>NC_135541.1:81351617-86351617 GCF_045843805.1 Urocitellus parryii | reverse complement strand
AAAGCTTTTGTACAGCAAACGAAATAATAGAGTGAAAAGTAAACCTACAAAGTAGGAGAAAATATTTGCAAAATATACATCTGGGAATGTATATTTTGGAATCCAGAATATATTCCAAAACTGGAAGTATAAAACTCAACAGCAAAAGGAAAACAAACTATTAAAAAAAACCAAAAGGTTGGAGCAGTAGAAGATCATGCGCATGCTAAGTGAAATAAGTCAGACTCAGTCAAGTGTCAAATGCTTTCTCTCATATGCAGAAGCTTGCAAAAAAAAAAAAAGGAACAAAAAGGGGAAAGTTAATACAAATAGAAGAGAGATCAGTAGAGACAGGAGATCAAGAGTGAGGGACGAGGGGGAAAAAGAGTTAGGACTAGGCAATGGAACTGACCAAATTATACTATATGCATGTATGAATTTATCACAATGAATCCCACTTTTGTGTATAATTAAATGTACCAATTTAAAAATTGTATGAATAAATGGAATGATTACCAGAAGAAAAGAAAAATAGGATCCAGGGAGGAAGGAAGGGAAATGCTAGGTAATAAAATGTAACAAATTAAGTTAAATGCACATAAGAATATGCCACAATGAAGTCCTCTATTGAGTATAATTATCATGTGCTAATAAAAGAAAAAAGGGCAATGGGCTGCTTTTATCAGCTCTTCATTGCTATGACTCCCCAAAATTTTATTTTGATTCATGGTTTCAGAGCTTCAGTCCATGGTTGGCTCACTCCATAGCTCTGGACTCCAGATGAGGGAAGAGAGAGAGAGAGAGAAAGAGAGAGAGAGAGAGAGAGAGAGAGAGAGAGAGAGAGAGAGAGAGAGAGAGAGAGAGAGGGTTCTACTCAATAGGGACAAAATGTAAATCCCAAAGCCATACCCACAGTAATATACTTCCTTCAGCCACTCCACACCTGCCTGAAGTTACCACCCAGTTAATCCATTATATTATAGCTCTTGTTATCTAATCATATCACCTCTGAACATTGTTGCATTGCCTTGCCTCACAGATGAGTTTTGGGAAGACACCTCATATCTAAACTATGGCATAGGCCTAAATGGACATTTCTCAAAAACAAACAAACAAACAAACAACAAAAAAACAAAACAAAACAACAAAACCCTACAAATGGCCAACAGATACACGAAAATATTCTTTTTTTTTTTATTGGTCGTTCATAACATTACATAGTTCTTAATACATCATATTACACGGTTGATTCACGTGGATTATGAACTCCCGCTTTTACCCTGTATACAAATTGCTGTATCACATC
Organism: Urocitellus parryii; assembly: GCF_045843805.1. Classification (NCBI taxonomy): domain Eukaryota; kingdom Metazoa; phylum Chordata; class Mammalia; order Rodentia; family Sciuridae; genus Urocitellus; species Urocitellus parryii. The sequence goes on along the minus strand of NC_135541.1, from coordinate 86,350,332 downwards.
AGTTTCCCTTCCATTGATTGACATATTGCCTTTCTAGTGTCTGATGTATTCTGCTGTCTGTCTTATTCTCTACTATCCCCCCTTCCCTCCCCTCCCCTCCCCTCCCCTCCCCTTTTCTCTCTCTACCCCTTCTACTGTAAATCATTACTTCCATTTGTATTATCTTGTCTTGCCCCTCCTTTCCTCTTATATGACATTTTGTATAACCCTGAGGATCGCCTTCCATTTCCATGCAATTTCCCTTCTCACTCCCTTTCCCTCCCACCTCTCATCCTTGTTTAATGTAAATCTTCTTCTCAAGCTCTTCGTCCCTACCCTGTCCTTGTTTACTCCCCTTACATCAAAGGAGTCATTTGGTATTTGTTTTTTAAAGATTGACTAGCTTCACTTAGCATAATCTGCTCTAATGCCATCCATTTCCCTCCAAATTCTATGATTTTGTCATTTTTTAATGCAGAGTAATACTCCATAGTATATAAATGCCACATTTTTTTTATCCATTCATCTATTGAAGGGCATCTAGGCTGGTTCCACAGTCTTGCTATCGTGAATTGAGCTGCTATGAACATCGATGTAGCAGTGTCCCTGTAGCATGCTCTTGTTAGGGCTTTAGGGAATAGACCGAGAAGGGGAATAGCTGGGTCAAATGGTGGTTCCATTCCCAGCTTTCCGAGAAATCTCCATACTGCTTTCCAAATTGGCTGCACCAATTTGCAGTCCCACCAGCAATGAACAAGAGTGCCCTTTTCCCCGCATCCTCTCCAGCACTTATTGTTGTTTGACTTCCTAATGGCTGCCAGTCTTACTGGAGTGAGATGGTATCTTAGGGTAGTTTTGATTTGCATTTCTCTGACTGCTAGCGATGGTGAGCATTTTTTCATGTACTTGTTGATTGATTGTATGTCCTCCTCTGAGAAGTGTCTGTTCAGGTCCTTGGCCCATTTATTGATTGGGTTATTTGTTATCTTATTGTCTAATTTTTTGAGTTCTTTGTATATTCTGGTTATTAGGGCTCTATCTGAAGTGTGTGGAGTAAAGATTTGTTCCCAGGATGTAGGCTCCCTGTTTATCTCTCTTATTGTTTCTTTTGCTGAGAAAAAACTTTTTAGTTTGAGTAAGTCCCATTTGTTGATTCTATTTGTTAACTCTAGCGCTATGGGTGTCCTATTGAGGAATTTGGAGCCCGATCGCACAGCGTGTAGATCATAACCAACTTTTTCTTCTATCAGATGCCATGTCTCTGATTTAATATCAAGCTCCTTGATCCATTTTGAGTTAACTTTTGTGCATGGCGAGAGATAGGGATTCAGATTCATTTTGGTGCAAATGGATTTCCAGTTTTCCCAGCACCATTTGTTGAAGATGCTATCCTTCCTCCATTGCATGCTTTTACCCCCTTTATCAAAGATAAGATAGTTGTAGTTTTGTGGATTGGTTACTGTGTCCTCTATTCTGTACCATTGGTCCACCCGCCTGTTTTGGTACCAGTACCATGCTGTTTTTGTTACTATTGCTCTGTAGTATAGTTTGAAGTCTGGTATCGCTATACCGCCTGATTCACACTTCCTGCTTAGCATTGTTTTTGCTATTCTGGGTCTTTTATTATTCCATATGAATTTCATGATTCTTTTATCGATTTCTACAAGATATGCTGTTGGGATTTTGATTGGCATTGCATTGAACTTATATAGGACTTTTGGTAATATCGCCATTTTGATGATGTTAGTTCTGCCTATCCATGAGCAGGGTATATTTTTCCATCTTCTAAGGTCTTCTTCTATGTCTTTTTTTAGGGTTCTGTAATTTTCATTGTATAAATCTTTCACCTCTTTTGTTAGGTTGATTCCCAAGTATTTTATTTTTTGGGGGGATATTGTGAATGGAGTAGTTGTCCTCATTTCCGTTTCAGAGGATTTGTCGCTGATATACAGGAATGCCTTTGATTTATGCGTGTTGATCTTATATCCGGCCACTTTGCTGAATTCATTTATTAGCTCTAATAGCTTCTTTGTAGACCCTTTTGGGTCTGCTAGGTATAGAATCATATCATCTGCAAATAGTGATAATTTAAGTTCTTCTTTTCCTATTTTTATGCCTTTAATTTCTTTCGTCTGCCTAATTGCTCTGGCCAGTGTTTCCAGGACTATGTTGAACAGAAGTGGTGAGAGAGGGCATCCCTGTCTTGTACCAGATCTTAGAGGGAATGCCTTCAATTTTTCTCCATTCAGAATGATGCTGGCCTGTGGCTTATCATAGATTGCTTTTACAATGTTGAGGTATGATCCAGTTATCCCTAATTTTTCTAGAGTTTTGAACATAAAGGGATGCTGTACTTTGTCGAAAGCAAATATTCTTAACCTCAATTAGTGAAATTCAAATTAAAATCAATAAGATATCCCCTCACCCCAATAAGTATGGCTATTATAAAAAATGCAAGTGATAACAAGTGCTAGCAAGGATATGTAGAAAAGGGAAATGTAAGTTAGAAAAGCCTTATAGAAAACAGTATAAAGCTTCCTCAAAAAACTAAAAATTGAACTACCACATGATTCAGCAGCCCCATTAGTCTGTGTGTATCCAAGGAAATGAAATCAGTATATAGACGAGACACCTGCACTACTATGTTTGTTGCTGCACTGTTTGCAATAGCCAAGAAATGGGATCAGCGGACATGTCCTTCAGCAGATGAATGGATAAAGGAAATGTGGTAACTATACACAAGGAAATACTATTTGACCACAAAAAGAGTGAAATTCTGTAATTTGCTACAAAGTTAATGGAGCTGGAGGTCGTTATGTTAAGGGAAATAAGCCAGGCACAGGAAGACAAATACGCATGATGTCATTCATATGTAGACTCTAAAAGAGTTGATCTCATAGAAGCTGAGAGTAGAATGGTGGTTACTGGAGGCAGGGAAGAGTCAGGGGAAAGGCTGATTAAGGGGTACTAAGTTCAGTTAATAGGAGTATAAGGTTTGGTGTGCTGTTGCGGAGTAGGATGACTATAGAAAACTATGATGTACAATACATTTCAAAGCGTTAGAATAAAAACCTTTAAAAGTTTTCAGCATTAAGAAATTATAAATGTTTAAGGGTATGTTTAAACCAATTTAAGTATTACATAGTATATAAAAACATTTCATGGTACCCATTGATATGTATAATTTTTGTTATGTTTCAGTTTAAAAATATTTAAAAAGTCTGTGTCTTTGTTTTGTTGGTGTTGTTGTTTAGTTGTGTCAACAGAGGAGAAAAAAATGAAATCTTCAATAACAGTCATGGTGTTGACTATTTTTCTTTTGAATTAGGTCAGTTTTTGTTTTATGAACTTTAAATTTGTAATTTTTGCCTATGTGTTTTTTGCCTTGACTATTTTTAGAACTTTATTTTAATATGCCTGTTTGGTTTTTAGCTATTATTTTATAACAGATTATAATTGTTTTGCTTAGGGATTAAAATTTACATCTTTAACTTTTTGTACTGTCCTCATGGGAAATAATTACTTAGAGTAAAATATAGACACTAAATTATAGTCCAATTAACTCATTCATCCTTTGTTATAATTGTTATTTGTAATACATATAAGTACATTACAAACCCTATGAGACAATGTTATAATTTTAAAGCATTGCATTATAAATTAATTGAGGAAAATGGCCAAAAAGTATTGTCTTTCCTTTACCCAGATATATCCAGTGTTTAATAATTTTTTTTCCTGAGGATTTTAATTCCCATTTGATATAATTTCCCTTAGATCAGATTTTACCTCTATTCTTTACATACACACACACACACACACACACACACACACGTGCATGTACATATATGTATGTGCGTGTATGTATATACCTATATATGCATGTTTCTGTGTGTATATATATATATTCAATATGATTGAATTCTGGGTTAACAGTTTTATCTTATGGTTTATTTCTTTCATTTAAAAAACTTTTTTTATTCTCTTTTGGCTTACTTGGTTTCTGATTAAAGTCTAGTCTTTAATGCTATTCTTATTTCTTTTTGTGCGTAATTTTTCTCTTTCTGCTTCTAAGATTTTTCTTTTATCTTTGGTTTGATTCACCTTAGTACAGGTATTTTGATATTTATTGTGCTTGGTGTTCATTTTTGAATGAATGTATTTTATCAAATTTGAAAAAAATGTGGTCATGATATTTAATTTTTTTTTTACCCTAACAAAAACTTTGTCTCCTCTTCTGGTGTTCCAATTTTAGACATATTTGAACATCAATATCATAACAGGATCTTGGGACTCTATCCTTTGCTTTAATTCTTTCCCCTTTCTATTTATACAGAATAATTTCTCTTCAGCTGACATCAGTGTCTTTCATTCTTTCATTTCTCATGTCCATAATGGCTGTTAGTCCATTTAGTTTTATTTTTTTTTTCATTTTATTTAGTTCTTTTAATCATTTTGATTTCTCTGCTGACATTCCCAATTTCTCTGCTTGAGGTTTTGGGATTGAAAAAAAACTTTCTTTACTTCATCAAAGATTGATTTTATCTACTTTCCTGTGTTTTTAACATCTGGTTCATCTCTTGATCAAATTCATTTTCTTTTTTTCTTAAAATTTTAGTCCATTTCCTTCGTTTTCCTTTTTTGGGGTTAATTTTGGATTGCATCTTGAACTGTATGAACTTTTAAGTTGTAGGTATTCTGGAGTCTGCGATTTTTCTCTCATAAATAATTTTGTTTTGATAGGTGATATTCCTGGGTAGACTTGAACAGCAGTCTCTGCTGTTCTGGTCTTAGGATCTCTTATCTCCAGATGTCCTGCTTTATTTAGACTACTTCTGTTTACATGTGGTTCAAGAGAGAGAAGTAGGACACAGATATCTGGGATCCCTCTACACTCTTCTGTGATAGCCTCACTTTTTTCACTTGTTCATGGTGGCTTTCCTTTTGTCATTGCATAGCCACAGCACTGTTTTCTGAGAGTTTCCTCCTACCTTACCACTGCTACCCAGTCCCAGACTAAAACTAAGTCTATGGGAAGTAACTTGTATTATCTCCTGCCTCTTCTCCAGGCAAGTTTTTCTGCTTGCATACTTACAGGGTAACAGATGCTAGCTCTATTGAAATGCTGTCTTTGGCTGAACTACTTCTAGAGATCATTGTACACAGACATGTGAAAGCATTCATCAGGGGTGAAAAACTGGATGTAGAAACTCTCTTGTATTTTTATTTTTATTTAAGAATTCCTCCAATTTCTTCAAAATTTATGGTTTTCTGAAATCACATTTTTGGTTCCTTGATCCAGAAAAATTACGTGTTTTGCTTCATATCCATTCCTCTTGAATGACTATAAATTTCCCATCAAACTTTATCTTTTTCAGTTCACTCTTCTTATAGTTACATAGTTTAATTTGATATTATTTCAAAGTTTTAGAGATGGATTTTGTTTTTCTCTTTTCAGGTAGATAATGTACAATAGGATCCTATTCTATGAAAATCAGATGGTTGTTTAAATAGTTAAAATCCTTCAAAAATGTTTTATTAGTTCTGTCCTGGATCATTAAAATACAAAGGATCAAGAATATTTTTTTCTCATTCTATATTTATTTATTTATTTTTCAACTTATTTATTTATTTAATCTATTTCCGGTACTAGGGATTGAACTCAGGGATGCTTTACCACTAAGCTACCCTCCCATTTCTTTTTATGGTTATTTCCTTTTTTTTTTTTTTGATACAGGGAATCTTTAAATTACTGCAGGTCCCACTAAGTTGCTGAGGCTAGCCTCAGCATCTGAAGTTGCTTGGGATTGCGAATATGTGCACACCATCCCTGCTAATTCTTATTTTAAAAACTTTGTTGAGATGCATTTCTCATACCACAAAATTATCTAATTTATAGCATTAAAGATTTTAATATAATCAAATATTTTCAAAAACATCATCACCATTTAATTTTAGCATGTTTTCAATACCACAAAAAGAAATTTTGGCTATCTTTCAGTATTTGTCATTCTCACTTTTCTTCCCTCATCCCAGCCCCAAGCAATCACAACTCTCCTTTTAGTCTCTGGGATAATTTTATACAAAACATTTCAAATAAATGGAGTCATATAACATATAATCTCTATGACAGACTCACTGAGTAATACTCATTCATGTTAAATCATGTCTCAATACTTCATTCTTTTTATTTATTGCTGAATAGTAAACCATTGTCTGGGTGCAATAAATTTTATCCATTCATTTTCTGGTGGAAAATTGTTATTTCTTTTTTTATCTTACTAATTCTTATGCTAGAAACATTATTTTTTTTCATTCAGACTCACGCTTTCATTTTTCTTGGTTATATACTAAAGTCTGAAATTGTTAGCTTATATGGTAACTCTAAGTTTTAGCATTTTTAGAAACTACCAAACTGTATTCCAAAGTGGTTACACCATTTTACAATTCCCATCAGCATTAGGTGATGGTCCCAGTTTCTCCAAGTCTTTCACAGCATTGATTAATTTTGTGATTTCAGCCTTCTTAATGGACAGGAAGTGGCATTGTATTTGAGTTTTGATTTGTATTTTCCTAATGACTAATGATTTTGAATATCTTTTTGTATGTTTACTGATCATCTGTATATCTTCTTTAGAGAAAACGTTTGGCTTATTTGACTTTTATTGTTGAGTTGTATGGATTTTTTATAGTCTACATTCTAGTTCCCTCTCAGACATCTGACATTCAAATATTTTGCTGTTCTGTGAGCTTGGTTTTCATTTTCTTTATGACATCCTTTGAAGCAAAATCACTTTTGATTTTATGGAGTCCAAGTTACATAGTTTTTCATTTGTCATTTGTGCTTTTGGTATAATATTTAAGAAAGCATTACTTAAGTTCACAAAGATTTACTCCATTGTTTTTTTTCTAGCAGTTTTATAATTGAGTATTTACATTTAAGCCTGTGTTCCATTCAAACTAGTTTTTGCTTATGATGTAATATAGCAGTCATGCTCAGTCTTTGAATGTATTGTGCAGTTGTTAAGACTACATTTGTTGTAAAAAATAGGTTTTATCCCATTCCATTCTCTAAATAGCATTGTCAAAACAATGTATTTAATCAAACTAACTCAATAAATTACTTTATTTCTGGTATCTCAATTCTGTTATGTGTAACTATGAGACTATTTTTATGCGAATCCTAATCTCTACTACTACTGTGTGAAATAATATTTAAAATAATGAAGTATAATTGCTCCAACTAAGTTTTACTTTTTTTTTTTTTTGGTACCAGGGATTAAACCCAAAGGTGATTTAGCACTGAACCACATTCTGAGCCCTTTTTCTTTATTTGCCAGTTTAAATGTCATTTCTTCAAAGAGTTCTTCCCTAGTGACTCAATCTTAATAAAGTTTACCATGTCATTCTTACATAGAAATACTTTATAGTAGCCTCTTTTTTGACTTCAGAGCAATTTCCCACAATTTCTCAAGTATTTACCAGTGGCTCAACTGAACAAAAAACAGATTCCAGAACTAGAAAGGCAAATTTCTGGCTTCAGCCACATTCTTAGGAAAGGAAATCTGTTTTGGGGGTTTGTTGAACATTATTCAATATTAATATATTTACCCTTTGCAATTTTTGTCTCTTTTATTCTATGATTTCCTTGAGGAAAAATACATGTAATTATTCTTCTCTGTTGTTTGTTTCTATTACAGTAGCTGATATAGAGTAGGTGGTCAAAATTTCTTATTGTTCTTCAATACATATGTGCACTAATTGATAGTATAAACAAGAATTTGAAATTCTTCTGGTTATAATCCAAAAACTATTTTTGCTATTTGTTTTTACGTTGCATATATATATATGTAATTTTACATCTATGTTCCATGATTTTTATTTTTTTGGCTTATATCTTTAAATGGAAGTTCCATTTTGGTTATCCTTTTGCTTAAGAACAGAGTGGAGGGTGGGTGGAGAAAATAGCTAGGGCAGTCAGCAACTTCCCTTCAATCTGTGTTCTCAAAATACATCATTATTCCTTCAGGGATTTATCATTTCAGGACACATTTTTGCAGCATCACCCCAACCCAATTCCATATGAGCAGAAAGTCTGAAGACTTTAAAGTATAGTTCCACATAGTTCAGAGTCCTTTGCATTGGTTATAGTTTGGACTTGTTTTATCATTATTCGGATGGCTTTATAAAATACAACATTGGAGGTATAATAACCAGGATATTTGAATAAATTAAGAAAATATGGCACATCCAGGTGCATTTAGACTGGAGTCATGTTTGGGCAGCAGAAAGGAGGCTAAATTTTTCTTCCAACTGTCCCAAACCGTACAAGGATATGTGCTTGTTTGGAAAGGTTATAATGTTTATTGCTGCCTTTTTATTCTCCTTCTCTTATCTCATCTGGAGGCAAATTTTATAGGTTAGGATCTGGAATATTTAAAAATAAAGATGGCATGTCAATAATGTCCCCTACCTCAGCCTCTCTTCCCTTGTCATTATGTAACATAAACTAGTTTCATTAATAATGGAGATTTCTTTTTAGTTATTAAATGTTTTGATGTACAGGGAGAGAAATAGGGCTCAAATCAATTTAATTCAACACCTTTTTAATAGTTCACATACATTTGTTTTGGATGGTAAGACCTTTGCAAACAAAGAATGATTGTATTGAGCCTATCATTTTATAAACATTTAATAAATAGTAATGTAATGTCTAAAATATTTATTAAAAAAATACCACATCAAGCCCATGTGCTGACCTTAAATTCAAAGAAAAACATTTAAATTTGAATATTTTCATAGCAATATCATTTCTTTATTACAGTTAAAATTAAGTAACTAAATAAATCATAATGCATAATATTTTTTCTACTTTTACATTTAAGAATTTAAGCATGTCTATGCCTTTAAAGTAATAGAGTTCAACAGAGTGAGCTTATCAAATCTTATTTAACACTTACCAAAAGAATGTGGTCAAACCACTTTGAAGATAATCTCCACTATCCATTTTAGCTTAGTTTAAGCGATTTGGATACAATAATCAGATTTTTTGAAGTGTTCAGCTGATTGATCATGCTGTCATTTAGAACTCCATCATAGGTGACTTTCCACTTCAAAAGAACTTACTCAATGTGAACCTTGATACGTGATCTCGTTTCTCACATTAATGAGAAAGAGTTGAAAGTTAGAGGAGACTATATATTAATCATGAGTTATTTTATACCAGTTATTAATCTAGAGTTTTCCTAAAGTTAGTCAACTTATTTATGTGTAAGTTATCTGTGTACATGTGTATGTCTTCTATATACATATTAAAATATCAGGAGCTAATGGCAGAGTGCTTGTGTAGTGTGCATGAGGCCTTGGCATTAGCACCAAAACAAGCAAACAACATAGAAATCAAAATCTTCTAATGCTTATTTCTAGTTTAAGTTATTAAAATAGTATCTACTAAGCTGGGCACAGTGGTACATGCCTGCAGTCTCAGCTACTTGCGAAGCTGAAGCAGGAGGATTACCTAAGCCCAGCAATTCAAGGGCAGATTGGCAACAAAGCAAGGCTCTGTCTCTAAGAAAACAAACAAATAAAAAGAAAAAAAAACAAGAAACATAGAATTCAACTGAGTGCTTGTGGTAATATGTGGCCTCAAAAATAATGCTATTTAGGACATGGTCTTTCTCTGTGGTTTATTTCTTATACATTAAACTCTGATTATGATCTAAGTAGGCCATTTCTATTAAAAACTAAAAAAAAATGCAGGGAAACTTGCAGCAATGATATTATAGGCTATTTGAAAGCCTCATATGAAGCTACTCATTGATTCCTGTAGGAGCCATAATTCCCAGATTGATGTAACTCCTCAGGATGGTTATGCATCTGCGCCCTGGAGGCTCACAACCTGGATCCAATCCCATTTCTGCTCTTTAAGTAATATTCGACCTTGGCCAAGTCAACAGCCTTTCTGAACCCCAGAGTCCCTGTCTGTAATTGGAACTAGTGGTAATGATTCCCTCAAAAAGCTATTGAAATTTATAAGCTATATTGAATTTTCAGAATCTTCACACTCCCCTGTAATCAGATCATCAAACAGAATATTTTCTGGTTCTCAAAATCTAGTGGTACTCCTTTCCCATCATTATGTCCCAAAGTAGCAATCATTCTGATGTCTGCAAGCACAAATTGATTTTGCCTGCTTCCCAATTCGTGTCATTGGAATTGTGCACAACATGCTACTTTGAATTGGACTTCTCATCCTTAACTCTATACTGAGATTCACTAGATGCATATAATTGTCAATAGTTCAGGAAGAAACTTTGGAGAATGTGGTGGAGGGTCTTGAATCAAGATTGTGGGGACAGGTGCATGGAGTACTGAATACATGGAATAACTGAAGGGCATCTGAGTAGCAGGACACTCCCTTCCTCTCATGCTAGGTGCATGAGCAGCAAACCACTTACCCCGTAGGTACTGCCCTGGGCATGAGGACAAGTGTTGCAGTCCCTGTGCTTGCTCCTCTGCCAGCTCCTTGATTGGTAGCTACAAGAACAGTCAGCACAAATTGTATTGGTGGCTGCCTATAATCTGCTTTGCTTCTGCCTGAGTATATATACATGGTAACTGCACAATAATATCAGACCTGCTCCTGCTTGGTCTCTGGAGGTCTTGATTAGTGACTTTGCAGCCACACTCTCCTCTACCCTGTTCTGTGGACCTTCTTGCTGGACGAGAGAGAGTCCACGCAAAGGATGTGTCAATATTTGCCTGGAATCTTATATGGTGGGCCTTACAGTTAAGAACTTAAATAATGAAGATGAGACTTCAGTTGAGGAATTATTGATAGGTGCTGTAACAAAGTTTTTAGGTAATAGCGAAGAAGAAAAGATATCAGAAAGTTTTCTTGGAGAAATATAAGAAAATAAAAGGGAGCCCTACAAGTTTACAGTATTTAGCAAATATTAGTTGCCATAATCTATCATTTTAATAATGAATTATTTTAAGAAGCTTAGACTCCTAATTGATCTGGAAAATGTAGCTATGTTTTGTGTGTGTGGTACAGGCATGTTTGATCAAGGTAGAGATAACATTTATCTGCCATTAAAACAGATGTACTCAAAGGGCAAATTTATTAACACAGAAGGAAATTGTTAACTTTATAATCTGAAATTTACTTACATATATTTTCTACAATCCAAATCTCTGTTTTATTCTTCATATTCATAGACATAAATATTACCATTTATCTTCATGGGAAATTAAAAATCAACACATTTATAAAGAGCTGAGGTCAGTTCAGAAAAAGACGTTTAGAATTTGTGTTTTGTAGGAGACAAAAAAACTATTACATACTTATGGAGTATGTAAAAAATAGGTTTTATATGCATTGATTTTCTAGAGTTTTGATTAAACTTAAAGGTAGTAAATATTAGAAGAATAAAATTATGTGATGATATATGCATTTTATTCAATAACATTTAATACACAGTCATGTATTAATCATTCACTAAGTTCTAAACTTTATGTCACACACTAGAGATAAAGAAGTGAAAGGTTCAGAGTGTGCAGTTTGTTGGGGAAATAAAGGTAAGTCATTACAGACCATATGATAAGTGGTATAACAGGTATACAGAGGGTCCATTGAGGTGGTACCTAATCTTGACTGAACATAGATTATCAATCAGAAAACAGAGTTTCTAGAGTAGAAAAGTCTGAGGTATAAAGTGGTGACTGAGGAAGGCAGGAACATTTCAGTTAAATGAAGATGATTTATAAGAAAAATTATTTAGCCCTTTGAAGAGCCCAGTAAGTTTGCTTCGTGGAACACAAGACAGTGGTGGTGACAAAAAGCTGCAGGGACTTGTCTGCATAGGGTCATGAAAGCACTCTGTCAGAACAGGCATTCGAGCTATTTTCTAAGGGCTATAAGACCCTGGAGCCATCTTTACAGGGCAGCAACATAACTTGTGTCTGTTATTAGAAATACCCGTCAGCCCAATGTGTGGAAAACTTATTAGTAAGGAGCTGATGTGATGAGAGGAAATTTATAGGTTATTTCAACAATAAAGGAAAACACTGGAAGTTTCAGTGCCAGCCATTGGCACTAGATTATATTAAGAAGGCAAGATGGAATTTCATCTGAACTTTATCACTAGTTGGAGAAGAGAAGAATAGCATGAAGGGCAAGGGAGCCAATGAAAATCCATAAATTCAATATAAAGTGCCTATTTGTGGAACAGAAACAATTGACTTTGAAGTTTTTTTTAGGACATCATGTAACAAAATAAATTGTGTCCCACAAAATTCATATGTTGAAGCCCTAACTCTTAATATGATGTTACTTGGCGAGGCTTTGGGGAGGTAATTGTATTTAGATATGATCCTGAAGGTAAGGTCCTAATGAACGGATTAGAGTCCCTAACCCAAGAGACACCAGAGACACTTGCTTTCTCATTCTGAATCCACCAATACACATGCAGGAAAGGGCATGTGAGCACAGTGGAAAGAAATCATTTGCAAACAGGGAGAAAGTTTTCATAGAGGGGGAAAGTCAGCTACCACCTTAATCTTTAACTTGCCATTCTCCAAAAAAGAAGCAAAAAAAAAAAAAATCTTTTGTTTAAGCTACCCCATCTGTATTATCTTGCTTTGGCAACCAAGCAGACTAAGTCACCCCTCATGGGTTATTATAGACTGACTCATTCAGTTCCATTCCATGATCATTTTATTGGAGAGACTAGAAAGCTAGATGCCATATTCTTTTTTTTTAGATGACATATTCTTAAAACTCACTTGAATTAGCCCATGTCTACAAGATTTTTCTAGCTTATTGGAGTGTACATTTTCAAGAGTTTCTAATAATCCTCTGTATTTCAGTAGTGTCTGTGGTGACACATACTTTTTATCAAAAATTTTAATAACTTTAGTGCTTTCCCTTTTTCTTTTTGGTTAGCTTGGCTAAGGATTTATAATTTTTGTTTATTCTTTCAAAGAGCCAAAATTTTGTTTTTGTTGAATTTTTGAATTATTTTCTTCTGCATCTCAGTTTCATTGATTTTGGTTCTGATTTTAATTATTTCCTGTCTTCTAATAATTTTGGTGTTGATTTGCTCTTCTATTTCTAGGGCCTTGAGATGAGATTTAATGTTAGATTATTTACTTGGTTATCTTTTTATTTTTTTAATGCATGAGCTCAATGCTATGAACTTTCTTCTTAGAACTGCCTTCATAGTGTCCCAGAGATTTTGAAATGTTGTATCACTATTCTTATTTACTCTAAGCACTATTTTTTTTTCACCCCGATTTCTTCTGCTATCCAATCATCATTAAATAGTGTATTATTTAGTCTGTAGGTGTTAGTTTCTATATTTTATCTTATTGCTGATTTCTGATTCATTCCAGTATGATCTAATAGAATGCAAGGGAACCAGAAGGATATAGAAAATTTCACCAGATCAATTTCAAGCATTGAAATTGAAAAAGCCATCAAAATCCTACCCACAGAGAAAAGCCTAGGAAAGGATAGATTCTCAGCCAAGTTCTACAGACCTTTAAAGAACTAATACTAATCCTCTTTAAATATTCCACAAAAGAGAAAAAGAGGGAATTTTTAAATTAATAATTCCAAACTTATTCTATAAATGTTACCCTGATACCAAAACCACACAAAAACACATCAAGGAAAGAAAACTTCAGACCAACCTCCTTGATGAATATAGATGCAAAAATTCTTGATAAAATACTGGCAAATTGCATTCAGAAACATATTAAAAGGAGTGTACCATTACCAAGTGAGTTTCATCCCAGGGGTGCAAATTTGGTGCACCATACAGAAATCCATAAGTGTAATTCACCACATATTTAGAATTAAAGACAGTAATCACATGATTATCTCAATAAGTACAGAAAAAGCATTTGACAAAATACAGCATCCATTTGTGTTTAAAACAGTAGACATACAAGGGATAGAAGAAACATACCTCAACATTGTAAAAGCTGTATATGAGAAACCCAATCAAACATCATTCTAAATGGAGAAAAGTGAAAGCATTCCCTCTAAAAATAGGAACAAGGAAAGACAGAGATTCTCACTTTCACCATTTCTATTCAACATATTTTGAAACTCTAGCCAGAGCAATTAGTAAAAAAATTAAAGCAATAGAAGTAGAAAAAAGAGTTCAAACTATATGTTTGCCAACAACATGATCCTATATTTAGAAGACCCCAAATATCTCCACCAGAAAAATTCTAGATGCATAAATGCATTCAGAAAAGTAGAAAAATTAACATCCACCCATATACTCCAATGACAAATTGGCAGAAAGAGAAATTAAGAAAACTATCCCATTCACATTAGTCCCCAAATAAAAATACTTGGCAAAAGAATGAAGGACATCTACAATGAACACTACAGAACACTAAAGAAAGAAATTGAAGAAGACTTTAGTAGATGGAAAGACCTCTCATGCTTTGAATAAGAAAAATTAATGTTGACAAGATGACCATACTACTAAAAGCACTACTAAATACATATTTCATGAAATTCCATTAAAATTTCAATGATATTCTTCTTAGAAATATAAAAGCAACCATGAAATTCATTTGGAAAAATAAGAGGCCTGAATAACTAAAGGCAATTCTTAGTGAGAAAAGCAAAGTAGGAGGCATCATAATACCAGACCTTAAGTTACATTTTAGAACTATATTAACAAAAATAGTGTGGTATTGACACCAAAACAGGAATAAAGATTAATGGAATAGAATAAAAGACACTGACACAAACCCACATAAATAGTTATCTCATACTAGACAAAAGTGCCAAAAACATACATTTGAGAAAACATAGCCTCTTCAAGAAATAGAGGTGGGAAAATTGGAAATCCATATGTAGCAGAATTAAATTTAACTCTTATCTCTTATCCTGCACAAAACTGAACTCAAAGTGACTCAAGGACCTAAGCATTAGACCAGAAACCCTGCATCTACTGGAAGAAAATGTAGACCCAATATTTCATCATGTTGGCTTAGGAACCAACTTCCTCAAGAAGTCCTAAAGCAAAGAAGTAAAATCAAGAATCAATAAATGTAATGGCATCAAACTTAAAAGTTTCTTTATAGCATAGTAAACAATCAAGAGCATGAAGTGAGAGCCTACAGAATAGGAGAAAAATCTTTGCCACCTGAACCTCAGACAGACCATTAATCTCTAGAATATATTAAGTACTCAAAAACCTAACACACACACACACAAAAAAAAATAAACAAATAACCCAATCAATAAATAGGCAGAGGAACTAAACCAAAAGTTCATAGAAGAAGAAATAAAATTGGTCAAAGACATATGAAAGAATGTTCAACATCTCTTGCCATTAGAAAAATGCAAATTAAAACCACATTGAGATTATATCTCACTTTAGTCAGAATGGAAATTATTAAGCATATAAGTTACAATAAATATTGGTGAAGATATGGATAAAAGGGTATACTCATAAATTTTTAGTGGGATTGCAAATTGGTGCAACCACTCTGAAAAGTAGTATGGTAATTCCTCAAAAAACTAGGAATGGAACCACCATTTGACCCAGCAATCTCACTCCTTCATATATATCCAAAGGATTTAAATTCAACATAGCACAGTGATGCAGCAACTTCCATGTTTATAGCAGCACAATCCATAATAGCCTAACTATGGATTCAATTTAGGTGCCCTTCAACAGATGAATGGATGAAGAAAATGTGGTGTATATACACAATGAAAGAAGAATGAAATTAGGATATTTCAGGATGAATCAATGGATCTGGAGATTGTCACATACTAAGTGAAACTAGCCAATCCCCCCCCAAAAAAAAGGTTCAATGTTTTCCCTAATATGTGGAAGCTTTCCCACAATAATACAGAGGGAAAAATAGAAGTTCACAGTGGATCAGACAAATTAAAATGAAGGAAGGATAGGAAAAAGAAAGGCAGTGAAATTAATCTTACAAAACTTTCCTATATAAGTATTGGAATACACCACAGTGAATCTCACCACTGGGTACATCCACAATAAATTAATTTTAAAAATAAATAAATAAATATAACTACGGTTAAATGGTACTTGATACTTATATAGCTTCAGTGACAGAAAAATATTTCTTAATGTGTTAGTACTTCATTCTTCCTGGGAGTCATTTAGATGCCCTTGGTAGAATGCTCCATATCAGTCCACCCAAAAGTCTGTGAGTAATGACTCTTGTAATACATCATCACAGAAAGATCAATAGAGAGAAGGGAACAGATGGTGGGGGAGAGGGAAGGGGAAGAAAAGTACTGGGGTCCTAATTAGAATAAGATATATTCCATGCTTGTATAATTATATCAAAATATATTAACTTGCATATATAACTAAAAAATAAAAAAACTCACTTGAGGTTAAATTTGGGGATAGGAATTAGATTTTAGTGTATTTGTATGAAATTTGAAAGGCAGAATTGAGATTAAACTCACTCTTCTTCCCATTTGTCTATTTCTATAGAAACCAATGAGGATTGAACCCAGACTGCAAAGAAAGTTTTCTCTGAAAAAGTTTACCAGTGCCTATTTTCCATCTTTATTGTGCAGAAGCAACATCTATTTTTTTCTTCCTGATCCTGGGATTATAGCTCTCAGTGCCTATCCTTAGGCTTCTTGGCAATGTAAAAGTATTTGAGTGATCACATCTGTATGTCCTTGATACTTAAATAGCTTCAGTGGCAGAAAAATTACTTCTTAATGTGTCAGTACTTTATTGTTCCTGGGAGTCATTTAGATGCCCTTGATAGAATGCTCCATCAGCCCACCCAAAAGTCTATGAGTACTGACTCTTTTGTAATATATCACATCCTGCATAAAGCACCTAGAGTAAATTGGCATATGAGTCCAAATGTTCTTTTTCTTCCTTCCCTAAAACTATAGGAAGAGCTAATGTTCATTAAAGACCATTCAAGACACTATTCTAAGTATTATACATACAATAACATATTCATCCTCTCAACAACAGTATCAATGAGGTAATGTTGTAACTTTCATTTTATCAATGAGGAAGTTTAGACACAGATAAATTACTTGTTCATTCAGGTATGATGGCTCACATCTCTCATCCCAGTGACTCTGAGTACTGAGGCAGGAGAATCACAATTTTGAGGCCAACCTGGTCAATTTAGCAAGATTCTGACTCAAAATAAAAATTAAAGAGTACTAGGGATGTATCTCAGTGGTAAAGCACGCCTGGGTTCAATCTACAGTACCACAATATAAATAAATAACTTGTCCAGCCACAGCAAATAGTGCATGGTAAATCTTGGAGTTAAACCCAGAGTATTTAGCTTCTCAGTCCTTCTCTCATCCATCACAATCTACTTCATGGAGTGCAATTTATGATAAGTACATTAAATGTATTTCAAGGAAGAGTTTAAGTGAAAAAAAATGAAATAACTCACACACACACATATGGTGATTTGAACTATAGAAAAGAAATTAAGTATATCAGGAGGATTACAGTGCAAAAAGTAAAAAGAGAAGAAAGAAAGAACTATACTGAATATCAATGTTTAAGAGATAAGTAAGATAAATAACCTTTAAAGAAAATGGACCAAGAGCAGTCTTGATAATAAGGTGTCAAAAAACAAAAACAAAAGAAGAGTAACTTTACAAGTTAAAGACTTAATACTTTAGTAAGATAAAATAAATTTTAAATCAAATATAACAAGCAAAGAGCCCTTAGTGATTTCTGTAATGGTGGTTTCTATAGAAAGGTAGAGAAGTAAACAATGTAGATTGAAAAAAAAAAAGAAAAGAAAAAGAGAATTTATAGAATATTAAAACAGTGCTTTCTTTGTGAACCTTGGTGAAATTGGAGGTTGGTAGAAAAGAACAACAGTTGTTAATTAGTAAAGGAATATGTAAAGTACATATGTAGCATGAAATATAACATGAGTGGCAAGGGAAAAAATTGAAAAAAATATTTTGAAGTGAAAGAGGAAGAAGTTGAAGATACAGAAATAACAGGAAGCAATAATGAATAGAAGTCTCAGAGGAGATGAGAGCAAATGTAAACCAGAACCAGATAGATAGATAGATAGATAGATAGATAGATAGATAGATAGATACATACATACATACATACACACATAGATGGGTTTATCTTTAATATAGTGGGTAACAATCAAATCTCCCCCTAAAATCTGAAAGAAGAATGTGATAAGAGAAGCCTGGCTACAGTTTAGACAAATGAGGAAAACAATAGGAAAGAGAGCAGAGATTAACAGTGAGTCCTGATGGGACCATTATAGGAATGGGAGAGGAAATGACCCTGGCACATGAAGAGCTCCAGTTGGTAACAAGATCCTGCTGAGCCTGGAGGCCACTTTCTTGAATGAAGACAGATTGCTAATTTGAATGATTACTACCCAGATATTGAGAGATACATGTTCAGGAACTAAATATGTGGACACATGGGACTGATCACCCAAACTGAATTTATTGGATTGGTGCAAAGACAATACAAGAACCAAGGCAGTTTGGGCTATTCTCTGGTGAGTGAATTAAAGAATAAATTATAAGAATTAGGCTGTTGAAGAACAAATACAAGAAACACCTGATTGGTTAAGTAAAAAAAAAATCAGTGTACAAGAGACTGAAAATATTGATAAGGCAGGAGAACAGAAATTTTTCTAGAAGAGCATGATAATTCATTTGAAAAATAAAATCTGAGGTCAGAGATGGGATGATAACAGTAGTATAAAAAGACAAGAGATAAAGGTATATACTATGAAAAAAGATTACACAAGGACTATACATGTCTTATGCAGGATGAAGTCATGTGAAAAAAGGCTATAGAATATTCTAATTATCAGGACTTAAAGGAAATACATTGGAAGATTGGTAGAGGAAGGGAGTGAAAAATGATACCCAATATCCAATATCCTAGCAAGATGCCATATGTTTTTTTTTTAAAGAGAGAGAGAGAGAGAGAGAGAGAGAGAGAGAGAGAGAATTTTTTAATATTTATCTTTTAGTTTTTGGTGGACACAACATCTTTATTTTATCTTTATGTGATGCTGAGGATAGAACCCAGCACCCTGCGAGCACACTACCGCTTGAGCCACATCCCCAGCCTTGCCATATGCTTTTAAATGTGAAAGACATTCAATGGAGTGAAAGCAGTGGTGGAGATTTATGAAAAATTCAATTCCTACTTATTATCCTTGAACTAAATAAAGAACAGTAGAGTGAGTACTCAGGAAGAATGCTTGGACAAAATCATCTTGGAGGAAGCCCACTTCTTGTTAAGAACATAAAATCACTAGAGAATGTTCACACACACACACACATACACACACACACACACACACACACACATGATTGCTTCCCATTAACTGGAAATTCTGTAGAAACAGTTTGAAAAGTGATAGAAAAAGGAGGATAAATGGGCCTAGAAAGAGAAAGAAAAGTCTTGAGCACGTGGATTTAAGTTATTATCCTAAGCACCTAGACTGGACTTCAGGCAGTCAGCTGTAAAGGCAAATCATCTAATACAGGGTGGAATATACTGGTCTAAGTTGCTAAATGAATGCTAATAATTATTTTCAAGTGCTCATGACCATTAACTGGCATTTTTTGATAAGTGGCAGAGCAAACTCTAAAGCTTTACTGAGGGTGATATAATAAATATTGAGAAATTGCTTTGATTCTTCCAGGTATCCCAGGACTCATGAGCAACATTAGTTATTTCTTTGGTGTTCACATACAGCCTCTGCTCCAGGAAAGCAATAGATAATCAGTCTCTTCTTAAGGATCTGACTAAAGCAAGGTTGAATTCCACCATTGCTGAGTTTTGATTACAGAATGGTAAAAACCAGAGAAGCCTGTAGTAGAGAGGAGCTCAGTCCTCGAGCCCTGTCCTTACATTACCAAAGTTCCTATTAAAGTAGCCAAAAGTCAGTGAAACTAAACTTTCCTCATAGGAGCAATGAGATAAGGGTTAACTGAGCTTTCTGATTTAGATTGATTACATTTTTTTTTCTGGAAGTGATTCTAAAAATATCAAATTCAAGCCACTGTAAATGTCTTACTTATTGGATGTAAGATAGAAAATAAGTCTATGGCTTAAGTACGTTGGAAATAAGAGAGGCTTTGACTTAAATCACACCTGGATGAAACCTCCCAAATGTCTCCTATTTGCTTTCTAATATGGGAAAATTTATGTTGCAAATTGGATTTTTCAGATATATGTAAAATGGAGGTAATAAAATTATTAGTGAAAAGGTGAGTAGTAGTTGCCTGAAATATAGTAGTATTCAGTACATTTTGATTATCTTCTAAAACTGGATTATAAAATAACCAATAATATAAAATTTGATTTAACATACCACCCTATTACAATGTGAAGCCAAAAAATTCATATAACTTTTTATTTTTTCTCATTTTTTGTGCATGTGTGATAAACCAAAATTGATGAATCATTTTCATTATTAGCTCATTTTTTAGAAGGACTTTTTCCAGTAAGACCTTGAAAGGATTTTTGAGGAGTTGATAATTTAGAGAAGCTTATATTTTTAACTCACCTAAAAATACTTTGAAACAATTATAGATTCAAAGGAAATTGCAAAGATAAAACAGAAATGTCCTATGTATCTTTCCCCCAGATTCCTATAACAGTTACAGCTTGCATAGATATCATTACTGGAAAAACCAATAAAGAGGCATTCTTTGGTATAGGTGTAGTACCAGACCATTTTATAATACATTTATTATAAAATATAACTACCCTTGAGTTAAGATGCAGAACCATAGCTTCACCTCAAAGATCTCCCTGGGCTACTCTTTATTAGTTACATCTTCATTTTCACTGTCCTTAACCCAAGGGAAGCCCTGGCATATTTCCAGCCCTACAATGTGATTTTGAGAATATCTTACAAGCAAAATCATAATTGGTGACTTTTTAAAAATGCCTTTTTAAAATCACCATGAGGCCTTGAGATACATCCAACTGTTGCATATATCAATAGTTCCTTCTTTTCTATTGATGAATAGTATTCCACAGAATGATATATCATCATTGTTTAATCAGTCACCTAGTAAGAGAGCTTTTTGTTTTTTCCACTTTCTGGCTATTTGAAATAAAGCTGATATATAAAAACAATTATGTACTGGTTTCTGTGCGAATTTAATTTTTAATTTTGTAGGATAAATGCTAATTACAACTTAGCATTTTCGTGCTTAGTTTTTTTTTTTTTTTAAGAAAGTCGCTAAGAGGGGAGGGAAGGGGAGGGGGGATAGTAGAGGATAGGAAAGGCAGCAGAATACAACAGACACTAGTATGGCAGTATGTATAAAAATGGATGTGTAACCGATGTGATCCTGCAATCTGTACACGTGGAAAAATAAGAATTCACACTCCATTTGAATCAAATATATGATATATGATATGTCAAGATCATTGTAATATTTTGAGCAACTAATTAAATAAAAGAAACTCGCTAAGTATTTTTATCATTTTATATCCCCACAAATAAAGTATGAGATCCAATATTTTTGGCATCCTTGCCAACATTTGATACTATGAGCATTATTTTTATTTTCTTCAGCTTAATTGTGCATAGTAATAGGTTTTATTTTAACTTGTACTTCCCTAATTAATAATGATGTTGAATATCTTCTCTGTTTTTCTCCCATTCATTCATTTTTGGCCGAATAATTCTTCATGTCCTTTGCCCATTTTTTAATTGAGTTGTTTATTTTTAGTTTTTTCTGATGGGTTTTGACTGTTTTTTAATATATTCTAGATAAGAGCCTTTTATCAGATAAGGTTTATGAAAATATTTCTCCCACTCTCTAGCTAGCCTTTTTAGTCTCTCAATAGAGTCTTTTACTGAGCCAAATTATTTAATTTTGATAAGGTACAATTTGTCATTTTCTTTTAGTTGTTTATTGAAATTTTAGTGACATTCACTAAGTGTGACATTAACTGAAATTGATGTATCCAATTATGTGTGCTTATATACATATATCCTTATATACTTTTATGTATGCATGACTTCAATGATATAAGAGACAGGAAGGAGGATTATTTTATTACTATAAGAAAATCATAATACTCAAGTAATAGTACAGTGCTATTTAAAAGTGGACTTGGATTAGTTGTAAAATATTGCAAACTCTAGGCATCACTGTAAAAAAAAAAGAAAAATTTATAATTGATATGCTAACCAAAGAGAGACAAAATGTTATATGTATAAAATGCTCAATTAAAGCTACAAAGGAAGGAAAGATAGTGGAAGACAAAAATCAGAGCAAAGAAAAAAGGAATAAATAGAATTCAGTAATAAATATGGGAGATATTAACCCAAAAATATCAGCAAGCATCTTAGAACAGTGATCTAAATACTCCAAAGAAATCCAATAAACTCAATTAAAATATAGATATTGTCAGAGTATAAGTCAAAAAAACATGGCCCAACTAAAAATTGTCTTTAAAAAACCTGCTTAAAATATAAAACATATATACAGATTAAAAGTAAATCAGAGGAGAAAGATATACCAAGCTAACATACCAAGCTAACACTAATTAAAATAAAACAGAAATTGCTAGTTTTAATCAAAATAGGTAAGTAGAGAATATAGGAATAGTTAATTTCAAACAAAGCAGATGTTAGAATAATAAAAGTTATCAGGCATAAAAAGGGCAATATAATGTTAAAGAGTCAATTATACAAGAAGATAAAACATTTTAAAAATATGAATATACCTAAAAACACAACATTGAAATATATGATGTAAAAATGAAAAGAACTGAAAGAAACAGATGGATATACTATGAGAGTTGGAGATGTCAAAGTCCCTACACTAGGTTTGTACACACAGCCAGGCAGGAATTCATTAGGGCATAGCTGAACTCAACAATACCTTAAGTCAATTGGCTGTAAATAACATTTGTACCCTACCTCATCCAACAAAAGGAGAAAGCATTCTTCTTATGCTTCTATGGAATATTTATTAAGCCAGACCACATTCTGAGTCATTAAACATATCTTACCAAATTTAAAAGAATAAAGATTATAAAATATCTGCTTCCAGAACACTAGGGAATTGAATTAGAAATAAGTAATAGAAAAATGACTGGAAAATTTCCCAAATACTAGGAGAGTAAAACAACACACCACTATATAACATATAGTTCAAGGAAAAAAATCTCAAGAGAAATTAAAAATTATTTTGAACTAACCAAAAATAAACACAACTTATCAAAATTTGTGGTATGCAATCAAAACAGGACTGGGAGGAAAGTTTATCATATTGAATGCATATGTTAGGAAAAAAGAACAATATAAAACTAAAAAACAAGAGCAAATCAAATACTAATTAATCAGATAAAAAAAGAATTAGATCAGAAATCAATAAAGCTGAATGTAGGAACTCAATAAAGAAAATCAATGAAACCAAAAACTAGTTCACTGAAAAAAATCAATAAAATATATAAGGTTCTAGCCATATTTAAACTTTCAAAAGAGAGAGAAGAGAAAGAGTAAGAGGACAGAAATTAAGAAATGAAATGAGAGCCATCACTATGGATCCCATGGACAGTGAAGAGATGATCAAGGAACACTATGAACAACTCTGTACCTGTCACTGGGTGAGGTATGAGGAGGTCCTTGGGAGGAGCCGGGGGACCTCAACTCAGCCTTAGCAGGTTTTTAACTCACATCTCAGAAAGGATTTGCAGGGTGTGACAGAAGAGGCTCAAGTAGAGAAGAGACATATTTGGGAAAGGAGATTTATTCAGGAAAGCAAACAGAGCAGGATACATTCTCAAAGGAGAAGGAATGTGCAAGCAGGAGAGAGGCCTCAGACCTTTTCTTTTAAAGTAAGGTTTTAAATGGTGAAAATGAGAAGGGGGTGGCCACAGCCTAATGAGCTCAGTTGTTTTGATTGTGGAGCAACGAGGAGGCCGCAGTTGTCTTGTTCTCCTGTGAACCTTCTGGTTGGCATCAGTTAATACATAGGGTTTGGACTATATCCATATTATGGGTCTCCAAGCATCTCTCTTTCCAGGCTTCTTTTAAACCAGTCTAAAAATTAAACTCTATAAACAAACAAGGAATATAGCCACTAATTAATTAGATATACAGTACTCTTAAGATTTATTGGCCCTTTTAAGGATTTAGGCCTGGAAGCAAACGAGCCTGAGGGGTGGAGTTGAGGGCGTCCATGGGCATTTTAAGTTACAGTCCCTGTTTCCTCCCTTGTCTCCTTTCTACGTATGCTGATTTATTTTATCCTATCTCATATCCATACCTCTGATCACCTAGATGAAAGACAGAATCTTCCAAAACTCACCCAAGAAGAAATGAGCAATATGAATCAGCTTATACACACATATATTATTTTAATAATTAATAACCTTCCAAAATAGAAACATCAAAAAGGATGGGTGGGTTCTTATAAGCATTTAAGGAAGTAACTGTCAATTCTGCTTTTGCTTTTGATTATATACATTTATTTAATGAGTTGAGGCCAAGACATTAATCATTTTATATTGATCCATTTTCTGAAACTTTGCTAAGCAATATAAATACTTGTCATTTTTGGTAAAAAAAAAAAAAAAAAAAAAAAAAAAAAAAAACTTCAAATTCACATTATCATTACATATAATTATATTTTACATAATACATATAATAATATAGGTATATAGAAATATTAATAATATTATATATTTATACATTTATATAATTGTTTTGAAATACTGGGGATTGAACACTGAGCTATACCCCATCCTTGTCATAATAATATTAATAAAAATAAAATAATAGCTCATATTTTTGAACATCTCTTATCCACTATATGATCAGATCACTGATCTTGGATACCCATGCTATAATATATTTAATATTTACAGCAATTCTGTGGACTGGTTAAATTTTTTTTTTGTTTCCTATATTCAAAACTATAACTTCAAAGGATGAAATAATTGTTCTTACCACAATACTATATCAGAACCTGTGATGACCTGGTTTGTTTGAGTTTCAGGGATTTTATATTACAAACTTATCTGATTCCACTGATATAATCTTTCAAAACAATTGAATTTTATTAAGAAATAATTTGGTTATAATAAAAGAAAAATTATGACTGAGTTTTGTTTCATTTCTTTCTGAAGGAATAAATATGATTTGAAACACAACTAGGTAGACAAATGATAAAAACAATAACATGAATTCAAAATTCAACTTCTCATTATTGTATTAAATCTGTTGTTTTTAAATTTTTTTAAAGAAAAAATTTCAAATTTTTTTCCGTAAGAATGATCTATCATAATAAGAGGCATGATTAATTTATTATAATTTTAAAATAAATTTTCAACATAACTTATTCTATTTAACTTACAGATTTTAAAACATACAATGTAAGTAAAAAGCATTTGACATTTTCTGGTTTTACTTCTAGCTGATCTTTTCATGTGAAACAAAAACAGCAAAATCAAAATCCTATTAACTGAATGGTGACAGGAAGTATCTGAAGTAAAACAAATCTTCTTGTTCTTATCACATTCTTTTTCCAAAATTGGTTGTGATTTATAAAGTGACTAAATATTTCTCTTTTTAGTGCCTACCTAAGATTATTTAAATACATACCTAAGACTATTGCATGTTATTTGGCCAATTAAAACTGTACATTAGAGTTTTTTTATAGCTTTTTTCCTTCTTCACTTGACTTCCCTGGTGGGGAAGTTAGCTAGAGTTACCTAGAGTGATTTTCAGGCTGCAGAGTGAGCTCTGCAGTAATGAGGAGGGCTCTCTGAATGCAGTCTCAAACTTTGACATGAAGGTAAAAGCAAGCCTTAATGCATCCTTCACTAGTGTCCCTGGGAACCTTGAGAGGAAAATGCTAAAACTCCTATCAACGATACTCTTTATAGGTCTTCTCCTTGCAAATGTTCAACTAGTGAAGATCAGAGCAAATGAGATGCTTTGCAATTCCTTAAATATTTTCATTAAATAGGGCTTTCAGTGTGGGTTTTCACAACTAACTCTTCCCAATCTATCCTCTAAAGACTGGTAATTTCTTAGGTCTTTAGTAAATGCCTATTTTTATTGGACAATTGTCTAAGATGAATTTTATCAATTTGTGATACTCTGGATTTTTTTCTCATTTTTATATTTACTGAAACCTACAATATATAGTAAGCAGTTTCTTCAAAAACACACATTTATGGAACTCCTAAAACATGTCATTTTAATCCATACTCTGACACAGTGAAGTAACTATAACTCATCATTTTATAAATGAGAAGGCTACAGCTCTAATTAAGTATCTTGCTTTAAGGAGTAAAAGAAAGTTTGAACTTGGATCTGCCTACCTTACGGCCATAGTCTTTTCACCCCACCATGTTGCCCAGGTGCATGTGATAGATACATAGGTAACAGGCTTATCACAGAACAGTACCTGTGGTATTGTGGCCTTGGTGACTTTTATCTTCTTTTATGTTGACTGGATCTATGGTTATTGTCTCAAAATGGAATATGGCAAAAGTGCTGGGCTGCCATTTCTAATATTTAGTAATAGAAAAGATGGTGGGTTTTGTTTGGGTATTCTCATTTTCTCGTCAATAAACTACCTGCCTGTCATGAGGCAGCCCTATGGATGGTCCCACATGAGTGAATTCAGAAGGGAGCTGTTTTGAGGCCTCTAAGAGACATACAAGTGAGGAAAGAAGCAGAACCTCTCCCTACTAAGCCTTGGAATAACAGCTGTTCTGGCCAATACCTCTGGGGAAGTTACTTGAGGGAGCCTTATACAACCCTCCAGCTAGTCTCCTCCCTTATTTCTGAACCACTAAAATGTGACATTAATGGAACCACCATTTGACCCAGCTATTCCCCTTCTCAGTCTATTCCCTAAAGACCTAATAAGAGCATGCTACAGGGACACTGCTACATCAATGTTCATAGCAGCACAATTCACGATAGCAAGATTGTGGAATCAGCCTAGATGCCCTTCAATAGATGAATGGATAAAAAAATGTGGCATTTATACACAATGGAGTATTACTCTGCATTAAAAAATGACAAAATCATAGAATTTGGAGGGAAATGGATGGCATTAGAGCAGATTATGCTACGTGAAGCTAGTCAATCTTTAAAAAACAAATACCAAATGACCCCTTTGATATAAGGGGAGTAAACAAGGACAGGGTAGGGACGAAGACCTTGTGAAGAAGATGTACATTAAACAGGGATGAGAGGTGGGAGGGAAAGGGAGTGAGAAGGGAAATCGCATGGAAATGGAAGGCGATCCTCAGGGTTATACATAAGGACATATAAGAGGAAAGGAGGGGTAAGACAAGATAATACAAATGGAAGAAATGATTTACAGTAGAAGGGGTAGAGAGAGAAAAGGGGAGGGGAGGGGAGGGGAGGGGAGGGGGGATAGTAGAGAATAGGACAGACAGCAGAATACATCAGACACTAGAAAGGCAATTTGTCAATCAATGGAAGGGTAACTGATGTGATTCAGCAATCTGTATATGGGGTATAATTGGGAGTTCATAACCCACTTGAATCAAATTGTGAAATATGATGTATTAAGAACTATGTAATGTTTTGAACGACCAACAATAAAAAAATGGACTGTTTTCAGCTGCTAAGTTTGCTATAAGTTGTAATAGAGCATAAATAATATAAGTTTTAATTAAAAAATACATTCCAAATAAATAAATGAATAGATGGGTAAATGAAAAGCAGGGATTTATGCAAGTCCTCTATAACTAACTTGAACACTGATAACAAGAAAAAGAAGAAATTCATTACAAAGAATGACAAATAATTAGAAAATCACATTTTATCTAACCTTAGGATTTGACACCAACAGCTATTATGAAAACAATTGCATAGAGAAAGGGATTTGGTTTAAAAACAAGGAAAGTTTTTAAACAGAAATGATTATAAATAGGTTTCTGAAGAAAGAGTTTCAAACTCAGACAGCCTCTTATCTAACTAGAATGGTTGAAGCCTGATGCCTGAGGGCTGGTTTAGATGAGGTGTCTTTCACCCTTTGATATTATGATAATTAGCACTTATTGAGCCCTCATGGGGTGTCTGTCCCATGCTAGGTGCTACTTGAAAGCTAGTCTAGACATGATCCTTTTGACTTGATAGAGAATACTCCATACATATTAATTCAAAAGAATCTTTCCAGCTCATTTCATTTGTGACCTCTTGTTTTTCTGAATGTGCTGCACAAATTGTCTGCATAACTCATTTGGCAATCACTCATGTACTGGCTTGTGACATTACTAGAATTGTTCTTTTATTGATATTTAATTCTTCATGTAAAGAAATCTTTCTGACTCATTATATCTTAATGTGCTTCTCTGCATTTTTAACCATACTAAACCATGTAGTCAAAGCTATAGGCAATGAATACTAGATATTTTTGATATAATGACCATAGAAACACCACACTGCTATTGCATTTTAGCTCTGCTCTGCATCTGTGCCATAGACTTTTGAAGTCCAGATCCCATATTTGTATTCTCTCCTATTGTTTCACTTGCACTGACTTATAGACCTCTAGGTCACATCTCATTCCAGGAAGATTTTTGAATCATGGTTCATTGTCATGATTCTTCATGATTTCAATATCCATGCTGCTGGGAAAATATAATTAAAAACTAAATCTCCTCCCATCCCAAGAAACGCTCTATGTAACTAGTAGAAAAAGAAATAGGTTTATTATTATATAAACATTAAACCAGAATGTAACACACATCACAGGCAATCTGCTAAGAAGCTGCAAAGACAGAAGTCTGACTCTTTTATATATCCTAGCAGATACAATTCATTACTTATGTTTTTGAGATAAGCGATTACTAATCCTCAAGTAATAGGACTCGATGGCACCATTAGTCACACATAATTCATCCTTTAGATTCACCTGATAATTGGAGTGACCATATGTGCTTGTTAATTGATTTTATACAAAGGAAAATCATACTTTCAAATCTTTATGACAAAATGTAGTTTTACAACTTGAAGCAAGAGCCCCTGAAATGAGACCCCTACTATCATTCCACAGAAAGAGAAAGAGGAGGTTCAGTCTCTCTCACAATGTTTATGTTACAAAGAGATGGTGTCCAAGCCCCAGGCATTCCTGGATCAGAAGCTGGTGAGAGGCTTATTGAGTATCCAAAAAGATTTCTATGCATTTCAAAGAGACAGAAGGAAATTAAAGTTAAAAGTTTTCTAGCACAAATGCTGTTGGAAAGAAATGGGGTCAAGCCCCTCTTATTTTCAACAGGAAGAATTAAGCCTCTCATTTAAAAATTTTATTGTCCTTACAATACAGATAATCCTTCCAATGCATGGGTCTCTCTGAGTATGTCCAATTAGTATAGGTATTCACTCCTCAGGTGATAGCTTTAATCTCATACTTACCTAACTATAAATCCCGCACAATTTCAGTATCAACCTTCCCATTCTCCAACAACCACCTTCAATTTCCCAACTCATGACCTCATGTACAGCAATTATAAAGCATCTTTGCCTTCATCAGGACCTAAAATCCACTGATGTATCCTTCATCCTCCATATATCCCCACCTTTCTTTCTAATTATCTAGCTTTGAATCCATCACCCTTCATTTAAACTCTCTCCATGCATAGATTCTTTAACATTTTTATTGTTGTTTCAAAATAAACTTATTGTGTTAAGATCTGAATGGTTACACTTGTTTTAACTCCTTTATCTATTAATCTTCCTCTACTCTAGAGACAAAGACTGCCACCCGGGAAATCCAGCACTTTGTTCTCATGTGTGCCACAGCAGCTGAATGTGACTACGTGCTGGCTGGTTCATGACGATAAACCTCAAAGGGGACTTTTACACTGCCAGGCAGTCCTACTATATGGCTTCAATCCATTCAGTATCATTTTCTAGATGAGCATTTTATTCTTTCTGCTCTCTTTCAACCACCTTTTCCACTTAAGATTTTTGTTTGTCTATTTCACTAAGGAAATAGAATAATCATCAGAAAACTGGCATGTGCTCCCATTTTATTGAACTATTTGCATTTTCACAAATGTATTCTTCCTAACTTCTGCTTACCAAGAGTGGACTTTCAATATTGCTTTCGAAGGTCCTCATCTTCTCTTGTGCAGTTAATTCATTTCCTCTCATCTAGTCAGTTATATCAACTCTGAAATCCCTCCATCTTCTGTATTCATGTCAGCATTTACACTTGCTGTAATAAGTACCTTGTAATAAGCACCAAAATAATACAGGGAAAATGGCAACTGTAGTTTGAATTGCTAGTTTCTATTCTGAAGGTACTTAAGTATCTTAAAAGTCAAAGCAACACACAATAAAACAAAAAAGCAAAACCATCCATCTTCAAGTCATATTGTCTTGAGCTACTATTTTCTGATCTCTAGCACACTCAACTCTGAGTTTTCCATTTCTGTTGCCTCTATTTTCCTCTACTCTTTTTCTTCCTTAAACACTCACACACACACACACACACACACACACACACACACGCTTTCTTACCCATACTGTTCTAAATATTACTCATCAAGATTATTAAAGACATCACTTTGCCAAATCACCTTGTTAGTAATACTCTCCAGACTGCTTTCCTTATAGTTATTACTTTACTTAAAATCCTCCAATATCTTGCTGTCTTTTAACTAAAACCTAAGACTCAACCATGGTGTACAAGGCCCAAATAATACATGTGGTCCTAGACTCAGTAGAAAATGGCAATTTTAGTTTTAATTGCTTAACTAGTTTCTATTGTTAATTTGATGATTACATACCAAGAAAATTAATAGATCATTTCTTAAGACATCATTTTCTATATTTCCCTCAAGTCAAGCACAGTAATGGCTCTATTAAGATAATTCTATACTGTTTAATAGCTTCCACAATAGATCTTGTTCTTTTCTCTTCAGAACTATCTCATATCATTTTTCAACTTCCCCATTAGAATCCATCAAGCCTCTTTTCTCATGTCCTAAATATGCCATGCCTGCCAGCTCCGCTGCTCTCAAAATTCCCCCAGCCCCAGAATGAACACTTCCTTCATGCTGACTTGTATCCTCTGCACACTTCAAGGTCCAGGTTAATTTCAGATGCTCCTGTGGTTATGCCAATCCACCCTGATCTTTCCCTTCTCCAAACACCTATTAATCTTGTCATTAGTGTGCCTGCAGAAATAATAACAGTTGTTTTAGTTTTTATACAAATATAAAATTATATAGGTATAAATATTCTTCCAGCCAGAGAATCTCCACCACGTCGTCCTTTTCCAGTGAACCTAGAATTATGCCAGACACAATGCAGAAGCTTAGTAAATTGAGTTATCGACTAAATGTTCTAGCTAAATGATAATAATGGGTTGAATAATAATTCAAAAAGAAAATTCTTATATGTTCAGAGTATAAAGTCATTTTGGTTGAGACTTTTATATTGATTCAAAATTTTATCGATAGCATCAAATAGGAAGGAAAGGAAAGACATTAAATTTTCCCTTCTTGCAAATTGAGTCAGTGTTCTGTTCTGGGGAAAACTTCTCACGTGGCTTTTACCTCATAATCCAATTCAACTTATGTAATAGAAAGAATTAGATATATGTATTTTTTAAAAGTTAAATAAGGATTATTACTGGAATTGGTGTTTTATGAGGAATACTGTAGAATTTTTCTACCTTTCTCATGCAGAAAGGGAGAAACATCCTGAAGCCTAGTTATTGGAGGAAAGTAGAAGATGGAAAGAGAAGTATTTTATCTTGCGTGGCCATCAAAGTAGGCCTTGGCAATTGTGTTTGCAGGAGCTTACTATTTGAATTCTTGAACACTTGGGGCATTCTTTTGCTTGGAGGATTCTGAAGTTGCCAAATAATACAGAGGTACTGCTGGTCTCTGGTTAAGGAGAAAGGGCAATGGAGAGAGCCTGCACTCCCACTTTTTAGCATGGTAAGGAGAGACGAATTCCTCATGGACACAATAGCCAGATGGACACAACAGACAGTAGCTATGCTTGGAGACAACAGGGTAGAGAGGAGTCAGGCTGAAAGACAACTGAAGGACGGCTGCTAGAGACTACAGCCCACCTCTCAGAGGCTTTTGCCGTGTGGACATCCTCATGGGGACTTTTGAAGAGTTTTTGTATACACTTCCCGAAAAAGACACATTTAAACGGATGTTATAAAAAGAACATTGGCCGCCAAGCCAAGCATTAATATAAAGGATGAAATTTTATTACAGGAGGTACTAAGAAAGTATTATTTTTGGAAAGCTGTTTTCATTTACTGATTTTTTTTTTGACGATTTTAACATATCTGCAAGTTTACCTGGTATAAAGTAATTTTCAAAACAGCATGAAAGCAGTTGGAGTCAACATTTTATTTTCACATTAGAAAAGGATGATGTTAACACCAAGATGCACAAGTTAAGAGGAAATACTACTAAGTATCTAAAGTTACAATAATGGTTCTGTTGACTTGGCTTTTATGCATTTGGATTTTTATTTATCAGAAGTGAATATGTATACAAAATTCAAACAGAAGGAAAAAAACAGGCTGGTTAGCAATACATCTCAATAATATTTGTAATTCATGGTAAAGTAATTCTAAAATAATGATATAAAGTTATTTTATAATGATATATGTTTTACCATATATCTAATGATATATGGTAAAAGATAAATAATTTATGGTTGCCAACCTGATTAATACGTGATCTTTAATCTAATAGTTGCCTTTCCTTCTCTCAAATATAAATTTTAAGGGGTTAGCGGTGTAGGTCAGTGATAGAACAATTTTCTTGCACACTTGAGACCCTGTGCCACCCACTCTACATCATTTAAATTTGGATAACTCTAATCAAGTTTACTCTATCATTGATGTAAATCAATGATAATGGAAAAAAGTTCAAATGAGAAAAATGAGTAAAAGAAATCTATTTCTTTTACCATTACATACTGACTAATAAAAATAGTCTTCCCTTATTGCAGTGAGCAGGAAATCCCAATAGCAAAGTTCTTGCCTCTTCTCCAATATTTTTCACCTTGATAATTTACTTTATTTACTATAAGCAAACTCTGCTGTCCCAAGAAAACTGAAGTATAATATATTGTTGGCTGCCATTCTTTCCAGAATGACTAAATCTAGAGTTGATTGACTGCTTCAGGGTGAATTTCATTACTACCTTTAAGCAATGAATTTATTTCTGGATGCCCACTCTTCCTCTACAATACAAAAAGGATTTTACTTTGTGTCACATCCTCTTCTGAAGGGGTGATACATGTTCCCAAGATATTTTTCTGCAGAAGGATACATTGTCTCCTGGCTAGTTTCCCAGTCTCATACCATACATAAAAATAAGAATAACACTATTGCTTCTGAAATATTTAAGCCTAAAGTGGTCTTGGCTGCCTTATATTCTGGAAAGTCAGCCAAATCCTGTGCTGATGTTTCTATCGTGGTCTGTCATCCCCTTGTTTCATATTAGATCAAAGGCTGCTGAAGTGGCTAAATTAGATTAGGTACTTTGCCTTCTGCCATCATCAATACAATTTGGTTTCAAACACAGTTTTCTGGAGTGCAGTGATTTAAGCGCTCTCTACCTTCATTATAGCTTACAATTAAAAATGTTTTACAAATTATTATAGGCCATCTGTACCCATTGGGGCTCAAACACAGAATTTCCTGGAGAAAACAAATGCCTCTGGATCCTAAATTTCTATCAGGGATATGAGAAATTTTGTAGCCCTCAAGACCAAGGACCATGTTATGTATTTTTTTTTTCACCAGAACTAAACAACTATGCAGCCAGTCAAGCTTAAAGAAACTGTAGACTAACTTTTTGAAAGGGTCTAAATTTTCCAAGTTTTCTTTTTTTTAGAGAAGCTTGTCTCTGCCTGGATGAAAAAAATATGACAGTATATAAGGATGGATGCACGGGACTAAATGGAACAGTAGCAGAATAATCACAGTGAATTGGAAAATGATTCTGACATATTTCCATCAATACTGACTCAATCAGGCAGTCCCTAGAGGTTTCTAGACTAGCATACCAATGTCAGAAATGCTCTGCCATTTCAGAGAGCATGGGAAGGGTTTTTTAAGATGGTTTCTCCCTATAAGTAATTCCTTTAATGAATACTTATTTAAATGTCCATCCTCAGATTCAGATACTTATCTCTCAGAAGCATCAGTAAACAAAAGATTATGCCTTAGAGGAGAGATGAGGAACCAGAAGTCTGTCCTTCCTTTGGAACATAGTCTTCTAGAGGGTTTAGTGGGAGGGAAGGCTTGCAAGAAGCCCTGAGGTGAAGAACAATTTTAGATTCACTTTTTCCAGGTACATAAGCTTTAAGTGGGTAATCTGGAACTTAAATAAACTATATTATAAGAAGATATGCAGTGGAACGTTTCTACATTTCAGTTCTGACATTCATATCAGGCTGGGATTTCTAGACACCTGCAGGAACTGTAGAAAAGAAGGGTCAAGAGCCCTGACTTGTGATTTTCCTGAATTAGGGCTTTGGTACTGCTCCAGTTACAGTGCTTGTTCTTGTCCGTTGCTCTCCTTAGTGGAGGGAAGATGCAATCTTTCAAGCACCTGCAAGTATCTTCCAAACTAGAGAAAGACAGGAAAGCACACTTTTATACTACTACATCCCAGTACCTGGCACAGGGAAGAAATGCCTCCGTTTATGATTTGGAAAAGAGATGAGGAGAGAGAGAAAGAAAGAGAGGTGAGAGATAGCAAATGTGTGTGTGTAAGCAAGAAAGATTAGAAATTTGAAAAATAAACTATGTCAGCTCCAATCTCTCATCTATGAACAACTGCTGTAGGTCTCTTTCCATATCAAATGTTAGTCAGTTTTTCATGAGTGTGATCAAAATACATGAGAAAATATACTTAGAAAAAAATTATATATTTTAGCTCACAGATTCAAAGGTTTCAGTCCATGGTCAACTGACTGCATTGCTTTGGGCCTGAGGTAAAACAGAACATCATGGAGGAAAGGTGTGGCTGAGAAAAACAGCAGTCAGAAAAGAGAGAGAAAGAGAGAAGGAGGAGGAGGAGGAAGGGGAGGAGGAGGAGGAAGAGGAGGAAGAGGAAGAGGAGGAGGAGGAGTAGGAGGAGGAGTAGGAGGAAGAGGGAGGGGAAATGGATACAGGATAAGAAATCCCCTTTTGGGACACACACCCCCAGTGAACTACTTCTCTCAACAATTCCCCACTGTTTCTACCACCTCCCAGTAGTCCATTCAGGTATAAATGGAGTAATTCACTGATAAAGTCAGAACCTCATGACCCAATCACTTTGCAGAAGTCCCACCTCTGAACATTGCTATATTGGAGACCAAGACTTCCACATATGGCCTTTGGGACACATTCCAGATCCACATCATAACAACATGTAAAATGAGAATCAAAATGGTATATTTTTGTAGAAACCATTTCAAGAGCTAAGAGAGGTAATGTACATGAGCTGCTTGAATTCTAAAGCTTCATGGACATAGAGTTAAGATATTATGAAAGATGTCCTTCAGCAAATGTTTTCAAATTAATACCAGTGTTCCTGTGGGGTCCCCTGAACCAAATTGTTTCATAAAATGTTTGAAGTTTAATATGTATTAAGTGTTGTGTTTTGTTTTGGGAACTGGGAATTGAACCCAGGGAATGGCGCAAGATAAGCACACAGTCTACCACTAAGATCAACCCCCAACCCTTAGTTATTTTATTTTCAACAAATTTACACAAGAGGAAATACTTGCAAGATACTTACACTGAAAAATCAAGGACTCTCCCCTTGTACCTTAAAATTTAATGATTTTATAACATCTAAGTGGTTCTTAACTATTGAATTTCTACATCATCATCATGCCTTCTTTTCCCAAAGATAGTTAGGTATTAGAATCATTAATCACTAACTTTTTTAAAAACGTATTTATTTATTTTTACTTTGAGATACCGTCTCATTGAGTTGTCAAACCTGGCTTTACTTGGGATTCTCCTGATAAGCCTCCATAGTTGCTGGTCTTACAATTCTTATAGTTGTGTGCCACCCCACACTGACTTCTTGACAGCTCTAAGATGCCTCTCTATGATCAGGACCATGAATCATTTAACAGGTTTCCTTGAAGGAAAACGTTTGAAATATTACAAAACAATGGCTATATTTAAGAAACTGAGTAAGGTCAATTGATCTTAGGAAGGACGGGCTACATTGTGCAATAGTTCTTTACAGTAGCAGGTCTAAAATATGTACATGAAATTAATATCATAGTTAATTCCTCAAAATCTACCTCAAGTTTCTTACCCTCAAATTTGATAAGGGGTAAAGGACTTGAATCAGGGCTTAGTGCTTTTTTCATCTGTGACACACTTGCATCTAAGCTTGCATGGTTTATTCATTAAAAGCACTTCTCTCATCCCAAACTTAGGATAATTTTTTTTTTTTCTGGCTTAAATTTGCTTGGAGAGAAAGAGAAGAAAGCACTGGTCGAGATTCGCTCACTATTATCTTTCAAATATTTTGACTGTCATGATTCTTTCTTTTTTATTCAAGAACCTAGGCTTTCTAAAATCAAAGCTCCGTGAGGACAAATACCTGTTTTTAAGTCTCTGCTTTATGCTAATAAATCTCCTTGTTAAGGAAAGAAAGGTCAGATAGCCTGGTTACATCATGAATAGGAAGAAGGCCAACTTAAACAAGAAACCCTGAAAGAATGGTATGTCTACAGTACTACTTAGCTATATCTGAAGTTGAGACTGCAGAAAATTCCAATGCAGTTTTATGTTCAAGAAGTGCTTACTGAACTGAATTAAAATATGCATGGTATGATGTATATTTTAGAATAAAATCTATTTTAAAAGATCCTCCCTGGATGGTATCACAACGTATTGATGTACTCTCTCTTTTAAATTTATTAAATAAGAGTGAATATAAAGGTTCCCATAATAAGTATGGATTTTGTTCACCAAATAATGAAGTCAGTGAGGAACTCATAAATTGCAGAGTAAAAATTACTACCGCTGAAGGCTACCACTGCCTAATATTTTTTCTTTAAGAAAGATTTAATTCTACCTACAAGCTTATGTATTTCATGCACAAGAATTTTGAATGTTCTTTTCCCAAACCTTTGTATATTTTGAATGTCTTGTTTGCAATTGTATCCTTTTATGAAAAACATAAATCGTAAATAAACAGATGAAAATATAATAAATTTTCTGCATTAATTTGTCACAAACTCTCCACTATATTGGAAAAAGTATATGTATATTTCTGACCCTTTCATTTGGACTTCCTTATTTTCAAAATGTCCATGGATTTATATGAAATTCTGAATGCACATTTGTGCATTGATGTAAATATCTCATTCTACCTTCAAACAATTCCCTCAAGGTATTCAATAAAAATCTACAGAGTTTTGAGTATACTGTATGGCTTGTACCATCAATATAACTGATATTTTAATGTTTGGGTTTTTTTGTGAAAAATCATTTATCATATTTTCTCTTAACTGTCCTCATTAGTTTTAAAGTTAAAGATATTAAATATTTCCAATGGAAAGCTTAAAACAATAAAAATTTAGAAAAGCTTTTGGCATATTCATTAAAGTAAATAGTGCAATAAATGACACAGGAAATGTAGCAGTCTCTCACTCATTTCTATTTCCAAGGTCAAGTGTTCTGGGTAGTTATATTGCAAGGTCTAGCATACATCTAAACGATGTTTGTAGCATTTTTATTTCTTGATATATCAATTTGAACATTGTTGCTCCATTTAACTTTAAAATATGAGGATTTCACTTTTCCATTCATTGTCCTCCATCTCTTCACATCCCCCATTTGATGGTTATATTATTTTAAATTTTCCATTTTAATAATCTTTTAATTTAATAATCCAATTAAATTTGTTTTATTATTCTTTATTTCATAAAATCATCTTTATTTTTTTTCTTTTTTCCAGTAGTGTGGATTGAACCCAGGTCATTGAGCATATTAGACAAGTGTTGTACCACTGACCTACATCTCCAGCCCCAATCACCACTTCTTTTGGCTCATTATTCTGCAAAATATTATTGTTTTGTACTTTCTTGAATGTCTCCTCCATGACATTTACTCAATCAGGTGAAATCAATAGCAATGACATTCTTATTACTCATAATTCTTTCATTTTCATAATAATAACTTAAAACATATTATCTACCAAAAACTATTGTTACTTTTAATTAAATGTTTTCCTAAGTAAATGAAACAGTCCTTTTAATATGTATCAAATTCAATTACCATTGTACTACTTAAGAAAGAAAAAACATAGTAAAAATCAACTGTAGACCAAATGTGATCAAAAGATCAAATGTATTCTCTTGGATTATACTTCAGTGATTATTTAAAAATTGTATCATATTTGGATTTTATAATTTAGACACATATTCAGTTTTTATTTTGATGGCTATTTTGCATTCTTTAAATTTCTATTTAGTTCTTCCTAAAACATACCTGTTTATTTTTAAGTACTTTATTTTATTTTTCATTTCTATGGTGATATTCTTACTGTAAAGTTCTGAATTTTGTTTTATTTTTTAATCATGGCAGAATTTTTTTTTTTTAATGTGGAATGTAAGTTTGGATTACAAACTCTCTTTAGGAGGAACTGAAAGAATCCCAAATAGCCTAAGTGAAATATTTGTTTGTTCAAGAAGAATTAGATTTGCTTGTATAAGTTCTTGGAAGTTTATTAGAGACATTTAAAATTTTAGCTTTATGGTATACAGCTCCAAAGCCAGTTCATATTCAAATTTCAAGCTTTCTTCTTTAGCCCAGGCCAATAACTAAGAATTATTTACTTTCTTCTGTTTTTCTTATCCACCATTTTTTCCTAAGGTATAACTTTACAAGTTGTAATGGTTAATTTGAATTGGATTCAGAGATGCCAGGGATCAGGAGGATTAGGGGTATGTCTAGGAATGATTGGCATGAGATAGGTAACTGAAATGGAGACCTTCCTAAGTATGGGTAAACACTCTCCAATAGTAGGATGGCTTGGATGAAATAATAGTTGGAAGAACAAGGAAGCAGCAGCAGATGGCAAGCTCCATTCTTCTTGAATGGGTTCTTGATTGCTGCTGCAATATTCTGAGGATACTGGACTCTCGCTTTTTCACTTTTCCAAAGCAAACTCTGCCAGAGATTCTCTATCAGCCTTCGGTCTCATACTCGGGTAGCACCATTGGTCCCTCTTGTTCTGGGGCTTCAGCCTCTTGGACTGCACAGCCACTGGTTCTCCAGCTCTTCAGCCTGCAGATGGCCATTGTGGACTATCCAGCTTCTGGTAGCGTAAGCCAATCTAAGAAGTCCCTTTTTTATAATGATCTTCCTGTTGATTCTTTTCCTCTGGAGAATCATAACACAGAAGTCTTGTATTATTATAAAAATATCTTTTTCTACTTTCCATTTTATTCAAAGTCTAATTATCTCTAATTATATACAAAAAAAAATCACTAATTTTCCAAAGGCAACAATTCCTCAGCAGACATTGGGGGGGTCAATGATTATTTTCCTAATCTCTAAGTTCTTTCAAATATGGGTATTTATTAAAAATATGTAACTTAACGATTTATATTAACAGTTATGTAATGTTTTTTTCTGGCAGAAGAATTTTCGGTGTATTTCATACACAAATTTCCAGAAACTGAAATCACTCTTGTTTTCTTGCTTTACAGTTGTGTCTGCTTTGAAAATCCCTCACCCTCTGTCCCTAACATGACTCACCTAATCTCCTAGGATTCAAAATTTAGTAGATTAGCAAGTTAAAAAAAGAAGAAGCACAGT
Source organism: Urocitellus parryii (assembly GCF_045843805.1). Classification (NCBI taxonomy): domain Eukaryota; kingdom Metazoa; phylum Chordata; class Mammalia; order Rodentia; family Sciuridae; genus Urocitellus; species Urocitellus parryii. Next base: position 86,310,497 of record NC_135541.1, on the reverse strand, counting down.
TTGAGATTCCTATCTATATTGCTTATTTCCATTTAATTTCCCCCAGAGAACTAGTACTAAAATCCACTGTATCTCTTAAATTTTGAAATTCTTTCTTATTGGTTAACTTCAACTATCTCAGACAATCAGGTCATCTCATAATATTTAAATCAAAAGTCTTATAAGAAAGGGCACTTCAGTTTAAGAAACAATGAAAATTGTTCCTACTCTTGTGTAATGTCTGTCCTAGTGGATGAACTGTTCACTTTTAACAATTTGTTCATGAATGGAGGAGTCTATCCTTAGGTTAAAATGCCTACCATATAGTCATGTTCCTTTATGTTTTATTACCAAACCCACCATAACTGCAATTGCTTCAACAAAGAGTAAACATGTATGAAAGAGTTTTAAAAAATTATTTTTTACAAAGGCAGTACTTTCAATTTTAAATAATACCTTGCTGGCATTAAGGTTTAATATTTTTCTACTTTTACAATTTTTAGTTGGCATGATATTTAGTATTTATTTTAAGTCTCATTTGTTAGGTAGTAAGTATAATGTTTTAAAATATGTTCACACATTCACTGATACCCTTCCTCTCAGGAGGTGGAGCCTGATTTTTCCATACATGGATACTAAATAACCCAAAAGTGACTGTAATTTAGACGTTCTAGACCACACATAGAAAGCATATGGACCTCTTTGTTCCCATTCTTGGGTCATTCAGTCTGAAGAAATCCAGTTGCCATTTCCTGATGCAATTTCCTAGTTCTCACATTAGAAACCATGTGATATAGATGAGGTAATAAATGAATTAGCCCCTTTGGCCACAAAAACAACAACAACAAAAAACAAACAAACAAACAAAAATACAAGGAAGTGAGGCTTCCTGCCAAAAGCTACGTGAATGTTGTGTCTACTTAAAATTCATTAGCCCCAGTTCTGGACCATGATCCTCTACACAGAGGAGACAAACTGGGTTTAAATGGGCTGGCTGCAACATTAGGCTAAGAAGAAGGTGGCAAAAAATTATACAACACAGAAAGTAGCATCCACATAATGGGTCAGGACAGCTCTTGGACTTTAAGGGTCAAGCTGCCATGTTGAAAAAAGAGAGCAGTGGAAAGAGAGAGCTGAGCCGGCATAATGGGGACATCAAAGGCAAGGATAAGGTTTCAAGGGCAGAGTGTTGTTTCCTGATGTCTTCTGGTCAGTAGATTGATTGACATCTTGGCAGGCACACCCATCTCAGGTGCTGTGTGGGATTTTAGGCAGAGCTTTATGGGGAAGTTCACCTGCATCAGGTGATCAATCCCTGAAGGGGTACTACAGGGAGTTCTCAATGCCAGATCCATCCCCTCATTTGGATACTATGTGCAACAGTCCACACACAGCTCTTGGATGGCTTGTGACACCTGGTAGCTTAGAAAGGGAACTTATTCTGAAATAACCTTATTGTAATAATTAGGATGAGCTATAATCCAATATGAAGGATGTCCTTTTGAAAAGAGGAAATTTGAACACAGAGACAGACACACATTGAGGGAAGACAATGTGAAGAGACAGAGATTAGCCACTATCTGCAAGCCAAAGAGGGTCCTGGAGGAGAGGCCTTCCTTCAAAGCCCTCCAAAATCTTGGTTATGAACTTCTTACCTCCAGCACCATGAGACTATACATATCTGTTGTTCCAAACCACCCAGTTTTGATCTGTTGTTACTGCAACCTGAGGAAACTAAAATTTATTAAGTGAACCATTTTGGGAGCAAATAACATTGTTACTACATCCCATGAGAGAAGTTGAGTCATTAAATTCTTGATCCACAGAAACTGTGTGGTAATAAATGTTTATTGTTTCAAGCTAGTAGATTACTAACAAAACAGGCTTCATTGAGTACTATCTTTTAAAAATATTTTGCTTGTGTAATCTATATTGTGATCTGTACAATTGAGAATTGTGTCCATTATTATTGTGATCTTTTGTCCTATTATTATTCATCAGTAAGCTCTTTCTATACAAGATTTTTAAAGATTTGTTGTAAATATTTCTCTAGCTGTCAATTTGCCTTTTATTTTTTTAAGTAAAAATAACTTTTTTGAAGTAAAGTTAACGTACAATAAATTGTATATATTTAAAGTGTAAATCTTGTGTATATATAACAATCAAGGTAATGAACATATCTACCACCCTCAAAATTTATTTTTGCCCCTTTAAAATCTTTCTCTCACACCCAGCCCTACTCATTACTTAATTTCCTTAGGCAACCAACAACTGATCTATTTTCCCACTGATCTGCTTTCTGTCACTATAGATTATTTTGTATTTTCTAGAACTTTATATAAATTGAAGCAGTTAGTATATTTTTTCTTCTGGCTTCTTTCACTCTGAATAATTATTTCAAGCTTCATCTATGTTGTGTGTGCTAGTAATTTTTTTTCCTTTTTCTTGCTGAATACTATCCCACAGTATGTAGATACCATATTCTTTCATCACTATTGTTCATTTCCCTGTATAGGAATATTTGTTTTCAATTTTGGGGTATTACAAAAAAAACTTCTATTATAAATATTTGTGTACTAGTCTTTGTATGGTTATATTGCCTTTTAATTTTATTTGGAATATCACATGTGCTTATTTATCTTAGATGTTAAGTGTCAAATAAAATAAAGCTTTGATTTAAGTTCTGACTAAAGATTATACTTGGGTCACGGAGGGTATGTCTTTGAGGTATATTTTTTGTTCCTGTTGGGTGGTGCTTTCTCTCTATCTGCTTCCTAGTGCACTGTCTTGACCTGATTTCCTCTGCCACACCCTTCCACCATGATGGTCTTCTTCACCTCTGGCCCAGAACAATGGAGTTGGCCATCTGTGGAGTGAGATCTCTGAAACCATGAGCCCCAAATAATCTGGTCTGCCTCTAAAATGTCAGGCCTTTTGTCACAGCACTGAAATAGTCAATTACAAGACTGGGTCTAGCCATGGGAAGAAGCAGTGACAGAGCATAAGCACCACGTGAAAGTACAACCCTGCACACAGAAGCTAATCAGTAAGAAAAAGAGTAAATAAGCAAATGATTTTTTTCCCAAGAACAGCAAATATTTGCATATGATTTTCCATTTTGTTTAAAAAGCTTCTTTTCTTTGACATGGAACTCTCATCTTTCTCTTTGTGTTGTTGATATTGTTTATTTCTAGATTATTTTGCTTCCCTAAATATTTGCATTATCTGCTTGAATTGGTGACTTCAAAAATCATGATTTATTTTTTGGAAACCTGATTATTGAAATGCTTATTTTATACAATACTCACTCATGCCTGTTTCTATTTTTTTGAAAATGTTATTATTCTAGTCTAATAATATGTTCAATAATTTACTAAATATAAAGTCTCTCTTTACTGAAGAATAAAGACTATAGACTGGATCTTATAATTTTATAGCTGACAGACCAAAAATATAAATTTAAAGTCTCAAAAAGGAAGAATGATTCCTCTATCAATGTCACATGTAGATTAAAAATCAAAACGGAGACAATTCATCATAGGTTTGCAATATTTAAAATATGAATTTGCAATTGCAAAATCTATATTTAAGATAGCATTATGTTATGATGTGCACAACACTAAAAATGTCATGCTCTGTCTCTAGAACTTGTAAACTGTTTTCATGGGATTTATTTAATTTCATTTGAATTATCTTGCATTATTCTCTTTATGCATAATAAAATACTATGATAAAATAATTTAAATTATTTAAACATGGTGATTAATATTGATCTAGATGTATTTGTGTGCCTAAAATAAGAAAGATTTCAAAAATACAACAAAATGAAAGGGTAGAATGAAGGAAATGGATTACAGTACAAGAATGTCTGAAATAGTGCAATACCTTATATTTTAAGAGAGAACTTGATATTTATAATTTCTATCAACATAAAAAATAATAGTTTTTAAATAGCAAAACCCATATTTGCACATCATTTTCTTCATGTTGGAACCAATTATCTGATTTCTGTACTGTAATTTTAATCAAATTTTCCTAATTTTGAGATGCAAAAGAATCTCATTTTGAAAAGCTGGTACAGGTTTTGGAAAGTTAAGGTTATTCTATAATTTGTAGGTGAAATAAATTCTTTGTAAACTATCTTTCTTTTTTGCTGTTTTTAAAATTTATATATGATAGCAGAATGCATTACAATTCTTTTTTTGCCATTATACATGAGTTCTCTTATTTTTTGCATACAATTCTTAATACACCTTTATACCACATTTTATCATATCTCTGTTTGTATATAAAGTATGTTGACACGAAATTCATATCTTCATACATGTATTTTGTATAATGATGACCGTCTCCTTCCACCGTCCTAGCTATTCCCCTTCTCCCTTTCTTTCCCTCCTACCCCTATTTCGTATCTAGAGGTAATTTTCCTCCCATTCTCTCCCTTCCTACCCCACTTTGAGTTACCCCCCTTATATCAGAGAAAACATTCAGCATTTGTTTTGGGGGGATTGGCTGACTTCATTTAGCATAATCTTCTTTAATGCCATCCATTTCCCTGCAAATGCCATGATTTTATTCACTTTTGATGCTGAGTAATATCTCATTGTGTATAAATGCCACATTTTTTATCCATTCATCCACTGAAGGACATCTAAGTTGGCTCCACAGTTTAGCTATTGTGAATTGTGCTGCTATAAACATTGATGTGGCTGTGTCCCTGTAGTATGCTGTTTTTAGGTCCTTTGGGTATAGTCCGAGAAGAGGAATAGTTGGATCAAATAGTGGTTCCATTCCAACTTTCCAAGGAATCTCCATACTGCTTTCCAAATTGGCTGGACTAATTTGCAGTCCCACCAGCAGTGTATGAGTGTACCTTTTTCCCTGTATCCTTGCCAACACAATTCTTATTACACATATAGGGCACAATTTGTCATGCTCTGGTTATATACAAAATATATTCACACCAATTCATGACTTCATACATGTACTTTGGATAATAATGATCATCACATTCCACCTTCATTTATAACCCCATGCCCACTCCCTTTCCCTCCAACCCCTCTGCCCTAGCTATTCCTCCCATGTCCCCTCTTCTTATGCCCACTATGAATCAGCCTCCTCATAACAAAGAAAACATTCGGCAGTTGGATTTTTGAGATTGGCTAACTTCACTTAACATTATCTTCTCTACCTCCATCCATTTACCTGCAAATACCATTATTTTATTTTATTTTATTGCTGAGTAATATTCCAATGTGTATATATGCCACATTTATTTTATTCATTCATCTACTGAAGTGCATCTAGGTTGGTTCCACAGTTTAGCTATTGTGAATTGTGCTGCTATAAACATTGATGTGCTTTTGTCCCTGTAATATGCTGTTTTTAAGTCCTTTGGGTATAGACCAAGGAGAGGGACAGCTGGGTGAAATGTTGGTTCCATTTCCAATTTTCCAGGAAATCTCCATACTGCTTTCCATATTGGCTGCAATAATTTGCAGTTCCACGAGCATTGTACGAGTATACCTTTTCCCCCACATCCTCACCAACATTTATTGTTGTTTGTATTTATAATAGCTACCATTCTGACTGGAGTAAGATGAAATCTTTGAGTGGTTTTGATTTGCATTTCTCTGATTGCTAGAGATGATGAACATTTTTTCATATATTTGTTGATTGATTGTATATCATCTTCTGAGAAGTGTCTGTTCAGCTACTTGGCCCATTTGCTGATAGGATTATTTATTTATTTGTTTGTTTGTTTGTTTATTTATTTATTGGTGCTTAGCTTTTTGATTTCTTTATAAACCCTAGAGATTAGTACTCTATATGATATCTGAGGGATTAAGATTTGCTCCCAAGATGTAGGCTCTCTATTCACTTCACAGATTGTTTCTTTTGCTGAGAAGAAACTTTTTAGTTTGAGTCCATCTCATTTATTGATTTTTCATTTTATTTTTATGTTTTAAAGAGAGAGAGGGAATTTTTTAATTTTATTTTTCAGTTTTCGGTGGACACATCTTTATTTTATTTTTATGTGGTGCTGAGGATAGAACCCAGTGCCAGGAGCATGCCAGGCTAGTGTGTTACCACTTAAGCCACATCCCCAGCCCTCTTGATTTTAATTCTTGCACCAAAGGAGTCTTATTAAGGAAGTTGGGGCCTAATCCCACATGATGGAGATTAGGGCCTATTTTTTCTATTAGACACAGGGTCTCTGGTTTTATTCCTAAGTCCTTGATCCATTTTGAGTTTTGTGCATGGTAAGAGATGGGGGTATAATTTGATTTGTCACATATGGATTTCCAGTTTTTCCAGCACCATTTGTTGAGGAGGCTATCTTTTCTCCTATGCATGTTTTGGCATCTTTGTCTAATATAAGGTAATTGTAATTTTGTGGCTTAGTCTCAGTGTCCTCTATTCTGTACCATTGATCTACTAGTCTGTTTTGGTGCCAATACCATGCTGTTTTTGTTACTATTGCTCTAAAGTATAGGTCTGGTATAGTGAAGCCACCTGCTTCACTCTTCCTGCTAAGGATTGCTTTAGCTATTCTGGGTCTCTTTTTTTCCAGATGAATTTTATGATTGCCTTTCCTATTTCTATGAGAATTCTAATTGGAATTTTGATTGGAATTACATTAAATCTGTATAGTGCTTTGGAAGCACATTTTGATTATATTAATTCTGCCTATCCAAGAGCAAGGTCTATCTTTCCATCTTCTAAGATCCTCTTTGATTTCTCTCTTTAGGGTTCTGTAATTTTCATTATATAGATCTTTCACCTCTTTCATTAAGTTTATTCCCAGGTATTTTATTTTTTAAGGCTATTGTAAATGGGGTATTTTCTCATTTTCTTTTCTGAAAGATTTATCACTTATATGCAGAAATGCTTTTGATTTATGGGTGTTGATTTTATATCCTGTTACTTTGATGGATTCATTTACTAGTTCTAGAAGTTTTCTGATGGACTTTTAGGGTCTTCCAGGTACAGAATTATATCATCAGCAAACAGTGCCAATTTGAGCTCTTCTTTTCCTATGTTTATCCCTTTAATTTCTTTCATCTGTCTAATTGCTCTGGCCAGTGTTTCAAGAAATATGTTAAATAAAATTGGTGAAAGAGGGCATCCCTGTCTTGTTCCAGTTTTTAGAAGGAATGTCTTCATTTTTTTGCCATTTATAGTGATGTTGGCCTGGCTTAGTGTAGATAGCCTTTATGATGTTGAGATATGTTCCTGTTATCCTTAGTTTTTCTAGTGCTTTGAACATAAAGGGTGCTGTATTTCATCAAACGCTTTTTCTGTGACTATTGAGATGATTCTTATCTTTAAATCTATTGATGTGATGAATTATATTCATTGATTTCCATATGTGAACCAACCTTGAATCCCTGAGATGAATCCCACTTGATCATGGTGCAAGATCTTTTTGATATGTTTTAATATTCAATTTTCCAGAATTTTATTGAGAATTTTTGCATCTATGTTCATTAGATATATTTGTCTGAATTTTTCTCTTTTTTTTTTTGATGTGTCTTTGCCTGGTTTTGGAATCAGGGTGATATTGGACTCATAGAATGAGTTTGGAAGTGCTGCGTCTTTTTCCATTTCCTGAAATAAATTGAAGGGTATTGGTATTAATTCTTCTTTAAAGGTCTTGTAGAACTTGGCTGTGTACTCATCTGGTTCTGGGCTTTTCTTGGTTGGTAGACTTTTGTTGGCATCTTCTATTTCATCACTTGAAATTGGTCTGTTTAAATTGTGTATATCATCCTTATTCAACTTGAGCAAATTATATGACTCTTTACCTCACCTTGATGTTGGACCCTGCCAGTGTCCCTCCGTGTATGCTACTGCATCTAAATGCCTTTGTAAATGCCTTTGATGTTTTCTATTTTTTTGGAGTAAAAGTTTTTAAAATAATTGATGATTATCTTCTGTATTTCTGTAGTGTCTGTTGTGATATTCCTTTTTCATCATGTATGTTAATAATTTAAGCTTTTACTCTCCTTCTCTTCATTAGCATTGCTAAGTGTCTGTCAATTTTATTTATTTTTTCAAAGAACCATCTTTTTGTTCTGTATTTTTTTAAAATCAATTTCATTGATTTCAGTTCTGATTTTAATTATTTCCTGTCTTCTGCTAATTTGGGTGTTGATTTATTCTTCTTTTTCTAGGGCTTTGAGATGTAATGTTAAGTCATTTATTTGTTTACTTTTTCTTCTTTTAAGGAATAAACTCCATGCACTGAACTTTCCTCTTAGAACTGATTTCATAGTGTCCTAGAGACTTCTATATGATGTATCTGTGTTCTCATTCACCTCTAAAAATTTTTTAATCTCCACCTTGATGTCTTCTGCACCCCATTGTTCATTCAGTAGCATATTGTTTAGTCTCCAGGTGTTGGAGTGGATTTTATTTCTTATTTTATCATTGATTTCTAATTTCATTCCATTATGATCTCATAGAATGCAGGGTAATATTTCTGCTTTTTTGTATTTGCTAATAGTTGCTTTGTGGCATAATATATGGCCTATTTTAGAGTAAGATCTATGTGCTGCTGAGAAGAAAGTGTATTATCTCACTGAAGGATGAAATATTTTATATATGTCAGTTAAGTCTAAGTTATTGATTGTATTATTGAGTTCTATAGTTTCTTTGTTCAGCTTTTGTCATTATCTGATGTTCTTTCTTCCAAGTGATCAAGTCTGTTGGTTATGCTTTCTATTGAGTTTTTTATTTGATTTATTTATCCTTTATTTCAAGGATTTCTAACTAGTTTTTTTTTTTCTTCAGAGTCTTTATCTCTCTCTTCAAGTAATCTTTTGCTACCTGTATTTGCTTTCTTATCTCCTTGTTGGAGTGATCAATTTTTGCCTGTATTTGCTTATTTAGGTCATTCTTTTTAATTCACAGATAATTTTAATTATGAACCTTCTGAACTCCATCTCTGACATTTCGTCAACTTCGCTGTCCAAGGGTTCTGTTATTATAGTGACCTGGTTTGCTTGGGGCACTTTCCTCCCTTGTTTTTTTTTCATCTTGTCTGTGTGTCTTCCTTTCTTGCAGTGTGGATCTGAGATATTACAGTTTCTTCCCTATATTCTTGTAATAACCATGCAGACTGTCTTTACCTCACCTTGATGTTGGGTTTCCAGGCCCTGCCGGTGTCCCTCCGTGTATGTTACTGCATCTAAGGTTGATGGTGGCAATAGCAGAGGTAACTTGAGATAATTGTTAAGGTGCCCCAAGAATGAAGCAATGTCTTATGCTGCAAGAGTGGGCCTCACACTCCCTTTGGGATGCCTTCTCTGAGATGCAGCTACTTGTAGGCCTTGTCTGTTGTCAAAAAGTTAGGGGCTATTGTGTGGGGAAGGCTATGGCAATGACTGCAGTGTCCCAAGATGGAAGTGGGTTAGGTTTAGGCTCCCAAGTATGGGGGGAGGACAAACTTGAATCTACACTGGACCTGGGTCCTGTACAAGTTGGTGTGGACAGATCTGGGCCAGGCCTGACTCCTGCCAGTGGAGCTGTGGACCAGGGCCTACTGTGAGCCTGTGTCCCCCACGGGTTGTTGTGGGAGGTCGGGGCTGGGTCTTGGTAAACTATCTTTCATTAGGGCCACTCCAATTGCTAGTTTCTCTAAAGATTAAAAGGTGAAGTAGAGATGCCTCTTATCTAGTCTAGCATTTAAACCTGAAACAGAGAACAATTTTAAGGACTTAGAAGAAAGATGTCAGAAGGGATGTATTTGTACCTCTATTTCCTTTCTGTTATGCATTTTTAAATGATAAGGTTTGAGTTTATATCTTGCCCCAGAATACAGTGATAACTTGCAACCAGGAATAAGTCATTACCTAGAACCACTGAGAATTATAATAAAATTAAAATTGAAATTTACAATTCAAAAAATTTGTATTTAGAATATAAAGTGATACTATTCATGTTGCTACCTTCATTCAAGACCAAGCAAAATTAAGCTGAAATAAAGAGGTCAATAAGTTATTTTTTAAAATACTTTTCAAAAATATGTAAGAGTATACTTATCTATAAGCATATATTTTCTGGGTTATAAAAGGAGAACATTTCCATTTCACAGAACGTAAACTGAAAATCAATATTTTTAGCTTATAACAGTTTAAAATAATAAAAATGGCAAATATATAATATATAATGTGAATTATTAATGTCTACTGATGGTTTTCTTGTATTAATATATTTGATATTACTTCTTCATCCTCTGCAAAGAATTGAGCTTCCTATGAAGATGAATGAAGCATTGCTTGACTGCTCATTAATGTTAAAGATATTATTACTTTGATCTCCAGGAATTTCTGGTAGCAAATATCATTAAATCATAACATCCACACACTGCCTTTTCAGTTCAATGACATTCTCTAAATTTAACAGCAACAAATGTGATTTAAATAGCAACAGATTTTTATTTGAAAGAAAATGTGCCATAACTACTTGGTCAAAATCATTGAAATTTTATTCTGTTTAGTATTTCATTACCAGATTTCTGTGGGAAATTGCTAAACTTCATTTTTAAACAGTCATTAGGAAGCATACTAAACATTATATTTTCTATGTTTTTTTAAAAAAAAAATAAATTGGTTTATTAATTGCAACATGTTAATATGTAATCGTTAATTAACAGATTGCAGGATATGTGGAAAACTTTTTATTATCTTTGCAATTTTTCTGTAAATACAAAACCTCTTTAAAATCAGGCTTATTGTTAAATAACATTAAAAACTTGAACTGGGCATTGGGCAAACCTGTAATAATCTCAGCTGAATGGAGGCAGAGGCAGTAACAAGGAAGTTGAAGGCCAACCTCAGCAACTTAGGGAGACCCTGTTTTTACTAACCTTATATATTTTTTTTACCAAAGTATTTTGGAAACAGAATATGATCTGATTCTCACCTTTGACTCTACTTTAATTAACAACAATAATATTCAACAAGCCATGTAAATGTTTTCTCTCTAAATATCCCAGATGCTTACTCTACTAAATATCTATATTTGCCTGTGTTTTCTTTTTTCCAATTTTCTATAATATTTTGAAAGTAGAAAGCAAGGAATAGAAAAGAGTGAGAGACTTTCAGACTGGACCTGCCTTGTGGGGGGGGACTATATGTTTGTAGGTTGAAGATAAACTTCCAACACAGGACATTTAGGATATGTGTCTTGAATTTTAAAAGTATTTATCCTATTTACTTTTTACCTTTTAGGTTTATAACAGGAACTTCATCGTGTTTCTTGACAACTTAGAAGTAGGAAATCTAATCAAGTTATGATGGACATGTAGGAAAAAATTGTGAAGATGCTAAGTGCACCAGGAAGGTCATAAATATCCGTTCTAGATCAACCTTCCTGGCAATCTAATTCTTTCTTTCTTTTTTTTAAGATATGTCAAAACTCTATAAGTTTCTAAACTGATGTCATGGAAAATGATTCTTTCTCATGAAATATGAACAAGCTTATCAGTAAGTTTAATTCTTTCCCCAGAGTTAAGCTCATTTTGCATTAGTTTCATAATTTATTTCTATAAGATATAGCTGTTTATATTTGTTGTATTGGGAACCAAACCACAAATTTTAAAATGTTTGTTGGTTCATTTTAAGATAGCAATGATGTCATGAATGCATCACATGATAACATCATACAATTAGCATGGAATTAGTTTTGACCACAAAGACCTCCTTGATCTGTCCTAAAGAAAAAGCAGGAGTTGTTATTGATTTTTTGTTGTTGTTGTTTACTAGAATATGAAAGAATATAATGAAGGAAGGTAAAATTATGGAAAATAATTCTTTTTTGCTTTAACAACTTATAGGGATCTGAAGAGAATCTATAAAACATGTTAAAATTTTAACTAAGATTGTTAAAATTTGATAGGCTTCTTTACTTGACTTACTAACTAATGTACTTAGCTAAAATATGCAAAAAAAAACATTATGTGTAAACTATCTAGATAATAGAGATTTTGCATTATACTAGAATAATTTGTATTATTTATTATTGGGGAACAAAATAAGTATTACCTATTATTTTAACAAAAATAAGTGTGACTCAGTGATAGAACACTTGTCTAGAATGAGTGAGACACTGGGTTCAATCCCTAGCACCACAAAAAAAATAATTAATAATAATGATATAATGTGTTCATCCCTTATAAAATAATTGTTTCTTTCCAACTGTTTTAAATTCATTGATTATATTCAATTTTTTTCAACTTTGCTTTAATAGACAAGTATTATTTCTTAGGCACTCAAGATTCCATTTTAATTAAAATTCCAAATATTCTCAAACCACTTCTTAATTTTTGCTTTTCTAAACTGAATCAAAAAATAAGAGGAAAAAATGTTTACAAAATGTTACAGAGAAAAAAACTACCTTTAAAATTTTCTCCACAGGATTCTGAAAAAGCAGAATTATTGTTCTTTTATCTTAAAAAGAGAAAGAGGTGCTGTAAAGGATTATGATTTGTGAGAAGCTTTAAACATGTCTCCTAATCATAATATGCTATCATATCAAGGAAAAAGGATCAAAATTCTCATGAAATATTTTTATTAAGCTTTCCTATATTTATAATTGTCCCAAAGGTCTCTTTTTAAACTAATAGTGGATAAGAGCAAAGATTTACTACAAGTAGCTTATTGTTTAAATGATTAAATGTTTAAGTGCTCAGAATCTTAATTCTTTTATCAAAATCTAGCAGATTCTAGGCCTTTAGTTCCTGACTGTTGATGCACACTAGACTTGCTCATAGAATTTTATAAAACTTCAGATGTCTGGGTCTTACGACTTATTGTGTCTTTTTATATAATATTTTTAATAAGTTGAATATATCGCTATAAGTAACTGTATAGTACATCTCAATATTTTTCTTCAAATCATGGCTTTGAGGCTGACCTTCCATAGAAACATCCAATCTGTAGCATGAGTCTGTATTTCCAGGATTCTGAGTCAAAAGCAGGTGACTTCTTCAGCTATAACATTCATCAAAACTCCAACAGAATAAGAATGAAATACACAGGATTGATGGAACTGAGGAGGAAATCATTATTCTGATTTTATGTTTGAAGCATATTTGATTTAAATTAGTTTTCTGTTTTATGTATTTGCAAAGAAACTTTCTTTTTCTCATGCTATTGAACTCATAATGTCAGATTTTTGTAAAATAAAATAAAATATTTTTAAATGATGTCAGGTTCTCAATGACCCCTACTGGTTCTGAAATTCCCTTTCATATTATTTATAGAAATATATTCATTTCAAGGCTTTGTTAAGTTCTTTTAAAAAATCCATTCTCGTTTTGATAAAATATAATTGGACATATTCATTGTACAACCAAGATCTTCTCTGGAGTTTCATATTTAAGGATAATTTGCGTTGAATATGGTGTGACCTGCTAGTTGTAAAAGATTCTAAGGCAACTTAATTTAAGAATCTAATACCTACCAGACTGTGACAAAAAAAAAAAATGTGCCAGTTTTACAGGGCCCTAAGTTGTAAGTAAGATAATCAGAAGGGTTTTTGTGGCAACCCTGGAACATTGGCAAATTTGGAAGGAGTATCAAGAAGTGAACACACCCAAATTCATAAGAATGGCAGATAAAATATTGTTGCATATTTCAGCAACTTGTATTTTTAACTTGGGTTACCCAATAGGGATTTTTAAGGTTCAATTGTAGAGTCCTTATAAAAACTTTCAGATTAAAATGAATTTTGTGGCCATAGAAATTGGTCAGTACTATGAGGCTCCAGATTTGTAAAATATGTTTGGATTCCTACATGATTAATTAAAATTTTTGTTGAATCTATGTAAACAATCAGAACAAATCTACTGAAAGAAAAAGATTGACATACCAATTATAATATTTGAGATTCTTAATCAAAGGGGGAAGGACAGATATTGTAAGAAAAAAAAATTGAAAGAATCTGCAATTCAGCAAAAGAGACTATAATGTCCTGAATGGCATAGCCTTCCTGGTTAGCAAAGCCTTTAATCATGTTTGAGCTATTTTTGAAACTTCATAAAGCATAGAAAATTGATAACAATACAAATGATTCTTAATCATAGAAAGGCAAATTCATTATGCCCCATGAAATACATTTGTTTTTTTATCTGTGGATACATGCATTTTTATATCTATTTATAAATTGATTTTAACAAATCTTAATTTTCTCTCTCTATGTGGCTATTTAAATTTATTTTTGAACTGGTAGTAACATCTTTTTGGTTCTCTGATTTATTACTAAGTTAAATGAAAAACTGAGGAAATATTTGCTTTATAATTATATAAAAGCAATTGTTTTTCCTTGTAAAAACACTTAGCTTTTAGGAGAGTCTTATGTTTTCAGTTTGTTTTTTACTTCCTTGCTTTTGTGTGTTGGTTTTGGTAAAAATCAATGAAGGGACTGAATTTTAATCTGGTTCTACAGGTAAAGTTAAAAAAAAAAAGTTATATGATTCCAAAGGTAGAGGGAACCACAAGAAATATAACATATAACAAGAATTAAAAGGTTTGGGGGACATCTTGAATTTTTCAGATTCTAAAATTAAGGAATTTTAGATCAACTTATGTCGATATCAGAGATTCAAGAGTCTCAAAGTCATATACTTAGCTTTGTTTTTGCTATTTTTATTATTATTTTTGTTATGACTCTAAAAAGTATTGTTATAATTACTGTTATAACTAAAGCAGAGTCTTGGCAAATGGCAGGACACAAAGAGCAAGTTAATCACAGGCTTCATTCCTGCTTCAGCCACTGACTTTGACTGAACACAGTAATTTTTTACATTCTTGAAATCTTAAAATGTCCTCCAATGTAACTTGAAAAAACAATTACAGTTATAAGTATAGATACCAGAAAAATATAAACAAATCATATCTAATTTATTTTAATGTATTTTGGAGAACTATTTATGTGATATGTCACTTTAACATAAACTATTTCATGAGAGCAAGAGGATTTGAAAATTTAATACAAGAAAATTGTAGCTACTCATAATTTTGATCTAAGTAACTTCTGTAGATTCACCCAGAAAAGGAAAATCAAATCTTGAGAACAAATCAGCTTCATTATAATTATTGGATAATATGCAAAAGAAGAAAAATATTAAGAACTGATAAACTTCATAGCAGCAGGTAACATGTACTGAGGGCTTATATGCTAGCTATAACTAAGATTTGGGTTTTACTTTTATAAAAAAATTTAGTTTGTTCAGGTAATTAGAAGCAGAACAAATTGAATTCATTTATTCAACTGCTTTACTGAACATCTACTTTGCATCTACAAAGTGACTATTAAGATCATTTTTCATGGATAAGAAGACATATAGCTGACTATATATAAAAATTGTTATAGGAACTAGTCAACAAATACTTTATTTTCTATTGTACCTTATTCCCTATGGCCATGACCAACCCTACACACACACATACACACACACACACATGCAAATGCACACAATGTTATTAATTCCCTTGCCCTAGCTAGGTACAGTAAAATAGGCACATGACCTGAATAGTATTCAGGAATGTCCAGCCTTATGAAAAATAAAATGATAACAATGCCAAACTGTGGTAGGGATATTTTAATCATCCTTTGATTTTATAAATATAGACAAAGACAGTGATTTCAAATAGATAGATTGGGGGGGGGCAGGCATGTATTATCTGCTTTGAAAACATAGTGAGAATTAAAGGCACCCACATCTATACACAATATATCTTTATTTTCCATTGTCTTCATCAAATTAATTTTACTCCTGGAAACTCTTGCTGAGAAAGGTAATAGTGTTCATGCTAAGAATTTTCTGAAAGACATCTGTTATACATCATATCAAAAAACAATTTTTAGGATCCTTTTTCTCAAAATCTTCTCCTTGCTGTGTCCACAATACTAAATTGCTCTTTCTGCAATTATAATAAAGTCCCTGAATCAAAACACGCCCCCCCATCTCCAAAAAAATTTAGCCTTTAAAACTTTAGAAGTACAACCTTCTCTTCTCCTTCCAAATGGTAGGAAGACTTCCATGAGGTGGTGCTTGCTCTCTTTATGGTAAGAATAAAGCCCTCATTTCCTCATGACTCAGCTTGCTTGGTAATATTTTCTGGAGCCAGAATTCAACAATAGGTTTATCAGATACATAGAAATTGTGTTTAACACTTTGTGCTTTTAAGTGGTACCTAGAATATATAATCACTGGTTAATTTTACTTAAAAAGTAAAGATGAAGCATTCTTGCAAGATGACTACCCCATGATAAAGTAAAGCAGTAGGCATTTTGCAAATATTACATTCTAACAATAAAAATATATTAAAATTTAAAGAACAGAAAAACAAGATATTCAATTGTAATCTTTGTTTTCTAAGGTAAAATAAATTCAAAGTGTTTATGTAATAAGTCTTCAAATCTTTATTTTTGTTTTTAAAATTTATTCTTGACATTTTTCTGTGCCTTGTTATTAAAGTGAGGCGCTCCATATGGCTAGGAACAAATACTGAGAAACTTCCTTCTGCAGTAGCTGAAAAGAGGAAGTCAATCAAAAGCAGATGATGCAGAACAGCTTTGAAGATGGAGTAAAAGGAGATTAAAGAAGAGTAAACCAGAATAGCTGAAGAAAGGACAGGAGCCCTGGGATCAGGGCCAACAGTTTGCTGGAATGGAGACTGGGGTATGAAGATAACTAACAAATATCGGAATTGGGTGGCTTTCTGCAGTGGGGTCAGAATAGGAACTAAAATGAGAAGCCTGGGGTTGGTAACAAGCTTTACCCTGTCCTAGATGTACATCAAATATATATCATTTGATGCCAGATTTAAATGAGCGATTTCAAAAACACTTGTGAATTAAAAGCAATGCTTCAAAAGGTATATAATTCACCTCTTAATTGCTAGCTCCCAACATGTTCATATTTATAAATTCAAGTTTAGAGAAGGGCTGTTTCAATTTGGCCTATAATCCTCTTCCCACTTTTTAATTTACATTAGATCTATAGGATTACCTTAAGTTTAATTCTACTCGAGTAGCATTGTAATGTGAACCATATTATCCTCTTTATACCAAAAAGGAATTTATCTTTCATTTTATCATCTCAGATTATCCATGTTATTCTCTTTCTTCAAAAGAAATCCCTGCTACATTATGTACAACCATTTCTGTTGTTGGTCTATTCCAAACTAATAGTTATTTCCTTCCATTTTGAAAATATAGGATTTATATTGAATAAATTTGGAGAAAGAACAGAGAAAATTCACAATAGAGAAAAACAAAATAGGTTTGGCATTCACAATAGAGAAAAACAAAATAAGTTTGGCTTATGAGATTTCTGGAATTCATGTAGTTTTATTAGGAGATGTATATATTTTCTTCATGTTGTATTATGTCTCAGAGAGTATTGTGCTGCTGGGTTAAAATGTGAGTAGAAATGCTCAGCATGCTGCATACCATTGTTTCTGCCACAAAAAGTGAAATTATTCTGTTATAAAATATTACCTTGCACAAAGGTGAATTTCTTTGTTGTATGTGTCACACATTTATGTTAAAGCAGTTAGTCTTCTGAATTTAGCTATAAATGTACAAAAATAACCTTGCAGAAAATTGCATGAATATTCAATTAGAGCTTTAAAAACATTTACATACTTTTATCTAACATAATCCAGAAAGGTTTTTTTAAATTGATTTCAGGGTTTTGGCCTGATTCATAAAAGTGCATTTGGACTTTGCATAGGCCTATGAGTATTAAAAATTTCGTGTTTAAAACACATTCAGAACGTGAAACCAATCTTTTTTCCTTGACAAATCCAATAAATTTATCTTCTCTGTGGTGATACCAGTAAAGTTAGAAGCTGAAAGTCATCCTTCAAGTTTTTTTTTTCATACTATTTCCAATTGAATGGATCATGTGGATATATAAATTTCACAGCAGTAATATCTTTCCAAGCTGGCCTACTTTTTAAAAATTCACATTCCTATTTTGCTAAATTTGGTTCTGCATTATTTCTCTTTTGCACCATAGCTATAATGTCCTGAAAGAGTTTCTTTTATTAAACATTATTACCTCTGAAATAATCTCACTGCTAGGCAGGAAGTTTTGTTTTTGTTTTATTTTGGTTTTTTCATTTAATGATCATAAGATATTTTTTTCATATCTCATTGAAACCCCTTGATGACTGTTTTTCAGAGAACAAAGTTCATCATTACATATATGAGGTCCTGATTCATCTCAACTGACTTTCCTCTTGTTTATATGCTTCATAGATAGAGATTATCCATCTTTGTCAAATGTCACCATTGTATTCTATCTATGCCTTCCCAATTCAGCCTACAATATTCTAATATAACCCAGGCACAGTGTTCATAATTCCACTGGTACATACTGGGGATTGAACCCTGGGGCACTACACCACTGAGCTACATCCCCAGTCCCCCACCCCCCTGCCCAGAGAGTGAGTTTCTCCTAGTCATAAAATCTTAATTTGTCACTAAGGAGGGTCTCCTTAACTTATTGAGGTTGGCTCAAAATTGTGATCCTCCTGCCTCAGCTTTCTGAGTTGCTGAGACTATAAATGCATACCACTGCACCAGGCTACATTTTTTAAAAATCTGGTTTTGAAGTTTATAAATGGGTACAAAATAAATCAGGATCAAGACAAAGGTGTTGACCTTACCAGAGCCACACTTCTGCCTTTCAAGACCCTGAAATTTTTAACATTTCTCATACTAGGGTTACAGAGCTGGGGTCTTCTGAGAAACTGAGGAAATGTGAAGACCCTTTTTCAAACCCTGATTCTTGCTATCAAGCCAGAAAGATTTCAGATATGTTGCTCAGTGTAACAGGAATGAGTTTATTGCAGAAATACGAAAAGGGAAAGAGAACACTTTCAAGAGACAGAGTGTGTCTTCTCAGAAAGGAGAAAAACAACATGTGTCGGGGGTTTTAGCCCCCCTGTTCCCTCCTGACCTGCAGGAGAGATGGGGAGAGCACGCCCCGACCAGGATGAGCCAAGAAAGGCAAAGGTCAACTGCACCCAGCCCTCCCTCACTGGAGGACAATCAGATGCTTCAGGGAGACCAGTCAAAGCAGGATCTCCTTTATTAAGAAAACATGCAAAGCTAATATAATGTACAGGAGCCAATCAGGATAAAGGTCAGCAGGGTGGGGAGAGTTCACGTGAACAGCCATCCTACAGGCTGTAATGGGAGACACGAACTGTCCATGAGGGCGGAAGGGTTCTGAGCCTATCCTAGAGGTGGTCTGATTTTTTGTCACAACCCATGGTAATGCCTTCTGGCTGATCAACAGGCACCATCATGTGCGGCTCCAAGACTGGCAAGTGGGTAGCAGCCAGCAAGTTAGGTTTCCTCTTTTCTGGTGCAACATGCCCCAAATGTTACATCATCCCCTACAAACATGCCTGTCTTGCACTCCAGTTTTATTGGAGAGCCCAACGAAGTTTATAGAGAGTTTTCCCAGGACCATCTCTTGACTTTTGACAGAAATCAGAGTGACATTAGACTTTCAAATACCCACTGCTGTGGCAACTCTAGATCACCTTGGCTCATACTAACCATTTCTTACAGATTTTATGGTGAAGAAGACATATCCTTATGGCTAGAGTTTTAGGATTTGGTCATAAAAGTCTTCTAGCTTCCTCCAGTTGACACTATCATGAGCTTGCATTTCTCCTCCAGTTAACAGGTATTTTGCCAAGGAATATGACATATCTTTCCACTTACGCCAGGCAGGACTATAGGTAAATTGCTAATTGGAAAAGAAAGCACGGGGAGTTCAGCACAGTGAACCCATTTTATACAATTATTTTCTTAACATTGTGTTCCCACTTTTCACATGTCTGTCCCCTAACATTATCAGGATGATATAGGAGTACATACTAAGTAGGAAAGTAAAAACAAAATAAATCTGAATTTCAGAAAACTTTAACAAATATTCCTGAAGTTACACTTTGTGTGTGTGTGTGTGTATTTGTGTGTGTGTGTGTGTGTGCGTGTGTGTGTGTGTGTGTGTGTTTCACAGATATGGAAATCTATACATGGATGAAATAGACAATGATAAAATTTCAATATACTGATTAATTCACTTGAAATTTGATTCATTTGAAATTAATCATTTGAAATAAAGTAGGTTTAGTTTAGTGATTTACATTTGTCCTGCTAGTTTATTAGTCATTTTTACACACACTGATGTATCTCACGAAAATAAAACTTTAACAGTATATAATGTCTGAAGTTTTACACAAATGTCTTCTCCTAAGCCTGGATATGTATGACAGAGAGGTAGATTACAGATAAATACAGAAAGAGAAACAAAGACATTATCTAATAAAACAGAAGTATTTAGGAAAATGGATACTTCCTAGCCATTAAAAATCTAGCACAAACATTCAGCTATATTTGTATTTATAAAATACCCAGAAAAGAAATATAGATGATCCCATTTATAATACCATAATAATACTTAGGAACTAATTGAAAAAAAGGAAGTGAAAAAATACTAAAAGTTGTCAAACTATCGATGAAAGAAATAGAAGAAATTAATGGAAATATATCCCTTTTCATGGATTAGAATTAATTAATATTGTGAAAACATCCATACTATCCAAAGCAACTTACCAATTCAATGCAGTCTCTGAGAATTCAGATAGCATTTTTCATAGACATAGAAAAATAATTACAAAATTCTTATGAAACCTCAAAAGACTTCAAATAGCCAAAGTAATTTTTAACAAAATTAAGAAAGTTGGAAGCATCATAGCACCTGATTTCAAAATCTATGCCAATGTTATATAATCAAATCAGTATGTTATTGGCATAAAAACAGACACATAGACCAATAGAACAGAAAAATAGAGAGTCAAAAGTAAACCATGTATTTATACTCAATTGATTTTATTTTATTTTTTTTTAAAGAGAGAGTGAGAGAGGGGGGGAGAGAGAGAGAGAATTTTTTTTCTTAATATTTAGTTTTTAGTTCTCGGCGGACACAACATCTTTGTTGGTATGTGGTGCTGAGGATCGAACCCGGGCCGCACGCATGCCAGGCGAGCGCGCTACCGCTTGAGCCACATCCCCAGCCCTAAACTCAATTGATTTTAAACAATGATGCTTAGAATATACAATGGGAAAAAAGCAATCTCTTCAATTAATGGTGCTGGGAAAACTGGCTATCCACATGCAAAAGAACGCAATTATTCCCTTATCCTATACCATATGAAATCAATTCAAAATTAATGATTTAAATGGAACACTTGGGAATCTTTGGATTGTTTCTTACCTTAGAGCAAAAGCTTTCAACTTCTCACTGTAGAGTATGTTAGTCATTGGTTTGTATATGTTGAAATATACTCCTTCAAAAACTATTTTGTTAAAAAGATTTTTTATTATACAAGGATATTATATTTTGCGAAATATTTTTCTGTATCTACTGTCATGATCACATGATTGTGTCCTTCCTTCTGTTAATTTATATCACATCTATTGATTCACAAATGGTTGTACCACGTTTGTGTTCCTGAAATAAATCTCACTTGATCATGGTGAATGAATTTTATTGTGCTGTTAAACTTGGTTTGCTATTATTTGGTTGAGGATTTTTGCAGCCCAATGATCTCTGTTGGTCCTTTCCCCAATTGTGGTCATTTCTTCTGATAGGTATACAGAGAACTAATGTTCCCATAGGATCTCTATTTCCACCTGGCTTCAAAATTTCTTTTCTCCTGCTTTATAGAAGAAAAGCATATTTGTTAACTCTCCAGGATCTTACTGTGATGTGTTGCTCTTTATTATACAAATCTTCCAAGTATCAAGTAAAAAGAATTCTGAAAAAAATTTCTTAAAAGGTCTTTCTTCTCTAATCAAGTCAAAATATACATCACTTTAAGGGACAATACCTGGAAAACAAAACAAGAAGATTCAAAAGAAGAGTGAGTCTATTCAACCATATTGAGTTCAGATGAGAACAAGCAGTGAGTTTACATGTCTTATTGATCTTTCTTAGAATTAAATTCCAGACACCTTATTTTCTTATGCAATATGTATTATTGTGTAATTATAGATTGAAAAATGACAATGATCTTGACCAATCTGTTTTGACTAGCTAGTATGAAGCTATAGAATACATTTAACAAGTCATATGCTATTTTTCATTTAAACTGATGAGATAAAAGTACAGTGCCATGTTTCTGATAAAAAATTTTAAACAAGTGATAATTAAAAGTATTACGTAAAATGTTATATTGGAAAAGAAATAAAATTGATAGATTTTATTTTTGTAACTCAGCCAATCAAAATTAAGAGATGCTTCCAATTGAAAAAAATGAAAGTATTATTTATAATAATTTGGTTATATTAATTAACTTTTGGGATTTTTTTTTTCTCAGAATTTGTTGAAGTAAATGCTTCTAATGAAAATGTCATATATCTTTACAATTTTACTAATCTCAAACTGTCTTCTTTCTACCACATACAAACAGAAATTAAACTTGTTTATTTATCATAAAATACAGGACCTAGAATGAGGTTTGAGAATTGATACAGTGCTCTAAGTCTTTCCTATAATCCCCACTGACTTATATTTGTGAATGGTGTTTTCTCGATGTTAAAATCTTCAACTGGATTAATACCAAACATTTTTTTTATTATAACTAGAATTTATTCTAAAGATACATGCAGTGATAAAAAAAAGCAAAATACCACAGAACAGTCCTTGTCATTTCATTAAGAACTTCAGATTTTACTTGTATGCTTAATTATTATAAATTATATTTACATTTTACTGAATTACGCACTAATAACATTTTTTAAACAATTTTATCCTGGAAAATATTCTGTCAACAAAAAGTTTTTAGTCATAGGAAATATTTTTGAAAACAATGTTTTTTCATATTTTGTTATAGAGAAGCATGATTAAAATTATCAGTAAATAAGTTTCTCTAATAAAAATATTATATAATAAAATTGTGTGAAGGAAATAGGAAGTGAATATAAATTCAAGGCATAAAAAGAACAATATAAAATTTCTTTTAGGTAGTTCATGTATTTTAAATAGATACTAAGAGTAAATTTGCATTACTATTTTTATTTCATTACATATCTTTAAAAGTTAATATAAATGGTTTAATCGCTTATAACATAAAATATAGTATTTTTATTAAGAATAAAAAAAGTTGGTATCAGTTTAAGAAATGCAAAATGATACATAGATCTCAAACTTATTTTAAAGGACATGGGCAAAATTTGGGAGACTATTGTCATATACCATATGCATTAATGAATATCTTTGAGCAGAAGTTGGAGTAAAGAACTAAATTGTTGTGGTAATTCATAAAGGACTATACTGAAAAAATTATTAAATTAGGTTACCTATATTCTCAAATTATATAGCTGGAAATAAAGTCCAAAATGAAATGATGTTCAAAGTATAAATTTGAAATTTACAACTCAGAAATCATATTGAAGTATCAGTTCTAAGCAACAATTTATATGTTGATTTAAATATTATCATGCTGATATAAGAGAAAAGATGTAGATACCATTTCAGTATGTTACTAAATGGTATCCTAGAGTTCTGGAAAAAATTAATTTTACTAGCAGAGACATTCTACTTTACAAAATTAGACAGGAAAAACAGTTGTTTTCATTTTTCTTCTATCCAATACTAAGTTTTTCTGACCTAGTACCAAAATAAACTGTTGATCAATGCAAAATAAATCAAAATTAATAACAGAGTAATAACAAAGTCCCCAAATTCTACAAAACCAGAAATATGCATACATACATAAGAGGAGAAAACATTAACTATTTTTTGCAGTGTATATCGCAGCTATGCATTTTTTACTCAAGTAATCACCTGTTAGAAATCACTTAATTTATGAACCACACTTTCATGGTAAAACATGAAACTACTGAAAAAAATAAACTTGAATACTCAACATTAAAAAATAGTTACATAAAATACTATGAAAGTTTTCTAAATTTTGCCATCATAATCTTAATGTATATTTCAAATATGCTAAATCTTGTTATTACTAAGTCAATAGAAAAGGAAGGAAAACTTGAAGGTATGGTTAAAATAAAATGTCCACCTTAAGAACAAAGTAATTTAAAGTTCCACTAGAGATGTAATAATAATAACTCTTGAGATAATTATTGTAAAATCAATACTATTAAATATGTAAGTGATAGATATTTATGATCAGGATTAAAAATAACATACTTGATATGAAAATAATGTACATTAATAGTTTAAACATTATACACTAACTTTGGGAGACATATTTTTCAAACACACTAACTGGAATATAATAAAAGATTAATATTTTTCCAAGCAAGCTAAGACTTTTCAGGACCTTAAAAATTAACAATAAAAAATATAATACTTCATTCAGAATATCAATATTTAAACTCTTTTTTGCCTCACATAAATTTTTAAAACAACTGTATATTAGAATTTATTTAAATAAGATTTTGGAAAATCATTATCGCTCACTGGGTAACTCTTTGGATTTCTAAGTTCTGATTCCAATTAAGAAAATCTCTTTTTTTTAATAAAAACGGCCAAGCATGGTGGTGCTTCCGTGGCTCAGGGAAGACAGAGGGAGGAGGATTTCGAGTTCAAAGCCAGTGTCAGCAATTTAGCGAGGCCCTAAGAACTAAGTAAGACCTTGTCTCAAAATTTAAAAAATTAAAAATTAAAAAAACAAACAAGGGCTGGGGATGTGGCTCAGTGGTTAAATGCCACTGGGTTCAATTTCCTGTATCCTACCACCTCCCCCTCCAAAAATGGAAGAAAGCAAAGTCTTCATAGATTATCTTTGAAACAAACACTCTCATTTTTGAAGACTTCTGGACCTAATATTCATTTCATAGTGTGATAGTCATTTTGGGGTTTGTTTTGTTTTTCTGAAAGATAGAGACAAAAAAGATTTTTTTTTAATCAAACGTTAGAATTTTGAAATCTCTACATAATTCTAAAGTGCCAATTTATATAAAATTAAAAAAAGAGAGAAAAATCCAGCACGAGTATTTGAAGCCTTATTTGCTTCAAATAGAAAGATCTGTTCTAAATTAGAAGCTCACTGTACCCTTCACTGCAGATCTGTCTGTGACTAACAGAGTTGCCAGGCTTATTATCTTCACAAGACTCAGACACTCCGAATGAACTGCTGGGCTCATTAGAACACACAAAGCTGGGAATATCTTTCAACAACTCATACCAACAAATTACTGACACTCCAGAAAACTTGCTGTCTACAAATTTAAGTGGAATAAAGAGTTATCTAAAACAAGGAAATAATCAGAGCAGAGCCATGTTTTAACACATGTTAGACTTCTACAATCAAGGAACTGTCAAGAGGAAAAATGGTAAGCTACTACTTTTTCTTCCTATCAAAGTGAAAATGAAAACAGGTGTTAGAGTGACATGAAGAAAAAATGTGTAGACAGAATTAGAAGACCTCTCCAGTGACCTGTGTATGTGTGTGTGTGTGTGTGTCTGAAGGAGAAAATCAAGGTTACTTTCAGAAGTCATCTTGTTTTTAAGTTATATTATTATTTTATATTATTATATTATATTATTATATTATTAATATTATATTATATTATTTCAGTTATATATACAATGTTTTGCCAACTTCCAAACCTCTTTGTTGAGGAAGTTAAACTCTGACCTGTGAGAGCTCATTCAGCAAAATGAAGAAATCACAATGTGATCAAGATTTAGATTGTTCAGGCAAAGACACAGAAAACATGTCTTGAAGTAACTTTCTGAAATCTTCCCAAATAATAAATATGACAATGATGTATTTGAATTTAATATAAACCCTATTAGGTGACTTGAACCCAAAATATACAGCTTAGTTGGTATTTCTGGTATCTTTTATCAGCATTTTTGATAGAAAATCTTTTTTTTTTCAGGAAAGAATAAGGAGTTTATGAAAAATAGTTAAGGATTTCAGACCTGCTACTAACTACACTAGGTATTTTCAGAATAATATTTACTCCAGGCATAGGCCTTTTTAAGATAAAATATTTTCAATGCTTAATCTCTTGATCTACCATTATTTGATTTTTTTACTCATATTATTATTATAAAAATTAATCAAATCAATCAGTACCTTAAATACTTTAAAAATATGGCTAACATAGCCAATTGTGCAGCAATATAGCTAAGTGACTTTAGATATATTATTCTTGGATTCCTAATTTTTCGTCCAAGATATAATGCTATGACAGGGATTACCAAAATTTTACTCCATTGCTGCCTACTGAGACATATAGGACAATTCCTCACTAATGGAGTTCAGTGAGGCTAGATTTTTCACCCAGGCTTTGAAAGAAAGAGATGACAATCAGACTTGGGGGAATAGGGTGGTCATTTGTTATTTACATATTAATTCATGTATAATCATTTATTGATTGGAGTATGAATTATAGAGAACAAAAGTACCCTTTTTAAGTGTTGACTTTTGACAACTGTGTACATCTGTGTAACAAACACATACTAAAGGAAAAACCATCTACATCATCACAGAAAGTTTGCCTCTGCTCCTTTCCAGTCATCTCCACCACTTTGGCAACAATTTTCTGATTTTCATGACCATGGGACAGCTTTTCCTATTCAGGAATTTAATATGAAAAGCATCGTGCCTTGTATTCTACTTTATATACACCTTCTATCTCTCATAATAATGTACATACGCTTCACCTACTTGGTTGAGTTAGTAGTTTTTTTGTTTTTTTTTTGTTTTTTTTTTTTTTTTGCTTTTAATGCACATTAGTATTCCACTGTGCAAGATCCAACAATTGGTCTAGTATTCTTCTGTTGATGAAGAGTTAGAACAATTTAAATATTGGGTGTACTATGAATAATGTGCCTGTGAACTATCACACATAAATCTGTGTGTGAGTGTGAGTATGTGTGTGTGTGTGTTTGTGTGTAAGTTTTGCTGTATATTTGTGCATAATTGTGCACGTTATACATTATTTTGGTCCCTTGCTTTTGTGCAAGAGTCTAAGCTTCTCCTACACTGCTGAATAGGAAAGTAAAATTGCACCCCTGCCTTATTTCTGATCTTTATGAGTGTATCATCTAGTATTATTAAAGATATTATCTTTAACTAAAAATAATATCTAAACATTAGCTAAGGATGATATATTTAAGATTATCTATAGGTAATATAAATATTATTATATCAGACATAAATATTTCATAATTATTAGATATTATCTTTAATTTTTAGCAGTACCTTTTATCAGAATGAAGAAGCTCCAATTTCTCATTAGTGATAATTTTTTTATAAAAATTTCCTGAATTTGATAAAAGCTTATGTGATTTACTGAGATCATTATATTTTCCTCCTGTTTTCTATTGATTCGATTAACATGATTTATATTAAAAAATCAAGCTTGCATCCTTGATAAATTCAACTTGTTCATAATGTGCTATCATTTATATTTCTGGTTTCTATTCATATTCTATCTCTGTGTTCATGGAGGTATTGGTCTATAATTTTCTGATGATATCTTTGTCTAGTTTTGATATTGGTTTTATGGTTCCCCTATAAAATGGATAATTGTAATCTTCTTCTCTTCTTTCTGAAATAATGTACTGGGGATTGAATCCAGTGAGCCACATCTCCATCCCCTATTTTGTTGACAGACAGCGTCTAGCTAAGCTTCTTAGGTCTTGTTAAATTGCTAGGGATGGCTTTGAACTTTGAATTCTCCTGCCTTAGCCTCCCAAGCCTCTGGGATTATAGGTGTGCACCAGGATGCCTGGCTTGGGTTTACTTTTGTTATGATTTGAATTCTGTCCTCCCAAAACTCCATATTGAAGTCCTAACCCACAGTACCTCAAATGTAATCTTCTTTGAAAATTAAAGGATTGCAGATATAATAAGAAACATTAGTAGGATCTGTATCTAATCCAATATGTCTGATGTCCACTTAAGAAAGAAACATTTAGACACAGACATGCACACAGGATATAATGTCATTTAAAAATGAAGGCAGTGATGATGGCAATATGTCTATCAACCAAGGAACACCAAACAATTCTAGCCAAGTAAGAGGTATGAAGCCAATCTATACCTTACAACCCTCAAAAGGAACCAATTGTGCTAAAACTTCATCTTGGATGTTTTGTCTCCCAAACTGTGAAACAATAAACTTCTGTCAATTAATACTATTAGTTGGTGGGACTGCATTGTGACAGTCCTAGGGAACTAAACCACAGACACCATACCACTATTCTGACTTCATCTCTTACTATTCTCCACATCATTCACTTAAAACTGCACTGGATACCTTGCTGCCCCAGGAAGAAAGAAAGCATGCTCCTTCCTCAGATTTAGCATACACTGTGCTTCTTCCCAAATCTATTATTTTCCACAGAAATTGTAAATGGCCCATTTCCTCATCATCCCAGGTCATTAATATCCCATTCTCAGTGAGGCCTTGGCTGACTACCCAAATGCACCTTCCATCCTTAATATCTGTATTACTAATATACACCAGTTTAACCATCTTGGCAGAAATATGACTTTATATATAACTCCATTGATAGAAAAATCTAAGAAATGAAAACTACTGTACAAACAGGTTGAAAGCAGATTCGTGGTTACCTGGAAAGGGAGATAGAATGGATTACCAAGTAGCACAAGGAGGTCTGGGGATGTGACTGAGTGGTAGAGTGTTTGCCTGACATGCCTGAAGCTCTGGGTTTGATCACTACAACCAAAAAAAAAAAAAAAATCACATAAAAGGACCATCCTGCAACTTTTGAGGGTGATGGGTGTTCATTGTTCTGATTATAATGATGATTTCACCAGTGTGTGTATGCAAAAATATATCAAATTTTACACATTTCAATGTACAGTTTATTGTACTTTAATTGTATCTCAAAAACAAGATGTCGCAGCAAGGTCAGGAGTGAAAAAGGAAATATTGGGATCAGTTGGTCACTGAGAATTTAATAGTTTGTGACACACCATTACTTCTGAAAAATATTAAGATGGAAATCACAGGTAAGTATGAAAAACATTGTGAGAGATGATGTAAATGTTTTAAAATAAGTAGACGCTACCTTCACAGTCTAACTAACTTCATATCATTTTATATTCTGCATTGAAAAAATATATTCATACATATGAATTTTAACATCTGGTAATAAAGAAACTTAAGTTTCTTCATATTTAAGGCACATCTTCCTATTTCAAATAGAATATCTTTTGGCAAATAAAAAACAAAATGGATGAATCTAGATGCTTTGTTATAAATTTTTAATAGAAGTAATTCATGGTAATCTTCAGTAAATTAGAAATATGCTGTGGCATAAAGAGATTTTGTACAATATTAGAGACACAAACATGATGCTCCTTATGAATCAATGGTCTTCAAAAATGAATTGAAAAGGACAGAATTAAAATTGCTTCCAGAAACGTAAGCCAAAAGGAAAAATCAGAAATGACTATCAACTCTGAAAACCTAAGAGCTATAACCTTGATTATTTCCTTTGAGTTATGCCTGTATTAAGAATTTTAGGGCAAAAAATATAGATTGTTAAAATGTACTAAGCAACATATTCTTACATGTAGATTATTGCTTCTTTGGGGGTTTAAACTATCATTTTTTCAAGGAGAAGTGGAAGCTAAAAAAATAGACATACTGATTTTCTTTTATTTTATATTTCAGAGATGATATTCAATTTCAAATTGCCAAGAGGACCTCCCTTCTGCATTTTTATTCTAGAATAGTTATATCCCTTTGGAATTATTAGGCCTTGACAGCTGTACATAAAGTTAAAATAATGGGATTTGGCATCTGAGAGCTCCTTAATCTTCTTTCATCAATATAGCTATAATAATTGAAAATGTCAAGTTAAAATGATTGCAAGGCTCAGACATCTGTCACTTATAATCATAAAAATTTAGCTATGATTACTAAATGTATGCATCATTTTGAAGCCTATTATAGAAAGCATAATTATTTGCAAGGCTTAGAAAACTATGTATCATTTAATAGCAATTATACATAAATAATGAAACATGACACTAATTTACAAAGAAAATTTAAGATCCTCTTTAATGTAATACAAAATATGTGCTACTCACTTAATGATGGTCAAAAAGTATGTCATGGTACTTAAACAATTTGGGTAACTATGTAATAAAATAAGATACATTTTTATGTGCCCTGAAAG
This sequence comes from Urocitellus parryii, assembly GCF_045843805.1. Lineage (NCBI taxonomy): Eukaryota > Metazoa > Chordata > Mammalia > Rodentia > Sciuridae > Urocitellus > Urocitellus parryii. The sequence goes on along the minus strand of NC_135541.1, from coordinate 86,280,280 downwards.
TGGGAAGATCTTCTTTGTTCTTGGTTTCAGGCATATAACTAAGAAAACATTATCTCTGACTTAAAAATGTTTATCAACCCAAGTGATGCCTTCTAAAAATGTTTGTATATAATTTAGTTTTTTGTCCTATAATTTTTTTCTTCTGGCATATAGTATCTTTCTGAAATAATATGATACCTTTTATTAATAGTGCATAAAATGTGATTTATTATTGTATACATTACAGCTTTATATTCAGCAAATTTTTGAATTTTTAGATAATTTTAGTAGTCTTTCCATGAACAGTTTTGGTTCCCATGTAGGTGATCATATTATATGAAAAAAATGGAAATTCAGTGTCTTCATTTCTAATTTTAAAGTTTGCATCTTTGTCTTCTTTTATTGTCTTAATTTAGACTTTATTAGACAACTTTTAGTGGTCATTCTTCTCACAATGATTCTGTTATTTCCAAATTAATTGTGTCATGTTTCATAAATTTTTTGGACCTCTAGATAAATCACAGCCCTAACTGAAATTTTCATTTTCTCATTGTGAAGTCCTAAGCAGAATCCCAATTAATGTTTGCATGCACTCCTGACCCCAAAAAAACCTGGTGTTAAGTTGTTTGCTAGGTTTGTGGCGTTGATAAGTGGCAAAAAATAGTTATTTTGAGTGGGATTGGGAAACTTTTTCAGGAAGCTCTTAATTTAATGGCTCATACTTAGTTATCCATACAACCACATAATTGTGTTTTCAATTTCTAAAGAAACATTAATAATATGCCCACTTTATCCATGAGATTTATAATTTGCTTATTCTATGTTTAGTCTTGGTTATTTGGGCTAGAATTTTGTCGGTATTATCAATTTATTTTTCAAATAAATAGTTTTTGATTTCATTAATCTTCTCTATTTTTTATCAATTTTGTTAAAATCTACATATGTTTTTATAAGGCCCTTGCCTCTTTAGGATTTCAATTTGTTTGCTCTTTTTAGTTTATTCTCCTTCTAATTTCTGTTTCTACTTTTGTAAGTGCATCTTTGAATTGAGATTTTTCTAACATGAGCATTTTATGTAACGGATTGACCAATTTGTCATTATGCACCAGCCTTATTTATCACTGGTAACATCTCCTTCTCCAAATTTTACTTTGGTATTATTATGGTTACTATGGCTTTGATTTGATTAATGTCCTGTATGTATTTTTCCCCTGATTTTATTTTAATCAGTTTGTCTTTATATTTAAAATTGGTTTCTTGAATATAGTATAAGGACTCTGTTCACACAATCTGATAATCTCTGCCTTTTATTGAATGCTTGAACAATTTGTATTTAAGATCATTTTATATGGTTAGATCACAATAATCTCATTTTTATGTGGAAGGAGGAGGCAAATGCCAAGGAGTGATATTGGTCAAATTATATTATTATGTTATGTGCATGTATGACTACATAACAACAAATCTCATCATTATGTACAAATATAATGCACCCATAAAAATTTCTCATTGACTTTTTTTTCCAAATTAGTTAAAATGTATATCAATGTGGATTTATTTGGGTTTATCTTATTGGGTATACACAGGGCGTCTTGAATGTAAATGTTCATGTTCTTTTCCAAGTTTAGGGAGTTGTTGGCTATTTTTTTTAATAGAACAAACCATCTGGCCCTTTCTCCATTTATTTTCCTTCAGAAAATCCCATAATGTATATATTGGTCATCTTTTTAAAAAAAATTTTTTGCTGTTGTCGTAGATGGATACAATATCTTTATTTTATTTGCTTATCTTTATGTGGTGTTGAGGATGGAACCCAGAGCCTCACACATGCTAGGCAAGCTCTCTACCATTGAGCTACAACCCCTGTCTATACTGGCCATCTTAATGAATGTTCTGTAATTCCCTCAAGCTTTCTTCACTGATTCAATTTTTTATATTTTTGCTCCTCTTAATTATTATTTCTAGTATCCTGTTTTAAACTTTCCTAATTGTTTCTTCTGCTTTTTATGGTTTGCTCAGTTGAATACCTCTTCTCAGTTTTCAGCACACATAATATGTTTATCAGCTTCAAGATGCCTATTTGGAATTTTAAAATATTTTTCTATATATTCCTTAAAATTTTCACTTTCTTCACTGCATTGTTCTTTGGCTCTCAACATCTTTATGGGTATTATTTTAAATCTATTCTCAAGTGAGTGACATCTCTCTATTCAGTTAGGGAGAGCCTCTGAGGATTTATCTTCTGCTTTTGTTATTAGCATTTTGTCTCACTCTTCACATGCCTTCCTTCTGCATTCATGTCTGTGCATTAGACCAAGCAGGCATCCTGCCAGTCTTGACTAACTGGCGTTGTATAGAAGACCTCCACCCAACAGCTTGGCCAGAGATCCTGGAGACCTCTACAAACCCATTCAAGAAAGACACACAGGCAATTCTTGAGTTTGTCTGCTTAGTATGTGTGGCACCAGGTAGTAGTGGTGGCATCTATTAGCCCACATAGTCATCTCTATTTTCCCATGTATCTAGATGGCCACCTGTCTCAGCTTCAAGACTGGCAAGACAGATGCTAGCTCTTAAGGCAGGCTCAGATAAAGTTTGGAAACCTGGATTAGAATTTTTCTTCCTCTCACTCTGCTGAGTCAAAAGTCAGAGAGTATTCTTAGCCCTGTGTTTAGGATGGAAGGTTTTTTTCTCTCCTCTACCAGCAGCAGTAGGACTTTACTCCTGTGCTAGGGGTGGCAGGATGAGCCGTCCTTTGTACTCAGAGAGTTCTGGTTTTTGATCAATGGAATAGGCTGGGAGCAGGATCCAAGCAAGCCTCAAAGTGGTTGCTCCTTCCCTTCTCTGGGCCCACACTATTCAGGAGCTTTCCTTTCTCTTGTCTCTTCTCTGTGTGTCTGGGAATGACTGTGGAGAAAATCTTGTGGTTTCTCTCTTTTTTTCCTGTTACCACAGGTATTCTATATTCTCTCAGTAGACTGCATTCAGCATCTAAGTAGAACTTTGTTGATTTTTGCTGTTGTTGTTGTTGTTCTGCCTTGTAACATCTGTTCCTAGTAGGAAAGTGCCAGCAGTGTCTTTTGGAGCATATATATATCTTTCCTCAAATTTGAGGAGAGTTATTCAGTGATAAAAGGTTTCTGTGTTCAACCAAATTTTTCTGGATTCAAAAAAAGTTTTGCATTTGCAGGTTCTGTTTTGTTGTTTTGTTTTGTTTTGGTTAAAATAAAGGCAATGATAATTTCAACTCTGTTTCCTGTGCAGAATGTGGAAGTGGTCATCTATTAAGTTATGTTCAACATCTTCCTGGTCCTTTTAGTAGCATCTCCCTCTTGAGCATGTTTTTAATTTTTTTTTAAATTTCTTCACACATATTAAATATAATTATTAAATATAATTACTTTTTAATATCAGATCATTTTAATGTTCCTTGCCTGGATTGTAGTACTACTGCTGTATACCTGCTATTACATGAGTATTGGTACTTTCATGAACAGGGAAATGATGACTGGCCTCAAATCAACAGCATTGCTTTTAAGAATTGAGGTGAAGCAGAGATAGAGGGGGCTTTGAAAATTGAGATGCAGCTGAAAAAATTATCATGTGAAAGAAGATTCTAAGTTACCTTTCCAGGAACACCTCATCCACAGCTGCATTGAGGAACACCCCAGGCCCTCCTACCTAGTCCTGTGTCTAATGACACATGATGTAGGGAAAAAATAAAATTTCTACACATACTCTTGTAATTCTAATTTAAATTGTGTATTTGGAAATCAGATTCAACATTGATGGTACAAACTTTTTCTATATTCATTTTCTTTAGTATAATCAAATATCAAGGATAACAATTTTGTAAAATTTTCCTTATTAATATCAATATCATTATTGCTTTAAATATTTTCCTATTCTTACTTTCCTCTTTTTTATAATATTCTCTAGAACCAATTCAAATCAGCTATATTTCAATTTTAACTGTGGTATAGAAAAAGAAGTCATGGTACTAACAGTTTTAAATATTTGTTAACAATTATGTTTTTAATAGAGCTCTCTGCTCAAACAAAGGTAATCTTCTACTTCATGCTTATATTATTTTCTATAGTTTATAGTTATGTTCTATAAACAATATTGAGGCAATAAAGCATGTGTTTTCTTCATTGGCGATACATATAAACTCTAATTCATGTTCAGTAATAAGGAATCCTTAAGCAATTTCACATTCATGACTTAAATGATATTTATCTGGTTTTCATTATACAATTTTATTAATAATACTTTCTGTCTTTTTAATTTTACCTATTTAGAAGGACTACTCTTTGCCTGAAAATATATAATAAAGGTAAGACAATTTTTTCTTTTTTGATTAACAACACAGAGTTTGCTGTTTGATTTTCTTTTGAATGTTATCTTTAGTCAGAGGAATAAATTTTACACTAGGTAATTACCATTGTTTTTCTCAGTGTCAATTCACATTTCAGATTAGGTTTTTAAAGATTATTCATGTGTAACAAGTTAAAGAAAGTAAATTAAGCTGAAAGTTTAATAACTTGATTGAGAATCACTGCCTAAATAAACCTTATTAACAGGTATGATTCCAGAAGCTTACCCATGTCCATGCCAGCCACCTGTTTATTATACACCTTTTAACTTTCCCTTCCAGACTCCAGCAAAGTAATTAGAGAAACAACTTTTCATTCTACTTTGCTGAGTGTTTTACTTCTACATTATATGTACTGTTACTGTAACATAATGCTATATGAATGTAGATAATATTGGAAGTTAGCTCTCCTAGTTTCCTCATGTTCAGCTGTGCTTCTAGTTTACCTGAACATTAAAGACAAATTCTTCAAGGAGACATGTTTCTAAACCTCTGCTGCACTTAGAAATTATTTAGAGAGCATTCAAAATAACACTGATTATGGTGCCTCTTCCTCCTCACTCATTCTTTTTTAATTAGTTTGTAGTATGAATTGGACACCAATTGTTAACATTTCTTGTGAGTTTTCTAATATGTAGCCAAGGTTGGGAACCACTGGCTTAGATTAGCATAATTTTCTTTGCAATCATCTTAATAATAGAAAGGGGAATCAAATAAGTTCAATGGTATGGAATTTTATCTAATTTATATTTTATGTGATTCTTGGCATTTGATAATGAGCTTTTATAATTTCTTCAAGATGAGAAAATAATAAAAATAATATAAATGTTCTAATTTAGAAATCATTAAATACTTCATACAAAGGTTAAATAGTAAATGTTTTAGAATTCTCAGACCATACTCTATCTACAACTACATAGCTCTGCTGTTATGGCATAAGAGGAGACAAGACAATACATAAACAAATATGTCTCAAATGAAATTGTATCTATAAAAATATGCAGTTGCCTCTAAGTTGTCAACCCATGTTTTAAATCATTATTTTTCTTCTGAAAAAAAAATTAAGTTCAACAGATAAATTGAGGGATAGCTTAATTTCCTACTTATTTCTTTATCTCTTATTGTCAGAACTAAGATCTTATTCTTGAAAACAATTATAACAGGTATCTAATTTTTCATATGACTATAAATTTTAGTACTCTTTGGCTCCATTAAGTTTTAGAAAAAAATACCAAAAATTCATGTTGTTAATTGAAAATAAAATCACCTAAAATCTCTATCCATCCTATACATCATAACTAAATTAAGCATAATAAGAATAAGATTATTTTATTCCTTCCACAACTAGGTTTTGGGGGAAAAAGGTAATATAAATGTGATATACTCAGTAGACAATAAAATATGCTGTTGCTCTGACCTATAACTAGTGATTCCTTACATTAAAAATGATTGTTAGATCATTATTTTTTAAATTTAACATGAAACTTCACTTTAATTGAAGTATTATTTTAAGTTTTGAAGGGGTATTAAAGACCTAAAACCTCAACAGGATTTTTCGAAAATCAAATCGTTAATTATATGTACATTTACACCACCATTTTCAACATGTTCTTTAAATAACTCTACTGCAGATTCCTTGCAGTTAACCTTCCTTTAATGAACCAAATATAAATTTCAAGACTTGCTGTCATCTCTCTGACAGGAAAATATTTACTCTAAAAGTAGAAATCTTATTTAACTATGTGTGCGTGTGCATATGCATATCTATAAACTATACATACTTATTTATAAATATATTGTTTTTATATAATAACGCATGTATTATTAAATATTGTTAATATATGCATGTATTTGTAATTTACATACCTATTGATCTATGTATACTTTTGTGTGCAGAAATTGAAATATCCCTTCAGGACATTTAAGAGCCTTTGAATATTTATCAAAAAGTATTTATCAGTTTGTGTAAATCAGGATATACACCAGTGATCTTTATCGAGTTAAGCTGACATTGATACAGACACCTTAGCTTTTGTGTATGTTAGTGATTGCAAGGTATATCATTGTGTATCTTTCCTGTCTCCTTTTTCTGTCTCTGTATTTAAAATGAGATTCTCAATGGTAATGCATAGCTAATTTTTTCTTCCTTAGTCAATTTAACAATCTTTGCCTTAATTGTATTATGTTGATCATTTAAAATCAATGGGAAAATTAAGTGAAAATTTCACTCACCCATTTGAAATTAATGGGAAAATGAATTAAAACTAAGTGTAAATTTACTGTATTGCTATTTATTTTCTATTTTCCTCTGTCTCCCCATTTCTTATTTGTTTACTTTTGTATTAATTGTATTTTAAATGTTTCTATTACATATCTATTGTTGGTTTATAGTTAAATAACTTGCCTTTTTTATACTAGTTGTTGCTCTTGAGAGTATAATACACAGTTTTTAAAGTCAAATTCAACCTTAAATTGCTGCAGTTCCATTGCCAATACAGTATAAGAAACTGAGAATAAGTTATTTCCTCCTGTTGCTCTTCATTCAGTTGTCATACATTGGGGTACAGCTTGTGCTGTAAACTTCAGAGTACTTTGCTTTTTGTTTTTGTTGTTGTTTTGCAAATTTTATTAAAAATTTTTATTTGTCTTAATTAGTTGTACATGACAGTAGAATGCATTTATGCACCTTCATATATAGTACATCAATGGGATTTAATTTCTCATTTTTCTGAGTGTACATGTTGCAGAATCATTGTTCATGCAGTCACATATGTACATACAGTAATGTCTTCTACTGTCTTTCCCATCTCCACCTCCCCTCCCATCACTTCCCTCTGCCTAATCAAAGGTAATGCTATTCTTTCCTAGTGCCCCCCACCACCACCACCTTATTGTGAATTAGCATCCACATATTAGAGAAAATATTCAACCTTTGGTTTTGTGGGACTGGCTTATTTCCCTTAGCATAATATTCTCCAACCCCTACCATTTACTTGCAAATGCCATAATTTCACTCTTCTTTAAAACTGAGTAATAGTCCATTGAGTATATATACCACATTTTTTTTATCCATTCATCTATTGAAGGACATCTAGGTGGGTTCCATAGTCTAGCTCTTGCGAATTGAGCTGCTATAAACATGATGTGGCTGCATCACTATTGCATGCTGATTTTAAGTCCTTTGAGTATAAACCAAGGAGTGGTATAGCTGAGTCAAATGGTGGTTCCATTCCCAGTTTTCTGAGGAATCTTTTGGGTTAGAAAATAGATATTTTTAAATATCAAATAACAAAAATATTTACATATTGGCCTAAAGTGCTATAATGATTACTTTGCTTTTTAGTATATATTTTTTATGTATTAACTTCTTTTTTAATGCTTATTCAATCATACCAGGTTGCTCCTTTACCTTTTAATTTCTTTCTTTTTATTTTATTTTTTTATTTCTAATGAATGCTATACTAATCTTTGTTACACTGCAACTAACATGCTGCTTTTAAGATTCATTGTTTTATTATTGGTTTTGTGCTATTATGTTATGATGTACTGTGTTGTAGTTCTCCTTATAATTTTTGTCCTGGGAAATCATTAATTTTCCTGCATCTTTTTATGTGTGTTATCCAACATATAAATGACTTGGGTATTGTATCTGCAAAATTCTCCTCATCCTTAGGGGACATCAATTATACCACTTTTAGATCACTTAAAGCTTTCCTGTGGTTCAATGATATTTTGTTTATTTTTTGTTTGTTTTTAAATGTGTCTTCTTTCTATCTTTATATTATATAGTTTTCTGTTGCTATGTTGTCAAGTTCACTAATATTTTCTTCTGTAATGTCCGTTCTGTCTTTTTTTTCTTGCATTATCATTGTCAAGGCAAATATTTATATTTCATTTTTAGAAGTTAGATCTTTTTGAAAAAGACTCATGTCCTCCATGTCTGTAATTAGACTACTTATTGCTTCCTGTGCCATTCTGAATATGTAGAATATAGTTATAGTAATTTTGAATAGTCTTGCTGGCTCATTCCAACATCTGAGCCATTTGAGGATTTTCAAAATTGACCTAAATTTTATACTAATTATAGAATTATATTTTTCTACTTTTTTCATACATAGTAAAATTTCATAGTAAACAGTCATTTGGAATTTATGTGCTGAATACTCTGTATTGAGACACACACAAATGCACACACACACACACACACACACACACACAGACTTACTCTTGGGTACAGATAAGTGACTTGAGAACAGTTTGATATTTTTGGATCTTGCTTTCCATCCCCCCATTGTTAGGTAGGCCCAGAGCAGCATTTAGCTTTGAGTTAGTTATTTCATATTGTGGGGTCAAGGTATATGCTTTTGAACATTCTATCTATGTCTCATGAATTATGAGATTCACTTGTATAATTTGGAGGACTAAACACTATTTCTAGCCCCAAATGAGCTCTGAGTGCTGATTCCTGGTTTCTTTTTGGTTTTGTTGTTGTTGTTTGTTTGTTTGCTTTTTTTTCAATGTCATCCCTCCTCTAATTTTGGGCATCAAATTCCTTCCTTACAGGCATGTGTGGGTCAACATGCAGTGAATTACTTGGGTAGGGTGCTCTGCATATTTCCTGGACTCTTTGTCTAGTTCTCCTGCCTCCAGTGTTCTCTCTCATAAACTCTAACTCTATAGGCCTCCCTGGACTCTTCACTCTGCCACCTCAAGATAAGAGCTCAGCGGGTTCCAATCTGGATTTTCTTAAAAAAAATATTCACTATGATCTGCAAAATACAGTAAGCTGAATAAATTATAAAATACACTTTATTTGTCCCCCTTATTACAGAAATGAACTTCTCATGTAACTTTGAAAAGAAAAACATTGTTTTATCCTTTCATGTTTCATCAAACCATGGCCCACCTAACAAATTTGTCAATGTGCCCTCACATATAGTCTATGAATATAGACTTTTGAAATATAATAACAAAGTTGAGTAATTGCCAGGGAAACTACATCTTTCACAACATTGAAACTATATTCTATCTGGACATTTACAGAAAACTTTTTGTCTATCTTGTTATATACTGTCTTCTTTTTAGTTGTTGCTATTGTTTTTCGAGACAAAACAAGAATTGTTGACCCTGTTACTACATCTTGACCAGAAGCACAATTAAGTTCATTCTTTATCAACAATTCTTTTGGTAATCTTTATTCTCAGTAGAGATCCATGTCAATCTCTGCAATATTAAAAAGACAAAAGTAAAAGCATAAATACATTTCCATATTTATGGGTGACATATACCACTGCCAAAGTCTCCCTGATGAAGTGATTCCTCAAGTTTTTCTTTTATGTGCTTCACACTGTGTCAAATATTTTACTACAGAGACAGTTTTTTAATTTTTTTTTAAAAAAACTAAATAAACAAATGACAGCAGGAGACAGGTTCTTAATATCCAAGATAATAGACCAGGTTGTGTTTACTTATAATTTATTTGGAAATTTCAGAAGCTCTTATATGTGGAAAACAATACTATTTTTGTTTTTTACATCCTTTTAATGTAGTTAAATGTGAATAATAAATTAGTAATACTTTCCAAAATGTTCTTGGGTAATTTTCTTTGAATAATTAACTTCTGTTATTTTTAATTAGCTGTCTTTATTTGCCTCCCTAAATTCTGTGTGGACTATAAAATCCTAGGGACAGTTCATTGGTTTTGTTGATATGTAAACATGTGCTCTAAGTGCATACTGTCATTAGAATAATAACCTATTTTATTGGATTTGAATATTATTAATATTACCATTATATAATGCTTTAGTATCAAACATTAGAGATGCCTAAGACATTTTTTTCTACTAAATAAATATTCAAAAATATAATTATATGGTACTTTAGATATTGATTATTTCAATTCCAATTAAATAGCCTGTGATTCAAGTTAGATCTTATGAAACCCTGAGATAAATGTGTATAGTCATGAACACTAGCTTAAACCAGGGCATGTTAGGGTGATTGATTGATTGATATCAACCTCAAAGCAGTAAAATAACAAATTATTTTCTGGTAGTATTTGCTGATGAGGCATACTGGCATCTTTGATTTATGTAAGTAGATAGCCACTAAAGATTCAAGCAGAGTGACATGATATGATTTTCTGTTTTAAAAGAATCACTTTGACTCCTAACTTGAGAATATCTTTAAAGGTATAAAAACACAAGTATAGAAACCAGTTAAAAACCTACTGAAAGACAACAGAGAAGAGATTATGGAATCTTTATTCCCAGGCACAGAGTGGTAATATACTAGATGTATTTTAAAGACCTGCATATAAGGTATAAGAGAGAGATGCAAAAGATGTTTCCAACTCTACTTGTTCATCTTATATGACTTGAGTTGCTTTCAAAGTGGTAAAGAACACAGATTTGGGAAGGAAAAAAATTAGAGGTTCGGTTTTGAATAAATTGAGTTGAAAATGTCTATTGTGCATAGGAGAAATGAGGGAGAGTACACAGTAGATTCTAGGGTTTAGGGAGAGGTATGTGTTGGGGACACAAAGTTGGCATTTATAACCATATACCATTTTATTTATCAAGCCATGGGATCCGATGAGAGCCAAGAGATTGAGCGTGGAGTATTAACATTGAAAGGCAAAACCCCAGCACATAATACTATTAAGGGGTGTGAGAAATGAGGAGGAAGCTTCCAAGAAGACTGAGAAGAGTCACCAGTGATAAAGGAGAAAGGAGGATGTAGTAATTCAGCTCCAAATAGAAAGAATTACTTTTAACCCAAGAAGGAAAAGAAATGAAATCTACTGGTTCCCCATGCTCTGGAATCTCAACACCATTCATTGATCTTTATTTGGGACTCTGTTTGCAAGAGATTCACTGTGGAAATAAGGATGATGATACCAAAATCAGTGTGAAACACATTGAAGATAAGCAAAAAAGTTACAAACAAATAAGATACCCATTAGCAAAAATCATAAACGTTATTTTCCTTTTTTTTTTCTTGGTAATAGAGACAGGGTAGCCTTGAGTTGCTTAGGGCCTCACTAAGTTGTTGAAGTTGGCTTTGAACTTACCATCCTCTTGCCTCAGCCTCCCAAGCCTCTGGGATTCTAAGAGTGTGCTGCTGCATCCGGCTCATGAAGACAATATTAAGCTTGGTTTTCCTAGATTACTTTATATGACATGGCTGACCTCAAACCAAGAGGCCATCACTCTAGTCACAAATTTGTTTTCACAAAACTAAAGTTTTAAATAAGTCGCATATCCAAATTAATTGAAGTGGAAGGACCAATAGGTACATAATAAGCCTTAAAAACATTGACTTGAATTTAAAAAGTAAATAACTAACCAAGTCATTTTATTCATTCACACATTCATCCAAGTAACATTAATTTATTTACTTTGCCTGGAATGAAAATTTATGGGGGCACATGAGACAGAACAGAGGCAGCGGACGGAGACAGATAAATATGACAGTGTGACCTTTAGTTGATGATTTAAAGCATAATGAAGGAATTGCCAAGTATAACAACAAGCTGTGTGTAGAGTAAGGGAGAAGATGCTGGCATAGGAAAGCCCACCCTAAACCATCAGGAATCTTCCTGAACACTGGGAGAAAGCAAGATCATTAACAGTGCAGAGGCTAGGGCAAAATGGGGAGGATGACAGAATAAGAGAGTCAGAAAAGCAAACAATAGCTCCTGCAAAGCCTTTCATGTCTAGCTAAGGATTTTGGATCGAATCCTGAAAGCCACAGGAAGATTTTTAAGCATAGACATGACAAGATCAACTCTATAAAGATAACATTAATGTTTCTATGGAGTCAATGCATTCAGTTTAGAACAAATATCAATCAAGTTGGCTGTTTGGCATCATGTAGACAACATAGATGGTTGATTGACTGAGTACTTCACATTTTCAGCTAGTTGTTTTGACATGTGTATACATAACCTCTAAATAAAAGTGGTATTTTTAGCATGCCTAAATTATTCCATAATTCTTTTTGGCAGTTATCTGTAAGAATCAATTCTATCACAAATCTTAAAAGTACAGATTTTATCTATTTGAGATATATAGCTTATATTCAGATGATGATGAATCTAGTAAAGTATAAAAGATAAAAATAATATGAACAACTAAAAAATTGAGACAGTTAAAACTATTGACAAGTGCAATCATAAACTTTGTTATGTAGTCAAAGTTAAGGATTACAGAGAGGGAATTTAGGCTGTATTTTATGTCATGATTCAATTGATGGGATCTTGAACTTCCTGTTTCATAGTCAATGGGTAATTTTCTCATTTTTAATGCCATGCATTAAAATCTAATTCATGTTTTCTTGTATTATTTATAGTACGAAGTCTGATTTAAACAGGATATTAAATTGAACATCAGGAATAAGATAAAGTGTTAGCAAAGAGAATTTATACAATCTAAATCTAAATATGAGCTTGATGTTTATTCAGGAATCTACATTAAATTGAGGGTTAAGGGCATACATAAGAGAAATTAAATTCTCCACATTTAAAATGAAGAAAAGAGAAGAATGTCAGAATTCATTTCTTGAATTAAGTCTCATATCATCAGAATAGTAAGTTACAGTGAATTAATAGCCAGTAGATGGAAATGAAAGGGGCTTTGTAAAGGGTAAGAGGCTAGACAAGATGATTTCATTGTTCTCTACTGACCCTTTCCTGTGGGTATTTGTTTGCAATTATTGAGCAAAATGTCTGGTCTGATGTTTCTCCAATGAAATTCTGACTAACAAAACATTGAAATAGAAATATTAGTACACAGACTTTTTTCTGTTATTTCAAACTGAAAAAAAATTTTGGGTGAATCCCCACAATATTATGTAGATTTAAATATGGAATAAGTAACTAAAGAAACAAAACAGAGCTATAATTGAAGTAAGGTCCATGAATTCTAGGAAGCAAAAAATAAATGCTCACTCTAAGCAAACTCATACATCTTAATAATCCTAAATATACTCAGAACACTGAATGACTAAAGAGAATTCAGGTATTTGATATGCACTCTGCTTCTTGTCACTGGACTAAGTCCCTTAATTCTATATATCATCCACTGTAATATTTTAACATTAGAGTAGCCACATAGTCCTAGTTTGTGCCTGTTATCTTAGGATGGGAGTTACTGGCATTCCCTTGCCCTTTCAAAATATCAATTTGGATGATGAATTATATGATTGCCTATTTGTTTACTGGGGATGAAACCCAGAACATTCTACTACTGAGCTAAATGCCCAACCCTTTTATTATTTACTTTGAGACAGTGTCTCACTGAGTTACCTAGGACCTCAGTAAATTGCCGAGACTGGCCTCAAACTTTAAATCTTTCTGCCTCAGCCTCCTGAATGGCTGGGATAAAAGACATGCAACACTGCTCAGCATGATTTCATATTTATCATAGGTGGCACCTTTTTAACATATATTTTTCTCATGTATTAGGTTTTATCTTTTCCAAAGACACTGACCATCCTCTTGTCTCAAAAAGTTAGAATTGAGATCCTTCATTTCCAGGAAATATTTGATTCAAATAATAGCTCTCTTCTTATTTAGAAAGGAATATGTTGGCTTGTGAAGACCTTATATGTAAAGGTAAAGCTTATCCTTGGGAGAAGCATGTAGAATTTGTGGCTTTTACAGTGTAATTGGCAGGTCCTTCATCTCACAAAATATTCAGAGTCCACCCAAATGATAAGAGCACCAGATGGGCATTCTCCAACAAGAAATCTCAAAAGCCTTTTCCTTCTGTCTCTCTAAAAAATTACCCTAAATATTTTCTGTGGTATGATATTAATTATAGTGATGGCTAGAAGAATAATTGGAAAGAAAATTTTGTAGGGATAAAAAAAGGGGGTCAAACCAAACCAAATAAACTAAAAACAACAACAAAAATTTAAACCATTTAAACATCCCAGAAATTTTACTGTATATATCTACACATTTGACCCTGCAGCAATATCTTATTATCTAAACCCATGACAATGGCAGATATTTTTTAAATTATCATTATATGAGTGTAATTATATGTGTGTGTGTGTGTGTGTGTACACATGTGATACATGGAATTTTATGTGAACATAGTATAGAGTGCTTTGGTGGAGATATATATATATATATATACACACACACACACACATATATATATATAAAAATTGTAAATATATAATTATATATTTTTATTGCAAATAAATATATACATATATGTATATATATATTTTCTTACTACCATGTTACTTTTCATCTATTAGCCTATGACCCAGATTAAATATTCTCAACATTTTATGTGTATTAATATCACATGATTATCCTTTTGTCTGAGTTGTTTAGTGTTAAACATTATCTATTGGCTTAATCCTATCATTGATGAAACTGTTTTTGTCCTACATTTGTTTGTTTACCATCATACTCAAAACAAATTATTTTCATTGTTTTAAATATGTTCATTATAGATTCCAATTATGATACTAAAATATTTTCATGAATTAATACTATAACAAAAGTTTGTACTTAATATGTCTTTGCAATGTATTCTTTAATAAAAACATTCTTGATATCTTTTGTATCTGTAATAACTGGAACAATCTGACCTCCCTGATGTTTTCCTCATTTAAAAAAAATGTTGTAATATGCTTTATGTTTAGAGAATATTTAAGTGTATAGCAAAATAAAGTGTAAGAAACAGAGATTTTTCATAAGCCTCTCCTCTTTCCACATATACATAGCTTCCCCACTATCAATAATACTTACCAGGGGTATATTTGTTAAAATCCATAATCCATAGTGGTATATTTGGTCAAAAGTATATCATTATCACCAAAACTTCATAGTTTGCATTACAATTCATTCTTGGTATTGTACATACTGTGTTTTGGCAAATGTATATAGTATCATACAGAGTAGTTTTATTGACCTAAAATTCCTTTTTCTTCTGCCTATTCATGTGTCCACCCCAGAAACCATTCCATTTTTTATAGTATCCATACTTTTCTCCTTTTCCAGGATCATTAACATTTTTCACCTAGCACTATGTATTTAGGATTTCTGGATTTTTGAATGGATTTGTTTCTCCTCCTCCTCCTCCTCCTCTTCCTCCTCCTCCTCTTCCTCCTCCTCCTCCTCTTCTTCCTCCTCCTCCTCCTCTTATTCTTCTTCCCTGCTGGGCTTGAACCCAGGGCCTTGTGCATGAGAGATGCAAGGCAAGCACAAGCACTCTACCAACTGAGTTATGCCCCTGGCCTTCTGAATGGATTTTTATTCCCTGATCCTTATAGCTTATTTATTTCTAGTGCTAAACAATGCTCCACTTTTAACATATCTATTCACTTTCTGAAGAATATCTTGGTTGTTATGTGGGCTCTCTCTAGTCCAGTGAGGAGGTCCACGGAACAGGATAGAGGAGAATGTGGAGATGCTAATCAATACCTCCGGATACCAAGATGGAAACAGGTCTGATTTTATTGTGCAGTTACCATGTATACTCAGATAGTAGCTCAGCACTTTACAGGCAGCCACTAATACAATTTCTTGCCAACTGTCCTTGCAGCAACCAATCAAGGAGCAGGCTGTGGAGCAAGCACTGGAACTGCAATCAAGGCCTCACACCTAGAGCTGTGCCTTCAGAGTAAGTGGTTTGCTGCTCACACACCTAGCATGGAGGAGTGGTTTGCCACTCAGACACCCCTAATGTATGCCATGTATGCAGTACTCCATTCACTTGTCTCCACAGATTGTGTCAAAGTTTTGGCAATTATTAATAAAACTGCTATACACATTCAGGTTCAGAATTCTACATTGATTTACACTTTTAGGTTATTTGGTTGAAAAAAATCTTAATTGCTGTGTTATATATTTTAGTTAACTTTTCATAGCTGTCACCAAATTACCTGACAAGAACAACTTAGAGAAATAAAAATTTATTGGGGCTCACAGTTTTTAGAGGATTCAGTCTATAGAGAGAAAACTTAACTCTGGGGCCAAGGTGAGTTAGTACACCAGGGGGGGAAGGATCCAGTAAAGAAAAGATGCTTAACTCATGGCAGGGTTAGGAAAAGAGAGAGAAGTTGAACCCTTTTAAGGCATACCTCCAGTGACCTATCTCCTCCATCTATGCTCTACCTACCTAGAGTTACCACCCAATCAGTTCAAACTAGGATTGACTAATTAGATTACAAGTCTCTTAATCTATTAATTTTACCTCTGCCTATTCCTTCACTAACCAGGAGCTCTGAGGGACCCTTCATATCGATACCATGACAATATGCTTAGTTTTATAAGAATTATTCATCCTGAGTCTTGGTTTAACTTAGTGGTAAGATCACTTGTCTAGCACACATGAGAAGAACCATATTGTCGGAGTTTCTGTGTTAACACAGGATTATTCAGAGGTAAAATGATTGCATTTTTGAAAGCTAGAACCATATTAGCCCATCCTAGTTTAAATGGACTGCTAGGTGGTGACTCTAGGCAGATGGGGCATGGCTGGAGAAGGTGGATCACTGGGGTTGTGCCCTGTGCTCTGGAAGTGTTCATCTTCTCTTTGGTCCCTTTATGTAGCTCTCTCTGTTTTCTTTCTACCCTGGAGTGAACAGAGCTGTTCCCCCATGCCCTTCTGCTATGATATTCTGCTTTACTTTGGGCCAGAGTAATGAAGTTGGTCAACCACGGACTAAACTTCTAAAACCATAGCCCAAATAAACTTCTTCTCCTATAAGTTGTTCTTCTCAAACATTTTGGTCACAGTGACAAAATGCTGACTAACACAAAAATTGGTACCAAGAAATGGGGTCATTGCTGTGATTAACATGACCATGTGCTTCACAAGGCTTTGGAATTAATTTATAGGAAAAAAATTGTAAAATATGTGTTAGAGTCTGTAAACAAGTCAGGATGGCACCTGGCATTTTGCCAGAGAAATGTTAGGGTCTGTAAACAAGTCAGGATGGTGCCTGGCATTTTGCCAGAGGGAGTGGTTTATGAAGTAACTCGAGCCATTAAGTATGGAGATTCCTTATTGGTTGACTGCTGTATCTAGTTTATGTTAATTAGATAAGCTTTGTGGAATGTATAAATACCTCTGTTGTCCTACAATAAACAGCTTCCACTCCTGCTGTATCAATCTACACAAGTTGCTTGTCACCACCCTCCACCCCCCCCCCCCCGGCTATTTTGCTGCAGCTGGACTGCGGCAAATATGGAGATACAAGCTTGAGAAATCTTAGGATGTTGTAAACCGAGGATAATGGGTGATTCTGGTGGGAGCTCAGAAGAGCAGAATGCTGACAAGAATGCAGACAGCAAAAATTGTACTCGTGAGAGTTCACAGGGTAATAGGGCTCTATTGGAAATTGGGCCAGGGACCATTCATGTTACATTCTGTAAAAGAACTTTTCTACAATTTGCCCTTATCTTGTGACTTTGTGTGAGGTTGAATTTAAAGGTATGACACTAATTAATCTGGTAAACAAAATTTCAGGGCAACATAGCATTTGGTCAGTGGCATGAATGTTGCTGGCAGCTTTTAGTCAGATGTACTATGAGAATTGGGAGTTGACAACAGAGTTGATGGATTTTTAAAACTGCAATTTGGCCAGAAAAGTGCATATAAAATTGGGGCCAAGGAAGGTGTGGTGGTTAAAGAGATTAACCATTAAAGAGATACTATGTACTTTGCAAAGAGACACTAGAAATAATACTTAAGGACTTATAAAACCATGCCTATTGCAGGCTCAAGAATATAAAATAGAAAATTCCTTTGAAAAGAGATTATGGGTCACCCTTTTTGCACAGTGTGTCCTAGGAAGTTGTTCCACCATGCCTAGCCACCTAGACACTCAGAGTCCACTGTAGCCATGATCCTGATGATGTGGGTGGTGGTGGCAGATACTGCATAAGATGATGTAAGAACTTGGTATCATCCATGTGGTACTAGTTCTGCAGTGATGCAGGATACTTGAGTTCAGGAATTAAGTGGGCATGGAGGCCCCCACAGAGCTTTCAAAGTAAGACCTGAGACACCAGAGAAAGTATTTCAGGACTAGAGTTTGTCAAGGCTGCCCCCGAGAGGGCAATGAGTGAAGCTGCAAATATAAGACTGAAATTGAAATAGAGTCCCCAGGAATTAATAAATGCCAGTAATGGGGACTTTTGCCAAGTAAATCTACTGGAAACAAAGAAAGGCAGTTTAAAAGAGAGCCAGTGTGGGTTGCAATGCTGAAGGTGGGGGACTGTCCAGACCATTTGGAGTAAACATCTCACCATGATGTGACTCAGATGCTGGATGTGAATCTACAGAACTTAACATCTGCCTGGCTAAGTTTGATTCTTGCTTTGGTTCCATCCCATCTTTCTATGCCCCTATTTAGACCTTTTGGAATGGAAATGTTTATTCTGTGCCATTTTATATTAGGAACATACATAACTTCCTTTTGTTTTTATAGGGACTCAGAGGCAACAGTTTTCCTTGGGTCTCTGATAGAACTTTGGACTAGGAATTTTGGGCAACGACGAAACTGTTAAAGCTGGGGGTAGGGTGACTCTTGGAAATGTACTAAATGCATTCTGCATTGTGATCTGGACATGAGCTTTGTAGGCCAAGGATAGAATATTATGGTTTGGGTATGAGTTGTCCTCTCAAACTCCTTTTTTAAATACAGGAATATTCAGAGATAAAATGATTATCATATGAAAACTGTAATCAAATCAGTCCATCCTAGTTTGAATGGATTAAAAGGGGGATATCTGTAGGAAGATGGAATGAGATTGGAAGAGGTGGGTCACTGAAACCATGTCCTGGAAGGGTTTCATCTGCTCTATTGTCCCTTCCTTTGATCTCTATGCTACCTGCCGTCCATGTGTGAAGCAACACTTCTCTTCCATGACTGTCCACCATGATGTGTGGCCTCACCTTGGGCCCAGAGCAATGAAGTTGAACCCCCATGGACAGAACCTCTGACATTGTGAGCTGAAATAAACTTTGTTTCCTCCAAGTTGTTCTTTTTGTATATTTTGGTCATAGCAGCAAAAAGGGGACTAGACACACACTGGTTTCCAAAAGCCTGAACTGTTTTCTGTTCCCACAAACAATGAATAAGAACTCCTTTTTCTTAATAGCCTCATCAGCTTTGATTTTCTTTTGGATTTTGGCCATTCCACTAGGCATGTAGTGGGATCTCAATATTACTTTACATTCCCATACATAATAATGTATGATGTTCAGCATCTTTTCATATGATTTTTCACCCATCTTATTTGGTGAAGAATCTGTTCTGATCTTTAGCCTATTGTTATTTGAGACTTTCATTTTCTTATTGTTAAATCTAAGGGTTATTTGTGCATTTTGATTAGTAGGCTTTAATCAGATGTGCCTTTTACATGGAATTCCTTCCAATCTGTTACTTGTCTTCTCCTTCCACCGACAGTGTCTTTCACAGAGAAGAAATGTTAATAAAGTTCAGCTTTCTAACTTTTATGAATCGTGTCTTTTATGTTATATGTCAAAAGTCTTTGCTTACAGGTCACATGAATTTTCTATGTTATCTTCCAGATTTTGTGAAAGTGCTATGGTTTTCATCCAGATTTATTTTTGCATATGAGTGCCCAGTTGTTTCATTGACAATTGTTAAAAGAATATCTTAGTAGTTCTTGAATTCAGGTAATATCAGTCCTCTAAATGTGCTCATCTCGTTTTTAGATAGTGTTGGTTTTGTGGGATCTTTTGCTTATCTCTATAAACTTTAGGATTAATTTATTGATATCACATGTGTTAATCAGAGTTTCTTTACTATAATAAATACATTAGATAATCATATAACAAAGTGTTCAAAAAAACTAAAATCTGTGTTGATGAATACATGCAAAGAAATCTATGTGTATGTTACCCTTTCATATATATCTATATATGTATATAGTTATATATCTGCTTGCATATAATTATGTTTATTTATATTAGACTAAACATGAGTTCATATTGATATTATTAACCCTAATGCATTGCACATGGATTATCTCAGTATGCACCTTTTGTTTATCCATAACTTTATACACTGTAAATAGTAAAAGTGAGAACTCTGGTTCTACCATCCACCGTCTATTTACTTAATTGTTAACCTTCACATACATATGCAGTGCTTTCAGAATTATCAGTTCATATCTTGACAGAAAACAATTTTTAATGGCTAGAGTACTGTTCTTATAAACATTTTATTTTCCCATCATCCTTATAGACTCAACTCATTTCCAAAATTATATAAATCAGCTTATTTTATTTCAGTGAAGTATTTCCTATTTTGCATGATAGTCAAACTGTCTTGTCACATTGTATTCCTTTCTGAAATCTTTGCATACCCTGAATAATTTTTCTATTTGCATACACTAAAGTTTACTTTTTGTGCTGCACGGTTTTATGGACTTTGATAAATGCATCATGTCATATATCCAACATTATGATACCATGCTTCCACCACTGTGAAATCCCCTTAACTTCATTTATTTCTACCTCCTTGAAGTGTTGGCAACCATTGATATTTTTGCCACCTCCGATTTTGCCTGTAGCATATGTCTTGTAAGTAGAATCATACTATGTGAGCTTTTCAAGGCTGGTTTCTTTTACTAAGCAAAATACTTTCAAGGTTCTTCAATGTCTTTCATGGTTTAGTAGCTCATTTTTAAACTGATAAATAATATTTCACCGTAGGAATATACCAGAGGTCTGTTTTCAGTCTATTCACCTATTGCAGAACAACCCAGTTATTTTGCAAATTATGAATAAATTTGCTGTAAATATTTGTATGTAGAATTTTGTGTGAAAATAAATTTTAAACTCATTTGGATAAATACCTACTAGCACA
This sequence comes from Urocitellus parryii, assembly GCF_045843805.1. Classification (NCBI taxonomy): domain Eukaryota; kingdom Metazoa; phylum Chordata; class Mammalia; order Rodentia; family Sciuridae; genus Urocitellus; species Urocitellus parryii. The sequence goes on along the minus strand of NC_135541.1, from coordinate 86,259,057 downwards.
ATTGCTAGATTACATTGTTAGACTATTATTATTATTGAATGAAATGGTCAATTTATCTTCAATGTGGTTTGTATCATTTTGTGCTTTGCACTAGACTTGCATCATATGAACTTGCTATAATTACTTACTATATCCAGAACACTTTTATTATTGTTGATTTTGGGGGCAATATTTTATACAGATAATCATGTCATCTATGAACAAAGATCATTTTATTTCTCCCACACCAATTTGCATACTTTATTGTTGATATGATGTGATAACACCTGCCATGTTTGTAAGTTTTTCCTTCTCCTTGTCTGATTGTTCCTTTCATTCCTCATCACCTTTTTTTCTGTCTTTTGTGGTTTAATTCAAAGTTTATTATAATCCCATTTCTCTTTTCTCTTTGCATATCAAATGAACTTGTTTGGTTCATTCTGAGGAATTGCTTTAGAGTTTGAAATATACATTAACAATGGCTTGAAGTTCACATTCAAATTATACACCGTCATGAGTATTGCAGGTTCTTTAGAACAACTTTGTACTTTCAGTTCTTTCTTTCCTTTCCTCATAAAATCACTTTAATTCATTTCACTTATTCACATGCCTTTATTACTTTGAGTGAATATCTACTAAGTCAAACATCAGAAAATGAAAGATAGTTCATTCAATTTTACTTATGATTTTCACCTTTTTCCAACTTTGAACAAAATTTTATTGCTATTATTTTTATTTATTTTCAATGGATACATAAAAACACAAGAATTGTACATATATATATGTACAAACCAGGTATGTTGGGGCCAGAGTTGTGGCTCAGTGGTAGAGCGCTCACCTAGCATGTGTGAGGCCCTGGGTTGGATCCTCAACACCACATAAAAATAAAATAAAGGTATTGTGTCCACCTACAACTAAAAGAAAATATTAAAAAAAAATAACCGGTATGTTGGCATGCAGTCCTAGCAAGGGAATCACTTGCTCTCAGGGATCAGCATGGACAAAATAGAAAGGCTCTATCTCAAATAAATAAAATAGAATTGTAGCTATGAATGAAGTATCAAGTAATGTTTCAATACATGTACACAAAATGTGATGTTTAAATCAGGTTAAAGATATTTATTTCCTCGAACATTTATCATTTCATTAAAGGAAACTTTTTCAAATACTTTCTTTAGATTTTTAAAAATTTATAATGAATTATTGTTACCCAATCACTCTACTACACAACAACACATTAGAACTTCTTGCTGTTATCTAAGTATAATATAATGCCCATTGATCAACCTTTTTCCATCTCTACCTATATCAACTCTCCCTAATCTGGTAACCACCATTTTACACTCAACTTCCATAAGATTGCTTGTTTTAGATTCCACATATAAGTGAGATCATGCAGTACCTGTTTTGTTAACCTGACTTATTTTACTCAACACAATTATCTATTCCATCCAAATTATAGCAAATGACAGAATTTTATTCCTTTGTGGCTGAATAATATTCAATTTCTTTATAGACCACCATTTCTTTATCTGTCAATTGATGGACACCTAGTTTGTTTCCTCTCATCAGTATTGTGCACAGTACTGCAATGAATTCATGGCATGAGATGTCTCTTCAACATATTGGTTTTATTTCATTTGAATATATATTCAGTAATGAGATTTCTGGATCATGTGGTAATTCTATTTTTAATTTTTTGAGAAACTTCCACACTGTTTCCCACAATTGCTGTATTAATTTACATTTCAATCAACAGTGTCAAGGGTTCTCTTTTCTCTAAATCTGTGCAAGCATTTGCTATATTATCTACTTGATAACAGTCATTATTACTGTGATGAGGTGATATCTTATTATAGTTTAAGTTTGTAGAATTTCTTTTCATTATGTAAACTTGTTTTGATCTCTCTCTCTCTATTTTTCTTTTTAAAGAGATTCTTTCACTATTTCATGTCAGGTAGATATATTGTCCAGGCATTTCCTCACTTATTTTCTTTGAGTCTAAAGAAAACATTTTTCAAAAAAAAAAAAAAAAAACATTTTTCTTGCACTTTCCAATAAAACTGAACTTTTTTCTCCTTTCAACACTTAAATTTTTTTTTGTTTCACTCCCTTCTCTCATAATTTCTAATAAGTCCAAATTAACTATTTTCCTTTTTACTGTATAAATAAGTTGCCTGCTACCTCCACCACTCCCACCACTTCTTTCAAAGTTTTATATATGTTACGCTTTTGAAATGTCCCAATATGATCTTCTTTTCTTCTACTTCTCCTTCTTTTTCTTCCTTTTTAGAATGATGGTAATTTTTATTAAAAAGCTGATATGCTCTATCAGGTAATAGCATCTGCGGTGAATAGATCCTAAATGTGAGATTATTTTTAAGTAAGTGTGAACGTCTAGTGCGTTCGGGTCCCTGGGTAAGGGTCGCGAAATAACCGGGACACAGGGGATGCAGAGCCAAGGCAGCAATTGCAACTGCATGCTGAGGTTTATTTGCAAGTTCCTTTTATATTCTTCTTCTAACAAAGCAAGCAATTCTTCAGTAACATTTCATCTACATAGCCCAAATATCATGCCTCAGCGGGTACACAGAGCTAAATTCAGATTGTTCCTGTTCATTTGATAAGTACCCTCCCAAAGTTCTTTGTAGACATTATCTAATCCCCGAATGTACTGTTCCCAGGTCCAGTATGCAGGAAGCTTCTTCCTCTAGGCCAAACCATGCAGAACTTGTGGCTTGCGATAAAGGGAAGAGAACTTTTCCTCCTCCTAGCTGAGGTTTGCCTCAGCTGACCTAAATCACAGCCACAGCTCTTGCAAAGTGTCAGGCTGAGAGAGCTAAACTCTGCACACTTAAACCCCAACAAGTAAGCTATAATTTGAGCTGTTTTTATTGTTTACTATGTCCACAGTTGCCAGGGGCTTCAAATTCCTTAGGTGTTCTTATTTCTCTTTCTACTGGTGTCTTTGGTTTTCCTAACAATTATGTATTTCAAAGTAGTAACATTTCCCTTCCTTTGCCAGAGATGTGGCATGACTTTTGCCTTGGATTTTAGTAGTGACAGCCTTGTGAGGTTCTTAGAGATAAAATCCATGCACTGAGATCCCTTACTCTGACTGTGGGTGCAAGGGATTTTTACTCTGACTCTAGTCCAAACAGAACCTCTACCAATTACTCAATATTATCATGTAAGTCTTCTTGCCAATTTATAGTTCCAGCAGCTTTGATCCAGATAAACTGATCTAAGCTCTGATTCTCCACATTGTATGCTATCTTCAGATTTCATGGTGCTGGTTTGTTCTGTGACCTCTTCTCTTTGATGGGCTTGAGAAGAATCCTCATTTTTCAGTTTGTTTAGTGTTACACTTGTAGTAATGATAATAACATGCTCTTTACATGTCAGAGCTGATGTCTATTTTTTTTGATAAACTAGTTTGTACTAATTTTTCAGGAATCACTTTGGTACTTTCTGTTGAGAAAGTATTGGCATGAATTTCACTCCTAGTCCTAGTATTGGGTATATTTCCAAGTAAGGTACATTTTGAGCCGAGTCATCTCTCCAAATTTTGACAAGTCTTGTCCTAGGTCCTGTGGCTGCTAGAGTCTTCTCCTCTTGGTTCTGCAATCCTTATTAGTGAGAATTTGGCCTTTTGAGGCAAGCTGGGTTTTATAGAAGGCAAATGTGGCAATATAATCACTAAACTTCTTCATTTTAAAATATTTTAAAACTGTTTTTAAGTCACATGACATTTTAGTAATGTGACTCACTAATGAAACATTTGTTGATTATTTTAATATATACTGCCTTTAAAAACATTATTCCAGGTATATAAAATTAAATATATAAAATTAAATATTTTATAATTATTACCTTATTGGCTATATTTACATGCATATATACATACTGATATTTATTCATACTTTAAATTTGAACAAATAATTGACTTTTACTGATATAAAAAATAAACTTATGAAAGATTCAACAATTTATTTCTAATTTCTATTTTTCTCCATATTCTGTTGTAGAACGTAGTTTGAACACATCTCTCATACTTATGACAACAGTTTGATATGTCAAATAACTTAGTTGTGAATTTCAAAACAAAATTGAAAACATCTACTAGTAAAAGTTCCAGACCTATATACAAAGTCATCAATTACTAATTCTGAAAACACTGACAAGCTCTATCATCTCAAAAGAATTTCTAAAGTTGAATTATCTCAGAATTAAAGAAGAGGAAATTATTTTTTTATAGAAAATAAATTGTGTAAACAATAAAAAAACAAATAACCCAATCAACAAATGGGCAAAAGACCTGAACAGACACTTCTCAGAGGAGGACATACAATCAATCAACAAGTACATGAAAAAATGCTCACCATCTCTAGCAGTCAGAGAAATGCAAATCAAAACCACCCTAAGATACCATCTCACTCCAGTAAGATTGGCAGCCATTATGAAGTCAAACAACAATAAGTGCTGGCGAGGATGTGGGGAAAAGGGTACTCTTGTACATTGCTGGTGGGACTGCAAACTAGTGCGGCCAATTTGGAAAACAGTATGGAGATTCCTGGGAAAGCTGGGAATGGATCCACCATTTGACCCAGCTATTGCCCTTCTCGGACTATTCCCTGAAGACCTTAAAAGAGCTTACTGCAGGGATACTGCCACATCGATGTTCATAGCAGCACAATTCACAATTGCTAGACTGTGGAACCAACCCAGATGCCCTTCAATAGATGAATGGATAAAAAAAAATGTGGCATTTATACACCATGGAACATTACGCAGCACTAAAAAATGACAAAATCATGGATTTTGCAGGGAAATGGATGGCACTAGAGCAGATTATGCTTAGTGAAGCTAGCCAATCCCTAAAAACCAAATACCAAATGTCTTCTTTGATATAATGAGAACAACCAAGAACAGAACAGGGAGGAAGAGCAGGAAGAAAAGATCAACATTAAACAGATACACTAGGTGGGAGGGAAAGGTAGAGAAAAGGGAAATTGCATGGTAATGGAGGGAGACCCTCATTGTTATATAAAAACACGCATAAGAGGTTGCAAGGGGAACGGGCAAATAAACAAGGAGAGAAATGAAATACAGTAGATGGGGTAGAGAGAGAAGATGGGAGGGGAGGGGAGGGAGGATTGTAGAAGATAGGAAAGGTAGCAGAATACAACAGTTACTAATAGGGCATTATGTAAAAATGTGGATGTGTAACAGATGTGATTCTGCAATCTGTATTTGGGGTAAAAATGGGAGTTCATAACCAACTTGAATCTAATGTATGAAACATATGTCAAGAGCTTTGTAATGTTTTGAACAACCAATAAAAATAAATAAATAAAATATAAGAAACATGATAAAAAAAGAAAATAAGTTGTATTGAAATATAAATAGTTCTAAAATTAATAATCATATTGAATAACATCATCATGAAAAACTGGTAAAAGAAAAATTTATGTTAACATTCTGTATTTTCAAATAGATGACCTTCAAGTACTCAAAAATAAGTGATATGTCACGGAAACTAATAAAAAAACAGTACTTTGTCTCTAGATAATGTTTTTAAATGAAATATATTCCTTAAATAATCAGTCACACTATTCATTTAAACTGGAGTTCACCAAAATTTTAACTTTGCTTGTAAGTGAAATTCATATCACCATAGAGATGACTGAAACTATAACAAGGTATATAAATATATATGTGTATGTGTATTGTAAGTAGCATGTGTTTAAATAAACATTTCTTCATTTTAATTGGAATAATGTTTTTTCCACCTCTTTGAAAAGGGAGTTTAAAATCTTATAGCAATAAACTTAGAAATATTGCTATTTTTTAACTTGTTATGTAATTTATAGAAAAATATTTTTTAAAAGGCATGATGGATATAATATTGATGTTTATGGCATCATTTTATAACACATATGCTATGATTAATTTAAAATTATATATGAAATATGGGCAATAAATATAAATAGAAAATTTTATATTAAAAATAATGCTGTATAACCAAACTTTTATTATAAATTTTATACAGAAAATTATTATATTTTCAACTCGACATATTAAAAGTTAAATCATATAAACCAGTTTATTAACAATATTTTGAAGAATATTTTGCTAATGAAAATCTGTTACTGTTAGATTTATATACAGAAACATGGAATCAAAATATATGCCTGCCTAAAATAGGTGAATTCTAAGTGATGAAGTTCACACACCATTCAGTTTAATATGACACATAGTAAAAGCTGTTATTCTGTTCCATTAAATCCCTGAGTATATTAGTCAGCTTTTCATCACTATAATGAAATATGAGAGTTACCTAACTTAATTTATAAGAGATCAGGTTTATTTAGATCTCGGTTTGGGTGGCTGAAAGTCCAGTCAGCATAGGAAAGGTTTTAAAAGCCTGCCCCTTTAACTACACCACCTGGAGGTATGACTAGCAATGGCAGGAGTCTGTGTGAAAGGAAGTGATTACATCTCAACCCAGGGACAGAGAGGGAATGAAAGGAGTTTACCTCATGCCTCCATTGCCCTAAGAACCTCCTACTAGGCCCTGCTCTGAAGGGTTTCACCATTTTCCAATAGCACCAACTTAGGAGCCAAGCTTTGGGGGAGAAACAATTAAATCATATCCAAACCATGGCAATGAACTTTTTGACTTAATATCTCTATTTGGATTTTAAGTTTTTAATTTAAATTCAATATGTGAATAAAGAAAATATTCCCAGCAAAACTTGTAAAATGTTTCCATGAAGGTTTACAGTGATAGGTAGTTTCTCAATATTTTATTTGCATTTAGTAACTATCTAGAAGATTGATATCCTGCAACCAAATATTTATTTAAACGTTTGAAACTAAATTGCTGAAGCTGACATTAAACTTGTAATCCTTCTGCCTCCAGGGTTGCTGGGATTATAGGCATGTGCTGCCATGCCTGGATTTTTTTTTTTTTATATATATCTGGGGATTGAACCCAAGGGCATTTACCATAGATCTACATCAAAATATGCTTTTGAGTCTATTGTACCAGTATTAATATATGAATCATAAAGATAACTTGCTGTCAAATAAGCTCTATCCTGGGGATTGAACCCAGGGCCTTGTGCATGAGCGGCAAGCACTCTACCAACTATGCTATATCCCCAGCCCCTCAACTGTATTTCTTTTATATTATTTATTTATTTTATATTAGGTGCTACTTTCTCTTTACATAATCCCTAACAGCATAAAATTTCCACTAAAATAATTTTTTAAAGTTGTAAAATATATACCATATTATCAGTGAACAAAATGACTCATAGAAATGCTGAAGTACTTAAGATATCAAGTAAATAAGTTGTCTGAACTTTCTAATCTCAAAATTAATCTTAAAATAGAATATTTTACTACAATTGGTTATACCATTGAAATAGAACATATCATATACCTATATCTCATTATGTCATGATTTTGTTCTTTATATAGATAGATAGATAGATAGATAGATAGATATAGATACAGATATAGATATATTTGTTGTTGTTGTTCCATTAAATCCCTGAAAAGATAAGTTTTGCTCATTTATAGCATAATGAAAGATGAAAAGAAAGTTTTCATTGATAGTCATTGATTTGGGATTCTTTCTTGACACAATTATATTTTCAAGAAAAGTGGAAGATAACTTTGAACTTCAGTTCAATGAACAAGGCAGCGGAACTCATAGTAGAATTAATAAATTATTGCTATATTTTTTTCACTATTTTGAGAAACCACTTGTGATAATATGGCAAAAAGAAAAAGGAAAAAAAGAAAATTTTTCATTTACAAGCTATTTTAATGATTATTTTTAATTACTAGTTTTTGACTTTATATCATTATCATAATTTATTTAGTCAGTTCCCCTTTTATGAACATTTAGTTATCTCCCATTTTATAAATATGTTACATATACATCTATTTTTTCACAAACACATATATAAGTAAATACATTCAAAGGACAATTCTAGTAATTCTAGTAATTTCTGACTCCAATAATTTGAAACATTAAATTGTCTAATTACTATACAAATATTATACCAAATATATCTTTTCCTCCACTCCAAACACTAATTGACTCTAAATTATAACATTTTATAAAACTGATATTTTAAAAATTGTTTTTAGTTTGCATTTACTTTAAATAAGTTAGATTGAGAAATAATATATTTGAAATATAATATTTCCATTTCCTTTTTTATATTTTCTTAAATTGTTTGTATTTGAATTTTGACCAATATTCACTGAATTGTTGGGATTATTGGAATTATTCTTTTCTGAACTTTTTAAATACAATACTGATAAAATCAGACATGTGTCACATGTTTGGTAATTATTTTTCCCTAGAAGTTTATCTTTCAACTTTTTATGACAGTTGTTTGCATTTTAAGAATTTTCATATTCACCACACTATGTCCCATATAATGGGATAAAGTTAAAATTATATCAGTCAAGTATGGGTAAGGATTGGAATTCACATACATTGCCAGTGGAAATATAATGGTATGATCAACTTGAACAAAGTTCAACACACATCTACTAAAGTACTTACCCAAGTGAAATGAAAACATGTCTACAGGCCATTAGGTGGAATCCCACCAGCCAAGCCCACACTGATCCTTGGGCCGAGCACGGGATCTCAGAAGGGGAAGGAAGCGGTACAGTCCCATCCCCCACAGAGGACACTCCACCGAGGCAGTCAGCGGCCACCATCCGGTAAAGCTGAAGGATACACTGCCACTCTCCCACAGAGTGCAGCATCAAAATAGGTTTGTGTCAATCAGCTCACCCCCCAGACATCGGGAATTCGCATAAAATCTCTCCTAGGCTTGCCGGGAGAGGGAGTATCAAGCTGAGCCTCCATAAAGACTAGGGGGAAACTAGAGACACCTGACCTCCAACCCCCTCCTCCCAGTAGCAGCCAAAACGAAACCTGGCTAGCCAGCTCTGGGGGAGGGGCAAGCAGAAAAAATCAAAGTGATCCTCCTTCCTGTGGAGCACAGATAACTCAAGGAGAATAGGAAGATGGCGGCGAAGGGAGTGCATCACCCCAGGGCGCCGCGTCACTAAGTGGGAGAAAGACGATGCAAAACAGCTGAAGGATATCTTTGGGAAGTTCCAGTGAAATTGAGGTGCTCCAGAATCTAGTGGACAGATTTCCATCGTGAGAAGTTCGGCTCTGAGAGCTCCATTTCCCCGCACGGAGGGTCGCATAGCCTGACAGGCGATCGCCCGGAGGCTGGAGTCTGTGGCGCGTGCCGGGGAGCGGCAGGGTGCCGGATCGGGGGAACAGCGATACGGATCCGGGGGGGGGCTCCCGCCAGTGGTACATCGGAGCCCTTAGTGCTGAGTTCCGGCTTTGAAACAGAGGAGAGAAGTGGCCCAGTTTGGTTCCAGACACCGGTCGGACCACAGTGGAGGACAGCAGCCGCCATTTCGGAGAGATGATGTAATCATCCCCGTGTTCTACTGATCTCAGCCCATTCAACTACGGAACAGGTGATATCAGGCTGGTATTTGCCTGCGTCTAGCAGACAGATTTCTTGCTCAGGCTCGGGGCGGGGGTTCTTGTGGAGAATACTCCTAGAGGCGCGTGCTGGGCAAGGCATTCGCAGGGCACTGAGCAGCTGGTTTCTGGTTCCCGGGGCTAACCTGGCCCAGGTCTGAGGAAACTGTGGAGACTGCCTGTGGAGGCCAGCTCCAAGTGGAGCGTGCGCTGAGCTTGGGGCGACTGGGTTCTGACTCCCAGAACAGTTTTGGCTTGGGGCTGGGGAACCCGTGGGGTCGCTCCCTGGAGCCAGCTCCCAGCGGAGAGTGTATCAGGATCGGAGAGGCGGGGTTCCGGCTACCTAAGCTGCTTTGGCCCAAGGCTAGGGAACCGGCAGTGACTGCTTCTCAATCAGGGTCCGGCGGGGTGCTGGAGGGGCAGAGTGGAGCTTTCACCTGCGCCCAGAGCAGGCCAAGTGACCCGCCGGCGTGGTACCATGACACCCCAAATGCAGCTGGGGCTGAAGAGAGCAGCCGCCCACGCCTAGAATAGGACCAGCGATTCCACGGCTCGGTAGCCAAGTAACCTCATTTGGAGTAGAGGCTGTGCAGAGCTAACATCCGAGCAAGCAGGACAGGCAGACCTGCCGCCAACTGGCAAGACAGGCCAGGTAGCTTGCCAGCGTGGTGGACACGTAACACCGAGGCAGTCGCGTCACACTGGTTGGAGTGGGGGTGGAGCAGGGTCGCCGCCCAGGTCCGGAGGGGGCTCAGCGACCTGTTGGAGAGGTAGTCAGGTACCCCCATTGGGAGTGGGGGCTGTGCAGAACTGTGACCCACCGGCCTAGAGGTCTGCCAGCGCGGTAGACTCGTCACACCAATTGGAGTGGGGGCCCAGCAGAGCCGCCACCCACATCCAGATCAGGACCAACAACCCCAGGGCGTGGTAGTTACGTTACCACAATTGGAGTGGGGGCAGAGCAAAGCCACCACCCGTGCCCGCACCGGGGGCAGACCTGCGACCGATCAGCGGGGTAGACAGACCACCATAATTAGAGGAGGAGCACAGCCAATACCCGCCCTGCAAGGGAGACTTCCCAACTATACAAGAGCAACATAAAGAAATAGGGGGTAAATTTCAAAAACACAACAGTTGCACCAAGCAGAAAGAAACGCGAGCAGTATGAAAAGACAAGGAAAGAAAGGACCACAAGCAATGCAGGTCAACTCAACTTTAGAAGAGGTAATAGCTGCAACAGATGGAATGTCAGATAAAGAGATCAGGATTTATATGCTTCAGATGATCTGGAGTCTCAAGGAAGACATGAGACAGCAAAATCAGACAATGGAAGATCACATTGACAAACAAATCCAGGAAGTAAAAGATCAATTTCACAGGGAGATAGAGGTAATAAAAAACAAACAAATAGAAATTCTAGAAATGCAGGAAACAATAAACCAACTTAAAAACTCAATTGAGAATACTACCAGCAGAGTAGATCACTTAGAAGAGAGAACATCAGACAATGAAGACAAAGTATTTCAACTGGAAAAGAACATAGACAGCTCAGCAAGTCTGCTAAGAAACCATGAGCAGAACATCCAAGAATTATGGGATAATATCAAAAGACCAAATTTAAGAGTCATTGGGATACAGGAAGGCACAGAGCTCCAAACCAAAGGAATAAAAAGTCTATTCAGTGAAATAATACGAGAAAACTTCCCAGACTTGAAGAATGAGACAGATTCCCAAATCCTAGAAGCCTACAGGATGCCGAATGTGCAAAATCATAAGAGATCCACACCTAGACACATTATAATGAAAATGTCCAACATACAGAATAAGGAGAGAATTTTAAAAGCTGCAAGAGAAAGAAAGCAGATTACATTTAGGGGTAAACCAATCAGGATAACAGCTGATCTCTCAACACAGACTCTGAAAGCTAGAAGATCCTGGAATAACATATTTCAAACACTGAAAGAAAATGGGTTCCAACCAAGAATCGTGTATCCGGCGAAATTAAGCTTCAGATTAGAAGATGAAATTAAAACCTTCCACGATAAACAAAAGTTAAAAGAATTAGCAGCTAGAAAACCATCTTTTCAAAAAATCCTTGGCAAAACATTACAGGAAGAGGAAATGGAAAATAACATTGAAAACCAACAATGGGAGGTAGGACAGTAAAGGGGGGAAAGTAGTCAAAGAGGATAACAAATCAGGGTTACTAACATCAATAAACAAATATGGATAGAAGAACAAACCATATCTCAATAATAACCCTAAATGTTAATGGCTTAAACTCACCAATTAAGAGACACAGGCTAGTAGAATGGATCACAAAAGAAGACCCAACAATATGCTGCCTACAGGAGACGCATCTGATAGGAAAAGATATTCATAGACTGAAGGTGAAAGGCTGGGAAAAATCATACCACTCATATGGAATGTGGAAACAAGCAGGAGTGTCCATACTCATATCTAATAAAATAGATTTCAAGCCAAAGTTAATCAAAAGGGACAAAGAAGGCCACTTCATACTGCTCAAGGGAACCATACACCAACAAGACATAACAATCATAAATATATATGCCCCAAATAATGGTGCAGCTGTGTTCATCAAGCAAACTCTTCTCAAGTTCAAAAGTCTAATAGACCACCATACAATAATCATGGGAGACTTCAACACACCTCTCTCACCACTGGACAGATCTTCCAAACAAAAGTTAAATAAGGAAACTATAGAACTCAATAACACAATTAACAACCTAGACTTAATTGACATATATAGATTATACCACCCAACATCAAGTAGTTACACTTTTTTCTCAGCAGCACATGGAATCTTCTCAAAAATAGACCATATATTATGTCACAGGGCAACTCTTAGACAATATAAAGGGGTAGAGATAATACCATGCATCTTACCTGATCATAATGGAATGAAACTGAAAATCAATGATAAAAGAAGGAAGGAAAAATCAAGCATCACTTGGAGAATGAACAATAGGTTGCTGAGTGATCAATGGGTTTTAGAAGACATTAAGGAGGAAATTAAAAACTTCCTGGAGTTAAATGAAAACACAGACACAACATATCGGAATCTATGGGACACATTGAAAGCAGTTCTAAGAGGAAAATTCATTGCTTGGAGTTCATTCCTCAAAAAAAGAAAAAACCAACAAATAAATGATCTCATACTTCATCTCAAAATCCTAGAAAAAGAAGAGCAAAACAACAGCAAAAGAAGTAGAAGGCAAGAAATAATTAAAATCAGAGCTGAAATTAATGAAATTGAAACAAAAGAAACAATTGAAAAAATTGACAAAACTAAAAGCTGGTTCTCTGAAAAAATAAATAAAATTGACAGACCCTTAGCCATGCTAATGAAGAGAAGAAGAGAGAGAACCCAAATTACTAGCATACGGGATGAAAAAGGCAATATCACAACAGACACTTCAGAAATACAGAAGATAATCAGAAATTATTTTGAATCCTTATACTCCAATAAAATAGAAGATAGTGAAAGCATAGATAAATTCCTTAAGTCTTATGTTCTGCCCAGATTGAGTCAGGAGGATATTGACAACCTAAACAGACCAATAACAATAGAGGAAATAGAAGAAACCATCAAAAGACTACCAACTAAGAAAAGCCCAGGACCGGATGGGTATACAGCAGAGTTTTACAAAACCTTTAAAGAGGAACTAACACCAATACTTTTCAAGCTATTTCAGGAAATAGAAAAAGAGGGAGAACTTCCAAATTCATTCTAAGAGGCCAACATCACCCTGATTCCGAAACCAGACAAAGACACTTCAAAGAAGGAAAACTACAGACCAATATCTCTAATGAACCTTGACGCAAAAATCCTCAATAAAATTCTGGTGAATCGGATTCAAATACATATCAAAAAATTATACACCATGATCAAGTAGGATTCATCCCTGGGATGCAAGGCTGGTTCAATATACGGAAATCAATAAATGTTATTCACCACATCAATAGACTTAAAAATAAAAACCATATGATCATCTCAATAGATGCAGAAAAAGCATTCAACAAAGTACAGCATCCCTTTATGTTCAAAACTCTAGAAAAATTAGGGATAACAGGATCATACCTCAACATTGTAAAAGCAATCTATGATAAGCCACAGGCCAGCATCATTCTGAATGGAGAAAAATTGAAGGCATTCCCTCTAAGATCTGGTACAAGACAGGGATGCCCTCTCTCACCACTTCTGTTCAACATAGTCCTCGAAACACTGGCCAGAGCAAGTAGGCAGACGAAAGAAATTAAAGGCATAAAAATAGGAAAAGAAGAACTTAAATTATCACTATTTGCAGATGATATGATTCTATACCTAGCAGACCCAAAAGGGTCTACAAAGAAGTTATTAGAGCTAATAAATAAATTCAGCAAAGTGGCCGGATATAAGATCAACACGCATAAATCAAAGGCATTCCTGTATATCAGTGACAAATCCTCTGAAACGGAAATGAGGAAAACTACTCCGTTCACAATATCCCCCCAAAAAATAAAATACTTGGGAATCAACCTAACAAAAGAGGTGAAAGATTTATACAATGAAAATTACAGAACACTAAAGAAAGATATAGAAGAAGACCTTAGAAGATGGAAAAATATACCCTGCTCATGAATAGGCAGAACCAACATCATCAAGATGGCGATATTACCAAAAGTTCTCTATAAGTTCAATGCAATGCCAATCAAAATCCCAACAGTATTTCTTGTAGAAATAGATAAAAGAATTATGAAATTCATATGGAATAATATAAGACCCAGAATAGCAAAAACAATGCTAAGCAGGAAGTGTGAATCAGGCGGTATAGCGATTCCAGACTTCAAACTATACTACAGAGCAATAGTAACAAAAACAGCATGGTACTGGTACCAAAACAGGCAGGTGGACCAATGGTACAGAATAGAGGACACAGTAACCAATCCACAAAACTACAACTATCTTATATTTGATAAAGGGGCTAAAAGCATGCAATGGAGGAAGGATAGCATCTTCAACAAATGGTGCTGGGAAAACTGGAAATCAATTTGCATCAAAAAGAAGCTGAATCCCTATCTCTCACCATGCACAAAAGTTAACTCAAAATGGATCAAGGAGCTTGATATTAAATCAGAGACAGGGCATCTGATAGAAAGAAAAGTTGGTTATGATCTACATACTGTGGGATCGGGCCCCAAATTCCTCAATAGGACACCCATAGCACAAGAGTTAACAACTAGAATCAACAAATGGGACTTACTCAAACTAAAAAGTTTTTTCTCAGCAAAAGAAACAATAAGAGAGATAAACAGGGAGCCTACATCCTGGGAACAAATCTTTACTCCACACACTTCAGATAGAGCCCTAATAACCAGAATATACAAAGAACTCAAAAAATTAGACAATAAGATTACAAATAACCCAATCAATAAATGGGCCAAGGACCTGAACAGACACTTCTCAGAGGAGGACATGCAATCAATCAATAAGTACATGAAAAAATGCTCACCATCTCTAGCAGTCAGAGAAATGCAAATCAAAACTACCCTAAGATACCATCTCACTCCAGTAAGATTGGCAGCCATTAGGAAGTCAAACAACAATAAGTGCTGGAGAGGATGTGGGGAAAAGGGCACTCTTGTTCATTGCTTTTGGGACTGCAAATTGGTGCAGCCAATTTGGAAAGCAGTATGTAGATTTCTTGGAAAGCTGGGAATGGAACCACCATTTGACCCAGCTATTCCCCTTCTCGGTCTATTCCCTAAAGACCTAATAAGAGCATGCTACAGGGACACTGCTACATAGATGTTCATAGCAGCTCAATTCACGATAGCAAGATTGTGGAATCAGCCTAGATGCCCTTCAATAGATGAATGGATAAAAAAAATGTGGCATTTATACACAATGGAGTATTACTCTGCATTAAAAAATGACAAAATCATAGAATTTGGAGGGAAATGGATGGCATTAGAGCAGATTATGCTAAGTGAAGCTAGTCAATCTTTAAAAAACAAATACCAAATGACCCCTTTGATATAAGGGGAGTAAACAAGGACAGGGTTGGGAGGAAGAGCTTGAGAAGAAGATGTACATTAAACAGGGATGAGAGGTGGAGGGAAAGGGAGTGAGAAGGGAAATCACATGGAAATGGAAGGCGATCCTCAGGGTTATACATAAGGACATATAAGAGGAAAGGAGGGGTAAGACAAGATAATACAAATCGAAGAAATGATTTACAGTAGAAGGGGTAGAGAGAGAAAAGGGGAGGCGAGGGGAGGGGAGGGTAGGGGGGAATAGTAGAGAATAGGACAGACAGCAGAATACATCAGACACTAGAAAGGCAATTTGTCAATCAATGGAAGGGTAACTGATGTGATTCAGCAATCTGTATATGGGGTATAATTGGGAGTTCATAACCCACTTGAATCAAATTGTGAAATATGATGTATTAAGAACTATGTAATGTTTTGAACGACCAACAATAAAAAATATATATATATATATAAAAAAATAAAAAAATAAAACTTCATCATAAGATAAAAAAAAAAGAAAACATGTCTACAAAACTATGTGTAAATGTTGATAGAAGGCTTTTTACATATTAGCACCAAACATTAAATAACACAGATATTCATTCACATATGAACAGGTAAATCAAACTGTATATCCATATAATATAACACTTAGCAATAAAAGTAGACTACTAACAAAATTTTAAAAAGTAATCAAATTGAAAGAAGCCAGACATGAAGGAATATGTTCCCTGTTATTGAAAAAGTATAATTACATGATTTCAGTTTTAGATCCTTTACACTAGATGAAGTCCCATTGTTTAATTTGTTAAGTTTCTATCTTGGATTTGAATGCAATATTTTCTTACTTTCCATTTTTTCTATCATTACTATTATATATATATATATATATATATATATATATATATATATATATATATATATATATATATCTTCATAGATTGAATATTTTGTTGAATGATATCCAATGCATCATAAAAAAAATAAAAACTTAGAGAGTATATAGCTATAATTCAATATCATTGAACAGTATATCTGTGGATGTATAAACTTAATTCCTCAAAGTTGATTTATTTCTTAATGCTGACATATGATAGGAAGAAAATAGACATAATGAAGCCATTTTTTAATATTTTCTATTCGTAGCAGGCTTCCAAAAATATAATAAATTTATTATTTTAACAGGTTTATCAACATTGATGTTGCATATTTGGCAGCTGTAGTTTCTGCTTCTTTGGTAGAGATTTTAATTTGTTTACATATAATAGTGTCATTTTCAATTTAAATTATATTTCTGATCTATATATTTTATATTATTAAAATTATTTCTTTTAATCACAATTCTGTGTTATTCAAAAATTTTGTATTTATATTGTCCCAGAAAAAAATAAAGTAGCATAGAAAGTCCATATTGTCTGCTCTCAGCCATAGCTTTTTCCTACAAATTCCAGCAAACTTTTCCCTATTGATGGTGATTTCATGGAACACTTTGGAAAACAGCAATTACTAAATGACTAGTCATACATCACTAAACCTTAAGTCTTTTGACAATCACATACTGATTATTTCTAATTTTGATTTTGTTTAATATAATTGGCCATGTTTCTTTTTTTAATTTGTTCTAATTAGTTATACATAACAGTAGAATGCATTTTGATACATCATATAGAATGGAGTATAACTTCTTATTCTTCTGGTTGTACATGATGTAGAGTTACACAGGTCATGTAATCATATCTGCACACAGGGTTATAATGTCCAATTCATTCTGCTATTGTTCCAACCCCAATACCCTCCCCCCTCCTTTCACTCCTCTCTAGTATCAAGTACCTCTATCCCCCCATCCCAATTGTGAATTAGCATCCACATATCAGAGAAAAGATTCAGACTTTGCTTCTTTGGAATTGGCTTATTTTGCTTACCATGATATTCTCCAGTTCCTTCCATTTACCAGCAAATGCCATAATGCCATTCTTATTTAAGACTGAGTAATATTCCATTATATATACACAAACACAGACATATATATATCAACATCAACGTTTCTATCAGCTCAACTCCCAATAGCTAAACTATGGAACCAACTAAATGCCCTTTAGCAGATGAATGGATATAGAAATATATATATATATATATATATATATATATATATATATATATATATATATATATATGCAATTTGCCAGAAATTTATTGAGAATTTTTGCATCTATGTTCATCAGGGATATTGGTCTGAAGTTTTCTTTCCTTGATGTGTCTTTGTTTGGTTATCAGGGTAATACTAGTTTCACAGAATGAATTTGGAAGAGTTCTCTTCTTTTCTATTTCATGGAATACTTTGAGAAATATTTGTGTTAATTCTTTTTTGAAGGTCTTGTGAAACTCAGCTGAAAATCTGTCTGATCTTGGGCTTTTCTTGGTAGGGTTTTGATGGTGTCTTCTACTTTATTGCTCTATACTGATCTGTTTAATTTATGTATGTCCTCCTGACTCAATTTGGATAGGTCTTATGTCTCTAGAAATTTGTAAATATCTCCTAATTTTTTATTTTATTGGAGTATAAGTTTGCAAATTAGTTTCAGATTATCTTCTGTCTTTTTGTAGTCTTCATAGTGATGTTTCTTTTTTCATCACAAATTTTATTAATTTCTGTTTTCTTAGCATGGCCATTTCTCAATATCATTTATTTTTTCAAAGAAATAACTTTTTGTTTTGTCAACTTTTTCAATTGTTTCTCTTCTTTTTCAATTTAATTGATTTCAGCTCCAATTTTAATTATTTATTGTCTTCTGCTTTTGGTGTTGATTTGCTCATCTTTTTCTAGGGCTTTGAGATGTAATGTTAGGTCATTTATTCATTGATTTTCTATTCTTTGAATGAATGAGCACAGTACAATGAACTTTCTTCTCAGCACTGACTTCATAATGTCCCACAGATTTTGATACGCGTATTGGTGTTCTCATTTAACCTCTAAGTACTTTTTAATTTTATCCCCGATTTCTCCTGCTATTCATTGGTCATTCAATAGCATATTATTTAGTCTCTAGCTGTTAGAAAAGTTTATATATTTTATTCTATCATTGGTTTCTAATTTCTTTCCATTATGATCTTATAGAATGCAGGATGTGCTAAGAGTTGCTTTGAGGCATAAGATCTGATCTATTGTAGAAAAGGATACATGTGCTCATTGATGGATGGAATACACTATATATGTTGGTTAAATCTAAATTATTGATTGTATTATTTAGTTCTCTCTCTCTCTCTCTCTCTCTCTCTCTCTCTCTCTATATATATATATATATATATATATATATATATATATATATATATACAGTTTTTGTTTGGAGGGTCTTTTCAGTAGTGAAAGAGGTGTTTTAAAGTTACCCAGTATTATTGTGTTGGGATTTGACTCTTGAAATTGAGAAGGATTTTTTTGGTTGTGCATGGATGCTACATTGTTTACAATTTGATGATTGTTATGTCTTGTTGATATATCATTCTTTAATTAGTATAATATGTCCTTCTGTGTCCCTTACATTTGACTTTAGCATGAAGTCTGCTTTATCTGATGTGGGATAGAAAGCCCTGCTTGTTCAAATAGTCCATATGAGTTGTATGCTTTTTTATCATCCTTTCACTTTTAATCTAGATGTCTTTGCCTATGGGATAAGTCTCTTGGAGACAGCATATTGTTGGGTTTGTTTTGTTTTTTTTAGTCCAACTTGCCAGTCTATATCTTTTGATTGATGAACTTAGGCCATTAACATTCAAGATAATTATTGAACTATAATTTGTATATCCAGTTATTTTGGCTTATTTATAGTTTCTAATTCAAATTAGTTATCCTTTAATTGACTAATCCTTTAGTGTAGTGCCTCCCTTTGCTGGTTTTTATTATTTTTTTTCATTTAATCTTCATGAAATATTTTGTTGAGAACATTCTGTAGTGGAAACTTTCTAGTTGCAAAGTCTTTTAAAATTTGTTTATGATACAAGGTTTTTTTTTCATCTTTAAATCTTAAGCTTAATTTTGCTAAATATAGGATTCTTGTTTGGTATGCATTTTCTTTGAGAGTTTGTTATATTTTTTTCCAGGACCTCCTAGCTTTGTGAGTCTGGGTTGAGAAATCAGCTGAGATCTGAATTGGTTTCCCCTGATATATAATATGATATTTTTCTCTCACAGCCTTTGAAATTCTACTCTTATTCTGTATGCCAGGCATTTTCAACTAATAATGTGCCTTGATGAGGATATGTTGTAATTTTGTATGTTTGGGTCCTGTAAGTATCTTGTATTTGATTTTCCATTTTAGTTTTTAGATTTGAAAAATTTTATGATGTTATTTCATTAAAAATATTGTGCATTTATTTATTTATTTAATCTCTGTGTCTCCAACTATCCTGATAAATCTTAAATTTGGTATTTTCATGTTATTTCATAATTCTTGGAAGTTCTGTTCATGATTTTGTAACAACTTCTCTCCATGGTCAACTCTATTTAAAAGATTATATATTTAGCTTTTATTGCCTGAGGTTCTGTCTTCCAAGTGTTCTAGTCTGTTAGAGATGCTTTCTATTGAATTTTTAATTTGGTTTATTGTTTTCTTCATATTGAGGATTTCTTTCTTTTTTTCAGAATCTCTCCCTCTTTATTCAAGTGATCATTTACTTCCTGTATTTCTCTCTGATTTTGTTCATTGTACTGTCTTTAACTTCTCAGATCAGTTTAAATATGTAAATTCTAAACACCCTCTAACCTTTCTTCCACTGTAGTGTCAATGGATTTTGTTATTGGAGTATCTTGGTTTCTTTGCAGTGATTTATTCCCTTGTTTTTTCATGTTGTTTTCTATCTATCAATCTAATAGTATAGATCTGAGGCAGTAGAGTTTCCACCCTGTGGACTTATAATGCCCAAGAAGGTTTTCAGTACTTCACTTTTTAGGAGGAGACAAATAATAATGAAAACCAATGAAAGCAATATACTGCAATGAACCAAGTACTTCCTACTATGGCATCTACAGTATTAATTATCACAATTAACAGAAATGATCAGTGATTTACTACAATAAAAATTGCAAGTTTGGAAAAGTGTTTACAATTTAAAATGTTGGACAGGGAGAGAGAAGAAGTGATATAGGATGTGATGATTATGATGGAGGAGTAGAGAACACGGAAGTAAAAGACTAAAAGAAGAATGAAAGAACAATAGGGGAAGAAAAGAAAAAATCAAGGGAACAGGTAGGAGAAAAAATAATACGTATATAGAAAAAAATTAAAAATTAAAAATAAAAAGAATACTAAGCAAAACTAAAATAAACATCCATGAAAAATAATTGGCTTCAAAAATGCTAGAAATGACAAAAAATAACAAATATAAAAATGCATAAATGTCCATATACCATCAAGGTCAACATTAAACAGAAAAAAGAATTAAAAAGAAAAAAAAATCTTGATGAAAAGCTAAAGATTTCTTTCCATTGAAATTCAAAATGTTCTCAGCTTCTTTTCTCAGCAGTTTTAGGTGAGGTTGTCTAGAGTGTGATGCTCCACCCTCTGGGTGCTTGAGAAAGATGGATAATCTTGTAGATGGAATTGCTGGAAGCAGGGTTTAAACTTAGTAAGGCTCCAAGCTCTTTACTGAAAGCCAATTGCTCTGGAGACTTTTTAAAATTAATTAATTTGTTTATTTTAATTAGATATATGTGACAGCAGAATGCATTTTAATTCATTCTACACAATTGTCACACAACTTTTCATTTCTCTGGTTGTACACAATGTACCATCTCACCATATGTACAGTCATACATGTACCTAGAGCAATGATTTCCATCTCATTTCATCATCTTTCCTGCCCCATGTACCCTCCCTTCCCCTCCCTCTCCTTTGCCCAATAAAAATTTCTCCATTTTTCCCATGCACCCCCATTATGGATCAACATCCACTTATCAGAGAAAACATTTGGCCTTTGTTTTTTTAAGATTGGCTTTCTTCACTTAGCATGATATTCTCCAACTCTATCCATTTACCTGCAAATGCCATAATGTTATTCTCTTTTAATGTTGAGTAATAATTCATTGTGTATGTATACTACAGTTTTTTATCCTTTCATCTATTGAAGAGCATCTAAATTGCTCCCATAGTTTATCTATTGTGAATTGAGCTGCTATAAACATTGATGTGGTTGTATTACTATAGTATACTGATTTTAAGTCCTTTGGGTATAGACCAAGAAGTGGGATAGCTGGTGCAATGGTGGTTCCATTTCAAGTTTTCTAAGCATTCTCCATACTGCTTTCCAGGTTGTCTGCACCATTTTTCAGTCCCACCAGCAATATATGAGGGTGCCTTTTCCCCCACATCCTCACCAACACTTATTGTTGTTTGTATTCTTGATAACTGCCATTCTGACTGGAATGAGATGAAATCTTAGAGTAGTTTTGATTTACATTTCTCTAATTACTAGATATGTAGGGCATTTTTTTCATATATTTGTTGATTGATTGTATATTATCTTTGAGAATTGTCTGTTCAGCTCCTTAGCCCATTTATTGACTGGGTTGTTTGGTTTTTTTTTTTTTTTGGTGTTAAGTTTTTTGAGATTTTTATATATCCTGGAGATTAGTGCTCTGCTTGACATGTGTGAGGTGAAAATTTACTCCCCAAATGTAGGCTGTCTCTTCACTTCATTAATTATTTCTTTTGCTGAGAAGAAGCTTTTTATTTTGAACCCATCTCATTTGTTAACTCTTGATTTATTTCTTGCACTTTAGGAGTCTTATTAAGGAAGTCATGGCCTAATCCAATGTAATGAAAATTTGGACCTACTTTTTCCTCTATTAGGCACAGGGTCTCTGGTCTAATTCCTAAGTACTCAATCCACTTTGAGTTGAGTCTAGTGCATGGTGAGAGATAGGAGTTTGTTTTCATTTGGTGCATAAAGATTTCCAGTTTTCCCAGCACCATTTGTTGAAGAGGCTATTGAGAATCATCTAACAAGATAGGTAAAAGACTTGTACAATAAACACTACAGAACACTAAAGAAAGAAATTAAAGAAGACCTTAAAAGAGGGAAAAATCTCCCAGTGCTCTTGCAAAGGCATAATTAACATTGGCAAAATGGCCATACTACCCAAAGTTCTATACAGATTCAATGCAATTTTAATTAAAATCCCAACATCATTCCTTATAGGAATAGAAAAAGCAATCATTAAATTCATTTGGGAAAATAAGAGACCCAGAATAGCCAAAGCAATCCTTAGCAAGAAGAGTGAAGCAGGAGGCATCACTACAACAGATCTTAAACTATACTACAAAGTTATTGTAACAAGAACAGCATGGTATTGGCACCAAAATAGACATGTAGACCAATGGTACAGAATAGAAGACACAGATACAAACCCACATAACATACATTGATCTGGAGATTTTAAATCATCCACATGCCCAAAGCCCAGTACTTGCTTGTCCATGCTGGAAGAATTTACCCACGGATGTCCCCTGGGTTCCATTCCTATGATAGGGGACCCAAATTTTAGTCCCCTATGTCACCTGCAGACCCAATATTTTCTGGTCTCTGGTTCAGTCTCCAATGTCTCCCACCCCGACCCTTATGAGTTCCTGGCCAGGTGTGTCTCTCCCAGAAGTCATGCAAGCAGTTAGAGTGGAGGCAGAGGAATAGAACTGGGTGGGTTTTCAGGATCAGTTGTTCCCGGTGTAAACCTCTCCATGTTTGATTTTTCTCCTGGTCACTTAAACACACTATGTCATGCAGTATGTGTTACTGGGCCTGTATTTCAGGCCAAACTTGGGTTTATCAGGAATCAGCTTCCTCAGCTGCCAGCCCCTGTGCCAAGCTGCAAAATGGTTCCTTGCTTTGTCCTCCACACACTGCCTGGAGACATGGCAGCTTCTTTCTCTGCAGATGAGTATGTTGCAGCACATCTTTCAGGTTTATTGGGCAATGTCCTTGATCTCCAAACACTCTGGACACAAATATGCCTCAGGCCTCATGAAAGTGTGGGTTCCTTTATTTCCCTTACTATGTTCCTGGTGGGAGTACTCTGGCTGGTGCTACTGGGGATTGCTTTCCTTGTATTATTGTATCCAACCTCTTGTGTCCTCAGATTACTTTGAATGTTCAGTTATATTCCACTAAAGTCCCCAACACTTTTTTTTTGGTTTCTTACCCACCCACCACCCCACCCCATCCCCCAACGAGTTGCAGAGAAGCTGCATGTCTGCTTTCTTGGTTTCATGCCACAGAGCAACCACGAATGCCACCTCCTCTATTCTGCAGTATTCCCATGTTTCATTCATACGTGATGAAATCCTTAAATTAATCTCCATGGATTTCTTGATCTGCTCTGCAAGAGGTCCTTCTAAAAGATTAAATTAATCAATATTTATTAATAACAAGTATAACAATCTTTTAGGCCATTTTCCACAACTTCTATGCAATCATTTCTAATGTTGTCTAGTTGTTTTGTGAAAGCAATTTCATTCTACTGAAAGAGAGTAGAATGAATGGGACATAAGTTTTTTATGTTTGTATATGAATATATGACCAGTGAAACTCCATATCAGGTACAACTGAAAGAATTGGAAGTTATACTACATGTACATATCATATGGCAAAATAAATTCTACTGTCATGTATAATTAAAAAGAACAAATAAAGAATTTTTTAGAAAAAACAATTATCTACAAAAATTCTTTATGTGTCTAGCCCTGTTATACTACATCTTTTTAAAAATTAATTTAAGTTAAATTCTGGCATGAATAATAAAAACAGCCATTGAGTTTGGATTTAAGATTTGATATCATTAAAATATAATACATATGAAATATAAATGGTTAAAAATTTTTAAAAAATATATTAAAAAGAAAGTGATCAGAAACTCAACAGGCAATAGATTTTCCCAGCTCAGAAAGAAAACAATTGTCAGCCAACAGTGCAATATACAGTAAAGCTATCTTTCAGAATTCTTCAATTAAAAATAAGATATTTTCATGATAATGATAAACTAAAAGGATTCATAACTACCAAGCCAGCACTACAAAAAATATTTAATGGTATACTAAATACAAAAAAAACTCAAAGACAAACCCCAAAACTCCCAAATGGATGAAACTTACTAGTAAAACAATTAACTATTTTCCCCATTTATTCATTGTCAGTATGCTTTCTAGGCTGTTAGAGGAGTCTCTTATAAAATCTAAATTCACTTTCTTTTCAGCAGCTTATGGAACTTTTTTCAAATTAGACCATACCCAAGTTTACAATGTAAGTCTTAGCATATAAAAATATATGTAATCCCATGGGTCTTATCAGATCATGATAGAATAACATTAAAAAGACCAGTATCAGGAAAAAATATATAAATCACATAAACACATGAGAATTGAAAAATATTAAATGAGGAATGCATCATAGGAGAAATGAGAGAAAAAACCAAGAACCTCTTAGAAACAAATGAGAATAGACATGCAACATATCACAATCTCCTGCATAGTATGAAGGCAGTTCTAAGAGGAAAGTTTATGTCATCGAAAAAATAGAAACATTCCAAATAAATAATCCAATGCTAGATGTAAAGGCCCTATAAAAGAAAAAAAAAACTAATTCCTAAATCAGTAGAAGACAGAAACTAATTTAAATCAAAGCCAAAGTTAATGAAATTGAGAATAAAAAACACAAAAGATCAAAGAAACAAAGAGTTGGTTTTACCTAAATATAAACAAGATTGATAAACCTTTAGCCAAACTAAAATGAAAGACAAGAAAAATCAGAGATGGTGGAGTAGAAGACAGCTGCAGTCCAATGTGCACCATTGTTGGTGTAAAGAAGCAAGTATACGGCTTCCCAGAAAGGTGGGTGAAAGAGGGTTTCTCTAAAATTTAATATTAGACACTCAAAGCAGCCCAGGAACTCAGAAATTTGGGTACAATAAATAAATAGGAAAGTATACACCAGACTTGACCCAACAGCCCCATAGGTGACACCCAGAGGAGATTATAACAAACCAATCATTAAAATGTTCAATGAAACTAAAAGAAGATCTAAGAAGAAATTAAGAGAGTAATCACAGGAGACAAAAGAACACTTTAATAAAAAAATAGAAATGGTGAAAAAAAAACCCAGAATTCCTAGAAATGAAGGACACAGTTGATCAAATTGAAAACTCACTTGAAGGCATCACCAAAAAATTAGATTAACAAATTAGATTGCATAAGAAAAAAATAGAACTTCAGCCCCTGGAGACAAAACTTCAGACATTTAAGACAGGCTACATAATCTTGAGTGAGAAGAAAGTAGTAAAGGAAAAAATATAGAGAGAACATGATCAGACTGTACAAAAACTCTGGGATACCTTTAAAAGTCCAGACCTGAGAATCACTGGGATAGAAGGAATGTAGATATACAAAAAATGCATAAAGAACACTTTCAATGAGATAGTCACAGAAAATGTTTCCCATTTTAGAAATGATACACACACACACACACACACACACACAGGAGGCTTACAGGACCCCAAATAAACCTGGTTAAATGAGAATTTTGCCAAGACATATCACAATCAAAATGCCTAACATAGAAACTAAGGAAAAAGCAGTAGCACATGCCTGTAATCCCAGTGGCTTGGGAGGCTAAGGCAGGAGGATTGCAAGTTCAAAGTCAGCCTCAGCAATTTAGTGAGGCTCTGAGTAATTCAGCAAGAGAGCCTGTTGGTAAATACAATACAAAAAAACAGTTTTTGGATGGGGCTCAATAGTTCAGTGCCCTTGCATTCAATCCTCAGTACTAAAAATAAAAACATAAGAAAAAAATAAAGAAAAGTAGGAAAGAATATTAAAAGTTGTAAGAGAGAAACATCAGGTCATATTTAGAGACAAACAAACGAGGCTTACGTCTGATTTCTCAGCTCAGACCCTGATCTCAAGGAGGGCCTGAAATGAGGTATTCAAAGCCTGAAAAGAAAACAACTACCATCCAAGGATACTATACCCAACAAAACTCAGATTCAAATTTGAAGGGGTGATAAAAACTAAAAAAAAAAAAAAAAAAAAAAATCATGAGCACCAAGCAAAACTACAAAGAATATTCAAAGATAAACTGCACACAGAGGAATCAAAAAATAATTCCCAAAGCTCACAAGCAGAAATTCAATAGAAGAACAATCCACTAAATGAGAATAAAGACAGAAAAAAATATAGCAAACAAAAAAAGTCAGAAAACCACAAACACCTATCTATACTAATACTGAAATTTAATGGTCTCAACTTTCCAATTAAAATACACACATTAGCAGAATGCATCAACAAACAAGATCTAATTATATGATCTTTAGAAGAGACTCATAGGCAAATACACTCATAGGCTAAAGTAAAAGGATGGTGAAAAATACTCCATGCATATAGTTCAAGAAAACAAGGAGGAGTAGCTATTCTTCACATGAGGTGTGTGTGTGTGTGTGTGTGTGTGTGTGTGTGTGTGAAGCAATATTCAAGCAACTATTAATCAGAAGAGACAAAGAAATGCACTACATCTAATAAAAGAAACAATCCAATGAAAAGACATAATGACTGTAAACATTTATGTTCCAAATGTCAATGCACCAAATTACATGGAAAAAATACTCTGTGACATTAAATTCTACATAGACACCAACAAAATAATACTAGGTGATTTTCAGTATACTGTTATCACCAATACAGAGGTCTTCAAAACCTCAATAAAAATATCTGCAACCAAAACAACAATGTACCTAATGGACAATATATAGAATATTCCATCCGAAACAGCTGAACTCACTTTCTTCTCAGCTGTATATGGAACTTTTTTAAAAATAAATCATATTCAAGGCCACAAAGCAAATCTTTTCGAATAAAAAATTAAAAGAATTCTATGTATCCCATCAGATAATAATAGAAAGAATCTATAAATTGACAGCAAGAAAAATAATAGAAGCCACGTAAACCCAGGGGATGTTGAACAAATGCTCTCTAAAATAAAGAATAAACCAAGAAGAAATGAGAATAGAAATCATGAAATTCTTAGAAGTTAATTACAACAGAGAAACAGCCTATTAAACTCTCTGGGACAGTAGGAAAGAAAAATATATAGCACTGACAGCCTACATTAAAAAATTAGAGCAATCCCAAAGAAATACACTTATGCTCCACCTTAAGGTTTTACAAAAAGAACAAACTAACTCCCCGAACCAGTAGAAGACCAATAATATTAAAATCAGAGCCAAAATAAATGAAGTTGAAAATGAGAAAACAATATACAGGATCAATGTAATGATGAGTTGGTTCTTTGGGAAGATAAATAAGATTGACAACCCCTTAGCCAAACTAACCAAAAGAAAGAAGATGCAAATCAACAAGATCAAAGATGGAAAAGGAGCTAACACCCAGATATTTTTTTGAAATGCAGAAGATTCTGGGAATCTATTTTGAAAACTTATACTTCAATAAACTGGAAAATCTGGAATACACTGGCAAATTTCCAGACACCTATGACCTGCCCAAATTGAATCAGAAAGATATAGAAAAACTATATAGAGCAATATCCAGTAATGAAAGTGAAACATCAACTAAAAGCCTTGGAATGAAGAAGCTTAGGACCTGATAAATTCTCAGCTGAGATCGAACAGTTCTTTACAAAAGAACTAACACTAGTCTTTCTCTAATTATTTTACAAAATTGAAAGTGAGGGAACACTCTCAAATACTTTTTATGAAGTCAGTATAAACTAGATACCAAAACCAGACAAGATGCATCAAGGAAAGAAAACTACAAATCAATATCCCTGATAAATATAGATGCAAAAATCCTTAATAAAATGTTAGACAAAGACACATCAAAAAGGTAACACACCATAATCAAATAGGTTTTATTTCAGGGATGTAAGGTTGGTTCAACCTACAAAAATCAATAACTGTATTTCACAAAAAGAATTAAGGACAAGAATCATCATCTAACTGGATGCAGAAAAGGCCTTTGATAAAATCAAGCATCCCTTCATTTTAAAACCTTAGAGAAACTAAGGATTGAAGAAACTTACCTCCATAACATAAAGGCTACATATGATAAATGCAAAGCCACCTTCAAACTGAATGAATAAAAACCAAACTCATTTCATCTAAAATCAGGAACAAGACAAATATGTCTACTCTCACCATTTTGTTTTCAACTCTAGTCAGAACAATTAGAGGAGGAAATTAAAGTGATACAAATAGGGAAGAAAGAAGTAAAACTGTCTCTGCTGGTGATATGGTTCTATATCTAGAAGACCCAAAATCTTCACCAGAAGACTTCTGGAACTGATAAATGAATTAACAAAGTATCAGGATAGAAGGTCATCATTCATAAATGAAGTATCATCCAAAAGGGATTCTGCT
Organism: Urocitellus parryii; assembly: GCF_045843805.1. Classification (NCBI taxonomy): domain Eukaryota; kingdom Metazoa; phylum Chordata; class Mammalia; order Rodentia; family Sciuridae; genus Urocitellus; species Urocitellus parryii. The sequence continues at coordinate 86,230,090 of NC_135541.1, read as the reverse complement.
GAGAAAGAAATCACAAAACCATCCCATTCATAATAACCTCAAAAATTACATGGTAATTAACCTAAGTAAGAAATTGAAAGACCTCTACAATGAAATTTTAGAACACTAAATAAAGAAATGTAAAAAGCCCTTAAAAAAATGGGAAGACCTACCATGTTCTGGAATAGGTAAAATTAGTACTGTCAAAATGGCTATACTACCAAAGACAATACACAGCTCTAATGCAATCCATCAAAATACCAATGAAATTCTTCACAGAATTAGAAAAAAAAGTTAAATTCATTTAGAATAAAATGATATTTAGAATAGCCAAAGAAATACTAAACAAGAAGAGGCATCACATTACCTGATCTGAAATCATACTACAGAGTGAAGTAACAGAAACATCAAAATAGATATGATGACCAAGGAAATAGAATACAAGATTCAGAGACACAAATCCCCATAGTTACAGTCATCTAATACTTGTCAAAGGTGGCAAACATACATTTTGGAGAAAAGATTGTTCTTTTCAAATGAACATTGGGATATACAGAAGAATTAAAATATATTCCTATTTCTCACCCTGCACAAAAGAGTCTAACTGAAGTGGATTAAAAATCTGAGAAATTGAGCAGTAATATTGTAACTGCTGGAAGAAAACAGAGGCTCAACACTCCAACATATTGGTGCAGGCATTGAATTCCTTAACAAAATATCTACAACTAAAGAAATAAAACCAAAAATTAATAAATGGGATGGTATCACATTAAAAACCTTCTGTACAGCAAAGAAAATAATTGAAAACATGAAAAGAGAGCCTGAAAACTGGAGGAAAATTTATTCAAACTATTCCTTTGACAGGGGAATAACATCTAGAAAATGTAATGAAATAAAAAACTTAAAATAACCAAATATCCCAATCAATAAGTGAACAAAAAATAAATAAATAAGCAGACTTTTCAAAAGCAGAAATGCAAATGTTCAACAAACATAAAAAAGTGTTCAATATCCCTGGCAATCAAGGAAATGCAAATCAAAACAATATTAAGAATTATCTCACTCGAGTTCAAATAATAATCATCAAGCATACAAATAATAAATGCTAGTGAGGATGTGGGGGGAAAAGTACACTCACACATTGTTGATGGAAACACAAATTAATACAACCACTTTGGAAAACAGTATGGAGTCTCCTCAAAAGATCAAGAGTGCAATTACTGTATGTACCAGTTATTCTTTCCCTTGGTGTTTATCGAAAAGAATTAAAATCAACATACTCAAAAGGCACATCAATATTTATAGCTGCACAATTCACAACAACAAAGTTATAGAACCAGCCCAGGTACCTTTCAACAGTTGAATGGATAAATAAAATGTGTTTTATACACAATGAAATTTTGCTCAACCACAAAGAAGAATGAAATGATGGCATGTATTGGTAAGTGAATGGAAATGGAGATTATAACACTAAGTGAAATAAGCCAAACTCAGAACATCAAGCATCAAATATTTTCTCTAATATACAGAAGATAGAGCAAAATATGGAAAAGAGTGAGTATATCACATGAAAAGAGAGATCAGTGAAGTAGATTAAGGGGACTGAGAGGGAGGGAAAGGGACAGAAAATGGAATTGTGAAATGAAATTGACAAAATTATGGTATGTACATATATGAATATAGCACAATGAATAAGCACCAAAAAAGCAGTAAATAAAAAGAAGTAGTAAAAGAGTAGACAAAGAGAAATTAAGAGGAGGGAAGAAAATAGGGAAAGAGGAAACATTGGGAACTGGAGCAAATTATATTGCATGCATGAATAATTATGTAAAAATGAACTCCATTATTATGTAATAGTTATTATACACTAATAAAAACATTTTTAAAAAATCATTCCCTTGAAGTAAGCCAATACCAAAAAAACTAAATGCCAAATGTTTTCTCTGATATAAGGATGCTGTCTCATAAGGGGTATGCGGGTGGGCATAGGAGGAATAGACAAATTCTAGATAGGGCAAAGGGGAGAGAGGGGAAAGGAAGGGGCATGGATAGAAAAGGCAATGGAATGAGATGGACATCACTACTCTAAATACATGTATGAAGACATGAATGGTGTGACTCTACCTTTTGTAATCAGCCAGAGATATAAAAAAATGTGCTATATATGTGTAATACGAGTGGAAGTGCATTCTATGTTATATATAACAAATTAGAATAAGTTTTTTTAAAACCAAAATAACAAAAATCATTCCCATTGTGAGGTAATAGGATGTTAGAAACTTATCTATGGTATATAGAGATGAGACCTTTGAAAGGTAATTAGGATTAGATAAAGCTATTGGTGTAGGGTCCCCACAAATGAATACTGGGGGCTTCATAAGAAGAGGGAACAAGACCAAAACACCACACCCACTCTCTCTCTCTCTCTCTCTCTCTCTCTCTCTCTCTCTCTCCTTGCCTCTCACTAATTCATGCCCTGTGCCACCTTGAAATTTTGACATCAAGAAGACCATCACAAAACGCTGACCTTAGACTTTGCACTTGATTGAGCCAAAATAAATCTACTGTCTTTATAACTTACCCCTCTGTGGTGTTGTCCTATTACAACAAAAAACAGAGTAGCACATCTCTGTAAGATGACTTTCACCTATTATTGCTGTTTCATTTAAATACAGTCTTTGACATTACTTCTATTTCTAGTTCAAAATATTCTTCTTTACCACTCACCGACATTCATCAGTCCTGTAGGACTGGAAATTAGTTGTAGTTCATGCCCTCAATCCTGCTGTTCATTCATTTATGAGCAAATGAATGAATCAATGTCATGGTTTGGTTTCTTTCAAGTTATATTATATACTTTGTGTTAATTATTGCTTAATATCCAAAATCTATAGAGTATATTTAAATATTTTCCTTCTCTCAATTTGGTACTAATATTAGCTTATTTTACAGTAACTTTTTATGTTAAATCATGGTTAGTCAACAAGACTGTCTTCTAATTTTATTAACATATTTTATTCCTTTCCTTATTTATTCTTTTTTATTGGTTGCTCAAAACATTACAATGATCTTGACATATCATATATCATACATTTGATTCAAATGGGGTATGAATTCTTATTTTTCCCATGTGTACAGATTGCAGGATCACACTGGTTATACAGCCACGTTTATACATACTGCCATACTAGTGTCTATTGTATTCCTTATTTATTCTTTATGTAATATTTTGCTGTGTTCTGAGATAAAAATTTGAGAAAAGAGAACATTTGCTTCACTACTTTGGAAAATTTTTCTCTGTTATTATTTAGCATCCATAAGATATAAAAATTATTTATTCTTTACACTATTGTGGTTTAAAGCTGAAATCCATTGCATTAATGTATACTCACTGAAATTTACTTAAAAAATTTTCTTTATATCGTTGATTTCTCACTTAGTCCATAAAATTCATTTTATGTAAAGTGCTTGGCACACATATGATTCTCTTTAGAAAGATAAAAGAAAAAATGTAATTATTATGTTCATAGTCCTTTGGGGTATTCCCCAATTGAGTCTTTTGTAGCTATAGCATATTAATGCCATCTTATATTATAAATGTACTTAAAAACATTATAAAGAAGACTTTACTATGGAATATATTGTATTATTTATTGTATTGTATTGTATTGTACTATGGAATATATTGTATTATTTATTGTATTGTATTGTATTGTATTGTATTGTATATGTTGTATTGTATATGTTGAAAAATAAAGTTCAATATGAATGAAAGCAGATCAAAAGTTCACTTTAACAAATTCACTAAAAGAAATAAAAATGTTCTGTGTGTCATTTTAAAAAGCTCACACTAGTATACTTATTTTGCAAATGCATTTGTTGCAATAAACATTAATCGGTGCCTAAGAAGGTTTGAAGTGAGATTAGAAGCTTTCTACTGCATGTGATAATGAAGAAAATGGAGAAGGGAAGTTGGCCACCTCTCTTGTTTCTGATCTTTAGGTGAGGATCAAAGCAAAGTGGCCTTGGTTGTAAAATAAAACAAGGTATTCATAAAACATGTAAATAAATCCATCCTTGCACTGGATATGAAACTTGATGCATTCCCCATGTCTATTTATTTATTTATTTATTTATTACTTGGGGGGTACTGGGAATTGAATCTGGGATTTTGAACCACTAAGCTACACCCCCAGTTCTTTTTACTTTTTGTTTTGTGACAAGATCTTGTTAAATTGCTGAAGATGGTCTTAAACTTGTGATTCTCCTGCATTCAGTCTCCCAAGTCACTGGGATTAGAGGCCTTCATGACCATGCCTGGATATTTAAATTGCTTCTCTAGTCTTTGGCAATATCCACCTTGTGTGGAAAAAAAAGATTGATTATTGAATGTAAAGGCACCAAATAATAGGAGTGCATGAGTAATAAAATAATTAAACCCTCTTCATTGAGTCCTCCAGTTCTTTAACATTGGTAAAATGTATGCTTGGGGCATTTGCAGCCCTGAGATTGAACATCAGTGTATCCCATTAAAAGAAAATTAGTTGGCATTATAAATAATTTGGGAAAGATGATATGCAAATACATGTGATATGCAGAAAAAAGTGGATATAACATTCAAAAAGTATTTAACTATAGAATATTTTAGAAACCACATTCCTATATGAAATATGAAACCCCCACTCTCTATGTAATCAAGTGATACTTTTATTATTATTTATATCTATTGTTTTATAGGAGAAATATTTTACCTTATTGAACATCAACTTGATACATATTTGCAAGAATGCAAAACAGTTTGTTACAAAAAAAAGAATTAAAAGCAGATTGGGGCCATATATGACATATTTGATATATGAAATAGGATTATAATAAATCATGCTGTTATAACTTCTAATTATATATATTAAAAGACAACATGTGAAATATAATTAAGAAAGTATGCATAGAAAAATGTTCTGTCTGTGAAAAGAAGTGTGTTTCAAACTAGATTATTTTCAAGAAATTTGTAAAATATCAGTGAGAATACAAGCCTCTGTCTTTAGGCAAAACAAAATTAAGAACACTTTCAATTAAACCAATGACAGCTGTGGTTTGGTATAAGTAACATAAGAATTTAATTAGGAATATACATTTTAAAATCGAATGTTAAATAATAATGTCCAAGTTACAAAATTGAAATGAGAAGAAAAATAGAAATTAGTTGTAGAATAAAAAATTCTAAAGCTGTAATTTCTCTTAAAAGAGAAATTTAAGAAAACTCATATCCATATCCTAATTAGTTTTACTTTGAATATATATATATATATATATATATATATATATATATACACACACACACATACATATTATATTTCATTTACATTTTTAAACAAAATATAAAGAAGTTGATCAAATGTAAATACTAAAGTTCTCTAATAAAGTTTTCATGCAGGTAATTCATATAGAATTGTGCCTAGAACATGTTATGTACATTATATGTGTTTTTAACATAGAAAAGTGACAAAATAAGCAGATTCTGGTTCTCAAAATATGTGTACCCATTGTTTTTGTTCTTGCAATAATCATACTACTCAAATAACCACATTTATTGTAATAAAAAGCACTTGTTTTTTTATTATTCATGTGTATTTCTACCTTCAGAAAGTTCAAATAAGTTTTAATGGAGCAAACATGATTTAAAATCTATTTAGTCAACCTTAATAAACTGATGTTATTAAATGAGAAAAGTTAAAATATAAAAGACAAACCTTTAGTTATAACCTCAGATGAATATTATTATATTTTAAATAGTATTCCAATAATACTTACTGATGTGAAAATTGATAGCACCCTAAAATATTTTTATGACTTATTGCTTATCTGTGTGTGTGTGTGTATGCGTGCACCGACACATGTGTGTGGCGGGGGGTATTGGTGATAGAATTCAGGCACAGTACATCTTTGATCTACATTTCCAGTCCTTTTTATTATTTACTTGGAGATAGGGTCTTGCTAAATTGCTGAGATTATCCTCCTGTGTTAGTCCGATGAATCACTGGGATACAGACATGTGCTATGAAGCCTGGCTGTCTTACTTTCGTTTATAATTTTACGCAAAACTTACTTTCTTTGGAAGGAAAGATTGATTGTTGAAAAGGCACCAAATAATATTTAATGGAGAAAAAAGTGATTATTTTCAGTAAATGCTGCTGGCAGAACTGGATATCCATATGCAGAAGACTAAAACTTAACCATCATCTCTTACTCTGAACAAAATCAAACACAAATAAATTAGAGACCTAAATGTAAGACCTGAAACTATGAAACCAGTAGAAAACACGAGGAAACCCTTTAAAACATTAGTATAGACAGTGATTATTGGATATGACCCCAAAAGCAAAGGGAACAAAAGTAAAAATATACAATTAGTATTGCTTCAAACCAGAAAGTTCTGCACAGTGAAGAAAACAATCAACAGTCTAAAGAGATAGCTTATAGACTACAAGAAATGTTTGTCAACTATTTATCCAACAAAAGGTTGATATTCAGAACATATGAGGAATTTAAACATATAAACAGCACTAACAAAAACCAAATAATAATCTTTAAAAATTGGCAAATATCACTTCTTAAAAGAAGAAATGCAAATAACCAACAAATACATGAAAATATGTTCAATGTCATTAGCCTTCAAGGAAATGCCAATCAGAACTCTAATGAGATGTCCTCAAACCTTAGAATGGCTAGAATGAAAAACTAATAATAAAATAACAAATGCTGGTGAGAATGTGGAGAAAAGCAATATTTAAGTCATTGTCAGTAGAAATCTAAATAAATATAGCAATTATTTAGAACAGTATGGAGGTTTCTGAAGAAAAAATAAAAATAGATCTACCTTATAATCTATCTATCCTACCCCTGGGTATATGTTCCAAAAAAAAATGAATTCAGCATACCAAAGAAATATCTGCTTGCCCATGTTTACTGTACAATCATTAAGAAATGGAATCAATGTATGACTTAATTAATGAATGACTTAATCAATGTATAACCATTAATGAATGACTAGATAAAAAAATTCCTATGATTTGCAGCAAAATGGTTGGAACTAGAAGACATTATGCTAAGTGAAATATGTTAGACAGAGAAATAGAAGGACATATTGTCTCTCATCTGAAAGCAACAGAAATATATCTGATATATATATCATATATATATATATATATATATATATATGATATATATAATGGTTAGTAAAAGTCAAGAAATGAAGGGCAGAAGCTAGATTTGATTAGTGCACACTATATGAATGTGCTGAAATATCACACTGCACCCCCTAACATGCACAATTAACACATTTATCAACAATAAAATATTTTGAAAAATAATAAAATAAATTATGTATACCTTATTTCTCTCAATCATATAGTTCCTGAACTATCAATATTCATATTTTAAAACTTAGTTTTTAAATCTCCCTCTTCTTAGAGTTCTGGTCAAATTATTGTTATCCAATAAGTACTGCTTAACTCATCATGCCCTTTATATTTATTGGGGAAACTACAAATAAGAGTAAGAAAACTAAGAAAAGAGAAAAATAGTAAAAAAAAAAACAAAAACAAAATATATTTACATATTTTTAGTTGAGATGCTCAAAAGAAGGTTTAGATTTTTATTATAAGGAAGGAGAGAGAGTTAGGTACCTTGTTTAAATAATAGGACTTTATTTCCCCATGTGTTAAAAAATATACAGTTAGCAGGAAAACAGAGCTTACAAAGACAGTATGCGAAGGATTCCCAGAACTATGGAAGAACACACACGCACACACACACATGCACACACACACACACACACACACACACACACACACAAAAAGGCGTCAATGCCTTAAAGTTTTCTACCAGAAAATCTTTTCAGGAACAAGTTTGTACTGATTTGAAGTCTGTTTCCTGTTTGTTTTTCTTTATCTTCTCATTGTATATGTTAAGCCATTTTATTAAAGGTATGGTTGATATGCAAAAGAGCTGTGCACTTTTAATGAACACATCTTATTGAATTGGGGAATAAATACAGATTCTTGAAACGTTTACAACTATCAAGATCATGAATATGTCTATCAATTCCCAAACTTTCCTTATTTTTATGTGTATGCAAAAAGAACACTTAATAAAATATATACTATCTCAATAATTTCACAAATACACTATTGTTGGCTATAGGCATTATGTTGTTTCTTAGGGTTCTAGAACTCATTTATCTTGCTTAATTTTAAAAGCGTTTCATAGTAAGTATATAACCATACTTTCTTTGTCCATTTGTTCATTGATAGGCAATTAATCTGATTCCATATCTTGCCTATCAGGAAGGATGCTGCAATGAATAGGGAGTGCAGTTATCTATTTCACATGCTAATTTTGTATCCTTTGTACATACCAGAATTGTGAAGTTTTACACTTAATGTTTTCTATGATGGCTGTAACAATTTACATTCCCATCAATAGTGTGTAAGGGCTCCCTTTTCTCCACATCTGCACTAACATTTATCTTCTCTATTTGCTTGTTTGTTTTAATAATAGCTATCTCAGGAGGAATGAGGTGGTATCATTGTGGTTTTAAGTTTCATTCTCAGATACCTAAGGAATGTGTGTACATTTTCTTATACTTGGAAATTTGTACATCTTCTTTGGAGTAATGTTTATATTATACCTTTACCCATTTTTAAAAAATTATACCGTTCTTTCTTTCTTCTTTCTCTTTCCTTTCCTCTCCCCCTCCCTTCCTTCTCTCAGTCTCTCTCTTCTTCCTTTCTTAATTTTTGCCATTTAATTTTGTGAAATATTTATATATTTTGGATAATCCTTCATATAAATGATTTGGAATTTTTTCCATCTCTTACACAGTCTTCTCATTCTTGATATTTGTTGTTGTTTTGCTTTACTGTTTGAAAGCTTTTAGTTTAATGCAATTCCAATTATTTCTTTTTGCTTTTCTTGCCTGTGTTACTCATATGATAACCATAAAATTATTGGCAAGACTATTATCAAGGAGCTTCCCCCCTCTGCTTTCTTGTAAGAGTTTTGTGATTTCCAGTCACATATTTAAGACATTATTATATTTCATTTTATTTCATGTCTTGTGAAGTAAGAGCCCAGTTTCACACTTCTTCATGAATTTGTTAATATGAGTTGACCAAGAAGGTATTGAAGATCACTAGAAGTTAGGATGATATATGAAAAACTAAAGGTCATGTAGCAAGTAAAAAAAAAATTAAGAAATGCTCACAAATGAGTTCCCAAGGTGTGGCATTCAAATGGTAGGACAATATGGCCTTTAGAAGCAAACACCTTCATTACCTTGGGAAGGCAAATTAATATTTCATAATAAGACTGAGACTTTCAGGTGAAATTCTAGAACTTCACAATCTTCAAAGGTTTAAATTATATTTCAAAGTGTGTTAACTAAAAACTGAAAACAAAATTAATTTCAGACTGAGGAAGTAAGGAAAATGCTATTAGATGACCCAATAAAATTAGAAAGATATTGTATTATGTAACCAAGTTGTGTTATGAAAATGTCTAATTAAGGAATATAAGATCAATATTGCACAAATGTAACCATATACAAGTTCCAACATTTCCCATTAAATACCTCAGTGATGTTCTGACCCTAAAGTAGTAGGTACATTAAAAACATATTCAGGTTAGAATTATAAAATACTATATTGATTTTTAAAAAGATACATAATTCATTCCAGATTATCATAATTGATGACATTAAATTGGCCTTCCCAATTTTACCATCAATTGTGCAAGTTACTTTACTACACCATAGTTACAACTGTATAGTATTCTAACACTATTAAATAATATTATATACTTTTTTAGTAGATACACAAAATAAAAATATTAAAGTCATTGTTTTTCATGCTTAATATCCTTTTATCATGTTACTGTGAAGTCATTTTTAAAGATATCATTATATACTCTCTCAGACTTTTGTTACAAATGTCCCAATATCATGCTGTTTATTCAAACTTTTGTCTTTTTATAATTCAAAATCATTCATTTTAATCATACTTCTTTGCACAAGATAAATACATGAACCATGAATAAATATTTATCCACTCAAAATTTCTAAATCATAAATTATAAGAGCAAATATTTTAATAATTCATTATTCAGCAAACACAAAAAGTGTGAGTAGTCTTTTCAATTTACTATTCTCTGTCCATTGGATGCAGAGAACTCTACAGATTGACAACTAACTGTCATGAATTTACATTAGAAGGAAAAAAGTCCAAAAACAAACACAAGTACATTTATATAGTAAAGTACTGCAGATTAGGAAAAGAGTATATGTGGGAATAATGTAAGAAATAATGTTTCAAAGGAAAATCAGGTTAGGGGAAGACAAGTCAAAATGATACGTTTTATTACAATATGGATTGTACTTAGGATAGCACAGCCATAGCTGAATGATTGAAAAATAAATTAGGAAAATAAATTATTGAAAAACAGGGAAAAAGTTAAATATGTGGTCTGATCATATCATGTCACTACTTAAAAGTTTTGATTGCTTTGGAGTTGTTCATAGAATGAAAACGCTGATGTTCTTGCTTGGCCTACAGCCAAGATCTTAATAATTACCTGCCCCTCTCCCTGTTATCTAATCTCTCTAATTATTAGATATCTTGTAGAGCCATGAGTCCTGGTTTCAATTTCTTGCACAACCTCACCCTTATTCTCTATTACTAATTAACTGCTACATCCATTTTAGATCTGAAATCAAAGTTACATCTATTAGAAAGACCCTCTGTGCAGCCCCTTTTCCTACACACAATTAGAACAGTGCCTACTTTCCAAAACTTACTATAATATTCTCTTATAGCACTTAAGTGTGATAAGTTAATCATATATTGGTTTTATTTAATCAATTCTTGTCTCTCCAAATGATATGTTAGCTCTGTGATGAAAAGAACATATCCTATGCTTTCTTTTGTCCTGGTTTGTCTATTGAAATGACAGAATACAAAATATATTTGTTGGATCAATTAAACATTTGGAATGATTCTCCCTCAGGCAAAAAGTGGCTACATGTTTAACTTCATTCAGTATGTGATTGATATTTCAGCAATTTTTAAAATATCACTTTTATTCCTCAAATCTTATGTCTGTCATATAGAAGATAATTATGTCTGATATGAAATAGTTCAAATGTTTTTAAGGGAGGGATAGTTAAATAAATGAAATAATATTTGGATATTAAAAATAAAGAACTTCCACTGCTACAATGAAAAAAAGTACCTGGCATTGGACTTGATTTCTAAGTGTACCTAAGTGGAAAACGATGCTAATAGTATAAAGCAAGAGTTTTCATGCACTAGAAAACTTTAGTATAGGATTGTGGTCACTTAGGCAAAATTAACAAAGAAAGCCTTATCTTCATCCTGATTTCTTCTGACAATTTCTGTACCAGGTGCAGTGAGAGAGATCATAAACAGTACACAGTAATTGAAGAGAAAGAGAAGACATCAGAAAGGATAAAGCGGCTGGAATTTGTGAGGCAAGTGCTAGAGAAGAGGGCCCTAAACTCAAGAGTAAAGAAATATTATTAGAAATCTTCTGGATGCTTCTTGAATATTAAACCATATAACCATAGAGGAGAAATTTAAAAGCTGGAAAATGAGTCCACATCACCTCCATAATTTCACAGATTCTCCTGGGTTAGAAGAGAGTTGAATTTTGAGAAGCCGGGGAGAAGAGACTTTCTACAATGCTAGAAGCATGTGGAATGAACACAATGAAGGACATACCTTAATAGTAAGCTAAGCCTGCCCAAAGCAAAGGCTTATCTAGGTATACAAATACAGTCCTTAAAACCAGCTTAGAGACTTGAGCCAGCTCAAATTAGCAAACTTGATGATATATCAGAAATTATCCAGACTGGAGAGCAAAAAAAAAAAAAAAATAGAACTCTAAAGAAAAAGAAAATTATCTGATTTTCAAAGATCTGTAGGATAGAATCAAGCATAATAACCACACACACACACACACACACACCCACACACACTCACAATTTACATTACACCAGGAGAAAAGACGAGAAAAAGAATATTACAGAAAATAATGGATGAAAATGTCTAACATTTGATGAAAAGTATACATCTACATATAAGATTTTTCAACAATATTAACACAAAGAAAGGAGAGGAAAGGAGACTATGTGAGGTCTTTTTATATTGTTGGAATTGAAATTAAGGTGGTAATACTTCAAAGTACATTGCAACCTAAAAAGTTAATTATAATCTCCAGAAATGAAAACTCACAAAAAGGTAGTTATGGAAGAATAAAAGGGGAAAGACAGAGCTATGAAACAATGGATAAATTGTCAGAGTAAATAAATAAGTAAATAGCCGTACAACTACAAACTGCATATCAGAAACAATTTAGGTTCAAAGAAACATAAAACTTGAAAGTAAAGTGAGGGAAAAAATATGCCATGTTTATGGTAACCAGGAGACACCAGGAGTGACTATAATTGTACTAGAAAAAAATTGACATTAAGAAAAAAATGGTTCTGAGATGGCTGAAGAGAGTGACCTGAACTCACCTCTGCCACAGAGAAAAACGAGGACAATGAAGGGAAGGCATTTTGAGGTGAATGACTAAGGGAGGGCGAACTCTGGGTATCTCGCTAGTGTTGGGCTGGGTATGTGGGGAAGGAAATATTTTATGTTGCAGAAAAAGTTAAACAGGCAAATATCAGCAATCCCCATCCTAACAGCGTACCAGCAATCTAAAATACAAGAGAATCCCACTGTTCTCACAAGCTATAAATCCAGTTCAGAGTTAAAGTAAATTCAACTTCTTCCTGGGGTTCCTACAAATACTCTTCTCCAAAGAATGGCATCACATTTCCCTTCCCCATGCCCCCAAAATTTAAGTTGCTACAACAGATACTGCTAGATGCCATACTGCCTTAGAGGCAAGTAGACAGTCCCTTGAAATCTCTCCATGTTTTGAGACCAAAGAAACTAGTTCCAAATGTCTTGGCATCATACACCTTCTTCCTTGAGACTGGAAGAAGGTCTCATCTGTGTCCTTTAGCTCCAGGACCAATGATTCCAGCACCACAAGCCCTAGCACCACTTGTATACACTCAGTAGAACCTAGGGAAGTTCCCCTTCATATCAAACAAGATATTCAACAGAAATAGCAATATTGGAACCAATATCAACATAAAAGAATCAGGCAAGATGTTGGAGCTGAAAACAACAGTCAATGAAGTTAAAAATACAATTGATAGCTCCCACAAGTTACTAAGATAAGCAGAGGAAAGAATTTCTGAACTTGAGGAAGGTCTTTTGAAATAACTCAGTCAGGAAAAATAATAATAATTTTAAAAAATGAATAAAGACTGAAATAATGGGACTTCATTAAATAAATTCATATATGCATTATATGACAGTCAGAAAGACAAAAAAGGGTATTGAAAACCCATCTAATAAAATCATAGTTGAAAGCTCCCCAAATCTCCAAAGAGATATATGAACATCAATACACAAAACATTCAAAGGATCTCAAGTAGCTTCTATCAAAGATGACCTTCTCCACTGCTTATTATAGTTAGACTGTCAAAAGTATAAGAAAAATATTTGCAAACCAAACAAAAGAAAACTGTCACATTTAAGGAAATGCCAATTAAACTAACAGCAGATTTCTTAGAAAAAACTTTACAGGCTAGAAAAAAATATGATGATATATTCAAATCTATCTCTCAGAAATGAAGGAAGAAATAGTATTTCCAAGACAAGCAAAGCTGGAGAATTCATCAATATCAGAATGGCCCTAACTGAAATTCAGAAGGAAGTCCTATACTAGACACAAAAAAATGACAACTACCATCGAAATAAAGGAAGAAAAAAAACACTAAAACTCAGTACACAAAAAGAGAAAGAGAAAAGAATGAAGCCTATCATGAAAGAAACCTACCAAACCACAAAGATACAAGATAAAATAGGTCTTGTGAAAAGGAAAAAAGAATATAGCAAAGTGTCAGAAAACAGCACAATTACAGGAAGAAGTTTATACCTATCAGTAATCGATCTTGAATACCAATGTATTAAATTCATCAACTAAAATTATAGACTGACAAAATGGGTGAAAAAAATAAGACCCAACTAATATTATCATAACAAATTCACTTCACTTGTAAAGATACACATAGGCTAAAAGTGAAGGGTTGGAAAAAGATACAAAAAAAATATACAAACAGTGAGGAGGAGTGTATTCATATCAGGTAAAGCAGATTTTAAATCAAAACCTATAAAAGGAGACAAAAGGTCATTGTACATGGATTAAGAGATCAATTCATCAAGATATAACAATTGTGGATATATGGACACCAGAAACAAACCATCTAAATATATCATTGGTTCTAAATGACAGATATTACTGTTTGAATATGAGGTGTCCCCTAAAAGCTCATGTGCAAGGTTTACAGGACAAAGTATTGGGTTATAAAAGACTTAACCCAAGCAATCCCCTGATAGGATTTATTGAGCAGAAACTGAAGGTGGGTAGGGTGTGGATGGAGGAGGTTGATCATTGCAGGCATGCCTCTAGGGTATATATTATGTCTATGCTGGGTGGAGTCTCTTTCTGTTACCTGATCAATATATGAGCCACCATCCTCCACTATACTCTTCCACCATAATGTTCTGCCTTACCTCAAGCCCTGAAGAATGGAGTCCACTGTCTATAGATTGAGACCTCAGAAACTATAAGCCCACAATATACTTGTCCTCCTCCACAATTGTTCTGGTCAGGTTTTTTAGTTAGAGCAGTGGAAAGCTAACTAACCCAGAGGAATAGACACAAATGCAATAATTGTTGAATCTCCCTATGTCCAGCACAGCAAGGGATCAGTAAACTGACTGGAGGGGTGAACCCACTGCAAAACTAAACATCTGAAGAAATATTTAGAAAGAGATGAATGGATAAAAAAATGTGGCATTTATACACAATGGAGTATTACGCAGCACTAAAAAAATGACAAAATCATGGAATTTGCAGGGAAATGGATGGCATTAGGCAGATTATGCTAAGTGAAGCTAGCCAATCCCTAAAAAACAAATGCCAAATGTCTTCTTTGATATAATGAGAGCAACTAAGAACAGATCAGTGAGGAAGAGCAGGAGGAAAAGATTAACATTAAACAGAGACATGAGGTGGGAGGGAAAGGGAGAGAAAAGGGAAAGTGCATGGAAATGGAAGGAGACCCTCATTGTTATACAAAATTACATATAAGAGGTTGTGAGGGGAATGGGAAAAAAAACAAGGAGATAAATTAAGTACAGTAGATGGGGTAGAGGGATAAGATGGGAGGGGAGGGGAGGGGGGAAGGTAGAGGATAGGAAAGGTAGCAGAATACAACAGTGACTAATATGTCATTATGTAAAAATGTGGATGTGTAACCGATGTGATTCTGCAATCTCTATTTGGGGTAAAAATGGGAGTTCATAACCCACTTGAATCTAATGTATGAAATATGATATGTCAAGAGCTTTGTAATGTTTTGAACAACCAATAAAAAAAAATAAAAATAAGTAAAATAAAAATAAAAAAAGAAAAAAAAAGAAATAAAGACAAAAGACCACAGAAAAATATATTTGTTTCAAAATCAGGGGCCTCAAGGGTGTTTCAGACTTGATGTGTCTGATTCCTCTAACACAGGAAAAAAACCTGGAATGCTTTATTTAAAGGGAAGCCCATCAGAAGGATTTATAGGCAGGTGGAGTTCTTCAAGACAGACAAAGTCAGCAGGAACAGGCTAATTGGGGCTGATACATTTGCACAGATACCTTCTTCTTGCTCTGGACAGCTGGCTCCTCAAGGCTGTAGCACACCCATATTTCTTTTACCCCAGGGCAGCAGGGAATTTAAAGCTAGGTAACCCATAAATCCCATGCCACGCATGGAATCTACCTCATTAACAGCAGCCACATGCAAATGGGCATGTCACACTGATGTACTAAGAGAAACTCAAAAGGGCAGTGTAACTGTCCAAGACCAATGAGTTCCAAACAATGATTCATTTGTGACTCCCAACAGTTGATGGTTCAACACTCCACTTACATCAATAGAAAGATTGTCCAGACAGAAAATTTACAAACATACCTTAGACTTGAACCATACTATGTAGCAAATGGATTTATTAGTCATCTACAAAGCATTTCATTCAACAGAAGCAGAATACACTTTCTTGTCATCTACACATAGCAAAATCTCCTATAGATCATGTTAGGTCACAAATCAAGTCTCAATAAGTTTTAATTGAATTATATCATGTATCTACACAGATCATGAGAACACAAAGCTAGAAATAAGGGGAACAAGGAAAATAAATATCTACATGACAAACTCTACTCAGTAATAAAACAAACTCAAGATTAATAAAAATTCAAAAATCATAAAGATTCAAGTAGAAATAAAATCAAAACAAAAAATTACAAAACATCATTGAAACAAAAAAATATAGGTTTTTGAAAAGATAAACAAATTGGCAAACCTTTAGCTAAACTAACCGAGAAAAAAAATGAGAACCAAAAAAATGATACAATGTAAATACAAAGGAGAATAAGAAACTTCTTTAAACAATTACATGGCAAGAAAATGAAATGTCTAAAAGAAATGGACGAATTCTTGGAAACATACACCTACCTACCAACATCAAATAAAGAAGAAACAGATCACCTACACAGACAAATAAGACATAAGAAAATTCAAGACATAATTAAAGTCTTTCATTGAAGAAAAGTCCACCTTGCAAGCTGAATTCTACAAACATTTAGAGAACTAATTTAAATCCTTTACAAATTATTATAAAAAACTGAAAAAAAACAGAATTCTGCTGCAATTCTTTTTGATAAGGCCTGGATTACCTTGATAACCACACTCAAGGCACATCCACAACAAAAAAGCATATTACAAACTAATATACCAGATGGACATTGATGCAAAAAAAATTCAGGAAATACCTAGCAAGCTAAATCCAGTGGCACACCAGACAGATCATTTAACATAATTGGGTGCAATTTATCTCAGTGATGTGAGGATGGTTTTACATTGCAAATCAGTAAATGATACAACACATCAAAAAAATGAAGAACAAAATTTTAACATCATCTCAACAGATACAACAAAAGCACTTGATAATATTGGACAACTCTTCATAAAAATAACTGCCAATAAGTTATGTTTAGAAGTAACATGCTTCAAAATACTAAACTCTATTTACATGGTACACCCATAACCAATATAGCATGCTGAATGGTGAAAAACTGCAATAAATTTTTCTAAGATCTGGAACAATATAAGGATGTCCACTTTCATCATTCATATCCAATATAGAACTGGAGTCCTTAGCAAGAACAATTAAGCAGGAGAAAGAAATGAAAAGTATCCAAATTGGAAAGAAAAAAGTCAAATTACCCACATTTGTATATGACATGATTTTATACATAGAATACCTAAATACTCCATCAAAAATCTGTCAGAGCTGGTGATTAAGAAATTAAGTAAGGTTACCAGATACAAAAGCAGATTTTTATACAAAAATATTCAACTTATTTGAAAAAAATTCAAAATATCAATCATATTTTAAAAAGCTAAAAATAAATACATAAAGTATTCAGGAATGAATCAAGGAAGTAAAACAGCACTCCAATGAAAACTAGTATATTAATGAAATAAATTTTATAGGGCATGAAAATACATCCCATGTTCATGGACTGGAATAATTAATATTACTAATATGACCATATTGTTGAAAAAAATAATAAAAGTCTTTGGAGAAATAAAAAGAAACCTAAAATTAATATTTAGACCTACACACAAAAAAATCCTGAATAGACAAAGAAATTCAGAGTAAAGTACAGCAACGACAACAACAATAAAACTTGGAGGTATCACAATGCTGCAAAGCTACAATAATACAAACATCATGGTATTGATATAAAGACAAATATACATACCAAGGGAACAGAATAGAGGACCCAAAAATAAATCCACAAACACAAAAAAATTTTGACAAGCTCACTAATAACACACATTGGAGAAAGACAATCTATCATTAAAAACACTGAAATAAGTGAATATATTATACATAAATATATATATGGAAGAATGAAACTAGATCAATACCCCATATCTTAAAAGGATCAAAGATCTAAATGTAAGACATAAAACTATGAAATTAATATAAGAACTCATTTTGGGACTTTGATATGGATGAAGATTTTTGGAATTGGCAATGAAAGTTACATCTTGACAACTGAGAGTGTATCAAACTAAGATGCTTCTGCAAGGCAAAAGATGTAATCAATAGCAGTAAGACAGAACCTGGAGAATGAAGGAAAATACCTCCAGACTATTAATTTGAGAAGGAATTAATACCAAGAAAATATAAATAATTAAAAGACTCAAGAACAAATAAATAATCCAATTTAAAAATGAGCAAAAGAAAATGAACAATCATCAAAAGAAGATATATAAATGACAAATGAGCATATGAAAAATGCTTAATATCACAGTCAAAAGGGAAATGCAAATTAAAACCACAAGGAGATATCACTTTACTCTGGTTAGAATGACTACTATTCAAGAAGAGAAAGGATGTGGAGAAAGGTGAACAATTATTTATGATTGGCAGGAATGTAAATTAGTATAGCTATTATTGAACACGGCACGAAAATTCCTTTAAAAACTAAAAAAAAGAGCTGCCATATATTCTAGCAATCCACTCTATTTGGATATATGTATGAAGGAAATACAATCTTTACATCCAGAAAGTACCTCTACTCCCATGTTTATTGCATCAATTAAGGTGTCCATTCACAGATGAATGGATAAAGAAAATGGGGTATACATGTAAAATGGAATATTATTCAGCCACATAAAAGAATAAAATCCTTTCATTTGCAGCAGCATAGGTGAAGCTGGAAGTCATTATATGAAGCTGTAATGGCTTAGATATGAGGTATCTCCCAAAAGCTCATGTGAAGCAATGCAAGAATATTCAGAGGTGAAATGATCAGATTATGAGAGTTATAACATAATTTGTCCATTAATACTCTGATATGCATTAACTGGGTGGGAACTGTAGGCAGGTAGGAAGTGGTCAGAGCAGAGAGTCCCTTTGGAGTATATATTTTGACCCAGGTGAGCAGAGCTCTCTTTCTCAGCTTCCTGGTAGTCATGTTCTGAGCTGCTTTCCTCCTCCATGCCCTTCTGTCATGCTGTTCTGCCTAACATTGGCCACGAGCTATGGATTTGGCCATCTATGGATGAAACCATGAACCTCAAATAAACTTTCCTTCCTCTTTGTTTTCTTGTCAAGTCTTTTGGTCATAATGATGAAAGAGGACTGAAACAAAAGTGAAATAAACCAGATTCAGAAAGGCAAGTAACATGTTCTTACTCATCTGTGGGAGCTAAAAGGTTAATCTTGTAGAAGAATGGAGTGGAATAGTATTCCCTAGAGACTGGGAAAGGCAAAAGAGATAGGGAGGGGAAGAGGTAGATAAGTGGCATCAAAGCACACTGAAGAGGAATTGGTTCTGATGCTCTATGGTATAGAGTACAACTATTGTCTGCACCAATCTGTAACATATTTCAAAATAATTCAAGAGTATGAAACTTCCCAACACATAGAAAATATTAATATTTGAGAAATGGAAGTGCTTATTATTTTGATTTGTTCATTATACAATATATATAAGTATCTAGTTTCAGGACAGAATCACATAAATATGTACAAATATTATATCCTGTATATAAAAAATTCCCAGCTACTCCATATTTATAAAAATATGATATTCTCTAAGGTTTTATTATAACTCACTTTGAATAAAACTGGTATTTCTATTTTTTAAAGACAGAAAATAGCTATTAAAACAAATAATTGTACTAAAAACAGAGAAACAAATTGTGACAAGAGGGCAATGGGTCAATCCATTCAGGAAGTTGTTATATTCATAAACTTAACACCTATCAACAAAGGCCAAAAGTATATGAAACAGAGGTCACAGAATTAATGCCCAACATAGTAGGAAACTTCAAAATCCTAATTTTAATAATGGACAAACAATATGCAGAAGGTCAGTAAAAAGTCTTGAATAACATGATAAGTCACCTAATACTGAAGTCATATAGAACACTCCAAAGAAAAGGCATAGAAAAGAGGAATACATGTTGATATATTTTAGAAAATATTTATTTTTTAGTTGTAATTGGACACAATACCTTTATTTTTAAATTTATTTTTATGTGGTGCTGAGGATCAAACCCAGGTCCTTGCACATGCTAGGCAAGTGCTCTACCACTGAGCCACAATCCCAGCCCAGAATATACATTGATATTAATTGCACAAAGAACACTGCACAGATAGGCGATATGCTAGACTGCAAACAGGTCTCACTAAATTTAAATGGACTGAAAATGAAGAAAGTATATTATCCAATGATAATGTAACAAAATTAGAAATAAATGACAGAAGGAAAATGGGGAAATTCACAAATTTGTGGAAATTAAACCATATGCTTCTAAATAAGCATTAAATCCAAAAACATAAAAAAGTGAAGACTGGAAAATATCTACAGATACATGGAAAATAAAAGTACAACATATAAGAACATATGGGATATAGTTAAAGCAATGGTTAGAATGGAGTTTACACAATGTAAATGCCCACATTGAGAAAGAAAAAAATCTCATATTAATAAGCTAACATTCTACCCCAAGAAACTCTAAAAGAAAAATTAAACTATAAAGTGGAATAAGTTAATAAATATTAGAGTAAACAATAAAATATATAACAAAATTTATAGAGAAAATAAAGCAAAATGTTGACTATTTGAAAAATCAACAAAATTAAGAAATATTATAGGCTTACTTAAAAAAATGAAGACTAAAATCAGGAATGAATAAGGAAAAATCACTAGCAACCATGCAGAAATGAAAGAGTTGATAAAGGGACACTATAGATAAACATATGCTAATAAATTACATGAATTAGATTAAATAAATGACTTTTTGAGAATGTCACAAACTAAAAAGCTAACTTTAAGAAGAAATAGATCATCTGGATAGGAGTATAAGAAGCAAATAGATAGAAATTTTAATATGAAAATATCCAGCAAAATTAAAAAACCTAGGTCTAAATGAATAGACAATTAAATTCCGCTGAATATTTTAAGAATTAATGCCAGCCCTATAAAAATTCACTGCAAAAAAAAAATAAGAAGTGTAAGGAAATGAATCTGGAAATATATGTAAAGCATTATATACCATAACCAAGTAGGATTTATACCGGGTGTACAAAGAAGTTTCAATATATGAAAAGCAGTCAATGTAAAATGCCATGTTAATAGAATAAAAATCAAAAACCAAATGATCATTTTTATGGCCACATAAAAAGCACATGATAAAAATTCATCACCTTTGCTTCATAAAAACACTCTACATATTAGTAACACAAGCAAATATGCTTAATCTCATAAAAGGCATCTATTTCTAAAGAACACAGCTAATATCATATTTAATATCAAAGACTGAAAGGTTTTAGTCCCCATAATCTAAAATAAGACAAGGGTATTTGTTCTTAGCACTTCTATTAAGCACTGTACTGGAGGTTCTAGACAGGGAAATTTAGAAGGAAAACAATATTGAAAGTTTGTAGATTACAAAAGAAAGAAGTGAATCTCTCTCTGCTGGCAGATAACCTAATCTTTTACAGTTAGAAAAAAATATATAATAATGGGGCAGAACACAAAATTGATATACCCAAATCCCTTGCATTTCTATAAAACAACCAAAATCTGAAAATTAAATTAATGAAACATTTTAATGTACAATAGACTTAAAAAGAATAAAATGCCTAAGAATGTTTTTAATGGAAAATAAGAAAATTAACCATGAACTCTATAAAACATTGTGGGAATAATTAACCTTAAACAAGTAATAAGAAATCTGATATTAATAGGTTGGGGTTGTAGTTCAGTGGTAGAGCACTTGCCTACCATGTGTGAGGCACTGGGTTTGATTCTCAATACCACATATAAATAAACAAAATTAAGGTCCATCAACAACTAAAAAAAATAAAAAAGAAATATGATATTAATGTATAAAGGGATGCATATTGTTAAGATTACAACATTCCACAAATTCAATACATTCCTATCAAAATCCTAACTGTATTTTTTATAGAAATTGGGAAGTTAATACTAAATTCATATGGAAATACAAGGGATGCAGGCTAGCCAAAACAAACCTGAAGAAGAACAAAGTTAAACTACTCATTTTTCCACATTTCAAAACATTACAAATCTGTTCTTTGAGGGTATATTTCTGGACACTGACTTCTATTCCATTCAGCAATGGAATAGATAAATAACCTAAAAAACACCTCAGTGATTAACTGAATATTAACAAGAGTTTCAAGGCAATTCAGTGCAAAGAAAATAGTCTTTTAAAGAAATGGTACTGAAACCAATATGTATTCACATGCAAAATAGTAAAAGTAGACACTTCTATGATATATAAAAAATACCTACATGGAAGAGCTAAAGCTATAAAAACCTTAAAAGAAAACATAGGTCTAAGCCTTTGTCAACTTATATTGACCAATACTTTCTTACATGTGACACAAAAACATAAGTGATAACAGAAAAAATAAACTGGACTTCATTAAAATTATTAATTTTATTTTCTTCCAAAAGATACCATCAAGTAAATGAAAAGACAAATCAGAGAACTGGATAGTCTTTGAAAACCATTAAGTTAGTGAACAATAATCCAGAAAACATAAAGCACTTTTACAACTCAAAAATAAAAAAAGGAAAATACTCACAAGTGGAAATACACATTATTCTAAAGAAGAATGCAAATGTCGGGTGTGGTGGCACACACGTGTAATCCCAGTGACTCCAGAGGGTGAGGCAGGAGAATCACAAGTTAAAAGCCAGCTGTAGCATTTTAGAGAGACCCTGTCTCAAAACAAACAAACAAACAAATAAATAAATAATTGGGGTAAAATGACCCTGGGTTCAATTCCTAGTACCAAACAACTGAACAAACAAAACAAAGGAAGTATGCAAATGACTAATGAACATATGAAAAATATCATTAGAATCAAATGAGATAACACTTCCCACCCATCACCATGGGTCCTATGGAAACAACAGGAAATAGTGGCAGTTGATGTGGGTGGAAGAAATTGAAACCCTAATACACTCCATGGGGGCATAAAAAACAGTAGCTATTCCTAAAAATGTTAAAACAGTATATGACTCATCATGCACACTGAAATTCCTAAAAGGATAGGAAGCATGTCCATACCGTTAATAACACCATTACTCCTAATGATAAAAAAGAGGAAATAAGCCAAATGTACTTCAACATGCAAATGGAGATGTATGCATACAATGGAATAGTATTCACCTATAAAAATTAATCACATACTAATGTATTTCTTATCATGAAAAATACTTAAAGATTATGTAGAAGAAGTCTGATTCAAAAAGTCACATTTCCATTTATATAAAATGTCTACCATAGGCAGATAAATAGAGACAGAAGTTCTAGTGGTTGTCAGAGATTTGGAGAATGGAGAGAGAGAACTAGTAATACCTATGAGACTGGTTTGGTAATAAAAATTTTCTGGAACTAGATATCAGTAATGGCACATGCCTGTAATGTATAACCTTAAATATACTGAAATTCACTGGATTCTGAACTTAAGAAGAAAAAATAGGCATATATGTTATGGCTCAATATTTTTTTTAAATCCCACCTAAATAATTATAATTCTAGACCAATAAAGTCAAATACTAGATAAAAATTATACATTCTAAAGTGAAGCAACACAATTTAGATAATGCAGGCTTTTACAATATTAAGATGGAATCAGAATTTAATGGAAATAAAAAGAAGGTCTATGTGATACATAATGAGGAACAGAATCAAATTGAAACAGACCCCGCCCCCAAAATAAAAACACTAAAAAACAATTACATAGATACTGAAACTAACACACAAAGATACTAACATAGTTGTTATAAATATTATTAATATTGCAGAAGAAAACTCAAGGAAATAACTTAAACAAAATATAAAATTCTAGAGCTAAAAATTATAATTTCCATGATTTTAAAATTTGCCTTTAGACTCTAAAAAAAATGCACACCACTGAAATAAAATATCAGTAAAATTGGCATAGCAGTCAAAATTGTTTAAACACAAGCAAATAAAATGAAAAAGATTTTTTAAGTGAATAGAAAATAAGTAATAAGTAAATAAATTATAATAAATAAATAATAATATATAATATAAAAATAAATAAATAAATAATAAAATAAGTAATAAGAAAATAAGTGCATACTATGTGCACATTGTTATGTTTCCTTTTTCCCTCATAATCCATTGCCTGGGGCACAACTCTCTTCTCTCTCATTAGAAAGGGTCATTTTTTCATACAGACTCCAATTTTTCAGTCAGCAAATGTCCTGGTAGGCTCTGACTCACCTTAGTCTGTCTTCATATTTTCATTCAGGAAAGTGAATAAAAATTCATAATCAATTTTCTAGACATTAATTTAGAGTTAATTAATATTCTTTCCAAAATTCAGTTCTATCAATAACAAGTTTTGTACTTACAGATTTTAAATATCTGAGTTCTCTCACTATTGTTTACCATATTGAAAAATAATTTTAGTTTTACACTGAATTACATTTAAAATTGTAACAATATGTCCATGTTAATAAGAATCTCTATCTACACATGACCTATTTTAAAATTTAATGTACCCTATGTATGTACCTGTCCCTCTAGTATCCCCTCTAGTATTTTTTATTCCTTGCTATGGCTGTCTGAAGTCCCAAGTGTTTTCAAAAGTCTACTCAGTAAGTGATTTCACAGTGTCTTCTTGTGAGACTATTTTTCCCTTAGACTACTTTTAATTTTATATTAAATGGAGATGGCTCACATGATTATGTGATTCTTTTATTTGCTCTACCTAAATGTGATAATTACCATCACCATTCTCCACTTTTCATTAATAGTGTTTCCTTTTATTCATTTACATCATCTTGGGAATAACAAAAAGAAACTATTATCAACTCGCATCCAATGCTGTTTATTAAGACACAAAAGAACTGACTAAAATAAAAACTGAAAAACTACTTTTAAATCCATAACTAATAGATTCATGTAATGTCTGCAACTTTCTTTGCCATAGGGTACAATATTTAGAGCTATTTCATCTAAATGAAGATTTTAAATATATGAAATAAACAATTGCTTTAAATTTAATTATTATTTTTCATATAGTTCTTCTGTATCATAGTAACCTCCTGTACATATTGATCTCTAATTACAAATATTTCTGAAGTGAAATTTTATTTAAAAAACAAATATTTTCTTTTAAAAAACAATATTTTCAAAAATTTAAGAACTATTTTCAGAATCTGGAGTAAATAAAGTAAATATGAAAGTACCTATTTGGAGGTGGTAATAGTGGTTAAAAGAATAAATAATACTTCAGATGAGTGTAGTACATTTTTAAATGCTAGCTAATTTGAATTAGCTAGTTCAAATATGATATGTTTTAAACATAAAACAAAATTATTTAGCATTCGCCATGGTGATTGCCTGTTTGCCTATCACTGCTATTTGTTGTTGAAATACTAAAAGTAAATTTGGAACTCAAAATAGATTGTATTTCATCATTATTTTTAGCAATGTTTTGGGTATATATCCAGCACTTAGTAAAACCACTCACTCAGAGATCTAGCAATGCAAATAAGAAGTAAGCAGAGGACAGTGGATAGCCTAACTAGAGGTAATATATTTTATCGATAGCACCAGGTAAAGCTTAATTATAGCTGGATTAAACAGCAAGAGAAAAGGGAAGACATGATGTCGCGCACAGTACTTGGTAATAAACTTGGGTTCATCCGGGAATCATTTTTCTCTCTTATACATGGTTGGGCACAGCATGGTTTTCAGATATTCATTTTCTCCAATAAATAGACAATTATCTAGCGAGATACTAAAAAGATAATTTCCCCAACTGTAATCAGTACAGTATAATTGGGCAGTAGGGTGCATGCAAGACATTAACAGGAGATGTGATTGAAAACTTATCTTCAAGATTATATTCATTAAAAAAAATAACATTCCATGTTCTCAAACACATTTAAACTAGAAAAGATGGCACTGCACTTTCCTCATTAAGAATAAACAATACAAGAAAAATCTTTTTTAACCCTTAATTCTTACTCTGCCTTACTACCTTGATTAAACCCTCAATTTAAGATCCAAATGTTTTATTATTATTTCTATAATTTGAGTAAATTCACAAAATAAGTGTGTGTGATTGTGTGTGTGTGTCTGTGTATTTGTATAAGTATACACACATGTATACTGAGAGAACGGGAAAAGGGAAAAATAAATATGTCAAAATGTTAATTTGGGTGAAATTATATGGTTATTTGGATGACATTACTTATGTTTCTTTGCAATGTTCTAAAAACTTTTCTGTAAGTCTAAAATTACACAAAAACAAAAAGTTAAAAGAAAACAAGGTTTTCACTTTCCAAAACTGTGAGAATATATTGAGCAAATAAATGCACAGGATGATAAAAAACAGCATAATCATTTTAATTGAATTTTTAAAATATGAAAAATTCAAGTTCTACAAGGAGGAGAATGTGAAAACATTTTTAGATGGTAGGTTGTTTTTTTTTTTTTCCTAGAGTCTACTCTACAAGGTACAATGGAAATAAGTAGATGAATATCAGAGTACTCCTCTTTGTGCAAAAGAGATATTAGTTTCTCTTCCTTTATTCTGTGAAGCACACTGGTAGGAGGTGGGGACTGTTCTCCCATACTCTAGTCTGTGGAATGCACTAAGTAGTACTGTAAATATCTGACCATAATGAAAACTGGGAAATGAATTCCTATATTTTTCTCCCGGAGAACAAAATATATTTATTTTCCTTGTCCTATCCCTCTAATACAAGCTTTATATCCTAATTAGATCCACAGATAGTAGATGTGGAAAATAAATGCAATGAGAAAGTCAGCATCAATTTACATCCCTACTGTGTTGCTGCCAATGTAGCCAAGAATAAGTTATGAGTAAATTTACTGGATGATATGCCCTGTATACTCTCTTGCCTCAATATATTTCCAGTGGATTTTTTCCCCTACCTTCCACAGAAGTGGAGAATTACTTATTCAGTCTTTGCTATTATGCACACTTAAAAGTGTCCTGTAGTAGAACAGTAGTGATCTTGTCTAAAACAGGAAACCCAGTAGGTTAGAAATGGACCCACTATAAAAATATCCTACATTTATAATCATTCCAATAACACCTTACTATTGTTTTTAAGCATTTAGTGCCCCTTTCTGTGAGAAAATTGTATAAGTCAATTATTCATTCCTTCATTAATTTCTATGCACCTGAGAGGAATATTTGGAAGGGCTATTGTTGAAATGCAGAAGTCAAGTAACTGAGGATCAAGTCAGCTATTGCAGACAACGTTGGTAGATTAACCTCTGTGTCAGTTTCCCAATCTAGAAAATTAATCAATCAGATGTGACGAATTCTTCCGCTGCTTTTTGTTTTCATAACCCATTAGTCTTGGGTGCTCTCAAATTGAAGTCACAGCCAATTAGTGTAGAAAATAAATACCAAACAGGCGAAATATGTGCTAAGGTGCCTCCTCCTCTCCTCCTTTTAGCATTGGTATCTGCATTTGCAAAGCAACAGTGGAATTGAAGGTGTATCTGTCACAGTCATAACAGAAGACAGATGGCACAAGCAAATTAGGATAATTTGAAGAGGATTTGTAAACAAAGAGACTAATTACCAAAGAGTGGGCAGAGTGTAGAGGACCCACAAGGGAGTGTGCAGGAATCTGGGCTGACAGCCATGGAGTAGTCATCACCTGTAGATCCAAAAAAAATGTTGGAGGTGGGAGGCAGGGAGAGTCTACTGCCATCATAAATGAGAGAGAGTCCTCTAGAGCAGGCACGTTAAAAGGAAGATGAGGCTTTAATGGAGAGAAACACCAGCTAGGATTACCTCTCAAGGATATAAGCAAGGTAATAAATATCCCTTGACTCCCGTTCTTTTCTGTTCTCCCTCCCTTTCATTTCCATTGTCTGAATGGAGAGCAGAAGCAGAAACTGATAATAGTCTGTACAGGTTACACCTCCCCAAGGTCAAGAACAGGGGAAGGTTGAAGAGGATGGGCCACTAGAAAGTAACTGGCAGAGAAAGGAATGAAAACTGCCTTCATATATTTTTTCACTCATTCATTTAATCAATAATAAAATACTTTAAAAAATATATCCAGTATTTCAGTATTATTAATAGATCTTGAATTTATAGTCACATTTGGAGGAAGAAGTTTTTTTTTTGTAATATACAAAACACAAAACCCCAAAGTGTATCTTAATCCACTCTGTCTCCTGCTGTCCATTGAAGCCTATAAAGATAAGCAAGAAAATTCATACTATTAATGAGCTTAATCATGTTTTTCTCTAGTAAAGAATCAAGGAGATTATATCTGAAAATGAAAAAAAATCCATGAAGATTGAAAAGAACAAACAGGAATAAAAGATCCTGCAAGGGAATCCTGAAGTTTGGAAGTAGGTATCTGTATCTGTATATGAATATAGAGATAAAATGGCCAATGAAAGTGTAAGCTGGACTTCTGGGCTCAGTTCTGATTAAAATCCTGCCCATTCTAATCAAATCCACACACTAATGTCCTTTTCCATCAATTTAAATAAAATGTAACATGTAGCTTACATAATATAAAAATAGAAGTGAGATTGTGTTGCTTCTCACAACACCCAAATGGCTTGGCAATTCACTGAAAATCAGAGCAAAGTTCCTTAATATCATCTATGAGAACCTAAATCAGCTGGGCTTGCTCTCCTTGTCACCTCTCCATATTCACCTTCGTTTGTTTTTCAAATTCCCTTTGTTCCTTCTGCTTCTGTTTCTGCTGTTCCTTTCCTGAACGTGCCACAACTTGATTCTAACTCAAAGCATTTACGCTGTTATCTACCTGGAATGATAGTTTTCTGAAAAATAAACTCCAACATATCCTCATCTTTTTTTCCTCTGTCACTCAATCAGCGACACCTTTTCTGACCACCCGATGGAAGAGTTTCTCACTTAGTGGAGCCACACCAAGATTCTCTCTAACCAATTTCTCTGCTTTATTCTTTTTTCTGTAGAGAGTTTATCACTGTTCGTGCACCATACATTTCACTTACTCATTTCTTCATCGTCTTTTTATGACAACTAAATCATCATCACTACAGAAGTGGAGTGTTTTCTGTTTTGCTCATTGTATTATTCCCAGGAATAAGAACAGATAGAGACAGATATGGTAGAGATTCAGTGCAATTTATTGAGTAAGTGGATAATAGAAACGGTGACTTTGAGGTTAGTGAGCTGAAAGACAAATGTGACAGCAATAATATCACAACTAATTAAAATTTCAGTTTAAAAATTTGGAACAAAGAAATAGCTAATCATAAAATTGATTTCCTACATCATAACAAATGATACCAGAATAAAGATCTACTAGAAATGAAAGAATGAAACTGACAGAGAAAGAATAATAAATGAAGGAATAAGCTTTCCTGTTTGAAAGACTATTTATGTCTTCTGAGTTGGAAGTAAGAGGTTCATACAATATGTGTATACACATATAACTACAGAACAAATCATGATAGATTACATGTATTTCAAATGTATCAGCACCTTAATGAAAGCTGTGCCTGGAAAATAACAATAATAGAAAAATTAGCTATAGAATTTTTTAACAGCTATGAAATTATATATTACAAAATGAGTCTTTTCATTTGTTTCCTAACTTATCTATATATCAAAGATAATTAAATGCTTATTTAAAATAATTTCAAAAATGGGAAATGTAATTAGAATTATGTAGAGGGCCTTTGTTTTAACTAGGATAACATTATCCTATTGAAATTCCAAACATTATTTTCTAAGGTATTGTTTTATGATGAGATCGCTTTTTACAACCTAGTGAGATGAATAATCAAGAAAAAAATGTGGCATTTATACACAATGGAATACTACTCAGCATTAAAAAAGAACAAAATCATGGAATTTGCAGGTAAATGGATGGTGTTGGAGAAGATAATGCTAAGTGAAGTCAGCCAATCCAAAAAAAAAAAAATGCCAAATGTTTTCTCTGATATAAGGGGGGTGACTCATAGTCGGATAGCCAGGGAGAGCATGGGAGGATTAGATTCATTCTAGGTAGGGAAGAGGGGTGGGAGGGAAAGGGAGGAAGAAGGGGATTAGCAAGGATGGTGGAATGTGGTGGTCATCATTATACAAAGTACATGAAGGAAGACATGAATTGGATGTCAACATATCTTATATACAAACAGAGATATGAAAAATTGTGGTATATATGTGTATTAAGAATTGTAATACAAAAAAGTACATGTATAATAGCATAAATTGATATGAACATACTTTATATACACAGATACAAAAAATTGTGCTCTATATGAGTAATAAGAATTGTAATGCGTTCCACTGTTGTGTATTTAAAAAAATAATAAAGTCAATAAAAATTTAAAAAAAAAGAATTACTGTTCCTATATTACACGTATGTTAAGTTTAGCTTCAGAGAACGAGATGTGTTCACTTAATTTCAGGTATCCTGCTAGAAAGTGTAAAATTGAGATGAATTAATATTTTCTGGTTTTTAGCCAATGCTTATTCACTAAGATTCTAACATATGGATACATATGGACAAGTCTAACAGAAATTGAAATGCTGCTTATATGAAATCTGTAGTGGTAATAAAGGTCAATAGTTTCTTTGAAGCTTTGTAGAGTGTCTTGCTCAGCAAAAGGGGGATGGCTAATGCATTTCTATTCTTTTTTAAGACTTTATTTATTTTTTTTTCTACAGCAGTTTTAGGTTTACAGCAAAATCAAAAGGAAGGTGAAGAGATTTCCCCTGTACCCCTTGCTCCTATGAACACATAGTCTCCCCATTATCAACACCCCCCCACTAGAGATGTGGTTGTTACAATCCATGGGCCTACATTGACAAAGCATAATCACCTCAAGTCCACAACTTACATCTGGGCTTACTGTTGGTGTTGTCCATTCTATGTGCTTAAAAAAAAAATCTATATTCACCATTAAGAGTTATGTGAGCTGCAGTGTGTGCAGTGTGTTTGCTTGTTTGCAGAAATTGCTATCAAGGTAAGAAAGATCCCTTCTTTCTCAGTTAACTAAAAGCTTGTTTATTTATTAATTTTTTTACTGTGAATGGATGTTGTATTTTGTCAAATATTTTTTTATACATATATGGATATGACCATATCGTTTTTCTTCTCTCTCCTGAGTATGATGTACTGAGTAAAAGAAACTAATATATAGGCCTTTAATAATGTCATGGTAAGGTCTAGGACAAGGGTAGTCATCCTGCTGCCCTGTGATTAGGTCTCAAGCCTTAGTGCTCATGTGCCTCTTAACTTCATGAATATTTCCCAGTTTTTTTTTTTTCCTAGCTACTTGCCTTCTTTCATGCTGAAGACTAGAAGAAGTCAGCATTGAGTATATCCCTCCTAAGAAATTTTTAAGTCTAGAGCTGGATGGGAGTTAGATGGTTCCCTTCCTATACGTCTGTTAAGCTACAGTGATACCCCAAGCATAGCCTCTGGCTATTTTCTCCTGATTGCATGCTTTGTGTATCTGGACAGAGTCTGTGGCCTATATAAAAATGGTTCTTTTTTCCTCTTGCCAGAAGCATAACAAGATATTGTAGTTCCAACCTGGAATATCTTCCAAGGCTCATGTACTTAAAGGATTGGTCTTCAAAGGTGCAGTGTCCAGAGGTGAGGCTAAAACAGAAAGGATTTGATAATGAGAGATATAACTTTATCAGTAGATTACTCCATTTGATGGATTAATAATTTGAAAGGAATATCAAGAGGTGGAAAGTAGATGGAGGAAGTAGGTTATTGGGGGGGAGGGCATGCATTGGAAGTGTTTACCTTATCTCAGGCCACCTCTCCCCAACCCCACATCCTCCCACCTTACTTCCTGCCTCACCTGGGCAGCTTTCCTCTGCCACACCCTTTCACTGTGACATTCTGTCTTATCTTAGACCCAAAGCAATGGAACCAGCCAACCAAGGACTAACGCTCTGAAAGTGGGAGCTAAAATGAATCTTCCCTCCTTAAAGTTGTGTATATTGGAATTTTGGTCCTAGTGATGAAAAGCTAACATAGTATTTATCAGGGAAACTAATCAAATTCTGGAGGTAAATCTCATACTATTTAGGGGATCCCATAAGTACAAACTCCCCTGGAGCTTTAAACATGAGGATTTTTCTAGTCTGAGCATCCATGAGTTTGTTGATAACAGTCCAAGCTTTCCTTCCCTAGCACTGGTCCCTGTTATATTTTTCTGCTCCTGAATTTCAGTCCCACTTGTCTGTGATTCCCTGTATTCACTTTTCTGCCACTACCATCTTGGGGGAAGCTGTTCACGCCTGTTGTCTCCTTTCTTACAGATCCAAAGAGAGTGGTTGATTTTCAGTCCATTCAGATTTTTACTTCTTCTTCTTTTTTTTTTTTTTTTTTTGGACAGGCTGGAGATTCCCAGACTTCTTAGATGTGAAATTTGAAACTAGAAGTCTGTGGATATATTTCTTATTTGCATGTATACTTTCATTGGAACATAGACAAACCCATAAATGCAAATGTTATCCAGGATTTGATTTTTCAACCACAGAGAAATACTTGACTTTATGCAAGTGTCAAGAAGCTAAGGAGAAAATAAAAGCTTATATTAGAGGTATTAATAGTCAAGAAAGATACTATGTATACAACCAGAGATAAGAAAAATGGTGCTTTATATGTGTAATAAGAATTGACTACAATGCATTAGCATTCTGCTGTCATATACAGATAAAAAATAAATAATAATAATAATAAAGGAAAATGAAGGGATAGAAGAATAAAATCAAAGATTTTAATTTTGAGCATTTTTGATGTTGCAGGATTTGATTAATAAAAAGAGATAAGCACTCCATAAAAAATAAATAGTCAAGAAAGTGAATATATAAGAAGGGACTATCTGTATCTAATTTCAGAAAAAAAAAAGGAGCAAAAATGTCCAGAAATGTAGTGTGTTTGGGTTTGGGCAGTGCTTACAAGGGTATGTTCATTCATATTACCATTCAAACTGTGTCTTAAAATTTGTGAATGTTACTGAAAATAAACTGGAATTCAAGTGTGTGTGGGGGTGGGTGGGTGTAAAACAAAGGTCAGCAAACAACTGCCCACTGATTTAAATTGAGTCCAATGCCTGCTTTTGTAAGTAAAGCTTTATTGGAATACAGCCAAACCCATTCATTTATATATTCTCTAGGGCTATTTTCATGCTACAACTGCTGAGTTGAATAGTTGTGACAGAGAAATTATGGTATACAAATCCCCCAAATTTACGATACTTTACAGAAAAAAAGCTTACTGAAACCTGATTATAGCAATTGTTGTATAAATGAAATTATATGTACAGTACACGTTTGTGTGTGTGTGTGTGTGTGTGTGTGTGTGTGTGTGTATAAGTGAAATTAGAAAACTGCTCTAGCAAAGTAGTGAGAATAGGGAAACTATAATATGTGAAGGAGAGGGAACTGTCTGGAATATGACTTATCATGAAATGTAATTCCACTTTTCTCCAGCGTGTTCCTGAATGAAGGCTCTCTTGTTTGTATGTTCATTGGGCTAAGATTTACCTGCAGAACTTGAATCATCTAAAGAGGTTTGAGCAATCTGACATCTGTCACCCCAGATTTATGACTTAATTAGCCTTGAGGACGTGCTAGCAACAAGGATTTAGAGAGTTATTCTAATACACAAGTAAGCAGTCAAACCTATTGCCTTAGTGTTTGAAGATGTTTAAAATATAAGATTATCTTTAGCTTACTGTATTTATAGATTTTGTAACAGGACTATTTATATTTTTTGATGATACCCCTCCACACATCATTTTTAAGTGCATATAAGTTCCTTAAAATAATAAGAAAGTAAGAAAATGGCAGTAATTTTAAATGTAATTTTTCCATATAGAAATATTCAGTCCAGTTATTGCTAAAATCATTATAACATAGTCAGATACTTACATCCATACCAGGAACCACATTTTTAGAATTTCTGTGTATAAAACAATAACAAAAACAGATTGAGTTGCATTGTTTTAAAACTTCAAATACCATGAGCAGAATTTGTAGACAAGCATGGGTTTTCTGAAATATTAAACAACACTCATTAAAGCAAGCTTTTTTTCTCCATCAATAACATTAGCAAAGATTCAGACAATCAAAATTGTACCTACCATATTTACAAAATATACCTAGAATCATTGCCTCTTCTATTAAAAACCACTGCTGTAAGTGATTTTTATCATATGTTATTATTGTCATGATTAGTTTTACTTTCAAGATAATATGTCACTATAATAGATGAGTCAATCAAGTAATTTATTTATTAAGGACACTAAATAAACTTACATCCCGTTCTTTGGAAATCTGATAGTTTCAAGTGCTGTACTTGTGTGGTTATCTGGGAGCTTCAGAATAATTCAGGCTATGAAGGTTCACACTCTTACTGTCAAATATCATATATCATGTCATTATCACCAATAAGGTTAAGTGTGGTGTGTATGATGGCATTAAAAAAGATTAAAGAAGTACATAACCTTTTAAGAGAGTGAAATTCAACCTTGCAAAAGAGAGACTCATGAAATTTCTAGGACCAGAATCCCCCAAGTCAATTGTTTGTAATCACAGAACATCATGTAAACAAGTATACAATAAGCCTCTTGGGAAAGGTGTTCTAAGTACAGAATGAAAAATTTACATAGATAGGAAGAAAGAGAGAATCACTCCCAAATACAAAATTCCAGATCTCCCAAGATATTTTTACCTTATCTTATTGCAAAAGAGATAATCTACAGCCTTGTAGTAGAAGGACAAAAGATCTACCACTCTGTGATCATGATTGATGTAGGAAACAAGGACACACACACACAGAAGCTGGCCTCCTTAGGTACTTTTCCTGTCTGTTCACTGGTCAGTGTAGAGAAAACACAGAAGATGAAGTAGAAAACTCTATTCACAATGCTGTGATTTCTTTGTTTACTTATTTTGTTACTGGGGATTAAACGCAGGGTGGTTTACAATTGAACTACTTACTTGGTCCATTTTGCATTTCTTTAGAGACAAAGTCTTTCTGAGTTGCTAAGGCAGAACCTCCTGCATTAGCCTCAAAAATTGCTGGAATTACAGGTATGCACCACAACATCCAGTTTTATTTGGTCTTGATTGAATTTTTGGCTCCACTTAATGAGAATATTTGGGTCAAATTACATGACTTTTCCACACTTCCAAATCATGTCCTTAAATATTCATTTTTAAAATGTTCTCTTTTTTCCTAAATGAGGTTTTTCTGCCATTATGAGATTATATTACAGAAGCATGCTGATTACTATAACAAGAAAAAAGATATCGTGCAAAGGAAAACTTAGAGAAAAAAGCATTTATGAAAGAGAAGTAGTTTACTAGCAAAGATTTTCTGCAGAAATGTAAAATATATGAGGTATTCATAAAGTTTCCAAAGAAACCAAATTTGCAGAGACTCCATTCATAGAGGGAAGAGAGCAATTTTCTTCCACAATTTTCATATCTGAAAAAGTCATCATATATTTTCAGGAATCAGCATCACAAAATTAAAGGGAAAAATTCTCTTGGTTATAGACACAGTATGTTAACAAAAAAAATGGTTCTAGTTTTCCTTCTATGAGAGAATCAAAAGTGATAGGGTGACCATTTATTATAATTTTTAGAGTTTATTTTACAATGAAATTTTCAAGTTACATATACTGACTGATCTCACTTATGAGTAGAATATGAACCAGTCAAATTCATAGAAGCAGACAATAGAATTTGGGGTATCAGGGTCGGAGTGGAGAACATTGAGGAGATATTGATTAAAGGACACAAAACAGCATTGGGAAAAAGGAAAATTCAAGAGTTCATTGTATAAAATGTTCACAATAGTTAATAATGATGTACTTTGCTAAAGTAGACTTAAAGTGTTCTCCCCACAAATGAGTAACTATGTAAAGTTAATTATATATATATATATATATATATATATATATATATATATAATTCATTAGCTTGATTTAGCCATTCTACAATGTAGACATATGAAAAAGCATTTAAATTATCATTTTTTCATAAATATATGTATTTATTTTATGTAGATATAAAATTTTGTCATAAATAAATGTATAGACAGACACATACTCACACATATATATGTCAATTTAAACTAAAAAATGAAGAAAAAACTCCTCAAAAGACCATAGTTTCTTCAATCACTTACTTCCATAGTCATAGCCTGGTCCTTGACTATAATAATGGTAACTGTAGGTACAGTTTCAAAGTTTTCATGAACACTGTTTTCCAATTTTACCAGTTGACTTTATTAATACTTTGACTACAACAGTAATTTAGTATCCCACTGTGAACTTTAATATATAATCACTATCTCCTCCTTGTCTATTCACTTGTAAATACTTGCCTCTTTTGTCCAGCTAAAATACAATGTTCCATCTTCATCATCATTTCCTTTGATATCCCTTCAAGTCCTCATTTCCTCTCTTGCTTTATCACACTTACTTTGCCAAACACAATTGTGTTTAATTTAAACTCTGCACCTATTCCACATCAGCAACCATAAAATTAAATATGACTAGAACAAAACAAAACTATACATTTTAACATTTTGCTCCCTAGTAATAATATATGCTTTGTTCATTTATTATTCTGCAGTTCTAAATGACTATTCTCCTATTTTTTTTAATCCTCAAAATTCCAAATTTTCTTGCAATAATGACTGTCTGGTGATAATCTTTCTTCCCAGTTTACTGAAAAAAATTGAAATAAACTTCAGAAATTTTCCATTAGCTCCCACTAAAATACATTCTGGATATGTTCTTCATTTTATCTCCTATGTCTAAGGATAAATTGCAAAAGCAACTTTTCAGTAGATTCTATCCTACATTCTCCTGAGTCAATTCTCCCTTTTCCACTAGGTTATTTCATATGTATTCAAACGTGGTGCAATCTCTCCCATATCCAGTAAGATTATAGTGGTAGCTTCATGATGATTATGCAGAAATTTTCCTTAGGAAGCAGAAAATAACCAAGAGAGCCACATGCAACTTTCTGAAAAAAAAAAAAAACACAACATCTATATCATAAAAAAGCCTCCTAACAGACAGACTCTCAGGCAGAGGTTGGTAAGCAGGAAGATTATTAGAAAGTGCTCTCAGGATAAACACTTAAGGAGTAGACAGCAGGAATGCTCAGGGGGAGAAGTTGAATGGCATGCACTTAGAGTAGAGGCCTAGTTTTCTGTAGAGTATCATGACAGAGGTCTTATGAGCTTAGATAACTTGCTCCGAAGAGCAGAGTTGCTCCAAATCAAGGTCACTCCTGTGGGCCTTTATATTGCTAAGTTGCCAAGAATTGGATGATAACACTCAGCAAGTGATGTACTGGAGAGGAACTCAGTGGTATCTGGGAGAATAAACCCTCTACTACTTAAAGGATATCTGTTATTCCACAGAAATAGATTCACTATATATTCAGCAAAATTAAGTGATGGAAAATTTGAAATCACCAAATTGCATGTAAATTCTGCCCAGATAGACCTAAACAGAAAATCCATGTATATGAACTCTAAATCCTCTCTCTTCATATTCCCAAACAAAATCAATTGTATCCACCTCTGACTCATCTTCCCCACTAGCTCTAGTGTCCACGTAATTATTAATTTTGCATGACTCTTCTAACTGAAATTGTAGGTAGAAATCATCCTTAATTGTGATCTCACTCTCACAGTAAACATCTAATCCCAAAATCTAAATGTTGTCTCTATCATCAAAATATCCCTTTAATCTTCCTACCACATGCACTGCTACTGCTCTCATCCAAGCCACCCTCACCCAGCCACCTTATGCCTAAAAAGCTAAATTTTTCCACAAATTCTCTTTGCACACTATCTTCCCCCAGATATTCTGTTTCTTTCTCAAGACAGCAGCCAAAATGATATTTTGAAAAAAAATAAGCACATGTAACTTTCCTGCATAAAATCTATTATACATGGGAACAAAATTTAATGTAGGCATTACATGGCCTATAAAGCTCTGTCTCTTAATCTAACTTCATTTCCTATCACTCATCCTTATTTCAACAGAATGGAAAGCCCCAGGAAAGGGAAGAAATTTTGTCTCTTTTGTCTACTTCTGCCTCATTGTACTTAAAAATGTACCTAGCACAAAACAAGAATTCACTAAACACTGGTTGAATTCAGTATTTACTTATTTCTCATGCAGCAAATTGTATTTTCCAAAAGTGGTTCCAATACTTCCATTTCACTCCCTTTTCCCAGAAGGGACTTGACATTTCTCTTATTAGAAGGTGACATCTGTGTTTGCTTTCTTGAAATCTGAAGAGAACTGTGACTAGAACAGAAGTGACACTGTGTGACCTCCAAGGACTGTCATTAAAAGCAGTACAACTTTTGAGCTCATTTTCTTGAAATTTTCGCTCTTAGAACCTAGCTGTCACTGCAATGAAGCAGACATGGTAGCTGTATATTGAGGAAGTAACACAATGGCCTGACTCTATTCCCTAAGTACATGTGAATCATCTTGAAAATAGATAACTCCAGCTATAAATTAGCCACTCTAATTCCTCATGAGGGCAACATGAGTTACTGCCATTAAATACTGACCAAATTACAGATATATGAATAAAATAAGTGATCATGAATTGTAAGCCACTATGATTTGGGGCAGTTTGTTATGTGGTGTTGGTAATTAGTGCACCTGAGAATGTTCTATTTTCCATTTCTGCTCACTCTAAAGTCTTTCCATTTGCACTTCACTTCATGACTATAAATTACCAATATCAATATTAGCTCTTGAAAAGCTGCCAATTAGTGTCAATTGTTTATATGATATTCCAAGAATGATACCCAAACCATAATAGATACTGCAAAAAAGATGCTAACGATTACAAATATCTTTAAATAGTTTTTTTTACCACATTTGACTTAATAAGTATTATAATATTTATTCTGATAAGGACACTCGAGTTTGCACTTGGATACAGCATTTAGACCTCATGGAATATGGGGGAAGACTCATGACAAAACTCTGGTCTAAAATGACAGGAATCACAGTGATTAAAAACCAAGAGATGTGGGAAGTAACATTAAAAATCCATGTTGAATTTTAATTTGAATGTCACAAGGAAATTCAAAAAGGTGTTACATGAGATGACCTTGAAGAATAGTATTCACAGTAGAAGAATCAGGGATTATAATTATTATCTACAATCTATCAATATTTATTGCTATCCTTTCATTTAGTCTTCACAACCTTTTATAAAATTGTTATTACTAAAATTCCTATTATAGAGATGAAAAAATGACAAATTATAAGTAAAACAACGTATTCAAGGTCACATGGCATGGTGCCATTATGAATGGAATATTGAAGGATGCATAATATGCAAAGTGGGCATGTTTAGAAACAATAAGTCCAGAACTAGCACCATGATGGAAAGATGTAAGAGATGTACTTAATGTTGAGAGTGAAAAGGTTTGTTAGGGTTGAAATGATAGCCTTAAATGTCATGCTCAGAGGTTTGATCTTTATTCATTAGGTAATGGATCATCCTTAGTGGATTTCAGATAAGTGCTATGAATATTTAAAGTACATTAAGAAAATAACTCATTATGCTAAGGATACACTGGACAGTTATGAGGTTTGAGAGAGAAAACAGTTACTATATTATAGCCGAGTTTGTCAAGTGGGGGAAATCTGTCCCCAAGAGATAAAGGAAAATGTCTGGACACAGTTCTGATTGGCCCAACTACAGGTAAAGTGTTACTGAATTTTAGAGAATATGGATTATAAATGGTAAGGAAGAGCCATAATACATTGAACAACTTATCACACATTCAAAAATAATTCTCTGAATGAAAATCTTGTTAGTGCCTAGGTGGAGAAAACACAAAATACTGTATTATCTTCTGTAAGAAGCTGTGATAAGGGGCATGATTTTAGTGAGATCATATAGCATGAAAGAGAATACCAGGTAAAGAAAATATAGAGATAAAATCTGGTAATACCTATTCTGTACTGAAGATGTGGTTAATAAAAAATAGAAAGAATAGTCTTTAAAATTATAGTCAGAAAAATAAAAAGAAAATAAAAATGCTATGACATAAAGCTGCATGAGTATCAAGTATAATAAAAATAGAGAAAACAACATCCTTTTAAGCAATTAAATCTAATCCACAAATTTAGATACTTGAAGATTATTGTGATTTCTTAAATATGTATTTTCCCTTTATCATTAGTTTTAATAACACTCTAGACTCTATTTTAAAATTGATCAAAATCATGATGTTTGATTGTGAGACCTCCTCTTAAAACAGAAATTAGATCGGTCAGCTAGAGTCAATTTATTCCCTTGTGTTTTCAGAATCATAAATACATTATGAAATACTGACCTACATAAATGAATAAACTACAAATTCAAATCTTTGTTTTTCTAATGGCAAGATGAAGAGTCCGTGACCTTTAATTGAAAAAAAATGTATACACTGCAATAGAGGACACGGAGACTAACCCACCAAATTACAATTATCTTATATCAGAAAAAGGTGCCAAAAACATGCATTGGAGAAAAGATAGCCTCTTCAAAAAATGTTGCTGGAAGAACTGGAAATCCATATGCAACAAAATGAAATTAAACTTCTATCTCTCACCCTGCACAAAACTTAACTCAAAATGGATCAAGAACCTAGGAATAAAACCAGAGACCTTGCATCTAATAGAAGAAAAAGTAGGCCTTAATCCCCATCATGTCAGATTAGACCCCAACTTCCGTAATAAGACCCCTTTGGCACAAAAGTTAAAATCAAGAATAAATAAATAAGATGGACTCAAACTAAAAAGATTCTTCTCAGCAAAAGAAACAATCTGTGAGGTAAACAGAGAGCCTTCATCTTGGGAGCAATTTTTTGCCCCTCACACATCAGATAGAGCACGAATCTCCAGGATATATAAAGAACTCAAAAAGCTAAGCACCAACAAAACAAATAACCCAATCAATAATTGTGCCAAGGACATGAACAGATACTTCTCAGAAGATGATATACAATCAATCAACAAATATATAAAAAAAATCATTGGCAATTAGAGAACTGCAAATCACAACTACTCTAAGATTTCATCTTACTCCAGTCAGAATGGCAGCTATTTTAAATACAAACAACTATAAGTGTTGGCGAGGATGTGGGGAAAAATATACACTCATACACTGCTGATGGGACTACAAATTGGTGCAGCCAACATGAAAAGCTGTATGGAGATTTCTTGGAAAATTGCGAGTGGAACCAACATTTGACCCAGCTATCCCTCTCTTCAGTCTATACACAAAGGACTTCTACTACAGGGACACAGCTACATTGATGTTTATAGCAACACAATTCACAATAGCTAAACTGTGGAACCAATCTAGATGCCATTCAATAGATGAGTGGATAAAACAGATATGGCATATATACACAATGTAATATTACTCAGCAATAAAAGAGAATAAAATCATGGCATTTGTAGGTAAATGGATGGAGTTAGAGAAGATAATGCTAAGTGAAGTTAGTCAATTCCAAAAATCCGAATGCTGAGTGCTTTCTCTGATATAAGGAGGCTGATTCATAGTGGGGTAGGGAGGGGGAACATGGGAGGAATAGACAAACTGTAGGTAGGGCAGTGTCATCAGATGGAAAGGGAGGAGGCATGGGGTTAGAAATGATGGTAAAATGTGATGGACATTATTATCCAAAGTACATGTATGAAGACATGAATTGGTGAGAATATACTTTGTATACAACCAGAGATATGAAAAGTCATGCTCTGTATGTGTAATAAGAACTGTAGATTGGATCCAACATGGCGGCGGGCATGGAGGTATCAAGTCTCTGACCTCTTCAGCTGCGTGGGCATAGGGAGTCTTAAACCTTCTAAATGCTGTTTGCTCAGGATCGCTAGGCATTGCTGAGCTAACATGGATCTGGGGCGAATAGCCTGCTCCTCTCAGAACACACACCGAGCCTGGAGCGGCCAAATTCAGGCTCCCATTTGCCTGCGTCTCCCAGACAAACCACTGTGACTCAGTGCTAAAGGATCCCACTGAAACAGCTTGTCGGTCTTGGTCTCGCCGGATCCTGCAGAGGTTAATACCAACCGAGCCTTCATAGGCAGTGGCCACAGGACTGAGACTGGGCTTGGGAGGGCCGGTCAGGACGTACCCATTGCTTTAGTCATCCGGCAAAGGGAACGAACTGCTGCCATTTGCATGGGATACCACCATGGCAGAGAACTGATGTCACCAGAATGCGGCTGAGGTGATAACTTCATTGAAACCAGTGAAGTGACGGCAGGTGTGTAACCCCCTAGCCTTCCCTCTCCCCACAGCCGGGAAACTTCAAGGGCCCCTCCCAGATCTCCCATGAGCGTGATAGTCAGACCGAGGGATTCAGGAGTGGCACGGGACCCACGGCATGAGACCCCCTGGCTACTGCTCCCACCAGCGCAGAAAACTGAGGTCTAGTGCACCAGCTTCCGGGGGCATGGCTACCAGAGGGCAAGCAAAATAGGCTGAGGGCTCTCAACCCCAAGCTCCACAACCTTAGAGGCTGAGGGATTGACAAGCAGGGAGAGTGTACCCAGTTGTTCAAGAAAATAGGGCTCCCGTGAGTAGCAGACATGGCACGTAACCAGTATTGTGGTGAGCGTCACCTGTGAACGGGGCCAGTGGCGAGGCGACTAGACACAAGAAATGGCCCAAGGCACTCAGGATTGGAGACCCACCCAGTCGGGGAGGAGGAGCTGCTGCACAGTGATTGGTTCCAGGGCATTGAGAGGAGAAGCTTGGCCTGGTGGGCACAGCTCCACCTACTGGAAGAGAAGTTAATCAAACTCTAAGACTGAATTTTTTTAATTTTTTTTTTAATTTTTATTTTTTTTAATTTTTAAAAATATTTTTTGTATTTTTGTATTTTTATTTTTTTTAATTTTTTCTTTTTTTATTTACTACTTTTTTGTCTTTTCATTTCTTTTAAATTTCCTAATTCCCCTTTCCTTGAATTCTATCTGTTTACTCTCATTCTCTTTAGTGATGTCTTCCCTTCCCTTCTAATACCTTTTCTCCCAAGCAACACGACGATGTTTATGTGTAATTTACTAAATATGTATAGGTCAATGTTCCGAGATGTTATATAGTGCTACCAAGACCAGAGCTTCCCCCAAATACTCCAGACAATTCTCCTGTTAATATCCCTCATCAGTAGAGCAACCTTCCAAGGTTGCCAAGAGATACCAACCTCAATACCGTCACATCATTCGACCTAAATATAAGTCCCAAGACCAAACCGCAGACCGCTATATGCCATCAGAATCCATACACAGTTTAGGAAAAGAATGAATCTGCACTAAAGTTCAACAAAACTCATCATCTCTAGTCATAGTCTCCCATCACAAAAGAGAGACCCCAGAGACACACAAAACCAAATAAATTTATAGAAGTAAACAGTAACTCAGCAGTCAAACAGAGTAAGAAGTAACATGAGCAGCATGAAAAATCAAGGAAGAAAAGGAGTACAAACAATGCAGAACAGCCTAAATATACAGGAGGACCAGAGGCATCAGAAAAATGGTCAAATAAAGAACTCAAGGAATACCTTAGACAGATGGAATGGAATCTAAAAGAGGATATGAGACAGCAAATTCAAACAATGAAACAACACATTGAAAATGAATTACACAAGCAAATAAAAGAAGCAAATAAGCATCTTTATCAGGAGATAGAGATTATAAAAAATCACACAATAATTCTAGAAATGAAGGAAACTATAAACCAAATTAAAAACTCAAATGAGAG
The DNA here is from genome assembly GCF_045843805.1 of Urocitellus parryii. Lineage (NCBI taxonomy): Eukaryota > Metazoa > Chordata > Mammalia > Rodentia > Sciuridae > Urocitellus > Urocitellus parryii. The sequence goes on along the minus strand of NC_135541.1, from coordinate 86,185,956 downwards.
TATCACTAACAGAGTGGAGCAAGTAGAATTCAGAACGTCAGATAAAGAAGACAAAATATATTATCTTGAAAAGAGTCTAGCCAATTCAGGAAGGCTGGTAAAAAATCACAAGAAAAACATCCAAGAGATATGGGATAACATAAAAAAAACAAACTTAAGAGTATTCGGGATAGAGGAACCTATAGAGGTTTAAACCAAGGGAATGAACAACTTGTTGAATGAAATAATTATAGAAAACTTTCCAGATATAAAAATGCAAATGGATGTACAAATTGGAGATGCATACAGGACACTGAGCATACAAAATCACAGTAGACAAACACAAAGACACATTTTTATGAAGATATCCAACATACAGAACAAAGAGAAAATATTAAAAGCTACAAGAGAAAGGAGGCAGATTACATTAGGGGTAAACCAATAAGGTTAACAACAGATTTTTCATCACAGAAGCTGAAAGCAAGAAGATCCTGGAACAATGTATTTCAAACTCTGAAAGACAATGGATGCCAACCAAGAATTTTGTATCCAGCAAAATTAAGCTTCAGGTATGACAACAAAATAAAAGTCTTTCATGATAAACCAAAGTTAAAAGAATTTGCAGCCAGAAAACCAGCATTGCAAATCATCTTGAGCAAAACACTACATAAGGAATAAATGAAAAACAATAACCAAAACCAACAGTGGGAAGTACCTCAGTAAAGCCAGAGAGCAGGGGGAAAGCTAATTATGGAGAAACAAATCAAATAAAAAAAAAGATAAATAATCAAACATGGCTAGAAGTACAAACCATATATCAATAGTAACACTAAACATAAATGGCTTAAACTCACCAATAAAGAGACATAGGCTGGTAACATGGATAAAAAAAAACAAATCTCACAATATGCTGCCTCCAGGAGACACATTTGATTGGAAAAGACACACACAGGCTGAAGGTGAAAGGTTGGGAAAAAACATACCATGCACACGGTCCTCGTAAGCAAGCAGGGGTGGATATCCTCATATCTAATAAAATCGACTTCAAGACTAAGTTAATCAAAAGGGATAAGAAAGGACATTATATACAGTTAAAAGGAACCATTCACCAACAAGACATAACAATTATCAATATTTATGCACCAAATAATGGTGCTGCGACATTCATAAAACAAACTCTCCTCAAGTTCAAGAATCAAATAGACAACAACACAATAATTATGGGTGACTTCAACACACTTCTCTCACCATTGTAGAGATCCTCCAAACAACAGTTGAATAAAGAAACTATAGAACTCAATATCACAATAAATAACCTAGACTTAACTGACATATACAGAATATATCAACCATCATCGAGTGGATATACTTTTTTCTCAGTAGCACATGGATCCTTCTCAAAAATAGACTATATATTATGCCATAGGGCAACCCTCAGTAAATATAAAGGGGTGGAGATAATACCATGCATTTTATCTGATCATAATGGAATGAAACTGGAAATCAATGAAAAAAGAAGGAAGGAAAAATCATACATCTCATGGAAAATGAACAATATGTTACTGAATGATCAATGGGTTACAGAAGACATAAAGGAGGAAATAAAAAAAAATTCTTAGAGACAAATGACAATACAGACACAACATACTGGAATCTATGGGACACAATGACAGCAATTTTAAGAGGGAAATTCATTGCCTGGAGGTCATTCCTCAAAAAAAGAAAAAAACAACAAATAAATGAGCTCACACTTCATCTCAAATGCCTAGAAAAGGAAGAAAAAAACAACAGCAAATATATCAGAAGGCAAGAAATAATTAAAATCAGAGTGGATATCAACAAAATTGAAACAAAAGAAACTATTGGAAAAATTGACAAAACTAAAAGTTGGTTCTTTGAAAAAATAAATAAGATCGACAGACCCTTAGCCATGCTAACAAAGAGAAGAATAGAGAGAACTCAAATTACTAATATATGGGATGAAAAAGGAAATATCACAACAGATGCTACAGAAATACAGAAGACAATTAGAAATTATTTTGAAACACTATATTCCAATAAAATAGAAGACAGTGAAGACATCGATAAATTTCTTAAGTCATATGAATTGCCTAGACTGAATCAGGAGGATACACACAACTTGAACAGACCAATATCAATGGATGAAATAGAAAAAGCAATCAAAGGACTACCAACCAAGAAAAGCCCAGGACCGGATGGGTGTACAACGGAGTTTTACAAAACCTTTAAAGAAGAATTAAAACCAATACTTTTCAAGTTATTTCAGGAAATAGAAAAAAGAGGGAACCCTTCCAAATTCATTCTATGAGGCCAACATCACCCTGATCCCAAAAGCAGACAAAGACACCTCAAAGAAAGAAAACTATAGACCAACATCTCTAATGAACCTAGATGCAAAAATCCTCATTAAAATTCTGGTGAATCGGATACAAAAACACATCAAAAAAATTGTGCACCATGATGAAGTAGGATTCATCCCTGGAATACAAGGCTGGTTCAATATACGGAAATCAATAAATGTTATTCACCACATTAATAGACTTAAAGATAAGAACCATATGATCATCTTGATAGATGCAGAAAATCATTTGACAAAGTACAGCATCCCTTTATGTTCAAAACACTAGAAAAACTAGGGATAACAGGAAATTACCTCAACATTGTAAAAGCTAACAATGCTAAGCCTCAGGCTAGCATCATTCTGAATGGAGAAAAATTGAAGGCATTCCCTCTAAGATCTGGAACAAGACAGGGATGCCCTCTATCACCACTTCGATTCAATATAGTCCTCAAAACACTGGCCAGAACAATTAGACAGGTGAAAGAAATTAAAGGCAAAAAAATAGGAAAAGAAGAAATTAAATTATCACCATTTGTGGACAACATGATTCTATACCTAGAAGACCCAAAAGGGTCTACAAAGAAACTACTAGAACTAATAAAGGAATTCAGTAAAGTGGCAGGATATAAAATCAACATGCATAAATCAAAGGCATTCCTATATATCAGCGACAAAACTTCTGAAATGGAAAAGAGGAAAAACACCCCATTCACAATATCCTCAAAAAAAAAAAAAAAATAAAATACTTGGGAATCAACCTAACAAAAGAGGTGAAAGATTTATACAACGAAAACTACAGAACCCTAAATAGAGAAATAGAAGAAGATCTTAGAAGATGGAAAAATATACCCTGTTCATGGATAGGCAGAACTAATATAATGAAAATGGCGATATTACCAAAATTTCTCTATAGGTTCAATGCAATGCCAATCAAAATCCCAACAGCATTTCTTGTAGAAATAGATAAAGCAATCATGAAATCCATATGGAAAAATAAAAGACCCAGAATAGCAAAAGCAACTCTAAGCAAGTGTTGAGAGCCACAGCAAACTTCCAGCTGCCAGCCAACTTCCAGCTGCCAGCTGATGATTGGCTCACAGCGGCCCCAGCAACATCTAGCTGATTGGCTCCTCTGTGGTGATGCTCATTGGGCTGTTTCCCTGCCCTTTCAGACCACAGAGCTGCTCATTGGGGCACTTTTTGGCTCCGCCCACGTGACCCAGCCAATCGGCCTCAAAAGAAGGAGGATTGTGGGAGGTGGTGAGGCTTGTGGTTGAGGGAGAGGCTTGTGGGAAGCCTGTGGTGGCAGTGGGGCTCTGAGAGTTTTTCCTGAGGAGCTGTTTTGTTTGGCCTCTGTGGTTCTAAAAATAAAGTTTGTTTCTTTTGACAAGTGGCTCCTAAATTGTGCCCAGCCAGACTGGGGCAAGCAGGAAGTGTGAATCAGGCAGTATAGTGAAATCCAGATTTCAAACTATACTACAGAGCAATAGTAACAAAAACAGCATGGTACTGGTACCAAAACAGGCGGGTGGACCAATGGTACAGAATAGAGGACACAGAGACTAATCCACAAAGTTACAACTATCTTATATTTGATAAAGTGGCTAAAAGCATGCAATGGAGGAAGGATAGACTCTTCAACAAATGGTTCTGGGAAAACTGGAAATCCATATGCAATAAAATGAATCTGAATCCCCTTCTCTCGCCATGCAGAAAAGTTAACTCAAAATGAATCAAGGAGCTTGATATCAAATCAGAGACTTTGCATCTGATAGAAGAAAAAGTTGGCTCCAATCTACATATTGTGGGGTCGGGCTCCAATTCTTAATAGGACACCCATAGCACAAGAGTTAATAACAAGAATCAACAAATGGGACTTAATTAAACTAAAAAGTTTTTTCTCAGCAAGAGAAACAATAAGAGAGGTAAATAGGGAGCCTACATCCTGGGAAAAGATTTTTACTCCTCACACTTCAGATAGAGCCCTAATATCCAGAGTATACAAAGAGCTCAAAAAACTAAACAATAAGATAACAAATAACCTAATCAACAAATGGGCCAAGGAACTGAACAGACACTTCACATCGAAGGACATACAATCAATCAAAAAGTACATAAAAAAAATGGTCACCATCTCCAGCAGTCAGAGAAATGCAAATCAAAACCACCCTAAGATACCATCTCACTCCCGTAAGATTGGCAGCCATTATGAAGTCAAACAACAACAAGTGCTGGAGAGGATGTGGGGAAAAAGGTACACTTGTTCATTGCTGGTGGGACTGCAAATGGTGCGGACAATTTGGAAAGCAGTATGGAGATTCCTTGGAAAGCTGGGAATAGAACCACCATTTGACCCAGCTATTCCCCTTCTTGGACTATTATCTAAAGGCCTTAAAAGAGCATACTACAGGAACACTGCTATAACAATGTTCATAGCAGCACAATTCACAATAGCTAGACTGTGGAACCAACCTAGATGCCCTTCAATAGATGAATGGATAAAAAAAAATGTGGCATTTATACACAATGGAGTATTACTCTGAACTAAAAAATGACAAACTCAAGGAATTTGCAGGGAAATGGATGGCACTAGAGCAGATTATGCTAAGTGAAGCTAGCCAATCCCTAAAAAACAAATGCAAAATGTCTTCTTTGATATAAGGAGAGCAACTAAGGACAGAGCAGGGAGGAAGACCATGAGAAAAAGATTAACATTAAACAGGGACGAAGGGTGAGAGGGAAAGGGAGAGAGAAGGGAAATTGCATGGAAATGAAAGGAGACCCTCATTGTTATACAAAATTACATACAAGAGGTTGTGAGGGGAATGGGAAAAAAACAAGGGAGAGAAATGAATTACAGTACATGGTGTAGAGAGAGAAGATGGGAGGGGAGGGGAGGGGAGGGGAGGGGAGGGGAGGGGGGATAGTAGAGGATAGGAAAGGCAGCAGAATACAACATACATTAGTATGGCAGTATGTAAAAACGTGGATGTGTTACCGATGTGATTCTCCAATCTGTATACAGGGTAAAAATGGAAGTTCATAATCCACTTGAATCAAATGTATGAAATATGATATGTCACGAACTTTGTAATGTTTTGAACAACCAATAATAAAAATAAATAAATAAATAAATATTCACAGGAAAAAAAAAAAACAACTGTAATGCATTCTGCTGCCAACATATAAATAAAAAAAACAGTAATTAAAAAATTGCACATATGCATACAGGTCAATGAGCTTTCCAAAGTAGTTACTTCTGTGTAAACATCTCACTGATTGAAGAAATAGGTCATATATAAACACACATATTACTATACATGTATATAAATCAGGTCTTAGTAATAAGGTTCTACATCTCTTTTATTAGATTTAATCCTAATATCTTAATTATTTTTTGTTGTTGTTGCTGAGGTTGGCCTCAAACTTGCAAACTTCCTACATCAGCCTTCTGAATTGATGGGATTACAGGCAGATGCCTCTATACTCAGCTATGTATTGCATTTCAATGAATTCTTTTTTTACATTTTTCTTTTTTTATTGGTTGTTCAAAACATTACAAAGCTCTTGACATCATATTTCATACATTAGATTCAAGTGGGTTATGAACTCCCATTTTTACCCCATATACAGATTGCAGAATCACATCGGTTACACATCCACATTTTTACATAATGCCATATTAGTGACTGTTGTGTTCTGCTACCTTTCCTATCCTCTACTATCCCTCCTCCCCTCCCCTCCCATCTTCTCTCTCTACCCCATCTACTGTAATTCATTTCTCTCCTTGTTTTTTTCCCATTCCCCTCACAACCTCTTGTATGTAATTTTGTATAGCAATGAGGGTCTCCTTTCATTTCCATGCAATTTCCCTTTTCTCTCCCTTTCCCTCCCACCTCATTTCTCTTTTTAATGTTAATCTTTTCCTCCTGCTCTTCCTTCCTGCTCTGTTCTTAGTTACTCTCATTATATCAAAGAAGACATTTGGCATTTGTTTTTTAGGGATTGGCTAGCTTCACTTAGCATAATCTGCTCTAATGCCATCCATTTCCCTGCAAATTCCTCGAGTTTGTCATTTTTTGATTCTGTGTAATACTCCATTGTGTATAAATGCCACATTTTTTTTTATCCATTCATCTATTGAAGGGCATCTGGGTTGGTTCCACAATCTAGCTACTGTGAATTGTGCTGCTATGAACATAGATGTGGCAGCAGACACTTCTCAGAGGAGGACATACAATCAATCAACAAGTACATGAAAAAATGCTCACCATCTCTAGCAGTCAGAGAAATGCAAATCAAAACCACCCTAAGATACTATCTTACTCCAGTAAGATTGGCAGCCATTATGAAGTCAAACAACAAGTGCTGGCGAGGATGTGGGGAAAAGAATACTCTTCTACATTGCTGGTGGGACTGCAAATTGGTGTGGCCAATTTGGAAAGCAGTATGGCGATTCCTGGGAAAGCTGGGAATTGAACCACCATTTGACCCAGCTCTTAATTAGTTTTTATACCATAACAAATGTTATCTTTTCATACTTTGAAAATTCTTATGTGCATATAGACAAAATTGACATTTGTGCATTGATTGTTTGTCTGACAATTTTATTAAATTTAATTCCTAATTCTGATAGTTTGTCAGATTACAAGTATGGTTCATCTTTATATATCTTTCTCTTCTGGCACAGGTAACAAACCTGATATGATGTAGGAACTTCACATTGAGAATGAACTGAAGAATATCAATGCCTACACATTTTATTTTACTTCAACATCAACTTTAACTGTCATGTGTGAAATAGAAGAGATGCATAGTGGAGTTGGTCCCATCTGGATCAGCAACTAATTGTTGAAATAGGTAACTGTAGGCTTGAGATACTGGACATGAAGATTGCTAATCATTTCTGATTCCTAAGTGATCTTTCTATTACTAACTTTGTGAAATTACAAAATGTTTTATTTAATCAATTACCTTTAATTTTGAAGAACTTCTAAACTTGATCTCTTATATCAATGCAGGAAGTACTTAACTGAATGATATCCACATGCCTTGAATCTGGGACATTTATGCTACATTTAGCTTATTCTTTTCTTCAACCATTACCACTATCACTATCAGACTCATTTTTCTATTTTCTAAAGTGTTCTCTCCAAATTTTCCTCTCTGTTCTTGTTTTTTGACTACACTGTGATGGTCTATTTATTCAACATTGTTTGGGAGCACAAGATATGTACTAGACATTGGCTTATCTTATCAGAGTTATCTGCTCTGTGTCAAGCTAGCCATAGAAATTTGCTTCTCAAAGTGATATCCCTTAAAGTAAATCTCTAATTCAGTGTATTTTTAGTAGGTAGAAAACTTCCCCTTAATAAAAATGAAGGTGTTAGTAAGACTTCCTTCCTGAGAGAAAGGTGATGGTCCCTCAGCACATTCCAGTTGGGGTCTGCTGTTCTACTTGGTAAATTGTCTAGGAAATATTTTTGAAGGATTATCTTTCTAATGGTGAATTTCTACTGCACTTTTCAAATGATTTTTCCTCTATTCTACTCTTTCCCAGGAAGAAAATGTGGGAAATATCTACACTCCTTATCATTACAGGTAGGACCTAAAGGGTTAAAAAATGGAATTTCTATAGATAATACCATAAGCATTTGTCTTTAAAACCATGATAATTGGATCAAATATATAGATGATGTTAATATAAGCCTGGCCACCTCGCAATGTATAATGCATAAAAGGCCAAAATATCCAGAGACATTAGCTAGATAAGGGCATAGGGCCACAGATGGTTTCATTTTTAATGATTGAAGTAGTTGTAGTAATTCTATTTGTACATACTTTAGTTAACAGTATACAGTTTGTTTGAACCCATCAAATATTCTTGGGAGATTATTAAGCAATTTAATGTAGAGAGAAACTGAATCAAAGGAAGGCTTCATAATTTGTTCCAATCTTTACAATTTGCCTAAGAATTAAAAGACTGATTCCGGAACCTGATTACAGCAAACTAAACAGTTTCTTGAAAACCCTTGTAATAAACATCATTTTTATGTTGGCAGAATATTACCCTAAAACAAACACCTGATGGGTCTTCACATCATGCAGTATATAATAAGCAAATGGCTAGTCTGTAGAACTAGCTGAAAAAAAAACTCAGTAAATTACAATATTGCTTCTATTTTTAGAAAAGGAAAGTGTTATATTAGTATTTTTTAAATTTCAAGAAACACTAAAGTAGAGAGAGAAAGAAAATAGTGAAAGCAATCCAATGACTATTTAACCTTAATTGCACTCATTAATTAGCAATAATTGTTGAGTCTCTCCATGTGCCCAGCATAAAAAGCACATACTAGAAATATAGAAATGAGAACCAGACTCTTCTGTAAAGAGGCATCTCAGAAGACAAATCTATTTTATGTATTGCAAGAGGCAAATATTCAAAAAACAAATCATGCAATACAGGATCATAGTTTAAATAGCAAAACTTGAAATACAGAAGATGAAAGACATATACTCTCCTTTTCCAATAATACCTATAGTTGGCTGTATAATCATCCCCAAAGAATGAGCTTCTAATCCCTGAAGCCACAAATGTTATCATATATGAAAAATGTGTTTTTTCAGATGTAAATAATTCATGATTTTTGGAATGAAAATATCCAGAATTATAGTCCCTAAATTCAATTTCAACAGTTCTTATAAAAACTTAAATGTCAGTAAAGGGAAGACACTAATCTGAAAACAACTCCTTGCATTAGAATCATTAAAAGGCAGATGTTTTTAAAACTATGTTTTCTAATGTGTATTCATACTGTGCAGATTAGTCTCATTAGATACTGACTACACCTTGCAACAAATTTGGTAATTTCTCCTACAAAATCTTTTGTATTAACACTTGTGTTCTCAATTTCTTTTTATTATTCTATTATTTCAGTAGTCAATTCTTGGTTATTTTCAAAGAGATGCCCAAATTCATTAAGATAAAAGGCATCTGGTCCTGTACCTAGAAGCTATTTTAAGTACGTTTATTTTCTAAGTTTTTAAGCACAGAAGCAGGAAAGAGAATCTTTTTTTTTGTCTTAATAAATATAGTCTTTTCCTGTTTGACACTCCATGTGGTTTTCTTCTGCTTTTGTCTGTCTCACCAGGAAATTTAAAACTATTTATACAATATTTTAATAGAGAAAGCTAATTTCTCTGTGAAAATTAATTTTATTTATTTGTCTCATCAAAGACACATCTTTGTTTATTGTTTTACTGTTATCTTCACCTGGATCTATTCAAAATCAAAGTAATGTTTCCAGTGTTTTTGGAAGCAGCATTTTAAAGCTTGAAGTTAATTTTAAGAACCATTACACTAATTTAAGTAAAATACTTCAAGAATTTAAGCTTGCCATTATCTGTCATCCTCAGTCATCATCTGCATTTTCCCCTTACATAGAGTATTGAAAGTACTTCAAGATATATCTATGGAATTATTCTCAGATACTCTGCAGTCATTGGTGTCTTCCTTTCCTAAATTTCCATATCATTTAAGAATCATATCATGCATTATATACAGCTTTCTTTTCTTCATGTGGTTTCATATACCTACATTATGACTTTGCAACAAATTATATGCTTCTTAAGCAAAAAGTAGATGGCTTTACTTTATTTCAATTTTCCACCCTTGTGAAATGTTTTAATTCATGCACAGTGTTTTAATTTTGGGTTACCTTCCCAATTCCCCAGCAATACCAGACCTCCCTATTTGCCTCACAAGGCACCAACTGTTTATTGGTTTAATGAATGAGTAAACACGCCTGTGAATACACAAAAAGCTAAAGATTATTATTCATTACCTTTATAAATATTTTCTATTTTAATTTTGTAATTGTTTCCACATAATAGTAGCTCATATTGTTCATTGAGATAATGGCTTCCATTTTTCTGTCAGTTGTACTTGCAAAGAACACTGACTGAAATCTGATTTATCTCATAATCAAGCAAAGCTTTCTTACATTTTGTATCATACTATTGAGAATTTATGCTGTATGGATAATTTTGCAGTTCTATTCTCTTATTTCTCCCCAACTTTTAAATTGCTTTTAATCCCTGGTCTCACTTCTCATATTCTTCATTTAAAAGATTCTCTTAATTCAAACCATATTACTATCCCATGAAATCCTAGCATAAACCAAAATATATTTTTACAAATACCAGGACTCTATTTCAGGGAATAATGCTTTTTTTTTCTATGCTGTGTCTAATTCTCTAGTGGGAAGAGTGATTTTCAGGGAAAAGTAGATGATAGAATACTCTATCCTACACTGGAGTAAAATAACACCACTATAATATGAAAAAAAATGTTTCTTCACATAGAACTTCTTTAATATATTTCTTTAAGAGACTAACATGTAATAACTATGTCCAAAAGTTTATTGCTGATATGATATAGATTGATCACTTGGTTCACTTAACAAGGAGGTGACAGTGCTATGCCCCCATGACCAGTTTCTAGGTCCTGATTACCAGTTTTTATGCTTTAGAGAAAACACAGATGCTCTCCAACAGACCCAGATTCTGTGTATAAGGCTAGAGTTACTTATAAGCGTTTTGGCAAGTAATCAACAAGGCCATAATTTGAAGGTAAGTTGAGAGAAATCTTGCTTCATGATAATTTCATTGTTAATATTGGATTTAGTAGGGATGTAACTGACATTTATTGAAAACAATTAGATAAAGATTATAAACATAATACATATAAAAATACATCCAGTGGACTTTACTGTCTTCTAATTCAGAGTGGTTAAACTCTAATAAATTACATACCTGAGGAAAATGATTCTCCTTGAAGTTAAATAATTTTCCAAGTGGTCAAAAGCCCATTTAAATACAGGGACTTCTCACAAACAAAGCTGTGAGAATATTTATTAAATGAGCGAATGAATGAGCATAGAGAAATAATTGGCTGGACATAGATGCTTAGTTCCCTTCTCAATTATGTTACCATTATCTTTGCAAAGATAATCTTCAAGAACAAGGACACCCCTGTGGCTTCCTAGAGTTGCAAATAAAGACCATTTTCTATATACATGAAGTTACCAGAATCCAAATAGATAGCAGAAGATCATATTTCACCATGCTTATCTGTTGCTCCTGGAAATAGCTTTAAGAAGACAACTAGAGACAGGCCAGTCCTCACTTTTTTTTTTTTGTTCTATAAACTTTTAATCTCCCATTACTGGCTTCCATTGGCAGATTTTTAGCTAGAAATAAGTTGATACAAGAGTCTGAAAAACATAGCTTGTGGAAATAAATATATCACTTGCCATAGATCTTTCTTTGGGTAGCCAAATTCGTTAGACGTAAGAAATCTGAGGGCAACATTTTCTGGGTCCAGAGCACAAGTGTCCCAAGTGTTTGGAAGTGAGTTGCAGAAGTCAGCTAGACATTTAATCTCAAGTTATCGCCTGATCAGTAAATCTATAATAGACTTCACATTAGTATTCATGAAAAACTATAATCTATATGAGGGATATTACCTCAAGATAGAGGACTGAAATTCATAATTGAAAAAAGAAATCCCTTGTAATTAGAAGCAGATGTTCAACTTGAACTTTGCTTGGCATTCATGGCAAAGTTGTTTCACCCTGTCCTCCCTCTAGGTGGCCTAATAACCCTCTTGGGACTTGAAGTTTCCCTCCTTCAAAGGAACACTGCACTATTTCAATCTCAGCCAGGCACCTGGAGTTTATTTCACACCACAGAGTACTTCTAATATTGCACAACTTCAAAATTTCTTTGTCCTCTAGAATTTCTCCAATCTAGAAAAAAAAATCTAATTTACAAAAATCCTTTTAGCTGAAAAGAAGTAGATTATGAATATTAATTGACATGAACAAAAATAAAATAGTCACTCAAAATTCACCCTACTACAGACAGACATCCTCACAGACCTATCAGTGAAGAAACTTGCTTCCTGGCAATGGTCACCACTCTACAATTTTTGTTTTTTAAATCTCCTATGGCTGACCTTGTTCTTTTTCTCAGAAATATTCAACAAGGGCTGGAGGTATATAGCTCAGTAGTTGAGTAGTACTGGTGGTGGGGGGGGGATTAGAGAACTAGATAAATAGATATAAAAGTAAAACATCTTTTTTTGACACTCATTTACTTTTCATTAAAAGAGATTTTTACTCACAAAGGAAAAAGAAAGTGTTCTAGGATAATGTCTGGTTGCACTCTGTGCTGCAGGAATGTGAAAGAATAAAAATTGATTAGTGGATGAGATGCTGTGGTGGGAAGCTAATCAACTAAAGCACTTTGGTCAACTGGTTAGCTGATCTGTGGGGCTGTGGGATGAACTTGGTGTACTGCAATAGCTGAGAAGAATCCCATTTCTGCATTTTCGTGTGTGCACTGACTGTTTAATCTACTCCCAAGCATATGCTGTGTAAGAAAAATAGAACCCTTATCAACGACTCAGGTTGCTTTATTTTCTATAATGTGCTGTTTGAAATTATTTTACACATGACTCTGCTAGACAAGACTGATCTGAAATGGAATGCTTCTCAGCGTGCGATCTTAAATTTAAAATAGTGCTCTGTTCAGTTTTATTGACAATAGTTTCTAAAAATAATGATTTTTTCTCTCTACAGAGCAGCAAATTTATCAGAGATAGACACAAAGATATGTATGCACATAGACATGTTTAAAATGTTATTTATTCTGGTGAAAAAATGAAAAAAAAAACCTTAAATGTCCCAGAAAGGAGACAGTAGGATGGTTGAATTACATTTCATATATACAAAGGATACCATGTTATTGCACAGAATATTTCTCTCCCAGACCCATTTTTCACAATGAAGAATATCCACTTAAGTCCCCTTCCCCATCTCTTATACACTCCTTCTTACCTGGTTTGTTTCAAAAATGTCATGTTCAGACGAACAAATTCCCCCTATCTTTATTTACAGAGCAAGCCTGTCTCATGAATGTATATACACATTGTACCTTCAATGTCATGAATTCATAGGAGCAGGATCCAGGAATGTGTATCATTGTTAATTCAGGACCAATTATTAACAAATTCACTTAATGAATGAGGCTACTGTAGACTGATTGTCTGAATAGTATACCATGATAGTGTTGTATATTCTTTTTTATCTTCTATTTTTACCATTTTTTAAAAATGTAATACTCTCTCTATTGTCTTCCCACTTACTTGTCTCCCCCAAACTACTTATTCTCTTTTCTCCTGCTACTAACCACATTCTTTAGATTCCTCTTTCACACTTTCTAAGATCTAATATCTCTATACCCTCACCTTGTACCTCCTTAATATCTCATCCTTTAACTCATCACTCAGTTCTCTCTTTGTTCACCATCAGAAACTGTAGACCCTGTTGCAAAGCTACTGTTTATATTGTAGAAAATAATTGAACTCACCATCTCTGTATATTGTGACAAAACTGTAAACATCTTAATAGCAGATATTTGGTTTAAGGCTGTATATTCTTTGTATTGGGTTCTGTTAATATTGTTCTTCCCCTTAAAAGAGAGGTACAGGAACCCTGCATGGTCACTATAAGTCTATAGAGTAACAACTGGATGCACAGTGCTAGAAGGGAAGAAACACAAACAACATAAAAAAAAAAAAAGAAAGAAAGTGCCTCCAACAAACCAAGACACTACATAATTAGAATCCATGGACAGCAAAACCAAAGAAATTACAGAGGAGTTCAGGATGTACATAATTAAAATGTTCATTGAATTAAAGAATAATATAGAGAGCAAATACAGGCTGCCAAAGATTACTTCAATAAGGAGACAGAAATTGTGAAAACAAAACAAAGAAAGAAAGAAATCCTTGAAAAGAAACAATATACCAAATTAAAAACTCAATAACAAATACCACTAACAGAAAGAGGGGTGGGAGGGAAAGTGAGGGGGTAAGGGAGGGTGGAAGGAAAAGGTAGGTGGCAGGGAATTAAGACACAAATTGGGTGTCAACATACTTTATATGTTCAAACAGAGATATGAAAAATTTTGTGTAATAAGAATTGTAATACAAAAAAAGTATGTATATAAAGACATGAATTGGTGTGAACACACTTTATATACAAAGATATAAAAAATTGTGCTCTATATGTGTAATAAGAATTGTAATGCATTCCACTGTTGTGTATTTAAAAAAAAAAATAAAGTCAATCAAAAAAAGGAAGAAAAATAAAGCACCACCAACAGATTAGATCACTTGAAAGACAGAACTTCAGACAATTAAGACAAAATATACTCCAAATAAGGCGATCCTCAGGGTTATACATAAGGACATATAAGAGGAAAGGAGGGGTAAGACAAGATAATACAAATCGAAGAAATGATTTACAGTAGAAGGGGTAGAGAGATAAAAGGGGAGGGGAGGGGAGGGGAGGGGAGGGGGGATAGTAGAGAATAGGACAGACAGCAGAATACATCAGACACTAGAAAGGCAATTTGTCAATCAATGGAAGGGTAACTGATGTGATTCAGCAATCTGTATATGGGGTATAATTGGGAGTTCATAACCCACTTGAATCAAATTGTGAAATATGATGTATTAAGAACTATGTAATGTTTTGAACGACCAACAATAAAAAAAAAAGACAAAATATATAGTCTTGAAAAAATGGTAATCACATAGTAAAGATGATAAGAAACCATGAGCAGAACATTCAAAAGTTATGGGATATCGTAAAAAAGATCAAATTTAAGAATTATTTGGATAGAGAAATACCCAGAGTTACAAATGAAAGGAATAAGCAATCTATTCAATGAAATAACATTGGAAAATTTTTCAAACATGAAGAATGAATTGGAAAATCAAATACAAGAGACTTACAGGATGCCAAATGTACAAAATCACAACAGATCTACACCGAGGCACATTATAATGAAAGCACCTAACGTACAGAATAAGGAGAAAAATTTAAAAGCAACAAGAGAAAGGAATCAGATAACATATAGGAGGAAATCAATTAGGATATCTGCATATTTTTCCAACCCAGAGCCTAAAAGCTAGAAGATCCTGGAACAACATATACCAAGCTCTGAAAGAAAATGGATACCCACAAAGAATTGTATATAAAGCAAAATTAAGCTTTAGATTTGATGATGAAATAAAAAGCATCCATGATAAACAAAAGTTAAAATAATTGACAACTAGAAAGCATGCACTACAGAACATCATTGTCAAAATATTCCATAAGGAGGAAATAAAAACAAAAATTAAAATCAGCAAAGGGAGGATTACAGTAAAGGAAAAAACAATCAAAAGAGAAACCAAGTCAAGTTAAATAACAAAAAATGAACAAAAATGAAAACAAATCATGTCTGAACAATAACCCTGAGTGTTAATGGCCTAAACTCACCAAACTAAAGATATAGACAGGCAGACTGGATTTCAGAAAAAGACCCAACAATATGCTGCCTTTAAGAGACTCATATCATATAAAAAGACTTCCACAGACAGAAGGTGAAAGGTTGAGAAAAAAATACCACTCACATGGACTTCAGAAACAAGCAGGGTTTTCCATTCTATATCAAATAAAGTAGACTTCAACCCAAAGTTAATCAAGAGGGATAAAGAAGGATGTTTCATACTGCTTAAGGGAAACATACATCAACAAGATATTACAATTATAAATATATATGCCCTAAAGCATGGAGCATGTACTTTCATCAAACATACTCTTCTCAAGTTCAAGAGTCAAATAGATCATAACACAATAATTCTGGGTGGCTTTAACACACATCTTTCACCACTGGATAGATCTTCAAAACAAAAGGTAAAGAAAGAAACTATAGAACTCCATAATACAATCAATAACTTAGACTTAACAGACATATATAGAATATTTCATCCTTCAATGAAAGAATACACTTTTTTTTTCTCAGCAGCACATGAATCCTTCTCTAAAATAGACTACATAATGTGCCACAAAGCAACTCTTAGCAAATACAAAATAGTAGAGATACTACCCTGCATTCTATCAGATCATATGGAATAAAATTAGAAATCAATGATAAAAGAAAAAATACAAGATACTCCAACACCTGGAGACTAAATGCTATTGAATGAACAAAGGGCTGCAAAAGACATCAAAGAGGAGACTAAAAGATTCTTAGAGGGGAATGAGAACACAGATACAACATATCAAAATCTCTATATTATATATAGACCAATGGTACAGAATAGAGGACACAGAGATAAACCCACATAAATACAGTTATCTAATACTAGACAAAGGCCAAAAAAAACATATATTGGAGAAAAGATAGCCTCTTAACAAATAGTGCTGGAAAAACTAGATATCCACATGCAACAAAATAAAATTAAACCTCTACCTCTCGCCATGCAGAAAACTCAACTCAAAGTGGATGAAGGACCTAGTAATTAAATCAGAGATGCTGCTCCTAATAGAAGAAGTAGCCCCAAATCTTCATCATGTAAGATTAAGCCCTGATTTCCTGCACAAGACTCCTATAGTGCAAGAAATAATATCAAGAATCAAAAAAAAACTTCTTCTCAGCCAAAAAAAATAAAAAATAAAAATCAGTGAAGTGAAGAGAGAGCCTACAGAATGGGAGCAAATTTTTACAAACACACATCAAATAGAGAACTGTTGAGAGCCACAGTTTAGTCTGAATGACGCCTGGCATTTTGCT
Organism: Urocitellus parryii; assembly: GCF_045843805.1. Lineage (NCBI taxonomy): Eukaryota > Metazoa > Chordata > Mammalia > Rodentia > Sciuridae > Urocitellus > Urocitellus parryii. The sequence continues at coordinate 86,168,924 of NC_135541.1, read as the reverse complement.
AGAGGGAATGGTTGAAAGGTGACCCTGCTCCAGGATTAGGGGGGCTCCAGGATTAAGGCAGATCCTGCTGCCTCTGGCACCCGCTACTTTGGAGTTCCCATTGAGTTCTGGAAGGGTGGAGGGAATGTGTTCCCGGGAAGTGTGTCTAGTGTGCTGGAGAGAATTCAGGAATAAAAAGGAGTTGCTGTTTGAACCTACAAGCCAGTGTGGTGGCTCAGTTATTTTTGCCCCTCCAGACTGCGGCAGAGAACTAATCTCTTGGATATACAAAGAACTCAAAAACTTAACACCAAAAAACAAATAACCCAATCAATCAATGGGACAAGGAACTGAATAGACACTTCTCTGAAGATGATATACAATCAGTTAATAAATGTATGAAAAAATGTTCACCATCTCTATCAATTAGAGAAATGCAAATCAAAACTACTCTATGATTTTATTTCACTCCAATCAGAATGGCAGGTTTTAAGAATACTGTTAAGGTCTGCAAATAAGTCAAAAATAACACCTGGTATTTTGCCAGAGAAATGTTAGAGTTCATACACAAGTCTGGATGGTGCCTGGCAAAATGTCAGAGGGAGTGGTTTGAGAAGTAACAAAAGTGAGCCATTACATGTGGAGATTCCTTATTGGTTGATTGATGTATCTAGTTTATGCTAATTAAGATAAGCTGTGCAAAATGTATAAATAGCTCTGTTGTCCTACAATAAAGGGCTCCCATTCCTGCTGTATCAACATACACAAGTTATTCGTCACTCCCCAGCTATTCTGTTGCAGCCGGACCCCGGCAGATGGTGGCCCGTACGGGGAGCCCCGGGACACTCGGGGGTAAGTGACGAAAAAAAAAGCTGCCCGTCCATAGATAGGACGGGAGCAATCCGCTCGTCCCTAGGCAGATAGGGCGAGAAAGGAAAGAGAGAGGAAAAATGGCCATTTCCAGAAAATGGAGAAGATTGATACAGTATGTTTGTGTCTTGTTTTGTCTCAGTGTATTGTATTGTCTTTATGATGAGAATATGGAAGGGGTGAAAAGTAAATTGATAAGGGAAAGAAGCACCCCAATGGAACCAAGAATAATTAGGGCATGTGTTGATAAAAGCCCAAGAACTCTAGTCAAGAAGAAAAAGAAAAAGAAAGTTCAGGAAAAAAAGGATTATCAGGAAAAAAGTTGCAGCAAAAGGCTATTACTAAATACTTTTCGTTACCGGAGGGTGCGTGAATCGGAATCTGTGCAGCAGCTGCCACATGCATGAGCCAGTCATGGCACAGCAAGGGCTTTCCAAGCAGCGGCAGCCAGCTCTTCCACTGCCAGGAGCCCAAATCTAGACCTGACCTGGAGGCACAGTCTCCCAGGCTCTTGCTCCCTGTGCCCGAAAGCAGTTTCAGTCCTGGACACTCCCTGTCCTCCTGGACACTCCCTGTCCATCGGGGGCTGCCCGGGATGTTATAGCCTGCAGAAGACGCTACCAGCGTCCCTGATGTTTGGTCATTTTCAATGCCAATGACTAAACTACAAAGGTTCTCCCACACCTGGAAGCTAATGAGTAATGAGCACTATTAAGGCTTATTTCAAATGTAGAAAACCTTGAGATAATGTACTAAATTGTTCTAAAAGTTGTTTTCTTAGTGGAATGCTACAAGATTTTCTTTAGCCAGCGTTGCAGAGTTCCTGCCTTTGTCCCAGTGCCAGTGAAAACGAACGTGGAAGAATTTCCAGCCTTGCTGAAAACCAGAGGAGATTTCGGCTGAGAACCGGACAAGACTTCCGATTAAGCTAGCTGCCTGCAGAACTTACCTGGACTGTGATTTAAGCTAGCTGCCTGCAGAACTTACCTGGACTGTGATTTACCGGGACTGTGAGTTATTCTATTGAGATACTGCTTTACCTGGACTGAAACAACAAACTGTAATCTACAACAAATTGTAACTTGATATCTTTGCTAACAGTGTCATTGCTGGTATAATTTTTCCAAGGGCTTCTTGCATGGAGCCATAAGTTGGCTTGGTATTGTTACATTTTGTATCCTCACTTTCTGTTTGTAGCAGGTTATTTATGGTGTTTCTGTAAAAACCACTATGGTCTTTATTTAAATTAAACAAAAGGGGGAATTGTTAAGGTCTGCAAATAAGTCAAAAATAACACCTGGTATTTTGCCAGAGAAATGTTAGAGTTCGTAAACAAGTCTGGATGGTGCCTGGCAAAATGTCAGAGGGAGTGGTTTGAGAAGTAACAAAAGTGAGCCATTAAGTGTGGAGATTCCTTATTGGTTGATTGATGTATCTAGTTTATGCTAATTAAGATAAGCTGTGCAAAATGTATAAATAGCTCTGTTGTCCTACAATAAAGGGCTCCCATTCCTGCTGTATCAACGTACACAAGTTATTCGTCACTCCCCGGTTATTTTGCTGCAGCCGGACTGCGGCAGAATACAAACAACAATAAATGCTAGTAAAGATGTGGGGGAAAAGGCACATTTAAACATTGCTGTTGGGACTGCAAAATAGAAAGCAGTATGGAGATTCCTTGGAAAACTGGGAATGAAACCACCATTTGACCCAGCTATCCCACTCCGTGATTTGTACCAAAAGGACTTAAAAACAGCCTATTATAGTAATGCAACCACAACAATGTTTGTAGCAGCACAATTCAAAATAGCTAAATTGTGTAACCAACCTAGGAGATGATAACCTAGTTCTTCAGGAGTTGAATGTATAAAGAAAATGTGGTATATGTACACAATGGAATATTACTCAACATTAAAAGAGAATAAAATCATGGTATTTACAGGTAAATGGATTGATTTGAAGAATATTATGCTTAGTGAAGTAAACCAATCCCCAAAAATCAAATGCTAAATGTTTTCTCTGAAATGAGGATGCTGATCCAAAGTGGGTATGGGGTGAGTACATGAGAGGAATGGAGGAACTTTAGATAAGGCAAATGAGAGGGAGGGCAAAAAAGAGGTAGTGGGGATAGGAAAAATGGTAGAATAAGATGGACATCATTACCCTAAATACATGTATGAAGACATGAATGGTATGACTCTACTTTGTGTACAGTGACATGAAAAATTGTGCTCTATATGTGTACTGTGAATTGAAATGCATTCTGTTGTCATGCATACAAATTAGAATAAAGAAATAAATTTAAAATTAAAAAAAGAGCAAGTACAAAAAAAGATAAATGTCTTTTTTGTTCAAAGTTTTTACTTTTGTATCTTGGTTTGATAGCTTAGAAAGTAAATATGGTACAGCTCATATGGATAAGAAAATACCTTGTCAAGCATCATCCAGGTCCTGACCTAGCAAAGTTAAAAATTTTTTTAACTACCCCTGAAGCCTTCTAATTAAAATATTCTATTTATAAATTTTTACTCTAAAATATTATCTTTTATAGTATTTATTTCTGTGTATTTCCTTATGTTAACCTTGCCCTAAGGATGCATCATTGGATATTATTAGTATATTCTTGTTCATGGTTTTGCTTCATGAGTCCTTTAACTTGTTATTGAATTAAAAATCTGTCTCTGTTTTCCTAGTGCAGTGTCACATACCAAGAAAAACTGAGTGAAAAGTACAAAGATATTTCATATACTTCCACTCCCCACACAAGCACACCCTCCTGCATTATCAATATGATCCAACAGAGTGCAATATTTGTGTCAAATGATGGACCCATACTGACACATGTTTATCATCTAAAGTCCATAGTCCATGTTAGGTTTCACCTTTGTTGGTGTACATTCAAAATTTGGACAAATATATATTAACACGTATATGTCATTATGCTATATCATAAAGAGTAGTTTCAGTGCATTAATTTTTTTCTGTGCTCTTTGTATTTATCCCTGCTGTTGCTCTAACTCCTGAAAATCATTGACCTTATGTCTCCATAGTTTCTCCATTTTTCAGAATGTTATTTTATCGGAATCATATGGTATGTGGCTTTTTGGATTACTTACTAAGTAGTGATGTACACTTAATTTTTCTCTGTTTTTCCTTCCTGGTTGATAACTCATTTTATTTTAGTATGGAATAGGATTCCATTGTCTAGATATGCCAAAGTTTGCTCATCTATGACCCAATGAAGGATATCATAATTGTTTCCAATATTTGGCAATCATGAATAAACCTGCTACACTGTCTGTGTGCAGGTTTTTATGTGCATATAAGTTTTTAACTCCTTGGGGAAAATAACAAAAAGTACAGTTGCAGAACTGTATGGTAAGAGGATGTCTCCTTTCATAAAAAAATGGTCAAAATGCCTTCCAAAGTGGTTTTACTGTTTTTAATTAGAATCAGCAATCACTGAGATTTCCCTATTGCTCTACATTCTCACAATCATTTGGTTCTCTGAGTTTTCTGGATTTTAGTCATTCTTGTAGCAGTGTCTTGCTTTCATTTTAATTAACATTTTCCTGTTTGTGTATTATGTGCAGCATTTGTGTTGCATGGTTATTTAGCATCTATATACCTTCTTTGGGGAGGCATATTATGGTTTTTAACCCATTTTTTAATTGTGCAGGTTTTCATTTATTGTTAAAGAGTTCTATGTGTATTTGAGGTAAAAGCTCATTATCAGATATACTTTTTGAAAAATATTTTTTTCTCAATCTGTGGTTTATCTTTATATTTTCTTGACAGTTCCACTCATGACAGATGTATGAAATTTTTCTAATAATGAAGGCCAGCCTATCAGTGCTTTTTGCCATGGACTACAATTTTGTGTCCTATCAAAAGGCCATCACCAAACTTCTCAAAATTTTAGAATTTTGCACTTTTAAGTTGCTTTTTGATTCATTGTAATGTAATTTTTGTGGAAGGTGTAAATCTATGTCTGGATTCATTTTTGGTTTTTCAATGCCCAACTATTACAGTAACATTTATTAACACTTCTTCTTTATGTTTTGTCTTTGCCCTTTTGTTAGCCTTTGTTTGTGGTGAGCCGCTTCTGCTGCTTTTGCAGACTGTGGTTGCCATTACAAGATGGCGCTGGCTCCGCTGTGGTTTGTGACAAACAACTCCTAATTTGGGAGAGTTGGCATATGGTTTTTCAACACCCTATGAGAAAGTTGCATCGTGGCAGCTTCGCATTGGGGCTTGAGGTGCTTTATTAAGGCTGGGAGGGGCATCCGGGAAGTTAGAAGAAAAGTATCAAGGACCTGAATAAAACTGCTGAAAGAAGATTCCTGAGTTGCGTCTTCCTTGCGGGCAAGGGGTCGCGACAAGTGGTGCCAATACCCGGGAACCAGAACATTCAGTCAGTCAGGGGCGGTGCACCGGTTAGTCCCAGGTGAGTGGGATCCGCGACCAAAGCGGGGATAGTCCCAGTAAGCGGGATCCGCGACCAAAGCGGGGTCAGCTCCTCTACAAAGAAAGAGAGAGCCTCACATTTATTGCAGCTGCACTGTGTACTTTCACTTTTGTTTTCTGTGTTTCTTTTGTTGCGTCGTTTCGCTTTTGTTTTTTGTGCTTCTTTTGTTGTTGTGTCATGGGTGTCACGTCTTCAAGTCCGCTTCTCCTGGCCCTAGATGACCTGTTACGTTCCAAGGGCCTGGAAGTGAAACGTAGTACTTTAGAGAGATTTTTACAGAAGACAGATATTGCTGCACCGTGGTTTGCATTTTCGGGCAGCCTTACTATACCCAGTTGGGACAAATTAGGGAAAGATCTGGATTTCGCTTACAAACAAGGAACTTTAAGGGGCAGTACAATTCCTTTTTGGAAATTAGTGAGGGGGTGTATAATGGATGGTAAATGCCAGAAAGCTGTGAGCGAGGGTCAGGCCGTTCTTGAGCAATTGCATGAAGAAAAATCGGAGGGGTCACATAGCGAGGTAGCAGAAAGTCTTAGGAGTAAGAGCTGTGAACAGATAAGGGAGTCTGAAGTTAAACAGAGGAGAAGGCTCTATCCGGACTTGACTGAGTTAAAAACTCCCAAGGACACAAGTAGCTCGGACAGTTCTGAGGAATTGGATCCACCCTAGCCGCTCTCAACCCCTCCTTCTCATCTTCCCCCTCCCTACCAGGCCCACAGAAAAGTCTTAACTGACCTTCTCCAGAATATTCACCATGGCTTATTTTAGGACTTTCAGCAAAAGAATCTCTACAAAAAGGTTTAATGTAGATAAACTTCCTATTTTCATGTTGCCCTGTTTTATTTGGCTACTGTCTGAAACAATCAGCACTCCAGGTGCTGGACACTCCCTTACTAGTTTTTCACAAAAATATGTAACAAGGCCTCTGGCCTTGAGCTGGGCTTCACAGTGCTGACTACATTTCTAAGATAAGGGAGTTACTAATTGGGCTCCATGGTAACAGCTGGCAGGAGGAGAAACTGGAGGGTCCATTAAGGAAGTCAAGATTTAAAGCACCTACGGCCCCGATCGCTGTCATGCTCCCTCCTTATAACCCCGATTGGGACAAGGACAACCCCAGAAGGCTGGGGGGTGTTCGGTGGCAGCCTAAGACGGCCCAAACTTCCCAGTAATTAAAAACTTGGATGCTGATGGACAGCCAACCAGAGTGCATGTTCCTCTAGCCTTTAAGGATATTAAGCAACTAAAGGAGGCAGTTATTAATTACAGACCCCATGCCCCCTTTACATTGACTCTCTTTGAGTCTTTCTCTGCCAATCAGCTGACACCTAGTGACTGGCAACAGCTTTGCATGGCTGTGTTGTCCGGAGGGGATTTTTTGTTGGGGAAAAGTGAAAATCAAGAGAGGTGTCACCAGCTAGCCCGAGTCAATCAGGACGCCAGCTTCCCACGGCTTAACTTTGAAATGTTAACAGGCTTGGGACAATATGCTATCATAAATCAAGAAATTAATTATAATCCTGGGGTCTATGCTCAGATAGCTACAGCAGCCATTTAGGCTTGGAAGGCTCTACCTATTTCAAATGCTAAAACAAAAATTTCAAAAATTGCTCAGGGACCCTCTGAGCCTTATTCTGACTTCATTGCCTGATTGATGCAGGTAGTAGGAAAAATATTCCCTAACTTGGAACAAGCCATGCCTGTCATTAAGCAATTGGCTCTTAAATATGCAAACTCCTATTGCCAAAATGCCATTAAATCTACCAGAGCAAAGAGTGTTGATGACATGATTCGAGCTTGTAAGGATATTGATGGAGCTCATATTACTGGACAGGTTCTGGCCGCTGCCCTCAAAACAGGAACAGGGGCCCGCCCCAAGGTCTACTGGGCAATCCAGGGACAGAATGGTGCCCCAGGGAGTAAATGACTTCGTCACCTCCCACGGACCAACCCCTTTCTATCTGTAGACTCCCTAGGGGAACGCCAGGAAGTACAGGATGTACAACTGCGACCGCAGGTCGCAGAGACAGAACAAGCTGCTACCACAGTAAGATCTTGGCCAGGCGGGGGAAAATGCAGACAAAATCAAACAAAATACAATCGGCTAAGAAAACTTGGAGAACTTTTGCCCTGAAAATGGGCAGCAGACTCCATGTTGTTTGCATCACCATGGTAACCATGGGGTGCCTGGCCGGCATAGCTGCTTCCTGGTCCCACCTCCCACACTTTTGCGGGCTTCCGATTGGTTCTTCCACAGTCACTCAGACAGGACTTCTAGTCCCGCCTTCCAGCCACTAACCTGTACTGCTGTGTTTCAGATTTCTACCGGAGCTGCTCAGAGCCTGTATTTTTTTAAAAAAATGCCTACCTGTAAATGCTAATGAAAGATATCTTTTTCAGACAAAATTTAATTCCACAGGTTTCTATGTTACAGTCCTAAATTTAAGCTAGTTCTAAGTTAAATAACCTGACTTTTTCTCTATAGTTGTGTTACTAAATAATGTTCTATTGATGAGAGATATCAAATATGCTTCTTTATATTTTACTTTTAATTTTGAAGGTTATGAAGATGCCTTTGCTCGCCACAGGAACAAGCCGGCAAAGTTCCTGTGATGACCAAAGAATCCTTATTTTCATTGCTAACTATAAAAATAAAAATGTATACTCAAGGATCTTATTTCAGTTACATCAAGTGACGTCACATAGAACAGTGAACTCCTAGTTAAAAATAAATTAAAATGGATCCAAATATTTTAAGACCACGTGGTTACATAAAGTTAATACAATTATAAGTTATGTTCTTATTCTTAATATATATATATATATATTTTAGATATTTAGATAACCTATATTTGTTAATCTATAAATTAATTAGCACATGCCTAATTGATTAGTTAATATATATTTGCCTAATTGTTTTTCTTCAACAGAAAACCCATAATTTATGTTTTATATTTACATTTATCAGATACTCTGCCTTTTCAGTTACAGATATTTGAGATAAATGTGTTTACTATAAGTTTGCTTTTAAGTAAAAATACAATCAAGTAATTTCTAATTCTCAAGGTTCTTGTTCAAACTCATAAAATGATAAATTATTATAATTATTTTTCCAAAATATCTAAAGGTTTTAACTTTATTTTCATTGATATTTCTTATCAAAATATGATAATTTGTTTACAGATTCTAAGGTTTTCAAAAATTGTTCCAAAGTATACAAAAAAAAAAGGGGGGCACACATGCCTCCTCCTGGATGAAGAACGTTGGTGTCCTGTGATTTTTTTTATTTTTTAACCTCGACGTCTCTCGCCGGACTCAGTTTCCGTTAGCCGGACTTGGCATCTGGAGGTCCTTACTGAGATTCAGAAAGCAGAGGTAAGGCTCACCTTCTAAGGGAAAAGGGGGAGGATTGGATCCAAGATAATTTAAAGAGACAGGGTATGTACCATGGGTAACTCAACAGTGAAACTTCGTCTGGCCAACGAAGTTAAGAACTGTTAAGCAAACAAGAAACAAAAATAAAAACCAAGACAGCAACAGAATTCGTTGAAGCTATAGCCCAGGCTTGTCCTTGGTTTCTGACAGGAGGCTTTCTTAATAACAGTGATTGGGATTTGGTAAAGCAGGATCTCCAAAAGTTGTTGAGGGACTAGGGTCCAGATAGAGTCCCGATTGCTACTTTCTCTCTATGGAGATTGGTAAAGGATGCTCTTTTAACTGATAAAGTGAAGATTAAGGAGCAGCTTGCTGAATGCAAACAGGCTCTTAATCGGGTCCAAACTGCTGCCACTATTGATCAGGTTATTCAACAACCTTCCAACATACTCAAATCTCAAAGTAAAATTAATCAACATATTTTGTCAGGGATTTTAGCTGCCAACCAAAGAATAGATTTACTCCAAGCTCAGGTAGAAGAATTGGCTGACTTGGTGCTTTTGGGTTGCGTTGACCAACGTGCACATTTATGCATAACCTCTGTCAGATTTAATGATTCCAGAAATGCTTCCCGCATCATTGGCGAATATTTGGCCGGAACTTGGTCCATGGAAGCGGAAGACATGATCCAGTCTCAACTAACCCAAATAGCTGTCTTGAACAGTACCCGTGTCGATCCCGTGACTTTGGGACAATTCACCGACTGGATATCTTCTGCCTTTTCCTTTTTTAAAGAGTGGGTGGGGGTAGGCGTTTTTGGTGCAATGTGTTGCTTCGGTATGTTCCTCTGTTTGTGGTTTCTCTGTCGCCTCAAGGCCCGCAATGCTCACGATAAGGCTATGATCATACAAGCTCTTGCAGCTTTAGAAAATGGCAACTCACCTCAAGTCTGGCTTGCGCATCTTAAACAGTAAATCTTTGACATGGTCGTTGCACCCCAAGTTATTATAACATTGCACTGGGATCGACATGTCTTTCCTCGCTATTCTCTTAGTGTTGGACAGCCCTTGCACTCTGCTGGTCTTGCTGCCATTGCACGCAGATGGGTTTCCACACTAGTGCTTCTCTATCACTTTAAAGTCTGTGCCTTTCTTTCAGGGTGCTGTCAACTTGTTTGTCATTGTAAACAGCCACAGTTCAGCCTCAGCAATCCCCCTCCGTCCACCACAGTCACGATACAGGATGCGAGGCAAGGCACTGCACTTGAGTGATCCTTGAAGTGGACCTCAAGGAGAGCATGTCCTATTGCATGCGGGTTTGACGTCCTTCCTTACCCCACTTTATCCACGCCCCGCCCCACGAAAAAAGGCGTCGGCTGATATGGCCTCAGATCTGGGGAAGGGCCCTCCTTAGGGCTGAGCCATACTATGCAGCCACTTCTGTACAGTGGGATAGGACCTCTACTCTTGCCTGTATTGCTTTAAGAAAACTAAAGGGGGGAACTGTGGTGAGCCGCTTCTGCCGTATTTGCAGACTGTGGTTGCCATTACAAGATGGCGCTGGCTCCGCTGTGGTTTGTGACAAACAACTCCTAATTTGGGAGAGTTGGCACATGGTTTTTCAACACCCTATGAGAAAGTTGCATCATGGCAGCTTCGCATTGGGGCTTGAGGTGCTTTATTAAGGCTGGGAGGGGCATCCGAGAAGTTAGAAGAAAAGTATCAAGGACCTGAATAAAACTGCTGAAAGAAGATTCCTGAGTTGTGTCTTCCTTGCGGGCAAGGGGTCGCGACATTTGTTAAAGATAAGTTGACTATATTTTAGAGGCCTAATTCTGGGCTCTCCATTTTGTTCTATTGACTTATTTGGTATCTATTTATGCCACTTTTTCTTGATTCCTGTATCTTTACACTAAGTTTTGAAACCAGGCAGAATCAGCCCTGTAATGTTCTTCTGGAATACTTTGCAAGTAATACTGTTTTGTTTTATTTATTTTTTAACTTCTCCATATAAACTTTAGAATCAGCCAATATCCACATTTTTATTGTCATTACATCAAATCTATACATCCAGATAGGAGAACTGACATTTTAATAATATCAAATCTTCCTATCTATGAACAAGAATTTCTTTTTACTTACATCGAGTTGTTTCTAAATTTCCATCATTAGAATTTTACTATCCTCATATTGATATTGTATATATTTTGTGAGATTTATACCAGAGTATTTTATTTTGGGGGTTGATAATGTAAATGATGTTATAGTTTTCATTTCATTTAATTTCACTGATGGTATATGGAAAAGTGATTGCCTTTTAGATATTGAACTTGTATCCTTCCAACTTGAAATGGTTGCTGAATAGTTCTGTAACTATTCAGACTTGTTTTTACTTCTTTTAAATTTTCAATGTTATACATAGACTATCATGTCTTTTATTAAAAAAACCCTTTTATTTCTTCCTTTCAAATCTCAAATCTGTAGTCCTTCTATTTCCTTTGTGTCTTATTCAATTATGATTTCAAGTCCAAAGAAATGTCAAAAGAGGACATTGTTTCCTTCTTTATCATCTTAGTAAAAAGCTGCCTTTCTTACCATTATGTATGATGATAACTGTAGTTCTGCTTCACTTTTGTGTTATTTTGTTGCAGATGTTCTTATCAAGACAAGGAAGATCCCTTTGATTCCTAGTTTATTGAGAATTCTTATCATGAACGAATCTAGAACATTGTCCGATGTTTTATGCAACTATTGGTGTGATCATGTGATTTTTCTGCCCCAGCCTGTTGATATGATGGATTACATTAATTGGATTTTAAATGAAAATACAGTCTTGCATACTTGGGATAAATCCTGCTTAGTCACGGTGAATTATTTCATAAGGAGAAACTCTTTGCTCCTGTAATTTGGCCACATGGTAGTAAAGTTTGAATAGGAAGGGTGTAAAAAGCATTTGACTCTTTCCTTTTATTTATACAACTTTCCAGATAGTTAGTTTCTTATTATCCTATTATAATGAATCATAGACTTAAACACATGGATTGATGGGTACCTTTCATCCACCAACTTTTAGTTAGGCAAATGCCTCTCCCAATTCCAGTAGTTATTCTCAACTGGACTGGTAAACTATTCCATGAAAGATTTTAGGCTCTTTTGGGTTTTCCTCTTGCCAGATCTGTCAGAGGTACATTGCTTTCCCTTCCATCTCCTACACAAGATGCCAATAATGCATGGGTCTCATGTGTGTTCATGCCTTGGGGTCAACATTGATGTTAGTGGACACAAATCTTCACCTAGTTTTTGGTTTTCCTATCTAATGATCTCTCTAATTGTCTTTGAATAAAAATTCAAGAAGATCCAAAAATTATTCTGTGACTGTTTTCATCAACTTTCCAGGATTTCCTTTAGTATTTCATGACTTTGAAGAATAGCTTATATGAAGTTTGAAACTACTGAATTATAACAGACTATCGAGATTATATCCACAAAGTTGTTATTGTTCTATATGCTTGCACAGGGACTTCCTCCTAGTTTTAACTAAATGCATGTCTTAATTCTTAATAGTAGGGATATCTTGGTTTCCTTTGCAGACCTTGATCTGTCTTGTGAAACAAAACTTTTAGGCATGGCTAACACAAGGCTTTGATTATACAGAAATAACATGAATCCAGTGCTGAGATCAATGTACTATTGGTATTTGTGTGTAGGAAAAAAAGCAGAACAAGGTAATAGCTTTTATTACTGAATAGATAAGAAAGAACAGCAGGTCCTTGAAATGAACATAGTAGCCTATCTTCTTAGTTTGAGCTATAAAAACCATTTCAACTCAAACACTAAAATATTCCACTGGAAGATATCAAGGAAGAAACAGCGTTCCAAAAAAATGCATTTGTCTTTACTATTGCAGTAAAACAATGTGAGACTTTTTAAAAAGTAATCTGATTCTTCAAAGATAGCCTGATTAAGTTAGAAGAACAAATAGATTTTCTTAAGACAAAGTTGAAATATCAAAGTTTGACTTCTATGCATGAGAAAAAAATAATAGACCAAACTTGATTTTAAATGAGACACTACAAAAATGGGTCAGGTTTTAGACATTGATAGAACAAAAGGTTACTAGGTTCTAAAAACTTTTAACAAAAGTGCAGAGGAAAGATCACAGAGAGCAGATAGGGATGATTTAGGCAACCCAGATTCCATAAGTCTTTAAAATATATCCTCTTAAAACTTTAGAGTAGCTATAGTAACTTTACAATTAAATATTAAAATGTAACCCTTATATTTTATCCTCTCACACTAGATCCTTAAGGAGGAACAGTGAAAATCAATTAAAATCTACATCATAAAAACAGATAAGAGCAATCTGTGCATCACTATCAAGGAAGGGAGCTGTAAGCAGATAAGAGCAATCTGTGTATGAGTAGCAAGGAAGAGAGCTGTAATAAATTCTTCCACCATCCCACCATCCACATCCAACCTAGGAATCCATTAGGAGGTCAAACTTGTGATTTCCTTTGGAGAGACTTGGAAGAATGCTCCAAGTCTTTTCCATCCTCTTTAGAGGATGAATAAAGACTGCTGTAACCTCCTTGGCCAAGGAACAAGTAAGAGAGACTTGAAAAAATCACTTGAAACCAGGCACAGTGGCACACATCTGTAATCTCACCTGTTAGGGAGGCTGAAGGAGGGGGATCACTTGTTCAAAGTCAGCCACAACAATTTAGCAAGGTTCTAAGCAACTTGGTGAGACCTTGTCTATTAAAAAAAATTATAAAAAGGGCTGGAGATGTGGCTCAGTGGTAAAGTGCCCTTGGGTTCAATCTGTGGTACCAAAGGGAAAAAAAAGAGTCTCCTGATGAACCCTCCAGATACAGTGGAATTTCCAGGCATGAAGACTGTTCTAAATAACTCATGAGACCATTAAGAATAGAATTTGGCTGGTGTTCTTAGGGAATATTGATAAGTGTGGAGTCAACTGGCATCCTTCTGTGTTTCCTGGTCTCGGATAAGTTTTTTCCAATTGTTTCCCCAGAAGGAATGATGTTTTCTGAATAATATTATGTAAATACTCTTTATTAACTTGAGTAAATTCCTTTATAATCCTTTGATAACTACATATAGAGTATATATAAAATATATATGCTATATATAACTACATAGAATACACATGTACATATATACATAGATATACGCATATACATATATTAAACTTAAAATATCCATCTTTTTATAAAGATTCATTGCATGCTTTCAGCAATTGATATATATATATGATATAAATATTTTCTACACAGTTATTATAGTTATTCATAATATTAATTATATCACATGTAACTATGCATATATGTTACCTTTGCTTATAATTATTGGTGAGTAATTATTCATCTCTTTTAGTGTTATTTTTGAGTTTTGAAAGGAAGATTTTGACAATCTTACAAAGTGATCTGAAGCATGTTTCTTATCTTTAGGATAATTTGTTTAACTTTGTAAATTTATTTTTCCTTTAGTGTTGGCTAGAATTTTCTAGTGAAGTAATTACAGGGTTACAGTTTTTCTTTAAGAGAACATTTGACTATTTTAATACATTAATTTTTTAATTATTATCTTGGTAAGATATTCAAGTTTTCTGGTTTTCTTTTGTTTTGTTTTAAAATCTGCCTTTCTACCTTATATTTTTAGGAAAATTCTGACTTCATTCATGTTTCATATACAAATTTATTACAGCAGATTGTATTCTAAATATGTGGCACATACTGGGCAAGTTCAATCCCAGAGTTGCATACCCAATCCAATTTGTGATTTATTTTAATTAATTAAACAAAGAGATATTTTGAAATGTCTCCTAATTCCAGGTTTATATTGATTTCTATTAACCTGATTTACACTGATTTCTAGCTTGTTAGCACTTTACTCAAAGCACAGGCTCAAAATAATTTTAATTCTTTGAAATTAATTGGAATTTATTTAATGAGAATTTTATTATACTTTTTAAACCTTATGTGCTGTAGGCAATAATGTACTCTCTGAAACCTATTTTGCCTAGTTTTTTAAACTACACCATTAAAATCTTATATATCCTAATTATGTGAAAAAATACATTATGTACCCTCCTATGTCACTTGTTAGGTAAGAGATATCAAATCTACTTGCATATGAATTTTTATATTTCATTTTTTCATCTAATTTTTATGAATTCATTATAGTTGTACATGATGGTGGAATTTATTGTTACATATCAACACATATGTACAAATAACAATATAGTTTGGTAAATATCCCTCTCTTGTCCTATTTCTTAATGTAGCTATGTCAAGTTTTTGTTATGTTCTTAGATGTTTTTGAATTTTAAAATATTATATATTTCTGTTCAATTAAATACTTCAGCATTATGAAACTACACTATCTTTGGTGATTCATTTAGTTTTTTTTTTCTTTCCAACATCTCTCATTCACTTCTCAGAGCATAACTAGCTAACATGAGGAGTCACATGTTCCTAGAGATGCTGTTAATGATTACTTAACACTGCCTTTTTTAAATTTTTAAATTTTAATTTGTTATATATGATAGCAGAATTCATTAAAATTCATATTACATATATAGAGCACATTTTTCCATATGTTTGGTTGTACATAAAGTATATTCACACCATTTGAGTCTTCATACATGTACTTAGGGAAATGATGTCCATCTCATTCCACCATCTTTTTTACACCCCTTGCCCCCTCTCTTCCACTCCCTCCTCTTTGCCCTATCTAGAGTTCCTCTAATCTTCACAAGCTTCCCCTCTCAATCCCACTATGAATAAGCCTTCTTATATCAGAGAAAACATTCAGCATTTGGTTTTTCAGGATTGGCTAACTTTACTTAGCATTATATTCTCCAGCTCCATCCATTTGCCTGCAAATGCCATGATTTTATTCTCTTTTATTTCTGAGTAATATTCCATTTTGTATATATACCACATTATTTTTATCCATTCATTTACTAACGGGCATCTAGGTTGGTTTCACAGTTTAGCTATTGTGAATTGTGCTGCAATAAACATTTATGTAGCTGCATCACTATGGTATGTTGTTTTTAAGTCTTTTGGCTATAGACCAAAGAGTGGAATAGCTGAGTCAAATAATGGTTCCATTCAAAGTTTTCCAAGGAATCTTCATACTGCATTCCACATTGGCTGCACCAATTGCAGTCCCACCAGCAATGTATGAGTGTGACTTTTTCTCCACATCCTTGCTAACACTTATTGTTGTTTGTATTCTTAATAGCTGCCATTCTGACTGGAGTGATATGAAATTGTAGAGTAGTTTTGATTTGCATTTCTCTAATAGAGATGTTGAACATTTTTTCACATATTTGTTGATCATATATCACCTTCTGAGAAGTGTCTATTCAGTTCCTTTGCCTATTTATTTATTGAGTTATTTGTAATTTTGGTGTTTAGCTTTTTGAGTTCTTTATATACCCTAGAGATTAGTACTCTATCTGATGTGCAAATGGAAAAAAATTGCTCCCAAGCTGCAGGCTCTCTCTATTCACCTCACTGATTGTTTCTTTTGCTGAGAAGAAGCTTTTTAGTTTGAATCCAACCTATTTATTAAGTCTTGATTTTAATTCTGGTGCTATAGGAGTCATTAAAAAAGTAGGGAGCTAGTCCAATGTGATGGAGATTTGGGCCTACTTTTTCTTCTATTAGGTGCAGGGTGTCTGGTTTAATTCGTAGGTCCTTGATTCACTTTAAGTTGAGTTTTGTGCATGATGAGAGACAGGGGTTTAATTTCATTTTGTTGCATATGGATTTCCAGTTCTCTCAGCATCATTTGTTGAAAAGGCTATCTTTTCTCCAATGAATGTTTTTGGCACCTTTGTCTAATATAACTATAATTATATGGGTTAGTCTCTGTGTCCTCTATTCTGTAAAATTGGACTACAAGTCTATTTTTTTGTGACAATAGAATGCTGTTTTTATTACTATTGCTCTGTAGTATTGTTTAAGTCTGGTATAGTGATGCCCCCTGCTTTACTCCTCTTGCTAAGAATTGCTTTAGCTATTCTGGGTCTCTTATTTTTCCAGATGAATTGCATGATTGCTTTTTCTATTTTTATGAGGAATGTCATTGGGAATTTGATTGGAAGTGCATTAAAACTGTATAGCACTTTTGGTAATATGGTCATTTTGAAAATATTAATTCTGCCTCTCCAAGAACAAGGGAGATCTTTTCGTCTTCTAAGGTCTTCTTTAATTTCTTTTTTTAGTGTTCTGTAGTTTTTGTTGTAGAGTTCTTTCCCGTATTTTGTTAGGTTGATTCCCAAGTGTTTTATTTTATTTTATTTTTAAGGCTATTTTAAATAGTGTTCCTTTTTTCCCTTTTTGAAGATTTGTCACTGATATACAGAAATGCCTTTGATTTATGGGTGTTGATTTTGTATCCTGCTACTTTGCTGAATTCATTTACTAGTTCTAAAAGTTTTCTGGTGTAACCTTTTGTGTCTTCTAGGAATAGAATCATATTGTTGAAAAATAGTGCTAATTTAAGTTCTCCCCCGCCCATCTGTATCCCTTTAATTTCTTTTGTCTGTATAATTGCTCTGGCCGGTGTTCCAAGAACTATATTAAATAGAAGTGGTAAAAGAGGGCATCCCTGTCTTGCTCCAGTTTTCACAGGGAATGCTTTTGATTTTTCTTTATTTAGGATAATGTTGGCCTGGGGCTTAGCATAGATAGTTTTTACAATGTTGAGATATGTTCCTGTTATCCTTAGTTTTTCTAGTGTTTTGAACATGAAGAAGTGCTGTATTTTGTTGAATGCTTTCTCTGCATCTATTGAGATATCGTATGGTTCTTATCTTTAAGTCTATTGATGTGATGAATTACATTTCATTTCTGTATGTTGAATCAACCTTGCATCCCTGGGATGAATCCCACTTGATATGGTACATGATCTTTTTGATATGTTTTTGTATTTGATTTTCCAGAATTTTATTGATCATTTTTGCATCTATGTTCATTAGATATATTTGTATGAAGTTTTCTTTCTTTGATGTGTCTTTGCCTGGTTTTGGAATCAGTGTGATATTGGCCTCATAGAATGAGTTTGGAAATGTGCCCTCTTTTCTTTTCCCTGAAATAAATTGAAGACTATTGGTATTAGATCTTCTTTAAAGGTCTTGTAGAATCCATTTGGTCCTGGGCTTTTCTTGGTTGGTAGGTATCTGATGGCATTTTCTATTTTATCACTTGAAATTGATCTAACTTTTGTATATTATTCTGCTTCAAATTGAGCAAATCATATGCCTCTAGAAGTTTGTCAGTGATTTCAATATTTTCTGTTTTATTGGAGTAAAAGTTTTCAAAATAATTTCTAACTATCTTCTGTATTTCTGTAGTGTCTCCTTTATCATCATGTATGTTAGTAATTTGAGTTTTCTCTCTCCTTCTCTTCATTAGCATGGCTAAGGGGCTGTCAAATTTATTAATTTCTTCAAAGAACCTCCTTTCTGGTTTTTTTTTTATTGGTCGTTCATAACATTACATAGTTCTTAATACATCATATTACACGGTTTGATTCAAGTGGATTATGAACTCCCGCTTTTACCCTGTATACAAATTGCTGTATCACATCAGTTTCCCTTCCATTGATTGACATATTGCCTTTCTAGTGTCTGATGTATTCTGCTGTCTGTCCCATTGTCTACTATCCCCCCTCCCCTCCCCTCCCCTCCCCTTTTCTCTCTCTACACCTTCTACTGTAAATCATTTCTTCCATTTGTATTCTCTTGTCTTACCCCTCCTTTCCTCTTATATGACATTTTGTATAACCCTGAGGATCGCCTTCCATTTCCATGCAATTTCCCTTCTCACTCCCTTTCCCTCCCACCTCTCATCCCTGTTTACTGTAAATATTCTTCTCAAGCTCTTCGTCCCTACCCTGTCCTTGTTTACACCCCTTATATCAAAGGAGTCATTTGGTATTTGTTTTTTAAAGATTGACTAGCTTCACTTAGCATAATCTGCTCTAATGCCATCCATTTCCCTCCAAATTCTATGATTTTGTCATTTTTTAATGCAGAGTAATACTCCATAGTGTATAAATGCCACATTTTTTTATCCATTCATCTATTGAAGGGCATCTAGGCTGGTTCCACAGTCTTGCTATCGTGAATTGAGCTGCTATGAACATCGATGTAGCAGTGTCCCTGTAGCATGCTCTTGTTAGGGCTTTAGGGAATAGACCGAGAAGGGGAATAGCTGGGTCAAATGGTGGTTCCATTCCCAGCTTTCCGAGAAATCTCCATACTGCTTTCCAAATTGGCTGCACCAATTTGCAGTCCCACCAGCAATGAACAAGAGTGCCCTTTTCCCCGCATCCTCTCCAGCACTTATTGTTGTTTGACTTCCTAATGGCTGCCAGTCTTACTGGAGTGAGATGGTATCTTAGGGTAGTTTTGATTTGCATTTCTCTGACTGCTAGCGATGGTGAGCATTTTTTCATGTACGTGTTGATTGATTGTATGTCCTCCTCTGAGAAGTGTCTGTTCAGGTCCTTGGCCCATTTATTGATTGGGTTATTTGTTATCTTATTGTCTAATTTTTTGAGTTCTTTGTATATTCTGGTTATTAGGGCTCTATCTGAAGTGTGTGGAGTAAAGATTTGTTCCCAGGATGTAGGCTCCCTGTTTATCTCTCTTATTGTTTCTTTTGCTGAGAAAAAACTTTTTAGTTTGAGTAAGTCCCATTTGTTGATTCTATTTGTTAACTTTTGTCAATTTTTTCAATTGTTTCTTTTGTTTAAATTCCATTGATTTCAGCTCTAATTTTAATTATTTCCTCTTATGCTGCTTTTGGTGCTGATTTGTTCTTCTTTTTCTAGGCTTTGAGATGTAATGTTAAGTCATTTATTTATTGACTTTTTCTTCTTTTAAGGAATGAAACCCGTGAGATGAACTTTCCACTTAGTACTGCCTTCATAGTGTCCCATAGATTTCAATACATTGTATCTATGTTCTCATTCACCTCTAAGAATCTTTTAATCTCCTCCTTCATGTTGTTTGCAACTTATTGTTCATTCAGTAGCATATTATTTACTCTTCAAGTGTTGGAGTAGCTTTTATATTTTCTTTTATCATTGATTTCTAATTTCATTCCATTATGATCTGATAGAATGCATGATAATATTTCTACTTTTTTTGTATTTGCTAAGAGTAGCTTTGTGGCATAATATATGATCTATTATAGAGAAGGATCCATATGCTGCTGATAAAAAGTGAATTCTTTAATTGAAGGATGAAATATCCTATGTATGTCAGTTAAGTCTAAGTTATTGATTGTATTATTGAGATCCAAAATTTCTTTGTTCAACTTTTGTTTGGAAGATCTATGAGGTGGTGAAAGAGGTGTATTAAAGTCACCCATAACTACTGTGTTGTGGTCTATCTGACTCTTGAGCCTGAGAAGAGTATGTTTGATGAATGTAGATTCTCCATTTTTGGAGCATATAAATTTATTATTAATGTGTCTTGTTGATGAATTGTTTCCTGAAGTAGCATGAAATATCCTTCTTTATCCCTCTTGATTAACTTTGGCTTGAAATCTACTTTATTTGATATGAGGTTGGAAACCCCTGCTTGCTTCTTCAGTCCATGTGAGTGGTATGATTTTTTTCCTAACCTTTCATCTTCACTCTGAGGAAAATACATCCTCAACAAGACAAAGAACCAGGAGTGAGGAGCAAGATTATATGCTGAGAAGGTAGGAGGTGAGGATATAGAATTGTTATACATTACGAAGTGTGAAAGAGAAATCTCAAGAGAAAGATTATTAGCAGGAGAAAAGAAAGGAAGTACATTTGTGTAGACAAGTAAGTGAGAAGACAGTAGAGTACATAAAACAAACACACATATATACTAAGAAAAGTAAAAAAAAATGTTAAAATAGCAGAATTTGGTGGGAAAATGAAGAAAATAATAATTTTAAAAATTAAATATAAAGTATGTACAACACAATGTAATATACTATTTAGTCGTCCCAGACCTCAAAATCCTAATTTATGTAAAGTCCTTGGTTTCACATATGTTGAGGATGTGAGGTCAGAAGAAAGGAGAGGGAGAGGGAAAAGGAGAGAGAGAGAGAGAGAGAGAGAGAGAGAGAGAGAGAGAGAGAGAGAGAAAATCATGAAGGAAGATAAAATCATGAAGGAAGATACAGGGCTTGTTTCGGTATCTTTCCTGCTTCCCTTCTCATCTGATAGGTTGGCTCATCTGTTTTTAGCAGATTTCTCTGCCCTCAGGATGGTGAAGGTAACCAGGGTGTCACTGTGCCAGGTTAATGGCTGCTGGGGAGAGTGGGGAGTTAGAAAGAAACTGGGTACCTGGAAGATGGTGATGAAGGTGATCCAAGATGGAGGCTCCTGCTTTCAGTAGTGGGGTGTTTGGTCTCATGAGGGAAATCTGGTGATGGTGTTAGATGATGATTTCAGTGGTAGCTCTGTGGCTTGCAGTGTCGGCTGACTTCAGAGCCTGTGTGAAGTTCCTGGGTCCAGACAGGCTACTGCACGTCTGCGATAAGTCTGCTGCTGCAGAATCCCAAGATGGCTGCAACTAGGTTATTCCCCACATTGGTAGGTGTGGGTCCACACAGGGGTGGCAGCTGAAGTTCTTACTCAAGGGAAGCTGCCAGGTGTCCTCCATGGGAGGGGTGTCAGTAATTTCTGCTCAAGTGGGTGGCCAAAAGTTCTTTGCAGGTGCTCCGGCTGCTGCCAATGGTCTCACTAGGGTATCCAGTAGTCCTGAGTGGGCGAGTAGTTGGGAGATCTACTCTGACTCTGAGGCCCAGAGTCCTGGATGCACAGGGTGCTTCCTGCATGGGGGACAGGAATATTGCTGGTAGAGAAGCCTTATTCTCACTACTTGAACCCCAGCTCACAGAGCAACGCACAATGCTGCTGCACTCTGGCACACCATCTTGGAACCAGTTCATTTAGTTAAGTCTAGCTTGTCAATTTTTCTTTGCTTATCATATCTATGGTAAGATGTTGTGACATTTTGCATGCAAACTATTGGACTTACATTTTTAATTTGCTTCCTTCAAAGAAAATATAGTATTTTGTTCACCTAATAATATTTGACTTTGACCAGGGATGTCAAATCCATACATATTAAGCACAATATCTGATATAATTGAAAATAGTAACCTACTGTTACTATGCTTTTTAGTTCTGCTTCCTGATTTTTATTTTTTCTTCTGTCTTTTCTTGACTTAATATTGATTGATCAATTCCTATTCCATTTTATCCCACCATTTTCAGAAATTTTTATATCCTTTACCAATTTCCAGTTTCTTTTATCATATAAGGTTTTTGATTTGTTCAAATTTTGCAGGAATAATAACGTCAGTCTTTTCAAGAGCATCATTATAGAGGATATATAGTGCTGTCTCATTTTAACTTTTATTTTTATTTTTTTTCTCCAAAAGATTTTATTTTATTATTTCCATTTGTATCCACAATTCATCAGCTATTTAGTTCTCTATGTGAGATAAAAGGACAAGAAACCTTTTTCCATATGTATGTTCAATTGATCTATCACAATGCTACATATGTTAAGTAAGTGTAAAATGAAGATGCTTTATGAAAAAAAGTAACTCCTTTTGGCATATGTTTTATAACTGCAAACATAAATGGAGACTTTAATTATTAATCTAGGTTTGGTCACATCCTGATGAGACAAAAAAGTAGCTGGAGAGCAGTTTGGGTGATCCAGGGGGTCTCCCTGCTTCTATCATGACTTATAGTTACTTGTATTATGAAAATTATTTGTAAAATTTTTGTTTTTGATAATATCTCTTATTTGTGCATTTATGATTTGATGTCTATGTCCTTATTCCAGCATTTCAGGAGAAGGAAGATACAAGCAGTCACAAGGTGAATGCATGCTTCAAACTAAAAGTCTAGGAATTCTTGATTGTTTTCAGACATTGTTTATTTTTTAAAAACTGTATTAAGTCCAGATGATATATATCTTCCATCACAAAGAATTAACACTTAACTCCTCCAGGCATATACAAGTGAGGAACAAATTTTATCAGTCTATTCCCTGGTCAATTGCTCTGCCATGAAATAATACATCCTTATGTAAAGCATAGACCAAATATTTCTCCTTTTTTTTTCTTTTTGTTTTTTGCCCCACCCACCCAATCTACTGCAACATATGTCCAATAAGATTTTTGTAAAGCTTTTTTCTAGAATTCCTAAATTTTTGTTTTTAAATTTTCTATGATGTTGCTCACAATAACATCTATTTAAAGAGTTTTCTATTGACTGAGTAAAATTCCATTGTATATATTTTTCACATTTTCTTTATTTATCATCTATTGACAGATGCCAAGGCTGGTTCCAGAACATGGCTATTGTGCATTGTGTTGCTGTAATAGGTGTGCTTGTATCATTATAGTATACCACCAACAAATATACCAATCCTTAGCAATCAGGATATCCAACTGAAAACTACACTGAGATTTTGTCTTGCTCCAGTAAGAATGATAATTGTCAAGGTTACAAATAATAATAACAAATTTTCTTGAGGACACAGAATAAAGGAACCATTATACACTGTTGGTGGAATTGTAAATTAGTACAACCAGTATAGAAATTAATTTTACAGTTCCTCAGAAGATTAGAATCACCATATGATCCAGTCATGCCATTCTTCAGTTTTTATGCAAAAGAATTAAAATCAGCATACTATAGTTGTACACATAGACCCATATATATAGCAGCACAATTCACAATTACCAGGTCATAGAACCAATGTGGGTGTTCATAGACAGATGAATGGATCAATACACACACACACACACACACACACACACACACACACACACAATGGAGTTTTACTTAGACATTAAGAGGAGCAAAGTTATGTCATTTGCAGCAAAATGGATAGAACTATAAAGAATCATGTTAAGCAAAATAAACTACAATCAGAAAATCAAGGGTCTTACATTTTCCTTCATATGTGGAAGCCCAAGGGGAAAAAAGAAAAAAAGACTGATCTTCTGAAAAATAGAAAGATCAATAGAATAGAAGAAGGGGATCAGTAGGAGGGAAAGGGGAGTGAAAAAGAGGGTATTGAGGAATGAAATTGGTCAAATTATCTCTGAAAACCACTCTTATGTGTAATTATTATACACCAATAGATTTTTTTAAGTTTATTCTTATCATGAAATAGAATTAATTCAACATGGGTTTTGTGGGTCTATTGTGCAATAGTTGAAAGAAAGCAGATACCTGTTTAAAAAAAACTGAGAATGGAGGAACTTTAGATTGGGCAGAGGGGAGTGAGGGGAGGGAGTGGGGGGGGGTTGCAGTGGTAGGAAGGATGGTGGAATGAGACTGAAATTATTACCATGTGTATTTGTATGATTACACAAATTGTATGACTCTATCATTTTTAGCCAGAGAAATGGGAAATTGTGCTCCATTTGTGTACAAGGAGTTGAAATTCATTCTGTTGTCATGTATAACTAATTAGAACAAATTTTTTTAAAAAAAATAAATAGACCTGAGGAGGAGTTCCTAGAGTTTGGATGCATAAACTATGTCTTCTGTATTGATTCCATTCATTTTATGTCATAAGTGCAAAGAAGGCAGTATATGGTCATTTTTATAATTAAGAAGACTCTCTCCCAGTGTGCTGCCATAGTGGCTCTAACCAGTACCATTCCACTGAGTACTCTATTTTGAGCACATTTGTGACTTTAAAGCTTAAAGTGGTTCCCAAAGTGCTATATTCTGCCATTAGTCAAGATAAATGCTGAAGAGTACTAGATACTATTTTAACCCTGACTTTATAGGGATTGTAGTAATGTGTTGGATTTTGCTGTATATTTGTACAATTTCTTGAAAAGGAGTTTTCTGCTGCTTTCATTTTAGGACTTGAGAAATAAATCAAGACTGATAAAATTATTTAAACTAAGACAAATACTTAAACTAAGTTATAATATGTCAATATTTCTGGTCAATAGTCAAATCTATAATTAGCCTTAATACCCTAATAAATAGCAAAACTGTGTGATTGATTAAAACTACTTCTGATAGCAAGAGGTAGTGGTTTGTCTTTGAATATATGCCATTTTCTGACAATTTTTAAGCAAATTGGCTGATCAATCTATGCTTTTTTTTTTTTTTTGTAAGCTCAACCAGTAATGATGGCAAGTGAATGGCTTGAATTTCTTTTTCTTTTTAAGCATGTTTTCTAGGTGTTGTTTTGGATATAGAATAATATGATACATTAAGTTATCTATATATTGCTTTAAAATACCTAAATTTATGTATCAATATAAATAAACTTAAATAAATTTTCTTATAAAAATATCTTCGATTATTTAAGAAACCTTGGTCATCTCTATTTGTATAATTGCAATAAACATTTCATACTTTCATGGAGTAACATTACTATTAGTACTTTCTAGGAAGTAAAAAAGAATCATCTTCTGAACCAATTGTTATACTCTTACATACAAAATTAATTTCCACTTTTGATATTTATTGATTCGTAGATCATTATCCAGAACAAATCAGGGTCAAGAATAAAGGACTTTGCAGCCAACCATAAAAGTAAGATCAACTTTCAAATGAGTTCTGAACACAGTATCTTCTAATGATAACAGACATAGTTACCATTCTGTGGATTTGTGATATTTGCTTCATGAGATCTCCTGCAGTACTGTCTTCACAGTGTGTTGATTTTTGACTGATATGGTAAGATTTTGATTTGTAGAGCTATTACTACAATTTCTCTAAGGGCCAGCAGTTGGTCATTTCTTGAAGTTAAGTGAGTGCCTGAGATTTAGACTTTGAAAATATGGATATAGTGCAAAGGAAATTGTCTATAATATTATTATAATGTGAGTTTAAGACAAATGCTGCTCAGCCAGGCACATGCCTGTAATCCCAGCAGCTTTGGAGGCTGAGGCAGGAGGACCGTGACTTCAAAACCAGCCTCAGCAAAAGCAAGATGCTTTTGCTGTCTCTAAATAAAATACAAAATAGGGTTTGGGATGGAGCGCAATGGTTCAGTGCTCCTGAGTTCAATCTCCAGTTACTTACCCCTCAAAAAAAGAAACATACCCCTCTATATTGTGAAATTCTATTCTTTTAAATCATGAAAACTTAGTGTGTACAATTCTAAAATTCCCATTCTAAAATTAAAATTAATGAAAACTAATAATTCTGGAACTAGTTTGTTAATTATCAGCTCAGAGTAATTGTTTCATATTAACTAAATTCAAAATTAATCATAATCTGAAGAAATATTGATACTGAATATGGTAATATTAATCTGATTATTTAATAAATGAGTATTTTTGATTGATAACTCATTAATTAGAAAAATTAAAAATGAATTTTGTTTAAGAAAAAGGCAATGCAATGTTGAAGAAAGATATATAACCATTGCTTAGTAATTTTAGAATCAAATAATTTTGGAACAATTTGTGATACCATCAAATTTTCATATTTTAAATACTTCAGAAAGTTCCATAAAATAAAATAAATAAAATATATAATTCAAATAATTTTCTTACCTCTAAAGCCTCAAGCAAATAATAATATCAAAATATTTAAGTAACATGTTATTTTCTTTTTAACATGATTACCTAAAAAAACTACTTTATCCTAATGTTTTGAAATGCCTTGCTAAAGAGAAATAGAAATGGGATTGTTGTTTTACTTAATTAAAACTAATAGTAAGAAGCTGACAATGTAAACCATTCTTATTCTAAAAATCAGGTTTTTAAATATTTCTACTTCTATAGTGGGTGAAGTTGGCATTATTCGCCATCTTGCAATAACTGAGACTGATAGTATTTATATAATGTTCTCAAATGCTTTAGCATGAAAGAAGTTGACTCAAAATTTTCATATTTCTTTAGTCAACCTTTTTGTCTTATTCCTTGGGCTGCTATAATAAAACTAGATAGTTCAAAAGCTAGGTAGCTGAAAAACTAGATAGCTCATAAAAAACAGAATTTTTTTTTTTTTCACAAATCTGGTGACTGAGAAGTCACCAGCAGATTCGGTATTTGATAAAAGCCTACTTGCTGCTTTATAAAAGACTTCTTCTCACTGCATCCTCACATCATGGAAGAGTAAGGCTGCTTTCTGAGGTCTCTGTATGAGGGCACTTATCACATTCATGTGGGCTCCACCTTCATGACATAATCACCCCTAGAGGCCCCACCTCATAAAACCATCACTGGAGATAAAATTTCAACCCTTTGAGAGTGAGTCAATAGTCAATAGATATAACTAGATTATATCTCTGATGTGCTCTTCATCCAAGGTTGCCCATCATTTAGTGGTGGTGATCATTCTCACTAGGCATCCTTATGCACCCTCTCTCATCTGCAATACTCAGACACCATGTCTTTGCTTCAACAATCCACTTCTTGACTTCCCTCTTCCCAAAACTCTTTAGTCCTATTCTCTTCATTTATATAATTCAATTTCTTTTCCCCTGACTACAACTTCAGGAACTATAGTTCTCAGTCCCAGATTTAGTCCAAAAGGGATGCTCATCAACCAAGCTACCTAACCTACCCAATGCTGAATTCTTTTTAAAATAATCACTATACATTTCCTTTGTAACAAAATATAATTTTTATCCTGTAGGACCTATTGCACAATTAGTACTGAGAGGAGATAGAGATCTCAGAACAAAATGAAAAACAAACAAAAAACTCCATAATTCAACCTCTGGACATCAGTATAAAAACTTACATGGACAATATCATTTATTTTTAGTTTCAAAACATCCTTACAAAATAATCAACTCAAATACTCCTACTTAAAAGTTGGAGGTTGTCAGACCTTTGGCCTCTAGATCTTGGATGACCCACTGGTATAATTAATTATATAAGAAATTTTCTGTAGCAATTTCACAATTTAGGCACCAATAATTTTTCCTATATTGCTTAAACATAAAAGAGTTATAAATGCTGAGAACCAAACTGCAATTATAGTGTGGAAATGCTCTAGTGTTACTATAGAATAGAGATTTCTATAGTAGTTCTCGTTTCATTTAAAAAAAATGCCAAAATACAGCTGGGAAAAATTACTCCAGAGAAAAATCAGTTACAAAACTGTGGTGAGCCGTTTCTGTGAACTGTGGCCGCCATTACAAGATGGCGCTGGTTTCCCCTGTAGTCTGTGACAAACAACTCCTTATCAGAATGAGTTGGCACGCTGTGACTTGGCACCCTGTGAGAAAAGTCCACGTGGCAGCTTCGCATTGGGGCTTGAGGTGCTTTATTAAGGCTGGGAGGGGCATCCAGGAGAGAGAAGAAAAAGTATCAAGGACCTGAATAAACTGCTGAGAGAAGATTCCCGTGTTGCGTCTTCCTTGCGGGCAAGGGGTCGAGACAAGTTGTGCCGAGACCCAGGAACCAGAACTTTCAGTCAGTCAGGGGTGGTGCACCGGTTAGTCCCAGGTAAGTGGGATCTGCGATGAAAGCAGGGATAGTCCCAGTAAGTGGGATCCGCGTCCAAAGCGGGGTCAGCTCCTCTACAAAGAAAGAGAGAGCCTCATATTTATTGCAGCTGCACTGTGTACTTTCACTTTTGTTTTCTGTGTTTCTTTTGTTGTGTCATCTCGTTTTTGTTTTTTGTGGTATCTCTTGTTGTTTTTTGTGCGTCTTTTTTTGTTGTGTCATGGGTGTCACATCTTCAAGTCCGCTCCTCCTAGCCCTAGATGACCTGTTACGTTCCAAGGGCCTGGAAGTGAAACGTAGTACTTTAGAGAGATTTTTACAGAAGACAGATATTGCTGCGCCGTGGTTTGCATTTTCGGGCAGCCTTACTATACCTAGTTGGGACAAATTAGGAAAAGATCTGGATTTCGCTTACAAACAAGGAACTTTAAGGGGCAGTACCATTCCGCTTTGGAAATTAGTGAGGGGGTGTATAATGGATGGTAAATGCCAAAAAGCTGTGAGCGAGGGTCAGGCCGTTCTTGAGCAATTGCATGAAGAAAAATCGGAGGGGTCACATAGCGAGGTAGCAGAAAGTATTAGGAGTAAGAGTGGTGAAAAGATAAGGGAGTCTGAAGTTAAACAGAGGAGAAGGCTCTATCCGGACTTGACTGAGTTAAAAACTCCCAAGGACACAAGTAGCTCGGACAGTTCTGAGGAATTAGATCCACCCTAGCCGCTCTCAACCCCGCCTTCTCATCTTCCCCCTCCCTATCAGGCCCACAGAAAAGTCTTATTTGACCTTCTCCAGAATATTCACCATGGCTTATTTTAGGACTTTCAGCAAAAGAATCTCTACAAAAAGGTTTAATGTAGATAAACTTCCTATTTTCATGTTGCCCTGTTTTATTTGGCCACTGTCTGAAAAAATCAGCATTCCAGGCACTGGACACTCCCTTACTAGTTTTTCACAAAAATATGTAACAAGGCCTCTGGCCTTGAGCTGGGCTTCACAGTGCTGACTACATTTCTAAGATAAGGGAGTTACTAACTGGGCTCCATGGTAACAGCTGGCAGGAGGAAGAATTGGAAAGGGAGATAGAGGAACTGGAGGGTCCATTGAAAAGGTCAAGATTTAAAGCACCTACAGCCCCGATCGCTGTCACGCTCCCTCCTTATAACCCCGATTGGGACAAGGACAACCCCAGAAGGCTGGGGGGTGTTCAGTGGCAGCCTAAGACGGCCCAAACTTCCCAGTAATTGAAAACTTGGATGCCGATGGACAGCCGGCCAGAGTACATGTTCCTTTAGCCTTTAAGGATATTAAACAACTAAAGGAGGCAGTTACTAATTACGGATCCCATGCCCCCTTTACATTGACTCTCTTTGAGTCTTTCTCTGCCAATCAGCTGACACCTAGTGACTGGCAACAGCTTTGCATGGCTGTGTTGTCCGGAGGGGATTTTTTGTTGTGGAAAAGTAAAAATCAAGAGAGGTGTCGCGAGCTAGCCCGAGTCAATCAGGACGCCGGCTTCCCACGGCATAACCTTGAAATGTTAACAGGCTTGGGACTATATGCTATCATAAATCAAGAAATTAATTATAATCCTGGGGTCTATGCTCAGATAGCTACAGCAGCCATTTAGGCTTGGAAGGCTCTACCTATTTCAAATGCTAAAACAAAAATTTCAAAAATTGCTCAAGGACCCTCTGAGCCTTATTCTGACTTCCTTGCCTGATTGATACAGGTAGCACAAAAAATATTCCCTAACTTGGAACAAGCCATGCCGGTCATTAAGCAATTGGCTCTTAAATATGCAAATTCCTATTGCCAAAATGCCAAAATGCCATTAAATCTACCAGAGCAAAGAGTGTTGATGACATGATTCGAGCTTGTAAGGATATTGATGGAGCTCATATTACAGGACAGGTTCTGGCCGCTGCCCTCAAAACGGAAACAGGGGCCCTACCCGGGCCCCGGAAGCCTAGGTGTATGGGGCAATCCAGGGACGGAATGGTACCCCGGGGAGTGGGCGACTTCGTCACCTCCCACGGACCAACCCCTTTCTATCTGTAGACTCCCTAGGGGAATGCCAGGAAGTACAGGATGTACAACTGCAACCGCAGGTCGCAGAGACAGAACAAGCTGCTACCGCAGTAAGATCTTGGCCAGGCGGGGGAAAATGCAGACAAAATCAAACAAAATACAATCGGCTAAGAAAACTTGGAGAACTTTTGCCCTGAAAATGGGCACCAGACTCCATGTTGTTCGCATCACCATGGTAACCATGGGGTGCCTGGCCGGCATAGCTGCTTCCTGGTCCCACCTCCCACACTTTTGCGGGCTTCTGATTGGTTCTTCCACAGTCACTCAGACAGGACTTCTAGTCCCGCTTTCCAGCCACTAACCTGTACTGCTGTGTTTCAGGTTTCTACCGGAGCTGCTCAGAGCCTGTATTTTTTTTTACAACAAAATGCCTACCTGTAAATGCTAATGAAAGATATCTTTTTCAGACAAAATTTAATTCCACAGGTTTCTATGTTACAGTCCTAAATTTAAGCTAGTTCTAAGTTAAATAACCTGACTTTTTCTCTATAGTTGTGTTACTAAATAATGTTCTATTGATGAGAGATATCAAATATGCTTGTTTTTACTTTACTTTTAATTTTAAAGGTTATGAGGATGCATTTGCTCGCCACAGGAACAAGCCGGCAAAGTTCCTGTGATGACCAAAAAATCCTTATTTTCATTGCTAACTATAAAAATAAAAATGTATACTCAAGGATCTTATTTCAGTTACATCAAGTGACGTCACATAGAAGAGTGCACTCCTAGTTAAAAATAAATTTAAATGGATCCAAATATTTTAAGACCACGTGGTTACATAAAGTTAATACAATTATAAGTCATGTTCTTATTCTTAATATATATATATATATATATATATATATATATATATATTTTAGATATTTAGATAACCTATATTTGTTAATCTATAAATTAATTAGCACATGCCTAATTGATTAGTTAATATATATTTGCCTAATTGTTTTTCTTCAACAGAAAACCTATAATTTAAGTTTTATATTTACATTTATCAGATACTCTGTTTTTACTGTTACAGATATTTGAGATAAATGTGTTTAGTATAAATTTACTTTTAAGTAAAAATACAATCAAGTAATTTCTAAATCTCAAAGTAGAATTAATCAACACATTTTATCTGGGATTTTGGCTGCTAATCAAAGGATAGAGTTACTTCAAGCTCAAGTTGAGGAATTGTCTGACCTAGTACATTTGGGTTGTATTGATCAACGAGCACATTTATGTATAACCTCTGTCAGATTTTATGATTCCAGAAATGCCTCATGCATCATCGGAAAATATCTATCCGGAACCTGGTCCATGGAAACAGAAAACTTGATCCAGTCTCAACTAACTCAGATTGCTGTTTTGAATAACACCCATGTCAATCCAGTGACCTTGGGTCAATTTACCAATTGGTTGTCATCTGCCTTTTCCTTTTTTAAGGAGTGGGTGGGAATAGGCATTTTTGATGCAATGTGTTGCTTTGGTATGTTCCTCTGTTTGTGGTTTCTCTGTCGCCTCAAGGCCCGCAATGCTCACGATAAGGCTATGATCATACAAGCTCTTGCAGCTTTAGAAAATGGCAATTCACCTCAAGTCTGGCTTGCGCATCTTAAACAGTAAATCTTTGACATGGTCGTTGCACCCCAAGTTATTATAACATTGCACTGGGATCGACATGTCTTTCCTCGCTGTTCTCTTAGTGTTGGAAAGCCCTTGCACTCTGCCGGTCTTGCTGCCATTGCACGCAGATGGGTTTCCACACTAGTGCTTCTCTATCGCTTTAAAGTCCGTGCCTTTCTTTCAGGGTGCTGTCAACTTGTTTGTCATTGTACACAGCCACAGTTCAGCCTCAGCTATCCCCCTCCGTCCACCATCGTCACGGTACAGGATGCGAGGCAAGGCACTGCACTTGAGTGATCCTTGGAGTGGACCTCAAGGAGAGCATGTCCTATTGCATGCGGGTTTGACGTCCTTCCTTACCCCACCTTATCCACGCCCCGCCCCACGAAAAAAGGCGTCGGCTGATATGGCCTCGGATCTGGGGAAGGCGCCTCCTTAGGGCTGAGCCATACTATGCAGCCACTTCTGCACAGTGGGATAGGACCTCTACTCTCGCCTGTATTGTCATACAAAAACAAAAAAGGGGGAACTGTGGTGAGCCGTTTCTGTGAGCTGTGGCCGCCATTACAAGATGGCGCTGGTTTCCCCTGTAGTCTGTGACAAACAACTCCTTATCAGAATGAGTTGGCACGCTGTGACTTGGCACCCTGTGAGAAAAGTCCACGTGGCAGCTTCGCATTGGGGCTTGAGGTGCTTTATTAAGGCTGGGAGGGGCATCCAGGAGAGAAAAAAAAAAAGTATCAAGGACCTGAATAAACTGCTGAGAGAAGATTCCCGAGTTGCGTCTTCCTTGCGGGCAAGGGGTCGCGACACAAAACTAGTGTCCTGTAGTGTTCATGCTCAATAACCTTTCATAATAATAAAGTAAACATGAGTGTAGCTATAGAGGGTTATGATAAATTATAGTATAGTATCTGTATAGTCACCGAGTGATCTTTGAATCTTCTAGTCTGTTTCAAAGCTTTATGTAATCATAGGGAATAGACATATTTAGGTCATTTTAGGTAACCACTGGTAGATAAATTCTGAAGATTTTAAATAAAATTTTCTTAAATTTTTCACCTTATAATCAGAATTCAAACACCAGTTCAAAATTTCCATAGGTTAGAAGTCTGCACAAGCCTCAGGAGTCTTATAATCACATAGCCAAAACTTTAATTTCAGTAACAGTCTTCCAAATAAACCCCTTGGAATTTTTATTAATAATCTGAAGCCCTTGAAGTTATTTTAACAATTCAGTTTACAGATTCATTCATAACCTCTATGACTTGTTGTATCTTCACTCTGAAAAAGAGATAATAATACTTGCATTGTAGTGCTCATATAAAATTTAGGACACATATGTGTTAAAGGTATAGCTTGTTTATTTCATTAAATGTTGTTTCACAAAATTCAGAGTGAAATTCAAGGACTTAATCTCCTTTCATGATGCCAAAGATGGATGAGTTGGTTCAGTCAAGCATTACATAGATCTGAAGCTATTGATGAACACCTCATTCTTTCTGTTGTAGGTTCACAAAAATAAATGGAGAAAAAAAGAAAGGAAAAGGTGGAAGAGCAAGTCACTGAAACAAGAAGATCCCCTGGAGCCATCCAGTCCCAGAGGTATCAGGTTGGCTTTCCAAAACAGAGGAGAATTGTAGGAAATAGTCAATATGGTAAGTGTAATGGCAACCAAGCTGAATCCTGGAAATATGTAGTGTTATATCAACTAATTTTACAGTATCCCTATTTCATATTACTATTTAAAGGACCCAAAGCTACTTTGGGTTTTCTAGTGTCTCATTAATTTAAAAAAATATATCAGAATTCTATTGAACTATCAAATTTGTTTTAAAAATACTGCTTCAGAACTTGGCATTTAAACATGAGTCTATGTTTCTTACTTTTTTAAAACCATTAGCTTCTAAATCAGCTGAGGAAAGGGAGTGTTTCCCCCAACTCCCTTCCTACCATAATGGTCTGGATGGAGGAACATCATCCTAAAGCATTTGCCTGCTTTTTTTTGAGAGTGCCAAGTCTGCAGTTGCTGAATGCAGACTGCAAAAAATAATGGGCAATATAAGAGCAATTAGCAAAGGAAGTATCTTAAAAGAGAATGCAGTGCAGAAAGAAGTTGCCAATTCTGAATTAGAATTTGAACTCATCTGATGTACGAGAACATAAATGCCAAGACTCTGGACAGCTTAGGAAAGCCTTGACAGAGACTTCCAGTAACCTCTTTGTCTGGATATGAAAAATGAGGAATAATAGAGCATTAACCTCCAAAGATACCACCAGGAAAAATATTCCATATATCCCAACTCTAGGTAGGGCAAGAATAGAATTTTTGTAGTTAATACTAACAGAAAGTTCTAATAGACTCTAAATGATATCTGAGGGGTGGTGGAACCTCAAATTAGTAACTTCAGAATGGATCAAATTTTCAGACTTTTTTTGACTAAGAATATTTTTATTTAGAGGCTATTTCACATAAAATTGCAGATTTTTAATTTCTGTGGGAAGCAAGATCTCTGGCAGTATTTACTCTACATTTCTTCAGGTGACCAATTAGCTGAAGAAAACTACAACTGGGGCTGGGGATGTGGCTCAAGCGGTAGTGCGCTCGCCTGGCATGCGTGTCGTCGGGTTCGATCCTCAGCACCACAAACAAAGATGTTGTGTCCACCTAAAACTAAAAAGTAAATATTAAAATTCTCTCTTTCTCTCTCTCTCTCTCTCTCTCTCTCTCTCTCTCTCTCTCTCTCTTAAAAAAAAAAAAAACTACAACTGATCTTTCAGGCATAGACTTTCAGACATGAGACTATGGTCTCAAGTTTGTTACAGTTCTTACCTCTTTCTATTAAATCAGGTCTGCATTTATCATTCTCCTTACTAAACAGCTCCATGACAACATTTGAATTTGTGACCTCTGCTTTTAAAACCCCTATGCCCTTAGCAATAGATCAACTATGGGGATCAATATACTGCTTCAGAACTTCATATATTACAGCATGTAGCTCTAGACAGATCACAATAAGCCAGGGAAAGCAGAGAGCAGCTAAACATTGGAAGAGGGTGCATGGAAGTTGACCATGGAATTAACAACTCCTTTATTCTACATGACTAGACATTCTCTTCAGCACCTAAAAGGTTGCTATAATTATTTGATTTCCTTTTCTCTGAATGAAAGATGGACAAATACTTTCAATTTAAAAATTTTTATAGAAGGAAATATTCTAGTGGAAAGATTTAGAAAATACACGGAAAAAAATTTGAGAAGTGGGTGGTCAATAGTAGCAAAACAGAGGTATTCTGATATCTGAATATTTCTGATCATGAATGACATTGTGGAGACCGGGGTGATATACACAAAATTGAGACTTAAGGCTTCATCTGTACCTAAAAGAAGAATGTAATTACTAACTCCATCCTTTGAACCATGTGAATTTTTACGATAATGAACAAAGCTATAGTAATAGTGACAATGATTTGTCACTACCAGTTACAGTGTTTGGATTGGGAAGACAACCTGTCACCTTGTCCCTCTGGAACAGTCAATCTCCTGTGCTATTACAGAATTGCACCTGTACTCTAGGCTTCCAATAAGGTAGCCTTCCCTTCTTAGGTAACACAATGTTCATGGATCAAACCATGAGTAAAAGGAGACACATCAGAATTGTCTTTCAGGGCTTGATATAAATATTAGAAGGGATCAGATTGCTTTTCTTTCTTCTGATATTATAAATTCTAAAGATTATGTATTCCTGGAAGACTACATCTAGTTAGTCTTCTGAGAAGAAAAGAAATAAGAGTTAAAAGATGCAAAGAAATGTCAGTTAAACTCCCGAACTTAACCATGATATGAACCAGTGTATTTCTTTTGTGTGTTTGTTTTTATTCATTTGTTTAGAGGTAGCTAGTTGAGTTACTGACAATGTTTTATAAAAAGAATCACAAAAACATCTTGGATAATTTCAACGTATAGTATGATAGAATTCTAAATGTCTTTGGTCAAATAGAATGTATCAATCTTTTAATTTCTCCCCAAGAAGTTTTTCAACAGAAGTTTAGTTATTATAGAAGCAGAAACCTAAAAATAAGAGACAACCAAACCCCTGGGAGAGTTTGTTTAATGTCTTAAATGACCTTTGTTGATAGTATCAGGGCCTGGTAATGGGAAATATGTCATTCTTGGTTGTGGACTGAATAAGTCAGGATGTTTGACTTATATTGCTGAGTCGGTCTGATGGTTAAGGATCTCGCTGGAAAACATAACATGTTATCTTTTAGTACAACTCAAGCTCCCTAGAAGCACACATGTACTGCATCTGCCCACAGCCAGTTAGATTAATTGATCTGTAGCCTAAGTGTGTTTTTCACTACAGATTCACAATTCTGATAAGGTGGCCATAGGCACTTTCATGCCTCTATTTTAGGAGATTTATTACAAAGAAATGCTGGTGAGAGAATATAGTGATGTTGATGCATTACTGAAAAGTTCATCCCATATCCTCTAAATACTTTCCAAATCATAGCCTTTGTTGACACCTTGAACTATTGGAATAATTTTGTACAGCAGTTTGGTAAAAGTGAGATTGTGGAGAGGAGCTAAGTATCATTATGTAACTAGCTACTGATTCCCATTTTATAATGAAGGAAGCACTTAACTGACATTGGCCAACTACTACCAAATTGGAAGGTGGAAAACTAGACATCTAACTGTATAATACTGTTCTCCATATCTCTTGCCTATGAGAAGGGAACAAGTTATCCTTCTGTGCTACCTACCAATTTTAAAGAAGATATAACCAAAACCCTAAACTCCACCCCAGACAAAAATTCAGCATCTTTTGTATTTCTTGGCACCAAAAGTATAGATTATTTAAGGAATTCTTCCCCTCTGCTGGTCTTGTATTTTTAAATTTTTATTGATGCCATCAGGAGCAGGGATGAAGTCAAAAGATCCATTTGTGACACTTAGAATTACAGGTCCAGGAACTCCAAAATCCTGCCAACAATGTACAAAGTATGGAACACTGGAGGGAGCCATTGTTTTGTAAGAGGTGTAGACAAACTAAAAATAGTGACATCTTTAAGCCAGTGCCTTTGCCTGAACATATGTCTGCAAAAGAAGTGATATCCTCAAGCCAGTATCCTTTTGAGCATACATGTGTGTGGAAGCCCTGTATCAACATGGGAGGCACAAGATTTTCTATTTGTTACTTTTTTTGTCAAAATAAAAATAATAATAATGGGAAGCAGAAGACTCATGTTGTTTCTGAGTATATAAACTATATACAGGGTATGCCACCTTATGCTTTTAGTTGCCCAGATAAGAGCTTAAAATCTGATGGTAGAAAATTATCCGAATGCATTTACTGTTTAGCAAAAACAAAAAACAAAAAAAATGTAGACATTTATTATTTTTCAAGTGATCTTCCAGATTCAAAATAATCTCTGAAGTCTTAAAAATTCTATTGATTTCTTTTTTTCTTTTGAATGGTTTGCTAGAAAATAAGTTTTTAGAAGAAAAAAAGCAGTAATTTCAAGACAGAAATAAAAAGAACAGAAAGAAATCCCAAACTTCTAACGTGACATAGAATTGATAGGTGTTAGAATAATTAAATTAAGCAGTTATTTTATGGCTTAAGTAGGTCATGAATGGCCAGTAGTACCAGATCTTTATGAGTTGATGATGTTTCATTCAATATCTGCAAATTCATGGGCAGAGGTTGATTATATGGCAGCATACCTATCGTAATCTAATAGAGGAGCAAAATATCCATACAGGTGACATTCTTTCAGATGTGTAGAAGGAGAAATCTTCAGAATGATCTCTGTGTTGCATATCATCTTGCCTCTCCTTCTCTGTCCAACCTTCGTGAGTCTGTCCCATGAAACACCAACATCACCACCACCACCACCACCAAACAACAATGGAATATTTTTCTTTCACTCTCAAAGATTTTGCTGTATATCTGATATTATGTAAGTACATATTATATAAGTACATCATTTAGTTTTATCCATTCATTAAAAAATATGGATTAAGCAACCAGTGAATATCAGATATCATGCTAAGTACTTCAGGTGATATCACGAACAGAATATCTCATGAGCAATCTTGAAATCTTCCTTTCTCTGAGAATTTTCAGTGTACTTCCTAAATATCCCTCAATGCCTCTAGCCATTTGCTTTTATATCCTAGATATCTCTAAAGGGTTCCCTCACTCAAAACACAAAATGATGAAAACAATTTTTGGAAGGAGCAAAACCAAATATGCCAATATCATATCCAAGCAAATAAAAGGGAAAGGGAAATTAACCTGAAAAGTAGTAGCCATAAGCCAAGATAAATAGCCATTTATTATTCTTATGGCATATAGAACTTTTATGAATATGACCCCAGATACTAGCTTGCCAAATTGCTTGGACAAGAGACATGATAATGATGAAAAGCACTGAATCTAAAAATGTTAACCACTTTGACAGAAATCCTCCAGAGACACATAAAAAAAAGAAACAAATGCTTTTGAGGGCATGAGTTACAAAAAACCATCAACTTTTATAGTGCAAATTCAAGATTTATTCTTTAAAGTATTAGAATTAGCTTTTGATGTTAATGTTCATGTTAATGATTACTAGTGGAATATTGATATCAGGTGTTGCTTAAAAGCATTTTTATTAGAAATATCAAAATTCCTTGGAATTGTCAATGAAAGTCAGTTTTGCTTCTACATTATATCTGGAAATTGAATTTCTAATTGAATATCCTATTAGTTTGAGGTTGTATCTAAAAATATTTGTTTTGTCTTTTTAAGAATTTGTTTACATTTTTTATTCATGATTGGCTATCCTTTCTGACAGATTTGTAAGGTAATATGAAAAAACCCTTCATATTACATTAAAAATATGCACTTAAAAGTAAGCTTCAATTAATTCTATCCTCACAATTCTCCATCCTAATACCCAGGGGGAAACTATAGATACCAGGTTCTGAGATATTTATATTTTTCTGTTCTCTTTAACAATATATTTAGGAAGTAATTTCATATCAGGCTTTAATAAGTCTCTTAAATTTGAAAAAATAAATCATATATTGATCTCTCAAAAATAATGATAAAAATATGAGGACAAACATAGTTGAAAGATATCTTCTAAATGACATGGCTTCATTAATCTATTGCTTCACTCGTTTACTGCTTATTTTAGGTTCTGCTTATCATGTAAGTGAAATGAATGCATAATTTTCCCAAAAGAAATTCTTTGTATGTTTGAGGGTTTACTTAAATTATTACTTTAGTATTTATAGTTCTAAAATTGACTGCTTCTGAGCAGAAACAATGTGAATTAACAAAGATCTGAATATGGATCACTGAATAAATGATGAACAATGCCAGAAAAAAGGAACAAACAAATAACACGGTTGATTAGAATCAGAGAGTTAGATGTCCTGTGTTTATCTAGTCAAGCCACTGAAGAATGGTTCCCTTTGGTAAAATGCCTAGTACAGTCTATTTTTATGGCTAACGAGGTGGTACTTCTAACCACTTCACTTAATAGACTGTTTCACAATCCATCTGATTTAATCATTTGGATATTGCTTCTCTAATAGTCAGTATAACATTTTTTTCACTTAATTTTATCTGATTTCCTCTACTTTTACTCTTTCATTGCATTATTCTAGAGGAATATGACTGACAGTCTTTAATGGATGTATCTTGATGTATACCTTTAATTTGGGGCATTAAAATGATTAGGAAATTAAAAGCATACAATCATTTCTTATCTGTCTCATTAATTGCCTTAAATATCCCTATTATGATTTCACATTGGTCCCATGAGTAATGATATAAGGAAGAACTCATTATGTTATGGAAGGAAAAAAAACCCTACACATTTATTAGATTTATACCTATGGGTCAAAGTCCATTGCAATGTTATCCCTGATTAATATTATTTTACTTCCCTGAGTTGCAATTATGCTTTGCATAATGGGTGATCAGGATTCAGTACAATAAAACAGTCATGGAGGTCATGGTCGAACAAGTGGAATGTGGTGAATAATAGCTCTGAGGTCTAGAGTGATATTTAATATAGACTCCATTATTTTCCTGATGTATGTATCCTTCTTTTTATCTAGAAATTAGGACATTATTAATGTTCAATGACATCATGCCCCTTTTATCAAATGAAAGTCCAAGACCTTTGCATAACATACAGAAAGAGGGGAAGCACTGGGTTTCAATGCTGTTACATAAACTTCTAGGTAATAAAAAGTTGCATTTTAATCTGAATAAGAAAATAGGTCATAAATGCATACATTTCTACAATCCTACCATGCTAACTTGTTTCTCTGATCAATAAAATACACACAGAAAATGGCCCAGAAGGACATATTCACAGTTATTGTTTGTAACTTGGTTAGTTGGTGGTGCTACTTTAGGAACATTTTTTTTCCCTTAAGGAAGCAGAAAAAGCATTTAGGGGCAAATGAGAGTCAACAGCTCTCCTTTTTTAGCCTGAGTTACTATGTTCTTAGAGAATATGTTGGAATCTCAAGATAGTAGCAATTAAAAGAACATCTGATTTAATCATTGCACATCAGATAATTTAGACATAAACTTTGTCAGGATATAATATGGCCAAAAATAAATCTAACTCTATGAGGCATAAGATGGAGGTAGATTTTCTGCAAAGACTACAAATCTCTCTAAGATCTTAGGAAAAAATAAGACACTGCCTCCTGTACTTCCATCCATCTAAAGTTGTACTTATTGTCCAAATGTAGTTTTAACTGTATAGTATTTACATCCATTCCAAAAATGAAGTAATTGAGCAACT
Organism: Urocitellus parryii; assembly: GCF_045843805.1. Taxonomy (NCBI): domain Eukaryota; kingdom Metazoa; phylum Chordata; class Mammalia; order Rodentia; family Sciuridae; genus Urocitellus; species Urocitellus parryii. The sequence continues at coordinate 86,128,226 of NC_135541.1, read as the reverse complement.
CTAGATTTAGTGACTGATGGGACAAGGAATTTATTGAACTTCTCTTTCCTATCTTGCAATCTCTCTAGAAATTTAGTTCCTAAAGAATGCAACTCCACAATTAAACCCAGCTACCCAATACTCCCTTCGCAGCAAAACTGATTCCCAGCCCGTAAGTACTTTATAATTCTCTATGCTTATGGTTTAAAATTTGCTTTCTGTACTTCTTTCTAGTCTCAGACATCCTTCTAACAAATGAATTGATTGTTTGAAACCATGATGTTGCATTTTGCCCAACTTTTACCTACTTTTAGAATATCATTTTTCAGAGCTATTACCCACTATCTTGGTTGACTTTAGGGATTCTTTGAATAGCCAAAATGCACCTGAACTTGCTATGTTCATTTGAATAGCATTCACTAGAAGCCTCTGTTATGTCTCCAACACCCAGTTTCTTCTACCCTCTCTTCTACATATCTTGGCATGCCTCCAGAGTAACAATGGTAATATACTACTGATATTCAGACGAAGATTAGAGTTCATCTCTTGTCACACACAAAAATCTTGGAATGGGCAAAATAATAAATTAGGTGTAGGCATTAGCTAGTTTTTTTTTTTTTTTTTTTTTTTTTGTCACTGTGACCCAAATACCTGACAAGAACAACTTAGAGGAAGAACATTTTACTTTTGTCTCATGATTTCAGAAGTCTCACTGAATGGTCTGTGGATGCAACTGCTCTGGTCCTAAGATGAAGCAAGACATCATGGCAGAAGTGTGTGGTAGAGAAAGGTTTCTCAGCTCATGGTAGCCAGGAAGTGGAGAAAGAAAGGAAGAATCCAGGTATAAAATATTATCTTCAAAGCAACTGTCAGTGACCTACTCCCTCTATTCAGTCCTACCTGCCTACAGTTACTACCCAATACAGGCAGTAGTCCTTCCAATTCATTAATCTACCAAATGGATTAATTTATAGCTCTCATAATCTGATCATGTCACCTCTGAACATTGGACATTTTTATGTTGCCTGATTTGATCTTTTCAGGAGACACCTAATATACAAACCAAGGAGGGGAGTGTACTATTTAGCATAGTGCACACAATGGCACTCTTTTGAGAATGAGAAGAAGTAGGACAGATGTGAAACTTTCAGTATGCCTGGGAAATCAGACATAAACCAGGCAAATTGGGCTAATAATCACTCTAGCTACTATGTTCCTGGTGCTGGAATCCAGGGAATGCATTCTTTAATGCATTGGTTTATTGCTTCTCTGAATGACTACAATATATGAGGTAATTTGGTAGGCCCTCAGGCTACACAGAGATTAAGGAAGACATAAATTTTGCCTTCATGGACCTTGTAATCTAATGGTAAAAGCAATTGAACAATGATATATATGATGAAAACTACAAAAAATTAAAATTGGTAATATTCCCTAGCATAAGGAGAGAAATAGCTTAATTTGTGAGGTCAGGGAGGGAAACCTGAGAGACATATTAGCTAAATCCTGAAAACAAGTGGGAGTTATAGAGGCAGAAGATGGAAGGACATGTACTTGACAAATGGAAAAATTATAAAATACTGACCAAATGGCTTTAATATTCCTCAAAGCTTAACTGTAGACAGGCTTCTTACTGACACTAGACACCTGACTTTCCTTAGAACATTTACTTTAGAAAACTTATGCATGCAAATTCTTTTTGCTTGTGTTCCTTTAACATGTAAATCCTCTCCTACCTTCTTGACAGATTTCCAAAAGACAAAAATCTTTCTGGAGGATCTAAGAGCATCACTTTTAAATGCAATGAAATAGCACCACTAATGCCCGCTCTGTGGAAGAGTGAAAGACAGAAAGAAACAAAGAAAAAAAATTAAATAAATAGACACATGATTTATGGAATATAAAATCAAAAGGAGACATTTATACCATAATATTCATTATATCACAATATTCAGAACAAATCTACAATGAGAGACAAAGAAGACAGACATTTTTAAGTCAGAATTGTCAGTTTTAATAATCATACCATTTCTACTTGTTTTTTCATTTATTGAGCTGTTTTCTAAACTTTTCCTATGTGTATATTCTTTTATTCTTTGTTTTCATAGTTGCATAAGTGGCTCAACAGAATAAAAGTTAATACAAAAAGCAAATGATCTCTCATGGCATCATTTTGACATAATTCCTGGTATTGTGACTCTGATTCAAATAATCACCTTCTTTTCCATACCTTCCTTTCTATTGTCTAAATATTAAGACTTAATCTCTCTTTTTTAAAAAAAATCATCCATTTAATGAACATTTATTAATATCTCTAAAACTTAATCAGAGACCAAAGATTTTCTCCCCTCAACTGTAACATGTACCTCAATTAAAGAAAATAAAATATGACTGAGATTCTATGATGAGGCATATGGAACAAGGAGATTTGTATTTTAAGAGTAAAGCTGTGATTCACCTGAAGAGTTATGCTGGCTTCACACTCAAGTCATAGGGAGACATTTTTAAATACTAGAGAGAGTTAGTGTTAGTCTTTTTGTCACCATAACCAAAATGCCTGACCAGAACAAGTTTGAAGAGGAAATGTTTATTTGGGGCTCATGATTTCAGAGATCTCAGTCCGTGTTCAGCCATTGCTCTGGGCCTGAAGAGAGGCAGAGCATTATGGTGGAAGCCTGTGGCAGAGGAAAACTGCTCAGTGTATGGCAGTCAGGGAGCAGAGAGAAAGCAAGGCTATAGGGACAAAACATAAGCCCCAAAGACACACCCTCAATGACCTACTTCCCCTAGCCCTGCCCCACCTGCCTAGAGTTAACACCCAGTTGGTCTATTCAAATTATTAATCCAGAAAATAGAATAATTCATTGATCGGATTATATCTTTTATAACTAATTATATAACTATATATATAAAACTATATATATTATAAAACTATATATATTATATAACTATATATATATATATATATATATATATATATATATATATATATATATATATAGATTATATCTTTTATCACTTCATTTCTGAAGATCTGCATTATCATAGGAGTTTTTCTGAGACACCTCATATCCAAGCTTAACATTCCACCTCTGGCCCCCCAAAGCGCATAATCATCCTACTATGTAAAACACCACTAAACACATTTTCAAGAGTCTCCATAATCTTAACAATTCTAACATTGCCCCAAAGTCCAAATCCAAAGTGTCCTCTGAGATTTAAGGCAAACTCTTTGCTGTGAGTCCTGGTACATATCAAAAGAAAGTTTCAAACATCCAATATATAATGGCAGAATAATTTTTTCTATTCTAAAGGGAAAAATAGGGACAGAGAACAAAGGGCTAGGATTAAAGCAAGACTACAATCCTGCTGGGCAAATAAGTACTCTGGTTACCCCTCTGGCATCTAGGGCACACAGCAGCAAGATGTGATCTCCAAAAGGCTTTAACAGTCATATCCCTATAGCCTTCCCTGAGATAGCCCATATGGCCTCTCCCTTACACTGACTTTGTCCAAGGCCAGCAGCTTTCTTTGTTAGTTGTTCATGTTACCATCATGTTTCATTTCTGGAATCTTCCTTCTAACTTTGGCTTCAATTTCACATCTTTATGCATCACCCTCTCAGAGACTGCTCGCAGGGTTTTTGATCCTGCTACATTTACCCTGGCCTACCAGACCCTCCTTTGAATTCTCAGTGGAAGCTCCATTACCCCCTAATTCCAGCATCCTGAAGAACCAGCACCACATGGATGATGCCAATGTATGCCACCAGCCAGAGCAATAGTTGGGCTCCCTTGGACCATGGCTTTAGGAGCCGCTGAGTGTCTGGGTGACTGAGTATGATGGAATGAGTCCTGGGAAAAAAAGTTATCTGGGTACCCCTGTGCAGGTTGCATGGTCCCAGAGCATCTTAAATGAGTTTTCACCTCTACACCTTTGAGCCAGCTATAGATGTGATCATACTGATTCCTGAAAAGTCATGAAGGCATCTTACCTATCATTTATGTGCAAAGTACTTAGCTTCACTTAAGTGATGGTAATATCTTCAACAACCACAACTCCATTACCTCCATATTACATATGACAAACTACAAGTTTTTTAAATATTTTTCTCTCTGTTTTTTGTTCCCGAGTCTCACAATAAACCTGAAAGAAGTCCACTACAAATATTAATGCCACTTCCTAAATTTTGTCCTGCCTTGAAATTTTCTTCTCCAGACTAATTAGTTCATCACCTTTAAATTTGGTCACATATGAAATCTCAAGGCATGGGCAAAATGTAGACAAGTTATTTGCCCGAATGTAACATAAATGGCTTCTCATGCAATTCCCAATAGAGTCTGAAACCTTATGAGCACAGTCTTTACCCTCTTCATTTTTCTCAGTGTTCTGAACTACCCCCAGAACCTTCCATTAAAACTCTGCTTTCAACATTCTAAGATTTCTCTATACTTTTCTAAGCATTCCTACAAACAAGTTCTAAAGATTTCTAAATCACTTGGTCAGGTTAGTCAGATGAAGTTAGAGGCCCCAGTTCCATTACCAATTTCTGTGTTAGTCATCTTTTTATACTGTGAGCAAAATACCTGACCAGAAGAACTTAGAGGAGGAAAATATCATTTTGGACTTGTAGCTCAGAAATCTCAATTCATGGTCAGCCGACTCCATTGCCCTGGGCCTGAGGTGAGGCAAAACTTCTTTGCCAAAGGGTGGGGAAGGTACGATACTCAGCTCATGGCAACCAGAGAGCAGAAAGAGAGAGCAAGTCAATAGGGACAAAATATAAACCAAAAAGACACACCCCAGTGACCTACTTCCTCCAGTCATGCCCCACATGTCTAGAGTTAACACATAGTACATTCAAATTATTAGCCTAGCAAATGAATTAATCCACTGGTTAGTTTATAGATCTCTTAATCTACTTGGGTCATTTCTGAAGAGTCCTGCATAAACTCAGGATCTTTTGGAGGATGCTTCTTATCCAAACCATAATACCCATTTCTATAGAGACACAGACTGACTTGTTTTGTGGTAAAGCTAGGGTATTAGTATTTTTATATCATATATATATATATATATATATATATATATATATATATATATATATCCATGTCCCCAGAGGAATCTAACATGTAATTATTGTTGTGAGCAACTGATTAAATGTAGATTCTATAGAGTAATTTATTCTCGTGTTTATTCATTAGGAAAACCCTTTGTAAACTTCTCCTTCTGGCTGTGTAGAAGGATCTTCTGCTCTAGTCCCAATCTGGAAGATACTGAAGAGGAAAATTGAATGTTTTTCTTTCCCCATTGTGGATTTCTTCGCAGAATGGGAAAGAATTTGTATCAGTACAGCATTTAGAAGACATATCTCCAATACGTATCTGGAGTTAGTTTTCAGCTTGTTATAGCACTCTTCCTCTTCTGATGAAGGATTTGTTATCATACTCTAGCCCAGTTTATTAAAGTTCTATAAGTTAGTGGTTCAGTTTATTAATAAAGTTCCCTATAAGTTAGTTTAATAAGTCTAGTTTATTAAAGTTTTATTAGACTTCATGGCCATAATCTATACAAATTAATAACACACTCTGCCAACCTCATTCCAGGTAGATAGATTTTTACCATTCAGATGGAATAAATGATTCAGGAGATTTGTGATCCTGGAACATTTGTACAAATACATTGATATTACTACTCCAATGCCATCACATAAAATTGCCTCTACTAAAGACAGTTTTGCCTAAATCAATTCATGCTCTAAATGTGAAACAGGCAAAATTTTAAAATAATTAACCAACACAATACCATTCATAACCATATTGGTATTTTTACCATTAATACTAATAATTACGACTTTTAATTTCAGTTTATTATTATTTATGTTAATTTTATCACTTAATCTTCATTATAAATTTCTGAAAAATATAATTAAGCTAAATTTCAGATGATAAAAATGAGGTTTTTAAAAATTGAAATGAAACAATATCAAACCTGTCAAGTCTGAAACTATTTTAATTACAGTAAATATTAAATTAAATATTAAATTTTCACTGTAGTAAATATTAATATCTACTGTTTATTGTTTATGTATTTTGTATAAGATATTCAGTAGATGATTGGCTGCTGATCCTCACATTGCAATGAATTATAAATTCATTTGTATACATACATTAAATTATGTATGTGTACATGTATGTATGTATTATTAAAAATGTATCTATACATTTATATGTATTTATATATTACAAAGTATTTGATTCACAAATAATTCACATAAATTGTCTCCTCATATTTTGGTTATAAATCTGTGCTATTTACTCCAAAATATCCTTGCAAAAAAAATGGCTTTCATAAAAGATTGTAGCAATAATAATACCAGAAAGAACAAACTATAAATTTCAGGAGAATAAATTGGCCTTTCTTATGTTCATATGTGAATACATGACCAGTGTAACTTCACTTCATACACTACCATAAGAATGAGATCTAATTAACATAAGATATACTCCACTTATGTGTAATATGTCAAAATACACTCTACTGTCATATATATGTAAAAAGAACAAATAAAAAATGAACAATCAACAAACAAATACTATATATGCAAAAACTGAAATATATAAAGCAGAATGATATAACCAGAGCAATCTGCATAAGCATAAAAGAATATAAACGAATGAGTCAAGATAACCTTTGATACCAAGTTATTTAAAGCCTTTTACATGCCATCCTTTCAAGTACAAATAATACATATTCATCCAACAATATGAATTTCTTTCACAGTGTCATTTACTCTGTCAGGTGGTTTATATAAATAAATAGAGTACAGCTAGGCACAGTGGAAAACGTCTGTAATCTCAGCAATTTAGGAGGCTGTGGCAGAAGAATTACAAATTTCAGACCAGCCCAGCAATTTAGGGAGATCCTAGCTCAAATAAATAGCTCAGTGGCAGAGCACCCTTAGGTTTAAACCCTACTATGGAAAAAAGAAAAATATATACAAAATGAGTCCATCTCTCACTACACTACTCTCTTCACCATTCACATTTACTTCTGAAGTTATATATCTAGATGAATATTTTGTATTAAAAAATCATAAAAATAAAAAGAAAGTTTTGATCTATTCTGCATATCTGAATTTTAATCAGCATATCTGAATTTTTTTTTCTGGTATTCGGAATGAACCCAAGGTAATTATCCACTGAGCCACTTCCCCAGCCCTTTTCATTTTTCATTCTTTTTATTTTGAAACTGGGTTTCACTAAATTGCTGGGGCTGGTCATAAACTTACAATCCTCCTGCCTCAGCTTCCCCAGCCACTGGGATTATAGGCATGCACCACACATGTCCAGCCAGAATTTTAATCTGATACTTTATAATATTTCAGGAAATTAAACTCATACAAAAGAAACATGTTTAGATTTTAGTAATTACTGTTTAGATATAAATTGAACCATGAAATGAGTGAACTAAAGAGAAAAGGGCGACTTGAAGGCGATTTTTCTACATGGTTATATGTAATTTAACGCCTGAGCCAAATCTAATCTTAAAGTACTGCATAAAATCAGAGTCAAATATACCTGTGAGATAGGAGCCTTACGAATAACCAGATCTTTCCATGCCCATAAAAACCTATCAGATTTTATACCAGAACACAAATATTAGAGAATTTTCAAAGACTGTGAACTTCTGGAGCTCAGGAGTTACTCCTTACTTTGTTATTCCCTGGCATTTTTTTTTCTTTTTTCCTCCTCCTCCCGATCCCCTCCCCCATCCCCCTGCCTCCTCTCCCTCCTCCTTTTTTTTTTTTTTTTAAATACAATACAGGAAGGGGACAACACAGTGGAAGCCTTCATGAATGCAGGGTCCAGCACTTGACCAGGGGACTACAATTGGGGATGCATTTGACCCCACAGCCATTAGGAATGAGACACTTCTCAGCTACCAGGCATTCAATTTCATCAGCATTAAACTTGATAAAGCCCACTTCTTTGAGATGTGGATCTTATGGCAGCCAGGGAACTTGAACTTGGCCCTGCATAGGGTCAATCATATGTCCTGTTCTGCAGCTTGGTGAGGATGGACATGATGCTTGGCCAGCTTGAACCCTGGCCACTGTGCTCCGAGTTTCGCAAACCAACCATTCACCAGTCTGGAGCCTGTCAGCCCCAACACAGCACAGTTTATTGTAGATGCAGATAACATAAAAAGGGTGGAGCCATACTTGGATTATGAAAGTCATCATTGCCACAACTTATTACCACGTACTTGTTGGCAGCCTCAGAGTCTTCAGAGAATAGCTGCTCATATTCGTCAGATACTGTGTGACCATAGAAACTCATCCACTTCTGCCTTTGTAGGCACAAGGTCAAAAATGCAGATCTTGGCATCAGTTTCACCTCTACAGAAATGAGTACTGCTTGTTCTTACAATACTGGCAACCCTAATTATAAACTCCTTTTAAAGTCAATATTTTATTTAAAAATTTCTGATTTAAAAAAAATGTCTTTGAGGGTTGTGGATGTTAGCTCAGTGGTAGAGCTACATTTTTCCTGACATGTATGAAGGCATGGCTTATGTTCCCAAGACCCCCCCGCCACACACACACATACAAATCATCTTTGCTTTACAGAACTAAGCACTCCAAATTTACCAGGTTAGAACATTTCAGGTCCAAGCCCCCACAGGCATTTTCCATAGTGGGTACTTAGATGTTCAGTCATCAATTCAATAATATATTCTTTTTATTTTATACTCAACCAATTATATATAGCAGGACCCTGAGAAAAGCACTACTGCTTTAAATTTTCCTTTTAGCATTGAGAAGTCACTGATTAGGCCCCCAATGAATAGACCCTTCCCTGAGTACCACATATATACAGATGTTCATACTCAATTCTTAACAGTTTTCAATTGCTAGTGCCTATTTTTTATTTATCAAACTCACATAAAAGCATACTCTTATCTATTTAGTAATCCACACTTTTCCCACTAGAAAACTAGCTCTTTGGAGCAAAAGAGCACATCATTTGGTAGATCAGTGTGTGTAGCAACATGCCTAGATTTAGAGATGTTCAATAAAATGTCTTAAATAAGTGGCAATTTGTCACTTCTATACATATTGCCTCTGAATTCTACAAACATTAAGATAAATATGAAACAAAGATTTTAATGGTGGGCTGGGGATATCACTCAGTTGGTAGAGTGCTTGCCTCGAATGTGCAAGGCCCTGGGTTCTGCAACACCACCAAAGAAAAAAGGTTAAAGACATAAATGGGACAATAAATTGGTAAGTGCAATAAAATATTAAAAAATATATAGATATAGTAAAAACTACTGGTGAGAGTCAGGAGTAGTCATTATCATTATGCTATAAGATAATATGTGAACTTCTATTATTATTATCATTCTGCTGATCAAAAAAAATAATCAAAGGTAAATTAAATCTGTCAAAATTTAGGGAAAATCCCAGAACTGGAAACAATGGAAAAATGTAATCAAAATAGAAGAAACTGTGAAATTGATGCTTGAAAATGCAGTTGTATCAAAACTAAAGAAAGATACCACTCTCACTCCTAAGCACTGACTCACTAAACAATAAGAAAGTGAAAGAGGATATGGCAGGACAATTGAAATCTGGTTAGAGACATGGACGATAACCATAAACCTAACTCAGTTTCATTAAGGCCAAAGCGGGGAAGAAAATAAAAACAAAAACAGAATACAAGTATTAATACTGAGTGCTACTACTAATTAATATAATGAAATTATTAAAATGAATATAATAGCTCATGTATATCAAGCACTGCCTACATTCTAGGGATGTTATAGGTATATGTATTGTTATTCATGACTGAAAACGTCTCTGAGGTAGATGCTGTTTTCATGAATATGTTACAAATAAGGAGGTTGAGATGCAACAGGTAATTTGCCTAAGATCTCAGAGGTAATAACTAGAAAAGGAAGGTTAAATCTAGGCAAACCCATTTTATTAATCCTCTCAGGTTGAATAGGTAATAAATATATATTCCACACCATTAGATTAAAATCTGATAGAAAAATAAGGGTAAAAAGATTGTAAAACATTCAGGGACTCGAATTTTTCTTTCTTTTTTTTGGGGGGGCATTGTTTTATACGAGGGATTGAACAAAGGGGTACTTTACCACTGAACTACATCCTCAGTCCTTTTATTTATTCATTTATTTTACTTTCTTTTATTTTTGTAGTGGATATTTAACCTAGGGGCACTTTACTACTGAGCTCATCCCCAGCCCTTTCTATTTGTATTTTTAGACAGAATCTTCCCAAGTTGCTTTGGGCCTTGCTAAATTTCTGAGATTGGCCTTGAACTTGTGATTCTCCTACCTCAACTACTGAGTCCCTGGGATTAGAGGCATGTGCAACTGTGACTGGCTTTTTTTTTAATTTTTAAAATTCTTTTTTTTTTTAAAGAGAGAGTGAGAGAGTGAGTGAGAGAGAGAGAGAGAGAATTTTAATATTTTTTTTTTTAGTTATCGGCGGACACAACATCTTTGTTTTTTGTATGTGGTGCTGAGGATCGAACCCGGGGCCGAACGCATGCCAGGCGAGCGCTATCACTTGAGCCACATCCCCAGCCCTAAAATTCTTTAAAAAGAAACAAGCAATCCAATTAAAAATGGAAACATTCCTGACAGACACATCATCAATGAGATTTTAGAGAGCACGTGTGCATAGGAAAAGATGCACAGCATTATTTTACATAACATAATTTATTAGGACATTGCAAGAAGAAAGCAACACTGAGATGTCACTACACACCTATTAGAGTGACTAAAAGCCTCAAGCTTATAATAACAAAAGCTAGAGAGGATGCCTAGCAACAGGAACTCTCACTCATCACTGGTGTTAAGGTGATAGTCACTTTGGAGGAGAGTTTGGCTGTCAGATGGGAAAAAAGAAATATATATATATATACTTTAGCTACACAGTCCATCAATTGAGCTCCCAAATATTTACTATTTGAAACATGGTCACACAAAAATCTTCACATGAATTTTTATCAGAACTTTATTGATAATTACCAAAAATTGAAATTCACAGATGCCACCCAAATGGAATTTATCCCAGATATGTAAGACTTATTCAACATTCAAAAAGAAAATAATGTAATCTATCAAACTAAAGATAAAAGTTTACATGATCATGTCAATACATGCAAAGAATTTTGACAAAATTCAACACTCATTCATAATAAAACCTCATAGTAAACTTGGATAAAAGGGGAACTTCCTCAACTTCATAAGATTATATATATATATATATATATATATATATATATATATATATATATATATTAAAAAAAACACCTAAGATCAGGAAAAAGAAAAGACTGTCCACATCATATTGGAAGTTCTAGCTAATATCCTAGGTATAACATGTACAAATTGGGAGAAAGAAATAGAGCTAACTTTATTCAGAGATGCCATGGTTTTACATTTAGAAAATGCAGAAGAATTAACAAAAATAACAAATCCCAGCAACTAATAAATAGTTATAATAAGACTGCAAGACACATGAGTAATATAGAAGAGTTAACTACTTTCTCATATGTTAGCAATAAATAAGTAAGTAATAAAGTAATAAGTAATTTAAAAATAAGTAAGAGGAATTTGGTAATAAAAACACAATACTATTTATATTAGCACATCCTATAAAATTCTTTTGTTTAAATCTAATGAAATATGCACAAATAAATATGAGGATAAATCTAATGAAATATGCACAAATAAATATGAGGAAAATCATAAAACTTTAATGAAATCAATCAAAGAAGAACTAAATAGGAAAATATTCCATGCTCATGAATATAGAAATTCAATATTGTCAAAATGTCATTTCTTCCCAATTTGATTCATAGATTCAATGCAATCCCAATGAAAATTTCAGCAAGTTATCTTGTAGATATTGATAAACTGATTCTAAAGTTTAAATGGAGAGTTAAAACAGCATAATAACCACACAATAGTAATGAAAAGAATAACATTAAAAGATTGACACCATCTGATTTCAAGACACAGTATAAATTTATAGTAGTCAAGTCACTGTAGTATTGCCAAAGAACAGAAAAACAGATCCAATATTTTCTGTTAGAATTGAGAGTCCAAAAGTAGACTCACAAAAATAAAGTCAACTTATTTTTAGCAAAAAGGACAAAGGCAATATGAAAGAAAAAAATGGTCTTTTCCATAAATGGTGTTGAATTATTAACACTAAAAAAAAGTTTTGTGCAGAACTTACACCCTAAAAAAATTAACTTATAATTGATCACATTTAAAATAACAATTCTAAAATTCTAAAATTCCCGAAAACTAACATGGAAAAAAAAGCTGGAAGACCTTGTTTTTCAATTACTCTCCAGATAAACACCAAAAGCATAATGCCTTAAAGAAACAACTTATAAGATGGAGAACACTAAAATTAAGAATGTTTGTTCTGTGAAAGACATCATCAACAGAATCAAAAGACAAGCCACAGACTGGGAGAAAAATGTGTGTAAATACATGTATAATACAGGAATGTTAACCATAATGTAGAGAGAACTTTAAATATCAGCACTCAGAAACAATTAAAAAAATAAGCCAAAGACTAGCTGACACCTCACAAAATAAGATACACAGAGGAAAGAAAATAGCATGAGGAGATTCTCCACTGCATGTCAGGGAAGTGCAAGTTAACGGAAGAAAAAGATACTACTACATAACTGTTACAATGGCTGAAATTTAAAACACTGACAACAACAAATGCTGGCAAGGATGTTGAATAATAGGAATTTTCATTTATTGCTCATAACGTAGCACAGCCTAGGAAGATAAATTAGCAGTTTCTTACAAAACTAAACATTCTCTTACCATACAATCCACCAATTTTACTCCAGAGTATTTATCCAAAGGAGTACTTATATGTAGTATAACCATATCAGAATTCATAAACTGAATTGCTTTCAGTAGCAACTTTTTCCATTAGAATACAGAGCTTGTGCATAGTTGTGTTTGATTTCCATCTTACAAACTATTCATTATGAAAGTTGCTTAAGTCAGCACATTTCTTCCAATGTTCTTTTTTTTTTTAAAGAGAGAGTGAGAGAGAGAGAGAGAGAGAGAGAGAGAGAGAGAGAGAGAATTTTTTTTTTTAATATTTATTTTTTAGTTCTCGGCAGACACAACATCTTTGTTTGTATGTGGTGCTGAGGATCGAACCCGGGCCACACGCATGCCAGGCGAGCGCGCTACCGCTTGAGCCACATCCCCAGCCCTCTTCCAATGTTCTTGAGTGAAATTTATACATTTGAAGTACAAGTAGATTCCGATCCTTTTCAGCATTTGTACTTCAAATATATAAATTCTGATAGGGGTATACTACATATAAGTGCACAAACACCCTCACACAGGTAACAGTTTGTAATGTTTTATTTGTAATTTGTAACAGTTTTATTCATAATAATTATAAAAACTTGGAAGTAACCACAGTATCCTTTAGTAGACAAATAAAAAAGCTGATAATTCAAATAATAAATATTATTCAACACTAAAAAAGAAATGTTTTTCTCTTCTTAAAAGTCATTCTATTTACTAATCTTCATCCTGGTATCTGATTTCTGGTGAACTCCAACACATAGCAACATTCAATTTTTAACCCAAACGTATAATTTTGACTTATAGCTTTACTCTGAGGTAAAAAGTTTACGCTGTTTACTATTTCACTCTTTTTTCCCCATGAAATTTGGGATCTTACCCTTTCTCATTCTGATTTTCTTTTCCCGAATGATCACTCTGATGTTACTATACAATTTGAATTCATTTAATGTTTGGTTTTCTGTATGACTCACTATGTCTTTGAAATGTGCGAACATATTTACTATCCATGAGATTATTAAAGTCATCAGAATATATAACACTGAAGAGAGAATAACAGTTTGGAAAAAAGTAAGAGAGAGGCACACACAGATAATAGAAATCATGAGAAAGTAAATTAAGGCATGAATACTGGAGAATTTCAATTTTTAGAAAATAGAATGAGAAATAAAAGAAAGAAACTAGTTGTTATCATTTGCAAAATAAAAGCCTCAGACTAATTTTCTATCTAAAGCATTATCAATCCTCAGCATCTCCCCCCACACACAAATAGCTAAGTGGAAAAGCTAATCTGACAAATCAAAAACCTGATTTAAACATTGCACAAAGTGTGCATGTATTAAAATAGCATATGGTACCTCGTTATGTACAATTTTGTATCTTTATTCCTTTGCTAAAACATAAATTAGTTTTTAAAAATTTTGAAAGCCAACATCAAACCTCCAGAAGTTATGAGTGAATGTATGCAATATGTATGTGGCTGTACAAAACTATAATCTAAGGAAAATTGTACTCTCTGAATTTTTACAAGATTTTTTTTAACTCAATATTATGTAGTTTGTAAAAGGAAAGTGAAGGGCAAACATTTAGATCTGAGAAAAGGAAAAGATTTTGCTTTTATAATTAAAAATTGGCATTCTCTAGTATTCTGAAATGAATAAAATAATACTAAAATATTTATTAATTTAAATTTTATTAAGAAATCATAATCTTTTTTTCATCATCTATTCTTTCACAATCCACTTTTATGGTCATTGTGAATTCCCATTTATTTGTCTATTTTATTAATAGCACACTACATTTTAACCTTCAGAAAAAAATGACATTCAGATTGTTATTCTCATAGGTGTCTTTAAATCTAACTTACTTTTTGTGTATTAAATTGTATGTTTTCCCTGATTTCTTCTTTGCTGATCATATTTCTTGAGTAATGAACCCTGTTCAATTTTGCATTTATTCGGAGAAATAATTTTGAAATACTAGTATTAGAGGTTATTATTTTAAATATCCTTACCAGAGTCAAAAGAAGGTCCTCTTCAATTCTATTGTCTATTTACTTTGTTTAAATATTGACTAAGAATGGCAGGAGTCAATAAATTTGTACTATATTCTGAAAAAAAATAGTGTGTCCTCTTTTTTCTGAATACTTCCCAAATCCCTTTTCTACTTTTACCTTACTATTTTAACTAATTTATGTATTTTATTTTTAATTGTTTCCTATAGAAAATTCCACCTCTTCCACTAGAACATAAGCTCTATGAAAACAGGAGAACAGTTTTGTTTCCTACTATTAGAGTTAGGAGACTAGAGATCAGCTTGATTTAAGCATTTTATAAATATCTTTAATAAATGAAATTTTTCTGCTGTATGTTTAAAAATAGTTATACAATAAATTCATTTTTCTTTTTTATGGAGAAATCCGTATTACCATCATGGACATTTTCCAAATTCAATTAATGTTGAACAATAGGTTTTGGCAGGAAAGACTGTGAATAATAATCTTATTCATAAAACTCATATATACAACACATTAATTTGGATTTGTGAGAAGTAATTTTCCAATGTAAATTTAATTTACATAAAGTTTAAGAAAATAAGAACACTTGGAATTGTAACAATATAAAAGTTATTTGCATAAGTAGAATCACCCTCTCAATCCCAAATAAGTTTTCATTAATGGGTTACCACAATTGAAATTATAATATTCATTAGATTAAGTGATTCTCTCCTTTAGCATGTTTTTTTTAAACAGGAAGGAAACGATATTTTGTTAGTTATTAGTTTTCATAATTTATACAGTTGAAATTTTAATATCTTCTTAAAAATGCATTTAATTGCTCTGTGCAGCAGATTGCTCCTATAATTCTAGACTTTTCAGTTAGTTGAAGTACCAAAGTAGATGAATTGGTGCATAGAAGTCCCTGATTATACTTGGTTGATTTATTATATTAATGTGGATGAGCATTAGGTTTCATTTCAACCTGGTTCTCTAAGATCATGACCAAATTATCAATTGCCCACAAATTTCTCCAACTCAGTGCCCGGATCTCAAATTCAATATATTTGAAACTAAACTTATTATTTATTTCCTCTCACTACTCCAAAATGCCTCTTGTGTGTTCTCGCCATTACTGACACACAATAACTCAAGCTGTGAACTTAAAGATCATAGTCTACTCTGTATTTTATTTTTTACTCATCCTGTTTGTGTCAAATAATCATAGTGGTTTTACCCATAAACATTGTTTTAATGAATTCCTACTCTCTATCTCATCTGCAACTGAGCAAGTCTTCTACCAAGGCAATTACTATGACCTCTGAACTAAATTCCTGCTGTTTATTTTGTCCTAACTCCTTTTCAGTTCTTCATACTTCTTTAATATGTATGTCCTCAAAATAAAAGTCTCATCAGACCATGTCCTTGTCTAAAATTCTACACTGATTCCTGGAAGCTTACTGGAAATTCAAATTTTGTAGCATACCGAATAAATAAATCTTTCACTGCCTCAGTTCAGATGGGACATTCATCTTTTGCCCTCAGAGAGCAGAGCTCCTGATTCTCTGGTTTTGAGATTTCAGAATTTACGGTAGCATTGCCTTCCCTACCCCTTGTTTTCAAGCTTTTGATGGTTAGATCATCCATTTTTCAAGTCCAGACTTGAACTAATTGTACCATAAACTCTCCTTGTCCTTCAGTTTCCAGATGCATATCATGAGACTTCTAAGACTCTTTAATCACATGAGCTAATTCCCACAATCAATTTCCTGTTTTATATATATATATATATATATATATATATATATATATATATATATATATAGGGGTGGGTACTAGAGATTGAACTTGGGGGCACTCAACCACTGAGCAACATTACCATCCCTATTTTTTTGTTTTTTATTTAGAGACAAGGTCTCACTGAGATGCTTAGCACCTCTCTAAGTTGCTGAGGCTGGCTCTGAACTCACGATCCTCCTGCCTCAGCTTCTCAAACCGCTAGGATTACAGGCCTGTGCCACTGCGTGGGACTACTTTTATGTATCTTAATGTTATTGGTTCTGTTTCTCTGGAGAAGTTGGACTAAGAGAGTAAATATGTTTCCACATCATTCTCTGTCACAGACATACTTCCTTTGCATTGAATACCTTTTTCCTAATATCATGCTTAGGATTCTTTATTACTTGAAAGTAAAAATATCATCATTTCTTTCTATTATTTTTCATTACAGGGGATTAAATCTAGGGCCTTGTGAATGGTATGTGAGTGCTCCAACACTTAACTATATCCTTAGTCCTTTTCATTTTTATTTGGAGACAGGGTCTTGCTAAGTTGTCCATAACAACTTTGAACTTGTGATCCTCTTGCCTCAGACTTCTGGAGTCCCTTGGATTATAGGTATGTACACCATAAACAGCTTCATCATTTCTTTAAAACTTCCTCAATTGTCCTAGAATTGTTCCAATGAGTTGCTTCTGTATCAACCTTCTATATACCTCTATTTCAGAATCCTTTAAGCTGCACGGTAATTACCTGTGAATATATCTGTTCAACTAGGCGAGATACATTGTCTGTCTTTGTCTTCCCCAAGTTTAGTACAGTGCCTATGCACAGATGTAATGTAGTGAATTTCTCATTGTGGTTATTGTATTGGAAATTTAACTCCAGAATTTGGATTTGATACTTTGCACATTTCCTATCATTTTATTTATATTCTCTATTTGGAGATACGGGATCACTATACCTTCCTTTATTTCTTAGGCATGGTTTCCTTTAGGACTTGCATCTACTTATGCTATCTGCTTTGCAAGATCTGTCTGCTAAGTCTGACATCTAGTCCTTCTCAAAGTTTTTTTTTTTTTTTTTTTTTTTTTGGTACCGGGGATTGAACTCAGGGGCACTCGATCACTTAGCCACATGCCCAGCCCTATTTTGTAATGTATTTAGAGACAGGGTCTCACTGAGTTGCTTAGCGCCTCATCATTGCTGAGGCTGGCTTTGAACTCACAATTCTCCTGTCTTAGCCTCCCAAGCCTCTGGGATAACAGGCATGCACCACTGTGCCCAGCTTCAAAGTCATTTTTATTGCCTATTTTTTTCTTATGTACAGATCACACTAATTTGTGTTCTTTTATACTTCATAATTTTTCTAGGCAGTATGTCATGGCAATTTCAAACTTACACCCTCCCATAGAACTTGATGTTTATTTATTTTCTTAATCATTGGCCTGGACTATTTCAGATAAAGTTCTATGATTCCTTCTGTGTATAGCCTCTGATGTTATTCTTCAGAAGGTACACAGCCTTGGCACATACATAGTTGTGTGGGATTTAGTAGATTTCATTGAATTAAAAGGTGTTTCTATTTATTGCATGTCCTTAGGACATTTTTAGAGACTTAAAATGGTTGGAGGTTTTTGCAATAATTCTCACAAATTATAGTTGCTTTTCTGAGAAAAGGACCTATGGGGCTCTTAATGGTGCTATTTCAGAAGTATCTTTCCTGTAACTCTCTGACTTTACTACAAAATGTTTTAGTATTTTAATAAGAGAAAAAATACATTTTAATTATTTAGAAAATTTGTGTTGTAGAAAACTTGCCCATTCTATGGGGATCAACATATAAAAGTTCTATATTTGTTGAGGTAACAAATATTACTGGCTCTTTAGAACTTGTTAAGTGATCTTTGAATATAAGTATTTACCCTGTCTTGAAATTCCTAATAAAATAATTTTACCTTATATACATTGCAATAGATGATAGTATGTGCATTGGGTAATTATGGGTTGGAAATGTTTTTTATGTTTGTTTATATTATTCTATCTCGGTGTTAATATATGATCAATAGAAGTCATTAGAATTAAATTATGAACAGAAAAGAGGAATTTGGATTTAATAGTCCAGAACTTTGGCAAATATCCAATATTTAGAATCTGTAATAAAAAATGAATTGCAGAATATAATCAAATGCAACAGAACAGAGAGTTTAGAAAGACATATTTGAGAGTTAAATTCCCTGGGAAAATGTAAAACTTCACTTCACTTACCACCCATAATCAAAAATCACAAGTGATCAGTGTGACTAAGGTCAAGTAAAACATGTTGGTTGGTGAAGTCTTAAAAAGCAGATGTTCTTAGTTACACACACACACCTGTATCCATAAATGGCTTCTGTAAAGAACCAAATAGCTCAATCTCATTTGCCATCTTTCAGTCTCAATTATGAGTGTACTACCTCCCAGTCCCCATATAAGTCTCTCATGGTGTACAGATTTTGAACACCCCAAGGGTATAGCATAGATCTATTTATATAATTAAATAGTACTTCCTGGAGCACATTCTACAGGACACTAATTACATCACTAAATAACTGCAAAATGACTTTTCTGAAAAACAGTTTGGAAAAAAATGTCATCTATTGTAGCCTATTTTTTTTTAAGATATTGGAAATCTTCACTAGCATATTACTTCCTGGAATGTAAATCCACTATAGTCAATGAAACTTATTTCATTGTATTTTAATAAATATGTTTGTTCTACAATCTGTTGACTATAAAGCTCTTTATTATAGTAAATATTAAAGTCCCTGGAATAATATTTTCCTTATATACTTTGGAAAAATTCTACTAGACATATTGGATGTTGAATACATAATGGGGTATTTTATTCATTGATTAAAATGTATTTATTGAATGTCTACTTTGTGTGAAACATGAATGAGGCATTGAGTATAAGATAAAAGCATAATAAATTAAAGAGATGTCTATTATTCCAAATAAATATGAACATAATTTATTCATGATTTTTATAAAACTAAATTTTCCTATTGTCTATATACTCCTCTTAAGAGAAAAGATTTTCAATGATTATATGAATGTTGTCTATAAAGGATGTTAGCATCAATACAAAATTAATATTAAAATATGGACAGTTTATATGCATACTTGTTAGAAACTCATTCATAATTAGTGTTACCACAAGACAAATCTTTGCATTAGGTTCAGAAATAATTGTGATTCATGGTTCCAAGTGCCCTTAGAAGGTAAGAAGGAGAAGCAAAATCTCACTTGACAAAATTCTTCATATTATTTCATAGTGTAGAAAGAAAACTTAGGGAACTCAAAATCACATATCAGTGGGACAAAATAATAAAAGATGCAGTTGTAAATGGCCTTTTGCTAAAATGCTTCTCTAAATTTTTAAAAAAACTTTTTATTTGTTCTTTTTTTAGTTATACATGGCAATAGAATGTATTTTGACATACCATATATACATGGTTCCCATTTTTGTGGTTTTATATGATGTGGAGTTATACTGGTTGTGTGTTCATATTATGAACAAAGGAAAGTTATGTCCAATTTATTTTTCTGTCTATCCCATTCCCATTTCTCTTCTATCCCCTCCACTCCACCCTATCCAGTGTGACATTCTTCATCTCCCTCCCCCACCCCCACTTATTGTGAGTCAGCATCCACCTATCAGAGAGAATATTTGGCCTTTGGTTTGGGGGATTGGCTTATTTCACTTAGTATGATAGTCTCCAATCCCATCCAGTTGCTGGCAAATGCCATAATTTCGTTTTTCTTTATGACTAAGTAATATTCCATTGTGTCTATGTACCATATTTTCTTTATCCATTCATCTGTCAAAGGGCACATAAGTTGGTTCCATAGTTGAGTTATTGTGAATAGCGCTGCTATAAACATCTGTGTGGCCACATCACTATATTATGCTAATTTTGAGTCCTTTGGGTATACACTGAGGAGTGGGATAAATGGCTCAAATGGTGGTTCTATTCCAAGTTTCCTGAGGAATCTCCCTAGGGCTTTCCAGAGTGGTTGTACCACTTTGCAGTCCTACCAGCAATGTGTGAGTGTGCTTTTTCCCCCATATCCTTGCCAACATTTATTGTTGCTTGTATTCTTGATAATTGCCATTTTGATGGAAGATTAATGCTCTATCTGAGGTGCAGGTGGCAGGAAAAATTCAAACTATGTACTGCATTAAATCAAATAGTTCTTGTTATGATGTTTACAAAGTTGTCAAAATAGACAGAAATGATATGACCAATAATTGTCAACAAAAAAGCCCAATAAATTTGAAAAAATGTTTTACAATTTCAAATGGTGGACATGGTGGGAATAGAAGTAATGTAGGATGTGGTGACTATGAGGAAGGAGGAAAAAGGGTAGAAGTAAAAAAAAAATTAAAAGAAAAGTGAAGAGAGAGCAATAGATATTGGCTGTTAGCACAAAGAAATAGAGAAAGAGATTCAAGGGAAACTCTGTACTCACACACTCCTTGATCCCCCTAAAATACAGGCTCCTTTAATTCACTTACTCCGCCACTGTGCTTGTGGAGGGACAACTCTGAGTGGTGCCTCCAGCTGTAGCAATGGGTCAGAGAAAAAAATATATAAAGTACAATTTTAAAAAATACAGAACAAAACTGAAATATACTAATTAAACCTCCTAGTTCTCAAAAAACTAATACATGAAAAATAACTGGTTTCAAAAATGCTAGAAATGAGAAAAAGGGAAAAAATATGAATATGCATAAATGTCCATGAACCATTAAGGTCACAAATAAACAGAGAAAAACAAGAGAAGAAGAAGAAGAAGAAGAAGAAGAAGAAGAAGAAGGAGGAGGAGGAGGAGGAGGAGGAGGAGGAGGAGGAGGAGGAGGAGGAGGAGGAAGAAGAAGAAGAAGAAGAAGAAGAAGAAGAAGAAGAAGAAGAAGAAGAAGAAGAAGAAGGAAGAAGAAGAGGAGGAGGAGGAGGAGGAGGAGGAGGAGGAGGAGGAGGAGGAGGAGGGGAAGAACTACTCAACATAAGTTAATTGTTTCTGTTGGAGTTCAAAAGATTCTCAGCTTCCCTTCTCAGGAGTTATGTGGGGTTGTCTGGAGCATGATGCTCACTCCTCCCGGGGCTGGGGGGTTGCTAGGGAGAGAGAGGTAATCCTATAGACAAACTCCTAGAGGAGGGATTTGGGCTTAGGTAGTTGCAGGCTCTAGGCTGAATGCCAATTGATTTGGAAATTCTAAATCAGTATACCTCCAGGGCCCAGTAATTGTTGGTCCACACTGGACGACTGTACCCAAGATCGCCCCTGGTTTCCCCTTGTGTGGTGGAAGAGCCAATTCTTAGTCCACTACATCACCTGCGGAAACCAAGTTTCCTGGTCTTAGTTTCAGTCTCCATATGCAGCCTCTCCCTACCCTGCCTTTCAAATTCCTGGCCAGGCATGTCTCCCCCAGCTGGTCCTGGAAGTTATTGTGAATTGTGCTGCACAATTGGGGGAGGGGGAGAACTAGGTAGGTTTCCAGCTGTCCCTTATGTAAACCTCTCTTCATGTTTGATTTACTCTTTGTCACTTAGGCACACTCTATGTTGTGCAGTGTGGTTTTGCCAGGCCTGTATTAAAGGCTAGCCTCAGATTTACCAGGACTTGGCTCCCTCAGCTGCTGGTCCCTAAGCTGTAGTCACAAAATGCTTCCTTCCTCTTTCCTCTGAATGCTGCTGGGAGAGATGTGGTTTCTTTCCCATAGAAGTCTATTGTGCAGTGTGCCTTTCAGCTTAATCAGGCAATGTCTTTGATCTCTAAACTCTGTACTTAGACATGCCTTGGTCCTCCTAAAAATACAGGTTCCTTTAAGTAATTCCCTTACCCCTCCACTGGGCTTGTGGAGGGACCACTCTGACTGGTGCCTCCGACCACAGCAGGGGTTGTGGTCATAGAGATTTCTTCTTCATTTTATTTTATCCAGCCTCCTGAGTACCCAATGTACTTTGAGTGTGCAGTATTAAATGCCATGAAGGTTTCCCCCCACTTTTTTTTTAATTACCCATCTTGCTGAGAAGCTGCCTGTCTGCTTTATGGGTCTCATACCATGGAACAGCCAGGAAAGCCACCTGCTCTCTTCCACCATTGTGAAAACTACTCCTCTCTAAATTTAGATTGTAATTTTAGAAATTCCACTAAAAATTCTTACAAAACACATTTATATGGACATAAGAGTTCTTAAATATTGAATCTTCACGTATGCACTCTCTCTATATTTTTATAGTACTTTTTGATTACATACACTCTCAATCAGCCTGAAAGGAGATACACAATCATACAAAACATTCCTACAAACCCACCTGCCTACCTATTAGATAATCATGATCTGATATCTTACAGAGGAAACTATTAGGATCCTCAGAAATTCTATACATTAGAAGTGACCCAATTTAGAATTCTATGATAAATTCTAGTTCCACTTACATATATGGAACTCATAGTTCAAACTTCTATGTCAAATCATTTAATTCCAAAAAAATGTCTTAGATTAGGTAATATGATAAATATCTGTCATCATACCCTCTAGTATGTCTGATGACACCCTCTGAAGTTGACCCCCTATTTCCTTTGCCTTAGTATATTTAGCTTATACTCCTTGTTTACTTTTTGAGTCTATACAAAACTTGCTACTATTTGATCCATTCTTGTTGATCCTAACTGGGGACCACATTGACAAGACATTTGAATAGTCTAAGAATGCCACCAATTAACAAGAAATCACAAGCAGAAGATAGAAAAATATTTTCTGGAATAAATAATTTGGAATTAGATATAAGAGTTTGTGTGTTAAAATAATCATATTCATTAATATGAAAATGTCATTCCTCTGGTGACAAGAGGCTAAAGTTGGATGGATCATGGAGTATTGAAATGCAGTAGGAGATTTTAATTTGCCATACAGGAACCTTTTAGATATTTACTTTAAGGCTACCTCCTATGATATCTCAAGCATAGTGACATCAAAGAAGAAGAAGAAAAAAAAATAATAATAAACTATGAACCAGGACTTAGTCCTTTTATGCTAACTCTGAATACCACTGAGTTAAATGTTTTAAAAATGGGAATCCTGTTTTCAGATACATGCTTATATTTATATAAAGTGCCACCATGCTCTATGATCATAATAACCAGTAAGTATTTATTAAATGCTACAATGTTCAGGTTTCCATCTCACTAGGAAGACTGGATCATGAAAATTCATTTTGGATAGTGGACTGAAATAAAAATTAATTCAAAATTACGAAGAATTTATCTGGGCATGATGGCATTTATATGTAATCCCTGGGACTCAGGAGACTGAGGCAGGAGGATCACAACTTGGAGGCCAGTCTCTGCAACTTAGAGAGAACCTAAGTAACTTTTTGAGACCCTGTCTCTAAATAAAAAATGAACTTGTGATGTAGCTCAGTGGTAAAGTATCCCTGGGTTCAATCTTCAGTACCCCCATATATATATAAAATAAATTATCTATATATAATAACAAATTATACATGATAATAAATTATATATAATGCATGTTTATATATTATATGTAATGTTATAATACATAATAATAAATTATATATATATAATAAAAGATTTTTTTTATGTTCTTGTCCTTCTATAATGAATGGTCTATAGGAGAAAATATTATAATTTCTCCAGCATAGCTATGCAAAAACATCTGCTAAAGTTGGAAATTTCCCTAAAAGAGAATCCACAGTGATTAATGTCTCTTCAGGAGCAAACAGCCATCAGCACAGCTGAGGAAACATCTTGAAACTGAGATACATGGGCACTTTGATGAAGATATTTCCAACTGCCAAGGTTTTTTGTTCCTTTGGGACTTGCTGAATTATTTATGGCTAAGATTCTTTCTTTTTTATTATTTTTTGGCTGCGGCCTTTCTCCTAAAAAACATAGCTCTCTCTGTTGTTGCTTCCATTCTCTAAGTGTTAGGCAGGGACAATGCATGTCCTGAAAACTAAGTGTCCCTAACACCCTCTGTGTGCTCTCAGGACAGATGGCCTGGTGGAACACAGCTCTCCTGGTCTATTTGTGCTGTTATGATTCAATACCCTAAACTGTGCAATTTATAATGACCAGAAATGTATTTCCTCACAGTTGTGGAGGCTGGAAAAAATCAAGACCAAGGCACTGGTTTCTGCAGCAGGCCTTCCTGCTGCCCCATCACACAGTGGAAATGTAAAAGGGCAAGGACAAAGGCAGAAGGTACCTGAAACTGTCCTTTTGTATTGGCATTAATCTCACCTATGAGGAAAGACTCCTTACAGCTTTATCACCTCTAACACCTCTATCACCTCTAACACCTCTAACACCTCTATCACCTCCTAACACAATCACACTGACACACAAATTTTAACATGAATTATAGGGCATAAACATTCACACCACAGCATTTCACCCCTGATCCTCAAAGCTCATCTCCTCTTCACCTACAAAATGCATTCCCTTCATCCCAATAACTGAAAGCCTGAACTTGTACCAGCATCATTTCCAAAGTTCTACATCCAGAGTCTCATCTAAAGATCAATGAGCAAGATTCAAAATATGATTCATCTTGAGATGAATTCCCTTACAGCTGTGAGTCTATAAAGTCTTAACAAGTTACATCCTTCCAAAACACCATGGCAGGAGGGCCATCATATGAACATTCCTGTTCTAAAAGGGCGAAGTCAGCAAGAAGAAAAGTATAAAAGGCCCCCAATTAAGTATAAAACCTAACATGGTAAAGAACATTATGTGTAAATGCAGAATCATTTCTAACTCCATGTTCTGTCAAGTGGACATACTGGATCAGGGATTGAGCCCACAAGGTTCCTGGTCTTCCCAGTCCCATGATTTTGCTGGACATAGTCCACCTATGGCTCTAGTAGGTTGGAGTCAGGTGTCTGTGGCCTTCCAAGATTGAGGTGCCACACTGAAGGTTCCACAGTTTCGGGGTCTTAAGGATATCTGCTCTCCTAATCCTACTAGGCATTGCCCTGGTGAGGGCCTACTGCATTCCCCTAGTTCAGATGCTCTGTCCCTATGATGCACCTGTGTTTGAGACCCACATAAGGTAGAATGCTTGCCTAATAGGCATAAAGCAGAGGTTTTAAATCCGAACACCACAGAAGGTAGGGTGAGAGCTTTCTGGACCTGTGATAGATGGAAGGGTATCCTCAAAGATCTGTGAAATGCCTTTAGGGTCATTCTGCCACTCTCTTGATGAACAGCATTTGGCTTCCTTCATTTCAAACTAATATCTTTACCAAAACTACACTGGAGCTGGGCACAATGACACACGCCTATGATTTGGAAGGTTAAGGTAGGTGGATCACAAATTCAAGGCCAACCTAAGCAAATTAACAAGGCCCTAAGCAAAACTTAGCAAGACCCTGTGTCAAAATAAAAAAATAAAATAAAATAAAAATGGGCAGGGGATATGGCTCAGGGATAAAACACTCCAGGTTAAATACTCAGTACCAAAAAAAAAAAAAAAAAAAAAAAAGAAAGAAGAAAAAGAAGAAAAAAAAAAAAAGAACAGGAATAAGAAAAGCCACTCTTGAATTTCTTTCCTAAACACATGTTCACATCTTCATTCTTTATAAGACCAGGCTAGGGATTTTCCCAATTGCTAAATGTGCTGCTTCCCCTTTAATTATAAATTCTATGTTTAAATCATTTCTCTCCTCACATTTTACTATACACAGTTAAAAGAAGCTATGCACTCCCCTGATTGTCTTGCTGTTTAGAGATGTCTCTGCCAAATATTCTAGAGTTTTGCTCTAAATTCTTTTATAATGCCGATCAGAATGGACACAATGCAGCCTAGTTCTCTACCACCTCATGAAGGATGGCCCTTCCTCCAGTTTCAAACACTTGGTTCTTCATTTCCATCCAGGACTTCACCAGAATCGCCTTTCCCATTCATATTTGGACCAGTATTCTGATTCTAACCATATAAATAAGCACTCGAACATCTGCCTACAGTTACCTTTGAAGCCTTTAACAGAATTACACTTACCACTCTGTTCATGGCCATACAGACTTTTTATCATAATTACTTAAAAGCTATTTCAGTCTTGACTCATTACAATCTTCTAAAACTACTTCATTATTTTCATGTATTTGTTATAGCAACACCTTACTTCTCTGATACTAATTTCTCACTTAGTCCATTTTGTAATTCTATAATAGGACATCTGAGACCATTTAACTTAGAAAGAACAAAATGTTATTATCCCACAGGTCTGAAGATGGAGAAGTCCAGCATCAAGGTACCAATAGTCTGGGTATCTGGTGAGAACCTGGCTCTGCTTTCACTGTGGCATCTTGGACATTGCATCCTCTGAAGGAGGAAGAACATTCTTCCTCACATGGCAGAAGAGCAGAAGAGAAACCTTACTCTTTCCTTAACAGTAAGACTTTTTTATAGTTGTATTGATCCATTTATTAGAATGGATGCTTTTCTTTTACCTAAACACCTTCCATTGAGCCCCACCTGCTGAAACTGTTGATGTGGAGATTAAATTTTCAAGACATAAATTTGGTAGGAATTGAAAAATAAAACACACAAACCAAACCAAAACAAAACAACAAAAACAAACAAACAACAAGAGCAACAAAAAATACTCAAGCCACAGCAGTAGCAGACTGGGTGGTCGCATGACATAAATGATTGCTGGGATCCTCTACCTAAATTTCTCTTCAGAAGCACACTCCATCTCCAGATACTAGAATAATTGACTGCTCCTGGTTCCCAGATGTCTCACTCAGAAGAGAACTAAGCGGAAGAAAACTCTCTTGCTCAAGAATCCATTCTTCTCCAGGTCCATTGACTCATCAGCGGCGGACCAGGGTCTCAAAGCTTTATCCTTGGTCCTATTTGAACAAGCATTTGCAGAACCTTCTCAGTTCCAGAGCTTCCCATATGGCTGATTTAGCTTTATTTCAATAACCACACTTAGCTCCACCTCTTTTGTCTAATTCTACTTCCTCTATTTTCTCACGGATCTCCCTAAAGAACTCCTCAATAATCCTCCTGAATCCACATACACATCTGAAAGCCTGATTTCCTGCAAACACCCATTTAGGTAGGTCTCTATTTTCCTACCAGTAAATTGCTAGTCTTTGGGATGGATAATCTTTAATATATTTCTTGATTTTAATATTCTATCATTGCAAACCATAACTCCTCACTTACCTCCCACAGTTATATATGCTTATTTTATTGTGGTATGAAGAAAATTAATTAATCTTGATTGATTTATGCATTGTTAGTGGATGAACTTTCCATTATCATAGAAGCTATATAAATTTCACAAATTACTCCTGATTCTGGGATACATTCTGGATAATTGGGGCAATGGATAATGACTAACATAATTAAGATTTATTTTGAGCACAGGTACTGTGTAAGTGCTAGGGAACACACATAATTAATATAAGCACTTATAATAACAGCTTTCACAATTTAAAAGAGGCATGGGCTTATAGAACTTTTATGAAAATTGGTATGACAAAAGTGGTTGTCTACAAAATAGTGCAATTATGTATTAAGCATTACAGTACTTTAATTATACAACTAAGCATTTCATACAGTGGGAGAGTAAACACAGACATAAGTTCAGTGTTAATAATTAAAGCAAAATTGTTTTGATTAAAAAGGCACCAGGACAAAGATATCCAAATAACCAAAGTAATAAATTTGGAGACCATTCTTGATGAAGATATTTAATATTTTACTCAATCTCTGGAACATCAGTGAAAACAGAAGAAAGGACAGAGAGAGACAGCTTTTAAAATGTAAGACAAGTTCAAAAGCACAACTGATGTATAATGTAGAACCAAAAAATAAATGGAATATATGGCTTAGGAAACCACATTTCTTAAAGGTTGATACATAGCTACTATAAATTCCTATTTTTAAGATACATTAAAGGATTCTCATGAAATTTTACTGATTAGATTCTATTCTTGCAATCATAGCTTTGACTGAATATTCACAAGATCTATAATGCTAGATGCTACATTCTTCTATAACTGTTGATACTTGGAAATCATTAAACTTTTAGAAAAGTCTACTTTTGGAGAAGCTACAGTTTCCAATGCTTTTTATATGGTTTTAAGTAGTGTAGTATAAATGATACATTGCTTTAAACCCAAAATGCCACAGGCTCAGGTGCTTGCAGATTCTTGAAGCTATCAAAAGCTTTACATGTTAAAATGACATGACCAGGGACTGACAAATTCTAAGAAAAGAGAAAAAGGCAGACAACTTTGCATAGCTTTTGAAAATGACAGATTCAAATGATAAATCTAGCTCAATCAGATGAATTATAATGACTCTATTCATGTTTGACAAGTAACAAGAGCATTAGAAATGGGACATTTGTTACTGTTCTACCCATCTTAAAACATATAATCACAACCAGTGGTTATTTTTCATTGAGTATTACTGCACCCTCCAAAACAGGAACCAAAATGGCTATGGTTAAAAACAGAAATATCAATCTTTTAAAATTTACTGATGAGAGGAAATATTTATGTTGTTCACAGGAGAAATAAAAAAGTATTCCAAAGCAGGTTGAGCAAATTCTAATCTGTTAAGTACATATAGGTCCCTTGTGGAAAAAAAAAATATATGTATTTTACTTTTCAATACCTACTCATTAAGGTAAAAGAAAAAATATCCTGTCTATAGATCTCTTTTCTTTTTAAATCAACTCAGTATATGTTATACTGTGAGATTTATTATATCTTGTACATTCTTACAGTCTTTTTGGTATGGACTTCCTTCAATTAGTCCAAATATATTGATAATCTCAAAAAACAATTATCAGAGGATGCAAGATTTATATTAAGGGTTGAGTATAAAATGAGTAGAGGGGAGAAAGGACGAAGTTTAAAGAGGAGTTTAGGAAATAGAGTTAAAGCTTTTAGATAATATTTGCAAGGAATAACAATAGAAAAAGGAATGAATCAGGGCTGACTACCTGGATTCTGTTTTGTGCAATAGATGAAATAATGTTCACTGTGAGGGTAAACTGGAAGATGATATGTAAGGGTGTGAGGGGTAGATATGATTGGTTCCTTTTTGAACTGATTAAATTTGAGTCCAAGATATCTATTATATTTAATAGGAACACAGATCATTTTATTTGCCAGTCGATGAAATAATTTAGGTGGATATATGTGACATGTGTTAACTTACTATCAGAATATTGGTATATTTTATGTAGGTAGAATCAAGAAAAATCATGTTCATAGTAATTTCAAAGCCAGAAGGAAGCTACATCAGTATGCTCTTTCCACAATGATACCTCATTGACTAACATCTAAATGATTTTAATGACATTCAACAATATCATTTATTTTTGGTTCTTGAATCTCTGGTTAAGCTAGGTTAAACTAAAACAGCACATAGCTAGGATGGGTTCCAAGATATACACTGGGTCTGGGTCTGTTTTGTCTCAGCCTCCTTGGTGAGTGGCTGATCAAGACAGTTATGCCTCGTGGCAAAATTAGGAGTATAAAAAAAGTAAGCTAAGCACACTTCCAGCCTCTGTTTAAATTCTATCTTTAAACATCACAATGGCCAAAGAAAGTCATGTGGCCAAGCTACAAACAAGGAGGCAAGAAAGGACACTGTGTATTTGACAGGTTTTACAGATGGCAAGGCACCAGTAATTCATTGCAGGTGACCTCTATTTTTGTATGAATTGAATTTTTGCTGCACCTGGAAGAAAACTAGTAGAATGGAGGCTTAAACAATGTGATAAAGGCTAACGGGGAAAAACATTTTGTTCAAGACAATTTGGGAAGAATTTCTGGAAAAATTACCTCCTAGAGTTATATATGCTTAGTTTATTGTGGCAGTAGGGGAGCACATACAAGATGAAAACTAAAAATTTACTGTTGCACTGGGGAAAACATTTTATGTATCCAAGAATCCTTCCTCAGTCTTGGTAAATGTGTATAATTTAAAACTTTTGCTGATACATATATGTATTACACACACACACACACACACACACACACATAAACACACACACATTATTTGGGTTTATGTCAATATTTCCTCATTCTAATGACCATATAGGTCTCTTGATAATTGAAACTGTTTTGCAGCTGCTTGTGATGCCATCAGTAACTTGAGTCTGCTCTTAATGAAGTTTAATGATGTTAATAGCATTGCATAAAAAATAGGATGAGATAATGTAAGCAAGTACTTAGCACAATGCCTGGCACAGAACAATAGTTTTTACTTTTTTTCCCTTATTATCCATATAAATATTTTTTAAAAAAATAAATAGAGAAAAATGGGAAGCAATTAAATCAGTGACAATATGATCTCCTATGAGTGATTTTTATTATCACATTTTTAAGTAGAAAATAAAATATTTTGATATAAAAATAGAACTGAACATGTGAAGAGGATAAAGAACATACACATTACTGTGTATCTTTAAACACCCCAAATTATACTGTGTATTACTGAAAAAGAATATAGAAAAAAATTAAAACTGAGGGTTGAACCCAGGGTTACACACTCTATCACTGATCTACAGCACTGAGTTGCCCAGGCTGGTCTCAAATTTGTGCTCCTCCCTCAGCTTCCCTGGTTGCTGGAATTATAAGCATGAGTCACCATGCCTGGTCAGAAAAATATTTCTTAAGGATGTATAATAAGTGTAAAGCAGAGATTTACTTTGCTTTTTCACTACTGTGGCTAAAAGATCTGACAAAAACAATTTTTGAGGAGAAAAAAGTTTATTTAGGAGTGCATGGTCTCAGAGATCTCAGTTCATGGAAAGCCAACTCCCTTCCTCCAGGGCTCAAGGTAAGACATCATACCAGAAGCGTGTGGTGGAGGAAAGTGGCTCACATGAACATCAGGAAGCAGAAAGAGAGCTTCCTTCACCATGGACAAAATATAAATCCCCATAGCATGCCCTCCATGACTACCTCCCCCATCCACACCCTACAGCCCTACAGTTACCACCCAGTTAATCACTGTCAGTAGATTATTCACTGATTAGATTAAGGTTCTCCTAACCCAGTCATTTCACCTAGAAAATATCTTGCATTCTCACACATGAGCTTTTGGGAAACACCTAATATATCAACTATAATAAGCAAGAAGTACAGATGGTCCCCAATTTTAGATGATTTGACTACAATTGTTGACTTCATGATGATAAAAGAGTAATACACATTCAGGGGCCACCAGATGTCAAATTGTGAATTTGGGACTTTCTTACTGGGCAGTGGGCAGTAAGCCCCACTCTAGTTCAGCCATGTGATCATGAGGGTCAACATCTAATACCCTAGAAGGCATTGTGTTGCTGTGATGTTTTGTAGGTGTATTAAATAAGTTTTCAATTTACAGCATTTCAACTTGCAATGAGTTTATTGGCATTTTTAATTGTTTCAATGTGTAAGTTGTTAGAGTACGTATTGACAATATTTTCTTCTCAGTATATGACTTGGCTTTTCATTTGTTTAAAGCTATCTTTTGATAATCAGATCTATTTAATTTTGAGGAAACAGGGTGAAACTCTTTTCATCCTTTATAGTGATATGTGTGGGTGAGTGTGTGTGCCATCTGTAAGTAATTATGGTTACTTACAAATAATGCAAGTAACTCTGCTTATCCCAGAGCTGTGAAGGTAGTTTCCTTTTTCTTCTTGTCTCAGTTTCACAATTTTACCAGGAAGTTTAGATATGATGGTGAAACTACTGTTTGTGTATGGTATATGAGTTAAGATTCATTTTTTTCATATTCTTATTCCAACACCATTTGTTGAAAGCATTTTTCCTTACTGAACTGCTTTGATACATTTATTGAAAATTAATGTTTCATATATATATATATATATATATATATATAGGCTAATTTTTATTTCTGTTCAGTCAGTCCTGCAGGTTTATTTATATATATCCGATAGGACAGAATCCTGAATATTATGCCCGTAGATGAAATCATGAAATCAGATAGTGTATGTTTTCATACTTTATTTTGCAATTATTGTACATAGTATGGGCCCTTTGTTTCTCTAAGTAAATTCTAAAGTCAACTTGTATTTTATGTCTTATTTTCATGGTTTTATAAAGAACTATTAAAATTTCATTTTCCAAAGTTTGCTTCCACTACTTAGAAATAGAATTGATTTTTGTATATTAACTATATCTCATGCATGACCTTCATAAATTCACTTGGTAGTTGAAGTAGTCTGTAAATGCTTTTGGTTTTTACATGTACAATTACCTAAAAATAAATACAGATGTTTTAAAACATTTTTTTGCCTTTTATTAATGTACCTTGCCTATTGTACTGGATAAATTTTTCAATGTTTTCACTACAACATTAAATTGAAATGATAAAAGCAAACATCTTTCACTTGGTGAATTTAGGAAAGCATTCACTATTTAACCATAAAGAATAACATTACCTCTAGGCTTTTCATAAATTCTCTTTTTCAGAACAAAAAGATTCTTTTATACCTAATTTACTAAGAGTTTTTAATCATACACGATTGTTGTAGTTTAAAAAATGATTTTCCTGCATTTACTGAGATAATTATATGTCATTCTACATTATTCTATAAAATATACTAATTACTTTTGAAAAAGGGAAGATTTGCCTTTGAGATACTCCATTATGATATGTTATCTTTTTTTATATAATGCTGCATTTGATATACTAATATGGTGTTAAAAGTCTTATATTTAAGATGATGAGAAATACTGGTCTGTAATTTTTTTGTTTTTGTTTTTGTTTTTTTAGTACCTAAGACTGAACTTAGGGGCATTCAACCACTGAGCCCCATCCCCAGCCCTATTTTGTATTTCATTTAGAGATAGGGTCTCTCTGAGTTGCTTAGCACCTCACTTTTACTGAGGCTGGCTTTGAATTCTCGATCTCCTGTGTCAGATTCCAGAGCTGCTGGGATTACAGGCATCCGCCTGGCGACTGGCTAATATTTTTAAATAATATTATCAATGTCAGGGTTTCTAGCCATGATAGATCAATTTAGGGATTTGCCCTCCTCTATTTTTAAATCAGTTTCTGTATGATTAGTATAATTTCTTCTTTTAATATTTGTTAGATTTCATAAGTACACTCATTTGGGCCTGAAGTTTTCTTCCCAGTAATATTTTGATTACTGATCAATTACTTTAACAAATATAAGGCTGATCCCAGTTTTTTCATTTCTTATGTCATCTTTGATTCATTGTGTGTTCCAAGGAATTTGTCATGTTTACTCACTTAAAGTTATTAATAATCCTCAATTCGTGTTATTTTCCTTATTGATGATGATGATGATGATGATGATGAAGAAGAAGAAGAATGGGGGACTGAACCCAGAGCTCTTTTCCACTGAGATATATCTTCAGCCATTTTTTTACCTTTTACTTTGAGTCAGATCTCACTAAGTTGCTAAGGCTGGCCTTGAACTTGTGATCCTCCTGCCTTAGCATCCCAAGTCACTAAAACTACATGCCCGCACCACCACACCTGGCTTCCATTTTTTTTTATGTCTGATGGATATGACTAATGTCCCTTATTTTAATCCTTACACTGTTATTTTGTGATTTCTTTCTATTTTTTCCTTAATAAGGTTTATAAATTTTATTAACTAAATTTTAGTTTTGATAACAATAATATCTTTTCAAAATTTTCGGCTTACAATTCAATTTCTTTGTTCTCATTAATTGTGTTTAGAGTAGAAATCTAGAATATCTATTTAGACTTACTTATTATCTAAAATAGCTATTTAATATATTAATTATGTAATCTAATTTATTATAGCTCTCAATTTCTCTCTGAACACAGATTGAATCCATAAATTTAGACATGATATACAGTCATTATCAATAAATTTAATTTTTTTTACTTGTGATTTCTTCTTGACCCATGAGTTATTTAGAAATATGTTCTTTAATTTCTCAATTATTTTTTCTTTTTTGTGGTATAGGGGACTGAATGCAGGGCATTCTACCAGCCCTTTTTATTTAATTTGAGACAGGATCTGGCAAAGTTGCCAAGCTGGTATTCAACTTGTGATCTTTCTGCCTCAGCCTCCTGAGTCACAGACATTATAGGCCTGTGCCACCACTCCCCAAAATATTTGTTTTACTTAAGTTACACTTTGTTTTATAATTCATTTCTATTGGCTTTAGAATATATATACCCTAGAAGAAGCTATCTTTTGAAATATATTAATATTTTATTACTCAGAACATCGTTTTATCTTGAAATCATGAAATCAGATCCTGCTAGTACTTGGAAATTTTGGAGTTGTGGATTGTATCAGGTCATGATTTTTAACTATGTTTTTTTTTTCAGATAATGTACATTTTTAATTCTTTATGTTTAATTGTTCTGTCAATTGCTAAGATAATGGTGCAAGACTTGCCTATTTTGTCTATTATTTTCTTTAGTACCTTCAGTTTTAACTACATTAAATTTTGAGTTCTCTTATTTGGAAGATGCAAGCTTATGTTTGTCAAGTTTTCCTGGTAAACTGACTCGGTTATCCTTATGAAATGCTTCTTATTTCTGGTAATATGAGTTTTCTTGAAGTCTTTGTTTGACATTATAATTACTCCATCAGTATTTAAAATTTGTGTGTACTTGTGTGTATATGTGTCTATATATAGAAGTACTTTGTGTGTGTTGTGTATCTATATTATATACTTTAAATATGTAAAGTTTATTTGTCATAGTAAAACATCCATTTATTTTCATTGAGTTTGAATTTCTTTGCCTTTTATTTGAAGTGCTCTACCTATATATTTTGTATAATTATTAAAACACTGAACTTAAGTTTGCTATTGCATGATTCATCTTTTATTTTTTCCTATTTTTATTGTTCTTTTCCTGTCTTTCTAATTTCTAGTCTTTCTTTGGTTAAATGAAACAGTTTTAGTATTCCATTCTAATTTTTGCATTAGCTCTTTAGCTGTACATCCTTCTATTATTAAATATTTAGTGACTACTCTAGGAATTGCAACATACAAAAACTTCGGAATTTTCAAAGAAACTTTCACTAGCCTCTCACTTTTGCATTATTGTTTTCATATATTTTACATCTATATACTTAACAAATTCTGCAATAGAATTACTAATTTGTTTTAGTTTTAAATGATCCAATTTCTTTGGATGAAATTGAAAGAGATAAAAAGGAAATCTGTTACAGTAATCTACCTTTTCTATAAAAAGTGTTTCCATCTAGTATAACTCTAATCTTCTTCCAACCATTTCAGCTGTATTTTAACTTACATATTTTCCTAACTTAAAAAATCACACTCCTTTGGTGCTTCTTATTCAATGACTGAAAAAGGGTGTTTCATTTATTTTGTGGAGATTTACAGGTGTTTGTAATGGAGGACAGATCTGATTGCCAATCATGGCTGATCAGGGCTGGAATTGGAATATATCACTTTTATTTTATCATCATAAAGTATTGTTATCTTTCTTCCCTAAGGAAAACTGGCAGAAAAGAATCTCAAA
Source organism: Urocitellus parryii (assembly GCF_045843805.1). Lineage (NCBI taxonomy): Eukaryota > Metazoa > Chordata > Mammalia > Rodentia > Sciuridae > Urocitellus > Urocitellus parryii. The sequence goes on along the minus strand of NC_135541.1, from coordinate 86,092,011 downwards.
TGCCCCTGAACTGCTAAGTCCAAAGTTGAAATGCGGACTAGTTACTGGATCCGTGCCAAAATATATGTTTTCTGTATATTAACATGTTATCTGTAAGAAATGAGACAATTTAGGGATATTTATTTTTATAAAATTAATGTAAATCAGTGTTGAACCCATTAATAAGCCCTCTCTCTCCCCCGCCCTATAAATAATGAAAAACAAAGAGAAGGGAAAAAAAAACAAAGATTTTTGATATTTAGCTTTATGATCGTGTATACCTTTCTTCAGAACAAGTCAGTAGATAAATCTATCATGGAGACAGTTTATTACCCTCTGTGGATAGGTCAAGACTAATATAATTGAAAAAAATTAAAGGCCAGGTTCTGAACTTTTTAAGCTTTACCTACTTTAAGTCCTTAAATTTTATGATCTCCTATTTTTCTATGAGAAAACTGAGGATCAGTGATGTAGCTGCACTTTCATTGATAACCAATTTATAAGTATAAGCCTGGGAATAGAAATGCAATCTCTTTGACATTAAAATATATCTGCCAGTTGACTACTCTGAACAATTTCTAATGATGCTGTCTGCTATACTTTGCCCATGTGTTAAAGCCTGGTCTGCAGCCCATGGTACTGTTGAAATACAATGGATCTTTTAGGAAGTTGAGTCTATTGAAAGGAAGAACATTATTTGGGACATGCCTTTGAAGTTGATATTGAGAGCCTGTGCCCTTCCTGTCTTTCTCTTTGTTTCTCAGACACCACGAGGTGAGAAGATCTCTGTCACACATTTCCACTATGACCTACTGCTTCACCACGGGCTGAAAAGAAGCAGGTCAACTGACCATAGACTAAAATCCTCAAAACTGTAAGCCAAAATGAACCTTTTAACTTTTTACATTTGTTTACCTCAGGTAATATAGTTACAGAAATCTGACTAGCACACTGTCACTGGACAAAAGCTTTATCTAGGGAATGACAAGATGACAACAATTTAAAGAAGAAAGCTAGAGATAGAATTGGGAAGTTAATATGACGTGAGAAGGAAAGAATGTAGGTTTAGTTAGTGAATGCCAACACAAGTCCTTTTAGTGTCCTGGCAAATTGGAGAATGTATAAATGTAATTTTTTTTTCCTTTTCTTCTTTTTTTTTTTTTTTGGTACAGGGTTTGAACTCAGGGGCACTTAATCACTGAGCTGAGCCACATTTTTAGTTTTATTTTGAGACAGAGTCTCACTAAGCAACTCACTCAAAGTTGCTAAGTCTCACCTCAAACCCCCCTCAGCCTCCCAAATTGCTGCGATTACAAGCATGCACCATTGCACCTAGTATAAATGCAAACGTTTTAAGTATTACAAAGGAAAGAAAACATATATTTTGGTCATTCATATTTCTTCTTCTATGAAGTGTCTGTTCAGTTCCTTAGCCAATTTATTGATTGGATTATTTGTTATTTTCGAGAAATGCAAAGCAAAACTACACTGAAATTACATCTCACCTGCCCAAAAACAATTATCAAAAATGCAAATGATAAAAAATGTGTGTTAGCTTTTTTTTTTTATGACTAAAAGACCAAACGAGAACAACTGTAGAAGAGGAAAAGTTTATTGGAGGGCTCAGAGTTTCAGAGATCTCAATACACACAGAAATCCAGTTGCATTCCTTGGACCTCAAGATGATGCAAATGACATGGCAGAAGAGTGTGGCAGAGAGAAGCAGCTCATATGATGATAAGAAAGTACAGTGAGTCTCCAGTCACCAGAAACAAAAATATACTCCAAAGTCATAGCCCCAGTGCCCTTTCTTCTCCAGCCACATCCCACCTGCCTTCGGGTACCACTCAATTAATCCCATCAGGTGATTAATTTACTGGTTGGGTTAATCCTTTCATAACCCAATCATTTCTTCTCTGAGTCTTCTTGTATTGTCTTATACAGGAGCTTTTTGGGGGAAATCACACATATAAACCACAAAAAAATGTTGGTGAGGAGGTGGGGAAAATGGTGTATTGATACTTGGAAAGGAAACACCACTTAACCTAGTTATCCCACTCCTCAGTTTATACCCCAAAGATTTATAATCAGCATATTATAGCGAAGCAGTTATATCGATCTTTCTAGCAGCTTGATTGACAATAGCTAAACTATGGAACCAACCTATGTGCCTTTCAACAGATTAATGGATAAAGAAAATGTGGCATATATTTACAACATAATATTACTCAGCATTAAAGAAGAATGAAACTATGACATTTGCTGGTAAACGGATGGAACTGGAGACTATCACGGAGTATATAAAATAAGCGAATTCCAAAAAAACAAAGGCAGAATGCTCTCACAAATATTTGGAGGTTGACCTACAACAAAGAAGAAGGAAATTCGAAGTTCATTGGATGAAACCAAGGGGAATGAAGAGATGGGGGTGGGTAAGAAAGACAGTATAATGAATTGTACATAATTTCCCTATCCTTTTGTATGAATACACGACCAACATAACTCTACATCATGTAAAACCACAATAATGGGTTACTAATTGGAACAAGTTACACTTATTCTATGTATGTATAATATGTCATGTATATCTAGAAAGAACAAATAATTTTTTAAAAAAAAAAGAAAAGAAAGCAGATCTAACCTAAAAGGAAGCAGATCTAACCTCTCCATTTATTGCTGCCTGCTTCATTCTTTTCAAAGATTTCCAATAGTTTTCAAAGAGCCAAAAATGAACAACAACAAGATGCTAAGAAAAATGCCTGAGAAATGCCACAGAAGAGAGCACTCCAGGGAAAGGGAGAAATTCCACTTCTTCAAATAGACATGCTCCACTTTTTCACTTTCATATATTTGACTTCTATTATTTTTTTTTCTTTTGTTATAAAGAGTTATGCTGCTTAAAATATTTGAAACCACTGAACAATGGAATTCAAGAGGCTTTCAAATACTTCAGATCCATTTCTCTGCTTGACCCTCATGACTCAGTGGAAAAAGTCTGGGAGGTACCAGTGGCGTGGAGGAAGGAGGTCAACCTGCATTCTGGTGTTTCATAAAGTACTGCCTATTTTAAATCATAAAGAAATATGGCTTATGAGGTCAGATAGCAGAACTTCAAAGAGTAGTGGTGCCTGCAGAAAAAGACTGACTACTGTGGAAAGTAAGTTGGTTGGAACACCAGGAAGTCCTGTCCTAAATTAGCCTTTCCAGCTACCTAGACATTTTAGGAGAAAAGAAAAGAAAAAAAAAAACATGATATATCATTTTCAAAAGCACAGGACCCTCGTGCATGTACTTTTAAGACAGGAAGCTTTAAAAAATATTTGTCAATAAAATTATGTCCTTAATTTGCTGGACAATATTCATAGTAAAATCTCTTTACCTTTTTAAGTCCCAGAGCAAATTGAATTTCCTCAGAAACTGCAAGGATGTAGAACTTTCTGAGAACAGCCCAAATGACACATCAGTTTTCCCATTCGATACCTAAATATTACATTTTTTTTATCTCAGTTACTTCAATATATTCCTTTTAATGATTGGTTATTATTTGCATGTTAATTTATTTTCTTAAAAATAAAAATCAGATGAACAGTAAATATTTTAAACATAAGGGTCCTTGCTACCTCTGGATTATTTTGTTGTTTGTATGTTTGTATGTTTTCAATTTGAGGATTAAAATCTTCTTTAAACTCTGACCAAACTACTATAGATTCTTTTTGCTGCCCTTGTTTTTTTTTAGAGATCTAGGATTACCCTGCATGGTTTAAGGTAATTAGAGGCCCTGGAGGAACTCTAGGGACAAAATAAATGTTCTTATTCTGTCTGTCTTCCAGAGATATGACATGAGTAACAAGACATGTATACAAGAAAAAGAGGTCCCTAGGTTATTTGTTGACATACTCTTGCTTGACAAAATTACAGAGCTCTAGCACTATGGTAATTTTGAGAAAGACCTTGAGCACTTTTCTCTCTTTCAAAACCCTTACTCCCTGTCTACAATTATTGTTGTGCATTGCTTCAGAGGGCAAATAATCCTAGGAAATGTGCTATATTCTAACAATCAGAGAAAATATTTCTTTTATAGCCCCATATCTAACATTTTCCAAGGCAAGTTGCAAACAATCATACTTGTTATATTTTTGTACAAAATGGATAGATTCTGGCTTAAGAAAGAGTGCTCATCAAATAGTTCAGAGTAAATTTAGAATTAGAATTAATAATAAATTAAAACCTTTATGGAACCTGTCAACATGGAATCTCTTACATTAGCAATGATTAGTAGACTAAAATTACATTGAATTTGGAAAATTTCTGCTATATAAATTTTAGTGGGGTCAAAGAATAACCCTTGTAGATAATTTTCATCACAAATTTGCCAAGTATATTTCAAGCATATTTTTATAATCCATTGTATATCTATCTTTGTGCAATTTATAGCAAATAAAAAGAAAGTAAACTATTTATTTTGGAAGACTCTATATATACTTATAGATAGGCATTCAAACAAGTGTGTACAATGGGACATGGAAATTGCTATATGAAAGTGTACATATGCTACACTAGACTATAAAGTAGTAAAATAATGAAGTCTACAGGAGCCACTCAACTGAGAGCTTCACTGAGAAATTACAAGGATAAATTGGAGTTGTAAGCTCATGGATAGTCACGCCATTTTTTTTTAAGTAGGATGGTCAGGGAATATACTGTAAAGAATGCCAAGAATAAAAAGAAAAGGCATTCAATAAAAGACAAGAGTGCAAATGATAGCCATGCAAATGAGAATTTTATGAGAAGCATGGTATATGTTATGAAGAAACTTGTAAAATATACAAAATATGATGATATATTATAATAAAATAATGCTAACTCATTCAAATGAAAACTTAAAATAGTAAGAGAATTTTTTCTGTATTTAAAATTCCTACATTAAAGATGAGTAAGTTTCCATTTAAGGAATCATAATTAATAAAAAATTCAAAAACCATTCACTAAGTTGAATTTGGGGAAATAGAACTTTTTTCCTCTTCTGGAAGAAAAGTTGAAAGGAAATTGATTTAATGCAAGTTTTCCTAGTTTTATTTTTAAATGTATGGTTGTAAGAAAAATTGACTCTTTGCTTTCAACTTGTCCCTATGATCAGTAGCCACATTCTCTCCTCTATCCCACCCCCTCAAAAGAGTGAATTAAACATTATAAATAACTGTTTAGTACAGATGGAATCAAATTATGAAAGTTATTATGAAAGGCTAGGTATGGTGATGCATGCCTATAATCCCAGTTTCTTAGGAGGCTAAGACAGGAGGATCTCAAGTTCAAAGCCAACCTCTAGCAACTTAGTAAGGCCTTAGCAACACCCTGTCTCAAAATAAAAACTAAGAGGGGCTTGGGATGTGGCTCAGTGGTTAAGTTCCCCTGGATTCAAACCCTGGTACAAGAAAAAAAAAACTATATATATATATATATAAATATATGTATATATATATATATATACACACACACATATATATACATATACATATATATAAACATTTATTTATGTATGCATTTAATTAATTAAAATAGTTATGTTTCCTTTTCTTAAAATAAAATTTCAGATCACCAAACTATTTTTAACACTTTTAATTATAGGATTTAAAAAAATTAAATAATAAACATTAGAAAAATACCATTACTCTGGAAATAATAGGGAATAATAATTATTTCCATTCGGTAAACTTCCATATTTTATTTTTAAAGTACTTAATTTATTAAACTATAATCCACATTCTGTTTTACAATCTATTTTTTTTTTTTACTTTTTTTTTAGTTCGGGGGTTGAACACAGGTGCACTTTACCACTAAGCTACATCCTCAGCACTTTTGTATATTTTACTTTGAGACAGGATCACACTAAGTTTCACAGACTAGTCTTGAACTTGTGATTCTCCTGCCTCAGCCTCCTGATTTTCTGGGATTACAGTTATGTACAACCATGCCCAACTTGATTTTTGTTTAATTTTATATACTTAATAATACTCTATCAGACCATCAGATGTTATGCCAGATTCGTGGGACCCCAATAGACCTCCAGGAGCCCAATCAAATGCAATTACACAAGAGTCTTTATTGCAAGCTCGAGCCTGGACTCACAACCTTTCTGGATGAAGTGGTACCAGGGAGTGAGTCCCGGTCCTTTGTTCAGTGAGATTTATAGGTTTTGGGGGTACTCTATACGTCACAACATCACACAGCAAATCATCACACACCGAGGGAAAATCAAACAACAACTCTTAACATTGATTAGCACATTCAGTGGCGGGAACAAGTTGGGTAGGGGTGATTGGTTAGTACAACAGGGGGATTCGTTTGAACTGATTGGTTTAGGCCACGAGGGGTGTAAGTGCTAAACTACATGGTTTCCCAACATGTTATCAACCACCATAAACTACTTGGGGGTCTTCTGGCATTCCAGGTATTTCCCTATCTCATGCTGATTGGAGGTTGCTGGGGGAGGGGCGGGGGTTGCTCACCTAGCCCAAATGAGTTAGGGACACTTGGCCCCAGACCTCTCCTGTTATTTACAAACAACTCATCAGGGTGGGTATGTGCTTAGGAGTGCTCTGTGGGTTTTTCCAAGGACAAGGGTCACGCCCCCTCCTTGGACAGGCCTTGAGGTAGAAGCTGCTGTTATTTATTTACTTTTAAAAAATGGAGTCACATCAGTTTCCCAAAACCTTTTCCTGATTATTGCAGTTCTTCCCTGGAATTTATAACATAAGTGAACAACCACCAAACAACAGCCTGTGCTATTGTTGATCAGTGTTAACTGTAGCAAGCAAATTGCTAAAACCTCGTTCTCTTTTTAATCTATAAAACCAGACCCCCTGGACACCATTTCAGAGGGTGCGACTATAACACATGATTCCAACGTGGCCATCCTCATGCTTGATTCAACTAAAATATTTTACAGAGTTGTAAGAGATTCTGCATTTTAGGTTGACATTTTTTGACAATATAGTTGGGACACAAAGTGACACTCCTTGCTCATGCTGGTAGCTCTCTCTGAACTCAGCTGGTAGCACTAGTAATTGATTCCATTGTTTTCTTTGACTACAGAAAGAACCAGAGGCCAGGGGTGAGTCCTCTCAGGACACCAGGTCTCCCAGTTTTTTAGTTGAGAATGAGCCTGAAAACTCAGTCTTTGTCCCCACCACTGATTCAATGACAAGGACAAGGTTTTGTGAAAAAGGAAAAAGAAGTTTTATTGCTTTACTAGCATACAAACATGCACATCCAGAGGCTTTGATTCTAACTGCCGGGAGGAACAGTGGATTTTTAAAGAGAGGGAACAGAGGCTACACTTCAGTTGTGCCCTGACAGGAGTCATAATTCATTTATAGCCTTCAGAAATAGCCATTTCTCATACCCACTGGTACCAGCCCAAGGCTGGATTCCTTCATTCCTACATTCTAGCAGCCAAAGGACAGATAATTTGGTTTAAGGCCTTGAAGAAATTTTAATCTTGTTTTTCCCCATTTTTAGGAAGCAGGAGAGGAAAAGGAGGAAAGGGAAAAATATGAGTTTTGGAATAAGCTGCTAAGGTAAAGCAGCAAGGGCTACATTTAAAGCATGAAGGAGACCCCTGATATAAGAATGGGCTTTATTCAAGCCATTTGCTGACTCTTCTCTGTGAGAATTAGTAGAATTTTATCTCAATAAACAGAATGATAGTGCTTTCCACATTCATTTGCAGTTAAGGTCTGGGATAAGGGCACAGTTGCTTAGCAGGAAGAGTTCTAAGGATTTTGTTTTGGCCAATTTAGTATAAGCACTTGGCAAATTGCAGTTGCTCTTTTGCTTTGTGATTCATATCCACCTTTGACTCTGACCTGCCCACTTTATCCTGACCCTGATTAAAACACATGAGAGTAAATCCCGTTCTGAAGATGAGCCATTTCTCCCTCTAACCATAAAAGGCAGTATAAACCACTAGAGCCTTACTGAGTGTCTGCACAACAGTCCATGATGCAGTGCTCTCGGTGATCAGAACAATGTTAGGGAACTTTCTGCTCATCGTGGAGGTATACATAGAAACCAGACACCTGGTACCTTGAGAACGCCACTTACTATAAGATGCAGAAGAGAGTGTTATAGACTCAAGGGCATTATCTTGAGAATCTATACCTACAAGGAACACAGGAACACACACGTGACCCAACATACCTTCCAGACTTGGTCACTTTCCAAGGAAGCAAATTATAGGAAACTAACCTTCCAATCCTAATAGTCTTTCCAATGGAGAGCCTGTACCTAGATTTCCAGCTATATGTATAATAGGTATAGCACCTCATCTTGCCTGTACCTAGGAAAACAGCCAAATCTAAGGATGGTCTTAAACTCCAATGGCTAAAATGGAGATCTTTTGATATTTCAAAATTGGTATATTTTTATACTCAAGGGGGAAAACCTCAGAATTAAAACTGACTATTGGGAAGTTGGATTTTATTGGTACTAAGAAGCTTCTAAGCTTCTAAGTGCAGCTCAGATCACCTACTTCTAAATGCAAATTGCAAATCAACAGAGGACATATCTGAACTAGTATTCTAAAGTTGCTTCTTCTATGTTTTCTGCTCTCCTCCTATTTCTCCTCCTATCTCTGCCTTCTTCCCACCCCTCTCCCCCACTGCCACTGCTTATTCCATCACAACACACCACTCTCGAGGTCCCATTAGGTCCCTCTGTCCTTTTGGGCCACTTTAAATTAAGCCCACAAGTCAATGGGAACATTGAATATTATATACCTCTTGAATTAGTGCTGAGCTAAAGCCACTTTTAAAGACTTCCCAAGGCTGCCACTGAACCTACAGGGATTGCCAAGGAATTTAATTTAGTTATTGGAACTTATAAGCCCAGTCACTCTGATTTTTACCAACTTGTACACATCATTGGAAGAAGGAAAAGTTAAAGCATGATTCGCTAAATTTAGTTGGACAAAACTTTTAGAGAATTGTAATAAAAAGACAGCCAAGGAATTCAATGAGGCACAAAAATTAGCTCCACCCTTTCATCAGTTTACTCCTTGAGTCTTTCCTAAAACTATTGATTGGAGAAAAATTAAACAATGTGCCCCAAAACTCAAATGAACAAATCTTGTTTTTTTTTTTTAACTTTGGGTAAAAGAAAACTTAAAATGATACAGGTATATGAAAGCTATAATTTGCCTCTGCCCAGATTACTGAAGCCACTTAAACAATGGGGGTTTCTAATTCTATCAAGAGAGTTTACAAGTTGAAGCCTATAATGTTCTAAGTGGAGTTTTTACCAAATTTTTAGGCCTGAGACCCGACTCTGAGAACCCAACATGTCAAATCTCACCATTTGCCCCCAAGGCCAAACTGAAAAAGGTAAGGCAGAAAAACATGAAAGGAACTTTAATCAATGTAGCTACACCAGGAAGACAAAAGTGTTAGGTAGCTAGTCATCCAAGAAGGGGTAAGCAGGGAGAAGACAATGAAGGAGGACAGGGAACCTTATTTGATAGATAAGTACCTGGAAGATAGGGGTTTGCTATGCCAAACCTCCACCCCATAGTCATTATGACATCTCTTTAAGAAAAAGGGCTTCAAGAGTAAGATACACCCTAGTGGACCCTCCTTTATTATGGAAACTATCCACAAGCTTTAATCACTATGGCAACTCAAACATCAAGACCTTCTCAAAGAAAGCTTGTTTAGGATTACTCAAGGGATAATAAGTAAATTAAGACAGCAGGAAGTTGAGGAAAAAACAGGAGGATTCAATTTTCTTAAAATCTCCTACTTAATAAGCACAGTGCCATCTACTATGGTAGGTGGTCCATGAAGTTCATGTGCTCTCTATTAAATCAAAAGGTAGACCTGGGCAGGATTCTCAGGAAACTGCTCTGGAACCCCCAGTAAAACTGGAGAGACTCATTCTTTCCCTTTGAAATCAAATCTGCTCTTTTGATCGTGGCAGATGAGGACCATTTGTTTTATGAATCTCTCTGCTCCATAGTAGGAGACACCTGCTACTGTTGCCTCTCATCAGCAAACTACCAGTAGTTTCTTTCTGGATTCTTCTTGTCTGATAAACTCTTTTATTAATTTTTTTGATTTGTTTTAATTAGTTAAAAATGATAGTAGAATGAATTTATGAACTTATATATATCTACATAGATTGGATATAATTTCTCATTTTTCTGAGTATACATGTTGCAGAATCATATTGGTCATGCAGTCACATATGTACATACAGTAATAATGTCTGTTTCCTATCCCCACATCCCCTTCCCTCCCTCTCATCTCTTCCTTCGACCTAATGTAAGGTAATGCTATTCTTCCCTAGTGCCCCTGCCTTATTGTGAATTATCATCCTCATAGTAGAGAAAATATTCAGCCTTTGGTTTTGTGGGATTGGCTTATTTAACTCCTGTCAGAATGGTAATCATCAAGAATATAGGCAATAATAAATGTTTACAAGGATGTGGTGAAAAAGGTACACTCATACAATGCTAATGGGCCTGCAAATTGGTACAACCACTATGGAAAGCAGTATGGAGATTCCTCAGAAAATTGGGAATGGAACCACCATTTGACCCAGCTATCCCACTGCTTGGTTTATACCCAATGGACTTAAAATCAGCATACTATAGTGATACAGCCACATCAATGTTGATAGCATCTCAATTCACAAGAGCTAGACTTGTCCCTCAATAGATGAATGAATAAAGAACATGTGGTATATATACTCAATGTAATCTTACTCAACTTTAAAAAAGAGTAAAATTATGGAATTTGACACTAAATGGTTGCAGTTGAAGAATATCATGCTAAGCAAAATAAGTCTATCTCATGAACTCTTAAAAATAAAATCTACAGAGAATGGAGAATACAAAAGAGTAAGAGTCAAGCAAAATGAACTGAAGCTCTTGCTGAGTGAGAGGGGGTCCCCATAAAGGGTAGCCACATAAGTGCACTAACGTAGAAGTTTGTAGGACTGCTAGGTGTAGGCATTCTTCAATATTTATGCTGATCATGTATTAGAAAAATGTTAAGATTATTACTCAGGACCATGACAGTCTGATTGGTCATGCCTTTTTTGTCATTGAGTTCATAGCCTTCACTCACATCCATCTCAATTTTTCTATTTCTCCCTCCCTGGGACAAAAGAGTAAACTGGAATGTTTGGAATGTTTCCACAGTGTAATCCATTTTTTAATAGGTAACCTACACATTTGTACAATTAGAGAAGGGGGGCATTCATAGCCTTAATTATCTACCTCTCCTTTACTATCTATGCTACCTATTTACCTTGAGAGTATCCCCTTTTCTCCTTTCCTATTCCTTCTAATAAACTCATGCCTGTTATTGAGTGATGCTGAGAGCCATTGCCAAGTAGGAATGACACATCGAAATTTCCTTGCCAGTGTACCCCATGTTGCTTAGAGGAAGGACTCATGGAAATGGACTTGCCTTGGACATTTGCAGTGACATTGCATGTATGTTTGAGAAAGGTGACCCTGCTCAAGGAACAGGGTGGATCCGGGTTTCAGGAAGATTCTACTGGATTAGGGCGGACCAGGTTTAGGGTGTACCCTGCTGGGAATAGGGCATATCCTGCTGCCTCAGGCACGCCCACCCGCTCACAGAGTATTTGGGATTCAGAATGTGGATTTGGCCAGAACGTGAATTTCCCCAGAAGGTGTGTAAAGTGCTGGTGTGAGTTTGGGAATAAAGAATTGCTGTTTGAATCTACAAAGCTGTGAGTGGACTGTGATTTTGTGCCCAGCCAGACTGCGGTAGAGTGATATGTCTGAAATTGTTCTGGTATAATTGCAAGAAATGGGGTGAAATGGCCTTCCTGGCTACCTCAGTTTTAAAGTAGGTCTCTGTCCTATAACAAAGGAAATCCATGTCCTTAGCCCTGGGTTCAAGGGGATGACTGCAGCAGTCTGGCTGGGCACAAAATCACGAGCCACTCAAGCAGGAACAAACTTTATTTCCAAAACTCCCATGAATTGCCATACATGCGGCCTTCTCCCAGGACACACTACACCAACAGGAAATCCCTCCTCCGGAATTCCCTCCTACTGCACTTCCCCAACCAATGGGAAATCCCCAGGAGTCCCATCAATATGTCCATTTCCTCTCAAAGTAGATCAACTCCTTGACTGAGCATTACTTGTTGAGTTGTTATTCATTGATGCATCAGTTTATACCATTTACTGTGATAGCTATCGAAGAAGCTGTAGTTTGGTTTTATCTTTGTCTTCACCAGCACTGGGATGAAGATAGGAATTCTGGCAATGATGGTTAAAAAAATATATAACATTCCAACAGGTACTAAGAAAACAATTTTCTGAGCAATTTACATTATCCTGAACAGAATTATTAAATATAATGAAAAGGAAAGGTGAAAGTAAACTAACAGATCTGATAATCTACTTATTGTACATATATTAAAACAATCTTCAACAGCTGTTTACCCAATTTAAATTAAACCATTAAGATCACATGAATAAAAAAAAAATTCAGATCCATGTTTTCATGAGCACTCCTCATATATGATATATGGACATACGCACATACAGACATACCACACAAAACACAAGTGTGCACACAAATGTACAACACAAGACAATAGTAAAAGCCCTGTAGCTTTACACAGGTGAAATCTCCATTGCAATGTTTAAAAACTCCACAGTCAAAAAATAAAACTGATCAGAAAAACATTAACCTAGGTCTGTATGAGCTCAAAAAATAAAATAGAACTTTATGATGTCGAAAAATGCAATAATAAAATAGTTATTGAAAAAAGGATCCTGGTTAATCACTGTAAAAGATGTAAGAATAGCCAAGCTGGAGCTCTGGATATCAGCTGTTATGGATTTGAGTAAAATCATCTTCTTTTTGGTCTGTAGAAATCCCTTTGGTTAGTCTCTCTGGAATCCAAATTGGCTGCTGTTCTCCCTGTGGAAACACACAAACAGAACCCAGTCTCCAGACAATCACTGGGTCAGGACCTTTCCATTGTCCTGTTAGAATATCCTTCCAAGTACCTTAGGCTTATTTACATTTTTTGGATACATATGCCTTTCCAGAGCACTAATCCCTGATTAATCCAAATTTAAAAAGTTTAGAGTAAAAAGGGTTATTTTAAGTTTATCTTTGGGGGATATAAACCATTTCCAATTCCCTCTTTTTGCTTCAATAAGTACATTTTAATAGTTTGATGAGCTCTTTCAACTATGCCTTGTCCCTATGGGGTGTATGGAATTCCTGTTATGTGAATAATGCCAAATGATGAGCAAAATTGTTTAAAAGAGGTGGAAGTATAACCAGGACCATTATCTGTTTAAACTGTTTGGAACGCCCATAATGGCAAAATTTTGTAAGCAATGAGCTATAATATCTTTAGTTTTTTCTCCAGCATGAAGAGAGCCCATCAAAAATCCAGAAGAAGTATCAACTGTAACATGCAAATATTTTAATTTTCCAAATTCTGGCAAGTGTGTGACATCCATCTGCCAAATATGGTTAAGTATCAATCCTCTAGGATTGACTCCAAGATTAACTTGTGGTAAAAAGGTCACACAATTTTGGCATTGTTTTATTATATGTCTGGCTTGTTCCTTAGTTATTTTAAAATGCTTTTGTAAAGTATTAGCATTGACATGGAACATTTTATGAAAATTTGTAGCTTCTTCTAGTGAAGAGAAATTATGTATGTCATGTGTAGTTTTATCTGCTAAATCATTGCCCAAACTAAGGGCTCCAGGCAATCCTGTATGTGCCCTGATATGTCCTATAAAAAATGGATCTTTTCTGTCCCAGATTAGACTTTGTATAGTGGAAAACAAAGAGAAAACAGTAGAGGAAGGGGAAATCCTACCAGCATTTTCAAGGGATACTACAGCATTAACTACATACTGACTATCAGAAAATAAATTAAATACAGAATCTTTAAACATCACAAAAGCTTGTAATACTGCCTTAAGCTCTACATTTTGAGCTGATTGTTTGGGTACTAAAAATGTAAAAGTTTGATCAGGGGTAACTACTGCTGCTGTACCATTATTAGACCCATCAGTGAATATATTTGGAGCATTCATGATAGGTGTTTTTCTTGTCATTTTTTAAAAAGTACAGGATGCGAGCACCAAAAACTGCTCACATCTAAGGAAAAACTATTTGCATCTGAGGAACAGATAGGGAGAAAGGAGGGATGGACATTTCAGGAGGATAGAAAAGCTGATATAATGATTTTGTGTGGTTCCATTTTTATTTCATTCTGTCTTGGTTTTGTTTGGCGTCATCTTGTTGGGTTGTATTATAGTAGAAATACGGGATCAGAAATTAGTAAAAAAAAAAAAAAAACGAAAGACTGTTAAGTAAATTGTTAGAGGAAGGAGGCATCTCAGTAAAATCAAGAACAGTCAGGGCATACGTTGATACAATACAAAAATGTAGCCCATGGCTTTTTAAGGAGGAGTTGTTAAATATATCACAGTGGGACCATCATGGTGAAGATTTAAAAAGAATAGAAAAGAAAAGCCCAGGAACTCTGCCAGTTGGCACATTGACATTGTGGGCATTGGTATCTGGTTTGCTTAGTCCGAAGCCTTCAGTTCAGACAATGGTAGAGGAAGGAGAAGACATATTGATTCAAGTAAAAGAGAAGGTCTCTCAAGTTAGTCAGACAGAGGAAAAGATTCAAGTAAAAGAGAAGGTCTCTCGAGCTAGTCAGACAGAGGAAAATATTCAAGTAAAAGAGAAGGTCTCTAGAGCTAGTCAGACAGAGGAAAATATTCAAGTAAAAGAGAAGGTCTCTAGAGCTAGTCAGACAGAGGAAAAGATTCAAGTAAAAGAGAAGGTCTCTCAAGTTAGTCAGACAGAGGAAGAAAGTGTAAAGCAGAAAAAGCCATCAGGGGAAAAGTTACAACGGGAGACTGCTACTAACACCTTTCTATCAGAGGGCATAAGTGTCCAACCAACAACACCACATCTGCAGAAGACTGCTACTAACACCATTCTATCACCAGAGGGCATAAGTGTCCAATCAACAGCACCACCTCCATATGCTAGGAGGCTCCCAACCCCCACAGTTGATAGTTGGGATCCTCAGACAGGATCTCAAGTATTAACATGCCCTGTATTTGAGGTAGGAGGGCAGCGAATTTCCCATCGTTTAAATTTCAAAACAGTGAAGCAGCTAAAAGAGGCTGTAACAACCTATGGTCCTCAAGCACCCTTCACTGTAAGCTTGGTCGAATCCATTAACAACTTGAACATGACACCAGCAGGTTGGGCTAATATGTGTAAAGCTGTGCTAAATGGAGGTCAATACCTGTTATGGAAGGTTGCCAATGAGGAATTTTGCAAGGAGACGGCTAGGTGAAATGCAGAAGCTGGTTATCCTCAGAGAAATCTAGATATGTTGTTAGGAAAGGGACCTTATGAGGATCAGCAGCAACAAATTGCATATGATCCTGGCATATACTCACAAATTGCTGCAGAGGCAATTAGGGCATGGAAGACTTTACAAGGACATGGAGGTATACAAGGTCAATTAACTAAGGTAATACAAGGAGCTAATGAACCTTACGCTGAATTTGTAGATAGGCTTATTCAAACAGCTACCAGAGTTTTGGGGAATACAAACAAGCAATACCATTAATAAAACAACTGGCTTATGACCAAGCGAATTGTTGGTGCAGAGGTATCATTAGACCATGGAAAAATGAAGATTTAAACACATATATTAAATTATGTAGAGACATTAATGAACAAGAGCAAGTCATGGCAGCTGCAGTAAAACAGGCTTTAGATGCCAGAAACATTAATGAACAAGGGCAAATCGTGGCAGCTGCAGTAAAACAGGATTTAAATGCCAGGCCAAGAACATGCTACAATTGTGAACACACAGGACATTTTTAAAGGAATTGCCCCATAGGAGGAGTGTTTAACAAAACTAGGTATCAAAGGAGTAGAATACCGGGTATTTGCCCACGATGCCATAGAGGGAGACATTGGGCTAATGAATGCCGTTCTTAAACCACCATAGAGGGTACTCCATTACATTGGGCTAATGAATGCCATTCTCAAACCACCATAGAGGGTACTCCATTATCAAAAAACGAACAAGGACCAAGTATTTATCCACGATATCGTGGAGAAAGACATCGGGCTCCATTGTCAAAAAATGGACAGGGGGGCCCAATCTCCGGGGCCCAAAACCACAAATATACGGAGCACTGGAGGAACCCAGCAACCCCATCAGTGTAGTGCCCAGGACACATTGTCCATCAGATCCCTCATCAGACAAACCAGAGGGAGTTCAGGGTTGGACATCTGCACCTCCGCCAGATCAGTACTAACTCCACAGATGGGAATTCAAATCATTCCCACAGGGGTGAAAGGACCTCTTCCCAAAGGAACAGTAGGCTTATTATTGGGACACAGCCCTTCTACTCTAAAAGGACTTTTGATAAGTCCTGGGGTAATTGATCCTGATTATGAAGGTGAAATAAAAATTATAGCCAGTTCTCCAAAGGGTATATCAGTAATTTCACCACGAGATAGAATAGCACAGTTACTAATAATACCAAGCCTACTTGATAAATTTTCCAGTCGTGCTGTACAAAGAGGTTCGAAGGGATTAGGCTCCATAGGTGTAGATTGGGCTATGCTGTCTTTAAATTTAGATTCTCACCCCATGCTAAAACTAAATATTCAAGGACATGAATTTAATGGGCTACTGGATACAGGTGCAGACCTTAGCATCATCTCTCGTAAAGAATGGCCAAAACATTAGCCATTACAACAAGCCACTGAAACGCTTCGAGGCCTAGGAGTGGCGACTAATCCCCATAGAAGTGCAATGGTATTATATTGGAAGGATCCTGAAGGATGTGAAGGAACTATACAGCCATATGTATTGGATCATCTTCCTGTAAATTTATGGGGACGAGATGTCCTAGATCAACTAGGTTTGACATTAACAAATAACATCAATCCAAATGCACCCACTATTATGGCTAGACAAGGTTTAGGAAAACAAAATAAATCAAAACAAGAACACATTGTTTTTTGAAATGGTCACCCATTCTCTCGCCCTCCCTCTTGGCGAGCAATTTCACTTACCTCCGAGCTTCAGGTGTTCCCCGTACAGGCCACCAAATGCCGCAGTCTGGCTGGGCACAAAATCACGAGCCACTCAAGCAGGAACAAACTTTATTTCCAAAACTCCCATGAATTGCCATGCACGCATCCTTCTCCTGGGATACACTACACCAACAGGAAATCCCTCCTCTGGAATTCCCTCCTACCCCACTTCCCCAACCAATGGGAACTCTCCAGGAGTCTGCAAGAGCTCCAAAGTAGCAGGCCCAGACAGACAGCAGGGGTCTAATCTCCAATTGAATTCACATATTAACATAATAATTACCATCTCAATGGCTTGCTGGCATCACCTTTCAACCAAAAATGCCATGCGTCATTCCTACTTGGCTATGGCTCTCAGCAGATGACATTGTCTTTGAGGTTTTATGGAAAGAGAATAAGGGTCAAGCACATGGTGCACACCTATGATCCCAATGACTTAGGAAGCTAAGAAAGGATGATTACAAATTTGAGACCAGCTTCAGCAATTTAGTGAAATCTTTAGCAACTTAGTGAGATCCCTACCTCTGTTGAGGGCCATTGCCAAGTAGGAATGACGCATCAAAATTTCCTTGCCAGCGTACCCCATGTTAAATGGACTTGCCTTGGAAATTTGCTGTGACATTGCATGTGTCTTTGAGAAAGGTGACCCTGCTCAAGGACCAGGGTGGATCCAGGTTTATGGTGTATCCTGCAGGTTTTAAGAAGTATCCTGGTTTAGGATAATTTGGGTTTAAGGCGTTCCCAGTTTAAGACAATCTGGGTTTTAGGGAAATTCCAGGTTTAAGGTTATTGCTGCTGGGAATAGGGCGTTCCTGCTGCCTGAGTTCCCCTTGAGTTCTCGTGGAATTCAGAAAGTATTTTGGGAAGTGAATTGGCGGGCAGAACTTGGATTTCCCAGAACGTGTTTGTGTAGAGGCCAGTGTGAGTTCGGGAATAAAGAATTGCTGTTTGAATCTACAAAGCTGTGAGTGGCTCGTGATCTTGTGCCCAGCCAAGACTGCAGCATTTGGTGGTCCCTACGTGGAACGTCTGAAACTTGGAGGTAAGTGAAATTGCTGGCCCCTGAGGGAAGGCGAGAGAATGGGTGTCCATTTCAAAAAAAATGTGTTCTTGTTTTGATTTATTTCATTTTTGTTTCAAGCTGCCTATCCTTAGAAATTTCTCAGGCAAACTGGGAAAAATGGTTGGCTCAAGGTTTGAAGTTTGTCCGCCCTGAGGAAGAGAAATTTGATACAATGATTTTTTATTCAGTTTTTGTTTCATTCAGTTGCAGTTTTGATTTGCGTTATCTTATTGGGTTGTGTTATCTTTATAGTAGATTAGAAATTAGTAAAAAAAACAAACAGAAAAGGTGTTAAGTAAATTGTTAGAAGTTCAGACCATGGAGAAAGACATTTTAGATCAAGCAAAAGAGAAGGTCTCTCGAGCTAGTCAGACAGAGGAAGAAAATTTAAAGGAAAAGGGGTTATTAGGAAAAAGGCCACAACAAGAGGCTGTTACTAACTCCGTTTTATTACCAGAGGGCGTAATTCATCCAATAGCCCCACTGATGGAGACAGCTGAGTGGCCCTCAAACCCCGTAGGTGATAAGTGAGATCCTGAGACAGGACCTCAAAGATTAGCATGCCCTGTACTTGAGCAGGTAGGTGGGCAGCAAATTCACCGTGCTTTAGATTTCAAAACAGTGAAGCAGTTAAAGGAGGCTGTAACAACCTATGGTCCTCAAGCACCCTTCACTGTAAGTATGGTCAAATCCATTACCAACTTGGACATGATGTCAGCAGATTAGACTATCATGTGTAAATCTGTGCTAAATGGAGTACAATATTTGTTATGGAAGGTTGCCAATGAGGTATTTTGCACGGAGACAGCTAGGCGAAATGCAGCAGCCAGTTACCCTAAAAGAAATCTAGATATATTGTTAGGAAAAGGATCTTATGAGGGTCAACGGCAACAAACTGAATATGATCCTGCTATATATGCACAAATTGCTGCAGACGCAGTTAGGGCATGGAAGACTTTACAAGGACATGGAGATTTATAAGGTCAGCTATCTAAGGTAATACAGAGAACTAATGAACCTTATGCTGACTTTGTAGATAGGCTTATTCAAACAGTTGCCAAAATTTTTGGGGATACAGATCAAGCAATGACATTAATAAAACAACTGGCTTATGACCAAGCAAATCATTGCTGCAGAGAGGTTATTAGACCATGGAGACATGAAGATTTAAACACATATATTAAATTATGTAAAGATATTAATGAACAAGGGCAAGACTTGGCAGCTGCAATACAACAGGCTTTAGATGCCAGGCCAGAAACATGCTATAATTGTTAACAAACAGGACATTTTAAAAGGAGTTGCCCCATAAGAGGAGGGTTTAACAAAACTAGGAATCAAAGGAATAGAATACTGGGTATTTGCCCACAATGCTGTAGAGGGAGACATTGGGCTAATGAATGCCGTTCTCAAACCACCATAGAGGGTACTCCCTTATCAAAAAACGGACAAGAATCAGGTATTTACCCACATATCGTGGAGAAAGGCATCAGGCTTCATTGCCAAAAAACGGACTGGGGGGCCCAATGCTCCGGGCCCACAACCACAAATATGCGGGGCAGTGGAGGAACCCAGCAACACCATCAGGGTGGTGCCCAGGACACATTGTCCATTAAATCCCTCATCAGACACACCCGAGGGAGCGCAGGGTTGGACATCTGCGCCTCTGCCAGAGCAGTACTAACTCCAGAGATGGGAGTTCAAATCATTCCTACAGGAGTAAAAGGACCTCTTCCCCAAGGAACAGTAGGCTTATTATTGGGACATAGTTCATCTACATTAAAAGGACATATGATAAGTCCTGGGGTAATAGATCCCGATTATCTAGGTGAAATAAAAATTATAGCTAGTTCTCCAAGAGGTATATCAGTAATTTCACCTGGAGATAGAATAGCACAGTTGTTAATAATACCCATCCTACATAATAAGTGCTCTAGTCATAGTGTAGAAAGAGGTTCCAGGGGACTAGGCTCCACAGGTGTAGATTGGACTATGCTGTCTTTAAATTTAGATTCTCGCCCAATGATAAAACTAAATATTCAAGGTCATGAATTTAATGGGCTACTGGATACAGGTGCAGACCTTAGCATCATATCTAGTCAAGAATGGCCAAAACATTGGCCATTACAACAAGCCACTCAAACTCTTCGAGGCCTAGGAGTGGCGACTAATCCCCATAGAAGTGCAATGGTATTAGATTGGAAGGATCCTGAAGGATGTGAAGGAACTATACAGCCATATGTATTAGATCACCTTCATATAAATTTATGGGAACAAGATGTCCTAGATCACCTAGGTTTTTCTTTAAAAAATAACATCAATCTTATTTGCACCCACTACTAGGGCTACACAAGGTTGTAGGAAAGAAAAAAAGATTAGGAGAACAAGAACAAGGTATCGCAGCACCAATTCAAATAGATCAAGGAACAGACAGACATGGGTTGGATTTTCAGAAAGGGCCACTGAGACAATCAAAATTACTTGGAAATCAGAAAGACCAGTGTGGGTTTCTCATTGGCCCCTATCTAAAGAAAAGATACAAGTAGTCCATGATCTGGTCAAACAACAATTAGTGGAAGGACATATACAACCTTCCATATCTCCCCATCATACTCCCATTTTTGTCATCAAAAAGAAATCTGGTAAATGGAGATTATTGCAAGATTTAAGAGCCATTAATAATGAGATGGTTATTATGGGACCTGCTCAATCAGGGATTCCTCAATTGTCTGCTTTACCAAAAACCTGGCATGTTTTAGCTATAGATATTAAAGATTTTTTTTTTTATTCCAATTCATCCAGAGGATAGTCCACGTTTTGCATTTACTATCCCTGCATTAAATCATGAAGGTCCTGATCAGAGATATGAATGGAAAGTACTCCCTCAAGGGATGGCTAACAGTCCAACTATGTGCCAAATCTATGTTAATAAAGCAATCCAGCCACTTAGAAATCAAAATTCTGAACTACAAATATTTCACTATATGGATGATGTATTATTAGCACATAAAGATAAAAACACATTGCTAGAATGTTATGCCACACTTACAAACTTGTTAAAAAATTATAATCTAGAGATAGGAATAGATAAAGTACAATTAAATTTTCCAATTAATTATTTAGGAGTTCTATTATCCTCAACCATGGTCTGTCCACCTAAAATTCAAATACGAGTAGATCAACTCAAATCTCTTAACGACTTTCAAAAGTTATTGGGAGACATAAATTGGATAAGGCCTTATCAACAGGAGAGTTGGGACCTTTATTTGATATCCTAAAAGGTCCATCAGATCCAAATTCACCCCGAATGTTAACGCCTGAAGAAAGAAAGGCATTAAAAATCATTGAAACATATATGGAAAATATGCATTTGGATAGAATTGATATAAGTTTCCCTTTATTATTTATTGTACTACCAACAAAAAATATTCCTACAGGAGTATTTTGGCAAGAAGGTCCATCATTGTGGATACATTTATCTTAGTCTCCAAACACTATTCTTACTAGGTATCCTGAGGCTATAGGACAATTAATACTCAAAGGAATAAGAGCAGTAAAAGGAGTGTTTGGAATTTCTCCCAATAAAATTATTACTCCATATACTATGGATCAAATTGATGAGTTAGCTAATGAGTTAAATACATGGGCAATAATCATGTGTAAATCTAATGTTTCATTTGATAATCATTTACTGTCTAATCGTTTGTTGTTTTTTTTGGTCTAAGCATCCTGTAATTTTCCTAAAATGACAAGAAAAACACCTATCATGAATGCTCCAAATATATTCACTGATGGGTCTAATAATGGTACAGCAGCAGTAGTTACCCCTGATCAAATTTTTACATTTTTAGTACCCAAACAATCAGCTCAAAAGGTGGAGTTTAATGCAGTTTTACAAGCTTTTGTGATGTTCAAAGATTCTGTATTTAATTTATTTTCTGATAGTCAGTATATAGTTAATGCTATAATATCCCTTGAAGATGCTGGTAGGATTTCCCCTTCCTCTACTGTTTTCTCTTTGTTTTCCACTATACAAAGTCTAATCTGGGATAGAAAAGACCCATTCTTTATAGGACATATCAGGGCACATACAGGATTGCCTGGAGCCCTTAGTTTGGGCAATGATTTAGCAGATAAAACTACACATGACATACATATTTTCTCTAAACTAGAAGAAGCTACAAATTTTCATAAAAGGTTTCATGTTAATGCTAATACTTTACAAAAGCATTTTAAAATAACTAAGGAACAAGCCAGACATATAATAAAACAATGCCAAAATTGTGTGACCTTTTTACCACAAGTTAATCTTGGAGTCAATCCTAGAGGACTGATACCTAACTATATTTGGCAGATGGACGTCACACACTTGCCAGAATTTGGAAAATTAAAATATTTACATGTTACAGTTGATACTTCTTCTGGATTTTTGATGGGCTCCCTTCATGCTGGAGAAAAAACTAAAGATGTTATAGCTCGTTGCTTACAAAATTTTGCCACTGTGGGTGTTCCTAAGCAGTTAAAAACAGATAGGGCTAGGGATGTGGCTCAAGCGGTAGTGTGCTCGCCTGACATGCGTGTGGCCCTGGTTCGATCCTCAACACCACATACCAACAAAGATGTTGTGTCTGCCGAGAACTAAAAAATAAATATTAAAAATTCTCTCTCTCTCTCTCTCTCTCTCTCTCTCTCTCTCTCTCTCTCTCTCTCTCTCTCCCCTCTCTCTCTCTCTCTTTAAAAAAAAAAAAAAAAACAGATAATGGTCCTGGTTATACTTCTACCTCTTTTAAACAATTTTGTTCGTCATTTGGTATTACTCATATAACAGGAATCCCATACAATCCAGAGGGACAAGGTATAGTTGAAAGAACTCATCAAACTTTTAAAACGTACTTATTAAAGCAAAAAGAGGGAATTGGAAAGGGGTATATATCCCCCAAAGATAAACTTAAAATAACCCTTTTTACTTTAAACTTTCTAAATTTGTATTCATCAGGACTTAGTGCTGTGGAAAGACATATGTATCCAAAAAATGTACATAAGCCTAAGGTACTTTGGAAAGATATTCTAAAAGGACAATGGAAAGATCCTGACCCAGTGATTGGAGTCGGGGTTCCCTTTGTGTTTTTCCACAGGGAGAACAGCAGCCGATTTGGATTCCAGAGAGATTAACTAAAGCATGTTCTACAGAAAAAGAAGATGATTTGACTCAAATCCATAACAGCTGATATCCAGAGCTCCAGCTTGGCTATTCTTACATCTGCGACAGTGATTAACCAGGGTGCTTTTTTCAATATCTATTTTATTATTGCATTTTCCCACATCATAAAGTTCTATTTTATTTTTTGAGCTCATACAAACCTAGGTTAATGTTTTTCTGATCAGTTTTATTTTTTGACTGTGGAGTTTTTAAACATTGCAATGGAGATTTCACCTAGGTAAAGCTACAAGGCCTTTATTGTCTTATGTGTTGTATGTTATGTGTGCACACTTCTGTTTTGTGTTGTATGTCTGAATGTGTGTATGTCCATATTTCATATATGAGGAGTGCTCATGAAAAAATGGATCCGAATTTTTTTTTATTCACGTGATTTAAATGGTTTAATTTGTGTAAACAGCTGTTAAGGATTGTCTTTAAAGGTGGTTAACAGATCTGTTTATTTACTAATTTAAATTAGGTAAACAGCTGTTAAGGATTGTTTTTAAAGGTGGTTAACAGATCTGTTTGTTTACTTTCACCTTTCCTTCTCATTATATTTAATAATTCTGTTCAGAATAATGTCTCTTTAGCATCATTGCCAGAATTCCCATCTCCATCCCAGTGCTGGTGAAGACTAAGATAAAACCAAACTACAGCTTCTATGATAGCTATCACAGTAAACTTTATAAACTGATGCATCAATGAATATAACTCAACAAGTAATGCTCAATCAAGGACTTGATTTACTTTGGGAAGAAATGGACATATTGATAGACTCTTCCACTTTGAACTGCCGGCAGAACTTGCCTGGACTATATATCAGTTGTATGCATTGTGAACTATGGTTTGGTGTGGTGAGCCGTTTCTGGGGACTGTGGCCGCCATTACAAGATGGCGCTGGCTCCGCTGTGGTCTGTGACAAACAACTCCTTATTAGGGAGAGTTGGCGCATTGTTTTTCAACACCCTATAAGAAAGTTCCACGTGGCAGCTTCGCATTTGGGGCTTGAGATGCTTTATTAAGGCTGGGAGGGGCATCCGAGGAGTAGAAGAAGAAATATCAAGGGCCTGAATAAACTGCTGAAAGAAGATTCCTGAGTTGCGTCTTCCTTGCGGGCAAGGGGTCCCGACAGTTTGGTGAAGCGAATTGTGGTTGTGCTGGCATATCTTTGCTGATGGTGTCACCAGTGATGCAATTTCCTTGCCAGCGCACCCCATGTTAATTGTGGTAGTGCTGGCATATCTTTGCTGATGGTGTCACCAGTGATGCAATTTTTCCAAAGGAGCCGTCAATTGGCTTGGTGTCGTGGCATTTCTGTATCCTCCTCCCTTCTACTAGTGATGGTCTAAAATTTGGGGGCCAACAGAGGTGAGGCAAAGAACCTCACCCCCCTTCTGGCACCAAGGCTAAATTTGGGGTCCAACAGAGGTGAGGCTAGAACCTCACCCCCCCACTGGTGCATAGGCCTATCCACAAGTATGGCTGAATGCTGGACCAGTAGTCAGTGATGGGTTGATCCTATTGCAGTGGTATCAACCTAAGACAGGAGGCTGACGCCTAGAGGTCAGTTTTCCCATGACGGGTAAGAACCATATGTTGAATTGGACAACCTACCAGGCAAGGTCCTTAAGCCACATTGCTTGTTGTTTAATTAATCAGAAGGGGGGAGATGCTGAGGGCCATTGTCAAGTAGGAATGACGCATCAAAATTTCCTTGCCAGCGTACCCCATTTTAAGTGGACTTGCCTTGGAAATTTGCTGTGACATTGTATGTGTCTTTGAGAAAGGTGACCCTGCTCAAGGACCAGGGTGGATCCAGGTTTAGGGTGTATCCTGCAGGTTTTAGGAAGTATCCAAGTTTAGGATAATTTGGGTTTAAGGTGTTCCCGGTTTAAGACAATCTGGAAGGAACTTTAAGGAAGTTCCAGGTTGAAGGTTATTCCTGCTGGGAATGGGGTATTCCTGCTGCCTGAGTTCCCATTGAGTTCTCATGGAATTCAGAAAGTATTTTGGGAAGTGAATTGGTGGGCAGAACTTGGATTTCCCCAGATCGTGTTTGTGTAGAGGCCCATGTGAGTTCGGGAATAAAGAATTGCTGTTTGAATCTACAAAGCTGTGAGTGGCTCGTGATCTTGTGCCCAGCCAAGACTTCGGCATACCTCAAAAAAATAATAAAATAAAATAAAATAAAGGCTTGGGGATGTGGTGTAGCATAATGGTAAAATGCCCCAGGATTGGATCCCCAGCTCCAGAAAAGAAAAAGGAATGGGAGGTGGCAGGTCCACATTGCTGCAGGGATTACACAGCTGCCAAAGCTATTGATCTAGGTCAGTTCTGGTCTGGTAGATCATTATCCCAGAATTTGGGGGGCAGCTCCTGGTGAATAGTTTTGACTCATGTCACAAGATGTTTATCCATCAAACCTCTTGTTTCTAGAATTCAAGTTTACTTCAGAGAAGTATGGCTCAGAAGAAAAGTCAGAAAGGCAAAATGGAATGAAAATGGATTTAGGTAACTGGCTAGTCTATTCTTTGTAAGATCTTGTTACAAGTTCTCTATTTTTACTTCTTTCTCTTTGTCTCATCTGTGTGGATCTATCCTGTCAATAGGGATTTCTCGAAAACTCATAACACACACACATACACACAGGCACATCTTATTTTCCCAAAAGGCAGATATGTTTTGATACCTAGAGCATGCATAGCAATTAAGACAACTAAAACAACCTTTTTTAGACTTCTGTGAAAATCTTCAAATTCTAAAATCTCTTCCTGGCTAGATTTTATTTCTAAAAATGATTGAAACCCATAAAATAAATTAAAATAAGAAAATTTAGAAAACTCTCAAAAGTCCATCCCAAATACTACCTTGGGTCCAGCAGGCATAGAAAATGATCTTCACACTATTTGTTAAAAGGCTAGGCTCTATATTCAGTAATCTAATTAAGAAACAGCTACCATAAAAAGCCATAAATCTATCAATAGATTGATCTCCACAATATGCTTTTTTGGGGGGTATATTTTAGTTGTTTTTAAAAAATTCCTTGAAAAATAAACTTACACCTATAAATTACATTTATGTCTCTTTCTCTTGGACTCTTATGGAACAGAAATAAAATAGAATCTTAAATCTTTACAACAAGCCTTATCATTGATCCATTATCTTAACCAGCCTTTACTTATACCCTGCTTTGTCTCAGCAAATAGCAGTGTGAAAATTTTAGTTCTGTTTCTTTAAAGTGTAAATTTACTATCTTCTTTCACCAAAGACTCATATCTTTGGAAATGCAAATTTAGGGTTGCTTAGCTATCAAAGGTCTCCTGGGGCAATAGAAGATGTAATCACAAGATTGGTGCTCTAACTAAAAAAAAAAAAAAAAAAAAAAAAAAAAAAAAAAAAAAAACACTTAGAAGCTAGCAAGTGAAGTACCTAAAAGAAGAGTCTTATGATCTTGGTTTCTGTCTGTATTTTTATGTGTGAACTTCACAGTTTTTGCCTATGTGATAACTGCCTAACATCCACTTAATAGGATATGTTTAACAGGGATAACTTGATGATGTCTAGCAACCTTTATTCAAAGCCTCCAAATCTTTCTTTCAGCAATTTAGACATGATTAATAATAATGAGTAAATTGGGTAAATGTAAATAGGGTGAACATTGATAAATAAATTTTTCTTAGTTTCAAAGTCTTATTCTGTAACTTGAAATTTTTAAATCAAATAATAAAGTCTGTAATTTTTATTAAATGTCTAGGTCATTTCTAAATAAGTTAAGTTGCTAACCTGTCAATTATTGAATGCAGGTTTATTACTGGAATAAATCTGGACATCCCACTGAAACCGGGGTTGAGAATCTGATCTGAGTCCCATTTCCCTGTGTCAAAGATCGAACACTCCAGAAACGCTGAGGCAAGTACAGAAAAAAAAAAGCTTATTTAAAGGACAGAACAGAGACAGACTTCTCCTGGGAGGAAGAAGGGGATTCTGAGCTGTTATTCATGGAAATGGGGTGTCTTGCCCCTTTTATCCTTTTTTCCCATGCTCCCTCTTTCCCTTTTCTTATTTATGAGGCCAACAGATAAGAAAGAAGCCTTCCAGGGTGCCTCTCAGGTTCTGCCCAAAAGAGCGGGAAGGGATCCTCCCAGGAGGTATTCCATCAACAACTTCAGGTTAGGAGGAACATTTCCCTAAAGACAGGTAACCTTCACTACCAGTGAGGAGGAGCGGAAGTGTCCTGAAAGTTTCAGCATTTCCTTTCTTTTGGAACCTGTCTCCGTCTTTCTCACCCCAGAGATCATCTGTCTACACCAGCTGCCTGTCCTTTGTTCCTACTTCACCACCACTCAAAGGCAATAGTGGTTGCTGAGAGGTGGTAGGAAAGAATCAGGTTTATTTGAGGGCTGACCCTGAAAAGGATGGAGAGATTGTCAGGGCTCTATCTTTGAGGGCGTCTGAGGTGCAAAGGGCTTTTCTAGGGAGGGGAAAAAAAGATAGGGAAGAAGTTTATGTGCTGAGGGAGTCATTATTATGTGTCTCCTTTTTGACTTTTCTGGAGCATCACCATGGACCTCCATCTCAGGGAACTAGTGCCTACAGTTCTATTTAGACAGGCGTATTCCCCTTCTGCAAGGTAAACCTCACATTAATCTACATAATTTCTGTCAGTTGATTTACAAAATTAATGACTAAGGAGAGTATCACAAAGGTCTCTAGAGTTTCTGTAAATCTAAAGAAAGATCCAGCAACCAACAAGGGAGTCTCTTCTTCAAGCAGTACTTGAAAAACAAGGAGGGGAATCAAATTTGCATAAGGGCAAACTGAGGGAAAAGTGAAGGATAACTCCAAAGGAGCTACTCTCTTATAAACTGATAAACTTTAGAATTTTTACATGGTAAAAAATGCTAAATGTATTTGTATCTGTTTATACAATCAAAAATGCTGTTATGAGAAAGCATGTATTTCCAAAAATGACATACGGATGTAAGTCTACAGAATGTTGGTTCACAATTGATAAGGATTAATGTTTGGTAGCTAAAACAAAAAATAAGAAGGGAAAAATTCTGTGAGGAAAGTAGAACATTTTATCAAAAAGTTGTAAGTATGAGTATGCATTTTTGATAAAGAAGGTTAAAGAGTAATTTTTAATTGAGTATCTTGTGTGTTCAAAATGAGAAAGAAAATAAATTTTTCAAAGAAAATAAATTTTGTCCTAAATTTGAATGTGTGTGTGTGTGCACACTCTTGCATAAACTGAAGACTCAGGCAGCTTATAGAAAGCTTGAACTAGTTATAAAAGGTTTATAGGACAAAGAATATAGTTGAATGGTGGAGTGCTTGCCTAGCATGTGCAAGGCCTCAGATTCAATATGCAGTCTCTCTCTCTCTCTCTCTCTCTCTCTCTCTCACACACACACACACACACACACACACCAATGTTGTATACAAGGTGTGTTGGATGATAAATCTTATGAAAGAAATTTTATTTGTGATCAAGTTGGCTAAAATGAAAGAGAATTTATAGGTTATTATTTTAAAAATAAGTTTTCATAGCAAAGTACACTAATACTATACTGAAATTTAGTCCCTTCTGTAAAAATAACAAAGCTTTCGTAAAACAATAATTAATAATAATCTGTTTTTCATAGGAAATACAAAATATAGCAACTCTATTAGGAAATAAGTATTCTGTGTTTTATTAATATATTTTAAGCTTTTCACTATTTTTATAGGTCCTAAATAAAACAAACCTACTAAATATCGAAAGAGCTCTGTGTTTTTTTAATATTGTATAGTTTCTATATTTACTTTTAAAATCTTTTATTGTTACTTTGATGAAATTATGGCCATGCTAGATGTCTTAGAACTTTTGATAATTTTAACAAATTTATAATAATCAAATATTAAAAGTAAAACTTTTCAACTTAAAACTTTGACCCTGGAAAGTTAAAAATATATACATTTGCATTAGTGCATTAATTTTGTATTTCTGTAGGGACAAGTGCATGAAGTACCACATACATTGGCATACATTAAGGGCCCATGTCTGAGTGGCAAACCACTCCCTAGTGCTAGGCATGTGAGCAGCAAATTATTACCCATAGGTACCCCCCTGGGTGAGAGGCTGTGTGTCACAGTCCCTGCACTTGCTCCACCACCAGCTCCTTGATTGGTGGCTGCAAGGACAGTTGGCCAGATATCGCATTGGTGGCTACCTGTAATCTGCTTAGCTACTGCCTGAGTACATATACATGGTAACTGCACAATAAAATCAGACCTGCTTCCTGCTTGGTCTCTGGAGGTCTTGATTAGCGACTCCATAGCACACTCTCCTCTACCCTGTTCCATGGACCTCCTTGCTAGAGAGCATACACATGTCCCAAATTGTGTTAGGTATGAAGTAATCTGACATATCTTGGCATATGTAATCAGTGATAATCCTATGTTAAAATTATTGTAGACTACAGAAATAACCAAATTTCTTTATCATTTGTGAATGGTCCTCAGATCTTTTACCATATTTTAAGTCCTGTCTGGTGGGTGTGTGGGAGACTCCTCACTCAAGTTAAATTTCCATCTCCAGAGAACAGAAAACATCACATAATCCCTTACCCCTCCACCTTCTCTCCGAAGAGCACCAAGCCCAAGAGCCCACCTCCTCTCCGAAGAGTGCCAAGCCAAAGAAGTCCAAATTCAAAGATTTTCTCCACCTATCCCTGCAGGACACAGTATTAGCTCACAGGTACTGAATCACCCTGCCAATCAGCACAGGCCACCCACATAGTTGCCTACTCAACTCTTCTCAAGCCAAAGCTTGCAAGCTCACACACTCTGCCCTCTTCCTCTTCTTTCTCTCCTCTCTCTGCTCTCTTCCTTCCTGCCCTCCCCCTCTCCTCTCTCTGCTCTATGCCTCTCCTTTTCTTCCCCTTCCAGAAGTCCCCCAATAAAATCTCTTGGTTGAATCTCCATCTGGGGTGAGTCTCTGGCCTTTCACTGACCACAGTTAAGTTGCTTTATTTTGATGTCTTTCTGGAAGATCTTTAGAAACAACTACAAGCATACAGTGTTTATTTTCAGGAAGGCTTTTGGAAGGGTGGACAGAGCTCTGACAAACACAAGTTTCTAATAATTTGAACCATATAATGATTTCCAGAGTTCTAATGAAGAAACTGATGGGTCTATGACACCGCTGACTATAAAACCAGACAGAACAAGAATTAATCATGGGAAATTTTTTTATATCTGAATCATACAAAACAAAGATTGCCTATACTTTTCTTTGTAATATTAGTAGAGAAAATGCCTTTACCTTAAAAATGTGATTTTATGTTGACAAAAAATATTTTGAAAAATTTTTGATATATTTCAATCTATCACTTTGATGTGGCTAATCCTGATTTCAAAAAACTCAATTTCAAGTCAAAAAACTAGGGTTTTACTTTTAAGGCATAGCATTTATATATCACATGACAGGATAAATGATTAAATCTCACTGAAGAATTATCTGTGAAAAAAAACAAAGTTGAAATACATTTTTTTTTCTGGCACATTCCCATTTAGCTCCTGTTATGTAAGCATTATTTTTTATATCTACCTTCTACTTTCCAAATTTGGTAAATTATGTAGCCTGTCCTGTTCTTTCTGTTTCAGGGATTTTGTATCTCTGTGCTAACCTAGAAATATTATTTTTGACATAACAGCATTGGTATTTCAGTGTTATAATTGCTATCTACACCTACAAGGACAGCCAATATGCTAATTAAAAAAAAAAACTTCAAAAATGACCTTTAAATGCATTCCATCGTGTGGAAACTTAATTCTTCAAATATTATGTGTGTGGTACATCATTGTAAGTCATATGAAATTTGTATAGAGTTTATAACCTTTTGTCACTTTTCTATAAAAATTCACTTATACCCGTGAAAGGACCTCCATGTAGGTCATCTGGCATTAATAAGCATACACTATGCACACCACCTAGGTAACAGAACCAGCAAACTCATACATAGAATTAAATTGAGAGTTTTGTACCTTTCTGGTTGTTTCTTCTTATATGTCTGAATTTAAAAACACAATGTAAATACATTTTGTTTACTAACAAGGCAATACATATCAGAATATTTTATCTAAATGTCTTAATTTCATACACAATATTTTAATATATTTCTCAGAATCTGTCTGAAATTGCTAATTAAATGAAAAATTTTAAAATGGAAAGTGGAAGGTCAAAATCAATATCATGGTAGAATAGATTTTCTTTCTTAAACTTTGTCTCCTGATGAAGCACTTTTTTGTTTTTTAATGTATTTATTGATGTTTACACTTTTTATGTCTCACTGAATTCAATGTTTAAAATATCACCTTTACTAATAGAAAGTTATGCTGACGTAGATATGTGCAGAAAATTCCTGGTTATATATACTTCAAAACAATGAATATCATTATCAGTTTCTTATAACTAAATTTGAGGACCAAGATTTGGTTTACAGATAAATTTTAATAATACATATTACAGTAGCTATGTTAGATGTCAAATATATCTATTAGTTTTATATTTTGTTTGAATTTCTTTGATGTAAAACTTGCGTATTTGTAAGACATTATAAATCTGGCAATTTTCAACTTTTTAGTCAGCCATTAGCAGGTGTGTTTGTCTTTGAATATTTGGTTTGCCCTCATTGATCACAGTATTTCAGTGTTTCTAAGCAGTGGATGCTATAGAAAAGAATAGTTAATATTTACTTTGGTCAAACCAAGCAACTGTTTGCTGAATCTTGGTTGTCCATTCCTAACATGGAGGCATCAAATTATATTCTACTAAATGCTTCATGTTGAAGAGGTTTGTAAGAATCTCAGGGACATTCCCAAATATGAGAGCTACAAAGGAGTTGTTTATAATCATTATTAATTATATCTTTATTTTAAAATTTTGTTTATCCATTGATTTATTTAAAAATACAGAAATTCTTATAGATTTTCTTCAAATATTACCCAGTTTCTGAGGAAAAAAAATAAAATTATCTACAAATTCCTTGAGATTTATTATCTACAAGAACACTGAGCTGACTGAATAATCTATGGGATGAACATCATCTCTCTTAATCCATTCAGTACTTCCAAGGATGGAAATGTGATTTACATCATATTTGATAGAAATATGGTGAAAAAACTAAAGAGAACAGAAAAAGAAATGAGACACAAAAGAAATGAAACTGAAATAATATCTGATGTCACATAGCTAGTAAGTTGGATCATAAGAACCCAAAATCTTCAACAGAATTACAATATGTGAGAAAGGGTAAATGAAGATCTTTTTTAAAGAATATTTTAATATACATTAAAACATTAAGTAAATAACTTCCCAATTTGACTTTGATATGGCATTTATATAAAAATATTACGTAGGATGCTTTATAGTTACTGAGTCTGAGTTATCATAAGCTTTTAGATAGTTAATTCAATGAATATGCTTGTCGTACCAATATTAAAGGCAAAATTATTTAAAGAATATGAAACTTCTTTAAAAATGATGAGAATAAAAGGAATTGCTTTAACAGTGTAGTGTGTTCTAACTTCCCCATGATGCGTTGAATCAGGGGATCATTTTTAGCAAGTCAGTTTTATCAGTGGTTGAATAAACACTGAAATTGCTCAGAGTCTTAAATCTACTCAAATTCATATCTTTACTGTTACTATAGTTAACGTTTATCCTAGCCTCATATTCATGCACACTAAAATAAACATAGTGATGATAATGATGTGGATGATGATTATGGTAGTAGTAGTAGTAGTAGTAGTAGTAGTAGTAGTAAAAGCTATTATATTTCTGTGATAATTTACCTTTTTAAATATTAAATTCACAGACAACCCCACACCCATAAAACTAAATTTTCCATTAGGAAAGACGCACTACACTTCTACAAATGCATGGCCTTAGGTTTATTACATAATAACTTTATATGTTTCTCTTTAAGTCAAACTACTAACTCTGATTCTATAAACCTACCATGGAGACAGAGTAGTGAACTCTTGAAAGAATTAATCTGTATTCATTGCTATGTCTATGCCCATAATGCCCCAGAAAAATATGCTGCCTGTTCCATTTATACATCTTACCCATCTTCTAAATTCATGTAAGTCACCTCTTCAGGAAAGCCTTTATTGAAATTGTGATATTTCTTTTATGGCATTATATTGTTTAACATTCTTATGTTCTTGAAAATGGTGTCTGTGTATTATACTTCTTTAAAACACTCAGTATCTGCTAGAGTCTTGCATGTATAATAGGTATTCATAAGTATATAAAACACGGACAGCTACTCACATAATGACAATTCTAATATAGCCCATAAATGCTAGAAGCAATGACAGAAATTTGTTCTGAAACACTAATTACATTGCTTTTTCAAAAACTGCATGTTTATTCTCTAAAAATGAATAAATAGTGCTCTTCAATTATTTGAGATTCTTGGATTGCATAAATCTCATGTCCCACAACCACAATTGTTTAGATTTAAATCTGCCTTTTTCAATCATCTATCTTCATGAAATCAAATATTTTCAATTGCAGAACCTAGAGTATGTAATGTAGGACTAATGTTTCCAGAAAGAAATTCTGATAAAAATATTCACAACTATTTATACTTCTTTAGCCGATGTTGATTACTTGCTTGAACTGCTTTCTGACCTTCTTGATTAGAGTCAAGGATTGTTTTCAGATGAGGTAATTGACTCTAATCTATGCAATAGCTTAGAATTGGATAGTTGAACAATGTTTTTAATAAAAAATAGTAAAACTATAATTGTCTGACTTTTCCATATATACTAGTATCACAAGAAGAGCTTTCAGAAATTGTTTTTATTATTTAGTAATTTTCTAGAAATTCAGAGGCCTCTGGGCCTGAAAATTCCTTTCTGCATTTAAGCATACATCATTTTCCTTTGAGGAAACTTTGAATGCTATTTTATTGTTAGGGTTCCAGAAATACATAGAGACTCCTTGGAAGCAAGGTGTACCTGAATGATCAAAATGAAGAAAATCAGATGATAGCACAGACTTGGTTGTTTAAATTTTGTATTGAAATGCTCCAGGAGCCAGGCAGAGCATAGCAACAAAAATTTGAAGAGGTGATAATGAGAAAAGAAGGGGAGTATATGCATCTGCAAAGTCTGTCCACAAGTGGCAAGTACCCGAAGAGGGGTGGGATATAGGTACTTATGGTATATATATTGTGTACAGAGACTCCGTCATGTTCCTTAAATAATTAACAACCTTGTGGCTACTTTGATACTGGATTTGAAATAAAAGCAGCAATTCCAGAGAGGATGAGTAACTAAGTCAGCATCCCACCTGTTTTAAATAAGAGATGGTATTTAAACAAGGTTGGTGTGACTTCAAACCATGGCCTTTAATCCCACCTTAACACCTAGATCCTCATCATATGAATGTTAGGACATGATTTCCTTTTCTAGAAGTGATATAGGCAAGATAAAGGAAGTTATTCAATGACTAAACTTGTTATTACAATTAAATCCTTCACTGAAATACATGTCCAAGGAAATCCAATTCTTTTAAATTTTGGTGCCTTTTGTTTTGTTCATTTATGAAACTTTGTGTAGTTGTTTGCACTTAACTAAACCCTAATACTCCCTCATACAGCCCAATGAAGCTCTCTTACAAATTTCACATGCTATAAAGAAGATTTTCCCAATATCTGCTGAGCTAAAGCATGATAAATGATATAGTGTTATATAGTTGGAAATCCAACTATATAACACCCCTCCTGTGAAAGAACACCACATGCAGGTCCAACCTTTTCCTTGATATCCAAGAGACTTACTATAAACACTTTCCACAGAAACAATGTTGCATGTTATACTAAATCCAAGTAAATTTACATTTGGTGCTTAAGCATTGGCTTCAATTATTTGAGGGAGATCTCCCATTGTCTGCTCCAATATGGCATTTAATAAACATCAACTGGATGGCTAAAGTTAGTCATTACAGCCTTTTTTCTTGGTTCCTAAATCTGTTCCTAAGAGTCAGATTATCTGCCATTTTGTGCAGAAATAATTTTTAGGAAAATACTGTGAGGACTGATAAAAGCAATGATTTGGTGATTAAATCAATTTTGTGTTGAAATATTTCTGCATCATCAAATGAGTCAGCCATGGTACTTAACAAATATGGAGAACATCAGTTTGAATGTGTGTATCTTTAGTGGGTGTATTTTTCTGTACATCTTGAAATATGGAGTAGGAAATAGGCTCTGACTTAATGTTTAATGTTTTTTTAAATTTATTTTATTTTTTGTAACCTTTTCAGCATCTCTTAAAAAATTTGTTAACTAAGAACTAAAATGAGGGAAGAGGGAAACATCTAAAATTTTTAAGAAGACATATTTACTTATTATAGTGAAATACTGGTATAAAGTACCATACTTAGTCAAATGAAACTCTGCATGTTCAAAAAATGTGAATAATTTATTTGAAATTTTAAATATGAACAAAAGAAAATGAGTCTGGAATGAAACACAAAAACCATCCTTTCCTACATTGTTTAAGCACTTCTTTTTAATTATATCCAGAATATCTATAAAAAGGGAAATAATTTTACCTGATTAAAAGTCTAAAGAGATTCTAAATGTTGATAGTGGGATTTTTTAAAAAAGAAATATGACAAATCATGTAACAAGAAATTCATGATTTTGTTAACTAAGAATATATTAAGAAATGCTAGCCAGAACAGGATGAAAACAAAAAAATTCATGACTCTTCCTTTTTTAAAAAAAAAAAATAGAGAATTAGAAGGCAAATACAAAAGTGAGATGTAAGGAAATGACTTTGAAAATCCATTCTATATAATGCAAAAACAATTTGAGGCACAATCACCAATCTGGAGTTACTCTGGGTTAAAAACTCATCCTTTTCTAAGAGGTATTTGATGTACCATGTCACAAATAACTCCTTTCTGCAGGTCAGTGTCTGGCATGGAATGATAGGGGCCAAGTATATGCACTTTTCTGAGGAGATAGACAGGACCAAGCTGTATCTTTATGGCTTTAGGAATAAATAATTGACTACAAGACAATGTTCATGTTAGCCCATATAATCTTTCAAGAATAAAAAATATACTAAGCATAGTTTTCCCAAACACACTGGAGCATATTAGCTGTCAGATACTTAATGTGTAGTCTGAAAATAAAGGCAATTAAAGGTCTGTTCCAGAATTTCCAGGGGTAATAAAAACAGTAAAGTCTGCAATTGCCATAATTTATTGTTTCCCTTTACAGTTAATAAATATGAAATATTTCGTCTAATATTTTCTTTAGTGCATGTAAATATTTTCTTACCATTTTCAAAACAGGAACAATGAGGCCCAAAGGGACTATGACTTGCTCAGAACCACCTACGATGTTATAGTCGTGGCCAGAACTTATACCCTGATCTTGCTCCAGTTCCCACGACCAGACCACTCTGAATATTTCTGTGGCAGTAGTGGAGGAACAACGTTTATGTGAAAATTTTAAGATTTTCAAAACCTCCAGTGTTTTCAGACTTTCTAAATCTCTTTCTCCAAAATAATATTACGGAACAGAATAATTGCAGTTTTCTATTGTTTCTGAAACAAATGACTGCAACACAAATTTATTGTCCTGTAGTCCTATAGGTCAGAAGTTTGACATGGGTCACACAAGTCTAACATCAAGTTACTGACCAGCTTATCCACATCATTCTAAGCACTCAGCATGAATCAATTTAATCTCATGCCATAAAATAAGAGGTTCATATCATCACAAAGTTCACTTCAAAAAATGAAGAGGTAAAATAATTTATTTAAGCTAGAATAATAACAATTATCAGTAATCATTTGAAAGAATGAATAGGTGATGCTCTGATTTTCTGAATTTATGAAATAGGTTATAAAAGAAAGAAATCTGCTTCATAGTTGAGAAAAGAGAACTTCAGGAGTGAAAATGATATTTCCCTAACCTAGAATAAAGAGAATAGTAGGCTGAAGCTCTGTAACTAGAGACAGGAAGAAATAAACTGAAATGTCAAAAAACGGATCCCACAGCGGATCTTGCTACCTGCAGCCAGACATCTTGGATAAAGAACACCTGCCCTCTTTATTTTCATTCTAATCACCCATTCTGTTATCACCACCTCCCACTAATAGATTCTCCACTATTGCAATGAAATTCCCACTTGACTACCTGAAAACTTTCTATGTTCATGAAAGTTCTTAATATCTGAACTCTATCAATGGTCACTCCATGCCTTGTATAATATTTGCTTGACCAATTATATTTCCCCCATTGCATGCACCAGGGGCCTGCAATGTTATCTATCCCTAAGCAATTGCCACTATGCCCTCCTCCAGCCCACACCACTGATGGGGATATAAGCACTGATTGTGTCATAAATTGGGGTGGATTTTGATTCTGCACTCCTTCCCCTTGCACAGATACATTTCTAGAAACACTATTTTTGTGTGTGATTAAAAAAAAAGCAATTAATTTTGGTGAATGCAAATTAAATAAATGTGGAACTGTTTTCTCAAAGATAACTATTAAAATATTTAAAAGGGAAGGCTCATTACAATTTTCTTTTACCTACCCATAATATATTTTAGATAATTTTGTATGACCAAAATGCCAACACATTGGACAACTATGAATTCAAGTTGTCATTTCTTATAATGACCACAACACAAAACCAACCAACACACACACACACACACACACACACACACACACACAAAGCTCCTTGTCAAACACTTTCTAAAATTCAAGGCATATGACTAATGTGGCAACACAATCCTTTGGTCTACCTGTTAATAGTATTGAATGCAAAATTAATGATGTTAAAATGCTTGATGTAATTTCTCTAAGTGAATTTATAGTGACATCTCAAGAATACTATGGTCTTTCCTAAATACTAAAATTTTCAAAAACAAACCTATAAGAATTTATCGCATGCTCATAGTTTAGTTTTTTATTTTGCAATTTCTTTCTTAAAAAGTGATGGGTATTTACTCATCGGCCTCAGAACAATTGTCTCGTTTTTCATGGTTTCTCAAAGATATATAACCAGTGTTTCTATGGAAACAATGAAAAACTTTTTCAATATTGTGGAATGAGATTCATTTGAGTCTAAAATCATAAAGAAATTATAAATGCCTATGCCCTCCTCTAATATTTATCACTTAATTAAGTGATAGTTCCTGTTATTTAGAAGGATAAAAAAAATGAAGCAGAAGAGAGTCTTTCAATATTCTCAGACAAAATAATTTGGACTCCAGAGCCAGATATCCATGCTCTAAATGCTATTTCTGATGTTGACATGGCTCAAATGTCCCCTCCAAATCCCATGTTGAAATGGAATTTCCTCTGTAAAAGTTTTAAGAAGTGGAACCTTTTAGAGGTGACCAGGTCTTCAGGGCTTCTACCCTCATGAACAGTTAATGTCCTTATTTTAGAAGTGAATTAGTCATCTCAAGAGTGGGCTTGTTTTAAGGGCTGTTCTCTCTTGCTGTATCTCATCTCATGTGTACTCACTTTCCTTTCACCCTGTTTTAATGTAGCAAGAAGACCAGATGCCAGTGTCATGCTCTTGGACTTTCCCACATTCAGAACTGTGTGCCAAATAAACTTCATTGTTTATAATGTACACAGTTTGTGGTATTTTGTTATAGCAACAACAAATAAACTAAAACAGATACCAATAATTGTGTGACTTTGAACAAGTTACTTAAACTCCTATATCTTAATTCTTGCCTCTATGAACAATAGAAAAATAATAAAACATATGTCAGGGGATGGTTGTTAGAATTGAGGAATGCAATGCCTCATATAAAGCATGTTTCATGTTAACATTATAAACTTTACCCCAAGTCATTTTATATTTAATATTTACTCAAGCATTATTTTCAGACCATTTTAATATATTTTTATATGTGTATGTGTGTCTTTGTGTTTTATGTTCCCACACAAATAATAGATACCATTATTAAAAATTTGGAATAATTCTAGATTACCAAGGACTTTCCAATACTTTGTGGCATATTATTTGGACATATGCCTTAACATTGCCCTGATTAAGTTTCCCTTTTATTCATCATCATGTTAATTATAACATGTCATCAAATGCATCTGATAATATTGCTCCTTATATTCAATGAAATAATTCTATACAGAACTCAATGACTTCTAAATAATGATCTAAATAAGATCTATGGATTAACATCAGCGAGCATATTTTTTTCAGCATAAGTAAATTTTTCTCTTTACCTGAACTTGCTTTTGATTAAGAGTAAAGCTTTAGGTATAATTGTTTTATCGCTTAAAAGAATTGTGTTGTGCATACTTTTCTAAGCTAAGATTTTTGTAAATGCCATGCTTCTTTTTAAAGAATCTTGATATTTTCTACCCTCAGCTAAAAGTGTGAAAATATCATAAAAACAGAAAAAAATTAGTAGCAATACAGAATAACATGAAAGGATGATTTCACTGAATTCATTTTGATAAATTCCATGAGTCTAGAAAGTACCATAGATAGGATTGATGGAGGAACAACTGCAGAGAAAATTTTCTTCTAAAATACCCATAAAAGACAATTGCTGTAAAGGTAATAGGATTCCAGAAATGGCCCAACTCACATCCAACAAATGCAAGGCACAAAATGGGGACATGAGGTCGTTCATTATGAAAGACAAGAACTATTATGTATAATGTATGTTGAACCCTCCCCCCGCACGCACATTATAAACTACAATGTCTGTAAGACCTACAAGATATAGTTTGACAAAGTCAAGAATCATAAAACACAGAAAGCTGGGCTGGAGAGGCCCTTCCAGTTTCAAGAATTATGGTGAATAACTGCTAGAAAAAGCATTCTTCACAATCTAACAATGCAGCAAAATTATCCTCGAAAACTTAAAGAGCCTTTGTAGAATATGAGGGCTGGAGACAAAGGCAGAACATTTCTTTGAGGAATTCACAAAAACATTTATGAAGGAAAAAAAAAAGGAACCATCTGGTTTTATTCTACTCTAAAATTATTAGGGCTGTTCTCTGAAATGGAGAAATCTCCGAGCTTCCCAGACACATCTCTAAGAATAGGAATGCAAGGCAGTGTCCTCAAGTACAGTTCCTGTGTAGACCTCAAAGGAGTTGTCTACAAAGAATTATTACAATTCAGTTTAGTGAAGACTTTATACATACTACTCTGCACTGCTCAATGTCACCAATAACCTCCATAACACCAAATCTAATATTCAGTTATTCTGCCTCTCAGCAGCATTTGAATAAATTAATCATAAACATGGCCTACTGTTGGGAACATTGCTTTTGTTTGACTTCTGAGATATTAAACCCTCCTGCTTTTCTTACTACCATACTGCTCCCTTTGATTTATTTATTTTTTGCTTCTGCATCTATTGACATTTGTTAGGTGAGTCATTACACCTCAAGAATAAATACCAGGTAAATGCATGATAATAACATCTAGATTCATGACCCGCTGGGATGGTCCCACTCAATTCCACACTCTACAGAAGGGGGCCAGGGTACCGCACAACTCTGTATGCAGGTCTGTTAGGCACAACACATCCATGACATGCAAAGCCAAATTATGGTTGTTTCCCAGGAATGTGGTCACACCTGCCTGTGGGTTTCATTTTAGTAAACAGTCCTGCATTTAACATGAATTGCTTAAGCAAAAAAAAAAAAAAAAAAAAAAAAAACAACTTAGAATTCTCACTGCTTTCTCTCTCATGCTTCTCATGTAGTCAATTAGAAAGTTCTGCTATCTCTTTCGCATCTGAAAAAACTGCCTCTGCTCACTAATCCACTGTCATTATTTCATGATCTAATGCTTGGATTTTTGTTATTTCAACCTATCTCTTGCTTCTCTAGTGTTTTCTACTTCACAATAAATGAATAGATCTTTTGAAAACACAAATCAGATCACATCATTCCCTGCCACACTTTATATAAAATTCAAAGTGCAGCCACAGCATACAGAATACCAAGTAGTACAGTTCCTGGCAATCTTTCTGGGCTCACTTCTCACTGTTTTCCTTCTCACACTTTGTGCCTCAACCTAAATAGCCTTCTTGGTTATCTTCAAACTTGCCTGCCCTGTTATCAAGGCGACTCATGCTGAGTGATTAAGTGGTTTGCTTCTTCCACCCACTGAGGTCTGAGATATAACATCACGTCCTTGAAAAGAAACTCAGTGAACACCCTTTCAATAAACTCATACTTCTTTCTCTGTTGCCAATCAATTCAGTCATGGCCCTTTTGATGTCTGAAATCATATTGTTTTCATATTTTGAATTTTTTTTACTGACTTTGATTTTATTTTCATTACTTCTAGAAAATAAACTTGAGAAAGGAAGCAATCTTGCCAGATTTCTTTTTTCATTTGTGTGGCAGTAGTTCTTAGAAGAGTACCTGTCAAATAATATGAAGGCTGAGACGTAGCCCATAGTAGAACATGAAAATATAGGTTTTATCCCCCAGTAGTGCAGGAAGTA
Source organism: Urocitellus parryii (assembly GCF_045843805.1). Classification (NCBI taxonomy): domain Eukaryota; kingdom Metazoa; phylum Chordata; class Mammalia; order Rodentia; family Sciuridae; genus Urocitellus; species Urocitellus parryii. The sequence continues at coordinate 86,050,072 of NC_135541.1, read as the reverse complement.
AAACTGCCTAATACATGTGTGCTAAATGAAAAGACAGGATTGTTAATCTCTTGCAAAATATTCAATGTCTTATTTTCCTAACATTTATCTTCCTTGAGAATATATTTTAGAATTCTATAGACTTCCTTTTATAAGTAAATTTAAGGATAACTTAAACTTGACAAAATTTCTATAATTATCTGATTGGAATTTACATTAAAACTGCACAATGACTTTTCTTTTTCATGAACATTTTTTGTGTAAAGATTTAAATTATTTTCTATAAGACTATATATATATATATATACATATATATATATATAAATGCACATATCCTTATTTACATACACTTAAGTTTTTGTTTATTTTGTATATTTATATGTATCTTAACAAATAATAATGTTATTGAATTTCAAATTTATTTTTTCCTGTTTTCATTTTTTTAAATGTTTTTAATTTTTTTGGTTTTTTTATTCTTTTTCAGTACACATGACAGAAGAATGTATATCAATATCATATGTACATGGAGTACAACTTCCCATTCTTGTGATTGTATATGATGTGGAGTTTGATCATGTATTCATATAAGAACACAGGAAAGTGATGTTTGATTCATTCTACTGTCTTTCTTATTCCCATCCCTCTCTCTTTCCCTCATTCCACTCTGTCCAATTCAGTGAACCTCCACTCACCCCAACCTCCACTTATTGTGAACCAGCACCTACATATCAGAGAGAACATTTGAACTTTTTGGGGAAGGGGAATTGGTTTATTTAATTTAGCATAATATTCTCTAGTTCCATGCATTTACTAGCAAATGCCATAATGTCATTCTTCTTTATGACTAAGTAATATTCCATTGTTGCATATGTATCCTATTTTCTTTACCCATTCATCTGTTGAAGGGCACATAGATTGGTTCCACAGCTTAGCTATTGTGAATTGAGCTGCTATAAACATGGATGTGGCAATATCACTGTAGTATGCTAATTTTAAGTCCTTTGGGTATAGACCAAGGAGTGGGATAACTGGGTCAAATGGTGGTTCCATTCCAGTTTTCTGAGGAATTTTCATACTGCTTTTCATAGTGGTTGCACCAATTTGCAGTCCAACCAGCAATGTGTGAGTGTGCCTCTTTCCCCACATCCTTTCCAACATTTATTATTGCTTATATTCTTGATAATTGCCAATCTGACAGGAGTGAGAGGAAATCTCAGTGTAGTTTTGATTTGCATTTCTCTAATTGCTAGTGACATTGGACATTTTTTTCATATTTTTTTTATCAATTGTATATATCCTTCTGTGAAGTGTCTGTTCAGGTCATTTGCCCTTGTATTGATTGGGTTATCTGGTTTTTGGTTTTTGTCTTTTGTTTTTGGTGTTAAGCTTTTTAAATTCTGTATATGTCCTGGAGATTACTGCTCTATTTGTAGGCTCTCTCTTCATGTTCTTGATTGTTTCCTTTGCTGTGATGAAGCTTTAAAAATGTTATTAAGAGAATATTGCCATATAATAATCTATACTCATTTAAAATCTACAGTTTGCCAAGTTTAGATACATGTATACAACTGTGAAAATCATCACCACAATTAAGATGATGAACACATCAATTACCTCTAAAGTTTTTTAGTTCTGTTTTTAATTTCAATCCCCACACCACCATAGGCCTTTTCCTGGTTCTGGACAACCACTAACTTGTTCACTGTTACTTGTCATCAATTTGCATTTGTTAAAAATTCATATAAATAGAACTATGCAGTAAATTAACTTTGGTCTGGATTTTTTTACTCAATAATTATTTTGAAATTTATTCTTATGGTTGAGAGTATTGATATTTCATTCTTTTTATAAATGAGTAGTGATACATTATGTGGAAATTCCATATTATTTTGCTCATCCATTTTCTTATTGGTGAAATCAGGATTGAAATCAGGATTGCCTTACAGCAGCACAATTCACAATAGCTAAACTGTGGAACCAACCTAGGTACCCTTCAGTAGATGAACTGATAAAGAAAATGTGGTATATATACACAACGGAATATTACTCAGTATAAAAGAGAATAAAATCATGACATTTGCAGGTAAATTGGATGGAGCTGGAGGATATAATGCTAAGTGAAGTTAGCCAATCCTCAAAAATTAAATGCCAAATGTTCACTCTGATATAAGGAGGCTGATTCATAGTGGGGTTTGGAGGGGGATCATGGGAGAATTAGAGGAACTCTGGATAGGGCAAAGAGGTGGGAGAGTAAAGGGGCATGGGGGTAGAAAAGAAAGATGGAATGAGATGGACATCATTACCCTCAGTACATGTATGAAGACATGAATGATGTGAATATACTTTGTATACAACCAGAGATATTAAAAATTGTTCTCTATATGTGTAATATGAATTGTAATGTATTCTGCTGTCATATATTAAAAAATAGAATAAAAATAAATAAAACAGAAATCAGGGTTGCCAGATTTAGCAAAAAAATAATACAGTACATCTATTAATTTTGCTTTGTCATGTTTTTTTTTTTAAAGAGAGAGTGAGAGAGGAGAGAGGAGGGAGAGAGAGAGAGAGAGAGAGAGAGAGAGAGAGAGAGAGAGAGAGAATTTTTAATATTTATTTTTTAGTTCTCGGCGGACACAACATCTTTTTTGGTATGTGGTGCTGAGGATCGAACCCGGGCCGCACGCATGCCAGGCGAGCGCGCTACCACTTGAGCCACATCCCCAGCCCCCTTTGTCATGTTTTTAATCTTGCATTTTTATTTATTCACATTTACTATTAGAACTTATCTTAAGCAATTCTTGAATTTGTAAACTGTCCATATATTCTTACCATTAAAAACAGGTATTAGTTACCACTCTAAGAAGCAGAACTCAATGCATTCTTGTAAAATTTTAGTTGGCTGAAACTGTCAAATTTATGATACTCAAAGATTAAAACAAACAGAAACCTTTCCCATTCTCTGTCCAATTATTTTCTTGGAAGCTTTTCTCATCATAGATATTCAATCAATGCTTTCTTATTACTTGTTTTAGTTCATTACTCAGATCTCTTCCACTTCATATTTGAAGTGGGTAGTGATAGGAATCATGCATACACAATTTAGGCTTGGTGAATCTCTTGTACAATTTCCATGGTTAAAGAAATACTTTATATATAATTAAGGCTGTAAAATTACTTTTGTTAAATTTTCCTAACTTCCTATAGAAATGAAAATTTTTCTTAAGCTTTATTAAAGTAGAATTAATATATAAAATAATTATGCATATTCTGTGGATGTATTTTGCACATATTTACACACCATATACCCAAAATACCATCACCACATTGAATCTACTGTATATATCCACTACCTCCCCAAAGTTCCTTGTCTTCTTTTTGTATTTTTTGTGGTAAACATGCTTAGAAGACCTATCCTCCTAATATTTTAAAGTGCATATTTCTGTATTATTAATGATAGGTACTTTGTTTTTAGCAGACGTTTAGAACTTATTAATTCATCCTGCATAACTGAAAACTTATCCTATCACGTCCTCATTTATTCCTTCCCTATGCCTCTAGAAACCACAATTCTATTTTGTGCTTTTATAAGCTTGACTATTTAAGATACTTCAGGTAAATGGAATCATGTAGCATTTGTCCTTCTGTGACTGGTCTAATACTCTCAGAAAAATGTCCTCCAGATTCATCCATATTGTCAAAAATAAAAAGCACAGTGAAGATTGAATTTCAGAACTTTCCACCTTTGACTTTCTGAGTCTGGCTTATCTCATTTATCATGATGTTCTCTAGTTTACCAGCAAATGCCATAATTTCTTTCTTCCCTATGACTGAGTAAAACTCCACTGTGTATGCATACCACATTTTCTTTGTCCATTTATTTTTTGATGGGCACCTAAGATGGTTCTGTAACTTGGCCATTATGAGTTACACTGCTATAAACATTGATGTGACTATATCAGAGTAGTATGTGGAATTTAGTTCTTTTGGATAAATACCAAGGAGTAAGATACCTAAATCATATGAAGGTTCTATTCCTAGTTTTTGAGAAATCTCCTTAGTGGGATTAATTTTTAGTTCTACCAAAAATGAATGCACCTTTTCCCCCACAGCCTTATCAGCACTTACTATTTGTATTCTTTTTTTTTTTATTGGTTGCTCAAAACATTACAATGATCTTGACGTATGTATTCTTGATAATTGACATTCTAATTGGGGTGGGAAAAAAATCTCGATGGAATTTGGCTTTGCATTTCCATGTTTGCTATAGATGTTCAACATTTTTTAATAAAAATATTAAACATTTATATTTATTCCTTTGAGAAGAGTCTATTTAGTTCTTATGCCCATTTTTTAATTAAGTTGTTTCTTTGGTGTCAATATTTTTGAATTTTTTATATATTCTGGATATTAATCCTTTCAGGGGGAGCAGGGAGTTAATAATTGAGAAGGAGTTGGTGAAGAGCTTTTCCCATTCTATAGGTTCTTTCTTTGTGCTTTTTCTTTAATGTGCAGAAGCTTTTTAATTTAATGCCATACCACTTATTGATTTTTTATTTTATTCATTGCATTTTTAGGAGTCTTGTTAATGAAATCAGTACCTGACTCAGTATGTTGGGATATTGAGTTTCTTTTCTTCTAGCAGTTGCAAAGTTCCTCATATAATCCCTTTGATACACCTTGATTTGTCTTTTGTGCAAGGTGAAAAATAGTGTGCTAGCTTCATTCTTCTACATACAGATACTGAGTGTTCCTTTTACTGTTTATGTAAAAGGTTACCTTCTATCCAATATGTTTTTTGGACCTTTGTCTATTATCAGATGACTGTATCTATGTGGATTTGTTCTTGTCTTCTGTTCTATTCCATTGGTCTTCATGTCTGTTTTGGTATCAATCCCATGCTGTTTTGTTACTATAGTTCTGTAGTATAATTTGAGATCATAAATTGTGCTGCCTCTTGCATCACTGTTCTTGTTCAGGATTGCTTTGGCTATTATGGGTCTCTTTATTCTTTTAAATGAGTTTTAGGAGTGTTTTACCTTGTTATGTGAAGAATATTGTATTTTGAAGAGGATTCATGGAATTTATGTAACAATTTTACAAGATAGCCATTTTGATAATATTGGCATAGATGAAGGTACCAAAATAAAAACTAAAGTAAAGCACAAACTTTTCAATTGAATAATAAACAGAAAGTTTCTCAAACCTTAGGAATGAGATTAAACTCCAAATACATGAGGAAATTGGAACTCAAAATAGGCAAGATCAAAAAAGATTCTCTCCAAGACATAATTAAATGCCTAATGCACAGAAAAAGGATAGAATTGTAAAAGCTGCTACAGACAAATGGTAGGTCTCATTTAATTGTGGGTCAACAAAGATTTTAACTGACATCTAAATCTAGACCCTAAAGGCTAGGAGGACTCAAAATAATATATATACCAAGTCCTTAAAAAAGAAAAAAAAAAAGAAAAAGAAAATGGGTGCCAACCAATGTAACCATATACAGCAAAATAAAACGAAAACCTTCCATTATAGGCAGAAACAAAAAGAATTTATAACAACTAAGCCTGCATTAAAAATTATGCTCAATGAAATATTTCAGGCAGAATAAATGAAACTACAAATGCGAACCAGTACAGAAATGATTCTCACACAAAGAATAGTCAAGTAAATGAGAATCAAGTCTGAAATAAGCATTGGAAATAAATCAAAATGGCAAGAAATAAAAACCACCTTCTATAATAACACAGAATATTAAATTCTAGACCATCTAATCAAAAGACATAGTTGGATGAATGGATTAAAAAAGATTCAGCCATATGTTGTTTATAAGAGACTCACTTTACAGGTGAAGAGATCCACAGACTAAATTGGAAAGGATTAAAATATAGCATGGCATTGGAGACCCAAAGCAAGCAAGAGTAGCTACTCTCATATCAGTTGAAGTAGACTTTAAGTAAAAATTAATCAGAAGAGCCACCACAGTGGTGCATGCTTATAATCCCATTGACTCAAGAGGCTGAGGAAGGAGGATTATAAATTTAGTGAGGTCCTAAGCAACTCCGTGAAACACTGTCTCAAAGTTTTTTTTTTGTTGTTGTTTATTTTCTTTTTTGTTTTTGTTTTTGTTTTTTTGGTACTGGGGATTGAACCCAGGGCACTCATCCACTGAGCCACACCCCCAGACCTTTTTTTTTTTTTAATTCAGAGAGAGGGTCTTGCTGAATTATTTAGTGCCTTGTTAAATTGTTGAGGCTGTCTTTGAACTCAGGATCCTTCTGCCTCAGCCTCCCAAATTGCTGGGATTACAAGTGTGTGCCACCACACCAGGTTTCCATTTTTTTAAGGAGTTGTGGATATGGTTCAGTGGCTAAGCACTCCTGAATTAAATTTACAGGTACCCAAACATAAAATGAATAAATAAATAAATTTATCAGAAGAGACAAAGAAAATCACTTCATACCAGTTAAAGGTATCATCCAACAACAATATAAAATGATTGTAAATATTTATACCCCAAACATTGGTGCAATAATTACTGGTGCAATAATTTATATTTATATTTATACCCCAATAATTATTGGTGCAATAATTTATATTCTCAATATAAAAAAATCAAATAGAACACAATGCAATAACAGGTGATTTTGACACACCTGTCTCACTGTTCGATAGATCATCTAGACATAAACTAAGTAAAAACTCTTCAGAACTAAAAAATACTATAAATCAAATATATCTAACAGACATCTATAGCATATTTCATCCATTGACAACTTAATTCACTTTCTTTTCTGTGGAGCATTAAAATTTCTCTAAAACAGATCATATCTTAGGCCACAAAACAAGTCTTCGAAAATACAAAAAGTAGAGATAGTTTCTCATATCCTATCAGATCATAATAGAATAGAATCAGAAATCAGCAAGAAGATAAAAGAGAGAAACTAGTTCAACACCTGGAGATTAAATAATATAATTTTGAATGAGGAATAGGTTAGAGAGCAAGTCAGGGGTAAAATTTAAAAAATACTTAGAAAAAAGTGAGAATACAGACACAACATATCAAAATCTCTGGGACAGTGGGGCAGCATGAGGGCAGTTCTAAGAGGAAAGTTTTTAGCACAGAGTTTATATATTAGAAAATTAGGTTCCAAGTAAGTAACCTATCATTACACCTCAGGGCTGTAGAATAAGAAGAAACTAATTCCAAAATCAGTAGAAGACAGAAAATAATGTCATAAATAAAATTAATAAAATTGACAATGCAAAAACAATAAAAAAGGATCATGAGACAAAGATAGACTCTTGGCTAAATTAACTGATAGACCCTTAGCTAAATTAATCAAAAGAAAGGGTCAAATAAATTCAAAATTAGAGATGGAAAAGGAAATATCATCTCAGACAATTCTGCAAAATCTAGAAGATCATTAGAATCTCTTTTGAAAATTTATACTCCCATAATCTAGAAAATGTAGAAGGTATTGACAAATTTTAGACATACATGACCTACTCAAATTAAACTAGGAGGATATAAAAATTTTAAACAAGTCAATACTAAGTAATGAAATTGAAGCAACAATTAAATGCTTTCTAATAAAGAAAAGTCCAAGATCAAATGGATTTTCAGCTGAGTTCTACCAGACCTTTAAAGAAGAATTAATACCAATTCTCTTCAAATTATTCCATGATATAGAAAAGGAGGGAACACTGCCAAATTCATTCTATAAAGTCAGTATCACCCTGATACCAAAACCAGACCCAAACATATCAAAGAAAGGAAACTTCAGACCAATATCCCTGATGAACACAGATGCAAAAATCCTTAATAAACTATTGGAAAACCACCTTCCACACATTAAGAAAATACTACACTATCTTCTCAAGTGTGTTTCATCCCAGGGATACAATGTTGGCTCAACCTACAACAATTAATAAATGCAATTCAACACATAAATAGAGTTAAGGAAAAGAATCACATGGACATCTCAAAAGATGAAGAAAAACATTTGACAAATTCCAGCACCAATTTATGTCAAAATTCTGGAAAACTAGTCAAAGAAGGGACTCACCTCCACATTGTAAAGGCCATATATAACAAATCCAAGTCTAATTGCTTACTGAAAGGAGAAAAACTGAAAGCATTTCATCTAAAATCAGAAACAAGGATGTCCACTCTCACCACTGCTATTCAACATAGACACTGAAATTCTAGGCAGAGCAATTAGGAAAAAGGAGGAAATTGAAATGATATAAATAGGAAAAGAAGAAATCAAATTATCTCTGTAGCTGATAACATGATACTATATTTAGAACACCCCCCCCAAAAAAAAAGAAAATCCATTAGAAGATTTCTAGATCTGATCAACAAATACAGCAAAATAGCAGAATACAAGATCTACACACATAAGTCAATCACTTTCCTACACTCTGAGTTTTTCAGTTTCCTTCATTTATTTCCATACTATTGTGTTGTGAGAAATATTTACATCTTCTATAAACAGATCCTTCATCATAGATAACATGAAAATATATTTTCCCAGTCTATAACATATCTCTCAATTTTCTTACTAGTGATTATTAAAAGAAGAAGTTTTTAATAAAGTCCATATTATCAGTTTGTTTTCTTTCTCTGTATTGGGGTTGAATTATTATCAGTATATTATCAGTATTTTTCCTGTGTATTTTAATTTATTATCATACCTAAGAAATGTTTGATGAACCAAAGATTAATAAGGTTTCCTCCAATATTTCTTTCTGGATGTTACACAGTTTTTAGTCTTTACATTGTATTTAGAAACTATTTTGAATTTATTTTTATACATGGTACAAAAAATATATCAACGTTCATTTTAGTGCATGTAAATATGCAATTTATCTTACCACTATTTTTTTGAAAGGAAATTGTTTCCTTGTTAGATTGCATTTACAAATTTGATGAATATCAGTTGTCTTGACATGTGGGGATTTATTTCTGGATATTTTATTCTTTTTCCTTAATTGTTTATCTATCTTTACACCAATCATACTGTTGCAATGTTACTTTATATTATTTATTTATGTGTATGTTTGCAGTTCTGGGGATCAAATTAAGGACACTGTGGCTATTAGACAAGAGTTCTACCATTGAGCTACATCTCTAGACCTAAATATGTCCTGAGCTCACGTAATGTAAGCCCCCAACTTTACTCATGTTTGCTCAATGTGTTTTTTTTTTATTTCCAGCATTATCGCAGTATACAGTTCATTACATTTCTGTATGAATTTTATCAATTTCTACAAAAAATATGAACTGGTGATCATTTCATAGTTGATTGCTTGTAATCCACAAATTTGCTTGAAAATAATAGACATTTTAACAATATAAATTCTATATAGCCCAAAATAGAGTTTATGTCAGCTATCATTTTTGGTATTGATTCATAATTTAATTCAACTATAATTAGAGAATGTAATTTTTTTCACTTGAAAACTATTAAAATTATTGAGAGTTTTTTAGTTCACTTTTCACAGTCTGCACACATGGATACACACATTAATTTGCATAATGATGTATTTCAAGAAAAAAACATAAGGAATTGAAAACGATAATATAGTGATATAGTGATTATAGTAAAAGAAAACATTTATCAATCCTGTAACTGCTATAAGGCTTTTCATACATTATCCATTTTATTTCTAACAACTTTCACTTTATGGTATTGACAACACAATTCTCATTTTATATATTAGACCATTGAAATGATGTTCTTTCTAAGGCTGCCCTAGCTTTTATATGGCTGAGTATTAAAACTCAGGCAGAAAAAATACAACATCTTTATTACCTTCTAAAAAATACATTTATTATGTTGGAATTAGAGACAAATTTCTTTAAGAGATAAATGCATGATAGGAGAAATGAAAATCCTTTAAAAACTACTCAGGATTCTTATTAATCAGTGGGACTTATATTAAATTAATGAACTTTTACAGACATCAAATTAGTAGAAATTATAAAAGTTAATAATATTCAGTGTTGGATTTCATATGGGAAGAGAAACTCTTAAGTAGAGCTAGCCAGAGCGAAAATCAATGACTGGACCACATCTAGGAAAATTGAAGCATATACAAAAGTATACTTATAATGGCCAAAATAAAGTCAGGGAATTTCTGTCATATTTTGTTCCAGGATAGGAAAAAGAAGAGACAAGTATATGTCCCTCTTTAGAGAAAATAAATAAGTAGCCTATGATTTAATTTTTCAACAACAGTAGACATTCAATGCATAATGCAAAAGTTTAAATATGTAAAATTTATCTCTATTTATCAGTATAAAGATATAAATATATTTTACAAATACATAGTATTAAAATCAGCTTTCTGATTATGTACAATATTATGTATTTCATTAAAAATTAAAGAATAAAAGCAATATTATATATGATTTATGGTGCATTTTAATGATGCAGTTTATGATATTGTGTTAATCAACACTTTGACCATAAAGCAAAATTATGGTAATAAAAAAGAAAGGGCTTGTGTTTTATATTTTAATGGTTGTTCTTTAAGGATAATATTAATTCTTTACCATATGCAGTGGCATATACATGTATTCCCAGTGACTCAGGAGGTTGAGGCAGGAGGATTGCAAATTCAATCTCAGTCTCCATAACTTAGTGAGACCCCATCTCAAAATAAAAAATGGAGAGGGGGTAGAGATGTTGCTCAGTGGTAAAGCACTTCTAGGTTCAACTTACATTACCCACTTCCACCCCTCTAAGAAGAAGAATATTGATTCTGATTTTTAAATTGCACTGTTCTTGTTGCATTCATCTTGCTAGATTAATTATTAAATATTGTCTGTCTTAATATACATTGATAATAGTGCGTTATTTGCATCTATTAAGCTGTTTTACTATTAATTTTCCAATATACATTTTTTGTTCCTGTAACATATACTTTTTCATTGTGCTGTACTTTGAAGAATAAATAATCCCAGGATGCATGATTATAAATGTTCATCTATGAATGAACTGTCAATCTTGACTTCAGATCGTATTAACTTCCAATAATGTTTAACCATTGATAAAATTATTGCATGCGTAGTAGAAATCTTTCATTTCTCTTCTTTTTCCACACAGTCCCATTTCTTCCTTTCTAGAGGTAACTTACAACTGATATTTGGTGTTCAAAACTATGATGCACATTTCATACTTTTACTATAGGTGTTTAGTGTTTAAACAATGACAGTATGGTAAATATTAGGTGAAATAAATAATAATTAATACATACTATATATAATGCCATTTTTATTTTCTTGATAATCTGGCTTTATTTAACTCAAAATTATAATTTTGAAGATAATCATGTTCATACATATAGCCCCAGATTATTAGTTTTAACAGCTAAAAAGATTTTCACAGTATGAATATCCATGATCTATTTCTGCCTTCTGCTCTTAAAGAAGAGAAATCAGAGAGATATTTAACAAATAAAATTTCTTAAAATGCTCAAAACCTCAATTTTGAAGATATATAGGATTTTAACAGAAAAGAATTTGCTGGAGAAAAAAATAATTGTGTACCCAAAAGGCATTTCCTTTAACCTAGGGAACTTCAGCGTCAATGCTCTATATATATTCAAACTACAAATGTTACAAATGGTTATAACAATGACTGTAGTGACCATATTTCTTTCCAGATTTGCCCCTAATTAAAGTTTTAACAAAAGATGTCCTGTGCATTTGAGAAAAATGAAATTCTATGTAAAAGGCAAGTGAAGCTCCAATAATTAGGATTTCTAACACTTTGGGTTTGGCTGAAAGCAGTGTCAAGCAGAGTTTCACCAGAATTGCCTCTTTGGAATAATAGGGCAAGCTTGGAAAATTCAATTCCTGTTTTTTTTCTTTGTTTCTTAATGAAAAGAATGCTATTTCAAAAATACTTTCTCTCATCTTTTGTTCCCATAAGCATTGTTTTACCTGTGACCTTTTGGACTGATATTTTAAAATAATGTTTTCTACTTCTAAAATGTTACCCATTAGAATACAGGAGACTTTCATTTATTTGGCTATATTTGAAGTCAGCTAAATTTGATAACATGTTAAAAATCAGGTAAAGTCAACCACATTTATTTTTAAAATAATTATTTCAACACATCATATGAAGTGATTTTAAAAATCTTCCTATTGAAATATGGGCGTGTGTGTGTGTGTGTGTGTGTGTGTGTGTATGTGTGTAGTATTCATTCTATAGATTAAAATAGGATAATCTACCATATGGATTGATTGATATTCGGTTCATGTTCTTATAATCTTATGTACAATCAATTATAAATTATTTGATTGAATTTTTGCCAATTGTAGATTTTCCTTCCCTGGTAGTATGATGTTTTATAAATTTGTTTATGCTTATTTTATTGAAATAAATCTTATAACATAAGCAACTCTTCCAGAGGAAAAGAGGAGAAATCTAAAACAACTTATAACATTTTTAATTCAAATATTTTGAATTTAAACATTGTTTTTATTTGCTTATTTTTTTTTTTTAAATTTGTCAAGTGAGCTCTATGGAATCAGTCTGAGCGAAGAGGGGATGTTTCATGAAGAAATATTGGATATTTCAATACTCTCTTTCAGGATATTCTCTATTTTACATTTTTAAAAAAGTTGATAATTTTCTTTACCCTTCAATCACTTTATTTTTTCTTACTTCCAAAATTACACTCTTATTCTATTACTCATTCATGTATTTGTCTTGCAATGCTGGAATTTGAACTTGAGGGCTTTGCACATGCTATACAAACACTTTACCACTGAACTGTAGCTCCAGCCCTTTTTGTTTTATTTTGAGACATGGTCTAACAAGTTGCTATGTCTGATCTCATGGTCCTCCTGCCTCACCCTCCTGTGCTGGGATTATAGGCAAACACCACTCATAACGATTGCAGTAACTAAGAAAATACTAAATTTACTTAGTTTTCTTGAAAAATTGGTGGTATTTTATTTTTGTCTTTTTTTTCCATACTGCTGCTATTATTTTATTTTCTCAGAGACAAGGGATTGATTACTTCAACAATGAAAAAAATAATAATAATCATGTTTCTTTTTTTTCAATTTCAGAACTTAATCTAGAATATTTTTCCATTTCAGAATTTCAAAAACTACAATTTTTCATTTTATTTTTTTTATTTTAAATTTTAATAGCAGCAAGTATTGTCTTATTGATCACAGATCATTAAGAAAGAGGTTTTGGTTTGGTTTGGTTTAGTCTGCTTTGCTTTTTAACCAGAAAATATTGACACATCACTGGAAACTAGAGAATATATATATTATTCCTTCTCTCTGAAGTTGAACTTTTAACTGTATTCTTTAATAGTTTCTGCTTGGGTCTATACCACTTTGCAGTCCTTGAGAAAGGACCATCATGTTCAACCTCTTTAGGAATTGAAGGCCCTATTTCTGAATTGAAGGCCGTACTTCAAAATGTCTTTTAGTTTTTGTTGTTCTAAATTCAGAGAAGGAGTTACTGTAGTACTCCTACCCATATAGCTTCCCTTGTCTATACTTTTAGTAGATGTCATAAATTTTTTCTTTATTTCATAAAAAAGAGATTCATGATAATATGATTACTTAATTAAAAATAATTTAATGTGCTGGATTTAACAGGGTGTTGAAAGGAGACTGGAAGTGTTACCTGGCAATTGATCAAGGTGTTTTATCTTTTAAGACAATACTCACATAAAAATAGCTCATAAATCTGAAAGGTCGATTAGTCTAGCAGTGTTAGGAACATTTTTACAAAGGAAAATTGAATTAATGAGAAAGAAGTTTTTAATGATACAGAGCCAGTATTACTGAGCTCGTCCTTTTAGGATAGGTATTATTATATGTGTTATATGCATATTTCATCGGATGCTTTTAAAGAGCAACAAGAACTCTCCTCCATCTCCACAGTATTTTTAAACTAAAGTGCTTTAGTAGAAGGACAAAGAATAAATACCAAAATAGCTTTACATATTTTGTGGTAGCATACCTTTAGTTTAAATAGAACAGTTGTGTGTTGACTCTTATTCATCACTACGATATAAATTCATTGTTTTATACTCAATGAGAGTGATTTAACTATAAGAGTCTCTGCCATTTTGAGACACTAGATAGATATGCCTAATAACCAGAACTATGTTGGCTGTTTTTCTGTAACAATGAACAAGTTTAATTTAGAAAAGCATAAATTTAATATATATGTAAGATTTGGCTTATTAGAGTATGACAGCATGGTCATATGACTCTGGTGTATTCCATGCTTCTTTGAAGATAGGTATGTTTTTGCTTTGGGATAGGTATCTTTTTCCTTTGAACTAAAATTTGTAAAACTTCACAGAGTAAGAAATATTTTGCATGGAAAGATAGATAAAATCATCTTTATGATATTGGGTGTACAGAATAAGCACCCTTCAAAGGACATTTTAAAGGCCATTAGTGCCCTTGATTAATGGAACTAGGTCTTTATGACATTGGCTAGATAATAAGAAATAATGAGTCTTATAATTTTGTACCTAAATAAATATTCTGCAATAAACACAATTTACAGACCTGATACTATTAGAAAAAGAGAAGCTTCTTTTCTTAAATATGTTTCTGCCCTACCTAAACCCATATCTATTCATACAATGAAACTGAAATTATTTCCATAATTATTAATACTTTAATGTTTTATATAATATGATTTCAGAACCACAGTGAGTTTTCTACATAAGTAAGCAATAGAATATCATTTATAATCATCCCCTCGTTATGACATATTTCTTTACATCAAATTGTATATTAACCTAGAATATAGAAAAAATGGACAACATACTTGTAAATCAATTTCAAAACCCAATGGTCCAGAAATGTCTCTTATAAGAAAGAACAAGAAAAGTTCTTTTTTTTATTGTTGGTCATTCAAAACATTACATAGTTCTTAATATATCATATTTCACAGTTTGATTCAAGTGGGTTATGAACTCCCAATTTTACCCCGTATACAGATTGCTGTATCACATCAGTTACCCTTCCATTGATTTACATATTGCCGTTCTAGTGATTGATGTATTCTGCTGTCTATCCTATTCTCTGCTATCCCCCCTCCCCTCCCCTCCCCTCCCCTTTTCTCTCTCTACCTCCTCTACTGTAAATCATTTCTTCCACTTGTATTATCTTGTCTTACCCCTCCTTTCCTCTTATATGTAATTTTGTATAACCCTGAGGATCACCTTCCATTTCCGTGGGATTTCCCTTCTCACTCCCTTTCCCTCCCACCTCTCATCCCTGTTTAATGTTAATCTTCTTCTCAAGCTCTTCGTCCCTACCCTGTTCTTGGTTACTCCCCTTAAATCAAAGGAGTCATTTGGCATTTGTTTTTTAAAGATTGGCTAGCTTCACTTAGCGTAATCTGCTCTAATGCCATCCATTTCCCTCCAAATTCTATGATTTTGTCATTTTTTAATGCAGAGTAATACTCCATTGTGTATAAATGCCACATTTTTTTTATCCATTCATCTATTGAAGGGCATCTAGGTTGGTTCCACAATCTTGCTATCGTGAATTGTGCTGCTATGAACATGGATGTAGCAGTGTCCCTGTAGCATGCTCTTATTAGGTCTTTAGGGAATAGACCGAGAAGGGGAATAGCTGGGTCAAATGGTGGTTCCATTCCCAGCTTTCCAAGAAATCTCCATACTGCTTTCCAAATTGGCTGCACCAATTTGCAGTCCCACCAACAATGAACAAGTGTACCCTTTTCACACCTAGACACATTGTAATGAAGAAAAGTTCTTTATCAAAATTTTGTTGGAAGACAAAACAGTTAGTTGTCAATATCGTTGATCTGTTTTAACAAAATATAAAAAATAATTCTTACTATACTGAATACAATTAAAACCATTGTCATGATTCATTAAACAAAATGGGGTTAGGAGTTAGGCCTAATTTATAGATTATAGTCCTAGTACCTATTAACCAAATTTACAATGTCTACGGGTCCTCCTTCTGACATTGACCATATGAGAAAAAATTCAATAAGCCTTCTCATTAAGATTAGGTTATATTTATTGCAAAAAATAAAATCTTAAATTTGATGAACTATACTCTAAAACAATATGCTTTTTTGCACAGAGCAAAAAAAATCTATTTTGAAAGTATTCTGGTGTAGAAAGGTCTTTAAGACATTGTTTTCTGCTCTTATTTCCATCCTTAATGTAGGTTAGGGACTCGTTAAAGGTGCTGAATACATAATAAAGACTGTCACAGCAGCTATAAATCAATTTCTTGTCCAAAGGCACTATTTACATCTCAGATATCCTCTGATAACACCTATTCAGCCATTCTACAATGAGAAAATTTGGTCTAGGTGTGTAAATTTGCAATCTTCTTGAGTCTCCTGTGTAGAGAGTGACCAAAGTAGCTAGTCATTCTTCAGGGGCAAACCACTAAGACATATGCCTGTTTATTAGTACAACAAAAAGATTGAGGGCATTCTCCTTTCTGATTGCATGTGTTAATTCTGTTTTTCTCTCCTATATGCTACTGATGTTAATTTCATTTTCCCTTAATTTATTCCTCAGGCCAATCTATTCCATTTTAGTTCTGAAAGATACTTCCATTTAATGATTTTAAAGATTTTCTTTGCACATTTCCCTTCTTTCAACTATAGTTACTTATGAAATTCCTCTAGAGTAGGTAAAATTATAACCCTTAGTTGAATCCATGTTCGATTTCAACAGTGGCAGAAATGTGCAGAAAATTTCTTTTCTTGTTTTTAAGCTGATAGTGTTTTGAGAGCAAAAGAAATATTAGGCAAGACAGGCAATGAAAATTTTATATGATTTAAGAGCACAACACCTTCTCTACAGAATTACTATGGTTTGCAGCAAATTCCACATCAACTATAAAATATAAAAGTAGAGAGATCTATTATTATGTACTGTTATACCCACACTGCTTCCAAATAGAATATATATTAATTCAGACATCTGATATTGCTTGATATCAACGCAGCATGACCTAGCTTCTAAGTTCCTGCATGTTTCTTTTAACCAAAATAGAAATACATTTCCTATATTTCCTTACATATTAATAAAATGAAGTTGGGAGGAAAAGATGTACCTACTTCCAAGTGGTTAATTAACTTACACAAAACAGTAATAGACCCAGCTACTATTTTGTAGTACTTTGATCATAATGTTTAATGTTCTGTGCTTAGCTTTGTTCCATTTTACCTAGAGGTTTCTATATATTCAAGGATGGTAGCTTTAGCTAGTAAGCAATTCAAGGACATTCACAAGTCTGAATTTGATACAAACATAGGTATCTTCTAAAAATCATTATTTCATTGTGTCAACCAGAAATTCTGTTGAGGCAAATAAAAATATATGCCAATGCTTATGTAAATTTTAAGTATATCATAAAAATTCATGGTTTGAATTTATTCAAATATATAATTCAAAAATATATTCCAAGAATTCAAGGTGTTTGAAAATTTTTGCATGTATGTTTTATTGCATACGGGAAGACAATCAATTTTCAGTGAAATTAACCCTTAAATTTTTGAAATGATAGAAAAGAGTTAAAAGTCATTCATTCACAAAACCTCACTTCTTGCCATAATATCCCTATTTATAAAGCATAGACAAAGTTTAAAGACATTTTCTCTTATTTCTAAGGTCAAAAGGCAAATGATATTTTAGAAGAATAGAATTTTGGTCATGGTCCACACTTTTCCCTAAAGGATAAGATGTCCATACACAACAAGATTCAGTATCTACATGAGATCTGAATTGCAAACTGCAAACACTATTTCCATTAAATTGTAAACATGGAAATCTTTGTTCACAAATGGAGGGTATCTCAGGTAATTTTTTTTTTCAGAACCTACATTGTCACCTGAATTTTTAGTAGAAAAGATATGTCTTGCTCCATGACAGCTGGTTATAAAACTGAGACAAGCAGATGCCCAGTATGATGAGCATTTTCAACTATAATATATTTAAGCCTTTGTTGATCAGATATGAGATCTGGAGAAGAGGCTGACATTAGATTAGTGAACTGGTGACAACACAAAATTGTTTTCTGCAGTGTGGCTGCTACTATAAGAAACATGCTGAAATAAAACCATGCCCAAGATTTGCAATCATCAGAAAACATGTCTGTGAACTAGTTTTCAAATAGCCATGAGAATACATTTAAGCATTCTGCTGCTAAGCATATTACTGTTCCCAGGCACAGTCTCTATAAATGCTTTCACCTGATATGACAGCAGAGACGGTTTCATTTTTCTGGTAATCCTTCAAATATTTCATGTTAAAAATGGACTTCTATTATAAAATTGAACACCATAAAGGATGGTAAATTAAATTGTCTTGAAATGATTAAAATTGAGCCTTTCTATAAGATTTAAATAATATGTTGCTTAATTTTAGAGAACCAAGCTACAATAGCTTTCTGATTCTGGCTGGAAAATATTAGCATAAAATATAGCCAATGAAGACAATCTAATTGATCATTCCTATTTTCCTATAGCTTTATTGAATTTTGAATATAGAAAAGAAGCCTCTAACAAAAATAGAGGCATAATATCAATGGGTATCACTGAAGGAGATGATGGAAAATCAACAAATGACTTCTTTGACCAAACTGACTATATTTTAAGTTACCACCCTTTTTAGAGTGTCACGACTATTGGAAATTTAATGTCATTTATTTCATCTGTAAAATGTGAGGCAAATGAAAAAAAAATACCAGGTTAATATTGAGTGTTACTTTTTCAATATTATTGCTGCAGCCATTAACAACATGATCTTCCTTAAACTCTTATGTAGGCTGATGATACAAGGCTTGATCTGGTTAGATGCTACGTAAAATTTGTTTTTGTTTGTTTTTTACCTGCAACTTCTATGAATATTTTAATTGGAATTTTCCATAGACTGCAGATAAAATATGAGAATAACTCTTGATGTAACATTATGTTTATATCAAACTTGTTTTATTAGAGGACCAGTTTAAGAGGGCTAAAACGCTTAAAAGTTTTATTTATAATAAGTTACATGCTTTAAATTAAAAACTTCTGCACCTATTATTATAAATCCAAAAAAATTTTTCAAGTACAGTAATGTAGAGAATTACAAGGTGACTACAGAGTTCTGCTCCTACATTTGGCTAAGTACCTCCCAATAGAACAACCATGCAGCATATAGTCACTATTAACTTTGGACAAAGTACCTAAGGGGGATTCAACTACCTGAAGGCACTGGAGACCAAACTGTTTTAGGCATAACTGGAGAAAAGTGGAGACTGGATGACGAGAATATAGCTGAAGAGCTTCCTATTGTTTTTATATGTAGCCAAGTGGTAGTCCTCCACTTGTGTGTGGGTTGGCTAAAAATCTGATGGAAAAAATAAGGTCATGCTAGCTGGCAGAATTAGAGGACAGTGTCCAAAGCACCAAAGCCACTAGAAAATGAAGACGATGCAACTCTCTCATTTGAAGAGAAAGACAAAGAAAGAGAAGCTCAGATTAGGGTAATAGCCAAATATCTGATTGATCATTGAACCACTCATTTGTAGGGCAGACTGTAAGCCAGCAGTTAAGTCTGAAAAGTTAAACTCAAATTCATCCTGAAACCATAACAGTGGAGCTGAAGATTACAAATTACTTTATCAAAGTTAAAAGTTAACTTTAAAACTTAAAGTTTTTTTGTGTTATTAACCAAATTCTTCTGTTATATCGTATGCATGTGTGAATAGTAACAACAAATCCTACAAATATGCAAAATTATAATGACCAATAAGAATGTAGAAAAAAGGATTCCTAACTTGACATAATAAAATGTTCTATAACATGGAATTCACAATGCTCAAGACACCATCTAAAACTTCATGTCATCCAAAGAAACAAGAGGATACCAAATATTCTTAAGAGAAAAGTAATTCAGTGCAATAGAGAACCAAATATTGGAATTATAAGAAAAAAAATTCAAGGCAATTATAACTATTCAAGGAAAATGGGCGCAGTTAACAGAGGAACGAAGAGATGGATAAATATGCAGTAAACATAAGATAAGATTTCAATTGTAGGTCTGGGGATGTGGCTCAAGTTGTAGCGCACTAACCCGGCATGCGTGCGGCCAGGGTTCGATCCTCAGCACCACATACAAAGATGTTGTGTCCACTGAAAAATAAATATTAAAAATTCTCTCTCTCTCTCTCTCTCACTTTCCCTCTCACTCTGTCAAAAAAAAAAGATTTCAATTGTAGAATTAATATGGTATTCACTTCATTTTCCTTAATTAAGTTTAATTTTCTCATAATAAAATTTGTAAATGTTTCACAAGAATGAAAATTGGCTTAATCCTGAAGAAAATATTATTTGTCAATGTCACTGAAATAAAGAATATCATGATGAATTTGCCATTTGCATATAAATGTCTCTGCTCGATTGACCTTGTCAATTTGTTGAGAAAGATATATAAACATAATTACATTTATGTTTATATGTGAAGAGTTGACTATTTTCAGGAAAAAAGAAGAGTTATATGGAACATCAAATGTGTAAAAGCATTGAAAGTTTTTCAACAAGCTTCCCACAGCTGTCATTCTCTTGGCAGTTGACACAGTTCAAGTCAGTTTTCTCAAAGCTTACACTTCTTCAATTTGTAAAATGCAGTTAATTTTACATATCCCCTAGGATTATTGTAAGATCAAATGAAAGAATGCATTTGAACACTATATATCAATTTAGAAGCCTGTATGATATGATCACTCTATACTAAGTGAGATAAAATAAATCTGGCCTACTTAAAAGAATATCTAAGTCAATGACTTTTGTGCACTTTTTTATTTCCTTTAATTAGTCATTAGTAATACTCAATATTTAGTTGTTATGAGAACAAAATGAGACAAATTTATAGAGTGCACTTCATAATAAGAAAACACTAAAACCATGCATGACTAACTCATAAGTAACTATTATGGGGTTTCTTACTCTGTAACAAATGTAGTTAGATAGACATACATAAACAACTAGAAGTTTGTGTGTCCCAAGAAGTAAGTCTACCTATTGTTTTGGAGGGTTAGAAGTTGATCTTGACCAATTTACCTAATCAGTTTTCAGAAGTTTCCAGGACAGATAAAAGGAAAATAGAGTGAGATATATTCAAGAATGAGGTAGGCCAGGCAGGGTGGCACATGCCTGCAATCCCAGCGGCTCAGGAGGCTGAGGTAGGAGGATCTGGAGTTCAAAGCCAGCCTCAGCAAAAGTGAGGTGCTAAGCAACTCAGTGAGATGTTATCTCTAAATAAAATACAAAATAGGGCTGGGGATGTGGATTAGTGGTGGAATGCTCCTGAGTTCAATCCCTGATACCAAAAAAAAAAAAAAAAAAAACGAAAAAAAGAATGAGGCAGGACTATAATTTAAGAGACTCAGCTGTATGTAACCCAAATCTGGTTAACCATTAACATTACCAAGGTAAAGTTTGTAAAATATAGATTAAAAAAATAGAAATTTAGTAAATCATTTATGGAAAGTGGAGCTCAAAATTCTGTATTAAAGCAAAAAACTCTCTAGACTAAGGTTAATATCCCTACCTTCTTGCTCAAACACCTCAAGAACCACTTTAGTGCATGTCTTCCCCTCCTGATGGATAGCAGCCAGACCCTATGATGCATTTGATGTATCATTTTAATCCAGAAGCACAGATTGTTATTTCTCAGTGTTGTGCTAAAGCATGGTTTGGATGATTGGCATGAGGAGGGGCAGAAGTGAAGGGCGGCAAGCTCAACCATCACATTAGAAAGGTACTAATTCAGTTGAGGTGTTAAAGGGATCTCCAGGCATTGGAGATATTATTCATCTATCAAGGAGGTGGGAGAGGACTTTGTATAACACTTGGAAAGCTGAGAGAAATTTGTGGCCCAAGTTCTGCAGAATCATTAATCAAAATGCCCCTATTCTATTCTCCATATCTTATTCTATCAAGGTCTTAAACAAGACAATAAAGAAAAAAAAGCTGTGGATCAATCTTCCTCACAATTCTGCCTCCTTGACACTGGTCTGACATTCAACCCAATTTGTCTTCAGACTATGGGAGATGAAGTTCTCCTTGAACGGTGATGGATACATGCTAGGCTTCAGTTGAATATTATACGATTTAACCTACAATTTTCATGCTAGCTTCTCCATATTTTTTGTGATACTGTTGCCTCTATACTTTCGAGGTGTCACAGTCACAATATAGCATAAGATTATACATTCTACATACACCTCATCCCAGTCTCTCACAGGTTTGAGAAACATGCTTGCCTGTTCAAGCCCAAAGAATGGACTAAGAAACCACAAAGAACAGCAAAAAAAAAATGAGATTTGACCTTAATGATAGTCTTGCAAGATCAAGTGACTGGTGGTCAGGAACCCCCAATTTGGGTAAACCTGTGTTTTATCCCCTAGATTGCAAGATCTCTCCCCTTGGTTCTTCACTGGTTGAGTACTATGACTCGCCAAGGTTTTACTGCCTTCTATTGGTTTATTTATTTTTTTAAGGGTCTATTGTGGCTCTTTTAGTCAAAATGCAGTACAGGCCAAAGCAAATAGCCAGCTGCTCCTCATAGTGTTAGACAATCTAATGCTCACCCATGCCAACCCTGCTGTCCAGGGGATAATCTCGGGGGATTATAGGACTCTACCCCTGGCAGATGGACAGCACTGTGAGGCCATGCCTGATCAGTAGGCTGTGATAGACACATGGGGTTAGGACATAAGACATTTACATTTGGACTGGGATTCCAAACACATACCTCTTCTCCTAATGTGGGAAACTTCAGGTCCTGCTGTTGAAATCATAAAGACCTTACTGGTGTCAATCAAAAGCAGAATTTCCTGCCAATGTGTGCTTCCTCAACACCCACTGGAAAGTAGAATGTGCAAAACATACATTCTGATTTGTGAGCCCTTAAGTTTCAGGGTTTTTGTTTTGTTGTTGTTGTTTTGTTTTGTTTTTTCTTTCTAATTAGTTATACATGATAGTAGAATGCATTTCTGAAAAAAGTTCAAGTTCCCTAGTAATTAGAGAAATACAAATCAAAACTACCCTAAAATTTTAGCTCACTCCAGTCAGAATGGCAATTAATAGGAATTTAAGCAATAATAAATGTTGGTGAGGATGTGGAGAAAAAGTTACACTCATACATTGCTGGTGGCACTGTAATTTGGTGCAACCACTATGAAAAGCAGGGTGGAGATCCCTTAGAAAACTTGGAATGGCAAACTCCTATTGGTTTATTTTTTGAAAATATATCTTTTGTGCTCCCCATCTCCCTGTGTTTTCTTGTGGCAGGAAAGTTCCCTTAGATTGAGTGCCTTTTGGCATAGACAGAGTTTATCTCTTTTGGTCAGGTGGGGGAGAGAGAGAGGCTTTCTTCCCAATCTTCTCTTTGTCAAGGGGCTGTGAATTTTTACCTTCCAGTGTTAGCTTCTTGTAACTTTGCATTCTGCTCTCTCCTCCAGCTACCTTTTTTATATCCCCAGTCATTTCATATTTAAAGCTAAATGCTTTATTCTAAAAATACAGGACTTTCTATTTTTTTCACACAGGTATTATATACAAATTATATATTATACACAAATTCAGCACAGTGAATTTTACATGTACAACCACGGGACTGAAATTCAAATTAGAATCAGATATACTCCATGTTTGTATAAATATGTCAAAATAGACTCTACTGTCATGTATAACTTTAAAAAATTTAAAAAACAAAGAAATCATGAAACTTGTCATCCTAGAGTTTTCCAACATTCCATTTAACATCAGAATATTTTCTTATTGCCATAGGTCTGATTAGTGATCCAACTCCCAAATTTCAGCTTTCTAGGGAACACAAGGTACATTGTTTTACATGATTTTTTTCCAACAAAGCAAAAACTCAAATGAAAAGTCAAATTTAATTAGTTTATTAGGGAAGAAAATCCAGGAAGCAAAAGTCATAGATGGGGAAAAATCAAAAGAAGGGGAAAAGCAATACAAGAAGGCTACATTAAATGGCTTTGATTATGCATAATTAGTTGATCAATCTCACAGAGTCTTAAAAATGTGTCCTAGAATAGTACAACATAATGAAGAAAGGATAAAACAGACAATTATCTGTTGCCTCTCATTCCTCATTGGTCATTCCACTGAGTATTGAATTTCCACTTTCTAATTGCATACTCGTGAGTTCCACATGTCCTCTGTCCATAGCAGCAAATATAAGAAACAAAAAAACAGAGATTAATGAGTTGACGTCTGAGAAAAGAAACTAACAAGTGGTTTCTGGGTAAAGCCATTTGGAGGCCCTGTAGAACTAAACACTACAGTAGTGACTTGAACAAAAGATTTGGGAGATTGAGCAGACCTGACATGGTGTACAGGAAGAGTTTGATAGGGAGAATTATAAACAAAAAGTGAATTAATGAAAGGTTCTGTGAGGTACATTGTGATAAATGTATGGAAAATGTGTAGGAAGAAAGGAATATACTGAGAACAGAGAAGGGCAAGTAAATATTAAATAATATGATAAGGGTAGGTCAGATAGGAAAACTGAAGCCAAGCCTACCTTGATTTTTTTCATAGAGTTTACTTGAGTTTGAAGATAATGGATGTAAGTCTGGCAAAGGTTAAATGTTTTCTCTCATATGTGGAAACTAGATCAAAATAAAGGGGAAAGAGCAGGAGGTGGTGGGTATCCCAATGAAAATAGTAGAGAGTGAAGCAGAGGAAGGGATTTGATGGGGAGAGAAGAGGGATGAGAAATGGAAGGAATGATGGAATGAAATTAACCAAACTATCTTTGTACACATAAAAATATACCACAGTGAATTTCATCTGTATGTATACATGTAAAGCACTAATTTAAAATAAATTATAAATAAATAAAAGACAAGTAGAATAAAGGAAAGGGAACAGGAGTGGGAGGAGGGGGAGAGGACGTAGTAGGAACTGAATTGGAGCAATCTATATCCTATGCTTATATAATTATGTAAAAATTAACCCCAATACTATATATAATGCACTAATTAAAAAAAAAAACATAATGGACCTACACAATTCAAAGAATTTAAATAAGAAAAGGTTTATTATATTTATTTTTTAACATATTCCCTTTAAAATTCACAGCTCTCTCAAGATGAGGAAATTGAAGTTCAAAATAGGTTAAGTGAAAGGTTCAAGGCAAACTGTTAAGGGAAAGAGTTGACATTTGAAAATATGTCTACCATCTCCAAGGGAGGCGGTTTTTCTCTCCCAGATTGCACTTCCTTTTAGGAGATCAGGTATGCAAATGTGACAAAAGTGGCTGAGACTCAGCTTGAACTAGAGCCCTTTACAACTCTCTTGCTTAACCACAGGACTCCAGAAAGCATGGAATTGAAAAGCAGGAGGTAAGTGACCTCAATTTTGGTAGGATAGGGAACTTACACTTACTTTGAAGATATGAAAATTGAATAAGGAAAATCAAAGAATTGTAAATTAAATCACCATCTTCCTAATGCAAATTGTTCAAACTAAGAGGCAGCTCGGTGGCCACTGGAGCCCAGTAAAAGCTGTCTAGCTGTCAGGTCCTCAATGGTGATAGTTAAACTGATCCATCAACAGAAGAGAAAGCCTCAGGCTTCCTAGTTGAACCAACAGATTTTAGCTTTTAGTGAAAGATGACACCTTAATGAGCAATCATACTGAAGGAACGGAGAACTACTCTAGGACTATCAATGCTCAATTTATCAGTTTGGCAGGAGGTAGGAAGAAAGTCATCCCATTGTTTGAAAAATAGATCACTAGAGGTTACATAATCTGCCTTTCCTCATTCAGTTCATCTGGATATAGGGATTCCACGGTTCTCCAAGGGAACTCTAACCTTAGATGGAGATCCCTAAGGATGAAAAATTATAAAATAAAATAAAAACTGTCTTGATCCATACTTACAATCTGTAAAGATGGAGAATGGTAAATTTCTTTACTTTGAGTTTATGATTCTGTTACTTTAGGAATTTCACAGATTGAATGAGTAGGATGAAAAAATCAAATAGAAAAATAGAATACAGATTAATATCAAATTTGGTGAAACCGTATCATCTTAAATTGAATACTTTCAAGTAGAGTAAGTGAATTAGGAGGAAGGAGGAGGAAAGGGTAAGGGAAGGTACTTGGAAAGGAGACTGAAGAAATTATGTTATGTCCCTATATGAATGTGACATAATGAATCCCAGTGTTATGTATAATTATAATAAATGAACTAATAAAA
Organism: Urocitellus parryii; assembly: GCF_045843805.1. Lineage (NCBI taxonomy): Eukaryota > Metazoa > Chordata > Mammalia > Rodentia > Sciuridae > Urocitellus > Urocitellus parryii. The sequence goes on along the minus strand of NC_135541.1, from coordinate 86,023,804 downwards.
AAGACCTCTTTAATCAGTTAAAAGGATATTTTGATTTATAGGTTTTAAATAGAAACATTGCATCTCAATATATTTACTAACTGATTCACTTATCTAACTCCATTGATTCATTAGAAGAGGAGCAAATAACTTATTCTATTAAAATAAAGTATGTCTTTGTTTATCATGGAAAAAGACTTAATTCAAATGCATGTTAAAAGTTCCAACCTTTGATAAAAAATTTGAATCTAAATCTGCAATATTTTCAAATGGACACAGTACACTTTAAAAAAGGAACCTAATTATATTTAAATAATTAGTTAAATCATATTGACACTCTACTGATTGGGTGAAACTTGAAAATGTCCAAGTCTATAGATAATACATAGGACTAATAAAAGTCTGTAAAATAATGATAATAATACTACCTCTACAGTAAAAATTATTTAACAGACATTTGTTTCTTTTTTACATAATAAACAACATGCTTTAAGTACTGTATCAGTACACCTAGAAAAAAACAAAAATCTTTTCGTTAAATAGCTAATAGTTTAAAATGGAGTGAGACATGAAGAGAAATAATTAAAATTCTAAGATTACACTGGTGTGTACTATTAGAGACATAGATAAAATGATAAAGCAATTCAACATAGATTCCACTTCCAGCTATGAAAAGGACAAGCACCAATCTAAAAAGCTAATGAGTTAGTATCCGGTGACTAAAAGTGAATTAAGTAATTAAATAAAATATGAAGTAAAATGTTGGCAATGCAAAATCCTTCATTAATGACTCACCTGAAACACTAAGGAGAAAATCATGGCAAAATCCACTATACATTTCTTTCTGAAAGGAAATCCAAGGGAGAACTCTAAAAGGAGTTCAAATAACATGATATAGCTTTTACTTTATGATCCACTGTCTTCATTAACTTCTCATTCTTGTGCATTCCAGTGGAGCACTGGGTAAGTTTTAATTGGAAATGGTGGTGTACATGGGTCTAAAAGTTTAACAACTGCAATAATAGCTAAAACTTAATGTGTTAAAAAAAATGTCAAATTATATAATTTTTGTCATTTCTGTCTTCAGAGTTGATTGAAGAATGTGCAATCTCAGGAATTCCTAAGGTTTTTTTTCTTTTTAGCACAGTAGGATCTTTTATGTGTTTATGTGTGTGTCATTTTTCTAAAAAAAAAATGGCTTTCTTATATGTTAAAGTTTCTGGCATTTAAAATAGCATCTGACTAATGCAACACACACAGAAAATAAGCTTCTTCTTATGAGCCCACGCCCACGATTTTAGATCACTTGAAACCATGTTTGATTATAGTGAAGAAGTGATAACTTCATTATTTCAAGAATTTATGGTAAATTTTCTTGTTAAAATGTGATCCAAAGTTTCTACTATTATCAGACAGGAACATTTCTGTACATCTGGTACTAGGTGTCTTAGTCCATTTTGTGCTACTATAACAAAATGCCTAAGGCTGGATGTTTATAAAGAACAGAAAATTATTTTCTCCTAATTCTGAGGCTGGGAAGTTCAAGATCAAGGTGTTGGTAGATTCAGTTGTCTAGTAAGTGCTGTTCTCTGCCTCCAAATTGGAGCCATGATATTGGGTCTTTCAGAGAGAAGGGACAATGTATCTTCACATAGCAGAAGTCAGAAAATCAAGCTCCTCAAATGCAGCATGAACTGCATAAAGCCTCATATATTGGCAACACATGAACTTTGGAGCAGGCATATTCTAACAATAGTAGTAAGTAATATTATTTATTCTATAAGTTTTACTTCTAATTTAAGTTCAGAAAAAAAAAGTGGTCCTTCATTGATACAGGGATATAAATATTTATTTCCTCAAACACCAAATCCTTTCCATTTAAAGCTTATAAAATTCCACTTTTCATATCCTTATTATTACTTACTTCAGCCATTTGCTTCATTCAGATTCTTATTATTCTCACTTGGATTATTTCAATTATCTTATACTTGGTAACCCAGTCTCCAACACCTCCTACCATTAATGAGTATTCAACAATGACAAAATACAAATACACAATTTTGGGGGGGAGTGTAGATACCGAGGATTGAACTCAGGGGCACTCAACTACTAAGACTCCTTTCCAGCTATTGTGTATTTTATTTAGAGACAAGGTCTCACTTAGTTGCTTAGTGCCTGGCTTTTGCTGAGGCTGGCTTTGAACTCTCTATCCTTCTGCCTCATTCTCCCAAGCCTCTGGGATTACAGGCATGTACCACTGCGCCCAGCTACAATGTGTTTTTGATCCTCCTTAGAACCTCACATATGGTAGAACCATTGAACACACACACACACACACACACACACACATACAATTGAAAAAGCTGGGTAAATAGTCTCTCTAAAAACACTGCTATCTTTTCATAAGTTACTTGAGGTAGCTAGAATTGTAACCACATTCTTGTTCACCCTGACTTCTCCACAAAGGATTTGAAGTTAATAGAATAATAATAATAGACATAATAACAAAGGAATAACAAAATAGAAATGCAAAAATAAAACCAAAAGAAGGAAGATATTAACTATTAAAATACGTATCAACATAGGTGTTATGGTAAGTTTCAAATTTGTATTCATTATTTTGGGGGATCCCCCAAAGAAATGCAATGTGTTGTATCATTTTTTTCCTTCTTCTTCTTTTTTTTTTTTTTTTGCAAAGCATAATGAAGCAGCATACCATTTTCTCATGAGAGACAATTTTTTTTTCAGTATGGAATTATAAACTTATCTCAGGAATGAGACTCAAAATAGGAGATTCTGGTTGGATAATACAATGAATTGGATTCTGTGTGTTTGGATAGCAAATGCAGTAGTGAATTTTACATAGTTGTAGTTGGAAGCTGAAGAAGGATGAGAACATCAGGTGAGATGAGGGGCCTTGACACTACTACCCAGCAGCTGGACCACTGTAGGTATTTCCCACTATTGCACTGCGTGGCCCCTTGAATTTAACCTTTGAATATTGGAAGATCTACAGGCTGTTTTGAGAGAGAAAAGAATGGAAGATTACAAAAAGAACTGCTCCTTCACAATATGTCCCAAAGAACTTGAAACAACAGCAACAAAATGTAGACTCTTTCCAGTTTATGAATCTGATAATCACTCCTAAGCATAACAGTGAGGGGGGAGAGAGAGAGAGAGAGAGAGAGAGAGAGAGAGAGAGAGAGAGAGAGAGAAGTGGGGAAAAGTAGTACCTCAAAACTATGGCTTCAATGCTGAATAACAGTGGACATTTTTTGAGGAATAAATGGAAATGAGATCATAAGGGTCCACCAATAACTGTGACTTCAAGAAATAAAGCCCACAAGCATAAAATTACCATACAATTTGCACTAAAAGGAGCTGTGTTAGGAGCCAGGTAATGTGATAAGTGCATGTAGCCTCCGAGTGATCAGAATGAAAGCCTGAGTATTAAACTGCCTATCTGTAAGAAATCTTTTCTAAATATGACCTTTCTTGGATATAAACTGGGGAAGAGACAGCTCTCTATTATGTTTTTATGGATGCAAAAGAAATTGGTGTTCTATGGCACTTCTATATATTTTGCCTAATATCACAATGAAGAATTTTTCAATGGATAAAGTCTATCCATTTCAGATAGTTGAGATTTACATGCATTTACACTGATACTGAATTTGTGCCATTGAGGTTTTCTACCATATCTCTTCTACTGCCTGTCCCTGTACAGGTAGTCTTTTCAGCTGTCAGCATGATTCCTATTATGGTTTCTATCAATTTCTAAAAAATGCTAATGCTAAAGTAGCTTCTTTGAATGCCATGATTGCTCAAACACCCCTTGAGCTCTTCAAATCATGCTTATCTCTAACCAGTATAACTTTTCCCACTTTTACTGGTTTATGGACAAAATAGTTCGACTTATACTTTGTGAAATAGCATTCATTTTTATATGGTCATCAGATCTATCAGACATAAATAAAAATCTTCCTAATTAAGGTCAATTATCTCTGAGTTTTATAATGATAGAGTTCTGCATGGGGCCTAAAAGTCCTATAAGACAGATTTCTGATAGTTGAGATTTACATGTGCATGCATTCATACTGAAATTGTGACATGGAGGTTTTGCAGGAACTTAGTTTCAGCATATTATTCTGGCTTACTTTGAATATATCCCTCCATGGAATATTGTTTCAGCTGACTCAGGGTACTTGTTGCCTCTTAAGTGTCTCTGGAAGCTTCCTCCCTTGTGCCATTTCTCAAGTGTTCTTTCTGCCTGCAGTGCCTTGTGGAACTCTGCTTGTGGATCTCTGGCTGGTGTTTTGAAACTGAGTCCTTATCTGACTTTATCTGTGAGATTTTCCTGTTTCAATCAGAAAAGTTTAAGAAGAAAGAAGCTTTTCAAGTCTTTCTTCCTTCTTGACCTGCTATGAAACTGGTAGGATTAGTAAAATGGAACGTCAAATGAAAATTGGGGCATCTCATTTCAAGTTTTGATCCTTTTTACTATATGATCTTAAATGAAATATTTAACCATAGTAAATAATAGTATCCAGCTTAATATCCAATTTGAAGCTCAATTCTATTTTGAGCTTCAAAGATATTCTTTGAATTTAGAACATGAAAATAAAATATTTGAAAAAATTAAAGTGCTTTATTTATTTATTTATTTATTTTTTAAGAGAGAGTGAGAGAGGAGAGAGAGAGAGAGAGAGAGAGAGAGAGAGAGAGAGAATTTTTTTTAATATTTATTTATTTTTTAGTTCTCGGCAGACACAACATCTTTGTTTGTATGTGGTGCTGAGGATAGAACCCGGGCTGCACACATGCCAGGCGAGCGCGCTACCGCTTGAGCCACATCCCCAGCCCTTAAAGTGCTTTATTAAAAAAAGATAAAATTTTAAAATTGAATATGTTTAAAATCTTTCATTGTGTTGATTCCATACCTTCTTTACATAAAAAAAACCTGGACAACCATATCACCTACCTCATAGTGACAAATGAGAGAAGAAATACACATGATGTTCTGAGCATCGATGTAGAATTTGGGAGAAGCCCAGTGCCAAGGGTTTTTCTCTGACAACTTTTTTCTTTTAATTCGAGTTCATTATATATGACAGAAGAATGCATTACAATTCATATTACACATACAGAACACATTTTTTTGTATCTCTGGTTGTATACAAAGTGTATTCACACCATTCATGTCTTCATACATGTACTTAGGGTAATGATGTCTATCTCAATCCACTGTTTTTCCTACCCCAGTGCCCCCTCCCTCCCTTCCCACCCCTTTGCCCAATCTAGAGTTCCTCTAATCCTCCCACATTCCCGCTCCCAACCTCACTATGAATCAGCCTCCTTATATCAGAGAAAACATTCAGCATTTGTTTTTTTTGGGGGGGATTGGCTAACTTCACTTAGCATTTTATTCTCCAACTCCATCCATTTACCTACAAATGCCATGATTTTATTCTCTTTTATTGCTGAGTAACATTCCAATGGGTATATATACCACATTTTCTTTATCCATTCATCTACTGAAGGGCATCTAGGTTGGTTCTGCAGTTTAGCTATTGTGAATTGTGCTGCAATAAACATTTATGTGGCTGTGTCCCTGTAGTATGCTGTTTTTTAGGTCCTTTTGGTATATACTGAGGAGTAGGATACCTGGGTCAAAAGGTGGTACCATTCCAAGTTTTCCAATGAATCTCCATACTTCTTTCCATATTAGCTGCACCATTTTGCAATCCAACCAGCAGTGTATGAGTGTGCCTTTTATCCCACATCATTGCCAACACTTATTGTTGTATTTATTCTTAGTAGCTGCCATTCTGACTGGAGTGAGATGAAATCTTAGAGTAGTTTTGATTTGCATTTCTCTAATTCCTAGAGATGTTGAACATTTTTTCATATATTTGTTGAGTGATTGTACATCCTCTTCTGAGAAGTGTATGTTCAGTTTCTTGGCCCATTTATTAATTGGGTTATTTGTTTTTTCTGGTGTTTAGCTTTTTGAGCTCTTTATATACCCTAGAGATTAGTGCTCTATCTGATGTGTAAGTGGAAAAAAATTTGCTCCCAAACTGTAGGTTGATAGTTTCTTTTGCTGAGAAGAAGCTTTTCAGTTTGAATATATCCCATTTATTAATTCTTGATCTTAATTCTTGTGCTATAGGAGTCTAACTAAGAAAGCAGGGGACTAATCTCCATCGAGATTTAGGCCTACTTTTCCTTCTATTAGATGCAAGGTCTCTGGTTTAATTCCTAGGTCCTTGATCCACTTTGGGTTTTGTGCATGGTGAGAGACAGGGGCTTAATTTCATTTTGTTGCATATGGATTTCCAGTTTTACCAGCACCATTTGTTGAAGATGCTGTCTTTTTTCCAATGTATGTTTTTGGCACCTTTGTCTAATATAAGATAAATGTAGTTTTGTGGGTTAGTCTCTGTGTTCTCTATTCTGTAGAATTTGTCCACCAGTCTATTTTTGTGTCAATACCATGCTGTTTTTGTTACTATTGCTCTAAAGTATAGTTTAAGGTCTGGTATATTGATGCCACCTGCTTCACTCTTCTTTTTAAGGATTTCTTTAGCTATTCTGGGTCTCTTATTTTTCCAGATAAATTTCATAACTGATTTTTCTATTTCTATGAGGAATGTAAAAGCCTAGGACTGGATGAATACATAGCCGAGTTCTATAAGACCTTTAAAGAAGAACTAAATACCAATACTCTTCAATTTATTTCAGAAAATTTTTAAAAAGGCAGAAATTAAAAAATAGGAGGCCAATGTCACCCAGATTCCAAAATTAGGCAAAGGCACATCAAAGAACAAAAACTTCAGACCAATATCTCTAATGAACATAGATACAAAATTATCAATAAAATTCTGGCAAATTGAATATAAAAACATATTAGAAAGATAGTGTACTACATTCAAGTGGGGTTCATCCCAGGGATGCAAGGTTGGTTCCACCTAAGGAAATCAATAAATGTAAATCATCACATCAGTAGACTTAAAGATAAGAACTATATGACCATCTCAATAGATGCAGAAAAAGCTTTCAACAAAATACAGCACCCCTTTATGTTCAAAACACTAGAAAATTAAGGAATAACAGGAACATATCTCAACATTGTAAAAGCTATCTATGCTAAGCCCCAGGCCAACATCATTCTAAATGGAGAAAAAATGAAAGCATTCCCTCTAAAAACAGGAACAAGACAGGGATGCCCTCTTTCACCACTTCTATTCAACATACTTCTTGAAACACTGGCCAGAGCAATTAGACCAACAAAAGAAATTAAAGAGATACAGCTAGAACTCAAATTAGCACTATTTGCCGATGATATGATTCTATACATAGAAGACCCCAAAAAATTCTACCAGAAAACTTCTAGAACTAGTAAATTAATTCAGCAAAGTAGCAGGATGCAAATCAACACTCATAAATCAAAGGCATTTCTGTATATCAGTGACAAATCCTCTGAAAGGAAAATGAGGAAAACTACCCCATTTAAAATAACCTCAAAAAAAAATACTTGGGAATCAACCTAACAAAAGAGGTGAAAGGCCTCTACAACAAAAACTGCAGAACATTAAAGAAAGAAATTAAAGAAGACCTTAGAAGATGGAAAGATCTCCCATGTTCTTGGATAGGCAGAATTAATATTGTCAAAATGACCATACTACCAAAAGCATTATAGATTTAATGCAATTCCAATCAAAATTCTCTGACTACTTTTAAGGTTCATATGTTTCTACAATTCACTGATGTTCATCTTTTTCAGTCTTCTCAGTGTTTGATTTTGAATATTTTATATTGCTGTATCTTCAAATTTACTTTTTTTAACTATGTAGGATCTCTTAATCTCATTGTATAAATTTTTAATTCAGGTATTTTATTTGTTCAACCCTAGAAATTCCATTGCCTCTCTTTTTTAAAAATAATATATTCTATTGCTTTCCTCATCTTATTTATGTGCTCACTTTTTACAGTACATGGAACATATTTACAATATCTGTTTTTAACATTCTTATCTGCTGTTACCATCATCTTTCTTACTTCTATGTTCACTTCTATTGTTTTTTACACTAAATTATAAATTATATTTTGTCCCATGACTGGCATGTTGTTATATTTGGCTTCCCCAGATGTTATAAACTTGACAATTTTGGACAATGTTTCATTCATTTAAATATCGGTAGGATTTCTTTTCGGACCTCAGTTAGATTGCTTGAAATCAGTTTGAGTCCTTCTAGGCTTGATTTTGAGCTTTACTAGAGCATGAGTATGGCTTATTGCGCCCCAATGTATAAGTAATAGTCTTCAGAATATTCCATCTGAGGCCTGGGCATTATGAGGTCCTTACATACATGGATGAGCAGGAAACAAAGTATCCCCAGTCTTAACTGGAGCCCTGGAAAGTTTTAACCTACTGCTTTGTGGTGGTACTTTATCCATCCTTGATTAGGATCTTCTCATATAGGTAGTTCTCAGTGCAGGATTCCAGCAGACCCTCTGCAGATCTTCAGAGTTTTCTGTAATTCCTTCCTCTGTGAGATCCAGCTCCAAAAACTCTAATTCTGTCTTTTTCAATCAGTGTGATCCCCAAGACTTGTGTTGGGGCTCACTGCACTGTTGACTGAAAACTATTTTTAGGCAGGAAGTTGAGATAATCATAGGCTTACTTCATTTGGCACCCTTAACAAAATTCTGAGCTGCCTCCTACTCAGTACCTGAGAACCACTGCTTAATGTAAGTGGAAGAGTAAATGCAGATCTTCATGTTCCACTGTAACCTGAAGTAGAAATTCCAACCCCAGCATATTACACAAAGTAATTCCATAAAATATTGGTGGTATGACTAGTTTACTTAAATAATTGGTTGTGGAAATATGGTGAGTTGAATATCTAATGTATTGATTTGGCGTTATCTTACCCTTAAAGTAACAGAAAGCTTTGGATTAAATTTCCCATGAGAGATACATTGCATGACTACCTGAAAGGAAAACTAGATTTGGAAACCTGAGCAAGAAGGTAGAGGGACACTTGATTGGAAATTTGTCAAAAAGAACAATTTTCAGACAGAAAAGAAAGTTTATGAGTTCATAAAATGTCTTCATTTTATCCTCATTGCTTTCATAAAGGTTTTAAGAGGGAAAAAGAAAAGAGAAAAGAAAAAGCCTGATCTACGGGAAGCAAGTTTTATTTTGCTGCTGTTACAGTAAACTGAATGTTTGTGTATATGTTTTTCTGAGGTATTGTGGCTTTAAGATCTTTAGATATACAATAGTTATGAGTCTGTCAAATGAATGGTAAACAAAGCAAATCCAGAGAAGTTACTGACCTCCTATTTTCTCTATAGTTTATAATTTATGAGTATATTTCTTTCTGCTCAAGTTCTCTAGATGACAGCCTTATCACTTGTCAAAGCCCAACCATAACTCTATTTCTCTTTCAAAACTTCAAATATCACAGAAAGAAATAAAGCAAAGTGAATAAAAAAACATTTTAGAAAAGACAATGACCATATACAATAACATACATCATCATACATATGGTTTAATTTCAAACTAGATTACAGCAACATAGACAAATAATTATACATTTGTAAAGGTTGTTTTAAAATCAAAAATAAGACTTCTATGTCTGAAAATTTTAACATGCTATGAATACAAATATTTATAATAATGTAAATGCATAAAATATAGCCTATGTATTTCAATATATTACACAAAAATGTATTTAAAATATGTTATGCTAAAATAAAACATCAATTTTCAATTGTTCTGCTAGAAATATTGAATTCATAGGTTGCTTCATTTAAATTCCAAATAATTGGAGTATTTTTTGCACAAACTATTAAATAAGTAACATAAAGGTACATATTTTTCCAGACACCATAGGGCGCTGACTGATACTAATTATTCAATATTCTCACATTAATAAAACAATTCTGCATGTGTAGAGGAAGAATGAAATAAACAGCTCAAGAGGAGTTGATATCAAGACTTTTTGCCAAGGGCCTTATGTTATGATGATTAGTTCAGTAAGCCATCCACAAACTGAATTTGAACAAAATTTCAAAAGAATTCTTTTTATATCTTCCCATAGTACTCAGTATTGATTTTCAGACAAGTGTATAAGTTAGCTGCTCAAACACACCCTTTGAAATATTCCTTATAATCCAACCTGGAGTCAGAGTACTATGAATGATGTTTTGTCCACTGATTGCATTTAATACAGTTCAATTCAGTCTTTAATACTAAACCACAACATCTCTAAATAAAATATTTAAAATGAATAAACAAGACACAACTCTTTAGGAGAAGAACATCCTCTATACTTTATGACACTGAGCCTCTAAAACATATAAGTGCTTTTTCACTATATTACCATTAAAGAAGAGAAAGATAATTTTACTGTTGTTTTATACCAATTAAAATGTGTATGTAGTACTACAAAATCGTTGCATTCTTGGCTTTCTTGAATTATGTAGTTGGACCCTTATATAGCACCTAATTTAACTAACATAGTTAAAAACATAATTCCCTTCATTACTCTGGTGTGTAAACACAATTATTTTTAGTTCAGATTCTAAAGAATGTAAATAAAAATGTGAAATAAAGAGGTTAGCTGCTTGATCAAGTGGATAGGACAGTGGACTAACAGGTTGAAATAGGGACCACCAAGAGAGATCAACAGAAAATTAAAAATATTTCATTTTATTTCACGTTTTACTATTTTTAATAAGAAATGACAACTTAAGTAAATGTCATTTTGAACAAGAGCAGTAGGGAAATAAACAGGCATGTGCAACCTTTGATTGTTCACTCAAAGAGATGTAACTAAATAATGCTATGAGTGTAACCACGAGTCTCCCACGAGTAAAATGCAAGATGAGCAAGACGTGGTTTGCCTGAGATTGAAAAGGATTTTCATATAATAAAATTGAAATCAGATGCATGAAGTAATAAAATCTTGCACATGAAATAAAGAGGACATATAAGTTATTTTAACAAAAGAAGAAATACAATGGGTGAGATCATTAATTTTCTTTTTCACTTAAGCCTTTGGGAGTTCTTAACCACTCCTTTAAAAGTGTATTTAATAAAATACATTTATTGCATACTCAATCCAATTTGAAAATATGTCCACTCAAAAAACTAAAATACAGCTAGTTGCATTGTACATAATGTCTTCCCTTGTGGGGAAGTTGGAGTGTTTACATGTATGAAATTAAAAATAAATAAATAAATAAAATTAAAAATAAATGTAATCTCTACCATGCCACTTGCTACGCATTTGACCTCTTGCCAGTCACTCACCATCCTCAATCTGGGCTTCTACATCTTTGCTATTTGTAATATCTACCATGATCATAAAAATAATAATAGGAGATGATGGATATGACATACATGTGGCACTATGTGTGGTGATTACTCTTAACTCCTCTATAAAAAACTCTGGTCAATTACTATTTGTGAAAACAATTTTCAACAAATATTATTTCATAAAAATTGTAATTTATTTTTATTACTCCTTTTTATTAAAAAAAAAGAATTCCACCTTTCTTTAGTCCAACTTCTCTCTCAAATACATTGAAAGATTTTGCCAGGGGAAGTCTTTCAAGGGGAAAATGAATAGCAACTTGCAAAATCTTCAAAAATGTACTGAATTTTTATGAAACATTCATAGCTGCAAACACCAGTGGATATGCAAGAGCTGGAATCCTCAATTTCAGTTTCATAACTCATCAGTAATTATTAGGGGAGTGGTAGTCAGAATATGGGGTGGTGTTTGTTGGAGGGGGTCAAGATTGTTCACTCTTCTGAACCTCACTATATAAGCTGGCTTGTTGCAGGGCAAGCAACTCTAAACTTCTAAAGAAATACAGAAGTAACCCATTGTGATTTTCTCTGATTATAATCTTTCACCATTACTATGTTTTGTACAATTCAGTCACCAACATTTCCACTGAGAAAAGTGTTAGAAACAAAGTCATCTCATAAAACAATATGCCTTCTCATCACTGATTACTAATTTCCCTTGCTAATCTCACAATATATATCAGAGTAATGAGTATTGTGGGATAAGAACAAATTAACATGATACTCTATTTTCTTCAAATCAGAGTTTGTTTTTTTTTTTTTAAAAAAAAAGACTCTTTCCCATCCAGTTGACATTTCCCTAAATAGAAAACACTCCTACCTAAGTGCTTTGCATGCCCTTTCTTTTTTAAAAAAAATTTTGTGGGGGTGGGGAGGAGCAAATGAAGATGTATGAAACAGTAAAACCCAAGCCTTCTCTCTGCAAAGCAGAAACAGAAATCTCTGCCTTCCTTAAAATTGTACTGCAAATATTGGTAAAACTGCAGGGAAACAGGGTGCATTTGGAAAGCAATTTAGCAACATGTTTTAAAAATTCAAAGCATTCTTAGAGGTTTTCACCCTTTAAATCTAATTTTATTAATTTATTCTAGAAAGCATTGCAAAAATGCTAAAATTTTTTTTCATAATTTTTGTTTAAATATTTTTTATAATGTTCTATACTGAAAATAGCCTAAATATTTGATAATAAAGTTATGATTAGGTAAACTATATCATATTTATCTTAATATTTTAAACTAAACATATTGTATGTATTTAGAAAAATACTTTTTTAAAAAAATAGGAGACAATATAATGTAATTTAAATGGCAGCTCTAAATAAGCTCTGGAACAGGATCCTAATCTCAATTACCAGTAGTTGGTTTGGTGAAATTATGTGTATGAGTGACTATACTTCTCTGTACCTCAGGTTTCTTATCTGTAAAATAGGAAAAATAATATGATCTACTTCAGTGAACTGTTTTGAACCATGAATGCCATAATAACACCTATAAAGTGACTATAGCTTGATGAAGAGTCATTCATTAATACTAGCTCTTTATTAATAAAATAAGGTCACTTAAGTCTATCTGATATGAATGGGACTTAGAAATAAAACAGTTGTAGTTTATTAAAACTAATAATATTTTGACAGTGAGATTTTTGTTCTTTGCCTTATGACTTTGCTAGATTTCCTATATTTAGTCTTTTTTCTGATAAAAAAAAATCAGTAACTTTTGGGATTGGGATGTAGCTTAGAGGTGGAATGCCTGCTTGCCAAACAGGCAGGAAGCCCTGCATTCAATCCTCAGTACTGGAAATAAAAGTAAGGGTTTTTTTCTTTCTTTTTTGACTTCATACACACACACACACACACACACACACACACACACGGCAGTAGAGAGTATTGTGATATACTATACATACATGGAGTATAACTTTCCAGACTTGTGGGTGTACATGAGGTGGTGTTACACTGATCATGTATTCATATATAATCATAAGAAAGTAATGTCCAATTCATTCTACTATCTTTCATATTCCCTTAACTGCTCCCCTTCCTTTATTCCCCTTTGTCTAATACAATGACTTCTCTTCTCCACCTGCCCACCACTAGTGTGTGTTACCATCTGCATATCACAGAAAACATTCAGCCTTTGGTTTTTTGGAGACTGGCTTATTTCATTTAGCATGATATTCTCTAGTTCCATCCATTTACTGGAAAATACCAAAATTTCGTTCTTCTTCTTGAATAGGTAATATTCCATTGTGTACATAGAACACATTTTCCTTATCTATTCATCTGTTGAAGGGCACCTAGGTTGGTTCTACAGCTTAACTAGTGAGCTGCTATAAAGGTTGATATGGCTGCTTCACTACACTATGCTGATTTTAAGTCCTTTGGGTATAAACAAAGAAGTGGGATAGCTGGTCAAATGGTGGTTCCATTTCAAGTTTCCTGAGGAATCTCCATACTGCTTTCCAAAGTAGTTGTACCAATTTGTAGTCCTACCAGCAATGTATGAGTGTACCATTTTCCCCACTTCCTCACCAATATTTATTGTTAACTTGTATTCCTTTTGTGTTTTTTAAGAAGAAACATATATTTTGAACTTTGTTAAAATTTTGAGTTGGTAGTACTATCTCAATATTGTCCTCCCTCAGTATGCACAGGAATTTGTTTCTTGTATTCTTGATAATTGCCATTCTGACTGAAGTGAGACAGAATCTCAGTGTAGTTTTTATTTACATTTCTCCAATTACTAGACGTGGTAAACATTTTTTTGGTATATTTGTTGACCAATCATATTTCTAAAAAGCTTTTAATTGTTATTTAAGATTAAATAAAATATAAATGTGTGAATATTTTTTGTGGACAGCTTCTACTTCTAAATCAGTCAAACTGTGTCACCAGGAATGTTTTGATTGTATAGCTCAATCACAAATTAGATCTAGAGGTTATATCAATCACAATTTGAATCATGCTGGTATACTTCTAATAAAAATAATAGAGATATAATTTGATTTTCTTAGTTTACTATTTATATGTGTGTGTCTCTCTCTCTCCCTAACTAAAATGTATAATAGCCATATGACTATAGTGATATATTATTCCACTTGTCACTATTCAAAAGCTTCACTTAAATACAAATAAGCACAAATGGAAGAGGAATTCAGGTATAAAATAACTGGTTACATTTAACACTTTTTAATAGTAAGATGAGCCCTTTGTTATTCTTTTTTGGCAGAGAGTTTCTTCTTTCCTGATCTTTGTCATTTTATATAGCTATTTCAAAGGTCATTTTTGAGACTTTGAACCTCAACTGTATCTGCTTCTTGCAAGTTAACTAGCCCATGGCCAGATTATTCAATGTAATTATCCTTCCCACTGTCAATAAATAACCATCATAATTTCAGTATCAGTAGGCACAAGCAAAAATTTTATAATTGCATTTAATTGTCAGAATGACAAGTTGTAAAAAATGATTTCAGTATGGGAAACCAATAACAGATATTACATGCTGTAGGTTATTTTCTTTATATTTTAATCCTTGTACAATTTATGTAGCACACATACCCAAACCAAAGGTTAATGCTTCTTAGAATTCGAATTCGTAAAATTCATAAGATCCTTGAAGTGATAATTCAAGAATAATGCTGGTTAAAATTTCTCCCAGGGTCAGAAGACTACTGTTTCCTGCCGCTGCTATCTCTACATGAACTCTCACTCCTAATGCACTACACCACATCCTGCTCACCTAATAGATCATATCTTTCAAACAGAACTCTCTCTTTTGGGAAATCAGTAACATTGCTTGTGGGGTAGGGTTGGACCTCACGGTAGGGTGCTTGTGTAGCATACTCAAGACCCTGGGTTCTATGCCCCTCACTGGGGAAAAAAAGTAACATCTTTTGCTCTTTTAATTATGATGCTTTTCAATATGGACTTGTTCTGAGATAAAGTTAGTTCATATATATATTTTTTAATTTCTTTAGTGTAAAACTATCAACACTGCTGAAGTAAATTCTTGGCATACTGTGGAAAAGGAAGGAGAGAAATGTCTAAGAGTCCAACAATAAGGATGCTGACAGAAAACAGTTATGGAACAAAACCAAAAAACAAAAGAGGTCAAGGCAGTAGAGAGTATTGTGAAGTCTACAGAGAGCAGGGCACCTGACAGTAGTGAACACAGAAGAAGAGAACTACATATAAGAGTTTCTATCATCTCTAAAGAAAGGGGTGATAGTAAATGCCTCGTCCCTGAATGCTCCCTTTTTGTTTCCCCAAACCTAGGCAATTGAAGGAAGAATGAGAGCAAGACTGAGCTTCAAAGTCCAGATACACATTATTTGGGAGGACAGTAGCTTTTCCTTACTCAGACTAGGAACTATGGCAAGTTCTATATATTTATAGAAAGCTACTTTCTTGCATGAATGCCAGGAGGGTTGTTCCTTGGGAGGCTCATCATACAAGCTAACTAGGCAATAAAATCCCTCTCTGAGTTGGGAGGGGCACAGAACTGAGGGCATAGAGAAATGAACAAGGGATACTTATTTGGGAGTGACATGAGGCACTGCTTGGCCAAGCACCGTGAGGAATCGAGTTGCTGTCAGCCTGCCACTGAAGTCTTCTCGAAGCAGTCACTGATCCCTTGTAAAATTTTCCCCAATAAACTACATATCTCCAGTGATGTCTTTGGGCACTTTCTTAGCCCTGTCTGCAACCTGCCCCACTTCCCTGGCACAACTGGGTGGTGGACAAGACAAAGTCTTACACTGACAAAACATATGACCAGTAGCCAGTACACCCATGGGTGAATAGCAAGAGGAATAGAGCAGAATTTAAGAACATTGAGAAAATGGAGCTGGGCGGCCCTGTAGTTCCAGCTACTGGGGAGACTAAGATGGGAAGATCCCTTGAGCCTAGAAAACAGCAAGACACTGCCTCAAAAATAACAATAATAAACCGGGCACGGTGGCACACGCCTGTAATCCCAGTCCCATGGGAGGTAGAGGCGGGAGATCGTGAGTTCAAAGTCAGCCTCAGCAATTTAGTGAGTTGCAAAGCAACTTAGTGAGACTCTGTCTCTAAACAAAATACAGAATAGAGCTGGGGTTGTGGCTTAGGGTGTAGTGTCCCTGAATTCAAGCTCTGGCACAATAATAAATAAATAAATAGATAAATAAATAAATAAATAAAATAGTACATTTTTTCCGCATGTAATAATAACTTTTTTTAAAGCATATAAAAATTAAAGGAAGGAAAAATAATGGTACTAGAAGTAACATAGGGAGCAAGAAGGAAGGATAATAATGTCAGAAACTAAAATGGAATATTATTATCAGATAATAAGAAAATAATTTAGGTATCCATACTAGGAACAAATGTGGAAGAATACTTTTTTTCTTTGTCAAGGTTTTGATACAACCAATGAGTTAATACTACTTTATCTGTTGAAGTAAACGTAAACCACAAAGTTTAGACAAGGGCCTGAAGGTAGAAGTAAAAGACAAACACATTTAAAGGTGGCACTAAGTCTGGTGAGATTGTGGCCCCCATGAGCATGAACTTCTAAACAAACATTCATGATATCAAATCGTTACTAGATTATTACCAGGAGTGTGACGATTAGGACTTCATTTAACTGGAACTCAATTTTCTGATCTTCAAATGAGGATAAAAATTCCTACTTCACATAATTATTGGAAGACTGTAGACAATATATAAAGTGCTTGGTACATAACCAATGTTTTATAAAGGTACAAAACCAATGATAGATATTTTTATTAGTATGAAAAGCAGAGAAAACCCTCACCCAAATAATTTAAGCAGTAATATATTGCTTTCTAAAAACTGTAAAATTTAGCACTTTATTTAACGTTATCTATGAATGTTTTATGATATATAATAGAGTAATGACTACCTTTTATTTTTGTTTCTATATATAAATTATCAATGAATGATCTTATCCCATTTCTTTAAAACTTTGTATTTCTCCAATAACATTCAAAGCTTCTTCTGCCAAAAATGAACTTCCTCTGTGTGTATGGGTGTGTTTATAAGTAGTATATTTTATTCCATTGATCAGTTTGTTTACTCCCACATTAATATCACAAAGTTTTAATCCTTATGATTAAAATATATCTTAAAATATAATAGAGGAATTCTCACCCTAGCCATTTCTTATTTAAGATTTCTAAGATGAATCTGGCTGTTCTAAATATTTAAATTTGTTGTTTTTGCATATTTGCAGAAATCAGTAGTTTTAAGTAATGATATTTTGCCCCTGTCAGGGGCATTTGAACAAATTTGAAGGCACATTTGGTTGTCACTCTTGCAAAATCACTACTAGCATGAAAGAGTAAAAGTCAGAGATGTTGCTAAACATCCTACAATGCATGTGACACCCCTTAAGACAAATAATTACTTGTCTTTACATGTCAATAGTCCTTATATTGAGAAACCCTATACTACAGAATTGGTGGCCCCAAATTTGTGCTCACTTTGCAAGTGGTCTTCTGAATTACATTTATCACACTGCCGTTTCTCCATCAGAAGTTCAGAGAGAGAAAGGAGAGTGATAACAAGAGAAAAAGGAGGTCAGAATATTTTTGAACATGGATTTCTATAGCAATACCTCATCACTTTTATCATATTCTACTTACTTCTATCAAGTCACAAGGCCCAGCTAGGACATGTGGTAAAGAGACTACATCCAGCTGTGCACACCATCAAATGAAGATCAATGTTGGCCATTCTGCAGGTTGTCTACCACCATCCTGCCTCACTCTTTTAAGGACTCAATCCTCCCCTTTTACAAAGCATACTACTCAAATCTCATGTCATTATAGCATCAGCTCAAATCCAGAGTCTCATCATTTAAATCAGATTCAGTTGTGGGTATGTATCCGTGATGATCGTTTCTAAGCCTTCAAGGAGCTGTTAGGCACATTCATATCACACCATGGGGAGAGGATATATGCAAATTGATGCATAGTTTCTTCTGAACCTTGCCTCTTTTTTTGCCTATATGCCTTTTCTCTTTGTTGATCTTAATCTGTATTCTTGCACTCTAAAATACTATCACTTTGGGTATAATAACATTTTATTGAGTATCATTAGACTTGCTTGTGAAATACTAAACCTTAGGGTGATATTGAGACCATCAATATTCATCTCCAAAGTTTATTTGAAAATTTCCTTTGCTATATCACCCAATTAACTGGGTACATTTCTTACTTTTTGTCTTTCTAAAGTAGATATTCTTGCTAATTTTTCTGCCTCTCCATAACAGGGATATCTTTTCCTCTAGTTTCCAATGACATCTTCCTTTTCATTACCTTTCAAATCCTTTCTGGTGAGTTTCTTGCCTTCCAGATTCTTACTAACAGTCTCTCCAAGACTATTTAGGGTCTCTTTTGCACTCACTCAGTCGCTTCCAGCCTCCATCTACTGCCCTCTTTCTAGGCCACTCCACTCTAAGTACATTATTATGTATTAAGTATCATTTATCTATAAAAAGTTGTTCAATATTAATGGCTTGATATAACAAATATTATTATCAATAACTGGCATGGGTAAAAACACCAGGCATAGCATAGCAAAGATCCTCTGGCTTGGAGTATCTCTCTATATATGTTGTAAGGTTTCTGTCTATATGTTGGCTAGAACTACAGTTTTCTCAAGACTTGTGTGTAGAATGTGCTGCTAAGGTAACTAACATGGCTGTTACCAGGCCTCAGATCCTCTTTGGTCATTGACCAGATACATCAGTTCATTTTCATGTGGCCTCTCCCAGGGTCATTCTTGCTTCCCTTAAAGTGAAGCAAGAGAGAGAGAAAGAGAAAGAGAGAGAGATGGCAAGAGTGGAAGAAAAAAATTGGAAGACATTTTTTTCCCTTTTTGATAACCTAATCTTAGATGTGACATCTCATAACCTACACTGTATTAATTAGAAACAGGCCACCCTTGACTTA
The DNA here is from genome assembly GCF_045843805.1 of Urocitellus parryii. Taxonomy (NCBI): domain Eukaryota; kingdom Metazoa; phylum Chordata; class Mammalia; order Rodentia; family Sciuridae; genus Urocitellus; species Urocitellus parryii. The sequence continues at coordinate 86,004,480 of NC_135541.1, read as the reverse complement.
ATAATGTGAAAGAAATGTACACTGCCATTTACAAAATGTTGCTGAGAGATTTAAAGATTATGTAAAGAAATGGAAAGATATACATCATTCATGTCTCTTAATAATCTTAAGGTTTTATTTATTTCCAAATTTATCTATACATGCAATGCACCTCAATGAAAATCACAACAATCTTTCTTTGCAGAAATTTAGAAGGTAATTCTAACTTTGTGGAAATACAAAAGACCTAAAATAGATTTAAAAAAAAAATACCTGGGGGAAAAATGTTGGAGGAGTGACACTATCTGCTTTCAAGATCTATTTTAAAGCTTCAGTAATCAAGGTAGCATGGTACATGAACAGAAAAGAAAAGAGCTGAACCAGAAGGGGTTGACAGAAATAGACCCCCAGTACATGGAAACTGACTTTTGACAGAGGTACAAAGGTAGAACAAGAACAAAGTCTTTCAAATAAATGATTCTGGAATAATTGCATATCTACACACACACACACACACACACACACACACACACGGGGAGGGAAAATTTAAAAAAAAAAGGAGAAAAATCCAGGCATCATGATACACAGTTAATTTAAAATTTAACTCAAAGTAGTACATGAGCCCAAATTTAAAACGCTAAAATCCCCCAAAGAAAGTATAGGAGAGCATAAAAGTTAGACAAAGATCTCTTAAGAGCAAAAGAATGACCCTTACAAGAACAAACATATATTACATTTCATCAAAAATTTAAGAATCTTCTCTGTTGTACACATAGCTAAGAAAATGAAAAAAAACAAGCTAAAGATCAGAAGAAAATGTTGCTAACATACATGATTTAAAAAGGTGTAAACACTAAAACAATAAAAATTTTTAAATGTGTATCTAGAATGAAGTACATAAAGAATACTCAAAACTCAATAAGACAATAGTTGACTCATCAAATGGGCAAAATTTGGAAACTTCAGTGAAAGATAGACATTGCAAACAAGATTCTTGGCATAATTATTAACATGAACTAAAATCATGGTGATATACCATTATGCATTTAGTAGAATATAATAATGAAAACATCTGACCACATCAAGTGTTTCTGAGAATATGGGAGAACATAAAATTTTATATGCTACAATTGGGAATGAAAAGTGGTACAACACTTATGGGAAAGAGTTTGGTGATTTCATTAAAAGTTAACCACAGCAGGGTGCAGTGGTGCATGTATATAATCCCAGTGACTCTAGAAGCTGAGGCAGGAGGATCATAAGTTTAAAGGACAGCCTCAGAAATTAAGCGAGGCCCTAAGCTCCTGAGCAAGATTCTGTCTCCAAATAAAAAAATAAAAATAAAAAGGATTAGGGATGTAACTCAGTGAGCTCAGCGGTAAAGCATCCCTGGGTTCAATTCCCAGTATCTATTTCTCTCTCTCTCTCTCTCTCTCTCTCTCTCTCTCTCTCTCTCTCTCTCTCTCTCACACACACACACACACACACACACACACACACGTAACAACTCAAATGTTTATCAACAGGTTAAATAAATAATATATTCCATACAATAGAATACAACAAAAGGGCATAAAATATTGACATGTAGTACAACTTGTATGAAACTTGTTGAGTGAAATGATATAGACCAAAAAATTTACATTCCATATTCTATTTATATAACCTAAGAAGATATGCAAACTATTACATAATGAAGTTTATAAGTAGCTTTATGTGAAGTAAAGTAGCCTGAAGGGATTCCAAAAGAACATGATGAAAATTTGAGGAGTGATATATAATGCCATTATCTTATTTGTGGTGATGACATATGCTTATTTTCAAGCATAAGATGGTACTTTTAAATATGCACAATTAAATATATGTGAATTGTTTCTGAATTAAGCTACTTTAAAAGATTATTTTAAAACCACAATATATTCTTTGATTTAAAAACACAAAATAACATTCTATTCTATACTAACCAGATTGGCAAAAAACAATAAATAAATGGAATACCATAATAATAGGAACTTTTACAGACTGATGTGGACCTTTGTTCCACAAAGGTCTGGTTATTTGGTTTGTTTTGCTCACTAATTGGTAGAAGTGGCTAGCATGTAGTTCATGCTTTATAAATGTGAGCTTAAAATATGTATAAACAATGGAATGAAACTTGTATCAGTACATTTTGACAGTACATGGCATAGTTGTCAATAGTTATCCCACAAAATACAATAATTTCATGTATCTTTTACAAATTCTCCAGTTAACATATACAAAAGTGTTCATTAGCATCATCAAAATAACAAGAACTTTAAATAATATATATGTCCATCAGAGATGAATGATAACTCAGGATCCATTCATGGAACAGTAATCCAATAAAACAATAATTATAGGACCACAAATTAATATAGTTGAATATCAAAAGTATAATAATGATAATCAAACACAGTAGCAAAAAAGAAAATATGTGCACTGTCATGCCAGTGACATAAGATAAGAGAAATTCTGGATATGTTTGTTTTACTCTTAAGGTAGCAAAAGAATTGCGAAAAGCAGAACATAAACAACCCAAAATTTGGAATTGTGATTACCCTTGGGTTAGAAAGGAACAGAATATGGGAAAATGCACAAACCATAATTTGCTCTCCAACTCTGCATATTAAGCTTGTGTTTTTGTTTTATGTTATTTATCTGCATTGTACTTTTTCATATACATCAGATATTCCATTAAAATAAAATCATTTTAAGAAATACTGAGGAAAGAGTAAAAGTAAGAGTTTTATGTATGAGTAATGCCCCTTGAGGGATAAGGTGGGCAGCTGAGTCTGGTGTGTGCGTGTCCTAACTGCGAGGGGCTAACCTGAGGAGACTTTAATTGTTTTGCCAAGACTCATGTTAACTTCCTTCTTTCTCCCAATGTGTCTTTTCTATGTATAAGAGAACATCCTTTGTGTGTGTGTGTTTTTTTATCCTGAGGGTAATCATCAAGCTCCTTTGCTCAGTGGGCCAGGGATATGTGAGAGGAATAGGAAACAGGCTGTTCTCTGCACAGATCTTTAATTAATCCCCTCGTCCTTACCTACTGCTAGAGGAACAACAGGAAGAAGAGCTCCCTCCACCAACGTCCAGAATGTTTGTGGTGCCTTCTCTTCTAGGCTCTCTTTTCTCTCTCTCTCCTCTACTTTCCCCCATGAAAAATCTTTTATGTAACTCTTTTCTTGCACAATTTTATTGAGACTTCCTTTCCTTTGATATCTCTGTGTCCCTTTATACAACATTGTTAAAAAAACAAAAGACATATCCTGTATATTTAAGAGGATCATTAGAGGGAGAATCAAACACATATGTTCTGTCTGTGATCTTGAAGTAGGCTCTATAATTATTTTCCTATGTAAACACACACACAGAGAGGAAAAAAAGCACCAAATTCAAACAATATTTTTAATAATTCTTGTTTTGAATTATTTCTTTTTACTCTCTGTTAAATTAATGGAGAGCTGACCACATGAATTAGCAACTTTTAATAATTGCTTTTTATTATGTAGATTAACCTAAATAAGAGACATTAAGAATAATTTTTTAATCAAAAATTATTGATTGATTGATTATAAGAAGATTGATTCTTCAATCACTGATTCAAATCATTTCTTTCTTGGGTTTTTTTCCCAAGAGTATCTATCCCATCCAAATTTACACAATACTTAGTAGCTTAATATGTCCAAATGACTAGAAAAGATTTCACCTGAAAAAAAGATGATATTCTGTATTAATTTTAGAGGTGTACCTACATTTCAAATAAATTGATTTTGATCTGAATACTCAACAAATCTCATAGATAAATAAGATACACCAAAGCAAAACTTGAATGAAATCATAACCTAAGTGTAAATATTTATAGTGGATGTTGAAATAGGATGTAGCGCTCTCAAATTAATTTTCTGAATTAAGTCTTTTTTTCAGGAAACTTATAGGAAATTGAAACCTTTGATACCTATATTATTCATATCTAGTAATAATAAAACAATTTCTCAGAACTGTTTAACCAATAATAGTAGTATTTTCCTTTTTAATATTAAAATTAATAATTATGTTCATAGTCTTGGTCTCTAGCCCTAGATCCTCTTAAGAGAAAAGGCAACAGAATAGGCACAATTCTATGGTATTTGTTGAAATGCATATTTTGAGATATATGACCTGAATTCAAATGCTGGAGATATTTTTATAGGTGTATGACAATGAAAATATCTGCTTACTTGGATTGTTGTGAGGGTCAAATTATATATAAAAGCATATATAAAAGTATTAAATAAATTTAATAAATGTTATGTGTATAATATGACTTATTGAATGATAAACATCATTTTCTCACTTTAATGACAAATCTTGGCTTGTTTGTATAGTATCAAGTTGCCAAATTCCATAATAACTAATAATGTATGACACACCATGATATTTCTCAGTAATTCTCTAAATACTTCAAAGTTTATACTGTATTTCTGCCTTCATTCAATCTCCCTGTTATTTTGTAATTTCTATGCACTTCCAGGTGGTCTCAATAGATCTTCTCTCTCTACAACAAAATAAGAATAATAGCTATGTTAATTAATTTATCATTAGGGCTTCCTTATAATCTCTACATTTCTGAAATAGTTCCAGAAAATGTAAGTTATTTCCACATTGGCTTTCCTGAAGATAATTGTAGAACTGAAACAAATTATCTTCAATAAAGTAGGCAACTTTTTATTGATATGATAACAAATTACTATAGAGTTGCTAGTTTTAAACAATACACATTTATTGTGGTATGGTTCTTGAGGTCAAATTTAAATATGGGACTCATAAGGCATAAATCAAGGTGTCTGGAAGGATCTTTCTTATTGGAAGTTCTGAGGAGAAATCCCCTTCCAGGTTCATGCATGTTGTTGGTAGATTTCCATTCCATACAGCTATGGTTTATAGGTGTATCATACACCTGTAGGTTATAGGTGTGTTTCTCTGTTTTCTCGCTGGCTGTAATCCTAGATCAGTCTCAGCTTCTAGAGAGTGCTTTGTGTTCTTTCCTTGTCTCATGACCCTCTTTCCCTTAGAAATCAACAACAATGGATGAAATCTTTCTACCTTATCCCTTCTTTTCTTCTTCCATGTCTTCTCTGGTTGTTCTACTTTCTTTTCTCATTTTTAAAGGTCCATATAATAATGAAGGATTCTCTCCTTATTTTATTTTGAAGACAGTTTTTAGGGACTTATTTCCATCAGCAACATCACTTTTGCCATTTGACATATTCACTGGCATTTAGTATGAAGAGGTAAAGGCTATGTTTACCTACCAGTAAGTAAATGGTCATTTAGAAGAAGGGGAAAAAAATAAAATTTTTAAAATATTCAACAAAATATTCACATGAACCCTTTAGGTACTCCTGTTTTAAAGAACACAATTGTTAAAAGAAAAATTGAAATTTTCAAGCTTTTGAAGACCAATGAATTTAATTCTATCAATCTTAAACTACATTAAAATAAGACTTTTCAAAACAATATGTATTAGAATATTTTTGTAGTACACCTTTTTAACTCTTTCAGGCACTCTGCATAATTTACTTTCAATTATTTGGTTAATGAAAATTAGGTCAAACTGCAGCAGAATTCAAAGATGATTTAAACCTTTTTTAATTTGCAAACTAAGTTTTCTCCAAAGGAGAGAGAAAATACTGCTTTTCTGCCAGTTTAATTCTTCTGTTAATTGCTTTTTTATGCCATGGGAGACCAAGTTCATATGATTGTGACAGTAAGGAAATAATATAAAATCCTGAATCATAAAGTCATTAAGATATTGGTGCCTTGGTTGGTAAAATTCAAGTGATTTTATTGTTATTCCAATTGCATTTACAAAAGAGGCTCACAGTATTTCATGAACCAGTCAGATATTTGAGAATGCCTTCCCAATGAAACAAATAAAATTTCAAGACACTCAATTATTTTTCTGTCCTATGAAAGCTTCTGTATCAGATAAAAATTTACCTCTGTCAAGAGTAAAGATTCAACAGTAGCATATACATATTTCCACAATTGAAATTCGGAGTGTAGATTTTGATGTCCATATGGATTAGAAATTTTATATTCTGTTATATTTTAGATCACTTATACTTGTCTCTTTAAAACAAACCAAATCAACGTTAGCAATTCCCATATTATAGAAAACAGAAAATAGATGATAACAAATAAATACAGTATCATCCATAAAGGACTGATCCACGAACATTAAACTTAAAGTCAGAAATTCATCTCAGTCTTAAATGCAGCACTAAACAGCTGATAAGGATATTTCTTCTTCAACATTTTCAACATGTGCTTACTCTTTTTTCCCCTGATTTATGAAACTTTGCTGAGTGATTGATCTTCACATCTTATATATTTTGAACTAATTAAAGATAACAAAATATCATTTGGATTAGAGTAATAATTCCCGAGGACCATTGCCTGATTGAAATAACAGTTCTGCCACTTATAAGCTCTGTCTCATTGGGCAAGTTACTTAACTTTCTAATGCCTCAGTTTCTTTACACATAAAATGCAGAAAATTATAGAAAATCATCTCCTTCCTAACAGGCTTATTTCAAAGATTCAATAACTAGTATTTGTAAAACACTTAGAAAATTTAACACTTATGAAAGTGTTAAAATATTTACATTCTAAAGTTTAAGTTTTATAATCAATAATCTTTGAACATACATTAATTTTATTTTGTTTAGTTAGTAAATAAAATTTATCATATAATCTAATAATCTGTTTATCATGTAATCTAATAATCTGCTTTATAGTGATGTCTTATCATAGACTGCCAGATGTCAATGAATATAGAGACTAACCTGTTTAATAATACTCTTTTAAATGTTGAAGGGTAAATAAAATAAAACATTGTTCTTTTTGCTCTTTGGTGACTTCAGTACTAGAGAAGTACATATTGCTAACTAACACTTTTCAAAAGTAACAGAAAAAAACTAAACATTTATTTTTGTTTCAAGACTTGTAGATCACAAAACGAAGTCTTAATCTGTGGGTTCATTTATTTCACATGAAGCTGAGGAGACATCACTTAACTTTAAGAAATGTAGAATTTTCAAAATAGCTGAATAGAGGTATCCAGAACTCATCCCTTTCTCTACAACAAAAGAAACAAAACAACAGGTGGATAACTGCATTTTGAGGTGGCCATGGGAGAATACTGGAAGTAAGCAAGAGAGACTGGAAACTTAGGATTCAGAGACCTGGGACAATGACAAAATAAGAAAAACAAAATTTCCTGACAAATGTCACACTTGGTCCTCAGCCAGAGAAGAGGGAGTTGCTCCTTTGCAGAGGTGGGTTAGTCAGCTTCCTATTACTGTGAAAAAATACCCTAAACAACCAACTAACTCAAAAGGAGAAAAGATTTACATTGTCTTATGATATTACCTAGGCCCAGTCCCATCAGGTCTTTGATGAAACACTGCCACATGATGGGAATACATGACACAAGAAAGGGTTAGATTAATATTACTTTCAAGGATAAGCCCCAATGATCTAACTTTCTTTCTCTAAGCCCTACCTCCTAAAGCTTACACCACCCCCAAATGGTGCAACAGGTGGGTGACCTAGTTTTTAAATAAATAGGGGAGGAGGTATAGAGGAGAAGGTGAGTTTTGGACACCTTTATTTAGAATCCAAACCATATCAGGTGTTAAGGGTAGAAGAAAGAATCTGAGCAAACTCTATCAGCATGGATGTTGGAAACCCTAGCTACTATACAGTTTCACAGTCCTCACAGGATTGCAACCCACTTTGATTAGTAACCCAAAATCATGGTAGTAGTCTTATTATGGAATAGGATCACACATCATCTCCTAATGAACCCCCAAGGTATGACAGCCAGAAGACATCTTGAGAAATCAGCTATTTCTGAATTTGCACTGTTCTGTAAGTCAGAAACTTCTTTCAATTCCCATCTATGAGAACTCACTGCTCTGGATGACAAAGGAGCTGGCTTGCAAAACTGACACAGCAGAGTGACTCTGACGCAAACCTACCTGGTTGCTCTGTGCTGCAGTGGGGGATGGGTGTTCCAACATGAGGAAAGCATAAGACACCATCTTCAAAAACTGTGAGACCAGGGGTGCAACTGGTCACATGTGGATTTGTAGTGGTAAGTGAAAGTTCTGAAAAAGATGCCAACATGGTCCTCACCACCCCTCCCTGTCATGGAGCATAAATGCCTCATATGAAGAGAGTCAGAAAAGATTCTGTTTCAGCTCCACCCATGGGGACATATTGAGGTGGTCTTGTGCAATGTTGTGGCTCCAACTGTCACCTGATCCCTAGGGTACCTGGGCAAGAGTGGCACAGCAGATTTCACCCAGTTCTGGTTATGTCCTGCTCCCACTCACTCATGGGTGCACAATTTACTGATGGAATTGAAGTGAAATAAGTCCCAGCCATTGTCCTGACCTCATGCATGCAGACGTTAACAGGGCTAAGGTCCTGTCCTGGGCAGGCACTCCCATAGTAGCAGTAGAGAAGAATACCACAGTAACGAAGTTCCCATTAATGACCATGGCCACAACTTTTCTGTGCACACTGTTTTCAAGACTAAGTGTGAATGCCAAAGAAGGGATGCTATGTTTCTTGCCATCACCTTTATTTGTAAAGCATTTGTAGCTGTACCACTGACTGAAGGAAAATTACTTCATATCCCTCATAACTACTAAGGTTGCCAGAGTCAGAGACCCTTGAAAGTAAAAGCACAAACATTCATACTACCTGCGGAAACCCCCATCACCTGGCAGAGTCAACACTTCCATTGCAGAAGTAGTCACACAATGAGCACCCACCATACACCTGGCTGTCTACATCACACCTATCTGGAATACTAGTGTTCCCATCCTTGCACAACCCTCAGAGTCAGGGGGTCATCTTGGACTCTGAAATGGTGTCTGATGCACCCAAACTCAATATGCACAGCCAGAGACAGTACAGGGAGATGATAATATGATACACAGCTATAATAAACCCACACTACAGGACACATTTTCAAGAGAAAGTCATTTAATAAAGAGTGCACTCTACATTGATATATCTATCAAATGTGCAAATCTTAACAGAAACATAAGACATTTTTTTTTAAAGATGGGGGAAACAACATGATAATATGATCCCTGTAAAAGATGATAACTCTCTACCAACAGGTTTCGAAAAATGAAAACAGGTAAAATGCCTGATGCTATAGTATGGATATGAGGTGTCCCCCCCAAACATCCATGCTTTGGAAACATAGTCACTAATTACAGCAAAGTTCAAGGGTGGTGTTTTAGGCCATGATGAGAGCTGGAACCTGATCAGTGGAATAATCCTTTTGAGAGATTAATCATTTTAATGGAGTTCTGAGTGGTAACTGTGGATAGGTGGGGCATAGCTTAAAGAAGCAGGCCACTGGAGGTGTGTCCTTGGTGATTGTACCTCATTTGTCACTCATTTACTTGCTCTCTTTCCTGGCAGATTTTAAAATTCTGCCACAAAATAAGTAGCTTTTCTCTGCCACTCCCTTCCACAATGATATTCTGCATCATTGCAGGCCCAGGGCAATGGAATCAGCTGATCATGGACTGAGATCTCTGAAACTGTGAGCTTAAGCTATTTATTTTAAAATAAACTTTTTGGGTTTTTTTGTTCTCAGAGATTGAAAGTTGACTAATACACCTGATGAAGCATTTAAAGAGTTGAAATTGATGTTGTACACCTGTAATCTCAATAGCTTGGGAAGCTGAGGCAGGAGTATCACAAGTTCAAAGCCAGCCTCAACAACTTAACAAATCCTTAAGCAACTTAGTGACAACTTGTCTTAAAATAAAAATAAAATGAGCTGAGGATATAGCTCAGTGGTTAAGCATCCCTGGTAAAATAAATAAATAAATAGATAAAAATAAATAAATAAATAAATAGATAGGTAAATAAAATAACTAGGAAAAAAAAAAGTTTAATGACATCCAAGAGAATTCAGATAAATAGTTAAATGAAATTAAGAAGACAATACCAGGTGTGAATGAGATATTTAGAAAAGATAAAAAGAGTCTGAAAAAAAGAATAAGAAACCTTATATAAAAAGACCTTAATTAGTCAAAGAATTCAGTTTAAAGTATCAATAGCATATTTGATAAAGTGGAAGAAAAATTTCACAAAGTTTTTGAAGTATTTCCTTCAGAAAAAGAAAGAAGAAAGGAAGAATGAGAATATTCAAGATCTGTGGAATACATTCAATAAGTATCAGCATCTTTGGAATATCTAAAGAGATAAAAGTAAAGGGTATGAAAAATCTATTTGATGAAATAATAGCAGAAAATTTTCTTAATTTTGGGAAACACAAGGACATCCACATACAGGAGGCTTACAGAATGCAAAATAGACATGACAAGAAAAGATTCTCACTATAACACATTATATTCAAATTGTCAAAAGTATAGGAAAAGAGTTTTTTAATCTGCAAGAGAAATGTACCAAGCTATAAAGGGTAGACCCATTAGATTTACAGCAGATTTCTTTGCAGAAATACTATAGGCCATGAAAGAATAGAATGATGTATTCCAAGTCTGAAAGAAAATAACTGCCAACACAGAAGGCTGTCTTTTATAAGCAAAGGAAAAATAAAAATTTTCAAGATAAGCAAAATATGAGGGAATTCATGAATACCAGACCAGTCTTACAAAAGATGCTAAAAAAGGGTCCTATATCCAAAAATGAAGGAAAGATTACTATCATTTTAATAGCACATAAAAGTAAAAATCACAATAAAATACTAGACACACAATAGAGATATAAAAGAATCAAATATCAATACAATAAACTATCAAAACACAAAAATGAATAAAAGAGGAAGAACAAATAATATTCAAAACAGCTTGATGAAAATCAACAAAATGACAGTAATACCTTTCAAATTACCTTTCAATAATATTCTCGAATGCAAAAGGACTAAATTTGCCAATTAAAAATTGACTGACTGAATAAGAAGAAAAAAAAAGTCCCAACAATAATTTGTCTATAAGAAACTCAATCCACAATTAAAGACACACTGAAACTGAAAATGAAAAATTATATTCTAAGCAAATGAAAATCAAAAGGGAGCAGGAGTAGCTGTACTAATATCTAACAGAATAGACTTAAGACAAAAATTGGAATAACAGACAAAGGTTACTATACAATGATCAAGGCATTGAGTCAACAAGAAGATATAATGATATAAATCAAGATGCACTTAATGTTTCAGCACCGAGGTTTATAAGACTAACACTCTTAGACTAAACATGATACAGTTTCCAAAACAATGTAAGGGGAGGATTTCAAGACCTCACTCTCGTTAATGAATAGATCATCTAGACAAAAAAATCAAGCAAACATCAGAGTTTAACTATACTATAGAACAAGTGCACTTAACAGACCAGAACTAATCATTCCATCTAACAGCCTCAGATTATACATTCTGCTCATCAGTGCGTGTAACTTTATCTAGGATAGACCATACTCAGGCCACAAAACAAGTCTTAACAAATTCATGAAAACTGACATCATAACCTGAATCTTTTCTGATGACAGTGTAATAAAAACAAAAGTCAACAGCAAAATAAACATCAAAACTATACAAATACATGGAGATTAACTAACACACTTTTGGACATAGAGGAGGTTATAAAGGAAGTCAGAAGGGAAATTTTAAAAATTTCTAAAAACTAATAAAAATGGAAATATCACATATCAAAAAATGTAAGAAGAACTAAAAGGAAAACTAAGAAGGAATTTATAGCACTTTTTCCATATATCAAAAAAATAGAAAATTTTCAAATAAATGGTGTAACGTTGCCTCTCAAGGAAACAAAAATAGCAAGAACAAACCAAACTCAAAAGTAGTAGAAGGAAACACTAAAGACCTTTTCTGTGGGAACAGGTGCATAGAGTACTGCATATGTGGCATACCTTAAGGGTGTCTGAGTGGCAGACCATTCCCACCGCCCCCCCCTTCCCCACCTCCGTGCTGGGTGTGAGTGGCAAACCGCTTATCCCATAGGCACAGCCCTGGGCATGAGGCAATGTGTTGCATTCCCCGTGCTTGCTCCAGGGCCCACTCCTTGATTGGTGGCTGCAAGGGCAGTTAGCAGAAATTTCATTGGTGGCTGTCTGTAATCAGCTTAGGTACTGCCCAAGTATATACACATGGTAACTGCTCAATAAAATCAGACCTGCTTCCTGCTTGGTCTCCAGAGGTCTTGATTAGCACCTCCGCAGTCACACTCTCTTCTACCCTGTTCTGTGGACCCCCTTGCTGGACAAGAGAGAGCCCACACGTTTATCAAAAGTAAACAAAATAGAAACTAAAGTAACAATACAAAAGATCAATAAAACAGAGTTAGTTCTTGGAAAAGATAAACAAAACCAGCACACATTTAGCTACACCTATTTCTGCCTACACGCTACCTCTGACTGTCCGTGCTGTCAGAAAGCTTTTATGCGTGCTTTATAATGTTTAGAGCTTTCTATCACCTGTAAGATAACTCCCAGATTTCTTAATGTGCAATATGTAGTCTTCCATACAGTGATCTTGTCCTGTTTCAGACTCCACTCTTTTCACCCCTCTCTTCTGGCATAACATTTTTTTAAAAAAAATAATCAGCTTTACTTTTCATTTCAAAAACACAGTTAGCATGTCTGGTATTTTGTTTTGACTTTTTCATTACTTACTTCTCACCATGATTTGTGCTCCCTCTATTTTTTCTACTGATTTGGTTTCAGGAAGGTTCTACTTATTTCAAAAACAAAGGTTTTATCATCTTTCAGTTTGCATCTGTCACTCATTTGACAAATGTATACTATGTTTCTTCCACTTGGATGTGGCTTTTAACAATTTTTGCAGCTTTTTGATATTCACTGCAATATCACATGTTACAATAAAATTGTGTTAGCTTATATATTGAACACGGCCATTATAATTTAATTTAAATTCAAAATTACAACTGCATTGAATTTGATCATATCTTCAAATTAAATTAAATTATAATAGGACATTGGTGGTTCTCTATTGTTTCTGAAATTTTACAGAGCAACCAGTCTACTTTTTAATTACGGCAAAGAAATACTAAGGTAATGACACTGAATTATTTATTTAATTTGAGAAACATGAATACATGATGTATTCTAGATTTTGTTAATATAAAGAAAATACAATGAAATTTTTAATAACCCTTAAGGTAATAACAACAAAAAATGTGATTAGGTGTACGTGTGTTTGTGTTTTTCTCAACATTGAGTCCAGGGGTGCACAGAGTTATATCCCAACCCTTTTTAAATTTTCTTTTAAGACAGGGTCTTGCTAAGTTGCCCATGGTGGCCCTCGATTTTGTCATCTTCCTGCCTCAGCTTCCTAAATTAGTAGGATTACCTGAATATGCCACTGCACCTGGGAACAAAAACTCAGTCTTAAAGAAAAAAAAAAAAAACAGCATAGCATTCTATTGTGATAAATTTGTATACACTGACAAATTATGTATGTAGTCTGTTGATAAAGGATAATAAATCTGAATATAAAATCTGTAAGATGCTGACTGTACTATTTGAAGTTAATTAAAAGTTTCATTTTAATGTCCCTGAAGTTATGGAAAATAATTTAAAAGTCATATAGCTTTAGATAGCAAATTATATTAATTTATGTAGGAAAACAAAAACATCCATAACATTTCAATTCTTCTTGATCTTCTAATAGTAATAGTTGGTACAACTTTTTAAATTTTGTTTTCTCTCTTTACTTTAGGGATGGGTGCTTTTTGTTTTTTAAGTAGCCTCGTGGACAATTTGACTTTTTATTTATTCAACATTTTTATTCAATTACTGTATATTTAAATTTCTCTAAGTGTTCTAAGTTTGCCCAGGGACAGCCTATTTGTAGTCTCCCTATATCATTTGGACATGATTCAATTAATCTTTAAAAAGTTTCTTCCTACTACATGGGACATTCTTGTCTCCCTCCTTTTGTTCTTTGCTGATGTCCTATAACCCAAGATTACTTCAAGAAACCCAAATAACTACATGTGGATATATATATCCTATTTAAAAAATAATGCTAAAAGAATAAAACTGTGTGAGAGACTTGAAATTGCATTGCTCTGTTAAGTTTTCAGGTGGATAAATGAGAAGATTCAATGCTAATCCATCATTAGGTTTCTGAAAGAAACCTGGAATAGGTATGAAATCATAAAGCCACTGAGAATCCAAAGTCTAGAGTGTTTAGACGTAAGGGTCAAAATAATAGAATATTCCAAGAGCCATCTGTAGTAGTCAGCTTTTTATTGATTTGACAAAATACCTGATAAATCAAGTTAGAGGAGGAAAGATTTATTATTATTACTATTATTATTTTCAGAGGTTTCAGTCCATGGTCACTTGGCTGTGTGGATTATGAGGGCTGTGGTGAGGCAGCACATCATGTCAGGAAGGATGTAATAGAACAGAGCTTCTCACCTCATGGAAGTTGGGAAGGAGGGAGAGGGAAGGGAGTGAGTTGAAGTAATGGAGAGGAGGGAAGGAGAAAAGAGAGAGAGAGAATGCAAGAGTCCAGGAGTCCAGGAACAAAATTTACCCTTCAAAGTCACGCTCCCAGTGGTCCCCCTCTTCTAACCAGGCCCCATCTCTTACATTTCCACCACCTCCTTAAAAGACACAGCTGACTCACAAGTAAATCAATTAATTGCTTTAACAAAACATAACATGCTTTACAGGAACACCATAAAATCCAGACACTCAACAGTATTACATTCAAAATGTCCTTCATCTAATAAAAACTACAAGCCATGTGAAGAAGCAGGAAAATGTGACTCATTAACTAGGGAAAATTATTCAATATAAAACAGACTGAAAATGGCAAAGAAGATGGAATAAGTAGTCAAGGACTTAAAAGAGATGCATTTTCACATATCCAACTACTTAAAAGCATAAGCAATTAAGAGGGCCATACAGACATAAAAAGAGAATATCCAGAGCCAAAAAAAAATAGTATGTTTGAAATAATCACTAGGTAAGCTAATGAACACAGCACCACAGTGTCCTGCAGAATGGTGTCAAGAAGTCTGATGTGCATGGTTGGAGGCAAAAAACAAAGAGGAAAGAGATAGGAGAGGGCAACACAGATAAGAAAGAACACAAATTTCACATCAGAATGAAATTTAGACAAAGTAAAAATATTTTTAAGTGCTGACTGGAAAAAAAAAAGAATTGTCAATGTATACGCTATGTCCAGCAAAACATGAAATATGAAGATAAATATTCACTTTTAGAAAATCAGAAGTCCAGAGAATTTTGAGCCAGCAGGCTAGACCACATAGAATGCTAAAGGACATTGAGCAGATTGAATGAAATTTGATAAAATGGTACATATAAGGATGAAAAATTCTCAATTTCAGATTTCTTAACATGATACGTTTGGTTCAAGCAGAATTAATAATCATAGAATTTTTCTAGGAAACACAAACTTGCACAGCTCCTTCATGTCCTTTCTTAATAGTGCTCACCATTATGGTGTAGTAAAGTATCTGCTTAAATAACCATGAGTAACTTTAGGGCATGTTTTTACATTTTCTATAAATAACCTAAGCATCTTCAAATTTATAAACTTTCTGAGAGGTCACCCATTCTTTACTACTGTTCTGAATTGCATTGACTGGGTGGTGATAGTGGTGGTGATGTTCATTGAAAACCACTCTGGCATTACAGAAATAAATTCCTCTTGTTCACTATGTACTATGCTTTCTATATATTGTTGGATTCTATAATGATTTAGGAGTTTTCTCCTCTACATTGTAAGGAAGACTGCGTAAGATGGGTGCTCTTCTTTACTTAACTGATGCTGTTCTTATTTTTAAGGTAAGAATTCACTGGAGAAGGCACTTAAGTGTGGAATTTCTTTTATGTGAATGTTATTAAGGCTTTTTTATTGTTTTAATCGATAAGAGGCTAATCATGTTTTTTTCTTTATTGTCTCCATACTGGAAAACTTTTGTTTTTGATGACATTGTCTATTTCATTTATTTTTTTAAAGTTTTTCATTCTATCTTCAAAGCAGCATTTTTCACCACTGAAGACACTGTTGTTCTAGTTTTTCTCTTTCCAATATTTAAATTTTGTGCTTTGTTTTTACTTTTGCATGATTGGTCTTACAAGAATTTATGAACGTATTAACTGTTTGAAAGAATATATGGAGCTTGGGAATGTTCTCTATTAAGACATACATACTCCATGACATTTCTGCTCATGTTTTATTTTACTTTCCCTGCATTTGACTTGTCATTTTTTTTTCTAGCTTCTGAGGATAGAAATTGAGACCACTGGGGGTTTTATAAACATTTCATTTATTTATTTATTTTGTTTTATTAGTTGTTGGTTGACCTTTATTTTTATTTATTTATATGTGATGCTGAGAATCAAACCCAGAGCCTTACACATGCCAGGCAAGTGTGCTACCGCTGAGCCACTTATTTTTCCAATATGTTCATTTCATTCTTGAAAATGTTTTGCTTGTGTGCCTAAATTTGATATACAGCTCCATTATTATTAAGTTCAAAGTATTCTCTAATCTCCATTGTTATACTCTTTTGATTCATGGGTTATTTAGAAGTAAACTGGAAGTAAATTTCCAGGAAGTGAGGAACCTACATATTGATTTATAGCTCATTTCTCTAAGGTCAGAAAATAAACTCTCTGAATTCTTAAGTCCTTTATGATTCAGAATATAATCAATTTTGGTAAAATTACACATAGATTTGAAAATAATATAGCTTTCATTGTTGGAAACAGTTTCTAAATGTGTCATATCAGTTTTTAAATGATGCTCTTTAGATTCTCAGAAAACTATTTTTGTCATTTTCTTTTGTCATCAACTTATAAAGTCACAATAAATGTTCTCACTCTGATCATGATTTCATCTATGATTTTTCTTTGTCATCTGTTGCTTTATATGTTTAAAGCTATTTCATTGGATAATATGGAGTGAAATTGATTTATTTCCCTTTTAAATAGACTAATGAATGAGTAAAAAAAAATCCTGTGGATTTTTACTGGTGTGTCTTAAATTCAGCTATGTCTCATACCAGTGTAGCTACATGAGCCTTCTTATAGCTAGTGTTATAAGGAGCCTTTCATATAGATTTACCAGGGTAATTTGACTTGAATAGTCTCTTAGCATTTTAAAGATGTCATTTAACTTCCATGTGGCTTCTAACTTTAGTGTTGAGAAATGCTGTTTCTCCTCTGAGATTAATTTATCCTCTTTGGCCAACTTTAAGATCCTTCTTCTTATCCTTGGCAGTCTGTAATTTTACTGTCATTTAGATTCACTAAAGTTCTTGAGTCTATTGTCTTTCAGGTATATATATTCTTTGTTATTATTGTTTGAATAATGACATTATTATTGGTCACATTTGTTTATTTTCTACTCCTCAATGTTATAATGTTCTAGTAATATATATGTTAGAGCCTCCAAATACATGAATAGTTTACAGAGTCACAGGTAACTTATGATCTCATTGGTTTTTCTAATCTTTTTGTTCTTGTTTTCGACGAAAGAATATATATTTCCCATTGAACTACATTTAAATTTACTAGCCTAATTTTTGCTGTTTTCAGTCTGTTCTTAATCTCTCTAGAGATATCCTAATTTGGGGCATATCACTTTGATTTTTGAGAATGTCCATTTGATTTTTTATAGATTTTATTTTATTGTTGAAATTTTGTATCATTTGTTTTGTCCATCTTCTTTTTGTTTTCTATTTTGTTTAGTTTATTTGTAATAAAAGTTATTTAAAGGTTTCTATCTTCTTTTTTCTAATATTAATCAGATATATCTGTTTATTGTCTACTTTTTTTTTGTTGTTGTTTTTCCTTTGGGCATGCCTAATCATTTTGACCGAATGCTGGGCATTATATATATAAACTAGAGGTGCCTAATAGATTTGTCTTCCATCAGATAGTCACACTCCTGCTAAGCGGATGAATTGATGAGTTGGTTGCATCTTAATCAAAATAGAGACAGAGTTGAGTTGAATCCAGATTGCAGCTTTGTTAGACTTTGGAACAGCCTTACTTCTTCCATTTTTAGATGTTCTTAGAAAGTCCTTCATTCTTTCAACTGGAATTTTCACTAGGTCCTTGAATACCAATATATCAGGATATCTTTGCCTCTTGCAACCCATTAGACTGCAAAAAATTCCAGTTTGTTTTTCATAAGTCTTCAGTTTATCTGATTATCTGACCACCTTGCAGAATTTTGGAATTGGGCAAATGTCTAGCAGGGGAAATTAGGTATTTATTGATTCTACTGAAATCTATTTTGTCTCTCAAACTTCCTCTGACTGCCAAAAGCTATTCTGATTTTTCTGGTAGAAATATATCAGTCCCATCTCAGATTCTTAGCTCTCACAATTGACAAATGTATCCAAGGAGAAAGAGCAGTAGGTCATCAACTAGTCTTTAAATACAACTCTCAGGTAAGTTCATCAAAACTTTCTAAATTGTGTCAGTGGGTATGTTTGTCTGCTATGAATAATTTCATCCTACCTAAAGTCTGTTTAACATGAAGAGAAAATCACTAACTCCACTATACCCAAGCAAAATTTTAATGCATTCAGTACTCTTCCCAATATATCTATAAATCACTAGGTGTAAGTTACAAGTGGGATCAGGTGAAGGGCGTTTTTTCACTCTTCTTCTATCTACCTAGCACTTCTTTAAACCCTTTTCTCTTGACTCAATTTTTATCTCCTATTATTATATGCCCATGATCATGCTTGCTGTTTCCTCTTGTCAACTTTTCCCAAAAAACATTAAAAATACAATAAACAAAAACTGAATTCTCACTACCAATGTCTCATTGATAAAATGCTGTACTGCTGTACTTCTGTACAGTATAATAGATATTTTACCAATGATTCGTGTATCATAGAGTAAAATTATAACACTTAATTTCTTCTTCATGAACATATATATTTATATGCTTGTTTTAAAATGTTCTATAACACAGTATTTAATATTAAATTATTTGAGTCTATTCACCTTCATCCCATAAATATTCCTCTATGTCCATAGATTCCTAGATCTTGTCCTTATGGCATGTTTCTGAACTCCTCTTTATTCTATGTGAAGAAAATTATTTTTTCATCATCCTTTATCCTAAATTTTTCTTTCCCTATCCCTATCTCTGACAAGTGCACTCATTCTGAGTTGCTAGGTAAAAAACATAAAATTCCTTCTACTGTTTTATATATAACCTGGACCCTATGTTTCTTAATCAAAATGACTAATAATAACCCTGAACAAAAGAATAATTTGTTCTTCTGCTATTTTCTTGAATAATTGTTCACATGGAAGCCGATGTCTGAAACAGCATTTATTGAGAAAACAAATAATATACAATTAGAGAAAATAATTAATATATAATTGTGAAGCTCTGCTTGAGATTTGATCGATGTTGGTGATATTTATAAGGGAAAAACAATTTTTTTCCAATAATAGTTTTACTCATCAAATACAGTGATATTATTTTTTAATAGTCAATGCTCCTTGAATGGCAAAAGCTGAATAATGAGAAGTTTGCACATACCTCTTTTATTTGAGCACTTGGAGTGGTGGTACTATTTAAATTTAGAATGCTGTGCTATGTTCTGATTCTGTCACTCATTGGCTATGTCATAAGTAGGAAAAAATACTACTTTTTGAATTTATCATTCTTCAAATGTAACATAAGGATTAAATCCACCTACCCTGAAGCGTTGTTATGAGGTATAAATGCAAAATGATTTAATCATTCATCTTTCACTTAGTGCATACTTTGAGTACAAGTCTGAATGATGTAGGGAAAATAAATGTAAAGAAAGCTATAGTTCCATGTCTGCAAGTGTTCAGTGCCTAATGAGGAAAACAGAGGTGTAGACACATGATCACAATTTAATGTGATAAATGCCATGGAAGGAACAAGCTTAAGATGTAATAGAAATACAGAAAAAAGCCAGCCAGAATGCCTAGAGGGGAAAAGAGAGAAGGGAATTGAGATGTGAAACTAAACAGAAGTCGGAGGGTGCTATTTGTAGCAATGCCTGCTGTGCATAGAACATGGCATTTTGGAAGTGAATTAATACAACTAGAGTATTTTCATTCAACAATTAGGAGAGTGGATTCTAGAGAGTGTGGGTCCAAATGTTCAAACCTTTGTGTGCCATGCTAAGGGATTTATATTTTTGTCATCAAGTGAATGGGGAAGCTCTAAAGGATTTTTGGAAGGATCAGATTTGCATTTTGAAAGGATCTTTACATTCTTATTAAATACTCAGTCATGATTATATAAGTGATAATCTCTTTGCTGAACCTGAATTCATGGATTTGTAAAAGATTAAAGGTAATTAGTAAAAGGACTGATGGCACAGCCTCATTAGCCTAAAAATTTACAAGTCACAGTTCTGTCATGTCTGACTAAATACTAACGGACTAGACATTAAGCTCTATGAACCATTAAAAGTCAATGAATTTTTATGCTTTTCCTATGGCAACCTACATGATCTACGCCAGACTTCGGAGCATTTTATCTTCTTTCAGTATTTCCAAAATAACAAGCTGTGAGTGTGTTCATGAAAATCTTTATCAAGAGACTAACACAGGTTGGTAGAGGTCCTAAATGTTGGATAGATTAAAGTGAGTACATAAAAAGTTTTGAAGTGGGTTCATGTATTTATTTTTCTGCAACCTGCTTAAATTTGTTTATCTGTTTTAAGTTGATGACTTGGTTTCCAAAGCCCAAATCAAAGTCCTTACTAAATCCAGACTTTTTTTTTTCTTAGATAAAATTGTATTGACCTTACAAGTTTTCTTTGCACACAACAATGATGATCATTATCTGGTCTCTGGGATTGACAAAGTTCATTAGTGGTTTGTTCCTGTATTTTTTAAACATTAAGTTAAAAATGAAATTCTGAGTGATACTGGCCAAGTTACATTGTTATAGTATGTGTGTGTGTGTGTATGAATATGTAACAACAAATCCTACCGTTATGTACAACTATAGTGAAAATTTTTTAAAGTAGAATAAAAGAAATACCCAAATAATTTTAATTCTATAACCTCAAAAGTTTTAAAAAGTCTACCTCTAGAAAGAAAAAAATATATGTGTTTTCTTTCATCTTTTATATTTAGTGTTAAAAAAGTATTGTAATAATCTTCAATTAATACTTAAAGGTAATAGCAAAAGAATTTAAGAATCTTGAAATGCCTAACGTTAAGATTCCTATAACTGAGAGCATTTAGATTATTTTGGAGGAGTAATTTCTCTATTAAGAAAGAATGTCACTAATCACAGATCTGATTGCCTGGTTCCAGATGAATTTTACTTGCTAAAATTAATATTTACAAATGAAATAGTAACAGCTCAACCGCTCCCCCTCCTTCCCAGGGGTGCTTTACCACTGAAGTATATTCCCAGGACTTTTTTTAAAAAAAATTTATTTATTTATCTTATTTTTATTGCTTGTTATTTATTTATTTATTTAGAGATAAGTTCTGAGTTGCTTAGGGCCTTGCTAATTTGCTAAGGCTGGACCTGGATTTGAGATTGTTCTGCCTCAGCCTCCTGAGTAATTGGGATTACAGGTACATGCCACTGTGCCCAGCAAATTTTTGAATACTTTTGACATCAGTCAAATGTGAGAACACCAACCATTACTGTCCACTTCAAATTACCCTTTTATTTATTTATTGAAAGGACACATTTTTAACATTCATGAATATATGTTTGTTCTTCTTGTTTCTTTTGCCATTTGCTTTTGGTTAATCAATTCAGATTTCCAGAATTCCTTGTTGTAATTGTTATTGTAGTTTTATGAACTTCTGGTTCACAGTGTATGACAATCAAAGATGGAAAATAATTTCAAAGCAAAAGGCAAAGGATATTAGAAAATATTAAAGAAATTATGGGTATTGCCTTAAAAATGCATTTCAAGATATTCTGCCATTATATAACAGTGTTTGGTGAAAGTAATAAACTTCTTTTTTTAAAAAAATGTGTTTCCATGTTATTTATTTTTAGTAAAAATAATGCATTAAGTTCTTGTTCCAAGTGACCAAAGTTTGTTCCATTTCCTAACTCAAAACTCAACTGAGATTATAAACCCTAGGGTCTGAATACAATTTACAGATACTATACTAAATTAGTAAATTGAGTCCATAAAAGGAAAAGATAAGCTTTAACTTCTCTATAGAAATATTTGTTTTATTATTAATAGAATGTATCACCTTGCCCTGTCTGGGGACCCCAAATGTAAATTTGTGGCTCTGAATAAGAAAATCTAATCTCAAAATCTAAAAGCACCACTTACAATAGATAACAAGGAGAACACTGGAAACAAAAGCTTTTATAATTTTCCAGTATAAGTGATACTAAAAAAAAATATATTCTTTTAGTTGTTTTTGCCTTTAGAATATCAATATGCCCTCTCTTGAGAAAATATTTCAAATTGCTAAAATGTGAACATTCACAAATGTTATGTTCAAATGTAAGAAAGTTCAGCAAAGTGTTAAGTTTTCCTCAAAATGTCTGGGAATGTATATTCTAAACTGCATTTCAGTGTCTAATATTTTTAAATTAAAAATTAGTTCATAAACTGCAAGTCACTTACTATTTAGATCAAGCCTTATAAATTTAAAAGGCAACATCTTAATTATCTTGTTAAGTAATATTAAGACAGATCTCTCAGAAACCTTGTAAAATTATCTTTGTCTTTTATTGTTTTAGCTAACCTATTTTACAATTCTGAAGAGAGATATTAACTTTTAGAAAATTGATAGCTAGGCAAATAATAGAAAGGGAAAGTTTGTCCAGTAAAGTTTTGATTGATTTGATTTCCCCAATGACAGAGTCTAGTTTGGGATTGCAGGGTAGCTCAGTGGTAGAGTGCTTGTATAGCTTGCACAAAGCCCTGGGAAAAGGAAAGAAAGGGGAAGGAAAGGGAAGGGGGTAGGAGGTTGGAGAGGAGGAAGGAAGAAGGAAGGGAGAGAAGTAGATAGGTAGGTAGATGAGAAGAAGGAAGACAGAGAAAGGAAGGAAGGAAAGGAGGGAGATGTAGTTTTGTATCTATAAATTAATGTGAGGACTTCTAATGGCCTAGAAATATGTCCACTTTGTGAATTTTTCTCCAAATCAATAATAATACTTCCTTGGTTTCCTTGTTAGTTAATGAATCAAATAAAATCTTGGACAAATATTATTTTGTATTTCTATATGACATGATTTTGAAAATTTAAAAAATATCTTTGAACAGCCTGTATTCCATGAAAATAGGTTTTAAAAATAAGGTGATTTTTTTTTAGAGAAATAGCATAATTTGGAGGTAGAGGATTGAATTGGGAATTTGACCCAAGGGCACTTTACCACCAAGTTATATCCCCAGCACTGTTTATTTACTTATTTATTTATTTTAAATTTTGAGATAGGGTCTTGCTAAGTTGCTGAGGCTGGTCTAGAACTTTCAATCCTCCCTGTGCTTAGCCTCTGGAGTCATTGGGATTACAGGTGCATGCTACCATCCTGGGCAAGAAGAAAATAAAATGTTTTTAAGAATTGAGTCATTTTAACATTTTCTCAATAGCATTTAAAACTTCTTATTCATATCCTAGTTATCTTTTAAAGGCAAAATCAAATCTTTTTAAAATCAATTTGAAAAAAAAAATATTATTCTGAATTCAGACCCCTTATAAGTCAACAATTTTTTTGAATTGTTCTTGAACAGCTGTAGACATATTTTTCTTTTTATATTATTTATTTTTTATATATCAATACTTGTTTTCATAACACTTATGAACCACTGGTTTTCCTACTGAGTAGAAAGTAAAATAAGCAAGAATCTGATTCACAAATTTAATTAGAGCCTGTGATATCTCAAAAAGCATCCAGGTATTTTCATATCAAAAAAATTAAATCAGGATTTCTATTAACTAACTAAAGAAGTACTCTGAACTTAAATAATTGTACAATACTTTTTTCCTCTTCCCAATAAGTTTATGTGGAGTGGAGCTAAAGAGGTGCCCAGAGGCACCTTCCTAGGTCAATTTAGACTTTCTAAAATTCACTTTGGCCTTGTTCCCATTCTGGTCCTCAAAATCTTGCAAGATCCCTTTGGTTTCTGAGTTTGAATGTGAGCTTTATATCTCAAAGTCTTCAATTTGCTTCTCTCTAGGAGAAAAAAATAAATTGAATTTAAATTCTCCTTAAAGAATTCAAGTACTAAGTAATAAGATTTTTTTATATAAGATTGAACTTCAGAGGGTCACAAAATATTGTAATACCTGCAATTTTCTCTCCCATCCAAAGCCAAGTTTCATCTTCTTGAGGGCAAGAGCACCTGTATTAAAAAATGTGGGCATTAAGGTTGTTGGTAATGTCAGTTTCAGGAGATAAGCATTTAACTTTTTTACAAGTGGAGTGTATATGAGGATAATGAAATTTTTATCATATGTTTAAATTGGATAATTATAATAAAATCCTCTCCTTTTATTTATTAAAAACATTTTTCAGGGCTGAGGTTGTGGCTCAGTGGTAGAGCACTTGCCTAGCATGTGTGAGGCCCTGTGTTGGATCCTTAGTACCACATAAAAACAATAAACAAAGATTTTTTTAAAAAGAGGGTGATTCTTAAAAAAAAAAAAAAAAAAAAACCTTTTCTGTTAGAAGTCAAAGTAGGGGATAGAGAGGATAAAAAGAAAGAATGTGGGCTGGGGGGATATAGCTCAATTGTTAGACTGCTTGCCTTGCATGCACAAGGTCCTGGGTTCAATCTCCAACAACACAAAACCAACAAATAAATAAGTAAAAGAGGAAAAGTGCTGTCATTCAATGTTGTCATGTCTTTATTCTCTCACTATACTTTTTAAAAATCATATGTTTAAACATTAAAAAACTTGAATGTTTATTTACAGATTTTTATTATCAAGGAATTGGCTCAATACAGTTAGTTCTATGTGCACAAATTTTCTAATAATATGGTTCATTTAAATAACATCAGTCCCCTAATCATATTGCTCAAATTTCAGCTGCCATGTTGTAATAGGTCTAAGAAATTGTGTAAATCACTTTTTAAATTTTTTTTTAGTTGTAGACAGACATAATAACTTTATTTTACTTATTTATTTTTATGCAGTGCTAAGGATCAAACCCAGTGCCTCACACATCCTAGGCAAGTGCTCTACCAACTGAGCTACCGCCCTGGCCCTAAAGCACATTTTTATCTGAATCTTCAATCTACAGATCACTGTGTAGATGATAGATGTGTGCTCTGATCACTGATCCATGACATTCCTTCTTTCAGAATCTTTCAATGGTCAATGATGGAGCATCTGTTGTGTTGCCTGCTTTTCTTCCAGTGAGAAACTTAACAAAATGGCTACTTAAAGGGAGGAGCTCACCAACAAAGAAGAGAGTAAAACAAAGAAATGAAAGTGATAATGGTTAGGATAGCTGGCACAAATATCCAGGAGAGAAACCGCTCTGAGTTCAAGCAAAGGATTATTGACAGAGAAAATCTGCCAGGCTGCCCTTCTGCCAGGTACAGAGCCTGCTGCAAAAACTTCTTAAGTCTATAGTCAAGTACCATGGAGTAATTTAAAAGGAACCTGTCTGGTTCTGTGATTGTTACTTGACATCTTTGCTGTGGTTTGGGTCCTTAGGTACTCTTTCAGGGTGGGCCTAATGAGAAGGTCATGCCTGGGTGGGCAGGTTCTGATTTTCAAAATGCAGTTACTTTGGCCTGGGATCCTAACAATAATGCTGGAAATGATTTTAAATCCAGAGTATAGGAAGTGAGGGAAGAGACAGCTCGACCCGAAATGTGGACACTGCCTCTGCTCAAGAGACTCCAAGAGAGCAGCCAGAGGAACTTAATGAAGGTGAACTTGTAGACATAAACTAAGGAAGTCCTTGTGATGGCAGGGAAAGAGGTTGCTGAGAATTGACAGGATTACGAAAGGGGCAAAGTATATAAGAAAAAGAAAACCGGCACATTGAAGATATTCTGAAAGATATTTCAGGATACTGACAGTTGTAAAGTCTAAGAGAAATTTTGGTCAGTGTTTGAAAGATAGAATGGAGTACAATAGTCCTCTTAGGCATAAAAGAGATGCTGATTTTCTATTATATTTTAACACAAGAAAAAGACAAGCAAGGCTCCAAATATCTCCGTGGGAGTGTGCTGGGGATCAGACCTAGGGTACACATACTAGGCAAGCACTCTGACTCTGAGGTGCACTCCCAGACCTCAAGTTCTTTTGATGAGTTCTTTACAAACATAAATCAATCAAATTCTCATCACTTATATTTTTAATTACAGGGCACTGGAAACATTAGATTCATTATTCTATTTCCCTATTCATATATAGAGAGAAGTAAGATAGTTTTCATGTTTTGACAAAAGTGTTTAAGGTGACAGAATAATTATAATTTTCCCTACTGATTATTAGGTTGCTTTGAACAGGTGAAGCTTGCCTATCATTTTTACCCTTATTTGCTTTTCTGTAAAGTAAGAACTGCCTATCCTCATTTCCTATTCAATGCAAACAACTTTGCACTATTTGTTCACCAACTTCCAATGTCTGATTCCATATTATTTAATTAGAAGGACTTTCATTGTTGTAGCATGTTTAAAATCCTCAATTAGTTTTCACCATGTGCTTCCTGAAAGAGCCAGGAAAGTAACAACAGATGTTTTTCTTAATTCTCATTCTCATCTGCTTTCTTTGTTAAGATATATGTTAGTCACCTACCGTGGGAGAGAATTTTTTTTCTTCCTTGTCCCTTTTCTTAATCTGAGGATTGCCCTAGCTCCCCTCACTCAAGTTATCTCTTTCCCATTGTTGTCTAAGGCTAATCAGAGTGATAGAACTTTTAAAGCAGAACTAGCAGTAATAGGAAAAGAAACAGAAAAGAAAAAAATATTCTAGTGAGATCATAGAAAGATTTTCAAGAGAGAGAGAGAGTAGGGTACTGTTAAAGAAAACATTATTCAATGATACTTAGTAAACTAAGGTAAGAAAAATTTTATTCAGCACTATCATGATTGCTATAGGGACCACTGAAATGGAATTTTACAGTGGAAGAGAGAGATTGGGCTCAACTCCAAATATATTATGAACAAGTGAGAATTTACAGCCTGAAGGAGAGGAACAGTCATTGTCTGAAAAATTATTGAGAGGAAACATTAGAGGCAAGAAAATATTCTGAAATATTCTTGCTAAGACAGGTGAGAGATGGGACTTCGTCTGAGGAATGGTGGAGGAGGAACAACCTGATAAACCTGATAAAATACCAAGACTGATCAGATATCAAGGGCCTTGCTACAGTGATTTTTAATAGGGCTCTTTGCTAAAATCACATTTTTTAAGGAAGTGAACAGATGGGTTCTAGGAAGAGGTTCAAAAGTCTGACTGATTTTGGTCAAGAAGAGAACTTCAGTACTGGAAGGCCTAATAAAGACTGAATTTCAAAACATTTTCTATTCTGTTAATCCCTTCCCATGCAGAGCTTCCAAATATTCCTCACCTCAACATGTGTGATGAAGTATTTGGCACTGTTTCTTTTTTTCTAAAATATAGAGCTTTTTTACATATTACTTTTTTGTGAAAAGACAATTCATTATTACCTGTGTAATATTTTCTTTCCCTGTAGACTTTCAAAGGACAAGTATCTCAAGGGGAATAGAACAAATTTTTTTCTCAGCCTTTGTATCCTTAGAAAATGTATAGTAAAATAAATTAAAAGACTTCAAAGGAGCTTTGTGTGTGTATGCACAGGTATGAGTGTAAAATGTAGTAAGGTCAGCAAACGTCTTATTCTGATGTGCTAAAAATATTTTATTTTCTTAAACCTTCCATTTCAAGTCCCCAATATTTCTGTAGTTATCCTATGAATCCCAAATATTTATATATAATATGTATAGTTCTCTATCCTGAGCCCTTTGAAAACAAACTAGGATTACATGAAAGTCTCTGAGCTCAATTTCATGATAACACAATTCTGTTTGGTACACTTAAGCATAATTAGTCCTTAAAATATTTATAATATGCATTAGAAATCTAACATGAGCTTTAACTGGATACATTGAATTCTTTAACCAGAATTCACTTAAATTTTTTCAGTTGTGGGTGTACATGATCAAGAAAAGGTTAGCTCTTTAGAAGGAGGGATTCCAAGCCAGAGGACTTAGGTGCAGCTAAGGAATCTGCTCTTTTAACAACCATGTTTTGTATAATTCTGTTGATGGTACAGTCAAGGCTAAACTTTAAGAGATATTGAAAGAAAGAGAGCTGTCATTGTTTCATTTAAATGAGAATCAAAGACAATCTAATGAGAATGGAAAAGTGTACTTAATGGGGTCAGATTGGTTGACTTCAATATTGACTCCTTCATTTACTAAATGTGTGACTTTGGTTAAGTCAAAACTTTATCTAGTGCCTCAGATACTTATTTCACCAAATGGAAAATAAAATAGAATCTCTTGCCATGGGTTTTTGTGAGGATCATACGAGATAATCCTTCTAAAGATTTTAGCACTGTGCCTGATATACACAAGATATGCTTAAAAGTGTATTTGAATCGGGTTTCCTCTTCTTTTTTCTCTGTATATCATCCTTGTGCATTTCCCTAGGCTCTAATTTCATGTGAACATGCATTTAAAATATCCTTAAAGATGGGTGCTGTGGAGCTCACTTGTACTCCCAGCTACCTGGGAAGTTGAGTCAGGATGATCACTAGAACCCAGGTGTAGTGACCTCCCTGGGCTACCTAGAAGGAATCCAAGACTCTGTCTCAACAAACAAACAAGCAAACAATTCCAGGGACTCAGGAAGCAAAGGCAGGAGGATAGCAAGTCAGCAGCTAGCCGTGGCAATTTAGCAAGACTCTGTTTCAAAATAAAAAATAAAAAGTGCTGGGGCTGTGGCTCAGTGGTAGAACATCCTGGCTTCAACCCCAGTTCCTCAAAACAAGATAAAAACATCACATTTAAAGTAGCTGTCCTTGTATCATTTCAAATCATTTCAAATTATTCTCAGAGTTCATTTCAAATTATTGTCCATTTTTTTTAGATTCATTCTGTTTGAATTTTATTAGGCAAAATATTTGCCTATTGCTTTCTTCCAACACAATCTTTTAAATAAATAGCTCTGGTTTGCTATGATATAGGAAATTTGCTCTTACTATTGCAGATCCCCGCATATCCTAGCCACTGTCATCTCTCCCTCTGTTCTGTCAAATTTGTATTATGACATCAGAAGATTATCTTCTCACTATACTCAGGGCTAAAATTGTGTGTGTGTGTGTGTGTGTGTGTGTGTGTGTGTGTCTGTCTATCTGTCTGTGTGTTTCCTTGAGCTGAGCTATATAACTCTATTAAATATTTCCATTATTACAAAAACCCATAATTGTACCAGCACACCCTACAGACAGATGTATAGACTGCATATTGCTTCTCAGTTGACCCTTTGTGCTTAAATCTTTAAAACATCTGAGTATAAACCAAATAAGAGAAATAGGCATGAAGCAGATCTTAAAAGGAAGAGGGAGGTTTAAAATACTCATCATGAATCATATCTCCTAATCACAAAAATCAGATAATTCATTCATCTTCTCATGGAGATAAGTGGGTAAGGAGAGGGTAAGAGAAAGGATAAACATGGTGTGTAGAGGAGTCTTTACAGACAGAAATGCAAAGAGATGGGAGTGAGGGGAATGATTAATGTTCACTAGTAAATGAGCAACAAGTATACTGGTAGAGCTCATCAGTTGATGCAATATCGACATAAAATGCAAATGTGGATATAATGTAACTCCCAGACAAAGAAGGCCTTGCCTGTATTGCAGGTTCAATGACTGGGCTGAGAGGATGCCTGGTCTTCCCACTGCAGCCTGAAAACAGGTCTTCAGAGAGCAGAAAGAAGGAAGGATGCACTTTCCCTCAGGTACTTATTTATATATGGTGGCTTATCACTGTGCTATTAACATAATACCCTCCTCCAGCAACTTTGGATGACCTGAGATTCTAACACAGTTAAAATGTTTTTCTAAAATGGAAAACTGACAAATATAATGTTTGAAAGTTTTAAGTACTTTTAAATTAGGAAATTGCTATATAATTGTCTTGATGGTAGTTGCAAATATTTTATACAATTTTTAAGATCTACCCTAAGGCCTAAGTCATTAGCCTTTATTTGGTTCATACAACTTTTAATGTTTATTTCTCCACACATTTATTTTTAATTATTAATTTATTTATTTTGTTACTGTCGATGGAACCCAAGGGCAATTTACACTGGCCTACATGCCCAGCTCTTTTTATTTTTTCAGATAGTGTCTTGCTAAATTGCTAAGGGTTTGCTAAATTGCTGAGGTTGGCTTCAGATGTGATCCTCCTGCCTCAGCCTCTTCAGTCTCTCAGATTACAGACATGTGCCACCTGGTTTTTAAATGCTATACATGTTTTGTTTGTGTGTGTGCATTAATTTATACACACACACACACAGCAGTAGACAGAATAATATACCCCGTACTAGCTTTCTAATATATTACAATTGAGGAATATATAGATGTCTAATATATATAAAAGAAATAAAAAGTTATTAATCATGATGAAATCCCCATCCCCCCATCCCATTCTTTGGGGCACCTACAATCATGAATAGTTTTTTTATAAAATACTTAATTATATTTTTATATTTATTAATATTTAAATATTGGTAGTGTTTTTGAATGTTTTATTTTCATAAATTACATCATACTTGACATGTTTTTCAATGATATTTTTATCCTCTCTATTGTCAATATATTTTATTCAACTTCATTTATTTTAGAAATGAATTCCCCCCCACCCCCCACTCCACCACACACACACACACACACACACACACACACACACACACACACACTTATTGTGATTCTGAGAATTAAATCCAGGACTTTGCATGTGGTATGCTAGTGCTCTGCCACTGAGCTGCACCCTCAACTCTGTTATTTTATTTCTTCCTTTTCTATTGAGAAGCATTTAGATAGTTTCCTGATTTTCCTATTTTATGCATAGGGTAACTGAGTGGTTCTTCTTATATACATGTGTGACAGATGCTGTATACTACCTAAAGAAAAAAAGATCTAAATCACAGGCTATGTATACTTTTAACTTTAGTTATATTTCCAATTTATTTATGGATTTTCCCATTCATAATACACAAGCACCACATTTTTGCAGATCTCAGTCAATATTTAATATTTTCAGAACTTTGAATTTTTTCTTAAATTAGAGATATAAAATTATTTCTCTTTTTTTCTTTAGTATTGAACCCAGTGATGCATTACCACTGAGCTATATCCTCAGTCCTTTTAATATATATTTTTAAACTGAGACAGGGTCTCAATAAATTGATGAGGCTGGCCTCAAATTTGGGACCTTTTTTCCAATTACCACCTACAGAATCACTGAGATTGCAGGAATGTGTCACCTTGCAAGCACATTTTCTTTTTTTTTTTCTTTTCTTTCTTTTTTCTTTTTTTTTTTTTTTTTTCTTTTTGATGCGGGATCAAACCCAGAGCCTCCTGCTTGCTAGGCAAGTGCTCCACTGCTGAACCATACTCTCAGCCCTGAATTTCATCTTTGTTTTAATTTTCATTTATCTGTTATTAGTGAGGTTGAATATCTTTTTTAATCAAAGTATGTAGTAAAATGAACTGCTTCTACTACTTCAATTTAATAAAAACTATCTAGATTTTAAATAATGTAAGTGGAAAATTATAATCAGAAGTTAGGATGCTTTGGGCTGTATAAATTGACTGTGCCAAGTCATATACTACAGAATTTGTCTGTAGGTATATGTACTCCACATGCTTTTCCACAGATTTTACATTTCAAATTCAAACCTAGATATTGCCGACTCCATGTCCTTCAATTAATTCGAATTCAACCTAATTAAAACCAACAAATATTTTGCCTGCTTTCTCAAAAGAAAAAATAAATAAATAAAACCACACAACAGATTTGCTTTATGATTTTATTATTTTTATTACAGATCCATCACTTTGCTTCCAAGACTTACTTACATCCAGTTATGCTATAATAAGCCACCAACTAATCAGGTACAAACTTCGGCCAAGTTATTCTTAAAATAGATATAGAAAGAAATATCTATGTTGAAAATGAAAATTAAAAAAAATAAAATTACCTCTGCGAGAGGTCTAGGTTTACAAGTAATTCCAGACCATCTTTCAGTAATGTCAAGAATGGAGATAACCAGGAGCTGGTCATACAAGTTCCCATTAAGACTGTTCTATCCCAACATCTCAACATAAACTAGGATAGGGACAGGGTAGTAGGGCTCCTACATTGGCAGCAAAACCTTGAATCCCAATTTGTGCTTCTCTAGCCCTGTGAGGCTGTCAGGAACTCACGTTCTTTACTCTCTGAGTAGTTTCTTCTGAAGATAGCAAATGCTCCAAGTGGAAAAGTGGCCTTAAATGTCAGGGATTTACTTCCCATATCTTTTTATTTCTTTTCCATATGTTATTATGATGTCAATAGGATAAATAGTAGATTACTGGTGTTTCACTGTGTTAAAGAACTTGTATTTATATTTATTCTGATTTTTCCAGTCATTATCAGTGAGAGACCAGGTCCAAATGATATAGTCTTGCATACTAGAGGTATAAATCCTGTGTTTTATTATTATTATTATTTTCAATTTTTATTTTTTGGCGGACACAACATCCTTGTCTGCATGTGGTGCTGAGGATCGAACCCCGGGCCGCACGCATGCCAGGCGAGAGCGCTACTGCTTGAGCCACATCCCCAGCCCCTCTTTTATTATTTTTAACTATAAAATTATTTCTTACGTAAAGTATTCCCCTTATGCCTTTGAAATCTTATGCAATGTAAAGCCCACCTTCAAAACGCAAGCCTAGTAGATTAGTAATTGTAGGGATACCATGTGGACTTTTAAATGAGTGTTTAAAATAATCCCTTTGTTATATAATTTCAATATGGCTGCCATCAATCTCTTCCTTCCTTGTTTTCACATGCCATGCTTTACATTGAGAAATGAAGCCTAAATATCTAACCCCTAAATCTGAGCTGGTTTAGTTCTTTGCTTCAACAAAAGTGCAATACCTATGAATCCTGGGATTTCTCCATAGAAGTTATTAGCCCCTGGGATATTGTGTAGAACCTTCTCAATTGATGCTGAGAACTGGCATTAACTGCAGCCATGGAAGAGCACCACCTTGGATATGCAGTCAAGTTTAATTTCAAAATGACATCTGACACCAATTGTAATTCTTAAAAAAGAATTGTCACAGAACTATGACAGTTAATACATTTTTTTAGCTACTAAATTTTGGTAAAGGTCAGTTTAGCAACAACTGATAATCAATATGTCCTCAAAAGCTTTATTATCAAGTGAAGAAGACACAAAACTATAGTCTAATGACCAAGTGTTGTAAATACAATGATGAAATTATACACAAGGAATTATAAAACATACTAAGAGACAACTTGAGAGAAGATACTAGGGACCTAGTAAAGGCTTTCTACATGAGTTGGTATTTAAAGTAAAACTTACAGGCAGAGTAAAAATTATCCAGGTAAAAGAAAACCAGAATAGCATTAAGGAAACTAAAAGTATTAAAGTTATGCTATATTCAAATTATTGGGAAACAATGGCTGAAAATGACACTGCATTGGCAGCTAGGGGCTGTATCATGAAAAGTTCTTCATAAACCAGCTTAAAGATTCCACAGTTGACAGGGTAGATGATAGGAAGCTACTCTAATCTGAGAGGCAGCATTGCCCAAATGGTCTTTAAATAAATCATCTATAAACTGCAATTGAAGAGAGAAGAAAAGAAAAATCGGGGTTAAGGCAAGGGAAAGAAACCATTGTAATAATTCAGAGGATAAAGAAGGAGGTCCTCACTTAATTATAGATGGAGAAATGAGATGTATTTAGAGATATTTTAGAGAAAATTAAAATTAGATTTGTGATGTATTGAATTTAAGGTCAAAGAAGAGGAAGAAATCAGGTTTGTGACTTCCATGCTTTTTACTTCATAATAGGGAAAAAATCATGTCCAAACTCATATAACATGGGAAAGATATTGGTTTGAAATATTGAATTTGAGATATCTATACAAAATTAAGTAGTGACATCTAGAAAAAAACTTGAATAATTAAATTAATTAAAATTGGAAAAGTCACTCATTTGTTCACTTTTTTCATTAAAGGGTTATGAAGTGATTGTCTGTTGTCAGGCCCTATTCTAAATTCTTAAATTAGAATAGGACACCAAGCAGACAAAGATTGTTGGTAGAATATATTCCAATAAGGGAGAAAATAGAAAATTAATAGCATATAAACTAATAGTAAACAGATAAAAATGGCCTGTGAATTTAGACAAAGTAGGTAGGAGAGGTAGGGGATCTATATGGAAATGTTTTAAAAGCTATCAGGGAAGAGAAGTTATTCTCAAGAAACAGTAAAAGAGCCAAAGGCAAAAAATAAAAGTGTGGCAGTACTCTGACAGGTCACGGACATTAGGAAATAAATTAATGGCAATTTTCATTTATATAATGATTGGTGAAAAAATGCCTAAGGATTTATATTACCTGATGGATAATTCTTAATTTTATTTTAAAATAACAAAGTCTTTTAATGTTTGGTAAAAGATGAAACCAAAATAGTAACAGTATTTTTTAACATAATGCAACATCTCTGAAATGCTGAGGCACTGCAAAATATATGAAAGAAGTATATCATAAAATCTTTTACCAAAAGAAGATGAAAACATATAAAACAGTCAACTAACACTAGAATCCACTACATAATTGAAAGCTTACATTTGTAATATTGGACATTTTAAATGCATTTTTTGATGTAAGTGTCATGTATACACACAATTTCACAAATGGTTGTTTTTACTCAATTTTGTAGATAGTATTAGCTAAAGTTTTTGTAATGTTACATAAGTTTCAGAGCAAAGGGAAAATTTGTGCCCATTGTAGCCACAAAAGGCTGACTAAACACAGAAATATCAATTTTCTTGTATGTGCATTGAAAAATGCAAGATTTCTAAATCTATGTCATATGCCACATTTTATAACTTGTTTTAAATTAGCTACAGTCATCAACCTGAAATGACAGAGAAAACAAAAGTAGATATACTATAAGTGTATCCTTCCCATAAAATGGAAACTCCTGACTAGCTAATGTAAGATAGGAGATACAAAGAGCTTCATGGATTTTCGTCTTTGCAAGGAGAAATGCTTTCTAGATTGCTGTGCACAGATACATTGCATAATATGACCTGCACTGTCATCAAATTGACTATAAGAAAACATAAGAGGGCTTTAATCCAAAACAAATGACTAAAAGGAATAGTTAGAATTATATTTAAGAAAAAAACAAGCAATTTTATGACTTTGTTTTCAAAGGCAAAGGGAGTAGCAGGGTATTGCTGAATTTGTGTTGTTTAGTTTACAGCTTTTATTTTTCAGAGCCATGTTTAATACAGCTTTGATTTATTACTGAGCTTGATTGTTCTCTACAAATGACTCAGCTTTTCTTATGGCAAGTATGTTGTAAGTATGCTAAGATCATCTGTTTTCATTTGTATCATAATTACAATACATTACTTACTTTAGATCTCTAAATATTATTGTCCTCTTCTATCACATGTTTTCTGGCAAAGTTTCATAAAATTTGTCTTCTTATTATCTCCTGTTACAAATGATATTCCAGTGCCATAAAATGTAGAAAAATAGAGTTAAAGGGAAAATGTGTGCCCACATAGAAGTCTTGTTGCAAATACCATGCATGATATCAGAATATTTTATTTCCAGAAAAAGACATTATTACTATTGCAAGAATAAATACCTGTTGAATTTGAAGTGATAAAATTGATATGATTATGTTTTTGTATTACTATTTCCTATGTCTGTTAAATATAACTTTTTATACTTAAGTTTGTTGTACTGCTTAATAACTGAGAGGTATAAATGTAACAAAACATGGTAGAAGATACTTTGGAAATAGAAAAAAATCATGTGTAAATGCAAAGAAAATAAAAAGTCATATTTAAAGAATAGGCAATAAAAATGCACATTTATATTATTCAGCGGCCACAATACTGTAAATTCATTTTCTAACTGTGTAGTCATGTGGAAGATTTTAAAGTGGTGCAAAATAAAACTTCCAAGAATTTTTTCAGTATGAATAACTGAAAAAATAGGGTGTTTTTTGTACATAGATAAATAAAAAAAGATAGAGATATATAAAGAAGAGATGTAAAAAAAGTAAATAAAACAGAGCTCCAAATATGCCCCAAGAAGTTATCCCAAAGATTGTCAGGCATAACTCTGCAATTTTGCCTAAAACCTTCCATGAAAACTTTTTTTCTATTTCTGCTAGAAAATAATGGGAAATTCTAAATATGGTTATGGTTGCTAGGGTTATCATTAAATGAATGGCACCATAAGTAATTCCACCTTCTTTCTATTGTTCTGCAATTTACTTATTATGCATAATCCACCTTTTCAAAAGGAATTTTCAGATTTAATGTACTTCATGTCTTCTATAGTTTGTAGGAAAAAAAAAACAACTCAAGTAATCCTTCACAAATGAATAAATATTTGTAGTTTGGGGATAAAAATAGATGTAATATGAGGTAAATCTTTAGGGATCCTAACTTCAAAAGTATTTCAATCCTTATTGTGTTTCATATCTTTTAAAAATGGATTATTTTCAGTGAAAGTTTGGTGGAAATTTTGTATACTGTGTGAGCAATTTCTCTTCATTTTTATGTGAAACTGAAGGGAAGCTCTGTCTGCCTATAGTTCTGGTTTGCATATCTTAATTCTCAGGGAGCATCATTTCTAGAAAAATCAACAAAAGCTAAGAGAACTAAAGTTACATTGCATGCCACTGGTGTTTCAGGGTGGTGGCCAATCCACACCACCTTTTGATCTTAGAACACGTTGGGGCTTCAAAGAAATGATACTTGAATATAGTTAAATGATGCAAAGTGAGTGAGAGAGTTTGCCAATTGACATTTCTTACCTCTTGTGAGGCAGCTATTTTTTTTTAAGCTCTAAAAAAAAAAAAAAAGAAAGAAAAACACTTTCAATCAGTCGGTCATCACTGTTTTTTTTTCACATAAAATCATAAGTCAAGAGGGAATTTTTATTTCTAGGTCTGGATGTGTATGGGGGTGCATACTTCAGTTTGGGAAGACACTAATGGAATATGCCACTTGCATTAAAAGAAAAATAACCCCTTTTCATTTATTTCTGCATATGTTTTCAGATTTAAAAAGAAAGCCCTAATTCGATAAATACACAATATCTAACTAAAACTATTTCAATAAGGTATTCATAAATGGGATAATACACATCTATAAATGATGTAAACAACTACACACATCTATAATAGTTTTTAAAACGTGGGATTTGACTAGAAAATATCCATTGACACTCTGCACCGCAAACTTTTGTTTAAAGCACTAGATAGGATATCAAGTCCTCTATCAATGACAACAGAAGGTTCCAGTGAACTATTTGTTTCATAACCCTGTCTCTAGCTGACTCTACTTCTCTGCAGCTCAAGTTGCCAGCAAATGCTGAACTGGAGCATGAGAGTCAATCTTTGTTTGGTTAACAAATTCCCCGAAAAATATCCCCCCAAACCCCCAGGAGCAGTAGTGATGTCATATCCGTTGCCCAGGTCTCCACACCTCCCTCAGCAGTTACTCCCTTTATCTTTTTCTTGGGTCAAAACTTTTGAGGTGGGCTGGCTCTCTAGCAGCAGCGGGGGAGAGGATAGACTGGGGCGCGCCGGTTGGAGGAGCTTCAGCACCTCGGCCAGCGCCCACTGCAGCCCAACCCACCCACTTGAGCTCCCCGACTCCCTGCTCTGAGAATGCCTGCGGAATGATCGCCCCCCAGGGCGGCTGCCGCTGCTGCCGCTACTGCTACCGCTGCTGCTGTTCCTGCTCCTGCTGCTGCCACCGCCTCTGCCTCCACTCCGCTCCGACTGGCAGGCAGAAAGTGCAACTGACGGGGGAAAGGTCTCTGCAGTGAGTGGAGTGGCTACATAAAAGAGAGTAAAGAGGGGGCAAAAACCCAGATCAGAATGCGGGCGACGTCCAACCTTCTCAACCTCCTGCTGCTGTATTTGCTTGCTGGATTAGATCCTTCCAAGGTATGGACACTATTTTGACTCTTGTTTGAAATAAATGTGCAATATGTAATAAACCGACCAAAATGCAAATAAATATGCCAAAAACCAGCACAGGAGACAGCTTTCAGCTACCTTGTGGTGTCTGGCGCATCCCCACTGCTTGGAAGATAACAAGGTGAACTACCGGAGGAATAGCTCCTCAAGGTAGAGTCCTGGTGTGAGTGGGGGGAGGGACCAGGAGCGAATATAATGTGTATGGGCAGCGGGCAATGCGGCTCTCGGGGGAATTTAGCTTATTCCGTGTCCAACTGCTTAATGTTCTCTCCTGAAGTCGGACGGGTAATGCAAAGGAGTTTGCAATTGAAACAATGCCATTTATAAACATTAGGAGATGGTGAACCGTTTCTTTGTTGAAAGCAGGGAAGCGTTTTCCAGCTGATGCTGGTCAATAATACTCCCATCGCAGACGTGCTGCGGTTTGTGTCCAAAACATTTGG
Source organism: Urocitellus parryii (assembly GCF_045843805.1). Classification (NCBI taxonomy): domain Eukaryota; kingdom Metazoa; phylum Chordata; class Mammalia; order Rodentia; family Sciuridae; genus Urocitellus; species Urocitellus parryii. The sequence continues at coordinate 85,965,723 of NC_135541.1, read as the reverse complement.
GATGCTGCTTGTAACACACACGGCAAAACGGCAGAGATATACTCTGCCATGGCTAAGAGGCGTCTGTGAAAGGGGCTTGTGTTTGCTTCTTTCTTTTCATTAAGGAAATAAGGAAACACTGAGGAAGTTCTGATTTATCAGTGAAACAGGAAGTGAGAACCCTATCAAACTAAGGAGGGCAATAAGAAGGATGAGTCCTCTCCTAGCTGTTGAACTCTGAAAAAAATCCAGTACTGGCAATTAAAGTGATCACTAAGCTCCTTTGCTAGAAAGTCAGGAAAATATGGAAAAAAAATATTTTCAGAGATATATGAGAAAAGTCAAGTGTGGTAATTTCAAGGCTTTCAGCATTCTAAGAAAATCATAATTATCTGGAATAAGTTGGAAGCATCTGGGAAAAAGAATGAGAGAGCCAATTATTTTTATTATTTTACTTATTTAACGGTTCAAAAGCAATTTGACAATCTTGGGAAAAGGATGCTATTTATAAAAACTATCTAAAGCTGCATTTTGGAATATTGTAAAGTTGTTTTTGAAGCTTTACATCATCTGTGTAGTTGTTAGAGAAATTCTTTCCTTTCATAACCGAATAGAACTAAGATTTTGGCAACCAAAATATAATACTGTGGTCATTCTATTTCTAGGCCTAACATAGTATATAGTGAAAACTTAGAATCATGTCATATGTACTCACAATTATTTCTGTGCAGTTTCATATTTAGAGATATCTGATGAAAATAAAATCATTTTATTTCAAAGCTAAGGTTGTACTACACTTTCATTGTGAAAGCTTCACATGCAGCATGATTTCTATCTTAATAATCTTAATGGCATGCTTTGTTTACTAAGATGTGGTTCTAAGGCATTCTGCTCAGATGTTATAGTGTTGATTCTGCTTTCATACTTTTAAATCATTTCTTTTTGCCTCTGCAAGTGTAGTGCCATATTTCACTGCCAATCTTGAATGATTTTTTTTGGTTAAAACTTTTGAACCACATTCCATAATATAGCTTGCTTGAAACATTATTGATGAATTTTTTTAAATATCGAAATTAATTACTGAGTTCACACAGAAAAATCACTTAAAATAAATATTGTCATTCTTTGAAAATTCAAATCTGTGAAAGACTAACAGAGCAATGGAAGGGCATCAGAGGGAATGAGGAGGGGAAGGGAGAGAATAGTAGTGGGCACTGAAATATGCATTTGTAAAAGGGTTGATATTAATCCCACTATTATGTATAACTATAATGCACTAAAAATTTACCTATGTAGAACTTCATTAACAATTGAATGTATGATCTTATTTGTCTGATATCTTGAGTGCATACATATCTTCATTGCTTGCCTTCAATGTTTCCAAGATTATATGCATATATATATATATACAATCTTTTGTAAATATGGAGAATTCCCCAAATAGATAACCCATTCTTCATAAATATGATCTTTTTGAGTTTTGATGAGTTTATTTCTGCATATTAAGTGATATAAAACTTTCTAATTTTGTGAATGTTTGGCACAACTGACTTAAGAAATCCAGGGAAGGCAAGTAATATATTAACTTTTCAAACTGTCCTTCTAAGCTTCTAGATACTTCAACACAGTATACAAAGGACAAAATACAATATCTGGTTAAATACCACATATAACATTATCAGGAATATTAAAATGTAAATAACAATATTTAATTTTAATGGTATCAAAATTTTGAGGGTTTGTAGACAAAGTATTACTTTTCAAAGAATGAAAATGCTATTTTTGTATTTTATCAAACCATATTTGGTTACCAAACTATATTGTCCTCCTCAAAATGAATTACAAATTTCATTATTGTGTTCCCAAACTAATTTTCAATTTGGTTATTAACTACATATTTTCTCAGATTTTATTTACTATTGTTCTTAAGGGCTTAGATTTTTAAAAATTGAAATTTATTTATTTAACAACTTGGAATTCATACAAAAATTATGTCAGGGTTAAATTTAAAAACCCAACAACATGGTACCATGGAAAACCACATTTGTGAGGCAAATAAGCAATAATTTAAGCAATGACACTTAAATAAACAGAAATTCTAAACAGCTTCTTTTTTACATACTCTTATGTTAAGACTGTTATTTGTTATCGTAGAATTTCAAAAACATATTCATTTTTCTTTAACTATAATTCTTATTTTTATGATTGTTATAAACATATGTATAATCACACGTGGATAATCACAAACTGATAAAATAGACAGCTCTTAAAATTGAGCATTTTGTTTTTTTAAAGTATAGGATTCCATAAATATCAAATATTCAAAATCTTACTAAGTACCTTTTGTATTTAATATAGTGAAAAAAATAGTTTACTAAGAACAACACCAACTTTATCTATGGAAGACCACATAATATTTGCATTTATGATGATTTTTTTTCCCTGTGGTTGAAGCTTATAGATCTTATATGACAGTTTTGTTAAGTGCTTAGGTATCGCCATCTTATGGTTAGCTTGAAAGTCAATTTTATTTTTAAATTCAAAAGAAATGACAAAGCATCTATATTCACGATGAACTTACTTTCAGTGTGTACATACTTCCTTTTATGTCATTTAGTATATCAGAAAATTAGCAAGATTAATATTTTCTTCCAGCAAAGGAAAGCAATTCACTGCTAATTAATTATTTGTATTTTTGTGTAGACATATTATTGATTTTTCTCCTAGGAAAATTATTTCAATTATGTTTTCTTAATTAAAGTCTGATTAACAAGTTTCTAGTTCCTTGTAGAAAAACTCATGGGTATATCACTTTGCCTATTTTAAGAGCTGTCAATTAATTTCCTTTGTAATGAGTGTTTGAGTTATAGGCAATATGCCAAATCACCATTCAATAAGTAAAATTTTATAAACTGAAAACTTGCAGGAATTTGTTTATTGTTCGGTTTCATAGGGAAAAGGCTATTGCAGGGCAGGAAATTCCTGATGGTGGCTGCTAGATGGCATCTCTGTGCTTTTAAACTGAAGGCATTGAGTTCAGTAATGACCTTGATAGTAGGAGAGTGGACTCCTTTTTTCTTTTACAAGATTTTTAGCAGGCTGTTATTTGAACATTGTAACTAAACAGTAATTCCTGAGAATCAGCCATGAATTTCTCTGCTTTGCAGAACTGAACTATGAAAAAAGGAAGATGTAAACACGGCTGTGCTGCTTTCAATCAGAACACATACTCTGGAGTCAGACACATGGGGAACAGTTAAAAAAAAGGTGGTGACATGGGTATATCCACATATCATAGTGACTGTGGGACTTTAAAATAGTCGTAATCGTGTGCGAAAATATTGCAAAATGCCTTACCAGGGGACTATACTATACCAACTGAGGAAGCATTCACTATCTTCTCACCTAGAAATATTAAACTTCTCACCATGATACTCACTCACACTAAAGGCATAAAATATAACAATGACTCAGCAATAATGTCCAAAACCAAGCTGCTTTTTCTATCCAAGACAACCTAGGCAATTAGAACTCTTGCCTTAAATCAGAAAGTTGCTAAAAAATCATATAAATATGATGGGGACTAGGATAACATTAATAATTGTGTTGTTAAATGTTTTCTAATGCAATATACCATAAATGTCTGTATTTATTTTTTGGTATTGCTTAAGACAATAATAAAATATTTAAGTTGCCTAGAGGTTGCTTTCATACATGAATCTTGTTAAAGTTCCTTCTCTCACAATTTTTAAATGAAATTGAAAAAAAAACACACACACAAAAATAGCAAGATACATACTGAGATGATTCTAATTTCTTTTGAAATCCACCTTAAAACTCCATTTTTCCCTGAGTCTCCTGTGTGCTTGAGCCATTCTCTACAGGATAGGATCAAACCAAATTAGAACAGAGAATATGGATCAGTGGCATTTAGCAAGACCTATAATTATGCACTGGTAGACCCTGATATGATAAAAACTGGAGAGATCAAGGTAGTCCTTCTATGACTACCTTGATGAAAAAGCAGAAAGCTTCCTACTCTCATTTTATCTCACTCTCCTTAATCTAATTAAACTTTTATTTTGGAAAAAGTATATAGTTTTTCTCACTCTTTCTCCAGGCAGGTTGAAAAGGTTAAAATGATGAAGCTTTCCTTCCTTTGTCTTCTTATTCTCTCTTTCTTATTCTCTGTATCTCTGAAACTGACTATTGTGTTGATTAGTACGTTGTTGACACACCAGGCATATAATATGCAGGGTCTCTCATTTCTAATCCCTACTTTGCAAGTGATGACATATGACTTTGGGGAATCTGTGATCTCAGGACTCCATCCATAAAATCAGGAGTCTGGATCATCTTAAAACTTCCTTATTAAACCCTAGAATGACTCTGTTTAATAATTAATAATATTTGATCCATTAACCAGAAACTAATGAGTTCTTTTGTGAGGTATACTTAGTAAGATCATAGGTAAGAGACTTGAGGATGAACCTCCTAAATATCATGAAGTTTTATTTTTTTATGTTTGGCATTCAGAGCCTGAAATTTCCTATTTCCTACCACCCTTCTTGTTTCCTATATCCACATACTGATACCCATTCACCTATCAAACTTTGCTCTCGGAAAAAATTATTTATCAATCTAATGCTGAAAGCCAACATTTTCAACATCAGTTATAAGTCTGCTAGTTACGGAAAAGTTCTCCAGTGAAAAAGTAAAGCAAAAAGCTATTTCCCATATTGAAGGATTTGCTGGGTATTATTCTGAAGAGAGATAGGAGGTATTAAGAAGGGCTACTTATAAAAAGCAGTACATATTCTTTCGTGGACTCTTCCTAAGCAAGCACATTCTTGCAGATGTTTTCTAGAATTAAAATTATTAGAAAATCCTTTATTTTTGTACTGGGAACAAAATGAGACTGGGTAAAGCTGCAGCCTAGAGAGTACTGAAGCCAGGGGTGCTTAACAGCTTAACATTCTCAGCCCTTTTTATATTTTATCTAGAGACAGGGTCTTGCTAAGTTGCTTAGGGCCTCCCTCACTAAGGTGTTGAGACTGTATTTGAACTTGTGATCCTCCTGCCTCTGCCCACCAAGCCACAAGAATTACAGGTGTGCGCCACTACGCCATGCCTGAATGATTAATTATCCATAATTTTATTGAAAAATAAAACTCAGTTGGCTGTAGAGAATTTAATAAAGAAGAAATGAAATCAAAATGTTGTCTCAGTTGGTAAAGTGAGATTACAAGGAGACACTGGTGTTATCTGTGCAAGTATATACATGTAAATAAAACTGTTTCCTTTTGGCATTAAAGTATTAAGGTAATATTGAAAGTATTTAAACACTCAAAGCCCTGGTTTAAATGTAAAATATGATATTCCAATAGTAGTCCTTAAACATTTTAGTCTAAAATTGGTCCTCAATTTGCTCAATCTGTGCCACTTACCAATTAAAACTGCAAAGTATTTTTTTATGAAGTTACACCATCATGACATTTTTTAAAAACAATTTTTTTTAAATTATATTCATGAACTAGTAAAAAAGCAGAGGATTTCAAATTGGCTTTAAGTACAACAGCACAACTTTTCAATAGTCAACCTGTCTGAAGCTCTATTTTCATAACTAAGGAATTGTATAATGGGAATGGAACTATACAATTATTGATGATATTAATATATGTGAAAATTTGTATTTTAAACCATAAAGCTATAGTATATATTAAAGATACATGACAGTAAAAGGTGCTTCATTCTTGCTCTTACCTCTTCTCAACTTTCAGAAAAGTGAATGTCAAATAAACTTATCAGCACAGCCTCTCAGAACTAGCCTATAATTTATCCAAAGCTCTAGTTTAAATTTTTTACCTTAAAATTTATGCCATACTTATACAGAATGGGGCACTTCTTACAAATCTCTTAAGAAATAATGCAAGACCCAAAGAATGGTTCCATAATATCAAAGTTAAATCACACCAAGAAAAAAAGAGTTTTTAGACTAATCATAGACAATCATATATTTAACAAAATAATCTACCAAGAGATAAAACTGCTTTTCTGCCCAATGTGCAAATTATGGGCTTTTTGTGTCTTTCAAAGTATACCAATTATAAAGTAGTTTAAATTCTTGTGGGGATTCAAATATAAGCTTTAAGAAAGAATGTAAGAAAATGGATTTTCTCAAGTAACTCAAAATGTTCAAGGTAAAGAGGCATGGAGAAAGAACCACATTGTGTGTTATAGTTTTTTTTTTTTACTCTTTATTTCTTGTAATGCTCTCCCCCAGTCCTTTGTTTATACCTTTCTTCTCTCAATAGACACTTCTAGAAAGCCCTTGACATGGTCTTGACCCTCAGGTGTATTACCCACAGTAATACCACTTCTGCTGAAGTTGGTAATCCAATAGCAAATTCACCTGAGTAACTTAAGAGTTGAATATTTTCTCAATTCAACCCTTATAGATAATATGAAAGCTAGAAAAACATGTTATGAACTATGTAATATCTGAGGTAGAGTCTACTCATGAGTGACTAATATGCTAAAAATGTATAAGTTCAAATATACTTGTACACCAAACCATAATGAAGTTTCATTTATCTCTCTTACTTGCTGTAAGAGGTTACAGATAATTTTGGGTATCTGAGAGAAAGAAATAACTTCAGATCAACTCTGCCATGTAACTTTAACTACACTAATAATTATATGCAAAAGGTTTTTGAAGTAATCTTGAAAAATAGTTTCTTAAGAATATTTATCTTTTTATGGCATTAAAAACAACGTATGATAAAACATATACTACATAGCTATGCCTTCTGTCATTTCCATACCAAACCTTCAGAAGAATAAAAATAAGTTCAGAGAGAAGAACACAGATGCTGTTGTATTCATGATTTTACCTCTCCCTGAAAAGCTCTCTCTTTTGCCCATATGTTAAATTTTTTACCTATATTTTAAGATAAAATTCAAGTATCACTTCTTCTATAAAGTTTTCCCTGACACTTTTTTCACTTCGAGAAAAGCCAACCCTGATAAACTAAAACTCTAGTAAGAAAAGAATTGGGTATTACTTATCTTTGAATCTATGGCTATTGATACTTTCCAATCACTCCTTTTTGAAAAGAAAAAAGGAAATTTATTATACACTTACTACTTTCTTTTTAAATTGGTGTTTATTTTGTTTTACCTTCCCTGCTAAATCATAAAATATTTATTGCATTGTCTCTCTCTCATGCTAACTTCTAAGGACAGGCTTTGCTTCTTGGTCATTATCTTGTCCTTTTTTATATAACAACTAGTGCAAGATTTTATTCAGGTAAGATATTTAATAAATATTCAATGAACAACAAAAAATAGGTCAATAAACACCTAAAAATCTTTCAATCCTTGGATAAATGGCATATGATGATAATCTCAGTTTTTAATTCAGTCTTACAAACAGACTAGATTTTAAGTACAGAGAAATTAAGATGACTTTAATAACCTGATTTTCAAGGGCTTAAAACTTTTATATCAAGTTATTTATCTTGACTAATGTGAAAAAAGTCTCTTTTTTAAGTTTTGTATTAATTTCCTGCTCCACATTGCCATCCTTAGTGCTACATTTGATTTGTGGTAGTGCTCTGACCTTGAACAACCTAAAATATTCAAGTGAACAACTTGATGTTTCATGAGGCTCACTGGCAAGTTAGTCTATTCTTCTATTTCTTAGCTATTATATCCACTTATTACAAAGTTTTGGGTACTTATATAAATTTATAAGTCTAAACATAGTGTAAATATGCAAGAATAAATTTTAATACCTTTATTTTATGTAATGCCTTGGCTTTATTGGATAAGTCAGTATACTATCTGTACCTTTCCATCTCTCTTTAACAACTGAGTTATTTCTTTAAGGATCTAAAGTGTTTTATTGAAAGTCTTCCCATACTCCATATTCTTATACTAGTGCCACGTAAAGACAGACATTATTGCTTCAATATTTCTATGACATTACAATTTGTGCATAACATCACCATATATAAGAATTTGAATGATTAAAAAGAAATATAAGTGTAGTGAAGGTACATTTACCTAAATTATAACTTCTAAACGTTATCAGAGGTTTAAAAGTTTTATTATTAATTTGGTGGGTTAAAGTTCTGAAAAGAAATGTCAGTAATAACATTGTTTAAACAGTACAAGCAAACAGCTATCTAGATAACCCCAAGGAGTGGGCATAAATTGAATAGACAATCCTTTTAATTTTTCAACTAAGTTGAAGATGATTAAGAAGCATTATCCCATGATGGTTTAAATAGCATTACTAGGGGGACCAATTCCAGATGGCAGGATTTCTTCAAATAGAGAATAAGGATTGGAAATGTTGATTCACTGGCACCAAAATGTCACCAGTGAAATATTGCCTTACAAAAGAAATCATCACTTCTGGGAATGATCTATATCCATGCCTGTGTAGGGAACTGCTTACACTGGTTTTAGTATCAGTAGTATTTTTCACATAGTATATTTAGTGGGTACTGATTACATCTTTCTACATATTGTTGTAGTTAAAAAAAATATTTTCTGGCACCAGACTCACTGAATATTTTATTGTATTTGTTATTTATAGTGCTACATGTATATTCTGCTCTTTGCAATTTGAATGCTAGACAAAGAATAAAATAACTCTACTTTGCCATGTACCTTAAAGCACTCACTGAAGGAATAAGCAGGAAAACATGTGTAGAGAGTTACAGAGCTCATACCAAGTTGTAGCTATTGTAATATAATGAATCAAAACTGGGCAGAAGATATTGGAGAGGAAGGAATCAAGTGAATGGAATGAATTGACACTTTATTGATGGTTCCTTCCATTTGTGTAAGATCGCAGTGACTTCCCTGCCAAAGAAGAAAAGATTCCAAGTCCAAATATTTTTCTTCTAAAACAAAAATAAGACTCTACAAAGTGGAACAACTATAAATTAGTTTATGTGTAGCTTGAAGGTTAAAAATCAAATATAGTTAAAAGAAAGAGGAGTTGAGGGGAGGTATTTGTTTATACATTGGGGGTGGTTTGAAACTCTTAAACATGGAATATATGCTTGCTTATATGTAACATTTCAATGATGTTTATTACCCTCTACCAACAACACACACACACACACACGCACACACACACACGCACACACACACACACACTGATTGCATTAATTAATCTGAGACCTGTAAGTAACTATCAGCACTCACTTTTGAAAGAAAGTCTTCATAGTTCAACTATACTTTCTTAGTACAATGTAATAGAGGGAGAAAAAGGCAAGAAAACATTATTAAGCTCCTTTTCCTTTCCTTTTTTGCATCTTAATTTGCAGAGAGAGAAGCAATAGAAACTTGATTGCATTTTGTATATTTGTACATAATCATATTGGAAAAGACACCGGTTTTTCCTCTCAAGAGAGTCAACCTAAATAATATTAATTTAGCATATAAAATGAAGATATTAGAAGAAAGAAACCATATCAAGTCAGAGAATATCATACAGTAAGTAGGAAATTGGAAACCTCATGTTATTGCAGAGAGAATATTAAATTAAGAGTTAGGAAGCCTGGAACTTAGTGTCAGTTCTGCAGCTATCTAATAGTATGGCTTTGGGTAACTTACTAAAGTTGGTGGTTTTTGTTTTCTCATGTACAAAGTGAGCATTGTAAGCCACCAAATGCTCTTTTTATTTTGGTGAATCTTCCTAAAATGGTGTCCCTTTATTTCTCAAAATGTAGTTCATTATCCTTTCCCTCCATTTTCTTCTGCTCATGGCTTCCAAATTATTTAAATTGAAGGTAAAAATCTAGGCCTATTTTATTTTGCTGAAAATCAAAGTTAATGTCATGTATAAAATACTTGCAATTTGATTACATATGTATGCTTACACACATATACACCCAAATCTCAAGGATTATACTACATTTAACATTTTTATGTATTCCTTTTTTAGCTTTTGCAAATTTAATTGAAAGATAAGCTAGTAAATGGCATCGTGTTTCTACTGTTTCTATTTTACAAACATCAAAGCAAAAGAGACTGATAGAGTTACAAGAGAATAGATCATCTATTTCAATTCTGAAAGAAAAAACAAGAAATCATCTTAATAACATAACTGATGAATGCTTAACTAGCTTCTTTCTACATGTTTCTGATATTAGGAAGTAGGAATAATCAAAGTATTTAATTTGTTTTTAATCAGAAATAATTATTTAAAGTTTTTTTAAGTGAAGCTATTTTCTACTACTATAATTATTCTCTTCGCTAAATATAATTCTTAAAAATTATGAATTTAGTTGAAAAAATATTCTCCCAAACTTGTCTACATTCTAATTCCCAAAACCCATGCATATATTACCTTAGACAGCCAAAGATGTGCCTAAATTAAGGAACTTGAGATAAGAAGATCATGATGGATTTTCTTAATGGATTTAAAGTAATCAAAATGGTTCTCATAAGAAGACTGGAGGCTTAGAATCAGAAAATGATGAGGGTATGACAGAAGGAGAGATGGGAGAAATACACTGTCAAAATAAAGAAAAGGGCCACACAAGCTGATGAATTCAGGCTGCCTTTAAAAACTGGAGAGCCAATAAAATTAATTCTTCCAAAGAATCCTCAAAAAGGAATGTAGCTCTGCAGACACTTTGATTTTAAGATCATGAGATTATCTCCTGACTTTTTTAATGCCAGAGCTATAAAATAATAAATTTGTGTTGTTTTAAATGATTAAGCTTGTTGTAAATTCGTGATAACAGCAATAGAAAATGAATACATAGATCTACATGTATTATCAATAATTAGTAACTATACTAGTGATTGTGTTAGTCAGCTTTCTATTACTGTAAAAAGTTACTTGAGATAATAAAGTTATAAAGAGGAAAGGTTTATTTTGACTCATAGTTTGGAAGTTGCAATCCATGATCTTTTGGTCCTGTTGTTCTCGGGCCTATGGAAAGGAAGCACATCATGGCAGGAACACCCGACAAGCACAGCTGCTCACCTCATGGCCAAGATATGATTGACTTTAAGGACACATTGGCAGTTACCTTTCACTAGAGTCACTCCGAGAGGTTTTCCACCACCCCTCAATCGCATCAAGCAGTGGTTCAAACCTTTAATGCATTTGCCTTTGGAAAACAGTCAAGATTCAAACTGTAGAAATAAATGATGTATAAAAGCAATAATGCTGATAGTATATACTTAAGATAAGATTAAGAAGACCATAGATGTGAAATTACAGTGTAGGCTAAAAACTTTTGAAGGCTAGATAATATAGAAATGAAAATTTTGCTTCTTGAAGAAAACCTTAAGTAGATCACAAATAAATGCAATTGAACTACAGAACAAGTTTTTGTTTTCCCTAGTTGATATTTATATCATGCAATTTATTTTTTTTGCTTTTGTCTGCCCACAGAATCTCATTTATAACCTAAGAATTAACTGATTGAAATTTCTTTTTTTTTTTTTTTTTTTTGCTACTAAAGGACTTTTGAAAGCACCCGATTTACATTATTTACATTGGTTTTGAAATCTACCTTTTTTGGCAATGAAAAGACAAATAAATGAATAGTTGGCCTATTATTCAGTACAATGACTAATGCTTATTCTTCTCCTCTTTCTTCATTTCCAGCATTCAAAATTTGATTTACCAAAGGCATTAGACAAGTCTTAAGATGAAAGTAATTTTGTTTAGAGAACTAGTATGTGTGTTAGGCACAGTTGAGGACTCCATGACTATGCAGTGATATTCCACAGTACTAAAGCAGGTGCTCCTTTTAATACAAAGTTGAAGGGTGAAAATGTGCTGTTTAATTTGCTTATTTAATCTCAAATAATACAATTTTGGTTTTTGGCATTAAGAAAATATGTAAAGTGAAGAAAGCAATTAGTTTAGAAATGAATGCTTCTCAATGATTTGAATTATCACATAGGGTAGCATAGAACATTGATATTCATATTGTCATAATTTTTTAAACAAACACTCATGACTGTTACTAGTCTAGGAATTAGAAATAAAATAATTTTTGAAAAGGCAAAGTTTCTACCCTCAAAAAAGTCCTTCATATTTTCTCCTGGAGGATCCATTTAAGTTTCTTGGTAATTACAGTACTAATATAGCACTACTACTAATATGTCTTATGGCAGAGATTTGTATCACGTATGGTAGAGGATGGAAGGTGGGTATTTATATCATAATGGGGTACAAGAAAAAATATCCTGGAGGAAGAATAATTAGTTAATCAATGAAGGGAGGAAATTGTATTTTATTAAAATACAGCAGTATGAATGAAGTCACAGAGATGTAAAACAGCACACAAAGTACAAAAGAGTTTCTTATGTGACTTGAGTTGTATCATTTCAAACTATGTAAGGAGCAGAATAAGTTGATGCAGATAGAAAACAAACAGAAGCACTTATGGCATTAAAAATGGGAAAGAGTTATTACCTAAAGAGTACAAGACTTGACCTATTTTATCAGGTTAAAAGTATTTCTTTTCTTTAGTTATTTTGACAAAAACACCAAAATAATAAATCAAATAAACAAGACATAATTTAGTTGTATCATTCCAAGTCTCTAGAGAAACAAAAAAATATATATAAATGTGTGCCTATAAATGAGAGAGACTGAGAGTCAGAGAAAGGAGATAGAGACAGAGTCAAAGGGGATTTATTAAAAATTACTGGTTTGTGTGATTATGGAGGCCAACAAGGTACAAGATCTGCAGCTGGCCACACATGGACTGGGGATAGTGAATGGTGCAGTTCTATACAAAGTCCTGCAGGTTTGAAACCCAGGAAAAGACAATGTTTCAGTTCAAGTTTGAAAGTAGGAAAACACATGATTTAGTTCAAAAGCAGATATAAAATTTAAAATTCTCTCTTCCTTGGCTTTTTTAAAAAATTCTATTCAGGTTTTTGAAAGATTGGATGAATTCCTTCCACATTAGGAAGGACAATCTGCTCTACTCAGTCACCAATTCAAATATTCATCTCATCTAGAAATACCCTGAGAGACACACTCAGATTAAGGTTTCACCAAATATCTGGGCACTACATATCTCAGTCAAGTGAACACATAAAAATCATTATATACACAGTAATAATATAAAACACCATAATAATGTAAAATTTATATATATAGCTATATAAAAAAGTGCCTCTTTATTATCTATTTTTCTATCTAATTTGTTCATATATACCTGGCAGGCTAAGTTTATAACCATCTTTTAATTTTAATCAGCAAAACAAAATTACCTATTCACCTCAAGATCCCTATGATTCCATCATGATTACTTATGTCTGCCTTGTACATGACACTTATAACTGAAAATTATTTGCTTTGTGTTTCACACAAACACTGCCATGTATGAAAATTATTATATGACCTGATTATTAAAAGTATTTTAAATCCTTTTGTACCAAGTCTATTTTCAGGGTGGCTTACCCTAAATAAAGAATCTTCTATTATATTTTATATGGTTACAAGATGTTTTTGCCTTGGTTAAAAACTGGCCTTCAACTTGGCATTGCCTAAAACTTTTAATCAGGTGATATGTTGGTTTCAGATCCTATTGACCAATATTTTTCATGATTCCAAGTTTATCTATCTTGGTCTAAGAGAAATTTATTTCTTTTACCTTTTTTCTTTCCTTTCTTCCTTCATTATTTACTTTTTTCTTCTATTCATTTTAAAATACAACAAAATTCCACTGTAATGTTGAAATTTAACTCAAAAGTTCAAAGCATGTAAAATAAGTTTACGTGTTATAGAAATCACAGCAAAATGACTTGGGTAAGCCTTCAGTAAAAGCTTGGAGCCAATGGTCAATACCATAACTGCATTGCAGGGACTTAACAGTCAAAATGTTTCAATGTATTTTTAGGATATATGCCATGTATCTGGCACTATCTAAGACATACCAGTAATCAAGAAGACACAAATTCCTTCCCTGATAAAGATTAAAGAGTAGTTAAAAACAAATGATAAGTGGAAGATCTTAATACCTTACATGGGAGTAAATAAGACAGAGAAGAATGAGAGACAGTGACCTGTTGTGTGATAGGGACAAATGATTAGAATAGGACCCCCCTCCCCCAGTAAATGTAATACTTGAGCAAGGACATGAAGAAGTTGATAGAGTATCATGTAACTATATGGGAGAAAAAAATCCAAGAGGAAAAATTTTTATTTCTTAATAAAGCAAGAGCAGGGCTGGGGCTGTAGCTCAGTGGCAGAGTGCTTGCCTAGCATGTGTGAGGTACTGGGTTTGATCCTCAGCACCACATACAAATAAAATAAAGGCATTCTGTCCTTTACAACTACAAAAAATTCTATAAAATAAATAAATAAAGCAAGAGCAATGTGGCATCTTTAGGAAGAGACCAGGGAGCTAGTGAACATCAATTAGAATGAACAAGAAGGAAGCTAACAGTGATTTAGAAGAGGCCAAATCAAATCAATCCTGTAGGTAAATTTAAGGCTTCCGAGTGAAATGGGAAGGTACTATGGGATTTTGAGCAGAGCTATAATATGATTTGTGTCTTAAAAGGAGCATCTTTGCTTCTGTGTATAAAGTTTAATTTTGGTGATAAGAGAAGAATTAGAGAGACCAGCTGGTATAAAATAACCAGGTTAATGTTAATGTTAGCTAACAAAATTTGGCTATGAATCAGAAGTTGGAAATGAAAGAGAGTCACTATGGAGCATCCTTAGCTTTCTAGCTTGAATGGACAGGAAGGAAATATGTTTCTTGAAAACAGAAATATTAACATAGGAGATAGGAGTTTGGTTTTGGACATGTAAGTTTGAAATATTTTAGACATCCAAGTGGAATTATAGTGGAGGAACTTGTTATTTATAGTTCAAGGGATAAGTCTGGACTGATTATATCAGTTTGAAAATAATCAACATACGGACAATAGTCAAACCCGTGGAACTAGAAGGACCACCAAGAGAAGGAGCCAAAAACTATGCTACAAATATTTAGAGGTAAAAAGCTAGAGAGAAACCTGTCACAGAGACCAAGAAATCCATAAGGTAGGAGGAAACCTAGAAGATGATATGGTCCTGACAATAATATTAACAAAATGTCTTGAGGAGAATGAGTCATTAAAACTATTAATCATTCAAATGTTCCATAGGGGTCAAGAAAAATGGAAATTTATCAGTATCTTTAAAAATGGAAATTGGTGGTGACATTAGTATGTGGTTTAAATAGTCTAATGTTATAAAATAATAGGTTTTTTTAAATAAAGTATGAGAGAGAAGCAATTGGAGACAATAGCTAAGAACAAAACTTGGGAAGAGTTTTGCTGTGAGAAGTGTTATATATCCAGAGAAAAATAAAGTATGAGACACATTTGTTGACGTCTTAAGTGGGATAAATAAGGACATGTTATAATGCCAATGGAATGAATGTGAGAGATCTGTTTTTAAATAGGAATGCAGAGACTTCCTCTATGAGGACAGGAGAGGAGACAAAATATACTAAAGAAATGATGTTGGCACTTTTGATCAAGTCAGTCCTGTAGAGAAGAATGAGAGACAGTGACCTGTTGTGTGATAGGGACAAATGATCAGAATAGAGTGTGAGCAGGGAAGTGTGATCAATGGGAAGTTATATTTTTCTCCTTTTCTCAGTAAAACCAGCAGCATGTGCAGCAGCTGAGAGTGAGAATGGGCTATCATTAAAGATAATAAAAGAATAATGTGCCAAGCCTTGAAATTAGGAGCAAGAAGATGGACAGCTTCTCCACTGCCTGGCTCACTAACAGAGGAGTGTACCAAAGTGCTTCAGTGTCCTTTGGGGCAGCTGTATACTCAGGGAAGAACCAGGTTGTCACAAAAAGTAAAAAGGTAAAAGAAATATTCAGAGAGCTGAGTAGACATGAGAAAATGTCACTAATGATTGATTGCTGAATTTCTTACATGTTGCAGTCTGCATTAAATCAATATCAAAACTTTCATGTATATTGAAAGACAAGCCTTCGATTTCCCCGGGAACTAGTTATTTTTTCACTGATCCTATGAAAAGCTACAGCCAGCTCAATTCTCTCCTGATGTGGAGAATGTACAAAGCCATAAACTAGTTGGAAGGCATCCAACAGAGATTTTCACAGAAGGTGGAAAGATGTCTCACTTCTTTCCTTCTTCCTCTGGGTCACATTTATCCTAGAAGGCCACATCACACTCAGGGAAGCCCCATCCACTGAGTCTTTAAGGGTATATTATGTAAGTAGGAAAGAAAGACATAGCTGACAACCTCACTGATTCAATCCTACCTTGAAAGTTCCCTCTGAAAAATTTTAAAGCAATTTTAAATTTTAAAGTGCTGTAGATTGATGTGGGTGGGTGCTCCAAATATCAATAATCCCATGACAAGGAGAATTTACTGTCTCCACCCCATCAAATAGATGAGAGAATTGGGCTCACTTTCATTTCTCCCATAAATCCTGAGACCAAAACTATAATCCAACTTCAATGGATTATATTAATGGAAATAAATTTGAGGTTCATTATATTTAGCAATTTATTTCTGTTCTAGCATATGCCAAAGGAGAGATGGCTCACATATGGCTCTTAATCTATTATACAATGTCTTTCTAATTATCCAACAAACATAAAAGAAGAAAAATGTTAAGTTTAGTTTTCTATGACTAAAGCAAGGGGAAAAAAAAAAGATCCATGCAGCAATCTTTTCATTTCCCTTGTTATGGAATGACAGTAGAATAGAGTAATAGGTCTACAGAAGGTAAGACAGTGTTATTGAACTGAGAATCTGGAAATGGAAAAATTAACGTGTGTGATTGTGTGTACAAATATATGTTTAATGTGCAAGAGTGAGAATTTGCTCTGGCAATTTCCACAAAGACTTCAATCAAAACCATGTTAATTCTAGAAAAAGTACATGAACAGTAAAAATTACAGAAAAAGTTTTAAATGCAGCTTGATTATTTTCCTATCATACAATAACCTAAGTTATTTCTAAAAATTTTTATTTGAGTTGTTGCCTTACTAGAGATGTTTAGAACTTACTATAAATTAAATGAGACAACTTTCAAGTGATCTGATTCATTAAAACAAATGAGTGATTTAAAATTATTTTTTCATGCGATTTAAATTTTATGTGAACATTTTATTTTACACTGAGAAAGCTGTATCCTTCCTTTCTTGCTTCCTTTCTTCCTTTTATGCAAATAAAATGTCATTTTAACCTCTGTCATGGTTATGATCCCAATGACAAGAAATTGCAATATATAACGTCTTTTTTGAAACTGAAGTAAATTTCTTTTCTCACTTGAAGCATGTTACTTCTCTCTGCATCACACATTTCTGAGAAATATAAGGGAGAAAATAGTACATTGCTCATGGAACTCCAGGAAAGTTAAATAACATTTTGAAGTTCTGGTTCCACTGACTAGCATTTAGTAATTCCTAAGTAAATAGTAACTATGTTTCAGTAAGTTAGGATTCAAAAGATATTGCTTTTGATATATGTGCTGCCAAATCTGTAACTGGCATTAGTTATTCAGTTCATTTTATATAAGGTTATGTGTATCAATACATATATTGTGAAAAGAACAAAGTAAAGGCATATTTTTTATTCAAAAACCTTTTCCATTTCTAGCCCCTTCTAATAACCTTCTAATGTTTTTAGATTAGCTTTTGAAAAAGTAGTGTCAAAGTGTTTATATTTAAGGATGAAAAGAGAAAAATAACTCCCAAAGACCCTTTTAATCAGAAAAAAATATCTGTGGAAATAACAAGAGCATAAAAATAATTAAGAGAAAAAAATAGATAGCCAATGATTTCCCAAGAGAGTTGACCATGAGGAGTAAAAGGAGACAGATTTAAATGTTCTTTCTTTACTCACAAATGCTCTCTGATCTCTTGAACATTGTTTCTCATTTGCATAAGGTAGGAGAGAGCTGGACTCACAGATGAACTCTCAGGTCCTTCCCAGTTGCAAAATATATTTCAATTTGACAAATCTCTGCTCAGCATACGTTCAATTCAGCTCTCCCACAAGCTATAGTTTTAGTTTGTTTCGACTCTCTATGCTTTTTCTGTACTCAGAGCCCATTTGGTATTTATCCAGAATCATAGCAAGTGTTTGAGGAAAACAGACATACAACAGATCTACATTTCAGTGGACTTTGGTCCAGTTGCTAAGCCAAGTAGAATATCTCAAAGAACTCACAGTAATTAATTAAAAGTAGCCAGAATATCATATAATCAGTTTCTAGGTTATCTAAGAATTTTCCTTGCTGGTAACAAGGGATTATGTTCAGAATGAGTAAAGGATTGATTGCAATGCCTAAATTAATATGATGTAATTACAAGTTCTTTTAGACTATTCTTTTTTGGTGAGAAATGTTTACTCTATCTCTTGTTCAATTGTTAAAACTCATAATTTGTATAATTACCATTCAGATGTCCAGAAAGTAATATATCAGTTTTACAATTACCAATTTTTTTTATTGAAAACATTGTTAAGAGCAACTTATCCAGGGAGGGATTTGAGTGTATCAATGTGTCAAATAAGATGTCCATGAGCCAAAGGGATATATACTACAAGATCCCTCCTGCCTTCCACCCTGTGTTATTCTTCCTAAAGTTTTAGTAAATTTATCAGTGGCTCTATTATTTTTGGAAACTTAATATGAAGGAAAGAATGGAAAAGTTATCTTTCTTGAAGACTCTGATATGGTAAAGTCTTCATTTGTTTTTAAATATAGAGAATACAGTATGTATAAAGAGTATAACATGGTTCAAACCTTATACTATGAAGTTAAATTTTATTTCATGTCTACTTAAGTGTAGAATCTCAATAAATTATTAACTTCTACAAGCCTTAGTATACTTACATATAAATTATGGGAAACATGAAAATTATCTCATCAGATTTCTATGAAAAGTATATGAGACAACATTTTTTTGGCAGAGTCTGGAACACAGCAAGACAGAGACAATTGCAAACACTAATACTAATTATAGCCCAATCACTAGCTCTATTACTGGTATTAGCGTGTTTCTGTGTGTAATAGTCTTTTTGTAGGTTACCAATTATGTAAGCCCTCTCCAGTTGGTGGAAAAGGCATGGGTACAACTAAAATGCAGCATATTTGTCTCGTCCTGGGCATCTGTCCAGTGACCAGATGGTCACCACAGTCCACCTGGATACATGTGATGCTCCTGCAAATAATGCCAGGTCAGAGTTCCTTAAGTGGCACTTCAACAAAAAATGGAGTAATTTAAAATTATCTAATTATATATTAACTACATTTATGTTAAAAGACTAATGAAAAAGAGAAACACAAAGCACTAATTACAAATTGATTGTGTTGTGTCTTAGCACTTTGGGGATGTCTATGCAATAATGTTATTTTATTTTTCTCTTCTCTCCTTTTTAATTTTTCAAAGAGCTGAAAATGTCTCACTAGAATTTAATGTTTATTTAACTACAGATATGCTCCTATTAACTTGTAGAAAATCTTTAAAAACTTGCTTTTTTTCCCCTTCCTATACTTCCCTTCTAACTTTGCTTCTTTTTATGTTTTCTCTCATTTTTACAAATTATTTTTTCAACTCCGTGTGTATGTATATGTAGGACTCCTTCTCTCTATGTCCCCTAAATATTCTTTCCTGAAGTATCCTCTGTGGGACGAGCTACATTCTGCTGCCCTCCTTTTACTTTACTGTCTTTTCCTGATATCTTAGTTCTGTATAAAAACATCAATTTCTGATGAAATAATCATATTATTTATCATGTTGTAAGGATTAATAATAAGTCACCACTTATTATTAATTCTATGGCAGTGGACATTTACATTTGTAAATAATATTTTCCTGGTTTGAACAATATTATTTTTATCTTCAAGAAAATATTGATATTTTAACAAGAGGACTGGCTGTGAGTCCAGAAACCACCAGAAAATACTATTTCACAAATTCTGCAGATTCCTCAACCAACAGCATAAAATTACATATTTCAATAAGTGAAAAAATCTTGGTTTTTGTGTTTTTACTATTAATATTTTAATATTGACAGGATGTCACTTGTATTTCCACAAAAGTAAAGGTGTAAATGTACAAATAATAACCTTAACTTAATTTTTTAAATGAAAAGCATGTGTGTGATTCAGTTAGATCATTACTTTCTATCAGGATCAGATTAAAGCAGGGCCTTGCATCAAGAGGCCTAATAGCAGCAGAATAATGAATGGCTGAGACACTATATGCTCCTATTATGTGAATAAGAGGGAATTTATAACATCTCTGCAGAGACACAAAATTATGAAAGGAGAACCATGGTTGCAATGGCCAAAAGTAAAGAAAAGTGAGAGAATGCGGGTACAGTTGAGGAATCTGAACCCTCGAGGCTCTACCTTGGTAACTATATAATTATCAAGCCAAGAGATGATACCAGGCTAGATATTGATCATCCACTTATGGCTCCAAAAATAGTTAGCCATGACTAAGGTGATTTAAAGAAATTCATTTTGTGTGGAAATACTCAAAGCTCTAGAAAACCCAATCACCCACTTTGAAATAATTCATTTATGTTTCATTTATTCCATAAACCACAAATGAATAAAATGCTAGTCATTGGCAAAGAAACATAAAATACAGACTAAGTGGTAGGTAGAACTATCTGAATAATAATGGTTAATTTTGTCAAATATTTTTGAGGCCTACCATGTTCCAGTCAATAAGTGTTTTGTTAGTTATTATGTTATTACTTCCATATCTTATAGTGTTTCTATAAGATATGGAAGAAATAAGAGCTGACTCTGGGAAAGTTAAAAAAAAACACATTTGCCACATAAACTAGGTCTTGAAACTGAACAGAAAAGAATTAGGCAAGTGGACAAAACCCCTTAGATTTTAGTGATCTTGTACAAGTGGATAGTCCAGCCTATATGATTTCAAAATGCCTGGAGAAAGAGTAGAACAAATAAAGTTTATTTTCCATCTGCTCTTCCTATCAAAAACTTCAATATCAGAAGATTTCCTCAGAAATCTGTAGCATTCTAGCCAGACTCCATGGCACACACCTGTAATCCCAGAAGCTCAGGAGGCTGAGGCAGAAGGATCAAGAGTTCAAGGCCAGCTTCAGCAATTTAGTGAGGCCCTATGCAACTTAGCAAGACTCTGTCTCTAAATAAAATATAAAAGCGCTGGGGATATGACTCTGTTGTTAAGCACTTTTGGGTTCAATCCCCAGTACCAAAAGAAAAAAAAAAGAAAAGAAAGAAAGAAAAAAAGAAAAGAAAGGAAGGAAAATGTGAAGAAATATGTAGCATTCCATATAAAATTCTTCACATTGTGATTGCATCTCTCTTACTAAGCTTCCTGTTTGCACTGAAGCTCTATTAAAAGATATAGCATTTTCAAACATCTATTCTATGCCTTTGGAGTACTTTTTTTGCCTTCTGCTATTTATTTTGCCAAGAAGGCCAATATTTCTACTCTTTAATTCTCAAAGCCTCATGATCTTTCATGGTTTCACTCAGCCCTTTCTTCCTTCCCCAAGCAGAATTAACTTTTCCTTCCATGGCCCCTTTGTCTATTACTTAACATGTCAACTTGATTGAACTCAAGAACACTCAGAGCATTGGTATAATATTTTTTTCTGGATATGTCTGAAAGGGTGTTGTGGGAAGACAGTTTTATTTGTATCAATAGACTGAATAAGAAAGATCTACTCTCACCAGTGTGGATGGGAATCATCAGATCCATTGAGGGCTTAGGTAGAACAGAATGCAAGAAGGGCAAAATTCACCATCTCTTCTTAAATAGGACTATCTGTCTTCTTCAGCCCTTACCTATTGGACATTAGAGCTCCTGTGCAATTCAATTTTTCCATACTCTAGGACTTAAAACAATACCCCTTAGTTGCTAAGGACTTCAGTCTCAGACTGAATTGTATCACTGGCTTTTCTTGTTCTCCAACTTGCAGACTGCACATTGTGGGACTTACTGGTCTCCAAAATTATGTGAGCCAATTCCCACAGTAAATCTTCTCTCATGCATCAATATTTATATATCTCTGTTTCTTCTATTTATCTATCATCTGTCTGCCTCCTATTGGCTCTGTTTCTCTGGAGAATCTTAACTAGTAAGTCCCATAGCACTTTGTTTTTATTTCTGCTAAAACAGTTAAATAGCCTAATCTTTTAGAGCTGTTTGCACACATGTCTGATTCCCTCATGAACTCAAGACCAGAAATTCAATCCTCTGTATTTTGGCAACTTCCCCAAAGGAGACACAAAGTAGCTCCTACTCAATAAGTGATTATTGGAGGAATTGAGACCAATGGATCTGTAAACTCACTTTTTGTGGTACATACCTCAATTTTAATATATCATGCAGGTTTCTCTTCAAGTGAGAAGAATCTAAACTTTGAGGATAGAAATGGTTTTACAAAATGTGTTAATAAAATTGAATGAATGTATGCCTTAAAATAATAAGTTTTTAAAATCCTTGTTTCTTATAGTTGCAAACATTTTCTATTAAGGACCCAACTGGGAATAAAAACACTGGAATTCTAGCTGGAAGTCCACAATATTGTTTAGGACAATTATCCTCACTGAGCTCTTTGAACTTTCAGGTCTTCATCAGAAAATTGAAGAGGTTGGACACACTCAATCACTTCCAGTTTGCTTTTCAGGCTAATATCCTAAAGCCTAATCTCAAATTAGTCAGTGAAAGAAAGCAGGCATTTGAGCCAGACAATATAATCCACTGGAAAATACTATTGATCAAGTAGAAAAAGAGATGCATTTTTAATGTTGAGATCAATGCTCCAATTTTTCATTTTTTTGCCACTGAAAGGTATGAAAAAATAGCAGAGCCTACAGCATTATCATAAAGACATTAAGTATTCACAAAGGTACAATTTCTAACATAAAGTGAGAATTTTAATATCCTTCTGGAAATATCACAAGGCTATTCTCGATTGGGATGGACACTCGATCTGCCGGGGAAGCAGTAGGTGCCACAGCATCATTATTTTCTCAAAGAAAGTTGCAAGCAGTAAAGTTAAATGTCAGAAACTTGAAATAACCTGAACAGCAAACTCTTAAAAATACCGGTTAAAAAAAATACTGGTTATGCCACAGTTATAGATTAGCAAAAATAGAAAAATCTAATTAAAAATAATAATAAACTATTAACTCAAAAATTGATGTTTAAAAGATTATCTCAAAGTCAAGCTTATACATATATTTATGTATATAATAGTTCTATATTACATGTAAATATGTATGATTTATGTATATTATGTATATATAAAACATATACATACATCTTAAGATAATTAAGGCAAAATTAAAGTATGACTCTATTGGCACATAAAGTACTTGATGGGAAGATATCCTTTTATTTCTCCTTGGAATATGCCTCAAACTTCTAACAACTTAGAACTTCTATCAACATGATGATAATATGTAAAACAAAATAACCTGACCAAATTGAGATTTTTTTCAGTCAGCTATAGTTCTTGAACTATGGTTAGGATATGCTATAGAATGGTCTGGCTGGGATTTCAATCATAACTTTCATATTGAAAACAAGACTTTATGCTCCAATTAAGTCACTTATTCGTTTCAATTGAACATGTTTTCTGAACATTATTTTGGAATTTGTGTATCACTGTAAGCCATTAAAAATGGATTCTGACCTTCCAAAATCTTTTGACCAGTGGGGCTATTCTCCAATTTGCAGAAAGAAAATAATTTTACCAAAAGACTTGAAAATGGAGTTCTAGCATTCTGAAATCTTACAAATATTTTCCGTGTAAATTGCAGTTTCACATTGGATAGAAAATAGTTACAATGAAAAAGGTATGAAATGTTAAAGTAAGAATTATTCCAAATCCCTTCTTTTCCCTAAAACCACATCCAAGCAATTACCAAATCCTACATCTGCAACATTAATCTGACTTAAATCTGCACTTCCTCTGCAATTTTTTCTTATTGTTGTTGCTTGCTACTGCTCTGGCATGGAAACTCATTTCGCACCAGGCCAGAATATAATGCCTGCTTGTCTCCTGTACTATATTTTCAAAGTACAGATAGTCTTCAATTCCAAACAGTTCCTCTTAGGGTCTTTTGAGTTCACAATAGTATGAAAGTAATATGCATTCAATTAAAGCCATGCTTTAAACTTTGAATTGTGGTTCTTTTCTGGGACTAGCAAGATGATACTCCCTAGTGACAGCAGTGAGTGACAACAAGCCACAGCTCCCAGTCACATATGCAATAACAGGCCAAGCAATCTCTATGGTGTGATGTGTTGCTAAGCTATGATGTTTGCTAGGTTCAGGTATATAAGGGTATTTTCAACTTAACAGTGGGTTTTTAGGGATGTAATTCCATCCTAAGCCAAGTAGCATCTGTACAGTGTCACCACTGCTATAAGCATACTCTTTCCAACAATGACTAAAGATGCAATTATTTCAGAATCAGAAGTCTTCAGAACATTTTCATTATCTCAGAACAAAATCTAAACTCCTTTATATGGCTTATAAAACCTTCATAAACTGTCTGTACATTGTTCATCTCTCATCACTCAGCCTCCCCACGCTTTAAAGCCAACAATGTTTTAGAATATAAAACACGAATTCTTTGTCTTGTACCTTATATCACATGCACATTACTCCTAATAATGAGAATATCCTTCTCCCTATTATTTGGCCTTCCCAATTCCCACCGATGCTTCAGCTCAAACTGTTCCTCTTGTGTGAAGTTTATTCCAGCAGAAAACTTGGGGGAAGGGTATTCTTTCTTCCTTTGTATTAGGAAAAATCATTGCACAAGCTAGTTTTATTATGATATTTCTAATTATACTTGCATTTTTTTCCCTGCTAGAATGTGAGAATCTTAAAGATGAGTATTAGAGCTCTGTCTTCATTATTTGTGTCCACAGAGCAAAAAATAATGCCTAACAGGAAGAAAGTCTTTATTAAATATTTGCTCAAGAAGAAAGGAAGACAGGGAGAAAAGAAGAGGGAAATGTGAAAACAAAGGAGGGTATGATGGACAGGAGAGAGAAAAAAAGCAAAGCAATTCTTTAGCAAAGAGTAGTGTTTAGACAAACCACTCTGTCTAAAACCACTTCTCCCTAGCCCCATCTCATATATTTTTTCATAGTGATATCTTCAATAAATAGTAATAAAAATCTTAAAATTAAATAATATATATTATTACAAAATGGCAATGCAGCCTCCAAAGTGCATGAGGGGACATAAAAGGACCTCATGTGACAATTATTATTGCCAAATGCCCCACTGACTTGCTGGTGGGGATAAGAAGTTTTCATTTTTATTTATTTATTTTTATTTATATATGACAGCAGAATGCATTACAATTCTTATTACACATTTAGAACACATTTTTTCATATCTCTCGTTATATACAAAATGTATGCACACTAGTTCATGTCTTCATACATGTACTTAGGGTAATAATGTCCATGACATTCCACCATCATTTCTAA
The DNA here is from genome assembly GCF_045843805.1 of Urocitellus parryii. NCBI lineage: Eukaryota > Metazoa > Chordata > Mammalia > Rodentia > Sciuridae > Urocitellus > Urocitellus parryii. The sequence continues at coordinate 85,940,228 of NC_135541.1, read as the reverse complement.
CCCCATGCCACCTCCCTTCCTTTCTGTCCCTCTTCCCTATCTAGAGTTCATCTATTTCTCTCATGCTCCCCTCCCTACCCCACTATTAATCAGCCTCCTTATATAAGAGAAAACATTCAATATTTGTTTTTTGGGGGATTGGATAACTTCAATTAGCATTATCTTCTCTAACTCCATCCATTTACCTGCAAATGCCATGATATTATTCTCATTTATTTCTGAGTAATATTCCATTATGTATATATGCCACATTTTTTATCCATTCATTTTTTGAAGGGCATTTAAGTTGGTTCTACAGTTTAGCTATTGTGAATTGTGCTGCTATAAACATTGATGTAGCAGTGTCCTGGTAGTATGCTGTTTTTAAGTCCTTTGGGTATACACCGAGGAGAGGGATAGCTGGATCAAATGGTGGTTCCATTCTCAGTTTTCCAATGAATCTTCATACTGCTTTCCATATTGGCTGCACCAATTTGCAGCCCCAACAGCAGTGTATGAGTATACCTTTTCCCCACATCCTCACCAATATTTATTGTTGTTTGTCTTCATAATAGCTGCCATTCTGACTGGAGCAAGATGAAATCGTAGAATGGTTTTGATTTGCATTTCTCTAATTGTTAGAGATGATGAACACTTTTTCATATATTTGTTGATTGATTTTATATCATCTTCTGAGAAGTGTCTGTTTAGTTCCTTGGCTCATTTATTGATTGGGTTATTTGGTTTTTTGGTACTTAGCTTTTTGAATTCTTGGAAATGAGGAAAACTACTCCATTTACAATATCCTCAAAAAAAAAAGAATAAAATACTTGGGAATCAACAAAAGAGGTGAAAAATCTATATAATGAAAATCACAAAACTCTAAAGAAAGATATCAAGGAAGACCTTAGAAGATAGAAAGATCTACCTTTCTCTTGGATTGGCAGAATTAATATTATCAAAATGACCATACTACCAAAAGCACTCTATAGATTTAATGCAATTCTGATTAAAATCCTAATGACATTTCTCATAGAAATAGAAAAAGCAGTCATGAAAATCATCTGGAACAATAAGAGACCCAGAATAGCTAAAGTAATCCTTAGCAGAACAAGTGAAACAGGTGGCATCACTATACCAGACCTAAAACTATACTACAGAGCAATAGTAACAAAAACAGCCTGGTATTGCCACCAAAAAAGACTGGTAGACCAATGGTACAGAATAGAGGACACAGAAAATAACCCACATAACCACATTTATCTTATATTAGACAAGATGCCAAAAACATCCATTGGAGGAACGATAGCTTCTTCATAAAATAGTGCTGGGAAAACTGTAAATCCATATGCAACAAAATGAAATTAAACCCCTATCTCCCACCATGCACAAAACTCAACTCAAAATGGATCAAGGACCTAGGAATTAAACCAGAGACCCTGCGTCTAACAGAAGAAAAAGTAGGCCTTAATCTCCATCATGTGGGATTAGGCCTCAAATTCCTTAATAAGACTTCTTTGGCATAAGAATTAAAATCATGAATCAATAAATGAGATGGATTCAAACTACAAAGCTTCTTCTCAGCAAAAGGAACAATCTGTTTGGTGAATAGAGCGCCTACATCTTGGGAGTAAATCTTTACCCCTCACACATCAGATAGAGCACTAATCTCTAGGGTATATATAGAACTAAAAAACCTTCATTTATATTTAAAATCTCCATTCAGAAATACCTCTTCTTTCACTCCAGCTCCAGTACCTTCTCAGCCTTGACTCACTTTCACCATCATTCTGATATTGACTTCCATTTTGCCAATATTTGTAGAGACATTTCATAGTAATGGAACAAAGAGAAAGCAGTCCAAAAAAGGAAAAACATCAGTAAAAAGGCATATCCAGAAAATATTTGTGTTCAAGGATGGTATCACAGATGCTAAACCTATTAGTAACAAATCCCAACTAGTATGTCAGAATTGGCTGAATATTATTGAAGTCTAAATTAAATTATTAAATTATTATTATTATTATTATTATTAAATTACAGAAAGGAAATAGATAAAGAAATAATCAGTGAGGTGAATAGAGAGCCTACAGTTTGGGGATAAATTTTTACTACACACACATCAGATAGAGCATAATCACTAGGGTATATAAAGAACTCAAAAATCTTAACACCAAAAAATAAAATAAAATAACCCAATCAATAAATGGGCCAAGGAACTGAATAGACACTTCTCAGAAGAAGATATAAAATCAATAAACAAATATATGAAAAATGTTCAACATCTCAAGCAATTAAAGAAAGGCAAAACAAAACTAAGATTTCATCTCACTCCAGTAATAATAGCAGCTATCAAATAATACAAACAACAATAAGTGTTGGCAAGGATGTGGGGAAAAAGGTACACTCATACATTGCTGGTGGGACTGCAAATTGGTGCAGCCAATATTGGAATATTGGAAGCAGACAAGATGCCAAAAAAATGCACTAGAGACAAGAGAGCTTTCAAGTGTGGAGAATTCTTGGAACGCTGGGTATGGAACCACCATTTGACCCAGCTACCCCACTCTTCAGTCTATACCCAAAGGACTTAAAAATAGCATACTACAAGGACACAGCTACATCAATGTTTATAGCAGCACAATTCAAAATAGCTAAACCGTGGAAGCAATCTATTCTTCAGTAGATGAATGGATAAAGAAAATGTAATATCTATACACAATGGAATATTATTCAGCACTAAAAGAGAATAACATCATGGCATTTGCAGGTAAATGGATGAAGTTGGAGAATATAATACCAAGTGAAATTAGCCAATCCCCCAAAAAACAAATGCTGAATGTTTTCTCCGATTTAAGGATGCTGATTCATAATGTGGATGGGGGGCATGAGAGGATTAGATGAACGCTAGATAGGGCGAAGGGAATGGAGAGGAAAGGAAGGGTCAGGGGAATAGGCAAGACGGTGGAATGAGGTAGACATCATGACCCTAAGTACATGTATGAAGACAAGAATGGTGTGACTCTACTTTGTGTACAACCAGAGATATGAATAATTGTATGAATATATGTGTAATATATTCTGAATTGTAATACATTCTGCTATTATATATAACAAATTAAAATTTTAAAAAAAGGAAATGGATCATTCAAATGAAGTAGGGGGAGCCTATGTACCTGTGCGTAATCATTCTATAAACCTTTATTGAGTACCTCCTTGTATAAGTCATTAAGCATTGGACCTTTATGAGAATAAAAAGAAACATAAATCATGTTTTAGCTAGTTTACAGTCCAGCTAAGCAAATAATCTGGCTGTGCAAAGGCGGGTCCCTCTTGCCTGATAATGCGATTGCCAAGAGAACAATTGAAAGGTTCAGAGAATTTATAAGCTTTGAAGTTGACACAGAAGAAGCAACAAAACTGCAGGGAGGGCTCAGAAGAGCCTTGGCAAGCAGGAGGGTTCCCATGCTGAGCTTCTGGTCTGTGTGCTTCCTGATTTCACTTAATGGTCTTGTTACCTTTATTAAAATTCTACTAATCAAGAAAGGCTTGATAAATCATTATCCTTCAAAAACTACAATCATCTCTGATAATGTTAAGATGCTATTGCTTTTTCATCACATATTGGTGGAGTTTCCTCAATCATTTGACATTCTTCATGGTAGGCTGAAGTCACTGAGAAATTGAGCCCATTTGATGTAGCAAGAGTAGCTAATTAGGTGCTGGGGGTATAGCTCAGTTGGAAGAGTGCTTGTCTCTCAAGCCCAAGGCCCTGGGTTCAATCCCCAGCACCCCCCCCCCAAAAGTAGCTAATTTGTGAAGCCTATAAGAACTTCATAGTGGGGTAAAGAGTTAGTCTTACTTTTGCCTTTTCCATGTAAGTTGTCTCAAAATAGCAGGAGTTTATAGAATTCCTGTGGGATATATATGGAGCTGTGGAAGGAATTCTAAAACTTCCCCCCTTAAAAAAATATAAGAGAGGAAATCCTCTTTTATCTTATGTTTTCTTCTACTTAATGACACCTACTCCTGAGAACCAGAATTGAAGTTAGTGCACACATTATCTATGCTATGGATTAATATAATTCGCTGGGTAACATTATGTATATGAAAACTGACTTGGACATATCTTAAAACATAGTTCTTTATGATATGGAGTTTTTCTCTGTGAGACTAAAGTAATTGCAAATAGAATATTATATACCCATTCAAACCTATGCCACATGTATAAACTGTGAACTCATAGGGATAAGTTTCTATTATATGGAAAATTGCACAAAGCCATGTTCCATCCTTTCCTGTACACAAGCTCATCATGACAAGTAGGATGATGACTCATATGTTTTCTTTTTTAAAAAAATGTTGTCATTTGATTGAAATACAGGTCTCTTGGAACTACTAATAAATGAACAAAATAAGGAGTTGGGGTGTAGCTCAGAACTAGATATGCTTAGCATTAGTGAGGCCCAGGGTTACATCCCCAGTACTACCACCAACAAAAATGAACAAATAAACCAACTACCTAGTGGAGAAGTTAAGGGCTCTCCCAATATGCTCATTTCAAAATCAACTTTAGAGGCAACCAAACTTTAGAGGAAAGAATCTGTGGTCAAAGGTGAGAGAATAAGAACAGAACCTGGGAGCTGAAGAATGGATGCTACAAGCACCCACCCAAGCTCTTCTAAAGGAAAAAGAGAAATGTATCATTCCTATTACTCAGGATCTATCAGGATAAATAAGCAGTCTAATGTAGGGAGGAGCCTAGGACCTCCATCAGTGTACCTGTTACAACAGATTCCCAGACCACTCTTCCTACTGATAAGTTATCCCATTCCCAGGCATGTCCCTAAAGTACCTGGTGTGCACTCTTGTCTTCCCATTTTCCTTTCACCACTGATTAGAATGTAAGACACAATCTTGAGCAGGCATTTCAGATCCCAAGAGAAAGTGAAGCTGAAGTTGTCAGCAGAGCCCTCTGTCACCGGAACTGGACAACTGATTTTTGGCTGCTCTATAAGGGAGAAATAATCAACATTCTGGAATAAATGATTGTTTTAAAAATTGATTCTTTTCTTTTTTTTGCTACAGCTGCTTAAATCATATTCCAGCAAAGGAAAATAGAAAGCAAATAATGCTTTAGCAGCAATAGTTTCAGGGTTTTTGCTTTTTTGTTTGTTTGTTGTTGGGACCAGGGATTGAACCCAGGGGCCTTTGATCACTGAGCCACATCCCCAGTCCTTTTTATTTTCTGTTTTGAGACAGGGCCTTGCTAAGTTGTTTAGGGCTTCCCTATGTTGCTGAGACTGGCTTTGAACTTGCAATCTTCCTGCTTCAGCTTACTGAGTCACTGGAATTATAGGCATACACCACCACACCCATCTATCTCAGGGTATTTGTAAAAATGAAATGAGAAACTGTTAGAATTTTAAATAAAGAAGACATTTAGGAATAGACAGGTCAACAACTCAGAGACATAAAATATTCGAAATAAGAAGGAATTTGAATAAGGTGATTGTTGAAGTCTGGGGTGTGCATTAGATCCCAAAAGAAGTGGTATGGAGGACAAAAAGATGAAAGAAGTTGTACAGGCTGGAGGAGCTCCGAATGTGAACAGCAGCTGGTGGAGGTTAATGAGCACACACGGCAAAGAAAACACAGCCAGAGAGCCAGAGAAATAAAAAGTCACCCTATATTTGCCCATGTTTCCACAGTACAAATTCAAAACATTTCACTTTGGAAAACTTTCATTTTACTTATTTTTACATGTGAAGTGTCAGGTGTATGAACTATATTAAACTCAAACAAAGTTAATAAAAAAAGAAAGGTATTAGGAGTATCTGTAGACTCCTCAAATTTCATAAACTCACCTTCCACAACTAAGCTCCCCTGTCAGTACATTAACGGGAAACAGGAGAACGCCAAGCCAACATCTTAATAAAGACCTCCAGATGCTTTAAGTACAAAACAGAATGTCAGGCCTACTCTGTTCCCTCGCTCTAATTGGTTTTCTGCCATCTTGTACATTTCCACCACACTAATCAGCACATCACATGAAAGATATTTCCCCAACAAGCTAAGCCTTTACCTTCTGGAAAGTGTATATCTATCAGTAACAGTACTGAAAGGGTACAAATGACAAATTCAGACATGGAATTTTAATGAAGAATTCATTTATCAAAGTAGGAGAAGGTTAAGGAAAATCAACAAGGAGGAAGCAGTACAGTCACATGGGACTAGAAGCAGAGAGAGCAGTTATTACCCCATGGCTACAGGGAGAACAAGAGTTGATGGCTCCCTGCTCTGAGGAAGCTACCTATGGGAGAGGCTCACCCGCAGCACACCGGGGACTTTCAGTAAAGGTTCAGGGAAAAAGTCAAGGGAATAAATACATGAACTTCACTTTCCTCCTGCCTTCGATGTTGTGTTATTTGAACTGATGATAAATTAAATTGAACCTATGAACAATATCTTAGCTTTCCCCCAGAATGAGACATTGATGGTTCTTGGTTTGAAATCCAATGACTCTCAACGCTGTGTAAAGACACAGGACATCTGGGCTTGTATGTGTCTGCCAGATGGTGTGGGATGCTCAAAGATCTGGATAGCTAATTTTACACAATAACTGCTTCTAATAGGAGTTTTATATTGAAACCTCTGACATACTTTTACCAGCAGTAGCGTTGCCAAGTCTGGCTATAATAAATGTGCATGATTGGATAGCTAATTCTCCAGATATGTCATTTTCTTCCTTCCTTTGAAGTCTTTGCCTTTTTTCACCAGTCTGTTTTTTTAAAATATTTACCCACTTTTGAATCTTTTCTGCCCCATAGAAAGAGGCATCTCCCAATACCCTGGGTGTGTACATACTCTTCTGCATTCATTCAGGGAAACTGTAGATACTTTTGGCTACAAATAACAAAAGCACTGTTTCCCGAGGACTGAGGGAACTCCAACTCTATTTTCCTTGGGTCCTTTAATGATCTTTCAACAGCTGCTGCTCTCTCCTAAGAGTGGCTGTCGGTGCGGTTTTCTCAACCTTTAAACTTCATCCCAATTTAAAGAGGCTTTGAATTATCTTCCCACTTTGAATCAGAACACAGATTGGAGCATCCTGTACTGTCTAATGCGCTGTCTCAGAAATGCCTCTTTATACTTGACTACAGGGCACACCCCTCACATAAATGAGAAGGGACACTGCAGATTGCCAGTCCCCTCACAGTTTTGCCTTTCATCCTTTTCAGTTTCTACTTTTTTTTTTCGTTTGGTTTCTGCCAGCTTCCTTAAAATAAAAATGCATTTCGCCTATCACCATCACCGGCAGGCTGATGTTCCTATCCTAAGCTGCTCTTCCTTTCCACTCATAAGAGCTAAATCAATGCTTAAAGAAAGAAAACACTTGCAAGGAATGAAGAGCAAAATTTTCAGGTCCCTTTCTTTATGATTATGAAGTGAAAATACCAACAGCTGCCATTGTTTAAGCAACGATTTCAATTTTCTTTTTTCTAAAAAGTAAGGCCAGAACATCACTATTGCTTCATATTGGTGAAGAGCCATTCAAAATTTTGCATCAACATAAATATGAGGATTTTATTGATGACTGTTTCAAAACACATTGAAATTTTAGTTAATGACGTTTCTACTTTAAGTCCTTCATTTATAAATTCATGAAAATACATTCTATTTTTAATTAACATGTTTCCCACTTACAATTCTTCAAAAGTGTTGGTTTTTATTATTATTTACTGAAAATACATGCATCCCAGGATCTATACTAGATACTGGAAACATAAATATGAATTAGAAGAGTTAATGACCTCCAGAACATGGATATCCTTGTTGTAATAAATTCATTTGTAAATTAATATTTACAACATATTTAATAATTGTTAGGCTGACAGTATAAAAGAATACTCAAGTGAAACCCTTCCTTTCCTCTATTTCAACCGAGAAAACAGTGAGAGAGATGACAGGGTAGACTTCCAACTGTATACGAGGAATTTACAGAAAGGACAAATTAAAATCCCTCTCATTTTCTGACCCTCTTATCAAAGTCAAGGATACAAGAAAGACAAAAGAATTTTCAGTGGAATACAAAGAAACTTGTTTACAGCTCTGAACCTCTCCCTTAACTCAAGCACATGAAAGTGGTCTGAGAGAGAATATTGAACATAAAAAAGAATGAAAAGGCAAAGCTGGTGTAGAGATTTCTTCTGAGAGAGGTAAGCCAGTCTTTGTGCCTCTGCCTCCTCTCCAGATGCCTGTGATCCTCCCTTCTAATACCATCCCTACTAGAGAGGGCTTCAAGAGGACCACATATAAAACTGAGAGGTGGATTCTCTGCAGTTAGACCCAGAAAACTGGTTGCAAACCTAGTTGAAGTCAACCATGGATTGTGGTTGACTTCACCTGACAAAGTTCTAGAGGGCAAGAAACAAGCTAACTACTTGCTTTGAAAGCAGGTCAAGGAGAATCAATATGGAATTTATCTGTTCTAGAGTTCATAAGGAAAAGATATAGGAGAATTTTCCATACATTATGTGTCAATAGGGAAGAAATGCATTATAGGTTTTTGAGTCCTGCCGGTAGCAGAGACCAGAAGCACAAAGAGACTTCAATAGAATGATCCTGATGGCTTACCACCAGAAGCCCAGGGGTGAGAAAGGAGCTCCACTCTGCACACAGTTATCTAATATAGTAGTCAACTGTAAAAAAAAAAAAAAAAAAAAAAAAAAAAAAAAAAAAAGGGAGTACCCCAGCGACCTTAGGAAGATCCTCCAAATGTTTTACAATAGATATTAAGCTTCAATCAAGGGTGAGTCCACTTAGGGTACCCAATATAGCTAGGAGGCCAGTATCACTAAGAAAAGGACTTCTATGGGTGTTTTCCTCTATTTCTAACTTCATTTTACTTGCTGAACTTAAACCTTTAAAAATCATTTCTTTTTCAGAAGATATGTTGTCTAATTTTAAGAGAAAGGATTGCTTATAGCTCCACTCTTTTCACTAACAAAGGAGTTCTGGCACATGGTACAATATTAGGTCCTAGGAATCAAGCATAGTATGCAAACGTAGTAAATGGCTAAATGGAGTATCCACTTTAAGTATGTTACTGTAACCTACAAAAGACAGCTCATCTGGTTTCCTGTATTTAAATTTCTCAACTTAAAAATCAGATGTAAAATTATATGTAATTATAAATTAGGTTCTCTTTTTGCTTCCACATACAAGAATATATTATTAAGTGCTTGAGGAGTCATTAATCTTATGCAACTACAATTCAGAGGAAATTCAGAGAAAATTTTATTTTCCTCACCATCTCTCTTAGCCAGTTCTATTGATGAGCTTTCTTATGGTAAGCTGTCATATGCAAGAGGAAGTCTCCTGGAGTCACTGAATGTTCTATGTGTATTATGCAAATAAACCTTAACCTACTGTCCTAATAATTTGAATCAGAATTTTCTTTCTATTCAATGTATTCTTAAACTTCTGACTCAAGTTAACATATCGTGTCTTCTCCAAATACTCAAAATATTAGAAATATCATTATGTTTTATATATATCATTATAAATACTATATACGTAGCATTTATATATAGGATATACATAATTATAAGTGATGATATATATCTTTATAAATGCTATATTTATAAGTAGATAAGAGATAGGCCATCCTAAGAGTCAATATATTCCCCATTTCTATAAGATAAGAATTCAAGCAAACACTGGTTGGACAGGACTATGGCTATTATGCTGAGATTTCTGAAGCTGGACAAGCAGGGACCTACAATTGTAGTAAACTCTAATCTTTCATATTCACCTAAGGTGATAATGAAAGATCTTGACTGAAAATATCACGTGGCTTAACAATGGGGAGGATTGGTCAGACATATATAAATATCAAAGGAAAATCATGGATGCAATAGGGCAATGCTCACCTGGGGAAAGGGTGCACTGTTTGGCCAGCCCAGGCAGACTATTTTATTTAACCACATCTTCTGTAATACCAAGTAGCTTCTATCATTGACAATTGTTAATAAAACAAAAATATTTTGTTGGTTTTTCAATGAGTTCTTGTAGGTAAATGGATGGAGTAATGTATTTGTTTTTCATTGCTCTGACAAAAAAGACCTGAAAAGAACAACTTAGAGGAGGAAAAACTTATTTGGGGCTCATGATTTTGGAAGTCCAGATTATGGTGAGCTGACTGTTACTCTGGCCTAAGGTGAGTCAGAACAACATGGAAGAAGGATGTTGCAGAGGAAAGCTGTTCAGGCCATGAAACTGGGAAGCAGGGGCAGTGGAAGCCAGGGATAGGATATAATCTCCAAAAGCACATGCCTAATGACTCACTTCCTCTAGCCACGTGTCTGACCTGCCTACAATTACTACCTAGTAGTTCATTCAAATTATTAATATATCAAATGGATTAATCTACTGATGAGGTTACAGCTCTCACTATCCAATCATTTCACCTCTGAACATTGCCTAGTACATGAGCATTTTGGAGACACCTCATATCCAAACCATTACAAATAGTGAGAGTAAAATTGTAAACCTTTGACCCAGATCAGCCTTCCTATAAATTGTGCATGCAGCCTTTCTTTGGACTCTTGGTACTTGACACTTACTGCCCAGTCCCTCAAAACAAACAGCCATAAGGACTGAATTCTTCTCCTTTCTACATTGTCCCAGGGCCCAAAAGTCAGCATTTCCACCCAATTACTTTCCACTTTTACACATTTCATGGCTATCGTGAGCTATCTCTCCAAAGTTATTAAAGTTATATTTCCAAGCACCAATCATTGTTTTTGTTAGCACTCTAGGTTCACAAATATATCAGTTTTGGGTGTTTTTACCATCCGTATTCCTCCCATAAACAATGTTTATTGTAATTTTAGTACACATTTTTGCAGAATACAGGGTTTTTCAAGAATCCAAGTATCATGTTGCAACAGAAACACTTGTACCCTATGTAGAGAAACTTAAGGAGACAGACACTGTTCAGTAAATTATATAATGACATCTTCTTGAACTGACCCGCTTTTCTAATAATTATGAGTCAGTTCAATGCAAATATCCAATCTATTGGTTCTATTCCTTTGGGAAATTACAAATTTGCATTTTATTATGTATGTCAATCTCTTGTGCATGTGCTTGACATATATCAGAAACCTATAGTTCAATCAAGTCCAGTCACTAACAAACGCTGAAGTTCAAGGAATTAACAGAATGGAATGTCACTTGTGAGGTGTCGACTTAGCATCTGATACTCTTATTGAAGACTAAGCCTTCTTTCTATCTTGTACTCTTTTAAAATATGTATATACTCTGTATTGTAATCTGGTAGAAACAAATCTAGGACATACCCCAACTCTGGATAAATCATTAGCCTCTCTATGATTAACTTTCTGCATTAAGAAATGATGCTATTTATGTACCTATTGCATAGGGTTGCTGTGAATATGTCATAAGCTTCACTAAGTACTTGTCATATAGAAGTTCTTAATGAAGTGTACACATCAGTTGGGCCAGGCATTTCTATGTTTATGTCTCCAAATTCAATAGTGTTTTGCAAAGTACATAAAAATGAGAGGCAGACAGTATTAGTATTCTAGAAATTTGTGTTTGGGGTGGAATCTATTATCTATCTGGTTTAGCTTATATTTCCCATAAAGAGAAAGTATTCTGAAGAGGAAAGCAGCATAACTGATAGGCCTGCATTTCTACTTCATGTGCCATTCTTAGGGAATCCAGAACATCGCTTGGGGCTGTCTTCTCAGAAGAATGCTTTATAACTATTTTATCTACAATTGTATTCTAATACTAGGACTGGGTCCAGGGTTTGGGGAGCATGGAAAAACACTGGTTAGAAGCTACAAAATTTCAGTTAGGAGTAATAAGTTCTGGAGATTAACTTTCAGCACAGTGACTATAATTAATAGTGTCTTATATATTTGAGAATTGCTAATTCAATAGATTTTAAAGAATTGATAATTCAATAGATTTTAAATGTTCTCACTACAAAAAAAAAGGTAAGTATGTGAGGTGACAGATATGTCAGTTACCTAGATTTAATCTCTTCACAATGTATATATACATGAAAAAATAATATAGTATACCATATATATCTCTATAAGCTTTTATTCCTCAATCAAAAATAAATGTTATTTTTTTAAAACTCATTTAAAAAACTATGACTATTCTATCCAAGAAGGAAAATCTCTTTCTTTAAGAATCCACTTCCTTGGTTTCATTTCATTTTAGTTAAGCAATTCTTCTTGTGTTTTCTATGTATCTGTCCCTTGTCACCTACTTGGAAGTAGCAAACACAGCCATATTTTTAAACAATGATGAATACAAGCTTATAATTCCTCAAAAAACCTTAAAGATGTAGCAAACCTTTATTCTCTGCTGGTGTCTAACTCTGCAATGTAGCATTACAGAAAGAATTCCAAGGGGTTGGGGTTGTGGCTCAGTGGTTGAGTGCTTGCCTAGCATGCATGAGGCACTGGGTTTGATCTTCAGCACCACATAAAAATAAATAAATAAATAATTAAAGATATTGTATCCATCTACAACTAAAAAAAATTTAAAAAGAATTCTGAGTTGGTAGAATAATGTGGATTTTAATATTAATAAATTGTATGAATTTGAGAAAACTAGTAGAGATTTCTAAGTCTGTTTTCTGCAAAAAGCACAGTATCACTAGCTTCAATCATACCTACATCTGTGTATAGAAAAGAACCAGAGAAATGAGAATTGAAAAATTCATGATGCAGTACAAAAAAATCCCACAAAATTTCTATAACCACTCAAAAATTGTAATGATTTTGAATGAGAAATTTAATAATAATGTCCAAGCTAAACAAACAACCAAAAATTCAGCAGACACAATTAATATGTAGAATGAACTTTTAGTAGTAAGCCAAGCATATAGTTTACTTTTCCAGCCATAATTTTTAAAGTTACAGTGTTTCAGGGGTTGACAATGATAAGCTCAGAAATTAGAGGCAGAATAGGTCATCTGAACCACTCACCTGCCCATGTCATCTCCTAAATGTAATGGCATTTCCATGATTCATTCATTTAGCTACATAAATCACTGCACAGTCCTGATGTTGCTGTATCCCTTCCTGCTGTGCACTCACATTTTGCTCTGGTTGTCACTTAAATGCAAGCATTATGTTACCATCCTCCCCATCTTCTGGGGTATTTCCTGAATTAAACACACTTAGGAAGAAAGTAACATCTAAAGTTTCTCTAATTTCCATTCTCACTTCCTACCATTCCTTGATATATGATGCTTGGAACTGGTGATTTGTCAATTTTAATAGTCTCTAACCTTTTAAGAACCCACAATGTTATCCTTTCACTTCCTAATTATTCAGCTTCTTCCCAGAGAGACCTAATTTATGTTGCACAGTCTATAATTTTCTTAACTTTCAAGGAAGAAAGAGAAAGCATGTGTAACTTATTAGCTGTTATTTTATTTCTGTAACCATTCCTCAGTGCAATAGCAGATCACACATGTTATGATTTCAGCCATGTTTGGCTGAAATTGGCTAATTGTTAGCCAATTACTAACAATTAGATTTTTAGATTATGTCTAAACAAAACATTGTGCAGTATTATCTGAATTCCTCTGTGTGATGTGTTATGAAGGTAAGGATACTTTTCGATTGTATTCAGATTGCTGAAAAGCTTTTATGAAGTGCCTTTGCTGTCTCATAATTTGCATGCCTTTTGTTCTTTTCTTTTTCTCTGGCACTCTGATGGAGTGCATGATATGAACTTTCAGTTTAACTCTTCCTCAAACATCTTTTATTTTTCAGCCATCAAATCACCAAATAAAAAGGCATGGCTCACTACATTTTGAGTGGAAACTCAGGACCATCCCCAAGTCAGAGACAACACTTGAAAATGATCTTGTTCTTATCAGGCAACAATTAATTCTGAAACCACTCTTTTGAATGCATACATGCACATTTTATATTATCTGGAGCACATGGATCCCCACTGGAAACATGCATTATGACAACAAGGCTCCCCAAACACAGATTGTGCATTTGATCAGATATAATCAGGCTGCCTAACACCACTGACTATTTACAAAGACAGTGCACAGACATGAAAGGACATAATTGAGTCTAGAAGCTTACATAATTTTGTTATCATGAAAGAATTTGTTGAATTCCAAAACGTAAGATTATCAGAAAGAGAAGAATTGATGGGGGAGTGCTCTCAAAAATTCCTCTTCCCAGAAGTTAGAGATGCAAGAAAAGTTTCACTTATCTGACAGTATCTTTCTTACAGAGGACTATTTGCTAGTCTGAAGTGCTTTCTGAAGTATACTGCCTCTGAGAATTTACTCATTCTGTTCAATTAGGAACCACATATTTCAATATGTTTTCAAGAGCTGGTGAAAATTTCATAATTTGCTTTATTTTACCTTCCTTAGATTCTAGACTCACCCACTCAAAAGAATTATGTGCTTCCTTCTAAATGATTTTTGGACATTTGGTTTCTATCTCTAGTAGGGCACTTATGGTTTGGATAAGAAATACCTGTGTCTTTTCCATGTTTATGCACCTATGTGTCTCAATAGTGTAAGCTCTTGGAAAGAGCAACTGTTTTGCCATCTTTGTACCCCCAATACTGGTTAAGTTTCAAAAATTTGCAATATTTATCAAAAAAAAATAATCCAAATGTAAAAATGCTATTTAACTATTTAGTTAGCTGGCTAGCTAATTAGTTATACTTACTGATCCTACTCTGAGCTATAAGCCAATATTTACAAGAACTATTTGACATCCCTTTATAAATGTTTCCAAAACACCTCAAATTTAATATGCACAAATGTAAATCAATGGGTTTCCAGGCGCTAACATGTATTTGGGCTAATGTGTTCTGTACTCATGAATCTTATCATTCATACAGTTGTGCAAACCAGAAATCTCAAAGTCAGTCTTTCAACATTCACCTTTACCATCTATCTCCCTTCCCATTTTATTTCTATCCTTCAATTTTGCTTTCTAAATATGTTGAGGCTTTTCAGTTTCTTTCCATTTCCCCCACTCCACCCTAATCTAAAACACCAGCACCACAAGTGTTTTCAAGCATAGTGAATTAAGGTGATAACTAAAGCCAAGTAAAACATGAATAGACTTTCAGAGTTTTAGGTGATAAAGAAAACTGAAATAGAATGGGAGGTTAAACTATCCCAGAAGCTCCACTCATCAGGAGTAACCTATAAAGATATGAGACTGGTCTCTAAGACCATTTCTTTATTAATATCCCTCCCCAAAAATATATTTAGACTAATAGTGATGTGACTGGCTTTATATAGCCTATCAATAAACAATGAACACCAAATGTGGTATGGACAATTGTTTATAGTGGGGCAGAGATGCCCTTGAGCATCATGGCAGGAGAGGTTTTATGATACTAAAAGAAAGATCATACTTCAGCATTCCCGAGTTTTTCTCTAAAAAGTTTTTATTGATAGTCATCAAGTTATCTTATTTGTGATCTGATCTGAGCATTTCCTTTATTAGTCAGAGGTCCCAGGATGGATAGTCTGTGTCTTAAGGAGCTCACTCTCCAGGGGAGACCAGAGAGGAATAAAGTATAGCTATTTCATTCCCTGAAAAGATTATGTGTGAACAAGGAGTTAAGATAGTCGAAGACATGCAACATAACAAAACAAAACGAAAAAAGAAAATGTCTTCTCTCTTCCCTCCATTTCTTTTAAATGGTATCTGGAGAAATGTACAATTGCGGTCACATATTCTTTTCACTATATGAACAAAATAGACATTTGAAGGTCATTTAAACTATCAGAGTTTTTCACTAATATTATTTAGTCTAGGTGGAATAAATAAGGTACTGCCTGCTGAGTCAAAAATTTCAAAGTCAAATTTATATTTTATGTTCAATGGATTTATTAAAAAAAAGGTAAAGGTTTGGCAAAAGCAAGAAAGGGAATAATAATGTTAGAATATTTGAAGGCAAATAGATGTTTCCTAAGAAAAGCAACTGGGAGTAGAGTATCATAATCAAGTAAATAAAATAGAAAAAGGCATGGTGTTTTAAAACAGCTGGTTTCGAGGATTGAGAGGAAAGTGTAGAATAGTTGGAACTAAAGGCAAATGGTTCTAAGGATCAGAGTGAGTGATGAGGATGAGATTGAACTAACTCAGTAAATCAGGACCAGATTGTGAAGGGCTTTATATGGTATATTAGAGAGTTTTAATTTCATCTTGTAATCAAAGAGCTAAAGGAGGATTTTAAGCAGATTTTGTTTTTAGTAAGATTACTATGGTAGCACCGTGATATTTAGACTAGAATGGAACAAGACTAGTAACAGAGAAGAAAGGAAATTCTTAGACAATTCTGAAAAGGTATTTTTAAAAAGAGTGATTATGTTGAATTGAGATGTGCAGATGGGAGAAAGACTCATGAACCATAATTGACAGAAACTGATGACTGGCAAGGTGTGAACTGAAAAATATAAAGGATTAGTAGCTCTGTGAGTTTTTAGTCTGATGATGGCAGGGCTGGGGATATTGCTCAGTGGGAGACTGCTTGCCTAGTTTGACAGTGGATGGTAATGCCATTAACTTTGTTAAAGAATAGAAGGATAGGAATAGACTTTTGATGTGCTGACAATAGGAAACCGTGAAAATTCAAATTGGTAGCTCAGCATTTGAGTAACCTGAATTATGTTAAAGAAGCAATTAGAGGTAAGTAGGTAAGTATGCATTGAGCTTAAGACTGAAAATATTGATTTGAGAGGTATCAGCACATTGAAGGAAGCAGAAAGCATAGATAAATGGTATTATCAAATTTGTGAACTTTCAGCAGGTAGAGAGAAGCGTTTGGGAAAAGAAACTGAACATTAAGGGTCAAAAAGTGAGAAAAAAAAACACTCAGATGAGAGTATTCTCTGAGAAACTAAGAGTGAAAAAATTGTTGGAGTTGAGGATGGACCATAGTAGTCAAAACAATGCATGAAAATCAAATAGTGCTGAAAAATGGTTATCAAATATGACAATCGTAAATTTATTTGAAACTTGAAATTGTTTCCATAATGCAACAGAGTTGAGTTCAATAAAGAATAGATGTATAATTGGTGTGATAATTCATTAGACTTACAGGTACAAGGAATTAAGAGATAGTATCATAGTTTGCACAATAAATAACCCATTGTAGTAGGTTTTGCATAAAAGAGATTATATTTTCTAAATAGGTTAATCTCTTGTCTCTCAATTCTAGAACAGCTGAGGCGGCATCATAATGATACTTGGCAAACCTAGGGATGACTGAATCCTGCCTTAATCCAACCACTATTTACCTCTTTGGGTTCCCAATGGAGATATAGATACTACAGGAGAGAAGCAATTTGACATTTTCATTTTAAACCTCAGAATTTTAGCATGCAAAATGGACCATATGTAGAATTTATATAATAATTTGTCTATGAAACAGTTTCATAATTAAACAGGTGATAAGTTGGTCAGCCTTACCCATCTCCAGCATTGAAATTGAGCATGATATTCAAAAGAGTTACACATCCCTGTAGTATAATGTATTCTGTCCCAGAGCCATGCTCTGGGAGGAGGGTGACTTCCAGAAAGGAACAATTTTGAAAACAGTCATACATAGCCCCCTGGGGACAAGTGAACAGGTCATGTTATTAACACAGTAGCTAATAAACTGGGTTTTTTAATTTTTTTTTATCTATAAAACAGAACTCTGATTTGATTTCTTACATATTTTACACACTCTGCAAATAGGGGATTTTAGCTATTATATATGGCAAACGGCTGAAATGAAAAGAGCTCAGTATACACACCTAGAGGTTCCCCAATGTCTCAGTCTACTTGGGCTGACATAACAAAATGCCATAGACTGGGTGACTTAAACAATAGAAATTAACTTCTCTCAGTCCTGAGAAGTCTGAGATCCTGATATGGTCCTGGTCAAGTTCCAGTGAGGTTTCTTTTCTTGGTTTTCAGACATGCATTCCTGTATTCTTACGTAGTGCAGAGTAAGTTCTCTGGTCTCTCTTCTTATGAGAGCAACGACCCATCATGTTGACCTCACCCCAATCTCATGCTAAATGTATCCCAGATGCCCCATTTCTAAATCAAGGGTTAGAGCTTCAGCATGTGATTTGGGGGATGACACAAGACATTCAAACTGTAACACATTTCACCAGTCACTTATTGCATACAAGTATTACATGAAAATACCAGTGTTTATTCATATAAATATAGACAACTTATTTTCCAATAAAAATATTATTCTCCCTGCTCTAAAGTTCCTTATTTTGTCAGAACTTCCTGCTTCTGTCATAGCTATGTTAAATTTTCACACCATATTCTCATATCCATGAAGACAGTATGGTGAAGACTTCTGGTGCACACCATTATGAGTGCTACCTTTATCCATCTAAAGACTCGGCATCAGGTGAAAGTGCCATCCTATTTTGCCAGGAAGTCCCTTATATATAATAGTTCTGGTTCAAAGGAACAGATCCAAACTCTTTATTCATGTGAACTCTAATCAGACTCAAAGCCTCATCTTTAAAAACAGACTTCACAACTCCATTTTGTTATATGTGGCCAGTGAAGTATCTTCAAAACTACTCTAGAAGGAAAACATCAAATGAAAAATAGCCTTCTTTCAGACTGATGTAATATCATGAACTTGCCTCAGTTGATTTCAAATCCAGAGGTCAAGAAACACCAGTTGGCTTTTGCTCTTTGGCTTTCAAACAGGAACACATTATCAAATGGTCCCTATAAAATATAAAATTTATGCGCTAGACCAATACAGACAGTTATTGATTCACAAAGGTTTAACTGGCTTTACAATGGTGGAATAAATCTGTTTGTAGAAACTGTACTTCAAATCGTGATCTTTTCCTAGGCTAGCCATAGGCAGCATGATAGTCTCATGGAGCTGGGCAGCAGTGGGCCACAGCTCCCAGTCAGCCATGCAATCACAAGGGTGAGTGACCAATTCTTTACATGTGCTCTGTTGCTAAGCTATGATGTTCTATAGGTTAGGTGTGTTATTTATGATATTTTCAACTTATGATGAGTTTATCAGGACACAACCTCATCCTAATGAACATCAGTACATTTTCTCCATGCTTCTGATTGCTTCTTCGATAACCTTACTCTTAGCTTTTACAGATTTAAAACAACATTAGACCTTTTCTTCTGCATGTGTTCTGCTGGTGAATCAGGGACAAGCTCCTACTATATGCCTTCCCATACTCGCTACATACATTGGGTTTCTCTGAAGAATGACTTTTCTGATGTCTAATAAAGTGTGAGCCACTGCCTTCCCACACTCATTACACTCACAGGGTTTCTCTTTGACAAGACTTCTTTCATGTAGGATAAGGGATGTGCACTAACTAAAGGCCTTCCCACCTGTTTTGTATGTAGATGGCTTCTCTCCAGTAAGAATTCTTTCATGCTGGGCAAGATGTGTACTCTGGCTGAAGGCCTTCCCACACTGATCACATTCATAGGGTCTATCATCAGTATGAATTCTCTGATGTTCAATAAGCCACGACTGGCGGCTAAAAACTTTGCTACATTTATTGCACTTGAAAGGGTTCTTTTCAGAATGAGTGTTCTGATGTATTTTAAGGTTTACAGTTCCAGAAAACATCTTTCTATATTTCTTACACTCAAAGAGTTTCTTTCTCCTTTTATGAACTTTCTGATGTTGAATAAGGAATGAATGCTGATTATAGACCTTCTCACGTTTATTGCATCTATATAACTGCTCTCCTTTATGAACCCTAAGATGCAGAATAATGGTTCAAAGTCACCTAAAGTCCTTTTCACATTATCACATTTGTAGGGTTTCCCTGAAGTGTAAATTCTCCAATGAAGCAGAAAGAGTGAAATCCTACTAAAGGATTTCCCACATTATCTGCATGTAAAAGCATTCTCTGAATGGTGATTTCTCTGTGGCAGACTCTGACATAAGGCTTTCATGGGTTCTCTCTTTAATATGAATTTTTTTTATATATAACAAAGGCTTGTTTTTGAAGTCTCTCCCACATTTACTGCATTTATATATTTTCTTTCTACTTTGAATAATTTTTATGAGTGAAGAGGAATGGCATCCAACTGAAGGCTTTCCCACATTTTCTGCACCAGTAGACACTCTGAGCAATATGAATGCTGTGATGTATACAGAGAGGTGGGCACGAACTCAAGGCCCTCCCCCTGTTAAACATTTCCTTTTCATTATGAATTTTCCAATGTATAAAAGGGTTATATTTTTTTTATTGAAACTTTCCCCAGATTTATCACATTCATGTTGTTTCTTTCCATTGTGAACTCTGACGAAGAAGGACAGATGAGATCTGTTGGAAAGCTTTGCTACAATCACTGCATTCATAAGACCTGTCACCAGTATGCGAGTTCTGATGAAGTTTGAGAGAAGCTTCCACTAACGGTTTTACCTTTACTAAAGGTTTTAAAGGTTTTTACAAGTAATTATATTTTAAAGGTTTCTGACGCCCTGGAGAAGCCAAGTGCCTGAAACCAAGTGCCCGCATCCTGGTGCCCAGGCCCCGCCTGATGTGTTTCCCAACCCCCATCCCCTCCTACTCGCTGCCCTGTACACAAGGCTCCAGGGCCATGGCTTCCCTCTGGCCTCACTCACCAACAGACTCTGTCTAAAACTCCCAGCAGCATCCACTGGTGAGACTATTGTGGGGCCTCGCCCTCAATGTGGAGCTGGTGAGGCTCCGTTGCATGGGTCCCCACCTGCCCTGTGTGGAGGGCACCAGAGAGGTGGGGAGATGTGCTTCCAGCTTATCAAGTACTTTAAATCTGGACTACCTAGATCACCATTCCTCCTCCTTTGCATTAAAATAAAAGTATGAGCTTTCTTATTGAGAAAAGGGAATCTTTTTTTTTTTTTCTGGTACCAGGGATTGAACCCAGGGGTACTTAACCACTGAGCCACATCCCCATCCTGTTTTGTTTTTTGTTTTGAGACAGGGTCTAAATTACTTAGGGCCTCGAGTAGTTGCTGAGGCTGGCTTTGACCTTATGATCCCCTCCAGTCTCAGCCTCCTGAGCTTCTGGAATTATAGTCCTGCACCACCCTACCCGTCAAGAAAAAGAATCTACTAATTAAAATTTTGATGCAGGGTCATTTAACTTTTCATTTAGTTCATCTTTACATTTAGGGGTCACATCTTGCTTTACATGTCTAGAGTTGCTGCTTTTAAGTAAAGTCATTATTGACACCCAAGATGAGATAAGAGCTCTTCTTAGGGAAACTATAAAATTACCAAGAGATGTTTAAATTAAATTAAAACATTTTTTAGGTTATATACTCATTAAAATAGAAAACAATATGTCCTATCTCCAGAAATGGAATGAAATTCGCTTTGATTCCACAATAATATATTCATATATATCCATCTGTACTATAAAATCTTGAACCTTCACTCTTGTTATTTCTAAAATAAATATTACAGGTAGAAGAATTTATACATTCCTACATCTAAATTTGAAGTAAATCTTACAATGAAAGTCATCAAGTTAATTTATTTAACTCTGTAGCATAAGATATAAAAGCAATTTACCTTTTGGCAATAATTCTATTCAAATGCATGAGCAATTTGGTCAGTTATTAATTATCAAAGAAATAGCCAGATCAGTAAAATAATTTTAAATCGATAGTCTAAAGGTCATTTAAAATTTGTTACAGTATATATTTTAATACATATACTCAAATATGAGTGTATTCTAGGAATAAAGTTCATTAAAAATAAAATACTAACATTATAATTCATGAAGATCAAAGTTGGAAAAAGCCAGAAAACCAAATCATTTCCCGTACTTTCTTATCTGTCAACCTCCCCTCAAATCTTTCCCTTAAAGACTCTGCCTTTTAATCCAGAATCTGTCTGTTCTTTCCTGTTATTTGTATCTGTGTTTGTGACTCTTTTATATTTTTTTAATTTAAATTAAATTTATTTTGGGCTGGAGATGTGGCTCAGCGGTAGCGCGCTCGCCCGGCGTGCGTGCGGCCCGGGTTCGATCCTCAGCACCACATACCAACAAAGATGTTGTGTCCGCCGAGAACTAAAAAATAAATATTAAAAATTCTCTCTCTCTCTCTCCCCTCTCTCACTCTCTCTTTAAAAAAATAAAAATAAATAAATAAATAAATAAATAAATAAATAAATTTATTTTAAGTGATGCATAAAAACATTACATATTAATGGGGTATCCTGTAATATATAAGTACATGAATAAAAACTTAATGTTTAAATCAGTCTAGGCATTTTCTCCTCAAACATTTATGCTTTAATCTAGTGGAAATATTCAAAATCGTTTCTTCTAGATTTTTGAAATGTGTAGTGCACCATTGCGACCCATAGTCACTCTGTTGTGCAATTGCAGACCATACTGTCTACCTTAGTACACATTGATCAACCTTTCCTCTTCCTGTCTTCCTTTATTTCTTATCTTTTCTACCAAGAAAGTAGAATAAGGCTAAATATGTTGGACACATGAGTCACAGTACCTGCTGGGCCCAGCAACCTGCTCCATTTGCTCATATAAGTCTATGCAGTTAAAAAAAAAAAAAAAAATATATATATATATATATATATATATATATATATATATATATATATATATATATTAGATTTTTTCCCCAGTGTTAGTCACATATTGGACTGAATTGAATATTTAATATAGAGAATGAAGTGGGATGGCCAGAAAAAAAATGGTCTGACCACATAGGATCAATAGTAACTAGATAAGTCAACAAGTCAGTTTTTTTTCTACAATTCACAGTGTAAAGTGTTTTGTTTATTTCATAGCAAGAAGTGGCAAGACAGGCATACAAAGAGAAGCAGAGATATCATGAGAACATCTGTCTAGAGCAAGGGTCTTCAAACTTTTTCTGTAAAAACTCAGAGAATGAAGATTTTAAGCCTTCTAGGGTATGCATTATTACAACTCTTCACTTCTGCTATTATAGCTAATACCCAGGCATGAACATGTAAACAGACGAGTGGCTGTCTTCCAATAAATATTTTATTTACAAAAACAATCAGTGGACTGTCCAGGCATGATGGCACATGCCTGTGATCCCAGCTACTCTGGAGGATGAGGCAGGAAGATAGTAATTTCAAGGCTACATTGGGTAACTTAGAACATATCTCAAAATAAGATTTTAAAAAGTGCTGGGGATGTAGTCCAGTGGTAGAATGCCACTAGTTCAATCCCCAAAAATGAAAAAAAAAAGCAGTTTGCCAATTTCTGTCCTAGATTACTATATTCAGTAGAAATGTAACATTAAAGTGAGCCACATAAGTGATTTGCTGTTTTCTACTAGCCACCTAAAAGTAAAATCTAATTAGTCTTCTTTGACTATATTTTATATAATCCAATATGTCCAATTTACTATCATTTCCAAATGGCATTAATAACAAATTATTGAGAAGTTTTCACATTCTTTTAAAATACAAAGTCTTGGAAACCTGGCGTTTCCAAGTGTGCATCCTACACTTACAACACCTCTCAATTAAGACATAATGCATTTCAAGAGCTGAATAGCCACCACTGAGTAGTGGTTATCACATTGAATTCTGAAACTCTAGACCATAAACGATATTATGAGAGTAGCCAGTGTCCTTAGGATTTTTAGTTGTAATACTTTTCTAAAGATAGGAAGTTCTCATAATTAGAGCTCCAAAAAGTCTAACCTAAAGTATGAATAAATAAATGCATGCATGAACAATGGTATGAATGCTAACTTGTAATAGAGGGATTGTCCCTAGGTCAATATATCTTATTTGGCTTAGTGTTTTCAGTATTTTCAGACAAAGAGTTTTGAGAAAAGAGGCTTTAATTTCATGTTGTTACAATCCTATGATTTTCTTACACTCCTTTTCTTCTTGTTTCAATAGATGTGCTCAAAAACAATTTATTAAATAATATTGAACATAATAGTCATTATAATCACCATCTAATCATTAGGAAATTTTAAAATAACTTTAAAATAAGTCACCTGAACATTTTTGTCAATATGTTTATCATCTATTCACTAAAAGCAATTTTTTTTAAAAAAAAGTCAAAACCTAATATAGAACTAACTGTTGTGAACATTATGGAACTAAAACAAGGAAGGACTTTATAAATTAGTCAAAAAAAAAAAAATAAACGGATACACATACAAGTGAGTCCATAAATGAGGAAGAAATCATTTCATCATTGTCTTCTTTGGAGAGGCAATCTTTCTTGAGCCAATTCCTGAAAGTAGGGGAGGTGTTTCTTAGATTGTTTATGTTGGTAAATAGCAAACCAGGAAATTATTCAAATAATGACTCATAATGAAGACTACTGGAAAGAAAATAAGAAAAAAAATCAACAAGCTAAATTTGGTTCATTTGAGTCATTTTTGGTCCTCTGAAGAAATCCAAATATTTGCCAATTTTAGTTTTATTTAAAAGAAATAATCCCAAGTAGTACTTCTCAATTTATAATGTGCCTTCTAAGGAGAGGAAAAATGGAAAACCATTGTCCCCACAAAATTTAAGTACCCTTCCCACAAAGGCAATCCTTCACTGTTTGGGACACAGAGAAGTTGAGTTTGAATCATTTTTGTTGATTCAATCCCAAAACATGTCATTATTTTCAGGATTGGAAGAGCTTATAACTTATAATTCTGAATGAAACATTTATGGATGCAGAGTATTTCAAAATCTATCAAGAATAGAGCATGTTTGCTGAAGAAATGACACCTCTGAAATCTTGAATCTGGCTGACCTTTCCTTTTTTGGCTTCTTGAAGATAAATGGCTACAGAATAACTAAGTGTTGAGAGGGAGAAGAGAGGAAGAAGCAGCTAAGAAACTTCAGAATTCTGAAGCATTTCCAGGCAGTAGATAATTTTCTTTTATTACAAGAACACTTGGCAATGTATGATCATTCTGATGATTAGTCAAAAAATAAATTAAAAAAACTAATCATGAATGATACATTAAGTAAGTCCAGGTTATTATGAAGTCTAAGCTGCATACACCTGGAATATTGAGATATAACAGAGACCATTGTGTTTCCTTTAAAATATTTTGCCAAAAGGTAGGTTAATTACCTTGTTTTTCCTTACATCCTGTTGCATAAAAAAACATAAGTGAAAGAAAAGTTATAAATCCTTATGGAATATCCACAATTACAAATTCAAAATTTGTTAACTTATTTGATCTTCCAAAACATATACTTGAATTTATTGTTATTTATGAGGTAAAATTATTTTACAAGCAAATTTTAATTAAAAATTAAGGTGCTAAAAATTATTCTAATCAAAATAGTTTCTACTTAAACTGTCATAGCAATAGAAATCATTTCTAAAGACTTAATTGTATGCTAAAATGTCCGCATAGCATGTCATATCACTTAACCTTAAGTAGATCCTGCAAGTTAGATTTTCTTTCTTGTCTGGTCAAGTAAAGAAACTGGGACATTGAGGGTTTACATAATTTGCCCAAGTTTGAACTAATTGGAAGATCTGGATTTATTTATTTTGTTAAATCAATGAATACTTATTGAGTTACTTTTTTTTGTGGTGTTAAGGGATTGAACCCAGGGCCTTGTGCATGCAAGCCAAGCACTCTACCAACTGAGCTATAGCCCCAACCCCAGAACTTTTGCACTTTTCTAAGGGTTACAACAGTGAATGAAGCAAAACATGCTCTTGTTCTTATAGAGGATGGTAGTCAATTTTTAAAAATTCAAATAAATTTATGCCTAGCATATGTTGGTAAGTGGGGTAATCCATCCATGTGCAGGGATAAAGGAGGAAGGATTCAGTTGGTCTTCTATTTATACTCTGCCCTCTCTTAAAATGACTCATGAGCAGAAATGTGAAGGAAATAAGAAAATGTGTGTCCCAAGGTGCACAAAAGTGAAAGTGGTTGGTGATGAAGCTTGCTGGCATGTTCAGGAAATACTTAAAGATGCTAGCATGCTTGAAGAAGATGAGAGAATGATCAGTGATTATATTAGGACATTCTCTAGAACAAAATCCATAAATACTAGAAATATATTTTACATGAAATCAGTAAAATTTTCAACCCTCAGAAGAGTGCATCTGTTGCATCCAACAGAAGAGTGACTTGATCAGAACTCTTGTTCTAAAAAGATTACCCTTTCTACTTCATAGGGAATAGAATATGATGGGAATGAAGGGGTCAAAATAGAAATATACATTAATGTAGTTTTTTGTAGGTAGATAGCAGTCCAACTGTGGGAGGCATTCTGATTTCAAAAGCACCACCAATCTCATTTTCTGACGTATCACAGGATGAGACAATTTGGGAATACTTCAGCATACAAATATGTTTTGTTTAGGAAAAAAAATTATTCCTGTTTCATGAAACTAATACTCCATTCAATTACAACAGCATAAACTTTTATTTAAAAGGACTTGGGCCAGCTGCAGTGGCACACACCTGTAATACCAGCTCAGGAGACTGTGGCAGGAGAATCAATGCCAGCCTCAGCAAAAGTGAGATGCTAAGCAACTCAGTAAGACCCTTTCTCTAAATTAAATACAAAATAGGGCTGAGGATATGGCTCAGTGGTCGAGTGCCCCTGAGTTCAATCCCAGTAACCCCCCCACCAAAAAAAAACCCAGTACTTGGTAATGTCAATTCTTAATTTAAGTCTTCTGTTCTTTCTCCCCTTCTCCTGATATCTCCCTGAGTTCTGCAGTCCTTCTGAACCTGTTATGCACTATGTATTTAAAATCATGGGCAAAGGTAATACAAAAAAATGTGTGTGCAAAAATCTTTTGAATACCCTATATGAGAATTAAGTAGACTCCTCTGGGGAATGAGTATAAGCAACTGAGAAATGTCTGTCTGTCTGCCTTCCTTGGCCTAAGGAATGAGCATGCAATATTTAAATGTCAAGATGAGGAAGAACAAGAAAGAGGCTGAGGAAGCATGGGCAGTGGAGTAGCAAAGGAACAAGAGAGTAGTGGCTTGGAAACCACACAATGGAAGTATTTTAGGACGGAATTCTGGAAGTTTACCATGAATCTCATGATTCCGATATAATTTTGAAAGTGTTATTGCCTATTGTAAAATGAAATACAAAGTATGAGAAATAATTCAACTATAAAACATAGAAGTTTTTTTTTAAATATGGAATATGGGGACAGGAAAGATGGTGGAATGAGATGGACATCATTACCCTAGATACATGTAAGACTGCACATATGGTGTGACGCTACATCGTGTATAACCATAGAAATGTAAAGTTGTGCCGCAATTGTGTACAATGAATCAAACTGCATTCTGCTGTCTTATATACCTAATTAAAATAAATAAATTAATTTAAAAAAAGAATGATTAGAATTCACTTTTTTCCCCCTTCTTCTTTCCTGCATGATTGGTATTAAAACACTAGGCTTTTTTTTTTTTTCTTATCTGTTGTGTTTTATGTATGTGTATGTGTATGTGTGTGTGTGTGTGTGTGTGTGTGTGTGAATATATATGTGTGTGTGTGTGTGTGTGTGTTAATATATATGTGTGTGTGTGTGTGTGTGTGTGTGTGAATATATATGTGTGTGTGTGTGTGTGTGTGTATTTTTTCTTCTCACATGACTGCTGAGATGAAAGACAGATTTTCTGTTAACTAAGCTAACTAGGGATACGAAATCAGTATTTATACAGAAGCGGGGAAAAAAGAAACAACTCTTGTGACAGTTTTCTTTGTAGCCAACTTGATGCAACCAAGAGGGGAGATGTGTGCACATAGATGCATTTCAATGAACTTTATTTAAACAAAGAAGTAGAAAATTCTAAAGTGAATTGGAACAGTGAAAATTAAATAGAACCACAAATAATGTGAAGAATCAACAGTTAGCACAAAACTAAGAAATAGTTGACAAAAATAAATCTACTGAAGCAAATTTGACTCAAGCTCTAAGTTGGGTAGCTAAAACAAAACCAAGTAACTCCCAAATGTCTTAACACAAGTCTGGCCTACTCCATTAGGCCTTCCCTGATAATTGCTTTAGAAAGAAAAGGTTGAAGAGAGAATGGGAAGGACTCAGTTTTAAAAAATCTTTGTGTTTGTTACCACTATTTAAGCAGCAAACATAATTTTATATGTAAGGAAACAATGCCAAAAGGTTGTAAGTGATTTATTATCAGTTTCAGAGACTGCAGAGAGAACTACCAATGAGATCCATGCTAGTTGTTCAGCAAACTGTACCAGATAACTACAGTTTGGTAAATTGTTATGTTAACAATTAAATCTGTAATGTTTTATAAAGCAACTAATTTAATAGAATTACTATTGTGAGGATTTGCACTTTATGTTACCTCCCAAGAGATATTTTTGGAAAGCACAGAAAGCAACTCATGAGGACTGGAGTTCTCCATACACTTACTAAGCTTAATTGATGCTTGAAGTAGTTGCTGCTTTAGAACAAGAATGATTAGCTGGGTCTTTAATACTGTAATTGTAGGGCTTCCTTCCTCTATTTATTTGGGAAGTTATTTTGTTATTTAGATACTAAGTCCTAATTAAGTACCTAGAAGAACTTTATTTGGAGTTATAGAGCCTATAATTCAGAATATGGCCAAAAGCAAAAATTGGGGAATCTTCTTTATTATATCTTAAGTAATTTAACAACAACAAAAAAAGAAGTCAGTGCTAGTTCATTCCATTCTTACTTTTTTGCTGTCCTGGTATTTCATTGAAATGTTTTAATGTCAAAAAAATTGTATACTCCATATTTGAATAACTTTGGTCATACTTTTTAGGCTTTATCTATTGTTTAGTTTTCATATGAATTTTTAGACTTATTGTGATAACTCCTGTCTCTACAACATCCCAGTGTACACATGGAGACTTTGGCTCTACTGTCTTCTCTTCTCCTAAATCATACTAATTGATATCATAGAGCCCTTACTTGTACTGAGTACTGTTCTAAGACCTACAAAAAGAAACCTAGTTAATCCTCTAGACAATACTGATTAGCAACTATTATTATCTGCATGCTATGGAAAGAAGCATAGAGAGTTAAATAACTCACTCCAAATCATACACTTATGAAGTGACAACACTGAGAATTGAACCAAGGCACTACATCCTCTCATTTGGAGCAATTACCACAAAACTGTAAGCGTTTTTATACCTAGACCATTCATTTTAAAAATTAATTCTATATTTTATTTCATCTTTACTTTTACTTTTAAAAACAATTTTAATTCTAAGTTGCTATTTACTTTTTTATTTGCCTTTTTCCCAAAAAATCTACAAATTAGAAAACACAATTTAAACTTTGTTTGTATATTCTTAGCGATTATGACTACAGTGAATGTTATAGTGATAGTAAAGATATTACATATATTGGAAAAAGGAAATTGAATTATTTTGACATTCAAGTTAGTTTTCCCTTGGTAAAATTTAAATAAAATAATAAAATTTTATCTTTAGTAAGCAAAAATTCCTAAGATAATAAAATGAATGACGTAAACATTCTTAAAGTAATTCATAGAAATTATCATTTTCCAACTTTGAGAATATGCTTGAAACTGAGATTGAAATATTTTGGGATGGTGTACCAGGAAATTAGTAAATTATGTCAAGGATAAATGACACCACACAATTGTCTTATTGCTAAATAGACAATGGCCCATGATTCTCTCACTTAAATCTGTTATTTTACATTAAGAAAAGCACTTAATTTCATCTTTGAAAGGTTATTTTTTTATTTTTCTTTTTATTAAGTTCAATAAATCAGATTAATTTCAATTTTTATTTCAGTGAACAATATACTTCCACATTGTTTATGCAAACATTCTAAGTATACCTTTATTTTGTGTACATCATACTACAATATAACACAGCAGCATATTTTGACTTATTTCTCTGCTAATGTTCCCCTTTGCCTACCAAATCAAGTTTACAGGTTCAGCAGAACTCACAGAGAATGAATCTTTATCTTTTATCTCTGCCATCTCAGTTTTTAATGACAGTGCCTGACACAACTTAATAGTAAATATTTAATATAATATTTGTTGAATGAATACCTAAGTAGCTGAATAATAAGCATATATAATTGAGTAAAGGAGTGTCACTTATAAACTTTGTAGCTTTGCCTTTCAAATCATAGTTACCTATAAGTTGAATGACCCTATCAAGTAATTCCAAAAGAAAATTTTAAATTACCTATTCATTTCTTTGCTTTATTTTTTTAAAGATACGAAATCAAATGCAGTCCTAACATTACTGACTTGCTTAACAACTTTGCAAACTGTATTGTTCACATTATAGCCCTTTGGGGTTTTCAAAATATTCGTAAATCTGCCTATCTCCTTTATAGTTACTACATTTGCCAAGTCTGCTCTCTACAACACATACATTTATTCCAAGGGGGAATCACATCTTCACATCTCATTTATTTTATATTGAAGACAACTGGATGCTCAAAATAACAATACAAAAAGAATTAACTTGTATGTACCATGAAACAAAATCTTTAGTTATTAAGAAAAATAAATATGGAGGTAGAATGTCTTCAAGCCAGCTTATTGGCTTAGGAACCATGGACAAGTTACCTAACTTTGCTGCCTCACAATCTTCTTAACTGTATAATGGAAATGAAAGCAGTGCTTCTTTTTTGAAGGATTTGCAAGAATCAAATAAATCATGCCACACATGTGATTATTATTTGTGCTGTGATTATCTTTTTATTTGCAGAACAAATTAATTCCTTGCTTTTCACCTGATAAACACTTGATAATTATTCAGTCAGATTGAATTCCTGCTGCTTAATTGTAAAATATTTCTAAGTAGTCTGCAAAGTTTAAGAAAGGTGCTGGCCAAGGCACCACATTGAGATTGGATGGTAATAGCCTCAGGCATTTTCTGAAAGAAGGATAGTATCAGTGTTGTCACTCCCGGAGACAACATGTTAAGCACATTATTCCATTTTTAATAATATTTAGGCTCTTGCTGTGTCCCTGGATCCACAGGAAGAACACTAATTCATTATAATCATTTTTAATTTTCCTTTAGACTCTTCCTTTTTTATTTCTACTTTTTGTTGCTGCAATATTTATTGTTTTTGTTTTATAAGTAACTTCATCATTAGATAATTGATAAATGATAACATATTTAAATGTATGGCTTTATACATTGTATCAGTTTTGATTTGTGTATTATTACCACACTAACATAAGAAATGTATCTCTCATGCTCCAAAATTTCCTAGAGCCCCTTAATAATCCTTTCATCCCATTCTTCCCTAACCCTCTTCTGCAGAAACCATTGATCAGTTCCCTGAAATCATAGCTGTATTTTCTATAATTTTATGTAAATGAAGTAATAAAATGTGTACCTTTTTTGTTTTAAATTTTAATCAGCACATTATTATTGTGATATCATTCAAACTTTATTAGATCCTATAATACAACTGAACTTGCATACTTATGTGTCTTGTAACTTTTCATATGAACATTGGATCCAAAGTTTCCAGTGCCAGCTGTCAGCTGTCAATCTGTCAGCTATATGATCTTAGTCAAGCCATTTCATTGCTCTGAATCTACAAGTTTAATTGCAAAATTAAAATAATCATATTTATCATATGGTAATAATGCATTGATAATGCATATAAATATCTTTGCATGATGACCAAAACAGTAACAATTGAGTAGCATGTATTTTAATTGGGGATCAACAGCACATGCTCCAGGTGGAGTTAATGGTAGGTTGAGGTGTCTCAGGATGAGAGAAAACTGAGTAGATTCACATGTAGAATCAAAATAAATTTATACCAAATTCTTTTAGGATAATGATATTTTATGCATGGATTTTTATGTACATGTTTCAATCCATGATAGGTTGATCCAAATGTATGATTTTGAGAGATTGTTTTCCTGTATATTAATAACAATTATATAGAATTCACATGTAATAATAAAATATAAAATAGAAGTAGCCATTGACTATTTAAATCCACATCAATAATCTACCTGTTACCTTATAAATAAGAGTAGTGGAATCATAACTTTCAATGAAATATTGAGCTGTGGTTATTTTGCCACAAATAGTAGGCAATACTGAAAGAAGCAAACATTTTATTTTAATCAGAAATTTAGAATAGTAATAATAGATAAATGAATTTTATTTATTTTACATATATATGGTTATATTTATATTTACATATTTATATATTTTTATTAATTTAACCAGACATGGTATTTTTAAAATGATCAATACACAATAATAGCAGTAATTCTTTTTATATTCTTGCACAAATGAATATTGAAAGGTTTTAAATATAGACATATGATAGATGAACTAGAAATAGATAGGCAAACACATCCATGCATTTTTTACTTAAGAAGATATTCCAGATAAGAGCGGTAAATAGTAAATTTGTGAGTTAATTTAGAATAATAGGTAATACCATATTTAGAATAGCAACTTTCTGATTCAGACTGATTTAATGTTTTAGAATCACCATTTTGCTCTCCAACTCAGGGTCACACCTCGTGTTGGGTTTGTAGACTCTTTAAGGAATTTAAAGATACCTGAAGATATAGCTCTGCTTCAATTGATATTTGCATACATGCTTATGTCAGTAAGTGTTCAAATGGAGAAGCAGAACCAACAGGAGGAACATGAGGATTTATTGCAAAGAATTGTCTTACAAAATTGTGAGGATAGTTAGTCAAGTCTGAAATTTTGCAGGACAGGCTGAAACTCACAGCCCAGGCATCATTTCTGTTTTTAAGGTCCTTCAACAAATGGAATCACATTCATTCAGATTTGCTTGGATGGTCTCCTTTACTTGAAGTCAATTGATTATGAACTTTAAACGTATCTTCAAAATACATTCACAACACAACCTAGATTCATGTTTGATCGTGTAACTTGGGGCAGTAACCTAGCCAAGTTGACACATTTAAAAAATCATCCTCATGGCCCAGTGCTTTTTGAGAGGCCATGGGGGCGAGAAAGCTGAGGATTTTTCCAGTTTGGTGCAATTCTAAGTTCAGTCATTCATAGATCATTTCACTTTAAGGTACTATAAAAACAGTGAGAGTTGTGAGTGGTTGCTTGCAGCAGTCATTGTGATTAACCAAAAAGGAAATTTTGATCTAATTGCTGAAAGGCTAAAAGTTCATTCTTGATTATTTCCCCCTCTGTTTTTATAAGAACAAAGCAAGAACAGAGGTTCGTTTTTTTTGTAATGCAATGCTATTATTCAAAGATCACTCTCCAGTAATTTATTCATTAACTGTGGAAGGAAAATAATTTAAAAGTCCTTATATTGTACCACATGCATCAAAGAACAGTTCACCCTATGGCTACCAATTATGACAGGCAATTGTCTAGTAGTAATTGAAAATATCATAGCAGGCCCATAAAATAATGGAACTGTAAAAAACTGTTTCATATAGCGATGATGTGGATTACTGTTACAGGAATAGAAATGTAGATGCAGCTTTGGGAAATATAAAAACAACAACAACAAAAAATATAGAAAACCTATTTTTCTGATGTAAATATGTAAATTACATTTGGAGAAGACAGTAATGTCACTTTAGAAGTCAAGATACAAGACTGCAATTATAGAATTAAATATCTTGAGGTTTTTGTTTAGCTTTTTTCATATAAACTCTCCATTAAATAAACCTAATTGTGATAGCACCTCAATGTATCACTAATTCTCTGCCCATGTTTTCTGCTCTGGGGTCAGAAGACACAAAGGATATCACTTATTATGCCTCAGGAGTGGTACTGAAAGAATATTCTAAATATATATATATATATATATATATATATATATATATATATATAGAGAGAGAGAGAGAGAGAGAGAGAGAGAGACAGAGGGATTAACACTTTCTCTAGACTCAAATAATCTATCACTCTCAAATGATTTAGATGAAACTTTGGTCTTATATATGTGTAGCTAGGAAGCTGTCATTGGATCTTAATACTTGGGTTCAAAGTCCCTGTGATATAGAGTATGTTTGCATCTCTCTGCACCTTGTTTCTGCATCTATAAAATCAGGATAAAATATTTTCTGAAAGGACTATTGTGAATAACAGATGACACAGCAAATATGGGTATACTTTGTAGATTTCAAAGTGTTTCATGTAGTATTGGTATCATTTAAGGGTAAAGGAGAACACCATTGTTCTTCAACTCTAAGAACTCCCCGGAAATACAATAGTAAGTGAGGTATCAGTGCCCCACTGTCAAAGCTAATGGTGTGTTCCCTTTCAGCAAATGTTGCTTCTGTTTTAACTTTAATATTTCTTTATTTTTTAGTAGACTATAACTTCAGAAATAAACATTTCTTAAAAGTTTTTGGAATACTCCTATAATTTTAATTTTTCATTGCTTCTGAGTTTTCTGATTTATTATCTCACCATTAGGCCATTACAAATATAAATGAAATAATAGAATAACTTAAAGTCATAGTGGCCTCAACAACTTTATTCATGGGCACAAATGAGTTCACATGAATGAGTTTACATTCATGACTTGTTATCCCCAAAGACTATGACTACCAACTATCAGCTCTACTTTTAAAATTCTTTCCCTTCTGAGAGATGAGTAGAATATAAGAGAGGGGCCAGAGGATGGGTGAGAAAGGGGAAATACTTGGGAGTGATATTGCCAAATGATATGGTTATATTGTGTTTATGTATAAATATGCACCAACATTATGTGTGTGTATATATATATATATAATTATACATAACCAACATTATGTATAATTATAATGCACCAATAAAAAATATGGAAAAAATTCTCTCCTTTCTGGAATATTGCCAGGAATTCCCAATGAGAATCTTAAATTCAGCAATTGCACCTGGAAAACCAACTGCTTCATTACTCTGTACTGGTCACATGCTGGGCCACTCTTCCCCTCTATCTCACTGCTGCTTTTCACTTTCCTTGTGTGATGCTGTGGTTAGGGGTCTGCCTACATGTCCACAGCCACCATTCTGCCAACAATTCTGCCATTGGTGTGACTGATTTTAATTTCTTTGATGGAAATAGAACCCTGTCAAACTCTTAGAGACCAGAGTTCTCAATCTGTTAGTGATTTCATACTGCACAGTTTTCCATGAAGTGGAATGGGAAACATATCACTTCCTTCTATTACAATGTTCACATGGAAAATATTCACATGGAAAATGTTCACATGGAAAAACTCCTTGAACCTCAAGGAACGTAATGAGACAGCAGCTCTTTGCATTTACCTATCCCTGGTAGTTATTGGAGTTCAGGGAAGGTCAAGGATCTTAATCCTTGTGCCACCTGACTGCCCACCAAGCATATCTACACTTGCCTCCAACTTAACTGGGACTGCTATTGCATGAAACTCGATAGATGATGGATAAATAGCTAATTGGGGAAATGGTGAGAGACAGAGAGAAAGAGAAAGAGAAGGAGAGAGAGGAAGAGAAAGAGAGAGAGAAGGAGAAAGAGAAAGAGAGAGAGAGAGAGAAATATTTTTAAAAATTAGACCCATATTTTTTCAATGGTCAAAAACAGAGAGATAGGAAAAGAAGCTGAGTGCAGTGCCAAAAATATAATGTTCTCCTATAACTTCTTATTCAGAAATATTAGAGAAATGTATGCATTCACCTATCACAAATATACTCACTGTCTTTACTATAGTCTTTTGGTCCATATAAATGTCCACACCCATGAGTAGATGTCATCAAGTCTAAAATCAAAATGAAATTAAAATGTGAAACAGATTATATATTTTTACAGATTTGATTGTTTGATTCTTATTAATTTTGTCATAGTCTTATAGATTATAAATTAATTTCTTTTATGACTACATGTTAGATGAAAATGATACAACAGTGAAGATAAGCACTGTACAGAGGCTATGACAACATATGATTGTGATAAAATTTTATCATCTAAAATACCCTAAAAGTAATGGAAGTGCACCCTTTTGCTATCATACATAAACAGCAATACCAAGACTTCCATCTCAGCCTTGCTTGAAAACTTGCTCCAGTGGGAACCTTCTTCTTCTTGAGGAAATTCATCTTTTCTTAATAGTGTACTTGATGTATCTTCTTCTCAATGGTCCTGATTGTGAAAAAGAACACTGAGTCTACTCTTTTTTTTTTCTTCACATGATAGTCTTTCAAATACTTGGAGACTGATAACCTATACCTACTGAGTATTATCTACTTCCTCAATTGTTCCACAAAGCTTCACCAGTGCCATCATATTTAAGAAGAGACACTCACGTTTGCCAATATGCCTTTCAAAATGTGTGATTTAAGGTTTTGTTATGGCTCTACTATTGTGAGTCCTTGAGGACACAGCCCCTTGTTCAGCTCCTAATCTTAACATGTCTGACTGCTTATGAGCAATGACACATTTGTGGGATAAACACATGAATGTAAAATTCGCTTTCCAAATGTCCTCCTAATATAGATATTTAGCCATTTGCTTCTTCGCAAAATATCATTTAGTCATAACTTTTAGTTTCTAAAAAAAATCTCTAAACAGACAAAAAACAAATGTAGTTAGTTTCTTGGTATTAAAAAATTATGAGATTTAGTACATAAGCTGCAGTCTTTCTCTTTACCTGTACATAGTACTAGTTGGTATTTGTGTTAGTTGAGAAATTACTTATTTTGTAAAGAAGGTGTGTTTTTTTCCCTTTAGCACTGTAGAATTATTTAAAAATGAAGCTAATCTTGATACTGTAATTTATAAAAGAAACTGAAATTAGGACTATGGAACAACAAGAATAGGAAGAACTACCCCCTCTCCAGTCTCTGGACAAAGACTCCGGATGGGTGGAAAATTACTCCTGGATAAAAAATAGAGACAAACCATCTGGAATTTCCCTGCAAACATGTTGATTCTCAGCATGGGAGGATAATTTGAGTGAATACTTGATAGAGACACTCCAATTCCTTCAGCCTCAGGGGAATATGTTATAAATATCATGAAAGAGGCAATTGTAAGAAACCAAGAGAATGGGCCTTTTAAGAGATTCCCTGTAATATGTGCTAAGGAGAAATACAAAATGGAATGAATGAGAAAACTCGGCAGCAACTCCTGTGACCTTTAGCACAAGTGGGACAAAGCTACCCTCTGTGACAAAATCAGCTTGGGCTATGATGTACCCACTCTTAAGGAACATTGGTGTTGATGATCTTGATGGGAAGAGGAATAGTTGAGTCACCACCTTGTGGCCAGATAAAGTCTGAGTCACTAGGCAGGTCATCAGGAGACAAAGTGAAGAGAAGCAAAAATGGATAAAGTGGAGGACATGATAATGGTCACCTATGGACTCATCCACTTTAGGGGGAATAGGAAAACATGGTGGATGCCCAATGATTCACTTGAGTAGAGACTCAGAACCAAAGGACTGTTTTAGTTTATGTTGGTGTTTTTAGTTTATGTTGGTGTTTATGCCAGAACTGCTTAATGGTAAGAATTACGTGAGTATCAGAGAACAGAGAGAGAATTCAGTGAAATAAAAAACCTAACAAGAGGCCTTCTTGTTTAATAATCATGTCTGATAAAAGTAGGCTATCCAAAGAGTGAAAAAATAAAATCTGATTTACTAAAGAGTGTTGGAGTAACCTGTTAACAATTTTTTGATGAAACAGAAATTCAATTTCTTGCTACATCTCATCAAAGAAAACAAAACAAAACAAAATCCTCTATTTTATTCACTCATACAATAAATATTTAGTTAACAATTGCCAAGTGCCAAGTAGTGTTTAAGATGCTCAGGGGACAACAGTAAGTAGAACTCATGCAATCCTGTCCTTGAGGAGTTTACAATCTAGTGGAGAGAAGCAGCCAATAAATAAATAAACAAGTGAAATCTATAATATGTAAAACATTAGTAAATGCTAGCAGAAAGATAATGCAATTAAGCACGACTAGATATTGCTTGGGTACAGGGAGATCAGAAGAATGTCTGATAAGAAAATATTTAAAATGTGATGGAGATATAAAACTGAGCCTGGTTTATCTCAATAGAGCATTTATTATGGTTTGGATATGAAGTGTCCCTAAGAGACTTTTGTACCAAATGTAGTTATGTTCAGAGGTGGAGCATTTAGGAAATGAATGAACCATGAGA
Source organism: Urocitellus parryii (assembly GCF_045843805.1). NCBI lineage: Eukaryota > Metazoa > Chordata > Mammalia > Rodentia > Sciuridae > Urocitellus > Urocitellus parryii. Next base: position 85,902,065 of record NC_135541.1, on the reverse strand, counting down.
GCTCTATTTTGTCAATGGATTAATAATTTCAATGGACTATGGGGAGGTGATGGAAACTGTAGGTATGGGACTAGTTGAAGGAAGTAGGTCACTGAGGCATGCTTTGGAAGGGTATTTCTTGTGCTTTGCTCCCTCTTTCCTATTTCTCTGTGCTTCCCAGCTGCCATAAGCTGAGATGCTCTACTCTGCCATGCCCTTCCATCATGATGATCTGCCTTACCTTGGGCGCCAAGCAATGGAGTCAACTATTCATGGACTGAAATCTCTGAACGTGAGAGCTAAAATAAATTTTCCTCCACTAAGATGTTTTCCTCAAATATTTGTAACAGTAATGAAAATCTGAGTAATGCAGCCTTTTAAGCACAGAGAAAGAGAAAGAGCAAAAGCCCCAAGATGGGAGTGTTTCTGTATTTTATGAACAGGAAAGAAGCTATTTTTCTTGGAATGGCCAGATTCAGGGTCCAAACAGTAAGTAATCCAGTCAGTATGTATAATGTGTCGGGGGGAAAAGTATATAGTTCTTGTAGACCCTTTAAGGGGGACTCTGGGGAATATTCTGAGTGGGATGGCTAAGTACAGAAGTTTGTGATGGAAGAGGAGTGGCCAGAAAGGAAGAACAAAGAAACAATAGTGTCTTATAAATGAAATATAAGTCAAACAAATCTAATGAGAGGAGACACTTAAATATATAAATACAGTCACAGAAAAAACTGGTAAAACAGAAGAATGCCTTTATTAATCTTGGGGAAATCATCTATTTCTTACCTTCGGAATAATATAATCAATCATGACTTAGTTTTGGCAAGAATGGTAAATGTCTCTTCTAGAGAGGCTATTAAGATAAAATGTGCAAAGTGGTTTCATCAAATATAAGAAGAGTCATAAATAATAACATAGAATTTTCTAGTTCAAATAAAATATTTTGAGACCCAGTAACAGATGAGTAACACAAGAAATAGCGTGAATTGAGTTAAAATGTATTTATTGGAAATCTACTTATGATTTCTAGGTGCTAGGGATGAAAAGAACATAGAAAGCTCTTGTTCACATATGACATTTCAGGGATCTTAGTTCAGGAGGGTCTCTCCATGTCTACTCTGTGCTAATTACTTAGATGACATGGAAAAAGAAAATCAGAAAAAAAAAATCACTAATTATCAATTATCATATAAGAACAACTAATTTCAACAAACACAAGAAAATATGGTAAAGTAATTTAAAACATTGGGGCAAGTGGAAATGACTTTTTCTTCTGAAAAATCAACAATTTTAAAAATGATCACAACTATTTCTAACATAAAAATACAAGTGAGAAAAAGGTATGTGAATCCATGTGTGAAATAGGTATGTGAGATTATAAATATGGTTTCCAGAATCAGATTTGATAAATTTGAATCCTCTACTGCTTGCTAGCTGAAAAAGAACCTAACCTCTCTGTTCTTCCTTTTCCTATGTGTCCATTTTATTAATAATAGCATCTGTGACATTGTTTTGTGGTATTTATGAAAACATTTAAAGAGTGTGCATTTTATGGATTCTCAATAAATATTACCAATCATTATCTAATATAAAATTAAAAAACACAAATCTTCCATTATGGGACTAAGCTGAATAAAAATGATAAAATACTCCATTAAAATTGTACATAATGGAAAAATAGGAAATTTCTACCCATTCATTCTTTATCCATCCATCCATCCATCCATTTTTTCACATTTGAATAGATGTCATATGACAATTACTGTTAAAATAAGCTTTACTGAAATAAAAGAAACATGATTTTTTTTCCTTTAATTCTGCCACTTTACAGACTGAGACATGATTGTTTAGAATAAAACTAAACAAAGAGAAATAATTCCCAACCTAGAAATCTGATAGAAATTTGGGTGTTGTCACCCAAATCCAAGTGGCATGGGAGAAGGGTTTGAGAAAATAGGAGGCAGATGAGGGGAACAGGTCAGGAGAGAGAGTCTGGAAGGTAGGATCAGGTCTATGTTTTTTATTGTACCAATGAGATACGAACAAAAAATCAAAGTTAAGGACATTTAACATGTAATCCCACTACCGTATGAAAATTTACAAAAATGTCTACTGGATAGTTGTCTAAGTCCCCTTTTCCCCAGTCTTCCAGGCATATGATATGGGAAGAGACTTGGTTTTAATTAACATGGCTCAAGAGGACTCCCTGAGGATCACCAATCCCAATAACTTCTCTGACATTCTGCAAATTACCTAGCATGTTTAGTATTTAATTTCCCATTGTAGCTCAAATCTGTAGCCCTTTATGTTGTATCTCCATTACTGCATTCCCCACTCTGTGCCACACAGAGAACAGATTCCTACTACCTTCAGTTACCCTAGGCAACACAGAACAGAACTGTGTGGATTCCAGGCAGGGGTAAAGGTAACCGAGTATGTACTTCGTATCAGACAAAACAAAAAAATACAACATTAGACAATTAGCTATTATCATCTAGATTCTTATTCTCCTCTAAATCCTCTTCTGAGGATGGGGAGGGGGATTTATCGTTTTTCATGTTCTTCCTTTGGATCTGAAGCACACCCCTGCCCCCCATGTTCTTAACTTGAAGGAGAGAAGATGAGTCTCTGAGCATATATTCAAGAATGTAATCGCATTTGAATTATTTGGGTAGATAAATAGAGATTACTTTGAAGAAAAATAATGTGGTTATGCCATGGAGTAAGATCCAGAAACAAATGAAAACATAGAAGATTTTGTAGGCCATACTTGATCCAAACAGCTTAGTAAAACATGATTCCTATTTCTTTTATGGAAAAAAATTAAAATGTAAGTATATTCAGAATTTTTAAATATAGGTTCTATATAAAAAAGACTTAGAAAACAATGCACCTTAAAGCACTGGATTATTTTATTTCTATATTATTTCCACACTGAATTGAAATGTTTGGGAATTTCTCTTATACCATACTTCATTGTAGCCCTCAAGATGTAAGTAGATTTAAGAGCTGAAATCATCTGTCCTGGAGTTGGTTTTACAAGCAAATTTTTACATGTTTTGTGCTATATGGGTTATAAAGCAGTAGTCTGCAACTGATCAATGTATTTTGCATGTAAAAGAGAAATTTTATGAGGAAAACATCTTCTGGTAATCTGTAGTTTTTATTTGTGGAAAAAGAAATAATAAGAAACCTAATTTAAGAGCAAAGTGAAGGGTGGAAAAAAAACTTTGTTAGTCATTTTCAGCATTCTTAGCATCTTAACACACTGAGTACTCATCACAGTGTGTGTTGATTATTATTTCCATTTTACTTAAGGAAAAAGAACACTTACATTTCAAAAATCTTGAGTAATTTTCTTAAGAAACCTCCAAAGCAGTTTGTCCCAAGGTGACCTAATTGAAAGCACAAATTTTTTTTCTGCTTAATTCTTGTTTCATTTGTTCTGCAAATATTTTTTGCATGCCATTATATCTTCATGCACAGTGTGAAGCAGTATGATATCACAGTGAAGAAAACAGATCTAGCAAAGGCTCATCAAACTTACTTGCTGGGTGTGATGGCACATGCCTCTAATCCCAGCAGTTCAGGAGACTGAGGCCGGAGAATCTCGAGTTCAAAGCCAGCCTTAGCAACAGTGAGGCACTGAGAAACTTGGTGAGAACTTGTCTCTAAAATACAAAATATGGCTTGGGATGTGTCTCGGTGGTTGAATGTCACTGAGTTCAGTCCTTGGTTCAAAAAAAAAAAAAAAAAAAACTTACCATCTACACTTTCTACTGAAGAGAGAGAACTTAAGAGAGTGCATACTACATGATTTATTTGTCTGTCAAAATCAGACAAAATTGGTCTTCAGTTAGAAGTTAGTATTTTGGTTATCCTTGTGTTGTGGGGGATATGAAAATAAAGTGAAGATGTCTTGAGGGAGACTTTGTGGGTGCTGGCAATGTTCTTTTTGGCCACAGTGCTGGTAATAAGCATGTTCAGTTGGAAAAATATATCAGAATCATATATTTGCAAACCGTACAGTCTTCTCTACATGTATTTAGCTTCATCTAAAACATTTCCAGAAAGTCTCAAATTGATTGGTGGTAGTTTTCTCCACACATTTATAACCACAAAAAAATGTTATAGTTATGTTTTTAAGTTATAGGGAAACAGTCTAAAATATTTCTCTGTCAGTTTTCATCATTTAAGCAAAATATCTGATAAGATCAACTTCCAGAAGAAAATAGTTATTTCGGCTCATGGTTTCAAAAGTTTAGTTCATGGTCAGCCAACCTCATTATTCTGGGCCAAAACCAAGGCAGATCATCATGACAGAAGGGTGTTATGGGTTTAGATATGTGGTGCCCACTAAAATCTCATGTGTGAGACAACACAAGAAAGTATAGAAGCGAAGTGATTGGGTCATAAGAGGGTTCACCTCATCAGTGCATTAATCCACTTATATGGATTAACTGGGTGGTTACTGTAGGCAAGTAGGGTATAGGAAGTAGGTCGCTAGAGGTGTGCGTTTGGAGTTTATGTTTTGTCCCTCATGAGCAGAACTCTCTGTTTCCTCACTGTCAGGTCCTGAGCAGCTTGCCTTGGCCACACCCTTCCTTCATGACATTCTGCCTCACCTCAAGCATAGAGCAATAAAATTGGCCATCTGAGGACTGAGACCACTGAAACTATGAGCACCAAATAAACTCTTCTTTCTCTAAATAGTTCTTGTTAGGTCTTTTGCTACTGTAATGAAAAATCTGCCTAAAACAGGTGTGGTATAGCTAAACTTCTCTGCTCATGGCAGTTACAAAGCGGAGAGAGAAAGGGGATGGGCACTGGGAAGATGAATCCTCCCAGGGCATGCCCCACTGAACCAACTCCCTCTAATCACAACCCACCTTCCTGCAGCTACCACTCAGTCAGTCCATTCACACTAGGATGAGCAGATTATTTTACACCTATTTAAATCCAATTATTTCACCTCTGAGCATTGCCTTCCTTAACATAATAGCTTTTGGAGGACACCTCACATCCATATCATAACATTTCATTACATACCTGGCCCCAAAACCTCCTGTCCATCTTGCACTGCAAAATGAACTCCAAGAATCTCCGTTGTCTTAACAGTTCCAACATTGCCCAAAACTCCAAGTCTAATGTCTCATCTGAGATTCAAGGCAAACTCTTGGCTATGATCTCCCTTAAGGATCAAAATCAAGTTGCATAGTAAATACTTCCCTTCCAAAATGGAGGAATAGGGGTATAGAAATAAGGGATGGGACCCAAACAAGGCAATTGTACACCCTAATTGTACAAAGAGGTCACATAACTTTGTGTACAGCATCCAGGACACCTGGCTAAAGGGCAAAGGTATTTCCTCTTCTTTGTTTTTGCTAGTTGAAGTGCCTGGCTCTCTATGAAGCTCTTAGCTTTTCTCAGCAGAAAGTTTATGTTACTGGCATCTCTTAATTCCTTCTGTCTACATTCTAGCTTTGGCTCTTCTAGGTGTAGCACATATCACCCTCTTAGGTGTAGCACACAGGGACCAGCCTCCAAAGCCTTCTTTTGAAAATTTGATGGAAACTTCCATGATCCCTTCTCTAACATCCCGCATTCCTACAATACCACATGGATGATGCCAAGGTCTGCCATCAGCTCACCCAATAGCTGGGATCCCTCAGAGCATCATTGTAAGTGGCTTCTGAAGGCCTGGGCAGCTGATCATGTAAAAGCAACTTCTTAGGTCTCCCTATGAAATCAGAGTGCCCCCAAAATCTCAAAGGAATTGTTTCTTTAATGCCCTTGAACCTGTAATGGGTATGGTCTTGCAAATTCCTGAAATGCCCTCAAGCCATCTTTTTCTTTGTGTCTGTGCAAAGTACTTAATATCTCCTTTTGTAGCCAAACTTTGTATTTTTAAAATCCTTCAAGTGTTTGCTCCTGATTCCTACAATAAACTTGCATAAAAATCACCATCAAAATTCATGTCACTGCTTGAATGCTGTGCTGTCTTGAAATTTCTTCCACCAGACTAATTAGTTCATTACCTTCAAATTCAGTTTCACACAAAGTCTCAAGACCTGGGCAAAATGTAGACGAGTTCTTTGCAAGAATATAATATCAATGGCCTCTATTTCAATTTCTAATAGAGACCCCCATTCCCTTCTGAAACCTCAGGAGCATAGTCTTTAATGTCTGCATTCCTCTAGGAATTGCATTTTCTGAGTTCCCACCAGATTTTCATTGCTGTGACTAAAATACCTGAGAATAACAACTTATCAGAGGTAAAGCTTATCTGGGCTCATGGTTTCAAAGGTTCTTTCTATGGTTGCCTGAGGCCATTGTTTTGGACTTGAATTGAGGAACAACATTATGGTAGGAGGAGTTTATGAAGGGAAGCTCCTCCACCCATTGAAGTCATGAAACTGGGAAAGGGAAGGAACCACAGGTAAGATGTATTCTTCTAGGACATGTCCCCAGTGACCCACCTCCTCAAGTCATGCCCCAACTGCCTCCAGTCACCATCCAATGAACCCGTTCAAACTAGGATGGATCAATTAGGTTACAGCTCTCATAATCTAATCATTTCACCTCCAAACATTTCTTCAATAACCTAAGACCTTTCAGGAGACACATCATAATGAAACCATAAAAATTTTAGAACACTTACTTCTAAAAAACATTATAAATTACTTTCTAGTGTAGAAAGCAGACAGGTGGTTAGAACTCCTGCTTTTGTAAGCCAGGCTCAGTGGCACAAGCTTGTTATCCCTGTGGCTCCAGTGGCTGAGGCAGGAAGATTATAAGTTCAAGGCCAGCCTCAGCAAAAGCAAGGATCACCAAGGAACTCAGTGAGACTCTGTCTCTAAAAGAAATACAAAATAGGGCTGGGGATGTGGTTCAGTGGCCAAGTGCCCTGTCTAACCACCTGTCGCTTTCTATACAAGAAAGTTCATTTATAATGTTTTTTAGAAGTAAATGTCTTAAAATTTTTATGATTTCATTACGAGGTGTCTCCTAAAAAATCTTACGTTATTGAAGTAATGCTTTGAGGTAAAATGATTAGATTTGAGTGTTAATATCAGATTAGCAATCCCTGATTTAAAAAAAAAAGGAACTCCTTACTTTTTGCTTCTGGATATATGGTTGCAGCCAAAACATGAGGTGAGAAGGAGGCAATTTCATAAAAAGAGTTCTGGCTTTGTTTCAAGGAGTCTCATTTTAGAGAAATAGGTCATGAGAACAAGAAGATATCTCTATGTAATTTTATACATTAGCATGCAAAATTGTTGAAATTTATGAATACCATGACTGCCTTAGGGTGGTATGGGATGTTCTCATTTTGCCTTATTTTCTACCCCAATAAAACAAACCAATTTTAATTTTCTTTAAAGAATTAACCTACCTCTATTGAATATGTTTGTTACACAGTATAGTTTCCAGAAATAGTCAAGCCCAATCTCTATCCTATCCTATGTATTTCTCTTATAAAGGAACATTAGTATCCCTCCACCAAGAGGTGTGGTCTATGCTTCCTTCTTGGAATTTGGGTGGAAATTTTAACTGCCTTCACTAACAGAATGTAGTATAAAGAATATTTTCTGTCTCTAAGACTAAGTTATAAAAAGCAATAGAGCATCTATCTGTTTCTCTTTTGCTTCAGAGACACCTGCCTTTGGAATGAATATATCACTGTACTATAAGAAAGCATAAAGCACATGAAAAGAACACCTAAGGTTGTTCCAACAAATAGCTTCAGCTAGGCTCCCAGTAAAAAATCCAAATCAACCTCCACATGAATATAGAAGCCATGGACAATGACATCACCTACTTTTTGAGTCTTCTAGCTGAGATACACAACATCTTTGGAGGAGATGGAAAATCTCTCCTCCCTGTAAATTGTCTCAATTCCTGCCTTCTGGCAACTATTAAAAGTAATACATGGTGTGGCTATAGAAGTCACTAAATTCCAGGAAAAATCTATTACACAACCAAAGTAACTGAAACAGTGTATTTAAATATTTGCTATTAGGTCTAATCAACAAATAGAGGCACATATACTCACTGTATTTGCAAACTATACATAATTTATTATATTTTTATAGGGCTTGCAATAGTCACATTCATTTTGTCATTTAAATCAATATCAAACAGTAAATAAAAACTCTAGCTCTGGAGTCTGATTACCAAACTTTGGATTCCAATTTTCCATGACATTGTTATGTGACATGAGAAGAATTATAAACCTCTATGTGTTTGTTTCCTCCCCCATCTAATAGAATTGCAAGATTACCAACATCAGATAATCATAAAGTAGATACACATGTAAAGTTCTCACAATCTGATTGGAACATGGTGTTTATTTTCTAAGTCACTACATGTTAGCTGCAATGGTAATGCTTGCAGTCAAACTGGTTCCCCTGTCTCCAGATCCTTTTTTAAAATTCATTCTCCTGAGTCTCACAGCAGTCTTACTTAATCAGAATTCTGAAGCTGGGCCCAGCAATCTCCAATTTAAACACAATTTCAGGTGGTTTTCATCAACAGCAAAGTTTGAAAACAACAGTAACTTGTCAACAAAGGAAATATCAAATTTCCACAGGATAAAGTGAAAAATTGTAGGGATTTCTTTTTTTTAAGATTTACATGAGAAAAATATCACTCTCTCTTTTTTCGTATTCATCATAAGAAAAATAATCTAGAGCCAGTCAGGTTGTGCTTTAAGGTTCCCCAAAGTGCTTTAATATGTTCATGACCTAAAAAAAAAAAACCAAAAACTATTCTCTTATTATGGGTCACTCTTAGGGTCACTCTTAGTTGACCATGTGAGAACAAGAGGATGAGCTTGTTCCTAGGTGATGGGCTGCCTTGTTGTTTTGTGGAAGGAATAAATTGCCACAGGTATTTTTATTCTGTTTATCTGGATGCTTCTAAAGCTACAGAAAGATTCCTGTGTCTGCTTCCGTGAGACAATCCCAGTGGACTGTCAGGAGAGGCTACTGATGAGCTTCTGCACAAGTTATATTCGGGGCACAAGTTAAAACACCTGTGGATTCTGAAGAGCATGAGCAGCCTCCAATCTTTTTCTACTTCTCATTAAAAATTGGGAATCTGCTCAATATGTGCATGGACACCTTTATCTCACTTTCTCTGTAGTCTAACTTTGACTCTACTGTGTATTCTATTTCTTCTTGCTAGTGTAGCGATACCATTACCATGTGGACAACAGAGGCAAAGGGAGGGAGACAGGACAGGGGCACCCTCTGAGGAATGCTTAATGTAAGATCAATCCTAGCAGTTCCTCAGCGGCTCTGCCATCCACCAGCAGATGCCCCCAAATGACAGGGCAAAGTGTCATTAGCAGTTTCTGAACTGTAAGGACAATGAGAAAGGGGAAAGAGAACGTATAGGAGGGTAGATTTCTCCCCACTGGGAGGACTGATTTGTATGAATGTCCTGAGCAATGGAGAAAAAAATAAATAATATTTTTAGCCTTCTGCATTTTTATAAGAGCATAATGTCTTTATGTAGGATTAAAAATGTGAGTTTGGTGAAGGTCATGAGAGCTTCTCATTGAAATACAGAATTTTTTTTATCAACATTGAGATAGTTTGGAAACAGAAACTTTTTGAAAACAATATGAAATTGCATGACCTCTACATGTTTCGACATTCTATTTAAAATCCTGTTTTGCATGGTAGTTATTGGAATTAATATATATCATCATCAATTACAAAAAGTAATTGCAAAACAAAATATCAGCATGTTTAAAACCTTCTGAGCTATTACAATGTGCTCATTCCCATTGATATAATAAATGATTCCTTTAGGTCCTATTATTTTGATAATTCCTTTCAAAGCTAAAACAGAATTGATTGTCTCATATAAAAATGCAGGAACCTTGGCTCCTGGCTCAGCCACTTACTAATTGTACCCCACTGGGACAATTACTCAAAGGTTCTTAGCTTTCATTTTTTCATCTGTAAAGTAAGGCTTGAGCTGGCAGCCTCCTTTGAAGAGGTTCTGAATCTCTGATGAATTGTATTGACCACACTCTTCTTTTAAAGCCCAGCTGCAATCTGCACATCCTTGTTTATGTAGCATCTACCCTACGTTCTGCTTCTCGTCTACATTACACACTGTACAGATGGACCACCAGGCAAACAGGAGACACTTGTGTATGAAATAATGAACTGATAAATGAGAAAATCATGTGCAAAACACCTATAAAATATATTCTACTATTACTTTTTATAGAAAAGAAAGTGAAAATTCCCAAAGGTTAAATAACTTGTCTAGGACCCCAAACTAGAGGATGGAAAGACTAGGATTTAAACCTCAGTTGTACATCTTCTTACTCTGCCATGCAGACTTCAGAATGATGTAGTTTCCCTTCAGAACACTCACAGAGCATTTTGTGCTGTGCCTGTGGCCACAGTTATAATTCTTTCTTGCACTGTGAGACACCAGTACTTACCTTATCCATTAAGTAAATTGTAGATTCCTTGAGGACAGGCTCCCACATTACTGACCGTGGTATTTGAATTCATAATGCCTGATTTAATAAATATTTGTAGAATTGAGAAATTTAGTTTTCTAAAGAGATGCCCACAGTGCCTCCGGGGTAGTTTAACTGCATCTCTCTCTGTGACAAGAAAAAAAATTAAGTGGCTTTCAGTAGCAAGGTGGTCTCTTCTACAGCAAATTCAAAGTTCCTTCATTTTCTTATATCCAACAAAAAATTGTATTTGGCTCCTGAGCAAATACTAGCTTTTCTTCTTCATAGTCTATTTTATACTGTGTCATAATTTTCATCAAAGTGTTAGAAATAATGAAATAATTTTTCACATATGTATCACATGGTGAAGATCTTTTCTGTATTTATATACATTTTTAAAACAGTCTTCAAATAAAATCTTACAAGATTTAGAACCAGCCAAGGAAGAGAATATTACTGGGATTACTTGCCTTGCAAAAAATCTTGGGAAAATGTTCTATTCTTGATGACTTTCAATTTTTGGATATTTAAAATAAATTTTATTTATTCCGTGTGGTAGAATGTTTGATCTGAACTATTATGACCTCTGCACATCGTATTTTAAATTTGATTTGATGGAACCCTAAATGGCTTCCTAAGTTATTTTTAATTCATGTGAATTACCTGAATCGGAGGTCCATTAACTTTTATTACACTGTCTCAAGAGCTGACTGGGTGGCAAAGTGCCAAGTTCTTGGAGCCTGAGGGGTAGAGATAAATGAGGGATAGCCAAAGTGGAGAGAAAAGAAATAAAGGTATTCTTCTACCAAGAGCTGAGCCCATTTACCCTTCTGCTTTCAAATGAATAAGACCATAATTTGGCTAGCTTTTTTGACACTAAATAACCAGGATCCAAGAAAGTTTAGTGTAATACTGTAATACACAGCACACACACACACACACACACACACACACACACACACACATGGGTTTCCCAAAATGCCTCTGTCTTTAGCCTGCGGTTTTGTTAGGACTTGGCATCATTCTAGAGGGTCCTGATTTTATCCATCCAAATGTTGCAAATAAATGAAAAGATGGTTACACTGGGAGCACTTATGACATTTTACGGTGCCAGAATGATTGAATATCTGCTTAGTTAAGAAGTTTTACCTGTGCAGTTGCTGCTGCTAGGAATCCATCACTAATGAGTTCAAGCCCATATATCATAGCTAGAAAGCATGTGACAGTTTGAGTACAATCCAAGTCCTGGCATTTCAGGGTTGTCCTCCAATTTCCATCAGAATTTCCCAGGGTGTGCACACTCTTTATATAGAAGCTGAAGCTGGCAAGTGAAGCCATGAGAACAATAGGACGTAGCAAATTTGCAAAGCAGTACAGCAACAACAGCAAACATCACTAGATCCATGCCAACCAGAATTTCAATCTTAGGTCGGTCATTTCCCGACCTTCTTTTAGCAAATTTAATGTTTCGTAGCCTGAGTTTCATCATCTAAATACTGTGTAGTTCTAGCTTAGTGAAAGAGTACTTGGCTACCTTGAGTTCAATTCTAAGCACCATGGGGGACAAAAGTGTAAAAAATACTTACCTTATTGTGTTTTTAGAAGAATTAAATTAGAATTTGTATATAATGCCAAGCACACAATATTCTTTTTAAAACAGAATAGTAGCTACTATCTTTATAGTTGTTGTAGATTGATCCAAGCCAAGTACTAATTAATCTCTTATCATACCCTTAGAGTCCCTATACCAGAAGGGAAAACTATAAAATACTACAACTCAATATATTTTCTCGGTTGTCTGTATTGTAAAGGGACAAAATGTTAATGAATTTAAGTAAAAGAAAACATAGATCTTGGGCAAGTGTTACCGGTAAGATTTGCCAATAAAACATTCTCTAAGAGGAGAGAAGACACCAGGAGATAGTAACAGTCAGGATATGTTCCTCTCCACAGATTTACCAAGTTCAATCTGGGCTAAGTCATGCACAATAAACCTCTAAAAATCACACAAAAGAAGCCATTATAGCAAACATAATGAATCTGACTTTTGTTTGTTTTTCCCCACCTAATGATTACATTTCAGAAGGCATGCACCTGTAAGTATTTTGAAAGCGTTTATTTCTCATGACAATGGCCAAAGATATATTATCCTGGTTAAAAAATACAAATGATCCCATATGAACTAAAGATTTCATGTGATCTCAAAGTCAGCCTCTAATTTGGTGTGGCATTTTCTTTAGTTTTCATTCATTCATTCAAAGAAATATTTATTAAATGTCTTCTGTGAAGCAGGCACTGTGAAACACAAGAATGAGACAGAGGCTCCCTTTATGAGGTTTTATAACTCATATCTTATTCTCTTTTAATGTTGGCTTACTACTAATTTTTATTAACATATTTTTCTAATTACTAAGGACATGTAAAATTCATTATAAAATTCAAAAGGTACAGCATAGAGGAAGACTTCTTCTATCATCTTGTTCTCTTGGAAACTACCAAAATCAATTATCTGATGTGTTTTTCCATTATACACATAGCATTTTCTACATATAGATATAGATAGAGTTATATATATACACACATATATACACATAATTATATAGTATTATATAATTGTATACAATTACTTTTGCAAATGTTTTGTAATAAATTTATTAATAGTTAGCTTAATGGATTATAGTACTTATTCAGTTTATTTCCTTTTAAAGATGTTTTCAGGCACTGGGCATGGTAGCATACACCTGTAATCCCAGCAGCTCAGGAGGCTGAGGCAAGAAGATCACAGATTCAAAGATAGCCTCAGCAACTTATCAAGGTCTTGAGAAAATTAACAAGACCCTATCTCAATAAGAAATAAAAAAGGGCTGGGGATATAGCTCAGTGATTAAGGGCCCCTGGGTTCAAACCACAGCACCAAGAGACAACAACAACAACAAAAAGTTTTTAGGTTTTGAATTAAATTTGAATTGAAAGTTCATCTAGGGATATTAAGTTATAGTTAGATTAGATAAATAAGTTCTGGTGTGCTATTGCACAGCAGGGTGATTACACATAATGATAATATACTCTATATGTCAAGAATTCTAGAAGAATTTCAAATATATTCACCACACACCACAAATGATAAATATTTGAGAAGATAAATATGATTATTCTCATTTAAACATATACAACGTATACATGTATGTAAATGTCACATCATAACTAATAAATATGTATAGTTTTATGTGTTGGTTGATAAAATAAATTTTAAAAGGATAAAATAAAGAAAATGGGGTTAGGAAAAGATCTTAGGCTTTAGAAAAGCCAAATAGCTCTTATAAACTCATGAAAGAAAAATTTCCACAGAGCTGCTGCTAGCTTTAACCTGATTATTCTTTTACTGGACACTCATTATTCTCCAAATCTTAAAAGAGGGACTGACTTCATCAGACAGGCTTCTTAAAGAAAAATTTGAGTGACATGAAAAGTCTTCCCCCATATTGCCAAAAAAAAATGTTTGAATGGACTATTTTTCAAAGAAGCATAAAAAATCATTCTAGATTAATAGGAAGTTGGTTCTTTTCTGTTTCATTCAAAAAACTTTGAAAGACAAGACAGAATCATTTTAGAAAAAAAAAATCCCATTTTATATCAAACCATTTCAGGCCATTTTTGCTTCTTTTTCCACAATTCCCCTGTAGTCCTTTATAGCATAGGGTTATAGAAGACAGTCATTTTCAGTCCCTTTTCTCTATTTTTATAAAAAGTGAAAGTGGTTATATGGAAAAAATAAAAGTATTCTTCCTTAGAAATAAGCCTAAAAATTTTTTTAAAAAGCTTCTCAGCTAAGTTTGGCTGTCAGATGCTCTTTAGTCTCAGGATATACTGAGCCATTCATTTACCAAATAAACAAAAGTGATTCATTATTTTCTCAACTCTCTTATTACTACTGTTGTTTTACATCAGGCAATGCTACTATTAAAGCACTTTCTTTTAAAAATGCATCAAGAGTAAACAATTCAATCCAATGTAAGAAAATTGGTACAGTTTCTATTTTATATGGAATGTAGACAAATGGTTTTCATAGTCTATCCTTTTAGAATTATACACTCATGAAGACATCAGAAACAATCACCACTAATTCTTACACATTAGTAATTGAAGAAACTCAGAGAAGTAACCAGAGAGGTGTCCCCTCCAATGGGCCAGTTTTTTTCCTAGGTGCTTTGTACTCTTTAATCCATTTATATCTGATAACCAACTTGACATCAGAGACATTAGCTCTAAACTATAATGACTTGCCCAAAGTCAAGAGGCAGGTTAATCACAAGCTGTGACTTTTGCTGAAAGATTGTATCTCAGCACACGGCTTTTCCTGCTAGACCAGGCTGCCCCGTCGTCCCATGGGCGTATCAAAGCCTTACATGAATACTGAGGCAGCCTAAATGCAGAAAATCTGCTTGGGATATTCAATCATACTGTCAAAGCTAAGGGATTCAAGGTATGAAAATTTTGTCTTTGATTAAACTACTCCACTTGATACAGTATTAGATATCATCCTTAATTTAGTACCACCTCTGTTGCCATAGGAAGAAGATTGATGACCACATGGTTCAATATGGTTGAATGTGGCTTACTTGGTTTAAGCCTATATTAATAGTCCAATCTAATTCAGATAACCTAAGGCTCTAAATGTTAAGCTATTCATTACGAGCAAGAACACAGCAGAGTCAGGACAGCACACTTTAAAAAATCCCAGGATTAAATCCAGTCTCAGTCACATTCTTTGGCCACTTTTCCCCCTTACTTCTCTAAATTCTAATGCAGAAATATTATCTTAAAATTTTATTAATATATTCATCAAGCATATACTAACCTAGAAACTGAAAGGATAACTGAGAAAAGAGTACTTTAAAAAATCTGTCAGGAAATCAGTGTACTGAACCTTATGTAATATGGGAATATATGAGAATGAACCTGATTTTGAGGTGGAAGATATGGTAAGACTTCCAAAGCTGGTGATATGTAGTTCCAACTTAATATAGATCAATATATGTTCATATCTTACCAGGTAAATATTAATATTTAAGTAAAAATGAAAATAAATACTGAGGCCCTTCACATCATGACTACATTCCATCTATCTAATATTATCTGCCACCATCTCCTCTCTTGCATGCTATAGCCATATACTACCATTTTACATTCCTTTCCAAGCAAGTCCAGGTTTTATGTTATCCCATAACCTAGTCTTATCCCCTGTTTCCTCTCCCTTCTTTATCAGAAATGCATCTACTCATCCATTGAAGCACAAATTGCATGTGTCATATCCATTTCGTTTCTCCTAACTTCATTCTATCCCAAGATGTTTATTCCTTCTCCTGTGATCAACAGCACTCTGTATACATCCATGCTACAGTGCCTCTCATGTTGAGGTACAGAAATTGACTTCCAATTGCTTGAGTTTATTATTCAACTTTGAATTTCCTATTCCTTGCCTCATTATTTGACCTATACCAGGTACTATATTAGATTTATTAAATTTAGAATAACTGACTCCTATCTTGAGGAGCTTTGATCTGATTGAAGATACTACATTTACAGGGCTTTAATGCTGAAACAAATAAAGAGTTTAAAATATACCATCATAGGAAGATGATTTAGATGCTTGAGAAGTAGCCCATTGGGTGTGGCTTGGAAGGTGCAAGATAATATATTTTCCTGGATTTACTGTGAAGGACAGTGTTACATAGAATGTAAAAGAAGACACATAAGAATTAATAATGAAAGTAAGTATATTTTGTACAGATATGCAATATTGCGTCATGCAAATGAAATCTGATAAAATGCATTTAATTTTCCAGTATACAAACTTCACTAATGATATATTGAACATGAATAACACAGCTTAGATTCAAATTAAGCTTCATATCATTCTTGCTTCAACATTTCCTTGTTAGTACTGATTGAATGTTAAAAAAAAGTAATCTACTTGATTCCACAGAATAAATAATAGAAATGAAAGCTATAGAAATTCTTCTCTGGTATTGAGAGCAGACTTTTTACTTTTGTCTAAATCTACTGAAAAGGCTACAAAGGCACTCTCTATCAAACATTTTGCAAAACTTCTGTATAAAAATTTTTGTAAACAGTGCAAAATTAATAGGGTCATATCCTTTTATGTTTTTGTTCAACAAATTTGGTTGATTTTCTAAACCAAATATTCATAATAAAAATTTTAGCCAAATTTGTGGACCCAAGGCTTATGATTGCATTTTTTTCTGACAGCATTTTTTTTTTTTTACAAATAGAAGTAATTTTCAGTTCTGAACAAGTCTTTACTGCACCTGGGGCTATATTCAGGCCTAACAGGTATTGTTAACATTCTAGAGATTATATGGGAAGATTTGATTCTCAATAAATTAAACACAACTATTATTTTTCAAAATTTCTGTTATTGCAGTTTTATTTTGAGATAAAGAAAAGAAAGAACAAATTGAGGATTTTTTAAAAATATGCATGAAAAGTCTAATAAATAAAATATTTCAGAATAAAACCACAAAGTAACACAATCCCAAATTACATTAAAGGGAAACTACTGTAACTGTAGCTGCATAAGTGCTATTCTTATCTATAGAAATCGAATTAGGAAATCAAAGAAACTGTCAAGAGGATTCTAAGTAGGGAGGATCCAGAAAATAAAAAGTTTACCTTTCTGATAATTTAATCAACATTTCTTTTCACTTTTTGTCCTTAGTAATACACACACAAACACACACAGACACACACACACAGACACACACACACTTCATTATTTCATTTGTTAGATATACATAGGACTTTCCCCCTAAGCTTTGCTAATTACATGAAACTTTAAATAGATTTTATCCAAGCTTTAATTACTTCACTGACAAGATGAGGCTAAGAATATATTTGAGACACCACTATTTCCTGGCTTTTCAGAATTCAGAAAATATGGGTGTGTTTTCAAATTCCCCCGCAGAATTTGATGCAAAAATGCAAAGTACAGATAAGTAATTGAGTTGAGATTATAAATATACAAATTTTAAAGGACATGGCCACAGGAGAATTGTAAAATATTTATACATTCTACCAAATTTCCAAAGGAATATTCATACAGGAAGGAGCATTTCCTTGTGTAAATTTTAAAATTAGCATTCATTGGGGCAATCAGGTTAAAGTCAGCCAGTCTACAGAAATATGCCTAAGAAATAAAGGGCATTGCCTGATACTTAAGACCACCTGGTACCAGAAAATGCGTGTATAGAATCCTCTGAGGTTCCTGCTTAGGCCAAAGGGCCCTGTAGTCAGATTGCCTGGATGATAGATATTCAGGGTTCACAACTTCACTAATTTGGGCTGGTTACCTTCTGAGCTGCAGTTTTATTGTCTCTAAGAAATTATAACTGTAGTGTTCACAGACTTCATAGGATTTCTGTGAGGACTAAAATAATTATATTGAATATCAACTACTTAGGACAGTGCTTCCCTCATCATAAGATAAAATAAGTTAGCTATTATTATTTAATTGTATTTTACTATTTAATTTTACAAGTTCCTCTTCTCATTTACAAGTATTGGTTTTAAAAGCTTGTTTATATATCCATAGAACAGTTGACATCGCTGAGGAGCGACTATTCCAGGAAACAAGCACACTGCTAGGCAGGGTGGGGGTTTTCATTTCATTATAGGAATTTTTATAAATCTTCCTCCATAGAGGATAAATATAAGAATCCGAGAGTGCCAGGGATCCCAGCAGCCTGCAGCAGGGCCCGGAGAGCCAGGCCAACTGATTCGCGTGGCCTGCCCTGCGGCTACAGAAGGCGTGGCGCCTCAGTGAAGCCATTAATTGGCAAGCAGGGAGGTTAGGGAAGGCCATTAGGTGGAATCCCACCAGCCAAGCCCACACGGACCCTTGGGCCGAGCACGGGTTCTCAGAAGGGGAAGGAAGCGGTACAGTCCCATCCCCCACAGCGGACACCCCGCCGAGGCAGTCAGCGGCCAGCATCCGGGAAAGCTGAAGGATATACCGCCACTCTGCTTCAGAGTGCGACATCAAAACAGGTCGGTGTCATTCAGCTCACCCCCCAGACAGCGGGAATTCGCATAAAATCTCTCCTAGGCTTGCCGGGAGAGGGAGTATCAAGCTGAACCTCCATACAGTCTAGGGGGAAACCAGAGACACCTGACCTCCAACCCCTCCTCCCAGTAGCAGCCAAAAGGAAACCTGGCTAGCCAGCGCTGGGGGAGGGGCAAGCAGAAAAAATCAAAGTGATAGAGTGCCAGGGATCCCAGCAGCCTGCAGCAGGGCCCGGAGAGCCAGGCCAACTGATTCGCGTGGCCTGCCCTGTGGCTACAGAAGGCGTGGCGCCTCAGTGAAGCCATTAATTGGCAAGCAGGGAGGTTAGGGAAGGCCATTAGGTGGAATCCCACCAGCCAAGCCCACACGGACCCTTGGGCCGAGCACGGGTTCTCAGAAGGGGAAGGAAGCGGTACAGTCCCATCCCCCACAGCGGACACCCCGCCGAGGCAGTCAGCGGCCAGCATCCGGGAAAGCTGAAGGATACACCGCCACTCTCCTTCAGAGTGCGACATCAAAACAGGTCGGTGTCATTCAGCTCACCCCCCAGACAGCGGGAATTCGCATAAAATCTCTCCTAGGCTTGCCGGGAGAGGGAGTATCAAGCTGAGCCTCCATACAGGCCAGGGGGAAACCAGAGACACCTGACCTCCAACCCCTCCTCCCAGTAGCAGCCAAAAGGAAACCTGGCTAGCCAGCGCTGGGGGAGGGGCAAGCAGAAAAAATCAAAGTGATAGAGTGCCAGGGATCCCAGCAGCCTGCAGCAGGGCCCGGAGAGCCAGGCCAACTGATTCGCGTGGCCTGCCCTGTGGCTACAGAAGGCGTGGCGCCTCAGTGAAGCCATTAATTGGCAAGCAGGGAGGTTAGGGAAGGCCATTAGGTGGAATCCCACCAGCCAAGCCCACACGGACCCTTGGGCCGAGCACGGGTTCTCAGAAGGGGAAGGAAGCGGTACAGTCCCATCCCCCACAGCGGACACTCCACCGAGGCAGTCAGCGGCCAGCATCCGCGAAAGCTGAAGGATACACCGCCACTCTCCTTCAGAGTGCAACATCAAAACAGAGGACACTCCATCCAGGCAGTCAGTGGACACCATCCGGGAAAGCTGAAGAATACACCACCACTCTCCAACAGCTTGCAACATCAAAACAGCCAGCAGCAGGACCCCGGAGATCCAGGCCAACTGATTCGCGCGGCCTGCCCCGCAGCTACAGAAGGCGTGGCGCCTCAGAGAAGCCATTAATTAGCAAGCAGGGAGGTTAGGGACTGCCATTAGGTGGAATCCCGCCAGCCAAGCCCACCGCCCACGCCCGGAACAGGCCCAGCGATCTGCCAGCATTGTAGTCACGACACCCCAATTGGAATAGGGACAGAGCAGAGCCGCCTTCCACTCCCGGAACAGGACCAGAGAGCCGCCAGCGTGGTAGACACGTCACCCCAATTGGAGTAGGGGCACAGCCGCCGCCCGCACCTGCAAGGGAGACTTTTCAAGTATACAAGAGCAACATAAATAAATAGGGGGTAAATTTCAAAACACAACAGTTGCACCAAGCAGAAAGAAACGCGAGCAGTATGAAAAGACAAGGAAAGAAAGGTCCACAAGCAATGCAGGTCAACTCAACTTTAGAAGAGGTAATAGCTGCAACAGATGGAATATCAGATAAAGAGTTCAGGATATATATGCTTCAGATGATCTGGAGTCTCAAGGAAGACATGAGACAGCAAAATCAGACAATGAAAGATCACATTGACAAACAAATCCAGGAAGTAAAAGATCAATTTCACAGGGAGATAGAGGTAATAAAAAACAAACAAATTGAAATTCTAGAAATGCAGGAAACAATAAACCAACTTAAAAACTCAATTGAGAATACTACCAGCAGAGTAGATCACTTAGAAGAGAGAACATCAGACAATGAAGACAAAGTATTTCAACTGGAAAAGAACATAGACAGCTCAGCAAGTCTGCTAAGAAACCATGAGCAGAACATCCAAGAATTATGGGACAATATCAAAAGACCAAATTTAAGAGTCATTGGGATACAGGAAGGCACAGAGCTCCATTCCAAAGGAATAAACAGTCTATTCAGTGAAATAATACGAGAAAACTTCCCAGAATTGAAGATTGAGACAGAATCCCAAATCCTAGAAGCCTACAGGACGCCGAATGTGCAAAATCATAAGAGATCCACACCTAGACACATTATAATGAAGATGTCCAACATACAGAATAAGGAGAGAATTTTAAAAGCTGCAAGAGAAAGAAAGCAGATTACATTTAGGGGTAAACCAATCAGGATAACAGCTGATCTCTCAACACAGACTCTGAAAGCTAGAAGATCCTGGAATAACATATTTCAAACACTGAAAGACAATGGGCTCCAACCAAGAATCGTGTATCCGGCGAAATTAAGCTTCAGGTTAGAAGATGAAATTAAAACCTTCCACAATAAACAAAAGTTAAAAGAATTCGCAGCTAGAAAACCATCTCTTCAAAAAATCCTTGGCAAAACATTACAGGAAGAGGAAATGGAAAACAACATTGAAAACCAACAATGGGAGGTAGGACAGTAAAGGGGGGAAAGTAGTCAAAGAGGATAACAAATCAGGTTTAGTAACATCAATAAACAAATATGGATAGAAGAACAAACCATATCTCAATAATAACCCTAAATGTTAATGGCTTAAACTCACCAATTAAGAGACATAGGCTAGTAGAATGGATCAAAAAACAAGACCCAACAATATGCTGTCTACAGGAGACGCATTTGATAGGAAAAGATATACATAGACTGAAGGTGAAAGGTTGGGAAAAATCATATCACTCATATGGACCGCGGAAACAAGCAGGAGTGTCCATACTCATATCTAATAAAATAGATTTCAAGCCAAAGCTAATCAAAAGGGATATAGAAGGACACTTCATACTGCTCAAGGGAACCATACACCAACAAGACATAACAATCATAAATATATATGCCCCAAATAATGGTGCAGCTGTATTCATCAAGCAAACTCTTCTCAAGTTCAAGAGTCTAATAGACCAACATACAATAATCATGGGAGACTTCAACACACCTCTCTCACCACTGGACAGATCTTCCAAACAAAAGTTAAATAAGGAAACTATAGAACTCAATAACACAATTAACAACCTAGACTTAATTGACATATACAGACTATACCACCCAACATCAAGTAGCTACACTTTTTTCTCAGCAGCACATGGAACCTTCTCAAAAATAGACCATATACTATGTCACAGGGCAACTCTTAGACAATACAAAGGGGTAGAGATAATACCATGCATCTTATCTGATCATAATGGAATGAAACTGAAAATCAATGATAAAAGAAGAAAGGAAAAAGCAAGCATCACCTGGAGAATGAACAATAGGTTGCTGAGTGATCAATGGGTTTTAGAAGACATCAAGGAGGAAATTAAAAAATTCCTAGAGTTAAATGAAAACACAGACACAACATATCGGAATCTATGGGACACATTGAAAGCAGTTCTAAGAGGAAAATTCATTGCTTGGAGTTCATTCCTCAAAAAAAGAAAAAACCAACAAATAAATGATCTCATACTTCATCTCAAAATCCTAGAAAAAGAAGAGCAAAACAACAGCAAAAGAAGTAGAAGGCAAGAAATAATTAAAATCAGAGCTGAAATTAATGAAATTGAAACAAAAGAAACAATTGAAAAAATTGACAAAACTAAAAGCTGGTTCTTTGAAAAAATAAATAAAATTGACAGACCCTTAGCCATGCTAACGAAGAGAAGAAGAGAGAGAACCCAAATTACTAGCATACGGGATGAAAAAGACAATATCACAACAGACACTTCAGAAATACAGAAGATAATCAGAAATTACTTTGAATCCTTATACTCCAATAAAATAGAAGATAGTGAAGGCATAGATAAATTCCTTGAGTCCTATGATCTGCCCAGATTGAGCCAGGAGGATATAGACAACCTAAACAGACCAATAACAATAGAGGAAATAGAAGAAACCATCAAAAGACTACCAACTAAGAAAAGCCCAGGACCGGATGGGTATACAGCAGAGTTTTACAAAACCTTTAAAGAGGAACTAACACCAATACTTTTCAAGCTATTTCAGGAAATAGAAAAAGAGGGAGAACTTCCAAATTCATTCTACGAGGCCAACATCACCCTGATTCCGAAACCAGACAAAGACACATCAAAGAAGGAAAACTACAGACCAATATCTCTAATGAACCTTGACGCAAAAATCCTCAATAAAATTCTGGCGAATCGGATTCAAATACATATCAAAAAAATTATACATCATGATCAAGTAGGATTCATCCCTGGGATGCAAGGCTGGTTTAATATACGGAAATCAATAAATGTTATTCACCACATCAATAGACTTAAAAATAAGAACCATATGATCATCTCAATAGATGCAGAAAAAGCATTTGACAAAGTACAGCATCCCTTTATGTTCAAAACGCTAGAAAAATTAGGGATAACAGGATCATACCTCAACATTGTAAAAGCAATATATGATAAGCCACAGGCCAGCATCATTCTGAATGGAGAAAAATTGAAGGCATTCCCTCTAAGATCTGGTACAAGACAGGGATGCCCTCTCTCACCACTTCTGTTCAACATAGTCCTCGAAACACTGGCCAGAGCAATTAGACAGTCAAAAGAAATTAAAGGCATAAAAATAGGAAAAGAAGAACTTAAATTATCACTATTTGCAGATGATATGATTCTATACCTAGCAGACCCAAAAGGGTCTACAAAGAAGCTATTAGAGCTAATAAATGAATTCAGCAAAGTGGCAGGATATAAGATCAACACGCATAAATCAAAGGCGTTCCTGTATATGAGCAACAAATCCTCTGAAACGGAAATGAGGACAACTACTCCATTCACAATATCCCCCCAAAAAATAAAATACTTGGGAATCAACCTAACAAAAGAGGTGAAAGATTTATACAATGAAAATTACAGAACCCTAAAGAAAGACATAGAAGAAGACCTTAGAAGATGGAAAAACATACCCTGCTCATGGATAGGCAGAACTAACATCATCAAAATGGCGATATTACCAAAAGTTCTCTATAAGTTCAATGCAATGCCAATCAAAATCCCAACAGCATATCTTGTAGAAATAGATAAAAGAATCATGAAATTCATATGGAATAATAAAAGACCCAGAATAGCAAAAACAATACTAAGCAGGAAGTGTGAATCAGGCGGTATAGCGATACCAGACTTCAAGCTATACTACAGAGCAATAGTAACAAAAACAGCATGGTACTGGTACCAAAACAGGCGGGTGGACCAATGGTACAGAATAGAGGACACAGTAACCAATCCACAAAACTACAACTATCTTATTTTTGATAAAGGGGCTAAAAGCATGCAATGGAGGAAGGATAGCATCTTCAACAAATGGTGCTGGGAAAACTGGAAATCCATTTGCACCAAAATGAATCTGAATCCCTATCTCTCGCCGTGCACAAAAGTTAACTCAAAATGGATCAAGGAGCTTGATATTAAATCAGAGACACGGCATCTGATAGAAGAAAAAGTTGGTTATGATCTACACGCTGTGGGATCGGGCTCCAAATTCCTCAATAGGACACCCATAGCGCTAGAGTTAACAAATAGAATCAACAAATGGGACTTACTCAAACTAAAAAGTTTTTTCTCAGCAAAAGAAACAATAAGAGAGATAAATAGGGAGCCTACATCCTGGGAACAAATCTTTACTCCACACACTTCAGATAGAGCCCTAATAACCAGAATATACAAAGAACTCAAAAAATTAGACAATAAGATAACAAATAACCCAATCAATAAATGGGCCAAGGACCTGAACAGACACTTCTCAGAGGAGGACATACAATCAATCAACAAGTACATGAAAAAATGCTCACCATCGCTAGCAGTCAGAGAAATGCAAATCAAAACTACCCTAAGATACCATCTCACTCCAGTAAGACTGGCAGCCATTAGGAAGTCAAACAACAATAAGTGCTGGAGAGGATGCGGGGAAAAGGGCACTCTTGTTCAATGCTGGTGGGACTGCAAATTGGTGCAGCCAATTTGGAAAGCAGTATGGAGATTTCTCGGAAAGCTGGGAATGGAACCACCATTTGACCCAGCTATTCCCCTTCTCGGTCTATTCCCTAAAGCCCTAACAAGAGCATGCTACAGGGACACTGCTACATCGATGTTCATAGCAGCTCAATTCACGATAGCAAGACTGTGGAACCAGCCTAGATGCCCTTCAATAGATGAATGGATAAAAAAAATGTGGCATTTATACACTATGGAGTATTACTCTGCATTAAAAAATGACAAAATTATAGAATTTGGAGGGAAATGGATGGCATTAGAGCAGATTATGCTAAGTGAAGCTAGTCAATCTTTAAAAAACAAATACCAAATGACTCCTTTGATATAAGGGGTGTAAACAAGGACAGGGTAGGGACGAAGAGCTTGAGAAGAATATTTACAGTAAACAGGGATGAGAGGTGGGAGGGAAAGGGAGTGAGAAGGGAAATTGCATGGAAATGGAAGGCGATCCTCAGGGTTATACAAAATGTCATATAAGAGGTAAGGAGGGGTAAGTCAAGAGAATACAAATGGAAGACATGATTTACAGTAGAAGGGGTAGAGAGAGAAAAGGGGAGGGGAGGGGAGGGGAGGGGAGGGGGGATAGTAGACAATAGGACAGACAGCAGAATACATCAGACACTAGAAAGGCAATATGTCAATCAATGGAAGGGTAACTGATGTGATACAGCAATTTGTATACGGGGTAAAAGCGGGAGTTCATAATCCACTTGAATCAAACCGTGTAATATGATGTATTAAGAACTATGTAATGTTATGAACGACCAATAAAAAAAAAAAAAAAAAATAAAGGTAATGGGCAAAGAGAGGTTAGACAACTTGTTACGGATGCAAATAAAAACCAGAGCTAGGATGTGAACCTAAGCATGTGGGCTCCAGAGTCTGTGTCCTTGACCATGAATTAAAACCATCACTTGAAATGTTTTGAAATTCCATCTATGGATCCTTATTCCTCACGAATGTTATTTCTCCTTTTTTTCCCTTGATTAAACTTCTCAAAGTTTTGTTTAAAAAAAAAAAAAAAAAAAAAAAAGAATCCATTGAAGTTATTTCTAAATGTTTTCTTCCGTAGAAGGATGAAGAATAAAGAAGGTAAAGGCAAAGAGAGAAAAATCCTTACGGAAGGAAAGGCTGCCCTGTCAGTTCTGCCTCACCAGCCCTGCTTAGCGCTACCCTTGAAAGTCAACCCTGTTGCATTCTTCTTCAATCCTTACATTAAGAAGATCAACGGGGAACTGTATGCACAGTGTTCACAGACTGGAGTCAAATAAGCCTCAGCATGAATCCTAACTCTGCTGCAAAATCACATTTGAGTCAACATTTATTAAATACACCTAAGACTCAAATACTTTACATATGTAAACTCATTTAATTCTTTAAAAAAGAATCCTTCTCAAACAGATATGATTGCTGGCATCAGAGATGAAAAAACAAGGCAGAAAGGCACTAAGTATCTTTCCCAAGGTGCAGTACTGATGGGAAATGCAGTCTGGATTTCCCCCCAAGTGGTCTGAATGTGGAGACCATGTCCCTTCTTGCAGTACAATTTTAGGAAGGTTTCTTTAAGTCTCTGAATCTGTCTCCTCATCAGTTCATACAGAGTTCTCATAGAGTTGAAATCCAATAATGTCTTTAAAACATTTATCATGCTCAACAGTTTGTGCTATCTGACAACACTCCTTATGAAGGATTCACCTGACTTGGCTTGATGATAGAACAGGAAGCGTTTTTGACTCACAGGTCCCAGAGGTAAAGGAGCCCAGGTGCCCTCTGCTCCCCAGGCTTCTCCAGGGATTTTGGCATAACTTCTCCTGTGGGGCATAAGGCAAGCCTCTTCTCAAAGATGCCAGTTTTAACTATACTTCTTGACTGTGGTTCCTGTCTCTCCATCCCAGTAAAGCTTACTTTCAGAAGAGGTGAAAATTATAAGAGGCTCTGCTCTTCCAAATCTGTCTCCTCTCTATCCAGGTCCTGGATTTTCTTTACCTTTTTCTGCTGTAAGAAGCTTGTTCTTGGCCAAAGAATCAGGGTGACCACCTCCCTCAGGAGGGGCCTGATAAAACAAAAGGAACATTGCTATATACATAATTTAACTTACTAATGATAGATTGCTGTCAATAATTCATGATATAATTTAATTATCAGATATCTAACTTAGGAGATTTTTCAGACATCTTAGCATATTTTACTATCAATTATTATCTTATAGTTTCCACTCGACATGAAGCATCTTCAGAATTCTAAGAGTCAAGGTGAGAATAAGAAAAGCACTCAAGCTTTTTTATTTGCACGTATGGAGAATTCTCAATGGGCACAGGAGAAAAAAAATGGTACAAACAACAAAAAGGATGCTATGTGTTTGATAGTGGAAATAATAGAGACATAAAGAAAATACAAACTTTTGAAAATAATTCACAAATAAATTGCTATGTTTGGGATGTTTAAAAATTAAATGCACACAAGAAGAAAAAAAGAAAAAAGAAAAGACTACACAAAAAAATAGGACCCACTTAGTTGCTGTTAGCAGTAGCCCAACTGACAGTGAGGAAAGGACTGTTGAGGGCTCTGTTGTTTACTCAGGCACCACAGACAGGAGCAGAAACACACTTAATCTCACACCTCTTGTACCTCTCAAGTGAAACCAAACTGTCAAGTCACCAGCAACTTACCATTATCCGGCTTGCAAATTCCTTTGATATCTGATATTAAATGCAAGCAAGAAAAATAAACCCCCTGCACTTCACATTAAATTTAGGAGTAGATATGTTCTCCCATTTAACAAATACCTTTGCTTTGCCAGAGTCTGTTCCTGAAATGGAGCCACACACAGACAAATACCCACTTCCATCATAGGGTTTACCTTCTAGAGAGAAGAAGGGTACAGTCAATAATAAATAAATAAGTGCAGTAGATGTAGAATGCTATATTGTATTAGTTGCTCTGAAAAAGACAATAAAGCCTAGAATAGGACATTCTAGATTAATGAAGGAAAAGGTAACTATTATAAGGGTAGATCTAATATCGAGATTGGCATTTGAGAAAGAGATTAAAAAATGTTAGGGAACAAGCCATAGAAACATCTAAAAAAAAAAGAATATTCCAGAAGGAAAAGTAACGTGAAAAGCTGTATGATAAACTCAGGTAGGTAATGGAGAGCTAGAAAACATAGGAGTTTATAGGCCACTATCCACTTTGGACTTTACTCTGAATGAGTCAAGTACATTTGAAAGGTTGTGCACAGATTAAATAAATTATTTAACTCAAATTTTTACTTGATTTGTATGCCTGGTGGGTTGGAAAATACGTGACAGAGAGGCAATAGAAGTAGGGAGATCATTTAGGGAGCTATGGAAATAATCCAAGTGAAGGAGAGGTGGTGGTGATGGATGCACTGAGCAGTGTCTCTACTCTGGAACTGTGATTAAAGCAGAGTCAGCAGGATTTGCTCACTGGTTGAACCTGGAGAGTAAGAGAAAGGAAGGAGTCAAGTGGCTTATACTGACTTTGACCTGCGCATATGAAAGAACAGAGTTGCCATTTACTGAGTGCTTGAGTCAGCTCTTTCTGTCCCTGTGACTAAAAGACCTGACAAGAATAATTTTAGAGGAAGAAGAGTTTATTTGGTGCTCAGGGTTTCAGAAGTCTCAGTCCATAGATAGCCAACTCCATTGCTCCCGTGGAGGAGGAAGGTAGCTCAGGGAAAGACCAATCAAGAAACAGAGAGAGCTGCTTTCCTCACCAAGGACTAAATATATACCCCAAAGTCGCCTGCCACCACCACCCCATGACCCAACTCCTCCAGCTACACCTTACCTGCCTACAGTTATTACCTAGTTAATTCATTCAAGTAGATTCATGCACTGACTAGGATAAGGCCCTCAGAACCCAATCACCTCTGAACTTTCTTGAATCCTCTCACACATGAACTTTTTGGGAGATATCTCATATCTAAACCATAACACTGGTGATATAGGGAAGATTTCTGGTGCCATTTTGGGGGGTGGTGGGAGGTCAGGGGATAAAAAATGTAGTTTCAGAGGTGCTGAGTGCATGATGCCTGTGGAGATCCAACTATAGATATTAAATAGGGATTTTAGGTACACAGATTGGGAGCTCAGGAAGAGTGCTGGATTGGAAATAAATGTTAGGAGCTGGGTTAGCTTTCTTTCACTGTGACAAAGTACCTGACAAAATCAACTTAAAGGAGTAAAGATTTATTTGGGCTGCTAGTTTCAGAAGGTTCAGTTCAAGCTCAGCTGGCTCTATTACTTTGGGCCTGAAGTGAGGCAGAATATCATGGTGGTAGAAGCACAAGGCAGTGGAGGCTGCTCACATAATGGTAGCAGGGAAACAAAGAGAGAGAACAGAAGGGCCTAAGATACGCCCTTCTAAAGCGTCCTCCCCTCAGCCAATCAGGGCTTACTTCCTCCAATTCATTTCTACTACCTCCTGATAGTGCTCCCAGCTGGATACCAAGCCTTCAGAACAAGAAGCTTCTGAGGACAGGCCAGATCTAAACTACAGAAGGGGCAGGTGACATGTAGATAATATTACAATCTGAGAATGGATAATCTCACTGTGATATGAGTAGAGAAGAAAGAAAAAAATCCAAAAACTGATCTTGTATAATCCACCATCACAGGTCAGGGGGTTAAGGAGGAGAAGCAAATGGTTGGTGTGATGGTAGGAAAATCAAGAAAGTCCAAGTTTTTGAATGTCACATTAAGAACACATTTTAAGGAGAAGAGAATGATCACTGGCATCAGATATTGCTGAGATCAAGGAGATGAGGGCAAAGGTTCACCATTTAGGTGGTTGGCATGACAGTCAATGGGAAACAGCATATGTAAATCTATTAACTAAGACTTACTCCATACATGGACAAAATATTTGCTTCCTTCTTTTGAAACCTGAGATAGGATGGGAAATTCTCCTTACTTATTTCACTATGTTAAATTTGGGCCTTATAATCTGCCTACTTATTATTTAAATGATTGTAATGTGAATAGATTAAGACAAACTGATGAATTTTGAAGGGTGTCAATGTATACATCTAACATCACAAGTACGAATCCCTTCACCATACTTAGCCAAGTATGGTAGGCAGAATAATGTGCTCATTCACACACACACACACACACACACACACACACACACACACACACACAAAGTCCACAACCTAATCCCCATCACCTGTGAATGTGTTTCCTTACATGGAAAAAGAGGAAGAATTTGCAGATGTGATTAAATAAAGGATTTTTAAAATGGGTTAATTATCTTGGATAATCTTGGTATGCCTACCACAATAACAGGTTCTTTATGAGTGACAAGGCCAGGAGGCACAGTGTTACATACCTATAATCTCAGAAACTCAGGAAGCTGATGCAGGAGGATTGCAAGTTCAGGGTCCACTTCAGGAAATTATTGAGGCCCTAAGTAACTTATATAGAGATCCTGTCTCAAAATAAATACAAGAGGGTTGGGGGTTATAGGTCAGCAGTAAAGTGACCCAGGGATTCAAGTCTCAGTACCAAGAAAATTTTTAAAAAATTAAAAAATAAGAAAAGAGACAGGAGTGTCAGTGTGAGATATATATCATTATCACTTTAGAAAAAAATCCCATTTTATATCAAACCATTTCAGGCCATTTTTGCTTCTTTTTTCACAATTCCCCTGTAGTCCTTTATAACATAGGGTTATAGAATCCAGTCATTTTCAGTCCCTTTTCTCTATTTTTATAAAAAGTGAAAGTTGTTATATGGAAAAAATAAAAGTACTCTTCCTTAGAAATAAGCCTAAAATTTTTTTAAAAAAGCTTTTCAGCTAAGTTTGGCTCTCAGATGCTCTTCAGTCTCAGGATATACTGAGCCATTCATTTACCAAATAAACAAAGGTGATTCATTATTTTTGAAACTCTCTTATTACTACTGTTGTTTTACATCAGGCAATGCTACTATTAAAGTACTTTCTTCTAAACATGCATCAAGAGTAAACTGTTCAATCCAAAGTAAGAAAACTTGATACAGTTTCTATTTTATATGGAATGTAGACAACTGGTGCTATATTTTTCTAGATTCCTCAGTAAATTGTACACTCCTTGAAGACAGTCTCTGCTTTTGATCATCTCTATATTTTAGAAATCCCAAAATACCTATTGTAGTTGCTCAATAAATGATTATTGACTTTCTTTGGACAAACTGATTAATATTTAAATAGTATATTAAAACTAGAGCGGTAATTATAGAACTGAATGTACAGAAGTAATTTCTAAAGGAAAGAAGGGTGTAATGTGGTATTTATCATCAATTCTTTTCAGACTAAATTAATTTATCAACATAAATGAAAGATACTTTGAGTAATTATTAATTATATGATCCTACTGCTGAAGAAAATGCTACTTGTGATGCCTGAACACAAGAAGAAATACATTATTTGATTAACACAAGTCTGATATATTTTTAATCATGAGGAAAGTAATAAAGTAATTTATCATTTCTTTTGCAATAATAATGAATTTTTATTTGTAAACTATGGTGTTTACTGCTGTTTTTATTTCTAAAATGTTTAGTGTAGTGTCAAATAAAGAAGAATAAAAACAATTAATTAAAAAAATAGTGTTTGTTGAAAATAATTTCCCTATCACATGCCACAAAATCTGCAGCTACTTTCATAAACCATGATGTATTCCACTTCAGCTCTTTGGTGCAATCTTGTCACCTTAACATATGATCTTTCAATTTGGAAGTAGTATTAAAATTCAATGCTATCTTAACCTTTGATTTAGCTCTAAAATGCATTAACTTCTACTCTTGACACACATAACAATATTGTAATCTCAAATAAATGATTAACATAAATAAATAATACATCATAAAATTATCCAAATGACTGTTTTATATGTATTAAAGAATATTCATCTACTGAATTGGTTTCCTGGTTTTGGTTCCTTTACACATATGATCTAATTCTTCTTAGCTCAGTGAAACATTTTTACTCATATAAACTTAACATGTATTAAAGATCTAATTTGATCTTTTTCATAATGTTGTGGTGCTCCAAGTATTGTGAAATCTAACATACATATTTCATTTGCTAATGTGCTTTTCTCTTTGCCAAAGGTATACTCAGTATGTAGCATAACATCTGGCTTATAGTAGATGCATAATAATAAACCAATTACCCAGATCTCTCAAATAACTTAAAAAGCTCTCTGACATTAATTACATTAAATTTTTGTGGTACCAGGGATTAAACTCAGGGTTCTTAACCACTAGGCCAATCTCCAACCCTTTTTTAATTTTTTATTTTGAGACAGGGTCTTGCTAAGTTGTGGAGGCTAGCTTTGAACTTGGCTTTGAACATTCTGCCTCAGCCTTCAGAGCGGCTGGGTTTACAGTTTTGTGTGCCACCTCACCAGCTAATGACTTATTTTTAAAGATAACATTCACTCAGCATAAATTCCAATCAATCTTCTTTCTTTACTATCTATATAAAGAGTATGCCAAGTAAGAATAAAAATAATAGTACTGTGGTATTGAAAGGAAACCATTTTCAACAAAGAACTCCAAAATACTCCTTTTAGTGTGATAGGAAATTTAACCAGATATTTCAAAAGTATTGTCTATAATCATGACAATTGGAAAATTGGCCATCCAGAGTGTCAGTTCTCCAATCAGTCTTTACTTGTGATATATTATCTTCAGAATTATAAGAAAGGGGAGACACTGTATCTGCTTCAGAGAGTGTGAGGATTACCTTGAACTCAGAAGTCAGACCTGAGTTTAAAATTCATCATTTCACCTCTCTATTTTTGAAATTTGGTTTGGACTTTCAAATACAGTGTAGTCAAACTACCTGACACAAATTAAACACATAGAAAACAATAACTGTTTTTAGACTGAAAGTGACAAATGTTTATCAATATTAAGTAACTGTTTAATAAATATTTCATTGTATTTTTCAGTTGACAAGATTTCTGACATGTGGATCCCAGTGTCCAGTCATGTAACTGGCTGGGTCAATTCCATCTTTAGGATTCAGTTTCTACATGTACAATGAGAACAATCACACATCTTTAAACATCTCCCAGTTGCTGAAAGAATTAAATGAGGCTCTTTGAAAACTACAAAGAGCTGTTATTAATAGCTGTGCTAACACTCATAATAATTTTAAAAGCACAGATAAATCTGGCATTAATTCAACAATGGGCCTTTTTACTGAGGACATTACAATGATCTATTTTCAGGATAGAAAGTTCCCAGTGAATTGGCAAGTATATAGAAATAGACATCTGAAAAGATGCCAGAGCTGGAATATCCTCAACTTTGTGTGGTTTCCAGGTATAGGATGGGAAACCATTCCACCTTGCAAAGATGATTATTATTTTATTTTAACATTCATCAGTTGCTCCCTGTTTAGGACACTTGCCAACTTATTTTATAGAAGGGAATTTTAACTAGTTCTAGTCAAAGAGAAGAACTATTTATTGTCCTTTTAGCTCTAGCAAATCATTAACCTTAAGCCTTTAGAAAACAGTTTTTTAAAATAAGCATAAATTTTAGGATAAAGTGCTTTATTATTTCAATAGCATGCTTCCTTATTTACTTCTAAATAACAGAACCCTCTTTGTGTCTTTGTTTGAAAAATGCTTTCTTTAAACAGATAAAATCCTAAGAGAATAACTGCATAAAAATGATTTACAGTCAATTTTCAAAAAGCTAAACCAAACATTGTTTCATAAATAATAATTCAAGCTGGTTAAATGAAAAACACCAAAAAATTCTAGTATTGTCTGATAGCATGATGCCCTAATTACCACAAAACATTGATACTTGCCTATATAACTTGTCACTTAAAAATCAAATTCACCAGCCAGGTAAGGTGATACATGCCTATAATTTCACAACTCAGGAGGCTGAGGAAGGAGGATTTCGAGTTCAAAGTCAGCCTCAGCAGCTTAGTGAGATCCTATGCAACCTAGTGAGATCCTGTCTCGAAATAAAACAAAAAGGATTAGGGATGTAGCTCAGTGGTAAACATGCCTGAGTTAAATCCCCAGTACCAAAAAAAAAAAAAAAAAAAAAAATCAAACTGATCTTATTATACAACTTTGTATCTTAACATATACTGTGAAGTCCTGGGCAACAAGCATGGTGAACACCCAATGTACTCAGTGCACTGTATAGTGTGAACCTAGTTCACATAATGTTGGAATGTGCCTAGTTTGGGGGAGTTCTGGAATGATTAGCGTTTTCTGACTTTACCTGCAATATACATACTCTAATCAACCAAATGAGTAGTGAAATCAAAATTTTAAAAAAGTATCCTCTTCAAACACCAAGTGATGAATGATATAAACATTAGCCAAATTGTCAAACATTTAAATTACCGTTCTACAAAGATTTCCCAACTTCTTTCTGTCAAATATGCTTTCCTAACTGTACATCGGAAGTATATGTATATATAAATTTCAACGACTTTGCTTCAGACTATCAAAAATTCTTTTATTATTTTGACCACTACAATAGATGAAAGGCTAGAGAAGCCCCATGCAGTCTCTTCACCCTTTATCTGTGCCTGTAGCGTTTAAATGCCTGCCACTTGATTCCCATTTTATCATGTTCTTTCCTGAGCAATTTCTAGCATCATAGTGTTATTGGAAATGATACCCAGGGTGGCAAAGGGCACTGCAACCTCACCCCAAAGCAGTGAGCTAATCCAATTCTATAGAATAGTGTTCTAAAAACTGAATGGTCAGGAGTGGAGAGTCTGTCAGGTTAAGTTCTGAATTTGTGACTCAGACCCAGTCCAGGCTCTGCCACCCAACAAATAACTCTGGGATAGCAGTGAGTTAGTTACCAGGTTGTACAGAACACCAGCCTTATCCTTAGTACTGTACCCAATCTACTGGGTATTTAAACTTAAAAAAAAAAAATATCCAAAACATCTGGTAAATTCTCAGAAATCAAGTAGGGGCACTGTGCTTGGGAGCAAAGAGATGGGAGCCTGATTTAGATGATGGCTACATGACAATGTGTCTGCCAGGCAAAGTGGGAGGATGACCAAGAACCAGCAGACGTTGGTGCCCTGTCCTGTGACACTGGCAGCTCAAAGTTTATTTAACTAATTACATGCGTTCCAATTCTTTCTGAAAAAGAAATAATATAAGGAACATGCAGCCTACTTGGAAAATATTGCCCAAAATAGATTTTTTTTTATCAGCATCACTGTAAATATTTAGTTTTACATGATTGATGTTCAGTTTTGTGCTTCCAGTGGAAAATTAGTTAACTCAATATGCAGGGATTATATTTGGAGTTTCAAAATGGGTTCTGTGAACAAGCCATATTGTATCTTTTCTAGTCCCTTTTATTTCACATTTTTTTATCTAATTCTTTTTTTTCCCCTTGAAGCATTTAAATCATTTATGCTGGTGACAACATTTTTAGATTATTTCCAATCCTAATGGTGATGAGAGGTATTACTTTCTTTGCTACCTAATGGTCTTGGGTATATCAGTGGTTTTGACAGTTGAATAGTGGGTATTGATCTTTTGTTCAGGAGGACTTTTAGGATTAAGGACTGAACTTTTAACCTCTGGATGCCAAAATCTACTGATGATTATCTTGACATTACTTTCAACTGCATATCCCAAATGTCAATGCCAATTAAAATAATGTCAACTATAAAGTGGCAGTGGGGTCTTGTGCTGTCTGTAACACAAGCAATCTTCAAAATCAAATAATGATAAATAATGACAAAACAGTCCTACTCATAAGCTAAGGTTATATAAAGTTAATGTCATTTCAGTACAGATTTTAAATATCTTCTCTTGACTGGTAGTAGTAATATTCTTCTTCTTAGAAGTGAAAACTTTCTTATAAAATTCTTGGTGTCTTATCTGTTAAGGGACTTTAAGTGTCAAATTATTTAATGCAGAATTAGTAACCTCAAACTTTGCTGATCCAGCTTCCTCTTAACCTTTCAATTAAAATGTCTGATGTGGAAAATCAATAGCTGCAGTTACATAATCTGTAGCCTTTCATGAGAGAGAAGATGGTGCAATTATGACTAAGCCAGATATATAATTATTTCTTTATATCCTAACTAAAGTTAGAAAGCTAAACTTGGAGCACTGCTTTAGAAATTGCTTTGCTCCTTAAACACTTGCAAGACTGTTCAAACAAGAAGGTTTTCCTACTAATTAGTCTTCTTTGCTTTGAAATTTCATACTCCTTAGAGTGACTATTAGAACAAACCTTAAGAAAATAAATGAAAGTGAAATTTTGAATTTGTAGCTCCTTTATCTCTTTTAGTTCCATTTCTTCCCTGTGTTTTTAGTATCGTGGTACTTGATTTTATACTTTGAAAACTATTGCTTTCAGACAGCTGAAACATAGCACTTTTTACAGTTTAATTTATAATGATTTTCCAAAAGGTATTTATATTTGAACAGATCCTGAAGGTCTAATAAATATCTAATGCAGAAAAATATGTTAGCATGTAAGGTGGATGATGAGAGATTGTGGATAGAGGCATCATCTGGTAGAGGCAAATCATATCAACTTGAAAGACACTGGATTTGAGGTACCTCGGGTATACCCATCTCTCTGTTGGCATCCCTATAGTCTTCTCAACCCCTGCCCTGCATGCCTCTTTAGCCAACACATTCAGCCCTGCTGCATTTCTTCCATTGCATAAAAGTGTAGTTCAAGCTGCTGGCTGTCCATTTAAAAACTGCAACTTTGAGCATTTTGCTTTATATCCTTAAATTTCAGTTTTTTCATCTTTAAAATTTATCTCATAGGGCTGCTATAAAGGTTCAGTGAATGACAAATGGAGCTCAGTCCTGACAATCCTCTAAGAAGTCATGTTCTGTCTCAAGTTTCTCCTTGATTAAGATTTGTGAGTTAAGCCGCAGATTTTAACTCCCTGGTTTACATGTACATGAGTGGATATGTCCTTGTGGGTTCCCAGAGACATTACAAAAGATAGCAGCAGGGAATTCCTGAAGCAGAGAAACCCTAAAAGTCATGTGATACAGCCAAGAAAAGATGCTTTCAGATTATGACTGCATAGCTCATTGCCAGAGCAATTACTATAAACATGTGGGCCAGGAGAATGTCAGCCAGAGCTGGGAGGTGTCTGGTAAACCCCTTCTCCTGGCAGAGGGTCTACATGACTCATTGCCAAACATCACTGCTAATGGCATTTGCAGTATTAATAACTTATTACTCAGGATGAAAAATAGCAACACAGGTCACATTTTTAAACAAAACACCTTTGAAATCTAGTTAAGGTTAGAAATTAAAGGTGTCAGAGTTCAATGAAGTAATTTGAAATCTTACAAGTTTAGGTGAATGTGAAGACTCAAATAAATGTTTAGACTCAAAAGTCTTTCCTCTGTAACTCACAGACTGATGGTTTCATGCTAGCTTTTAAATCTGACTTAGCCTGGATTTCCTTCTCTCAAGGGTTCAGCAAGAGATAGGGTGTAGTGGCTCGTACCTGTAATCCTAGCTACTGGGGAATCTTGACTTCAAAGCCAGCTTAGGCAATGTAGTAAAACTGCTTAAAAGAAAAAAAATAAATGTTGGGCAGTTACCTCTGTGTGTATGTGGATTCCTTAAAACAGTAACCATGTGTATATACCTTATTCTTTTTTTGTTTTTAATCATTAGTGCTCCAAGGTATTTGCTAACCTGCTGACAACCTCAGAAGACTGTTGCATGGTTGAAATTGGGTAATATGAAACTGGAAATCCAAAACATGTTAATTTCACTTCCTTTTTTCCCCTTGGTATCATTATTAAATAGCCACATCATCAGAGTCTTTAATGTAAATACCATTTTTTCCTGCCAACAGCAAATAAGGCTCCATAAAGCTCCAAACATTTCTATATTTTACCACAGACCCTAACTTTATAGTGAAACTCAAAGCATAATCAAGACTTGAGTGCTGCTCTTCTGGATATGGTTATTATTATTTTTAAATATATTATTATGTTCTATCTTTAAAATAAAAATTTCATTCTAATATTCTACTCTTCTTTCCTCCTATCTTCTGTTATCATTTTTCAAATATAACCACATTTATTTTAATTTGCAGGAGATGATGCCTTTGTCCTATCAGATATTTACTTCACTTTGTTCAAAGGATACCCACTGAGTCCCCAGTAAATCATTGACTTGATTTATAATGCCTGCACTCACAGGGCAGCTAGGCATGAAAAAATAATGAGATTCATAAAATATCACCATGAGTTGCTATGACATTGTCCTGTTGTCCTTTCAAATAGTTTTAACACTACAATGTCAATACTTTGTGGAGTGACCATCTTTTCTGGATTGTAATAAAAAAAATGTTCACTAGAATTCTGAATTCCCCAAAGGCATTACTGAATCTTACTAATTGCTCCATTTCAGAAGCTTTAAATATAGCCTTTATGTCATTTGGAAATAGTGGTGATTTCTATCAGAGATTTAGGCATACATAACTTCACTCACTCATCAAAAAGAATTTTCAAGTACTAATTCTGCATTGTGCTATTTTAAGATCTGTAGAAGGAGAATTATTTAAATATGATCCCAATCCCTCAGGACTACACAATCTAAGAAAACACAGACAAGAAAAAAAATTTAAAAGACATGCAAAAAAGACTAACCAAAGGAGAAAGTCAGGAAATTGACACAATTAACTATGATGTTAAGTCTGTTCGTTATGTTGTACAGTTCATGTTTCTGCTAAAGTTTTGAGAACAAAATGTTGAACTTATATCTTTTTAGTTTTTCAGAATGTACCTTTTACAGATAGATACTCAATAAACATCTACTGATGGTAAACAGGATTATTTAACAGTGGAGATGAAGCATCTTCAAGACAGGAAGAAGAGAAAAGAAAGAGGAGAGAATAAGATGAGAAAGTCCTGTTAAAGAAAGGCGGAAGGGAGGAAGAAGAAAATCATGCATAATGATCAGACAGAGCCTGGTTATGCTTCTATGGTTCAAAGAATATTATTGGATGATACTGTAGTTTACCTAGACGTCAAATGTATCTTTACATCATCTAACTCAGGAGGTTTTTCAAATCAATGTCCACTCTTTTAATTACAAATTTTCTTAATGTTCCAATCATTTGAAAAAAAGTCATCAAGCTACAAACCAAATAACATAACCTGCCAGTATCAACATTTCAAAAAATCCTATATAACTATCTAATTGTAATATAATTAAGATCTATAAGATAATTATAATGAAATTAAGTGTGTTTCAGTATTAAAAAGGTATAATTAAGTAATCAGGTACATCAGGATGACTATACATGAGAGAGTTAACAAAGGAATATTAATCATGTGTGTATGGGTAATTCACATATTGTTGCCAAAAACACACTTGATTAGTCACTGGGCAATATTAAAAATAGTGAACTAGTCTTGGTAAAGTTACAAAACAAATAAAATATAATCTTTTCCTCCATTTATATATGAGAATATTCCTGGAAAACTCAATGAATACTGAAAGATTACCATGTATATAAAAATAGCATTATTCCTAAAACCAATTAAGAACAGTGTGTTTGCTTACCTATCTATGAAACATTAAAAAGTCTTGAGGGACCCAGAAGATTTAAAAATTATTATTACTGTGTAGAACTGTCCTTATACCTCTAAGACCTGTGGCCTTGCTTCTGGTAAGCCTCCCAAAGCAATCAGATGACAGAGCGGGGTCCACAGGTGTCTCACAGTGGCAGCAGAGAAGCCCAAGACAGAGTGTGATGCCACATAAAACAAAACTGAAGAAGCAAATCCATAACAAGAGCCAAAGAGGGAAAGGAAACAGTGGAAATAGGACACCAAAATGGTCTATTAAACCTCTCATGGACATGGCATTTTGGAGACCACTGCTCAACCTAAACAACCCATTTTTACTCCTGGCTCTGGTTCTTTAATAGCTCATTGTGCTATTCATAAATACCCCATAACTATTAAAAGTACAGGTATATGTGCAGTGTCATATCATTGACAACCACCTGGCCTAGATGATTTCTATCCACTTTCTCTCCTTCCAACAAAAGGTCCAAAGGTACTCAAGAGTTCCTATTACGTATCATTTACTCTCTCTGCTACTCATTAATTTAGACTAGACTATTCTGAGTAACCCTTTCTCTTTATATTTTTTTAATTATAGTTGTTTATCTGGTGTTAATAGAGCATAATCAAGAACAATAAAGATATTGAGAAAGGATTTAATTCTGTTGGTGTGTTTTATCATATCACTTACACTCTAATTCATCTGTCACATCTATAAACAAAGATCAAAATTTATTCCTCACAGGCATGGACTATGATTAAATAAAATTAAGGAGGAAAATCCATTTATAATGAGTAAAACACCATGTAAAAATTAAACTGTATTAGATTTTGAATTGTATTAACATATTTCATGAAGAAAAAAATCTAAGTAGATTGATTTTATAAATACTGAATATTATACATCTAATATGTCTCATAATATATTCATGGGTTGCATATAAAGAAAACAATAGTATATGAGTAGAAACTGATAGATAAGTACAAAGTTTAATTTGACATGGAAAATATTACAAATATTTTAGTTTCGTTTCCAAATGTTTCTTTTAAGAGAAATAGAACTTCCTAAAGATCCTAAGTACTTTCTTTCTTTTGCAAAAAGAATTTTCTCAACTTAAAATAGGTGTCCATGCAAAATTCCAGATGGATCAGGCACTTTTGCCTCTATTAGTTAGAAGTTAGCCTGACAGCAGACAGTGTCCAAAAGAACTTTGATGTTGTGTTAATTTCAATTATATATAATGTAAAAAGAAACTCTGAAAATGCATAAATGTTTAGAAATGGGTGATTTGGAACTGACTGTGAGATACCCCCACTTTTGATATCCCTGATTAGTGACCTTGTTCCTGCTGCAATTCTGCTAATTAAAACCACACAAATAAATATCAAAGTCAGAGAAACCCGAGTTATTTTCCTCTATGCTTTGCACAGATGAAATTAAGTGTGGTCAAGCAGAAATAGAGAGATTTTAAAGCCAGCATCCCATTCTGTGCAGGTGATAGCACCTAGGCAGGTGATGGCACTGTCATTAAATGACTTTGTATTTAGGAGATATCTCAATCAATTTCTGATTTTATCATAATCCTATACCAAAGGTTTTGTTTGTTTGTTTCTTCTTGCAGTACTGGGCATTGAGCCCAGGATCTTGTGTATGCTAGGCAAGTACTCTACCACTGAGGTACATTCCCAGCCCCAAGGGCATTTTTTTTTAAAGACATGTTAGAAGTTTCAATTGCTATTATAAATGGGAATCTAGTCTAAGCTCACACATCAGAAAGTTAAACTTATCTTTAATTTTAATCCATTTTTAAAATTTACCACGGAAAACTGAACAATTCCTCTTTCAAAATTAAGATCTTAAATATGAAAAGTATTAAAGTAGATATGAAAAATAATGGATAAGTATCCTAATGGAAAACTTCTGCTAATTTGGTTTGAAAACAACATAAACATGTATGTCTATGCACTTTTGTATATGTGTGCATGTGTTTGTATATATCTTATTCTAAATTGATATGCATAAAACATACATATTGACATGTCACTTAAGGATCAAAATACAAACTGAGAAGTACATTGTTTGACAATTTTATCCTTATGCCAAGATGTAGGAATGCAGTTACACAATTCTAAATGGTACAGTAGAGTACTCACCTAGTTTATATAGTTGATATAAAACACACATATGTGTACACATGTGTACGTGCATGTTTATATGGATCATAGGTTATAGCTCCTGGAACAATGATGAAAGAAACAATGTAGGATCAAAGGAAGCACAGGAGAAAATGAAGTTGTCAAGAGTTGCATGAGGCTGCTGCCAACATTACATAGCATACTGTTTAATAGTAAACATCTTTTGAATAAGTAGAAGAACATTCTAAAATAATGATAAAATTACAGTATAATAGATAAATAAGCCAGAACTATAATTAACTAACATAATAGAGTATCATGTACTGCATATAATTATGCATGCTATACTTCGATATGATGTAGCACAGGTTAACTCCAGCACCACTAACATCAACATTACAACAACTATGATGCCACTAGGCAATAGGAATTTATCACCTCCAATATACTCTTATGGGACCATCTCAGTATATCCTGTTCATCATTGACTCTTAACATATGAAGCATGACTACATATGTAGGTCATATTCAAATCTGGTCATGGAAGGTAATGCAGATCATTAGAAGTCAAGTGAATGTGTCTAGCTGTCAAATGTACCAAGCTGACAGGTACATTTCCATTTCGTCTGTCAAAAACTTCACTTTTGTCAAGAAATTGTGTAATTTCTATCTGTGAGTTGCCATTGCTTAGGTTAAGAGATTCATTCTTGCTCTAGCTTTGTGGGTCCTGGAAGGTCTCAAGTTTGTTCATGATT
Source organism: Urocitellus parryii (assembly GCF_045843805.1). Taxonomy (NCBI): domain Eukaryota; kingdom Metazoa; phylum Chordata; class Mammalia; order Rodentia; family Sciuridae; genus Urocitellus; species Urocitellus parryii. The sequence continues at coordinate 85,859,912 of NC_135541.1, read as the reverse complement.
ACATTGTCTGGATTTAAAATATGGTAGGACTCACTTATGATTTTAAAAACATTAATCAAAGGATTCTAATTATAGACCCAGTTTTTCATTTATTATCTTTCTAACCATGGAAATGTGTTTAAGTTCATTGTACTTCAGTTTTCTTACATGCATAATGGTAATATAAAAGCATGAGATTAAATATAAAAATGCTAAGTAATATACAGTTGGAAATATGGAGACGCCATTTGAATTCAGACATCTCCCACTTTTGTTAAAAAAATTTGAATTAAACTGAGATCTATGTCATTTGTATATGTATGTTATTTCAATTCAATAATTTAGCAATGATATAAAAATTGCATGTATTTTATAAGTACATTCAACAGCAAAGAATTAAAAGGACATGTGATGATAAAAGTCATGTCCTCAAGAGAATCTCAACACTGGTTTCTACAGAGCTGAATTACCAATCCAGTTGATTTAGATCCAGTTCATGGAGGAGAGTTAATTATTTCTCCCCTGACTCTTCAAGAAAGAGTTCTAAATTCAGACCTTTTTCTGCTCTACTTAGAAAATAGAAGAGATGTGGGAGAATGAGTTTTTCTTGGTCCTCACTGGCTACTGATGATTTAACCAGACAGTAAAGGGAAAGGAAACCCATACAAAGTTAATATGATGAGTGTAGATCATTCCCTGGTTGCTCTGCTGAGAATTGTGGTCCACTGCTTCAAGTTACAGGCAGATTACTCCTGGTTCTGAATTATGCATCAAAGCTTAAAGGTTGGTTTGGACCAATTGTTGAGGGTTTTCACAGATCTTTCTGCTGCCAGTAACTCTGCCTTGAGAATACAGGCCATCGCTATGGTTTCACGCATTAGTGGCCAGTCACAATTCTGAAAGCCAGGGATCACAATTTCCACAGCACTTTCTCCTTGCAATATAGTCATCTCAGTTTCACAGGTTTTATTTATTCCCAGGAAACCAACTGTTAGCTCAATGATCACTCCCTGCTGAGAAGTTTACTCTATAACTTTCTTAAATCTACAGGGGAACCCTTACAGAGCAAATTGCAGGCTTCCTTCAAAAAGTAAATAGATCTAAAGTAAAATAACTCTTTTGGCAATAGAACACAGGCATGAGTTAACAGTTTTCCATACCCAGTCTTGATATAGAGTATTAAATTACATTTGGCCTGAATCCATCATTGAGTGTATCTTAAGTGATATTTTTATTTAATGGCAGCTTTTAATGAGATTTTGATGTTCCAGGAAGTTTAGTCAAGTCAATTGCAATCCAATGAATGCTTCCTGTCTTCACATCCACTCTCATTGTTTCAAAACTGGGGGAGATGTTTTCTTCCATGGTTGAATTAGAGTTTCGCAATGCAGAAAGGGCACGGAATGGAAGCTCAAGAAGATGCACAGGAATAAGAAAAACTGTTTAAAGGTTTACTAGGGATAACCCAGAAATATGCAAAATAGATGTTCTGACAATGCACATCCATCAAATCCCTAGTTGCCACAACCACAGCACCAAAACCTATTTTGGAAATATTTAGAAAGGTTCCTTTTATTTTACCTTAGAGCAAGAACTTTTGACAAATACCTCTGCAGGACTTTCTACTTTCCACCTCCTATTCTATTCAAAGACCACAAGTTTTATCTGCATCCACTGCATGATAAAGGGAGTGATTGAACCCAATAGCTGGGTGCTGGTGCTGTTGCTCTGAGTGTGGAAAGTACAGGTAAACAGGTGGGGGAAAACTGATGTCAGCAGCTTTATTTATTTATTTTTTCTGGGTAGCTGCTTTCTGTAATTTTACGAGATATTTTCTGTGACAGGGAGAAAGTTGCTTGCCTTAATTTTTTTTTTTTTTTTTGCCATTAATTTTCACCTTCCAACAAGGAAATATCTTTAGGAAACAACCATTTGTCATCATTGAATTGTCGTTCTGGTCGCCAGCTTTTTGCAATTCGGTTCACAGTTTGGTGCATTGCAGTTTTCATGTATTTATCAGCCATTTTTTTCAAGTGTTGAAGGAGATTCAGCTTTCCTCCACATATGAAAGAATAAATAATATATTCCAGGTTACTGAAAAGTTAGGAATTGACATACTCATCTTCATCTGTTCTTTCTGTAGAACTGTGGGCCATGTGTCAGGCTAGGACTTGCAGATAGCAGCTGCATCTTCAGAAATGAAAAATGGAACTTCCCTCTCTTTCCCCTCCCTGCTAAATGTTACAAATAACTTCTGACTAGTTTCTAAAATAAAGTCGACTTTTTTTCCTCCTCCTGCCTGACATGGTTAGTTTTAAAGTTCTATTCCAATTTACCCCAGCCATATCTTTTCCCATCTTCAATCACTCAAAAGCATTGCCTTTTGGCTTCTTCCATTTATTTTTTGATGATCCTAAATAGTTTTCTCAAGTAAGTGTGTGATGGTGGACTATACAATAGGAAGAACTATAACTTGGCAAACTATAATGATGACTGAGTCAGCAGAAAAATAATTCCACAATTGTCTACCCTTCCTAGAAAATAATGGTTGAAAGGGGAATGTTTGAAAATTTGGCTGTTTTGAAATAAGGAAATATCTTTGTTCTATATCCAAAGCCTTCTGAATAACAAAAGAACTCTAAATGTGGGGAAAAAAAATGGAACAAAGTGGAGAGATGTCCAGTATCATAACAAATAAAGTAATCATGTATCCTTATTATAATTAGATCTTTATTCTTTATTATAATCGTACTTCCAATCATATTTCAAAGTAGCTAAAATTTATAATAATTTATAAGCATTATAATAGTGGACATTTTTTTTTAATTACAAAGTTTTGTTTCAAAGGGTTTTTTTCAGATTCAAATTCTGTTAAGAAGAGCATACAATGAAACTATAAAACTATATGTTTGCAAAATCTTTTCAAAGCTAAATTTTCCTTGGACAGGGCAGGCAAGAAATCAGAGACTTTCACAGAAGTCATCAGCAAGCCGTCTTTAGGCACCACTAATCACAAGCAAGACATAAAATAAAACAAAAATACGTAGCACATAATCATTCTAAAGTCAATTTTATCTACCTTTCCAACTCAAGAGTTAACATTATGCACTGACTGAAATCCCTGTCTATCTTTGGCCTCATGTTCGTTAGCTCCATGACTACAGTGACCCCCATTGCCATTCTATTTCAATCATATTAAACCTTTTCTCTCAAGCAGAACTATGTCTAATTAACCTTTGCGTATGCAGGGCTTATCACAGTGCCAACTATTTGGCACACAAGTATTTTTAGAAAGAATAAAACTTGTCTCTTAACACCGTTTTTCATTCTCTCATACCCAATATTCTGCCTTTGTTGTTCTTGTGAAGCTCAGAATGTTGCTTATTTCCTATGCTTCCATTAGTTGCTTTCTGTAAACTTCCCTTCTTTTCCACTCCAGATTGGACTCTAATATCAATCATTTCAAATAGATGTCAACTCTTACCTTAGAATTTTCTTCTCACTGTTCTTCTGCAATACTTGCCTAATGACTCCTGAAATTCTTTACTATCTTCTCTATAAAATTCTGCTGCAAATCACAAAAACATATGAAACACAACATATCACAAAGCCATGCTGTTGGGTGGATTGCCGCTGCTTCTGGTAAATCCTTTTAACTGCCATTCAGTGGGGAGTTCATATTTCCATCCTTCATATATTCTAATCCCACTCATTCACCATGGTGGCCAAGAGTCTAAGCCTTGGAGCCAGACTCAGGTTCGATTCAGAGGACTGCTTCTCACTGAGAGCCTTGAACAAGTTACATTCCCTAACGGTTCATTTTTCTACATTTAAAATGGGGATGTTATGGTACATATTCCAAATCTGCTGAAATGATTGAATGAGTTAATACATGTAAACCGTTAAGCATGGTTCCTGGCAAATACTAATACTTAAACAAATAGTAGCTATTTTTTTTAAATCTATTACTGTAACTAGAACCAACCAACTGATGTTTCCTAAAACATCAATTATTTCTGGAACTCCCATTTCTCTTTCTGTGTATTGAATAACAGGTACCGTCTTTCTTGCAAATATTTCTCTTTTAATCTGTGCTGATAGCCTTTCCTATTCTAAATTTCCTATTTCCTCTTGGTTACAGATCTATTTTCAATCTTTCCCTCTCTACTACATAGTTCCTTCCCTTTTGGATGACAAACATGCTCAATTTTTTCATTTCTTCCTTCTACTGCTACTATTTCAAGCTCCCACACCATCTGTCCTCTTGCCTTGCTGCCAAACTTATAGAAATAGATCAGATCTTGATGCCTCCACTTTCTCAGAATTACTTACTCCTCAAATTTAACCCTCATAGTCAGGACTTGGTGTGGGTTTATTCTATGAACAGGGTCTATTGAATATTGTATTGAAGCTATTTCTAATATTATATTGAAATGATTCTCTCCAAACTACCATAGACCTCCCAATCACCAATCCCACCTCCTTCTTGCACTCTCTCCCCGTCCTACAATTCCATTATCATTTCCCTTTTTTCCTTCTTAGCTTTACTTCTGTTTCTAGCACCAGCTCCTCTTCCTTCTTCAATCTTCCAATAGCAATGTCTCTTGTCTCAGTTGTGCTCCATTTTTAGCTCTCTGCTCTCTACTAATTGATAATTTTATTCATCCTGAAGGTTTTGACTGTTGTCTCTATGCAGATGATTCCTGAATCTGAAACCATAATTATGAACTCACTCCTGAGTTCCTAGCTTAAAATCTAAATTGAATATTGTACCTCCTTATGTTGATTTAGCTTTAGCATTCCAATTCCAGAAAGCATAAATGCTTATGACTTTTCCCCTGACCTTCCTATTTCTGTTAAAGTACCGCTATTTTACAGATTCAAATGAGACTAACTTTTAACATCCTTCTCTCCGAATGCCCCATAGCCACATATTTATCAGATCTACAAATCACCACTTTTCTCCATCTACAACCTCTGCTACTCATACTTCCATTATTCTAGTTGGGGCTCTTATTAGTCCTTTCTGGAACTGTTGCAATAGACTACTGGTTAGTGTTGCTGTTTCTATTCTGCTTAATTATCATTTTATATTTTGCTAATCATGTCATTGACCATCTTTAGAGTGTTCGGTAACTAAGCCCAGCCTTTATTGCTAGCCAGCCTGATTTACTATCTGATTTACCTATCTTACTTTTCCTGAGCCACATCACTACATCTTATAAATATGTAGATGATTCAATCCTTCCAAAATACCTTCCACGATAGATTGTTCGCACTGGTTTCTTACAAGTTTTTGCATCCTTCTAAAATTTCACTTTCATCTTATATGATTGATAAAATTTTATGTATACTTCAAGAGCCAAATCAAATATAATTCTACTCAAGTCTTCTTGATCTTTTCAACTGGTGTGGCAACTGGCTGTTTTGCAAACAGTGTAAACTTCTTATAATGTTATGTGCTTATCTTGCCCAGTATTAGCCTTAATCAGTTTATTAAATGAAGAAATAGCCTCAGGTTTGTGTTTCTATTCTTTCTTGCCACATAACAGGATCTAAGAAATAATATGAGTTCAAATTTTATAAATGAACTTCTGTGCAAGAATATAATCAAAGATAAATAGAAGTAGAGGGAATAGAAAAGCCAGAACTGCCATTATCAACTATTGCATTTCACCTAATTTTTGAAGTAAGTTGAGTAATTTGTTTAAGTATTGACAACCACCTCTGAAAATATTTTCTAAAATTTCACTAAATCTATACAGTCAATACTTTAGAATGTTCTCAAAATAGATTCCATTAACCTTCATCCCCAACCCACTTTAGCCATCTGCATCAATGAAAAAATATATTTTTGTCAGCACAAATGTGCTCCTCATCTCAATCATAATCTCCAAATTCTGACTCTCTTATCTATTCTTTGATATCATTGAGTTTTCCAAGCCACTAACTCTAATATTTTCTTTATTGTTATCAGTCTTTCCTGGCTTCACTTCTTCCTTTATCTATCTCTGCCCCCATGATTTGTCCATGTTGAGCACTTGACTGCCTTTGTATTCAATCATCTTGACTCCTCATCTTTTATCTCCCCAAATCAAATTGAAACCCACTGAGAACCTTCTTCCTAGTACTCAGATCTCAAGCTGCTATGCAAGATCGAATATACATATAGACATATATCTCTGACAATCCAGAGGCCTGGCCTTTCTTTAACTCCAGCTTGTCCTTTGCTTGAGCATTTGCATTCTCTGGAAAAACATTCTTGGTCAAATATGCCAAACGCTTGCAGGCTGGTTAGGTATGTTCCCAAAGAAACTTGTGCACATATTTTATCCATTTCTTCAGTCAATATTTCTGAAATCTATATCTATGATTGGTACACAGAAATAAACAAAACAAACTTCCTGCCATGCTGAAACTGGCATTCTAGTTAGGGAGACATCAAACATATAAGTAAATTCATGGGTAATATAATGTGAAGCTATAAAAGTAACAGGAAAAAGTTAAGCAGATTAAGGTAATATTCTATTTCTTGTCAAGTGTGAACTTCTACTATCTAACTATAAATTCTAAGGTCATGTTATAAGAAACTCTTCTCTAATGAGCCAATATTAAATACCAAAACAAAGTTACTAAATAAAATATTCAATCTTAAATGTTAAATAAAATACAATTTCCAAGTATAAGTTATTTATTTACATACTAAAAATACAATTTATTTAATTCATTTTTATTGAAATTTCAAATTCATATTTCTTGTGATTTATTCCTCAATAAGTGTGTTCAGAAAAAAAAATCTTTCATCTATTTGCTTTGGGGCGATTCCTATAGATTAAATCCATGAGATAAAATACATGCTAATTTGTAAGATTCTTAATTGTATCCAAAATACTTATCAGGAACTAACTGCTGTGATAGGCAGCTTCTCCATTGTCCCCATAAAGATTTCTGCCTCCTGGTAAGAATGCTTGCCTTTGAATGATTCAACCTGCTTTAATATGGAAGTTCATCCAAAGTCTTCTTTTTATGAACTCTCAGATGCAGATGTGGTAGCATTGCAAAGAGACTTGGAAGCATTCTTTTCCCTCTTTATTCTTTTTCACCTGCTCTTATTCTATCATTTGCTTTCCAAGGGAAAACCAGCTTTAGTGTTTTAAGCTTGCTAGGGAGCCTGTACAGCAAGGATATGAGGTCAACCTCTGGCCAATAGATAGCAAAGAAACATTGTCTTCAATCCAAAAACCTGCTAGGACCTGGTCCTGCAAACAATCACATGAATGACCTTAGAAGAAGGTCTTTTCCTCCACTCTGCCTTCAGATAGGGTCACACTCTCAGCCTTAATTGTAGCCTTGTGAGAGACCTTTACCTCCTGAGCTGTGCCTAGGCTCCTGTCACAGAAAGTGTGGGATAATAAATGTCTGTTGTTTAAGCAATTAAGTTTGGAAATTCATATTTTATTTTACTATGCTTCACCTTATTATGCTTCTTAGATTCTCTGGATACTCTGGTTTTATTGTGGCACTCCTTTATAGAGCATGTCAATCAGTGCTCATGTTTTTCCAACAACATATGCTTAGTACATGGCTTTGTGACACATGTTGGTCATTCTTAATATATTTCAAAGTCTTTAATGATTGCTGTATCTGCCATGATAATATACGATCAGTTATATTTGATATTATTATTGCAATTGTTTTGGAACCATGCCCATTTAAAACATGAAATTATAAAATGTTATGCGGCTCTGACTGCTCCATTGACTAGCTGTTCATCTATCTCCCTTTTCTTGGGCTCTCTTATTCCTAAAACACTAAAACACTAAATTTAGAACAATTTAAAACCCTGAAATGGCCTCAAAGTTCCATCAAAAGGAAGAATTGAATGTTCCCTTCTGAAAAATCAAAAGTTAAAAGTGATTAAGCTGAGTAAGGAAGAAAGCTGAGAGACTAAAGTCTAGACTTCCTGTGCCAAGCAGTGAGCATAGCTGTGAATGCAAAGGAAAAGTCCTTAAAGGAAATAAAAAATGCAGCTCAGTGAATCATGAGAGATAACAAAGGGAGAAAAAAAAAAAAACTTGTTACTGATATACAGAAATTTTTTTGTAGTATGGATAGAAAATCAAACCAGCTACTATATTTCCTTAAGCCAAAGCATAATCCAGAATAAATCTCTAGCTCTCTGTAATTCTATGAAGGTTAAGAGAGGTAATGAAGCTGCAAAATAAATGTTTGAAGCTAGCAGAAGTTAGTTTATGAGTTTTAAAGAGAGAAACCAGTGACATAACATAAAAGTGAAAGTGAAGAAGCAAATATTATAGTAGAAGCAGCAGCAAGGTATGCAGAAGATCTGGCTTAGAAGAATAATGAGCGTGGCTATAGGGATAAGAAGGCTTTTAATATAAACAAAACAGCCTTATATTGTATGAAGATGCCAAATAGGACTTTCATGGCTAGAGAGGAGAAATCAATGCCTGGTTTCAAAGCCTCAAAGGTCAAGGTGTCTCTCTTGTTAGAGGCTAATGCAGCTGTCAATATCAATGCTCATTTATCCTTCTAGAAGTCCTAGTGCCATTAAAAATTATAGTAAACTTACTCTACTAGTGCATTACAAAAGAGAAAACAAACCCTGGATGATAGAGCATCTGCTTACAACATGGTTTACCAAGTATTTTAAGCCAACTGTTGGAAACTATAACTCAGAGAAGGTTCCTTTCAAAATATTGGTCCTCATTCACAATGCACCTGGTCATCCAAGGGTTCTGATGGAGATGTAAAATGAAATTAATGCTGTTTTCATGCTTTCAAACACAACATCCACTCTGTAGCCCAGGAATCAAGAAGTAATTTTTGCTATCAAGCCTAAATATTTAAGAAATACATTTGTAAGTATATAGATACCAAAGATAGTGATTCTTCTGATATATCTGAAAAGTTAATTAAAAACCTTCTGGAAAGGATTCTGGATGACATCCAGAACATTCATAATTAATGAAAGGACATCAAACTTCCAAAATTAACAGAAATTTGGAAGAAGTTGACTCCAACCCTCATGCATGACTTTGAGAAATTTAAGACTTCAGTGGAGGAACTAACCGCAGACATAATGGAAAGAACAAGAAATTAAAAAGGAGCTTGAAGACGTGACATGATAAAACTTTAAGGGATAAGGAGTTACTTCTTATGGATGAGCAAAAAGGGTTTTATTAACAAGAATCTGCTTCTGCTGAAGATGTTATGCACAAATAACAACAAGGGATTTAGAGTATTAGATATATTTAGTTGATAAAGCATAGACAGGGCTTAAAAGGATTGATTCCAATTTTGAAAGAAGTTCTAATGTAGATAAAATGCTATCAGATAGCACTGAATGCTACAGAGAAATCTTTCTGGGGAACATCAATCAGTGTTGTAAATCTCATTGTCTCGTTATTTTAAGAAAGTGCCACAGCCACCACTCCCTTTAGCAACCATCACCGTGCTCCGTCAACCTTAGGACAAGATGCTTCTCCAACAAAGATTACAACTCACTGAAGACTCAGATGATCATTAGCATTTTTAGCAATAAAGTATTTTTAATTAAGGTATTCATTACTATCTTAAAATAAAGACTACAATAACAGCAGGGCGCAGTGACACATGCCTGTAATCCCAGCAGCTCGGGAGGCTGAGGCAGGAGGACTATGAGTTCAAAGATAGCCTCAGCAACTTAGCGATGCCCTAAGCAACTCTGTGAGACCCTGTCTCTAAATAAATACTAAATGGGCCAGGGATGTGACTCAGTAGTTAATCGCCCCTGGGTTCAATCTCTGGTACCAAAAAAAAAGAAAAAAATGCAATAACATACTTAATACACTACAGTATAATGTAATCATGAGCTTTAGGTACCCTGAAAAACCAAGAAAAGCAATACAAGTCACTTTATTGTGTTATATTTACTTTATTGCAGTGGTCTAGAAAGGAACCTACTGTATATCAGGAGTATAATTGCTTTGTCACAGCAATAGATACCTAATCTAATTTCCTTTCCCTTTGTATATTTATAATACCTATTTAAGTGTTTGTTGAATGGATGAATTAAATACAGGTTTAGGATTTTCTACTGGTACTATTCCTTTTTTATTATAAATATGTACTTGCTGGTGTAAAATTCCTCAAATTACTCAGTATAATCACCTAAACACAGAAAAGTCAAGTTTGAACACCATTTAGAATTACATTGAATTACTCTCTGTAATTGAAAAACTTTTAATAGTTTCACAAGTAAAACTGCTGTTATTGTATGTGTTCATAATCAGTCAAATATCAAATCCTGGATCTGCAGTTTACTAGGAATATGACCTTAGGTGAGTTGCTTAAACTTATTACATCTCCTGTTTTCTCATCTATCAAAAGGAGATTGCATTACCCAACATCAAAGGTTTTTTGAAGATTAACTTCAACAATATTTTAAAGCAACTGGCACAAGATTTGACCAATGGTGAGCAAAAATATAGCTATTATAATTAGGCCTCAATTAGACATTTTGAAAAAAAAAATCTCCCTTTCAAACCCTAAGAACTAGACTGCATTATCAAATCAATCTGCACTCTGAGGTGTATCTGGCACAGGTCATACTAACTCCATTGGGGAAAAACAAAATTACCTATGAATCTATCTATACCTTAGATAAGAACACAGATGTTGACTTGCCATGAAAGAATTTAAAATCACTCAATTTTAAATATCTTATTCATGTTTCTTTATGTTCTTTAAAGCTTTAAGATAGAGAAAATTTTTTTTTCTTTCTCTTGTCTGGCATGTGGAAATGCCAAAGCACATAGAATTGCCATCAATTTTCTCAACTTAAATGTCCTTTTTCATCAAATCCTTGCTTTTTGGGGTCATTTGAAATTGTGATGCAGTTTGAAAAGGCCAAGCAACTACTTTTTAACTTCTCCTATATCCTAGCATGGTTAAGAAACATTATATAATTAAGAAATATTTTATCTTGCGCCAGGAACGGTGGCACACGCCTGTAATTTCAGGAGCTTGGGAGGCTAAGGCAGGAGGATTTCGAGTTCAATACCAGCCTCAGCAAAAGTTGAGGTGCTAAGCAACTCAGTGAGACCCTGTCTCTAAATAAAATACAAACTAGGGTGGGGATGTGGCTCAATGATCAAGTGCCCCTGAGTTCAATCCCTGGTATCACCCCCCCAAAAAAATAGAAATATTTTTTCTTGACATAAGTTCCTTATTTATAAATTATAACCTTATTGAGAAAAATTCTACTTGTGAAATAAACTTGCTCTTTTCCAAGTAGAATTACACTAATGCTGTGATGCAGTAAAGCACAGTATTAAAAATTCTGCAGAAGGAAACAGGATGTTCCATGGGATACTGTTTCCATAAAGCATGTTCAAAATATTAAATATTTAAAAATCATCCTCTAAAACCAAAAATATGAGATAACTCCCCAACTTCTCTAAAACTGAGGGGAGAGTGTATTTATTTATTTAATAAACTAAAGATAGTTCTATTCTAGATAAATATTAGTAGAAGGCAAATTGTTTCTTTGGAAATTTTTCTTACATAAAAATCTAACAAATAAATGTCTAGAATAAAAAAAGAAAAGAAATATTGTTCTCAGATCCATTTCAGTTTCTCAAGCTAGCCATCATTGCTCAATTGAAATACGTTAATTGATAATATAATTTATAAGAAATCTCAGAAACTTGTTTTAGAAACAGGAGAGTTTTTTCTTCTTATGATCTTACAAACCATATTTCTAATCATAATCTTAACAACTGTATTTACTCTAGAAATAACTATTTTCCTACTTGTATCAGATGGGTTGCTTAAATTACGTTAATCTGTATCTTTAGCTGTATATTCCAGAACAAATCAATTACTGATTAATGTTTTAATAGAGAAGATTTTCTTTTCTTTTCTAAAGGTTGATGAATATGTAACTATGTCCAATATTATACAATTTAAACTTTCAGCACAATGTTTCTTGATCTACTGACTACCTCTGTGGAATTCTACAGTTGCAAACTGATTATTAAAAATATACACTTTAAAAAAAAGGTAGGGGGATTCTATCAAAATAAAAGGAAGATCAGTGGAGTAGAATGGGTTTGATGGGGAGAGAGGAGGAACATAATAAGAGAAGAACAGTGGAATGAATCTGACCTAACTTGCCCATGTACATATATAAGTATACTACAATGAATCTTACCTTTATGTTTATCCACTAGGTGCTAATTTTAAAAAATAACTAAGTAAATAGCAGAAATATCAGTAAAATAGAGAGAAGGGAACAGGGGGAGGGAGGAGGGAGGCAAAGTGAAAGTACTGGGGACTAAATTAGAGTAAATTATATTCCACACAATTATAATTGTATCAAAAGGAATTTTAATGTTATGTATCAATAAAAAGAACCAATAAAAAATACACACTTTAATTCCATGAACTTTCAACTGGTTTTAATGTTCATGTTCACTTGAGGACTATTCTAGAAACTAGTTAAAAGAGTTAATGAGGATATTATAATTTTGCATTCACAACTGAAATTGGGAAATAGAGTTTACTTTTAGCATTGTAATTCAGTATTCTACCATTGAGTGATGTTTAACCATTTAACAAAGTTCATGTGAACATATAAAAATACAAATTATTGAAACTTTAATAAGTTTTAGAAGGAACATTTTGTTATGAGTACATCCTAATTGCTGCTGTCTTGTATTGGTAATGGTATGTATTTTTAAAAACTTTTATAAAGTCAATATATTTTAGGACAACATGCACTGTTTTAGTAAGCTTATTGACTGTTGTAACTAAAAGGCCTGACAAGAACAGTTTTAAGGAGGAAAGTTAATTGGAGGCTCACGGTTTTAGAGATCTCAGTTCATAGTCAGCCAACTCCATTTCTTGGGGCTGAAGTTGAAGCTGAACATCATGGTAGAGGAGTATGTGGAGGGAAGCAGTTCACATGATGATCAGAAGGCAGAGAGAACTAAATTCAGCGCTTTCTCTCTCTCTTCTCTCTCTCTCTCTCTCTCTCTCTCTCTCTCTCTCTCTATATATATATATATATATATATATATATATATCCCACATGCAAACTCCTAATGACCCACCTCTTCCAACCATACCCTACCCACCTTCAAGTACTCAGTTGATCCCTATCAGGGGATTAATTCACTGACTGGGTTGAGGCTCTTATAACCCAATCATTTCACCTCTGAATGGTCTTGCAATGTTTGACACATGAGTTTTTATAGGATACCTCACATCTATACCATAACATGCACACACAGAAAATTTTACAATTCTTACATTTATAATGAATTTTGAAATTTAATCTGATCTATTGTATGTTATTCTATTCCATTTCAATGTCAAAAACTATTCAAGATTCATTAAATTAATTTAACAACCTAATAATAGTGAAACCACATAATTAATAAACCATGACCCCAGGGACTTGCCAAAATACTCAGCAGCCTTCAAAAAGTGTCTTGACATGGGTCAAAGATCTAAATTGGACTCTATAGGAGAAAGTCCACTTATAACAGAAAGACAAAATACATTAAAAACTCTTGTGAGTGTATGAGATTGATAAAAATTCTTAGAAAATGTGAAATGAAACATTTCACATGTTTCATTTAGAAAGAACATTTTGTTATGAGCATATCATATTTCCTGTCTTGTGTTGGTAATAGTATGTGGTTTTTAAAACTTTTATGTCAAAAGCCAATCAATTCCCAACAAGTAAACAAAAAGGAATTTAGTTCAGGGCCATGGTAAAACTGATCAAGAAGTAAATCTCATTAATTGAGGTTGGAAATAAAGGTTATGCAGCATGTGCAAGGACATAATGACACTCATGAGAGGATTTAAAATAATGAGGTTAAGAACCTGAGCCCATTGATCATATTTAGTCTCTCCACCCGAGCTGAGTCGAAGGTAAGCCTGGTGTTTACACCTATTGGTATTCACATTTATTCTCTCTGGGAAAGGTGAATGGCTCAATACTGTGGTACTTTCTTCTATATTCTTATAGAACAACCAAAGAAATCTATCAGGTATTTCTAGACCATGTATATATTTTCAGTTCCTTTTGCATAACATGTTTTCAAGTGTGTGTATAGCAAGCATAACCAAACTAGATGCCCTTCAGTAGATGAATAGATACAGAAAATGTGGCATATATACACAATGGAATATTATTCAGCATTAAAAGAGAATAAAATCAAGGCATTTGCAGGTAAACAAATGAAGCTGGAGAATATAATGATAAGCGAAATTAGCCAATCCCAAAAAAACAATGCCAAATGATTTCTCTGATTTAAGGATGTTGATTCATAATATGCTGTGGGGGGTGGGAGGGAGGGATGGGAGGATTAAATGAACTCTAGATAGGATAAAGGGGAAAAGGGAAGGGAGGGAAACAGAGGGGCATAGGGATAGAAAGATGGTAGAATGTGATGGTCATCACTACGCTAAATATGTGACTAAGGATGTGACTCTGCTTTGTGTACAACCAAAGATATGAAAAATTGTGCTCTATATGTGTAATATCAATTGTAATGCATTCTGTTGTCATAGATAACAAATCAAAATTTTAAAAAAAGAAGGATATGGTCATCTTAGTATACCTGATCTGTGTTAAAGACGTTTAAAATTACATGGTTATGAACAAATAGCTCAAGTTGTTGAAATACTGTTATAGTTTTTATTATGGGTACAGCTACTGGACTGTGAAACATATTTAAAATAAATATTAAGAGGAAAATTTGCATATGCTGTAAAAACAAATACTAAAATTTACATTCATTATTCTATAAACTCTATTTCTCCTTAAAATTGGAAATATTAAATAACACAGTCTGAGAAATTACAGTTCTCTTAGTTTATATAGGATAAAGTGAATTAAAGTTAATCTACCATAAAAATTATTCTGAGAGTTTAAATTATCTGTACTAAATATCAACACAGATTTAATAAACCACATGATTTATATGCCAAGCATTTTATTTATTTATCTCAGCATTAATTGTAAATATCTCAAAATAAATTTTGTAAGCACTAAATAACAATTGAAAATAGTCATCTTCCTTCTACTTAGTTTATATTTTTGGCTGACTGTGATATATCTCTATAAACATGCCCTGAAAACCAAATTTAAAATCATTCAATATCAAAATGAAGAGAGCATTCTTGGCCATGTTCAACTTGGTCAGTTTGACAGCTTTCTTAGAAACACAAAATTGGTTGATATAGATCTTTAAGAATGATTTCACCTACACAAGGGATCAAAGATTTAGGATTGAGATTCATCAACAGAATGAATGAATAAAAATTAATGTAAAATCTACCATATTACCCACCTACTTGGAAAAACTCTAATCCTAACTAATGCTAACGTTAACCAAAAATATTGATGAAGGGATAGCAAGTTCTGAATACAATTACCTTTGATTATTAAATAATCAAAGGTTACGTAGGGAAGACAAATATTTTCTTCTAAGCAGATTCTGCCCTTGGTAAAGAACTATTATCACCTTAGGTAATGCTCAGAGCAACTCATAGGTATTAGGAAGGTTTGAATGCTGGTCAAAATAGAGATTATATTTTGCATGCAATATAAAATTTTTACCATTTTTAAAGTATGAGTAAGGAAAATTAGTTTCTCTCAATAGTCATAGTCATTGAAATGAAGAGAAAGGAGAGAAGAGAAAAATTTTCCAATTCTAGGGTAAAAAGGATCATTCTTTTCTATAAAGGTTGGAAAAAACACAGAAAAACATGATTGTTCTATAAATGTGAAACTTTCAGTTTGCAGACTTCTGGTCAGTAATTGATGCTTCTAAGTCTGAATAGATCCATAAATGTGATCAGTTTTATCTGCTACAATTTGTATGTTCACCATCCCATTAGTAGGATTTGTAGAGAATACAAAAGTTTTAGCATATTTTCAAGCTGCTCTAGGCATCCTAGTGCAGAACTGGGGCCAGACCCTTACCTATCTGGCTCACTACACCTGTATAGTTTGGGTAAGAAAAATAAATTGCAGAATGGTTTATTTTAAGAATTAATAGGGTCTCATTGAGTGTACAATATCATTTTTGTTCAGTAGAGCCATGGAAAATATGAATAATTTGAGCTAATATGGAACAAAAATCTTGCTTTACATGATTAAAATTAATTATTTACTAAAAAAATAAAAATCATGTGTCTGATTCTACCATTTGTACTGCATGAAAGTGCAAAATTGAGATGTGGGAGAAATAAGTACTAGGTCAAACCATTCAAATTGATCACATGCTACCTTAATCTTTATATGATTTAAAAAATAGAAATTTCATTTGGTTCTAATACATAGAAAAATGTAACTGCATTTCATGATTTTTGTAGAAAATAAGGTACATGCCAAACCTGGAATTCTAAACAGTAGTAATGAATATTAAATTTAAGTAGCTTTGCATATACTCATCAGAAATTTAGCCACTGCCACCTATTTTCTTTAATATATAAGCACCACGCTTGGCTTTACAAAAATGAAATCGGCATTAATGTAGATGAGCTAATGCATATAAATACTGGTCTTTATTATTTATCACATCATGAAATCATTGAGTGTGGGCTTATGAACCTAACTTAAAAAGACATCCACTTAAAATGGAAATCCTATATGAAAAACTGACAAATTAGAAAAAATAAATGACTGTGATAAATATAAGTGGTCAACAACTCATGAATATTTTTGTTATTTTGTTCTGTTGCAAGCTTTTTATTTTTATTACCTTTATTTTAATATTCATCTAGTAACAACTGGCATGTTACTCATATAATGTCTATCTTTTTTTAAGGAATACTTGATAAAATTATATTATTTCTTCCAAAACTAATGACCTTTTTAAAATTTCCCCTTTACATTTCTCCAAAGGATGTAAATTGCTATGCCTTACCCAACCAGAAAAGCACCGTACATTTTACATGCTAAATTAATGATTCATGGGGTGGATTAACTAGTACAAATTTAAAATCTCTGGATAAATCCTTCTAAACTTTGAGGGCTGGATAGGAGTAATACTCTCCCACCAAGAAGTATCTGCAGGGTGCTGACATTAGTTCAACCAGACTAATTATGAACATAAATTTGTTAAATTACTCTGAAAACTAAAGTATTACTCATAGCTTATTGGAAAAGACTGTTTTATTAAATCAAGTTCTCAGATTGTTCAAATATTTGGTTAGGCTGAAATTATGCTGTATTACACAAGGCTTGAAAGATCCATGGTATTAACTGAAAGCGGAAGTATTTACTGATTGAATATTGATTTGTTTTAACAGTGTTCATCTGTTCTATTGTCTTGAATTTATTTAATCATGATGTCTTTTCATTAGTATAGAAATTGAATCTTCCCAAATTATTTCTTGAGTTCTTTTTTTATTGAGTTTTAGAATTCAGGATTTTTCATGTTTTCTATATAACTTATGAAGTCAAATTTCATAAGAGTTTTGTTGTTGTTGCTGTTTACTTGGTTGGTTGGTTTCATTTTCTGCAGAGTAAGTCTTTTTGGATAAATATGTAATAATTAACTGTTTTATAAAGATATCAGAAACAAAGTTTTATCTTGTTTGTAAGAATAATCAACTAACTCCCATTTAAACAATTCACAAAGTTCCTGAATCATTCTGATATTTTCACGTTGTCTGTGATATATTCTTTTGGATATTTATTAACTCAGTAGATACTTATCATAACAATTTAAGAACTTGCACAAAAGCATTTAAGGTGACTCTTAATACTAACAGGAGTGCATCACAATATTTCCTTCCAAATTGTTTCCCTTTCTATATGTGACTGAGTGTGCTTGCCAGTATAATTGTACAAGGTCACATTTATTTTAAGCATTGTTAAGATTATTACTTGTGTGCAATGATTATACTTTTCATACATAATATTGCATCCCTAATTATTTTTTATTGAAAGCTCTTCAAAATCAAGGATTAATATCTATTAATATATAAGACTGCAATATGATTCACTTAATCAGTTCCCTGTGATTTACTTCTTAGGATGCTTTTTATTTAGTTATTGTATTATATACAGATGATGATATTTACTTTACAATTGTTTGTCCTGGCTTTTCAATTTTTTTCTTAGGATGGCTTCTGAGAAGTGTAATTGTAGGTTCAAATAATCTGAAATGATAAGCTACTGGAGCTTTTTAAATAACATATTTAAATATTACAGATTATTATAGAAAAAAAATGTCCTCCCTCTAATCTCTTACACTTAATTAATACTAACAGATTTATATTTAATTTCTATGCTATGTAAATTTTCTATGCTAGATCAGTATACAAAATATATAAATTATGGGTATATTTTCATCTCTCTGTAGTTCTCCTTATTTTTATACCAGTAAAAATGAATCATACCATAATTTCCTTACAATTTGGTTTTCCCATTTAATATAATATAAATATTTTTCCAAGTCAATATTGTGAAAAAATCCCACAAATATTAATAGCTGTAAACCACAACACGATATGGAAGTGACAATTTATTTAATTATTATTTTGTAATTGGCATTTGTGTTACTTCAAATAATGCAGCAGTAAACATGATAGATGCATCCTTATGTGCTGACAGTTTTTCCTTTATAATCAACTCAACTGTGGGATTGATTGAGTTTTAATAGGCACTGCCAACCAAACTATGTAGGACATTGCCTGTTTCTACAATTTAACTACCTCACTCTTGAGGTATCATGTTAATTATCTGAGATTTTTTCAAACTTGTGGTTTTTCAATCTTAAGTTTAAATATATTATCGCATTTTCTTCCCATTTTCATTTCTTATTCCATGAATTATATTTTCATATTTCTTATCTATTTTTCTACTGGATTTTGATATTTTACTATAAAAAACAAAGATGTATTTGAATATTAAAAATTTTTAGCATTTTCTGTTATAGATGTATAATTATTTTATTTTCTCCTTTAATGTACAATTTATTGTTTTATTCTGTTTGTTGTGCTTTATTCCACAATAAAGTTTTTTTTTTTATAAGGTTGAATCTTTAAATTTCTTGATTTCACAGTCTCAATTATTAAGGCCTCACCCAAAAAGGTTATAAAATATATTTGAAGAGGTTACATGAAATTTGAATCATAACTATAATTATTCTAATGAATTATTTTTATTTTTAAATGACCCCCCAAATTCCATAGATCATTTGAAAAATTACTCTAAATTAATTCATTGTGTGAGAGTAGTTACCTGTGAAAATAACAAATACTAAACTATTCACTAATTTCTATTCTCAGGGTTTCTTAAGACATGAAATCATATAATTGAGGGTACATTGTATGTAATCCACTGGATAAAAATGATACAGTGTGGTATTTTATGTACTTCATTTATACTGAGAGCCTTTCACAGTACATGGCATTTAATAAACACTTGCTGAATAAACTGAAAATGATAAAAAAGAGAAAAATATGGTCTTAATATTAATCTGAAAAAAGAAGTGTGCTCCAATTTTCTCTGTGTAACAAACCACTCCAAATTAAGTGGCTTCACACAATGATTTATTTTCTCTCTAGCTCTGTGAGCTGATGGGCCTGAGCTCTGTGATTTCACTTTAGATCTTTCATATAGTTGCAGTCACATGGCTCCTGGGGTCATCCACGATGCTTCTCCACTTGCATGTTTGATGTCCCAGCAGGTATGATTGCCATAGCCAGTGACTGGTTCCCTCAACTCACTGTTCATGCCCTTAAACCTACTTTCTAACATCTCCTGGTGAATTTCAATATTTTTCTGCTCTGGGACTCAACCAGATGTGAAACGTCAGCTTTTTATTTGGTGTATTTACAGAATTTTCCACCCCCAACTTAACTACTGGTCAGCCTCTTCTGTCTCCAAGATTTACACATCATTATTTGAGCCCAAAGTTGTGCTTCAGTTCTAGAAAACAAACAAGTTCAAGTATTAATTTTCCGTTAGTTTAAGTCTTTTTGCTTTTCTCTTTCTTTCTCACTCCTTGAACGTTTTCTTCTCCCTCACCTTTCTGACATGTTGCAAGTATCAGGTGGCAAGGGAGCCCTTCCCATTTTTGTATGCAAAAAGAAGGAAAAAGAAAATACCTTCCCAATTTATATGTACCCTCTTGTGCCCATATATCAAATTCACACCACAATGGAGTAAAGAATAGCTTGATTTTTTAAAGGCTACATATTTTATCTGTCAGAAATCTAAAAGAATTTACATTTTTTTGAATTACATACATAGATTTTTTTTTTTTTAATGAAGCCAGAAGTACAGCAAAACAACATTCAGGTTTGACCTAACAAGGCTTTTCTGGGGCAAGGTGGAAACATTGGTTAGGTTGGTTGTTCTTTTTTATTTGATTGTTCGTTTGTTTGGAGTTGTTGTTATTATTGTTCTTTAGTTACAGTACAGGTTACATTCATCCTCTAGTCCACTGGAATACAACGGCCTCCTGAGACACCACACAATAATATTGACCACTAGGAATAATAGACCCTATCTTCATTAATCATGTCTTAGGTCCTTCCTGTCTACACAAGCAGGCTCAAAGTAAAGAAAACACTACCAAGAGTCTTGAACTAAGGAAACATGTCCTGGAGCATTATGAGCAGATTTATTAAGGGAATTAAACATATAAGACAACATTTCAAAATGGGAGAGAAAATAATAATGGATACTTCATTCTTCCATCTGCAGCCACAATTTGAGATTCTGACACATCAGTAGTGTCACATGTGAAAAAAGATGTATAACAGTAATATGGTTGTGGGCAAGGAAAACTATGTGTTCGTAGCTGTCTGATCCCTACTCTTTTTTTATATGGTTCTAAGCAGCTAGCTTAGAACCATATACTAGCTTAGAACCAGTGCACTCAGTCACTTGGTCCCCAAGGAAATGCATAGGTTTGGTGGATTTCAAATTCTTTTCCGACTCACACACAATTGGTATACCAATGAGTAATCTCAGGCTCATGATGGTTTCTAGAGAGAGACACTCCAGAAATTTACAACTCCCTTTGGACTTCTGTCTTAGCCTGCAATCAGTACATGTTTCACCTTCCTGATCTGTGAACTATTTATTCATCCTCAAAGGGCAAGATCAGACAATAATGCTATTTAGACACTCACAAAAGGGGAGCTGATCTTCAGCATGATCTCTGTCTTAATAGATCCTTTCTGCTGTTTCTGCAGAAGAGCGATCAGACTTCTTCCCAGGAGACTGAACTCCAAAGAATTGGCAGGTATTCTCCAGCATTTTACCATCCTTGGCAGCTGTCCTTGCTTGATTGAGATTGGTCAGGCCTTCATAGGGTGTTCACTCCTCGTATTTGGTCAATGTCATCCAGCATTGTCCAGAGAGTCTAGATTGTTACCTTCTCACCCAAATGAAGCAGATGTTATATTCATAGCCAACTCTCACTGCATCTCCTCATGCTTTGCCAGAATTATATCAGAGTTGTCCTAGTAGATAAAGACGTTCTCCAGGTCCTAGAACTCTCATGGTACCAAATCAGGACTGTCTCATAGACAGCCACGTTTGCAGGATGGAAAGGATGTGCTGACTGCTGACTGGGGTTTGTAAGAACAGGATGAGGGGTTTACATAGCACTCTTAGAACTGACGGAGCATCTCTAATCTATCTATCTATCTATCTATCTATCTATCTATCTACACCAATATTAATGGTAGAAATAATATAGTGCTGATTATTATAAAATATTATTAGAACTAATATTTTGCTGATTTTAACATATACACAGTTTTAGACATAACATTTCTGGAAATTAGATTATTATACAATCAATATTTATGTTCAATATAATATTCTCCCATTGGCATTGTTAATCTTAATGTTACATCTTACACTCCATGATATTTTAAGATCTAATAAATGTGCTAAATATAAATACATAAAATATAACTGTATATGCTACTATAACTAACTTTTTCTGCTCAGTATATAAGCCTAGTAAAACTATATTAACTGGCATGAATTTTCCTGCGGTTTATGACTAAACTTGTAATCAATGAGTAAGTAGTTAATAACTTGTACACATTTTCATCAAAATGCTATATATAACATTAAATATTTAGAAAATTTTTAGGGCTTTTTCTTTTTCTTTTTACAAATTCATAGAGAAGTGACTGCTGACTGAATACTTAAGAAACTCAAAAATTGCATTTACCAAGTAATCTTTGTCTCCACTGTTCTATGATTTTTTTCTGAATATAGAATAGAAGATATTTGGATATTTGCTACTCAGAACTATATTTATTAAAAAGGCATTCAATCAATCCATAGCTAAATCTAGGCTTTTTTATAAACCTACTTTTATTATGTGTATTAGTAATATTTCAGTCATGTTCAACATAAGGAAAAAAATAAAAAGGACTTGGGATCCAGACCCAATATATTATATCTAAAAGCAAAACAGCTCAGCAAATTCAAGTAAGAAATGTAAACTATCTAACAAAATCAGACAATGTCTTTCATAAAGAGAAGCTGAAATGACAGAGCATGGTGCCAAATAAGGTACAATACAGGAAAGCAGTTAAAATATTGAACTGAAAGAGACTTAATTTTGAGAATTTTTTCCTTTATGTGAGATGGAGATATCAAGGATAGGAAGAACTGTGAATAAATTTGGAAATCACTATTCAAACTATGTTGTACACTCAAAAATGCTATAAACCTAACACTGTAAGGAAAGTACAGTGATTATTTGAAAAATTGTAAGCCATATTTTCTGTGTTTTTGAGAAAAGTGGAATCTAATTAATCTTTGACAAAAGAATGGTACCATAATCCACAGGGACTTCATGACATTCTCTGAAGAAGTTGTAGTTCTCTTTTAGCTTTATTATTAGAGTCTCAACACTGAACTGATAATTTAGCTTATTCCCTTTTCACAAACATTAGTGGTCTATATTTCAACAAATGTGGTTCACCCTTAGTATATGTTGCAGCTCATACAATTTCTCTGAGGGACAAAAATTACTAATTGATTAAAGTTCTGCTTTCTGCTAATTGAACTACAGCTGATCCTGATGTGCAAAACCAAATTTGTACCAAAGCCAATTCTGAATCAGTTTTCAGGGACAGTAGTTGCCTTTGTTCTCTAAAGATCTACAGTAAGAGTCTTTGACTACCATCTTGAGCCTGTTTCCTAAAACTGTGCTGCCCCCACTCAAAAGATGAACCCAGAGGATGCATGGCTACCAAAGATGCTACTAGTTTACAAGTAATGGTTTCTGGCAAGAGTCAAGTTTGATGCTGGAAACTTGACTTTATTTTTTTCACCCCTGCTATTACCACTAATCACCAATCTCAAGACAGTGTAAGAGCATCAGTGCTGCACATAGCACCATCATTCATCTTTGTAGTAGACATAAATACAAATTTATCCGTTTTTAGGAGTCAATTTCCCTTTGGTGCAATAGTTCAATGGGCTGACCCAACTTATTTGAATGCCTTGTGAGCTCTTCATGGAAAGTTTACATCTGCTTCCTCCAGCACTTACCATTTCCATACAGAATAGCCTGGAGAAGTTACCTCAGGTATGCCGCACCATCAGCACCTACCACTCAATACCCCAAAGTGAAGCCTAGGACAATTAATATACCCACATGGAATAAAAACTTTGCATCACTTGTTCAATTAAAATTATTACCTAGACTTCCCTGATGGGTGCTTCTTTCTAAAATATAAAATCACACTTTTGGTCTTTCCCAAGACTCATGAACTTCCAGAGTCCTCATGGTTATGCATTGAAATGAAAGCCTTGGTGCCCAGGTATAGCTTCTCTGGGACAATTGAATGCCACTGTGCTATGATAGGCTGCTTACAGAGTCCTCTTCCTTCCTGTGTCTAACTAAGCCATGACCCCAGTCATATGTACCCTAACACAGTTTCACAATTATCAAATAGAAAAGAAAGAATCCAGCAAACTCTGAGAATATATTAATAATACTTTATCACAATGTTATTAAACTTACAACTAAACTTTAATAAAAATGTTTTAATTAAAATATAAAAAATATGTATTTTAATAAAGTCAACTATTTAAATGCCATTTAACCAACACATTTCCTTTACAATATTTAAACTAAGATCATGTTTTAGTGAGAATATACAAACAAAAAAATTTATTGTTGGCATTTAATTTAAAAAATAGGCAAGTATTAAAAGTAGCATTGAAATCCAAAAGTCCAGGATAGGTTTTGCCTATTTATTTATTCTCCTTCTTATAGTCCTAAATGATTTTTCTACATTTTTTCAAAATATGCAAATATCCAAAGGTAACTCCTGCTATGCCCTTTATTTTGCGTAGTAATGGTTTTTGAAAACAGAGCACTTTAAAAAAAAATGGTTTCTACTATGTTTTACTGTTATTGATGGAATTTGAACATCTGTAATCAGAACAAAATACTTGTTCTCTATTTTGATCTCCTCATCTCCAGTTTATAAAATTGAAGTCAAAGGACAATAATCAGAGTCAAGAAGTCCTACAGGAATGAGAAGGAATCAGATAGAAGAAGAAATCTGGTTTTCCCCATAGAATACTGATGAGGTCATTCTTAGAGGTTTATCTTAAATGAACAGAAACTTTGAAATTTTTAAGGTTTTTGGCTCACCTCTAGGCTCTTCCAAATTAACAACAAATTAAAACTAATCATGACTTATAGCATTGATCAGTATTGAAAAATTGCAACTATATGCATATTTAGTGACTGATGTTTTCATGCTACTATTTTATTCACAAAGAAACTTTCTTTCTTGTTGAAAACAGCTTGATGAAGGATCCATTCACTAATGAGTATATGTTTCAGATAGTGTATAAATTGGCGATGTTTTACTTTTCTAGTTGAAAAACCAAAATTTTAATCTAAGAGTCACAGAGCTAGATCAAGAATCTAGTTATGGTAATTTTCACCTTGCATCATCCATCGCTCTGAAGGACACTGCTACCTACTTTCAAGGCACTCTGAACTCAATTATGTGACTCAGTGATTTCTTGAATCTCATACTGAAACCCTGAGACACACAACATAGCTTTCTGCAATATTTTAACACACAGAATTAAGGAAGGATAATTGTTTTGGAAAAAAAATGAGTAAGTTAAATATGAAAGCACTTATAAACTAAATGAATAACAGGGTTTCACTTGGAGTTTTAATATTAAAATCATGTCCTTACTTTGGCCAGGCTTAAATTCACTTCCATCCTAAAACCAACAATTACAAACTAAGCACAGAGCTTGAGGTATTTAACTGATCATCCTAAACATCTGGATGTAACATTTATTATTTTAGCAATTCTTCATCCAGAAATACATAAATGCTCCCTATGTCACCTTGGAGAGCATGCCTTTGTGTTGTGGCCCAGAAACTATCACTTCTGTCAGTGTTCCATGCCTAGGTGCTCTGGGAATTGCTATGTGGAGCAGGGAGCTCCAGAAGCCATCCAATCTTTGGCACCACTGTCCTCTGGCATTTGCCAATTCCCTCTAATATACTTTGCACTCCAAGGCTCCTCAGAGCAGGTGGCTCCTGCTGCAGGAAAAGAGTCATGGAAAGATATTCATGAAATGAATATTTATGAGCCATCCCAATCTTCATTTTAAGTATAAGGGAAAATGAATTTTAAACCGAGAGAAACTTAGGAATTGCTGATCTAAGGTACCATCTTTTAAATAGTTACAATCTTCTTGTGTTATTTCTGAAATCCTTTAATCTGAAGCATGGTAAATAAATTAAGAGAGCAAAACTGAATCTGCCAGAGAATTCTGATAAATTCTCTTTTAGCATGAGCAAACCAGCCATTTACGTAAATAGTTTTCTCATTTTTGCCCAAATTGTTTTTCAAGAGAAATTAAATCATTTTGTTATTTAACTGAAATCTAGATTGTAGCACTTACTTAAATGATGGTGAGGTCCCTCCCTATAGTTGCTTCAAAATAGGCAAGGTCATTCTGGCTAGATGATTGGAAGTTAGGTATGAGAATAGATGATATCTTCCAATTCATTTCTATAAAAATATTGCTGGGTTCTTGTAATGGCTTCAACATGGGGAAAAATGACCTTGTAATAAATATAGTTTTACAAAATTTAGTATGGGAACTATATGCCACAATTTTTATACATAATTCATATTTCATTCTGTCTTAAAATTTGTATTTTGATTTTTAAGATTAGTAGACTATATTTTAGAGTTGTTTTAGGCTTGCAGGAAAATTCCTTAGAAAGTAGTGTTCTCATATATTCCTGCCACTTCACATACATGTTAATATTAACTAGCCAATATTAATACATTATTATTGACTCAAATTCATAGTTTACTTTAAAGTCCACTATTTGTGTTGAACAATCTGTGTACTTTTTACAAAAATACAATGACATAAATCCACCCTTCCAGTATCATACACAATAGTTTCCCTATTCAAATAGAAAAAAAGTATTCTAATTGCTTTTTCAAATTACTCATTATCATCTGAGTACCCTTTCTCCCAGTCTAAATGAAATTATCCTTTTAAAAATTCCATTGTATACAGTTATTCTATTTTTTTTCATTTAGAGTGAATTTAATTACTTTGTTTCATAAACTTACTTTTTTAAATAGATTTAACCCAGGACTATGAGGTCAGAAATAATTCTACTTAACAAAAATCTTAGTCATGAGCAGATTCAGTCATTGTAAGTCAGAAAGTTTAATCAATAAATAAGAAAAGTTTGCATTTATAGCTCTATAATAACAGTCAGTATAATTTCTGCTTTTATTTAACTCAGCATGAAAAAGATTCCAACTGACCATTTGGAAACTACTTAAGCAGTTGGGGAAGGTGAGTGTAGATCCTTGTCCTTATTTCTTAAAGGTAGACTTGCAGAAAATCTGTTCTCCTATTCAATAATTCATACAATATCACAAAACAGGACAACATTTACAGCACTGGAAATAAAATATTACTAGTTATAGCCAAGTATAGTGGAGGATGAGGCAATTCAAGGTCAGTCTGGGCAATTTTGCAAAACCCTTTCTCAAAATTTGAATTTGGAAAAAATAGACACATACACACATATACGTGTGTGTGTGTGTGTGTGTGTGTGTGTATGTTTAAAAGGAGCTGGGGGATATATAAAGGCTCAGTGGTAGACCACCTCTGAGTTTAATCTCTAGTATGGGTGGGGGAAGTATTACCATATATGCTATGTGACCCTGGGTAAGGTTTTTAATATAGGTGAAGCCAGGCTGAGATTGTGGCTCAGTGGTAGAGCATTTGTCTTACAAGTGTAAGGCACTGGGTTCAATCCTCAACACCACATAAAAATAAATAGAGATATTGTGTCCATCTACAACTAAAAATATATTTTAAAAAAAGATTAGTGAACCTCAAATTCTTCATCTGAAAATATCAAAATAACACTTGCTTTGTTTAATTTTTGCAATGATCAATTTACTTGGTATATATCAAAATTATTAACATCGTGTCTGATATTTAACAGATGCTCAATGAATATTTGTCACTTTGGTAATCATCATTATTAGTACAGCATTACTAGAATTTTATTACATAGTTCAGATACAAGAAAGAAAGAAATTTTTCCATTTGCAACAGCTGCCTGCAGTTCAGATAAAAATCCAAGAGATATATCAGAATTTCCATCCCAAACATGGAGAACATTAACTCTACAGCTAACATGATTTAGTGAAATAGTGGTGGACACAACATTCCACTCAACAGAAATTTATTGTAATTTCTCCTGATATTCCTCTGTGTTAGTCTGATGAGCATCTATTTACTTATCTAATAGTGAATATAATTCAAAATATAACTAATCTTGAAAAACACATGGTCAACCACCATTGATGGAAAACTGTATTGAAAAAGTTCCAAATCTCTTTTTCAAACTCATAGAATTAAAGGACTACAAAGGTAAGGCGATTATGCCTGTTTTCAGCCTGCAAAAACAAAATAATAATAATCACTGTAAGTGAAAAGAAAAAAATCACTAAATATTGGAGAAGGCATATTACATTTTAATAGTCAAGATACTTTCTCTGCTAGAGCAAAAAATTAGAGGAAATTCATTTTAATAAACACAATGTAAATTGTTTGGGAATAATGATAATTTATGAGTGTTTAATTAATCTGGCAACATTTAAATGCTACACAGATATTACAAAATGTAGCCCACACCATACCTTAGTACCATTATTTTCTTCATCCAACATCAGAGAAAATTGAGAAAGGTCCACTGGTATTGTGACTAAGCCAAACAGCAGAAACACGATTTGAACCCAATCTATCTGGTTATACAGACCCTATACTTAACTGTTATATCACAATAGGGAAGAAACACATCAGGAATTGAAAGAATTTCAATTGAATTTAAAACAGTTGCAAACCACCTGAGCCACTTGCCTTTTCTTTAGATTAAGACAGTATAGATTTTTCAGGGTTTCTCTGAGGATCAAACGGAAGAACTTTGAAGGCTCTAAGATGAAGTGAAGGCATTAAAATTACTATTTTTCAATCAGGGACCCCATGTGGTGCTGCAGAACTTCTGGTTTCCCTCTGGGCTAGTCTGACACGTGTCTGTGTTTTAAAGTATAACATGCTGGATGGAAAGTATTGTGAACTGCATCTGTGTACATGCCCTTTTGTGGGCATGTGTGGGCAGAGGGTTTTGTGTGTTTGTGTGTGTGTGTGTGTGTGTGTGTGTGTGTGTAATTGCCTCTAAGATTTAATCCTTTTGAATACATAAATAGATAAAAAGCCTGGAAAGTTTCCAATTTGGCATTCATCATTAAAATATCTTCCTGTAGTGCAGAATAAAATTGCTACAAATGACTTACATGATTATATTATAATATTTATGTTTTTCTTTTACTTTTAATATAAATCTTATATTCTTATTAGCCTATTATTTTACAAGCCTGAACTTTACATATCAAAGACAATTTCCCCATACAAAAATGTATTGAAATCTACCAAACAGTGGAAATACAAAGTTAAGTTACTTTGAGAATTTTCTTGAGACTCTTTCATCCTTATGCCCCTGTAAATGAATTCACAGTTGCAGAAGAGCAACTGATGGACGCTTTCCAGAGATGTAAAAGGACACAGGGTCCTCATATTTTATTAGCACATTCTATGAGACCAATCGCCCTACTTCAGGTTTATTCATACTAAAAGAACTATATTTTATAATGGCATTTTGATAGACTTACTCTAATTTTATCAATTCTCTTTGCTCATGAAAATATAAATTTTATTTTCTAAAATCTAAGTATCCATTGAAGCATAACTGTTCATAATAGGCTTTGAGCATCCTACTACCTACCAGATAACCCATGTGCTCATTCAGCTACAGAGCCTATGACTCTGTGGCAATTAAAATTAGTTTAATTTTTAAAAAATATTCTGAAAAATCAATACTTTTTCCAGAACTTATTTATGTTTTGGCTTGTGTTTCTTAAGTTAGAGAATAAGCAACAAAAGCAAAAGCAATAGAACAAGGCTTTGGAAACAGCAATATGTTCATCTTCATTAGTAAATCACACTAATCAGATACCAGAGTTTTTTTGCATTCCATGTTGCCTAGATTGTTGATACCATGTTGAGGTTTCATTACAGAATAATTATCATTAATCATCATTTATGTTGGAAAGTCAAACTTCTGAAGAAATGGGATTAAACCAGAACAACTGAGGTCTTTCTAGGGAAAACACATAAATAGCTTTTACTATTTTTAAAAGATGAAGATGGTAATTTCCCTATCCATAATGGGGAGGGGGAAGGCATGGAGGAAAATGGAGGAACCCTGATTGGACAAAGGGGAGGAATGGGAGGGAGAGTGCATATATGACTGCACATACAGTGCCATGCTACATTGTGGACAACCACAGAAATGTAAAGTTGTGTTGCAATTGTGTACATGAACTAAAATTCATTCTGCTGTCATAAATACCTAATTAAAATTAATTAATTAATTTTAAAAAAAAAACAGTTCCCTCTATGGAAAAGTGTAAGACATAACTTCAGATGGCAGACTTATGCTTATAAAAGCTGAATGGTGTCCAGGATAATAAATTTTATTGAAAAACTTCTCCTTTCAGAATCACTCAACACTCCCATATATACAAAGAAAAACTCCCATATATAATTCAACATCATCTGACTTTTCCCATAAACATCACCAAATAGCACTTGATATTACTGTTTACATTCTAATGCTCACATCAGCCTCTTCTTGGCATTCTTTTTATGAACAGCTCTTCCAGTCCTCCAAAGAAACCAAACTAATGAGTCAATTTGACACTTTTTGATGCAGTAATTGTTTTGCTACAAGGACGTGTGACACCACTGATACCTTAACTTTCTTTCCTTGCACACAGAACGAATCTCTCCCCTACTTCTCTTCTGACTTTTCCTAGCATTTCTTTTTGCACTTGGTCATCCTGTCTCTCTGGTTATCTCTGAAGTGATGCTCTTTCCTAGTGTTCTGTCTGTGGTTGTGATTTTTGTTTCCTCTCTGTAACTGTTTCTTGGTGGAGAGCATCTCCTCTCCTGAGTAATAGTGATCAGATATGAAGCTCCTGCTCCAACAACTTTCCAAATCTCTAGCTCATATTTCTGTTTCGTCACGGTTCCACTGGTATGGCCCACTGCATTCCATCCATTCTCTGCATGCTCAAAGCTGCAGGCATTGCTTTCTGCCAACCCTGGGTTGCATCTTGATTTTCCTATCTTTATATGGGCATCATCCTTGAGGGTTTTCATTAGTTCCTTTTTTTTTTCCAATCTAGTCAGTCCTAAATATCTTTTTAGTACATCTTTTGTCT
Organism: Urocitellus parryii; assembly: GCF_045843805.1. Classification (NCBI taxonomy): domain Eukaryota; kingdom Metazoa; phylum Chordata; class Mammalia; order Rodentia; family Sciuridae; genus Urocitellus; species Urocitellus parryii. The sequence goes on along the minus strand of NC_135541.1, from coordinate 85,829,042 downwards.
CAAGTCTTTTTTTTTCAGACCTTTAAAAATACTTTTATTCATGATCCATATAACTAGTAATCTACCAAATTGGCTCTCTACTCATCCTCTGTGTTTTTCTAAAACTAAGAAGTAAATTCAGTCATGCCACTATCTCAGTAAAATCATTGCATACCACATGTTGCCAGTCATGTGAGTTCAGATATCCTAGGATGGCCGACTCTTCAGCTTCTCCCAACTCATCTCTAATTTTCATGTGCCTGCACTGAAGGACATTGAATTTCTCACTACCCTCCAAACACTCTGGGGTCTTTGTTAAGCTTCTGCTTTCATCCCTGCGGCCTGTTCTTTAAGACTCAGCTTAACTGTCGCATCTCTCATAGGTTTCATAACTCTTCAACTCAAAGTGAGGAGCTCCCTTTGTGGTCCCACAGTAATTATTCATCTTCTGTGACAGCATTTGTCTCATTATGTTGTGCCTACACAACCTCAGTGCTCTGCTGTTTCAGTTGTGCCTGGGTGACATGTCTAGGGAGATGTTTGCTATTGAATTTAAATACACCAAACTTCTCAGCTGTTTTAAAATTTGTGTCTATTTCAGGGTTTGTGTCTATTGATAGCCTGTCAGGCAATCAATTCTTACTGCTGATAGTGCATCTTTCTGTAGAGGATGTCAACTAATACCACACAGTTTTCTTAATTTATTGTGAGAATACCAGGAAACCAATCTTATTATAATTCTGTATACGAAAAATAAATAAACAAATGATGACCTGGAGGCTTGTTTATGAAGCAAAGTATTAGAACTTTAATGCTTAGATTGTTTTCTCCATTTGAGCTTTAAAAAAATGTGTGTTTTGTTATCCTATTTGAGGCTTGTGGTTTAATGACAATAAAATAAAGAATATGATCCTAGAATATATTCATTCTTACATTAATATGAAAACACACTGAATGAGTTCCTTCAGGTGTTTAGTATTATACTTTCTTGGGATTTAAGTGGGGGAAAGGTTCCTGTTCTCAAGATATTCAGCATGATTAAAAATCTAGGAGTAAAAAAGTATAAAATAAGGTGACTATATAGTAGCCAGGAGTAACTAAGAGTAAACCAAGAATGTGTGCTTCTGAACCAGATCATAGGAAATGGACATAGTGGATTCTTTAATAAAGGTACCTGAGAAAAATTTTGTATTGTACATTTTTGGATTCAGTCTCACAACATTTGGAAGAAGGAAAGCCCCCAGCACATGTGAATTAAAAAAATCTCCTGCAGTAATTCTGACCTTTTCTACCTCCACAGGGACCTGCTGTAAGAAAGAGAAGACCCCCTCTCTCTCCTGATTTTGCTTAAGGCTAGGAGTTGTGAAAATCTTCAGATAGGAAATACACTTTGAGTTGAATTTTATTGGGCTAGTATCCTACTAGCATTCTATAAGAAGAAAACATATGTAAGGGCATAAAGACATCAGAAACAGTAATTAGGGCAAGACATACATTGAGATGTGTGAGGCGATATAATAAGCAGTTGAAAATCTAGAGAGATTACTTATGCTTCATAAAAATCTGGGAATCTCATACTAGGACCATGAGGCAGCTGTGGATCTGTAGCTAATTCATGGGTGGATAATTTCATATTCACTAATCTCAATGTTATTGATGGGAAAAAATATGACACTAGCCTTCAATGTTGTAAATGATAGCTAAGCCCCTACTTGGGCTCACTGTGAAGGACAAAGGTGAGCATGATGCTGCTAGTGAATTATAGAAGACATTTAAGGTATTTACAACATCCCCAGAGCTACTCATGTCTCAGAGAACTTTTAAATTTCCAGGTACAGAGATCATATCCACACTGTGTGAGTTAGGCAAAGTAATTGTTTTGCAATTACCAAGTAAATTTTCACAATTGTTCATTAACTGCATGCTATTTATTAGGAATATTTATCAAAAAATGTGTTAGGAATGTTAGTGTTGGTGATAGCTAATATTTTTTTAATATTAGTATATTTCAGACACTACCATAAGAATTTTGGCTTGACAATTATTCCATAACAACCTCCATGATAACTTTAGGTAACTGAGATATTTATTGATGAAATTATCTTCTAATAGTTTACCTATTATTAGGTAGCACAGCCAGAATTTTCACCCAAGTCTCAGAGACTAGATTACAAACTCTGCATCCTTGAGTTACACTGACCTTGTGGGGTAAATAACTATGACCTCACCTGCTTTCGTGACCACATCTACCATATATGAGAAAACAGCTGGATTAGGGAAAATTACATTCAAGTTTAGATTTGTTTTATAGACATAAAGAGGTTCTGCCAAAGAATGCTCCATAGTAACAACAGTTAAGATATTAAGAACATGACACTCTTGTAATCTCTTAGTGACAGTCAATTGCAGGTTAGTAAAGAGGTTCTAACAGCAAGATGCTTTAGTCATAGAAGATTACAAATAATAAAATTACCAATAATGATAATCCCTAGCTTTGGTAAATCAAAGAATCAACTATTTCTGTGTGAGTGATCTTGTTTTTAACTTATCTTGGCCTCTATTTACTCATCCCTAACAGTATAACAATATAAATTGATCACAAAAGTCTGTTTAAGATGTAGGCAATACAGCTGCCCATACAGGCTTGTAAATTAGAGTTATGTTATAATGTTCTGTTGTAATGCTATCCCATTGATTGCATGAAAGTGCAGACCAGTAACTCATCATTGTCCATGCCTGCCATGAGCTGAATGCTTGAATTTTTAAGAATGGCAATACCCTTTAACTCCATTAAAATGTAATATCTCATGCTTGTTTTCCTCTCAGGCACAACATGTAGTAAAAACAAATAAATATTTTAAATCACACACACACTCAAAATTTGAAATTAGTAAAACTACATCCCGTTACTGAGCCATGCTTATTATTTATAAAACAACTTCAAATATTTGAATAAATAATAAGTGATCATTACATATTGCATTTCAATTATTACCTAGCTTGAAAATTTTTTCATGTAGAATGCATATATAAAAAACATTAATATGAATAGATGAATACTTATTTGCATAATTTACTAAGTCTACATTAAGTATTATTAAATGTTATTTAATTTTACATGTTCTTTTATAGCTGTTTTTCCAATTAACATTAACCAGACTTTAAACTGCAGATTGCATTCCTAATGTACTCTGACATTTAACAAACTACTCATAATTTTATGAAGGCAAGCATTTAAATTAAGGTACTAATCACTATAAACTAAAAAAGATGTGATATTTTGTACTTTTAAATTTTATTATACATTGATTCAACATATAAATTATAGTATTTGGGCAATAATATTTTAAGTACTTTATTTGGGCAAACTAAAAATATGATAAATATATTTAAAGCAGTTTTATTCAATTTAATATCATCATAAAAATAGATTATTGTCCAAAATGAATTTAATGACAAGGAGAAAAAGTAGTGATCTTCTAATACAGCAGAGCAATTACATTTTTTAAAAAGTAGAAATAATTATACCATATTTATTCTTATTTACTAATGTTTCTTTAAATACTTTTGGCTGAGGAAACAACTTTCTGAAAATTAGAGATATTTTGTCTCATTTGGCTGTATTTTAAATGCAAAATGAATGGTCATTAGTGCTTTACATATGACAGATTCCTTCAGCTGGTGAAATATGATTGCTGTTTTCTTTTTGTGTGTTTTTGGAGAAGCAAACATCTTTGTTGTATATAATAGCAAATCACTGGACTAACTTTCTCTTTGAGAAAGATTCTGACCAGATAAAATAAACATTGCACCAAATAGAAATGTTGTGTGAGTTCTTCAAGATGTTAATAAAACCTCTCTATTTTCTTTTAAAATCAAAACTAGTTCAGTTAAATGTTGTGTAATAATTTTAGGTTATATAATTTCAACCTAGAAGTCCTTGAACTTTGCCTATTCTGAGTCAACATGGGCATTAACAGCCCTGGACTCATGGCACCACAGCTAGTATCTCCCAGGATTTGTCCAGACTCTGATTTTATAGGGCTGTTGGAAATGGCTAGGATGAATACTAATAATTTTAAAGTAAAAAGTTGTCATATAGTACATTGGCACAAAATACTCCTGAATGACCTGTCACTCCTCTGAAGGAATTAATGGGCCTTGACCTTCTATACTAGCATTCTCCCACTTGCAACATAATACCATCAACTTGGATAACATACCAGAATATATATTAATATTTAAAAAACATTATTCAAGAAGCAAAAGCCTAGAAGGCCTGAGGTTGTAGATTTAATTCTACTCTGGGCTTTTGTTAATACATAGATTGTTTTTTACAAATGTAAAGATTGAAAAAGCATAGATTTATTGGAAAATGGAGTGACTTTGAAAGTGAGCCTGCAGGATCAAAGGTGCCATTATGTTCTCCCATGACAGTCTTTCTAAATCAGCTTTGACTTGAGGATTGGCCAAGGTTATTTTAACCAGAGACACTGCTGACAAATCAGCCTGGAAGAGGGCTATAGTCCTCAGAATTGGAGCAAGAAAGACAGAATAAATGAGAAAATACATAAAAAGCTCATGATGCAAAGACTTGAGGAGAGCCCAAGTGAATTCTACATAAGAAAAGGACATACATACTGAGAACCTTGGGGCTCTAAGTCAAAAATGGGAGCCAAAGAGTCAAGATAAGCAAAATCATCTTGGATAAAGCTGAGTGAAATAGGTTAGAGGTCATTGAGCTGGGGATAGAAATGGGGAAATCATGAAAAAAAATATTTTTATGGGCCAACCTCTGAATATGGGTCCTGGACTAAGAGATAAAGGTCTCATATATTCAGCCAATGATTTCTCTTTCAGTGAGATCTATGAGCACTGATATTGAGTTTGACTGCAAATGTTTGAGAGGGAGAAGGTGAAGGCTTCAGAGGGAGTTTCAGAGGACCTCAGCATCACAAAACCCTCTCCCCTGCACTGTTTCTGCTGGCTGGGAGAAACCTGATCAAGAAAAATGCAAAATAATCATTCCTGAAGAAAACCTCATGTGGTCTTCCTATAAGAAAGGCTATAAGAAAATAGATCACAACTCAACTCCTATGTGATTTCGTTAGAGAACTAACAAAAACAATAACTGTATTCTCATGCCACAATTTAAAAAAAAACCTTAAATTTCTAACAAATAAGAAAATATTTCAGGAAAAGCTGAAGATCACCTGATGAAAAGGAATGGAAGGGTAGATTGAGACAGCAGAGCTACAGAGTTCAGTGCAAAGATGCAAGCAATCAGGAAGTCTATTTGTACAAGCAAAAAAGACAAAGTACCTGTCCAAATCATGAGAGGAAATAATGTTAGCTTAATTATCATCATTTCAAGAATCCTATAACTCCGCAGTTTGCTGCTTTCAGCTGATAATACACCTTGCCTGTGTTTTTTGGTACAAAATGCTAAATTTGAAAAAATTATGTATACACTAATATATATTTACATCATACTGGCATTTTTCCCCTAATTAACCAATTGCATATGAGCCAGTTCAATATGCTTGAGATCATAAGGAGCATAAGGAGAAAGGAGCAAAGACTAAAACTGAAACTAAATTTCAAAGTCCCAAAACAGAAGAAAAAACACTCGTGGCCTATATACCATCCTCCCTACTGAGTTTCAGCCCACTTCTGAAGCAGAAAGTTGCAGGAGATCAATACTGTATGATTCTGAAATTCTCTAGATGTCTACAGAAATCCTGGCCTAGCAAATCTTTAATGGGATATAAAAATGCTGTGTACTTTAAATCATTGTGTGTAGTAATGAGAAAATTTAAATGTGATCCATCACTAAAATACATATTATCATAAGTGCAAAATTGCCATATTTTCTCCAACTGGATTGCACATTAACAAATAACATTTGTGGGATAGAATCGAAGGGTTTCCATGTGTCAATTATAATTATAATTCCTTGTGGAAAGGATGATATATCTATATTGTGATCATTTTTATTTGTTTTACAAGAGGAAAAATATATTGCCAATTTTTATAAATAAGCATCTTTACTTCTCTGATTTAGGCTCATCACATCAACCTGGAGTGCATCAGATTATCACATTCCCTTTTGATCATAGCAATATCGCCCAACAAGTGTGCCCACATGAGAATGATCAGGGGATGAACATTCTTAAAGCATCTTGCAAGATAAATGATCAGAAGTCTGAAAATATTCTTCCCAGAAGCAGACAAGTTTAGGGAACTTGATATAAGAAGAACCAATAGGTAACAGAATTAGACCTCTAATTTGGTCCATCAGAAAGCAGAATTAGTACTCTGAATGGAGCATGAGTGTAATGAGGGCTTACTAATGAGTAGCAGTACTTAACATGGAAGCAGTTAGTTGCATAGGATTGATTTTGATAACACTAAAAGTATTAAAGTTGGAAAATTAATGTATCAAAGATGTGGGAAAGGGCATTCCAATATTGAGTGAAATCTCGGCTAGATAACATTTAAGCCATATTGTCTGATGCTCGAAGCTACTCCTAATCATTTGGGAACAGCATATACACTGGGTTGTTTCTGCATGCTCATTCAGTTACATGAGTGTTTCTGAAATTTGGTTGCACATCAAAATCAGGAGCTTTTGAAAAGTGCAAATGCACACTTTACTCCAAACCTCTTAATCGAATAGCATGTCTGGTGAAATGGGGACAGAAAATCTCTAGTACAAAAGGAATAGGTCATTGTTCTGCATCCAGACCACTGTTTGAAGCAGGGTTCTTGAAGTCCATCCCTTTACTAACTGATTAGGTTTTTGAAATTATAGTTTTAAGTGACTAAAGTTGAACACTTCAACTCAGCAGCCAATTTTATTATGGGAGGTTTATTTGTAAAAGGACAGCTAAGCAGCAATAACAATAATAAGAATAACTCTTGCTTACAAGACAGACACTGTGTTAGTACTTCATAATACATTGTCTACTTTCTTTTACAAGCCTATGGGGTTGGCCTGTTAATAGTGCTTTAGTTACTTTACCAAAAGATGTAGTGCTGAGACACTTTGTTCTCTAAAATCACAGACTATTAGAAACTTTGCCTTTTGAAATCAGATCAGTAAAAATGGAATAACCCACTCTTGCCTGGAGGATTTCAGTCACTTTGACACTGAGAAGCAACCTCAATTTTCAACCCAGGTGCAAAGCTTCAGATAAGAGTTTTCAGACACAATACTCAACATTTATCTTAACTTTGTAGTTTCCAAGGAAACAGAATCCAGAGTCCACTTCTCAACTCAGGACTGATGTTAAACTCTTCACATAGAGCATTGCTCATTTTTGGTGCTATCAAGATTGCATTACTTAAACAGTGCCTAAACTGCATCCTTTCACCAGTCCTGTTTTGTTAGCTCTGTTTCTTTCTTTCTTTGATTAGAGGCTCCATGGTGCTTCTGCTGTGCAATATTCCTTAATGTGAAAGGTAAAAATTTAACGTTATTGAACTATGCGTATGGCCTTAGTGTTCATTATCATATGAACTCCATCAGTAGATAGTTCAATCATTAATTTAAAGAAAGGTAAAATGAGGTTCAGAAAAATACTTAACTTACTCAGAATCTCACAGGAAGTAACAAAACTGAACTTGCAACCCAGGTCCATATGATGTTAAAGTTCATGACCTTAACATTGTACACAGAAGCTGATGATGTTGGAGATTCAAAGGAAACTAAGGCATGCCATGCTACTAATTTTGAATGGGAAATTACGAAAAGAATACAGGCTTCCTGACTTCTGTATACACTGTCACATAGGTACAGTTTTATCGTATTCAACTGCTAACTGGCATCTTTTCAAGCTTGCCTTTTTTCCTACCCCTTCTGCAGACTCAGTGTTTCGTGGGGATTTCTGAATACCTAGAGCCTGCACTTAGATGCCAACACTAGTAACCTGTAGGCAGCACCTGAAACTCCAGATCTTTCCTGATCATCCTCTCCTGACCAATGGAATAACAGCCAAGTCAAACCACAGCATTTTAAATTTAAATATCTGCTGAAAACACAGTGATTTAGCCCTTCTACTTATAGTCCTGGAACCCTTCCCTAAAATGAGTGGATTATGGGAAAGCAACATCCTTCTTTTTCTTTTCCATCTCTATCCCTAAATCAGAGTACATCAGTGGTTATCTATCCTGTCTAAACCTCCACCTGCCCTGAGTTACAGTTATTCAAGGATGTGTCACCTGGGTCCTGCCATCATGAAACTACACAAGGCAGAAAAGTCTGTCACAACTCAGAAATATTCACAGTTTAATGATATGCTATCTTATTTAATGGATCACCTCTAAATACCATTAAGAGATTATCATCTAGCAGTGGAATCTATCTTGAGCCACTGACTGTTGTATATTATAACTATCCAAAATGTTAGTCAATGCAAATATAATGGAAGTAAATCAATATCATGTAACAGACACTTGATTTAATGAAATTGATGAAAGTATTGTAAGAGAACTTATCTGACCAAATGCAAAGGAATTACTAAAGAGTAGATGGCAATCTATACTCTTCAATAATTGAAGAGAAAAATTATGGGATAGATTCTCCAAAAGACAGTTATTTGAATATCAAAAGAATAAAAGAGGACCCCCAAAATTAAGAAAGTCCTTGAAGAGCTTTGTAAAAATGAACTTCTTTATGAATTTTTCTGTAAAACCAAATGATGAGGGTTTTTTTTAAATCACATAAGTGCATACATACAAATTAAGACTTCCTTTATTCTTTATTCATGCTAAGTTACTATAAAGGTCTGATCCTGTTAACAGTTATCATTCGATGGTAAAAACTCCTGAACCTCTTTCTTGGTAAGAAGCATGTGCCTGCTTAGACAATCCTTACCATCACTTCCCTTGTAGAGCTGACTCCTCCACCATCACTTTTGAAGTGCCTTCTTGATGTTGTACCTGCATATCAGTGCTCTGCTTGGAACCACTCCTCTGAGATGGCTTCCTTGGAACCACCCCTCTGAGATGGCTTCCAAAACCTTCTACTTGAAGCATGATCTGTTGTGCAGCTCCTTCAGCACCACCTTGGAGCACACTGAAATGCACCACTCAGAGGAGGCTTCTTGCTTCTGAAACAAACTCTACATTTTTTATCAGATCCCCAAGATTCATATGCTCCTGAATGTTTAAGAAGCACTGTTCTACACAGTTCCCAGAGAACACTCTTGTCGTCTCTCTTTTTGCTTCCACAGAGCACTATGTAACATGTCTGTGTTGGCAGCTCTCCATCACCATAGCACATAACTGGGGTACTGAACTTATAAAGAGAAAAGGGTTATTTTGGTCAGTTTTGGATGTTTCAGGCAATCATTGATTGACTCTATTATTTTGAGCCTGTGAAGAGGCAGAACATCATGGTGGACGTGTGTGACAGAGCAAAACCATTTACCTTATGGCCAGGAAGCAAAGACAGAAAACAGAAGAGATTGGGCCACAATCTGAATCAAGGGCATGCCCCAATTCTTTGATGCCCTCCCACTGGGCTTCCCCTGTGAAGTTTCCACCACCTTCCCATGGTCCAAACTGTGGGCTAAGTCTGTAACATGGGCCTTTGAGAGATACTTACCTAAACCAGAGCAGTGCTAGACCATGCTGTATCCTTCATCTTTGTTTCTCTTAATTCTTACCTTGGCACTGAAATAGCTCCCTAAGGGTTCTCCTTTCTGTCATTCTCACCTCTTACTCATCCTTTAGAATTTATTGCACTTACTTCTAAACAATCTTCCTCTAACAGATTAATTTTGTATCCGTTCCCTGTATTAGCCAGCTTTGTGTTACTAAGAAAAAGTATCTGAAGCAAGTAACTTAAAAAGAGAAAAGATTGATTTAGCTTTCAGTTCTGGAGTTTCCAGTCTAAGATCCAGTGGGCCCACAGCTATAAGCCTCTGGTGGGTGTATTAGAAGACAATGGTGGGGAGCAGATGGTGAATCAAATCATTGAAATCGTCATGATCCAGGAAGAGAAAAGAAGACAGGTTGGGCCAGGGTCCCACAGTGTCCTTCAGGGCATGCTTGCAATAAGCTAATAACCTCTTATTATGCCCCACTTTCTCCTAGTACTATTACCTTAGGTCTAAGCCTTTCACACATGTACCTTTGGGTACATATGTGTGAAATAGAATACTATCTATTTTCAAGCCATAGTATTCCCCTTCAATTTTTCAAAGACATAGTTAAAGAAATGACCCATCTTCTCCTTAGACCGCCACAGTACCTGCTTCCTCTCCAAATCTCCTCCCTCTTTTTACCTTATCAGGTACTCTTTCCCTCCCCCCACTCCAAGCTACTCAGATCTCCTAAATAAGATCCTTCAGTAGAGCATTCTCACAGGCTGTTGAGATCTACCTGGGAAATCTTATGGAGGGTCTCCAAACTGACTGTCCTCTGAAGCCTTTTTCACCTCACCCAAACAGAATTCAATTACTTACATGTCATAGTGTGCCCATGACCTAACGAGCTCTGTGCATTACATTACATTGAAATTACTGACACAGGTACATAATTCCATTGTTCCTATCATGCTCCCACAAGAATGTGAGATTTTGAATGAAAGTGAATTTTGTTGGTCTTTGATTTGTAGCATTTACTGTCAAGCATATAGAGAGGATGATCAATAAATGTCTGTTGAATGCATAAATGATTCACCATGAATCAAACCTTGCTCCTCAAATAATTCTAAATATAATTTTGTAGAAAAATATTGACTTGGATCTCTCTCTCTCTCTCTCTCTCTCTCTCTCTCTCTCTCTCCTCTCTCTCTCTCATGCTGGGAATCTAAACCAAGGCTTTATGCATGCTAGGCAAGGGCTCTGCCACTGAGCTATGTCCCCAGCCTACAAATGTATATTTTGATATATATTAATAGATATACTGTTGACAGAGAATACATATAAGAGGAAACATTTTTATCATTGACATATTTATTAATCACTTTTGGAAGAAAAAAACATTAACGATGTTCACATGAATGGTGAACTAACATTATCAAATACCATTTATAAGTAGTCTCCAGTTTTAAATTCAATAACTGTATGAAAATCCTACAGATTGCACTTAAGGTCAATTATAGTCTAACCATGCATGCTTGATCTTTTGTATGTTTTTTTTTAATGGTGCTGAATGTGTGGAGAAGTAAAACAAAACCTCCAAATATGAAGTGCAAATGTAGACTTACCTATGTGCAAATTGTATCTATACATTCTAGGAAATGCTTAAAAGTAGGGAGCACGGGCTAATGGTGTTGCTTAGTGGCTGAACAATTCACTAGCTTGCCAGAGGCCTTGAGTTCAATCTCCAGCCCCACACAAACAAAACAAAAACATAGGGAGCACACCAAATTCACCTCAAACTCTACTCAGTCCTACTCCAATATAAGGCATGTGAAAAATGGAAAAAAAAAAAGAGGAGAGGGAGAAAGGGAGGAAGAAAATAAGTATAAAAGAAGATGGGGCTTAAGGAAGGAAGGAGAGAATAGGGGGAAAGAGGGAAGGTAGGGCATGTGTGTGAGAGAAAGAGAGAAATTAGCAAAGCAGTCTGCTCTCAACACTGTCAGGCCTCTCCACCCTCATCGTGATATATGTCTGCTTACCTTTTGTAGAGATTTGACAAGAAGAATTAAAAATTTAGAATTTAATTTATAAGAATTAAAAATTTAGCACTGTATTTTGTGGCTCATTATATGTAAAATATCAGAATTCCAACTAATTCTTGTTGACATTTCCATGTATTTGTAAAACTATTTTCTTGATAATTCAAGGACTTTCAAGGTCTCTGACATTTCTATTTGTCTGCCTTCCTGCTCAAGTAAAAGACTATTTTCATCATAGTGATCATTTCCATTTCACTTTCTACATTCAGTAGTCCTACATTGTGATCTAGATGAAAATCTTGATTTTATTTTACTAATGGAAAGAGAGGTCAAAATGTAAAATCCTAGAGTAAAAGATGGTATATTGACAAAGCGTGGGCTGAGGTGTGTGTGTTGTGCTGGGGATTGGACCCCACCTCTGCACACCTACCAGGCAAGGGCTCTCCCACTGAGCTACATTCTCAACCATGACATATGCACATAAATGTCTATAATTTGGAGCATAGGACCAAAATCCCTTATGACTAAGTTTTTTTTCTTATTTTAGGGACCATAATAGATTCCATTGTCAGTTTCCCTGAGTTAGGAATTACCAGCTGAACCTGTAAAACCAGCTCAAACATTATCTTTTCCATTGAAGTCTTCCAGATCATTTCACCACATCTTAGTAAGCCTTCTTCCCACCAAGCATTCCTTCTTTTACTTCTCTCTCTGCATACAAGATTGAAACTATTTGGTTCTAACATATATAATCGCTTGCTCTCTCAAATATTTCCAGAGTGGAAAATTATACCAAAAAAAAAAAAGAGATACCAATTTTCAGATGAAGAAATGCACAGGATGAAGTATGTGGGAAGGAACTGGCTTCCACACCCTGGCAAGGAGGGCCATCTTCCAGGCATCCACATCTTCAGCTAAACCCAGTCCTTTTGGCCTTTATTGAAACTTCAAGGGCATGATTGATCAACTCACTGGCCATGATCAACTTAACCTTCATCCTCTTTCCCTCCCAAAAGGTAGTGGGTAGGGCAGGGTGTGGCTGAAGATATCTCACCCTTCTAATCATATCTTGGTCTGTAACCAGTCCCCATCCTAAAGCTACTTAGGGGCTGCCAACTACCACTGATCTCATTAGCATGCAAAAAAAAATGCTAGAGATGACAAGGTTTTGAGTCGTCTACTACTAGGGATGAAGATCAAACATCTTTTCAACATTTACAAATAAACTTATCAAATATCAACATTTACATATAAACTTATCAAATATCAACATTTACATATAAAATTCTTGTACTCCACAGCAAGCCAGAGTGGGGCTCTGGAGCTGTTTCCCACCATGCATCTACAGGCTGCATCTGACTTTTGTCCTCAATGTTAAAAATATAGGGAAAGAGGACAATATCCCTCCAACCCCATATTTCAAAACCTCACACTTCTAAGTTTGATAAGGCAAGAATTCAATCTGCAGTTATTTTAAAGTTACTTTTCTTTCCATCCACCACCCATTTTTTCCTTGAATAAAGAAACACAGGTCTAGCAATTATATCATTTGTGTCTTGAGGCTAGCAATTACAGAATAAGTTCATCTAAAGTATCAAACCTGCTTCCGTAATCAAGAATATTTTCTGCTTTGAGACAAGAACACCATCAAGTATGCTTTGGGGGTTTTCTAGTTAGTAGATCCTGGTTTTTGTTTGTTTGTTTGTTTGTTTGTTCTCTTTTTTCTTGGTACTGGGGATTAAACCTATGGACACTTAAACACTGAATGACATCTTCAGCCCTTTTTATTTTGAGACACAGTCTCAAAATAAGTTGCTTAGGGCCTTGCTAAGTTGCTCAGGTTGGCTTTGAACTTTAGATTCTCAGACTCTAGAGCTACAGGTATGTGCCACCATGCTGGGCTGAATTCTTAATTGTTGCCCAATTCTCAGGCATGTGCAGCCTGTGTATTCTCAAAGTTTACCCCAAAATGCTGTGTTCTTTCTATGGCACATGCTTGTGCTGCAGAAAGCTAAATACTCAAAACAGAAATTAAGAAGAAGGAAACTAATTATTCATTAAAGTAAATTGATGGTTTTGGTAATAATGCTTATCCCATATGTCTGAAAGAGAATTAGTAATGGATTAATAATGTTTCTGAGCATACGTTTGCTTTGGTCACAGTTGCCTATGAATATGGGTTTCATAAAGCCTTAACTTAGATTTTCATTGTTTCAGAATCATCACTGCCTTAATGTTCAGATATCTATTTAAGTCATCCTGATAAAGAAGAAATGAACGTTTGTTTATGGCTTCTTGTAAATACAGATGCAGTGATCTATGGCTTTACTTCTGTTTGTTACAATGTTTGCTAATCCAGCCAATAGTTATTTACAAAAATGAAGCATGTAATTGTTCTTCATGTACAAGTACTGTTCCCCCCAAAAAACCTTAGTTACCTGAACTGTCCTAAGATCATTTGTAAAAACTGACATTCAGTGATTAAAAGGAAGCTAGAAAAAAAAGGAGGTATCAATCTTGTAATTTTCAGCATATTATGGTTCTTGCCCCAACAAATGTTAAATAGATCAGTACCTTGAAAGAAAAATGAAAGAGTAATGTTATACTTTTGTTTTATGTTTTTTAGGCAAGGGGAAATAATGCACAAAATATGCTAGAAATGTGGGGATAATATATACTAAAAATCAGGAAAAAAAATCTATTTAACCCCAATAATAAGAGGCAAACTTTGTCAGTAATTTTTCTTTGTTATCTTTTTCTTTTTTTAGGTAATAGGGATTAAACCCAGGTGCTGTTATCAATGAACTATATCCTCAGCCCTTTATTTATTTATCTTATTTTATTTTTTGTTTTGAGGCAGAGTTTTGCCAAATTGCCTAGGTTGGCCTGGAACTTTCAATCCTTCTGCTTCAGCCTCCAGAGTAGCAAATAACTGGGAATGCAGATAAGCACCACTGCACCTGGCTGTCAACACCTTTTCCTTACTTATCCATTCTGTACATCAGTGAAGCCCTATTAGATAATTACTCACAAAAGGAGCGGTATCTAAGTCAAGTCAGTTACATCCTTTTAAAACTGTTTTTGCAGGGTTGATATTTGTAATTGCACTGAAATTTTTTTTTTAAAAAAAGGAAATTTAACGGTGAGTTTGTACAGCTTTATCTAGGTAGTGGTTGTTTTAATCATGTGGTCTTAACTGTTTTTGAGAACTTCTTTTGCAAAATTGTATAAATCTCACAAGATTTTCAATGACAAAGTGTGCCTACTTTATTCCAAATCCAGATTTCCATAGTTTATATTCAACGATGTTTTTCTGCCTAGAGCTTTCAAATCACAAAACAACCTTGACTATACATACTGATGAGGGGACAATAATGAAAAATAGGATAGCTAATGCTACTACATAAAAAGCAGCTCTGCAGGTCGGCTACATATGTGGATTTGTTGAGCAGGCTACAAATGTAATCTTCTTTCATACTTTGATGTTTGGAGTTGTTTACTACCACCAGATTTGGGGTTCCTGCTAACTATACATTTCAAATTCCATGAGGGAGATAAGCTTTATGAAACAACTTATAACAACTTTTCAGAAAATTGCACATTTGAAGATCCAATTTTGTTCTTTCACGGTACCCCTGAAACACTCTGCTTTCTGATCACCAGGCAATTTCCCAACCTCTTTGAGATTTCTCTTCCTAAACAATTTCTTCCAGAAAAGCTTTTGGCAATAATTTAACACCTCAGCCTGCCTTGGTGTGTCAGGTGAATTAGGGCAACCTGAAAATAGATTCCAATGAAAAGGGAGCAGGGACGAAAGCTCCACCTGAGCTAGTATTTCCCTGGTGAGAGCTTTGCTCTGTCACAGTCACGTCAGACTCAGTGAGTGAAGATGTGTTCCTTTCAGTTTTTTAAAAAAATATTTTTTAGGTGTTAATGAACCTTTATTTTATTCATTTATATATGTGTGTTTCTGAGAATGGAACCCAGTGCTTCACACATGATAGGCCAGTGCTCTACCATGGAGCCACAAACACAGCCCTCTTAATATTTGCATTCAGCTTTATACATCATCTCCAAAGACCATGCAAATGACTAGGCTATAATGCTTCACCCAAACAATTCCAATTATTTGAAGAACACAAAATTTGAAATCAGTACGGGTTTTGTATTGTGTGTGTAAGACCTGTAATAAAAAAAGACCATACCATCTAGAGTGGGCCTAGTGCTAGGCATTTATTAGTCATGTGACCCCAGCTAATATACTTAACCTCTGAGTGCTCAGTTCCCCATCTGTAAACTTGTTATAATAATATCCTCCTCCTAGGGTTGGGTGAGAATTTAATTGGTGCACTCGTATGAAATTCTTAGAACAATTCTTGGAATGAGGGCCTGTGGGAGGAACTTTTTTTAGATATTTTCTAGAGTGCAGCTAAGAATCAGTCCCCATGAGCAAAAGATGAATCTTTATGCACTTTATTTTTTATTTATTTTATCATTTTTTTAAGATGGGGCCTCCCTATATAGCCTATGCTAGCTAGTCTCAAGCGCCTGTGCTTAAGTTAGTCTCCCACTTCAACCTCCTAAATAGCTGAGATCACACCATGTCTACACCACACTCTGTGCTTTTAAAACTCTTGAAGACAAACCTTTCTATTGGTATGTTATCATATATTTGATGACCTTCCTTTCTATATCCCTAACAACTTCTGTCCTTATTCTTTCTTCCATGGAGATGAAGAAAAAAACATGTAAACATGTTTTTCCTTGGAACAATTAAGGCAAACATTCATTGAAAGCAGATCATGCATCAAGTACATTAAGTGTAGCAATTTATTTTATCCTCACAAAACCCAAAAGAGTTAGCTTCTCTAATTACCCCAGTCTACACAGGGAATGACCATGGCTCTGAGAGGTCACAGAGGCAGCAGTCAGGTAGTGCCATGAGATCTGCATATGACTGCAGGCACAGACTGAGTGCTTCAGCTCTGTGGGATGGAAGGGAAAATACAGGAAATTCAGTTTTATATCTTCATTTCCCAATTGAAAACTGAAACCCAGAACCAGGCAGTGACTAAGCAGATTCTCTCTCTCTCCACCACACACCCTACATCCTCCTTTTTTCTTATTTCTCTAGCTTAATCCAGGATTTATATTTTCCCCACTTGTTCAATTTTGAGTAGAAAGTCAGGGGGAAAAAAAGAAGAAAACATGTTTGCCCTGAATATATTCCTCCCTCCCTCACACATCCATTTTTTTTTTTCTCCTTTGAAGTAGCAACAACAGCTGCCAGTCGAGGCTCCCCAGGGCTTCAGTCAGCTTCTCAGATGAAGGCAAAGATGAGAAGACAGAAATCCCTCCTTTAAAGAACTTTGCTAATGTTTTTTACTCTAAATTCATTCATTCATTAGTGAACACTTTACAGCCAATGCTGAAAGCTCAAGGCAAAAAGGGCAGAGCCCTGAATTCTAGAAGCATGAGTGGTCCCTAATTGACTGCCAAGGGCAAATTGAAGAAGAGATGGATGATTCAACATTCAGAGCTCTATCTTCTCTAATTCATTTTTTTATTCTGCTTTTTCTTTCATATAAATTTTATCATACATATTTAAGGTGTACAACGTGATATTTTGATAGACATATAGAGAATGAAATGGTTTTTATAAACCCCATCCTTTCCATAGTCTGCAGTCTTTCCTGTGGTGTTCCAGGCAAACACAACTAACCAAAGGCAAGAGGAAGATAGATCACTTTCATACTAAAGTTTCCTTGAGGATTACCAAGAAAAGACAGAACCAGAATTGGGGCCAGGACTTCTTGGTTTACACCAAAATTGTTTGCTTTCTAAATTTGTAGCAGCATAATGTTTCAATACTCTGCACTATCCATAACTCACAAATACATCCAACACATGCACGCAAAAAATATGTGCAACATACAATGATTGAATATATCATACTGACTTGTTTTTGCAAGAATAGGCTCTCTTATTAATTTGCTCTAAAATCAGTCACATTTTTAAATGTAAGAACATGACAGGAAGAAATGGAAATATATTCATTTAGTCATGTATTTAATAAAAAAAAATTATTGAGAACCTATTATATGCTATGTTCTGTCTTAGGAATTAAGAATAACCCAGTGAACAGAACAAACAACATCCCTGCTCTCATGAGCTTAGTTTCTAGTGGAAAAAAGAAAAGAAAAAAGATAATAATCAGGGTTAATAAATAAAACATATACTATGCTAGCTAGTTTTAACGAGAAAGCAAAACAGCAAAAGACAATATGAAATGACCAGATGAAAAGAACAGAAATCTTAGCTGGTGTGTTCACAAAGATCTATGGAAAAGCGACTTCTGAATGAAATAAAAAAAAAAAGAAAGTGAGATGATATTTGGGAGATTGAAATTTCACCAGAAAAGGCCCAGTGCAAAGGCCACCCCTCTATCCCCCCCCATGCACTGGTAAAATATTAATTTCATCTTTAAGGAGCAGTTAGTGTATGAAAAAAGGGGAGAGTGGTAGTGGATCACAGATACAGGAGGAGGTCAGATTAATGTTATGGTTTAGAAGTCCCCCAAAAACTCATGTGTGAGAGAATGCAAAGTTTGGAGGAAAAATGATAGCGTTATAGCCTTAACCTAACCAGAAAAAATTAATCCCTGATGGGATTAACTGAGTGGTAAATGGAGGCAGGTGGGGAGTAGCCAGAGGAAGTGGTTCATTAGGGGGCATAACAATGGGGTATATACTACCTGGAGAATCAACCTTTTTAATACTTTTGATTATCCTGTGAGCAGCTTCCCTCTGCCACACTCTTCTGCCATGATGTCCTGCCTCACCTTGAGCCCCAAGGAATGGAGCCAGCCTTCTATGGACTATGACTTCTGAAACCATGAGCCTCCAAATAAACTTTTCCTTCTCTACAGTTGTTCTAGTTGGGTCCTTCAGTCACAACAGTGGGAAAAAAAATGACTAAAAGAGATTATATACAACTTTAGAGTTTAATCTAGATACTTTTACCAAGAGTAAGATGGAAATGTATTAAAGAGTCTTAAGCAGTCAGAATAATCTGACTTACATTTGAACAGGAACATTAGGGCTAGGAGGTTACAAATGGGATAAAGTGGCACAGGTTCTAGTTGGCTTTTGTATTAATCTAAGTGAGAGATGCCGGTGGCTTGGATGAGTATGGTAGCCATGGCAAGGTTGTAAAACAGCTGAATTCCAGATATAGTTTGATAAGTAGAAACTGAAAGACTTACTAATAGAATTGACAAGAGGTTTTGTGAGGGGTGAGGGGATAAAGGTTGAAATCGAAATTTCTGCCTAGACAACAATGAAGTTGTCAGTTAACTGAAACTGAGAAGATCACAGGGAGTGGCTTTCATGGAGATGTTTTTTGTTTGTTTGTTTATTTGTCTGGGTTTTATTTTATTTTGTTTGCTGGGGGTGGGAAAGCCATATCAGGAGCTCATTTTTTAGCATGTTCCATTTAAGATGCCTATTAAACATCGAAGTGGAGATGTCAAGTAGATAATTGGATATGCAAGTCTGAATTGATAGGAGAGGTCTGTGAGGAAGAAATGAATTTGAGAGTCATTAGCATATAGATGAGGAAGAAACAGCAAAGGAGACATAAAGAGAGGTCAGAAAGTTGGAGGAAAACTGGGTGAGTGTCATATTCTGGAAGCCAAGTGAAAAATTATTTCAAGGAGGAGAAAGTAAAACGCTGATGAAATTGCTATAGGTCAAGGAAGTTGAGATCTGAGAACTGACTGCTAGATTAAGCAATGTAGGGTTGTTGATATCCTTATAAAAGCAGCATTGTGAAAGAAAGAAAAAGAGAGAGGAAAAAAACTGATTGGGAGGAGAGAAATTACATAGTGATTATAGACAACTCTTTTCGTAAGGTTTGTTATAAAGGGAGGCTAAGAAATAGATATCTGGAGAGAAAGTAGGGTCACAAAAGTTTTCTTTAAAGGGACTGTGTTAGTCAGGTTTTCATCACTGTGACCAAAATATCTGACAAGAAAATTTACAAGAGGAAAAGTTTATTTTTGCTCATGGTTTCACAGGCTTAATCCATGGTAGACTCCATTGTTCTGGCCCACCTTGAGGCCAAACATCATGGGAGAAAGACATAGTGAAGTGACACTGCTCTATTAAGAGCATCCAGAAAGCACAGAGAGAGAGAAGTGGGGAAAAGGGGGCAGCAAGGAAGACAAACCCTTTCAGGGCATGTCCCCCAGTGAATACCCACTTCCTCCAACCATGACCCACCTGCATACTCTTACAATGCGTCATTCAAGCTTGGATGCACTGCTTAGATTACAGACCTCACAATCCAATTATTCACTTCTGAAAATGCCTGCATTAACACAGGAAGTTTGGGGGAATACCTCACACACAAACTTGAACAGTGGTTAGAACACTTACTTAGCAGGTGTGAGACCCTAGGTCACAACACCAGCACTTTAAATAAAGAAAGTAAGAAAACTTTATGTGTACTTAAAATAGGAGCTTGTATGCCTCTGGGGATGAGCCCTTAAAGAGAGAAAATTTACTCCTATTGGAAAAAAAGAGGAAGGAATCAAGAAAGTTGTATTTGAATAATAGAGAAATGTGATCCAGGTGGTCTACTCAAAATATGGACCAGGAATGAAGCATTAGCATCACTTTGGAGCTTGTTAGAAATGCAAATTGTGCTGCCTATTTGCTATTTGCTATGTCATAGTCTCCTGGAGGGAACCCAAGAATATGAATCTTAACAAGCTTTTAGGTAATTCTTATGCACTATAATCTGAAAGTCATTGATTTAGTGCACAGCAGCGAGATCAGGCCTAACCTAGGAATATGAATAATTTATCTTTGGCAACCGAAGAGAAGGTAGAATATGTGGGCACAAGGTGAGGTAGGGAGGTGGCTATGGTAGTCCAACCTGAGGGAAGTTGTCTTTCAGTTGCTGCAAAATCTCAGTGAAGGACAAGTCAGGATCATCAATCGTCACTTTCCTCTACAGGGTGTTGGACTATTAGCCCTACAATACCAAAGTGACTTAGGAGTTATGCCCATTATTCTCTTCACCCATAGTGATTTATTTGCAAGACAGTATATACTTTAAACTTGATTCAGCTACCCCTTGCAAAGTTTTAAAACTTCCCACCTTTTAAAGACATAATTGTTCCTACAGCTGCACTATTCTTTATTGCCTGCCCCCATTAGGTCATTTGTTACCAAAGACATAACTGCAATTTATTGAGTATCTGATGTGCTACCAGCACTTCAAATATGCTTTCTCTCCCAATCTTCCAAATAACCGTTTCACATAGATCTTTCATCCCCACTTTGCAGATGAGGAAAATGGAGACTTAGACTAACTTAGTCAATGTCTCCTCACTAACAAGTGGAAGAATCTAAACCACCTTTAAGTCACAGGAGAGTTGTTTATTTATAGGGTCACTCCCTACAGTAATCCCTACAGTAATCCCAGTGTACATCACATCCCTAAAGGGATTTCAAAAGCACTCTGTCTCCTATCTTCTTCTATTTTTATCTATTCTTTTTACTTTTCCCACTTAACTTGACAACAAGAGCCCACTGTTTTTTCAAGAGATCACTCTGGTGTAGCTGTTTTCAGTCACTTAATACAGCCATCTTGCAGTGTTCTTCTCACATACCTCCTTTATTTTTTATTTTTTGTTTTTCAGCTACCTTTTTTAAAATTTACATATGATAGCAGAATGCATTACAATTCTTACTACACATATAGAGCACAGTTTTTCATATCTCTGGTTGTATACAAGGTATATTCACACCAATTCATGTCTTTATACATGTACTTTGGATAATAATGATCATCATATTCCACCATCATTGTTAACCCCATGCCCAGTCCCTTCCCCTCCAACTCCTCTGCCCTATCCAGAGTTCATTCAGTCCTCCCATGGTCCCGCTCCCTATTCCACTATGAATCAGCCTCCTTATATCAAGGAAAACATTTGGCATTTGTTTTTTGGGGATTGGCTAATTTCACTTAGCATTATCTTCTCCAACTCCATCCATTTACCTCAAATGCCATGATTTTACTCTCTTTTATTACTGAGTAATATTCCATTGTGTATATAGGCCACATTTTTTTATCCTTTCCTCTGTTGAAGGGCATCTAGGTTGGCTCCACAGTTTAGCTATTGTGAATTGTGCTGCTATAAACATTGATGTGGCTGTGTGCCTGTAGTATGCTCTTTTTAAGTCCTTTGGGTAGACTGAGGAGAGGGACAGCTGGGTCAAATGGTGATTCCATTTCCAATTTTCCAAGAAATCTCCATACTGTTACTCTTTTCTCTTTACTCCTTTTGCTCATTCTTCAATAGTCCCTTTAACTCCTGTAGTTGCATCTTGACAACTATATCTAATAAGCCACTGTTTTAATCAGCTTTTTCACTGTTGTGACTAAAAGATTTGATGAGTAAAATTATAGAGGAGGAAAGGTTTCTTTGAGGGCTCATGGTTTCAGAGGTCTTAGTCCATAGAAGGCTGGCTCCATTCCTTGGGACTTGAGGGGAGGCAGAACATCATGGTGGAAGAGTGTGGAGGAGGGAAAATCACCATTAGAAAAATCACAATCCTTTTCAAGTTGTAGACCATCTTAGTCTTAATGTACAACAGTCCTTCCCCCTTTAATTGTTATGTCTCTTTAGTCTCTTTCAATTTGTGATCACATGATGATCAAGAAACAGAGTCCACTTGCCAGATATAAATATATATACCCCAAAGCCATGTCCCAATTCCCACCTCCTCCAGCCACATCCTAACTTCTGTTAACACTCAGTTGGGGTATACCTATCAGGGGATTAATTTATTGATTGGGTTAAGAAGTTCACAACCCAATTATTTCTTCTCTGAACCTTCTTGCATTGTCTCACATATGAGCTTGTGGGAACATCTCACATCCAAACCATAACAGCCACTTTCCCCTCTGCCTCAAATCATCTGTACATTTAAAAAAAATTATTACAAAAATAAAGTACAAAAATCTCTACTGTTTGGCAATTAATCTTAGTCTCTTTACTTATTTTGCCAAAAATCAAACTTTTGGGCTACAATCTTCTCATTAACTCATTATTGTCTACCATATTTTGTGTGAATTTTTTTTAATATATTTAACTTTTCATGTATGCTTGAGCTGTGATCCCCAGAAACCCACAAACATCTTAATACACAAGTAGCCTTCAAAGTGGAACTATATATTGAGTATGAAAACAACATTAAGCTTTTGTGCAACAAATCAGGGAGAAAAAAATCCAATGACAGAACATGACAATATTATATAAGGTGACCTATAAGTCTTTCTCCCTTAATATTTATTTGCTTATTAATTATTTATTATGCAGGTCTATCATGAAATACTTTCTGGGTATCAAAAAGACAGGCTACCATAAAAAATCTAATGAATAAATATATTAATCAATATCTATCAGCATTCCATGAGCAATAATGCATGGTTGTAGGTTTTATGGTTATTGATTCACTATGGGATTCTAAAAAGAAAATAAGTGAGTGTGTAGTCAGGTCACATTTTCTGTGAAATTACTAGACTTAGAAATATATTCACTCTTGACTAGTGAAAAGGTTGTTTTATTTGTTTTTTAAAAACACTGTATAAACCTAAAGATGTTTTGACTTAAAGCCTAAAATACAACTTTAGGTATTGTAAGACTGTGGTAAGCCAAATATTTTTGTCATCTCTGGTATTCACATTATCATCACTAGCCCAGTAATCTTATAGGTAAATTAACTCTTTTCTAGACTTCAGGTGTGGGTACATCTCCCTTTGATAGACCCACCATACCAAAGGTGACTCATACTAGGTATGTGACAAGGAATTCTATTTTTTTCCCTAAAGTCGTGTTCCTACTTGTATTTCTTATCCTAATGAATGACACTCATCACCCAAACTCAAACCTGGAAATTAACCCAGGTAACTTCTCTGTCACTATTTAATCACCAAGGATGCCAATTCTTCTGCAAACTTTTTGTGGATTTATTCTTCTAAATTCCACCAATAGTTTCTCATTCTAAGACCTAACTTTTTCTCACCTACACCATGAGAATAAGTGAACTTGCTGTCTCTGACTTGGGTTGCTCTCTTTGAAGCCCATGCCTATCTAACTTTCATCATAAAAATGCCCAAGTAATAATTCACAACATAAAACTAATGACCTTGTTGCTTTGCGTTAAACCCTTGAAGAACATACCAGAATTAGTCTAAATACTTTTGGGTAGCCCTCAAGCCTTGCAGATGGTGACAGCCAGTTTCAGCCTCAATTTTTGCCACTTATTCCATTATCATTATTCTACACTCTAGAACTTCTGCAATCACTGGGCTTCTTTCCCTGAACACAGACTGCTATTTTTATAAAGAAACATCCCTTCCTCCACCTGCAAACTATGATGCCACTTTTTTTGCTGTTTGGTTCTGTGGTACTGGGGATTAAACCAGGAGCACTCCACCACTGAGCCACATACCTAGTCCTTTTTAACTTTATTTTGAGATGATAGGTTCTTGCCAAATTGTCAAGGTTGACCTTGAACTTGTGATCATCCTACCTCAGCCTCCTGAGTCACTGGAATAATAGGTGTGAGTCACCATTTAAGTCCGACCTAGGACTTAACTTTTATAATGAAAATCACTTTAGTAGATTATGAGAGTACTGAAAATTATTTAGCTTTTTTTCAAATTGTAGTTATTTTTATTTCTTACAACTAAAAATCATTATAATTGGAGCTTTACTATTTCCACATATTCCATTTAAACCTGTTCTGAAAGCAACACATTTTAACTTTTATGTTTTCATAAACATCACCAATTCATAAACTTTCACCATTGTTCACTTTCTGTTCTTTAGTATAGTTATTTGCATTTCTGGGAAATTAAAAGAAGCATTCCATTTATATTGTTTTTCTTTATTTCTTTCTTTTTAATTTGGAAATAACAGACTTGTTTTCCCCTGACATTCAATCTTATATTCTTCTAAAGATGCTATTATTTTGTTGACTGATAGTTCATTAATAAGTATAATTACCACCTGCCACATTGCTTCTAAAATTATCCAGTAATTGCATGTATATTAATTTGCAATTTCGGAAATTAAGCTTTTAGAAAGATACCCCCTCCTTTTTATCAAGGAGAATTCCAGGTGTATTTTTCAAACCTTTAGATTTGTAAATCCACTTTGTGTTTCATCTTTACCACATTGTAACACTAGTGTAGACTTTCACGTCCTTTCTATGAATCTTCTATTGCTTGACACATAAGCTATTGTTTTAATCCTTGTATGTCCTCATAGGACATAATATTTGAAAGGTAAAAAAGAAATAGTAATTGGTTTTCTGGGCACCATGGTTAAAAAACAAGGGCCAACTGAAATTATTTAGATATATTTTAAAGATAATTAATAGCCTAGATTCCAAGGTAATAGATGCAAAGAAGATTTGAAGAGTCTCTTAGCATCCACCTTAGTTTAAAGCTATTATTGAGAATAAAGTACACACACAAACTATAAATATGTATCTCTCTCAATTTTGTTAAAGACAATTTCTTTATTTTTCCTGCCAACACTGTTGAGAAAAATATATATCTTTAGCTAAAAACCCTAGATGCAAATAATTTCAAAATTCTCCCAAGAAATCAAGTAATATTTTTCCTTTTCATTTGATTTTCCTTCATTCATGCTTCCCTTCATGTCTTCTCTCCATATATTTTACTTTAATATATACACATATATATTATATACATACATATCTAAAGATTTCTTATTCTCAGTAACCAATCATCTTGGAAATTACTTGCAGGCTTTGTTTTCATGCTCTTCCTGAAAGCATGTTGCCTTGACCCTGAAATATCTGTAGGTATTAATATATATCTAGTGCTTATATATAAGTGCTTATACATATAGTACTTATATATACTGCTTATGTACATAGGTGTATACATATAGTGCACATATATGCTTATATATTTATATATATATATATATACAGCACATATGTACACATGTATGTGTGAGTATATATACACACACACACACACACACACACACACAAATGTGTACCTATATATGTATATATTTACACATCACATGTAGATAGATAGAAAAAGACAATGGCCTCTGATTTATCCTGTCAACCTCTGATTTATCTTTCCCAACCTGAGATTTGAATATGGGCAATTATAGTAATTGTAAAATAATAATAATAATAATAATAATAGTTGTTGTTATTATTATCATTATTATTACATTACTCATGTGCCCTGGATTCAATATACCACTTTTGCCAAGAGTTCTAATGAACAAATTATTGATTTCTACAGCTGAAAGGGGCCTTGGAGAGCATGGAGTCAACTGCCTTATATTGCAAGAAAACACTACATATGAGGAAGTTACAGTCACTGGCCAGTCACAACCAACTAGAGGAGGATGAACAGACCCCCAGACTTCCCGAGTCCCAGTTCCAAGTTCCTTTAATAAATCACACATTTTCTCCAGACACAGCCTTTTGGTATCTGTTGTCATTCCTCACAAGGTGAAAATAGAGTTAACTGAGCTTGCTGTGTGACTGAGCACCTAGAAGCAAAGCCTACATTCTCAAGGGCAAAAGTGAAACATGCAATTTCTTTAACAAAAGTTGTTCTCCAAGGCTGCCTTTTCTGTCTGTTCAGGTGTAAGGTGCCTAAAAGGAATGTTTGCCACAGGCAACAGCTATCAATCTTCAACTGTACTTTTAAAGCAACGATGCTAATTTTAGGTTACTGTTTGAAAAAATGATTTCCTACTTGCACTATCTGATCATCTTGGAAATTATTTGCAGACTTTGTTTTTATGCTCCTCCTGAAAGCCGGTTGCCCCTGATCCAGAGAAATCTGTAGATATTAAGTTTGGTGTCTGAAATGTGTACTTTGGCAGACCTCCATTTAGACGTGTCTTTTTCTATAAAAGATAAAGAGCAGCTGATTATATTCAAACAAACCCCAGAGGAAATGGACTCTGTTGATGGTGACTGAGTACAGTGGAGATGGAACAGCTCACGTTTCCCCTGACCTCCCACCTCTGCTCTAATGATTAGGAAGCTCTATCAAGAATATTTTGTTTGATGATCCAGCAAATTGTCCAATAAGGGAGGAAAAGCAGGGCAGGGCATTTCCCACGAGGGTGGGGAAGGAGCTTTCCTGGGTGAAAAGGGCTGGGGAAGTCATCTCTATTCATGCTGTAGATGTGGCTGCAGCAGTCACACCTCCCAACAGAGCCAGGCTGGGATCTTAGCAGTCACTATGAAAACTCATTAGCTCCACAGCAATGAGCCCTCCACTGCTGAAGCTGGGCGCTGTGCTTAGTACCATGGCAATGATCTCAAACTGGATGTCCCAAACCCTCCCGTCCTTGGTAGGACTGAACACCACGAGGCTGTCGACACCAGATACCTTAGTAAGTCACTCGGGGGTGTTTGGCCATCTTTCGAAGTAAGTGCATTAATTTTGTGAATGGTAAAGGTTGAGATTTTGCTCTCTATTCGTAGGTCGACTTCAAAGATATATTATTTATAATTGTAACTTTAGTCTTGGGTATTTATTTATGAGCACTTTAAAATTACACCCAGGGGGGGAAAAAAACCCTGAGAAACTAAAAGAAAATACTGACACATTAAATACTTAAGAATTAAAAGCTTTGGTTTAACTATATTAATTTGAGATTTGGAAGGATTCTTAAAGAATTATGTTTTGTTCCTTATTATTTTGATTCTTCAAATACTTGTGAAATCTGTATAATTTTTCCTACAGAATGAGATGTTAGAGTATTTTCTACCTAATTTAGATTTACTACAGCAGGCTTTTCCTTGGAATGCAATGCCTATGAGTGTTTGTAATGAGTTCAGCTAGAGAAACCAACAGTTTTTAAGCATAAATGAATAATAAAAAAAAAGCAAAAGAAGAAAAACCTCAATTTAAAGCCTGCCAAAAGAACTTTAGAGAACCAAGAAACATGAATAGAAAACTTACTGATAAAAACATCTTCATGTTTTGATTAATATTTTATAAAGACTTTTCATATCACAAGTCTATCTAGTATAGTGTACATTCATCTAAAATTAATGGCTTTTTAATCCTGTCCATATTTCAATAAATCCATTCTGATAGTTTGAAGTAAGGTTGGTTAGCAGCACTGTGAGATATTTTAAAGAAGAATAAAAACTATTGTTTTTTCAGATAATCATTTAAAAATAGAAATAAAGGAATATTCTGGACAAAAATTTCTCTACTGTCAAATAAAAGGTACAGAAACAATTAGGATTTGAGTCTTTTTTGCCTTTATGGGGATTACTCCAGTGAACCATAAAAAGTCAGACATTTTTAAAAATTGTTTGCAGTTACTACTAATAATTATCTATCAATTAATGTGTAATTAACTGAGTATAGTCAGATTAATTAGTTACATAGTTTTCCAGCTTCTCCCAGTGCTGAAAGCATCAGAAGAGTAAATGTGAGGCACACTTTGACTTCTTTTTACATTTCTATTTCCCTTGGTACCTGCATGACTCCATTATTGAGAATCAATTCCATACCTGCACAACATGATCTGGAAGCAGGAATGTAAAAGAGATTTACATTTACAAATAATGTATGATATGCTCTCAACATGTATTAGTAACACAAAGAAATTTAGATCATTTAATATTTACTGATCCCAGTTTTTCCAAGTACCTGATTGCTTCCAACAGCATAATTGTTGAATTAACTCTTTCAGAAATATGATTTTAAACTAAGAAACCAATGACTGAGTCGTATTACAAACTTGACACCTTAGTTCTGAGATGCATATCTTTGTTTATAAATGGTAAGTTGTTTATTTTCTATTGCTGTAGAATAAAGAGAATCAAATTTCCAAAATTATACATGACCTTTTTTTTAAGAACATCTTTTACCTTGTGAGTTTAAAGTAAATTAGTTTTCTTTAGTTTCTGGTTGAAAATTCATTGGTCGAAAAACATAAAGCACTACAATTAGTGTATGTATATTATAACACATCAATTCTTACTTTGGGTTCCCTTCTTTTGCAAACAAACAAATAAACAACAATAATAAAAAATATTCAGGAGAGTTCTCACTGTGGTTAGTTATAGTAACTCAGTAAAATGCATTCTTTGTGATGGTGAAACCAGATTGCAAAAGCTTTTTATCCTTTTTTCCCCCTCTTTGGTATACTTTACAGAAGAATAATATGTTCCCAATTATACCTTAGAATTTCCATGGTAAAACATGAACAAATTAGATTAAGAGCATAAAACATTGATGCTGGGGGGCTAGGGCTCGGGCTCAGTGGTAGAGAGCTTGCCTAGCACATGAGAAGCCCTGGGTTCAAACCTCAGCACCACATAAGAATAAATAAATAAAATAAAGGTATTGTATCCAACTACAACTAAAAAATAAATATTTAAAAAAATGATGCTGGAAAAGGGGAAAAGGATCTCAGAAACTATCTGGGCTGCTTATTTTCACATTATCTTTAGCAAGAGAGTTTTTTGTTGTTGTTGTTTTGTTTTGTTTTACAAATCTTAGATAATATGTGCAGAATAAATATTTTCTCAAAGGAACTTGAAGTGAAAGTCTAATATGTAAAACAGGTCATGGGTCAAATAATAGATGGTGGGAGGAAGAATTTACTGGGTCTCTAACCATCTGCTTCCTTCCCACACAATCAATCCCTTGAAACCTTAAAGCTCTCAGAAGTTTAATTGGAAACATAATTAATCTAACCCAACCTCATCATTCTGCAAGTGGGGAAACTGACTCAAAAGGTGTAAAGTAACCAATCAGATTTCACCCTGCTGGTTAATGGCGGAAACAAGTGTAGAATTAGGTCACAAGTCTATAGTCCTGAGCTGGATGCCTTGACCCTCAACCATAATCCCAGAAACTCAGGAGGCTGAAGCAAGAGGATTGCAAATTTGAAACCCTCCTCAGAAATTTATCCAGAATTTAATGAAACCCTAGCTCAAAATAAATGAAAAGGACTGGGGATATAGCTCAGTAAAAAAAGCATGTCTGGATTTTGTGCTGTTCCCCAGTACCAAATAAATAAACACATAAATAAGTAAGACTACAACCCTGCCCAGCGTAGTTCCCTCTCCCACCACCTCCTTTGCTGTCCCTTACCCCTCCTGGCCTCTACTGACTAACTAGGTACTTCCTGCTGGCTGAATTGTTTTCTGTGTCCCCAGATTTCACTCTCTCCTACACACTAACACTCCCATCCTTTAAAATAGGAACTTCCTCATCTCCTTGATCTCACAGAGTCAGGGAAAAAATACAAAATCAACCATGTCCCACACATCCCCAAGGTTTTTGTATTTATAAAGAAGAAAAGGGCTTTGTGGCAGAGTAGTGAAGGAGGTTTTCTGGACAGGGAGTTATTCCTGCTGCCTCTCAAGTAGTTCCGCCAGGCACCTTACTACTCTTTCCATGCAGGGGGCTGGCAAGAGTCTTCCCTTAAAAGGATGAATAGTTTCTTGCCTCTGCAGGTGTAGTTACAAAGGACTGAGCCAGCTCTTCTCAAGTTTCCTGCCCCACCATATAACTTCAAACCCTGTGAAAGAGATGAGTCTGCAATTTTGTATTCACCATGCATAGGTCTTAAAATTTATATTGACTATTGATGGCAAAAAAAAAAAAAAAAAGAAGAAGAAGAAAAAGAAAAAAGAAAGAAAAAGTGTGATATAAATATTCACACAGTCTTTCTTTAAAATGATAGTTTCAAAACTCAGCATAGGGCCACATACCTGTCTGTATTCCCAGCTACTCAAAATGCTGAGGCAGGATGATAGTGAATTCACCACCCCTCATCCCCCACCCCACCACCCCAAAATGGTTGTTTCAAATGACCTGAAAAAGAAGAATAGAGTCTGAATCATTGCATGGCACTTAAACTTGTTTATGACAGATGCCTTTGAAATGGACGTGTACATTTGGTTGTCTCAAAAGCTGAAATAGGTTTTAAAATTCCAAGATGGTTTGTTATCAGTAGGTAGTTACAGGTGATAACTCTTATTAGGTGATAAACTCCATCTTATTTTTCTCCCAATCCTAAAATCCTTCCTTTACCCTTCTTGTTTTCTTGTTTGAGACTGTTTTTCTCCTTTATTATTTAGGTGGTGGTTGTTTTGCTTTGCTTTTTATGTTTTCCCTCTAAACTGTCCACTGAACTGGTGTCTGAGCTGAGGAAGTTCCTGCTTGGGCTCAGGCTCCCTCTGGTGCTTCTCTCAGATGCAGAGTAGCTTCCCCTGGAGGCTGAGCTTCTGAGAAAACCCACCTGCTGTGGACTCCACACCAGGAAGAACCCGGAGAAGGGCAATTAAAGCAGAGAGGACCTGGGCAGACACAGCTGTTCTCAAACAGTCGGGCCTACTGCTGTGGTAGGAAAAGACCTGGAAGGGGCCTGTGGGCAGAAGCAATTTGTTTTGCTACACTTTCAAACATCTAGCTGGCTTGTCCTCATAAATAACTACTTTGTTGAATTAGTCAACTTAAAGTTCTGTAAAATGAATAGAGTTTCCCCGAAACAGACTGTCAATAACCTTCAAGTTTCTTATCTTCAACTAACTACTGTTGTTTTAGTCCTAAGTGAAAAAAAATGTCTCACTTTTCTGGGTTTGGTTTTGTTTTTGGTAAAGGGAATGGAATCGGGGGTCTCACACATTCTAAGCAAGTGCTCTAATACTGAGCCACACTCCCTGCTCTTTTTAATATTTTGTTTTGAGATGGATTGCCCAGGCAGTCCTTGAACTTGTCATCCTGCTGCCCCAGCTTTCCCAAGTAATTTAACTTGGATCACCTGGCCAACTTTCATGTTTTTTACGCAACTGTTTTTCCTCTCCAAATCATTAGGAGATGTCTGCATTGTGATAGGGCAACTTAGCAAAATAAGGAAGGGAGTTGGTTCAGAGAAAGGAAAATATTGAAAGCTACAGAAAATGTGATAAATTGCCTTTTTATACATGAATCATTCAAAGGATGAGAGGAAAGACTTATCATTAAATGCCTGAAGCAGAAACAGGGCCAAAGAGGGAAAATTAGAGAGAAGTCCAGATCACACTCCTTAGCTCTCTACCTGTGGAAGTGACTGCCTATGCACAGTGAAATCCTAATAATGGGTAGGCAAGTGGGAACACGAACACATATAGGGGAAGTTCACTGTGATTTCTGGGTATAAGCAGAGATGAACAACCTAAATTTAATGTCTTTCGTTTGTTTTTTCATCCTTAAAGTCCAGAGGTCTTTAGTGAGGTATATTCATTTATTTTAGTCCCAAGTATTCTTATGAGTAATGGCAAGAAAATTGCTGTGCAGTGACATCATTATTAACACATTCTCCAGAACACAGTGTCCTTTAGTGTGATCTTTCAACCTCTCTCTAATTCCTTTTCTCACTTCTCTCCACAACTGAAGCCATAGGTGAAAGGTGAATGACTCACCCCAGATAAAGATTCAACCAAGAGATTTTATTGGGGGCTGTCCAAAGGGGAAGAAAAGGAGAGGCAGAGAGAGGAGAGGAGGAGGGCAGAGAAAGGAGAGAAAGAAGGGGCAGAGAGGAAGAGAGGAGGAGGGCAGAGAGCTTGAGTTTACAAGCTTTGGCTTAAGAAGGGTTGTGTAAGCGACATGGCGGGTGCTGATTGGCAGGGTGACTCAGGAAAGGTGAGAGGACAGGTTGAGAAAAGTTTTGAATTTGGGGCCCTTTGGAGAGGAGAGGGAGGGTTAAGGGATTAAGTGATGTTCTTGGGAGTTAGAAACTTAACTTCAGCGGGGAGTCTCCCACATACCCAACAATTGGCATGCTAAGCCACATTTTGCTCTGAGACTAAATGTTCCCTCAGACAGAAAGCTTATAAGGGGTTTTCATTAATTAGGCATCTCCTCTCTAAATCAAGTAGTTTTTTTTTTTTTTTTCTGTATAGGTGATTGAACTCAGGGTACTCAAACTCTGAGTCACATCCCCAGCTCTATTTTGTATTTTATTTAGAGACAGGGTCTCACTGAGTTCTTTAGTGCCTAGAAGTTGCTAAGTCTGGCTTTGAACACGCGATTCTCCTGTCTCAAGCCTCCTAAGCCACTGAGATTACAGGCGTACATCACTGTACCCTGCTCAAGTAGGTTTTAATAATTGGGTTTCTTTTGGATTATTTCTCCTACCTTATACAACACTTTTTTAATAATTTTTTTTTTTTTTAGTCACTGATGGATATTTATTTATTTATTTATTTATCTATTTATTTATTTATTTATTTTTATGTGGTGCTGAGACTAGAACCCAGTGCCTCGCACATGCTAGGCAAGCACTCTACCACTGAGCCACAATCCCAGCCCTGTACACCACTTTTGATAGCTTGATCCCTTATTCCCTCTTGCTTCAGTTCAAATTTTGTGAAATATCCAAAAACTCAGGATAAAAGATGAAATCTAACAGTATTCAACCAGTTGATTTTTTTCTTTTCTTTTCTGTTCAAAGGTTCAGAATTTATCTCTTTGCCTGCCCCTCCATGTAGGCCTTGAAAGTTATTATAGAACCTTTTACAGAATATCTAGTTGCCTCTTGCTGAGCAGTTAGAGTAAGTGATAGACCCAACCTTTCTTAAAATTGGGCATCTCGCCATAAAACCATGAAAAGATAATTTCGACTTTACTATAAATTACTGCAAATTCTGAACCTACTTGGAATGCCTGCCCGTGCCCTGAACTCACCCAGGTCTGGTTTTCCCTGACCAGATAACAACCCTTTCCTAAACCTTAGTGACGCCTCATAAATTCTGGCCTTCCCTGGCCGGACAATGACCCTCTCTGAGTCTCTAAGATCTCCATAAATTCTGATGCCGGGGCCAGCAAAAATGTAAACTTGTGCTATGCTCCTCAGAGTGTTGTTATCTGTAACCCCCCCTTTGTGTAACTTTTTGGGCTATAAAACTGGGCCACAAAGAAGCCTCGGGGCTGTCTTGTTCCCGCCATTTTGAGAGGGAAAGGCAGCCCGGCCGGTCGAAATAATAAGCTTGCTTTAATTTGATTTTAATTGGAGTCAGTGGTCTTTTCTTGCTTCCTGGTCTAACATAAGGACTCTAACTGTTGCTCTGGGGGTGATGAGCGTCACTTGCTTCCACACTGGATAATGTCCTCTCCCTGTCTCGTGAAGCAGGACCACCACCCCAGATTAAAACCCTAGGCTATGGCTTGTGTTTTTGTTTGTTTGTTTCTAACTGCCTGACTGGAAGGCCTCACTCAGGCTTGGACCCCCATACGCTGTTGTTGCCTAGGCTTCCTTAACTACTGTAACATTAGTCAACCTCAAAGAGTTGTTTTGAACCCAAGCAATTCTTTTGTCTTAAGGAACAAGTATAGAACAAACTCAGGTTAACAAGCATATTAAATCATCCCATTAGGGGAGTAAGAAATGAAGATTGTACACTTTTAATTGAGTCAGAGAAAGAGAACCGTCAAGGGGGCTCTCAATGAAAGATCAGTTCCTCATCAAAACAGTATAAAAACTTCTAGACAGAGAACTATCAACAGTACCCTCTTGGGGACTCCTCTCACGCTGTGGGAGATTTCCTAGCTTCTAATAAATCTGCCATTAAACTCTTACCCTCAGGCATCTGCATACTCCATTCTTGGGGTGAGACAAGAACCCTTCTAGCACTCACTTGACCCTGTGTTCCACTGGGGGCTTCACCTCCATCCACTGTAGAGGGATCTGTCTTAACTAAAGCCCTGATTATGGCCATTGGTGAAGTTATCTGCACAGGGTGAGCTTGGTTGCTCTGGGCTGAGAGTTGGAGAAACTGATATAAGTCTCACATATGTCAGTAACAGGACAAAAGTAAATAAATAAACAAATAAAAATGCTCAAAATTTTTTAGTTTCAGTTTCCTTATGAGTTAAACAAGATATTACTTATTTCTAAGAGTAGTTGGTTCAAAAGAAATGAGACTAATATATGAGAAGGAATGTAGGACAAAATTATTGAAATGCAGGATATTTGATTTACTTTTTTTTTTTTAGAGAGAAATTTTTAATTTTTTTTTTTTTTTTTTTTTTTTAGTTTCTGGTGGACACAACATCTTTAATTTATTTTTATGTGGTGCATGAGGATCAAACCCAGCACCCCGCACATGCCAGGGGAGCGCGCACTACCACTTGAGCCACATCCCCAGCCCTTGATTTACTTTTTACTTTTACCTCTTAGGCCTCAAGATCGCACGCCCATGCAGAGGATTGAACTGGTGGGTGCTTCACACTGAGCCACATCCCTAGCCCTTCTTATTTTTTGAGACAGGTTCTCACTAAATTGTTGAGGCTGGCCTTGAACTTGAGATCCTCCCACCTCAGCTTCACAAATTGCTGGGATTACAGGCATGTACCCCAATGCCTGGCAGGACTTTCTTCTCTGATATGAACCCCCTGAAATTTTGGAAGAACTCTCTCATGGTTGTTTTAGATTTATGAAGCAGAGCTTTGTAATTAAATTACAAGCAAAACATATGGACTTGAAATACAATTGTTAAAATTATCATTTTACTTCTCCTATTTAGAACATTCTTAAATATTTCATGAGTTTTGTAATATTAAAAACTGCTAAATAGTTCATTTAGTTCTTCTAATTAACACAAAAATTTCAAACAGTGCTGCATCAGTAATCACTGTGATTGGTAATGCTGTAGGTAGTAATAAACTATATGCACCCTCCAAGTACTGAGCTTCACAATAGTATTGAAATTGGTCTAAGGGTCTATGTTATCATAAGTTAAGGTGAATTGAAATTATTGGTGGTCCATTATGGGGGTTAGACTTCATCTAGCATTTCAGACTGTATAAAAACACAAACCCCAGTTTTGCTGACTACTCCCTTTATGACCTTAAGAAAATTTCTTCCTGTCTCTATGTTACAGTTTCTTCAGCAGTAAAATGGGCAGGATAACATCAACTAGTCCTCAGGGGTATTAAGATATTTAAGGCAATAATAAGCATGAATTGCCAAAAATGGTTAGATTTACAAAAATTTCAATCTCACTATTACGTGAGTTTTATTTACCCTTGAATAATTGCTCTCATATGTTAAAATTGGAGCAGATCTTTTCTCATACGTATCCAAAAGAACATATAAGTATGTCCTTCCATCTGAGGTCTTGATTTTATTTTGCTTCTTTTTGTAATGTCAGCATGGGTGACCTAAAACAGAGCGTTCAAAATGTTCATAAAGCTTCCTCTATTTATTGCTGACCTCAACATAGAGGTCTCTATCAAAATCCACAGGACTGTCAGGAACTTGTCTTTTAAATTAGATTTTTCCTCTTTCAAGTTACCTTTTTCTTGCCAAAAAGGTAACTTTTTATAGTTCAGTTTCAAACTAACTGGAGTAGAGAAGGTCATGTCTCTTTTCAGTGATTCTTACAAGAAGACAATTGGAAGTACAAACAAGTCTTAAGACTCCACTTTTATTAAGCTGATACTTCAGGTAGGAAGCTAAATGAACATCAAACGTTATTCACCTTTCCCTCTAGCCTCATTCCAGAGAGCAACTGACACCCAACCCTGTAAGGATAAGCTCCACCAAGTTAGCCAAACACTTGGCAAGTGCATGTCAATATTAATGCTGCTGGGCTTAACAGTCAGTGTTTGCACTGCTTTTAAAATATTTTAATATTATAATTGGATGGCCCCTGCCCTTTATCCAAAAGCTAAATTTATTCTAGTGACAAGCCTTAATTTTATGACATATTTGAGGTTTGTATCTAATGCTAGGAGAAACTCACAGGGTCTCTGCCCAGGTAGTCAGGTCAAACCTTTAATTGTATCATTGAAACTACTCTGCTAATGTGCTTCTATCTGGAGATAATCTCTGGACTTCTAACACAAAAAGAATAATCCAATGATTTTTTTAAGATCTTATCTAATTCTAACACTATTTAATTCTAAGAATATCTTTCTATTCTAACTGGAAGTTCAGGCAAAAAATGCTAAGGGGAAAAATGGTGAGTAGGATATTAAAAAAGAGGTTATGTTAATGAGTCTGACCTCTTGGGAATAAAAGGCAGCATAGGAGACTTCTAGGAACTAAACATAAAGAAGTCAGAGGAGACTAATAAGATAGGTCAGGCAATATTGGTTTTTCATAATAGATCAAGGATAAAGATTATGATATCTTTGTGAGTTTCTTGAGTTTTTAGTTTAGGGCTTCCCCCATATTCCCCCATATTGTTTATATGAATGTATACATAGGAATTAAAAGCAGGACTCTGGAGATATACTGTCCATAAAG
The DNA here is from genome assembly GCF_045843805.1 of Urocitellus parryii. Taxonomy (NCBI): domain Eukaryota; kingdom Metazoa; phylum Chordata; class Mammalia; order Rodentia; family Sciuridae; genus Urocitellus; species Urocitellus parryii. The sequence goes on along the minus strand of NC_135541.1, from coordinate 85,792,077 downwards.
GAGGCCACATGTCGCTATCACTATAGAACCCTGAGAAGTGGCCAAGTCAAATTGAGATGTACCATAAGTGTAAGATATGCACTCAATTGAAAGACTTATTACAATATTTTTTTTTAAAAAAAGAGAATATGAATTATCTCATGAACAATTTTTATAAAATTACATGTTAAAATCATGACATTTTGGATCACTTGAGTTAAAATATGTTACTGAAATTTAGTTTCACTTGTTTCTTTTGACTTTTTAAAACGTAGTTACTGGAAAATTTTCAGTGACACATGTGGTTCTCATCATATTTCTCTTGTATAGTACCTCTCTGGAATGTGCCACCTGGCTTCACATCCTACTGCCACCACCTGCAGACTGTGTGTTCTCAGGAAAATTAACTTATTGCATTTTCTGTGAAATGGGAATAATAATATTTCTTGCTGATTTGACTGCTTCTTGGTCCGAATGGAAATGAGCTGTCCCCAGAAAGCAGCCTGACCTTGGATGATGCAGCATTCTTCAGCCAAGGGAATCCCCAAAGACTGAGTAACTGAGAAATGAGTCACTCCCAGCAGTTATAGAAATGAGTCCTGCACCAGGGCATCTATAATCACTTATGTGGTACAATGCTAGGAATTTTTTGAAAATATGATATTTGCATGGAACCTATGCACATCCTCTTATAGACTTCATTTATTTTTTGTAGTGCTGGGAATAGAACCCAGGGACTCACCCATGCTAGGCAAGTGCTTTACCATAGAGCCATATTCCCAGCTTAATGAGAGAAACTATTAGCAGAAAATTAAGAGCAACTACAAAAATGAATCTTCAAATTTGTTAATACAGACACTTTCAGATTACACAATTTCAAATACAGTCATTGTGACTTTCTTCCAGTGACATAATGAAAATAGGTTCATTGGTGGTCTCCTTGGGGGGAAGGGGTACCGAGGATTAAACGAAGGGAGTTGCACATGAACTCTCTACCACTGAGCATTCTACACCTCCAGCCCTTTTTATTTCATTTTGAGATAAGATCTTACTAATTTTACTCAGGCCAGCCTTGAACCTGTGATCCTCCTGCCTCAGCCTCCCGTAGCTGAGATTAAAGATATAGAACCCTGTCACTAGTAAATATCCTTTAGCAACCAGTATTCCATTTTCTTTTCTTTCCATGGATGTTTAAAAATTAAAAATTGTTTTTAACTCTGAATGAACCTAAATGTTTCTTTTAAAGTACAACCTCAGTACATTCCTTAAACTACAGGAGTTTTGATTTGGAATTAGGCTTAATTATGTTAGGCAAATCTTTAGTTAGAAAAATGATCATCAGTATGAACTAATTTATAGTTATTATTGATATTAATGTTTCTGGATGGCTGCATACTTAGTGTCTTAGTCTGGTTTCTGTTGTGGTAACAAAATACTTGAGGTTGGGTAATTCGTAACCATGCCTGATATTTACATTATTTGGCTCTTCTGATATTCTTGATAAATAATTAGACAAAAAGTAAAGACAGCTGTTTTTGTACTTGATGGAGTATATATAGAGTCGATAGAAAATATTCACATTTCTAATACCTGCTCATAGGCAGGTGAAAGGCAAATAACAATACTGTAAAATATACATTTAAATGCCCAAGGAATAGCACAGACTATTCTTCAAAATGGGTGGAAACCCCGAGGGCTGAATAAATTCATGGTTCATAAGAGAAGATACCAAACAGGAGGAACAACATAAGCAACGTCACACAAAGACATGAGGGGTCATGGAAGCTTAAACTTCATGCTCAGACTAGTCTGGCCACTGTGGAGTGTCCTGTTGGACTGGGCAGGAGGTTAAATGACAAACATGAGTAGGAGGCACACTGCAATAGAATGGGAATGCTACTGCTTTAGGCTAGAGAGGCAAGATGATAACTGCGTAAAGTTATTAGAAGATTAACTTGGAAGACTCTGCCCAGCAAAAGAAACAAAAGGAAATTTAAAAAAAAAAGAAAGAAAAAACCTCTCTAAACCCTCTGAGATCTTTGCAAAATGGTGTTGATTTATTTTACCCTATGTCATCATGTGATATCTTTCCCACTTTATCAATAATCAGGTCTTTAATGTGTGAGAAGTTCCTGAGGACAGGGCTTTGTTTCAGAATGTCATTTATTAATAATAATCAGAAAGAAATGCATTAGGAATTGCCATTTACTATTGAGAAGGCTGAGCTACCAGATCTAGTGCAGAAAGACAAGTCATACATGAGTAAGTGATTAGAGATGTTTCTAAAGTTTCATTAAAATGTCAAAATATGACAAAAGGCATTAGGAAATGGTGGGAGATCTGTAATAATATGGAAACTGAAGAAGACAGTCCTTTTAAAATGGATAAGGAAGATATAACTGAATGAGGCTGCATTGCGTGTGTGTACATTGCTTAATCTCTTGTCTTTAAAGGATGAAAACACAAACGTCTTCAAAACAAACGTTTTGCTTAAGATGCTGCAAACCCACTTTCTCTTTATCCTTTAACAGTAGTCTGTGTTTTGTGTGTTTGCTATTGGTTTTCTCAGACTCAGATTAGTCCCAAAGAAGGGTGGCAAGTGTACAGCTCAGCGCAGGATCCCGATGGGCGGTGCATTTGTACAGTGGTTGCTCCAGAGCAAAATCTATGTTCCCGGGATGCCAAAAGCCGGCAACTCCGCCAGCTCCTGGAAAAGGTAGGTGTCCTCTGTCCCCTATGCATATTTTAATTAAAATCTACCATTCTTTGAAAAGGAAAATGGTGAGGAAGATCCTTCTGATTTTTTTGTCGTTTCAAATCAGCTTTTTCTGCTTTTTGAAAGGGTTATCTCAAGCTTCCTTCTACACTGTTCTATTTCTATAACTTTTCACCATTCTGAACCTCTCATTCATAAGACAGGCTTTCTACCATGATGTCTTGATATCCTGTAAGTCTCTCTTTAAAGGGGGGTTTAAAAAAAGCAGCAGGAAGTCTTATCACTGTCAGAAATTCAGCCTTAACTCTCAGGATCACACTAGACTCTTTGAGCTCATACTTTGGGATTCCATTAACAATCTTGCAAGGAAGTTAAAATAATGGAATGCAATATGCAAGCTATCTGGAGAGATAATGAATAATTCTGAGTATTTATCATCATTCTCTAAGTCATTCCTTTGAACATTAAGCTCTTCAATTTCATTCAATACCATTCTCTCCATAATTTACTTAAACCGGATCCATAACAATCAAATGCAGAATGCCCTTGATTTATTCTCTTTTACAGATAAAAGTCAGCTCATGAAAGGTTATTTATGTTTAGTTAGGGAGAGAAAAAACCCAATGAATGGTTCTTTCAATTATCCCCATTCAGACTTTCACTGTGCTGGTCTCTGAATATAGTAGGACAGCTGGGGTGGTCAGAATGAGGCAAGGATGACAACATGTTTGAATTTCAAATATCATCAGGGATACTAAGATAGATTAGGTAATATGTGTTTTAGAGGATATCACGCTCACCAGTTCACTGCAATATCATTTCCATGGTCATGCACACATTTATGGCATTGAATAGGAACTGTTTTGACATAAAATTAAGAGAAGCTGGGGGGCGGGGAAAGGAACACATCTAGCTTAATAGTGTACAAATAAGGCTTCATTACTTCAAGGCAAGGTACAGTAACTTTCTTCCACCTGCCACGCAGTGATGATGAGCTAGCTCTGTGTACATCATTTCAAACTCTACCAATGTTCTAAATTTTAAGAAGACTTTTTTCATGTTTTTCACACAAAGCCTGGTTTGTTTCCCCTTCCCTTGAATTTGAAGCTAACATCACCTACTGACTCTGTCCTCTCAAGCCTCCTTTATGGACAAGATCCCATTCTCCCTGCTCCTTCAGTATCTGTCCCCAGACAAGAACATGTCATTTTTGTTGAAATTAATACCTAGGGAATGTGCCTCTTACTGGTTAGAAGTCATGACAAATAAATGACGATTATTTGGGGATATCGTTTTTCAATCTTGACTTTCTTTTTTCCTATGGAAAAAAATTGAATATTATATTTTATTTTGCTTGGGTAGCCAGAAAATAATGTTAGAAAACAATTTCATCTCAAATCTAACTTTGCTTTTCTATTAAATTAAACTTCCACTCAAATTACTGATAGTCTATCCCAATCTTTTCTTCTACACAGAAATTCGTTGTTTTTTTTTTTTTTTTTTTTCCCCCCCTTTCAAGCAAGCCCCCTCTCAATACTGGGGATCGAACCATGGGTTCTACCTTGTAGTCACACATCCAGCCCTTTTTATTTTTTGAGACAGGATCTTACCTAACAGGATCTTACCAAACTGGCCTCAGGCTCTCAATCTTCTTACCCCAGCCTTCTGAGTCACTGGGTTTACATGCATGCACTGTAGTGTGTGGCAGAAATATCTTCTTTCTACATCAACTATGCTGAGAAAGTTATGGTGCCTAAGAAAATGTTTCTCAGCATCTTACGTATTACTGTCATTCACTACAGCACTGCATGTACATAGTCACACATAGACTCAAACATTTCTTAAAAAATCCACTGAAAATTTTCAAATACAGTATGAATGTTGGAAAGTGAAAAATTCTCTCTACAGGTCCAAAGTGAAATGTATTTCAGAGATATGACAGAATTAGAAATTAGTGAAGGATGAATAAGGCAAGAGAGCAGGAGTGGGAGTTTGGTTGAAAACAGTCATGAAAATTAATGTAATCACGTCATCTAATAAGTAGTCCATCTGAAAGTTTTAAAGAAATTCTAGAAGATCATTGCTTTACTCATCAATAACTTAATGATACTCATGTCTTCACTTTATCAATAGCTAATGACAGAAATTAAATAAAATTGATTGACAAAATCAAAGTCACCACAAGCTAGATTGATTGAATTTACCATAAGGTAAGTTTTATGTCAAAAGAGGAGTACTTAATTGTGTGCACTATCCTACAATAGCCTGCAGAAGGGACAGAGCACTTGTTCGCTGCTATGATCCAAAGATGTCTGAAAAGAATATTATTTTTCAGACTGAGCCAGTCCTTTGCTGAACTCTCTTTTTCATTTATGGCTAAGAGCATGACCTTTAAGGAGCCTGTTCAGCCATTAACCAACAAGATGGATTTAGTCAACAAAAGTGAATTTTGATTAACAGATTAATGTTAATAGTAATAGTAACCATTATTGTTATGTTTTAGACTATAAGTTGATCTACTTCATTTACTTCTTACAGAAGAGGTAATTATTTTTTAAGTTTATAAAAAAGGAAACTGGTGATTTTTGAGGTTAAAAACTCAACCAGGAAACTGCTTTTTTTGTTTGTTTGTTTGTTTTTTGATCGGTTTCATTTTCTTAGCAGCACCCAGAATGCTACTGGTGGTCTACATACTTATTTAAGTGATGCCCTGTCAAGCATCATGTATATTACCGAATATTACTTTCATGATATTTTAGTTCTTAATATGCCAGGACCAAAATTGTTCACTTAAAAAAATATTCGTTAGTGATGAATTTTCTCTGTGAAGTTGAAGATGTCTGTAAAGTTGAAGATGTCTTGCTTATCTATGTCAGTATTTCCAAAAGTGTGAATTTTGGAATAGGATGTTGGCAACACCCTCACCAATAAAATCACTGAATATTACACTTCACCTTGAAGATTTCCAAAACATGATTTAACAATAAAGTTTCTGTGAAGTTCCACAATCAAAAGACTTGTTATTCTTAACTTAAGGCTTTCCATATATATTGATCCACAGAGTATTTTTTTTTTCAAGTGGCCTTGGTGCTAATTATGAATTAGAGTAAAAATGTTAGCTAATTTGCATTTTAGTTCAGAAAAGCTTCAGATATTTTATTTATTCAAAGAATCAAGATTTCAAAAGAATTATCTGTGAAAGGCTCAATGGGTTTGCCAAACTTTGTATAGAAGGTGTAAGTATAGAGACATGTACAGATAGTTAATACAAAACAACTTCAGAGACTAGCAAATGAAAAGGAAACCCAGCAGACCAGTCTCCTTTCTACAAGTGGACCAATGGGAATCTAGTGTCCTGTGTCATCAGAAAATTAATGCTCAGTGGGTCTTCATAACCAATAGGAAACTAATCCTGGGTACATCCCACAGGAAAAGGCAAAGACAACCAAATATGGTCCAACTAGACAGTTTCATCTCTAACCTCTGTCCCAAATGTAGCTCTTATACATGATTGTGCAGTACCAAAAGTTACAATCAAGTTTCAATAAAAACTCTCTCCATGCATTTTTCTCACCACACAAATTAAATTGAAAATTAACTTGATAAGGTGAGCTTGAGGTAAAATAAAAGACAGGCTATTTGAACCGTATTCAGGAAACCTTCGCTGTCCATCATTTTCTAATTGCATGTACTCTGCCTAAGTATACAGAATTCTTAGGAGGATGTGAGCTATACTAATGATGGGTATCTTCACAGACAAACGTCGTATTTAAATGGGTAGTCGGTTTCCTTACCACAAATGGCTTTCCTTTATTCATGCTTAACCATAAATGAAGTTAGAAAATTACTTTAAAAGCACTACATTTATCCGTGATGGGGTTGCCATGCTTTCACTGTTGTCTCAGTAATTTTGTGCTGCACTAAAAGAAAAAAAAAATTGAAGCTTTCTGAATGTAAGAATTACAGTGAATGAAGAGTGATTTTGTAGTTTAAGATACTGCTGTACCCTAACCAGTGGTGGGATCCGGGGGGACTGGGGGACTCTCCTTAAAATATGAAGATCCTAATTACTCATTATCACCATGGAAAACCCAAATTAATTTTGCTCAATAGATATCTATTTAGCACTTTTATTCTGTCTCTGGTTTTGTGAAACATCTTGGAAGTAAAAGATATGGGTAAAACACAGCTTCTAACCTCAGGGGACCACGGAGCAAGAGCCACTTTCTTGGCCGGGTCCCAGACTCACATTACACAGTTTTAATATAAGCCAGACTGTGATATGTCCTGAAGAGACAGGATTCATATAGGGCAAGACCATGAATCAAGACAGCAGAAGAGAGAGAGAAGGAAAATTGACTTGTCTGACATAGAAAAGCGGAAGAACCCAGACAGGGCAAGGCACAGAGTTCACTGCTTTTCCTGACCATAGTGGTTGTAAGGAAATGGATCAACCAGGGGCTTTTTACAGCAGGCTGGTGCACTGAGCTTTGCAACTATATCTAATGGCAAAAATATGTCTCTGAAAAATCACTCACTTGAAATTCACATATTTGTTAAAAAAATCACATTTTACTGATTAAATAATGCATATTCATTAAAAAATAAATGAATCCACATACAAATATATGAAACAAAGTAAAAATTGCTTAAAATCCTATCTCTTTTTTTGTGCCCATAATTTCATATATTCATTTTTGCAAACAAAACCTATAATTCTATGGCAATGGACTTATATCTGTATTATGTACATATATGTGTAACCAGAGTTCTTTGTATTTATTGTCTTTCCTTTCCCCAAATAATTAATATTAATAACCTAACATATTTTCTTCTAATCCTTCTATATGTTTCTTTATGATTTTTTTTCCTTATATAGCCTATTTTCTTTTATACACCTATTCGATTTAGAATAAATGGATCAAATTATGTGAAGATCTGTACCTTTGCTTTTCTCATGGAAATGCCTCTCGGATGAGTAGTGAGCAGTGCTTCTCAAGCTTTAGAGATGCACTTGGGAATTTTGAGAAAATGCAGATTCTAACTCAGTAGCTCTAGGATAGGCCTCAAGGTTCTGCATATAGGTCGAGCTCCCAGGTGATGCCAAAGTTGTAGTTCTGAAGACGATGCTCTTGAGTAAGATGTGTGTAGAGACCTACTGTATTCTTTATAATATAGCTCATCCATTTTCTATTTCTCAGTTCACTTTAAAGCTTCCTACGATTTGAAGCTTTTCCTTTGTTTTCAGGTTTTTGCTGCTACTAAAATTAGGGCAGCCTTTCTCCCTCCTCACTTCTGCATGCTTTGTGGTTCACTAGAACCCGGAACTCCTTGAACCTGAGATGGTGCCATCAGATTATCATGCATTTACTACTTGTCCACCAAGCAATTGATGTGGTTGCTATTTTCCAGGTCCCTTAAGCAGTATGTTAACCAATTTAGAAGGTGTCCAGGACTGCTACCAATTGTCTGGTCAATTCAGTCTCACCCCTGGGAGTACTTCAGATCCATCAGAAGTAATTGTACTGGAATGACTGTATTTAAGGTCTATTAGAAACTTGAGTACCATCCATAATTGCTAAGCATCTCTAATATTTAAGAAGTCAGAATTAATACAGAAATACCTTTTATTTATTTATTTATTTATTTATTTATTTATTTATTTTGGTACTGGGGATTGAACTCAGGGGCACTTAACCACTGAGCCAAATCCTCAGTTCTTTCTATTTATTTATTTATTTATTTATTTATTTATTTATTTATTTTAAGACAGGATCTTACTAAGTGGCTTAGGGCCTAAGTTGCTGAGGCTGGCTTGTAACTTGTGATCCTCTTGCCTCAGCCTCCCAAATCACTGGGATTAAAATCATGTGCCACTGCATCTAGCCAGAAACAACTTATTTTCCATATATTAGGTTGGGCTGTTAAAAGCTTATAAAAACCACAATTCAATTTTAAAATTTATTTTCTAATATATTAAATACTCATTTATATTCAGTCATTTCTAATACAAAAATGTGCATTTCTTTTACATACTTCCTAGTTATAATTTTCTCTTACTGGATTCTTTGAATTTTTTTTCATGGAGGATGGTCTTTCTGAAAATTTGACATGTGGAAACACCATTATGAGCTTGACACTTCCAGTTCTTTAGGTTAATGTTGTTTGGGGTAGTTGGGTAGTGATTGTATATACTTACAAACAGACAATAATGTTCACCAATATTTTTGTTCAACAGGTTCAGAATATGTCACAGTCTATTGAAGTCTTAAACTTGAGAACTCAGAGAGATTTCCAATATGTTTTAAAAATGGAAACCCAAATGAAAGGCCTGAAGGCCAAGTTTCGGCAGATTGAAGATGATCGGAAGACACTAATGACCAAGCATTTTCAAGTAGGTTTGACTTCTGCAATCTTGTCAATCCAAAGGAGACACTGAGTGCCATAGACAGCCAGCGTGGCACTCAGCTAGAAATAATTGTGTGCTAGGCCACAGGTGCAAGGTTAAAGATTTACTGGGGACGTCAATCATCTCTTCACTAAAACTGACCATTAGCTGGTATAAATAAAAGTCCCATTCTTCTTGAGCTAGGGGGAGTTTCTGGGTAGATTTACAGGCACTTCAATAGCTAAGGTAAGGAGAAAGTCTAAAGAAAATCAATAAATTATCAGAATTTTTCTGACGATTTTAATGCCTTGCTAATATGAGGAAAAATATAAAGGAGATAAATTATAAAACCATTCATTCAAACCAGCATATTAAAAGAGAATTGTTTTATACAAAGTCTTTTTTTACTATTATTTATTTTTTTAGATTTTTTACTGACCATTACCTAGGAACACTGAAAAGGGAAAAGGAGTGTTTTAAGCATTAAATTAAAAAACAAAGTGGATCTGATAAAGCCATTTGAGCCTATATGAAAAATAAGTAATCTACCTTATGAAAGCATAGCATAAAAGTTTATACAACACATTGTGGTTGCCCAGGTAACAGCTTTAATTTTTCTTACACATTAGAAAGTGAGATTCACTGACAATGCTAGGAGGGTAGAACTGAGTTCCAGCACCTGGTCAAAGAAAGAACAGTGGGGAATTAGCCAGGGACATACAACAGGGTCCCTGCAGAGCACATTTTCATGTGGCAGAAATTGTCATGATCTGGAATTTCCTCCTGAGATTTTATAAGGAAAGGTGTAGATGATACAAGTTTTACACTGAGCCAATTTTAAGTCACAACAGACAGAAAGGAGGTCAAGTAAATTGAGGTTATTGACAGTTGAAACCAAAGTGAAGAACTGTGGGATTTGCTTTGAAGAAATAAGCAAACTCAGAAGATTAAAAACTTAGAACAAGTTCAAACAAGACCTAGGGGATAAAATAAATTTAAAGATTATAAGAAATAAAAGTCTGAACTGGATGAATAGAGAATTTATGAGAACTGGTCAATAGAAGAATATAAGCCTAAGCAGCAAAAGAATAAAATTTAACCCTAATTTATTGATCACACACACTGTGCAAGGTAGTGCTGGATTCTGTGTTGGGTGTGTAATCCATGGTCCCTCTTCAATGAAAGATAGCTGAGAGTCAAGTGAAATTGATGGTTAACAGAGCCATAAGCATCACTTTAGAGCACAAGGGAAAAGTGGATGATTTTGTTCAGAGAAGATCTGGGGAAGAGTTATAAGATTTGGCAGTATTCAAGAAAGCAGTTGTAGAAATGACACTACCCCTACCCCAAGACAAAAAAAAAATCTTAAATTATAAAGGGAATCAAGAATATCAAATGATTTACAATTTCAACTTTTGACGCTCAGAGTTAGGATATGCATAGTAGAACAATAATGGGAATCCAAAGCTGGGGTCATTAACAAAGTAGGAAATGGTAAGCTGGTGCTTCAGGTGCAGAGGGCACAGTTCCAGAAAGGAGCAGCACACAGAAGAGGAGGAGCTCAGGTTGTCTGGTACAGATGGAGATGCAGTGAGAATTCTGTGAATCCAAGGGACAATGTAAGGTATCTGGGTTGACAAAACTGGGGGTGCATGAGAAAGCACGTTATATCTTTGGCGAGAAGACTGGGAACAAAGGAGCAAAGCTGAGGGAAATTCATAGAACTAATTTTCTTAGCATATAATTTGCCTAGCAGCAACCAGGCTGCCAATAGAAATAGTTAATTTTCAGGAGCATCACGCGATATAATGACTTGTATTTTTTTGTTTGTATAAACCACACATATGCTGAAATTAAATTTCAAAATCCCAATAGCAGTATTAATAACAGCAATACTTGTTTTTCTGAACAATTATACAATTCAAGACACAGTTGAGAGCATGTAAAATATATTAATTAATTTAGTCCTCACAAAAATCCTGAAAAGTAATCACTATTTTTGTTCCCATCTGGTTATATTGTATAAAGAAGTTGAGTAATTTTTTCAGGGTCATATATCAGAATAAAGATTTGAACTGACAAAGTCCAGGTTCATGGCTCTTACTGCTAATAGTAAAGTACCTCTTCAAGTAAACTTGAGCTGTCTAAATTGAAAATCACAATAATAATTAAGTGTTCAACATGCTTGTTGAATTTATTCAGGAAGTCCCACTGTGAGTCAGATTTTGCCTTAGGTGTTGAGGTACCATATTTAAGAAGAAGAAATGGAATGTTCCAAAATCAAGACTAACTTTGAAAAATATCTTTAAAAAAAAACCTTCTCTGATGCACCACTTTCATCTTATCAAAACTCCTAGGTTGATTTTTCCTTCTGTGGTCTTCTGGATGAAAAGTTTGAGTTAGCCATCAAACATGACATTATCATTCCTGTAGGACAAGATTGTTGTTTAGCAAGATATTCTGTTACTGTGAGAGAAACATATTAGAAAGTGAAATTTGAGATGGGATTAGCAAACATAGATCAGGGGTACTATAATTTAATCTTTTATATATTTGATATGTGCATTGGTTGGACACTCTACTGCTTTCTGATAAATTTCCAGAGTTTCAAAGTTGATTGCAAAAATCTAATGATAAAGTTTTGAAAATATAAAAATACTTATTTAATTCAGGAGGGAATAAAAGCCACCACAATTTTAACATTGAATTGCTCTCTTTTAAATATGCCCATGGTAAGATGTAAAACCTGATTGTAATAGTTTTTATAATATGCAGCAAATAGTACCAACAGAACTCTTATCATTAAAAGCCTAATAAAACAATTGTATCTCCCTTTAGGGTTGCCACAAAACGTTTGAACTAATAAGTTTATTTCAAAATGATCCACTAAAATGAGAAAAGCCATGATTCTGCTTCTTGACTGTAATATTTATGCATTTTTCTCATTACTAAGATTCTCTACCCTCCCACTTAGCATGTACATGTACACAAATCAAAGATTTCTGAATTTATAGAACAAGTAGAAATTTCTACACAAGAAACATAAGCCCATAAATCAGGGAAGCAATGGGAGCTCCTGCTATTTCAATGCACTTATAATAGTGACATTTGTAAATTATTTTAAAATACAATTTTAGCTTCTTAGTATACAATATAGTTTCTGACCAGTCCTGATGTATTATTTTCAAACAATCATGAATGGGACCTCTTTTTACAAATTATATCATCTGCAATAAATTCACAATTGAATTAAACTCCTGAAATATTTTTGTTGACTACTACCACCAAGTTAAAGGGAAAAAGTTAAGGTGGCACATCTAGAAATTTCAGGTGAAATTACCGACCTGTGATGCCTAGGCATAAGAGACACTGCTTTGACAATATACTTCTTGTTCTGTTGTTAAAAACCAATGCTTAAAACTGGTTCTGATGGCATCCACTTGTAGTTCCAGCTATTCCAGTGGCTAAAGTGGGGGTGGGGAGGGGAGTGCTTAAGTCCATGAGTTCGAGACCAGCCTGGGCGACACAGTAAGACTCTGCTTCCACAAAGATAAATGAAAAACCTCAACTTAAGTTTTAAACAACTTACTGGGCTTGTTGGCACATGCCTATAATCCCAGCTACCTTGGGAGGCTGATACAGGAGAATTGCAAATTTGAGGCCAACCTCAACAACTTAGTAAGTCCCCAAAATAAAAAATAGGGCTGGTGATATAACTCAGCCGTAGATGCAGGTATGGTATCTGTTTGTGAAAGAGAGGAAAAAGATTCTAACAGCTCTGAAACTTCCTTGTCTGTTACATAAATTATGTACCGTGGTCCCTTAAAGAGTTAATGACTTCACGGGTAGGCAATTCTACCTTACATGAAGACCTCTAAATTATCTGTGCTAAGACAAATGGAGTCACAGAATAGGCAATAATTCAAAATGGTAAATAGCAACCTACATTTCTTTGAGCTTTGGGAAGCTTTGCATGATTTATTATACTTGCTGAACTTACCTTCCTAATGAAGTGGTACTAAGATGGATATTAAAATGAGCTAGGAATACCTGAGAACAATGGAAGGATGAACGAATAAATGGTCATGATTAGAAAAAAATCTAAGTGTGAGGAAAAAGTTGATCCTGAATTCAAAATTTCCTGTGTCTTCCTACATCATGGATACTAAGTAGGTAGATAATTAATCTAAAATAAGTTTAGTAATAAGATATTTGACTGATAATTTCCTTCAAACTTCATGCATAATTAGAGAATGGATCCTGTTCCTGTTTGTTAATCAGATGATGCATTGTTACTTTATAAAATGCTACCAGAGAGCGAGATAACACAAAACCCATAATTGCTACCTTAGGAAGTTTTTTTTTTTTCTAATTATGATAAGTATCAATTTGTTTTGTAGAAGAGCATGTAACCATTTAAAGAGCAGTTGTTGTGCAAGATAATGTTGTGCAAGAGAAATGCAAGATAAGTGGATTTATTACTAATGATCATGGAGCCAATTAGGTTTTCAGAAAATACCTAATTTCAAGCAGAAATCATTAAGGAATTTTGAAGCTGTTTTAATAATCTCCTTTATGTTTCATAATAAAAAGACTGGAGCTGCTTGATCTGCTTTAAACAATTCTCAGGAACAATTGCTGCTTCCCACAGGAGTTGAAAGAGAAGATGGATGAGCTCCTGCCCTTGATTCCTGTGCTGGAGCAGTACAAAACAGATGCCAAGCTCATCACTCAGTTCAAGGAGGAAATTCGGAATCTGTCTGCTGTCCTCACCGGGATCCAGGAAGAAATCGGTGCCTATGACTATGAGGAACTACATCAGAGGGTGCTCAACTTGGAAACCAGACTTCGTGACTGCATGAAAAAGCTGAGTGAGTGTTACACTTGGATTTTTCTAAGTTGTATTTTGAAGTAGTTTTAAAACACTTCCTCTTTGTGTTTTTCAGATAATCATAGAATACCTAATTATAGGAAAACCAGTGACTGCTTTTAGGTGTCCCTTAATGCCTTAAGCATTCCCAGGTACTCAGGTCTTCTGATTTTAGGGCACCGTGTTACCATTTGTGGCTTGAAATAATTAGTCTGGCAAATGCAGTCAACTCCATTGGCTACACTAGTGGAGATAAGTTTTGTTTTATTTTATAAATATGATAGTCAATCATTACTTGGCTAGAGGGAGGGGAAGAATTTCTGGTAGTGGAGAAAGTATAGATTGGCAAGAAGGAAAGCGCTCTGGAAATAAATGTGAAACAGAAAAAAATAAAAACAAAATGAAACAATTCCTCCAATAGGCAGAATTACCCACTACTTCGCTGATCTAATAAAAATAAATAAATAAATAAAAAGGAAGCACCTACTTCCGTAGATAGTACCACTCCTCAAGGATCAAGCATGTGGGGATCAAGCATGTGGCATGGGTTATGGACTCTCATTCTTGCCTCTTAAAATGTATGGTTCTGTCTGCTCTGGGTTTACAATTTTCCCCTTGCATTCATGAGGTAGTTGTTTCATTGAATTCATCATGGGACAAGTCTGCGACTTGAATGCAATGTTAACACGTGGTCATGAATTGCATGGGAGGGGTTGTGAGTCCATTTAGAATTAGGGTTTAGGTGTTGATTTGATGTGACATGACAGGGAAGGTAACTCAGTAACCAGTGTGCTCTCAATAACCAGTGTTTCTAGAATAGAACTAAGTGGGGAAGAGAAGGAAAACACTTAAAAAAATTACTTTCTGGTAAAAAAGACTTCAGTGAATAAATATTTAAAATAAAAGTTACATGATTTATAAAAACACATTGAGGATAATTTTGCAAAGTGCTTTGAATGATGAAAAAAAAAAGGTAAAATACAAAATGTAGCATTCAGTTATCACAGTCTCAAAAAAATGTAGGGAATCTCCACATCGAAGGCCACACATTAGTCATCCCAGGATTTCTAAGAAAATATAACAAAACTAATCACAAGAAAATAAGGTAAACCTGAAGCCCATGCACAGGAATCCTCAGCCCTTAGTTTCCCATTGGCCCATGTCCAGTTGTACATCTATTGCTGCCAAAAGCCAACTGCAATGATTTCATGACTCTGGTTCTTGCTCTCACTAATCCATTGTCCATACTATTGACAAAAGGATTTTCTGAAGTTCAAATGTGAAATTATTTTGCTCTGCTAAAAACCTCCCATGGATTCCTTGTTTCTGGCACAGGGTCCAGGGCTTTTGAGGCCCCTCCAGTGTGGTCCTCCCTCCTTTTCTAGATTTAGGTTTGGCCACTTATACCCTAGCACACTGTATCCTGGTCACATGGGCCTTATACTCTGTGCATTCCTGCTCCCGAAGTACTCTTTCCCCTCTGAGCCTTTCTCTGTCACTCCCATCTGTGATAAACCCCTATTTATTTCTTCAGGTTTGAATGTATCATGTTGCAGAATCTGTCATTGTCTTCCCATCTGTCCCTGCTAGGCACTCCCAGACCCTTATATTTCACTAAAAATTATGCTCTCCTTAAAAAAAAAATTAATTTGTTTTTTTTAGATATATATGACAATAGAGTGTATTTTGACATATTATATATACATCGAATTAGAATGTTAAAGTTGTATTTTCTATGTTTTATTATTATCATATGTGTAATTAATGTTCTGGTAGACTTTTGTTCTGAGAGAACATCAACAATGATATCATATTCACTCTGCATGTATGTTCCAAGGCCTGGAAAATTTCCTGGCAAAGAAAAATTAATACATATCTGCTGAAAAAATTAATTCTTTAAGACATCATAGGAATCATTCCTAAATTTTTATATAGATTATTAGCTATTTCAAGTGGCAAAGAATGATTTAGTTTACTTGTTAATTTAAGAAAAGTTTCCTTTTAACCACGATAGTTAAATCAAAATAGCATAGGTGTGATTAAGACTAAACCAGAGAAAATTTATCTATTTGATGTAACTCTTAAATCTCTCTTCTATTTGCTGTGGTTTTATAATTCAAATTGTAAAGTCTATGGTTAATATTCAATAGGTAAACATTGCTGATTTGATGTAACTATTAAATCTCTCTTCTATATGCTGTGGTTTTATAATTCAAATTTTAATGTCTATGGTTAATATGCAATAGGCAAACATTGCTGACATAAAGAAACTCTACTGTTATATTCTATTCTTTTTAAATGAAGAAATAACTTGAGTCCAATGCCTTAGTAGTTAGCTAGCTTATCAGATGATTTCTCCATCAAGTAAGATAAGAAAATCTCAGCCTGGCTTGGTGGCACAAGCTTGGAATCCCAGTGACTCAGGAGGCTGAGGCAGGAGAATTGCAAGTTTGAGGCCAGCCTCAGCAAATTAGGGAGGCCCTAAGCAACTTAGTGAATCCTTGCATCAAAATAAAAAATAAAAAGGGCTGGGGATGTGGCTCAGTGGTTAAGTGCCCCTAGGTTCAGTCCCCAGTACAAAAAAATAAACACCTCAAACCAAGAATAACTTAGTGTCACTTTAAGAGGTTACAAAGAAGTATCCAAATACATATTTTAACAGGTAATAAAGAATATGATTAAGGAAATTCTGCTAAATAACAGCATCAGGGCTGGTGTCTGAGCTTTTTCTTGTTTTCAAAGAGGCCCCTTTGTTATTAAAAAAAAAAAAAAATCAGACCCTGAGAAGCTATTCACTCTTTTGTCCATAGCATCTTACAATGAACCTAAGCACAGAGGCATTGCATGCGAGACCAGGCACCTGCCAAGTACAAATAGCTTTTCCTAAAGCCACGACAGGCAACAAAATTGTGCTAGCTAATAACCCCTTGCATCCTGAATATGTCAGTTATGTTTTTGAATAAGTAACAAGGAAAATTTGGGATTTGCTCAACTTTAGAAATGAACATTACTTCTATATGTATTCTCTCTGAATATACTGAGCTGGAAGTCATCTCTATTACAGATAATCCCACACACCCCTCACTCTTTCATAACACACAATTTGTTTGTTTCTTTTTTTTGTTGTTGGTGGTGCTTTATTTTATCTTTCCACAATTTTTAAAAATTGTATTTGTTCTTTTTAGATAGACATGGCAATAGAGTATATTTTGATACATTTATACAAACATGGAGTATATCTCATTCTAATTACAACAATTTGTTTCTTTCAATTCACTTATAATTCTGTATGCTTTATATCCTTCAATAGTGAAAATGACATTTAAGACAAAGAAGCTTAATCTAAGTAGAGTAAAATCCATCTTTCTTATTCTTACTGAACTATGATAATATTTCTATGGTGTCTCTAAGCCTTAGAATTTGTTCATACATACATACACATTATTAGCTATTTATGACATTATATATATATATATAATCATACATCATATTATTCATTTCTTCCACAGATGACAAGGTTTTAGACAATTGAATAACTGAATTTATTAATATTTTTATTATTTTATTTTACAATGCTGCAGATTAAACCCAGGGCCTACAATGATGGTTTTAACTAATCTAAAATAAAAATTCTAGCAGTCAATATAATAATGCAAATATCAAGCAATAATAAAATCAGTATTCAACTTTCTCATTTAATGAGATGATTGCTGTTTGAGTTGAGTTATAGATACCCAATGAAATATTGAAAATAGAGTAGTTTCTCAGAACCTGTGGGGAATTAGTTCCAGGATCCTCACATATACCCAAATCTGCAGATGCTCGAGTTCCTTATATAAAAAAAGCATAGTATTTGCACGTAACCTATGCACATCATTCCATATACTTTAAATCATCTCTAGACTACTTATAAAACCTAACAGAATGTTAATACTATGCAAACAGCTGTTATATTGAAGTTTAGGGAATAATGACCAAAAAAAAAATCTGTTCATTTTCAGTGTAGATGGAGTTTTTTTTTTTTTTTTTCCCCCAAGTACTTCTGATTTAAAGTTTGTTGAATATAAGGATGCAGAACCTGTGGATACAAAGGCCTGACTGTATTTCTTACATTTCTTGAAATCCTCTTGATTATCCACAGCCCAGCTACCTACTTACTTAACAAAGACACCCATACCACAGACAGAACACCTAACTCTTTTATGCTTTCTGTCTGAAGAACTGGGTAGTTTTGTCCATCCTTCCATATTTGTACCAAATAATCATTTATTGAATATCTCTGAGCAGAGAGGATTCTATCAATTAATTACAGTGAAGAAAACATTTCCAGAGTCATAGAGTCCCATAAAAATGAATAAATTCATATTTCCCATTAAAAGAGAAGTTAAAAGAGGGTATCTAACTTCAGTTAAAAGAGGATATCTCAAGATATATATGTGTGTGTGTGTGTGTGTGTGTGTGTATGCCTCTCAACACACACAGCCAATTAGCAGAGGGTAGAAATGTATTTTGAGAGAGAGAATAAAATTGCAACATTGAAGCATGCATATATATATATGATATATATGTATATACACACACATATATATGAGAAAGATACATATGTGTGTGTATATATACATAAATAATTTTTACTGTGGCATTAGATTACAATTTGATTAAAACTCTACGTATCTTTACATTTCCGGTCAATTGATAATAGGTTGGATCAATTCATCTGTAAGAATCCTTCTAACTCCATGTCCATTATTTTATAAATGTCCAAATATCAACAAAGGACTTGAGAGAGAGAACAAATATTAATTAACATCAGGACCATTAACAGAAAGTATAGGAAAAAGTTTTGTTTTTTTTTAAAGATATCAAGGGTTCTAAAAGAATTAAAGTATCGTTGCTATGCAGCTGAGATCTAGAGTGAGACATTGGATAATTATAGTATCAGCAGTGTAGTAACAAGAGCAAGAAGGCTCATTCATCAATGGCATCTTCACTCTTCACAGAAGCCTCTCAACCCCCGCAGCCAATTAGCAGAGGGTAGAAATGTATTGAGAGAGAGAATAAAATTGCAACATTGATGCATGCCTTTCCCCTCACTTTTTCAGTAGATTTTCTTTCAAGTAAAATGCCATAGGGTCCATCACATGAATTTTAAGAGGCTAAAAAACCACACTAGCTTCCTTGCCTTCAAGGTCTGAGTTATTTCCAGATAGTAAATAAGGCACTGTGGGAATCACAAGTCATTGAGACCACCAGGGCACCATTTAGTTTATTTCTAACAGAGAATTAAAGGTTGGGAGAAAATAGAAATGAAAAAAAAAAAATGCTTCAACAGCAATGCACCCTGGTGGCCTGAGTGAGGTGCAGAAATGTTCTTTCCTAAGTACTTATTTTCCTCCTATGAGAGACTGAATAGAACAAAGTCCCCTGTGCTTAATTAAATCATATCACATTCCTAGACATGAGGAATATAATTACATGCATGTGAGAATTTGACTGAAAAAGCATGGTTAAAGCTCTTACACACCCCCTGAGACCACCAATAGATATTTAATGTAGTTTATAATCAGACTTTTCAAATTTCCAGTCCTCTGCCCCCATTCTGTTACTTCTATTTTAGGGCAATGATTTGGTGCCATCTAGTGAAGCACTGATTGTATCTTTCTATTTAAACAACAGTTTGAGATTTCACATTTAACAGACATACCAGTAACATTAGAAACAAGGTCACAGTGAAAAACTTGGCTTACTGTGTTTGCTACACGGATGCCCAGATAGTTTTTAAAATAGGTAAACAAATTTTCTGTGGGCCAATGATCTTCTATGTACATCCAACAAATACTTTTGGACTTTGCTAGGTGTTTTCAGATCCAAAGATGAACAGAAGACCATCTCCATCTAGTGGGGACGAGAACCTAAATAAACAGCTAGGGCAACACCAGGGGGCTGCTGCTTGACTCTGTGCCAGCTGTTTTACATGTGCTTGTTCTAACCTCAGAAAGAACTCTGGTTTAGGCATTAGCATTGACAGCTTAAGGAAAACACACGCTCAGAAAATTTATGTTAGAAATTAGAATTTATAACTTGCAAAGACACACAGACAAATTCCTTTTCCACCCATGATGTCTTTTATGGGAAATTCTGTAGATACCTTAATAAGTTCAGTTTAATGATGGAGTCACCATCCACCTAATTGTGGCAAAGAAAAAAAAAATGCCAAAAGTCATTCTTGATTCTCCTGGGTTCTCATTCCCCTCTGCAGTCACAACCTCGTTTACGCCCTTCTCACCTGTCTCTGAAAACCGTCTTATGTCTGTTTTTCCACTTCCACTGCCCTGATGCGAAGCATCATTCTTCTTTTCTCAACTGGATCACTTGGTTTAGCTGAAGGGAGGCCCTCTCTGCCACACTGAATATTTAGTGTAATCTTTCTCAAATATAAATGTAGTCAAATTACACCCATATTTAAAGGATTTGCTTTTAAAACTGAATCCAGATTCCTTTGCATGGTTTGTCTTGATGAAATGTGTCGACCTGCGTCTCCGGCCCTCTCCAACTTCTCACCAGCCACTCAGCGTGGCTTCAGCCATTCCCATGTGTCAGTTCTTCAATCATACATATTTTCATTTTCCTGAACATTGGACTTTCTCTCCATTTTCATGGAACATTTTCCCTCCTCCCTTTACCTATCTAAATTCTAATTATTTTTCCTCTTACACACACACACACACACACACACACACACACACATACATGACACCAATTCTTCTGAGGAGCTTTCACTGATTGTTCTCTAAGGTTGGTCTTCCCTGGAATGGTCTCCCAGAGACTTCTACCCCACTCTGACAAGGCACTTACATTCTACAAGAAATATTTTACAAACACCCCCCCCCTTTTTTTTTTTTTAAGTTTTACACCCTTGTAAGCATATTGGGCACTCAGAGGTCAGGGTCTATCCTTGCTGAATCCTTGGGGACTCTAACACTCCACCTGAAACACAGTAGGCAGAAATTAAAGTCTGCAAAGTGTTTAAGAGCAAATTTAATTTTAAAATATACAGTTTGAAGTTGCTTTCAAAAAAAATCAGCTCATGTCAACTATAAAACATCATTATACCTTTTACAAAACCAAAAAGCTTTTGGGAAAGATGATAACAAAAGCACAGCATTTTTTCACCTCTGTGTTTGCTGTCCTCTGCTCCATCCCTTATGGCAATGAGGAATTGCTTTCCAAAACTCCAGGTATTTTGCTCTATCTAGCACTTAAAGCAAGACACACTGAAAGTCTCACTGAAAGCAGGAATAAAAGCAAAGTCAAACTATTGTGCTTGTGTTGGAGATGAGTGAGAATTAATTCACATGCAATAGGGGTACTTGATAAGAATATTTCTTCAAGTAAATTGAGGAGGACTTCAAACAAGTCATGTACCAAAGACAGTCCTACTCAACCCCAACCTACTAGGTCCTACTCAACCCCAAATTCTAAACTGTAGCATAGAATAGGACTTTATCCTGTGTCCATGCACTTGATGATTTTTTTTTTCTTTTAAAACTGAAACCCTAGTTATTTTAACCACACTTTGAGTAAATTGCAAATTTCACCATAAACTATTAATCTTCCTTTTTTAATGTCCTAAATATTTGTAGATTACAAATAAGTTTTTTTTTTAAAGAGAGAGGAGAGGGGGAGAGAGAGAGAGAGAGAGAGAGAGAGAGAGAGAGAGAGAGAGAGAGAGAGAGAGAGAGAATTTATTTATTTATTTATTTTAGTTCTCGGCGGACACAACATCTTTGTTTGTATGTGGTGCTGAGGATTGAACCCGGGCCGCACGCATGCCAGGCGAGCACACTACCGCTTGAGCCACATCCCCAGCCCCTACAAATAAGTTTTAAATGCTTTAAGGATATAATTTTGTATTTCCAGACACAAACATGAATTTCCAAATTATTTGGGATTTCATAACACAATTGTCCATTATGTTTTGATATTTAGTAAGCTTTTCCTTAAAGATATAAGTTTTATCCCAGAAAAGATAAAAGGAAGAGTTGAGGTTGAGTCAATATTGTGAGAAATAAAGCTTGATTTTAATTTCTGATTTTCTTATCCTAAGTTCCTAAAATGGAGAATCACAGATTAAATACTGTGAATGTTTTATTTTTGAGGCAATATTTTAAATAAGCAAAAGGATAAAATTGTGTTAATTTTGGAAAAAGTGAGTTATTTAGACATATTCATATTATTCTTGATCTCATTTATCAAAAACCCACTGGAAAATCATTCTAATGCTCTGTTTATTCTTATCCTCATGTTTTTCTCAACAGTGTAGTTGGTAAGTCTAGACACACAAATAAAAATATAAATGATATAAATGGATTTTATAGTATGCCAAGATATATGGTAGAGACAAACTTATTTTAAATAGCTTTAATGGACTTTAAAAATCAAATAATACCCTTTCATGCTGCATGAGTTCTCCAATGGTCATAAGTAGAAATACAGAAACCATTCTGTCCATAAAACATATTTATTACTCTACTAAATTACTTATATGGGCACAGCCTTAGGATTAAATCCTGAAGTTGTTAATCTAGGATATTTTATTTACATATTAAAGAAAAAAACAAAGGAGAGGACAGATGGTTTTTATGCTTCATTGGTCTAAACAACTGATCTTCCAGATGAATCCCAAATGGTATCTTTTCCTCAGCTACTGATTGATAAATATGGATTGTAACATCATAAAAAATGCAATATATAAATGTCATCAGAGAAATAAAATGGTCACTTTCCTCAGTAACCTATTCAGTACATTTTCTGAATATACAAAATGTACACATGCAATGTATTATGAAAGCTAATATTTTCATAACATCTCACTGCAGACAGAAAAGCACAGCAAGAGAAAACCAATGAAGCAAGACTCCTAATTTCGTTCTTCACCGTCTACCTTTGCAGAAACCTTTGTCTTCCAGGCATTTGGGGAAATTATCCCTTTTATCTGAGTTCCCTTGTCCACAAGAAAGTGAGAATAAAATGAGAAAAGATAATGATTTATTTGAACAAAAGCTAGTTTGGGGGAGCTGAGAAATAAAAATGATGGTTATTACTTATTTTATTTTTACGATTTCAATGGATAGAGTTGAGGCAATATTTTGTGAAATAAAGTTTGATTTTAATTTCTGATTTTCTTATCCTCATTTCCCAAAATGGAGAATCACGGATTAAATACTATGAACATTTTACATCTGTGTTCTTGACACTACGGTCCACAAAATTATAATTGGAAAAGCAGCCAGTTTTATAAATTCCTAAAACTTGAATTTTATAAATTTCATTTGATAAGATGAATTTTGGCTTAATAAATTGATAACCGGTTGTAAAGGGAGCTTCTCCTGGGAAGAAATCAACGAGGAGAGCACTTTCTGTGATTTTGCTTCCTGGGGATAAAGACTTATGGTGATGGTGGTCTCCCTCATGCTGATGATGATTCTTTTGTTTGTCTGATCACAATCACAAATGTAGTACTTTTTCCTCACCAGCATATAAAACTTTATTGATCCACTATCGACTCATTGTTCCTTTAGTTAAAATGACAAAATGTCAGGCTTCCGAAGTTCCATTTTATAGACCAGGAAACTCCACTCCAGAAAAAAAAGCACATTGTCAACATTACATGATGATTGGATGGCGTGGCCTAGATTAGAAATCCAATTTCCCACTTCTTGCCTCAGAGTTATAACGTGGATGAAGTGTATTTCACAAAGAACATTCTTGGAAAATTAATGGAAATAAGTCAGACAGGCAGACAGACACACAGACACAGACACACAGACACACACACACACACACTAAAAAAGACACAGGCATGATTACTCATGGTTACTACCATGAGCTACCACCTGCTCATGGCCTTCATTTACTGAATTACGTTCTTTTGCATCATTTGCTGTTCCCCCATACTAGATTTTTAGAGACACACACACAAAAAAACCTTTTAGAAATAACAATGACATCAGTACAGCACTAAAAATTTCCCATGACCTCATGTTCCCCCATCCCTGTTTCCTACTATTACCTTGAAAAAAAAATTACTAAAGCTGCTTCTTTAGTTATAATCTTTTCAGTGATGTTCACCACAGGTCAATACTGCACCCTTCTTAAAACACATTCTTCTTTCTGGGTTTTTTGATCATAGATTTCTTCTATCTTACCTGTAGCTGCTTCTTGGGCTCCTTTGCTGGGGCCTATAAATATTGGGACTTGCAAAGCTCTGTTCTACATCTCTGAGGCAACAAACAGTCCTGGCTTTCACTGTCACCATCATGCTGCAGACTGTTAATGCTGTGTCTCAAAAGATGGCTACTCCCTTGATTTGTACACAATCCCCACTGGCATGTGAAATAGTCATGAACAATGTAAAATAATCTGCATTGGACTCTTGATCTTACCTTTCCACATTCATTTCTCCCTCACTCATTTCATCTGAGTAAATGGTACTATAATCTGCCCAATGGAACAAGTCAAAAATCTAAATGTTAGCCTAGATTATTTTAAGAGATTTTATATTCCCCCTTTGGCCTCCATCCTTGCATCTAATAAAAAATAACTAATCTTATCAACTATGTCTTTAAAAACAAACCCCAAATTTACACATTTTTCTGTATGTCCATCACTGCTTCTATATCTCTCACCTAAACCAATGTGCTACCCTCTTCTTGGAGCTTTCTCCCATACTCTTTCCCTCTACAGTTAATTTTCCACACAGTAAATAGAGGGATCTACTCAATACATCTCACAATCTGTCATTTTCTCTCTCTCCTTTTGTCAAGTCTTTATCATTTTTAATCACATCTGAAATAACACCATATATTCACTCTGACTCTACAAGCCTGTAGAATGTGGACTATTCATGTCTCCAATCTTCATCAATTTAGGGCTTTTCCAAGAGCACTGATAATAGCCAATATTTTTTCCATACTTGACTATGTACCAAACACTCTTCTAAACACTTAGCATTTCTTAATCTTCTCAATAACATTTTGAGATTTATTTCATTACTGTTGTTACACATGAAGCATTGAGAAGTTAAGCAGTTGTTCAAGTTCCTTAGAGTGTTGGAGATAGAATCAGGATCCAAATCCAAGTGGTTATACTCCTTAACTCATATTTACCACCATTTTCAGATTCTTCCTTCCTCTAGGTGATCTACTAAATCCACAAAGTGACTTACTAGTTAAATAAACTAAATTTCTAAAGAGTATTCCATTTAACTGGTGAGTCTGTGGCTGAGTCCTTGTCAATTAGACCTCAGATTAAGGTCTTCCCCCTGCTTTCTCCAATCACTTCATCCAGTTGCTCTACTGAAATATCTGCTTTAAATATATTCCTACCTGATATGTTTAGTTTGTTTACTTATTTTCCCTCTCCATCAAAATATAAGCTTCCTCAGGATAGAAGTATCATGTTTTGCTTATCACTATAATGTTAGTGTCTAGAACATCACTTCTTGTTCAGTAACTTAGCTGGATGAATGAATAAATGAGTGAATGAAACACCCTTACTTGAAGGTCACATTCCAAAGTCCTTCTTTTAAACACTAAAGGATTCACTTTCTAAAGTACAGTTGACTAGAACAAACATTGGTTTCTTTTACCAAACTAGGTACATAGAAAAGAGTCTATTAGCCAAAAGACCACACCTCCAAGGTCATCCAATGTGGAAGAATTATATGAAATGTACTTTTGTTCACTATGTAGTGAAAAGCAAAGGACATTTGCACACATAGCTATCATGGATCTATTTGGGGTTTTAAGCAACTTTATTGCTATGGAGGCCAAAATTTTTAATATACTATTTTAGATAAAGAAACTGAAGGACATTTTTAAAATACAGATATTATTTTTAAATTGTGAACACTTTGCATCATTAGCTCTTCACTTCAAGTGTGCTTCTTAGATTAATATTATTCAAAGGATGTGACTCCAGGATGAAAATTTGTGATGGACTGAGGTCAAATACAGGGTGATGCCAAGAAGACAAATCATGGCGTTGCATATTGTGAGCTGCTGGGGAGATGGGAGAGAGCTAATTGATCCCATACACAGAGGAAAACAATGGAGAGAGGATTAAACATAGAAGAATGGAAGAATGCAAAACATAAACTTCATAAATGTTCATAGAATCTTCTCTGGCCACAGCCTAGGTATAAAATATCTGTATTTGGAGCCTTGAAAATTGAAATTTATCTAACTTATATATCCACTCACTAAAATCTCACAGAGTTAAAGTTTGCAAAATTAGATTGATTTACTAGATTATAGGGATAAATTTCCTTTAGACAGAAAAGATAACCACCAATAACTCATGTGCAGGACCAAATCAATAAGACCTAATGAGAAATACAACTCAATTCAACTTGTCCTTTCTAAGACTTCACATGTATTTTTCACAGAAAATTTAGCATCTACATGAAGTTAACCAATAATTGTAGTAATTCATAGGTTTTTAAAAAATTTTTAAGACTGAAAGAATTCAAAAAGAGATTTTCATGTCAATTTTAAAACAGAACTGGAAGTTTAAAAATCACAATTTCAGTCTAATCCTGACAGGATGCAAACCAAATTAAAACAAAGGTTATTTGTAGCTTCCATTTCTGCAGACTATTTACATCCCATTTCTACCTTCTTCCTATCCCTGTGAGGAAGCATGGCACATGAAATTGGAAATTATTTTTCAACAGACAGTATGTAAATGTTATTATTTTACTTTTAAAATTTAACAGCTATGAAATTTTGGTAGTTATTTCAGCCTTTTAAATTATAATTTAAATATTGTACACATGGCTAGAAAATTGTATGTTTACAATAAAAAAGGCTTGGAATGAAAAGTAGTAGTCCCCTTCAGCTCTGCTCCCCAAAGGTAATCACATTTAACTGGTTAATTTTAAGGGCCCAAGTTTTAAAATCTGTATTTCTAATAATATGTTGATTTTTCTACTTTTTAAATCATTTTTAGACATTGTTACCAACTTTTTATTCTGCAAATGAAGATTTTGATAACTTAGGTAGTCCCACTTTCTTGTCTTTTTAAAATATGTGTTATTAACTATTCATAGTCTGACCTATATCAATTTTGTAATTTCAAGATTCATATTTATAACTTTATTATTTTCATCAAATGAAAATAGGAAAAATGCCTTACAACCATGTGTTTTAAATATGAAGGCTCTTGCCTTCCCATCTCTTCTCAAAATCTACAGTTTCCTAACAATATATTGAAATATTATATATTTCAGCTTATAATATTATATGTATATATACAGTTTCCTAACAATATATTTCATATTATTGAAACATTGTCTTTTATATAATCACAGAGTGGGTGAACGGTCTCTCAGTTATTCTGCAGTGAGTTAATGATTGACTCTACAAGTTGAACATGCGTGTTTACATTATGATAATGATGTTTATGCCTAAGTCCAATAACATAATATATGTGCCATTCAAAGTAACCAATACTAGAGTTAAGTTAAGATGACATCTTTTTATATGCATCAATTTTGTGTGTGTGTGTGTGTGTGTGTGTGTGTGCTGGGTATTAAACTCAGGGACACTCAACCACTGAGCCACATCCCCAGCCCTATTTTGTATTTTATTTAAAGGCAGGGTTTCACTGAGTTGCTTAGCTCCTCACTATTACTGAGGCTGGCTTTGAACTTTTGATCTTCCTGCCTCAGTCCCCCAAGCTGCTGGAATTATTGGCCTGTGCCACTGCACCTGGCATCAATTTGCTGATACCATATCCAGTTTTTCCTACAGTCTATCTGTAGATGAATTTCACTTATATCACATTTATTTAAAGTTGATTTATTTCTCAACTGGTATATAAACCATAAAATATAAAAATTATATGAGAGTAATATGATGTTTTGACACATTTACATATTGTATATGTTTAAATTAGGTTAAATATATCAAGCTTCTCAAACATTTATCATTTCTTTATAGAGAAAGCTTTCAAAACCCTTCTTTTTGAAGTGCTCAGTACATTACTGTTACCTATTGTCACCCTACTGTGCAATAGTACACCAGAATTTCTTACTCTTATGTAACTATAACTTAGGAATTACCTATCAACTTTTCTCCATTTCTCCCTCTCCCCACTCTGCCAGTCTCTGATAAATACCAGTGCACTCTCAACTTCCATGCAATTAGCTTTTTTAGATGCCACATGAGTGAAACAAGGCTTATTGTGCTTGGCTTACTTACTTAAAGATCTACAGTCTAGCTGCATTGTGCAAATAATAGGATTTCATTCTTCTTATGGCTGATGGTATTTCATGGTATATCCATACCTCATTTTCTCTATCCATTCATCAGTTGATGGACATTAGGTTGTTTTCATCTCTTGGCTATTGTGAATAGTGGTGCAATGAACATGGGAGAACAGAGGTCTATTTGTCATACAGATTTCATTTCCTTTGGTTGAATAGCCAGTAGTGGGGTTATTGGATCATATGTTAGTTTTATTTTTAATTTTTTTTTGGTAGCATTCATACTGTTTTCCATAATGGTCAAGGTGATTTATATCTCCACAACCATTGCTGAAAACCCCCTCTCAGATCTGTTTCCATTCTGGATCAAATGTTCTCAAGGCCTATTACACAGCTGCCATTTTGGACAGGAAGTCACTGTTTCCCTGATCTTGTCTTCCTCTGTTTGGGTTTATTCAGTTATTTTGCTGCAGTAGCTCCTAAAGTAACTAAGTGTTTTCATTTTTTTTTTTGTTGCCCCTTCCCCCTTTTTGTGGTGCTTAGGATTGAATCCAAGGCCTCAAGCATACCAAGACAAGGTCTTTACCACTGAGCTACACCTGCAGCTCTTTCATTAAGTAACATCTAAAAAAAACAAAATGCGTGTAGTGTAGATGAACTTTTTGAAAGTTTGCATGACAGAAAAGCCTGCCTATATTCTCAGCAATTGAAAACACTGATGCAGGAGAATCTCAAGTTTGAGGTCAGACAAGGTAAAAACGATTGGGGAAGTAGTTCAGTGATTAAGTGCCCCTAGGTTCAATACCCAGTTCCAAAAAAATAAATAGATGAATAACCCTTGTTTTATCTTTATCTGTTTTTTTCTTCCTAAATATAAGTGCTCTGATCCGTATCTCTTGGCATCCAATATGGGTGATAAGAAACAATTTCAGTCTAATTCTTGTTGGCTTAGAATTTATTCTGAATCTTCTATAATTTCATAGAAATTCTGTTAAGAGTAGATCTTTTAAAATTTATATGATATGCCCTTTTAACTTGAATATCTAGATTTCATAACTAAATAAATTCCCTGTAGAATTTCTTTAACAATTTTTTGTTTTCCTCTTTCCTTTTATTCTTGAATACTTATTCTTCAGATGTTGGAGCTTATAAATTCCACCTATATGCCTCCAAGTTTTTTTTTTCTTACTTTCATTATTTTTCTCTTTAATTTTAATGTTTTTGGATACCTAATTTTATCTTCTACAAACCAATTTTTTTTAAATTTAGCTATATTTTTAGTTTTCAGTACCTGTTTTGTGCTTTTTTATCCCAGTCCATAGTACACAATGTACAGATGTCTCTGAAGATACCAGGGTCTCTTCTGCTCTGTTAGGCTCTTTTATTGGGACCCTGTTTTTTTTTTTTTTTGCATATTTACCTTGATCAGTCTAATTTTAACTTTTTGAAGCTACCTCGGCACCTATGTTAGCCATTAAATTTTTAAAATCTGAATGATAATCTCCATGGAAATTCCATGTATTTAGGTAGGGTTGACACTTCTCCCCACAGTTGGTAGGTAGGGAGACTACCATTGTCACAGGAGCCTGTGTTCTGGACCTCTCATACTTATGTTAGTTACTCAAAGTCTTCCCAAGTAACTGACACAATTTTCTAGTTTCTTTTTTAATCTGCCTTCTGCAATTTGGTATGTAGGGAGGAAGATGGAATCAGTAGATCTTTTTATTTATTCATTCATTTATTTTTGGTACCAAGAAATGAACCAAGAAAGGGGCTTAACCATTGAGCCACAGACCTAGCCCATTTTATATTTTATTCTAAGACAGGGACTTGCTGAATTGCTGAGGCTGACCTTGAACTTACCCTCCTCCTATCTCAGCTTCCTGAGTGGCTGAAATTAAGGTGTGGGTCACCATCCCAGTAGAATAAATAGATTTTAAGACTAGCTTTCAGTGCTGTCCTTGTTTCTAGGGCTCTATCTCACTCCCAGCACTTTTTACCCATTTTTTGAGTCTCTTACTGTAACCCGTCTTCAAGGCAGGACCTCTCCCTCCTCAGCTGTCCTCTCCTTTGCATAGACACTAATGAATGTCATTACCTCTTATACCCTAATGACCCCTCCATCACCTCTACCTTCTAGAAATTTGGTATCTCCACTTATGGCTCTCATACTTTTTTCTTAGTTTTTTTCATGTTTTATTATTATTTTAATGATCATAAAAGATAAAGTAGATAAAGGCACATATTAGTCCAACATTTTAAGTCAGAATTACTTTCTCATGTGCAAGAAAAAATTAAGTTGTATGGTATTTGGAGGAAAGGAGGCATATGCCTTTCAATTTATCTTAATCTACTTACACTTGAAATTTTCATGCTCTAATCATGTTTACTTAGAAATATTTAGGTAGGACCACATTAATTATCATATTACTTTCACTTCTTATATATTATGATCATATACTCAACTAGTTCCATTAACGTTTTTCTAGTTCAAATTGATAGTGATTTATTTATATATTTTTAATGTGTTTATAGCAAATTGAACTGATATATTCCAAATAGGTTTAACCCTGGAGGGTCTTACTATTTAATATAGATAATGTCATAAATTCTTCTGAATAATTAGCCTGGTTTATCAGGTCTGAGGAAATTATAAAGCCATTCACTATATAACAATGCCATCACATTTAATTTTCTTTTCACAAAGGGGGAAAATATTTTCCATTCAGATTTCTTGAAATGCTAGAAATGACTAAATTTGTAGTATTACTAAAGTAATGGTGCAAAATATGTTATCATGCATCATTTTCTTAACTGCACAGCTCTGTATCCTGCCAGTTACAAATCATACTTAGGAGGAAAATATATAGAAAAAAATGGGCCAGAATAAGTTTTAGCTAGAATTACTTTTGTCCTTGATTTGGCTTAGAATATTTGTTCTTCTCTAATCAAGACAGGTAGGAGATAACAGGAACTAGATATTTATCAATTCTATTA
Organism: Urocitellus parryii; assembly: GCF_045843805.1. NCBI lineage: Eukaryota > Metazoa > Chordata > Mammalia > Rodentia > Sciuridae > Urocitellus > Urocitellus parryii. The sequence continues at coordinate 85,760,858 of NC_135541.1, read as the reverse complement.
ATTGTCAAAGGAGGATAGAAAAAACAGAACAAACAACCCCAAAACAGTAAAAAGAAGGAAAAGAAACATGGGATAAACCCGAAAGACTATCCCTTTATTGAGACCAATCGTCAACATTTATTGGCAGTAAGATTTCCTTTCAAAATGTGCACTTTAAAAACTTTGCTATTTAACAGAGCCACTTTGGCTGGGTCTGAGATCTCTCTCTAAGTCAAAGCACCCTAACACTGGTTAGAAGTTCCAGAAGCTGATTTGAATCATACAACTATGGCTACACACTCAATGGAAACCAAGTGCGTGTTACCACACTCCCAGAAATGGTACGCCCTTGTTGATTCAGTTTGAATCATATGCTCCATTCAAATAAAGTGTTAAAGCTAACCTTACTGGAGTTTTCTTTGTTCAGATGATAGCTCTGGCTAGCATTTACTGGAAGTCTCAGGATCTGTGTTTTTAAAAATGGTGGTTTTATGATGAGCTAGGAATAAAACAGATTTCTGCACAGGGTGCTGGGTTTCAAGTTTTGTTATTTTGGTATAAATGGGTATTGGAACCTGTTTCTGATTGTAAACTATTTTGTGTATCATTTGTGGCTTTCTGGATACTATAAAACTATTGAATATGGAAATAATTGTAATTTTTTGAAATAATTGTAAAGAATGCTTTATTTTGAGAGTTTTGTTATGGTTTATAAGAGACATTTTCCTATTTATACCTCAGGGCTATATTGGTACGTACAGATAAATGTACCTTAATTCCAGGAGCTTCAATTCTTAATATTCAAAACATTCATAATTTTTAAGTTAAATGTGATATTATTCAGCAGAAAGAATGTTTTTTCCCTTTTAACTTAAGACAAATTCTATTCAATGTCTTAAAAGTTTAAAAAACAGATATGGTAATGTAAAAACATGAGGAAATTATGGTGAAAGAATTAAAAACCACTTGCAAAATAAACAAATTCTCATGGTAAAAAAAAAATAAAAATCTCACAAAAATTTCTGGGTTTCTGTTTGGTGGGGTTTAGATATTTTGGAAGTTATCATTGCTAAGATGTTAAAAAAATATTAGATTTTTTTCAATAAAATAATATTTTTCATTATTTATTTCATTTCTACATCTTTTATTACATGTGACTTTGGGGTTTATGGCTTGAGATTCTGAAGTTTCATTCTTTGGATGTTTATCAGGTCCTGTAACCTATACATTTGTTCTTCAAAACTCTACTTCTTTCTGGAAGACTGGTGGAATTTTTTTATTGTTATACTGCGTTAGAATTTCTTCATGGGAGCTGTATGAACACAAATTAAAAATCAGCTTGTGAAGTTTGTTCTGGCTTCTATAAGTTATCCGAGGTCACAAGGTGTTGGAAGGAGAGACCGGGGATATTGGTGATCAGGTGCACAGTTCCGAGGGCAATTCATTTGATTTTTCTGACTTCTTAAAAGAAACAGCTTTCATATTGATAAAATGATAACGATTTTCCAAATTATTCAAATCATTGCCCACTTAAAATTACCTACTTTAGATTTCGAGCATTGAAAAAGCAACCACTCATGTTTCAACTTATTGTTGTATTCATAGCCAACCAATACCAATGATCATTGATTTGGGAAATGGGATATTAATCCCATGAATTTGTCTTGTTTTATGATCACTTCATTTGCTTTTGGTAAGAGTGTGTGTGTGTGTGTTGGAATCATTTACTGGGTTTTCCCAACATATTTATGTTTTTCTAATTTCAGCATGTGGCAAGTTGATGAAAATCACAGGCCCTGTGACAGTCAAGACATCTGGAACTCGATTTGGCGCTTGGATGACAGATCCTTTAGCATCTGAAAAAAATAATAGAGTATGTTGCTTCCACAACTTTCTTTGCTTAGAGTTATATTTTATTTATACTGTTCTCTTCTGGGTTATTTGTTTTCTTCAGGGATATTAATTTCAACTTGAAAAGTGTTAACATCACTTGCAAATATTTTCCATTTGTTACTACTATCTAAAAATACATACCAAGTTTATTTTAGTAAAATGTTCTATCTCATAATCCACCAGTACAAAAAATACAATTTTTATTGATTTTAGTCTTGTTTTATGGCTGAAATGTGCTAATTGCTAGTGTACAATGTTTTCTGTATATTGTTTATAAAACATGCTCTTTAGTTTGAAAACAACATTACTAAGTAAAAAAGACTCAAGAGCTGACCATTTTCTAAATAAACTAATATGCCCCTGGAATCTAGAAATAATTTTAAAAGAAATAACACTGAACCTTTTGGGAGGCATTTCATAAGTTGGCAATGTCCGCACTACGTATATGTACATTAATAGGTTTGTCTAAAGGTAGTTGTACCTTTAAGCTGATCCAGTGAACAAAAGTTACCAGAAAGTTCTGTGGTACCCATGAAGTAGAAATGAGTAGAAATTAGAAATATGAAATTAGACCATATTTTTTTTCAAGGCAAGGGATGGAATAAAAATAATTTGCTGAAGGTTGTATTTTGGTCAGTTATCAGTGATCACATTGATCCATCAGGTGATTTGATTTACATTAACCTATGCTTGGTCCACTGAGTGATAATGGCTTAAATAGCCAAAAAATAAAGCAAAGAAGAAAAAAAAAAAAAAAAAGCAAAAAGCAGATCAACTCCAAGACAGTAAACTCAGTTGCTTCTGTTCCACATAGAGAAATCCAATATTTTTACAAAACCTTGTAATACTATCACATTGCTGCAGGTCATTAGTAAATGATTTACTTCCAGTTCTAAGAATGATGATATTAATATGTGCTGACTGTGTTTATTTTGGAATTATCTTAAAAGTAGAAAATTGAGTCACTCCTTTTGTTTTTCTCCTTCTTCTCAGGTCTGGTATATGGACAGTTATACTAACAATAAAATTGTCCGTGAGTACAAGTCAATTGCAGACTTTGTCAGTGGGGCTGAATCAAGGACATACAACCTCCCTTTCAAGTGGGCAGGAACTAACCATGTTGTCTACAATGGCTCACTCTATTTTAACAAATACCAGAGTAATATTATCATCAAATATAGCTTCGATTTGGGGAGAGTGCTTGCTCAACGAAGCCTGGAATATGCTGGTTTTCACAATGTTTACCCCTATACCTGGGGTGGATTCTCTGACATCGACCTAATGGCTGATGAAATTGGGCTGTGGGCTGTGTATGCCACTAACCAGAATGCAGGCAATATTGTCATCAGCCAACTTAACCAAGATACCTTGGAAGTGATGAAGAGCTGGAGCACTGGCTACCCCAAGAGAAGTGCAGGGGAATCTTTCATGATCTGTGGGACACTGTATGTCACCAACTCCCACTTAACTGGAGCTAAGGTGTATTATTCATATTCCACCAAAACCTCCACATATGAATACACAGACATTCCCTTTCATAACCAATACTTTCACATATCCATGCTTGACTACAATGCAAGAGATAGAGCTCTTTATGCCTGGAACAATGGCCACCAGGTCTTGTTCAATGTCACCCTTTTCCACATCATTAAGACTGAGGATGACACATAGGCACATGTGATTTATTTTCATTGATCTAAACACTATCATTTGTGATAAACTCAATAGGAGCCCTTCTGTTTTTTTATTATAATTTTTCATCATTTCTCCAAAACAGAACATTTTTTATTATAAATTTGGTGTTTCAAAAGTCTGCTGAGTCTGTCTAAATTAATGTGTTCAAAACACATCTTAACCCCTGAATTTACAAGGCCTATCATGTCATTGTCATGAAAAGCACTAAAAAGAGCTCAAGTGGCTAAAGTCATAGTTTTGCAAAAGATTAATGATCTGCCTTATATTAGAGTCAGAGACTAATGTTGGCTTACATGCATGAATGTAATTTTCTTTTTTTTTTAAATTGTCATTTTTTTTTTACTGTCTGTTGCTCCACATCAGGAAATATTTTGGTAGGAATTAGGGTTAAGGAAAAAAAAACAGCTTTTTCCCCATTTATTACTAAAAAATATTTTATTTGTATAGAAAAATAGTATTGATCATTTTGCTGTTAACAGAATTCTCTGATGCGGTGCTGTACAGTCATTTTTAAATCTCTTGCTAACATTTTATTGGCAATATGTATTTCTATCATTGTAACCACCATTGTGCAATTGTATTTCTTCACTTCTGTGAAAGTACATAATATTTTTTATAAAATAGATTGAAATTTAATCTCAGTAATTATTTGAGTCAATTTTCAAGAATAGTCAAGAAGAGTCTTCTTGACTTACCCCCTTACACAATCATTATAAACTAAAAAGAAAATCAAAGCAGCTATCTTACATAAGAGCTTTTATTTTACCCCAAGTTCAATGGACCACTGACGTTGAACACAAAAACTGATTCAATGCAGCCAAGTTACTTTGTTCACAGAAAGCAGCCCATATGGTTGCTTGCAAAAGATGCAGATGAGTCACAAATTTTGAATTTGGGTTGAATTACTTATATATTATACACCAAACACATTTTGTTCTTTATTAATGAAATATATTATTTATTAAATATATTTTATTTTACACACAACTTGCAATAATGTAATTCCTTGTATCTAAAAGTACATGAAGCACATAAATACTCTTAAAAAAAGAAAATTTCTATAATGTCCTGTAGATTTAGATTTTGAGTTCTGAAGAGTTATTGTCAGGGCTTATGCAAAAGAAAATGATGAAAAGACTTGGGATTTGTCTGTTTGATTTCAAATGTATAAATAACCAACTCAGAAAGTGAGTAAGAAGGTAACCCCTTGTTATCTGATTCATTGTACATGCAGAAATAATGTATCCAAAAAAAGGAAAACTTTAGTGATATTTTGTTCATTATTCTACAAAACATATAACTCTATATTAAACATGTCATTGAGTTTGGAAAAACTTTCCATACATTATATTAAAAAGATTTCCTTAAGGCAGCTTTATAGAAATTAACATGGATTGATTTTGCAATTTTAAAAATATATTCTATATTAAATATTATATATCTTAAATAGTCATAAATATTTAGTTTAACACATATGTCATTCCACATTTTCTTTAAAAATAGGACATAATACTGCAAATAAAGCACTGTATGAAGAAATGATAATATTTAAATGTCATTTATTTAAAATGTCACAAGTAAAACACCTTCTCAAATATCTTCCTTTCAAAATTGTAGGATTTAAAAATCCAATCTTGAAACTGAAAAGGTTTAATAAGAATTTCTTTTTGTTTTCTTTTTGCCTACAATAATGTTAGCATGATTTAATGACCACTTTGGGTCCTTTGCAGTGTTGTCTTCTCTTTTAAAAAGAGTGTTGGAAAATTTAGGAGTTTCACTTGTCATAGTACACATACCACAAAAATACTAACTCAATACTTTGTATATCAAGTTTGTATAAGGAAAGAACATCACATCGATTTCAGAAATGAATTAGTTTTTAAGTAGATGGCCGATAATAGAATATCTTCATTATTTGTTTTTTAAATAATTATATGGTATCGTGTACATGCAAAATATGGATAATCACAGCTTATTTGTGCCGTGTGAAGCTTGTAAAGCAACTTATTGTTTCCTATGTAAGATTTTATCACCCCATAGATAATTTATAGTGTATGTGCTGCTGGAGCAAGCACAAACGTTATTGTCACTAGAAGCCGGTAACAAGTTTAAAAATGGGACTTGCATCAAACATTTATAGTTTAAAAACATTTTTTCTTAAAGTATCATCCGTTTTGTGCCTGAAATAGATAAGAACTTAATCTAGATACTGTTTTTTCTTAATCTCCAACATATAAAATAAATTTTATGAGGGAAATAATAAGTATTTTTAAATCATCCATATTATCCAAGATGTAAAGAAATCCAAACTCAGAAACTCTTAACCGTAAGTGAACTGTGTAACTGGTATTTTTCTGAATTAACCAAATCATTGACAAACTTCCATGTCATTCAAATAATAATATGTTCATGGTTTGATTGTGTTTGTGTGTTATTTGTATTTGTGGCATTTGAATCACAATGCTTATTACTTGTACCTAAACTTATATCTACAAGTTCAGAAAATGATAGTATTTCAGTGCATCACTAAATATGTAGAAATAAAGGAGAAAATAACAGCAGATGCATTATACACATAGAATAATGAGTGATTAGTTATGATTTATCACAAATTCAAAATCTCTGATTCCTATCTCTATACTCAGAGTCATCTTGCCTTTATAATTAACAGTATTATCTCTGACGAAATCTTTTCTTCACAAATTATGTTAAATTCTTTTTTATTCTTACTCCTAAGAAGAAACAGGTATTATTTGAGAATTATAAACAAGGTCATAACTACAAATTTTTAACCACAAGAATCATTTTTTAAAATGTCACTACATAAAATTATGCAATGTTCATTTCATAATAAAACTAGCTATTCCCCTATTAAGGTAAGTTTTACATATAATAATTCTTGAGCATTATTTTCCTTAAAGAATAGATTTAAAAAAAAAAACTTATGGGCTCTTCTTAGCACTTAGGTTTACCAAATTTTCTGTAAAATGTTACATTGAATGAAACTGACAGCAAATATAACATATTCATTCAAGTAAAAGCAATTGTGAAAAATAAAACCATTTTAGAGTTTCTAAAAGCCAAGCCTTTTAGAAATAGAATATATTTGAAAACAGAATCAAGACTGGCATGTTGCTGACTTGATAAGGTAAGTATTACTATTATATCTTTTGCCACATACACAATTTAAATTGCTGTGACACTATCAAACAATTTGAGTTAAAGTCTACTTCACCTTTTCCATCATCACAAGTGAACCACAAGAACAACTGCTATAAACTGGCCAGCCCAGTAATAGAGCCACAGAGCATGGATTCAAATTTGAGTGCCACAGGATGATATAAAGTCTAAATCACTGACTGCTTATAGCTTATAAAGAAAGAGTTATCCCTAAAAAGATCCAGGGTCAGTCACTAAATAGCCTTCAGTCTCAGTTAACACTGAACTCAAGCTTATGGAATGGTTTGGGTTTCTAAAATTTAACTTATTTAGCATAAAACTATTAACTAATAATTTGTCATGATCAATGGCTTCAGAGAAGGCTTAGGGCTTAATAAAGTTGGTTTCTTTGTTGAAAAATTGTACTAGAAAATACACAATGAAAAATTGTAGTATATGGAAGAAAAAAACAATGTCACTAAACCATTTTCATTATTTTTCTAAGAAATAATGAATTCGGTTAATGAAAATCTCTTAAGTAAATAATAGAAAACTATTCACTCTACTATTTAGTTGAATAGAAAGAAAATCCTCCTTTGAACTGGATTGACCAAATTGATTTATGTGATTCACATCTTGAAATTATGCTATGCATTTTATCCCTTTTAGTTGATCTGCTTCATCAGGCTTAGAATTTTAATCTTGTTTAGGGTCTGTCTTGTCTCCAAAATGTCAGACTAGTTGTCATAAAGTGTATCCCCTTGGAAGCCCAGTTTTTAAGTGCCAAATGAGCTTCATGAATATTAATTATGGTTAAACATTGACTTGAAATGATATAAAAGAAGACAAAGAATTGCACCTTGTCAAGAGTACACACTGTCATGACTATGACAAACTTGAAACATTATTCCTGGAGATCTGAAGCAACAGAATGAATGAGGAAGAGTTCTTAGGAATATCTCAGAGCTGCAAGAAGTTTGCTGATAAAATCAGACACACATATACAGTTCAAAACCAAGTTGCATTCCCACCCAAGTCACACTATACCCAAAAGAGATTGCATCAATTTTTGTGACTAAAATATTGCTACAATATGCCATTTCCTACAACAATTCAGACTTGGAAATATTGCATATCAGCAGACATTTCCAAAAATATGTGACAAAAGTCTGAAAAAGGAGCAAGAAATTAGCTAAATGAAGCATTAGTCATTTGAAGCTTAAGCATGCTGTAGAAGTTTATCATGTTGCAGTAATATATATCCAGCCAGACATTTGTCTAGACCATCCTGATTTCACATGAATTTGTATATATTGCCAATGGGTAGTTTACAATTTTTAAAACTACTTAATGGTGAAATATTTATTCAAAAAATAATTACAAAGCAGAACTATGTACTATCTAATGCTCTTGATGCTAGGAATCTAGCTGTCATCAGATAAAAGGTCTTTGTTGGTTTACATTCTGGCAGGAACAGACTGCAGAAAAAATAATGAATTCTTTTTGTATCAACCACTGTAAAAAAAATAAAAGAAATCTATATGATAAAGAGTGATTGGGTGTTTTCCAGGAGCAAAGTGGGCTAGCAGATGATGTTGAAAGAGAATAGTTAAGAGAGCTCTCCCAAAGAAGCTGCATGTCATGGTCAATTCATTCAAAGAATGAAATGTCACCACTTGATTCATGTAGAAAAGTTATCTTCTTCCTTTTTGTTCCTAGAAATAGTCCTAATATTTCTTATCCATAACAGAAGTTTATATATATATATATATATATATATATATATATATATATATATATTTCTTTAACTTCAAGTTCAAGAAAGAATTCATGGGGATAGCTGAATCCCTGGAAATATATGCCAAATTTAATGTGTTATCTGTAGTGGTATACACTTTGTGGTAGAAAATTTATAATTTTCATCAGATTCTCAAACAAAGTCATGACCCCAAAGAACATCACTCTGTTAAATCTACTTTAATCTCAAATTTATTAAATATCCTTATAATAAGCACTGGATTTCCATGATCTTTCTTGCAATTCTCAAGAATTTCAACTCACTTTTTTTATTAAAAGAAATCAACATCCTTGTAATCCCATTAACTTTTTTTTCTTCAAACGAATTTAAGATTAAGTTGTTTCCTTTAAAAACTCTGGAGATATTTTGTTATATTTGGACCCAAATCCAGTTATTTTTCTGTGATACAGTCTTTCAGGCACATTCTTGCCAGATTTGGTGACCCAAGAGTTTCTATTATGGAGCCTGTCCTACATCTATTTGAGTCTAGAGAACATTCTCTTATAATTCCAATGCAGCCTTTTGGCAACACCATTGGACTGTGACTGAAATTGAGCAGATGTAGTGTGTTCCAACAAATTTAACTGCAAACTCCTTTTTCTGAAATTAGCCACTAAAGCAACATATAAACAGAAAAAAAAGGTTTTAGGTGATCTGTATATGATCTATAGGGCTGCTTCAAAATTTTTTTCAAGACTCTTTTTAAAAAAGAAAAACAAAAACCTCCAGCCACACTTACACAGATAAAGTCATGCTGAAGAGAAAATTGGGGCGGCTTCTACCAGTGGTGTTTTCTTCGATTCCAACCTCCCATCTAAGGACTTGAGAAGGTGTATCCATTAGCTTCCACTTCAATATAAACCAAAAACAATAAAAATATGTATTTTAATTTTCTCTCTAGTGTCTTTATTAATCTTTAGAAACTACCCTTGGATTATGAAGTCTGCATTAAAAAAGGACTTAAACAATTTCTTAATTATTGGATTTTATGAAAAGATAAAATCTAATAATGTAAATTAATACCTGTTCTAGATATTTGTTTTCAATAGTTATCTTCCAACTTGTTTGGTTCACCTTCTGTTTTTAACTCTCATTTAATCAGCCCCTTTGATCTCCATCTCTACACCCTATTTAGATATGCATCCTTTACTTACTCACCTGAGTCTTCTCCTGTTTGATCAGTTTAATTTTTTGTTTGGCCAATGACCACTTCTACCAACTATGGCTTTATGGCATGCACCCTGGCCAAGTTAGCTCTTATTCTCCATGACAGATAGAAGAGTCCCTCATAATTCATATTCAAGATTGACCTTTTTCCCTCTGATTAAATTCCTATTCATCTTTCAAAATTCACCTAAAATATTGTCTTATTTCTGAAGGATATACAAAGGTCATTCTTTTGTGTTCCCACAGTATCGATTTTATATTGCCAAAATGATCACATCATATTGTGTAATCATTTGTTTCCCTCCAGTTATTGTGAACTCACCAAAGGTTGGGTCATGAGTTATCTTCCTTAGACACCAGTCCCAGGCTCAGAGGTTGATACAGAATATCTCCACAGTAAATGCTAATAACCAAAAAAGTATGAAATTGAGTGGCTGAAACGTAAACACTAAATCTATGTTGCATTCTGAGAAGTGAGAATTTAATATAATTCATGAGAAATCAGCATTTTCAAATTTATTTTATTGGTTGCAAATTCTTTTTATTGACAATAAATTTCTATTTCTTACTAAGATTCTAAATATAGAAAGTGTCAAGAAGATTGGTTAGGTTTTAATTTACTCTTGTAGATGATTTGACCTCTCCCTGGCACAGTAAATTTTATTACAGGTCAAAGTGGCTTAAAAAGGTTCCCATAGTTATTTGCCTCATTCAGATCCATTTTTAAAAAGGAAAAGTAATTTTAACTTTTCACCAACTCAGCTTTTCCTTTCCTATTTTACATTTTTTTCTCTATAAGTAAGGACATTTTTTAGAAATATGCTTTGTCTTTGGCAGAACAGACAGGATTCTACCACAGGGACATGGGCTGCCAGGCCAGGGAAAGATTAGGGCACCTAACTTCCTCTGGGTTTTACCCTTGCTTCCTTAGCCTGTTTCCAAGGGTGCACCAACAAGCAGTCTGATGCTCATCTGTCAATCATTCCAAGTAGATGCTTCTGGTAATGTCTTTCAAGAAATATCAGTGCAGAACAGCACTTTATATGGTACAAACACTCCTCCAGAGGAGTTTTTGTTCTAAAATTAGGTGTAACACTATGTCTTTGAGAAAATTTGTGTTGTACAATAAAAATTTCCAGCCCTTTTAATTTTTGTTTTGAGACAAGATCTTGCTAAGTTTCACAGACTGGCTCAAACTTGTGATACTCTTCCCTCAGTTTCCTGAATAGTTGGGATAACAAGTGCGAGCCACAGTGTCCCACAGATAGTTTTCAAAACTGTTCTTTAGAGCTGAAGTTTCTATAAGGATCCCTCAGAGTACACTATAATAGGATACTGAATTTACCTTGTTTGAGATAATAAATAACACCCTTTCTCGCCAATAAAAGAAACATTACTTTGATCTACTTTTAAAAATGCTTCTATGTGAAGGTTTTATAGTCACAAGACACTTAGTTGTTTAAAAAAAAAAAAAAAACAACGATGAAAACCACTTAACTAGATTGTCCCCTAGTTTTTTTTTTTTTTTTCAGCTCTAATCTTCTACTGATTTTTGTTTCTTAATGTTTGATAAAGTCTGCATGAACTGGGACACAGACACTTGCATAGCCCAGACTGAAGTGGAAAACACCAGAGGAAAGGAAGAGATAAAAATGAGTGTTTGATAACTCAGTTTCCAAATGTTTTTAAAGTAGTTTCAATGGAGTTGCCTAAATCATGTTTAAACTAAGACAAACATTTCATATCACTCCCTATTATTTATTTATTTATGGCACCAGGGATTGAACCCACGGGTGCTTAATCACTGAGCCACATCCCCAGACCTTTTTATTTTTTGAGGGGGGGGATCTGACTAAGTTGCTAAGGGTCTTACTAAGTTGCTGAGGCTGCTTTGAACTTTTGATCTTCCTGCCTCAGCCTCCAGAGCTGCTGGGATTGTAGGCATGTAGTATCATGGCCAGCTGCTCCCTATTATTTGACTAAACCCCCTACTTATGGATAGTCTCACTTATTCAAAGTTCAAGGTTGTTTCCTCTTTACACTACTTTTATGAAGTCAGTCTCTCCTGGCTTAAGCTATTACTAAATGACTTACAAATCCCTTTCACAACTCCAACTCCAGAACTACTGGCTATCTAAATGATACCTGTATGCAAATGCCCTATCAACAGAAAGGCAGCACATCCATAAATGAACTAGCTTCTCTTATGCCAAATTCCCTAGAGGATAAAGTCTACTCTTAACAGTATACAAAACCCTTCATCATCCTCAGTAAACATTTGAACTGAATGGACTATACATTGGGCCAAGAAGCATAAGTAAAATTTTTAGGTCATTCAGAATATGGACAAAAGATAAACTTATAGGAAAGAAGGCTTATATTGCCTACTGCTTATCATTATTCCCCTGTCTCTTTGACTTCTAGGGTGCCCATCATGTCTTTCTTATATGGTTACTTGTTGCATGCATTTCAAAGATTAGCTTTAACTTTGCTTCTCCCAGGAAGCTTTTCTAACTATTCCCTTAATCTTGCTGTTTGCCCCTTTTCTTGTGCCATCTTATTTCCTTATACTCACCTCTATCACAGCTACCATAACATTTAATTTAAATAAGTTTCCCTTCACTTGTCTCCCTCCACTGAAAACTATGAGCCTCATGGAATCAATAATGAAAATATTATTGTAGTTTTCCCAGTTGACTTGACCAACCAAACCATTGTATTTCATCTATGAAATTGGTCTCTTCTGCACATATTTAACTCTTTCTTATCTTCTTTCCCTATGACCAAACTGTCACAAAATGCAAAGATCCATTAATTCTTCTTCTAAAAGATCTTTCTCCTCCATCTGTGGTCTCACCCTAAAGACACGAGTGATATGAGCTCTCACCATTTTCCACCTTTAAAATGTACTGCAAGTTACACCAGGTAGATTACTCTGCCTCCAGTCTCTCCACACAAAGTGTAACCTTCATCTTTCCATCAGGTTCATCTGGATAAAGCATTATGACACACCCCTGCTCAGTAACAAATCCATCTCCTGTTTCCCATTATATTCATTTCTGGCTGTTCTGACTGAATCCTTGACATTTACAGATTTATTTCCCATTTTTTCCAACATATTTCCTCTAGTCCAAGAATATATTTTTCATAAATATGTAACATAAGCCTTCTTTCCTCTAATTTTATCTAATGTCCACATTCTCAATGACCTAAAAACTTTACTTCTGCTTTTTTGGCTCAATGCACAGCCCATTCAGTCCAAATAATTCCATATGAAGCACCAACATTAAAGAGTAAGAGAACAAGAGTCAGATAAACTTACAAGGAAGTAATGGTCTTTTGATTCTACAGAAGTACATGGTGATTTTAATGAAATGACTTTCAGGAAATGTTTAGAAAACGGACTTAAAAACCTTGCTTTTGACCTTTTATACTCCAATTAATTACATTCCCCAGTAAGTGTGAGCTGTTTTGTTAGACCACCTCTGTCAGAAGCTGACTAATGATGCTATAATATCCTGATAAACCTGGTATTGGAACCAACATTGCACCACACCAACTCACCCTGGGAATGTTACTCTGGAGGAATGATAAAATCACCACTTTTTCTAAAATAGAGAGGAAAGCCTCCTCTAATGAATCTGCAAGAGAAATTAGAATATTTATAAACAAGTTTGAACTGCTGAAATCGCTTTGTGGAAACTTTCACCTCTCTAGAGCCGTCTAGAGTCTCATTTTGAACCTTCTTATGTCTAGTGAAAGTTTCTTGAAACCATGATATCTCAGTGTCATCAATACAAGAGAGCCCCCAGATGAGTTGAGACCAGAATGAATAATACATAAAGGAAGAAACTAGGCCATGCCAGAAATGCACAGGTTGATTCTGAACTGAGACACTCCATGCCTTCATTCAGCAAATACTTATGGTAGACTCATGAAATTCCAATGTATCTATCAATTGATATAGGTGCTCGTTACTGTGGTCACAGAAACTAGCTGAGGACAAACTTAGGGGCTTCTTTTCTAAGTTTTGCAACCCATAGTAATGGACCAAGTATTCCTTGGATTTTATAGGAGCAGTAAGTAGCCACTGACAACCAATGAGCACTCCTCTCCTCCCCATTACGTGCTTTGTGGGCTTATTTTGTCTACTGGTCACTCTGCTAGTGACCTACAAGATTCAACTTCAAATAATTCACTCTGATTTTTTTCTCTAATTTTCAAACATTGTAGAGACTGAGTAACTATCCTACTCATTATTTGGTTGTCCTGCCAAAATTAGTGCCTAGTATATAGTATTTTTTCAAATAAATAGTTACTAAATGAATAAATGCACAAATAAAGGAATAAAGAAATAGATTGTTACAAAATAATCATCTCAAAGTCAGAACTCCCAGTTGAATACCTCAATGTTCAGGGTTTTGTTGTTTATTTTCCTCAGTAAATTGGGGATTGCCTTGGATATTGTAGTTTTATGTTCATATTATGTTTAAATATCTGTTTGTTTAGACACAGTGATTAAGTAGCATGTTAAAAGAATTCTAATCTCAAATCCGTAATGGCTCAGTTATTATTTTACCAGTCAAGTTATAACAGTGGGACAATATGCTCATCATAGTATTTTCTGTAAGTACTTCTACTGTTATAAATAATAGCAATACTAAACTAACAATAGCAGGGAATATTAATAGTGTCTGTATTCATTTTTGTGGTCAGCTTATTTTTTTTAAGTCAGAGAACAGAGATTAGTATTTTGGAATATAGGGTTAATCCCCCACCTTCCCTTAATTGTATGTATATAACCATAACAAAGAATACACCACTGAGAGAAAAAATTGCTTCCTCTCTTATAAGAACTTTTCTTTTTTCCTTCCTGTCAGAATTTTAGTGTTCTACTTTTATAGCTATGCTGTTTAGCCCTTCTGTTCTTATAGTTAGCAGGCAATTGGAAACTCCTTATTTTTTCCTGAGAGAGAGAGAGATTCACAAATAAAGTCAGCATTTCCCTAAAAATCATCAACATCTGTTGCAGTAATAAGTAACTTGCCTTTAGAGTCTCCCCAGAACATCCTGCAGAGCTTTGCCTACACCCACAGCTTCAGCCAGAAAAATAAAACAAATGCCTTTCAAGAGTGATGTAATTGTCTAAGGAAACAGAATTCAGTGAAGTAGAGAAGGCATAAAGTTTGCAGCACTATATATGACATATGCATTGAGTGTGATTAAATTAGAAGTATTGGGCCATTTGCCCACAGTTCTATTCTGCATAATTTTTGTTTTCCTGATGCCACAGTTTTAAAAGACAATGAGAAAAGTGAGATCCAATAGGTTTTCTCCTATACTTAAATGCTGTGTTCATTTTATTGACTGTCCAAATTCTTAAATCAAACCATATCAAACCGGCAGTACTTGTTGACATGTTTTTCTCTTCTATAACTTGACTTTCAGAACCATAGGAGTTGTAAAGACTTATTTACCAGAAACTTACAGAGAGTCAAGTGGCCAGACTGCAGAATTTGATCCTCAGAAGAATCATGCTGAATTTTAGTCCCCAGCAGGGAGAACCGTTTTTCCCTTTCTTGTCACTAGCAGGCAGGCTGTGTTCAGTTTATTTCACTTTTATTGAATGTCATCTATAAACTGCCTGGTACTGAACTCCTCATTTATCAAAGTTTAGGTGCTCACCTGCATGAGATATATGTTTTCTAAGAATGAGAAATGACCATGAAGCCAGAATTCACAATTCTTTATCAGGTATATTAATCAGATTTATTTTAAAAGACAGAGATCCATAATAAAGCTGATATTTTTAATATCTATACAAAAAGGAGAAAGGAAGATAGAAAATGTAATTTGGATTGTGGTTCAGATTCATCACTAGTCTCTAATGGCAAGGGTCAAAAGGGGGAGTCTTTCTTGCTACAAATAAAGTCCCATCACCCACCCGCTCATGGTAAAGGGCAAAAAGAAAGCAAGAGAACTTTTGTTGTCATGGAAAGAATCCCCAGTCTCCCCACACCCCCAGTCCAGCATTCACAGACTGAAGTCATCGGGTTTAACTTTTTTATGGTCCAAAAAGCCTAGGATCAAACAAAGGTCACTCTAATTCTCTACAGCATTATCCCTCCACTTTCAGACCTTTGATGCCCACCTGGCATGTCCTCTAGAATGTAAAATTGGGTTATAAACAATATCTTCTATCTTTGGTGAAGTGTCAAAGAAAGTCTTTGCCTACTTTTTAATTGGGTTGTTTGCATTCTAATTGTTGAGTTTTAAAGTTTCGTTGTATATTTGGGGTAACTGTTCTTTATCTGATATATCTTTTGCAAATATTCTATCCCAATCTGTGCCTTGCCTTTCATGGTTTTGACAATGTCTTTCACAGAGCAGGGATTTTTAATCTTAATGAAGTCCATCTCAAATTCTTTCCTTCATGGATTTTATCTTTAGTGTTACAACTAAAAAGTCATTTCTAAACACATCTACATTTTCTACTTCTAGTTTATCTTCTAAGAGTTTTATGTAGTTTGGCACTTTGGGGTCTATGATATATTTAGAGCTTAAATTGGTGAAGGGTGTAAAGTCTGTTTCTAGACTAATTTTTTTGCATGTGAATGTCCAGCTGAAGACTGTCCACTCTGTTGCAATGCCTTTGGCCTTTGTCAAACACCAGCTGATTATATTTACATGTTTTGCTTGCTTTTTATTCTGTTGTCTGGAACCTACCCTCATATATTCTTATTTAATTGATCGGGAATGGAGCCCTGCAGCAGTATTGCTTTTACATTTTATGAGGAGATTCTAGTAAGCAATCAGTGCTGAGAACTTCTGCTGAGTCTAATGGAAACCTGGCTCTCCCCAGAGGATATAACTTCCCTTTCAAAACATAACTATTTTCTCTCCAAATGCCTCTTATACGTGTGCCTCTGGAGGTGAATTCTGATCCTCTCTGCTCTTTGTGGCAACATATTGTTTACTGGTCCTCACAGCATCACTTCTCAGTTTTGAAACTCTTGGCATTTGGCTTTACCATCCATTTTATGTCTTTGCAGACTTGCTTGTAAAGACAGTTAAATCCATTTATTTTTGTTCAAAATTTTGCATCCGGGCTTATCATCATTCACAATATTGCTACCACACATGATATATTGGGGCTTCCCAAAAGTTTGACACCCTGTCTACTGGTAGTCTTCTCATAATTCACTTGATCACATGGGCACACTCCAGACAATTATTTGTAATATATACACAAGTAATTTTTTTCTGGTGGAAATTTTCTCTTTTCAGAGAGCTTAAATTCTCTTTATTCATATAGCACTACTTGGTTACCAAACAGCAGGAGTAATCAATTCACCAGAAAAAAAAAAAGAGGGAATTGATTCAACCCTATAGGTAGTGGTTTCAGATCCAGACTATGAGCCAAATTTTATTACTTTTACCTCTAGGTATTAAAACTTTTTATATATTGAGCAATTCTTGAAGTAACTAAGTCTTTTGCCACAGATCAGGTTTTTTATCATTAAATAATTAATTATGAACCAATTCATTATTAAGAGCCTTGACCTATTGTCCCATGTATCATCTGCCATGATGAAGGGTTTCTCTAGGCAATTAGTCACATTTCCAATTAATATAAATGTGTTTCAATCATCATGTTCCATACAGGAAAAGGAAAAATGACTTCAGTAATTGCACTTTGCATTACTATAGCAACTTTCATTTAAGAAGCTCAAAGCACTAATTTAATTAAACCTCCAAATACTCTCCCATGAAGTAGGTGTTATTATTTCCATTTGACAAAGACATAAATGAAGTTACAGAAAGATTAATTCGCTTGCCTATGGTTACACAGTGAGTTAGGAGAGGTCAGAAAAATGCTGAAACCTCAAATAGATAGTCCTCCATAGTCCGGGTCAACAATCTCTCATTATCTGTACTTTTCTCCACCGTCTCATCAACTTGGCTCTGGCCTGTGATGGAAGCAGTGGGAATTTTAATTCTTCATGACTTAAGACTGAAGCATAGACTATTCAAGAATGTTTTGACTTACACACTTGTGTCTCACTTTCTGGGAGGTTATACATTTGGAGCAAATTCTGGCAGTGTTTTCTTCCCTTTTTTCTCAAATACTTTTTATCAACACATTCTCTCCTTTTTGGTGTGTAATTAAGTAGCCTAATCCCTGAAAGCAAGGCTGTTTGCTTTTAATTAAGGAGTGAGTTGTGCATCAAAGTTTCTTGGGAAATTTTCAGAATCTCTACCTAATCTTTTCTTAATGAAATGGATCTGATGGTTGCCCTGTTTGCATTAGTCACAGTACATGCTGTACATGAATTTAAGAAGTGTATTGAACAAACAAAGTTAAAATATACCAGGAAGTGCTCACTGTCAAGGATATGAATATTTGGACTTCTTCAAGGGTAAAAAGTTCATCATTATATTAAATTACTATATAGAATCATAGCATCTTCACAGTAAGGCAGTTTCATACCATTACTTTTTAACTGTTCGACTAGGGGATCTATTAGCAAAACATAGTATTTTTAGAAAAATCCATCTAGTCACAGCTAGTCTTGTAATATTCTATACATGTTGAAGTCAGTGCAGTCAGATGGATAAAAATCTAGATACACTGCCTCCTATCATTGAGTAATATATTAGAAAGCTCAGGGTGCCGTAACAATACCACACTGTGTCTTAAAGAATAGAAATCTATTTTTTTTCATAGTTCTGGAGGCTGGAAGTCCAAGATCAAGGTGCTAGCAGGTTCATTTCTGGAGATGCCTCTCTTCCTAGTTTGCAGATGGCCACGTTCGTTCTTGCTCTTGCTCTTTCTTCATATGGCATTTCCCTATGCTTGTGAAGAGAGAGATACCTGGTGTCCCTTTCTCATTGTATAAGGATATTCTCCCATTGGATTAGAGCCCTACCCTTATGACTTTATTTAATCCTACTGGATAAAGGCTCTACCTTATGACCTCCTTTCAAAAATCCTTATATCCAAGTACAGCCAGGGGAGATGGGGCTACACCACCCAAATTAGGGGTGGGGGTGGGGGATCCAATCACTTCATCACAAGTAATTAGTATCTTAGTGAGGCAAAACAAAAAAATGTCCATTCCTAGGTCCAGGAACCTACATATATAAGAATGACCCTGCTGAGGAAGAACATAACTGAATATTTCTAAAGCACACACTTTTTTTTGGGGGGGGGGGTACCAGGGATTGAACACAGGGGCACATCCCAGCCCTTTTGATTTCTTTTTTTTTTTTTTTGTTTTTGAGGCAATTCTCACTAAATTGCTTAGGGCCTTGCTAAATCACTGATGCTGGCCTCAAACTTGTGATCCTCCTATATCAAGCTTCCGAATCACTAGGATTACAGGAATGTGTCACCTTACCTAGCTATGTATTTAATTTTTTTTAAAAAAAGTATTTTCTTGAAAGGAAACACATTCTACTTGAGTTCCACTTTTTCTATGTACTCTATACTCACCTCATTTACCAATAGAACTGCTACTTCAGGCCTGGAAAACTTTTTTCGTATATGAAGCCTACTCCATTTTGAGCATTTTCCAAACAGAGCTCTACTACAACTTTCAAAAAGAAGTAATATAGTGTCACATTGATATTAGAACTCAAAGCTCTAAAGTTTCTAGTTCATACATTCAAGATGCTACATAATCTCCAGAACTACATTAACTTCTTTTCCTTCTACCTTTAAATTTTATTATTCCTTCCAGACTCAAGAATATTTAAAATTAAAAGATTATGAGCATTTCAAGATCTGCAGAATAGTAGGAAGTTATACTGGTAAGTTATGGCCAGCATCAGGCTAGCCCTCCTCCTCATCAGCAAATGGTCATGTGTTTCAAATACAATGAACAGTGTAGAATCACATAGGGTGGAAAGAGGGATAGAAAGAGACATAGTAAGCAAGTAGATGCACTCTTATTTATGCCCAAGTAATGTGAAAAACAAGAATCCCCTAGAAATTACTGAGATATTCTTATTTTGGTAGGTTAGCCACACCAAAGCTACTTGTCTTTATAATTTTGAAAAGCCTAAATAACTTTAAAGGATTATATCACCATTCATGAAGTATTTAATTCTAGAAATTGTTTCCCATTTATAGTATAATTTCTATTCTCTTTAATCTGTTTTATTCTAATTCACCTTATTGCAGAAAATTTCATATTACATCTAATTACTTACTTGTAAGATATATTTTTTATGTACTGCCAGCTTCTTAAAAATTATGATCAATAATTCATTTAATTGTGTTTTTCCATCAGGTGGCATAATGACTAGCACATAACATGACTCAAAATGTTTGTTTAGATTTGGTTAAGATGGCCAAATGAGGTGGCACATGTCTGTAATCTCTGCAACTAGGGAGGGTAAGGCAGAAGAATCTCAAGTTCAAGAACACCCTTGGAAACTTAGCAATATCCTATCCCAAAATAAAAAATAAAAAGGACTGGGGATATGTTTAGAGGCAAACAACCCTGATTTCATCCCCAGTATGAAAACAAATCTGAATAAGATCATCTCAAATTTGCAAATAATTTTATTTTTCTGGATGCCTGAAGTGACTCTTCTTATTTAGGGAGCCATAAAAAAATTACCTGAATTATCAAGTATTTAAATTATCACTACATTTTTAAGAAAATTTTTGTCATTTAGAACTCCATATAATTCAAGTTAGTTACTCTCTAAATTAGAGGTCTCTCTTGGTCAGTTGCAAAGTATTTAGATTTATGAGTATAGGAGTATAAAAGGTGATGCTATGCTTAATTGTTAATGGGCTAGAAGTTATGAAATATATTATCAATAATCTATAGAAGTATTATTTTATTAATTTTTCTGTTTTAAAAATGTTTTCCATTTTGTTTTAAAAATATATAAGCATATATACTTTAGTCATATATTATATATATATATGTGTATATATATATATATATATATATATATATATATATATATATACAAAAAAAAGCAAGAGGAAAACATAGCCAGAGGTGGACCATACTAAAAGGCATAAAAGCTAATATTTTGCCACACATACACACAAAATTCCATCAATATATATATTTTTGTGGGGAGGTACCAAGGATTG
Source organism: Urocitellus parryii (assembly GCF_045843805.1). NCBI lineage: Eukaryota > Metazoa > Chordata > Mammalia > Rodentia > Sciuridae > Urocitellus > Urocitellus parryii. The sequence continues at coordinate 85,740,048 of NC_135541.1, read as the reverse complement.
AAATCAGGAGCATTCAATCACTGAGTCACATCCCCATCCATATTTTGTATTTTATTTAGAGACAGGATCTCACTGAGTTGTATAGTGTCTCACTTTTGCTGAGGCTGGCTTTGAACTTGCTATCTTCTTGCCTCAGCCACCAGAGCTTCTGGGATTATAGGTGTGCACCTCCACAACTGGCTTTAATTTTTCAATAATACAAAATGTCCAGAAGCAACTAGAAGGTGTCCTGACAATCTTCTTGTACTGTAATAATCTATTTATGTTCCCAAGAAAGTTCAGACAAAAGAAATAGTCCTAGGTTGTAGCTTAAGGAACTTTTCAGTATAAATATAAATGTGTACACACACACACACACACACACACACACGACTTCTCACACATAAATATTTTGGTGGTAAGTAGTCTTCAGTCATATTCTACAGTTGAGAAAATGGGTCTCACGTAAATCCCAATAACGGGACCAGTGGCTCACAAGTGTGGCTCCTATCTAGCAGCTTTCACACCACACAGGAACTTGTGATAAAGTCAAATACTTGCATTCTTACCTTAAACCTTTTAAATCAGAAACTCTGGGGTGAATTCCTATAAGCTGTACTTTAAAGTCCTCCAAATCATTCAATTAAGTCTACAGTCTGCCAACTACCAGTCTAAGCTTACAGCTGATGGTAAAGCCTGGTTTCAGTGCTACAGATCCCATTTTTGCTTTAAGTCCTTTGATTATGGTCTTGGCCAAATAAATGAATACTTTGGTGATGACATTAGTAGTAGTTCAGTAAATAATGATAAACCTTCTGCCAAACTCTTTTCTATGGATGTCCACTTTCTTAGCCAAAATATGTTTTGAGTACCCTTACTAAGCTCACTGTAATGCATACAAATGAATCTAATTTAAAATCAGGATTTCTCGCCACTTTCTTTTTTTACTGAATTCTTCCTTTGCATGGTATGTCCATTTTCATGGTGTTCTCTAACTCTCTCCAGCTTCCTCATTCCTTTTCTTCTGCTTCCATTTTATCTCTTTCTCTCTGACTTTTTCTGTTTTAATTGTGATCACTGTGTACACCTGCTCTAGCCCAGCTTATCTTACTGAGTGGATTTTAATGCCATGTTGTTTAGATAGAATTTGAAATTGCAAAGGAAATTTATAGTTCAGGGAGTATCATCTGGAGAAGGCCCTAATTTATTTTCACAGTTATGTAAAATTTAGATCTCTCGTGTCTGTCAAACCTGGAAGCAGTAGCAATTGTATTTCACAGGCCAGTCTGCACAAAAGATTTAAACCAGACTCTAGACATTAGGGACTCTTTCCCTTACCTCTTCCCTCCAAGAGAGGCCAGAATATTTTGTTCTCTAAGAGAAAGGAAAGAAATTGAATTATATTATCACAAATATAAGCAAAATCAGAATATTCTTCCATATCAAGAATCCTTGTCCATGGGCTGAAAAACTAGACCAAGCTACTCTTTCTCTCTCTGAATGAGATAGACACTGTGTTTCCCTATAATTAAATAGGGCTGGTATGGTTCAGTGATAGAGAACTTGCCTGGCATATGTGAGGCCCCGAGTTTGATCCTCAGCACAAGAAAAAATAAAAATAGGAAAGAAAAAGTAAGTAGGATGTTCCCCTTGGACATAGCATTGATTCCCAGAAACTATCACTGTGGCCATTTCATATGTTTTCCAAAGAGGCCTAGAGAACAGTTGTGTAGTGGAAGACCTGCTGTATGGTCACTAACATAGCTCAGGTGAATCAGTCAGGATGCCCTAACAATTTATGGAACCACATAAACTCTTCCTCTTATGGTTGTGTTGACCTTGACATCACCTAGGTCCTGTCACTCAGAGACAAGTGTAGGAATCAGAGTTTGAAGAACCACTGCATTCAAGTGTTGGCTCTAGTAGTCACTAGCCAGAAGAGACTCCATAACCGATTTAAGTGTTCAGAAGTTTTTGCAGCCATTAACTGGAAGCCTGATACCATTATCCCACACACAAGAAACTTTGAGAGTAAGCTGAGAATCAGTGGCTCTCAAAAGAAGGTCACACTGATGCTCATGACAATAATGTCTGGAGACATCTTTGGTGATCATAGGAGGAAAGGGGTAAAGTGGATATTCAGGATTTAGTGAACAGAAACCAGGGATGCTGATAATATCCTATATGCATAGGATAGTACTACACATCAAAGAATCATCTAGCCCAAAGAAGTTGGCGGTGCTGAATGTGAGAAAACCTGTACATAAAGATGCTTTGTAAACTGAATGGAAAGTTATTGAACAAGTATGGACTGTGCATTGGGAATTGTCTTTAAGAATCAGAGGGGGTTTTCACTTTAAACTTTATTGCACAAAAATGTGACACTGAAGTTCCACAAGCTTCAGTCAACACCAAAGGGCTACAGTATGTTTACCCAGTATCTTCAACTTGGCAACTTGGCCTCAAGCTTTTTAATGTTTTACTTGCTTCCTCAACTAATTCTGTCAAAACAAATTTCAAAAGATACTTTCAAACTACCAATTTTTATTGTGATATTCCAAAGTATGCCACAGGCTGGGGATGGAGCTCAGTGTCAGAGTGCTTGCCTAGTATGTGTGAGTTCCTGGGTTTGATCCCCAGTATTACAAAATAAAATAAAAGTAGAACAGGATCTATATGTCCTACATCATAGTCATTCAATAGAAAATAATCTGGTTTTATACTTTCAACGGTTCTTGTAATAGTAATATGAACATGGTATTTATAGTCAATAAATGTTCCAAAATCAGTTATGTGGCAGTATCATTAATTTTTCTGGATCAGAAAAAAAAGAAGTGGGGTATTAACATTGTTATTAAGTAATAACCACTTACATTAAAGAAATATTTAAAATATGTGAAACTCTTTCACTTATGTTAGTTTATTTAATCTCCACAACCCTCTTTTGAGGTAGTTACCCTTATTTGGGAAAGGACACAGACACAGAGAAATCAGATAAAATTTCCAAAATCATGAAGCTAATTAGTGACAGAGCTGGGATTTCAGGCTCAAGTGATTTACTTTGGATCTGCAATATCCTCCAAAGGCTTAGGCTTCAGCTTGGTGTTATTAGGAGGTAGTAGAAACTTTTCGAGCATGGGGCCTAATGAGAAGTTATAGGTGGTTGGGGCATACTTTCAAAAGGAATTGTGGGATTCCAGTCTCTTCCTGTTTTCATTTTCACCTTGGCCAAAAGGTAACCAGCTTTACTTCTTCAAACTCTTCCCCAGCAGGATGTGCTGCCTTGCCCCCAAACAATGAGACAAATGGTCCTGGAGTGAAGCCTCAGAAAATGTTAGAAAAAATAAATCATTCTTCTTTTTAAGTTTATTATCTCAAGTATTTTGTTATAGCAACAGAAAGTTAATTAACATATCAAGGTAGCCTGTTTCCAAAATTCATATGCTTTATCTACTACACTATTTCTCTTTAAACCTGAATCTAGTTAGATCCATTTCTTCTAGCAAGGCCACAGCTATGGAAGACACAGAGCACTGGTAGGATAAATAGATCAGCTCAATTCAAGAAGTGATTAAAATGAAATGTTACCTACCTGATTGAGAGTTACAAAAGGTGCCGACATATTCAGGGCAAATCATAAAGCCCTCGGTGAAGTTGTAGCACTTCAAAACACTCCTTTGGTTTTGATCAAACTGCTTAAATGGCCAAGTACACGACCTCGCTGTTGCCAAACATATGCTCACTCCAGGTGACATTTCAGTAGTTTTCTGAAGGAGAAATTGCTGCTTTCACTTTGCTTCTATAAATTGTGCAAAATGTCCCATTACCTCTCATCCCTGCAATACTTGAAAGGCAAACTGAGAGCAGGAGAAGTACTCATCTGAATGGCAAGGGACAATGAGGAGACAATCTAAAGCCACATACTACACAGGATTAAGGAAGAACAGTGCTTCTTACCCTCAAGAGCAGTCAGCAATTGCTTTATCTGCACTAGCATTTTCCCTCTTCTGCCAAACGCAATTGGATGTGATGCAAATCCTGAACTAGGGAAGCATTTTCCTTTTTCACAAAATCATCCATACGTCTCTCCTTTGGCCCCTATTTCACAGAAGCTCAGCTTAGTGTCTAGGAGTAACAAAACCATAGAATGTTTTTTTTTTTTTTTTTTAATATATGAAAGCACCGAACCCACTAAATCAGAATTTTTTTTTGCCAGTTAAATTGATTTAAAGTCAGTTGTTTCATTCTGGCTATAAAATACATTTAAAAATCAAGTCTATCTTTTATAAAGGAAAATCTGCTGAGAGTACAGAAAAAAAGGCCCAGATTTATTCATCCACAAGAATTCCATTTTAACAGTGTTTATGATATGGCTCATTGACCAATCCTTCAAAACATAGCTATGAACAACAACAAAAAAAAATCTTGCTACACATCCTTTAATTAGCCCATAAAACAGATGTTCATTTCTTCACACAATGTGAACATTTTTGAAAGATATAACTTTATTTCATTTAACATACTCAATGTATGTGCATTTTATAACATGGAAATAAAATTGCATACAAAATGTTAGCAAAAAACTTTGACACCATATATTGTGGTGACCTCTACAAATATTTTAAGCTATGAACTATTCCACATGAATGCAAAGAAACAGCTTAGTTTGCCAAAGCCACTCAGAGAATAAATTAAAATTCCTCCAGCCCTCAAACCATAATTATAAGAAAGATATTAATAAATGTGCATTATGATGACTTGAAAGTTTTAACAATTTTAATATAAACCAGCCTATATTTTTCTCCTCATAACTTACATATAAGATGCAAGGATCATTTGTTCCAATTAAAAACAGAGGGACCACGGATGTACAGAATTTAAGTAGCTCTCTAATAATATAAAACACTTACTCGTAGGTATGACTTAAACTCTTGTCTCCTAATTCTCAGTTCTGTAACTGTGCTTTTACAACTATCATTCCTCAGTGCCCTGATAAGGTTTTCCCCTTGTTTGCTAAGAAATGAGAACATTAAATGCAACAATTTTATGAAGTTAAATTATCTCTATTTTAAAAGATTTTCTATTATTCTTCCTAACATTTTTATGAAAATGTTTTTTGAAAATTAAATAATAATGATAAAAGTATGATAGCTATTTAGATCTCTAAATGGTCTCTTCCCTTACTCATAAATACATAAAACCTAACTCGTATTGCTTGAAGCTTATATAATGAAAAAAAAAATCCATTGTTGTAGTTGCAAATGTCACTATGTCCAGAACTCAAATGATGTACTCAGAACTTGGTCTCTCTCCATCTCTTGGCTCTGCTTAGTTTTTTTTTTAAAAGACTTTAATTTTAGATTTGACAAATTGGCCTGAGAAGATTCAGGCTTATATAATTCTTATTTTAAGTTTACTGATGGAAAGAAAACAATTTTCTTCCTAGAAGTTCTACAGTCTTACTCGGTATGATTAGGTCAAATAACTAACCTTGAACTAGTCATTGTAGCCAGAGGGTACAATGGTCTAATTGTCCATCCCTACACCTAGAGGTAGAGTCAAGTAAAAAGAAAATCAAGGTGCTGTTACTAAAGAGAAAGTGAATAATTTTGAGTTAAGTAAAAACATTAGCCGTCCATCAGTCTTATTAAAATAATACTTTGACAAAGTAATATTTTGAAATTCCTAAAAAAGTTATGACTCCTTCAAATCCCAAAGGCTAAAAACTGCTGTATTTACACAGCATGTTCTAACATTGAATGAACTTACTGGATGTCTATTAAGAACTAATATTTTTGAAAGTCTAAGCATCTAATAGCACAATAAACCAAGATTACTGCTTTGTTCTCTGCTATTTAGACATCTCAAAGTCAAACTTTTCTTTACTAATTGCCAGTTTCCTTACCAATAGTTAATTAAGCTTCTTCTCCCCAAAATCTGAAATACAGAGTTAATTCAAGTACTAAACACATTGTTGTCTATGAGCTAAATTTTAATTTACTCTTATCAAACTTGAAAGAATAAAGGAGGGAGAAATAGCCATCATATCTCAATCCCTCCTAAGACAGGTTGTTCTTAAATAAAGAGGCTGCAATTAGGTTCATGGAATCTAATCCCCTTTGAAACCTGCACATTCTGTTTGATGAGTTAAAATGTGTTTGCTATTATGCCCTTTAATAATGGTTCAAGAACAGCCTTTTTATTTATTTATTTGTTTATTTATTTATTAAACACATGACAATAGTGGAATGCATTACACTCCTTATTACACATACACAGCACAATTTTTCATAACTCTGTATATAAAGTATGTTCACGCCAAATTATGCCATTATACATGTACTCTTTTTTGCATTACAATTCTTAATACACAAATATATATATACCACAATTTTCATCTCTCTGTTTGTGTATAAGGTATGTTGACACCCATTTCAAGTCTTCACATATGAACTTTTTATAATGATGTCCATCACATTCCACCATCCTTGCTAATCCCCCTCCCCCTTCCTTTCCCTCCCACTCCTCTTCCCTATCTAGAAATAATCTTCCTCCCATGCTTTCCCTCCCTACCCCACTTTGAGTCACCCCTCCCCCACTTATATCAGAGAAAACATTTGGCATTTGTTTCTTGGGGATTGGCTGACTTCACTTAGCATTACCTTCTCTTACGCCATCCATTTACTCAAGAACAGCCTTTTTAAAATAAAGATGCTCATAACTAAAATTTGTTCCAAAGAATTATTGATACTGTAACCCTAAAAAAAGGAGTCAGAGTAGTCTTTCAAACTGATCCCACCACTTCTTTTGTGTTTTTATTGCTTTAAGACTTTGTATATCCCTAAAGATAGAGACGGTTTGGAGTTGTCAACCAAAATTTCAAAGTGATTTGAAAAGGTGGGTTAGGATTCACATCCCTTAAAAATATAATTTTTTCTGTTGACAACAGTGTGTCCAAAATACCAAAATAAGAAATTCTAAAACTGCAAATGGGTCACAGAGAAACAGTAACCTAAACATAGCATGTTCATTTGTGTTTTAAATTTATTTGTTCTTTCTAGATATACATGATAGTATAGTGTATTATGACATAGTATACATAGATAGAATAAGTATAACTTGTTCCAGGTAGGGTTTCATTATTGTGGCTGTACATGTTGTGGAGTTATATTGGCTGTGTATTCATATATAAGGATAGGAAAGTTATGTCTGATTCATTCTACTGTCTTTCCTATTGCCATCTCCTCTCCCTTCCCTTCATCTCCTTTGTCTAATCCATTGAACTTCTAATCTTGTCCTCCCTTGTTGTGGGTTAGCATCCACATATCAGAGTGAACATTCTGCCTTTGTTTCGGGGGACTGGCTTATTTTTCTCAGCATGATATTCTCCAGTTCCATCCATGTACCAGTAAATGCCATCATTTCGTGCTGTATATATACACCACATTTTCTTTATCCATTCATCTAGGTTGGTTCCATAGCTTGGCTATTGTGAATTGAGCTGCTATAAACATTGATGTGGCTGCGTCACTATAGTATGCTGATTTTAAGTCATTTGGGTATAAACAAAGAAGCAGAATAGCTGGTCAAATGGTGGTTTCATTCCATGTTTTCTGAGGAATCTCCATACAGTCTTCCATAGTGGTTGTACCAATTTGCAGTCCCACCAGCGATGTATGAGGGTAGCTTTTTCCCCACATCCTCGCCAACATTCATTGTTGCTTGTATTCTTGATAATTGTCATTCTGACTGTAGTAAGATGAAATCTTGGAGTAGTTTTGATTTATATTTCTCTAATTGCTAGAGATGTTGAACATTTTTTTTTTCATTTGTTGATCAGTTTTATTTTTTTCTTCTGTGAAGTGTCTGTTCAGTACCTTGGCCCATTTATAGACTGAGTTATTTGGTTTTGGGTGTTGCATTTTTTGAGTTCTTTATATATCCTGGATATTAATACTCTGAGATGTATGTGGTAAAGAGTTTCCTCCCATTCTGTAGGCTCTCTCTTCACATTATTGTTTCCTTTGCTGAGAAGGTTTTTAGTTTGAATCCATCCCATTTATTGCTTCTTGATTTTACTTCTTGCCCTTTAAGAGTCTTGTTAAGAAAGTCAATTCCTAAGCCAAAATGGTGAAGATTTTATCCTACTTTTTCCTTTTTTTTTTTTTTCTTTTTCCATACTGGGGATTAAACCCAGGGCTTTACCCAAGCAGTGCTTGCTTTATTGCTGAGCCACACCCAGCCCATTTTCTCCATTCTTTATACAAATATTCTGCCATGTTTCTCTTATATTTAGAAGAGTTTCCCCAAAGGTGTTTATTTCTACTTTTCCCTAAAGATAGATAAATATCAACTTTTTAACCTTCTCTAACATTTACCTTTCTGTTCAATAATATCTTGGTAAGTGATCTTATAAATGAAATTGAATATTTTCATGGGAGGATCAAAATGTTCAATGAATAAATGTAGTTGTTCTGATTAGTCAGATAGGCAACTGGAGTTCAATATAGGCCGTATTAATCTATATTCCTTTCAGGTACACTTAAGGGTCTAAAACTAGCTGAAAGTTTGTCCCCAGATGAACAGTCAGTGCCTCAAAAGTAAAAAGGAAATTGTATTTTTTATATTCCCAGCACCTAAGCAGTGTCTGGACCAGAGAAGATAATAAAAAGCTTAAAAAAAAAAAGTAACACCAAATGTCTAGGGCATATGCAAAAGAATAACGACAGTACTAAAAATATACGTGGGGGAATGTTGATCTACATGCTAAGGATTTGGGAGCTTTGGAGTTATTCTGCATATAAATCCAAAAAAATTTATGTGAAGATTTTTAATTTTTATTTTATTATATTTTGCACAAAATGTAATGTAAATTACTTAATAGTTGCAAAATCATCTAGAACTGTATCTGGACTAGAAGTCAGCCCTCTGTAATTTTCTGCTATTATTATTATCACTATCAACCTTATCACAGCAGTATCTATTGTTCCTTTTATAAGAGCCTCCACTTAGTGTTGTACCGGTTCATTCTTATTTATGTTTATATTCAAATGTCCCAAAACCTCGTCTTTCCCTCTAGTATTTCCAAAGCATCTTCTTTGCTAAAACAGATTACAGAAAGGTTGTTTCCACTTTTAGTTTCCCTACTCTGAAAGAGTTTATTTCCAAGTTAACTGCCTGCTTTAATCTCCAGAACTCCAAGTTACAAATGGCTCCTCTCCTGTCTACCACTAAACATGAAAGGTTTCAGCTTGAAAAGACCTCCAGCATCTGCCCTGTACCAGGAGCCACAATGCCTGGGTGCGCCTTGATGGCCATGTGCTCAAATGAAAAGGACAGATCTGAGCATATTGGCTGTGTGCTCTGTGATCTTCACTAAAATGAAGGCATAGCCACAGAAGAGACCGAGCTTGGGGAATTGGATAAATGAGCAGGCAGCTCTATGCAGGCCACAAAAAAAATTAATAGGCTTTAGAACAATTTCATTCTAGTTGGTATTCTTTGGGGATAACTTCCTTAGCAGCAACTAAATGGGGATCCCTAAGGCCTGCCAAATATCCCATTTAAATTAGCATATATTTGCATATATTGACATAACAGAAAGATGTGCTGCTAAGACTACCAAAAAGGTGTTCTTCCACAATACGAGGTAGGCAAGTTTTGTTGTTGTTTTTGTTTGTTTTGTTTCATTTTGTTTTTTTCCTGTGTGGGCAGCCAAAGCAATGATAGCGTAAAACAGGGAGACCAAGACTGTCTTTCTTTTCTGTGACCTATACTGCTCTAGGCAATTCACTTCTTTATCACAAGCCTTAGTTTTCTCACTTAAAATGGATGGGAAATACCAGAAAACCTGCAAATTCCTTAGGTTTCTAGAATCCTGATTTCTACTTTCTATATCTTTCAAAAAAGTAGGCTGCTAATCAGAGTTAGAGATTTGCCAATTATGGCATGAGTCCATACCCTCCCGCTACCTGTTTCTACAAACATAGTTGCACTGAGAAACAAAGAAATACTCATCATCAAGTCCTGTCTGTGGCAGCTTCCCTGACATAGGAAAATCAAGTGACAGAGACCAACGTTAGTCCCAATATTTACTATTTGACCTGTGAGAAGAAAAGCTTTCCTGTTCCCTGACCTAAATGAAAGACATCAGAAATGCTCATTTCTCATCTATTTGTTATGCTACTAGTGTTTTCTACCTGTGGGTATATTGAGAGGCCAGGAAAAACGTCATGGCTGAGACAAGGTGCACAATCCTTCATTCTGTTCTTACACAATGCATATTTGAGAAACAAATGACAAGTTGTGGCAAATTGCTGACATATTTAAACCTTCAGAAAGTGCTATGTGAAAAGCTGATGTCTCACCCAAATTAGTAGCACTAGTCTTAAACAGAAAACCCAAACATTATATTCTAAATAATTTTCTTCCAAAATACACTCAAAAATAGGTCCCTGTTTACTTTATTGGGTCCTTTTGATGGTGGAGGGAAGTGGCTCACATGATGATCAGGAAGCAGAGAGACTCCACTCACCAGATATAAAATGTACACATAATAAATATACACAATGAAAAATGATTCAGCATTTACTTGGGTAAATTCTCAATCAATTGCTAAAGGTGATAGTTGTATGAGTTCCATAGTGAATCCTATTTCAATTGTATAAAAACAGTGATATTAAATCATGCAAAGAATAGGAAGGAACTTGAAAGCTAATGAATTGACATATATAAAATAATTATAGGCTTGTTCATGTGTGAATTGACACTTGTGTCTCTTCTTAGAACATTAAAAAGACAAAAGCAACTATTAAGATTAGAACTCTTAAGAACATAGCTGAAAATTTTAAAATGTAGGCCTTAAGTTCTGTATAAAATAGCCTCCCCCAGTTTGAGCCTCAAACCATTTAAAATGGCAGTATTTCTATTTTTCTTCTTTGTGGAAATTATTCTTTTTTGTCTCCCCTTTAATTCCTATGCGTGTTGTTCATCAAGTTATAAGCCCCATCTTTATTACCTGCTAAAATTTACCATCTTGTTTTCCCAAAGAATTGTGAATTTAGAATCAGTCTGAACCATAAAGACGTATGTTTGATTTCTAGCTCTGTGGCTTTAAGAAAATTATTTAATTTCACTAAGCAAGCCAAGTGTCTCACTCAATTTTGTGTTGTTATAACAGTGTTTTAGACAGCAGCTTTTTTGCTGTTGTGACTAAAAGACCTGACCAGAACAATTTTAGGGGAAGAAAATTTTATTTGGAGGCTCATGGTTTCAGAGGTCTCAATCCATAGACAGCAGGCTCCATTCCTCGGGGCTCAAGGTAAGGCAGAACATCATGAAGGAAGAGTGTGGTGGAGGGAGGTGGCTCACATGATGATCAGAAAACAGAGATTTCACTCACCAGATACAAAATATATACCTTAAAGTCATGTTCCCAATGACCCACCTCCTCCAGCCACCCCTACCCACCCTTACCACTCAGTTAATTGCATCATGGGATTAACCCACTGACTGGGTCAATGTCTCATAATCCAATAATCCAATAATTTCTCCTATAAATGTTTTTGCATTGTCTCACACATGAAGTTTTGGGGGACACATCACATCAAACCATATCAAACAGAATACCGAGACTGGATTATTTACAAAGAGTAGACATGTGTGTTTTACAGTTCTAGAAATTGGAAATCTGGAATTCCAGAGAACTGCATCTATGAGGGCCTTCTTATTGAGTCAAAAATCAAATGACAGGAAAACAGACGAGAGAAAGAGGGAATCAGAGACAGAGGGGAGAAAGGGAGCAGAATCCACCCTTCTGTCAGGAACCCATTCTTATAATAAATAACTTACTCTCACATTAATAGCATCAATCTGTTCAAGAGGGAGCCCTCATGACGTAATCACCTCTTAAAGGTCCCATCTCTCCACATGGTAGTATAGGGGTTTAGATTTCCAAGGCGTAAGGGGCTGTGGGTTTAGCTCACTGATAGAGCACTTGCCAGGCATTCATGAGGCCCAGATTCAATTCCTAGCACTGAAAAAAATATAAAAGTAAAACAGTAAAGTTCCTAATAGATGAACTTTGCATGATACATTCGAACCACAGGATTCCACTACGGCCTTTCAAATTTATGGCCTTTTCTCATGCATTCTTTCCATTCCAATAGTTTCAAAGTCCTGGTTCAATCTCCAACTCAAAAATCCCGAGTCTCGTCTGAATCAGGTATTGATGAGACTCAATCCATATTCATCTAGCACAAATACTTCTCCAACTTCTCCAACTGTGAATCATGGAATTTCTGAGTTATGTGCTTCCAAAATATAATGGTGGGACAGAGATAGGACAGGCATTTCCATTCCAAAGAGGGAAAACAGGCAAGAAGGAAAAGGTGTAAGTGATCCAAGTAAATCTAAAATCCAAGAGAGTGAACAACATTAAATCTTAAGACACCAGAGTAATAATCTTCCTTGAGTCCATGGCCCATCTTCTGGGCACAGTGGATAGAGGCTTGGCTCCCGAGGTTTCAGGCAGTCCCACCCCTAAATCTTTGCTGGTCTCAGTCCACCTAGCAGCTCTACTTGTTGGTGTCATACATGGAGCTTGCTCAGGTTCACGTATGATGGTGATTCTTCAGTTTGGAGGTTAGGGAGGCGGCCCTGCTCCTATGCTCCTTAAAACATCCTAGTGGGACTCCCTGCACTGTCCTCCTTCCATATCTTCCCATTTCTCCATCAGGGACTGCCTCACTGGGGATCTGCAGTGGCTCTGCCTCATGACAAGTCCCTGCCTGGGCACCCAGGCTAACTCTGACATTCTTTCAAATATACATGAGGACTGCCATAGCCCCATAGCTTTTGCATTTTATATTCCTGCATAATAGGCCCCCTGAGGGGCTGAGGATGCATCTCAGTAGTGGAACACCTGCCTAGCATGAGTAAAGCCCTGGAGTCAACCTCCACTACTGCCCAAACAGATACAAACAACAAAGAATCAACACTATTTATGGTTTACCGTTTGTGCCTTCTAGAACAGGTCAGGATACACTAGGACCCCACCTTGAGCTGTGGCTGGGATGGCTAAGGAGCACTGTGCCAAAATACAAATAATAGAGTCCCAAAGGCACTGCAGAGCAGCAAATGCTGTGTTCTCACAGGTTAGGTCTGATGACCTTGCCTCAAGTCCTGGCTTGCCTGGAAGATCTCTGAAGTGCTTTCAGGGACATTGTTCCATTGCATTGATGGAAGAGAACCTGGCTTCCTTCTATTACCTTAATCTCCTCAGCAAACAGTTTTTTGGCCATATCCTTAGTATTTTTTTTTTCTGGAATACATTTGTTTTTTAAAATTCCTTACACCACCAGGATGAGAATTTTCCAAAGCTTTTCATTCTGCTTCCCTTTTAATTATGTATTCTGTCTTATCACTTCCCTCATTTTGATATAAGCATCCCAAAGCAACCACACAGCACCTCAAATATGTGCTGCTTAGGTATTTCTTTTGTCAGAAGTCTTGACAAAGACTTGCATTCTGCTTTCCACAAAGTTCTAGGACCCAGTATTTCACCAAGTTCTTTGCAACAGTCTAGAAGGATGGCCTATCCTTCAGTTCCTAAATACTTTATTCTTCATTTCCATCTTAGACCTCTTCAAAAAGACCTGTAGTGTTCATATTTCTACAAGCGATCTGATAACACTCATTTAAGTAATTCTTAATAAGATCCAGGTTCTCCCTACAGCTCATTTTTCTGAGGTCTTACCGTAAGTATTCTTGACTCTTCTTCCATAGAAATCTAATCTTTCTCAGTCTGCTCCATCAAGTTCTTCCAGCCGCTAGCCATTGCTCAGTTCCAAAAAGGCATGTACATTTTCAGATATTTATTATAACCATAGCCCTGATTTTTACTGGTTTGTGCTGCTAAAAATACAATACCCAAGACTGGGTCATATAAAGAAAAGAGATTTATTTCTTGTAGTTCTGAATGTTGGGAAGTCCAAGGTTAAGGAATACATTTGGAAGGGGCTTTCTTATTATAAAATCTCTTAGAATAAGTCAGAAGGGCAAGAAACTATGAGAGAGAGAGAAGGAGGGGGGCAGAGAAGAAGACCAACCTCATCCTTTTATCTGGATAAAATTAATGGCATTAACCCATTCATGAAAGCAACACCCTCATCACTTATTCACCACCAAAAGTCCCATATCTCAACTTTGAATTTTAAAGATTAAGGTTTCAACATATGGGTTTTGGGGGGACATATTCAAATCATCACACCAAGGTTTTTGTATGTCAGATTTGAATAACAACAGATGCTACTTTGTAAGGATTTTGTGAGAAGTGTAATGGCTACATGTATATCCCTGGAATATAGATATTCCTACAAACAACATTAGTTCAGTCATCACCCACAAAAGTGAGACTTTCTTTCTCCCCGTGTGTATCTGTTGGTCTTCCAAAATTAGACTGTCACCACAATCATTCACTTCAAGGAGTCAGTCACTTGGATCTCTTAATTGTTTAGCTTGTTCGTGTCAATCAAATTGATTTTTATTAAATTTGTTTTTGAGTTTTCAAAAAAAAAATCATGTGTCCCTTTTAAAAGGTGAGAATAAGACTCATTCTCAAAGATACTGTACTAGAAGTATTACTAATGAGAACCTAAAGATTGAAAATGTTGTGAGGCCAGCAGTCCATGAAAGCCGAGTGGATCTGTTACTTCATCATTCTTGACAGTAACCTAAGTGGTGGTTAATTATTTTCTACTTTCCTGAATACATCAAGTGTAAATCCACAGAATATATTAACCAAAGTCAATAAGCAGAGAGGAATGAAACACTTAAAAGCATTACATCCAGGCAGGAAGGCCACTCTAACGATATGCATTTAATCATGTCTGTTATTTTAAAGGTCAGCATTACAGTTCAATTAGTAATTTTATTTGTTAGATGCATTTTCCCAACATAATTATTCATCTCAGATTTTAAAACTCTATCAAGCATCAATTAAACATATATTTTTAGAAGGAATTCCCATCTGATCTTTTGCTTGGACTTCAGGCTTCTCATTGAAATTGTCACTTAATGCCATCAAATCCTATTATCTTGCAATAATCTCCCACTCTCTGTCTAAACATGTGGGACAGAGAAATTTTACATAAACAGATAAGACCAAGGGTGATTACATGTATAGAGGTAAGTAATCTGTACTCTCTAGTATTTTCTGCTAAATAAATGAAGAAATAAGTTGCTGACTATCTAGAATTTAAGCCAAAACAAGTCCAAAGTGATATTGAAGACCTTATTCTAAAACTTCTTTTTCTAAAGAAAGTAATTTTAGCGACATAAAGGCTCGAGATTTGGTTCACTACTATTATTAGAATAGCCTGTAATAGCTTGTCTTGCAATAGAAGGGAATGTGAAAATTGAGGATTACATAAGCAATGTCTATAAAAGGGTAATGGAACAACAAGATTTATAGAAAGTAAGTCAAACAAAATGGATAAGGGATGATAAGACTTGGCAATAACATTTATCATCATTCTCACCTTTCATCTATCATAACAAAAGAAGCAGAGGAAGATGACCTTAGGTAGGAACGCATGTTTCTCTCAAATTCCATGCACAAGAGGATGAAGATCTAGATTTGTTTTGTATTTTATAAAAAACATAAAGTAAAATTTTGAGCTAATACTAAAGTCATAAATATTTTCACTGCTCAATGCTCTCCTACAATTTGAAAATGCTAGAACTATTCAAGTATTTTTTTTCTTAGCATAGCAACAGAAATTGCCCAACATAGTCTATTTTCAAGAACTCTACTTTTACTATTTGCAATAATTAACCATTGGTCTTATTGAGGTTAGAGTCATGAAATAAGAGCTGTTCCTTGGGCCATTATCCTTAAGGCTCTACAACCTGATTACAACCAGACACAACAAGGACCATAGCTATATTTTTATCTGGAATTAACTAGAACTATTTCTATTGATTTGGAGTGAGTATGCTGCCTTGCAAAAGACAAAGAGGAAACTGATTTGCACCATAGTCAATTGCTATGTAACTCTTTCATGCATATTTTTAATAAAACAAAATTTTTCTTAATTTTAAATATGCCAGTAAAAGAAAATTCATGCATTTGAATCTTGTCTTGCCAGAACCAATGCACTCTTGACATCTGATGGTATTATAAAATGCAGGTGTATGTATGTATGAGCTTATGAAATGAATGTATGGGGACCACAACCTGTAGTACAGAACATCTTTGTAATCAGAGAAAAGATTGAAGTGTTTAAAAAATAAGATAATTTATTGAACCTCTGAAAACATTTTTGGGAAACTTCCAAGACAATTGAACTCGGTGCTCAGATCTATTTTTAAACTGTCCATGTCCTGGCATGCCCTTTGGAATCACTCTTTCCTCTAAAGTATTCTGTCCATAAATTATTCCATTTTAAACCAACCATTTCCAAGTAGCCAGGATTTCATCAATCCAGTTACCTGATTGGCAGTGATTTCCCTTGGCTAATTGGAAAGATCAGCAGTGCCACATTGAAAGAATTGGTAATAATGAAACCAAGCTACCTGCTTAATGACACAATTTAGAACTCATTAGCAGACTGTACAGATCAATGTCTAGAGCTGCAGCAAGGAGACGGAGGGCAATAATCCCATCAGAGGCCTCTTCCTTCAGGCTGGAGTCTGGTCCAGCTTGAATAGAGATATCAGAAGTGCTCTGACCCTACTGGATTGTAAGGCAGAAAATAAATCAAGCAGGATATTAGGTAATTAATCATCAGCTAATATTAACATAAACATGACAGGCACTTCCTCCTCATAGTATGCAAACCTTGACCCAGCGTTCACTATTCTACTATATGCACCGCTTTTTAAATGTGTTCTCATGGCTTCCTTAGCATTCCTTACCTCTCCTCCTGACCACCAGTGGGCTTCTTGAGAGTAGAAACTTTATTTAACTGTTTTTTTTTTTTTTGTATGTACTCCAAACCTGTAGTCATTCATTAAATGTTAATTGAAAGAATGACTGGATGAGTAATTGAAACATGCTAGCACCTAAAAAGTGAAATAGAAGGGGGGAAAAAATCACCTACGAACTGGGATAGATGGCTCAGGGTTAAATAGGTACACAAATTAAAGAGGCATTTCTAAATTGTGTTCATCACCACCGGAGAGGTCCTGGGGGAGACGGATGGTCTTTGAGCCAAGCAGTCCTGAGACTAGGTGCCATCTGGTGGCCTTAGAGAGTAACTTAAGCTTCTGCACCTACCTTGGTTAGGTAAGTAAACTGTTGCAGAAACTGGACCCAAAATTGCAGCATGTATGTTTTCATGTATGTTTCCAGCCCAAAGGAGGTTCCCCTCTCGGAGATTCATGAGTGCCACTTCTGGCTCCCTGCCCCTTTGGGTGCTCTATGGGTGGTGAAAACTGGGTTACAATATCTAGGGTCAGTCAGAGAAGGAAAAACAAAAGCATGTGCAGGAGGAACACCATTCTCCTAAAAGCTTTAAGCTTCAATATATCCTACAAAACACTGGGAAGAGTAAGCCACAAGGCTGTGCTTAAGAGCCAGACTGTCCATTTTCCTGAAAATGACAAAATTTTATTTTTATTTATGTCTGAATAAAACTCTGTTGTGTACATATACCACATTTTCTGTATTTGTCTGTTGATGGGCATGTAGGCTTGTTTCATAGTTCAGGTATCATGAATTTTTGCTGCTATAAACATGGATGTGCATGTGTCACTATAAAGGAAGATTAATTCTTTAGAATGAATACCAAGAAGTGGTATAGCTATGTCATATGGTGAGTTCGTGTCTTTTGAAGAATATCCATACTCATTTTCATAGTGTTTTCACTATTTCACAATCCCACCAACATTGTAAAAGTGTTCCTTTTTCTCCATATCCTCTCCAGCATTTATTATTGTTGATATTCTTAACGACTGCCATTCTGATTGGAGATGAAATCCCAGTGTAATTTTGATTTGCATTTCCCTAATTGCTAATGATAGAACATATTTTCACATACTTGTTGATCATTTGTGTTTCTTCTTTTGAGAAATGTCTGTTTCATTCATTTGCCCCTTTGTCGACTGGGTTATTTGAGTTTTTGGTGTTTCATTTTTTGAGTTCTTTACATATTCTAGACATCAATCCAATGTCAGAAGAGTAGCTAGCAAAGATTTTTCTCCCATTCTACAGGTTCTCTCTTCATAATACTAATTATTTCCTTTGCTATCAGCTCTTTAATTTTATACAATCACATTCATTAACTCTTGACATTATTTCCTGACCTTTAGGGGTCTTATTGAGAAAGTCCGTGTCCTGTGCCTATATGCTGGAGTGTTGACCCTACATTTTTTTTTTCTAGTAGTTGCAGAGTTACTGGTCCAACATTCCTAGGACTTTGATACATTTTGAATTAATTTTTGTTCAGGGTGTGATATAAGGATCTAGTCTTATTCTTCCACATATGGATAACCAGTTTCCCAGCACCATTTGTTTAAAATGCTATCTTTCCCCAATGTATACTTTTGGCACCTTTCTCAAGAATCAGCTGAGTATAGATATGTGGGTTTGTCTGTGTCTTCTATTCTGTGCCACTGGTCTGTGTGTGTGACACTATGTGACAGTACTATGAAGTTTTTGTTACTATAGCTCTGTAGCGTAATTTAAAGTCAGATATTGTGATGCCCCCATCATTGTTTTTTTGGCTTAGAATATTCCTTGGCTACTCCGGGTCTTTTATTCTTCTCATTGAATTTTAGGACTGCCCTTTCCAATTCTGTGAAGAAAGTTGTTGGTACTTTGATGGGGGATTTCAATGAACCTGGATATTGCTTTTGGAAGAATTTGCCTCTAATTTCTTATCCTCCTGCCTCAGTCTCCCAAGTAGCTGAGATTATAGGCATGCATCTCTGTGGCTAGCTTAGAAATTCTGGATTTTACTTGAGTTACACAGATAATTTCTCCAATAAATAATAACAATTACAGTATAAACTATCAGACAAGAATAACATTTATTGGGGATCTGACATAATCTACGGATGATTAAGGAATGCTTTCCTTGGAGCATGATGGCATATAAAGTGAACCCTAAAGAATGGCTCCATGGCATCCAGGTGACAGGCAGAGGGGGGCAGGAGATTCTTTTCAGGGGAATTTCACAAGTGGGTTTTTCCATGTGGGAATAATTGTAGGAACTGGCTCGACTGAAATAAGTCCAGTTTAGCTGAAAGGTATAAAATGAGAAGAGAATAATAAAAATGAAATTATGTAAATCAGATCACACAGATTCAAAATTCATGTCATGTTTTGAAATAAAGGGTTTTTATACTTGAAGAACAGCTGGGCTCAACAAACTCTCAAACAAATGTACAGCATGATTGGGTATGTAAGATGAAAATATTAATTCACATGTCAGAAAATGAATTTAAAAACTTAAAAAGTATATTCAATATGATCTAGTATGGTAGAAAGGAGATGGTAAAAGAAAACTTAACCCAGAAATACTTGCAAACTAGAAGTGATGTGACATGATGATTGGTTGGATCAAACACGATAGGGAAGTAGGATGAGGAGAGAAAGACTGAAGAATAATCTCAGTGGTTTCAACATGAGCAGCAGGATAAATGGCTGAATAATACATACTGACTTAGAGAACATAGAGAAAGAAATGCCTCAGGAAAAGATCAGATTTAAAGAAACGGTATAGCACCTCATAAACATCCCAACTAACCTCCATCCCCCTTCTTCCTAGTGTATTACCATGTGCTATTTTTATGCTGTTCAATTTTTGTTTTAAGTCGGGTTTATGTAAACATTGTATTTCTGTTAGTCGTTTTCCATCACTGTAACCAAGATATCTAACAAGAACAATTTAGGGGAGAAAATTTAGAGATGAAGCAGGACACTGTCGTGGAAGTGTGTGGAAGAGCATGGTAGCAGAACGCTGCTCAGTTCCTGATAGCCAGGAAACAGGGCTGGATGGAGAAGGCAGGGGAGACCAATGTATGATCCCCAAGGGCAGATCCCCAAAGAACTTCTTCCTTTGGCCATGCCACAACTGCCTACAGTTACCACCCAGTGCAGTAGTTCTTTCCAATTATGAATCTATCAAATGGATTAATCCATTAATTAGGTTACAGCCTCCCATAATCTAATAATTTACCTCTGAACATTAACACAAGAACTCTTAGGGGACATCTCATATTCAAACCATAGTAGTAGTAGTTATCTTATGCATTGCTTACCTTAGAATAACACTTGAAAAACTATGAAAAAAGTAAACAACTCACTATCTTTAAAAAACACATAATCTTGTATCTTACAGTACTTCCCCAATGATTTTAAGGATCAGAGGAAAATTATTTGGGATGCTAAAATTTGGCAAAGTATAGAATAATCTTTCCACTTAGTATCAGTAATTCTCATTTTCTTTATCAGCAAAGGAACGGTTGTAATCATTCCTTCTTTGTGGATTTGCAGTTAGAACTAAATAAGAGAAGTTATATGAGTTCCATCACATTGTAAACATGCAATAGATTATCTAGAATTCAAGTAACATGTTTATTGATAAGAGTTTTTTAAACTAAATTCATTAATGTTACCTATTTTTACACTAAATGCATTAGTTAGCTTTTCATCACTGTGACAAAATACCTGAGGATGTCCACTTAATAGAGAAAAATTTTATTTTGGCTCCTGATTTTAGACCATGGTCTTTAACTCTGTCACTTAGGGCCATTGGCAGGGCAGAATATCATGGCAAAGAGCATGTGGTAGAACAGAGCTATTAACCTCATGACAACCAGGGAACAGAGACAGAGAGGAATAGGGAGAAAAGGGCCAGACACCAGATATGCCTTTCCAGGACATGCCCCCCACCTATTTCCTCCATCTTGGCCCCTGCTCCTAAAGTTTCTATCACCTCCCAATAGCACTACCAACTAGGGACGAAGCCTTCACCACATGAACCTCAGGGGGACATTTCAGATGTAAATCATGACACCAAATATTCATATTCTTCTGTTTTAATCTTCATAATAAAATAAAACATCTTAACCATAATCCTTTACTGTTATGCAGCAATTTATGGATTTCCAAATACTTTCAAAAACACTGAATCTCACGATATCTGTGTGAGATAATCATGGAAGATATTATCTTAATTTGAATCTCACCATATCTGTGTGAGATAATCATGGAAGATATTATCATTTGCATTTGCCAATAAAAAAACAGAGCCTCAAAGAAAATTTCATAAATTATATAGCTAGTGTATGGAGGAGCCAGAATGTCTTCTGATCCTTAGACCAACCACAAAATAGAATGCTATATAGTATCTGAAGGAAGAAATTGCCTTTTGTGAATAGGAAATAACTCACTCATATAATTTCTTTCTAAGAGCCTCATCTTTACCATAGTTTAAAATTGTACCTTTGCATTTCAAAAGCAGAATCTGCAGTGGAATTTGGAATTTGAGAACTCTATTATGCTAATTTAAAAAAGCACCTGGGATTCTGTTTCAGAATTTATGATCTCATGTAAATTTGAATCTTGTCAGTGAACTAGTGACTGGAGATTATCTGAAAATGAAAAAAAAAAGTTATCAAGACTTGTACAATAATATTTTTATAATTGTAGGTCTTGAGCACTCCATTTATTTAGTGAAAAATTATTAATCATCTGTTCAACAGTAAACATATAGTCATAGTTATTGGTAATTAGAGTTAACATTAAAGATACAAAGATAAATTATACTTAACCTGTTACTTCAAAAAGTTCTTAATTCAAAAGGTAAGGAAACATATAAAGAAATTATTATGAATTTTTACCATATTTTTCTGTATTAAAATATTCTTTCAGCTGTCTTTTTTCCTGAACTAAGAAATTCTTATGATCATTTCCTAGGAGAATTAGGAATCCCAAAGGATAAGTAGGAAGCATAAAGGATCACAGAAAGAGTCTTGAGCTCCAGGCACAGGGAGCAAAGTGTGAAAAGGCTGTTGAGATATAAAGCCATATGTCCTGTGGAAGGGACTATGAGTCATCAGTAAGGAGGGAAGGTAGGGTATAGGTTGAAGGGAGGAAGCAGAAAGAATTAATTAGTAGGTAAGACCTGGGGCATTGTCCAGTTTTGAATATTTGCTCAGGGTTGAGAAAGAACAGAATTTGGGGACAGATAAGAAGTTCACAGAAATATTTTCCATGGAACTTGCCGGTGATGATGGGTCATTGGAAATACAGGTAGGCATGTCCAGTGAAATATCAAAATTGAAGACTTTTAAACACTCTGCTGTCATGTATGTCTAAAAAGAATAAATAAAGAAAACTCTTAAACCATTCATTAATCAATGGTAATCAATGTGATTTCCCAAGAACAGTGATTAGTACTATAGATAAGTTCCTTGGGAATAAATCCATTTTTTTTTTTTTTACGAAACCAATAATGTTTCTAGTACTTGAAAAATCTTATTATACTGTGCCAGAAAATATAAATTTTGAAGTGTTAAAATGAAAACTCGGATTCTCTTCATGTGATGAAATTGGAAGAAAAGTGACATATTTCATCCCTGCTGCAATGGTTAAAGGAAGAATTTTAAGTTAAAAGACCTAGCCTTCATCTGAGCATGCCACTGCAGGCACATTAAGTGAAAATGAAGCTTCTTCTGTATTCCCCATTCAAAATATTAAGGGAGGGAGAAAGGGGGAAAGAAAGGTGTTATCAGTTTTTGTCTATGTTATCAGTTATTCAGGGTTTCCAAAATTCTGGTATGACTTTTTTTCTTCCCTTTATAATAATTCTCATCAGAAATGTGTCCAACAACAAATTAACATCATTCTTGAAGCCTCACTTAGAGGCATTCAGCTTGAATAGCTTTTTTTCATAATTGTTCAAGGAGACAAGTTCCCTGATTATTTTATGAGGGTTTAAAAACTATGCCAGAAGGATAGAAATAAAATAGAATCTGTAACCACTTATCCCCATATTTTTAAAGCAAAGCAGTGAAAATGACATTGGAAGAAAAACACAAGAAGAAGTAAAAATATCAGATTTTATAACTGTTCTAAACTTTTCAGGCTTAAAACTACACCTGTTTTTATTTGCCAGGGAAGTATAATATAACAAAACATGCCATATCTATATGGGCATAATCCCAAAGGGTGTTTATTCCAATGTCTGTACAATAGTAAATCACAAAGGAATCTAAGATGAATCAATAGAAATGCTTAAGAATAATTTTCTTTTAATTTGGCCTTTTATGAGCACCTGAGCCATAGGCATATAGTCTCACTGGACCTAGAAACCATTCGGAGCTGCTGCCTGAAAAAACTCAAAGATAAACAAAAAGAAACCACACACTACCTTGAACCAGTTTGGTACGTTTTCTTCTTTGAGCTCTCCTCTCCCCTCCCCCAGGGAATGGGATGTCAGAACCCACTGGTTAGCAGGGGAAAGTCACGCTCTTTTTCCTTACAGATCACTTTCTACATTAGTGCGCATATAATTTTCATAAGCCTTACAAGGAAAGAGGAAAGGTGGTAACATTACAATAAAAGAATGGAAACCCCAAAATATTTCTTTCTATGGTTTGATTCCTCCAAAACTCATGTTGAACTCTGATTCCCAGTGAAACATGGTTGAGTGATAGGGAAATCTTTAAGAAGTGATTAGGTTCATTCAGAGACATGAATGCTGCTCTACAGGACTGAGGAGATTCTCACAGAAGTGAGTGAGTTCTTGCTGTCACAGAAATGGATTGGTTACCATAAGAGCAGGCTGTTATACTACAAGGCCACCCCTCCTATTTTGGCTCCATCACCCATGATCATCAGATGTAGCCACTGAATTTTGAACTTCCATTCTTCAAAACTATGAGCTAAATAACCATTCTTTCTTTATACATTATCCAGTCTTCAGTATTGTTTTATAGCAACAGAAAACTCAGTAAGACACACTTCTTGAGCTCTATATCCTGCTATGTGACAAGAAAGACTTGATGACCATCTGTCTGGCATTATTATAATGGGTTAGAATTTGGAATTGATAAAATTTCAGTTTATTTTAAACTCTCAAGAAACTACTATTCAAGAAAATTTTGGTAGTAGTATGAATTGAAGCTTGCATGAAAGGAGTGTGGTATAGAAAAGCTATAAATATTGATAAGAACTACAAATTATTATCAGCATAATAATTGAATACCTTAGAAATAAATCTCTTCAAAGATTTCACAAGGGTAACTGCAGTGCTAGTAATAGTAATTAACTAATAGTTACTAACAACGTAATATATATTTGACACTATTCAAAAACCTTCACATGATGGAGGTTTGGGCCTATTTTCTTCCATTAAGTGCAAGGTCTCTTGTTTAATTCCTAGGTCCTTGATCTACTTTGAGTTGAGTTTTGTACATAGTGAGAGATAGAAGTTTGATTTTATTTTGTTACATGTGGATTTCCAGTTTTCCCAGCACCATTTGTTGAAGAGGCTATCTTTTCTCCAATGTATGCTTTTGGTGACTTTGTCTAATATAAGATAACTGTAGTCATGTGGGTTAGACTCCATGACCTCTATTCTGAACCATTGATCTACAGGTCTATTATGGTGCCAGTACTATGCTGTTTTGTTACTATTGCTTTGTAGTATACTTTAAGGTCTGGAAAAGTAACGCCACCAGCTTCACTCTTCTTGAATACAGGATTATTTTATTCAAGCAATAAAGGATTGCTTTAACTATTCTGGGTCTCTTATTTTTCCAGATGAATTTTATGATTGCCTTTTCTATTTCTATGCATAAGGCTCAAACTTTCTTCATAAGACTCCTATAGTACAAGAATTAAAACCAAGAATCAATAAATGGGATGGATTCAAACTAAAAAGCTTCTTCTCAGCAAAAGAAACAATCAGTGAGGTGAATAGGGAGCCTACAGAATGGGAGCAAATCTTTACCACAAGCACATCAGACAGAGCACCAATCTCTAGGATATATAAAGCACTCAAAAATCTGAACACCAAAAAAAAAATAATAATAACCCAATCAATAAATGGGCCAAGGAACTGAACAGACACTTCTCGTAAGAGATATACAATCAACATACATATAAAAAAATGTTCAACATGTAAATCAAAACTACTCTAAGATTTCATCTCACTCCAGTCAGAATGGCAGCTATCAAGAATACAAACAACAATAAATGTTGGCAAGGCTGAGGGGAAAAAGGCACACTCATACATTGCTGGTGGGACTGCAAATTGGTATAGCCAATCTAGAAAGAAGTATAGAGATTCCTTGGGAAACTGGGAATGGAACCACCATTTGACCCAGCTATTCCACTCCTCAGTCTATGTCCAACAAACTTAAAAATACCATACTACAGGGACATAGGCACATCAATGTTTATAATAGCACAATTCACAATAGCTAAATTGTGGAACCAACCCAGATGTCCTTCAGTAGATGAATGGAAAGGGAAACTGTGGTATATATACACAGTAGGACATTACTCAGCATTAAAAGAGAATAAAATCATGGAATTTGGAGAAAATGAATGGAGTTGGAGAATATCATGCTAAGTGAAGTCAGCCAATCCCAAATATCAAAGGCTGAATGTTTTCTTTGATATGAGGATGCTGACTCATAATAGCAATGGTGGGGGGCATGGGAGGAATAAAAGAACTTTAGATGGAGCAAAGGAATGGGAGGCGAAGGGAAAGGGCATGAGGGTAGGAATGATGGTGGAATTACTTAAGTTTACGTATAAAGACAAAAATGGTGTAAAAATACTTTGTGTACAATCAGTGACTTGAAAAATTGTGCTCTATATGTGTAATATGAAATGAATTGCATTTTTCCATCTTGTATAACAAATTAGAATAAATAAATAAACTTTAAAAACCTTCACAGGTGCTATACCATTGATCCTTAAAATATAATAGAAAGAAGATAATAATTTTATCACTTTATTTTATAAACAAAAAATAAAGCACAAAAAGCTAAGCAATTTCCCCTAGATTATACAGTAAAATACCAAGTTATTAGCAAAATAGTGTCTTCTTTAAAGAACAAATAAAATCTTCTATTTCAGATATGGAGCATACTAGAAGGCTTAAAAAACTTCTAAAACATAACATTTGAAAATGATGTATAAAGTATAATAAACATTATTTTAAAAATACACCAGAATTCAGAAGAAACTAAGAGTAGTCCCAGAGGTAAAATAAAGATGGAACTAGAACCTGAAGAGTGAGCTTACTCTAAAACTATTTCTAATCTCAGATGATTTACTTATCTCAGTAAAATTTTCATGCCAGTTATGGGACAAGAAATAAGATCTTGGGTCTCACACAAGGTAGAGTATTAGAAATGAGCTCTTCATATAACGGTAGAAGTCTCAAAGGTCCATAGCCCCAGTAAAACTAGATTGGGGAAAAGTACTATCAGCAAAGTGGGAAAAAAAGAAATTTTAGTTTTTATGTGGAAACTAGGTACAAAAATATGTCTGCCTTGGGAATTTCTTCAAGTCACATCCAAGATGGGACTTCTAATTCATACTATATATAAGGTCCGAAAGAAAACTAACATAAAATAGTACCCTTCTGAAGAATCAGAGGCAAATTGGCTCAGAAACATGGTACAAAAAACAAACAAAAATCAGCAGAGCTCCCAGGATCCTAAACTCTTACAGAAATATTACCCATGCAATATATGAGCAAACCCCTTAAAATTACAAAGCACTTGAGGAAAATATCATTAGTGAAAGTCAGCAGAAACCTTTAATAGCATAATGAGACAACCTATTATATCAGATAACATAATAAGATTCAAAATATAAAATGTATTTTGTAGAAGTATGTTAATAAATGAAATCAAATAAAAATATAAGAGCACATAAGATGTTTTAAAAGATTAAAAAATAAATAATACATTTAGAAATGAAACTGTTGTGTGCCGCAGTCTGGCTGGGCACAATTCATGAGCCACTTGTCAAGCGGGAATGAACTTTATTTTTATTTTTTTATTTTTTTTGTGTGTGTTTCTGTGTGTTTTATTTATTTATTTATTTTTTATTGTTGGTCATTCAAAACATTACATAGTTCTTAATACATCATATTTCAGTGTTTGATTCAAGTGGGTTATGAACTCCCAATTTTACTCCGTATATAGATTGCTGTATCACATCAGTTACCCTTCCATTGATTGGCATATTGCCTTTCTAGTGTCTGATGTATTCTGCTGTCTGTCCTATTCTCTACTACCCCCCCTCCCCTCCCCTTCCCTCCCCTTTTCTCTACCCCTTCTACTGTAAATCATTTCTTCCATTTGTATTATCTTGTCTTACCCCTCCTTTCCTCTTATATGTCATTTTGTATAACCCTGAGGATCCCCTTCCATTTCCATGTGATTTCCCTTCTCACTTCCTTTCCCTCCCACCTCTCATCCCTGTTAATGTAAATCTTCTTCTCAAGCTCGTCGTCCCTACCCTGTCCTTGTTTACTCCCCTTATATCAAAGGAGTCTTTTGGTATTTGTTTTTTAAAGATTGACTAGCTTCACTTAGCATAATCTGCTCTAATGCCATCCATTTCCCTCCAAATTCTATGATTTTGTCATTTTTTAATGCAGAGTAATACTCCATTGTGTATAAATGCCACATTTTTTTTATCCATTCATCTATTGAAGGGCATCTAGGCTGATTCCACAATCTTGCTATCGTGAATTGTGCTGCTATGAACATAGATGTAGCAGTGTCCCTGTAGCATGCTCTTATTAGGTCTTTAGGGAATAGACTGAGAAGGGGAATAGCTGGGTCAAATGGTGGTTCCATTCCCAGCTTTCCAAGAAATCTCCATACTGCTTTCCAGATTGGCTGCACCAATTTGCAGTCCCACCAGCAATGAACAAGAGTGCCCTTTTCCCCACATCCTCTCCAGCACTTATTGTTCTTTGACTTCCTAATGGCTGCCAATCTTACTGGAGTGAGATGGTATCTTAGGGTAGTTTTGATTTGCATTTCTCTGACTGCTAGCGATGGTGAGCATTTTTTCATGTACTTATTGATTGATTGTATGTCCTCCTCTGAGAAGTGTCTGTTCAGGTCCTTTGCCCATTTATTGATTGGGTTATTTGTTATCTTATTGTCTAATTTTTTGAGTTCTTTGTATATTCTGGTTATTAGGGCTCTATCTGAAGTGTGTGGAGTAAAGATTTGTTCCCAGGATGTAGGCTCCCTGTTTATCTCTCTTACTGTTTCTTTTGCTGAGAAAAAAATTTTTAGTTTGAGTAAGTCCCATTTGTTGATTCTAGTTGTTAACTCTTGCGCTATAGGTGTCCTATTGAGGAATTTGGAGCCTGATCCCACAGTATGTAGATCATAACCAACATTTTCTCCTATCAGATACCGTGTCTCTGATTTAATATCAAGCTCCTTGATCCATTTGGAGTTAACTTTTGTGCATGGCGAGAGACAGGGATTCAGATTCATTTTGATGCAAATGGATTTCCAGTTTTCCCAGCACCATTTGTTGAAGATGCTATCCTTCCTCCATTGCATGCTTTTAGCCCCTTTATCAAATATAAGATAGTTGTAGTTTTGTGGATTGGTTACTGTGTCCTCTATTCTGTACCATTGGTCCACCCGCCTGTTTTGGTACCAGTACCATGCTGTTTTTGTTACTATTGCTCTGTAGTATAGTTTGAAGTCTGGTATCGCTATACCGCCTGATTCACACTTCCTGCTTAGTATTGTTTTTGCTATTCTGGGTCTTTTATTATTCCATATGAATTTCATGATTCTTTTATCTATTTCTTCAAGAAATGCTGTTGGGATTTTGATTGGCATTGCATTGAACTTATAGAAAACTTTTGGTAATATCGCCATTTTGATGATGTTAGTTCTGCCTATCCATGAGCAGGGTATATTTTTCCATCTTCTAAGGTCTTCTTCTATATCTTTCTTTAGGGTTCTGTAATTTTCATTGTATAAATCTTTCACCTCTTTTGTTAGGTTGATTCCCAAGTATTTTATTTTTTGGGGGGATATTGTGAATGGAGTAGTTGTCCTCATTTCCGTTTCAGAGGATTTGTCGCTGATATACAGGAATGCCTTTGATTTATGCGTGTTGATCTTATATCCTGCCACTTTGCTGAATTCATTTATTAGCTCTAATAGCTTCTTTGTACACCCTTTTGGGTCTGCTAGGTATAGAATCATATCATCTGCAAATAGTGATAATTTAAGTTCTTCTTTTCCTATTTTTATGCCTTTAATTTCTTTCGTCTGTCTAATTGCTCTGGCCAGTGTTTCGAGGACTATGTTGAACAGAAGTGGTGAGAGAGGGCATCCCTGTCTTGTACCAGATCTTAGAGGGAATGCCTTCAATTTTTCTCCATTCAGAATGATGCTGGCCTGTGGCTTATCATAGATTGCTTTTACAATGTTGAGGTATGATCCAGTTATCCCTAATTTTTCTAGAGTTTTGAACATAAAGGGATGCTGTACTTTGTTGAATGCTTTTTCTGCATCTATCGAGATGATCATATGGTTCTTATTTTTAAGTCTATTGATGTGGTGAATAATATTTATTGATTTCGTATATTGAACCAGCCTTGCATCCCATGGATGAATCCTACTTGATCATGGTGTATAATTTTTTTGATACGTATTTGAATCCGATTCGCCAGAATTTTATTGAGGATTTTTGCATCAAGGTTCATTAGAGATATTGGTCTGTAGTTTTCTTTCTTTGAAGTGTCTTTGTCTGGTTTCGGAATCAGGGTGATGTTGGCCTCGTAGAATGAATTTGGAAGTTCTCCCTCTTTTTCTATTTCCTGAAATAGCTTGAAAAGTATTGGTGTTAGTTCCTCTTTAAAGGTTTTGTAAAACTCTGCTGTATACCCATCCGGTCCTGGGCTTTTCTTAGTTGGTAATCTTTTGATGGTTTCTTCTATTTCCTCTATTGTTATTGGTCTGTTTAGGTTGTCTATAACCTCCTGACTCAATCTGGGCAGATCATAAGACTTAAGGAATTTATCTATGCCTTCACTATCTTCTATTTTATTGGAGTATAAGGATTCAAAATAATTTCTGATTATCTTCTGTATTTCTGAAGTGTCTGTTGTGATATTGCCTTTTTCATCCCGTATGCTAGTAATTTGGGTTCTCTCTCTTCTTCTCTTCATTAGCATGGCTAAGGGCCTGTCAATTTTATTTATTTTTTCAAAGAACCAACTTTTAGTTTTGTCAATTTTTTCAATTGTTTCTTTTGTTTCAATTTCATTAATTTCAGCTCTGATTTTAATTATTTCTTGCCTTCTACTTCTTTTACTGTTGTTTTGCTCTTCTTTTCTAGGATTTTGAGGTGAAGTATGAGATCATTTATTTGTTGGTTTTTTCTTTTTTTGAGGAATGAACTCCAAGCAATGAATTTTCCTCTTAGATCTGCTTTCAATGTGTCCCATAGATTCCGATATGTTGTGTCTGTGTTTTCATTTAACTCTAGGAAGTTTTTAATTTCCTCCTTGATGTCTTCTAAAACCCATTGATCATTCAGCAACATATTGTTCATTCTCCAAGTGATGCTTGATTTTTCCTTCCTTCTTTTATCATTGATTTTCAGTTTCATTCCATTATGATCAGATAAGATGCATGGTATTATCTCAACCCCTTTATATTGTCTAAGAGTTGCCCTGTGACATAATATATGGTCTATTTTTGAAAAAGTTCCATGTGCTGCTGAGAAAAAAGTGTAACTACTTGATGTTGGGTGGTATAGTCTATATATGTCAATTAAGTCTAGGTTGTTAATTGTGTTATTGAGTTCTATAGTTTCCTTATTTAACTTTTGTTTGGTAGATCTGTCCAGTGGTGAGAGAGGTGTATTGAAGTCTCCCATGATTATTGTATGGTGGTCTATTAGACTCTTGAACTTCAGAAGAGTTTGCTTGATGAACACAGCTGCACCATTATTTGGGGCATATATATTTATGATTGTTATGTCTTGTTGGTGTATGGTTCCCTTGAGCAATATGAAGTGTCCTTCTTTGTCTCTTTTGATTAACTTTGGCTTGAAATCTATTTTATTAGATATGAGTATGGACACTCCTGCTTGTTTCCGCAGTCCATATGAGTGATATGATTTTTCCCAACCTTTCACCTCCAGTCTATGAATATCTTTTCCTATCAGATGCGTCTCCTGTAGGCAGCATATTGTTGGGTCTTGTTTTGTGATCCATTCTACTAGCCTGTGTCTCTTAATTGGTGAGTTTAAGCCATTAACATTTAGGGTTATTATTGAGATATGGTTTGTTCTTCTAGCAATATTTGTTTATTGATGTTACTAAACCTGATTTGTTATCCTCTTTGACTACTTTCCCCCCTTTACTGTCCTACCTCCCATTGTTGGTTTTCAATGTTATTTTCCATTTCCTCTTCCTGAAATGTTTTGCCAAGGATTTTTTGAAGAGATGGTTTTCTAGCTGCGAATTCTTTTAACTTTTGTTTATTGTGGAAGGTTTTAATTTCATCTTCTATCCTGAAGCTTAATTTCACCGGATACACGATTCTTGGTTGGAACCCATTTTCTTTCAGTGTTTGAAATATGTTATTCCAGGATCTTCTAGCTTTCAGAGTCTGTGTTGAGAGATCAGCTGTTATCCTGATTGGTTTACCCCTAAATTTAATCTGCTTTCTTTCTCTTGTAGCTTTTAAAATTCTCTCCTTATTCTGTATATTGGACATCTTCATTATAATATGTCTAGGTGTGGATCTCTTATGATTTTGCACATTCGGCGTCCTGTAGGCTTCTAGGATTTGGGATTCTGTCTCATTCTTCAAGTCTGGGAAGTTTTCTAGTATTATTTCACTGAATAGACTGTTTATTCCTTTGGTTTGGAGCTCTGTGCCTTCCTGTATCCCAATGACTCTTAAATTTGGTCTTTTGATATTGTCCCATAATTCTTGGATGTTCTGCTCGTGGTTTCTTAGCAGACTTGCTGAGCTGTCTATGTTCTTTTCCAGTTTAAATACTTTGTCTTCATTGCCTGATGTTCTCTCTTCTAAGTGATCTACTCTGCTGGTAGTATTCTCAATTGAGTTTTTGAGTTGGTTTATTGTTTCCTGCATTTCTAGGATTTCTATTTGTTTGTTTTTTATTACCTCTATCTCCCTGTGAAATTGATCTTTTACTTCCTGGATTTGTTTGTTAATGTGATCTTTCATTGTCTGATTTTGCTGTCTCATGTCTTCCTTGAGACTCCAGATCATCTGAAGCATGTATGTCCTGAGCTCTCTATCTGACATTCCATCTGTTGCAGCTATTACCTCATCTAAAGTTGAGTTGACCTGCATTGCCTGTGGTCCTTTCTTTCCTTGTCTTTTCATACTGCTGGCGTTTCTTTCTGCTTGGTGAAACTGTTGTGTTTTTGAAATTTTCCCTCTATTTATTTATATTGCTCTTGTATAGTTGAAGAATCACCCTTGCAGGGCAGGTAGTGGCTGTGAACCTCCTCCAATTGGTGTGATCCGTCTACCACGCTGGCAGGCCCTAGGTCTGCTCTGCTGGTCGGTCAAAGGTCCGCCTACCCAGCAGGCGCGAGGGGCACCTCTGTCACTCCGCAGGTTGCTGGGCCTAACCTCCCGATGGGTCGCAGGTTCCCCTAGCTTGGAGGCACTGGGGGACGGGCCGGTTCCGCCCCTCAGCAGGCTGCAGGACCTGTCCTACTGGTGGGTCCGGTCCGCGTTCCCTGCATGCGCATGTAGCTGCTCTGTGACTCTGCAGGTTGCTGGGCCTGACCCGCCGCCCGTGGGTTGCAGATTCGCCTAGCTTGCAGGCACTGGGGGAGGGGCCGGTTCCGCCCTTCAGCAGGCCACTGGGCCCGATCTGCTGGTGGTCACAGTCCCGCCTACCTTGCAGACACTGGGGGAGGGGACGGGCCTGCCCCTCAGCAGGCCGCTGGACCTGTCCTACTGGTGGGTCCGGTCCGCGTTCCCTTCAGGCGCATGTAGCTGCTCTGTGACTCCGCAGGTTGCTGGGCCTGACCCTGAACTTTATTTTTAGAATGCACACCTCACCACCCAAGCTCTCCAGGAATTCCCTCAGAGCCCAACTGCCACCACCAGCTCTTCTGGCCAGCCTCTCAACCCCGACTCCTCCCGCTCTTAAGGCCAATTGGCTGGGTCTCGTGGGCGAAGCCAAAAGAGTCCCCCAATGAGCAGCTCCGTGGTCTGAAAGTGCGGGGAAACAGCCCAATGAGCATCACCACAGAAGAGCCAATCAGTTGGCAGCTAGAAGTTTGCTGGGGCTGCTGTGAGCCAATCAAGAGCTGGCAGCTGGAAGTTTGCTGGCAGCTGGAAGTTTGCTGGGGCCCCTTGGGCTGTGGCTCTCAACAGTTGTGGATAAAATTAAAGATACAGGTTAAAAATCAATGTTTAATTAAATAGAATTATAAATAACTCAAAGGAAAATTAGTGAATTCAAATTAAATTAAGAAATCACTGATAGTATAGACTAAGAAATCAATAAGGTAGAAAACAGAATACATGAAAGACAAAACAAGAAAGTCTAACATATATTTAACTGGATTTAGAAAAGAACTTGAGAAAAAGGTATTTGACAGATAATGACTAGATTTCTTCAATGGGATGTTACTCATTAAAAAGAATAAATATTGGGCAAAAGAATAAGTTGGTCTCCTGTATCTGTGAACTCCTCATTCATATACAGATTTTGTTACTGACATTATTCCTGGTTAATAATAACGTAACAAGTACAAGTATTTACATAGTATTCACATACTACGTATGTACTAAATATGATACCTTATTGGGAGATGCTTTAAAGTGCATAGGAAGATGTGTGTAGGTTATATGTAAATACAATATGATTTTATTTAAGAGACTTGAACATTCTTGAATTTTTGGATCTATAGAGCATCCTAGAAGCCATTCCTCATGGGTACTGAGGGACAACTACATGTACTATGCAATCCATTTATGTAAAGTCCAAAAACTGGCAAAGTTAGCCTTCAATTATAGAATTCTATATAGTAGAATATATATATACATGGAAATAGGTAATGACACCTCAGAGGAATCTGAGGGGATGTCTACAGTTCTCTACATTTCTTAATTTGTGGGCTGGTTAGATCAATATTTGTGACTTGTAAAAATTCATCAAACTGAACATTTATGAATATTTTAATGTATAATTTATTTCAAAGCAATTATTAAAAGGTTTAAAATTTCTCAGAATTAATGAAATACTAAACTCACTAGATCTGGTTCTTAAATGGGCTAAATAAAATAAACCTTTCATCTGAAAGCATATAAAAACTAAATAAGAAAAAGAGAAACAGGAGATCTTAAAAACATCTGCAGAAGCCAGTGTGGTGGTATACACCTATAATCCCAGTGGCAAGGGAGGCTGAGGCAGGAGGATTGTGAGTTCAAAGCCAGTCCCAGCAATGGCAAGGTACTAAGGAACTCAGTGAGACCCTGTCTCTAAATAAAATACAAAATAGGACTGGGGATGTGGCTCAGTGGTGGAGTGTCCCTGAGTTCAATCCCCGGTACAAAAAAAAAAAAAAACACACATCTGGAGAGAAAGCTACTAAGATTATATTCTTAAAAAAAAAATCAGTTCAATTAAAAAATACTCAGTAAAAATAACAATATAGCTAAAAAACAGTGAAATAATAGTTTTTAAGTGATGAGAAAAGATAATCACCAACTTAAATTATACACAAGGAAAAAAATCTAAAAATAAAGCATAAAATTTAAAAATACATAATATTCAGCAGAACAAAAATAGTCAATAGCTGATTTCTCAAGAGAAATGATGAAATTCAATCAACAATTAAACAAAATCTTTAAAGAAAAATATTTAAAACTTTAAGAAAAATACACCTATATTTCAATACTCACAGAAAACATTCTTCAAAATTGAAAAGGAAATAAAATTAGTTTCAAAAATAGAAAAAAAAGAAAAATTTAAAGAATGTTACCAGTAGAGCTGCACAGTTTATACTGAAGTGGAATTTGCTACCAGTTCCATAATAATTTAAGATGGAAACCTGGAGAACCAGAATTTATGTGAATAAGTATAACTAACATTGATATTGGACACAAATAATTTTCAAAAGATATAGAGTTCACTTTATTGAATCCCTGGATGCCTTTGTTGACAACACTCATTTCTCAGATAATGAACTATCATCTACCGTATCCTAAACTGACTATGAGAGTCCTGTTCCAAAATAGTATGAGAACCAGAAATCATGCTAGGAGAATTCTGTCTTTTCCTAGTTTTTTATGCGGTCATATCCTTCCACTAGATAAATCCCTAAATTGTTCATGGTGGCTTAAATCAAGCCTGATGTCACTATAAAAAGGGCTCTGGATTATTCTACCTAGTATTTGGATTTGTTGAATGGCTATATTCCCCAGACAAAATCCTGTTGCACAGGCACCAGACATGTTTCTCATCATCTCATGGTTAGTGCCATTCAAATCTGACACTTGAACTTAATTCTGCAAGAATAATTCTACCAATGAATGAGTTATTTACTGATTTCATTTGAAGAAATAACCAAAGGCTAGATTTCAGGAAATGTATTTGGTACAAAATTTAAATAATGCTAGAAAGGAAGAATTTGTCATCTTTCTTTATCTTTAAAGATGATTTTTAAACACTAGGATGAACTCACATGTAGGTAAATAGTTATATTTTCCTATAAGAATTTGTCATTATTTTACTTAATTTTTCATAGACCTTATGACAAAAAATCTGAAAAGGTTGATATAAAGTATATTTAATATTATTCTGCTTGAGGATACATTTAATTCAGAATAATTAGAAATGTGTCATCTATTATACTCATATATATTCTTTGAAGTAAATATAACTATAAATATGTTTATCTATGAAAACACATATATACGATATACACACACAACATAATTTGATTAAAATGTTTCATACCAAAATAAGTTTTATAAAATTATTAATCTAAATGAGTTTGATAGGTGAGAAATAAGTCATGCCATTTTAAAAAAGCAATTAAATATATATTGAGAAAGCCAATATAATTAGTGGCTATAGCTACTTAGGTTTCTCTTACAACTTCCAACATGATTGGAATATTAATCTGTGAGCCCTTAGGCAGCCTTGATTACTTTGAGATAAGAGGGAAGTAGAGTCTCCCTCTAATTAAAGGTATGGGAAAGGTCATATACAGGTCATCTGAAATATTTTGTAACTCACTGTCTATTGCAAAGGGTCGCGAGACCTCTGATATTTCATTTAATCTTTCTTTATTACAGTTATTTCTTCTGCCATGGAAACAGAAACATGTCCTTGCCCTATTGCCTGGATGATGCAGGCCACCATTTATCAATTCCTGTTGTACCAGATAAAAGACAAAGACTTTTTATAGCATCAGTTCTATTTGCTCACAAAGCAAGTTCTAGTCTTTGAAATGAATGAAATTCAGAAAATATAAATAAAAATTTTATATGTGTATATATGATATATGTATCCTTATTTATATCATAAGTAAGGATATAATATATATAGAACAATACATATTGTTTTTATATACATATATAATATATACATATATATTGTTCATATGTATATATTGTTCATATATGTATATATTATATGTAGTATAATATATGAACTGAAAGAGTACCCAGGTATCTCTGCTCCCAGTATATGTATGTATATATATGTATGTATGTATATATATATATATATATATATATGAAAAATATACACACACTACATATAATATATACATATGCATTATATATATACTACATATTTTATATATATATATATATATATACACACATATATACATACACACACACACACACACACACACACTTACTTATCCATACTCTCTTCTCTAAGGGAGTATGCTGAGAAACTGTGTGGGAATGTATATTTCACTTCATAAACTCTTGCAGTCTCCACACACAAAATTATGGTTCAAACAGAGATTATTGAAAGATTTAGCTTGAATCCAGGTTATAAAACTTTTACTCATTATCTCCATCTTCCATTCACTTATTCATTCATTCATCTATTTAAAAAACCATCACTAAGAATATATTATGACTAGAATCTCTAACAAGTTTTACAACCTAGACATGAAAGTTAAAAAGTGATTTCAATTTTTGAGTCACAAATAGGAAATCTACATAGTCAGATAATTATAAAACAATTTGTTAAGTGATATATTAAACAAAATATTATCTAAATTAAGAAGGTTAAAAGTTTTTCTATAAAGCAAAATAAAAATGTTATCCCACCATAGATTCACTTTTATTATTAACTATCATTTCTTTAAAATATAAGTTACATGAGGAACTGTCAGTTTCCAGCATCTAGAACAGCGTCTGAAATATACTGTGTTTCATTGAATAGTTGTTGATGTGAATGTAGGAAGAATAAAATTCTAGCCCAAGTTCCCTTCTTCACACATGATTAAACAAAGCCCTGTCATGAACTGAAATAGTACCCAGGTATCTCTGCTCCCAGATTGTCCTTATTTGGGAAGTAAACTTGTTATAAATTTACATGTTTTTATTATTGCTGCTGGATATCTGGGAGTATAAGAAAACACGCAAGAAAAATAAATTTTAACAGACAAAGATGGGGAAACGCCTGAGATTAACTACTAGAGGGCTTTGATTTTTTTTCATCAACAAAAGTGCAGATAAATAAAGAACCTATGTTCTTAAGAAAGCTCTATATACTTCTAATGTAAAGAAAATAAAAAGACAGACTATATGCCATAATTAATTTAACATTTATTTCAATTTTTTCTTAATTTTTCTTAGAACCATATATTTAATACAAAATAAAATATAGGTCATAATAGGGAAACATATGCTACTTAAATGTGATATTCTATATAGTCTTAAAAAAAAGATGTCACTAAGTTACTTTCTTCAATAGTTGAAAATGATCTTAAGTCATTCATCTCTTTTTCTCAGTATTGTGAATTGAACAAGTAATTACTTTTCATTTGATTAAATACCTCAAAAAACATGTAAGAGAAACCTGTTTATCATATGCCATAGTTCTACTCTTTAAGCCTGTGACCATATTTAAAAGATAATTTTATAGGCTTCAAGCATATAGAAATAATTTATCTTCTCTCTCCAGTTATCTCACACTATAAGAATGTAAAGTAGCATTTTCCTCTGGTCATGCAATGTTAAGGAGTTGTGGATAGTTAATATACCATGTCAAATATACCAAAATTCTCACAAGTGCAAACTCAGTAGCAATAGATTATTGCAAAAGGGGCACAAAAGAAAGGTAGCTCAAACCAAGAAACTTAACAATTTATAGGAAACCGCATGCTGAAGTCAAAAGAAGAAGATAGCATGGTACTAAAGTAGCCATGACCCATCTCTATGTTACACTGGATTATGAGCCATCGATGGGCTGTGTGTGTGAGCTATGCATGTTTGAGCATATGAGGGGACTGGTCTGGCGTTTCTCACTGATTGGGCTGTGGACACAAATGTGCCTTTCCTCTTGCTCTGCCTGTGATCCCACACAACACCTGAGAAGGATGTGACTTGCCAAGATGTCAATCAATCTGCTGACCACAAGACATCACCAAGCAAGACTCCACCTTTCAAAACCCTATCCCTTGCTTTATGTGGGTGGAATATTCTATCGAATGTCTTTTCCCCAGTAAATAGGGGGTTCCAGATGCACTTTCTCTCTTGCTCCTTTTCCAGAGCTATCCAGTGTGAAGCTGACCTTTGGGTCACAGAGCAGTCCCACCCTCGAAACTCATGTTCATGTTTTGTGTGGTTTCTTCACAGTTTTCTTAGATACTGCTGCAGCCAGCTCTTTTGAACCCAGCTCCTCTCGCCAGCCTGGCCAGCTGGCAGAAACATAGTGATGTACTTTTTTAACTAGAACATACAGACATAATAATTTAACTGACACCTCTATCCTGGTTTACACTATAGAAGGTGTTTCCTAGGAATATTTCATGTGATCCTGTTAACAAAGTTGTAATGTAAGATTAAATGAAATAATACTTAGAAGGGTGCTGAGCACATAGAGCTTTATGAGAGCAAGATATTAATGTTTTATTTTTATATTAGTAGATATTACATAGGGATTCTAAGAATGAATCTAGATAATATCTTCACATGATTTAGCCAGGTGTCTTACACATATAAATGCTTTGTAAAATTTAGTCTTTATATTTTCATTATTACCAGCATTTTAAAAATGACATCGAGGATGTCTTAACTTATAGTGTAACAATTATTAAAGCTTCAAAATCCAAACTTCTATCACATGACATCTAACTTATTTATTTTTAACACTCTTTCCATACTTCTATTATTTCATTTGCCTTGACCATAAATGACAATTGGAAGTTTTTTTGTTTTTTATTGTTAGTTGTTTAAAACATTACAAAGCTCTTGACATATCATATTTCATACATTTGATTCAAGTGGATTATGAACTCCCATTTTTACCCCATATACAGATTGCAATATCACATCGGTTACACATTCACGTTTTTACATACTGTCGTACTAGTGTCTGTGGTATTCTGCTGTCCTTCCGACTATTGGAAGTTTATATCTACTGTTTTAGAAATGAGGGTTAGAATTTTTAATATGTTGATTGAATGCATTCAAATTCTCATTCAAAAAGTATACTTTGCTGACAACTTTGAACCAGAATCTGTGTTGGGTACTTGTCTTAGCTTTTTTGCTGCTGTGAGTAAAGAACCCAACCAGCACAATTGTAGAGGAGCAAAAGTTTATTTGAGAGCTCATGGTTTCAGAGGTCTGAGCCCACAGAAAGCAGGCTCCATTCCTTGAGGCTCGAGGTGAGACAAACCATTATGAAGGAGGAGTGTAGCAGAAGGAAGCAGCTCTCATGGTGATCAGAAAGCAGAGAGAGATTCCACATACCAGATACAAAGATGTACCCTCAAACCATGCCCCATTCCCACCTCCTCCATCCACACACCCAACCACTTGGGTAATACCTATTAGGGAATTAATTCACAGTTTGGGTTAAGGCTATTGGTAACCCAATCATTTCTCCTCTAAATATTGCATTGTCTTGCACATAAGCTTTTGGGGGGGACACCTCACATCCAAGCCATGACAATGCTGAAGTTAAATATGAGTAAAGTAAATAAGCAAACAATATTATCCACAGCAATAATAAAGCAATATTCCTGTCTTTCTGAAGCTGACCAACTCAAGAGGAAGAAAAGTATTTCTCAAGAAACACTTGAGAAACCAATTGCACCAGCATCTATTTACCACACCCTTTATTGCTGTGACAGAATTGTGCATGGTACTGTAAGAACTTTAGGGGGGGAAAGTTGATCTTGTCAAAGAGATGAGGGACTACTCTAAAAAAGTAAATACTGTGTTGGGAATTGGAGAAGTTAGCTAGGTTAAATTGGGGTAGGGCAAAATAAGCACATACAAAAGGAACAGCTAGAGATGAAAACTTGCATTTAAAAAAATTTAAAAGGTTTGTATAGCTATTCCAATAGAGTAAGAAAATGTACGGTACCAAAGTGACCTGAAGAAGTAATTAGATGACATGCTCTACAAAGCTATATATTAAATGTTGAGCATTTTATTCTTCATTCAAAGAATATGAAAAACCAAAAGGGTGATTTAATTAGGCATTAGTGGGAAGAAATGAGACTTTCATTTCTAAAACATTTCTCTGCCTACCGTAATTTGAATTAGAAAAAGGGATATATACATATACATGCATACATACATACATACATATATATAAAAAGACCAACAAACTACTCAATGACCTATGTGAAAATTCCTCATTACTTGGACCAGTATGTTGTTTCTGAAATTGGAAAAAAAAAAGAAGCGGATAAATCATGAATGAAAATAAGATGTTATATCAACTGAGTAACAAGAGAATTATGTGTGTTATTCTTCAACTTGTCTACAAGAATGAGCCAAACACATTAATGAGGTTGTTTTCAGCTCAAGGTTTAGTGTGAAAAGAGAAGGGTCCTAGGAGGGAGCCCAGAACAGCTGAAAATGCCCCAGTCCACTAGAGGAGGATGAGCTTGCAAAGGGAAAATAAATAATTAGAAAAGTCTAAGAATCTAATGTAAAGTATGAAGATTATAGGTAATAAAATAATACTATGTTTGGAATTCAGAAACATTGAGTAAATTCTCACTACCCTTACTGCAAAATAATA
Organism: Urocitellus parryii; assembly: GCF_045843805.1. Classification (NCBI taxonomy): domain Eukaryota; kingdom Metazoa; phylum Chordata; class Mammalia; order Rodentia; family Sciuridae; genus Urocitellus; species Urocitellus parryii. The sequence continues at coordinate 85,698,806 of NC_135541.1, read as the reverse complement.
ATCATGGGAGATGGTATATGAGATGATAGATCTGTTCATTTTCTTCACCATGGTAACACTTTTTACTGTCTATGTCTCATAACATACGTTGTATACCTTTAATATATACAATGCAATTTTTTTTAAAAAGCTAGAGGTAGGAACTACTCCATACTCAGAAAAGATAATGTTTCAAGTAGAGTACATTTAACAATGCAAAGGTCCATAGATTTAATGGTATGGTATTCATAGAATGAGTTATTTCAATGATGTGATATGAAGAGAACTTGATAAGAGATGGTCAAGGAATGAAGACAATGAGGGCAGCATGGTTGATCATGATGGAAAGAAAACTTTCTTGAAAAGTTTGCATAATACAAGATAGATTCTGGGAAAGTAAGGTAATATCTTACGGGCACAGCAAAAATAGTTACGCCTGTAAGATTATCGCATAAGCATCTCATTCTGCCTACCAATTTTGGATTGAAATAATTCTTGATTAACATTTCATTCATAATGATTTGTTGAATTATTTCAAATTTTGTGTGCACAGATATGTTAGTAATGTATCTTATCAAATTTTAAATTTTTAATAAAATCCTGCAGAACTTTTGGAAATTCTGGCTATGAAAGAAACTAAGAAGAAGAAAGTGGGATAGAAGACACAGGGATCTAGTAGGCATGTCTTTAATGTGCACCAACAAATATTTGTGTAAGCTCCACATAAGTATGCGAAGTATTTGTGTTTATCTGCCTTCCTAGTCCTTCCTAGCTCAGTGTCAATGACCATATATTTATTTATCTGATATTAACTTGATAGCAATTCTTTCTGCATAAGCAATTCTGGTCATGTTGTATATGATGATTCAATGCTTAGTAACTAAGTGATTGCTGAGCAATGCGATGGGAACTTTTTAAATTTTTTTTAGAAAAAAATGAGAGAAGTTAACAAAACACTATAATACTTTTTAAAAAATAAAACCATTTGGGGTTTGGATGTTTAAGTATACATACAATTCAACCTGAGATATGTCCTTAAAATAAGAATAAAATAAATGCCATGATCAAGTGTAATTTATCTCTAGAATGGAAGGGTGTTTTAATATGTTTTTAAAAGGATGTTTTAATATATGCAATTTTAAAAATGGTAGAAACCACCTTACATGGATGGGGATAAAAAACAATGTGATCATGTCAACAGGTACAGGAAATTGCTTTAGTAAAATCCAACATCCTTTCATGATACAAACTCTCAACAAATTAGGTATACAAGGAAGGTATCTCAACATTATAAATACCATGCATGGCAAGCCCACAGCTAACATTACATTCAACAGTAAAAAGTTTAAAACTTTTCTCCTAAGATTTAAGTGTTTTGCTTGTTTATTTTTACCTTTGTTGCATGTATTTTGGTCTTTGCTGCCTTTGTTTATATCGCCCTCCCCCCCAAATCACTGCAAGACCAATGAGCATTTTCCCTATTTTTCTTCTTGTACAGAATCAACTTAAGAAAATGATTCTTAATTACTTAAATCTTGGTAGGTTTTTTGGTGTGTGTTTTTGTTTTGTGGTGCTTTGGATTAAACCCAGGTACTTGCACATTCTGGGGAAATGCTTCACTACTACATCTCCAGCTCATGATTATTTAAGATCCTGTGACCCATATCTTTAATTTTAAGCCTTTGTGAATTTGTTCTCCACATTTAGTAAAAAGTCTGATTAAATGTACACATGAATTTTTATATCATTTTAACTTCCAATCTTTTTGAAATATTAGTAACTAACATTTTTTAGTACCTAGAGAATTCTAGAGACTAATCTCTCTCTCTCTCTCTCTCTCTCTCTCTCTCTCTCTCTCTCTCTCTCTCTCTCACACACACACACACACACACACACACACAATTTAAATTTTCATATAACTTTGAGATATAGAAATTACCTATATTATAAATGAGAAAACTCAAGAGTCAACAAAACTAAGTCAAGTGCCTGAGACATTGTAGTTTGCATTTGCTGGGATTTCACCCAAATTCTGCCTCTTTTCAAAGCTTCTTCCTACATTGTCCATTCAGTGCTCTGGTTTGTAGGGTGGGACTACATGAAGTAGGATAGAGGTAGGGGGTAAAGGAGAAATGGCAAAACAAAGATAGAAAGTATAAGAATCCACATTCTTTATGTAATGCTCCACCCCCCAGTCCATGAAGCCTGCATTCATTTCCTGCAGACTTTTACAAACTCAGCCCCAGGAAGTCACTGTATATGTATGAAAACAAGCGCATATTCAAAAGACCTTTCAATGGCTTTCCCAGGGGGCAAGTAATGAACTGCCACACCTGATTCCATGAATCAAAACCAGCTTATCTTTGCAACATTAATATGTAAGACTTCAGAGGCCAAAGAAATTGTTGAGTACCAATAATGAGAAATGCAAGGGCAAGTTATTCAAGAAACTTCAAAGTGGCTTTATCTCAGGAGAGCAAGTATTGAAATCAATTCTATCTTAACAAGACACCACCTCTAATGGAAACAAAAAATTCTACCTCCTGATCTAAGTCCCAATATGCAGAACAAGCATAAAAACTTTACAAGAATTAGAAATTAGGAAAATTACCACTCTAGAAATAGAACAATAATATAGCAGTATGGAATCACAGGGAGAACTTTTATGTTTTGGAAAATAAATCATTCAAATAAATAAATCAGATATAAACTCAAGATAAATATTGTAAAAAATAGAAATGATCTATATTACCATGAGACTATTAGAAACATAATTCCCTCTCATTTTAATGTAGTAATCATCTGAATTTACAATGTTAAAAAATTTGTTTTCTGAAAAAGTAAATTGATTTTCAACTCTACAGAACTAAAGCAAAAGGCTTTTAATACTGGAATATGAACATTTATAAATTTGCAATTATGCTTAAACATTATTTTAACATAAACAAAATCAAGCCAATTAATGAATTGATTTTTTAATCAAAAAATCCCCACATATACCTTTATAACTTAAATTATATACAATTACTCTTTATTATGTAACTGATGTATAAGGCACTGTTTTTGGCTAGAGCTAAGCTCCTTAGAAGATCTGAAAAAACAAAATGGTCAGTTATGCCTATGCTCCAGCAGTTTGTATATCTTTTTTTATTTTATTTTTAAAAATTTTTTGGTATCAGCGATTGATCCCAGGGTGCTTAATTTCTGAGCCATGTCCCCAGCCTTTTTTTATTTTTTATTATAAGACAAGGTCTCACTAAGTTGCTGAGGCTGGTTTTGAACTTGTGATCCTCCTGCCTCAGCCACCCAAGTCCATGGGATTACAGATATGCACCACCAAGCCCAGTTGCAGTTTGTATTTCTAATTAGGAGAGAGCCTTTGACACAATAAAGACAATACATAGTGGATTAGAAGGTGATGAATGCTATAGACAAAAGAGAAACTAGACCAGAGAAAGGACAGTGTCCAACTCATTTTCTCAACTGCTGGCCTGCTTCAGGCCCAGGATCAGATACCATGGGCCTCAGAGGAAACAGCCCCAGGCAGGCAACCATGTGCCATAGACCTTTCTATGAAGTGACTCCTTCAGGTTTCCCCCAGTGTCTGCAGTGCTTGGCTTCTTAGATTTCCACATAAAGCTCCTTTTCAGGACCTTTGCATTTCCGATTATCACTCATTTATTATATAAGACCCGTTTCCTATGGTAAAACCCTTTTCCCATGAGATCCTCAAAGTCCTGTTTCCCCAACCAAATTCTGATTAATACACGAACCATTCTACATGGTGCCATCAGAACGTTCTTTCCAAAGACAAGGTATTTCCAGGTATACCTGCTAAAAGAAGTCATTTGGTAGCTCATCAACCCCAGGATAAAGTCCTAGTTCTGAAAAAAAGGCTTACCAGGACTTTTTGATCTGATCTCAACCTTATCCAAAGAGAAAAAAAAAAAAAAATCTCTCTCTTGTGCCCAAAGGTAGAGAACTTTTATCATTTCTTCAAACTCTTACTTCCAGGTTTTCAAATGTCCTCTCCCTCCCTGGAGCATTTTTCTCGTTTTCCATCTCATAAATGTCTCATTCATCAGACTTCCAATTAAAGATCACATATTCTTAGAGAAATCCTCTCAACACCAGCATTACTAGTCAGATTTTTTTTTCTATTATGTAGACCCACCTATCCCAAGATTCCCACCTGTGCCCTCTTATCACACTTGATTGCAATTACTAATTTGGTGGTCTACCTTTCCCACCAAACAACAAGTTTCCAAATAACAACAAACGTGCCTGCTCATTCACTCTTCTATCCCCAGTGTCAACACAGTTTCTTGCACATCAAGAATACTTGATCAAAATTCATAGGGTGAACAGATGACTTACTTGAATAAGTCCGAGTTATATTAGTTATCTATTCCTATGTAAATGTTACCAGAAGATTAGAGGACTAAAACAACAAATCTTTATTATTTCAGAACTTCTGAGTCAGAAATCCATGCACAGCTTTGCTGGATCTTCCTCTCACATGGTCATATAAGGAATCAGTCAAGACTGTCATCTCATTAGAAAGCCTGGCCAGGAAGGATTTGCTTCTAAGATCCCGTAGCTATTGGCAAGATTTCATTCCTGAAAGGGCATTAAGAGCTCGGGAGCCTCAGTGCCTTTTTGTCTAGTGGCCAAGGGCTAGCTTCAGTTCCCTGCCATGTGTAATTTCATTCATCAAAGCCAGCAAAGGAGACAGTCTGCTACCAAGGCAAATGTCAGAATCTTTTGAGTCTAATAACAGAAGTGACATCTGTTCAACATTGAGATATTGTATTAGTCAGAAGCAAGTTACAAAGGAAAGGAATTATACAAGAACTTGATGTTAGGAGGTGGGGAATACTGACTAGTGGGAGACCAACTTAAAGGAGGTGGGACCTAAAAGGTATATGTGTTATAAGTTGAATATACCTAATGAGCCTATTGGTTGTATATGTGGCTTTTTAGGTTAGCCTAAAATTTAGCGACAAACTGAACACACTTCATGGATTAAGGTTGCCTTACACAGTTCTTAAATTCATCTTGTCTAATCTTAATTAAAATATCTGAGTGATGATAATTAGTAGTAGAAATACTTCAGTAAGTGATAGTAATATTATGAAAAACTAGAGCAAAAAGGAAAACTTAACAAATGAATCGATCTTATATTTTAAAATTATTTAATTCTCATTCATAGGAAATACAGACTGCAGGTAAGCTATGCCTCCAATTTAGGCTCTTTCTCTACTGGAAACAGAAATATTGTCCCTTTCATTGGCATTCTGATCAGAAGTCTCCATAACTTATAGGAAGTACTGGGATTTAGTTGATAGTGGGCTGGGATGTATAATCCACCTCTAGGACCTGGGAGGAGACATTATTGACTGGGAAAAATAACACAATATTCCACAAGAAAATCTATCCCAACATCTTCATGTAATACATAAGGGAACTGAAGCTTAGATAGTTCCATTTTACATGGTAAATTTAAAATTACTAAGCTAAACCTAAAACTCTAATTTTTCAGGTCTTTGCTCATTTTTCTTTTTCAACACAGGTATATTTTCCATTTATACCCATCTAAAGAACTGGTACTAGGACAGAGGATACAAGAAATGAATGAAGTTATAATTTTATGAAACACAATTTATTGAGGGGGACATAAATATGTGAACTTAGAATTACATTAGTTTTTACTGGAAAAACCTTGACCATGGAGATCATTTGACAGGAATTGGCAAATTAGAAATGTGGATAGTAATGAAGAGATCATAGTGTGGGCATTCCGGGAGAACAGCATGGGCAGAAGCATAGAACAGAGGCAAACATAAGAACCACTAGGGATGCAGAATGGTTGGAACAAATGGCCATGAGTCAGTAGGGTCTATTGGGCACATAATGGCTCCTTCATAAAACAGAACCTCTTATCTCTGGCCTTGGGAAAATAGTCATATTTCCACTGGCTTTTTAATAGTCAACATTCACTAGAACAACAACAAAAATAATAAACTTAAAGAATGAAAAAAACATATTAAACTCTAGTAAAAAGAGATAAAAAATAAAGAATGACAAAACCTATTAATTTTTAATGAAATAAGCTTCCATTCTATTTTTTTTCTTCTTAAGCTTAAGTTTGAATTATATGTAAAAGTTGCCCAGAAGTCCTTGATCAACAAAAATGGGAGAAAAATCCACAAGTTTCAGAGAAATAAACATGTGACCAACTATCATTAGGAATCAGAGAGCAGTTCCATTTCTGGATTTCTGTAGTAGAAAAGTGCAATAGTTTTATATTCAGTGCTCTAGTCTACTCCCAGCAAATAGGGAAAGATGAAATGACATAAAATGATGTGTTCCTGTGGAAATATGCCATATCTAACTGAGACCTGCTCTTACTTCATGAAAACTCTGCCTGAAGTTATCAGCTCTATGACTTTGATTAAAGTTAAAAGTTAAATCAGGAAAACTATGTCAGTTTAATCAGTAGTTGGCATTTTCCTATTGTACAGACCAAGTCAAAGTCATCTGAGGCTATGTACAAAAACTCATTAAAAAGATGTTCATCTAGCCAGGTGTGACGGAGCACAACTGTAATCCTAGCAAGTGAGGAGGCTGAGGCAGAAGCATCGCAAGTTCAAGGACAGCTTCAGAAAATCAGAAAATCCCTAAGCAATTTAGTGAGACCCAATCTCAGAAGGAAAATAAATAAATAAATTAAAGGGCTTAGGGATATGTCTCAGCTAGTAGAGTGCTTGCCTCATATGCACAAGGCCATGGGTTCAATCCCTAGCACCACACACACACAAAAGAAAAAAAAAAGAAAAAGAAAATAAAATTTTAAAGGGCTGGAGATGGAGTTCAGTGCTAAAGAGCCATTGAGTTTCATCCACAGTACCAAAACCAAAAAAACAAACCAAAGCAAAACAAAAAATTATGTTCACCTAACATAAGGCAGTAGCACCTCACTCAAAAGGCCTCGAGTTTTCACACATATTCAAGACTGTGAAATAACCCCCTAAATACAAGAATTCATTTTAAGGGATGTGGAGTTTGTTTTATAGTGGAAATTTAGGTCAATGTGTCTTTTGTAAAAAATAATGTCTCACATCTTCAAGAACCAAAATATCTAAATTAGAGGAAACTAACAGTTATTTAGAGTTCTCTTCGTACCAAGCTTTTCCTATGTGTCAGTCCCTTTAATCCTACGAAATAAACTTTATTGTCCTCATTTTACAAAAGTAAAAACTGACTGTAAAAACCATTTACTATCTTGCCTACTTGCAAACAAGCTAAGCCACAACACTTGCTTATTTAAAGCCATACCCTGTCCATTCCTCTGAATTACCACAGCCACTGTAGCTCTAAGCCACAGGGAGAGAGAAAGGGGCTAGAAGGGAATTTATCTGCTTGCTAACTATGGTGGCCACAACTTTCCTAAAATTGTCCTCTTCATAACTGAAAATCCTATGTCCCAAGAACCTCCTCAAATTTAGTCAAACCAGGACTGTAGGTCATCTCAACACTATCCTCTAAAACTTCTTTTGGACTATGAGGGGCAGGACAGGGAGGTTCAGAGCCCCTATAAGTACAAGTAGAATAGATGGCTCAATAGAGATATTGCTAGGTTTTCTTTTAAGCTGTGTTCTGACATGACATTATCTTGGATTCCTTGATTCTCTTTATCTCCTTCCACCATTTACTCTCATTCTGCCTGGCAGACCAGTTTACATGACTCACACAATGCATCTGGAAAACCTTAAACAGTTTCATTAGTGCTTTCGTCTAGCATGGTGTATTATTCAGCTTCTTCACTGCTGTGACTAAAGACCTGACCAGCAGAACTGTAGAGGGGGAAAAGTATATTTATGGGCTCGTGGTTTCAGAGATCTCAATCCACAGACACCAGGCTTCATTCCTCAGGGCTCAAGGTAAGGCAGAACAATGTAGTGGAAGAGTGTGGTGGAGGGAAGTGGCTCACATGATGTTCAGAAAGCAGAGAAAGAGACAGACTCCACTCTCCAGAAATAAAATATATACCCCATAGCCATTCCCTTAATGAACCACATGCTCCAGCCACACCCCACCTGCCTCCAGTTACAGCTCAGTTAATCCCCTCAGGGATTAATTCACTGATTAGATTAGTGCTATAACCAATTATTCCTCCTCCAAACCTTCTTGCGTTGTCTTACATGTGAGCTTTTGGGGGACACCACATCTAAACCATAACACAAGGTAAATTAACTATTGTTAGCATAAGAATAATTTTAATATTCAGGCAACTGTTAAAAAGGTTCTTGCCAACAGTGGTATGTCTTGCCATTTAAAGTACACTAGCCAGTTCCCATTTATCCCCTCTGACAGACTGCATAGGTATTGGCTTCTGCAGTGAGGATTCATGCACCAGGCAGGCCTTTGGCTCTCAAGTTTCTCCATGCCTGCCTTATCGCAGTGCCTGAAATGCTATCATTACTAGGGCTCTAGGAGGATGCTCTATGTTAGAACAGGAGGTAGGACAGAAGAAGCTTTGCTTGCAATCTGGCAGAGAGTAAGCCCTGCCTTATTTTAGATGCAGCAAATATGCTTTTCTAGCAGTTCTGAAAAGGTGAACTACAGGCCAGGGAGTCAGATGTATTATAAATTCATTTGTTTTGTACAGTGTTGGTCTAAGCACCTTTAAAATTTTAAGGCAGTATTTGGGAGAAATGATCATTCCAACCAGAAAAAAAATATGTATTTTTATTTAAAAGACAATTTCACTGAGTTGGGTAATTCCCTGGAGACATTATAGCTATCTTCATTGCTTAAGTCAAAGGTCTCTGTTCCTACAAGAGCTATTCTATCAACTTCAAATGACCTCTGTTGGGCTGGTACAATACTATAAAATAGTTATCTTGATCCTTGGCAATGTTTATTGCCTCTTTATACAATTGAAAGAAAAGTTGCATCCTGGCATAATGAGGATACTTTCCAAGTCTCAAGTCAAATGTTTGGCCTTAAGGAAAGAATGAAGCCAGATCCTAAGAGAGAGTAATAAAGATAGATTTGTAGCAATGTTTTGTTCATTACAAGAACATTCTTTAATATGGAAACTCTGTTGCTAACATTGAAATTTGTAATGCTGAAATCACATATGCACAAACTTTGCTTCTGTCAATATATGGGATCAATAATTCCTTATTTTCAATGCCTCAGAAATTCATAGTTCAAAAAATGTGCTATGTGTAAAGCTACCCTTTTGCTCACATAAAAAAATTTAAAAAAGCATTTCATACACAATCTCGCCAAAAAGATGATCGTAATTTTTTAAATTAAAATAAAACACACAAAAGCAAGATTCATAGACAAAGTCTTAGAGAATCACAACATGAGGATAATAAAAAATCTCTGACAAAATATTCAAATAACCTATAAACAATAATTACAAAATTATCTGCCCTTGGAATCCTACCTGACATCATTACTATGGAACACATTTAGAAAATACTCATAATGATCAAATGTTTGTAATCAAACTAATCTTGTAAAATCAATGCCAGAGTCCTTATGGTTATCAATATAGATTTCTATCCATTCTATGAGTGTTGGTGGCCCTGGAAAACTATAGAATTAATCAAGACATAAAATTGCAATATATCAAATTCTATATCAATGATCTGAAAAGGTTTAAACAACTCTCCAGTCCCCAAAGTTGGGTTACTCTGAGCACATGATAGCTGACATGCAGCCCCATTGGCTCTATTCTAATTGAGTTAATGCAATACTCTTTGTGGGATGTTGGAAAAATGCAAGTAAACAAATTCATAATGGGATGATTAATTTGGAACCACCAGGCAAAGCAAGCAGCACCACACTGGCAATGCGCTCTATTAGAGCTGAGAAGATGATGGGGGAAATACCATCATGCACAAATCTTTTTCCTTCTAATTGCCTACTCAGAGAATGACATGGACAAGATGGCTTTTGAGGGGAAAGATCAAAATTCATGTCAGGGTCTACCTGCAATTTGTAAGGGCATTTACTCAATCATGTTTTATTTCACTATGTTTTAATTGTATGTAATTTTATCTGTAATCCAGATGGGTAATGAGACAAACAAGTACAAGGTCAACTCTGTGTAATTTAGGAACTAAGGAATTATGCACTAGTTAGAAAAGTGACACCTCAATAAAATCACCATTGGGGAAAACCAGCTTTAAGTAACACCACATTTCACTCATGTTAAACTCATTTATCAAAGATGGTACAATTCTTTTTCATTACTAATAACCCTCTGAGGAAACATTCTTCTATAAATTGCTTCATCAAAATTGTGAAATTCTAAAACTAGCTACAGCAGAATATAATAGGAAATGACTCATAGTAGATATTTTCTCATCACAAAGTGTCCGATTCATTCAGAATATGTTTTCCTTTGGCACAATCTTGAAAGTAAGATGCCAGCACAATAATTTCAATGTGATTAAATCCATCAGTTGTATCATTTCACCATAAGTGAACTCCACTTAGAGACAAGTGTTCTGATTACAGTTCTAGGATCATAGGTAAAATAGCTCTCTTTTAAAATAGCTAGTTCCAAACATTAGGGGGAAAATAGGCCAGATAATTGTTTGTCTGAGTGACTTCATCAAATCCATAGTCAATAGGTCTTTTTTAAAGTTACAAATAATGTTCAAAAATTTTCATTATGGCACTAATTTTAAATCTAATATATGACTAGATATCTAAAGTCAGAGTTTTAAAATTTATCCAGTTCAGTGAAAATTTACTGAGAACATACTATTTACATAGAGCTATATTAGTCAGGAGAGATATTGCTCATAATATCAGGTTGAATGAATTCAAGACCTATTGTACAAAGTAGTGATTATAGATAATAACAATGTATTGCATACTTGAAATCAGAAAGAGTTAATTTTAAGTATTCTTACCACAAAAAGGATAAACACATGAAGAAGTAGATATGCTAATGAGCTGATTTAGTGATTCCATAATGTGTGTTTGTGTATGTATACATTCATCTAATTTATGTTGTTCACCATAAACTTATAATTTTTATTTTTCAATTAAAAATAAACTACGTAAACTTAAACATATAATTAGAAATATATCAGATGAGGTTCACTACAAAAATTAATAAACAAGGTCCCGTTAGGAAATTATTTTCTAATAACACAGTAAATTATTTGCAACATAATAAAATAGCTTTGATATGAGGAATCTTTCAAATATTTGATTGATAAGGAGAAAAAATGATTATAATAGGGATGGAAAATATGTTTACCTAATTCTACTAGTTTTTAATTTATTTTTTTCTATAGTGCATGAAATAGAATCTATTTATTATAAAACTAGGCACTGTGGCCCACACACAAAAAAAAATTTAAACTCATGTTTTGCATTTACTGTCAATTTTATGGCTCTTTCCATAACCTTTGTTTTCTGAGGCTAAAAAAAAAAAAAGTGTTACATTTCAATTCTTTCAAACAACATGCAGTATAAATGGGACTGTACGTGGTGGTTTTTAAAGCCAATAACCTGCTCTTTGTTTCTTTGAGTTCTTTGTTGCATGCAACCCAATCTTATTTCAGCTTTTCTGAACAACCAAAAAAAGCAATGTGCTGGTGAGAACACTGCTGGGAACAGTAATTGAATGAATCAAATCGGAATCCTTACCCAGTTCAGGTCCAGCAAATAGATGACATTTTAGAATAACTGTTTCTCCTTTGTAGCTGCATTAGCTGTAGTGCTCTCCTTCAGCAATGTATTGAAGTGCTTTGAAGACATGCCCCTGTATTTTCAAGCAGCACTTGGCTGAAAGACAGTTGCTTAGGATTTCTGTGGGTTTTTTAAAAATTATTATTATTGTTGTTTTTCTTTTTCAATTACAAGTCTTACTTTTTTTATTTAGAAATTTGACCACTTCAATCAAGTCTGTTTAAACTATAGCAAGCAAATAAGACTTCAAATAAATATGCCTGGTTCTGTTTTTAAGAATAAAAAGTGATTCCACAATGGAAATAAACAAGTTAAACTCACAAACTATGACCAAACCTATTTCCAGAGTCTTTCCGCTTATAAACTCAATCTGTATTCTCTAATAAGATATGGGGATTCAATTCCCTGTTGGGAACAAGAAGATATTGAAAATTTATTCAATATGTGCCATAGGAAATGGTGTTTTGTTACGTTTTCATAGCCCTTTCTAATTTATCTATGTTATTAAGTACATTTAATAACTTACAAAAGAAAAGCAAAGAAAATATATGTTTAAAAATTCCAATAAAGTATTTTTGCCAAGTAAATCCAGGGTACTGCCTTATGCAGAGGAAATATGGGCAAACTAGACAACTCAGGAGGTTTAAGGGCAGGCTTTACATTTTTCTCTCTCTCGAATTTTACATATGAATAGGTCCATTTGCCCAACTATCTGATGAGGCAGCTACAAACATCTCTGCACTAACAAATCAAAACTTTTATTTTGAAAATTTTAAGTCAGTTGATATTACTTTTTAAGAGAATGTGTACCTGTAAAGAACATTTCCATTCAAAGTACATGTATGAAGACACATATTGGTCTTGTATGAGGGGCCTTGTGGAGATATAATTCATGTTTCTAAGGCAAAATGTATAATTACTCCATTCTTTTCCCTATACATCACCTAACCTGAGGGGTGTGACAAGCTAAGAGTCTCTCATTCTTTCTGTCTTGTCTTTTCTCTTTTTTCCCCTCCCTCTGATAGGTTTGAGGACTTTACTGGGGAAATTAAAATCTTAACTAGCTAACACAGGGTACCTGCGGGCAGGTGAGAGAGGGCAGATTCAGTCAAGCTAAAAGCTTCATCTTCAGGTTCTACTACTTTAGAAAGAAAAAACCTTGTTGGGGCAGGACCCAAATGGCTATAGTTACCCTCCCTTGCCAAGACTTCGGACGGGCTATGTTAAGTTTTATGTTGGTTTTAGTGTGTGTTCCAGCTAGGGCTGAAACTAGCTATGCTATGCTTAGTCAAGGTCAGAAACACTGATTCAGGAACCTTATTCAAGGTCATAACATTAACTAGTGAGCACACACTCCTATGCAACTTGTTGGTAGTGTGCCTTCTTTGTTTGGCCTGCAAATAAAAAGGGCCTATAGAAAAGATTTGGGGGCAAAATGGAACTGGCTGGGGGCTAAAGCTGAAGCTGGAGGCTGTGGCCACCACTGAATAAAGCATGTCTACTATCCTAACCATGTCTTGCATCTTCTTTCACCTCTGGGATCCTGAATCTGTTCCTCGGTTCTGAGCCCCCTACATGAAGACCTCTTCCTATGCATCCTAAGAAGTTTGCATCTTTGTCACTTGCATGAAACACTTTTGGTTTTTGTTTTTGTTTTTTGCCAATGAGTCTTTAAAAAAAAAATGTGGTTAAGTATTTCTTTTTTTCTTTTTGCCTTTCCACATTCCTTTCTGTCTTTTTGCTGTTGTTTTGCCTTCTGAATTTCATATGTAGCTGTTGTAGTCAGCTATTTCACTGCTGTGATTATAGGACCTGACCAGAACAATTTTAGAGGAGGAAAATTTATGTGGAGGCTTACGGTTTCAGCAGTCTCCATGCACAGACACCAGACTCCATTCCTTGGGCTCAAGGTGAGGGAGAACATCATGGCAGAAGAGTGTAGCAGAGGGAAGCAGCTCACATGATGATCAGAAAGCAGAGCGAGAAATATCTGCACTTGCCAAATACAAATATAGACCTCAGAGCCACGCCCCCAATGTCCCACCTGCCTTCAATTCCCACACAGTTAATCCAATCAGGTGATTGATTCACTGATTGGGTTAAGGCTCTCACAACACAATCATTTCCCCACTGAACCCTCTCATAGTATCTCACATGTGAGCTTTTGGGAGAGAGCTCAAATCAAACCATAACAGTAGCTGAAGAAGTCTTCTTCTTTGAAAGAGTAAAGAGTCCTAAATGTGCCTGTGTTTTCTGTCCCCATCTTTCTCACCACTTAGCAAATTGAAGCCCTCTCCTTCTCAGTAGGGATACAGCCAGGCCTTGTCCTCCATGTTTCAGCAACACTGAAAAGCCAACGGTTACCTGCTTTTCCCAGGTTCTGTCTCACCTGAGTGGCTTTATTCATGTTGGTCCCAGCTCCACTAAAACATTTATCCCTCTATCCTCCATTCTACGTAGTTAATTTTACACATCGTAAAGAGGTCAATAAAGGGAAATTACTCAAAGAAGACCTTCTTCCCCTAACAGTGCTGGTTGTCTGCTTCGTGTTTGTTAATACTCTGGGCTTAATTGCACATTTCATATCTGTCTTCTCATGTGACTGTGAGTTATCTGTTGAAGAGAACAGACCCTCAGCAACCCTTGTTTCTCAGCCTGGAATCTGCAATGTCAAGAGATTTTTTGATAAACTGATGAAAAATTAACAAAGAGTTTATAGAGTTATCATAATAATAACATGAGCAGAAGTTTACAATTTCTGAAATGACTAAGGTTAGGATCTCCAAATCCTCCACAAGATGATTTTGAAAAAAGCAAAACCTTGCTTCATGTTATCTACGGGGCTCACACTTTTTCTTTATCATAATTTTCTTCTGAAATACTGTGCAAGTATTGAAGCTAGAATCCATCAGGCTTTTGTGGATCTCTTATTATATTACTCTGAAAAAGATTGCTTTGTGCTTTATACTTGCATATGAAAGCTGCTTTTTACCCCCCTTTGCATTAAAGTCCAAAAAGCATTTCTAGAAAACTTAGATAAACTTAATTTATCAAAGACACCGAAGGGGGTTTTAACATATTAAAACAAAAACACAGGTGAGCATGCTGAAGTATATATATATATACTTTGGAGAAATCATCTTTATATTATAAATATGCCTTATTTTATAAAGGAAAGCCTTCTTCCAGAAAGTCACATTTGTATATATTCAAAATAAATTTTAAAAAGAAAAAGAACTAGTTCAGTGATTTTAATTATCATCTACATCATAATGTTTGATCTTTAACTTTTCTTTCTGGCCTCTGAACTTGTCTCCAAGAGATAGTTTTTCATAAAATGCATGTGTTACAGAACTAAAAATAGTAATAATAGAAATATCATTATTAATCACCTATCTAGGCTAACAACATATACTTGAAACATATATATGCATGTATGTATACATCACTTGTTTATACATAAATACATAATACCCACGTTATTTGAATTCTAAAATATAATCTTATGAGGGAGAGATTACTGTTTCTTTTTTCCCTTTTTATTAATCAAAGGGGAAAATGAGGCACAGCTTAAAGATGGTAGAGGGAGTGGGACAAAAACCTCAGCACAGCACTGTAGCTCCAGGATCTTTGCACCCCTACCTCTTGCTTCTCAGCCTCTCATGGCTGGAAGTGTGTGAATTATAGAGAAAGATGGATCTAGATTCAAATCTGAAGCCAACTAAAGTAATCATGGAATTTTCTATTAGTAATGATACTATGACAACTTTGCTAACCAAGCTGGATAGCAGGAAGCACCCTACAAAATGGAATTATTAAATCTCAGGATGTTGTTGGGAGGGTAAATTGAAACATTATGTGTAAAGTTTCCAACATGGTGGTCAGTACATAATAGATGACTAATCAATGTCAATCCCCTTCCCTCTGGATATCCCCCACCTACCTCAAATTTAAACTACAACAGGTAAAGCCCTACTTCATGTCTTCAGGCAGTGGTAAAATAACATATACCAGTAACCTTTCGTATAATTCTAAACTGTCCTTTACCCAAAAAAACAGTTCACCATGTCAAATCCATGATCTTCTTGTTCTTCCAGCTGAGCATTTCTCAAATATTTCACATGGCCTGTTCTCCCACCTCTAATGCTAGCACCATCCTAATGTGGGCTCTTAGAAACTGTCACGTAAGTTATCACTACGGTTCCCAAGTTGTTATCCTTGTCTAGTCCCTCCACTGCCCAACTCACTGATGACTACCTCAGTTTCTAAATTCCTGACACACAGATCTGAAGAAAATCATTCTGGTGCTTCATGACCTCCACTATTTCCACACGGCCAGTAGAGTAAAGCCCAAACACTTGCTTAGCAAGTATGGTTTCATCCTGCCTCAGCAAACTTAGCTCTCACTACTCCATTCTATACACTTGAAGTAACACCAAAAAGCTAGGCATTTTAACACCATGGTATAATGTGAGATGAAAGCCAGTTTCCCTGGATTTTTTTTGGCTGTGTTCTTAACCCCAGAATAGGCTTTTGAAACTTTTGACATTAGATAGTAGGTAGATTGATACACAATTGTTTTGTTAGACAAATTTACCAAACAATAGATTTATTAACTCCATATATCCAACCATTCTCCAAATACATTCTCTCATTATTTAGGTCTTATATCCCTCAGAAAGAAGGTGATCTATATTTATATAGAGTCAGATAGGGTATAAAGACAAGATGATAATTCTCCCAGATGAACATTTTATCAGAAGAGAAGTAAAGTATTGTACTAATGGTCCACATAGAGACATAAAATGACAAAAACTTAGAAAGATATTATAAATCAAAGCTTAGGGAATGCCACATTCTTACTTGAGCCACATTTTACTAATGATATCAGTCAGTGAACATGTACTAGACGTCAAGAAGCAAAAAATTATGTTCTACAAACCTCATCAGAAAATTAGAAGGCTCTAAAACTGTTAGAGAAAATATTTTTACTAATTCCAGCTTCATACTACTACTTCTGAGATGCAGGGGCTACACTAATCATTAAAAAAAAAAAAAGCAGATTTGATTCAACTGCATTAGATTTATGAGCCATTTAACCCAGAACCTTTCCTCCTCTCAGCCACTCCCCACTTGGGTCTTTTTTTCTGAAACCAGACAGGGAGTAGCCTCTCAGTATATAAAGTGAGTAACCTCTCAGTATATAAAGTGAAGGTAGTAGAACTGTATGGTTTTGCACAGTGCACACAGGGTTGTTGAGTATTGTAAGGAATAATGTTAGAAGCAGAGATGGAATCCCTGCTAACATTACTGTCAGACAGTCTTCCACATTCCTCATTCATAATGCAAGACAGTTAATGGAACATGACTCACTTACCAAGCAGAGGTGAGATTCTCTTGTGCCTCAGTAGATGAGTGGCCATGGTGCTTGACAAAGAGCTCAGGATTGAGAAAACAAAAGCACCGTTCAAGGCTAGATGCCAGAATGCAAATGAACACTGAAAGAGGCTAAAGCCACCATATCCATCACCTATCCACCTGCTGGGAAATGATAATGTGTTTTCATAAGTGAGTGGATGAAGCAGTCTTTTGTCAAGGGATTTTTGAAAAGATATTTATAATAAGGATAAAAGAGGTTTTCTGCCCTGAAGTCTTGGAAGAAGTACATAGCACTAAAAATAATTTTATACAATAAAATAAAATAAAATTCTGAGAGATGCTCAAGAGAACATAGTCTATATATAACAAAAGGGAAAGGACTACCACAAACAGCAGAGACACAGGAAAAATCTGGCTGTAGACCACAAAGAATCTCAACCATATTGAACAATTAAAGTTCACTGAGAGGAAGAAGAAAGTAGAGTCAACACAGATCATTCAATGGGTACTGAAAAGGAAATTTGGACAAATCCTTTTATAAAGTAAAGGCAAAGAATAAAGGTATTAAAAGAGTAAGGTTAAGGTTCACACAAAGAACTAAGAATAGAGAGCTAGTGTAATAAACAGGTTCCCTAAGAAAAAGCAAGAAAAATAGAATATACAATGAAAAATCAAACATATCAAAATAATCTTTCTGAGGTTAAACTTACTTAAGGCCCCCGACCTTCTGATTCTGGTTTATTTCACTTAGAAAAAGAAGGAAATTTTAAAAAGGGGGATCGCATGAAAATAGAAGGAAGAACGGTGGAGTCCAGGAAGTGGACCCGAGGGGAGGAAGGAGGGATGGGAAAGTGAAAGAACTATAGAATGAAATTGACCAAATTATGCCATTTGCATTATGAATATATTACAATAATTCCTTCTTTTATATATAACTATAATGCACCAATTAAAAGAATAATAAATAAATAGAAAGAAGACCAATAGAGTAGAGGAGGCAGATGGGGTGGGAGGAGTATTGGGGATTAAAATGGAGCCAGTTATGTTAAATGCAGTTATGAATATGTCAAAATGAACCCGACTACTATGTATGACTACCATGCACTAATAGGAACTTTAAAAAATACTTCAGACTATAAATCCAAAGATCTCACCAAATCATTTGGAAAAAAGAACACATGGACACCCTGGCCATCGAAAAGCAAAATAATCAGCCTGGATTTGAAATAAAAAGCTATATGTTTTCCTAAAAGAAAATTGCTAAAGCCAGGTGACAAAAAATGGAAAAATTGAAGATGAACAAAACACTGCAGGCAAAAGCAGACCCAAAGAAAACTGCAATGGTCCTATTAAAGTAAGGGTAATGATATTTTAGAAAAAAAAGCTTGTTTTGTCACAAATTATGTCCCCTAGCACAGATAGCTTATTTCCTCATGGAAGCAGAGGAAGGTAAAACCTAGATCAGAGAAATGACAAATGGGCTTTGAAACCACATGGCGAGCTTGTTCTGAGGGGGAGCTGCCCTGTGTCACCTATACCACAGGGCAGGCAAGGAGACACCACAGAGAGTTGGTTCTTTCTAAACCCACTTTGGAGACAGAAACTCACCTGGGGAACATGCTCATGCAGTTGGATGCCAGCTCCAGGAAGGGTTGAACAAAAGGAGAAAATAAAGACATGAAAATGAGAGCCAGAATGATTTTACCTGATTGAGACCAAGTTTACTTATTCATCTCTTCTCACTGTGTATGAGAAGAAAGAGAGAGAGAGCATGGAGACCCGATGAGGAAACATGTATTGTTTATAAAGTTCTTCTCTGTGTGAATTCTATCCAGGGAACCTATTCCCTCCACACACTGCAAATTAAAATACAGTCAACCCAGCAAATACATGTCAACGTGGCATAGCAGTTGAGAACATGGATTCTGAAGCTGACTGACTGATTTGGAATTAAGTTTCTTAAACTTTCTCTGTCACAGCTCACTTAAATATTAAGAGGAGATAATTATACCTAACTATAGACGATGATAAAGATCAAATGTGTATATTACATGTAAAACGCCTAATGTTTGTGATAGAGATATTTATTTGTTAAATAAATGTGTGTCCCTGTTAACATCTGGGAAAATAAATGTGTTCCTGAAGATTGTTAGTTTTACTCTTTGAACAAACTAAATTGGAGGGACATGAGCAAAAGAGGATTTGGCTCAACTAACAGCTACGGGAGGAACTTCAGCTATGAAAGCACAATGGGTGCACAAAGTCTCAAGAACAATCGAACCCTGGTTTTAAATACCATGAGAATTTCCTTTCTTCATCTTTTCTAATTACCAGGTCAGCCATCACTTGGCTGTTCCCACTTAGTAAAGTGTTTAGGCCTAGACCAATTACTATGACCAAGTCAGCAAAAATCATATAAAAATGGTAGCACCGTTTGAAATCACATGGATAGAGGGATAAAAATGTATAACAATCATAAAATGTGCTTTGTGCCTGGCACTCTTCTAAGCATTTTACATGTGTTCATTCACTTATTGTTC
The DNA here is from genome assembly GCF_045843805.1 of Urocitellus parryii. Classification (NCBI taxonomy): domain Eukaryota; kingdom Metazoa; phylum Chordata; class Mammalia; order Rodentia; family Sciuridae; genus Urocitellus; species Urocitellus parryii. The sequence continues at coordinate 85,679,178 of NC_135541.1, read as the reverse complement.
ACGATTCTCTAATGAGGCATTATTATTTCCATTGTATAGGAGAAGAAGTAGAGACAAAATTCATTTTTCAATGTGCACAAAGCAATATTCTTATTTATTATGAAATTAAAATTTTAAGATAGTCAGCATACATGTTTACCTGAACTTAGATTCAGAACAGAGCTCTGGCTTAGCCCAGATTCCTGGGGCAGATAAATAAATAGATAGATAGATGATAGATAGGTAGATAGATGGATGATTGGCAATTGAGAGAAATACATAATTACTGTAAACCTTTATCTTGAGGTTTTAGGTGATGGGTTGATTTTTAAATTTCTCTATAATTTATCTAAAAGTCAAAGTTTAATAAAAACTACCTTCTTACTTTTATAATCAGATAAAATGATAACACTTTAAGTAAATATCAACTCTCTAAGACTGAAGACTAAGTCAGTTTATTTGGCTCTGTTAAAACACAGGATGGTTTTTAAATGAATCAATCTGTTATAGTAAAGAAAAGAAAACAGAGAGTCATGAGACAAACATATTGAAGATGAAATAAGTTGAATGAAGTTGTAAAGCAGAACACAATATGGAGGAAACGAAATATAAGAGGAAACCACTGTCACAAATCTTAGGCTCAGAGTCTTCAAAGAGAGAACCATTCTCCAATGGAAGAATAGTTAAAAGAAAGTGGTTTCTTCAAAGTAGGCACACAGAATAACTGCACTGGAAAACCCCTCTCTGCTTCTCATGCCATGTATTACAGCATTTATACCCAACAGAAAAATGATCACTAAACACTTCTCCAGAAATAATACAGTTCCTTAGAACTCCAAATTTGAATATGAGCAGTATTCAAATGTCTCAGTCTGGTCCAATCCTACTCTTAGTAAATAAAATATTCATGCTCAAATATCTAGCATAAATACTATAAGAAAAGACATTGACATGGTTTTTAAATAGATATGATTGGTCTTATAAAATACATTGGGTCAATAGCTAAAAATCATTTTTATATTTAGAATATAGTAAAAGTGAGAAAACCAAAGTACAAAATAAGAAATGAACCCAAGTATTTAATAATGACAACATCTATAATATCACTAAAATTTCCAGTTAAAGAACTGAGGTTGGATATTTTTCATGGTGTTATTTCTTCAATCCATTCAAAAGTTGCTTATAAAAGACACATTTAAGGGTTGGGGTGGTGGCTTAGTGGTAGTGTGATTGCCTACCATGCAGGAGGCACTGGGTTTGATCCTCAGCACCACATAGAAATAAAATAAAGATATTGTGTCCACCTAAAACTAAAAATAATTTTTAAAAGACACATTTAAAATATAAGTACAGTGCTCCATTTCAGTAGCAAGTATACTAAAACTGAAAGGATAATGAAGGAGATTAATGTGGCCTTTGCTAAAGAATGACAAGTAATTTTATGAAGTACTCCACATTTTTATATTATACACTAAAAAATAGTTAAGAATGTACATTTTGTGTTATGCCATTTTTACCACAATAAAAAAAATCATAGGGACATAGGAATATTGAGTATAAAAAGGATTGACATATGTTAATTCAAAGAAAGCTGATATAGTAGAATGGATACCAACATAAAAAACTTTAAGGTAAATTGCATTACTAGAGATGGGAAGTTCACTTCTTGTTGGGGAGTTAAATTCACTGGGAAGAGATAATAATTCTAAACTAACATGGGCCTAATAACAGTTTCAAATACAATCATCCTCAAAACTTGTATTTTCCACATTTGTGAATTTCCCCACTCACTCACTAAAATCCATTTGTAACCCCAAAAGCAATATTTACAGAATTTTTGTGCTCATTTGCAGATATGTACAGAGCAAGAAAATGTTTGAGTTTCCCAAAGTTTGCATCTCCAGCCGAAGTAGAAAAGGGCAGCACTTTGTTATATCAGCCCTCATACTATAAACAGGTATTCTTTTACAGTCTAGTTAGTGCTGCATCTCTCATATTTTTATGGTTTTTTTTTTGTTTTTTTTTTGCTGTTGATTTTATTGTTTAAAAATGTGTCCCAAGTGTAGTGCTGAAATTTCTCTATACATGATCCTGAATTGGACTCTGGACCAACATATAAAGAAAACTATAAGACATTATTGGAGACTTAACAAAATTTAAATATAGACAATTATTAGGGCAATTGATGACATTTGATTATGGACTATGGATGAGGTGATAGGGCAGCATATATGCTCAATATTCTGGCTTTCTGATTTTAATAACTGTGCTATAGTTATATAAGAGAATGTTGTACATTTTTAGGAAATAAATAATGAAGTGTTTTGGAATTATCGTTATGATATCTGAAACTTGTCAAATAGTTTTAAAAGAACTATAATAGAAAGGGAGGGAGGAAAGAGAGACAGGGAGAGAGAGAGAGCAAAAAAAAAAAAAAGAAGAAGAAGAAGAGGAAGAAGAAACACAAATGGGAAAAAATATAAACAAGTGGTAAATCTGGGTAAAGGTTCATAGAAATTATGTGTACTATTTTTGAAACTTTCCTAAGGTTAAAATTATACCCCCCAAATAATATCAAAACAAAAAAAGAAAAATTTTAAAAACTCAGAGAAAATAGGGTAGAAATAATTATAAAAAAAAAATACAGTGGAGCTTAGAAAAAAAATGACTATAATCCCAGCAAGTAACTTGATGGATAGAGGATCACCATGAAATAATAAGGGAGACCAAAATAAAGCATTCGGAAAAGAGCAAGAAGTAGTGTGAAACCGACACAACTCAGGTGAGAGGTTGCCATTGGGAAGAATGATCCTCAAATCCTAACGGGCATCAGGTTTTATAAAGAAGTATTTATGTGCCAAAAAAAAAAAAATTAACCGAGTACCTACAATTCACAAATGTCATGGCAGGCCCTGCAAACACTAGCAATCACACAGACACCTGGTAGGGTGTCCTGACATCAGATGAGCAGATCTTTAATCTCTGGAAGAGAAACTGTTATGGTTTGGATATGAGGTATCCCTCAAAATCTCTTATGTTAATCTGGGGATTTTCAGAGGTAAAATGATTGACTGTGAGAGCTGGAACCTAAACAGTCTGCCCCATTTGAAAAGACTGACTGGGTGGTAACTATAGGCGGGAGGGACTAGAGAAGATGGGTGACGGGAGGCCTGCCAGGAGAGAGTTCATCTTCCCTGGGGCACTTCCCCTTACTCCCTTTCTGTCTCTGCTTCCTGGACACCTTGAGGTAAGCTGCTTTCTTTCTACAACACCCTTCTGCCATGATGGGTGGCCCACCTGTGGAACCGTGTGCCAAAATTAACTTTTTCTCCTATAACTTTTTCTGTCAGCTATTTTGGTCACATAGATGAAAAGCGGACTAACAATACAGATATTGGTACCCAGAGATGGGGTCATTGCTGTGACTAACCTGATCTTGTGGTACAGAAGAATTTAGAGCTGGTTTGTGGGGAAAAAAAAAAAGTTTGAAAAACTTTAAAGATGCAGGCTGGAAACATTTAAAAATGTTGTAAGTGAAATTTAGTGGGTGATTCTGGTGGGAGCTCAGAAGACCAGGAGGCTGATAGGAATGCAGACTGTGCTAAAGAGGTTTAGGAGTGAAATGAGGACTCTACTGAGAATTTGGTTAGAGGACTCTTGGGTTATATTCTGGCAAGGCACTTGGCTGATTTTTTTTTTTTTTTTTTTTTTTTTTTGTAGATGGACACAACACAATGCCTTTATTTTTTTTATGTGGTGCTGAGAATCAAACCCGGGTCCCGCCCATGCTAGGGCAGCGCTCTACTGCCGAGCCACAATCCCAGCCCGTGTGAGGCTGATTTTAAAAGTGATGGAATAACTAATCCAGTGGATGAAATTTCAAGGCAGCACAGCATCCAGGATGTGGCATGGATATTGCCATCAGCTTTTAGCCAAGTGTACTGTGTGAATCAGAAGCAAAAAGCAAAGCTGAAGAATTTTAGAAACTTGCAATTTGACCAGAAAAGTACTTGCAAAACAGAAGCCAAGAAAGATATAGTTATTAAAGAGATTATACCCATGAAGAGATGCTAGTACTCTGAAAGGAGAAAATGGGAAAGGAAGCTTGAGAAATCTCAAGAATTTGAAAGACTGCACCTATTACGGGCTCCAGGATATAAACAGGTAAAAAAAAAAAAAAAAAAAAAAAAAAAAAAAAAAACAGTTCCTTTAAGAGATCATGGGTGTATCCTGCTTGAGGGGAAAGAGGGAGTAGGAAGTTGTCTCACCATGCTTAGCCCCGTGCCCCCAGGCATTCAGGGGTAAAACAGCTGGGACTCCAAGGGCCTCAGATACTGCTGGAGCTGCCAGCAGACCTTGGCATAATCTATGTGGTGCTGGTTCTGTAGGAATGCAGGATGGTGAAATTACAGAGTCATGGAAGCTTCCACCAAGATTTCAGAGGAAGACCTAGGAAGCCAAGCAAAGTGTTGCAGTCTCATGGCATGCAGTCTCTGAGAGAGCAATGTATGAAGCTGTGAAGGTGAAGTTGAAGCTCCAATGGAGATCTCAGGAATTAAGAGATGCCTTTAATGTGGACTGTGTGCCAAGAAAAAACTGTGAGCTTCCGAGAGAGCCAGCTAAAAGAGAGGCCATCCATATGCACTGCAAACCACAAGGTTAAATGGGCAGGGCTTTGTGCATGGAGAGCACATTGTGCAGCTGTGTGTCCTAGACGCTATATGCAGAGTTACAGGACCTATTTGCCTGACTGGAGTTTGATCCTTCTTTGATCCTATCCCTTATTTCTTTTTTTTTTCTTTTTTTTTTTTTTTAAGAGAGAGTGAGAGAGAGAGAGAGAGAGAGAGAGAGAGAGAGAATTTTTAATATTTATTTTTTAGTTCTCGGCGGACACAACATCTTTGTTGGTATGTGGTGCTGGGGATCGAACCCGGGCCGCACGCATGCCAGGCGAGCGCGCTACCGCTGAGCCACATCTCCAGCCCCCTATCCCTTATTTCTATGCTCTTGTTTTTTTTCTTTTGGAATTAAAATGTTGACTCTGGGTCACTGTATATTCAATATATGCAACCTGCTTTTGATTTTTATAGGGGCTCATAGCTAAGATTTTTGCCTTAAATCTCAGAGGAGACTTTGGACAAGGACTTTTGGGCAATCTTGGAACTTTTCAGACCATGAAAACTCTTGGAAATAGACCAAATGCATTTTGTATTATGAGATGGACATGAGCTTTTGGGGACCAAGGACAGAATGTTATGGTTTGGATAAGAGGTGTCCCCCAAAATCTCCTATGTTAATTCAGAATATTCAGAGGTGACATGATTAGATTATGAAAGCTATACCCTAAGTAATGCATCCTCATTTGAATGGATTGACTGGGTGGTAACTCTAGGAAGGTAGGGCATGGCTGAAGGAGGTGTGTTCCTGTGGGCTTGCCCTGGAAAGGGTTATCTTCTCTGTGGCCTGTTCCTCTTCCCTTTCTCTGTGCTTTCTGGCCAACATGAGATCAGCTGCCTTCCTTCCCCCATGCCTTTCTGCCATGCCCTTCCACCATGATGGACTGCCTTTCCTTGAGCCCAGAGCCATAGACTCAGCCAACCGTGGTTGGAACCATGGCTCCAACTTTTAGAACCATGAACCAAAATAAATTTCTATTTCTCTAAGTTTTTCTGGTCTGCTATTTTTCTCACAGTGATGAAAACCTGCCTAACACAGAGACTGACAAGAGACAGGCAAAATAGACAGCCCCATTTGAAGACAGAACTCAGAGACAAGAAATGAAAAAAGTGTCAAATATAAAAATTAAGACATTTCAAGTTGATCTTTGTATATGAAGAAAGATAGGGGTTTAGTTTCACTCTTCTGAATGTGAATATTCAGTTTTCCTGGCACCACTTATTAAAAAGGTGTCCTTCCCCCATGCGTGTTCTTAGCACCTTTGTCAAGAATCAGTAGATGCATGGATTTACTTCCAGGCTCTTTATTCCATTTCATCCGTCTATTTGTCTGTTTTTATGCCAACCCCAGGCTGATTCGATTTCTGTAGCTTTATAGAATATTTTGAAGTCAAGCAATATAATGCCTCCTGCTTTATTATTTTTGTTAGTGATTGCTTTGGCTATTCAGAGGTTCATTGTGCTTCCAAAGTAAATTGTGTGATTATTTTTCCTAGTATGCACAATTTTTTTAGGTGTCAATTTTTAAGGAATTAAGGCACAAAAATAGATTTCTTAAAATATAAGTATTTGTGTCAAAGGGCATAAGAATGAAGACTAAGGCTCAGGCAGAGAACAAGAACCAATTGCTATCTCCTGATCAGAAAGGCAGAGGCCAGATAGAGAATGATAGAGAGGCAGGAATCATACTCACCCCTGTGATAATCTGAAATATAATCTATAAAAATGTAACATGGGTTCACTTAATGCTTTGACTGTATCCCTTGTGGCTTTGAAACTTACATTTTTTTTCTTTTTCCCAATCTTCTCCTCCTGATCTTCCTTTCCCTTACCTTCTCCTCTGGGATCTTCTTTTCCTTGATCTTCTCCCTGATCTCTCTTCCCTAATCTCATTTCCTCTGAAGCACCTCTTTAAATACCCCCAGTTCCTGATGAAGGGCAGAATCACAGCCTTTAGGACAAGAGTGTCCTGTGTTTCTCCTTTGCTAGCAAAGCAATAAGCCTTCTTTTTTCCTTTTTCTCAAAACAAATAATTACAACCAACTATGCATCCAATATATAGCATTAAATTAAGTACTTAATTACTATTATGACATTTACAAAGTTAGTTGACATAATAAAAAGAAATGGTGGAATAGTCAATTTCTATCTGTAAAGACAAAGTAACAAAGAATTATATCTGGCATAAAATCAAACCATAGGTATCACATATAAATTCAGTTATTAATTGTTGCTATAGCATTAGTGGTCTGGCATTTTAGAAACAAATTACTAGAGAAGTTAAGAATAGAGTGGAGCTGGGGTTGTGACTCAGTGGTAGAGTGCTTGTGTATCACACATGAGGCACTGGGTTCAATCCTCAGCACCACATACAAGAATAAATAAAATAAAGTTAAAAAAGAATAGAGTTAATTAAGAGGAAAGAAGAAGAGATAGGAGCATAGAAAAGGGTTTTGTAGTTTCAAGAGGTGAATAGGGTAAATTCAAGGAATTATTTTTATTCATCATTCCTTCCCAACATGTTATTCTGTGCTGAGCACAGAGTAAGTCCTGAATAAATGTTTGAAGAATCAATTAATAAATATTAATCCAGCAGACATCAAAACTATTGCAGCTGTTTAAAAAATGAGAGGAATAAAAAATAGTCATAATATTTTCAGCAAATACCAATTTGTACTTACATACAATAATAAAATGTTGGAAATGTTGGAAATCCAGAGCAATATGAGAGGGATGCTTTCCCTTTCTGACAACATCTATCACTTAACTCCCTTACTTTGAAAGATTCCACAAAAGAGTTGTGATCCTAGAAGCCATGTTTTTGGAAAAGCTGAGTAGTCTTCTAGCAAGAAAGAATTCCTCGATGGATTAAAACTGGGCTTCTGGTTAAATATTTCCCCTTGACATGCAACAATAAATTGGTTACCTACTTTAGAGCTTCAATATGACACAAATAGTTATAATCCTTAAAGATGAAATGAAATTTAGGCATAAACAGCTACAAACTCTAAACTGATATGGGAAACTATTTATGGACAGAGGCCAAGATTTTGTAACTCTGTTTTCTCCCTCTGGAAAGGATGTTATCATTTGTTATTCTGTCATTGTGAACAACATGTTTTCATCTGCAGAAGCCCTAACTTCCTTACTGCAAACCAAATCTTCTAATTTTCTTGTTTACACTGGTTTAAACATCAATTGACTTATTATAAAGTAGCAGCTTTGCTTTTGAAGGAGAGTGCCCAGAAGCACCAGAATACCAAACACTTACCCAAATGGCCAATTTGAGGGTTGGAGTAGACTTGAGTGATAAAAGAACTAACAGCATGAAGACATGTTTAATCTACATTTGTTCTATTTCCTGTTATTTAATTTCTAATATGAAAGCCATTTCTTGCTTGGGAAACAGAAGGTAATCTTAAATCATTCCACCCTGTTTTAGAAAATCATAAAATCATAGAGTTGAATATGACTTTTGAGCAAAGATTCCCCACTCATGCCACAGCACTATGGTATACTCTGAATGTGGTAAAGGGTGGAGACAGCATTTCCTCCAAACCCACAGAGTGAGGTGGGCTGTACTCCAGCCAGCTTCCTCTGAACTTATATGGCCTATCACAGTTCATCATACCATGCAACATAAGTATCCTTGTCTTTTGTGCCATGATTTATTCCTTTCATGGCACAAAATGTTGGGAACCACTACCTCAGAAATCACATAGTCCAACTTAATTGAAAACAAATGCTTGCTATGAACATCTAGCACAGAGCTATTTGAGCTTTAGTCATACATTCTCCAATGCAGATTCCTCAATACTCCATGAAACAGTAATAACTCTTTTTAAAAATAACTTTCAGAGAAGTTAAAAAAAATCCCAATTTCTGTGAATTTGTACAAATCATGACATTTGAAGATGAAGCGGATTTAACATCATGTGAAAGTTTAGAATCTTGGAGTGCAGATATTAAACCTTTCTTTACTTACAGCTTCTCTGGAACCTATGTCTTCAACTCTGCCAAAAGTTTGCAAAATGACGGGGCTTGAGAACCTTTCACAACTAAGCAACAATTCCATTTACATGAAAAATGTTTCTTCTTAAAATTCAAGGTCTAGAATTGAATACTCAGAGGTGACTGGATAAACCTCATTAAAATGACCAATCATGACATCAATTTTTATTAACCACAACAAAAAATGTCTCATTTTGTTTTCTTTGTATTTTCATCATATTTCATGTTGAATTTGTGGTCAGTGAAAAACCCCAAGATGTTTTATATAAACTGCTATAGAGTTATGTCTTCTTTATCTTATACTTAATCATTCATTAAACAGAAAGACAGCAATTTTTTTCTTGCTCCTATGTTTAGTTTAAGCATATTGACTTCTAACCATAAAATAACATTTTAATCCCTCTTTTGTAATCAATTGGCTTTATTACTAATAGTTCTTGCAAACTTTAAAAAAAAATGTTTGAAGTACTTGAGGTTGAACCCTGGGCCCTCCATATGCTACCCTACTGCAGTACCACTGAGCCTCATTCCAGCCCTGTTTATTTTTGAAAAAGGGTCTTGCTAAGTGATAAGGCTTGCTAAGTTGTGATTCTCCTACCTCAGTCTCCTGAGCAGTCAGGATTACAGGGGTGTACCATCACACTCAGATCAACTATGGCTTCCTTATAAGTCTTAGTCAAATAATTGAAACAGTGTTAAAGCATGTCCTACCAATCAGACAGGAAAGGGTCCCATGACATACCATTAGATCCTTCCTTCCAGCTTACCATCTAAACACCTAATATCATCACCAAAGTACTTCTTACCTGTAAAAATTTTCCATGTCTTTTTCTATTGTAGTATAATTAAAAACAAATGTAAAATCATGTGAGCTTACTACAACAAATTAATCTGAAAACTGATAAAACAGATTGAAATTTTATTTCTTGCTCCTATAAAGACAAAAAGATGTTCCTGAGTGATTGACTGGAGAATTTCCTTCAAGTAGAAATTGAGGGACACAGATTCCTTCCAACTATGGCTCTTTCATCTTCCATAGGTAGCATCCAAGATTGTCCTGCTCTCCTATAATAAGAGAAGGTTAAAAGGCCAGTGATATACTTGTCCTTTTAAAATCTTCACCTAATAGTGAAATTCAAAGTTGGGGAAATGACTGGCTCAGAAACCACATCCCAGCAATAACTCAGTATTATGGAAGGAAAGACGACAGTTTACAGGGGGCTGCTAGGCTTCTTTGAAATAGACCACCATTTTGGACATCATTTTCCTCATTCAGAGTGAAGGACATATTGAAGGTCTCCCCAAAGAAGACCAACCAAAGTCTCAAGAAACTTCATCCAGGTCAAAGTTCAGAATGATCTCCTGAAATGCTGTCTTCTTTGCCATGTCCAAATTGTGCCTACAAATTAACAAATAAATTAGGTTCTACTCAGCACACATTTCCCCCCACCCTCCCTCCCCTCTTTCTCTCAACATAAATACAAACATGGAAATAAAATTGTAATACAAACTACCCACAAGAAAAGAGAATGGAAAATATTGACTCTATCATGACTATTAACTCCTGCTATGTAGACATTATTAGCACCCCTTACCTGTCAGTAGAGGATATTCCTAGACTGGACTACAGTGACTCTCTCTGGTAGAGACCCTTGCCCATTGCAGTGTTCCACTGGCTCCAGCCCTGAGGAGTCTGTCCTTGCTCCTCATCCTCTGTAAGTACTGAGAAGTGAGCTGTCTTTGAATTGTTCACATTTACAGAAGCTGCTTCCTACTGGTCCAACTTTAGGGATCTGAAGGTATTTTATAGTCACAGGCTTTTTCTAGACCAACTTCATGAGGGTTTTGACAATTAAATTCTTCAAAATCTGCATAGATTCTGATTTCTTTCTTTCTGGTCATTCCCCTGCATCGGTTACCATGACCAACTTTCTTTCTTGGGTATAATTGTCAAGTTTACCTGATTGCTTTACTTCCTTATTCTCATGTCATCCTCTCAGTTCAGTGGCATTTAACTTGAAGCCATCTGATAGTTTATGATTGATGGAGAAGGGAACATCCACAGTGTGATCTTTGCCCCAGAATTGTTTACTTGGAAAATTTAATAACCATTTACTAGTCAAAACTTATTTTTTTTTCAATTCTATTTCTTGTTATTTAGGGTATAGCAGTAGACAGTTTGTCTAACTTTGTAAGATCTAAAATTTCTGGAATTTTTCTACCCTTTCTTATTTTTGCTTATGAACTGTCAATTCTTCCTATACCATTTTTAGTTTTCAATTGGTATATTATAATTATATATAATAGTGAGATACATTATAACATATTTGTAAGAGCACTTGACATAATTTTGTTTTGTAACACTTGCTGTATTCTTTAATATGCAATCAATACACAATTGGGTATTTGTATCCCTGAATTAGGAGATAGGAGGCTGGAGATCTGAGGAATTTTCAGGAAGCAGGTTTATTGACTGCAGCATTCAGAGGTGGCTCTCACCTAAGAATTCTTCCTCTGAACAAAGATTTTGAAAATCTTTATATCCAGCAGGAGGAGGGCTTGGTGGTTTTACATGACAAGTGCTTTCTGTTCCATCCTCTAGACCAGACTCAGGTTTCACAAGTTTTGCCAAGAAAACAGAAATAATATCTTTTTTTTTTTTTCTAACAACAAGCTTGCAGTCTCTACTCTGTCACATATTTTTTTTTTTTATAAACCTGGAATTTGCAAGAAAGAGGAAACTACAACCACAGTAACCTCTGCAGGCATCCTGCTGATCTAACAAGAGGAGAAGCTTAATTATGGCAAGGGTCTTTCGGGTGGGTGGGTGGGGTCTCTGGCCTGCTTCACCCCCAGAATTCAGACTTATAAATAGTTGATCAATTGTTGGTGATTACAATTTTACCAATTGTTTGTAGTTATATAACAAATGTTTTGTATAACGCAGTCATCTTTCCAACCTCTAATGTGCATTTTCTCACTATCCAGCAAATAGCAAACCAATCCCACATAATTAATAATTTGCTGGAATAAAAACCTTTTACACATTTCCAGTTTTCATATTAATTAACAAGAAGCTGAATGATGGAACAAACATATCCTGAAGTATGGGGATGCTCATAGCAATAGCATCAATTAGAGCCAAAATTCAGAAATAGTTCAAATGTCCTTTAACAAGATAACATATTTTTAATTTGTATTTTCAAATCATGGAGTTCCATAAAACAATGATGAGAGCATACTATTACTATACGACATCCATGAATGAAAGCCATAGCATAACATGGAATTCAAAAAATCAGAGAAAATGTACACTGAGTTGTTTTCATAAAATACACAAAGAAACAAAGCTACTCTATTGCACTGAATCCAAAATGGTGGTCTCACTTGGGCTGGGCCAGGGGAGAGATTCAGAGGATAAGTACTGGGAAGACACATGACTGAGTTTTCTAAGATGCTAGTGATGTTCAATATCTTCGTTTAGGCACTTACACTAGTGTGCTCACTTAGTAAAAGTAAATTTACTATGCCCTTAAGATTCATGCGTTTTTAAAGAAAAGCATCAATATTTTCACCCACTAAATTTTCTCTTTATTGTTTCATTTCAACAGTGGACACTCTAATCTAAAAGAATTTTTCTGCTTCTAAAACTATGTTTATTAATGGTTAATAATAACCATTAATGTAAGTATTTTCCTTACATTCAAGATTTTAGAGTGATCTATTTTTGAGTTCATAATATTATTTACCATCTCTTGAACCAGTAAAACAGTTGTGATATTAATAAGGAATCAAATCAGGTCCACAGACACTTCTCTTCTGTTCCCTGGAACTCATTTTGACTGTCACTCAGCACTTGCATCCAAAGTTGATCACACATGGGACATCTTCAGCTCATTACAGTGACCATTTTTGACTGTTAGTTCTAGTCGCCACATCTGATCTACTATCGTGTTCCCATGATGTAACCAGTACCCAGTCATTATTTATTACCATCAAAATGTGCTATTTTAGTTGTAGCCCACAGCAAACAAAATATGTTTGTTAGCCAGGCATTTTTATTCTGGAGAACTAAATAATTTCAAATGATCATTGAAATACTGAAAATGTCCTAGATTTTTAGATCCATATTCCCATTAAAGATGTGGGGACCAAAAGCACATTATTTCTACTTCAGGTTTAGATTAAGTCAGGAAGAGCCTGTTCCTTAACTATTTTTAATAAGTGAATTATTGAAAACTTGAAAGAACTCCTTAAAGAACACCACAACAGTAAATTTTTAAATCCTTTATATTTGAATTGCAAATCTGATCTTTTGTCTATTGATTTCTCTTCTCAAATCTTGTTGGAGTTCAATCTTTGCCTGATAAGCCCTTACTGTAGAATTCAGAGGTGATATCCTATATCTTCCTGAGTTTAAATAGTTCTCAAGCTAATGTATCATTTTTAACTTAGGTTTATGGTTTTTGTTTCCTGTGGGTAAAGAATGTTCAGTCTGTTCTGTCAGGCACTTTGAAAGGGACAGGGTATATGGCAGTGACTGTGAGAGCCTTTGCCCTTAAAAAAAAATCACAGTTTAATGGATAAAAATTTTAAAAGTGAGTAGATAAACTCTGAGTTATATACCAAATGAAAAGAATGCACTGAGGAATTAGGATTTAATCCAATTTAGCAGATCAAGAAATCTTCAGATAATAGATACCATCAGGCCCTGAAAAGTCTGTAATATTAACTTATATCTGTGAACCACTTATTTGCAAACATGTATTATGATTTTTATAGTGTCATTATTGTCATTATACCTAAGAGATTTGCTAGGCCCATTTATAGCATGAAATATTAAGATCAAATTTCAGATCTCTGAGGGTGGTAAGATTTAGAAGAAGGATAGAAGTTTTTGTCATCAGAGCAACCTGTTTTGAAATGCCACTTTGTCACTTTCCTTTGAGAAAATTATCTGTCTTTTCTAACCTTTGGTTTCCTTAATCTATAATGCAACATTATCTTCATGTCAAGATCATTGTATATCCCCACAATGTGAGGATGGATGAATCAAAATATCAAGAATTGCAAGAAGTGTGCAATAGTTAGGAGTGTTGCCAAAGCAATTGGGATGATGAAGAAGGAAGAATGATAAAAAATATTCAGGAGTAGAATGACCTTGATGATTGGTTGACTGTCAGGAGTGGAAGGAGGGGAGAACAACCTGACAATTTGTAATATGGGAAATGGGTGGGTAGGGCAGAGATGGATAAGGCTGTTTGAAGGTGATTACTCAATACTATTTTAGACCTGTTGACTTAGGGGAGGTTTGTGAGATAAGATGTCTAAGTAGGCAGTTGAAGACACAGGTCATGAACTCAAAAAAGATGCCAGTGTTGTTTTCAAGAGTCCAGACCTAAAGGAGACCAACCAGAAAAGATATGGTTTAGACACAGAAAAAGACAAAGGTTAAAACAGGAGGAATAAAAACATTTAAAGGTAAGGCTGAATCCAGGATGGGGTGAGTAGAATCCAGGAAAACCCAAACGTATCTAGTGAGATATTTAAAAGAAAATAAAGTGACATGACATAAATTCCAGCAAAAGAGGGATTTAAAGGAAAGGGTTGACAAATCTGCATGTTTAAAACATGCAGATTGGTGTTAAGTTCATTGGTAAAACTTCAATAGCTTCAGTGGATTGTAGGGAAAAATTAATTTGGAAGAAAGGGTCAGGAATCTTAGAAGATAAGCATGATCAAAGACAAAGGAAATGTAAAATATGTTTAGTGAATATTGAGTTAACAGGACCATCTCAGGCTTCTCCCATTTGTGCACCATGTAAAAGACAAGTAACCACTTTGGGCAGACAGAGCTCTGAAAGTATCCAGCTGCACAAAAGTGCAGGCTGAAGTTCATCTCTCTTATCCTTCTGCTCCTGAGCAGTACACAGATGGAACAACCATCTGGAGCAGCCCTGAGTGAACAGTCCCACATAATGGAAATGGAAGGTATAGGAAGGGTCCTGCTGGGACATAAATACAGAAAGTGTTTTTTTTTAGAGACCCTGGTACCTAACTTTGAAAGCCTATGAGGCTTTTGTGTTCAATTTAGAAGACAATGGGGTACACCCATGTCTGTGGGGTTCACTTAAGGAAAATGAGCATGGCAGAAAAACAGGAATGGGTGGGATCTGGTAAACACAGATGGTGGGAAACTACTTAGGAAGTTATTGCAATTGGAGTGCTAGACGCACAGGTTCACTTTCCTTTTGATCTTTAAGACATTTTAAATTAAGTCTAGAGATAAAGAAAAGAGGTCGGGGTGGGAACAGTGTTTATCCATGGAGCTTTGGTTTCCAAAATTTAGAAAGAATTAGCTCCTCCAGGAGCAAATTAAGCAGATACAGAGAAAGGAAGTCTCTGTTCACCTTGGCAATATGATCTACTGCCCTGTTTTTCTACCTCTCTAAGGAACTAAGATGCTTTGAAGTGCTATTTGTGGCCTTTCCCTGGGGTCTTCTTCCTGTTTCCTGCCACTAAAAACTTGAGTCCTAGAAGACCAGAAGTTTAAAAACTAAACATTTTTGTCAAGGCAGCTTACTTGGTCTCATATGGATTGCTTCTCCTACCCATGGCCCTGCACTTGCTTGATTGTTTTATTAAATCAGCCTGGTTTGATGAATCTAAAAAGACAAAATAAAGGAGAAAATGAGAGGATTAATCAGGAAAGGAAGGGAAAAACAGGTTAGAATTAATTAAGAAGCATTGTCTATTGTGTATACCTTGTTCCTTTGGAGCTATATAAGTATGTCATGTAAACCTCATATTGACCCCGCTATTTACTAACAACATTTCACAGATAAAAATATGACAGAGATTTAACTTGCTTGATTTTACTAATGACAGCTAGCTTAGAACTAGGCCAAATGCATAAGGAAATAAATAGTATCAATATGATATTGCTACTAAATAACAATTTAATGTGATATTGCTACTAAATAACAATTTAAATAAAACAATTTTAATGAGTCCACAGGGGTAAATCTTGATTTATAGAGAGTAGAAAAGTAAATTTCCTAAAAAAAATGTACAGAGCAAAAAGACATAGATAAAATTTTTCAGTTAAATTGTACAGACAGACAGACAGACACACACACACACACACACACACACACATACGCACACATATAAATATATAATTTAATTCATCTACTTCCAGTCACATCCCTCTGACTCATGCAGAGCCCAGGCCCAGGCCCAGGGCTATCCCCACTGACCATCAATGAGCCCAAGCCTAGACACAGGCACAGGACTGCCCACTGCGCTGAGGCCGAGGACCACACACCACAGGGCTGCATCTCCAAACAGGCCACCCAAAACCATCTTTCAGCCTGTCCTCTCAACCCCATCTCTAAAAGTGGTCACCACCATCTTGGGACACCTCCACCAACTCAGGTTACCTCTGCTGCTGCCACCATCATCTTTAGCTGCAGCAGTTTCTGTCTTGGGATACTGGCCAGGGGCTGGAAGTCCAATACCAAGGAACTTATCGTTTGATGCTACACTAATACCAACTATGGACAAAAGGCAGGACCTGGAAGACCATCAACAAGGTTCCCGCAGGCTTGTTATATCAGAGACACAGACTGGTAAATTGGACTTTTAAAACAGACCCAACAATATGATGCCTTCAAGAGACTCATCTTATTGAAAAAGACATCCACAGACTGAAAGTGAAAGGATGGGAACAAATATGCCACTCACATGGACTGCAGAAGCAAGCAGCTTTTCCATCAAAAGCCTACCAACCAAGAAAAGTCCAGGACCATATCAGATAAAGTGGACTTCAAACCAAAGTTAGTCAGAAGAGATAAAGAAGGACATTTCATACTGCTTAAGAGAATCATATGTTAACAAGACATAACAATCATAAATATTTATTCCCCAAACAATGAAACATCTATGTACATCAAACAAACTCTTCTCAGTTTCAATAATCAAACAGACCACAACACAATACTGAGTAACTTTAACACACTTCTTTCATCACCTTCCAAACAAAAAGTAAACAAAGAAATTACAGAACTCAATAATGCAATCAATAACTTAAACTTAACATACATATATAGAATATTCCATCCATCAACGAGCAAATACACTTTTTTTCAGCAGCACATGGATCCTTCTCTAAAATATACCATATGTTATGCCACAAAGCAATTCTTAGCAAATACAAAAATAATAGAGATACTACCCTGCATCCTATCAGACCATAAAGGAATGAATGAAATTATAAATCAATGATAAAATAAAAAATAGAATCTATTCCAACACCTATAGACTAAATAATATGCTATTGAATGATGCATGTATAACAGAAGACCTCAGGGAGGAGATAAAAAAATTCTTAGAAGTCAATATGTATTCCAATACAATATACCAAAATCTCTGGAACATTATGAAGGCAGTGCTGAGAGGAAAGTTCATTGCATTGAGCTCATATATTAAAAGCAAAAAAAATCAACAAATAAATCACCTGACATAACATCTCAAAGCCCTATAAAAAGAAAAACAAATCAACACCAAAAGTAGTAGAAGACAGGAAATAATTAAAATCAGGGCTGAAATAAATGAAATTAAACCAAATAAACAATTGAAAAAATTGATAAAACAAAAAGCTGGTTCTTTGAAAAAATAAATAAAATTGATAAACCCTTAGCCAGAAAACTCAGATTACTAAAATTCACGATGAAAAAGAAAATATCATGACAGATACTATTGAAATACAGAAGTTAATTAGAAACTATTTTGAAAATTTATACTCCAATAAAATAAATGACACCAACAAATTTCTAGAGAAATATGATCTGCCCAAACTGAAATGGAAGGACACACACAATTTAAACAGATCAATTTTGAGCAATGAAATAGAAGACACTATCAAAAGCCTACCAACCAAGAAAAGCCCAGGACCAGATGGATTCTCAGCCGAGTTCTACAAGACCTTCAAAGAAGAATTAATACCAATACAATTCAAATTATTCCATCAAATAGAAAAAGAGGAAAACCTTTCAAATTCATCCCATGAGGCTAGTATCACCCTGATACCAAAACCAAACAAATACACTAAAAGAAAAGAAAACTTCAGACCAATATCCCCAATAAACATAGATGCAAAAATTGTCAATAAAATTCAGGGAAATCACATATGAATATATTTAAAAGATAGTGCATGATGACCAAGTGGGGGGTCATTCCAGGGATGCAAGGTTGTTTCAACATACAGAAATCAATAAACATAATTCATCACATCAATAGACTTAAAGATAAAAATGATGATATGAACATCTCAATAGATGCAAACAAAAAGCATTTGATAAAATACAACACCCTTTCATTTTCAGAACACTAGAAAAACTGGGGATAGTAAAAACATACCTCAACATTGTGAAAGCTATATATGCTAGGCACAAGGCCAACATCATTCTAAATGGAGAAAAACTGGAACATTCCCTCTAAGAACTGGAACAAGACAGGACCACCCTTTCTCACCACTCCTATTCAACATAGTCCTTGAAATTCAAGCCAGAGCAATTAGATGAAAGAAATTTAAAAGATCTGAATAGATAAAGAAGAATTCATACTATCACTCTTTGCCAATGACATAATTCTATACTGAGGATCCAAAAAACTCCTCCAGAAAACTTCTAGAATTAATAAATGAATTCAGCAAAGTAACAGGATATAAAATCAACACCCTTAAATGAAATGCATTTCTATACATCAGTGATGAACCCTCAGAAATTAGGAAAACTACCCCATTAACAATAGCCTCAAAAAATACTTGAGAGGAACCTGCAACCCACTGGCGGGCGGGTCAGGCCCAGCAACCAGCCAAGTGACAGAGCAGCTACACGCGCCTGCGGGGAACGCGGACCGGACCCACTAGGACAGGTCCGGCGGCCGGCTGAGGGCCAGGCCCGTCCCCTCCCCCAGTGTCTGCAAGGTAGGCGGGACTGTAAAGACCAGCAGATCGGGCCCAAAGCCTGCTGAGGGGCGGAACCAGCCCCTCCCCCAGTGCCTGCAAGCTAGGCGAACCTGCAACCCACGGGCGGGCGGGTCAGGCCCAGCAACCAGCCAAGTGACAGAGCAGCTACATGCGCCTGCGGGGAACGCGGACCGGACCCACTAGGACAGGTCCGGCGGCCGGCTGAGGGCCAGGCCCGTCCCCTCCCCCCAGTGTCTGCAAGGTAGGCGGGACTGTGAACACCAGCAGATCGGGCCCAGCGGCCTACTGAGGGACGGAACCGGCCCCTCCCTCAGTGCCTGCAAGCTAGGGGAACCTGCGACCCATCTGGAGGTTAGGCCCAGCAACCTACGGAGTGACACAGGTGCCCCTGGCGCCTGCTGGGTAGGCGGACCTTTGACCGACCAGCAGAGCAGACCTAGGGCCTGCCAGTATGGTAGACGGATCACACTAATTGGAGGAGGATCACAGCCACTACCTGCCCTGCAAGGGTGATTTTTCAACTATACAAGAGCAATATAAATAAATAGAGGAAAAATATCAAAGACACAACAATTTCACCAAGCAGAAAGAAACGCCAGCAGTATGAAACGACAAGGAAAGAAAGGACCACAGGCAATGCAGGTCAACTCAACTTTATAAGAGGTAATAGCTGCAACAGATGGAATGTCAGATAGAGAGCTCAGGACATACATGCTTCAGATGATCTGGAGTCTCAAGGAAGACATGAGACAGCAAAATCAGACAATGAAAGATCACATTGACAAACAAATCCAGGAAGTAAAAGATCAATTTCACAGGGAGATAGAGGTAATAAAAAACAAACAAATAGAAATCCTAGAAATGCAGGAAACAATAAACCAACTTAAAAACTCAATTGAGAATACTACCAGCAGAGTGGATCACTTAGAAGATAGAACATCAGACAATGAAGACAGAGTATTTCAACTTGAAAAGAACATAGATAGCTCAGCAAGTCTACTAAGAAACCATGAGCAGCACATTCAAGAACTATGGGATAATATCAAAAGACCAAACTTAAGAGTCATTGGGATACAGGAAGGCACAGAGCTCCAAACCAAAGGAATAAGCAATCTATTCAGTGAAATAATACAAGAAAACTTCCCAGACTTGAAGAATGAGACAGAATCCCAAATCCTAGAAGCCTACAGGACGCCGAATGTGCAAAATCATAAGAGATCCACACCTAGACACATTATAATGAAGATGTCCAACATACAGAATAAGGAGAGAATTTTAAAAGCTACAAGGGAAAGGAAGCAGATTACATTTAGGGGTAAACCAATCAGGATAACAGCTGATCTCTCAACACAGACTCTAAAAGCTAGAAGATCCTGGAATAACATATTTCAAACGCTAAAAGAAAATGGGTTCCAACCAAGAATCGGGTATCCCGCGAAATTAAGCTTCAGGATGGAAGATGAAATTAAAACATTCCACGACAAACAAAAGTTAAAAGAATTTGCAGCTAGAAAACCATCTCTTCAAAAAATCCTTGGCAAAACATTACAGGAAGAGGAAATGGAAAACAACAATGAAAACCAACAGTGGGAGGTAGGACAGTAAAGGGGGGAAAATAATCAAAGAGGAAAACAAATCAGGTTTAATAGCATTAATAAACAAACTATGGCTGGAAGAACAAACCATATCTCAATAATAACCCTAAATGTTAATGGCTTAAACTCACCAATTAAGAGACACAGGCTAGTTGAATGGAGCACAAAACACGACCCAACAATATGCTGCCTGCAGGAGACGCATTTGATAGGAAAAGATATACATAGACTGAAGGTGAAAGGTTGGGAAAAATCATATCACTCATATGGACTGCGGAAACAATCAGGAGTGTCCATACTCATATCAAATAAAATAGATTTCAAGCCAAAGTTAATCAAAAGGGATAAAGAGGGACACTACATACTGCTCAAGGGAACCATACACCAACAAGACATAACAATCATAAATATATATGCCCCAAACAACGGGGCTGCTATGTTCATCAAGCAAACTCTTCTCAAGTTCAAGCATCTAATAGACCACCATACAATAATCATGGGAGACTTTAACACACCTCTCTCACCACTGGACAGATCTTCCAAACAAAAGCTGAATAAGGAAACTATAGAACTCAATAATACAATTAACAACCTAGACTTAATTGACACACATAGAATATACCACCCAACATCAAGCAGCTACACTTTTTTCTCAGCAGCACATGGATCCTTCTCAAAAATATATCATATATTATGTCACAGGGAAACTCTTAGTCAATATAAAGGAGTAGAGATAATACCATGCATCTTATCTGATCACAATGGAATGAAACTGAAAATCAACGATAAAAGAAGGAAGGAAAAATCATGCATCACTTGGAGAATGAACAATAGGTTACTGAATGATCAATGGGTTTTAGAAGACATCAAGGAGGAAATTAAAAAATTCTTAGAGTTAAATGAAAACACAGACATAACATATCGGAATCTATGGGACACATTGAAAGCAGTTCTAAGAGGAAAATTCATTGCTTGGAGTGCATTCCTTAAAAAAAGAAAAAACCAACAAATAAATGATCTCATACTTCATCTCAAAATCCTAGAAAAAGAAGAGCAAAACAACAGCAAAAGAAGTAGAAGGCAAGAAAGAATTAAAATCAGAGCTGAAATTAATGAAATTGAAACAAAAGAAACAATTGAAAAAATTGACAAAACTAAAAGTTGGTTCTTTGAAAAAATAAATAAAATTGACAGACCCTTAGCCATGCTAACGAAGAGAAGAAGAGAGAGAACTCAAATTACCAGCATACGGGATGAAAGAGGCAATATCACAACAGACACTTCAGAAATACAGAGGATAATCAGAAATTATTTTGAATCCTTATACTCCAATAAAATAGAAGATAGTGAAGGCATGGATAAATTCCTTAAGTCATATATTCTGCCCAGATTGAGTCAGGAGGATATAGACAACCTAAACAGACCAATATCAATTGAGGAAATAGAAGAAACCATCAAAAGATTACCATCTAAGAAAAGCCCAGGACCGGACGGGTATACAGCAGAGTTTTATAAAACCTTTAAAGAGGAACTAATACCAATACTTTTCAAGCTATTTCAGGAAATAGAAAAAGAGGGAGAACTACCAAATTCATTCTACGAGGCTAACATCACCCTGATTCCGAAACCAGACAAAGACACTTCAAAGAAAGAAAACTACAGACCAATATCTCTAATGAACCTAGATGCAAAAATCCTCAATAAAATTCTAGCGAATTGGATACAAAAACATATCAAAAAAATTGTGCACCATGATCAAGTAGGATTCATCCCTGGTATGCAAGGTTGGTTCAATATATGGAAATCAATAAATGTTATTCACCACATCAATAGACTTAAAAATAAGAACTATATGATCATCTCGATAGATGTGGAAAAAGCATTCGACAAAGTACAGCATCCCTTTATGTTCAAAACTCTTGAAAAACTAGGGATAACAGGAACATACCTCAACATTATAAAAGCAATTTATGCTAAGCCTCAGGCTAGCCTCATTCTGAATGGAGAAAAATTGAAGGCATTCCCTCTAAGATCTGGAACAAGACAGGGATGCCCTCTTTCACCACTTCTGTTCAACATAGTTCTCGAAACACTGGCCAGAGCAATTAGACAGATGAAAGAAATTAAAGGCATAAAAATAGGAAAAGAAGAACTTAAATTATCACTATTTGCAGATGACAAGATTCTATACCTAGCAGACCCAAAAGGGTCTACAAAGAAACTATTAGAGATAATAAATGAATTCAGCAAATTGGCTGGTTATAAAATCAACACGCATAAATCAAAGGCATTCCTGTATATCAGCGACAAATCCTCTGAAATGGAAACGAGGACAACCACGCTGTTCACAATATCCTCCAAAAGAATAAAATACTTGGGAATCAACCTAACAAAAGAGGTGAAAGACTTATACAATGAAAACTACAGAACCCTAAAAAGAGAAATTGAAGAAGACCTTAGAATATGGAAAAACATACCCTGTTCATGGATAGGTGCTGCAGTCCGGCTGCAGCAAAATAGCCGGGGGGTGACGAATAACTCGTGTACGTTGATACAGCAGGAATGGGAGCCGTTTATTGTAGGGCAACAGAGCTATTTATACATTTTGCACAGCTTATCTTAATTAGCATAAACTAGATACATCAGTCAACCAATAAGGAATCTCCACACTTAATGGCTCGCTTTTGTTACTTCTCAAACCACTCCCTCTGGCATTTTGCCAGGCACCATCCAGACTTGTTTACAAACTCTAACATTACCCTGGCAAAATACCAGATGTTATTTTGACTTGTTTACAGACCTTCACAGATAGGCAGAACTAACATCATCAAAATGGCGATATTACCAAAAGTTCTCTATAGGTTTAATGCAATGCCAATCAAAATCCCAACGGCATTTCTTGTAGAAATGGAGAAAGCAATCATGAAATTCATATGGAAGAATAAAAGACCCAGAATAGCAAAAACAATACTAAGCAGGAAGTGTGAATCAGGTGGTATAGCGATTCCAGATCTCAAACTATACTACAGAGCAATAGTAACAAAAACAGCATGGTACTGGTACCAAAACAGGCGGGTGGACCAATGGTACAGAATAGAGGACACAGAAACCAACCCACAAAACTGCAACTTTCTTATATTTGATAAAGGGGCTAAAAACATGCAATGGAGGAAGGATAGCATCTTCAACAAATGGTGCTGGGAAAACTGGAAATCCATATGCAACAAAATGAATCTGAATCCCTTTCTCTCGCCAAGCACAAAAGTTAACTCAAAATGGATCAAGGAGCTTGATATCAAATCAGAGACACGGCATCTGATAGAAGAAAAAGTTGGCTACGACCTACATGTTGTGGGGTCGGGCTCCAAATTCCTCAATAGGACACCCATAGCACAAGAGTTAACATGTAGAATCAACAAATGGGACTTACTTAAACTAAAAAGTTTTTTCTCAGCAAAAGAAACAATAAGAGAGGTAAATAGGGAGCCTATATCCTGGGAACAAATCTTTATTCCTCACACTTCAGATAGAGCCCTAATATCCAGAATATATAAAGAACTCAGAAAATTAGACAATAAGATAACAAATAACCCAATCAACAAATGGGCCAAGGACTTGAATAGACACTTCTCAGAGGAGGACATACAATCAATCAATAAGTACATGAAAAAATGCTCACCATCGCTGGCAGTCAGAGAAATGCAAATCAAAACCACCCTAAGATACCATCTCACTCCAGTAAGATTGGCAGCCATTATGAAGTCGAACAACAATAAGTGCTGGCGAGGTTGTGGGGAAAAGGGTACACTTGTACATTGTTGGTGGGACTGCAAATTGGTGCAGCCAATTTGGAAAGCGGTATGGAGATTTCTTGGAAAGCTGGGAATGGAACCAGCATTTGACCCAGCCATTCCCCTTCTCGGTCTATTCCCTAAAGACCTAAAAAGAGCATGCTACAGGGACACTGCTACATCGATGTTCATAGCAGCACAATTCACAATAGCAAGACTGTGGAATCAACCTAGATGCCCTTCAATAGACGAATGGATAAAAAAATGTGTCATTTATACACAATGGAGTATTACTCTGCAGTAAAAAAATGACAAAATCATAGAATTTGGTGGGAAATGGATGGCATTAGAGCAGATTATGCTAAGCGAAGCTAGCCAAGCCCTAAAAAACAAATGCCAAATGTCTCCTTTGATATAAGGAGAGTAACTAAGAACAGACTAGGGAAGAAGAGCACGACAAGAAGACCAACATTAAACAAGGATGAGAGGTGGGAGGGAAAGGGAGAGAGAAGGGAAATTGCATGGAAATGGAAGGAGACCCTCAGGGTTATACAAAATTACATACAAGAGGAAGTGAGGGGAAAGGGAAAAACAGTACAAGGGGGAGGAATGAATTACAGTAGTGGGGGTAGAGAGAGAAGAGGGGAGGGGAGGGGAGGGGAGGGGGGATAGTAGAGGATAGGAAAGGCAGCAGAATACAACAGACATGAGTTTATAAATATGTAAAGCAATGAAGTGTAACTGATGTGATTCTGCAAGCTGTATATGGGGTAAAATGGGAGTTCATAACCCGCTTGAATCAAAATGTGAAATATGATATATCAAGAACTATGTAATGTTTTGAACAACCAACATTAAAAATAAATAAATTAAAAAAAATAAAAAAATACTTGAGAATCAATCTAACACAAGAGGTGAAAGACCAATTTGCAGTCCCACCAACAATGTATGAGTGTACCTTTTTCCCCACATCCTTGCCAATACTTATTGTTGTTTGTCTTCATAATAGCTGCCATTCTGACTGGAATGAAATGATATCTTAGAGTAGTTTTTGATTTTCATTTCTATAATTGCTAGAGATGATAAGCATTTTTTTCATATATTTGTTAATTGATTGCATATCCTTTTCTGAGAAGTGTTTGTTCAGGTCCTTGGCCCATTTGTTGATTATGTTATTTGGTTTTTGGTGCTTAGCTTTTTGAGTTCTTTATATACCCTAGGGATAAGTGCCCTATCTGATGCGTGAGGGGGTAAAAATTGGCTCCCAGGATGCAGGCTCCCTATTCACCTCAGAGATTGTTTCTTTTGATGAGAAGAAACTCTGAGTTTGAGGCCATCCCATTTATTGATTCTTTGTTTTAATTTTTGAAGATGCTTCTTCTCAATAAAGAAAAAAATCAATACAGTGAAGAAAGAGCCCACAGAATGGGAAAACACCTTTTACTACATGCACATTAGATAGAGCACTAGTTTCTAGGATATATAAAGAACTAAAAAAAAATTAACACCAAAAAAATAATAAATAACCCAATCTATAAATGGGCTAAGAAACTGAACAGACACTTCTCAGAAGAAGATATTCAATCAATCAACAAATACATGAAAAAAATGTTCAACTTCTCTATAATTAGAGAAATACTAATCAAAACTACTCTAAGATTTTATCTCATCGAGTCATAATGGCAGCTATCAAGAAGACAAACAATAATAAATGTTGGGGAGGATGTGGGAAAAAAAGGTACACTAGAGCACATTGCTTGTGGGAATGCAAATTGGTGCAGCCAATCTGGAAAGCAGTATGGAGATTCTTTGAAAAACTGGGAATCGAACCACCATTTGACCCAGCTATCCCACTCCTTAGTCTATACCAAAGGGCTTAAAATCAGCATACTACAGGGACACAGCCTCATCAATGTTTATAGTAGCTCAATTCACAATAGCTAAACTGTTTAACCATCCTAGATGCCCTTAAACATATGAATGGATAAATAAAAGGTGGTATATATATACACAATGGAATATTACTTCAGTATTCAAAGAGAATAAAATTATGGCATTTGCAGGTAAATGAAAGTTGGAGAATATCATGGTAAGCGAAGTAAGCCAATCCCCCAAAACAAACTGAATGTTCTCTCTGATAAGTGAATGCTCGTTCATAATGGGGGTGGGGTGGGCAGTGGGGGAGAATGGAGGAACTTTGCTTGGCACAGGTGAGGGAAGGGAGGGGAGGGGGCACAGGGGCAGGAAAGATGGTGGAATGAGATGAACATCATTACCCTAGGTACATGTATGACTGCACATGTGGTACAACTCTACATCATGTACAGAGAAATGAAATGTTGTTCTCCATTTGTGTACAATGAATCAAAATGCATTCCACTGTCATGTTAACTAATTAGAATAAATAAAAAAATAAAAATTAAAAGGGCTGGGGATGTAATTCCATGGTTAAATGCCTCTGAGTTTAATCCTCCATACAACAACAACAACAACAAAAGGAAGCAAATTCATCCAGCCATACCTTACTGCTTTATAAGGACTTTTAGGCTATGACAGAGAAGGAGCTAAGCATGGAGTCTAGCAGACTCCAGGTGTTGAGGACACAGAGAGGGATTTCTGGAAGATTAAGACAGTCTTAGTTCACAGGACAAAGTACCAGGAAAGACAGAGGTGTTGATGGAAAAGACCATGGTTCTCTGCAGAGGACCAGGTTCTACCTCCACACCCCACACCCCTGAACATTCAGCAGAGCATTAAATAGTACACATTGTGTGAAAAATTTATTCAAATTTTGGGAAAAAAATTTCAGAATGATTAGAGAAAGTAGTGCCCACACATACAGGGCCAAGAACAGGATCTTTTCTGAACTTCCAGATGGTAAAACTCTTCATACATTATTGTGCAAAGTACACAAAAAGTCATTCACCCAGTGGAAGGAAATTAATATGGACTGAGAATTGTTCCAAACCACCAGACAAATCATCTTATGATCTGCCAGATCCAGAAAGAAGAAACTGTTTCCAAGTGAACATTTCTAAAGACAAAGCCAAGATGATTTATAGAAATATAAAATTATCCAGAAGCAAACAAGGCAAAACTCACAATGTCCAGCTTCTAATTAAAGATTATCAGCATATGAAAAAAGGCAAGAATGTATTATCTATAAGGAAAAAAGTGATAGGTTAATTGGATCAGAATTGACCTAGGTATTAGGATGAGAAAAAAAGCATTAAAACATTTAGTGTAACTATATTCATATGTTCAAAAAGTTAAAATGGATTTAACTTTGCTTAACCATTCAATTAGTTTGTTAAAAAATGACCCAAATTCAATTTCTAGAGATGAAAATTAGTATACAAGAAATTTTAAATATCCTAGCCAGGATTAATGGCAGATTAAACACTGAAGAAGAAAAGATTAGTGAACTTGAAATTATAGAACTAGAAACTCTCCAAGAATAGAACATGCAGAGGAAAAAATTACATTTTTAAAAATGAAAAGAGTATCACATTGCTATGGTACAACTTCAAAGGAAGGGAGTAAGAAAGAGAGGACCAAAAGAATATTTGAACAAAAGCCAAAATTTTTACAAAGTTGAAAAGCAATATTGACTCACCTATCCATAACACCCAATGACCCTCAAGTATAACACACACAAAGAAAACTACACCAATGAATATATCATTTCAAATTTCTGAAAATTAGTGCTAGAGTGGACAAAAGTCTTAAAAGCATCCAGAGAAAAAGGACACATGAAGAAGGGGTGGACAAACCTAAGGATTATATCAGATTTCTCAGTAGGCACAATGCAAATAAGAAGACGGCAGAACAATAACTTTAAAGTAATAGGGAGGAAATGTCAGTCTAGAACTTTATATCCCATGAATACACACTGTAAAATGTAAAGGTGAAGCAATGATTTTAGACATAAGACAGCTGAAAGAACTCATCAGACCTGCACTATAAGAAGTGTTAAAGGACATATTTCAGGTAAAACAAAACAAATCTATAAATAAGCAAAATAGTATATTGATTGAGAACATAAAAAATGGAAAAAATTCCATCATTTTCTGATGGTGTGACTTTGTGTGCGTAACATTTTGGGGGCTTCAGCGTTTTCAAAACGAAATTGGGAATTATGATAGTACCTACCTTAAAGGATTGTTGATATGTGTGTGTCCCAATTAAACTAATGACCAATAACTGGCAAAATAAAGCACTTTAACTGGTGATTAGTTTTATGGTCACATATAACTGTAGCAAAAGTATAAAAACATTGGTGAGAAGTATATTCCTAGAACAACCTCACCAGTAAAAAAAAAAAAAAAAAAAAAAAGCCAGAGGAAAGAGCAAAAGACAACTGAAGAAAATATACCCCAATTATTTGGTGTGTGATGAGTGAGGAATGGAGTTAAACATGTCTGCCCCTGTCCCCCACCACCCCACAGGAAAAATGAATTATGATAAGAGAAAAAAGAGGAGATACTCTTCCTACTCTGGTTACATGTAAGAGAGAGACTAAAATAAATAGATTTAACTTTGCTTAATCATTCAATTAGTTTGTAAATCCAGCCCTCAGGGACCATGGATTACTGGGGATGAACATTCCTCCTCTTTGGGGGTGGTTAGGCATGAAATCCAGCCTTAGCAGCTTAGGCACATAACCACTCCCAGTCAGTAAATTGAAACCTAGAAACACATTTAATGAGCTTATCTGATTCCAAAATCTAGTTCAAAGGCCCCTGAGATTTTTTTTTTTTTTTTTGGTCATTGGGATTATTAAACAAACTAAAGATGCTTTCAAAATTGAGGTGGACACTAGAATGTAGTTTATTAATTGACTAGGTAATATAATTGCTGTAAAACCTGAATTTTAGAGAATGGATCTATTCTTTTTCTCATAAACCAATTTAAAATGCAAGCTAGGATAATGCCAAGGTTAGGTATATACAATTATTATGGAAAGCATTTACATGGGAGTTATGAAAACTCCCCAGATAAGATGATCATTTAGCATTCTTTCAAACTTTAAACATATTTTTGGCAATGGAACCAAAATATGAAATGTTTTGACCATAGCAACATCCTCTTTTCTCTGGACATTGCTGGATACTCCCTGATCAGGCTGCTGATGAACTGCTTGGTTTGCATGTGTGTGTGTGCGTGTGCGTGTGTGTGTGTGTGTATGTGTTTTCTTCATGTGTCTGAATAACATTATTTGTGCTATTGCTCTAAATGGCTAATAAAGCATACACAGGTAAAAAGTTTTAGTTTTAACTCTAAAAGTGCAGCACTATATTTTATCCTTAAATTATAAAGAATAATTTAGATAAATTCAATAGCAATCCTAACAATAACCTTATTACCAAAACAACAACATTTTCTATTTGCTATGCTTTAGATATGAGGTGTCCCCCCAAACCCTCCTCTGTTAATGCAATCAGATTCATAGGTGAAATAGTTGGACTGTGAGAGATTTAACATCATTAGTCTGTCCTAGTTTGAATGGACTGACTGGGTGGTCACTGTAGGCAAGTGAGACATGGCTGGAGGAGGTGGGTCACTGGAGACTTGCCCTGGAAGGGCTCATCTTCCCTGTGACTGCTTATCCCTTCTCTTTTTCTGTTTCCTGGGTTGGTATGAATGGCACAGTGCCCCTCCACTATGCCCTTCCACAATGATGTTCTGTCTCACCTTGGGCCCAGGGCAATGGACTTCTCAGATGGTCATGGACTGTTATCTAGGAAACCCTGAGCCAAAATAAACATTCCTTTCTCTAGGCTGTCCTTATCAGATATTTTGGTCACAGTGACACAAAGCTAACATACTAGTGGCCATTGAATATTGAATAATATTTGTTGATTGAATTCACAACCATCTGATCCATAAAATGTCATACCTACCTTTTTCTATGACCTCATGACACAGTACCATCTGCCACAGAGGAAGAAGAAACTAAGCTTATACATCTGTGGCTATGTATACACGCAGGGCAAGCACTCTCTCTTTTCTTACATACTTACATACACACACACACACACACTCACACACACAGAGGGTCAAATGTGAGGTCCTTGAGGTTTAGTTATTACCCCACCAGTTACTCCTGAGACTAGATTCCCATAAGAGACAACCTGCCAATATTACCACTAACTTACAGTTGATTTTAAGCAAAAGAGAAGAATCACTCTGTATTACATGAAATGAAATGAGAATACTGTTTACTGTGGAGATGCTGATTTGCCTTGCAAGAATGTTTTGAATAACATATTAATGATGATAAATCTCCTTTGAGAAATAAAAACCTTAACTATGTTGAAATCCTTTCAGTTCACTATTTCTATACATATACGCATTAAAAGAAGATTGTTTTCTTCTACCAAAATCATTTAAAAGGCTCTTTAATATTAAATACTTCTTACAAATACGCATTAAGTACATAGTTGTAGAACAATTCTAGTTATTTTTTGCTATTTCCCTTTCCCTACTGCAACAAGGAAGATCTATGAACAGGACCTGTGAGCCATTTCATAACTGTTGGCAGGGAGTGGATTCAGGGCAGGATTCAGGACAGAAAAAGAGTAAAAATATTAACTCCAAAGTAGCACTGCCTTCCCTTTAATCTCTGCTCCAGTACAATAAAGGCTTGTAAAGTCCTTGTCTCAGAGGAGTCAGAAACTCAGCAGAGATAGCAAATAAAAATGATTCCAAGACAGTCACAGTCCCCATAATGTTCATGTTGCATGAAAATGAGAAACACCAAACAAAAAATGAATGAAAACCAGGAAAGAAAGAGAAACAAAACAAATGAATATTGTAGCCTACTAAAAGGGAGGGAAAGGCAGACACAGCAATAGAAACAAAGAGACAAAGAGACATAAAGAAGAAAGTTTTTCATTAGATGGATCAAGATTTTCATATATAATGCATTATAACAACAAATTAAAATAGGAGCTTGGTTTGAAAGAGAAAAAAGGGGATAATAACTCAGATAATCTCCTCCTATATCCTTATCTATTCCACCACCCCATATCTTCATCATCCCTTTACCAGGATTAATATGTTTCTACTTTTGGGGGGTAGACAGCATAATATGTAATTAAATATTGATGCCACACTGTCATTTATTAGCGATAGCTAGTCAAATATGCATCTATTCAGATCTTCCATAGGCCAGGATTCAGTTAGGATCAAAGTTCCCCATCCAGGATTTCTACTGTAGGAAAGCTCACCATGCATCAATTTAACAAATGTTTGTGGATGGCCCACCACAGCAACGTATCAGGTACTTAACAATATGATGGTCCACAAGTCAGACACTGCCTCTGATCACATGGAGACTACATGGTGATCCAGAAGATAGATCGTAAGAAATTTATTGCACAATTATTCATTTCAACTATGAGGAAATTTAATATCACACATACTGACTGCCCTGATCTAATCCGGAAAATCATGTGTTGTTTTTTTTGTTTTTCTTAATTATGTCTAAGCTTTAGAGCTATTCCCTCTCCCTGAGTTCAAATCTAAACTCCACTGCTTCTAGTTTTGGAAACTGGCACAAGTCACTTCACTTCTCTAACAGCTTGGCATCTCAGTTTCTTAATCAGTGAAAGAGAGAAAATAGAACCTTCTTTGTAGGACTGTGATTAGACATAAGGAGGTTAATACATGAAAAGTGTGGCATATAATGAAGCTCAGAAAAATGCTAGCTATAATTACATTTATCAAAAAGACATGGAATAGGGAGAAGAATGGGAAAGTAAGGAGAAGAGGGAGAGCTAATTCTTTATAGTGGGAATGCAGAGGTGGTGACTCTCTCATACCCCTATCAGTTATTCCTCTGTAGTGGGAATAATATTGCAAAGTTCCTGAGAAAGGAAACATAACACTGGAGGAACTAAGAGAATTAAAAAGGAAGTTGGTACAAAATTGCCCTAGAGAGGTAGGAAGGTCTCAGATCCAACAAAGCCTTTCAGTTCCTTGTGCAATTGGATATGATTATGGATTTTAAGTGGAGAGTGACCCACTTATATTTTCATTTTAAGTAAAATAATCTTCATTGCAAAGAATAAAACATAAAGGTAAAAATGGAAGAAGGAGACAGAAGGGCAATAGCTTCAGTATCAGTGAAGGATCATGGTGGCTTAGCCTCGAGAGACACTGGGAGAAATGAAAAGATATTTAGAATGAAGATGCACCTGGAGATTGAGAAGAGATCCATCTACATTAATTACCATTTTAATTAATGAGGTTTCAAATTTCTATAACTGAATGGATATTGGTATTACCCACTGAAACAAGGAAGATAAGAAGATCATATTTTGGAGAAAACAGATTGATTCAATATTTGAGGCTATATATTAGCTTTCTAGGACTGCCATAATAAAATACCACAGATTAGGGGGCTTTTACAACAGAAATTAACTTTTTCACAGTTCCATCCAGAGGATGAAATTTCAAGGTCAAAGTGCCAGCCCATTTGGTTTCTTCTGGAGCCTCTCTCTTTGGCTTGGAGTTGGATCCCTTCTGCAGCCCTCAGTCCATGTATATATATATCCTCAACTCTGTATCAATTTTTTATATGAAGGAGGGTACCAGGGATTGAACCTAGGGGTGTTAACCAATAAGCTACATCCCCAGTCCTTTTTATTTTTTCTGTTGAGACAGGGTCTTGCTAAGTTGCTTAGGGCCTCCATAAATTGCCAAGGCTGGCCTTGAACTTAGGATCCTCCTGCCTCAGCCTCCAAGTTGCTGGGATTACAGTCATACACCACCACATCCATTTTTCATCTCTGCTTCTTATAAAGACACCAATCACATTGGATTAGGGCCCACCATGTTGATACCTTTTCCACTTAATTATCTGTTTGAAGAAACTATCTCCAAATATAATCTCATTTTGAAGTCCTGGAGGCTAGAAATTTAATATATGACTTTGGTGAAGACACATGGTTAAGCTCATGACACTATGTTGTGCTTGGAAAGAGCTGTAAGAATATATATGGATGTTATATAAATAGGATGTATATATCTGAGTTCAAAAGAAGGATCTTGAATGGAATTGTTAATATTTTGGTATATTTGTGTATTACTGATAAATAAAGTCAGTATGTTGATGATGTCACCAAAAATATGGAGAAATGGAGAGTAGAAAAGGTATTAGTACTAATTGTTCAAAGAGAAAGAGAAGGTGAAGAGGAGGAAGACAGACTTCACATATGAAAGATGATTGCTGAAAGAAGGCTAGGCAACCCCAGTCAAAATCAAGAAGAGAATAGAAGAGTGTGATGTCATGAAATCCAAAAAAAGGGAGTGTTTCAGAAAGAACACATGGTCAGTGTTAAATGCTATGGAAATGCCAACTAAT
The DNA here is from genome assembly GCF_045843805.1 of Urocitellus parryii. Taxonomy (NCBI): domain Eukaryota; kingdom Metazoa; phylum Chordata; class Mammalia; order Rodentia; family Sciuridae; genus Urocitellus; species Urocitellus parryii. Next base: position 85,645,765 of record NC_135541.1, on the reverse strand, counting down.
ACAAACTCCAGTAGGAGATATTATACACAAAGAGATAAACAGCAATACAGTGCAGTGTTATAAAAGGAACAGAAACAGAGTGACAGAGAAAACTGAGAGCCTCCATCACTTAATGCATATTTATAGAGCAACAGTATTAGGAGTGTAACATTAAAAAAGAGAAAAGTACCTGCCCTGCCCTAATGGTGTTCGCTGTTAAATCAGATTTAGAGTCATGTAACAGGAATTTAAAACACAGCATAAGTGCTATGGTGACTGGTTCCAAAAAATTATTGGTGTTTTTTTTTCTTTTACAAAATAAAGGGGCAGAGCATGGAGACAAAGAATAGACATGTCTAATAAAGGGAATGATTATTCCCCAAAGCATAGGGGTATGAAAGAGTCCAGTGTTTGGGGGAAGAAAGAGGCATTCAATATAGGGAGAGGTGTGACATGAACAAAGAAATACAGTGTAAACGTGTAAAATGAATCATGTTAGAAAAGATCTTACAGGCTAAACTAAGAAATTTGCATTTTTTCTATATGAGTCCAAAAGAAATATTGAAATGGTATAAAATAGTTAATTTTGTTTTATTGAAATATCATTGACAGAATGCTGGAAGATGGGCTGGAGTAAACATTAGTTGGTGACAGACCTACCTATTAAGATTCTGCTGTGGTAATCCAAAATACAGGCCAGGAAAGCCGTGTTGAACAGGTAGCAAAAGGGATACAGAAGAAAGGACTGTCTGGAGTAACTGAATAGAATTATCATATTCATTTCCAGTAAGAGTGGGACGGGACAAAGGGAAGTGTACAAAGAAGAGTCAAGAAAACAACGAAACAAGGAAAATGATGAACAAGTAGACTGAAACAATCTGGATGCTCCAGAATGTAATTTGGATGGGAAAATATACCCGAGCAATGACCCTGCTTCTTTCCTTATTGTACTCCTTCCTTTTTGCAGTCAGGCTGCTGTGAGGGCATCTACACTGCCTCATTCAGGGTTGGATTGTTATGGCAAACCTGCAAAGAGGGAAAGAGAGTTACTACACTGTTGTTCCAAAACAGGATTTTAAAATACATGGTGCAAAGGTTTTTTATGGCAAAACTTTTAAGTGACGAGGTCATAAATTTTGAAGAAAAAAAACCCAAAGCCCTAACAATGAAAGAACTAAAGTTTAAGCCTTAAATAGTAAACACAAAAAAAGCGTGATCTTGGTCAGAGCCAATTTTTTTTCTATCTACCAGAGAGAAAGTAAAATTTCCTTGGAAAGGGGAAGAAGAAAAGAGTCATGAGGGAATTAATGTTTGCAAAGTAGAACATCTTCTCTAGATTAAAATTTTTTAGTGGGAGAAGGAAAGGTTCAAGATAATAAGTTGCTCAGAATGGGTATTCAAGGACAATGTAGATCCAGTTTAATTTAGTATTAGCAGAATATTAATAAAGGCATTGATTTCCCCAGGTACCCAGAGTGGCATGAAAGAACATCACAAAAGGTCCATGTTTACATTGGAGAGTCTCAGAAGCAAGTGACAGAGGAAAGGAGATTTGTGTTGCATTGGGAATGAGCATAGGGTTACCTGTGTGGATGAGTACAGGAGGCTAGGTAGAAACACAAGCCTTTCAGATGATGCTCACTAGGACAGATTCTGAGGCAGGAACTAACATTAATGAGGATGCAAGGCAGGCACTAGTAAGAGAAGCCACAGACCAGACTGGATCCCACCTCCCCTCCTGCCAGCCATGTCTATCTGTGGCCCCGGAACTTAAATGCAACCTCGGAACAAAGCAGCAGAGGTAAACCAAGAATCAACTGGAACTAATCTGAGATTTTCTACTACTAGACAGCAAGTAAGTTTAGTTCTAGACAAAATTAAGTTATATTTTTGTCTGTAGAATTTCAATAACAGACGGGGCCCAGGACTAAGAAGAAAAGTCTGGGCAGGATTCCAATTTGAGTGCCATCCACACAGAGATGATAAATTGAAACCCCAGAGATGGGTGAGATAAAGAGTAGAGAAGACACAGACCTCCATTCTGTCTCATTCAAGGGGCTAGAAAAGGAGAAGGAAGCAAAAATAGAGACAAAAAGATGTGGTCAGAAACAGGATCCAGAAAAAGAGTACTGGTAAGAGGAGAGGACTGGTAAGAGAAGAATTTCAAGGTCAAGGACTCAAAAACTTGCAAGTTCATGCAGAATGCACCCTGAATGTATGGAGGTTGCCACTGGCTTGATCAAGAGTTTCACAGAAACAGCAGAGACAGAACCCCAATTCAACATGTTCAAAAAAAGAATAGAGAATCTGACAAAGTTGAATATGGGACATGCAGACTGTTTTTTCAGGAAAACAGTGCAGAAAGGAATCAGGGAGATCCAGAAGAACTTTCAAGATAATATTTAGTGAAGTTCATTGTCTGGCTTTAAATCTGACCTTTGTGAATATTTGTTTGATTTGTTTTGTCTGTTTTTGTGGATTAACAACAAAAAAAATACTTTAGATTAAAAGGGAGAGAAGAACAGATAAAATGTGAATGATTTATAAGAATCGTTGTGATAATGTTAATAGTGCAAAGTAAAATATTTGGCCTGAAGAGGAGCAATGTGGTGATTCATAACTTCTGAGGAAATGAAGAAGAAAAGTGCATGAATTCCAATTATATTTTGCCCAAAAAGGAGTTCAGGTAGGGTTGAAGAGTATATAAGGAAAGGATAAGAACTCAGGAACCCAGTCTTTTGAGAATCCTAACACAACTAGAATGAATAAAGGGGTAATCAAGGTGGTATGTATGGACAGTTAACCTTGGGTGCTAGGGAAGGTTTCACAGAATATAGCACAGATTCTGTAAGATTTAAAGGAGGAAGGAAGACTTCTAATTACAGACAGAGCATATGGAGATCATAGGATTATGTAAGGAGTTGACAATTTGAGGATATGGTGCAAATTGTATGGGGTTCTCTGCTAGATTCAGGAAAAGGAAGGTTAGATATTGCTCTGCTAAAGTAAAAACTAGAGGATGAAGTGAATGAGATCTCAGAGGCCTTATAGATTTTCTTCAATTGTTTTGTGATTTTTATTACGCAGGAGTACTACAGGAAAGGAGGACTTACTGCTGTCATAACATGGTATATATATATATATATATTTTTTTTTGGTCCAGTAGTAGAACACAATCAAAGGGAAAGTAGAAAAAGTGACACTCTGCCATCAGGTTGAATATAGTCAAACAACTATTCAGGATTACCTGTAAATCACTACATAGGTAGGAAGAGGTGGATAGCTGAGATGATTGATATTTCCCAAAACATCATTTTTGGTATCCTTTTTGGAAATCATAGTTAAGACCACATTGCAGGATTGTCAGTTGAAAAGAGAAAGAAAATATTTCCTTTGGCTACAAGTGGGAAGATATTTACATTGATCCAGAAGAGATTCATTTGCAGATAATGGCACACCAGATGGCAGCAAGTGGATTGTGCAGTAATCTATTATAGCTTGATACCCAGGATGTACTGCAGCGATGTTCCTTTCATTGTACATCACTGGAGGGCTACAACAAACAGGGACTTTCTGATAACACCATGCCGGAAAAGAATGCAGTGGATTTTGTTCCTACAGATTTAAAGATACAAAACATTCAAGGAAAGAGATCTCTGAATCAATTTTGTTAGTCTGCCAAGGATCTAACAAAGAGTCTCACCTCTGCAAATAGCACTGCTATCCTAATCTGAGCAATCTCATCTGCAACACAGCTCTTTTTTATTCCTTTCTAGTCAGAAAAACCACACTGCCACTTTTTACATTTCTTATTTACTTTAGACATGTGAAAATATTTCTTAAACCACTGTTCAGATTTACAACAATGAAATTTGCTGACCTCAGATCTCCTTGTGCTTTCTTATTTTGAATTTTCACAGCAGATATTTCTCATGCTAAAGGCAGAATTTCTTCTACCAGTCCATTGCTTACTATTGCTATATATATTAAAAAAATCCTGCAAAACTGAGTAGCTTAAAACAATCATCCTCAACAAGTATTCTGTGAGTCAGGCAAGCATATAGCTTGACTGTCTTTTTTCTGCTCCATGACATCTGACCCATCAGCTGGAAATAAAAGATGATTAGGTCCAGCCAGAAAGTGTGGGATGAAGTCATCTGGAGATGTCTTCCCTCTTCCTCCTGAGTCCTGCACCTGGGCTTCCTCACAACATGGGGATCTCTGTATATTCAGTCTTATTGGTGACCATAGCTTTTTTTATGACCCATGCTCCTAAGTCACACAGCATCACTTCTACTGAATTACATAGTTACAAATGAATCACCAAGGCAAGACTGACTACTCCAGAAGAAGAATATTAAGGACATGTTTTAACCACCTTAAACAGAAAGTAAATAATTAATTTCATAGTATAAAACAGATTCTATACAAATAATCTTAATTTTTTAAGGAAATGCAGACATTATACATCATTTTTTTTAAAAGAGAGAGAGAGGAGAGAGAGAAAAAAAATTTTAATATTTATTTTTCAGTTTTCAGTGGACACAACATCTTTATTTTTTTTTTATGTGGTGCTGAGGATGGAACCCAGCGCCCCACACATGCTAGGTGAGTGCATTACCACTTGAGCCACATCCCCAGCCCAAAACATCAATTTTTTAACTTATTCTGAATGATGAGACAGTAATGTTCTAAACTTACCTGAATGTGGATATTCTCAGACAGTTTAAATCTTATAAAATGTTCTCAACCCTACATGCAATATGAAATTTCCTAACATATTTGTTTAAGAAATTTAAGACAATGTCCACATATTATTTAGACTCAAAAGTGCATGTTAAAAATTCCTTTAAGAATTTAATGTCAAGAAATATTGTACATATTTTAGAATTAGTAGATTTCTTCCTTTTTAATAATGGTGACATGACTGTTTTGCTTTGATAACTTGGAAATTCATAGTCATGTTTTGCCCTCCAAGACAATATTTATGTTAAATTTCTTTATTTTACCCTTTTCTGATTTTCCTGTTTTTTTTTTTTAATCTCTTCCTATGATTAAACTTAAGGTATAGGTCCTATAGTAAAACACCTGAAATCCTCTTGGAAACCACATGTGTATACTAAAATTAAAATAAATACTTAATAATTAAAGTTATTCTGAACATAATATAATTTTTCTTTGATGAATCCAAAGATTTTAATAGCTTATGATATCCTGGGATCCATGTGATTAAAATCTATTTTTAAAAGTAGATTAAAAGGGTAGAAGATGTCAAACTAAGTCTACATTAACCTTTTGACCTGGAAAGTTGCTTCACTTTAAACTTTCTTTAGATCTATTGTATCCTTCCAGCTGTTTTCCTCAGAAAAAAAAATTTGAAGACTCAAAACCTGAGTCTCCACCATTTGCCCAACAACAGATTGTTCAGTTTTCCTTCCTAGACCTCAATTTCTTCTTGTGATGGTAGAGAGTAGAAAAAAATAGAATAAATTTTTTTGCTCTTTTAAATTTTTGAAAGAAATTTGTATTTGGTAGGGAAAAAGAGAGAAATTGATTTGCTATCTGAAAATTCTTTTGCCTACATGTTCAGAAACATAAAAAAAAATAATGCTCTGAGGAAAGAAAATAGGGTTCGTCTTCCTAATTATGAAGAAATATCATGTTTAAAAATATACTTCATGCATGATAATTTTTAAAGTACAAGTTCATTATTACCAGTGCTAGAAAAAAATATAAGACTTATACTTCTTACTTATTTGGGGTTATTTTATATATAGACATATCAAAAATATCCATGTACTTGCTTTGTATATAATAGATAATAAGACTAAAAACCTGAAAGTAAATTTAAAAATTTTTAGTATTTTAAAATAAATGTTGGATCTCCCTTAACCCATCAATATCAAACTAAATTAATTGGTATACTTCTATAATCTTTCTGATCATTCAGCAATTATATAATTATATTTTTATTTCTGTGCTCATCAAAGGCATATATTTCCACTTGTATTTTCTTAGACAGGAAGAATATTCCAACTTTGGGCAAAACCTTATTCTATTTTACATATACACTAATTTATTTAATATTTTCAGGAATCTGTTTTTAAATCTCTGATACAAAAACATTTTCATCCACACCACTCAGTACTCAGAGGTCTAGAAAACCCTATTTTTATTTCCATTTAATATTTTCTGAATTTTGTTACTTTAAGACAACATTTATGAAACTGGTTTTCAGACTAAACTAGATTCCTGCTTCAGAAGGTCACAGGCCTCACCAATTTCCTTCTGGGTTCTTGTCTTGCAAATTTTAAGAATAAAGTCCATGGGCAATAATGCTTTTGCATCCAACCAGTACTTACAGAAGCAAATAGGTTTTATGATGTATACTTGTACATGACATTGATCCAAATAAAACAAGAAATAGTGAATTATCTTTTCTTTGCTTTCTTCACTAAAAGATTCAAAATCTTTCCTACACTGCTTTTGACAGATGTATAAAAATTTCTGAAATTGTTTCAGATGAAAAGTTTTAGATCTAAAAGGACCAGAGTTGTCTTCCAGATCTCTTGCTCCCTTCTTAAGTGATGCAGGGTGAAATAGACTGAACACAATGGGTAGTTAAGAACCCAACATTCATTTTTATTGTGGAAAACATTGAGCAATCAAGTCCAGCAGTTCTGATGCAGCCAGTCATAAGATCAATATCAGACTTTTAGAAACTCCCAAGGATGGTAATCTTTGTATGTTAGTTGTCTGAATAAAAGCCCAACATTTCTCCCAAATACACTTGCAGGCCATGATGGAAGGGAGTGATGGAGCACAAGCTCTGATTAGACACAGATAGGCCTGGAAAGAATCCTGGTTCAGTCCCTGGACACATGGTCATGACAGGTAAGCTCTACTGTCTCTTTTATTACAGTGAAATGGAAAGAAAAACTCTGCTTCACAGACTGGTTTTCAGGACCAACTGAGAAACTATTTGAACATTCCTGGAACAGTGCCCAATATATAGGATTGTGTTTCATAAAGGATTTTCAGCTATACCAATATGGCACAAAGCTGTTATGTTGTTTGTGCTCTCCTCTGTATCTCATGCAGTAAAAGATCATGCCCATGGCATTATAAAAAAAAAATCTTTAAGGACACTAGTTGAAAGGGATTGCCAATATATGCCAATTAATTTATAAAGACTTTAAAATCCTCAAAGAGAAAGGAAATGCCTGCAGCACCTTCACATCCCAGTTCTCTCTCATTTTTTTTTCTTAAGCCACCATATTAAGTAGATATTTGAAATTTATCCATACCTATTAGCATCCCACTTGTTAAACAGATATAACTCCGAAATTATTGCCAACTCTAAAATTCCAGTATCCATGCATAAAATCCTGGCGCGTCAACAGCTTGGGATGCAGTGGCCAGCCAATCCTCAAAATTTGAGGCAAGTTTGACTGACCTTCAGAATGGAACTGAATTAATTACGTGAATTTAGGATCAATAGAGAAGAATCCCAAAGATTCTCTACCCATCTTCTATAGCACAAAGATGCCTAAAATTCATTGAACAATAAACAAAATATTCCTTTCATAACCCTTTCATAATAAATCATGAAAACCACAGATCTTCGGTACAGAAACTTCTATTCCTTTTACACAAGAGGAAACTGAGACACGGCAAGGACAAGTTACAAATACAATGGATCTGGGATCTTAATCCAGATAGTGTGTCTCGTGAATATCTACTTTTAAATTACTATGTAAAAATAAGGGACAAAGACTGACAGAGAGATTTTATTGTAGGTTTTTTTTTTTTTTAAAGGTGCTATATTTTGGATCTTGAATGTCCCACAAAGGCCCATGTGTTAGAGGCTGGGTCTACAGTGTGGTACCCATGGGAGGTGGTGGAATCTTGAGGAAGTGGGACCTTATTGGAAGGTTATTAGTTCATTGATGGAGGGTACTCAATGGGATGTGGGACCCTGGCCTAATCCCCTGCTTTACCTTAGCTCATGGTATGAGAGTTTCTGTTCCACCTCATAATCCTGCAATGATGTGCTGCCTCGCCATAGGGCCCAAGGATGGGGTTCACTGATCACAAACTAGAACCTCCAAAACTGTAAGCCAAAAATAAACCTTTTCTCTTTATAATTTAATCATCTCACTTTTTTTTTTTTTTAAATAACGGAAAGATGACGAACACAGGGGAGACTCAAATTGCTGAAAGAAGGAGTAGCAATTCCATGAAGGAGGAAAAGGCACAGTAAGGGACAAAAGGTACCAAGTAAACACCACATTGACTTCATAGTTGTGTCAAGAGGCTATGATGGATATGAGATCTTCTCAGATCACTATGGAAGACATTTTATTCTCCCACTCCACCTCTCCAGGACTTTTTCATCAAGGCAGAGTATAGTTTACTTCAGACATTTTCCTCCATCATCTCTGAGCCAGCACTTTGCTTAAACCTGTACTTTAGGCTCGATGACATCCTTTCCTGATAATTAATTTATTTTTCAGTAACATAATCCATTGTTAAAAGTGCCAAATGAATATACTATAATCAATTTTTATAAATTTTCTGCTATCTCTGTTAAAGAGTGTAGCTACCACTAATGAACATTTATTATAGTCTGCTGTCCTCACACATGTAAATTTTAAGTGCTACCCAAATGTCCTATTTTTTTTTCTAAGGTAAATGTCAGGTTGTTGACAAATGCTTTATTTCAAATAAGCTTTTCATGGAATTAAATAATACTCTATTTTCTATTCAACAAACAAGAGCTATTTCAAACGGGATTTTAATGAACAGCATATCTTTCCTAAGTGGCTTACAGATCTGGGAGCTGAATAAATTAACATTATAAACTCACAAGGCTACATACCCCATGATTCAAGAGCCTTCTTTCTTAGAAAACAGAGAGGAGGATAATCAGAAAAGACACCAGGAGTCAACTCCATATTTGGCAGGTGTTCAATTCTAGTAAATATCAACACAAATCCTGTTGGTCACAAGTCCTGAAATGAGCCAATGTTGATGATAGGCTTATTACACTTCATTGATAATATGTTCTGTAACCAGATGATATGACCAGAAATATAAAGATATACGAGGCTTCTTAACATACAATGGGGTTATATCCCAATAAATCCATCATAAGTTGAAAATAAATTTAATATACCTAACCTACCAAACATCACAGCTTAAGTGTACAGCACTATAGACCATCTCTTGTTTATCTTCCTGATCATGTATTGTATGAGAGTATTATAATGCATATTGCTATCTGGCAAAGAGATCAAAATTCAGAATTCAAGGTGCAGTTTCTACTAAATGCATGTCATTTTTGCATCAGCATAAAATTAAAAACCCATTAAGTCAAACTATGGTAACTTGGGAACCCACTGTACTATTAACCGTCCCACTTTCCTTATCTATTTCAAGTTGACTTTCCAGTGAGTGGTCCATTGGATAGGGAGGGATGAATGTGATACCAAGCCTGGGAACAGTATGTCTCTATGGGTCAACTTCTTGTCTTCCAAAATTACATTGGGCTGAAATCATACTCAAATCACTTTGAATATTTTGAAATGCACACAAAAAGTTATTGTTGCTGTGATTATCTCCTCTGATTACTGGGACATACATCCTACTAATTCTAAATCAGCAGTATTATGGATATATGACCAAAGCATTATTTCTTATTCATGCATTCATTCAACATTATGTGATTGATGTAAGTCACTATTCTTAGGCATATACAGCAGTCATTTGAATAAATTTTCTCCTTTAATCAGTTCTATATTCTAGAAGCAGCAATCATTTTACGCACAAAGGATGGAACTTCAGAGGAAAACAAAAGAGGGTCACAAGGAAGAGTTAGAAGTAACTGACCCTTTAAATAGGGTTACCAGTGAGGCTTCTCTAAGGCTCTAGCAATCTGAGGCCTAATGGTGAAATGGTCTATCACACCACAGAGCAGAGGGTTTCAAGCTTAAGGAACTGCAAGTTCAAAAACAGAATTGGAGAAGCTCAGTCTGTACTCTGAGCATTGAGGACAGTGAAGGTAACACAGGATGAGAGAAGGAAAGATGGACTGGAAATATCTCCCTTGCCGTGTAGAGATTACAGTATATTCATTTGGCACTTTTAACAAAGAATTATGTTAATAAAAAATAAACATAGGAAATCTTGCAAAACTTTACAAACAAAAGTGATATGATTTGGTACACATTTAACAATGGATTATGTTATTGAAAAATAAACACAGGAAGTCTTGGAAAACTTTACAAACAAAAGTGATCTGGTTTGGTACACGTTTTACGAACATCCCTTTGAGGTTTGGAAGATGGAGACAAGAGTGGCAATTGAAAGGTCAGGACACTTTTACATAGTAATAGTGAAAGATGATGTTGACTTCATCAGGACAATAAATATGCTGGGAAAAAAATCAGATTTAGGGAGTCATTTAAGACAGCACCAATAAGACTTTTTGATGGATCATGTGTGCTGTGTTAGAGAAATTGCATTTTACAACAGTGACACCGACTTTAGGCTATAAGCACTCAGTGGGTTTGTCACTGAGCTACTTCCACCATGAAAACACAAACTTCTAGCAAGAAAAACATTACATAACCATGAATGTAATAGGAATGTGGTGTCGTGAATTTTCTTTTTCTTTTGTATTGCTAAGACTTAAGGAAAATTGCACTTTCGGATCTCTAAATGACTGAACATAGCTTAATGTCTTTAAATCGTTGCTTTCAAACTCTTCTAAAATCAAATTTACTAAAAGATTTCATCTATCTTTCTTCTACAGAATTAAATAAAAATGCAAAACTTCTTGAACATATGTGATAACATATTGGATTCTCAATGTCTAATTCTTCACTGGTTACATCATAAAAGCTAATCTCTAGATTCTTACCAATTAAAATGTTCTCATTATTTTCTCTTGAGGTTTTTATTCCAGCAGTTGAATTCCTATTCTTCTTTGTACACATAGCTTATGACTGTTAAAAATGGATTTTAAGGTTGGCCATTTTCACGGAAACATTTGATTTACATCAGGATATGAGAAGGTCACAGCTTGTCAAATAAGCCAACTACTGTTAATATATTATTGATTCTAGTGAAAATCATTTTCAACTTGCTAAGCAAATACTGTTTTTCTTAAATAGGATTCAGACAGATCTACTGAGAAAAAGTGCCATTGTCCTGGTCTCCAGCAGAATTAATTTTACTTCATTGCGCTTTGGTGTGTGGCCATCAATCCTCATTGACTATGATTATGAGGGACAGTTCCCTGAAAATCCTAGTTATATTCATTTTCAGGATTTCTAAGGGAGGCTTGTTTAGGAGATCAAAAGCAGTCCTTTTTCAATAAAGTACTCCCTGGGAGATATTCATATCTAAGCAAAATATTAAAATTTATAGGCAATTGTTCTTTTCCAAAATAATTTTTTTCCTTATGACTAGTATGAATTGTGTGACTCTAATATACTCTCTTCATAAGCTGTTAAAACAATTTCAAGATATTTTAGGTTATGAAGTGTTAGGGTCTGTAAACAGGTCAAGATGGCACCTGGCATTTTGCAGAGGGAGTGGTTTGTGAATTAACGCCAGTGAGCCATTAAGTGTGGAGATTCCTTTTTGGTTGACTGCTGTATCTAGTTTATGTTAATTAAGATAAGCTGTGTGGAATGTATATATACCCCTCCTGTCCTACAATAAACGGCTCCCACTCCTGCTGTATCAATCTACACAAGTTGCTCATCACCCCCCCACCCCCCTACCCCCGTTAGTTTGCCCAGCCAGCCGGACTGCGGCAATGAAGATAACACTTAAATAAATCATTATAATCACCCCACTCAGGTTTTATACATTTTTTGTTATATTCATTTTATGCATCCTTTTAAACTTCTCGGAAAATAAAAAGGTAAGATTGGGCAAACTATTTGTCCTCTCTTGACCTAGTTTTCTAATTCTAAAACTTGCAAGTTGGATTATAAACCCTCCATAATTCTTTCCTTCTGCAATTGTGAATATTTAGATAGATGAAATATGTACTTTAGGGGGCGAGCTTCTGGGGCACCCTCGGCCGCCAATGGGAAATGCTATGGGAGGCTAAAGTAGCCCGAACAATGGCAGGGGCACATGGGAAAGCTGGGGCGAGACGTCCATCACTGCCCTCCTGGATCTTGTTAAGCACCTGAGGGTGTCTCTGTTGATGAGGCTGGCCTCCAACTTTGATCCTCCTGCCTCAGCCTCCCAATTCTTGGGATTACAGGATATTTTATTTCCTTACAGCAAAGAAAATGTTAAAGAGTATCTGCAGACACACTGGGAAGAAGAGGAGTGCCAGTAGGATGTCAGTCTTTTGAGATAACAGGCTGAAGAAGATGCCCACCTGGATGGGGCTATTCCAATCCCTGCAGCATCTGGAAATGGGGTAGATGAACTACAACAGATAATCCAGGCCGTCTTAGATAATGTGTGCTGGCAGATGTCTCTGGATTGAAAGACCACAGCACTCAAACAACTGCAGGGCCACATGTGAAGGGCAGCATTCACAGCTGGACACATGAAAGCAGAGTTCTTTGAAGATGAAGTTCCAGCAGTCAGGAATCGGAGAGAAGATGGAATGAAGGTGTCTATCTATTCTTCTGGAAGTGTAGAGGCTCAGAAACTATTATTTGGGCAGTCTACAGAGGGAAATATTCTTGAGCTTTTTGATGGTCACTTTGATACCAAAGTTGGACACAAAGTGGAGAGTGAGTGTTACAAAAAGATTGCAAACAGCATTGGATGCTCAACCAACAACATCTTGTTTCTAACAGATGTTACTTTAGAGGCCAGTGCTGCTGAGGAAGCAGGTGTGCATGTAGCTGTGGTGGTGAGACCTGGCAATGCAGGATTGACAGATGATGAGAAAACTTCCTACAGCCTCATCATATTCTTCAGCGAACTACACCTGCCTTCCTCATCTTAGAGGAAGACTTCCACAGAAGACCAAACTGTTCCTCAGAGTTGTCCCCCTAGTGACTAGTTTTATTCTAATGGCAAAGTAATACGTACATATGTATGCAAGTATATGTATGTGTATGCTCATTAATTTTCATGGGCACATAAGTGAGGAAAAAAAGTCTTAAGTTCAGTGAAGAAACTTATTTAAAGATGCTGTATATGTAGAAATAGTTTGAGACCCTAACACTGACCCACATTGAGGGCAAAGTGTAGTTGATAGAAGAATACAGATCAAATGTGTTATGATTATCAGTTCCCATAACAAAATGAGAACTTAGTTTTGAAAATTATTCAGAGGCCTATTATTTTAAATACTGGAAATACTTCAGAGACATTCTTTTTTAAAAAATTTATTATTATTATTATTATTAGTTCAGAGACATTCTTAACAATTCATTGCCCTTGTTTAATGGCGAGTTAGAAGAGTTACAATAACTGTATTTCATATTTACCTCCCTTGGTACAAAAGATAAAGATATTTGTTTCTGCTCCAAAAGAGCAAAATAAAGAAAGAAAATTCACCCGAGTCTTGATCAGTCAAGTATTTGTTACTGAAGAAGAAACTTACTAATCATGGGACACCCATAGCCAGTACTTGCCTTATCAATAAAAAACATATGCAGATATAACATCTAAAAAGGAAATGTGATTCTTAATGTCCAACAAAATGATTCTAATTCTGCTGGTTTTACCAGTTGCCTTTCTAATTTAATCTTCACACAGTTTAAGAATATATATTAATTGCTACTTACTATTTTTTAAAATAAAGTTTTGCTGAAATTAGTGCATAATACCCAGAAGAGTCCTAATATGTAATATTTCCCATTTGAATGTGAGAAATGTAAATTTTATGACAGCATTATTTATCCTGGTTCAATTCTAATAGGATTCCATGTCAGTTTTATGTTGTAATTAATAAAGGCATTCTCTTCTTACAAAAAAAAAAAAAAGAAAGAAATATGTACTTTAGGTTTAGAGTCGGGAAAGTGTTTTACTGCCCCACATATTCCAGTACAAAAGCAGCTGCCTACTCTACCCACATGTAACACCAGATTTGTCTTTAGGAAATGAAAAATCCAGTTCCCAGCCTATGCTATAAAGCTACAGAGTCATACTCAATTAGAATTGTATTCTTTGAGTTATTGAAACTTATGAGATTATTTTAGATGGCTATAACTTTCACAGTGTGTAATCTACACCTAAATAATTTAGCTTACCAATTGAACAACAACAACAACAACAAAAATAGACAAAGAGAAAATATGCTTTGGCATTAATCATAAATTTTAGGGAAGTATTTTATTTTGGCCTGAACTGTAGTCATCTGCTTCTATTCTATACTTGATGAGTCCAGAAAATCATAAAGTAAAATTGTACCCAAACCAGTTATTAACTCTCATCATGCCAACCTATGACATAAACAAAAGTGAATAAATATGGGTTGTAAATGGACAAAAAATTGGAAAGAAATATCAATCTGTGAATCCACCACATCCTGTAAAATAACACAGCGTTTTTAAAAGTTACTTTACTCCATGTCTATGCCAAAAGCTCACTTTGTGGCCGGCTCCAAGTACCGACTGTATTTTATCACCACATCTCTCCCACTTGGTGTTCTTACAGCGATTTGCAGACTGAAAAATTTTGGGGTGACTACTTTTGAGTAGCTCTGCAGGTAGAGTGAGAACTGAGAAACTATAGGTCATAGTTTCAAGGAGTGTGTCTTTCACTCAGTAGTCTTTTCTGGAGAATAATTGTTGTTCTACACATTCCTAAGCTTTTGCCCTGCATCTAATGTGAGGAGAAACTAAAATTTTATGCTTGAGATTTCTTCCCAACATGAGAACTCTGCCATTAAACCAAATCTCATTTTGTGTGCTTTTGTCCTCGTCCTTACTTCCTTCCAAGGAAGATGTTCACTTACAGCAAATACCACAGTGATTAGTAAGAAGATAACAATGATTATTTTACATGGGTATCAATAAAATGAACGTATGTAAAATTCTGCTCTTGCACCATATTCTTTACCATCTTTCTTGCTGATTGTTCCATACTAAAGTCTGATGTTTTCAATTCTTTCGCTGCAATATGCCAGATACTAGACTGGAAAACTATATAACACAGATACCTAATCATTAACTCTACATCGATTTCTTTTAGTTGAAATTTTTTGGTTATATTTTTATTTTATATTTAGTTTATATCTTATTTATAAACTAATAGGGGATTGTTCACATGATTATTCTTGATATAGTAGGTTCATAATATCTGTAAATGTGAGTTGACTTGTGTGTGTGTGTGTGTGTGTGTGTGTGTGTACACACATAAGCATGTGCATGTGTAAAACAATGTATTGATTTGGACTCTCAAAGTGTTTAAATTTTTAAATTGAATTGATAATAACATAAATTCCCTTCATTTCTTTATATATGAGCAATTTAGAGGAGAAAACATACTAAAAAACATAGGCCTAAGTAAACTGTATCTAGGGAAGTTGCCCTCAATTAATTCTGTTTGATACTTTAAAAATTTGCACCATGTAGTATATTCTACAAGTTATAATTGTGATTTTTTATGCTACTGATAAGTACATATTAGAGTATAATTGTGAATTGAATGTCATGATTATTGTAAATAACCCAAACTAAAAAAGAAAAAAACTAAACTAAACTTTCTTTGAGTTTATAAATTGTCCTCAATAATTCTGCTAGTGAAAGTGTCATCTTCAGAAGGAGAGAAGGAGGCACAGCAGAGCAAGGCAGCATCCTCTCACGTCTCCACAGCACAGAAAAGAAACAGTGAAGTAACCGCAGAGGTGGGCGACAGAGTAAATACTCCAAAATATTGGACAGCTGGAGACTTGGAGGAGTCTCAAGTTTGGTTACTAGAGTAGAAAATAAGGACAGAAATCTTTAACCCTGAACCTGGACCAGGGTGGGTCCACAGGGAGGGGTAACAGAGGAGAGAGAGGAAAAGCACTTAAGCTTAGTTCCTTAATGACAGCTGGAAAGGAAAGCAGGCCAAATTAAAACACCACAGGAACGGCAAAGGAAATTAAGAACATAAAACAGTACAGCACAATTGTGGACTGAAAGCTGTGCTGGGCATGGTGGCCACGTTGTAGAGTCCACAGCTAGCCAACCTCCCTAGAAGAAGTTAAATCAACACAGCTTCTCCCCGTGTTAAGATAGCAACAAATAGAACCAGAGGGAATACCTCTGCAATGGGACGTTTCAATAATCCATCTATAATGAACTAGTAGAGGGATCACTGCTAGCTAAAAGACCAGGGGCTAATCACTCTTTGGGAGTCTCGTCCTGACCCAGGGCTCTGCACAGCCTCTGTAGGAGATCAGGCAACGGCAGAAGTGGATGCTCAGGATTCACAGCTACAGGCGATGAGAGCTGAGAGCTCAGACACAGGTGGGCCAAGGTTATTTATCAAAGTCAGCAGAGGAGAGCAGTGCCTGGGATTCACAACCCTGGGCAGTGGGAGCTCAAACACAGACAGCCACCAGGCTCTAACACTGTAAAGAACACCCTTTGGCGGAGAGTGAGTGCAAAGCATCAGAGTAGTCAGAGCAACTGTCCTGAGACCTGAATCCTATCCTCCCACCCCGGATATAAACAGCCAACAGACACAACACAGCACTCTCCAAGCAGGAAGCTTCAAGCACTGGGGCTGACAAGCTAGAACTGGCTGGTGATATAGCTATAGTAACCATTAAGCTAGCTTCTGTACCTCCAGCACCTCTAGGATGATCCCAAACCGAAGATTGATGGGCATCTGTTAAAGGTCACAAATCCTGCTGAAATTAAAACCAGAAAGACACACTAAGAATTTTCTCCTCAGCATGGATTACTATAAAGAGCTGTAAAGTCAATTGTGATCATACATATATTACTCTTCATTTTGATTTAATAGTTTTTTCTCTTGTATTTGGTATTGTGCCCTCCTCCCATCTGGTTGTATTTCTTCTAATGTTTTAAAGCATTAATTGGAATAATTCTATCTTTGTTTTCCTAGCTCAGGTCTATACTTGCTCCTGGTAGTTGCTTTTCCCCTTGTACATTACATGCTACTGCCTCAAATCCACCCTATCCATTGTTTTCTTCTATTTATTTTGCTTTGTATTATTCTTTTCTAATTTTTCTTTACTTTTCTTTTCTCCTTTTGCCCAATTTTCCTTTCTGCCCCTTTTCTCTTCCTATAAAATATAATACTAATTTTGTTATCTTCAATTACTGATGTATCAACCTATTAAAGAACATTACTACAATTTTATATCTGGCTTAGGAGAATGGTGAACATTATCAACAAGTTTTTATTTTTCCTAAGACTGAAACTTTGCTCTGAAGTGATTGTAGTAAATAGAGTTTAATGTCTTCTCTCCAAGTGATATTAACACTGGTATCAGCAGAGGATACATAATAAGTGAAGGTATCAATATCTAGATATTTACCCAGTTCAAAGAGAAAGAAGCTCACTAAATAGTCTCTTGCATAAATAGAAAAATGGTAATTATCCTAGAAATTGGGCTAAACGAAAATATAAGAATGAACTTAGAAAATATAGGAAGTAAAAGATTCTGAGAAAGAACCAAACAGAATTCCTAGAAATGAAAGACACAATAAATTTAATTTCAAATTCAATGTAAACTATCACTAATAGATTAGACCACTTTGAAGACAGATTCTCAGGCCTCAAAGACAAAGTATATAATCTTGAAACTAAAGTTGATAATAGAGAAAAGATTTTGAGAGACCATGACCAGAATATTCAAGAAATCTGAGATGACATTAAGAGACCAAATCTAGAAATTATTGGCACAGAAGAACACTCTGACATACAAACTAAATGAACACACAAACTTTTCAATGAAATAATATTAGAAAAGTTTAATATTAGAAAGATAATAATATTATTTTAGATATTTTCTAATAATATTAAAAAAATAATAATATTCCAAATCTTAGGTAAGAGATGAAAATCCAAATACAAAGGGCCTCAAGAATCCCAAGTAGACAAGATCTAAAGAGATCCTCTCTAAGACACATTTTAATGAAAACATCTAAAATACAGAATAAGGATAACCACAAGAGAAAAATAGCAATTCACATTAGAGGTAAGTCAATTTGGATTTCAACTGATTTTTCAACCCAGACCCTAAGAGTCAGGAAGGCTTGTAATAATATACACTGAGTACTGAATTAAAATGAGTGTCAAACAAGATTATTATATCCATCAAAACTGTGTTTCAGAATTGAAAATTAAATAAAAACCTTTCCTGATAAGCAGAAACTAAAAGAATACATAACCGCCAACCTGCACTACAAAATATATTAAATGAAATATTTCTTGCAGAACAAATGAAAAACAAAGATGAAGGCCATCAAAAGGATGAATTGCACTAATCTATTTCTTTTTTTTTTTTTTTTCAGGGCAGAGGCCCAAACTCAGGGCCTTGCATATGTTAGACAAGTGCTCTGCCACTGAGCTAAATCTCCAAACCTGTAGAATAATCAACTTAAAGGAGAATCAAATCAGAATTAAGCATTTAGTTTGTATGTCAAATCTTGTTTGACACTCATTTAAAAAATATTTAAATCAAAATGTCAGGAAATAAAATCATATCTCTATAATAACATTGAGAGTAAATAGTCTGAACCTGGCAATCAAAAGACCTAGAGTGGCAGATTAGATTCAAAAACCAGAGCCAAAATTAATGAAATTGAGAGTAAAACAACCATATGTTACTTACAAGAAACACAACTTACAGGCAAAGACAACCATAAACTGAAGGGGAAAGGATAGGAAAAGATATATCTTGCAAATGGAAACCAAAAGAAAGCAGGGGTAGCTTTGTCTCATATCAGACAAAGTAGATTTCAAGCCAAAATTAATCAGAAGAGACCAAGAAGATCACTTCATATTGGTTAAGGAGTCATCTAGCAACAATATATAAAGTTTGTAAATACTTATGCCCCATACAATGATACACCTACATAATAAAGCAAGTACTTCTCAATATGAAAAAATCAAATAGACCACAAAACAGTAATACTGGGTGATTTTGATACACCTTTCTCACCACTACATAAAATATTCAGATAGAAACTAAGTAAAGACTCTGATTGTGGCTCAGCGGTAGAGCGCTAGCCTCGTACATGCAAGACCCTGGGTTCGATCCTCAGCACCACATAAAAATAAATAAGTGAAATAAAGGTATTGTGTCCAACTACAACTAAAAAATAAATAAATATTTTTTAAAAAGACTCTGAAAACCAAAAAATACTATTAGTCAAACTGACCAACAGACATCTGTGGAATATTTTATCTATTTACAACTGAATTCACTTTCTTAGCAGCAATGGAAATTTCTCTAAAACATTCTATAAATGAGATGACATGAGAGAGGAAGAGACAGTTAAAGAAAAAGAAAAAGAAAGAAAGAAGGAAGGAGAGAAAAAAGAAACTGGACATGAGTCAACACATGGAAAAAGAGAAACAGCACTGAGTTTCCCATTTGTATGGCTCTTTATCTGACAGCAGGCTTCATTTACATCCACATAAGCACTAAAAATAGTGGAGTTAGAAGCACACAGTTTCACAACATTGAAGAACCAGAGTTCAGGGTAAGTAGCTGTTGGAAAGCAAGGACCACAGGAGAAAAATAGTGGTCCAATGACTTATAGGATTGTAAGAAACTTACATTTTATAAACGGCACAAAAAAATCAGAGCAAACTAAAAATGAGTGCATATATTATAATTTCTAGAGCAACCACAAAAGGTAATGGGAGAAGCATAAATAAAATAGATACCTTTAAAAATAATTCTAAAATATATTCATCAAGTATAAAAGAAAGGGAAAAATATAAAGGAGAAACTGATGAACAAAAATATATAGGACAAACAGAAAATGAAAAATTTAAGTGATAGATTTAAAGCCAAGCACATCAATAATTGTACTAAATATAAACGTATTAAACTCTCCAATTAAAAGACAAAGATTATCAGCATAGATTTTTTAAAAAAAACTAAATGCAACTATATGCACATTAAATATAAAAAACAATGACTAAATTTACAAAAATGAGAAAATTTTGGAAAGATTTCAAATAAAATAATTAGTAAATATTTAATTCTATGTTAATATTTTATATAATATAGTGTGTTAATATATGAACAAATAGAAGAAAACATTTAGATGGAAAGACTCCCCATGTTCTAGGATAGGCAGAATTAATATCATAAAATGATCATAATTTGAAAAGCTATCTAAAGAGTCACTGTGATTCCCATAAAAATACCAATGGCATTATTCACAAAATTAGAAGAAACAATCCTAAAATTCATACAGAAGAAAAAATAAAAACCCAAATAATAAAAGCAATCCTGAGCAAAAAGAGTTATCACAAGACCTGATTTCATACTATACTATAGAAGTATAGTTAAAGAAAAGAAAAGCAGGATGTTAGTGGTATAGAAATAGTCATGGGGACCAATGGAATAGAATACAAGACACAGAGACAAAGCCACACATATATAGTCAGGTAATTTTTGACAAATGTGCAAAAAATATACATTAAAGACAACCTTTTTAACAAATGTGCTGGAAAAACTGGATATCCGTATGCAGAAGAATAAAACTACATTCTAATCTCTCACCTTGCACAAAAATCAACTCACAATGAATCAAAGACTTAGGATTAAGATCAGAAACCTTGCAAGTGCTGGAAGGAAATAGAAGTACTCCAACATATAAGCACAGGCAACGACTTCCTCAATAGGATTCCTGTAGCTCAGAAATAATACTATGAATCGAGAAATGAAGTGGCATTAAATTAAAAACGTACCGTACAGCAAAATAAATAAATAAATCAGTATGAAGAAAGAGACCTACATAATGGGAGAAAATATTTGCCATTTACCCTTCCTACAGAAGATTAATGTCCAGGATATATATATATATATAAAGAAGTCAAAAAAGACACTAAAAATAAACAAATAACCAATTCAATAAATTGTCAAATAAACTTTACAAACACTTCTAAAAAGAAGAGGTAAAAATGCCCAACAATTATATGAAAAAAATGTCCAATATATTTAGCCATCAGGGAAATGCAGGGAAAAACTACTGAAAGTTCATTTCACTCTAGTCACAATGGTAATCATCAAGAACACAAATAGTAACTGCTGATGAGGATGCAGGTGGAAAAGAAAACCTTAATTCATTGTTGTGGGATTATAAATTAGTATGCCACTAGGGAAATCCATATGAGATTTTCTCAAAAAAACTGAAAGTTGATCTATGATATAACCCAGCTATACCACTTCTTGGTATTTTTTCAAAAGAATTAAAGACAGCACACTTTAGAGATACATGCATTCCCATGTTTATAACAGCATGATTCACAATAACCAAGTTATGGAACCAGTCAAGTTTATCAAAAAATAAATAAAATATTGTATCCCCCCCACACACATAATGGAGTTTTATTCTGCCATAAACAAGAATGAAATTATGCAATTTTTAGGAAAATAGATGGAATTTGAGAACATCATAAGAAGTAAAATAAATCACGCTCAAAAATACCAGAATCACATTTTTCTCCTTATTTGAAAGTTAAATAAAGGGTAAGAGGGCATCTCATGAAAATAGAAGGGAGATCATGAGAGTAAAGAATGGGGATCAGTAGAGAAAAAAATTGGGGGCAAAGGGAGGTTTCATGAATGACATTGATCAAATTATGTTATATGCATGTACAAATAGGACACAAGGAAACCACTACTTTCATCCATAACAATTTTAATTGGGGAAAAAGACTCTCCAAAATCATGTGTAAGAATAATTATAATAAATCCCTTAAATCATATATAATAAAGGATCCACCGAGTATAAAGAAAAGAAAAAATGGGGCACTCCAAATATTCTTATTAATTAAACTTCAAAAAATAGACTTTATGATGAAACTTTAGAAAAGACATTCTTGGAAGCCCTAACATGAGTAAATCCCTATCAAATTTTACAAAAATCATTTTAGAATATATTTGTTAATGGCCATTTACTTTCAATAGATTTTGATACAGGTTTTTGTGATTTACTAAAGCTCTACCTTATTCTCAAAATTGCATCACTTCTCAGGTGGTGCTGGATCAGGAGAGTCCCCTGCAACTCTCAAATTTCTTGCCCTTAACATTTATGCCATGGGGAAGGAAGTGAGAGGGAAGCTACGTGTCACATATTTAGTTTCTCCTTCCAAATCTCCTTCACCTCCAAGGGATGAAGATTTTGAGACAAAGAGATGTCAGGAGTGTTGAAATGAGATCTTTCCTATGTAGAAGGAAACACAGACAGGGAGAAGAAACATTCCTTCAAAAGGGGTCCTAGTGTCTTCTTTGTGCCAGGGCATATCTTGGGTAATGAAAGTATCCACAACAATCAGGTGAGGTGCCCACCCAGAAGTGACACAATGGAGTGAAGAAGGAGCTCTCTCAGTAGCACCATAAGTATCTTCTGACTCTGTTTCCTTACTTTCTACTCCATCCTCCACTCTGGCTGCAACTTGGTTCTACCTCAACGACATCCCTGAAATGACTCCCATTGAGACATGTATACTCTGTCTTTGTCTTCCTCCCAGTTCTGCAAAGCCATATATTCCTACTGTTTCTTCTACCTCTCAAGTCCTTCTTTTCTGAGTATTCTTTATAGGGCCATCTTTCTCAACCTTCTCCTGCTAAACACTAGTGATTCTCAGGATATTTGCTTCTACCTTCTTGCTGACGGTACCAAAAACTGTCATGGTTTCATTCACACTTTCTCAATATGGAGTTCAAAAAGAAAGAACTGTATAAAGAGTTTAGATCAAGTTCCTAAATTACTATTTACTGACTCCAACAAAATATGTATAATCCTTCAGTTGTTATTTACACTCACACAGATGTTATCCTTTCTCATGAACAAGCATCATTTGGGTTTTAGTATCAATTCAGGATTTGAATTTGAAAAAAATCTGACCCATGTTATCCACATGAATACAGAAAGCATGAGTAAACATTTCTTTTTTTGTTTTCATAAGTGAATTAACTAACTAACACTAACTGAATTATTATAGATGTATCTCTAACCAGCCCAGGCAAATCATGGCAAAGTCTCTATGCTTAGCTATGTGTTTTCCACCATCTGCAGGAAATATTTGTGTGTATATTGGGTTTCCTATTTCTAGTCTTTAGTTAAATGGAAATAAATTCCTGGAAATTAGGAGCAGCAGGGTTTTTTGAACTCCAACTCAAAGTCATTTCTGGGAAATTAGATGTGAGTTGGAGTAGGCATGACTCTCATTTCACCGTATAGCCAAGTCTACCTATCAATGGAACTTAACTAAGTTTCCAGATTTAGAGAAGAAAGCATGGTGGTTTCTTGTGATTCTGTATAACCTCTGGGAACACATTATTATCTAGAGGCTTTTACCTGCAAAGACTTGGGTAAAGAAGGAAGATGAAGAAAGAAAGCAAAAGGTGGATTAAAAGGAACAAAGGATGAGAGGATGGGATCAAAGGGATCATTAAGACCCCTAGTTGAAGGATTGTCCCACTGTTTCTTTTCAAGGTACTTTCTAGTGAGGAGAAAAAGATGAATTAGAAATCTTGGATGGATCCTTCCATAAAGTTTCTCACTTTATATATAAGATATTTAAACCTATAAAAGTGCAGGAAACTTTCTGAAATCAGATAATTTGAAAAACAAAATTTAAAAGAAATCATACTAAAAATTTTTCTACATTTTATTTTATTCTTCCAAACACAGAGAAGTTAGTGGTAATGTTAAATGTAATGCTTATGTTTTTAATACATCAGATTTATGGGCAGGCAAAACCAAACAACCAAGCAACCAACATGGAAACATCAATAATCTTTTTTTTTCAGGTTCTCCAATATTTTGGACCCATAAATAATTCAACTGTGCTTTTGATTTACTTGTTTATGAAAATATTTCTGGGTCTGATGCTGTATTATTTTCTATTGCTGTATAATTACCACCAACGTACTAGTTTAAAACAATATTGGTAAATTAGCTAAGAGTTTTGAAGATAAAAAGTCTGGAATCCATGGCTTTGTTCTCTGTATCAGAAGGCTGAAATCAATTTAGAAACCAGATTGAAGCTCATCTGGAAGTGCTGGCTAAATTCCTCTCCAAATCTTATTTTTCTCATTAATAGAATTCAGAGCGTTTTTGTGTTTGTTTTCTTTTCTGGTTACAGAACTTATGACCAGTTCCCTTGCTGACTGTTGGCGGAAAGCTACTCTCAGCTCCCAAAGGTCACTCCTAATCTTTGCCACGTGACATCCTCTCTGTCTTCAAGCTAGCAAAGGCACACTGAATCCTTCTGAGGCTTCAAGTCTCTGATTCTGTCTCACTTTTTAGAATCAGATTTGTAGGGATCATGTGATTAGGACAGACCCAGGTAGATAACCTCTATACCTTAAAATCAACAGATTTGGGATCCTTGTTATATTTGCAAAATTCTTTTTGCCATATAACAGAATATAATTCTGAGAGTAACATCCATAATATACATAATCCTAAGGATTATACTGGGAATTTGCATGATAGAAAAGAGTAACTCTGAGGGTCATCTTAGAATTCCCCAACAACATGCTAACAATACAGTGGATTTGACTGAATAATACTTATCTTGAAGTCACTAACAAAAATCATGTGTGATATCATTGACAATATGACTTTATGGGTGATTTAGAAATTATTTACGAGATATTTTGCTCACATTTTAGATTGTACTTAAAGACAAATTATAATAGAGCATAATGCAACAAAATAAAAAGTCTGGAATGCATATTAGTTGTATGCAGAAAAATGCTGGTGACTTTCATCACTCTTTTTGAGACAAAGACAAAAATTAAGACTTAGTGAAGATTTTTGAATTGCCATGGAAACCAAATGAAGAGGTAGATATCACATATTAAAATCTGACTAAATAGAAGAAAGTCTTAATACTGTGTTTTGCAGATAGAAACACCAATATAATAGGTCTTACTGAACAATCAATGATTATTTTTAGAGAAAGATTCATTTGCTAGAATCAAACAAATTGAATACCTTTAGATTGCAATGATTTTCTCATAACTGCTTCTAAAAACACCTTCCTATCATTCTACCAGGAGGAGATGCTAAGGTAAGAGTAAAGAGTAAAAATATGATGCAAATGGATATTTCAAATAAGATTTTACTATCTTAGCCTGTCACATTGCTCTTCTTCTGCTGCATTTCTAGCACCAAGCTCTTAGGACAATTTTTGTAAAAAAAAAAAAAAAAAGGATATAAAGTAGCAAGAGTGCCTGCAAATATTTTATAAGAAAAATATAGAAATAAATGTAGCAAAAGGTCTGCTTCTGAAAATATTCACAGAGTGGTTCTTCCAACAATGGAGGAAGCTCTTAAGTATAGGATGGCAACAGTGTTGACCAACTCTGAGGGTACAGATGTTGAAGAGGAGTGAACCCTTCACTGCAGCCAGCTACCAATGGGCAAGGGAAGCCCAACAATTGGTGGCAATACCACAATCTAGAGAACCTTATTCTGGACAGAGTAACCAAAATAGATCTTACCCCACAACTGATGTCCTTCAATTAAAAATATGAATTTGTGCTAAAGAGTCATAAATTCTGGATTTTATTTACTTTTTATTGGTTATTCAAAACATTACAAAGCTCTTGACATATCAAACTTTTAAAAATATATCTAGTAAACTTTTTAATAATAAAATTCTAGCATGACAAATGTTTGAAATAAAATTTCAGACTTAATTTTGAATCTTCTTTTGCAAAAAGGCAAATGTGGTACAACTCTATAAATACAGCATTTTTAAATTAATTTTTATATATGAGAGTGAAATGCATTATAATTCATATTACAATCACCTTATATTAGACAAAGGTTCCAAAAACATACATTGGAGAAAAGATAGCCTCTTCAACAAATGGTGCTGGGAAAACTGGAAATCCATATGCAACAAAATGAAATTAAATCCCTCTCTCTCATCATGCACAAAACTCAACACAAAGTGGATGTAGGAATTAAACCAGAGACACTGCATGTAATAGAAGAAAAAGTAGGCCCTAATCTTCATCATGTTGTATTAGGCCCCAACTTCCTTAATAAGTCTCCTATATCTCAAAAATTAAAATCAAGGATCAATAAATGGGATGGCCTCAAACTAAAAGTTTCTTCTCAGCAAAAGAAACAATCTGTGAGGTGAATAGAGAGTCTACATCTTGGGAGTAAATTTTTAACCCTCCCACATCAGATAGAGCATTAATCTCTAGGGTATATAAAGAACTCAAAAAGCTAAACACCAAAAAAAAAAATAACCTAATCAATAAATGGACAAGGACCTGAATAGACACTTCTCAGAAGAGGATATATAATCAATCAACAAATATATAAAAAAATGTTCGACATCTCTAGCAATTAGAGACATACAAATCAAAACTACTCTAAGATTTCGTCTCACTTCTGTTAGAATGGCAGCTATCAAGAATACAAACAACAATAAGTGTTGGCCAGGGTGTGGGGAAAAGGCACACTCATACATTGCTGATGGGACTGCAAATTGGTGCAATCTGGAAAGCAGCACAGAGATTCCTTAGAAAAGGAAATGGAACCACCATTTGACCCAGCTATCCCTCTCCTTGGTCTATATCCAAAGGGCTTAAAAAGAGCATACTGCATTTTTTATTATCTATTTATTCTTCCAGGTTTTTTTTAGCCTAATTTAACTTTATCACTATGAACTTCTGATGATGAAGCAAACTAGTGAAAAATTATAGTGGTTTCCCTCCTTATTTGATGAAAGGAAATTTTTATTTTGTGACAAAGAACAATATTCTCTAGTCATCTTCATTATCTGCAAATAAAGACTTAAAGTAAAACCACTATGACCTTGGCTTTTTAAAACTAATAACAGTTTAGTTTATCTTATTAAATTTGTTGATATTATTAACATTTTACGTGTTGAAACATGAGAGGATTTGTCTGCATTGACTTTGCATTAGACTTTATGAAAATAAAGAAAAGTAACTTTAGAGACCAAAGATCAATATCTTTTGGGAAAGAATTTATTTATGGGCAATAAAAGTTGTGACCAGATTAAGAAAAAAATATTATGTATTTATAAAATTGTTATAAATATTAAATATTTAAAGAAAGAATAATTTTACTCAAAAATTGTATTAAACTAATTGGATATTTGTGTTTATATTAGAGTCTAATATTTAATCAAACTTATTTTTTAAATCCCTTATAACACACTTTACAAACATATAAATATACTTTATATTACATCACACACTTGTTAGGAAACATAAAAACTTCATAAAAAATATAGAATTTCTCAAAGATTTTTTAGAAGGCCCATCTTAACCTTAAGACTAAAGTAAGGATTGACTCTTTTTCTTGACTATATTTAACAAAGGGGAGGCAAAATTAGGAAACAATGAAAGAATAAAAGAAATGTGTATGAACATCATGTGATATTCTCTCAATTTAAATGACAAGTGAACTTGCAGGAGGCTAAAATGCTCTGAGCTCACCCTTACTGTAATGAGTGTAATTTTTCCAATTATTGCCTTCTAACTTTAAAATTACACATCTTGCTGTGTTTGACCTCATTTGGACTGCCAAATTTTTTAAAAGGCTATTCAGAAAAATAAGCTTTTTAAATATTTTAACGGTTTTGCATCCATTTGAATGATTCAGCTGGAATAGCTATGAGTCTCTAAAACAGACTCTGACCAAAATTTCAGAGACTCAATGACCTTTTCTTTTCCTAAATAAGCTTATAAAAAATGGCAGATTTGTTAAGATAGCTTCAGGACTAATGGATGTGGTTTTAGTCAAAACTTCAAAGATCTTAGAGCAGGGGAAGTTTTATCTGTTGATTTTATTTATTTATTTTTTGCTTGGAGAAGAAGTACAGGAGACACATAGAAAGACTATTATAGTTTATTAAAACTTCTGAAATGACACTCCTATATAACACAGTGAGCTGAGTTTAAAAAGGTACAGTCATTAAACCACAGGGAACAACGTTGACATATGCATGGCTTTTTAAAACTAATAACAGTTTAGTTTATCTCATTAAATTTGTTTATATTATTTATTAACATTGTGTGTGTTGAAATGCAAGAAAGAGGATTTGTCTAAGTTGACTTTGCATTAGACTTTATGAAAATAAAGAAAAGTAACTTTAGAGGCCAAAGATCAATACCTTTGGGGAAAGAATGTATTTGTGGGCAATAATAGTCATGAAGAGTTTAAGAATCGGCAATTTTCCTAGTCATACACATGGGTGTGCTACTAGGTGAGATTGAATTCCTCTCATAACAGATTCCTTCTGGAAAGGTTCTGTCCCCAGTCTCTCTCTCCTCCATCTGTCCCCAACTCACATGTGCATGTATGTGTGTTTTCTGGTACATTTGACATTACTATTGTTTTGTCAGTCTTTAATTATACTCCTATCATAATGCCCCTATTATGGTCACTTGGAACTCAGCCCTGTGCTTTTGATAGTTATGGTTCACATTTATTTAAACTCTGCCTTTCTGGGAGAATCCCAGTTTCAAATATTCTGCCCTATTGTCCTCATAAATACATTCATATTTATCAAGCCATCTGTCCTGGATTTTAGTTTCTAAAATAATGCTTTGGCACTGTTGGTAGGAATTTGAAATATTTTTTTTTCTCCTGAAATTAATATCATAAATGTTGGTTAGATTCCCAGGCAAAGCCCAAAATTCATTTAACCCCATGGTTGACTATATTACAAATAATATTAATGGATTATTTCTCAATTAACTCACAATCCCGAAACTGATTTCATGGTGGACAAGGGGTAGGTCACAGGTTTATACCAAAGCAGAGCAGGACACGAATAGAGAGCAGGTAATGCTGAAGAAAATGCAAATAACTGAGATTAGTTGCATATGTGTGAGCTAGGCTCTTACAGATTGTAAGGAGCAAAGATGCAACCAGATCCTTTGAATAATGAAAGGTTGTAGTATGGATTATCAGGGAAGCAAACAAGACCAGAAAGGGATCCCAGTCACTAGCAAGCTGCGGTCATCTAAAAAGCCTGGAATGAATCTGGGAACAGAACAGCCCAGCAGCGGCCCTCCAGAAACAGGTACAGCTGCAGAGAGCTGGCCGTTGAGTTTATGCCCTCTGCAGCCATGCTGTGCTATTAAGTGACTCAGCTATTTTGATTCACCTTTTTCAACTTCTCTTATTGCTACTTGACTCTCCAAGCTATTTTCTATTTAAAATGCCCTGGTGAGAAAATACTATTACTTTACGAAGTCCCCATCTAATGCACTTAGGGCTGGCCATGTCACACCATGCTGTCCATTTAACAGACAACTGCTTTGGGGAATGCCACCAATCGTTAATCCGGTTATTATAGTGACGGTACCAAATTAAGGGAGCCATATGTCCTGGTTTGTCCCAGCTTACATCTATTATCCTGGTGTCAGGATAATGCTTTCATTCTCCAATGTATTTGGTTTGTATTACAAATCATATGCTTGTTCTATGCAGGATTACACTGAACCAAAGCATGAGATTTGTCGGTTGGAAAATGCCTGCAGGAGGTCAAGTATTGGCATTCACCCCAACCATCTGTCCAGTTTAGTATGCTATTGCCTCCATGAGGGCCAATCCAATAAGTTGCTGGATTATATGACTAATGGTTACCAATAACGTGCAACTCATCAGTTGTAGAGGCAAATGTTACATTCATGCATTTAATATATTTCTCATGGAGTGCCTCTTTGTTCCAGGCATTAAACTAGGCCCCGCAGATGCAGCTGTGAATGAAACCAGAAACAATCTTTCCCTTTGTGGTGTTTACATACTAATGACATACTTTTCTAATCCCTGCATTTATCAAATACTTCTGTGGGATGGACACTGTTGCCATAAATGTATTATCTTATTGAGTCCTTGAAATAACTATATTAGGTGGACCCTACCATCATCATCAAGGACTGAGCCAGACAGAAGTTTAGGAACATGTCAAGGTGAGACAGCTGATGAGTAGTGGAAGTAGGATTTGAACCTGGACCCTCTGGTTCTCCGTCTCTGCTGATGACCACTCTACTATAGCACTTCTTCATTTGCAGGAAGTACGGTCTCCCTCTTGAGGACTTCCAGAAATTGTAAAAGAAATTTGGGGTTGTATGAATCCAGAGAAAGCTATCTGCACTTAAAATGCAGTTGAAAATCTAAAATGGAATGTGGACAAACTACCTTTGACTACTCCTCACAGTTTCCCACACTGAAGTGGCACAATTGGGCACATTTTTCATTCATTCCATGGAGAAACCCATGCAAATTATTTACTCATTAGCTTTGCTTGTTTGAAGGTTCCATTTTTCTTAGATCACACATATGTGCTTAATTATTGTTCCCCCAAGTCAACACTGTACCCTCCTGGCTGAGTTCTGAGACACTTTCAGACTTAGCCACCCTTGGCTAAATCCAGCTTTCTGGCTGTGTGTACACGTAGGCACTTGTTTCCCAGCCAGGTCATCAGCCTAGATGCTGCCTTTCCTTAAACAATTAGTTAAAAAATATTCATGTATGTGTTCATCTCCTTATATTCCTTTGTCAGTATAACTGTTGCTATCTACAGGAAGATCAGATCCAGGAACTGGAGGACTTTATGCAGGGAATTCAAGATTGGGTTAATATTTGAAGATGCATCAGTGCGCCTATCACTGTAACATAATTTAAAAAAAAAATTGAGGGATCATTTCAATAATTACCGAAAAGTAACTGATAAAATTTGATATGAACAATAAAAATTTCAGTAAACTAGGAATAGAAGGAAACTGCCTTAATGTGATAAAAAACCTTCAGCTAACTTCTGTAAGGATAAATAATGGATTCCTTTGCCCTCAAATTAGGAACAAAAACTCTGCTCTTATCCCTTCTTTTAAACATTTTAATGGAATTCCTAGAAGTTACAGAAAATGATAGAGAGCTGGGGATGTAGTTTAGTGGTAGAGGACTTGATTAATATGTATTAGACACTGGGTTCTATCCCCAGTTGTTTCAAAAATAGAAAAGAAAAATGTTTTTAAAGAGAAGGTGAGAAAAACATATGGGCATAACAATTGAAAAGAAAAAATTAAAACTGCTTATATTCCAATATAAGTCCTAAAGAAACTATAATGTCATTGTATTTAACTTTTAGATCTAAAATAATTATAGGATGCTAGATCAATAAAAAATATAACACTAAATCAATATAGACAATTCAATTGTATTTCTTTCTGTAAACTAACAATTTCAGGAAATAACTTTACAAAACAATAATGTTTATAAGAGCAACAAAAAGCAAAAACTTAGGAATATTTATTAACGTGAAGAGCTCTACATTGAATATTGTTTTAAAAATACAGAAATAAATTAAAGAATATGTAAGCAAATTATGAGATAAACTATGATAATTGAATGTAAGAATTAATATTGTTAAAATATCAATTACCTCTACAAAACCACAGGCATTTAGGTAGAATTCAGTTGATAAACAACACTTGCAAGACTCAGAATGGCAATATTTATAATTTATTGTGGGAAAATTATATAATATAGCAGCCATTTAAGACACTTTCAACCACTTTAAGCATTCTAGAGATACCAAATGCAAACACCAATTACCCTTTTCCTATAAAGTTCATAAAAGATATACTTTGTCTCTTGAGTCAGAAAACCCCAAATTTCAGAGAATACCAGAGAACCAGGCAGGAACTCTGTCATGGAATCTTAATTGGGATTTCTTATACTGTGTTGAGTACACACACATTCTGGCTATACAACCTGCCCTACAGTGGAGCCCTCAAGGAGTATTACTGTGACCAGAAGAAAATTATCTGCCTAATTGTTACCAATAAAACAAAGATGAAAGGCTGGCACATGCAACCCTGAAACTCCTTCGGTCCATGTCTATAAAGCAAAACTACTGCAATGTTTTGAGCCTTGACAGAGGCCATTACAAGGCAAATACAATAGCAAACAGCTCTGACCAAATTCAGGGCTGCTGGAATTAACCTTAACGGCATACTACCTTGATAGACCTAGCTAGAATGTGTCATTTCTTTCAAAATCCTAGTGGATATTTTTGCTGAAATTGATAAGTATAATAATAAATAATATACACATATACATGAAAATTCAAAGAATCTAAAATAATTACAACTACTGAAAGTGAAAAATTAATTTGGAGCCCTTCTACTTTTTGATTTCCAGGCTTACTCTAAAACTACAATAATTAAAACACTATGGAACTAACATAGATATAGAGGACTAGATCAATGAGATAGAGCAGGAGTCCGGAATAGGCCCTTCCAGGCACTGTGAAGTGATTCTTGAAAAAGACACCAAGGTAATTTAATTAAGAAAGAACAGCTGTTAAGGTCTGTAAACAAGTCAAAATAATACTTGGTATTTTGCCAGGGGAATGTTAGAGTTCGTAAACAAGTCTGGATGGTACCTGGCAAAATGCCAGAGGGAATGGTTTGAGAAGTAACAAAAGCAAGCCATTAAGTGTGGAGACTCCTTAATGGTTGACTGATGTATCTAGTTTATGCTAATTAAGATAAGCTGTGCAAAATGTATAAATACCTTTGTTGTCCTACAATAAATGGCTCCTATTCCTGCTGTATCAACGTACACAAGTTATTCGTCACCCCCCCGGTTATTTTGCTGCAGCCAGACTGCAGCAAACAGCCTTTTCAACAAATGATGCTGGAAGTCCTATATAAACATAGTAAGAAAAAAAATCGTACACCTGGTCCAGAAAAAAGATGGAATAGATGTATTTCTCCCCATGTTCTTCACACTAAGTACAGCTAATAACCATGGAGATTTATATCTCACACACACACACACACAAACACACACACACACACTCATACATAAGAACTTGAGGAGCAATATGATGGTGAATTCACGAGTTTATTGTGTAATCCAAAATTAACAGGAATAAACTACTAACACAGTCTGAGTAAATATCAAATGCACTATATTGAGCAAAAAAAGTCAGACACAATAGAGAATAGGCTGTATCTTTCCATTTATATGAATTTCAACAAAGGCAAAACTTATTAGGTGTATAGAAATAACAAGGGTGGGGCCTCTTGAGGAGTGGTGAGTCACTGTTCAAAGATCTAAGGAGTTTATTAGAAGAAAAATTATATTTCTTAATTCAAGCAATGTTTATATATATATATATATATATGTTAAAATTTGTAATATCGTACAATTAATGTAATATCATACAATTAAAATATATTTTTATTTCATATATTATACTCAATAAAAATTCTAACAATACTACAAAGAATATTTTATAAAACTATGTGATAACATGAAAATAAGTTTAGTGCAAAGTGTCAAGTCAGTACAGAATACTATTTTTTTAGAAGGTTCATAAGACAACTCATTAGAAAGAAATATTGATTGTTCTGACTAAAAATAAAATTATGAGATTGTTTTATTTTTTAAACTTTACCTCCTATGTTCTCTACAATGTATATATAATAGTTTTACATATAAAGAAAATTATAAAGTCCAAGAGATTTATTATGGATCATGTTGACTGTAGTTAATATTGTATTTTACATGTGAAAAATCTTAAAAGAGTGGGAAAAAATATTAAGTACATAATGCAATACATATGCTAATTACTTCACTTCAGCCCTTACATAATACATACATATATCAACATTCTGTTGTATACTATGAATATAAAAAAGGAAAAATGTCGACTATTAATTTTAAGAAGAAATTAAAGGTACAATGGTTTTCTATTTACTATACTTTAATTACTAGGAATTTTTCAAAGTCTCCAACTCTGAGAGTTTCAGTAATATCCTTGAAAATTATCTTATATTAGACAAAGGTGCCAAGAACATGCATTGGAGAAAACATAGCCTCTTCAACAAATGGTGCTGGGATAACTGGAAATCCATATACAACAAAATGAAATTAAGCCCCTATCTTCTTACTATGCACAAAACTCAACTCAAAATGGATCAAGGACTTAGTAATACAACCAGAGACCCTGTGTCTAATAGAAAAAAAAGTA
This sequence comes from Urocitellus parryii, assembly GCF_045843805.1. Classification (NCBI taxonomy): domain Eukaryota; kingdom Metazoa; phylum Chordata; class Mammalia; order Rodentia; family Sciuridae; genus Urocitellus; species Urocitellus parryii. Next base: position 85,611,595 of record NC_135541.1, on the reverse strand, counting down.
GGCTCTAATCTCCATCATGTGGAATTAGGCTCCAACTTCCTTAATAAGACTGCTATGGTGCAAGAATTAAAATCAAGAATCAATAAATGGGATGGACTCAAACAAAAAGTTTCTTCTCAGCAAAAGAAACAATCTGTGAGATAGAGAGCCTACATCTTGGGAGCAAATCTTTACCTCTTACATATCAGATAGAGCAATAATCACTATGGTATAAAAAGAACTCAAAAAGCTGAACACCAAAACAAAACAAATAACCCAACCAATAAATGGGCCAAGGAACTAAAGAGACACTTCTCAGAAGATGATATACAATCAATCAACATATACATAAAAAAGTTCATCATCACTAGCAATTAGAGAAATGCATATCAAAACCATTCTAAGATTTCATCTCACTCCAGTCAGAATGGCAGCTATTATTCAAACAAACCAACAATAAGTTGGCGAGGATACAGGGAAAAAGGTACACTCATGCACTGCTGGTGGGACTGCAAACTGGTACAGCTAATGTGGAAAGCAGTATGGAGATTTCTTGGAAAATTGGGAATAGAACCACCATTTGACCCAGCTGTCCATCTCCTCAATTTATACCCAAAGGACTTAAAAACAGCATACTACAGGGACACAGTCACATCAATGTTTATAGCAGCACAATTCACAATAGCTAAAATGTGGAACCAACCTAGATGCCCTTCAGTAGATGAATGGATAAAAGAAATGTGGCATATATACACAATGGAATATTACTCAGCAATAAAAGAAAAAAAATCATGGCAAATGGATGGAGTTAGAGAAGATAATGCTAAGTGAAGTTAATCAATCTCAAAAAAAAAAAAAAACAAATGCCAAATGTTTTCTTTGATATAAGGAAGCTGATTCATAGTGGGGTAGGGAGAGGGATCATGGGAGAAACAGATGAACTCTAGATAGGGCAGAGGGGTTGAAGGGGAAGGGAGGCAGCATGGGGTAATTAATGATGGTGGAATGCAATGATCATTATTATCCAAAGTAAAGGTATGAAGACACCTACATATACTATGCATACTATGTATACTATGTATACAACCAGAGATACGAAAAATTGTGCTCTATATATGTAATAAGAACTGTAATGCATTCTTCTGTCATATATAAATTTAAAAAGAGGCAATATAGACAACTGAGGGGAAAAAAAGAATATACATTTTGCCTATTGCAACTAGCATAATTTCTATGCCTAAAAATTCGTCTCAAGTTCCATGCGTTCTTTTTTTAAGGATCCTGGTTGTTGATCCTGTTCTCTTCCTCTTTGTTTCCTGTAATTTTGTCCTTCCAAACAACATGGGAATCCTAGAGAATGCCATTTTAAAATGTGAATGTTTGAGATAGAAAAGGATCATACAAAATTTTTAATAGCCCTTATTTAAGTTGGAAAACATAATTAGGCATGTTTTTTCTCAAATTACTTCCCAGAAGCACATGATCAGAGTCTGAACCCATGATGACTTTGTGTCAAGCCCAAAGGTCCTCCACTCCTCATGCATGCCATCATATTACCAATTCTATAATGTGTTTTCTTATTGTTGGTTTCTTAGAATTTTTGCAACTTTTTATTGTGAAAACTTTAAACTTTTACTTCACTATATATTCTCAACTCCAAGATTTCTCTTCATGGAATCATCCTCAAAAATCTTGACACACAATTTGTCTATACTGCAACTATAAGCTTCATAATAAACAGAAGAAACTAAAGTAAATTACCTTATTCAGGAATTTTGTAAATGGAGGATTCAGCATTCAAGAGAAATTAAATATACATGCCAATTCCCAATGTTCAACTAAATTAACTGAACTATTAATGTGAGGGAGCATGAAGATTTATAAGACAGACCAACCTTCAAGAAATTTACAGTCTAAGAAATAAGATATGCAAATATGAAGGCAACTGATATTATTTGGTGACATTTACCAAGTGCTTACTAAGCTTCATCTCCTGTGCTAAAAATTTTACCTGTATTGCATGACCCTGAAAACATTCATCATTGTTACTACCATCATTCCCACTTTACAAGTGAGGAAATCAATGTTGCATTCACTAACTTATTTAAGAACATATACCTACAAACTGAAAATCCCAAACTAAAACTCTAGTTCTAACTCCAAATACTGTACTCTAAATCTCACACCACTAAAATACATACATCATTTTTAATCTTTTAAATCTTTTAAAATTAAATTTAAAAGACTTTTAATTATAACTCTTTAATTATCTTTATCATCAGCACATAGTGTCTGAATACTTTGAGTTACATTGTCGTTTATTAATAAATCAAAATGAAAATTTGCTTGACATCTTCAGTGCAGTAAGCTCTCTGCTATATTTATATATAATACCCAATTTAATCTGTATAGCAGTATATGATATAATTATATCATTATTATATAGCAGTATAATATATCATAGTTGTAATATATAATAACAACATAATTACACATATTATATACCATTATTGCAATTGAGAAACTAGATGATTCAACTAATTAGAGGTAGGGTTGAAATTTATGTACAATCTGACAAAAAAAAAAAAACCTCAAGTATTTCCTTTGTAACACACTCTTTGAGACACTTGTGAATTTATAATCTATTTATGTCCCAAAGAAAAACTCTTAAAACACTTTTTCGTATTCATTTGACTGGAACTGAGCTAGTACTAACAACATAAAGTGTCCCTGCATCTGATTGGTGTGAGGCCACCTGTACCTAATGGATCTTCTTTGTTTAATCCTTACATTGCCCTGTAGGAACTCAGAAATTGCCAGAAGTTTCATCCCCTGTCATTCTCCCCTGATCTGAAAGATAGCAGGCAGTTCACTTTGTGCTGCAGTTTGACATCCCTTGTCTCAGCTAAACTTTTCTTTTTTCTGAAAAATCAAGCTGCCACTAATAACAGGTTGAGAATGGAGAGACAAATCTCATTTTGTCTCCCCAAAGTTAAGTCCAAGTGGAACAATTCTTCCTCTAACTGAGGTATTATCCCCCAGTTAACTCCTAATTAATTAGGAAATTAAAACCTGTCTCTTCTCAGCTAATTTCCCTAACTCTAACTTGTTAGTTATTCATTAAAACCCAGCCAGAAACTGCTCTCATTTTAATTCTCTTGAGTCTTATCCTTCTCTGTCTCTAAATAGAAAAGAAATAATTACCTTAAACCAACGATTGCCTTTTGTCCGGCAGTGTGAATGGGAGATACAGAGTCCCTCCTGCTGCTGACCGTGGACCTCAGCCTCCTAAAGAGGAACAAGGAACACGGCTGAGCTCAAAATCCAGCCCCAGCACTTATTTATTCTTCATATGACGTCAAGCCAAATACCATCTTTTGGTCTTGCTGTCTTCACATTGTATTACTTAGTACCTCTCTTCTTCCTAAGACTATTGTAGGGCTTCTATGATTTAATGTATGCATGTTGCTTAGCACAAGCACTGACATAAAATGTACATATTCAAAAACACTGTACCTCTCCATCTTTACCCTGTTATTCATGTGGGGGTCAACATAAATTTCTTGTTGAATTTCCAGTCCAAAGCCATCAGTTAATAAAACCCTGGCTAAAAGCTTTATTTCCATCAAGATTTTTTTTTTTGCTAGAAATCTTTAAACACATAAAATTTAAGACAAATATGTATTCTTTTAAAATAAGAACCAACACTGATGGCAAAGAAATTAAATTTGGAGAAGAACACGAAAGAAGAGAGAAAGCTAATAGGCTGGATGCTAGATTTAGGGATCAAATTCATCAAGCTGTAATTATGAGCTGAATCTAACTATAATTTAGCATGGATAAATTAAAAATTTAGAGCACAAGTCCAAAAATATAGCATCTCATACATAGCCTTTTCAGGGTTTAATTTAAGATTCATAAGAATCAACATTTATCTGTATTTTAATATGCACTAAAAAGGAACATGTTATTAAGGCACATGTTCTACTTTAATTCATCTTCAAAACATGGAATTTCTCAAAAATTATTCTACCTTATCTGCATTACTGGATACGAAGTATCAGAAGAAGGAAGATTATTTTACCCTGAGTTAATCATAACAGACTTTAGTGTAGTTTTATGTACCAGAGTAAATGCAATTTCGAAACATGAGAACTATTGCTGAGAAGAGTGTCTAAGAGGGTGAAAGAATTCAGTGCAATGGTATCTGAGCTATGGTCCAAGTCCCAAAGGAGATAGAAGGCTCTTCTGAGACATTATAATTGACCTCATTCATTGTGTTGAAGAGAAATTAGACTTTTTCTATGAGCCTGAAGGAGCAGTATAAAGAACAAGGACTATAATTTTTGGTGAGCCAGATTTGATCTCAACATAAGGAAAAACTTCTTAACAATTACATCTATTATTAAATTGAACAGACTGTCATTAAAAATTCAAATCACTAGTAATTTTAAAACAAAAGCATTAGGGTTTTCTCTCACCAGAAAATGACCTCTAGTGAATCTTCCAACTAGAAGCCTATTATTTCATGATACATGGTTGTTGTTTTTTTTTTTTTTCTTCTGCCCCATCATTTGGCATCTTCAGTTAACATTTACTCTCTGAAAAGTGTAAGAGTATGGACTTGAGTGATTGTTTCTAAGTGAGACTTCACCGCCACAGTGTATTTTGCTTCAATTTTTTTCTGACATTTTATTGTTAGTCCATCACCTAGCAAATAATAAGGTTAACAATAGCCAACATGTTTTGAGTAGAGTCACGTGCCATGTAATGACATTCCAGTCAACTTCTGATGATATATATATAATGGTCCTAGAGAATTAAAACACTCAGTGATGTTGTAGCCTTCTCAGTTTATATTAGTATGCTCCGTGGTACTTGCAAAATGATAAAATTGCATAATGACACATTTCTCAGGATGTATTCCCATTGTTAAATGGTACATGAGTGCACTTACTGTTTACTGGCTACCATGCAAATGATCTTCATTTAATCCTGAGAACAACTCTAGTATTTAACATCCATGTATTCCATACTATATTCAGTGCTACTGCTATACCCATTTTACAGATGAGGAAACAAGAAAATTAATTAAAGTTATACTCACTGTTCTTTATGCTGCTTCTTAGGACACACAGAATAAAAATTAAATGCTTTTGGCAGAATTCAAGAGGTGAGTTACATTTGTCCCACAAACCAATAACAGTTGATAACTGGAAATAAGTAGAATCCCACTTTTAATGCCCAAACTGCATAGTCTAAGCTATTCATTTTTTATATATTTTCGGTATAAAACACAAAGACACTGAAGGAATCACCAAATATTTTTCTTTATTTCTTTCCATATTTTTCATTGGTACATTATAATTGTACATGTTTGTGGGATTTGTTGTGACATAGTCCTACATGCACACAAACATAACAATGCAATTTGGCCAGTATCCTTCCCTAGCACTTCCCTCCTTCATCCTTCCCTCTCACCCTTTGGTACCTTTCCTCTACTGATCTTCCTTAGATTTTTAGGAGATCCACTCCAACCTTGGTTTTCCTTTTTCCCCTTTGGCTTCTATATATGAGAGAAAACATATGACCCTTAACCTTCTGAGTTTGACTTATTTCACTTAACATGATGGTTCCATCCATTTTCCTGCAAAATGCCGGAAATTCATTGTTATTTATGGATGAATAAAACCTCGTTTTGGATATATACCACGTTTTATTTATCAATTCATCCATTGATGGACACCTAGGCTGGTTCCACAGTATGACTATTGTGAATTGTGCTGCTGTAAACATGCTTCACCATGGTATGATGACTAATTCTTCAGGATAAATACTGAGGCGTGGCAGAGCTGGTTCATATGGTGGTTCCATGTCTAGTCTTTTGAGGAGTTTTTATACTTATTTCCATAATAGTTGTACTAATTTATAGTCCCACCAAGATTAGGATTCCACATCCTTTCCAACATTTATTATTATTTGTATTCTTGATGACTACCATTCTGACTGGTGTGAGATGAAATCTCATTGTTGTATTAATTTGCATTTCTACCAAATAAGTTTTTTCTCTTGTTGAAAATTTAAAAACAAAATTTTAACTTAGAAAAAAGTTATTTAATTAACTTTTAATGCCTTATTCATTAATTTTTTTCATAGATATTAATAGCTTTTGATAAATTTTAGTGGATAGGAGATAATTTTGCAATAAGACTGACAATTATTCACTAAAGGCAATATCTTAGATTTCTTCATAATTCATTGTTGACACCCATATTAAAATCCTAAACTACTTTCAGGAAAATTGATGATTTCTGACTAATAAAGTCCCCAAAAGGTATTCAATTTTATATAGCTATGATCTTCAATTTATGATAGGGCAACATCCTCATAAATCCATTGTAATTGAAAATACCATAAATTGAAAATGCACTTAATACAACTAAACTACCAAACATCACAGCTTAGTAATACACATGACAAAGTATATACTTTCCTAACCTGGTGACCATGTGACTGACTGGGAGCTGTGACTGGCTGTCACTGCAAAGCATCTCGAATATCTTACCACATTTGATTAGGCCAGAAAAAGGCAAAGTTCAAAGCTGAAAGTACCATCAGTTTCTATTTAAGCCATCGTATTGTTCTCACAGCATCATAAAGTAAAAAAAAAAAAAAATTACAAGATGAACCCTCATAAGTGGGGGGACCATCTATCCATCCCAGCATTAAAATAAGCTTTCAGGGTTATTATCATTTGGTCCAGTTTAGGTTGCATTGACTAAGTACTATTAAATGATAATATGTCCAAGACACTTCTAAAGGATGGTTAACACATAATCCTAACCTAGAGGATCTTCAGATTAGGGATATGTTGTACATATGAATATATCACCAAAATAAAGAAAGCAACAAGGTAGAGGTCATTTTAGAGTCCTAAGGGGAGAACAACAATGAAAATCGTGTTAGTCAGTACTCTCAGTTACATGGAACAAATAAAAATTAAAAGACTCCAAGTTGTAAGAACATTAAAGTTTGTGGGAGAATACTGGAAGGATTAAAAGTAGCACACAGAAGCAGAAAAATATAGTACAGGAACCAACGTCATTCAGTGTACATCAGGGACTATAAAGGGGACTCAGTGATCATCAGAACTCTGTCTCTCCATGTTTTGTCTCTGCCTGTCTTTAATTTCTCCTAATACAATTTCTCCTAATGTTTTTCCATCTTAATGACCCAGTAGGCAATAGAATCTCTCCTTCCCAGTTCCCGTTAAAATAACTTTGGTGAAGGACGTGCCACACTCCCTCTACTGCAGTCTGAACTTTCTGAAGCTGTAGCAGAAGGAAAACATACTCAACAGGTAAAAATTATTGGGCTACCATTTGCACTTTCCCCACAAATAAGTTCAGAGAGGAGGATGGGACAAATCTTTAAAAATCAATAAGATCTAGTCATTCAAAACAAATAAACAAACAAAAAAAAGGTAAAATAAACAGAAGGAACAAAGCTAACTCAGCAGGAATCAACCTGATGTATAACTGGGGTGAAACTCAAGGTAAGTCTGGAGTGTCAGATAAGGGCCAGTTTATGGAGGATTTTGTCCATTATGCCCCAAATCAAAGATGATTGATGAGCCTATACAATCCAGAAATTCATTTTAATTTTTTCTCTTCTGAGATAGAGTGAGCTAATGCATATTATGTCCCTCACATGCAAAATTCTTTCCTTACCAAGACCCACGCACCTCATCTTTATTTATTCACACCCCCTGTTCTTCTTCCATCACACATTTTGTCTCCTGTAGCCTTAGCTTCATCACCGGTGATGGTGTCATGCACTGTGCTGTTATGGTAACAAACTCAGGCCTGTCCCACTATGGTGGCAACCCAGAGACATTTCTTCCTGATAGGGTTAACCTGCTCAAATCAGTTTTCTTTCTACTATCCCACTTCAGCTGAAGGCATAAAATTCACTGAGTTTGCCAATCTGTTCTGCATCCTCTCACCTGAAATCTACTTATTATTTTTATCCAATAAATTGCCTAAGAAGGAAGTCCTTCTTGAGACATATAGAGAGCTGGGGCCTCTTATAAAATTAATAGAACCAGTAGGGAAATTAATTTGTTTCAGCTGCATTAGAAATCCATATTTGTGTTTCATGTATCATTTCAAACAGCTTTCCTCTACCTTATAATTAATATTCTAGAGTCTTGATCGCAGAGTGTACAACCATCACAGGAAGACTGTGCTGTTCTTTCTTTTGATATTTCTTTGTTCACATGCCAAATACTGCTGTGCAGCCTTCTCAGGGGAATTCTATTTAAACTCCAGAAAGTTGTTAACATAAGGCTGAGCCTGTACTGTGACCTTATCATGACAGCTTGTTCAAAACTACAAAAGAGAAAGGACAGGGAAAAGTTTAGAAATCATGTCTGTTACATACACGCATGGTCCCACAATATGCTAACTGTGGAAATGGTGATGCCTGAAGTCCTAGAGGAAAACCAAAAGCAGTCAATCATTCATGACTCCCTTCAGCCATTTCTGTAGTCAGTGGTTCTCCAGAAACCAAAATAAGACAGGGGTGGCAACTATTCAGACAGGAAAGAGCCCATAGAATAACCAGCCATTCAATTCAACTTCTTCGAACTTTTAGGTCAATTCTCAGTTTGATACAGAGTTGTCTCCAGTTAAGAAGGTGAGAAGAAAAACCTTTTGTGCTTCTACTTTGTGGAGTGGCCTGACTATTAAATGTCAGGCATAAAATGTATACATGACGTAATATCAAGATAAGCAAATAGAACCAAAATAATAATAAATTTATTAAAACTGTATAATATATAAATGTTATTTAACTTTTACACTTTTGGTGAATTATAAATAAGTATGTCCACTATGGAAATCAGCATTTGAGGTTTCTCAAAATACAAGGCATAGAACCACCATAGGACATAGCTGTACCACTCTTTGGTATTTATCCTGAAGAATTAAAGTGATCATACTAAGGTGATATATGCCTACCCATGTTTATAGCAACACACAATTCACAATAGCCAAACCCTATTTGAAAATAGGATAAGGAACTGAATTGACATTTCACCAAAGAAGATATATATGAGCCATCAGATACATGAAAGGCACTCAATATCATTAGTCAGTATGGAAACGCAAAACAAAAACACAAGAAGATATGACATTCCACCTGTTGAGATAACTGTCTTACACACACACACACACACACACACACACACACATCACATCACACATAGATACACAGATAACTGGTATCGGGGAGGATGTGGATAAATTATACACTATCGGCAGAAATATTGTTCCATCCCCGGGCTGCCCCAGACATACTGATCCCAAAGAAAAAACTTAGAGGACTCAGTGGAGAGATCTTGGACATTTTATAGCTCAGGTAGACCTCTGTGGCAGTAAGTCAGGATACAACACTGGGAGATAAAGGAAGTGGCTAACTTATCCTCTCCATTACCTTTGTTATTACATTCTTGTAGAGTTCTTATCTCACTGCAAGCTTTCCTAGGCACAGATTAGTATTTCACCCAACAAATGCTAAATAGTGTGACCACTACATAAAACAGTATGGCAGTTCCTCAAAAAATTAAAAATACCAGATGATCCAGCAATTCTATAATTGACTATATATCAAAAAGAATTGAAACATGGACCACAAAGAAATATTTGCACTCCATGTTTATTGTAACATTATTCAAAATAGCTGAGATATGGGAACAATCTGAATGTTCACGATGGAAGAATAAATGTTTTAAATGTGCTATATATGCACAATGAAATATTATTCAACCCTAAAATAGGAAATCCTGCAATTTACAATGACATGAGTGAAACTGGAGGACATTATAATACATGAAATATGCCAGTAACAGAAAGAAAAACTTAGCTTTATTCTTCTTATATAAGGTGTCTAAAATATTCAGACTCAGAAACAATGGAATGGTGATTGCTAGGGTTTCAGTGAGGAGAAATAGGAAGTTACTGTCCAACAGTTATAAATTTCAGTTATACAAAATGAATGAGTTCTAGAGATGTGCTGTATAATGCTGTATCTACAGTTAATAACGCACTTAAATATTTTATCACAATGATAAATTATAATAAAATATGAAAAGATCCCTGTCTCAGTTCTGGGGATTATAACAAATATCACAGACTAGGTGGCTTAAAAATAAGCATTTATTTTTGACCGTCTGGAAGCCGGGGTGTCAGCAGATTTGGAGTCTAATGAGAGCCCATTTCCTAACTTATAGGCAGCTGACTTCTTGTTGTATCCTCACATGGCCCCCTGGAAGAGCTTTGGCATCTTTATCCCTTTACAAGGACTCAAAACTCAAAGGGGGCCGGGGGGGCCTCCATTTCATGACCTCACCTAAACAGAATCACATCCCAAAGCCTCCACATGCACATTGAAGATTAGGATTTTGACATATGAATATTAGAGCAACACAATCATTCAATGTATAGCAATCACAAAGATTATACATTTGTATGCATGCTCACATCTGTCATAAAAATGAACAATGAAAGAAATAAAGGAAAAGGGTAGACACCAAGTTAAAGTGATGGAAACCTCTAGGAGAAGGGAAATGGGATTAAGTAGAGACATATAGATTTCATCTGCTATTTACTTTTTTTTAATTGAAAAAAAGTAAAAATGGTAAGATTTGGCAAAGCTGACTTTGGGAATTGGGAGATATATATTCTTGAAATATGCTTGGTATATTTCCTTTTAAATATCCTTATAAGCTGGGGCATAGTGGTGCACTCTGTGACCCAAGTAACTCAGGAGACTGAGGCAGGAGTATCATAAATTCAAGGCCAGCCTCAGCAGCTGGACAATACCCTGAGCAACTAAGCAACACCCTGTTTCGAAATAAAAAATAAAAAGGACTGGAGTTGTAGCTCAGTGGTAAAGTTCACCTAGGTTGAATCCCCAATATCAAAATAAATAAATGTCCTTTAAAATATGTTTGAAATATTTCAAAATGACAGCTAAAATAAACTATTTTATTGCATGTAGAGTGAGAAAAATGTTAATTCTATTATAAAGATGTAGCAAATTTCCTTTTATCTTATACATGAGAAATCTATTGTTATACATCAAAGTTTGCAGGATATAGGAGGTTAAAAGAAATTTTACTTAAAATATGTGCTTAAATTATCAAAAATGGAAAGGAACAGGAACACATTTGTATACTTGTAGGAAACCAGATAGTAAACTGTAAACTACTGAATAAAATACAATAGGAACCTAAGACACTGAGAGTCTGAGCAATTTTTCACCAGCTAACACTGATCAACCAGAAGGCCATTTTGGGTGTGTGTATGGATGTGGGCTCTCTTCTGTAATGGTATTATCAGGGGTTGGAGCCTGGCTCTCTCTCTCACAGGTGTGCAACTGGGGCCAAGTTATATGTTTTGACTAGGTTTGCTTGGTGTTGTTTCCCAATGTATTAATTGTGGAGAATATGAATGATTACTTTATAAATTGAAAAAATGAATCAATTCACATAAAATATTTGCACTATACCTATCTCATGTATCAAGCAGATATTAGCTCAAAGTTCACTGCCTCATGGAGGACTAAACTGAAAATTCAATCTAAACTTACCCATTCAATCTCTATTATGTCACTCTATTTTATCATCTTCATAGCACTTAATATCTTCTTATTTTATGCACTGTTTTATTTGCTTGATATTGTCTACCTCTCTTCACTATAATACAAACTTTAAGAAAGCAAGGTCCTTTTCTATTTTACTTTCTTTGTAATACCAAGGTCTAGGTCCATTACTGGCAAAATTATTTAATAAATAAGAAATAGAGGACACATCTTTGGACATGATGGAGTACTGGTTAGTTTTAATGTCTACTCTTGGCTATTCTTCCAGAAACCATATGTATGCATATTTGGTCAAAAGTTTATCATGGTTATAAATCATGTTGAATCATTCAATGTCCCCTATACAAACAGCCTCCATGAGGAATTGTATCTAGCCATAGACACCATGGATGTGGCAGAAATAACCAGTTTCTTGTATCCTATGAACCCTCCTTCCAGCCAAAGCTGATTAGACTAGGGATAACCAAAGGGAATACCAGATATTAGCTATGCTTAGCCAATCATAGCCTGTCAAGAGAATTTAAATAAAGAGCACAGAGAGAATGGTCAATTAATGGTAGTCATTGAAACTAATAGTGCATGATATAGTGATGGATTTGGAAGTCATTTTGAGTAAGGTATTTTTTTTTTCTACCAGAGATTGAACCCAAGAGTGCTTGACTATATCCCCATCCCTTTTTTCATATTTTATTTAGAGAGACAGCATCTCCCTAAGTTGCTTTAGAGCCACATTAAGTTGCTGAGGCTGGCTTTGAACTTGTGATCCTTGTATCTCAGCCTCTAGAACCGCTAGGATTACAGGCATGTGCCATCATGCTTGCCAAGCCAGGTATATTTTGAATAAGCAGAAGACAGAGATGAATGAAACACTAGGCAAAGCATAGATCAGAAAGTCTACATGGCTCCAGGGAAATAAGAAAAATGAATTTATTTCCTGACATTCTGCCTCCCAACTCTACCACAACATAACAGGAGATCTTGCCTGGGGATCATGGAGATCCTTTGAATATCATGATTAAGTCCCCTATTTTGCTGGTGTAAAGGGGTTACTATTTTTTTTTGCACCATAACTCTGGTGAAACTCAAATGTTTTTATTAAAAAACATACAAAAGTGGTCTAAATTTTCAGAAAAGAGGTAACCCCTAAAGAAAGAATGGATAGTATTTAAGTCAAATCAATCAACACGAATCTTCTACCTTATAAATATCTTCATGGAAGAAGAAATTATTGTGAACACCATTGGGCATAAAGTCCTTATAAGTAGGTTCTGAAAATACAATAGTAACTCTATAAACATTTTTGATTATTGAGATTCAACACCCTGAATTTCTTCCATTTTTCCCCCTTTTTATGACATGCTTATTTTTCTATAAAAGATGAGATTTGCTTTGACATTTTTTTTTAAAGAGAGAGTGAGAAAGGGAGAGAGAGAGAGAGAATTTTTTTAATATTTATTTTTTAGTTCTCGGCGGACACAACATCTTTGTTTTGCATGTGGTGCTGGGGATCGAACCCGGGCCGCACGAATGCCAGGCCAGCCGCCACTGCTTGAGCCACATCCCCAGCCCCCTTTGACATTTTTTGTAAAGCAAAATCTTAACCCCAAAGTCACTAGCACAGCATAGCAATTATTGCCCAAGCTTTTTTCCTTCTACAAGTTTGTTTCTCCTTCCAAACAACAAAAAAATTGTACTACAAGAAATGATGTGAGTATAGTTTAAACCTAAATTTAAAAGAAAATCAACAAACATCTTTGAATATGAAGAATAGAAGAAGCCTGAATAATTGCCTTCTTAGAAATTGAGAGAGTGATTTTAGAAAGTCACAAACTATCTGCAACTGAAATAAAACAGAAAAGCAACAAGTTTAGCAGAAAAGCAACAAGTTTAGCATCCGGATGGAAATGGAGTTGCAAATATTATTTATTCTAAAGACACAGTATGAGGGAAGAGTCAATAAAATACTAATGCAAATTATCTGGGTTTCATCCTGAAACATGCCAATAAAACTTGGCTGACTGAACTTTGTTTCTCATCATCCAGATGTAAAAATGTGGAAGACATATAATAAATTTGTTTGAAAAAAATATAGACTTTCATGTAAATCTGGACTCTGACTTCCCAGAAACATCACAAGTAGTGCCTGACTCAATTATCTCAGTGCTACCCAATTCTATTAATATCAAAAGAACACAAATAACACTCACTACTAAGAAAGCAACATCTGTATTATTGGGCTTTAGAAGATGTAGGTATGCTAAAAATGTAAACATGTTGATAAAGTTTGTTCTATATTTTAAGAAATTATTTTATCATATGTTATGCTCATTTGAAGGAAAAATGGACATACCAAAGCACTATACATGGGGTTTGGTACTGACTTTCATGACATTTTCGAATGAGTTAATTAAATACATTGAAATGAAATATCAGGAAGTATATACTTTTCTCTGTGATTTAAATTTTATCCCTGATTTTCTAAAGGATACTGGTTTTAAAGGCAAAATGTTTCATATATCAGTGCTTAAATCCTCAACAAAATATGTTTAGTACCCTCTGGAAAAAATATTAGGCAAATTCCACATATGGTTCACATTCAAGGTTAGCAGAGTAGGAAGATTTTAAAGGTCTTTAATCAAATCTTTGCCCATAAAGAGAAGGGTACTGACTTGCCTTATAGAAGATAACCAAAGCAAAGAGAAGCTTTATTTAGATTAAGAGTACAGTAGCTACAGCTGGCTTCAGCAAATTTTAAAGACTTTCTTCTCCTTTCCATCAAATAACCCCTAAAGTGTCATATTCTTGTTAGTTTCCCAAGCAAAAGCAAGAAATACTCTATTAAAAATTTTATAGCTGAATAAACCTAGTCCCAAAGCACGATATAAAATACAGCAAAAGGAACAATAAGTTTTCACACTGTTACTTTATAAAATGAGCTAATTTCAGGTTATTCTGGGGGTTTTTCTTAAAATAAAAATCGATTTGTGACCAGAATTGACCCAAATTAGGCTCCCAGTCATTCTCTGTTCAAGCTACAACACTGCCTCATTGGATTGCTTTTGAATAGAAAAGCCACAGCTATTTTTCTAGAACCTAAGACTTAATTAGATTTTTAAGGACTTTTTGTGTCTAAAAAGATCCATTGGATATTGTTTTCTGATAAAATATAAATTTATTGCATTTTAAATTCTTCTGGAATATCTTATGATATAGGTTGTGGTAAAAAGTCAAGTCTTCAGAATTAGCTTCCCAAGAAGCAAATGAAGACTGGCACATCATTTATGGTCATTTCTACATGTTGCCCTTTGTCAACATGTAGAATCAAAGAACATAGTTCCTAAATTGGAGAACTTTATCAAAAGCACCATTTTTTAATTTTTTTTTTTGAGAGAGTGAGAGAGAGAATTTTTTCACATTTATTTTTTAGTTTTCAGTGGACACAACATCTTTATTTTTATGTGGTGCTGAGGATCGAACCCGGGCTGCACACATGCCAGGTGAGCTCGATATCACTTGAGCCACATCCCCAGCCCACCATTTTTTTAAAAAAGAGAAAAAAAGCACTATATGATTGATACCACTTTTTCAAGTAGTTTACATATTTCTACAAGACACACATCTCAGGTGTGGTAAAGCATCTGCACTGGAGTCAGGAAGGATATCCCAGTTCCCAAATTTCCTATAGTAAATAGGAATGCTTAGAAAAAAGCTGTGAACCCAGTGAAGCTGTTGACATCTAAAAAGATCTTCAGGTACAGCTAATTCCAACTAGAGAAAATCTAAGAGCACTTGACAGGTGCTAGCTCCCTGACAATTTTGTCAAAGCAACTTTTGATTGAATGTATTCTTACCACAGTAAAGGAGGATACTACCTTAACAGAAACTTGGCAGTTTTTCAGATCAGAGAAGGCAAATTCAAGATATTTATAGGGTTTTGAGATTCTGGCTTACTATATGAGTCTTTCAATTCATAAGCTCATAAGTTAGTTTTCATAAGAAAGGTGATATGTTAGTTTAGTATTGATGGACATAGTAAAACAAGAATATTCAGGTAAACTGGAATAGTCTTGGGAATAAACAGTCATTAGAGATTATCAAAGAATTGAATAGTTTGGCATTGTTTAAAGGGATCTTTCAGGAGGTTCCTGGAACAAACAATGAAATTACTTGCGATTTTTATGTTCTTGGACAAGAGTTTCCTGGAAACTGGAAA
Source organism: Urocitellus parryii (assembly GCF_045843805.1). Taxonomy (NCBI): domain Eukaryota; kingdom Metazoa; phylum Chordata; class Mammalia; order Rodentia; family Sciuridae; genus Urocitellus; species Urocitellus parryii. Next base: position 85,595,739 of record NC_135541.1, on the reverse strand, counting down.
CAGTGAAGTAGTAAAGTTGTATTACTGTAGGTAGTAAACTTCAGAGGTACAAATGATTCAGTTCTTGAGGTCCCTGAAAGCAATGACACACATTATATTATCCAAGCTGAGACGCTGTTGAGATCTAAAATTCCCTCTTATAGCAGGATTGAGACAACATATATAAACTGGAATACTCTTAAGAAAAACAGGTTGTATAGTTTACCTATCTATGACAAGACTCCACACTTTCTAGACACACAATTCACATTCTTCTTCACTCCAAAGGAAGAAATTGTACAACTTATAATAAAGTTATTTTGCCCCACAGATGAATCGCCTTGACTTTCACAGACTTTAAGCACACTGAGGTGAAGAGCCAAAATAGATCCATGACCCAATCAGGGATTGCACCCACAAATTTTGAGTTCTGTCCCTCTCTCATATGTTCATTTCCCACATAGCTCCACAAGTATCACCAAAGGAGACTGGTTCTCTCAATAGTGTGATAGAATTTTTGCTTCTTTAGCTTATGTGTTCTTAGGTCAGGCATTATCTGGTATAGCAATTAAGAATATAGGCTAGCTATACTACATATGCATCCTAATCCTAGCTATGCTACTTGCAAGACAAGTGAATGTGGATTATTTAACAAAGCCCTTCCTCACTTTCCTTATCTGTAATAAAAGAATAATAGTTATTACTTAATGGGTTATTTAAGAACAAAATAAATATCAAGTAATTTTAATAGTGCTATTGCAACAAGTCAGCATACTATGTATTCTGGGCCTATTGCCATTTTTTAAAAATATCCTTTAGTTGTTGATGGACCTTTATTTATTTGTATGTGATGCTGAGAATCAAACCCAGTGCCTTGCATATGCTAGGCAAGTGCTCTTCCACTGAGCTGCAACTCCAACTCACATTGCCAATTTTTAGACAGTCTTATGAGCTAAAAATGGTTTTTACATTTTTTTCATTGACAAAAACTGTGTACATTGATGGGATACCATGTGATATTTTAATACATGTATACATAGTGCAATGTTAAAATCAGGGCAAATATATCTGTCTTCATTTATCATTTCTTGTAGTAAAATAATTCAAAATCCTTTTAACTTTTTAAAAAAATTATAAATCACATGATCATTATCTACAGTCACCTTCCTATATATTAGAACACCAAAACTTATTTCTCTTAACTATGAATTAGTACCCACTGATCAATTGTGCCTCATCTCACCTTCCCCAATCCCCCTGATTCTCTAGTAGCCACCATTCTACTCTCAACTTCTATAAGATCAACTCTCTTATATTCCACTTATGAGTGAGATCATACAATAGTTGTCTCTCTATGCCTGCCTTATTTCACTTAACATAATGATCTCCATTTCCATACACGTTGTTATAGATTACAGGATTTAATTCTTTTGTGACTGAATAATATTCCATTGTATATAGGTATCACATTTTCTTTATCCATTTGTAAGTTGATGGATGCTTAGGCAGATTCTATTTCTTTGTTATTGTTAATAGTGCTACAATAAATATGGGAGTGTAGATGTCTCTTCAACATTTTATTTTTTCAATATATAACCAGTAATTGATCTTCTAGTTGATAGAGTAGTTCTATTTTTAATTTTTTGAGGACCTTAGGTACTCTTTTCCATAATAACTGTACTGATTTACATTTTCACCAACAGTGTAAGGTCTAATAGACAAATGAGATTACATCAAACCAAAAATTCTCTCAACAACAAAGGAAACAACAGAGTTTAAAAACAGTTTATATCACGGAGAAAATACTTGCAAAATTTACATCTTACAAAGGGTTAATTTCCAGAATATATTAAGAACTCAAACTCCCAATAGCAAAAGAAAAAAATTGAAAAAACAGGTGATAGATCTGAATAAATATTTCTCAAAAGAAAACAAGAGAAATATGAAATAATCCTCAATATCATTAGTCATCAAGAAAATGAAAATCAAAGCTACAATGAGATTTCACCTTATCCAATTTAAATGACTTATCAAAAATAAGAAAAAAGATTTTTTACATTTTAATAGGTGCAAAAGTCAAAGCAAAAATAATGCTTTGTAACACGTGAAAATATTATAAAATTAAAATTTTAGTATACCTGGTGAAATGCTATTAGTGCACAGACAAGCTCATTTAGTAATTTATTTTCTGTAGCTGCTTTTTTGCTACAATGGCAGAGTTGAATAGTTGCAGCAGAAACAATATGTCTTGGCTCTTTACAGAAAAAGTTTCCTGACTCCTGCTCTATCAGATATTGTCAGTACTTCACCCAGATACCTTTTATTTGCCAGGTCTATGTGCTTCTTTAATGGATTTTGTGTGTTTTTACTATCACCTCTCTCACTGTGATAATTTTGAAGGATGCTCATGAGCTATTAGAACCACTTTGCTTACAGACAGAGAGGTATGGAAATTCCTTGGAGATTACACCCTCAGACTCCTTGTGTCCCTAAGTCAAGAACTAACTGGTATGGGAGTGTGAAAGCAGCCTCCTTTCCTCAAGTTGGGATAAATTCTGCATGATAATTTATACTTCTTAGATACTCTTATATTTCAGATATTTTTTATTAGGGAATGGTTTATCTTTCTGCTTCTACTTCATTATTCTACTTTGTTGTAGAGATGTCAAGGTTGAACTTTTCCATTGCCATTGTCCTCTTATCTTTATTTTTTTAAAAATAAATAAAATAAACATGTGATAGGCTAATCACTAACATGGGTGCAATCTGAAAAATTTTCTCCATTGCTTAGAAATAAGGATGCCACAGTATAATTCCGCCTCTCCCTATGATAGTTGCTCTTAATTTTCTACTTAATCCTTCAGCATCCACAGTTAGAAGATCTGAGGAATGTTTTATTTCTAGGTTAAGTCATTTAGTAGGTTTTGACTATTCATTATATACCAGGGACACTATGATAGCTGTTGAGAACCCAGCAAATGTAAGATGACCCAGGCCTTAAAAATTTCACACTAATTTTGAGGTACTAGCATGTTCATATGCCATGAGATCAGGGACTGAATTTTCCATTATAAGTCTAATTTTCAGAGTGTCAAGCACAGTGATATGATGAATAAATGCTTTAATAAATGTTAAATCTCATTGTATCTTATCTTTCTCAAGAATAGAAATGTATTGAGCCAGGGTAGCAGGTTAATTCCATACATAACTCCTTGTAAAGGAATTATTCACACTAATCCAGCATGATATAATGTCACCTGGAATGGAAACCAAACTGAGAACCTACCATCCTGACTTCTTGTTCCCAGAAGAAGTAATTCCCTGGGTGATCCAAGACTATGCTTTTCATTCTAAGCCTCAACTTCATCAAGTATAAAATTAAGAAGCCAGACTAGATTATCCAAAATATTTGTTCCAGCTCCGAAATTCTGGTTCCTTAGGGCTATCCAAGTTTTTAACAGTGCCTGATTTCTCATAACCTAATAGATCTTACTTCAGGACCTTATACAATGCTATTGAAATATAGAATTTTTCAATGTTAACTTTCCTTTGGAAACAATGTCTATAAATCATATATATTATTCAGTCTACAATCTCGGGAATGAATTTTTCAATATATTATTATTAGCTTTCAGGCTTTTATTTAAATGACTTGCAATAACTTCTTAAAATATTTGCTAAGTGTTTTCTTTCCCAGATTTCTAGCCAGAATCAAGTTCCAATCAATGTCATCATTTCCTATTCTAGCAAACTACCTCATTTCATCATTTTGAATTATTTTTCAGATTTTTAAAATTTTAATACAGTTGAGCTTATTCCATTTTTTTCTAACCACCTTTACATTTTTTGTTTTTAGATCTCAGGCCCTCAGTAAAAATCTAGATTTGTACATATGTCAACAAGATGCTAGGAGTTTCCCATGCTCATCCTACTGAAGAAATATCAATTTGAACAACTATCCATCCACAGAAAGGCTTTCATTAGAGGTAAAAACCCAGGGAGATATTACAATACCTGAGTGCAGCATAGAAATAATGAAAGTTGCATTGAAGAATGTAGACGGACCATTGCACATTACTAGCACCACACTTCCCCAGACTTTGCTATTCAACTCATACAGCAAAACCCCATAGCCCTATGGTGGCTCCTGTGGACTGAGTCTCTAGGTTTACCTAAGTACCAGGTCAACACCCACAGGTCCAGGATCTATACCTATCACACATCCAGGTTCCAAACTTGCCCCAGATCCTGGCCATTCCCGCAGACCCATGCTCCAGGTGCATGTCCACGTGGACCCAGGCCCCAGGATTATTCCTATGGACCCAACCTCCTAGTCAACTTTTAAGTACTTAAGGGAGTAGCTTTGGCTACCCACTGAACCAGAATCTAGATCAGCTCACCTGAGGATGCCCACAACAAGCTCATCTATAGACCTCAACAGACAATGTACTCAGAATCTCTGGACAAGTTGAATAGTCAAGGACCATCTCTTCTAAAATCAGTCTGAAGACAGTGGAAGGAATGCCTATTTCTTCAAATTGCAGATACCAATGTTAAGCCATAAGGATCACAAATAATTAAGAAAATATGGCACCAACAGAGGAACAAAATTAAGAACCACTAAAGAAATGGAGATCTCCAAACTGCCTGACAAAGAATTCAAATTAATGATATGAAATAACCTGAGTAAGCTACAAAAGAGCCCAAACACGCAACTTAATAAAATCAGGGAAACAATAGGAACAAAATTAGAGGTTTAACAAAGAGACAGAAACCATATAGAAGAACCAAAAAGGAATTCCAGAACTCAAAAAAAGTTCTAAACTCAGAGAACTTCAACAAAAATCTCAATAAAGCAGAATAATGAATCAGCAAGTACAAAAGCAAGTCATTTAAAATAAACAGTCAAAGGAACAGAAAGAAAAAAAAAGAATTAAAAAGAGTGAAAAAGTCTATGGAATTTATGGGATACCATACGGCATTAGGATTTTCAGAAGAAGAAAAAGAGAAAAAGGTAGAAAGCTTACATAAAGAAATAATGACAGAAAATTTCCTGAATCTAGAGGCAAATATCAACTTCTTGTTTGAGGCAAGTATTGCCCAAAGTTAGAACATAATATCAGAAGAAAAGGAAATTGCAGATCAATATCTGACTTAAATATAGATGTAAAACTTTTCAAAAAATATTAGCAAACCACATATGAAAAAAAATCAAACAGTTATTGGGTAGAATTTGTCCCTGCAGTTAAGGAATCAAACTAGAAATATAAAAGTTAAGTTGTTTCTCTTTGCAGATTAAATGATCTTATATATAGGAAATCTTAATACATTATCTAAAACTTATTAAAATTAATAAGTTAATTCCATATAATTGCAAGATACCAAATTGAGATAAAAATAGCAGTTGGTCTAATAATTTCTATATACTATAATGCTATAATAATTTCTACATACTAACAACAGATTATCTAAAAGAAAATCAAGAAAAACAATCATATTTACAATAACATCAAAGAGAATAAAATATTTGGGAATAACTTCCACCAAGAAGATGAAATAGCTATGTATTGGAAACTATAAGACATTGATGAGAGAAAATGAAGAAGAAACAAATAAATGGAAAGATTGACTTCAAGACTTAATATTGTTAAAACATCAGTGCTACCCAAAGTGACCTATACAAGCAAGCAATCCTATCAAAATTCCAGTGATGTTTTTCAGAGAAATTGAAAAAAAAATCCTAAAATTCATGTGGAAACATAAAAGGTCTCAAATAGCCAAAACAACTAGCGTAAGAAAAAGAAGTGATCTTGAAATGTATTATAAAATTATATTAATCAAAACTGAATTGTATAGGAATTAAACTAGACACAGAAATCAATGGAAGAGAATACAAATCTCAGAAATACATGCACACATCTATGGTCAATTGATCTACAACAAAGATGCTAAGAACACACAGTAGAGAAAGAAGAGTTCCTTCAATACATGAATTTGGGAAGCTGAATGTCTACATGCAGAAGAATAAAATTGGGCCCCTATCTCATTCTTCTCAAAAATCAAGTGTAAAGGGAGTAAAAGACATATATTAAGACCTAAAACTGCAAAAATACTAGAAGAAAACAGGAAAAAACTTTATTGGCACTGGTTAGGTAATGATTTTTGCATTTGACTCTCAAAACAGGCAATAAAGACAAAAATAGTCAAATTGATTTCATCTAAGAAGCATTTGTCCAGTAAACAGAACAACAGAGTGATGAGAAAATCTAATAGAAGCAATGTAAATATAAACCATATATCTGAAAAAAGAATTAATTTCCAAAATATATAGGAATTTAATAGCAAGAAAGCAAATAAACTCTTTTAATATTTGTGATTCAATTCCTTGAATCATACAACAATTAAAACCGACCAAAGGTTGATGTTTCTTAAAAGAAGATATACCGATGGAAAACTGGTATATGAAAAAGGCTCATTGTGACCAATCATCAGAGAAATGGAAATCAAAGACACGTGGTTAATTACCTCACACCTGTTAGAATGCCTAGCCATCAAAATCATAAAAGAAAAGAAGTATTGACAAGGACGTAGAGAACAGGCAATGCTTGTAAATTGTTGATGGGAATACAAATTAATCCACCATTATAAAACCAGTTTTTATCTAAATCTGAATATAAATTCATGTATATGAATCTTATATTCTTCATGTCTCCCTTCCCCACAAAGCCTTTAACCAATAGAAAGGATTAGAATTTTCTCACCACCAATACTGATTCCTATATTATTTGATTGTTTCATAATATATAGGACCCCTAGTATTTGGCCTGATGCTAAATCATGGGGATATAAAAGAAGACAAGGAAGGTTTCCCAGAAATGATGCTGAATTGCATTTTGAAGAATGAGTGAAGTTAGAAAAAAGAAGTCGAGGTTTGAAGATGAGAAAACAGCATACAGGAATCTGCAAGTGACCTACAATGGCTAAGGAACAGCATTCTCTATAAAACATAGACTAATCAAATATCAGTGAAATGTGTATGATTTATTGATGGAGCCACCACCGTTTTTTCATGCTGGCCCAACTACAGGAATATAATACTCACTGATGAAGAAACATAAATAGCTTTTCCTTTTTAAAAAATTTACCACTGAAATTCCTTCTTCAGTTTTCAATTTATCACCCAAACCCATCATTCAGTTCTCCTATCCCCTCTGGTCCTTTTTTCAATTGTCATTGTGTAAGTAGGAACCTATTGCAAACCAGATCCAAGGTCAATTCTACATTAAAATTCTGGCATTCAGCATTTATGGATTTAGAAGCCTAAAAGCTAAGCTTTTTAAGAAGCTAAAAAAAAATTGGCTTCAAACACAAATCTCACAGTCATCAGTGTATGTTGCACAGTTCTGGGTATATAAATCCCTTAAGACCATTGTTTTAAAGAAAATGTATAAATTGAGAAAAGAATTAAGAATAATTTAATATTATCTGTAAACAGCACATTTGACACAAGAAAAAGTTTGTGGGAAAAGAGGAAAAATTTGTTTTATAAGCAAGAATTGCCTGGCTTTCCCCCCTCTTTCTCCTGCTGTCCCTAAGATGCACTTAATGAGCCAAAAATAACTATAAATGTAAATATTTTTCCCTCTAAAGATAACCCCATCCTGAATGGCATTATAAATATGTTTATATCCATACACACACATGTGTGTGCTCTTCCAGAGCCTTGCCTCCACGAGATGAGCAAAGTTCATGAAATAAAATCAAGTCAAGGAATCAGACTTACCTTAGATGATCATTGACAGTCAGTATAAATGGATTGTCCACAATTCCCTCTCTCACCCAAGCACAGAGGAGGGTGGCACCACCCACCTTTCCCACACCCTCCCATTATGTATGGTGAACACAAACATGGCTATATTCCCTCTTTTCATATTTGTGATTCAATTCCTTGAATCATAGAACAACTATAGGCAAAGTACAGGGAATTGGACTTTCTGGTCTATTTTCTTCTCCTTTTTTCAATTCTAAGCATAACCTGTTTTTACTAAGAAAATTCTTAACTTCTCATTGGCATCATTTTGATCAATTAGAGTTTATTCTGTAAAGATAAATATTTATGTCAAGTCATTCCATATTTATGATGATGATTCTCTCCTTAACCAAATTAATCAGGATCTTCTGAACCCTCAACATTGTCTATAAATACTAAGAGACTAGCACAAATGATGTTATTACTTCCTCATTATTATGCTGAAGCATGAACAAAGAAACAGTATTTTATTTTTGAAATGAGGATTGAACCCAAGGGTGATCTACCACTCTGCTACATCCCCAGTCCTTTTTATTTTTAATTTTTTATTTTGAAATAGGATATCCCTAAGTTGCTAAGGCTGACCTTAATCTTGCAATCCTCCTGTCTCAGCCTTCTGAGTCTCTGGGAGTACAGGTGTGTACCACCATGCCCACTAATGTTGTTTGTATCATATTCAGGCCACACAGTTAGTTCAGAAATCTTGCAGTTGTGAATCCCTTCTCTCTCCTTTGAGGACCTATATCTCCCACAATGAGAACTTTCTTCTCAAGGATCTGAGCGCTATCTCTCTGAAAAGGAAGGATTCCTATAAACAAATTCACTTTCTCTCTTAGCCTTGTGGCACGTGGCTTTCATTTGCACCACTATCTTCTGTCATAAAAATAAAAAAAATGACAAGTTTACTTTTCCTTCCAATAAGCATCAATTAAATTTCAAAGCCCAGTCTCTGCTCAAGCCCCTACTTGTTTCCTTCCCTATTCCATCATCCTTCTTTTAAAATGCCTAGTCACATCTGCATGTATCAAGCTGAGTTGAGTTCACACTGGATCTTCTCCCTCACTGCAATACCACCCTAAAATATGTCACCTTGGCATAAAGATTATTTTGAACTGATCAATTGAGAAGAATCCAATGAAAGAAAAGCTCTCTGCTTTCCTCCTATTTGTCTAAAAGCAGAACATAAATTTGAAAATATGTCTCCTCTCTCTTCTTTATGAGGATTAAAAAAAGTTATTCAATAGAGAAAACTGTAGATCATTATCAGCCCAAATGCCAAGAAAGGAATATATAGAAAAAATATCACCAACTATCCTTCATCGGTCATTAATTTCTCCCATAGAATTACTTTCCCACAGTTTGCCACACTAGAAATTCCAAATCCTTTTTGACTTGTCACTTCTCTCATACGGTGTTGCTCTTTTTTACAATGCTATATAATAAGCCCAAGTTATAACAACCTTAGTCCCTTCACGCTGCTACAATAACCATTGATTCAGTAAATTAAAAAGAAAATAACTATTTTCTTGGAGTTCTAGAGGTTGGGAAGTCCAAGATCAGGATGCTGGCAAATTTTATGTTTGCTGAGTGACCAGGTTGTGTTTTGAGGGTGGTTCCCTGAACATGGCATCCTCCAGAGGAGATCAGCATGATGTCTTCACATGCCAGAAGGAAGAAGAGTAAACAAGGATCTACCTCACTCCTTCCAGTCCTTCAATTGTGTCGATAATGCTATTAATGATGGTGGAGCTCCTAAAGACCCCACCTCCTAAAGTTCTCACCTCTTAATACTATTGCATAAGTGATTAAAGATTATGACTTTTAAAGGCGACATATTCAAACCACAGCACTATCCCTTAAATTATTAATCTGAGTGTCCCATGTACCATTCACAAAATCAACATGATAGGATGAGTGACTCATGGTAATAATACCATTGATTATCTTTTTACCATTCTTGTACCTTTCTGTGTTTTAATTTATCAACATAAACAGTTATCATGTTATTAATATAAAAATTACAATAGCAGAAGGAAATTTTGAAACTCAATAATAGCAAAAGATTCAGCAATGAATAACAGAAGAAAAAAGAGCAAAGGAACAAGAAGAGCATTTTTCATTGAGGGTAACCGAATGCAAATTCACACTTCAGCTTTGCCTATTATGTACTTTTGGGCAAGTTAGTTAGCATTCTGAATATTGACTTCCTTAAAAAATTGATGAAATAATTCCTCACTCATCAGGTTGTAATATAGGTGAAATACAACAAATATATAAAAATTTTAAGAAATATTTTTATGATTATTGAGATGAAACTTTGCCTTTCTCGGGTCCATTCTAGTACTACCACCTTACCACCTTATCCTTTAATTGATGGAGGCAACCGTGGTATATAAGCCTGTCACTTCATAGATATTTAAACACTTAACAAAGAATAAGAAAAACCTCATATGCATTTTATATAGTATGCTTTGCACAAGGAATGAATGTTTTCTATTAGCACAATAATAATAATAATGAACAATTCCTATAGCCTTATTCTGTGTCACTCTCTGATTTAATAATTTTACATGATATTTATAGCAACTTAGTGAACTGGCTACTATCATTGAGGGCCAATATCTAATTCAACATTATAGAGTTAAAACCAGTAGCCCCGAGTCTCCAATTCCAAGTTTATACTGCTTCAAAAAGCTACCACATGACCTCTCTATTGTCTGAAAAAAGGGATAAGGATTTCTTCCTAGATGTACTTCCAATTTCTTCTTTTTTACAACCTTGTTCTTAGATATAAAGTAAACTGAACTCTCCGTTCTGTCATCCTTCCCTGAGGCACAACAAGAACAACAAAAATCCAAACTCTACAAACAAATTGGTCATGGGAGCTGTAGAAACCATCAAAGCTGTGACCAAATCACAATTCTGATGCATGCTAAAAAAAAAAACCCTGCTCCTCAGACACCACAGATGGAACAACAATTGTCACAGTATTGTGATTCCATTTTCACAGACTCTGAAATTCAATCAAACCAGACTGAACCAAATCTGTTGAAAAAATAAATCAGTTCTCCTCTTAATTCTTTAATTATATAACTCTGGTTAGCCAGAAAAGAGATCAACTCTGCATTATTGACACACAGCCGTATGTGTATGTCCTTGAGACCTGAAGTAGGTGTCTTTGCTTCCATTTAATAAAATCATATCTTATAATGTCAAGTTAATGATTTTTGAGGATTCCAGAAATGGACGCTTTGTCCATATAAAGTTTGAGAAATCATGTTGGGTGGTAGTTTTAAAATGTGTTAGATGTTTGAGGAGGGTGGGGTTTTTTTTGTTTTTAAATTAGAGAAATCATGCACACAGTTGTTTCTTCTGCCCTTGGAGATTATAAACACCCAGAGGCAACTCATTTTTGCAGAGTATTTGCTGTCAAGAAGCAATGAAGTGCAAATGGAAGCCAATTGAACTTAGCAATTTGTTTACTCAGAAAGAAAACAGCTGGAGAAAAAGCAGAGTATTTTAATAATTAGTCAGTCATGTTAGATAAGGGATATTCCAGCATATGATCTGGCATTATAATAAGGAGGCTGCCACTTTGGATGATGAAGAATTAGCAATTAACCTTCTTCTAACTCAAGAAAAGAACTCAGAAAGACTGTTGACAAAAGTAAAAAATCAGTCTCCAGTTTTGAATTTTATTCACCCAGTTTCCAGAGTCAAAACAACTGTTTTTAAAAAAAGTTTTACAAGATGTTTTGAGTGCACTCAAACATACAAAGCTTTTATGAACTGATGCTACAGAGAAAAATTTAGGAAAACATAAAGTCGTACAGTTGGGATTAGAAACTGTCCCTTAGCTACATATCATCAGAAATTAAATTCTGATAATCCTTTCACCGTAATGTCTGTACCCACTGTCAATTGTAAGAAGTGAGTTGAACTCTGCTTTAGCTCAATTATCAAACCACCTGCTGATACTGGAGGCAAAGTTAACTGTGAGCATCCCTCCCCTGTAGTTTACTACAGATCTCTAATCACAAAGTCCTTTCATCATGCACCCCACCAAAACATTTATTAAAAATATAAAAGACACAGTTGAATAAGAGATAGAACCAACCACACACTATTGAGACATGAGATTGTGACTGTGGTCCAGTGAGGACCTGGGTAATAGAAGGTGGGAATACGGACTGGGTCCAAAGCTCTCATCGCCACCTTCTTGCCATCTTCAACAAATGGAGAACATGACTCCTATTATTCTAGAGAAGCATTCAGATATCAGACCATAGGGAGAATGGACCTAGATTTCAGACATTCTGCTTTTGTGTAGCAATATCTAAATAAATAGATTGGCCTTCAAGGTCCTAAGCAATTAGAGAGTTAAGTTAAATAACAATTCTATCATATAGATCCCAAGCAGAGAGAAAAACAAAGTAGTCCTAATGTGAGGAACCTGGAGGGGAGAAGGGAGAGGAGGAGAAGTACAGGGCACAAAAGAACTAGAAAGGGTGTTGGGGAGGAATTAAGTCGGTTTATTGCCACATTGGAAATTCTGGAATTTGGTTATAAATCAAAATAATTTGGTACAGTAGAGATATTGAATAAGTATAACCCAACAGATGGGTGCAGCAAATGCTATTATTCTTGTGTGGTGGCTTGTGATTGCTGCTACTGCTCCTGCTGTTGCTGCTATTTCACAAGAGGCTCTGGTATAGCAGAAGGAAGACACTTGAAAGCCTATGGTCTTTGAGAGTCAACAGCACAACGTAGCTGAGGTGCCCATGGACTTCCAGCACTGATAGGAATGAGTCCATGTTCCACTCTAAAAATAGGCAATTTCTCTCCTCCTCTGATCCCAGAGATGTGAATATAATGGGATTTTATCAGAACCACTTTATCCCATTGTTACCTCTGCCAGAGAGATGGTGCATTACCCTCTCCTGGCTTTGATGCAGACAATGAAACTTTCTAATAGATTGCCAATCGCTTTGACACAAAAGCTAGAGAAAATGTAACTTATCCCAGAGCCTTGTTCCCAATCTGTCTCCAGCACTACAGCTGTCAAATTTGGCCCCTAAAATGCCCTTGATGAAAGGACTGAGCCAAAGAAAGAGTAATTGTCTGCCAAGTTAGGTGGCTATCATCCTCAATATTGGTAATTACACTTCAAATACACTGAGCTTTGCTGTTGAAGCTCAGAAGATAAAACTGATTCATCTAAACAAAAGTTGATTCAGATCTTTCAAGATTCAAAAAAAAAAAAAAATGGATGTTCTAAAGTATCTCCTGTAGCTAGCTAAATTACCTACATTTGTGATTTTTGTCAGATCTCCCATGACAGCTTCTGCCTCATGTGGCCATCTAAGCAAATCTTAGGCAATCATAGAAAATACTACATGTGGCTCATTTTTCTAAGGAAGTGTATCATATTTGATGGATGAAATTCAAAGCCTCTGCCATTTGTGGTCAGTAGTTTTGAGATTCCATCAAGAGAGTTCACCTACTTCTCCTCTACGAAGCTAGCCAAAATAAGATGAGTATCTGATATCACTAAACATGTGCATCACAATCACAGTCAGTCTTCCTTAACTTAGGGAGTTCTTGTGTGTCTGTTGATAAAAGTGCTTTAGTCTTCACTTTCAGTCTGCCAGACTCAAAGTTTAGAAATACTAAGAGAACTGGTCAGTAACACAAAACAAACTTGTCCCTTGTTGGCTACCACCTGGGTCCCTCATTTTTTTCATGGATTATACTCCTGAATAACAAGAATACTTTGTTTATATTTCTACCTTCTACTAGTTAGTGCTTCATCTAACTCTTCCTACAACCAGCAATGCCAACGTGTGTATTACAGTCTTTGCTTGTCAACAACCTACAGATGGCCCGTTGCTGATGTGGCAACAGGAAGCAGGTTTCAGGGGCCCTGAGTAGAGCTCAATAACTTCAGCACTTCTGTCACCATTGGCATCGATTAGTCACCTTCATGGATCCACATCTCAGATATTTAAGACAAAAAGCACAAGAACTTTTGTTAAGTTTAACCTTCTCCTGGCCTAGCCAAGAAAATTTAAACCTCATTTTCCATAGACAACATATTAGTCCTTAGGCATGTTTGGTCACAAATACTGTTCTAAGGGAGGTTGCCTGACTTTGAGTGCAAAGCCAGGTCAGAGCCAGAGGGACTCCTCTAAGTCAGCACTACATTGCTTTATTTTTCCATTCTGTCGTCCTAGCTCAGAAGACCATGACAAAAAAAAAAAAAAAAAAAAAAAAAAATGGCCGTGTTTTGTGTTTGGAAGCCTGACATTTACTATCATTATCATTTTCATTGGCAGCAGGAAGGGTAGTAAAAATAGTCATCATTTGTTGGGAACTTAACCATGGCCAGACACTATGTTAAATGCTTTGTACACATTGTCCATGCACTTAATAGTTCACTTAATGGTTGCACATTTGGGGAAATACTAATATTTTTTGATTGGTGATACCAAGGCATCCGGCATTGAACCCAGGGGTGATCTACCACTGAGCTACATTCTCAGCCCTTTTTAAAAAATTAGAGTATTTTACATAGTATTTGGGTTTCTTTGAACAAAATTATACATACAAGGAATTTTATTTCAATCCCCATTCCCTTTTTGTACACTCCTGCCTCCCCTTTTTCTCCCTCCTTTACTACTCTTTATTTCACTCCTTTATTTATTTTTATTGGTACTTATATGTATATAACTTCTATGTATATAACCTGGTTTTGTTAGCTTCATTCCATATTTAGCCCTTTTGTAAATTTTGAGATAAGATCCAAGTTTCTGACAATCTCACAAAGTTGCTAAGACTAGCCTCAAACTTGCAGTTTTCCTGCCCCAGCCTCCTGAGTAACTGGGGTTACAGGTGTGTACCATTTCCGTGCAGGAAATGTTAATTTTACTACTAGTAACTCTTTACATCTGAATATGTAAAAGGAAACTAATTTTCCATGCAATTTTTTTTTCTTTAAATAGGAAGGAAGAACTTGCCTAATGAGACAGTTACCAGCCTTCTAGAAGAGGAAAATAGGGAAGAAGTACCTTCAGAGGAGTAAGTCCTGCCTACTTCCAATTGGGCAAAAAAAGTTGAATTAAAGTCCAAGGAAAAAACAACCAAGAAAAACTATTTTAAGAATAAACCTTTGGGAACAAAAGCAATATCAAATATCCAAGTAAGATATAAATATTATAGTGCCTAGGTTGAGAGAAGACAATACCTTAATGTCTAGGCAGGGGTTCATGACATTCATGTTAAATGTGAAGAAAATCCAAGCACATCTAGGTAGGCATTTTGAAGCATGCATAGTTTCACTGTGCTTTTGCATTTATTAAGAAAAATAGTATTTAAATTCTAGAATACTTTTAAATGGCAATGTTTTATCCATGTTAGAGTATATGTAAGCCTGGAAACCCATGATTTGCTCACACTCTTTATCAGCAATAGGAAATTAAGGATCACCTCCCTGGGATTCATTTTCATCAGTTATATAATAGAAACTAATCAAACCACTCTGCTAACACCACACTTTTTTTTACCATAGTGTGTGAGATAGTTGATAGAAGAGATCTTTGAAAAAACAGAATTCATTATACAGATGTAAAAAGTATTACTATCATTGTGTATAAATGCAGTCATCTCCAAAATGAGGGATGAATACCATAACCTTTCTTGAGGGGCACTGGATTTCATAACGTCATCTAGTAAACTATTAGTGTGTCTGGCTCAGTCACTGACAAGGAAAAGAGGATAAAAAGAACCAAAAAAAAAATCCATTTGGTATGGTAAGTGAAGAAAGAGAAATCTAAACATTTTTCTTCAATGTTTACTAATTGATGTATCACTTATTCATTAAATCTACCTATCTCCCTCATGGAAAATTGTAAGACTGTTCTATTCCTTGGGCATTGGTATAAAGAATAGCATGCTAACTCTTCATGGAGTAATCTTAATGAAATCAATACCTATATTTTTTCTTCATGAGGAAAAATAACTCCATTAATAACCACTGTTTTTAACTCTCCCTGACAAAGATTCTCTCCTTGACCAAGTTTTAGTCATACTCGTCTTCGACCAACAAGGCCCTATCCTTGAATAGTCCTCTAAGAACCCAATATTAGCAAAAATCCTATCAAGCCAGTTCAGCCAGAATCCTGACTCTTGAGATCTGATTATCCTTTATGTCTGATTGAGTTCTTCATTTTCCACCATCCCCGTGTGATATAAGGGGATATTTGAGCAAGAATCCTATTAGGTTGGGAGGGGGCGCTGAACAGGATCTGAGCACGCCCCCTCAGCCTAGTAATTAAGGTATTGAACTGGCATCACTTGCAGTGCAAAGCAAGTGGGCCTTACATTTGTTCTGCAAGGAAGTGCAGCTCTGGGAATGGGTGTCACCCAATGGGACTGGGCTACACCCCCCTGTTTGTGGTAACACAATCTCTTGCCTTATATGGGTGGAGTATTCTATTGAATGTCTTTTCCCTAATAAATTCAGGGGTTCGAGATGCACTCACTCTCTCCTCTTTCCAGCACTGCCCAGCATGGGAACTGACCCCCGAAAAAGGTATTTCCCTGCTCGTGTGGTCCTTTTGTTGCCAGCCCAATTCACACAGAGTAACCCTGACTTCATCGCCTGCACAGGACGTGGGCTATAGGTTGGTTTACCTGGAATACCCCCTTACCCCTGAGGTTTCCTCTTAATTTCCTCTTCACCAACCTTCCCTATCACCCCCACCCCCACCATTTGGCTATGAATTTCTACTTTTCCTTTGTATATTCAGAAGGGAGCTCAATTTCTCTGCCCTACTGCAAAGCCCCACAGCAATCCCTACACTATCACTGTAATCCTGAATAAACTGTGCACTTACTATTTTAAAAAGTTTCATGAACCATTTTTTTTCTTTAACATCACTCAAGAAAAAAAAATTCAACTCTTTAGTCATCTTCACTGAACTACTATGGACTTGAATGTATAAAATTTAATATATAAAAATCTAGGATCTCTGATAGATTCTATCAGAATGGAGCAAAGCATTGCTGTTAGATACTGTCCTGAGGAAAGATTGTCCTGGTGTGGAGTCATCTGGATAGCACAGAAACTCAGGTCTGAACATAAAGGCAACTGATTTCTGGGTGCCTCTATGCATCTGACAGAAGCAGATTAAGAACTTTGGAGGAAGGTAACAGGATGCTCAGTCTTGGATTATTTTAGTAGTTAGCTTTTTGAAATATAATGTCCAGCTAGAATGTCAGCAAAGATAATTAAAAACATGTGGGGATAAGACACCATGAGAAAGAGCCAACACAAATAACAGAGGCCCAACTCAAGTCTAGCTTGAAAATGTTGGCAGAGAGCCCTAAAATATGTAAGAAGATACAGAAACTTTAAAAATGTGAATGTTAAGAAAATTAAAGTCTAACAATTTAAGAATTCAATGCATACAAATGAATATAAAATAAAGCATGAGGAGGAAGGGATAGAGTCAGAAATAATCACCAGAAGAAAAGCCAGGAAAATGGTAAGTATGTGGGAGGCTGTATATGAGAAGTGACTGTATAAAACAACAATAATGCTATTTCAAAACATATCATTAGACATTTTTGCATACTATGGCTCACCGTTTTATACACTAGATTAATTGGCATATGTATGTGCATTTGTGTTTGTGTATGTGTAAGAAAAAGTGGGGAAACAGGATATATCGAGTGAGAATAAATTGAAATGTTTGATGTCCTTGCAATGTCCAGAGAAAGGCAAAACTGAATGTCACAGTTTCTAAGGCATGCTTGCATCCGTGTGTGTGCACACACCCAGACACACACACACACACACACACACACACACATACCACATACACAAAGACAAACTCCTAATTAGAGAATGGAAGGTAAAGGTTATCACCCCAGAGTTTGGGAAAGAAAGTCATAGCTAGAGCTGATTGTGTGAACAGGAAAGCAAGACATAAGGAAGGGTGGAGTACTTAGTGCCATCATGTTTACCTTACAGGAAGTCAAGAGATACGGTAGAAAACTGACAGAAAGAGATGCAGGCTTAAGGATAATAAATAAATGAAATTAACCAGTACTGAATTAAGAGAGAGACTATATTTTTTGAAAATAGGAGATAGGGAAAGAGGACATGAAGCATTATAAATCAACTATGTGTTCATCTTTCATCATGGGAAATCAAGTTGATAAATTAGGAAACAGTGTTATAATCATCTCATTTTTATATGAGGGTAATTACCTGAAAAACTAAAACAAAAAAATAGTTTGGTTATATTAGCCTAAAAGTAGGACTGAGGAGGGTAAAATGTGAAGTAGAGAACTGCTGTTTTTCATTTTTAGTTCTTCTGTTTGATGATTTTATATTCCAGGTATATAAAGTTTTAAATTTAAATTTACACATGATTTTAAATTGCTTTACTGGACAGATAGAGTATATTATGTTTACTTCTAATACATGCTGTCATATACACAACAGGTATATTTTTAACAAAGGGCAATGAGAAATATTCTCTAAAATGTTTCATACAAAAGACAGTTTTCAAAATGTTCAATACAATTGGGAAGAAGTCAATATATTAACATGGCATATATTTTAAATTAAATATAATTCTAGAAGCATTAAATTTTATGTGTTTTGCAATATATAATATCTATATTTCATATATTTCTGTTCATATGGGAGAAGTAAACTGAAATTATCCTCATAAACTAATTTTATTTTTACTGGTTTTTAATATATGAGATTTTAAAAGCCAAGCTGTGCTTTCAAAAGTTTAGAATCAGACAGACCAGGCTTCAAATCTCTTTTCTAACCACAAGACATAGGAACACTTACTTCTTTGAGTATTTCCTCACATCTACAATGTAAGAAAAATCATAGCTACTTTCAGAAGCATTCTGATAGTTTGTGATAACATATTTAAAGAAGCTTAGCCAGTGCCTTCATAAAGTGCTCAATACATGTAAATAATCATTATTATTCAACTCTATTACTGTTCACTTACTTAATAAACATTTTGAAGAGGTCTATTATGTGTCAAGAATCCTTCTAAGACTTCCCAAGCAAAGTTAACAATATGGTAAGAAGAGCAGAGAATGCTGTGGATATAAGATGACTCTCATTCACCAAAATTTTCAAATTCAATATCAATTATTGTCCAAATGCAGTGATATTTTTGTGGTTATTAAGTATATATAATCACTTGCATTCCCAGAATAGACTAAATTTTTATCTAAGATGGGGCAATGTTGTATCTTCATCATCTTCTATCACTAGCATAATTTCTGTCATAGAGAATGGAATAACTACATATTTGCTGATTCATCTCTTTTCATCCCTTGCAATGCTGTTCCTTATCTTGTGTTTGCATTGTGGCTATTTCTATAATTTCAATTCAAGCTATTTCGCTATTTCTCCAGCATTATACCAGGCTGCAAGTCACTGCTCATGTTCCTTTTAATAAACACATATCAGTGTAAAGCCATCCAGACAGAGGTGTGGAGCTAAATAATTGTGACAAGTTAACTGGGTGCAAGTCTGTAATCCCAGCAGCTCAGGAGGCTGAGGCAAAGCCAACCTCAGTAACAATGAGATACTAAGCAATTCAGTGAGGCCCTGTCTCTAAAAAAAAAAAAAAAAAAGCCTAGGAAGTTGCTTAGTGATTGAGTGCTCCTGAGTTCAATCCCCAATACCCCCCCACACCAAAAAAAATAAATAAAAAATAGTGACAAGTCATGAAGGAACAAGTGAAACTTTAAAAAGTCTCAAAACTTGATATATCTTCTAAATAATCATTAATGAATAACTCTGAGCTAGAAATAAAGAGGAAGAGAAGATGGTATTGTAGACATTGAATTTAGGGGGGTGACTCTGATGCTATCATTTGGGGGTGATATGACACCCCTTTTACACTGGAATTGGTACAGAGAAATACCCTGATCAACAGGAGACTTAGTCTATTCCTGGTATATCATGTAGATTTAAACTGCAGGTTTACCAAAACTGATAAGATTCCTATTAGATAAAAATTTGGGGGGGGGGAAGCACTCAGAAAGACAGGAGAAATGTACTGTAAAAAGTTTCATTCCAAAACAGACATTTTTCAAAATGTTGAATAAAATTGGAAAGGGAAGATCACATTGAAAGTCAGCTCCACAAAAACATTTGCTCACAAAAATACTAGCAATAAATAAATACCATTTGGCAAACAATTGTTTTGCCCTGACTATTCACAAATGGAGAAAAGCCTTCAAATGCTTCAATACCTTCATTTCTGAAAGACCTGTCAGCCGCAGAAGCTCTTCCTGGTAATACATCACCAGTGATACATGCACCTTGTTGTTTTCAGAGCTGTTAACCAAATGTTAAATATAATGCAAGTGTCATTTGAAAAAATGTGTGTCTGAGATGCATTTATTTTGTAATTTATGGTGTAATGTTCTCATAAGTAACTAGGCAAAACTGAATATTTGGAACAAGACCGTCTTTCACTAAAAAAAGTAAAGTTTCAAAAAACAAGATTTTCAAAAAAATTGATTTAAGTAACAAAAATTAAGAGGGGCATGTAAGTAATACAGTGAATTAGGTAGTGAAGGAGGGCCAAATCCTAAATTTGAATAAAAATGATAGTGACAAATTTTCTTATTTTTGTTGCCATCATTAATAATTAAATACAATTAAGAACTGCCTTTCTGTATTTGAAGTTGAGCTACCATCCTAAGGATCATCTGGGGAGAGTGATAAATTCAGTCCTTTGCCAACAGAAGCATAGGCAGTGTTTCTTAAAAAGTCAAGTATTTAATTCATCTGTAAAAACGGCAATTAGCCTCATAGAAAAACAACAAAGTCCTCCCATACTAGTGTTCCAATGTAGCCAGTAATTAGCAACATAGACCTCAGAAATTGCTTACAAGGGATGTTTTTCCAGTACTCCATTCAAGTTCAAATTCCTTGTGAAGCAGCCATCTTAGTTTCTTAGCACAATGCCTAGTACCTACCCAAAATGCCCCTTAGTTTTGTTGACTGACAAAAGTCATCACAGTATATATTTTCATTTAGGCAGATTATTTTTTTTTCTGAGATATAACTCAAAAATTGCTATACCACTGTTAGCTTTGATGATAAAGGTAGAGACCTGTGAAAACGGAAGGGAATAAATAAATTAAAAGGTGAGCAATTTCCCCAAATTCCATTAATTCACCTAATAAATAATAAGTCATCATAGTGCCTATCATTTTAATGTACATCAATAATCCAGTCATTGATTAAAGATTGATAGTGCTATATTTGCTATGCCCCTTAGAAAAATTAAAAGGCAAACAAGCAAGCAAGACTGCCATTGTTAGCAATGTGCCTATTGATTACTTTGTGCTTATTGAACATCATTGGAAAACAAAGGACAGTGGTCGTTCCTCAAATGATCTATTTCAGGGAGGGACTGATACAATGACCCTGAGGTTCTCTGTCTCTATACTTTAGAACAAAGAGCTAATTTAATATTGTCAAGTTAATTAGCTCAACTTCTCCTCCAGGAAGTTAAGAGGAAGATTTAGGACCACCATGACCTTATGATGTATTTAAAGACAAAAATAAAAGTCTCTTTCTCTCTACCTATGGCAAGAGCCCAGTCACAATGTGGCAAACATCCCACAGGGGTATACTGGAGGATGTTGCTGTCAAACTTCCTGAAACAGAAACCCTAACTAGCCATCTCTAGCCACAGAGGCTCAGGAAAGTTATTCAAGCTGTTTGTCCCTTAGTGCCCTTATACGTAGTTTGCATGGATGTAATAATAAGTACTTCTTAGGATCATTCTTAAGATTAAATAAAACAATCCAAATACAGGGCAGTACAATATCTGGCACATACAAGTTCCAGAGAGTTAGCTAGTGTTTTCATTATTCCTGGCCTGTAGCTTGCATAATAGGGGGTTCAGATTAGAATTGAGGTTTACACTTACTTACCCAATTGATATCTCCTGAGTTGCTGTGTATACCTACTGGCTTTCCTGAAGGCTTAGGAGCCTTCTAGAATGAAAATTTGAACTGCATCTACAATTAGGGTTCAGATTCATAAAAAAAAAAAAATGTGTTAGGATGTGCAGTCGGGGTTGAGGTGTTAGTGACAGGTGGAGAGTTCTTCCAAATTTGCTTGGGAGGGGGAAGGTTCCTCAGACAGAAATCACTTGAGGAAAAGAGGCATAGGATATGAGTGAAGCCATAATTCTAAGTATAGAAGGTTGTTTTGGGGAACTGTCGGCTGTTCTAGTGGGATGACAAAATAAAAATTAAAAAAAAAACATTATTAGATGCTGTAGTAATTCAGAACCCAAGCAATGATACCAGGGAGGTGCCCTACATCTGATCTGAGCATATGGCAGACAGTGACACCACCATGTGAGTGAAATCAGCAGAGATCTGACCCTCCTCAGGTCAGGACAGCAGAGGGCAGAGCGGTGCTGTTCACCTGTCAAAGGAACAGCTGTAGAATCCAGGATCAACTCACCACAAGGTCAGCAAATCTTCAGGGGGACAAGAGCTGGGTGGTGGAAGGAACCCAAACAGAACAGCCATGGTGGTGGCACAGATCAGCATAGCAGAAATCTGCCTGGGGGTGGGCTTGTAGCCACGAGAAAAGAGCCTCTTTAGTAAGCCCAGAAACACAGAAGAGTGAAACACCTAATTAGACCATAAACACTAGCAGGCCCTCATTCCTGTTCCCTGGTCAGCCAGTCCTAGGACAGTTGGCTTCCGCCTAAGTCATGTTTGCTGCCTTTCTCAGGAAAGCCAGTGTTTCTTGTTGTGGTAGCTGTTGCCTGACAAGTTGCTGCAGAGGTTTTTCTGGTGATAACTGAGGTACGGAGGCAGTCGTAGAGAAGATCTTGTCTCCAAATCACAGAAAACAGGTGATAATAATTTTGTAGGTTAGGATGCAACAGCTGAGCTACCAAGCAAGGTTCTGTTATCCTACAGGGGACAAGATAATGTTGGGCAGGGACACAAAGAATACTCACAATAGATTTCATTTCCCATTCCCAACATTTTTTTTCTCAACATTCTCAACGTTAAATGTAACTAAAATGAATAACAAATAGCAGTGATGTTGTAAATGTATCAGAGAATTATGACCACTTCTAATTCAATATTGTTTATAAATTCATATATATTAAGATATACCATTTTTTTAAATATTCTTAAACCCAAACAAAAAAAAATCAGACTCTAACCCTCAGTCCCATAAGATTAGGAGAAAATTTAGCATAGGTCATTCTGGAAGCTTCTCCTCCTATTCCTCCTCTGCCTCCTCCCCTAGATTAAGCAAAGTTTGCACATCTTACAAAAGAATCAATGCATTGTGAAAACATTGTTTAAACCTCTCAATCTTCTCTGTTTACTTTGTAGACACATGTGATCCCTTCAGATCTTGCAGGTTTATGTGGCTGTGCCACCCATGGGTCAGGAGATCTTTAAAGAGGATGAAGCCTTTAGATTGGGAGCTCAGCACCCCTAGGAGCCCACTCATCCTTTCCCATAGCAGCTGACTCCTGCTCAGTGTGGATCACAGAGCAGGACCAGGGTCTCCACTATCAAAACATGTAAGCCCCTGAACCTTCCCTAGAGAGAGCCCTTCTCCCTCTTGCTTTCCTCATAGGTCTTTAGAAAAAGTAATTGAAAAAAATGAATTTTAATGCAACATCAGCTATCTAAAAGATAAAAGCACCCAATATCCAAAAGTCTCAGAGCCTGACTTCATATTTAAATAAGTAAGGTAAAGGTGGGGAGAAAGTCTCAAATTAATTTGTGCTATGGTTTGAATGTTTCATGCACTCCAAAACTCAGTGAAACTTAATCCCCAGCGCAACAGTGATAGGAAGTAGAGTCTAATGGGAAGTACTAAGTCCTGGAGAATTCATCCTCATAAATAGACTAATGTCACTATAAAAGGGACTTTCAGGAGTGAGCTTGTTCTTTCACTCCTCTTCTGCCACATAAGAAAGCAGCATGCTTCCTCCCATGCCTTCCCACATTCCACTATATAAGAGAATGTGGCAAGAAGGCCCTCATCTGATACCAAATGCCAGACTCCTGACCTTGGACTTCCTAATCCTTAGAATTCTGAGAAAGAAGAGTCTGCTCTTTATAAATTTCCCAGTCTCAAGTATTCTATTGTAGCAGCACACAACAAAAACTATGTGTCAAAATTATCCTTCTGCAGGTAAAAAGCTATGGTGACAATTTTTTTATGTATCAAGATCCTTACATGAACCAGCGTGAACCATCACTATTCAGAGCACTTTTTAGACATTAATTTATTCAATCTTCATAACACTCATATAATATCCCCATATTACATTGAGGAAATTAAAGCACAGAGATTAATTAACTTGTGTTCATTCACACTGCCAATAGGAAGTGAAAGGCCAAGGTTCGTCATCGGAGATTAAAATGCACACACACAGATAGCAGTGACAAAGATGAAGCACTTTACTGCAAGCTGGTGCTAGCTTATAGAAAGTGAGAGTCAGTTATCTTAAACCAGGAAGCTCCCGGGGCCAATCATAGTAAAGGTCAGGTCATCACCTAGGGTGCACGCACGTCTGCCCTGCATAAGATTCATGGGGGCCACGAACTGTCCAGGAGTACGGAAGATGGGAGGGCCAATTAGAAGGTTTTCAAAACAACTTGTTATCCGCCCATTGGCAATTTGCCCACCGCCATGTTGCATTAGGGGCTCCTTATCTGAAAGGCCCCAGGGAGTTCTAGCCGCCCACTGGCAATTTGCCCGCCACCATGTCTGAAAGGCCCAGGGAGTTCTCAGGGAAACTCCCAACAGGAAGCAAGATCTATACTTAGAGCCAGCCTACCAGGACACTTGGACTCTGAATTTGCCCACTGGTTGTATTTCTTATAGAAGGAACATATGGATCTGCAGAGCCTTACACTGTTTTCTTCCGTGGCTGCCCTCCTGTCTGAGTCACCTCAGCTCCTGCTATTTGATCCTTGTTTTACTGGCACCAAGACTCACACTGGGCTAATGTGTTGTAAGACATGAGGCTTTTTGGTCACTGTTCCTGCTGAGCTTGCTCCAGTCTCCCTCAAGGAGGGCATAATCAGCGCCAGGTGAAACTCCAAGAAAATAGGATACATTCTATTCTTTCTTATTGTGGTTGAGATATGAGGTGGCCCACAAAAGCTCATACGTGAGACAATGCAAGAATGTTCAGAGGCAAAGTGATTAGGTATGAGACTCTTAACCTAAACAATGGATTAATGATCCCCTGATATGGGATAACTGGTAGTAATTATAGACAGGTAGGTTGTGACTGGAGGAGGTGGGTCACTGAGGGTTTATCTTTAGGATTTTTATATTTTGTCCCTGTTGAGTAGAGCCTCTCTGCTTCCTGTTTGCCATGTACTGAACTGTTTTCCTCTGCCACACCCTTTCTTCCATACCTGGGGCCCTGAGTTACAGAGTTGGCCAAGTATGGACTAAACCTCTGAAACTCTGAACCCAAATAAACTTTTCCTCCTCCCTGTTTTTTCTGGAAGGTCTTTTGGTCACCGTGATGCAAAAGCTGACTGAAACACCCTTGAACTCAGGAATCTCCCAAAAGGACTTTTAAAAATGATTCATCATACCCTTTTGAATCAAACTGTGAAATATATCAAAATAGATGTAATGTTTTGAACTACCAACAATTAAAAAAAAATGATTCATCATTTTCTTTTCATGAAACTGAGTTGACATTTGCATTTTAAAAATAGGTACTCGAAAAACATTATATTTTCAAACTTCTATCACAAAATAACATTCTATTTTAACTAATTAAAAAATAAAACACTAAGTTTATAACTGAGTGTTTTATAATAAATTTTATTTTCATGTGAACCTACAATAAATCCTCGATATAAATTGCTTAAGAGACTTAGTTTGCATTAGGTCAATAATTTTCAACTGTTTTTTTACTATGACCTGCAGCAAGAAAAACAATGGTGAACAGTGTGTAAACCTATGATATTACATAATACTATGTACAATACACTCTGATTCGTGTGTACTGTGTATTGTAATACTTACAATATTACATAATACTATGTACAATACACTCTGATTCGTGCGTTCTGTGCTATTTCATTTTTTCACATAAACTTACCAATAAGTTATGTCTCAGTTTGAAAAAATAAGACAATATGCTTTTGCTGACCTACTCTTCTTTGATAAATCTGTCTGCTCCTTGCTTTGTATACACACACACACACACAAACACACAGAGTACACATTCACATGCTCACAAAGAGAAAACATATCTTAAAAATACACACTGGGGACAGAACTCTTAAAATCTGGATGTTTTCACAAGCCTAATGACCATCAGGATAGTGTGCGAGCCATGGATTTCCTGTCCCTCGGGTCTAGAGGATCAATTTATCAAACACCAGAAGGCTTTGTGTAAGACTCTATCCTAAAGCAAACGACACTAGTGGAGCTCATTTCCTCAGTCTGATTGAGGTAGTATTGACCGTAAGACATACGTTATTTGTCAAAACTGTGTTAAGTGATACTTGAGGTTGGAAAAAGAGGTATTTAGACGTTGACAAGAAAGAAAACCATAGCCTTTCTCTAGAATATGTTACTTTCTGAATTTAAAATATGACCAAATTGAGAATGTGGGAATTCTAAGTAATCGTTTACCTTACTATGTATTGTTTTCTATGTCTGTGATACAAAAATAAACATTACTTCACAAAATTCTCCCAAGAGCATAGAGGAAAGCCTGGGCTAACCTCAAAAAGGTCCAAATAATGTCCCTCACCAAAGTCCATCAAAATTCACTCATTTAAGAAGATGGGTAAACAAGATCCTTTATGACAAGGGTTTGGGCCATCAGATTTAAATCAGGATTTCTTTCCACTGAGCTCAGAGAATTTATTTCCAGCCAAGAGAACCTTGCCTGATAACAAGGATCAAATAGCCTAAAGGCCCCTCACAGTGGTTACTTCATGACTCTTTAGAGGACTATTATGAGAGAGGAAAACAAGCAGTGTTTGCAAGGAATAGATACTGTTGGAAAGTAGGATGCAATTCAGTACAATACATTACTTAGGACTTAAATCTGTCTTCTCAACCCCAAAGGGATATCCTTCTCAACCCTAAGGATAGGATAAAAGCCAAGAAACAAAATATGCAATAAAGAATGGCAGTAGAGAGGGCACTAAGTGAACCGCTTTTACTTTAGATGGGAGAGTTAATGTGAAATTGAAATGAAAAGAGAAATCAAAATACTTCCCAACAAGTAACAAAAGACAAACCAATCAGGTCTTTGGGACTGAAAAAAATCATATTTATGGCATTTATAAATGATTTAGTTTCATTAAAACTCGAGGCCTGTCATTGTCTCCAATATTATTGAAATTATTTATTCAATACATTTCAAAACCAGATACACCTGTCTCCCCTGGATTCAGCCACCCTTTTACTTCAAACATTCAAAATTCAAGCATAACTTTATCCCATTAGGGATATCTGAATTCACATGGCACGAATTATGTGTACAGCCTATTTTTGAACTTGATCTCACAGACATCTACCTCTTTTCACTCCTGTGCCCATTCAAATGAACATCGATACAGAAAATCACATGACCATGTGGCATGGCAAACATTTGCATTAATAACCATAGTTCAAGGTGAGTGCTTAATGTTATCTAGAAATCCTAGTAAACTCCCCTAATCTATCCACTTTGCCACTCTTTCAGGTGATAATCTACAACTTTCTTCTAACATCTCAACACTTTCAATGCCATCTTCACTTCCAGTAGGAAGTGACAACAGTGCTTCCTTCAACAATGAGAAAACCAGAACAACCAGAAGATAATTTGTGTAGACTCCACCACTAGTTAACACTTTACATTCATGTACTTTGGTTTTTTTTAACTGGCATAAAAACAGACATATTGATGAATAGAATAAAATTGTGTGAAATCTGTAGATTTCCTGGAATAGTATGAACATTTTAACAATATTAATTCTTCCAATCCATGAACATTGGATATCTTTATACTTATTGGGTATTCATCAATTTCTTTTATTAGTGCTTTCAGTGTACAGATCTTTTGTCTCCTTGGTTAAATTTATCCCCTGTTTATTTATTTAATATTTATTTGAATATATTATTTTATTTATTTCCTTTTCAGATAGTTTGTTATTATGAATAGAAATACAATTGATAGTTGAATGTTGATTTTGTGTTCTGCAATTTTGCTGAATTTGCTTATTTGTCTTAACAGGTTTTTGATGAATGAAGACTTTAGGGTTTTCTATATATAAGATCATGTCATCTGCAAATAGAAATTATTTTACTTCTTCCCTTCTTTTATATGCCTTTTGTTTTTTTCCTTTTCTTGTCTAATTTCTCTGTCTTGGATTTCCATTACTATGTTTATTAAAAGTAATGACAGTGGAGAGTCTTATTTCTGATCTTGGTGTAAAATATTTAAGCTTTTAATTGTTAAGTATGATGTTAGCAGTGGCTTTGTGATTAATAGGTTTTATTTTATTGAGATAAATTCCTTCCATACTTAATTTTTGGAGATATTTTTATCATAAGGGGATGTTAAATTTTGCTAATAACTTTTTACATCAATTGAGATAATATTGTGATTTTTATCTTTTTTTCTGATACAGTAGTATATCATTTTTACCTCCTTGTGTATGTTGAACTACACCTGAATCCAGGAGTAAACCCCACACTCTACCATGGTGTTTGATCCTTCTAATGTGCTGTTAAAATTGCTTTGTTTATGTTTGTTGAAGATTTTTATATTTAAGTTTATCTGGGACTTTTGCCTGTAAATTCATCCCATATATATCTATTTTATTTTATTTTTCTTGTAGTATCCTTATTTGGCTTTTGTATCAGGCAATGCTGGCCCCATGAAAAGAGTTTTAAAATGTTTCCTCCTCTTTAATTATTTAGAAAAGTTTGAGAAAGATTGGTACTTGTTCTTAAATGCCTGATAAAATTATCAATAAAGCTCAGGTCCTGGACTTTTCTTTGGTGGGAGATTTGTTATCCTGAATCAGTCTTCTTATTAGTTCACTCATATTCTCTATTTCTTCATGATTCAGTGCTGGTAAGTTGGAAGTCTAGGAATTCATCAATTTATTCTGAGCATTCTAAATTAAGGGCACTGATTTTTTTATACTAACTCATGATCCTTTGTATTCTGATAATATCAGTTATAATGCCTTCTCTTTATTTTCTGATTTTATTTATTTGAGTATATCTTTTCCTAAATCCAGACAAAAGTTTTTCAAAATTGTGTATCTTTTCAAAAAAAACAATAATATTGATTATTACTCTATTAATAATTTATTCTATTTTATAGCCTATTTTATTTATTTCTGCTCTGAAGTGTTTTTTTTCCTCCTTTCCTTTTTCTACTAACATCAGACTTAAAATTTTTCTTTTTCTAGTTCCTTGAGGTTCAACATTAAATCATTAAGCTATTTGAGACTCCTATTTCTACAGTGCTGGGGACAGAAGTCAGGGCCTTGTGCATGATTAGCAACTCTTAGCAAGCACTCTACCACTGAGCTACATACCCAGCTTAGATCTGTCTTCTTTTTTAATATAGGAATTGTTCTGCTATAAATTTCCTTCTTAGAACTTCTTATGCTACATGACATAAGTATTGGTATGTTGTGTTCTCATTTTCATTTATCCCAATGTATTTTTTTTTTAACTTTTCTTTTGATTGCTTCCTTGATCCATTTGTTCATAAGTTTGTTCATTTCCACATGTATGTGAATTTTCCATCTTCTTCCTGTTAGTAAGTAAAAAACAGCTTCATTCCCTTACAGTGAACAAAGACAATATGATTTCAATCGTTTTACATCTTCTTGCCTTATTTTTTTTCCTAGCATATTATCTACCCTGGAGAATGTTCTATGTGCACTTAAGAATAATGTCCATTCTGTTGCCTTTGGATAAAATGTTCTGAATATACCTATTAGAACTGTTAGGTGCAAGCTTATTTCAAGTTCAATCTTTTCTTATTGATTTCATGTCTGGATGATCTATTCCTTGTTGAAAGTAGAGTATTGAAATCTCCTCCTCTTATTGTATTGCCATCTATCTTTCTCTTAAGATTTATTCATATTTGCTTTATACATTTAGTTGCTTCAATATTGGCTGCATGTGTATTTACAGTTTCTATATCTTCCTGAAAAATGACCCCATTTTCATTATATGATAAACATCTTTGTCTCTAGGAACAGTTTTGGATTTAAACTCTATTTTATCTTATTTAAGTATATCTACCCCTACTCCTTTTTGGTTTTCATTTGAAGAGAATTTTTTCTTCCATTCTGTAATTTTTACTTTCAGTGTATGTGTATCCTTAATGTAACTCTGTCATAGCATATAGTTGAGTATAGCATATAGTTGAGTATTCACCCACTATATGTCTTTGGACT
The DNA here is from genome assembly GCF_045843805.1 of Urocitellus parryii. NCBI lineage: Eukaryota > Metazoa > Chordata > Mammalia > Rodentia > Sciuridae > Urocitellus > Urocitellus parryii. The sequence goes on along the minus strand of NC_135541.1, from coordinate 85,565,438 downwards.
GGAAAATTTAATCCGCTTATAGTCAAGGTAATTATTAATAGGTCAGAGTTACTGCTGTCATTTAGCTCATTGTTTTCAATTCTTTTGAAGACACTTTTTCCCTTTTTACTGGTCTCTTTTGTGATTTAATAACTTTCTATTGAATCCACTCCTTTAACAAATTACTGTAGCTCTAGTTATTTTTAATACTTTTATCTTTTAATCTTTACACTAAAGATATAAGTGATGGTTACACCACCATTACATCATTTGAGTATTTCAAATCTATGTAGTTACTTTTACAGTGAGTTTTATATTTTCATATATTTTTATATTCTTAATTTGTATCATTTTATTTCAGCAGGAAGAACTTCTTTAGCCTTTCATTGTAAGCATTTAATTTCATACTGGTTATTAACTGTCTTAGCTTTTGTTTGGGAAAATCTTTCTCTCTCTTCATTTCTGAAGGACAACATTGCCAAGTAAAAATCTTAACTGATGGATTGTTTTTTCTTACAGACCTTTGATTACATTACCTCACTTTTTGCATCTAAGTATTTAATGAGAAATCCACTAATAGCCTCATAAGGGATTCCTTGTATGTGATTATCTACTTTTCTCTGTTGCTTTCAAGATTCTCTGTTTATCTTTGATTTCCATTATTTATTACAATATATCTTGGAGTAGCATTAGGTTGAATATGCTTAAAGAACTTTGAGATTCCTGTATCTGGATGTTTATACCTTTTGCTAGATCTGGAAAATGTTTAAGTCATCATTTCTTTAAATAATCTTCTGTACTTTTCTCTCCTCTTTCTCTCACTTTCTTTCTCTCTTGCGCCCCCCCCCACACACACACACTCCTACTTATTGAAATCTGGTAATGAAAAAATTGCTTTCTTGGTGCTATTCCATTAATTCTGAAGAATTTCTTCATTTATGTATATATATGTGTGTGTGTGTGTGTGTGTATGTGTGTGTGTGTGTATATATATATATATATATATATATATATATACACATATATATTTAGGGGTGGTGCTGGGGGCTGAATATATATTATATATATTTATTACTCAATATTATATATATATACACACACACACACACACACATATGGTGCTAAGGACTGAACTTAGGGCCTCACACATGCAAGGCAAGTACTCCTTATATTTTTTATCTCCATATTAAACTTCTTATTTTCTTCATGAAATGTTTCCTGACTTCTATATGAATTGTTTTGTTTTCTGGGTTTAGTTAAAACAAGTAGTGTGAATTATTTGCCAGGAAATTTCATAGATCTTCATTTATTTGATATCAATTATTAGAAAATTATGTGTTCCTTAAGTGGTGGTATGTTTTCTTGGATTTTATGTTTCTTATTGCTTTACATTGATGTCTGCACATTTAATGGAGCAGGCAACTCTTCCAGACTTTACTGACTGGCTACAATGGGGAAAATTATTCCCTTGTTGTAGGTGTGAGGAGCCATCAGGGTTGGATATGGCAGTTCTGACTCAAATGAGGACATAACAGTCTCGTCATCAGGTAGCTCTGTTAGCTGAAATCCATACAGCAAAGATTACAGGAGTCCTCAGTGGCAAAGTTATATGTATCCCAACAGTGGAAAGGACTGTTGGGGTCTTCAGTGATAAAGACTGCCTCTGGGATCCTTCTCTCTTTTTCTCTCCACTGGGAAAGTCATGACTAAGGACAACACTCTTGATGCCAGGTCTGACTTGCAGGTACATGAAAAGACCCAGTGGCACTTCCAGTACATCAGTTATGGATCCAGGGTCTGGTGCACAGGCATATGTGGAAAGAGGAGTGTGGCACTGCTTCCAGGGCATGGGTACATTCACTGTTATGTTTTTAACATTGTATAAGATGTTGGTGCTTGTGGAGCAGTTAGAGAGCCAAGGTCTACAGCAAAGGTACCAGCAGAGCTACAAAAGCACAAGGGTCTGGGACATGGTCTAACTCATTTTGCAGTTGAGCTAGTATCTGGAGCACAAGCGTGCACTGGATATTTGGGATCTGCAGTTCAGACCAGCCCATAGTGGTAATGTCTTTGGTGTATGAAGCACAATCTGGTGTAATCATGGATAGAGAGTTTAGAGTGCAGATATGCAAGAATTAGTGTGGGTATGGTGTGGGGGGCTAGATCTTTATGATATATTCAGGTGTTCAAGATGAAGGCAATCAGAGTTGCAGTGAAGTCTAGGTCCAGAGCATAGGTGTGTACGTATCAACTAGGCTCCAAGCCTAGAGAAGAGCTAGTTTGCAACAGCAGTGTCTCCAATGTTCCAGTGTTTGAGATATGGACCAACAGTGCAATTACAGTGCTGGACTCTGGAGCAAGAGCACACAGAGAGCAACCCAGAGCCAGTTTTAGAATGCAGGTATTTATGGAACAGCCAAAGCTCCAGGGTCTCAGGTGTTCACAGGCTTGGGAAGGGTGGCAACCTTGGTCCTAGGGTGACATGACAGCGGGTCTTTCTTGTAGGTACATGTCATAATAGAATCTCCTCATCCAGAGGGGATGATTCTTTATTACCTCAGTAGCAACATAGCTTGTTATTTTCTACAGAGCAGATCACTGAGGACTGCTATGGAACATACAGTTGAGCTGACACCAGAAGGTTCCACCTCTGTTCTTTGTTCCCAGACCTCTCCGGATGTCTTAGGTATGTTCAACTCCACAGTTGCCCTTTCTGTGAAGTTATACTCTTGGGGACTTGTTTGTTTGTTTGCTCTACCATGTTACTTCATATTTTTAATTAGACAATTCTAGACAATTAGACAATTCATATTTTTAATTAGACAATTCTAGATTATTCTCAGCCATGAATATCAGTCTAATTATTGGTTTTTGTTGGGAGATGAAAGCAAAGCCATCCTAATTCACCATCTTTCCAGCATCATTGATAATTTGAAATATAAAGTTGTCATAAAAGACAACCTACAGGATAATATAAGTTTCATGAAACCAATTCAAGCAAAAGTAAACAATATATTACTCCAATATGCATGTCTATGGGCTAAAATGAGGAAAACAACCAGGAAGAAAATGATAAATACAACTTTCTTATATTGCTGGTTACCTAAATTGAGGGGTAAGCAGAAAGATAGGTTCAAGAGGAACATAGCATCACAACTGAAAGCAAACTAGATGTGATGGCAGATGCCTGTAATCCCAGTCTATAATCCCAGAATCTCAGGAGGCTGAGACTGGAGGACAGCAAGTTCAAAGGCAGCCCTAAGAAACTCAACAAGACCCTGTCTCTGAACGAAATATATTTTTTAAAGGGGCTGGGGTTGTAGCTTAGTGGTAGAACACTTGCCTAGCACATGTGAGGCTCTGGGTTCAATCCTCAGCACCACATACATATAAATAATAAAATAAAGGTATTGTGTCCATCTACAACTAAAAAAAAAAAAAATTAAAGGTGGGGCAGGGCTGGGCATGTGGCTCAGTGGTTAAGTGTCCTTGGGTTCAATCCCAGGTACAAAAAAAAAAGACTGATAGCAATATAGCAATGTACTCTTTCTTATGTTGGTCAGGGAGACCATCAGTAGTTGTACTTGTTTTATTATTCTTTGTCATTTAAATACCTCATTTTATTCAAGGAAAATATTTCATATTTTTTAAAGAAAATAAAAGATAAGCAATATGTAGTCTTAATAGCTATTTCTCCAGATAGTAGGGAAAATAGAACTGGAGATAATGATTTAAAAGGACTTTTATTCCAATAATTTATTTCTTTAACAAAAGTGGAAGAAAATACAAGATAAGTAAAATACACAGATGTATCAATTTTGTGAGAAAGTGTAGGGAACATGGATTTTTGCCACATTATTCTTTGCAAATTTCCCTATCTGAAATCTTTTTAAAATGAACTCTTATGTGCCCATCTTTTTTTTGTGATGGGTTTATATGATCATAGATACAGGCATAGAAAGATAACTAGATATACAAATTTCTGGGCAGACAATAGAATAAAAATGTGAAGAGTAACAATGTAGATATTTGTTTTTTTCTTCTGAGGTACACTGAAAACAGCAAAATGATGTATCACAAAGCAGCACTTAGCTGCTGGCAGAGACAGGTGATAGATAGAGTAGCCTTTTCAGTTTATAGGACATCTTTATATTGAGTATCATTTTAACACCATTCAAATCACCATAAGATCTAATTCTGACAACAAAATTAATAGAAAGTGAGCAGTGAAATATGTTGTATTGAAGGAGAAGAAATATCAGTACTATTTACTAGAAATCAGTGACCCCATACTAAATATAAGCTCTCGATGAGTATTAAAAACATTTTAAAGGCTCCATCTACGACAGACACAGACAAAATAACTTGAAGTACAATTGAAACCTGCAGAACTCTAAAAGATATCATTTGAATTCTCAAAGGCATAGCAGTCAGAAAGGGTACTTTAAAAGAAAGAAATTTGTACAATGGAAAGATAAAATCTTCAACTAGACAAGAGTTTCATGTAACCCAGAAAGAGATATAAAATTGATATGTCAAAGAACTTGGAGAGTGAAATATGGAAACTATCAAAACCAATGGAAGGAAAAAATGCATGGGAAGATAAGAAAATTCTATGTGAAAATCTTGGGAAGAGTCACTGAAAATGTCAAATACTTCATAGGAAAATACATGCTGTTTCATAGAGGAAGAAAAAGTGTTCCTTATCTGCAGAAAATTGAGGATTTGTAAATACACATGCAGCTTATAGGATGCCATTTAAATATATTGCCAATCCTTCTACACTTCGGTATTTGCAATCTAGCTAATTGAGATTGAGAGACTACACCACCAACCCTGAAGCACACTGGCACTCAAAGATTAACACAGGCTGCCGTTTCCAGGAGCGCAGATGGGTGTCTGATTCATAATTTTTATCTCCCTAGCACTTATTATAGTATTTTGTTGATAATAGGTACCTAATAATTTTATGACAAAAATAAAACCAGAACTACTAAAGAAAAGAGATATCTTCGGCCATCTTAATAATCAAGTGTGCTCTAAATTAAATATTTTTTTTTTACAGTGAAATAGTAGAAAACACCAGACTAAACATACCACTATGCTTTGAGATATTTGTTTTTATGACTTTCTTTAACATGAAATCGCAACTATTTGTTGTGCTCAGTAAGTGAAAGCTTTATCATCAACATCAATATGGAATAATAATAATAATAAAAAGCTCTGCCTAAGAGAATCCAATAACACACCACTATCTCTTGTGAGATCTTCCACAAGCCACTTTACCTCCTTGGCCTTTGGTTGCCGCATTTTAAAAATGAGGCAGTTGAATGGCATAGCCCTGAAGGTCCCCTGTAGCTCTTTTACATTGTCTCTGATATGAATCCATGAAGAAAACTAGACATAACCTGTGAGAATCACAGGCTATGCTCTCTTTAAAATGCCTTTCTTCCCCAAGTGTGATATGAAAAAACAAAAACAAACCGGAAAGTAACAATTTCTCAGAGTAACTTAACACAGCTTTCCTAACTAGGGCCTGGAACAGTGAGAACATCAGCTGAGCCAATTGAACTTGGTGGAGGCAAAATCGTTGCCTCCCGAATGAGTGTGTTTGAAAATTTCCATGAAGAATAAAGGGGTTCAGACACATGGAACAGCTTAAAGCCTGAGTTAACAGAAGCACAACATCATGTCATAGCTATTCTCTCACAAACAGATGTGCCAGATTGGCAATAGAACCCGGGTGCAGGAAATGAACAATCAATCTCTGCTCCCATTCATCTGTCCCACCTCCTTTACTCCCCAATTCTGTGAAAATCACAGCTCAGTGGAGAACTCTGGTTTGGAACCACTGGCTCTGCAAATGCAGGGTGGCAAGCTCCTGTCCTTGAGAGGCATGTGACAGTCGGTTTCTGTTCGGTTAAAGTAGAGTGACAAGACCAAGACCAAGGAAAATGGACAATGACACCGATTGACTGAAATTAATTTGATAGAAAAAAAACCTAATTGCATAAAATGCACAAACCTTTGAAGGTACATATTAATTCAGTATGTTTTCATCCAGGGTAGAAATCTGCAACCTTTCACTGGTTTCAGTGCTTCCAACTGTCTTTGCTAAACTAACATAAATAGTTCCACAACATAAGAATTATATATAGCATGAGTCATTGTTATAAAATATAGTGGTTCCTTTTTCTAATCCTTTCTACTTGTCCAAGATTTACATGTTACAAATGAAGAAAAAAGGCCTATATAATTCCCTTGGCATAGAATCAGTCCTTACAAAAAGAATCTTTGGAATAAACAAGTTGTTTCTGTGGCACTCAATGTTCTGTGTTAAAAAAAAAAAAAATGAAGACTCTAGAGTCCAGACTTTATTTTTTAACTTTGATCATTTACTTTTTCTTTTACATGTCTGATTAAGCCTAATGAGTTGGCTAAGTTAATGAAGTGTGATGTCCCATTAAATACATCAACTGACAACAATTAATTCCTCAGAGCATGTTCTCTCTTGATTGATTATATTTATCAGTGTAGAAGACTTTCAGGGATGTAAACCCTTGAGCAGAAAACAAGAGTTGCAAACTCTGAGAATTTAATTCAAAGAAAATAATTATTTTCCATAAGTGACTTTTGTTGAACCATTCATGGAATAAGCCTGTGGACTGGTCAAAAAATTAAGGAAAACATCACAGAAGCAAGTTGCCATTCAATTAAAAAATGCCCTCTGACATTGAAAATCTCAGCTAGAAGCTCCCTGGTTATGCAGAATGTTGTCTGCAGCTATTAACTTAGATTTAAGAAGTACATCATTAAGCTATCTCTACATAGGACACAATATGAGGATTATAAGAAAACTAGAAATGAAGCAAAAATATAATTTTGAATGTAAGGAAATCCCTAAATCCCTTTATTCATTTTTGGTAATAGCCCAAATTCCCCCAAAGCACCTGTCATAGAAAGCCTACAAACTCTCATAAATCATCCCAGTAATAATGGGCCATCAAAGAGACTTCTTCAGCTATCTTCATAAAAATTGTACAGGATTTCCCAGGAGACTAAAATCCATTTATATTACTTCAGTGAATGAAATTAACCAACCTGGGGAGATCCTACATGGAAAAGACCAAACATCTGTTTAAACAAAAAATGCTCAAAACTGAACAATCATAGAATAATAAAATAAGCAATTGATAAAATAACTCATAGCTATCACTTGTAAAATACACCCACATTTAGGAAAAGCCTTCATAATACAAAGATTATTGGGGGATTAGCATTAGATGTTGGGGAAGCATTCCATGAATATAAGCAATAAGTGGATGGTAATGAGAAAACTCTCAGACATTTTCATCCATATTTCACAGAAGTTTCCTTGTGTTGACATCTGCAGAAGACTGATGAGCCCTTATGATATATTCACCAACTGAGCATAGGAACACAGCCAAACCTGTCCTTGGGATATGCATGTAGGGTTTTCAGGAGAATAAAGCCACTTTTCTTGTTTGTTATATATTACTAAATAGCTGATAGTCCTTAATTAAAAAATGTATATTCAATTAAGTTGATATTCAATATTTATAGGAGAATCAGGAGAATCCCAGAATCTTGTTCATTTAATAAGTTAATGAATACGAGCATCGTTTCTTAACTACAATCAGCTGTTTTCAACAGTACATTTTTGGTTGTTTGCTTTCATAGTGTCTAAACTAGAACATAAAAATAAATGATCAGTGACGGTCATTTTATATATTCAAGTAAAATACTCAACACATACATTAATTGAATCCAGCTCCCCACATCCCATCTATAACCTTGAAGTTATTTTTTTTTTAAAAAAAGACTCTCACAAGTATCCAAGTGAAAAATAAAAAACTTAGGTCAAATTATACATTAGCTCTTCCATATCTACATGAGATAAAATTGATGAATTTCAACAGTAGATGAAATCAAAATGCTCCCAATTAAAGTAAGTGAAATTCACTGGCTAATCCAGCCACGGAAATTAATAGGCATCTGCTCATCTCAAGTTCCTGGCCTGGTAAGTAGACTTGCCCCTTATTATCTAAGCTGCTTTCCTTTGCAATCTGGCTCACTTTGCAATGGCAATTTCTACAAAGGCCACAGAAATTGGCTGGCATGAGGGAGATGAGAAAAACGTGTCTCAGTGTGGCTCCTGTTCTGCCTGCAACACCTCCCTTTGTTTTCTTCCTTCCTCACCTCCCCCACCCAAAGATTAGATCAATCTGCTGGTGTCTCCATCATTCCACCTTCTTCTTTCAATAATACAGGGGGAAAAAAGTATAACAAAACACTGGTTTCACCATAAACACTTTCAGAGATTTTTTTCTTTTTTAATTTGTGTGTTTTCCTGGTTGCCAAAGAGACACTTCTATAAATGGGATCCATCCTCTGTTTAGTACAGGTTTCTGTCTTGCACACTCCTCACTGTCACTTGAATATTATGTTTAAATAAATCAGATTTAGAGTACTAAACAAACACCAAGCAAGTGAACTGTTGTATTCTTTTTATTGTAACTGGTTCTGATGTTAACTTTCTCTGTCCAGCCAATGGTCTTTCAAAATGTAAAGACTATCTTAAACATCAGAATCACCCACAGTGAAGAGTAGCTTATTTGAAACATAAATTCCTGGGGCTACCCCTACTGGACCAGCATCTCATGATGAGAACCCTGGGAACCTTCATTGTTAATAAACACCCCCAGTGCTTCTTATGCACTAAAATCTGAAACTCACAGCCAAGTCAAGGCATTCTTTCCCCATTCTTAAAAAGAAAAATAAAATAAGTTCTCTGTGAGCAGTTATCACTAAAAAGAAAACTAAAAACAATCACATTTCACAGAATTACAAATGTACAAAAGAGGTTAATTGGAAAATTATGCTGAGCTCCTACTACTCCACACTACACCTTGTGTTTAGAGCATGTCAGTCCCCATCATGTTTTGCACCATATCATATGCTATAGTTTGGATCTTATCTGCTCCCCAAAAGGCCCATGTATTAGAGTCTTGGTCCCCAGCTTGACACTATTGAAAAGTGTTGGAAAGCTTCAGAGGTGGGGCCTATGGGGAAGTCTTGGGTCACTGGAGATGTGCCCTCAAAGGGAAGTGTGAGTCTCTTCCTCTTCCTCTTTTGTTCCTGTCCATGATGTAAAAAGACTTCCTCCGCCATCTGCTCCTGTTATGATGTACTGTCTTGCCATAAGCTCAAAGGCAACACAGCCAACTGATCATGGACTGAAAGCTCCAAAACTATGAGCCAAAACTAAACTTCTCCTTTTTGTAAGTTTATTATTTCAGATAATGAACTATTTCAGATAATAAACTATTATTTTGTTACAGTAACGGAAGGCCAAATAACACATTATGTTTAATATGTTTATCTCCTCTACTTGACTATCAGTTACTAAGAAGAAGTATTACTTTCTTCCTTCATTTCCTAATGCCAATAGCAGTGTCAATTATATGTAAATGAAGAAATGAGAGAATAAATATTTGTCTAGTAAGTAAGCTTATTCAAATATAGTAGTTACCTTGAAAAACGCCATTTGAAGTTGCCAGAAGAGCAATGTATCGTATTCCATTGAATCAAACATGCCACTGATTATAAGACATTCCATTATTTTACAGACTACTAAGAAAAAACACTTTGGAAAGTCAACAGGATGCCACCATTGATTGTAAGATATGCTGAACTTTCAAGGATGATAAAAAATGTGAAAAAGTACTTGTGTAGAAGCTAATGAAGTAGATAGTGTATTGTGTGGCACCCTCGCAGTCATAAAGAGTAACACTCCCTCACAGGAAATGGTTTTCTTATTTGCATTGTCTGTTAATTTGTTTTGCCACATCATACAAAGCAAGTAGGGAGGATATTTCCCCTCATGAACCAAAATGTGAGAGTTTCTACAGAAAGACACTTTTCCCACTGCATACTGTCCAAAAACATGCAACTCACTGTGGAACATGGTTCTCAGCAGACACAATCTCTCAAATAGGTCACTTGTCTCTCCAACCAGTATGCTTTTGTTTAGGCCACAGAGCTCTGTAAATAGGAGCCCAAAATTGTATTCAGCATTTAAATGGGAGTAATAAAAGTGAGTGGGTGGGCCAGGGATTGAAGCTGAAGCCCTCTATTTAAATGAATTTTAAACCCAATTAGGTGACTAATTGTGCATCAGAACTTAGTTGGTGTACAACATGTCATTTATGGTTAATGATGATTTAAGATGATGAAGATTCTAAAATTCTCCATTTAGATTGCTTTGTTCTCCATTTCAATGAGTCAAATCACTAAAAGGCAGCTTTATTTTTGAGAATGTTCTCCTTTTTAATCACTCTGCCTGGTAAATTTGCAGAAATTTGAACATATCATAAAATAGAACCCAATGTTAGAAAAATGAAAACTAAGAAATTCGCTATTTAAACCCCTCCCTAGAGCCTTATAGATGGCATAGAATTGAAGCAGTAAATTCTGGGCCACATTTGCCAAGCACAAAGTGCTACACTGGTAATTATCAATATTTCAACACAAAAGGAGCCCTGCGTGGGTAAAACCTTTCACAGGCCTATGTAGTATGATAGTAAATAAACTCTTCTTCAGTAATTGCTGTAAGTGAACTTTGGGGGCCCATGGGGGCAAAGTAAGAAATTAAATTTTTTTATTCAACTGGTCAGACAAAAAGATGGATTATGTTTTCAAGGAAATAAAAAGCAGGCAGTCCTTGTTTTGGAAAGTTCACATGAATCTACTAATGGACAGAGCTTACGCACCATCTCTTCCTGGGTACTCCTTCTTTAGTCGTCAAACTTACTGGAATATAGCAGGTCAGGGCGTAAAGAGGGGGAGAGGGTCCTCATTCTTCTCCACTGTGAAGATCTGACAGCCTTCAGTACAACCTCCCATCTGAGGATCTGACAGCCTTCAGTACAACAGGGAGAGAAAACAAGAATCCCCTCTCTTACTCTCCATGTGGCCCTCCCACTTTTTCAATGACCCAGAATGCTATACTTTTCCTTTTTATCTGCTTCTGTACAATCTCCAGCCAATATTCTGCATTCTGAAAGCAATCTCCTTCTCCCATTGTGTAACTTTCAGAAGAAAACTGGAAATCTAAATTTTAATCCCGTTTACCACTCTTTTCCCCCCTCTTTAGGAAATTCCTTTCTGTCTCTGAACCTCAGCTTTTTAATATGTATAATAAACATAATATTTACCTATGATTTTCTTATAAATATTACATAATATAATGAATATGAATACCTAGCAGCATATCTAAGATACAGATTGAATCTCATTCAACTAGTATTTAAGAGCCTATTTACTCTGTCAATTAAGATGGATTGGTATATAGGTGAGTTAAATGTGGAGTAGTGAACCAAACTATCTTGGTGCTTCCTCTTTTACTGCCCAAGTTCTGTTGGTGGGAAAATTAAACAAACAGCCATATACATCATGATAGTGTTCAGACCCTGGGATTACAGTAGGTTTTGTGAGACAACTGTGCTGGTCTGTCCAGAGGCTGGACAAGTTACTAAAAGGTATGTAAAGCTGGCCCAGCCAACTAGGAGGAAAATTGTTCCAGGCCCAGAAAACAGCTGAGGGAAGGCAGTACTTGTTTCCAAAAGTGAAAGAAGTTGTGTTTACAAAAGGTCAGCAGCTTTAACATAATCTGTCCAAGAAGAAAGTGCCAAAATAGAAAAATAAGGATTTCTTAATGAGTTTGGACTTTGTTGTTGAGCAATAGAAAACAAATAAAAGCCTTCTAATTTGAAAAGCGATACAAATCAGATTCTAGAATGATTGCTCTTGCTTTCCTTTGAAAAACAGATTGCAAAGGAATAATGCTGCAGGAAGGAATGACATCAAGAAGACATCTATGTGCTCCAGGAGAAACTAGATAGGGACACAGCCTAGTGTAAGGGCAATTGTGGGTAGATGAAGGTATGTCTGTATGAGAAAATGACTGGGTAGAAGAAAAAGATAAATGATAACTTAATTGGAGAGTTTGGGAGTAATGGGAGGGGAGGAGGCAGAACAGAGTTGAGGAAAATTGAGAAGTCAAGGAGTCAGACTGAATGACAAGGACATTCACTGGAAAACAGACTAGGGAGGAGGAGGAGGAGCTCTGTTTTAGGTATTCGTAGAATGCCTCTTAGGAAGCTGGAGAGTCCTCTATGAGAAGATAACCAACCAAATGGCAGTTGAATATATGGACGTGTCATTATTATTTTTGTGTCATTAGATTATGTCATTATTATTTTTCAATCTGTTGTCTTCATTAACTCTGGCTATCTTTGCTTAGGATGATCTTTCTGAACCGCACAGTTCAGCTTATACTTTCTCAGGTCATTGGGATTCGAAATATGGCAAAGCATCGCTATAAAGCACAATGAGGAAAACCTCTAAGTGTTTGCTGGGTCTGATCCCAGCATACCTATAATTTTTCTGAAGAGTGGTTGTCTTGATCTCGGTATGTGAAGAGAGCAAACCACATTCATTGCATAAAAAACCTGACTTTGCTCAGTGCATCCTCTAGACACCTGCCATGTGGTCACCACGTTGCTCCATCTAAATAAATCTGAAAAAAAAATCTGCCACATAGAGTACCTCAACTAACGTGTGGCAGGCTTTTGTCAAATGTGGTCTGAGGGAAGAAATGAAAAGCGGGGGCTTTCTATACTGCAGGACACAGCCAGCTGAGTTCTCTGTGCACTAAAAGAGAAGCAAGTTTGTAGCACAGCAAGCTTGATAGAGTATTCTGTGAAGAACTCTTGCATAAATGAAACTACATAAAAGAGCCTATGCCAACCAGTACACAATTACAAGCAAAAATCGGAGCGTCTTTGTTCATTTTCTACTACAGAAAGCTCTGCTGGGTACTGTATAGCCATGAACAATTTCTTCACCAATTGCATCAGGCACTTAAGAAAATGTTTTTCATAAACATTTGAGTAGCAGATTTTCCCCTGATGTCTGCCTGTCCTTTTGGGTTTAATCAATGTTTTGCCTTTGAAATTCATTTTTCTGAGATTCATTCCATGAGCAGCACTTAGATTCAGAACCAGTCTGTATTTCCCTTCTGAGAAAATGCTGATCCCTGTGTTTTAGATATTTACTAATGAACAGAAAAAAAAAAAATCCCAAATTCAAAATCATCCCATTTCTCTTCCCTTTTACATTGGAATCTTCACCTTTGCCATACTCTTTATGAAGGTCCTATCATCCACTTTGTGAACCATTTAGTTCTTATACAAATCAAAGAGGCAGAGCTGTTTTTCTGGATCTGTAGTTTATTCGTCTATAGTAAGTGAAAATTATCATTTCACTGACACAGCTATCTTGTCTCTGCTGCCTCCTCCATGCCACATCATCACTACCCCCACCTTCCCCAACATTCGTCACACATGCGAGATAAGCTCTCTAACACTGAGCTATATCCCCAGCCCTCTTTATGTTTATTTTGAGACAGGATCTACCTAAGTTGCCCAGGCTGGCCTTAAACTTGTAATCCTCCTTCCCTAACCTCCTGAGTCACTGAGATTATAGGCATGTGCCACCGTACCTGGCTCCAACTGCCTCTATATTAAAATATGGTTTTGCTGGACAAATTTCTCAAGGTTTGAATGCATAGAAAATTAGTAACTAATCTTCTTTATGCCAGTAAACTCAAATTGCATTTTTCTCACCCTGCATGTCTTCATAAGAACTTGGTCTCCTCTTTTCTTTGAAACACTATTACATGGATTACGAGAAAAGCACAAAATTTCAACTCATGCCAAGGACTAAGGATGGTGATTTTTAAATATAATAATGATGACACAATAACAATAGCTACCACTTATTGAGATTGTTCTGTATAGTAGGACTTTGCCAAGATTTTTGCTAAGAGCTTAACATATTCTGAAAACAAAACGGGCCCTGTAAAAATGCCATGAGGTTGGTATTTGCTTGGATCACCTTCTTTTCACTCTGTTGATAAGGGATTTCAATCTTAGTGTCATGAACAGGGCTGGTTACACAACATCCAGCACTGGACAGAAGAGATAGAGAGCAGCTGATTAGTCATATTTACTCACAGCTCAGGGCAGAAGGAGACCACATGCTATGAAGGACCATATGGAGACTGCACTCAGGAACAGAGTGAAAAACCAAGGACTACTGGAGGCAAGCTTTGTAATAACAAAAGGTGGCGTTATCCCTGGTTCCCAAGGAAGGATGTAATTGACTTTTTTGAATATTTCTGTGAACAAGCAGAGAAGCCGAAACTGAAGTAGAAATGGCACCAGGTCATTTGAGATGGGAGATTGTTTAGCTAGGTGGTCTTAGCCATGAAACCAAGAGGGGATGGGAAACTCAGGGTTAGAACATTGAGCCCTTCCAATTACATAAGAAAATACATGAGAAAGCACATGATATTAAAGTTTAATTTTAGTTCCAACATTTTTTATTATTGTTGCTATTATTTTGATTTTCAGATGCAAAAACTGAAATTCAAGGAGATTTAAAAATATCCTAGGGCCACCCAGGTATTAAGTGGTATAGCCAAGATTCGGAATTGGGTTTCTTCATCTCCAAAGATGAATTAGTAATTATTTCTTGACTTAAATAAAGCTTTCTTATTCTTCTGTTGGAAAATATAACCAAGTTGATTTTACTTTAAAAAACAAATGCTTTGCTTAGAAATTATAGGAAGTAGAATAATCCCCATGGGTCCCCAGAGATCACTAATCCCTGTATTTCATGAATATGTTATTTTTGTGGCAAAAGGGACTTTGCATATGTGACTAAGGATCTTGCAATAGGGATAGCATCCTGGATTTTCCAGGTAAGTTAAGATTATCACATAAAGGTCTTTATAGGTGAAAGAGGCAGAAGGAACACAGGAGGTACAGAAGCAGAGGTCTGAGCCATAAAGTTGCTGATGGGCTCATGAGCCAAGGAATGCAGGCGGCCTCTGGAAGCTGGAAAAGGCAACAAAACAGATTTTGCAGGAGCCTCCGGAAGGAATCAGCCCTGCCAACACCTTAAATGCCATTTCCTTAGGGAGGACATTCCTATGACCCAGACAAGTTCAGCACCCCAAGTTGCAGAATAATTTATTCATTTAAAGAATATTAAATCTAAATCCAGAAAGATAGTATTTGTTTTCTATCTTTCTTCCCCCTCTCTCTCTCTCATTACTGGAGATGGAACTCAGGGAAATTTTGGCCTCACACTTGCAATCCCCCTGAGACAGCCTCCCAAGTCCCTGGGATCACAGGTATGTGCCATGCTACCCAACTTCCATTTTCTTAATGTAGTGGAGTAAATGAAGAAAAACTGTAGAACTAAATCTCCATATCAGAGAGTCTGTGAAGGGTCCACGAAGAATGAGGTGGGAGATTCGAACTCAAGATGCTTGGAGACAGGTTCCAAGGGTTCTTGCCATGTCTGGGCACATCAGTGACTCCTTATAGCTAACATGAAAATATGGGCTACACATTCTTTTTTCTCCTCAAAAGAAAAGTGATGGGTTTCCAATCGTCTCTTACTGTTCTAGAAGTTTTGGCTCAACTCTTCATTCCAAAGAATTATATCAGGGGGGAATAGTGACACCTAGAACCTGTTCAGAGACATGTATAAACACATGTGATTGAGAGGAAGTATAGCACACTGGATTGGTGGCAGGACTCTCCATTTCTTAGCCAAATAAATGTCATCTCCATCTTGGACAATGGAAAGAGCCCTCCTTTGGCTGTCAAAGAGCTCAATAAATAGCTATACCCAGAAAGCATGTTTTTTCTTCTACTATTAAAATATCCAACTCTTACCCTATTCAGGCATCAATATTATTCCAGACTTGCTTTTGGAAGATTGATTTTAATGCTTCCTAAATTATACATTGCTAAAAGACACATTATTGTAAAAATACTAATTTTTCCTCAATTGCTCTATAGCATCAGTTCACTCTCAGTAAAAATCCCAGTGGGTTTTATTTCTAATTATTTATTTATTTATTTATTTATTCATGCTGATGGTTAGATTTATATAGAAGTTATAAAATGCCAAGTATACCCAAGACAATCTTGAGGAAGAACAAAGCTGGAAGACTTACAATGCCAAATTTCAGAACTTTGTATAAAACTATGATTACGATACTGTAATATTGATGCATGAATTGAAAAATACTGATCAATATATGGGCACCAAGGCCCAGAACAAGATTCATATGCAGACTGGTCAGATTACATTCAGGAATCTCTCATATTACCTGCTCCCAATATCTATGCTTTCTATTCTACAGGGGAATTTGGAGGATCCAAGAATGAAACTGTAATCAGTTCTTTTGATGGGCTAGCATTGGTAGAAAAGTCAAAGAGGGGAAGACTATCTGAAAACTCCAGCATGTTCAGCTGGAGAGGTGAAGAAACCAGTGGAAGGTCTAGGGCAAGCTGCTGCCTGCATGCTCCTCCACTCCTGTGGGTGTGCAGCCAAGCAGATAATAATCAGTTATTTGATTTATACCTAATGTTATACTCTAGGACAATACAAAAATATAAATTTTTTTCAATAAATCTTCCTGAATAAACAGGACATCCATGTAGGAAAACAATTAATCTCAATACCTGGTCTTGCATTAGGATGGCCCTAGACTGTAAAGGAAGATAGTACACAAGCTTCTTGACTGCTTTTTATGTCAACAGGGTTCATTCCCTCTGATAGATGCCTAATGGAAAGGTTCAGAGACAACCAAGAAAAGTAATTTATGTAAACAGAGAGCAATGAAATCATCTACACAATCAGACTTTCAAGGAGCTTGTAGTACATCAAACAAATTGCCTGATTGATTTTTTTAAGTCATTAAGGTAAACTGCTGTTTGTTCATAACTACCGTTAAGATTATTGCTTTGGTAGACAAATGTGCCTGCTGAAAGTGACAGCTTTTAATCAGTTTCCACTGTATTGATAACAGATAGAAATAGAAATGATAGGACAAATGCATAGTTCATATTTCTTTTCCATATTTTCATTCATCTTGGGTCATCAGAGTCACAGGTTTATCAAATTCACATAAAACAGTTCATATTTCATATTAGGGATTTTCTTTTATATTTTTCATTATCTGTACTCACCTTCCTCTTTATTGCTATGCATTACTGAACATTTAAAATATTAAATAGTGTATTTTTCTTGAGTTTTCAACTCCTAAAAGACTAGTGAACCCCCCAAAATCAATATTTAGCATGTGTACATCCTGTAATAACAAGATCCCCTTCAGTTGGGTTATTAGCACTTTATGATAGCATCTGGGTCCTGATTGCATTTTTAATGGCAGTAGGTCATGTATTTTATCATCTGGGAAAACCTAAGAGATGTTGTAAATAGATATGTAATAAATAGAAGACATCAACATTCTAGCTAAATATTTATTTCCTCAGTCAGAAGGAAATAGCACTTAAAATCTGACCTTCAAACATCAAGAAATCATAATGCATAATTAAGTTTGAAAATAATGTGTTCTTCTGTAATATAGCAGTTTGCATAATTTCAAGAGCCTAAATTTGTGTTTATTTAATTTAACTTCATTCTTACAAATCAGGAAAAATAACATGAAATAAAAGATATTTCTTGCTAACATATTAAGTTCAAATAAGTACAGACATTACAAATTAATTTAATCATCTTTAAAAAAAGTGAATGAACTTCTATAACATGGAAAAATAATAATTGTCTTGCTTATTTTCATAGTTTCAAATTATTAAGCCTCTAAAACTACTAATGTTATAACATATAATATTCATAATAATTAATATGCAAATTATAAGCAATATGATCTTTCATTTCAGTTGCTGGCTTTTGGCTCAGAAGATGCTAATCTGATTAGTATCAGATTTACTTCGCATATTTCCAGCTTCCTTTCTATACTTTATGCTTACTTATTATTTCACTTAATGAGAAACTAATATATACATCATCTTAGAATTTATTTCTTATACCTGCTTTGTTCCTGATAATCCTAGGGCTACACAGAAATTATCCAAAAGCATTCATTTAGTCGCCCAAAGAACAAATTTTTCCCTGAACCACTCATTGTTTTCAACTTGGCTTTTTCTTTCCTTTACTGTTGTCTCTCCATTTAACGTCCATGTTTGCCTTCCATAATTCCAGTTCAAGAAATGTAGACATCCATCTACTTACGCTAGTATGCTAAGGCATGAATAAACTACTGGACACCAATCATTCCATTTGCTTTTGACTTAGAAGACAATGAGAGTTAAATAAAATTCTGTAACTTGGTGGACTTATCAACAAAATGATAGTGAAGATAAGTATTAGGAATTTGATTTCCAGTACAATGAAATCCTATAGTGTGGCCTATGTTCTATAACTTCTGTCACTGGTTAAAGACAGCTTCTGTAACCAAGTACTCTCCACAGGCAGAGCATGTTCCTACAGAAAGAATAAAAGCTGCAGGTCACAGTCTCTGGTGTTAACAGTGGGCAGCTTTCAGTGACTAGAGTTTATCCCTTCAGGGATGCGAGAAAGAAAGAAAAAAAAATAGCATCTGCTACCAAAAGGAAGAGTGGCAGCAATTATGAAAAATCTTACCTATCACCCATGTCCTGCGAAGAAGAGGGAATGGGTGGGTTTCCCTTCATGGGATGTGCTGGCTGAGAAATAAAAGCTAAGAAAAATAGTGCAGTGAAATAACCACAGAACACAGAAAGTATTTTCAAAGAGCAGGCAAAGACAGGTCTAGCTTCTAAGAAAGAAAAAAGCCTGCGTCTGCTTTAGTTATATCAGAAAACATCAAAGAAATTCTATGGAAACTTCTTCACCAGAACAGGTTGGAGGTGGGAGCAGGTAGGCTGCTCAATTCCTAAAGGGTTATGCCCATCTGCAGGGCTATGGGGAACCTTCGAATTAAGTGAAAAGGAAGTTCACGTGCTTTGGGGATCTATAGGGTGGGACTGCCACAGGAAGTTCTCAGTGCCAGGTTTACCCATATGCATTTCATGGATGGCTTCATGCACTCACCATTAACCTCTCTCACCCCCAAATCTTCACAAGTGGGAATGCATCATAGTTAGAGTCATGAGTCATCAATATTATCCCAATGAATGATCATCTTCTTCATCCTAAAATATTTACTCAGTCTTCTGTGTAAATCCCTAGGTACAAGGACATAAAAGAACAGAATGCTAGTATAGACTATTGAAGTATTTATAACTTACATAAAGTTAAAACATAATTACAAAAGAAAAAATAACAATATATTGCATCTTGAATGAATACAGCATAGTTATTAATTCATTAAAATTTTATCAACAATAAGCCACAGGGATATCTTATCCCTGCTCCACTATTGAGTTACAGAGTGACGAAGTGTTCCCCAATGTTGTATGACTTCAAACTGGCACAGAAACTCCTGAGATTGACAATAAATGCTTGAATTAATTAAAGAAAGTGACTTGGTCAATATAATGCCAAGACAGGAAAAGAGGTCACTATTTCCTTCAATACATTCACCATTTTATGCTATAATATCCAAAATCAATGGCAGTAGGTGGGACTTTATTCGTCCTGTCAATTCAATCTTCAGCCAGATCCAAATGAGCACCCAAATTTTTTTCTGCTTTCAGATTTCATAATAATGTTCAGGAAACCAGGAACTTGTTTTGAACATGACCCATTTTACTAGTTAGAACATCTAGTCATTATGTTACAAGCCTCTGTAATGATCTGCCTCTTGCTATTTATTCTTCATTTATTAAGAGTGTTGGGGAATTTCTCACATACTAGTATTTATGGAAAAAAAAACAAAAAAATTAAATGACTTTCACTGAACTTCAAATGGGCAATCTTAGTTATGAGAAATATTATACTCTTATTAAAAAGTGAATATCATAGAGGAAAATAGCTAGTTCTTGGAACATAAACAGTGAGGTTATGTTGTAAAAATGCCACCCAAATATTCAGAAAGTGATTTTGCTCAGTGCCAACAAGAAAAAATCAGAAGAATGAAAAAAACAAAGTAATTTCCATAAGATTAACTGTTAATGTTATTAATTTTGTTGCAACTACAATTCCCATGTATACATACCACCAAGAATTACCAGGTTACATTAGAATTCTTTCAGGAAAGACCAAAACAAAATCATTCACCTCTTAATGAGAATGACATTTATCTCCTCTGAAGGACATACAGAAATAAAACAGATCTTCATTCACTAAGAAATGTCCACATGGCATATAGAAGTTGGAGAAATGAATAGAGGAAGAAAGACACTGAGAAAATTTTAAAGAGATTAAAACTATCGGGCATACTTTCCTAAAGGGTAAGTCTTTTCAGGTAAATGTGAAGGGAATTTAAAAAGAAAATACATGTCTGGGTATTAGCAAATCTCAAAGGTGTTTGACATTTGTACCTCACAGAATTTTCCCACTTACAGAAACCCAGTGGACATGGGGATAGGGAGAAAGGAAGTCTAATAAGTAATAAGAAACCAAGTATGTAGCTGAAAAGAATTTCATTCCTTAAATTTAGCCAACTGCTTGGTTTGTTGGTGGAAATGAGAAAGGATGCAGAAAATTTTCTTTCTAGACAACAGAAGAAACTAAGGAGTTATCAAGAGAAGACTATAAAGCACTGAGGAACATGGAAGAACTGATCCCTTAATACATAATACTCTGAATTAGGATAATGTCAGTTTAGAAGTTTGCTTGAGAAAGGATTGGAAACAGGAGTATTCACTCAGAATTATTTTAAGTGTTAAGATGAACAAAATTAAGGCTTATTTTTGTAAGACACAGAGGGGAAATTAAGATTTTCACATGGGAATTTCTTTTTCTTATTTACACAAAGAAAATTATATCCTGTGAAATTCAACCAGTCTCACAAAGCTTTATCTACATCTCAATTAAATGGTACAAGGAATTGTATAAGGAACCTAGCTAGAAATAAAACAAGCATGTAAGAAACTCTGATCGAATTTAAGATTTTTTTCTCAAAATAGAATTTAAGATAACAAAGAAATAGTAAAAACAATAGTGATCCTTTTCTTTTATTGTTTTGTTAACTTATCTGAACTTTATGCCCAGTTCATTAATATGTAAGACTCATTATTTTAGTGAAATATTATAGCTATAAATTCTTGTTTGCTCAAATTTTCCATCTTCCGATAATGTGGAATAACATGACCACTTTTTTCTGGAACCCTATCAAATCCATATAAATAGTAGTGCCCTTTACTCCTCCAGCCATGGCGGAAGCACCTGGCCTAGACCTGCCTATCAACATGCTCTGTTTCTCTGGCCAAGAACAGTTTCAAGGCCTAAACCAAATCTAAAAACAGCAGGTGCTCTTTCAACCTTCATTAGTAAACGTTGATGACATGAATGAATGCCTGTGTCAGATAAGATAGGCTTGTCTCTTTCCTTTAGGAGGTATAATCCTGGCACCATCTTTTATTAACTTATTGGAAGAAGCTCACCATCAGTAGATGATAATGATGACGAGATGAAAGAAAGCAGAGACAAACATAACTATGAGTTGAAGAGAAAATTGACATGAAACCCTCCTAAATTTCTGCTTTTGTGAACTGATAAAGTTGACCTCAGTTTCTACCACTCATCCAAGGTAGCTCCTGACACAAAATAATCACTAGCAATGTTTTCCCAAACTATCTAGCAGAAACAGACGTGATCAAACAAGCAATCATTATCAATTTAAATAAAAGTTTTATCACTATAGATATCAATAAAACTCAAAATTATTGCCAGAATAAGCAGAAATTCTGCTCACAGTACATTTTTAATTCAGAGTTGACTCCACATTAAGCCTAATAATATTACTTTAGGAAAAAACAGATAATGTCAAGTTCATATAAACTGTGTATCCTGCCTAGAAGACTCTAAAATTCTAGATGTTTACTACTTAATTTTTATGATTGAAGATTTTTGTATTGTATTAGAAAAATTTACAAATTATTTGAACTCCATTTTGCATTTCCTTTTCTTTCTTCTTGCTTTGGAAACTATTTCAAATTCGCCATCAATTGATGACTTTCATCTTATGAACATTAAGTTTTGGAATCATAAGCTCAGAGTCCTATAAGACCACAAAAGAGACTTTACTGTATGGTGAGCTAAAGAGTATCTTAAGCTATAATTCTGGTAAAACTAATTCCTCTTTCAGCCTTTGGGAATTAAGCCACAGCTGTAAATTCTGCCTCAAAGTGTAAAAAACTAATGGGAAGAAAATACCTCAACTGTAATTCAACATTCAGTCAATAAATGTATATGGATTACTTTTCATGAAATCGGTGTTATTCTAAGTATTAGAGCCAAAACCTTGAAGAAGGTAGAAAAGTTCCTGACGTGACCCTGATATTATAATCGGAAACAGAGATGATAAAGTAGAAAGTGAATGAGCATAAAATTTAAAGGGTACTATATTACAGAATGACCAGGTTAAGGAAAGTCACTCTGGGAGGCCCAGATGAAGTCACCATTCATAATACACCTGGGAGACAAGCATTCTAAACAGGGAGACCTGAAGGTGTAAGCACTCTACAGAGGAAGTTACGTTTGTAATGCAAGACGGGCAGATTAATTCCTTGCTTCTGTGGCTGAAGCTCATAAGCAGGAGGAAGTGTGGCAAGTGATGAAATCAGAGACCTCTGGATGTTGGTAAGTCTGGGAAGACTCTATTGTAATCATCCAGAGGAGACATGATGGTAACTTGAACTGAGAAGTTGAAATGAAGAGAAGTAGAATAATTCAGGATTTATTTGGAAGTATAGATGATAAGATTTATTAAAAGCATCCAAAAGGAAGAGAAGAAACTGACAGATCTCATCGCTGCAGATGATGATGGAATTTAAGAATGTTCCAGGATGGTTTTACTGACTCCATCTAATGCAGTGTTCTTACCAGACTTTCCAAGTGAAGCTAACTGGTTAAATTTACTTTTATTTTCAGGACATTCATAAATTAAAACTTACCAAAGTAGTCAATACGATTAATAAGGTAATTTATGATATGATCTATTTTTCTTTGGAAAGAAAAATAATTACCTTTAAAAGTAATATTTTATTAGGGAGAATCTGATGGGAGTTTGAATATTCTAAGTTTCAAAATTGATAATTGTACACAACCTTATACAGAAACCCCCTGTGAATCCTCTAGATCTTCTCTCTGTATCACTTATATAATCATTAGCTATTACTTTTCATTTTGGAGGACAGACTTTCTAACTTACTAAATATTAAACTTGCTTTTGTATATCCTCTCCATTATTTAACACATTTTCTTTCTCACAATAATGGCTCAATAAACATTTCTCAGAGTGTAAATCTGTTCCTCTTGGAGAAATGTCTCTTCCACCTTCATCTTTCCACTCTTCCCTCATCCTTCCAGCTCAATCCAGTAAGGACTCCTCTGTAAGCCTCCCTGAAGCCTCCTCTCTCCTCTCAGAGTGCTTCATCCTTCCTGCTACCATCCTTGATCTAGTCTCTCCTCCCCTGTTAGCATAATAGTTGCTGGACCACAAGGAGAAATAAAACAGTCCCTCCATTATGTGTGGAGCTTCATGTTCCATCACCTATTCAAATCTCAACTGACACAGAGAGCCATGTTTCTGTCCCCTGGAACAACACTGAAAACCCTTCATAAATCTTGAATGCTCTATTCTCCTAAACAAATTCAATAAACTATTTAATAGTCTCTTAATATTTTACTAAACAACAATTGTGACCAGAATAGTACTATATTTCAAAATGAAAATTTTGGTAATATTTCTTTAAAATAGATTAGGGTTCACCAACCAACAGTAGTATCCACTTTCTGACTACTGCTGACCACTCACCATATCTCATTTCCCCTACCTGGGTGTATAAGGCACTTCCTTTCCTACAGCAGGAGACAGATATTGGAGTGGATCCTTTATATTCAAATGTAAAAGAATTTTTTTTTTTAATTTTGATGTCCTGAAGAGACAGTGTGGTATTTTCCAGAACAAGTCTGGTGGTCATGCTCCTTCCTTCTTGCAATGACCTTCTCTTCAGACCAAACTTTTCATTTTAGGTTTTGAAACTGGTCTTTTTTCACATCTCATTTTCCCTACTAAACTATAAACTCCCAGACCAGTGCTAATAACTACCCCAAGGTGTTCATCAAATACTTGTTTAATAAATTATTGCATACATTAATTAGCAAAAACTAATCAATGAATGAACAAATGAATGGCTGCTTTGATGGCTAAGATTTAACATGAGGGCAATCTCCTTTGGGCCATTTTTTTTAAAGCCTTCAATCCAGTCAGATTTGCATTAGAAAGTCTCCTTTGTGCAAACACTCCAGGGCAATTGTGCAAAATCACTTTGAAAGTAAACGCCATCAAATATTAATAAAATAAGCCCAGAGAAATAAACTTATAGTTTATTGAGATAAAAACAGTATTTTTCCCCCCTGAAGTATGAACACACACAGGATTTTAAAACTCCACCCTAACACCAGACTGTGGATCCTGGATGACAAAACTAAGAAAAGTATTCTGACAGATTGATAAGATCCAATGATTATAAAATCCTTAAAATAATGAACAAGGACCTTAGAAATTGCTGCTTAGAAATTGCTATCTTTACTAAGCAGGTGCCCCCCTCCTCCTCTTCCTTATCAGCAGTTCTGGATGGCCCTGAGCTCTGGACCACAGGAGACAACACCAAGAAGTTAAAGTTATGCAAGCAAAACCCCAGCAGTGGGCTCCAATCACGTGACACCAAGAGTCTAGGGACACTTGAGTCTAGGGACAAGCCCCAACCAATAATTTTAAAAACCAACCAACTTCCCTTTCCTGCCCTGGAGTGTTTATACTCCAGATACTGTGTGGGGAGCTCTGAGCTTTTTCTTTCACTTTCTTTTTTAATGAAATTCCTGCTCACTTTCATACCTCATTGACTCATGAGCCCAACGCCAACTTCTACAGGTAACAATACTGCAATCATGCTGAACTAAAGGCAGTCCAGGATCTCTACTCTAGAATCTAGAAAGGCCTTGTGAATTGTGACAAAAGAAGAAATTAAAAAAAAAAAAAAAAAAAGACATCCTGGACTTACAGCCTGGTTGGGAATAGAGGAAATGAGATTCCACCAAGCTCACACTCAAAGTGATAGTGCTCATTAAGAAATGCATTTTATTATGTCAGGAAACTAAACACTGACAAAGAGCCAATTGGGCATTAAACAAAATGTATGCATCCTCCTCCTATGAATATGAGAACCCATATCATCCCTGGGACTCATCTTACACATAGAATACACGATAGTAATAGCAGCATTGTCTCCAGAGTCAGAGAGCTGAGGTTTTAAAAAATAGTTCTAACTCTCCAATCCATTGGCCAGTTAACTTGAGCCAAATTATTGACTTCTCTGGACCTCAGTTTACTCTCTGAAATAAAAATACCACTACATGGCAAATTTATATGACTAAGTATACAATATGAGCAGAATAAACTACAAACAACCTTGACAGTGTATTGGGACAGGTCCTCTACCATCTAAACCTCTTCCCCATATTTCAGATAAGTTTTAGTATTATGCAAACAAAGAAGCACTGCATGCAGAATTAGTTATAAATTTTAAATTCCAAGAAACACAAATCATTAACTAATAAATAATGTGGTATAACTAACTGGCATTTCATTTTCCCTGATGGGTCCAGTGTAGCACTTCTCTGGCAGAAAGCATAGGTAAAGAATAGATCAAGCAGATCCACCTTGAAGGAAAGAAACTGTGCCAAAGACCAGAAAGAAAATGTTATCATTAATCTGAGAAAGAATGTCAAAAAATCTAGCTGTGTTAAAAAGCTGTGTCTAAAATTAATAACACTTACAGGTTAATTGTATGACTGAGGATTAGTGGTACCAGCAGTCCTACTGGTACCTCCTGGCCACTAGGGGAGCAAGTAAGTACTGCTTCATAGAAAAATGTCATGTTTCAAAACCTGCTGGTACTATTAAAGGGAAAGAATTATTTTTATTTTCTAGAACCACAGAAACTCTTTCTTGGGGATATAGAAAGACAAATTTGCCAGTTCTCCTTGGAAAGAAAAAGGAAATAAAACACAAATTCAATAATTAAAAATCTGATAGGGGCTTGGGTCATAGCTCAATGGTAGAGCGCTTGCATAGCACGTGTGAGGCGCTGGGTTTGATCAAAAATAAATAAATAAAAAAATAAAAGTATTGTGTCCATTCTCAACTAAAAATATTTTTTTAAAAAAATTCTGACATTCTAACTGCCTTTAAACCTCTACTGTTTTTTGGTAGATTTAAGTTGCCAGAGAGAATACCCCAATGAGATATCTTCAGATAATACATACATTCATTTATTTTTAAATTTGATATGCTATAATTATTTATTCTCATGTATGTCAAATGTGGGCCAGACATCTGAAAGCCTCAGCCCTCATTTGTAGTAGTAGGGCAAGACCAAACATGCACATGTGCTCAACAAGTTGTTCTGCTATGCTGCTTGCTTTTCATTACACACACATGAACACACATACACACACACCACATGCAAAATTCAAATAATACGTATTTAAATATTAAAACATAATCCTAAGTATAATGAACCAAACTCAGTACTACCTAAAGCACTAGAACATATCATATGCTTTAAACTCTGTTGCCTCCTTCCCACATTCAATTGTCTCATTTCCATCCATACTAAATTACTACCATAAACATTGATATTTTCACTTGTTTGCTTTTTTAAAAATTAGTTTGCATCAAACATACATGTATTTAATGATATGTTTTTGATTTCTTGTCCTGGAGTTTTATTAAAATTATGTCTTGTGTGTGTGTGTGTGTGTGTGTGTGTGTGATTTGTAATGTTTCTAAGATTTAAACTTTTATTTTCCAGGTAGGTTGAATTTATTCTCACTAAACCACATTGCATTATCCTACATATAATGGCATTTATCCTCATTTTCCACATTGTAATCTAATTACTATCTTGTTATTGAACATCTGGGCTATTTTAACTTCTGGTTCAATCAACAATACTGCTTGCTACAAACATTCTTACTTATGCCCCCTAGAAGGAAAAGGTAAGAATTTCTCAAGAGCATGTACCCAGTAGGAAACATGCTGGGTCAAAGGTTGTGTGCATCTTCAAAATTCAGGAAAGTTCTAAATTACTGACCAAAATTGTGGTCCCATTTTTTTATTTTTACTAGCAATTTATGAGAGTTCTCATTGCACCACATTCTTAATTGCAACTGGCATTGTCAAAGTTCTTTTTTTTTTAAAGTTACATAAGTTACATGGTTCCTTGGTGAAGTTGTAATTTGTATAATGAAGTTATACTTGTTTTCAAACTCTTATATACCATTTTTATTTCTCCTTCTTCAACATACCTGCACATATCCTTTTCCCACTTTTCTACTGAGTTGTTTGTTATTCCCTTGGTGATTTACAAATATAATTTAGATCTAAACTTTTGTCAATCTTATATGTTAAAACATTTCCTCTCAGATTTTGTCTTGGTTTATTCACTTTCTTTAGAGTTTCTTTTAATGTTCGAAGATCCTTTAATGAAATCATTACCAATCTTTTCTTTTATGGTTATTGCTATTTATTTCTTACTTAAAATAGTCTCATATTTTTCTTTTAATGTTGCCTTTCACATTTGAGTCTCTTATCAATTTAGGGTTGGTTTTTACATAAAGATAAAGTGGGGATATATTTATCTCTCATGTTAACTATTTCAGCATCACTTGTCTATGTTGTCCTTACCATTAACTTTTAACAATACTTTTGATATATTAATATATTAAAAACTAATTGCATTTTAAAAACAATCTTAAATATGGCCCCCTATCTAAAATCTCTTATTTTAAAATATTTAGTAAATTGGTGGATGTTTCAGAGGCCTGTATGTAGGCAGTAAGTAGTGTCATGTACATAATGAGTTCTGTGTGTTCCTCTATGTGGTTAGTTGAATAATAGCCTCTCAAAGATGTCAAAATCTAAATCCCTAGAATTTGTTAATTTGTTACCTCACAAGATAAGATAGACTTTGTAAACAAAATTAAATTCAAGGTCTTGAGAGATGGAGGTTATCCTGGATTTTTGAGGCTGGCTCAAAAATTATTATGACTAAATCTCTGTCCTTAAAAGAGGGAGACAGAGATTTAGTCATAATAGTAGGAGATGTGGTTAAAAAGAATTTCAAGAAATAATTCTGAGGGAGCTTAGAGGAATACTGAGGGAACTTAGAGACAAAAACAGACAAGGAAGATTATTTCTTCAAAGTCTCCAGAGAAACCAGACTCTGACATCTTAACTTTAACCCAGCAAGATTAATTTTGGATTTTGATCCTCCAGAAATATAATACAGTTTTACTGTTTTAAGCTACTGTGCTTGTATTTATTTGTTACATTAGCCATAGGAAACCAATCCACTTTAAAACTTCCGGATTATTTTTTTTCTTGCCTTATTGCTTTAGCTACAAGATCTAGCAAAATGTGTTACCATGTGCCTTGTTTTGTTTTAATTACATGATTTTCTAACAGATCTTAAATATGACAAGAAAGAAAATCTAATGGGAAGATTTTAAATGACCAGAAAAGAACATAATATTCTAAGTAGGAGAGGATATACATGTACCAGAGGCCTGAAATAAATAATGAACATGGTGGGAGTTCTGAAAAAAAAAATTGAAGGATAATTTCAAGGACATAATTTGCAAATTAGAGATCAACTTGCCCATCATTTAAATATGAAAGTATTTTTATAGATATATAAATAGCTGTAATTATAATACAGTATCATTAGATAAGTGGGAGTCTTAACTATCAATTAATAAAATGACCAATGAAATTTAGGAAATTTCCATCAAATACTGTCTTTCTTTATAGCATGGTTTATAGTATAATAATTAGTATGTAAACTTGAATCATTCATCCATCTACTACATTGACTTAACAGAAATAACCAAGAAAAAACTAAAATGCATCTTTGGGTATCTTACAGCTTATTTTACAGAATGATTCTATCATATCCTTGAAGAAAATTAGTATATTATTTTTTCCATAATAGAGACAAATACATGGAGTTTATTGATTCACTATAGCAAGAAGTAAGCAATCAATGAGTTATAAACTCAGTTCTATAAAACTGCTTTGAGAAAGCAATAAAACTAAAAAGAAGGAGGAATTATACTGCCTACTTCCTCAGTAGGGACTAAAATAATCATAAAATATAAATTTCTGAACTCTAAGGAAGAGTACCTCAAAAAGATTATTCTATATTCCCTAAGATCTGAGTAGAGTATGTTAAACAGTTTCAATTTTCTCAAAACTTCCTCTGCCTGTTCTAGTCTAGTCTTGTGCCTCAGTACTGACTCCTTTGGTTGTATGGAGCAGTTCGGTTCATGTTTAATTTGGAGACATGCATCCAAGGTAACCAATATTTCTTGCCCATAGTCTGAGACTGTTTATCACAGCTCCCAATGCAGTGTTTTCTTTTCTCATCAATTGTATTTTTTGTTTTCTGATATTTTCCTGAAAAGACTGTTGCTCTTTCCACTGAACTTCCTTCTACACAAAAATCAATTCATAAAATAATTATTTTCTTCAGCAAGAATTCTTATATATTGACTAAGGGCTGCTTTAACCTACTTATTACTGCTAATCTTCCCTCACACACATTTGCATCTCTAATGCATAAAATCAAAATAGATAAAAGAATACTTAAAAATTCACCTAGAAACATGCTACCTGCCTACCTCTCAAAATGAATGGAGACCTGTACCAGTGAGAGGAGGGAAAAGATGTCTCAGTTTTACCTGATATAGATTTTAAAGGCTTTCTTTATACTTGAACATCCTTCTAATGTCTATTGGTACAATCTGTCTCTGAGATCACAATCTAAGTAAAATAGAAAAATGGGAGGTGGATATATGAATATATATATATATAGGCTGAACTTTGATGTAGACCTCAGAAAAAAATCTAATAATAATTAACATCTATTGATTATCTATATGCTATCTGTTTAGAGCATTTCACATACTTTGTATATTCTAATTCATGTGGTGCTCATAACAACCCAGTGAGTTAAGCATCCATGAGGGTTTGGGAGGAACAGAACTACATAGAGATTAGGAAAAATACCCAGTTATACTACTATAAATCATGGTGCCTCATAGAAGTTCTTAAATTTTTCATGGTATTAGTTAAGAGTCTTGGTGAGCTCAGATCCAGTGGAGGAGAGAACCCTTCTGCTATATGTTAGACTCTACGGGGAAATTATAATATGTAGAGAAGTATAATACATGGTTCTTGTCCTTCTAAGTTTTATATCCTGAAGGTAAGCTCTTAGACATTCTATAAACAGTAAACTAGAATTCTATTCTATAAAACAATAAACTAGAATTCAACCCAGTACCTATTTATTTTATTTAATTTAATAGATATTTGCTGAGATTACTGTATTTCACAAACTGACTAAAGGTGCCAAAACCAGGGTCTATATTCAAGAAGAAAGATGAAAGAGGCATAGATCTATTCAAATGACATCAAGGTTAATGGGGAAACAGCTTGTCAATTACCAATTAAAATTTCAACACAGCCAATGCTCTCAGATACTGGATACCTAGGAGGAAGATGTGACTCACATTTCCTATAAGACCAAGGAATGTTTGCCAAGAAAGATCTATGCCAAAGCTAAATATTTTTAAAGGATAAATCTGTAATATTTTTATGAATGGAACATTTTTCATTTGAAAATATAAGTTCTCATTCCGAAGTAAAACTATTGATTGCCTTTGACATTTTCCTGGTACATCATAGATAGATGAACCTGTATCTGTAGTCCCTTTGTGGACACAATTAAACTTCATATGTTGCAAATCAGTCTTACTTGGAGTTGGCATTTGGAAAATCAATTTAGTGAAAGGCCAGTTGTCAGGGCAATGGACACATGTATCCTCACATCAGTATCCTTATGTTGACTAATACAAAATCTTTTTCAATGACAAGAACAACATCATAAATAGAGAAATTTCTCAAGTTTCATCATTGTAATGCCTTATTTTTACACATTTCAAGAATATATGGATTTGGAAATATATTAGGAGTTATTGTAATTATTTTTTAAATGAATTCAAGACCAACATTTTGACACATATGTCACTAGGGCTCTATTTCAGAAGCATTCGTTATTTCAGTACATCTTTATCGAGCACCCATTCGGTACCAGGCATACTTGTGGAAATGAAGGATACAGAAGTAAAGCAAAGCAAGCAAAATTCTGGTTTTAGAAAGCTCAAACTCTAGTACAGAAATAATGAACAAATGTGTAAGCAATGAATCAGTGAGCTGAGTTTAGAAAATGATAAGTGCTATGAATAAAGTAAATACAACAGGGCAGTGGTTAGAAAATGAATTTGGGACTCTAGAAGAAAGCTATGTCAGCTAAGTTGACCCCAAAGGCCCTTTCTGGAAAAATGACATTTTTAAAAAAAATATATAAGATTGAAATGATGAAAAGGTACCAGCCACAAAAGACCTAGTAAAAAGAATGTGAGGGGGAAGGAGATGCAAGTATAAATGCTCTGAGACATAGGAATATTGAAGTGCTTGAGAAACAGTGGCTGGTGAATAATGAAAAAGAATGAGAATGGTCAGAGAGGAGGACTTCAGAGAGTGCTATTGACAGATCATATGGAGAATTAGAAAATAAAAAGGTTGGATTTTCTTCCAATTGCCATGGAAAGCCATTGGAGGAGTACAAGCAAGGTAATGATGTAATTACCTTTAACTTTGAAAACTTGTTTTGGCTACCGTGAATAGAATTGATCACAGTTAGAAAAAAAAAATGAAAGCAAGAAAATCAGAGAGGAAGCAAATGCAATTGTACAAACAAGAGGTGATGGAAGTTCCAACCAGAATTACAGGGAAAAGTAAACAGGTCTGTGATGTATTTGGGGAGCAGAGCTAGCAACATATATGGAGGTTGTAAATGGGGTTTTGGACTTCAAGGAAGGTGTGATAAAGTTTAGACAGGAAGAAACTGAAGAAGAATTAGAAGGTAGAAAAATATAGAGTTATCTTGTGCCATGTTAAGTTTGTATTATCCATTATGCATCTGCATGAAGATGCCAAATAGACTTCTAGAAATATAATCTGGAATCAAAGGAAAGATATAGAAAATGGTGGTATTTATATTAGGGAATTAGTATCATGCAGATAGTGATATATAAATCCATGGAACTGAATGACATTATAAAAGAAATGGTTTACAGAAAGAAAAGGAGCTACATGTAAACCACTAGAAAACTCAGTGGCTTAAAATAACAACAATAATAACTCAGACATCCTCGGGTCAACGCAGTTGCTCTGCTAATCTAGGGCAGGCTCAACTGGGTTAGCTCATGTACACACACTCAACCAACAGATAATCAAGGGTCTGCTGTGCTATAATGGCCTCAGATGCAATCATGACAGTCTCCACAAAAGACCGCCCTGGATGGTTTTCAGAATGGTGGGAAGGTCACAAGAAAGATGACATAATGGCACAAGGTCTCCTGAAACCATGGCTGAATATTGGCACATGATCACTTGCCTATTGGCAAAGCAAATTCAAGTCCATTCCAGAATCAGAGTGGGTAGAGACTACAAACCTAAAGATCAAAGGCATGAATATACGGAGGTTATTCATTAAATCTACATTGCAATTAAATTGCCATAGTAGGCAAGAGAGTGAAGAAGAGAATGGAGCAGAGTGCCTAGATTTAACCACAATGATTTTGAAGAATTTTGCTATGAAAGGCAACAGAGAGATGGGTTCAAAATTCAGAGATGCTGTGGAATCAAGGGTTCCAATTTGTTTGCCTACTATAGTTTTGATTTTTTTTAGATGTGCATGTGCTGATTTAAATAATTTGAGAGAGTTCAGGAAGCAAAAAGGATACACATGGGAACAAAGTTGAGGATATTGGCTAACATTAGAGGGTTTGGCCTTATACAGGAGCAGAAGCATGTCTAAAAGTGCAAGAAAACAGAAAGAATTGTATACACCCTTCCTAAACTCCTTCAAGCTAAGCTGAATGCTAATTTCAAAATTCTTAAGAATTAATAAAACTCTGCTGCCCCAGAGGATTATTTTTTAATGCTTACAAATTGAAATTACAGAGAATGCTCTTCATATCGGGGGAGTTTACTTCTGCTGTGAAGTAAAGCTATGAAGAGGAAAAGGCAAAAGAGGAATCATCTGCAATCAGTGTCTTGATTCCAGAAATCAGAATATTCCACTATGATTTGAAAGTTTATGAAAAGCTATCTAGTGAGTTAGTGTTCTTAGAGAAGTCACTCTCCAATTAAAAAAACCCCACTAATTTGAATCCATTGTATGAACTTGTATCTTTACCATACTCCTGGAATATTCCATTTTAGTGAGTAATATTACAAAAGGTTTTATTTAGTTAATTAGTGAAGGAATTGAAAGAATCACTTAATTAAAGATTGCTTAAATTTACAAAACATTGCAGGAATGAAAGATTCAACAACTCACTGCAGAGAACTGTTAAAACTAATTGCTCATGACTTGGGTCAAATATCTTTGAGTGCCTAATATCATTTAGGAAAATTAGTGCAGAGAGGTGGTTAGAAGAGAAAAACTTCACAAACTTTTTTCCCCACAAAACTTCAAATATTTGAGTTTATTATGCAGTTTTAACAAAATGTTAGGCATTAAATTGCAGAATGAGAGAGAGAGATGTGTGGCTAACAATGAACTTGATACATATAATGACTGTTTGAAAATCAGAATTGCTCTTTCATTTAAACCAGGTTATAACTTCACTAAGTTTCTAAAAGTGAATTTTAGTGTTAATTGTTAGATCTTTATTTTTACATGAGAAGAAACCAATACAAAATTACTTCTATTTCAAGAACAGAGGCTTCCTAATTTCAAAAGCTATCCTGTGAAATTCTCCCTATATATGATTTTATCCTAGATAGACTGCCTCAGACTGCCCGTGCAGATGCAAGCAGGCCAGAATCATGAGTAAATAAATGCATGAGGTGGGTATCTTCAGGGAGTTTGATTTCTATTTGCCATTAAAGAAAACATTCCAAAATCATAACTATATATCATAACTATATACCATAACTGTTAAATAATAACAGTATTTTTCATCTGGCTCTAGGAATGCCCAATTTTACCAAAGTCATCAAATGGAGAAAGAGATGAGAAGAAGATAGTTGGAGATACATTGAAACAAAGTCACTACAAATAGAACAATTAATAACAAAGGACATGAGAAAAGAAAGCCAGCTGAACAGACCAGAGGCAGGTAAGAAATTAGGTAAATTTAATTTGCTTTGGTAAACATTTATAAAGCACTTATCATAAATAAGACTTGATTCAAAAATAGGTATAAGAAAAGGGTACAAAGGAAAATCATGCATGTAAGTATTTGTTATTAATGTGATACAATGATAAGGCCATACACTAGATTCCATAGGTACCCAAGGGAGGAACACTTACCAAGTCTTGTATACCTGAAGGGGAAATATGCAAGATGCATCGCCTGAGCTCTGTTGTCAATCATGGATAAGAACTAGTAAGATAAAATAAAAGAAACTTTCAAGGCAAGACAAAGGTCCAAAGTCATGAAATATGAAAACGGCCACAGGAAAAGTACAAACAGCAAGACGGGAGTGATTAACAGACCAGATCACTCTTTGCTAAGTCAGAACCTTATCCAATAGGTAATGGAAATCCCTTTCAGATTTTTAATTACATGACTTGAAAAGATCAAGACTGAAGACCAAGAAATCAGTGAAGGGTAATGAGTGAGTATAGGAGAAGGAATGGCTGTACAGAGGGGGGAAAAAATTGTAAGGCTGGCTGAACTTAGTTGATATGTGGATATACAAGCAATTCTATGGAACCAAGGGGAGAGCCAGGAGGTGGTCAGTGCAAGAGATATAACTACAACAGAAACAAGAGGCCTGACAGAGAATGTCATTTACAACCTTAGCATCAACACTGAACATACTGAAGTCCTCCTTGCAAGCAGAAGTCTCTGAGGAGAGGAACCCAGATGCCTGTTCACAGAGTGTAAAGCAGAGCTGCAGGTGATCCGTACCCTTAGAAACACCTAAGGAATTTTACTTACGGAAATATCAGAGAGCATGTAATAGGAAACACATTTTAAAACATCGGAAAGATAAAATGCCATAAACTTAGTCAGCATGGTTTGAATTCGTAGTTACTGTAGTCATATCTATAGCTAAAGAATGTAGATGAAAATATATAATCCTCCAGATTGAAGTAGTTTGTTCTCTGGCCGATCATATAGTACAAAGGGAAAACCAGGAATCTTCACATTCAGGTTTGCTATTATTGAAATCAGACTAAACACTTTTGACAACCTTGATTCTAATTTCTCCTCACCAGCGAAACATAACATTTGTGCTTCAATTTTTCCTTAAAGATTTTCTGCTAACACTTGTTTACTTTGAGGAAGCTAATTAATTAAAGCCAGTTAGGAAATTCTTAACTGAGAAAAAAGAGTTTAGTATCAGCATTTTGATGGTTTGAGTGATTTTGCTAATACTAATAACTTAAATACATTGAATAAGCCATTTGCTTTTGCTGTTCAAATATGGTGAATCGCTATAAAGTGCAACTGAAAAATATTTGAGCCAATATTTCATGTGAAAAAAAAAACAACTGCGCTTTGCTTAGACAGAACTGAAATAGCAGAGCTTATTACATAATCTGAAATTTATCCCATTCTGGATAGCTTTCAAAGATATAGCACAGTCGTGTTTTTCAGCTGTCCTGAGTAGCAGGATAAACTAAATCTTTTCCTTTTTTAATTGTGAAATTTCTACAGCTATGTCATCATTTTACAGGTCCAAATTCTATAGTTATTATATAGCCAAATCCCCAGTAATTAAAAAGACAATTCCTGTGTTTCTGCTGTGAGACCAACCATCTATGTTATGGGAAAGAAACAACTCAGGAAGGCTGAAATCAAATCCTTTTAATGGGCTTTCAACTTGTCTGGGAGAAGGAGATCTATTCTAGGTATAAACGCAAGCTTCCAGAGATGGCCTTTTTATGTTGCTCTTAAATGTCTAATAGGTGTTTCACATCAGCTGTGAACTTGTGAACCCAGAGGGTTTTAGGGGGTGTTTAAAGGTTAGCACAGTGCACACTCGCCCCTCACACGTCTAATGCAGGCATAGCCATTGCACTATTACTGCATTAAAACTCACCTGTATAGTGTCCTTAGATAGTAAAAAAATAATTTTTAAAAATTTACAACTGAAGAAATAACTACAAAATGGACTATAGCAACTCTCCAAAATCAATACCTATCTCACTGAACACAAAATCATTTAGGAACAGAATGGCATGCTGTTTTGGTAATATTGGAGTGTTTAGTTAGATATGTATTTTATTGTTTTCATTTAAGAACCCTATATACTAAACTTTCTCCTCAAGAGTATACATTCTTCATAATGTTGATTTTTTTTAAAAAAAGAAGAAGAAAAAGCATTACAATCTAAAATGTGCTAGTTAGAATTCTTTGTTGGCCCTTGGAGACTAATAATTTCACAACTTCCCAGCCATGTATTTAAATTCTTACATTTAAATAAAGGCAAATATCTATTTACATAGAAAATATGGTTGAAAAAAAATCTAAAGACACAATTTTTAAATAAATTCCAATATAGTAAACAACTGGGAAATTTGCTAGTTTAAGTAAATTTGTAAATATTTTATGGGGAATTGGTAAATTAAAAAAGATCCTTTGATATGTCTGTTTTGTAATTTCGATTTTGCATATGAGATTTTCTTAAACTGAGATACACTAGCTTATCTTCTACTGGAAAAGAAACAATTCTAATTTTATGAATTGGAACTCTGGTGAGATTGCTCCATCTTTTTAACATTGGATTGACGGCTTAAAAAACATTACTTCTGGGCTGGGATTGTGGCTCAGTGATAGAGCGCTCGCCTAGCACGGGCGGGACCCGGGTTGGATTCTCAGCACCACATAAAAATAAAGGCATTGCCTTGTGTCCATCTGCACCTAAAAAATGAATATTAAAAGAAATTACTTCTATGATAGCTGACCAAATTAATGCCCCTATTCCTCTATTTGTTTACCTCAAACACTCATGTATCAGAAACACTTCTTAAACTGTAAACAGCAAGGCTATTCCATCCAACATAAAATAAAGAAAGGAATGAAGATTATATATTCACTCACAAAATACCAGGGGTATGTGGTACCTGGACTACACAGCCTGGAAAAACAGATGAATTACACTCATAGTGAAGCTACACTGATAGAATGTTCCAGTAAAGGTCCCACTGCCACTACCACAGCCCCCGAGATTACACGGTCTCCCCAGAGCCTTCCACGATGTCTTCTTCCTATAGCTTCTGAAAACTCATTGTCTTTCCACCATCCTTGTTGGAGTTAATTCATGATGTGACATGTTTATGGTTTTTTTTTCCTTTCTAAATTGAGTCTCATGTGGTTTCCCTGCACCACAGCTTTAATGGAAACTAGGGAAAGAATTCTTCTACTTTAAATTGATGAGAGAAATTTTAGGAGAGCTATTCAGAAGGGGCTAAGAAGACCATAAAACACATGTTCACTAGTCTCTGCCTCACATCAATATACTGCTTTCTCATTCCTTAATGTCCATGCAGCAACAACTGTACAACAAAAGTTAGTATCTAACACAATGCACCTACTTTTTTTAAGAAAATAGATATGTACTTGCTGTTTCCCTGAAAGAGGGACAACCCAGCAAGCCATTGGTTGCTAAAACAGCTACCAGTTAGCTACCAATTAACTCCATCCTAATTGTCTGAAACAGATGAATATAATAAAGAAGTCTATCACTATTAGTGGTATTGAAATTAAACAGGTAAAATAGCAAGGGAACCATAGTAGAAATGAAGGTAAATTAGTTGACACAAAAGTTCTGAACACTTAGTAATCAGTCCCCATGGACAATGATTGTTCTCTGCTACTAGAAAATTGAGCATTCAACAGTGATATTAGTCAAATAGGCCTCAGGGGATGCCACCCTGGTCTGCCACCATGATCATTTTATTTAATAGCTCATTGAGCAAGCACTGAGCTGGTTGGAAAACAATTGGGGATGAAGAAGTTGTCATGTGTATCTGATTATCAAGAGCCTCCTCTATAATGAATGGTTTCTGTTGAATATCCAAATATTCTTATATTACATGTTCAAGAAAATCACCTACATATTTCTCTCTCCCAGATCTTCTTTTCATGATCCCTCTTGAATATTTACTGAAAGCCACTGGAGTATCCAAGCAAATCACTAGTGCTTCCCCATGAATCACCATAAATGCATACATCAATCAACTATCCTATTAGACAAAGTGAACTTGAGGCACATTATTCAGCCTGCTGTATGTTAGAGTTAACTTTTCCCCCCAAGTCCTCAGGACCTCCCCCAAAATGAAGCTCAACTGCAGAACCCACTCTCAGCTTGGTCTGACATAATACTGCATGCTACCTTTAACATTTGTCCTTCTTTAGTCAAGGTCACAGGGGAAAAGGTCACTGATATAGGATGAGGCCTTCTAAGAATGTGACTCACCTGTTAATGGTTGAATCATATTCCTAGTTCGCCAGGAAGAGTGTCATCTTATTCCAGTTACCCCAGTATGAATCTTAGTAGTGCTCCTTTTACTTTCAAAAGGATCTGGTATGGATTGATTGATTGATTCACCCTACACATATACCCCTTCCACTCAATAATAACGTGCCATAGTGCATATCTACCTTTTCTTCTGCAGGGATTGATTCATCAAGTTATCTGAAATCATAACAACTCAAGCATGGTCAATGATCAACAGTTTAAACATAAACATGTGGCTTTCTTCCCAAATTCTTGAGATCTCTGCTGTGAGTCTTCCAACAGTGGTTTCCACAAGCAACCGACTATGCCAGATGTACTTAAATATCAGTGTATTCACAAAATCATAAGAATCAAGTGGTGGAATAAATTACACTGTAGCCTGGCTAAGCAGGAGATCCTTCCTTTGATCTGACACTCTCTCAAGTCTGTCTTTTGAGAGATCCAGTGAATTATTCAGAACCTCATTCCCAAAAATGTTATGCATTTCTCTAATATCTAAATAGGCCAACCAAACATGCACCTTTTTAGTAGAAACATGGTTCGTAAATTATACAACTTTTCTTTCACTTTAAAAGAAATATTTAGTGAGTATCTAAATAGTAGCCCCATTGGAAGGTAAATGAAGCTAGAGGCCTCCACATATCCATGTGATTTATCTCTTCCTCCCTCTGACAATGCACATCAAGGCATTGAAACACCTATTTCCTGATTCCCTAGTCCATTCAACGTGATGCCATCAGTAATGCCATGAGTCATGTTCTGTGAGATAGCTAGAAAATAAAGATGCCTGAGACTACATTTTTTTTTTCATGAAAATACAGTCAACATAGTTCTAGATAGAAAGAGGAAAATTCATTGTTCTCCCTGTAAGGTAAAATGGGAATGCCTCTGTTTTTTCTGTATACTGAAATGCATTAAAAGCAAAAGCTATATAGTAGATGCTAGAGAGTGTTAATTTGTTCCAATAAGAGATAACATTTGGAACAGCAATTGAAAATTAGTCCCTCTCTGAATAAGCTGATGAAATCATGTCACATTTTTCAAGACCAATACACCTTCTAAATGGCCAAACAACTAAGTTAAATGAGACATCTATTGATTAGTATTGGCTTAAAGTCAGTGTCCGAGGCACTGGGCATAGTTATACTATTAAATAAGTGTAAGTATAGGGAACGTTAGGAGTGAGATTTAAATGGATTCTTTTCATATTATCAAAAGTCCTTCACTGAAGTATATTATGTTCCATTTTCCATTTTTTCTTTTCTTTTTTTTTAATTTCCAGTGTTCTTCTGTTTTAGTAAGCTTTTTCCACTGCTGTAACTAAATGACCCAACCAGAACAATTGTAAAATAGGAAAAGTTTATTTGAAGGCTCACAATTCAATAGGTCTTAGTCCATAGAAGGCTGCTCCATTCCTCAGGACTCGAGGTGAGGCGGAACACCA
The DNA here is from genome assembly GCF_045843805.1 of Urocitellus parryii. Lineage (NCBI taxonomy): Eukaryota > Metazoa > Chordata > Mammalia > Rodentia > Sciuridae > Urocitellus > Urocitellus parryii. The sequence continues at coordinate 85,525,284 of NC_135541.1, read as the reverse complement.
TAGCTGAAGAGTGTGGCAGAGGAAAGCAGCTGATCAGGAAGCAGATGGAGAGATTCCACTCTCCAGAAACAAAATATATACTGCATAGCCACCTCTTCCTCCACCCACATCCTATCTGCCTCCAGTTACTACTCAATTAATCCCATCAGTGATTAATTAACTGATTAAGTTAAGGCTATAACCCCCAAATTTTTCCTCCAGACTTTGCATTGTCTCTCTCATGAGCTTTTAGGGGACACCACATCTAAACCATAATGTTCTCCTTCTCTTAACCGGCTTATTTCTTGTAAATAAAGAAATCTCATGATTCTCCATCATGGTAGCCCAAAACAAACCTCTCTTTCCAGACCTAGAATCTCTGTTTCTTTGGTCTCAGTTTTTCAGTTCAAATTAAATTTAATTAGGTTACTTATCTATTTCAATCCCCTGGTCCCCATAATCATTTGACCACTCCTATATGTGTTTATAAATGTTTATCATTCTTTTCCTTTTCCTACTCTCTCACCCAATACATAACACTTCTGATACCAGATGTGGGCGATGTTTTCTTCCCTACACTAAGAAATTCTCTAGTAGACACCAACAAGATGCCCTACATTTAAATTGTAACCTCAAATGGAGTTAGGGCAGACCCCAAAGTTTAAGGTTTAATCCAACAAACTGCCCCCACTTCAGCCATCAATCTAAGCAGATGCTTCCCAAGTTTACCACAAATTCTATCTGGCATAACTAATACAAAATTGTTTCCTGTGTCTCTTTTCTGAAGCTGGATTTGTTAGGGTTCCTCAGAGCACCCAAAATAACAGTTTACTTATGATGTCTGCCTACTTTTAAAGTCACAAATGAACAGCCAGATGAAGAGAGAGTAAGGTTCAGATGGGCTCCCAGATTGGGGTCTTGTGTCCCTCTTGTGTCAGAATCCGACACCCTCTCAATACAAAGATCGAGAAACTCTCTGAACATCGTAGTTCAGGAATTTTGATGGAGATTTCATCATGTGGGCATAATCAATTATTAACTCATTATCCAGCCACTCTCACATTCCCTGAGGATATGGGGAAGGTCTGAAAGTTACAAATTTCTGATCATAACTTATTCCTTCTGGTGACCAGGCCTATTAAAAAACCCACCAATAGTGACTTCATTGAAACAAAAGATGTTCCTGTAACCCAGAATGATGATCCTGGGGAATCCGATCCAGAGGATGAGGAGCTCTGGACCATGAAGGAAAGTCAAAGATCAAATACTAGACCAAAAAACAGTACAAGGGGGAGGAATGAATTACAGGAGTAGGGGTAGAGAGAGAAGAGGGGAGGGGAGGGGAGGGGAGGGGGCATAGTAGAGGATGGGAAAGGCAGCAGAATACAACAGACATGAGTATATCAATATGTAAAGCAATGAAGTGTAACTGATGTGATTCTGCAAGCTGTATACGTGGTAAAATGGGAGTTCATAACCCGCTTGAATCAAAATGTGAAATATGATATATCAAGAACTATGTAATGTTTTGAACAACCAACAATAAAAAAAAATACTAGACCAAAAATTCTCTTAGCACCTCTATTGCTAAGGAAATTACAAAAGCTTTCATAACCTTGTGTCAGGAACTAGGGGGACAATAGCAATGCACATTTCATAGTATCCCAATGACTTACCTCTGTCACCCACATTGGAAACCATGAATGGGGTGCCACCACTCCCCTTGAAACCACAAAACCCATTTCAATGGCACTTCATTGATATTGCAATGCCCTTTATCTCAGGACAACAGAAGAATAACCTTTCAAAGAGTCTGTTTTTCCATCTCTGATAACTGTTTCAAGTGAAATAAAGTATTTTTCAATACATTCTTTCAATATCTTAAGTTATGTCCTCTAGGCTTTTGCAAGGCACAAAGTTAGAGAGTGGGTGCATCGCACATGAAGTCACTCCAACTTTTCTATTTCTACATTTTGTCAAGTATTTGTGCCATCTCAACTTTAACTCAACTTCATGTTTCCCTCAACTAACGGAACTAGTAATTAGAACTCTTCTCAGGTGCTCAGAATAGTCAATTAAACCTCAAGAATATGGTCAGTATTCCAGTGCCGTAAGTTCAATCTTATCTAAAATTGTTTTCTTCAACTATCTTATCCAGCATGTCCAGAATCCATTTTCACATATATTCCTAGGGGTTTACTATTGTAGTTAGAAAGTATTCTAATTCTTTGTGTATGGAGGCTTTCTTCTAAGATTGGCATTAACATAGGTCCATCAGGGCACCCTGGATGCAAGTGTAATCATAAGCGATGGGCCATAAAAATCAAGGGAGAGGGGCTCAAGAAGAACAGGGTATTACTGACAATGTCATTGCTTTCAGAAGAAGTATTATGGTGTCTTCAAGAACAGAATCATCACATAGGAGAGGAAGGAGTACTTCCTCCAGCAAAGGAAGGTCAGTGAGATTAGAGGTAAAAGGTATTCTGAGCCACCCACACCTCTCATACAATCCCATTCTAGCTCCTGAGGTCCCTGATTTCCTGTTTAGTTGCATAATTTTGATAAAATTAAAAACAACATTATGAAACTATGAATTCAATTATATAATTCAGCAATGAAAATTAAGTTGCAATTTTATTTCAAGCTATTTTAGCCCAAGAATTATAAGGGTAAAGAAATTCTGTAAGCACATTTATAGAAAGTAACTAAAGGTCCATGATTCAACTGAGAATTTGTGTCCTTGAACAAAGTTATTCTTTCTTTCATTAAACTCTGAAGCATAGCCTGATATTCCCTCCATTTGGATAACTATCTCCCAACCCCTGTTAAAGGTTTAGTACCCATGTTGATACTTTTGAGAAATGTCAGAAACCATTAAGAGGTGAGGTCTAATGGGAGATCTTCAGACCACTGGGGACATGCCCTTAAAGAGGATAGTGAGGTCCCATCCCCTTTCTCTTCTCCTTTTTTTTAATATACCAGTCATGAGGTGAACAGTTTGCTCTACCACGTTCGTTCTGCCATGATGTGTTGACTCACCACAGGCCCAAAGCAACAGGACCAATTGGTTATGAACTGAAATCTCCAAAACTGTGAGCCAAATAAATCTTTCCAATTTATAAGTTTATTATCTCAGGTATTTTGTCATAGTAATAGAAAGCTAACTTGTAGTCCTCCAGAGCCATGCATTCACTGGTTACATCATCAGATAATCATAGCTTATAATCAATTGTTTCATCATTGCCAAAAACCTAAACTCCAAAATTAATTAACTCTTTGCAACTTTCTAGCCCAATCTTGTCAGATATCCATAGTCTTGGTGACCAATTTGCAGCCACTCTTGTTACTGAATTCTGCATCACTTAAGTTCTTCTTTTTCTTTGCAATCTTTGATTTTATGGTTTTATTGGTGTATTAGGATTCAATGTGACATATTCTTACATACACGTATAGATCAATCTCATTCCCCGGTATCTTAACATTTCCTTCCTCTCCTTCCTCTCCCTATTCCCCTTTCTCTACTTTACTGATCTCTCTTCTTTTTTTTAATTAGTGCATTATAATTATACATAAAAGCAGGATTCATTGTGGTATATTCTTACATGGACATGACATAATTTGGTCAATTTCATTCCCTAATACCTCCTCTTGCCCTCCAATTCTCCTCCCTCTTGATCGTTCTTTACTCTCTTGGTCTCCCCTCTATTTTTATGAGGTCTTTTTTTAAGTCCCCTTTTTCCCTCTCTAACTTCTACATATGAGAGAAAATATGGTTTATTTCACTTAACATGATTTCTCCAGATCCATCCATTTACCGGAAAGTGACCTAATTTTAGTCTTCTTTGTGGTTGAGTAAAATTCTATTGTTTTATCACATTTTCTTTATCTGTTCACCAGATACCCAGACTGGTTTCATAACTTGATATTGTAAATTGTGCTGCTATAAACATTGATATACATATATCATCATGGCATACTAATTTTAGTTATAAATAACACCCCCAAATATATGGGAAAATGTTCAAAATATTTAGCAATGAGAGAAATGTAAATTAAAACTATACTGAGAGTTCATCTCTCTCCAGTTAGAATGGCAATCATTAAGAATACAAAAAATAGCTTGGCGTGGTGGCACACACCTGTAATCCCAGCAACTTGGGGATCAAAGGCAGAAGCATTACAAGTTGGAGGTCAACCTCCCCAACTGAGAAAGACCCTGAGCAATTAAGTGAGATCCTGTGTCAAAATGTAAAAAAAGGACTGTTGATATAGCTCGTTAAAGCTATATCAGTGTTAAAGCATCCATGGGTTCAATTCACAGTACTGGAAAAAAAAAAAGCACCAAAAAAAATAAATAAATAAAACAAGAATACAAGTAACAATAAATGCTGGAGAGAATATGGAAAAGGACCACTTTCAGGGTTTTTTTTTTTTTTTTTTTTTTTGGTGGGGCTGCAGATTATTACAACCAGAAATCAGTATAAAGATTCCTCAAAAGAGAAGGAATGAGAATGACCCCATACAACCCAGCTGTACTAGTACATAATGATATTTATCTGAATTCTTAATAGAAAACAATAACCATTCCATTTCATTTGAGCACTAAGCAGAGAAGAATCTATAAAGAATATTAGAGGCCTCAACAGAATATCTGAAAGAGGTAGTGAATCAGGCTTAAAAGCACTACAGCTAAGAAAAATACTAGTGGGCTGTTCTTAGGTGCAATACCACCATAAACTCAGGTTGAAGAATTTCATACTAAAGGCCACGATCTATATGCAACCTCTAAAAGCTGCATATCTCTTTACCTTATTCCACTACACTCATCAGCAAGTTGCATTCTGTGTTGAACCTTGTTTACATTCACTTTTTTCCTGAAACACATAATTTGAGTATCCTTTATAAGGAAATAATTGAATTTTTTAATATAGAAGAGATATGAAAGTAACTATTTAGTGCTTGAAAAGAAAATATAAAGTTTTATGAGACTCACAAATGGCACAAATACTTCTCTTAAAAAATTATCTTAAGTTATTATCTCTAGAAATCTTTCTATATCTCTGACACATTTTCTATGCCTCTTCATATAAAAGTGATTTGGCAACATGATTTTCTAGGATAGTTAATTAAAATCTGTGGGGTTTTTACTGTTAGCTTTAAAGAGTTTCTTTCAGTTTCACAACTAATTTTTAGTAATGTCATGTAAATTTTTAGGTTGGCTTTAAATTAGGGGAAATATCTATTGAATTTCTTTCAATTATGAACTATAAAATTTAGAAGGATTTCCAGACTCACTTCTGGCTCTAAGTATTAAATGGTGTTTCTATGCAGCAACAACACATTTTTAGGGTCGGGGACTACAGAACTGCTTATTTTGGCAGTATGAACTCTGGCCTTGAACCCTAGGTCATGTACCAGGTGAGTTGGCTACATGGCCCACAGGAAAATTCCTGAAAGACATTTTACACAGGGATGAATAACAATAAATTATGCATAGAACACACATAAATATATTCCATTAAATTCATATTTATATATATCTTTGATGAAACTTTCGCTCAGTGGTTCTCAAAACTTCTCACTGCAATGTCAATCAGTATAATGGAAGTAGGTTGGAAGGGAAATTGGAATGGAAATACAAAGTAGCATTAACCAATGACAATTAAAATTTCCTGCTTTTTTTTCCAAATGTGCAATTCCACTGCCACTTCCGTCAGGGTCTTTTCCAGGGCCTGTCCAAGTTTGAATTCCTTAATTTCGTGGTAAAGCGGCCTCTGGACATGTGCCTCCACTGCAGCTCCAAGAGACTCTAAGGAAGTACACTTCCAATTTCTAAATGAATAAGGTTGGCTGTGGAAGATGAGAACTTTTCCCATGGATTGAAGTTTTTAAGCTGTTAGGTAATCATAAGACAGAGTTGAGGAGTCTTCAAGATCTACTGCACTTCTGACACCAATTACAATGTCAAGGGCCTCTAAAGCTACCCTCAGATGGTTAAATTCACTTAGCCATTCACTAACCTCTGTACCCACTTCTTCTGCTACCCAGTTATGTAATTCAGTAATCTCCCACAATGGCAAGTTTAACTTAGCAAATATTTTTGAATACTTACCATGTAACATGTACAAACTACTAAAAAACTTACAGAAATCCTTGTCAGCCATTATACTCATGGTTATAATTTGTTACAGTGGAAGGATACAAATAAAAATGAGCCAAGAGAAGGGGTACATAAAGTAGAGTCCAGGACAGTTCTAAGCATAAACTTACCTGCTGTCCTCTCCCAGCAGAGTCACAGTCAGCACTAATTTCTCCCAGCAATGATGTCTGACAGGACACATGACATACATAGAGGAGTGACAACTAGGGAAGCTCATCTAAGCCTTGGACTCCAGAGTTCTTATTGAGGCTTCATCAAGCAGTCATTGGTGATTGCCTGCATGGCTGAATTTAGTTTCTAGGCCCTCTGGAGGTCAAGTTAATGCTTCATGGCCCAAAGTTCCCACAATAAATCACATTGTTAGCATATACTATGTAATGTCCCAGGACCCCCAGGTAAACAAAGACACTCTTAGCACACAGAATGTTCCAAAAACTTAAAGACTATCTCCCAGGAGCTGAGGGCAAAGTATGGACCCTCTATTTGGGTAAGATTACTTCTTTACACATTCATACATTATTGTATTTGTATTATTATATTCCAAAGGTAGCACAGTATGATAGCAAAGTCGTAAGCTTGAAATTTGTACATTCAGCCTCTGTACTCACTTCTTCTGCTATCCACTCTTATAATTCAGTCATCTCCCTCAATGGCAAGTTTAACTTAAGAAATATTTTTGAATACTCACCATGTACCAGGCACAAATCTGGAAACCACTAAAAACCACACAAAGATAAAAGACTTTATTTCCTTAAAGAGTTTTCTTTGGGTTGATGTATAAAAGCTCTTAGAATTATCTGTATTTCTGTAATGACCACAGATCAAACATTTTCTGAAATATTGTCTATCACAAATATTTATTTTTAAATTTATCCTTTTATTTGGAAACATCTAAGCATATACAAAGAATCATAAGATGAACTCTCATAGATCCACCAATGAATTTCAAAAAATATTAACTTATGCAAAAATTTTTTATCTAAATTACCCACTTATCCACAATTCTTCATTGGATTATTTTGAGGCAAGTCCCAGATACCATGTCATTTTATCCTTAAATAGTCTAGTTTATATCCTCATCTTAAAAATAACCACACCACCATTTTCATGCTTAAGCAAGCATTAAAATATATATAAAAGATATATAAGTTCTTTAGAACATCAAATATTTTTTTAGAGAGAGAGGGAGAGGGAGAGAGAGAGAGAGAGAGAGAGAGAGAGAGAGAGAGAGAGAGAATTTTTTTAATATTTATTTTTTAGTTATCGGCAGACACAACATCTTTGTATGTGGTGCTGAGGATCGAACCTGGGCGGCACACATGCCAGGTGAGCACGCCACCGCTTGAGCCACATCCCCAGCCCCCGTAGAACATCAAATATTAAAACGTGTCCAAATCTTCCAAACACTAATTTTTTCTTGCAATCTGCATATTCAGATCAGGATCCAGATGAGTTATACACTCAGTTAAAAAAAAAATGGTGATGTTTGAGAAGACTGTTTACAGATTTTCTAAGTAGAAAATTCAGAAAAGGGATTCCCTCCAGAAATGCCTGGATAGAGAAGCTTAAATGATTCTGCCTTCCTCACTCTTTTTCTGCTTTCCTATATGCTTTTCTCTGTTAAATGGCTAAAAATGACCACTGGCAATTCTAGGCTCTATAAATCCTTACAAATAATGATCCTGGAAAAAGAGTGCCCTTTTATATGAAGCTAGTAAACAGTCTAGAAATGATGCTAGTTCAACTCCCTATACCAGATATATAGAGTGTTCTGGTTGATTAGCTGTGGGTGCAGGCTACCCTGGGAATCTAGTACTAGGATCAACCACAAGTAACTTATAAGATGGAAAATAGAAGAGAGTTAACTTCTTTAGTCAATGACAGATGCTAAAATAAAACCCATCACAAGTATGTCCACACACACACACACACACACACACACATACACGTAATATTGTACAGAAGTTTCTGAATTTGAGTTCTGGAAGTATGTTTAATTGGTCAAGAAAATTGTTACTTTAATACCAGGGATGGGCTGTGACAATAATTAAGCCAATGACTTTGACCTTAAAACCCACCATTTATACTCTTCTTTGCATGCTTGTGATTCTGCAAACAAGTTCTGTTTGGGCTGCGTATGTCCTGATAGGTTCTGCCAATAGAGGTTGCAAGGTCAAAGAGAGGAAAGGACTTCCTGTTTGTTTCCTGTTTTCTGTTTTTGCTTCTGTTTCCTGTGCAGCCTCTTTCACTCCTCAGCAGCAGTGCACGTCAGTGATAACAATTGATTCCAGTTGGCAGTTTTCTCAACGCTCACACATTCCCCCTCAAGAGTTTCAGCTCCAGAGAGATCCTCCTCCAACCAACCACCTGAGTTTTTATAATCCCAGCCCTTCCTTCTCCTCTCCTAGCTATTTCCTGAAGTTGCTATCTCTGCAGTACATAAATGCTTCATATTTGACTTTTTTTGGTTCTCCAGTATCTAGTTAATTATTCTTTATATGAAATTCTCTCTTTTAAAATAATCAGTGTAGTCTCAGTGATAGCTGCTTCTTCTATGTTGTACTGCCATGATGTTTTAGCAAGACCCTTTTGATCTTTTCAGTACTTCGATATCTAGTTAACAATTTTTTATATTTAATTTTCCCTGTAAAAATATCTGGTGTGACTTCAATCTCCTAACTGAACTTTGACACATTAATTATAGAACTCAACCTTAACCGTGAAATTAACAAAGGTGGAAAAGTCTCATTCCTTCCAGGGGCATTTGTATTTTCATTTAAACCTTGATTCAAATCTTGGAAATTAGTTCCCTTTCCCTTCATAACAATGGTTGGATCACTACAGTTGTAACTGACTCTCACTTCACCCTTCTTATTTACAGTTTCAGTTCATTCTATTTGTCCTTGACATAAGAAAAACTATTAATGTAAGTTGCCTGTTTGCATTATTCTGTAGGGTAGTTTACATATGCTAAAAGTATGGGCTCTGGGGAACTACACTGCCTGGGTTTACCCTGCCTTTATCACTTGGGCAAGTTATTTAAGTTCTGTATTAAAATTGTGGGCATATTTTCTATAGTTGTATAGCACTTTCTCCTTCCATAAAGCCTTATAGTTACTGAGAAGAAAATGAGTTAAACACTGTAAGCACAAAGAAAGGGTTCAAGGTCAGCTGTTATTATCATTGAAATTTTTTTTTTTATTGTTGGTCGTTCAAAACATTACATAGTTCTTAATACATCATATTTCACAATTTGATTCAAGTGGGTTATGAACATTGAAATTTTTAGAATTATTTTTCTACTCTCTTATTTCATAACAGCATAAATATATGACTGTGTACTTCACTGACATCAGAGATTTTATCACCCTCCTTAATTCAACATGAACTATTTTCTTATTAAAAAAAATGTTTTTTATTGTTTCCTATCTACTTGGTGGAAGACTGGAGAACCAAGAAGTCCTGGTGTTTTTAGTATACTTGATTCTTATATTTAGGATCTCAGTAAACAACCCAATTCTTCCAGCACTCATTAATGATTATGTTTGATTTTTACTAAAATAGGTAATTCTCTCCTAGAGATTCACCAGATATGTTATAAAGCATAATGGCTTTGGGAAACAAGAGTTCAAATCTTGGCCATTGTTCATTTAGCAAGCTTCTTAAACTCTGCTGTATCAGGTAAGATTCAAACTTAATTAAAAGTAAAATGCCTAACAAAGAGCTACTTTATAAATGGTGACTCTTAACACAATTGGTCATAGCAGTACTAACATCAACACAAAATCATTTTTGTAATTTATTTTACATACAGTTGTAGTAAACATTCTTTAAAGAAAATTATAAATAATCCAGGAAAGGGAAGGTGAAACTGTAACAGTTTTTTGAGTTTTACATTGGATGGCTTTAAATCACAAATAAAGGTGTCTTAGTCCACAGCAGTAATTGATGATCTTTATTCACAAAGGGAGAAAACAACATATTTCACTCACACCTCACTAGGTCTGAGTTATGAGGCATTCATTATTTTAAGAGTGCCTCCCACCCCTCACTACTATCCATAAACTGTTTTCTCACTTTGCACCCTTGACAATGTGAAAAGGGCGAATACAGGTTCTACATGCTTCACAGCAATTAGGATAATGATCTTTCTGTGTTCAGGGCATTGGACTGCTCTCCACACTATCCCATTCAGCAGGCTGGGAAGGTTTGCCTTAGGGTATTGTTTAAAAGTGCTCTTTCCTAGGAAAGCTTCAGAAAGAAATTGTCCATTGAGGTATATTATTAAAAACTGAGATTGCATCTGTTCTACCAAAAATGTTAAATTCTCTCAGCAATTTTTGCAATTCTATTCCAAAGTAATATTAAGCCTTTTAAGACAATGCTGCATAATTCAAAACAAAGGGTTGAATATTCTGCAGCAAAGAAATTTGTATAATACTGTGGTTAAGGTAATAGAAGCCAGCATTATCCAGATCTCTCTGATCGTAATTTCCATTGTTAAAGCACCAGGGACCCCATCAGTACAAACACTACATTCTCACTCAATTATATTGTGCATTAAAAGTAGTGGCTTACTGCATCTATTAGAGTTGTCATTACCCTTGTGCCAAATTCAATTGACTGAAGGGGTAGGGGAACCCCCTCTGCCAGGGGAGAAGAAAACTAAAAAGCAAATTCGGTGGAATGCATAATAGGTGCTCCTTGGGAGAATGCTTTAGGCTTCAGTTCATTTCTTCTTAAGATGAGCATTTCCACCAAAAGCATCAAAGTAAACATCATGCCTCATTACTCCTTTCCATTGTTCATACAGCATGCATATAGGTATAATGCTGATTAATGGAAAGAAATTACAATATTCCGTGGCTTTGAATAAGCAGTGGAGGAGCAAACATTTGCTAGTACCCATGAATGAAAAAAATTCAAAGCATAAGTGGAAGGCTAATAGCTCCAGCTGTCTTGGTGAAGGACACAGCGTCCACTTTCCTGTGAATAGCCAGCTTGATACGTGGGGGTTGTTTGGAACTACTTAACCCCAGACATCACTCTGAAATGACAAATGACAATAGGGAGAAAAATAAGATTGTTGGATCCATATCACTTGGTGGGCATTTGATCATCTCAAAAAGTATATATGGAGGTTGTATGTGATGGCTTTTTTGATCTATAGCTAAAGTAAGCTTTAATTTTACCATGACTTTCTTCTCAATATCATAGTATTTTCTAGGAGACTAATATAATCAGTCTTCATCTTCCAACAAAACTTTGCCAATAATAACAATAATCGATTAAATAAGTAGTAAATTCCTCCTGTGGATACTCTGCCATACCTGAATCTCAAGATTACAAAGAAAATAGAAGGCCAACATTAACTTTAATGACTGCAAGAAAAGTAAAACACATTTAAGATAATCAGAAAAATTAAAGGCAGTTTGGAGCCCTGAGCTCCAAACTAGAGTGGTTTTTTGAATTATTGAAGATTTGCTCCACTCTCCTTTCTCAGGCCCCACTCCAGACACACTGTGATGGGCAGAATTGTGCCCTCCACATAATCCACTTGCTGAAGGCCTGCCTTCGCCACTTCAACATGTGACTGTGTTTGAATGTCATTTTTTTAAAGAAATTATTAAGATGAAATGAGATCCTGAGAGTGGATCCTAAACCAACATGACTGGTATTTTTTATAAACCGAGGGAGTTAGAACAGACACTCCCCTCTGTGAGATACGCTCTTTGGCCTATAGATGGCCACCTTTGCTCTCTGTCTTCAGAAGGTAGCCATCTAGAGGCCATAGAGAGGCCTCAGAAAAAACCTGTCCTCCTTGATCTTGGACTTGCAGCCTCCAGAACTAAGAGTGTTAATTTCTCCTCAAGCCACCCAATCTTTGGAACTTTGTCATGATAAGCACTACATTTTTTATAATTGGCACAGCCAAAGATGTTTTGAAACTGTCCTAGGGCTGCACTGAGAGGACCAGGATAAACCTAGAAAGGTAGACTATGTATGAACTTCCATGGTGGCCTAAGGGGGGGCCTAAGAACCAACTAAAGGGTCCATGTAGGGTTAGCAGCCTTGTGATTCCTCCCTTATGCCTACAGAGAGAACATAAGCCATATTAAATCAAGTGGGTAAAGTTCGAACCCCATAATAAGTGAATGGTGTTTCATTCCACTATTCTCCCCACTTTGAAATATTCCATAATAAGAAGTATTTAAGATAAATTTTGGTTCAACCACACAGTAGACAATTATGTGACCTCAAAAATGCCTCTTTTCTGGGAGAATTTAATAACCTGCAGAATATCTTAAAATGAAATGTTAAGGGAAGAGGCAAATGAAAACTAAGTATTATGATCTCAATTATTTGTGTATGTGTTTTTAGACAAGCAGATGAACAAAAATTTCTGTGGTGGTGACCTCTGCATGATGGGATTTTGAGTGATAATTATTTCCTTCTTTTTACTTCTGTTTTAAAATTCTCTTCAGAAGTCAAGAAAATTGAAATACATGTAACAAAGTGTGTGTATGCACATGCATGTATGTATTTTAAAGTTTTTATTAATTAGTTGAGCTGCTTTAGATATTTCTACCCAAAAACATAAAATGAAAATAGGGAAAAAATAACACGAGTAATATAAAGTAAGAGAATAAAAGAGTTTGGGGGTTTTCTCTAGGCCTATAATATTATAGCCTGTCTCAAATCTGGCTGCATGTTAGTATGACCTGGGTTGCTTTTAAAAAACACTAATGTCTGGCACCTTCCAAAGAGGTTCTGATTTATTTAATCTTGAGTAAAGTCCAGGTATATGTGTTTTATTTTTGTTTTGTTTTGTGGTTTTTGATTGGGTTGTTTGGGTTTGGGTTTTGTTATTGTTGTTTAGGGGGTTGTTTTCTTATTGCTGTTGTTGCTACTTCTCTCCAGGAGAAGCTAATTTAAAGTCAGGATTTAAAACTGAAAACATTGTGTACAGAACATACACAATGTTCTATACATGTGCATTATCTATTATTTATGAAGCACCATGCCTTGCTCGAGTGAAATGTACATGGAGGGTCACTGACTTAAAGAAAGAAGTATTGGTGGAGAGTTCTTGAAAATGATGAGGAAAAACAAAAGAAATGCATCATAGCCAGAAGCAGAGGAGATCACAGCCCAATTAGCAGAAGTTCATACATGCATATGTGATCAGTAGTATTCAGTGATCTGAATCCCTTCAGTTATCTGATAGAAATGGACTCAGGTAAATTCAGAAAATGTAGCAAATATTTTATTTTACTTGCTGAAAACTTCAGCTGTACAAAGGATTTACTGACTGACTCTGCCCAGCTCCACATTGAGACTGCAGTATGGCCAATCTTCTTTCCTGATATCCTTGGACCAATAAGTTGGAGGTTACTATATTGGTTAGGATAATAGATGCTGATTATTCAAAGAAAATGAGGTTGATACTATGAAATGGAGGTGGAAAGAAGTAAGTCCATGGGCTCTTCTAAGATGATTTCCAGTGCCTATTTACCCAGTAATGAAAGTCAGAAAAAGTATAGCAATCCAAATTAGGGAGACCCTTTAAGAACTAGAAGGGCTGAACTGAGGAAAAAGACTAGATGAAGGATAAAGGAAAGAAAGGGAAGGAATTCTGTTTCTATTATCCATTAACTAATTTTTTCATTTTCTTTTCCTCTTTCCATGTCCCCTATTATTTTAAATAGGAATAGCCGGTGATCATAGCCTTTATAAACATAGAATCATTATATCAAGATGGAATAGTGATTGAACTGGACAAGTTATGAACATCACGAAGAATATATGGATGCAATCTTGAATGAGATTTTGAGCTTCCCCTTCTGAGAGGTCACCCTCTCTTTTATTCTGGGAAGCACATATATGTGGTTGACATGCCGTTGCCTACCATTGCCATAGGGAAGTTTACGTCTAGGAAGAAGAGTTCCTGTGCATGAGAGGTGGCCAAGGGGCAACTGCAGCAGTCATTACCAATAGACTCACTCTATTCCACTCCAGTACCTTACAGCATGCCTCTCTGTTCACTAGAGGTTGGAAAATTAAGTGTACATTTTCTCAGTTCCCTGCAGCTAGTTGATACATTTGACTACATTCTACCAACACACTTAATTTGAAAGCCTTTCATGGTGGCGACAGTGTTGTGAAGCAAGTACTGTATAGATCTGACACAGGTGGTCCAAGATGCCTTAGGCTTTTCAGTAACAGTTCTGGAGAAGATTTGGGTGAACAGGTATAGAATAGCCCAAGGCAGCAGCAGGATTTCTTTCTTTCTGTGTCACAGTGTTATGATGTGTTTGGACATTCCTTGTACGTGTGTCACTTCCGTCAGTGCACACCCAGAAATTCTATAAGCCAACCAATACTCTGCAACAAATCTCTTTCCATTCAAATTAACCACAGTGAATTTAACTAAGAACACATACTAATACAGAGAGAGAGGGTCATAAACATAGCTGAGACTGTGATAGAATAAAACTATATAATATTTACATTGACCTGATAGAACAAGACCAGGTTTATATATTATTTATATAGCATATTATTATAATTTATAAATTAAGATTATATTAAATTTATATTAAGCAAATCAAAAGCCTCTCTTTGCCTAGAAATATTGTGTGGTGGGGGGAATTACAGATTTGACATTTTATTAAATAAGACTGTCATTTACTGAAGGTTTTCATGAAAGATGAAATGAAGAAAGCAACTATCAGAAGCCAGGGAAATACCACATCTTAGTTCTTAACATATCAAAAGTATAGACTCTTAATATAAGGGTACAATATAAGACATTGTCCAAGAATTGCCTCAAGGATAGATGTTGAAGAAGGATCTCTTGGCACTGGGGGAGAAAAGATCTCCTAACACTCAGGGAAGGAAGGTGAGGCCTCTTATTACTCTGAGGAGAAAAGAAAATGGACCTTAAATCCTAAATTAGCTAAGGTCAAAAGAGCTATTTAAAAAGAATGCTAATAACATAAATTTTAAAGTCATCAGAGTGTTTGTAAAATATTAAAAATTCTTATGTAGATTACAGTGTTTTCCCTTTTGAATAAAACATTAAATCCCTTTGTTAATTGAAATTTAAAACTTTGGAATATGTGTCAGGAAATTCCTTAAATCACGGAGGCTACTTTCTTTCTCAGAATCTCTGCATGAGTTAGGCAGACATAGTCCTGCCATTGCACAGTTGCAAGGGTAGGTAGCTGGTTGAATAACTGCATCCAAAGAATGGCATACCTTTTGTTTTGTCTTCTGCCTTGATATTTTCAGTATTTTCAACACCAAAAAGAAAGCAGAAATAGCTTACAAGTTTATTACAGGTTGAGCATTCCTAACCCCAAAATCCAATACTTGAAATGCTCCAAAATTCAAAACTTTTTAGTGCCAACGTGACACCACAAATAGAAAACTCTACACTTTGTTTGATATGCAAAATTATTTTCAATATGATATAAAATTATCTCCAAGTGTATATCTATAAATATAAATATGTATACATATTAATTGTTTTGAGTTTTTAGAAACCTGTTGGGAGCCGGCGACCGCACCCTGAATATGGCGCTGGTCTCTGCTTCCGCTTCGTTAGCGGTTAGAGTTGTTAGAAGTGAACAACTCCTTGTAAGGCTGTGGGCTGGGCTCTGGCCTGCTTCCGCTGCGCTGTACCTATTAGACTTTCCCGCGTGGTGCTAGTTCATTGGCGGGGCTGGGTACTTAAGCTAGGGCAGACCGACCGCTCGCTCTCTTGTTCCTGTTTTCTCATCATGATTCAAAGGTCCTGAGTAAACTGCTGAAAGAAGAATCCTGTGTCGTGTTTCCCTTGCCGGCGAGGGGTCGCGGCAGAAACCTCATAAAATATGCTTAATCTTGTGTTCTCAACAACATTCCTTAAATATTTTAAAGCAGTTCTGTCTCTCCCAGGTCTGATGGATACCACTTTCTTAAGAATTCCACAAATTTCTTGACTACAGATGCTCTTTTGCCTTCTTGATCTGGGTCCTCTGGACATGCCTCTCATCTCCATCTCTCTCTTAAAATAAGCACCTGTTAGCATAATCGCAGCCATCTTCCTTTTTCCCACCCCCACTTTATGAATATTGTTCTTATTCCCAAGAAATAGAAACTAGCCCAAGATAAAATCTACTGGCTGGAAGATGTGCCACTCTCATTGAGAGATAGGAAACAACTTACCAGCCCCTGAGATAGGGGCGCACTGATTTCCCTGTACTCTCCCTGAGAAGATAAAGGAACATGCTGGTTTTCTTGTCCACCCCACCCCCCATCCCCCAGAGATAGGAAAACTGCCTGTCTCTGTTCCCAAGAAACAAACTTGCCTTCCACAAGATCAGGGGATGCTTACTATGTCAGTTAAGACTAAACCCACCCCTAGCCCACAGGCATGATTCTAGCCTATAAAAGGTAACATAAAAGGGGGAGTTGCTGTTGCTCTACCTTCTTGCTGCTGCTCTCCCTTCTTGCTGCTGCTGTCCCTTCTTGCTGCTGCTGTCCCTTTCTTTGTGCAGAGCATCCTTGACAGGCTCCTGATAATAAACCCGCTTCTTATCCCAGGTGTGTGTGTGATTAATCCTGTGCCACTTTTCTTTCAGTACCTAAAATGGAACTTAGTATTCCAAGACTGGTTTGGGTAATGAGAACAGAAGAAATGTAACCTTCCTTTTTCTGAGTCTGGCACTTCTAACCATGCTTAACTGAAATGCAATTATTTTCTGAATTCCTTATCACACTACTGACTCACATTCAACTATTAATATGTACACACATACACACACACAAATATATATATATATATATATATATATATATATATATAGAGAGAGAGAGAGAGAGAGAGAGAGAGAGGTATATAATTTGTATATGATCCATAAATGAATTTCATGTTTAAATTTGGGTTCCATCCTCAATATATTTCATTATCTATGTGCAAACATTTCAAACTCCAAAATATTTCCTGTCCCATTCTGGACAAGGGATATTCAACCTATATTTCTTCACAGGACTTAAGTCAGTATCCAGAGTGAAATCAAGAAGATTAACCATGTGTGCAAGATAAAATTTAGCTTTGAAAAAAATAATTCTACAACTAGAAGATAAGGGAGATAGGAATAAAATATCTTTGTGTCAAAAAAAAAATAATAGGTATCTAGTTAAACCTAAGTTGAATGTGAGTCAGTAGTGTGATAAGGAATTCAGAAAATAATTGAGTTTCAGTTAAGCATGGTTAGAAGTGCCAGACTCAGAAAAAGGAAGGTTACATTTCTTCTGTTCTCATTACTGAAACCAGTCTTGGAATACTAAGTTCCATTTTAGGTTCTCATTTTATTTTATTTTATTTGTGAACGAAAAATTTATTTGCTCATTTCTTGCATTTGAAATACTCTTCAATGTCATCGAAGAGTAGGTTCTCATTTTAAAAGAAAAAATGGAGATGAGATGCAAGTCCAGAGGACCCAGATCAAGAAGGCAAAAGAGCACCTATAATCAAGAAATTTGTGGAATTCTTAAGAAAGTGGTATCCATTAGACTTGAGAGAGACAGAGCTGCTTTAAAATATTTAAGGAATGTTGTTGAGGACACAAGATTAAATGTATTTTTGGAGGCTTATAAAAACTAAAAATAATGAATACCACATAATCAGAAACTACTGTCACTCAAATGACCCCAGGCCCTGGAGAGCCTTCTGGGACCATCTTTTCCTTTACTTTTTCAAAAAATCCACACTTCTCCCTTCCTCTTACTCTCACAATTTCCTGGACAGAGGAGGAAGTTGCTTACATTTGGTAATACATTTCCTGTACTCTGGCCTGTTGCTTCTGCTTCCAACTTTTTGTTATGTACTTTTCAGTATTTCTGGCTGCTTCACTCTCCTCCTACACCTGTCCTAAATTTTTGCATCCCAAGTCACCCCCCTTTCATTTCACAAAGCACCATTCTACAATTCTATTATGTTACAGACAGTAGCTAAAAAGCTTTGCCTTACTGAGAAGTCTAATAGTACAAAACTAAAAGCAAGAATGTTTAATAAATTAAACTTTTAACTTGTTTCTTATTCATTCCATACAATGCCCTGGGTCCTATTTTCATGATTTTTAAAAACTTATTTCACTAAAGAAAACAGACTTCTATTCTTAATTCTGTCTTTAGCAATTCAAAGAACCATCTAAAGATTCAATTCTTGCATTTTTGTTCAGAACTTCACAAATTCCCAATAACTTTCTAGAAGAAACTCAAAATCAAAGTTGTTGTACTTTCCTCTATCATTACTACTCAGAAAGCAAGTTGATAGGTAATAGAAGATTGATTCTCCTTTTACCCAGAGCAAACATCAAGTGAGCATAGTAATAATTTTTCTTGTCACATAGGAAGAACTTTCTAACATTTGGTGTTATCAGCAAAGGACCTGGGATGATTCTTGAATTCCTGATTCTATGACTGGACTCCAGCCCAGAAGTTGACATATTGTTTGGGGAAATGTTTAGAGCAGAAAATCAAATAAAATTTCCTTTCAACTTGAGAAGTATATGGTCCTATTGGTTCTTAAATCATTGTTAATGAAGCCCTATGAACATTTTCTTGTGCAAAGTAAACTCCACAAAATATAGAAAAGACAAAAATAAGGAAAACAAAACAAATTGAGTCTATGTGGTTCCTCAGGCCAACTAGTATTTTACCAATTAGTAATACAAAAAAAAAGTATTTTGTTCATTTTTACTCAGTACCCCCCAAACTCTATATTTTAATGAAAACTACCTCATTTACTTCTTTATAATCCTCTGCTAATCCTTTAGTTGGGTTAATGACACTTCTCACAATGAACAACTACAATTTTTGAGCCACAGTCATCCAACCCAATGCAATTCTTTAAAATGCTTTCCCATCGGCTGTTTCTAAGTAATTTCTCTAATTCCCACATTAATCCTCATTAGTAGAAGACTCCTCTTTGGGGACACCAAGGTCCTTTTCTAATCATAATGGTCCATTTAAGTCGGGCTAGTTTTAATAGGGGGGGTTTATTGAGAGAATTTTACAGAATTTTAAACTCTACTTTTTTATACTGAACTAAAGATTTGCCTGTGGCATCGCTGACATAATCAATCTTCCTATCTCAATAATCAATGCACAGCTCTACACAATAAATTTAGCTACAGGAATTACTGACAATCCTGATAATGGCCCAAATTAATCAAATGTGGCATTGCATGTCAACACATGTTCTCCATTTCTTTTCTTGTGAATATAAATTGATGGGTCTAGACTTCACATATTGGCATTGGGAAATTCAAACCATTTGAGTTCTTACATCTGGTCACTGCTTTCTCAGGACTACTGGGAAAGTGAACATCCTACATGTCAAGGATAAAATGCCCAAGTACTCACAAGACCTAAAATCTTATCACTTAGTTCACAACATCTTCCTGGTTCCACTAAATTTCTGTTACTACACCACCACTTGCTGATGCTTCAAAATTTATAAGCCCCCATCACTAGACCCCTACTATGATAACCAATCCATGCAGCATTTTATTTTCTTTGATAACTGTCACTATTATTAGCTACATTTATACTGCACTGTTATTTACTGACATTACACCATTTATTTCTCATTACAATCCTACCATGTAGTGATTGTTAGCGCCTTAAAAAATGAAGAAACTGAGGCTAAGAATGATTAAGTACCTTGTCCAAGACAACAAAGCTCCTAAGTGACACAGACAGGATTCTAACCAGGTCTGTCATATCCTGAGTCTCCGTCTATTCCACCTGTGTCTCGCTGTCTTCTCTTTTCAAGCGTTACAGCACAGAGAAGTGATCCTTAAGTTCACTGCAAAGTCTCAGAGACATTCTCTTGGGACCAGCTGCTACTTTCCCTGTGACACCTGTCATCCTAATCCTACTTTTCTGGCACCTAGAATGTACCTGAAGTACCAAAAACAAAAGCCCCAAGACAAACCTCCAACCAGCTAGAAATACAAATTCTATTATGATTCATTGTTCTGGGCTATGTGACTAGCATAGAGGAAGAAAAAAAAAATAAAATAAATAAAACCTAGTTGCTGCCTTTCCAGCTCCATCAGTTTTTGAAAAACTTAGATATATTTAATCTGAGAAGTCACTAGTCTTATAATTGAAAATCATTACATTCTTGTTATTTTTAGCACTATTGAGCTTTATAAATTGCATTATATATATATATATATATATATATATATATATATACACACACACACACACACACACACACATACACACAAGCAAAGACTAATTTTTAAAGAAAATACTCAATGTGGTTAAGCTTATTGTAAGACAGGTATTATCATTACACTATTACACTGCAGGAAGCAACATAATCTTCCTTAAAATTGGTTTACATATTAAGGACTTTTAAACTTTTAAAATGTCTATAATATTTGAACCAATAGTCCCATTTCTAGAATTACTGCATAAGGAAATAACCAGAAATGCACCCACAAAAAAACATTGTAGTCGTATTTTGAACAGTGAATTAAAAAAGTGAAAAAAAGAGAGAGTGATTAAATTATGCTATTCATGCAACGAAATTTGATAAAATGATTAAACACTATGCCTATGGTGAATTTAAGTGATATTGTAAGTTTCAAAAGTAGACTGTAAAATTGTAGAGTGTAGCAATCTGGTAATGTTTCTAATGGAAAAGTATAGCAAAGTTATAAGTGACATTATTAAAAATTTAAAAAAGAAATAAAAATATTAAATTATATTAAATTAATTTTACCTTCCAAAATTTCCAGAACAGGAAAAACTACATGACTATATAGTGAATAAAAAATATGCAGAAAATTCCTTGTGAACAATTTATGTACCAAAAAATCCTTTAGATGGTGGAAGGCTTTAAATTCCACTTAACCTACCTTGGGACTCAGTGCAAGTGAGACATTATAAAATGCCACTTTATAGCTTTTTCTCAAGTCCACAGGATTTATTGTAACCTAGTTTTACTGCATATATATATATATATATATATATATATATATATATATATATCCATCCATCCTAAGTACATGTTCTCTGGTAATTAATACTCTTTGCATTTGGCCTGATACTACTACTTGCACCTGAAGCATATACGTGTGGCATTAAAATACAAGCCCTATTGATCCACACCATTAAGATGACAATTATAATCTCATCATTAGTCTAAGATTTCTGGAATCCAGAAATGAACCATCTAAATCCATGAAAAAGAAAGTATCCCTGAAGTTAAAAGGATGAAATCCTCATGTTCATTATGAAGAACAAAATCTTGAATAAGTTATGTATCAATTATCTATTGCCACAGTAGTGCTGTAAACTACATGAACCTTTATTTAGCTCACATGTCTGTGCATGAGAATTTATACTCCACAGGCCTTCTGGTCTCAGCTGGACTCACTTGCACATCTAAGATCAGCTGTCAAACAGCAGGAAAACCTGACTCTGCTCCACCTGACTCTAGTCCCTTAGCAAGTGAGTCCAAGCCAGTTCCCATGGGAAATGCAGAGGTTCAAGAGCAGGAGTGGCAGGGTACAATCATGTTCTCAGGCTCCCTATATATCATATCTGAAAATTACATGAACAAAGTCAGAACTTGGGGAAAGGGAAAGTGATTTGCATATTTAGTAAGAAGAACTGCAAAAGTAAAAGAGAAAAGTAGGGATTAAGGCAATTAATCTACCACAGAAGTGCATGTAGCTTTTATATCCAACTAATCTGTCCTTCGACAAGGAGCAGACATCAGTACAAAGTGACTCACAGTTGCCCAAGGGTGGATAATGTCTTTCAAAGAATCTAAGGTAGGAGACTGGTGTGGTGGCGCTCATCTATATAATCCCAGTGACTCAGGAGGCTGAGGCAGAAGTATCACAAGTTCAAAGACCAGCCTGGGCAACTTAGTGAGACCCTGTCTCAGATTAAAATAGGGTTGTAGTTTAATGGTAAAGCACCACTGGGTTAAATCCCCAGTAAAACACACTTGCGCGCACACACACAAACACAAACATAGTAATAAAATTGACCAAAAGATTATTTAAAGATACTACTGATACTACTTCTTGCACCTGAATTAGTATCAGTAGTATCTTTCAACATTTAAAGGCTTTCTTGGTCCATAAATTGTTCATAAAGAATTTTCTGCATTTTTTTTATCCCATCACTCTTATCATTTCTAATTAATGGCCACTCACAGGTAAAGCAGAGTGTATTGAAAGTTAACACTTGTAACATATACTTCAATGAGATAGAAGCCACCCCTGATTGGTATTCTTTCTGCAAAACCTACCTGACCATTTCAACTATATGAGGAAACATTGATTTATGAATTACATATTATTTTTATGTCTGAGTTTTTAAAAATCAAAGCTATTAATAAAACCAAAGGTATGTAAACAGAATTTGTTAAAATCTTTTACTTCAAAAAATGAACTTAAGTTCTAGACCTTTTATGGTCCTCAAGGAACTAAGCCTGTATACTGACTGCCTGCCTGCCTATCATTACTTATAGACTTGACCATGTGTGGGAAATCTTTGTGCACACTGAACAACTTGGCTATTTCAGGATAGTCAAGTATTCTCAAGGAGGGTGGTCCAGAATTCCAGGAAGGTCAGAGCTGAAACTGCAAAGTCTCTTGAGGCCTAGACTCAGAAACAGAGAAACTGTGTTGTATTGTTCAAAGGAGGATGCTGTCCCTGCAACCATTCATCTAACTACTGCCTGATTTAATAATTTTACTCATCCCAACCCTTAAAAGGTGAGTTGTATTTTTTTTCAAATTTAAGGATTACAATAAGTAAAATCAAAACCCTTATTAATCTTTCCAGTGTCTGACTTTCTATGTGGAATACCAATAGACAATAATTAGAGGAAAGAAGAAAATCTGAGTTACTTTCAAAATTTAAAATTTAATATAATGGAGTGAGAGATGGTATTATTTATTAGCTAACAAGTCTAATTCTACACATAGTTCCTCATTATCAAAATAGATATAGTAATAAAATATGTCTCTAATTTCATATGATAAGGCACCAAACAGAAATTTAAAATCATTGTCAAAATCAAAGTGACTTACAGAACTGGAATAGAACTTAACACCTGCTCAAGAAGACAAAATACTAGGAAGTATGGATGCCAGATATCTCCAATGTAAAAATAATCTGCAATTGAAAAAATCCTAATAATTTCATTTCAAAGCCTTTGAAAAAAGATTTGGGACATCCCTCTGTCTACCAAAGGCATATCATGCTACCTAGAACATAACAATGTTAAGTCATGAACACCCAAGGTAATATGGCAACATTTTCTCACAAATTTAAAAATAAAAGAAAGAAACAAATTCCACTTGGCATGCATTTTCAACCCTTAATTTCTTTTTTCTAAATACAGAATTACAAAGTAATTGGTAACATCTGTTGTCATTGACTATTTTCATGATTTGTATGCTACCTGGAAATTTATTATAACTAAGAAAAGAACACATTAACTTTATTTTTGTTCAGATACAGATTACAAGAATGTAACAACAGCATCTGTGACTGTCACTAATCAGAGAGTCATTTGGCAGAAATATATTACAATGGTACAGTCATATGAGTTTGATAAATTGAAAATTATAGCAAAATATAAAATGCTAATTATTTTTGTAATAGGTCTCCAGGCCATTGCCAACTGGATTGCTGCAAAACATTGGAAATCTTTAGATAGTCCAAAGTGAAATTAAACTGAAAATAAAAAATAAAATAAAACTTCCAAAATCTGGTCCCCACCTATCTGAATGGTTTGGAGTCAAGGCCTCACTTCAACACCAGTGAAACATTCCAGGAAGGTAGGTTTTTCTGTAATAGAAAACACCACTGTAATAACTTCTGAACTATGATGTCTTAAAATTACTTCATTGTTATTGTGATCATTACCTTTTGTTCAAGTGAGTGGTGAGGAGATGGTGGAGTTTTACATAACAACAGAAAATTTGATCTTTGTTTTTAGATTACTCATTCAGGGCATCAACTTATAAGCATTTTTAATAATGTCAGAGTTTCTTTTGTCCTTTGTTCTCTTGGGGTTGTTGAAGTACTGATTCAACTCCATTAGTGATAAGAAATGAATTAGATAAGTAAACCAATAGATAAGACTAACAAAAATCCTACTAGACTTGCCTTCAATTCCTTAATAGTTTCAACAACATGGATTTTCCCTATAGCATTTATAGAGGAGAAAAAAAATCTTTTCTTTCTATATAAATTATGTTCACTGGTGGGGGCACCTGTAGTAAAAGACAGATTAATAAGAGAAAAGCATACAGAATTATTTAATATAAGTTTTACATGACATGGGAGCCCTCGTAAGAAAATAAAGACCCACGGACATGGTTAAACCTATGTATTTTTATGTTAGCAGTGGGGAAGAGTGGATAGTCATGGAAACACATAAGAGAGCAAAAATGGTGTCACCTAATGGTGATAAACTGAGAGAAATTTAGCAAGGTCTCTGTGTTCAGATTCTTCTCTGTCACCTATCATCTTGAGAGATAAAGATGTCCATTTGTTTTTTCTGAGTATAAGGAGGGCACCTGTCACATGAGGATCTTATGAACTACTTCAGGGAGAAGGGCAGGAAAACATCCTGGGGACTTTTTTTTTTCCTGCAGTTTTCATAGATTTCTTCAGTTCAAAATGTTCAATATGCTAGTGGGTCTTATCTGGGGGAGCATATCCTGAATCCCATCTTGTTCAATCATGTAGGTCACAAAATAGCATTAAAGACTCAGAACTATTCCCTGAACTTTGTCTATTTTATCCTCATAAGTACATACTAAGCTCCCTCTATGTGACTGTCTTAGGCTGCTGTGGAAGCTCCAGCAAAGAACAAAGCACGGTCACTATTCTCAACATTAAATTCTAGTGGAAATTCTAGAGATAAAGAAATATGTATTTACAATACAGTGTACCAAAAAAATATGAGTACAATTGTAGTGGGAACACAGAAGGACTTACCCCTGAGATCCAAAGCAGGAAAGGCTTCCCAGGGGAAGTAGGGGCAGGACATTTCCAGGTTTAGGTACAAAGATCTGAGGTCAAGGGACAACCTGGTGTGCTAGGGAAATGTATGTTTTTCTGTATGAACTGGAGAAGAGCAAAAATGAGTATCAATTAAGGAATGGTCTCCAAAGAGCAAGAGAAAAATATTATGAAAATTTAAGAATCGAATCAGGCAATAAAAAGTATAATTAACTCTAAC
Source organism: Urocitellus parryii (assembly GCF_045843805.1). Lineage (NCBI taxonomy): Eukaryota > Metazoa > Chordata > Mammalia > Rodentia > Sciuridae > Urocitellus > Urocitellus parryii. The sequence goes on along the minus strand of NC_135541.1, from coordinate 85,499,860 downwards.
CCCGAAGCAAATTCATTAGCGGTAACCAGTTAAAGAAATGCATAATTCCATCTATCATAATCAAGGATGGAAAGCAAACAGGCAATGAAAGGTGTGTGTGTATGTGTGTGTGTGTGTGTATATATATATATATATATATATATATATATATATATATCATTCCAAAATAAAGCTTGGCTTGAAAATTACCTTGAAAGCAGGCAGTGAGGGAGGGGTGTTAGAATATTTACCAGAGTTTTAGGAAGAAACATCCCAGGTCTCAATACAGTACGAAGGTGAGTAAGTGGTTTGCAACCTCAGGAATACTAAGAATATTTTTTAAAGCATTATAACTGTTAATAATATTTTTTCAAAACTCATCTGGAACAGAAATGTTTTCTATGCCTTAATTTTCAACTTTTTCCTGAGAATAAATGCACACTTTTTTTTATAAAATGCATAAACAATTTTCGAATAAACTTCTTAGGAATTGAGGCTTGTTCTCCTGGTTTATTCCCACCATGTTGACTGATAATTGTCAGTCAAGAGACTTTTAACCAGACATTATTTCATTGCTTTTTAAAAATCTAATCTATTAAGGTATAATTTTTATCAAAAAAATTAAGAATATAAGTTTCATAAAAAATGAATACTATCAAAGATTTTATATCACTTATTAATTACTTAGGTAATTCAATTAAATCAGTTAAAGCTGATTCAAAGGAGAATATGAAACGTGTGTGTGTGTGTGTGTGTGTGTGTGTGTACAATCAGTGTTGTTAAAATGAATTTGCTAAGAGATGAAAACTATTTCATAATTTAAAATTTAATGGTTAAGATCATCTTTCCTATATGACAGAAAGGACTTTTGTCTCTGTCAGACACAGTGCATATCTATCAATATGAATAAGAATCATTTGCATGCTACTCATTTTCTACAAGGTAATTTCTATGCCTACAGAGTTGTAAAATAATCTAGGATAGAAAGGCAAAAGTATACACCTCTATAGAATCAGATAATCCCTAATACTTCTTTAAAACTACTGTCATCTCTTTTGCCCATTTCTAAACCTTTAATTTTTTGTTGGTAAATATAACATTGATTATTTAACTATTCTTTTTTACCTGTATAAGGTACTTTTTGAAAATGAATACTTTAATTGACCTGTGAAGAAAAAACTAGGAGACTAGATTAACGGCAGAAAAATCAGTTAAAATGTTATTGGTTTCTCAATTGAAATATAATGATGAGGACTAATATGTTAGTCATCGTTTCACTCCTGTGACAAAATACTTGAGAAAATCAAATTAAAGGAGGAAAGATTGATTTTTGCTTGTGGTTTCAGAGCTTTCAGTCCAGGTTGGCTGACTACATTGTTTTCTGGCCTGCGGTGAGATGTTACATCATGGTATGTGGAGAAGCAAAGCTGTCACCTCATGGTGGCTAGGAAGATAGAGAGCAAGAGAGGAAGGGAATAAGACCAGGATCTATCTAAAAGCACACATTTCTGAATTTTCTTTCTCCAAATAGGCCCCACTTTCCTATAGTTTCCACCACTTCTCAATAGTCCATTCAGTTGTAGATCCATGAATGTACTCATCCATCAGAGTCCTCATGATCCAATCACATCCCAAAGATCCCACCTCTGGACATTGCTTCATTGGAGATCAAGGCTTCAACACATGAGCCTTTGGAGGACATTCCAGATCTTAACTAGAACAAGCAATGAACTGGTGATTATAACCAGTCCATACCAATCACCTGTTATGTGTCAAGAACTCTCCTAAGCACTTTTTACTGACTTATTTTATTCTTATATCAATGTTATGGTTTGAATGTAAGGTATTGCCCAAGAGCTCATGTGTGAGACAATGCAAGAAGGTTTAGAGGAGAAATGGTTGGGTTATGAGATCCTTAACACAATCAGTGGATTAAACCCTGATGGGATTAATTGAGTGGTGACTGAAGGCAGGTAGGGTATGCCTGGAGGAGGTAGATCATTGGGGTAATATATTTTGTATCTGGGAATTGGACTCTGACTCTCTCTCTTTCTCTCTCTCTCTCTCTCTCTCTCTCTCTCTCTCTCTCTCTCTCTCTCTCTCTCTTTCTCCCTCTCTCCTTTCTGAGCATCATGTGAACCACTTCTCTATCCCATCCTCTTCTGCCATGATGTCCTGCCTCACATCAAGCCCTCAGGATCGGGCTGTCTATGGACTAAGACCTGTGAAAACATGAGCCTTTAAATAAACTTTTCTTCCCCTAAAATTTTCTGGTCAGATCTTTCAGTTACAGCAGTTAAAAAGCTAATTAAAACATATGAATACTATAATATAGATATAATTATTACCTTAGACAACCAGAAAACCACTGTTTCATTCAGTATGACAGTTCAAAGTCTTTGTTAAATTCTAAAAATATATGCATAGCAAATGCCTATCAATCTGCTTGAAAAGTGGGAGAGGGGAACTATATTAACTAACATTAACTATATAAATTAATGGGAACATCAAGATACAAACAAAAGAATAATCAACTTCCAATTTCAAAGGAGATTGGATCTATTAGGGAAAAGATTTTGTCCAAATAGCAGTTAGTGCTGATTTAAACAGCCATTTATTAGCCTGCAAATAACTCAAGTTATAAATATACTAATAATTGATTTGGAAGGGAATAAATGTATTTCCCATGATAAGGCATTTGAGGGAAGAGTTATTGATGTATTTGTTTGTGCATGTGTTGGTTGTGGTGTTTTATCTTCCAAGAAGTCTTGTTTCATTAAATGACTCAACAAATGAGAGTAACTTAAAAAATGGGTAAGGTTTTTTCATATTGCACAAAACCTCACAGGTCATATTTTCTGTCTCAATGATAGCTTTAAACTGTTGGCAATAAAACAAGAGCAAAAAAAATGGGAGATTTTTAAATCTGCATATGTAAAATTGATCTCTCAGCTCTTCAAATACTTCATCTGAACTCAAGGAAACATCAGGATTCTGGGATTTTATTGTCTCTAAGTCCACTCCCTCATCTACCCCAACCTCACAGCCTACTCAATTGCTTTTAAAGGAGTCGGGAAGACACCAAAAGGCTTAATTTTCATACATCCCATGGTAAGGAAACACACAGTTTGCTTTCTATTTGCAAAGCTACACAGTGAATTGGACTAAGAGAGAAGGGAGTGTTCCTAAAGAGAGCTGAACACACAATGTTGATCTGACTCCTTCTGGGTCTGACTTTAAGGATGCTATTCTAAACTTCTACTGGGTTCTCCCTTTGATATCATACAAATTAGCCAGAAATATTTAACCATGCAAGACACTGTCTGCTGTCTCATTGCTGTTTGAAGAGCCTGCTTCACTCACCAGTGCATACATTACAAACCATCTCAATGATAGGCTATTGCTGTGATGATTTTCACCTGTTCTTATAGTTATATCTGCATCAGGTGACTAAAGCATTAACTGACTAAAATATTCTCACCAGCAATTCCTGTAAATAAATCACACAAAAGTTTATGTATCTCTAGTGCACTTAATTCTAGAATATCACATTTTAGCATGCCTTTTTAAAACTAAGAAACATCTTCAAGAAAAGAGATAATGAATATGGTTCTTAAATATGTTCATAATTCTGGACCATGTTTTTACCTTTGTATGTAACTTTACTTTTATCATCAGTGCACCAGATCTGACATGAAGCAGTAAATCAATTGGCCTCAACAACAAAGTCTTGAAATATTCCCTCCAGCTAAAAATGAAGCAATAGTCACTATAATTTCCCAACCGCTTCAGAGGAAATCTGAGTGGTAAAAGTCTAGCATTAGATAGAAAGTAGTGTTGTGTAGTAGAAACAGCATAATTTTGTTGTTGGCATACTTGGGTTCAGAACCAATTTTTCCATAAATTGGCATTTTGGCTTTGAGAAGTTCTTATTTTTGGAGATATGACAATTGTCTTTTAAACCTAAGATAGCCTTTTTCTAAGCAACTACTGAAATTACCAACTGATCTTAAAGATCAGCAAATATCTCACACATTACTGAAAACTATTTCTAAGTCCAGCGCATTTCCTTCAAATCTTCAGAAATTATGGAAACTTATAATAGTATACAGTATAGTATACATTTATACTGTTTTCTCTACTTTAGACACTTCAATGTGGTTTATTTCATTATAGTTTATAACTTAGTGTTTAATGCATAGTAAGAATTCTATAATTACTTTGCAGAAAAGAGTTACAGTGAACACAAATGTAATTTTTTATTTTTTATTTTTGCCTTTTCAAATTTTTATTTTTATACATTTTTTGTATTAAAAAGAAAAGCATAATTACCACAAATTACAAAGGACTAAAGCAGGACTAGAATAATGAATGAATCACTTCAGCCTGGAAAGCAGATACTCTCAATAATATTAATGTTATAATACAAGCTCATTCAAGTATTTTACATTTTTTGTCCTTTTAAATGTGATATCCTAGCACATGGTAAAGATAATGTACTATGAGCGTAAGGTGGAACCTTCTTCACAAAGCCAGATGACAAGTTTTCCTCTCCAGTGAGAATCGGGCTGTAAGTTCTTAAGTTCTCTGCCTCTGCCATCAACATGGCTGAAGGAGAGGGTGGGGCTGGGGAGAATCCAGGAACCCTTCCACACAAGAGGTACTTTGAGGTTCCCATTTGGGAGGGTGCCAGATGATCCAGACCACTCTACCCAGGCTTTTGGCAAAACACCCCTAGCTCTCCTAAAGGCTAGACTTCTTGCTTCCTCCACCCCACTTCCAGAGCCTCCTGAGCAGCTTACTTTCTTTTGTAAATCAATCATCAGAAAAGGGGGGAAAAAGAGCTACAATGAAACAAAAGCATTTAACTTTGACATGGGGGCTCAGTGCCTCTTGCTGTCGTCCTGAGCCCTAGGGGTCCAGGCTGAGGCAGGACTGGGTAGCCTTCTCTACTGATAGTGCATGTGTCTCAGGTTCTGGAGAGGGCACAAGAAAAACCTGTCCCTCATCATGGCTTAGGCACACACAGACCTTCTGTTTGACACCTACAGGTTATTCTGGCGTGGACCAACCTTAGAAGGGCAGAGAATAAACAGGGGGTTGGGGCAGGCTGTTGCTTTGTGTCTCAGGTCTTAAGATTCCCACGGGAAGGTGGTGGATGTGAAGTGGCTAGTCCCGATGGCCCCTGCCACTCATACTTGTCACAGATACATCGGTCCTAAGTGTCTTCAGAAAGTGAAGATGTAAACTACTCTTTACAACATTAACTCCTAACATGTTACCAAAAAAAAAAAAAAGAAAGAAAGAAAGAAAATAGCCCCTCACCCCTCCTCAGCCTATGTTGAGATGAAGTTCTCACCTACTCACCCCAAAGGTGCTTCCTCCTTCAGGGATATCTGAGAGGATCAGGGAGAGGATGGCAGCCCCTGGCCTGGGAGTAACTAGACGAGAACAGCCTTTTCCCACCTCCAAGGCTTCCTTGTGTCCCCAAACCCAGCAAGGGTCAAGCACTGAGGTTTTTGTGGTGCTGGATACAATACAGGGCTGAGTGACCCAAAGGAAAAAAAGGGGGAAAGGGAGAGAGAAGGGGGTCAGGAGTCCAGTGTCTGGGACAATGTGAGGCAAGTACACCAGACTGGTTAGGGAGAGGCCTCAGATCCCATTGTCATAGCAGAGACCAGACATTCATCCTTGGTTCAAGACGACTGGGTCATAGGAAGTTAGATGGGCTTCCTGCATACTAAGCACTGGGATGACAGAGGTGAGGGGGCACACAAACTAAAAGCAATGAGGTACCCAAAGACAGAGGGCAAGCGAGCCCCTGTCAGCCTGGGATACTGTCTCCTATTCCCAACCTTTGGGCCAACAGAGAAACCTGTTGAAAAGGAGGGCCAAAGAAGTTTCAGTAATTGAGCAACAAGACTGCAAACTTCTCCGTGTTGCCCAGTTCCCATTGGGGGTGAACATGCAGCCATGCCCGTACTTGACACACATCCCAGTCTGTGCGGGTCAGTCGGTCACCCTCCCTAGCTTCTGACGACAGTAGACTCCAGCCATTCCATTGTCATTCACAGCCCAACTCAAGCAGTCAGTGGCTGGAGAAGAGAAGTTAGGTATACTCTATGTCCACATATACCTTCCTGCCACAGGGCTTCACCAACTGGCAGGATTCCCCCCAGCCCCCAATTCCTCCTCATCCCTCATTCCCAGGTGGGGTCTTGTTCCCAGATGGGGTTGATCAGAGAGAGGGTGGGCAGAGATGGCTTGCAGAGGGGGGGAGGGGATGCAAGATGGGGAGACCCCACCAGACCCTCGAAAAAGAACAGCACCTTTCTCCACTTTTCACGAGACATAAAGCTTCCTTGAGGTCTCGGTGATCTTTCAGGGCAATGTGAGAAACATATCCAAGCCTCAGCTACCAGGTGTTCCCCTTTCCCCTCTGGCATGGGGAAGACGCTCCGGCTGAGGACAAGTGTGTTCCAGATCCAGGCCAACTCTGTTTTCCAACAGTTTGAAGCAAACTTGGCCTTGGGATTCCAAGGGTAGGATGAAGGGTGTCACGGCAGGATGGGGCCTGGCGTGAGGCGACAGCAAGCAGAGCAAGGACACGAAAGTGGCAGCAGTGTACAGACACAGGACGTCAGCTTCAACGATGCAACAGCAGGGATATTTTGGGCACGGCTCTGACAGCCGCCCCCAACTCTCTTGCCTCCAGGCGGGAGGCACTGTACATGCAACTCAGCCCAGAGAAAGATCCAGCCAGTCCAAGCCCAGGCACATCCAGAGAAGGTGGGAGCTCTTCAGGTTGACTCCACCGAGGAAAACAGGCATTTGGGTATTATTTCAGATTCCCGCTCCACAATAAGGCAACTTGTAAAAAAATATTATTTCCAAGAACAAAACAAACAAAAAAATATTTTCCAAGGAGAGGAGAAAGACATCACTTTCTATGGATTAGGTGGGGGTTTTCTGATTTTTTTTCTTTTCTTTCTTTTTTTATTTTTAATGGTCTATTTTGTCTTTTTTTTTTCTTTTTTCCGTTTTTCCAAGGATGGAAAGGTCAGAGAAAAATAAAATAAATCATCTTTCAATAGTCTTTTCTGGTATGAGCAGCGTCTCTGGGCTGGGGAGTAAGGGGTGTGGGGGAAGGGGAGTGGGAGAGGCTGAAACCTCCCCCAACCCCCACTTTTAGATCTTTTGGTTTCCTTCTCCCAGAAGATGGCAGAAGGGCATGGTAGGGACAGCAGGGAGAGAACATGGTGATGGCAAACCCCACATAGTCAGGGGCTAGTGCTCCTGGGGCCCAGGCGCTGTCAGAGCCTTCTACGGGACAGTGCTGGGCAATAGGGCCCACAGGGCCTTCTGGTGGGCTGCATAGTTGGCTTGGGGGGAGCAAGAAGAGGCTGTGAGTGGGGACCAGGGTTGCAGCATATCAGCCGAGTGCAGGGCTGAAGAGTGATTTTGGTAATCCAGACAAACTATCAATAATTTAAAACTTTATATATATATAAATCTCCCCCCTTTCCCTCCCCCCTTAGAAGAAGCTGGGATGGAAGAGTCATGGAGAGAGGAGGAGAAGGGAGTTACGTGGAGGCTCTGCCCAGGGTACCTCTAATAGCCCAAATGGTGTACACACTGCTACTCAGCACAGAGGCCTGCTCTATTAATTCCAGGCCAGTCCCTTCTTTGTCCCCTCTCCTGGGACTGGGCACCCCCATGGACCCTCGACCACCCCACCCCTTCCCCACTCTAAACCCCAGGGCTAAAGGGCTTTTCACTTTCCCAAAGTCTGTGTATCCGAGTGCTGGCTTGTCACAAATGTAATTTTTTAATCAAACAATAGATGATTTCAATTTAAAGGAAATAAAACTATTGAGACATTCATATTAAACATGAGCTTTAAGATTTGGAGAGGATCACAGCTTGTTAGTCAGACATTATAGGTTTCGTGTTTTGTATTTTTATTTCCAACTCTATTTTCCCTACATCTTTTGTTTGAATTTCTTATACTTGTCCAGCTACCCCTACCACACATGAATAGAATTTTACCAGTGAATTCACAATGCTTTTTTTTAAAAGAGCTGTCACAAAAACTTCCAATGGTTTTACATATGTAAAAACATTAACCAATTGCAAAGATTGAAACCAGAGTTCCTTATTTCAGTACATAAAGAATGAGATTGTGTCCTGTGATGAATCATCCAGAAACATACACAAGAACCATCAGAGAAGCAGCTGCTTTCTTGGCAATAGAATCAGTAGCATTTGAAGCATCTGTGTAGGCAGGCTACACTGAGGGGCTGAGACTCCCCTACGACACTGCTAAAGCAACTTGTCCCTGACTATTACATGAAAATTGTCATGGATTTTTTTCCATATAGACGACAAAGTGACTGGCATTGATCTCTATTCACCAGCACATTATAAAACTCTAGAAGCTTTCATAACACCCAACAAGGATGCTCCCCATCCAAATAGCAATAGCTTCAACAAACAGAAGTTTCTTTTTCACATAAGCAAACAAGGATTAATGCGGTGACTTCATTAGCATTGGGACTTGGACTGCTTTCAGCTCTCCCTTGTGATTTCTTATATATGTGGTCCAACATGGTGCCTCAACCAACATATCTAAGTTCTGAACCAGGAAGTGGGTAAGAGTGAAGCAGGGGCAAGGTTACAGTTGCTACCTATCTTTAAAAAACTTCACAGAAAATACTACCTATTTCCAAGTGTATCCCTTTGGTCAGACCCAAGGTATATAGCCATACCTAAGTGCAAACCCAGTCCTTATTCCAATCCATCATGTGCCTCAGCAACAAGTGAGGGTTCTAAGGAGATAGATTTTAAGTTGAACAATACCAGTGTATGCCACATTAGTGTCTATGTCTTAGAATCTGCATAGATGGTATGTCAGAGTATTTAAAAATTTGGGCACCATTAGACTAAAGATCTAGAGACAAAGGAAATGCTATGGTGCTTGGAGTTACCCATGGATTAATACAACCCAAATTTGCACAGTTCTCTTACAGTATCTCTTAGATGTTCACACATTAGAAATTGTTTTCAATGCCACAAGTTTCATAGCCCTAGAATATTTTCCAATCAATCATACGTGGCTAGAATTCCTTGTGGGACTTATTTTGTTCAGATACTCTTGCACTTGATCAAAGAAATGCTTACATATCAGAATGCCTTTTTTTCACCCACCTGGAAATTTATTGTCAAGCAGGTACCAAGGAGCAGAAACATTTAAATGAGTAATAAGTGGAGCCCTTATAACAAGGAATTTAGAGGTAGGGGTTGATGACAGTGTACTGACAAGTTCCCATCCACTGGTTTACCCATTGTAACTCTCCATCAGTCAAGGTCAGGCCAATCGGTCATTGTATACTAGTACAGAAACTCAGCCAAGCCACTGGTTCTAATGCCAACCTAGAACACTCATCAACCAGTGTGGAGAAACAAATGGCCTTGTTCAGCAGAACATGACAGTTTCAATAATACAATAAGATCAAATGAGGAGTACACTTTCATCACTGAAGCACTTGGCAGAAAGCAGAATAAACCCTCTTGGCAATCACTTCTGTCACATTTTTACATGTTCAGACTACAAGCCTCTTTCTTTCTCTTTTAAGGTAGAAGGATATATTTTTTAAAAGAGGAAAGGCTTTTCCCATTGGTCTCCAGTACAAAATATCGGCAAAGTTTTTCACTTTTCTATCCAGGGTTATCTGTTCTTTGTTTGGTTTACTTGTATTCGTTTTTGCTTTTGTAATGCGCTAAATACAACTGAGGAAGTCTCTTCATTTGTCTTTGATGGTAATTGTAGCATAATTACCGCACAGGTAAATCCTGGTGCTCTCCTGCTCTAAGGTTTGCTACATTAAACACTGTCCCAGAATCACCACCTGATGACAAATATTCAGAAGGGTTTTCTAAAGAAAAAAAAAATGTTCTGCACAAACTATTTGCAAAAGGAAAGCAATCTTCTCTTAGACTGATAGCCAAACTCCTGGATAACTCCGAGTGGTCCCCATCTCTTTGCATTCAAGCCCCATGTTAGCATCCTTCCATACAAATCAAAGCTGGTCTACATAGTCACTAAAGCACAGAAGATGTGCTTGTGTTAAACTTTCAAGGCTAGGCTATAAATCATATTGCAGCCTTGATTTTCTGGATTGCTCTCACTGGGAAAACCAACCATCATACCATGAGGATTCTCCACCAACTTTATAGAGAAGCCAGTGAGAGAGGAACTGTGTCCTTCCATTACTGACCTGTCAGCCATAGGAGTTAGCTACCTTGCAGGATTATCCTCCAGCTTCAAGCAAACCCTCAGATTGCTGTAGCCCCTGCTGACATCTGACTGACATCTCATGAGAGCCTAGAAGCCAGGAGAATGTAGTCAAGCTGCTTTCAAATTCCTAACCCTCAGAACTAGTGATAAATAATAACTGTTTGGTTTAAAGCCTTTGAATTTGGGGTCAATAATAGGGGTCAACATAGTGATAGAAAACTAATACATAGTCAATGACACATAACTCTCATGACTTCATAACTTTTAGCCACTGGTTAATTCCCCCTGGGAATATACAATGACCAGTGTCTCCATTTAAATAATCCTTCCAAGTATACACAAATACACACAAATGCACTCATATACACAAGTGTAATTAGACTGACCACTGGACAGTAATGAGTTAAATTGCATTGGGCACTCTGGTAATGCTACCATGAGACTTGCATGGGTGACTCATCCCACTGTAATACCTTTCCCCTCCTTCACAGATCTCAGAAGACATTCTCATGCCATATTTTAAAATAGTCATGCTGTCCCAATGAATCAAGACAATATAAAGTTTGGGAAGATGTAGACTCCTACAGATGACTTTAAAGTTATCAACCTGTGAAAAATGTTTCTCATTTGTTTAGATGTCTTCATGTATCTGCCACATCTGAACCACTTAGTTCCCTCTTGTTTGGGAAAAGGTAATTCATCTTCTCTCCACGGGTGTGTCCGCCCACCAGTACTTTTAATCATTGCTCAATACTGCCATCTCCTGAACATCTAACTCTTACAACATGAAATCTCAGTGTCAGATTATTGTTCAGTTCTTACCTAAGGAAATTCAGGAAAGTCACTTACTGTAACATAATCATGTTCACATTTTAATCATTTTAGTTTATTTAAGCGATGAGTACTTGTCCCACATATAATCAAACATGACATTACAATATGTCTTAGCTAATAATTAAGGGAAGAGAAAAAATGTATATTCATAACTTGCCTCAAAATCTAATACTCTCTGGAATCATCTAAATGTATGACTTGGAATAGATCACCTCAGCTCTCCAAATCAACTTTTTAAACAAACGTTTCAGACTTGACTTACAGATACCAAAATGCAGAGAAAAATAAGCTAGATTATTTCCAAATATAAAGTTAAATTATGATGATGTAAAATATTCAGTGGGTGATTTAAGGGAAACTCATGTACATGCTTATGCACACACACACACACACACACACACACACACACACACACACATACACACACGCATCCTTATTCTACTAAATATACTTAAAGCAAAAAACTTAACAAATACAAATTATCCTAATGTTTTATAACATCTTTATCATATTTCCTTTGAACAGAATACTGTGAACTCTAAACACTGTGTCTACCTGTCTTGTCAAAAGCACATCTAAATTGGAAGACCTTACCTTGTTTGCTATGCTCTTTCTTGGTTTCAAGATGTATATCTGAATCTCTAATTAGATTTAGAATTTACATGTTTACTGATATTCCTCAATTTCCTAATGCACACTTGAATCACTTCTCAAATGTGTATTGCAAACAGTTTTTATACTAAGCTTTTATTTTCTTTCTCTAGCAGCTGGAGCTAGAAAGTATGGTGTCTCTAGAAACATTGTCAAAATTTATTTTATGGTGTACACGTGTATGCATATGGTAATGTAGAATCAATATATTCCAAATTAATGTGTTCCTTTTCATATGCTATAGAGATATTTGAATTTTGGTTCATAGAATGCAAGATGTTCTTATTCTATCTCAAAGCTCTATGTGTTTCCATACTATTTCTCTAGGTTATTTTCAGAAATAAATTTTGATTCCATGATAAGAGTGAACACTTGACTTGCATATGAGTTAGAAAAGTTTGAAATAATTGTTAATTTTTAATTTATACTTCATGATGAAATTTCTTATCTTACACATGTGCAAGTAAAACCAAATTTGTACCAGACAGAAGTGCTAGCTCATTTCTAAAATCTTGTTTTTATTTTTATACTGTAACAAGTCTTTTATTTAAGTCCCAATTAATATGAGGGAATCTTCATAATTTATGTTTAATGGATACCTAGGAATTCTATGTATTTTATGTTATTCTATTTATTTCATGGAAAGAATAGCCCGATTTTACTTTGGAACATCCTGGAAACTCTTCAGTGGTCTTTGGACTAATAAAACCTTTTCTTTTGTCACTAAGTATTAATGTTATTTCATAATAAGAATAATCATTTAAATACTTGGTATAATAAATGCCTAAGAGACATTTTATTTTATGAAGCTATTTTTTCTTGCTATCATGAGGATATGTCTTTGAGTGGTTAAAAAAATGTATATCATAAATTTGTTTGTGAATACAAACTCCTTTTTCGGATTCTGAAAGTCCTTAGAAAGTAGCAGATGGAGAGGGTGATTTGGGGTTGCATTCATGTATAAAAGAGAATTTACCCCAGTTGATTCAAATGTATGATATGTCAAGATCACTGTACTGTCATGTGTAACTAATTAAAACAAATAATTAAAAAAAATAGAAAACAGTACCAGAAAAAAAGAGAATTTTTAAAACTAATGTATTCTAACTGGTAGATGGTTGCTCTGTCCTGCTCATATATCCTGAGTAAATGATACACACCATGTTTTAAAACATCTTGGTCTGTAGCTTCACTTTTATAAGTGAAAATGTTGATGACACTACTAAGTATGTGCATGACCATTATCCTCCAGCAAATAGCCCAGCATCATGAATATCACGTTCATGTGGTGTATTTTCTCTTCAATCCCACCAAAAACAAATGTATCTCTAACAAGAGAGAGAGTTTTCTAGGTACAAATTTTCATAAAATACAAAAGTTGGTACCTATTTAATTAAATTCTACTTCAAAAAAAGCTTTTAACTTCTTTAGCTGTTCTTATAAACTCTTTCAGAAACTGCTATGCGTAGTTCAGACACTCTGATAGGGTGGGAAAGCATGATTAGTGCTTCCCAGTGTTCAACAACAGCTCCCAGAAACTGATTTTTACAAAATACTAGCAAACAAGTGGGTATGTGAATACTATGGCACAAATACAGGCTCCAGGCCCCTCCTTAAATCCATCCTTGTCCATTCTGGAACATCCTTCACCTGCCTTGACCTGAGGGATCAGTTTCATTCCAACAACACTGAAATATAATATCAATAAGGAAAAAATCTCCAGGGTACCACACATCCATCAACTATTCAATGTCCAGTGGCTCTGGCTGACAGAATGCATCCAAAATGGATGCTTACCCAGGTTAGAAAGGAGCAAGTGGGCAGCAAGATTGATAGGAAATCAGCTTGTGAAACACATGCAAATAAAAGAGCTTAAAATCCAGTCTTCCAGTTCCTCTCACTCTGCCATCCTCTCCAACTTGCAACACAGCTGTCAAAGCTGCCCAACCGATGCCAACCAGAGGACCATCTAGATGACCTAGTCTAATTTCTTTTCTGCTTCCCATGGAATCCCTTCCTCACCATGTGAAGAGCGGGGACCCTGGGCATTTCATGTCATTAGTTTGCCGTTCACCATTTCATGCTGCTCACTTAATATTATCAGTGTGCACAGGAAGAGTTGTCCCTTTATATTCTTCAAAAGTAAGAGAGGCCATTATACTTGCTCACATATTTGAAGACTCCTTCTCAGTAGCAGTGTGAGCTGTCTAGTTTGATGGATTTGGGGAGCTGCAATCTTTGACATAGAAAATGTCATACAGAGACTAAATACTAAGACTGAGATATTTTGAAGTAAACAAAGAAGCATCTTCCAAGTGGGTTGTATTTTTTGATGATTAATACTTGTGAAAAACAACAGGTGCTAGTTTCTAGAAAAATATCAGACAACAAGAATGAAGCTGTTCACATGTACTACAGGAATTTCATTTTTATTCTAGATACCCCTCTATTTCCTCATCACCATCCTGAACCCATATCAAGGAGAACCTTGAAGTGGGGAGAAGAAATAAAATTGATTCTTTTATTCAGCCCAAATGATAAGCATATTCTTTCTCTCTTCCATAATAGCAAATCAACACACACACACACACACACACACACGAACATACAACAGATGCTTTACTTTCAGCTTAAGACTTTGTGAGGAAAGCAGAGAAAGAAGGGTTAGAGAAAGAGAGAAAGGAGCCTTAAAAGGGCAGAAGGATTAGTATAGAACTGAATGTGCAGCATCCACTTACTTCAAAGAGGAGCAGCAGTTGTTTCTAAAAGCACCCGCCACTCCTTTCTACCTTCCACTCTGTTGTTTTTAAATAAACTATTTTTAAGAGAAGCGTTAAATTCACAGCAAAATTGAGTGGAAGACACAGAGATTTTAATTTATCCCCTGCCCCAACGCATGCAGTAGCCCACCTCATTATCAACACCTGCCACCAATCTGCTACAATTTATGGTTTACGTGGACACATCATAATCACCCAAAGTACATAGTTTACATTAGCATTGCCTCTTGGTATTTTACAATCTATGGGTTTGAACAAATGTGTATGATGTGTATTCGAAGCTTCAGCATCAGACACAATAATTTCATTGCCCTAAAAATCCTTTCTGCTCAACCTGTTCATCTTTCCCCATGCCCTAACTCTTGGTAACCACTGATCTTTCTACTGTCTCCATAGTTTTGCCTTTTCCAAAATTTCATGTAGTTGGGATCACATAGTATACTAAGTGTCTCTGGGTTATAGTATGAGACTTTTCATACTGGCTACATTCACTTAGTAATATGCATTTAAGCTTCCTCCATGCCTTTTCCACTGCATTTTTATTAATTATAGACACAGGCATTAATCAAATCTAAGGATATATTTAAAGTAAACATAGGATTCCAAAAATAGATGACATGAATTCCCAAGGAAAAACAAGAAATAAGGGAGTAAGAGAGTGTCTTACTCTGCCTTATATGCTGTGCTTTATTTTAGTAATTTCAATCAAAACATCAAAAAGAGAGCATAGGATGCTCTTGGGCCTCGTTCTATAACCTAGAGACATTTAGCTGAGAATCCAAACTTCTACTGCTGTGAGATCTTTGGTAAGTTTCTTAGCTGTTCTGAGCCTCAGTTTCCAATTTTTAAAAGGATACCCAGGAATGTCAAACAACACTGGAACAGCATCTAACATATCATAAACATTTAAAATATTATGATAGTATCAAATTGCAGACTTGTGGCAGGATATGTGGCAGGATATATATGACACTTTCTCTCCATGAAAAATAAAGAAAATAAATATACTATCTGAACTAGAAAACTTCACACATCAAGGTTATATTAACTGTGCATTTTAACTAATAAATCGGAAGAATGTGGGAAAGCTAAAACTGAAATCAAAGTGATTATAATCTGTTGATCAAGGATGATGTCAGCTGAATTGTGCCACATTTTTGTGTGTGTGTGTGCGGTGCTGGGGATTGAAACCAGGGCCTTGTGCATGCAAGGCAGACACTCTACCAACTGAGCTACATCCACAACCCAAATTGTACTGTTCTGCCAGATTCATGGGACCCCAATAGACCTCCAGGAGCCAAATCCGATGCAATCACACAAGAGTCTTTATTGCAAGCTCGAGCCTGGACTCACAACCATTCCCGATGCAGCGGTCCAAGGGAGTGTGTCCCAGTCCTTTGTTCAGTGAGATTTTATAGGTTTTGGGGGGATACTCTATGCGTCACAACATCACACAGCAAATCATTCCACACCACAGGAAAATCAAACAACCCTTAACATTGATTAGCACATTCAATGGCGGGAACAAGTTGGGTAGGGGTGATTGGTTAGTACAAGAGGGGGATTCATTTGAACTGATTGGTTTAGGCCATGAGGGGTGTACGTGCTAAAGTACATGGTTTCCCAACATGTTATCAACCACCATAAACTACTTGGGGGTCATCTGGCATCCCAGGTATTTTCCCTGTCTCATGCAGTTTGGAGGTTGCTAGGAGGGTTGCTATGGGTCCTCACCTAGCCTGAGTCAGGGACACCTGTTATTTACAGACAAACAATTCAGCAGGGTGGGTATGTGCTTAGGAATGCTCTGTGGGTTTTCCCAAGGACAAAGTTCACACCCCCTTCCTTGGACAGGCTTTGCTCTGAGGTAGAGGCTGGTTTCTCAAAAATGGAATCACATTAGTTTTTCAGTGCCACATTTAAAGAAGCACCACGTGACTGGAGGTAGATCATCAGATTTAAAAAATATCTATATTAAAGACTGGTAGTGGTTTCCAGCCTATCCTGTGTGCACTGAGATGATCGTGTGTTTTAATTCTTCATTCTGTGGATTGCATTTATTGATTTGTATATACTGAACTACCTTTGCATCTCTGTGATAAATGCCATTTTTCCACATTGTATAACCTTTTTGTGTGCTATCAAACTTATTTTGTTAATATTTTGTTGAGAATGCTTCACCTAGGTTCATCAGGAATATTAATCTATAATTTTGGGTTTTAGTTTTGTCTTTGTCTGATTTTGGAATTAGGGTAATACTGGCTTATAGAATGAGCTTGCAAAGGTTCCTTTCTAAATTTTGGGATATTTTGATAAATACTGGCATTAGTTCTTCTTTAAATGTTTGGCAAACTCCAGCCATAAACCCATCCAATCTCGGACTTTTCTTTGCTGGAAGACCTTTATTACTGATTCAATCCCATTACTTATTATTGATATATTCAGGTTTTTATATATCCTCATGGTTCAGTTATTGTGGGTTATTTGTGTCCAGAAATTTATCCATTTCTTTTAGATTTTCCAATTTTGTAGCATATAGTTGTTTATAATAGTATCTAGTGATCCTTTGTATTTCTGTGGTATCAGTTATATGTCTTTTTCCTCTGTAATTTTATTTATTTAGGCTTTATATTTTTTTCTTGTTAATTTAGCTAAAGGTTTGTCAGTTTTGCTTATCTTTTCAAAAAAAGAAAATTCACTCTTCATTTCACAGATATTTTGTAACTTTTTAGTCTATTTCATATTTCTGATCTGACCTTTTTTATTTCTTGCCTTTTACTAACTTTGGGTTTTTACCTTAATTTTACAGTTCTTAGAGTTGCCTCATTACATCATTAATTTGAAATATTTCTTTTCTCTTTTCTTTTTTTTTTAATAGGTGTTTTACTTAGCTTTTTCACCACTGTGACCAAAAAGGCCTAGCAAGAAAAATTAAAGGAAAAAGTTTATTTGCAGCTCACAGTTTCAGAGATCTCAGTCCATAGATGGCCAACTCCATTCCACAGGGCCTGAGATGAGACAGAATATCATGACAAAAATAGTGTGGTAGAGGAAAGCAGCTCAGGATCTTGGACCAGAAAGGGTGGTAGTGTGGGAGTGGGGTGGGGGTGGTTTAGTTCTCAAAATTTGAACCCCAAAGGCAAACTCCTATGACTCACCTCCTCCAGCCACACTCTACCTGCCTAAAGTTACCACCCAGTTAATCCCTTTCAGGGGATTAATGCACTGATTAATACTCTCAGAACCCAATCATTTCACCTCTAAACTTGGTTGCATTGTCTCACACATGAACTTGGAGGACGCCTCATGTGTAAACTATAATAGTAGGCACTTACTGGTCTAAACATCCCTCCTGGTAGTGCTTTGGCACTAAATCGTAAGTCTGGGTGTATTACGTTGTCATTCAAGAAATTTGTTTCAAGAACAAATTTGTTTCAATTGTTTCAAGAAATTTGTCTTTTGCTTTTTTGTTGTTTTATGTGTGTTTGTTTGTCTTTTGGAGGGTTAAGGGTTTGGGGAAGTGAGTGAAATATGGTTTCCCTGGGCTTTTTTATTTAATTTGGCTTGGGGTTTGGGTGCTTGATCTTGAATCTAGGGCCTTGAAAATGCTAAATATAAACTTGACCCTAGATCTACCCTCTCAGCTCACAAGGAATTTTTAAATTTCCCTTTTGATTTCTTCTTTGACCCATTGTCAGTGAATTGTTTGCGAGAATGTTGTTTTATTTGCATGTATTTGTACAATTTCTAAAGTTCTTCTTCTTGACTTCTAGCTTTTTTATATTATGATCAGAAAAAAATACATGCTTTATTTTAATTGCTTTGAATTTGCTGAGGCTTATTTTTTGGTTATATCTACAACCTGTCCGGAAGTATATTCCATGTTCTGATGAGAGTATTACATATTCTTTAGCTGATGGGCAAAATGCTCTGTAAAGCATCTGTTAGTTCATCTGGGCTACTGTATGGTTGATTTTGATATTTCTCTGTAGATTTATTTTTAATCTGGATGGTCTCTCCATGGATGAAAGTGGGATGGTAAAGTCTCCAACTATTTTTGTACTACAGTTTATACCTCCTTTTAGATCTGATAATTTTCATTTATCTAATTGGGTATGTATATATTTATAATTATTATTTCTTCTTGTTGAATAGATTCCTTAACATTATATAGTGGTCTTCTTTGTCTCTTTTTACAGTTTTTCATTTAAAGTCTGTTTTATCTAATATAAACATAACTACTCCCACACATTTTTGGTTCCTTTTGCAGAGTATATCTTTTCCCAGACCTTCATTTCCAATCTAGGTAGGTCTCTAGTTGTGAAGTGAGTTTCTTGTAAACATACCTTTGGGTTCAGGTTTTGAGTTTTTTGTTTTGTGCTTTGTTTTTTTGTCCATCCAAGCATTCTATATCTTTTAACTGGGTGGTTTAACCCATTTACATTCAAGGTTATTTTCCATAAGTAAAGACAGACTGCTGAAGTTGCTGAAATTTGTAAACTTTTTCTGGTTTCTTTGAACAACTTCTTCCTCATCGCAATGCTCATTTTTCTTATTTAGTCATATTCTGTATTGATAGAGTTTGATTTCCTTCTCTTTCTATTTTGTGTATCTGCTCTACAGTTGAGTTTTAACTTTTCCATGTTTTTATGATAGTAGTTATCATCCTTTTTCTTCTAGGGTAGGACTCATGTAAGCATTATTTATAAGATCAGTGTGATGTGATGAATTCCTTCCCTCTTGGTTTTGTTTATCTTGCAAAGTCTTCGTTTCTGTCTTTCTGAATGATAACTTTGCTGGGTATAATACTATTGATTGGATTGCTTTTTTACTTTTTTTTTTTTCCTTCCATTCTCCCCTGGCCTGTGAGATTTCTTCAGAAAAGTGTTTTGTTATTCTAAAAGAGATTCCCTTATAAATGACTGACATTTTTCTCTTGCTATTTTTAGAATTCTCTCTATTCTTTATACTTTTACAGTTTGACTATAATATGATTTGGAGAAAGTCCTTTTTGGTTTAATCTCTAACGGGACCCTTGAGCTTCTAACCCTGAAAGTTCTTGCCTTTCCCAAGATTTGTAAAGATTTCAGCAATTATTTTATTGAATAGGCTTCTATTCTTTTTTCATTGTCTTCTCCCTTAGGACTGTCATCATGTGAACATTTATTTGCACAATGGTGTTACATGTGTATTTTAGGTTGACTTCATCCTTTTTATTTATTTTTCCTTCTTTTAATGACTGGTTATTTCAAAACACCTGTCTTAAAATTCAGAAAATCTTTCTTTTTCCTGATTAATCCTGCTATTAAGGATCTTCAAATTTCTTTCTTTTTGTGAATCCCAAAATATTTTTATGGTTCTTGTGCCTCTTTTACATAAGACCAGGAACACATGAGAAACTGTGAATTTCTATGCACATTCTTAAATATGACTATCCAAAGCCTTGGTAATATAACTAATATTTTCAATTATTCTACTATAAAAAAGTACATTCTTATTGAACTTATGGAAATAACTCTATATCAGTTAAAATAAATATTCACTAATATTTTGCAAATTCAATAAGAAGTATATGAAAAAAGTTTAATCTCAATTTTAAAAGATATACTTTATGAAATTACTGTAAACTATAGACAACTTAAGAGAAAATATTTCCTTAAACATAGAAAACAAAACATTAAAATAACCACCAAAATTCAAATTTTAAAAGATTACACAAACATTATTCTCATCAGTTCATTCAGTTCCATGTAATTAATCCTTCTGTTTTATCTTGGGTAGGGGTTTTGTGAATCCACCAGTTTATTCATTCATCTTCTGGAAATTCTTACACAGTTTAGTAATATGATCTTAAAGTTATCCAAAACCTATACTTGTCACAGTTCTTTCTGTGAATCTCCTTGAAAATGAAAAACATCAAAATTATAGTTTCATGTAAAAACTTTCTGGAAAGTATCAGAGTAAAACAGATGTCTATGATGAGAAGACTCAAAATGGCCATGGTTCAGATTTTAATATAAGTACATTATAATGCAACTGACAAAAAAATTATTATTTTGTGACTTACAACATATTAATATAATAACCAAAATTATGACTAACAACATCATCCTGGAAAGTATCAGATTTCTAGTAGTTATTTATAATTTCTGGAACATTTATACCAATAACATACCCATGAATAAAGAAGATTTATCACCATTCTTATTTAATAAGGCTATACATACACTATGTTAATTGTCATTTGTATGGATATATAAAAAATATATAAATTATATTCATATACTTTAACATATCAAATAAGCCTACTTTCTTTAACATCTTATGAAAAGATGGCATGTCCTATTGTAAGGGTCCGGCGATCTGGCGAAGCTTCAGATGAAGAGACCACACAAGAGACTGGCTTCATGCAATTAACAGAAGGGGATTTATTGATTCAGCATGCTGAGGCTCAAGGCTCACTCAGGAGGGGAGAGCAGCCCAGAGCCCAGAGCAGAGGTAAAGCAGAGCTTAAGTACACTTTTTGAGGAGGGCGGGGGGCTTTGCATACATCAGAACAAATCATCATGAGGCGTGGGAAAATTGAACAACAACTCTGAGACGTGATTAGCACATTCATTGGCGGGAACAGGCTGGGCAGGGGTGATTGGTCACTCCTAAGCGGGATACACATTCAAACTGATTGGTTTTAGGGCTAAATAACTATGTAACATACTACACAGAATCCCAGGTTATTTATTAGACAACCAGTGGAAACAGTGGGGATATTTACTGGGCAGTTCCAGTATTGTCCTAACAGCTACAGGGATTACAGGTTCTGGGGGTAGCAGAGGAATTTTTAACAATACCTAGTCTTTTACTTTTTAACCTAGACCTTGCAGTTTAGAAACTTTACAATGCCCTGTCTTTTACACTTTAACTCAGGTTTTGCTGCTTAGAAACAGCTTAGAGATTTTACCTTTACACTATGTTATCTTATGACTTTTCATTTTATGAAAAAAAAAACATCGTTTTAGATATATTCTAGAGACCCTCTTCTACATCCCAAATTTAATTTGAGGTCAGAAGTGAGGTTTTTTGAAATTTGATTTTGGGAAGGTGTCAAAAGTGTCAAAATGTTTAAAGCACTTAACTAAATATATTTCAGATCACTATGAAAAATATTAAGATATTCTTTAAACCACAGTGATAATTAAAATACTTCAAAGGAAAATATTGAAAATTACATAATTGAAGAAAAATCTTAGCTTTTTTGATAAAGAAGACTGAATTTTCTTGAGAAAGTAAAGAACTGATAAAAGGCGACATGAAGAACAAGAAATTACCTTAATAAAACCCAATCTTTGTTTTCTAGAGAGATCACTCAAAAGATAAAAATCTTACCAAGAAAACTATTTTCTTACAGAGATAAAAGAGCTTCCAATTTTGTACCAACGCACTTTTGATATTAAGGATCATTTTTGAAACATGATAAATGCATTCAATTTCAGCAACTAAACTAGATATGAAATTCCTCTTCTAAATTTTCAGTATTCCTTAACCAGAAGGTATCCTCATACATCATAATGTCTTATACCAAAAGTGTGTCTTATTTTTCTCACATACAGACTTACTGCCCTTATTACCTCTAACAGTTTTAATTAAGTATATTCATTAGAATTTTAAACTTTTAGTAATTTTAACTTCTAGAAGCAAGTACTTTTGCAGTATAAATTATGTTTGTTAACATAATCAAATATTTACAGATTCTCTGTACTGTAAAAAAAATTATATTCCAAAAATATAAAAGCATAAATTTAAGTTCAGCAATTAATGTTTCAGTATTTTAACTTGAAAATCATTCAGAAAAAAAAATCACTCAGACATTTAATGATTATCTATTATTTAACATAATGTAACTATTATGGTGTGAATATGAAGTGTCCCCCAAAAGCTCCTGTTAATGCAGGGATATGCAGAGGTAAGATGATTACATTATGAGAACTGTAACCTAATTGGTTCATCCTAATTTAAAGGAAATAATTGAACAGCAATTGTAGGCAGGTGGGGAATGGCTGGAGGAGGTGGGTCACTGGGGATGTGCCTTGGAAGGATTGTTCTTCCAATCCCCCCCCCCCCCCCGTTTCTATTTCCTTCCTCCATGAGGGGAGCAGATTTTCCTCTGTCATGCCTTTTCCCTTGATGTTCCAACTCACCTCAGGTCCAGGGCAAGAGAGTTGGCCATCTGTAGACTGAGACCTCACATACCATGAGCGAAAATAGACTTCCTCTGCTAAGTTGTTCTGTACAGGTATTTTAGACACAGTGATGAAAAGCTGTCTAAAATAATGGCTCTAAGGTTTCAAGTTACCTTTAAAAGATTTCTGAAACTATTTTTTTTTAAAAGACACACCTTATAAAACATTTATTTTTTTTAAAAGCTTATTTATAAATTCACATTCACTTACATTTATCTAATTGTGTTTAAATTACTTGTGAAAAATTTCATGAAAGATTTAATAAGGAGTTCAGGAAATTCCACCTCGAAAAATTTCCACTTTGGTACATTGATTATTTCAAGCAGAGAGAAATGAAGGGATAGCCTTTCTCTGAATTCCCCTTATCTGCCTAAAGACAGATCCTCTGCAGGTGTTTTGTCAATCAAGAAAGAACCAACTGCTATTGTAGGAGAAGAGTCTGGAAGTCAATATTAAAACACTGAAATTAAGAACAACTTCCTTATGCTGAGAGCAGAAGCTGAGGGACTGACCTCCCAGCCCTGAGGCCTGATAGGCTCTAAGAAAGATAAAGGTGAGATTGCCCCCTCCCCAGCCCTGTCTGCCATAGGCTACTAAATCAGTGTATGTATACTTACTGCCTTGTCCCTTTTTGCTCTCTTCAGGCCAATTAATTCTACATATGTATATCACCTGACTTTTGTGTCTACAAAGTATAATTACTTCCCAGGGATGGATAAGAAGCAATCTAGCTGCTTCCCCTCAGTCTGATCAAACTGTGTAAAGTTCAGTTGTCCTTTTTCTCCTTTTACCTGTTTCTTATGCAAGCAGTTCACAGAATCCAGCCAGGCAGGAGCAGGCAGAGCCCCTGGCTAGGCAGCTGGGAACAATATCACACTCAAACTTCATCTCAAACTATCACCTCTTTGTCTAAGGACCAATTCTTCTTCTTTCCCCAAATCATTTACTCTTCCCTAAATTGCCCGCCCCACCCCCCATGCACACACACATGCCACCTTTCCTGTGAAGAAGGTATGTGAGTTTCTAAATCTCACTGTTGGGAGGGGATGGGATGCTAGGGTCAGATGGCAAGGATTCCCTTTTCTTTTTTGTGATATTGTTACCAGTAGAATTTTGGGATTGGGTTCGTGTTCTATGGGCTAGAAGAATGAATGTCAGGAATAAGTAAGCAAGGTAGTTTTAAGGAGGGAAAAAAAATTTTTCCAAAGAGAAGGGGGTGGGCCCAGCTGGAAGTAATGGGGGAAGGGCACAGTTTATCCTTTTATAGTTTCCAGCTCCTCCCACTAATCATAACTACTTTCCATGGATCTTAATCTTTCTATTGGCTTCTCCCCTTCGTGGCACAGTGGTGTCTGTCTGATCCCGGAACTGGTCTTTGTGTCCAGGAGCACTTTATCAGTTTAGGGAGGTCACTGTAACTTTGAGCAAAAACTTGTTCCTTGTTTTTGAAAAGCAAACGTCCTCTGACATGCCCTTCATCAATCCCCACCATCTCTTCCTCCACTGCCTGCCTACTTCCCCTGCCTCAACATCCCCTTTAATACAATAAATATGTATGCCTTTTCTCCTGCTAATCTGCCTATTGTTGGTTAATTTCATTAACTCAGTTATTACACCCTCAGGGAGTAGATCGAAAATTTTCCCTCATATATACCACCACCTTAAGTCATTTTATTTTTGTTTATAAATCAGGTAAGTATCAGAAATATCATAGAAGCAAAGAAACTAAAAGTTGAACATGATACTTCCCTCTCTCTCTTTTACTTACTTATTTCTTTATGACTGACATAGATCAAGCAATATATTTTTACTTAGCATTCTCCTCTTAGGTTGAATTTACAGTTTTTATGGTCTTGCATATATAAGAGATAAAATAAGCTTGTTTGGCTAGTAAATCCAGGTTTAAAAATATATGTAATGCCCACAATTTTGAAGACATTCTTATTTTTATGTCATCAACAATTTTGAAACTAGTTTTTATTTACCAAAGATTATCCCAGATCACATAATCTTAAAAACATTTGGGTCAGCATTAATTTTTCTGAAAGTTTAGTGGGTACTTAATTTCTATCAGCACTAATTTATTTTTAAGCCAATTTAAATAAAACTCTTTTAGGGGATTTTATAAGTATAGTAGTACAAGCTAGAGGAAGGAAAATATCACTTATATAATAACTTGTAAACATTTATACATTCATGAAAAAAATACATAAATGTAGATACAGAAAGAAATAATCTGCTAATTTAAGAGACACTTATTGGCAGAAGTCCAAAGAAAGGTCCAGGTTGCCATTGCCCTAGAGTTGCTGTAAATGCAAGTCCATTTTGATGCTTTTTGTTTCTAATCTAAGACCTTTTCAAAACATTCAGCTAATTTAGCTAAACCTGTAATTCTTCTCCAATTCTTTTGAGGCTATTTTCTGAGGATCTGAATTTTGCTTGTTGTTGTTGTTGCTGTTCTTGTTGTTTTTTAAATCTGTTAATCTTGGAGAAAGAGTTTACAAAAAGGGTAGCCAGTACTGGCTGTATTGACCAGAATACCATAAGAAAAGGTCTCCCCCTGGGCTTTGAAATCATTAACAAATTCATCTTTATGTTGTCTGTAGGATTGGATGACCAGTCAACTTGTTACCTTGGGATCTCAAGTTCAGGTCCTTGGTGTTCCAAACAACAACAACAAAAAAAAAAAAAAAAAAAAAAAAAAAAAAAGAGCAAAACGAGCAAGACACACAGAAGTAACACATAAAGTACAGATTTATTGGAGGTGAAGATAGCACTCCATTAGGTAGACCGGAGTGGGCAAAGAGAAAGAGAGAGGGGGGCTCAAGGCCTCAAAGTCTGGAAATTAGGGTCTTGTATCCTGAACTATGGGATATTCTCTCCCCTGTACAGACCCCATTGAAGACCTTACCCGGTTTTCTCCCACTGGTTATCTTATGATACCTGATTATAATATTTTCCAATCCCCCCCCACATTGGTTACATTAGAAAACCTAATTAGAATACTTTCCACTTTACTCCTGTTGGTTATTTGAAAATTTGTATCTGTGGCGGGAATTGTCACGGTGATAAGTCTTCAGTGGAGGAAGTTGTCATGATAATGGGATTTATTGCAAACAGGGATACAACTTGCCCTCTAGCAGCTTCTTTCTAATACCCTGTCTCTGCCATCTTGGTGTTCCTGAACTACAACCTAACAAACATAAGCAGAAAATTTCATGAAATGACTTTCAAAGTGTTCTTTGCAGTTTTTTAGAATTTTAACGTCCCATACATGAACCAAATAGGGGCTTGTGGATGGTGTATATCATTCCCAGGAAGATGACTATTCTGCCTCTGGCATCCAGTTTTGAGCTTTTTAGATCCTAACCATATGTGTTTAACTAGACGACTAAGTTTAAAGTGAAACTCATTGATAAATACAGACAGGTATACCTTTCATTGGTGCCCTTAGCAATGGTCAATGAATCAGATCTTATTGATATGAGCTTAACATTTATAGATACTTATTTACTATTTATTGTTTATTTATTTATTTTAGTCTTTGGGGGTGGGATGATAACAAGTAAAATAGTCAACGGTTTCAGTGTGGGCAAAAAGGATAAAGAGAAAAATGAAGAGCTTAGAAACCTCTACATGCCAATCAAAACTACATTCCATTGTTTTGAGGTATTTTGATGTTTTCTGTGTGTGTGTGTGTGTGTGTGTGTGTGTGTGTGTCTGTGGTGGTAATAGTGGTCTAATTATTTTAAATCAATTATTATTATTTTAATCACTAATGCTTATGATATACATTTTGATAATCTGATTTATGATGTATAATGAGCAAATCAGAATAGGTAACATTTCCAACTCCTAAAACATTTTCACTTTTTTCTTTTTAGATACATGACAGGGTATATTTGGACACAACATACATAGATGGAGTTTAAATTATTTTAATTAGAATCCCATTCTTGTGGTTGAACACCATGTGGAGTTATTCTGATGGTGTATTCATATATGAACATACCAAAGTTGCCTAATTCATTCTACTGTCTTTCCTACCCCCATCCCCCCTTATGATACATTTTTATTTTTTTATTAGCACATAAAATCGTGCTTATTTATGGGGCACAGTGTGATAGTTCAATATATGTATATAATGTGTACTGGTCAGATCAGGGTAATTAACATTCCCATCTCCTTATCATTATTTCATGTTTCTCTCTCTCCCTCCCCTGCCTCTCTCTTTCTCTCTCTTTTTAATGTATACCATAGAGGAACTACTTTGTTTAGGTTATAAATCCTCACTGTATCTGTCAAAATCCTAAATTGTTTTGGTACAATATATCTACTTTTCTAGAAGTGTACAGGTTTTTAGGAATCCCAATCTCCCTGGACTAAAATAAACCCACTATTTTCCCGGAAGCTTTCCTCCTGGAGGTCCTATACTGCAGCCAGTTCTGTTTCTACTTTACCCACTCAGACACATATAGCCTCCCTACAGGACCCAGTCCAGTTTCAGCTGTGACTTTACTTATGTCTGTTCAGATAAAAAAAACACTTGAACTCAGAGAACTTGCCATGTTGTGGATGGGGATGTACTATCAAGAAGCAATGAGTGTAAGGGGCTGGCGGGATACCCATGGCTGCTTACTCATTGCTCCAAGATGATGATATTTATGGTTTATAATAATATTGGGGTGATATGAGGGTCACCTTCAGATCTCATTTTTGACACATGATCGGATAAAAGAAAAATAATTTAGACCAAAAAATTTAGTTGAGCTTATTTGAGCAAAGAATGATTCAAAAAAAAATGATTCGAAAAAACTGAGCATCCCTAAGAAACAGAAAAAGCTGAGTGAGCTCCTTTACACAATGTGGGTAGAGAATATTTATTGACACAAAAAATCAGACAAGGAACAAAAATCCTGTTTCAAAGTTTTTCCTTTATAAAGTAGAAGGAACTTACTTATCCTGCCAGCTCTGGTTGACTGGAACCCTTCCAACTGGTTGTCATGAATCTTCTGGGTTTCAGAAAAATGGTCCATTAGAAAGTTCAGTTGATTATATAGTACCTATCATGAGTCACCTCATTAAGGTTTGGTCTGATCTAGTGGATCCTTGTGGAACAGCTCAGTCTAAAATAAAAAACTCACAATACCAAAGAATTTCCTAATTGTTTATTTGACTTCTGGCTATATTGATTCCAGAGGTAAGAAAGATGTCCTGAATAGCAAATTTCACCATCCTATTGTAAAAAATAACATTTTATTGTTTATTCATAGATTGGCAATCTGTTGGACTATCTATTGAGTGTGATTGATATTAGCTTTCCAAAGTCCAGTATACACAGCTACTGAATGATTCACATGTGATTTGAACCACAGGAAATTCACCAGCAGATTCGTCTTTTGGTAGCATGGCTATCCAATCTTCTCCTGATGACATTTTGCCTTTTTCTCATGATCTCTCTGCCCTGCCCATTTTCTGGGAATTTTCTACTTATTGTATTGATCAGATTTGATTAAGCATAATGTTTAATTTTCATTTTGAAGTGCTTAGAAATATTTCAAGTGAAATCAGTGCTCCCGAGAAAAGTAATTGAAGGGTATGATTCTTCAGGTCAATAAAATAGAAAAGAAATCCCTTCAACTATTCATTTGTTCTGGTAGAAAGGGAAGAGCAGGGCTGAAGATACGGCTTAGTTGGTAGAGTGCTTGCCTTGCATGCACAAGGCCCAGGGTTCACTCCCCAGCACCACTAAAAAAAAAAAAAATGGGGGGGGGGGCAATAATCCTTAAAGCAAAAGGTCTAAAAAAAATTAAAGTGTAACAAGTTTTAAAACAAGGTAAGATATATGTCATAAAGGGAACAACATGGGAAAGAATTCCAGTATCCGAGATGTGGCAATAATTCTCAAAGCAAAATAAAATAACAATATTTTAAAAACAAGAATATGAACAATATGCCCCCAAATGAAAAATATAGGAAACAATGTTTTCAGGAAGAGTAGTTAATTTTTTTTAAAAAAGGATATAGGTATTGCCTCAGTTTTGATCTTGCTGATTACAAGTTTACTAAATTGAAGATAAATAGCCTTGAATACTGAACCAGATTGAAACCATTTTAGTGGGCTACTCAAGATAGAGAACTATCTCCCAGATCCTTTGGAAAATAATGAAATTCAAGTGCAGCACTAATTCAATAAGAGTTTTCAAGAGTCAATATCAGCTACTTAACATGGTGATAGCAGCAAAGCCATTACTGTTGACTCCACTTCCATTACTCAGAAGCATTGCTTTGCTATTAAACTGTGGCTTTAGGGGATATTTAGATCTTTTACCCCTAAGCATCCCTCATCATTTATTCCATCTGGAAGATTTGCATCAAGTGTAATTTAAAATCTGCAGGCTCTATTCTCTCCTGGTGCTGAAGCCTAACTCCCATTAGCACTAATGAAAGCTATCTGTACATCTCAAGCAGTATACGTCTCATAAGATTTTAAAAACCAAAATGTTTTATGTCCTGTGAGAGAAGCAGCACTATAGAGAGAATCTGGACCCAATTTAATAAGGTTAAAATGCAAAGTGTGGATTGTTTTCCTTAGGATAGTATTCCTTAAACACTATGTCAGACTTCTGTCAAAAAAAAAAAAAAAACAGCAGGGCTCTCACAGACTCACTAGAAGAGAAAGATTCTCAACTTTGAACATATTCAGAGAAAAAGAAATGCATCTATCTTAATAGAAAATTTTAGAGTCTGACATTGTTATTCTCCCTTTTTTTTTTCCTTAAAAGTATTAGGTGGCTGTGTTTTAACAGTACACTATTTTATCAATAGAGTGTATCTTTGGCCTAAGGTCAGAAGCACATTAAGTTTTAAGCAAGTCCAAATCTCCTTTAACTTGATTACTAGAATGCTGGGGTTTTTGTTTTGTTTTATTTTGTTTTGTTTTTCAAGTTCATGACTAAAAGCCAGTCATTTCCCATCTCCTTTCCATTCAACTGCTGCAGTTTATTGCTTTTGTGGTCAGTGTACTGCTGGGTTTCTCCACAGAAAATCCCCAAATCAAACTTATAGCAGCCAGCAGACATTTATTTCTTCAGCATAACCCTGAAACTTCCTCCTGCAGATTCTCTTGGCCAGCTCTGAACTCACTCATTTGGAATATCAAAACCTCTGCATTAATGTAAGATTAAATCTGTTCAGTCTCCATTCTCACCCCTTAAGGAAACAAAGAGGATATTTAATGCTTTCTGAAAACACAGAAATAATCCTAAGGAAGATTAAAGGATTTCTTCATATTTTGGAATCAAATGGTTGTTTCAAAAACTGGGACTGTCTCCAAGTTTTGATGTGGAGGAAATTTTGGTTATCAAACATTATCACTGAGACTGTACACTACACAAAACATTGATATAAAGCAGTGTCACTGCTGATTAAACACTATTAGCATATTCCGTTGGAAAACACAAATGTAAACACAGATTTTCAATGTTTGCATCATGTACAATTGCCGTATTTATCTTTGTGCAGAAGTAAATAGAAACTCAGAGACAGAAGAAAAGCTAGCATACGCACCAAAGAACACATAAATGAATGCTTACAGTGGCTTAAGAAGTCTTATTTATCATTTTGGAAAAAAAAAAAAACTAGCTAAGTTCTTCTTATTTTTTTTTCTTTACAGCTTGTAGCTATTATGCACTTGTGATCTAGCCAAGTGGAATGTGACTAAAAGCATATGTATAATAAAAATGTGTGTGGGCACACAAACACACACACACACACAACATTAAAGCAATGTCGTGATTTCCTCTTAAACCAACAGATGCAAGTCACTTTGGGAATTCAGGCACTTATCTATTTTAAATCTCCACATTATGTTCAGGCACTTGGAGTCTGAGGACATTTAAGCAAAGGGAAATCAGGAAGCTTTATGTACATCAAGAACAGTAAGAGCTGTCAGGCAGACTGGAGCAGTTAACTTTTGTTTGTCCAGAGTTTTTTCAGTGTGTTTTTCTCAGCTTTTGGTTTCGTACACTTTCAAGATGCTAGAAACTCAATGTATGCTGTGTCTAGTTGTTTTTTTCTATGCTGATGCTACAAAGCTCTGATTCCATTCATTGCCCATATCCACAATCATTCAGACTTTACTGTAGTTATTTTGTGCTCCTATATTCCTAATTTTCATACTCCATAGTTGTAATTTGCTCACTATTTTTTCACAATATTTGTTGTCCTGAGCTATTTCAAATTCTTCATGAAATAAGGTGGACTTTAAATATATAAATTTTATACCCACATGAATTTGCATGCAAAAACATAATAGTAAAATAATGTTAAAGTCATGTTTTTATTAAGCTAAAGTCATCCAGTGCAGTGTAGGCATCAAGGATGGAGCATCTGGGAGTTAAAAAGATGAATTTTCTTTCAAATTTTGAAACCACCTAATGATACAGTAGCTGATATTTTAAAAAAATGTGATATTTTGTCATAGTTACTTAACCTTCAGGGCTTCAATTTCTTAATTTTCAAGATGGTACAACTGTAATACATAAATGATTTTCAATTTCTTAGCAATAGAACCATTTATTTTGTGGGAAAGTTTACCTAGAACCTATATTCAAAAAAGCAAAGCCTTCTCTACCTCCTTGTCTTTTGATATGGGGGGAGATGTTGATGATGATGTCTATAGACCCATTCTGGATATTTCTCTCATTGACTGTGAGCTTGTCTTCTTTATAAATTGTACTCCATCTTGCACAGTGATTATGTCCTAGGTTGTCACAACCCATGCAACATTTCCTCAGTTTCCTGAACTAGGGCAGGTGAGAGGATGGGAAATAAAGACAAACAACACAAATATAGACAAGTGGGTCTCAGTGGATCCCCAGAGCTCCTGGTAGGAGAATGTTGAATGACCTCGAGGATGCTCTGCACATTTATTATATAGGTTTAAACATCAAAAGGATTTATTGTGAGAAAGCTTCTTCAGGATAGACCAAAGTGAGGTTACGAGGAAGACAGCCCAGTTAGGGCTTATCAGCTTGCAATGATATGTCTTCCTCCTCTGGGCATCTGGCATCTGGAGGATATTGAGCACACCCATATTCCTTCCACCACTGGGAAGCTGGCATGTGGTCCTAAGGCTATTTGTCCGAATAAATTCTGTGAGACCAGAACTCTCTTTGAGGGTGTCCAGCGACTGAGCAGTCTCAAAGGGCGAGATACTACTGAGAATTCTAAGAAGGGCTTCACCTCTACCTTGAGATGGTTCAAACAAACCTGCAATTCATTCAGCAACCCCTATACTAGATCTCTTAAGATTTGAGATTAAATAATCTCTCTAGAAAGTCCTAGGATGAAAGAAGTGGTGGCTAGGTTGATGGTTGTTTTATGTAAAAACTTTTCTGGGTCATAAGGCGCTTAGACATTTGCTAAAACATTCTGGATGTGTCTGCAAGGGTGTTCCTGAATAAAGTTGACATTTGGATTAGTAGACTGAATAAAGCATATTATCCTCCCTAATAAGTATTGGTTACATCTAATCATGAAAGGCCTGAATAGAATGCCAGACTGAGTAAGAAAGAATTTTTCCCCTCTGCCTGGCTGTCTTCAGGCTAAGACATTGAAAATGAGAGGTTGGCCTTCCCCTGTCTTCAGACTTGGACATGGACTAGCACTGTACTCCTCGGTCTACACCTCTCTGCCTCTGTCATCATTTAAGCCAATGCTTTGTAATAAACACAAAAGATATAATATTGCATTTGTCAGCATTTTAGTCACTGTGACCAAAATATCTGACAAGAACAACTTAAAAGAGAAAATATTTACTTTGGTTCACAGTATGAGAGGATTCTGTCCATGGTCATGGTCATCTGGCTCCAAGTCAGAAACATCATTGTGAAAGGCTGTAGCCAAAGAAAACTGTTCAGCTCATGGCATCTGGGAAGCAGAAAGAATAAGAGAAGACGGGGCTAGGAGAAGACAAACCCTTGCAGGGCACACCAGTGTCCTACTTTCTCCAATTAGGTCCCACCTCCCAGGAGTCTAGTTGATGGATTAATCCACTGATGAGGAGAGAGTCCTCATATCTAATTGTTGCCTAAAAGCCTCACCTCTGAACCTTGCTGCATTGAGGACCATGCTTCCAACACATGAGCTTTTAGGGACATTCCAAATCTAAACTATAGCAAATATAAAGTATGTGTGTGTGTGTGTGTGTGTGTGTGTGTGATATAATATTAATAGCTATTGGTATGTTAATTTTGTGTAATATAAGTAAATACATACACAAGCTATTGGTTTGATTTCTCTGAATTATCCTGACAAATATATGAGGTTATTTACAACTGAACTCTGGATTTTTTCAGCTAAAGTGGTATGAGGAATTCTTAAAAAGGAAGCTTTGCCCTTTTCCTTCATTGGATCTCAGACATCCAGGATGTTTGTTTTGAGATAATCTTTATGAAAATGCTTAGTAAACTAAAAGTCCTTTATAAACAACATTATTTTTCATGTCACTTATTTAATAAGGATTTCTTTCTTTTAAAAAAAAATGCTATTCTAATAAGGAATAAAAGAACCTTTCTAGTGAATAAAAGAGTCACTAAAAGTTAAAAATAGATACCATTTCTAATATTATATAAGATGGTAAATTATCTACATAAAAGCCTCCTATACTAATCAATTATCTAAAGAATCATTAAACCTCCATTCTATTTTATGATAAATAAGGCCTGAATTAAGGAGATGCCCAAAGCTAAACTATTTAGTACTTCTAGTCAAAGTTTCCTCTGAATCTTTCTTAGAAAATGACTCCAATTCAAAATTTGATCTATTCAAAGTCAAGAAAATCATAAACAGAACACCAGGAAATCACATGACACCAATAGTACTCAGGGTAATTTTTAAAATATGTTTATAAATTCCTGCATATTTTTCCTTCAAGAAGTGGAGTCTAATCTCTTTGAATTTGATATCGATTTACTTAGTAACACGTGTCTAATGAATGCAATGTAGCTGAAGTAATGGTATATCACTTTCAAGATTAGTTATAAGAAGCCTGTAATATTTTATAACTGAATCTCTCTCTCTCTCTCTCTCTCTCTCTCTCTCTCTCTCTCTCTCTCTCTCTCTGTCTTCTCTCTCTCTCTCTCTCTCACACACACACACACACACACACACTACTCATTTACAAGAAACTTGTTGCCATGCTGCTTGACCGACCCTAGAGAAAAAGGCTCACAAAGCAAGGGACTGAAGTCTCCTGACAGCAACCATGTGAAACAGCTTGGAAGTGGACTCTGCAGTTCCTTCAAATGACCACAACCCCAGCTGACATCTTGATTACAAACACTATCTGTGTAATTTCTGGGGAGTTTTATTTGTTTTTTTTTGTTTGTTTGTTTTTTGTTTTTTAGTGCTTCCTTATTTTCTGATATGACAAATTACAAGATGGGCTCAAGCTATACTTCCTGCTTCTTTAAACAAGAACTCATCTCTCCCAACACTCCAACCCACTCAGAGCTGTAGACTGCCTGTTTGCCCAACACAAGGCAGTTTAGGCATATGTGAAAGCAGAATCTATTGCCTTGTGCCAGTATTTACAGGGTACCAGAGCAGCAGATTACTTTAAACATTAAAAGTTACAGTCAGTTAATAGATTTGATCAATAACTCAAAGTAAAGCTATCATATTTATCATAGTTCCTAAATTCTAAAGTTTATCCAGCTTGATTTATCTCATTATTTTATGATGTTACCAATAATTTTATATTTCAATGATTTAAAAAACAATAGGAAAATATCTATGAGTCACATGAATAAAACTTAGTTTGCAGTAAAATGGATATTTCTGAATTTTCTTATTCAATATCCATTTCAAACATCTGTTTTTAAATTTTAAAAAATACAGGAAATATACAAGAAGAACCTGGCGCACACTGTACTTTGTAGTATGATAAAATAAGGAAGTGCTTTTTAAAAAATGGAGGTATATCAAAGAGACACAAGAACCAACTGACAGTGTTCACTATGAAAAATTTGAAACAATTTGAGCATGAAAATAAATTATTATTGAATGATAACCCAGTGCATAAAATAAATATCCTTAAGTTGTTCTGATATAAATAAATGATGGAATAAATAAATATGAGGGAAAAGAGGGAACATTCTCATGCAGAGTGATTCAAATAATTTATGTAGATATTCTCCCGTTGAAGAAATTTATCAATACCCGGCACTCTTTTAGCATGGATTGAGCATACTGCCTTCCTTCCAAAGAGTATATGGAAGGGCTGGGATGGAGGGGAGTGAATAAACACAGGTGTCTCAGCCACTAGCAAAAATGTGACTTTATCTGTGTGTTCTCCTTCAAAAGAATCCTTGCCCCACTCTAATCATGAAAAGAACATTAGCCAAAGATGGTAAAATGAGATGGACATCATTATTCTAGGTATATGTACGATTGCATGAATGGTGTGACCCTACTTTAGGTACAATCAGAAAGTCAGAAATTGCGCTCCATCTTTGTATAATGAATCGAAGAGCATTCTGCTGTCATGTATAACTGATTAGAACAAGTAAATAAATTTTGTTTTTTAAAAAAAGCTAAGTTTATTAGGCTTCTGCAGTAAGGTGATCACAACTTGACAGAATTTTAAGTGTATCTCATAAGGGGGAAGTCATAGAGGATATTTATAAGGTTTTAGAGCCTGATATGGGTGATTTTGAGGCAAGTCTTAAAAAGCAAGAAACTGGTCAGCAGTAGAAAGAAACAATAATATTACAGTGTCATGGGTGGGAAGAAAGAGGTGAAGGTCTTACCAAGGGTCATGATAAGCAAGTTGCTAGTCTTGAAATAAGCTATTGCAGTTAGTTCAGAATCTTAAATTTCAGGAACTAATATTTCCTGAAACAAATAGTTAGACTACTTTTGTTTATTCTGTTTTTTTATACAAAATAGGAAAATAATAATATTCCCAGTTCCACTATGATTTAGCATGGGGGCAAAAAATATTGTTAGTCACAGTATAAGCTAACACAAGATTATTGGTGAGTTTGAATTCTCATCCTTTAGGGTGGAAAAACTATGAAGTGGTCCCCACAACCTTGCCTCTAGATATTCATGCAATATGTAATCTCTTTCCCTTGAGTGAGGGCATGACCTATGACTTCCTCTAACCAACTGACTACTGCAAAGGTAAAAAGACATATGAGATTTTTTTTACATAAAATTTTAATGTGCTTCCTGCAAGATTTTAACCCTTGCCTGATGTAAAGAAGCAAGTAGTCGTGTTGGAAAGGCCCATATGACAAGGAACTCTGGCCTCCACCTGAAAGCCATAGAGAAACTTAGGTCCTCAGTCCTGTATCCAAAGGGAATTATTTTCTCCAACAATTATATGCATCTAGAAACAGATCCTGCCATGGTTGAGCCTCAAATGAGATTGTAGCCTCAGCC
The DNA here is from genome assembly GCF_045843805.1 of Urocitellus parryii. Classification (NCBI taxonomy): domain Eukaryota; kingdom Metazoa; phylum Chordata; class Mammalia; order Rodentia; family Sciuridae; genus Urocitellus; species Urocitellus parryii. Next base: position 85,463,630 of record NC_135541.1, on the reverse strand, counting down.
AAAATTTTGATTACAATGGTATGAGACTTTCAAGCAGAAAACCCATCTAAGCCATTCCTAGATTCCTTACCCACAGGAATGCTAATGTATATCTCTAAACTTGTGGTGATTAGTCTTACACAATGATAGATAACTAAGATAGCTTTCTTTAGACTGTTCCTTGTTCTAAGATGGAGGATAGACCATTATGGTCTCTACATTTTATTAATCCAGTTCTGTACATCTGAATTTATGATGGTAGTCATCTAAAAACAAATAATTGCCAGATTCTTATTCTTTTCATTGGTAATTAATTTATTGGGTCATTTGATGGCATAGTGACTTACTCACAATATATAAAGCTCTGACCACCGTACATTTAAAGACTGAAAATAGACACATACTAACTGAAGGATAGTAATCTAAGATTATCCACTAATAATATGGGAATCAATACTACCCAAATTAAACCAAGATAAAATATCTCTACCCCAACCAGAGTCTATAAAACCAGATATGAGTTAAAAGACAAAAAAAAAATCATCTCTTTATTTGTTATTGGGATGGTTCTAGTAATGTAGAAGATTCTAAAGAGGTCTGCTGGGTTGTAAATATAACATTCTTCTCCCAAGACATTGTGCCTTCTACTTCCATATGCCAGAACCATCAGCATATTATACCTCTGCCAATCTGATTTTTGGACCCTTTCCCTTGGGTTTCACAGATCTATAATATTTTCTGGTTCTCCCTCTATCTATACTTTGAACCATGCAACGTAGGGTTTTCTACATTTGGAGGGTTTTTTATAAAGTATAAACTGAGGAAGGTTGGGTGCAGATGAAAACTATCTCTGAAATTCTTTTTCATTGGTTCACAGTTTTAATGCAAATCAAGACCCAGTCTTTCTCTCTCTTAAATTTATCTAAATATCTTTTTTTTTTCCTAAGAAGAACTGATAGGCCAAAATGAACCCATATATTATCAGGACTAAAGGCAGTCATCATACTACCGAAATAAAAGATCTCTACAAAATTTGCAGGTAGAGATAATCAGCGTTTGCAGTATGAGTGTACTGCCAGGCATCCGGAAGCAACCAGTGATCTACTTTTGGCCATGATTCCCCATGAAGTTGTCAAATGGCAAAGTTTAGTACCACTCATTTAGAATGGTCCTGTGATTTCTTTCTTTTTTTCTTTTTTCTTTCTCTCTCTCTCTTTTTTTTTTTTTTGTAGTTGTAGATGGATAGAATGCCTTTATTTTATTTGTTTATTTTTTTATGTGGTTCTGAGGATCAAACCCAGTGCCTCATGCATGCTAGACAAGCGTTCTGCCACTGAGCTACAGTCCCAGCCCTGTGGTTTCTTAAAACACTGATATGCTTATCTATCAAGATAATTTCTTGTGTCTGTTGGGTTTTGTTACTTAGGGAAACTAAGTCTTTAAAAAAGTAGGGTTCATATCCGTTTTAAAGCCTTTTAAATGATAGCTCCATAACTGGTTAAATAAGCAACTGTTATTATTTTAGGTTATTACAAATAGTTGAAACCCTAGATATATGTGACTAGAGATGTGTATACATTTGAGACCTAAAGCTTTGTCTAAGCGCTATGTAAATGTTTGTAAAATGAAAACTTTGCCAGTCTAATACAGGCAATGTAACCAATAAATGCTATCTTTTATACATTATATCTGACATAAGAGAACCAACTCTTTTTTAAAAATCTGGCTTACATCTGTTTGCTTTGAATACAAAGATTTTGTCATATAAATGAGATGCATTTATGTATCAGATAAGTATATTTCTGATCATTAACAGTTTCTCTTATTAATATAATTTTATATTTTCTTTATAAAACTTTATAATTGTTGCCCATTTGTGATTTTTTAAATGATGAAGGTGTAAACTAACTTTCTTTTTTAAACTTCATTTTATTTATTTTTTTAATGTGGTGTTGCGGATCAAACCCAATGTCTCACACATGCTAGCAAGTAATCTACCACTGGGCTACAATCCCAGACCTCCTGTTAGTGTTTTGCAGAAGTACTACTTCTAACAGAACAACCTAAGTTAATTTAAGATGAGAAAACATCACATACAGAAGAGATAGGATATAATAACATTGTCTTTCAGTACTAATACGGATGCTAATTAAACAAATGGGATAAAATTATAGACGTTAAAGTTAAAACCCTTTACTCCAAATTTAGGACTGGTGAAACTGGTCTACTAATTGTTTCAAACCAAAATTGCAGAACAAAGTCAAGGAAGTAAAAAGCCTAAGGAGAAAGCAGCCAATATTATTCGATCTTTAGGGTCCTCTTGATCCTGATGAGGGGGGATCAAGAGGATCCTAAAGAATAGGAAGCTAGAGAATCAGCCTCTGTGACACGAGTCTCCTGGGTTTCTCCTTTGCTAGAAAAAGCAATAGACCTTCTTTTTCCTTGTTATCAAAATTGTGTCCCCGTTATCGGATCGGCATCAGGGACAAGGACTGAGGTTTTGGCAACAAATTTGGTGACCAGATGGGTGACATCTGGTGACACCAGCTTTCTTGGGCAGGCCTTGCTCTCCAAGGAACACCACTTTCATGCTGAGGATCTGTGTTGGTGAACTTGCTGAGAGTCAGCTGCAGGAGAGTTAGGAGAACCGTGAGTTTGCCTCCAGTCAAACCAAAGGAACTAATCCTGGGAGTGAAGGGAGGGACTGAGGGCTCTTCCCAGCAGCTGCCAAAGGTCATTTTGCTTCAGGGAATTTCTGCCTTCTCTCCCTGAATGGTAAAGTTTGCTCCATTGTGGTCCACTTTGAGGAACAGGAAGTTGAACTCAGTAAGGTTATGACACAATTGGCCGTTTGGTAAGTCCCCCATATGTACACCAAGACCCTTGATTCCACCCACCTGCTTCCTCTCCATGGGAACATCTGCTTCCTCTTTCTGGGGACATCTGTGGCACCGCTGGTGTAAGGGTCATGGTTAAGGTGGAACTCAAGAACCTAGGGATAATTATTCCCTTCTGGACTGTTCCAGGTTCTCATCTGTTGGCCTTGGGTTTGGAAATTCCCTCGGGTTGTCTGTCTGTGTTTTTATTTTGTTTTTATCTATTACTGCCCCTTTAAAGACACGGCCAATAGTGCATTGATCTTAAAGGTAGTCTCTTGGGAAAGATCTTGGCTGGTCAATTTAAAGGTTCCTATCTATTGTCCATGGTTTGGGGTCTCCTCTCTGGTTGTCCCTCTGGTTTTTTTGCACAATCTTGCAATTGGAGTTGGTCTCTTAGACATAAAGTAAATTGAAGAAAGGGCCACTCATACGTAGAAGCCTGTCTAAGTTAATGTTTTTGATAGACCCAACCTGATCTTTTATTAAAATTGGGAGCCATCTTGCCACAAAGCCATGAAAAGCTAATTTTGGCTTTACTATAAATTACTGCAAATTCGGAACCTGCTTGGTATGCCTGCCCGTGCCTTGAACTCACCCATGCCTGGCTCTCTGACCAGATAGCAGCCCTTTCTGAACCTTTAGTGACACCTCATAAATATTGGCCTTCCCTGGCCAGACAACGACCCTCTCTGAGGCTCTAATGGTCCTCATAAATTCTGATGTTGGGGCCAGCAAAAAAAAAAAAAAAATGTAAACTACCATTAGTGTGATGCTTGTCAGAGTTCTGTTATCTGTAACCCCCTTTTGTGTAACTTTCTGGGCTATAAAGCTGGGCTGTAGGAAAGGTGGGGTTGCTGTCTTGTTCCCGCCGTTTTGGGAGGGAAAGGCAGCCCGGCCAGTCGAAATAATAAACTTGCTTTAATTTGATTTTAATTGGAGTCAGTGGTCTTTTCTTGCGTCCTGGTCTAACATTTTACTGTAAGATCTGGCTTTTGAATACCTTTCTAGATTATTATACAATCCTGAAGTTGGAGTTGGTCTGTCAGTGGTTAAGTAAGTGGAAGAAATTTGTACATGCAGTTCTATCTGTTTTGAAATTTCCCATCTGTCAGCCCTGGTTTGCCTCTCTCATCTGTGTTTTTTGTTGTTGTTGTTTTGTTTTGTTTTGTTTGTTTGTTTGTTTTTACTGTTTCTGTTACTGGCCTTTTAAGACATGGACCATGCAGCCCACCCGCAGTCTCTTGAGCAGAGATCTTGGATGAATGAGCCACCTCTAGGTATAAGTCTAAGAAAAAGATGGTTTAATGTAACACAATCTGGCCTTTGAATAGTTTTCTCTGGATTATTATGTAATCTTGACATTGAAGTTGGTCTGTCAGGAGTAAGTGTATGAAAGAGATTCTGTATGTACAAGTGTTTAGACAGTTGCATGATAAGGAGTCTGAACTGTCAGCCCAAATAGAAGGTGCCAAAAGGCACTTCCCCTGGTGTACAAGGGTAGCAAGACACAATAAGAAAGGATTGAAAAGATTCCAGCACTGTTAGTTTATAACCTGGGGACAGGAATAGTCTCTCCTTTTAAGATCTGACAGGACACACCATTTGGCCAGGGGATATCCATCACCGGGGCAAAGCAGTCCTTGCTATAACAGTGTCCCGTGAAACTAAATGATTGGCAGACTGGCAGAATAAGTAACTGCACCCAGAAAAGAAAAAGACAGAAACTAAGGCCAACCTGTGTTTTGTAGGTAGTCTCTGCAAAGGGACTTTTAAGAAAGCCTAAAGAAAAGAATGGAAAGGGCCTCCTCATTTGCATGTTAATATGCCTATTGTAAGAAAAAGGCCCCAAAGGAGTCCCTGGGTACAACTGACAGAGGGGAACTCACTTATATTTGATGGCATCATGATAGTGATAAGGCAGACAGGTCAGGCTCAAAAATATCCCGTGCTCCAAACCTTGAATGCCACCTGGGAGAGAAAAGATTAAGACACAGTTTCTGTATATGCCAGATTGTCTAACCCTCTCCTGGAAGAACAATTCTTATGTAAATTACATGCACAGGTAACATTCATAAGGATTGTTTCAGAATATAAATTTAAGAAAGGGTCTGAAACTAAAACAGAAAAAAGAAAGTTATACGAATGGAAATGTTTTAGAAATTAAATAAATATTTTAGAATTTTTTTTAAAAGCTTCTAAATGAGAAAGTATTTTGTCTTGTAAAGCAATATTCTTGGACTAAGGTCCAAGATGGGAGAGGACAAAACTAAGGACGTAAACAAGTTGTGAATGTTTAAGTTGCAGCAGGTCTTCAGAAAGCAAATCTCAAAAAGTTTGTGTTTTTGATTAAATTGGCTATAATTAGCACACTAAGTTATTTGAACTTTAATGTACTGATATGAAACAAAGTCTGAAGCATTCATCTGCTTTTATTTATCAAGATAGAAATATTTTTATATATTTTTTTTATATTTGTTAGGTTTTACTACTTGGGGAAACAAAGTCTTAAAGGAATTAGAGTTTGTACCTGTCTTAAAGCCTTAAATGATTGCTTTGTAACTGGTTAGACAAACAACTATTATTTAGGTTATAACAATATAGTTGCCAACTTAAATATATGTGAGTAGGTATGTGTATGCATGTGAGAACTATATCAGTCTAAGTCTTGTCTAAGTGTTACATAAAAGTTTATAAAATGAAAGTTTATTTAAGGTTACCAGCAACATAAACAATAAATGCTCTCTTTTATACATTGTATCTGCCATAGAAGGACCACACTGTCATTTGAAGACCTGTTTTATATTTGTTTGCTTTGATTAAGTCGATTTCTGTTAATGAACATTGTTTCCTAAATGTATAAGAGGTTTAAGGCTATCCTTTGATTTTTGCTAACCCATGCAGACCTGTGATTATTGTTACCATACACTACAGATTCTAAATTGTACCTTAAAAATAAAACTTAGTTAAATGTAAAGCTTAGGGGAGCACTTTGCCAAGTTGATGTTCTCCAAACTAAAATTACCTGTAGCAATAGTCTTGTATTTGTATATAAATAATAAATTTGGTTGGTATTTATTCATGTCTTTTAATGTTTTATAGCTGGATAAAACAACCTGTTGTCAATAAGTTATACATACAACTTTGTGCTACTCTTCACATTGGAATTGAAATTTAAATGTATTTTTGGAAGGTAAGGTGACATTGTAAAACTTGGAAGCATTTTGCCACTTTTTCCACAAAAAGAAAGTTAAAATCTCTCTTTAAAAAAAAAAAATAGAAAGCCAACTAGTGCACATTCTGTAAAGAGAGGAGTCATTGGAGAAGGAAATGTACCTGATGCTTCCAAAGGAAGCCACATGTGATGAGCAAGACCCTGACTCATTCTGGTGGATGGCAAGACTGGTAGAGGAAGGCTAAGGGAGCCAAGAGGTTTCTCACAATTTCCCAAGAGTGATCCAAACAACCTCATCTGACTCTTAACAATAGTTAGGAACATGGTCAAATGTTTACCAACTTGATCTTAAATACCCAGCAGGAGAGTATAACAAAATGCTGTCATAAATGACATTCAGAAGGAGAAACAATGGCTCTTTTAATATAATTTGAGCTATACACTTGTACCCATTCTCTCAAAAGAAAATAAAACTGGGATGTTATAAAGGGAGTGTTCTCAAACAGGAATAGCTGACAACTATCACAAAAGGCTCCTACAGTATCACAGGTTTGTTTCTAAGTCAACCGGAAACTCACAAATCTTCATAACCTCCTGTTTTTCACTGGTATGATTGTTGAGCCCCGATATTTGTTTAAAAATATAATGTGACGTATGGAAGCTGTAACCCACTTTTCCAAAAAAGCCCTATATGACACAGCTAAAAGGAATCCCTCTTTCAGAGGTAACATTAATGAAAAAACCTACTTTTCAGAATCAGATGGCATTAGATATCTTAACTATAGCTCAAGAAGAACCTAAGACATCACAGAAACTAAATTTCACATATATTTTTCTAACAACCTTGCTAATGTTTCTAAAATCTTTATGACCTCTACTCACAAAGCAGTGGCATGTTAGGGTGACTAGAGGCATACATAAGGCATGTTAAGACATTAACATACATAAGACATGTTAAGATAGAAAAACATTATTTTTTTACCACTAAAGTAATCAATATTATTAGCCAGTCCCTGAAAACCACAAAAAAAGTCACTCATTAAACCTTAGGAGTGAGGTCTGTATCATACAGAGCTCCTTTCATTTTTTGTTTCTTTCTTTCTTCCTTTCTTTTTCTGGAGCAAAGTCATGGGGAATTCAATGGATATTTTACTATCACATATTTTTAAAATTCAAGTTCATAATTTACATCATACAATTTCCTCAAAATTTAAGTAGACTTCTGATCTATTTGCTTCCAATCAATTTCTAGCAAGCCCTCCAAAGTCACATATCAAAGCCTCCTATAATTTATTACTTCTCACAGTCCTTTTTCTTCCAACCTAATGGGTGCTACCTTCTGAAACAATAACTTTTAATAGGAAGGTATTATCCTTAATGTGATAGTTTTTCAAGAATGAGTAATTTATTTAACCAGAAATGGGTTTTTGCCACTGAAAACTTCCCTAAAGTTTGGTGTTTTATAATCAGTTGATTCTTCCAACTTGATAAAAGCACAAATTTCTGAACTTTCTCTAATCTCAGTCCTTCTGTTTACACACTATCCAATTCTTTACTGAACTCATTTTTTATAAATAACTTGGGAAGTGTAACAAAAAACAAAAAATACAAAAATCCTTGCTCTTTCCAGATTTTTTTTTAAAGTTATGGACTCAAGAGGAACTCATTGTACCTTCCATGTTATCACCAAAAAAAAAAAAAAAGAGTTTTGTGTCTACTTTTATAGCTTTTCATATATATAGCCTCACTATTCATATCTCCCAATTCAATGTCACCATTTAAAATTTTCATAGAATTACTTACTCCACCCTCAGTTCTATATTAGTTAACATAACGCTGAAAGCCATAACAAACAAATTCCCAAATGTTATTGCTTTTATATAAGAGAAGCATGGAGTTTTTTTTTTTTTTCTTAATCATATAATAGTAGTGGACTCATGAACAAACAGGTGGAGACAGGAGTCACTTTGGTAGGCAGAGTTATGGTCTCCTAAAGGTACCCAGGTTCTAATCTATGAAATCTATTATTAAGCTACCTTATATAGCAAAAGGGATTTTGCACATGAGATGAGATTAAGGATATTAAAATGGAGAGAATACCCTGGATTAGCCAGGAGAAAAAATGCAGTCACAAGGGTCATTATAAGAGGAAGGCAGCCGGCCGGAATGAGAAGAAATATGACAACAAAGGCAGAGATTAGAATTAGGTAAGTAAAAGGCTATGAGCCAAAGACTGCAAGTCATGTCTAGGAGCTAAAAAAAGAAGGGAACTGACTCTCCCCTATACCCTCACAAAGAAATGTAGCCATCTTGATCCATTTTAGATTTCTGACTTCATAATTGTAGGATAACAAATTTGTTGTTTTAAGTCACTAAATTTGTAATAACTTATTGTGGCAGCAATAGTATTAATTTCATTCTATATTTTCTTCAGAGTAATCTAGGGATATACTTCTACAGAGTATTCTAGGCATGTGCACTAAAAACCTACCATCCTTGAAATATACATTCAAAAGTCTCCTTGAGATTTATCCCCATTAAAACCAGCTGAGAGAAGGAAACATGTGAATCATCTTTTGAACAACATGAAGAATACAACAATTCATGGGTTGCACACCTAGACAAAACAGGGGGTAGAAAATATAGATTCTGGCAATGTAGATGCTTCCAATAATAATTCCACATATCACAGATGTGAAAACATGAATTTTGGTGGAAAGGTAGCCATTCTACCACAACAGAGATTAGGAACAGGGTGATTACAGGTGAAATTGTTCACATTGAATAGTGAGATCACTGACTCATTTTCCTTACTCCTGGGGCACTGGTTTCCAAGTGTATATTCTCCAAATAGTCAGAGATTAGAGGAGTCTCTTGGGGAATACTGGGTAGCCCAAGAAAATAAAAGATACTTAAATATCCCTATTTAATATTCTGTTCCCACAACAAATTTTACATTGGACTAATCAAAATAGCACTCCACGAGCCTCTTCCTCATCCCTCCCCACCCAACCGAAGCTATGATCTTCTTTCTAACTCTTTAATGTACATCTTGAGTCAAAGATCTCCAGACCCTTTCCAATCCCTTTGTAAAGCCTCTGATAGGAAAGACAGAGGCCAACAAATCCAAACAGAAAAAGAGAACTCGAGACACCAGTGTAGTGCAGCAGTAGGTGGCAAACCAGAAAGGTGAAGTTTCAATTAGATTACTAACTTCTAATAAATAAGTAAACATGTTTAAATTCATGAAACCAGAAGGAAAAGTGTTTTAAAAGGCAAAGAACATGAAAGGAAATAAATCATAGAAATTAAAATTACAACAACAAAATGTAAAAGAATTAATTTTTTAAAACACTAAAAGATTTAATTGCAGCCATATCATACAAAATAAACCAAAATATCAGAGTTAAATAAAAGGAGTTAAAAAAAAAAGCCATGTGGTTTTGTGGCAAAGATACACTCAATAAATAATTATACTCTATTTCCCAGCATCCTTGGCACTAGGCAGGATCATATGACTAGTTGTGGCCAATTAAATGTGAGTAGAAGTGAAGAGTGACATCTCCAGGCTGAAAAAGACAGAAATCCTTCTTTCTCTTCCCAGTCATGATACCAAACTCTGTATCAGTTGGTGGATTTTCCATCTCTTGAGTATCTGACAAAGCATGTGGAGAAAATTAATTCTCATCCAATTCACTTTGAACATCAATAAGAAACAAACCATTGTTAGGTTAGTACACACTGAAACTTCACAACTGAGAATTTTCACAGCAAAATCTGACCTGTAAAAGAAACAATCTAGGAAGTTCAACACTTGACTATAACAAGAGTTTTAGAACAAGAATACTGAAAAAAAAAATACTAGTTTTAAAATATTAATCTATAGTTCTACTGTACTTTATAAACAAAATGCATTCATTATTGATACAAATTGAAAATATTTATAATGTAATTTTAATATTCCAATTGTAAATATTCAAATACTAAACAGCATTTGGAAGAGAGTAGGAATTGGGGCGTGTTTGTACATTCTTGATGAGAGCATAAATCAGCCGGGCCTTTTAGGAAAGCAATATGTTCATCAAAATTATGAATTTACACAGCAACAATTGCAGTTCCAAGTGTCTTTGGAAATATTCACACAAGTGTATCTACAAGAGTATTCACAGAATAAAAGGATAAAATTAGAAACAACCCAAATATTAGTAGGGAAACAGTTATACAAAGTTATACAAAGTACATGCTGACACAACTATGAGTGAAATACTATGAAGTATGTGATTTGTTTAAGGTAGATTTATATGCATTGATATGAAGAAATATCCACAGTAAGTTGAGCAGGAAAGACAAGATATAGGATAATATATATGATATGATTTTTCTATTTATGTAATCAAAAAAGAGAGAGAATCAGGGTGTGTGACTGTGTGCATCTGGGGGTCAAGATTTAAAAAAAAAATGTTTTTACTATCTTTCTTCTCCCTCTTCAAATTTCCTTAAAAAGAAACAGGCTATTGTTTGCTCAATTTCAAATCCTACTTCATTATACAGAATCTACATATTGAAGAAAGAAAAATATAAGATGCTACATTGTTTGACATAATAAAAAAACAAGCCATAGAGAGAAGAGAGAAAAATGGTAGATGTGGGCAGAATTAAGTGAAGATTTTAGGGAAGCCTGAAGTGAGGAAGGAGTGGATCTTTAATATATTGTTATGGTCATAAGTTGTAGTAATAATAAGGAAGTGAAATAAGTTTTCAAAAGAGAAGTTTTGTGATGCATTAAGAACATTCTTTCCTTTGGACATTTCTCTACTGGACTGGGATAAGACATTTTAAATTATTTTCTGGAGTCTAAAATGTTTTTTTACTAATATGATTAAATCATGGGATAACTGAGTAAACAAAGGTCACAATTTATTTGTAAACATATAGAAAATGATATATAAAATAATCTACAAAACAAAAACATGGATTTTATATTTATCTTTCTACTAGAGATTCAGTTCAGGAGTATTGTCCACTGACCTACATCCCCAACACTTTTTATTTTTATTTTGAAATAAAAATTTATTTTCCTAAATTGCAGAGGCAGACTTCAAACTTGACAATCCTTCTACTTTGCCTGCCCTAGCCTGCCTTCTTAGCCTCCCAAATAGCTGGGATTACAGGTGCACATCCCCACACCCAGCTAAAAAACATGTGTTTTATGTCTAGAAAAAATTTATTGATGAGTAAGCATTAAATTCTAAACTTAATTACCTCTACAAAGTCAGATGACATGATCAAAAGCATCAAAAAACATTTACATATCTGCACTATTTTTATTTATTTTTTGGCTAAAATAAAGGAAGAAACTAGTAAATATAAGATATTATCTCCTTTAAAATGTGAGATTTCCTTATCTATAACTAAGTAAAACAATACCCTATAAGTAGCTTAATTTTTCTTCATCTCAAATCCCTCTCCTAGTCAATGGAGACTATTTTTATGCCTATGTTTCACTAAAGCATTAATGTAATTAAGGTAAAAAATGTTTTCTAAGCTTAAAAGAAACATGCACCATCCAATTTCACTACTCAATTTTCAAGTATAGACGTATATAGGAAGCTCAATTTGCACCAAGGATTTTTTTTTTCCTGTACAGCGCATTCTGAACATGTTTAAGTCTATTCTCCAAGCATGAATATTCAAATAAAACACTTTTATTTTGTGTTGTCAGATCTTGTCATGCAAGGGCTAGAGGTAAATGACTGGCTTTAAATTATCTCAGAGTAAAACTCTGTGGATACTAAACAAATAACATTCTTAAGATAGGAAGTGTTTAAATCCAACAATAACAACTCTAAAAGTAAGGAACTGCTCTTCAAACAGTGATATAAAAGTCTGTGGAGAGAAGCTAGATAAGAGACGTGAACTCTAGCGCCATCTAGTAAACATGAGGAGGAAAATCAACGCTGCTCAGACCTAACAAGGCAAGGTTATGTGTCCCTGAATTCTATCAATCTGTTGACCTTCCATTTATTCATTTTTGGCTTCCTTTAGACTTCTGGGCTTGGAGTATAATCCTTTCAAAGCAGGAGAGAAAAACGCTGTTCAGTTGTGTCATACCTGGTGCAGGTAGGTGGGTAAAGAATAAATACCAGCTGACTATAAATCTGGTATTATTTAATACCTTTTCACCTTTATAAAGGCATTGATATCACTTTATTTCCTTATGAAGATATAATGGAGCTAAATTTATTAATAGTGAGGGGAATTGTGGTTTGAACTCAGGGACACTCAACCACTGAGACACATCCCCAGCTTATTTTGTATTTTTAGAGGCAGGGTCTCACTGAGCTGCTTAGTGCCTCGCTCTTGGTGAGGCTGGCTTTGAATCCGCGACCCACCTGCCTCAGCCTCCCTAGCCGCTGCGATTACAGGCGTGCCCCACTGAGCCAGCTAAATTCACTAATTTTTATTTGAGCTATTTTTAGTCATTAAAGTAACAGGAAAGGAAACATTGCTCTTTGCCAGCTGTCCACCCATCCCCCACACATGCTCTAATATTTCCCTTAAATTTGTATTGTCAGTCCGCCTGAACCTCAGCTACATAATAACTTTCAAGCACAGTGTATATTTAATCCCAAGTCTTTTAAACAAAATGAATTAAATTCAGAAATCTATTGGCCTTCCAAGTTCTTAAGGTCTAAATAAATGTCATCAATCATATGAAGTATAGTACCTGAGACTTTGCTGACAAAATTCCTAGAGCAGTAGGGTGCAGACACACATTCTAATGATGAAATCCCACGTGTCATCACCCCAGAGAGATTTCAGTAATGACATAAGTGTCACTTTATAACTGAGAAGACATGAGTGAACAACTAGAATTCGTAAGAAAAATCTCTACAGTATTGTTATCAACCACAGGAAAGGATCTCAAAAATATTAACTTATTCCTTTTTTACTTACAATGAGCTTTTTCAAGAAATTCTTTGTGTTTGGAACCCTTGAAAAACTGACATAATTTTGCTTTTATTAATCACCAGAAACAAGAAAAATATGAGTAAATAAAAGAACCTTCTTGGATTATAACACATGACCTTTTATATTCCCAAATAAGAAATATGGAAGATATTCTTTGATTGTAAATATGCAAAAATGATGCCAGTTACATCTGTTAGGGTCTGAGCAAAAACCATAAATCATACAGGTTTTTTTCCCCACCTTACCTTTTTAATTTTTTTTCATTAAGAAACTTTATCCCCCCCCCCCCATGGTGGAAATTAAGGTATAATTTGAGCTTATTTAAAACAGGTTGCCAATAAATACTTGGGAATTTTTTTGGTTTTACTTCCGTTTATTTATTTATTTTGTTCTAATTAGTCATACATGACAATAGAACGCATTTATGCACTTTGATATATCATATATAAATGGAGTATAATTTCTCATTTTACTGATTGTATGTGTTGTAGAATCATATGATTGCATGACTGATGTATGATTGCATGACTGATGTGATTCTACAACATGTACAATATATATATATACATATATATACATATATATGTATATATGTGTGTGTGTATATATATATATATATATATAAAACAGACATTATTATATATGGTAATAATGTCTGTTTCATTCTACTATCCTTCCTACTCCTAGGCCCCTCCCCTCCCTTCACTCCACTCTACCTAATATAAAGTAATTTTTTAGTAGTGCATTAAAATTTTACATAATAGTAGGATTCATTGTTACTTATTTGTATATGCACACAATATAATAATATAATTTGGCCATATCATTCCCTAGTATTTCCCCTTTCTCTCCTCTCTTCCCGTCTATGGTTCTTTTCCTCTACTCTATTAATCTCCCTTTGATTTTCATGAGATTTTCCTTCTTTTCTTTTTTCCTATCAAACATCCACATGTGAAACATATAATGCTTAACTTCTGAGTTTCACTTGTTTTGTTTAATATAGTGCTCTCAAGTTCCATCCATTTTCTGAAAATTACATAATTTTATTCTTCTTTATGACTGAATAAAACTCCATGGTGTATATATATAGCACAATTTTTTTTTCTTTCACCTGTTGGTGGACATCTAGACTGGTTTCATAGTTTGGCTATTATGAATTGTGCTGCTATCAAAGTGGGTGTTCATGTTCACTATGGTATTCCTTAGGATAGATACTGAGGAGGGGTATAGCTGGGTCATATGATGATTCCATGCCTAGTTTTTTTTTCTACATTTTTTTAAATTGATGCATTATAGTTGTACATAATGGTGGGATTTGTTTTTACATATTTGTACATGCACAAAATATATCAATATAATTTGACCAATATCAATCTCCAGACTTCCCCTTTCTCTCCCCTCCTCCCACCATACCTAATCTTTTGAGAAACATTCATACTGATTTCCATAGTGGTTGTAGTTCAGTCCCACTAACAATGTAAAACCTGTTCCTTTTTCTTCACATCTTTCCCAGCATTTATTATTTGCATTCTTGGTGGTTGCCATTTTAAGTGGAATGAGATGAAATCTTGGTGTAGTTTTATTTTCCCAGCAGTTCAATTTCTTTTATTTATTTATTATTTTCATTTGTTCTTTATAGATATACATGATTGTAGACTGTTTCTTGACATATTATACATATGTGGAGTATAACTTATTCTAGTTGGGATCTCATTCTTGTGCTTATACATGATGTGGAGTTTTACTGGTGGTATATTCATATATGAACATAGGAAAGTTATGTTTGATTTATTCTACTGTCTTTCCTATTCCCATCCCTGCCTTCCCTTCATACCCCTTTGTCTAATTCCATGAACTTCTATACTTCCCTCCCTGCCTCCGTGTAGTTTTAATTTGCATTTTCCTAATTGCTAAAGATTTTGAACATTTTTTTCATATACATTTTGGCCATTTGTATTTCTTCTTTTGAGAAGTATCTGGTTAGAGCTTTTGCCCATTTATTATATTGGGTTTTTTTTTTTGTTATTTGGTCTTTTTCATTCCTTTGATACTCAGGATATTAACCTTCTCTTACAAGAATTTGAATAGGGAATGATCAATTTAAATACTGTTAGCTTCAATAAGAGTTTGGCTAAGAAGAAGCAGAGAAAACTGTAAGGAACACAGAAAGATCAGACAAAAGAAGCAGCCATCCTCCTTGGACTAAGCTAGTGTGCCTAAGGAAGAGGGCCCCCGCAAAGGTAAAACCTAGACCTCACAGGAGAGAGTGCAGCTGTGACCCAATGGACAGCTGAGAACTTGCTGAGGTGTTCTGATAGAAGAACTTGCCAGAAATTTGTCATCTGGAGTACTGGGGGAAACCATCCATAGAGTGGTCCCTGAATAGTAATTATGCAAGGTCACCTGAAGGGTACCAGGAGAAGTTGTTGACCACTGGGTGGCTGAGATGTTATTCACACAGTCGAAGCGGGTACTAGAGAAGTTACACATGCATGAAGTACTGGAACCTGGAGAAGCCATGTGGGCCATCAGAATGTAGACAAAGAAGCAATTGGGGTCAGCAAATGAAAACTCTTCTTCCTCTAGAGTCTCTCCAACATCCTTCACTGATGAATCTTACCATGCCATCTGGCAAGCAGGGCTCAGCTACACCATTGTAGAGCAGGTATTGGAGGGTTGATTTGGAGCCAAGAGGTAATAAATTGATAACCTGGTACACTATTTTTTTATTTGTGTCCAATCTTGCACGTAATGCTTTACAAATTGTTTTGTCTCACCTCACTGTTTTTTCTAAAACTTAATATTCACAAAAGTTCCTCAGTGGTTTAGCTACACTCAGTTTCTGATTTTCAGTCTGTAGGGCACCACCACATGAATTTCCCTAAACCACCATTTCATCTTGTCTTTATGCTTCTCAGAACTCCTCAATGGATTTACATTGCCTAGAGTAGTGATCTCAAAATTCTTAAGGATGATAAACACTTCATAATATCAACAACTTTACAGAGACCACCACAAGACAGTTATTTTACTATTAAAACACTTTAATTCAAAAATAATAAATAATTAAAATATTATAAAAGAGTTATATAATTAATTTATGTTTTACTAAGTCCTGTCATCTGTAGACAATAATAAACATTAGCTCACTTATGTGTGATAAATATTTATTCAGTCTCAGGACTATGTTTGGTATCCATGAGTTCCTTAGAATTCTAATGCCAGAGTCTCCAGCTATCCCAACCCCACAAGTTGGTAATCCCTGATCTAAAATCAACTTCAAGCTTCTTAGCCCAACATTGACCTTCCTATAATCCGACCAACCTATCTTTATAACCTTATCACTCACTGACTTCACCTATCACTCCACCAAAATTACCATAATCACTGTGTTCTGGCCACGTGTTGGGCTATCCACGTCTTAGCTCCACCTAGAATACATTTCTTCATCTTTCTCCTCTCTCCATCCAATTCAGATCTTTCTTCAAAGACTGCATGATATCCTTCTACCAGGTTATTTTTTTTCTTGGCCCCTCTACTAAATATATCTGCTGATTCTCAGAATCCTCACTACCCTTCTAAGTCCCCTCCTAATGAAGAAAGGGGTGAAATACTGGAAATTTCACTTCCCAGACTCTTTTTAGCAAACTCATTGGAATTTACTAATAAATCATGCTTACTCAACCACTACAGCACTTGCAGATAGGTGAACGTGTATTCCTAGGGGTTTGTAGAGTTTGGCTAGTGACATTGCCTTCTTTGTGCCCTTTTGCATTTTGCACATAACTGTATTGTAACATAATGAATTTTAATTATTTACCTGGTTATTTGCCCCATCAGGTTGGTAAATCCACAAGAGGAAAAATCATCCTTCTGAATGGTTTCTATCACACACAATATAGATGATAAGGATGATAGATGATAGAAAGATAGTGAGGATGTAGAAAAAATTATTCATCATTCCAAATTGTGCAGTTGTGCACTTGTGTACCATTGGTGAGAATACAAAATGGTGTATTCACTAGAGAAAAATTAGGATGGTCCCTCAAAAGATTTAAAAAAAAAAAAGCTGGGGCTGCAACTCAGTGGTAGAGAGCATGCTTTGTATGCAAAGGGCCCTGGGATCAATCCTCAGCAGAAAATAGACACATTTAAAATCAGGGTTGCCATGTGATAATAGCAGTTCCACTTTTGGATATACATGTGAAAGAAGTGAAGCAGGGTCCAGAAGAAATATTTGTTCACCTATGTGCATAGCATCATCCACAAGAGATGAAATATGGAAGCAAGCCAAGTATCCATCAACAGATCAATGGTTACACAAAATGTGGTATATACATGCAGTGGAATATATTGAGACTTAAAAAGGAATCAATTCTGATATATGATACTGCATGAACTATTTGTAAAATAAGCCAATCACAGAAAAAAAAAAACTACTTCTATGTAATTGTTAGTGAAGTCAAAAATCATAGACAACAAATGGGCAATTGCAAAGGATTGGGAGAAGGACAAAATAAGAAGTTATTATTTTATGGACATATAATTCTTACATCATGGAAAGTTTGTAGAGGTGGATGGTGGTGATAAGCCCTTAAATCTCTGCATTAAACCCTTTCTACTCAAAACACCTCCAGTTACTCTTATTCTCCTGATCTGCTCTACAGCCATATCAGAGTTATTTACTACTTATACTGTTCCATATGCACTTAACTTTTCTCAGAAGTAAGCTTCTTGGGCTGGGGATGTGGCTCAAGTGGTAGAGCGCTCGCCTGGCATGCATGTGGCCAGGGTTCAATCCTCAGTACCACATACAAACAGAGATGTTGTGTCCGCCAAAAAAACTAAAAAATAAATATTAAAAAATTCTCTCTCTCTCTCTCTCTCTCTCTTTCTCTCTCAAAAAAAAAGAAGTAAGCTTCTTAAATAAAAGACTGAGTTTTGTGTGTGAGTTTATAGTTCTTTACATACAATACAAAATCTTCACTCTCAAGCGGCTTTTCAATGAATAACTATGTATTTGATTTGATTTGATATGATTAATACAGGTAGAAATAAGAATGAGTTGATGTTATATAAGATTTACATCTTAGAAATGTTGGGAAGAATTTCAAACTTTCAATTCATTATTTAGTGTTTAAGTGGTGTAAGATTTTTTAATGATCCTTCCTCTTTCCATCCCTGAGTAAATCAACTTACCTGTTCTAAGTCAAGTTGCTAAATTCCATTCTAAATATCTGTCAACATTTTTGGATGGACAGTTCAGGTCAGCAAGTCCATCACAGCACTTCCTGGTTGATTTTTGGTTCCTAAGAATTTTCACACTTTCATATGTTGAGTTTTCTTGCCTCTATCCAAACTTGCCTAGTTGCCCCTAAAAAATTTACCTTTCCTAGGGATCCAAGATGGCAGGCTGGAGGGAGGCTACATTCTGTGTCTCTCTGTGACCTAGGATTCAAGTAGTGGGAATACTACTCCTCTGTGAGTTATTAGAGGACCCCCCGACAGCAGATCCTGCTCAGAAATCATGGCCCGCCATGCCCATGCAGGTCTCCAGGCCTCAGTGTCAGCACAGGACTTCTAGCCACTTGCCCACACAGGACCTCCCAGCTGCCCTGCTAGAGCAGGACCATAGGAATCAGCACACATGAAGGACTCCTAGCCACCCACCCATGCAGCACTCCCTTCTGCCACTGCCCATGCACAGAACTCCCAATCCCATATGGACCCCCATCTACCAATGTGGGGCTCCCCCAGTTGCCTCCATCTTGGAACATTACAACTACTGCCATAGTCCCCTACACACAGTAGCCTGCACCTGGGGACACCACACAAGGTATGGAGACAGTGCGAGCCACAACACTGCACACCACAGAGCTGCATCTCTGAACATGCTGCCCAACTCCAATGCCTGGCCTCACCCAACTGGACACCCCAATGCTGAAAGCAGCTGCCTCCATCTTGGGACAACTTTGTCGCAGTCTTTATTTGGGGCAATTCCCAGTTGGGAGCTTAGAAGCAATAGCCGGGGCTTAGAAGCAGTATCAAGGTACCTATAGTCCTCAACTCCCTTGTGTCCCCATAGTCGCTAACCCCAGTACAGTGCTTGCAGCTATGTGGCTGGTCTGTAGCTCGCAAAACCTGGTCCTGAACCACCCAATACAAAAGGGCTCTTTTTGATGAATGTGCAATCCCCAGAGCACAACCCACAAGACTAGTGGAGAGAGAGAGGTTCCTTATTAGGAAGTAGAAAGGGAGGAGGCGAGATACAGTTTAGAGACTAAATTAGAGACCAGGAATTATGAGGTCTACAGGCCATATAAGGAGATAAGATCAGATGCCCACATCATATGAGCAGGCCCCAAAGGAAATCCTTAGGGTGCAGTCTCCTATCAGGGAATGGCAAGTGCTATACCCCACCTCAAGGAGCTCTGCCCCTAAGACCAACCCACCCACCCTAGAAATATTCACCATCCTGAGGGTAGAGATGCCAACAAATAACAGAAAACCCCACCTATTGGATGAGAAGGAAAGCAAAAAAAATACTGATCCCCAACCAAAACAATCCTTGTATCTTCCTTTGAGATTTTTTTTTTCTCTTTTCTCTCTCTTGTCTCTGGCTCTCACAACCCCAACATTTGTGAAACCAAGTACTTTCCATGGATTCAGCTACTGAGGACTGGGATGTATGAATAATACATTACAGTTGTGTTGTATATTCTTTTATCTCCTATTTTTACAATTTTAATTTTTCTTAATATTTACCTTTGGTTTTTGTACCCTCTCTATTGTCCTTCCACTTACTTGTCTCCACAAAATTATGTCCTCTCTCTTTTCCTGATACATTAGATTCCTCTTTCATGCTTTCTAAGATCCAATAACTCTAGATCCTCACCTCCTACTCCCTCAACATGTCATCCTATACCTCACCCCTTGTTCTCTGTCCACCATCAGAAACTGTAGACGCTTTTGCAAACCTAATGTTTATATTGCAGATAATAACTTACTCATTTCTGTATATTGTGACAAAACTGTAAAGATCTTAATAGCAGCTATTTGGTTTAAGGCTGTATATTGTTTGTATTGGGATCTGTTAATATTGTTCTCCCCCTTAAAGGAGAGGTACTGGAACCTTGCAGGGATACTATAAGCCTATAAGGTAAAAATTGTAACACTTTGGTTCCACAGTGTTAGAAGGAAAGATACATGTTTTTATATGAACAACATGAAGAAACAAGGGAAGAAAGTGCCAAAAACAAACCAAGATACTACATTATTAGAGTCCATGACCAGTGCAGCAGAAGAAATTACAGAGAAGGAGTTCTAGATGTACATAATTAAAATGTTTTGTGAATTAAAGGATGCTTAAGAGAGCAAATACAGGCAGCAAGAGATTATTCCCATATATATAATATATAATCTTGAAAAGAATGTTGACCACACAGTGAAGATGGTAAGAAACCACGAGCACAACATTCAAGAATTATGGGATAACATAAAAAGAACAAATTTAAGAATTATTGGGATAGAGGAAGGCATAAAATTTCAAACCAAAGGAATAAAAAATCTATTCAATGAAATAATATCAGAAAATTTTCCAAACATGAACATTGAACTGTAAAATCAAATACAAGAGGCTTACAGGTCACCAAATTTACAAAATCACAACAGATCCACACCAAGTTACATT
The DNA here is from genome assembly GCF_045843805.1 of Urocitellus parryii. Classification (NCBI taxonomy): domain Eukaryota; kingdom Metazoa; phylum Chordata; class Mammalia; order Rodentia; family Sciuridae; genus Urocitellus; species Urocitellus parryii. Next base: position 85,442,938 of record NC_135541.1, on the reverse strand, counting down.
ATAATGAAAATGCCTAGCATACATAATAAAGAGAGAATTTTAAAAGCCACAAGAAAAAGTAATCAGATTATTTATAGGAAGAAACCAATTAGAATATATCCATATTTTTCAATCCAAACCTTGAGAGCTAAAAGATCCTAGAACAACATATATCAAGCTCTGTAAGAAAATGGATGCCAATCAAGAATCTTATGTCCAGCAAAATTAAGCTTTAGATTTGGTGATGAAATAAAAACCTTCCATGATAAACACAAGTTAAAAGAATTTACAACTAGAAAGCCTGCACTAAAGAATACCCTTGGCAAAATATTCCATGAGGAGGAAATAAAAAACAACAATGAAAATCAGCAAAGGGAGTAATACACTAAAGGATAAACCAATCAAAGGAGAAACCAAGTTAAGTTAAATACCAAAAATAAATAAAAATGACTGGGAATACAAATCATGTCTCAATAATAACCATAAATGTTATTGGCCTGAATTCACCTATCAAAAGACATAGAATGGCAGATGGGATTTTTAAAAAAGACCCAACAATATGTTGCCTTCAAGAAACTCACCTCATAGGAAAAGACATCCACGGACTGATGGTCAAAGGTTGGAAAAAATCATCACTCACATGGTTTACAGAAGCAAGCAGAGATTTCCATCCTCATATCAGATAAAGTAGACTTCAAACTAAAGTTAATCAAAAGGCATAAAGAAGGACATTTCATTCTGCTCAAGGGAAACATATACCAAGAAGACATAACAATTATAAATATATATGCCCCAAACAATGAAGCATTTACATTCATCAAACAAACTCTTCTCAATTCCAAGAGTCAAATTGACCACAACACAATAATTCTGGATGACATTCAAACATCTCTTTCACCGCTGTATAGATCTTTCAAACAAAAGCTAAACAAAAAACTATAGAATTCAACTATAAAATTAATAACTTAGACTTAATAGACATAAAAGGAATATTTCATCCATCAATTACTGATTACACTTTTTTCTCAGCAGCACATGAATTTTTCTCTAAAATAGACCATATATTATACCACAAAGCAACTCTTAGCAAATACAAATTTTAAAAAAATAGAGATACTACTCTGCATTCTATCAATTTATAATGGAATGAAATTAGAAATCAATAATAAAATAAAAACAAAATCTATTCCAACACCTGGAGACTAAATAATATGCCACTGAATGAATAATGAGTTGCAAAAGACATCAAGGAGGAGATTTAAAAATTCTTAAAGGTAAATGAGAACACTGATAAACATATCATAATCCCTGGGACACTATGAAGGCATTACTAACAGGAAAGTTCATTGCATGGAGTTTATTCCTTAAAAGAAGAAAAAGTCAACAATTAAATGACCTAAAATTACATCCATCTCAAAGCCCTAGAAAAAGAAAAATAAATCAACACCCAAAGCAGTAGAAGACAAGAATTAATTAAAATCATAACTTAAATCAATGAAATTAAAACAAAAGAAACAGTTGAAAAATTGACAAAACAAAAAGTTGGTTCTTTGAAAAAATAAAAAAAAAAATCTACAAAACCTTAGCCATGCTAACAAAGAGGAGAGAGGAAACTCAAATTACTAATATCCATGATGAAAAAGAAAATATTACAACAGACACTACAGAAATACAGAAGATAATTAGTAATTATTTTGAAAATTTGTACTACAATAAAATAGAAAATACCAAATGCATCAACAAATTTCTAGAGTCATATTATTTGTCCAGACTGAATCAGGTGATATACCAAGTTAAACAGATCAGTTTCAAGCAATGAAATAGAGGATATCATGAGAAGTCTACCAACCAAGAAAAGCTCAGGACCAGATGGATACACAGCTGAGTTCTACAAGACCTACACAGAAGAACTAATACCAAAACTCCTCAAATTATTCCATGAAATAGAAACAGAGGGAACACTTCCAAACTCATTCTATGAGGCCAATATCACCCTGATTCCAAAACCAGGCAAAGACACATCAAAAAAAGAAATCTTCAGACCAATATCTCTAATGAATATAGATGCAGAAATTCTCAATAAATTCTGGCAAATTGAATACAAAAACATATTTTAAAAAATAGTGCACTATGATCAAGTGGGATTCATCACAAGGATGCAAGTTTGGTTCAATATATGGAAATCAATAAATGTAATTCATTGCATCAATATACTTCAAGATACAAATCATATGATCATCTCAATTGATGCAGAAAAAGCATTTGCCAAATATAGCACAACTTCATGTTCAAAACACTAGAAAAACTAGGGATAATAGGAACATATCTCAACTTTGTAAAAGCTATCTATTCTAAGCCCAAGACCAACATCATTCTAAATGGAGAAAAATTGAAAGCATTCCCTGTAAAAACTTGAACAAAACAGGGATGCCCTCTTTCACCACTTCTATTTAACATAGTTCTTGAAACTCTAACCAGAGAAATTAGACAGATGAAAAAAATCAAATGGATACAGATAGAAAAAGAAGAACTCAAATTCTCACTATTTGTGAATGACATGATTTTATACCTAGAGGACCCAAAAGATTCCACCAGAAAATTTCTAGAACTAATAAATGAATTAAGCAAAGTAACAGGATATAACACCCATAAATCAAAGGCATTTCTGTACATCAGTGACAAATCCTCTGAAAGAGAAACTAGGAAAACTACACCAATTACAAAAGCTACACACACACACGCACACACACACACAAAAAAATACTTGGGAATCAACTCAGTGAAAGATATCTACCATGAAAAATACAGAATGCTAATGAAAGAAGTTAAAGAAGACCTTAGAAAATATAAATATCTCCCCTGTTGTTGGATAGGCAGAATTAATATTGTCAAAATGGCCATACTACCAAAACCACTATACAGATTTAATGTAATTTCAATCAAAACCCCATTGATATTTCTCAAAGAAATAGAAAGAGCAACCATGAAATTCATCTGGAAAAAATAGAGACCCAGAATATTCAAAGCAATTCTTAGCCAGAAGACTGAAGCAGGTGGAATCATTATACCAGAACTTAAATTACAGAGTGATAGTGACAAAAACTGCATGGTATCAGCACCAAAATAGACTTGTAGACCAATGCTACAAAATAGAGGACACAGAGACAAAGCCACATAAATACAGTTGTCTCATACTAGACAAAGGCACCAAAAATATATTGGAGAAACAAATGGTGTGGGAAAACTGGAAATCCATATGCAGCAAAATGAAATTAAGCCCCTATCACTCACCATGCAAAAAACTCAACTCAAGGTAGATCAAGAACCTAGGAATTAACCTGAGACCCTGTGCCTAATATAAGAAAATGTAGGCCCAAATCTTCATTATGTTGGTCCCAACTTCCTTAATAAGATTCCTATAGTGCAAGAAATAAAATCAAGAATCAATAAATGAGATAAATTCAAACTAAACAGCTTCTTCTCAGCAAAAGAAACAATCTTTGAGGTGAATAGAGAGTCTACAGAATGGGAGAAAATTTTTACCACATGCACATCAGATAGAACACTCATCGCTAGAATATATAAAGAACTCAAAAAACCTAACACACACACACAAAAAAAAACAAATAACCCGATCAATAAATGGGCGAAGGAACGGAACAGAAACTTCTCAGGATGACATATCAACATACGTGTAAAAATATTCAACAACTCTAGCAATTAGAGAAATGCAAATCAAAACTATTCAGATATCATCTTACTCCAGTCAGAATGGCAGCTATCAAGAATACAAACAACAATAAGTGTTGGTGAGGATGTGGGAGAAAAGGCACACTCATACATTGCTGGTGGGACTGCAAATTGGTGCAACCAATCTGGAAAGCAGTATGGAGATTCCATGGAAAACTTGGAATGAAACCACCATTTGACCCAGCTATCCCACTCCTTGTTTTATACTCAAAGGACTTAAAAACAGCATACTACAGGGACATCAACGTTTATAGCAATACAATTCACAATAGCTAAATTGTGGAACTAACCCAGATGCCCTTCAGTAGATGAATGGATAGGGAAACCTTGATATATATATATATATATATATATATATACATACACACACACACACACACACAATGGAACATTACTCAGCATTAAAAGAGAACAAAATCATGGCATATGCAGGTAAATAGATGAAGTTGAAGAATATCATGCTAAGTGAAGTAAACCAATCCCCCCCACACAAAAAAGAAAAACAAATGCTGAAGTTTTCTCTGATATGTGGATGCTGATCCATAATGGGGATGGGGAGGAGGGAGCTTGGGAGGAATGGAAGAAATTCAGATAGGGCAAAGGGAAGGGAGGGGGCATGGGGGTAGGAAAGATGTTAGAATGAGATGAATATAATTATCCTAAGTACATGTATGAAGACACTGATGGTATGACTCTACTTTGTTGTTTAACTAGACATGAAAAATTGTACTTTATATGTGCACTATGAATTGAAATGCATTCTGCTATCATGTATATCAAATTAGAATAAATAAATAAATTTTTAAAAAGAATCTACCTTTCCTAGAGGAAAGGATCCAAGGGATAAGAGGCTGGGAGGGAGGGGAGAAGTGCTAGGGAGTGATATTGTCCAAATTATATTATTATATTGTGTGCATCTATGAATATGTGACAACAAATTTCATCATTATGAACAACTATAAAGAAAAAATTTAAAATGTTTAAAAAAATCTATCATTCCCCCTTCTTCTTTTTCTAGTATTAGGGATTGAACCTTGGAGCCTTGACTGAGCTACATCCGTAGCCCCCTTCTTTTGTTTCTACCATCAGGTTCAGGTATAAAATTATATATATATATATATATATATCTGCAAACATGTATTCTGTGAGTCTAACTTCAGTAAGTGAATCATGTCCTCTCAAAATTTATTTATATTTGCAACCTAAAAGGTGATTTATTTATAAATGGAATCTTTGAATGGAATAGATTAGAAGACACATAAACAAACTCACATACTTACAACCATCTGATGCCTGACAAAGTTACCAAAAATATGTGTTGGAGAAAAGACAACCTTTTTAACAAATGGTATTGGGAGACTGGATATATATGTGCAGAAGAATGAAAATTAGATCCCTATCTTTCACTCTGCATAAAACTCAAATCAAAATGGATCAAAGATTTAGGATCTAGACTAGAAACCTTCCAACTGCTAGTAAAAAAAAAAAAAATGGGTGTAACACTTTTTCACATAGGTATAGGCATCAACTTTCTCCACAAGAACCCTAAAGCTCAGGAAATACAACCATGAATCAAGAATTGGGATGCCATAAAATTAAAAACTTCTGCACAGCCTCAGAAACAATTGAGAGAGAAAAAATAGAGCCTAAAAAATGGGTGGAGGGATCTTTGCCAGCTACTCCACTGACAGGGGACTAATATTCAGATATTAAACTTAATCCCCAAAGAAAAATACATAACACAACGAATAAATGACCCCCCAAAATAAAAAGAAATTTCTCAAAAGAAGAAATACAAATGACCAACAAATATCTTTAGCAATCAGAGAAATACAAATCAAAACTATACTAAGATTTCATCTCACTTCAGCCATAATGACAATGACTGGGGTTGAGGCTCAGTGGTAAAGCACTTGCCTAGCATGTCTGAAGCTCTAGGTTCAATTCTCAGCACCACATAAAAATAAATAAAGATATTGTGTCCAACTACAACTAATTTTTTTTAAAATAACATGAAAAATAATAAATGCTGGTGATAATATGGGGGGAAAGGTACACTTATACTTTGCTGGTGAGACTGAAAATTAATATAACCATTGTGAAAGGTAATATGGAATGAGGAATGGAACCAACACATGACCCGCTATCCCACTCATCTGTATTTATCTGAAAGAACTAAAATCAGCATGCTATAGCAATTCAGCCACTTCAATATTAATAACACCACAATCCACAATAGCCAAATTATGGAATCAAACCAGATGCCCATCAGCAGATGAATAAATCAAGAAAATGTGGTATATATGCACAATGGAGTTTTACTCAGCCATAAAGAAGAATGAAATAATGGCATTTGCTGATAAATGATTGGAAATAGACAAACTCATGCTAAGTAAAATAAGCCAGACTCAGAAAATCAAGAGCTGAATATTTTCTGTCACACGTTGAAGCTAGAGCAAAATCAGGTAAAGAATATGGAGAGAGGATGAAATAGGATATTGTAAATGTATAGGTAGATCATTGGAATAGAGAAGAATGAGTGGGAGAGATGAAAAAAGGAGAAGAAATATGAAATGAATTTAAGAATATCATTTTCTATACATATATAAATTTACCAAAAAGAATTTCACCTAAATGTATATGTGGAAAATATTAATTAAAAAATAAATAAATAAAGGAGTGAAAGGAAGATCAATAGAAGAGAGGAAGAAGACCAGGAGGAAGAGGAGGAAAAGGAAAATGGGGAATGGAGATTGAAATCAAATTGCTTGTAGGCATTATTTTGTCAAAATGAATCCAAATACTATGTATAATTATAATGTTCTAAAAAATGAAATAAATGTGATCTTTGCAGATATACTTAATTAATGATCTCAAGATGAACATCCTGGCTTTTGGGTGGACCCTAAACCCAATGACTGGTGTCTTCATAAGATGAGATGAGGATACGAAGAGACACAGGGGCGAAGCCAAGTGAGCCCAGGCCTACACCGGATGATGGTGCCACAAGCCAAGTCTGGGGGCCATCAGGAGCTGAGAAAGGCAAGGAAGTTTTTTTTTTCCTGGAATGCTGAGAGGAAGTATGACCCAGTAAGTCACTTTGATTTTGGATTTCAAGCCTCTAGAACTGAGAGGCTAAAGTTCTATTCTCTTAAACCAACCAGTTTGTGATTGCTTTGTTATGGCAACCCTAGAAAACCAATACACTAGGATGGATGGTATGTTTCACAAAAAGTCAAAACAAACTTCATAGGTACAAATAAATGTGTTAAATTGTGAGAAAGTCTATATCACTGTACACATGACTAAGCATAAAAAAATTCATACCCTCTACTTTGGGGGGATCACCTTTTTGGATATCAGCAATGGATCTTCTGGTGGAGAATTTCCTGGTGAATAGTTGATCAGGAAAGTCAGCATTTGACATTTGGTTATTAGTTTCTGAAACAAAATGACCTTGGAAAAATTAAACTAGTTTCTACCTTCTGAAGACAAACTTTAGTGAATATTTTTTAAAAACTTGAAAATTCAGGGAAGATATAATTCTCTATTTCCATGGGTAATAGAAGTTGAAAAAACATTACTCAATCTACAAGCTTGCTTGCTTCTCCTGAATACATCACATTCTGAGGATTATGTTCTGAGAGATGCTGGAGAACACAAATCCCCTGGTGGAGCTAATCCTTCCTTGCTGCAAGCAGCTCTGTTACATCACTGACCACATCATATTGTTATTAGTGGTTTACCTCATTGTCCTCCCAACCGACTGAGAACTCCACAGGGCAAGTGTGTGTGCAACTCATCTTCACACTCCCACGCCCTGCCACCATGCGTTCCAGTGCTTGGTGCTTGGTAATTGCTGAACTAATTAAATTGTTGACCTTGTCATATTTTCACGGAGTATAAGTTTTTAAAACATTGCAGATTTGCAGTTCTGGATTACAACACTTATTTGCAAAGCAGATGCAGCAGACATCTTCATTTACAAAATGTATTTTATACACAGCCCCTTTATCAAAAGAAAGCAGCAAGATCAAGCAATAAATAACCCAAACATAATGCAGGAAATGTTCACAAGTAACAGCAACTTGATCGTCATCAGAAAGATGCAACAATAGATTGGTGGTACCATGTCAAAGATGTTTTACCTCTTTATATAGCACGCTCCCATAAAACAGTTTTGAAAAACTGTTAATATGGACAAAGGAGAATGATCTTTGTCTAAAAAAAAAAATCACACAAGCCAGAGGCTAAATCTTCTAAATTCATTTAAAATTAATAATGGATGGGAAAACAGTCATAATTGGTTCCAAGTTTTTTCTAAATAAAATCTTCTATGTCATGGAAACACAGGCTACAGCTAGTAGGCTCCTCTCTGAGATCAAAATAAGACAAAATAGTCTAATTTGGGGCTCATAGCTGTGAAGAGCAGACACTAAACAATTCCAGAAAAAAACAAATCCTGAAAAATAAAGAAATCGAGACATTCAGATTAGGGATCCCAATGAAGAATATCAAGAATTCTGATTTTCAGCAGGGTGCAGTGCTGAGGCAGAAGGATCTCAAGTTCAAAGCCAGCCTCAGCAACTTAGCGAGGAGCTAAGCAACTCAGTGAGACCCTGTCTCTAAATAAAATACAAAAAAAAAAAAATCTGATTTTGAGTAAAAGATTTGGGATTTTAAAAAAGAATCTATACTTCCCAGTCTTTCTAGTTTGCAGTAGGCATCCTTTATGATGTCCCCAATGATCCTAGTGGTCATGTCCTTGTGTGATTGTCCCCCTCCCTTGAGTGTAGGCTGGCTCTTGTGATGCTTCTAAGAAATAGAATACCACAAAAGTGATGGGATGTCACTTCTGAGATTAGGTTACTAAGAGACTGTGTCTGCCATCTTGATTTCCCCTTCTGGGTTCTCTTGCTTACTCACACTGAAGAAAGCCAGTGGCCATATCTTGAGCTGCCCTGTACAAAGTCCCTTATGGCAGGAAACTTGGGCCCTCAGTCCAACAATTTACAAGGAAATAAATCTAGTCAACAACCATATGAGTAAGCTTAAAAGTGTACCCTTCCCTGGTTGACTCTTGAGATGACCACAGCCCCGATCACCACCATTTCAGCCTTGTGAGAGATCCTGAGGCAGAACCACGCAAATAAGCCTCAGTAGATCTCTGAACCACAGAAATTGTGAGTTAATAAATGTCAGTTTGTCTTCAGCCTCTAAGTTTCAGGTTAATTTGTTACATAACAATAGTAGCAAGTACACACCTCAATCTCCATTTCTAATGTGGAGTTACCCTTACTTTTCAGAACACTTATTCTGATTTTTGCTTCTTTGAGAAAGCCACCTTATCTCTTGGATGAAAATCAAGACAGTTGTCACATACACTCAAGAAGTAAATCATTATAATCAAGAAGGCTGTCTGCCTTTCAAAAAGCCTAGTTAAGCAGACTGTGGCAAAACTGACTTAGGATAGTCTCCCTGAGGCCAGAAACACAGGAGCCAAAGTATCTACTCAGTCATTCAACATTTAATGCCAGTAGTGGAAATAGAATCATTTTGTTCTTCAAATGCCTATTTTTTAAAACTTATTTTCAGTGCAATGGTGTATATGGAAGAGGAAAGCACTAAGAACTGCTTTTCCATCTCCTCTGAGTCACCTAAGACGTCCTTCACTTGCACAAAATTGATACTAAGCTCATACTCTATAGTGGAGCATGATTGCCTGGCTGTTACAAGACAACATTTTATTTCAGATTTTATTCTTTACTTTCTAATTTCCCTAAACAATTTCCTTTTACTCAGACTTTCCTATACAATAGAGTACTTTATTAGATAATGTTTACTAATAAACTGAAGACAAGGGTAACTATTAAAAAAGATTAAGTATTCAATTAGAATAGTTTAATTACAATGTGACTTTCCATAGAGTTCTAGTTTGTAATTTTATCTGATAACAGTGTCAAGTATTTATTCAAAATAAGACATCACACATGGGGTTCTTTCCAGATTTAACTAGATGAGCCAGATAACACAGGGCTTTTACATAGATTCTTGGTTTCTGGACCTTCAAAAATAACTCTGATAATTCTGTTTTATAATGAGGAATTTCATATTAGAATACTCATTCAAAATAAACATGCTTTTAGGTCTCGATCTGAAAAATGAGGTGCCATCATAAATTGTGTTGTTAATGGTTTTCAAGTAGGACAAAAAATCAGAACTAGTCATTTGAAGTGTGCTCTGAATTTTCCTTTCTGTTTTCCCTCTTTCAATATGCCAATATAGCTAAAGCTGAGAAAAAACACCTGGACTCTTCCTGAATCATTTTTCAAGTCCCCATTTTTAATGGATATAATGTTCTCAAGGCTCACTTAACTTCTCGCTCTCCCGGCATCAATCCTAACTAAACCAGTGACATTCTCAAATGACACTGTTATGCACAAGCAAGACTGATGGGATGATAGCTATCATCTACAAATTGCCATTAACCCATCCCTGAATATTTTTGGCTGTTGAAGCAAAGTTCAGGCTGTCACAAGAACTCACCTTTCCTTATTGATGATAATTTAACTCGGGCCTCTCTTGATGTTATTTTTTTTAATAATATCTCATATCATTAGCAAAGCATAATAAATGTTTTTCCTTGAAATCTCATACCCTATTTGAAGTAAGTAAGAATAAATGTTGTTTTCTCCCATATAAATGCTATTAGGTTACATACTTTTTTTTTTTTTTTTTTTTTTAGGTCCACCTCAATGCCGGGCAAATTGAGGTGGAAATAATCTGGAAAATCTTCAGATGAAAATCTAAATTACATAGACTTAGGGGACAAAATTAACTCTAGTTCTAAATTATTTAATTTCTCTAGTTTAGTGCCTTACATTTGGCCCTTGGATGGCCACTTCCCCCAAACACCAAGCTTCACTGCGATATGTTCTCCAAAGTATCACTAGAGAGATCACCTAAAATACTAATAATTTCTCACTTCTCTACCTGAAAAGGTTCAGTGGCAACCCATTACCTTCAAGGTAACTGTAATACCTTAAAAGCAACATATAAGGTTATTAATTACCTGGACCTACCCACCTCATCAGTCTGATGCTCTGTCACCTTTCTTCACAGCTTGCTCTTCAGCCACTGAGCCACTTATAGCCCTGACTTCACCACACTCTCTCACATCTGGTGACTTTTAACTTTTGCTCACTCTGCCATATTACAGCCTATCCTATCCACTTGAGCTTAGGTACCCAGCCCTACACTTTCAAATCTCAACTCTGGTCACTTTCATGTGGCACTTCTTTATGTACTTCCTAGGTCAATTAAATACCCTTGCAAAATCGAGTACAAAAATTTATCAAAAATATTGTGCATAATGATCAAGTGGGATTCATCTCAGGGATGAAAGGTTGGATCCACATATGGAAATCAAAAAATGTAGTTCATCACATCAATAGACTCAAAGATAAGAATCATATGATCATCTCAATAGATGCAGAAAAAGCATTTGACAAAATACAGGACTTCTTCATGTTCAAAACACTAGAAAAACTAGGGATACCAGGAACATATCTCAACATCATAAAGGCTATCTACGCTAAGCCCCAGGCCAACATCATTCTAAATGGAGAAAAAATTAAAGGCATTCCCTCTAAAAACTGGAACAAGACATGAATGCCCTCTTTCACCACTTCTATTTAACACAGTTCTTGAAACACTGGCCAGAGCAATTAGATGAAAGAAATTTAATGGATACATATAGGAAAAGAAGAACTTAATTTAGCACTATTTGCTGACAATTTGATTCTATACCTAGAAGACCCAAAAAGCTCCACCAGAAAACTTCTAGAACTGTAAATGAATTCACTAAAGTAGAAGGATATAAAACCAACAGCCATAAATCAAAGGCATTTCTGTATATCAGTGACAAATCCTCTGAGAAGGAAATGAGAAAAACTACCCCATTTACAATAACCTCAAAAAAAAAATGAATAAGATAACTGGGAATCAACTAAATGAAAGAGGTAAAAGATACCTACAATGAAAACTACAGAACCCTAAAGAAAGAAATCAAAGAAGACCTTAGAAGATGGAAAGATCTACCTTGTTCTTGGCTAGGCAGAATTAATATTATCAAAATTATCATACTATCAAAAGCACTATAGAGATTTAAACCGATTTCAATTTAAATCCCAATAGCGCTCCTCATAGAAATAGAAAAAGCAATCATGAAATTCATCTGGAAAAATAAGAGACCCAGAATAGCTAAAACAATCCTTAGCAGGAAGAGTGAAGCAGGTGGTATTGCTATACCAAACCTTAAACTGTACTACAGAGCAATAGTAACAAAAACAGCATGTTATTAGCACCAAAACAGACTGGTAGACCAATGGTACAGAATAGAGAACACAGAAACTAACCCACAAAATTACAATTATCTTATTTTAGAAAAAGGTGCCAAAAACATGCATTGGAGAAAAAATAGCATCTTCAACAAATGGTACTGGAAAAACTGGAAATCCATATGTAACAAAGTGAAATTATACCCCTATCTCTCAAAGTGAAATTCAACCCCTATCTTTTGGGTTTATACCCCACCCCATCTTTTGGGTTTATACCCAAGAGATTTAAAAACAGCATACTACAGGGAAACAGCCACATCAATGCTTACAGCAGCACAATTCACAATAGCTAAACTACAAAGCCAACCTAGATGCCCTTCGGTGGATGAATGGATAAAAAAATGTGGCATATATACACAATGGAATTTTACTCAGCAATAGGAGAATAAAATCATGGGATTTGCAGGTAAATGGATGGTCTTGGAGAAGATACTACCAAGCTCTCACCATGCACAAAACTCAAAGTGGATCAAGGACCTAGGAATTAAACCAGAGACTCTCTAATAGAAGAAAAAGTAGGCCCTAATCTTCATCATGTGGGATTAGGCCCTGTCGCGACCCCTCACCGGCAAGGGAAACACGACACAGGATTCTTCTTTCAGCAGTTTACTCAGAACCTTTGGAATCATGATGAGAAAACAGGAAAAGAGAGCAAGCGGTCGGTCTGCCCTAGCTTAAGTACCCAGCCCTGCCAATGAACTAGCACCACGCGGGAAAGTCTAATAGGTACAGCGCAGCGGAAGCAGGCCAGAGCCCAGCCCCACAGCCTTACAAGGAGTTGTTTACCTCTAACAACTCTAACCGCTAACGAAGCGGAAGCAGAGACCAGCGCCATATTCAGGGTGCGGTCGCCGGCTCCCAACAAGGCCCCATCTTCCTTAATAAGACTCCTATTGTGTAAGAATTAAAACCAAAAATCAATAAATGAGATGGAATCAAGCTAAAAAGTTTCTTCTCAGCAAAAGAAACAATCTGAGAAGTGAACAGAGAGCCTACATCCTGGAAGCAAATTTTTACTGCTCAGACATCAGATAGAGCATGAATCTCTAGGGTATATAAAGAACTCAAAAAGCTAAGCACCAAAAAAAAAAAAAAAAAAAAAAACAAATAACCCGATCAACAAACAGGCCAAGGACCTGAACAGACACTTCTCAGAAGAGGATATATAATCAATCAACAAATATATGAAAAATGTTCATCATCTCTAGCAATTAGAGAAATGCAAATCAAAACTACTTTAAGGTACCATCTTACTTCAGTCAGAATGGCAACTATTATGAAAATAAACAACAATAAGTGTTGGTGAGGATGTGGGGGAAAAGGTACACTCATACATTACTGGTGGGACTGCAAATTGGTGCAGCCAATCTGGAAAGCAGTATGGAGATTCCTTGGAAAACTTGGAATGAAACCACCATTTGACTCAGCTATCCCTCTCCTCAGTTTTCACCCAAAAAACTTAAAAACAGCATACTACAGGGACATAGCCACATCGATGTTTACCGAAGCACAATTCACAATAGCTAAACTATGGAGCCAAACTGGATGCCCTTCAGTGGATGAATGGATAAAAAAAAATTGGCATATATACACAATGGAATTTTACTCAGCAATAAGAGAATAAAATCATGGCATTTGCAGGTAAATGGATGGTGTTGGAGAAGATAATGCTAAGTGAAGGTAGCCAATCCCCATAAAACAAATGGCAAATGTTTTCTCTGATATAAGGTGACTGACTCATAGTGGGGTAAGGAGGGGGAGCATGGGAGGAATAGATGAATTCTAGATAGGGCAGAGGACTGGGAAGGAAAAGGAGGGGGAAGGGGATTAGCAAGGATGGTGGAATGTGGGATATAGTCCCTCAAATTATTACATCATTATCCAAAGTACATGTATGAAGACACGAATTGGTGTCAACATACTTTATATAAAACCAGAGATATGAAAAATTGTGCTGATAACATATAATAAGAATTATAATGTATTCTGCTGTCATTTATTTTTTATTCTTTTAAAAAATCATTAAAAAAATTCCCTTGCAACGCTCTTGCCTAGCATTCTAGTCTCTCACCTCATTTATCACTTCATTGTCATTGATAATTACATCTCTGAATCCTCAACTAGTAATAAGTTTCTAAGACAAATGTTGTGATACTCTGTTGAATCTACCTTAGTATCTGGAACATAGTAAACACTCATTAAATATTTATCAAATTAACCAACATGTTCATAACCTCTTAAAAATAATTTTGGAAAGAAAAATCTTTCTTTTTAAGATAATACTTAGAGAAAACAGCCATAAAAGAGAAAAAATTATTTTAAAATCGCCATTATAGTTAACATATTTCCCATGAAACCAGAGGGGAGCAGTTATCTTGTCAACTAAATGTTGAAAAATTTTGTGGGATGAGAATTGAGAGGCATGCCAGTTTTTCTAATTGGAGAAAAGCCAGTTACTAAAACCAAAAAGCAAAAAAAAATATGTACATTATTGAAATTTGAAATAAAGAAACATCATGTGTCACACACACACAGAGTCATGCAATGCTTAAGAATGGGGGTACATTCCAGGAAATGCATCATTAACAATTCTGTTGTTGTGGGAACATCACTGGATGTGCTTACCCCAACAAGGTGTGCATCATTTATTCAGTGTGGCCTCTTGACACAATCAAAGAACATGATGAATCTGAGCTGTTGGAAGTTGCTCAGCACTGTTTTACAGTAAACTTTTTTTTGTAAAGAAGGAGTATACTCTAGAGTAATGATAGAAAGTATAATATTATATACTGTACTTAATCATATGTGCTATACTTTTATACAACTGGCAGCACAGTAGCTTTGTTTACATCAGCATCAGCACAAACACATGAGCAGCACATTGTTCTGACATTACAGTGGTTACTAGGTCACTGGGTGACAGGAAGATTTCAGTTCTGTTATAATTTTATATATAAAATATATATACACATTATAATTATATACTCAGTATATAAGAGGTTTATCATTGACAAAAATGCTTTTGTGTGGTACCTGACTATGTGTGTATGTACATATATATTCAGAGAGAGCCAAAAAATAATTTCTGTGCAAACTCCCATCCTGTCTTCAGTCTATTCAGTGAAATTCACCATACAGCATATTTTATATCATTTGAGGGGAAAATTTCTTCAGTAAAACAAATAATTCAAACACTCTCCAACTTTTGAGAATAAAAAGCAACTCCAAGTCTACAGTTTGAGATCACAGTTATTTCAAAGGGATTCTTAGGATTTGGTTTCATTTTACCTTTCACTGTGCTTTGAAATTGTCTCCTATAATAGGAAAACCATTACAAACATATCTTTTCTCTCCACTGTGGTTCAAATGGGCTCTGCTGAAGATAAAGTCAAAAATCGGAAGGAATCTGAACTCTAAGTGAATACTGATTTATTTCCTAAAAACTAACAGATTTGTCCAAGCTCAGTTAAGCTCTGTAGGTACAAATTTGGGGCAAAGTGAAACCCCAGATGGCATGTACTGGGCTCAGGAAAACTCATGTAATGTAATAGACTTTACATGACAGAACACAATTGATTTGGCCTATTGTAGAGAAGATCATGAAGCAAATGTCTAAAATGATGCTGGAATCCCAAATCTCTCCACCTAATCTAGAAAGTAAATAGATGCCTACAACAATCCTCAGTGAAGCATAGTTAATGAAGCCACATTAGTCTTGAACATGATCCTGTCCACAGAAACTTGAACAGAGCACACTACAGAGTGATTGCTCAGAAATCATTTGTTGGAAAAATGGATTAATAATTGAATGAATGAACCAGAGATATCAGGCACCTATACAATATTGCCTAAACAACACTAACCTATACTCTGTTACCTATAGTCCCTCAAATTATTTGCTTTTTTGTTTGTTTGTTTGTTTGTTTGCTTGTTTTTAACCAATGTGTTCCTCTCTATCTTTCCACCCCCATTTGTACATCAATGTTTGGCCAAGTTCAAGCAATATCTGGATATTCTGAATTTTTTTTAAAAAAAAAATATTTTTGACTGTGATTATACACTAAGATGATTCTCCTGCTCCTTGAGCCACTTCCAAATCTCAGCTCAAGGAAAGTCAGCTCTCAGAGCCTTTCATATCCTCTACTTAGAACTGACACTTCCCCTTCCCTCCATTCCCTGCACATACCAAATCATTTTTTAATAGTAAAATACAAATTCAGAAAAGCATATAAAATATCGCAGTTTAACCAATTATCACACTGCCCAGTTCAAGAAATTACAATAAGGTGGATGTTGGTGTGAACCCCATCAAAGTCAAAACACTGAGCTTTATCAGCCATCAGCGAATGCCCCTTCATGTCCCTCCTGATCTCTAACTCCTCCCTCCCTATTTTAATATGATAATCTGTCCTCTCTTTGTTCTGTGTTTTGCCATCTAAGCAGGAATCCCTAATCAATTTTGGCTTAATTTTTTGGTATTGCTTTTATTGTGGGACATTATATTTTCAGAAATTATATATGCTGCATATATAGCTGCAGTTAGTTCATTTTGTTGCTGAATGCTCTTCTAGTACATGAATAAACAATTTGTCTATTCATTTCATTGTCAATGAATGCTTGGGTTGGATCCCTTTTGAGCAAGACTGCCTATTCCCATCAAGTGTACACATAAGTATGCGCTTCAGTAATAAGCCACACTCTAAAAAGGAATCTGATTGTGTATATCTGCATTTACTAAATAAAGACAAAACATTTGCAACCTCTTTCTGCCAATGTACACTGCCACTTTTTTGAAAGCTTTTATTGTGCCACAGTCTTACTTTGGTATGTAAGATATGTAAGTTGTCTTCAAGCTAGTAGGTATCTAATGGTTTTGATAGGTTTTTCTGATTTCTAATGAGATGGAATGACATTTTAAATGTAGACTGTCTTGAATTTTCTCTATACAATATCATATTACCAAAAATAATAGACATTTAGGGTTTTTTGTGTTTTTACAATTTGTCTAAGCTTTATTTGTTTTGTTGCTGTTATTGTTTTGGTATTTGTTCATTTTTCTTTATTGTACTGGATAAGAGTGCTAGGGAAAAATAACATTACATGGTGGTAGTGGTAGTAAGCTTTGCATGCTCCCAAATTCATGGGTAAATTCCATAAAGCTTCAGCATTAAACATGAGTAAATGTTAAACATGTTGTGCTGTAGGCTTTTATTAAATTTTTTACCAAATAAAGGAAGTTCTATTCCTACCTGTTGAGGTCTTTTTTTTTCTAATTTAATGAAAATGTTGGATTTTGAAAACAAAATCTGTTTATTCATTAAGATAGGCTATTTCTCTCATTTTCCCCTGTAAATGCAATGAATTTTATGAAATTTCTTTATTCATTTCAAGATTTCATTTAAAATTTTTGTCTAAGTCAAGAGGCTATATTTAACTGAAATTTTATTTTCTCATAGTGTCCTTCTTGAAATTTGTTACTAAAGTCATGATGGCCTAAAGAAAATACTTTTTCAATTCTGTGGTAGTCAATGGAAGATTATAGTTACTTGTATCCCAAAAGTTTGGTGGACTCAATGATTAAGCTTATCGAGGCTTATTATCCCTATGGAAAGTTTTTAGATTAACTTTTCAGTTCTATTAATAGTTATATAATCATTCATATTTTCTACTTTTCATGTACACTTCAGTACAATGCAATTTTCTAGAAGTGTGGTCATTCCATTTAAATTTTCAGATTTTTGTCATAAAGGTGTTAATAATATCCCATTATCATGGTTTTTGATACTGTAAGATATGCAGTAATGTTCTGGGTTTTTTTTATTCCCAAAGATTGTTTATCACATTTCCTCTATTTTCTTTTAGCAGTTTATGGGTAGGAAAGATGTTGGACAAAGAATGAAATGGAACTTCCTAATTTGATTTTTTTCAAGTACCTAATAAACACCCACAGCTCATGGTGTTTCCTGGTCCTGGTAAGCCTCCATTGTGTGCTACCAGCTCTTGTCAGGGTCTCATCTGTGTGTGTGCCATAAACTTTAACATATGCTTAAAGACAGCTAGCTTAATCCCTTTCTTTCTTTCTTACCCCCCCCCCTCCCCTAATTCTTTCTTTCCAATTCTTTCTCATACACAAGAAAACTAACACTTTCCTTTCCAGGAAAGCTTACAGCAGCTACTGATAAAACAACTAAACTCAAACAGGAACACTACCGCCCTAGGCAACTATCTGATCCCTTAGCTAACGGACCTTTGCCCCATGGCTGTAATATTCATGAAGCCACAGGCTGCCAATCAAAAGAGTCCTGGAAAACTGGGAAAATACAGGTTAGGTCTATGTGTGGAAATGGATGAAGTTAAGTCCTGCTGTATGGTACAATGTGAATGATCTGAACACAATTGCTACAGTGATTTTTGTTGTTGTGAAGTGTGAATTGTAAGCATATAACTATTATTTTTCATCGCTTCAATTTGCAATAAAGTCCAATTAGTTCAAAAGAATGAAGCTGAATTTTTAATGAAAAAGTAATTACTGCATATCTATCTATGAGAAAGTTGATGATTATGTAAATTGCAAAAAAATATTTTCAACATTTCCTATCCACTGTGGAGACTGTAGTGATATTACTGAACACATAAAAAGACACAAATCTGCTGAAAAATTATCAGCATCAATTTCAAATTAGCCAAGAAGACTGAATTGGCAGATACTGATTCAACACGTGCAGTTGCAGAAGTGCATTTACATAAGACTCTGTGAAGCATATCTTTTCATTTAAAGTAAATGCCTGTTCTTCTCAATTAATTTCACTCATTTTCATTCCAGGCTTTCTTGTGCACATACAAAACCTAAAGCAATAACTGTGAACATGTTGGCTCCATTAGCAGCAACAGAACTTTGCAAACTGTTAAATCCTGCCAGTTTTTACAATAGTATTTTCAGACGGTTTGAAGAGAAAAATCAGTTAATTCCAATAATGATTTGATTCTTTTCATTTGACTCAAGAAATTAGAATAAAACTTTTAGAAATCATTATGTTACAAAATTATCTAACATTATTATGCATGTAATTGTAAATTCTGTTTAACAATAATGATGAAAATATTTGTCTATGGTGGTAACACAAATACAAACTGTGGAGTAACATAGTATCATGATTAAAAACATTCTCACAAAATTAAATGTACAGAGATTTTCATGAATACATATATTAGAAAACTTTGCCTGTTTCATATGAAAACAGTATGTATGTATGTGTGTATATATGCATATATTTTATAAGCAACAAAAACAATTAGCAAATCTAAAAACACTATTTACATTTGAATAACAAATTTCAATGTGATCAATATTATATATAAATGATAATTAATGCATATATTACATTATATATTATATAAATTGTATAATTAAAATAATGATGACTAATAATACATAATTATATATAATATGTATTAGATTTAGTTACACATAATATTATATACATATGTTATATATAGATCAAATTTACCAAATTTGTTTTTTTGAAATCTTTTATAATTTTGCAAGATTTTTTCATCTTTATATTCTATCAATTATTGAGAAAGTTATATTTAAAATGTCCTGTTCTGACTGTAACTTTATTCACTTCTCCTTATAGTTACATTAGTTTTTGTTTTGCACATTTTAAGACCATGTTGTTAGATGCATACAATGTAGAATTGTGTTATCTATCTTTCTGGTCATTTGAACTTATTTCAAGAGATGCTTTTTGCTCCTCGTAATGCTTTACAATATTTGTCTAACTTTAATATATAGATGTGCCTCGAATAAGATCACATTAATTTGGTATTTACCCAGTTTTCAATCATTGTCTTTCAAACTAAGAGATTTTATCTATTTAAATTAAATTAAATTTAAAATAGATTTGGGTTTAAAACTATGATTTTATTATGTATTATTTGTCCTGAATAATAACAGATACTTTTACTCTCTCCTTACATCATAAAGCTAGAGCCTTGAAATACTTTGATATATTCCCCTTCCCCAATTAATATATTATTGTTGTATTTTAATAAAATGTATATCATTTTTAAATACAAAATATGAATATATTATGCATTATGTACTCATGTCTATTTTATACTATATGCAAATTAAATTATTTTATATCACAGTATATAATATATAATGTATGTATTTGTACATTATTATATATGTTATAAATTACAAACCTTATGAGATATTTTATTGTTGTTTTATTCAGCCAATATTCATTTAAACTTACTAAACACTTGCCCTTTTGTTGTTTTTATTCTTTCCTTTATCTCTGACTTCCTAATTCTTCTCTTATCCCTAGTGAACACTTTGTGTTTCCTCTACAGTTGATTGGCTTGTTGTGAATGTCTTATTTCAAGAGAATTATTAGAGAATATTTCCCTTAGGTATAGAATTTTAAGTCAGCTGATACTCCAGCATAATAAATATATCATGATTTTATCTTTCAGCTTTCATTAATGCTAGCAAGATCTCAGCTATATTTAGTCTTATATTTGCAATTGTTCTCAAGAAATTTTGTTTTTGTTTCTCTGACTACTAATAAGAATTTTAAAATTTTTTTCTCTTTGTCCTTGATTTTCTGAATTTTCAGGATGATGGGTCTAGGTATGAGTTTCTTTTTATTGATCTTGCTCAGGATTTGCTGGGTTGATTGTTTGCTTGTCCATCTGCTTATTTATTTGAGATGGGGTCTTGCTATGTTGCCTAGCCTGGTCTCCAGTTTCTGAGCTCAACTGGTTCTCCCACTTCAGCCTCCCTGATAGCTGGGACACAGATGTGCACCATCATACTCAGTTTGTTCAATTTTTTTAAAATCTGTATAGTTTATGAGTTGCAGAAAATTCTTAGTCATTGTCTCTTCAGATATTTCATCTGCCACATTCTCTCTCCTCTCCTTCTTGGACTCCAATCGGTCTTATGACAGCCCTCCTCATCATACCCTTTATGTGTGTTGCTCCCCCACCCCCTTCATTTTTCATGAATTGTTCTCTCTCTTCTTCATTGTAATTTCTTCTGATGTATTTTCCAGTTCACTAATTTTTCATTCTTTCTATCTGTTCTACCATTGTGTTCTTTATTTCAATTGTTGACATTAGTCCTGAATTTAAACTCTTGATATGCTATGTCACTCTTTATCATTTTCAGCTATTTGCCATAATTTTTTTATTCGATGATTACTTCCTGGGAAGTAAGCATTTTTATTTCATAGTCTAAAATCCATGTGAGTCTGTGGTTTTTTTTTGACTGTTGTTTCTTTTGAAGCTTGCCAAAGGAGCTCATTCCTTTTTGGGTCTAAATGGTTTTATTACATGTTGAACATCTTGTTACAAAAATAATAACAATTTTTCACCTTCCAAAGAAGATTTTCTAATGCTTTAGCCAAGCACCTATAAAAACTACAATTCAAGATGACTTTAATCCAAGTCCTCCCATCTCTTTCTCTACTCTGTGCACACCCCTATACACAGATTATTAGAACTTGGATTGCAGTCTGTGTAAGAAATAATTTCCTTCTGATCCAACTTTACTCTTTGGATACAGAGATTGTAATTACATCCTGTATATGCATTTACTTTAAAACACAAATTATCAAAAGCTGTTACTTGATTAAGTCTCTCTTTACTACTGCTCTTCAAAACTTAAGAACACAGCTTATATCTTAGACATCTTTGTATCTGTAGTGCTTAATATAGCATCTATCATATAGTTCTCATTCAATAAGTTGTCAGTATTTATCAATAAATGCTCATTGATTTTTTTCTGTAGAACAGGTCCCACATTATACAAATAGAATATATTGGTAAATAAATTGGACATGATATTTCGTGAAAGTCTAATTGGAGAAAACAGCAGCTAAAATGTGAAATAAATAAACAAACATATTTAGTCCAAATGTTAACATGTAGTATAAGGAAAATATCAAGAAACACTCATCAAGATTCACTCTACTGCTCACTCTGGAGTTAGAGTGGTCAGAAATATTCCACAAAGGAAGAAAAAGAAATAACAGGGAATCATCCATCTGAAGATGGGAAGGAAGATTATTCCAGGTAGAAGAAATAAATAACATTACAAAAGGGTAGGAAAAAAAAAAAACTTGGTGAAATTAAAAGGAGATAAGTGGGATCTGAGTAAAGTAGGGTGAGGAGTGAAGTAACATGAGATAAATAAGATGAAATTGAAACAATCAGCAAAACCCAAATGGGCCAAAACTTTGAAATCCTGATAAGAAAACTGTGAAATCCTGATTTTTTTTTCCCCCCATGCCAACTGGATATATTTTGGATGGGTTTTTCTACAAATACTGATGAAGCCAGTCTTCAGAAACATGGAATTAGTTGTACAGCCAGACTTAGGGAATAGTTTCACACTGAGTCTTAATAGGGAAGACATTTGAGCTCCTGCTGAGGTGTCTGCACTACTTTGACTTTATAAGTGGCCCAAGGACCTTGCTACGGCTTTACCTGATGGCCAGGACTCTGCCTGAAGAGAACATCCTGAGGTCACTGGCTTACTTTCAAGGAAACTTCCCACCTGAATACAGCCCTCGTTTCAAAGAAACCCAGTCTCATCTAGACTGGGAAAACATAGCTTTTAAAGATTTTTCTGGATAAATATATAAACTTAAATGGTGAGAGATTTCTTGAAATTGAAAAAGTTCTTCATTTTTAAAGAATTTGTCTTAGAAGCTAAGGAACATGTTTAAAATTCCTAAAATGTTAAAAAAAAAAAAATGTAGTGCAAGAAACATCTGGACATACTGATCTCCCAGAACTACCGAATTGTACCCTGACTTTAGCAACTGGGAGCTGACCTAAGTCCTGTGGAGAAAGTTCCAGGGCAGCTAAAACCGAGACTTATTCAAGGTTTCCAGGAGAATTAGAAATGTGAGGAATAACTGCTCTACTCAGTGAAGACTGCCCTAATCTGGATCAACACTCCAAAAAATCCCTAAGAGGTGCCAAACCGAAATTCAAAAGAAGTTTGAGGAACTGTGAAAGAAGTGAGGTCTTTCCAGAAAACTGTGACATTTCCAAGTTGAAATTCCTCCGAGAGTGAGAGAAGCCAACCACTAAAAGGGGAGCATAATTTCTGCCAGGATTTGTATTTGAGTAAGAAGCTCCATCCAGTAGGTTTCCCTGAGGGGTTGCAAGTGGAGATTGGCCAGTGCTAACAGAGTGTCCCCAAAGAGCCTTAAGGAACATTATAAGTGCCAGCCTGAGGAATTGTAGAAATAGTGCAGGGCAGACCTGGATTTTTGGCTCCAGAGTCTGTCACCTGAGAAATCTGTTGCACATGAAAAACTACTTCAAGTAAACATAAGAATGTGAGCATGAAAGGCAGCTCAGACCCCAAGTTCAGAAGAACAGATCTGCAGTCCTCATCAACAGAGTCTTTAAGAAGGGCTTGGAGAGGAACAGAGGCTGCAGGTTCCAGGGACAGATTCGTCAGGGTCTATTTGTGCCAACTATTATCCTTCACAGAGATCAGAAGAGAATAGGAAGAAAGATGGCAAAAAAGATGAACCAGAAGCTCCTCAGACTCCAGCAATAGAGAGGAAGATAAAGATGATGAGCCTGAGCACAGTGGCTCCAGCTCACCTTCTTCAGGAGACTCCTCACTGAGACTCACCTGAGCTCTGCACCATCAAGGGTTGGACAGAGAACATCCTAGCAAAAGTTCAGGAAGTCCATGTCAAAGGCATGGACCATTGCCCTTTTTTTTTCTCCCCTTCTTTCTCTCTTACTCTTAAATACAAAGCAGGAAGGACAGGTTGGGAAGAAGAAACTTATAGCTATACTCTTAAGACCAGGTCCATAACCCTGAGTAGAGGGGACCATCCTTCCATAATAAATTTAAGTATTAGTCCCTTACACTTCCTTAATACTACGACCCCCACACCCCAGATGAACTTTGTTCAATTAGGTTCTTAGAGTAAATAATGAAACTATTGGTTTGTGTTGTGGGGGGAGATGAAACGTGACTTAAATAATGTTCCTAAAATAAGTTTTGCTCTCATTTTCTGTTTACTGGTGTTGTTAGAGTACACTGAAGAGCCTGTGGTCACCACCTTCTCTATGGAACTCTCCCTCAAGACTCTCCCTCAGGATGAAGAAAATAAGCAATTCACATTTTATTTGAATAATTAAATTTATAAATTTAATTTTAATAAATAAATTTCAAATAAATTTTAAAATACTTGTGTCATGATGAAATGAGATGTCAGGTGATCTCATATTTGTACTAGATAAGGTTTGAGGTAGAAATTTGGCATTTGGCAGTAACACTTGTGTGCACAAAGATTCTAATATTTAGGAAGAGAGAGTAGCCCACAGAGCAAGAGAAGTTCTAAGACTCGGCCCTTAGGAACTCCAAGGTTCAGATGTCAAGTAGGAAAAAAAAAAGAAAGAAAAGAAAAAGAGGTTGCAAAGCAACTGAGAAGAAGACAAAGTAAACAAAGGAGAGTCATGAGATTGTGTTGTTTTTGCCAAAAAAGGAGATTTTCCACATGAAGGGACTACTGTCCAGTGTGTGGAATGATCCTTAAGGTCAAACAAATTAAGAGCAGAAAAGCAACTTTCTAAGTGTGTCACATAGAGGTCCTTGGCAACCTGCACAAGAGTATTTTCAATGAAATAAAGGAGCAAAAGTGAAACCAGAGATTTTAATTTTAAAAAATGATTGTCAAAAGAATTAATTGTACTTTCTTGCACTATCACTATTCCCTCACAATTACCTTTATCATAGCTCTCCCTATTTTACAATTTAGGTAATCATCTCTCTCTTTAAATGCTAATGTCATGTGGGCTGGCACCACATTTCACACATACCTGTGTCCCCCAAAGCTGGCACATGATAGGTTTGAATTCATGTTTGTTAAAGTAATGACCTGAGAATTGGCTAAGTTTCCCACTGCATGTCTCCTAGGACAAAGTGAAAATTGAAAAGGCAATTAAATAAGTTGTATAAGTCATGGTATAGTCTTGCTTCCTCTAAGCAAACTTTAAGGATATTTGAAAAAGAGATAAAAACTTCCTCAAAGCATTAGGAATGGAACTACCATGTGACCCAGTTATCCTACTCCTTGGTCTATATCCTAAAGAACTAAAATCAGCATACTGTAGTAACACATGCACATGGGTGATTATAGCAATGCAATTCATCATAGTCAAGTTATGAAACCAGTTCAGGTGCCTGTTACAAATGAATGGAAAAAGAGAATGTGGTGTATGTACACAATGGAGTTTTACTGGGCCATAAAGAAGAATGAAATCATGGTATTTGCTGGTAAATATATGGAACTAGAGAACATGGTGCTAAGTAAAATGTGACAGATTCAGAAAATCAAAGGTCAAATGTTTTCTCTCACATCCAGAAGCTAGAGTGAAATAAGCAGAAATGTGGAAAGAGGGGATGAATTCCATGAAAATAGAAGAGAGATCAGTAGAGTAGAGGAAGGGAACAGAAGAAAAGGGAGGAGAGAGGGGGAAAGGGAAGAAATTGACCCAGTTATGCTATGTATATATGGCTATGCCACAATGAATTTGACTTTTATGAATATCTATAAACATCAAAAACTATAAATCAATAGAAGGAAGACTAGTAGAATTGAGGAAAGGGAACAGAGGGAAGGAGAAGAGGAGGGTAAAAAGAAGTACTGGGCACAAAAGTGGAACAAATTATATTCCATGATGTATGATTATGTCAAAAGGAGTCTCAACATTATGCATAATTATCATGCACTAAAATAAAAAAATTTAAAGCAGCATCTGTCTCTAGGAGGCTCACCTAGTGAGCAGTTGTAAATCTGCTTTATGCTGCTGACCAGGTATGCCAGCACTGAAATATCCAAGCATGTGAGCTCCCAGAAAAAGTTGCAGGGTTAAAAAGTCAAGATCTACCAATGACATGAAATCTCTTACTGAAGATTAGCTTTTGGAAGTTTCTCCTTAAGGGAGTTGTCTTTGGGAGGAGCAGGTGAATTTTTAGAACAGAGAAGCTTCTTTACAGGAGTGAAGTTCTTTTCTCTCTACCCTTGAGAAAGAAAGTGTTGGTACCAAATAAATCACTATTTCTCAGAAGAAGGATTAAGATACTGGCTTTCTGTCCAGCCCTTCATTGAGTGGGAATAGAGATCCTGAATGCAGGGCACAGCTTAATTTAAATATATAAAGGATAGTATAATCAGACACCCAGCCAGGGTAAAAGACATGCAGCCTTAATCTCACTTTACATGTGAAACAAACTGGAGTGGGAGCATTTCTGAAATTAAGAGCAACTTTCTCTTGCTGAGAGTACAAACTGACTGGGCTGCAATGCCTTGGCCTCACAAGCCTCAAGGAAGCTGAGAATGGATATTAACCAGATCTGGATCTGCATTTGTATATTTCCTGCCTTTCGTCCCATTTTTGCCTGCCTCTCTCTATTAAAAACTCTCCTTGGCCCTAAGAGCCTCTGAAGATGGAATTTTGGGGGTGGGGGGAAGAGGTTTTATCTTCCTACAAAGCTGACCCTGAGTAAAATCCATTATCCTACTAATTTGACTTCAAATATTTGTGGAGCAGTGAGCAGTGTAGCCTGGCTTCTTTCTCTGGGCTGTAATAACACCACCCCAATCCCTATCCCCCAATAGCACATGTATCTGAAACTTTCTCCTCATGGAAGCTCTTTCTCATCCATGATGCCACTGTACCCTGACAACCTCTCTGGCAATCTATTTTACAGAAAAGCTCTATGGGTGGGGGAGCTAATGGAGAACTGCGGATATAGCTCAGGGGGTCAGGGGGCAGCAGTTGCTGAGCATGCACAAGGCCCACGGTTCAATCCCCAGAATTGCAAATGAGAAAAAGAAAGAGCTAAGCAAAGAAAATGGTGACCCAGAAATGGTGAGTTGTTCTCCATTAGACCTTCAGTAAAGCAGAGCTGGAACTAGAATATACATGTCTTTCTCCTCACCCAGCAGCAATATGCAAGAAGGAGAGCCAACAAATGAAAAAGCATATGATGCTGAGGAAAAGCAAAGGAATGTTTTTTGAAAGGTGAAGACTTTAAGGTGAGTTTGAGAGAAAGAGTATCCACAAATGTGAGGAGTCAATCTCTGTTATGCAAGAAATGCAGCTTTACTTTACTCTATAACCAAGACTAAATTTCCATTTTTAGGTCCTATCCCACCAGGTGGTATATATGATTTGATTTGTTTTTCTCTCATATTTACAAAGAAAGTTTTAATATTAAGAATAAGAGGGCCTTACTAAATATCAAGGCTGGCACCTCCTTGAGATCTTCCTGTCTTGTGACTTCAGGACAAACAACACTACATATTCTCCTCTCTCTCCTTCCTTTTCCCCTTCTTGTGCTACTCCTGGGAACACAGGAAACATTTATTTCTTACAGAATGCAAAAGGACTCAACTAGCCATAGTCTCTCCTGCTCCTTTATCAAGATGTCCATGGAAGAGCCTGTAATGACCATGAACACTCCACCTCACCCAGAGAACAAGGCACAAGCTTCCTCCATTGTGATCCCAAAAACCCACTTGGAGATCCATCATGTTCCTCCAAAAGATTCATCTCCAAGAGACTGGGAGGAGTGCTGCTCCTTCTTGGTGACAATCAGTAGTGTCTTGTATTCCTGATTTGTCTTCTTTCTTCATCTTATTGAATCTTCATCTATCTGGATATCAGAAAAACTGCTTCTGCACAACATATTCTTCCAAATATACTGGTTAGGGCATAAATTCTACCAACTAATTTGAGGGATAATACCCCTGTTGCCCAAAGTCCAGGTTCTTGAAATTCAAAGATGTCAGAAGTCTTCAACCTTCTGGAAAATCAAGGTAGCACAAACCCTGATTCTTGTGATCAAGTAAAAAAAAGATTTCAGACATGCCACTCAGATTAGCAGGCATGGGTTTATTAAAAGAGATGGGGCTGGGACTGGGGCTCAGTGGTAGAGCACTTGCCAGGCATGTGTGAGGCACTGGGTTCAATTCTGAGCACTGCATATAAATAAACAAAATAAAGGTCTATCAACAATTTAAAAAAGAGTTAACAGAAATATTAGTTTACCAATATTAATATATTAATAGAAATGAGTTTATTAATGTTAACATTTATTGATTTAATATACAATAGAAATAAGTTACAATGAAATTTGTTCAGGTGTTGTTAGGAGATATCTCTAAAACCTCAAGTTGATGGAGGCCTGTCAACCCTCTCAGAGAATCTCTGGGACTCAGTTAAGAAAGAGCTTTTCTCCAGGGGATCATTCAGCCTAGAGCATAGGAGGGTGGTAGAAAAAATGCAGATACTGCTGCCAGCCCTACCTGGGTTGCTATCCCAGCACACCATGAGCTACTTGTGGATAATCCAAGAAAGTTGCCCAATTTCTCAGGGTTTACTTACTCAGAAGTTACCAAAAAAGGAGGGGGGGGTAAAAATTCTGCTTCTCAGGATTATTAGGAAATCAATGACCTGTGCAGTAGAGTACAGTATCGATATTAAATAAATATATAGAAACCAACCTCCACGTAAAAGGGATTTGGGGGAAAAATAAGAAGATTAAAATTGCAGTTCACGCCATGTGCACAGACTATGGTGAACTTCAGTATGAATGAAAAACAAAAGAAAATGTTGGAGTTTCATTGGGAAAGAGAAAATTTACATAAGTTGTTTTGAAAAAAAAAGTTCATTGGTGCCAATGATAATTTCAGGAGCTGGCAAGCCTTAACGACTGAGCTCAGTAGCTGGTAGGTAAAACTTGTAGTCTTAAAATCATGCCAGCCTGTTTCTCTAGATTGGACTGTGAGACAGTGTGTCAGGCAAGTGTTCTTGGACAAGCTGCTCACTGTCCCTACACTGCTAGCTGTCCTGTGTGACTTCGAAAACATTAAGAACTATGTAATGTTTTGAACGACCAACAATAAAAAAAAAAGAAAAAAAAAAGAAAACAGTTCTTATGATAGCTCCTATTATCAGACAAATCATGCATGAAGGGTCCTCCTTTACTGTCCTTCCTTGGCTCCATTAAGCCAGGTTTGACATGAGTGACTCCATTTCAAATATAACAACTTTCACAACAGCAGAGTGGTGGAAGCAGACCAAATACTTAGTAAATGTAAGTTTTCTATCCTTATCTTTCTTTTAATCGGTCTTAAAACTCTACATAAATGACTATTCCAGCTCATATTGTATCACATGTTGCAAAGAAGATGTTTTGTGTCCATATATGCAGGACTTGTGCATTTGTCTGTTGCCCTTATTTGCATCTTCTTTCAGACAGCTTTCATCACTTCCCCCACCTCTAATCTGGCAGTATTTTACAGAGTTCAAGTTGGCACTGACCCTAAAACAACTTACGTTCCTTTCTAATAGTCCATAACAAGAAACATTTTTATGGAATATAATGGAGAGGCTGGCAGCAGGTTGGAAATCTCACACAAGACTTAAAATGCTGCAGTTATCTGTCATTCACACTATGGAGCAGGTCATGCATAATAAACAGCTGCTTTATTAGCTTGATGGAGTATGCAGCAAATATGAAATGATAGAAAGCAGCCACAGACCAGAAGCTGAGGAGTCACAGGAAAATATGTTGGCGAGGGCCAAATCATGGGTGTCATTGACAATAATGGCAGAGATCAATTCTGGCTAACATACCTTTTCCTATCTAGAAGCCTCTGGGACATGAAAAATCACAGTAGCCATCAAACCTGTAAGGAACACAACCAGGATCCAAACTGAATTTCCGTAAGTTGGGTACCAAATCAACTTTTCATCATAACAGAAATATGTAGTATGAATAAAGATCAACCATTAAAATCCCATTTTTCATGTGAAATTACCAAAGGTGTTAGGAGATTTGTCTCATGGCTTTAATGTTGGTATATTCTGCACCCATACTCCTTATCTTTTTTAACACAGACTAAAGTCTTATTTGTGACTTTTCCTATCCCAGGAGCATTTTTTGATAGAGTGCAGAAAACAGGAATTGGTTAGCTGGCAAACCAAAATCTCCCCCCTCTCACCGCTGCATTTCCTGAAAGACATCAAAATGCATCCTCTGTACTGGTTTTGGAGTAGTGATCTCCACATTCCAGCTGAAGGCAAGTTTTGGTTTTTAGTTTTTGAATTTTTGCTTAATTTGAAGGTGGGGGCAGGGATTGAACCCATGGTGGTTAACCACTGGGCCACATCCCCAGTCCTTTTTATTTTTTCTTTTGAGACAGGGTCTCCCTAAGTTGCTTATACCTCACTAAATTGCTGAGCCTGACCTCAAACTTACGATCATCCTACCCCAGCCTCCTGAGTCACTGGGATTAAAGATATGTGCCACTGCACCCTGCCACACAGTTTTTAAGAATATGGAAATATCTATTAATGCCTCTCTTCATCTTATTTCACTTTTCCATTTTAAAATACAATGTTTCTGAGAGAAGGAGAACATGGAGGCAGGAAGGGAGTGAGCCACCCCATTCCCCTCGCTGCCACACCAGCAGATCTCACCTAGCTGGAATACTCCATCTCTGAGAGTGTTAGAGGACCCCTATCCAGCTGCTCTCCTCAGAAATCACCAGCACTGTGACCCTGTGCAGGGTTACAGGCCTCAGCATTCAAGTAGGATACCCGGTGTTGGAGCAGGACCCAAGGCCTGAAGTCCTGGCCTATGCAAGGCTAGGTGAGCGCCTTAGCAGAATCACCTATCACCACCTCTGCAGCTCGCCAAGACTTCGGTCCGCTCCCATGCAAGTCACTCAGCTGCTACCTACCCACAGCACAATGCCATCACCCAGCTCCCCCCTACCTCACCAGGCTCCCCCTACCTCACCAGGCTCCCCCCACCTCACAAGACACCCCCTGGCCCTGAAAGCAGATCGCCGCCATCTTGGCTTAACATTCTCACCATATTAGGTGAAGGTATTACTCAGATCAAATCTCCAGCAGCCAGGTATCAGGTTTCCAACCTTCTCCCCTCCCCAGCGACAGTAACCCAACACAGTAGCTGCCCAACACAGGTGTGCAGTGCAACCGGGTGCCCATGGGAGCCCTGGGGTGAGAGTTTCATCAAGCAAATTCTTTCAAATTCAAGAGTCAAATTGATCACAACACAATAATCTTTGGAGAATTTAACACCCCTCTCTCACCAGTGGATAGATCTTTGAAACAAAAGTTGAATAAAGGAACTATAGAACTCAATAATACAATCAATAACTTAAACTTAATTGACATATATAGAATATTTCAATCTGCATCAAGCAGATACACTTTCTTCTCAGCAGCACATGGATCCTTCCCTAAAATGGACCATATACTATGCCACAAAGCAACTCTTAGCAAATACAAAAAAGTAGAGATACTATGATGTATTATATCAGATCATAATGTAGTAAAATTGGAAATCAATGACAAAATTAAAAAAAATTACTCCAACACCTAGAGACTAACCAATATGCTACTGAGTAAACAGTTGGTTGCAGAATACATCAAAGAGGAGATTAAAAAAATTCTTAGAGGTAAATGAGAACACAGATACAACATATTAAAATCTCTAGGACACTATGAAAACAGTTCTAGGAGGAAAGTTCAATGCATGGAGTTCATACCTTAAAAGAAGAAAAAGTCAACAAATAAATGACCTCATTTTACATCTCAAAGCCCTAGAAAAAGAAGAACAAATCAACAGCAAAATCAGTAGAAGACAAGAAATAATTAAAATTAGAGCAGAAATCAATGAAATTGAAACAAAAGAAACAATTTTTAAAAATTGACAAAACAAAGTTGGTTCTTTGAAAAAATAAATAAAATTGACAGACCCTTACCTATGCTAACTAAGAGAATGAGAGAGAGAACTCAAATTACCAGCATATGTGATGAAAAAGGTAATATCACAACAGACACTACAGAAATACGGAGGATGATTAGAAATTATTTTGAAAATTTATAGTCCAATACAATAGAAGATATTGAAGACATCAATGAATTTCTTAAGTCATATGACTTGTCCAGATTAAATCAGGAAGATATACCCAATCTAAACAGACCAATATCAAGTGATGAAATAGAAGATGCCATCAGAAGCCTACCAAACAAGAAAAGCCCAGACAAGATAGATACACAACCGAGTTCTACAAGACCTTTAAAGAAGAACTAATACCAATATTCTTCAATTTATTTCAGGAAATATAAAAAGAGGCAGCACTTCCAAACTCATTCTATGAGGCCAATATCACCCTGATCCCAAAACCAGGCAAAGAGACATCAAAGAAAGAAAACTTTAGACCAATATCTCTAACAAACATAAATGTAAAAATTCTCAATAAAATTCTGGAAAATTGAATACAAAAAACATATCAAAAAGATCATGCACCATGATCAAGCAGGATTCATCCCAGGAATGCAAGGATGGTTCAACATAAGGAAATCAATAAAAGTAATTCATCACATCAATAGACTCAAAGATAAGAATCACATGATCATCTCAATAGACGCAGAAAAAGCATTTGACAAAATACAGCACCTTTTTATGTCCAAAACACTAGAAAAACTAGGAATAACAGGATCATATCTCAACATCATAAAGGCTATCTATACTAAGCCCCAGTCCAACATCATTCTAAATGGAGAAAAATTGAAGGCATTCCCTCTAAAAACTAGAACAAGACAGGCATGCCCTCTTTCACCACTTCTATTTAACATAGTTCTTGAAACACTGGCCAGAGCAATTAGATGAAAGAAATTAACCGGTATGTATAGGAAAAGAAGAACTTAAATTAGCTCTATTTGCTGACGATATGATTCTATACCTAGAAGACACAAAAAGCTCCAATAGAAAACTTCTAGAACTAGTAAATAAATTTAGCAAGATAGCAGTTTACAAAACCAACATCCACAAATAAAAGGCATTTCTGTATATCAGTGACAAATCCTCTGAAAAAGAAATGAGGAAAACTACCCCATTTACAAAACCCTCAAAAAATAAAATAAAATACTTGGTAATCAACAAAAGAGGTGAAAGATCTATATAATGAAAAGTAAAGAACCCTAAATTAAAAAATCAAAGAAGACCTTAGAAGATGGAAAGATCTGCCTTGCTCTTGGATAGGCAGAATTAATATTATCAAAATGACCATAATACCATAAATACTATACAAATTTAATGCAATTCCAATCAAAATCCCAAAGGCATTCCTCATAGAAATAGAAAAAGCAATCATGAAATTCATCTGGAAAAATAAGAGACCCAGAATTGCTAAAGCAATCCTTAGCAGGAAGAATGAAGCAGGTAGCATCACCATACCAGACATTAAACTATACTACAGAGCAATAGTTACAAAACGCCATGGTATTGGCACCAAAACAGACTGGTAGACCAATGATACAGAATAGAGGACACAGAGACTAACTCACAAAATTACAATTATCTTATATTAGATGAAGGCACCAAAAACATGCATTGGCAAAAAAATAGTCTCTTCAACAAATGGTGCTGGGAGAACTAGAAATCCATATGCAACAAAATGAAATTAAGCCCCTATCTCTCATCAGGCACACAACTCAACTCAAAGTGGATCAAGGACCTAGGAATTAAACCAGAGACTCTCTAATAGAAGAAAAAGTAGGCTCTAATTTTTATCATGTGGGATTAAGCCCCAACTTCCTTAATAAGACTCCTATAGTGCAAGAATTAAAACCAAGAATCAATAAATGGGATGGATTCAAACTAAAAAGTTTCTGCTCAGCAAAAGAAACAATCTGAGAGGTGAATAAAGAGCCTACATCTTGGGAGCAAATTCTTACCCCTCACACATCAGATAGAGCACTAATCTCTAGGGTATATAAAGAACTCCAGAAGCTAAACACACACAAAAAAAACTAATAACCCAATCAATAAATGGGCCAAGGACATGAACAGACACTTCTCAGAAGAGAATATTCAACCAATCAACAAATATATTAAAAAAAGTTCATCGTCTCTAGCAATTAGAGAAATGAAAATCAAAACTACTCTAAGATACCATCTCACTTCAGTCAGAATGGCAGCTATTATGAAGACAAATAACAATAAGTGTTGGTGAAGATGTGGGGAAAAGGCACACTCCTACATTGCTGGTGGGACTGCAAATTGGTGCAACTAATCTGGAAAACAGTATGGAGATTCCTTGGAAAACTTGAAATGGAACCACCATTTGACCCAGCTATCCC
This sequence comes from Urocitellus parryii, assembly GCF_045843805.1. Taxonomy (NCBI): domain Eukaryota; kingdom Metazoa; phylum Chordata; class Mammalia; order Rodentia; family Sciuridae; genus Urocitellus; species Urocitellus parryii. The sequence goes on along the minus strand of NC_135541.1, from coordinate 85,408,574 downwards.
TCTCCTCAGTCTATACCCAAAGGACTTAAAAACAGCATACTACAGAGACACAGCCACATTGATGTTTATAGCAGCACAATTCACAATAGCTAAATTGTGGAACCAACATAGATGCCCTTCAGTGGATGAATGGATTAAAAAAATGTGGCATATATAAACAATGGAATATTACTCAGCAATAAAAAAGAATAAAATTATGGCATTTGCATGTAAATGGATGGTGTTGGAGGAGATAATGCTAAGTGCAGTTAGCCAATCCCAAAAGACAAATGGTGAATATTTTTTCTGATATAAGGTGATTGACTCATAGTGGGGTAGGGAGAGGAAGCATGGGAGAAATAGATGAACTCTAGATAGGACAGAGGGGTGGGAAGGGAAGGGTGAGGGAAGGGAGTTAGCAAGGATAGTGGAATGCAATGGATATTATTATCCAAAGTACATTGGGCTGGGGATGTGGCTCAAGCGGTATCAAGCTCGCCTGGCATGCGTGCGGCCCGGGTTCGATCCTCAGCACCACATACAAACAAAGATGTTGTGTCTGCCCATAACTAAAAAATAAATATTAAAAAAATTCTCTCTCTCTCTCACTCTCTCTTTAAAAAAAAGTACATGTATGAAGACATGAATTAGTGTGAACATACTTTATATACATGATATGAAAAGTTGTGTTCTTTATGTGTAATAAGAATTGTGATGCATTCTGCTGTCATATTTAAAAAATAAAAGCAATTAAGAAAACATAAAATACAATGTTTCTGTGTAATTTCATTTTGTCCTAGACAGAAATGACTTTCTGATCCACAAAGATGTCACAGAATAACATACTGCAGAAAACATCAAATTATAAGACATGTGCTAAGACCATGCCAACCACATCAAAGTTGAACATCTCATGGGGGCAAGGGGAAGCCCTTGCTCGATGACCTAGGTATTTCCCATCATAAAATTGTTTATGTTAGTATTTCAAGTTAATTTTTGTTTCACTGCACAATCCAAGTAATCATGACAATTTTCCAATTTAGTTTGCAGATTTAGTTTGTGCACAACATTAGGCATAACATCTTACAATAATCCACCACAACTAGATAGGGCTCTCTACTTACCTTACTTTCTGAACCAAAAATGAGACATAGGGGCTTCTGGAAGGACAGAGTGTTTTATATCCAGCCGCTACCCCCATCTAGTCTCTTCTCCAATAGAAATAAGTTTATCCCTATTAATATTTATAAATATTAATATTAATATTTATCAACATTTTCTATCCATAGAAATAAGTTTATCCCCATTAATATTAATTAATCTATCAACACTGCCACTGAGATGATCAGTTTGAAGGCTGATCAAGCCACTCCTACATTTCAAAGCTTTTGATGTCTCCTCTTTTTCTCTCTGATATAATCTAAACTTCTGATTGGTCAAGCAAAGTTCCAAATACCCTGGAAATGTAACAGTGATCCACTTAATCTTTTGAATATAGCCCTTGCTGCTTATTTTTAAAGGGTCTTGTTTTTCTTTTACTCTTCTCCCTCTTGCCTCCCTAGCCCGGGGCAAAGTACAAGATTGCCCTGAATTATCTGTGTTCCACAGGAACAGGATGTTACCAGAAGATCTAGGAAGTGACTATCTCCCAAATTAACAAGGAAATTTCAACACACTGTCTGGGTTACCCCTGTGACCCCTGTCAGAGCCCACCAGAATGTAGCCTTTGAAGAGCTTCTTTAAAAGCGCACTGTTTTCCTTGATGGGCAAAACTACAGCCTCTAGGACTGGAGTCCCCTTTGCTAGTAAAGCAATGAACTTTTTTTTTTCCTTTTTCTCAAAAACACGTCCCCTTTGTTGGATTCGCATCAGGGATGAGGACTGAGCTTTTGGTAACAAAATCGGCAACTCTCATATTCTCCCTCATAAAACCTCTGTCCAACCATTTTGAACTTCTTGCCTTGTCTTACCTCATCCTTTTTAAGATTCTTGTATCCTTGCACCCTGTCTATGGAAGTAATCTTCCCACATCCTACTCCATTCAGAGGCACTTCTGCTTATCCTACAAAACATATTCAAGTCTTCCCTTTGTGTATCTTTCCAAGATTCTCCAAAGAAGTTAGTTGTTTCTTAACTTATTTGTGCCTATATCACAGAACTCACAATATTTTATATCAATTTATCTGTTTCCATATTTAAGTCCTCTTCTAAGCTAAAGGTCTCTACAGATTTAAATAAACCATTGGATGGAGTTTTGATGGCTAGCTCCAAGTTATAACTGTCGAATAGATGCTGGAGTTTGTATTTTTCTCATTTTCATTGGGTGGGTTCTATATTGGCCAAAGCTACCACTTGGGGGAGATGTTGTAAAGATGGTACCAGCACTGGGTCGGGCAGGAGACAGACTAGTGACCTTTAATAATTCTTTAATAACTTTAATATTTTAATATCTCTCCCAAACTAAGTTGATGAGTTTATGACAATAGAAACATTCAGCATCAAAACAATCTGTCGGTTAATCAGTAACCAGCAGCCATAAAACAGAAGCTTCCAGGAAGTTTATCTGTAGAACAGCAGCACATTTACGACTGGCTCATTAGGTTGAGACTCCACATTAAACAGCTTAGATTTAATAACCGTGATTATTGTCTCTAGAAAGCTAATGTCTAAGGACTATCATTCCTCCTTTTGGTGGGTAACTAAAGAAGTTCAAGAGATGAAACAGGGAAGTTCAAGAAGTTAGAGCCGTTGATTTGAAGAGATACTAATACCAAAGAAGAGGGAACATAATTAACAAATGCTATATTTTCCTTACACAGAAGTTTTCTTTCCATCACCAATATAAACTCTAGACAAAATGCTTTGATCCAAATATTTAGACTCCTGCTGACAATCAGAGTCAATGGCAGACTGATGTCATGACAAGCGACAAGCAGTATAAGCCTTTACCTTAGAGTTCTGGAGCTAATTGGACAGAAAATCAGACAATACCACATTCAGTTTGGAAAACTGTATTTTAACTCCAGAATAATAATGTACAGAACAATAATGTACAGAGTTACATTTTCAGACCTGAGCTAAGACAAAGAATATAATGCTTTACAAATTATTTCCAAAGAACAAAATGTAATTCTGTTTTGTTCACGTCCTCACAAACACCTCTAAAAAAGAGACAAGCAATTTTTTCTCATTCTTCAATTTTCATCTATGATATTCACAGGTTATTTTTTTCCTTCTTCTTCAGTGGGTGGATGGGAAGTAAAAAAAATAAAAGCAAGCCTTCTCCCTTGAGTCCCTAGTATGGTATATCACAGTGCTAACCTTTTCCTTTGGTATCTAAGACATTGCCCCAGGTTTGGGAACCCCACAATGTACACTCCAACTTCTGTAAACAGCAGAAACTTAGAAAAAATGCTAAGACTGACCCAGACTCATACAAACCTTGTCCAGAGTCTGAAACAGTCCTGTCCTATCTCTCCTTGCACACTAGGAATTCTGATGCTATTTGATTCTAAGCCCCAGTTTGTCATTAACTACAGAGACGGGAGCTAGAATCCTGTCTCTCTTCCCCCAGAAAACTGCTAACACAGTTTTTCCAGAAGTAATCATCTCAGCTAAACCTAGATCATTTTTTGAAAAAAAAAAAAAAAGAAACTAAGCAGCAATCAGAAAATACATTTCCGGGAGAAAAGAAGAATCAGAGAACAATGCCCACAGCATCCAATGAGAATTTGTCATCTCCAGACATCAAAATTATCAAAATAACAGGCCTGTTACAAAGTGATGTCTTTCCTTAGCAGTACATTTGGAGAAAATAACATACTTGGTCCCAAGATGTAGATTCAACTATGAAATTAAGTTCACCGGAATCTCTGAGTTATGTTTTCTAATTGCCTCTTTTTGAAGCCATAGAAAGTCATTTTCTACTGATATTTGAACCAAATGAAAGATGTTCTTAGACAAATATTACTCAGGCCATATTACTTTAATGTGAAGTATATTTAATAAGAAACTCTTTTCAAAAGTATAAACATGGAGAGCTCAGAGAACAAGTTTAAGCAAAGCTTAGTGAAACAAATAACCCTGTCCTTTGGCCCATTGTTCTGTAGAAACAACTGAAACCCAAGTAAAATATACAGAGAAAGCTGCGGAGGCCAGGGCAGCATCTCAGTCTCATACCCAGCTTGTTTCGCTTCCTTCTCACAATTAAGGGTCTGTTTGCTTTTTCCTATTGATAAAAGCCAAAATAAAACCTTGAAATCAGATATTCAAATCCAGGCTTATTTATAGCTGCCCAGTTTCTTACCATGTGTTTGCATTTGGTTTTTGATCCAGTTCTGCATGATTAGGAAAATTAAGTGTGAAGTATCTCATTCAACCTACTTCTCTAGCATCTGAGGTGCTTTGTAGCAATTTGAAGTGTGGTTGGCCCCTCACTCTGATGCTGAAAAAAATCATGCAAAGATAGAAACTATCACCTGAAAAGCAAAAGAAGTGAGTGTCTAGGCCTATGGAGGCAGTTTAATCATTTTTAAGCAGTTTGTCGCTCAACGTAACAACCCAGGCCCTTAAAAAGCCTGTTCTGACACTCTGATTTGTCCTGTGATAGAGTGCTTAATGCATAGGAGTTTAGTATTCCCAATGCAATCAAACTTTGCCGTCTACAGAATGTGCCTATCATTTGTAAGCCAAAGGTCACATTGCCACTTACTCTAGTCACTCTAGTAACTCCAGTTACTATAAGAAGTTAGACTCTGTTACCACACCAAGGTTCTCAACCTGGTTCACACATAAGACTCATTGATTGGTGGATGCCTAGGCCTCAGCTCAGAGTGTGTGAGGTCAGAGCATTGGCATCTTTTTCAATGATACACAGAGGATTCGTTCTCAGAGTTGTGCCAAGAACCATAAGCAATCAGTGCTGATCTTTCAGAGTGATTGCTGGTGCATTGTTTTGGAGTTTGCTCCAAGAATTGGGTGTGAAAACTTAAGGCAGCCTCATTGTGGAAGCTACATAATAGTTTTCCCTATTGATGGGCATCTCCCAGGAAGTTCTCTGATACCATGTAAATCTCCTTTTCCACAGAAACTAGCTGATATCCTTGCTGTTTTTCTGTTTAGCCTGGGACAAACTCTCTTGTTCCAGACAAAGTATGTGCTGTTATGATTTTATAAAGAAATGGAAAAATTGAGAGGTGAAATGACTTGATGAACTTCAAACTGCTGGCTGAAAAGTAGTTCATTAAAAGTTAATGATTAAGAGCTGGGGCCATAGCTCAGTGGCAGAGTGCTTCCTAGCATATGTGAGACACTGGGTTCAATCCTTAGCACCACATAAAAATAAAAAAATAAAGGTATTCTGTCCATCTACAACTGCAAAAAAAAAATTTAAAGTTAATGATTAAGATTTTTGTATTTCTAATGTGTTTTTTTTTCTCCTTCTCTCCACATATGAATAACTTTTAGGTGTAGCAAAGAAGTATGTCCTCTTCAAAAGGTTAGTAGTGCTTTGTTTTAGAGCTTTGGTTCTCACAGAATCCTTTCTGAGCCAGCAGCGTGAGAATTGCTTGAGAATTTATTAGAAATGCAAATTCTCAACACCCACTCCAAAGCTGGAGCATCAAAACACCTAGGGGTGGGGTCAGCCCTTCAGATGATTTTGATGCTCTCAAATGATTGGGAATCACATTTTAGACAAAAGCTCAATGATAAGCCCTTTTTCAAAACTTTATTGAGACAGCACCCCATAAAAATATATTTTTTTAAATCTCAGAGGTAAAGTCAGAGAAGAGTAATAGTTTTTGGAGTTTGATTGACAGAGGTTGGGTCTTTTGATGTGAAGACAGAAATCATGGGACAATTGTAGGAAATCATCCCCTAAACATGTTTTTCTCTCCTCCAGGGAGAGAAAAGCAGTTTAGTAATAGCCAAGGCAGGCAAGCAGAAACAGCTTAAAGAAAATGTGCTAAAGAAAGAAAGATAATTCCTTGGCAAAGAAGATACCAAGGGCTTAATCTGTCCCTAAACTAGCAGAATACATGAAAAAGGCCTGATGAAGAAGAGAGAAGAGATTATCAAACCTACTCCTCTTTCCTCTCAGGTACACAGCCAGACCCATCTCCAGCCTCCTGGCAGTAAAGGGTGACCACAGGACAGTGCTCTGACCAACTGAATATGACCAGAAAGGAAAGATGCTACTTCTCCTCAGGACACACACACACACACACACATCCCTTATAATGCTCCTTTATCTCTCTTCTCCCACTGGCTAGGCTGGAAGCAGAGGATTCAGTAGAAGCCTCTTTAGCTCCAAAGCACTGTGGAGCCACAAGTTAGAAAGACTCTGAGTTTATAAATGTCTTTAGGGAAGGCTACCCATCAAATATCTGCACAGAAACACTATAATATTGCACCTGAAACTCCACTGGACTAAGCAAATGAAGTTTGAGTATTGTAACAATGTCTAACATATGGAATTTAAGCCTTTGAGAGAGTAATTAAAATAAATGCATATTTAACCAAAGCAGCAACACTTCATAACAGCTTCTTAAACCTACACCATAAGTGGCTGTAGAACAGTAGCTGTGGAATTCCCTAAAGACAAAAGTCAGCGAGCTTTGCAAAGTATCAGCCAGCAGGACTGCACCTAGTTCTTTCTGTGAAACTTCCTGATGTCACAGTATCCACTCATCCTCTCTACCAGATTGACCTTTCTGGTATTAGCCACCACATCCACATAGTGCTTAGAAGGAAAGGTGATCTATTTAGAGATTGTGTTTGAAGTCTAACTCTAAGAATTGACCACAAGCATGATGATTGACATATTTTGGAGAATCTTCACTTCTCAGTCTCACCTTTTATTATGATTTTCCCAATTTCCATTAATAAATTATGACTCTCTTGAAAATTTTATATCTGTAGTTCAATATTCATGTATTAATTCAAAAAGTATTTGTTAAAAGCCTACCATGGGCCAACTCTGCTAGTTGCTCTAAATATAATAAAGAACATAAGACGGCTACATAATAGTAGGGGAAACAGATAACTCTCCCACCCCCCATCTCTGAACAGATTTTTACATGATCTTCCCTTGGTTTTCATCACACAACTATCTCCTTGTTTATCCCTACTCATTTCTCCATCTGCTTTGCATAGCAGTAATTAAATGGTACTGAATACTGGAATTCCCTCAAGTTTGTTTTAGCCTTTCTGCTATTCAGTTTCTATGTTCAAGCAGTTGTATTTACATCAATGGCTTCAATTTTAACCTACTGATGAATGAATCACAAAATTAATATTTCTCTGGTACAAATTTTCTTTGGAGTTCCAGACTCAAAATTATTTACTGACTTAGTGTCCTACTTGAGTATCTCAAGCACAATCTAACACAAAACAGAAGTCACTGTATCCAGTGCCACATTCCACCTCCATACCTAGTTTCTTTCCAACACAACAATTATTATGAACATTACAAATATCCATTCTGATGAGTGAGCCAGGAAATCTTGGAATCATTCTTGACACCTTCTTCTCCCTCACTCTCAACACCAGAATCTGTCCTCTGTATTAAGTCTCCTCTATAGTATTTTAATCCAAACTACCCTCATCTCTTGCTTGATCTCTGGCAATACTTTTCCAATTCCAACCGCCACTAATCCATTCTCTGCAAGGCAATCCACTTTTTCAAAGTGAAACTTTGATCATGTGGATATATTACTTCTTAAAACTCATCAGAAGTTTCCCATCAATCACAAACTCAAGATCCAAATTGTGCACAAGGTCTTGTCTTGGTCTGGACTCTCATCCCTGCTCCATCTACCTGGACTCATCTCAAAACCACCCTTCCATTTTCCTACTACAACCCAACCTCAGGTAAATGAGTTATGTTTCTTCTAGCCAGGGAGCCCCGAACATGCAAGATTCTGGATCTCAAACAGTCTCTCCTAATATCATCTCCATTTGACCTCTTCTTTTAGATCTTATCTCACCCTGTTGCCCTTCTCAGGAATCCTAGTGTGACTTCCATTTTGTGGAAAATTGTCCCTTCCCTAAGTCCTCCTGTAACCATTCCATGTACACATTTTTGTAGTAGTAATTTACATTAATTTTTAAGATCCTTTGATTAATGTATATTGTCCTCACTCAATCACAGCAGCCCCATGAAAGCAGGAGCCATGCTTGATTTTATCTCATCTTTGGATCCTAAGTCATTCGCTTACTTAACAAATATTTACATGCCAGGATTTAACAAACATTTTCATACTAGGAACTCTTTTAGGTACTGAGGGTAAATTAACAATGTGACAAAGAAGGTTCTCCCTGCTCTTATACTATACTGATAGACACTGACAAGTATGTGTTTTAAAATAAGTAAGATAATAGATGATAAAGAGTGTTATACAGAGAATTTAAATAGGTGATGTTATAGACTGTGTGGAATGGCTATTTCCCATATGAAGAAGCTTTTTGGAAGAGTGAAATTGGAAATTTTACATAATATTTTCATGACAAAATGAAGCCAGCCATGTGAAGATCACGAACATTCTGGGCAGCAGGGACAACTCCTACCAAGCCCATACGATGGGACCCAACACCTGGCATAATATCAGGCTCATTATTCATGTTCAATATGCATTATTGATTGCTATTACAGTAAGTGGGAATATAAGCAGAACTTACTGAGGGGCCACTAACCCAGACGTCTCTTCTTTAGGGTTTGTCTGAAATCCAATTACAACAGGGGATCCTGTAATTTTTTTTTTTTTTAAAGAGAGAGTGAGAGAGAGAGAGAGAGAGAGAGAGAGAGAATTTTTAATATTTATTTATTTTTTTTAGTTCTCGGCGGACACAACATCTTTGTTGGTATGAGGTGCTGAGGATCGAACCCGGGCCGCACGCATGCCAGGCGAGCACGCTACCGCTTGAGCCACATCCCCAGCCCAGATCCTGTACTTTTATTTGCTAAATTGAGCACTCCAAATGTGGAGGGTTGATTCCTGAGGTCCAAGCCTTCTTGGATTTGAAGGTGTTCTTTGAGTATGTGTTTGTGGAGAGGTAGGTGGTGCTTTTCTGTGCTTCTCTATACTGGTTCATCAACCTCGGTGCGGTTTATCGATGCCAACAAACTATTGGGAGACTGCTTTGCAATTTGGGAAACTAATGTTGGTTTATGGTGGGAGAAATTTTTGGCTTATTAAATCTGAGGTTTCTCTGTGGCTATGTCCACTTGGGAAACCAGACAGCATAGACAAATACACCAGGAGGAATTCAGACTTAGAGTAAAGGGAATGGATGTTCTTTAGGAATAACTTTGATTGGTATAGTTAGCCTGATGAAGTTACCATTTCTTCAGATTTTTTTTTTATTGCATAATTTGGACGATATATTTTTTTTAAAAAAAAAACTAATATATTGGACATCACTTAGGCCTACAACGAAAACATTCTCTTCCAACTCTCTTATCTATAGTCTTTGCATTGGCCTGAAACTCAACTCCTATTTCAGTTTTCTACCTCATTGCAAAATCTTCCAAACATCTTTCCAATGTCAACAGCCAATTTTGCAGTGAGTACCTTTTCAATGGACTGTCTCCTAATTGCTTCTAGGATGTTTTCTAGGTGTCAACGGATCTTACTCACTCTGTGTGGATTACGTTTAGCCTCAGACATTGTGTCCTTTTTATGCCCTTGATCTTCTCACATGTTCTCTCTTTCTCTCTCTCTCTCTCTCTCTCTCTCTCTCTCACCAGGAATGATGAAGGGCACAAAGGAGAAATGGCATGTGACATGAGTGGTTTCTGATGTGATGAGGTTGCTATTGACTGATAGATCTTCAGTGTGCTTTCCAAGGGAGCGAGGTGTGACACATTGATTTTTGTAATTTCTATTGTGAGGCAGGGATGACTGGTCTTATTGACAAGAGTGATTTGGTAACTTTGCACACAAATGGACCCCAGACGAGTTGAAGGAAAGGCTGCATCTGCTGTGGCTCTTCGTGTTTTGCTGAAATTATAGCTGCGTCTAAGACACTGCTTTGAACTAGGCGTGGTACAGTCATTGAAACTATTTTCTTGATTCAAGATTGTCTTTTCAAAGCCAAGTTGTGTAAACAAATTTTTAATATCTAGTAGATTCTTTGAATATAAATTTCCAAGTCTAGAACGTTCTCCTCTCTTCTTCCCAGCCCTTGCGTGCTCCCTCACATTTGTGATGGTTCTAGATTAGTTTTCTCCTCCTCTAATTCTGGAGTAAAAATAAAATGTTATACCTTGAATAATGAACAAGAAACACTCTTCCCTGAGCAGCAAATGGGATCAAGGCAAAGTGTGTTACTCAAACCTTTGCCTCTTTAAAGAGCAAATGTTTCTTCACAAGATGAATTAAAATATTTAAGGTTCGAAGAAAATATGGTCTGGAAAGTTCTTTAAATTTCTTTAAAATTGTGCTACTAAAAGAGAATTTTAAAACAATCAGTTTCCAGATTAAAAAAAAATAACTGTGTGTGTGTTTAGAAAAAGAGGAAATTTGGAAATTTTCTAAATTATTCTGTTCCGTACTCAAGGGGCCTGTGCACCATTTTTTTTTTTTTTTTTTGGAAAGGTACCTCTTGATAGTAGGATGTGGAGATGCTCGCAGTTCTCTATACTAATGAACTCATAATCAACCTATGTTAGCTGAACCAAGTTACTCAGGGCAGTTCCTTTGGAAACACTTCTGGCTCTCCCTGAGCTTCAATGTGCTAGTGTGAGAGATGCTATCTTCTCTCACATTTAGACAATACAGACAGCACCTGAATCCTCACCTACACATGGAAGGTAATCAGAAAAGACAGCAGTTATTATTAGCATGCTGTCATCTTCTGAGGACACTCAGACTTTATAACTGAAAGTCAAGAGGCAGGAAACACATTGGGATGAAATACGCATCCTGCATTGTGCTGACATCTCTGGGCAGTTAGTTCTCTGGAAGTGGAACCTAAGAAGTTTTCCCCCAGTCCTAGTCGACCATCTGAATCACCTTGGGAGCATTTTTTAATATATAGTGTCACAAGGGAATCTGATAGTCAGGCAGGTTTGGGAGCACTGAGCTGGAGAGCATATGACAACAAGTCACACTCTAGAGAATGTGTTCCACGTATTACTTCTTAGAAAGCTCATGATTAACTCTCAGTGTGTGGTAATGATAACAACTTGAAGTTGAAGGGATTGGACTCTCAGCCATCACCTTACCACTTCGTAGCTGCAAGAGTCCCCCCGCCCCAACTTCTGTGATCCTCACTTTGTTCACCTATAAATGGAAGTAAAATGTAATTACATCTGCCTTATATACCTGCTAGGCCTTTTGAAAATGCCAAGGCACCTGCAAATATGAAGCATAGTTATTAAAAATGAGAAATGGTGTCATTTCTGGGAGAGGTGTGTGTACTAAGTGATTTTATTAAACAGTAAAACCAAATAAAATATGGGCATCTGAAGGAAGAAAATAGATACATGATATATAAGTGCCTGTGGTATGCATAGGGTACATAGGTTTATGTACATGCTTGTGACAATACTGGAGACAAGGTAAGAGAAGCAAGACTTTTGGTGGTGTTACCTCTGATGGAATTTGGTTCCCCCCCCCTTTTTTTTAAGGCTTCTAATTGGTTGAATGAACTCAGGTTAAATGTTAGGCAATATCTTAGTTTTAAATCTGAACTCTGGGAGAAAATTCATTCTGTTTGGATAAAAGACATTATCTATCTATTTAAGGATTTGGGGAAACTACTATCATTCTTTACCTTTGTATGTTGCATTGTGAACTATTCTAAGAGTGCTTATCATCAGAAACGTGAAAGCCTTCTCACCCCTTCTCTATAAAATGTCTTTAATATTTGGTTAGTAGTGATTTCCATTCTTCTAAGTCATCCCCTAAGTTAGTTGTTATTGTAATAGGAGCACTTAGAACAGAACAGAATTCAGAAGTCATATGATTTTAATGCATGTGCTAAGAAACAAACTTTTCTTCTACGGTTACAGAATGAATTTTCACTTCTGAGCCTCAATTGAGGTTATTAAAAAAATGTAAGCTGGGTGTGGTGGTGCTCACCTGTAATCCCGCTACTTGGGAGCCTGAGGCAGGATGTTACATGTTCAAGGTGAATCTCAACAATTTAGGAAGACCCTGTCTCAAAATAAAAATTTTGTAAAAGGAACAGAGATGTAGCTCAGTAGCACAGCACTTGCCTGGCATGCAGGAGGCTCTGGGTTTGATACTCTGTTCCATTAAAAAAAAGAAAAAGAAAAGAAAATTATGATCTTTATGTGAAATGAATATATAAATATAATGCCAGCTTTAAGAAGGATTCACCTTGAAACTCACCTAGAAAGTAGAGTGATTACTTAAAGTCCAAGAGTAAAATTTCTCCCTATTATTTTCTTAACCCTGGACATTAAAAGTTAGGAACAGGCAGGGTGCCATGGCACACATGCCTGTAATCCCAGTGACAAGGGAAGCTGAGGCAGGAGGATCACAAGTTCAAAACCAGTGTCAGCAGTTTAGCAAGGCCCTAAGCAACTTAGTGGAACCCTGTCTCAAAATTTAAAAAATGAAAAGAGCTGAGGATGTGGCTCAGTGGTTGGTTAAGCACCCCTGGGTTCTATTCCTGGAGAGAGAGAGAGAGAGAGAGAGAGAGAGAGAGAGAGAGAGAGAGAGAGAGAACATGCAAGAAGATCAAGGGCATAAAAAGGACACAATGTCTGAGGCTAAACGTAATCCACACAGAGTGAGTAAGATCCGTTGACACCTAGAAAACATCCTAGAAGCAATTAGGAGACAGTCCATTGAAAAGGTACTCACTGTAAAATTGGCTGTTGACACTGGAAAGATGTTTGGAAGATTTTGCAATGAGGTAGAAAACTGAAATAGGAGTTGAGTTTCAGGCCAATGCAAAGACTATAGATAAGAGAGTTGGAAGAGAATGTTTTCGTTGTAGGCCTAAGTGATGTCCAATATATTAGTTTTTTAAAAAAAAAATATATAGTCCAAATTATGCAATAAAAAAATTCTGAAGAAATGGTAACTTCATCAGGCTAACTATACCAATCAAAGTTATTCCTAAAGAACATCCATTCCCTTTACTCTAAGTCTGAATTCCTCCTGGTGTATTTGTCTATGCTGTCTGGTTTCCCAAGTGGACATAACCACAGAGAAACCTCAGATTTAATAAGCCAAAAATTTCTCCCACCATAAACCAACATTAGTTTCCCAAATTGCAAAGCAGTCTCCCAATAGTTTGTTGGCATCGATAAACCGCACCGAGGTTGATGAACCAGTATAGAGAAGCACAGAAAAGCACCACCTACCTCTCCACAAACACATACTCAAAGAACACCTTCAAATCCAAGAAGGCTTGGACCTCAGGAATCAACCCTCCAAATCTGGATTGCTCAATTTAGCAAATAAAAGTACAGGATCCCCTGTTGTAATTGGATTTCAGACAAACAGCAACCAAAAAATATTAATATAAATAGCTCTCTGTAATATTTGGGATATACTTACATTAAAAATTGTATGTTGCTTTAAATTTAACTGGGCCTCTTGTGTTTTATCTGGAAATACTATGTAGAGGCCTATGTACTCCAGTTTCAAAAATAGTAAAAGTTAAATATTGTCACTATTGATACCCAATAGCCCCAACAATTATAACTCAACCACAAAAAATATCATGACATTCTGATAGGAGATAGTTATCCAGATGATCCTGAGTATGAAATTGTATTAAGATTATAATTAAGTGCACACTAGTCATGGTGGTCCACACCAGCTACTGGGAGGCTGAAGCAGGAGGTTCGCAAATTTGAGGCTGGCGTGGACAACTTAGCAAGACTCTGTCTCAAAATTAAAAAAGAGCTGTGAACGTAGTAGAGCTCTCAGAGGTTCAGTTCACATTACCACCACCACACACACAAAAAAAATTATAATTAAATTAAAAAGTTCTAATTATAAAAGCCAGAGAATATATCCTTGAGCCCCCAAGAAATCTTTGTATGCCAAGATATTAGGTTCTCCAGAGAAACAGAATCACCAGGAGTGAGAAAGAGAAAGATATTTTAAGGAATTTACTGGCATAACTGCTAAGACATGGTGATATGGTCTGAATATATGCGTCCCGCCCAAGTTCATGTGTTGAGATCCTAACTCTCAAGGGGATGGTATTAAGAGGTAGGGCATTTGGGGACTGATTAGGTCCTAAGGGTGGAACCCTCATGAACACAATTAGTGTCCTTATAAAAGAGGCTCAAGACAGTTTGTTTTCTCTTCCACCCTGTGAGGATGTAGCAGGAATGAGCCCTCATCAGACACTGAATTCCCAGTATTGGTCTGTCACTTTCCAGATTCCAGAACTGTGAGGGGTGACTTTCTGTTGTTTATAAGCTAGCTAGTCTGTGGTAATTTTATCATAGCAGCCAGAATGGACTAACGTATGACATTTGCAAATTGTCCCCCTCTTTCATAGATTGTCTTTTTACTCTGTTGATGGCTTTGTGTGGTTTTGTTTGTTCATTTCTAAAATGAAGCTTTTAGTTTGATATCACATTGTTTGCATTTTGGGGTTTTGTTGCTTGTACTTTTAAAAGGTGCTATATTAAAAAAAAATACATTGCCAAGATCAATGCCAAGGAGGTGCCCCCTGCCACTGCCAAGTTCATTATGGTTTCAGGTCTTATGTATAAGTATTTAATACATTTGAGGTTGATTTTTGGCTATAGTGGATCCAATGGATATGGATATGTGATTTTCCCATATAAAAAGCTGCTCTTTCCATATTGTCAAAGATTACTTGACCATTTATGCCTGGGTTTATGTCTGGGCTCTCTATTCTGTCCCGTTGGTCTACATTTCTGCGTTTATGCCAATAGCATACTGCTTTCATAGTAACAGCTTTGGAATATAATTAAAGTCAGAACTATGATGCCTTCAGTTTTGTCACTTAGATTTCTTTGGCTATTTGAGGTCTTTTGTGGTACCATATGAAACCCAGGAGATTTTGATGCAAGTAGTTTGCATCCTTGAAAATATTGCTATAATAAATCTCTTTATGACACTTGCTGTAGAACTTTACTTGGAGCAAGGTATGTGTTAGAAGACCACCAAACCACAACTGAGTAGGTTAAATTCCATGCCCTTTGTATCTTTATCCATGAAATCTATAGCTTTCTGCTCAGCTGAGCAGTCCATGGGCAATAAAATTCAGTGATAACACTAGCAAGGAGACCCCAGCTCCATCCTTTTCACTAACCCCAACCCCATTTAACCTAGCCCAGAGGATGCAGTCTGAATTAAAGTGATCAGTGAGTCTGGTCCCAGAGACATAGACTCAAATGATTCTTGATTTGAATTCCTACCTGGTATCCTGATAAGAAGGAGTCATTGACTAAAACAACAACAAATTTGGATGAGGCACTTTAATTTTTTACAAGTCTGCCAAATTACTACGTTCAGACATTTTCTCTGTGGTCATTGCAGCCTTTACCACGATTTAGTTGACCTAATTTTTATAATCTTAATGCATTAAATTTCAAGCACAATATGTAAATTTCCTAGTGTTAAAATTTTACAGCAAAGAAAATTTTATGACTAAATTAGAAAGACATACCCAATTATTTAATTTCAACACAAAAATATTAAATTGAACCACCCTTTTAGCAGTGTTAGGAAACGAGAAGAAGTAGGGGTGAATATCAGCTAATATGTGATGATGGTCACATGAGATGATCATGAAATTTTAAATTGTTGCATTTATCCTAATAACTTTAGCAGAGTTTTTACCCACTGTACATTCCACACTCTCACCAAGACAGATGTCTGTCTAAAGTCTTGTATTACCTATTAGTATATTCATGCTTCCCTTCAGCTGAATCAGAGTTAATCTGAGAGACCAAAACAAAAAGTATGACTAGTTAAGCACATCTTTAATTCAGATGACTAATTTTCTTTTTTAATTTTATTGATTTTTTTTAATAAATGACAGTGGAATGCTTTACAATTCGTATTACACATATAGAGCACAATTTTTCATATCTCTGGTTGTATATAAAGTATGTTCACACCAATTCGTGACAGATGACTCATTTTCTATAATCCTTTTTGAAAATTAATTTATCCTTGTGTCCTAGAATCAGTTTCATCATTTTGTCCTATGGTATGGTTGATTATATCAAGCAATATTCTTGAATATCATGACATTGTAATCAATAATTTCCAATAAAAGAATTTTATTCCATTTAGCCACACAATTAAAACTTTTTATTACCAATATTGAATACAAGATTAATAACCATCTTTAAGCTTCATATTTTATAACAACGCTTCAGAAAACACAGTGAAAAATCAACGGACATGATTTGACACATAGATTACTACTGAAAGACAATAGAAGGTAGAGATGTAGTGGTGGTAATGATAATAACATAATACTCATTTATCTTTTATCAGTTCAATATTTAACACTTCAAAAAGTTATCATATTACAAATATTTTTGTATTATACTAGTTTATTTATGTATTATATATATGAGTTATATTTACATATGATTTATTTAATAATTATACAATCAGATGCTGCATAATGATAGTTCAGTCAAAGACAGACTACAAATATGAGAGTGTGCCTATGTTTACAATATAGCTCTGGCATGTAGTAGGCAAACCCTCTTGATTTATGTAGGTACACTTTATAGTGTTTGCACAAGGACAAAAACCACCTAATGACACATTTCTCAGTATCACCATTGTCAAATGACATGTGACTGTACTTATAAAACAGTATGCTAGATTCAGGAGATTCAATATTACGCAAAATATATATGCCTGACTTTATGCAACTTATGGTCTAGCATACAAACCAAATAACAAACATTTCATAGGGAGAAAATTCTCCATGGGTCTCTCAGGTGTCTTTTGTAAATGAGGAAAATTCTATATACACTCTTAGGTTCTCTAGAGCTATATGCATTATAAACTGACAATAGATTAGCAAGAAAAAAGGTTTGCAAAATAATTGGATATCAGAGGCTTTGTATAACAGATAGGTGAGGAGCACTTTATAAAAAGAAGTGAAAACTCCCAAAGAAATTATTAAATATGTAGACTTTTGTACCATTTGCACAAAAGAGAAAAAAAATAAACAGAAATGACAAGACTAAGGAAAGAGACTTTGGCTCTTGATGTGGATTAAGTGGGTTTTTTGGTTTTGTTTTGTTTTTTCCTCTTCAAAATTCATATTGAAGTTTCATCCCCAATGTGTTACATTGGAAAGTGTGGCCTTTGTGGACTGATTGAGTCCTGAGGCTTCTCCTTTGTAAATAAGATTAGATGCCCCTGTAAAAGGGCCTGGCAGTAGAAGTCTGACCCTTTCTGCCTTTCTGCCTTCCGCCATGTGAGGACAGAGCTTTCTTCTTAGATAATGCCACTTTCAAGGTGCTGACTTGGAAGCAAAGCTTTCCCTCACCAGACAACTAAAATGTCCACTGTTTTTTTTTCCTGGACTTCCCACTTATTTCTGAGGCAGTAGTCTAGGTGCTGGGAACATAGAATTAAAAATGTAAGAATTCTAACTCTCACAGAAATTTCACTCCAAAAGAGAATCAGATAGCAAACAAAATAAAAGTAAAATATACAGAATGATAGATTGTGGTTAGAACTAAGGAAAAAAGACAGGGTTACAGAAAATGTTATAAGGGAACACTGAATATGTTAAAAAGAGATGAAAAAAAGACATCACTGAAAGAAATCATAGTTGACTGAAGACATGAAGAAAGTCAGAGACCCAGGCCCAGGAATGGCTGATGACTTAGCATTCAGTCAGAAGAAATCACAAAGGCAGCTACATGGAGATAGATAGCTAGGAGGCCAGTGTGTCTGAAATAGAGTGATAGAGGGATGGAGTAGGACATGCTGGTGAGGGATTTAGAGGTGGAGGATATGAGAGGACTATCATGTAGGGCCTTGAGAAAGGATCTGACTTATATAATGCTGAGATGGAAAACGATACATGGCTTTGAAGAGAAGAGTATAATATATCTGTATTAATCAGCTTCCTTCAAAAAAAGTAGAATATGTTCAAACAGATGCTTCTCTATTTACACTCTAATACATTGAAAATACTAAGTCAAAAATGTGTTGAATACACCTGATCTATCATGCAATACTATGGAACATCCTTGTTTTCCCTCCTGATCACGTAATCGATTGGGAGTTGTAGCTGCACTGTTACTTCCCAGCATTGTAAGAGAGTATCCTACCACCTGTCACTAGCCCAAGACCAACATTCTAAGTTTGAAGTATAGTTTCCACTGAATGCATATCATGTTTGCACTATTAGAAAGCCAAAAGACCATGTCAAACTATCGTAGGTACAACAACAACTGAATATAGAAAGATACTTATTTTAAGGAGTCAGCTCACACAATTATGGAGGGTTAGCAAGTTCAAACTTTGGATAAGGGAGGTCAGCAGGCTGGAGAGTCAAGGAAAACTTCCAGGTCAAGTTGAGAGCCAATCGCTTTGGAACCAGGGAAGTCAAGGTTACAGATGAAGTCTAAAGTCAGGCTGCTAGAGAATCTTCTCTTGCTGAGGGAGGTCATCCTTTTGTTTTATTCCAGCCTTGAACTAATTCGATGAGGACTACTCATATTATCAAGGGCAATTTAAATGTAAATCTCATCCTTTTCACAGAAACGTTCAGAGTGTTTGATTAAATATCTGGATATCATGTCTCAGAGAAGTAAACACATATAATTAACTATTACAGCATCTACAAAGGTAATGTCTGCCAGGTACAGATAGCAGAATTAGTTCTGATGGATATAGGTATAATTAGGTAGATGTAAGTTTCATTCAAAGAAAACCTATTTTATAAACAATTCAAGTAAAGCCTTGCAATATTTGGGAAAATGATTACTACATCTATAGGAGGCTGAAGAAACCTAGTGGAGTTCCTTTCTCATTCATCAATCCCATGATTCTGTTGTTTGTTCAGGTCCAAGTTAGTCACAACTTTTCAAAATTTCTGACTTTCACATGGAAACATTGTTCTCAGGTTTGGGCAAATGAATCATAACTTTTAGGGGAAAATTCTAACACTTCATTTTTAATGATTGCAATGATGTACCAACTGTCTTAGCTCAAATTGATAAAGGATTCAGTCCCTAACATTCAACCTTAGCCCCTCAAAATTCATGTTCTCCTTGTATACAGTATGTACTCATTCTATCCCACCAGCCTCAAAAGACTTAATGTCTTCCAGCATCAACTCTGAATTTTAAAGTCCAAAGTCCCCTCTAAATATCATCTAAGTCGGATATGGGTGACCTTCAAGGTATAAATTCATGGTGAGGCAAGATTCCTCCTCAGCGGTGAACCTGTAAAATGAGGCAAGTTATAGGCTCAACAAACACTATACTTGGACAGGAATAGGATAGGCATTACCATTCCAAAAGGGAAACACAGGGAAGAAGGAAGAGGTTATGAGTCCCAAGAAAAGCCTAAACCTAGGAAAGCAAATTTCATCAGATCCTAAGGCTCAAGAGTAAATATTACGGACTCGGAGTCCCACTCTCCAGACTTACCCAGTTCAGTGTGCCCATAAAGTTCCCTGGGCTGGCCCTGCCCTCTAACACTGAGGTGAAAGTAGCCTTGCTACCTGGGCCCTAGTGGAAGTGGCAGCCTTAATGATCTCTGAATCATCCTCTGAATCACCCTTGGAGCTATCCTTCCAATTATTGAAAAAAGCACACATTCCTAGCCAAATAGTTCTTTTTTTTCCTGGTCCTATAGAATCTCTGAAGTTAAATAGCCTTCCTTCATTCTGTCACACTTCTCTGTCCACTTTATTTCAGATTGGCAGTGTCTTAGCTGTTATGGCCCAACTTCTATTGCTGGCTCCTACTGAGAAGGTTATGAGTCACATCCACAATCTCTGTATTAGTGCAGGTTCTCCAGAAAAACAAAAGGAATGGAAGATATATATATATATATATATATATATATATATATATATATATATATATATATAAAATATTAAGAGGTTCATAGTACGAAATTAGCTCACACCGTTTCAAGGTTAAGAAGTCCCAAGATCTATATGCAAGCTGAAGATCCAGGAAAGTCAATGGTATAGTTCCAGTGTACGGCTCAAGAACCAAGAAGAGCCAGAGGTATAGGTTCTAGTATAAGTCCCAGGACGAAGTCGGAGAAGTTCTGTGTCTAAGCTAAAATCAGGCTGAGAGAGTGACTTCTTTCTTCCTCAACCTTTTGTTTTCTCATTCAGATAGATGCCCACCGTGGGGAAGACAATCTGCTTTACTCACTCTACCAAGTCCATGTTAACCTCACACAGGAACACGCCCACAGACACATCCAGAGTGGTGCTTAACCAAATATCCAGCTCCCACTGCCTGTCAAGTTGACATATAACATTAACCATTTCAATCTCTTTATCAAATATCTGTTCAACTATACCCTTAGTATTCTTTGTAGAACAAGCTTTCTCACTCTCACTCCCCATTTGTTTTTTATTTGTTTGTTTGCTTGCTTGTTTTTAATATAGATGGGTCAAGATTTTCCAAATCCTCAAGTTCTGGTTCCTTTTTGTTTAATGATTCTTTCATCCTTTCATCTCTCCCCTCTCACATTTTCCTTTAAGCACTGAAGAAGGCCTAAGCAGCACCTTCAATACTTGGCTTAGAAATCTCCTCTCTAAATATCCAATATAGGTGCTCACAAGTTCCACCTTCCACAGTACTCTAGAACACAATTCAGCAAGGTTCCCTGACACTTTTTTTTTAAAAAAAGAATTGCTTCTCTCCACCTTCCTCTAACCTGTTCCTCTTTTCCCTCTGAGCCCTCACAGAAGGACTTTTATGTCCATATTCTACCAGCACCCTGTGATTATTTATGTGTTCACTGAGTAGATGGAAGCCTTTTCTCCAAGTCTCCTCTTTTCTAAGTCCTCACCAGATTCGCCTTTGCTGTTTGTATTTCTGCCAATAGCCACTTCATCACCATCTCGGCTTTTTCTACCATGCCTCTTAAAATTCTTCCAGTCTCTACCCAACATCCAGTTCTAAAACTACTTCGACAGTTTTAGGTTTTTATTATAGCAGCATCACATTTCTTGGTACCAAAAATCTGTATTCTTCAGTTTAGGCTACCATAACAAAGTATGATAAGCTTCAAGGCTTAAACAAGAGAAGTTTATTTTCTCACAGTTCTGGAGACCAGAAGTCCCAAATCAATGTGCTAACTAATTTGCATCTCTTTATCCTCAAGTTCTGGATAGAGGGCCTTCTTCCTGGCTCCTGGAGAGCTTCCTTCTTGGTGCGCTCCCACATGGCAGAGAGAGAGAGACAGGGAACTTTTTCAAGTCTCTTCTAATGAGAACACAAATTCTACTGGAATCAGGCCCAGTTCTTATGACCTCACTTATCCATAATTAGCTCCATAAGGACCCTTTCTTGAAACACTGTCACATTGGGAAATTGAGGATTCAACAGATATATTGAGGGAGACACAAATATTTAGTCCATAACAACAACCTATATCATTTCTGCAAATAACCAACACAGTAAGGTTCACATGAATATATTATAAAATAATTTGCTGTGACCATCAATGTGAAATGGATGATAATAATACCTTTCCATTGTTTCTTTTGGCAAGAGGAGGACCTAAAAAAAACAGAATGCCTAGACTTCAACTAGCTTGTCACCTCCAGTCGATCAGTTGTGACTACCTAGAGGACTATACTGAGAGGCTCATGTTGAGAGTTATGGTGACATGATTTGTTGTAATGTCTTCTGTGACCATGGTCACACACCACATACCTATCATGGATGTAAAGAATTCTAAACAAAGCCTTAAAAACTACACCATTACCCTGGTTTGCTCATCCAATGTGAGGCTATATTTTCTATATCAACAAACACAAGATAATAACAGTCCAACCATTGGGAGTAGTTCAGATAAGTTATATCTCCTTAATGTAACAATATGATCTTCAAAATATACATATATATATACACATACATGTGTGTGTATGTATATATATATATATATATATTTGATGATGTGGAAGTGTTTGTGACTATTTATTATGTGAAGAAGTGGGTTTCAAACTGCATTAAGTATGATCACAGTTTTCAAATAGATTGTTGAGCCGGGATGTATGTAAAGACAGTACTGATGATTATCAACACAAAGCAAGTCAGACTGCATTCCTTACCTCCTTCTACTTCTTCCTAGGAGGAGTTCTGGGGGTTTTCACTCTTTATATTATTGTTACTGTTGTTATAATTATTGTTTTGTTCTGTTTTAGATTGTTTGTGTCTTTTTAAGGTTGCACAAAAGAAACAGAGAAACTATTAACCTGGTAGGGTATTGAATTTATTGCTGTATGAAGCATCAATACAACCAAAATTTGTTTGCCTGAAAATGTTTAATTCTGAACAAATAAAAATCCCTTCCAAGGAAACACAGGATGAAAAGGGCCAGGTTCAAACTTTTCAAGAAAGGAAATCAAGAGAACCAATAAACTAGGCAGAAGGAAGAAAGACAAAAATCATCCTCCATGTGAGGCAAACCTGGATGACTGATACATTGAAAGTAAAGAGCTATTTCATAATATCTTCCAAACTCTGGCATGTGCTGAGCATCTGGTAGTGAAGTTTTCTTAGTACACTTAAACTTTACGCTTTCAAGGTGTCACTTGCATATCTACAGGGTATGTATGCACAAGTGTGAAAAGAAAGTCAGAAACAATAATATCAAGCTATTGACAGTAATTACCCAAGAGCAGTAAGATTATGCATGGTTTTTATTTTGTTTAACTATATTTTAGAATTTTTTCCTACCACAAATAAGTAGTCCTTCATGTAAGATTTTTTGTTTTTAATTGTAACCATGGTTCTAACAAGGGAAAGCCTGCAAGAGGAACTTCTGGTGAGGAGATTTCCATATTCTCTGCATGTTTCCCCCTGAGTGACAAGCAATGGAACATGCCCTGGACTTCTAGAAATTGTACAGCTGGAAGGGGTCTTAGAGCTCATGTGTTTCCTGCTCTCATTCTGTAAATGAAGAAACTCAAGACTGAGAGTTGCTAGTGCATTGCTTCCAGTGAAGATTCACAGCAACAGAGCAGAGGAATCATTTAGATTTGCTGGTTCATCATTGAACACTTTCATGACATGACAGGAAATGCAGCCCTGTAACACTTTGATTCTGTAGTGTTTCCAATTAATTCCATTCAAAACTAAAACTAAAAATGTGAATTTGTTTTTTGTTTGTTTGGGGGCCAACAACAAAATAATGGAATGAGCAAAGCTTGAAAGCATAAAGCCAATCAATTTAGAGAAGTTGCCTTAAATCAGTGGCCAACCTCTCAGGATATGTCAAGTGGACCTGCGTCTGTAAAATGCCTATCCTGAAAGTCAATGCTGATCTCTGCACTACATTCTCATCCTTTATAACAACCTCCTCAGGTGAAACATGATTGGATCACTGATGATTTCCTCCTCCCATCCCAAGACAATGCAGCAAAATTATTTCTTTCGCATCATATTTTTAAGTATGTCTGTCTCTGATTGATGGGTGCCAAGTTCCTTTTTTTCTATCTCTTCTACCTAAGAGTGAAGTTTAAAAAAAAAAATATTTGCAATAATGCTGACCTTCTTCAACTTGCCTCAGGTAGGATGAGTAAGACCATATCTATCTCTGAGCTCCCCAGAGACGGACATCAGAAATGATCATCAGCCTGGCTCTTGTGGAAGATACCTGCTAAGCCTGGCAAGACTCCAAACCTCTAAAGTCACTTCCCTGCCTCTCATCTGTATCTCTCAACTAGATACAGAAATTGAAAACAGGAACCAGTATCTTGGTTAAATCAGATTCCAAAATAGTTTTGCAGCGTGGGTAAAAAAACAAGGTAAGAGGTGCAAAGGGGAAGCTCTCTGAAAGCAGAGGGTGATTAATCAGCTTTCAAATATACTTTTTCCTTTCCCACATGTTTTAAATCAGACTTTTTTCCCATAGGCCTGCAGATGGTCCCCTCCAAGGTTGACTGTCACTGATCTCTGAAGGGCAAAACTAGAACTGAAACCGGCAAGCTTTGCACCTGTGGGTCAGTTTCATTAACAAATGTGGGCCCTCATTTGTTTGTAAGAGCTGCCCCAACAAATGTCACTGTGAACAAGGAGCACTCTGACCCTGGGGTGACACAGCACCTTCTCTTTAACCATCCAGCTCTAGGCCTCACTCTGTGTTGGTCCAGGGCAGGTATCTTAAGTCAGTCTTGAAGTCTCTATAAAACTTGAGGAAAGTTTAATTACTAATTGACATCCCTGACCTGAGATAGCATCTTTTTTTTTAATCATTTAAATTGCCACAAAATAATTGTTCACCCTTTTCAGAAAAATTTCATCACTTTGATTTTCTCAGTTTTTACCCTCAGTACAACTAAGTCACGGAGAGGACACATTGATGAGGCCAGCTAGTGGACCCATCACACATCAATGGCCTTTTTCTACCAGCGGAGCTATCTACATCCATAAGAGAAATCTTCTGAAGAATTCTGTGAAGAGCAGAAATATTAGACCAGATCTGTGGCAGATGGAGGAATGGTACACATTAGAAGTAGAGCTATTAGGAATTACTGAAAACAAAAAGAACTGGGAATCTTGTCTACAGTATTTATCCCTGTTTTACAGAATAAAAACCTAGACACATAGAGACTAACTTGCCCAGTTTATATATGTAAACTAAATTATAAAGGTTCCTTATAAATACCTTTGCAATATGTGAAGCACATGATACATTTGATTGAAGCAGTTAGTAGTTAGTAATTATCATTTTAACAAATTAGAAGTACATGCTTTAAGAAATGAGCAGAATCATTCATTTTGAGCAAGGCTTTGGGCTGGCAGTGAATCTAGATGACAGTTTTACTATTTAAGAACAGCAGATCTTTGCATTACAGAAACTATCCTTGATCACAAGATAAACTTGAATCAGGGGCGGAAAAGACTGTGAAATTTCCATTCCAAATATCCATCAAGTTCTTATAATGAGCCAGTCCCCAGTGCATGCTAGTTTGCCATGGAAATATCGCCATTCATTCTTTTTAAATTATTTATTTATTCTAATTTGTTATACATGATGGCAGGATGCAATTCGTTTCGTATTACACATATTGAGCACAATTTTTCAAGTCAATGGTTGTACACAATGTATTTTCACACCATTCATGTCTTCATACATGTACTTAGGGTAATGATGTCTAACTCATTCCATTGTCATTCCTACCTCCTTGCCCCCTCCCTACCCCTTCCTCCCCTTTGCCCTATCTCAAGTTCCTCCATTCCTCCCATGCTCCCCACCCCTATCGCCATTATGACTCAGCAACCTCATATCAAAGAAAACATTCAGCCTTTGGTTTTGGGGGATTGTCTTCTTTACCTAGCATGATATTCTCCAACTTCACCCATTTGCCTGCAAATGCCAGGATTTTATTCTCTTTTAATGCTGAGTGATGTTCCATTATGTATGTAAACCAAAGTTTTCCTATCCATTCATCTAGTGAAGGGCATCTGGGTTGGTTTCACAACTTAGCTATTGTGAACTGTGCTGCTATAAACACTGATGTGGCTGTGTCTCTGTAGTATGCTGTTTTTAAGTCCTAAGAAGTGGTATAGCTGGGTCAAATGGTGGTTCCATTCCCAGATTTCCAAGGAATCTCCATATTGCTTTCCACATTGGCTGCACCAATTTGCATTCCCACCAGCAATGTATGAGTATGCCTTTTCCCCCACATCCTCTCCAACACTTATTGTTGTTTGTATTCTTGATAGCTGTCATTCTGACTGCAGTGAGATGAAATCTTTGCAATAGTAACAAGAACAGCATGGTATTGGCTCCAAAATAGACCTGTAGACCAATGGTACAGAATAGAGAACACAGAGACTAACCCACATAACTACAATTATCTTATATTAGACAAAGGCGCCAAAAACATACATTGGAGAAAAGATAGCCTCTTCAACAAATGGTGCTAGGAAAACTGGAAATCCGCATGGAACAAAATGAAATTAATCCTCTCTCTCTCACCATGCACAAAATTCACCTCAAAGTAGATCAAGGACCTAAGAATTAAATCAGAGACTTTGAGCCTGATGGAAGAAAATGTAGGCCCAAATCTCCATCATGTCGGATTAGGCCCCTACTTCCTTAATAAGACTCCCATATCGCAAGAATTAAAACCAAGAATCAATAAATGGGATGGATTCAAACTAAAAAGCTTCTTCTCAGCAAAAGAAACAATCAGTGAGGTGATTAGACAGTCTATAGAATGGGAGCAAATCTTTACCTCAGGCACATCAGATAAAGCACTAATCTCTAGGACATATAAAGCACTCAAAAACCTTTACACCAAATAATAATAAAAATAATAATCCAATTAACAAATGAGCCAAGGAACTGAACAGATACTTCTCAGAAGAAGATATACAATCAATCAACAAACATATGAAAAAATGTCCAACATCTCTAGCAATTAGAGAAATGCAAATCAAAACTAAGATTTCATTCTTATTTTTTCCTCAAAATTCCAAAAACTTAATAAGGAGAGAGAAATAACCATCTATAATACAAAGCAAAATATATTCCAAATAGAACTAGAAATGAAGAACATTTAGAACCCAGAGGAAGTAAGGAAAATTTCAAAAACTGTACAGCATCAGCCTTTCTGCCACAACCAGACATGAGCACAATCTTCCAAGACAAAGAACAAGCTACAAACACAGAGCTGACAGGGAGAAAAAGTTGGCCCTTGTAAGGTGCTGGCAGGGTAAAAATGACTAGTTGAATGGAGGAAGGGTGGCCAATCAAAAAGAGCAGAAGGATTTGGTGTCCAGCTGGAGAGGACAGAATGTTTTGAACATTCTAAATAGCCGGCCGGAAGGGGAAAAAAGACAGAAAACAAACAACAGAAAGCAACATGGCCAAAACTTTGTTTAAGCAATTCAATCAGTGGCTTCAACCTGATCCAGACATAAATGGTGATAGACTATAACCAACAGAAGGTACCAGAATAGAAAATGGGTGAGCTACAGTTGGTCTCATCAGCATCAGTTTTCTAAGCATTTATTATGCATAGGATGTTATGCTTTGGGCTAAAGCTCCACCAGCAGCTCTAAGACACCTTGGCACTCAGAGAACATACAGTTTAGTTAGTAATATGGGAATAACAATTGAGGAAATCATC
The DNA here is from genome assembly GCF_045843805.1 of Urocitellus parryii. Lineage (NCBI taxonomy): Eukaryota > Metazoa > Chordata > Mammalia > Rodentia > Sciuridae > Urocitellus > Urocitellus parryii. The sequence continues at coordinate 85,381,301 of NC_135541.1, read as the reverse complement.
GCTTCTCGGCCTTTTGGCTAAGATCAAGTGTAACAATTGAGGAAGCCCAGGTAAATGCCAAATAAGACTTGTATGAAAATAAGTGCTTTGGAGCTTAGAGAACAAAGTAATAGGAGAACAGAAGTCAAGAGGCAAGAAAAAAAGGAATCATAGTAAACTGAGGATAGGGCTCAAGAAAGAGAAATGAGGATATGAAACACCTTGTCACTGAAATAAAGAAAGAGCAATTTGAGTTTATGCTAAACAGCTATAAAGACACTCAAATGAACATAATATTCTGTGGTACCTAACGTGCTTGCCCACAAGTGCTGAAACCATTTGGACCCAGAAACTTTCTAGCAGGTGAAATTGCAACCAGGTCCACAATAAATAGACAACAGTTCATTAAAAGCATTGTACATGTTAATAAAAATATTTTTTTAAATTTATACTCAAGAGTCCCATTTTTACAAGATAGAGAAAAATGCCTCTGGTACAAGTGATAGGATTAATTAGAAACATCTGTGAAAGAATGATTATCTATCTATAAAACTGTGTATTTCTTGTTGAATTATTCAGATGTATTGCATGTATAGATGATAAATTTCAGAGTGTCTTATACCTAGCATGGGGTGAGAGCAGTCATGTATTTAGAAAATGTGAAATCATTCTCTTTTGTTTAAAACATGCAGTGGAAAATGACTGCTCATTTGGAAAGTGCTTTATTTATGCAAATATGCATTGTACTTACATAGTAAATAATTCATTTACTTTCCAATGCAATCAAGATTCAATCATCTCCCAAATACCCTACTGTCCTCTTTGAAGTACTAAATGTATCTCATACTTTCCATTCAAAATGTAAATAAAATACCTATAAGAATTTTTAAACCACTGGTTTAAAAAAAAATATTAGTACTGCCCTGCTTGCCAATCAATAAATTATGGTAAAGACATCTAGATAGAGGGGAAAGTAAGCATTTACCACCTAATATAGAGTCACAGACCCCCAAAGATACGGACAACCCAATCCCCTAAACATGTGAATGTATCACCATAAGCATGGCAAAGGTGACTCAGCAAATGTGATTAAGTTAAGGATCTCAAGCTGGTGAGATGATCCTGTATTATCCACCTGGGTCTGATGTAACCACAGGGTTTGTCTAAGCATCAGGAGGATTGTAGAAAAGATGTGATGAAAGAAACTGTCACAATCGTATAAAGAAGGAGTGTTGAGCCATGGACTGCAGGCAGCCTCTAGAAGCTAGGAAAGGTAAGACAACCGATTTTTTCCTGAAGTCTCCTGAAGGAACATACCCCTACCAACCCATTTGAGACATCTGATCTCCAGGAATGTTAGAGTAGATAGGTGTTGTTTCAGGCCATCAAGTTTGTGGCACTTTGTTACAGCACAAATAGGAAACATCAGCACAAATACATCATCTTTTTCAAAAACAAAAATCCTATCTTAAAGGGGCATGGTTGCATACACCCGGAATCCTAACTACCTAAAAAGTTGAGGCAGGAGGGTCATGAGTGCAGGCCAGCCTGGGCAACAGAATGAGACCTTATCTCAAAACAAAAAAGAAAGAAAAATCTTATTTACCAAGATCATTCATCTTGCCTTGCATAACATCCATAGGATATGTATGGGAGCTGCACCCATTAATGGAAAGGCAGTGAGAGCTACCATCCAACCATCCACAACCATTTACAAGGAAGCTTACTGGGACTAGATGCATAAAATATAAATTAAATATTAATATAAGTTTGGATTTACTAAATATCAATGTTCAACAATCTTATAGGGACCAGATAGTATATTTTTTTGTTTTGTGGGTCATGCAAACCCTGAAGTCTACTGTTGCCTTACAAAAACAGCCATACTCAATGTTAAAAGGACTGTACTGACAGGCTATGTATAAATAAAACGTTATTTCTGGAAAAAAAAAAGTGGTATGTCAGATTTAACCCATAGTTTCACCCCTTTCAAAATATTAATATTTGTAGCACATTGGAGCTCAGAGATGGAGCCCTCTGCTTAAGCAAAGGAAGAACCTTGGGGATTTCATCCACATCAGCATATCAAAAGAGTTTAAAAACCAGTATGAGAGAATGGATATATGGATTAAAAATGCATTTGTCATCAGGTCTGATCAAAAATTAGAGGGAATCTAAATTTGTTTCAGGACCCTATCTGTTAAAACGTATTTCTTCCCGGGTTTCCACTCTCCACATCCCTTCCTACCCTTGAATTGTCTCAGAGTGTCTCAAACAAGAGCACTTTCAGCTTAACCAATTCTTAACTCTTCTTGTTGCTATGAAAAGAAACAAAACAAAACTTTATTTCAGCTCATAGACTGGGCAAAGGGAAGGTTAACACCCTGCCTGTCTTCCTTTGTTCACTGTATACACTATAGTGTCTGCATTTTCTACTCCAGAGTATATGAAATATTCCAACTTCAATTATCTCTGCAGGGATGAGAGTTTCCCCTTCTCTGTTTTATAGTTCAGAGATAACAGTACATCCACTGCAATGGTAGAAAAAGTAATTGGGGTGGAAAAACTCTCTACGATAAATGAGTTATTGATAAATAACTCTTCCCAATATTTTTTTTGTGACTACTTTTAGTGTCCTTTACTCAAAGGAAATCACATGAAGAATTCAGAATAACAAAGTAAAGATTCTAATTTTCATTTCAATCACTCCTTTAAAGCCCTGGAGTAGTTGTTCTTAAAGAACAGACTTCAAATTTTGATGAAATGGCTACTCATGTTGCTCACCACCACTCCTTTGCTTCCAAGCATTTCTCCATCATTTTCTATCCATCCTGTTGAGCAAATCAACCCTCCAGATAGAAGGCAGAATCATATACAATGAGTTCTCCTGGGAGGGGTATTTATCTTCTGCCTCAACAATGCTAACTTTCCACTGGCTTCTTCATTAATGTAATGTGCTTCTTAGAGTTTCTGTTCCTTAATGCGGTATTGAGTAGGGAATAAGATGAAAGGACTTGGAAGAGCACCATAATAGATGCACGTACATGTCTGAGACACTTGCCGATGCACAGGAGAAGAGAAATCTCCTTACGTTCCTGCACATTAGAATAATGTCAAGGAAAGTGCAAACTTGCAAGGCAGAATTGGAAAAGATTTGAGATCGTACCTTTATCACAAAGAAATGTTGAAAGGTTAACAGATGCCCTGGTGGTCAATTTAGATTAAAACACAACTTTGATGACAGGCATTCAATAGAGAAGTCAATAGACTTGGGCTGATTGAAATGACTAGCACATAGGAACTGAATCTTAACAAAAACCTTTCTATTCATACAAAATTATATATATATATATATATTTAACTATATATATATATACACAACATATATACATATATATATATAAAATATATTTATATAATTATGTTTATTAAAATTCTATAATGTGTTTTAAAATGAAATGAAGGAATTATTTCAAACTATTAACAGTAGCTAGGTTTGATTTTCATCACTATATATTTCTGTATTTACACATATGAGTAAATATAACGTTTACAATTAAAAGATTAAGATGAGTAAAAATCCTTCTTTTTCATTCCTTTTCTTAAAGCTTAAGGCCCTGAGGAAATTCTCTCTGCTAAGAAACAAACATCAATTGAAAAAAATAATTACACATGGATACCTTGTACTTAGAAGGAAAAGAACCCCCAAACATTGACCCTATGCCCAGAATAAATGAAGACAACGCACAGGAAAACAGAGAGTGTTGGTGTACCCTGGGAGGGGTCCTCGGGGGCCCAGGAGGACAGGAAGCTGGCCACAGTGGGAGGCAGGTAGGCATGATATCAGAAGGCATTTCTGCTCTACTACCACCCTCCACTTCATTCCCAATTCGCAGATTTCCCCTCTCATCCAGTATCCTTGACTCACCATCTTAAAATTCCCATGAACTTATTTAGACTGAATAGTAATGCCTATGGGTAAATCTTATCAAGTGGTATTTGCGTTTGGGCAAGAGAAAAAAAAAAACTACGTGGTGAGTAAAAGCAAAGAAATAAAGATCACGGTGAGGAAAGTTGCATATTAGAAATAAGAAAGGAAAAATCTGAAGAAGGAAGTATTTGTGGTTTTCAGAGGGGACCTTCTATCGGGCACACACCACTGATGAAGTAAGATAGATGGCACTTGTGAGTAGCAGTCAATGACAGCCAGGGCTCATAAGCATGTTTCTATGTCTTCCTAGTGGCACAAATTTGGATAAGACTTTAAGTTCATTTGCCTCTGTTTAATCATTCATGAAGCTTGTTTCTCGAAAGTTTACGAGAGTTAAAGGAGCTAATCCATGCAAAGTTCATAGAACAGTGCCTACCATACATAAGAGAGATGACCAAGGTTAATGATAATTATTATCACTAAATATATACAATGCAGTTTCTATCTCCCAAGAGAGGTGAGAATGCTCGAGCCTGGGACCCAGGGTTAATTCATTCTTTGAGCCTAGTTTGCACAAGGCAGTGCAGAAATGTTATTGAGTCAATATAATGAAGTCGATTCTAGAAAAAAACTAAAACATCCATCCAGACACATCTCCCCTGGACTCCCTGCAGCCTAGGTAAACCTCAGTGTTCCCCTCTCCAGGTGTGCCCTAGCCAGAGCCATGAGCCCCAGGAATAACCCATGTGCACACCACAAATTTCCCTTATGATCATTTAGTGAGAACCCTTGATTGGTTCCCTTTCTGAACTCAAGAGAAAGCCTCTCGAGAGCAAGGACCATGTTTATTACGACTACATTCAATCACTACTTTCCTTCTAGTTCCTTGTATAACATTGGTACATCACAGATGCCCAATAAATTTTTGGTTAATAAGAATAACATTACTGACATTTCATGAACTCACATATTGTACAAAGTACAAAACTGATTCTCATAGCTCACAGTGCTTTTATTAATCCCACGTAATAGGCAAAAAAAAAAAAATCACAACTCAGAAAAGGAAATTTTCTGCAGTGGTACACACATGGGATGCAAATTCAGGTCTGGCTGGCTCAGAATTCACTCTGCTACACAACTTCCTGTCTAAAGAGTGACATCCCACCTCAAGCAGAAAACTTAAGGGGAAAAGTAGAGGTCATCTACAAATTTCTTATGACCTATACAATTTATATTTCTCTAACTTAAACTTTGTGTTTTAACTAAACGGTAGTTTTGGATGGATATGTTCTGAGTAAGTCTTATTGTTGAGGAACTTTGAGGAAAGAAAAAGAAGTCAGCATATTTTAGAAGTTCTGTTTAGAGCAATGCTGGTGACAAAAGAAAAAAAATCAATAAAGAAAACTGGGCATTGAGAAAGAAACACTGGACTAATGGTAAATGAGAATGTCTTATGCAAAAAAAAAAAAAAAAACAGACAAAACTACGTAAATGCCTTTCCACAATTTAGTCTTCAATATCCTTATGACAAAATTCAAAGGAAAATAAAGTATATTGGCTGGGGGAGGGGATGAAGAAAGAACAGATCTAAATCATTTCTTATAAATCTGAGTTTATACCTAAGAACTTCAGTTCTCACCTTTTACCTGAAGCCATGGTGCTCTTAGAGTACAAAGTGTCCAACCAGAGGGAAGAAGCTCTCAACTTGCAGAAAAGCTCCAGGAGGGAGACTCCAGAGAACTGAAATAATGAGGCTGACACCCAAGAAAGGCCATAGCCATCAGAGAGCTTTGGAAGTGTCCAAGGAATGTAATGGGCCTCTGAACTAGTGTGCAGAACACTGATTTTGATTGCTTCACAATGATACTCTATAATGTGATGCGGCATGATATGATTGCATGTATAATTTTGCATGTAAAGTGGGAGGTATGTATGTCTACGATTATGTATATAATATGAGGTGTATGTGATGGTGATTTGTGATTATATGTGTGTAAATGTCATAGAATCTGTGTCAGGGACAGAACACAATTACCCCTGTGCTAATGTGGGAGAATGGTCTGCAGCAACAGAAGGACAATGCCTGGTCCTTCCTGGCAACCACCTGATGGGCAGGGAGCAGAGACAGGGAGCAGGGGAGGACTCCCAGAGCCAAATGATATAGACTTTTCCTGCAGAAAATTAGCCTCAATTCATTGGGGAAAAAGAAAAAAAAAAGGACTTCTTATGTAAATTCTAACAAAAGGAGATCTTGACTTTGCCAGTTTGGCAAGTTAAAAAAATTGGATAACATCTAGTGTTGGCAAAATTGTGGAAGATTTAATACTGTATGCACGTGTGGTAAGAGTATGTGGTACACGATTTCTGGAAGTCATTGGCAATATTTACTACAATGTACATCCCACATACATTTTGATCAAATAATTCCATACTGAAGGAACTTATCATAGGAAATGGAAAGGGAAGTGTGGAAATGTGTAAGTGAACAAATATTTTTTGCAACACCATTCCTAGCACCAGACAATGTCTATCAACTAAGGATTTAAATAATAATAATAATAATAATAATAATAATAATACAGCTTTATGAAAGATAAGCTGCGGGGTTAGAGGTAATGACCCAGAAAGACACTCAATACATAGTGTTGAGGTAAAAGATTACCTTGCCCCAAAAGACAAACATTGTATGGTTTTGTCTCAGAATGACAAAATTGTGTTCACTTTTATGGAAAATACTTGATGGTTTACAGCAAAATTTTAACAATGGGTTATGTCCAGGAAATGATGTCACTGCAGATAGGGAGAGAATTTCATTTTCTGATTTACACACAAGCATTTTTCTCCCAAAGACCATATATCATTATTATATTTAGGAGAAAATAGCAATTGCAGTGTTCCATTTAGGAAGGAAGGAAACTTTTTCAAATGCCCTGTGGTACAGATTCAGTTTCTGTCTCTCCAGTTCTTATCTGAGGCCAGAGCCAAATTCCCAACCTACACAACTTACTAAGAATTCAAGTCCCTAGACTTCTGAATTGTTTTCTCACTCATTCATAGGGCCTGGTACTTCCTGTGCAGCTTGTAGAACTGTCGCCATCTGGGCAAAATAGAGTTATAGAAAACAAGCAAGGAAAGTCCATTTCCAAGAGCCCAGCGAGTGCTCACTGACAAATGGAGAAAAACGGGGAGCTTCGGCTGTTCAGGGCCTTATGGATGGTTTAATTTTCTTCTATAGTAAAATTGAAAGCAAGATCTAAATGTGGTCTTACAACAAAATCACCAAGAGGCATTAAGAATGCATGATATTCAGTATACAAATGTGCAGATCACCTTTTTATACACAGCAATAATGTTTAGATTTCAAGCTGTATGTAGAATAATGAAACAGTGTCCTATTTTGAGCAATGCTATAGCTCCATCTAATTGTTTTGAGCTTTGCTTTGTGCCTGTGCCTTGCTGAAATAGAGCCCTTCATCATTCATAGCATGTCTTGTTTTCACAAAGTACAGAACCATTCCTCTCTCTCTCTCCTTTGTGTGAAAAGATAGCTTTTATTACACAGGAAAAGACGCCTTATATCTTATAACCCATAAATATTTTCATTTCCTATCCTGTTTTTCCTAAACTTATTATGAATTTAATATTTTTCTATATACCTAGCAATTTTCCAAGTTTTTTTTTAATCTTTAATCACTATTTCCCAAAACATTTTTTTCTTTCTCTGACCTCATCTCTACTACCACCACCTCCTACTTCTTTGTAATCTATAAATAAGATCCTGAGTATAATAAGTGTGTTCTATTTAGAAGCATTTGGGGAGAAAAGACTTGGAAGTCAAGGAATCATACAGACCAATGCTATAACTTATCTATCTTGTAAATTTTCAGTTTTTAATGTGGGATATTTTTAAGTGAATATATTTTTTATTTTGGTTGTTCTATAACTATAAAAAATTAAGCAAAGAAAGGCAAGGAAATATTTTGAGAGAATTTAAAAGTTAATGGCAGTTGACTCAGGAGTCAGTTACAACCAAGGCATGCTCAGGACTAATCCATGGAAATTGTTTTTAATCCTGAAAATAAATCTTCCCATTAAGAGAAACACACATCCTTTACAAGTGCTAATTCCTCTAAGAATCTAGGTCCCTTCTATCCGGCATGCAGCTTCCTTTTCTTGGAAAACACCAAAGACTGCTTTTTATCTTCTTGGCATCAACATGTTGTCAGTAACCTGAAGGAGGATATAAGGAAGTTATGATGCAAAAATAAATAACCATGACCTCATATGCAGAAAACGAAATTGTAGGAAAACAGTAAGAAAAAACAGTTCCCATAATCATCTCTGTGCCTATCTTTGTGTATGCTCAGATGACAACAGGAAATGTGTGGAGCACATACTGATGGGCCAAAGTGAACAGCAGACAAAGCACATCCCATGTGATTCTGAATTAAGTACAGCTTTAGGACTTTGATGGCTAAATGACCTTGAATCTGACACACAGCAGCTCTCAGTCTCCTGCAGTCGTGCAGAGCCTTATTTATGACTCAAACCCTACAGATGTTTAAGAAGAGCTGGAATTTTCCTCCACCCCTTACATTTTCACCCCTATCGCAGGAGAAGATTAGACCATTAATACTTTGGTGGGTTTCTTTCCAGTGCTTTTTCTGTGTCACACTAAGATATAACCATAAAGAACATGTTGCTCTTGTTGTTCACAATGGAATTGAGACGTTTGGTTGATTGTGATGGGTTGCATTACCATTGCCTGCTATTGACCCCTGTCCTTTATGTACTTCCCTGTCCATTGCCATATAATTTATAGTTCCCCTGAAAAAGTACATTCCAGACAGTGGAAATTTCCATAGGCAATGTGAACTCCCCATCTGGATCTCAGAGAAGTCTCAACTAATGTCACGTGAAAATTTGGGATTGTCTTGTGGATTGTAGCTCCAAAATGGTATCTCAGATGATGCTGTTATTTGAGTCAGGGAACCATGGATGAGAGCTGTATTCCAATTACTATGGCTGTGTTAGAGAAACAGAATAAGTATTTTTTCCTTCTACATTCACACTAAACACACTCTACCTCACTTCTGACACTTGATGGATAGGGTTTTTTTCCACATACACCAAGCAATTCTCCAGCATGTGTCAATGTGGTATCCTGAAATTTAATTCAATCCTTACATTATCCACCTGGAATTAGTCAAATCCTACAGGTTAAGGGCTCAGTCCCACAAGACAACCCCATTTCAGATGCCAATTCCAAGTAGCAGGTTGATACCAAAACTTTTAACTGAGGAGCTATAAGTCAAATACTTAAGTTGTGGTTTTAATGACAGCAATAGTTACTTTCAATTCATAGGAATTTTGACAAGATCTCTACCAGCTCATTTTTCTAGCCTCCTAGATTGTATTTTCCAAGGAGGGAGAGAAGTATATCTTATACCCTGTGGACTTCTTAAAATGAGGCCCTTTTCCCACCAAAATATGGACATCTGTGTTCTTTCCCCTTGGATTTGTATCAAGGGAACTTGTTACTGCTATTTGTACCACCAAGGTGCAGTGGAAGTACAGGACTCTAACATGTTCCCTTCCTCCTTTTGGTCTCTCTCCAGCTGGGGGCACCCTCTGACGTGTTCCCCTATCTCTTTTGGGACTCTCCCCATGGTCTCTCCAAAATGGTAGCCTCAGAATAGTTGGATTTCTTATTTGGAAGATTAGAACTTCTACTTCACTTCCACTGCACCTTGGTAATTGGAACGTTTGATTGATAGTGATAGGTTGCATTACCATAAGGACAAATAGCAGTAACAAGTTCCCTTGATACAAATCCAAGGGGAAAGGACACAGATGTCCATCTTTTGGTGGGAAGAGGGCCTCGTTTTAAGAAGTCCACAGGATATGAGATATACTTCTCTCCCTCCTTGGAAAATACAATCTAGGAGGCTAGAAAAGTGAGCTGGTAGAGATCTTGTCAAAATCCCTATGAATTGAAAATTACTATTTCCATCATTAGAACCAGAACTTAAATATTTTCACTCCACTTACTGATCAAATTTGAGATGATTAGAATAAAATTGAGTTATAATCATGCTTTCCTTTGTCATTAAGTGAAAGGATTTTACTCAGCTTTAGATCACTTTAATCTGTATATCAATAAATATTTACATGAGAATTTCATTAGTCTCTGCTACTCAAAGCTTTCTTTCATGACTTTTTCAGAAGATGATTACTAAAAACATGTAAAGTTTAGTATAAATAAGATGAATGGGAAGACTTTTTTATAAATACATTGATAAATTGCTCATAATAAATGTAATTTCCTTACCTTCTGTGGATAAAGTAAAGACCAAGAGGAAAAATAGGGCTATAAACCAAGTTATTTATTCAGAGTGCTGCAAGTTTCTGGGATCTCTATAAGTACAAAAAGGAACAATCCCCATGGAGAACACAGCCATACTTAAAAGCCATAATTTTAAGTGATCACATGGAGATTTTTGTCAGCCTTTCTGAATCATTTACATCAAATTGGTCTCAACTATTCTGCTAATGTAATTCAGAAAACGCAAAGAGACTTATAAAAATAATCATATTTTCAATAATGAAGATTAAAAACACCTGAATCAAAACACTGATAGGGGGGTTGCAGTTACATGAAGGCTAATGTATTAATTCATGGGCACATTTTCTAGTTAGAAATCGTGTCATCAGCTACTAGCTTGTGATACAAAAATTGCTATACCTATTCAGTTGACTTAAAATTAATTTAGATAACGAGTTAGACACAGTAACCATTTGCCATCAGATGTGTCTAATTTCTAATAAAACAAAATAAACTTACTGTTGCATATTAAATCTTTATCTTTATAGTAGTACTGCACAGGAAGAATTTTTTATGAAGCATATTTTCAAAGAACTAAACATCAAATTATTGTATATTTTAAGTACCCATGCCTGAATATTATAAATTAAACACTTCACCTATTGGATAACAATAACATAAAAAGCAAGTTTATTTGGAAATTAATCTTATTTAAGATTCTGTGATCTTGAAAAAAAAACTGAAGTCATTGCCAAAACTCCTAGATAACTTGAAGAATGCATACATGTCCCAACTTGCTATCCCATGAAAGCAGAGTATATTGTTTCACGTACCTGAAAGATCCAGGACAACTCTTCCTGTGCAGTTGTGATGAGCAACACAGCTGACCCCATCACAGTCTCTTTGTCACTGTGTGTTTTGAATGTAGTCTCTCTCTCTCAAGGGGAGCCCATCCCACATCCTGGCTTGAAACACCATGGTTTGCCTTAAAACACTTGAGCAAGCTGGGAAGGAAAGGGAGAAAGGGAACAGGAGGGGAAGAAAGAAAAGAGCAGAGGGGAAATAGGGGAAATGCATTAAATGTGGCAAAATCGTGATAACTTTTGAATTTGGGTGATAGGTGTGGGGAGATTCACTCTCCTCTTCTCCCTGGTGTACATGTACAAGTTTGGTTTTTTTGGTTTTTTTTTTTTTTTCATTTCAAACCTTTTTTTTTAAAATTTAAGCTTTAATTTACAAAGCCTTATTCCAAAAAGCAAAGGGAATAAAACAAGGAAGAAAGCACATGAGCAGGAGATAAGGGTTCCTAGCCAGAGTGGCACAGCTTGGTGGAATAGGAAAGAGCATTGAAATGGAAGCCATGAGATCTGGTTTCTGACACCAGTGGAATGTGCAACACTCGTGTGCAACTCACATGCTGTTCGCCTTGGTCTCCTGTTTTTAATTCCCTTCAAGACTGAAAATATTGTGATTTTAGACTTGGTTCCCTTGAAAAAAAAATGCTAGAGCTTATGAATAAAATGGGGAAGGTTGTTGCTTTTGTGTTTTTATTTTGAATTTTAGGCTCGTTGTCTCATGTCGATTTGGAAATGTGAATTTTCAGGGTTCATTATGAGAGCTTAGTGAATATGCAAAAGCCTCAGCAGGAGCAGCTGCAGGTAAGAGTTAGAAAGGGTTCTTTTAAGGCCAAAAGAAGAAGAATGTCTTGTCCTTTAAATTCCAAGTACATTTTCACAAACTCACACAAACTAAAGAACACAATAAAATAATGGTTCTTGAGAAAGGCTATTTGGATCATTTGAGAAAGTCCACTTGAGCTGATGAAGCCAAAGCATTCTCTCAATGCACTTTATTACAGTTCATCTATTCAGCCTTGTGCTGCAGAGACTTGGGGGGTGGGGGAATATTGTCCCATCTCAAGGTGTATGACCAGGCAGATGCATAAAATAAAATAAAATAAATCGGCCAAATGGCACCAAGCTTGGGGACCACTTTTAGAAAACATCCTGGCTTTGTTTGACTTCATAGACTGTTTTGAGCTTCAAAAGCCTTTTCCTCATTTTGCCGTATTGCCCCTCTTCTAACCCCTGTAAGTCTGCCACCTCTAATATTTACAAAGGAACACATCTCTATCTAGGTGGGTACATACATCCATCACAGATGGATTCCTAGAGGTGGAACAGGAGGGGACATATGGCATTGTGAATGGGGGACAGGAGCTGTAACCTAACCAAATAGGCAGGAAACAAGATCCAAAGAGGTCTCATTGTCCTCTCGATTCTCATCAGCAGTACCCAGAGAACAAGTTTTCTCTCTCTCTGCCTTCCTCCTCTTAATACCATCCCTTTATTTAAATCAATCAATATTTTCCACTGCAAGAAAATTTTAGTGGGTCACTGTCACACAACTGCAAATGGGGAGTATGAGGAAAACACAGAAGAGATACTATATATTGAGGGCTTACTAAGTATAAGAACTTGAATGACCATTTCTTAGTACCTGCCTCATAATTCCATCTTTCAGATTAAGAATTTGAAGCTCAAACAGTTCAATGCTATTAGAGTTTAGATATGAGGTGTTCCCCAAAACTCCTATGTTAATTCAGAAATATTCAGAGGTAAAATGATTGGATTGTGAGTCCATCCTAGTTTGAATAGATTAATTGGGTGACAGGTATCGGCAGGTGGGGAATGGCTGGAGAAGGTTTGCTGAGTGTGAGCCCTGGAAGCATTCATCCTCCCTGCAACCCCTTTCTCTTACTTTCTCTGCTTCTGGGTTGCCATAAAAGGAGCAGTGCCCTTCTACCATGCCCTTCTGCCATGATATTCTGCCTCACCTCAGGCCAGAGCAATGGTATCTGCCCACTGTGGTCTGAACCTCTGAAACAATGAACCAAAATAAACTTTTCTTTCTCTAAGTCATTCTTATCAGATATTTTGGTCATAGTAATGAAACGCTGGCTAGCAAAAGTACCTTTACTCAAGGTCACCCAAATAGAACATGGCACACATGGAACTCAAATTCTTCTTTGTCAAGCTGCAAAAATTCCAGTGCTTAACTCTATACTATCATGGACCATGAAAGTCACTGCAATAGCCTGCTTACTATGTATGCACACAGAGGTGATTGATGACTTCAAAGAACTTCATAGGACTCAGAGTGGTTCACAAACCACAATGATGTAAAATCACCTGGCATCAGGCCCCATGGGTGTGTCCATAATCACAGTTGCTCAGGAGGCCGAGACAGGAGGATTTCAAGTTTGGGCCAGTCTGCGACAATCAGCAACATTTCAAAATTATAAAGAAAAAAAAAATCATCTGGGGAACATGATAGAAAGTAGATTTGTAGGTTTTTTCCAAATCTGCTAACCCAAACCTCTCAAGTGGGAGGCTTCAAAGAAGGACCACCTTGAGCAGCCTCCGCTGTGATTCTCAGCAGGTGGCCCTCATATAACACCGTTGAAACACACTAGTTTAATAACCCTTGACAGGCTGCTTGACAGGTTGTTCCCCTAACCTAGCAGTTCTCCAAGTTAAGTCTTTGGACAAGCAACACCAGCAGTACCTGGGAACTTGTTAAAAACGTAAGTTCTCAAACACTCCCCCTGAATTTACTAAGTCAGAGCCTCTGGGGCTGAGGCCCAACAGTTTATGGTTTAACCAAGTCCTGCAAAGTGATTCCAATACACATGGAAGTATGAGAACCAAAATTTAGACCATTCCAATCTTGACATTTTCAGGCCTGACCCACATTTCCAACATTGTGGGGAAAGTCTTCAGCATCTTCATGCTTTTATCCTGAGCACTCAACCGATCCCATAAACACTTACCGCAGACCCCACCCTATGCCCCCTCCTCCTGGGCTCTACCCTAGTGGTTTATTCTCTGCTGCCCTGCGCCTGACATCATATTCTCTGGCTTTACACTTTGTATCTATCGTTCTCTATAAGGTTGCTGGGTAAAAAATGATCTGGTTCTCACATTCCTAAAACAAATCCTCCCGACATCAGCTCTGGTGAGTGCCATTGGCCCTAAATGGAATGTCAGTTACTATGATGGCAGTTTGCTCTGATGTTTGCTTGAAAACTCTTGAACTGGATGCCCAAGGACTTACTTCTTTATCACTGGACAATGCTGTTGCTTCTATACTCAACATTCCCTCCTTCCCTCTTCTCAACAGAGCTCCATATTTGTTTAGACTTACCCCATTTTTACTTTCAGAAAATATTACAGGTTAGCTAATATACCAATTAGCTTATGACCCAGGCATGGGTTTGACCAATGAATGGCCATGTAATCTGTTTTTACAATCATATTAAAGGGAGTGAATTGTATTCCTTGCTTGAGGAATTTTCTCTTCTGATGGGTATAAAAAGGAGGCAAAGAGCCCCCATTCCACAAGGGAATTCACCTTTATGAAAACACCCACTTTGACTGCAGAACAGAGAAAGAGATACCAGGTCCCTGACAATGTCAATGAGCTCCAGGTTGTGTTACTCTTAGGCCCAACCCTATAAAAAATCCAAATCCTATAAAAACACTCTGCACTTACAGTTCTGTGCAACGACAAATTCTCTTATTGTTTAAATCATTTTGATTTGGGGACCCTGTATTTATAATCAACAATAAATCTGCATAAAAATTTTATGTAAGGTAGTACTTAATTTCTGGCTCCTTCTCATTTGGATTCTGCTCAGGATCTCATGATCCACTGCATTCAGACCCTTGCATCTGCCTGAACAAGATCTCCTATGACTGCTTTCTATGCTTTTACCTGGCTTCCTCAATCCTCAAAAACCCACATAGTACAAATCCATCTCTTCTCAAGTGACTTTTGTTTCTTAACTCCCAACTTCTTCTCAAGGTTCTTTTGTGCCTTATAAATTATTCCTTCACCTCTTGGATGACTGATCACTATTATTGACACATAAATCACAGACATATTTTTATTTTGCACTTTATAATTTGGGAAAGGTAAATACCTGAGAGAAACCAAATGCTGGGTTCATCTGTCTCTAGAGATGCTATGATTCTCACTGTGCCTCCAAAAGCTCAGGTGTTAATAGTATTTGAAGACAGGCCTTTGGGAGGTAATCTGTATTAGATAAGGTCATTAGGTGCCCCCCCCATCATGACATTAGTGGCTTTATAAGAAAAGAAAAAGAGATCATAACAGGAAACTTACTCTGTATCACTGTGAATGCCCTCAGCCATGTTATAATGTAGCAAGAAGGCCCTCACCAGATGCTTAGCAGACACCAGCATCATGCTGTTGGAATTCCCAGTCTCCAGAAAATGCTTGGTCTCAAGTATTTTGTTGCAGCAACAGAAAATGGACTGAGACAAACAATGTGCCCACTTCATTGGAAGATAAATCAAACTCTACCACGGAATCCAAACCCTATAAAAACACTCAAGTTTCTTTTATTGAAAATTAATGAAGTATGATTCCTTAAAATTAATTTCCTCTGCCAGGCATAATGGTGCACACCTGTAATCCCAGCAGGTCAGAAGGATAAGGCAGGAGGATTGCAAGTTCAAAGCCAGCTTCAGCAACAGCAAGGAACTGAGCAACTCAGTGAGACCCTGTCTCTAAATAAAACACAACATAGGGCTGGGGATGGGCTCAATGATTGAGTGCCCTGAGTTAAATCCCCAGTTTAAAAAAAATTAATTTCCTCAATACAAGAATCATACCCATTTGGGGGCAAATTTCTATTTGTCAACAAGACATACAGAACTATATTTTGTTCTGATTTAGGACATCTTTCTATTTTGGGTATCATATTAATGGGCAATTTTGTCATGTGTCCTTAACATTTATACCTCTCTGCTATGCTAGGCTGGACACTGAATCTGAGCATATTTGAGATAAGAAATAGAGTAGGGTGGATTTAAACCAAATCTAAAATGTACCTTTGAAAATAATGTTTTGTTTTTACAAAGTTCAAAAAATCTAGGGAGCAACATCAAAAGGCCTCAAGTCTTCAGTTGAACGTTTTGGTTTCAAATCATCAGTGGTTTCAGAGTAGCACAGATGATGAACCCCTCAGGTAAAAATATAGGATGGGCTTCCATGGTCATTAGGTGGGCCCCCCATCATGACATTAGTGGCTTTATAAGAAAAGAAATAACAGGATTTAGTTTAAATCCACCCTCTCATGACTTCTTCCTCAATAAAGCACTTCCACACACCTGGCTTAGCTGTGAAATCCCTGTGAGTTTTTAAAACACACACACACACACACACACACACAGAAAAATAATGTGAAATAGAGGACTCTCCCAACTCTGTTAGAGATCCACACAGACCATGTTTTCCAGAGTTCTGCTTCAGGATTATGGGTATAGCTAATGATAAGATCATATCCTCTCTCTCCTCAATTGTTTCCTTTTATATGCATTCTTTGGGGAAAATTGTTGGAATGGAGGACCATTGTTCGGGGCCTGATTTTGGACAGATATTTCCCCTGTCTATAATAGCATCTCACAGCCATCCTAAAACCCAAACATCTACCAATACAAGGTCTATATTAACCATGAAACCTAAAAATATACACAGGATATTCCATTAACTAGGAGATTTATTTATATATATATATATATATATATATATATATATATATATATATATACACACACACACACACACACACATTCAAGTCAAATAGCAACTGATATTTAATAATTCCCCTAGTCATTACAAGATCACAGAGTTCTTATAAATTATCTATAGCTTTAGTAGTGAGTAAATTTTGTTATTTTCTTAAGAATGCAAAAAGAGTTCACATATTAAAGTAAGAGACCTCCACATTGAAATACTGATTTCTCCATTAACCAACTCTGTGGCTGGCTGTGAGTGGCTTATATTACCTC
Organism: Urocitellus parryii; assembly: GCF_045843805.1. NCBI lineage: Eukaryota > Metazoa > Chordata > Mammalia > Rodentia > Sciuridae > Urocitellus > Urocitellus parryii. The sequence continues at coordinate 85,364,188 of NC_135541.1, read as the reverse complement.
TCTGGGCATTAACATCTTTATTCTAACACCCTAGGGTTGTTTCACATTTGGGGAATTTAATTAGATAACAGTTATAAAATTCAAGTTTAGTACCAAGTACATTAAATGTGCTAAAGAAGCATTGGTTCCTTATCCTCCTTTACTCTTATTAAATTGAAAACATATACAATGATCTTGATTAGCCAGAATTTTTGTCATAGTTGTTGCAGTGCTAGAGATCAAACCCAGGGTGTTGCATATAATAGGCAAGCATTCTACCACAAACTACCTTCCCAACCCAGAATATTTTATTAATCAGATTACCTATAAAATAGTAAAGGTTATCATATAAATATTGAAATTCATTTACCAAAACTCTAATATGTCTACTAGAATATCCCTTCATACAGCAATAGTTAACTGACATTTTGTCTAAATAAAAAAAAAAAAAACTGGCTCTTTACCATTTTTCCTTTATCCAATCCTTTCTTTGAAGTGGAGTATAATTGCTGTGAATGGGAAACACTATTGTGAATAATCCCGTACCACATGACAGAAGATTAATCAACATGTATTTAACAAGTGAATGTGCCAGGTGACAGGGGATGGGCAACTTGTGGTACCCTCAGCCCAGGCACCTACATGTACAGGGATATAGGAGAGGCTAGTGACAACTGCCATTCAGTGTGGTATTTGCTCTGATAACATAAGAGTATTAGAAAAGGTTCCCTAGAGAAAGTGATGGCAAACTAATGGACAAGCTGAAATAAAGGAAGCAAAGCAGAGGACAGGTACTCAAGTCAGAGGGAAGAGTATGTGTAGAGCTTGAAGTCAAGCACAGCCTATTCAGGAAACTACCACATGTTCAGTGTAAAGAACAGACAAGTATGAGAATGAAAGCATACAGTAGGAAAGAAAAGAAGAGTCATGGCATGAATGGTCTTATAAGTCATGTTTTAAAAAATGAATTATGGTCTTAGAAGCTATTCAATGATTCTAAACCAAGGACTGAATCAATCACATTTGCTTTCAGAAAAAATCAGAATAGAAATCAATACATGTATAAATGATCAATTGATTTTCAACAAAAATTTAAATGTAATACAATAGGGAGAGCATAGACTTTTCAATGCTGATTCTAGGAAAACTAGACATTTAAAAAACTAAATGAGTTCTGATACTTACTTCAAACCCATATACAAAAACTAACTTGAAATGAATGGTAAGCCTAATCATAGTAGCTAAAAGCACAAAATTTCTAGAATAGAATACAGAAGAAAAATGGTATGATCTTGGGATAGGAAAGGATTTTCTGAGATAAGACACAAACCCAGGAACCATAAAAGAAAAAAAAGTGTAAATTAGATATGGTGAGACAAATAATGGCCCCCAAAATGTCCATGTCCTGTTCTCCAGAACCTGTGAGCAGATTTCCTTACATGGCAAAGGGACTTTGCAGATGTGATTTACGCTAAAGGTTCTGTAAGGAGAAGATTACCCTGGATTATCTAGGAATGCCTAATGTAATCCCAAGGGTGTTTTTAAGGAGACAGGAGGGTCAGAGTCAGACAAGGCAATGTGACATGGGAGCAGAGGTCAGAGTGTCATGGCACCCTGTGGCAAGGACTGCAGGCAACTTCCAGCAGTGGGAAAAGTTAGGGAAGTGGATTCTTTCCGAAATCTGCAGCCTTGCCAACCTGATTTGTTCTTTTGACCTCCAAAACTTTAAGATAAATTTGTGTTGTTTTAAGTCACTAAATTTGTAGCGATTTGTTATAGTAGCAGTAAGAAGGAAAATAGTACATTAGACATCATCAAAATTTGAAACTAAGGTAAAGAAAATGAAAAGTCAAGTGACCGACTGGAATAAAACAGCCACAATTAAAATGTATACCCAGAATGTATAAAGAAATCTTACAACTCAATAATTAGACAACCAAATTTTTTAAATAGGTAAAAGAATACTGACAGATATTTCACAAAGGAAGATTCTTGTATGACCAAAAACACATGAAAAGATGCCTAAAATGATTAGTTATGGCAGATAAGAATTAAAACCACAATTATATCTTACTGCACATTCACTTTAATAGTTAAAATTAAAAAGATCTTAGTGTCAACTGCTGGCAATGATTTGGAGCAAAGAGAACTCCCCAACAATGTTTATAAGAATGTAAATGGTACAGTTGCTTTGGAAAACAATTTTGTCAACTTACTACAAAGTTAAATGCACACTTCCCTGTGGTCCAGCAATCTCGCTCCTTGGTATTTACAGGAAAAAAAAAAGGCTGGGTTATTTTTCAAAATAAAATGACTTTAAAATAGGTTAATATTGTGAAAAATGAAGATTTACAGCATAAATTTTAAAAACTGTAGAATAAAAATCAAGGAAGTGAGGCTAGGGTATAGTTCAGTGGTAGAATACTTGCCTAGCATGAGCAAGACCCTGGGCTTGATGTTCAGTAACACACACACAAACACACACACACACACACACACACACACACAAATAGAAAAGGAAAGGAAAGGGAAAAAAGAAGAAAAAATGAAACCAATATGTCACATTGTCATGGATGCAGATATTCAGAGTAGCTCTACTTATAATAGCCAAAAACTAGAAACAACTCAAATATTCATAAGCTGATGAACAGGGACACAAAACGTAGTCTATCTGTACTATTAAATACTACTTAGCAAAAAAAAGGAACAATTTATTGATATATTCAACAGTATGAATAAATCTCAAAAAACATTATGCTAATTAGTTTTCTAATGAGACACAAAAGAGTATGTACTGCATGATTCCATGTGCAGAAAATTCTAGGAAAAAAAAAAACTAATCCATAGTGACAGAAAGCAGATCAGTAACTGGGGCTGGAGAATAGTAAAGAATTGATTACAAAAGATAAAGAGGGAACTTTCTATGGAATAGGAATGTTCTATGTCTTAACTCTGAAGATAGTAATACTGATGTGTGCATTTATATGTAAATAATTCAATCAAACTTATTTTTAAAGAGATGTAGTGTAAATAAAATGTTAAGGGGCTAGGAGTATAGCTCAGAGGTAGAATGCTTGCGTAGCCTACATGTACATGAGGCCCTGGGTTTACTCCTCAACACTCCAAAAAAAAAAAATTAAAATAAAAAGTAAGAATCTAAGCATTGGGAAGAATGAGTATAAAAAGACATCAGACTAAGATGGAGGCCGCAGTCAGAGCAGCAGATATGACTGGCAGCTCCGTGCGTCCAGTGTCCGTAGATTTTAGAAGCAGGAGTTAACCTTAAACAATCAAAGTAGTTGAGTAGACTTTGAAATTACATTTATAAAGCAGGTGGCATGGGTAAAACGTTCTGCTCTGTTCAACACTTGACAAAAATTTTCTAATGAGAAGTTGTTAGAAGAAGTTAATGGGAAAGTCAATAACACACATTTGGAAAAAAAATAGATTTTGTATAGGGTAATTTTATGCCTTATACATCAGAGGACTGAATTGAATAGACATAATGAGAGAGCTACCTGGAGATGTTTTCGACAGGAAAGAGTTTTCTCGAATTGTTTGATTAGTCATACTTCCCTAGGAAAAATAAATAAGAACATAGTCTTGTCAGAGCCACAGGGGTCCTCCACTTATTGGACCACTGCCCCTTTGAAAATGGACAACCTTGAGTTGAAAGAGGGGCCTCACTGATGCTTTGATAGGTAAATGAAAAAAAATGAGTTACTCTTATCTGTACTGGCTCAAGGAAATATTGATGTTGTACCTGTCAATGACAGTGGAAGAATTTGTGTATAGGTTAAGCAATTGTGCATGCGTTGCAATTAGCGAAGTTGTCCTTAGGGATAATGATGCCCAGTTATTTCATCAGAAACAGACAGAATGTATTTGTGTGCCTGCATGGCCCTCTTGATTAGGCACTCGCCAAGCCACTGTTCTCTTGGAGACTGCCTGTCAAGACTCAAGGTGATGACCAAAGCTTGACAAACACTCCTGATCCTGTTCTCTGCTGTCCTCTTGCTGACCTCTTCCACTCCATAAGGGAGAAGAAAGGAAAAGAGGACATGGCTTCATACACTCAGTCGTTTGTTCTTTTAGCTGATAAAGGAAAGTCAAATAATGTCTAAGCTGCCTCAGAATGTACTCAAAAAGAGTTCAGTACCCAATCACCAGGAAAATGAAGGCATAGAGAGTATGTTAGAGAAACAGGCTCTCATAGACATCCATGCCCAGAACCTGTCAATACATTGCTTTATAGGGCACACTGGACTTTGAAGACATGATTAGGGGAAGGATCTTGAGATGAGGAAAGTACCCCAGATTGTCCAGACCGGCCCATATAAGAGGGTCTATAAAAGAGGTGGATGTAGCACAGGAAGAGTCAGAGAAGGAAGTGGAAAGACAGAAATGGAGATTGGAGTAATTTTCTTTGAAGAAGGAGGGCAAGGACAAAAACTAAGGACTGCAGGCAGTTGTAGGAAACTGGAAAGGGCAAGAAAACCCCATTCCCCCCTAAAGCCTCCAGGAAAAAAAACACAGCTCTGTTAACACCTTGCATTTATCCCATAGGACCCGTATTGGACTTCTGACCCCAAGAATGGTGCAATAATACATTTGTCTTGTTTTACTTTAAATTTGTAGTAATTTGTTGTAGCAGCAATATGAAACCAATGGAAGAACCTTGGATTCTAGGAGGTTTAAACAAGTAAATATGTATTTATGGTTCTAAATACTAAATGTCAAATGCTAATACACTAAGATCACTTGCCAATTCTATGTCTATCATGCTCTTTCCATACCAAAAGTCTGTGTGTTTGTATGTGTGTTCAATAGATATACAACCCATGCTGATTTACAAACTGATGAAAAGGAAGGCAAGATGCTGAAGGCCATGGTTCGGATGGGGTTTGTCTCCCAAGGGTTCATGTACTAGAAGCTCAGTCTCCAGTGTAATGATGTTGAGTGATGGTGGAGCCTTTCAAATGTGGTCTAGGGAAGTGTTTGAGTCATAGAGTTATTATCCTCAGAAGGGATTATGCAGTTCTAGTTCTCATGGGACTCCAGTTCCCAGGAGAGTGGGTTGTTATAAAACAGCAAAACTGGCCCCTCTCCACTCTCTAGCCTCCTACTCACAAAGTGATCTCTCCCTCTCACATTTGCCTCCACCATGAGGCCATATGCCATGATGTGATGCAACCAAGGGGGCCCTCAACAGGGACAAATCAATGGGACCAAACTCTGAGCTAAACAGACCTCTGTTCTTTGCAAAGTAACCAGCCTCAGGTATTTTGTATAGCAATGAAGACAGACTAATATTCAAACAGAAAGTGTAAGCCACCTCTTTTCCAACTGTTGTCATTTGTTCTTTCCTTGTCTTTCTTTGGTCACCAAAATCTCATATGCATTCATTCACCTCATTTGGGTTTATTCATTTATCCTTATATCCTCTGCTCTGTCTTCCTGTAATTTACAAGCTCTCTCTCCCTACCCACAACTCTGAGGTAACTCCTCATTCTCAAGAAATTACCTCCCATCTATTTCCAGGACTTAAGACAATCGGTAATTTAGCAGAGAAGCTAGCTAGTATTAGTTATGAAATCCAGAGCAACCATTTTGGTGACCTATTCTAAGTAGGTTCGTGAATGTTCTGAAGAACCCGCCTAACACAGCTAATATAATTGGCCATTAAGACAGGAGTAAGAAAAGGGTGGAGACACTAACTGAGCTCTATTATGCACCAGAAGCATGACGTAAACATTCATTTTATCTTTAAATGAGAATTATTCATTTTATAGATGAAGAAACTGAAGCAAGAGTAGTTAAATAGCTTGCCTAAGGCCACCCTAATAATAAAATGGCAGTGCTAAGACTTGAACTCAGGTCTTCTCCAACATTCTTTTTAGTAAAGTAACAATGGCACAAGAACATTGGGTAGAATGGAAATTTCCACCATCCCCTTGGGTAACATGCCTTAGGTTCCCACAGCCCCAGTGTTGTTCCTGCTCTTTGGTGCTGTCTCTAACTTCCCCCTCATTCTAACCCTTAATTATAATTCCAACACTGTTTGATGGTGTACTGTTTCCTATAAGCAGATAGCAGGAAATGGAAGAAATCTCATTTAGCATTTAGCAATGCGGTGTTTTGTAACAAATGCAAGCTCTGTTGGGTTTTCCTCGGGCTCTGCTCTGCCACCACTTTGTCAGGGCTCCCATCAAGCACAGGCTGCAGGATAGAAAATCTCTTCTCTGTAGGACACTGAGCCTCAGGCAGAGGAAAAATACCAGAGTCATTTCCATGGGCCCCATCAAGAGCCAAAGCCCCTTGGCCTGAATCAGGGATGACTTACAAATGAGGACAGGCTATTTGCGCTCTCCAGTTCTGCAGTGCTATGATTCTCTCCTCCTGGATTGCTAGGCCAAGCATAAGCCCTGGAGAGGTGGGACAAAATGAGTCTGGATGCCTGGGAGAGACCTTGAGGCCAACTCGAAAATGGCCTCCTATTTTCTTTTTATTTATCCCAGAGAGACACCAAGAGAAATATACTGCTCTTCCTAACCCCGAATTCCCAGCAGAGGTGAAAAGAATCACAAGCCAACATTGCCTAAAAATCAATTTTGAAATCGTCGTTCCACAAAATATCAAACATGCAATTTTGTATTTCTTGAGAAGCTGAGGTCAGAGGGTGTTATCATAATTGTCATATTGTATTTGTGTTCCCAAAGCCAAAATGTGTGGGGGTAGGAGAGGGGAAATTAAGAACTCTTAGTTCTGGAGTGTGGTTTACTGGCAGCTCATTTGTGCCTGGTGACCAGCTGAGACACATCCTCTGCATATGCATGTGATGTGGTGCCTCCGCTAAGGCCTGCTGACATGCTGTTGATTTAAGGCTAAAATCACTCACAATGGAGAATTTCACTGGTCTCCAAAGGTTCAAAAATAATGATGTGTTGAGGATAAAGATGCACCATTTATTTTATTCTTCTCCAACAGAGAACCTAAAAAAAAAAATGTTATTCAAAGTCAAAGATAAAAAAAAAGGCACTTTAATACAATTACAGTTTCAAAGGGCTTGCCAAGAAAATATTTTCAGCTGCCAAGTCAGCAATTTTCCAAAGATTTCCTAACAGAGAAAAAGCGGATTAATGGAAAAGAAATTATCAGGGGAAATTTAACTATAGTTTAAAGAACAGCAGGTGGTACACAGCACATTATTGCTTTTTTATTTATTACTTGCCTAGAGACCCCCCTCCAAAAAAAAATCTAGCCAAACTGACAGAAGCCTAGTACCATAACCTTATGAATACCAAATCTGTGCAATAATAATATCAGTGTAAACTTCTTCTGTGCTTTGCCTCACCACATCTATGCACAGCAGTTCTCCTGATTTGCAGATGAAGGAACCTGGAGCATCAGGAGACAAAGACCTTCCCAGGACAACAGGAAGGGCTGTGGAGAGAGACATCCCTAGAGCCTTCCACTCTCACCCTCCCTCAATGCTCCTGACCTCTTCACCCCATCCCCAAACTCCATTACCAGCCCCTGACTCCTCACTGACCCCCACCAAATAGATCTTTCTTTACATCCAGACAATGGGAAATGGTGACTAGGCTTGAGCTGTTGGTTTAATGTGACTCCTGAGTTTTCCTTGGAGATTTTAATTTCAGAAGTTAAAAAGATTTATGTCTAGAGGTGATTTGGTGGACATTTTTCATTGTGAAATGCACATGAATTTTGGGAAATTGCCATGGGAAAAATAGGAGTGTTATTCCTGAGCTCATATCAACTTTAAATTTATTCCAGAGTTGTTTATTCAGTGTGTATGTTATTTATATTTTTAATTCTCTCTCTTGCTGTTTAACTTTTTAACCATTTTAATGTTCTCACAGGAGCACGTCAAGAAAGACATCTCGCCATTTTATAGTACCTCCAGCAGAGTATGAAGACAAATTTGAAATCCTAATTACTTCATCATTTCATTATTTTGACATTATATGGTGGGAGAGAAGTCACTAGTATAATTAAATTTTGAGGCTTCTCTGTGCATTTTGCACTATTCATCTTTTACTCTTTGTAAAGAGCCTAGTATATGCAAAATATTCTAGAAAAAAATATACAATAAAAGGGAAAAAAGAAAAAGATACATGGTTTGCAGTCTGATAACCACATTTTACATTTGGCTAGTACAATTTTCAAAGTGACACCCCTTTGAAATAATACATTATTTATTTCCCCAGTGACATATATACATGAGTGTTTACTGTGTATCAGACTCTGAGAAAGGTTCTGGATATACATTAAATTGCTCACTGACAAAATTGAGTCCTATTATTGTCAAGTAAAAGTCCAGCTCTTAACAGCTATCATTTTACTAAGTACTTACTACATGACAAGTGCTACATGAAGTAGTTTATTAACCATAGAGATAGCTAAAATTCAGTGAGCTTATCAGATGCCAACTACTGGGTTTTGTGAAACAATTCTCAATGGATCGCTTGCATTCCTGCACATCTTCCAAAGGGAGACACTGGCTGCCTTTGATCTGGATTTCTTTTTAAGTGAAGTTTGCATAGCTATCAGCCTTGGAATATTTTTTTTCTATAATAAAGAACATTTACTTGATGCTCATTATTTTTTAAAAGTAGGGTTTCATAAAATTAGAGATTCTCTCTATAATACAGCCTATTGCCTATACTAGCGTCAACAGACCCTCATAGTTTTAACTGATGGGAAGAGGAGTTCACGCTAATTGCTGATCCTCTGGCTCTCACAATTGCTGTGAGTAATAAAGTCCTTTAACTCTGACCCAGGAGTTTTGTGTCTTTTTCCAGAACCCCAAAAACTGCAGAGGGTTAACCTGTTTGCTACAAATAGGATAAAACTTCAAATCCTTCCATACTACACATGTCAGTATATTACATGTGATTTCATCAAACTTTCCCAATAACCTAATCACGGGATTTCTCTTTTAGAATAAAGAGTCCCAGATTTAAGGATATTAGATAACCTGTTCAAAGTCACAAAGCTTATCTTCCCTTCTACTTCCTAATAGTTTTGCTCATATGAGTCGCCCAATTCCAGCCCAGGTTATAAAAGTCCAAGGGTATAAACATGAGAAATGCCTCTGAGAAAATACACTAGCTAAGTTGCTGCAGCTGTGGGGTAGGACGGGAAGCCATGAGAACTTTCCCAATGAAATGAGTTATTCTGGGTTCTGTAGGCCAACCTCCAGGTTTGGTACTTGATGAGAAACAGTATCGAAGTACTTAAGCAGAGGAAGATTAGGGAGAGTAATGATCTGAAAAGTGATTTTTCTTGGAGGAAGAAAAGTCACAAGGGAGGGGTTAGTTTGATTTTAGAAGCAAGAAAAAGAACCAAAATCAAAGAAGGGAGAGATGGGGGCATAGATATAATCAGGGAAGTTACTATAGCTCATGTACTAGCTTGATGGGGACCTGAGACACACCCAAAGCAAAATTCTCACTTCAGAGCTGAGAACAAGGTGACCTATCAAACACACAAATATGACTCATACTGAGAAATTGTTCTGGAAATAAACAAAGCCTACGCTGTAATCCTAGAGTTTCTTTCCCATTAGACTCAGAGAGATGACAGAGGCAACACAGATGAACCTCCTCATATCTTCTCAAACGCAGATCTACTGACCAATAGCACAAAGGCCTGAGATAGTAAGTACCATGTGCAATGAGAGGAGCCTCGTCTGCATGAGAGAAACAGAAAGTGGGTCCCTTAAGATTAGGTTTCTGTCTCTGTCAGTGAGACACATAGCTTGGTTTGTCAGCAAAGCTTTTCAGTAGGAAAGCACACGCATGCAGAGAAATCAAATCAGATCTGATGTCCTCATATGTCCAAAACTTGGATTGCACCCTGGGGTGAGCCAAAATCCTAAATAGCATATTTGGAATGATGGAACATTTAAAATATTTTCAAAGGTCATGTAGCATCAGAAAGTGCAGACTGTCAGCCCCAATGCTGCCCAAATCCAAAAACATGGACAATCATGATTTCCATGCATTAGGACATTTTTTGTGATCCTTTGGGGGAAAATTCACAACTGCTATTAATAGCCTTTGACCCTAGATATATATCATGGCAAAACAAGAGAAGTTATAATTAGGAAGTGCAGTCTAAGAGGTAAAGGTCAGATGCACTAAAATACTGCTTAATATACAGAGCACTGTGCAAAAGTGCTGATGCAGGAGAAATGACTATTGATTAAATCTGGTGCTTCAAATCCCTGCTAATGCCATAAAATTTAATGGATTACAAAGGGAACACAGAAGCCACAAGAAAAAACTATGGGAAGCACAGCTTTAGCATCTCTCCCAATTAAAGCAACTTGAAAAAACATACATGGGATTTTTTTAAGTCAAATTTTTAAAGGATCCGAATGGCATCTTTATTTATATTTACTTCATGCAGCTAGTTCTCCATCTCCTCTTCTTGAGGAGAATTTACTGCTCACATAAGGAACAGCCCTGGAGACTCACAGGACTGTTGTGGCTTTTCTTTATAGCCAACATAATTTGAGTTTTGAAAAGTTCAAGCCAAATGTCCCTACCGAGCTCTATTAGACTCCCTGCCCTGGGCTGTCAACATGCCCTACAGCAGTGATGCAAGGCCAGCAGGGTCACCTCCAGCTCATTGTCATTCTTTGTAGTTATTCAAAGCCTTTCAGATGGACATTAAGGAGGCCTTGTTCTCATTCTGCTTGGCATGGTGGGGAAGATGATGATGAATGGGCTTAACAGAACTGTGCCCCTCAGAACCTGGAGGAAGGACCATGCCACCCCGGGCTGGCAGTGTCTTCAATTGTCTTCTTCATTTTCATCCTCAGCACAGTTGCCCACTGATCCAGCCAAAATAACCCCCAGCTGTGATTTCACTTTACAAACAAAAAGCTCTCAATGGTGTGAAACAGACACCAACACCAACTCTGGCTTAATGAAAGAAGGAAGGTACTGGAAGGTTCACAGAGTGGTTGGAAAATCAGTGTGCAGCCTAGAAAAATAGGTTCAGTATACAGGCACATATGAAGGCAGGCTAGGAATTCCAGAGCTCCAGGAATGGTCTGAGTAGAACTCTTCTCCAAGCCCCACGGCCTCTGGCTTTCCACCTGCAGGATTTGAAGTCCCAGGCTAGAGCATGCATTTGGCAGACCCTGGGGTCACAGGCTGCCCCTGAACTGCTGGTCATCGTAAGAGGGAACATCTGTCTCTATGGGGGTGGACATCTACTTCCATAAACAGAAAAGGTATGTGAATGCTAAGCTGCCACAAACTCTTCAATCAACCTCCACTGTCTGAAGCACAAAACCCAAGTTCTTTAGCCTATCATAGATGTTAGATGAGGATGTATTCCAGTTTTTCTGAAACAGTCTTAGTTTTTAACTTTTATCCTAGAATAATTATTAGTGAGATCTTTTTCACTCTCAAAAATATCTGAGTTTAGAAAAATGATGAAGTCACCCAACTTATTAAGCTTTTCATGATTTCACCCTGGCCTGCTCTTCAAAGTTCATTCTTCATTATTTCCTGATTCATCTTAACTCTGTAGCATAACAAAAATGCTTACAATTCCTTACATACAAAATGCTACTATAATTTCCATGTCTTTGCTCATATTTGCTCTCTGTCTGGAGCCTCCTATATATTATAGCCATCCCATCCTTTAATATCCAAAAATCTCTCTCACATTATATGGGTTATTGAATCAAGTGCCCCTCCCCACCCATAATATCCACTTCATATACATATCTATCCTTGTTCCTACCAAATTGTATCTTAATTATCTATTTAGGAGTCCAACTACTCCCTCAGACTGTAAATTGCTTGTGAGGAACTGTGGCTGGTTTATCCTTGACCTCCTCACATATGCCCTGGCACAAAGAAAGTGGAGTTCTCCATAATAGCTGATAAGCAAATAAATCACCCAAGTTCGTAATAAAAGTACAAGTAAAAAGAGGGACAAAAAAAAGATAAAAAAGAAAGTGAAGCAAAGGATGGAGCTGACTACACAAGGCAAGGTTGACTAGTAGTCCAAATCACAGTCCTCAGAGTCATTCTACAAACCAAGGTCAGAGTTCAAAGGGGTTTGATCTGATGGGAGGGATGGGGCAGTGTCTGAATGGTAGACAAATCCTGTTTCTAGCTAGCTTATTAGATTTTAGAGCAAGAAATAAAGAATTTGAAAGTACAGTAGACAAGTCCAGATGCTCAGGAGTTTGGCAATGAAGCCCCAGTGTGGGATACTGGGGTGGAATTCAAAGACAGGCATGAGCAGAAATAGAAATCTGAAGCCTGGGAAAATCACAAACACCCTGCTTACTCCAAAGAAAACCAGAGTCCTCAGCAAGACAGCTTCCTGATTTCCCAGCGGCCATGGTCAGCCCAGGGCTCTGAACCAGTAGAAACTTCAGGGTACGTTGCCACCACCTGCCACTTAGCAGGACTGGAAAGGCAGAAGCTATTACCTGCAGTGAAGGGGCAAGCAGAACAAGTCTTTAGATAAGCACTTCTATTTGGAAGAGGCAGGGAGCATCCATATGCTTACCCTCTGAAGAATCCTGCACATGCGTCATGGTCTATTAAACTACATGTTTATCTTCCTTCAAGGCAAAAAAAAAAGAACATCTGTCCTATTGCCCTTGTACTTAATTTCCATTGCGAATATTGGGCTTCATCAGATGGCAAAGTCAAGCCACAGAAAACAGAAAGCCTGGAGGCCAGGTCAGCAAGGAAAAAGTCCCCGCAGAACTGTAAATTCAAAGCTCAAGATGATTTGCCAATTGTCCCCGGTGTGTGTCCTCTGTGCAGCACTTCTTAATCTGACCTGTGCTCCTTAGTTACTCCTTCTGCTCTGTGTTTGGACTTCTCTGGGAACAAATTAGCACTTTTCTCTATCCTTTCTAGCAATGACTCTTCTTGGGGAGGAACTGGAGAGACAAATGGTTAGGAGACTCCAAAAGAGTTACAGAAAACTTGTGTTGATGGTTAGCAAGTGTGATGATGGGTTTTGGAGTCATTCAGACCCATGCACTAATCTCAGCTCTTTTGTTTCCTTGTTGTATGTTTTGGAATGAGTTACATCCCAGAGCCTTTGTGTAACTGGCTTTACATAAAGTGGGAATAGTTCTTACACATAGTAAATATTGAATATTACCTAAGTAAATATTAATTACTACATGAATTTATGTCCAAAGTGCATCAAGTAGTAGTAACCCTTTAGTTGTATAACTAGAAAGAGAATTGTCCCTCTTCTAAGCTTTATACTGCATGTGCCTGACTTTATCTTTTCAATACTTTTTAAAATCAAACTTCAGGACTGGGGATATAGCTCAGTGGTAAAATGTTTACCTAGTATTCACAAGGTCCTGGGTTCAATCCCCATCATCACAGAAGAAGAATCAAACTCCAATACCCAAACTCTAGTACTTCCAGGGTCTATAGATAAGCAGCCAGTGTCACCAGTAACTTGGGGTGCTAAGCATCTGACATCTTAATAACTTTTTAATTTTCTTTCTTTATTCTCTTAGGATCCTAATCAAAGGAAAAATAGCACCTCTGATTACCTCTCTAACTTTCAAATCCCCCTTGTGTGCAATTCACAAACTTGTTCAAAAGAAATGAGGTCTGGTTGGGCAGAACCAAGCTGTCTCATTGGCACAATTACATCTGCCCTGAATCATTTTTTCCTGCATAGAAAAAAATTACAGATGATTAACTTCTCCTCTAATAAACGCAAGCAAGGATTTCCTATGGAAAACTTTAAAAGAACTATATCATAATTATTAAAATCATCCTCATGGAAATATGGAAATCCATGTTGTGCGTGAGCCTCAGTTTCCCCCACATAACAGAAAGTAGACCTTTCCAAAAGCAGCTAAGTTTCAACAGGCACAGGTATGCTGCCATATTTGATTTCTCTCTTTGAGATGTGCCTCTGCCTTGCCTACTTTGGGCAGCCCATACTGGACATCACAAACTTCTCCCTTATACCTAATCACTAGCACCTCTGTGAAATCAAAAGGTTTTGCTAGTCAGGACTCTGGAGCTTGATGAGAATTCCATCTAGCTCTCTGGCCCCTAGTTGCTGATATTTTATGGTCAAACAATTATGTGTTCCTAGTCATTGCATATTAACTTAGATAGATTAAACATGACTAACTTTCAAAAAAAAATCACAGAAAGAAAACACTCCCATCTGACCTACAATACCTGCCCCTAATAAATCACTAAGCATAATTAACTACCTAAAAACTCCTAAAATCCCATTAGGTAATTATTCACACAAAATTTAACAATTCAACCCCTAATGTCCCACCAAGAACTCATATCTCTTCATTCCTAAAGAGATGAACCATTAGTCCAATTGCTTCCATTTATTAGTACTGAACACTTCTAACACTAACAAATCACGTCTTATTCAGTGGAGAATTAAAAATATGTTCCCAGACTAAAGCTATGCTTGTGTATATCAACCTATCACTTTGGGGGTTATATTTGTATATAAGAATAACCCAAGCAGGTTTACCACTTGAAGCTTAATCTAGATCATCTAGGACCCAGGTTATCTTAGTCTGTTTGGGCTGCTATAACAAAATACCAGACAATGGGTAATTTAGAAAGCAGGAATTTATTTCTCACAGTTTCAGAAGCTGAGAAGTTCAAGAGCAAGGCACAAACAGGTGTATGTCTGATGAGGGTCACTCCCTGCTTCCAAATTGGTGTCTCATAACTATGTCCTCACATGGTAGAAGGATAAGAGCTGGAAAGAGCACTCCCCAGAAGTCTTAGTAAGGTGTTAATCTATTCATGGGGCACAGCCCACATGATTTCATCACTTCCCCCAAAGTCTCCACCTCTTAATCACACCACATGGTAAATGAGTTTGAAAATGAATTTTGGAAAAGACACCACATTCAACCCATATACACAGGAAGCAGGATTTCATATGTATTAATATCCCAATTAACTCACAGAAAGACAGGTGCGTACTTCAAAAGCCCATCAAAAAACCCGTTTGCTTTTAATTTTTAAAGTAAGTGGTACAGACTAAATTGCTACTTTTTTATCCTTTTTTTCCCCTTTCCAGCAGAGTAGGAAGTAAGCGCGGTTCCGTGAAAAGTGAAATACAGCCTAGAGGCCAGCCCTCAAACTCAAGAGGCTCAGCACAAGGTGACCTCTTTTCAAATTGTGTTTCTGAGCCCTGGTTCACAGCACCTAGTTGTTCTACTGTAGCTTTGATGTTCTGGCATCTCCCCTTAGTTTCTCCATGAGCTTGTACTTAGGATTAATCACCTCCTTTTGCCTTAGTGAATTTCTATCTTCTAAAATGAACCTCCTCGTTATGGCTTGTATGTTCTGGCACTCCCTGGGATCGCCTCCAAGCTCTGTCCCTCAGATCTCCTTCTGTCTCACGTCACCACTCTCCTTTGTCATCTCCTGTGGAGTGGATTTCCTTTCAGCTTCCTTATACCATCTACAGACCCAAGCAAAAAGACTCTTAAATGTCTTGGGACTTAGAGTCCTTTTCCTACTCACCTGACTTCTGCCCTTTCTTCTAACCAGTTTCTCCTACTAGAAGCCCTGCATAGAGCTAAGCCAGCCCTACAATTTAAGGAGCCAACCTACAAAATTTATAAATGGGCTCAAGTGACAAGACAGGGATGAAATTAGCAGAACTCTTTGGAAGAAGATCCAAATGGATGGTTTCTTCATTAATCCTTCCTTCTTACATTTCCTGTGATCCTTTTGCCACTGATTGGACAGTTTCCTATAATGATTATATTGAATCTTCAGCATTAGGCAGAATAGCTCCTTGTCCTTTCCAGAGGAACTCAGGAAACACTGTCCTCCAATAGCCTCTGCCCAGACAAGCCCCCAGGGCTTTTGAGAACCAGCCTGGTGCCAGATCCAGAGGGACCTACAGCCAGAAAATCCCTGAATTTCTTTCTATAGTTATTTGTCTTTCTTCTTATTTCTATATAGCTTCTCTTTCAATATCACATTTAAGCCTTCCTGGTAGCTCCAAGATGTATATGTAAAAAAGAGGTTAGTGGTAGGAACATCCTTGAAAAAGGAACTCCAGAACTAGACTTGCAGCTATATTTGCATAGCAAGTCCATGGTTTGGAGTTACAGTATGTATTCCAAATAAGTTTCTAAAATGGCATGTTTTCCTAAAGATATGATCCACATGATATGTTACATTGTTTTCATCATCTTTATCAAAGAATTGATAGCAAAAGGCTTCAAATGGCCCTTGATACCACTACGGTTCCCGTCTTCCCCAGACACTGACTAAACTAAGTAAAAAATAATTTCTTAATCTCACCAGCCATCCTATGGAGTTTCCTCAGGGCTGAAGGTTGCCCACCAGCTATGGGCACCACCGCAATGGAGATTCTGCTGAGCCTGCCTTGTCTCATGCTATGGTTCTCAGCAAAGTAGATACCCACATCCACCTGTGGATCTTGAAGAAACACAGGTGCTCAGGCCCATCCCATACTTACTGCATTAGAACATCAAAGGTTGAAACTTAAGCACAAGAACCACAAGCATCATAGGTGATTCTGATCCCTAGCCCTCAACAAAAGGCCTGATCTAATGAGAAAAATCAGGTCACTTGGGTTGGGATACCTGGGTTCAAGTCACATCTCCCCAGGTTATCACTCGGATGACACGGAGTAACTCATTAAACCCCTGAGCACAACTTTTCTCATGAATCAGATGAGAACAATAATAATGTTTGCTCTCTCCCCTCTAAGGTCAATAACCAAATGAATGATGGACATGAAGTGTCCACAGCCCTTAGAGCTCTGCAGCTCTGTCCAGATGTATTACCACCGGAGAGACCTGTGCTCTTACTGTCCAAGGACTTAGAGGGCTTCCTGACCCGTGACCTTGGAAACTCCTGACTTACTTTATCTCTGTTTAGCCATAGCTCTTTCTATCACAGGAAGACTCTGGAAGTTTACCTCAAGGAATCCCTTTGTGCATAAACACAGATGTTGAGCAGACTTAGAACCAGAATTACAAGATGACATCATCAGAAACTGAAGCAATTCTAGGGATCATCAGCTGCCTCCAGCACTTTCCCCTGAGCCACATAATCTCTCTGGCAGAAAATCTTTGATGGCCCCGGCCTGTCTTAATCTTCATAATCCCACAGGGACCCTTACCAACCTCTAGGAAATAACTCCTCCCCTAGCCCCTCCATGTATCCTTTCAGCTTCAGCTCTAGTTACCAACTATCTAGTGTTCTTAGTGTTTTCTATTTCAAACACCCAAAAGAAGAAACACAACTAGCACAGTAAGCTCTGGCTAATCTTATGTCAATAATCTAATACATCACTGGCTAATCTCTGGCTCAAGGACCCACCCTGTCCAAATAATAATTACAAAATAGGTAGGTTTGGCAGAACAGAATCACCCAGTTTGCACAGAAATGTCGGTTCAGTAGTGGCTACGAGTTGGGCTATTTCCCTGAGAAAGGGCTGAGGGCCAGTCTGTTCTGTGATTGACATCTCTAATGCAATGTTTCAGTTCTTTTCTCCTCAGGTATAAGGCAATGACAGCAAAATGTTCATTTTGGCTGCGATAAAAATCACAAGATTACTTTCCTGGAGCATGAAGTCAAACTATACCCAGATCCACAATTTCAGCCACAGCAAACAGTTATAGTCCAGCTTTGAATTGCTGTGGTTTATTTAGAGACCCTGGGCTCCAGCTACCAATGCCCACTCCCTTCAACTTCCTATCATTGCTTCCTGCCACCCAATCCTCCATTGCTGGTTCCTTTGTTCCCTCTGACCTCTCTCCTCCCTAAAAGGCAAATCTCTTCTAAGCTTCCCAAGAAAAAAACGTTCAATTCAACTTCTTCTAAAGAATGAGCTTCAACAATCTTCCCTCCCCTAGCCTTGCAAATTACTGAAGGCTCAACTCACTATTTCAATATAATCCTTACCTTCCCAGGCTTCACTGAACCCTCACCAGCAGCATGCTGGAAAAGCAAGCATTTCTAGGTCACTTCCATGCTGGAGCCCCCAAAGCCTCAGATAAGCTGCTGTCCACTCAGTGTGGAGTTCTTCCCAGCTATTGCTACTCTTCCCTCTACCACATGATGGCACTGTTCTCTGGCAGTTTCTACCCTGTACCTGGATTTAAAAATAAAGCCGCTATCTGAGCCAACAGAGTTGTAAGAGGTTCTCCTTCACTCCAGTTTTAGAATGAATATGCAGCACAGTATACTTCTGCCTGTAGCCTTCTATCTCTGTTTTTATTGCCCCCTCTTCTGAATCTGGATGAAAAAAAAAAAAAGCTTGAGAATATTTGAGCCTCACCAACCTATATTGCACTGAAAAAGATCTCCTCCCCACTGAACATAAACCAGGACCAAAGGACAGGGCCAGGCTCCTGGACTCTCCTAACCTCAGATCAGTTACCATCTGCCTCTGGAGGCAGTGCACACCAGCAGTCCACGGTCTTCAGTCTTTGTTTGGTCAAAAGCCATTTAGGCCATTTTCTCAGAAGCCTCAGATAAATAGGTCTGGGATGTCTCCACTTCAGCAGTTCAGAAGATGCATAATACCATCCATTCTGTAGTAGAGAGGCAGAAGAGTTGGCATGGGGAACGCACTTGCAGCAAAATTCTCACTGCACCCTACTGGCTACTGGCCAGACTCTCTGAGTCTCCATCTTCTTGGCTACAAATGGAGATAATAATACTGAACTCAGGGACCAATTGAGGAATTGTAGCAAAACATCTCAGGTAGTCCTTGGCATAGAGTGTCTGCTCAATAAACACAAGCTCTGTCCTGTCCCCTGCTCCACAGCCCGGCTTCTTTATTCTAAAACCTGTTTGTCTAGGCCCTAGAACCTATCCATCTAATCTCCTTTCATTATATAGCTCTATTTGTTTACCTCCCTAAATAGTAATTACCTATATGATACATGGAAGGTAAGATTTTAACAGCAGGATTATAAAGAAAGGCCAACCTGCTCTATCTTTTAAGATATAATTTTAAATATTAAGATATTATTATCTGAAAGAGTGGCTTAAACAGAATTGAAGTTTTTCCTTTCATAAGCTGGACTCAAAATCCTTCTTGGTTGTCACTCTTCCATCCCTGGAGTATTTCACTTACCTTTGTAGTCAAAGCTGTCTCCCACAATATCTATATTGTAGCCATCAAAGAAAGGGAAAAGCAAAGGAGAGCAAGCCATCTCCCATTAGGGACACGCAGAAGTTCTCTTTTATTTAGAACTTGGTCACACCTAGCTCCACAGAGGTTGGAAGGTCCAGGAGGCTACTACATATCCAGATGAAAACACTATGACTATGGAGGAGAGAGAGAAAACAGCATTCTAGAAAACTAGCAGTACTAATCAGGAGTTTGGTTTTTATACCAAAAGAAATATCAAAGCCGGGATAATCAAAATCTATCCAAGCTCACAAGTAACAACCCATTTATTTCAAACGAATCCATAAAGAAAATTTAACATCAGTCTAAAATGCATGTATAAATGACAAAGACTTTCAGCTAAATCAAGGGGAATATAGCCATATAAGATAACATTAAGCATTTTATCCTACAAAATCACCTATTCCTAGAGCTGGTAGGAATCTTAAAAGTGATTTAGTATAACCTTCCAGTTAATGCAAGGATTCCCTCTACAGTAATATTCACTAAAGCTCTCCCATCTCTGCCCAGATTTTTCAGGTGATGATGCCTGTGGCCTGCCCACTGTTGCTGGGGTGTGGAAAAGACAGAAAAAGGGAGCCAACAGGAGACTAGCTCCAGAGCCCACCCTCAAGACATGAAGCCATGAACAAATCCAAGGTGCAGACGCCCCAAACCCAGGATCAGTCAAGAATATAAGAAGTGGGCAAGGAGTTTTCATTGGTTCAGGTCTAGAGATAAATTTTCCATAAGTATATGTAACATAACTTTGGAACATGGGATTGGAAGCCTCAGAATACATACCAGGGCCACAACTGTCCAGGTCTGCAAGAAGAAGCTCCAGATAATATGGAATCCTAGGTACCAATGACACATTTGGGTGAAGATTTCAAGTAAACATCTGTCAACGTGTATCTGGAAGAAAAGGCCAGAACTAGATAGATTTAATTAGGTGTACGGAGGTTACATTTGAAGTAGTGAGATAGAAAGCATAAATGTGTCATTGGTACCTGGGATTCCATATTATCTGGAGGTTCTTACCTTGCTTTTACAAAATGAAAGACAAATACCAGAAAAGGAGGTAGATGAAGAATAGTTGTATACATGAATAAGTAACAGATAAGGGGATAGGAGAGGGAGGAGGGACGGAAAAGGGGAAGTACTAGGGACTAAAATGGAGAGAACTATGTTATATGTATTTGTGAATATGTCAAAATGAACCCCACTTTATGTAGAACTATAATGCACTAATAAAAACATTTTTTAAATTGAGAAAAGATGAATAAGTAAATAAATAGAAGGAAAAAAAGAAGCTGGGGGAATGAGAATGTGAAAGATGAAGGAAATAGAGGAGGTGAAAAAAAAGGAAACTCGGGTGTTATAGTATGAAGTCTTTGTTGGTCAGCTTTCCACTACTGTAATAAAACAACTGAGATAATCAACTTTAAAAGAGTGAAGGTGGACTGGGGTGTAACTGAGAGGTACAGCACTTGTCTAGCATGTGCAAGGCTCCTGGTTCAATCTCCATCACTTAAAAAAAAAAAAAGTTGATTTGGAGTTACAGTTTTAGAGGCTTCATTCCTTGCTTCTGGACCTGTGGTAAGGCTGTATATTATGGTGAGAGTACGTGGCAGAGGAAATTGCTCACCACATGCTTTCCAGGAGGTGAAAGAGACAGAGGAGTGGGGTCCCACTGTTCCCTACCAGGGCATGCCTCCAGTGACCTAGAACCTCTCACTAGGTACCACCTCTTAAAGTTTCCAACACATCTTAATAGTGCCAAGTTGGGGTCTACAGGGACTAAGCTTTAATAGTTACTGAAAAACTTACCAGCAGTGTCTGCCTTCTGGGCCCTTGTTTGGGTGGCATTTGTTCTGGATGGTGGTTTAGATAAAACTTGAAATGGACACCTGAGTCAGAATTATTCCACATCCCTTTGTTCTGGTGAAAGATCCTGTCCTCCAAACCACAGGCTGGTCCCTTGTTGATGAGACCAATCAATCATAATGTCTCAAGGTTTGGCATAGTGATTGGAGTCCAAGTGGGCTTGTGACCCAAGCTACATCAATATCCCTGGGGTCTTTTTAAGCTGATGTTTCAATCAAAAAGTTGTTCTCTCCAACTTTTGTCTTCTAAGAAATTCGTAGAATGTTGCCCTGGAATGAACAGTGGACATTCCACCTGCCCATAAATAAGCCTGAGACAATCAAGCCAAATAGTAAAAGCAGAAAGGTAGATACAAGAGGTGGGGGTGCCTCATGGCATCAGTGGACGTGTGGATTCCTCAAGGAGCCCTCCTGTGGGGCAAGGTATCCCCCCAGGGCCAGGTCAGGCTTAAAACTGCATTGGGATCACAAGGGAAGCCATTTTTAGTAATAACTGAAGGCTCTGTTCCATGTTTTGGAGGAAGTATGGTTAAGAGAAGGAAGAATCTCCTTCCAAGACTGATGAAATAAACAAGGGTTACCAGCAGAGGACATCAGCACCCAGGAAAATGGAATCTTAGTATGGCCACGGGCAGTGGATGCACCAGCATAGAAATAAGAGAAGAAAATAAGATACGGAAAATAGCAGCACCTTGGGGTAACTGAACTCAAGATGGCAAGAAAAATGACATAACAGGTGACTCATGACAGCTAAAATAAAAAGCCATGAAATATCAAGGAATTCCCTGAAAAGGTCCAAAAATGTTGGCAAATGAAACCCTGTGACAAGCCTAAAACTAAAATATAAAAGATATTTCTGAAAATATAGTTTGATAAGGGCTAGAATATACAGATAACAGAGATGGGAAAGGTTTCCAAGGGATGTCGTCAGTAATGTCTTGAGCCCCAAATAGAAAAAGAAGGATGAAGATCAAGATGTTGTCATTAGATGGGTGGCTCATTTTTTTTTTTTCTTGGTACTGGGAATTTAATCCAGGTTACTGGGAATTTAATCCAGGTGTGCTTTACCACTACATCCCCGTCCTTTTTTTTTATCTATTTTTGAGACAGGGTCTTCCTAAGTCTCTGAGGCTGGTTGGTCTTGAACGTGCAATCCTCTTGCCTCAGCCTCCTGTACCATCATACCCAGCTAGGATGGCTGCTTTCATTAGTGACCTTCAAGAATGTTTTTGAAGTAAAATGAGGGAATAGAAAGCAAATTCAAGGAAAATTAATAGATAAAAATGTGTTGAGAAACTGTAAGAAACAAGAACTATGTAGAGTTTTGTTGTAAAAAGAAAAAAAAAAAAGGTAGAGTCCCAAAAAACAGAATAGCTAGGTTGAAGGGATGATTGTCAGCCTAGGGAATGGTTCCGGGGATGAAGGTAAGGTGAAGAGAGCCAATAGGGACAGGGCCTAGCCTGTGGAATCAGATCCAGGCTTGAACCCTGGCTCTGCCCTTTAGGAGCTACATCCTGTAGGTTTCAGACTTGCTCTTCCATCAGAGTGATTTAAAAAGTAAACGAGAATAATCCTAGTAAGGATAGAGATGTGGGGCTGCAGACATGAAGGTAAGAGCAAAGAGAGAGTGGGGATAGAGGTGGAGTTGACAGAGCAATGGGCCCCTCTGCCATAGTGCCTGTTAGAGATAAAGGAGGGAAGACGGGAGTCACTCCAGTCAGGGAACCTTCATAAGCAGATCCTCACCTTGCTGCCCGTCAACTGCACTCAAGAAAGAGACATGCCCCTCCTTCTACTGAGAAAACACACACATTGAGAATCACCCCAGAGGGATCCAGTGTTGTCAGCTTTCTGATATTGGGACAAAATACCCGAGAAAAACAACTTAAAGGAAGGGAGATCTCTTTTGGCTCATGGTCCCAGAGGTTTCAATCCATGGTCAGTTGGCTCCATTGTTTTTGACTTGTGGTGAAGAAGAACATCATGGTAGAATTATGGAGCAAAGCTGATCACCTCATGGTGGGTGGAAAGGGGAGAGAGAGAGAGAGAGAGAGAGAGAGAGAGAGAGAGAGAGAGAGAGAGAGAGAGATGCCAGGAACGAGAAACTGCCCCCAAGGGCACAACCCCAAGGGCTCACTTCCTTCAACTAGGTCCCACCTCCTATAGTTCCCACCCCCTCCCAATCTTCCATTCCACTACAAAGCCAACAATGGATTAGCACATTAATAAGATTAGAGCCATCATGGCCCAATCACCTTCCCAAAGCCCCATCTCTGTACTTACTTCTTTGGGGAACAAGCATTCAACACATGAGCCTTTGGGAGACATTCCAGATCCAAACGATAATAGCTCCAATAGCTTTTTTCCTCAAAGATTCCAGTTACAAGATCTTAAATGTGAGGGAATTAAAAAGTTGAGCAAGGATCAGCAAACGAATGGATGAAAAAATTACAATGAAGTGTTATTCAGCTTTAAAAAGGAAGTAAAATTGACACGTTATAACATGGGGGAACCCTGAGGATGTTGTGCTAAGTGATATAAGGCAAACACAAATGGACGAGTAATTATGGTATCACTTAAAGGAGGTACTTATAATAGGCAAAGCTATAGAGACAGAAAGACCTTACAAAGATGTGCATCCTCTGGCATGGGCTATACCCAACCATTCTCTCCAAGCACCCTTTCTGGTGCTTTATATGAGAAGGGTGTCCCAAGATGGAGCACTGACTGCAATTTCTCTCCAAATAGTTTAATATTAATAATATACAGCCCAGGCTGTCCTGAAAAAAATAAACTTTCACTTTTTTTTTCTTTTACAGTTTTCTGGCTGGCCTTCTGGCATGATTCGTACATGCTTTTAGATCAGTTACATTATGATAACCTCTTTCATCACTTTAACATTGACAGAAACTATTTCCTTATTTAATTGTTAAATGATTTTCAGGAAGGTTGTGGAGTGGGACTAGGAAAATAAACAGGAGGGATAAACATTGGTCTATATATGATTCCAAAATGAACTGGGAGGACACTGAATGAAAGTACAAACAGAGGAATTAACTGAAGAGCAGAAGTGAGTTTTTTTTTTTTTTTACTCTGAGATGGTATTGAAAAGAATTCATAAATAGGAGTCTTGAGATAAAAAAGAAGTGAAGTGAGGAGATTAGGTAGCTTGGCCTCTGTCATCCATTAAACCATATACTCTGGATATGACTGTCCAGTCATGAATCCAAATGTTTTCATCTTGCCAGCAAAAACACTCATTTATCTCTTTTGTTTTGTCTTTTTTCTAATATTCATTGGGCCATGTGTGTGCAACATGCTCACAGAATGGAAAGAGAATAATCGTATTTGACAAGCCAGCTCTTGAAAAAATTTCAGTGGCTAGAGTAAGGTAAAGAATAGAAAGATAAGTCCTATACCAACTGATAATGCAATAATAGAGATGTGAATAAGATGTTGTGGGCACATGAGAGGAGGGAATGGCAAACTCTGCCCGAGGAAACCAAATAAGGCTTTACCCAGAGGTGACACTGGTTTGGCTTTGAAGTGGAGGAGACTGCTAGACAAAAAAAGGACAGCAGGATGAAGTGAAAAGAAGATCACTGTTAGGAGCAAAGAATTCATGTTACCTGGGTGCAATGATGCAGGCCTGTAAACTCTGCAACTAGAGAGGCTGAGGAGGGAGGCTCACAAGCTAGAGGCCAACCTATGCAATTGAGCTAGACCCTGTCTCAAATAAATAAACTAAATTAATTAATAAAAGAGCTGGGGATGTAGCTCAATGGTAGAACACCCGTGTTCAGTCCCCAGCACACACACACACACAAAAAGAATTAGATGTATGGTGCCTTGAAAGAGAATAACAAAAAGTTTAGGACAACAAAACCAGAGGTGTGTGGAGTGCCCTGAAAGTCAACTGTTTTGCTGAGAAAGCCAGGAACAGATTGCAAAGGAATTTGCAGGTCCAGTTAGGGTACTAGATACCTTGAAACTTCAAAGAGCCAGGAAAGTTCTTGGTATAATCAGGTCTATTTTTAGATAACTCTGGCAGCAACATTGATCTGGAGCAATGAGAGAAAGGCAAGATATTAGCACAGTTGTCCAGAAGAGAAGGAAAGCAATGCACCAATGATAACTGGGAAGATTTTTATCCTGGAAGACTGACAATTTGGTGTTCTCACTAAGAAACCAAATCTTCTTCAGGGGAAGTTTGTAAATACAAGTCAGGTCATGCTGTGTTTGGGAGAATGATGTATTCAGCAGGCAATTAGTAAGGAATATCATTAAATATAAACACTTTAATAAATTAAAGATCAAATATACCTCAAATGTTTTTCTCATCTTCCAGTGGGTAAGTTTTCCAAAAAAGAAGATAATCTTAAATGGAAATGAACTACATTTAGTGGCATAGATGTCATGAAAGTGGATGGAACAGTGGGTGGTGACAATGGATGACAACCAATGCCCAACAGTTCCTTCTCTCAGTGTTTGCAAGCCATCTGTTTATCAATCTGTTTAATAATAAAAATCAATGTTTAGCTCAATCGTGCATAATTTTTATAAAGTACCTTTGGCCTTTGGGGAAAATCGATGCTACACTGTGCTTCTCTTGTAAATGTCTTCATTTTGTTATTTACCATTGTTGTTCAAAAATGAATGATGATAGTCTGGCTTCCTATCTGCATGTCTTCCTATGGTCTAGGGGTATATCTGGGATTTGAAGTTATTGTAAACAATCCATTCTTACTATCCTGACTTCGTAAGGATTGCAATTCGTTTTTAGTGTTGTTTGTTTAGGCTTTCCAATTTTGAAATTATTTTTGTGGGTGAAAAAATATGGGAACAAAACAAAACGAGGGCAGTTTTTCTTTCTCTTTGTCATCAACAGTCACATTACACCATCTGTTTCAAGAAGCGGGTTTCAAGCAGGTCAGAAGCATTCCTTGTTTTTGTGTCTCCAACATGTTAAATCAAAACATGCTATCTGACACTTGGCATTTGGGAGTCTCAGTGCATTCTTGCCTGCAGGTTTGCTAACACTGGTCTTATTGATTTATGCCACACTTCTGTTGTCACTCTTAGCCCGGCGTCCCTCCCTCAGTGTTTTGTGAATATGCTGCCTGTGGATCCTTTATATGAGTCCCTCTTTATACTCTCCTCAAAATCAGTGGTAATTACAGTGTCAGCATTATGTTTTTAGGTCCACCTGTGTTTCTTGCCAAGTAGTGTGTTTGACAAAGGAACCAATACCTTATTTTTTCTCTTTAGAAGTTTTGGACTGGCTTCCCCACGTCTAATATATTAGTCTGACAATAACTAACATCAGTAACCACCCCAAATTCCAAGATGACAGGGTCACTATCCTTTAAAATTCACATCACCATACCTTTCCTCTTAAGTTCTCTTCTCCGTTGATCATAGTTAAGGTTCAAGTAGAAGTACATTGTATTTGCAAACTTCTCATGAGTTTGTCTCTAGACATTGGAGGTATAAGGTTCTCTGTGTTGGTTGGATTAGAACTCCTGCTGGCTGTTCAGTGACTAGACTGTCCTCACCCTTTCACCAGTTCAGTATCTGGTTTCCATGACTACTTTGAAGTTTCCATTAAGAAACCTCACACAGGACTGGGGACGTGGCTCAAGAAGTAGCACGCTCGCCTGGCATACGTTGGGCGCTGGGTTTGATTCTCAGCACCACATAAAAATTTTTAAAAAGATGTTGTATCCACCGAAAACTAAAATATATATATATATATATATATATATATATATATATATATATATATATATATATATAAATTCTCTCTCTGTCTCTTAAAAGAAAAAAAAAGAAACCTCACAATCTTTCTTTCATACATGCATGAGTGTTCAACAATATCCTTTATCCTTTATCCTTACAAAAATGTTCCAAACCATTTATTTGTCAGAATAACATATGCACTGTATTAGTTTGCTAAGAATGCCATAACAAAGCACCATGGCCTGAATGGATTAAACAAGAGAAATTTATTTTCTTACAGTTCTATAGATAAGAAGTCCAATGTGGCATTCGGTTGCTTCCTTCTGTGGTCATAAGAAGCAGATCTGGTCCAGGCCTCTCTCCTTGCCTTAAAGATGACCAGCTTCTCTATGCATCTTCTTATCACCTTCTCTCTGTGTACACATTTTTTATTCTTATGAGGACAAGAGTCAGATTGGATTAGGGTTCACCCTAATGGCATCATTTAATTTAATTATTTCTATAAAAATCCTACCTCCAAACATGATCACTTTCTGAGGTACTGGAATTAGGAATTTAACATGTGGATTTGGGGAGGGGACACAATTTAGCCTAAGAGTGACACTGTGTACACATACTGTGCATCAGGCCCTGCTCTTTGTCCTGGGAATACAGACAAAATCCTTAGCCTCATAGAATTTATTTACACTCCGGTATGGACTGGAGAAGATGTACACTGAACAATAACTGTAAGTTGTAATGCTAGTTGGCAGCATTTAGACTTTTGACAAGGCACAGAAATAGAGGGTAAAGGGGATGGAGCTAGAAGGGCAGCAATTCTACATGCGATCATGCTGGAAGAGAGACATGAACAAAGAGAAGAAGAAGCCTTCTTGATTTCTGCCACACTTGTACAGAAAATGTGCATTCCAGACTGAGAGAACAGGAAGTCCAAAGACCTGAGGCAGGACTAAGATTAACATACTCAAGAAACAGTGTCGAGAGTGGTGACTGAATTATGGGTCTTGAACTGTCTTGTGGCAGATATGATGCCTTTTGTTTGAGGGTGTCAGTTTAAAACTGCCAAGTTACTATGGTGATGCCTTGTTCAATAGGAAATTCTGTGCCAGCCATGGAACTACTCAATTCCTGACATTGAGGTTCAGATGCCAGCTGAAAGTTATGGGTGTAAGCCGATAATCATAATGGGGCTGCTCATACTCAAGACCTTGGTTCTGCTTACTTTGAAGAAACTTTCTCACAATAAGTCTTTTTGATGTTTGTACCTATATAATAAACGTGCTGAGTTTGTTGTGTGTCACTACTTTCCTACCAAGGAGTAGTCAACCTCCAAGACCCACCTTTTTCTCCACTATGCGTCTGTTTGTCTTTTCTCCATCCTCTCACTGACCAGTCCATGCCAGATCATGGCAAAATAGGAAGAAAGCTCAGGGTGAAGCATAAAGATCCAGGAGAAGCCTAGTGATGGAAAATGATTTCCTAAAGGTATGGAGTCTTTTAAGGACATAGATTTTATTGTAAGTGTTATGGGAAGCAACTTGCAGGTTACAAGCATTCAACTGATATGAGAAAGAAACTTGTACAAAAGCTGTATTTTAAGAGAGATAATTTACAACCCTTTCTGGGAAATATATAGCATCCCTGATAAAATGCTGAAGCAACTTTCTGGTAGAATTTATTGAAATTAAGAATTCCTCTGAAAAGGAAATTAACTGTCACCTACCTACCTGATTATAGGTCTTATGAAGAGTCTGATGGTTTTATGGTCTTTTCCTAAACACACTCATAAAAACTATCTCTACTAAGAAGGAGTCATTGAATTTTTTTAAGGTTTCTTTCCTATGGAAATTGAAATTAAACTCTGACACAGGCTTCATCAATTTTTCTAGGAAGTTGGTTTAATGAATTAAATTATTTTGAAGGATCAATCTGGGAAGTGGATAATTCCCTGTAGGATTTCTATTATACTAGTTTTGCTTTGTTTTGTTTTGTTTTGTTTGCTTTTTGCATTTTTCAAGAAGCTCTCTTGATTGTGCTAGTTCTTTTCAAGTCTAAATTTAATATTTCAAATCCTCTGTCTCTGATGCAGTCTATTTGAATTACAAGAAAACAAATGATTTAAAAATATCTGACATGACAAATCAAGCCCATTTCTGATACAGATCAACTTTTCTGCAGTAATAAAAAAAAATATTTCTAAACTATCCTTTTATGATTTCCCTTTTTAAAGTTCTACTTAAATACATATTAAAAGCCAAACATTTGGAAACTGTGTAAACAAAGAAAGCCAATTATCCCTTCTCTACTAGAAAAGGTGGCAGGTGGGCAAAGATGATTTTGCTTATTTGATTTACATTCCCCGATCTAAACAGAACATTAGCATTCACCAAGGGAGTTCCAGAAAACATCAAGAAGAAATCACACTGTCAGCAGAAGTTATTTCTTATATCATTTGGTAATACTGAGTGATTTTGTTTCCAAATTTTAAATTAAGTCTTATTAATGAAAAAGGGCAAATTAGAGGTCTTTAGATACACTAGGGCTCTACAGAGATTCAGATAAAACTTATGAATATATCCTCTAACAAATGAGATGCAGGAAAGGCAATCTTTTTATCAATCAAATCAATTCCATATCCATGTCCCCTCTGACCAGGGTGGGCAAGTACAATATTGTCTATCACGGCGAATTTCTCCCTATCCTGGTGTATTAGTTGGTTTGCCATCACTATGACAAAATATATGAGAAAGTTAACTCATAAGAAGAAAAGATTTATTTTGACTCATGATTCCAGAGGTTTCAGTGCATGATCACTTGGCCCTACCTATTGCCTTTGGGCCTGTGGTGAGGCAGTACATCATGGAAGGGAGCACGTGGCAGAGGAGATCCTTTTACCTCATGGCATCTAGTAAGATAAAACAGAGACAGGAAGGGGCCAAAGTCCTCATCTCCCCCTCACGGACACACACTTTCTCCCACTGGGCCCCATATCTTAAAAGTTCTACCACCTCCAAATAGCTGGTGACCAAGTCCATATAGACCTTTGGGAGACATTTCAAATCTAACCCTTAACATCAAGGCTTCCATAACACTGGGAACCAGAGAGAAGACAAGGCCCTCAGCGTCACGTGTTAGTGTACCCATTTCTACCCACTTGGTGTACTGAAGCGTTAAGTAATGTAAAATTATTTATTAGTTGGGAAGTCTATTTAAACCATAAAACCTGAAGAAAAGACAAATGAGAGATTTAGGGGATGGGATAGGAATGAAAGGCAGGAAAGAAAGAAGGAGGAGGGATAAAAAGGGACAGAGAGGAAAGGTAAAATTCAGATCATTTGAATAATCAGTAAATGTGAAGTAATTTGCACTCAAGAGATTACTAACTTTAAGGTAAAACTGCATGAATATATTTCAAGTTCAAAATTATTAGTGCCACATTAAGCAACTGGGAAATTGAGGGTGTGCACTGACAGGCAGCAGATATACTAAAAACTGGAGCTTGGAAATTAGTAATTAATGTCACAGTACAGAGGCATTTTCTTCCAAATGAATTGTACCATTTTTTTTGCTTAAGAGATTTCAAACTTTCTGTATGCAGTGTTATTGTGGGTCTTTATTAATCCATGCTAAATCCTGCTAACATGTATTATACAACACACTGAGTTTCCTTCTATTACCAAATAGCTAAGTAAAGAGCATTAAAGAAAATACCTTCACTTTATGGCTGATTTTTAATTGATAGCCCTTATTTGACAGTCAACTTTTTACAAAATAACCTGAAATTTGATACAGTTTATATTGTGAAGATACATTTTCAATTTTTCCCACTCAGGCCTCCTTTTCAAATCTACAAATCACTACAGGCAGCAGTACTTGAGTGTAGAACACAACATGGTATATGTCATCCTTTCCTGAATTTAAATAACCTGTAAAATGTACAGCTGTAACCCCTCCCACAACAATGCTGGTATTTTCCCTTCACCAAGCCATATACATGGATCTTTGGATTAACTCATGACATATAAGATTGAGGCTAAGTTAGGTTAGGACATCAAATAAAAGATATTCTACATACATCAAACACACATAGACCCAGACGAATTTGTCTGAGATAGACAACAGATGGAATTCAAACAATTATTTAATAGACAGTTTTCAAATTTGGGGTAGATAGAAAGTAATTAAT
Source organism: Urocitellus parryii (assembly GCF_045843805.1). Taxonomy (NCBI): domain Eukaryota; kingdom Metazoa; phylum Chordata; class Mammalia; order Rodentia; family Sciuridae; genus Urocitellus; species Urocitellus parryii. Next base: position 85,333,201 of record NC_135541.1, on the reverse strand, counting down.
TTAAAATGAAAACCCAATTTGCAATGCATAATCTTAAAAAGATTATGGAAAATACACTTCATACTTTATTTGGGTAGGTCAGTTGGCATATGAAAATTTAACTGAAGCTTTTGGAAAGGTGCAGAATAATACTGCCAGAATCATCCTTGCTCAAACACTGAGGTTTTTCGATATTGACTAAAGAATTAGGAACTAATTATCCATTTTCAAATTTTAAGGTAATTGCATAGTAGAGATACTGAAAATAATTGCTTTGTTCATGTGTTGTCAATCACTGAGTTTGCTGGAGCTTCTACTGTGCTGGTTCCATGTCAAATCAGGATGTTAGCCAATTTCTACATGAACACTCACTTATTCCCCCTTTGTTATACTGTAGAAAGTTAAGTGGTAGATTCATTGAACTAAAAAAGCATTGATAAACACTACCAAACTCATTTAAAAAATCAATAGTATTCCGGCACTCATTTCTCCTGGACATTTCAGTGAAAATTTAAATGTAACCTAGGGGTTCTTGTTTTATTCATGATTATTATCTGAATGTTACATCTATAGCCTAGCTGTGTTTACTCTAACCTGATTTATGACTTGAGAAGTTATCACTCAAGCAACCCATAGTTCTAGGCCCCCATATTAGAAAACTATCTCAATCTACAGAAACAACTGATAGTCATGTCTTATAACATGGGATTCAAATTTCCCTTCATCTCCATCTATCTCCAACTCTTTCCCAGGATGATTGCTAAAGAGTGATACAAACTACTAACCTTTGTAGCAGCCAGTTAAAGATGTGTCCAAGATGTGTTGGCTCTACTAATTGGCTGAAATTCTGTCCTCCAAAGGAAGTACTCTCCAACCAAGACAAAGCACTTTGCCTGCATCAACCCAGTCCACATTCTTGTCATTTAAAAAAAAAACATTTTTTGTTGTAGATAGACACAATACATTAATTAATTAATTTATTTATTTATTTTTATGCAGTGCTAAATATTGAACCTAGTGCCCCACACATGCTAAACTAGTGCTCTACCACTGAGCTACAACCCTAGCCCCCATTCTTGTCATTTTTAATGGTTAAGTGGCCATTCTTGAACATATCATGGCTTGTTTCACAGTGACATGGGTCAATTACAGTTTTTCATGCTTACTAATAGAAGTACAATGAATTAATGTGACAGTTAACTTTTTCTTTTCAGATAAAGTCAGAGGGTACACTGAGATTACAACTCGTGTTACAATTTTTCCCAGATTCCTCTTCATCCAAAGTGCCACCAGTCCTTGCAGGATATCTAGTTTCCCACATCCCTGCTTAAACTGGGTTTTATTTTTATTTCCTTTGGTTTTGTACCTTGGAATTGTTTGGTATTTTCAAATTGCTAATCCAGTTTTATTAGGATTAAATTGGATACTGTATTCAAAGAAAAAAAAAAAACCTCGGTTTTAAGAGATGATCAGTAGTGTTGAAGGAACTGACCCTCCCCCAAAAGTGACACACACATGTACATGCATGAACATGCACAGACACACACACACACACACACACACACACACACACACATTGCATCAACTAAGCTTCCCTAGAGAAACAGACTTAATAAGAGATGATGGATATTGAATATTCCCATGATTATTATAATTGGCTCAGGCAATTATGAAGGCAAAGAAGTCCTTTGATCTTCAGTCTGCAAGCTGGAAACTCAAGAAAGCTCATTGTGCAATTCAGTTCAAATCCAAATGCCTGAGAACCAGAGGAGCTGAGAATGTAAGTCCCAGAGTCTGTAGGTCCAAGAACTTTGGGATATTCTGCCCAATATCCAAAGGCAATAAAAAGAAGGATATTCCAGCTCAAAAAGAGAGAGGGATGTTCAAGATGAAAAAGTACCTCTCTTGGCTTTGTTGTTCTATTCAGGCCCCTACAATATTGTACAGTACCTATCCATCTTGGGAACAGATCTTTTCTCAGTCTATCAATTCGAGAAACACTCACACAGACACATTGTGAAATAAAGTTTTACCAACTTTCTAGGCATTATTGTTTGGATATGAGGTGTCCCCCAGAAGCTCATGGATAAAACAATGCAGAAATATTCAGTGGTGAAATGATTGGACTATGAAAGCTGTAACCTAATTGGTGGATTAATCCATTTGATTAATCCATTCCATGGGTTAATAATTTGAATGGATTCATGGGTGTTCACTGCAGGAAGAAAGGGCATTGCTGGAGAGCATAGATAACTGGAGGCATGCCTTGGGGATTGTATTACCCCTGGTTTCTTGCACTCAAGCTCTCTCTGGTTGCCACGTCTTGAGCTGCTTTCCTTGTCATGCCTTTATGCCATGATGCCTCATCTCAGGCCTGGAGCTATAGCATTGGCAGACCATGAACTGAACTTCTGAAACCACGAGCCAAAATAAACTTGTCCTCTCTAAGTTGTTCTTGTCAGGACTCTTGGTCACAGCGGGGGGGGGGGGGGAAGCTGACTAACACTAGGTATTCCTTAATCCAGTCAAGTTGATACAAAATTAAAAATCACAAGTCTACTCATTATCAATTTGACACCACTTTGCATCTCCTTAAGCCATTCTTGATCTCCAAATAAAGAGAATACAAGGTCATTATTCCACCTAACATGATAACACTACCCTGCATACAAAAACACATTTGTTCCTTCCTCAAAAGGGAAGATAAAGTTCTTGAGCAATGTTTATTATTCTTAAATACTATGAAGTAAATTTGGAAATATTTAAATGCTGATATGAAGTCAATAATACTGGGGAATGATATTGCCCAAATTATATTCCTATACTGTGTGCATATACAAATATTCAACAAATATCACCACTATGTACAACTATAATATACCAATAAAAATATGGAAACAAAGACAATTAATGGTCCTCATGTCTGTAATTTGTCACATGGTTGTAGCTGGTATTCATAACTACCTTATTCCACTACCCAATCTGTATTCCCTTTGTCTTCAGCAAGCACCTCAGCTATTTGTGGTTCTTTGCCTGGAGGGGTGATCCAAACTTTCATTCCTGAGGGGTCTGAGCAATTCTTAATCCTACATAGATTGGATTGTTGTGGTTTTCCAAGGATCTTAGCCACAGAGAATAGTAATACCAAAAGATGTCCTAAGGGATCTCCTGTATTCCAGACATCCTCATCCTTTCCTCCATGGTAGAAGAGTAGACCAATTTCCTCTGGGCAGTGTGGATCAATCCCTCTAGCCAAAACTCTATAACCTATTGTTATGCTTGGGATATGAAGTGTCCCCCAAAAGCTTACATGTGAGACAATGCAAAAAGGTTCAGAGAAGAAATCATTGGGATACGATAGCCTTAAACCAGTCAGTGAATCCGATACTTGATGGGAATAATTGAGTGGTAACTGAAGACAGGTGGGGTGTGGATGGAGGGAGCGGGGTATTTGAAACTTGGCTTTGGGATATTTTATTTGTATTTGGCAAGTGGAGATCTCTCTCTCTCTCTCTCTCTCTCTCTCTCTCTCTCTCTCTCTCTCTCCTTTCTGATCACCATGTAAGCTGCTTCCCTCCACTGCAATCTCCTGCCATGATGTTATGCCTCACCTCTAGCCTCAAGGAATGGAGCCAGCCTTCTATGGACTAAGACCTCTGAAACTGTGAACCCTCAAATAAGTTTTTCCTCCTCTACAGTTGTTCTGGTCAGGTCTTTCAGTTGCAGCAGTGAAAAAGCTGACTAAAACACCTATCATTGCCTATTGACTCAGAGGCATAAGGAACCCAAGGTAGCTGTACCACAGTCTTAACTTCTAGTTCAATGGAATCATGTCATGTTTCCTGGTTAAGTACTGCTCCTTCTGGAATTAAGTCCTCTTGGCCAACACAGCCACAGGGGTCACTGTTAGGGGTCACTCAGAGTAATGGTAAATGATGCCATTCCCATTTGTACCCCTTGATTCCTGGACCCAGGAATTCTAGCTATCAGAGAAACACTACTGTATATTGCATGCTGACTCAGTATATATAGTTCTCTTGAGAATTCCCCCCCGCCCCCGCTCTGAAAGGTATTGCCATCCTTCTCGTGCTCTGTAACCAGTTTCTAAAAGGCCATTCCAATGTTCTATCAATCTACCTGCTTCAGAACAATGGGGAACATAGTAATAAGAGTAAATTCCCTGAGGATGGGCTCATTGCCACATTTCTTTGTCTATGAATTAAGTTTCATGGTCAGAAGCAAAGCTGGGTAGAATATTATAATGGTGGATAAGTCATTCTATAGGTCCACAGATCCTAGTTTTGGCAAAAGCTCCGTGCGTAGGGAAGACAAATCTATGTCCAGAGTGTCTACTAAGGTATGAAAAGAATGCTGCTCTTTCTATGACGAAAGCAGTCCAATGTAATCACCAGATAGCTGATTGATCACCCCTGGTGCCATGGCAGGAATCCTTTATGTCTGTTACTTACAAATTGAGTGCTCATTGGTGACTGTAGCCTGGTTGGCCTTGGCAATTGGAAGTCCAAGTTACTTAACTGGTGCGTAAACTTCATCCTTGTACCACGTGTCTTTATTCATGAGCCAATGAGACCATGACAGGGGTGGCTGTGGAAGAGATATACTCTTATACACCGAATAGGTTATTTTAAGAACTTGATTATTTAAATGCTCCACAACAGAGATCATCCTTTTGTAAATATTCACAAGGGGAACAAATATCTTCATATTTTTTGCCCAATGGGAGAAGTCTATCCCAAGTTTCTTTATCACCAATGTTCCAATCATGTTTCTTCCAAGTTTGTGACTGTCCAATCAAGTCATTGGCCAAAGTTCATGAATCAGCATTTAATCACATAACTGGCCATTTCTCCTTCTATGCAGTGTGCACAATCAGGTGAAAAACTCAAAGTTCTTCTCACTGGAAAGATGTCCTACCACTAGAATTTTCAGATATATCCCAGTGAGGGACTGCAGTTCTGTTGTCCGTTTCCAGGTGGTGCCTGCAAGTAAGCAGAGTCATCTGAAAACAAAGCCCAAGTCTTCTCTTTCTCTGTTAATTTATTATAGGGAATTCCCTATGAGACTGAGAAAGAGGAAGCAGTATAAGATGAGAACGACCATGAGCATTTAAGTCACTATTTGTGGAACTTACTTGTGTCTTCCGGGCCTGCTTAACCCAATCATATATATATACCATTTTCAGTTGATAATGAAGTGCTTCCATGGGTGTCTAAATGTATGGCTTGGTAGGTCAGATGACATCTAATTCATAATGCACAACTCAAATTGTAGAATATCTTGGTGGCTTACCATCAGACATTTAGTTTCTCTAAGTCTCAGGTACCAGGCCAAGAGTTGTCTCCCAAAAGGATAATAGTAATCTATGGATGGCAGCAGAACTTACTCCAAAATCCTAAAATCCTCCTCTGTGATTCACCTATGGAGCTTTAAAAGGCTTCAAATGGCATCACCATCTGCTGCTAGTACTTCAAGCACCATTGGATCTGCTGGATTATATGCCCAAGTAATAGAGCCATTTGCACAGAACCTGGACCCGATGCAGAGTGTTCTGTTTTTCTGAGTGAGCTCCACTCAAAATTAGCAGATTCTTTTTGAGTCACTGGGTAAAAGGAACAGAGTAGCACACCCAAGTGAGGATGTTATCTCCAAAATCCAAATAGGCTTATGTGTGCCTAATTGTGCCTCTTTCTTGGTTGTAGGAAAATCATGCAATAATTTATCCTTAACTTTAGAAGGGATATCTTAACATGCCCCACGCCACTGGAGGTCTATAAGTTTCACTGTGGTGGAAGTCTCCTGAATTTTAGTTGGGTTTATTTACCACTTTCTGACACACAAATGTCTCACCAATAAGCCTGGAATATAGCTATTTTTCATTTACTAGTTCTAATCAGTATAATGTCATCAGTGTAATACACCATTGTGATATGTTGTTGAAGAGAAAGGTAATAAAAACTTCTGCAAAATAAGTTACAATGTAGAACTAGAGAGTTGATATACCCTGAGTTATGATAGTGTAAGTATAAAGTTGACCTTGCGAGCTAAAAGAAACTGCTTCTGGAGGATCTTATGGACAGGAATGGAAGAAAAGGCATCTTCCAGATTAATAGCTGCATACTAGGTACTGGGAGATGTGTTAATTTGCTCAAGAAATGAAATTATATCTGGAACAGCAGCTGCAGTTAGAGTCACCACTAGGTAAAGCCCACAGTGATCCACTGTCATTCGCTAGGATCCATTTGTCTTCTACAAAGACTTAACAGGACAGTTGATGGAGATGTGGGAATCACCTCCCTTGCCTTGTTCAAGTCTGTGATGGTATTAATCTCTGCAGTTCCTCTGAGTATGCAATATCGTTTTAGATTTACTGTTTTCCTAGGTAGAAGCAATTCTTACAGCTTTCATTTGGCTTTTCCCACCATAACATCACTTCTATCACAAGTAAAAGAGCCAATGTGGAGATTTTGTCCCAATATTAAGTAAGTTTATTCCATTCTGGAACTGGGAAAATTGCCAAAGGGTGGGTTTAGGGACCCACTAGACTCAGTAAGAGACATACTAACCTAAAACTGATCACTGATCTCTATCAGCCTGTACTCTGACTGGAGAATCCAAGTGGTGTTTTGGGTCTCCTGGAATCAATGTAAGTTCATAACCAATTTCCAGTGGTCCCTATAAAATCTAATTATTTTCTTCTCTGAAAATGACATTTACCCTGGAAAAAGACCACATGTCCCTTTGGGAATGACTGAAAGATTAACAGCATAAATTTGGGGTAGAATACACTGGATGCAGTAGTATACATCTGTAATCCCAGCAACTCAGGAGGCAGATGTAGGAGAATTGCCAATTTGAGGTTAACCTCAGCAATTTAGCAAAAACCTGCTTTGAAAAATTAAAAGGGCTATGGGTGTAGATCAGTGGTACAGCACCCTTGAGTTCAATTCTTAGTACCACAAAAAACAAATTTTTCAGTAGTGTAAAGATGCCCTTTCTCAAGGGGAATTGGCTTCCCCTTCAATCAAGGCACTTCATTTCTTTAAACTGGCTCAAATTTGGAAATTGAGTGGCCCTGATTCTATTACTTGGATTCTATTTTTATACACTCGACTTGGAAGTCTTCTGCTTGCACCTATTAAGATATTAGTGGGCTTCCTATTACAGTTTGGATCTGGAATGAAACCTCATATGTTGAAGGCTTATTCCCAAATGCAGCAATGTTCAGAGGTGGAACATTTGGGAAGTGTTTGGATCATGAGGAAGTTAACCAAATCAGTGGATTAATCTATTATAGTTGAATGACTATTGGGAAGTGGTGGAGACTATGGGAAAAGGGACCGCGTTGAACAAATTGAGTACTTGGGGGAATGACCTTGAGGACTATATTTTGTCCTGGCCCGTCCCTGACTCCCCCTTCCTCTCTTTCTCTCTCTCTCTCCCTTCTTCTGCCCCATTTGAGGTAAACAGCTTTGCTCTGCCATACCTTTCTGCCATGATATTCAGCTTATCTCAGACACAAAGCAATGGAGTCAGCCCACCATGAACTGAAACCGTGATCCAAAATAAATCTTTCCTCCTGTAAGTTTTTCTCAGAAATTTTGTTCTAATGATGAAAAGCTGGCTACTACACTTCCTACCTATTTCACTTTTAGGAGTACGATGATTAACAATTAACCAATGCATTTGGTCTATGTGAATCAGACTATTATAATTGCTGCTTTGACTCTACTCTCTATTACGGTAACTATGCCCATCTCTTCTTTTGACAATTGAGTGCCACCACATAGCCACTGACACCTTAATGTCCAGTGACTTCAAGTACATATTGAATTTCTAATTGAGTGACTGTGGTTTCCACTGTATGATCTGGCCTATAGAAGAGAGAACATGGAGCTCATCAAGGATGGTTGGGACCCCCTCAAAATTTATTTTTCAAAGCATTAGGGGAAGGTGTGTTTTCTAGAACCTCCCACTGTGAATAAATAGGTCTTAAATCTTAAATCCTGTCTAATATTCAAACTCCATAACCTTTAAATTCTATCTTCTACATTAACCCAAGTGAAATTGGGCACTTTCAATTCCTTCATGACAGGCCACTCGTGAGTGGATCCAAGTCTTTATCATTGAACCAATTAGTGTCCTTTGTAACTCCCTGAGCTACAACATTAATTTCAGACTTTCTACTTAGTAGACCCTATTAAGAAATTCAGTATCTTCCAACTTCATGTTCCTTTCACCATAATTCCTCACCTTTAACATTCATTCCCACATATGTTCCCCATATTTCTACTTATATAAGTTGGAAAACTCAAGTAGTTCTTTTTGGGGTATCATATCTCCTCATGGATCATAATTTGTGCTGCACCTAATTTAGGGTCCTATTGGAACTATAGGCTATTAGGTTTGGATGTGATTTTTCCCCGAGGCATCAAATTTTTGAGGACTGGTCCTCAGTGTGGTAGAAGAGAAGTGGTACAAACTTTATGAGATAGGGCCTAGTTGGAAGTCACAAGATTGGACTTTTCCCCTTGCTCTGAATGCTTGCCTCACCATGTGATCTCCCCCTCCCCCATGCACTCCTGCCATCCTGAGGCCATCCACCATAAGGTGATGCAGCCAAGCGAGATCTTACCAGAACCAATACCATACTGTGTGGGTTTTCAACCTCCAAGCTTGTGAGCTAAAGAAACTTCTTTTTAAGTACCCAGCCTCAGACATTTCATTGGTATTAATGAACTAACAGATAGCCTAGAGGCAAAGAAGGATTACACACACACACACACACACACACACACACACACACACACACAGAATAAAAGGAAAAAATAAAAGACACTAATTATGAAAATTGGCTCACATAATAATAGAGGTAAAAAAGGCCTATAATCTTTGATCTGTACCAGAGACCCGGAAATGCCAGTGGTATAATTCAGTTCAAATACAAACACCTGAGAACCAGAGAAGCCAATGGCGTCACTCTCAATCTGAATTTGAAGGTTTGAGAATTCATACCTGTTGGGCTGCTGTTATAAGTACCCGGTTCCAAAGGCTGGTACCTGAGGAGAGAACAAGATAAAGAGAAAGAGAATTTGCCCTTTCTCTACCTTTTTATTCTATTGAGGACCTTAATGGATTGGAAAGAGATCCACCAACAGTGGAAAGGGCAATTTTCTTTCTTCAATCTACCAGTACAAATGGTAATTTCTTCCAGATTAATCTCTTCTCTTCCAGAAGCATCCTCACAGACACACCCAGAAATAATGTTTTGCGAGCTATCTGGACATCCCTGATCCCAGTCATGTTGACACATGAAGTTAACCATCACACACACTTGACAACTACTAGGGCATTTACTGAGAGGAACAAAAACCCAGATCTTTGCCTGCTTTGTTGAGTTTTAGAAAAGTTGCTGATATAGCTAAGTCTTAGTATCTTTTAAAAACATTTTAAAATGTTTGAAAACTCATTAGAAAATATTTTAAGGCACGCAAAATGCATAAAAATAAAACATAAAGCACATGCATGGAATTATCATCTAGTTGTTAAAATAGCATTACCTATACAGTTGAAGTCCTCTGTGAACCCCTCCTAGTTAGGGAACATAACTACGGTCCACAGTTTATCTTTCACAGGCATCTCATCATATTTTTATAAATGTCTATGTTGCCAGGCATGATGGTGCAGCCTGTAATCCCATTGACTTAGGAGGCTGAAGAAGGATCACGAGTTCAAGGCCAATCTCAGAAAATTTAGCTAGACCCTTGGAAACCTAGCAAGACCCTGTTTTAGCCCACGGCCAGCACAGGGTTCTAAAAGAAGGTTCAGCTACGTGAGAAATCCGAAGGGAGTTTGAATTAAAGAGACAGACTCTAATTACCTTTAAACCAGCTCCAGGACGGCTTCTCCTACCTCCAGCCTCCAGCTACCTATTAGGGTAGCGAGGTTTACTGAAGAGGCCAGCGAGAGAAAGAGAGAGAACACGCCAGGGAGTGGACTTTTATTGGGGAACAAAAAATTCTGGGGAAAATCCCATCCAATGAAGATTAAGGGGGGCAGTGTTCCAAGGTCAGGGGCAATGATTGGATCTTCAGGGATAGTGGCCAGACAAGCCTCCACATGGACAAGCCCTGGGACCTGGGAAGGGTGGGGAAAGCTCTGGACACAAGGATGTGTCTAAGTGCCTCTCGCCCAGCCAGGGAGGTAACTCAAATCACGTGCAAGGATGGCCTCCCACACCCTGTCTCAAAATTTTTTTTAAAAGATCTGAGATGTAGTTCAGTGGGAGAGCACCCTTGGGTTCAATTCCCAGTACCAAAAGTACGACCCCGAAAAAAAGTGTCTATTCTACCCAATGTATAAAAGAGTTTTGGGTAGATAAAGTTTAGGATACAAACACACATTCTTTGGCAAAAATTTGCCTTTTACCCTCAAGATTATGTCAATTGGAGCCAGGAAAAGTGGTATACACCTGTAATCCCAGCTACTCAAGAGGCTGAGATAAAAGGATTTTGAGTTCGAGGCCAACATCAGCAACTTAGAGACCGTGTCTCAAAATAAAATTTAATAAGGGCTGGGGATGTAACTCACTGCAGAGCACTTGCCCAGCAAGCATGAAACCCTGGGTTAATTAGCAGTACTGCACACACAAAAAAATTGTTTTTTTGTACCAGGGATTGAACCCAGGGGTGTTAACCACTGAGCTATATCCCCAGCCTTTTAAAAAATATTTTATTTAGAGGCAAGGTCTTGCTTAGGGCCTTGCTAAGTTACTGAGGCTGTCTTTGGACTCATATTCCTCCTGCCTCAGCCTCCAGAGCTGCTGGGATTACAGGTGTGAGCCACTGCACCCAGCTCAAAAAAGATTAAGTTATGTTTTTTAGTCAAATATCATATATTGGTATTTGTAGTTGTAACATTTTTCTTCACTATTGTATAATGTCCCATTTTATTTGAATATACATAATTTATCCATTCTCCTGTTGATGGATTTGTTGAGGTTATTTCTAATTTTTGTTACATTCTTAGAAACAATGCTGCTTTAATGATTATTATATTACTTTCCTCAGAGTCTCTTGTCCAGGCAAATGCTTTGATTGTTCATCTCTCTCCCTAAGACACAGACACTAAGCCAGTCTGCTGACCACTTAGGTGACAAACAGGTTATAAGTGTACCATGTAATATATCTCTCTTGGCTCTCAGACTCACCAGGTCAAGGCCTGGGTTGACCACAGTTCTTCACTGGTCAACTCTATCTATGCCCAGCTTCACCTGTTTATGCCAGTGGATTATGTGAAATGAAACCCAAAATTGTCTCAGTTGGACACTAAAATTGGAAGTCAGACCTTAATAGCTACATTCACATGACTTTGTAATTCCACTAAGTTAATATTATCTTACCTTCCTAGGAAGCTCATATCCAGACAAATGCTTTGATTGTTCATTATAACAACTGCCCCAAAGACCCATTAACTCTTTAATAGATAGCATCAAAAATTTGTGTACCAAGACTTGTTGAAGCTCTTGCCTTGCTGTCTCTACCAATCCTGAACTATTCTATCATGATTTTTAACCAATCCTAATCAAGTCCCCATACTGAAATAATTGCCTTAACCCCAAATTACAGTTCCAAATAAAATCTGTCCATGCCTTTCCCCTTCCAAAGTGCTGGCAAAGTTCAGTGTAGGTAGTAAACAATAAGCTAAACTTTGTCTTATAGAGAGGTTGTGCTGTGACATCAGGGCAGCTGTCACTTGCTATCAAAAGGAACAAGACAGCAAAAATCTTTGAAAAGCATGGCTCTGATGGCACTTTTTCCCCCTTCTTTCACTTAGTTTCCCCTCCTCAAGGCTATTTTCACACTAAAATTGAATCTCCTCCATGAAGCTTCTAGAACTTCACATTATGGTGATCTGTCCCATCCATATATTTTAGAGGACCTTCAGACTAAAGCTACCCCCAATGACTTTCCAGACATAACTAACTCTAAACATAAATGCTCTCCAGAGCTTCTCTTTGCATATGTTTTTCTTTGACCTGGAGTCTCTTCCTCTCTTTTTTCAGCCTGCCACTCTCGCTTGCCTTTCAAGACTGAATTCTTTTTTTTTTTTAATTTTTTTTTATTGTTGGTTGTTCAAAACATTACATAGTTCTTGACATATGATATTTCACACTTTGATTCAAGTGGGTTATGAACTCCCATTTTTACCCCGTATACAGATTGCAGAATCACATCAGTTACACTTCCATTGATTTACATATTGCCATGATAGTGTCTGTTGTATTCTGCTGCCTTTCCTATCCTCTACTATCCCCCCTCCCCTCCCCTCTTCTCTCTCTACCCCCTCTACTGTAATTCATTTCTCCCCCTTGTATTATTTTTCCCTTTCCCCCTCACTTCCTCTTGTATGTAGTTTTGTATAACCCTGAGGGTCTCCTTCCATTTCCATGCAATTTCCCTTCTCTCTCGCTTTCCCTCCCACCTCTCATCCCTGTTTAATGTTAATCTTATTCTCATGCTCTTCGTCCCTACTATTCTCAGAGGAGGACATACAATCAATCAACAAGTACATGAAAAAATGCTCAACTTCGCTAGCAGTCAGAGAAATGCAAATCAAAACCACCCTAAGATACCATCTCACTCCAGTAAGATTGGCAGCCATTAGGAAGTCAAACAACAACAAGTGCTGGCGAGGATGTGGGGAAAAGGGTACACTTGTTCACTGTTGGTGGGACTGCAAATTGGTGCAGCCAATTTGGAAAGCAGTATGGAGATTTCTTGGAAAGCTGGGAATGGAACCACCATTTGACCCAGCTATTCCCCTTCTTGCTCTATTCCCTAAAGACCTAAAAAGAGCATGCCACAGGGACACTGCTACATCGATGTTCATAGCAGCACAATTCACGATAGCAAGACTGTGGAACCAACCTAGATGTCCTTCAATAGATGAATGGATAAAAAAAATGTGGCATTTATACACAACGGAGTATTACTCTGCATTAAAAAATGACAAAATCATAGAATTTGGAGGGAAATGGATGGCATTAGAGCAGATTATGCTAAGTGAAGCTAGCCAATCCCTAAAAAACAAATGCCAAATGTCTTCTTTGATATAAGGAGAGTAATCAAGACTGAATTCTAATGTCATACCTTCTGCTCTTTGAAGTCTGATAAACGCCTCCATCTGCTAAAGTTGGACACTCTCTTTCCCCATCTCCCAAAGCATACCGCACTTTCCTCCATCACAGCCAATAGCACACTGTTGCAGGGTGTTTAATTGCCTTTCTTCCTCAGGAGGCAATGGTCCTTTGACTACTGGGATTTGCATTCACAGCACCTATCACAGGACCAGGTGCAGGTTAGTAGTTAAGAAATGTTCGCAGAGTTTACATGAAATGAAATAAATTATATTTACTTCAACTTATAAAACTGTCAAACTTTTTCAGGAAAATCTCAACTTCACAAAATGATATTATTTTTATTGAACATAATTCATTAATATGCAAAAGTGATTTCATTTATATATAGTTCTGTAATGTTTTTTGTCATAAATACATTCACAAGTTGGTAAAAAATATATGTTTTTGCCAGATGCCTCCTCCTCATGTTGGTGGAAGTATTGTCACTGAGTACCACAGGATTGCATTTGTTCCTGGATGAACAATTCCCTAGTGGCATGGCCTGCACTGCTCTTCCCCTTCTCAGATGATAAATTCATTGTTGTTGTTTGTTGTACAGATTGTCACCCAAGAAAATAAGATGACCGTATACAGTGACCATCAGGAATACTCTCCCATATGGTGTAATCATACAAGCTTAAAGACAGAGAACCAGGTACTTTACTTGCAGCAAAATGTGATGTTTGAAAGAATGTTCCAGAAAAAAACTAGAAACTGATGAACTCTTTGGAAATATGTCACATGGATGATCAAGAGTAGAAAGGGGATGGAATCAAGTGTCTGAGTAATTGTTTCCTGCAGTCTGGTCATTTTTTTTTTTTAAGGCAAGTATGAGGGAATTGATGGAGAGTAGCTGAGAAACACAACATTTCTACTTAGTGAGGTCTATTTTGCAGTTTATTTTTCAGATACTGAAGTTAAAGAAAGGAAATAATGTTAAGATTATAATGCTTTTTCTAAAAATATGGTCAGCAGAGAGGTTTTGCCCTAACCGAAAAAGTTTAGTGATTATATACCCCTAAAAGACCAAGATTAATAAGGCACCTGAAAACAATTGTGAAGTCATCATCTGTCAGTCTCATTCCACCATTGGGATTGCCAAAGCAACTGGATCGATCATTTTAAAAGTCCAAGCCTTTGTTGTCTAAGAAACAGAAAGGCTCACTCCTGAATGGAACTGATCAATTGCTCAGCAATCAAACTGCAGGTAATACTCTGACTAAATTGTATACATGTCAGTTTTGGGACACAAAAGTAATTAGAATTTCTAGGCAGGTTTTCCTATCACAGAAGGTTAAGGAGACAACCAACACAAAAGATCAAAGCGTTATATATTTCAAATTATCCAATTTTCTATTTCCTTTGTCCCTTCCGAAACTCACAATTGCTTTCAATAAAATTGCGTGTTTAATTGATTTCTCTACATCCCACAAGATTGCTTATTTTAATCTAGGAACTGAAGGTAATGATTACAAATATGGCATTTTAATCACTTGGCACGTACCTACAATTTCTGAAAACTTAATACACATTTTTCTTATTGTGTACCCTTTTCAAAACAGCATAAATATTTTGCTAGAAAGGTTAATTTTAAGGTGTTAAGCCATTCACCTCCGTCTTATATAGAAGGTCATGAGCGAGAATTTAAATAAAGCTGTTAATGAAGCTTCTGAGAAGCCAAGTGAAGGTCGTAGAAGATTTAAGGATACTGTAACATAGGAAGCAATCATAAGAAAAGCAAAATAACGGGAAAACTCTACTCCCTGAAGTCTTGCACTGGAAGTATTAATACTGAATACATAATTGTGAGAAAAAGAAATAACCCTCTAGGAGTGGTAGCAGCCTGTATTCCCAGGGACTCGGGAAGCTGAGGCAGGATTGCTGAGGGCCATTACCAAGTAGGTATGACGCATCGTAATCCTTGCCAGTGTACCCCATGTTAAATGGACTTGCCTTGGAAATTTGCTGCGACCTTGCTTGTGTGTTTGAGAAAGGTGACACCTAATCCAGGATTAGGGTGTATTCCTGCAGGAAGTATCTCCGTCCTTGGGTTTAGGGCGTGACAATAGGAGTTTTGGGGAAGTTGAGGTTGAAGATTATTGATGCTGGGATTAGGGTGTTCCTGCTGCTTGTTCCCGTTGAGTTCTCGTGAGATTAAAATGGGATTTGGAAAAAGCCTCGTGGAGTAGGATTTGGGATCGGACATATTGGAATTGCCCCTGAACGTGTGTGGAGGCTGGTGTGAGATCGGGAATAAAGAATTGCTGTTTGAACCTACAAAGCTGTGTGGTGGCTCGTGATTCTGTGCCAAGCCGAGACATTGGCACTTGGCTTTCGGCACAGGATGATCACAAGATCAATGGAAATGTTGGCAACTTAATGAGACCCTGTCTCAAAATAAAATTAACAAAAACTGGTGATGTAATTTAGTGGTAGGGTGCCCTTAGGTTTAATCCGAAGCATCAAAATCATCATCATCATCATCATCATCAATGAACTCCCAAACATACATGCCACATTTTGCTTCATTCTTTCTGTTCTATTGGAGGAAGAGACCCTCCCAGGACAGTTTCTGTACCTATGCTTTGGAACTTTTACTTGCTCCCATCTCTGGAACCTTCTCTCTCCTATAAAAATCAACACTTCCCTTTCCGTTGGACCTTTCCCATCAACGATTATACATGCTGAAGATTATCTCATCTTTAAAAAAAAATCATCTCTTTTTCTGCTTTCCTCTAGAGCTACTGTCTTGCAAGAATTTTCTAGCCCCACAGTTTCAATTTCTCACTTCCCACTCACTGAAAGTAACATCTACGTGGCCCCTGTAACCCATAGGCCTTTGAGACAGCAGTTTGAATGTCAATGAATCCAAAGGACACATTTTAGTGTTCAGTCTGCCTGACAGCATGTGACACTCCCTATAGCTTAAAACATTCCTTCCTTCAGTTCTGTCTCAGACCCTTCACATTATTATAACACAATACATTAAACTGGGTACTTAATAAATAAATTTTTTTCTTCTAGAGTCTGGGAGGCAAATTTGAGGTCTAATGAAATCTCACTGCTTTTAGGCTGGTGATACCTGGTGTCTGTGTTCTCCAGAGGAGACGAAGGCTGTATCTAGGTTTAAATAATATTACGTATATATAATATCTATTTTTTTTTCCTTTAAAAGACTCCATGATGGAACTCCTCAAGACTGTGCCTCTCCACCTTTCTTTCTTACTCTCTGCTGTTTTCTTAAGCAATTTCATCCAAACCCGTGCTTTTGACTAACCACATCTCTGGTCCCTGAGGTTCTGAAGTGTATACCCACAGACTAAGTGTCTCCTCTGAGAGGTCTCTCCTCTGAGGTCTCAAACAATATGTGTAACTCCCACCATGAAATTTCCAATTGATTGCCTTGAAAGCATTCCAACTGTAACATATACAAGACTGAACTCATGAGCTACCTCTAAAATGTAATCTTACTCCAGTATTCTCAATCTTAGTAAATGGCACCAACCAGAATCCTGGCTTAAATATTTGTCAAGTATGTGCACTGCCTGTGTTGCCCACTGCCTCTCCCCACATCAGTCTGACTGACATCTCCTGCAAAAGCTCCTGCAAGAGCCTACCAGAGCTGGTCTTCCTGCAGTCGAAACCCTGTCCCTGCACATTCTTCACATCTCAGCCTGAATGACACTTTCAAAACCCCAGATCTGGTGTTTCCCCTCAAAAAAAAAAAAAAAAACACTACTATTGACTTGTCGAAAAATATAAATTAAAGATCAAATCTATACCAAAACGTTCTACTTTTCTGTTCCTGTTCACTTTTCAAGCATCAAATACCATCATCCTCTACCTCGTTCTCCAGCATCTCTGCCATCCCTCCCATTCTTTAGCCTAAGCAACTGTTTTCTACCAAAGGGTTTTAACAGTCAACTCATCCTTTATCTCTCAACTAAATCATCCCTTCCTCCCTGAAGCTTCCTCCTCATCCCAGTCCAAGTCAGGTATTTTGTTTTCACAGAAACTCATTCTTTTCTTCAGAAAATGTACCCATGCTTAAAATTTTACCCATATTAGTGTGATCATTGGTTTCATGTCTCTCCCACCCCAACTCAAAGTTCCACAGGAGTATGATCTAGATCTGCTCTCCCTCACCACACATTCCAAGGAAACCAGCAGAACATTCAGTACATAAGGGTAATGCTCACTTAATAAATATATTAATTAATAAAGAAGTGTTTTAAAAAGCATTTCATCAATATTTTATTTTTCTGTTCCATTGAACTTGTGATAAAATATCCCAGAATGGCTGTTGGGTGGCTGACACAACTGTTCCATGTGAAGACAGGTGTCATAATTGTAGCATAAATGTTGAGAAGATAGCAGAGTCCAGCTATTTTAAGGCAAAGAGAGAATTCATTATTTCCCCCAAGTAATCACAGTTACTAACAGATATGTGTCATGACTATAAAATGTAGAATAAATAAAAGATTGCCATCATTTTTTGAGTTCAATCCTCTCGATTTACAAAGCCGATGGGTTCCAGGAAAAAGACTTTCAAGTTCCTATATATAAGACTCAATACCACCTCTAGAATTTTGTCCTCCTTATGCACCTAATATGGGACTCTGCTATTAGAGGATATATGACCAGGTATATTAATTACAAGGAACATGATAGGTACACGATAAATATAATTCGTTCGACAAATATTTATTCAGCATATTCTGTTTTGGAGGCCTTAATGCTTAGCCAAAACCAAGACAGACATAACTTTCCCTCATGGATCTTACACCGATTTAAATAAAGATGATAAGAGTTGCCATAAAATGTGTAAATAAGGCATGACAGAGAGGGGTGACAGAAAAAGAAAATGCCACATCCACTTTCAATGGACTGACCAGAGCAGACCTCTCCAAAGAATTGAAGCTTATACACAAAAAAAATCAGAAGCAGCCTCCCCCCGCCATGAAATAAATAGCGGGTGACTCTAGTGGAAAGAAAGTTCCAGGCTAAGGCAACAGCACATGTGGAGTCCTTGAGGAATCAAAGAAGTCGTCTTCCTGAGGAAATGAGAGGTGGTGAAAGGAAAGTGGTGAGAAGTAGGAGCACCAGATGATCCCAAGCAGGGAAGACTGACAGGTGTCCGATCCCCAGAGATTTGAGGTAGGGAGCATTTACTTTGGTCTAAGAGTTAAAGATTGTAGGTATCTTAGTTGGAGGCAGAATGATGGCACGATCTGATTGGTTTTTTTAAATTTTTTTTCATTTTTAAAAGGTTACTTCAGCTGTTTAAAAATAAATGGATTTTAGGGAGGTCATTTAGAAAACCATTGCTATAGTCCAAGAAAGAGATATTGGTGACTTGGGCTATGGCAATGACAGTCAAGATGAAGTCAATGTTTATGCAGTATGTTTTAGGAAGGAAACCACATGAAAGGGTAGAAATGCAGATGGTGGAAGCCATGGTCAAGGAGCTGAAGTCTTCATAAGATGTACACTAACTCAATAAAAGACAACTGCAGAAAGGCTTAGTGGGAGGCATCGCTGGAGGTAATGGGGTTTTGAACAGGAAGGGAAGAGAGATTATTTAAATTACATAATGAGAATTAAGAAGGACCTTTACAACTTCTCATGCCTTCAAGGCAAAGTTCCAGGGGACAATGGGGTCAGAAGAGGCACACTCAGTTTCAGTTAATTTGTGGGTAGTAGTAGCAGGCATAGCCATAGGGTGGTAGAAGCTGTGGATCACGATCAGGAATGCCAAATGGCACGGTGAAAGAATTTGAAAGAGGGGAGAGGCTGAGGATTAGAGAGTGTACTTTCTTACAAGAATATGTTGACTGTAGGGTCTTGGATTTCTGGCAGGGACTGAGGTAAACTTCAACCTGAGACATGACAGGGAAAACCTTGAGAACCTAATGAGAAGAAGGACAATAAATTCAATCTATGAACCTGAATACAAGCCTGAAGGTTTCCAGGTGACTCTACTTCCTGAAGCACATGTGATCATGGTCTAGGTGAGGTGCTCACTTCATGCCAGTTCTCCATCTGGAAAATAAGGCATGTGTCTAAAGTCCAGAAGAATATTGTAAATTATGTTTTAGAGTTGCCATGTTCCTACTGGAATATAGTTGATAGGACCAACCTGGGGCAATTAGAGTCTCTTCCTAAATCTTTCCATTTGTTACAGGAGGTTAGCTGTCATGAGGTGTAAAATATATCTATGGTCAGCCATTTTCCCATCATGCAGGGAAATCCAGTTTAAATGAGAATTCCTCAACTCTTTCTTGAATTTCATGAGCTAGTAAATTTATCTTTTAGTGTAAGACAGATTTTTATTTCTTAAAACCAAAAGAGGACTAACTTTAAACTAAAAGAATAATAGCTAATGCACAAATTCTGTAATCTTATGTAATCTGTAATCTTCTGTAATTCTGTAATCTTTTCCTTCATAGCAAGGTAAAGTGGAATACCCCATTACATAAGCTAGCAAATTCTCTATACATCAGTGTGAGAGAGCCATTAAAGTGGAAAGTACTAATGCTACATGTATTCATCAGGGTTCTCCAGAGAAACAATATATGTGTGTGCATGCATGTCTGTGGAGACAGAGAGAGAACTGATTGATTGATTGATTTTAAGAAATTGGCTCATACAATTATGGAGAGTGATGAGTCCAAAGATTTGCAGTTAGCAAGATGGAGAACCAGGAGAGCTAGTGGGGTAGTCCCAGTTCAAAGGCCTATAAGTTTGAGACTTGAAGAAGTCTAGAAGAGCTGATATTTCAGTTCAAGTCCAAAGGCAGGAAAAAAAAATTAGGTTCCACCTCAAAGGCAGTCAAGCAGAAATAATTCTCTCTTGCTCAGTGTTTTTTGTGATATTCAGACCTTCAACTAATTGGATAAAGCCAGCCCACATGAGGCAGAGCAATTATATTAGTCAGTCTACCAATTCAAATGTTAATCTCATCTAGGAACACCCTCACAGACACACCAGAATAACATTTGAACAAATACCTGGTCACTGCAGCCCACTCAGGTTGACACAACATTCCATATACCACCTAATCCTATAAGTCTGCTTTCCAGATGTGACTGCCTCGCATCATATCGAGAGATGCAGAATGTATTAACACTGCTGTTAAATAGGCCTAGATGTCAGCATGTTGCATCTTGCTGAAATCATCTCAGATGCTGCAAGGCTAAGCAAAGCCCTGATAAGGAAATAGCATGAGGTAGGGAAAATGTGCAAAGAGAAAGAAAATACCCAAAGTTGAAAAAGCCAGGATATTTGGGTGAGTAATCTATGCCAAGGAGTGGTAAGCACTCAGAAAACTCTCTAAAGCAGTTTAAAAAAATCTGTACAGCAGAATGAGCTCAAGGAAGGTTAATGAGAAGAGACACTATGAAAGCAAAACTATGGGAGAGGGGATTTATGATCTGGAAAGAATCACCAGGATTTTGAACTGACAACAGGAAGAGCAGAGCTGGGCATAGTGGTACATACCTGTAACCCCACCTACTTAAGAGGATAAGATAGGAGAATCATAAGCTTGAGGCCAGTCTAAGCTGTCTCAAAATTAAAAATAAAAAGAACTGAGGTATAGATCAGTGGCAGAGTGTCCCTTAACAAGGAGGAGGAAAAGGAGAAAGGAGGAAGGAAGGAGGAAGGGGGGGGAGGAAGAGAAGTGGGAGGAGGGGGGAGTGGGAGAAGGAGAAAAGAAAAAATAACAAGTGCAGGAACCTGGTTCCAAGTGATAAAACCAGAGCTTAGGGAAAAAAAATCCCTGTTTACTCACATGTGAAATGGATATAAAAATAGTGTATGACTTGCAATATTACTACAAGGATTGAATAAACCCCACTTTTATGGTTCTTTCCCACTGATGTGTAGGGATTTTTCTAGTTTATTTTTTGAAGCTACTGTACTATCATTGCTATAGTCAGTAGCAGAAGGCTACAGAGTTCATACATTGGTTATTATTCTTTGAGTTGTGAAAACAAAATAATGCAAGAAATAATTAGCAAATGGCTGTCACAAAGTAACCACTACTTATCTCTGCAACACCATGTCATTCCCAGAGACTGTCTGCCACCCTTTGCACTGAGTAGATCTTCAGGACAGGGGCAACACAGAAAATGGGAAGGACAAGAGCTACTGTCCCAAGGACAAGGGCTAGAGACCCAAGGACCAGTCCTTTAGGAAATACCTTTCCTTTATTTCTAGGTAGTGGCAGTAGTAAGATCCCAATCACAGCAGTGTCTTCACGTGCTGGGCTTAGAGAGCTTTTCTAGGCTCCATTTATTACCTATATTCTTTCTAATGTTCAGTATCTTTCATAACAATCATTTCCTCTGGTCTTTAGGACATCCTAAACTGTGGGCTCACTGTACCAAGTCCTATGGCAGGTTGGGACTCACTGGCCTTAAACAAATCATCAAAGGCAAAGTCAAAGCCCAAACCCAAAGAACCATGACTCCCAAGTTCCACACTTTCCAAGAGCCACATCAAATCATGTGAGGCTGATTTGGCGCTGTTATGCCTTTGTTCACATTGTAAATATCAACTAAAATTTTTAATGCTTAATTAAGCTAATGCATTTTTTATTTACTTATTGTATGTTCTTGATAGACATGATGAAAGTCAAGGGCTAATGTGGATAATCAAAGAAACACCAAAAATAGCTTCACAATGTCTCTTGAATCTGCTCTGTTCTACAAATTCATCGTCTCCACTTCCAATCATACTTCCATATCTCACATATTGCAAGAATCTCCTAAGTGGTTTCTGTCTCCAACTGCTCCAATCCTCTATCACTTACATACACTTTAAAATCTGATGTTGTCTTCATTGAAAACACTGATCACACCCCAGTCATCTTGGCAGAGTTTTAAAATTCTGATTATACATTAAATTCCCAGAGCCCTATCCCTATCCCAGAGATTCATTGGTTTAGATGGTATGTTAGTCAGATTTTCATCATTGTGACCAACACACATGACCAAAACAACTTAGAAAAAGACAACTTTATTTGGGGTTCATGGTTTCAAAGGATCAGCCTGTAGTCAACCTACTCTATGGCTCTGAACCTGAGGAGAAGCAGAACATTATGGCAGAGGAATATGGTGGATGAAATCTGCTCAGTTCAAGGCAGCCAGGAAGCAGTGAGAGAGCCAGGTGCCACGGATACAATATAAACCCCACAGTCATACCCCTACTTCCTCAGGAAAACCTCACCTGTCTGCAATTACTGCCCAATAACTCGTTCAGATTATTAATCTATCAAGTATATTAACCCACTGATTACATTACAGTTCTCATAATAAAACAATTTCACCTCTGAACATTCCTACATTGTTCCCACATGAGCTTTCTAGGCTACCTTCTATCCAAATCAAAATGTTCTATTGCTGGCTTCCAAAAGATCATGCCCATATCACAATGCAAAATGCTCTTAGTTCATCTCCAAAAGTCCCCATAATGTTAACAGTTCAAGTATTGTCCAAAAGTCCAAGTCCTAAGTCTCATCTGAAATTCAAGGCAAGCTCATGACTGTAAGCCCTTGTTTAAAAAAGAAGAAAAGAAAAAGAAAACAATCCAAAAGTGAGTTTCAAGCTTCTCATATTTAATGGCACAGAATAAATGTTCCCATTTAAAAAGGGAGAAATAAAGGTATAGAAAGAAGGCATGGTACCAAAGTAAGACCAAAACCCAGCTGGGCAAACATGAAATCCTGTAGCTCCATGTCTGGCATCTGGGTTACATGGCAGTGAGAAGCAAACTTCAAAGGGCTTGGGCAGCCCCGCTCTTATGGTCTTGCTGATTGCAGCCCACACGGCCCCTCTCGTAGACTGACTCTGTCTATAGCCAACATATTTCTGTAGCAGACTTTCCATGTTTCTGGCATGTCATTCCCAGAGGCCTATACTGCAGCTTTGGCTTCCTTCTCACATGACTCTCTCATGCATGATCCTCTCAGGAACTGCCTGCTACACTTTTCCTCTTTGCCTAGTATCTTAAGCCTCCCTTAGAAGTCTCAGTGGAAGTTTTCAATACCCCTTAATTCTAGTATCCTGCATTCCTGCAGAACCAGTACCACATGTATGATGCCAAGGTGTTATGCCAGCTCAAGCTATTCTCGAGCCCCTAGTACATGACTGCAGCAGCTCTAGTGCCCAGGTGGCTGAACACAGCCAAACAAATCCCAGGGGGAAAAAAAAACTTTCTAGGTACCCCTGTGTGAGCAGGGTATGCCCATAATATCTTCTCAAAGGAATTTTCCCTTCCACAATTCTTGAGCCCGAAATGGATTTGGTCTTCAAATTATGCCAAATAATGCCATGCCATTAAGGTATTATTCCTGTTTTCTGTGCAAAGTATCGAGCATCTCTCTAGTGGCAATAATTTCTTCAACTACTACACTCTACTTGGCCCCAATTTTACATCACTTTTTTGGCCAAACTGCAATGTTTTAGAATCCTTCAGTGCTGATTTCTACACCCAGTTCTCACAATAAAACTGGCTCAAAGCTGCCAGCAATGTCCTGAATGAATGTTGTGTTGCCTTAAAATGTTCTCCACCAGATTAATTAGTCCACATTTAAATTCAGGACATGGGGAAAATATGGCCACGTTCTTTGTCAGAATGTAACATGAATGGCCTCCAGTCCAGTTTCCAATAAAGTCCTCATTCCCCTTTCAAACCTCATGAGCATGTTCTTTTCTATCTGCATTCTTATTGGCATTCTGCTCTTCTGAGCTCTCGCCAGAATTGCCCATCAACCTCTGCTTACAACATTTTAAGGCTTCTGAAGCCTGCAAATTCAAACTTTCCAAAATTCCTGCTTCAATTCAGTTCCAAAGGTTTCTGGAACACATGGTCAGCTTAGTCACAGAAACAACCCCACTTCTTATTGCGAGGATCAGGAGCAGAAAATAGAATGTAAGGATTTTTAAAACTTGCAGTTTGTCCAGAAACGTGCACGTAAAATTGGGGCCAAGGAAGGTGTGGTTGTTCAAAAGATCACCACCACTAAAGGGAAGGTAAGCATTTTACAGAGACAATAGGAAAGATGCTTTGAGGGCATCTAGGAATCATCAGTCTCAAGGGTGTAAAAGTGAAGACTTGTTTAAAAAAATTTGCAGTGGTCTCTTGGTGCTCTATTCTCCAAGAAGTTGTTTTCCCCCAAGATTTGTTTCATCATACTCAGTAGCCCAGGTGCTATTCAAATGCCACTGCAGCTATGGTTCAAGAGGGTCAAAGTGCTGCATAGCTTGGCATCACATGTGAATGCTACTTCTGCAATAATGCAGGATACTGCAAGTAAGGGATGTTGGAAGCTTCCACTGGGATTTCAAAGGGACACCTGGGAGACCAGGCAAAGTGTGGCAGAGTCAAAATCTCTACAGGCAGCCCTTAAGAGGATGATGCATAAAGCTATGAAAAGAAATGCCAGGAACATGAAACATCTAAGAAATTTGCAGGAATCAAGAAGACCCAAGCCAAGATTGCAACCAGAAAGACCACAGGGGTGGATGTCCAAGTCCTTTGGAGCTCATATTTTGCCATCATATGCCATAGAGGCTAAACATGGAGTTTCAGGACCTAATGTTTTCCTGTCTGGGTTTCATTCAATCTTGTTTTTGTCCCCTCCTTTCCTTCTGTGCTCCCTTTTGGAATGGGAGTGTTTAATCTGTGCCATTTATATAGGAAGTATGTAACTTGCTTTTGATTTTTCAGGGTCCCATAGCCAAAGAGTATACTTTGAATCAAATATAAAACTTAAGGTGTGGACTTTTGATCAATTCTGAAACTTTTAAGACTGGGGGGCTCTTAGAGATGGGCTAAAGTGTATTTTGCATTGTGAGATAGACATGAGCTTTTGAAGCCCGAGGCAAATTGTTTTGATATGGATATGGATATAAGGTATCCCCTGAAAGTCTGTGTGGGAGATAATTGAGGAATGTTCAGAGATGAAATAATTACATTAAGAGTTACAGTCTAATCAGTGGATTAATCCACTAAATGGATTAATAATTTGAATAAATTACTGGGTGGTAACTGTAGATTGGTGGGACATAGCTAGATGAGGTAGGTCACTAGGAGATGTGCCTTTAGGAATTACATCTTGTCCCCAACTCCTTGTGCTCTCCTTGTGCTCTCTTGCTGCTTCTTGGCTTCCATGAGCTGAGTATTTTTCCTTTACTATGCCTTTCCACCACGATATTCTGCCTTACCTTAGGCACAGAGCAATAGAATCAACCAACCATTGGTTAAAACCTCTGAAATTGTGAGCTCAAAATAAACTTTTCCTCTTTTAAGTTGTTCTCCTCAAGTATTTATTTATGGCAAGGGAAAACATCTTGTATCCCTATTATAGAGTGCATTTCCTGATAAATAACAAGTACTTAAGGAGTGTTGGATAAATGAATGTACAGAAAGATGGGTGGATGGACAAGTGGATAAATTCCAAACTAATCTGATCAAGATTCCACAAAACTGTACTCCCACAGCTGAATTACCAGAAATAAAAAGAAAATATCTTGTATCAACATGCTTCTACTATTCATTCCAGAAATCCCTTGTCAAAGAAGTATACAGACTCTTGATGCACAACTATAACTGAACTGTGTAATCAAACATTTTCTGATTCTAATCAGATCCTCACATCAAAATTCCACCTCCTTTCAACTATATCCTATAAATTTCTGTCCCTTGTCTGTCTCTTTGGAGACCCTAGTTTTTGTTGAGGAGGCGCTGTCTCTATTCAGCGAGGAATAAACTCAACTTTGTTGGATCAAGAGGTTAATCTCATGGTCTTCAGGGGTGTGAAGGGCAAACACTACATTTTTTTTCCTCATCTTACAATGTGGCTTTCAGTGAGTCAATTATGATGTCAAATGTCTCTAGATGAGGCCCAACGACACCTGTCACATCTTCCTCATAGTCTTTGGAAGAATGGAGGGTCCTGTGGTTTTCTATAGCAGCTTCTTTCCAAGGATCTCAAAGCATTTCATTTCTGCCAAGTGAGAATATATTGTATGATTAATAACACCATTTCTGAAAGTAACAGAGGCAAGGATTTCATAGCTCCAGGTACTGCACCATCAAACTTGGCACTCATTAAATGCTATGACTTCATCATACCATTACATAAGAACAGTACTGTGAGAGGATTTGAAAGAAAATTAAAATTGTTAACTTGCTGCTAGTTTCCCAATTAAGAATTTTAAAAAGCCTCCCAACTGCTGATTTCTTGATTTGACTTCATTAGAAAATCACATATGGGTTGATTCATAATTACTCTTAAATAACAAGCACTTGTTTATTATTGTTACCAAACCGAAAAGTAGTACAACTGTCTGATATGTCAATTTTGAAATGCGTTGAAGCACACTATTACTCTGTTACTGTAATTAATGTGTTAATTACATTGAACTTTTCACATTTTGGATTCTAAATGGTACTAATATTTTTACAAGTTTGAAACATTCTATCCTTATGCTTCACAGGAAGTAAAAATAATCTACCTACTGTTTTTATTTAACAAGTGAGTAAGGAAAAAAAGAAACAGTTAATACTATTTTTAAAAAGATCATAAACCAAATTTGTTAGTCTTTAGTAAAATCTGATTACATGACCCATCTGCATTAGAATTCTCATCCAAGAAAAAAAAAATTTAAGGTTGGTTTTGTAAAAAATTGTAAGTGTTCTTTCACCAATTCTTGATGCCTAAGTGTTTAAGATGTAAAGAAAATGTTCAGAGTTAATGAGCTAAGTCTTCAGAGAAAGATCACTAAATGTCTAAGTTTCTCCGTGCATATTTGAGTTTGTATGATTCCAAAAATATTATTTGATACTCAAATAGCAATACTGAATTTACTGTACAATATAGAAGAAAAATAAGAGAAATGCAAGGTGTCCTACGAACTTGAGATAATTGCTTTATCCTTGTCAGTGCTTCCTGAAACTGGATTTGTAATCACCAAAAAGAGTCCTGCAGGAAGCAGTTCTGTGGTCTATAGAACCTTTTAATTTGTGCCTAATTGACTGAAACACACAAGATTAATTATAAAATTTTATAAATTGGAGGAAGAAAAAATGTGATTATTAAGACCAAGGCATTGAATCAAACCAGGAGTCTTCATTGTACATAGAACAATGCCCCTCGGAAAGTGACCACAATGTATCCTAGCAACATCATATGCTCTTCCCTGGTAACGAAGAACACAGGATAGTTTATGCAAGCAGATAAATGCTCTTCTCCATTTTTGTGTTCTACTCTTAGTTCTGCTACTAATTTGTACATCCAGTAAATCACTAATCTACCTTCATGGATCTCTTTCCATAAAATTAAAGGAAATATAAAATTTCCATAAAATTAAAGGAAATTTAGCAAGAAGAGCAAAAATTCAAACTAGGTTAAGAAATATTAATTTAACTCAAATTCATGGTCAATTAAAAAAGAAGAAAGGTAAATGTCAAAGAAAGTTCAAACCTCCCCAACTCATGATTTCACCAAACGTGACTTGTTCCTTAGGTAGTCTGCAGAAACTGGCCTTCACATTCTTGTTACAAGTATTGTCAAAGCTCAGCTATATGGAGCAACAGTAATTTTTTTCCCCTCTTTCCATTAGTTATTCCAGCTCCCTATTCCCTTCCTTTTACCTTGACAGTGGGATAATTTCAGGAGCAAATTAGAGGCAAAGGAAAAAACTCTGGTGCCACATCCATCTCCCTCCCATCTCCTCTCCCCTAAATATCTCTTGTACTCTAAGTACCACTTTGTCACAGAAAGTATAACTAGACCCTAGAAAACTGCCACCACGAGACTGCCACTTCCACTGTGGCTCAGTAGAAGAGTGCTTGCCTAGCATAAGTGCAGCCCTGAGCTCAATCACAGCATTGCATAAAAAGGAAAAGAAAATTCCTACCAGTCCTCCGCCCCACACCCATCACCTATAGATGCCAAGAAAACCCACTGCATTTGGAATCCATTCCTGGGTGTGACATAAAAATATACCAATTGGAAACATCCCATGAATTTTTTTCATCTGTATTAAAGGAATGTTATTGTTTTAAGTAGAAAACAAGTAAATAAAAACTTCCCTTAGTCCCCCTCCAGGTATTTATTTTTCTTTGTAAAAGAATTCAAGTCCAAACATTGCTAGGAGCCCAAGACAACTCGGCTATTAAGAATGACAGTGAAATCTTACCATAGGTGTCTGTTCGGTGGCCATTCTCCATATTCCTTTCAGCCAATGAAAATCTGTCTCAGAAAAAGGCAAAGCACTCATTTACAAATTGGTTCCCTTGCAGTTAATATATTGTTTGCTAGGATTTAATGCTCTCGTTATCTTTCATTATTTACAGCCAATGAATTAATATCCCATGAAATGTTTCTTCTGAAATGATTTTAATCTTCTTATTTAGCTTGTTCTAAACTCAACCACTTTGCAGTAATGAACCTGCTCCCCTTAATTAACAGTTCATGGGGAACCCACAGTACCCTGTAAAGAGGTTATTACTAATGTGAAGTGTTCAAATGCTCTTGGTGGGGGGCCAGGATGCCAGCGGGCTCAGTATTCACAATTTCATCCATTCCTCCATAACCATGAGCTAGATTCTGAGGAGCAACACCTTCTAACTGGTACGGTAAAACCTGCCAAATAAATATTTACAATGCCTTCACTCCCTGGCTAGAGCTACAACAGTCAACATTAGAAATGGATTTATTAAATTAAACAGCTCTTATTGATATGCTTACAAAGAAACCATCAATCACCATGAAGGGCACTAGAGATTAAAGGATATATAAGCCACAGTCAGAGGTTTCCAAATCTCACAGGCAAGCAGCGGAAACTCCACAGGAAGTTATTTCTAACAAAAGATATAATTAAAAGTTCTGTGCACACAAAAATATCATAAACCATTATAAGATTAATTGCCACATAAGTAGATTCGACAGCTCAGAACAGTAAGAGATCACTTTGGGCTGCCTGAGCTGAGCAGGCTTCACAATTTTTAAAATGCTTAGGAAAAACCTTGCTGATAGGGAGGGGTTGAGCCATTGCAGATGGAAGGTGGGCATTCTTAGTAATTACAAGTCACTACTTTACTGAGGACTGGATATCTGAGTATCAACTCGGGGCATTATTTACACTAACTTATTTAGACTTCACATTTTACTCCTGGGGGGCTTTATATCTTGAGGTTTTTTTTTTTTCTTTAAAATAAAACAGGTATAGGAGAGAGTCACACAGATTAAATTAGTGGCAAAGCCATAATTCAGACACATTCTGACTTCTAAGTCATTTTTTTCCATTTTAAAGTCTGCCCAGTAATATGTCCCAATTTAGAGGCCAGTGGAGGAAACTGAGAAAGAACATAAGGACCAGACACATTAAGCAGATGGATTTGATTGCACAAAGTCATCTAAGAAGTTAAACCAAGAGAAATAAGGAAACAAGGGTGGACTTTGGACATCTTTGGACACCACACAGTATGGCATCACTGAATAGTTTAGAAAGAACTCATTAAAGAAGGAAAGGCTGGAAATAGGAAGACAGGAAAATGATTCGACAAACATTTCAGTAGTGCATAACCCTGGAATAGTAGCTGACACTAGGATAGTGGTGGTGGACACAGACAAGTGACATGGATGTGAGAGACACTATGAAAGAATAATCAGCAGAATTTGGCAACCGGCAGAAACTAGCCAGTCTCTCTGCATCTGATACTCTTCCAGGACAATCAGCTAAACTACATTTACAGCCAACTCTGGTCAGGTGCGTGGGCTCTGGTCAAAGGAGAGTAAGAAGTGAGAATCAGGGAACCTCTTCAAGATCTAATCCCAAATACCTCCTCACCTCACCCTCATTTTTTTTTCTTCCTCTATAACAACCACAACCTCTAGGAGCTGATAGATTTGAAGGACAGAGGAGCTTGAGTCCTTTCTCCGCGGACTCAAAGAGGAGGTAATACTGGAGTAGCTAAATCAAAATATCTACCATGAAAGAGGCAAGAAGATCAAGCCTACACTCCCAGTGACTTGGGAGGCTGAGGCAGGATGACATGTCTGAGACCAGCGTAGGCAACTCTGTGAGACTCCCTCTCAAAATAACAATATAAAATAAAAATACTGGGGATGCATCTCAGTGATAAGGCACCCCTGGGCTCAATTTATAGTACTGAAAAAAAGAAAAGAAATACATACCACACAGCTCATGTCATAGAGGAGACAGAATAGGGCTAGGCATAAATATCTGAGAGTTGCTACAAAAGAAGATGTTATAGGCGCTGTTGAACTCACAAAAGTGTGTGGACAAGAGGAGGCAAAGAAAGAGATCATCTAAAAGGAAGAAGTGAGGAGGGAGACGATCCAGTGAGACTTCACAAGTATCCAGTGAGGAGAGCTCTAAGAACAAGGTGTTTAAGTGCCACCTTGGGATGAGGTTGGAGGGACTTCACTTTTTTAAGGACTGAATCTCCTGCAGGAAGAAAGAAGACTTGGATTCCGGGTCAGATTCTGGAATCATCTGACCCCAGTTCTTTCACACAAGAAAAGCAGAGGCTGTCTTCAATATACCAATACAATTTAAGATTTCCCAAGAGCTTTCTCTGGATAGGAAGTGGGAGAGACAGGGAAGATGACAGCGGAGATGAGAATGGAACCTGTGGTCATAAAAGTGAGTGAACCTCAAAAGACCACTTGACCAAGATGCTGTTACTATACATTTGAAAGAGATTGTGGCATGTATTCAGTTGAGGACCTAAAATGGGCTACAATATTGGCTCACTGAGGTAAAACATTTAAGTATCTCTTTTAAGTTTTGCCTGTATGTATGCAAAAGGGAAATACTGGGGAATGATATTGACCAAATTATATTATCATACCATGTGTACCTATGAATTTGTAACAAGGAAATCCACTATTATGTAGAATTATAATGTACCAATAAAATATGGAAAAATAAAAACCAATAATTAACAAAAAGGATAGTAATATTCAAAGTTTTAGGAATAACCAGGATTGCTTTCCTTGTCACAAGAGGTCAGAAGGAACGTGAAATATCCAATAGCCATTGCCTTCTGTACCTAAATGTCATTGAAGAAAATATACTGCAATAAAGTAAGAAAGGAACTATATTAGTCAACTATATTTTTCACTGTGACAAAAAACCTGAGAAAAACAGCTTAAAGGAGGAAATATGTGTATTGACTCATAGTTTCAGAGATTTTACTCCATGGTTGGCTAGCTCCATAGTTTCTTGGCCTGTAGTGAGACAATGCATCATGGTGGAAGAATGTGGCTGGGAAGCAGAAAAAAGAGAGAAGAAGGACAAGAAATACCCTTTCAAGGCATGAATTCAGTAACCTACTTCCTGCCGCAGTCCAGCTGCAGCAAATTAGTGGGGGGGGGGGGTGACAAACAACTTGTGTAGGTTGATACAGCAGGAGTGGGAGCCGTTTATTGTAGGACAGGAGCGGCATTTATACATTCCACACAGCTTATCTTAATTAGCATAAACTAGATACATCAGTCAACCAATAAGGAATCTCCACACTTAATGTAACGCTCCCTGGCGTTACATCACAAACCACTCCCTCTGGCAATATGCCAGGCGCCATCCAGACTTGTTTACAGACTCTAACAACTTCCTCCTACACTTTCCACCATCTCCCTATAGTCCATTCAGCTGTGAGCCCACCCATGGGTTAATCCATTGATGAAGCCAGAGCTGCATTTCTGAACATTTCTGCACTGGGGAACAAACCTTCAGCACATGAGCTTTTGAGAAACATTCCAGATCCAAACCGTAAGAGGAACCTCTCTGCAATGGAGTAAGGAAAAAGCCCACAACCCTATGCATGTACAAATACTAGCATAAACAGAATTAAACTTTTGTTTATGTATATAAAAGGATACATATGAGATTGTTGGCATGAGGGTATAACATGAAGGAGAGAGAAGCCAAGGAAAAAGATACCTAAGATATTATTTATGCAATTAAGAATAATTATAATGTTTATAGGCATAAACATTGATAAAACCAAATTAAATTTAGATTGAAAGTACGGCTTATATGCCACTCATGCAAATGTCTACCAGATAAAGGAAAGGGCAAACTCGGAATTAATTACAGGGGAGGATTACATAAAGTGAAGGTTTTAGCAATTCTATAGATCAACTCGCAATAATTTTTGGAATGAGTTTTTATGAATAATATGAAGAATATAAGTTTAATATTAATATGGCTATTTTTCATGTGAAGAATTAGAAACCAACTAAAGTTTTAATTTTTTATATCATTCCTTTTTTCAATATTATTTAAACCAAACTGTTTTCACAAACTTAAGACAATAAGGTTTGAACACTGTCATTTATGGGGCAAAAAGCTTTTAAGTCACACAGTGCTACTTATCACCACTAACCTGAATAAAGATCTTCTGGCTTCAATTGCATTTTACAGATAAACATAGGAAGGCCATTCCATAAATCATGTTGGATCCCTCAAGGCATCTCTGATCCAGGCTTTTTGGAGTTTTCTTTTTCACATTCCTTGAACTGAAAGTTTTCTCTAATCCTGAGCCCTCAAACGATGCTTGCCACTAATAATAATTATGAATAAAACTGGAAAAAAAAAAAGATGAAGACTCCATCTGAGGAGACCTCCAACACAGTTCACAAGCCTTGGAGTTTTCCAGCCAAATGCAGGAGCTGGTTAGCAGGGGAACTCTGCTACTATTCCTGCTGCAGCACAGAAAAAGTACTATTTTTTCCTCACCCGTTACAAGGTTCACTGCTGACAGCCATATACCACAACACAAAGTAACAAGAGGACAGCATAACAAATGTGTGTAACGACAGTTTCACATCACAAGGGAGCCTTCAAAAAATCAAGGCTCAAAGAAACAAGGGTGAACTGCAGTTCTTACAGCCAGGTGAGTGGAAGTGTGAAGGGAGAGAAGGGAGCATAATCTAATAGTGATGATGCAGAAGGCTTAGCAAGGCCCTTGGTGAAGATTCTTCTTGCCCTCTGAGTATAGGGAAGGACCCCTCTGGTTAAGTCTCATGACCTTCTTTCAGGGGAGGTAGGTAAGAGAATTATTTTATGGCCCACTTCAGGGAAGAAGGGCAACAGAGGTCAGAGAGTGACCTTCCTGCTTGCTCAGTTTCCACAGTTTTCTGCAGCCTCAAGTACTCGGTACATGTTCTGCATCCCATGCCTGCCTTCACGTCTCCCCAAGGCAGTCGGTTTAGGTGATTCCGAGACCCTCGCTTAGTATGATACAAAGCTTCACACATCAAAGCCTGAAGCACTCAGAGAGATGCTGAAAGTTAAGCCGATTCAACATCTGGGTTCTTTCTGTATTGCTCACTCCTTTATATCACCTAGCAAGGATCAAGAGCTAAGTGCAAGACTGGTGCCCACACTGTTCCCTTCTGGCTATGTGACTTTGAACCCAAGACTTGACCCTTCTGTACCAAACCTCTCTGTGTATAGAATTGTCTCTGTAATTCCTGGAGATAATTTACCCAATCTCTAACAACTTTTCGAATGCCTGATACTCCTATCCTCCAAAATATTCTTGAAACTCTTCCACCAAGTTGGAAAAAAAACTAATATGGAGCAGTTCCCCAACATTTTGCCTGAAAGAAGCTCTCTTATCTAACATTCAAAAGCATTGAGACTCTGCCCCCATTATGGTAGATCTATATTTTTTGACAACTGAAAAAAATAATGACCCAAAGCTTGATAGAGATGCTGCTACTTTTGACAACAACCTGCCCTTGACTATTTGAAACAACATCTATACACGGTTGAAAAATAAAACTATCAATCTGTAAGACCCATTGTGTTTATTCAGACTGCAGACAACACTGATTTTCTAATAGGTTTCATATCCTGCATGGACATTCAGGCTCTTCCAAAGATATTCAGCTCTCAGACCAGGAAGCATTGACTAACTGGGCAGTTGTTAATCCCAGAAAGTTAATTTTTCCTATAGTTTTCTTATTCAAGGAAATGGGATGTTAAATGCCACTGCTGTTTAAAAGAGCCACACGTAGTGTCTGACTTGTCGATGTAGGCACTGTAGATTACAAATATAGATATTCCTAAATTCACCTTCATAGCATAACCGTATTCTGATAAAGAATTTGGAAAGCAATTGCTTAAAGGGCAGAACCCATGTTTTGTTGTTTCCTAGTTTTTCCTTTCTGAAAAGCCTCATTAAGCACAAGAAGCTGAGCAGCAGTTTAAAGGAGGGAAAAAAAAAAAAAAAGGAAGAAAAACTGCCTCCCAAATCCAAGAGTTCAAATGAGATTGCATACAAATTGCTGGGGTCTCTCCTCTCTCAGCCTAGCAGCTATTATTCCTACCTCTATGTGACTTGCATGGCAAACAATGGAACCCATCGCAGAGACAAAGAGCCAAGACTGAGGGAGACAATAAAATCGCTGTGTGCCTTTGCTTGGGCAATCTACCAAGCTAGTCACTGCCTCACAGATTTCTTCCACATGCTGCTGTCCATCATACCAGCGGCTTTTAGGAAATGAAAAAAAAAAAAAAAAGCCATCAGTTGTCATAGAAACAATAGCAATTTGTGCCACCTTGGTGCAAGCAGATAGGGGAGGCTTGCTACTGCTGTTTGGCCATTGTCCAAGGACCCAGATTGAGAAAGGTCGGCTTAAAAGGGAGCCCCTGAGTTTCTGCCAAGCAAGCAAATCTACGCTTTTCAAGTGGGCTGTCAAATACTTGACTGGAATTGAGGGTTAATTAAAATACAACCCTCGATGCAGGAACACATTGAGAAAAGCAGGATAGTCAACCCCGAATTCCCCTCTCTCTGAGGTCTAACGAGGCAGTCATAACCTTTGTACACCAGGGTCAATCTATGGGGAGCGGCAGGATGCGGGGTGTTCGGCCCTCAGCCTGATGGGATCTGTTCTCATCAGAGGAAGCTGTAATCATCTCTAAGAAACTATAATTAAGCTGGTGATTAAGGTTAGCACTGGGAAAGGAAACGTCCCCAGGGTGAGACTGAACTGCCAGGGATCACACACAGATGCTGAGCAAGGCCAGGTGGCTGTGGCCTTCCCGCAGTTGATGGCCTCTTTAAGACTCTGCAGAATGGTTTCCCCCATAAATCAGCAGCCCAAACCTCCAACAGTAGGTTCTCAATGGCTAGCCGTCCCTGGTGGCTCACTCAACACAGAAAGTGTCTGCCTGCAAAATGGGACCCAGAAACCTTAAATCTATTAAGCTCATGTAAAAATCAACGGCTTGTGGAGAAGAAATTTCTCTTAGCAGACCTCCCAGGGGTCTTGTTCCCACTCGTTATTCTGCTTCTACTCATTTATACCGAGACTGAGAGTATACAGGGTTGTAGACACAGATCAGGGAGCTTGGATTGGAGACATAGGCTTTAGCAGGAAAGTCGCAGGTGGTACCAGTTGGGCAGTAGGTTTGTCACTAAGCAAGAGGCCAAATCCAAATGAAGGACAAAAAAAAAAGAGAGACAGAGAGCAAACTTAGGGATGGAGGTTGAGACTCAAGCAGGAACAGGAACAGGAATTAGGAGAGTACACAGAGGCAAGGCAAGGTTTCCACAGGCTGGAAGTACTCAGCACCCCAGAGCAGGCCAGAGAGTTGACACGGGGCTTGATTCTATGACATGGTCCAAATTCATCCAGAAGCTTCCCATGGACTTCTGCTAAGACAAGAACAAATTGCACATCACCAAATCAGTTGGATTAAGTTTAGTTGCATGAGACAGAAAATCAGAAAGAGTCCTGGCAAAAACCAGAGGTTGGCAAACCGGGTTTACTATGGTGACTTTTATGTAGTCAGGGACCCAGGCTCCTTTCAGTTTTCCATTCCATCTCTAGGTGGAGAGCCTTAGCCTCATGGCCCACGATGGCTGTTACAGCTGCAGCCATCACAACCATATTTCAAATAGCAGGATAGGGAAGGAAGGGTACACTTTTTCATTTCTCTAAAGGCCTACCAATAATATCAACCAACACTTTCGTGTAAAACTCCCTGGCCAGTATCTACTTACATGGCCACAACCAGCTGCAAGGCAAGTGGAAAATGTGGTCTTTAGATTGGATTTGTTGCTACTCTGAATAAATTATTATGAATAACTAAAAGAATAAGACATATTTAGTAAGTAGAAGTCTCTTCCAATCAAGGCATTTCTTCAATTTCCTCTGATGAGCCCCTGAGAATACATCAGTCATGGTCACACATTCAGCAGCAAGAAAGTCTTTGCAGCTCTTTGCCCCTGGGGTAAAGTGCCTTCCTCTTGAGCTATGCAGGGCTGTGCCAGAATCCAGGATCCAGTGGCAGGTAAGTTTTCAGTGCTCCTGTCTATCAGAAGAGTCTCCGGAAGGTGAAGCCCCAGCAATGAGTCATCACCACCTGGGGTCTGAGTCACTGTCAGAGTGGCTCCTGGCTTGAACTCTTCTCGTTTCTCACTAAAGGAGAGTTGAACTTGGCTGCTGTAATCATCAAAGACATAAGGTCATAATCACAACCATGCAAGCGATAAGATCCAGTCAGTGACTGAGGGTGACAGTCTCTGCAGGTGCTGTCTCTCAGCCTTGCGGATGAAGCAATATGGAAATTGGAGGTTAAACGACAGTGTGTGAGGGAAGGTGCTGCTGGTGCATAATTTAGATCCTTCTAAATCACATGGAGGCAAAGGAAGGCACCTCCTACGCAGAAACCCTATCAGGTTTTGAAAGGCAAGTAGAAGTTAGGCTAGTCAAAGAAATAGGAAAAGTATTTAAGGCATATGGAACAGCACAAACACAGATAAAAATATAAAATAGGATGTGTTCAAGGAAGGTCCTGGTGGTGTAATACAGAGGCTCTTTTAAAACTGGGGAATTTAAAGAAGCACCTAGTCATGGTTCTGACCCCATTTTTTCCTCTGGTACTGGAGACTGAACCCAGGAGTGCTCTACCATTGAGCTACATCCCCAGCCCTTTATATTTTATTTTGAGGAAGGGTCTCAATTGCCAAGGATCCCTCAAACTTGCAATTATCCTGCCCCAGCCTCTAGAGTAGCTGAGATCACAGGCATGCACCATGGCATACCACCTAATTCCACTTGTCTAACCTGCTCTTTTTAAGTTGTTTCTTTCCTTCTCAGCTTCGTCTCATGTTGGAAGCAGAAACTGACCCCAAAGTCACTCAAGCAAGCCCCTTTATTAGCAGGACCTGCAGAACCAGACCTGCAACATGCATATGCATACCTCTGGCCTCACAGGGCCCCACAACCTGACCAAAATTATGTATATGAATACCTCTTGGCTCTCAGCTTTTGTATACTCCTAAAGCTGTTGTCCATAGGTACTCGCTGTTTTACCAATTTGGCCAAACCAAGAAGATGCTCTCCTTGCTTCACCATCACTTCTCAATTGATTGAACCACTTCCACAGGCAGCAGGAGGCCAGACCTGACACAGCCAAAGTGAGGCCTTTAGTTTAGGACTCCAATAAGAGTGGTGCAGTCTGGATGGGATAGATGATTAAAATGGAGGGCTAGAGAATTGGTCTTGAAAAATAACAACAGTTAGCACTTACAAAGTCTTTGAAGTGTCGAATTCTGTTCTAAATGCTATAGATACATTAATTTGTTTAGTCCTCGTGGCAACTCTATGAGTGAATGTTATACCCCTTTACAGATAAGGAGACTGAGGCCCAGAAAATGAGGTCACACGGCTAGTATGTGGCAGAACACAGCAGCCTGATTCCAGGATCTGTGCTTTCAGCCACTACATACAGTACCCTACTGCAGTCGGGTGAAGGACAACTACTTCACCTGGAAACGTGAACAAAGGCAGTGAGGAGCATAGAAAGGTTTTGCACTGAGTGATATCAATAACAAAGGTTTCTAAAAAGTCTAGAACAGAGATTTCTAGAAAATCTCTCTTGAAGTGTATGAAGAAGGTCAGAGGGAGTGAGCCAGGACAGCTGAGGCCTGAAAGCACACAGATCTCTCTGGTTGCAGCCTCTCCTAGGAGCAGATAGCTGAGATGGTCAACACTGCAAAAATCTAGCGGCAGTAGACACCAGGAAGACCAGGAGTCAGCACTCAGGTCATTGTCCTGCATTCAGGAACAACACTCTGGTCCCAGGATAACTATGAGGCAGGTAAAAGAAGGTGGTCAAAAATTTCTGAAGGTCATCCAGGCTAGTGACACATGCCTCTAATCCCAGCTACTCGGAAGGCTGAGGCAGAAGGATCACGAGTTTAAAACCAGCCTGGGCAATTTAACAACATCCTGTCTCAAAAATATATATATATATAAATGAATAAATAAAGTGCTGGAGTGTAGCTGAGTGGTAGAGACCCATTGAATATTGAATTCAATCCCCAGAACAACAACAACAAAAAAAATCCTGAAAAGGACAAGAGTCAGGACCGCAGACCTTGTGGAGGACAGAACAGGGCCATGAACAGTTTGAACACAAAGACTGAGGCAAACATCTAGTTTCTGGACTCCAATCTTAGAGCCTTATAAAGTGAAAGAAAGCACAACAGAGGCTGACTGTGCAGTCACAGCAAGCTTGACACTCCCACTGGCCTATTGTTCTGGACAAGAATCTCAGGCCAGGGTAAGATATTGGTTCCAGAGGAGGTTCGGGAACCTTGGCTGGGATGTAGGAGAAAGCAGCCAAGCAGCACATCACCCTGAGTCCCCAGCACAGCCCTAGACCTCAACCAGCTGAAACCCCAAACCCAGATATTTTCATCACAGGGCCTGGGAAGCTTGAAACACCATTATTTAATTAGATGCAAAAAGTAATCTAAGTGCTGAAACTAATGTTTGAAATATGATATGTCAAGAGCTTTATAATGTTTTGAACAACCAATAAAAAAAAATACAAGAAGGTTCATAGAAGAAATGATTGGGTTGTGAGAGTCTTAACCCAATCAGTGAATTAATCCCCTAATAGGGATTAACTGAGTGGTAACTGAAGTGGTGGGGTGTGGCTGGAGGAGGTGGAAATTAGGGCATGGCTTTGGGATATATATATTTGTATCTGGCAAGTGGAGAACTCTCTCTCTGCTTCTTGATCACCATGATGTGAGCTGCTTTCCTTTGCCACACACTCCATCATGATGTTCAGCCTCATATTGAGCCCTGAGAAATGGAGCTGGCCTCCTGTGCTCTAAGAGCTCTGAAACTGTGAGCCCTCAAATAAATTTTGCCTCCTCTACAAAAAAAAAAAAAAAAAAAAGTAATCTAAGTGAGGCCACTAGGAACCTTCAAATGCCTGAGCCCAAGGAATCTTGTATTAGTTAAAGTTCTCCAGAGAATCACACACACACACACGTGTGTGTGTGTGTGTGTGTATCATATGTCTTATGATAGATTTGCTCATAGGGTTATGGAGGTTGAAGAGACCCACAACAAGCTGGAGACCCAGAAAAACTGGTAGTATAATTCCAACCCAGACCCAAAGGTCTCAAAACCCGGAGTTCAGTGGTGTAAGTCCCAGTCCTATTTTGAAGGCCCAAGAACCAGGAGCTCTGTTATCCAACGGCAGAAGAATATAGATGTCCCAGCTCAAGCAGAAAGCAAATTCTCCCTTCCTTTGGCTTTTTGTCCTATTTTAGACCCTTGGTGAATTGGATGATGCCTGTGTGGATTTTCTTTGCCCAGCCTACTGGCTCAAATGCAAATCTCTTCTGGAAACAAACCCACAGATAATTTTTATCAGCTCTCATGACAGCCCTTAGCCCAAGTCAAGTTGGCACATAAAATTCACCATCAAAGAACGTAAAGCCAAAAATGTGGATTTTAGCTGTTGCCATGCCAAGTAGCCTTTCCTATCACCAATCTGTCAGTGGGGCTAAGTGAGGCAGGTGCTTTGGGGGGCAAACTCCTATGTTTACAGAGGAGGAACCTGTTGGCCCTTTAAAGACAACTTCCAAGTTGTACTTTCCTTCCATCTCAGGAAAAATTCTTTGGAGAATGAGTCAAAGTCACTGAGTCAATCTGACTTATTCTTTTAGATAACCTAAAATAAACTTTGCTCATTATAATACTAAATTATCTGCCCAAAAGTATTCTGTTTGGCCATCTCTCCTTATGTGCTCTATGATTTTGAATGGGAAAATGCCCAGAAATGTATCTGTCATCTTTCTTTTTAAAACATGCTCCATGACCTTGAATGAAGCATATTTAAAAATGTACACCTTAAACTGAGCATGTTCAGGAATGTACCTGCCCCTACGTGTGCTTTCTTATACGAATTTGTATAGGCTTCTCAAGAGTACCCCCATACTTGCTTTGTTCAGGGAGAGCACTGCTTTGCAAATAACCCCAGTGCTCTCTTTACTTGCAAGTAATGAAACTTTCTCCATTCATTTTTATCTTCTGAATGTGCTCACTGACTTTGCACTCACCAAGAATAGAACCTGATACTGGCAGCCTAGCCCAGGAAGCCTGCCTGGATCTGGACTGGCTGGATTTGCCCATCCACCTGCATAAGAAAGAGATAAAAGATGGGAAAATGAACAGTGAACTTCACGCAGTTTGGCCAAAGTGGGGTGAAACGATCTATCTACTTCTCCCCTCCAACCCCACAGAACCCCTTACGATTTGTAGAAATAACAGCAGGTGGTAACAAAACAGATTTAATTAGCCTATATTAGACAGGGCTGAGTGGGCATCCCTACCACTTCTCCTTTGGTGCTGTCAGGGTGGGGGTGGCAGCCTTTCAGCTTCCGAGGGAGATAGAGAAGGGCTTAGGCAGCCAGGGCAAAATGGCAAGTGAGGGGCAGGGCCAGAACAAAGAAGCACCAGAGAGTCTTCTGATGAGTTCAACTTCCAGGTTGACGAAAGCACTTCTATTTTTTAACCCATTCAGAAAGATTTCCATACTTATGCTCCTACGTGGGGGACCCAATAGAAAAACTTAAACAGATATGTGGACACAGGGGGCACCAATCAATAATACTAAGGAGCACATGGACAGAGGAGGAGATAAGGAAAGAAGGAAATTCCAGAGACCATAAAAAGAACGGGTCAAAACTCTTCCACCAGATTCCCAGCTCTGGGGCCTCTTCTCTCCCGAGAAGACTCTGTTGCTTTTGCAATAAACCTATTCTTGGTTGCTACTGTGTCCTGTTCTTCAATTCTTTGCTGAAGGGAGACAACGAACCCAGCAGTCCTTTCTCATTTGGAGGAATATGTTCCCAATCCAAATTGGGGGCCTCACATTCCGTCTGTTTTGAAACCACTGCATTCAGTTACATCTGGCTTTTCTCACAGTACCAGCACACAGCCCATAGGAGCTGTGTCTTCCCCACTTCCACAGAAACAAGGAGATCCCAGGCGTCCGGCCTACAAAAGGTCAGGCAGAAGAAGAAGTTGGGAGTAAACAGCCAAGATGTCCCACTGAGATTTCGACAAGTAGAAGGCAGAACAGAGACTGCTGGGAGTTGTATGATCAAGACACCTGGATCTTGAACAAGCAGCAGGGTCTCCTGAGTCCTAAGAGGAGTTTAACCACTGGTGATGGATAGGGAAGAGGGAAACATTAGCAGTAGAAAAATGATATTATGGGAATAATTCTACAAAATGGGTCAGTTGTGCTGTCCCCCAATATGCTTTTACTTTGAAAAAGCCATTTACCTGCAGCCCTGCCTGGCTTAAGTCAACAGTCTATGTTCCATTCCTCCACAGACAACCTGCTAAGTGCAGGAGAAATGCAGGCCCAAAATACCCATAAGAAGAACCCAAGTTACCCTGAAGGGGAAACTTCTGTGATCCTTGCACAGACCAGAATCCAGAATTGAGAGAACTAAAGATAATTCCCCTAACCATAAAATTTGTAAGAGCAGTTTCTGATTAGAGCCAGTCAGTATGGGCCAAAATGACCTAGAGTTGCCATGGCAGTGGAGACTTAAAAGTCGAGATGTCATCCTGCTATCATTCAAGGTAGACCTGGGAAGGTGTCTCAGGAAATTTCACTAGGACTCCAAAAAAACTGTAGGGCTAGGGAGGCACACCATCTTTTTCCTCTCTGAGAGGACCCGGTCTCTGCCTTGAGAGTATCCCCTCTTCCCTTTTCCTATCCCTTCTAATAACTACACCTGTTGCTCTGAGTGACACGTCTAAAATCATTCTGGCGTAACTGCAAGAATCAGGATTTGAAAGGGGCCTTCACGCTACCTGTTTCATAGAAGGCCTCATTGCCCTATAACTAAGTAATTAGTAGAGCCTACCCAGAAAGATATCACCATGTGAGAACTATCAAGACACAAAGGAAGCTGGTACAGTAGAATGAGCACAAGCTTTAGGGTTGTTCATTTTCTTGAGCTCATCGCAAGATGTGGTGGGAAACATTGGTTCATTTGCATGAAATGGAAAGAAAATCTCTTGACCCTCAATTTTTGGAAATGAAAATAAAGTGAGTGGAAGTAGAGATACATGGCTCTCTGTTATAAGAAAAAAAAAAAAGCACAGCTTCAGAATTTTAGACCATTATAAGAGGCAGGCAAAAATCATCAACAACAACAAAAAAAAAACCAAATAAACAAAAAAACCTGATTGTATCATAATGACAAATCAAGAACAGCTGTGGAGAGGCCCCTGCCAGCTCTTCTATATTTTCTTATTATTCTAAAGTCAAGATAACAACTCTGCCGTTACAAACCATCATTTCAATACGTATTCACTACAAACTGGAGACAACCTGGCCCTAAGGAGCAAAACATCATCTGTGGTTATTGCCTTGAAGCTGTCAGCACAAAACCATCCTTTAAATGATTTCGCCCTTCCTTTTCCTATCCTTCCTCCACGCATGGGGAGCAGTGGAGCATTTTCCATTTGAATTTGTTGTTTAGAATAGATATATGAGAATCCCAGTGTAAATTGAGAAACTATCTCTTAAATATTAAAATTTATAAAATATGTCTCCTTGATATCTACAGGCATTTGTTTCCTAGTACAGATCCCATCCAAACCCCTCCTCTGCCCTGTCCCCCACAGTACAAAATTCTCTGAACATTTGAAATAGAATGAAGTCTCATTGCTTGGAATTATACTTTTGGAAGAGGCAATCTTTTAACTTGTATTGGGATGAAATTTTGAGAACACGATTGCAGGAGGGTTTCTCATTTGCTTAATACCATAAGGCACCTGGTATGCTAATTCTTATGAGATACTAAAAGATATTTCCCTTTGGGGAACTCAAGTCATCCTGTGTCCTCCAGCCCACCCTATACCTAGATTTCCTGACGTGGATGTTG
The DNA here is from genome assembly GCF_045843805.1 of Urocitellus parryii. Lineage (NCBI taxonomy): Eukaryota > Metazoa > Chordata > Mammalia > Rodentia > Sciuridae > Urocitellus > Urocitellus parryii. The sequence goes on along the minus strand of NC_135541.1, from coordinate 85,289,748 downwards.
CTCAGTGTTAAGGAGGGATATGCAGTGCAATGGAGGAGGGAAACGGAAAATTGGGAAGGTTTTCTTTTTCTCACCCCCTCATCCCCGCCCCAGTATCCAAGGCAGTAATACATTCTGGCCCCACCGACTCAATCCCTGCAAATTCCTGCTGTGCAGGAACTCGGGGCCAGGAACAGTTCAACAAAGAGGAACTCCAGGGGATCTGCAGGACAGGAGAAAAAGAGGCAGGGACAGACAGGAATGTAATGCCAAAGATCAAAAAAAGTGGTCGGCGGGACCAAAGGTGGCGGGGTCCAAATGAGGAAGTGGGGAGGAGGGGCATTCCCTGCTCACACTTGGCGGTGAACCTTGCACCCGGCTGCAGCAAACAATGCGGAACCGCAAGCTGGTGCGGCCAGCAGATGTAACACCTTTGACGCGGGCGAGCGTGTCAGCTATTAAACCTGAGGTGTGGGGGAGGGGGAAAAAAGAACAAAGGAAAGTCGAAAAGCTTGAGTGTATCAAAGGAAGGGGGCTCGAAGAAATGCTGCAAAGAAATGCTTCCATCCTAAATGTTTTAGCAATTGGAGGTGCTGGTGCAACCTCCGCCGCTGCAGCTGCGACTCTGGAGATTGCCTTCTCTTTAACTGCCATTTTGAGACCACAGCCTTTTGAAGTCCCTTTTCATGTATTTGTAATTTACTTCTGCAACGGACAGAACTTGTTGTGGCTGCTGTTTACCCTCTCCTTGGGCTCTGCGGCTGGACAAGGCAAAAGGCAGGTCCGTCGCCGCCCTCTCCTGGTAAAACTGCAAAGCTGCTTCAAACAGAGGTGCGCAGAGAAAGCTTGTGTTTGGTGCAACAAAATTTTTATTAAAGTTTACTACCCCTTATCGCTGATTATCAAAATTTAGCATTCACCAGAATCGCCGGAAGGGCTGGGTAAAACAGAGGTCTGGTTCCACCCCCCGTAGTTTCTGATTTCTAGGTCTAGAGTGCAGCCCGATAATTTGCATTTTTAGCAAGTTCTCAGGAGATGCTGGTAGAGAATACTCCCAGAACCACTGCCTTGCACACAAACCACTGGGCGAGGTAGGAGGGCATTTTACTAAATCAGCGAACCTTATTCTGTAACAGGAAGCCTGCTGAGAAATAAGTAAACTGAAAAAGATTGCTACTGTCAGGATGTAGGAGAATACTTTTTCTCAGCCATCTCTAGGCTCATGGCTGAAGGCCCTATAACAAAAGATTATTAGCAGTAGAAAAGCACACATACTTAATGTGAGCTTTCATGACAGGGAGCCTTTAGAAAAGCAGCCCTATAGGAACAAGGAAACCGGAGTATTTTATGCTTGGGTTTCAGGAAGAATGGACAGTTTGGGGGAAGTATAACTAGACAAAGGGGTCTCATCTAATGACAATAATGGGGGGGGGGGGCTTGGAGCAAACCCTGCAAGTTGAGATTCTTCTTGACATCTCTGTCTTTGGCTCCTTTCCTCCAGGTAAAGGGAGAGCTCCTCTATTGTGAGAGTCCTATGATCTGCTTCAGGAGAAAGTCAGAAATTCTTTGTAGGTTTTATGACCTGCTTTAGGGGAGCAGGGTGAGAGGAAAGAGTGCCCTTCCTGCTTCTGCTGTTTTCTCAGATTCCAAGTTGTCGTATTTGGGGATAGCACTTCCTGAACCCCATCTGTATCATGCAAGGGAGTAAATGTGGGGGCTGGGAACGTAGCACAGTGATAGAGTACTTTGCCTAGCAAGTGTGCAGCCCTGGGTTCCATCCCCAACACTGTAAATAAAGAAGGAGGGGAATGAATGCTGTCACCTGAATGGAAACTCAGGTCTCCTAACTGCCGGCCCATGCACTTTCCATTGCAATGTGATCAGACTCAACCCTGGCATGACCCTAATGTAAATTAACTCCTACAACTGCCACCCAGGAGGGAAAACGTACCTCAGAAAGAGGCAAACTTGGCACAGAGTTGCATACCCACCACTTCTGAATGCGTTCCTCCAGCAACACCCACCTCTCCTTTGAATAACTGGGCACAAAAACACAGCAATGAAAACCCCAGCAGGCAGACTATGGGGGTTGTAGTTCCTGTAACCTAGTGTGCAGAAACAGGTATGAGAAAGTCAAATCTTTTTCTTGTTGCTGCTTTCAACCATTTTGTAGATTCTGGTTGCCCGGAGGGTGGGCTTTTCTGCAGGGCTTTGCAGTCACACCTGCTGACTTGCCCTTTCCTCTCATATTATGCCTTATCACTCTCTTTACAGTTTCTCTTCTCTCCCTATTGACCCTTTGCACCTGTGTGTCTTCTACCTGGAATGTCCTCTCCTCAATGACACTTATAACCATCATCACATGTGTCTGAGCAACTCACAGTCATCCTTCAGGATTCAACCTCAGTTTTGTCTTTGGATAGTCTTTCTTCAACACTCCCACCCCAAGACCGAACAGGAACCCATACCAAAGTGTTCTGTAGGGGAGAAAACATTTCTTTCTCCACCATCACATTTCATAGCTGAAACCTTTTCAACAGAAACAGATTAATAAGAGAAAAACATACAAACATTTAATATAAGTTTTACAGGACACAGAAGCCTTCTGAAATGAAGGCCCAAAGGAACTGGGAGATCTGCATATTTTTGTGGACAGTTTTTCAGAAGTATAACTAAAGGACAAAAGGGTTTGACCCAAACTGGAGGGGATTTAGCAGGGCCTGTTTGCTCAGATTCTTCTCTGCATCTCTGTGTCTTCAGGGATGACGTTTCTTTCCCCTAGATATAAGGAGGATCTCTCTGGTATGAAATATTTTAAGTGAATGTCAGCTAAGTTGAATGGCCCACTTGAGACAAATAGTGGAAAGGGAAATTCTTTCTAGAGTCTACAGCCTGCCTCCTGTGGCTTCTTCAACAGCCACACCCTATGGGCTCCCTTAGCACCCAGGTAGATCATGATCCTCAGCACTCTGCACAGCACCCACGTACTCCTGATGGACCCTCCCACTGAACTTCTCAAAGGCGTATTTTTTTCAGCTGTGTCCTTTCATATTTAGTTTAGTTCCCAGAACACAACAAGCCCTCAACATATGGGCTAGAAGGAATGACTACAGGGACATGGAATGGAGAGTTTTTAATGTCACAGATTCACATACAATGAAAAGGAAAAAGAGTGGATGTATTGGTCAGTTTTTCTTTGATGTGACCAAAATACCTGAAAGAAACATCTTAGCCAAGCACAGTGGTGCAGGCCTCTAATCCCGGCCACTCTGGAGGCTGAGGCAGGAGGATCACTCAATCAAAGTCAGCGAGACTCTGATAAAATATTTTACAGGCTTAGAGGTTAAGTACCCCTGGGTTTAATCCCTAGTACCAAAAAAAAAAAAAAAAAAAAAAATGACCTAGAGGAGGAAAGAATTGTTCCAGCTCACAGTTTCAGAACTTTTGATCCATGGTCAGCTGGTTCCATTGCTTTAAGCCTTGCTAGAAGGGCATGGTGAAAGAAAGCTTCCTAGCTCATAGCAGCAGAGCAAGACAGAGAGGAAAAGACCCAGCACAGGAAATGCCTTTTCTGGTCATGCCTCCAAGGACATATTTCCTCCAACTAGGTCCCACCTCCTACACTTCCCATTACCTTTAATAGTCCATTCAAATATTCAAATTATCAATCCATCAAATGGATCATATTCAAGCTCTCATGATCCAATCATTTTCTATGATCCTCAGCTCTGAAAGTTGCTGCTTTGGGAACCAGGCCCTGAACACACAAGTCTTTACAGAATACTTTATATCCCTTTGGGGCTACCTTGAACTGTTGAGACTATGGGGACTCTTTGAAGTGGACTAAATGTATTTTGCATTGTGAGATGAACATGAGCTTTGGGGGACCAGAGCAGAATGTTATGGTTTAGAAATCAGGTATCCCCAAAAATCTTATGTGTAAGACAATGCAAGAAGGTTTTGAGGAGAAATGATTAGGTTATGACAACCTTAGCCCAATCAGTGAATTAATCCCCTAACAGGATTAACAGTGGTAACTGAAGGTGGGTAGAGTGTGTCTAGAGGAGGTGGGTCATTGGAAGTGTGCCTCTTGAGTATGTATCTGGTGAGTGGAGTATCTCTCTGCTTCTTGATCATCACATGAGCTGCTTCCCTCCATCACACACTTCCACCATGATGTTCTGTCTCACCTTGAGCCCTGAAGAATGGGGCCAGCTGTCTATGGCTGGAGACCTCTGAAACTGTGATCCCCCAAATAAACTATTCCTCCTCCAAAATTGTACTTGTCAGGTCTTTTAGTCCCAGCAGCAAAAAAAAAAAAAAAAAAAAAAAAAAAAAAAGATGACTAACACAATTCCAAAACCTAACAGTGGGTGAAATCAAAGAGCACTTGATGGCCTTAAAACATTGCCATTCTCAAGCCCCAGACCAGGCAAGAAAAGTCTTCTAAAGGAGACAAACACAGGTGTGTTATGCTAAATCCTGGCAGTCCCAGAACAAATCATAAACTTCACCGTGTCTTGGTTGGGAGAGACCTTAAAAATTTCATGGAGGCACAGAAAACTGGCAGGAATAGTCTCTTGTTCAATTTTATCTTTTAGCAAAACAATAGTAAATACTTCTAGGATGTCAAACTCATTATCTAATAACATGGTACATGATTAGAATACTGGCTAAACCCAAGAATGAAAAGGTGTAACTAAAAATAGTTGCCCACAACAGTGCCAACTCACATCTCCATTCAAAAATAACAGATTGCCAGGCACAGTGGTGAACACCTGTAATCCCAGCTACTCAGGAGGCTGAGTCAGGAGGACCTTAAGTTCAAGTCAGCCCAGGCAACATAGCCAGATTCTGTCTCAAAATAAAATTTTCAAAAATGAGAGCGCAGGAGATGTAACTCAATGGTGGAGCACTTGCCTAGTATGTACAAGGCCCTGGGTTCATTCCTCAGTATCAAGAAAACAAACAAATAAAAAACATAGACTAATGGATCCAAGAAGAGAACCTGGAAATGAACCCATGCATCCACAGCCAAACTATCTGCAAAAAAAAAAAAAAAAAAAACGATGCCAAAAACACACACTGGAAAAAGGGAAGTCTCTTCAACAAATGGTGCTAGGAAAATTGGATATCCATATAGGGAAAAATTAAGCTGGACCCTTCTCTCTCTCTCTCTCTCTCTCTCTCTCTCTCTCTCTCTCTCTCTCTCTCCCTCTCTCTCTCTCCCTCTCTCTCTCTCACCATATACAAAAAAAAAAAAATCAACTCAAAATGGATCAAAGATCTAAATGTTAAGAACTGAAATAATGAAGCCGCTGGAAGAAAACATAAGAGAAACATTTTCGTATAGGCAATGATTTTTTTGACTAAGACCTCAAAAGCATAAGCAACAAGCAAAAAGTGACAAAAGTAACAAATGGGATTATATCAAACTAAGAAGTTCCTGTCCAACAAAGGAAACCGTGAATGAAATGAATGGTAGAACATATTTGCAAGCTATTCATCCGGTAGGGGATTAGTATCCAGAATATACAAGAAATTCAAACAATTAAACAGAAAAAAAAATTCAATTAAAAAGTGGGCAAATCGCCAGGCGTGGTGACGCACACCTGTAATCCCAGCAGCTTGGGAGGCTAAGGCAAAAGAGTCGCAAATTTAAAGCCAGTCTCAGCAACTTAGCGAGGCCCTAAGTAACTCTGTGAGACCCTGTCTCAAAATTTAATAAAGAAAAAAAGCTAGGGATGTTACTCAGTGGTTATGCACCCCTGAATTTAATCCTGGGTACCAAAAAAAGTGAAGAAATGATCTGAATAGACATGTCTCAAAAGAAAATAAACAAATGGCCAACAAACTAAAAAACAAAAAATGCACAACATCACTAATTATCAGAGAAATGCAAATCAAAACCAAGCAAGATATTACATCTCCTCAGAATGGCCATTATCAAAAAGATAAAAAATTACAAATAGTGGTGGAAATGTGGAAAAATGGTAACCTTTATAATGCTATTGGTGAGAATATAAATTAGTACAGTCACGGAGAACAGTATGGAAGCTCTTTAAAAACCCAGAAATAAAACTACCACAATCAACCACTTGGGAATATATCCAAAGGAATTGAAATCAGCATGTGAAATGGACATCTGTTCTCACATGTTTATTGCAGTATTATTCACAATAGTCAAGATAAAGAACGAACCTAGGTATCCATTGAGGGATGAAAAAATAAAACATCATACAGAATATTACATGATCGATTATTATTCATTCATTTAAAAAGAATGAAATGAGGGCTGGGGTTGAGGCTCAGTGGTAGAGCACTTACTCACCTAGCACATGTGAGGCACTGGGTTCTATCCTCAGCTCCACATAAAAATAAATAAATAAAATAAAGGTACTGTGTCCATTTACAAGTTAAAAAAAAGAAGAAGAATGAAATGAGCCAGCATCATTGTGCATGCCTTTAATCTCAGCTACCTGGGGAGGCCAAAGCAGGAGGATCACAAATTTGAGGCCAACCTCAGCAACTTACCAAGACCTTCTCTCAAAATAAAATTGTTTTAAAAGGCTGGGGATGTAGCTCTGTGGTACAGTACTTGCCCAGCATTCTCAAGGTCCTGGGTATAATCCCTGGTATCACAAACAAATGACAAAAAAAAATTTTTTTAATCCTGTCATTCACTTGTCATTCATGGTAACATGAATGGAACTGGAAGACATTATGTTAGTGAAATGAGCCAAGCTTCAGAAAGATATCACATTCTTGATTTCTTAGAAGTGGAGGAGTATAACAGAGATCACTAGGGGTAAAGACCAGTGGAGGGAAAGAAGGGTAGAGGGGGATAAGATAACAGGTACCAAAATACAGTTATGTCAGTAGAGTAACAATAATTCACAATAATTTATCACATATTTTATTAAAAAAAAAAACTAAAGTGGAGGAGTATAACAGAGATCACTAGGGGTAAAGACCAGTGGAGGGAAAGAAGGGTAGAGGGGGATAAGATAACAGGTACCAAAATACAGTTATGTCAGTAGAGTAACAATAATTCACAATAATTTATCACATATTTTATTAAAAAAAAAAAACTAAAAGAAGGGGTTGAAATTTCTTCCCAAGAGAAAGAAATGATAAATGTTTAAAGAAAGTATATGCTAACTGCTCTGATTTGATCAGTACATATTTATGTATGAATTGTCACATCAAAGCCCATAAATAGATGCTATTCTTATGTGCTAATTGAAAAATAAAAATTAACTTTCTAGCAGCTGCAAAAACTTCAGTGAACTGACAGCTTACAGCTGTTAGAAACATCAGGGTCCACCTAGGCTTTCCTAGTTAAACTCATCCTTGCCCCCCCCCCCCCCCCCCCCCCCTCAGCAGAGAAGGCAGACTGGGAGTTGGTCATTTCTACTACGTTGGGCACTGTCTTGGGCTGACCCAGACACTCAGATCTGTACAGCAGCCTGAAACATTCCCCACACTCTCCTGCTTCTCATCCTCACCTTTCAGGGGTCTTGCCCCTCATTAAACCTCTTGCACTCCTCACTCCGTCTTACCAGGTCCTTCATGGGGATCTGAAGAATCATCTAAAGCCACATGGGCATCCGCGGAAAGCACAGGGAAAGGGGTCCTGCTTCTGAGAGCGAGCACCAACCAAGAGGCTCAATCAGCCGTCTCTTAGGAGACCCTAAAGCAGTCTTCCTTGGAGAAAACAGGAACCATAAAGGGCATCCTCCATGCCAATAAGGATCAAGTACCTTTGTTTTTAGAAACCTAAGGATCTGTAGCCATGCATCATGTCACCTTGCTTTCTTACCATTTAATAACTTCTAAGATTCTTTGTAACTGAGGGAAATTTTTTTTAATGCTGTGGGAATTAAACCCAGGGCTTCATGCATGCTAGGCAAGGGCTTTACCAATGAGCTACAGAGCAAGCCCAGTTGAGGGGAATCTAGATCGGGAAGAGAAAATCAAGGGTTCCAAAAGGTAGGTCACCATCATTTTTTTGTGTATGTGGTACCCAGGATAAAGCCAAGGTGGGTGAGTGGGCGGGGGGGGGGGTTCTATCACTGATCTACATTCACAGTGTTTTTATTTTTTATTATGCGATGGGGTCTCACTAAGTTGCTTGAGGCTGGCCGCAAACCTTGAATCTTCCTACCTCAGCCTCCCAAGTCACTGGGATAACAGGTGTGTACCACCACACCGGCCATTGTTTCATTTTTAAAGGCAAGCTCTCTTAGCTTCAAACTCCTGGTTACAACCTGTCATACAAGATCATGTCTCTGACATCCAGTGACATCCCTAATACAGAAGGCAAAAGACACCCAACTTCCCCCTCACATGCACAGCCTGCCTCCCATGGATCCTTTTCTTTTCTTTTTTAATATTTTTTAGTTGTAGATGGTCACAATACCTTTATTTATTTATCTTCATGTGGTGCTGAGGATTGAACCCAAGGCCTCACACATGCTAGGCGAGCGCTCTGCCACTGAGCCACAGCCCTAGGCCCCATGAGTCCTTTTTCTAACCCACTCACTGCCAGCATCAGTTCTTTCCCTTTTGGTGAAATGTTTTAAAAAATACTAAGAGATCAATGTCTATAGCAGCTCAATTCACAATAGCTAAACTGTGGGAGCAACCTGGATGCCCTTCAATAGAGGGATGGATAAAGAAACTGTGGTATATACGCACAATGGAATATTACTCAGCATTGAAAGAGAATAAAATCATGGCATTTGCAGGTAAATGGATGGAGTTGGAGAATATCATGCTAAGTGAAGTAAGCCAATCCCCGAAAACCAAAGGCCAAATGTTCTCTCTGATTAGTAGATACTGATCCATATGTGGGGGGAGGCATGGGGAAAACAGGGGCAACTTTATTGGGCAAAGAGGAAAAAGGGGAGGGAATATGGGGGCAGGAAAGATGGTGGAATGAGATGGACTTCTTTTCCTTAGGGACATGTATGACTGCAAATATAGTACATCATGTACAACCAGAGAAATGAAAAGTCATGCTGCAGTTGTGTACAATGAATCAAAATGCATCCTGCTGTCATATATACCTAATTAAAATAATAAAAAAAATAGTTTTTAAAATGCTAAGATAATTGAAGGTCTACTCTCATCATTTCAAATTTTCTCAAGTCTACTGATAAATTTTCAAACCTGACATCCTTAGTATCTATTTTTAAAATGAGATGAGTTGGGCATGGTGGCACACACCTGGAATTCTATTGACTTGGGAGACTGAGTCAGGAAGATCACTATTTCAAAGGCAGCTTCAGCAATTTAGGAAGTCCCTCAGCAACTTAGTGAGACTCTATATCAAAATGAATCATTACAAGGGCTGGGGATGTATCTCAGTGGTAAAGTGCCCCTGGGTTCAATCCTCAGTACCTTAAAAAAAAAAAATCTGAGATGAATAATATGAGGTAGATGGGAAAAAAATAAAATAAGGAGAATTATCTTAAAAGATGTCTCCCAGATATTTCTTCAGCCTTGTCCACTAATAAGCCATTTATGATGGCTGTGACACATAAGAGTAGTCAAATATACTTCAAACATATTTTCCCACATCTCCATCCTCACAAACCTAAATCCCTTCCGGATTCAAAGGAGGGAAAGAAAGCAAAATTCAGCTCCAGTTGAGAACTTAGAGAAGTTCATTTCACTGAAAGGAGCAGCCCCTGGGTGTTAACTGAAAAAATCATCCACACAAACCATCCACCCTTCATACTTCACAGGTTTCTCCAGCCCACTGTACACTGTTACACATTTATTTTGTATTTAATTTGTTCAGCCAGCAGGAATTCTAGATGCATCCCTCCCTTTAGACATGCCCCCTCCTGCCCTTGCACCATTCGAGGATTCTCCAAAAGAGCAATCCACATCAGCCTTAAAATTCCTGCCAGCGGGGTGTGGTGGCACACACCTATTATCCCAACAACTCCAGAGGCTGAGGAGGAAGGATGAAAAGTTTGAGGCCAACCTCAGCAATTTAGTGAAAACCTGTCTCAAAATAAAAAGTAATTAAAATAAGTAACTGAATAAATAAGTTAAACCCTGCCTTGCACCACTCTGGCTGCTTGTTGTTACATCTGTCTCTTGTAGACACATTTCTTGGTGAGAGGAGACCTAGGAACATACATAGGACTTTGTATTTTAGCTCTTTTTTGTTAAAGAAAGTTTAGAATTAGGTCCATTTTCTTTACCTCCGGGCTTTTGTAGAACTCTGGAAATCAGAGGGCAGCTAGTAGGGCACCTGGTTATTGTGCCATCTTTAAACAGGACCATGTTGAAACATTCCCAACAGAGGAGAATCTATATTTAAAAATAATTCTCAAACTACTGGGTGAAGCCAGGCACAGTGGCACACATCTGTAATCCCAGAGGCTCAGGAGGCTAAAGCAGGAGAATCACAAGTTCAAAGCCAGCCTCTACAACTTAGCGAGATCCTGTCTCTCTAAATAAAATATTAAAAAGGACTAGGATGTTGCTCAGTAGTTAAGCGCCCCTAGGTTAAATCCCTGGTTTTATCACACACACACACACACACACACACACACACACACACACACACACTAAATGAAGAAAAGAGGTCATTTTATTGATCATTTGGTGAATAATGGACACTTATGCACATAAGTGACGTTACCACTGGCTGTCCTACCTGTTGCAATCCAGGCAGCACAAAACTGCTCCATGTGGGCATGTGATCTCATCTGGAACACATTAGCAGGGCCTATGTGCAAAATGGGGCAGAAATCCCTCAGTATTTCCTAGCTTGATGAGTAAATTAAATTGACTTTCCAAAATCTTCTGAGAACATGCATAAAAATCTGAGAAAGGGAGCATCCTTCTCTGAGTAGTTATGATCCATTCCGGGGAGTTTCCTGGGAATTCACAGCCAACAAGGCCACTCACTAACCCAATTATGCATGTTATGCCATTAACTCAGAACTGGACACTCATTTCCAGGAAATCAAGTGAGTCTGAATCATTGTCACCATAATAAACATAGAAGAGGGTATCAGGATTTCTCCTGGGTGGAAATTTTTGCCTAGTTCTAGAAAGTTGTTTGCTAGGCATCAGCCTGGAATAATTCTCCTAGTCTTCACAACCTTTCAAAAGAAGCTAATGATTTGTTACTGACAACACTGGTAAAAATAGAGTCTCATGGGTGCTCTGGGGGCAAGTGATAAAAATGAACTAGAATCCCAGGTCCATCATTTATTGCATGGGCATCTATGGGAAAGTGGTTTCACCTCTTGAAGATTCAAGTTTCTCATCTGTAAAAATGAAGGTAATACCATTGGCCTTACTGGGCATTGCAAGCATTGAATGAAATAGCTTAGTGTGAAATTGGGAGCTGCTGTCAGAACCAGATTCCTGCGTCCAGAATGTCTTCCTTAACAGCTGTGCGAGTTTGGACAGGTTAGTTACCTTCTCTGTGCTTCAATTCCTTCAAACGAATTACAACTACGTACAGTGATTTTTATAAAAATGAAATGAGTTAACACAGGTAAAGTGCTGAACACGGGCCTGGCATGTTAAGAACTCCAAAAGTGTTTGCTATTATTATTTTTGTTCACAAAGAACCACACACAATACCTGCACTGCACCTTCCAGGAGTGCAGAAAACATGAGCTGTCTCTCTCCCTTATTTGTTTGGCAGATTCCAAGGGAAATGTTGGCTAACATTATTCAGTACCCATTATTCGTAAGTCACTCTCATAAATCAGCATTACAATAAAAGAGAGTCCCCTTATCTCCGCAGGTTCGGACAGCTTTGCCTCATTTTGCAGTGGAAACATCTCAGATATAGCTGACCGACCCCAAGCCCAACAAAAGCAACCTCAAAAGTCCCCCCAACAAAAATTACACGTCGCTTCAACCTACCTGGCCCCAACCCAAAGCTATGCCCCCCACCTCACTGACCCCTCGTGTTTTTCAAATACCCCTGGCTTCACAATCCAGGAAATGTTTGTGAAGCACCTGCCACATGAAAAGCTGTAAAAATAAATTAAATTAAATTAAATTAAAAAATTTTAAAAAGAGGCCCTGGTGTCTGCCTCAAGGGCCTCCAAACTACGGAGGGGAGCAGAAAGTAAAGGCAGAGAGAGGGCCTCTGTGACAGAGATACTAAGAGCTCAACAAGAAATTCCATTCAGTGAGCAGGTCAGAAAAGACTTCAGGTAACCCCAGCAACTCAGGAGGCTGAGGCAGGAGGATGGCAAGTTCAAGGTCAGCTTGGGCAACTTAGTGAAACCCTGTCTCAAAATACAATCAAAAGGTCCAGAGAGGTAAATCAAGTCTTCTCAATTGATGGGTAGAATTTCAAAAGGTGGTGATGCGAAGGGGGAATTCCAGGAGGAAGGAAGAGAGGGAGCAAAAACTTATTGCTGGAAAGCACGGGGAATATACCAGGAAAGGTATGTCATCTCCCAGAGCAGGAGGTTAGGCTAAATCAAAACTAAGCATGGGGGCTGCGAGCAGAGCTGGCTGGCAGCGTGTGTGTGCTTAGCATACGTGAGGCCTTGGGATCCATGCCCAGCACCACCGAAAGTAAAATGTACAAGTTGAAGATAAAAATTTTAAAGGATATTTAGGGGAGAGCTGGGAGAACCTCAGAATATATATATAAGGTGGGAAGCCAGTGAAGGTTCTGGAAAGGTAAGAAAGGGGCATGAGCAAAGCTGGCTCCTGGATGGTCAATCTAACACCACCGTGAAGGCTAAATTCGAGATAAGGGAGATGCAAGAGTCTCACAATTGTATAGGTGAGAAATGATAATATTTGATGGGGCACAGTGGCAAAATAAGAAAGACAATAATGGATCTGGACCAATGATTGGATTAGGAAGGGAAAAGAAATATAAATCAAGATGAGCCCCAGATGATGCAGCTAAGTGCCAGGCAGAACAATGGAGCCATGACCTCTGCAGAAGTGGAGGAGAGATTCTGTCCCTGACAAGGAGAGATGGCTTGGGTTTCTCCCTCTGTAAGAACTGGTACTGCCATTTCTTGACAGCCTTTGGTGAAACTGCAAACAGCAGGAGTTGCTTTCTTCGTCCTTTCTTTTCAGGAGAGGTTCCCATGAAAATCATGTGGCCTGGGGACTTGAGTAGAGGAGGAAAGAGTGACAGAGAGGAGAGTAAGCCTTCTCTTCCTTCCTCGGGTTCATCTGGCAAGTTTGTGTCTTGCTTACAAGGGAGAAAGAAATGCACCACAGGGGGAACTTTCCCACCAAAGTGTAACTCCTGTGAGGGCAGGGGATGGTTTTTATTTGTTATTTTGTTTTGTTCACTGATGTCTTGCTAGTGCCAAGAACAATCTCTGGCAACAGTAAGAGCTCGAGTGAATGAATGACCTTGTTTGTAGTCACATAAAGAAATAAAACCTAGTGATCCCTCAAAAATAATTCAGGGTCCTCCTTCAACCCTTGCCATCATTAGCCATATTCATTCCTTAAGCTCTTTTCCACCATTTTTTTTTTGAGGAAATGCCTAGAAATAATTTTTGGAGATCCCTACTTGGTATTCTCACATTCTTACAAAGCTCTCAGGGATTGATAATTTCAGGCAAATGTAACCAAGGAAATGACAGCTCTCTGATGAGCAGGAAACTACTTATTTCTGATGTCAAGCAAATCTGGTCTCACGCTAGGGAGGGAGATTGGGTCAGGAAGTATGCAACTATTTGACTTCTTTTCTTCATTTTATTTCTACTTATAGGCCCACTGAATTATCCAGTCCTCAGTATCTGTAGATGATTGGTTCCAGGACACTCATGGAATACAAAACCTGGGAATGTTCAATTCCCTTACATAAGTAGCTTATTATTTGCATATAGCCTCCCCACATTCTCCCATGTACTTTAAATCATCTCTAGATTACTTATAATACCTAATACAATGTAAATACTATGCAAATAGTTGTTATACCATATTGGTTAGGGAATAATGACAAGAAAAGAGGTCTGTAAGTGTTCAACACAGATACAATTTTTTTTCTGAATATTTTCCATCCACAGCTGCCTAAATCTATGGATGCATAACCACAAAGGCAGTACACCAACTATAAATTGCATTTTCATCTATGGTCTTTCAAAATGTGATTGGTAGGAATTTGCCACTTGGAGAATGGAATGCCATCCAGAATGATGTAATACTGCTTTGGTGCTAAGAGAGGACAGCTTACTAACAGTTTGAAAATGTTCAGCAAATTCTCCTATAAACTCTCACAAACCATCATAAGGTTCAGGAGTTGGGTGGGTGAGAGGGCATCAAGGTAAAACACTTTTCGGTGCATAAAGATCGGGAAGTAAAAGGATGTTATTCAGAGGAGTACTTTATGAGTCAGGTTGGTCTTGACATCAGAAGCCTTTAACATCAGGCCCACCCATCCGGACTCATTAAGTGAAACTGTGTCTTATCTTCCTGGTCTGCTTCCTGAGACTTAATCATGGTTTCCTCAGAGAGTATCATCAGTCGCCTCAACCTTTATAAGATAAAAGGGATGTTTTCTTTTCTGGAAGCTGCTACTCAAGAGCTAAGACTGACTCCCAAACCTACGACTATAAACTATGTCATACTTGACATGCACACTCCATCTCACTCTGGGGTCATTAAACTCCGGGGTCATTTATACATGCTTACTGCATGCAAAGCCCAGGGAGAATAAAGATACAGATGGGAATGAGACTGACCATCTCTGCCCTGGAGAAAGCCAGTCCCTGTGTATAGAAAGACACACGGGCAGCTCTGCTGTAACAGACCATGCCAGGCCTGATAGGGAATGGCTGAAGGTTTGTGAGCAGCAAGGGCCATTATTCTAGCTTAGCCTTTGTAGACGTGTTTTAGTTTATCTCTGTCATGGCCAACTCCATCCCATTCAAGGAAGTGAAGAAGAGAAAACCAGTTAATTTGTTTGTTTTACAAATATATATTGTTGAATCCATTCTGAGGAATTATTTAGATGCCCACTTCTAGTTGAATCTCTTGGTTGAGAAAAGCACAGCAGAGATAGTGTTGAAGAAAGGGAAAGGTAGTCAAGTTCAACCAAAAATAAAAACCGGGTGTTATGGTTTGGATATGTTATGGTTTGGATATGAGGTGTCCCCTGAAACCTCTTGTGTTAATGAAGGACGACTAAAAAGTGAACTGAGTGAATGATGAGAGCTTTGAATATAAAATCTGGGAATGTTCAATTCCCTTACATAAGTAGCTTAGTATTTGCATATCACCTGCCCACATTTGAATGGACTATCCTAATTTGAATGGACTTCTGGGTGTAACTGTAGGCCTGTGGGACATGGCTCGAGGAGCTGGGTCACTGGGGCATGCCCTGGAAGGATATGTCTCCCTAGAGCCCTTTCACCTCTCCCCCTCCTTTCCTACACCCCTCCTTCCTACCTTCCTAGCTTCCATGAATGAAGCATGCCCTTCCACCCTGGCCCAGAGGTATGGAGTCAGCCCACCTCAGAAACCTCTGCAACCAGGTGCCAGAATAAACTTCTCCTCCTCTGAGTTGGCTTTGTCAGCTACTTTGATCATAGCCACGAAAACCTAACTAACACACTGAATAAGGAAACCAGAAAGAAGATGAAGGTGAGGGAAAGGGAAGAAATGTGGAGAGGTGGGATCTAGGAGAAAGAGAAACAAGGGAATTGAATTCAGAGGCCTGAAAACATCAAGACCCACCCAGATGCATGCGACAGGGGCCTCACATATGGAACTGAATAAGGAGTCATGGATGAATGTACTAAGGAACATTTATTTAGCTGTGCTTCTTTATAATCCTTATGAATCAGACTTTTTCTCTTTAGAAAACCCAACAAGGGCAACTCCCACTGGACAGAGTTCTGGCCCCTTCGATTCTCACAGGTGTGATCCACAGTGCCCATCCCTGCTCCATTCTATCCATGGCACCATGTGTGAGGGGACCTCCTGGAGGCTGCCCAAAGGGCTCAGAGATTGGTGAGCACTTGGGATTTCATGGAGTTTCACAAAATGTACATGAATATCAGGTAAGAGCTCACAGAGCTAGCTAGATAGTTCTTTGAACAAAACACCGACACAATCAGGTTTACCTGAACTCCTGAAATTCGAACCACCACTCCCCACCTGCCTACATCAAACCTGCTGACGTGCTCTCTGCACAGGCTTCTCCATCTCAGTTGAAGGCATTTCCCTCCTTCCAGTTACTCAATCCCTCAAATCACTCATCTTAAACCAGCCATGGTGGCTCATGCCTGTAATTTCAGTTACTTGAAAGGCTAAGGCAGGAAGATGACTTGAGCCCAGGAGTTGAGGCCACCTTGGGCAATACAATACAGTGAAATACAGTGAGACTCTGTGACCGAAAAAAAAAAAAAAAATTCGTTCTGATTTTTTTTTCTTTCTCTCACACTGTACATCTGATCTGACAGGAAATCATATTGACTATACCATAAAGCACATCTAGGAAGTCGTGATGTCTCACAATCTCGATTGCTCAATCACACTTTCACTGTAGTCCACACCACCCACCGTCACCCCCAGCATGGACTCGCAGCAGAAGGCTGCTAACTCTTCTCTGTGTCTAGCCTGGCTGCCCCACTCACATCCCATATTCTAAGCGCAACAACCAGAATTGTTCTTTAAATCTTGCTCAGATCATGTCATCTGTCTGCTCAAAACTCACCAGCAGGTCCCCGTGTCTCAGAAGAAAACCAAAGTCCTTTTAACAGCCTACAAGAACCGCAGTGGCCTGGTCCTTCCTACCTCGCTCCTCACCACTTCCTCTCTCATCCCTGTGTCAGCCATGCTGGCCTCTTGAAAGTTTTTGGAACATATCACACATGTCCTTATTTCCCAGCCTTTGCACTGATTTTCCTCACATTCTAGAATTTTCCCACCTCAGAAATCCAAAGGTTAACTTCCTCAGTTCCTCCAAGTTCATGACTATACGTCACCTTTCCAATGATGCTTAATAAATCACTCCAGTTCTCCTTAACATTCTCAATCACCACACCTGCACAATGTGTTTTGTTTCTGGTTTAGTTTGGGGTTTTTGTTTGTTTGTTTGTTTTTGTTTTGCTGTGCTGGTCTTGAACCCTGGGTCTTACACATGCTAGGCAAGTGCCCTGAGCTACATTCCCAGTCTTTTTTTTTTATTATTGTATTTACTTATTTGCCATCCTCCTGCCTCAGCTTCCAGAATATATGGGATTACGGGAGTGTGCCACCACACGTAGCCTATGTGGTATTTTATAACCTACCATATAATTTCCTTGTTTGCTATCTTTCAGGGGTATTTTTTTTTTAACTTTTGGTTTTCAGGTTTTGTTTTTGGTTTTGATCTCCCTGACGACCAAGTAGAATAAAAGCTTCACTGGAAAACCCAGACTAATCTCTGCAATTTGTGGATGCTCAATAAATATGTGTTGGTCAACACCTGATTTACAGGATGGTGGAAGCAGTAAGTATCCTGGGCTTATTAATGTAGAAGAGATTGTGCAAATTCAATTTCAGTTTGGGGTTTGTTGTAATAGATTGGGAGGAAAAAGAAAACTATGGTTAGCAAAGTGCATTCTCCTTTTCCTACTATCTAGCCAGTCAACAGTCTTCTCGGATGGTGAGTTATTCAGATTCTGGAGTTCTAGTCCCCATCAATAGATGCAAGTCAGTGAGTCAGTCCTTCAGCCTGTGAGCAGATCACCATGGACCAGATAGGACAAGTCACGATTTTCCATCCTTGAGTGACCTATATGTAGGATGCATGATTGACTCCACTATACTCAAATGCAAGAAATGTCACAGTGTTGCTGCTCCTCCTGCTGCCGCCATTGTTGTCATTGTTGATTTGTCTCTGAATTAAAGTAAATCTGTCCCACTTCCGTTGAACCAAACACAGCCTGAAATTTTCTGCTGTGTGTCCCAAGGATTTCTGAGGTGGGAAAATTCTAGAATGTGAGGAAAATCAGTGCAAAGGCTGGGAAATAAGGACATGTGTGATATGTTCCAAAAACTTTCAAGAGGCCAGCATGGCTGACACAGGGATGAGAGAGGAAGTGGTGAGGAGCGAGGTAGGAAGGACCATACAAATTCTCAGACCACATAAAGTTAAGAATTGATCCAACCAGGTGCAACGGCACACACTTGTAATCCCAGAGATTTAGGAGGCTGAGGCAGGAGGATGGCAAGTTCAAAGCCAGCCTCAAAAACTTAATAAGGCCATGAGCAATCAGCAAGACCCTGTCTCAAATTAAAAAGGGCTGGGGATGTATCTCAGTAGTAAAGCTCCCCTGGGTTCAATCCCTAGTACTAAAAAAAAATTATTCAACAGGCTAGAAATTATCAGAGAAGTGTTCCTGGAAGAAGTGGATTTTGAAACAAGTCTGAAATCAGTGGAGAGAGGAGAGACAATTTTCTCATTGGCATATTGCAGGATAGACAGGACTAGGGGCAGCAAGTCAGGAAACAGTGAGTCATTTGGGGGTAGAAGAGCTAAAGGGTCATGGTCCAGGATACCGCAGTCATCAGGGGGAATCTTCAGCATGGCGGAAAGACAAATTTATGTTGTGGTAGACTGGACTGGAAATCCAAGCACATCAGGCATGACTCAAGACCAGATTAGATTCTGGGAAGAAAAACTGGGGGATGAAAATACTCTCATGAAGCATTAGTGAAAGAAAATCTACAAAAAAGGAAAAGAAGACAAAAGACCACAATGAAAAACCCCAAGCATGGCAATAGATACTCCATTCCAACAGAAGCATAAAAGTGCAACCCTATTGCATTCCCAGAGATTCTGCAATCCATGGTTCATGGAATCCAGTTCCTCCTCTCGGTGGCCAGATTTGCAACTTCTCTTCCTCAGGAGTTCAAACCCTTTAAAAAATACAGGATATTAATGTCACAGGGGGAGAACTTCCAGCACCAGGAAGGGCTTTAACAAAGAAAGAGCGCTATCCCCTTCAAAGCTTTTTTACTGGAAGTTTCTGTGCTTAGTTCCAACTGATGGTGTTCAGGCATCCATTTTTTTTTCTGTCGCTTAAAGTTTACTGAATTTGTACCTTTTGAGGTGGTTGATTGTATGAAATAGCTGCAGGTCCTTTGGTTCTAGTTCTGGTGATGAAGATATGTGATCCAACTGGGCCTAGTGCCATTTTTCTATAAAGAACTGAATAGATTGATTTTCTCATGGGATACTTCAAGGAGGCCCTTTATAGAGAGGTATCCATCTCTAACTCTGGGCAGGGTGCTACAGGAGACCGGATGGTTTCCGTGGTCCCCCCATCAAGAAGCATACCTTTGAGGGCATCATTTACTTCAACAAACATGTCTATTACCAGCAAAAGTGAACTCACGTAAGAAAACCACGCTTCTGATTTGAGGAATAAGAAGAGACTCCACAGAAAAAGTAGCTGGTAATTGGAGGATAAATAGAATTTTAATGAATAAAGAGGGGCATAAAAAGAGCATTCCAAACTGAGTAAGAATAACAAAGTTACAGAGATGTGAAAGTGCAGGGTAAGTTCAAGAAAAAGCAAATGATTCTGTGGTTGGAACAAGGGGACACTTGGGAGATGGTGGTGGAAGACGAAACCAGATCATGGAGGAGAACAAATATCAGGCTCTGATTGCAGGAGACCCAGAAAAGCAGTTCCAGTCATATTTTAGACAGTGATCAGCCTTGTCAGAATAAGTAGAAGTCTCCCTGAGATGGCTTCTTTGAAGGATAATATCCATTGGGATGCTTAAGTTCTAAGATGATTTAAAGCCAAATCAGTTCCCATTACTTGATCATCACAGCGGATTCTATTGTGTCTCAGTAGAGGAAAGTTCAGCACCAAAAAAAAAAAAAAAAAAAAAATCAAGCTTCAGACCACAAATGAGTCACCAGAAGACCCACAAAAGAGGAGAAGACTCAGTCAGGCTGGGCAGTGGGTCAAATGAGATTACTGAGTACAAAGACAAACTCTTCCAGGAAGGCCTGAAAGAAAATCTGTTTCTGGCCTGGGGGAGCTGTAGAGGCCTCTCAGAGGGTCAAGAGCTGCAGGGGATAAGGAGAGCAGTGGGGTGCAGGGACTGAATGTGAGAAGGGCCCAGTGTAGTGAAGCTCTGGGCAAAAGGCAGAGAAATCGAGAAAGAAGCCCAGTTTATTCTCCCACACCAAATTAGGATGAAAATGATGGGAGGTTTGTAAGAAGGCTACAGCATGCTCAGCCCAAAGGTGCCCACATGCATATCAAGGTATCAGGACAGCGTGTCCCTGGCAGCATAATTAATTCTGAGAACCATCAGACAACGGGCCAAAGCCACCTACATAATTCCCTCTCCTGGTCTGAATTAGCCTCAGAACAGTGTGGTTCTCAAACTTTCTGGAGCACCAGAAGATCTGGAGGGCTTGTGAAAACAGATTGCTAAGCCTCTTCTCCAAAATTGCTGATCAGGTAGGTCTGGGATGCGCTAAGATTTTGATGTTTCAAGGACTTTCCAGGTGGTGCTGATGCTGCTGGTCTGAGAACCACTGACCTAGAACTTGAAGACCACAGGGTCTAGACAACATCTTCAGAAGCTGAACCTGAAAGGGACTGGAATAAGTAAGAGTAGGTTCCAGACTACCTGAAGGGGGATGACAAACATCACAACAAGCAACAGCTCATGCCAAACAGTGATCATGCAATAGGAAGAGAGGAGAAAGGGATGATGGGATCGAGGAAGGAGGTCAAGAAGGAATCCGGCCATTTGTTCTGAGACAAACACCCTTTGGAAGAAGAAAGGGCTACATAACTAGCCTGTCACTCAGAATCCACAGACCTGTTGTCACCGGACTGACTTTAGAATCATCTAGGGAACTTTCCAAAAAGAAAGTTGTCTCATCCCCAGACAAATTAATCAAAGAAAGGGCCTCATCCCTAGACAAATTAAATCAGAAAATCGGCAGATGCAGCCCTGACAGTGGGTTTTTTTAAAGGTCTTAATGATTTAAAAGGAGGCTGATTCATAGTGTGATAGGAAAAAGGAGCATAGGAGGAATAGATGAACTCTAGATAGGGCAGAGGGGTTGGAGGGGAAGACAGGGGGCATGGGGTCAGAAATGATGGTAGAACGTGATGATCATCATTATCCAAAGTTCATGTATGAAGACACAAATTAGTGTGAATATACTTTGTATACAAAAAAATAAAATAAAAGCACAATTGAGAGTTATGGGTCTAAGGAAAATCTGATCCTATTGAAAGAAAGAAATATATTCTAATAGGGGAATGAGGAGGTCATCTCTCATCACTTAAAGTCCTTACCTTATTTCTCTGTCCTTCCCAGTCCTTCAAATCCACTGATTCCTGTGAACATACCCAGGGCTCTGCAAGAGAAGTTTCTTTGCTGTGCTCCCCCTACACTTTGCGAAATGTGGATCACAATTATGGATTATGGTTAACAGCAGCCCAACAAGCCTTTCAGCCAAAAATTGTGGAGGAGACTTCTCCCAGGGGTCACTTTCTCTCTGCCTCTTGGAGACTTGACACTAAGAGTAAGTGCAAATGACTTTTGTCTCTTCATAGCTACGAGTCTATGGCGCTCTCATTTTATATCAAATTGTATGTTTAAGAGTCATGAAATGTCCTTGCAAAAGAGACTTACATACGGACTGCCTAGTGTTCAAGATGGATAGATAGATAGATAGATAGATAGATAGATAGATAGATAGATAGGTTCCAACTGGTAATTAAGAAAAATAAACAGTATGCTGAAGTGTAGATGAAATTTTAAATGAAGCTTCAATATATAAATAGATGAAAAAGAGCTGGGTGTGGTGGCACACACCTGTAATTCCAACAACTCAGGAGGTTGAGGAAGGAGAATCATAAGGTCAAGGCCAGTGTTGGCAAATTAGTGAGATCCTATCTTGAAAAATACATATAGAAGGAGCTGGGGTTGTAGCTTAGTGGTAGAGTGTTTCCCTGACTTGTGTGAGATCCTGAGTTCAATGTTCAGCACCACAAAATAATTTTTAAAAATTAAAAAAAAATAGATGTTTTAAAGCCACTATAGAACAGTGTGCATGATTTGCTGGGTTTTTTTTTCTGTTAATAAAAGAAATAGGTAGGGCAATGTGGACGGATAGTTCTAGAAAGACAGACAAGAAACAGGGTACCATTGTGCACATCTGTAATCCCAGTGATTCTGGAGGATTTCAAGTTCAAGGACAGCTTCTATAATTTAGCAAGATCTTCAGCAAGTTAATGAGATCCTGTCTCAAAACAGGGTATGTAACTTAGTGATAAAGTGCCCCTTGGTTCAAACACCAATACTCCCCCACTCTACACACCCACAAAGACACCTGGTTGTGAGATTGGCTTCCTCTATGGTGGAGTAAAGGGACAGATATGGGTAAGAAGACTTTTTACTACATATTCTTTTTTACCTCTTGGATTCTGAATCATATGCATGGATCAGAACATATTGGGTATTGGGGGGGGGTTGGGGAGGTGTTTGTTTTTGTTTGTTTATATTTTCAGTATTGGGGATTGAACCCAGGGTCTTGTACAAGCTTGACAAATACTCACCACTAAGTTACATCACCAGCTCTCATAAGTGTGAATCAATTTTTTTTTTTTTAGTGAAAATGTTCCATTTGCAGCAAACTGGACCATGACTCTTATGCTCCCCCTTACCCCAAACATCCACACCTAGTCAAAGACCAGTAAGTTTTATAATTCCTTAGGCTGAAAATATAGCTCAGTGGTAAAGCACTCCCCTAGCATATGCAAGGCCCTGGGTTTGATCCCTAATACAGCAAAGGAAAAAAAAGATATATAAATATAAATATATATATATATGAATATATATATATATTCATGTATATATATATATCCACATACACAAAAGACACCCCTGAAAGATACTGTGGAGAAATGCTGAACCTTTTCAATTACATAGTGTGTGTGTGTGTGTGTGTGTGTGTGTGTGTGTTAGTGGGGATTGAACCCAGGTTTCTAAACCACTGAACTATATCCCCAGCCCTTTTTATTTTATTTTGAGACAAGATCTCACTATATTTCCCAGACTAGCCTTGAACCTGTGATCCTCCTGCCCCAGCCTCCCATGTATCCAGGATTACAGAGGCATACCACCACACTTAGCTTCAACCCTACATTTTTTAGAAGCCACAATTGATGCTTGGAGAGGCCAAGTGACTTGTTCAAAGTCATGCAGCTAATTAGTAAATCTAAACCTCCTGATTCTCTCTTCATTGTTTTTCTTACCTCCATGCTACCTCAAAAATTTAATCTCTTCAACACAAAATCTGATGTGTTCGTTGAATTTCCACAACTATGCCAAAAAGGTACATGATACATATATCAGTAAGTGACAGAAAAAAAAAAAAAAACGTATTGACTTGACAATTGAATGAGCGCAAGCCTCATGCTCATAGTATTAATTACAAAACAATAACACCCCTAACCACTTGTGAGAAGTTGAGCTATAAGCAGGTAGCACACAGCTGTAATCCAGTGGCTCAGGAGGCTGTGGCAGGAAGATCTCAAGTTCAAAGCCAATCTCAGCAATTTAGTGAGGCCCTAAGCAACTTAGCAAGAAGACTCAGTCTCAAAATACAAAATAAAAAGGGTTAGGGATGTGGCTCCGTGGTTAAGCACCCTTGATTCAATCCCTGATACTGGGGGGAAAAAAAGAAAAAGAAAAAGAAAAGTTGAGCTATAAGCAACCACACTAGGTATATGCAAAGGATTTTGTATCTCACTGGGATAGTTTGTCATATGAGTCACCAGTCTAAGATGTGAAAGCTGGTCCTTTCCATATACAGAAAGCCATGCTGTCTGTATATGTCTGTGCTGGCACAGCCCCAGTGACCACTGGGTGGCAGTAGTGACCTAACAACAATAAAGCCACTGGCTTACAGTTCCTGGACAGAGGAACCTGAGTGAACATCACAAAACCGACTCACCTGGCTACACAGCCTTAGCACAAGCTCCACACAATGCTGCATGCTCTTGATTAGCTGAGTTCTCTATTGCAATGGCCAAAAATGTTAGTTTATGTCCAAAAGTAGGCTTCAAACAGCAGCCCTTGGGTAGAGTCTGGGCAGCAGAAATGTGTCTTCTGTTTTGTTTTAGTCTAAAATGCCTGTCGTGGGGCAGTCCCTCTCCAGTGGGCCAGAGCCCCCTTCACTCTGTAATGTCCTATTCTGGAGGGTGCACACCATGACTCCACATTTCCACGTTGCAATCCTACTCCTCCTGGGCATTTCACCTCCATCTATCTTTGTCCAAGACATTCCTCTACTTACTTCTATCTATAATGTTCTTCCTCATAATATTTTTGAATCCTGTACAGAGCACCTTCTTCCTTTATTAATTAATTAATTAATTAATTAGGGGTGGGCCAGTGCTGGCATTGAACCCAGGGACATTTGACCACTGAGCTACATCCCCAGTCCTTTTTGTTTTATTTTGAGACAGGATTTCACTAAATTGCCCAGGCTGGCATCAAACTTGAGATCCTCCAGTCTCAGTGCCTCCAAGTTACTGGGATTACAGGTGTGCACCACCACGCCTTGCTAATGTCACCTCCTTCCTCAGTTATGCCAGGCTGGAATGCATTGTCTCTCTTCTGACTCCCAAGGCACACAGAGTCTCTACTACTTAATTGTTGCCTATTTTTTCTGCTCTGTAGTATTGTCTATCTTTCCTGTGTCTCAGTTCTTTGTAAGTTCTCTTGAGGGAGGCAAAGAAGTCTGCTTCTGCTTTCCATGTGAACAACAGTATCTACTACAGTGCCCTTCCCACACTTGTATTTCTTCCAAGTCGAAAACATGCCAAGGCTGCCTTAATGAGGACTAGTGGGAGACAAGGCATTCCAAGACGGTGTAGAAAAAGCCTTATAGAACATCACTAAAGAGCCAGGGGCAGGGGGACATGCCTGTAATCTCAGTGACTTGGGAGACTGTGGAAGGAGGACAGCAAGTTCAAGGCCAGCCTCAGCAACTTCAGGAGGTCCCTTCTCAAAATAAAAAATAAAGACTCAGTGATAGAGCACTGAGGTTCAATCCCTGGTCTATAAACAAAAGAATATCACTAAAGAGTAATATTGACATGAATATATGAAAAATTAAAACTAAGCTAACTTCCCCATTGTCTCCTAGAAATACACAAGGGACATATCACTGGGTTCAGTGTGACCTCTAGAGTCAGACAACCTGGTCACATACCATCTCCCAGTCCCAAACAAGCTGAGTCACCCTGAGGGTATCAATTCATCTGGTAATAATAAGCAACACTAGTACCTAATGCAGAGGGTTTAATTTTTTAAGTACATTTAACAAGACTATTAACAACATCTATAAACCTTGTTTGAAATTCTCCAGTTTCCCCTGGTCTCCTTTTTGTGGTTCAGCATCCAATCCAGAACCTCATATTGCATCTAGCTCTCATGCTTTCTGTATCTCCTTCAATCTGTGGAACTTACAGACAATCCAGGCCTTTTATTTTTCAGAATGTCCCTCATGTTTTCTCCTGAGTGGCACAGCTATAACGTGCCCTTCTCAGCGCATCATATCTGGGGGTATACCCTGTCGATATGTCTTACTCCTGCTGAGGTTAACCTTGCCCACTTGGATAAGGTGATGTGTGCTGAGTTTCTCCACCGAAAAATCAGTATTTTTTCCTTTGATATTAATAAATATCTTACAGAGAGATACTTTGGGACTCTACAAATATCCTATTTCTCACTCTTTCATGGATGAAATGTTTACCAATGGTGCTTACCTAAAACAATTTTGACTAGTGTCTGCCCAGACCAACTTCTTTTTCCTCTCATTCCTGTACATGAACTTCTTGGGATTCTACTATTAGGACTCCCTGTTTCTTCTCCCCCACTTATTTATTGGGAGGGGTCATGAGAATTAAATAAAATAAGACATTTACAATGGTGCCTGACACATGGCAAAGGCTCAGTAAATACAAGCATTCCTAATGTTATTACTGTTAATGAGTCTGTATAAATTATAGAACTAATATGGAGATTTTCTGCTAAGAAATGAGTCTATCTAAAATGCTTACAGATGTTCCAAATAGTGTACTATATCTGTTTTATTTTTTTAATCTTATTTATTTATTTATTTATTGGTGGTGTTTTTTGTTGTTGTTGTTGTTGTTGTTGATCTTTTTTTGGAACTGGGGGTCGAACCCAGGGCTTTGCGAATGCAAGGCAGACCCTTTGCCACTGAGCTACATCCCAGCCCCTATATCTGTTTTAAAGTGGCCATAAAAAAGACCACAAAGTAGGTGGCTTTAATGAGAGAAATTTATTTCCTCACAGCCCAAGATTCACGTGCAGGGTTGGCTTCTCCTAGTGCATGTCTGCTTGGCTTGCAGAGGGGCACATTCTCAGTCCTTACATGGTTCTTCCTCTGTATATCGTAATTTCCTTCTTTTATGGACCAGTCAGATTGGATTAGGGCCCAATTCTAAGGGTCTCATGTTAATGACATCTTTAAAGGTCCTACATCCAAACACGGTTGCATTCTAAGCAACTGGGGTTTAGGGCTCCAACTTGTGAATGTGTAGGGTGAGGAATAAATAAGTCGGTATCTACCTGTTTACTACTGTGAGGAAATAGCCATACATGCGAGAGGACTTTTTGAACTGGAAACACTGTGCAAACCCGAAGCATCAGGACAGACATTACTGCAGCCATTTGTACACTTCCAATGCAGGCTGCTGAAGCCTTTCCTCATACTGCTGCTAGCACCATTATTTTGACTCTCACTCCCAGGCTCTAATGGAACACTGGGAGGCCAACTTCAACCTAGCCACTCTCTGTGTTATCACACATCATCAGTGATCAGCACCCACAATCTGTGTGTTTTGCTAGGGTTTTTGTCCTTCTGAGAGGCTTGGGGCTGTGGGCCACCTCTCTTCACAATTCGACCCAGGCCAAGCCATCTCCTGACCTCAGAGCCTGCCTGCCCCTGAGCCCACAGCCAGCGAAGGATTTTTCCATCCCCAACTGCATAGCCTTGAGCTAGGCCCCTCTGTGCAGCACTTTGTCTCAATTCCACAGCTGAAAAATAAGGATAACAATCCTCCAGAGGAGGCAAGGAGGATTAGTGCATTCATCATTTGGGGGTGGGATCCTGGGGCACTTTACCACTGAGCTACATCCCCAGTCCTTTTTCGCTTTTATTTTGAGACAGAGTCTCACTAAGTTGCTGAGACTGACCTTGAACTTGTGATCCTCCTGCCTCTGCCTCTCAAGTCGCTGGGACTACAGACTGTGTCTGGCAATGAGTTAATCTTCATGGAGTATTTAGATGACATAAAATGGCAAACTCCTGTTCATCTCTTCCTAGACCTTGTCCACAGGTTAGACACCTGCCAGGAAACTAGAACATTTATCTAATGTTTACACAAAGGAGGCAATTTGCAGATTTTAATAAATCTTAGCTTCCATGAAGTGGGGAAAAGGCACATACTTCATGACATCCAATTAAGCAAAAAGTTGGAGCCATCTCTTCTCACTGAGCGTTTTGCATATCCAGGCTAACAGAGGCCAGGGAGAAACTGTGACCTTCCATCTGCCTCATCTGCCACGGATAAGGGAGAACCAGCAACTCTCTCCTGAGGGCTGTTGAGTACTTTGCAGGCCCTATGTCCTGTCCCTGGCCTCCATGTCTGAGGAGGGCATGGAAAGGTTTAGCTGCTCACTCATCCAGAGTCATCCTCCCAGAAAATGAGCCAAATCTTGCTTAAGAACAAGATGTTGAAGCCTTTTGGGGTTACGAGCACTTAGCAGCTAAAGTGACATTTCCTCTTTCCATGGGCCTCTTCCAAGGCACTCAAGGGAGTTTCTCTGTGGACAGCCTCTGTTTACCATGCATTCATTACCTCTTTGCTCAAAATTAACCTCTCCACCTGCAATGTATTACCAGCGAGCACCAAGGCTGTCTTGTTGGAAAGCTTATTTCCATAACATTTTTAAATTTTTCTTGTCCCACACTCAGACAGTCATCACCAAATGCCTGGCAAGAGCCTTCTAGCTCATTCCCCTGCTCTCTTCCCCAGTCCATCCTACATAGACTTCTCTGCTTCTCTCCACTGAGTCAAATCCTACATTTAAAATAAAATCTTTTGAATCCCATCTCCATTTCCAGATCATCTTAGAAGTTCCTTATTTAAAGGATCGGGCAGTACCAATGGGGCAAGGAGAGAAAATGTATGTGTGTATAACAGGGTGAAGGCATAGAGCAGAGGGCAATGGGGACAACAGGGTAACTTCACAGTTAGGATGAGAAGCATAGCCTAACTGTGGGACTGCATATGATTCGGTGAAACCAGAACCTAAGGTGAAGAGGAGAGAAACCTGTGAGGGTAAACAGAGCCAGGTCTCAAGGAGCCTCTGGGTCCATGTGAACTTTGGACTTTAAGAGACAGTGGGAACCACTGAAGGTTTTAAATAGGGGAGCATCACCAAGGAACTGAACACACACTTCTCAGAAGAGGATATAAAATCAATCAATCAACAAACATAAAAAAATGTTCAACATCTCTAGCAATTAGAGAAATGCAAATCACAACTACTCTAAGATTTCATCTCACTCCAGTCAGAATGGCAGCTATTATGAAGACAAACAACAATAAGCATTGGTGAGGTTGTGGGGATAAAGGCACACGCATACAATGCTGGTGGGACTGCAAATTGGTGCAGCCAATATGGAAAGCTGTATGGAGATTTCTTGGAAAACTGGGAATGGAACCACCATTTGACCCAGCTATCCTACTTCTCAGTCTATACCCAGAGGACTTAAAAATAGCACACGACAGGGACACAGCCACATCAATGTTTAAAGCAGCACAATTCACCATAGCTAAACTGTGGAACCAACCCAGATGCCCTTCAGTAGATAAATTGATAGGGAAACTTTGGGGTATATATATATCTCAAAGTGTATATTCCATTGTGTGTGTGTGTGTGTGTGTGTGTGTGTGTGTATACATATATACACAATGGAACATTACTCAGCATTAAAAGAGAATAAAATCATGGAATTTGCAGGTAAATGGATGGAGTTGGAGAATATAATGCTAAGTGAAGTAAGACAATCCCAAAAAACCAAAGGCTGAATTTTTTCTTTGATATGAGGTTGCTGACTCACAATGGTGATGGTGGGGAGCCTGGGAGAAATGGAGGAACTTGAGATAGGGCAAAGGGGAGGGAGGGGAAGGGAGGGAGCAAGGGGGTAGGAATGATGGTGGAATGACCCTAAGTACATGTATGAAGACATGAAAGGTGTGAAAATACTTTGTGTACAATCATGACTTGAACAATTGCACTCTTTATGTGTAATATGAAATGAATTGCATTCTGCCATCGTGTATAACAAGTTAGAATAAATAAATAATTTAATTTTTAAAAAAATAGGGAGCATCACAAATAGATTTGCATTGTAAGAAAGTCCTCAGGCAGAGGAATGGAGAAAGCATTTGGAGGAAAGGTCTGGAAGCAAGGAAGCCATTTGAGAGGCATTTGCAATAGTCAAAACTTGAGGGCAGCAAGGGGTAAGGAGATAGAATATTATCATAAGCAGTGTTACCCCAAGGGTTGTCCTTGGTCCAGTGCCAATTTCTGAACCAATCTTAATTCTTCAACAGTGTTTACTGATCCCTTATGAGATAAGGCACTTGTGCCAAAATGTAAACCCAAAGAACTTTATCAAAAATCTCAATCTAGGGGGAAAATATGTCAGATGAACTAAACAGAGAGCTTAATAAAGTCATTGATTTACATTCTGGCCCAAGCCCCTTTTTTTCATGAACCCATAACAGACTCTGCAGGTGGGCACTTTGAGAGTCACAGGCTCAAAGTACTGTTTGGGTTAATGATTTGCATTAAAAGAGAATTTTATAGTCATGGTGGGTGAGAAAAGGGAGAGAGACAATGTATGTTTATCAGAAAAACAAGTAACCCAGGTACAGAAGGACAAAACACTGAATAAATGGTGTATAAACTGAATCTTAGCTGCCCAAATTGAGAAGCTGGATCCTAAAATGGAATGACCATTGGCATTTACCTAAGCCAGAACTGGGTTCAAATCCCATTCCACAACTTACTGTGTAAACTTATAGTAGTTAAATGACTTCTTTGAGCCTCATTTCCTGTCTATAAAATGATGGAAATAACACCTGCCACCATAGAATTGCAAGTCCATGACCCAGGACATGGCCAGTGTTTGTTAAATGTTCCCAAGGTCTACAACATAGGAGGACTTATTGCAAATGTGTTGAATATCATAAAAAAATATGCACAAAGGTGATGAAAATACAGTTTTTTAAAAGAAAGTGATCTAAATGATAGAGTTGGGAGTGCATATGTATTAGCTCTTCTAGAATATCAGGCTGTAAAAAGAGTCAAATTTCTGGGCCTGGTGACACATTCCTGATATCCCAGCAACTCAGGAGGCTAAAGAAGGAGGATCACAAGAGCAAGGTCAACTTTAATAATGTAGTGAGACACTGTCTCAAAACATACAATAAAAAGGGCTGGGGATATGGTAGAGCACCCCTGGGTTCAATAACCAGTACCAAAAACAAATAAATAAATAGTAAAATCACACAACTAAAGACTGCACCCAACAGAGTTGTAAAGTTTACTTTTCCCACCCTCTCTTCCTTTTCCAAACTCCTCTCTCTACCCTAGCTTCAGTCACACTTTCCATGGCCCAGCTTTGAGCCTTCTTAGTTAAGGGTCCATCCCTAACCCTGGTTAACAGTGCTCTGCCGATTCAGGTCCTGTCAGTGTTGTAGATTGGGACTACACACACCTGCTCAGGCATGGGTAGAATGGATATGCAGTACCCCAGTTCCCTCCACCTGACCATCTGGACGGCTCTTGCCCATCCACACCCACAGAGTCTCCTAAACTCTCAGCAGGTGACTATTGCTCTGATGATTCCTATTTGCAGGCAGATGTAATTAAGAACACATCAGCAACCCATTGCCACTCTGTCTCATCTCTTTGATGTCATTTTGACATCTCCGTTGGCCACCAAAGTTTGCAGTCAGACCAATACTTATGGCTCAATGGTAGGATGCATGCTCAGCATGCATGAGGCTCTAGGTTCAAACAGCACTGCCCCTTGCCCCCAAAAAACCCTTATCTCTAAACCTGATTAGTCCAGGGGACCCCCAACCCTCAGGACCTGCCTTGTTCCTAGTATAAAAATCCATTTCTATAGCCAACACCCTTGTTTCACGTATCTGGATCAAGGAAACAAAACAACAGTACTTTTTGTTTATACAGCAGCTTACAATTTACTAAGTTCTTTCACATTACCTCATTTGGCTCCCACACCAAACTCACGATATACAAAAGAATCAATTTCCCTCTATTACAGATAAGAGCAAATGTTTCAGTTTCCCAGAACTGAGGGGCTTTCTGGACCACAGAATGTTCAGTACTAAAACAAGGACAGTCCCAGGCAAACTGGGATGATTAGCTACCCCAGGACATAAAGCTAGTCAATGATTGGGCAAGGATTTGAATCCAGGGCATCTCGCCAGTACTAGAGTGATTAGACTCAATGAAGATTTGTTTAATGAATGCCACCTAGTCTCTTCTTTCTACTGCACCATTTGCCCCTCATAAACAGCATCCTCTTCAGACCAACACATAAAGGTCTTGTTTGCCTTCTTTCTTCCTGAAATGGCAATCAGTGGAAAGGATGAGGCGAGCACTGCTTTGCATGAGAAAAGCATCCTTGCATTAATTCCCATGAAGGAATAAACACCCATAGTAATAATTTCAACAAAAAGGATTAATTAAACAGAGTCTGTGATTATCTTAACAAGAACTTGAAATCAAAAGTGATTGTAAATGGGCCACTAACCCAATCAACATACATACTCTGCACCGGGATAATCAAAGGCTGATTGCATATATAAATATTCAGTACATGCAAATTTAAAATTCAACTATCAGATAACAATGCAGGGTTGTATTAGTCAGTACATCCTTCAAGTAGTCAGTACATCTCCTTAAATTCAAGCCTAGCCTCATTGAAACCACTTGAGAAAAGATGATAATCGGTGCTCCTTTTAAAGACTTTCCAGATAAGGAGATCCCAACAGCTTCTTCACTTGATACTTTCAACATGTAACCTTCAAGGAAGGACAACTGAGAAGAGGATTTGTGGAAGGTATCTGCATAGCTCAACATGGACAATCTTTCTCTTTCCCCTCACCCGTCAGGTAGACTTCCATCACTCAACAAGAAAGAAACATAAGCATTGCAACTCTAGGAGAGGTTTGTGGTTCTACTGCATCCATGGTGCTGATATTTACATGGAAAAAGGCAAGGATTTCTTTTCAAGATCTGCATAAAAAAATATTCAAATGCGGCCCCTATGAGGCCGACTAGCCTGGGACTCCTGTGCCAATCACAAAAGTTTCAATGCTCAGAGTGAACCAGTTAAAACAAGGCGCCCATCCTCAGATCTGCAAAGTCTCTCTCCCGGGTGCATGGCCGGACCTCTTGGCTAGCAGAGGGAGGGCTGGATGTCAGTTTTCATTAACTTCCACTTTGGAAGACTCTGTGCAAGGCACAGTATCCAGTTTCCACTGTCACCCAAAATGCCACTCTTTGGCAAAGACTATGTCCAGCCTTTCTATTGTCTCTTGGGAATAATTGATATTAAAGATTCAATTACATTGTCAACAATCCTTCATGTGCACCCAAATTTAACTTTTCAGTGCAATCATCCCCATATGCCTCAAGAACCTTCAGATCATCCATCATTCACTCAAAAAGCATTTATGAAATGCCTACAGTGTGTCAAGCCCTGTGCATGGAACTGAGGTTGGTGGCACATCCATAGGGCATAGGAGTTCCTGAGGCAGTTAAGGGAATGAGGAGTAGAAAATCCATTCTGAGAAGAGGACACAGCATCACACAGATGAGATGATACACTCAGACAAATATAAATTAGTTCAAAAGACTTGGAGGCAGGAAGTCTTTTAGGATTTGGCAGACATGACCTGGATAATTCGGTACTTTTCCAGGAAATCTTCTCTGACTGATCCCTGGACAAGCAATAGCTTCCTCTCTCTCATCTTGAATAAACAGAAAGTAATTAAGGCTTCTTAAGGCCTTTCCTCTCTTATTTTCAAATTTCCAATGCTTTCCCACTGATGGAAATATTTTAACCTCTATTTGCATTTTCTTTTCCATCTGTCTTCTGCATGTGCCTCTCGTGCTGATCCACATCAGTGTTTTCTGCAAGCAACCACTGGGAAGGGTGGAGCAGCCATCGTTTCCTGCAACCCAGGAAGAGGAGAAACATGAGGTTGTCAGCTCTATGCTTATGATTAAGCCACTGTGTATTTGCTGATATATCTGGTTAACCTATTTTAATGCAACATCAAATACTTGTCTCCACAAAGCATACCTTGTTAACTAAATGGACAGAATCCCTTCCACTTCCAAAGGTACTTTCCAGCAGGAAAAATGGAGCTAAGCAATGCACTGACTTCATTCAGGCAGTATTAAGAAGAGTAAAATGAAGGAGAGGGCTGGGAGAAGGGCTGAGAAAAGCAAGAGAGAGGGAGAAAGCAGCTTTGTGGAAGTGTTCATGGCCCTGAGCACAATTAGGGACCCAACTACTATGTGCCTCCCCCCATACACACACACACACACACACACACACACACACACACACAGAGAGGCTCAGCTCAAAGGTCTTCCCCCAGCCCAAGCTTGATCTGATTGGCAAAGTGATGGAAATGGATCCAAGTGCTGTCAACACCCAGGCTGGACAGTGATCTGATGCAGCCCGAGAATGATGATGATGATGATGATGATGATGATATGCTAATAATAACATCTATGTAGCATTGAGCATTTGCAATCTGATATTTTACCTCATTCAATCTTCACAAGGACACTGTGTGGTAGATAATACTTCTATCTCCTTTTACAGGAGACAAAACATATTTCAAGAGGTTTCACAAGTCTCCCAAGATCAAAGAATTGAGTCCAACTCTGGTTTGTATGCTTCTAGAACCAACCCTTTCTTCACATTCTAGTATTACCTTTGTACACTTATTTTTTATTCATTTATTTAAAAAAAAAACACTTCTAACTAGGTATAGCAGTGCAAGCCTGTAAACCCAGCAACTCAGGAGACTGAGACAGAAGGATCACAAGTGTGAGGCCATCCTCCGTAACTTGGCAAGACCCTGTCTCCAAACAAAAGAATTAAAAGGTATGGGGATGTAGACAAGTGGTAGAGCACCCTGGATTCAATCCCCAATAACTAACACACACACACACACACACACACACACACACACACACATAAAGCTTCAAAGTATCTGCTGTTAGCCAAAAATATGCTGAATGCTGAATATACAATGGAGAATACGGAGAATTGAGACCAAGACTTAAAATGACCCTACCCCATACCCACAGAGCCTATAATCGACAGAAGACATGGATATATAGAAAATAAGTCATCAACAAAAATAAATATGGGTTCCATTAAACGCTGTGTGTTATAGTTAGAGAAGTGTAGGAGAGATCTGCTTAGGTGGTCAGGGAAGGCCTCTGGAAGAGGGGATATTACCCTGAGATCTGAAGGATGCCATGGATCCTGCTAAAGGTGGCCGAGGAAATATGGAATAAGCTGCAAGATGCAAAACAAGACGATCAAAGAAAAGGCAGAGGGTCAGTGTGGCTGGGTACCTAGAGTTTGACAAGGGGCAGATTATGTAGGGCCATAAAGGCCATCAAAGGGGTTGGAATTGTCCTTGTGCTATGACAAGCCATGGGAGGGTGGTGAACCCGGTTTACTTTCTATGAAAAAGAGCAGTGATACAGTAGTTCAGGGCTTGGACTCTGAACCCAAATGCCTGGGTTCAAATCTCTGCTTTGCTCTTTTCTAGCTGTTTAACTAGGGGCAAACTCTTCTGTGCCTCAGTTTCCTTATCTTTCAAATGCAGAAACTAACAGTACCTGCCTCAGAGAGCTGTTAGAAGGAAAACCACTTAGAATACTTGGTACATAGTAAGGTACATGCTTGTAAAATAAATGAATAAACACATCTATAAGAATGGAGTCCTAATTAGAATAAGATATATTCCATGCTTGTATAATCATATCAAAATGAATTCTACTGTCATGTATAGCTAAAAAGAACCAATGAAATAATAATGAATAAATAAACAAGGAGATATAATATTTGAATTTTATTTTGTTTTGATTTTGCAATAGTGGGGATAAAACCCAGGGCCTTGCACATGCTAGATAAATGCTCTTCCACTGAACTGGGGATGTATCCTCATCCACAATAGATGTCTTTACATACATGTCCATACATTTATGCAAAATGTATGTAAATTTTGCATAAATACATAAATATGTTGTCAAAAGACAGCTTTCATTTTCGTGAGGTATTTTTGCTTTGTTCTTTCTCTTTCTTCCTCTTTCCCCTCCTCTGCTCACATCAGCAAATGCTCCCCACTAAGGAAATCAATGTCAGGAACTTAATATATTTTCTACCACATAGTAATAAATAGGCATACATAAGATATATATGATATGTATGTGTGTGTATATATATATATATATATATATATATATATATATATAGTATTCTTTTATATTTGTTTTGCAAAAATTAAATAATATTATATTCAGTTTTTTTCTCATTCAATGCTACCTTGTGGGAATCCCTTCAAGACAATTAGTATAACTCTATTTCACCATTTAAATGTGTATATCCTGGCCCATGGGGGCAGATGTAACATAATTTATTCAGCTACTTCTCCACAACTGAACATTATTTTTTCCCAGTTCTCTTTCTATTACTAATACTGCCCTATTAAGTGTTAATATTCACATATTTTTATATTCTTTTGTGGGGGTAGTGGGGATTGAACCCAGGAGTGCTTTACCTACCAAACTACATCCCCTGCCCTTTTTGTTTTGAGACAGGATCTCACTAAATTCCTGAGGCTGGCCTGGAACTTGTGATCCTCTTTCCTCAGCCTCTCCAGTCACTGGCTGACAGGTGTTGTGCCACCACCCTGGACTTATCTTTACATTCTTGTACTTTCACCTCGACAAAGCAGATTTGTGAAAGACAGATTGCTATACTAGAGGACTAGAGGAAATATGTATTATTTTTAAATTATATAGAGATGGAAGATTGCTTTTTTTTTTCACCAAGGATTGAAACTGGAGACATTTAACCAGTGAGCTATATCCCCAGCCCCTTTTGAAACAAGGTCTTGATAAATTGCTTAGGACCTCGCAAAATTGCTGAGGTTAGTTTTGAACTTTCGACCCTCCTGCCTCAGTTTCCTGAGCCACTGGGATCACAGGCATATGCCACAATGCCTAGCAGTGCTTTTTAACAAGACTGAAAGAGAGCTGGAGACGTAGAGTACCTGCCTAACATGAGCAAGACCCTGGGTTCAATCCCCATACAGTCAAAAAATATTAAACACAAAAAAATAAAATAAAAAGACTGATACAAGTTCCATTTCCTGCAGAAAGGTATGATGTGCTTATTTGCCTACTTCTTTGCCACAAGGTTGTTCACACTGATGTTACATTTTCTTCCTTAAAAATTTTTCATACTTAATGTTCACTATTGCCAGCAATTTGAGAAATGCAAATCACAACTACTCTAAGATTTCATCTAACTCCAGTCAGAATGGTATTATCAAGAATACAAACAACAATAAGTGTTGGCGAGGATGTGGAGGAAAACATACACTTATACACTTCTGGTGGGACTGCTAATTGGTGCAGCCAATGTGGAAAGCAGTATGGAGATTTCTTGGAAAATTGAGAATGGAACCACCATTTGACCCAGCTGTCCCTCTCCTCAGTCTATACCCAAAGGACTTAAAAACAGCATACTACAGGGACATAGTCACATCAATGTTTATAGCAGCACAATTCACAATAACTAAACTGTGGAACCAACCTAGATGCCCTTCAGTAGATGAATGGATTAAAAAATGTGGCGTATATATACAATGGAATATTACTCAGCAATAAAAGAGAATAAAATCATGGCATTTGCAGAAAAATTGATAGAGTTAGAGAAGATAATGCTAAGTGACGTTAACCAAACCCCAAAAGTCAAATGCTGAATGTTTTCTCTGATATAAGGAGGCTGAATCATAGTGGGGTAGGGAGGGGGAGCATGGAGAAATAGAGGAACTTTAGATAAGGCAAAGGGGTGGGAGAGGAAGGGAGAGGACATGGGGTTAGAAATGATGGTGAAATGTGATGGACATTATTATCCAAAGTACATTTTGAAAACATGGATTGGTGTGAATATACTTTTTATACAACCAGAGATATGAAAAAAATGTGCTCTATATGTGTAATATGAATTGTAATGCATTCTGCTGTCATACATAAATTAAAAATTGATTTTAAAAAATTTTTATACTTAAATTTTTTCATAGTAAAGTTTGTATGTAGTAGAATACAAAAATTATAACCATATAAATTGATGAGTTTTGATAAACGTTTACAACTAATCACCAAGACATGACCAAGACAGGAAATTTTCATCATCCCAGAAAATCTCCCATACCTTCCATTGACAACCACTGTTTTGATTTCTACCACTATAAATTATTTTCATGTTTAATTAAGCTGCACAAAAATAAAATTATCTAATGTATTTTTTGTTATCTGGAATCTAGCTCAACTTCTTTTTTTCTGAGATTCATCCACGTTGTTTTATGTATTAGTACACAGTCAACAGAAGGGAGCAGTTTTCTGTATTTACTTTTTCTTTTTTTTTTTTTTTTTTTGTATTGAGGATTGAACCCAGAAGTCCTTTACCACTAAACTATATCCTCAGTCATCTTTATTTTTTATTTTGAGACAGGCTCATGCTAATTTGTTGAGAGTTTCAAAGTTACTGAGGCTGGCCTCAGACTTGCAACCCTCTTCCTCAGCCTCCTGAGTTGCTGGGATTATAGGGATGCCTTACTATTGTGTTTATAATTTAAACACAATAAAATGTATAGATTGCATATGTCCCCTTTGATGAGTTTTGGCAGTTGTATATACCCATGCAACCCCATCCAAAACATTTCTATAATCTCAGACCTTGCTGGCCTTTTGAAATCAATTCCACCCTGCCTCACTCCTAGAAACAAGCATTAATCCATTTGCCAGTACCATTTTTCATTTTTGCCTTTTCTAAAGCTTCATACAGATAAACAGATAGACTATGTATTCTTTTCTAAATATTTTTTAGTTGTAGTTGGACACAATACATTTATTTTTTTAATATTTATTTTTTAGTTGGACACAATACCTTTATTTTATTTATTTATTTTATGTGGTCCTGAGTATCGAACCCAGGGCCTTGCACATGCTAGGCAAGCGCACTACCACTGAGCCATAATCTGAGCCCTAAAGTATTCTTTATATCTACTTTCTGTTACTACATATAATGCTTTTGGTCATTCATGTCATTTCAGTTGACAGTAACTTGTTTCTTTTTTTTTTTTAATTCATGTGCCATAGAGCAAATTAGTTTATCCATTCTCCTGTTGCTGAATATTTACAACAATTCTAATTTTTCAGATATTGTGTGTAATACTGCTATAAACTCTTTTGTACAATTTTTTTGTGGAAATGTGTTTTTATTTTTTATTTTTACTTCTGGATAAATACCTAGAATTTAATTAATTGCTGGGTCATAGGTTGACATATAAGTTTAGAAGAGATTAATAGGTTTGCAAAATGATCTTAACACACTTTTCACTCCCTCCACAAATGAATGAATTTTAGTTGTTCCACATATTCATCGATATTTGATGATTTGTAAGATTTCCTTGTGTGCTGTAG
This sequence comes from Urocitellus parryii, assembly GCF_045843805.1. Lineage (NCBI taxonomy): Eukaryota > Metazoa > Chordata > Mammalia > Rodentia > Sciuridae > Urocitellus > Urocitellus parryii. Next base: position 85,250,874 of record NC_135541.1, on the reverse strand, counting down.
AAATAAGTCCTAATTACATACACACACATGAACATTTTGAGTATTTTCTCTTGGTCAGAGCTTGCTCATTTTTTTTTAATGAATAAAGGCTTTTCCTTTTATGTTTTGTGCTTTTTGTGTAAGTATTGGCCTGCCTCCTCCAAGTCAATCTCTTTCTCTCTCTCTCTCTCTCTCTCTCTCTCTCTCTCTCTCTCTCTCACACACACACACACACACACACACACACACACACACACACACACAAATGTTCATTTCTCTGCTTGCAATGTTTTTTACTTCTTGTTTCACATTTAGGTCTTTGATTCATCCTGAGTTAATGTTTCATCTGGTATGATGTGGAGATCAAGTGCCCTGTCTCTAAATAAAATACAAAATAGGGCTGGGGATGTGGCTCAGTAGTCAAGTGTCTCTGAGTTCAATCCCTGAAACCTCCCCACCAAAAATGTTAAGTTAAACATATATGCTAGCAAATATTTTTAGACTCTATTCCATTGAGCTGTTTCCTATACTTATGTCAAGCCCACACTGTGATTATTACTACAGTTTCATAATAAGTATTAAAATCAGTCGGTGTATGTATTTGTTCATTTTTATTCTTGTCAAGATCATTTGAGTTATTTATATATATCATGTATTCCACCAAAAAAAAAAAAAGTGTTCACAGAGTTTGACTGAAATCACAGTGAACCTATTAATCTCCTTGGGTAGCCTTGATTTTTTTTTTTTTTTTTTTTTTTTTTTGGTACTGGGGATTGAAACCAGGAACACTCTACTACTGAGCCACAACCTCAGCCCTTTTTTATTTTTTATTCTTGAGATGTGATTGTTATTGTTTAGATGTGGTGTTCCCCAATAGCTCACGTGCAAGACAATGCAAGATGGTTCAGAGAAGAAATGATTGGGTTGGGGGGAAGAAATGATTGGGTTACACGGGCCTTAACCCAATCAGCGAATTAATCATCTGATGGGGATTAACTGAGTGGCAACTGAAGTGTAGGGTGTGGCTGGAGGAAGTGGAAATTGGGGTTTAGGTTATATATTTGTATCTGGCAAGTGGAGACCTCTCTCTCTCTCTCTCTCTCTCTCTCTCTCTCTCTCTCTCTCTCTCTCTCTCTCTCTCTCTCTCTCTGCTTTCTTATCACCACATGAGCTGCTTCCCTCTGCCACACTCTTCCACTATGATGTCCTTGATCCCCAAGGAATTGAGCCGGCCTCTTAGGGACTGAGACCTCTGAAACCATGAGACCCTAAATAAACCTTTTCTCCTCTACAGTTGTTCTGGTTGAGTTCTTTTAGTCACAGTAATGAAAGAGCTGACTAAAGCAGAGATCTTGCTAAGTTTCTGAAGCTGGCCTTGAACTTGCAATTCTCCTGTCTCAGGCTCCTAAATCACTGGGATTATAGGCATGCACCACCACGCCCAGCCTAATTTACTCATTTTTTCTTGTTTTATTGTTATTGGCTAATGCTGCCAATATATTGTAAAATATAAATGGTAAAAGCAAACATCTTGCCTTGTTTCAGTACTTAACAGTGAATTCATTCAATAAGTTCCATGTTATCTGTAAGATTCATAAGATTCACCAATATACTTTATGAAATAACCTTTGTATTATAATCCTTTAATAAGAATATACAGATGTTTCACTTTGTCAAATGCTTTACTGTAGCTGTTGAAGATGATTATCATAGATTTATTTTTTTTCCTTTAATGAATGAGTTTTACTGATTGATTTGAAGAGGACTTTAACCAGACCTACATTCTTAGAATAAACTCCACTTGATAATATTACCTATTTTAGATATTGCTGAGTTTTATTTGCTAATATTATGTTGAAAAATTTTACATCCATATTTGGGGACTTTAGTCAAATTTTTAGTTTTTATTTCTTTGACACTTTTTGATATCAATATAAAATTCTATCTTCATGAAAGCAATTGGGGGGGGGGTTCCCTTCTATATTTTTGAGGAATTTTGTATGAGATAGGTTATTTATACCTGAAATATTTGGTGCAATTCTTCATCAAAACTTCCTGAGCCCATGAGGCCAGCTACTTTTGTATGATGGTTTATGAAAAGAAAAAAGATCTATATATGGATGTCATTGTCACAGACTCATTCCTGATCCTCCTTCTCTGAAATGGATCCCGTGATCAGATATTGTGTTTTATGAGATTTCACATCTAGACATAAGTAATTCTGTAAGATTCCTTTATAATGGTAGCAGCTTAGGGTATGCATTCCAGAACAGTTACCTATGTCTGTGAGAATAAAATGTGGGAACTTATAGGATGGAAGAGGTCTAATGCAGTAGACTTCACCAAGGTCCTAGTTGTTGTTCTTCTTCTCCTCCCCTTCCTCCTCCCCTCTTCTTCTTTGTACTGGGAATTAAACCCAGATCTCTACAACTGAGACACATTCCCAGCCCTTTTACTTTTTATTTTGTACAGGGTGTTACTAATTTGCTTAGGGGCTCACTATGTCGCTGAGGCTGGCCTCCAACTCACAATACTCTTGCCTCAGTCTCCGGAGTTGCTAAGATTATAAATGTGCACCACCACGCCCAGCACTAGTTGTTCTTCTTGAAGAACATTACCATAATGCCATATCAAGAGCAGAGAATTGGTTTATACTACTGAAGTCTTGAACATTCAAAAGCAGCAATCACTATAATGAATCTAATAAGTGGAAGTCCATATTGTCGACTTACATATAGCTTTCATCTCTGACACCACATTACTAATTATGCCAGCTCCAGATGTTCAATGATAATAGCTAGCTAACATTAACTAGCCAAATAATTTTAAATAACAGTTGTTCACTATCTGTTTCTCAGAGGATATTTGCTCATGGTACGACTGTATGATACAAAAACATTTACACTTTGCTCCCACTACTTTATTTCCTCTTCTTACCTGTTATCTAAGATCTCCTAGTTTTCAGTCTTGTTATTTCTGTTCCACTTACCAAACAGCTAGGCCATTTGCTACTGCCCAGGAATGGTTATATTTTCTCATTTCAGGCAACTTCTCCCTCTATACAAAATGGATGACTTGGTGCACCAATAGCTAACAGCTGTCAGCTCTGCCCGTTGGAAATATTTTCTATCTTCACTTCCAAGGCCAACCCTGACTACTGTAATGTAACCGCTGTTCATTTTTAACTCTCACTCACAAAGACAAACTAATCAACCCAGTTCAGTCTTTTTCTCCTTCTTCAACTAGTCATATAAGACCCTTCATGTGATCTTAGCTGTGAGCTGAAGGAGAGGCACTTGTGCACCTGTGGAGTCCCTGAAACCTGACCCCTTGCCTCATTTAAATAGCTTCTCCTCAATAAAAGGGGTCAGTGTGTGTGTGTGTGTGTGTGTGTGTGTGTGTGTGTGTGAGAGAGAGAGAGAGAGGGAGAGAGAGAGAGAGAGAGAGAGAGAGAGAGAGAGAGAGCTTTCTCTCTCTCTCTCTTCCTGCAGACCCTTAAGGTCAAAGCAGCCATCACAGCAACCCCAAAGAAAAAGGTATTTGTGTCTCTTGTGTGGTTATTTTTCACAGCCCAGTTAGCCCAGTTCCCCTGGAGTGACCTCTGAGCCTTTTAGTGGCAAACAGAAACCCGGCAGTGGAGAGTGACATACAGTATACTCATGACTTCTGATCACACTTTGGTTTGACCTGAGATGAACATTAAGAGGCACCACTGCTGAGTCTGCAGAAACTTATGATCTGGTGAATCCCACCATAAAAATTTCCAAGAAATTAGGTGTCAGTCATTTGCTCCAAATGACAGGGCTACTTGCACAACAGTTCTGGTTTAGTGCAGAGTTCTTTCTTGTTCCAGGTCCCACTCAAATTAATGGTTTTCCTAGGTGTGTAATATGTTGCCCCAGTCCTAAAGATGCCTACCCAACACGGTGCTTCTTACTTTCTGGTAGAGCATGCAAACATGTGTCTTTTAGTTTCAAAGCGATAACCCAGCATACTCCTCCTGATCATGGATCCATCAAAACTTCACCACAGTGAAAAGTCCCCTGTTTTCACAGCCTTCATCTTACCTGTGCCTTATGAAAACTTCTAGAGCACTGTCCAATCAACAGGATGTTCTTAATGAAACAAATGCATATGATTGTCAGTAGGATTTCAAGATGATTCAAATAACTTCAAATTACAAGAAAAGGAAGAGGGTCAGCATTGCCCCAGGTCTAAACTGCGTGCGTCGCATGAACGCAAACTATCTCTGATCTTTCTAATTGAGAGAGAAAAGAATGAATTTCCCAAATCAGTGACCACAGTCCATGTACTTGAAGCCTCATCAACCTATTTGATCTTATTTATCTAGCAATAAAACCACATTAGCACAGTAGATACAATCAGGGATGGTTTTCTGCAGTTATTCCTCAGAACCATTCAGTTTCTGCGGGAACCACACTGGTGAACAAATTGGAGATGAGAAAGTGAGTAGTCACCACCACTCCAACATCCTTCAGGTCTTTAATGATGCCATTAATCTCTGTTTTCCTCCTGTTCCCAGGATGAAATGTTTTCTTTTATATGCTGTTTGGCTGGCGGGGAAGGGGGAACAGTTTGGGAGATTTCCCTTCTCCATCACAGGTAAATGATGTATTGTGAGGGTCCTCTAACCACCAATCGGTCAACAATACTTAGGTACTTGGAGATTTTAAAATAATCACTGGGGAGGTTTATGAACCCAGTAGACCTGCTGAGCTGGAATTTACCCAAGTATTTATTTGTTTCCTGGCTCCCATAAGTCTTCAGTCTAACAAGGAAAAGAAATGATAACACTAGGTCTCTGGGGATCAACTCAAACAGTGTATTCCTTGAAATGTCCCAGTATTTCTTTTCCTTAGGGCAGGGTCTTCTCAATTAAGATGACCCTTCGGTGCCATGCCGAGTTGAGGCGAAAACTTCACATGGCATTTGATCATTCGCTGGATGTAAGCTGTGCCCCAGGAGACTTCTGTCCCAGTCTGTTTGCCCAGGACTCCGATCAGCCACAGTGATTCGTTCTTTGCTCCTGAAGGGACTTTGAGTGGTGCGTCACAGAGTCTACCACAGGAATGTTCTTGAAAATAATATCTGTAAAGGAGGAGTGGGAGAAGGAAGCAGGATTGGGCAGAGGAAGAAACTGAACCGTTTGAAACCCAGACTCAGCCAGACCTAAGAGAAGCTTGGGAACTGGTGGTACCCTTCAGAGTTATCCTGCACTGAAGGCCACTCTTGCTTCGGCCAACATTGGATGCAGGCTGTTCTTGGACTGAGGACAATATTGGAAAAGAGAATTCCTATAAGGGGCCAATGGTCACCCCCTCTCAGCAGTTAGGAATGAAGGCCTTGGTCCTGAAGGAAGTATCTGGGTGGCACACCAGGATCTTCACAATAAGAGTCACAAGCACACAGAGATGATTCAAGCCATCGATGTGGATGAGATACTGAGAAAACACAAAGGTACAATAGGTACAAGCCTATAGCCCCAGTTACTCAGGAGGCTGGGTAGCAGAAAGATCTCTTGAAGTCAGGAATTTGAGACTAGCCTGGGCAACACAGAAAGACCCCATCTCAAGAAAACAAAATCAGTGGGATGGGGGTGTGGGTCTGTGATAGAGTGCCAGCCTAGAGGCCTTGGGTTCAACCCCCACTACCAAAAAAAAAAAAAAAAGAAGAAGAAGAAGGAGAAGAACAAGAAAATAAGAATAAAAAGATGCAGAATCCCAAGTCAAGTAAAATAAACCCCAGAAGAGTAAAGTGCTCCTGAGGTACAGAAAGAAGGGCAGATCATCACAATGTGGACAGATGGCAAGAGCTGACCAACACAAGATGAAAACCAGCCCATTGTTTGTCAACATGGAGGTCATTGGTCACTCTGACCAATTATTTTAGCACAGAATGGACATAAAGGGCAGATGAGAATGTGTTGAAGGTAAAATGGAGTTCAGACAGTGAAGACAGCATGTTAATAAATATCATATATATATATATATATATATATATATATATATATTACTTTTACTATAAAAGGGAAGATAAGGGATGTGATGGCTGGAGGGAGATAAGGGGCTTTCCTTTTTGTGTGCTTGATTTTTAATTTCATAGCTATGTAAACAGATTTCGGGTGGGGAGAAGAGATAAATGACGATGGAGAAAGGGTAAGAGATGAAGTAGGGTTTGTTTAATAGGCAGAAACACTGGGTTCCAGGAAAGAATCTGAGAGCACAACTCTCACTAAAATCATAAGAAAAGAAGATGGGGAAAGATGCAGGCAGGATTAGGGTACTTTTTATTTTCTCAATGAAATAGAATAATCTTGAGTAGGTAAGTATCTGCTTGTACACTGCAGATGTGTCTCCACCCTAAACTATAATGGCCCAGGGCTCTGGTTCTCATCATGACACAGGAAGAGAGACAAGGTGGGGCTCTGCAGAGCTGACAGCCACTTGGCACATGTCACTTTGCCTTCTTACTTTTTTTCTTCCATTTACAGTCATGTGGGCCAGCTTGAAACTGGTAAACAGAGGATGGGGCTAAAGGTCAAAAGGTGATGAGATCTCAATCTGAACTCACTGGCATGATCAGCTGTGCTTCCTCATTATAATCAGGAAATCCTGGAGTGACTAGCCAGCAAGAGCACATCTGGAGAGGCCCAAGGGTGGTGGTGTGGGGAGAGGAAGGCTGGTGCAGCCAGGGAGGGAGGGGCTTCGTGATCCTCTCAGGGCCCCAAACAGATCTTGATTACTACAGTTCATATCTTTGCATATATGCCGATACACACATCCAATCTCTACCATATTTTTTTTCCCTTTAAAATTCTTTGTTTTCTGTAGGGGGGAGGGAAAAATAAAAGTACTTTGGATTAGACAAAGGAGATGAAGGGAAAGGAGGGGGACGGGAAGAGAAAAAACTGTAATGAACTGGACATATTTTTCTATCTTCATACATGAACACATGACTAGTGTAAAACCACATCATGCAAAACCACAAGAACGGGAGGTTATACTCCATGAATGTATAATGTGCCCAAATGCATTTTACTGTCATGTATAACTAAAACATAAAAAATAAAAATTAAATTAAATTCTGTTGTTTTCACAGGTGTTTCCTGACTGGAGGACATTTCATTACATTTATAGGGAAGATTTATTGGTGTATTATAAATAAGCCAAGATAGTCAAGTCTTATTATTTTATAAAGCATACAGATATTAGTGATAAGACAACAAAATATATTTATTGATGTGGGAAAATATTCCCAATCTGTTGCTTAGTAATAATTTTTTTTTTATTTTTGTTGTATGTGGTATGGAGATTGAATGAAGGTCCTTGCACATGTAAGCAAGTGCTCTAGCACTGAGCTTTACCTCAACCCTTTTGAAAGATTGACATAAGGTCCCACTAAGCTGCCCAAGCTGACCCTGAACTTGTGATTCTCCTGTTTCAGCTTCCTGAGTAGCTGGGATTATAGGCAAATATACCCACAACAAGCGGTAATAAAGATTTTTAAAAGTGCAGAGATATATGTCTATCTGTCTGTATGTGTGTGTACATGCATAAAAAATTATATATATATACACATATATACCTGTATATAATTATATATATAATTATATATATAATTATATATATGCATATATAATATATATACACATAAGCTTTTAAACAACCAACATTTATAAAGTGATTATTATTTGTGAACTGTAATTTTTAACTCTGGGTGTTCAAAACAAAGGTTAAACATTTATTTGAAAATTTTAGGCACTGGGCTGGGGTTGTAACTCAGTTGGTAGAGCATTTGCCTAGCAAGTGTTAGGCACTAGGTTCAATTCTCAGTACCACATAAAAAATATATAAGCAAAATAAAGTTATTGTGTCTGTCTAAAACTAAAAAAAAAAAAAATTAAATAAATTTTAGGCATAGTTTCTCTAGATGCATAACTTTTGTAAATATTAAATTAGAAGATAATATTAGAGCCAATATCACTGGTATGCTTTGCTATTTACATATAAATTTTGTGGCTCCTCCTCCACATTCACAGACAGGATTGTATCAGACATGAGGTTTGTGAGTTCTTTCATTTACTCTGCTCTTTTCCGACTTGCTTTCCTCTGCTTATTGTAATATTTGTCATTGCTTTGGGACTGTTCAGCATGGCCTGTGGAAGCAGATTCTTTCCTGGGCTAAATAATTTGCTTACAACATATTTCAGTGTTAAAAAAAATTAGCTTCATCTAATTCCTGTGCTCTTCTAAAGAAAGCTCTCTGGCTCATGAAAAGCCTGTGCATGGCTTCCCATTACTTCAGTGCTTGTAGCTTTGACCTCAAAAGTCTCAGTGACTTGAGTGCCAGGAGCAGGTCCATCCTGTGATGGCCTTGCTTGCAATTTAACATGAAGTAAGTGGTGAAAAACCTCTTCGATCCTCTTAATTGTCTCATTTTCGACCTCTACCTTCTTTTTTCATACAAGAAAAAAAAATGTTGCCCTTTTTTTCTCATAATGTTTGAGCACAGGAGAGAGAGATCCTAAAAGTGTGCTTCAAGGACCCACCTCACATGTCTGTCTTGTTCCAATTGAGGACGTAACCCTGACAACCAAGTAACTGGGTTTTATATTTTGTGTTTTTTAAACGCTACTCTTTGCCTTCTGTAAATTTAGACTCCTTATTGTGTTGGCCTGCCTCCTAAACTCTGAAGGCCACAGGATTCAGTGAAGCCTGCTGGCAATGACAGGCATATTGATGAAATCTACAGAATTATTTATTCTGATTTCCATCCTTGAAGTTGGAAGTTATCTGAGCATTGGCATTCCACAATCCCTATTCAAGCTCTCGGTTTCCTTTAGAGATCCCAACCAAAGAAAGGGGCTGGCCATTCATCTCTGAAGGTGAGAATTTGAAGACCCTAATCTCTGTCCCACAAAAAAAGGGCCAGAGAACCACCAGAATCCTCCTAAATGACTGCACCTGGCGGGAGTGGGGGGCGGGGCATGCTCTGACCACCCTATTGGTTCACCTTCCTGATACTGTGTTATTTTTCAGAACAGGCTTTTTTTTGGTGGTGGTGGTGGTGGGGGGGGTGATTTGCTTCTTTCCCTTAACAGGGAAAAGAATACTCCTCTTTTATAATTCTAAATTCTTTTTATTTTTGGAAAGCTACTTCCTTAGTGCTAAAACCCAAGGAATAAGACCCTAATTTGAATTTAAAAGAAAAAAATGTAAACTGAGAGACTCAATCAGAGGCTAAATTGTGGTCTTTTATTTCCTAGCTTTTATCTGCTCTGGGCTCCTGTTTTGTTCCTGATTACTGATTTCCCCTGCAGTTATTTGGATCTGATTACCCATACCAGTTAATTGGTATTCCTCACTCCAATCCAAAATGCTCATTATTGGCTATGGGCAGGACCAGGCCCGGGGAATTGGAGGCTCAAGGGTTAAAGCCAGGCCTTTATCACAGCTAGGAATGTGCGCCCTTTCCCAAGGGTGTTAGCCATTGCTTCTTTGTGAAGGTCAGCATAGGCACTGCTTTCTTTCCTTTCTTCATTTCCCTTTTCTTGATTTCCAGTCCACTCTGGCAGTGGGGGGTGGCATTGCTCATAAAGAAAGTAAAGCAGAGTACTTGGGAAGGTACCAGGAGAAGATCTGCTTGGTAGAGCTGCTCGGTGCCTGGTAGATCTTGAGAGTAAATGTGTGAGCCAGATATAGCCACTTCCAGGTGACATCAGCATGGCCCTAAGTGCTTCAGTGTTACCTGCCCACATTCTCTACAGGGGCCTTTGGCTCAAATGACTCCCAAACAACTGAAGTCAATAGATGCAGACACTCTATGATTCAACATGCTTATATGGAAAACTCCTTTATTGAAACAGGTGATTACTAACACCTTGCATGCATCGAAAACTAGTATTAAGGGGCTGGGGTTGTGGCTCAGTGGTAGAGCACTCACCTAGCACGGGCAAGGCCCTAGGTTCAATCCTCCGCACCACATAAAAATAAATAAGTAAAATAAAGGTATTGTGTCCAACTACAACTAAAAAATTAAAAATTAAAAAAAAAAACTAGTATTAAACACAGATCAAAAATGTGTTAGCAGGGCTCATTCCTTCCAGGGCCTCTCATATCATTAGTGAAGTGTTTCCTGAAAGTGACAGAGATTAAGAACAAAAATTCTTTCTCCAAATGACAGAAAAACTCAAGGTACATATGCACTCCTGTAATCTCTGCTACTCAGGAGGTTGGGACCAGAGGATCACAAGTTCAAGGCCAACCTGGGTAACTTAGCAAGACCTTGTTTCAAAATGAAAAAAAAAAACAAAACTAAGGATGTAGCCCCTTGGTAAATCACCCCTGGGTTTAATCCCCAGTATCAAATAAATAAATAACCCTCAAGGAACTAACCAGGGCCTCTTCCAGGACAAAAGAACCTAACTTCCTTCCTCTGAAACAGGAACTTGTGCAGATCTTTCTTTATTTTGAAACAGGGAGCCCTAAAAGAATCCAACTGTCTCAAGGACAAAGTCAGCCAACCAAGGAAACTAGTGGGAGGAGTGTCAGAGGACGGGGTTTAAATAGGCTTCAGTTTAATTTATGCAGGCCTTTGACAATTCTCCTTTTCTTCCTCTCTCCCCAGTAATTTTTAAAATGCAGTCCCAGGTGGGATCAGTGGTGCCCACCTATAATCCCAGCAAGGGAGGCTGAGGCAGGAGGATCCCAAATTTGAGGCCAGTGTCAACAATTTAGTGAGAACTGTCTCAAAATAAAAAATTAAAAAGGACAGGAATATAGATAGCTCCGTGGTAAAGCTCCCTTGGGTTTAATACCCAGTAACTCTCCCCACCAAAAAACTGTTAGTCCCATTGCTTTAAATCATTGTTTTAATTTTTGATAACAAAGTCCATTTTCATCCAAGAGAATGCTGAGAAGTAGTTCATGTCAAATAATATGCATTCTTTTAAAAATATTATTTTGGTTTGTGTGTGCGTGTGTATGGTACTGAGGATTGAATCCAGGGGTGCTCTACCACCACTGACCTACATTCTCAGTGCTTTTTATTTAGAGACAAGATCTTACTAAGGTGTCCACACTGAAACTTGCAATTCTCCTGCCTCAGCCTACCTAGTTGCTGAAATTATAGATGTGCACCATAATATCCAGCTATATTTTGATTTGTTTTGTTTTGTTTTTGGTACCAGGATTTGAACCCAAGAGCACTCAACCACTCAGCCACATCCCCAACATTTTTGTATATTTTATTTAAAGACAGGTTCTTGCTAAGTTGCCTAGAGCCTTGCTAAATTGCTGAGGCCAGTTTTGAATTTGTGATCCTCCTGCCTAGGCTCCTGAGTGTCCTGATTACAGGCATGAGTCATCATGCCCAGATTTTTTAAAATTGGGAATTGAACCCAGGGTTACTTTACCACTGAGTTACATCCCCAGGTCTTTTTATTTTTAACTTTGACATAGGTCTTAATAAGTTGCTGAGGCTGGCCTTGAACTTGTGATCCTCCTACCTCAGTCTTTTGAGTCACTGGAATTGTAGGTGTTTATCACCATGCTACAGTTTGATTTTTTGATTGGTGCATATTAATTGCACATATTTACAGAGTAACAGTGTGACATTTCAAAACATATACACAATGTGTAATGATCAGATCAGGATAACTGGCATATATGTTACCGCAAATATACATAATTTCTTTACATTGGGAACATTCAAAATCTTCTCTGCAGCTGGGCATGGTGGAACACACCTGTAATCTCAGCTACTCAGGAGACTGAGACAGGAGGATCACAAGTTTGAGGTCAATTTCAGCTGTTTAGCAAGACTGTCAAAATATAAAAAATCAATCAATCAATCAAAAAGACTGTGCTCAGTGGTAGAGCACCCATGGGTTCAATCCCTAGTACTAGGAAAAGCAAAAACAAAAACAAAATCCCTCTCTAGTAACAATTTTGAAATATTCAGTTAATTTCCCCTAAGTGCCACAGATACACACATTACAGAATTATTGTGAGGTTGCATCTCATGAAATTGCTGAAGTTGGCTGTGAACTTGCAATCCTCCTGCACCCTGGGATTATAGGTGTGTTCCACTGAGTCCAGCTGTAAAATACTTTAAAAATGGGGAATTAAGTATAATTTCTAAAATAGATAAAAACCTAAAGAGAAAAAATAATTTGCCTGAAAGAGCAAAACAAGAATGGAAGAGGAAGTGGTTAAATTAGCCCAAAAAAAAAAAAAAAAAAAAAAAAGCTGGAACCAAAACAATGTGAAGACCTCCACTGTTAGCATTTTTGAACCGCTGAAATCTATGTGCCTCTTTCCATTTCCTGCCTTGTAATGCCCTCTTTACCAACACCAAGATTAAAAAAAAAAGAGTCATCAGACCATTAGTCAGCACTTCCAATAGAATTGCATCAAGGATTAATCATCTCTGAAAGCACTTCCCCATTTTCCTCTTCAAAGTAATGGTTTCTATCTAGATGGGTCATTTTAAGAATTACTGAGTTCTGGGAGCAATACCCTCTGAAGGGGCAGGGGCAAAGTAGGGGACAGGAAAAAAAAAGTAGATAAAGAATTTTCCAGGATTTGGTTTTGTTTTGTATTAGATGCTGGAGATTGAGGCCAAGGGAGCTCACCCACTGAGCCAAATCCCCAGCCCTTTTTATTTTTTTATTTTGAGACAGGGTCTTGCTATGTTGTGTGAAGGCTGACTTTGAACTTATGATCCTTCTGCTTTAGCCTCCTGAGCCACTGGGAATACAAGTGTATGCCACTGTACCTGGCCAGAATTCCTGAGTTTTATGTTCAAGTGTGTTGTAGGATAATTCACTCCACATAAAATCTGTACTCAAAAGTCCAAATTTTTGTACATAACAGTGTTCCTTAATGAAATGGGCTTTGAGGCCAGTGAATTCTGAGTTCCAGTTCCAGCTCTGCCAATTACTACTTCTATAACCTCGAACCCATATTTAAAAAACTTTTTGAGCTTCCCTTTCTTCCTAGATGCAATGAGAATTCTAAGGATTAAATGAGAAAGGCAATATAAAAGGAACTTCCTCATCTCTAGTATGTAATAGGTGCTCAATAAATTAAAACCATGATTATCTTGTCAAGAAATCAATGCTCACATATATGGAAGGACAAAAGAGAAAGTTCTGGAAAAATAGCTAGAGGAAAATAGACTCTAAGAGTACATACAGACAATAAGAAGGCCGGGGAGGGTATGTATTTATATGTGCGCACAGGCCTGTGTGTGTCCTGTGCGGGAGCTATCAAAGAACAAAATTACAATTAGTTTAAAGATCTTAGTTGGTTTTATTTTCAATTCTTGAATCCAGCAGCATTTCATTCCATAAAATAAATGTTCCAATGGTTGGAATAAAGGGGGTTGGTTTTACAGAGAAGGGCTTAAAGAAAGCAGAAAAAGAAACAAAAATCATAGTGGTCATTTCAAAGTTACCTTCCTTATAAGGAAGGGACAGGGAGCTAGAACAATAAGAAAATAGTGGATTTATTAACATCATGTTATTTCGGGTTATTTCCTTTGTGTAAGGATTAAGGCTGAGGGAACTTCATTAACTTGCCAATTTAAATCAGACTGTTTAGGAAATTTGGCTATTATCTCTCTAGTGCCAATTTCTCTGAAGCTCAGACAAATAGCTTAATTTCAGCCCAGTGAAATTAAGCATGAGTGACTCCATTTTGATTTTTAACCCAGTTTGTTCAAGAGCTTAGTTTAGAATAACAGCCTCAACAGGTGTGGTGACTGCACGTTCATAATCCCAGGGATGCAGGAGGTTGAGGCAGGATTGAAAGTTTTAGGCCAGCCTCAGCAATTTAGCAAGAACTTGTCTCAAAATTTATATATATATATATAAATTTGATATATATATCACAAACTGGGGATGTAGCTCAGTGGTAAAATGCCCCTGAGTTCAATCCCCAGTACCAAATTAATAAATTAAATAATTATACAATGTACAATGTCCTCCTGGAATTTTTATTTAACAGAGCAAGAGGAGAAAGAGAGATTCAGCAAGAAAGTATGCACAAGATCGAGAGAGAGAGAGAGAGAGAGAGAGAGAGAGAGAAGAGAGAGCAGAACTGCAAGGATGGAGAAGAAGATAAGGAAGAGAAGAAGGGTAACCTCTTTGGTAACAAGAAAAATGAAAGTAAAAGAGGAGACATCTGACTTAAAGTCATGGAATCTGCCATCAATTCCAAATCACACAGTCAGCCAAAATGGCCCATTTCCTCAATGTCTCTCTATTTTCTTCTAAAGTTCCTAGGGCCACTAACTTCCAGGTGCAGTACTGTCCCTAGATAGTCAGAGAAGCATAAAGCTAATAAACAATGAGCTCCTGAAGGCTGCCACCTGGATGCTATGACAGGAGCAAAATTTTCATTTTGAAGTGCTTTGCTCTTTTTGCCTCCTTGAGTAGAGTATTTTGCACTAATTTGTCTTCGGCAATGATTTGCCCAGAAAGAAGCCCTGAATGTATTATAAAAGGAGAACAAGACAGGTTTTGCTTCTGTCTTTCAAAATGTAAGGTTAGACAAGTGTCTTGAAAAGGAATTTGCTGAACTGAATTTGTGAGGTCTTAGTACTTTTAACAACCAAGCAGGACTCTTTAGATCATGAAGTTCTACTACAATAATGTGAAGAACAATAATAATAAGGTGACCTGCTTGTTACTAAGATTTAGCCAGGCAGAGTCAAGAAGAAGATGCAGAAGAAGGAAACATCTGCCTTTTGTCTGCCTGGAGAATTGTGAAGGGTGTGTGTGTGTGTGTGTGTGTGTGTGTGTGTGTGTGTGTGTGTGGAGAGAGAGAGAGAAAGAGAGAGAGAGAGATGTAAAATGATAAAGGTCATCTGATTTCTGCTTCCCTAACCCTTCTGAGTTTCACCCTGGAAGGCAGAGCAAGGATCACTGTTGAAAAGTCTCCCCAAGGTTTCTGCATAGGGGTGGTCCCATGAAAAGCCGGTGAAGCCAGGCAAAAACCTAGGAACCAAACCACCCCTAAGGCTGCATGGCTAGCCAGAGATGTAAGAGGATCCAGTGTTGGTATAAACACTAGGCAGTGCCTAGGAAAGCTTGTTCCAGGCAGTGAGATAAGAAGAAATCTAAAGAATATGATAATGGGGCTGGGCACAGTGGTGTAGGCCTGTAATCCCAGTGAATCAGGAGGCTGAGGCAGGAGGATTGAAAGTTCAAGGGTAGCCTCAGTAATTTAACAAGGCCCTAAGCAACTTAGTGAGATCCTGTCTCAAAATAAAAAATAAAAAGGGGTAGGGATATGGCTCAGTGGTAAAGCACCCCCAGGTTCAATTCCCAGTATTGGGGACAGGAAGAATATGATAATGGAGAGAGGAAACTGGCCACTTCCCTTTTCTCCCATCTGTAGATGGAGAGTAAAGCAGAGTGACCTTGGTTGTAAAGTAAAAGAAATGTATTCAGAACATCTGAAGAAATGCATCTGTGCAGTGACATGCAACTTAGGGTGGCCCTGCATTGTATCTGGGCCTGCCAGGGTGGAGGAGAAAGAGTAATAAAACATCTAAAACCTCTAGATGTGACCTTCAACTTCTTTCTTTGGGATGTGAAAACAGTGGGACATTTGCAGTCCTGGGGTTGAACATGGAGCAATCCATTTGCTTATCAAATGTAGGTGAAGCTGTAACAATAACTTTTAACTCTTCACTTTTGCCTGCAAATGTCTGAGGAGTGGCTAAAAATAGGATTAAAGACCCTGCATCTCTGCCTCCATTTTGCATCAGTCCTCTTGGTTCTGAATCACCTTAGATTCTGGGAACAGGAGGTCTGATCCATAAGTATCTTGTAATGAACTGAAGCTACACCCCTGTGCACCCATGGAACAAAATGACTTTCTCAGCACTGACAAGGCCCTGCCTGACCTGAGATAATGATGGATGGATCACACCCCATCAAGATCACCTACTTTGGCAGCTGTGAAAATCCTCCAGCTGTGCAAAACCCCCAAGCCTTGCCCTCATACCCCTTTCTATAAAACCTCAAAGTCATGGTCAGCCCCTTGAAGACTGAGCTAAGGAAGTGGGTCCCCTGTTTCCCGCTATGGCTAAGCTGATGAAAGCTCCTTTCATGCTTTTTGCCATTACTTTTTGTTTGGTTTGGGAAAAGAGTGGTAGGATCTGATTTGTTGGCTCCCCAGGGTCAAGCCTGCGGCCTAGGCCCCTAGTAACAAAGCCAGGCTTGGAAAAGAGGCAGCCAGCCTTCAAAAGGCTCTCCCAGGCACCAGGGGAAACTGAAATGAGGACATGTCAGCCAGAGCACACTGCTGGACTTTGACCAAACCCAGAAAGACCAACCACAAGTCACACCCACCAAAGCAGTGGCCACAAACACCCACAGGGCAAGCAGCACCAAGTGGAACAGGGATGGCAGCCAGCACAGGGCCAGGAAATGAGCCTGAGGGCAACCCCTCCCCACCAGGACATTGCATAAGCTACAGCCTTCCTCCAGCCTTTAGGTGAGTGAAGGAAGGGGTTGAGTGCTTGAACAGTTCCATCCAAAGGAGGCAGAATGGTATCCAAATGGATTAAAATAGAGGAGAGGAGTACGTGTGTGCGCGCGCGTGCATGCTGGGGATTGAACCCAGGGTCTCATGCATGTTAACCACATGATCTATCCCTGAACTACATCCCCAGCTAGAACTACATTTTAAACCAATTACTTTATTATTCTCTCCCCTCATCCCTGTAATCAGAAGGTAGGGGCTAGAGAGGGAAATCAGAATAGTTTAGACTAAATAAAATTCATTTTTTTGTGCATCCAAGTTGTAATGTAGATAAAAATTTTGCAATTCCATCACACATTCTTTCT
This sequence comes from Urocitellus parryii, assembly GCF_045843805.1. Classification (NCBI taxonomy): domain Eukaryota; kingdom Metazoa; phylum Chordata; class Mammalia; order Rodentia; family Sciuridae; genus Urocitellus; species Urocitellus parryii. Next base: position 85,234,013 of record NC_135541.1, on the reverse strand, counting down.
TTGGTTCCATGAAAAACAAACAAACAAACCAAAAAAAAAAAAAAACTGTCTAAGCATAAACGTCACTGTTGACTGGGAGAACTTCCAAAGGAATGAATTCTTTGAAAGAGCAGGAATGTTCATTCTATGTGGTCTGGCTTCAGTGGGGAGGATCAGAGGAAGGGAGGGAAAGGGCTGTGGAAGGGGTTTTGTCTATTTTGTTTTCGGCTATGTGGGAGCATAATAGGTGCTCTATAAATATGTTAAATGGAGGAGCAGATGGACATTTGAGTGTCTGGCTTGTGCCAAGCATTGAAATACATGATCCTATTTAATTCTTACAACAGCCTTTGAAGTTAGTATTATCATCACTATTTTATAGATAAAGAAATGAGTTCAATAGGTTGAATAACTTCTCCAGGGCCACACACCCAGTAAGTGTGTGAGGGAAACAGGATTAAAACACAGGCCTAGCTGAAAACTTCAACTCTTCAATGTCTTTCCCCCTTGCTAGGTGAAAAGCTGTCATGTGGAAGGAAATGTCAGGATTTCTGCATTGCTCATGTTACCTCAGGAATGATCCCAGTGCCATCTGTGGTGACCAGACTCACACACTGCCATGACCATATCATGAAGGTAACACTAGTATCATGGCGGTCGCTGTATCTAAGTGGAAATGCAATGGTTATCGGGATAAATCACAGGGTAGTAGAAAGAACTGTGTGAGAAGCCAAAATGCAATTCCAGAAAAAGGAAAGGAAATATGAAAGAGGGGAATCATCACCCTAATCTGTAGTTTAACTAAAACAAGCATTCTGAATGTCAAAAGAACCCTTGAGCATTGTGTAATCAAAATAAAAAATGAAATAGGTCAAACTGCATAAAAATAAGTCCTTTCTTGGATTTTTAGTGACGTTACAAACCACAAAAGACTCCACCATCTTTTTAAATTATAGCCTGTTCTCTAACCCGCTGGGTTGTTTGGTCAAATACCAACATCTACATTAACGTTTGCCACACCCTTCTGCTTTGATCTCTGGCTCCCTCTAAACTCAGCCAACATTCGTTCTGCTGCAGAAGCAAATTCGTTGTCATTTCAAAGACTTGCATTTCATTTACCCCACTTTTAAAAATCAGCAAGGGCCTGGTAGCTCAAGGGTCTAAAGTAAACCTGGCTGGATCTAATCTAAAAGAAGTGAAGCTAGAGACATTAAAATGGAAATATAACTCACAACACAAATATTTCACTTTTGACCATTGCTCTTACTAATGCAGCTATGATTTCCAAATTGCACAAGGAAAAGAGAAATTATTAGGAGTCAGGAGCATGTCACGGATCTCTACAATGGGACAACTGAAAATATTAATCTCGAAGGTCCCTTGCAATTTGATGAATGGATGACCACCGGTTAGAGGAAGCTTGAGGAAGTTTCCTGACTTTCAGACATAAAGGAAAAGCAATGCCCATCTTCACTAGTTACCCTGGTCATGTGACACAGGGGAAGTTATTTAACCTCATAAGCCTGACATTCAACCTCAGCAGACCGGTAGTAACATACACTTCCCAGAAGCATTGTGTGGAGCTAGTTGAAAAGAGGAGGATCGGATTGGCTAATATAATTTTTAAACTCTTGATTTTTAAAGGAATTTTATAAAGAAGAAAGAAGGGATTAACATTTGGAAAGTGCCTACGATGCAGCCTACAAACGTGCCTGTCTGATTTCTCCATTATACTAATACTGTGTTCAAGATGTCACCATTTAGAAAGCTGGACCTTCTGTTGTTTGTGTGCCTGTCACCACCATACAGTGGGAATCCAGGAGCTGGAGCTGTTCTGTCCAGAGAGGTGGCAGCCTCCAGGGATCAGATATACTCACCAAAAGGTCTCACTGACCCCATAGTCCAGAACCTGAGCAGGTCTGTTCCCCAACTTGGCCCATGTTTGTCACACCCCTGGCCACCAGAAGGAAACTGCCCACTGAGGGACCGACTTACTGAGCAAGGAATCCCAGGTGAGTAGTTCAGGCCTGAGTGCTCGGTTGCTCCAATTTATATCGGGTGGAAAACTGGGGTCCCCAAGGTCACTTGTGGCAACTGTTATGTCACATTTGTCCTATATAAGTTTTTTTTTTTTTTTCAAATTGAATTAGTTACCAACATTTAAAACAGGAACCAACATTTACACACCCAAACCCCTGTAGTCAGCTCCCTTTGGCATACCTACTCATGCTAGGCTCCTCGTCTCAGCTGGTAACAAAGACTGGGATCCAATAAAGACTTCTCCATCAGGATGGGCATTTACTCTCAAGTTCATCCATCCCTCCCAGTCCCACCTCATTCCAGTAAACTCTCTGCCTGGTTCCAAGAAGAATATGGGCATAGTCACTGATTCCAAATAACTGAACAGAGGGGAAAAAAAACACACATCTAAAAAGACTAGGGAAGTTTCAACTGCATGCAACTGGATACAGGATCCAAGTGGCTACTTAGGCTTCCAGTCAGGAAGCTGATCTAACAAGAGACCTATCCAGGAAGCCCTGAAAAACAAATGATGGCCACACAATGGCTAGCTTAGTGCTGTGCCAACAAGCAGTAGGTCACTACCCCTGGTGGGGAATCAGGCCACACCAGGAATACTGTATTTTGCTTTGTTTTGTTACGGGATTAGGGATTGAAACCAGGGACTCTTTACCACTCAGCCATATCCTGAGCCCTTTTGATTTTTTATTTTGAGACAGCATCTCGCTATGTTGCCCAGGCTCACCTCAAATTTGGGATCCTCTTGCCTCAGTCTCCCACTGGGGTGACAGTTATGTGCCATGCCACCACACCAAGACAGAAGCTTTGTTTTAGCACTACAATTGCTGAGCCTGGCAGACTGGCACACACCTGGAATCCCAGTGACTGGGGAGGCTGAGTCAGGAGGAGGGTAAGTTCGAGGTCAGCCTGAGAAACATAGTAAGACCCTGTCTCAAAATTAAAACCTAAAAGGGCTCCACAGGTATTGAGCCTGGTTTCAATCCTCAGTATGGAAAACACACACACACACACACACACACACACACACACGCACACGCACACGCACGCGCACACGCATGCACACTCACACACACAATTGCTTTTCGACTGCAAAAACCATGCATGGTTTATAAAATGTCATTTTATAAGATATATTAGTTAACAGCAAATATATGAAACATATGAAGACTTTTCCACAATGCAAAGGGATGTTTCAGCCTACTCAGAGCTGAATTCAAATAGTGCTTCACTATAGTAAATGCTCTCTAGATCTTACAATTCTCTCCAATACAAAATTACCCAGTTCCATTTAAAAACCACTATAAATCATGGAGATCCTGATCTTAGCTCAAAAGATAGATTCTTGTTTTCCCAAAGTCTATAACTCGGCTCATTTCAGAGAAGATACATTTGTTTCCCCATACCCCACCTAGGAGGGGTGTAGGAGGGTCCTCAGCCTGAATGCCAATTCCTGCCACAGGTCCTACTTGTGGGAAAGGCTTGGTGTGCTGAGACTCCTATGTTAGTTTATCCTATTAAAGAGCTTATGCTTTGTTATCCTTTACTGAACCTTGGCAGGGCTTCTTCATCCTCTTCGGAGTTAAGTGAAAAGCAAGACTCTGCACTGGGCTGTTAATGATTCCTAGGGAGAGCCATGAAATGTGAATGGTGTTCATCCCCAGAGATTATTCAAGTAGGCAGACACAAATCCCAGGACACCCTGCCAATTCAAAAATATGGGAAACAAAGTCGCACTCCCAATTTGTGCTCCTCCTTAAGCTTACCAAAAAAGGCCTTGAGCAAGGAAAAATGATGCTACCAAATTTATTTGCTTTAACTAGAATGTCAGAGCCTCTGAAATAAAAGGGAATAATATGGATAGCCTCCAAATTAGAGAAAAATTCATAGAGTGACATAGAAAGAATGTGAATGGTTTATAACACTGGGAAGCTATACTAATCCTTGATGTGTAAAACTTCTTTTGTATGGAATGCAAAGTTCTCTTTTTCCTTTAGATAGGTTTAAATGAAAGTGGGGATGACTATAAGAAAATGTTCCTATTACTTTGCTCCAAATAAAAGTTCCCTGCCAATTACGAGCGCATTCCTAATTGATAATGAAATGCAAAGCCTAATGTAAACTTACCGTGGTAACACAGACACACAATTTTATATGAGTCAGAATTGTGTAAACCACAAGTAACATCAGGGCTAGAGCCAGCACTCTATTCCAAATGACGGAAGGCATGTGGTGGCCTGGAAACTGCCCTCTCCAGGGAGCAAATAATAACATTTGATCACAGGATAGCATTTTAATGAAGCTCATCTCTTGCGTGCTTTTTTTTTTTCCTTCAATGTTTATTTAATTCCTTCAAATTCCCCATAGATTTACTGTATCCATTAGGCAAAAATTATGTAGAAAGAATTGTTTAATAAAAGATACCTAGGTCATTAGAGAATTATATAATCAGACATGACTTTCAAAAAACCAACTTGTCTGCTGCCTTTCCCACCCCACCACCACATTATGGCAGAGCAAAAGGCTCTTCCCAGATGCCAGCACCTGATACTGGATTTCCTAGCCTCCAGAACTGCAGGTCAATAAATTTCTGTTCATTGTAAGTTTTTTTTTTTTAATCCAGCTATTTAAGGATCAAAACACAAAGAAAAATACTTGTCCATTTCTTAAATTAAAAACACTTTGTCAGGCTGGAGGTGTGGCTCAGTGGTAGAGTGTGTGCCTTGCACCCAGGCACTGGGTCCAATCCTCAGCACCACATAAAAATAAGTAAGTCAAAAATAAAAGTATTGTGTCCATCTACAACTGAAAAAAAAAATTTTTCAAGAAAACCACTTTAGCAGGGCATGGTGGTGCATGCTTGTAATCTCAGAGGCTCTGGAGGCTGAGACTGGAGAATCTCAAGTTCAAACCCAGCTCAGAAATTTAGTGAGGTTCTAAATAACTCAGGAAGGCCCTGTCTCTAATAAAATATAAAAAGAGTACAAAAAAAAAAACACTTTGTCTTTAAGTAATGTTTAACATTACATTGAACTAATATGTTTATTCTAAATTTTCACTTTACAAAAGAACTCATTAGTTAATTCATTAATTATTTTTGAAAAGACAAACAGAAGATAGAACTTTTTTTTTTCTCTAGTGGGAAAATTGATGAAAGATCCTACACTACCAAGCCTCCAACAGTTAGCTGCTCAGAACATTAAATGTATTAACACAAAAATTACAAATATATACTCTAATGTCTTGAATAGCATTTAAGTAGACTTTGTGAGAATGTCCAACATTAACCATTTTATTATTATAACCATTATAATTATTATTATTATTATTATTATTATTATTGGTTTGTGGAAGAAGTGGTATTTTGTGGTGGTTGTTGTTGTTCTGTTCTAGGGATTGCCCGAAGGGATATTCTACCACTGAGCTATATCCCCAACCATTTTAGAAGGGATCTTACTAAGTTGCCCAGGCTGACCTTGAGTTTGGGGTCTTCTTGCCTCAGCTTTCCTAGTTACTGATATTATAGGTATGCACCACTCTGCCAGGCCTAAAAATGAAAATCTTTTTCTTATCTGTAGGCCACATAAATCTTGGGACAGCCACTCTCCCTACTATAGCCTTAAAGGATGAGATGGTAAATCCAGGGATCTCCTTTGCTTATATGTTTGTATCAATTTTAGCAACTTGGCTTCTATCAAACCGCTTAGAAGTGAACAGAAAACAGAATCTATTTCACTCAAATTGCCTATAGCTGTTTAAGTAATTTAAACACATTTTAATTTTTGCTGATCAGGGCTATAATTTAAAATCACTGATCATAGTGAAAAAACAACATACAGTACTGAATAATCATGGTTTCAAAAAGAAAAATTAATAAAACACATGTCTAAAATGAGCTGATGCATATAAAAATGCTTTTTTCAAGCTGCATGTTATTATATGAGTCTTTTTGATCCTTAAATTAGAAGGACTTGTGGGTGTTATCTAAATTCTTTATAATTGTTCAATTCCTGCCTATGATGGTATAAAAATTAGTATAGAAAAAGTGTTGACATAAATATCCAGTAATTAAGAAAAAGTGTTTTATATATTGAATAACCTAAGTAATATTTATTTATTTATTTATTTATTTATAAGTCCTCCTCATAAAAAAGTAATGGGGATTGACCCCAGGGCTTCATGCATGCTAGGAAAGTGCTCTACAATTGAACTACATTTCTACTCCTTTTTAAAAATTTTGAGACAAGATTTCACTAAATTGCCCAGGCTGACCTCAAACTTGCAATCCTTCTGCCCCAGCCTCTCAAGTAGCTGGGATTACAGGCATGTGCCACCATATCCAGTTAGGTAATTCTTTGATAATCTAGTTCCCTTTGCACGTGAGAATGGAGATATAAAAATCTGTGTTTTTCTAAAAGTTGTCTTGAGTGACATCTAGACAAGGAAGAGAAACCAAGAACTATTTTTGCAGGTGGCCGCATGAAGCCAGCTGAAGCAGAACAGCATGTGAGAGCTAACCACTATTTCTGGTACCACAAAAGATCTGCAGAAACTTGGTAAGGGAGTCATCTCCAGGCATATGATAGCTAATGTCTTTACAAGTGATTTAGCACAAGTATTCTCTTATTTTAGAATGTAATTTTACTAGTGACCTAAATTTGTTTTTCTCTGAACTGTCTAGACAGCAGCAAGAAAAACTCTGAAATTAGAAATAAATATCCTCTCCTTTGTACAAAACAATGAAGCCACTCATCATTCAACCAGTAAACCTTGTGCTTTGGTTTGGTTTGGTTTTTTTGTTTTTGTTTTCACACTGGGGAATTAACCCAGGGGCACTTTAACCACTGAGCTACATCCCCAGCCCTTTTTATGTTTTATTTTGAGGCTGTCCTTGAATTTGCCCTGCTCCTGCCCCAAGTTCTAGAGTTGCTGGGATTACAGGCATTGACCTTGTGCATTGAGGATAGTTCTGGTCATGGTGAGCAGGCATCTGAGCTTTGACATTCTTGAGCCCTCCTCATAAAAATGGTAAATGAACGTGAGCAGGGTTGATGTGTAATACCAGAGTACAGAGTTCTTGGGCTGCTACTTGGTTGTTAGCCATTGAACATGAAGCCTGTGAGAGACCTCCTAGGCTCCTCTTTGCAATCCTTGAGATGATCTGCAATGGTTCATCATTAGATATGTTGTCCCATAATAATACTGACAATTAATGGCATGCCATGTTTCCTCTAAAGCTATGTATTTGTCTCCTTTTTTATCCACGTTGAATAAGGATACCGTCTAAGATTTAGTCACGCGTAAATGTCCTTTGCACATTATAACCCAAGTGGTTCTGTCCAGTGCAGCTCCCAATAGTGATCTAGAAAGAAAAGCTAAAGTGATTAAAAAAAAACTGAAAACAATGTTGAATGTTTTGATTTCACAAGTTGCTTATTTATTACATAAAACCTAGAGCAACCGATATTTACAACAACGTATAATGACATAAAGAATTCTCTGTTCCAAACGTAAGTGAATTCTCTATTATTTAATTTTAACTTATTTAGAGATGTTAGTTAAATAAAAGTCAAAGTTGAAAAGCTGCCAACATTAAGCACACTTAGGAGTGAAATTATTTTACATTACTAAAGAATCTAAGGTGGTAGAGGAAGTGTAGGAGAGTGAACACAATCATGGAAAAAGAAAGAAGATAATTTCCATATCAGAATTCCTGGACCCCAAAAGGAAAGGGTCACTGAAACACCAGAGCAGGAAGAAAAAAAAAATCTGGCAAACTATAAAGGCAGGGACCCTGCTTATCATTTCCCTACAGCCAGAGCACACAACATAGGATAAGCATTTTTTTTTCTTTTTATTTCTCTTCCTCCCCTTCTCCCCAGCCCTGAAGATTGAAATCAGTAACACTCTTATCACTGAGAGATACCTTCAGCCCTTTTAATTTATTTTTTTTTATTATTATTTTGAAACAGTTTCTTGCACAGGGTACAGTGGTGCACAACTGTCATCCCAGCAACTTGGGAGGCTGAGGCAGGAATACCACAAATTTCAAGTCAGCCTAGGCAACTTAGTGAGACCCTGTCTCAAAATAAAAAGAAAAGTTAAAAGGGGCTATCGTTCAGTGGTAGAGTGCCCTTAGTTTTCATCCCCAGTACCAAAAAGAAAGAAGAAAGCACATCTGCCTAAATTACCTAGGCAGGCCTCAAACTTGTGACCCTTCTACCTCAGTCTCCCAAATTGCTGGAATTACAGATGTGTGCAACTGCCACCAGTAGGGCAGACATTCTACAGCTACAGGGCAGTAGGGCAAGCACTCTACCACTGAGCTACATCCTCAGCCCTGGGAAGATACTCGTGAATGGAAGGGTAAGTATGGACCTAGGAAGATGTGGGAGCAGGAAGCATGAGCCACACCAGTGCTTTCTCTGTGGTTACTCTTTCTGCCCTAGTATCAATAAATCAGCAGAAAAGAACAGCAACAATAGAAAGAAGAGCTTTAGAGACACTGATAAGAACTTGAGCATGTTTCCTAGCTCCTTGACTATCCAGGCAGTATTCATTGTCCCCTCTTTCCGGTTTCCTTTCCTGTTTTGGGTCTAATTAGCCTGTCCAAGGACCAGGGTAACACCTGAGGCATGTCACCTATGCTCAGTGACACCCAAAGCTGGCTGAATGAAGGAATCTTTAGATGGGATTGAGCAGAACTAAATAAATGCCTCAGGTTTATCAAACCCTCCAGAGCATAGGAAGGCCATTTTCCCATACCCTGTTTGTCTCTGCCCATTGTTTCTAACAACACAGCTCTTACACCCAGGGCAAATGTTAACATCTAACTGAGTGCTTTTTGCAGGTTTGGTCAGGCAGTCAGGGTAAAACAGGGTTTGGGATCCTCTGATTTGTATATTTCTAATACTAATATATTTCTGTATCTTTTCCAGTGCTTTAAAGCCCATTCTTCTTAAGATTATTTCCGACCCTCCTTATAGTCCTCAGACTGAAATCTGAATGTCAATAAACTTTATTGTGACAATTACCTTACATCCCTAGACTCTTTCAAGATACAGGAATTCTTTAGGGATTACAAATACTAAATTTTGGGGAGGGGTTACCAGGGATTGAACTCAGGGGAACTCCACCACTGAGCCACAACCCAAGCTCTATTATGTATTTTATTTATAGGCTAGACATGGTCTCACTGAATTGCTTAGCACCTTGCTTTTGCTGAGACTGGCTTTGAACTCAAGATCCTCCTGCCTCAGCCTCCCCAGCTGCTGGGATTATAGGTGTGAGCCACCACACCCAGCATAAATACCAATATTAAGCCAAATTCTTAAAACAAAATTATCATCAGGTCAAGATTATTTAGCATTTTATTGTTCTGGTTCTGGGGTATGGGAAAAATATTAAAAGAATATATGTTCTTTTTATGGAATACTTTGGGACTTTTGCCACATTTTGTTGAATTCCATGGAAGCTTCCCATAATTTCAGAGAAAGTGTAAGTAAAAGTGTATTGTTGCTTATTTTAAAAACTTCACAGGTCTTGAGAATATAGTTGGATAAGTTTAGACAAATACACACAGCTGAGTAACCAACACCCTTAAAAATTAAGGTATAGTGCATTGTTGACAACCTAGAAAGTTCCTTCCTCTTCCTTTCCAGTTTATCCCCTTCCCACAAGCAACTACTATTATTTCTGTCTCTATAGATTGTTTTTGCCTACTCTTAAGCTTCACATAAATGGAATTATGCAGTATGGTCTCTTTTGTGGCTCATTTCCTTTGCTCGACTACAATTTGTTGAAAGTACCAGTAGTAATTTATTTTTTAAATTGCTGAATAGTTTATGAATGAGTTCACCACAATGAAAGTATCCATTAAGAACAAAGAAACTACTGGGCTGGGCACAGTGATGTACACCTGTAATCCCAGTGGCTCCGGAGGCTGAGGCAGGAGGATTCCAAGTTCAAAACCAGCCTCAGCAACTTAAGCTCTAAACAACTTAGTGAGACCCTGTCTCAAAATAAAAAATAAAATGGGCTGGGAATGTGGCTCAGTGGTTGAGCGTCCCTGGGTTCAATCCCTAGTATACACACACACAAAAAAAAGAAAAAAAAAAAAATCTGCTGGTTGGGTACATGAGGATATTTTCTCTCTCTCTCTCTCTCTCTCTCTCTCTCTCTCTCTCTCTCTCTCTCCCTCTCTCTCTCTCTCTCTCTCACACACACACACACACAAAAAAAAAAATCTGCTGGTTGGGTAAATGAGGATACTTTAATAAAATAAAATGTAGCAATTCCTGTTCATTCAGTTCTTCCACCCACACTTGACTTTTGCTAATGGCTATACATAGAGCTAAGTCTGAGTTTTAATCCTTCAATTCATCCTTAAAGGAGTGGAAAAAGAACATGGGGTAAACAGGAGTCACTTGAATCTAAATCAGAGAAGAAAGCCAGGAAGCAAGAGATAGGTTGTACCAGGAGATTGATATTCAGAAAGAACCAAAATTACTCTGGGTTCTGGCTCCTGTCTAAGGCTGTGAAAACATTGAATTAATTTTAGGTCTAATTCCTCACTATTATCTTCCTCTGATCTCTCCTGGCTTTTTTGATTATTGGTTACAAAGCCTTTTTCTTTGTAAACCATCTAAAAGTTTTTAGCTATTATAATAAACCTTGCTTGTTTGAGTTTGTTCTCAAAGATGGCTCTAGTTCCAATTAGTATGGCAGTGAAGACAAAGGCATATATAAAATGTATCTCAAGTCTCTTTCCTGGGACCATGTAAAACACACATCAAGCAGGCAGGAAGGAAGTTTGGAAGGAATGATGCAATTTATAATAATTCTCCTTATCAAGAAAGTACTGTGTTCACAGGGAAAGATTACTCTAATAGGACCTACAAAGGTTTATTTTGGTTACTTACCCCCTCAAAGGCCTTTTTAATAATCTATTTACAGAAAATGAAGACAAATCTAGTCTGGAAATTAATGAGATAAAATATAGTTTGATCCAACTGGTTAGGTATCCACAGGAAACCCCACTACCCCAGATGAGAAGGACAGAATGAGCCACGTTAAAACAAAATGAATATCTGAACATTTTACAGTGCTTTCCAAAACCTAGTACAAATACTCTGGGTAAATAACAGTTCCTAGTTAGAGATTAATTTTTGAGCCAGTGACTATTCACAAAGTCAAATCTTTAACAGTTGTGTATGTAGACTATTTTAAATGTGTTACTCCATTACTGTTCCCTGTTTTTCAATTGAAAATGAAATTGCTAATACTGAGAATTACTTAAATTTCAAGCACTCACTTTGCAGGATTTCCTCAGTAGAACCTATTATTTGTCTGAAGTTATTCTTTCAGAATAGTAGCTTCCAAACAGAGCAAATTTGTAGTCATCTAGAAAAAGTGACAGATCTCAGGGATGTATGGAATATTCACATGAAGAGTCAAAAGCACACAAAAAGTGCTACCTAGGTTGGAAGTACCAGGATATTAACTGGCATATCCTCAGCTCAGGCAATGTCCATATATAGCTCAGTTGGCAGAGTGCTTGCCTTACATGCATAAGGCCCTGGGTTCAATCCCCAGCTCCAAAAAAAAAAAAAAAAAAAGTTAATATATGGGAGAAGAACAGAAGATCTTTATAATCAGGCTTTTCACAGTGGGGAAAAATAGGGATAATACCTATCACAACTGAGTGATGATATTACTAAATAGACTCTAATGAACATGAATACAAAATTTCCACTACTATACATTTCTGATTTGATAATAATATTAGATCAACTTTTACTAAAGAAGAGTAAAATGCAAGACCAAGAATTTGTCTTTTTTCATACTGAGGATTGAAACCAGGGTTGCTTTACCACTGAGCTACATCCCTACTCTTTTTTATTTTGAGATAAGGTCTCACTAAGTTTTGGAGGGCTTCACTAAGTTGCTGAGGCTAGCCTTAAACGTGTGATCCTTCTGCCTCAGCCCTCCCAGTTGCTGGGATTATAGGCATGCAGCACTGTGCCTGGCTTATATAAGATTTTGATTTGAATGTGTTGTAAAACTATAATCACATTTAATGCCGATGGGATTAAAGTGCTGTGTGATGTCATTTTGTCACTTTGCTAATATTTTGAGCCAATTGAAATTTTTATACAAATATGTCAAGTATTACCAAACATCTTTTACTCCTCTTGAACAATACTAGATGTTTTTTTAAATCAGAACATTGAATGTGTATATTTTAATATCAACATGGAGTCACTGAGATTTTTTTTTTTTTTTTCTCAATGTCACGTCTCAGAAATATATGCAATTAGGGCTGGGGATGTGGCTCAAGCGGTAGCGGGCTCGCCTGGCATGTGTGTGGCCCGGTTTCAATCCTCAGCACCACATACAAACAAAGATGTTGTGTCCACCAAAAACTGAAAAATAAATATTAAAATTCTCTCTCATCTCTCTCTCTCCTCTCTCTCTTTAAAAAAAAAAAAGAAGAAAGAAATATATGCAATTAAAATCAGATATTCATGTTGGGATACAACCAAGGATTCCTTTATGTAGCCCTTTGCTTCCAGGCCACATCTGCCTAGGAAATCACAATCCATCACTGTCCAACTCTCTCAGAATGAAATGCACTGCCTGGAGTTCACAGGAACAACCTCATCTAACCACTGGATGATGTGCTCACAGGTGGGCAAGTGAGCTGTCCTCCCTGTTGCCAGTGAACTCCCCATTCCCCAACAAGGCCAGCAGCCCCACTCCATCTTCCCCCATGCTGTGAGTCACCACTGTGCTTATGAAGATAAGCCCAGAGCATGAACATTTTATCATTCACTGAAACACAAAAGGGACACACTTTTCCATTATGCTGGACGCTGGAATGGAAGCTCTAGGAAGTGAGTATAACATGAAATCATTCCTTCCGCTTCAGCAGACAGATGGATAGAGACATTCCAGTTTGTTTCCAGCCTTTTGTCTTCAGAGCATTTTTGGCATTTCCTTCAGGAAACTGGAGGTTGTGACCTAAGGTTTCCTTAGTGGACACACTTCTGTTTCCCACAGTTAACCTTACTCAGAAATGACATCTACTCTATTAGGTGAGGTTTATCTTTGTGTCCCAACTGCGTCCTGTGCACATTCAATGATACTTGAAAGCACAAATTCTGAGAGTAACAATAGGGCTGAAGAGCCAAACACACCAAAATACCTCTATTTAATCCCAATAAAGATGACAATAATACCAAAATGAGAATTACCAATTACAAGTCTGTGAAGTACCTTTGTAAAGTAACTTTGCTTTAATTTTATAGTTGAAGACATTAATAACTAAGGATGTTAACTCTTTTAAATACAACTGAGTAGAAAGTTTTCAAATAAAAGATGCTATGCTACTCAACCTAAAATTCTACAACTTGCTACTTCACTGATATAGTATATTCCCATATTGCTCAGAAGACAGGCTGGAGAACCCAAAAGTGTCCTAAAAAATTAAGTTACTCCCTGTTATATCCCATATCTATAATCCTGCTTCTCAGCTTATTGGTGAAGGGCCAGGAACATACAATTCTGTTAATTGGTTTGAAGTGATCATTGTGGGTCATAATTTAAATTAGATTGACAACTACACTGTTAATTATTTAAAAAAAAAACATGTTTTAGGACAGACTTAATGTACTTAATTTGGTTTGGCTTTAATGTAATTTAAAGCTCAATTACATTTACTTACCAATGTGGTATTGAGAAGGTTGGTGGTTTTTCACATTCATTGGACTCTTCACTGTGAACTTACAAAGGTTATCTTCCTGAAAAAGATAGAGTGGTTTCTAAACAAACCACATTTTTTTACACACTAGTTTATCAGAGTCAAGTCCTTTAAAGAATAACAGAAATTTGCCCTTAACTGTGATTCCAAAGAGCCGCATAGTCAAAGAGAGTATCTCAGTAATGATTTTTAAAAATGCTCTTCACAAAGAGATCTTTAAAAAAGATCAGTTTATTAATGTTTAAACGTTGATAAAGCTATGTGCAAAATAATCCACAAAGTCAGAAACCTATTAAATACTATATTTTTTTAAAAAAACATTTCTTTGTTTAATTGCACTGAAAAACCATACTAATGAGACAGCAATAAATTTTTTATTCTTTGCAACATTTATACACATCTTCAATTACTATCAGATGAACAGTTATACTGAAAAACTTCTGGTGCTCCCTATCAGTTAAAGTAATGCTTTTAAGGGCACAAGAGGATGGTATTTTTTTTTTTAAGAAATACACATTCAATGGTGTTAACACAGGTTAGGGGAAAAAGTCCAATGAAATGAGCTCTGCTGAAAACAAATACATTCAAAATTCATAAAAAGTATTTTTAACACAACAAAATGCAACCATCCTGTTGGTTGGAATGAATCACACAACACTCTGAAATAAACATCAACAAAAGTGCCAAAGACAGATGCTGTATTTGTTAGACAAAGTCATTAAGGAACTCTCTTGGTTTACCAAAGTTAGCTCCCAGTCAGTTTTCACCTTGTTTCTCCTGCGACTGTAAGGATTGGGGCTAAGATATCATTTAGATAAAGTCGACTTCCTTATGCTGATTACAACCACAATGGATATGACACTTTTGCACATTTCATTGTAAAGATGTTTAAGAAAAAAAAAAATCAAAGTGACTTCAATCAATTATCCAAAAAAAAAAAAAAAAAAAAAAACGGATCCAGCTTATGTGGACACTTTGGCCTCAACAAATGAAATTGCTGTACATCTTCAAACCGTTTCCATCTCCTCACAGCCTACCTACTCAGCACAGCCTTCCTGCTACAGATGGTCAAGAAATGGACCAGGGCACAACCTCTACTCTGAGGACCGCCAGGTAGTTACAATATAAAGTAAAAAAAATATCTCCAGGAGGGGTGTGAACAGGGAGGGGAGGGTGGGCTATGCAGAGCCTCCCCCAGACAAGGAGAAGTGGACACACTCACTTGGGTTTGAAACTACAGTGAAAAAAAAACATCTTCTGCTTACAACTCCAGACAAAGAGAAGCTTTCACATAGAGACTTTCAGTCTTTGAGGAGGGGCCAAATGAACCCTTCAGGAGCTTGACAATGCTAGACCTTTGGCTCAGTGCAAAATCAAAGCTCCAGGGGAATAGGAAATAGGCTCCAGGCAGGGGACCTGACTCCACCCTTCCCAGTGCATTGTTCACAGGAACTAAATACCCACCAACACCAGGCACCACCACCACCCCGATTCTCCCCCTCCCTCCCTCTCTCCAGCTCCTTCCCTCGCAGCACCTCCTTCCTGGCAGCACTTGAGGCCCAGAGCCCTTTTTCAAATACTGGGGTTGGGGGGGTGGGTGGTGACCCTGTAAGAGCACTTCCCGAGGATTGGCAGCATTCAGCTTTAGGAAGAAGAGTTGACGTTTCCAGAAGACATAACGGTCTCTGGGTTGTCGCCATCATCCTTCTGAGGGTGTGAGGAGTTGTCCGATTTACTACGGCTGAATTCCATACCAGCGATGATGGGTCGTTTGAATTTGCCGGTGGAGTCTCCACTGGGGCACTTGCAACAGGACATGATCCGGATAAAGGCCCGGCGCATCTCCTTGTTGGTCAGCGTGTAAATGATGGGGTTAGTGCCAGAGTTGAGCACTGCCAACACCAAGAAGTACTCGGCTTTGAAGAGGATGTTGCAGGTCTTCACCTTGCAGCCCACGTCCAGCAGGAGCAAGATGAAAAGGGGTGCCCAGCAGGCGATGAAGACGCTCAGGACAATAATTACAGTCTTCAGCAAGGCCAGCGACTTCTCAGAGCTGCGGCTGGCCTTGGACATGTTTTTGCGGAAGGTCAGACGGCGGCTCCGAGTCCTGACCAAAGAGTAGATCCTGCAGTACAGAATGACGATGGAGAGCAAGAGGAGAGTGAAGACCGTGGTGCAGAAGAGGATATAGTGCTTGTGGTAGAGCGGGAGCACGGTGGAGCAGCTGGACAGGGTGTTGATGCAGTTCCAGCCCATGATGGGCAGGCCCCCCAGGATGAGCGAGATGACCCAGCAAGCGCTGATCAGCAGGAAGGAGCGGGAGCTGTTGCTCCCGTTGTGAAGTTTCATCTTCAGCATGGTGATATAGCGCTCGATAGCGATGGCTAGGAGGCTAAACACGGAGGCTGACAGGGCCACAAACATACTGCCTTCCCTCAGAAACCACTGGGCGGGGGTGAGCTTGTAGGTGGTGGCCCCAGACAACAGCAGGTTGGCTGTGTAGGCGACTCCCGCCAACAGGTCTGAGAGGGCCAGGTTACCAATAAAATAGTACATGGGCCGATGGAACTTCTTGGTTTTCCAAATGGTCAGCAAGACAAAGATGTTCTCCAGAATGATGCAGCAGCAGATGAAAATGAACACCACCGAAGTCAGTTTAATGCCATTCTCGTCGGGGCTGATATTCAGCTTTCCCGTGTAGTTGTAATGCCGGACTATGATATCATAGTTGACATAGTCGGAGACCGAACTGCGGAGGGCCTTGACTACCGGGATGCTGGTGGACACCATGGTGCTGCTGCACTGTGTCCCCAGGAACCCGGAGGTGGCACTTCTCCAGACGAACGCTAGAGGGCGAGGGCGAGCGGGGCTTCACTCGCTGCTGCTGGGGTGAAGATTTGTAAGAGATCCAGGCTTTTTTGTGTAGCTTAGCTTTTCCTTGACCAGAGAGGGCCTCCGAAACTGCAGCCTTAAACAAGTCACAAAGAGAAGAGCGTCAGGGGAAAAGCCATACCACACTATTCATTATCGCTAAGGCATTGCTCCAGTTTTGTTATTATTGCTGTTTTAAGAAAACCTGAGGAGAGTGCAGGGAGAAATATATATATATATATATTTGATTATCATATATATATAATGATATATATATATATGATTATCATTTCTAGGGGAGACGAGGAAGAAGAAGAGTAAGAAAAACCAAAAAAATTACCCACGCTGAAAACTTCAACTGGATGAATGGGAAAGTCTCCCTATGTTCACATACACTCAAACTGAGATAGGAAACCTGGAGAAGGGTGCCCAGTAACTCCATTCCCGCCCCGCTAGCTCTCTCCCCCTCCAGCCTTTCAACCCCTGATACCCCAGGATTCTCTGAAATAGTCATCAGCTCATCTGCGTGCTCACACCAACAGCCCATAATCTCTACTCAAAGAGACTCAACTGGCAAACCTAAGGGCAGAAACCCACACCTGGGTCCCCTCACTCCACCCCACCCCGCCCCACCCCCAACTCGAAGAGATGAGCACCACCTCCTAATTGCCATGCAAGAAAGTAGCTTTGAACGAAAATTATTTGACAGCGTAAGTCATTTTCTGGGCTCTATTAATAACCGTCTAGGAGCAGGTGTGCTGAGGGTCCGAGGGCGTAGTGAGGTGTGGGCCGCCAGGCGCGCCCCAGCCCTGCGGTAAACAGGAAAGCTCAGCGCCTCCGTGAAGCAACTGCCTATTGTTTCTTCTCCCCCTCCCCCCAACCCCCGGCAAGCCTGGTGCAAGTAAATGTGAAGGTATTCAGTAAAAACCATTCATAAGAGATTGCAGTAAATCCCAGAAGTTTCATACGTTGATTGCATAAGCATTTTTAGTTCAGTCAACACAGGCACACACACAAACGAGAAGTTATACCACTAATGACAATACATGCTGCCACATTTCTAATTTCAGGGGGCAAAGCTACTCAGAAACAGGCATTATGATGTGCATTGCAAAACTGGCATGGCCAGTTGTAGTTAGTGCCATCCCCACAAAGCGCTGCCTCCTCTCATAGAACTAGAAAGTGTGAAGGAACGGCACAGGCACAAAGCATTAGTCTGAACAGGTCTACTTTTAAGTTGTTTAAATGTTTCAAAGTAATGCAGCATTCTGATTTTTTTTTTTTTTTTTAAGTGGAGTAATAGAGGCAGGAGCAACTTCCCGGTCAGCACAGGCTGCCCGCGTTTGCCCCATCCTAACTCTATACCTTGCTGGGAAGCAGTGCAAGTTTAAACCATTACCCCTGTTCCCCCAAATTCTTCGTCTATAAGATTTCTAAAAATAATCGTCTTCTCTCCTTCTTCTGAAGAACCGCAACTTCCATCCCCCTCCCCCACCAGTCAGTTCTACATTTAGGGATTAATCCTTTTCCAAACTCCGTAAATCACCGGTGCTCCAAGAACAATCCGATCGAGTTGGGCTCCACAGCAGCCCAAGAGACAAATACTTTCAGAGCCCAGAGATGGATGTTTTCAAAGTTTTTGTCCGTTTCGTTCAAGCTTAAAAAATTCGTTTCTGGCACGTAGGCCCTCGGGCAGCAGTAAGTCTCCGCGCTCCCAGCCACCGCTGGCCAGAGCCCGGACGGTTCCTAGCCCCCTACCTCGCTCAGGCAGGACGAAGTTGCGTTAGGAAAGCTCCGGGTCTGCACCGCGCACTCCGCATCTTGCTGCTGCCCCCGACTGACTGCACTCTGCTTTCGCAAAGTTACTGGAGTCCGGGACCCTCCCTCCGCAGCCGTGCACTCCAATGGCCAGCCCCGCTCGCTGCTGCCCGCGCCAGTCTGCAAGGCAAAGTCGCCGAGCGCCACGCTGAGGCAGGGTGGCTTCCTTTAGGAGGAGATTGGGAGGGGTTAATGCCTTAACTCTTCACGCCCTCTCAGGGCTGGGGGCCCCCGGATCTGGGCTGCTGGGACACACCGTCCTGGAAAGATCTGGGGGGGAAAGCAAATAATGAAATAATAAAGAACCCTTCCCCCGGCTTTCCCAAGCAGCGAATCCACCCCGCACCCCCCAACACACACACACACGGTGGGGGCGGGGGAAAGAAGGGGCGGAGCCTAGTATCCCCTAAATTCTAAAGTAGAAGTCCTGTGCCTCGGCAGCCATCCTCCACTCCCAGACGATGCAGAGGGCTCATTCAAGCCCACGGAAAAGAGGAGGGGGGAACCTTTTGGAAACTTTTCTCCCCACAAGACAGTAGGGGCAGAAGACGACCCGGCGTTTCATAGTGCACCTCCCTGGTCCCTAGCCTTGCAGCTCTTGGCTGATCCCAGTGTCCCTAGTTGTCGCCGGCAGCCCCTGAGGCCACTTCCGCGCTGGCAGGGGAAACCGAAGCCGCTGCCCAGCGAGTCTCAGTCGCGCTGTGGGGAACAGAGGCTGGGAAGGAACTTTGAGAGGTATGGAGGGGGCTAGAAGCCGAAAAGGGAGAGTGGACCGGAATGATCGGGTCCTCTCCCCTACCCCTCCAGCCCTGATCCCGGTAAGGCCTAGAAACTTTCTGTCTTGAGGGGCAGAAAGTGGTTTCCCCCCCTCCCCCGTTCATAGTGAAATGGGCCAGCATCGGGGTTGGTGTTGGGCGGGGGTTCCCCTCGTTCAACTGGGCACAAAGTCAGGCGGTGTGTCCCAGATTCAGGCCAACAGTGAGGCCTTTGAGGAGGTGGGCTGCTGGCCGCTCTTGAAAGATTTAGAAAATTGGGGAGGCTCTGAAATTCCCAAAGGGGAAGAGCCTCCTGGCCCAGCACAACTGAAGCACCCACAGTTGCCCAGCTAACCGCGGGTGCCCTTCTCTCTCTCTTTGGGAGACAAACCCCAAAGCCCTGACTCTCAATATTTGCACCTCTCCCCCCACCCCCCCTTTTTTTTCTTAGACAGTACTTAAGAACGTGCATCTGAGAGTTGGCATTTCATCACATTTGCCTGACTGGCAAGCTCAGGGCACTTCTGCCCTGGCTTACTGCTATTGCTTTTTGTTTATTGCAGTACTAGGGGTTGAGCCCAGGGGCGTTTCTACCATGGAGCTATAACTCAGCCATTTGTATTTTGAGATAGATTTTCACTGTGTTGTTCAGGCTGGTCTCGAACTTGGTGATCCTCCTGCCTCCCTAGAATCTAGGGTTACAGGCTGTGCTACCAGGACTCTCTGCCCTGCCCTAAAAGAAAAGAGGTTTCTACCCAGTCCCTGCTCACATTGCTTTCCCATCCTAGCAGATGTGAACTCAAAACTTCCTCCACAGTGCAGTTTCAATTGACAGACACACCCTGTACCTGAATGACTCAGAGGAGGCTTAATGAATAAACAACAGACCCCTGGCTTCTGGGATTTTATGAGTCTGTTTAAAAAAAAAAAAAAGTGACAGTTAATTCACAATCACCTTAAAATCTACATCAGCAACAGCACTCAACCCATAGCCACAAATTCAGCAGTATGAACACAAAACATGGAAATTAAGATAATAGAACTCCAGACTCCAGAATAGACTGAATGGGTATAAAGACTTATTCCATTTGAAAGGGGAGAGATGTTGTGTCTTTCCAGCCAATAAAAGTGAAGAATTAGAGATCTCTCCCACACTCTGGCTGAGTTCTTTAAAGGGAAAAGAATTATAGTGAGTTGTGCACCTGGACAGTAGCAATCATGTGCTATTCTGACACTACTGCTCTGTGAAGCAAGCATGGCTGGCTATTTTTTCCATAAGGAAATGCCATTCAGCTTAAGCTAATTGTAGATTTCTTAATTAGGGAGTATTAGAACTGGGTTCCAAAACTTACCTACCACAGATCTCTGGTCTCCTAGTACAATATCACAGTCAATAAACAATTAAGGAACTGAAGTATGTATGTTATTAAAGAGAAGTAGTTCTCTTTATTCAAAGTCTTAAACTTGCATTCATGTCTGATTATGAAAATTATATAAAAGAATACTACAATATATCCTCTTAAAACCAGTTAGTTTTACTGTGTATGTATATAAAATGTAGGGCTGTGGGTGTAGCTCAGGGGTAGACTGCTTGCCTAGTACACTCAAGATCCATATTCCATCCCCAGCGCTTGATTGACTTCAAACCTTTCATTGCTAGCCTTCGATATATAATGAAAAGTTGTACTTTTAGTATTTGTGTACTTGTGCTATACATGTTAAGTCATTTGGTCCTTACAGTTTAATTCCTACAAGTTAGGTAGTATTATTATCCTAATCTTACAAACATGGAAACTGAGTCCCAGACTCAGTTTTAAGCATGTTGGTTAATGTGGGATATAACTGTAGACAGGCTGCAGACTCTTAACCGCTACTCCAAACCACCAAGATAAACCTCAAACGTGAAAGAATTACGTGGGGGAAATCAGTCCCTTTTGTTGTGAATACCATTGGTGAGGTCAACATTCAAAACCAGTCCAACGTTTTAAAGAGCTAATGATTTTTTGTAATCTTTTGCTAATGATTATTTAGTAGTATTCATCCTTAGTACATATCTAGGAGATATAAAATGTAGATGGCCACTCAGGCAAAATTAGGAAGCAGGTAAAACTATTTCCAGGGATGGTGTCTCTTTCAATTCTAGGTTTCTATACACCTCTCCCCAGTTAGGGAATAGTAGAACTGGGTTCCAAAACTTACCTACCACAGATCTCTACCACAATCTCTCTCAGATTGGTCTCCTAGCTTAATATCACAGTCAATAAGCAATTAAGGAATTGAAATATGTATGGTGAAATATGAGAGCCCCTAATAACTGCATACTTGAGCTATCTCCTAGACACTAGTCTGGAAGTCAAGCCTTATGAGTCTACCTTATTTCTCTTCATACAAGGTTACATCTGATGCCTGGTTTACATTAAGATCACTCCATTTCAAATTTCTGATTCCAAAGCAACTTTGATATTCTTTATGTTCGTTTTGGCGTTTCTCTTTAAGGGTTGTCAGATAAAATAACATGCAATTTGGGGGGCATAAACTTAAAATTTTTTCTTTAGCCTGAAGTTCAAGTGTAACTGAGTAGGTTGTATTTTCATTCCCTAGACCTGGCAACTCTACTCTTTCCTAATTGTTCCAGTCACTTTGCAACTCCCTACCTCAATCCCAGTAAAGATCCAATCCTTCCCTTACTCGTTTACTCAGTTATCCACAGGAAAATAACCAGATCCCTACTTCATGGAGAAAGCACTATGAAACACCTCCACTTCCCTTCCCTCCAAGTTTCATCTTAATAACTTCACCCAGCCTTACCTCCTTCCCACATATTTCAGAAGTCAAAGGATTTGTTCTTTATTTTTTAATTTTTTTTTGTTTATGGGTGTTGATTTTATTTTTTTTATTGTTGGTTGTTCAAAACATTACATAGTTCTTGATATATCATATTTCACACTTTGATTCAAGTGGGTTATGAACTCCCATTTTTACCCCATATACAGATTGCAGAATCACATCAGTTACACTTCCATTGATTTACATATTGCCATACTCCTGTCTGTTGTATTCTGCTGCCTTTCCTATCCTCTACTATCCCCCCCTCTCCTCCCCTCCCCTCCCATCTTCTCTCTCTACCCCCTCTACTGTAATTCATTTCTCCCCCTTGTATTATTTTTCCCTTTCCCCTCACTTCCTCTTGTATGTAATTTTGTATAACTCTGAGGGTCTCCTTCCATTTCCATGCAATTTCCCTTCTCTCTCCCTTTCCCTCCCACCTCTCATCCCTGTTTAATGTTAATCTTCTTCTCATGCTCTTTGTCCCTACTCTGTTCTTAGTTACTCTCCTTATATCAAAGAAGACATTTGGCATTTGTTTTTTAGGATTGGCTAGCTTCACTTAGCATAATCTGCTCTAATGCCATCCATTTCCCTCCAAATTCTATGATTTTGTCATTTTTTAATGCAGAGTAATACTCCATTGTGTATAAATGTCACATTTTTTTAATCCATTCGTCTATTGAAGGGCATCTAGGTTGCTTCCACAGTCTTGCTATTGTGAATTGTGCTGCTATGAACATCGATGTAGCAGTGTCCCTGTAGCATGCTCTTTTTAGGTCTTTAGGGAATAGACCGAGAAGGGGAATAGCTGGGTCAAATGGTGGTTTCATTCCCAGCTTTCCAAGAAATCTCCATACCGCTTTCCAAATTGGCTGTACCAATTTGCAGTCCCACCAACAATGTACAAGTGTACCCTTTTCCCCACATCCTCGCCAGCACTTGTTGTTGTTTGACTTCCTAATGGCTGCCAATCTTACTGGAGTGAGATGGTATCTTAGGGTGGTTTTGATTTGCATTTCTCTGACTGCTGGAGATGGTGAGCATTTTTTCATGTACTTGTTGATTGATTGTGTATCCTCCCCTGAGAAGTGTCTGTTCAGGTCCTTGGCCCATTTGTTGATTGGGTTATTTGTTATCTTATTGTCTAATTTTTTGAGTTCTTTGTATACTCTGGATATTAGGGCTCTATCTGAAGTGTGAGGAGTAAAGATTTGTTCCCAGGATGTAGGCTCCCTATTTACCTCTCTTGTTGTTTCTTTTGCTGAGAAAAAAACTTTTTAGTTTGAGTAAGTCCCATTTGTTGAAACACTTGCCTGTATCACCATGCTGCTTCCTCCAAACTTTATAGGATTCACTCAGCTCAGTGATTCCTTTTCTCTTCTACTTTCAATCTTTGGCTTTCGATGGCTCTTTACCTTCAGCTTACATGAATATTTGCATTTCCCCTACTGAAAACTCACTGTCTTCTCCTCATCCTAGCACCCACTACCTCTGTTCTGGATTGTCAGCAATCAACACTGCATAGAGAAAGATGCGTAAGCCTTGGAACCAGACAGACTGGGGTCTTGGGTCTAAGTGTTGTCAGTTCCAAGCCCTGTGACTTCAGGCAATTTCCTCTATCTTCCCTGAGCCTGTATTCTCAACTCTAAAAAAGCAGTAGTATTTGTCTCTTTAAGTCACAGTGTGAGGATTAAGGCTTCCTATATGTAAAAAAGTTCCCTATGGTACAGAGAAAATGCTGCACCTTCCCACCACTTCTACCTCTGACTCTGTTGTAGTCGTTACTTTCATCATCTTGCTTTTCCAATCTCAGTTCACTTTCCTTTTTGATTTCTAAATAAAATTATTATTAGTTGAATTAATATATGCACATCATTCAAAAAAGATCAAATAGCACCAAACTTGCCAGGAAAAGTATCAATCCTCAGAGGTTTTCTTGATCCTCCAACCTTCCTAATCATTACACAGTTTTCTTGCTGCTTCTTTTGGTGGCTACTTGCAAATATCTAAATCCCAAGTTTTATGTGTCTATAACTTCATCATTAATTTTAGGCCACATCTACACATTTTCTACCATCTGGAAGAGCATTCACATACTCTTTGCCCTTTTTCTTTTTTCTTTTTCTGGTAGTAGAGATTAGATATAGAGATACTTTACCACGGAGCCGCATCCCCAGCCTATATATATATATATATATATATATTTTTTTTTTTTTTAAAACAGGGTCTTGCTAAATCGCCAAAACTGGGCTTGAATTTGTGACGCTCCTCCCGCAACCTCCTGAGTCACTGGGATGAGAGGCATGAGCCACTGCCCTCGCAATTCACTTACTCTTAAGAAACATGCTTACGCGTCTGATATGTTAATAATTCTATCCTTATAATCAACTGCTCTTTTTGCTATGGGTATTATAGGTTGTAAGTAACTTTCTCTGAGAATTGTGGAGGCATTACTTCTCTCTCTTTTCATTTCTAGAGCTACTGATAAAAAGTCTAACAGCATTCTTGTTCCAGAATCTCACTTGTGTACTTTTATGGACCTTAATGTTTTAGAATCTTGTTTTAGGATGGCAGGATGCTATGCTTTGGATTCCCAAGTGCTTTGCATTTCTGGTAATCATCTGAAATTATCTCTCGATAACTTCATCTTCTCTGTTTTTCCTCTCTTTCCAGAACTCTCACTACTTAGATTGTAGACTACCTAAGCTGACTTAAGTTTGCTCATATCTTAATCACCATTTTCCTTTATTTTTGTTCTTGCTTCTAAGAGATTTCTCAATTTTCTCTGCTGGAATGGGAGTATTGGCATGTATCCTATTACGCAGGATGGAAATGGGAGGCTGGAGGTTTGAAGGTTTATTTTAATTAAAATAATTTTATTTAAAAATCAATAGGGGGTCCACCATTTGACCCAGCTATCCCACTCTTCGGTTTATACCCCAACTGACTTAAATCAGCATACTACAGTGATGCAGGCACATCAATGTTTATAGCAGCTCAATTCATAATAGCTAAACTGTGGAACCAACTTGGATGCCCTTCAATAGATGAATGGATAAAGAAAATATGTTACATATACACAAAGGAATATTACTCAGTCTTGAAGAAGAATAAAATTGTGGCATTTGCGGGTAAATGGATGGAACTAGAGAATATCATGCTAAGTGAAATAAGCCTCTGATAAGTGAATGCTGACCCATAGTGGGATGGGGGGATAGGGATAAGAAGAATAAAGGAACTTTGGTTTATGTAGAGGGGAGAGAGAGGAGGAATGGGGCTGGGAGGGATTGTAGAATAAGACAGACATTATTACCCTATATCCATGTATGATTACCCTACTTGAGTGACTCTGCACCACATATAGCCAGAGGAATGAGAAGTTGTGCTCCATTTGTGTTCAATATGTCAAAATGCATTCTGCTGTAAGATAAATAAATTTTAAAAATCAATAGGAAAATGGGTGAGAAGTGAGATAATGAAAGCAGTAAATACAGTGAGATTATAAAGACATGATAGGGGGTGTAGGAAATATTTTCTCACTACTACAATGGGTACTTTATAGTCAGGCTTTCTATTTTTAGGTCAGTTTTTGACACCTTTTTCAGAAATACCAGAAGCTTCTAACTCTTGATCTTATTTGAGAATACATAATGGGAATTTAGTTTGCTTCTAGCATCCACTTCCTGCTTGTTGATATTTCAGTTTTCTATGGTTGGACCAGCCAGTCACACTAATTAATTTTGTTCTCTGAAATTTTCTTGCTATTGTTGAGTTTAAAAGGATAAATCAATGAGATTGACAGTTACTGCCATATGATTATTAGCCATCAATTACAGACATCCTTTTCAATATTACTTTAACTGATTTCAATGAGTTGGAAAATCTAGAAGAAATGATAAATGTCTAGACACATAAAACCTACCAAAATTGACTGAGAAGTTATAAGAAAAAAATCTAAACATACTAATAAAAACAGTGACACCTAAGTAGTTAAAAAAAAAAAAACTCTCCCAAAAAAGAAATGTCTAGAACTGGATGAATTCACTGCTGAATTTTACCAGACCTTTAAAGAAACACCAACACCAGTGTTCTTCCAACTATTCCATTAAATAGAAAGGGGGGGAATGCTTCCAAACTCATTCTACAAACCCAGTAACACCCTGATACCAAAATCAGATAAAGACACAACAAAAAAAGACAATTACAGACCAATATTTCTGAACATAGATGCAAAAAAATCCTCTATAAAACAGGTAGAAACTGAATTCAACAACACATTACAAAGATCGTGCACCATATCAAGTTGATTTCATTTCAGGAATGCAAGGATGGTTTCCATTCAGAAATCAATAAATATAATGCACCGCATAAATGGGGTCAAGGATAAAAATCACATGACCATCTTGATAAATGCAGAAAAAGCCTTAAATAAACTTCAGCATACCTTCATGATAAAAGCCCTGAATAAACTAGGTGTAAAAGCATATTAACTCAACACAATAAAAGCTACATATGACAAATCCAAAACCAATATCATATTGAATGGGGAAAAATTGAAAGCATTTCCTCTAAAATCAAGAATAAGACAAGGATGTCCAGTTTCATCACTCCTATTCAATATAATATTTGAAATTTTAGCCAAAGCAACTAAGCAAGAGGGGAAAAAAAAGAATACAAACAGGAAAGGGAGAAGTCAAATTTCTATTTGTAGACGATATGATCCTATTCTTAGAAGACCCTAAAGACTCTGCCAGAAGACTTTTTAGGTCTGATACACAAATTCAGCAAAGCAGCAGGAAGCAATACAACTAAAAAAAATCAATAGCTTTTCTAGACACCAAAAACAAACTTATTGAGCAAGAAATCAGAAAAACAATTCCATTTATAATAGCTTCCAAAAAAAAAAACAAAATACCTAAGAATAAACCTAACCAAGAAGGTAAAAGACCTCTACAATGAGAATTATTCTTAAAAAAAAAAAAAGAATTGAAGAAGACACTGCACGAGGGAAACACCCCCAATGTTATAGATTGTCAGAATTTATATTGTTAAAAATTACCAAAGGCTATCTATAGACTCAATGCAATCTCCATCATAATTTAATTAAATTCTTCACAATTTTAGAAAAAAAATTAAAGCTCATATGAAACCAAAAAAGACCCAAATTGCTAAAGCAATGTTGAGCAAAAAAAGAGCAATGTTGAAAAAAAAAAAAGAGCAATGTTGGAGGTATCATCATATCCAATTTCAAAATATATTACCAAGTCATAGTAACAAAAACAGCATAATACTGTCATGAAAATAGACATTTTGACCAATGGAATAAAATAGAAGTCACAGAAACAAACCCACAAAGCCTCAGCCATCTGATTTCTTGACAATGGTGCCAAAAACATGCATTGGATAAAAGACAGTCTCTTTACTTATTTCATACTAGGGATTGAGCCTAGGACACTTCTACCACCACATATACCCCCAAGCCATTTTTATTTTTAATTTGGAGAAAGGGTCTCATTTAGTTGCCTAGGCTGGCCTCAAACTTCCCACCCTTCCTGCCTCAGCCTCCCAAGTTGCTGGGATTCAACTGTGAGCCACTGCACCTGGCTAATACAACCTTTTTAACAAATGGTACTGGGGAAACTGGATATCCATATTTAGAAGATTGAATATAGATCCCTATCTCTCACCTTTACAAAAATCAAGGCAAAATGGATCAAAGACCTAAATATCAGATCTGATATTTTGAAACAGCTAAAAGAAAACAAAGGGGAAATACTTCAAGGTATAGGTATGGTTAAGTTATACTACAGAGCTATACGAACAAAAATGGCATGGTATTGGCACCAAAACAGACCTGTAGACCAATGGTACAGAATAGAGGACACAGAGACTAACCCACATAAATACAGCTAGTTTATACTAGACAAAGGTTCCATACACTGGAGAAAAGACAATCTCTTCAACAAATGGTGCAGGGAAAACTGGAAACCCATATGTAGCAAAATGAAATTAAACCCCTATCTCTCACCCTGCACAAAACTCAATTCAAAGTGGATCAAGGACCTAGGTATTGTTCGACCACAGACCCTGTACCTACTAGAAGAAAAAGTAGGCCCAACTTTTTATCATTATCAGCTTAGGAATCAAATTCCTCAATAAGACCCCTAAAGCACAAGAAGTAAAATCAAGAATCAATACATGAGATGGTATCAAACTAAAAGACTTCTTAATTGTAAAATCAAGAATGTGCAAAGAGAGCCTACAGAATGAGAGAAAATCTTTGTCACCTGCATCTTGGATAGAGCATTAATTGTCATGATATGTAAAGAACTCTGAAAACCTGACTTGGCAGCATGGCCCTTGCCTGTAATCCCAGTGGCTCAGGAGGCTGAGGCAGGAGGATCTTGAGTTCAAAGCCAGCCTCAGCAACAGTGAGGCACTAAGCAACTGTGAGACCCTGCCTCTAAATAAATCACAAAAAAAGGGATGGGTGACTCAGTAGTTGAGTGCCCCAGAGTTCAATCCCCAGTACCCCACCCCAAAAAAGAATGCAAAAAAAATTTAACACACATACAAAAAAACAAAACAAAACAAAAAAAACAACAAAAAAAAAAACCAAATAACCCAGTCAGTAAATAGACAAAGGAATTGTACAGACACTTCACAGAAGAAATACAAATGGTCAACAAATACATGAAAAAATGTTCAACATCTCTAGCAATTAGAGAAATGAAAATTAAAACTACAACTGAATTTTCTTATCACTTCAGTCAGAATGGCAATTATAAAAAATACAAGTAATAATAAATGTTGTGAATATGTGGGGAACAAGGTACACTCATACATTGCTGGTGGGATTAGAAATTGGTGCAACCATTCTGGAAAGCGGTATGAAGATTCCTCAGAAAACTTGGAATGGAACCACCGTTTGTCCCAGTCATCCCACTACTCAGCGTATATACAAAGGACCTAAAATCAGCGTACTCTACTGACCTGACCACATCAATATTTATAGCAGCTCAATTTATAATAGCTAAACTATGGAACCAACTTGATGTCCTTCAACAGATGAATGGAAAGAAAATGTGGTGTATATATACACAATGGATATTACTCAGCCATAAAGAAGAATGAAATTATGGCATTTGATGGCAAATGGATGGAGCTGAAGAATATCATGCTAAGTGAAAGAAGTCAATCCCCCAAAACCAAAGGTTCTCTCTGATATGAGGATGCTAACACACAATAAAGGGGTGGGAGGCAGGGAGAACAGAAGTACATTGGATTAGAAAAAGGGGAATGAAGGGAAGGGAGTAGGGATGGGAATAGGAAAGACAGTAGAATGAATCGGACATAACTTTCCTATGTTCACATATGATTATATGAACAATGTAACTCCACATCATGTACACCACAAAAATGGGAAGTTATACTCCATTTATCGGTGATATGTCAAAATACATTCTATTGTCATGTATAACTAAAAAGAACAAATTTTAAAAAAGATGTAGGTACAGGCAGTGACTTCTTGAATATGACTCCTATGGCTTAGGATATAATGGTAAGAGTTGACAAAGGATGATAGTATCAAATTAAAAAGCTTCTGCACAACAACAACAACAAAAAAAAAACAATGAATGGAATGAGACTACTAACTACAGCCTATGGATTGGGAAAAGATCTTTGTCAGCTACTCTTCTAACAGAGGATTAATATCCAGAATATATAAAAAACTCAAAAAATTTAACACCAAAGAAGAGGAAATAATCTAATCAGTAAATGGGCAAATGAATAGAACAAACACTTTTTAAAAGAAAGAGTACAAATGGTAAAAAAAAAAAATCTAAATGTTCAACATCTTTAGCCATCAAGGAAATGCAAGTCAAAACTACCTTGAGATTCAATCTCACCCCCTCCCCTTAGAATGATAATCATCAAGAATACAAAAAGCAATAATTGTGGACAAAAGGAACCCTTATACACTGTTGGTGGGAATACAAACTAGTATAGCCACTGTGGAAATCAAAAGTTTCTCAAGCCAGGGCCTGTATCCTAATGATTTGGGAGGCTGAGGCAGGAGAATCACAAGTTTGAGACCAGCCTCAGCAATTTAGCAAGGCTCTATGCAACTTAGCAAAACTCTATCTTAAAATTAAAAAAAAAAAAAGCATTGGGTGTGTAGCTTAGTGGTAAAGTGCTCCTGGGTTCAAGCCCCAATACCTCCCACAAAAAAACCTCTCAGAATTCTAAAAATAGAATTACCACAAAATCCAGCTATACCACTCTTTGATAATATACCAGGAAGAATTAAAATCAGCATACTATAGAGAAAACTGCATACCTGTTTTTATCAAGCACAATTCACAATAGCAAAGTTACAGAATCAGTCTTGTTGCCCATCGACTGATAAACTGATAAAGAAAGTGTGGCATGTAAACACAATAGAATATTATTCAGCCATACAGAAGAACAAAGAGGGCATGGTGGCACACACCTGTAATCCCTGCTGCTCAGGAGGCTGAGGCAGAAAGACCACAAGTTCAAAGCTAGCCTCAGCAACTAAGCAAGGTCCTCAGCAACTTAGCAAGATCCTGTCTCTAAGTATATATATTTAGAGGGGCTGGGGATGTAGCTCAGTGGTTAAGCACACATGTATTCAATTCCTTGTGCAAAAAGAGAGAGAGAGAGAGAGAGAGAGAGAGAGAGAGAGAGAGAGAGAGAGAGAGAGAAAAGAAAAAAATCATGTCACTTGTTGGAAAATGGAGAGAACTTGGAGAGCATCATGTTATGCAAAATATGCCAGACTCAGAAAGGCAAGTATCAACTGCTTTTTTTCACATGTGGAATCTAGGGGGAAAAATAATTATGATATGCAAGCAGAAGGGAGACTACTAGAGGAGAGGAGGGGATAGAGGAGGGAGGTGAGGTGATAAGAGGGAGGAGAGGTGATAAGAATAAGTGAGGGGGTATGGAAATGATTGAAGTATACTACGTGTATGTATGAGTACATGATAACAAAACCCAGTGCTCTGTATACCTGATATGCACTAATAAGAAAAGAGTGTTAGGTTGCCGTGGCTGCCCACTCCTGACTGTCCTGTAAACTAGGCCGGGGGAAATTCTTCTAAAGGTATAATGTTTAAACTTCCGTTGGGAAATTTGATTTCAATTGGCATCTACTTAAGATGGAAGCTCTCTTCTCCTTAGAATATATTTAATAACTCAATAATAACTATCATAAACAGATCACACATTTTTCCATGATAATGGGAATCACACACAGAAAAGATCCATTAAAATTTTCATATTTTTTTAAATTTAATCAGTGTTACTATTAAAATTTGAAAATAAAGGGTCTACAACAAAGACGTGAGAAATCATATGCTTGTCATTTATAGTTATCAATTGATACTTTGTTTTGTCATCTATAAATTTATAGATTCTTGTTTCTTCTCTTCTTCTTTGTCCTTATAACTAAACTTAGTGGGACTGCAAGGCCAAGAAAAATGAACACAAACCCCATGTGTAAAAAGAAATTCCCACTGATTTCTTAACATCATAATTATTTTTATTTTAATCAAATAGATATAATTTTTAAAATGAAATATTTTTCTGTGAAACAATAACTTAAACAATAATTCCCTTCTTTTTATTCCTCGGTGGTAACTGCTTTCCCCTCTTTCCGTTTTTGTTTGAGTATTTGTTTCTTTGTTTTTAATAATTTTCATATGTAGACACTGCATTGTTTCAATTTTAGAGACTACGTATGAATTCTCTTTTGAATATTAGGATTTAGCTCTCTTAGACACACTACTGTTCCCATCTATACAGTCTCCCACTCTCTAAATATAGACTATATATCAATTTTTGTTATTACGACCATGTCGATCTTGTGACTTAGTCATGTAGGTAACTATATTTACTTTCACATGCATTTTTTTTATTGTCTTTTTCTTTCTTGGCTCTTTCCTACGTACTATGACCAGTTCTTCCACACACCTCTCCAGGCATTATAAATACATGAGAAACGTATCCAATCCATGGCTGTCTACTTGAGTCCTCTGTCTTCTCCTCAGTTCTAACTGTTGCTTGGTTGTCATCTGAGGGTTCCCTTCACTTCTCTCCGGGTTGGAGTCTCATATCCTGGCTCTCCTTCCTTCTTTGTTTATGCTTTCCCAGTGACGGAACACAGCTTCCAGAAGTTTCCTGGTTAGGGGAATATGGGAGGAAAAAAAATCCTTGAGAAGTTGGACGTATACAAATGACTTGATCCTGTCTTCCCTCCTTATTCACAGTTTGGCTTGGTATAGAATCCTAGGCTGAAAGTCATTTTCCTTCAGGATCTGAAAGGCATTGTTTCACTGTCTTCCGGCCTGCAGTGTTGCTGATAAGAAAGAACTGGGACGCCATTCTGATTCCCTGACCTTGGTGTGTCAGCTGCAATTGCTTTTTTTCATTCCTCCCCTCCTGCCCTCCTTATAACATAGAATTTACACTCCCCCATCAAGGCCTGGGTCTGGATAGCCTCTACTTGAACTGGTGAACCTTGATCATCAGAATGAGGTGCAAAGGATGTTGAATAATTTCCGGGATAGGTCATGAAAAGTCAAAAGGCTTTTCTTTATTTTTTATTTTTTTATTTTTTGCCTTTAGAGTTGGACATCGTGATTATCTTAGCCCACTTCTGCTAGAACAGAATGCCCTCGATTGAGTAATTTGTAAACCACAGATATTTATTGCTTACCTTCCAGAGGTCAGGAAGTCCATGATCGAGGCACCAGCAGATTCATTGATTCATAGAAGCTGAGCTCTGCTTCCAAGATGGCGCCCTGATGTGGCATCCTCACATGGTGAAAGGGGCAGGCAACCATCTGATGTGTCCTCACATGGCAGAAGAGATGGAAAGGTCGGGCAACTCTGATGCCTCTTTTAAAAAATATATATATTTTTTTTTGTTCTAATTAGTTAGTTATACCTGACAGCAGAATGCATTTTGACACATCGTACATAAATGGAGTATAACTCCTCATTCATCGGGTTGTACATGATGTAGAGTTACACAGGTCGTGTAATCATATATACACATAGGGTCATAATGTCCTATTCATTCTACTATCATTCCTTCCCCTGTGCCCCCTCCCTTCACTCTCCTCTGTTTAGTCCAAAATACCACTATTCTTCCCTTGCCCCTTATTGTAAATTAGTATCCACATGTTAGAGAACACATTCGGCCTTTGGTTCTTTGGGATTGGCTTATTTTACTTAGCATGATATTCTCCAGTTCCATCCATTTACCAGCAAATGCCATAACTCCATTCTTCTTTAAGGCTCACTAATATTCCATTGTGTATATATACCACAGTTTTTTTATCCATTCATCCGATGCCTCTTTTATAAGGACATCGATCCCATTCATGTGGATGGAGACCTCATAGTTCAATCACTTCTTTCTTTCCTTTTTTTTTTTTACATTGGTGGTCCCAGATACATTTTGACTGGCCCCACTTCTTATCTGTATCACCTCAGAGTTTAATTCCCACATAAGAAGTCTGGACACACCCCTGCCTTCACACCATAGCAATGAGGTGGACCAGATGAAATGAGGAGAAATAGAGATCGGAATGCCCAGGATGCCACAGCTATTTTCAGACCCAGCTGCTCAAGTCCCCAGCTTATACCACCTGATTGGAACCTCTTGACACTCAGCTAGAATCACCCAACAGAGCCGCTCCTGGGTTCCTGTCTCTCAGGAACCCTGAGAGATGAGTACAATGCCATTTGAAGGCACTAAATTCAGGGGAAATTTATTGTTACCCAGCCACAATGAATCACATAGTTCATCGCTCACTCCCCCACCTCCAAAAAAGCTTCTGGAATCTTCTCTTTGCCTTGAGCGTTCTGGAAGTTCATAAGGACCTGCACTGGTAGGGCTCTTTGGCTCTTTTTCTCATACTTTTTCCAAGGTACCTAGTGAATGCTTTAACTTATAAAGTTACTTCCTTCAGTCAAGAATTTTTTAAATTAATTGTTCCTCTGTTAATTTTTCTTTCTATTTTCTTTATTTTTTTGCTAAAAATTCAAATTGTTTTGATGATTGAACTCTGGAGTCTACCACATGGGTCTCCTCACAATCTGTGTGGGACATTTTTCACTTTACCTCATCAGTCTTATTCACTCACTCAGTGAATGCTTCTTAAGAATTGTCTCTGTGAGCCAGGTGTGGTGGCACATACCTGTCATCCCAGAGGCTTGGGAGGCTGAGGCAGGAGGATCGAGAGTTCAAAACCAGCCTCAGCAATTTAAGGAGGTCTTAAGCAACTTAGTGGAGGCCCTGTCTCTAAATAAAATATAAAAAGGGCTGGGAATATGGCTCGGTGGTTAAGTGCCCCTGGGTCCAATCCTCAGTACAAAAAAAACAAAACAAACAAACAAAAAAAAAACCTACTCTGTGCTTGAATGAGGTAAGAAAAATAAGGTGACAAAGATTTTAGTTTCTTACTAACATATATTTAATTTCAAGAATTCAGTTTATTTTCTGAATGTTCTGTTTACTTTTTTTCCCTTAAAGTTTTTTCACCCTGCATTATCTTGTTTTCCTCCACATTCCTTTTTGTTTGTTTCTTTCAGTCTCTGTTTCATGTTTGCAACTTCACTAACATCACTGGCTATCATTTGTTCAGATTTTAGATACACACATGATTTTTTTTTCCCTTTGGTATGGGGGATTGAACCCAGGGGCACTTAATCACTGAGCCACATTCCCATCCACTCTTATTTTTATCTTGAGATAGGGGCTTCCTAAGTTGCTGAGGCTGGCTTTGAACTTGCGATCTTCCTGCCTCAGCATCCTGAGCAGGGGTGGGGGAGGGGGGGGAGGATTATAGGTGTGCCCGACATGCTGGGTTTAGATACCCAGGTGAAAGACTACAGGAATGCCACTCACCTGGGCAGTGTCTATTAACTGGTGGACATCACTGTTGTCCAGAGGGTGAAAAAAAAAAAAATCTTGCTCTCTCCTTCCGGGAAGAGGTAAAGCTGATTGCAACATTCTGGGAGAAGAGTGAGAGAATGGGGCTGGGCTCTCTCTCCATCTGGTTCCTGTTGACCGTGGCATTCCTCAGTCAACCTCACTCAGGTCACCGACTCCACCTGGTCTTCTGCCCTGGTCCAAGAGAGATAGCCCACCCAGCTCTGCGGGTTGGGTGAGGGTCTTGGTGGGGTAGAATGAGGGGATAGAAGACGGTCTAACTGCTTCTTAAGCAGACTCTCTATTTTCCATGTTCTTCAGCTCACTTTCAGAGAGGCTGCGCCCTGGTTTCTGGGTCTCTCTGGCCTTCTGTCAGGTAACTCAACCTCTAGGCCTTTTCCACGGCAGCGTGATTTTTCAGATTTCTTAGTGGTTTGAAGGAAATGACATTCGCCTATTTGCCTTTTAGCTTCCAAAATTATGTTACTGTCATCACTTGTTTTTTCCTCTATATTATTTATGAAAAAAAATAAAAACCCTTTTTTGTGACATCAGTGAAGTGTTTGCTAGCAGTAGGGGAAGTGAAAGTGTTCATTTCACCATCCGAGAAGAGGTCATTTCTATTTTCTCTTAAGCCCAGGCAGTTCTCCTGGCCTTGCCCTTTCTACAGACACAAATAACTCTCTACCCATGTAGCCCAGGGCCCTATGACCTCTCATTCAAGGGAGCTTACTATCATGCTTGACATCCCCTTGTGCAAACTCTTCTGAAGCACTGCTCTCTCTGATCCTTTCTGACTCAGACTGCTCTTCCCCAGGACTCTTAGATTGTTTTCCTCTATTGTCTTTAATATCCTAACTCCAAGAACAGAGAGAACAGTCATATAACCTGGATTGTGTGCTGAGCCCTGGGATTAAACACTTGGTGTCTGATCAATTTATCCTTCAAACAATTTTTGAGATATGTTTTATTAAGTAACTCATTTAACAGATGAAAAAGTGAGGCACAGAAAACTTGAGTCACTTACTTATGATCTTTATACTTTCATAATTGAGCATGGTGGCACATTCCTGCCATACCAGATACTGCTGAGGCTGAGGCAGGAGGATGGCAAGTTCAAGGCTGGCCTCAGCAATTTAGTGAGATTCTATCTCAAAGTAAAAAATAAAAGGATTGGGAATGTGGCTTAGTGGTAAAGTGCCTTGGGATCAATCTCCCAGTACCCATTAAAATAAGATTTTTTTTTTTTTTTTTGTGCTGGGGATTGAACCCAGGGTTTTATGCCTGCAAAGCAGGCAGGTAAGCACTCTACCAACTCAGCTATATCCCCAGCCCTAAAATAAGATTTTTTACTACTGGATATATTGCTTCTCCAAATGATGCACCCTTGATCACCTCTCATCTCTTTACACTTTCCTGGATTTTCTTATCTGCTCCCAGGGCTTCATCTATCCCTTGTGCGCAGACAATTCTGAATGGGACATCTTCAGTCCTACTTGTCTCCTGAACTCTAAACTTAATTTCCAAAATATCTACTGGAAACCTCCATTTGCATGTCCCCTAAGCACTTTGGATCTAAAGATCCAAGGCCCAACCATGTCATTTTCTCTATTCTCTCTTCTTAAAACAGCTCAGCCTGCTCTTTGTTTTATGAATCAGTCAGCATAGTCACCAAACACCTCACCAGAAAAGCTAGAGCAGCCAGTCTGTTCTGACTGTTCCTTCTCTCACCTTATGTGAACAGATCTTCTGAAGAGGGGTCTGAATGCATTTCCTCATTGCCTTCCTTTGTTAGGTCCTTATTCTCTCTTAGTAACAACTTCCCCCAAAATGTTCTCAGCTCTATTCCTCTTCAGCAACATCAGAGCTGCTTTTCTGAATACCTGCTTAGGATCTGTCCCGTTCTGCCTACTTAGAGTCGACAAGTAGTCTTCCTGGGAGAGAAGGGTCCCTCCCATTGCAAAAAGATAGCAGGGTCTCTTAAATATCTCATGTGTATGTTTACAGATCAATAAATATGTACTAGGAGAAACTAAAAGCTGTAATGTCCCAAATTATTGGTGATTTGGTGAAACTAAGCTAAGGGAAATTTGAAATTATAGTGATAACAATGAATATGCATTCAACAATCATGTATGGATCACCACCTGCTATGAGCCAGCAGGCACTCTCCCAGGAACTGGGGCTGCAGACTTGCAAAAGAGAGATGAGGTCCCTGATACCATGGAATTTATTTTCCTGTAAAAAAGACAAATAATAAAGAAATAAACACACAAATGCATAAGAACATACCAGATGATGATAAGTACAATACTGAGAATCAACATAGAATGTTTTAAGCTGGGCATGGTAGCACATGCCTATAATCAAGCTACTCAGGAGGTGAGATAGGAAGATTGCAAGTTTGAGGCCAGGCTTGACAGACTTTTTTTTTTTTTTTTTTTTTTGAGACCCTGTCTCAAAATTTAAAAAATATACAGTGCTGGGGGGTATAGTTCAGTGGTAAATTACCTCTGGATTTGATCCCTGGTACCACAAACAAAGAAAAATGTTTAGCCCTGAGTTTTTCCCCTGGGTGATTCAGACCTAGGTGATCAGGATTGGCCTGAGTGGGTGTCATCAGGTGCTAGGGTACCATGAGACTCAGGGCTCCCTGGCACAGCATCAGGAAGGCCTGAGAAGAACTCTTTCATTTCCTGCGAGGCAATGGACCTCACGCCAGGAGCCTGGAAGTAGCCAGCCTGGGGCCTGTCCCAGAAACTTATTCAAGTGGCCAAGGACAAGTCTTCTCACTCCCTGGGCCTTTAACCTCTGGCCCATGCCTAGCACATGCTCACTTGCTTCTGTGAGTCCTGCTTCCCTCAAAGAAATCTTCTGCTACCGCATCCTCTGGCTCTATATCTCCCCTCTCCCCCAAGTTAGGATGGCTCCAACTGCATGGGAGTAAAGAGGCCTGCTTGGTCCTCTATTCTGTCCACCATGAAGCCTGGCCTGGCTAATGGTAGGGTGAGCTCCAGGAAGCCAGAGCATGGGTAACAGGTGAGATCCCTAGGAAAACACATGGCTGCCGGGCTCTCGATGCCTCAGGCTTGAGGGCCAACAGAACCCCAGGGGAGCAGCCCTAACAGTCAGTAAAAACACTTCGTAAATAATCTCTGCTTAATTGTGGGATGATACTTCTGTAAACCTACATTTGTAAAACCTAAGTGTTTTTTGGTGCTTGGCATTGAACTTAGGCTCTTAAGCATGTCTTTCATATATATATATATATATATATATATATGAAAGGGAGATTATATATATATATATGAATTATGAACATATATATGAAGTTTATATATATATATATATATATATATATATATAGAGAGAGAGAGAGAGAGAGAGAGAGAGAGGAGAGGAGGAGGAGGGAGGAAAAAAGAAAGTTAGAAACATAGAAAAAAAAGGAGTACCTAATAGGTATTTGTTATTCTATAATGCTGATTTATTTGTTTACTATCTAATTCCCTGCCAGAATGTAAGTCCTACTGATATCTTGTCTATTTTTTTTACTACTGTATATTATATATTAGAACATAGTACAATGACTGGCAAATAAAAGATGCTCAACAAATATCGATTAACTAGTTAATTAATTAACTACTCAAATGGCTCTCAGAGTTATCCTGAATTATGTCAAACAGAGTGGGTCATTTGAAAGCAGCTAAGTTACAAGAGTAGCCTTTCAATTTTAATTGAATTGCAAAATTATAGATTGAGTTTAAAATTGTTGTATTTGTGTATGATTCACTCTGCTGTAGCTAATAACTTTGATCTCTCATGGTCTTATTATTTTAATTACCCTGAAGGATGCATCCTTATCTTTCTGGGTCTCTCTAAATTTTCATCTATATATTTTTAAGTCAGACCACCTTCTTTATAGCCTTCCATTCTGAGAAAAAAAATTGTCTAGCAAGTTTTGTAAGATGAAGTAGCAGATTTTTTTTAATTGTCACCCCAAAATTATTTATGGAGTATCCTGTAGTGTTCTGATACGTGCATACATTTGTAATCTCCTAATCAACTGAAATGTTTCAGTTGTCTCCTCCAACACTGGTCATTTTTCTGTGGAGAAAACATTTAAAATCCTTTCCCTTAACCTTTTTGAAATATTCAGCACATTATTATCTGTAGCCACCCTATTGTTCAATACCACGGCAGAGGTTCTTAATCCTGTCTAACTGCATCTTGATATCTGTTGACCCATCTCTTCCCATCCTTCCCTCCCAACTCCTCTCTCCAGCCTCTAGTAAACACTGCTCTACTCTCAACTTCTATGAGATCCACATAGAAATGAGATATTGTGGCATTTCTTTTTCTATGCCTAGCTTTTTCATTTAGTGTCTTTCAGTTCCATTAATATTGTCACAAATGACAAGATTTCATCCTTTATGTGGCTGAATAGTATTCCATTATATTTATTCCAAATTTTCCTCATCCATTCATCAGTTGGCAGATTCTTAGGCTGATTCATTCCATCCCTTGGCTATTGTGAATAGTGCTGCGAGAAACCTGGCATATATTGATAAATGTCTCTTCAATATACTGATTTCATCTGCTTTGAATACATACCCAGAAGTAGAATTGCTGTGTAATATGGTAGTTCTGGTTTTATTTATTTATTTATTGAGAAACTACCTTATTGTTTTCCAAATGGCTGCACTACTTGACATTCCTACCAACAGCAGGCAAACATTTTCTTTTCTTCACATCCTCATCAGCTCTTTGAGTGAGGTAGAATAGTACCTCAATTTTCATTCCCTGATATTTAGTGATATTGAGATTTTTTTTTCATTTACCAGTTGGCCATTTGTAGGTCTTTTTTTTTTTTTTTTGAGAAATGTCCATCTAGGTCTATTACTGTGTTTAAATCAGGTTTTTGTATTTTTGTCATTTTTTTAGTTCCTTACATATTCTGGGCTTTAATCTCTTGACACATGTATAGTCGCAAATATTTTCTCCCAGTCTTTAGCTGCCTCTTTATTCTGTTGATTGTTTCTTTTGCTGTGCTTTTTAGTTTGTGATCACAGTTGCCTCTTTTTGTTTTTGTTGCCTGGGTTTTACGTGTCTTGTCCAAAAAAATCCTTGCCTTTTCCAATGTCCTCTAGCACTTCCCCTTATGTATTATTCTAATAGTTTCATAGTTTCTGATCTTTCATTTAAGTCTTTAATCCATTTTGAGTTGATTTTTGTATATGCTGAGAGGTAGGGATCTAGTTTCATTCTTCTGCATGTGGTTGTCCAGTTTCCCAATCCCATTTATTAAAAACATTGTCCTGTCCCCATTGCATGGAACAGAAATTCTATTTGCATAAATTATAAATATTATGGTCCTTGAAATTTTAATTGTTAATTTTGACATTATAAGATCACATTAAAATTTAGTACCTAGAAATGGCCAAATTAAATCAGTAAGATATCTAAATTAGAAAGTATTAAGAAGTGAATTCAACCTAGTTTTCTTATTTGTTTAAAAATTTTTTTTACTAATGTGTTAGTATTTTAGCAAAGTTATCACAATGGGTTTAAAAGGCAGATAGACACATTATAACAGTCTATGAAGTAACAAAGGAATTTTATGCAATTAAAATATCACACAGTCATATGAGACTTATTGAATACCACATCCAGAAGAGAAATTCCACCTGTTAGCTTAAATCCAGTATTAGCACCTATAATACCTCTGAAAGT
Organism: Urocitellus parryii; assembly: GCF_045843805.1. Classification (NCBI taxonomy): domain Eukaryota; kingdom Metazoa; phylum Chordata; class Mammalia; order Rodentia; family Sciuridae; genus Urocitellus; species Urocitellus parryii. The sequence goes on along the minus strand of NC_135541.1, from coordinate 85,193,266 downwards.
AAAACTTTCAACTGCTTCATTCTCTCCTAATATATTTTCTTAACTTTCTCGAAATACAGTGCTCTCAAACTCATAAAAGAATGAAGGGCATAAGAAACCCAAACACTAGGGATATACAGACAAAAGAGAAGCCAGAAATATTGACTCAGACTTGAGACTCTGAAGTCACTTAACTTACTTGAATCAATCATAAAACTTTTGTGCAGTGAATACTGAATACTGAATATGAGGAATCATAAGGTTGCCCATAGGGCTAAAAATTGGCAATGTGCAGTATTATTTCCATATTTTTTCTCATGAGTTATATTTATAACAACTGTAATTAAAATATTTAATCTACTTGCTCATTACACATTCAGGGATATAACAAGGACATATATGTTTTGTTGAGAGCCACAGCCAAAGGGGCCCCAGCAAACTTCCAGCTGCCAGCTGATGATTGGCTCACAGCGCCCCAGCAACATCTAGCTGATTGGCTCCTCCACGGAGCTGCTCATTGGGGGACTTTTTTGGCTCCGCCCACGCAACCCAGCCAATCGGCCTCAAGAGCAGGAGGATAGTAGGAGGTGGAGAGGCTGGTGTGGGGGTGAGAGGCTTGTGGGAAGCAGATGGTGGCAGTTGGGCTCTGAGGGTTTTTTCCTAAGGAGCTGTTTTGTTTGGCGTTTGCAGTTCTAAAAATAAAGTTAGTTTCTTTTGACAAGTGGCTCCTGAATTGTGCCCAGCCAGACTGCGGCAATGTTTGATGACTTAGCATCAGCTTTATAGTACTTACTTATTTGTGTAATAAACAAGCAAAACATACTATAACTTTCCAATATTCAAGGTAATACAATAATACCTAAATGTCTCCAAAGGAAGTTACTGGAAACTTCATTAAATATTTCTTTAATTAGGTATACCTGCTATAATAAAACAACATTATACATTTATATATTTTTCTCAGTGAGCTTTATTTTGAGGAACTGAACAGCAGAAATCAATCATAAGATTTAAATTATGGCAAAACTGGTAGCTCTTTGAAAACTGAGAAATGCATTAGCATAACCACAGACATAATCTACCTCTCACCTGGAGAAAATCCATTTAATAATTTCAGGGAATTAGATTGAACATTGGCTAAGATATGACCCTTTGAAGTTTAAAGCCACCTGGAAATTGGCACAAGGAATAAGGAGAATTAATGGTACTGTTGACAGACAGGTAAGAAATAAAATTTGCACCGGGTTGACCAAATGCATATTTTATTAAACCCCCTTGAATAATAAAAAAAAAAGGTGAAATGCTTCCCATTGTGTTTTCTCAGAAACGAATCAAAAGATTAGAGTCCTCCACAACTTGGAGACACAAAGTGGATGCTAAGTGACTAGAGGTCACTCCGTGCTGTGGCTCTGACAGCAGATACAAAGGAATGATGCTCTGGAGAGGAGGTAGGGACACTCTGTGATCAACCAGTGGGTCCCAGCTGGAGGTGAGGTCTTTAATTCTTTGGTTTATCTTCCACTGCTCTTGCCTGATGGTAATTTCAGTCACTTAAAGTCCTGTATCAATAGGGTTGTTCAGGAGGGTCCTTGGGAAGTGTATATCTTCTCATTCTGTTTTTTGGGAGGATTTTTTGTTTGTTTTTGTGGTACTGGGGATTGAACTCAGGACCTTGTGCATGCAAGGCAAGCATTCTACCGACTGAGCCATATCCCTAGCCCTCATTCTGTTCTTGAACATATTTGGAGACTTTCTTCAGAACCTTCTCATGAGGAGTTTCCACACACAAGAAGATGGTATGTGCTATTAAATGAGCCAAACAGCCTTCAAGATATCAATGACCAGCAAGCTTCTCTGCTTCTTACACAGGTTATTCACAGGTTGAACTGTTTCTTCAAACTGCTGCCTATCAATCAGGTTCTCCAGTTGCACAGGGAACTTGGTCCGGAGCTGGCAATGTGTGCCACTGCTATAGTCTTGTTTTAGTTAGTTTTTTTTTTTTTTCTGCTGTGACTAAAAGACTTGACAAGAACAATTTTAGAGGAGGATCCTGGTTTCAGAGGTCTCAGTCCATAGGCAGCCAGCTCCATCATAAAGGAAGAGGTGGAGGGAAGTGGCTCACATGATTGATCAGAAAGCAGGGAGACAGACTTCACTCAGCAGGTACAAAACATAGACACCAAAGCCACATCCCCAGTGACCCACCTCCTCCAGCAGTACCCCACCCACCTTCAGTTACCACTCAGTTAATCCCACCAGGGGACTAATTCACTGATTTAGTTAAAGCTCTCATGACCTAATCATTTCTCCTCTAAACCTTCTTGCATTGTCTCACACATGAGCTTTTGGGGTCATCTCACATCCAAACCATAACAAGTCTCCTTGAATAAATACCTTTCCAGAACCAGTTCCTGGCGCAGCCTCCTGTCGAGGCCAGGACTGGCCCCCATGGCCTCTTCTGCCCTGCGGCTGTGGTTGATCTGCTTCCGCAGTCACTTAAATTCTCCAACCTAATTTTTTTTTTAAAGATATCCCAGATTACAAGAAATGAGGAGTGTTTAGGGATGTAGCTCAGCAGTAGAATTTGTCTGGCATTTGCAGGGCCCAGGGTTCTAGCCTCAGCAACAACAAAATAAAACAAAACAAAAACAAACAAACCAAAAAAGAAGAAAAGGAGTAACCAAGCATTACGCAGGAGATGGCCTTTGAAAGGACTGGGTCAAAATCAGCTCTCCTACATGTGAAATAAACAAATGCTTCTCAAGTGCTTAAGGATCTTAATGTCTTTTAAGTATCCTTTAACTATTGTTTAGACTCCACCACCCTAGTAAACTTGGCCCCCAGATCATCCTGATTCTTGTGTATTTTATTGTTTGAAATTCTTTATCTTTTTCTGCAGCAAGAGAGGTATCAGTCATCAAAAAAAAAAAAAAGTAAAAGGATAAAAAGATAATGAAATTGGTATATATTCCCCTAATTCAGCCATGGATTTCCACTAAAGTGGATTGCTTAAAAGCTGAGAAAGTTTGGAAGGTAATTTTGTTCCTGGTGCCCTGCTTATCTGAAATACAAACTTTTGTTTTAAGTATCCAAAGGAATATAATTGAAGATTGACTATTTAAATACTCTCAAAAATAATTATGTACCAATCCCTCAACTCCAGGACTTTGCATTTGTTCTTTCTCAACATCTAGAATGTTCTTATTATTCCTTAGTTCACAGCCTCACTTCTTTCACATTTGAGATCAAATCCGTCTCCTCAGAGAGACCAGACCTGACCCCTAGCTAAAAATGCACACCCCTTCTATACTCCCTCTCCTTGGACATGCTTTGTTTTTCTGTAGAGCACTTAAATTATCACCCAGTACTTGATTTGTGTGTCTTCTCCTGCCAGAGAACAAATTTTAGAGGACAATTATCCTGATGGTGGTCCAGAAGAGTTCCTAGGACAATAGTTACGCAAATATTTGTTGACTGAATCAAAATCACAAAAATACTAATGACTTTTCTTTCTTCCTAAATACAAAATGAGATTTTTAAAATTTAGAAAGTGAAAGTTCCCATATTAAAAAAAAAGAACTCTTAGTAAAGTCCAAGAAGAAAGTATCAAAACCTTTAAATCTCTAAGGTAAATTAATTTCTACCTAACACTGACACAATATCACCCATGGAAGAGGGGCATCTGCTTAATTACCATTGAATTACTAAACTCAGTCAATTCACCCAAGAAATCAGTCACACTTGTTGTTTGCCATTTCACAGAGAAAACAACTGGTTGCTTGGTTACATTTTTCACCACTGATTGGCTTCAGGTAAGTCAATGCTGAATGTCTCCTGGGAAAACCCAGTGGCTCAAAGTTGGCTTTCTTCTTAGCGCTTTCATTTTAGCTCACATTTTATTTTTCTGTTCTTCAGTGTTATAACTTTTATGATACTAAGAAAGATTTATTGATGTATTAATTAAGCACACAAATATTAGCATTTATGCATAAATCCTAGTAGTAAGGATTTAACATCCTTGTCCTTAACATGCTCCCAGTGTGGTAGGGACAGCTGAGAAATACACAAATGTGTGCCCTCTGGTGTCGTGCTGGTGCTGTCAGCCTGTGGCTCAGGTTCCTGGCTGAGCTGGCACTCTTGGGTCCCAGGTTCTGAGAATGCTCCTTTCTGCAGAGACTGTGGAGACAGAACATGGTGCCTGAGCCTGAGCCTTCCGAAACTCGACTTCAAAATCGTCAAAACCTTAGTGGGGATAGACATGGAGGTAGAACAACTCATTTCAAAACTGCAAGCAGTTTTCTGGAAAGTCTGACACTTGAATACATCTCTGAGTCAGATAATTCTGTTCTTTTTGAAAAGTCATCTAAATGGACTTTCAGTTATGCAAATGAAATAGTAAAACTCCAAATCAAAAAAGATCATTTTTGAGAAGTATGCAGCTTCAAGAAGTCAATGGCAGCAGGGTGTGGTGACACACACCTATAATCCCAGCAATTTGGAAGGCGGAGGCAGGAGGATAGTGAGTTCAAAGCAAGTCTCAGCAACTTAGTGAGGCCCTAAGTAACTCAGTGAGACCCCGTCTCTAAATAAAATACAAAAAAAGGGCTGGGGATGGAGGTCAGTGATTAAGTGTCCCTGAATTCACTCTCTAGTACCAAAGAAAGAAAGAAAGAAAGAAAGAAAGAAAGAAAGAAAGAAAGAGAAAGAAACAGAAGGAGGGAAGGAAGGAAGGAAAGAAGGAAGGAAGGAAGGAAGGAAGGAAGGAAGGAAGGAAGGAAGGAAGGAAGGAAGGAAGGAAGGAAACGAAGTTGTCGTAAATGGCTTTTGCCAACTCTGACAAATGAAGTAGTTGATATCTTCCCCTGAATATCTCACACGGCTCATAGTCAACATAACTACTTTGGAACTCAGGATATCCCCTTCTATAAACCTCTGTGCTTTGTATAGCCACCTGCTGTTCCCTCCTATCTTCCAGTTCTCCTTAAATGGTGTCCTTAGTCACCCTGGGTCACCCTTGACTGTCCTTTTCCTGTACCAGAAGATCCAATCCCTCAGCAAGTTCTGTGTTAGTTCTATCACAAAAACATCTGTCCACATGCCACCCTGGATGGAGACCATGATCACTTCTGACTGATGTATTCCAGTGGTTCCCCCATCTCTCCACATCCATTCTGCTCATCTCTAGTCCATTCTCCACTCAGGAACCAGAAAAAGCTCCCTCCTCCTCTTTAACTATTCTATTTTATAAACTAAGAACTTTAAAAAACCCCACATTTTCTGTGCTTCAGTGTTGAGTTAAATGGGTTTCATGATACTAAGAAAATTTTTTAGATTTTACTAAATACACAAATATTCAGGACTTCATAAGTGCTAATAGTAAGGAACTAATTTGCTTCTCCTTAACATGCTCCCCATGTGGAAGGATAGCTGAGAAACACACCGATGTGTGTCCACCAGCATAATGGAGGTGCCATCGTCAGTCGGAGCTCAAGCCCCCAGTTGAGCTGATACTCTTGGGTCCCAGGTTCTGAGAGTGCTCCTTTCTGAGAGACTGCTGGAAGCAGAACATCACATCTGAGCCATGTTCATTTTATAAATTAAGATTTTCTATAGAATAGTTTTAGGTACCTAGTAAAATTGAGCAATAAGTACACAGAGTTCTCATATACACCTTCTACCCCACATACGCACAGTCCCTCTGTCATCAACACCAACCACCAGTGGTTCATTTGTTACAATTGATGAACCTACATTGACAGACATTATTACCTGAAGTCTGCAGTGAACACCAGGACTCACTCCTTGGTGCTATGTGTTCTATGGATTCTGACAAACATATAATGGCATGTATTATGTAGCTTTATATAGAATAGCTTCACTGCTTTAGAAATCCTCTGGGCCCTGCCTATTTATCCCTCCCTGCCCCTCTAACTCTTAAGAACCACAGATCATTTTATAATCTTCATGGTTTCCCCTTTTCCACAGCATCATATAATAGAATCAAATGGTATGTAGCTCTTTTTTTTTCAGATTTCACATACTATTTTCACATAGTAATGTGCACTTAGAGTTACTCCATGACTCTTCATGGATTTACTGTCCATTTATTTTTCGCAGTGAATAATATTCCATTCTCTGGTCATATCACAGTTTACTCATTCATTCTTCTTTTGAAGGACATCGTGGTTAAAAAGATGCTACAAACATCCTTTTGCAGGTTTTTGTGTGGACAGGTCTTCAGTTCACTTTGGGAAATTCCAAGGAGCATGACTGCTTGATCATACAGAAAAAGTATATTTAATATTGTAAGAAACTAACAAACTGTCTTCCAAAGTGGCTGTACCATTATGCACTCCCACCAGAAAAGAGCAAGTGCTCCTGTTCCTTTGCAACTTTGCTGGCACTGGGTGTTCTAGATTTTGGCCATTGTGGTAGGTATGTAGTGACGGCTCCTTGTTGTTTTAGCTTGCTCATCCCCAATGACTTACAATGTTGAATGTCTTTTAATATGCTCATTTGCCACCTCTAGGTCTTCTTTGATGATGAGTCTGTAAGGGTATTTTGCCCATTTTTAAATCTCTTTGTTTATTTTTATTGTTGAGTTTTAAAAATTCTTTGTATATTTGGGATAACAATTCTTTATTTGTCTCCTGCAGATAGTAGGAGAAAACATTTGCTCACGTTTTTATTCTCTTGACATTGTCTTTCACAGAGCAGAATTTTTTAATTTTAATGAAACCCAGCTTATCAACTTTTAGTGCATTATAGTTATACATAATAGTGGGGTTCATTGTGACATATTCATAATGCATTTAACATAGCTTTCTCCTTTTGAGTGTCCAGTACTATCCCCTTCTCTGCCCTCCTCCCTCCCCCTGATTCCTTACTCTATCCCCTAATCTATTTATGGATTTTGCCTTTGGTGCCATATATAAAAAGCAACTGTCATAACTAAGGTCACTTGGATTTTCTCCTACATTATGTTTCAGGAGTTCTATATTTTTGTGTTTAATATTTAAACCTATGATCCAGTGTGAGGTAACTTTTATGAAAGGCATAAGCCCTGTGTCTAAATTCTTTATTTTATTTATTTACTTATTTTTGCATATGCATATCTGATTATTATATCCCCATTTGGTAAGAAGACAGTTTTTGCTCCATCAGATAAAATTTGCTCCTGTTTGTTTGTTCATTTGTTTATTTATTGCCATGCTGGTGATTAAATCCAGGGCTTCCCACATGGTAGGCAAGCATTCTACCACTGCGTCACATCCCAGCCCCTGGCCTTTGGTCCTTTGTGCAAGATCAATTGAATACATTTGTATGGGTCCATTTCTGGGTTCTCTGTCCAGTTCCATTGATCTGTTTGTCTATTTTTTTCCCCAATATTACTGTCTCGATTACTTTCTATCTAAAGTAAGTCTTGAAGTTGTGTAGTCTCAATCCTCCGACAGAAGAAACTTTTACTTTCTAAATTTTTGTTAACATATTTTTTGCAGTACTGGAGATTGAACCCAGGGCCACACACATTAAGCACGTATTCTGCCACTGAGCTACATCCCTGACCCTTTTATAAAAAAGAATCATTTTGAGACAGAGCCTTACTTAGTTGCCAAGGTCGGTCTTGAATCTTTGATCCTCCTGGGTCAGACTTCCAAGTCTCTGCGAGAACAGATGTGTGCCACCGTGCCCACCCATAAAGAGCTTTCAAATAATAAGTTTGTATTTCAAAAACACAACTCCTTTAGAGGCTTTTTCTTGTCCTAAGAATAAAGCCCATCACATTTAGCAAGGCCTCCAAGACACTCAGCGGACCTCTCCTTTTCTGTCTCTGGCTCCTCCACCTCATCATTTTTTGATCTCCTATTCAGAGGGACTTCTACTGCTTCTCTAAACACCCATGCTCTGTGCACCTCAGGCCTTCACACATGCTGTTTTGTTGCAGGGGAATATTCTTGCCAACCCTGTCCTCCCCTTCCCTCCCTCCACTTCCCACCACTCTCCTCATGCCAGGTTAGCTCCTTTCTTATCCTTTGGGTGTTCCCTTGATCCCGACTGCTCAGGAGCACCTTCAGTGACTCTCCTGACCTGGCCAAGTCCCCCAGGTCACATGCTGCATTTCACCTGCATCCTCTTTTGTGCTTATCTAATCTCAGTTCATTCTTTCTGTAGGTATTTTGTATACAGATGCCATTACTAGACCAAAATCTCTAGGAGGCCCAGGGACATTGTCATCGTGTTGACAGTGGTCTCCCTGGCACACGGCAAAGCATCCATAAATACCCTTTGAAGGAGAGAGTGATTGAAACCTGTAGCCTGCAGCTACACAATCACATACATATTTGAACAATTTAAGTGTGTTCCAAACTAGACCTTTACTAGTCTTGTCAATACTAGCCTTCTTTGAAAAGGCAGGATTCACATATAAAGAGTCCTTTATATATTTCACTAGGAATTAGGTAACACAAAAAAAGACATTTTACTATAGTTTTCTTGCTTATAAAATAACTCCAAGTTGCAATGAAGAGACAACATCTCTTTACTTCTCTGAAGTAGGTGTTCTGCAGAGAATATTATTACCAATAATAATTCTGTCATTAGACATTTTGGAGATCCAGAAAAAAACTGATGAGGAATCTACCAGCCTGCCCTTTGCTAAGGCCCTATAGAGCAGGTTGTAGTCCCTGCTTCGGGGGTATTTGTACCTAGAGAGACAGAAAAGAAAACAGTGGAGAGTGATTTTCTTGGTTCTAGCCCGGCTTTCTCCTCTGATACCATTTGTATTTTTGGTAGATAATTCTCAACAAGTCAATTAATTGGGGGAATGAGGGTACCACTGGCTCTAACTTTTAATACAGATTAAACTTAATTTGGTATAGAAAATGCAGTTTTAAAGGAAATTTTAAATTTTATTCAATGCTGTAAATAACTTTTTGATCTGTGAACTTGAAAAGGTAAAGACTTAGCCAGAACCTGCTTTGGAACTTTCCCAGGAATGAAATAAATTTCATTGAGCCTCAAACCTTGTGAGAATTCTGCAAGTACTAAGAATATGATCTGATAGAACAAATTCATTCATTCTTTCTTTTTTTCTTTGTTATTGGGAATTGAACCCAGAGTGCTACCACTGGGCTACATCTCCTGGTGTTTTTTGTTTTTTGTTTTGAGACAGAGTTTTGTTAAGTTGTCCAGTCTGGCCTCAAACTTGCCATCCTCCTGCCTCAGCCTCCCAAATTGCTGGGATTACAGGCATTCACTACTGTGCTTGGCAATTGAGATATATGTATATATATGGTATTGAAACCAGAGGGGCTTTACTACTGAGTCACATTCATAGCCTCCCCCGCTTTTGAGACAGGGTCTTACTAAGTTCCTTAAGGCCTCACTAAGTTACTGAGGCAGGCCTCAAACTTGTGATCCTCCTGACTCAGCCTGTTGAGTCACTGGGATTACAGTGTATTTCAAAGTTATCCTTAATAAGAAAATACCATGCTAATGTTTCAACTTAGAAACATTCCAAATAACTTCTAATTATTTTTCTATAATTTGGGGGCAAAAATTAATTGGTTTTATTAAAACAGTTCATTTGTTCATTCATTTATTCATTCCTCAAATATTTATTTAAAACCAAAAAGATACCAGCCCCACTTCAAAGTATTTCAGTGAGCAAAACACAGAAAGAGCTCTGACCTTGTGGGAAATTTATTTTAGTAGGAGAGTCATCCAATTAACCTTGAATATAATAAAAAGCAAATTATGCCACATTAATCCACTTGAAATATTTATTGAGCACATTCTAGAAGCCCAGAGTAAACAAAACAGGAAAAATTTCTACTCTTGTGCAGTCTAATTTCTAGCAGAAGATGGACAATGAATATAATAAATTAGTATATTATATCACATGTTAGAAGTAGTTAAAACTAACCAGTCTAAATCTGAAAGAAGAGGGAATGGTTGAAATATATTTTCTTTCTTTTCAAAAGTCCCAAAGATTTTCATACTCAGAAAACAAAAATGACACACTTTTTAAAGAAACTTTCTGTAAAAAAACATGACCATTCATATAAAATGTCTTTTAGGAAAAAAATGCAGCCTGGTACTGTAGTGCATGCCTGCAATCCCAGCAGCTCCAGAGGTTGAGGCAGGAGGATCATGAGTTCAAAGCCAGCCTCAGCAAAAGCAAGGTGCTAAGCAACTCAGTGAGACCCTGTCTCTAAATAAAATAAAAATAGGGGTGGGGATATGGCTTAGTGGTCCAGTGCCCCTGAGTTCAATCCCTGGTACCAAAAATAAAATAAAATAAAATTGCAAGTATATTCACTAGATTATGGATCAATTTGTTCCAAAAGTATCTATCAAGTGCCTTTTAGGCACAGAAGTGATGGCAGCAAATGATAACACAATTCCTTCTCCTGTGGGCAAATATTTTCTCTTTGCCTAAGAATTTCCTGACCAAGAAACAGATCTGAAAAAGCATGAATCATCTGCATAGCACATTTACCCTAAAGTTAAGGCCTTCTTTTTGAAGACTGCTTTGTTGTTGTTTTTGCTGCTGCTGTTTTTGCTACAAGCAAAACTTATTAAACTCAGGGGCTCTTAGCCACATCCCCAGCCCTTTTAAAAAATCTTTTGTTTTGAGACAGGGTCTTCCTGAGTTGCTTGGGGGCCTCACTAAGTTGTTGAGGCTGGCTTTGAACTTGTGATCCTCCTGTTGCAGCCTCCTGAGGCACTGGGATTACAGGTGTGCACCACCATGCCTGGATTGAAGACTGATTTTTGTGTTTGTTTTGTCATCTTCAAGTTTTCTGAAATACAAAAGTTATTTATAAGTGGCAGAGCGGAGAAAGGGTACCAGTCTTCACTGCTATCGATACAATTTCATTTTCACTGAAGGAAGGAAAACTTGCTTGTAGCTGTGTACCCCTGGCCACTCCTTATCCAAATGTGTTAACTGAGCCATGGAGGAAGGTGTCAGGGAAAGCATCTCCAGCTGCTGCACACTCCTCAGAGCAATCTGGGGGAAGAGAATGTAGTTTTAACAAGAATTCTTAAGAACCACTTCCATGGAGTCTTTTCAACCCTAGGTTCATGTAATATTCTTCAATGTTCCAATGTACAACTTGTGGAAGTTATTTTAAGGAAGAATGTGCCATATCTAATGTCTTAATGCCATAAAATGCTCCAAAGAATTTTGTGGTGGAATATTCTTTTTGCCATTTCTTAGAAACTCTTCCCATTTCTCCAGGTCCTAGCCTCTCACTCTTCCTTTGGCAAAGCATCCCTCTCCATCCACATGCTAGGACTGCCAATCAGGTATAACCAAGTTCTTTGGCCAAGCGGTGTGCCTGGGACCCGAGCCAGACCGGGCTGATTCTCCTGGGATTTGAATCTTTAGCAGGGTGACTCAAGGTGAAAACATACTTGCAGCCAAGGTTTTCTCATGGCAGAACCCTGAAGAGATCTTCCATTAGTTCCTGCCTTATAGATCCCCAAGTTTAATTGAGCTATCCCATATATCCTTCCAATAAAATGCCCTGTTATTTGCTTGAATGGTTTCTGTTGCTTGCATCCAAAGAATCCTAATATATATCTACCCATAGATAGGTTGAAATATATATTTAAACAATTATTCAACATATATATGTGTGTGTGTATATACGTTGAAAATAGCAAAAATGATTGTTTATTTTCTTTCTCTCTTTTTAAAAGCCATCTGGATAAAAGCCATCTGGAAGTTCACTCCTCAGCATACAAAAATATAGTTTAAATGTGTATGCCATATTCTTCTTAATGTATCGTTAAAACGTTTATAAAATCAATTACTTTTGAGAAGCAATTATAAGTAGATCAAGACTTTTTTTATGAAAAACTGCTAATGTCCAAATCAGTTTTACAATGAATACCAACTCCTACCTCCAAAATGAGTTACTAATAGCAGAAACAAAGTGAATCACTGTAATAGCCGTGTAGGAGCAACTGTCATAGTCTTTTCACTAAAAAGTGCCATGTGTATAAATAGGTGCATACACATCCATTTAGATCTGTACCAAACCAACATCTCCTTACTTAGAGGTAACTTCTAACTGGAAAGCTCAATTTTAATTGGAAACTCTTCTGATAACCATTTAGTTTTCTGGCCATTTTCTAATTAATAGAGAGGAAGAAAACCTTTATTCAACATCACCTTGATCACTGGATTCTGATTTTTTATTTCTGAACTGACAAAAAACATTTAGATATAAGCAAGAAGGTTTTATAAACTTCAAAAATATAGTATTGATGGTGAAAATATATATGCGTGTGCCTAAATAATATAGAAAATTATAATTAGATGACCTGTATTTTTATAGAAAGCTCTCTGTGGCTTTGAAACCCTTTTCCATACTGCACTAGTCAGTTTTGAACAAGAAACAAAACTTAACTCAGAGGGTTGGATGAAGAGACTTCAGGGAAGGGGCTACTTACGGAGACTGTGGGAAGGTCAAAGAGCAAACAAAGGATGTTTTTTGAGTGACAGGGACAAGAGGTGGAAACAGTGTTGCTCAGAACCAAAGGAGAAGCCAGTGCCAAGGAAGAGCGGCCACCCAGCTGCTGCCAAGGACATGGTGCAAATGCAGGGATAGAGGGCAGAATTATTCCACTGTCTCTCTCCCCAGCCTCTGATCCATGCTAAGCCAAGCAGAGGCCAGATGGCAAAGGAGTCCTGGCAAGGCAGCTATTAGGAAGCCGCCGATTCTTAGTGGGTAGAGAAGTTCGTGTGTGGATGCTAGGTGAAACCCAGTGAATAACCAGCCACGGACGACGCAGGCTACAGCTGACTCAGCGAGATTAAATGCCTGATTAAATTTACACAGCCCATAATCTCTGATCTGGGACTTAAATACCCGTTTCCAGACTCTCCAAAGCCAGTCCTATTTCCAATATGCTTTGTTAATGGCTTCGCTGCTGATGACTAAGGGATGCAGTAGGTGTTGCTTGAGTCAAATGTAATACTGTGTTTCAAGCCGAGCAAACTCAATAGGGATTCCTGTGGGGGTTCTTTGTTGTGTGTCTTCCATGGGGACGGGGTCCCTTAGGTGGATTGTCCAGTGAACCAGGTGAACACAGCGATGATGACTGTCTTGTTCTGGTGAGGTCACTAGATAATGCTGAAAACCATGAGAGCATAGACAGGAACAAAGCAGCAAAGATGTTGTCACATTGTGGGGGAGAGCCTGGCCACTGATGTCAGCAAGCCTGAGTCTGAATCTTCTCTCCCTCCCTCTCTCACCACTTGGGGTCTTGAACACTTAAGTCTCACTGCATTTATCTATTATTGAGGGTAAAAAAATGCCCATGTCCTAGGATGGGTGTGAGGATTAAAACAATGTTTATAGTGCTTAGCATTGTAGTTCCAGTGAACAATAGCTATAATGTATTGGACTCTTCTCATACCATTATTTTCCATAAAACAGACTTCACTACTTAGGGTGGCGCAATAGCCCTCATTTCACAAATATGGAGACCGAGTCCTAGAAAAATGATTTGTCTAAGATCACATAGATCATTACCAGTGCCCCAATCTGAATTCAAAAGCAGGGGTTTCTATTCTGTTATGCAATTCCAGGCAAGATGAAGTTCGAGTAGTTTTGCTGGTGGAGGTTTCTTACCAGAAACTAAAGAAATGTGCTTAAGCACACTTTTTTCTCGAACTTTCCCAGGTTGGTGTAATGGGCATGAGTTACACACTCTTTTCTGGTTATTCCTCTCATCAGTTTGCTGGGTCTCCTGTTGACATTTCAGACCTAGCCTTAGCAACGTTACTGTTTTTAAAATAAAGCCTGGTGTGCCCTTGAAGAATATGCCTTTCACCGTGGGGTAATTGGTTTGGAATCCCGATGCCTTTCTTTATCATCACGTGGAGCTGATTTGTGAGGAATATGGCTTTGATGCTTGAGGCTTGGCTTTGCGCCAGGAAGTCATTGTTGGGGATTCTGGCTGTTTGATGTTAAGATGCAATCTGCCCAGAAGCTGACGAGGCCTATTAATAGGAATTCAAACACTGTGTCACAAGCTTCACCAGGAGGGCCTGGACAGGGAGGCCTGAATAACGATTCTGACAGAGCCAGGAGACGTCATTGGACAGGACAGTGTGCCCTTGACACCACCTTGGGACTCAAGGAGGCATCTGAAACATGCCAGCAGCTCCTGTCCACTCGATCCTCACTTGATTCACTATTTTGGGCACACGATATGCCCCAATTAGGTGTCGTCTTTCCCACAGGACAGAGCTCCTTAGAGGCAGGGATTATGTCATTAATTCAGAAAGCATTCGTTGAGAGCCTCTTGCCACTGCCAGGCATTGTAGAAGGAGCCAGGAGCCTTATTCTTCTTTGTGCCCAGCACCTCGTCAAGAGACTAGAACATGGCAGACGTTCAGCAAGTGTTATGGGTAAAATACTACTCACTGAGGAGGCCAAACACAAACACTGCCTTCACTTGCACAGTGAATATATTTTGAATGTGATGTTTTCTCCAGATTGGAGGCATTACCCAAGTCTTTGGCATCAGGAAAATTAACTTGTGGCATATATGCCATAATTGTTAAATGGTTTCTGTTGATCTCATGATAAAAGGCTAGAACATTCCAGTTGATCAAACATTTTGACTGAAAGTTCATATTTGGTACTGTCAGTTAAGAAAAATAAGTTGAATATCTCAATAAAACATAAATCATTCCTTGATGGTCAAAAGGCAATGTGAGTCTCACAACCATCATTAAGAAACCATTTATCATTGGATAAGCTCTAGCTGTATACATGGGGTTAAAGGTTTTAGATTAATAAATGCTTACTCTATTATTGTGATTTATTTATTTTTTATACACAATTAATGAGACATAGTTATGATGAGCTTCCCCCAGGCTACAGTTAATTATTTTAAAAAATTATTTTAAAGAAGCAAAACTGTATCCACCCAAGGTTGTTTGTGAGAGCTACATAAAAGAAATTCATCTGAAAGAAAATAGATAGCTCTCAGAAGGGAAGGCTAGAAGCCCAGGCTTAGGAATAAATGGCAGGAACCAAGAGAGGTTAGGCTGCAGGAAACACAGCCAAGCAGCTGTGTGGCTATACTGCCACTGGACCCTCATTACCGCGGCCTTACCAAAAGTGTTTCTGTGACAGGGAGCGTGAGGCCCACAGAGGCTGAGCCAAGGTTTGGGGACCACAGTCTAGATGCCAGAACAGCGTGAGATGGAGGATTTTGCCCCTTGAACTTCTGTAGATAGAATTTGAGTCATGCTTCTCACAAGCCTTGTCTGTTGGCAGAGTAAAAATCAAAACAAACAAGAAAATAAAAACAAAAATAATAAAAAGGTCATTGATTACATAGACTGAGGGATTTTAAAACAAAGCAAAACATATTGTGTGTTATAATACCTTATGATGCAATCAATGAATAAATGTACAAAATATGTGCAGTAGAATAAAAATAGAATAAGTGCATGGTAGATTGAGTAATGTCTGCCCCCCCTCCCTGCCTTACACCCCCACCACCACCAAATTGTCCACATTCTAATCTTCAAAACCTCTAAATATGATGCTTTCATGGCAAGGGGATTTTGAATATGTAATAGGTCAGGATCTTGAGACAGGAAGATGAACCTGGATTATCTGGGTAGATCCCATATTCTCTCAGGGGTCCTGATAAGAGGGAAGCTGAAGGATCAAAGTCATAGGAGGATGTGTGACAGCGGAAGCAAGAGGTCGGACGGATTTATGAACAGTGCCAAGAGCCACAGAATGCAGGCAGCCTCTGGAAATGGAGTAAACAGATTCTCCCCTTCAGGAGGAACCAGTCCTGTCACCTTGATCCTAGCTCCATAAAACATTTTGAGACTTCTGACCCACAGACCTACAAGAGAATAAATTGTATTGTCTTAAGCCACTGAGTTTGTGGTAGTCACAAACAGTGACTGGAGGAAGCTACTGCAAATGATAAAGAAGAAATCTTAGCTATTTAAAGTCTGTAGTAAAAAAAAATGTGAATTCTAGATAAAGAGGAGATTCCAGAAAAATGCAAGATAGAATAAAACACACTTCAAGTTCGTTTGCTGCACTGGGATTCTTCAGTACTGTCTGTTCAGCTCCCTTCATTCTGTCAACCAGATTCTTTATAATGGGATCAACATGGTGATAATTTTGAATTTAACTCCCTGAGCCCAGCAGCATGACTACCAAACTTATAAAAAGAGGTTCTATCTTCCACCAAATAAAACATAAAAGCAAGAATTAAAAAGAAAATACTATTTTCTGTGCTTAACTTTTACCTAGTTTTGATGATCTTTCTAATATCAATGAAACAACTTTTCATTGATAGGGTAGAACTAGAGGATGTACTAGGTTTTTTAGGAGAAACAAAGTAAGAAGTGTAAATACTTAGATTTTATATATTTTTAAGTAGTTTAACAAGTCATAGAAATTAATAATGGAACTGATTATTAAAAGTGATTCAATCTTTTTTCTTTTTCTTTTCTCTTCCCTTCCTCCTCCTCCTCCTCCCCTTCTCCTCCTCCCCCTCTCTTCCTCCCCCTTCTCCTCCTCTCCTTTCTCCTCTTCCTCCTCTTCCTCCTCCTCCTCCTCCCCTTCTCCTCCTCCCCCTCTCTTCCTCCCCCTTCTCCTCCTCTCCCTTCTCCTCTTCCTCCTCTTCCTCCTCCTCCTCTTCCTCCTCCTCCTCTTTCTCCTCTCTCTCTCTCTCTCTCTCTCTCTCTCTCTCTCTCTCTCCCCCCCCCCAGGGATTGAACCCAGGGCCTCATTTATGTTAGGCAAGCTTTCTACTATCAAGTTACATCCCTCAGTCTTCCTTTAAATTTTATTTTGGACATGGTCTCATTAAGTTGCAATCTTCCTTTTAAATGCATGTTTTTCAATATTTGCAGTTTAAAACAAATTCTTTTTAATAAGCTATTTTGAAAGAAGACTTCTATAATAAAATTTCTTTCTTTTCTTCTCCCTAGCAATCATTTAAAATCATTTCTACCCAAAAAATTCTTCATCATTTTAAGACATGTAGCCTCCTTACTCCTATCCATTTCCCCAATCAATGGAACCTGTAATATTGATTTTTTTTTAAATCCAGTGTGATATCAAAGCACTGTATCAAAGTCAGTTGGGTCACTGAGGTAAAACATATATCTCTGTATGCCAGTTCCCTCCCCTTATTTATCTATGTGCCATGGTTAGCTGAAAGGACTTCCAAATAGTCTTTCATTACCTATTATAGATGAGTTAAGAATAAACATGTTGGGCTGTCTGTGTAGCTCAGTAGTAGAGCACATGGCTAGCATGCATGAGGACTTGGGTTCAATCCCAGCACCAAAAATAAAATAAAATAAACACTTTAATACTTAAAAGAATCCTCTTGTTGCAGTTAAGTGAGAATAGATGTTCTTTTTTTAAAAAGAGAGAAAGAGAGCCAGAGAATTTTAATATTTATTTTTTAATTTTCGGCGGACACAATATCTTTGTTGGTATGTGGTGCTGAGGATCGAACCTGGGCCGCACACATGACAGGTGAGCGTGCTACCGCTTGAGCCACATCACCAGCCCCAGAATAGATGTTCTTTAAAAGTAATTTGAAACACTAAATACAATGAAATGTAGCGTTCTGTTGTTATATAAAGATAAAGGCAAGAATGGCATAACAGTGATATAGTTGCATAAAAGGAAAATAATATTTATTACTTTTGAAGGAAAGAGAGCAAGCTGATAGAAAACACTCTTTATTTTACAATAGTGAACTTGATTTTGTGTAAGAAACAGTTTCAGTTTTCTCTTTTCTCTTCCATGATGGATAAGAGAGATGGA
The DNA here is from genome assembly GCF_045843805.1 of Urocitellus parryii. Lineage (NCBI taxonomy): Eukaryota > Metazoa > Chordata > Mammalia > Rodentia > Sciuridae > Urocitellus > Urocitellus parryii. Next base: position 85,175,441 of record NC_135541.1, on the reverse strand, counting down.
TCAGCTTTTTGTTGCAGTCCGTTGAGTGTAACAATTCCATATTCTCTTCTTTCAGGAAGAAAAAATGAAGATCTAATTCAAAGCAAAAAAAAATAATTTACAGTTGACTGATTAAATCACATAAAATATAGGTTTACATAGTTGTTTTAAATAGTTAAGCTAGTGTTTGTTTTTCTCCCCAATTGTAACCTTTTTAAAAGCATCTAATCCTATCATTGATAAAAATCACAGTGTTCGAAGAGTAAGGCAATTATCCTTACTTCTGTGAGCAAGATTTTGCCCCAGTAATGTTTTGATGTTGTGTGAATCTTGTAAACAATAGTTCATATTTAATGAATTATTATCCATTAATATATGGCCATCCCTCAGTATCTGTGGGTTCCATATCTATAGATACAACCAACCAGGGATCAAAAATATTCAAAAAGAAAATGGTACTGATACTGAACATATGCAGGCATTTTTCTTATCATTACTCCCTACACAATATAATGACTATTCACATAAAATTCACATTGTGTTAGGTATCATAAGTCATCTAGAGATGATTTAAATTATTGCAGAAGGGTATGTGTAGGTTATATGCAAATACTATATCATTTAGCATATAGGACTTGGGCATCCTAGGATTTAGTATCAGTTGGAGGTCCCACAACTAGTTCTGCAGTGGATACTGAGGAAAAACTGCCTGTGCCTGTAAAGAGGTAATTACATTAAAATTAGGCCATTAGGTTAGGACCCTACTCCATTATTACTGGTTTCTCCATAAGAGGAAGGAACATGAGAGGCAATGTGAGGATGTAGCAAGAAGATGGCCAGGCCATCTGTAACCCAGGGAGAGAGGCCTCAAAAGAAAATAAATTTGTCCATCTTTTTCTTGAACTTACAGCTCCAGAGCTGTGAGAAAATAGTGTTCTGTTGTTGAAACTACTCTGTGGCATTTTGTTATGGCAGCCGTAGCAACTAACACACTGGGAATTTTTGAGAATGACCAAAGGGTTGCTGTCAATAAATATGATGAGCTAACAAGTTAAAATGGAATTGTCCTAGACAAAACAGGAGAAATGTCAAGTCAATCAGAGTTAATGCAGGAGAGCCTGCTTGACAGAGAGGATGGGAGAAATGAATCCGAAGGGATTCCAAGTCACAGGAGCTCCTGAGTCCGGGTACGGTTAAGACATATCCTAACATCTATGGCTGTGTGTGTGTGTGTGTGTGTGTGTGTGTGTGTGTGTGTGTGTAGTACTAGAAATTGAAACTAGGGGTGCTGTACCACTGAGCTACATCCCCAGACCTTTTTATTTTATTTTGAGGCAGGTCTTACTGAATCCCAGGTTGACCTTGAACTTGAACATCCTCCTGCCTCAGTCTCTCACATAGCTGGGATTATAGGCGTGCAACATGGCCCCTGAGATTTGTGTTTTTAAGAAACCATTCTGGGGGCTGGGGATGTGGCTCAAGTGGTAGCGCGCTCGCCTGGCATGCGTGCGGCCCAGGTTCGATCCTCAGCACCACATACCAACAAAGATGTTGTGTCCGCCGAGAACTAAAAAATAAATATTAAAAAAAAAAATTCTCTCTCTCTCTCTCTCTCTCTCTCTCTCTCTCTCTCTCTCTCTCTCTCTCCTCTCTCACTCTTGAAAAAAAAAAAAAGAAACCATTCTGGTGACATTTTTGGGGGCTGGGTGGTAAAGCAGGAATTTACTGAAAAAAGTAAAATCCTGCTTGAAATAAGGGGGTCACATGAGGATACAGGAGGTGAACAGATGCAAAGGATCGTAAGAAACTAGAACCACCAGGAATTCTCACCTGCCTATTCTGCATCTGAGGATTCAACCAACTGCAGATCAAAAATGTGTGGAAAAAAATTGCAACTGTACAGAACATATACTGACATTTTCCTTTTGCATTGTTGCCTAAGCAATACAGTACAATCATTTTTCATAGCACCCACATTGGATTAGGTATTATCAGTAATTTAGAAATGATTTAAAATACGTGGAGGATGTGCAGAGGTTATATGCAAATGCTACACTATTTTGTATACAGGACTTAGGCATCTCAGGATCTTATTATCAGAGGGAGGTCTTATAACCAACTCTCTAATGAATACAGAGGGACAACTGTATATGTAGGGGACAAGGGACAAATCAAGAAATCATGTTTTGGGGGCTGGGGATGTGGCTCAAGCGTAGCGCGCTGGCCTGGCATGCGTGCGGCCCAGGTTCGATCCTCAGCACCACATACAAACAAAGATTTTGTGTCCGCCGAAAACTGAAAAATAAATATTGAAATTCTCTCTCTCTCTCTCTCTCTCTCTCTCTTAAAAAAAAAAAAAAGAAATCATGTTTTGGCTTGAGTTCTTTAGCCAATGTAGATAGATAGAAAACAAAGAGGAAGAACAAGTTTGGAAGTAACTTAAATTTACTTCTTAAAATAGCAAATGGTGGCCTTGGGTGTTTAACATTTAGGTCCTGACTCTACATTACGGCATATGATAAAATTAAAATTGATGAAAATTAGTATTTAAAATGTGTGTTAAAGGTGAAATAAATTTCCATCTCCTATTTGAAAAGGTGTTAGATAATCAGTAAAATAATGTTTTTAATATAATTTAAATTACTCAAAATTGCTTCTGGACAGTAAGGAAAACTTTTGTAGTTAACCAGCTTATATTATTACTTATTGAGAAACTGTGAGGACATCTTCTCTCACTAGGGATAGAGACTCTACACATCTGATACAAGCAATGTTTGACAATATCAAGGTCTGAGTGGCAGGAAGATTTGGTCAATCAACCTTGAAACCAGTTGTTTACTAGCTCCTTGGATGATCAGTCATTAATATCTTCCCCTTTTCCTGACTCATCAGCTTTTCAGTAACTTTATCAACAGGAGTCATTTATTGACCCATTCAACGATCCTGCCTACTGCCTAGAAGTCCTGGGTAAGTCTGGGGGACAGAAATTTAAGGAAGCATATGACTGTTGTTCTCAAGTTGCTCAGCCTGTCATGAAGCTACCAAAAACATCACCAACAATCTCAGTTAGTGTGGTGATGGCCTTAATAAAACTATTCACAGAGAAGCTAGTTCTGGTAATATATGCCTGTAATCCTAGCAGGGAGACTGAGGTAGGAGGATCTAACACAAGTTCAAAGCCAGCCTGTGCAACTTAGTGAGACCCTGTCTTGAAAATTTAAAAGGGCTGGGGATTTAGCTTAGCATTAGAGTACCGCTAGGTTCAATCTCCCGTACTGCAAATAAATAAATAAATAAATGAATGAATAAATAAATAAATAAATAAATAAATGGAGGAGGAAGAGGTGGAGGAGGAGGAGGAAAAGGAGAGGAGGAAGAAGAAAAAAGAGAAAAAAAGTCAGTTTAGCTTTTTCTCTGCAGCCCTTCCTTTCCTCTGTGACTTCCACAAATACCCCTTAATTGTTGGGATGGATGGGGAAAAGACTAACTCAAAAATTCAGTTGTCACCTGTGGCAATTCATTTCCACTTGAACCTGTTGCCTGCTTACCATGTGCTAGGTCTGGGAGATGTGATGGACAAAAGATACACGGTCCTAGCTCTCAGAGAGCTTACACTTATTGGGAAGGATGGATATCAACAAATACTTGTCTCAATTCAGGCTCTTCTCCCTCTCAATTTAGTTCAGCTGAGGACTCAGATAAGCACCACCTCCCATCATCAGAAGTGCCTAAGCAGTGAGGAAGATCAGAGCCCAGGGATGGAGCGACTGACTACCCCACATGGCAGAGAGACCATGAAGATTTGGGCAGAAGCCACAGAAATAGTCACAGGTAAGTAGCCTGAGTGGATAGGATAATGTGACAGCAGAGCCACACATTTAAGACTATAAGCTTTGGAGCCAGCCTTCCTAGATAAGAATCCCAGATCTTCCGCTCATTAACTGGGAGTGTGACCCTAGATACACACCTTACTTCTATCAAGATAATAACAGCAGGTGCCTCATGGTTTAAGAATTTAAAAAAACTTGCCTGAAACACAAAATTATGTGGCAGAATAAGTGCTCTTTAATTTCATATTTTTAAGAAGAAGCTACATAATTAAAATGTTTTAAAAGAATGATGGTGATTATAAATATTTTGTACCCATATGTAAATTGGCTTTAAATTTGGAATTCAGTGTTCTTCTCACAAGGTACATGCTAATTCATAATTTGTTCATGCAACTACTTATTTACATAGGAGCTCAAATGCTCAGAGAAAGGTGTGGAAAGATGTACATGACATAGCTGAGAACGATTCTCTCCATAGAGAATTGAACTGGAGATGCTCAAATTCTTTAGCTTTTCATAAAATATTTGATTTCTTCTTTATGATGAAAATGTATTCATGAATTAAACATAATTTTAACAGGTAAAAAATTCTAAAAAAGAAATGTTAACACTCAGCTGGAGATGTAAAAGGAGGGATATCTACATTTAAATGACATTTCCCCAAATACTGATTGCAAACCTAGTTCTCTTGACTCACCCCACTAAGTATTTTAGGGTATGCAAAGTACATGTAGAGTTACCCAATCTCTTGCAAAAGTCCTTTTCCCTCATTTCTGGCTACTCTGACTTGAATTTGATTGGACCTTGGGGGTGGGTAGGGTTTTGATTGGTGTAGCTAATCCAGGTGAGCAGTGTAAGCAGAAGTGGGGGAGGAAAACAGAAAAGTTTTAGGAAACAGCAAGTGGGTGAGTTTGATTGGTCACGGCGTACTGGAAAGAGAATTATATTATGGAAACTTGGAGAGGTAGATTAGATTTAGTGCATTCAAGTGCCTTGAATGCCGTGTTGTCAGTTTAGCTTTATTTCTTTATGTAAATGAGAAGTACTGAAGGATTTTTGAGTAGAAGAGAAACCCAGGCTTAGGAGGAATTTTTTAGTAGCAGTATAGAAGTGGATTTAAGTGAGCTTCTTTGGGGAATTTTAATTGGTCAGTGTAAGAGAATGAAGACTTGGCTCATAGGTAATAGGGGAAAATGGGGGAGAAAGCACAGATTGGGGGTAAGAGATAGAACATTAAGTTAATTGTTTAAAAAAAAGGTCAAAAGATTAGCAAGAAGTGTAGATAAAAAAAGATGTACAGGCTACTTCCATGTTTTCAGGATTAAATTTTTATAAAATAATGCCATTTTCGGGAAACAGAAAAACCACCAGAAAGGTTACTTAGCAACGGCAGCAGGTTTATTTTAAGACATTTTGAGATTGAATCTCTAGGTAGGCATCTGAGCAAAACAAACATCAGTCATTGGAAACTCTGTCCTAGAGTCATCTGCAGTGAAAAATATATGGAAAATGTAGGTGTGGATACAGTTGCTTGATAGAACATGCAGAAAAGGAGGAGAGTGATGAGAGTCTTGAGGAACAGGTGATTTTGAGGATATTGGCGATTAGGGAAACGGGGGAGAGACAGAGGAGGTCACCGGGAGAAGCAAGAGGATAACCAGGGTCATGCCTTTAAATATGGTGGAGAAGCCAGGTAAAGTGGCGCATGCCTGTAATTGCAGTAACTCTGGAGGCTGAGGCAGACAGACAGCAAGTTGAAGGCCAGTTTCAGCAATTTAATAAGTAACTTGGCTAGACCCCTGTTTCAAAATAAAAAAATAAAATGGACTGGGGATGTAGTTCAGTGGTAAAACACCCCTGGGTTCAATCCCTGGTACAAAAAAAAAAAAAAAAGATTCACTTAAAGGAAGTGGAGAATATTTCAAAAAAGGAGAGCAGCAAAGAGTTCAGGAAAATAAGGTCCAAATGGGTAGATTAATTCTCTGATGCCAGAAATATCCTCTTATAAAATATTAAGATTTTTTGCAAATTGAAATATCTATATGTATAAAGAGTGCTAAAGACATATTCACCTGTGGAGCCACCGGGCTAATCAAGAGAGAGTATTTCCAGCACAGTATCTTGCACAAAGTGCTCAGTAGACCTCCAGCTGTGTGCAGTTAGTACGGGGGCAGGTTTGATCAGGCAAGAAGAAGAGAATGAATCTTAAGTTGAAAGCCTGCCCAAAAGAGCTGTATTATCTGAGGTCAGATGAAGTAAAAAGTCAAATACTGAAGTCAGGGTCAGTGGGGACAAGGGGACAGTATTTTGTAAGTCTGTGCAGGTTTGGGGTTGTGTAATCCTGTGTTATGCAAGCAATGTTCGGTGACCTACTGGCACGGAGGTAACATCAAAGTTAGCTTTAATTCTCTAAGCTGGGAGAATTTGGCCTCTGGAATTCTAGATAGTTAAGGGTTACAGGTATGTGGTGCTCCTGCATCAGATCTAAAATGACAAGATTCTGGGAGCTTTCAAAAATTTGCTCTGACTACTGATAAAAGTGAGATTCTGGCTGATTTAGATACTTGGCTGTTGTCATGTTAGCAAATCATTCCACTCAGTTCCCCAAATGGCAATGACATTTAACTAAGAACATGTGAAAAGGCTGATAGACATCGATCCCAACAGAATAGTTCCCTAATATAATGCTGCATTGTTTCCACCTTATATTCAAACAGAGCTGCCTATTTTCAGGTATTAAAGAGCTTGGAGTGCCTGCTAAGATCTCTATGTGGCTAAGTGGCACCTTGAACTTAATGTGTCCTAAGCAGATTTTTTTTCTTTCCAGAACTGGGAATACTGAGAATCGAACCCAGGACCTTGCACATGCTAGGCAAGTGCTCTACCACTGAGCTACATCCCTAGCCCTCTAAGCAGAATTTTTTTTTTAATCTCTGCTGTCTTGCACAGTCTTCTCCATTTTAGTAAATGTCACACAGATGCCTTAGGAATCTTCCTTAATCATGATCCTTTCCTTCAAACCCTAATTGAGTACATCAAAGTTTGTCATCTTCAGAATATATCCTGATTTTATCTAGCACAGATATTAAATAGGTAAGCTCTTGAGGCAGAATTCTTAGGTCTGAATTGTAGCTCTAACACTTACTACCTAAGTCATTATGGCTGAATTATTTTACCTCTCTGTGTCAATTTCCTCCTATGTAAAATAAATGTAACAATGGCACCTACCTCACAGGACTGATTGTAGAAATGATGTTAACACATATAAAGTATTTGTCATTAGAACTGGCTATAGTAGGTGCTCAGTGAAGGTAGTTAGTACTACCTCTACTATGGTTTCAATAAGTGTCATACAACTATCCATGTGGTAAAGGCTTGTTCTCTGGGGTGGTGCTATTGGTAAGTGGTAGAACCTTTAAAAGTTGGGGTCTGATGGGAGGTCCTTATGTCACTGAAGTTGTACCCAAAGAGGGAATAGTGAGACCCAAGTTTCTTCCTCTTTCTGTTAATTTACTCTGCTCCCTGGCTTATGAGGAGAGCATTTTTGTTTCACTGTGTGCTCCCACCAAGGTGTCTCACTCTCACCAGAGACCCAAAGCAATAGGGTCACTTGATCTTCAACTAGAAACTCCAGAATCATAAGTCACAATAAACCTCTGCCCCCCCCCACCTTTTTATTTATTTGTTTGTTTGTTTCAGCAATGGGAATCAACCCCAGGGCCTCACACACACCAGGAAAGCATTCTCTCACTGAGCCACATCCTCAGCTCCTTAACCTTTTCTCTTTACAAGTTAATTACCTTGAGTATTTCATTATAATAATGGGAAGGTGAGATGAGCCAACCCTCATCTTCCCCCACCTGGATTACTGAAACCATTGATACCTACCAAGATTCCCTATTTTATTTTTTACTATGGTCTACACTGCTACCAAAGTAAACTTTCAAAAATATAAACCACACTGGAATGGTGGTGCACACCTCTAATGCCAGTGGCTTGGGAGGCTGAGGCAGGAGGATTGCAAGTTTGAGGCCAACCTCAGCAACTTATGGAGACCTGCGGCAACTTAGCAAGATCCTGTCTCAAAATAAAAAATAGGAAGGACTGAGGAACCCAGTGTGGTGGTGCATGCTGGTACTCTCAGTGAGTCGGGAGGCTGAAGCAGGAGGATTGCAAGCTCGAGGCAGTAAGAAACTTAGTGATGCACTAAGTCACCTAGTGCAACTCTGTCTCAAAATAAATAAATAAATAAAAAGGACTGGGGGGCGTGTCAAAGTGGTTAGACACCACTGGGTTCAGTCTCCAGTAACACACACACACACACAAAGACTGGGAATGTAGCTCAGTGATAAAGTGCCCCTGGATTCAGTTTATATAAAAAGTATGTAAAAATACATATAATTCAGATCAAGCCATTCAGCTGTTCAAAGTCCTCCAACAGCTTCCCAATTGCAAAGAATTCCAAAGCTCTTATCACCACCAATAAGGCCCATGCAGGTCTGGCTTCCACTAATAGCTCATCATACAAAACTCTCTCCTTGCATGGCTGTACTTGATTTTTCCCTTCCTACTATTTCTCAGAATTACCACGTCACTCTGGTACAGACATCAGCACTGGCAGTCCCTCTTTCCAGTAAGCCACAAGTTAGAACATCCTCGATTCATCCAACTTCACATAGATACTGAAAGACTGTCCCAAATTACTATTTCCCCCATTGCCTGTTTTGGTTTTCATAGTGCTTATAAGTTATTTATTTATTTCTGGCCATCTTCCCCTGCTACGATGACTGCTTTCATAATCCATCTGATTCATCAGTATGCCCCTGTGATTAAAACAGTAGCTGAACATCATAGGAGCTCAGTCAATGTTTGTTGAATAAACGAATGAATGGGGAATTTTCTTGTCTTCCCATATTCTCCATCCATCTCCTCTTTGCTCCCAATTAAACACTTTAGAAACCATTTAGCTCAACCCTCTTGTTTTACAGAGGAAGAAAACTGCCTGCAGAGGTAGACCTGCCTAGTCTTGGGACAACCTCTCACACCTGCTTCTTTCTACATCACTGCCCCCCACCTTCCTCCATCCACACCCTGCTGTATCCCAGGGCATGCTATCATGAGCACTGGTAGCTACAAGCATTTTTAGAAGGCTCTTCTCTTTTATCTTCCACCTTTGGGGGGGGGTCTCTCTGTCTGTTCTCCTCCTTCTCCTTCTGCCTTTCCTGAGACTCATTCTCAGGGTTCCGCTTTTGATCCACTCTCCCCACTTCTCTTCCAGGTACTCATCCATCACCCTGACTTCAACTACCATCGACTCAGCTGAAGAGTCTGTACCTGCAGCTCAGATTTCTCCCCTCATCCTCAGCTCACACTTGTGCTCACTTGACACATCCATCTGGATGTCTCTGAGCCTCACACACTCAGCATTCTCAAAGTAGAAGCCATTCTCCATCAAAATTGCTCTTCCTTCAGTGCTCCCTACTGCATGAATGGTAACAAGCCACCCAATCAGGGAACCTCCTCATTCTCTGTTCCCTTCAAAAAAAAAAAAAACCTTAAAGATGAGTCTACTTCTCAAAAAATTGTCACATCTATTTATCCCATTTTCTCTGCTACTTTTTTATTTACACCTATCATCACCTCTCACGAGGACGATAACAGTCACCTAATTAGGAATTTTTGAAAACATGGGTCTGAACCCATTAGCAAAGTGTCAAATCACTTTTGTGAATCATAACAAGCTTTTAAAAGACTCTTAGCTGAGTGTGGTGGCTTACACTTCTAATCCCAGCGACTCCAGAGGCTAAGGCAGGAAAATCACAAGTTTCAAGCCACACACAGCAATCTAGCAAGACCCTGTCTCAAAATTTAAAAAAATAATAATAAGGGCAGCAGAATACAACAGACACTGGTGTGGCTGTATGTATGTATAAACATGGCTGTATAACCAATGTGATCCTGCAATCTGTACACATGGAAAAATAAGAATTCATACCCCATTTGAATCAAATATATGATATGTCAAGATCATTGTATTGTCTTGAGCAACTAATAAAAAAAAGAACTGGGGATATAGTTCAGTAGTAGAAAACCCCTGGGTTCAATTCCCAGTATGCCCCATCCCCCCAAAATCTTAAACTTACATATAAAATCCAAAAAGTAGCAGGACCAAAGCTAGTAGCAACATGGAGACATTTACTGGCAGCTTTTCCTGTTTTTGTAAAGGTCAATTCTGAAAATATTTTCAACAAGGGAGAAAACACAAGCCTGCCCTGCACCATACACTTAACCGGAGTGGAAAAAAGTTTACATGAATAGCAAAAGTGAGCAGTATTGTCAAATGCAGTAGAAGTTCACTTTAATGTTATTTACATATATCTCATGATGGTGAAGGAATTTAGTCTGTTTCTAAGGTGCTCTATGTTGCTCAGACCCCTCATGCCTCCTGCCCTGGGATCTTGACCTGGAATCCACCTTTTTTCCTTATTGTCTCTAGCAGCCCTCTTGGACTTGAAATAGTGGTCAGGTATTCATTTTAGTTCGGTCAGTACAGTTTGATTCTTTGATTCCGTGATCCTGGTCAGGAGCTAAGCTTTCTGGACACGATGGAATTTTCCTCAGTGTCAACAAGTCTAGTAACCACCTCTCCCTCCCAGCTTTCTCCTTCCTGCAGTAACTCCTGAATTTGAATAGGAATCATTCTGAGTCGCTCCATCAGTAGCTCTCACCAACTTCCATCTTCCCAGTCTTTGTGAGCATCGAATTCCCAGGACAGTTCCCAGGGCGAGGAACATGACCACATGAGGAAACCAAGGTTTCAGAAAGTGGGGAGCTCTACAACTAAGGTTAGTGAATGTCCCACTCACCCCAACACCTCCCAGGCCCCATCTCCCAGCCAGCTGTAATCAGAATTTTTAAAACATGAAATAAAATGGAATAGAATAGAAAATGTCTGACTACAGCACATGTGGTCAGGTTGAGCAGTTATGTACGGTTGTATACAAACATGGGGTTTCCTGTGGGTCATGCCATGTTATCCTGCCTTCATTTTTGTTGCCCTCTTACTCATTTTCCACCCTGAGAATCACCTTTCTAAAAAGCAAGTGCAACATAGGAAAGGTTAAGTACTGCACCCAAAGTCAAAAGAAGCCGGAATTGAAATCTGCCTCTGGCACCTCATGGCTGTGTGACCATGCATGGGTAACATCAGCAATGACCTTTGTTCTCCTGGTATGTTAAGTGGGAAAAGTATCATGAATCCAGGGTCAGGGCCACAGCCAGCCTCACACAAGCCACTTTAAATCACATACTTTTAATCTTTGCCAGAATCCAAAGGTATTTATATTATTTTTGTTTTGTTAATGGAACTGAAGCTCAGAGAAACTAAGTAATTTGCTCATGGTCACATTGCTAGTATGTTTCTGAGCAAGGATTTCATTTCAAGATTCTCCACGTTCTTTCCATTGAGCATGAATTTCTACTGCTCTACATATGAGGTTTGTCAGCTCACGACTGACTTCTCAGAGTCACATAACTCAATTAATTGTGTATGTATTAAGCATTACTTTTCAACATAACTCAAGTTGGGGGCTATACGGAAAAGACAAAAGTACGATGTGTACTGCTGCTATGGAATGTACATTTAACTTAGAAAACACTGATACTACAGATCAACAGTCAGTGTGTTCATGGTGCTGACTATATGAAGCATGTTAAGATATTTTCAAATTGTAACATTATCCTATTATAAATTTAAGTTACTCTTAATGAAAGAAATCAATCTATATTTCATACAATGCACCAAGATTCTAGTTTAATGGTATAATTTGTAGATTAAAAATCCATATGGATATGAAATGAATATAAGTTGGTTATTTTAAAATTGAGAGGAAGGTACCCCTTTTCAGAGATTAAGACTATAGGAATGACACAGTGGTTTCTTGCATTTTTAAAAATAAGCCCCAATGTATTTGTATTTTACCGAATTATCAGCATTTTTACAAACAAAATTGGTCTACTTTCCAATTAAGGACTAATAGGAACCATAAATGGGCATAATTACTAGGTGTCAATTAAAAATAAAAAATATATTTTTAATAAACATAATTTGCTTAAGATGCCTCGTAACCATGAAACCAAGTCACTTGGCAATGAATTTAAAAGCATGTGTGTACAAGCAGCAGGGAGAGGAACTTAATTAACATTACCCTACAGCCCTTTCCTACCTGGTATGCTCCTAAAAGAGAGAGGAGTTTCAATCATAATCTGAGGAAGACACAACTATATTTCTGATATAAGAAATTAATTGATTCTGAATGAAGTTATTCTAACAGTTGTGATCATCCTAAGGCCAAGAATTAAAATCAGAAATTTTAATAATATTTATATTTTCTATTTTGTCGTCCTTGAACTATGCTCGAAGTTTCTTAGTAGTCAATGCTTTTAGTTTGAAAATAACTTTAAGACAGTTTTTATTCAAGTTATCCATTATTTTTACTTTTAATTACGTTTTTTCAGGAAGTTCCTTTTGTGTAAGCATGTAAGAATAAATATGTAATGGATTGTGAAAAAACAAAGAATTAATAGGAAAGAACATTTTTGAAAAAAAAAATAGTATTCTTTAAAGGGCTCAAAGGAAGCTGCCTGGTCACTCGTCAGAACAAGCCGCACCCTTCCACATTTTGTTTACTTTTTCTGCTTTCCCTATTTATTGTTTTAAATTGACTTTCCATTCCTCTAGTGAGCAGCATGTTCTAAGCAAAGCTGGGAAATTCAGTTTATATACACAGTACTGACTTATCGGTTTTTCTATCAGGAATTATTTAAAACACATAAGGAATTATTTAATACCATGGAACAGGATGTCATACTGAAGAGTAGGCTCGTGTACTTGGAGAAGACCCTGGAAGGATGCAGATACTTCTGTAACCCATCTTTGTAGTGTGGAGGAGACAGGAAGACCCAACAAGATGCCCTAGGGCCTTTGCAGTTGTTGATGTAGAAGAGACTCAGTCAGGGTTTCCCTTGAAATATTAAAAAAAAAAAAAAAACACGAGCTATATCATTATCTTGGTCTAACTGATATTTAAACATTATACCCTGTTGTTATCATTTCTGGACACTAAGCTCTATTGTTTCTTAGTTATAACCTCTGAGAACACTCTAAGAAAAAAAAAATCCCAGGAAGAATTAAGTTTTCAATTTCCTTTCTTTGAATTTCTTTGTTTGCAATAAAATTAATATTGAAGCTTCTAGAAGAAAACCAGCACCATTTATATCCTATTTAGGATAAATACAGCATACATATTTATCTGGAAATCAAAAGTTAATTTCACTGTTGCTATTTTCCATATGAAAATTTCAAAGGATCCTGGAACATTTCTCAAATAGATGAGACCTTGCATGCAGATATATACCCTCAGAGGTTTGTGATAAATGGGATTCTCTTGTTACTATACTAAAGGCTTAATTAAAAAAAAAAATTCTCTGAAAAATTATCAGATCCAAGATAAAATACACAGAAAGAATCTTTAAAAACATCACCATAAGTATGAAAACGAGACAAAACATTTGACAAGAAAAAGACAACTTGAGCTATAACCCATACAAATCCCTCAGCTGCCTGGGTATTCCCAGGCAGTACAAGATAACAGAATTCCATTCTTGTGATGTGTGGGAGTTGGCACTTTTAAAAGAAAGCAGTTTGTGGTTAGTGAAGGCACAATGTGAAAATTTACACATTGTATCATTCTTGTCAAGGAAATGATCCGTGGGGTTTAATCCATTGTGAAGGTGTATGGTGCTAGCCCCTGTGGGATTGTGAGGTTAAAAGGTGGCCTCTCTTAGGACCATGTTAGTTAAATGTGCGTAACATTAGGTCAGAAACCAAGAGCTGGAAATATCCACCAACATAATAGGAAAAGGTCTGCATTAGGTGGAATGGAATTAAAATATGAATGTATAAAGGAGCACACATTAAAAAGGAAAATATACTAATGAACTTCACACACACAAAAATAACCAGATTAACAGTGTTATGTCTTGAAGGAAGTGATAACATTGGTTTATCCAGCATAGTGGGATGAGATGACACAGTATTGGAGAAAATGCTGTCAAAGAGCTGAAGGCTTTATTATTTGCTTAGGAAATATATAATGAGTGCCTCTTCAGTATATATCACAGCACTACTGTGAAATAATCTTTTAAAAAGCTATAAGATGTGATTTTGTGACCTCACCTAGAGTTTGCATTTTTATAGGCACAATTGGATAGTACAATGATTTTTTTAAGTATTATTAGTTTTCATCCTCTTTAGATATATAAGAAAAATTAATGTGGGGGTAAATTAAAGCATTAGCTGAACTAATGTGGGCTGAAAGCAATTTCTGAAAGAAAAAAAGTATTGCTTTTTCATGCATGAGTTTGTGTGTGTGTGTGTGTGTGTGTGTGTGTGTGTGTGTAAGAGGGGGCAGGGAGCAGGTATGTGTATGTGTGTGGGGGGGTGGTCTTATAGTATAATTTGTTATTTTAGAGAAATTCAGCTTATTATCTGTTGTCATCTAGCCTCTATCCCTATTAACAGCCATTCTTTAGCTTTTAATCTTCTCAGTTATTTGGCCACATATTTTGGTGAGGAGAGTCTTTTACCAAATGTCTTGTGTTCCCTTAAATATAGACTTGCTCATGAAAATCACAAATCACTTGGTTTGGTTTGTAATTTCAAAGGCAAATTGTTTTGATCACTACATCAAAATTTCAGTCTGAGGCACAATGAATAATTATGCTGAAAAAAAAATAGGTGTTACTTTCCCAGTTGATGTTTATCATGTATGATAGCATATAAATGCAACATTTCTTATGTGAACAAGTTTTACCACTTATATAAAATAATATCCAATTGAACATTTTACATCTAGTTTCCAAAGTAATTGTGCTGGGTGAAAGAAGTCAGACACAAAAATGTATACATTGTGTAGTTATATTTATATAAAGTTCTAGATAATTGCTAAGTACTCTACAGAGAGAGAAAATGAATGGATAATTTCCTGGAGGAGAGGGCAAGGAAGTGAGGCAGGAAGGGGTTACAAAGGGACACAATGAAACTTTTGGGGTGCTGGAAATATTTGTCGTCTGGATTGTTAGTGATGGTTTCACAGATGTATACACACACTAAATGTTCTCAAAATTGTACGCTTTAAATATGGTCAGCTTGTCGTGTGTCAGTTATACCTCAACCCGTTCTAACAAAATTCTAATCTTGATCATCAAGTTATTCTTGTCCAAATGATCTGTGCCAATATAATTAGTACACATTACACATATCTGGGTATGAAGGTGAAAAATAGAGAAAACAGAAACCACAGATGTGAGATTATCAGGAGGATGGCTCCTTCTTTTGATGCTGCATCTAGAGGTCAAGCCTCTTGTGACTTATCATCTTCAACTTTTCCAGTAACACTGTTCAGTTTTGCTTTCATCACTCCAGAACAAATAACTTCCCAAGTCCTCACGAAGCACTATTTCCTAGGGTGTCTCAAAAAGCTAATGCCAGATAATGCTAGATAATATCTCCCAGGCCTGGAGCTGCATAAACCATGGAGCAGATTTACTAGCTTTTATTGATAAGAGAAAGGGAAATGAAAAGCAATGATTCAAGGACAGAAAAGATAGTTTAGTACCTTTATCTTACCATTAATATCTACAAGAAAAACAGTTTTTGAAAGATACGAGTTGAGTGTTCAGGGCATCCCTGCAATCCGTTATTTTCACGCTGCAGCCAAAGTGATATTTTGAAACTGCAAATCTGATCGAGTCACTCCTGCTTAAAATCCTACTGTGGCTCCCTACTGGCTACTGCCTTTAGGAAAAATCCTTAGCATCCCTGGCCAGATACTTGGTGACTTTACCCTGGTCTCCCTTTTCAGCTCATCTGGCTCCATCCTCAGCCACTCTGAATGCCTCCCATGCTCTCACTCATCAAGGCTTTTCATGCTGTCATGCAGTTTGGGTTCTCCAGGAAGCAGACTGAGGCAGGGTTTAGTGTTCCGGATGTTTACTAGGGAGTGCTCTTGAGTCAACACCCGTGGAAAGGAGGGGGCGGAAGTAGGATTGGGAAGAGGGAGAAATCAAGCTGAGATGCAAGACTGACAGTCTGGGCCAACTGCACAGGGTGCTCTGAAACTGAAATAGCCCATCTCAGGTGGCCTGCGCATGGGAGGAGGGTGTGACCTTGGCCTGCCTGTGGGAGGAAGGGTGTGACCTTGGTCTGCAGTGGGGGGAAAGGTGTGGCCTTGATAAGGCACCTCTCTGCCGCTGAGGCAATGTCTGAGAGACTGGCATCACCGCTACTACCTAAGGCCCCATATCACTCCTTAAAGGGGGCCTGCCATTCACCCAGGTCATTTCAGCTTATCCTTTGGCCACAGGGTCACCCTCACTTCTTCAGACAGGGATTTCCAGATTCCCAAATTGGCTGGCTTCTCCATCAGTACCTTGCTGCTCATCTCCATTGTGATTGGCTGCTCACTTCTGTTTTCTTCTCTAAGACAATCGCCCTAGGGGAATGGGGAAACTTCTGTAGGATTCCTTCTGCTTCCTCGGTGCCTGCCTCAGGTGAGGGCATACAGCAGGTACTCAGAATACAGACTGAATCAGTAAGTGAGTCTGTGGTCTACAGAGCACTGCTGAGGTTCTTGCTTTGGCCTGTGTACTGAGGCTGGTGGCACTGAGATACTGTGGTGAAGACTTCACGCTCTATCATCACATCCCAAGTGGGCCAGTTCCAGCTCAGTCATATCCTAGCTGTGTGACCTTGGATGTGTTAAGTAATCTCTCTAAGCCCCAATTTTTTTTAAAAAAAAAAAACTTATTTGTTCTTTTTAGTTATACATGACAGTAGAATGTATTTTGACCTATTATACACATGGGAATATGACTTTCCATTCTTGTGGTTGTACATGAGGTGGAGTTACACTGGTCATGTGTTCATGTATGAACATCGGAAAGTTATGTCCAATTCATTCTGCTGTCCTTCCTATTTCCACGCCCCCCCCTTCCCTTCATTCTCCTTTGTCTAATCCAAAGAATTTCTATTCTTCCCTGCCCCCCTTATGGTGTGTTAGCCTCCACCTTGTGAACAAAGCTTTCCCTACTTCTTCTGTGCTACCCCGTGATTACCATTTTGTCAGGACACCATGCATACAACTGGACTATAGCTCTAACCCCACTGAGAACTTCATGAAAACACTCTTCTTTATCTTTTGTATCTTACATATTGAGACACTCAATAACTTTCTTCAGTTTTCTTGCATGAGAAGAAAAACATCAGATCTCTTTAGAGAGACAACTAAGGGATTGAGGCAATCTGTGATGTGCTTGCAAAACAATACAGAGTTTGGTAAGCTAAAAAGTCATTCTTTATTGCCCTTTTATTTTTAATTTAACTATCACATCTGTATACAAAAGCACCCAAGATATTAGTGTGCTACTCAATGAACTGTCATTTAACAAAGACTTGATCACCAACCAGGTAAAGAAATAGAACATTGCCAGAGTCCCCCTCCTGATATCTCAATCATCCACCTTTATCAAGGACTTTTCTTTTTACTATAAATTGTATCTGAGCCTTAAGTGGTTATTCCTCTGAGAAATAGATAACTGTCCCACCCCACCTTGCTTTCTTTATGGGCTACCATGGCAATTGGTTGACAGTCATATCTGAATACCCTGTCACTAGCATAGATTTTTAAAACTGACATCTTCTTTTTTTTTTTTTTCTTAAAGAGAGAGTGAGAGAGGAGAGAGAGAAAGAGAGGGAGAATTTTTAATATTTATTTTTTAGTTCTCAGCAGACACAACATCTTTGTTGGTATGTGGTGCTGGGGATCTGAACCCGGGCCCATGCGCATGCCAGGCGAGCGCGCTACCACTTGAGCCACATCCCCAGCCCCTAAAAACTGTCATCTTCTTAAAGAAACACACACATTTAATACCCCACATCTAAGCTTTGATGCCTCCTTTATGACTTTTATTTCCATGGGCCCCACTTCTTCCTTATCTCCTTTTACTGTGTGTTCTTTCCCCCATATTCTTCCTAATTAAAACAGTTCACCCACTTCCTTGTAACCTCTGACCTCTCTTCACTTCTTTTTTTTTTTGGTGGGGGATGTCCTGGGGATTGAACCCAGGGACACACTTAACCACTGAGCCACTTCCTCATGTCTTTTATGTATTTTATTCAGAGACAGGGTGTTCCTAAGTTGCTTAGAGCCTTGCTAAATTGCTGAGGCTGGCTTTGAACTCGCCATCCCCCTGCTTCAGTCTCCCAAGCCTTATGTGCTTCTTAAAGAATTTCCAAAAGGAATTGAAGCTTTGAATAGCATTTTAAATAAGATCCAAATGTAACTTCTTCCCTTAGTTCAGAGGGCAAAGATATATAAAGGGAACATGTATTCAGATGGGTCAAAAACTGAGTAGAAAAGATGACAAATTTAGAGAAAATGACTTCCTTTTCTGGGTGACAGGCAAAAAAAAAAAAAAAAAAAAGAATATGAAGAAACTGAAACTACTTGACCACATCAAAGGGTTAATAGTAAGAGTTGTACTCGGGGTACATGTGTCCCAGTGATATAAACAATGCTGCTAGAGAAGCTACAATTAACTGAAATGCTATTTCTTAGTCAGTGTAGAAGGAAAAAAAATTAATAATCACGAAAACTGACTACTTCTCTGGAAATGTCTCATTTCTGTATGTGTCACTGTATGTGAGCCTTTTCTTTTTCATTATGTTCAACGGTTCTTTCCATTTCTTGTCAATCTCGTGTCATTTGAAGAATAGATATCTGCTGAAATTTGCAATTACAAGGCATTGCATGCAAGGAATAAAAGTGTTCCGTTAAATCTTAATAAGATGAAATCGTGGCAAGGATGTGGGGAAAAAGGTCCACTCCTACACTGCTGGTGGGACTGCAAACTGGTGCAGCCAATATGGAAAGCAGTATGGAGATTTCTTGGAAATTGGGAATGGAACCACCATTTGACCCAGCTATCTCTCTCCTCGGTCTAAAACCAAAGGACTTAAAAACAGCATACTACAGGGACACAGCCACATCAATGTTTATAGCAGCACAATTCGCATTAGCTAAACTGTAGAACCAATCTAGATGCCCTTCAATAGATGAATGGATTAAAAAAATGTGGCATATATACACAATTACTACTCAGCAATAAATGAAATATTACTCATCAATAAAAAAGAATAAAATCATGGTATTTGCAGGTAAATGGATGGAGTTAAAAAAGACAATGCTAAATGAAGTTAGCCAATCCAAAAAAACCAAATGCCGAATGTTTACTTTGATATAAGGAAGCTGATTCATAGCAAAATAGGGAGAGGGAGCATGGGAGCAATAGAGGAACTCTAGATAGGGCAGAGGGGTTGGAGGGGAAGGGAGGGGGCATGAGGTTATTAATGATGGTGGAATGTGATGATCATTATTATCCCAAGTATAGTTATGAAGACACGAATTGGTGTGAATATACTGTGTATATAACCAGAGATATGAAAAATTGGGCTCTATATGTGTAATAAGAATTATAATGCATTCTGCTGTCATATATAAATAAAAAAATCTTAATAAGGTGCCTCTAAATATATTCAGAACTTAAAAATTTGTACTGATACATATCTATCTACATAGATATGTATATCTATATATGTATAGATATATGTACATCTATATCTATGTACCAGCCTTTCTATTATGTATACTGTTATATAAAGGACGAAAAACTGATCCAAGAGACTCAGAGCCAAGAATCAGTGCTGGGATCTGATAGTGTTCACACAATTTAACATGTCAGTCAAGTATCCAAAGTAAATTATTCTTCCCATTTGGAAAAAAGACTACAAATGTTGATGCTGATACCAACATGGTTTTTTAATGTCACATTTGTCTATATAAGTAATTGTCTCCCTACTAAATTTCAGGAACCTCAAGGAAGAAAAAATGTCTTATTTATCCACAACACTGACCATGGAACCTAAAAGAGAAGGTGTTTCAAGGTTCTTCAGTTTAAAAACCTCAGTGTCATGTTCCTTTTCTCTCTCTCTCTCATTGGCTACTCCCAACAGTTATGAAATTCAGTAGATTTCACCTCTGAAGAGAATATCTTTTAATTCTATCTTTCTTCATAATTCCCAACACTACACCCAAGTCCACACTCTTCACCTGTTAGACTGACCTCTTTCCTGGTCCCTGTGTCCCTCCTATCTATCCGTCTGTTCCAGTCTATCTTCCACTTAACCCTGGGAGATAACTATTTTGTTTTCTTTTTGTAGTGTGTGCATGCTGGCAAGTGTTCTACCACTGAACTACACCCCCAGCCCTGGTGTAGCTGGGGTTCATATAACAAGGAGAAAGGGAATTTTTTTGAGTATCAACTACATGCCAGGTACAATGTTGAAGATTTATACTCATGTTATTTAATAATTACAATACCTATCTGCAGCAGGGTTGTACTGATATGGTATTTCTACAAAATGCTTTCTGACACTAACTACCTTCCTAATAGTGTCCCTCTCTTGCTGGTCATATTATCTTTTTGACTAAAAGAAAATCACTAATGAATTTTTTTTCACTACTGATTCCAATTTACAAAATAAAATATAGGCTTTTGTCTTAGCATACAAAGAAAATAAAACTATGTATTTCTACTCACTTATCAAGACTTTGCCTCTACTCCTATGGGGTACTATAAACTCCAGTTGGTCTGGACACTCACAGTTTCTCAGACTTCCAGCTCATTCCATGATTCTGTGCCTTTTGCGTGTGCTAGTTTCTGTCTGGAATGACTTTTCTTTGCCTAGTGCATTCCTGTTTAACCTTCAAGACTGAGCACATGTAAGTCAACTGCTCAAAGGCTTTAGTGACTTCCCCAGCAACCAGTTGCTGGAATTTGTTGATCACACAAATATAGTAACACATTCTACACACATTATAACCCCCTACTGAGTGACCCTGCTTGTGTTTCTGACTTTCTCACTGTAATGTCCTCATGAACTGCATAGCCATTAAAATTTGTATCTCATACACATTATATAAAAGTTTTCACTGAAGAAGAATGCAAGGATCAAATGATGATAACAGAAAAATTAATTTTTAAGAAACTCCCAGGAAACAGCTTAGAGACAAGCTTTCTAATAAATGCTATCTGCTTGCATAGTCCTCAAAATGTGATTGTTTCACCAGGCATTTAGGAAAATCATTAAGAAGATACAATTAGTAGAAAGCAAAACTATTAAACTTAAACAATGCAGCAATAATAACAGCTAACATTTATTGCTCAATTACCGGGTACTAAGAACTATCCTATTTGCTTTTATGAGCAAACTCATTCAACCCTCACAACAATACTATAAGGTAGTTATTATTATTATGAACCCCATTTTGAAATTGAGGAAACTGAGGCACAGAAAAGGCTCCTCGTGAATACATATAGTTTATTAAGTGGCAAAACTAGGATTGAATGCAGTTAGTCTGGTTCTAGAGCCATATTCTTAACCTCTATACTATATTAATAGAAAGTCATAAAAATGAGTTTTTCAGAAAGTTTAAAATTTTCAATCTCTGTTCTAATTTTTGAGAGATAGTTTCAAATCAGAAAGACTTTATGTATGAATAATCAGAAATGCTACTTAAAACTAAGCTAGGTCAGAAGAAAGTTTATGATTCTATTGAGTACGGTTACTGAGGAAGAATAAGACCCAGATTATAAGAATTAAATTGAAAGAATACAACCTAACACCAACCTATCAAGTGAGCATCTACATAATATATGTCTAGAACTAGGGTACAAGCTTTAGGAATCCAAAAGAACTATAATATATTTCTTATTCTAAAATGTAAATAATTACTGAAAAAGATATGACTCTTACAAAGTAATTAGAATAGATGATAAATAATAAACATTATGTAGTACAGGCAATAAATGCAATTATACAACAATATGTTCAATATGCAAGTTATTTATTTTTAGAAATAATTTTGAACATTAAACTGGAAATTCTTTTCTCAAATGCTTCAGAATCATTCCCATAACATAAATTTTATGAAATATAATTGCTAGTGGCATAAAATTTCATAGGAATTAAGTTAAGAAACAAAGAACAAAACTGAAATATTAAGTTCTAAACTGACTTTTTTTTCTGTAAAGCCATATTTCATTCTTTTTTTTTATTGTTGGTAGTTCAAAACATTACATCTATTTTGATATATTTCACAGTTTGATTCAAAAGGGTTATGAACTCCCATTTTTACCCCATATACAGATTGCTGAATCACATCAGTTACATCAATTACATTTCCATTGATTTACATATTGCCATTCTAGTGTCTGATGAATTCTGCTCTTCTATCCTATTCTCTACTATCCCCCCTCCCCTCCCCTCCCCTCTTCTCTCTCAACCCCCTTTACTGTAAAACACTTCTTCCACTTGTATTATTCTTTCCTTACCCCTCACTTCCTCTTGTATGTAATTTTGTATAACCCTGAGGATCACCATCCCTTTCCATGCAATTTCCCTTCTCTCTCCCTTTCCCTCCCCCCCTCATCTCTATTAATGTTGATCTTCTTCTCCTGTTCTTCGTCCCTACTCTGTCCTTAGTTACTTCCCTTATATCAAAGAAGTCATTTGGCATTTGTTTTTTAGGATTGGCTAGCTTCACTTAGCATAATCTGCTCTAATGCCATCCATTTCCCTCCGAATTCTATGATCTTGTCGTTTCTTAATGCAGAGTAATACTCCATTGTGTATAGATGCCACATTTTTTTTATCCATTCATCTATTGAAGGGCATCTAGGCTGATTCCACAATCTTGCTATCCTGAATTGTGCTGCTATGAACATCCATGTAGCAGTGTCCCTGTAGCATGCTCTTATTAGGTCTTTGGGGAATAGACCGAGAAGGGGAATAGCTGGGTCAAATGGTGGTTCCATTCCCAGCTTTCCAAGAAATCTCCATACTGCTTTCCAAATTGGCTGCACCAATTTGCAGTCCCACCAACAATGAACCAGTGTACCCTTTTCCCCACATCCTCGCCAACACTTGTTGTTATTTGACTTCATAATGGCTGCCAATCTTACTGGAGTGAGATGGTATCTTAGGGTGGTTTTGATTTGCATTTCTCTGACTGCTAGAGATGTTGAGCATTTTTTCATGTACTTATTGATTGATTGTATGTCCTCCTCTGAGAAGTGTCTGTTCAGGTCCTTGGCCCATTTGTTGATTGGGTTATTTGTTGTCTTTTTGTCTAATTTTTTGAGTTCCTTGTATACTCTGGATATTAGGGCTCTATCTGAAGTGTGAGGAGTAAAGATTTGTTCCCAGGATGTAGGCTCCCTATTTACCTCTCTTATTGTTTCTTTTGCTGAGAAAAAAACTTTTTAGTTTGAGTAAGTCCCATTTGTTAATTCTAGTTTGACTTTTAACTAAAAAGAAACAACAACAAACGAGCAAGCTTTGTTTCATGGTATGACTAAAATGGAATCGCATTAGGAAAACTGGCTCAGGAAGTCAGAACACAATATCAATCAGTAAGACTTTCCATACCTTTCTAGTCACAGGAAATCTTAAAATATCAGTCCATTCGGCTTGCATGTGTAGCAAAGGTAAAATTTCTATTGAAAATATTACATAAGATACAAACGATCTGCTTCATCAAATTCAAGTTAATCTTTTTTTGTTATGGTTTGATTTTGGGCAGTACTAGGGATTGAACCCCATGAAGCTTTACCACTTAGCTACAACCCCATTTCTTTTTTATTTTGAGACATGATCTTGCTAAATTACCAAGGCTGGCCTTGAACTTATTTCTTCCTGCTTCCGCCTCCTGAGTTGCTGGGATTACAGGTGTGTGTCACCATGACCATCTTATGTATTAATTTTATTTATAAATGTCATTTTATAGTAGGAGTGTGCATATAAAATACATGTGAAGTCTTATCAAAGCTGAATGGAGCCAGGCACAATGGCACATGCCTATAATCCCAGCAACTCAGGAGGCTGAGGCAGAAGGATCACAGATTCAAGGTCAGACTCAGCAACTTAGCAATACGTATCTCAAGATAAAAAAATGAAAATAAAAAAGACTGGGTATGCCGGGCACAGTGGTGCATGGCCATAATTCTAGAGGCTCGGGAACCAGAGATAGGAGGATTGCAAGTTCAAAGCTGGCCATGGCAATTTAGAAATGCCCTAAGCAAGTCAGATACCCTGTTTCTAAATAAAATATAAAAAAGGGGCTGTGAATATAGTTCAGTGGTTGAGTACCCCTGGGTTTAATCCCCAGTACTGGGGGGAGGGGTATGAAAGAAGAAACTATAAGATGAAAAGCAAGGGAAAGGAAGGAAATAAAAAATCTTTTCTCTTGGATTCAGTGTTAAAAGGTTTCATGCTTGCTGAAATGATAACTGTAGAAATATAACTACATGAGTAGTAAATTTGCAAGTATGCTTTTAGAAGATGCCAGTGGATTTGTGGTTATTCAGAGAGAAGAAAAGAGAGGAAATCCCTGACCAGTCCCCAGCTGGTCTAACTATTCCAGTCCAGAAGCCAGTCATGTGAATAAAGAAACTTTCAGATGGCTCCAGCCTCAGGTGTCATCTTTCTGCAACCATTTGAAGGTCTAAAGGGAATAAACTGTCCCCAGCTCTGTCAACTCCAGAAAAAATGAAATAACAATAAATAACTGTTTTAAACTCTTAAGCTTTGGTATAAGTTACAACAATGAATAACTGGAATATGTAACAAACATCTGAAGACCTATATGATAATTCTCAATTCATTCATAATACTTACTATAAAATTCAGCCCTGCTCTATCATTCCAGAAATTTAACTGTTTATACCCACATATGTATATACACATATACATAAGGTGGGGAAGGTAACTAGAATACCCAAATGAAGAAACTATATTGCAAAACAGTATCCTTGTGCTCTCCAAGAAGGAAAGGGATTTAGGATAGAATTCAAGCAGAGGGCCAAGGCCTCGTGACTGAAAGTGATTTTAGAACCCTTGTTACATGTGTATACATATATACATATATATACATATGTATGTATATATATCATATATTTAACTGAATAATATCACTATACTCCACTTATTTTACTGGGCACAAAAACAAATTGTTAGATTTTATTGACATTTTAAGGGCTATAAATGATGCAGTAAAAGTAACACACATACAAATATATGTTTATATTAATAGAAAGATATTTACATATTTTAATAGACTTTTCAGAAATTCTAGACTCATGGAAAAATTAATGTCATTTGAAATATAAATGTATATTTATTACCTCCACAGGATAAATGCTAAAAAATTATTATTAAGAAAACTTTCAGTTTTGTACATTAAACAGTTATTAAAAACTTACAAATAGAAAAAAATGGTGAAATAAATTGATATCAGATGAAAATCCATAAGGTGAAATAAAATGACATCCTACGGAGAATCAGGAAAGAATAAATCAGATAACTCAATGAAGATTATCTTTTTTTGATGGAACAAATAGTTTCAGTTTTTTGAATTATGCAAGGCAGAATAAGAGAGATTAGATTATGACATATTTTTGTCTTCATAACAGTACTTTTGCACTGGCATATAACTTCAACAGAATTGTTGTTATTTAATTCAATTTAAGTTGTGAATGCTTTAATAAAGAGGTCCAATTTGGTAATTATTCATCTTTTTTTTCCCTGACTTTTCTTTTTTTTTTTTAGGGGTTGCCGAGGATAAAATTCAGGGCCTACATATGCGCTAGGTAGTGTTCTGCCACTGAGCTAAATCCCCACCCCAATTATTCATATCTTGAAAAAGTGTTTTATAAAGCCATGTTTTTTTTTTTTCAGTTTTGGGGATAGAATACAGGATCTCACATAGATTAGGCACACATTAAACCACTAAGTCACATCATCAGCCCTGAAGCAGAATTCTAACCCCTCAAAATTTCCTCAGGATGTTAAAAAAAACTACAAAGTTATGTATAATATACATACATAACTTGTATATTTGAGTCAACATTAAAGCAGTATAAAGAAAAGGTGAAAGAATTAGAAAAGCATTAATTACTCAAGACACATTTATAAATAAATACCATATTCTTTACTTATGCTTCTGAGTTTGTGCATAAATTGCTTTCCAATCCTCCATCTATCATCTCTACATTTTAATTTCTGATCTCTTAGTACTCTATATGTATGTAAGTATATATATGGATAGGTAGATATTGATACATATTTTTCCCCTGGTGGGATTCTTTAAGGTTTTCAGCAGAGGGGCAAGATAATAACATATGATAGCTTTTTCAACATTCTTATTAGTAAGATGCCAATCAATTTTAAAGAAAGTTATTTCTCTTGGCCTTTGAGTTATTTGGCATTCATAATGTTAGTCTTATCTTGGTAAGAAAATACTAATCTAAAAGCCAGGAAATATGATATTATTCTTGGTTCTATTACTGATTTTTCAATCTGACCAAATACGTACTTTTTTGTTTAAAAATAAATTTTAAAAGGGACTCAATTGCTTTAACTCTTTTTTCTCCAAGTAGTAACATTTTAAAAACTAAGGACAGAGGATGACTGATAAAATTAAATGTTAAATTGATGGAGGTTACTCTTGTACCTATTCCCTGATCCAGCATTTGTTGAGACAGACTAGATACTAGGCAAGTGCCAGGAATCTGCTGCCTCCAAAGGCTTGCCATCCAGTGGGACAGCATCCTCCATATCAGATAAGCTCAGGTTTGCCGCCAAAGAAGTTTTGGCATCAATCCTGAAATAAATTTGATTTTCAGAGCTTCTTAGATTTTGGAATTGCAGATAAGGGAGAGTAACTTTGTATTATGGTGTCATACATACACATTTTTGGATAGAAAAGGAAGAAAGGAGTGCTGTGTCACTGCATGAGTGTAATACCCACCCAGCTGGCAGGAAAAGGAGGGCCTACAATAGGAGTTGCTTCCCTGTGTCATTGAAATAAAAAGATAATACTGTATTCCTGTTCTAGGTTGCTATGAGTAGTTTTGAGGAAAACTATTGCCTGATGGAGAAATTTGAGACCACAGTTGAGCCTTTTCACTTTATTATATTATAAATAGTCAGATATTTCTTGTTTCAAAGTTAACAAGGAAAACTTTATTTGATCTATGCAATTCCCTTACTCTTACAACTTTTTAAAAAATTACACATAACACATTAAATAGCAATGTTTTCATTTAAACACTCAAGTATTTCTTGCATGTCAATGCTATAGTTCAAGGCTTTTAATACTTTCTTAAACTTTTCAGTTACTCTCTCTGTAGTTTGAGCTAAACTCTACCATACACCTCCATACAGAGTGGTCTTCTTACTCCTTTGCCTGAAAACTTGTAAGAATTTCTCACTGGAAAAAATTACATATAAAATTATCTATCTATCAAATACATATATTTTATGTATCTATCTATCTATCTAATGCAAAGAAATCAGAAATTAAATGTAGGGCAGTAGACCAGGGAGGGATGAGATAGCAATACACATAAACGCAGGCAAGAGTGCAAGCAAAGGAAATATTTTACAAGGACTGCAAATTTTGATGGTAAAGAGCAAGAGAGGCACACTAAACAAATGCCAAAGTTCAGGAGAAGATGTTTGAAATATCAGCCAAGCCAATCAAGAGCTTATGCTAAAGATGCCCCTTGGAACTAAAGTGTACATTAAGCATGTCTAGAACTAGACTCCCATTTACATAGGTCCAGAATATCTCAACATGTTAAATGTTTGTAACCAGCCACTTCTAAAGTATTTTTAGTATTTTTATTATTTCTCTCCCAATCTTACTTGTGTACGTTATTTGTGCTAATTTTCAAGGTAAGCATTATGAAACAAATGCAAATTTGGTATCTGATTAAGTTTTTTCATTAGTCAATCAAAAAAGTTTTTACTGGGAATTTATTTCATAAGTGACCAGCACAAAACAGAAATATTGAGGTATTCATTAGAAAATAAAATCAGGGAAGTTTGAACAAATATGGTTTTACTATACAATCTTATCATTTTCTTGAATACAAATTTTTTAAATCCTGGAAAACTTATAAAATAATTCAATAGCAATACCTTAAAATCATTTAAAAGGCTTTAAAGCATTACTTAGTTTCATATTGCAATATATTTAGAAATATGCACAAAGTACAAAATGTCAGCTATTTATTTTATCCTAGCTGAGACAAAGTTAGGGCACTGAATATTAAAATTTTTAAAATGTTCATTTGAATTATATTATGACTATGTAAACTGGAGCAGCTTGGGTAAACATGAAAAATGCAAAGTCTGTTTCATTTATTACTCTTTAATCAAACTCTAAGAAAAGAGTGCAGGGATAGAAAAGACTTGGAATTTGCCTTTCCAGTTTCCTTCTTATATACACTTAAAAGAGAGTGGAACCTAATTCTGCTAGAGTCTGTTGCTTTGTGTCTCTAGATGTTGATTTAACTGGATATATATTTTGGTGACAATATTTTAAAAACATTCACATTTACATGTATGATTGCACTACTGGTGTGACTCTGCACCATGTACAGCCAGAGGAATGAGAAGTTGTGCTCCTTTTGTGTGCAATGTGTCAAAATGCATTCTACTGTCACATACAACTAATGAGAATAAATCTAAAAATTAAAAATAAATTTAAAAAATAAGTTCGCACAGAAATAAATTTTCTTGAGGTAATATTTACATAAGCCATTGATTCTAGACATATGGCAGCTAAAGAAGAATTAATTTCCTTCTTTGAGCAAGTGTACAATTGCTTTCTGAAACTATCCTATATTTGAAGATTATCACCGATCAGCAAGGTAGGTTTTGAAATTAGGAAAATAAAGCTCAGAGAACTGAAATGACTTGTCTACATAACCCTATCCAGAAGAGGCCGAGTCAAAACTACCATCTAGATTCCTAATTCACCACACAGTGCTTTTTTATGGTAGTAAATGCCACTCAATTATTTATTCACTCAAATGAAATGTATTGGGTGCCTTCTCAATGTTAGGCACAGGCACAGGAGCTAGAGCAGTGAATACATGAAGTAATAATCTCTTATGGATTACATTTCAGCAGGCAAGACAGAAAATAAATAAAAGAAATAACAAAACGTATTATAAGTCAGATGGTAGAAAGTATTATGAAGAAAGATAAAGCAAGCTGGGAATCAAGGTATAAAGCAAGGGAAACTGCATGTTCAGGTAGGTTGGCCAGAAAACACTCAGTGACAAAGAGTCATCTAACAAAGACTTGAAGGAGAAGAGAAACCAGCCGTGAATAACCACAAGAAGAGTATTTCCCTTCTTAGAGAAAGGAAACAAGTGCAAAAGTCCTGGTAGCACCATGTTTATAACATGTTTATGGAAAACCAAGGAGACAGTGTGGCTTGGGCAGCAGATCGGGGAAAGAGCCAAAAGGCCAGGCCAGGTTGTCTGGGTTTACTCTAAGAGAGGTAGGAAGGCCCTGAGGATTTTAAGCAGAAAAATGGCAGGATCTCACTTACATTATAATTGAATCAAGTTGGTTGCTATTTGAGAGTAGTTTGGAAGTGCAATGGAGGAAGCAAGATGTTTCTAAGAATCAAAATGAAATGCAGGGGAGGCTAGGGTGACAGAGCAGAAAGAGCTGATAAGTGGTTAGATTCTGGAGAGATTGTAAAGGTCAAGTCAGCACGATTTCTTAATGGTTTGGATATGGGTGTGAGTAAAGAGGAGGGATCAAGGATAACTCAGGCTTTTAGCTGGGCAACTGAACAATGGAGTTGTCATGGATTGAAATGGAAAATACTGTAGGAGCATCACATTTGTAGGAAGCCCAAGTGGTTCCATTTTATACATGCTGAGTTCAAGATAGTATCTGAGACATTCGAGTAGATATCAAGTAGGCAGCTGGACACACATGCTTCTGGAGTTCTGGGGCAAGGTCTGGATGAAAATACATACTTGAGGGGTCAGAAGCACATATGTGATAGTGATGATTCAAGACAGGACAAGATCACCAGGGAAGTAATTATGGATAGACAGGAGGCAGAGGACTGAGCCCTAAAGCACTCCAGTGTTTAGAGATAAGGAAAATTAGAAAGATCAGACAGTGCAATGCAAGATTAACTATTTCAAATGTTGCTGATTGCTCTACTCAGATGAGGACTGAGAACTGGCCACCACATTTATCAATGTGAATGTCCTTGGTGACCTTGTTAAGTGTGGTATGGGTGGGAGGTGGGTGGTCTGACAGGAGTGTGTTCAGGAGTAAATGGTGGGGAGAAGAATGGCAGATAGCAAGTAGTCAGTTGTTATGAATTTGGTATGATATTTCTATGTCATTTTAAGATATAAAAAGCTTTAAAATTATAATGGTGATTTTTTTAATTGAATACCCCTTACATTATAAGTCCTGTACTGTGCACTTTACACATTAAAAATTTATTCATTCCAATAAAATCTAGTTTCCTAAAGAGGAACCTGATGGTTAAAGAACTTAGTAACTTCCCCAAGGTGCCATGTCTGGTAAATATTGGAGCTGGAATTGGAATTCCACTCTGTTTGACTCTTCCAACTTCACCCTTAGCCATTGTGTTACAAGACCTGTAAAACGTTGAAATAAATAGCCACATAAGAGTGATTCTTTCCTGAGGTTGAATTCAAATTGGCAAAGAGAATGCAAAAGGCTAACCAAGATCCCCCTACCTTCTGGTCAAGGTGTTGTTGACAGGGACTGTGGGCAGAACTCAATAGGATTGTTTATCCTTTTAGCTGTCAGTAAACTCACAGCTGGTCACTGCCCATGAAACCCTTTTCAGTATAAAAAAATTTGATGAACCAATTTTAGATAAGTTGCTAAATTCAGATAACAAATTGTATTAGAAAGAAACTGAGATCCATGAGCCTTTATTAAAAAAGAACTAAGGTCTGTCTATAAGGCGAGTAAATCAAATATAAGAGAACAGACTGTTTTCTTCCCTGGTGTGTTGGCATGACACACTGTCCTGTTCACCCCTCAGGAGAGAAGTCTTGTGTTAACTTGAGCAGGCCCACTGCCTGCCACATTCTTCATTTAATTTTGGCCAGTATTTTAATTTACCATCAGATTCAGCTATTGAATTCCCTAACACTGTCGCTGGTGCCCAGGGGGTAAGACAAAGGACATATCAAACAGAATTGTGATGAAACTCCACATGGCCATCAGGATAAACACATGTGCCTCATAATTACTTCTGTTCTGAAAGCCTGAGGTTCAGAATTCTGTTACAACTTGTTCCAATACTTAAGGAGAAAAAAATATGGAAATATTAACTATCATTAGTTATATCAGTAGTTTCTATCATTAGGAACTACTGATAAAAATCATCTAGCTTCAAATATGTATGTATGTATATATGTATATATTTATTTAGTCAGTGGTTGATACTAGGGATTAACCCAGGGCATGGAGCTGCTAAGCAAGCGCTCGGCCACTGAGCTATATTTCCAGCCCTTTTTAAATTTTTATTTTTGGCAACAGGTTCTCACTAAATTGGCCAGATTAGCCTCAAACTTACAATCCTCCTATCTCAGCTTCATAAGTAGCAGGGATCATGAGCCTATGCCACTATACCCAACTTGGCTGCATATTCTTTGTATGTGGTACAACAGGAAGAAAACCCACTGACGTTCCATATGGGAATTATATATTAAGAAAAGAAAACAAGAAAAGTTAATGTACTAGTTTTACAAATTAGGTAATGAATCTGAAATTAGTTGGGGAATTCTAAGAGTTCACAAACCTTAGATAGTTTTACCAGGTAAGCAAAGTCAAAGAAATATCATAACTATATAATAGAATCTACTAAGTATTCTTATAATATCATGGAAGTAAAGGCTTACAATAAAAATATTCGCAGTTACACAATGCTGCTCATTCTTTTCAAAGTTATACATGTACAAGGGGAAAATATTCCATTATAATAATATAAACTATAAACTATCTCTGACTATAGGTCCTCAGTTCTTTTCCTCAAATGTTACCAGTTTCTAGTTTTTTACATATCCTTAAGTATCTGTTCATTTTATGAATTTTATATCATTATGTCTATTTATATTCATTATTCATACCTTTGAATACAAATAGTTAATTCCCATCTGGTTGCTTTCCTCTACTCTTTCACATTTGTGGATTTCGGTATTAAAAATTACACCTCATTTTGAAAAATAAATAGCATCTTTTTCCTCTAAAAATATTCAGGGCTAAGGATATAGCTCGGTGGTAGAGCACTTGCTTAGCTTGCATGAGACCTTGGGTTCAAGCCACACAAAAAGAAAAAAAATACAAATGCATATATTTAAGCAATTAATCAATATTTTTATGATTACATCTTTAAAAATTCACTTGCACAACTTACCAAAGCAATATGCCTAAAGTTATTAGAAATCAGAACTTTAAGCTAAGTATTTACTTAGACAAAATCTTTAAACATTTACTGTTTGATGTTCTCCTTCATTGCATCTAACAGGAAATCAAAACAGGGTGAGAAACTGGTACTGATTGATGTAACTCTGGGCCTATGATAGAAGTTATGTTAGACAAATCTTATCTTTGATTCTTAAGTCTTCTTTCCTTAATATTATTTCTAAACATTTTATGAATCCAGAGAACATTTCAATGCAAAATTGAAATACATAAGCTAAGGAAGGAGAAGAAAAATGAAACCCTCCATCCTTTGACTATGAAGTTCAACAAAGGCCCAGAAATACATTGCGTGGTAGTTTCTCCATTTCATTTCTCCACTTAGTGCCAGGAGGTGTTGTCCTAACTCACCTGGATGTTCAGACATATGCATCTGGGCAGGAGTTCTGACACACTTCTTTGCCAGATAAAGAACATTTGGATGACTCAGGATCTTCTGGCTAATGGATTTTGAAAACAGTCTCTCTCTCTCTCTCTCTCTCTCTCTCTCTCTCTCTCTCTCTCTCTCTCTCTCTCTCTCTCTTTTAAATCAATAGCCAAAAAGATTTTGAAGTCTTTGAAAATGATAAAATTTAATCTGTTAGAGAGGGGGTTAGAGAAAAGGAATCCTGAAAAACAAGGATTGTCAAGTTTACATTGTCAACTTTATAACAGTATGAGAAAAGGCATAATGAAGCTATTAGGATTGGTTAAAATAACAGGTTAAGTATAGCTGAGGCACTTCAGGAAAATGTGTGCAGAGCCCTCTGACATAGGACTTCCTCTTACTCCAGTGTCCCACCATCCCACCCCCTTCCTAAACCAAGTGTCTGCTGACCTCATTTGTTTCTGAAGTGACTGTTTTCTTTTAAGGTTCTCATTCAAAACATTTTACTGTTAGCTACATGATAAAAACCCAACCATCAATGTACACGGATATATATATAGCCACACAATTAATTCAACAAAAAAAAAATTTCTCAAAATATACACATAGGTTGCTTGGGGCCAGGCAGACAAAACAATAGACTAATTAAATTTTTCCCTTTTCACCTGATTATTTCTGGTCATGGAAAGGCATAAGCAAAACTTGGCTGGCCACCAATCATTCATTTTCTACAGCTACACTTGAATTCTACAGAGTGTGCTAAAGGAATTCAAATTGACATTAAAAATAATACTATTTTTGGTAACACTTTACTAGAGAAAAGGATTTCGGCGATTCTGTAAAACTGGAGAAAAGGAGCAACCAAAAATGGAATGAAATGGAGCCTGTCAGACCCATAGGATATATGATTTTAAAAAATGTGAATTCAAACAAATATGAAATAAGGATGTGAATGAAGCTTCTTAGGATAAATGAAAGAGGGGGAATATTGACTTCTTTATGTTTATACAGATCAAGTATCTTATACATGCTACAGAACTAAATAACTGGTTGGATTCTGCTTTGCTGAGAACCAGAGAGGTGTACAGTGGTTGGGGAAAGCTCGTCAGCACTGTTTCCTTTCTTGCGTGTAGTACAGCTCATTGCCTTTCACTTCCTAACAAGAAAGAAAGCCCCGGACTTATGAGGGTTCTTTCCCCCTCAACCTTATTCCTGGACCCAGTTTAAGCTTTAATCCTTATCCCTTCACTGACTAGAGCATTTCCATTCATTTCAAAGCATTGTATTGATGTGGATGAGAACAGAACCAATCATAAAAGAGGGATTAGTTATGCTGAGAAATACTCATTGTAAGTGCTGAAAGAATACTAACCCAACAGCCAGCATGTATTGAAGTTGTTTACCTTTGCTACAGAAAATTGCAAGAAACAAAGGACTGGAGAAGGGAATAGAGCCTATCCTCCTTTCAGGATGGAGAAAAAATAAATTCATTTGTAAAATAAAGGACCCTCCAAAGGAAATAAAGTTTAAAATTACAAATACATAAGCTTTGAACCCCCCCACCCCCAAAACCCAAGCAAATTAAAAGAACTTCCTAAACCCTAATTAAAAAATAATGTAAAACCCCAGTGTGCCAATGACAGCATTCTATTCCTCTAAAAGAAAGATCATAAGCTATGTACCATGCCTGTGATAGCAATGACAATTATCTCAAGGATCCAACTTCTTTAAAGGGAAAAAAGATTTTTTTTTAAATAATTACATCAGCATATGGACTCTGGAAACTTCTTGTACCGTAATAAGGTCAGATGGGCATTTCCTGCTTCACATTTCTAGTACACGTTGTCTTTTAGACAATAATAGTATGAAACAATAGTTTGGCACAAGACCAATGAACACTAAGAAATGCCTTGGCCCTTGAAGGCTGAGATGAGTCAGCCTTAAATGGCAAAGATTTCAATGACGACAAGAAAGGCAGAGACGGTGTCAGGGGAGCTGTGGCCCAAAACGTGATTCAGGAAGAAGACACATCCCTGAATCAGTCCTTCATCAGTCTTCAATTTCTTGACCACTAAAGAGCTGTGGTGTTCAACATTTACATTTTCACAGCCAGCATTTCTGCTTGTTTCTGATTAATCTGGCTTTTTTGTCTATTTGTTTTGGGGTTTTGTTGTTGTTTGTTTGCAAAGCAAAATTGCAACCTGGCCTGACCACTGCTTCCCCTATCCAGCCTCCTTCCCCAGCCTAAAGAGTATGGATGAGAATAAGGGCCTCACTGAGTTTTGCAACCCACTGGGAAACCCTAGCTTATCCACTGACCTCATGACTACTTTGGACACGGAGAGGCAGATCCACCCAGTACTGGGTCCCTCATAAACTGTTCTATCTTCCATCCTCTCCCATATAGGGACCTCCAGCACATGCTGGCATCAAAACTGTGTCTGTGTGAAAATGTTTGTGCCAGTCATTCCCAATAACCTCTCTCATCCCTAATCTCCTGCCACTCAGGGAAGGTACAAAGAAAGAACATTCTGAAATGCAGAAGATGAGGGCAGAAGATGAAGATGGGAGATTAACCATGGAACAAGAATTTCAGAGAGTATGAGGGAAAGTCAGGAGGGACAAAATTGAGGATGAGAAGTTGCAAAGCAGAAGGAATGACATGGGAGGAGGTAGCCTTTCATCCTGTGCCAGAGAATTCCAGGGAGCAAAGAGGGGAAAGTCTCCCTTGCCCAGCACTTCTTTTTCATTCTTCACAAAGAGATCACGGAGTGTCGTCATTTTTAAACTAATAAAGTCTTGTTCACTTAAAATTATATAAATAATAACACATGATATTTAAAATTCCAAATAACATAAAAAGAGAAAATTTAAGTGCATCTACACTCCATAAATAAGCAGTGTTTTAATGCTTTATTGAAAGCCTTCTAAATATTTCTATATAAACACATGAACATTATTGTTCATACACACAGAAAATTTCACATAAGGTGGGCATGTATCTATAAGAAGTTTGGTAACCTGTTCTCATTTAATAATAGGCCACTGGTATCTATACCAGTAAATACAGACTTACACAATCATTTTTTAAAATATCTTTTTAGTTGTGGATGGACACAATACCTTTATTTAATTTATTTATTTATTTTGATGTAGTGCTGAGAATCAAACCCAGTACCTCATACTTTCGAGGCAAGGGCTCTGCCACTGAGCCACAATCCCAGCCCAATCATTTTTAATGATTTAATAGTATTCAATTGAGGGGATATATTATAATTTATTTAACATATCACCCACTGAGGAAAATTATTCTTTTCTATTTTGATTATGTTTAATAACACTGAGATGAATACTTTGATTATGTGATCTGCACTATTATGTGATCTTCTTTACAAATCAGATAATAAAAAACAGTTCTGTGCTTTTATTTCTAGTTTTCTTTTTGGTGAAGTTTTAACATTTTATAGGCCATTTATATTCTTTGAATAACTGTGTTCATTTTTCCATTAGAATGCTTTTTCTTATTGGTTCATGGGAACTCTTTGTGTATTAGAGGTACCAAAATGACTATCTTTCATATAATTCATGTCTCACAAATGTTTTCCAGTTTGTTCCTTGCTTTTCAAAGTTAATGTTATGATATTTTTGTTGAATAATAACCTTTTAATTTTAATATTGTTAACTTTATCAATAATTTATTTTTGTTTTAGCCCTACTGACTTAATCTCCTAAAATTCCTGCGATCACTAACAAATTAGGTCATTTATCACCTTTTACCCAGATTACTATGAGTCTGGATTCATCTCCATGGTAACCTTCAGTCTTTGCCTCCTGACATCCATATTCCATGCAGCTATCAGAATATTCTGTTTACAATGAAAGTCTGGACAGGTCATTCTTCTGTATGATTATTCCAAGTTGGATAGTAATAGAACTAAGACTATATGATGTGGCTTTTTATATAAAGTAAAATGGAACTAAAATTAAAACATAGCAAATATTCCTGGTGCATTATTCATAAAGATTTTTGAGGAAATAAAGCATATTATTATTATTACTACTACTACTACTACTACTACTACTACTATTATTACCATCACCAGAGATTGAACCCAGGGGTGCTTATCCACTAAGACACAAAACCAGCCCTTTTGTAAGATTTTCTTTTTATTTTGAGATAGAGTCTTACTAAGTTGCTTAGGGCCTTGCTAAGTTGCTGAGGCTGGCTTTGAACTCTTGATTCTCTTGCCTCAGCTTCCAAGCTGCTGGGATTACAAGTGGGTGTCACCATGCCTGGCACATTATTTTTATTTTAAGAAAAGTGCAAACATATTATGAAGCAAGATAAAAATTCAGATGACTTTAAAATCAAACTAGAAAATGTCAAAGTAATATCTGTATTTAGGCAGAAATATTCAAAAGGCAGTAGATATGGAGGATTGAGATTAATTCTTTAACATGGAACAGGGGGCTTTCCCAGCTGTGACCTCTCCCCACCTCTACAGCTTTGCCTTTCATCTCTCTCAAGCTTGAGTTTCAGCTCCAGCAAACAGAACTACATTTTTATGTACAATTGACCCTCCACATGAGTGTGCTTCACATCCATGGATATGGATTTAACCAACCATGGATTTAAAATATTCATGAAAAAATTGCACCTATGTTGAAAAAATATAGACATTTTCATCACTATCCCTTAAACAATATAGTGTACAACTATTTATATAATATTTTCATTGTATTAGGCATTATACATGATCTAGAGATGATTTAAGGTGTATGGGAGCATGTGCATGTTATATGCCAATACTGTGCCATTTTGTGTAAGGGATGGAGCCTATGCAGATTTCAGTATTCTCAGAAATCTTGGAAACAATCCCACAGATACTAAGTGACAACTGTAGCTACGTGTTTATGTGTCAATCTCTCCCATTAGCTAAGGAGCTCCTTGATGGAAAAATTATCTTAATTATCTTTGTAACACTTACTACCTGGCACATAATAGATTTCATAAATATCTATCTGTTGAATGCAAAAATATTAAGACAAGTGAGAGGTAAATCTTTCAACAGTGGCTATTTTGTGCCCAGAACTAAAAATATCAGAACTATACATCACAAAAAGAAAAGATTTTGTATCTGTAGACATATATTCATATAAAGATTTAATAAAAATAAGCCTCATGTTCTAAAATATAAATGCAGAAATAGTCCCTTTGCCTTCAATGTTCCTTAATCTTGGCTTCCTTCCCACCCCATTTACAAGCACACAGACACACATTTGTTCACTTCCTGGGGGAATATTAGACTTAATTAACAATAGTAGAATAAGTTTGAAAGAAAATAAAGAATTAAGATTTTGAGTTCAGATCTTAATGCCGGCCAATAATCCCTACATGAGGTGCTTTGTCTCAGCAGTGGGATTTACCTCTGCTTCCCAAGATGATTAAGAGTTGATGTGTAATTGACAATGATGTACACTGGAGCATGTTATCAACTCAAGAAAGGGGCTTTGCCTGCATGATTTTCATTAGCATTAATGATAGTTAAGCTGCACAGACAGAGCATAATGTCCTTTTTACTATAAGAAAAGGAGGGCCTTTTATCACCTAGATTATGAAATATTGATTAATTCATGTATGCTCAGACATCCATCTAAAAAATTGAATCACTCAATCTGTCACTTCTTCTCATATCTCCACATTGAAAAACATAATAGCAATTGTGAGAAGAACA
This sequence comes from Urocitellus parryii, assembly GCF_045843805.1. Lineage (NCBI taxonomy): Eukaryota > Metazoa > Chordata > Mammalia > Rodentia > Sciuridae > Urocitellus > Urocitellus parryii. Next base: position 85,137,005 of record NC_135541.1, on the reverse strand, counting down.
AAAGGAAGGATGGGGGTTGGAAATGAGGAAGGAGGGTAAGAGCAGAGAAAGAAAAAGGCTGCAAAGGAAACATGTCAAACTATGGCTACAGACAAACATAACACCCACACACAATCTCTCTCTCTCTCACTCTCTCTCTCTCTCACGCACACACACACACTACTTCACTAATTAATGCAGCTTTGCTTTCATGCCAGATATTAGGGAAACATCAATTAGAGAGAAATCTTGTAAATCCATTTCCCAGTTCATTAATTATGCATCAATGCCAAGTTTTTGTTGGCCTGTCATAAGACAATCCTGTTCCAATAAATACCCAATGCTGCACATGACTCAACAGTTACCGGGCTTTCCTGACTCTTGGAGATGGTACTTGGGGTCTTCTCAATTCTTCTGTGATGTGTATTTGTGTTCTCTGCTAAGTATTCTGTGATTATGAAATGTCCTTTAAGCTGACTACATTGTTTCTTAGCTAATACTTCATCCATCTCTGTCACAGGCACAGTGGGAATTCTGTTCAGCTAGAATAAAAAATAGCAGCAGAATGTACTTAATGCCACTGAATTGTACACTTAGAGGTGGTTAAAATGGTAAATTTCATGTGATTACATTCATCACAATGAAAAAAAAAGAAAAAATATTTTTAAAAAGCAAAGAAACTTATCTGTAGACCTGAAAAAGTTAAATTATATGAGGACTAAAAAGTGAAAAAAAGTTTAGAAGTTCTCAAACTATCTCAAGAGATAGTTTGTAGATAGAATGCATGTTCTTTTGTGCAGAAAAAAAATATAAGGTGGTGGATTTCAGAGCCAGAGAGCATGCTATTTGCCTAGGGATTCAGGGAAAGGCAAGGGTGTTTGAGTGGTCCCATCAACAAATATTAATTAAGCATCCAGATGATTTCTAGCACTGTCCTAGTTAATTTGGAGATACCAATATTTAATTATAGCTAACCTCCTACCATATTATTCACTATGTTTTGGATTGATTGATTTATCACTGATTTGATGTTCTAGCCCCTCTGGACCCAAGTACAAAGAAAGTTGGTTAGAAGATTTGCCTGAATTTCAGTAGCAATTATTTAAAAGCTATGGTCTGCTTCCCCTAGTGAATAGGGTCACTTTTTCTCCATTGGATAAATCTCACTTTTGAGGATACTTGACACTGACACCGTTAAAAGTGCCTCATGCCTGATACTTACTATAGTGTCACACTCCTGGTGACTATGTGGTAAATCTCAACTGACTCAGTAAACTTTCCTCAGCCCTTGTATCAAGACAGTCATGTATTGGGACTGCAAATTGGTGCAATCACTCTGGAAAGCAGTATAAGGATTCCTCAGAAATCCTGGAACCACCATTTGACTCAGCTGTCCCACTCCTAGGTTTATACCCAAAAGACTTAAAATCAGCATACTACAGTGACACGGCCACATCAATTTATAGCAGCTCAAATCACAAGACCTAAGCTATGGAACCAACCTAGATGCCCTTCCACAGATGAATGGATATAGAAAAATGTGGTATATATACACAATGAAACATTATTCAACTAGAAAAAGAATGACTTTATGAATTTTGTTGATAAATGGGTGGAACTGGAGACTATCATGCTAAGTGAAATAAGCCAATCCCCCCTAAAGCCAAAGGCCAAACGTTCTCTCTGATATGTGGATGGTAACACACAATAAGTAGGGGAGGGAAGAAAAATAAAATAAAATTGGTCTCATGAAGTCAGTTCCTAAGAGAGTGGGTTGGTATAAAGTGAGGATACCCCATGTTCTTGGCCTCTCTTGCATGTTGCTGATTCCCTTTCTACTTCTCCACCACCTTGTTGCAACATAGCCAGGAGTTCCTGTTTGTGAGAAATAGTCTGGTGGTCCATTTTTAGAATATAGTATTCAGCCTTAATTAAATCCAATTGTAGCCATTTTTCAATTGTAACCCTTTCCTTTTGCTTGCCCTAATTCTAAAAATACCCAGTCATATAGATTGGACATCTGAATACTCCAGTCAGGGCAAAGGGCAATGCTGGGTTAAATATACATACTGGACTGCCTGTGCAGATGTGCTTGCTAGTCAGGTTCCAGTAACAAGCCTCCCTGGCAGAAGTAAAGGTTCACCTTGTCCACCCAAAACAAATAACAAACAAATAGAATAGAAGCACTGGTCTCCCTTTTTATGCCCAGAAACATTTCATCAAGGTTCTTGATGATAAAACTTGTCTGTAAAGCAAACAAAACAAACAAACAAAAAAAGACAGTCATATTTAAATGTTACCAAATATTACCTTCAAAGTGCAAACTGATTGACCCTGAGCTTGCCAAGGAAATTTTTACTCTTTTTTACAAAGCTAAAATTACTTTAACAGTGATTGTGTTACATTGATTTGAAGCAAAATTCTGATCAATCAAAATGAAACTTGAAATAAAAGGAAGATATGAAAATATAACAGTAAAAACTTTGTTAAATATTTTGTATTGTTTAATTTTTCACCACATATTTTAATCGATATTTTATTTAAATTAAAATAGACCATCAATACACCAAATACAACTGCATGCTGTTAAATTCCTTTTGTTCCCCTAAGCTTCTTTATTTAATTTGTGTGTGTGTGTGTGTGTGTGTGTGTGTGTGTGTGTGTGTATGCACATGCATGTGCTAGGGATCAACTCAGGGTCTTGTAGATGCAAGGCAAGCACTCTAATACCAAACTATACCCCTGTACCCCCTAAAGTCCTAATTCTATGTAGATTTATTTGTAAACAGCCTGAATTACTTAGATGATATTCTGCATTATAGTCCAGGTGTGCTCATATTGTCCAATGCCCCTTCTCCAGTGAGGTGTGCCTGGTATCAGACTAGTCTGTAGGAGACAAAGGAAGAAGATAGACATTTCTCTTGCACAACACTGTGCCATGTGTGGACAGAGGGGGAAAGTAGCAAAGGTTATCTAAAGGAGACACTGCTGAGTGAAGTACCTGTCACGTCCAAGTGCTTCTCAAAACAATGAAGCCTACGGGTAATTACTGAGATCCTTGTCAGAGAACAAAATCAGCAGAGGGTCTGAAAGGGTGGGCTGCATTTTTGCACATTTATCTTAGCATCAGGTTTTGTGAGCAGAACCAATTTATATCACAATGAGATCAAGAAGGTTGGGAAAGACTATGTTTAAACACCCTCAACACAGAGAACTCATGTTTACACAAACATTTTGAAGTTTGACATATAACATTTCAACAGAGCCTTGAGTCAACACTGTCAGGTACATAGTAATACACTTAACGGAAGAGGTTAGGGAGGAAGAATGTGACACTATCATGGAAACAGCACTGTCATTTGACCTCCACTCATCTGGACACTTAGAAGCAGCTGTAGCTCCATCTTGGCCCAGGTTGGCCTCTCCAGTTGGAGGAACATCTGAGGATGCACTGCCTTCTCCCCACCTACAGCCTGGTGAGCAAGAGAAGCAGCAGGGGAAGAAACTGCACTCAGGCTGAGGGGAGGATGGGACCTGGGAGATCTCAGTGAATCTTTTGAGATCTCAATTTCTCCTAAAGAGGTCCTAGAAGAAGGGCAGTGGGATGCAGTGGCCAGGTACCATACCTCATTAAGTTCTCCACTGGCACATATTCAGATTATTTTTTGATGAAAGATTATTGAGTGATTTTGGGTATATGACTCAGAAGCAATTTGAAGCCTTTAAGTAAATTTTCATTAAAAACAAAAAGCTCCTTTTTCAGTACCACTTACTTATATATATTAGCAGGGCTTCCCAGGACATGCATCTAAGAAAAAACAAAACAACTAGGGATTCTGAAGCTATCTCATTCCAGCAATAATCAATGACTATTCATGAATGGATACACAAAATAATCATCAAAAAGGGAAAAAATGCTAGCGGACTTTTTTTCAAAGCCCAATTCACCTTATATTTATTTAATTAATAGATACCTTTCTAGTAAAATTCCACTTACTTCAAAGTTTATGATTGTTCAATATCATTGTCATTTTTATCAACCCAGAACTAATAATAACTATACTGGTGATTCGTCCTAGAAAAAGTCTGGGTATTACAAGAAATTCTTAAAATTTGGATTTAGAGCTTATATAAATACATTTGTTGAAGTGAAACATGGAAGAGTCATCAAGTTGTTCAAGCATAATATTTTACAATAAAATTCCATGGGAAGTGAAATCCAAACATGACTTTAAGGGAAAATATTGTAAATATCTATTAAAAAACACTTAGGGATACAATTGTTTAAAATTAAATTTGTTTTTTACTTTTAAATAAATGGTGGGGGCATTAAATTGTTATAGTACTTAGTCTACATTAGTTATTATTTTAAAATGATGTGACTTATTTATTTTTAAGTAGAATATTATGACATGAGGAAAAATAGATGTAAGTTCCCCATTTGAACTTACAATAAAAATTTTGTGACAATGTACAAAGGGGGACACACAAAATTTTTCAAAATTCTACTACATTGTATGTGAGCAGGCAAGTTTAAAGACCACTATGCTATAGAAACACATCACTAGTTCTAATATTTGTATAAGGAATGCAGATATTTATAAAACTATCTTTAAAATCTACTGAAGAAAACAGAAGACAATAACTTAAGAGTATCAAATTATGGCAGTTTGTTGCTACAGCAAATAAAACCAACTGTAATATTTAGGTCTCAGTCAACATCTCTATAGTTGTCAGATTCTCTAGTACATCTTAAATCTACTGGCCAGATCATTATACATATCAGGCAAGAGATTAGAACATGAGACACTGGTGTAAAAAATAAAAAAAAAAAACCTCATGATTTTGTGTAATTTGTAGTAATAACCCACAGTTTAATTTCCTTGTCTACTAAAGGAACACACATACACATGACCACAGATCCTTGACCCCTAGTAGAACTTACCTGGCCAATTACATTACAGTTTTCCAAGAGTTGTTTTTGGTTTTCTTTTTTGAGTACCAAGGATTGAACTCAGGGACACGTGACCACTGAGCCACATCCCTAATCTTATTTTGTATTTTATTTAGAGACAGGTCTCACTGAGTTGCTTAGCACCTCACCTTTGCTGAAGCTGGCTTTGAACTTGAGATCCTCCTGTCTCAGCCTCCCGAGTTGCTGGGATGACAGGCCTGCGCCACCACGCCTGGCCAGGAGTTGTCTTAATGACTAATTAGGAAGTTACTTACTCTGATGGAATTGCATACCCCCAAATTTTAAAAAGACATTATGACTTTGTATACAGGAACAACACAACATCAAACGGGAAATGACAATCTGCATGTTCCAATTTATCTTGGTGCAAATTGATAACAAACCATCAGAGTTAAAATGAAATTGAAATGTAATGAAAAATCAATGGTAAACAGTATTAAAAACAACTTTGCTGGAGCTGTTAGAACATGGAGTACTGTTACAGAAGTGTGTGGAAAAAGTTTTACAATCTAAACACATTATAATTCCCTAGTGTAAAACACTCTTAAGTTAAATTATGGGAAAAGTCAATGTCGTATCAGCCCCAAACAATCGCCCTGCATTGGAATGAAAAGAAGGAAATGTTGTTCTGAATAGCTTGCCAAGGCTAAAGAAAAGCAGAACTGTTGCTGAAGACAAACTGGTTGTAATAGACCAAGAGTATGCATTCTAATTTGTGTTTGCCACAATTTGTGATTGACAATGGGTGTCTCAGATAGTTTTTAGTAATCCACTTTTAGGTTTGCTTTAACAACTTGACTACTTTCATATTTGTCATAGCCTAGGGGCCCAATGCAAGAATTTTTAAGCATAATCATTTGACTTTTTAAAAAATTTTTGATGCTGGGGATAGAACTTAGGGCTACACACATGCAAAGCGCATGTTCTACCACTGACTTATGGCCCCAGTCTTTGACCATTCAGTATTAAGCAGTCATTCCCAACTTTTATAAGTATAATCTGTGAGCTTATTATAAGGTAAGACTTCATGAAACACAAAGGTAAAGAGAAGACTATAATAAATCATGTATCCATCACCCAGCTTTAATACTTACCAGGTCGCAACCCATCGTATTTCTCTGTACCCCACCTACTCATTCCATTCCACATTATTTTGAAGCAAATCTATGATAGAAGATGATTTACTTGTGTTCTTAATATAAAATATTTAAGGTGCCTCCTCTATCAAAATACAGTGGTGGGGCTGAGGTTGTGGCTCAGCAGTAGAGTGCTTCCCTAGCATATATGATGCCCTGGGTTCAATCCTCAGCACCACATTAAATAGATAAATAAATAAAGGTATTGTGTCCATCTACAACTAAAAAATTACAGTGGTGGCATTTTCAATAATATTCAATAAGAAAATCCACATTATCAGATGGATTATTGTCCCCTCCCTCACGGATTATTGTCCCCTCCCTCCCCTTTTCTATGTCTCTGCCACAATCCCTAACCCAGGGGGCTTCAGCCCTTGGTGGGAAACCACTGGCTGACACCACTCAGAAATATGCCTATTTAATAGCATTTTAGATAAACTCACAACACAAGTACATTTCTTCTTCTGAAGCTTCATTTCCTAAGAATCTGTTATTATAAGTTTATTAAGCACATTAGGAAAGATGGACTAACGTTCTCAACAGGAATTTTTTTCTCTTTAGCCACCAAACTGAGAATTTCTCTGCTAGAATCAAATAAAGAACTCACACAAGCTGCAGCTTTCTAGAAGTTATTACTCCCTAACAGCTGTTTAGAGGACTCTGTGACATTGACATTGCCTATAAAAAAAAAATCCAGATTCTTGAAGACTGGAAACATCTTAGCACAATATAACATGTGAGCTGGCATGCTTCTTGGCAGTCCCCTCAGAGGTTAAGAAACAAGTGAGCAAAGACTGAATTCACACACTTGGAAAGGATGATTCTGCACCAGAGGCATAAGCCTGAGAACCCTCTGCCTTGGTGCATCCTGTGCATTTCCTATTAAACCAGGACCTCTCTGAGGTATAAGATTCACTTTTGTAGAAAGAAAGAAAAAGAAAATGCCTCTCTTTTCCCTGTATCTGAGAGATGATTCCTTCAGATTTCTTCATAAGGGAATGGAAGAAAAAAAATTTCCCTGATTTCTGCTCAGTGCATATAGGTAGCACACGGATTAATGCTGATGGAATTCATACATTTAAATAAGAATGCCACTCACTCTCAGGATTACAAATGTCATTTGGAAAGTTTGTGACTGGAACTTATTCATATGTGTTTAATCCAGGTCAATTTTAAAACTTTAAACCTTTTATGTTAAACGGATAGAATTATCTCCATTAAATTTTATGTGACATTGCTTCTAGCTGTATAAAAAAAGAAATAATCATAGTGGTGTTATGTTTGCAATTTATTAGAGAAAAAGCAATCATCTCTAAATTAAATCTTTTTTTCTAATATCATGGAATATCTTCTTTGGTAATTATGAATTTCTGCAAAAGTGTTATCATTTGGAGATTCCAATTTTGGCTTTATTTTTCTAAACATGTCCATTATAGAGCTGAGCAAACAACATATCTAAGATAATGAAATTTTCCTTACATAGTACAATGTTTTCCTAAACCGTAGTTCAAACATGAAATAAGACAATCTAGTTTTCCACCAGGGAAATTATTATCTGCTTCATATGTACCATATTAATTAGATTAGGCCCAAATCCTAGTAGTTTGCATAATTGTATTTAATTTGCCAGAAGGGGTCAAATTGTAGCATTGGTTCTCTACTAAGAGGTAAAGCTGTTTAGTCAGCAAAAGTATATTGGAGTATAAAGAAACTGAGAAGCATTTGTAAATTCAGAATAGCGAAGTGTAGAGTTCTCTTAAGAGGCACACATTTTTACATTTGAATAGTAAAGACCTAAGAGACGTACCTGATTAAATATTTATAATCATGGGATATAGCAAAGCTTACTTAGAAGTTATCTATTTCATCCCCTTCCAGTTTAGTGTCATTTTCTGAAATGCATTTTCTGGTCATTTAAATAACTTGTCATTAAAACAAAATATTCAGACACTAAATCTTTGTCCATTACTTCTTTCTTATTATAATTTCTTCTCCTGAGGTTAAAGTGTTTTCTCCATATTTAATAAATCATTTCACTCCTCATCTGCATTTCTCAGAAATAAGGTACTCTATTAAGAAACTTGGTGTATTTTTAAAAAGTCAACTGTGGAAGAACTTTTGGCATTCATTTATAATGGAGCAAAGACGATCATCAAAATTATGGAAAGAATTAAAAATTTGTTGTACAGGAATCTCAAGATGTTTTGGTATAACAAAGTTTTTGCAGATTTCATTGGATGCTACTTGACACTTAGGCCAAAAGTACCCCCAAAAGACTTTGTGGTGTTTGGTATTCACTGACTTTGAACTATTTGAAGCCACATAGGTATTTCATCAGTCACCCTAAAAGTCATGCTATTTATAAAGATCTAGGTCTTCCCTGGAATTCTGGATTTTAAGAAGTTTGGCCCAGTTCTGGGTTAGTTCTTGGCCAACTCAACTCCATTTTGAAGCAGTGATCTCTAAACATATACTATCACAAGAATTACCCAGGATACCTTTAATAAAATATGGTTTTCCAGAAAACCAACCTGTATTTGTTGACTTGAAACCTCAGAGTTAGACTTGGGATGGGAGTGTCGATGCAGAAGCAAAAACAGGTTCTTTTGAGATTTAATTCACACATCATATGATCCGGCCATTTAAAATGTTGCATTCAGTGGTTTTTAGTATATTCACAGGTATATTTAACCATCAGCATTGACAAGTTTAGAACATTTTTATCACCTCAAAAGAAATCTTATATTCTTTAGCTGTTACTCCATTTCCCCCCATCTCCCAGTGCTAAGCAAGTACTTCTCTGTATTATAGGTTTGTATGAATGGAATCATACCTTATGTATTGTGTTTGGTTTTCAGACGCTTTTTAGCTGACTTCTTTCCATTAGCACTTTCCATTTGAAGGTCTATCCAAATTGTAGTATATTAGTACTTCATTCCTTTTCCTGGTTAAATAACATTCTGTTGTATGGATATACTACATTTTGTTTATCTTTTCTCCACTGAAGGACGTCTGTGTCCTCAGAGAATTATGCAGCGGTCTCCAAAAGCCAGGAAAGACCCTCAGCCTATAGCCAAGAAAGAATAAAGGGAGGGAGGGGGAAAATAAGGAGGGGAGGGGGAGGGGCAGAGGGGGAGAGAAGGAGGAAAGGAAAGGGGAAGGGGGAGGGGAAGGAGGAGGGGAGAGAAGTGGGGAAAGGGATGGAGGGAGAGAAGGAGGGAGGTGGGAGAAGAGAAGAGAAGAGAAGAGAAGAGAAGAGAAGAGAAGAGAAGAGAAGAGAGAGGAGAAGGGAGGGAGAAAGAAGGAGGAGGAGGGGGGAAGAGGGAGGAAGAACAGCAATCCTTCAACCACATAGAACTAAGTTCTGTCTACACTTTATTGAGCAGAGAGGTGAGCAGAAAGGTGATTTTTTTTCCTAGAGCCTACAGAAAGGAAGGTAGTCCTCTAGACATGTTGGTTTTAGCCTGGTGAGACCATACTGGAGTTATGGCCTGCAGAAATATAAGATGAAATATCACTAAATTGTGATAATTTTTTATATCAAAAATAGAAAAGCTAACTTTTCCTGTTACTAAATTTTATAATAAAAAATGATTCTCAAAGGACTATGGAAAAGACACAAAATTGCAGTTTAACACTAGTTGTTTTAAATTAAATATTAATGTCTCATTGCTACCATGTGACTCTTATTCATTTCAATTAGCATGTGGGACTGTGAGGAGCTTTTAACACATCTAAAATAGTTTCCTCTTGTTTCATGAAAGACATTCATAGAAAGTAGTCATGTGTTCTTCCCCTGACTGGTTAACTAATTTAACAAAAGTTGGTCAAACGTATCTAAATGTTTGAGAAAAAGGATGTAACTAAAGAGACACTTGAAGATTCGGATTTTTATGGTATCAAATAATCATAACACAATCTTCATCAACAACACAAAGTTGTTGACCTCGTTCGAGATGGTGATATTGCTAGGAAAATCAAACCTATACAGGAACACTGAACAAAACCAAGGAAATGAAACATTTCAGTATATATATATATATATATATATATATATATATATATATATATATAAATTTATTTTAAAATCAATGTGTGAGCATTTCATTGGATTGCAATTTTTCACTTCAAATTTTTCCAGTCCACTGATCTTTCTCACTAGTATCTCACACACCTATGTGGCTACATCTTATAAAATGAATTCTATAATCCTACTTATACTTGGTAAAATGTAACAAGTAGATTTTAACTATTGAGCATTATCACAAGATCAGGTTTAGAAATGTTCCATAAAAGATTTTCTTGCAGTAATATTAGTTACAATGAAATTTGACTATAATACTTAGTTAATGTCATAATACCGAACTGATAACAATCCTCTTGTTTGAAATGATTGACATTCCATACAGAATTCTGTCTATTTTTAATAGATATGCAATCATGGGTTAGATCTCTGCTTAAGCTTATTATGCTACCATAGTTTCCGTTATAAATTGTCTATGCATGGCTCCACAGGACTGCTATGCCTAGTTCCCCCACCCCCACCTCCCGGCTTGTTCTCAGATGAAGGCAAATACTGCAGAAGTATGAATAAATTGTATAACTGGGTAAGGTCATCTCCCTGCCTCCAGACTGCTCTGTCCCTTTCCAAGGACCCAGTACTTTCTTGCCCTCTAACTCTCCATCAAAACAGGAAAGAGCTTGATATCATCATTTATTCCTAAAACTGATTCAGATATTTGTATTTTTAAGCTTCTTATCTCTAAAATTGTGGAATGAAAGAATTTATCTACAAAGTGTTTTTGTTTTGTTTTGTTGGTCAAACAGTTATTGGAAGGGAAATGCTGGGTTAGTGCTAACCCTAAACACAAAACTATTTAGTTACAGGAGGGTGCTGTGTGTTGAGGGAGGGAATGTTGTGGTAAGAGAATTTTGTATGGAGACAAATGATCATAAAAAACACCAAGCCATGGGCTTTCTTCTCTTAGGCTTAAGGCCTTTCATTCTTTGGCTCAAGACTCACAAATTTTGGGATCCTGGAGTCTATTCTCTTAATCCTCTCCCATTGTTGCACTTTACATGAAATTATTCAGAGACTGTTAATTAAGAGCATTGGCTTTATAGTAGGACTTGAATCCTGGCTCCTCCAATAGTAGGCTGTGTGACTTTGAGTAAGTTATTTAATTCTTCTGTGCTTCAGATTCTCATACACAAAATTAGGAAAATCATGATACATGCAGATCTCCTAGGACAATGGCACTTAGCAAGTTAGTTTATAAATATTAACCATTCTTGGTATTATTCATCAAGGGTTCAACTAAATGAAATTACTCTTCCTTTTTGGGATTCCCAAAGTACTTTTAATAACTCTATAAAGAGCTGATGAGAAAATGCCTAAGTTCTATTCATATTTATCTTAGCCTGAGTTCCTTAGGAAAAATGAGTCTCAGGCCTAGATTAAGTGATTAAGCTTTGGTGTGAAGGTGTAATGTTCAGGCTTGAGAATGAAGGGAAGGAAGGTGAGTCAGGAAAGGATGAGCAGTTTGACAAAGTGACCATGCTAACCCCTGCTTCATAATAAGGAGAGACTAAGACAACCCCTTAAAATGTTCAACTGTTCTATCACACTGAAAAATTGCCTGTGAGTGAATGTGAAAGAAAGCAAATTAATGCTTGTTTCTATCTGGTATCCCAGTTCTAATTAGCTTGTGTTGACCTCATATGTAGTTAATTCTCATGTATTTCCAGAGAGAATATCTGCTTGATCAGGAGGCTAATCCTGTGTTCTATGTTGAGGCGTTCATCTGAGCCGTAAGTGGCAGAAGCAACCAGAGACTGTGAACATGTGGCTGGTTACCTGGCTGCACAACGGAAACCCAGGTGGATGGAAGAAATCTTGGGCAAGCAATTAATTGGTTCCAGACAGCATACCATATAAGACATGAATTAAGTGTACCACAGAAGGTTCCAGAAGGAGGTGATGGCCTGGGCATCAGGATAGACAAGGCCAATGGGATCCAAGGAAATGTATAAGCTATACTTATACCTTCACAAGATACTTATATATTCATAGGATATACTTATATATTCACAGGATATATTTTATAAAATTTATGAATCCTTTTAGGGCATGACTATTTATATTTTTAACCTTTGAGTCATCTCTAAAAATACTGCATGCTCCATCTTAGGTGAGTTTGACCTCAAGGTTTACAAGGATTTCAAAGACACCTAGCAGGCAAGGGCAAGGAGCAAGAGCAGAGCAAGACAGTGGGATACTCAGCACTTCACACTGAAGTTAACAAATCAGTATGTTGAACTGGAGGTTTATCAAAGAGAGCTAAGAGGGCCTAATTTGCCTGGCACATGACAACAATGGAGATATTAGCAGTCAGGTGGTAGAGCATCCAGCTCTGGTGGAAAAGTGGTGTGCTATACCCAGCCAGCGACTAGAGATGAGAGCCAGTCCCTAGGAACAGAAAACAAGTCAATTGGACTGGGGTACAAAACAGGCTTTCAGTTCCAGGCAGAGATCTGGAATAAAAAATGGTAAACCAAGGGAAAGCCTTCATAGTTCAGCTGCATGAACAATGGCAGGGGTTTTACCAAGAGATGAAACAATGAACAGTACTTATAGTTATAATGATGATAATTTAAAACCAATGTTTATTAAATAAACTAATCATTTGTTTAAATTATGGCATTTACTTTTTTCCAACAACTCTCTTAGACAGATACTTTTATTATTTCTATTTTACAGATGAGGAAATAAAGAGTCAGGAAGGCACCCATCGGCATACATTTCATGAATAAAGGGACTTGGACCTAATCCCAGACTCTTCTATCTGAAGAGCATTTGCTTTTGACCACTGTTGAAAGCAATAAATAAGACTTTCAAAAAACTTTAGCAAAGTTCCAGTCATATCATAAGTACTCAATGAATTTTGATTATTATTATCATCAGTAATGGTACTATAACAGAAGTAGTACCATCGACTGCAGCAGCAGTGGTACAAAATCTTCACCTGCAGGTGCATGAAACTTGGGGTCAGATAAGACCTGTCGCCTATCTCGGTTCACAGGAGAGGACCAGGGAAGTGGGAAGTGTATTAGGGTCCAGGGGCTGGGATTCAGGTGTGATGGGAGAAGTCCAGGTTCAGGGCCCTAAAACTCACAAGTGTACCTAGCATGGTGTGCTGCAATAAGTAATTGTTTAACAGATGCTTTAGAATTAACTTGCTGCTTCATTTCCTTAAGGCTTCCCTACAACTCATCCCAGCACATAGCTGCTATGTAAATTTCTAAACACCAAGGCAAATTCATCCCACCCAGTGTAGCTACATTTTCCCACCCATATCCATATGTTGCCCATATCCACCTAACACTTCAGCAGCCTCCTGAGCTGTGCTCAAAATTATAGCACTATTAAAGAGAAATGTGTGATATGCTATTTCTGGCATCCTGATTCTATGTGGCTTCAGTAAGTGGTCTTGTGCTATTCGTGAATCTGAAACTTTTTTGATTTAAACAAGGAGGAAAATTTAAAAAGAGTGCCCCCCCGCCCCCAAAGCAGCTCAATTTAAAAGGAAAAAGCTCTCATTTCAACTATGCTGCAATTATACATGAAAATAAACACATATTAAAAGGAACAGGTCATCTGTTTCATTGCTAACATTCACTGTAAATTTGAATTCTATTTCCTGGGGCTCAAAGAAAATAATGCTTTGATTCACAATTGAGAGAGAGAGAGAGGGGAAAAGAACATTACTGCCACCTCTCGCTCACTTCCCTAGAACTGAGAAAATGTCGAGGAAACCTGGCACTAGCTTGCCAAAGGCTAACACAGTCTGACTTTTGTTTTTACTTCCATGACCTTAAATGGCTCTCAGTGCAGTCAGACCAACTTTGCATGTATATTGACACTATGGAAACCACACAGATAAGCAGTTTTTAGTTGGCCTTCTGTATTTACTTTGGCACTTAACAATGATCACACAATTTCCCCCATGCAGCTTGCAAAGGCTTTGTTCTAATCTAGAGTTGCTTTTCTCTTTTATTGAGCTTTTGGATGGCTTTATAAGTACTCTGCAATGTATGTATTTTATTTTATTTTATTTTATTTTGCCTAGATATAGTTCTGTTTTGCTATTAAGTGCACTGCATTAATATTTCCTTTAACAGAAGTAGAAAGGGATTTTTCAAGTTAGGAAACTCACCTTCTACTTCTGAGCATCTGAAGAGATACAGATAGAAAAGGAAGGAGGAATCTTTGCAGTCACTGGATGGACAGACAGCACAGTATCTGTTCTTGTCTATTGACATTTTCTATTTCTTTTCATTCCAGGGTTTCAAAGTGCCTTTCAAAATCTCTGACTTTTAGAATAAGTCCATGGCATCCTCTGGCAAGAGACTACTTATATTATTTAGGTCAGCAAATTCTTTTTGGAATTCTAAATATATCGTAATTTTTTATTGTATTAGTATATATATAACATAAAGGTCACCTCTTTAAGTGTATAATCCAGTCTCAAGTACATTCATTCACATTGTTGTACAAATATTATCACTACACTCTCCAGAGCTTTTTCATCAAGTTGAATTGAAAATATAGCCAATAAGCAATACCTTACCTATTATCCCCTTCCTGTATCTCCTGACAATAGGGGCTGGGGATATAGCTCAGTTAGTAAAGTGCTTACCTTGTGTATACAAGGTCCTGGGTTCATTGCCCGTACCACAAGGAAAAAAAATAATAGCCCTCTCCTGTCAATATCATTCTATTTTCTGTTTCTATGAATTTGACTCATATAAGTGGAATCAAGTAGTATTAGTCCTTTTATGTCCGGCTTATTTTATTTAGCACAATGTTGTCAAGATTCATCTGTGTTGTAACATGTGTCAGAATTTCATTTCTTTTTAATGTTGAAAAATTTTGCATTGTATATACACATATAACACATTTTGTGGATCCATTCACCCACTATGGACATATGGGTTTTCCCCCCATCTTTGGGCTACTGTGAATAATGCTACTATCAACACTGGCCTACAAATACCTGTTCTGGCCCTTGCTTTAAATTCTTTGGGGTATATACCCTGAAGTGGGATTTCTGGATCATATAAAAACTGCGTTTAATTTTTTGAGAAACCTCCATATTCCATATTTCATAGTAGCAGCATCATTTTATATTTACTCTAGCAGTGTATAAAGGTTTCAATTTCTCCAGGCCCTTACCAACAATTATTATTTTATTTTCTTAATATCCACTCTAATGGGTATGAAGTAGTATCTCATTGCTATATTCTTATTTTTAATAAAATTAAGTTTCTATCCTAAACATCCAGATATTCTTTTTTATCAAATTATTTATTTATTCTAATTTGTTTTACACAATGGCAGAATGCAATACATTTCATATTACACATACAGAGCACAATTTTTCAAATCGCTGGTTGAACACAAAGTATTTTTACACCATTTGTGTCTTTATACATATACTTAGGGTAATGATGTCTAACTCATTCCACCATCATTCCTACCCCTTTGCCCCATCCCTTTCTCTCTCTCCCCTTTGCTGTATCTAAAGTTCCTCCATTCCTCCCATGCTCCCCAACATCGCCATTTTGAGTGAGCATCCTCATACCAAAGAAAATATTCAGTCTTTGTTTTTTTGAGATTGGCTTACTTCACTTAGTATTATATTCTCCAATTCCATACGTTTACCTGCAAATGCCATGATTTTATTCTTTTCTAATACTGAGTAATGTTCCATTGTGTATACATACCAAAGTTTCCCTATCCATTTATCTACTGAAGAGCATCTGGGTTGGTTCCACAATTTAGCTATTGTGAATTGTGTTGCTACAGACATTGATATGACGGTGTCCCTGTAGTATGCTGATATTCTTTCAAAAGATTTGGAACTCTTCACTAATAACTCTTTGGTAAACAAACAATGTTTTATGGGATTCTTAACATGGTTCCATGTTACTCAAGCCATTAGCTAAATAGCTAAAGAAACACATAGAACAGATGAATAAAGGAAATAGTCTTAAAGAGACACTTTAGTAATTACACAGGACTTCATACCCAATTAGATTATATACATAGAAGAGAGAAGAACCTTTTCCACATTCTTGCTTTGGCAATTGATAGTGGAAGTGCCATTTATCAAGACATGAAAAGAAGAAGTGAGGGGGTGACTCTGAGGAAAGAGCATTATGATAGGTTATGGTGCACATCCCAGGTGACGATGCTCAGTACACAACTGAGTCCAGAAAATGGGAGAAAGCTAGAATTGAGAAATTTTGTAGTCATGAGCCTCTGATGATGCCATTGACCCTGAGTCTTCACCTGTTTGTTGGCTGAGAAGGGTCTCCAGAAGGCAAACCAATGGATGCACCAGTAGCTGAGAATGGACAGAGGCAAAGCAAGAAGCAATGATTATCGAGTTAGAAGAAATGGTTCCATAGAAGTCTGGATAAGAATGATTTTAAAGGCCAACTTTGTCAAAACCACAGACAGACTGTAAGAATAAATAATGAAAATTGTATACAGATTTTGGCACCTACATGGTTGCAGGTAATATTCATACAGCACTTTTGGTAGAGAGGTAGAATCAGGAGCCTGTAGAAGTCTATTAAGAAAGCAGGGGAAGTAGCTGCATGTGGTGACACATGCCTGTAATCCCAGTTGCTTGGGAGGATGAGGCAGGAGGATCACAAGTTCAAAGTCAGTCTAAGCAACTTAGAGAAGCTGTAAGCAACATAGCAAGGCCCTGTCTCTAAAAATATAGAAAAAGTGTTGGGGATGTGGCTTAGTGGTTAAGCACCCCTGGGCTAAATCCCTCACTTAAAAAAAAGAAACTGTGGGGAGAAAGCAAATAGAGCACAGTCTTTAGAGAAGTTTACCAATGAGTAGAAAGAGAAATTTAGGGCATTAGTTTGAATAATGCATTTTTGTTTGTTTTTAATTGAGCTTATTTATAGCCAAAAAGGAAGAAGTTAAAGGAGAAGAGGAGAAATGGCTGGTGGATCCAGGGCTTGCAGGAGGTGGGAGGTAATGGAATTCAGGGCACAGGTGGCAGGATCAGCCTTGGCATGAAGTAGGAGGGTGAAACCTCTACCTGTGGAACAGGGAAAGGAGGCAAGGTTGCAGCAGGCAGACGTCTTTGTAGAAGTGGAGGGAAGGGCAGGAAGTTCAGAGCATCCATGCTTGATGGACCCTTCATTGAATAGGAAGTAAAGACATCTACTAAGAAAGGGTGACATTTTAGAAATCAATGTGGTAGAATAGCACAGGATATGCTGAATGACATAAGAGCCAAATATAGAAAGAAACTAACAGTGTAGGCTAATGTGGAGGATTAACAGTGGAGTTTGAAAAAAACAGGGAGTTGGAAAAGAGATGAACTTCATGCCTTTTTTTTCCCATATTCTCCTAAAAGGGAAAAACATTATTTTTCTCCTGATGACCAATTGCCACATCACATGAATATTTAAAAATATATAGAACTAAAACAATGTGTAATTGGAGAAACAAGATTCTCTAAAGATAAGTTGTTAGATAGCAAAGAGATGAAGACATGTATTTACTTGCCCAACTTATTTAAGTCTTTGGACCATCTATCTTAATTCCTTATACACACACACACACACACACACACACACACACACATACACACACATACACACACACTCATTTTTATGTGTGTACAAATACACAGAGTAGAACAACTGATTTGGGAGGAAGTGGAGGAAAGGCAAAAGGAGCTTAACAAAAACCCTATGTAAGCAGGAATATATATCATAATTATGAAAAATTCACTTTTTAAATTCTAATTAGTTCTACGTGACAGTAGAATACATTTTGACACACCATACATAAATGGAGTATAACTTCTCATTCGTCTGGTTGTACATGATGTAGATTTACGTAGGTCATGTAATCATGTATGTACCTAGGATAATAAAGTCCAATTCATTCTACTATCATTCCAACTCCCATGATACCTCCCCTCACTTTACTCCTCTCTGTCAAGTCCAAAATACCTCTATTCTTTCCCACTCCTTATTGTGAATTAGCATCTGCATGTTAGAGAAAACGTTCAGCTTTTAGTTCTTTGGAATTGGCTTATTTCCCTTAGCATAATATTCTCCAGTTCCATCCATTTACTGGCAAATGCCATAATTTCATTCTTCTTTATTGGCTGAGTAATATTCCATTGTGTTTATATATACCTCAGTTTCTTTATTCATTCATCTGTTGAAGGGCACCTAGTTTGGTTCCATAGTTTAGCTATTGTGAATTGAGCTGCCTTAAGCATTGATGAGGCTGTGTCACTACACGTATGCTGATTTTATAAGTCCTTTGGGTACAAACCAAGGAGGGTCAAATGGTCAAAATAGCTGGGTCAAATGATGGTTCCATTCCAAGTTTTCTGAGGGATTTCCACACTGCTTCCCATAGTGGTTGAACCAATTTGCTGTGCCACCAGCAATGTGTGAGTGTACTTTTCCCTCACATCCTCACCAAAATTTGTTGTTGCTTATATTCTTGATTATTGTCATTCTGACTGGAGTGAAATGGAATCTCAATGTAGATTTGATTTTAATTTCTCTAATTGCTAGAGATGTTGAACATGTTTTTAAATGTATTTGTTGATGGATTGTATTTCTTTTTTCTTTTTTTGGATTGTACTTTTTTTTCTGTGAAGTGTCTGTTCAGTTCCTTAGCCCACTTATCAGTTGGGTTATTTGGGAAGTTATTTGTTTGTTTGTGTGTGTGTGTGTGTGTGTGTGTGTGCATTTTTTTTTTAATTCTTTATATAGCCTGGAGATTAATGCTATATCTGAGGTATGTGTGGTAAAGATTTTTTTCCCATTCTGTAGGCTCTCACTTCACATTATTGTTTCCTTTGCTGCAAAGCAGCTTTTTTAGTTTGATTCCATCTCATTTGTTGATTCTTGATTTTACTTCTTGGGCTTTAGGGGTCTTGTTGAGGAAGTCAGTTCCTAAGCCAACAGTGGAGATTTGGGCCTGCTTTTTCTTCTATAAGGTACAGTGTCTCGGTTCTAGTGCCTCAGTCTTTGATCTACTTTGAGTTGATTTTTTTCAGGGTGAGAGATAGGGGTGAAATTTCAATCTACTACATATAGATTTCCAGTTTCCCCAGCACCATTTGTGGAAGAGGCTGTCTTTTCTCCAATGTATATTTGTGGTCCCTTTGTCTAGTATGAGATAACTGTATTTATGTGGGTTTGGTTCTGTGTCTCTATTCTGTACCATTTGTCTATATATCTGTTTTGGTGCCAATTCCATGCCATTTTTATTACTGTGTCTCTGTAGTATAATTTGTCTGGTATTGTGATGTGTCGTCCTCCTCCTCCTCCTCCTCCTCCTCCTCCTCCTCCTCCTCCTCCTCCTTCTTCTTCTTTTTGCTAAGGATTGCTTTGTCTATTCTGGGTCTCTTATTTTTCCAAATGAATTTCATGATTGCTTTTTATATTTCTATGAAGAATGTCATTAGGATTTTAATATGAATTGCATTAAATCTGTATAGTGTTCTTAGTAGTATGGCCATTTTGACAACATTGATTCTGCTTATCCAAGAGCATGGGAGATCTTTCCATCTTCTAAGGTCTTCTTCATGTTCTTTCTTTAGTGTTCTGTAGTTTTCACTGTAGAGGTCTTTTGTTGAATTGATTCCCCAATTTTTTTTGAAGCTATTGTAGTTTCCCTAATTTCTCAAGAAATTCACTTTTTTGGGGGGGATAAAATATGTATAACAAAAACTTATCATTTTAAATATTTTAAGAATACAATTAAGTGGTATTAAATACTGTGTGTTTGTGTTATTGTGTGATATCACCACTATCTTCCACTAGAATTTTTTCACCTTCCCAAATGTAAACTCCGTATCAACTAAACAATAGCTTCCAATTACCCACCTTACCCCCAATCTCTGATAGCCACCATTCCAGTTTCTCTTTCTGTGAACTTACTATTCTAGATATTTTATGAGTAAAATTGTGCAGTATTTGTCTTTCATGTCTGGCTTAATTTACTCAGTATAATGTCTTCTTTGTAGCTGACAAGAATCCAGATACATTCTTTTTTTAATGTTTATTTTTTAGTTTTAGGTGGGCATAATATCTTTATTTTATTTTTATGTGGTGCTGAGGATCGAACCCAGTGCCTCACGCATGCCAGGCGAGCACACTACCACTTGAGCCACATCCCGAGCCCCCGCTCCCCGCTTTTTTTCATTAAAGCTCTATGGTTATACATAGTAGTTGGGTTCATCATGACATATTCATGTATGCATAGAAGAAGTTGATTTCAGTTCATGAAATCAACTTTTCCCTCCCATCCTCACCACCCTCCAGATATGTTATTTTAATTAAAGAACATTTATACTAAAAAGACACTGAAACTTTTTCTGAAACTTTTCATAAATACAGAACATTACATTTCTTCATTCATGCATTCAACAAATATTTATTGAGCCTATATTAAGAGAGGCTTTCTTCTCATAAGCAAGTTCCTTCTCATGGGCAAAAGATAATAAAAGAATCACCCCCAATGTTCTTGTTAGACTATGATTATTCTTCAGTCAACATGATCCAGATGATATGTCCCAGGCCACTGATGTCAGTAGGTTTTGACTCCCAAGATCTTTCTTTTCTGGCAATGGCATATGTGTCAACTGAGAGAAAAATGGGCAAGAATAAAAAAATAAATTTAAATTTTAAAAAAAAGGTAACTAGTTTCCATCATAACTCCTGAATATGGAGGTAAAATGTGTAGTAATTCCTGGGTAATGTTCCTATGTTCTCATGTGTCAAGAAATAATTAGAATCAAGTAATAGCTAAATAGTTATCTCCTATAAATAAAGTAGTTACCATAGTATATAGTATTTTCTCTCTCTCTCCCTTTCTCTTTCTCTCTCTCTCTCTCTCTCTCTCTCTCTCTCTCTCTATATATATATATATATATATATATATATACATGTATATGTAACATACATATTTAAAAAAACTGGATGTACATTTGCTCATTTATTCATTTTAAGTATCCACTGTGAGGAAGTCATTGTGTTAAGCATTAGGGATTATTAAACATTGTCACTGGAAAATTATTCCAGGCCCTTTGGGGAAGGAATAGAGCAGAAAACAGACTGTGCTTACTTCAGTCAGAAAAACCAACCTGGCTTTCTGGTCGTCCTCCCTTAATATTACCTAAAGCTGCAATGTTAGGCTTATCTGGTTGAGCACTGATCTCTAGGTGAGATAGGAATGCTCAAAGCAGAGAGCCAGTATTAGGAATTCTTGTGAAATCCTTTCCTTTAGAATAAGCTTTCTGATAAGTGGACATATAGGACAGATTCCTAGATAGGAAGGGCTCACAGGTAAATGCATTAGAGCTTTAAATAAACAGGAGTTGTTATTGTGGTGGCACCAAGCATAATGCTCTCTGGGGGGTCAGAACCACTGCTGCATTGCTACTTTGGTCAGGATTAAGCCAAGGAGGGAAGCAGGACTGAGTCTGCAAACACAAAGCTCTCAATTCTACATCTAAGCAAGATAACTGTACAGAAGACTTGTGTATGAATTTCAATGTCAGAGAGTTCTCTCTGACCTGAAAGAGTAAAGAGATTTGTCAGAGATGACAGTTTTCTTTTTTTTAATTTGTTCTAATTCATTATTCATGACTGAAGAATGCATTTCAATTCATTGTACACAAATGGAGCACAACTTTTCATTTCTCTGGTTGTACACGATGTAGAGTCACATCATATGTGAAATCATACATGTACCCAGGGTAATGATATCCATCTCATTCCACCATCTTTCCTGTCCCCATACCCCTTCCCTTCTCCACCCTCTCCTTTGTCCAAAGTTCCTCCAGTCTTCCCACATCCTCCCACCCATTATGGACCAGCACCCACTTAACAGAGAGAACTTTCGGCCTTTGTTTTTTGGGGATTGGCTTACTTCACTTAGCATGATGTTCTCCAACTCTTAATTCTCTTAATGGTGAGTAATATTCCATTGTATATATATACCACATTATCCATGCATCTATTGAAAGATATCTAGGTTGGTTCCACAGTTTAACTATTGTTAATTGAGCTGCTATGAACATTGATGTGGCTGCATAACCATAGTGTGCTGATTTTAGGTCCTTTGGGTATATATTGAGGAATGGGATAGTAGGGTCAAATGATGGTTTTATTCTAAGTTTTCTAAGGAATCTCAATACTACTTCCCATAGTGGCTGCACCATTTTGCAGTGCCACCAGCCATCTATGAGTGTGCCTTTTCCTCACATCCTCGCCAACACTAATTGTTGTTTGTATTCTTGATAACTGCCATTCTGACTGGCGTGAGATGAAATCTTAGAATAGTTTTGATTTGCATTTCTCTAATTGCTAGAGAAGTTTAACATTTCATATATTTGTTGATCGATTGTATATCTTTTTCTGAGAAGTGTCTGTTCAGTTCCTTAGCCCATTTATTAATTGGATTATTTACTTTTTTGGTGTTAAGCTTTTTCAGTTCTTTATATATGCTGGAAATTAGTGTTCTATCTGATGTGCATGTAGTAAAGATGTTCTCCCACTCTGTGGGCTCTCTCCGAGATGACATTTTAATCAGATATTAAAGGATAAATTCAGAGTTTTATAGATGGAAGTGAGAATAGAAGAATTTTCATCCAAAAAAGTATTCTAAATAAGACAATATCTAGGTATACAAAGATGACATACATTACAGACCTAGTGGGGAGAAATAGATATTGAATTCATCAGAATAAATTAAAATTCGTGCCGTAATGTAAGTATGTTATGTAAGTTGGCAACACAAAAGTAAAAGCCTTGCATTCTTCTAGGAGCAGCAAGGGGAAAGTTCATAGAGAAATGGGATTTAAGTTGGGGCTTGACGGATGTGGAGGAGTTCACCAAGCAGATTGTATGGGCGTTCCAAGGTGATGGTAGCCTGTGATAGGGCACCAAACCTCAAAAATGCACTTCGGAGAGTTGCACACAATCTTCACTACTAAAGCCCACAGTGAGGAGGAGGGCCAGCCTCAGTATTACACACCTGTAACTCCAGCAACTCAGGAGGGTGGGACAGCAGGATTGCAAGTTCAAGGCCAGCCTTGGCAATTTTGTAAGACCCTCTGTAGCCTCCTGGGTTCAATCACCAGTACTACACGCACACACACACACACACACACACACACACACACACACACCCGCACACATACACACACACACACCCGCACACATATACACACACATACACACACACACACACAGAGAGCAAGGGAGACAGAGCTGAAATTGGATAGGGCCAAAGGACCTCCATATTTTGAGATAACACTAAGTAGTCTGCTAAGGCTGGAATATAGGGTGCATGAAAAATGGTTGCTGCTGAGGTTATACAGATAACATAGAATAGATTAAGCTGATGTATTATACGGATTCATGGCTTTTAACTTTTCAACAGGTATATCCCCCCTTAAAAGAATGTAATTCTACAGACTCACTCCCTATAAATTTAGTGAGGGTCTCAAATATTCATACATTGATCTCCCAGGGTTCTTAGGTCTCAGGTAAGAATATTTGCTTTACAGAAGTACTTTGAAACTTTTTAAGTAGTGGCCTAAATTTAAGAAAACAGGTAATGTTTGAATGGCTGAGGTTACCAGAAGAAGCTGTTTGAGGTTAGAAGCAATGAACTAGGGTTCTGGCTACTTCCTCTCACCCAGATGCCTCAAAATCTATAGTAATTACACATCTTGTCTCACCTATAACCCATTCTGATAAGCAACGAAACAGCAAAGGTTTCTAAGTAGAAGAATGAATTGATCAGTGCTGCGTTTAAAAGGCTAACTCAAGCCTCAATATAAAGCATGGACAGAGGGCAGTCAGGTCATAGCAGTTTTCTAGAAAACCATAGGAAAGCAGCCCTAAAGTTCTGCCCATATGACCTTGGTAGTGAGAATAGAAAAGAGGGGACTAGAGAGTTTAAGACAGGCTCAAAAGACCCAGTGCCAGTGATAGCTTCAGAATTTCAATATAGAAGGAATTGAAGAGGAACTGGGGGTGAGCATCAAATACATTTATGTAGCTTGCCTACTATTTGATGTATACTATGGATATCTCTTATTGGTATATGCAAAATAACTGACCATATGATACCTGAACTCCACAATGTTTTAAAAACTCAAATGCAAGCATGATAAAAGTTAGTTAAGCAAGCTTAGTAGAGTGGTGCATGTCTATAACCCCAGTGACTGGAGGTTGAGGCAGGAGGAATTCAGGTTTGAGGCTAGCCTCTGTAATTTAGCAAGGCTGTATCTGAAAATTTAAAAAAAAAATTAAAGGGCTGAGGATCTAGTTCAGTGGTAGAGTACCCCTGGATTTAATCCCCAGCAGAATAAATAAATTTAAATAGTCTTATAATTTAGATGCTGCAGATTTTAATCCAATGGCATATTACTTGATAAGTAATAGTATTGTTTAAAATGTCGTCACAAATTTAGTAAAAGGTCCAATAAACAGGTTTCCATTTTAGGTATTTGATGTCCTGTATATTTGTATAAACACAGGCTTGTGTGCACATGGGCTTTTTTCCTCCTTTCATCATCACACTTTAGCTTTATCTGATCAAAAGGGTGTGGTTCATGATCCACAATAACCACTAAGCCGCCTGAGAAGGAACAGCTTAGTGTGTGAAAGTCTTTTAAGTATGCAGTACTGAGTATAAATCAAGTTGATTACATCGATGCTTTTGTTCTTGCTGTTGTGAACATTAATATTCTAATTAAAAACATGGCCACTGAGTTCTTATCCTGCTCTATATTTTCCTTTGTCAACATGGAAGGAGCATAGACACAATTTCACTCTTTGCCTGATAAAACTATTGAGGAGATTTCCCTACCTCTTTCCTCTTTTATTCTCTAAAACTGAGTTTTATAGATCTTTTTTCCTTCATAAATGATACATGGGTACTTTGAATGCTAAACAGATTTTTCCTTCTATTAGAATCAAAACAGGGTCAGATTTCCTTGAACTTTGGCAGTTGAGAACT
Organism: Urocitellus parryii; assembly: GCF_045843805.1. NCBI lineage: Eukaryota > Metazoa > Chordata > Mammalia > Rodentia > Sciuridae > Urocitellus > Urocitellus parryii. The sequence continues at coordinate 85,111,816 of NC_135541.1, read as the reverse complement.
CAAGAGAGCCTCAAAGGAGCAGACTGCAGCTTAGGAAGGGAAGGCTGACCACAGTGGTCTGTGACCTACTGCTCCGCTGTTATCTGTACCAAGCAGCTGCTACACGTTTTGTGCCCAATTCATTTGAAGCCCACGGAAAACACATTGAAGTTAGATGCATGGGAAGGCAAAGCTGAACATGTCAACAAAGAGAATGAGCTTGATCTATGGCATACCTCACAAGGAGTGAAAAAAAAAAAAGCAGGAAAATAGAATGGTTTCGAGAGATTCTCACCCCGCTTTACAGCAGGAAGGAAGCCTAACCCTCAAAGACAGAGGAAAGCAGCACCAGATGGATTCTCCTGCACAAAGTGCCCCACGCACAGAGGGAAAAGTGAATTTGCATAGACACACCACGGTGCACGCAGCATTTCCTGCTCCTGTAAAAGCTGTTGTCAAGATGTGCTGCTGGACCAGGCTAATTGTAGCTGCCCTTCATGGAGTTCAAGAGCCAGAGAAGAGAGGGCTCCCCAAACAGAAGTCGCTGGGTATTGTGTTTCCCTAGCCAAGGCAGGTGTGCAAAACGCCTGGCATCATGTTCCACGGCAGCCTGAGTGCTGGCACAAAGGGGCTCTGAAAATTTTATGGCCTTTAAAATCTAGTACTGACTTTTACCCCCCACCCCTGGATTTTCCAAATTTGTCCATATGGTGTTATAGTTGAAAAAAAATTAGTAAATACAGCCAAACTTTTAGGACTAAAATAATTTTATCTGGGTCTCAGGATAGAATTAATTTCCATCAGAAAAATACACATTCCCATATAGATTCTATTAGAAGCAGTGGAATATTAGACCTACATTTATAAACAGAGAATATATAATAAGGAATGGTACGAGCCGTCAATCATAACCAAATCATAACTCCACTGCACTGAGAACTCAAGGTTATTCCCCACCCTACCCCCATTTTCTGGTCATAGTTATAGCATAACCTTAAAGCAGACCAGACATCAAAACCAGTAATATAAATATACATCTCAATTTTGGAATATGATTTATTTTCCTTTAGTTGTGCATCCTTAAATTCCTTATAGTAGAGCTTTATGCATTAAAATATTAAGGATAATATTAGGAACATAATTTTTATTATAAAAATAAAAATCTAGACATACAGTATGTGGTATGTGCAATTCAAGTAGTACCTTTTCCATGATTAATCAAGAATTATCTATCCCACATTTCACTTGGAAATGTTTTGAACAACTAATAATAAAATTTTAAAAAAGAATTAAAAAAAATAGAATAATAAGGCAGACAGCTCTCCTTCCACAAAAAAAAGAAAAAGAAAAAGAAAATCAGGATTCTTATAAGTATTTTCATATAACAAGTATGACAGTTAGCCTTAATTAAAATTATCTGTTGTGTCACTTCATACTATGCAATTGTGAAAAAAGTTGGGGAAAAGATAAGCAAGAGGGAATCTGAAATATTAATGTAGACTGGAATAACTTATAGTTATAATCTACAAATGAACCCAAAACTTTTATTTCATCCAACTATGTGAATCTTTTTTTCTTATTGTGGCTAAATTCATAGTTAAAAACCAATATAAGCAGTGTTCAGCTTCAGTAGAAACTTTGAAAACTAGAATCATATGTATATTCATCAGTATATTTGGAAAATAAGTTGTTCTAATCAAATAAATTTTCTAGTTTAATGAGAATAAGATAACTCCTTTTTTGTTTTGTTTTGTTTTGTTTTGCTGTGTATAGTAGAAAAGCTAGCTAAATAATATTGGCTTACTATTTTACCTTAAAGAGGAAGAATATGACGATAATAAATAATTCTGGATATTAGAATGTCAAAGGTTTGACTTTTCCCATTCCTTAATTCATTCATTTGACAAATATTTCCTGAGCATCTATTGTGGCCAGGTACTATTCTGTGCATATGCTCTATTTGATAATTATTACACATGCCATAGAAGAAAACATAGACAAAGAGTAGAGCTTAAAAGAATAGAAATTCAAAGTTATATCTTGGAAATTTCTCTAAAAATTCCTATCAGCTTGTTTTGAGCAATACAATTATTTTACCTATAAGTTTATAATATCTTTCCTCTGTATGCTCTTCAAACTCTGCATAATTGAAGATTCTGGTTAATCACAGTTTTACTGCAGTGCAAGATAATTCTATAAAGCAATTACTAGAACATTATTGGAAACAGAGATTATTTACTTGTGCATGATTGACAGAAATCCACTTATAATCAGCACTCTTTCTGCACTGCCTACATGAAAAGCCCATCTTTTGATAGAAAGGTATTGTGGCATAGAAACAGGAGTCAGACAAACCTCAGGCGTCAGACAAACGCGGCTATTTGACGATGGGGTAAGTTCTCTAAGCTCTTAGTACACTTACCTACAAAGTAGAATAAAGTTCAATCTAAAGTTACTCTGAAGATTTGATAAAATAAAATATGAAAAGTTAATTAATCAAATATTCATCAGCTGCATTAACCTAAGGGCAATGTAGGTCTTAAGCAGAAGTAGTAACATGATTAGATTTGAACTTTGGAAATATCATTCCAGCTACAGTATGATGAATGAATGAATATGAGATAAGACTGGAGGGAGGGAAACCAGTTAAGGGCCTGTCATGATGCAGAAACAAGTGTAGCCTTCTTATAAGTGGAGGAAGTGAGATTAAGAGAAATTATGTATTAAGAGAAATCAAAGTATTACTAAGAAATTTTAAAAATAGTATGTTCAGGAAAGGAGACAGGCTGAGTGTGAATGTTAAGAGTTTAAGGCATAAAGCAGAGAATCTAGGTCTCCTGCTTGGTTATCTCTGTGGATGGCAGTATCATTAATCAGGAGAGGGAACACAGGAAAAGCAGAGTTCTTATGGGAAAGATGACATGGATTTTGTCTGAGGTGCCTGGTGGAACCTCCAGGTAGTGACATATAACATGTGATTAGAATACAGGGCTGGAAATATTGAAGGGCATATGACAGAATCAAAGGCAATCATTGCTGGCCTTGTTGGTTGAGTATATCTTTGCTTCTCCCACTGGTCTGGAAACATGCAGAGTTCAAGGACCATGAACAATTTGTTTTAGTGTAGTATGGTAATTCATCATTTGGAATTGTTTTGCAACCACTGGCATGACTTGAAGGACACATCTAGATCTTGTATAGTCCCTTAGTTTTCCTGATGCTGATCAAAAAAAGTCTGTGGTTTTACTTCTGGCAATCAGTATACTAGTGCTAGGTTTGGATGTGGTTTGTCCCCACCAAAGCTCATGTTGAGGCCTCAGAGCAGTGGTGTCAGAATGTGTGGCTTTTAGGAGATGATTAGGTCATGGTGCACTGTCTTACACAAAAGGATTAAGCTCTTTCTCCAGAGACTGGGTTATGTCTACAAAGACTGGATAAGGTCTAATGGGATTGAATTTGGTCTCACAGGATTGGATTAGTTGGTGTAAGAGCAGATTGTTATAAAGCAAGTTTGCTCTGTCTTGCTATTTGATATCCTATAACATCCCAGAACTGCAGTGTCCCCAGTAGTAAGAAGGCACTCACTGATTGTGACCCTTTGACCATGAGCTTCCAGAACCAAGAAGTGAATAAATGTTTATTCCTTATCATTTATTAGGTCTGTGAAATGTACTTACACCACAGAAAGCACTCATAGAAGTTCAAACTTTAGAATATGTATCTCAAAATTAAAACACCACCCTCATTTTGCTTTTCTCATATAGTTGTTGAGTGTAACATTTTGGAATCCACAAACATACTTCATCACTGGGAAAAAGCATTCAAATCAGAAAAGACACAAACGGCCCCAAGATAGAACATACTTGGTCCATGAGGGGACCATGGACCATGAGATGCTAGGGGCCAGGCACGAATCATGCAGAGACTGGGCAAATAGCCAGAGGTAAGAACAGTCCTTATTCGGGGAATTGCAGTCTTAGTAATTCAAGTGGTAGAGGAGCAAGGCTGCAGCAATATTTGTTGAGGAAGGAGATTCCTATCACAAAGGGCCTTATAAGCTACACGAGGAAGTGAGGACACGCTGGTTGTTTTCCTGAAAGTAGTGGGAAATTTTTTAAAGAGTTTACATTAGGGACATTCACAGTTTAGAAAGATTACATGAAGGAGATTTACAATTTAGAAAGGTCACGTTCGAGGTCACGTGGAGAATGGACTGGCTGAGGCAAGAATGGTGGCAGCCAAGGGGTAGTAACAAAACTCCAGGTGAGATATGACAGTGGTCTGGCCTACCCTGGAGGCTCAGAGAGAGGAAAGTGAGTATTCAAGATATTGAACAGGTATAACTTGCAGACAGTGCTGTGGATGTAGGGAGTCAGAGAAGAAAGGATGGAAGGATCACAGTTGCATGGGATTCTGCATTGTGCAGATCCTATAGTGCCTTCCATGACAATGGTGTTCCCTGTGTTTTGCCTTTGTTAGGGAACCAGCACCAAACCTAGTTCCATTTAACTTTCCTACTCCTTCCACCAAAGTAAAAGATATAGACTCACCATTGAAGTCATCATAAGATGTATTCCTCTTAGCACATTGTAAAATTCTACAAACTCAGTTGCCACGTAGAGGTAGATACCTATACTCACCGGTTCTGAGATTTGACTTATTGAAACCCAAGGCATATCTAGTTTCTCACACACTGACCACTAGCATGAACCACAGCTTTTTGTCAAAGAAGTATTTTTAAAATGGCTATGGTTTACCACAGCACCTCAAAGTTTTGTGGGGTTTTTTTCCTACTATACTAAAGGCTATCCATCCGTTATGTGGAGAATTACCTTTTTCAACCTATTTTTTAATTTAGTTACCCTGAAGTTCTTGCTTTTAGTTTGTTTAGCAGTTCTACTTCAGACAGGATGTACTTCATTTGAAAAGAAAAAGATGGTGAAGGAACTTTCAAGAGTTTATTTCTCTGAAACCATTTTAAGAAGCAAAAATTCACTACTTTTTTCTAAGAACTTGGAATAGTTTTTAGTAAATGTGATAAAGAAAATGTGCATAATTTTTAAAAATAGTAGTTCAGCTATATTTGCCAAAAAACCTGAAAATTATTCATATTTGAATTTGGGGTAAGAAAGGAAAATGCTGTTAGGGAATTTTAAGTGAATCATTTGTTTATTAAGTTGTGGGAAAGACAATGAAATCCCAGTTCAATCTGATGTGTTTGTTATTGATTTATTAATTTTAAGAAGGATGGTGACCGAGACATCGAAATCAGAAAATTTTCCTATAGCTCAATCTGTGCGTGTCATGCCTGCTAGTTTTTCATAAAATAGCTTCAATAATGAGTATATGTTCCATGTTCTCTTTGTTCAATGATAGAGATGATTAATATATAACAGGTTAGCTTGTTCATTATTAATGTTTTTGATATTTTAAGTGCTTTTTCTAGGTGTCAATGCTGTGGTTTAGTTTTGGTTTTCACTTTGGAAATACAAAGAATAGAATCCTAACACACTTTGCTTCCACTGACAGCAAATATTTTGCTTTCAGAATCTTATTACTTTTTATTACCTGCCAAATTACATTGGAATAGAAAAATTTACATTTCATAAATGTAATCCAAAATTATTTGAAATTTTAAGTATAAAAAAATAAATTTATTTCTTTTCTTGGAAAATAACTCTTTCTGCTGGGCCCAGTGGCGCACACCTGTAATCCCAGCAGCTTGGAATGCTGAGGCAAGAGGATCTCTAGAGTTCAAAGCCAGCCTCAACAATTGCGAGGCGCTAAACAACTCAGTGAGACCCTGTCTCTAAATAAAATACAAAATAGGGCTAGGGATGTGGCTCAGTGGTTGAGTGCCTCTAAGTTCAATCCCTGGTACTGCCTGCCTCAAACTAAAAAAAAAAAAAAAAAAAAGAACGCTTTCTAATTGTACTAAAGCCAGAACTGTGTTTCAATATATTAAGTTATTTATGTCTTCCATATCATTTGGCATTGTCCCTAGAGGATCCAACATAGGAAGTTTCCATGTGCTATTATAATGTTTTTTTAAAATAAATAACTGACAGCCAAGATGATTTCTTCCATTTTGGTCTCTCATTAGAGTCTATTCAAGGTGACTTATATTAATAATTATCTTTTTTTAATAGAGTACTTTCTTTATAATCTTGATTTCCATATCAAATGAACATAGCCCTATATCCACCCACATGTTAGAAACACTAGATGGGATCTCAGGTTCTGAAAAGGAGGTTGAACTAGTGACCTTTCATAAGACTCAGCAATAATAAGGAGATTATAAGGTTTTCATGTATTATTCATTTTACCAGCTTCACTCTGAAATAGAGGAGCAAGTACACTTACTCATACCCAAATTAGATAATATTTCATGTTTATCTGGAACCTAAATCTTGGCCTTTTGACTTTCTTTTCTTATAGAACAACCATAGTAGCTTATAATCAACTTGTCTATTTTCTGAACCTTTCTAGATGACCTCTTACTTCCAAGACACTTGGGTTTCCCCCGCCCTTGCTGCCCTCTCAAGGTTACTAGCTCTGTGGAATTATGATAGAGGTCTGAAGACTCAGCAGGTCATCTGACCTTAGATGACTTATCAAAAGCAAGCTGGTGGAAAAATATAAAAAATAAATTCTAATCTTCAACTTAAAAATCTGCATGGTTAACCATGTATGTAAATGATTTATCACATTTTGGAGGGAATCACTGGTTTACATCCTCAAGAAAGTTAACACCATATATCCTTTGGTAAGACAACATTACATTTTAGAGTTCTTACTGAAAATGTGAAAGCAAAATATGTAAAAAGGTTTCTGGATCAAATAACTGGTGGAGCATCAAAACACATTGAAGAATCATAGTTAAATGTACTTTTGACCTGATGGTATAAATATATATAAACTATTTAAGAAATCTTAAATTCTTTGTAATCTAATGCATTGCCTTTCAAAACTTAAACTAAACTTATAATAACAAACCAGCAATACTATTTTAAGTATATCATATTATCTAATATGATCTACTTAAATATACATATGATATTATATATAATATATACATTATATATAATATATACAAATGAATATATATGTGTGTGTGTATATGTATATGTGTGTGTATGTGTATGTATATATATATATTTTTTTTCCTCCCAGGAGATATACCTAGAATGAGGTTTAGTTCACAGCAACAGCTCAACAAATATTTGTTGAAAGAATAAATTAATTGATACATCAGTCTCAAATCTGAAGAAAACCCCGAGACGATAAATTTGAGATCACATTTGTGTTAGTCAACTTTTTGTTGCTTTAGCCAAAATTACCTGACTACCACAACTTAGATGAGAGGATGTTTATTTTGGCTCATGGTTTCAGAGGTTCAGTCCATGATTGGCTGACTCCTTCATCCTGGGTCAGAGGAGTCATCATGGCCAAAGGGTGTGGCTGGGGAACACTGCCCTGCTCATGGCAGCCAGGAAGCAGAGAGAGAGGAGGAGGGGTGTAGGGAAGATGAACACTTCCAACCACCTCCTCTAAACATGGCCCAGTTAGTTCATTATTAATCCACCAAATACATTAACCCACTGATTAGTTTACATCTCTCATAATCTAATCATTTCACCTCTGAAAATTCCTTCATGGACCCAGGTATTAGGAAGGACACCTAATAGGCAAACCATAACAACTGTTAAGAAAAAGGGAATCAAATTCATGAGGATGAAGAAATTCTAAGAATGTGCATAGATAAGAAGTATGGACTCAGAAAGGAGGTAGAATTATTATTATATCATGACTTCATTAATAGTTTTCATAAGATAATCATAGCAAAGGAAATATATAAAAATCAGTAACTTTTAGACACAGATAATTACTAAGGAAAGGTAAAGGAAAATGTGTCATCAATAATAGAAGACAGATGTAAATAAATAAACAAATTTCATAAAAATATTCAGGACTTAAATGAAAAAAAAACCTACAAATCTGTACTAAAAGACGTAAAAAACATTAGAATAAATGGAGAGCTAACCTCAAGTTAGATGATAAACTTTGAAATCAAGATTCAAATAGCCCCCTACACATCTACAAAAATAGCAAAAATCCAAAACTCTAACAACATCAAAAGCTGACAAAGATGTGGAGCAACAGGAACTCTTATTCATTGCTGGAAAGAATACAAATAGTACAGCAGTTTTAGAAGACAGTTTGGCAAATAAACTAAACATAGTCTTACTATATGCTCCAACAATTGGGCTCGTCAATATTTACCCAAGTGAAAAAACTGAAAACTTATGCCCACCCAAAAAACATGAACACAGATACTTATAACCACTTTATTAATAATTACCAACAGGGCTGGGGATGTGGCTCAAGCGGTAGCGCGCTCACCTGGCATGCGTGCTGCCTGGGTTCGATCCTCAGCACCACACACCAACAAAAAGATGTTGTGTCCGCCGAGAACTAAAAAATAAATATTAAAAATTCTCTCTCTCTCTCTCTCTCTCTCTCTCTCTCTCTCTCTCCTCTCTCACTCTCTCTTTAAAAAAATAAAATAAAATAAAAAAATAATTACCAACACCTAAGAGGAAATAAAATGTCTTTCTGTAGATGAATGAATCGATGGTGGCACTTCTACACAATGTAGTATTATTCAATAATAAAAAAGAAATAGGGCTGGAGTTGTGGCTCGGCAGTAGAGTGCTGCCTCGCACGTGCGAGACCCTAGGTTCAATCCTCAGCACCACATAAAAATAAATAAGTAAAATAAAGGTATTGTGTCCAATTACAACTAAAAAATAAATATTAAAAAAAGGAATAAGCTAACAGGAATGGAAATATGTAGATAAAACTGAAATTTTCCTAGTAAAAGAAGTCAATCTGAAAAGATGACATTGTCTAACTGCAACTGCATGACATTCTGGAAAAGGTGAAAGAATGGAGACAATTAAAAATTGTCTAATGGGAAAAGAGGGAAGAATAGGCAGACCAAAAGAATTTTTTATGGTAGGGAAATTATTGTGTATGATGTGACCATCCAAACATTATTAATACATATCATTATAGTTAGTACTTGTAGTTAATACATATCATTATAGTATTTGTCAAAACCCATAGAATGTACAACACCAAGAGTGACTCTTAAAGTAAACTATGAACTTTGGGTGATAATGATGTAAGTTCACCAATTTTAACAAATTTACCACTGTGCTGAAGGATGTCAAGAGTGGGGCCAGTCTGTGTGGGGGAATGCATCATAAGAGATATCTCTTTGGCTTCCTTATTTTTGATATAAACTTAAAATTACTCTAAGAAATAAAGTCTATTTCTTAATCTAACCACCTTCATGAATAACTTGACTCGGGGCTGGAGATATAGCTTAGTTGGTAGAGTGCTTGCCTCACATGTTCAATCCCAGCACCATTTAAAAAGAAAAGAAAAAAAAAGAACTTGAATCAAATATTTTAGTGTTTAACTTGTATAATAAATACACAAAAATTTTCCAGGAAAATTTTGCAAAGGAACAGTTCTAATGGTGAAGAATTGAATAGGGGGAATGGACCCTAAAATTTTTCAAAGAATAATGTAAAGTTACCTTATATAAAATGGGATAGTGTTAGAAAAGGGAGAGGCAGATGGAATTGTGATTCAGAATAAACTCAGGAAAAGACACAAATTTATCTTAGAATATCAAATACAATTAAAAGAGGCATTTCAAATAAATGGGTCAAAACAGATTAATCACTTAGATACTGGGATGACTGGACAGTGAGTTGGAAAAATAAAAGAAGGGACACTTATACCTACCTGATTCCTTAGGTCAAGTGTAAATGAATCAAAAATTTCTTGTACATTATGATTAAATGCTTAAGATATAAAAATTATCATTTTAAAGTACACAATTCACTGTGTTGTGTATTCATCACAACCATTTCCATCACCCCAAAAGAAAACTCCATATCCATCAAGCAGTCACACTCCCCTCCAGTAAGTGGTTTCTGTTTTCTGTTTCTGTGAATTTGCCTATTCTAACAATGTCTGGCAAAGGGAATCATGGGATGCGTGCCCTGTGTCCAGCTTCATTCATTCAGCGTAATGCTTTCAATGTTCATCCACGTTACAGCGTACATTGGTACATCATTTCTGTTTTGTAGTTGAATAATATTTCTCTGTATGAATATACCACATTCTATTTATTGATTCGCCAGTTAATGGACAAAGATTTTAAAAAAGGGACCCTTATAAGAACTAGAAGAAAACATACTTGAATATTTTTATGATTTATGGGTAGAGAAGGCCTTTGAAGCATGAAATAAAAATCTATGAAATAAAACACATAAAAGAGGAACTTTCTGTGTAAAGGGTAGAGGGAAGCTATATTCTTCAAAGATGTCAATTTCACTAAAGACAAAAAAAAAAAAATCTGTAGAAAAGTCCCAGAAATGGGACTCTAAAGAAACATGACAATTAGATGCAATTTCTAACCTTAGACAAGAATCTGTACTAGAGAAAAATTATTACAAAGAACATTATTGGACCAATTGACAAAATTGAAATATAAATGGTAAAGCACTTTATCAAAGTTAAATTTACAGATGCAGATAATTGTGCTGTGTTTATGCAAGAGAATATCCCTCCTCCTCCTCCTCCTCCTCCTCCTCCTCCTCCTCCTCCTCCTCCTCCTCCTCCTCCTCCTCCTCCTCCTCCTCCTCTTCTTCTTCTTCTTCTTCTTCTTCTTCTTCGGCAATACTGAGGATTGAACTCCACTCTATTACTGAACTACATCCCCAGTCCTTTTTATATTTTATTTTGAGACAGTGCCTTTCGAAGTTGCTGGGGGTATGGCTAAATTGCTGATGCTGGCCTTGAATCTGTGATCCTACTAACTCAGCTTCCCAAGTAGCAAGGATCACAGGGGTGTGACACAGTGACCTATAAGATCCCTACTCTTAAGAAAATATGCATTCAAGAGCACCAGGGCAAAGGGCCATAAAGCATGTATATGTACATGAGGAAGAGAGAGAGAGCATATTCAAATTGAATAAAGTGCTAAAAATAGATTGTGACTAAAGAACAAGTGTTCTTTGCACTATTTTCAGTCTTGCAACTTTTCTGTGAATTTGAAATTATTTTCATATTTAATTTTTTTTTAAAAAGAGGACAGAATATATGTGTAAACGTGGACATGGGAAAATATCTAGAATGTCTGAGTGGAAAAAAAGTAGATTTCAGATATGTGTGTGTATGTGTGTGTGTGTGTGTGTGTGTGTGTAAGTTACGTATACACACATGTGGTTTGAAAAGATATATAAGAAGATTCTTTCTGGAGACTAGGAGGATTACAGATGAGCAGGAAAGAGTACTTCTACTTGCTGCTTCATGTACATCTATACTACATACACTATACTTGTGATTTAAAAGATAACTAAAAAGACTGTAGGAATGTTTCTAGCTATATGACCATGGTAATACGATATGAGATAGGGTTAAGGGTATCAAATGACAAGGCACTAAAAGGTTGATAACAGACAAAACCAGACATAAAAATTAAGATTATAAATCCACATTTACATTTCCTAGTTCACAATAACAAAGAAACTACAACAACAAAAAAGCTAAAGTCTATGGAGCACATTCAACAATGATGATGATGATGGTACTGATGACACAGAAATAGCTACTTAGCAACGGCCTGTCACTTGTCAAGTGTTGTGCTATGTGCTTTACCCATTTCTTTCTGATTTAATCCTCACAGCAGACCATTAAAGATTTATAAACAAGGAATTTGAAATTAAGAGAATATAAATCAGCGTTTAGGATTATCTGACTCTACAGTCCAGGCTTTTTTTCCTACAATAGTCAAATTGCCTCTCCAACAAATGTAAAAATAAAAATATTCTTCAATAAATGCATACCTTAAAAGAAAAGTTTATTCTAATAGTAAGAAATTTAGTGTATCCAGATGAAGAATATGCAATTTTAACTGTTATAAACACGGAAAACCAATTTCTATTATATAGTTCTGCCAAGGCTGCCCATTTTTCCACTTAGGTTTCATTGCAACTCTTTCCAATAATCTGCCCTCCAGGCCAATGCATCAACTAAAGGTCTAAAAGCAACATAAAATCCCTTTCGCACAGTAAAAGGCTCTTCACTGGAAAAAAAAAAAGAATTATCCTGCCCTGCATGCATGTGAAAAGATTGCATATTTGCACTCCTCATTCCTCCATAAGAGCTAATCCAAGTTTCATTACTGTCAAGCTTCTGAACATTTACATAAATGATAGGTTTGTTATCACTTATTACTGGATTCAGTAGATTACATGCAAAATGTGCAAAGACATGATTAAAAAATCTTTCATCTTTTAATCAAAAGAGTAAGCAGCATTAATTCATTTGGCAAGTATAATAAAATACTTTATTGTAATACTATTTTGCATTTGAGACTACCACAGTACAAAAATTGCTCCTCGTTAATGAAAGCTAGTTGGTATGTAATTTCACTGTGGCTCTGGGCAACAAAATCCTTTTTTAAAAGAATTAGTTAAATTTGGCATGACATTATTTTATACAATAATCATACTATTTGTAAATAAAATGATCTTATCACAATGACATATCATCTTGTAAGGCTTACAGGTAGAAATACCACAGAGATGCAGATGATGAAAGAATGGAATAAGAAATAAGATTGAAACTCAAAGTCCACTATGTTTCTGTTAAAATTCATTTTGAGAAGCTGCAAAAGGAAAAATAAAAACCTTCCCAATCTTATTCTTTTCCCAATCTTACAACAGAAATAGATATGCACATAATGATAACACAAAACAGGATACATATTAATGCCATAACAAAAGAAGCGACATGCTAATTTTTCTTAAAAAGGATCCTGGAAGACTTCATCTAGAAGATGCCATTTTAATGAACCTTGGACAAATGGGCAGGAAAGCAGGAAGTAAAGGAAGAAGGGAGCAGGGTGAAAAAGATGTATAAGGCACAGTCTTGACAACCATTTATATGGCAAATTTTTATTCTGCAATAAACAGAAAACTGCAAGGTTTTCAGCAAGATGGTTTGAAATTAAATTGTCATTACTGCCATAAGGAGTACTCTGAGGGTTACTGTGAAGAGGACATAAGATTAGGAGAAAATTATGGCATGGGATAGAAAACCAGTGAAGTGGCTTCAATGGTTGATTGGTCTGTTTATCCACCCCAGTAAGTTGTCATGGAATTCTCCAGGACAGATAGTATTTTTTCCACAACTTTACAGTTTCCAAACCACAAGGATTTGACAACTGCTGCTGAATGTATGGCTAAAAGAAAATGAACTCTTATACTAGGATAATGGTTGTGAGGGTAAAAAGAAAAAAAAACAAAATAAATAAATATAATAAATACAACATTCTAATTAAGGAGGTAGCATTGTGAAGTCATGTTGGCCAGTTGGGTATGGAAAATTAGAGACAAATGAATTTAATTGTTATTCATTTTTTTATAGTATGGGGCTTCCATCTGGCAATCACAAAGCACTTTTTAAAATTCTAATTTGTTAATTTGTCATAAATGATAGCAGAATGTATTACCATTCATATTATACACATAGAGAACAATTTTTCATATCTCTGGTTGTACACAAAGTAGAGTCACGCCATTCATGTCTTCATACATATACTTAGAGTAATGACGTCCATCTCATTCTACCGTCTTTCCTCCCTCCCCATCCCCCCTCTCTTCCCCTCCCTCCTCTTTGCTCTATCTAGAGTTCCTCTATTCCTCCCATGCATCCCGTCCTGATCCCATTATGAATCAGCCTCCTTATATCAGAGAAGACATTTGGCATTTGGTTTTCTGGGATTGCCTAACTTCACTTAGCATTATATTCTCCAACTCCATCCATTTACCCGCAAATGCCGTGATTTTACTCTCTTTTAATGCTGAGTAGTATTTCATTGTGTATACCACATTTTCTTTACCCATTCATCAACTGATGGGCATCTAGTTTGGTTCCACAATTTAGCTATTGTGAATTGTGCTGCTGTAAACATTGATGTGGCTGTGTCCCTGTAGTATTCTGTTTTTAAGTCTTTTGGGCATAGACCAAAGAGTGGGATAACTGGGTCAAATGGAGGTTCCATTCCCAATTTTTCAAGGAATCTCTGTACTGCTTTCCATATTGGCTGCCCCAATTTGCAGTCCCACTAGCAATGTGAGAGTGTGCCTTTTTCCCCACATCCTTAAAAACATTTATTTTGTATTCTTAATAGCTGACATTCTGACTGGAATGAGATGAAATCTTAAGAGTAGTTTTGATTTGCATTTCTCTAATTGCTAGAGATGTTGAACATTTTTTCATATATTTCTTGATTGATTGTATATCATTTTCTGAGAACTATCTCTTCAGTTCCTTGACTCATTTATTGATTGGGTTATTTGGTTGTTGTTTTTATTTTTGGTGTTAAGATTTTTGAGTTCTATGTATACCCTAGAGATTAGTGTTCTATCAGATGTACATGTGGTAAAAATTTGCTCCAAAAATATAGGCTTTCTATTCACCTCACAGATTGTGAGGTGAGAAGAAATTTTTCACTGAGAAGAAATTTTTTAGTTTGAATCCATCCCATTTATTGATTCTTGATTTTAATTCTTGCTCTATAGGAGGAATTAATCTTATTAAGGAAGTTAGGCCCTAATCAGACATGATGGAGATTTGAGCCTACTTTTTCTTCTAATAGGCACAGTGTCTCTGGTTTATTTCAAGTGATGAAATAGAAGATGCCATTAGAAGTCTACCAACCAAGAAAAGCCCAGGACTGGATGGATGCACAACTGAGTTCTACAAGACCTTTAAAGAAGAATACCAATACTCTTCAAATTATTTTGTGAACCAAAATTCAATTCAATGAAGCCAGTATCACCCTGATTCCAAATCGAGGCAAAGAAACATCAAAGAAAGAAAACTTCAGACCAATATCGCTAATGAACATAGATACAAAAATTCTCAATAAAATTCTGGCAAATCAAATACAGAAACATTTCAAAAAGATTGTGCACCATGATCAAGTGGGGTTCATACCAGGGATGCAAAGTTGGTTCAACATACAGAAATTGATAAATGTAATTCATCACATCAATAGACTTAAAGATAAGAATCATATGATCATCTCAATTGATGCAGAAAAAGCATTCAACAAAATATAGTACCCCTTCATGTTCAAAACACTAGAAAAACTAGGGATAACAGGAACATATCTCAACATCATAAAAGCTATCTATGCTAAGCCCCAGGCCAACATCATTCTAAATGGAGAAAAATTGAAGGCATTCCCTCTAAAAACTGGAACAAGACAGGGATGCCCTTTTTCACCACTTCTATTTAACATAGTTCTTGAAACACTGGCCAGAGCAATTAGACAGACAAAAGAAATTAAAGGGATACTTACAGGTAAAAAAGAACTCAAATTAGCACTATTTGCCAATGATATGATTCTATGTATAGAAGACACAAAAAAATCCACCAAAAAACTTCTAGAACTAGTAAATGAATTCAGCAGAGTAGCATGATACAAAATCAACACCCCAAAATCAAAGCCTTTTCTGTACATCAGTGACAAATCCTCTGAAAGGGAAAAGAGGAAAACTACCCCATTTACAATAACCTCAAAAGAAAAAAAAAACTGGGGAATCAACTTAACAAAAGAGGTGAAAGAACTATACAATGAAAACAACAGAACACTAAAGAAAGAAATTAAAGAATACCTTAGAAGATAGAAAGATCTCCCTTGTTCTTGGATAGGCAGAATTAATTCTGTGAAAATGACCAAACTACCAAAAGCACTTTACAGATTTAATGCAATTCCAATCAAAATACCAATGATATTCCTCATAGAAATAGAAAAAAAGTCATAAAATTCATCTGGAAAAATAAGAGACCCAGAATAGCTAAAGCAATCCTTAGCAAAAAGAGTGAAGCAGGTGGTATCACTATACCAGACCTTAAACTATACTACAGAGCAAGAGTAGCAAAAACAACATGGTATCGGCATTAAAATAGACTTGTAGACCAAAGATACAGAATAGAGGACCCATGGACAGATCCACATAACTACAGTCATCTTATATTAGACAAAGGCACCAAAAACCTACATTGGAGAAAAGATAGTCTCTTCAACAAGTGGTGCTGGGAAAACTGGAAATCCATATGCAAAGCAAAATAAAATTAAACCCCTATCTCTCACCATGCACAAAACTCAATTCAAAATTGTTACTCAATTTATTGCAATAAAACTTTACTGAACACTTACTATGAGCCTGAAGTGTGGTGGGTGCTAAAATATACATAAATGAATTAATGTCTGGTCCATACTATCCCAGAACTGGAGGTGACACTTGAGAGATAAATAATAACACAGTTAAATAAAATAATACACAATAATATGCCATATGTGTATGCAATAATTTGTAGACTATATTCACAAATAGAAATCAAAATTATTTTGCCTGGGGAGAGTGAGGGAAATCTTCATTGAGGAAGTGGTGGTTTTCTAGGACTTTGAATTTTCCAGGTCACTTGCAGGAGGCTATCTGGCACAGGTGAATTAAGATTCATAAGTGTGTGGAGGTTTCAAAAATCTTCATTCATGTGTGCACTCTGTGTGAGCTCGTCTATAATCATTTTGATATTGCAAAAACATAAAATGCAAGATGGAACTGAGAACTGATGGGAAAGGATATTGGAGAGCTGGATAGGTGATAAAAAGTCTTTGTGTTAGAAGCCAAGGGGCATGGACTTGATTCTCTGAGCAAAGGGGAGTCCGTGAAGGGTTTTCAACTCCACAGCTGCTGGCTGGTTTGCCACATAAGAAAAGAGCCTATGAACAGTGTCGAAAAAAAAAATTATGAGCAGATGAGAGGACGAAGAGAAGGGTAAAGAGCCTGATGCAAGAGGCCAGATGAACAATAATAAAAACTTCATTAAAGACAATAATAGAGGCCCCAGGAGCAGCAGGTTCCGGTGCCGACTTGGCTACGTCCAAGAACCACATCACCCACAACCATTCCTGTAAATTGCACATAAATGGCATAAAGAAACTCCTATCACAAAGATAAGAATCTCTTAAGGGGGTGGGCCCCAAGTCTTGAGGAACTTGTGTTTTGCCAAGCAGCACAAGAAGGGCCTGAAGAGGATACAACAAACACCACCAAGGCCATGAATGCAGGTACCAAGGGCGTCCAGGCACAGCGAAGCCCAAGGAAGTGAAGCCCAGATTCCAAAGGGTGCAAGTCTCAAGCTCAATCAACTTACTTACATTAGCACCCCAAGCTCAAGAAGCGTGCTGGTACCCTGGTAGCCTTTTCCCAGAGTAATGGGCTCTATAGCTAAAGGCCAAGGCTCAAAGCAAGGCCAGGCTTTGGCTTCAGTGTTCAAAAGTGCTCAGACCCCCGTGAAGTCCCCATGGTAAAGGCCTCTGTTTGCCAACCTGAGGACAGAAGGACTGGTGTAACCCCTGAGCTGCTGTCTGCATGGGATTGGTGTCCTGTGTCATTTGTATAAATAAAGATGAGGCAGTGGGGAGGAAAGACAACAGTGATAAAAGGTAGGTTGAATGAAACGAAGAGATACTTACCTGGTAAAACTGGGCAAGTTCCATGTCAGGGGATATGTAACAGCTGGCTCCCAGCTTTTTGGCTTGAATTACTAGGTTGAGAGTGGTGCCACTAAATGGAGATCCTGTTTAGGACATACAGAGCCTGAATCAGCACAGACTGTTGGTGTAGAAGACTAAAAAAAAAAAAAAAAAAAAAAATGACCTGAAAGCAGCTGACCAGGCTGGGAGACAAGCTTTGACTAAGCAGTTTCTGGAGAGCAGGGTCAGATGGCAATTTTTGAAGCATGAGCTTAAAATGAGGACACAGAGATAGCAGTGCAGTAATTGCCAAGAAAAGTGTTCCAGGCCCAGGGAAACTGGAGCATGCTTGTAATATACAGCTGGAGAGACAGCCCCCACAATAAAGGTGGAAAATGCAGAAGTGAGAGGGGGCTACTGCACACTGTTTGCCAGATATATTTAAATTTCTTTTTTTTTTCTTTTTCTTTTTATTTATATATGACAGCGGAATGTATTACAATTCTTATTACACATATAGGAAATTAATATTAGCAGAAATGGTGCGGCTCTGCATCATGTGCAACCAGAGAAATGAAAAGGGGTGCTCCATTTGTGTACCATGAAACAAAATGCATTCTGCTGTCATGTAGAACTAATTAGAAAAAATTTTTTTTAATTTAAAAATGTTGAAAACCAAGAAATTAATATTGTATATACTTTTGAATTTGATTTCAAAGTCAGGTCTGTGTTTATTCATATTTATATCTGATTACAAAGAATGACATTTGGGGGCCTTTACAACTAATTTTTTATTCCCAACTTTGCCATTTTTCAGACAAAAACAGGAACCGGAAAGCAGTGGCTGGGCAGGCTGTCTGTGGTGTGACGCACACTGCTGGCCCCCGACAGCTGTAGTAGATGTTGTCTTGCTTCTCATGAAACAGTCTTCTAACATTGGATCAAACAACCTTGATTGTTTAAAGTGACAGTAAGTGTTAGAATAAACCACAACATCTAAATCCGTTGGCAGTAACAACTCCACCCAAAGGTGGGTTCTAACATAGTACAAATGAACTGCAATTGCAGGTACTGGGCACCTCTTTAGTGTAAAAATTAGGCTTTTGTGTGTGTGTGTGTGTGTGTGTGTGTGTGTGTGTGTGCAAGTTCTGTGTACATATGAGAGAAAAATGTGCCATTCAAACATTTAAACATACATCTGGTTATTCATTTGGAGGTAATAAAAGATAAGTGTAAGCCCTTAGGTAGTTTCCTTCCTTATGCATCAGAAGCATATCAACATTGGCACATGGTTAGGAAGTCTATGTCAATTTTAAATTTAAATTTAAAATGACATTAACATAAAAAAGGGAACAGCCATGGAATATACCTCCTGAGGGGATGGTAGAGCAGGAAAGCAGAAAAAGCATTCTCATTCCAACTATACATGGTTTTAAATGATCTGTAAAACTAATTTGGATTGTCATTTAGGAGTCTACATAATGCTAGTAGAATGTTGACTATATTTAACACAAAATTATTCTATCACAAGTTTCACTCCTAGATAAATCAGCTTTACTTTACTGACTTGAATTACAAAATGTTATTTATAGAAAGTACAAACTGTTGCCATAGTTCTTTTGGCATTTATTGAACAGTGAGAAAATGTCTTTTGAAAATAAACTCTCTCCAAATTTCCTGATGAGCATTTTCTACAATATTCTCATGTATGGATGGAGTTTAGAGTGCATAAGAAGTTAAAAACAAAAGTACATTAGGGTAAAGCCGGCATAAATAAAGAAAGGGTAGAGCAGGTTATAGAAAGCTTTGGACAAAATATTTAACATTGTTAGATTTGTTAGATCCTAGATGTCACTTTAAGACTGAATGTCTTTTCAAAATCTCTTACTACTGCACCTATGTATGTTTCTACTGACACATTTATCTTACGATTTGTAATTATCACTGACAGAATCGTCTCTTCTTTCCAGATTATGAGCAATATGAAGAGTATGAAATTTTTTTTCTAAAAAAAGGGTTTTTTTCTAAAACCCTTTAATCCAAATCCTATCACAGTAATTAGTGATCAGAAAGAACTCAAGAACTGTCAAAAGGAATAAATTAATGGAAGAATGCCTACATGCATGCATATATGTGATACATGGACAGGAGGTTACAAAAAGTTGCATTAAAACAAAGATATGTTTCCAGAAAAAATTGTCAAGATTTTACTTTGGACTTTCTCCAATAACCTCCCCAACTTCCTTCCTTTCTCCCTCCCTTCCTGCCCCCTGCCTTCCCTCTTGCTCTGTTTCCTTTCTTTTTTTCCTCTAGGCCTGATCCCCAGAGCAATGTGACCATGAGGGCCAGCACTGAGGCACGGTCCCAGGGTCATAGGCTCACTCAGGAGGCAGTCATTTGTAATAGAAGAGAGAAGAAATTTTGGTGAAGAGTAAAATTTTGGAGGATCACAAATGAATGGGCCAAGTACATCGTGAAGTCTTTAGGCATGTCCTGGTAGAGTTTATATCTTAGGTAAATGCAGTATGGTGTCAAACATTGTGGAAAACTAGAGAGAAGAGGGTCCAGAACTCAGGCAAGCATGAGGGCTGCTTTCCTGAATTTCTTCTGCTCTGGGAGCAGCCTGAGTAAAATGACATTTCAGAGTACATAAGCACCCTCTCAGCTTGGTATCTGGAATTTCTTACAGTCTCATCTTCATTGATATGCTCCACTAAATATGAATTGCTTCATTCACTTAGTAAAACAAACAAAAAAACCACCACCAACAACAACAAAAAACCCAACCATGTTTTATTGCCTGTGGAGAACCCGGCATGTACTAAGTGGAGAAAATAGAACAGTGTATGAGTTCCAGCACTCAAGGAGCTCCCAACCCAAAAGGAAAAGTAGACCTAAACAAATAAAGAGTTAGGTAAATAGTCCAGGATGCTTGTATAAGTGCTATAGGAGCTCAGAAGAAATGCCAGATTCTATTTGGGATGGTGGTGGTTGGCCCAGGAATTTAATAAAACTGAGACCAGAAGGATGGAGTAGAATTCTAACAAGCAAACAAAGATGGGTGATCAAAACAGGTAGAGAGGTTAACCAATGAGAAATCAGCATATTAAAATCTGAGTTATATGAAAAGGCACAAAATAATCAGAACTCAGATAGTTCAGACAAGATGGCAAGAAATTGTGGGATATATGGCTGGAATTATAGCCAATGACCTAAACTTTATAATCTCTGAGACCAGCTAATGTTAAGCAAAACCAGAAATATAAGTGTCATGAATTTGAACTAAGACGCTGGTTAATAGAATGGAGAGAAGGTACACATTTGAAAAGAAAAGAACTGACAGTTCTAGGACGTGAGTGCATACGTAGAGTGAAATACAGGATAGTTATATATATGAGTCCTAAGTTTCTGATTTGGATGTCTAGACTGGATAGTGGTGCCTTTATTAAGTTTGGGAAAACAGGAAAAGTAGTATGAGTGGAGAAGATGAGTTCAGTTTTGGATATGTTGAGCTTATTAAGCTCAGCTATGGTTTGGATATGGTTTGTCCTAGGACGTTCATGTGCTGGAGGCTTGATTTCTAGCAGGGCAGTGTTAAGGTAGTGGAAACTTTCAGAGGTGGGTGCTTTCAAAAGAAAGTACTTACATCATGGGACTCTAACCTCATGAATGGATTTACACTGTCTTGTGAAAGCTGGTCAGATCTCATGGGACTTGGTTAGTTTCTGAGAGAATGGGTTGTTGTAAGAGAGACTAGCATCTCCTTTCATCAATGGGTTGTCATAAGAGAGAGTGGCACCTCCCTTGCATGCTGCTGATTCCCTTTCCACTACTCTACTGTTGCTACACAGCCAGAGGACCCTCCAGAATGCTAGAATCATGAGCCATATAAAACTTTTTACTTTAGAAGTTAACTAGCCTCATGTATTTTTATAGCAATATGAAATTAATTAAGACAAGTTCAGACTCGGTGTATACAAAATTAAACTCATGAACATTAAAAAAAAAAAAACATGTGAACAGTCCAGAATGTAGTTGAAAAGTATGAATGGTTCATGATCTGAAAGAAATGCCCATCTCTACTTTCATAAAGAGTGTATAATGTTCCCTTTCCTTTGGATTCTGACAAGGCCAATTTACACACTACTTATTCACATGTCTATCATGTATTTCATTCTTCAATGATAATATGCACTTTTTTGGCAATTTTAAAACAAAATATTTTATTGGACATGTAGAATAATAATTCTCAAATATTTAAAATTAGAATTCAAAGCACTTAACAACTGATACTCATAACATTCATTAAATGGCATTACTGTCACTTTTATAGTTGCTAAAAATAAGGGAGAAACATCTATTCTGATTTTCAGAAATAAAACTAAAAAAGATTCTAGAAATAATGAGTTCAAATTTACTGGCTTAAGTTAGCTCTAAAACAGAATAATTTACCAGGTTCTTTATCTTTCATCATCTACTGAAAGACTTTAAGAGGTTCAGAATCTGTTATAACATAGAAATGAGGCAAAATGGTTTTGCTAAAAGAATCACTGAAAGTACAGAGAAGAGACCAATCGTTTCCATTATGAAAGGAAACCTCACCCAATTCAAAGTAAAAAAAAAAAAAATGCCAATCTTATTGGGTCTTACTACTGGCAGAAGATGGGTTATCTTAAGACCAAACACATAATCACCACTCTCGATATATATAGACCAATTTCCCAGAAACCTTCCAGAAATGACAACCAATTTCTCTAGTTCCTAGGGAGATGTCTTGACATATACCCAATGTCCACTGAGGTTTTCTACCGCCGTCCTTCTACCTCCCAGTAATGTCTATCAGAATTAAATATCTTAGAACCCAGGACACCAGAGCAGAGATCAGATCTCCTTGGGTTATAACCAACATTTTGTTTTGTTTTTCCATTTTGAACAGTTTTTCTATCCTCTGAGACAATAAGCTGAGGACACACTGTGTCAAGATCTAAAGTCACATCTGTCTGAAATTGCTGTATAATTCTGTCCAAGCCAGAATACTATGGAGAAAGTCTAAAACCACGTTTCTTTAATGAAGAGAGTTCATGGTATTTTAGGTTTTGATATCTTTGGGATATACACTTAACTCACATCAGTAATACCAGGTCTGACATACATATTTGCCCTGTATCTCCTTCAGTAAATGTTTTAATGTGGAAATACAATATAGAAAAGTTACAAGGTTTTCATTAAGTTTTGTTAAAATGTCCAACTCTTGGGGCTGGGGATATGGCTCAAGTGGTAGTGTGCTGGCCTGGCATGCACGAGGCACTGGGTTTGATCCTCAGCACCACATAAAAATAAATAAAGATATTGTGTTCACCAAAAAACAAAAAAAATAAATATTTAAAAAATGTCCAACTCTTCATCTTGTATCTGCTTAAGCAGACTTTCTTGCTCATTCTGTAAAAACAGTCCAATTTGCTCAAATTCAGAATTTATTTCTTCTCTCCTAAATCCTACCTTCTTTCTCAGCTCCAGGGATTTGTTGCCTTGCAGAATTATTACTTTTTCAGCTCATTCCTTTTTCTTCAAGGGCTTAAATTTTTCTGGAATCTTTCTGTGGTAAAAGGCATTTCTTAATGGGGCAAATGTAGTGCCTCCAATGTTCAATAGAGAAACTGAATTGGGTACATAAAACCTGCAGGTCCTTCCCACGGAAAAGGGTCAGAAATTGATTGTGTTTTTTTTCACGTGGAGAATTTTCTTCCTGCCTCTTCCTCTTGCTCTTTCTAATCTGAAGTAGCTTAGCAATTTCAGTCAAATTACGAGGTGAGGGTTCCTCCTGAAGTTCCTTTGTGGAAGGCAAAATCAGCAGCCAGGGCAGGGAATGGCATCATTTAGATCCTTCCAGGACATACTAAGGCAGGGGAAACAGAAGCTGTGCCCACATTTAATGGTCACTGAGTCTTTCAGTCATCCAGACAGATGGGACAACTACACTCCCCTTGGAGGTCTGCCAGGGAGGTCACAAACTCCATTGAGCTACAGTAAAGGTGGTGCGTAAAGAAAACACTCCCTTGGCAAGCCTGCCTCCCTAGAGCTCAGGTCTCAGGATAAAGTGGATAACCAGCTGTAAAGTTCACTGGCCTGGCATGTTGATGACTGTCCCTGAAGTCTTTTTTAGTCCTCTGTACTTCAGTGCAAAAGATAAGAAGAATTTAAAGCTGTAGCTATATCACAGATGAGCTCAGCAGCTGTAGACCTACTGGACCAATCATTTCTTTACAATGCAGAGACCTACCACTAGAGCCAATCATGAGGACAACTAATGACCTGCAGCAGGTAGAACCAGTGGCTCAGGCCTGAGGCCGTGTAGCACCCTCCAATTATATACACTTTTATTTATTGTTTCATGCCTGAGTCAAAATAAGAGTGTGGCAAAAGGAAAAGTAAAGTTCCTTGAATGTTCTGACCTCTTGGTTGGATCAAATCTATCCTGTTGACACAATTTGGAAATAAGAAAAGGTGAAAATACAGGTTTCACTTTCCCCTAAGCAAAACATTCTTGTTTTTGGCTTCCCAACCTCCATTTAGGCATTTTCCTTTTGGGAAATTAACTGCATGTAGTCTTAATGTGAGAATTAAGACTTGGACAGCCTAGAACACCACATTAATTAGATGCTTTCTGGTGGGATTTTGTATGTTATGAGCAACACAAGGACAGGGGACACTGATAGCAATGGGGTGGCACCCGGATGTGGCTATACCATGATGAAGCAGTAGCTCTGGAGCAGCTTATTGCTTTTGGGCTCTGGTGACTTTGGGTTCTGCCCATTTCCAAGCCTTCCAAGACCCTCTCTGTAGGTTCTATAAGCCTGGATATCCTTTCAATAAATTTCCTTTATTTCAATTTTCCAATTAGTTTCTAATGTGTACTATGAACTGTAATGCATTCTGCTGTCATATATAACAAATTAGAATAAAAATAGACAAACAAACAAACCTAACTAAATATCAGGATAAATCAACTCTTTCAATCAACAAGAATATACTGAGTATTTATTTCCTAACCAAATCTCTAATTGAAATAAAATAATGATTACTACTGGTCACTGACTATAGCTCAGAATTAGAAAACAACTATGACTTCTTTTGAGAAGAACTTTATTAGCTTATCTTGAAGTCACAGCTAGACACATTCTTTCCTGTCTGTCTGATTTATATTCTTAATAGTAAGTCAACCAGAGATAGGATATTTCTAGTAAAACCCATTAAGTTCACTGAGGAATAATTTCAGCAGTTTTTAAAATCCAATGGTAAAACATTTATTTTTACATAGGTGAGTATCTAAATAAGAAAGAAGTATTGTATACATTCAGTAAAAATTTACTAAGTGGTTATTGTGAATAAAGCATGTATAGATGATGAGAAGGTGTTGTCTTTCATCATTTTGTACTTTGAAGTATTTGGCATATTGATGCTTATGTATTAAGTTCCTGCCCTCATGAAGCTTATGTTCTTATTAAAGAGACAGGACTGGGAAGATAAAAACAATAATAGTAAGTTGCAGTGCATATGAAGATGAGGAACTGAGGTAGTGACAAACAGTGGGACCCACCTGGTACAGTAATCAGGAAAGATGCCCCAAAGGCATGACCAACATGCTGAGACCTAGAGGACATGAGGCTGCTGTACAAAGATCAAGGAGCAGCCCATCCTGGTTTCACTGAGTTGTGGGTCTTTGGGTGACTGATTTTCTCTCTCTGTGCCTTTGTTTCCCCATCTGAAGCACGTGGAGAGCACAATTACTCTGAGGATTATGTGTGCTAATTTTGTAAAGTACTTAGAACAGTGCATGGCACATAGAATGAGCATAATAAATATTAGTCATCATTATTACAACATTGTTATTATTCCAGAAAGAGGAACAAGCATGGGCAAAAGCCTGAGGCAGGAAAGACATTTAGCATATTAATTAAACTAAAATAAGATTAGTGTGGCTAGAGCAGAGTGGGCAAAGAGATAAGTGGCACAAAATGAGGCTAGGCACAGACAGGATCATCATGCAGGGTTTTAAGATTCATAGTAAAGAGTTGGATTTTGGTTTTGTTTTGTTTCACCCTAAGTGGAATGGAAAAATTAATGAAGAATTTAAGCAGGAAATTGATGTTATTGGATTTGCTTTGAGGTCATGGCTTCATCTGCTATGAGGAGAATGTTTGCAGAGGAGCAGGAATGGCAACGGAGTGACAAGCTAGGAGGGTGTTGGACTTCTCAAGGTGACAGATGGTGGTTGCTTGGGCTAAGGTAGAAGGAGTGGAGAAGAAATGAGTAATTTCAAGATATATTTTGGAGATAGATTTGGTGGTATTTGTGACTTTGTTGAGCTTGGATAAAGGTGAGGAAAGGGGAAAGATGAAGGCAGGGCTGCTATATATAGTTGTACAGGATGTTTACTGCTTAAGTGTGCCTAACAGACAAGGGCAAGTGGGAGCCGAAACCTAACTTAGACTTGGCTCACCAAGTCATGCCTCTGACATGGGGCTATAGCCACTTACGTGAGGTGTAATTTGTATAAAGGCAAATTTATATAGGATGGGTTCACAAAATAAATCACTTACTTTCTTATCCTTGAAAGAGTTTGAATTAGATTAGCTTTACCTCTTCCTTAAATTTTTGAATTCACTGGTAAAGTTAACTGGACCTGGATTTTTCTTTGTGGAAAGGATTTTGAAAATGGGTTTATTTTCTGTCATAGATATAAGATTCATCAGATTTTTCTTTTTACTATTTACTTACTTTTACAAAATTATGTTTTACTTGGAATTTGTAGATTTCATCTAACTTTTCAAATTTATTGACAAAGTTGCTCATAATAACATAACATTCTCTTATCATCCCTTAAGTCTGCACTTGTTATTTGTACATTCTCTTTTTTCCCTTGGCCAGTCTAACCAGAGTCTTCTTCATTTCATATATAATTCCAAAGAACTAACTTTGGTGAATAACTGCTAATAGTATGAGCTTTCTAAGTTGATGAAAATATTTTGAAATTAAATTGTGGTGATGTTCATGCAACTCTGTGAATATAGTAAAAAACACTGAATGGTTGCTATAGTTTGGATCTGAAATGTTCCCCAAAGGTTCATGTGTTAAAGGCTTGGTCTCCAGTGCATCAATGTTCAGAGGTGGGGCTTTTGAGAAATGAGTGGATCATAAGGGCTCTGATATCATCAATGGATTAATCCATTAATGGATTCATAAATGAATAGACTACTGGAGATGGAACCCATAGAAGGTGGTAGAAACGTAGGAGGTAGGACCTAGTCAGAGAAAATAGGTGATTGGAGGAGTGTCCTGGGAGGGTATATATCTTGTCCTCAGTTTCTTCCTTCCAGAACCCTTTTCTACTTCCTGGTTGTCATGAGACAAGCAAATTTCCTCTGCCATGCCAAACTTTGGCCATGATGTCTCTGCCTTGTAAAAAGCCAACCATGGACTAAAACCTTTGTAACCAAAAGCTAGAATAATATTTTCCTCTTTAAGTTGTTTTTCTCAGGTATTTTGTCTCAGTAATGAGATGCTGACTCATATAATGGTACATGTGAATAAAAGGAATTTATGTATATTAATTATCTCAATTAAAGTGTTACTATATTTATATATAATACATGTTATATATACAGAGAGATTGAGAGAGAGAGAGAGAGAGAGAGAGAGAGAGAGAGAGAGAGAGAGAAAGCGCACTCGATGGACTTGTATAACCAGTAGAGGTAACAGTAAAGTTTACATAACATTTGCATACGTCAAGTCTTCCAATAATTGTTTCCTTGACTTTTGTAAATTATAATGTCCTTTATATCATGTAGTGCTGTAACTTGAATATGTCCTCCAGAGTATGTGTGTTGGAAATTTAATTCCCAAATTCTTATATTATTGGTGTTTGGAGATGAAGGCCTGTGAATGGTAATTAGAATTAAATGAGGTCATGAGAACAGGATCACCATGATGGCATTAGTGGAAGAGGAAGAGAGATCTGAGCTACCACACTTGCTCTGTCTTGCCATGTCTCACCATGTTACCATGAAAAGAGAAGGCCCTGTTCAGATGCCCATACAATGCTCCTGGACTTTCCAGTCTCCAGAACCATGAGCCAAATAGACCTCTATTCTCCAGAAATTACTCAGTCTCAAACGTTGTGTTCTAACAACAGAAAATGGACTAAGACATTCAGCTTTGACAAAGTAACCATATTAATAACATTGCTGGAAATGTTAGAATCATTAATATTACTTAATTAAAACTTTCAAGTTTTAAATGATGACCGTCGCTAGTCTCCAAAGAATATTGGTACATGCTTTATCCATAGAAACCAAACCAATCTAAGAAAAGTAGGTCATAGAACACAATCCAACCCAAACTTGGCATCAGATGACCCAATGTTCCTTTCTTCACATAATCACAATGTTCCAATCAGCCTACAAGTCTGACCTTTCAGGCAGTGGGTAGTCTATTATTACTTAGTGGCTGCTGAATCCAGAGTCAACATTTTGGAAGCTAAAGAATGCCCATCTTCTTTCAAAATCTTTTGGCTTACAAAAAGCTGAGCCCAGCTAAAAGCTCTTGCCAACATTTAGTTACTTCATGCATATGAACTAAACAACAAACAGGATACAATTAGCTGAGAATGAAAAAAATAGAGTAATATATTTATTTTCTAATATGGTAAATATATTAAAACACATTAAATGTATTAAAACATTTAAAAAGAAATTACTGTGAAGCATTTTAGTCTTAAGAAAGCATAGAAAAGATTTTCTTATTTCTCAAAATATGCTATTCTTTCTTTTTTTCTAATAGATACTAAAAAAATGAACTGAAATTAGAAAATGTTAAATTATTAAAATTCAAGTTACAATATGCCTTCTATTGACATGCTGTCCTTGAGACACATTTTTTTACTTCTCAGAGATACATAGCCCATAAACTGTAAAGTTAAAGAAACTGTGATTTTAATTTAACAACTTTTGAAAAAGTATATGTGTTTTTGTTGTAAGAAATTAGTTGAGCATAATTTCCTTTCTAAAGCGAGTGATCATTCATATATATTAGCAATACATAAATGTTCATTCTAGTATTTATTTTTTTCTAAGATTTCACTCACCTTTCTATAACATCCAAAGTTTCTTTATTAATCAAAAGAATTCTAGAAAAATAAAATAGTGAGAGACCCATTAAAGACAAATGTGAGAATCTTAGGAAAGGTGATTTAAAGTTTTAAAAATACATTTAACTCTAAACTAATGTAATTCCACTTTTACTGAAGAATAGGTAGCTTCTATATAAAAATTTATTTAGTATAGAAATAAATTGCCTCTTTAAACTATTTTAGATTCACAACTCTAAAATAGTTCATAAGGACAACTGTATTCATAAGAATGTAATAGTCCCTGGAATGAGAATTAAAAAGAAATAAGGACTTAACATTCATGACGGAAACCAAAATGACAAATATAATTTTCGAATTACTAATCCATATTTTTAAAATAACCTTTGCTCTAAGAGGTGAAAATACTGCAATAAAATGTGAAGGTGAAAAAATTACTTATTAAATATTCATTACTAAACCTCAAGACATTGATGCCTCCATGCAGCCAATGATCCTGAGAAAATCTTAAAATCATAAGCAAAATCTTGGCAACTCACAACAGATAAAGAATTTGTACATCTATTTTATAAAGGGTTCTGCAAATTAGTAAGAAAACATTATGGAACTGGCAGTTCACCAAAGTGTAAATACAAAATAAACACATGGAATAATGCTGAACTTCACCAGCTAAAAAATGCACATTAAAATAAATATTTTTAATCAATTAAAAATATTGAAAAGACTGATAACAAGAACTGTTGGACAGCTCCTGGGCCTGGGCTTGTCACCTACTACAGTGTTGGTGAAATTACAAATTTGTATATACCCCTGGAAGGAAGTTGGGGTTTTTTTCCTATTAAAATGTAAGAAGTACACATTTTATAACCCAGTCACCCCACTTCTAAGAATGCATTCTCTAGATATAGTACACAGGACTGTGAACACAAAATAGAGGATTCTCATTACAGCATTGTTTAGTAATAGCAAAACTTAGGAATGACTTAAATATCTACCGATGAGTGAATATTAAATCAATAAAGGCACAGACATCAACTAGGATACTACTGTAGCCCTTAAAATAGGCAGACAGGGTTCCGATGTTCTGGTAATATTCTTCTGAACCTGAGAAGTGGATGTATGGGTGTTTACCATGTCTCTAAGTGTATAATTATATATAAGTTTTTACAAAAAAAAAGAAAAGAATAAAAGTAAGGCTAAATATATTCATATATATTCATATATATCAACTTATATATATATAACATATATATATATAGCCTATACTATATTGATATAGTAAGAGCAAAAACACAATAGATGACCATTATGCATGGCATAATTCCAATTTTACAAGAAAAGAGTTCTATGTATGTATATATACAGACATAAAGAATTAGGGAAGACATGCAGCAAATCTCTACAGAATGGATTATAAGGGTTCTTATAGAAGGAATGGGGTAGGAGTAGGGAGGAGGGTAGGGAAAGTAGGGGAAAGGAGACTGAAATGAAGTAAATCAAATCCCATGCACGTATGATTTTTTTAAAATGAACATAACTTTCATGTATAACTCTAATGATCAAATCAAAAAATAAGGAGCAAGGTGACACTGAAGAGATTTAATAACATACATATTATTTAATATTTTTAATTATATGTATGTTTTTTACTTTTGTATGTGTGTTTCATTTGACTAAGAAACGAAACAAAAGCTTGCACAGGACACTTGAGAAAGCAAAACAAATTTAAAGAAAGAGATTAAATTTGACCACATTCCAATAAATATTTATTCAATAGTAGAAGTGAATTATACAGTTAATTGGTGATAAGCAGGTATTCACTGAGCACATAATATAGAATTGTCCCATATGTTTGGTGAAGGATGGTTTATAGAAAAGTTTAAGACACTGTAGTTATCCCTGCTTTTGTTACATTGTAGTTAGAAAAATAAAACTTTGTATGAAGATGTGAATTTGGTGTCAACATTCCTTATATATAATCAGAAATATGATAAATGATGGTATAATGGTGTATTAAGAATTGTAATGTTGGGCTGGGATTGTGGCTCAGCGGTAGAGCTCGCTTAGCACGGACAGGACCCAGGTTCGATTCTCAGCACCACATAAAAATAAAGGCATTGTGTTGTGTCCATCTACAAAATGATTCATTCTCTCTCTCTCTCTTTCTGTCTCCCCCTTAAAAATTGTAATGCAAAAATAAATTAATTAATTTAAAAATTTTTTTCAAATATAGTTTAAAATTTTTATATAATATTCGAAGTAATAATTCTAAATTCAATGAGAAATTAGAGTAACTTTGAATTTTTCCCTAAATTTTGTTATTTTGAAAAACAGTCTTATTTAAATTCTAGGCATGGTTCTAACTGCTCTGCATGTACTAATTAATTTATCAATGTTATAAAATTAATGTTTTATTTCTACTTCTGAAAAGCACATGGAAACATTTTTGAAAAATGCAGAACATTGCAAAATATTTTGATTGCATAACTTTAGTTACTGCCTCCCTCCCCATAAGTCAAAACTATTTGTTTTGATAATACAGTGTGCTACACTAAATGTCACACTTACAAAGACAAGCTCTCTTTTAAAGGAAATAGCTATAATTTTGAGAAACTGATTAGAATGAACTGCTACTTGTTTTCTCAAAGAGTCTATCATAAATTGACCTTTCAAATATGTTTATACATTTCAGTGCAAAGAGTCATGGAGCAAATTAAGTCATGAGTAATCTAAGATTTATTCTGTGTTCACAGATAAGATTTTGAGAGTAAATGAGATTCTGCAGGTTTTGTATTGGTCAATAAATAAAAATTCTATTTTTAAAATAGAAACTTTTAAAAACTTCTAGAGAAAAACAAAATTATATACAAGAAATTTTTTAAATGAGTATTGTAAGATATCTAAGAAAAATATGAAGTAACAGTTCAAGCTAGTGTGATGGTGCACACCTGTAATCCAAGCAACTTGGGAGGCTGGGGCAGGAGGATCCAAGTTTGAGCTCATCTTCAGCAATTTAGTGAGACCTTAAGCAACTTAGTGAGATCCTGTCTCAAAATAAAAAGTAAAAAGAGCAAGGGATGTGGCTCAGTGGTAAAGTGCCCCTGAGTTTAATGCCCAGTGCAAAAAAAAAAAATCAGAAAAGGGAGAAACTGTTGAGATATGAAATAACTGCTGGAGCTTATTGCTTATGGTGGAACTCAACTGAACCTACAAAGGAAGGGAAAGAATTAAGGAGTCATAAAAGAGGGTATTTTATTTTTTTATAAACAAAACAAATATAACTATGATATTATTTTACCTGTACTTTTGTGATCCTGTAATCTGTATAAGTGGAAAAATGAGAATTCATA
The DNA here is from genome assembly GCF_045843805.1 of Urocitellus parryii. Classification (NCBI taxonomy): domain Eukaryota; kingdom Metazoa; phylum Chordata; class Mammalia; order Rodentia; family Sciuridae; genus Urocitellus; species Urocitellus parryii. The sequence continues at coordinate 85,079,703 of NC_135541.1, read as the reverse complement.
CCCTATTTGAATCAAATGTATATGTCAAGATCATTGTATTGTCTTGAGCAACTAATAAAAAAAAAAGAAAAGTCATCACTATTGTGGAAGTTCATGTTGAAAAAGGATGCTATACTACTCAATAGGTCTTTTAAAGACTAATGATAATGTTTAAAATTTTGTTCTGCATTAAATCTATTCAATTAAATGATGTGAATGTCTTCCTTTGCAATTGTCTTATGCATTAATTATTCACCACTGTTTCTCTGACTTTTATTATAAGAGTCCAAACAAGAGTATGAATCAAGTGATTTCTAATTATCATGCATACCTTCTCCCAGTAAGAAGTGAATAAATCATTGATTCGTCAAATATTATCCAAAAACATTCAAGACTTTTGCGTTTGAAAACTTCACTATAGTCAGGCTATAGTGGCAGGGAAATACAAAAGTGAAAACACTAGGAATTTGGACTCCCAAATATATAGTGGGATGTAGAAAAAGAACAGAGGCAATAATAAGCTACAACTCTCAATTTCTTAAAATGTAAATTCTTCTACCAGGGAAATACACTTAAAGAAAACACTTTATGCTGTCAAAGAGGGAGAAGGAAGTTGCATAAGAATCAACTATTAAGGCAAGTTTCAAGCTAGAGACGAAATTAATGATGAAATGGCAAGGAAGTAATTTAAGAATATTTAATTTCAAAAAATAAAGCAACAATTCTGTTATCCTTAATAAACTCCCTAGACCTTATCTATGTCTATCCAGAAACTTTCTATAAATACTTAAGTTTTCAGAGATTCTTAAAAGAACTCCCAACCTTCTCACTCCATGGGGGAGAAAGAACTGGTGTATGTCACACTGTGAGGAGGAGAGGGCAGAGCCGGGGTGCTAGTGCCAAGAGATTGAGGACTGGTCCCGAAAGAAATGCTGGGAAGAAATCCAAACTTTCAGTCATCAACATTCAGTCCCTTTGCCACACAAGTAAAAAGGAATAAAATGCACAGTAAAAAAAAAAAAAAAAAAAAAAAAAAGTAAAAAAGAAAGAACGAAAGAAAGAGGAAACTATCAGCAACACCCCCCCCACCCCGCAAAAGGTTTCTTTTATAAGTGGGTTGGAGAAGAGGTCATGGCTAGTTCCTTTATATACAGATTATCCTTTTGATGATCTAAGGCTACAGAAAGAAATATTGAGCAATAACCTACAACATTCATATAGGAAATGGAGGAAAATATTGTTTATGAAGTTTGTTCATATTTGGGTTCCTCAGGAAACTGAATAATACTGAAATTTGAGTGCACTGGGGCATGAACCCAATGCAAAGTGCAGCTAACAGTTTTAGATTCAGCTAGCCAGGATACTCAAGTCAGCCACTGGGATTTTTCTATGTGCAGATTTTTTCAATCAAGCTTTTATTGTTTCAGCCAGTGAATGAACTGCTTGATTGTTTGAAGACTGAAAGTCATACATTATTATCCATCAGCTATTTCAACACTACAGGTATTAATACAATTATCTCATTAAACTCCAGAATGTTTTAAGGCAGAAAAATTCTTTATCTACTCTTCCTTCCAAAATCATCTTCTTGTAGGCAGAGGTGAACGTTACCTTATTGAATAAACAATAAATTTTCTTCATGCTTATGCTATTATCTCAGTTGTACATATGTAGGTGTGAAAAAGACATTCTATATTCTACAATGGGGTGGGAAAATATTTATCAAATTTGGCAAATAAAATGTCAAATAATATACTTTATGATGAGGCTTCTATAGATTTGTGAAGGATTTAATACAGGGTATAAAAAATTGCATAATATTAAAGTAGTCCATTGTCTAGTTCGGTTACCTTGCAGAGGTAACACCTGACACGTGATTTTGTCCTTTATGAACCTACATTAAGTTGCAAGAAACTAGCTGAGATTAATATCCTGAACAAAAACAGAACTGCATGAAAAATCAAGCTATCATTGACTCTATTCTATCTTGTTACCTGTTAGTGTATTCGTGCAGGCACCTACAAAGAATATTGGATGTAGAATCTGAATTGAAACTTCTCCAGCCCTTTTTTACCTTATCTAATAAATAGGGAGTAACACCACATATGATCTCTTTGGTAGGGTCTAGTTATTTATGGCAAGTAACAAGCTTCCAGAGACTTTCTGGAAAATGTCTAATTTAAAGGATTGGGGGCCTAGCTCAGGTGTAGAGTGTTTTCCTGGCACGTACAAGGACCTGGGTTCAATCCCCAGCATCAAAAAAAAAAAAAAAATCAAGACTGACTCAAGATCTGTATTAGTTAAGATTAGGTTTGGTTTGGCAGCAAATGACAGAAAGCCTTCTAAAACAATAGCTTAAAGAAGAGGAAAGTTTATTTTTGTCTAATAGAACATAGAGGAAATGGTTCATAACTGGCTAATGCTCCATGTTGTCAGGAACCTAGACTCTGTACATCTTGATGAATTATACTCTAAGGCTTTGACTTTACAGACCCAACATGGCAGCATCACATTCCAGAGAAGAATAGCAAAAGGATCAGAGATCAAGGGAGAAGGGAAACACACCTCACCACCTCCTGTGAAAAACTGCCACAAGACATTTCCACTTACATGCAATGGGTCATGCCTGGCTGCAAGTTAGAAATGCTATGTCAATTGCAAATGGTCACAAATTGAAGGTCCTACTACCATGGAAACAACCAATGAACAACTAGCAACTTCTGCCACTTGACATGTAATTTAATTATTTTAAAGTTAAGACATTTTCTTCTTAAGTGGGTGGGAAAAGAATGGACTGGGAAATATGCCAGAAAAAAGTAAAATGAAGCTGCTTTGTAAGTATTTATCACCATTTTTTAATTTTTGAAAATTAGTGAACTCAAGACTTCCAGTTTCCAATTTTACATGTAAGGAGCTTAAAAATCAACTTTGTGTTCTAACAAGTAAAAATCTGAATAAACTGAAAAATCAACAACTTTCCTTGGGCCATTAAGAGAGAGAGGTCACAGGGCAAACTGCTATCCCCAAAATTGGGAGAGAAAGAAAAGGAGATATAGAGAATCATGATACATATCAGAGCAGAAATATTCATAGGAACTAGTGCTAGGACAGAAAAACATAAATTGTAACTGAAAAATTTTGGAAGCTAGGCATGAATAGTTCTGAGAATTTAAAAATCTGGGGAATTTAGTCATAAAAGGATCCCCATGTTTTTATGAATTTTATCATCAAGAGGTTGACTAGGATATAAGAGATCCTTTTCCCCCCACATCCTGGTCAGCATCCCAGTGGTGGGAATGTAAGTTAATACATCCACTATGGAAATCAAAAGGGAATGTGAAAAAAAAAAAAAAGAGGTTGACTAGGTTATTGAGTAAATAGTAGTGAAAAATCCATTCAAGTTTCTGGGAGGAGAAGAGGAAGAGAAATCATTTTGGTACATACCAAAGTACTCTGTTCTTCTTAACAAGATTTGCCCTCAGGAGAAATTGTCTAACCAAAGCCTAATCTAGTTGGTTTTATCAGAACCTAACTGATCTGGGGGAAGGAAAATACTCAATATGTGTCTGCTCTAGCCATCCTATCCCACCTAAGGTGGGGTAGGGGACTGAAAAACATTTGTGATATTCCCAAATCCATAGGAATAGATTCCCCCAAACACTGAGACATAATCATAAGACCATACTATGCTCCCCCTTCCCCAACAGTTTACCACCACATTACTAAAGGCGTATTTACAACAGTACTTCCTTTTACCCTGTACATCATGGCCAGCTATTAAGAAAAAAAAATAACAGGGCATACTATATTGGTAACTTTTTAGTTATCAAAACAAAATAATGGGGATGATTGCTTATGAAGAAGCTTTTGTTTTATTTAGCTCATAGTTCCAGAGGTTCAAAGGCATAGTGCCTGCTCTCAGTTCTGTTGAGGCACCTCTCAGCTATATCACACTGTAGTACTTAACAATGGCAGCAGCACATGTGGAAGCAAACAATCAATATTGCCAATTAGAAAGTCAGACTGAAGGGGACCAGGATTTCATATCAACTTGCTGTTGTGTGAACTCACTCCAGGAGATCAGTATTCCCTTCCAAGGGGAGTTGACTCAATGATCTAAGGACCTCTCATTAGGCCCTGCCTCTTAAAGTTTCCACCCCCTCCCAATACAATCACCCTAAAGACTAAGTTTCCAACATATGAATCTCTGGGGAGACAAATAATACCTAAACCATAGCACATACTAAAAGGCAAAAGCAAAGTTGGAAGAGACAAAGCAAGCAATAGAACCAAGTATGGTAAGGCCATTGGAATTCTCAGATAAGAAATTTAAAACACTGTAATTTAGATGTTAATAGTTGTAATAAATAGATTACATGTACAAGAGCAGATGAATAATGCAAATAGATCAAATCCTGAGAAAGAACATAAAAGAAATGCTAGATATAAATATATATATATATATATATATATATATATATATATATATATATATGAAATTAAGAATGTTTTTGGTGGGCTTACTAGCCAGAAACATATATACATAAAGAAGTATATCAAGGAAGCAATATGTACAATTAAAATACAAACTTTTTTCTTATCCTTAATTGATCCAACAGGTAAGTTTGTTCAAAACAATTACAGCAAAAACATATTTCATTATATATGCTATGTATGGTATTAACTAAATGAGAAGAATGACAGTAATGATACACAGGATGGGAGGGAGAAATTAGGATTATTTTGTTTTAAAGAACAAGTACTACCCATGAAACAGTGTATTTTTATTTAAAAGTGGGCTTGGATTAATTCTAAGTGTCTTTTGCAAACTCCAGGGCAGCCACTAAAAATATATATTTTTTAAACATAACTGATCTTCTAAGGAAGAAGACAGAATAAAACCATAAAATGTCCGATTAAAATCACAAAAGGCAGAGAAAGAATAACAGACAAAAATAGGAACAAAGAAAAGGGACAAGAAGAAAATTATAAAAACATAAATAATAATATAATTATATCAACAATTAAAGAACAAAGATTTTCAGGGTAAAGACCTGACTCTATGTTGTATACAAGGAATCTACTTTAAACATAAAAGCACATATAGATTAACATTAAATGGATAGAGAAAAACATGCCATGTTAAACCTAATAAAAAGAAAGCAGTCTTATCTATGTTAATTTCAGATACAACAGACTTCAAAGCAAAGAAAAATATGAGAGATAAAGAGGGGTATTACTTAATGATAAAGGGTTGATTCTTCAAGAGGACATAACAACCCTTAATGTGTATGTACCTAACAACAAATCACCAAAATATGTGAGGCAAATATTGATAGAAGTTCAGGGAGAAATAGATGAATCACTAGTACAGTTGGAAGACTTCAACATCTCTCTGTCAGAAATGCAAAAATCCAGCAGGCAGAAAAATCAGTAAGGAAGCAGTGGAACTCAACATCACCATTAATCAACTGGATATAACTGACATCTCTAGTTTACTTCATCCAACAATCATAAAATATACATTCTTCTTGATCTCATAGGAAACATTCACCAAGCCAGCACATTCTGGGCCATGAAACATACCTTAACAGATTGAAATGAAAATAAATCATATAATGTCTGCTACCAGATGCAATGAAATTAATGGTTTAATTAATAACAGAAAAATAACTAGAAATTTCCCAAATAAATATTTCTAAATCACATAGGGGTCAAAGAACAAATCTCAATATTTTAAAATATTTAAAACCAACAACTTATTGAAATTTGTGGAGTGAAAGCAGTACTTAGAAATTGGTAGCACTGAATGCAGATAGGAGAAAAGAAAAAAATGTAAAAGCCAATCATTTAAGCTTTTATCATAGAAAAAGAAGACAAAATTAAATAACTAAACCTAAAGATAGCAGAAGAAAAGAGACAGTAAAAAACAGAGCCAAAAATATAATGACATTGGGAAAAAAAAGAAAATAAATAGAGAAAATTTAAAAAACCGAAAGCTGGTTCTTGGGAAACAGCAATACAGTTGATTAAACTCTAGCTAGGTTAACTAGCAAAAAAGAGAGGACAAAAATGATATCAGAAATGAAAGAGGACATCATTACAGATCCTATGGGCATTAAATTGTTAAAAGGAATATTATAAACAACTCTATGCTCACAAATTTTATATCCTAGATGAGCTGGATCAGTTTCTTGAAATATACAATTAACCAAACATCACAAAAGAAGAAATAGACTAATTAGACCTGTATCTACTAAAGAAATTGAAATAATACTTAATAACTTTCCAAAGCAGAAAGCACCAGGCACAGATAGGTTCACTGGTAAATTCTATCAAATATTTAAGGAAGAAATTATACCAATTCTCTTAAATATCTTTTCAAAGAAATAAGGAAACTGAATACTTCTTAACTTATTATGTGATGCCATGTTATCTTAATATCAAAATGAGAGAAATATGTTACAAGAAAATTCCAGACCAATTTCTCTCATGAGCATAGGTATAAAAATCCTCCACAAAATATAAGCAAATTAAATCTGACAATATGTAAAAGGATTTAGACACCAAGAGGGATTTATTCTAGGTTTTAAAGGTAGTTCAACATAGAAAATCAATTAATGTAATCCAGCACATCAACAGCCTAAAGAAGAGAAATTACACAATTATATCAACAGATGAAGAAAAAAATATAATCAAATCCTACATTAATTCATGATAAAACTCTCAGTAAACTGAGAATATCTTTCTTTTAAGGAGAGAGAGAAAGAATATTTTTTGTAGATGGACACAACACAATGTCTTTTTTTAATTTTATTTTTAATGTGGTGCTGAGGATCCAACCTGGATCCCGCCAGTGCTAGGCAAGCGCTCTACCGCTGAGCCACAATCCCAGCCCTGAGAATACCTTGATAGAGAATATGTACAGGAAAAAACCCTACAATGAACATCATACTTATGGTGGGAATTTAAGAGCATTTCTACTCAGAAAATAAAAAGTTAAGAATATTTCCTCTCACAACTTTTTTCCACATCAGACTGGAATTCATAGCTAAGACAAGGAAAGGAAATACAAATTATACAGATTGAAAAAGAAATAAAACTGTTCATAAATGAAATGAGTATCTACATAGATTATCTGAAAGAACCACCACCAACAACAACAACAGCAACAAAAACCCAGAAAAAAAAAACAAAATCTGAAGTTTGCAGGATTCAAGGTAAATATACAAAAGTCAATTGCTTTCTTACAGATCAGCAGTGAACAGTCGAATTTGAAATTTAAAACACAATTCCACTCACATTTTCACCCACCAAAAAATGAAATGCTGATGTAAAAATCTAACCAAATATACAATATCAATAAGAGAAAGTGTACAGAAATCTGATGAAAGAAATCAAATAACTAAATACATGAAAAGATAGTCCATACTCATGAATAGGATGTCTCAATATTTTCAAGATTCTAGTTCTTTTCAATTTGACCTATCATCCCAATCAAAATCTCAGAAAACTATTTATGAATATCATCAAATCTATTTTAAATTTTATACAGAGAGGTCAAAACACAGGATAGACAACATGATATTGAAAGAAAAGAATGAAGTTTGAGCAGTGACATGATCCAACTTCAAGAATTCCTTCAAGCTGCAGTAATTAGGACAGTATGACAGTGGTGAAAGGGTGGACAATCAGATGAATGGAATATAATAGCCCAAAAATAGACTTATATAAATATGGGATCTTTGACCACTGATATTTGACAATAGAGCGAAGGCAGTGCAATTGAGAAAAGAATTTTTTTTTCTAACAAATGGAACTGCAACTGGACATCCACATGTAAAACAAGGAATGCAGAAATAGACTCTATACCCTTCATAAAAATTAACTGAAAATGGATCAGAGACTTAAATGTGAAACACCAACCATAAAATTTATAGAAAATAACAATAAAGAAAAATTAGAGGTCTGGGGCTGTAGCTCAGTGATAGAGCACTTGCCTCACATGCGAGAAGCCCTAGGTTCAATCCTCAGCACCACATAGAAAGAAAGAAAGAAAAATAGAGGTATTGTGTCCATCTACAACTTAAAAAAAAAAAGAAAAAAGAAAGAAAAGAAAAATTAGACCACCTGTTTGGTAATGAATTTTTGAGATTACACCAAAAGCACAAACCATGAAAGAGAGAATTGATAAGCTGTACTGCATAAAAATTTTTTTAAAAAATGCTTGTGAAACACACTAACAAGAGGATGATAAAACAAGTCAAAGATTGAGAAAAAATATTTTCAAAAATTCTCTCTTTCTGATAAAGGATTGTTATCTAAAATATACCAAAAAAAAAAAAAAACCTCTTGAAATACAAATATAAGAATTCAAACAATCCAGTTTTTTAAATGGACCAAAGAGCTCAACAGACAGACATGATACTCCAAAGTATGGAACCTTGGCATGCTGAGCACCTTGAACTGAAGGGAACTGCAAGGGTCTCAAAAGCAAAGTCATTCTGAGCTTCTTCCACTCTGCTTTTTTCTACTCCCCTTTTTCCTCCAAGGCAGGCCATAGAAACTAGAACTCTTCTCCCTCAAAGTAAGTCATGAAACTTAGAAAGGTCACTCTCTGACTAAAGTCCCCTTAGAGGAGGAGGTCATGAGACTCTCATTGCAGAGAGCTCCTGCCCCCACACAGTGTGTGTGTAGGGGGGCTCTGTAAAGAGGCCAAGGAGAATGTGAGCAAAGTAGACTTGATAAGTCCTCAGGTTAGACCATTTAGTTCTCAGTTTAGACTATTAGATCACACCCTTTGTGTCCAATTATGTTTCTCCACAACTATCCACTTCTTTCAACAGACTTAGTATAAAAATACAGTTTTCCCTATGTCTTCAGATCTTCATTTCCTTATGAAACTTTTTGTGTCACATAAAACTTTTATTAATAAATTGATATGTGTTCTCGTATTAATCTCTCTTTGTCAGTGTTAGACCTCACTAGGAATCCCAGGAAGATTGAGGAAATTCTTCCCTATATCATCAAGAAAGATATACAGATGGCAAATCAGCATGTGAAAATATGCTCCACATCAAATGTCCTCAGGGAAATGCAAATTAAAACAACCTTAAGAAACTATTACACATCTATTAGGATGTCCCAAATTCAAAACACTGACAGTATCAAATGTTGACAAAGATGTGGAGTAACAGGAACACTCATGCATTGCTGGTGGGATTATAAAATGATCATCCAGTTTAGTTAAAAGATAGTTTGATATTTCATTACAAAATTAAGCATACTATTACTGTAAGATGCAACAATTGTACACCTTGATCTTTACCCAAATTGGTATTTCTGTTCCATGTTTTAATAATGACAATTATTTGCAATTAGTGTGTGTTAATTTTATGGTAAAAAAAATTAAAAATAAATTTTAAAAATAAAGGAGAAATTTATGTCCTCATAGAAAATCTATACACAGATATTTATAACAGTTTTATTTATAATTACCAATACTTGGAAGCAATCAAGATGTCCTCCAGTAGGTGAAGAGATAAACTCTTAAAAACTCCAGACAATAGAATATTATCCAGTACTATTATTCAAAAATGAACTAATATGCTTTAAAAAGGCATGCAGGAAACTTAAGTGCATATTATTAAGTGAAAGAAGACATCTGAAGAGGCTATATACTATCTAATTCCAACTGCATAATAATCTAGAAAAGGCAAAACTATGGAGACAGTAAAAAGATCAGTGGCTACTCAAGTTTGGCAGGGAGGAGGGGAGGAAGGGATAAATTGTTAGAGTACAGAGGATTTTTAGGGCAATGAAAATATTCTATGATATTATATTTTATGGTGTAATATATATATATTATAATGGTGTAATAAGTCATTACAAGTCTTCTCAAGTCTTAAAAACATTTTGCTTTTCTTTTTGTGCCAGTTTTCCCAGCGGTGACTGTCAGAACAAAAGAAAACATTGGATTCTTAGTGATAAGATGGAGTGGTTATTTCTCTTTTTTGGCAGTCAGCATGGGCATTTATATTGAGAGCTTATTAATAAGAATTTTCTTTAGCAGTGTAAATGGTGTTTGAAAACAGAATATTTCTCGCCATCATATCCACTCACTCTTCCACCAACATTTTTCTATCTCCTATAATATGGAAAATACTTACCGGCAGTAGGCAGTGAAAAATGAGGGAGGCACCTTATACACCCTTGAATTCACACAGAAGCTTGTATAGGCAACAAATTTCCTGTAACTTGGCATTCTATGGTCAACAGGAGTAATCATTTTCAGCTAACCTCATACTTTGTTTCTTCATTCATTTAATAAATTTGTTCTGTGCTCTAAAATAAGTACCAAGAACTGTTCTATACATGAACTTTTATGTAAATACTATTCTCAAAGAGCCTGTAGTCTTGTTGGGGCTCACTGAGGCAGAAATGGTTAGTCTCCTAAGTAATTCCATCCTCCTTTCCTCTCTTCTAAAAGAATATAGAAGGTGGAAAGGTGTGATTCCTTTTCTACACATGTTTTTAATCAGAGTTTTATGTGACACAAGAGCCTTCAGAAATAAAGAAAAGAAACAGGGAAAGTCGTCTATTTGTGTGTTAAGGTTTAATGGAGAATGGGCAGTTTGCTGGGGCTGTAGCTCAGCGGCAGAGCACTTGCTTAGCACTTGTGAGGCACTGGGTTTGATCCTTAGCACTGCAAAAAAATAAATCAAATAAAGGCTTGCTGTCCATCTACAACTAAAAAAGAAATTAAAAAAAAAAAAGAATGGACAGCTTGGTAGAAGTGTGATTGGAAAACAAGGGTATGACCTAATGGTAACAAACTGGGGGGTGAAACTCAGTAAGGCTTGTCTGTCCAGATTCTTCTTACTGTCTTTATGGGCAGCATTCCTTCCTTCAGGGTATGAACAGGACCCTCTCAAAGGAGAAAGCAGAGTGTGATTTGTTAAGTTTTGGGATGCCTTTAGGGTGAGGGGTTCTGGTTTCTATGACTCACTTTGGAAAGAAATAATTCTGGTTTCTATGACTTGCTTCAGGGGACAAAAAAGGTCAGAGACAGGAGAGCAGAATCCAGAGATTTTTGCTTCTGAGAACTTCTTATCTATTTTAGTTCAAAGTACTCAACATGCCAAAATGCCATACATTGAAGAGTCATTTTCTGGGCATCAACAAAGTCTAATTGTTTTCTGGGTAGCAACGTTTCCAGCCCCAGATAATGAATCAAGGTTAATCTAAGCTCATGGTTCCCAAACTCAAGGGTGCCAAAGTAAACTCATGGGAGGATCATGGCACATTCAAATTTTCAAAGTAAACAGTAGACTCAACAATTTGAATAGCATGCAAACTCCTAGCTTGGGGGTATCTCAGTTTCCACATTAGAACTCGCTACAATATATTCCTTTAGACTATGTTATGTCATTGCAAAACTGGATTTTCAGTGGTTGCTGTGATTAAAAGGCAAGGATGGCAAGAAATAAGGGTGGCATTGTTCAATCTGGTTCCAAGTTTTGAGAACTTATAGCATGCCCACTGGGTGTATATGTATATTCCCTTAGTAACTAGTTATTTAAGTATAGAAAGGGGCACAACTTTTTTTTTCAATTTGTGTTTTTTCCACATATCTATTATGTTGAAAATTAAACTTTCATGAAAAAATTACTGTGAACCAAGAAAGTTTGGGAAATTTTGGTCAGAGTCAGTCAACTCAATGCTGTTTCCTGTTTCTCCCCTTTCCTTGCAGCTAGGGGTTACTATGACCCAGTTCTAGATAAAGCAGAAGTCTGCTCGGGTAGAGCAGAGGAAGAAGGTCTGAAAGAGCATTTGCTTTCCTGATAATTGGGGATGACAGCTAACACTGTTTACTATCTTCTAATAGTTCTGTTTCTCTAGGAATAGAATCTGCTGAGTTTCTAGCCTCCTTTTCTATTTCTCCTGACCAACTAAACTCTAACCAAAAGTATACAATAGAAATGATGCATTCAAATTCTGGATCATACTCTTAAAAGGAATGGGCATGCTCTCGACTTCTAGTCCCTTTCTTGCTAAACCCCAGAGAATTTAAAGTCTCAAATACACATTGATGATCACAGCAGAACTGAGATAAGAGTGTCAGGCTTACTTATTTAGAATCTGTTCTTTTTATATACTATACTCATGAGGTATTGAAATTTTTACTGTAATTTTATATGCTACATTCTATGTTAATTTGATAAAATCTATGATTTGAAGCTACATTATTTATTCAAAATGATAATAGGATAAACTCAAATTGTTCTAATACACAGATCATAGCATTTTGGGCAGATCAATTGAGTCTCTTAAACTACTAAGTTTAAGGACTAGACCCTAACTTGTGATAGGTGCCTCTACAAGGTACAGGTCATGTGACATGTGGGCAGTTCCTATTACTAGAATCAGAAAAGAAGCAGAGCTATTGCTCTTTGAGGATTCTCTTAATCGGGGTAGAAATATGAAAAAAATATTGCCTTTTATGCTATAGGATACAGGATATTCTGGATCTGCTTTACATACTACAACACAAACAAACATAACATCCAGAGACATAAAGATAAATGAACAACTTTAAAAATATATAACATAACATATACATCTTTAAAAATATATAACAACATTTCTATTAATCATCTGTTATGTTCATATTCACACCATATTACAAAATTACTTAAATACCTAAAATATAAAAAGAAGAGTTATTGAATCTCCAAAGAAATGATGATGACTAAAGATGTCTACAGGGCATGCCTATGTACTCTGCACCAAAACCACCTACAAGTCTTGACATCCCTGTATGGTACTTGCTAAGCAACAGTCAATGAGCCACAACTGTGGTGATCCAGAGATCCTCGTGTTTTCCCGCACTGTCCCAGATGGATTCTCCCAAGAGAAATGTACAACCGCATCTTTAGATATGCACCACCTTCTTTCAGTGGCTATACCACAATTTCATTGGAGTCACCACCTTAGAAAGTACACCGGAGAAACAAAGAAGGAAGATGATCCAGGGGATTACACTTTAATACTTCCCATTACGTTTGGATCTCTTAATTCATTAAGATGATTTCTTCAAGTAATTAATTTTTAAAAAAGAAGGTTGAAAAATGAATATATATATATGTGAATTTATCTAACATCTAAGTGAAAAAACAGGGACATCCTGCCTGTGTCTTTATAAAAAAGAAGCACACATGAGATTTAATGAAGTTCATGGAGGAGGAAAACAAAGGTATATTTAAAAGAGACACAAAGTAGAAAGCACCTAAAGTTGTTTTTTTAATTTATTTTTTATTGATATATGACAGCGGAATGCATTACAATTCTTGTTACACATATAGAGCACAATTTTTTATATCTCTGGTTATATACATAGAATACTCACACCAATTCGTGTCTTCATACATGTACTTTGGATAATAATGTCCATCACATTCCACCATCATTAATAACCTCATGCCTCCTCCCTTCCCCTCCAACCCCTCTGCCCTATCTAGAGTTCCTCTATTCCTCCCATGTTCCTGCTCCCTATCCCACTATAAATCAACCTCCTTATATCAAAGAAAACATTTGGCATTTGTTTTTGGGGGGATTGACTAACTTCACTTAGCATTGTCGTCTCTAACTCCATCCATTTACCTGCAAATGCCATGATTTTACTCTCTTTTATTCCTGAGTAATATTCCATTGTGCATATATGCCACATTTTTTAATCCATTCATCTATTGAAGAGCACCTAGGATGGTTCCACAGTTTAGCTATTGTGAATTGTGCTGCTATAAACATTGAGGTGGCTGTGTCCCTGTAGTAAGTCCTTTGGTTATAAACGGAGGAGAGGGATAGCTGGGTCAAATGGTGGTTCCATTCCCTATTTTCCAAAATATCTCCATACTGCTTTCCATATTGATTGCACTAATTTGCAGTCCCGCCAGCAGTGTATGAGAGTGCCTTTTCCCCCACATCCTCGCCAACAATTATTGTTGTTTGTTTTCTTAATAGCTGCCATTCTGACTGGAGTCAGATGAAATCTTAGAGTGGTTTTGATTTGCATTTCTCTAATTGCTAGTGATGATGAACATTTTTTCATGTATTTATTGATTGATTGTACATCATCTTCTGAGAAGTGTCTCTTCAGGTCCTTGGCCGATTTATTGATTGGGTTATTTGTTTTTGGTGTTTAGCTTTTTGAGTTCTTTATATACTCTAGAGGTTAGTGCTCTATCTGATGTGTTAGAGGTAAAAATTTGCTCCCAAGATGTAGGCTCTCTATTCACTTCACAGATTGCTTCTTTTGCATTGGAGAAAAGATAGCCTCTTCAACAAATGGTGCTGGGAAAACTGGAAATCCATATGCAACAAAATGAAATTAAACCCCTATCTCTCACCATGCACAGAATTCAACTCAAAATGGATCAAGGACTTAGGAATAAAACCAGATACTCTACATCTAATAGAAGAAAAAGTAGACACTAATTTCCATCATGGGGGATTAGGCCCCAATTTCCTCAATAAGACTCCTTTGGCGCAAGAATTAAAATCAAGAATCAATAAATGGGATGAACTCAAACTAAAAAGTTTCTTCTCAGTAAAGTAGTTTGTTCAGATTACAATAATCTTAAAGATTTCTTTCTGAAAATCATTAGTGTATGAACATTCATTCTCATAAGTGAGACGTAATCCCATTAGAATGAAAAGAAGCTCTGGGCTGGGGATGTGGCTCAGTGGTTGAGTGCCCCTGAGTTCAATTCCTGGTACCAAAAAATAAAATAAAATAAAATAATAAAAAAATGAATGAAAAGGAGTTCTAAGTGGAGGAATTAAAAGATGTTCAATGACTGTGCTGAACATCCAAGTACTGAGAAGCTGAATACTTGATTGATTGACTGAATTTTAGCACTAATGCTCTCTTCCCTCTTCTCTCCTCAGTATCCTTCCTTCCAATCCTGTAAATGAATCTAGACATTCTAACTTTTTACATTTTGAAAGAGAGGGAGTACTCCAGGAAACAGCTTCATTTATTAATTTAAAAAAATGTTTTGCAGTGAGCAGTTTGCTTTTTGGTTTTTAGTACCTTTCTATTTGCTTGCTAACCTGTCATGCACCTTGTGGCATTCAGTATCTGAAAAAAGGTAAATAAGGTAAATCCTAGGTGGGAAACCCTCTATTTAATGATTAAAGAAAGAAATTGTGTAAGACTTTTTTTACTTTTAAAATTTTACCCACATTACTAATAGGAAAGTATTAACCCATAATAATTACCTAGAAAATTTATAATTTAGCATAAAATATAAGAATTCCATAAACAACTATAAAATAAGAATGACGATAGGAGATGAAAAGATTTTATGAGGTTAAGTGAGAAATGAGTTATAGGACACTTGACCAAAAGATTTCCCCTCCCATTTGGCTAATTCACCTCCTAGCACCTAGTTTTCTTCAAACTCATCAGGGTCTCTGAGAATTTTATTTCTTCCACTATCTCCCTGCTTTTATCCCTTCTCTCTCTGTACTTTCATTCCAATCCATTTTTAAGCCCATGTGTCATCTATCACTCTTTTATTAATATCAGATACTCCTGTTCCATTATTCACCAACCAATATGGCTTCCCACACTGTTCTTCTCTCAAATATTCAGAGTTCATTCCCATCTCATGACTTTGCATATATTTTTTCCCCTCTGCCTAGAATATCTTTCAAGATCTCCAATTCCTTTAATTTCCTCCTACTTCACCTAACTAGTTCCTCTTCATTCTTCAGATCTTTATCTAAAACTCTTATCAGGGAGGCCTGTAATTGTTTCCAGCCTAAGTTATATCCTTCTAAATATCTAGCAACAGTCCCTAAAAACCCATGAATGAAATGAGTTAACAATTCTGCTTTTGTATTGGATTATAACCTCCATTAGAATGGGTACCAATTCTGTCCTAGTCATTGCTGAATCCCCCAACACTAGTTTATCACTTCATATGTTAGGCATTTAATATCTGTTCCATGAATGAAAAATGAACAGAGAGAGACCCATACATTATCTGAGACCATCAAGGAAGTCTTGGTGGAAGAGGAGGCTTGTGATGTTTATTTTGAAATATGTAAATAGCAGTGATAGGCAGTGGGAATAGTTGGTGCTAAGGCTTGGAGACAATGGAGCCTGTGGGTGTTCAGGGAGGAGTGTGCAGGTCACTTGGGCTATAGATGACAGGCTATACAGAAGAGTGAGAAGAGATTAAGCTGGAAAAGACAGCACAATGTGGTGCTGGGAAAGCCTGTTCTGTATATCCATACTTAATTTCCTAGTTGATAAAGAGAAAATGAAGGACTATGGTTCTTGGTCTAAATGAAAGGGGAAAGTAAATGCATATCGGAAACTTTCTTTTGAACTCACAGTAACACCACAGGCAAGAAATATATTTCTAAAATGGACTGCTAACTTCAGGAAATAAATAGGAATGAAAAAGCAGGAGTCGGAAGAATTATATGTTTAAGGTAGAATCTATGGAAGAAAAGACAAAAAATATTTAAAATATTTGCAGGGAGACAAGGGAAAGAGATAAATTGGCATACTTCCTGAAGTTTCTGTGAGAATAACTAGAATGATAGGATAATCTGGATTAAGGGATGGTGAGGGGAGGGAAATGATGAGCATATTTTGCAACACTGTTGAGTTCGTTTTTTTAAAAAAAATGATCTAGAATATTGTATCCTTGGGGTAAACACTGCAAATCAGAAGTTGAAGATTAATGCAGAACTTAAGCTCTAGTAGATTTTATATGTACGTTCCTGATAATTCCTTTAATCTGTTTGCATGATTTTATTTATTTTTTATTGGTTGTTTAAAACATTACATAGCTCTTGACATATCATATTTCATACATTTGATTCAAGTGGGTTATGAACTCCCATTTTTACCCCAAATACAGATTGCAGCATCACATCGGTTACACATCCACGTTTTTACATACTGCCATACTAGTGACTGTTGTATTCTGCTACCTTTCCTATCCTCTACTATCCCCCCTCCCCTCCCCTCCTATCTTCTGTCTCTACTCCATCTACTGTAATTCATTTCTCTCCCTTGTTTTTTTTCCCTTTCCCCTCACATCCTCTTATATGTAATTTTGTAAAACAATGAGGGTCTCCTTCTATTTCCATGCAATTTCCCTTCTCTCTCCCTTTCCCTCCCACCTCTCATCCCTGTTTAATGTTAATCTTCTTCTCATGCTCTTCCTCCCTGCTCTGTTCTTAGTTGCTCTCCTTATATCAAAGAAGACATTTGGCATTTGTTTTTTAGGGATTGGCTAGCTTCACTTAGCATAATCTGCTCTAATGCCACCCATTTCCCTGCAAATGCCTTGATTTTGTCATTTTTTAGTGCTGAGTAATACTCCATTGTGTATAAATGCCACATTTTTTTTTATCCATTTATCTATTGAAGGGCATCTAGGTTGGTTCCACAGTCTAGCTATTGTGAATTGTGCTGCTGCTATGAACATCGATGTAGCAGTATCCCTGTAGTACGCTCTTTTAAGGTCTTCAGGGAATAGTCCGAGAAGGGCAATAGCTGGGTCAAATGGTGGTTCCATTCCCAGCTTTCCCAGGAATCTCCATACTGCTTTCCAAATTGGCCGCACCAATTTGCAGTCCCACCAGCAATGTACAAGTGTACCCTTTTCCCCACATCCTTGCCAGCACTTGCTGTTGTTTGACTTCATAATGGCTGCCATTCTTACTGGAGTGAGATGGTATCTTAGGGTGGTTTTGATTTGCATTTCTCTGACTGCTAGAGATGGTGAGCATTTTTTCATGTACTTGTTGATTGATTGTATGTCCTCCTCTGAGAAGTGTCTGTTCAGGTCCTTGGCCCATTTGTTGATTGGGTTATTTGTTTTCTTATTGTTTAATTTTTTGAGTTCTTTGTATACTCTGGATATTAGGGCTCTATCTGAAGTGTGAGGAGTAAAGATTTGTTCCCAGGATGTAGGCTCCCTATTTACCTCTCTTATTGTTTCTCTTGCTGAGAAAAAACTTTTTAGTTTGAGTAAGTCCCATTTGTTGATTCTTATTTTTAACTCTTGTGCTATGGATGTCCTATTAAGGAATTTGGAGCCCGACCCCACAATATGTAGATCGGAGCCAACTTTTTCTTCTATCAGATGCAGAGTCTCTGATTTGATATCAAGCTCTTTGATCCATTTTGAGTTAACTTTTGTGGCATGGCGAGAGAAAGGGATTCAGTTTCATTTTGCTGCATATGGATTTCCAGTTTTCCCAGCACCATTTGTTAAAGATGCTATCCTTCCTCCATTGCATGCTTTTAGCCCCTTTATCGAATATAAGATAGTTGTAATTTTGTGGATTGGTCTCTGTGTCCTCTATTCTGTACCATTGGTCTACCTGCCTGTTTTGGTACCAGTACCATGCTGTTTTTGTTATTATTGCTTTGTAGTACAGTTTGAAATCTGTTATCGCTATACCTCCTGATTCACACCTCCTGCTTAGAATTACTCTTGCTATTCTGGGTCTTTTATTTTTCCATATGAATTTCATGATTGTTTTATCTATTTCTACAAGAAATGCCATTGGGATTTTGATTGGCATTGCATTAAACCTATAGAGAACTTTAGGTAATATTGCCATTTTGATGATGTTAGTTCTGCCTACCCGCGAACAGGGTATATTTTTCCATCTTCTAAGATCTTCTTCTATTTCTCTCTTCAAGGTTCTGTAGTTTTCATTGTATAAATCTTTCACCTCTTTTGTTAGGTTGATTCCCAAGTATTTTTTTTTTTTTTTGAGGATATTGTGAATGGGGTGGTTGTCCTCATTTCCATTTCAGAAGATTTGTCGATGATATACAGGAATGCCTTTGATTTATGCATGTTGATTTTATACCCTGCCACTTTGCTGAATTCATTTATTAGCTCTAGTAGTTTCTTTGTAGACCCTTTTGGGTCTGTTAGGAATAGAATCATATCATTCGCAAATAGTGATAATTTAAGTTCTTCTTTTCCTATCTTAATGCCTTTAATTTCTTTTGTCTGTCTAATTGCTCTGGCCAGTATTTCGAGAACTATATTGAATAGGAGTGGTGAGAGAGGGCATCCCTGTCTTGTTCCAGATTTTAGAGGGAATGCCTTCAGTTTTTCTCCATTCAGAATGATGCTAGCCTGAGGCTTAGCATAGATAGCTTTTACAATGTTGGGGTAAGTTCCTGTTATCCCTAGTTTTTCTAGTGTTTTGAACATAAAGGGATGCTGTACTTTGTCGAATGCTTTTTCTGCATCTATCGAGATGATCATACGGTTCTTATCCTTAAGTCTATTGATGTGGTGAATAACGTTTATTGATTTCCGTATATTGAACCAGCCTTGCATCCCAGGGATGATTCCTATTTGATCATGGTGCATTATCTTTTTGATATGTTTTTGTATCCGATTTGCCAGAATTTTATTGAGGATTTTTGCATCTAAATTCATTAGGGATATTGGTCTGTAGTTTTCTTTCTTTGAGGTGTCTTTATCTGGTTTGGGAATCAGGGTGATATTGGCCTCATAGAATGAATTTGGAAGTTCTCCCTCTTTTTCTATCTCCTGAAATATATTGTCGAGTATTGGTATTAGTTCTTCTTTAAAGTTCTTGTAAAACTCTTGTTTGCATGATTTTATGCCATAAAAGTTATTTTTCTAAGAAAGTGCTTTAACCATAAGAATAACACAGTGTGCTTTCTTGGAGAAAAAACTGTACAGAAAATTTGAGACAACAAGCACCAACTAACTTAACTTCCTCTTTCAACTTAAAAATATTTTCATGTTAAAACAAACAGAAATGTATCATGGAAGATAATGCAAGATTCACCCAGATTTTTAGATAACATGCTCAGAGAAAAGTCATGCTTGATTTGGGGTCTGCCTTCCTTACCCCAACCTCCCAGCCTTGGGTTTATTTACTCTGCTAAGTGAGTTCTCTAAATACCCTGTCTACACCCATACAACTAGTGAGTGGTATAGTAAGAATTTTAAACTAGATCTTTCTAGACCCTGCACTCTGAACCACTACAATGTACACATATTCAATAATTTAATGGTCTTTGAATTTCAGCTAACGTTATATTTAGCATCAGTCACTGGTAAATGAGAGCATAAGACCTTGATGTTTTTTGTTTTTGTTTTTTAAAGAGAGAGAGAGAGAGAATTTTTAATTTTTTTTTTTTTTTTTTTTTTTTTTTTTAGTTTTCTTTGTGTATGGTGCTGAGGATCGAACCCGGGCCGCACGCATGCCAGGGGAGCACGCTACCGCTTGAGCCACATCCCCAACCCAAGACCTTGATGTTTTTCGATAATGAACTAGTACTGGTTCCCAAAATGCAATCAGAGAAAGTGATTTTTCATAATGCTTTAGAGAGGGGAAGATGGAATCATCATCATATAAGAGAAGAAAATATTAGTGTGGTGTTAGCGGCTTACTAATTAGAAGGCCATGTTAAACATGCTTAAAAGACTCAATCCATCCTTCACAGGATTTAAAACACGGTAGAGACATTATTTTCTTGTTTGAACCTCAAAAGAGCAGTTTAGAAAGTCTTTCACAATCTGATTCTAAATTTTCAGTAACTTAATTCCCATACAAAAGTTTTCCTGAAAAAGTAAGCCAAGACTTCAGGATAAGTGAGGGTTGGTCAGATTGAAAGAGGGAAACGGCTAGGAGGGAGAGCACACCAGGAAGGAACATGCAGAAACAACCTCACAAAGGAAGAACAGCCTCTCCAGGATCCAAGGAAGAATGACTGCTCAGAGCCAATCTGTGCTTAAGTTCACTCTTGGAAATTGTATTAACATGCATCCTAGCACCACTACTTATGCCCTTTACTGACTTCCAAAGGTAAATGTGGAAAGCGATTAATGCATTTAGCTAACAAAATAGTAACTTTTGAATTCTCATCGTATTTTAAAATACAATAATGAATAACACAAAGACTTTCCTTTTAAAGCTTTGAAGTAGGCGTTAGTATTTTTAAACATTAGTAACCATAAGAAGCAAATTATTTGAAGCACTCCATTTTAAAAATGCTGTTCCATGCATAAAATGGGATATTACTACATTATCGAACCATTTTTTAATCTTTTAGAAAATGTACTTATTTAAATACATAAATATGACTAATGAATATAGAATTATATAATCACCAAAAAAGGTTCTAGAGTTTGTATAATGGTCTCTTGGCTTTTCCTCTGCTGATATTGGCGCCAAAGAAATTAGGTTGTAACTAGTGTTTCTCTTTGTGGCTGGAGAGACATTTCCAAGTACAGAATGAATGGAGTTCATTCAGAGGCCTTGCAAATGGGCTGTGGCCCCTTTTTATGCATAATGGGCCTATCAAAGATATTCAGGACAAAACCAACTTTTAGTTTTTAACTGGTTGACAAGGCCATCACATTTTAAAAGAAACTCCTTTAAAATCCTGGGTTTACTTAGATTTATCTGTTCTTTCATCACAGTTTCTATACAAGAATATTAAGGATACCAGACAGTCTCCCACTCAGGGAAGGCAGCTAGATTTTTTATTATTATTAATAACAGAGTAAAGTATATGTTGCTTAAAACCTAAATTGCAGAGGACATAGAAATATCCAATAGACTAAATAACACAATGACATGAAATAATAACACTTGAGGAAAAAAAGACACTAAAAGGGAGAGCAAGTCCCTATGAGAGGGAGAAAGGTTAAAAAGTCACACTTATTCCAATAAACCTAATTTTTGTTGTTGTTACAGTGGTACCTGAATACATCAGGACTTAATATACTTTTTTAAACTGGATTTTTTTCGATGGCAAAACATTACAACTGTTGGGAGAAAAGAGGTTGTAACCCGTTTCCTCCACGCCCTCTTGATACTTGACATTGATAATTCCTGTGGTCTTTGGCTTATGCAGTATCCTGTCTCATTATGACTGGACTTAAGATTGAATAACTGTCATCAACAATACATCATCAAATTGAAGGTTTCATTTTTTTGTTAGATGTAATCATTTTGTCAACTTACTCCTTTTTTTTTTTTAACCTCCCGAAGGAGTCAAGTTCACAGCTGATAAAGCAACAAAAAATTAAGCTGAAATCTAATGCTAGGGCTTTAGTACAAGAAAGTCCAAAGATTTTAATCTGAAAGGAAAGGAATTTCAAGTTATTTGACTCTCAGGTTCAATACGCAAAGGTTAGTTCACTAGTATTTTTTTTCTCTCTAACTTAGCAGGAGAATTAATATATTCCTCAATTGACCCAGGGTTTATCTCTCCTCCAAGTAATTTGCAGGTTGAATTACAAAAGAGACACAGTAACCCAGTGAAAAGAGAGTAATGAGGTAGAAAGGAGACAGGTTCTTGGCATCTGCTCACACTCCTGCCTGTATTTCTGCACATTGACTCAGGCCAAACCTAATACAGCATCCAGTGGTGACTGGGGAACCTGTGTCCTCCCACTTCTTTTGCCAGAAGGAGATCATTAATGCTCCTTCACATTGTGTATTTTTGAGGCATTTGATAGAAGCTTCTTCTAATAGAGATATTAAGGTTCAAAATTCTAAATTTTTTTTTAAAAAATTTAAGCTGTAGATGGACACAATACCTTTATTTTATTTATTTATTTTTATGCAGTGCTAAGGATCACATCCAGTGCCTCACACAGGCTAGGCCAGTACTCTACCACTGAACTATAACCCCAGTTGGAGTGGGAGGTGAGTGAAAGTGGGGGGGAATGCTGAGGAGTGATATTAGCCAAATTATATTGTTACATTGTGTGCATGTATAAATATGTAACAACAAATCCCATCATTATGTACAACTATAATGCACCAATTTTTGAAAGGTATAATGGAGCTGAAAAATTTCTGTTGATCACCTGGTGACATCATAGCCATTGAAACTTCACATCGCAATGTGTGTAGTATTTGTAGTGATGCTTTAAACCAGCCAACAGAGGTGCCAGGCATGGAAAAGAATAGTACATATTTCATAATAGTAATAAATTACCATGTTACTGGGTTATGTATCACTATATTTTTATTCATTATTTTAGAGTATATTCTACTTATTAAAAAAAAAAGTCTTGTGACTTTGGCAGTAGCCTCCTACATCTCAGGTTTACTAATTTGGCATTATGTAAAATTGTGGATGTGTAACCGACGTGATTCTGCAATCTGCATTTGGGGTAAAATTGGGAGTTCATAACCCACTTCAACCTAATGTATGAAATATGATATGTCAAGAGCTTTGTAATGTTGTGAACAACCAATAAAAATAAAAATTTTAAAAAAAAGAGGCCAGGTTGAATGATTGATCTCTACCATCTAGGTGTATGTAAATACATTCTATGATGCTCACACAATAAAATCACCTAACATTGCATCTCTCAGGATGTGATCCCATTGTTAGGTCACGCAAGACTGTTAATCACAAGAAATGAAGTCACTTTGTTGTAATTTGTTGTAATCACAAGAAATGAAGTCACTTTGTTGTAATTTGTCCACCATCTCTTTTCCCAAATCCTCATGATTTCAATTTCCGATTTAAAAAACAAAACTGTTTTCCAATCCTAGAGTTGAAATTCTCAATCAACTTGGCTTAAATAGATTCTAAGGAATTTGAATCTTGAGTGGAATGCCTGGGAGTACCCTAAGTCAAAGGATGCATGAGATCTCCATGCTCAAGTCCTCAGAATTGTCCTGATTCCTAACCTCCCTATACATGCTTGCCCAGTGATCTTTCGATTCTGCAAGCTGCTCTAGTTATTTTCTTCTATAAAGATACATAGGCATTCACCTTTTTTTTGCAACCAAATATCCTAAGTGGCTAGATTTCATTTTGGAACTTTAATCAGCTATGGACAACTAGAGATCTGGGCAAAACAAATAAATCTACAGGAGATGCCAAATATAGTTAGTAATCTAATATAATCTATAACAGGGTAGAATAGTGGTTATAAGAGTGGGACTTGTGTCTATATCTCTATATTTTTATCAGGATATAACAAACCTCATTTAATTTATATTCACTTTAAGTCAATAGGCATTACAATTAGACCTTTTCTTAGTATTTGGTGAATATTTAAATGTGTAAACCAGCTAAAACTTTACTCTCAAGAATTACCCAGTCTGAGTAAAGAGTACATGTACACACATAATTGAAATATAGAGTAGGTATGCTGACTGTTATGACAAGATGAAATAAGAATACAAAGAAAAGAGCAATTAATTTGGGTTATAGCATTAGTCAAATAAGTCTGTCTATAGAGAGACTCAAATATTGTGTTGTTAGCCACAAATACAAAGAAGAAAAGGATCCATTTTCAGGAACTACAGCACTTTGAGGTCTTGAGTAACCTATGAATTGCAAAAAGACTCCCCAGTCTTATATGAACTTGAGAGATACCGCTTTCTCACTTTTATCCTCACTAAAGTATAGGTCTAACAGCAGAAGTCCTCTCTCACCAGCAAGTGACTCTTTGCTCTCTAACCCAAGTCCTGGGAAAATAGAAAATACCTTCTCATCAATGCCTCATTTCCTCACTAAGCCTATTCTCCATTCCTGAATTACATCAACAGGGAGGAAAACTGTGTAAATGACCTCTATACCTTTGACATAAAGAAAAGTGTCATTTTTCTCAGATATGGAATCTGATGACTCAGCACAAATTCTAGCCTTGAGTGTATCCACCAATCATACTGAGTATCCACTGAATGAGCAATGACCCATAGATTCCAGTGTAATCCCGTCTCCTCACCTCCTGCACTGACCCTGTAAGATTGCGATTCTATACAGGATGTAGGCTCTTTCGCCTGAGCACTGGTTATTTTTGACAGTCCTCCCTCTGGTTATGATAATAGACCCAAGTTCAATAAGCAATTCTTTCAGAGTTTGACAATAGCCTCCTTACTCTGGAGAAGGTATTTCAAAGTTTTTTTCTAAAAAGTGCCCAATAGTAAATATTCTAGGTTTTAAGAACCAAAGGGTCTCTGTCAAAGTATTCTGTCTGGCATTGTATACAGTAAAGCTGTCACAGACAACACTTAAGCAAATGTGTGCCCAAGAGCCCAAGAGGCAGTACAGGACAGTGATTAAGAGGGCTGGAGAGGAGTCCAAGACCCATCTCTGGCACTTTTGGCTATACAACTTTGAGAGAGCTATTGAACTACTCCTTGCTTCATTCTCCTCATCTGTAAAACAGAAACGACAATGGTACTGTTATCATTACTTCCCTATTTTCCCCTAAGTGTGTCAATTAAATGAATACTTACTTACTATCCAGTTTTTAAGTCTGAATCCTTATGGATGAGATTTTCACAGAATATGATTAGTTTATTTCTTTCTTTCATGCTTTTTCTCATGTTCATGCAACTATGCCACA
This sequence comes from Urocitellus parryii, assembly GCF_045843805.1. Lineage (NCBI taxonomy): Eukaryota > Metazoa > Chordata > Mammalia > Rodentia > Sciuridae > Urocitellus > Urocitellus parryii. Next base: position 85,054,306 of record NC_135541.1, on the reverse strand, counting down.
TAAAATAGCTTCAAAAATAAGCCCAGCATTGTGATATGTTAAATGATATTTTATAAGGGAGCAATCAGTGATCATCACAATATAAAATTAACAAGGAAATACATCAAGATGGCTTTCATTATAAAAATGTTATTTCAAAAATATTACCTCTCCAATTTTTCTATTAAATTTGATTTAGCCATATGGCTTACATAAGTTATGATAACAAAACAAAGCCAACTATCTTGATCCATTTAAAGTATGGGTGTTTCAGAATTGTGATATGATTACCATTTAAACAATGTTACATTGTATACTTAAACAATGTTACATTGTATATACACATATCTGCCTATCTAGTTTAAAGGTAGAGAATATATTGAGATGATAGGAAATCTCTTAAGTAAGTTTGAATGTCCATTTACCCTTATCACCGAAATTGATTATAATAGTTTATGAGAATCCATTTCTCACAATAGAAACTCTCCTACTGTTTCTGGAATGCAAAGATATCTAAATTGTCATCTTAGAGCAGCATACACATAGATAACAACACACATTTCTTTAGGGGTTCATATCATGCTGAGTGTTTTGCCCAAGGGAGTTGTGTGCTATAATGATTGAGAAAAAGAATGCTGAGAGCCTGGATTCAGACTCAGGTTCTGGAACTCAAATGCATTGACTTTTTTTTTTTTTTTAATGTCAGGGATTGAACCCAGGGGCACTTGACCATTGATCCCCATCCCAGCCCTTTTTATTTTTTATTTTGACACAGGGTCTCACTAAGTTGCTTAGGGCCTTGCTAAATTGCTGAGGGTGGCCTTGAACTCTGATTCTCCTGTCTCAGCCTCCCCAGCCACTGGGATTACAGGCATGTACCACCATGCCTGACTCAACTATGTGACTCTTGATAAAGTTCTTACACTAAATGTATTATGTATTTAAATGAATTATGTATGCAAACTCCTGGAATTTGGTAGGCACTCAGTAATAGTAGCTAAAAATAAAATAAAATAATATGTGCGTGTGTGTGCATGCATGTGTATAAAATAATGCTAAAGTTTAAAAATTAAAAACCTCATAGAAAAGACTTCAGTGGGAAAGGAAACATATACAAAGGACTAGATAAACACCAGGAAAATACTACACTTCTGGAAATTAATTATTTTATTAATGCTTAGCTAAGCTGCCCCAATACATTTTCAGTTCAAATGTGATATTAAATGCTACTTTGTATGATGTTCTACATTTGATTTTAAATAAATAATCATGCTTACTAATGGAATTTGAGATTGTTACTTTTTAAAAAAATGTTTTAAAATAGTTGATAGTACTAAGTTATTTCAAAAATATTACCTCTCCAATTTTTCTATTAAATTTGATTTAGTCAAATGGCTTACTAAGTACTACGTTGAAGAATTAGCTTTTGTTACACAATTACAAAATCTGTTCATCACAAAATTATTGTTAAAACTGAATGTGTTTGTACAAATGCTCAAAGTGTGGACAGCTGTCCAAACAATAAGAACTTTATGTATCAGAACAGGTGTTGTTATTATCCCCTAAATCCGTAACACACTTGTTGGCTTATAAAAGATTTGGTAGGGAAAAAAAGGGCTTGAAAACAAAAATAAATAAGTAAATATTCCAGTAGTAAAACAGAGCAACAAATTTCAACTCCTTCTTTGCGCAAGAATCAATGCTTAAAGCCAGGCATGGTGGTACACACCTCTAATCTCAGAGGCTCCCTAGGTTGAGACAGGAGGTTCACAAGTTCAAGGTCAGCATCAGCAACTAAGTAAGGCTCTAAACAACTTAGTGAGAACCTGAGTAAAAATAACTAAATAAAATTTTAAAAACCAGCTGGGGATGTGGCTCACTAGTTAAGTCTCTCTGTGTTCAATCCTCAGTATTCACCCCCTCCCCTACAAAAAAGAACCAAGTCTTCAATGAGAAGTTAGAAGAAAATGATAGGGTATTTGCACTGCTTAGAGGTATTTTGGTACACTTAATAATACCCAATTTTGGATATTCATTACAATTAACCTAGGATGCTCAAGGCACTGTTTCAAAGAATTTTCTAGTTGTAAATCACAATGACTTACAAATTTTTAGACTATAGGTTACTTCAGGGCAAGGATCACCTTGCTCATCATGGTTCTGCTTATACCACTAAACAAACTAGGCACTGAATAAATGAAAGATCATAGCATACTGAAGACCTACATCTACCAGAAGAAAGACTATACCTCAATCACAGGCATGGTCCTATCTACCTAAAACCAAAGGCCAGATCAAAAGCAGTGGTTCTGACCTGGAGACAACTTTACTCCCATGGGATCTGTGGAAATATCTGGGGTCATATTTGGTTGTCACAACCGTGGAGATGCTGTCACAGATTGGGTAGAGAACAAGAATAACCTATAATACACAGGACAGCCCTCCCACTACAGTTGCCCATCTCCAAATGACAATAGAGCTCGGGTTGAGAGTCCCTAATGAAATAGTTAACGGAATATTCATGATGGTTTTGGCCAGGCATCCAGAGCAGAACTCACTAAATCATACCTTGTTTAAAGAAGTTTCCATTGTAAGATTCAAAAGAAAAAAAGAGAGATTCACTTGAGTACTCATTTTCCAATGGAAAGGTGTGAGCAGAATGAAAAACCCTCTAATTTCAGCTAATAGCAAACTTCTACCAGAAGAAGTGCTTATTACCACATATAATATTTAGGAACTATAGAGGAACACAAGTGATAATGGTATGCTAACATATAAGAAGTCTCATTTTACCGAGAAAACAAGTTGACTTTTGATAATGAGACATTTAAAGAGAGCAAATATTTAAGGGTTAGATTTGTACTCAATACCTGACATGAGAATACTGAAACAGAAAAGGTAAAGGTGTCAATGATAAAGATAGCTAGCATCTTTTGTGTGCTTCCAACCTACCACAAAAATTTAGTACCTGATAAATACATGTGTTCTCAATTAGCTGGAAAACTCCATCAATTTCAGAAATTGAGAGTTCCAGAATAATATTTTTTACTCACTTCTATAAAAATGTATTACAGTCTCTCCTTCATATGTCCCTCTTCTCCTCTAGACTTCTCTGCTTCTGGAAGCAGGTTCTCTTGTCTTACTCATTATCAGAACTTACTACTTTCCCACCAGATAGACCAGTCATTAGAGATTTATCAAGTGAAGAAGGAACAAACATAGGAAGACTATCTAAAACCCTCTCAATTCTGAGGAGCTGTCACAAGGCTAGTCTGTGAACTCTTGCATAAACAAGATCTCTCATTTATCTTTGTATTCACAGATAATAACTAGTGAAGAGTCTAACAAATAGCAGCCACTTAATTAGAATATTTTGAATTGAATTTATCTTGAACTGTAACTATTCTTAGAAGTTTTTCCAAGATGAGGAAACATGATGTTTTCCTTTACATAGATCTTGACTCAGAAAACACAGTTACTCCTTTTTTGTCACATGTATTTGTTTACCCCTCTTGTATGGTCCCTGCCATTTACTTGTTCTGCTTTGATAATAACAATGAATGAATGGCAAACAAGGTCAAAGGGAGGAAATATGTCACCTTTGCATTTTTTTTCACTCAGCTACAAATGTTATCAGTGTGAGATGCAGAATGGGTTACATAAGTAAAGACAAGTATTCCTTTCCAATCTGACAGGCAGATCTACAACTTCCTATTAGATTGTTGCCTTATCTGGAGGGCCATCCTGTGGTGCTATGGTGGATACTGTGGAGGGAAAAAATAAAGAAACAAAAAGTAAAAACAAGTTCAATGTGTTGAGGCAAAAGCTACATTTCTATTGTGGGCTTCTTATTCTAAATACCACTGTCAATCAACCCTCCTGATGTTTTATCCACAAAGACAAAAATTACATCTCTTCTCCTTATAAATCACTCACACATACTCAAAAAAAGAAATGTCATTAAACCTCAAGAATCAAGCAAATTGGCATAACGCAGCAACTCTAAAGCATTTGCTTGCTGTTATTTTGGTTTAGAAAGATGTTTACTTCATTCTCTTCATGAATTAATATTTACTAAATTCTCTCATGTTCATACCTATCTATCATATATCCTCTGAAAAAAGTTAAATGGAGAAATTTCTGTCCTCTGAGTTCCTGTGGGTTGTAAGAAGGAGAAAGTAGAAAGAAGGTCATATTCTCTCCCTCTCAAAAAATCAAGAACATGGTATCAATTATTATTGTAGCCTGACAATAGCATAGATCTGACCAAACCAAATGCAGACCTTCAAGCATGAAGTGGGCGAGGAAACGTAAAACATCACCTTCCCAGTTCTTTCAACACAAACAATTCTGAATTTGTTGATCCAAAGATGAGAGAGAAAAAAGTCTCTCAGCTAATCTCTCACATCTTAGGGTCAGTCTATAACAAGAGATCCCTTCTCTGTCCGCTAACCAGTGGGCAAAAAGGCCCCAGCATGGGCAGCCAGAGAGCTGCGACACATGCAGAGCACTTGCGACCCTTCTTGTTTTCTTATTTTTCCTGTTTTCATTGGCAGAAATTTTTCCCTGCCCAAAGCAAAGCTGCAAATGAAAGCAGCTGTCCCAAGTGGAGGAAGTTCAAAGACCAGAGAAGAAAGAGAAAGGAGGTGGGGGTCAAATGAGGAAAACAACTGAGGACAACAAGAAGACTCTTGGCAACTCTGCCTGGTACAGAAGTCTAAAGCAGAAAGCATATTCAAGGACAGATGGACCGATGGCAGTTAGGGGCAAAGCGGTGCACCAATCAGATTTCAAGTGACTGAGCAACTGACGATATTTTTACACAGATTTGAACACTTGTAATGCTCCCAGAGCAAGAAATATTTCCAAATATTTTTCTCTGAATTTTCAGAAGTCACTTTTTTTTATATCTGTCATATATTCACTCATGTCTCTGAATCATGCAAGAGAGTTAAATCTATTTGAAATTACTGAATAAATTTTCTTTGGTTATAGAACTTAGAAGTTATCAAGAAATATATAGATATGGTTGTTTTGGAATACAGGAATTAGTGTCCATCTAGCATTTATTTTTTAGCCACAAAAATTAGTGCTTCATTAGATATTGAAATTGAATCTTGAAATTATTACAAAGGGATAATAGTTATGACATTGCAATTAATTACTTTCTTTTGGAGAAGAACTTAAAAGCAGTAAAATACTTTATAAGACATTTCAGAATACAGTTTAAAAACAGATTTTAAAAAAACATAAAATACTACACTATGTTTTAGGATTTTTAGATACGTGTTATGAAAAACAATTCACTCATAATTCAGTGCTAATATATGAATTCTAGAACGTTGGAATTCCAAAACAGATTGAAAAACTCAATGGAGTGGACAGATTCTGGAAGGCAATTTGTTTGAATATATTTGCAAGTTCAAGTATCTACATTTTTAGCATAAAACCTTTTCTATTTCCCAAGCTTCTTTAAAAACACATACATTTACATGTAAGAATGACTATGAAGTGAGATCTAAAAATGTTTACTCTATGTAAAAATTTCATAAACGTAACTGTAGAACAGTAAACACTTTATACAGAATGACTGCCAAATCTAGAAGCCTTTTCTTTCAGTCAACACTTTCCCACCGTGAGAACCATTTCTCATTAACAACCAAATTGTTTTCAGATGCTGTGCTATAAGGGGTTTCCTTAGAAACCATTTGGTAAAAGACTGTGGCTTTCTTCCATAGAAATCTCAAGCAGTGAAAAGGCAGATTTTCTGGCATAAATCAAACCCAATTTCTAGGGTTCACTAAACCCTTTCTCCTCAAAATAATGTTTTGTGACTTGATCTTAGCAGTTAATAGTACATGTAGGAGAGCTGGTGTGAACCAGTTTTAAATAAATTTTATTCCATTTCTTTTGTCATTCAATTGAAATCACTTCCAGGGCTTGTTATACCTTGATGAAGGTTTAACTGCACAACTAATGGATAAGATAATATATTGTACTGTGTGGCAAAATCGGTAATTTTTTTTCCACCAAGTGAACTCAAGTGAATTAATCTTTATTTTTGCAGACAATGCTAGCTGCTCTGATTTTAGAGTTGTTTTTTTCTTGCAAATATATGATTTTAAAAGAAACTGGTACAACAAGAAGTCTCTGTGTTAAAAATGTAGATATTTCAACTGGTTAGTATATGAAAACATATTTCAACAATGTTGTAGGAAGTTTCACTCACTCATTCATTCAATAAAGTTTTACAGAGCACCGACAATTTGTGATTCTGGAATGAAAAAGAGAAATAATGTCCGTTTCTCATGGAGCTAATGATCAAATGTGAATCCTTTCTCCTTTCCCAATTTCCTCAAATAATCATGTGATTCTCAGTTCTATTATCATTCAAGTGTTTAATGAACATCTACTACATATAGTTATTTGTCATATCATCTTATAAATTTTATAAATCTGCTTCACCTAATTTGTGAGCTCTTTGAAGAAAGAGCCTTTGTATATATTTATGTTCCCAGTACCTAGTATAATTCCTGGAATATAGTAGGTACAAAATAAATTCGTGTGGAGTAAATGATTGAAGTAAACTAAAATATTCTAGTGAACAGAACAAGTTTTCTGCAATTTGAAAATTATCAATAATACACTATAGCTTACAAATATTTCAGCATTGTTTGCTAAAAATTTCTGCCATACTTAGAGAAGTAAAAAAAAAAAATGAAAAACCTGAGAAATAGTTAAGTTATTCTAAGAAGTCTGGCAAGTACAGCCCCATGAAATTAGCAGGCAAATCTTTCCCAAAATCAAATTAGTAATCATACAGAACAATCCATCTAAATTCAAAAAATAATTCAAAGTAGAACTCAGTCTCATTAGTTAGTTATGAAAGGTATTGTGACAATTTGGTTTGGGAATCATGTGAGTCAGCTTTTTGTCACTGTGATCAAAACACCTGACAAGAATAATTAGAGAAGGAAAAATTTATTTTGGTTCATGGTTTCAGAGATTCAACTCATGGTCAGTGGGACTTTATTGCTCTGGGCCCAAAATAATGCAGAACATCATGGTAGAAGGACAAGATGGAGTAAAGTTGTTCACCTCATGGCAGACAAGAAACAGAGAGAGAATGGGGAAAGGCTACAGGGAAGCTGAGCCATTCCAGGGCACAAGGCATCTACTCCAGCCATACCCCACCTGCCTCCAGTTACCATTCAGTCTATTAAAACTAGGATGGGATGATTAGTTTATAGCTCTTGTAATCTAGACATTAAATATCTGATTAAAATGAAATTGAGAATATTCTATTAATTTTCCTAGTTATTATGCTGTCTCTTGGTTGTTATATTGTTACTACTTTAATTTTACTAACTTTCCATAGCATTTAACTAACTCTTCTCTTACCGTTATACACAAATACACACATACACGTGGACATGCCCATTTACTCTGGGTAAAAGCCTTCTTTTCAAGTCTGCCAGGGAAATCATATAAACCTTTTACTCCAGCCCTCTGAATTCCTTTCCTGGTCCCTAAATTTTATTAATCATCAGGGTGTTTTAATTTCCAACCTGATATTGCTTTTAATTTCAAACTGGCTTAGAATCCTCACTCAGTACTCATTCATATATTTCAGGATCTCATTTCTCATGTGTATTATATCACTCAACCCTTGAAATGTTGAAAAGACTGTCAAACTCGGATTAAGCGAAACTAAAGGTTTGTTAAGACTTCAGCCCCAAGGGCTAGAAGTGTAGAGGAGAGGTTGGGACTGAGGATGACCAGCCCATTTTACTTTGCCTGAGATTATCCTAGTTTGAGCACTGAAATTTCCAAATCCCAGGAATCCTGAGACTTGGGCAGAAGGAGACAATTAGTCACCTTGTGGATAACAGTGTGAAAGTAACTGAAATGTTAGGACCTGATCTTTTCTGGTAGTCAATAAACTACCTCCAAAAGAATGGTAAGTGTAGCCATAATTGTGAGACAAGTCAGAGTCAATGGGAAAAAAATTTATTTGGTGAGGCAGGACAGCAGTGCTTGTATAGACAGGAAGAACTGAGCCCAGTGGTCTGGACTGGGTTAACACGGTTTTAAAGGAGGAGCAACAGGTAGAGGGCCTTTTGTGGGGAAGGCAGTCCAGGCTCCATTAATTTGCTAGTATTGGTGATGGCAAAATGCTTTCTAACCTGAAAGGAATGGGCTTGCTGGTGGAGTTTCTGCTTATTATCTGTGAAATACAGTGGAAAACAAACACAGATGAAATTAAGACTCAACAGGGCTCAATGGTACATAGCTAAGAAGAGGCAGAGCTAAGTATTAAACTTAATTCTTTTTAACCCCAGTCTGTTGCTCAGGCAACCTTTAAATAAAAGATTATGATATAGGGCTGGGGATGTGGCTCCATGGTAGAGTGCTTGCCTAGCATATGTGGGGCACTGAGGTCAATCCTCAGCACCACATTTAAAAAAATTATAAAATAAAGTTCTAAAAATAAAGATTATGATACAAATACTATTCATAAAAATCCATTCTTGTATAGTAGTGGTATCAATGGCATTCCTAATTTCCCAGATTATTAAATTATTATTTTTTTATTAATTTCTTTGAAGGGAAAACTATTCTTTATTTATCTTGGTATCCTTTCATTAGCAAAATATTCAGAAAAGAATAAACTTTTGATAGATATTTTTTAGTTAAACAAAATTCACATTCTATTTGTTTGTTTTACTTCTTCTTCTTCTTTGCTGGCCCCATGGACTATTCTTTAAATCTATTCAAACAAAGCCCATCTTAAGTTCTAGAGTCTTTGACTCTTGAAGTCACAGAAATTTCTTCCTCGTCTGAAATCCATCTCAGCATTTTATCTTTTCACTTATTTACCTCTTATCGTCTGGCAGGTATTACTATCTACTTTGCATCCTTCACTTTTATACTTGCAGGAGTCAGCCAATCAACACTGATAATTTGAAATCCAGAAGCAAAAGCCTGTCAATAAATATGTTTTCTCAATCAACAATTCAAACCAGGAATAAAATTCTAACATTAGTTAATTACTGTAGTCTCAGTGTTGCTTACAAGTGTACAAAAGAATTCCTTTTGCCCTTTATTAGGGACTAAGCTCCACCACATATGAGACTTCAGAGACTGTCATCGTGTTGATAAGGTTATCTTTAGAAGAACAAAACACTTCTTGGTAAAAAGAGATTCTAAGCATTCTCTATAAGAGAAAAATATTAATAGACACTTGATATCAAGCTGCTAAAAATGAAATACTTGTAATGAAATCTAAAAAAGACTAATTGCTTTTTAGGCAGCAACATTGCAACAAATTAGATTGTGACTACAGTGAAGTTTACACCTTCATTATTTCTTTTTTGTTTCTTTATTCATTTAGCCATTTTTATATTTAAACTGTTATTTAGTATCCAGAATATATTTTGCATTTTTACCAAATATATGTGTAATTTATAAATATCTAAAGTATATATGTAGGTTATATTTATATTTATGTATAGATATTTAAACATGTATACATAGGCAAACATGCATGTATTATCTATGTATAATATGTACATTTTATGTGTATTTTTTAAATTTATTTTTATTCTAATTTGTTGTATATGACAGCAGAATGCATTACAATTCATATTACACATATAGAGCACAATTTTTCATATCTCTGGTTGTATACAAACTATATTCACCACTTGTGTCTTCATAGATATACTTAGGGTAATGATAGCCATCTTGTTCCACCATCTTTTTTACCCCCATGCCTCCTCCCTTACCCTCCCACCACTTTGCCCTATCTAGGGTTCATCTAATCCTCCCATGCTCCCCCTCCAACACCACTATGAATTAGCCTCCTTTTATCAGAGAAAACATTAAGCATTTGAGTTTGGGGGATTGGCTAACTTCACTTCGCATTATGTTCTCCAAATTCATCCATTTACCTGCAAATGCCATGATTTTATTCTCTTTGGTTGCTAAGTAATATTCCGTTGTGTATATATACCACATTTTCTTTATCCATTCATTGACTGAAGGGCATCTAGGTTGGTTCCACAGTTTAGCTGTTGTGAATTATGCTGGTATAAACATTGATGTGGCTGTGTCCCTGTAGTATGCTGTTTTTAAGTCCTTTGGGTATAGACCAAGTAGTGGGAGAGCTGGGTCAAACTGGGTCCCTCTATTCCTCCCAGTTTTCCAAGGAATCTCCATACTGCTTTCCATATTGACTGCATCAATGTGCAGTTCCACCAGCAATGTATGAGTGTGCCTTTTCCCCCACATCCTCGCCAACACTTATTGTTGTTTATATTCTTAATAGCTGCCATTCTGACTGAAATAAGATGAAATCTCAAAGTATTTTTGATCTGCATTCCTCTAATTGCTAGAGATATTGAACATTTTTTCATATATTTGTTGATTGGTTGTGTATCATTTTCTGAGAGGTGTCTGTTCAGTTCCATGGCCCATTTATTGATTGGGCTATTTGCTTTTTTGGTGGTTAGCTTTATGAGTTCTTTATATACCTTGAAGATTAGTGCTGTATTTGATGTGCAAGTGGTAAAACTTTGTTCCCAAAATGTAGGCTGTCTATTCACATCACTGATTGTTTCTGTTGTCATGTATTGATTCTTGTTTTAATTCTTGTGCTATAGGAGTCTTATTAAGGAAGTTGAAGCCTAATCTGACATGATGGAGATTTGGGCCTACTTTTTCTTCTAATAGGTGCAGTGTCTCTGGTTTAATTCCTAGGTCTTTGATCCACATTGAGTCAAGTTTTGTACATGGTGAGACTCAAGGGTTTAATTTCATTTTGTTATATATGGATGTCCAGATTTCCCCAGCACCATTTGTTGAAGAGGCTATCTTTCCACCAATGTATGTTTTTGGTGCCTTTGTCTAATATAAGATAACTATAGTTATGTGGGTTAGTCTCTGTGTCCTCTGTTCTGTACCATTGGTCTACCAGTCTATTTTGGTGCCAATACCATGTTGTTTTTATTACTATTGCTCTGTAGTATAGTTTGAGGTCTGGTATAATAATGCCACCTTCTTCACTCTTCTTGCTAAGGATTGCTTTAGCTACTCGGGATCTCTTATTTTTCCAGATGAATTTCATTACTTCTTTTACTATTTCTATGAGGAATATCATTGGGATTTTGATTGGAATTGCATTAAATCTGTATAGTGCTTTTGGTAGTATGGTCGTTTTGACAATATGAATCCTGCCTATCCAAGAACAAGGAAGATCTTTCCATCTTCTAAGGTCTTCTTTAATTTCTTTCTTTAGCAATTTGTAGTTTTTATTGTAGAAGTCTTTCAGCTCTTTCATTAGGTTGACTCCCAAGTATTTTAATTATTTTGAGGCTCTTGTAAATGGGATTTGAGGATTTGTTGAAGCCACCTTGCATTTCCCTTTCAGAGGATTTTTCACTGATGTACAGAAATGCCTTTGATTCATGAGGTTCATTTTGTATCCTGATTCTCTGCTGAATTCATTTACTAGTTCTAGAAGTTTTCTGGTGGAATTTTTTGGGTCTTCTATGTATAGAGTCATATCATCAGCAAATAGGGCCAATTTGAGTTCTTCTTTTCCTATGTGTATCCCTTTAATTTCTTTTGTCTGTCTAATTGCTCTGGCCAGTGTTTCAAGAACTATGTTAAATAGAAGTGGTGAAAGAGGGCATCCTTGTCTTGATCCAGTTTTTAGAGGGAATGCCTTCAATTTTTCTCCATTTAGAATGATGTTGGCCTGGGGCTTAGCATAGATAGCTTTTATGATGTTGAGATATGTTCCTGTTATCCCTAGTTTTTCTAATGTTTTGAACATATATGGGTGCTGTATTTTGTTGAATGCTTTTTCTACATCAATTGAGATGATCAAGTGATTCTTATCTTCAAGTCTATTGATGTGATGAATTATATTTATTGATTTCTGTATGTTGAACCCACCTTGCATCCCTGGGATAAACCCCACTTGATCATGGTGCACTATCTTTTTATATGTTTTTGTATTATATTTGTCAGAATATTATTGAGAATTTTTGCCTCTATGTTCATTAGAGATATTGGTCTGAAGTTTTCTTTCTTTGATGTGTCTTGTTTTGCCTGGTTTTGGAATCAGGGTGATATTGGCCTCACAGTATGAGTTTAGAAGTTCTCCCTCTTTTGCTATTTCACAAAATAATTTGTAAAGTATTGGTATTAGTTCTTCTTTAAAGGTCTCATAGAACTCAACTGTGTTTCCATCTAGTCCTGAGCTTTTCTTGGTTGGTAGGCTTCTGATTGGCATCTTCTATTTCCTTGCTTGAAATTGATCCATTTAAATTACGTATATCATCCTGATTCAATTTGGGCAATTTGTATGTCTCTAAAAGCTTGTCAATTCCTTTGATACTCTCTATTTTATTAGAGTACAACTTTTCAAAATCATTTCTAATTATCTTGTGTATTTCTGTAGTATCTGTTTTGATATTTCCTTTTTCATCACATGTGAGTTATTTGAGTTTTCTCTCTCCTTCTCTTTGTTAGCATGACTAAGGGTCTGTCAATTTTATTTATTTTTGTGAAGAACCAACATTTTGTTTTTTCAATTTTTTCAATTGTTTCTTTTATTTCAATTTCATTTATTTCAGCTCTGATTTTAATTATTTCCTGTCTTCTACTTTTTTGATGCTGATATGTTCTTCTTTTACTAGGGTTTTGAGACATAATGTTATGCCATTTATTTGTTGACTTTTTCTTCTTTTAAGGAATGAACTCCATGCAATGTACTTTCTTTCCTCTTAGTACTGCCTTCATAATGTTCCAGAGATTTTGATATGTTGTATCAGTGTTCTCATTTACCTCTAAGAATTTTTCAATCTCCTCCTTAATGTTTTCTGCAACCCATTGTTCATTCAGTAGCATATTATTTAGGCTCCAGGTGTTGGAGTAGTTTTTATTTTTTATATTATCATTGATTTCTAATTTCATTTCATTGTGATCTGTTAGAATTCAGGGCAGTATCTCTACTTTTTGGTATTTGTTAAGAGTTACTTTGTGACATAATATATGGTCTATTTTAGAGAAGGATCCATGTGCTGTTGAGAAGAAAGTATATCACTTGTTGAAGAATGAAATATTCTGTATTTGTCAGTTAAGTCTAAGTTATTGATTGTATTTTGAGTTCTATAGTTTCTTTGTTCAGTTTTTGTTTGGAAGATCTATGCAGTGGTGAAAGAGGTGTGGTAAAATCACCCAGAATTATTGTTGTGGTCAATTTGACTCTTGAATTTGAGAAGAGTTTGCTGGATAAATATAGATGCTCCATTGTTTGGGGCATATATATTTGTAATTTTTATGTCTTATTGGTGTATTGTTCCCTTGAGCAGTATGAAATGTCCTTCTTTGTCCCTTTTGACTAGCTTAAAGTCTACTTTATTTGATATGAGGATGGAAACCCCTGCTTGCTTCTGCAGTCCGTGTGAGTGGTATAATTTTTCCCAACCCTTTGCCTTCAGTCTGTGGATGTCTTTTCATATCAAATGAGTCTCTTGGAGACAGAATATTGTTGGGTCTTTTGTTTTTGTTGTGGTTGTTGCATTTGATCCAATCAGCTAGTTGGTATCTCCGCCCTAAGATGGTGGGGGTTACCAGGGTGTGAGGGTTGGTCTTGGGTTCAGGGCACCTGGAAGTGGGATATTGCACTTTCTGGTCCCAGTGGGAGACTGCACCTCAAGGATCTCTTTTTGGGGCCTGCTCCTGTGACATGGATACCAGGTCTTATCTCCTTATCACACTTGTAGACCTCACAGTTCTTGCCTTCTAAATTGTCTCTAGAGTGTATCTCCCTCACCCTCTCCCTTTCTACTTCCTAATCAGGAACATTTCTCTCCAGGGTCTTGTGTGTGGTACTCTGGTGACTGTGCACCTGACAGGGAGGGCTGTTTGGTATTGGGCAGTCACTGGGGATTGGGTGGCTGCTGGGGATTGGGGGGAATTAGAAACTATGGGTACCTGGCTATCCGGTGTTCCAAACTGGTAGTTGCCCCAACTATATATGGTGATAGAGGTGACCCAAGATGGAGGTGGCTGCTTTCATCAGTGGGGTGTCGTTCTGTGGCATGCAGTGTTGCGGCTGTGGGCTCTTCAGAGCCTGTGATGTCCCCAGGTGCAGGCAGGCTACGGCGAGTAAGGGCCTATGGCAGTAGCCATGAAGTCCCAAGATGGAGGCAACTGGGGGAGCCCCACATTGGTAGATGGGGGTCCACACAGGAGTGGAGGCAGAGTTCCTGTGACGGCTGAGTGCCCTTAGTGGGAGTGGCATCTGGGAATTCTGCGTGGGTACTGATGCCAGTGGTCCCGCTAAGGCACCCAAGAGACCTGCGTGGGCAAGTAGTCGGGAGTCAGGAGTCCTGCTCTAACGCCGAGGCCTGGGCCCTGTGCTGGAGCAGCTGTGGAGGGGTCCTCTGTCACTCTCAGTGAAGCAGTATTCCCACTAGTTAAGATCCTGGTCACAGAGCGATGCAGAATGCTGCCTCCCTCTGGCCTGTCTTGGATCCTCTTCTACATCTTCATTATTTCTAAGTGACAGTGTTGGGTAGCAGGGAGAGAAGACCATAAACAAAAACTATGCCACTTAATAGTATAAAAGTAAAATGAAACACATGTTTTTTACTTTTTAATAGAAGTTTTAGCTTAACTTCTTTCTGTTTGGAAATCATCAACACCTCTAACTACAAAAGGAATTTTTTGCCTTAACCCAAACCCTTACTAAACCTTATTTTTTTTATTAGTTTTATTTTTTAATTATTTTTATTTGTTCTAATTAGTTATACATAACAGAAAAATGCATTTCAATTCATTGTACACAAATGGAGCACATCTTTTTACTTCTCTGGTTGTACACAATGTAGAGTCATACCATATGAGCAGTCATACATGTACCTACGTAATGATGTCCATCTCATTCCACAATCTTTCCTGTCCCATGCACCCTCCCCTTCCTTCCCTCCCCTTTGCCCAAAGTTCCTCCATTCTCCCCATACCCCTGTCCCCATTATGGATCAGCATCCGCTTATCAGAGAAAACACTTGGCCTTTGATTTTCTGGGATTGGCTTACTTCACTTAGCATGATGTTCTCCAACTCCATCCATTTACCTGAAAATGCCATAATTCTATTCTTTTTTAATGCTGAGTAATATTCCATTGTGTACATGTATCACAGTTTCTTTACCCATTCATCTGTTGAAGGGCATCTAGGTTAGTTTCACACTAAACCTCATTTTTTCCACAGGGCTGGTATGTAACTAAGAATTAATTTCATCTCTGTCAGCATGATATATCTAAACTAAGAATCACACCAAGACCATGTTTTCTGATTCCTGCTTTGTTGCTTAAAAAAAAATGAATATTCTGGGGCTGGGGTTGTAGCTCAGTGGTAGACCACTTGCCTAGCATATGTGAGACACTGGGTTCAATTCTCAGCACCTCATATAAATAAATGAGTAAAATAAAGGTCCATCAACATCTAAAAAAATTCTTAAAAATTAATATTCCAATTCCAAAACCTTAAATCTATATATGAGATAGATTCTAACCATGCTTTTAAAACACTGATGGTAAAAACCAGAGGCAGAATTAGTGGCAAATGAATGAGGCACAAGTGATTAGCATTCTTGGAACAAGACCCTTCCAAGTTTCTGAGAGAAACCCTAGCAGTGTATTTAGTGATCACATACTTTTTGTATAATTTGTAAAAGTAGGATACACTAATTCTGAAAAGTTAAGACCAGTGTCTCTTTCATTACGATTTCTCTATTACCTTGTCTCATTTAAGTTTCTAGAAGTAGTCACATGCATCTTGAGATCCAGCAACAAAAAGGTTGAATTGAAGTATCCTTGTTTGGATTTAGTGGAATAGGCTTATGTGGTTTACAGAGTCTTATGTCAGGTAAAGTATAACCGACAAGTGAGTTCAAGACTGGCTTCTAGCAATACTCCTATCACCCAGTGAACTAACTCATTCAGAATCATGACACAAAGATGAAGGTACAGAAGTCATATTAAAGTATGAATGTGTCCCACCAAGTCAAACACTAATAATTATGTGTTTAAGCTGAGAAGAAATTCAACAGAGGTTTTCTCAAACTGGACAACAATTCCAAAATTTTAAAATATATTACTAATAACAAGTTATAAAATTAAAGAAAAACAAAGCTTTTCTTCTATCAATAATCAAATTAGGACTTCTGATTGTACACATAAACTATTACCTGCTATTATGGTCTAAATGTTCATGTCCCTCCAACCCCCAAGTCATACACTGAATCGAATCAGCAATGTGACAGTAGTAGGAAGTGGGCCTTTGGTAGGTGAATAAGTCATGAGGAGGGACCCTTCATGAGCTTTGTAAGGGATTAAGGCCCTTACAAAAGGAGCCCCAAGGAACTGTCTTGTCCCTTTCACTCAGAGACCACACAGTGAAAAGGCATCTTCTATAAAACAAAGCCTTTTTCAACACTAAATCTGATGGCACCTTGATTATGGATTTTATAAGTGCTTTTATAAGTCACTCAAATTCTGGTATTGGGTAATAGCAGCAAAAACATAATAAAACCCCTGACATGGGCACTGCCCTGCCACTATAAACAAATAGAAAACCACACAGCATTTATGAAACAATAATTTTCAGATATTGCATCCAAAATAAGCACAGAATTGTGATCTTTGAAAAAAGGGTCATGCATTAGTAGTGGGATTAAATTAGTTCCAAAGTAAAAAAAAAAATAACAAAGTTTAAACGCAAGCCTCGAAAGAATAAAACTGATGTTCAACTTATTAACTGCACACCAGAACAAACCTAGCACTGTTTAAAAGAAAAGCAGCAAAATCTAGTAATGAATCAGTAAAATTCACTTGGTCTGGTATCCATCCCATCAGGAAGTTAGGTATACAAAGAAATTATAATCATGACAAGGAAGAAAGTTAATCAATTAGAAACATAACTAGAAATGAAACAGATGATGGAATTAGTAGAAAATGACCATAAAACAGCTATTTTAAGTATTATAAATATGCTCAAAGACGCAAAGGAAGATATGGAGATGATGGGGAAAGAAATAGCAAGATATAAAAACTATCCAAATGCAATATACAAAGATTAAAAAATGCATCCGGGTGTGGTAGTACATGCTTGTAATTCCAGCGACCCAGAAGTCTGTGTCAGGAGCATCAAAAGTTTGAGAACAGCCTCAGCAACTTCGTGATGCCTTAAGGAATTTAGTGAGAGCCTGTCTTAAAATAAAAATAAAAGGGGCTGGGGATATAATTGAGTGGTTAAGTGTTCCTGGGTTCAATCTCTAATAAAAAAAAAAAGCAATTTCTGAAATGAAGAATATATCAGAGAGAATACCAAGCATTCTAACTTATGAATAATTAGAATTCAAGGACAGATATAAAAATTTATAAAGGACATAAACATTTTTGAAGAAGTAATAGCTAAAACTGGCACTAATTTGATAAACCTTAGAATAATAGATTCAAGAATCAAAATCATTTGAAGCAGAAGAAAATCGTGATCAAATTGCTAAAAACTAGTGACAAAGAAAAAATCTTAAATGCTCAGAGGAAAACAGATATTGTATTCAGAGGGACAAAGAGAAGGCTGACAGCCAATTTCTCATAGGGAAGCCATGAAAGCAGAACTTAATGGAAAGATCTCTTCAAAGTACTAAAACTAGAAAACAAAATAAAACTGTCAAACTACAATTATAACCCAACCAAAATTTTCTTTCAAAAATGCAGGCAAAACACAGATTTTTTTCAGATGAGCAAAAGCTGAGAGAATTCACCACAGCAGAACCACATAAAAAGAAATGTAAAAGAAAGTTCTTCTGTCGAGGAAAATGGTATCAGACAAAATGGTATCAGAGGGAAGCAGCTCACATGGTGATCCTGAAGCAAAGAGAGAGATTCCAGTCTCCAGATACAAATCTATATACCAAAGCCACACCTTAATTCTCACCTCCTCCAGCCATACCCTACCACTTCAGTTACCACTCAGTAAACCCTTAAAAGGGGATTAATTCACTGATTGGGTTAAGACTCTCACAACCCAATCATTTTTCCTTTGAACTGTCTTGCATTTTCTCACATGTAAGCTTTTTGGGGACTCCTCACATCCAAACCATAACAATGCCTAAAGCTAAAATAAATATATTCATTCTTTTAAGTACCAATGGAAGATTGACCAACAAAAAGCATACTTTGGGCCAGGAAACAAGTCTCAATGAATTTTTTAAAAATTAAAACAAATAGACCATTTTTCTAACCAAAATAGCCATTAAACTAATAATTGATAACAGAAATACCTGAAAAAATTTTCTACATATTTGGAAGTTAAACAAAACTCTCAAAAATAATGTTACAGAAAAAAATAATAAATAATTTAAAAATACTTTGAACCAAATAAAAGTGAAAGCATTAAAACTTTATTAGCTATAGCTAAAGATTATAGGGAAAATTTATAGTATTTGATAGTAATATTTATATATTTATCATATATATATATATGATCTCACATACACACATATATACACACAAAAAAAAATAAAGTATAAATCAATAACTAGCAAATAAACAAGATAAAAATCAATAAAGAAATTTTTCTAACAAGATCCATCACAGGGCTGGTGTTATGGCTCAGCAGTAGAGTGCTTGCCTAGCACATGCGAGGCTCTGGATTCGATCCACAGCACCACATAAAAAATAAATAAATAAAATAAAGGTATTAAAAAAAAGATTGAGCACATTAATAAATTTTAAATGGACTGATCTGGGGAAAAAACAACTCAACAAGTATGAGAAAAGAAGAAGATGTAATTATAGATCCTACAGACATTTCAGAATTTCTCTATTTCATTATTCCAGTCACTGTTGTTCCAAGTCATGTCATTGTTTTGATTTTTCTATTTCTCAAAGAAATCAGTCAATTATTAGGTCCGATATTTGCAATGTTTTTCTTATTTGTTCAGTGATTTTCCATTATCAAAAATATTTTACCACTTGAATTTTCAAACTTATATAACAATTTAGTAATGTTCTAAGTTCTAAGAGAATTACATTTGTTAGTTATTACTTAAGTCAAGAGCAGTTTTTTGAAAAACAATGCTAATGAAATCTACACATTACCACCTACTAACAAGTCACAAGTACACAGATCTTCATTTATATGTGTGCATATCCAGTCCAAGAAATACCAGTGCAAGGATTCCCATGGTTCCTGTGAAAACAGCTGACAGCCTGAGCAGCTCCTTTCCTGTTAGAAAATGTGAGTGGCTTCCTTTTAGAACAAATGCCTGAAATAGTTCCTGCCTATTGAATAAGTCATACAGCATTTTTTCCCTTTCTCTGCTTAATTTTCATTGGAACTTGAAAATGACAGAAATTTTGTTTTCATCTGGTTGCTTTAAAAAGGATAAAATGGTTTTTGGTCTCAACACAGACCTTTGCAGAAATTGGGAGCACAGATGACTGTGTTGATTCCAGGAAAATTATCCGGGTTCAAATCCCAGTGCAGTCACTTCCCAGGTGGGTGTTCTTAGATGATGTAATCTCTGAGTGTCTACTTCTGGACTGTTACATGAAGAATTAAATAAGTTTAATATAAAAGCATGGCATATAGAATCTAGTATATAATTCTTTTTCTTCTTGACTCTGTGTAACCCACCAAATTGTTCTGAACAATCCTTTTTTTTTTTTGGATACTGGAGATTGAACCCAGGCTCACTTAACCACTGAGCCACATCCCCAGTCCTTGTTTGTGTTTTATTTAGAGACAAGATCTCACTGAGTTGCTTAGGGCCTCAGTAAGTTGACAAGGCTGGCTTTGAAATAATGGTCCTCTTGCCTCAGCCTCCCAAACCGCTGGGATTAAAGGTGTGTGCCACTGCACTCTGCTGAACGATTATTTCTTAATCTGAAAAAAGGACAAAAATTGATTAGCTCTGAGGTCCTTTACAACTCTAACTGCCAGTTTTTATGAGCATATAAAATATAAGCTTTACATTATCATGATAAATCACTTTTGTTCTATTTTATTTTTATTTGTTATTTAACAAAGCTCAACAATGTAAAAACTGTTCATTCTCTGAGAAAGTATTATTTATTGCATTTTAGTCTTTTTTTTAAGTTGAGCAAACCTGTAAGATAAAAAGCTAGAAAGAAAGGTTTTATGTAAAAGTGTATAATCTGAATATATTTAGTCTCCATGAATGCATATTTTATTCATTGATTTGTTTAAGGAATAAAACCAAATCAAGAGTCACGGAAACAAAGCCATTTCGTTATCAGGAAACTTGACTTATTTAAGCTCTGCTCCATCATGAAGATTCCACAAAGATAATCTCAAACTGAATCCAGCCACCTAAGAAAGAATATGAAGTTAATGTTAACATTGACAAAGCTTTAAAATAAATATATAATCATAGACATACACATTTTTCTATGG
Organism: Urocitellus parryii; assembly: GCF_045843805.1. Lineage (NCBI taxonomy): Eukaryota > Metazoa > Chordata > Mammalia > Rodentia > Sciuridae > Urocitellus > Urocitellus parryii. The sequence continues at coordinate 85,033,826 of NC_135541.1, read as the reverse complement.
GCTAGAATCCAAGCACATAAGTATTTTTTTTAAAGACCTTTTTTTTTTTTTAGAATGCTTAACCATTTTTCCCCAATTTTTAAAACCGCTGTTACTAGTACAATATAGTTATACGTGATAATAGTGGGGTTCGTATTGACATAATCATCCATATATAAAATACAATTTGCTTCATTTTCAGTTTCCAAGCTTACTTTTAAAGAGTGTGATATTAGTACTGGGGATGTGGCTCAGTGTTAGATCTTTCTCGTAGCATGCAAGAGGCTCTGGGTTCAATCCTTAGTATCAAAAAAAAAAAATACCCATAACAATAACAACAAAAGTGCAAAATTACAGATTCCAACTACTCTGGATGAAGTTCTCTAGAATGATCTAAAATGATATTTTCTGTAGAAAAATTATACTGACTTTGAATTCCAACGTGTTGGAGTCCATTTTAATTGTAATAAATTATTTTAGAATTTGTTTTGAGAGAGAAGAAAAAAAAGAATCTGTTTGAGAAATATATAACTGATATCTACAGTGTAAAACTAGACCAAACACTAAGGCAGATGCTCTTTTAGAGAATGTGTGATTAATAACAGTCATTTCTTTCTTGAACGGTTATTGAAACTGCAAAATGCAGTCTGTCCTCTTATCTGAGAGGAACAGTTGTCCTATCTCCTTTCCAATTAACCTCCACCCACCATTGTACTTGATAACCTTCCTTCACTCACTGACTTTTGCCTAAAAATATGCTTAAATTTATAACTATATCAATATCTGTGTCTATCTCTATTTCTGAGTTTATCTCTATCCCTAGATAACTTATTACCATTTTTATCTTTCTCAAAGTGTTTTTTGCCTCAAATTATGATCCTATTTTTCTTTCTCTTTTACTAAAAAATATCCAGAAAAAAAAAGCAATTTCTGCCTTAATATGTCACTCATTCCTTGGTGCCCTGAAGTATAGCTTCTTCCTGCATCACAACTCTGAAGTAACTTTGTAAGGGATGGAAAAGTGCCCCCTTCAAAATTCATGTCTTTCTGGAATCTGCGAAGGTGACCTTATTTGAAATTATATATGGAATTATTATAGATGCAGTCGAATTAGGATGAAGTCATACAGTATTCAAGGGGGCCCTAAATCCAATGACTGGTATCCAAATAAGAAGAAAAATTTGGACATAGAGACACAGACACACAGAAGGAGAGTGGGTATGTGAAGAAGGGGCAGAAATTGGAGTGACATGGTTGTAAGCCACAGAATGACAAGCAAAAGAGACTGCCTGAAACCACCAGAAACTAGGAGGGGCCAGAAAGGATTCTTCCCAAAGGCGTTAGAGGGAGTGATTCCCCCTAAGCCTTTGATTTCAGGCTTCTGCCCTCCACAACTGCAAGAGAATAAGTTTCTGTTGTTTTTAAGGCACCCCATTTAAGGTAATTTGGTACTAGAAAACTAGTACATTCTCCTCATCACAATATCTAGTCCATTCATGTTCTGATTTTCCTTGGCTTAAGCAAGGCTAAACCTTACTTTTTATAATAAAATTGTTGCTTTGGATTTTCAGACACTATTAACTTCTTCATAAGCTCCTTTCTCTTTATTTTGGGCTTCATCCAAAGTACTTTGCCTTTCTCTTCATTCTTTCTCTTGTAGTGACCACTTCTATTTCTGTGATTTCAATCACTGCTTCTATACAGATTGCTCTAAACCCAAATCTTCAAATGTGACCTATCTTTTGAGGTTTGAATCCTCCATTTTCAATCACAGTCATTTTCAAGTTCTGTATTTTATATTTTTTTTGTAGGCACTTTTCTAATAAGAGCTACATTATTGTGCATTAACTTATTTTGTATTCTCAACAAACCTGTAAGGCCATTGCTCTTACTATTCCCCAATTTAAAGATGAGAAAGCTGGATGAGTCATTGAGTTGTTAATCTGCCCAAGTTTTTATGGTTAGGAAATTGTTAATTGGGACACAAACCCACTATGGTGGATCTTAAGTATCTTTTTGAGAATTTGGTGAAAATTATCATCATTCTTCCTAGAAAAATATACAAGAAGTTTCCAATAAAGTTTTAGAGAGTTCATAGATCCGTTAGGAGTCTATTTTTGATGCCAGGTTAAGAACACCTATATTGGAAAGAACTGAATTGCTACAGAAACACTAAAGGAAAATATAGCTGAATTTAATTGTCTAATTTTATAGATCAATTTTATTATCTAGGAAAGTATAATTTCTACTTTCAGCAAATAAGTTCATCTTTCTCCTAAAGAAAATGGTGAACTTCATGCTCATGCATCATACAAATGTAATGAATGATTTCAAATGTGGAAGGGAAGACAAATTATTTGTAAGGAATAATTACACAGCAATGCAATAACTATTGCAAGAACAATAATCTATATGGATTTGTGGAGGATGATATAAAATGCTGGGAGGGAACAAGGAAATGAGGTTAAAAATATTTAAATCAGGTAAAAAAAATTCATGCAAGGGATGACTGAGGGGATTCTAACCTAAGATGGTAGAAGTATCAGAAAGGGATTGATTCAAAGGTTACTAACAAGGAAAAAACTGTCCAAGTTTAGAGGCTGATTAGATCAAGATGAAGGAGGAAGAATCAAGAATAGCTTGGAGATTTCTATATAGGATGATTAGGTGAAGAAATGCAATTGAGATGGTAAATAAGAAGAAAAAGGAGTTGAGGTAGGGCACATTGGATTTAAAATGGTGTTTAGGTATCATTATAGTTAGAAATATGATTAGGACTTCAGATAAGAGACTGGTAAATATTCTGGAGTTAAAAAAATATATTCTGGACAAGCTGATAAAATGAAGTGAATTATAAAGAGACAACATGATGAATAAAATGCTGCAATTTTTTTTAAGAGAGAGAGAGGGGAGAGAGGGGGAGAGAGAGGGGAGGGAAGAGAGAGGGAAGGTGGGGGGAGAGAGAGAGAGAGAGAGAAAGAGAGAGAGAGAATTTTTTAATATTTATTTTTTAGTTTTCGGCAGACATAACATCTTTGTATGTGGTGCTGAGGATTGAACCCGGGTCGCAAGCATGCCAGGCCAGTGCGCTACTGCTTGAGCCACATCCCCAGTACCTGATGCTGCAATCTTGAGAGACATTTTCTTTTTCTTTAGGAAACTTCCGTTTTGCTCTTATTGCCTTCCAACTGATTACATGAGGCCCACCACATTATTTATTTAAATCAACTGACTTCAGATTTTTACCATATCTACAAAATATTTTCAAGTAACACTTAGATTAGTGTCTGATTTGTGTCTGATTTTGATACTATGGCCTAGTCAAGTTTCTACCTAAAACTAACCATCAAAGGAGTGAAAACAGAATCCATAATTCAATGGGAAAACAAAGTATGCAAGTATTCAGAGAGGGAGAGAACTTGAAAAATGGTTCACAGAAGCCACAAATGTAGAGTTCTCCAGAGGAATAGAACCAATGGGGTGTGTATTAGTATGTACACATACATATGTAAATGTATATTTTTACAGAGATTTATTTCAGGGAATTAACTTACATGAATGTATGGGCTGGCATCCTGAAACCAGGCTAGTTAACAGACAGGAACCTCAGAAACTCAGAAGTTGAAGTAACAGTGTCACTGTTAAGGTGTCACATTACATAAGAGCCTAAATCTGTTCATGGATTTTGACATCTAAGAATTCTGGTGACCTAGCAAGATCTGTTTCAGTGGAGTTTAGGGAAAGAGGTGAAACTGCAGTGGGTTGAAAAATGAAAGGGGATTGAGGAAGTAAAGGCAGGATTGCAATATATTTATAGCAACAATAATTGAAATATTCCAAAAAGTATTTTTCCCTTCCTCCAGCTGGAGCTTCTCCAGTACCAAATTTTTTGGATCTTCTCAAATGCTAAAACCACTCCCCAAGGGGCTGGCCTGGCAACAGGTGTAGTCACGGCTGTTTAGATGCCAAGCATTATGGAAATTAGTTTCGTGTCACAGATGACAAAATGGGCATTACCATAATAATATTGGTAACACTTTTAAGGCACAGGAAAATTTCTAGAAAAATCTTCGAATTTTTTATAGAAAAAATGATAATATATTCCTTATTAAATATTACCTAATATATCAGAATCTTTTCTGATATACAATTATAATATAATATAATATAATCAGTACTTTTTGGTGTCAGGAAAGAGGCAAACTGTCCATTACATGCCTAGTTTAACAAACTATATTACAGAAAGATCCATGAGTGGTCATATTTTTAGTTTGGCTGACTAAAGGCAAGAGTGCATATAAGACAAATGGGTGTATAGGATTATTTAAACCATGATAACTAAATAGAACTTAAACTGGTTAATTACTGAGGTAGACATTATTTTGTCTTTAGTGAAGTGAAAAAGAAATATCATTGGGAATAAAAATAGCATCTAAAGTACATGAGTTTCACAATTGGTATAAATTAATACTTTTCAATGAGATCATAATCTTTATGCACGTTTTCTCTCTTTTTTCCATAGCTTTATTGAGGTAAAATTGAAGTGCAATAAAATGCACATATTTGGAGTATGCAATTTGGTTTGTTTTGACATGTATGTAACCAATACAATCAATATAAAAAGCATTTCCATTGCTTTTTTATAAATTTGAAATAATGTAGACTGTGTTTCCTGTATGATTTATTACATTAGAAATCAATCACCTTAAGATAAATATAATCCCACCCCCAAAGGTCAACTATTTCAAAAGTAAATGGCACATTTATAAATATCTCAGAGGTCAAGGAAGAAAGCACAATAAAAGTAAATAAAAAGTGTTTTGAACTAAGTGATAATAAGAGCTTAAAATATCAGGATCTCTGGGATGAAACAGTACTCAGATGAACATTTATGACTTAAAGCACTTCTATCAGAGAGAAGATAAAATAACAATCAAATTACTTTAAATTATGTAGTAGGAATGAAGCAAAAAATAAAGAGTAGGAGCAGAAACGTGACATAGAAAAAAATTATATAACTAAAATTTTATTTAAAAAGAAGTCTAATCAAGAAAAAAGCAAGAACACAAAAATTAATATCAATGAAAATGGAGCTGTCAAAATAACCCTAGAGATGCTAAAAGTATATTAAGGTAATAAAACAATTGTGTTATAAAAAATGTTTTTATAACATGGTCTATATTACAGAAAGATCCATGTGCTGCTGAGAAGAAAGTGTATTCAGTCATTGATGGATAAAATATTCCATATGTCAGTTAAGTCTAAATTATCAATTGTATTTTTTACTTCAATACCTTCTTTATTTAGTTTTTGTTTGGAAGATCTATTCTAGAGGTGACAGAGGCATGTTAAAGTTACCCAGTATTATTGTATTGTAGTCTATTGGATTCTTGAAACTCAGAAAGTTTTGTTTGATGTACATAGATACTCCATTGTTTGGGGCATAAGTATTTAACAACTGTTATGTCTTGTTGATGTATAATTCCCTTAAGCAGCATGAAATGGCCTCCTTTGTCCCTTCTGATTAAGTTTGGCTTCAAGTCCACTTTATCTGATAGGAGGATACAAACCCTGCTTGTTTATGCAATCCATGTGAGTGAGAAGTTTTTTCCCATCCTTTCACCTTCAGTCTGTGGATGTCTTTGCCTATGAGGTGATTCTCTTGAAGGCAGCATATTGTTGGATCTTTTTCTTAAATCCAATCTTCCAGTCTGTGTCTGTTGAATGATGAGTTTAGGCCATTAATGTTCAAGGTTATTACTGAGGTATGACTTGTATTCCCAGTCATTTTGGTTTATTTCTAGTTTTTAATTTTAATTAATTTCTCCTTTGATTGACTACTCCTTTAGTGTAGATCCTCCCTTTGTTGGTTATCACTTTTTTTTTCATTTAATCTTCATGGAATATTTTGTTGAGAACATTCTGTAGTGCAGGCTTTCTAGTTGCAAATTCTTTTAACTTTTGTTTATCATGGAAAGTTTTTATTTCATCTTCAAATCTGAAGATACATTTTTCTGGATATAGGATTCTTGTTTGGCATCTATTTTCTTGCAGAGCTTGGTATATGTTATTCCAGGACCTCCAGCTTTGAGGGTGTGGGTTGAGAAATCAGCTGAAATCCAAATTGGTTTCTCGCTATACGAACCTGATATTTTTCTCTCACAGCATTTAAAATTCTGTTCCTATTCTGTATTTCTGTATGTTAGGCATTTTCATTATAATGTGACTTAGTGTGGGTCTATTATAATTTTGTATATTTGGGGTCCTATAAGTCCCTTGTATTTGATTTTCCATTTCATTCTTCAGGTTTGGGAAACTTTCTGATATTATTTCATTGAAAAAAATATGGCGTTATTTTGGTTTGTATCTCCACATCTTTGTCTATCACAATATGTCTTAAATTTGGTGTTTTCATTTATCCCATAGTTCTTGGAAGTCTGTTCATGATTTCTTAACATCTTTTCTCCACAGTCAACTCTATTTTCAAGACTATATATTTTGTCTTCATTACCCAAGGTTCTGTTTTCCAAATGGTCTAGTCTGTTGGTGATGCTTTCTATTGAATTTTTAATTTGGCTTATTGTTTCCTTCAAGGATTTCTGCTTGTTCCCCCCCCCCACCCAATCTCTGTGTCTTTATTGAAGTGATCTTTCACTTCCTGTATTTTCTTTCTGACTTCATTTCTTATACCATCATTTATTTCACAGATCACTTTAACTATATACATTCTAAACTCTTTCTCTGACATTTCTTCCACTGTGGTGTTGTTGGATTCTGTTTTTGGAGTATATTAGTTTGTTTGGGGCAACTTGTTTCCTTGCTTTTTCATGTTTGGCTACTCATCTAAGAGTATGGATCGGAGGCAGTAGAGTTTCTATCCTGTGGACTTATAGTGTCCCTGAAGTCTTCCAGTACCTCACTGTTTAGGGGAAGACAAATAATAACAACAACCAACGCAAACAATATACAGTATTAACCAAATAATTCCTACTATGATGTCTACAATGTTAATTATCACAATAAACAGAAGTGATATGATCAGTTATTGCCTGAAATAAAAATAGCAAGTTTGCAAAAGGGTTTATAATTTCAGGTGGTGGACAGGATGTGATGATTATGAGGGAGGAGGCAAGAAAAACTTAAAAATTAAAGGAAGAATGAAAGAGTAAGCAATAGAGATTGGCTGTTAGCATAAGAAAAGAGAGAATAAAGGGTAACAGGTAGGAGGAAAATATATATAAAGTAAAAATTTAAAAATATTAAAAATAAAAATAAAAGAACATAAAACAAGAGTAAAATATACAAATGAAACATCCTAATTCACACAAAAAAAACTAATCCAGGAAAAATAACTGACTTCAAAAATGCTAGATATGAGGGAAAAAACATGAAAATGTATAAATGTCCATGTACCATTAAGGTCAGAATTAAACAGAGAAAAATAATTTTAAAAAAACCATCTCCCATGCCCAGTACTTGCTGGGCCACACAGGAAGACTGCAGGGATCTCCCCTGGGTTCCACTCATATAGTGGGGGACCCAATTCTTAGTCCCCTACGTTGCCTCTGGACCCCACAATGACTGGTCTCAGAATCAGTCTAAGTAATCTTTCCTACCTCTGCACTTCTGAGTTCCTGGCCAGATGCATCTCTCCCATCCAGTCCTGCAAGGAGTCAGATTAGAGGGGGAAGGGTAGAGCTGGGTGGGTTTCCATGACCAGTTGTCCCCTGTGTAAACTCTCTCCATGTTTAATTTTCCCCTTAAGTGTAAGCACACTCCATGTCATGCAATGTGTGTTTACTGAGTCTGTATATTAGGCCAAATTCAGGTTTGCCAGGAACCAGCCCCCTCAGCTGCCAGCCCCAGTGCAGGGGCTGCAAAATGTTTCTTTCTTAATCCTCTGCAAGCTGCCTGGAGAGATGGTCGATTCTTTCCCTGAACACAGATATTGGGCAGCATGTCTTTCAGGTTTGCTGGGCAATGTCCTTGATCTCTAAATGCTCCATACCCAGATATACCTCGGGCCTCCCAAAATGTGGGTTCTTTTAATTCCCTTATCCCTCCACTATGATCACAGAAGGATCGCTCTGGCTGGTGCTTCTGGCCCAGCTGTGGCAGTGGCTGTACTACTGGGATTTTTTTCCTTAGTTTATTATATCCAACCTCCTGAATCTCTGATCTGCTTTGAATGTCCAGTTTTAAACTCCAGTAAAGTCCCCCCACTTTTTTATATTTTCCCACTTGCTGAGAAGCTGCCTGTCTGCTTTCTTGGTTTTACTCCATGGAGCAGCCAGGAAAGTGATCTCCTCTATTCTGCCATATTGAAAACCTCCACTTGTTTTTCCTTTACTAAAAATAAATCCACAAATTATTTGGGCTTTCAACTATTCTCCAAAAGACTTTTTCCAGCCTTCAGGAGAAAGACCATTGGATCTTGGAATTAAAAACAATTAAAAAAAAATTCCTTTCTTAACTCCAGTATTGGGGTAGAGTACCTTCATTTAGTTCACAAATCATAATAATAGGGGTTTATTTTTGATGAGAACTATTATTCAATAAATATCTTTGTGGAATCAACATTCAAATGCAATGGTGAATGAATAAGTGCCCTATTATTATTTCTTATTAAAAATGAAAGACTAACTAATACAAAATTATTTGAAAAAAGGAAGAGAAATATTTTTTGAAGACAAAAGTAAAAATCACTATCAGAAGTACAATCAAGGTCATTGTAATGTCATGTGTAACTAATTAAAACAAATTTTTAAAAAAGAAAATATAATAAAAAAAAGAAGTACAATTAAGGGTAAAGCAAGTATCTCTGTAATAAATAGCAAGAGAACACCTTAACAAGTGTAAAGATGGAGAGAATGTAGAAAGGGCTTCCTTTTTTTTCCCCACAGTTTTTATTAAGGCATTACAGTTGTACATGATGAAATGTTATTATATATCCATATATGCACACAACACAACAAGGGGCTTCTAAATTATAGCTGAAACTGTTTAAAGATATTACCACCAGAGAGGACAAGACTTGGCCTCCAAAGGAGTATATGCAATTTGTTTGTGCATTGGCAGACAGAACCAAAGATTCTTCCCCTATTCCCACCCTCATCAGCAGCAGAAGGCTCTGAACTTACCCTTACCTCAAACTCTTGTCTATTATCCATTTGTTCATGTCAAACACCTTAAAAAAAAGTTTTGAGTGTGTATATGTATAAACACACACACACAGAGACACACACGTACTTTTAGGCAAGCAGAACTGATAATTTATTTTAGTCTTTTTCTACCTGTAGTCAACCAAAATTTACTGAGAATCATGTGCAAAATACCATGTTAAACATGGTGAAAAGAGGACAAAGTTGTAGTTACAAGAAAGAAATTATAAAATACCATCTTCCTTAATATTATTATTAATTGAATTTGACCAGGCAGTTCTTCACTACCAATCTTTGTCTGCTTGTTTTTGCAAATGAAAAGCAAGATAATAATCAAGTCCTCTGACATTCAAGGATTCACATCTAACTCTACGTTGGTCATACCCACAGGTAGATAGGATAAAACAGTGGTAAAAAGCTTTGAGTAGCCCAGTGGTAGGGTGCTTGCCCAGCATGTGTGGGGTTCTAAGTTTGATCCCCAGTATGGCAAAAAATTAAGTAAATAAAAATTTAGACTCAAGTGGAGTCTCAGGTTCAGATCTCAGACCTAAGCTTTCTGAGTTTTATTTTTCTTATTAAGAAGCTAAACACATATAATCTCATAAGGATGCCAATTAGATAAGAAAACTTATTTGAAGCATCTAGTATGCATCTAGGATCGGGAAGACAATAAGTAAAAGGCAGTGATCATTATTATTAGAACATCTTGTCTAAACCTCTCATTTACTAGATAACATGGAGATTCAAAAAGAATGTTTAAGGCTAGTGAGCAAACAAGTTAGCTTGAACACTTTAACTGGGAGAACCTGGCTTCACTCTAAGAACTAAGCATTTCCAGAAACTGTGCTAATTCAATTTTCATATATTTCACAATAGTCTAAACTTTAAAAAAATTAATCAGTTAACCTTTTTTACTAAAATAACAATAGTCCACAATTTTCTCTACTTCATTTCCAACACCTACACATCTATCAGTATTGTCTCAGAAACAATAACTATGCTAATTCTTTCATTTGCTTTTCACTGGAACATAGGTTTTTGTTGTTGTTGTTTTATTTTGTTTGTTTTAAAGCTAACCTTCATAGTAAAATATTCTTGTTTCAGTATACCTTCAATTGTCTTTGAGTGGACTTTCCCTTTTGTCCTTGTTTCTCTGTTTTTATTTTTGCTACTCCTTACCACATTATAGAGACACAGCTCTTTTCCCTGCTTTCAAAGAATATATTGTGCTGACTTACCTTCACTCTTCCCTGTGGCTCACCTCTATTTCTTAGTATTTATTGATGGAACTGTAGCTGAACTGATCAATGGAGCAGCCGCTGATTTTCATGGTACCGAAAGGAAACAGATCAAGTTCAGAGATTACTTGGGGCCTGTGGCTGGCAGTGGAAGAAGGGGCAGCCAAGAAGTCAAGGCCCTTGGGCCCCACTGGAGTGATCAATCCATCAGATCCTACAGGATTCCAGTCTATAAATCTTAAGCTGCTTTTGAATCCACTCCTTGTTGATATCTGAAAGAAGGTACTGTGGAAAGAGCTTAAATTTTGAAATTAAAAAAAAAAAACACCTTGGTACTACTTTACTTGCTTTGTGTCTTTAAGTCTCCTTCTTCTATAATAACAATTTTATTTGTGATGTGTGTTGAAAATCAAACCAAATTAAGTCAACAGCTTAAATAAACTAAATGGAATAGCATACACATGCCTCACACGTGTCAGGCAAGTGCTCTACCACTGTGCCACAACCCCAGCCCTAAGTTACATATCCTTTCTAAAACTTGGTATTCTATCTGTAAAATGCAACTTAAAACTATTTACCAGGATTAAGGTTAACTGAAATAATGAACATAAAATTCAAACAAATTTAAAAAATAAAATAAAACTATATTGTAACAGGCTCTTAGAAAGTTTTTTTTTTCCTATGATCCTGCTTTTGACTTGACAGTTCTGTATTCTTTTAATTTAATGATGAACATTTAATTTCTGATGAAGGCATACTGGAGAGAACATGAATGAGTTATTAAGATATTTTTAGACAAGTTGATTTTCATTAATAAAATAAATTATTCTAGATCATATCACATAATGTGATACAAAATAAACTGCAATATATGTAATAATGAGGTATTAATAACTAAAAAGTTAAGAGATTTGTTCTGAGTTAATCTTATGAATGCTTTGTTTATATGCTTTGGTATACTGAGTTTTTGTTTAGTAAATTCATACAGTAAAATTCACAAACTTTAATTGTAGAATTGGAGAGGTTTTGATAGTATATACACCCTGGAACCAGAAACCATTCAAGACTATTATCCCAGAAAGTTCCTGACAGCACTTTTCCAGTCAAGCCTCATGCCCAATAGATTTGCCTGTTTTAAAATTTCACATAAAAGTGATCAAACAGTATTTATTCCTTTGTGTCTTACTTCTTTTGATCAATGTTTGTGATATCTACCATCTTTCGATGTGTGTCAATTCATGTTTAAAATGCTTATAGTATACTATTCCATTCAGTTTATGCTGCTGACCTAATCTTAAGTGTCACACCAACTTCTAATGTGTATATGAATTCCAAATTCTTTTAAGTTATTTGTTAATGATCATGGTTAAAATAGACAAATGAACAGAAATTGTAAATATAATTTTAGTTTCCATGTTTTATTTTAGATGGTCTAAGGCTATTGTATAATAAACAATGTCGTAGGCCTTTGTCTCTCTCTGATTCCTGAGAGGTAGCCCCTAAATCCTTGAAATTTCCTCATGAAAGGAATGTCTTTATTATTTATGGTGGGCTAAAAATAGTTCATTATTTTTAATAACTTATTTTCATTGACACATACTAATTGTACATATTAATGGAGTTCAGGAAGGTATTTTTATACATGCATACAGTGTGCACTGATCAAATCCAACCTTCCTTTTTCCAACCCTGTTCCCAGCATACCCTTCCCAATCTCTAATAACCATTGTTCTACTTTCAGATCAACTTTTCATATGAGAACATGCAGTACTTGTCTGTCTGTCTTATTTCACTTACCATGATGTTCTCCAGTTCCACACATTTTGCTATGTCAGAATTTTATTCTTTAAGGCTAAATAATACTCCATTGTGTATATATACTATGTTTTCTTTATCCTTTCAAATGTTGATGGACACGTAGGCTGATTCCATATCTTACCTATTGTGCATAGTGCTGCAATAAACATGGGCATGCAAGTATCTCTTTGGTATGCTGATTTCATTTCCTTTAAATATATATCCAGAAATGGGATAGCTGGGCCATATGATAGATGCATTTTTAGAGTTTTGAGAAACGCCTATAGTGACTCATTTATATTCCTAACAATATGAGTACCCTTTTCTCCTAATCCTCACAAGCACTCACAAGCATGTTGTTATTATTCTTCTTATTATTAATAATAACCATTCTAACTGGGGTAAGATGGTATCTCATTATAATTTTGATTAGTTTTTCCCTAATGGCTAATAATAATGAGCATTTTTTTCACATATTTGTTGGCTATTTGTATTTTTTTTAGAAGAATCTATGTAGATAATTTGCCTTTTTTAAACTGGAAATTGTTTTGTTATTGAAGATTTTTTTCTCATTATTTTTATTGGTGTATTGTAGGTGTGCATAATGATGGGATTTGTTGTTACATATTTATACATGCACACAATATAACAATGTAGTTTGGCTAACTCACTCCCAGCACTTCCCCTCTCCTTTTCCTCCTCCCATCCCCTGGTTCCTTGCCTCTATTCTGCTGATCTCCCTTTGATTTTCATGAAATCACTCCATATTACTTTTCCTTTTTCTTCTCTACTTTTCATATATGAGAAAAAACATATGACCCTTGACCTTTTGAGTTTGGCTTATTTTGCTTAACATGATGATCTCTAGTTCTATCCATTTTTTTTATGGCTGAGTAAAACTCTATGCTATATATGTACCATATTTTCTTTATCCATTCATTCACTAATGGACACCTAGGTTCATTCCATAGTCTGTTCTGAATTGATATACTATAAACGTGGGTGTGCATGTATCACTCTAGTATGATGACTTTAATTATTTAGGATAAATACCAAGGAGTGATATACCTGGGTTATATGGTGGTTCCATGCCTAGTCTTTTGAGGAGACGCCATACTGATTTCCACAGTGGTTGTACTAATTTAAAATCCCACCAACAGTATAAAAGTGGTCCTTTTTCTCCATATTCTCTCCGGCATTTACCTATATATGTGTATATATGTGTATGTGTGTGTGTGTGTGTGTGTGTGTGTGTAATATGTATACACACACACACATACACACACATAATCTGTAACTTCCTCCTTCCAGTAGTATGGCCTTTCTTTCTTTCTCTTTCCTAATTGCTCTGGCTAAAGCTCCTAGTACTACATTGAATAAAGACAGTGAAAGTGGACACCTTAACTTGTTCCAAAGAATTCAGAGGAAATGTTTTCAGTTTTTCTCCATTCAGTATGATGTTAGCTATGGGTTTGCTACATATAGTTTTTGTTATTTGGGGGTATGATCCTTCTATACTTACTTTGCTCAGGCCTTTTATCATAAAGAGACGTCAAATTTTATCAAATGATTTTTATTTTTCTCATTCTATTGAAATGATCACTTTTTTTATTCTTCATTCTGTTGATGTGATGTATATTGAAACATCCTTGTAGCTAGGGATGAAATTGATTTGATAGTGGTGAATGAACTTTTTTTTTAGAGAGAGAGATAATTTTTTAATATTTATTTTTTTAGAGAGACCTTTTTTAATATTTATTTTTAATTTTTTTTAGTTTTCAGTGGACACAACATCTTTATTTTATGTGGTGCTGAGGATCAAACCCAGCGCCCAGCGCATGCCAGGTGAGTGTGTTACCGCTTGAGTTACATCCCCAGCCCAGTGAATGATCTTTTTTGATGTGCTGTTGAATTAAATTTGCTAGTATTTTGTTGAAATCTTTTTCCTAATGTTCCTAATACTGGATATTGGCCAGTATTTTCGTTATTGTTGTGTCCTTGTTTGATTTTGGCAACAGAGTATAGAATGAGTTTGAAATGATTCCTTCCATTTCAATTCTTTGGACTATTTTGAGAAGAACTGGCATTAGCTCTTCTTTAAAAGTTTGGTAAAATTTAACAGTGTTGCCATCTGGTTCTGAGCTTTTCCTAAAGATAGTTTTAACACAGTGTCTCATGATAGAGGTTAGATAGGTCAGAAAGACCAACCATTTTGGGACTTTAAGCCATGTAGCAATAGCCTGATTGACAGGAGGAGAGGATATATAGAGATTGAGTTCAACTGTATGGCCAATGATCCAATCCTATATACATAATAAAACCCCATAAAAACTCTGGACACCAAAGATCAGGTGACTTCCCTTGGTTAATGAATGCCACATATCAATGTTTTCAGGAGTGTACCATGCTCTTTCTTTATGGGGGGAGAACATGTAATCCTCACTTTCAGTGCCCAGATTCATTGGTTGGTTCTGATTTGTACCCTTTTTTGCTATAATGAAACTACTATAATTATAGTGTTCTCCTGAATTCTGGGAGTTGTTCTATTCAATTATTGAAACAGAGGGGATCATGGGGACTCCCCAAATGTGTTTCTAGCTAATCAGAAGAAAGTGTATCTCTGGAAAGCCCTAAGCTTTGCAGCTAATATTAGAAATGGGGGCAATACTTCAAACTGTGCCCCTAAACTATGACATTTGTCCAACTCTGGGAAGTGTCAGAATTGCATCACAAAGTCTTTATCACATTTATTGTAACTGGTGGTCACATGTATCTCGAGCTACTTCCATATATCTCTAAGTTCATATATGAATTGTGATCATTTTTGTTTATTTAGTTTTTTTAATGTGGTGATGGGATAGAATCCAGTGCCTCATGCGTCCGATAGTTTATAGATAAGAGCAAGCACTCTTATCACTGAGCCACAACCCCAGCCCTGAATTGTGATAATTTTTAAAGGACAGACCTACTTTGCATCATATAATGAGGCAGGGGAAAC
Organism: Urocitellus parryii; assembly: GCF_045843805.1. Lineage (NCBI taxonomy): Eukaryota > Metazoa > Chordata > Mammalia > Rodentia > Sciuridae > Urocitellus > Urocitellus parryii. The sequence goes on along the minus strand of NC_135541.1, from coordinate 85,018,653 downwards.
AATATAATTGTATATAGAGTATTTCTGAAGGAAATCAAATATCAAGTACAATTTTCATTTAACAAAGTTTATTAAGTATATTCCAGAGGCATAGTCTAGTTGTTGAGATACAAGATAAAACACAATTCTTGTCAGGGAGATTACATACAGTACAGCAAGACTCAACACAAATCATTACCAGCACCACTTAATAAAGATATTGTGTCCATCTACAACTAAAAATATTTAAAAAAATTAATCAGTGCCATAAAAAAATGACAGAGGAAGGATGACAATGTTAGATGAGTGAACAGGAAAATAAAGCAAAGACATGGCAGTCACACATCAGGACTGAAATATGAGAACAGATAGTGAGAAGGAAAGGTAAGATGGGGAAAGAGGGTAGCATGCAAGGTGGAGAGTGGAATGCCTCCTAAGACCTGATCTAAAGTTGCCCAGTACACAAGGGAAACAAGAACTGTGGTTAGACAGAATACTGGGGCCACATTATAAAATGGCATTGTTGTGGTTTAGATATGAGGTGTCCTCCAAAACCTTCTATGTGAAGCAAGACAAGAATATTCAGAGGTGAAATGATTGGGTTGAGAGACTTAACTCATTAGTGAATTAATATGCTGATGGGATTTTTTAATATTTATTTTTTAGTTTTAGGTAACAAAATATCTTTATTTTACATTTATGTGGTGCTAAGGATGAAACCCAGTGCCTTGTGCATACTAGGTGAGCATTCTACCACTGAGCCACAAGCCCAGCCCCTGCTGATGGGGATTAACTGAGTGGTAACTGAAGGCAGGTAGGGTGTGGCTGAAGAAGGTGGGCACTGGGGGTGCCTTTGTGTTGTATATTGTATATCTGGCAAGTGGAGTCCATCTTTCTCTCTCTGCTTCCTAATGTGATGATGTCTTGAGCCACTTTCTTAAGACACATTGTGTCATACACTTACATATATTTCATCTCTAACATAATTGAAAAGCAATGAAAGATTTCAAATGCAGGAATAAGATAACCAAAGATGCTTCAGAAAATAAACATTTGGGAGAAGTGAGGAAGAGATTAAATATCTAGAGACTAGGATCTGCCTTAGTGATGAGGCATTTGTGGAGGAAAACAATAAGGCCTTGGAATTAGGACAAAAAGTAGAATTAAAGTAAAACTGGATTAGATCTCATTGAATTTGAAAGGATAACTAGGGAGGCATTATTGGTTTTGATTGCACTTCTCTTTACTGAACTCATCAGGAAAAAAAAAAAAGCAGACACAACAGGAGAAGGAGTTCATTTTTGCATACATTGAGATGTTACGGCACATCCAGGTATAACAGACACTCAGATGAGCATATAGAGTGGCAGCTCAGGAAAGAAATCCCAAGTTAAAACACAAACCACAACTGGATTGATGGACTGAGTCAAATGCTACAGAGAGTTCTAGTAGTAGAATATCTCCTTCTTGAAAACGTGAAGATCATTAGAGATCACTGCAAGAACAGTTTCATTGTACTATGAATGGAAATCAGATAAAATGAATTAAGAAAACAATGAGAATAAAGAATTTGAGATGATTGCTGAAGCCATTTTCAAAATACTTCTGTGAAGAGAAGGAAAAGACTTGGGAAATGGCTACAAGAAGACAATGATTAGAGGAAGATTCTCCTATTAGATGGTGGCAGAGGTGCTGAAGGAAGAAAGCTAGTGGGGATGGAGAAGCTGTAATTATGGGAGAGGATAATAGATGAAGGAAGGTCTCTGGGAAAGCAAAAGTAATTCAGAAAAGAAGTACAGAGATATATGTTAAAAAAGATGAGGAATATTGGGTAACCAAAAACAAAACAATGATGAGAGAAGACACCACAGAGAGAATAATTATAGTTACAATTTCAATATAAACTAGTTATAGTGACAGTGAATTCACTAACAATGGACATCCCATTAAGCCTGCTAAAAATTGATATAAACAAGCAATAATTTATGTACATTATAAAGGGATACTATGCACAAATTTCAAGATCAAAGAGTAAGCAATTTCCACAGAATGTTTCATTTTCCAGTAATTATTAAAATGGGCTACCGTGAAGGTATACTTACAGTACTTTAAATTAGTAATCACTATTTAATTGTCTGCAATTTAAATTTATTCCTCTGCAAATTATAAGTTACCACATGATAGACCTTCAAGGATGCTTTCAACCTAGAAAATTAAATCCAGAATACTAAGTATCTACTCTATCTCCTTCATTCAAAATAATAATAATAATAATAATAATTATTATTATTATCATCATCATCATCATAACTGTGTCCTAGATATTGTGAAAGTTGCAGAAATGAAGAAAACACTGCCTCTACCTCCCAAGTATACAAACTCCATTGATAAACCTTCAAACAGTTATTACAGGAGGGTTTATTTGCTGAGATGTAGGAATGGGAACATAGAAAAGGAACCATTTATGTCTGAGAGTATAAGAAATGTTTCTTGGAGCACAGAGCATTTAAGCTGATTCTTGAAAATAAATAGGAATCCACCTGGCAGATGGTTTTGGCATGAAACACTTGACTTCAGGAGAGTGAGTTCAGCTCTCTGTGGCTGGAGTAAAAAAAAGGTGCACAACAGGAGAATAGAAAAATGATATTCAAAACCTAAAAAAAAAAAAGTATCTGTATACTATTCTAAGGAATTTGAAGTTTTTATATGCTATCACAGGAAAAAAATGAAAAAGTCCAGAAAACAGGATTCACAAAAGGAACTCATAGATGAGGTTCAAAAGAATTTCATTAAACGAACAATTTTAAGGATATTACATAATCTCTTTAATGAATTTTTTTGTTTTTAAAAAATATTTTCAGTTGTATATGGACATAATGCTTTATTTTGTTTATTTAGTTTTATGTGGTACTGGGGATAGAACCCAGGGCCTCATACATGCTAGGCAAGTTCTCTACCATTAAGCTACAACCTCAGCCTCTTAATTAAATTTTTTATTAAAAAAAATTGGTGGGAGGATACCAGGGATTGTACTCAGGGGCACTAAACCCTTGAGCCACATGCCCAGCCCTATTTTGTATTTTTTATTTAGAGACAGTGTCTCACCGAGTTGCTTAGAGCCTCACCATTGCTAAGGTCGGCTTTGAACTGGTAGTCCTCCTGCCTTAGCCTCCCAAGCTGCTGGGATTACAGATGTGCACCATGGTGCCCAGCATGAAATTTCTTTTTAGACAAAATTTCTTTTTAGATAAAAATATTTTATAAAAGATGGATTAGGACTATACCTGAGAAAGAGAAACCAATTAGGAGGCTTCATAGTGTAGATAAGAAGTAACTGAGGCCAGAATTAAAACATGAGTACTGGGTATGGAGAGTACTAGAGAGATTCAGGAGATATTTAGGAGCCAAAACTGATAAGACATAGCAGTTGATAGGCAGAGGGGTCAGAGAACTCTCTACAGTGACTCCTCTTATGATTAATCTAGGTGGAAAAGCTAGTGTTATATCAGTGCCACTGTAGTTCCAGCCAACAAATTTGAAGCAAAACGTCTGTATTAAATGGAATATAGTAAACAGAATCTCTATTAGTAGTAATAAAATTTCAGTTATTCAGCATAACTAAAAAGTAATAAATCATAACTTAATTATAAACATCAAAATTTGTGATAGATTTCAATAAAGGGATAAACTGAGGAGGACTGACAGCTAGTCATATATATCTATACATAATGTGATAAGGCTAAATTTTTTCTGGGCCCTCAGGAACAGCAATTAGACTACAGCTTAATTAGTACCTTTAATAAATAGGAAAAAAATGAAAAAGTCCAGAAAACAGCATTCACAAAAGGAACTTATAGATGAGGTTCAAAAGAATTTCATTAACTAGTATGCTGTGTGGGAGACAGATATTTATTATGATGCCTTCTTATGTATTATGTTGTACCCACATACCCGTTTGAATGTATGTTCATTAAGTAATCTCCAAACTGGTATCTGAAAGAAGAAATGTATTACTTGGAATACATATTACTTCTCTCTAAAATCTAACAGAAGTGGACAAAATGGTATTACAGAAACAGGTAAACATAACTAGTTCATTGCTAAGGTATTCTGAGTAACCTAAAATATCCAGTTAACACGTTTGTTAGAATGAAGACCATCTGCAATGCTGTTCCATCTGCAACAATTTGTGCACCTGACAATATTCAACCAATACAATCCAAGCAAACCATGACATAAATAAACATGTTACCTGGTGATCAGTATTCAAAACCATCAAGCATCCAGAGAGAACTCCCACATTCTACCTTGATATTATAAAGAAGTTAAAAATAGACAACGCTCTTAAAGCAATATTCAGTTTAACTAATCTTGCCCATACCACTTCCCTTACTGCTTGTCTCTCTCTCTTAGCATTTATTACTGGATAAGTTGTGTTATCCTAGCATAGCTATTAATGATATCTTCCTGTTATGGTATAAATATGAATTTCTCCAAAACATATGTAAGACAATGCAAAAATATTCAAAGGTGCAATGATCAGGTTATGAGAGCTTTAACCTAAACAGGGGATTGACCCATGAATATGGATAACTAGATGATAACTGTAGGCAGGTATGGTATGAGTGGAAGAGGTCAGTCACAGGGGTATGAATTTAGGGTTTATATTTTGTCCCTGATGAGCAAGGCTCTCCCTGCTCCCTTGTTGGCATGTCCTTAGCTGCTTTCCTCTGCCATATCCTTCCTTCTACCATGATGTTTTGCCTCATCTCTGGACCTCTCTAAAACTGTGAACCAAAATAAACGGTTCTTCCTCTACATTGTTCTTGTTAAGTCTTTCGGCCATAGCAATGAGAAAGCTAATGAAAACAGAAATTGGTATCAAGAAGTCATTTCTATGACTAACCTGACTATGTGATCCAAAAGCCTCTGTAACTGATTTGCAGGGGGAAGAATTTTGAAAAGAGATGCAAGTTGGAAAAGCTTTAGACTGTTGTAAGTAGACTTAATGGGCAATTCTGAAAGGAGCGCCAAAGACCAGAATACTGATCAGACTGTGAACAGTGAAATTTGGGCTCATGAAGTATCAGGGGAGGAGACTGTATTGGAAATTGAACTAGAGACCATTTATATTACATTTGGCAAAGAATTTGTCTGCATTTTCCCCATATCTTGAGACTTTAAATTTTGTGACAGTGAATTTAAAGGTGATGGATTAATCAATTGGGGGAGGGAATATCCAGGGAACACAGCATTAAGGCAGTGGCATGGATACTGGTAGCAGCTTTTAGCCAAGTTTACTGACATAACCAGGAGTAGAAAGCAGAGCAGAAAGATTTGAAAAACTTTCAATTTGTCTAGAAAAGTGTGACTAATATTGGGGCCAAAAAAAGATATGGCCACTGAAGAGATGCTAAATACTTTACAATGAGACAATACAAAATATGGCTTGAAGGCATAAGGAATTGGCAAGACATACCATCTCAGGCTCAAGAATGTAAAAGTTCCTTGTAGAAGAGAACATGGGGGTACCCTACTTGCACAAGGAGGCCCAGCAAGTGGTGTCACTATGCTTAGCTGCCCAGGCACTTGGAGGCTGCTGTAGCCATGGTCTTAGGAAGCTTGGCTCCTGCTCAAGATGGTGTCAGACTTGGATGTCAGCCACGTGGTGCTGGTTCTGAAGGAATGCAGGATGCTGGAGTTATGGGGGTCATGGAGGCTTCCAAGGAGATTTCAAAAGAAGATCTGGGAGGCCAGGCAAAGTTTAGCCTACAGGGTCAGAATCCCTGTAGGCTGCCTCTGAGACAGGAGGCAGAAAAGGACAGCATTGTCTTGAGAAAGAAATAAAGTTGCAGCTGCCGAGGAGGGCGCTGGGGGCAGTGGCCATGCAGCTGGGGCGCCCCAGGGTGGCAACAAGGGCTGCACACTCCGGGAGCCGACCTCTGTGTGCAGGGGACATGAACTAGGCTGACAAGGCCCGGCTGGGGCCCGGCGGTCGACAGGGCCACGCCCCCCAGGACAAGGAGGGCGAGGGGGGCGGGAAGGACCCGGCCCAGCGCCTCGTTCAGCCTCATGGGAACCGGCCATGAAGCTACAGTAGGCGGTGAGCGGCCTGGAGCCGCTGGCCTGGTCGGAGGACCACCTGTGTCGGTGTCCACAGCCCGCAGCCGTGCTGGAGCTCATCTGCGATGTGCACAACCCAGGCCATGACCTGATGATCCACTGCACCTCAGTGCTCGCCCCTCTCAACAGGTGCCTGCTCAAAGTTGGCTCAAAATCAGAAGTTGCTGAGTGCAAGGAGAAATTTGCCAGCTCCAAAGACCCCACCATCAGCCAGACTTTCATGTTGGACAGGGTGTTCAACCCTGAGGGGAAGGCCTTGCCACCAATGAGAGGCTTCAAATACACCAGCTGGTCTCCCATGGGTTGTGATGCAAATGGCAGGTCCTCTTGGCAGCACTGACCATGGACAATCGCCTGACTGTCCAGGTGAACCTCAACAGACTCCAGTGGGTCCAGCTGGTTGATTTGACTGAGATTTATGGAGAGCGTCTCTAAAAATGAGGCTCCAGAGGGAAATCTCGGGGATTTTGCCGAATTTCAGAGGAGGCACAGCATGCAGACCCCAGTCAGAATGGAGTGGTCAGGCATCTGCACCACTCAGCAGGTCAAGCACAACAATGAGTGCTGGGACGTGGGCAGTGTGCTCCTGGCTGTCCTCTTTGAGAACAGTAACATTGCCGTGTGGCAATTTCAGCTGCCCTTTGTAGGAAAGGAGTCTATCTCCTCATGCAACACGATCGAGTCTGGAATCAGCTCCCCTAGTGTTTTATTCTGGTGGGACTATGAGCACAATAATCGGAAAATGAGTGGCCTTATTGTGGGGAGCGCTTTTGGACCCATAAAAATTCTCCCTGTCAATCTCAAAGCAGTCAAGGGCTACTTCACCTTGAGGCAGCCTGTTGTCTTGTGGAAAGAAATGGACCAGTTGCCTGTGCACAGCATTAAGTGCGTGCCACTTTATCACCCCTACCAGTAGTGCAGCTGCAGCCTGGTGGTGGCTACAAGAGGCTCCTGTGTGTTTTGGTGTCTTCTTTTGATCTCTAAGGCAGGTCTGAATGTTCACAATTCCCATGTCACAGGACTTCACTCCCTGCCCGTTGTCTCCATGACTGCAGACAAACAGAATGAAACCATGTACACTTGTTCCAGCGATGGGAAGGTGAGGCAGTTGATTCCCATCTTCACAGATGTCGCATTAAAGTTCGAGCACCAGTTAATTAAACTCTCAGATGTGTTTGGCTCAGTGAGGACTCATGGGATAGCAGTGAGCCCATGTGATGCGTATCTGGCCATCATCACAACTGAGGGCATGGTCAATGGCCTTCATCCTGTCAACAAAAATTATCAGGTCCAGTTCGTTACTCTCAAAAACCTTTGAGGAGGCAGCTGCTCAGCTCCTGGAGTCTTCAGTGCAGAACCTCTTTAAGCAGGTGGATTTAATAGACCTAGTATGCTGGAAAATTTTAAAAGATAAACATATCCCTCAGTTTTTACATGAAGCTTTGGAAAAAAAGATCGAAAGCAGTGGAGTCACCTATTTTTGGCGTTTTAAGCTTTTTCTCCTGAGGATTTTATACCAGTCAATGCAGAAAACTCCTTCAGAAGCCTTATGGAAACCTGCCCATGAAGACTCAAAAATCTTGATCGTTGACTCTCCTGGGATGGGCAAAGCAGAGGATGAGCAGCAAGAAGAAGGCACCTCTTCCAGGCAAGTGACTAAGCCAGGCCTGCAGGAGAGGAGAAGAGAGGGCGAAGCAGAGGAGCCCACAGACGACTCACTGCCCCCATTGGGAGACGGTGGAGGCCATGAGGCAGTGGAGGAGAAGCTCCTTGAGATCCAAGGGAAAATCGAGGCTGTGGAGATGCACCTGACTAGGGAGCACATGAAGCGCGTCCTGGGGGAAGTGTACCTGCACACCTGGATCACAGAGAACACCAGCATCCCCACCAGAGGGCTCTGCAACTTTCTAATGTCTGACGAAGAGTACGAGGACAGAACGGCTCGGTGCTGATCGGACACATCTCAAAGAAGATGAACAAACAGACTCTCCCTGAACACTGCAGCTTGTGTAAAAAGATCTTGCCGTTCACAGATCGCAAACAGGCCATCTGCTCTAATGGGCACATCTGGCTCCGGTGCTTCTTAACCTACCAGTCCTGCCAGAGCTTGATATACAGACGGTGTCTGCTCCATGACAGCATCGCTCGGCACCCAGCCCCAGAAGATCCTGACTGGATTAAGAGGTTGCTGCAGAGCCCCTGTCCTTTCTGTGATTCTCCTGTCTTCTGAATGCAGTAGTGGAGGGCAGAAGAGCGTGAGCTGTGGAGCATTCCAGAGCACGGGAAGCCGTGCACTGGAGGAAGCCGACTGCGTGGAGAGGTGCTCTTCCTAACCGTCGCCAGGGCCTCTCTGGGAGGGCAGCGCACACCATCTCCAGGACTAAAAGATATCTTTCAAGTGACTGAAGGCTTGGTGTCATTTTGAGATGAACGTGGTCCCCCAGCTCCTTACCCAATGAGGAAAGTTTACTTTCAAGTGTCTTGATGAAAACAGTTTGAACAAAAAATTGTCCTATGGAATCTAGGAACCTGGTGGTCTCTGGTAGAGAATCGTGTGAGGGCCCTCTGGGCTGAGTTAGGTCTTATCCTTTTTTGGTCTGAGGCGGCCCATGGCTCTATAGGGCTTGAATAGCCTGGTCCGTGCATTCCATGCACCAACAGATATTAAAAGTATTAAAACAATGTGTGGGCTGATGTTTTGCTCCCAGTGCATAGCTGCAGATCTGTGTCCAGTTGACTCTTGTTTCTCATGCATATGGGTAACATTTTCCTTTGAAATTCTATATTTTTAAGAAGTTGAAGCCAAGACTGAATCAGTTTTAATGTATCACACAATCAGGTGACTGTTCGAAGCCAACAGTTGTGATGTGTTTCTGATCGTCTCCGTATCATCAGATTTGCTGATCCTGCTCCTTAACATATGTGAGGGTGACAGTGCCCGCTTCACCCATCTGTGCAACCTGGGTTGAGATGCTGTGCAAAGAGGAAAAATGCTTTCTTCTTGGGAAAATTGGAACTTAAGTATTTTTAATGTCAACATTGCTGGATGGTGACTGAGGAGGAGTCTGTCCAGGGAGTTCTGGAGAGAGGGCAGTGAGAGCTCTAGTGCCATAGATGTGTGCAGCCGAGTTGAGCAGAGCCTGGGATTCCTACTCTGCAGAGCTCCTTGGTGTTTGGAATATCGGTATTTGTAGTCTGAAGAGATGTCACGTTTCATGTCTCTATTAATTGCGCTTAATAGACATTCTGGAATCGCAGTGTTCCTGGGTTTTTAGAGTAAGTGCCCTAGGGATCGGTGCTGATTAACTGGACTGCACTTTGAAGTAGTGCATAGCTCTGGAAGGTCAGATGGGAACTCAAAATACGAACTCTTCACTCTTATTTTGTGAGGTTTTTTTGTTTTGATTTTGTTGTTGTTGTTGTTGTTTTGCCTTTATTTTGACTTGGTCTCCTGCTTGTATTTTGTATCCTCAGTGAAAGACATTTTGCCTCACTCAGAAATTGTGTCTGCCGTTGGCTGCTGTGGACGAGACAGCCACGCCTGTGCTGATCTCTTCCCGCAGGCCCCTCCAGCACTGCCCCAGAGTGTCTTGTTCTGTTCAAGGGCTTGCTTTGTCTCTTAGGCTTAATCATATATTTGCTGGACTCTTTTTTTTTCTTTAAATATGTTTTTTAGGTGGACACAGTTCCTTTATTTTATTTTTATGTGGTGCTGAGGATCGAACCCAGGGCCTCATGTGTGCTAGGCAAGCGCTCTGCCACTGAGCCCCAGCCCCAGCCCCTGCCCCTATTTGCTGGACTCTTCTGCTTTTTTTTTTTTTTTTTTCATTTTGGTGGTGATTTTAAGCATCATGTTTGTCCAGACTTGAGGGACCAGCTTGTTAAATCGGTGTTCATGGTGGGGAACCCAGCAGCATGGTGGACATGCATGGCACAGGTCAGAGTGGTAGAGAAGCACTGGTGCCTGCAGCTGTCCAGTTCACAGGGCATGTGACGTGAGCGTGGTGAGCACTGGAGGACAGTGCAGCTATGGTCATCAGGCATCCTAGGTTTCACCTGGTTCTTTGCTGCAGACTAGAGTCATAGGAATTTGTGGGGTTTTTTTGTTTTTGTTTCTGTTTCTTGGTACTGGGGATTGAACCCAGGGGCACTTAACCACTGAGCCACATCCCCAGCCCTTTTTTGTATTTTAGAGACAGGGCCTCACTAAGTTCCTGAAGCTGGCTTTGAACTCACATCCTCCTGCCTTAGCCTCCTGAGCTACAGGGATAATGTGTGTGCCACTGTGCCCGACTCTAGGAATTTGTTCTTTATTGGGGAATTTTATGCTGCTGCCACTAAAAACTTACTTTAAATTTTTATTTAAAGCAGTTGTGCATTTTTGAGAAAATTTAACTACTGTGATAACTAAAAAGGATCTTAGAATTTAGTATGTGTCTGTAAAAATAAATGTGGCAACTGATTTCCTAGACTTGGTTCTCTGCAGGGTCATGGCCCAGGTCCAGGCTCTGCCTGGTGTCCACATGCCCAGTAGGAAGGTCCTCTCCCACCCTTTCCCCCAGCCACAGTGCTGAGCAGACAAGAGACTTGGGGTTAATGGCAGCCTCACAAACAGTTGGCGTTTTGGTGTTGGAGTGGTGATCCGTGCAGCCTTGGAAAGTGGGAGTGGCAAGGGGCTGCTGCCGACTCCTTCCACTTAAACTTAGCTCCCTCTTTGGACCTTCCTAAAATTTGCCGGGGCTGTTCTGGTGGCTTTCAAGTTGGTTTTTGCTGTACCTGTAATAACCGTGTCAGGAATGGGAGGGAGACCAGCTGCCCTGCAGTTGAAGTGCAGGAGTCAGGTGCTGCACGGTGAGACCTTCGAAGCCACGGCATGTTTCCGGAGTCCGACTTCCATGTGTGTGTCACCTGTGCCTGGGTTAATTTGTTCCTGTTACTCTACATAAGAAATGTTTAGCTTGTTACGCTGGAAATTCATGCTGAAGTCCTCTTGTGTCCATACCCAGACTTCTGGCTTTTCCACTGCTGTTAAATCTGTCAAAACTACCAATTATTTCTCAGTGTCGGGAGTTATTGGAACCCTGGCCAAGCTCGTGGTTGAGAGTCACCTTCTGCTTCGGCCTCCGGGAAGTTTTGAGGATATTGATGTTGAAGCATGCATTTGGACTTATTAGCAGGTTTAAGAGGTTAATCAGGTTGAAAGAATGTTGAAAGTTGACAGTTAAATATTGGAACATGGTTTTGATTATGAGGTATCAGGTGAAGTGCTGGAGGGCAGGAGGGCGGCCCTGGTTAGGCTAGCGTTGGCCACAAGGCCTGGAGCAGACGCAGGAGTCAGTATCGTCAGTCAGTCCCCCTTTCTGCCCCCGACCTCTCTTGCTTTCCATTCCTTTAGTTCCCTCAGCTGTAGGATATGTTCAGAGGTAAAATTTCTTTTTTGAAAGAAGAATGGATGAGGGAAAAAGTTTTCTAACTGCTCAGCCACGGGGTGGGGCTCCCTTCCTGAAAGAAACTGTCATTCTGCTTTCTGAAGGTGACAGTGTTAGTTGTTAACAACAGGGTGAGTTGTGTCTGGTTTTCCTCAACGTATACTTCCTGGTCAGAGAGTCCAGAGGCTGGGCTGGGCTGTGGGATGCAGGATCGGGCCACTACCACCACCCGTTCCCCTGCCTCCCAGCCCACATTTTTCTTCCCCAGCAGAAATTCTGGCTCTGCTGACCGAGCAGGTCGTGCTCAGTCACACCCTGCAGCCATCCAGGTGGACAGCAGCTCTGCCTTCAGCGACCTGTGCTCTCTGAGCCTGCAGGACTCCCACAGCTCCTGACCACCGCGTCCTCGCCCGGCCTTTCCCCTTGGCTGTCGGGTTGAAGGGTGCAGCTGAGGCAGACGGCTCTGGTCTTCAGTGAAGGCAGCAGTGGCCACTCAGAGCTCAGGCCGTCTCAGGGCTCTCACAGCTCCTAGATGCGGAGCTGCTCTTTCTGGAGGCTAAGAGAGTCTTGGCAGTGACCTCTGCTACGGGCCTGGTGATGTGTCTGCTGCTCAGCCTGAATCCAGAGCACATGGAACTGTCCTTAAAGGGATGCAGCGTTGCGTCCATAGGAAGCACTGTCCTGGCGCCCAGCAGGGTTATCCTGAGCTTGAGGGCTGTCCCACAGCGCCCACCCTCCCAGCAACAGGCAGTATCAGGAGGCGCTGGACAGGTTGTCTTGGGGGACGGCGCAGCTTCACGTCTGCTGCTGTGCTGTGTTCCATGGTACGGTGGCCACGGGCCAGTCTAGCAGAGGAATGGGGTTTCCATGGCATCTGCCCCTCTGGTGTGGAGGCGTCTGTCTCTGCTGCTCCCTGTCCCTCCTTCCTGACTGTGGGTGGGGGGCTCGTCTGTGGCTCCAGGGAGAGGACACCCAGGTCGAGGCCCCCAGCAGCCTCCGAGGACTTGTTCGTTCTTCTCAAGAAAGACTTAAGATGGGGGAAAGGTGTCGCTCTCCCATGAAATTGTCAGTGTGGCAGCCTGGTGGAAGTTCTGTACGTGGGTTGGAGAAAACCCTCAGCTCTCTGAATCTCATCCTGAATCCCTGTTAATCTCACACAGAAACAGGTGCTGGGAGGCAGCCAGGACGGCGGTGTGAGTGGCTGTGGCAGATCTGGGTCCTTGCCCTCTCAGCCAGCTGACATGAGGGTCCTAGGTTCATGGCAAGCACTCTGCCCCCACCCCCACCACTCCCTTTCTCTCTCTCTGGGGTACTAATGCAAAATTAAATGCAAAATGTCGATGAATTATGTCTTTTTCAAGGCTTTGACTCAGATTTGTACTTTGATATATGAAAGTGAATATCATGCTTGTTTGTATATAAAAATGAGTCTGTGTTGTGTATAGTGACATATATTTGATGTTTACCCAACGCTGTGCTAACTCTATTACTGAGAACACTGGCAGGGCCAGATAGAAGCACAGGGAATAGGAAAATGAATAATGTCTGAGTGCTACAAATATCAGAATCAATGTCATCCTGAGTAATTTTTACATAAACACTTTCTCATGGCTTCTCTGCTTATCAGAAGGAAGGCCTGGTGTGGTGGAATACACTTGTTATCCCATTGACTGGAAAGGCTGAGGCAGGAGGATTGCAAGTTTCAGACTAGATTCACTAGTTTAGTGAGATCCTTAGCAACTTAATGAGACCCAAAAGGAAAAAAAAAAAAGTGTTAGCAATGTGGCTCAGTGATAAAGCACCAGTGGCCCTAGAAACCTACACTGTTAATGCCCCAAACACCCCCAGTCTACTAATAGGGTTTGGTGGTCATAGAACAAAATAATTAGGAACTAAAAGATGTCGTCACATTGTTAGTTATAACATTTTAGTTACATTATAATTTTCAAATATTTGAGTTTTAGCTTGAAAATACAGAGTTTTTGAGCACCAAATATTCCAATTGCAAATTCACTTTTTTAAGGTGTGCATTTGGAGAGGTGGTCCTGAAATGCAATTTCACCCAAGAACACATACAAATTATTTAACACTAACTGGCCAAAGAGAATGTTTGGTAATAATACTAGCTAACGTTGACTTTGTACTATATTGCAGGTCTTTTAATATACACTTATATTATCACATTTATTCCTCCTGAAGCTTGTAAAAGTAGTATACTACTTAATATATTACAAGTAGTAATTTATAAAGATAGCTAACACTTATTGAATACTTACTGCTTTCAGTTTGAATATATGTGTCCCCCAAGGGGTTTGTGTGTTCAAAGCTTGTTCCTCAGTGTAGTCATGAGGGGATGATGGAACTTTTAAGAGGAAGAAAGGAGTTAGGTTATTGGGGATACTGCCCTTGTAAAGAATTAAGGTAGTTCTCATGAGTTGTTAGAAAAGAGTAAGCCTGACCCCACAATCCCTCCCTGGTGTCCTGTCAGGCTATGTGATCTCTTCCTCTCTCACCATGATGCTGTCTGCCATGTTACAACCTAGTGAAGTGGCTCCTCACCAGAGCACAGCAGATGCTGGCACTGTGCTCTTGGACCTCCAGAATTGTTAACTAAGTAAACTTCTTTTCTTTATACATCACCAAGCCTCACCTATTTTGTCATATCAATGAAAAATGGATTCATATACTTCTGAAGCACAAAACTGCTCAAAGTATTATGAGATAATGACAGTCCTATGAGATAAATACCCTTATTTTCCTGCATTTTACAGGTGACACAATTCAGTGTTCAAGAACTTTCCTAAGGTCACATTGCTTGTAAGAATTCATGTAGTCTGAGTTGAAAGCCTGGGCTCTTAACCACTGCTTTTTGCTGCTTCTGCAATTGGAATGCATGTTTACTCCAGGCACACATATATCAAAAACACTACTGATGAAATTCTATCAGGTATTATTTAATGAATACCAGAAAAGAAGCAATAGCCACAAGCAAAGATATGATTAAAATACATTTCATATTAGTCTGATTCCAATAAGCTTTTATTTTTAGAATTTAATGAGCTCTGATATAAGATGTTAAAAACTGTTATGCTATTTCATTCTGACAAAAGGAAATACTACTACAAAACAAAAATTCAAATAATGTAAAATAAAGTAAGGATATAAGATTACAGTAAATCATATCTTATGTGTGTCTTGGAGTTATAAATGCAAACCAAAATCCATTTTAAAAAATCAAGATTTTTATGAAATTCTATAACTTGATATACAGAGGTTGAAAAATTTCAAGATTTATGATGAAAATAAAACCACTCTAAGTATCATAAGAGACCATATTACTAAATCTGAAGAATAACTCAAGGACCTTTCAGTTTACTAATATAAAATAACAATAACAATGTGTATGATTTGTTTAAAAGTACTTATATTTTATTTATACTAATTTTGAAGCCCAAGAAATTTCTTATTGCTCACTACTTCATATCAAAATCTATTGACAGGAAAGATAGGAAAACGAAAACAGGAGTAAGAGATGACATAGTGGGATTTAGAATCACAGAACAAAGTAAATAATTACAAAAACCCCACCTTGGCTGATTCCTGATTTAGTGTTCTTTCTATTTGAATCTACTTCTTCTACAGAAGGAAGACTAAATCCTAAAATGTGACTTAGAAACAACATGTCAAAAAAAAAAAAAAAGACAGAAAGAAAAACACATTTAGCTAACAGTTTTCATTTCCTGATAGCAAAAATAGTCCAATTCACCTATTACTGGCAGCAAGACAAGTATGTGAATATGAGGCATCCTGACTAGAAGTATTCTCTCTGGACACAACTATTTTCATTTAGCACACATGTTCATTGGGGACACAGTAAGGCTCTTTTAAAGAGACTGCCTTATTTGCAAATATATTTACTCATCCTAAGTATAAACTCTGAACTTAAATGGTGGGGTGTGGAAAATACATACTTTTCCTTCAAATATAAATTAATTTACTTAGAAGTGGAATCAATTATTACTGACTAAAACATTTTCATTCAATACAAAGTATTTTATTAGTATTAAAGAATAAATTAATGAATAACTCAAGAATGAAATGATTACATATGAGGCAGTCAATATTTCCAGTCATCAGAGAGCTGCAAATTACCACCTCAATGAGACACCCCTACATACCCAATAAAACAACAAAAAAAGGACTTGCAATACCAAGGGTTGATAAGAATATGAACAACTAGAATTCACATCCACTGCTGTCGGGAAAGGAAACTGTACAAACACTTGGAAAACTATTTGGCAAGATCTATTAGAGTAAAAACACATATAATCTAAAAGTCAGTAATCCCACTTCCTAGATATAGAACCCAACAGAAACTGGGGCTTATGTACAACAAAAAACAGATACAACAATGTTCATAGCAGGTTTATTCATGTTAACCCAAAATTGAAACAATTAAATATAGTATATTGGTATAGTGGAATCCTTAATGAAATGGAAAAAAAAATGAACCACTGCTACACAAAACAACATGGATGAATCTCAGAAATACAAAGAAGCCAGATGTAAAAGACAACATTATCCTATGATACAATGTTTAAGAACAGGCAAAACTAATTTATGTTGTCAGAATTCAAACAATGGTCAACTGTGGGGAGGGGTGTGGCATTTATTGGAAGGGGCAAAAGGGAGTTTTGGGGTGCTGGAAATGTTCCATACTTTGATTTGGGTGACAGGTACATAATTTACATGTGTAAAATTTACATATGTAAAAATTCATCAAATTGTACTTAAGGGTTTGTGGAGTTTATTATGTATAAGCTGTATCTCATTTTCTTTTTTAAAAAAATGTTTTTAGTTGTGGATGGACACAATACCTTTATTTTATTTTTATGTGGTGCTGAGGATTGAACCCAGTACCTTCCACATGCAAGGCAAGTGCTCTACCACTGAGCTACAACCCCAGCCCTGTATCCCATTTTCAAGGTTTTCTTTTGCTGAAGTGATTCATTTTTTGATGAGATTCATCCATGTTGTTTGTGTAGCAGTGATTTGTTCTTGTTCAGTACTGTATAATATAAATTTACTGTGATAATCTTTTTCATTTTTCTTGTAAATTTAAAAGATTTTTTTAATTTAATCTTTAGGTCCCAAATGAACTTTTTTTTTTTTTTTGCTCACTGGTAGATTTTTTTTTTTTTTTTTACCCATTTTCTACTTTAAATTGTAACAAACTGCCAGGCAATATTTCTTTGGTGCCAACCAAGTCTGTTGTGCTGAACATAATGACAGAATGATAGAACAAAGGCAGTTTTTCTCAGAAAGAGTTCCTTGGAACATAATGATTTTTACTTAAGATAGTTTTCCTTTGTGACTCAAGAAAATGTTATAAGTAGAACATTGGTCTACAATTCCTGAACAAAGTAAATGATTTCATGGAATTTATGTTGAATCTAAAGAAGATGGATAAGGCTGACTCATAATTAGATGGGACACTGTAGATTACTATAAACTTAATTTCAAACTCTTTATCCATATCTACTAATGTTTATTAAGTCTCAACTCATTGTTTGGCACTGCGTTAAGCCCTTTATCTATAATTTTTAAAATTTATACTCATCATAATTCTATGAAGGATGATACTACTATCTCTACTTCACAGAAGCAGCAACTGAGGTTGAGAAAGGGAATGCACCAGAGTGGAAAGGCCTAGACCATACCAATGTCTGAATGGCAACAAAATCTGAGTTCTCAACAATTATGCAATCCTCCTTCTGTCAAGTTCCTCCTGCCAAGAAACTTATTTATAATTAATAACCACATACATATGTACACTGATTATTTCAACATGAATTTATTGAGCATATGGGCCAGACACTGTTCTAGGTGTTTGCTCATATTAGTAAATAAAATGGAGAAGAAAAAAATTTTCCTGTCTTTGTGGAGTTTATATTCTAATAGAATATGGACAATAAAATTAATATAATAAATAAGTAAAGTATATACTTAGGTGGTGAACAGTCCCTATGGATGGGGGGGATGAACAAAAAGTGATTAAAAATGCTGGCTGTAATTTTATATAGGATAGGACTCCTTGAGGAGATGAACCTTAGGCAAAGATTTCAGAAACTAGACACAGAAAGCCACAGAAGGCTGTAGTGGTTGAGAGCAGGGAGAAGAGTAGGAGGTGGGGTTAGAGAAGTTGGGTGTTCTTACAGAGTCTATTTTGAGTGAAAGGGAAGCCACCCACTATCCTTTTCCCACCAGATATTGGCTATCTAAAATGTTTCCCTAAATAAAACTTAGAAGGACACCATATAGCTTTTTAAGCAAAGAGAAAGTAAAACTACGTATCCCTGACCCTACTTATTCAGTAATAGACTTGGAAGGAACTGTTAAGGATAAAATGGCTTAAAGAAAAAAACGGTTTACACATATAGGCTTGTAAAGGAACATCTTGGGGAGCTACGAAAACAGGGCTTTTCGTGACTTTATTTCACCTGGTTACTCACAATTTAATAAGCTAGAGTTAATAAAAATAATAAAATTTCCCATAGAAATTATCTCTAGATTGATTTTTTTTATTATTTGTGCACTTCACATCACATAATGTTAAAATGTGATAAGTAAATAAGATCACTGAGTAAACAAAGTGACTTTTTTTCCTAGATAAATTAATGTATAATAAAGGTAACTTCAAAACTTTTTCAACCTTGGTAAATACAGTTTCTTCTCCTAATGCAACACTACCTTTAACTATCACTTATTTGTGAATTGTTAGAAAATAATGACTATCAATCAATTCAAGGTCTCTAGACTTTACGAATATTAATCAAGATTCCCTCTAACAAAGGCAACCTCTGGGAACATGTAGGTTAAAAGGCCAGCTTCAGAGTAAAATAATATTCTCTATTCACAATAAGGTCAGATGGAGTTTAGTCAGTCCCCCTGATGGCTTCTTTTCAATAGACAAACAACAAGCTCAAATAGAAAAATTGAAGGATGACTTCTTTTAGATAAGGTAATTATAATTCGTTCAAAAGATAATGCAGCATTTCAACTATGTTATTACTTTAAACTAAAAGTAGTTTATGATGTGCTTATGACAATGGAATGGAAAAGTCATCAATATTACCATCTTATGATTCTGTGTGTCTCTTGTATAACTGACTATCGCCTGAAGGTCTCAGACATAAGGAAGAAATTATTATAGTAAGGGTACTGAAAATGAGTTACTGGAAAAGGTTATAAAAACACTTTAAATATCTTTCAAACCTTAGCACCACCAACAAAACAAAATAAAACCTTTCAGAAAATGCACAAATGTTAACCCTCAGGAATGATTTAGTATTGTCTTACCTGAAAGTAGGAATATGAAGCAGAAACTCTTCAGACCTCATTTATCTTTAGTATTCTTTAAATTCAAAACGGTTTTTAATTCATCCATTTTTTTGGTCCTAAATTTGCCACTCTCTACAACCATCCTCTCCATATCTCTTCTGCTATCCATGAAACTTTAAATTTGCTATCAGAAAATCTGTATTCTGACTGCTTTCATTATCATTAAAGTAATGTTACAATGTGTTTTTAAAACTAATTGGAAATTGTTTTAAATTAAAAATTTTAAAGCCACACCTAAACTGGTGAAAAAATGATAAAATTCAATCAGCTACATGCCTAGATATGTTTTGTAAATCTGTTACCTAGTTTATCCTTCAAGTAAAATACAATAATATACACATTGTTTGCAACACCCTTAGAAATTCATCAAAAATAATAAGGTTGGTTGATATGTGATAAATACAGTAAACTGTTAACTATAGAACTTAGGAGGTAGCTATGTCATGTTTACTGTAAAGCTGTTTTAACTTTCTTATGTTTGAAAGTTTTCCTAATATTGTTGGAGAAAGTGTTAATCATATTTGAAACCTGTTTTAAATGGCACAGGAGAAAATCCAAATCTACAGCAGAGTTCTGCACAAAATAAGAGGCAAAACTTTGCTGCTTATATTTGTTGAGCTGAGGAGGAACAAGATTGCCAAAAACCCTTTATTTTATCTATTCACCTCCAGAAAGATACACAAAATTTACACTCCTATTGAAAAATGAAGGCAGGTAGAAAGGTAGGTTTGTTGAGAACTCTATAGCCAAAGAAATTTCTTCTGGCTGAATTCTGAAGCATAAAAATAGAAATTTCCTTTGTCTCTAAATAAAGAATGTCTCAAATCCTTGCCTAAACAGAATAACTCCATTTACAGTATAGATTTATTTCCTAAAAGGCAATAAAGCATTCCTTTCTTTGGATTGTTCTTTTTGGTAATGTCCTTTCATAGTAAAACTACTTAAGAATATTCAGACAAAATGTGAAGAACAAACACACAAAGAAATGACCAGCACACTGGAAATAATCTATTCAATGATGGGCACATGAGTTTATGTAGTATCAAAAGCTTTTCACCACAAATGGCTTCCAAAGTGGCAGGGGCAAGGCATGTTTATATGTGATATTCTAGTGATGACATTTTGGTAGTTACTTAGAACCTATTAACCCCTATTTTCCTAAGATAGAAAACAAATTATAACTCAAATAAATTGCTCAGCTACTAGTGGATACACAATGATCAACTTATAAGCAAACATTTATTGAAAACTTTCTACATGCCACATAAGAGAATATGAACGTAGACTGACTTCATGAAAGTGCTGGTTTAGGAAAGAAGAAATACAGATGAACAGTTACAAAAAGACTTAAATTAACTGTTTATGTATAAAGTATAAAGAGGGGACATAACTCGGCTTAGAGGGTTGTAGATCTCTGAGAAGACTTTCTGAACTTAGTCTTAAAAGAATGAGTAGTGGTTACCTACTCAGGAAAGAATAGGAGACAGTATTCCACACCCAGGAAGTAGCATAGAAGCAAAAGTAATAGGTTGTGGGCACTGAGCTATAGGCAGTTCAGTACTGCTAGAGAACAAACTTCTCTCTCCATAGAGAGATGAAGCTAGATAGAGAGGCAGTAACATCACCATTGATGATCCAGTGGGGATGTTAAGGCACCTGAACATTCTCTTGGCTTCACAAGGATTTTTAGAAAGGGAATGACATTTTTAGATTGTATCTTTACAGAACTCCCTGGCCTCTGAGAGAAGGCTGAACGCAAAGGAGACATGATGCCCAGCTAGACGAGTGACAGAGTGAAGACCTGAACCAAGACAGAGAAAGTAGATATGGTTCCTATTGAGACAGACAAAAGTAACAGATTTGGTGACTTCCAAGTATCTAGGTTGGGTGACTGTATGAAGGACAATCCTGCCCCTCCCCTCCCACCAACATATTTAATACCAACAGAAAATCTCAAATAGAAGAGAAGATAATGAATTGCACTTTGGATGTGTTGAATTTGATACACCTCTGGGTTATCTAGGTGAAAATTTCCTGCAAAAAGTTATATACTTGTCAAAGGGAAGAGGCCTGAATGGGAGTTTGAAATTTGAGTTGGCAAAATATTAGGAATAACCTAGAATTACATAAGTAGATTGTCAATTTGGGGGGTTTGTTTTTTGTTGTTGTTGTTTTATCATTCTTATAGGTGTGTAGTGGTATCTCATTGTGATTTAAATTTTTATTTTCCTTAAGTCTGATGTTTACCTTCTTTTACAATGATTTTCTTCTATTCACATATCTTTCTTGGCTTCAATCTTTTTTCTTGGTTTTCAATCTTTTCCCACGTTTTTAAGTTAAACTGTATTTTTAATATTATGAGAGTTCTTTACACAAGTCCGTTATCAGATCTATGCTCTGCAAATGTTTTCTCAGTGTGTAGCTTCATGGCATCTTTTGAAGCACATTTTCAGTTTTTATTTTGTTTTCTTTTCTGCATAGTGCTTTTGATGTCATACTTAAGTCTTTACCCACCTGAGCGTGGTAGCGTGTGCCAGTAAGACCAGTGAAATACTGGCAACTCAGGAGGCTAAGGCAGAAGGATTACAAATTCAAGGCCAGCTTCAGGAGCGAGACCCTCTCTCAAAATCTCAAAATAAAAAGTAAACGAACTGGAGATGTTGCTCAGAGGTAAAGGCCCCCTTGGGTTCAACACCCAGTAGCTCCCCCCCATTTTTTTTTTGTAGTAATGTAATATGGTGTGAGAAATAAATTAATGTAATGAAAGCAGACAGAATTAGGAAGAGTGTATATAGCATGAGAAGTATAAAGGGTGGGTTGAACTCAATACAAAAAGGCACAGGGCTCTTTGGAAGAAACACAAGGAAAATTCCTAACAACCAATAAATACTGTCTACCAAAATAAGCAATGAAAACTATATTTTTTTAACTTAAGATGGCTAGTGAATTTAGGGACAACCTTTTTATTCACAGCAAACCGATACCGGAACTATATCTAATCAACCTCTTTACAAGAATTCCCCCTGTGCAAGCACTTGAGATGAGCTCTGAAATCCCTAAGAACTCTTAAAGGTCATTTCTCTAGGTACAGAAGAGTCCGGGATTCCCGACACTTTCGATGACTAAGCCAGATCCTTGGGGGATTCCAGCCTCAGTTCTTGGGGAGTCACTGCCCCTCTGGGAAAACCAAGACTGCACTCACCGCCGGGTTTGCCACTCTGACACCGCGCCTGCAGGCAGCGGCTTCAACTACCGACCCAGAGGGCGGGGATTAAAATACCAGCGCTGGGGTAAACCCGGGGCAATTGAGGGGAGTCCCTCTCGTCCGCCAGCCCGCGCGAGGAAGGCGAAGCAGAGGCGCAGGGCGGGGACCCGCAGCCCAACTCGGGTCGAGCTCCTCGTGTGCAAAGATCCGCCGCACTTACCCCGGACCAGAAAGGGGATGTTTAAGTCACTGATTCGGAGCAGCGTGTGTACGCGGGTTTTTTCCCCCAGAATTAGGCTGGGGGCGTTCGACCGACTGCCCCCGCCCAGTGACCTTTAGCCTTCCAACCGCAACAGCCCGCGAATCTCCAGCATTGGAGTCCGGGTCGGGTGCCCGGCTACCGCGAGCTGGCTCTCCCACGCCTCCCGGCTAGTCGTAAAGTGCAGCAAAAGGCGCCTGCGTTTTGCGGCACCGTAGGTGAGGCCGGCAGCGTGGGACTTGGCTCAGCGCGCTCTGCCGCGTCCGAGCTGCTTCACCGGGAAGGCCAGCTGCAATTAGGACTTGGTGGAGCACAGGGGACCAGCTAGCATTCTCTCATCGGGTAATTGGACCCAACTGGTGAGATTGTTTAAAACACGGCTCCAGTCCTTACTTGTGACTCGAGAATCTCAAACCTCATTCGTGCCTTGTCGCTCTTCGGGAGCTACTCTGTTGTTCTGTTGCCATCACGAGACTTCAGGTTTCCTCAGGATAGCTGATATTGCTTTTCTTGTTTGTCCTGCAGTCACCCAGTTCGAAATGCTTTACCTGATCGGCTTGGGCCTGGGAGATGCCAAGGACATCACAGTGAAGGGCCTGGAAGTTGTAAGACGCTGCAGTCGAGTGTATCTGGAAGCCTACACCTCAGTCCTGACTGTAGGGAAGGAATCCCTGGTAGGTGATTTAGGCTCCCGTCTCAAGAAAAGAAAACTACCTGACGTCTGACTTTGATAAACTAGGCTGAATAGAATGTCTGCTGCTTGTTTAAAATGTATCTCCTATTCATTAAGGAGCTGAGAAGTACAAGAAAGAAAGAAAATCATACACCAACTTGAAAAATCGAACAGTGGTTTCGCTACTATAAAGAAAAGTCTCATATTGTGGTTTTCTCCAGCAAATAAAGGAACATTATTTTACACTCCTGGGGGAATAGTTATCAAAATCCCTTATTTCATGAGATAGCCAAGAAATCCTTTCTGAGTTGAGTGTTAATGAGGTGCTGACACCTTAATGAGTTGGTTATATATTCAGAAACCAAGCTGAAAGCCTATCCCTTTGAAGTGTTTCCACAGGGAATGTTGATCGCCTGTCTGTAACATTCAAAGAGATCTTACCTTCAAGTAGACATTTCCCAGTAAAGCTTACACGTATATATTAAGTGATCCTGGGACTAAATAACCAGAGAATTTGTTAGTGTAATTATACATTTATCTAGTTCTCTTTAAGGGCTCATTGTCAAACTCCAAGTAGGGTATGAGTTAAGCTCAAAAGACTTTTAGCCATATCACAAAATTTCTTCTGGTATGTGCTCCATATTCTTCTCCAGGTTCTCAGTTCACATTCTTCCCTGAACACCTTGCCTATACACAACTTCATCTACCATAAGTGACTCATTTCTAGACTAAAGTAAATTAGTATAAATTTATTTATACTAAGGTATAAATAAATTCATACCTTTATATTACCCAGTAAAATCTCAGAGTCACTTTTATGTCAACTACTTTTTTTCTTTTTCTTCTTCCCTTCATTTCTATCTTTTCTCTTTAAAACATTGATTTTTTAGAGATTTGTATGTACTTAACATACCTATACATACAATCTGGTCTCGACTACAGATAACTATTACACAGTGAGAAAAAATATAGAAAATTTTATCTGTTTTCTACAATGAAATGTTTTCCTTTATCATACTCTAACATAATATTTTTAAAAAGGAACCACCACATCATTGCTAAAGAAATCTGAATTTATGTGCTCTTAATAATGATTAGATTTTAAAGGAAATGGTTTTTAAACCATATCTAGATGGAGTTAGGTCTTGGAACAAGAGCCTCATCCCTCAAGTCATTTTGGCAATTTTCAAATTGCCAAAAAGGTAGTATTATTTATATGTTCTCTGGTCAAAAGATAATTGATCTAGATATAGTAAGTCTAAGAAATAATTTAAATAACAATTCATAATAACAGTGGGAGGAAGAAGCTATAAAATCATATGTTTGGAAAGAACTGAGATGAGCTTATCTAAATCATTACCCTTTCCTTTGACCTACTAAAAGTAAAAGTGGTCCCAAATGTAAAATATTTATTAGTTATTAATTATGAGAATACATGTGAGAAAGATTACTTCAGGGTGTGGTTATCAGGAAATACTAGATGGATTATATGGAATTTGAGCTGCATTTTAAAGTAGTATATATACACCAACCTTTTAAAAATTTTTTTTGTTTGTTTGTTTTTACATTATAATCCAAGTGCAAAATGATAATATCTGTTCATCATTGCAGATAAATGGAGAAAATTGCTCACAGCCAGAGGAAGCTAACTTGGACCCCCAGCTACCTTGTAAAGTAGAGATCATTATTCTCTGTCTATCCCCCATTTGTGGCATATGTGAGGTTCTACAACCAAAGTTCTGCCTTTGAGCAATCACTTACATTTCTTTGCTCTGTTTCTTACTTATAAAATTGAGATTAAAATAGTGCTGATCTCACATTGAAGTCAAGATTAAATGAATTCATATGCATAAGCCTTTTAGAACAGTGCCTGATCACAGAGTAATCCCAATGTAAATGTTTTAGTAGGGACAATGTTAACATAAAATAAGATTTGATAAAGAGCATTCCACCCTGAAGGAAAATCATTGTGAGCTTAGAGGTGGAAAGCACAAACATTTGCTATATTTGTCATTGGACTTCATTGAAATGGCTTTCATTTTTTTCCCAGTGTATCTGTTCCCTTTCTTTGTAACTTAAATAATCCAGATACCACCTCTTCCTTGTTGCCTTGTTTTCTTGTCTAGCGGCTGTGATTGAGATCAGGAAGACAGGAAAGAGGAGAAAAGGACTTCACACTTAAAAAATGAGGCCATTAGCTATGAGCTTTTTTAACTTCTTATCTGCCCTTACCACAAATTTGACTCTATCTTCCTTCCACTCTTAGAAAATGACTTGTGGGATGAGGCTCTTGTTCCAAGACCTAACTCCATCTAGATATGGTTTAAAAACCATTTCCTTTAAAATCTAATCATTATTCTTTATGTCAACCTATTACCATGTATTTCTCATGTTTTACCTCTGTTTCTCATTCTGAAATCATATTCAAGCTTTGATCACTTTGAAAGTCTCTTTTTTGAAACCTGTTTTCCCCATAGTTATTATTCTTTTTTTCTTTTATCAAGTATACCTTCATGGTCCCTAGTTCCACTTGTGTCTCACACTCCTGAAGGCTTACTCCCTTTTCTTAGAAGTATTTTCAACAATTCTTTCATAGTTGAAAACTCTAGAGAATAGTTTTGAATTCTTAACTTCTGTTACTTCTTTTGATGTAGTTGACCACTACTGCTAGAAGCTGTCTTTTAAGACATGACTTTCTCTTAATTGTATTCTTGCATTTCCATTTTCTCTGTCTCTTTGTAAACCCATTTCTCTGTTTTTAAACAGTATTTTAAAAACACTTTATCCTCCCATTTGTTTCTGAATACTACTTTTAGCCTCTATTCTTATTATTTTTTGAATAGCTGGTCCATTAAATGGTTTACAATTCAAAATGTACTAAAAAAGATATAAAGAGATTTCTATTCCACTTCCCCTTCTTGGAGGCAGTCACTACTAATTTTTGTGTACCTTCTCGAAATACCTGAAAACAATTTAAACTTACCCTGTTCTGTTCAAAAACTGCCAACTTATAGCAAGAGTGAGTGAATTTTAACTTTTATGTTCATTTTCATGAATGATTAGGGCTGAGACTACAAAAACTGGCTAATTAGTCATTGGATGATACATAATCCAAATTTAAAATTATTTGTTAAATAGTACTGCCTGTTTTTCTTATTTTCCTTCTCTCACCCCTGACTAGACTGGATGCTTTTATTAGTGTCTATGTGCTAGTTAATTCTCCATTGGACAGCATGCGTCTTAAGAGCAATAGCAATGTATGTCTCATTCACCACCGTCTCCCAACATCAAGCCTAGAATTTGGTATGGAGGATGTGCATAAGAAATATTTCTGTAGTGAGTATATGAATGATTAAATATGTGGGTAAATTTGAAAATAATTTAACATCAGCCTCTTACTACATTTGCTATCTTTTTTAAATATTATTTTTTTGAGAGGATCAGCAATTTGTATATGTAAACATTGTTGTCTCATTAGACCATGAACTGTTTATTAGGTTAGAATAAGTGATAATAAGGAGTAATGCATAATACAAAATCATTGTTGTGAGAGTGGCTTTTTTATTGTTGTTAGATCATTTATGAAGTATGAAATAGAATTATTACTAGCATCATGTGGTTTTTTGGTCTTTAAGAAATGTTAGAAGTTCAGCCAGATATGGTATATTCCTATAATCCCAGCAACCCAGAAGGCTGAGGCAGGAGGATCACGAGTTCAAGGCTAGCTTCTGCAACTTATCAGGACCCAGACTCAAAATAAAAAATAAAAGGGGTGGTGTAGCTCAGTGGCAAGCGTCCCCCTTGAGTTCAATCCCCAGTAATGGGCGGGGGGGGGGGATGGGTTCAGTAAAGGCCATTGTTTTCTTCAATTCATAGTAATCGTGTGTGTATTCTCTTAAATATGTAAGTGTTCTGCAACCATTAAGCTTTCTGGCTCATAAAATCAAAGTAAAGAACATAAAAATTAATGATTAAGAAAAAAGTACTTGGTAAAGTGAAATGAAACTATTTTTTATCTATAAGAAGTTTGTTATTGTGAATTTCTAGAACATTTCTCTAGAAAGGTATGTTTTCCACATTTAAGGAACAGGTTTTAGTCAAGTATTAGAATTTAATTACCAAAATTGAAATTTGGTAATTTCATTTGTTCATTTACTTATTTGTTTGACAGATATTATCAAGTACCAAACTTTTCTACTACAGCACTCCGAATAACTTTTATTAGCTAAAATTTGTCAACATATAAGAAATAGTATTATTTATCTGTGTATCCACCTTAACTTCATTGAATTGCATGTTACTCCATAGGAAATCAGTTATAAGATTGTGATCTTGCAAAAAACTTTTAACCACTATGATATAATCATCAGCTTATTAACTTACTCTCTCCTGGGTTTGTTTCTCTAGAGCCCCAAAGGCATTTGTATGGAAACTTCCTGTATGTTTCTCCTGAAACTCTGCCTTTCTAGCAGAAGCAAGGGAATACAATTTTAAATCTGAATTTCTTGCATTTATGTAGGAATGTTTACTGGTTTTATAAATAGTCAAATCATCATTTTCTGTTATTTCTTTTATGTTGCCTTTTATTTTAGTCAGAGTGTCAGATTGTCCCATAAAAATTTTAATAAAACCAGAACTACCATGTATACTCATTATTAATATATTTATTCTGTATTATCATGGTTTTGAAGTAGGAATCATGCATACATATTCTCTATTCATCCTATAATGTTCTGCCTGGTCAGTTACAGCCAAATATAGAGGTAAATTTAAAATGCAAAAGGCCTCAGATGTTAGAGGTCTCTTCCTCCTGGGATATTAAGATAGCCTCAAAGACAGTTTAATTGCAACATAGTATAGTGTGCCAGCTCATTGATGAGTTGTATCAAATGATCTGTGTTTGGATAGTTGCCAAGATTCACACCAGCCCCAAATACAACAACTGTTTTTATTGTTGTTGTTGTTGTTGTTTGTGTGTGTGTGTGTATAAAAATGGTCACCTGCTTTCCTTCATTTTTAAATTGGACTTAAATCTATAGGAAGACTTTTATGGAAGAAAATTGATTCTTGCTGATAGAGAAGAAGTGGAACAAGAAGCAGATAATATTTTAAAAGATGCTGATATCAGTGATGTTGCATTCCTTGTGGTTGGTGATCCATTTGGGTAAGTTTAAGCAGACGTTTTGAGTTACTTATTAATCAGTAATAATTATTCTATTACATTTAAAACTTACCTGCCAGATAAAAGACTGTGGTTTATCTAAGCTCTATCTAAAATTTATAGTTTAAAATTTCATTATCTTTTGAGATTAATGAGGGAAATCCACTTTGTAAGAAGATACCCATTATAAGTATCACAACATTATAAAATGTCAACTCTAAAATTTGTATCTTTGATTTTCTTCTTTAGAAGATGATGTAGGTTATCAAAGCCTTAACTAGTGTATCATTATTAAATATGTCATTATATTCTCCAAAGTCATGCCTGCCATTTGGTGCAGATAATTACAATCATCTTTGGCTTCCTTTGTTTTAGGCTTTTTTTTTTCTTTTTTAATCATGTAATATTTGATTATACTACTGTCATTTACGTGTCTTGAATTTATAATTTTTCAAGCTTCTGATTTCAATTTCTTATATCCATTGGGAGCCTTGTTCTTCCTCATTACCAAGAAGATGTGCTTCTACTTGTCTAGTCAAGCATCATCAATCTCTGATGTCAAGCCAAATAGAATAGTTTTTGTCTCCAGCTGGTGACCCAAGATTTATGTCACAGATTTAAGGAACATAAGGACAATTAAATCACTGTGAGCCCACCATCAAGAATGTTTCTCACAACAGTGGAGTTACATGTGTATGTGTCTGCCAAAAAGAAAGTAATTTATATCAGTGTGATGGGCCATACTCTGCAGCGTTATTAAACTTAATTGGAATAACTCTGGATAATCACACATTTTTAAATATTTAAATAGTTTGTCTTAACCTCTGACATTGTTTTCTTAAACTTAAGACTTTCTCAAAATTAATAGTACCTATCTTCTTTTTTTTTTTTTTAACCATAGGAAGGGAAAATGAAAAATCCCATAGAGAAAATATCTTCTAATTCTTACAGAAGTTTTTCACTAAACACTGACTCCTTCTGCATAAAACCTGAGTTTCTGTAGGCAAATCTCTCACTAAACTTCCCAACTTGATATACTACAATTCTTACAGTCACCTAGTTGAGCAAACTCAGTAGCTTTTTACTTTATTGGCATCCAATCACTGACAATGTCCATTGCACAGTAAAAACACTACTGGAAGTGAGGTTTGCAGACAGATGCCAGACCACAGATTGTGTGTTCTAGTCCATAATGAGATAAGATTAGAAACTGGGAGAAAGCATTTAGAAATTTTTGTAGCTATCTAAAAAGCAAATTTTATGTCTACTGAATTAATAAAAATTGAGGGCTCATATTTGGTATCACTCCATTTCATGTTTTGTTTTTATAATAGTTTATTTTTATTGCATTTTACAAAACTGTTGTTCCATAATAATTTGGGATCTAAAACAAATTAGACTTTCACCATAGATAATTTGAGAAGCATTGCTGTTGAATTGTGTTTTACCAAGTTTTTCTTATTCTTCCATTCCTTTTTACTCTGGCTGCCACTCTTATACCTAATCTAGCCTCATGCACCTTACACCTTTTGGCTGGTCTGTATATAAACTCCTTACCCATACTGTAGTAAAATCCATATTTGTAAAAATCATAATTTGGAAACTCACTAGGTCTCTTATAAATAAGAAGTTTATTAGCTCTATCATTAGCCAGATATTAAAAACACTGCCCAACTTACCCTTCCGTCTATAACCTACCATTCTTTTTGAAGCCCACATTTATGCTAACCAGTTTGCTTTTTCCCAGTTATCATGCTTTGTTACCTTCATACTTTTGTTCAAGGTCCTTCATCTTGAGTGACTTGTGAACTACCTGTGACTAACAGAAACCTACTTATCCTTCGAAGCTCAGCTTTCCATGCTATAGTCCCTTATTATTCCAACATGAAGTTATATCTCCACTGATGGCATATATCATTCATACTCATTT
This sequence comes from Urocitellus parryii, assembly GCF_045843805.1. Classification (NCBI taxonomy): domain Eukaryota; kingdom Metazoa; phylum Chordata; class Mammalia; order Rodentia; family Sciuridae; genus Urocitellus; species Urocitellus parryii. The sequence continues at coordinate 84,988,493 of NC_135541.1, read as the reverse complement.
CATATAGTACCTCACACTTTTTTTATAACCTCTACATTTACTCTTCTTTTATATTTGTAGGCTGTCCTTCACATTTTTATCTCATTAGCTTCCTTCACAATACTAGATATAGAGTTGGCATTAATTAAATATTAATTGAATAATTTTGGTATATTTTGCTTAAGGTCAACAGAAAAACCAGAAATATCTTGAACTGACATTTATCCAGTTAACAAATGACTTTTGTACACCAATCTTATGAATTCCTACATGCTGGATGATAAGACATGAATTTATATCTCAGTGGGGGAAGTGACAATAATCAGAGAAAAATAAATTTTAAATCTTGGCAGGCCCATGAAGGGAGAAAAAAGAAATAATAGACTTATTTATATAAGGTTATATGGAAAAGACAGTATCTGAAGAATGAAAAGGTATAGAAGGAAAGAATATCCTAAGCAGAGGAAACAGTAAGATTGTACTTATAGGATTGAAAAGGCTAAGGTGGCTATAGCATAGTGAGTTAGGGAAAAAAAGGAATATGTGAAAGTGTCACAGATATAGGCAACAGCCAGATCATGGTAGGCTTTGAAGGGACCAGGAATTTTACTTAGATTTTTAGCAGGGACAGTCTGTTTGACATTATTGAAAGAATACTAAATGTTTAGGTGAAATGGATTTTGGGGAGGCAGGACATATTTAAAAGGAAGAATGTCAGGATGGTCTGATAGATGGGGAAAAGAAAAGAAGTAAATGTGACTTTGAGGATTCCAGCTTTATACTTTAGTAGTAGGCACCAGTTCTTGAAATAATGAAAAGTGGTAGACAATAGGATTGGGGCAGATAATAATTAGTTCTAGAAACATCTTAAATTTGAAATGTCAGATAGACTGTTAGATTATCTGCTGCTGGAGCTCAGGAGAGGATTCATCCTGGGAATATGGCTTTTGAAGTTATTCATATGTAGATGGTATTTAAAGCCAGAGGAATAGATAGAATCATTTTAGAAGAGAAGGGAAGAACAAAGGACCAAGACTCAAGCCCTAGGAAGCTTGTACATTTCATGGTCTAGCTATAGCTAGGGGGGAAGGAAAAATAAGAAAATATGTTGTCACAAAAGCCAAGAAAAGACTTTCAAAATGGAAAGACTGGTGAACTTTGATATACTGCTGAGAGTTTGTATAGAAGATGAGGAAAGAAAAGTATGTTTGAAGTTAGAGGCATGATGTTTGGAGTTCAAAAGTGCTAACTTTATGGGGGAGTTGGTACTTGAGCTAGCTTTGGATAGGGTTCACAGGTAGAGCTTAAAGGCCTGGTGGAGGAAAGTGGAAGGGGGATTCCATGTAAATGAACAGACTTGAATTAATCATTAATTTAGAGATTGAGTTTCACTCTGTTGCCTGGGCTGGTCTCAAATTCTTGGGCTCAGATGATCCTCCTTAGTCTCTTGACTAATTGGGACTGCAGTCATGTGTCACCACATCCAGAATATGTTATTAAATCAAGCCTTGAAGAATCACAGTTTCAATAGATTAAATGGAGATATCAGGAAAGAAATGTGTAATGTGTAACACTTCCTATTTACTTGAATAAAACATGAAAATGAAGATTGTTCAGGATGTTTAATCTTAAATTCTTTTTAAAAATATTTTAAAAATTGTGAGAGAACACACAGCAAAATTTACCATTTTAACCGTTTTTTGAAGTATAGTTCAGTGGCATTAAGTACATTTACATTGTTATGCAAGCATTGTCACTATCACTATCCATCTCCATAATCTTTTGAAGAAGATAATTAGAAGTCATAATTAAGCAGGTTGATGGAGTTCTCATCTGTACCCTTTTATCCAGATTATTGAAAGGAATATGGAAATTAATCACATAAAGAATGTAAATGACTCTAAAGAAGTACATCAATAAATCTGACTTAATCATGTAAGAGATGATAGTCTCAAGCATTGTGTCCTAATGGAGTTGTTGCATGGGGTCTTTATCTAATAATGGATTTTTTTGTTATTCTATTTTATATTTTAATATATCTGTAAATATATACATATAAATAATAAAGTGAACACATATTTTATCCTTACTTTATATGACTTTCCTTTGATGCAGTGTATACACACAAAAATGTACCTTTATTTACTTTTCTCCTGAGTGCCCTAATGTAGGCCATTTGATTATTTCCATTTCATGTAATGCACAGGAACAATGTTTAGCACCTAATAATTGTCTAGTGACTTTCAGCACTATCAGTAGTCCATTTTTTTTTCCTCCAGTTAAGTTGTTATTATATAAATTGATATGTACAGTCCCTTAGTTCTCCCCTACTTTTCCACATTTTAGATTGTTTCCTTTATGGTAGATTCTCCCAAATAGGTTTTCTTTTCAAGATCAAAAAAATAAAAAGTTGTGGACTTGGACATTTTCTAGCACATAAAACACACACTATCAAATTATCTGTCAGAAAGATGAATACCAGATTATGGAGCTTCCAGTAATTCATGAGAACATAGTTTTTACAATGTTATTTCAAGTTTTAGTATATTTTTGGACCAACAGCACCCATATGTCAAATATGGTGATACTTTATTTGCAAACTGATATTATTATAAATAAAATTTAAAACATACTCAGTCTTATATATTCAAACTGGTTACTTTTATGTACCATTGATTTTTTTCTAATTTTGAGACAGGTCTTGCTAAGTTGCTGAGGCTAGCTTCAAACTTGTGATCCGTCTGTCTCAGCCTCCCCAGTTGCTGGGATTACAGGAGTGTACCACTCTGCACAGCCAGGTCTAGTCATTTCAAATGAACTTGTGACAGATATAATTGTAAACCAGTTTTTCATCTACTTAAATAACTCACCAATAACACATCTAAAATTGAAAAAACTTAATCATTCAGTTCTCTTTAATATAAGTAAAAAGATTCTGATCAAGGTGATACTAAAAATATTCTTTGCAACTGGCATTTTTTTAAAGCTACTGTTAATCAGATTGATGCTTATTTTTATGCTTGTTTTTATTTTATCCATGTGATTGAAAACAGGCTTCCCTGGTGGGTATGTGTTAATCAGTATCTGACTGCCTCATGGGGGATAAGCCCTTGATCTTCCTGCTTGATATGCATTGACCAGTTGAAAGGTTCTGCTAGTTTATAAGTAGTTTCTCAAACATGCTAATGTTGCTTTCCCCAGTAGGGCCTGGAATTTTTATCAAGAGGGAACAAAGCCTTTAGTAGTACTATTCTAAACTGATGGGGTACATTTCACAGTATTCATATTTGTATTTGTGTATATCTTTCTGTACCCCCACCTACCTAATTTTAGTCATGAGATTTGTCTCAGGAAAGGAAAGGCAACAGGCAGAATATTCATACATACATACATACATATACGTGAAACCTAATTATAAATAGTAGCCAAACTGAAAACAGTTATATATAAAATGACTGCTAGACAGATGTAAACCCCAAACAGAATTGTCAAACAGAACTGTAATATAAAACTGAGAGACTAACAAGCTATGCAAATTATGTATTCTACCTCATGTTTTAAAATGCAGAAACAAACCCTTCAAAATAGAGTAGAAACAAAGAATTGGATCTAGTTGTGCTACAGTTTAAAACTCCGAAACTGTAATTTTAAGAATTTAAAGGATTTCACTTATGTAAAAACTAAAAATTTGATCTCAAAAGAAGTAAGAGAGTAGAATAGTGGTTTACAGAGCCTGGTAAGGGTATATAGTGGAGGAGTGGAGAAAGGATGTTTAATGGGTACCAGGATGCAATTGCATAGGAGGAATTGCTTCTTATATTTTATAGCATAGTTAGATTCAGTTACTTGGTTATTTTAAAATAGCTGGTAGAGAAAACTTTGAGTATTCCCAACACAAAGAAATGATAAAGCACACCCAACTACTATGTATAATTATAAAACTCGACTTAAAAAAAAAAATGAGTCGTTCACAGTGGCACACACCTGTAATCCTATTGGCTTTAGAGACTGAGGCAGGAGGATCATGAGTTCAAAGCCAGCTTCAACAAAAACGAGGCACTGAGCAACTCAGTGAGACCCTGTCTCTAAATAAAATATAAAATAGGGATGGCGATGTGGTTCAGTGGTCGAATGCCCCTGAGTTCAATCCCTGGTACCTCAAAATAAATAAATAAATAAATAAAAAGAAATAAATAGCAGTTGGGTATGGTGGTGCAGGCTAAGGTTGGAAGATCACAAGTTTGAGGCCAGCCCAGGTAACTTAGTGAGACTCTGTCTCACAATAAAAAAATAAAAAGGGCTAGTGTAGCTCAGTGGTAGAGTACCCTGGTTTCAATCCCCAGTACAAATGAATAGATGAATGGATGAAAGAATAAAATGTCTGAGGTAATAGATGTGCCAATTACTTTGATCTTTACATGTAATATTGAAATGTCTCATTGTATTCCATAAACATGTAAAACTAAAAATTAAAAGATTTTAAAGGGGCCATAGGACCAAAGAGTTTAAGAATTTGCTATAAAAGAGTTAAATTGTAAAAGAGTTAAGTTCTACAATGGACAAATAAACTTCCATTTTTTTTTTCAGTAGCTGCTTGTGTTATAGTTGTAGTTCAGCCTTGTGAAAGATGTGTGTAAGCTTATATTTTGTTGCTAAAAAGCACAGATAAGATGTGGGGATGTAGCTCAGTGGTAGAGTTCTTATTACTTAGCATGCCTAAAACCCTGGGATGGATCCCCACCCAAAAAAAAAAGAAACAAACAAAAATCAGATAAGACGTATGCAGACAACTAGTAGAATTTAAGGAAAAGTTTACTGATTGATCAGTTAGAACTTATGAAATAGAAGACTTCTACTGTTTTAAAAGTAAGTAGCATTAACTTTAATACAAATCCACTGATTTCTCACTACAGAGCTACGACACATAGCGATCTCATTCTGAGAGCAGCAAAGTTGGGAATCCCTTATCGTGTTATACATAATGCCTCCATCATGAATGCTGTAGGCTGCTGTGGTTTACAGGTAATGCTGTCAAGGCAGTTTTAAAATGGAATTAACTGAAAATGTTTTATTTTTCTGAAAATTGCAAGTAGATTTTAGTTGTTCATGAATTATATACTATTATTTGATAGCATACTATTTAATATATACTAAGTTTTTTTATAGCAAATTTTCCTATAACTTACGTTTTCTCTCTTTTCTTGGAATAGCCATCTAGATTTAGCTAGAGATTAATTTTGATTTTATATCCAACTTGTATGTATATTAAAAGGAAAACATAAGCTAATTATGTTGCTTAAGTTATCCTAGAGCCTTTTTATATTCATTCAAATGAGTTAATCATCATTGCCGAGACCCATATTTATCTATTATCTCTGCAGCATCCAGAGCATTGTTTTACTGGGTGAGATGGTGCATATCTGTAATCCTAGTTACTTGGGAGGCTAAAGTGAGAATTGTAAATTCAAGACCAGCCCGAGCAACTTTGTGAGACCCTATCATAAAATAAAAAAGGGCTGGGATATAGCTCAGTGGTGGTGCACTTGCAAGAACCTGAATCGAATCCCTAGTACCACAAAAAGAAAAAAATAGTAGTATGATGCTGTATTTCTTAAAAGAATCCTTAAAAGGTAAAAGCCAATCATGTTAGGCTTTTAAGCCAGCTTTGCAATTATTGATGTGTAAAGTTAGTTATTTTTAACTCCAACAATCTTCGTTTTGAGCAGCTAAAAGAGTGCTCCACAACTATTTTCTAAGATTTTTTTCTAAGCTGCTGACATGAGTTTTCCAATTTTGGTGTTTGTGTTCTGATGTTCACATATGCATAATCCTCGAGTTTTCCAATTTTGATGTTTGTGTTCTGATGTTCACATATGCATAATCCTCAACAACTATGACTTCTACATGACAAACAGTGGTTTTAAGATTTCAGTGATTGTTAAGACACATTCCAATTTCAGATAATATTACAATAGAAAAATGTGCATCTTAGACTCTGTGATATAGTGTGTCTTCTTGAAATGCATAATTTAAAGATAGATATTTACAAGGAGATACATTAGCATCAGACCCTAGTGCTATGTTTGTATCTGTAGAGGACACTGTATTTACTGTATTACTTAGAACAATAGCTCAGTTTAGTTGACTTAATTAATTGTGCAGAACCAGAGAAAAGTATACATGGTTCATCACTTACTCTTAGTTATTATGTTTAAATCGGCACAGAATTTTGCTCTCTTTTGTCTAAAGTGCATACTTCAGAAACCCTCATCAATTCAAGTCTTTTTTTACAGTTTAAGATCTTGGAACATTGCTGGGTTGCAGCAAGGTGAATGCTCTTCATAGAAATATAAAATGTTAGTGCTATAATGAATGCTAGGGTTGGAGAACATGACTCCAAAAAGATATTCCCAAGTTTATTCAGGTAGGTAGTAGCAAAGGTTTAAAACTCTTTGATTCTTAGTCCAGTATTCTTCCATTTAGACAATGCTATCTTTTAAGAGTTGATGATTGCTGGAAGAATGGAAAAAAGAGGGAAATAAATTTCTATGTGATAAAGACGTGTAAACCTTAAGCTAGTGAAACATTTTTAAAACATTGATTTTAATTAGGAAGGTAACTAGCCCTTTCATGTTCTGCTCTAAATTATCATAGCATTTTATTTAAAAATTTTTCTCCTTTTCTTAAGCATTTAAAAAAAATTAAACCAAACAAAAATATTGACCTTTTCTTCTGATCTCCTACACTGGTAGAGAAGCCATTGTTCTCATGTCTAGAATGGATGAAGGCATTTGAGAGAATTTACTGTGAGAATTGGAAGTTTCCATATAAGTCCCTAAATTTTTATCCATGTTTACAATATTAGTTTTTAAAAATATTTGGCTTCCTCATAGTTGTGTTTAGGATTTCTCTAAGCAGCCACAAATCATTTTCTCCTCATCTTGGTTTTATTATCTAATCTGGATGTGAAATGATTTACTTGTATCAAAAACAGGAAGTGCCTTTCTAGATTCTGTGGACTGGTGAAATTTCTGCAACGATATATATTTTGTACCACTCAAATCATTAGTGTCCTAGAAAAAAAAAAGGTAATTATTGATTCTTCTTTTTTTTTTTGTAATGTAAAATGCCTTAAAAGATCACTTAAGTTGTCCCTCAGTGTCTTGGTTCCAAGATCCCTGTAAATACTAGATTTGTGAATGTTCAAGTCCCTTATATGGAATGGTGTAGTATTTACATGTGTAGCTACACACATCTCCTGTTATTTTAAATCATTTCTAGATTACTTATAATACCTGGTACGATGTAAGTATGTATTAATAGCTGGTAGGCTGTATTATTTAGGGAATAATGACAAGAAAAACACAGAAGTAGTTTTCCCCCAAATATTTTTGATCTGTAGTTAGTTGATATCCTGCAATATGCAAGAACTTTGGCAAGTTCCCTTCCTTACCATAGCTGGCCTTTTTCTCTTTACTATTTACACTAGTATTTATAGAAAAATAATAGTCTTAATGAATGGTTCTCACACTTTAGTATTCCTTAGAGTCACCTAGAGGTCTAGTAAGGCTACTGAGTCTTAACCTTACACTTTCTGATACAGTAAATCTGGGATGGGATATAAGAAGTTACATTTCTAACAGACACTCAGGTGATACTGAAGTTACTGATACAGCTACTACACTGAAAACCAACAACCTAGATGAATAAAAAATTTAGAAAGGGAAAGAATTGTATTCTATTTCTTGTAGCATAGCAGGATTGGAAAAATAAATTACAGTATCTAGAAATAGCCTTGCCAAATGTAGAAATGTTATAGGTTACCTTGTCATGCTCTCTTGCTTAAGATTTTAAAAGGGAAGTAGATACTACTTTCAAAATGCATTCTGTCATCTCTGTGAAAGAGCTTTCCCATGATTTCAAAAACAGACATCTAGTTTGTTAAGCATAGGTACCACTTTGTGTGCTGTGCTAGACCTGAACAATTCATGCTTTCCATCATCTTTGCCTCAGGTTCAAGAGTAGTAGTATGAAATTCCTAACCTAAGAATGGGAACAGACTTTTAAGTTATCAGTTTATCGATCCTTTTTGAGCTATTCTATTGATTTGTTGTTTTCTAAAGGAATAGTATGGAGAGTTTAGAATCAAATCATTTTTTATTACATTTGCAGTTTATTATTCAACAAAAGATTCTTGTTTATCAGTATTTATGATGATTGGTATTGACATAACTAACACTTTTGTATATGCATACAATCACCTATATATAGGTAGTTTTATATACTATATTACAGACGTGCTATAAAAATAAAATTCCTCTATAATCTCAGTGACTTGGGAGGGTGAGGATTACAAGTTTGAGGCCAGCCTCAGCAATTTAGTGAGACCCTCAATTTAGCTAGATGCTGTCTCAAAATTTTAAAAAGTACTGGGGATGTAACTCAGTAGTAAAGTATCCTTGTGGGTCTTTGAGTTCAATTTCTAGTACCATAAATAGGTAATTTAAAAATTCCTTACCACAAACCCCATATTCCTAATGAAAGTTTTTCTTATAAAATGTAAACTATACGAGAGGCTTCCAAGTTAGACATCTTTAAGATAAATAATGATTCATTCATTCAACAGTTAATTTACTTATAATTTGCTTATTGAGGTAAACTTGAACTATATAGACTCTGTATTTAAGGAGTTTATGTTTTGGTGGAAAGAAGAGGCAATAGCCAATAAAAAATGGTTGTGTAATTTTCTCATCATTATGAAGTGCTCCCACTTTCTCTGGTTGTTGCATGAGTGACCTTGAGTATTGCCATATGTGCTTTGGTTTATGTAATCTGCTTTGAAAAAAAATGTATATCACTTTCAAAAACTAGCAACTCATTTCCTTCTTTTCATACCACAACACTCATTGTGATAATCAGCATTGTTGACCTTGTAGTTCTTGCTGTTTGTTTTCAAAAGCGTGAGTTGGTTTCATTGTTTCCCAAGGGCTAATGTAGGAATGATGACAGTACAAAACATTTAAATGGGTACTAAGTCTAGTAGAGCTCCACATGGTTATCTAACTTTAGAACTCATCTAGCTGTTTATTTTCCTTTAGTCATATAAGAACTTCTTTGACTACCTGCTAAATCACTGGTATATTAAAAGTTTTTTTTCTTTTCCTTTTAATTTCTACTTACTACTCTTTCTAATCATTATTTTAATAGCACCTTACCAATTCTTTTTCAGTTCATAGTTTTATCTTTAAACTGGTTCCAGTGTGCCATTCTTCTAAAAAAAAATTCTGGTAAATACTTTGTTTTTACTTTCTTTTTTCTTTCTTTCTTTTGGGGGAATAGGATTGATCCCAGGAGCACTTTGCCACTAAACTACTTTCCCAGCCCTTTTTATTTTTTAATTTGAGACAGGGTGACCTTGACCATATGCTTCTCCTGTCTCAGCCTCCTGAGTTGCTGGGATTACAGGAATGTCCCACCACCCTGGCCAGATGTTGAATTACTTATGCTTTTGCCATATTATTGGACTCTTTGATTTCTCGTATGTACACCTTTCATTGCACTTTATCATAGTGGCATGCATACAATCAGTATGCAGCAAATATTTCATTAGTTGAATTGTTTATCTCTCCACCCAAGTCAGAGCTTGTCTTTGGAATTATGTGCTTTAAATGTGATTTTTTTTATTTATTCTTAAATGAATTCTGTCATCTTTATGTGAGAATATAAATTTTATAGCTCTTCTGTTTATGAAGTCAGACTCAACTTTTAAGTCTCTTTCTATATGTTGGCCAGGTTCATAATCTTAGTGTCAGCAAAAATCAGTATTAAGCAAAATTCATTTGAGATAAAAGCAACAACAGCAGCACAATTCTCAAATCTGTATTCTGTGTAGAAGAGAAAACTAGCCACTTTTTATTATGTGGTTTTGTGGGGCATGTTTTGACAATTCTGCTGGTTTGGCTTTCCCTCACCCTTCCTGGGTTTAACTGATTTGATTTAAGACACACATGTGTCGCCTCGTAGATTTAATAGATTTTTAAACAAAGAATGATAGAAAATATTTTTATTTGTAATACAAAATAACAAAAGCATTAAAACCTAATGATAAAATAAAGTGTTACAAAGATTTACATTTCTGAAAGGAAGGAATTATTAGTGGCTATAAGATGAGTTGGGAGACTGTTAGGGTCCCTTAGGTAAGTGGTGTTTGGGTTCAAAGCAACTTGATAGGGAATGAATTGAGTGTCAGGTTCTGTATGAATTATATAGCTATAATGAATAGGAATTGGCACTTTGCAGAATGTCAGCAATTAGAGATACAGATTAGAGGCCAGTCAAGGATATTAGTTATTTCTAGGTAACTGCTTTATGCTATTCTGCTGCCTAGTTCATATTATATCATTCTTCCCCCATGCTCAAATTCTCTACTCTGTCTTTTGAAGTCCAGCTCATACCCAGTCTTTTCAGAAGTTACTTTCAAGTGCTGTTTAACGGGGAAAATAATGAACTCAAATTATCCTTATGCCTCATATTTGATATTTATTATTTATTGCCCATTATTTTTTTTCTTGTGCGTCTTCTCTAACTAGATTGTGCCTTATACATAATATGTAGATGATCTTGAGTTGAGGGTTTTTGTAGTACTTATTTTTTTCTTTAATAGATAAAATAATCCAATATCAAATTAGATAAACTGCATTCTCTAAATTACTCCAGGTTTAAATGTAAAGGGCCCAGAAAGGTTCTTAGAAAGTAACCAATTTTATAGTCTTTAAATTTAGATTTGCAATAATGATGTTTTGGAGAAAATGATCACAGTACAAAGGTTTATAAAGCAACTCAGTATTTAGGCTTCTGCAACTTCAATTCTCCTCTCTGTATGGTTTTGCTCCAGTTTCCTTTTTATAGTTTACTGGTAAACCCTCTGGTTGTGAAACATAAAGAACTGGTCCTTCTGTTCTTTGAGGTACTGACATCTAAATGGTGAAACTGTTTGCATAATGTTCCAGGATTCATTGAAGAAGTTTGCTCCACAGCCACAGAAGTAGTTATAGTTTATAAATCAGGGTCCTAGAAAGTAGTACTTCTGTGAGGTTGTCTTTAATCCTCCAAGTGAGACAATTCAAAGACACTTTTACACAAAACGCTTCAGTTAGTGTTTCTATGTGACTAGCATCTCAATTCTCTTTTAAAGGACTTTTTACTTTCTTTTTGAATGAAATACTTAGTTATTTGTTTCCATGACTGTATTTCTATGTCTCTTAAAACATATGGCCCATTTAAAGCATTTATATAGAATTTTCTTCAACTTCGTTTTCCCTTGAAGTTTCTCATGAACTAATGTTTCAAAGTTTGATCAGAGAGGTGAAAAATCTTTTTTTAAAAGAATGTATACAGTTGAATATATCAGAATTAAGTCATTTGTATCAGAATTATAGTCTCAAATATATAGTAATATCATTAAGCTCACTCCAACAAGGAATGGAACTAGGTTATATCAGGGCATTGTATTTTAGAACATCTTCATATCATAAATATTATCATTATTGCATCATTAAATCTGTGTCATTTACTGAGTATTTACAGTGTGAGACACTATATATTTTCTGTTATTTAACCTATAAGATCTCAGTTATTAATTTTATAGTTATTTATACTCATTTTATAGGAAGTTTTCTCCCAAGGGTCAGGGAGACTATTTGACTTGTCAGCCAATACATGTACTAGATTACCTATATTAAATATTGGATAAATTTGCCTCTTGTCAGACAATAACAGTCAAACTTCAACAGGTGTAGGGCCATTCCTGTGATCTTGGTTCAGGATGAGTTTTTCCCAGAAATCCCACATTGGAACTCAAAATACATTTTTCATAGAAAAATTTTGTTATATGTGACAAAGAGATTCATGACTCTGAATACTTAAGTATACTGTGTGTCTCTGCACACTACCATGTAAACAGAATGGCTACTGAATACCATGACTTCTCTGAGAGAATACCTTGTTACACAGTTTTCAAATGGACTTGAGGAATAAAGCCCCTATTTGATAGGTAAGTTGGAGGCTGTAGCCTATAAGCAACATGATGAACCTTCTCTGTAGAACTTGAAGTCATGTTATAAATGTTGGTTATAGATTTTGAGACCTCAAAATATAAAGCCTGAGAAATTTTGAGCTTCTCTAAGGAAATATGGATGAAGAACTCTAAATACCCCTCCTTCTCTGACTTCCTTCTATCTGCTTCCCCATCACCTCTTGAGTTGAAGTGGCTTCTGAAACTAATCTGAGAAGCCTAGGTTGCTGGAAGCAGTGGATGACTAACCCCTGCTTTAGGCCAGTTTCTTCATTTCCAGATGAAGAACACAAAGCTTACAGAAGCTAAGTGACTTCCTGAAGTCACAGAGCTATTTCAGGCACACAGTTAATTTCTGACAGGACTAGATGTGATGATCAGTGTTCAGTACTTTCTTGCTGTTATGAATGCCTTCAAGCATTGCTTAAATCGAAGAACTAAATCTTCACATAACAAGTTTAGTGTTATTTTTACCATACATCAAGTCTTTGAAAATAAACTTCCTTTTCACAGTGCCCAGATAAGAATTAATATTAGTATATCACTCCACTGTTTGAGTAACACTTTTTATATATTATTTGATCCTTCCAGCCCTAAGAGTAGGAGGGACAGTGTTTTATCACTCTTCCTACTTTAGAGATACAGACTTAGAGTAATATCATACAAGGTACACAGCCAGAATTTAAAACTAGATTTTCTTAGCATAAGATTTGGAATTTGACTCAACTTAAGTGAACTGGTCTGGCAAGACTGGGTCACAGAAACAAACTGCTTGATTGTAGTGATGGTGAATTAGAGTGGGTCACTTGGGTGGAAAGGGTGAGATTTGAGAAAAGGCCTTGATCATTAAACTTTATGGTGAGGGAAAATTTGCTAAGCTAAAGATGTATAAGCTTAAATAGTAACTGGAGTTTGTATGCAATTTGTGAATTTTATTGAGATAATATGATAGGAAGGAGCATTCTCTCACACCCAAGTTTGAATATTTCTTTTTTGTTATTAATTAGCTGTGTGATCTTAGATGAGTCAGTTGACCTTTCTGAGTCTTGGTGGTCTCATCTATAAAATGAGAATAATAATATTAACCTCATAAATATAATGATATTAACTTCTTTTGACAGTGCTCAAAAGTCTTATTTTCCTCTGTATTTCAATATTTTCGGTGATTACATATCTAAATTTGAATTGGTTAAATGTTCCTATACTGACTGCAGGACTGCTAGGGACATCAGAAAGAGACCAGCTACTGTGCACCAGAGAACTTCTCTTGCTTTTTATTGTGACAGATTGATCTCTGACCCTATCAAGTCTGGGTCTCATTTTATTTATTTATTTATTTTTGTGGTACTGGGGATCCAGAGCCTTGGGCTTGCTAGGCAAGCACACTACCAGCTCTGGTTTCCACTTTTTATTTTAGTTATAAAGGGATTAAATTTTCTATGAATTAGTAGTGAATTGTTTCATCATTAATTAATGTTTTTATTTTTTCTAGTTATATAAATTTGGCGAGACAGTTTCTATTGTTTTTTGGACAGACACTTGGAGACCAGAAAGCTTTTTTGACAAAGTCAAAAAGAACAGACAGAATGGCATGCACACATTATGCTTACTAGGTAAGAGTTTGGAGTTTCCTTAAAGTCATAATATGGTATTGGTGGCATTAGAAATTAGCATTGTCATTCTGGAAAGCAGTATGGAGACCCTCCCCCCACTCCCAATTAGAAATGGAAGCACTATATGACCCAGCAGTATGGAGACCCTCCCCCCACTCCCAATTAGAAATGGAAGCACTATATGACCCAGCTATCCCGTTCTTTGATATGTATCAAAAAGATCTTAAAGCAGCTTACTGTAGCCATACAGCCACTCAGTGTTTATAGCAGCATAGTTCACAATAGCCAGGCTATGGAACCAACCTAGGGGCCCATGAACAGATGAATGGATACAGAAAATGTGGTGTATATACACAATGGAGTTTTACTCAGCCATAAAGAAGAATGGAATTATGGCATTTGCTGATAAATGGATGGAACTGGAGACTCTTCCTAAGTGAAATAAACCAGACCCAGAAAGTCAAGGGTTCAAATGATTTCTCTTATACATGGAAGTAGGACTAAAATAAGGGGAAGAAAGAGAAAGTCTGGGGAGTAGGGGGGTTCGATGAAAATAGAAATCAGTGGAGTAAAGGAAGGGGATTGAGGGGAGGGAGGAGGGAAAGTGGAATAAATAGGACCAAACTTTCCTATTTACATATGTGAATATGCCACAGTGAATTTCATCTTTATGTGTATCCATAATACACTAATTTTTAAAACTATACAAAAAAGTCACAGTATGGAGTTGTTAGATTGATCTGATTTAGATTTTGTGTTATGGTGAAAACTGTTCTGTGGTTAGTTAACTAGAAGTTAGAAGGACACAGTCTAGCAATTTTATGTGTATGTGTCACTTTTTGTACTCTCAGGGAAACACTGTCTTCTCCATATACAACATGGCTATTCCTGCATATATACAATAGTTCATGCTGTTACCTCTTATGACCTGTGGATCCTCTCCAATTTTTCTGTATCTTACCTATTTGTCCGTCGAGGCCTTCTTTTTGTTAACTTATTGCAAGTCAGCAGACTTATATTTATTCTTACCATTAAATATCCTGCATCTTCCTACAGTGTTTCTTGAAGTTTATAGTATTGGTGCTTTCAGAATTACAGAATGATAAATCCAGAAGAGACTCTGAAACTTGTTTTACAGATGAAGTTAAAACCTGGTAACAGCAAATAATTTTCCCCAATGCCATGCAGCTAATTTGTGGCAAAACTGGTAAAATCCAGATAGTCAACTATTCATTGTTCTCTTCACTGAACCATCCTGTCCAAATCCTATTTCCTGTTTGGTATAGAAAGAGCTAGGATTGCTTTCTCTGTATAGCAACATCATGGAAGCAATAGGACATGGGCTATGTTCCTCAACAGAGGTCCTGAAAATGTACTGACTCAGATTTGTTAGTCCCTATTCTAATAGCATGTATTACAGAAACACTAGTACTAAAGCTTTATTCTCTAGCTGATGAGCAGAGCACACTAACTGACATCTTTGACCCCTGAAATGATACTTAGTTAGAATCAGAAGATAAAATCCCAGTGCTTCTACTTACTATTCCACTTACTGGCTAGACAATATCATGGAACATTCCTTAACTTTTGTCTTCATATTTATTGAATAGAAGAAATCCCTATTGCCTTATGGGATTGTTTAAAGCAGTACTTCTCAAACTATTTCTGATAAAGGACAAGGGTTTGTTTGTTTGTTTGTTTGGTTTTTATGTGTGTATTTTATGTGTGTGTGTGTTTTAAATATTTTACGTCCTATTCTTTTATTTCAGTGTTAGATAAGTGTTTGTAAACAGTTACTCTTCATTTGTTGCTTTGTCAATTACTGGTAACAGAATGCTCACATAATGGCATCAGTCCTAAGAACATACTTTTAATTATACTGTTTTGTTGTTACTGTGAAATCACCCAGGAGGATGAACCCATGATTTTATCCTCTATAATAATACAGATATGCAAAACATTGAAAAGATTTTCATTTGCAAAAACTTTTCATTTATTGGCGTAACATGTCCATTTTATAACATTATTCAATAATATATACTTTTGTACAACATAATCACTATCAAATTCAATCAATATGTCTTAATAGAAAAGATTATAACTCTCTTTCAATAATGGGTGGTGTTTCCTGTGGGGTACAAATTAGAAATTAATGTTCAGAGCAGGAATTAGCAAACTGGTGCCCATGTGTCAGCTCTGGCCTGCTGCCTTTTTTTGTGAAAAAAGTTTTATTGGAACATGGTCACACACATTCATTTCTGCATTGTCTGTCGCTACTTTTGTGCAACAGTGGCATTGAGGAGTACTAGTAGCAGAGACTTGATGATGTTCAGAACCTAAAATAATTGTCATCCAGACTTTTGTAGAAATCTGCCAGCTACTGACCTGGAGTGAAATTTTATCTAATCCCATGTGTTGCACCCTGTATCTTCTCAGTGACTCTCTTTCCATCTGAATTATTTTATTAACTTGGGTTGATTTCTTTCCTGCTTCATAAGAACAGGGATTTTGCTTGTTTATTATTCTCTTTAAATGCCTCAAATTCTGGCACAGTGAAGCTGTTCAGTAAATATTTATGGAAGTTAATTGGTTAAAGTTTTTTTTTTTAGTTTATTTTCTCAGACTTGCTCTTATTACCCATTAACACAGAAAATGTTTAACTCTTTCTAGTGCATTTAGTTATAGCCAAATTACATTCCCTTTATTCTATTCACTTTGACACCTAATTAATTCTAGATTTTGTTTGGGCCATAAGTATTTATCTGGCTTATATCTCTAACCCACAATTAGCTGTTTGATATATTTTCTAATTTTAGTTTATTGCCAGTTGGATTTAGTGCTTTTATTAGCAGTTAATTAGCTGTATAGTTTTATCCTTGATTCCCATGAGAAGATGCTGGTCTTTACTTTTTCCTAAGCCTTACTATCAAGAACACTGTAATACACTTATTAGTTTGGTGTGGCCTGCACCAAAATTATGTATATCCATCAGTGGGTTGAAACTCAGAGTAGACTGACAGGGGAGGACAGTCTACAGCTGTTAAAAGGAATTTTATTAAAAGAAGAAATACAAGTATATAAGTATATTTAATTGAGGAATAAAAATGAGGATTCATTGGTGCTCAGATACTAGAGTGGATATATGTTTTACAATAATGATCTTATTGTCAAATGACATTTCTGAAGCTTAAAACTGAGAGTTTTTAAAACAGGGAGAAAAGTATCTAAAAGTTAGGCTACTTTCTATTCTTCCCATAAGTCCATTAAAGATGAGGGAAAGGAGAGTCAGCAAGATACATCTTTTGGAAAACTTTGAAAAGGCAGGTAGAAAATGAGCTTATAAGGATATTTATATTACTGTGCTATAAACAATGTTCTCTGTTTAAAAACATAAGAAAAAATGTAAAAAAGAAGAAAATCATAGGGTATTTATTGAGCACTACTTCCATGCCCAATGTGGAATCAGGTTCTTTTGGAATACTAGGGAAGTATTAACATGAGTTCTACTCTCAGAGTTTTGAAATCTAGCTTGGAACTAATGTGTTATGCACACGAAAGTTTAAAAAGCAATTAAGTTCTATTGTATGGAGAAACAGGAAGGACAAACAAGAACTTTGGCCCTTGAATTCTCTAAGAGGTGTCTCTTTTCTTAGCTTTCCTGGGAAAAGACAAACAAGGTTAAACAATGTATCTTCCTTGCTTCATTAACAAAAGCAGGAACAGGGTATGAAGTATAGGATGTCATGATTCCAAATCCTCAAACCATAGATCTCATCATTTAATCATCTGGCATTCTCATCATTTAAATTAGTATGTATTTATTGAATGCCTCCTGTCGGCCAATAAACCATGAGAATAAATCATCGTAGGAAACCACAGAGAATTTAAAATTTCCTTATCCAACACCCATACATATGATGTAACCAGTGGTTTTGTAAAGATAGTGTTAATTGTATAGATATTTCCAAGACCAAAGATAGAGAAATTCTGAAGATTAAAAAAAAAAAAAAAGAATTACAATGTATATTGTTTAAAGCGTGGGTAGTAGGAGAGCCACCTAAGTAAATTTATCCAGTAAACATTTATGAAGTTATCACCTGGGTGCTTCACATTAAGCACTGTCACTAAGTCCTGGCACTAAGATGAGTAAGAGAATCTCTTACATTCTAAAAAGTAGAAGAAAAGAGGAAAATTTATGACTTGTGGGATGACAAGGAAAAAAAATAGTATACCTGATTGGCTAAAGACTAATTTGCTGATACAATCTTATGTTCAACTAAAAAGCATTTGCCTGTAAAAATTCTCCTCAACTCTCTTTATTATAAAAATCAGATTCTATAAAGCATATCATTAAAAATATTTTTTAAAAATTGAAAATATGAAAAACGATCTTATTGTCAAATGACATTTCTGAAGCTTAAGGTGAATAAATTAATAAATGTGTTATACTTTTCAAAATCTTATAAATATCACTGAAAAGTAATCTTAAAGTCAACTTATACCATTAACTGTATTAGAGGGCATGTTTTCAATAACATTCCCATATGTGCCAGGCAGGTGGAAGTATTAAATAATGATATTTTAAATGTGAAAAAATATTTCACCACTGGTTTCAAGAACATTTAAATCTTACATATAGAGATTAATCTCTCCTGAAATTTTTAAGCAAATTCGTTAGTATCATTTATAAGAAAAACTTTTATATTCACTTAAGAAAGTTGTAGAAGTCTATCAAAGCTTCCTCAGTTGCACTATATTTATTTTTACAAAAACAAACTTTGGCTGAACCATTTGTTTTGGCATGTAAAACAGGAAGCAGCTGTTGCTCTTGCTGTTGTGTGCAGAGTTCCTGTGAGGATGTAAAAGATTCTGCTTTTTCACCTTTTACCAAATAATTCATCTAAACCATCAGTGATTAAAAGTGTAAAAGATCAAATATTTGTGATGTGTGGACTGTCAAGCTTCATGAGAGCCAGCATGATGTCTGAGCAGGTTCCTGGATGCCCCAGTACTGGGACAGTATCTAACACACAGTCAGTGCTCTGAAGCCATTAAAAGTACGAGTACTTGGTATTAAAGTATTTCTTCATAATTATGACATGTTTTGTCATTCATAAGAAAGTAGAAGTTTCTTTGAAAAATGTGATAAGAATCTTTTTTCTCTTTAAGTTGCATCCATTAATTCTTGTGCCTGACAAATCGGTCAGAATAGGAATATGACAAGACTTTTCAGTTGAGTCTATATAGTTACCAGCTAGTAAAAATGAAAACAAAGATTTTGATTAGCTGTTAGGTAGTGTACATGCCAATACTTTTCTACTTCTTTTCTTTGTCTTCTTTTCCAGTAGGAAATTAGATCCTTGCAGGAGGGTCTCAGTGCCAAGCTCATGTTTGTTTTCTAACTAGTGGCCTTTACACAACCACAAGCTGTTCTCTGATTTCCTTAAGAAAATGACTGGACACAGTGTGACCTTACACTCTCACATGAACATTTTGGAAACATTTGGGAAGAATGTTTCCACAAAATTTAGGTGATTCTTAATCAAAGTTTACAGTAGGGTTTTGGATAAAGTATTCTTAATTAAAATTAAAAGAATTATTTTTCATTTCCAACAGACATCAAAGTAAAGGAGCAGTCTTTGGAAAATCTAATCAAGTAAGTTCTTATTCTGAGAATGCTTGCATATATTTTAATGCTTTCAACTAGTCAATAAGTTCTACTTAAATGATATGAGTTCTAAAGATTACTGAAAATCAGCTTTTAAATAACAGCTAAACATTACTTTTATGAAATGGTAAGCAGTGTGATATTGCAGTGGAAATTGCAGTAGGTTTCATAGATTCACCCTGAGAACAGCATCTAATAGTAAATCAGCATTTGGGGGATGAATTAACACATTGGGAATCAAAAAACATGAGTTTGAGTTCCAAGTTTTCCTCAAGTATTGTGCTCTTGGGCAGTACATGTTCGTTTCTGAGACCTTATTTCCTCATATGTATATTGATAGCAAATATTCTTGTTTGCTTAGAGATGGTAGCCAATATAGTAGACACCACCCACACAAGACTCATGAGCACTTGAAATGTGGCTAGTATGACTGAGGAACTGAATTTTTCATTTAATTAATTTAAAATGGATATTCCATTTTTTGGAAAACT
The DNA here is from genome assembly GCF_045843805.1 of Urocitellus parryii. Classification (NCBI taxonomy): domain Eukaryota; kingdom Metazoa; phylum Chordata; class Mammalia; order Rodentia; family Sciuridae; genus Urocitellus; species Urocitellus parryii. The sequence continues at coordinate 84,968,669 of NC_135541.1, read as the reverse complement.
TGTAAGTTGTTTGGAACAACTTCATTATATAAATCTATATGACCATAAATTTTATGAAATTTAAATACAGATCAAGTATTTCCAAAGAAAATTAATATCCAAGATGTTCTGTATGTATATGCCAGATTTCAAAAACTCAGTATGAACACAGTCTTTTTAATAATTTATATGTGAATAAATATTAAAATATATTTTGATTGAGTTGAATTAAATATATTATTAAAATTAACCTTGCCATTTTTTTTTTCATGCCAGAGATTGAACCCAGGGGCACTTAACCACTGATCCACATCCCTAGCCCTTTTTTATATTTTATTTAAAGAAAGGGTCTTGCTGAGTTGCTGAGACTAGCTTTGAATTTGTAATCATGAGGCTACTGGGATTACAGGTGTGCACCACCACGAGCAGCTTAACTTTGCCTTTTTAAACTTTTGTTATTGTTGCTGCTGGAAAATTCGAGATTATGTTGTGGCTTGTATTGTATTTCTACTGAATAGCACTGACTTAGAATTGTTTTGTGAGCTAGTAGAATAATCAAAACAATTTCGTGTTCTTGGGCAAGAATCAAGCAGAGGTAGTGTAGGGATTTCTTCTCCCAGAGAAAGAGAAGGACTAGAAATGTTGTCCCTGATGAGAAAGGTGATAAGCATTGTGAAAGCCGCAGGGGCCATTGGTCCCTACCATCAAATAGTGTTAGTGGACAGGACCATTTACATCTGTGGACAGATAGGTATGGACCCTTCTAGTGGACAGCTTGTACCAGGAGGGACAACAGCAGAAACTAAACAAGCTCTTACAAACATGGATGAAACTGTGAAAGCTGTAGGCTGTGACTTCACTAATGTGGCCAAAGCAATGTTTGATTGGCTGATATGACTTTAGTACTATCAATAAATCTATAAACAGTATTTTAAGAGTAATTTTCCTGCTAGAGCTGCTTACCACGTTACTGCTTTAAAGGAATACACATTGAGATGGAAGCAGTAGTTGTTCAAGGACTTCTCACAACAGCAACTCTATAAATGTGCGACATGTCTTTAAATTAACACCTTGATTTTTACAATTGATGTTGGAAAATGTACATGTGACTAAAATATCTGAAGTTACCATGGAAATACCATATCATAGAGGGATTTGACATGAATTGAATATTAGATAATGAATCCAGTTACTGATGCTATAAATTACACTTATGTGCACTCATTGCTGAATATGGGAGAAGAGATGATCATTATATAGTCATTTAAGTAAATAAAAGTACAGGGGAATTAACATGTAGGAAAGACAAGTTATTGTTCCTGAAAAATAATAAAAGGCAAATGTAATTCAGTTAAATTCTATTAATTTATTGGGTGAAATATTTAGTTCTCATGTTAGACATGTGATTCTGCCTTTTCCTGAGTAAATTTTCAATCTTGAATGGTAGAAGTAAAAGAGAAGAAAGTGGGCCAAATTTTTATAGAGACAGTATTTTTTTTTCTTAATGGAAATAAAATAGACAACCAGATTTCCCTTAAAAAAGTCATAAAACACTAACATCTAACAATTTGATTACTATGATTATTAGGTAAACCTGGTAGGCTTTTTAGACATACAAAAGGAGACATATATCCAAGATTTTCAGTTCTTTACTCCTTTTGTTTTCTTAGGGGTGAATTGAAAAAAGAAATATGTAGTTTAAACATGTTAATAAAAAGATGCCTAGCATGTGCCAGGCTCTAGAATCAATTCCCAGCATGACAAACAGTAATAATAAAAAATAAAAAGACTATAGAACCTGATTAAGCTACAATATAGGCCACATTGACAACTTTTTAAAAATTATTTTTGCCTGAGGAATCACTTTAAACGAAGAACACATTGACTTAGACATTGATTCCTGTGATCATTTCAGTGAGATCAGAGGACAGTTGAAATAGAGCAGTGTAAAACAGCTTAACAAAATTTGAACATCACTGTGTTCTTAAAAGTCATTATCAAGTAGCCAGGTGAGGTGGCACATACCTGTAATCCCAGGACTTGGAGGCTGAGGCAGGAGCATTGCAAGTTGAAGACCAGCCTCAGCAACGTAGTGAGACCTTGTCTCAAAAAGAAAAAAAGGGCTGGGCATGTAGCTCAATGGTGGAGCACCTCTGGCTTTAATCCCCAGTGCTACCAAAACAAGAAGGGGAAAAAAAACAATGAATACCAAGTGAAAACTCCAGACAAAATGTAGGCTATACGATTTAAGTATACCTGGAGGAGTAATTGCATTAGTAAAGTATTGTGTAATTTCATGACTAAGAACAATGACTTCTAATTTTGTGCATATAGGGGCAGGAAGATTTATGAACCTCCTCAGTATATGCATGTAAACCAAGCAGCCCAGCAACTTCTGGAAATTGTTCAAAATCAAAGATTACGAGGAGAAGAACCAGGTACTCAAGACCCTGTATGGGCCTTCATATTATTATTCCTCTGGTGCTACATTGAGATAGGTCAATAATTTAATGCCTGACACAGATGTGCATACATATATATTCCTCCACTGAAATGTAAATGTTTTTGCATAATTCCAGAAAGTGAGGATTTTTCACCAGCTAATCAGATTTGATATAATTATGTTAATGTATAAATAATTTGATAAAATAGAGAACTTTGATTTTGGCTCTAATAAATGGTGAGATCAGTCCTGTAAAAATATTTTTATTTGCCTTATAGTCCTTGTGAACATTGAGATCAGGATTTTTTTTTTCAGGGTAAAAACAAAGAAAATTTATCTTTATATTCCTAATAACTAGATATAGTGGTAGTATAGAAAAAATATGAATTGTCAGTAAATCTTTATTAAGGATATTGTCATATACTGTCTTTGAATACTTGTCCTCTGATAAGAAAGATAACATTAAGAAATTCTTGAGTGACATTGCATATTTTATTCTCATTAGTAATCTTGCTAAATTCATGAAACATAGTTTGCAGGAATGTTCTGCATTCATAACTTCATGCCAAGTTCTTTGCATGTCTACTTTTCCTGGTATAAATCATTTCCCCATTTTGATCACTGTTCAATCAGGACTATTTTCCCAACTAAACAATGAAACCAGTAACAGGTCAGCCCTTCAACTGTAGCACCATAGTAAATGATACTAAAATTCGCTAAAGTTGGTTATTCTGAACTTAAAGCATAAATAATACCAAAATGCCTATTACTTGTAAAGGACTCTATAGTTTACTAAATACTCTTATATCCATTGTCTTAGCCTTCACAACTACCATTTAAGAGTGGTGGTATTAAATTTTTGAAAATGAGAAAACTGAAGTTTGTCACATAGCTAATGAGGTGGCCAACCAGAAACACAAAGCTATGTATTTTTCTTATAATCCCATTGTTTTTCTGGTATATCTTGATTAATATTAATTTCAAGAATTTATTGAAAGTATAAGTACGTCACAAACATGTTCACTTAGAATCTGTTTTAAGATAAATGTTATGAAATTGTAAGGAAAATAGATACATCTGTTTATTAAATCCTTAAAATGTAAGCTTCTGTAATCTCTTGGAATTCTCAATAAAATAATTGATCTATAGTGAATAGCTAAGGTGATTTAAAGATAATGGGGGCTTCTTTAAATGTACTTGTTGTACTAATATGTTTGCATATTGAACAGGATGATGTATTTACTGAATTAAATGTCAGTATCTTTTTTTTTTTTTTTTTTTTAATAGCAATCACAGAGGAGACACTCTGTGTTGGCTTAGCCAGGGTTGGAGCTGAAGACCAAAAAATAGTAGCAGGCACTTTACAACAGATGTGTACTGTGGACTTGGGAGAACCATTGCATTCCTTGGTTATCACAGGAGGCAGCTTGCATCCACTTGAGATGGAGATGTTAAGTCTGTTTTCCATACCAGAAAACACCTCAGAATCCCAAAGCATCGATGGACTCTGAACATGGACATTTTCTACTCTGGCACATTAATTTCAGTTAGATATGGATATACACATCTTTGTATAACAAATTAAGCAGGTCTTTTGTTTTAACTAGTAAGTATAAAACAAATAAGCAAGAAGAAAGAAACCAACAATGCTTGATTTCCTGTGGCAATAAGTTTTTCCCCATGTTATCATTAGTTGTTGCTATTTTGTCAGCTTTTCAAGATGTACACACATGGAGCAAGTTAAGCTGGAAAACTTGTAAATTGACGTCCATAGAATCATTTTAAAAGCAGATTTTGTCTTTGAGAGCAGTAATATAAGGTAGTTGGTGCAGAGTATAACTTAGAGGAGGTGTAAGGTGAATCACTTGAATCCTAGTTTTAAAGGGTAAGAAATGTAGGAGTGGCAAGTAAAACAAATAAAAGAACTGGTAATAAACACTTCACATATTGATTTTTTTTTTTTTCATAAAATGTCAGCTGTCCTGACTGTAAGATGAGTTAATCCTGACAGCGCCTGGTATCGGGACTTCTAAACAATGGTGGGAGGAATAGCTGTCCACCCAGCAACCGACTCAGAGCACATGGCATACAATGACTGCCTTCTGAACAGGGTGTCTTGGTTAGTTGACATCTTAATTATGTGACTCATTTTGTATTTTGGAAGTTATATAATTGTTGAATTATAAATGTTCAGCTAGCCATGTACTGTTGCTATTTGATTTTAAATAGACTCTTTCACACCAAGCAGACAGATGGAAAACTTGCTGACTACAAAATAAATTTTTAAGAATTCAGATTTGAAGACAACAAGAGATTGGTCAAAATCCATCATAGCACTTAATTTAGTAAAGATGCCTTCATATTTATGCAGGTAGTTACATTCTCCTTACTGGTTCTAGATAACTCTCATTTATTGTACTTTATGACCATAAAGTTTTATACTTTGGTCAGTTCAGAATAGAAATAGCTTTGTTACATGTTAGTTCAGTTAGTCCAGTTTTGAGTATTTCCATGGCCTAATGAATTTGACCTCTTTGCTTAGTAAGTTCATTGAAAGTTGAACAAAAATTCCCCAGTTTCATGATCTTATCAATTATCAAGAAATTATTTTTACTTATTGGAGATAAAAGATTTTTATGTATGTGATACATCCCATTTTCTGTCTGTGTACATAAAAGGGGAGAGAGCTGAAGACCTTTCAGTACCAGTTCTACATTATTTTCTCCTGAGGTATTAAACCAAACACTTAATTTAAATGAAGATCTTCTTATTTTGGTAATGGTAGAATAGCTTATAATGTATATACCCTCCCAAGTATAAACTTCAGGCAAGTAAAATAACAACTGTCCAAAGACACTAGGGAGAATAGGAAAGACAGTAGAATGAATCGGACATAACTTTCCTAAGTTCATACATGAATACAGGACCAGTGTAACTGCACAGCTTGTTCAGCCACAGAAATGGGGTCCTAATTAGAGTAAGTTTTGTGCCATGTATGTATAATATGTCAAAACACATCCTACTGTCATGTATACTTATAAAGAACAACAACAACAACAAAAAGACTAGGGAGTCACCAAAAACAGGCTGAGCACTATGCTAACCTGGCTTTCCTCCTCAGGGCATTCCCAGGCTGGTGAAGAGTGGCTAGGATGCAAGAGAAACTTTCGTCTTATGTCTTGAGGTTTTAGAGGATGGGTTTGGGGGCTGCTAGAGGAGCTGGAAATTAAAGTAGTAGATCTTAGAAACAAAGGTGCTGTTTTAGTCAGCTTTTTCACTGCTGTGACTAATGGCCCTGATAAGAACAACTGTAGAGGAGAAAAAGGTTATTTAGGGGCCCATGGTTTCAGAGGTGTTAGTCCACAGAAGGCCGACTCTATTCCTCCAGGATTGAGGTGAGGCAGAAGAACATCATGGAAGAGGAGTGTGGCAGAGGGAAACAGCTCACATGACCATCAGGAAACAGGGACTCCACTTGCCAGATATGATTATATACCCCAAAGCCACACCTCCAATGCCCACCTCCTCCAGGTACCACACAATTAATCCCTATCAGGGGATTAATTCACTGATTGGATTAAGGCTTTCACAGCCCAATCATTTTTCCTCTGAACTTTCTTGCATCGTCTCGCACATGAGCTTTTAGGAGACACTTCACATCCAAATCATAACAGGTGCCAAATAGGGAGGAGTTTCTAATCTGTCTCCTTAAATCCTTGGCTGACTCTTGGACTGTACATGTATAGAAAAGACACCATGAATCCACTAAAAGTCATGACTGAAAGGCTAAGAAGCAGAGCAGAGATTGCTCTCTATTGCAAGAGAAGACACTCTCAAGTTTGAAAAGCCCTTCTAACAAGGTAGAAGGGCTTAATAAGCACTTGGGCTTTTCATCAAACCCACAGAATGGTGATATATTAGTAAGACTAGGCCCAGGACTAGGGTTCCGTAGTAAAACTAAGGATAAAACTTTTTAGATAATATAGAATCAAACCTTCATAAAATCAAGGTGATTATCCATTAATTTAAATGCATGCTAGAACAAAGCCTAACACTTTGAATATGATAACAAAATGAGTCTCTTAACATATTCACAATGACCAGAGACAATAAAATGTTATGAGGTGTGACTACATAGTTCAAAAAAAAAAGAAGCATATAATAGAGAACTTAACATAACCTAGCAATTGGAATTAGTAGACAAAGATTTTAAAGCATACTTCAGAACTATTCATAGATAATTTAAAAAGGGGGAAAGGTGATAATGGATGAGTATAGATGAGTACTTTCAAGCAAGAAGTGGAAACTTAACAAAAGAGAGAAGAACCAAATCATTGAACATAGCAGTAGACTTGCGGCAGAATAGAAATTGTCCAACCTGGGGAAAAAGAGATTGGAAAGAAAACAAAAAAAGCATGAAATCTGCCATGTAGAGCAGTATCAAGTAGTTTAACTGTAGGTTATTTGATTCCCAGAGGAAGAGGAAATGGGGGGGGATTACATTAATAAAGGCCAAAATTTCCTCAGCTTTGGTAAAACTATCAACACACAAATCCAATAAACTCATTCAATTCCAGGTAGAATAAATAGAAAGAAAACCATACCTCATATAGCAATTAAAACTGATGAAAACTAACCATAGAAACTAAAATCCACTAAGGGCAGTAGTGGGGAATTCACTAAATTTTTGTGGTTGCAATTAAAATTTAACTAGGTATATTTATTTTTTGCAAAACTTGACATTCCTATTCTGTCTATAATTTAACCACTATATTAATGAAGTTGCAAAGTGGAAACTACATTATTTATCAGCAGGAAAAGGAAGAACAAAATTGGTTTTGATCTACTATCTTGAAGTCCCAATGTTTACCAGTTAAAATGGAAAGAGCTGAAGAATACATATATTTGTTTGTTCAGTAGATTTTAGCTTTTTAATACTATTTTGTTTTGCTGTGCTGGGGGTTGGACCCAGAGTATTCAGCATGTTAGATACGTGATTTACCACTGAGCTATATGCCCCCCCCACTAAATTTTAATGTTATTTTAAATTATCTTACAGCAAAATTTCCCCATAATCTTAATACATAAGATTATCATAGCCTGGCATGGTGGTGCATTCCTGTAATCCCAGCGGCTTGTGAGGCTGAGGCAGGAGGATCAAGAGTTCAAAACCAGTCTCAGCAACTTAAGGAAGCCATAAGCAACTTAGCAGAGACCCTTTCTCTAAATAAAATATAAAAAGAGCTGGGGATGTGGCTCAGTGGTTGAATGCCCCTGGGTTCAATCCCAGGTATCAAAAAAAAAAAAAAAAAAAAGGTATCATCATTCCCCCCCACCCCAATTTCATTCCACTGCCCCTTTCTATTTATCTCGCTGCCCACCCACAATCCCTGGCAACCAATGATGTTTTCTCTTTTTCTGTAGTTTTGTCTTTTTGAGAATGCCATATGAATGTTTAAACATAATGCTTCCGAGATCCATCTAAGTTGTTTTGTGTATCAAAAATTCATTCCTTGGGGCTGGGATTGTGGCTCAGTGGTAAAGCACTTGCCTAGCATGTGTGAGGTACTGGGTTCGATTCTCAGCACCACATAAAAATAAATAAAGATTCATCAACAACTAATAAAATATAAAAAAATAAAAAAACAAAAAAAATCATTCCTTTTTATTGCTAAGTAGTGTTCTCTTATATGAATAAACTATAGTTCACAAAATGTGATACATTTGAGATTTTTTTATGAAGTCTAATATTTGGTGTGGTTTTTTTTTCTTTTTGGATATATTGTTGATGTACAATGTTCCAACACTCTTTGATAAAAACACTGTCCTTTTTTTCACTGAATTGTGTCAATCCGTTTGTCTTTTTGCTATTGCTTTTTTCTATGCCTCTTCCTTCTGTCATCGGTTACTTATGTCTTGATTACTTTAGCTTTGTGGTAAATATTAAAAACAAGCTGGCATATATGTTGCACACCTGTAGTCCCAGACCTGCTTGAGGCCAGCCAGGGAAACATAGCAAGACCTCATCTTAAAAAAAAAAATCAAATCTCATAGGGTGATTTGGTTAACTTCTTTTTTCAAGTGTTTTGGTTGTTCTACTTCCTTTGCCCTTCCATATAAATGCTAGAATGTCCTTGTTGACATCTACAAAATTTCAGATGGTGTGGATATTTGGGGGTTTATTCTATTTGGAGTTTGATAATCTTCTTTAATCTGTAGATTACATCACCAAACCGGGGATGTCTGCAGCCAGCCTTTCTTCAAATATTTTTTTTTTAGCACTGTATAGTTTAGCCTCTCATTTTGGAACTCTGATAATAGAAATGCTACACATTTCTTGATCTCATAGGTTCTTGAGCTCCATTCATTGTTTTGTTTTGTTTTTGTTTTGTTTAAGTCTGTTTTCTGTTACTCAGAGTGAGTAATTTTTTTTTCATCTATCTTTAAGTTCATTGCTCTTGCCTCTTCTCTGTTCTGCTGTTGAGTCCATTCTGTATGTTTTTCTAAAATTTTTTTTACTGTTCTAAAATTTCCACTTGGTTCTTTTTCATATCTATTTCTTATTTTAACATTTGTTGAAAACTTATTTGTGATTGCTTATTTGAGTATTTTTATAATAGTTAACTTGAGGTCTTTGTTAGATAATTGCAACATTGATGTCTCAAGTCTTGGCATCTGTTGATTGATTTTCTTCTGCAAGTTAAAAATTTTCCAGTACTTTATCAAGTAATTCTGATTTTCCCCCCCCTCGTGGTACTTTGTTTTAGCACTCCTGGGGATTTAGCCCAGGGCATTAGACATAGTAGGCATATGCTCTACCAGTGAGCTACATTCCCCAGCCCTGTAGCTGGTACTTTAAAGAATTTTTTTTTGTAATTTCTTATTAGTACATTATAATTATACATAGTAATTATGGTATTGTCAAGTAATTTGGATTTAACTTGGGTGTTTTGAATATTATGTATAGATTCTGAGTCTTGCTTAAATTCTGTTGAGAAGTCTTTTTGTAGATAACAGGTGAGGTTCAGGACACAAGTACCAGTCTGCCTTCTGTGGCTGTGGTTCCAAGGTCAGTTCAGTTTTAAAGGCTACAGATCTCAGGATCTATCTTGGGTTTGTGCCATTTTGTTAGGAACTTAAGATGTATTCTATTGGAGAGTTTAGCGCTTCAAGTGCTTTGGTACGCTAAATAAGGTTGACATAAAAATAGTAGTGATTTGAGAGTGATCCTAGAGGTTCAGAAGCAATTTTATGAAGTTGCTCTTCTGGGTTTCTCCCCTTCCCCATCTTTCACCATATTCTGGTTCCCTGGGCTCCCTAGTATCCATCAGTCCTCAGGCCAGAAACTTGGGGTTCTAGTTATTCTACTCTGTTGCATTTGATTTCATAAATTTTATGAGTGATTTGCAGCCTGACGCATGTGGAGGGGGAACAGAAAGAAAGCAAAAAGAGTTCGCTCTGCCCTTTTGAAACAGTTTTCCCAATCAGAAAAAAACTGTCTTATCTCAAAAGTTTTGAGCTTCTATGGCATCCAAGCTGCTGGGCACCACCAGAGGATTGCCTAGGGAAGTCTTTGTTCTAACTAATAAATGTATAAACTTTGCCTTCTTTTGAACTCTATAGCAACCAGTATGAGCTATGGACTAGTTATTGCTCAAGAAGAAGTTTGATGCACATACAGGATAGATGATCTCTGTAGAGTTTAACAACATTATGATCTGACTTACTGCTTAGGGTGGGAAGACATTGATGGTTAATGCTTGTATGTGAAACTGATATGTGAAGCTTACATATTTTTGTTTAAAAATGTCATACTTTTAAAATATTACTTTGTGCCTATGTTCAGGAAATACTCTTTGGAATGATTTTGGTTCTGGATTGTCTGATCTCTAATCCTTTAGTTCTCACAGTGACTGGCTTACAAAAAATATAGTTCACTTCAGCAATTCATACAGAACCTTTAAAGAGGATTTAAACTTCCTATTAAAAGGCACAATTCTGGGGCTGGGGTTGTAGCTCAGTGGTAGAGCTCTTGCCTGGCATGTGTGAGGCACTGAGTTTGATTCTCAGCACCACATATAAATAAATAAAATAAAGGTCCATCGAGAACTAAAAAATTATATATATATATATTTTTAAAGGCGCTAGATCCACCCACACTGGTCTGTGTGGGACCAAGGCTCACAGTATGTCTGATACACCCCTCTTCTGGCGGGGTAGACACCTGCCAGAGCCTAGCCTTTGGCACAGGACCACCCTTCCCAGCAGCAGACTACCACAAGAGGTCAAGCCCAGCGGCCCATATTTACTCAAACCAACTTGCGCAGGACCCAGATTCAGAATGCAGTAGTAGCATTCATTGAGGGACACCAGCAGGGTCTGGAAGCCCAACATCAAGGTGAGGTACAGACAATCTGAATGAGTACTACAAGAATATAGGGAAGAAACTGTAATATCTCAGATCCGCACTGCAAGAAAGGAAGATACATAGACAACATGAAAAAACAAGGGAGGAAAGTGCCCCAAACAAACCAGGACACTATACTAACAGAACCCATGGACAACAAAGTTGATGAAATGTCAGACAAGCAGTTCAGAAGGTTCTTAATTAAAATGATCTGTGAATTAAAGAATTACCTAAACGAGCAAATATAGGCAAAAATTGATCACTCCAACAATGAGATAAGAGAGCAAATGCAGGTAGTAAAAGATTACTTCAAGAGAGAGAGAGACTCTGAAAAAAAAAAAAAACAGGCAGAAATTCTTGAAGTGAAGGATACAATAAACCAAATAAAAAACTCAATAGAAAGCATAACCAACAGACTTATACTAAGCCTTAACTATGTAGATTGCTTTTTAAGCTTGGAGGTAAGGTAGAATGAACTGATAAGTGTTTTTGAATGAATCAGAATTGCTTTAAAGTGCTACTTGCCATACTCCCTATCTTCGGACAGAATGAAATAATAAATTACCATCATTCTGTTTACATCTATTGGACATGTTTGCTTCTCCCTGTCTTTTCTATTTCCTGGTCTATTCTAACAAAAAGTTTATTGCCATAGTATGGGTAATGCGATTGAATAAGGAGGGAAAGAAAAGCATTAATAGTTTTCAGAGTTGTTCAAAGAAATTGTACTTGATGGCATTAGGGAGTTAGGATTCTGAGCTAGAGATTTTGTCAGCATAACAAAGGGAGGTTTCTAGGGGAAGGAAGCAAACTAAAAGTTTGGTTGGTGCTGTATTGTGTTGAATGACTTTCCTAAACCTGTGTGGAAATAGAAGAGACTGCTCTGAGAGGTATGGATAGGCCACTGCAGACTCTGATTAGGCCACAATCTAATTCCAGAGAACACAGGAAGGGTGGGGAGCCCCTGGGAGGTGCTTTAGACCTAAGAAGTCAAAGTGCAGCATGCAGCAGGGCCAGCACAGTGACCAGGAAGCCAGGGTAGGGAGACTATTTTAAAAGGCCTGGGCAAAAGTCAGATTCAGCAGAAATTCCTTGCACTCCCTGCCAAAGCCAGAATTGGTTTGGTTTTTTTTTTTGGTTTTTTTTTTTTTTGTGTGTGTGTGTGTTCATGTGTGTGTCGGGGGTAAGCTGAAAAAGAGGTGACTTAAAACAGAACATGGAATACATGTGAAGCTGGGCAATTAATTCTCAAACATGGTTCTCCTCCCGGTCATCAGGGAGGTCCTGTAATGGGACAGTGGAAGTGGAAAAGGTGAAATTTAGAGATTTCAAGGGAGGAAGAGAAGAACTTATGACAGAGGATTCAGGAAATACAGGTGACAAACAAAATGTCTGTATTTTTAAGAACTCTGTAGAAATTCTGTCAGAAATTGATAGTTGCAAAGAGATTTGAATGGAAAGATGAATTTTTTTTCTCTTTATTTTGAATTTGCTAAGCTGGTAGTTCTGCCATGGATGTGACAGTAAGCCACTGATGCCCTTAAGCCACTTTGATAAATAGGCAGAGTGAAGGCATATCTCAGGAGCTGTGGAGACAGTTAGGAAAGGAAAAGGGGGCTAGGGACATAGTTCAGGGGTAGAGTGTTTGCTTACCATGAGTGAAGCCCTGGATTCAATCACAGTTCTGCCTAAAACAAAACCACTTGCACTACAGATTAGGTGTTCAATAGCAGATACGCTAATTAAACCCTTATAATGTGGTTGAGATTAACATTTAAGAGGCTGCTTGGAGAAGGTGGGATGAGTAGGGGTTGGGATTTGGTGCAAGTATTTTAAAAATAATTTCTGATTACAAGGAAACTTTTAGAAGAAATGGAGCTCATGTCAGATTCTTTGGTCTTAGATCATGAGAGGAGATCAGTAATAAAGAATGAGGTAAGAAAAGAACAATTTGGGGTTAATGGAAATATCTGCAGTTAATACACTGAGACGTTGTGTTTAAGGTCAGGTGATGAACAAGAGACACCATGAGGCTCTGTTATGTAGACATTTCTAGACTTCAGTGTCTCTTGTCTGCTAATGAGTTTTGTTTCTTCTTGGCTCTGAGAATTTTTCTTTTGCTTTCATATCATAGATCCAATCCAAGCTGTTCCAATACAATCCAGTTCAACAAACCGATAGACACAATTCAGACAAGGATTTTAAAACAAATTTTATTGAAAATAATTTTGATACAGCGGTTCATGATTCTTTTAAAATATACCTGAAGTTAAACAAAATGTATACATGAATGTGTGAAAGTAGAAAAAAGTGAAATACACATTCTGGATTTTTTTATATTGCACTTGGGCAAATCATAGCGGCTTACCTTAACATCATCAAGCCACATCACAACATCTCAAATGTGATAGTGTACGCAGATGGTTTTGGAAATGCCATGATGCCATGATCTTCACCAAAGGATCAAACCCAAATCCTTGACCCTACGTTTAAAAATCCTTAAAGATAGGAGTGCAGTGTTGTAGGGGTGTTTAGAATATCAAGAAGAGGTTTGGCAATTTTTCCATTCACAGTATTTCCAATATAAGATGTCCATTCTGCTTATTTATCAAATTCAGGAGGTTACAGAAACTATCACATGGGAAAACATATCATTGAATTTGCTACTATTTGAGAAAGCAATGAACTTTTTGGACAGAGTATTGACAGGATATGCCTAGTTCAAAACAGATTTTTCATTGAGAGTGGTATACAATATGTAATACATAACCAAAACTCAAATGCTAAAATTCAAAACAAAACCTTTTCCCCTACGAGTATGAAGTGGAAGTTTTATAGTGGAAGCAACAATGAAAACAGATTTAAAAACGAAGAAATAGAGGTATGTTTTACCAAAATGTAGTATTTGGAGGGGGACAAGAGAAAAAAGGTACAAACTATTCCAGGAATATTTAATTCACTTAATGATTACATGTTGTTTTTATAGAAGCACCTTCAAGAAACCTCTGAAAGAGTTTTGGATGATAATACACATGGGGATAAACTAGAAGACATATGTAGGTCCTTTAAGTAATATGAATATGGCAATTCTCCATAAAAACAAAGGAGACTGTGGTTTGTAATGTAAATATGCAAAATACAAAAATTCAAGTGACCCAGGCTGCAGTCTCAGTTCTGCCAATTCCTTTCCAACAGTATGCAAGATGGGTAACATTTGTATACCTGCACTGTTTGTGTACTGAAAAGAATGGACAGCTCACAAGGATACTTGCAGGGGGTAAAAGTCACTTATTTGTGCAAAAATGGCAAAAAAAAAAAAAAAAGCTGAGATGTCTTCCGTGACACGTAAATTACTGATCTTACTTGTCTATAATGCTTACTTTTGTATCTGCTACTATCTACAATACAATAGCTAGACATTTAGTGAGCATGTTAAGTATAAATTCATACTAACTTTGGGGATAAAATGATGTAAAGACAAAGACATTCTCCTTTATAAGCTTTCCAACATCAAGATCAAAATTACAAATACTAAATTTTCAAAGTTATGGTGATAGCATAGATTTATATGAAACAGATTTCATTTTGAAAAGATATATATATATATATATATGTGTGTGTGTGTATTTATATATATATATATATATATATATATATAAAATGTACAAATCCTGCTTATCTTTTTCCTGCAGCACAAAATTATTTTTACTTCTTGGAAGACAATAAAGTAAATTCAGTTTCTTAATAAAGTAAACAAGAGTTCAGTTCCTCATATTGACACAGAGGGCACTATCTTGAGTCAGTCTCTTAAGCAGCTTACTCCAAATGCCAATAAAACTTTCTACTACATTTTTTTTTAATGGTCTTAAAAGTGTTTGAGAAATTCTGATTACTCTTTTCAGCCTGCATAGTTTTACATAAATGGCCAAAATAGAAAATAAGCATAAGAGTACAGAAAGAAGGAATGAGTTTAAATAATTTATAATAACAACTGTTGCCCAACATTAATTCTGTCACGGTAATCCATTTGTTGGGTTTTTAGGAGCGTATCTTTAGATCTGCTATGTCCTGGATCTTGAAAGTACTGTTGAATGACATACATAAGACAGAGTAGTTGTTAGAAAAAGTGCTGGATTTGGATTTGGTGCTCTACCCCAAGCAAGTAACTTAAAATTCTCTTGATATAACTTCATCTAAAAGGGGATAAGAATTTCTTCCTCATGTTATGAGAATTTGAAAATATATTTGAAAATGCACTGTTAATAAAAGTCATGCAAAATTCACTCTTTATAGAAATGTGTGGATTAAATGTGATAATATGAGAAAGGCCATGATGTGCATGGCACATCAATACTGAATAAATGTTATTTCCCACCCTTGTTTTCTGTATAATCTGCAGTTAGGAAATGTTAAACATAAACCTAAGATGCCCTCATCAAAAAGGCTCCCATCCATTTGGCATTTAAATAGAACTATACTTCTCTGCTCCTTTTCTGCAAACACTTTTTGGTGCATTAAAATTTTTCATTGTCTTTGTCTTTGAGTCTCTTTTGATTCTGTGGTGGGGATCTGAGTCACTATGGCTTTTGGAGGATAACATCTTGAAACAATCTTCTACTGATAAAACTTGTAATGAATCTTTTTCAAAAGATAAAATTTCCATGGTTCTGTGAATTAGAAAATAATTTATTTGAAAAAATGGTGACTTTTTTGTAAAAAAAAAAAAGCTTAATTTCCCCAAGATAATGCCTTAATGAAAAACTAGAAGTAGTGGCTTAACATATGGAATTCTACTAAGATTTCAAAACTTTACTGAATTGAAAGATTTCTTCAATATATGTAATGCCCTTTTTAAAAACAGCTCCAAGGATTTTAAAAACAAAAAGCTCTCCAGTGATTGAAATGCAAAGTGGCAACACAAAATGCTATAATCTGTGAATTCACCTGGTTTTTAAAAAGTACCAGTTCACAATATAAACAGAAAAGGAAACTAAGAAATCCTTAAACTGGATTGAATCTTGGGAAATTAACAGGTATATTTGCTGACAGAAGTATCCATTGTAAAAATGTCTTCATTTTTTTTAAAAGGAATTAGTTCCACAAGTAAAAAAAATATATAGAAAAATCTAATTTCATAATTAGATATGAAAAAATGAGACAAAATTACATTTATAAAGTGTCTTAATGTACCAAAAATGTTTGTTAGATATTCTTTATTTACAACTGTCAGTCACATTTACAGAAAAGCAAATGTCATACTAGAGAGGCAGCACAATAAAGAACTCTCAACTCAAGAGTCAGAAGATCTAGATCTAAATTCTAATCTTGGCTTTGCCACTAAAGATCTCTGAGCCTTGAGTAAATAACAGCTTTTCTGGGCTTCAGTTTTCTCATTTGTAAAATGAGAGGTAGAGCTAGATTGCTTCTAAGCAAAGCCCTCACTTAGATGTAAAATTTTGTCAAGTAATGTAATGTTATTCTTAAATCCCAACATTATATATCAGGGTGTTACCATACTGATATTTGTAAAAATTGCTTATTCTGTAAAAACATTACAGAACTCTGGTCAGCTGCATTTTGAGTTAATGATTCGGCTCCTTTAGAGAGGTACATAAAAGTCACAGTATTTTGGTTACTGGTAAATATGTGTAGGCTTTGAAAAATGCTGAAACATTTCAGACAAAGTGAAATCATAATACCAGTGACACCTGTTACCTCTTTCTTATGCCTCCACTGCAGAAGAATGGTACATGTGACAGCATGAGGAACAGTAACCTACAGATAAACTAGATACTGCCCTTCACCAAGATGCACAGGGAGTTAGCAAACTGAGGAAATTATGCATAAGTCCTTCATCTTCAGTAATAAAATGAATTTTAAAAGACACAAGTAGTATGGGTATATTTCTGTTTAGGAAAGCTTACCCAGCAAAGTAAACTTTTCCTGAGCAATACAAATTTGTTGTCTAGAGAATATTCTGGTTTTTGAAATACTGGCAAATTTATACTCAAATATGGATGATTTTTGTTTTGCAAGAGCCTAATACTAAAGACAGTCTAAATTTATAACCATAATCAGGTGGTATTTCTCAGTGAAATATCTATTTTAGTAAATACCTGTGCCAAGACAACTGATAAGCAATTATTTTCTGTGAGAAAAAAATACATTTTTCTTTTCTGCTGTTTACACAGGTATACTGACATTTAATTAAAGCATAAATGTTAATGCCAACTTGCTCAATGAGATGAGCTGGAAATTTCTTGAAACAGTACAAAATTAAGAGTTTCATATCTAATACTTACCAAAGGGGAAAAAGCATATTCATGGATTTGTGCATTGAGGATACAATTAAATAAAGTAATATACATATTTTGACAAAAACTTCACTTGGAATGGAGGGCTCAGCTTAAGGCAGAACTGGATCTTCAGAATGCACTGATAAAATTTACAAACCAGTGCAATTATCTCCATATGTGAAATGTCAGGATAGTTACATATAATTAGTTTGTAAAGGCATACATCCAAAATCTCTGCCTTCATCTAGACCTGTCATTTTCTGTAATATGCCAAAACCCACAGACTGATTATCCCAGAGTTCTATCAGACTTGGTAGTGGTTCAAACTTCCAAATGACTACTTACACTTGTAATGAAAAAGCAATATTAGTAGACCACATTTCCTTCTGTACTTTCCCTCCTAAAGGACCTTTTTCAATTGAACACAATCTACTGCAGGAATTCTTAACTTTCAAACTACCTGGAAGTGAGCAAACATGTCTTGAATGATCACTTAATGGTAATCTGTAGCAGTTTTTAAAAGCATGAAGAAAATGGTGTAGTTTTTCTAATATAAAATAGTTCATGAATGATGGATCAGAAGTAGGGAAAAGATATTCTAAAACCTATGCAAAATCAATAATGATTTTTGCCACTTTACTGAATGTACTGATCTATACTCTTCTCTACAATCATTGTTGCTCCACAAGATTCCCCCCTCAACAATTTCAGTGTTTTAAAGTAAAAGGGAATATATGTTGTGATAAAAGGAAGTACAATGGGAAAATGTTTATCCAAATCAGTATCTCTTCATTAGAGAATACTTAAGTAGCGCATTGAAGCACTTGTGTCAAATTGCAATTTTATTTTTCAAACACACAAGAACCTAGAAATAAGCTTATCTTGTACTTCTAAGACACCTGTGTTAGGAAGAGTTCTACATCACCACATTTGCTCCGTACCTTAAATAGTTCCAACTCAATCAAATGCTGTATAATATTCCTGAAAGCAATCATTTGTGCAAAGTTAAAACAGGAAAACAAACTGTATGATTTGACATTTGAAGATTGAAAATGCACATTAATGCTATGACAACCGTTTCTGCCTTCAGTCTACTGCCTTTTCCAAATATTAATAAAATTCACAAAAATGACAAGGAGAGCTACTGGAAAATTTATCATAAACACAGTATCTTTACAGAAATTTGGAAATTAGCAAATGTTTTAGGTCAAAACAATTTTGTCTGGAACAGACATTTGCAAAGTTTTGAGAATCTACTCCACAAAGTAATTTGATGTGATTATCGAATTTGTTTTAAAAAGCAAAATAATACCTTTTATTTATTTATATTTTTTTTGATGAGATAAAACAATAAAAAGAAACTTCATGTATCTAAACCAACGCTGGAAGTACACAAAAAAAGACTAGTATTGTAAGCAAGAGTCATGTTTTGTACAGATTATAGAATATCCATTTAAAAAAACACATACATGACCTTTGTTGGTACATTTCTATGCTGGCAAATACATTTTCTGATACAAAGGCACTTTGAAAACCCAATATGGTTTGGTTCATAAGTTTGCAAGGTACAAACAATTTTACAAACATATGATTATACTGAAGAACGTCAACAACTGTGACATTACATATAAAACATATTTCCATTTCTTTTTAAATAACACTGGTTTTGTGGGAATAAAAGCAGTGGTTCCAGCAGCTTCAGTGAAGACATTCCAGATGACTGGAAGCCCACAGTCTGAATCTCACCAGCTGGGATGAGGGACAGGGAAAGGGCATTCAGGAAACCCCCCTCCCACTCCCTGATGGGGGAAAAAAAGGACAAATCAACCCTCTAAAACAAAACCAAAAACCTCAGAAACCAGAATGGCTTGGAGGGAAGAGCACAAATGACAAGACCAGCAGTCCAGGAGATATCCTCTTAATTGTAATCCCTTAGTGGTGAACTCCCCACAGAGCATAAACGGCGGACTCTACCTGGTCTTCAAGGTGCTGGGGAATTGTAGTGATGAAATCTCTATTTAGTACAATGTTTTGAATTGTACAGTACCAGAAAAATTTGGTTAAAAAAAAAGAAAAGAAAAAAAAATTCTTTTCATTTACTACATGGCTGCAAAGTCAATCTGTACATAAAGCTGTCTCACTCCAGCCTGAAAAGTTGAAAAAAAATAAAAATTAGATTATCAAGCCAATAACAGATTATACACTTCAGAAAAGTAATAAAAAAATCAATTAAAAAAAACAATTGTTTTTCTTTCCTGTCTCTGGGAAATAATTATTCGTATTTTATCATAAATCACCAGAAAATTATATCAGAAACAATTACATTTGTAAGTTGTAAAACCATTGCCAAAAAGCATACTACTAGTCACAAGTGATATCAGAAAAATGAGGTTACTCATCTACATTTCTGTTGAAGAACACCATAATGCTTGACTGGTTAGCTACGACTAAAATCCAATCATCCCAATCTAAATCTTCCCATGGTAAATGGTCAACAAGAATATGTAATAAGTATAATCACTTACTAGTTATTTAATTATTTTATGCTTCAACTCTTCTGTTTAATTTTGGATATATACTTACTACTCAAGAATATTGCTCTTTAAATTTTCCCCCATCTCTTCTATGCTATCAATTTTCCTTTCTCAACTGGATCATTTTATTAGCATACAAATACACTATAATTTCTTCCACCTTTAAAAAACCCTTTACTTTACCCTACATCCCCTTTGGGTACAGTTCCAATTCTGCTCTTCTGGATAGCAAAAATCCTCAAAAGAGTTGTCCATATTTGTTCTTCTATGGAAGTCATTTCAACCAAACTTTTATTTCCCATTACTTCCCCCCAAAAGTCATCTCCAAGTTGCTCAGACCAGTGCTTAATTCTCAGTCCTTATCTTACTATTCAACTTACAAGCAATAGTACAGAAGACCACTCCCCTCCTACTAAACACTTTCCCTGCTCAGGGCTTCCAGAGAAAACTCATAGATTGCCCTTTAACCTCACTTATCAATCTTTGTCTCAGTCTCTTGTTGATTCTTCCTCCTATCTTTGAACATTAGACACTGAAATACCCAAAGGCTCAGTGCACAGAACCATTCTTTTTCTGTTCTGGTTCCCTAGATGATCAAGTACCAGTTGTATGCTCACTTCTCAAATTCATATTTCTAGACTGTAATTTATACCTATTCCTCAGTTCCCTAAGCCCAGAGGTCTTAAAATGGCATACACAGCCCCCACATAATCTGATCCCTGATTGGCTCTGCTCTGATTCCTCTTCTACCCCCAACCGTTCTCTAGGCTTCAGCCATACTGACTCTTCTACGTTCCTCAAGATACTGACATGATATTCTCATGTTACATCCCTATTCAGACATCAGCAAGGCCTACCTTCACCATCTTGTGTGAAACACATTTATCATGCATTTATTGTATCCCATGTAGTGTTCTATCATCTAGGAATATAAAAGTGACAACAACAACAAAAATCCTTGCCCTCAAAGTTTATATTTTATTGAGGGCCTGGTGGGGAGAAATGATGAACAAATATGCAAGGAAATACAATATGTGAGACAATAATACATATGTCATGGAGAAAAGAACACTTGGAACAGAGGAGGTAAGCGCCTCAAGCACTGACAGTCTCTCACCCTTGCTCCTCACCCAACATCTCATCACTCATCACCTGGTGACATATTATACCACTTAATTATTCACTGTGCTTAATACTCTTGTTCCCCCACCATTAAAAAATCTCTCCTAGAGAAAGGATTTTATCTTCTTTTGTTCATCCCTCACTCCCAGAACCTGGCACACAGTAAATGCAGTCAGAAAAAAAGTCCTTTCTTGTCGGTACCTTAGGTAAACTGAAATATTTAAAGTAAAGGACCCCCCCCCAAAAAAAAAATAAGTAAGAAAGAAAGAAAGAAAAGAAAAACAGAATGTGGGTGGGTGGTGGGGGTGACACAGACTACCTTACAGTAATTTCTGTGCTCCTTAAAACACTGCTTTCACATATCTCCCCTCACCTCAACCCTTGACATCCAGAGAAGGACCTGAGCAACATCAAACAAATGCTTTAGGAGTCAGGACCCACCCACTGGTGCAGAGCTGGGGAGGCACTGCTGGACAGACCCTAGAAGCTTGCCAGGACAGAAAACATGCTTTTGGGTTTTCTTTATTTGCCTCATCATAAAAAAAAAAAAAAAAAAACTTCCTGTGTAAGTCTAAACTCTGTTATTCAAACTTTGAGAGAATACATTTACTAATACCTTCTCCTTGGTTAAGAGGTTTATGACTGAAAAATGACAGAATTTAGTGTCTGTATGATTTTTAGGTACAAATTAAACCAAATGTCATCATTTCTCATTTAACATTGCAGATAAATGCCAACATTAATCTCACAGGACTGTTATATATTCATCCAATAGTTAATAAGTATTTTAAAAGCCTTGCTACATACCAGACACTGTTATAAGGATCAAGAGTGTAAGAGAAAGAATTTGATATGCAATAAAAGCTATTACAAGTTATTCTGACTGATTATATGATTTGATTTACTCAATCTAGATGGCCCCTGAAAACTGTATTTAGGAACTATTTTGCAAAATTGTTGTATACCTAATCTTAACAGAAAACAATTACCGCCTAAATAAATTCTTAACAGCTGTTTTTTAAACAAAATTGTTAACGAAAGTAAAATGTACAAAATAAAATAAGTTGGACTCCTTTTATTGTCTCTACCATTTTCTTTACCACAGCCTTAATGCAGTGAAGATGATAATAAGAAATGAAGTAGCCCAAGGCAACAAAAAAAGGGGGAAAAACAAAGAGGCTAGATAAACTAACTTTGCATAATCATGAGTTAATTACTCAAGCTGATATCAGTCCCCTGAGGGGCTGCAGCTTTCCACAAAAGCTTAGTCAAATAGCAAAAAGAAAAAGAAAAAAAGGTCACTTTATCCATCTGTCCCAATAGGGAAAGCTTCAAATTCTCCAGCTTCCCTTTTTCCTCTTTCAATTTCCTTCAAAGTAGGCAGAAAAGTAGAATTGCCAAAGAATCTTTTGGGAAGTCACCTACTCCCTGAATGCAAACTCTGCTTTGGATAGTTTCTTTGCATTACAAAGACATGACAGATATTTCAATGATGAAACAGTGCTTGGTTCCACCAGATATTCTACCATTAGAATAAATTCAAGTGTCAGAGGCTGACTGAAAGGCTGTCCTTAAAAATGTGAAAACCAAATAATAGTAATTACGTTAATGATAATTCTCAAAATTGAGAATAATAAACCATACTTCAGCCAACACTTCTTAAAATGGGAAAGATAGCTAGTTACTTGAATACTTTTAAAATCCTAAAAAAATAAACATTCACTTGGTATCACAGGCTTCAAATATCTTCAACAGACATTCATTGTTGTGGAAAGGAAAACAAATGAGAAATAGAAAAGTTAGAAAAATAAGTAGCAATATGACTATAAAAAATTATTGGTTTACTTATATTCTCTATAAAAAGCCACTGAAACTTTCTACTTTAGTTTTTGACTAACCATATAATATTAGTCTTTTTTCCTTTAAAATGAAGTCTTGAAAAACTACTACTTTTCCATGAAAAACATTCCAGTTAATGATATGGTGAGTGAATATGACTAAATTATATGTCAAAAACAATAACGTGAATCTGGGTTTCTTTTTCTGTAAATTGTTTTGAGTATCAATTAATATATTATGCATCTATCACAGTGCATGGCACCTGGTGGACTCAATAAATGCTAGTTGCCCCTGCTGCTGTTATTTCCACCTACTCATGAACACACCATATGAATTAATTAAATACAAACCTAGCAATATGTTTGGCCTCACATCTGTTTACTCCTACCTTCTGAGGATGATGACCAAAGGTAAAGGAAAGACGGATGAGGAAAAGTTTGTAGAGCAGGTCAGCAAAATCAACACACAAAGATCAAAGCTCCTTACAAAAAGCGGGAGGGAATGGAGAGGCTGGAAAAAACAGTGATCTGGCTGGAAGGGGGCAGAATATTTCACCCACTCCAGGTTCTTCTCTGAAGAAGACAAAATAGGGTCAGACAAGGTCATAGGTCAGACAGGAAGGGATTATGAAGACAGGAGAGTGATGGAGGTGGAGAGTTTCTGAAACTCAGCGAACCCCATTTGGGTTTGAGAGGAGGTTTTTGGGGTTCCTTCCTGGGTATCAGTGTTTATTTCTATTTTGAGGCCAGAGAAAAGAAAACAAAAAGCTAAAGCAGGAAGCTGTGGGCTTATAACTTAATAGGCTTAACAAAGAAAGGCAGATGAGCAGAAAAGATGGAAGAGATGAGGTAGAAGTTCTTTCAGAGAGTAAATATTATGTATTAGGCTTGACTGTCTTTTGTGCTTTGTGAACTAAGGAGGATAATGAATCTCAAGCATGTTCTACATTTTTCTTCAAAGATGTTTAACATTTTTCTTGAATGTGTCTTCTTCAAACAACCTTTTTTTTTTAGTTCAGTCAACATTTTTATTTAATACATAGATGATGTACCATATCTTGTGCTGAAGATACAAAGAAAATAGCCAAACTTCAGTAATTACTATACATTAGTAAATATGAAACATAGTAGTTATCTTTTATTAACCTTTAATTTGTTTTAATTTTTAATTTGTTCTAATTAGTAAGATAACCTACAAAACAAATGGTGCTGAGAAAACTGGAAATCCTATGTAGCAAAATGAAATTAAACCTCTCTCACCATGCACAAAAATCAATTCAAAGTGGATCAAAGCCTTAGGCACTAGAAGAGAGACCATACACCTAACAGAAGAAAAAGTAGGCTCAAATCTTCATCATGTTGGCTTAGGACCTGACTTCCTTAATAAGACTCCTAAAGCACAAGAAGTAAAATTAACAATCAATAAGTAGGATGGATTCAAACTAAAAAGCTTCTTCACAGCAAAGGAAACAATCAATAATGTGGAGAGCCTACAGAATGAGAAAAAATCCTTACCACATGCACCTAAGATAGAGCACTAATTTCCAGGATTATATATAAAGAACTCAAAAAACCTAACACTAAAAAAATAACTCAATCAATAACTATGCTAAGGAATTGAACAGACACTTCACAGAAGAAGAAATATAATCGATCAACAAATACATGAAAAAATGTCCATTATCTGTAGCAATGAGAAATGCAAATCAAAACTACTAAAAGATTTCATCTCATGCCAGTACGAATGGCAATTATCAAGAATACAAGCAATAATTAGTGTTGGCAAGGATGTGGGGGGAAGTATACTCATACACTGCTGGTAGGACTGCAAATTGGTGCAACTGCTCTAGAAAGCAGTATGAAGATTCCTCAGAAAACGGAAAGAAACCACCATTTGACCCAGCTATCCCACTCCTTGTTTTATACCCAAACAACCTATTTCTAACAAGAAAAAAGTATATTTATAATTTTAGGATTATAGTTGTTATTGTGAAATATGTCATTAAAAACTAACAGACTTCCTTCCTATATAGTATAGAAACTGAATTATAAAGTAAGTAATCATTTCAAAAGAATCTAAGTACTAAAGTAACTTCCAGCAGTTCATTTGTATTACTCTATATTCATGCAAACTATCTTCTTTAGCAGTTAAAGATTGACAGATAAAGAGATTGAAAAGATTGATGCTTAATACAGAGTTCTAAAATAGTCACAAAGCTTTTCTTATTTTTTGTTTTTCCTTGCAGTACTAAGGATTTAATCCAAGTGCTTGAGTTCTAGGCGAGCACTCTACCACTGAGCTACATACCTCCAGCCTTCTTTTATTTTGAGACTAGGAAGGTCTCAAATTTGAGATCCTCCTGCCTTGGCTTCCCAAGTAGGTAGGATTACAGCCATGTACCACACTTGGCACAAAGCTATAGTTTTATAAACAAAATAGCAAATTATAATTTTCAAACTTTGATGTTGGCCTTTTCAGTTTAAAGTTATTCATATAATAAGTTTTAACAAGAATATTTTTTACCAAAAACTATTACTTAAATTTTGATTTAAGATAAGCTATAAGAAAGATACCTACAAATGTAATGAACATATTATGTTTATTATGTAACATATTTATCATGTAATTAATATTATGGGAAAATATCCTTTTTTACCTTTTAGAACTAAAACTGCTAGTATTTTAAATCTTTCTATAAGGAATCTATCTAATGCATTAGCATGATCTTTTCTTTCAAAAAATTGAGTAATCATGACTTTATTTTTGATAAATAGAAGAAAAATAAGTAATTTAAAAAAATTAAATTTCATGGGCTGTGGCTGTGGCTCAGTGGTAGCGTACTTGCCTGGCATGTGTGAGGCACTGAGTTTGATTCTCAGCACTGCGTATAAATAAATAAATAAATAAACAAACAAATAAATAGGATAGGTCTATCAACAATTAAATTTTTTTAAAGGGAGTGGGCCAACCATGGATTACAATTTCTGAAATTGTGGGCCACAATAAACTTACTTTACAAAAATATTAAATTTCATGAAATGAAACAAAATGCTATGGCAATCCTTAAAATAAGCTCTGACATATTCATTCCATAAAGACATGTATGACTAAGGTATAAGCTAAAAGGGAAAATAAATTAATAAGAAAATTTTGGTTTTGTATATGTGAGAACTAAAAAGATGATGATGAGACAACTTTAAAATCATTATATGCATCAAGTGTAAAAATTAAATTTATTAGTGAGGTGACTTCCCTCAACCCGCTGGGGAAAACATGTTGAGCTTTCCTTACTGTAAGCCTCAAAGAGACCCTGGTGTCTGCAAGGAATAAGATAAAGTTGTCATGACTCTAGATTGATAAAAAGGCTTAAATATGTTTCAGAGCTTAAAATAATCAAAGCCCAAATGCAGTTTCCAAAATCAAAGAAGCAGTTAAATAAACTTTCAGCTTCACTAAGATTTCCAACATTACTAGAACCATCTCCGCTACCTACTTCAATTGCAACTTCTGCAGTTCCTAAGCACAGACAGCTGCTTGCACATTTCTCAACCTAGAAACTGCAATCCTTCTCAGAGTGAAAATTGTGACTCAGAGCCAATGTCTTAGGAGAGTACAGGATGTCCTGGAGATCAACAGAAGTTCGTAACTATGAAGATGGAGGGTAGAGAATAACCAGGAGAAAATTCAGGATAAAGGAGAGCAAAATGATTTGGAAAAGGCAATAGACAGACTATTGCTTGTCTTGTTCTCCTTTTGACCCTGAAACATGGAGGAGGTATGAGAAGGATTCAGACATACCATGAAGGTCTTGCATACTTCATTATGAAACTCATAATGATACAGACATATATAAAGTGTCTGTTAAGAAAGAGGCCTAAAGCCAGGTGCAATAGCACAAGCCTGTAATCCCAGCAGTTTGGGAAGCTGAGGCAAGTGAATTTAAGTTCAAAGCCATACTCAGTAACTTAGGCCCTAAGTAACTTAGTGACACCCTGTCTCACAATAAAATATAAAAAGAGCTGGGGATGTGGCTCAGAGTTTAAGAGCCCCTGGATTCAATCCAGGGTACCAAAAAAAAAAAAAAAAAAAGAAAAAAGAAAAAGAAAAAAAGAGGCCTAGTTGTTAAAATTCTGGGATATATAAGTGGTAACTACAAATTGTTGTCTATTAGCAGAGTAACTCTTGATTGCATATGATTAGGATTAGAGTAAATCCTAATTACACATAAGATTATGCCATTAATTCATTCTTTAAGGAACCCAAATCATACATGTCTTTTTATGAGGAGAGATTGCTTAATTTATGCTAATGTCCTAAATTTAACTAAACTACACATTATGTTATGTTGCTTGTATCTAAAGATGTGTGCATGAGAGATAGAGAGAGAGAGAGACAGAGACAGAGATGTATAATGTGATACATATACAAAAGGATAAAGTAATTCAGCTTAGAGGGATCTTTAAGGCTTCTAAGAGAAAGCAGCACAACTGACAGTTAAGTTAGAGTAGGGTTTTAATCCATATGAAAGTGAATAGTCTGGTGAGTTTGGAGTATAAAGTACATGGCAATGAAGAGCAGCATAGAGATTTGAAGTGAATTGGACCATGCTAATAAAGTTTGGGCTTTATCCTGGTGGTAATGAGGAGCTATAATAGTTTTTATTTTTCAGGCTTTTATTTTGAAAAAAAAATTAAGTCAAAACAAAGTAAAATAGGTACCCACCACCTATACTCACCCAAAGTTAACATTTTGCCAAATTTGTTTTCTCTACATGTGTATTTATTTGTAATCTTTTTAATTTTGCTAAAATATTTGAAAATTAGACATCCTGATACTTTACCATTAAATCCTTTGCACATTATCTCCTAAAATTCTTCTGTAGTCACAATAACATTATCATACCCAAGAAATTTAATTCCCATACAATTTATGTGAACTATTATACAGCCTATATTCATATCTTAGCCAATGTGATACTCAATAATTTTCAGATTTTGTAGCATTTTGGATTTTAGATTTTCAGATTAGGGATGCTCAACTGGTAGTCTATTCAAACATTCCAAAATTCAAAAAAACTCTGAAATCTGAAACACTTCTGCTCCCAAGCATACTGCATAAGGAATATTCAACCTGTATTAAGAAAAATTCAATAGCATAGTAAGCTACTAAATCACACAGAAGGTAACTATCATGCAACAATGATAACAGGCTAGGCACACATAGTACACACCTGTCATCCCAGGATTTGGGAGAGCGAGGCAGGAGGATTGCCAAGTTTGAGATTAACCTCAGTAACTTAGCAAGGCCCAAATCAAAAGACCCTGTCTTAAAATAAAAAATAAAAATGACTGGGGATACAGCTCAGTGGTAAAGTGCCCCTGAGTTCAATCCCCAGTACAAAAAAGACAAAAACCAAAAAAGTTAACAGATTGTGGTTAAAGCCACTAACAAAGTATTATTATTATTCCAAATGCTCTTTTAGAATTGTTGGTTTCAAATAGCATCTAATATGGATAAGGAGTGTGCAGTAAAGAAGAGCCCACTTTTTTTTGTGTGTGGGGGGGGGTGCCAGGAATTAAATTCAGGGAACTCGACCACTGAGGCACATCCTCAGACCTATTTTGTATTTTATTTAGAGTCAGGGTCTCACTGAGTTGCTTAGCACCTCACTTTTGCTGAGGCTGGCTTTGAACTCAAGATCCTGCTACCTCAGCTTCCTGAGTTGCTGAGATTATAGGCATGTGCCACCATGACTGGCAAGAATCCACTTTTTTTAAGAAAATCAAATCAATACAACAATGAATAAATTGAAACTATCTTCCTTAAGAGTATTAACTAAAATAAAGATCTCCCAAATTAAGACTCTGATTGGAGGAAAAATGTAGTTTTATATTTCCCTTATAGCTTACTAGCCTATATTTAATATGCTAAATAATAAACATTTATAAACTAGTACACACAATAAATTTTAAGACCCTTACAAGAAGTTAGCAACACAATCTCACCTGAGTGAAAATATTATGTGTTTGGCTTAAAATCCATCTGGCATCAGCATCAGGTGCTACTATTAATTTCAAGGTCCCAACGTAAACATCAGAACATAAAGTCCAGAAGTGCTGTTCTTGTAAACTATAAACTCCTTGCAACTGCTGCACCTAAAATACAAAGGGCAGATATCAGCATCAAAATAAAATTTATGTGCCCTCTCCCATTGAAGTTGTTGTGCAATCTATCAATTAGCATAGATTCTACCCTCTAGTTGAAAAAAGGGGAGGAGAGTATTTGAATTGACAAATACCTATGGTCAAGTACCACACCAATGCAAACATATTATATACCAGATAACACCATAATAGGGGTTTAAGAAACAGAATGAATGAACACATATCAAACTTGTCAAGCATAACTGAGAATACCAACAGGAGAAGTGATAATTTCAAGTACACTGGTCAGAAAACAAATACAAATGAGCCAAGAAGCTAGAAAAAGAACAAAACCCAAAGAAATAAGAAGGGAGAAAATAAAAGACAGAAATCAATGATATAGAGATTTTAGAATATGACAAAATTCATAATATAGAAATTAATTCTTTGAAAAGATTAATAAACTAAAGAAATACTTCTAAATGGGACATATATTAAGCAGAACAATTCTTCGGGGTATGTGACTGTCCAAGAGAATACAGGACCTTTGCCTCTCTGGGTCTCATTGAACAAATGCCAACATGTACCCTTCCCCAAATAATATGACAACACTAAAGAGGGGAAGGAGGATGTCTATGTGAGGCATGTATCCAACAGCTCCCTAGGTTTTCCACAGCCTTAGGTCAAGAACCACACCAATGCAAGCTTCTGATGAAGGTAAAAGATAAAATAGAATCAAACAAAATGCAAAATAAAAAAGGCAGATAACTACAGACACACAAAAAAGAAACTTTAAAATCTACAAACAGGAATCCTATGAATGCCACAGGAATCCTATGAATAATATTGACTATATTAATATATGACTATACAAAATATTACAACCAAGTAGAACTCAAACAATCCTCAATGAGACCTCTACTGGGAGGTCAGCCTAATCCAAATGTAGTCCTAAATAATTATAATAGCTTCTTAACTAGTTTCTCTAATTCTAGCCTTGCACCTCTTCTATCTAATCTCAAAATAGTAGAGCCAGAGTGAGAGTCCACTGGTTTACAGGTCAGATGCTGCCACTCCTCTATTCAAAATCCTCCAATGGCTTCCTTTCTACCTCTGCATTAAGCCAATATTTTTACAACTTGTCACCCTTTCACGTTATTCACCTCACTACCACCTCTTCTCCTCTGTCCCTTTTCATCAGCTGCCCCAGCCTCCTCACTATTCTTTAAAAAAAGCCAGGCATATTTCTGTCTCAGGTTACTTGCTTGCCTCTGCTTGGAATATTCTTCTCAGATTTCTACTTTTTTTGAGTATTGAATCAAATGTCATCTTCTTAGAAATCTTTTCTCTTTTCTTGGGCACATGACATTACATAGCATTCATCCACTCATTTATTCATCTATATTATAGGTTGAGCATCCCTAATCCAAAAATGCAAAATGTAAAGGATGACAGTAAAAATACAAGTGCACTAAAAATATCATATACAACTACCACCAGGCTATGAATTAAGGAATAATGTAATTGATGAATTTCATGCTTAGACTTTGGTACCACCTCCAATATATCTCATTATAGATATGCAAATACTCCAAAATCAAAAGAAAAATTTGAAATCTGAAACAATTCTCTTTCAGCATTTCAGTTAAGGAATAATCAGCCTCTATTTATACTGTGTACTGTGTGTCTCCTCCTGTAGACTTTAAGATCAATAAGGTCAGGAACTTATTTTTATTTTGTATTTTCAGTGCTTAAAATACCTGGTACAAGTAAAAGTTCAATAGAATATATATTAAATAAATAAAAACACATTATGAAAATGTACACAAAATGGATAAATTTCCAAAAATACTAAAAAAAAAGAAAATGTGAAAGTGAAAGAATCATTGAAAATTGAATTGGTAACAAAATTCTCTTTCAATAAAGCTCTAAACCTGGGGATGGGGAGCAACTTTCAAGAAGATAACCACTTTTTGTTTTTCTAGAAAGAGAAAAGAGCTGCTACATTACATTAGTAAAAAATTACTTTGATCCCCAAACCAGATAGACAATAAATCATAAGCTAATTTGCCTTTTGAGTTAAATAACCTAAATCCAACAATATATGAAGAAAATAACATATCATGACTAGATTGAGTTTATCCCAAGAAAGAAGAATGGTTTCAAATCAGAAACTCTATTATTGTTATTCTTCAATTAATAAACAGAAAAATCACACAGTCATTTCAATAAGTGTATTATAATTACAGTACTTAAATTGTTTATGATCCAGAAAAAATTACTAGAATGATTTTGTTTTAATACAGGTTATCTGCCAAAAAATGTAAAAAATATTTAAGAATAAAACTTTAGGTGGACTCCTTTGAAGATCAGGAAAAAGACAAAGATGCTACAGCAGCTTAAAAAGAGAAAGGGCTAGGGTGGGGGGTGGGGCTTGGTGGCAGATCATGTGTTTAGTACAGGCAAGATCCTGGGTTCATGTCCCAGAACCTCAGAAAAAGAATAAAAAAGAAAAGAAAAAGAGGCTACTCTGTGAAGGGGTTTACTACCTCTACCTGGAAATAGTCAACAAACTGCATAAATAACTGGGTTTCACAGTGGAAATTTTTGTAAACAGTAGAAGTCTGGATCAAATGAACAGATCTTTTCAATTTTAGATTTTATTTTTTAGATTTTTTATTTTATTTTTATGTTTGTGAATATTATATACTACATCATACACTTTCTATATCATATACTTAATTGAAAAATTAAGATATTAATTTATAATTAATTATAAAATTAAGAAAAGGCTGATCTTATATCTATCAAAAATATTTTTATCAGAATTTGAGGAATACGGATATTATATTTTTAGAAACTCCAAGAGAGTTGATGGGAAATTTAAAACAACATCCACTGTGCTCTCTTTGAAAACGGCTTTTACCAGGGAAAGAAATCAAAGGGAATTTTCTCTTCCTCCTTGAGGCCTCTGAGGACACAATGTCTTCAACCTAAGAATTCCTCCACATTGTCCTAAGTGGCATCCTCAAGGAGTGGTCTACTATTAGTGAGACAACAATGTGTGAATAGATTTCCTCTTCCTCCATAGAAAAAGCAGTACTAGGATATTCTTCCAGTTATCCTAAAACATACAGTAAGGAATAATTCCTGCGGAAACTAGCTTTTAATGTCCTACTCTTACACTTAACTAATTCTGCTCCCAAATCTAAACAACTAATCTTAAATGGTTACACTTCATTTTCCCTATTTCAAAAAAACTACTTTATACTATATACTATTTTCCAATCTTTTTGTAGGATTACACTGCCTTTTAAATCATAGAAAAACCTGAAGTAACATAGAAAATGTCTTACCCTGTACCACCAAAATCTACCAGTCACCTCTTATCTATGTCAGTACCTTCCACCTTCCTCAGGGTATATGGTATTCCTGCTCCTATCTAGAATTAATTCTTCGATCATGTTTTTGGTTCTATCCTTTCACCTGCTCAAGAACTTCATTCTTTTAATAATGTCCTTCATTGATGTATCATCAATTTGTTCCCTTCAGTTGGACTTTTCCAATAACACACATGTTCTAGAACTGTGCTGTGCAATACAAAAAATCACTAGTGGCTATTCAAATGAAACAAAGTTAAAATCACAAGTGGCTACTTCAATGAAATAAAATTAAATTTAAAAAATTCAGTTATGCTATCCACACTGGACAATGCAGATAATAGAATATTTTCACTGTCAGGGAAAGTTTTCTATAGGATAATACTGTTCTAAGATATCATATTTTTCAAATGAGGAAATACCCTGTCTCCTGGTACTGTATCTGTATCCAGCCCATCAACCTTATCAACTCATTTCTCTGCTCCCTTTAACAATACTTCTTAAGAGTTGTCTGTAACCATTGTCTTTACTTCCCTCAAATCAAGCTCTCCCCCTCAACACAACTCTGAAATTGCTCTTATCAAGGTCATTAATCTCACTTTGCTAAGACAAGCATTACTTCACTGTTCCTAACTGACATGACCACCACAGAAATATTCAACTGTTTATTGTTTCTCCTTCTCCAACTCTGTGGTACTACACCTTTCTGATTTTCCACCTTCCTTATTAACCTTTCCTGGCTTTTCCACCTGTGCTCCAGATCTAGAGCTGAAAGTGGAACTAAGAGAATAAAATTATATCCTCTACCAGGTAATCTCATGTAATCCTAAATGTTTTTGATGCCATTCATATATTAATGACTTAAACTCTTCCTAACCCTAACCTATTCCCCAAACTCCAAATTTGTTACTTTATGAATGTTTCCCCTAGAAGCATAATGGGCATTTCAAATTTAACATATCCCAAACAGGATTCTTGATTTGGTAAGATTTTCCATCCTCAAACATGTATCAATCCAGTCTCAAATCTCAACATTACCATCTACCACACTGTAAGCCAACACTTTTGCCCCACCTTTGCTAGTATAATCCACCTCCAAAAATGTATCACAAATTCATATTTATTTCCTTCTTCATTTCTATGACAGCAGAATAAGCCATCATTTTCCCCCACTTATATGCCAATAGATAATAGATTGGTTTTCTTTACTTCCATTCTCCCTAGAATTTGTTCTTCGCATGGAGAAAATAATCTTTTAAGAACATAAGGGTTATGATACTCCCGCTATCTCAAAACTTTCCAGTATTTTCCACTGCAGTAAATTCTAAACCTTAGATGACCAAAACCCTGTACAATCTGACCTCTACATTTCTCTCCAACATTTCAAAACACTCTTCCCTTTATTTATTATGCTTCAACCACAAAGGCCTTTTTTTTTCCCTTCTGTTTTTTAAATACACTAAATTAGTCCCAATCATAGCACTTTTGCACTAGTGTTTTCCTTTGCCTAGGAAAAAGTAGAAGTCCGGATCAAATGAACAACAGATCATTTTCAATTTTAGATTTGATTTTTATGTAATATGTTTGTGAATATTATATACTACATAATATGCTTTTTATATCATATACTTAATTGAAAAATTAAGCATATTAATTTATAATTAATTATAAAATTAAGAAAAGGGTGATCTTATATATCTATCAAAAATATTTTTATCAGAATTCTTCTCCAGATTTTTCATATGGCTGGTTCCTTCTTGTCTTCTAGGTTTCAGTGACTTTCTCAGTGAATCTAATATAGGCATCCATGACTATCACATCCCCTCATTCTATTTCTTTTATAGCAATTATCACTGATATTTTCTTATCAACTTATTGCTTAGTGTCTGTTTTTCCTCCACTAGTTCTAATGTAGGCTCCATGAGAAAAGAGGCACTGTCTTTTTTACTACTACATTCTCACTATTTTAAAAAAGAACATGATGCTGAGTAGAAATTAAAAAAAAATATATTAAATAAATGCTTATTTGATCTGCTATTCATATTCTATATTTTAAAAGAGCACATCAATTTCTGGATGAGAATAATTTCTACCACATTTTCTTTAGTAAAGTTCAATATTTTCCAATGATTTTATTCTGGTTTGTGTAAATGGTATTCATGGTCAGCATTCAGTCTTGGGAGAAATACTAAATATACACACATGCTACCCATATTTATGAAAGTTGAAAACCCTAACAGTTTGGAAACAACATAAAATCCAATGGTTTGGAAACTTTGAAACTTACCCTTTGATAGCACTGAGGCAGAGTATTTTCCAACAAGGGAGGAGTTCTCTGCATCAATATTCCAACAGACTCTTTTAAAAGAGGAATAACGCTAAAAAAAAAAAAAAAAAGACAACATGTTTATTTAAGCTACATTCTGACAACCCCATTCTGCAAGACAATAACAACACACTTTCCTATAGTGGAATAGAATCAGATTTGCCAGAATAACATTAGAAAAAAGAATATAGCAATCAGCGGCTGGGGTTGTGGCTCAGTGGTAGAGCACTTGCCTAGCATGTGTGAGGCCCTGGGTTCGATCCTTAGCACCACATA
This sequence comes from Urocitellus parryii, assembly GCF_045843805.1. Lineage (NCBI taxonomy): Eukaryota > Metazoa > Chordata > Mammalia > Rodentia > Sciuridae > Urocitellus > Urocitellus parryii. The sequence continues at coordinate 84,933,924 of NC_135541.1, read as the reverse complement.
AAAATAAATAAAATAAAAGTATATATATATATACACACAAAAGAATATAGCAATCATTGATCCAAATTTTTCATGTGATCAGTAAGTTGTTATTTAATCTAAAAGAACTTCAGAAAACATATCAATGTATAAGACTAAACTTTAAAAACTAATATTGAATCATCTAAATATCTAAACACAGCATGAGTTCAACCTTCCAAGGTAATCATAGCCTATCACACTCACTGGTCCTACTAATATTTACAAACATTTATATCCATTTATCTGAATAATATTAATTTAAAAATATTTTTAAAAAATAATATATCAGTCAAATATTCCTCAAATCTGGTAATTTCTTGGTCGCATTTTTTTAAAAAAATATAAGACTGGTTATAACCACAGATGCTGCATACTTGGTATGTCTAGGGATGGGGCCCACAAACCTGTATGTGTTGAGTTGGTCTTTATCAGCATATGAAACTACTGCTTTAGGAATAAAGCTAAATGTACACAAAACAATTAGTAGCTGCATTAGAGGACAGATCTAATGTGACAACATTCTAACCTAGCTGAACAACAAATTCACCTCACCTTGTTTTGTTTTCATTTCTGACATATGGAACCAGAATTTATTTATTTATTTTTTGGTAAGGAGTACCAGAGATTGAACTTAGGAGGCACTCAACCACTGAGCCATATCCCCAGTCCTATTTTCATTTTATTTAGAGACAGGGTCTCACTGAGTTGCTTAGCGCCTCACTTTTGCTGAGGCTGGCTTTGAACTTGTGATCCTCTTGCCTTAGCCTCTGGAGCTATGCACCATGCCCAGCCCTGAGCCAGAATTTTTAAAGGAAGATCCAAGCACCTATCTGTTTACAAAGTTCTCTAGGTGAGATTCCAATGAGTTACAGTGTTAACACTACTACTTGTAACAGACTGAGAGGTCATTACTAAAGAATAATAAAGCTTAGGTAAATAGCTTAGGTAAGAGTTCACTTTTAAAACATGGAATCTCAAAATGTCAAAGGAAAAACTCTTGAAAACAACTAGAGGAGAAAAAAAATCATAAGAACATACATTTTTAAAGGAAGGTCTCATAGAAGAATAGAAGTTAAAGACTACCTTAAGAATTAGTGGTATTTCCTTTTATTTTCTTTTTTTTTTGGGGGGGGGGTGCTGAGGATTGCACTTTCCCACTGAGCTATAATCCCAGCACTTTTTATTTTTCATTTTGAGACAGGATCCCAATAAGATTTATTAATATTTGACAGAAGGTAGGAAAGAGAAGGAACTAATGAAGACTAAAAGATAACTGAGATAATGCTTATCTTGCTCACTAAGACATTCCGAAGGTAGCCTTGTACAATGCTGGTGATAAAGTAGGCCCAATATAATTGTTGAAAGAATGAAAACAGATAGGAAGTATTTTAGAATAAGAATTAATGAATGGAAAAGGACACAGGAATTGAATTAGGATCTGTTCCCACACATTAAGTACAGTGATAATTACTTGGGTCAAAAGGGTAACAATTAAAAAAAGATCAAATAAAAGAGAATTAAACAGAGAAACAACTGGTATCTACCTGGATGTAGTGAAAGACACAATGAGAGCCATATTAAGGACAAGCCTAAGTTATTAAAAGTATGAAGAATAGCAGTAATGAAAGTGAACAACTCAATGTGGACAGGAGCTTCAGATACATTTAAGTAAATATTATTTGGTCAATAGTGATTTAAGAGCCAAAAATAATTAGAAGCCACCCTTAATTCCTTCTGCCATTATAACCTCATCCTCTAAATCACTAACCTTTCATGATTTCACAACCTAAATATTTCTTAACTTCATTCTATTATACATGTCTATAATAATCTTCACATCCTTCACTTGAATTATTACAATAGCCTCCTAAGTTTTTTTGACTTCTAATATTATATCCTCAAGTCTAGGTAGATTCAAAGATGGTTCCCAATAACACCTGCCTCTGTAATATTCATATTCTTGTGTAATCCTCTCCCCTTGAGTGTGTGTACAGGTAGAGTTGGAACCTAATGACTTGCTATTACTATTGCATTACTATTCATACTAATGAATAGAGTATGACAAAAGTGATGTCACTTCTAAAATTAGGTTAAAAAAACTCAGACTTCCATTTTACTTACCCTCATCTCTTGCTCTCACTTGCTCCCTCTCAGCTTCAAAGCTGTGAGCAATCCTACAGAGAGGACCATGGAACAAGAAACTGAGAGATAGCTCTGAAGTAGAACCAAACGCTCATTCCAATAGCATCAAAAGAATAGAATACTATTAGCAAACACTTGAGTGAAGCTGGAATTCTTTCTTAAATGAACCTCAGAGTAATTGCAGTCCTGGCTGACAACTTGATTGCTGCTTTGTGAGAAACCCTGAGGCAGAGGTCCTTGAACCTCAGAAACTATAAGATGATAATGTGCATTATTTTGGCTATTAGGTTTTCGTATAGTTTGTTATGTATTTGCAAATAACTAAAATGACCATTCCCTATAGAGCTATTAATCTCTCTACCGTCACCTCTTATCAATTCTTTATATACTCTTCAAATATAAACATACTTGTACTTTACCTAGTGATGTTTCTTACTTTCATTCTTAGGCTAACACTGTATTCTCTGCCTAGTATATCCTTAAATTCCCCTTCAGTCCAGCTTCTATTATTTTCTTACAATTTCAAGTGTCAACACTTTCAGGGTATATTTCTTGATCCTAAACTGTCTTCCAGACCATGTGGAATGCCTTCTTGTGATCCTATAATGAAATCTATTATACTTAGGGAATTATTACATTGTACAACAATTATCAGGTTGTTTCCTACACAGAAACGTGCTCTAAAGTATGGAGTGTGTCTCTTATGTTTCTGTGCCCAGCATCTCAGAGTTTTGTATATACATGTGTATGGACCAAGTTGTTCTGGAACAAGAGTCATGAGTATGAGGCTTCAGGCACCAAAGAAGCTCACCTAAAGATACAGCTAGAGAATAGGAGAGTTAGAATAGGAGACTTCAAGTCTTTTTTGAAAAGTCCATGCCCACAAACATTTATTATATGTCTATTATGTGCCAAGCATGTGCTTGACACAGGAAATAAAAAGATACATAAGACTTTAAAGGAATTCATAATTTAAAACAAAAGTTTATAGAGAAGGTAATGAAAATGAGGCAACAAACACTAATTTAGGGCCCACCATTTAGAAGAAAGCATATATGAACTTCAAGTAAAAGGGGAGAAAAAAGGAATAGAAGAAGACATGTGCTCACCTGCAACAGATGGAACACAGAACAGAATGGGCAGTGGTATTACTTAAGCACTAGGTGTAAATTATCTTTTCAAGCAATTTTTAAAAGTCATTATCTTAAAATACTTGGGTTTAGTCTTAATTTTTCCCCCTAAGGGAAAAATAAGAGAGTGAATTCAATCTACAATACTCCTTGAATAGATTAGCTTTATTACATTAAAGGTATTCCCTAGACAGTCCCAATCTCTTCATAAGTCACCCAGCACAAACATCTACAGATTAAATCTTTGTTCAGATTTTCATGTGTATATACTATGAGTGTTATCTCCCAAGTCTTCTACTCCCTGCCATCACCTTTGTAGAAAAGAATCCAGTACTTCACTTTCTCTACGAAATTCATTTTCAATAAGGACCCTAATTTGGAGACTCTAGAATTGAGAAAGATGTTACATGATCATGACTAACATATCATTAGAATTAAAAGTGAATTTAGAGATCACTCATCTTAAATACTCAATTAAAGAATCATAGTACTGACAGCTTTCAATATTCTCACATATGCAAATATATATTACATATGGCATCTGGAAAACAGGGGAGGGAAGGTCACCCAGACTCACCATAAAATCTCAGACAAGTCTGCTTGTCTTAATGATAGTTGACTTGTTCTTGTTTTAAGTGACTGAAGTTCCAAAAAACCCCTCTGGCAAATGCAATTGAGCCCTTAACTACTTCAGACCTCAGCTCTCCAAGAACTCATCCACAATCTTATTTTTCTTATCTAACCTATCATAATGTAGATATATAAGACATCATAACTAATATAAATAAACAAAATAGTGCATTTTTTTAAAGGGTCAATTGTGGTCTTCACTGATCTGGTTAGTCTATAAAATTTGGAATAGCTGCCCTCTTAGGTTGAATTTAAATACAATGTTTATATTCAATAGCAGAAAGTACATCATCAGAGCACATGGATATGTCACACTCATTTTCTCCGGTAGAGATTTAAAACTAATGAAAGCCTTCAGCTGTAGGAGTTATGTAGGTCATGAAACTGGTAAGGAAAAAAAGGTGCTTGCAATTATACAATAATATGCAATTGGTTCTACCCCTGGTCAATTTCTACAATAATTGCAAAGGCCCTAAAAATGTAAAAAATGTGGAGAAACTCTAGTTTTTGACTTTTAAATTGTGTTTAGCTCAGGAGTTTTTATCCATATTTTTCTGATTAACTATCATAATGGGGAATCATAAAACAAATTTTACCATGGATCTATCTAGCCATAATGAAAGGATATGTAGAAAAAGACAAGCTTAGCAAATTCCTAACTGAGCTAAGACTTAGAGCTGTATCCAAACCCAAAAAGTAAGCATTTGGAAACAATTAGAGGTTCACTTCTGGCTGACTAACTCAATTCTAGCTTTCACAATGAAACACTATTTTCCTATCATATATAAAAAGGGATGAGTCATTTGGTATGAGTTTACCAGTGAAACAGGGTAATGATTTTATACTTCCAAAATTGAAGGTAAGTCAAATTTATAATCATACTATCATAAACAAAATTAATTTGAAAGTTTTAACCTTAAATTATAACAGATTAAATGAAAAAATAGTTACTTTGCAAATGAAAATGTATTCAGATCTTACTTCACAAGTAGCTTTGAGGAAAAGAAGCTCAACATTTCAACAGTAAATAATATTATCTAGCGGTTATCTAAAATTATAAAGAAAAGCAAACAGAAGAAAAGGGTGGTATATATTATGAAATCTTTTCATGGACAACTAGGCTAACTGACAATTATAATGTTTAATAAAAAAACTTCAGAATTAAAACTATGATTTAGATCTGAGAATAAACACCCAGAAATAAAAATTTTTAAAGGATTACAATAACTTTGTGAATTGACTTGCAAGGCTAAGTCCTCCTGCATATTACCATGGGTTCTTAGAATCTTCAAATGGGGGGGAGAAGGGGGAACTGTACTTGTAAAAATAACACATAAATTTGAAGGTCTAACACATATCTTACACTCAAAAGCTCTTAAGTGAACAAAAAAAGCCATAGAAAATTGATCCATAATTACAATACAATCTACATTTAAATTAAATGTGCAGTTATATTTGCACAAATAAATTATCTACTAATCCAGAATTTTATAAACCCAGTGAAAACAGATAACCCAAATCACACTTCCTGGGAATGTGGTTTATTTTATAATTTTCCTGATTTTCTAAAGTTATTGTTTAAATCAATGCATACTTACAGAGTATCTAGTTTACTCAGTGATGGGAATAATAAGATATACTAAGGTACCCCTAGAACTTGGAGCCAAAGTCATGAAAAGGCTGCCCTTTTCCTTAAGTTTCCGGAACTTAGTTATAACACCTAATACATCTAATCTTTGGACCAAATATCAGTGAATTTGTCAAATTAGTAAATAGTTAATCATATTTTTGTTTAGATAGCACTTAATAGCTTTAAAAGTGCTTACATATTTTTTTTTCTAATTGGACTTTCACAAAAGCCTTAAATAACCTTAAGAAAATGTTCAAATTATAGAATACCAGGTGGAGAGAAGATCATAAGAAATCATTTAGACCAACTCCCTCATTTTACTAATGAAAAAAAAACAACACACAACTCAGAGGCTTTAAGACAATTTAGTTATAGCTGGGCAAGAAACAGAGATAGCTGTGACAATGCCTAGACTAAAGCTGTCTGTACACAATGCAGTATCTCATCACAGTTAAGTTGTCTAGGTAGAGTCAAGGTCATGTCATATTCACTTTATTCCCAATGCCCAGCCAGTGCTTGGAACAGAACAAGCACTTAGGTCAGCTGAATGCATTATCTATTTAAAATTTTCAATTGCTGATGGGCAAATTACTGGAATAGAGAATAGCCATCATTTACATGACTTTGAACCCTTCAAATAATAGCTAAATAACAAGAGAGTCAAAAGCCCCTAATTCTGTCACTCCTAAAAAATGGACCTCTAATAAACAGGCAAAGAATCGTATCCTACATTCACCTTTAGGTGAGAACAATCAAGATTCTCAAATCTTAATGTGTAATTTTAACCTTTTTCTTTTTTCCCCATTACTGGTGATGGAACCCAGGGGCACTTTTACTGAGCTACACTCCCAGCCTTTTTTATTTTTTGAGACAGGGTCTCACTTGCCCAGACTAGCCTGGAACTTAAGCTTCTGCTACCTTAGCTTCCTGAGACACTAGAATCACAGATGTGGGCCATCACCCCCAGCCCACAATTTATTATTTTAATAAAAACACCAATCTTCTCCTCATTTTCATGAATAAGCAATTAATAATCACACCTGCAATACAGGTTAAAAAAATCTTAATATGGAACTAGACAACGGAATCAGTGAGGTAAGAAGACAAAAGCTCCACAAAATAGCTTTATGAGAATATTAGGCAGGAATAAATTCCAATTCTGTGCATCAAATATGTTCACTTGTGTATGGACAAGATGAGCTTGGAACAACTTCCCCATTACCTCTGGAACTCAATGAAAGTAATAGTTAGATTAGGATGGACACAGGCAGAAGATGAAGCTCTTTAGGGAAATCTGCATTTCTAAAAAGTATAGAAATAGTATCTTGTTTAGAAAAACCAGATAAGAAATATTTATTAGGATTATTAAAATCAAATTAATTATAATTCAGATAGCTTCCGAGATCACAAAGTGTTAGCCCAGAGCAAAAAGGCTTTAAGGTCAACAAGAAAGATCCAAGAGAAATAGCCCAAAGCGTTAATTAATCTCTAGGTTCAACAAGTTATTAGGAATCTGAGCCAAACTATATCTATCTAGTTAACAATAGTGTACTTATAACTGATCCAATTTACACGGTGATCAAACTTCATCATGTCCTCCCAACGTAATAAAAGAGTTTGCCTTGTTTTATAAAAATATTTTTAGGTGCTAGGAATTGAACACAGGATCTCCCACAATGTGAAGCATACCACTGAGCCACACCTCTACCCCTGAGCTTTGCCACTTAAGGTCCAACTGTATTGCTCTAAAAAAACCTAGCATCCAAGAAGGACTCTCCGGAAAGTACAAAAGGGCATCAGTGAGAGTGTAGCAACCCCTTGTCCTCTTAAATGAGAGGTAGAACTCCTCTAGGGTTTGGGTCTCTCTGGACCATCATAATCAGCCCTAGTAGCAAAGATGATCTCTCCCTGCCCACCTCATTTGATGCTGAATAAATTGGAGTGAAAGCATGTTCAGTAAGAAGACAAGACTACATTTAGATGGGCAGTGCCTCTTTCCAAACAACCTTCTTTGAGATGGCAGGCAAACAATTAGCACTTATCTTCCCATGTGGCAGGTACTACTCAAGACTTTATATACAATAACCCATTTAATTAACATGCAACAAATTATGAAGTAAGCATTATTATCATCTGTACTTTAAAGATGAAAAATTGAGGCATGGAGAGGCCAGGTTGACTTGAGCAAGGTCACAAAGCAACCTGAGAAAAGCAGAATTGGAACCTAGGCAGCTTGCTCCAAAGGGAGTGCTGTAAGCCAGTCTGTGACACTGCCTCTAGCAAGGCTCTCCCAAGCACCTCTGCCTGTAGCAAAGTCCTGACTTTAGGAGAAGCTGATCTTCATAGTGTACAGAAGTCCTATGCCACAAAAAAAGAAATGAAAAAGCTCACAAAAATATGAACAATACAAATTACCGGAGAGGACCTTGGCAACTGGCAGTGAAGGCTAACAATGTGCAAATTTTCCACCATCCAATAGCTGACTGACATGGTCAAACAGGACCAAAAATAAATCCCTGACACCTAATTTCCATTATGGGCCCATATTCAGTGCTAACTTCTGAAGTGGTATGCTTGCTAGAAGCAAACCTAATATATAAAATAAAGTTCAAAAGAAAAGAATCCTTTCAAAATTGTTTACCCAAAGTAATTTTAAAAAATCACTGAGTATAGATAGATAAATGGTAGGTTTCTAATTGCTACAATAAGTAACTGGACATTGCTAACCCATTGGATGTAACTATACTAAATATTCAATTGCTGAGGTGAGAGTAGAAATGGTGCTTTCAAAGGATTAATTAACCAAAAGAATAGAATGACTTTAAGTACAATCTGTATCTAGTGGTGGAGTTTGAAATTACACACTTAACAGTGAACATTAAAACTGAAGAACCAAAAAGGGGCTGATATTTTTTTCTCTTTTTGCAATAAGTAAATGAAGAGTTGAAAAGTCTTAATATATTTTCTACCTTTTTTGATTCACTTAACTTTTAAAAGGTTAAAATTGTTGATGATTCCAAAGTCAAAAGTACATTAAATATATACATGCAAAGTCTCACTTCTAATCCCTTTCCCTCTGAATAGAGGAAACTACATTTGTTTTATTTGTTTTTTGGTTTAATTCTGGTGTTTCTTTTCAAGTTATATGAAAACAGGCAGATTACATGTACAGACCTTCTATTTCTTACGTAAAAGGTGGCAGTGCTTTTATATAGCACGCTATATACCTATATATCACGGGCTACATATTAAGTGCTTATCAACTGCTGTCTTATTTTCTTAACAAGTTTCTTAATAATATATCTTGAAAATAATGCCACATTATCAAATAGAGATCACTATCTTAATTTTTAGAGTTGCATGGAGCTCCCTTATTGATGGACATTTATATTCTTTCCAATCTTTTGCTATAACAAAGTCACAAAGAATAACCTTATAATTGTCCATGTGTTTGTTTGTTTGTTTTTAATGCACTGGAGAGCAAATCCAGAGCCTCTTCTGCTAGGCAATGGCTCTATCACTGAGCTATATCCCTAGCCCTCCATTTGTTTTGTTAATTTATCTTTGGAATGTATTCCTAGAAATAAAAGTGCTTGATCAAAGGTAAAAACATTTAATTTTGCTACTACTGACGAATTCCTCCCCTCAGAGACAGTACTGTTCTCATTTCTATTATCAAAGGATAAAAGTGCCATTTTGCCCTTAGCCTTGCCAAAAGATTATGTTAACTTTTGGGTATATATCCATCTGATTAGTAAGAAGTGACGTCTCAATGTAGTTTTAATTTACATTCCTTTTTTAATAAATGGGACTGAACTACTTTTACATATTTAACAATCATATGTTGTATTTTTCTTTTTTGTGAGCCAAATGAACCTATATTTCTACCTATTTTCCTTTTAGGATATTGGTCTTTTAATTTAAAAAAACAACAAAATAAATTTTTTCCAAGGTGCTAGGGATTGAACCCAAGTTCTTGTAATATCAAACTCTCTATCATTGAGCTACACCCCTGGTCCCTAATTTATACTTTTGGGAGCACTTTCTATATTAGGCAGAATCTCTTCATGATTAAAATGGCAAATATTTATCCTGGTTTATTATGTCTTTTAACTTTCCTTATGGTGCTTTCTTCCTTTGTCAAATGCAGCTAAATCTGTCAATATTTTCCGTTAACGATGTTCCAGATTTTGAATTAGGGTTACTCCCTAATATTCTCATATTGTAAAGTCATTTAGTCATGCCTTTTTTTTCCTAATACTAAGATAGTTTCATGACTTACATTAAAAGCTCTAATCTATTTGGAATTTCTCCAGGCATATATTATGAGGTATAGTTCCAAATTTATCTCTCTCCAAATGGCTATCCAGTTATTATAAGGCCATCTTTTTATCCACTGATTTGAGATAATGCCTTTATCATTACTAAATTTCTATATGTACTTAAGTCTATTTCTACATTTAGGAACCTGCTCTATTAGTCAGTCTGTTTTTTCAGGTATCTCACTTTTAATTATAAAAGCTTTTACATTTTATATCTTATTTTCCTCCTGGTCATCCCTTCTTTTATTTCTTTACCAACTGTACAATTCATCTTTACTATCTTCTGTGAGGGAGGGGACCTGATGCTATTTTTATTAGCAAAGTTTTAAATTTGTAAATAAACATTAAAGTTGACATGTTTACAATGTTGATTCAATAAGGTCATAATTAACAACAAAAAGCTCTGAAAAAGTTTACTATTGTTTTTCAAAAGTGTCAATTCTTCACATAACTTTTACATATTTTACCTCTACATTACCTTTTTTGTTGTACTGAAAAGGTCTTTTCTTTAATTATGTTATTCAATTGAATTTTAGGTGTATATACACCAGTATTAATTTTTGTACATTAATTTCATATCTAACTTTGATAAACCATCTATAGTGTTTCCATCAATTCTCATAGGTTTCCTAAATATACAAATATTAACTTAAATAGCAGAGGCAGCAGAGGCAATCCTTGTCCAGTTACAGATTTTGGTGGAAATGCCTCTAGTGCTATTCCATTAAGAAAGATAATGGCAACCCAGTGAGGTGGCACATGCCTGTAGACCTAATAGGAGGATCACAAGTCTGAGTACCATTTTCAGCAATTTGGCAAGACCCTCAGCACTTATCAAGATTCTGTATCAAAATAAAATAAGGGATAGGGATGTAGCTCAATGGTAAAATGTCCCTTGGGGGAGGGAGAGGGAAAACAGAAGGACCGAGGAGGAAGAAATAAATGGCTTTAGGACTGTGATGTATGTAATTTGTCCTGTTAAGGAAGTATCCACTGATCTCCAGTTGTATTTTCTTCCCATTAGAATGGTATTGCATTTTTTTTCAAATGCCTCTTCAGCACCTACACCAATGATCAGATGGTTTTCTCTCTTAAATTGTTTAATGTGATGAATAATAATCATGAATTCTTTGAAACCAAATAATCTCAGTCTTCTTAGATTGAACCCCACATAAAAACAATATATTATTTCCAATATACTTTTTTAAAAAATAAAGTTTATTTCCTCAAATATCATTAGGTAATACATAACTCTTGTAACTTGAAAGTCAAACTAGTCTCATTTCAAATACTCCAAATTTAATATTTCCAGGAATGGATTTACAAAACTTTCTAATGACTTTGACAAACACAGAAAAATGATAAGACTACATTCACTTATAATTAATGACAAGAATCATACTATCACTTGAAAAAAGAAAACATCTTGAGTTAATACAGCTACTTAATAGGAGAACACTGTAATAGTAAGGCAAATGAGAGAGTCTACAAACCATGTATGAGACTTTGAGAAAGTAATAAGTAGCCTATGGTTTCGTTTTTTCAGCCACTCATCTACCCTAACATTGTATTCTGCATTGACAAATAAACATCGACTCTTTTCCAGGCATTGAGTTAGATATTCAGAATACAGAGGAGAAAGATAAAGTGTGGCTAACATATCCTAGAGTGACCCCTCAATGAGTCACTCCCAAAAAAAACTCCCTATTCTGTATGAACAGAATTTTGGAACTTTGCTTCCATGTAACACAATATGGCAAAATAAACAGAATTTGTAGATGTAATTAAGGCCCTATATCAGTTTGATGCTTAATTAAAACAAGAGAGATTATCCTGGGTAGTTCTGACTAATCAAATGCAAGTCCTTAAAGGAGGGACTGGAGGCCTCCCTAAGGTCAGATGCTCCCCTGGTGACTTTGAAGAAGTAAGCTGCTATGAGTTAACCAGTGGCAAATAAATGATTTCTGCCAACAACCACAAAAGCTTGCAAGATGACCCTGAACCTCAGATGAGTCTGTTGCCCCAGCCAACATGTTGGTTATAGCCTTGTCAAACCCTGAGCAGAGACACCAGTTAGGCTTTTAATAAAAGCAACATAAATTTGAGGTATAGTTTTATGCCTTCCCTGTCTTATAATTCCTATTAAGGGTAAACAGTGGTTAGAAATAAGGTATTCTGGCCCACATTAGGATGATGAGGATTCAGATATATTGTAAAGTTGGACAGCTAGAGTGATGGCAATTTTATTAATCACCTCTCTTGTGCAATCTGCCAAATATTGACAATGAACATATCACTCCTGAGAGAAATCCCAGGAAACCTTTGTTAAACAATAAAAATCTGTATCTCTTCTAATGTCATTTATTTATTTAAAATACAGATCTTAAAGCTATTAATTTTTTTAAAAGAGAAAACTAGAAATATTCACGTAAAAATGTAAACGTCATAAAGAATTTCAAAACCTCATTGTCTCCCACATATTATTGCTCACTGTGAAAGTAAGAAAACTATATTTGAGAGTGATTTAATATCCTACGTAGACGTGATGACCAGAAAAAAAAAAAAAAAAGTTAGCTGGGCATAATGGTGCACACCTGTAATTCCAGTGACTGAGGCTGAGGCAAGAGTATCGTAAGTTTGAGGCCAACCTTAGCAACTTAGCAAGGTGCTATAAGCAACTTAATGAGAATTTGTCTCAAAAAAATTTAAAAGAAAGAGCTGGGGATGTGGCTCAGTGGTAAAGCATCTCTGGATTCAATCCCCACTATAAAAAAAAAAAATTAAAAAGCTAGGTATCAACTGTATGACTGCAATTCAATCAATTCCTATTCCTACATCATAAAATGTGTAGAACTGGGTTGGGGTATAGCTCACTGGTAGAGCACAATCTCCAGCAGCTAAAAGAAAGGGAAAAAAGTATAGTGATAGAAGAAACAGTTCACCAACTGTGTAAAATATATCTCTGATAAACTGATGAATCTGGAGATGTTTCCAATGATTTCTAGTAAATTGTATCAGCTATTAGAGCAACAATAAACTCCTCCACCCCACTCTGCCAGAAGCCATCTATGAGCCAGCCCATCTATGAGCCATGTGTAAAGTGAGCAATGTTGGAGCTATTAGGCAGGGAAGCCTGGTTTTAGGAACTCTCAGTCAGAATCCACTAGTGTAAGAACGCCTAAATCACATGGCACCCTGTTCTAGCTCACCACTCAAGTTAAAGCACAGCCTCCCAGAGATGGAGATGGGTTTAACTTGCCAAAGGTCAGTCAACCTGTTTACTACAAGACCCCTGCCACACTGAGAAGGAAGCACCTAAACAAGACTCCTCCCATTGAAACCTTTTCCCTGGGGCCTTTGATGTACTCCCCCTTAAATAAAGAATGGGAGCCTTTTTCAGTTGTTCAGTTCTAGTTCCCATCAGGACTGGAAGATCCATCAGATGTTCTGCTTTATAAATCTAACCTCGGCTCTGTCTTTTTTCTTTCTGATTATTTCAGACTTTCTATTTTCCCAGGCAGCTCATACCTCCTGGGCAGGAACCTGCTCTGTTGGGGTGCAGGTCACCCCAATATAGCACCCTTTTCTTAAAATTTTGAGACAGGGTCTTGCTAAATTGTGAGGCTGGCCTTGAACTTTCAATCCTTCTGCCTCAGCCTTCTGAGATTCTGAGATTACAGGTATGTACCACCACACCCAACAGAGATTAAATAATAAAAGAACTGCCTACTTAGACATCAAACATCTACTAACATATCTGTCTAGTTTTCTTACACTATTTATTTTCCTTCTTTGTATGAGAAATAAAATTGCAAATCATGGGGCTGGGGATGTGGCGCAAGCGGTAGCGCGCTCGCTTGGCATGCACGGGGCGCTGGGTTGGATCCTCAGCATCACATAAAAATAAAATAATGATGTTGTGTCCACCAAAAACTAAAAAACAAATATCAAAAAATTCTCTATCTCTAAAAAAAAAAAAAAAAATTTGCAAATCACAAAATAGCTATATTAAAGTTTCTTATCAACAGTTCTAAAACTTTTGTAGGTAAAGAAATAATATTCTGATTAAGAATGATTTCCTTCATTTTACCTTTTATACTTCAATAAAATTAATCATTAAATAATATTACCTTATACAATAAATATAATTATGAAATACACTTTATTTCCTTATTTAATAAGTTAATTATGAAATGAATAATATTTAAAGCTACAGTTTAAATATCTCAACAAAACTGATATTATATTAAAAGTAGAAATAGCATACAGAGTGTTTGTCCATAAATTTTCTTTTAATAATCACGTATATATTAATAATCATTTTATTATATAATTTCATGTTAAAGATCAAGTAATATATAAAGTCTGAAGCTATACTTCTGTTTCTTTTATTAGAATTTAATAAGTAGTTCTATTCATTTGATGTTTTGTAGAGTTTTTTGTAGAGTTTTTTTTTTTACTTTAGTACAGAGGGGAAAATACAGTGTGCTTGATGTTTAAAAGGAAATAGATATATTTCAACAACAGATTCCTGGGTAACTCAGAATAGAAAATGGTATCTCAGAAAGCTCTATTTAGTCTATGCATTCAAATAACCATTTTAGATTTGTAATATGGTGCTTCCATCAGTAACGAATAAATACTTTAACTGGAGTAAAAGTGACTCCTAATCTATAAACTGGTTGTGTTTTAAGGTATTTTTAAGTTAACAGTTTGAAAACCATTATTTTAGAAGCAATGCAAAAAGTAACTTGGTTCCATGGTAGATATTTTAATCAAAACCATCTAGATGTGGTAACTGAAAAAAATTCACTGAGTTTCCATTTTACAATATGAATACTGTATACATATTGAGTACAAATACAAGTATCAAGTTAAAATTCTGACAAACTGTTTACCTGTATCTTAGTCCCCAAAAGTATAGTTCATAAATTTAACCACTTAAAAGGCAAACCACAACGGAAATTGTTAGGGAACACCCAAAAACATTAAAAAAAAAAAATCTACAATTTCTCATATATGAGCATTTGAAGACATGATAGCTTCCTGCATGTTAAAGAATGCTTACTTTTTACTTAATATAGGCCATAAATAATTAGGAATCAATAATATCAGTACCTTGTTCAAATCCTGTATGTATGAACAATGGTGATCACTTATTTTTTTGGAATGTCAAGTGTGCAAATTTTGTTTTCATGAGCATATATTCTATTTCACATTTCTATTTAGACCATTACTTGTCATTTCTAAAGCTTGTGTAGTTTGCCTCTAAAAGAGTGTTTTTTTTCTTTTCCTTCAACAATAAATAAATAAATATATTATTTAAAAATCTTTTGTACCTAACAAAAAGACTTTCTTTTGGTTATGAATTTTTTTTTGGATATTCAAATGATTATGATAAGAAAAAAGCACAAAGCACCACAAAAGATGATTATTGGTAAATTGCAGAAAAACGAATTTTAAAAAGATCCAGTAAGGCTTCAGAAATACTACAGCAGAAACCAAGCATATTTCTGTGTCCTTCTCATGTTTTTCTTTTCCATCACGCATAGGTATCCCTTTCACTTAGGTGAATAAAAAAAAAAAATCAAGGTACAGATATATGTAAATGGCATCATTTTTAAATCACAGTGTAATTCAAAACCATTCTAATTGTTCAGATTTCTGCATTCTAAGTCCTGAATTCACTTTCAATTCTTATTCACCTTACTAATAGAAGAAAACATAACCATTCTGAAATCTCTTACAGAAAATATATTTCAGAAAATAAAAAATTAAACTCTCACTTTTATGCTCAATCTTCTGCTCTTCATTGGGAAAAAAATACATTCCAACATAATGCAGAAATTTCTATCACCCTTCGCCTGTGTTAGAAAATGTTGAGAGAAAAACTGTCTTTTTCTAGGAAACCACTTTCCCTGTGAAAGTGAAAATGGAACATTCAGCAGCCTAGAAGGGAGAGACACAGATTTCCATGGCATGTTTTCAACTGAGCAACATCGGACCGAGAATATATAAAGAGAGAGATTATTTCTCTTGTAAAGATAGAGCAAATTACTTCTTTATATTCTACTTTGTTGAGTCCTTTAAGAGTTTTCAGATATTTCATCAAATTAGTTTGGGCTAATCAGACAAACTTTTAAACAATCTAAAAAACACCCCAGAGCGATCTCTTCATAAATATTCCATTATCATGTTGTATTTGAGGAAATTAAGTTTGCTGTCTTAGCAGAAAAATAGCCTGAGCTGGAATTTATTTTGTACTTTGGAGCTACTTTTTTTTTTTTAAATCTCTCTCCATTTAAAAAAAATTAAGTTTTTAAATTCTTAAGTCAGAAATGCTGGTTTACCTTAAAGAAATTAGGAAAAATGCATAATTTTCACAGTACACCCAGAGAGATTCAATTAGCCACTGAGGGCACACACACAAACATGCAAACAATATATTTCCCTCCTCATACCTGTAAAGAGAATATGGACATTTTATTAGAATGAATCATTCTTATGTGTTGTGCTAAATCTTTTCATTTTGTATTATCAAATTAAGCCTTTATTACCTAATAAATCATTCCAAAACTTTTTTTAAAAATAGTAACTGTATTATTATCTTTCACCTCAGACCTGTGAATGTTCTGATGGTGACCAAGCTTAATAATCTGTGCATATAGTTAAAGCTCAGTAATTTTTTAAAAATATGCCTTGACATAATCATAAAGAAATAATGTCAGGGCTAGGGGTGTAGCTCAGGTAGAGTGTTTGTCTGGCATGTGCAAGGCCCCCTGGGTTCAATTCTCAGAACTGTAATTTTTTTTTTTTAAGAAAAAAAGAAATGATGTCAACAGTGATTATATGTCCTCTGGGTGTTATGATCCCGACTACTTTTTTTTCCACTTCTTTATACTTTTCAGTATTTTCCAAGTGATGACTCTGTGTTACTTTTATAATCAGAAGAGGGAAGTTATCACCTTTCTGGATCACCTCCTACTAAAAATATATCTTGATATGCATAAAGCAAATAAAAACATTATGGAGGAAATGAAGTTTAGAAATAAGACAAAAAAAAAATCCCCCAAAGCAAACCCATACAAATAATAACAGAGGTCCCTTTTCTGATGAACCTATGGTTTATTTTTTCCTCTAAGTTTTCCTATAGAATGCTAAGTTTCTTTGTCAACTATTATATATGTTAGAATATACAGAATTCTAATATGTAGAATTATTTCTATGATTTAAACAAGCTACTTTAAAAAAATGTAATTTTCACTAAATCCTCTGCCTTTTCTTGAACAGAGAAAACTGCAGAAAACTAGCTATCACCTGAGGACACAGTCTTCCTTCCCTACAGCACTGGTGCAAAGTGCTATTTTCTTTCCTACACTCCCAGTACTACAGGTTGTGGGGAGAGAGATGTTCTCCTTGCTTACTACTACACTTTCAGTTCACTGTTCCTCCCACATCCTCGTATCCACAATACAGTTCCTTGAAGGCCACACCCATCAGATTATTCCACACTCCAGACACCTTGTAACCAGTTCTTAAAATTCTTGATTGGTCCCCTTCAGTTACAGAAGAAAGATTTAGCAACAGGTTTATCATCTTTTCACATCTACCCTTTTCATTACTCTTACTTTAAATGTCCACATGAACAATCCATCCAACCTTTGGCCCCTGTTTGATAATCTTAACCTCCACCCCTATGATTATACCTTAGACTCTTACGATCTCAATTTTTGAGCATTTCACAATGTGAATAAACCTCCCTATTTCTGGATCACTTCCTTTAATACCTGCAGTCTAACACTTCTTTCCAAACCAACAACAAAACAAAAACCTCTAATCCACTGATGGCTTCTTTAAAGCATGTATCATTACCTTTAAATCTCAATTTTCCATCACTGTAATCCCTGCATTGCCCTTTCTGTCAGTACTGACCTGACAAAACACAAATCTGTTAAATCCAGCTCTCTGTGTATTCCATAAATTTTACCAAGTAGCTTAAATAAGACTGGAGAAAAATAGACTTCCGTACTAGTTGTTTTCACTTTAAATTCATGACCACAAACCTCAAAGTGGGTCCTCAGTACTGCCAGGCAATCACACTGCTACCCTTTACAGCAGAAGGCTTTGAAAAGGAGTTGACTGTAGTTGCTCTTTTAATTTCCTCCCTTCCCATTTTCTCTTGAAGCTACTCTGATCAGGCTTTAATTCTTATCACCCTCCTGAATGTCTGGTCTAAGTTGTCAATTATCATTCCCAGGAGCATTCAGCTTATTCCCTCCTGTTTGAAACACTTTTCTTCACATAGATTCTGAAACATGTGTTCGTGTCTTTCCTCCCTCCTCACAGCACTCCACTTTGTTCTTTCTTGCTATTGCTGCCTCTTACTGCTCACCTCTCCTAGGGCTTAGTCCTCAGTCCTCTCTCCTTATTCTCTGGGCATAATCACCTAACCTCATGGCTTCAAATACTGTATATAAACTGATGATACCCAAATTTATATCTTCCACCCCAATCTGTTCCCTGAACTCTAGCTATGTATCCACTACTCTGCTCTGCTCACTGCATTCCAACTATACTGCTCCACTTGCTGTTCCTCAATCATGTCAGGCATGTCCCTGCCTCTGTGTATTTATAAGTGAAGCTCCATCTACTAGGAACGCTCTTTCTCTGAGTAGTCCTATGTCCCTCTCTTCTACCATTCATGTTTCTGTTCCAATTTCACCTTATGAAGTAGCCTTGTCAGGCTTTTCTAAAATAGTATATATCTATCCTGCTTTAGCACATTTATCACAAAATGATTACATTATCTGTTTGCACATTTGTTTGCTTTACTATTTCACTTATTAAAATGTAAGCTCCACAATGGCAGGCATTTGCCTATCTTGTTAATAGCCTAATACAAGGCATCATAGCATTTGACAAATGATTTTTAAGTTATCTGTTATCTCCAAACAGTGTGATTACAAAACATTTTAATACCTATCATACATTTAGTAATAAATTTCTTACAATCAGCATATATTACTTTAACTATCAGATAAAAGAGCAAATAATATAAATGCTAAACCTTAACAATAATGAAAGGAATCTACAATAATGAAAAGGAACACAATTCTATGACCTGAAACTATGTATATATGTAAACTACAAAAACTTTTGAAGAGGTCAGTAGGGGCTGGGGATATAGCTCAGTTGGTACAGTGCTTGCCTTGCATGCACAAAGCCCTGGGTTCAATCCCCAGCACCACCACCAAAAAAAAAAAAAAAAAAAAAATTAACCTAAAAATGGGCTGGAGTTGTGGCTCAGTGGGCTGGCATGTGTGAGGCACTGGGTTAAATTCAATTCTCAGCACTGCATATAAATTAAAAAAAAGAAAAAAGGTCCATTAACAACTTAAAAAATTAATTAATTAAATAAAAAAGAGGTCAGAAGGTCCTAGCTAAATATGACAAACAGGTTTTATATGGCTGGTTGTGGCTGCCTAAAATACTATATTGAAAGGGACCCCGAAGCTAGGTTTTAGCAAGAACTATGATATTAAGGGGCATTTTTCTAAGAAAATAGAAGGAATGAGAATGGTAGCTTGACTCCATGACTTTAAATCTACATGTGGAATATTTATTTTCTTTTTTCGGGGGAGGGTTACCAGGGATTGAACTCAGGGGTTCTTGACCTCTGAGCCACATCCCCAGCCCTATTTTGCATTTTATTTAGAGGGAGGGTCTCACTGAGCTACTTAGCACCTTGCTTTTGCTAAGGCTGGCTTTGAAGTCAAGATCCTCCTGCCTCAGCCTCCTAAGCCGCTGGGATTACAGACATGCACTGCCATGCCCCGCTTACATGTGAACTATTTCTAAAATCTATGTACAGTTGACTGCTACCAATAATTCCATATTTGTATACTACCTACCTGAAATTTCTATATAAATGTCTAATAAAAGATCTTAAACCTGTGACAACTGAAAAAAGAACTTGTGATTTATAGGCCCCTTCAAAAACTAACAAAAACATTATTCTTTTTCCAATCTTCTTTCAATTAACAACACTTTCATTCACCTAATTGTGCAGGTAAAAATTCTAGGAATTATCCCTGATTCCCTTGTCCACTTAGTCTTGACCCATACATTCATATCCATGAGCCAATCTTGTTGGCTCAACCCTCCTGCATTTTCTAATTTGTTCCACATCTCCCCATTTTGTATATCAGTACCTTAAGCCAAGCCACCATGACCTCTAACTTGGTCCATGACTGGTCCATCTGTCTCTACTTGTGCCCCTATTTCCAACACCTCAGTCAAAGTGATTTTTAAAATATAAATTAAATATTGTCACTCCTTTATGAAGATGTCCCACTGCACTTGGCACAAAATCCAAACTTCTAGCCCTGCATAATTTCTCCTAGCCCGTTCCAACTTTATCTTAAACCATTCTTACTCCCTGTTTCAGCCATACTAGCCTCCTTTCAGTGGCAAAGCTGTTTTCACTATGGGGCTTTTATATTAGCTGGTTCTTAAACTAAAAAGTTCTTCCTCCCACCAGTTCTCTCACAACATTCAGATCTCAACCTAAAGACCCTCACTTTTAAAGTCTTCCTTCACTCAGATTAAAGTGGCAACTCAGTCACGTCACATAATCCTATTTTAACTTTCAGCACAATAAAAATACTGATGTTTGAGTGGTTTACTTATTAATCTGTTTCTCTCTCTCCTATTACAGTGAAAAATCAGTAGTTGTCTTTGGATGTTGTCTTTTTCAATCTGGCTAAAAGAATCTACTTTTAAGAAATTATTTGTTGAAAGTTATTTGTGCAGTTTTTTTTTAAGTGTGTTATATTTCAGTTTTTAAAACGTTTTCTCTATTTGCTTACTTATATTTATGGAATAAATGACTGAGAACAGAATTAAAAAAGAAGTCCCTACTTGGGGTTAGAAAAAGTAATTCCCTAATGTTGAAAAAAGTCACAAATTTCTTTTTATTTAGAATCAATGTGCCAACTTTTTGTCAGAATTAGATACCCACTTAAAACAATGAAAAAGTATTTTTTTTAAAAAAGATGACTTTTATATATCTTGTTATCCTCATCAAAGAAAGATAATTTTAGCCATTATGGAGAGTTTCAAGAGACAGAAAGGAGACTGTCATAGTTTTTCCAAGCAAGATATAATAGACAGAATTAGGATAATAATAATGGAGACAAAAAAAAGTGATAATACTCTTAAGAAATATTAGAAGCAACTAAGAATTATAATACATAAAAAATAAAATGACTACTGAATGAATCTATAAAGAAATACAGATATAAGACTTACCAAATTCATTAGCAGTTAGGTTTCATAGAATATGTAACACCTAAGCCAAACTTTCAAGAAAGTGTAGTAAGATTTCCAAAGATGAAGAAAAGGCATTCTAAGCTTTAGAAAGACTTCGGTATAACAGAGTTGCTTCCTTATACTAATAATATACAGAAATTAAAAATTAATCTACATTTATATATTCCTTAGAAAGAAACTTCAAAATCTCCACTTGTGAGTAATTTTAACATTATGATTTCATCGCAATCTACTCTAATCAACTATGAGCTATAAAAATCATCAGTCTGACCTCAAGTAGGCCTTTGCTATCATTACAAAAGAACCTGAGGGTAAAATCATTTGGAAACATAAAAATACTCTAATATAGGCGCTGGGGTTATCGCTCAGCGTAAAGCGCTCGCCTAGCACGTGCGAGGGCCTGGGTTCAATGCTCAGCACCACATAAAAATAAATAAATAAAATAAAGATATCGGTGTCCAACTACAACAAAAAAATAAATATTAAAAAAATACTCTAATACAGACATATGCAAATTTTAAAATAACTGATGACCATAAAATAAAGGAACATATTATTCTGATAAAAATTAAAGCAATAATAAAATATGTCTCAGGGTAAGAGAAACTTTGGTGATAATATCTATACAATCTAACTCAGCAAATGTTTATTGAGAAGTTATACATCTATACACACAAATACTTTTACATGTACGTTGGGACTATGGTAGGAAATAAAAAGAAAAGAGCTAAGAGATAATGCCTCAAGAATTTTATAATCTAGGTGGGAATTAAACATACATTTATTTCAATAAGCATTTTTGAGAGACTTCTGCAATGACAATATGGCTAATGAGGAGGCTGAAACATGAGAATTGCAAGATTAAGAGCAGCCTTGACAACTTAATGAGACTCTGTCTCAAAATAAAATTTTTAAAAAAGGATGGAGTTCAGTGGTAGAGTGCCTAGCACATACAAAACTCTGGGTTTAATCCTAGTGCCAAAAAAATAAAAAATAAAAAAATAAATTAAAAAATTTAAAAAAGGTCAAGTTCCATAAAAGAAATAAATGAGAAAAAGAAAAAAATTATAAAAGTGAGAAGAGAATTTATGTAGGAATTTTTTTAAAGAAATTCAGTGTTTTTCACCTACCTCTCATTTTAATACCTGTGAGTAACATAATACTACTTACCTTATAACTATAAGCATGGCTATAAGGATCGAACAGATAGGATCTGCTATCATCAAACCAAAATTCTGCATCATGATTGCAGAGGCAATTACACCAATACTCCCAAGTGTATCTGCTAGAATGTGTAAAAATACACCTAAAAATAAAGCATAATAAAAGTAAGCACCATAGCTTCCGTTCAATTTAAAACAGAAAATGTCTTTGAATTATACTCTTAAAATCATATAGACATCTAAATATCAATTTGGAAAATCAATTATCAAGTATATTTACTGAATTGAAATAATGTTTTTAAAATCAACAGGGTTAAACTATCTGGTAAATTCTACTTGCTCTTACAGGAATAATTTAAATGAAGAAGTAAACGAACTGATTTTTAAAACTGCAAACATTAAAAAGGGAAAATATGATAAACCACAAACATTCATCTCTGTATCTCTGGCTTAAAAGAATACAAAAGTTTTAATAATTTATTTAGGGAAGGAAACTGCATTAGCCTAAATGAACTGGTCAAGGATGTTTTCTAATTGTGAATCCATGTACATACAGAGCCCTCTGCTGGTGATTAAAATTATTACCATTTGGAACTAGAATTTCCTGTAGCCCCTAATTCTGCTTATGTTGATATATGTATAAGTTATCTTAAAGTTTTTGTTACCTACATTTGTTATATACTATGCTCAAATTCAAAGTGAAAGAAACCAGGGATTTAAATATTTTTAAATGAATATAAAATACATGTTGAACTTTTAAAAATTAAATACTACATTAATAGGACACTGATATTGATGCTCTAACTGCTCAAGAACTCAGATGTTATTATTTAATAAGTGATACTTGCCTGGAAAACATTAAAAACATCAAGAAGGAAGTTTTACATACATTTTTCATTTTTTTTCTGAAAAGACTCAACTAAGATAATAACTTATTCAACATTTAAACCCTTAATGAGTAAAATTTACTATGTAATAAAATGCTATTTCTTAAACTTTAATCATGGCTTGCTAAATATAATAGTACTCTTCAATACAATCAAGTACCCTATCTGACCTTATTTTTTTTATACTTTGCCTTAGAGTCACTTTGTGTGTGTGTGTGTGTGTGTGTGTGTGTTGGGGTGGGTGGGTACTAGGGATTGAACCCAAGGGCACTTTACCACTGAGCTACATCCCCAGTTCTTTTTATTTTTATTTTGACACAGGGTCAATGTGCAAAAAGCATGTACCCAAATTAGAAATACCTATTTTTTATTATTCCCTGAACAATAAAAAGTAAACTATAATTATTTTTTACATATAGAAACAGATTTAACTTAAAACAATTTCTAATAATTTAAAAACTGACCACTAATAAGTCCAATTGAATCTCTTGTGTGCTAAGATATTATATTTCAGTTCACCTGCTACTACAGAATTTACGTCAAGTATGGTACCAAATATAACTCATCCTTTAATACCTACATTTAATTTTTCATTTGTATAGAGTTTTGATTCATTATAACTATTCTTCAGAAAGCTAGTTGCTTTCTTAAGAAATTTTTGTCAGAGAATACTTTTTAGAGAAAGATATACATCAAAGTGGGATGAAGATCCCTGCTATAGTTTGGATGTGAGGTGTGCCCCAAAAGCTTACGTGAGACAATGCAAGAAGGTTCAGAGAAGAAATGATTAAGTTATGAGACCCTCAACTCAATAAATTAATCACCTGATGGGAATAATTGAGTGGTAGCTGAAGACAGGCACGGTGTGGCTGGGGGAGGTGAGGCATTTCGCTTTGGGGTATATATTTGTATCTGGCAGGTGGCGATCTCTCTCTCTGTTTTCTGATCATCACGTGAGCTGCTTCCCTTCTACCACACTCTTCTGCCAAGATGCCCTTGAGCCCCAGGAATGGAACTAGCTGTCTATGGACTAAGACCTCTGAAACTGTGAGCCCTCAAATAAACTTTTCCTCCTCTACAATTGTTCTGGTCAGGTCTTTTAGTCACAGCAGTGAAAAAGTTGACTCAAATAGTGCCTAAACTATACACTTTTATATTAAATCTTTACATATTTTAAGCAGTGTTTTGGTAAAATCGCAATGAAAACAGCTGTAGACACTGGAAGGAAAAAGAAAAGAATCACTTGTCCTTGATTTTTCCTTAGATTAGAAAGTCCCTGGCTATGTGCTAACCTGAAAACTGGTTTCATTAGCAAGTGTTATTAACTATCTAAGCCCAGCTTACTTCATAGTAACTAAGAAGAAAAATCACTAAAGAAATACATAAACAATATGCTTAACTTGTATAAAGTTAAAACCTTGGAAAACTTGATGGGATGTTGATAATATCCTCCCAAACTTAATAAACCAGGATTATTATTCAAGATATAGCAAATAATTGAAAAATTCAGTTAACTCATAGTATTCATGGTAGTTTTGCAGGAAAGTTTGAACCAGCTATATCTGTCCTTCAGCTACCTACTGGTTTCCTTCAGTCACAATAAATTGATAGATAATCAGAAAATACAAACTGATTTTAATATTAGCTGTATAAAAGATAAGTAGAAGGCTAGATCCTTTCTTTTTCTCTCGTGATAATTTTCAAAACTAAACTGTTATCAAAACTAACTTATAGCAAATGATATAGCTGTATCAAATATACATGATTACAAGCTATTTCAGCAAAGGGTATTCCGAAATAATTCTCTATAATTTGTAAATGGATAATTAGTGAATGGAAGATACACTTATTAAGCCTTTTGAAAATGAACTCTTCAATATGGAGAAACATTCTCAGTGAAAAAATAAAAAGCTAATGTTAGATCAAGAAATAGTGGAGAAAACAGGCACAGTACTGACTAGACCAGAAGCCACTGAAAAAGTCAGACTGGAATCAAAAGTAAATAAAGCTGGGAATTAGGAACCCTTAGCAATAAAGTCTAAGTGGAACCTCAGAGCCAAATATTGGTTCACATCTCCAAAATGGAAACTACAATAGTTTCCAGACAAAGCTGATTTTCTTTCACTTATAAAACTTTATAATGTCTCATTTTACATGACATGTAACACTCGATTAGGTACCATTAACTGAAATCCACAAATATGACAGAGGTCTTATCCTGCATTACATTTTTAGCTCTAAATTTTCCCCACAACATAAGAATATACTGATTATTATTCTTGGAAAATCTATATAATAATCCTATGAAGGCAAACAGAATACTACTATAGCATTACTATGTCCACAAGCCTGGCAATTACTTATATTTAAACTTCGTAGTTTCTGAAAATTTTTTTTTAACAGTCAAGTGACAAAAAAAAAAAAAATCAGTTAATATACCTAAATAGTATATATTTTTTAAAAAATCACTTAAGAAGAAATAACATTTTAAACATAAATATTTTGTTATGTATTTTTCTTAAAGGAAAACTCTAGGAAACTGAAAATTATAAAATCAATTTCATAATATTGAGAAACATAAAAATTTGTCATACCTTGTAAAATCTGTCTGCTGGGTCCTGTTGTTTCTTTTAGGGAGGGACCATCTGTAGAGAATTAAGTTAAATTATTTTAAAACATGTTTTCAATTCCTTATTCAAATTTTTGCAATTCTGAGTCCTTTTCATTCAATTGTATCATGAAGGATGTGTGACTATTTAGCCACATGAGACCTATAAAATTATTTTTTAAATTTAATAAAGTAACTGAGGAGTGATAAATCTAGTACAGGCAATTTAAAATGCATCAAGGACACACAGTATTTTAGAAATACTGTATTAAAAAAATAAAAAGCACAAGAAATTCAAAACTGTGAAAATATGCTAACATTCATAAAATATACTCTAATGCTTTTATAATTGGAAAATTCAGATGAAACTAAATGTAGTGTTTGAAGTCAAAAGAAGTCTAAGAAATGAAGTCCAGATAGAAACGAATCCAAGATAACTTGATTATGACAAACAGTAGTTTTTCAATAGTTTCTAGATGGATATGACAAGTTTTCTATTCAAAAGAGATTAAAAAAATATTTAATTTTTTTTTTGCCTTTATACCTAAGTGCAGTAGCATATTTCTAGAACACCAGTGACCCAAACTCTTAAGGCAGGAGGGTCCCAAGTTTGAGACCAGACTAGTCAATTTAGCAAGAGGTTGACCCAAAATTAAAAAGGTTGGGGATGTAGCTTGGTGTCAGAGTATACCTAGGTTCAATACCTAGCACTGCAAAAAAAGAAAAAAAAATGCCTTTCTGATTAAAAATGAAAAAAAAATGGATTTGGCAGTATTCCCTCCTTTTCAATTTCATGGAATAATTCTAGAAGGATTGGCATTAGTTCTTTAAAAGTCTAGTAGAACTCAGCTGAGAATCCATCTAGTCCTAGGCTTTTCTTTGTTGGAGAGCTTTTAACAACTGCTTCAATTTCATTATTTAATATTGGTCTAAGCTTTCTATATCCTCACGGTTCAATCTGGATAGGTCACATGTCTCTAGAAATTGTCAATATCTTTAAGATTTTCTACTTTATTGGAGTATAAATCTTCAAAATAGTTTCTAATGATCCTTTGGATTTCAGTAGTATCTATGGTGATTCTTTTTTATATCTAATTTTATTAATAGGCAAAGCAATCCTGAATAAAAAAACCAGATACTGAAGGGATCATAATTTCAGACCTCAAATCATACCACAGAGCTAAAGTAACAAAAACTGCATGGTATTGGCACCAAAACAGACACAAAGGCCAATAGAATAGAATAGAAACAAACCCACACGGATATAGTCATCTGGAACTTGACAAAGGTACCAAAAACATAGACTGGAGAAAAGATAGCCTTTTTAACAAAAGGTGCTGGGAAAACTGGACATCCATATATACGTAGAAGAATAAAACTTAATTCCTATCTCTCAGCCTGTATAAAAGTCAAATCAAAGTGAACTGAAGACCAAGGAATTAGACCTGATACTCTGCAACTGTCAGAAGAAAATGTAGGCTCGACACTCCAACATATTGGTACCGACATCAACTTCTTTAACAAGATTCTTAAAGAGCAAGAAATAAAACTGATTCAAAAAGTGGGAAGGCATCAAATTAAAAAGTTTCTACATAGTAAAGGAAACAAGAATATAAAGAGAGAACCTACAGAATAGCAGAAGATCTTTGGTACCTATTCCTCAGACATATCTAGAATATGTGAAGAACTCAAAAAACTTAACACCAAAAAAAAAAAAAAAACCTAATCAATAATTGGACAAAAGAACTGAACAAACACTTCTCAAAAGAAGAACTACAAATAGCTTTTAAAGATACGAAAAAAAAGTTCAACATCTCTAGTAATCAGGGAATACAAATAAAAACTATATTGAGATTTCATCTTACTCCAGTAAGAATGGCAATTATCAAGAAAACAAATTATGATCAATGTCGGTGAGGCTTTGGGGGAAAAGGTACAGTCATACATTGTTGATGGGACTGCAAATTAGAACAACTACTCAGGAAAGCAGTTTGAAGATTCCTCAAAAAAGTAGGAATGGAATCACCAAATGATCCAACTATCCCACTCCTTGGTATATATCCAAAAGAACTAAAATTAGAATACTACAGGGATATAGTCATATCATGTTTATAGCAGCACAATTCACAATAGCTAAGCTATGAAATCAGTATAGACAGATACCTGTCAACAGATGAACAGAAAAGGAAAATATAGTGTGTGTGTGTGTGTGTGTGTGTAGATACACAATAGAGTTTTACTCAACAATAAAGAAAAATGAAATTATGGCATCTGCCAATAAATGGATGGAACGGAGACGAAAAAAATAAACCAGACCCAGAAAATCAAGTCAAGGGTCAAATATTTTCTTTAATATGTGGAAGTCAGACCAAAATAAGAAAAAAAAGAGAAAATCGTGGGGGCGGGGGGTTTCCATGAAAACAGAAGCGAGATCAAAGGTATAAGGAGGAGGAATGGGAAAAGAAAAAAAAAAAATGTAATGAACCCGACCAAACTTTCTTAGGTACACATATGACAAATCACAGTGAATCTCACCTTTATGTATATCCACAAGGCACTAATTTTAAAAAATTAATAAATAGAAGAAAGATCAGTAGAAGAAAGGGAACAGGAGGAAGGAATGAGAGGGAAGAGAAGGATGGAAATGGGAAATACTGGGGACTGAATTAGAACAAATTATATTCCATGCTGATATAACTGTAACATTTTGTATAACTAAAATGAACTTATAAAAAGTTCAAAAAAAGATGAACAAATATGATAAATTCCTATAACTAAATACATTTAATATTACTAATCAGCTATACATTGAAGCAAAAAAAAATAAGCAAAAGATAAGCAAAATTTGTTTAAAGGGATTATAAGGACTGATAAGCTTTCTGAGCTGACAGTGCTTGCCTATAGTCACTGGATCCTGGCCAAAAGCACAAAAGGGACAACATATCCTTATCACTGCAGCATTAATAAAGCATTGCAACAGTGTAACAAAGGAATATAAAAGCAAAAGAGTACAGTACTGCTGTGAAAAGATGTAGCTACCAAGAAAGGGCCACAGATAGTTATAAGTACACTATTTTAAAAAGCCAGAACTCCAACAAGGCACCAGATTTGTCTATAGGTAGTAGATCTAGAAAGATAGTTTGACATCAGTACTTTTAAAGGTATGGTCTACTGTACTATTATAGGAGTGATATAAGATAACACAACTCCCACCTATGTTAAATCTAAAATCCTCTTGAATAATTTGTTATTTGTGGCAGACACTGGCTAGTTGCTTGCCAAACTCATTTCCTGTTCCTCTTGGATATGCAACTAAACTGTATTTCCTAGGCTCCCTTGAGTAAAGGGTGTTCTTTGGTTAAGTTGTAGACAAAGAAATATGTGGTGAAAATCACTTACAGGGTCATAAGAATGTCCAATGTGATCTATATATTCTCCTTCCAGCTTGATGCAGAGAATCTAGCAGACTATGCTAACATCTAAGAATCCCATAGATTGAAGGAGCCTAGATCCCCAAATTGCCATAGGAATAGAGTTCCCACACTGTATCCTACTGACTTACAAGCAATTAATAAATTTTTAGTGTTTTCATTACTGACATTTGAGCAGTATTTAAAAAAAATACAACTAGTTGTACTTATAGCACAGCATTCCAATAAATATGAGATTATACCTTTTATGGGCAAAATGAGATTATGGCCCTATTACTTTAGTATCCCCTGTCTGGCTTACACAATACTTAAGGGAGAATATAAGTTAAAAACACAATTTTTGAAGTCAGATTCTGTGAGTTCAAATCTTTGCTTCTTAATTGACTAATTACTATGTTTTCTTTGTGTCATAGTTCATGAAGACAATGCCTATATCTACCTCACTAGACTATGAGAAAATTTTTAAAGTTAACGCATGCAAAGCACTTAGAATATTCCTAGCACATATGGAGCAGTCAAAACAACTAGGAATTATCAGTGTTGCTTATTAAGATGATGATTACTGGAATATACCATCAGGCTACCATGAATATCTAACCCTCAAGAAATATAACTGAATTTTTTAAACATTTACTCTGTCTACCAAAATAAGTATGTATTTATTAAAACTTAAACACAAAATGTGTCTTCTAGTAAAATTTTAAAAATGCTTTTGTAGCCAGGTATGGTGGCACACACCTGTAATCCCAGTGGCGTAGGAGGCTAAGGCAGGAGGATTGCGAGTTAAAAACCAGCCTCAATAATACAGAGGCACTAAGTGAGACCCTGTCTCTAAATAAAATACAAAATAGAACTGGGAACATGGCTCGGAGGTTGAGTGCACAAGTTCAATCCCCAGTATCTCCCTCAAAAAAAAAAAACCCCAAAAAACAAACAAAAAAAACATGCATTTTAACATACTTCCCCACCAAGTAATTGTAACATTTAAATTCAAGGTTGAATTCTTTTTTTGTTTTCTTGAATTATGGATTAAGCATCCCTAATCTGGAATCCAAATGCTCCAAAATCGGTTTTTAGATTAGGGATGCTCAACTGGTAAAGCCTATGTAAATACATAATAAATAAATATATATATATATATATATATATATATATATATATATATTTTTTTTTTTTTTTTTTTTTTTTTTTTGGATCTGGAATGCTTCTAGTCCCAAGCATTTTGGATAAGAAATATTCAACCTGTTGTTACTTGTTTTGTGTGGGGAATGGGAGAAGAGTAAAATCCAAACAAATTTACTCAACAATTTAATAAGACTGACAAATATAAATGGCATGTTTTAAATACAATAAATATTTAATAAGTTGTTCTTGGCACTGTGCTAGAATAAAGAAGTTAATAAGGCAGTCCTTGAGCTCAAGGAACTCACAGTCCACTGGAGAGGAAGGATAATAGAAACTAGTTTCATTAACATTATTTCTTTTGCCTTTTAATTTCAATTTTGTCCCTGTTAAATTTCATAAACAATTAGCAGAAACTCTCCTTAGGTTAATTCTAGAGTCCTATTTTGCATATTTTGCAATCATTAATTCCATGAAGTAAACGAATTATTCAGTTTTAGATTAAAAAAAAAAACAAGTAAAAACATTCCAGTTAATTAATAAGAAATAACACACATGAGGGATTCAGTTTCTAGATTCACAAAATTCAAAAGCTTTCCTAAGCTAAAATAGTTTTCAATTTTTGGTCTTCTCTCTCCCTTCTCTCCACCTCCCTCATCTCCCTTTTTGTTGCAATATAATTTCTCACTAAACAGATCTGAACTGTTCAAATTCAAATGCACAACAAACACAGTGAGCATTTTTCCACCAGGGGAAGTTTTACCAAGCCTGATTTGGTATTATGAAACCTAATCCCTTGCCCTCACATACCATGCATAAAATCTGTATTGTCGGTCACTCATTATTCTCACTAAGGCAGCTTTTGCCAGCACTCTTAAGCATGCTAAAAGGAAAGGATTCCATTAATCTCTTCATCAAGGTACATTCTAGCAGTTTTCCAGGGCTGCAAACATAATTTTGGGATCTATTAAAGTTTCCATTTATCACTTCAATTTCTTTTCCCAGATGTATGCTCTCCTTCCAGCCTTTCATCTATAAATAATAATGCTACAGTGCATTGTCCAGGCTGTAAACAAAAATTCTAGGCAACAAGTAAGGGGTCACTTGAAAATATTGGTATAAATGTTAGAAAAGTAATGACTTTAATGACTGGCCACCAAATCATTTTGTAAGCAATGTGGTTTCTAAATCTTTGATCTTAATAAAATATAGGGATTAGTTAATAGAACTTCCAATTAATAGAGCAACAAAAATCATTTTCTGATGATAGATTACTATAATTTTTAGAACATAATTCTGAAGGTAGTCAAAGAATTGACTAAAACTGCTATAACAGAATTCTTCCTATTTAGGGTAACTAGTACTTATAAAGATGAAAAATAGGAACCAAACTGATATAAAAACTTTTTTAGGAGCTGGGGTTGTGGCTCAATGGTAGAGTGCTTACATAGCATGTGTGAGGCACTGGGTTCAATTCTCAGCACAGCATATAAATAAATGAACAAAATAAAGGTCCATCAACGTCTTAAAAAATAAAAAAATTTAAAAAATCTTGCTTTATGCCAATAAGCATAATTTATCTATAAAATAATTTTAATG
The DNA here is from genome assembly GCF_045843805.1 of Urocitellus parryii. Classification (NCBI taxonomy): domain Eukaryota; kingdom Metazoa; phylum Chordata; class Mammalia; order Rodentia; family Sciuridae; genus Urocitellus; species Urocitellus parryii. Next base: position 84,901,908 of record NC_135541.1, on the reverse strand, counting down.
AGCTCCAATCACCTGATTGAGATAGGTATTTCAAATAAAATGTTGCCTTTTATGTTAATAATTATATATCAAATTTGAGATAGAACTATACTGATTGACTTTGTATTCAAGACTACAACAATTCCATTTAAAAATTAGACAATAAGATAACAAATAACCCAATCAATAAATGGGCCAAGGACCTGAACAGACACTTCTCAGAGGAGGACATACAATCAATCAACAAGTACATGAAAAAATGCTCACCATCGCTAGCAGTCAGAGAAATGCAAATCAAAACTACCCTAAGATACCATCTCACTCCAGTAAGACTGGCAGCCATTAGGAAGTCAAACAACAATAAGTGCTGGAGAGGATGCGGGGAAAAGGGCACTCTTGTTCATTGCTGGTGGGACTGCAAATTGGTGCAGCCAATTTGGAAAGCAGTATGGAGATTTCTCGGAAAGCTGGGAATGGAACCACCATTTGACCCAGCTATTCCCCTTCTCGGTCTATTCCCTAAAGCCCTAACAAGAGCATGCTACAGGGACACTGCTACATCGATGTTCATAGCAGCTCAATTCACGATAGCAAGACTGTGGAACCAGCCTAGATGCCCTTCAATAGATGAATGGATAAAAAAAATGTGGCATTTATACACTATGGAGTATTACTCTGCATTAAAAAATGACAAAATTATAGAATTTGGAGGGAAATGGATGGCATTAGAGCAGATTATGCTAAGTGAAGCTAGTCAATCTTTAAAAAACAAATACCAAATGACTCCTTTGATATAAGGGGTGTAAACAAGGACAGGGTAGGGACGAAGAGCTTGAGAAGAATATTTACAGTAAACAGGGATGAGAGGTGGGAGGGAAAGGGAGTGAGAAGGGAAATTGCATGGAAATGGAAGGCGATCCTCAGGGTTATAAAAAATGTCATATAAGAGGTAAGGAGGGGTAAGTCAAGAGAATACAAATGGAAGACATGATTTACAGTAGAAGGGGTAGAGAGAGAAAAGGGGAGGGGAGGGGAGGGGAGGGGAGGGGAGGGGGGATAGTAGAGAATAGGACAGACAGCAGAATACATCAGACACTAGAAAGGCAATATGTCAATCAATGGAAGGGAAACTGATGTGATACAGCAATTTGTATACGGGGTAAAAGCGGGAGTTCATAATCCACTTGAATCAAACCGTGTAATATGATGTATTAAGAACTATGTAATGTTATGAACGACCAATAAAAAAAAAAAAAACAAAAACAATTCCATTTAAAAGCAATGTCTGAATGCTAAGTATTATAGAAAAAAATTTTTGTACATATTTTATTGCCAAAAATGATGACAGATAATCAAATAAAGACTTAATACAAACAAATTCCATTATTATAAAATTCAGGAAAGGAAGTGAAATGAAGGACAAATTCAAAGAAATCAGGATTATGTAAAAATGTATGTGTGATTATATTTTTCAATGGGTGACAGTATGTTCTTAAGTCACTAAGGTATTTGGAGTCCACTAATATACTCAATACACTGATGTAAGAGTTTCAACTTCAAATATTACGTATATATAATAGCATATGTATAATATATATTAAATATTATATTCTTTGCCAACTCATCAAAATTTTTCTAGAAATCATCATAAATGTGTGTGATATGCAGATTTTAAAAACTATTAAGCTATGACGCATATAAGCAAAAAAGATGGAAAAGCAAGGTGTTGACGCACAAATTTTAGAAACTTACAGAGGCAACAAAAGGAAAAAATAGACTAGGGGAAATCACACATCAAACTAAAAAGGTTCTGCACAGCAAGGAAACAAATAACAAAAAGAAAAGAATATATTTGAAAACTATATATCTGATAATAAATACCCAAAATATACATAAAGCTCAAACAACTTAAGAGAAAATAAAGATTACCTGACTAAAAAAGTGGCCAAAGGAACTGAATAGAAATGTCTCCAAAAGAATGTACAACTGGCCAACAGGTATACTAAAATGTATTCAACATCAGTAGTAGGGAAATTCAAATCAAAACAATATATATCATTTCATACCTCTTGGGATGGCTATTATCACAAAAACAAAAGATAATAAATATTGGCAAGGATATGAAGAAGAGGAACACTTGTATGCTGTTGGCGGGAATGTAAATTGGTAAAGATGCTATGGAAGAGAATATAGAGGTTCAAAAAATTACAAACACAACTACCATGTCATCAGCAACTCCACTTCTGGGTATATGTCCAAAGGAATTAAAAACAGGATCTTAAAGAGATATCTGTACCTCCAAAGCACTATTCACCATAACCAAGACAGAGAAGCAACCTAAATGTGCACCAACCAATGAATGGTGTTTGGTTCAGATATTAGGTATCCCCCAAAAGCTCATGTGTGAGAATATGCAAGAAGGTTTAGAGGAGAAATCATTGGGTTATGAAAGCCTTAACACAATCAGTGAATTAATCCCCTGACAGGATTAACTAAGTGAATGTGGAGTAAACTAAACGTGGGTAGGGTGTGGCTAGAGGGGATGGGTCACTGGGGATGTGCCTTTTGGGTATATATTTTTGTATCTGGTGAATGGAATCTCTCTCATGTGAGCTACTTTCCTCTACCACATTCTTCCACTATGATGTTCTTCTGCCTCTCTTTTGCCCCCAAAGAATGAAGATGGCTGTCTATGGATTGAGACCTATGAAATTGTGAGCCCCCAAATAAATTTTTCCTCCTCTAAAATTTTTTTGTCAGGTCTTTCAGTCTCAGCAGCAAAAAAAAAAAAAAAAATACTACTAAAACAAATGGATAAAGAAAAACTGATACATACACAATAGGATATTAAAAAAAAAAAAGGAAAAAAGAAATCCTGCCATCTGGGACAACATGGATGAACCTGGAGTATGATATGTTAAATGAATACACCAGATACAGAATGACCTGCACTATATGATAACACTAACATGAGGAATCTAAAATAGTCAAACTCATAGAAACAGTAGTATTATGGTTACTAGGGGCTGGAGGGAGGTAGAGATGGAGAATAGTCCAAGGGTATGAAGTTTCAGTTAGAACCTTTACAAACTTTCTAGGTAAGTTCTGGAGAGCTGTATAGCATAATATAGCATTTAAAGTTAATACTGTATTGTATACTTAAAATTTTGCCAACAAGATAGTTTTGTTGTTGTTGTTTTGTTTGTTTTTGGTAGTGGGGATTGAACCCAGGGGTACTTAACCACTGAGCCACATCCACAACCCTTTTTACTTTTTATCTTGAGACACAGTCTTACTAAGTTAAGTCTAAACGTAGGGCCTTTCTAAATTTCGGAGGTTGGCTTTGAAATTGCAATCCTCCTGCCTCAGCCTCAAGTCGATAGGATTATAGGCAGGCGCCACCATGCCCAGCTAAGATGGTAGATTTTATGTTGTGTTTTTATCACAATAAATTTTTTAAAAATGATTAAAAGAATAAAGGGTGCAGGAAGAAACTTTGGTTGTGATGGATATATTTATGGTTTAAACCATGGTGATGGTTTCACAGGTGTATACTTATATCCAAACTCATCAAGTTATATATACTACATATGAATACCTTTTTGTATGTCAATCATATCTCAAGAAAGTATTCAAAATATTTAAAGACTGCAAAATTCGATGCTCATTCTCCAAGGTACCTCTCAAATTTTCAAATCTAAACTTTTGACTCTATCTGCATGCAAATACTATTTGAACATATAATCTATTTAAAGATTAATTGAATTGTGTCAATAGCTTTTATTGATTGATATTCTAAAATTCATAAACTTTTAAAAATATAACTACATATTAAGTCGAGAAGTACCCTGAAACTTATTATCTAAATGATATAAAAAGTAGTATACAGAGCACTAAAGAAAGATGGAGGTAAATATCAGGCAATAAACAGCAATAAAATAAAATAAAAATGTGAAAAATTGAAAATATTTATAGTATTTTATAGGACTATATAGCACAAACAGCCTCATGATACTTTTAAAAAATCAAAGATTTTCATTTGCTAAATTGCAATTGTTTCTCATTTATTGATACTTAATTAAAATCAAGGCATCTTAAAACATACTCACTGAAAAAAAAAACTATATTCACTGCCTTACACCAAATTACTTTCATGTATATTAGAAATGAACTTATTTTGGAACCATTTGGACTGATTTATCAAAAAAAAAGTTGACTATATATAAATCTATATAAATCTTGATTACTTAGAAGGCTATCTACTTAAAAATGTGTCTGCTGTACTCACCATGAGAATGAAAGTGTCCATGTCCATGAGCATGATCATGGCTATGTGCAGCACCATGCTTCACTTCATGACTATGGCAATGTTCTCCATGGCCATGTGCTGGATCTAGAGCACCATTAAAGAGGGAATGACTATGTCCGTGGCCTAGAAAACAAAAAGCATTAGAACAGAAGGTATATACAAATATATTATTATGATTACCTGGTACTAGTGAAAAGAATCTAAATTCTAATTCAATGCACTAAACATATATTTGTGAAAGTGTTAAGATTCATTAAAACAATCCCAACTGAGTTCCTGCTAAGATGCGAGCAAAAAAAGTAATAACTGGAAATATCACAGAAATATCTGTAGATAATGATGTTTATTCAATTCAAGAAATATGTATTTGAAACATACTATGTGATAGGCATTAGGGAAAATGCACTAAAAAGCACAGACAAAAGATCATTATGTACACTAATAAAGATTAAAGAAGATGCAAGCATATTAACTGAAGAAAAAGCTGGGAACTGATGTCTTTGGAAAGAGGATCAGTAAAGTTAAAACAGGTATGAGAAGTCTGACACAAAAGAATGCAGAATTCTCTCTCTACAGCATAACTAAAAATCATCAAGAAACATACTAGCTATTCAAAAGGACAGAAAAAAATATTCACTAATTATCACTTATGTTTGCAAAAATTCTAAATAGCAGAAAACCGAATCCCGCACTGTGTTATATGAAAAGATGATGACCATGAGAGATCATGTTCTAGAATGGTGAAGAGGGACCTTGGTAAACTGCCTATTCTCTAAAACAACAAAAATGTAGGGGAAACAACTACAAAATAACCATTTCAGAACTCTGGTAATTAATCAAAACCATAGCATAAACTGAAAACCATGATCTAAGAGAAAAATCTGAACCTTGTTGAAACAACATTTGATGTAACTTGGAATGGTTCCCATTCCATCACTCTTGCCAACCCATGAATAAAGTAGCCAAAAGCCAGTAGGATTGTAGGTAATGAAGAGATCAGATGTCTTCTGGTGCTTTGTTAAAGCACCAAAGCACAGTTAAAATTTTTTCTAAACTTGCAATTCACTGGAACAATACTTTCAATGATATGGATCTTAGACTCTAATAAGAGACTTCAGCACAGCTGGAGGATGAGGGTTGGGGGACAGGACATTATCAAAACAATGGCAAATTCCTAGCAGTATCTCAGCTGCTGAACATTATGATGTTAGCTGGGGCAAACAAGGGCCTGAGAATTATGAGGATATCTCAGAGAAACAGACAACCATAAGGAACTTTGAAAAGCACCAACACATTCCTAGGGAATCTAAAAATCTGCATGCATGCTCTGTACATCTCCAAGGAAGACATGAGAAAGGAGAAATCACCTCTGATCTTTCAATGACCTGGGAAACCCTGTGCAAGGAAAAAGTATAAAATAAGGCTGTCTTTTAAACTGCCTGAAATACAAAGGTGTGTTTTCTCACAAAGATCCATTTGGCAAAATTGGAAAATTTACAAGCAAGCAATTTATGGAAAACTCACTAATTGTTGGCTGACTACTAAATTATACTGGCTCAGGTTACCTAGAAAACCATGTTAAAAATAAAAACAAGATCTTAAAATTTCAAGAATACTAGCACAGAACTCAATGACCACATACTGCAGGAAACATACTATTGAATTAGTCAAGGAAAGACTCCCAAGAAGAAATACAGCAACAACAAAAACAACAAATTTTGGAAGGCTAATGTTTCCCTCTGTCGATAGCAGAGTTGTTACAATATATTATCAAAAATGTCCAGTTTTCATCAAAAACGATGAGGCATGCAAAGAGACAGGAAATTATGCCATACACAAATAAAAAAGCAGTAACCAGTATATTTCTAAAGAGATCCAAATTTTGAACTTAGTAGTCAGACTTTAAATCAGCTATTATAAGCCTGTTCAGAGAACTAAAAGAAACCTGAAGAATGTATCATGATGAGTCACTGAAGAGAGATTATCAATAAAGATACAGAAATTACAGAGAGAGAGAGAGAGAGAGAGAGAGAGAGAGAGAGAGAGAGAGAGAGAGAAATTCTGAAGTTAAAAGCATAATAACCAAAGTAAAACATTCACCAGAGGGGCTCAACAAGAGCGTTTAGCTGCAATAATAGGAAACGTGAAGGTGAGTCAATAGAGATTCTCCACTCTGAGAAATCAGCAGAAAAAATGAAGAAAAATGAACAGAGCCTCAGAAAAAGGACTAGAAATGGAACCTCTGCGTGAACCAGCTATCCCATTACTTTTTATTTATCCAAAAGAACTGAAATCAGCAAACTGTAGCAATCCAAGCTTCTCAATATTTATAGCAGCATAATTCACAATAGCCAAACTATGGAATCAATTCAAATGCCCATCAACAGATGAATGGATTATGAGATTGTGGTATAATACAAAATGGAGTTCTACTCAGACATTAAGAAGAATGAAATTATGGCATTTATTGGTAAATGGATGGAAATGAAGACCATCATGCTAAGTGAAATAAGCCAGACTCAGAAAATCAAGGACAGGATATTTTCTCTCATATATGGACTCTAGAGCAAAATAAAGGAAAGGAGGAGAGAAGACTGAAGATCATAAAGATATAGGGAAGATCAGTAGAGTAGAAGAAGGAGATTGAGACTAAGAAAGGAGAGATGGGAAAGAAGAGAAAATTCAGAATGAATTTTTAAAAAATCATGATATGTGCATATATACATATACCACAGAGAATTTCACGGTTATGTATAAGTAGGAAAAAAACAATCAAAAATAAATAAATAGATGAGTGAAATGAAGGTCAACAGAATTGAGGAAGCAGAATGAGAAGAGGGAGGAGGGTAGGAAAAGGGGGGAAACATGAACTGAAATCAAATTCCATGCATGTTATGAATCTTTTGAGATGAACCCAACTACAACGTATAACTACAATGTTCTAATTTAAAGAAAAGAAAATTAAGGACCAATTAATAAATGCTGATTAGGAAAACTATTTATTCATACTAAGGGGGAAAAAAGAAAAAGTTAAGTCCTAACTCACACGTTGAAAAAAAAAAATAAATTACATCTAAAGGAGTAAAATGAGTAGAAAACCCCATCAAACCAAAATGAAAAGCATTAAAATATAAAGGATTATGTTTATGTCCCTAGAATAGAAATATTCCTTAAGCACAGCAGAAAACAGACAAGAAAAATGCAAGACAAAAATTAGATTATATCCAAATAAAGTCCTGTAAAAGTTTAAAGACAAGCCATAGACTAGAAGAAGATATTTGTAACACAAAAAACAAAGGATTAGAGTGATAAAAATATTTATAAATGAAATGAAAAAAAAAACAGAAAAATAGGCAAAAACATATGAATAGGTAATTCTAAAAGAAAAGTCTGAATGACCTAAAATTACACTGGAAAGATGTATAATTTCACTACTAATCAGAAAAACACTAAGCAAAATTAGAAACTATTTAGTAAAATACTAACAAAACTGTCTAAAAACCCCCAATATTAAGTGTTAATGTGGGTGGGAGAAATTAGTACTTGCTTTTATTCCTTAAAATATATGTGACTAACAGTCATTTTGAAAGGGAATTTGCAAATGTCTGAATATATGAATGTATAGATCCTAAGTTCCCGCAATTCTTATATTCTAGAACAGTGAATTCAAAGAACTTTCTGTAATGATGGAAATGTTCTACATCTGCACTATCCAATATGGTAGCTTCATGTGGCAACAGAGTATTTGAGATGTTATGAATGTTACTGAGGAACTAAATTTTTAATTTTAATTAACTAAAATTCAAATTTAAAGAGCTACATGTGAAGTGCAATACAGGGCAATACTACTTTAGAAATACTTGCATATATTCACAAGGATAGCCTGATATGCATAGATTGGAGAAAAAAATTGAAACAACTTGAGGTCATACACAGAACACTAGTTAAATAAACCATAGTGACCCACACCATGGAGTTTTATATGGCTGTTAATTGAAGGATTTTAATGGAAGGATTGCAAAAACATGATATAGTAAACCAATGTGTGTGTCTGTCTGTCTGTCTGTCTGTGTGTGTCTCTCTCTCTCTCTCTCTCTCTCTCTCGGAAGGATTGCAAAAACATGATATGGTAAACCTATTTCTCTGTCTCTGTCTCTCTTTCTCTAATGGAAGTATTGCAAAAACATGATATAGTAAATCAATGTCTCTCTCTCTCTCTCTCTCTCTCTCTCTCTCTCTCTCTCTCTCTTTAATGGAAGGATTGCAAAAACATGATACAGTAAATCAATGTGTATGTCTCTCTCTCTCTGCTGTGCGTGTGCGTGCGAGCCAACACACACTAGATTTGTTGTTTTCTGGTATCTGTTTTATATGAATGACATTACACAAAAGAACTAAAGAAGTCTAAAGGGATCCACACAAAACATAACATTCATAGCTCTGAGAAAGCACTTGGAGGGGCATGGAGAAGAAGGAAGGATAGTTCAGGAAGACATTAATAAAAATCTTTGGACATAATACTTTTGTTATTAAAAACCAATATATGTACTTTAATTTTTTAAATTATCAATTTTCTCAAGTAAATAATTATGATAGAAATTGGGAGAAAATGAATAAACAAAGGGTTCTAACCATCATACCAGAGCCATGAGAATGTCCATGACCTCCATGCTTGAAAACAAATATTCCTATTAGGTTTACCACAAACCCAAGAATTGAAACAAGTAGCAGTCTCTCATGGTGTACATCTGGAGGAGCTAATGCTCTCTAGAAAACACACAAACAAACAAACAGCATTGATATAATTTCTCACCCATCAACTGGTAAAAATATAAAGTAATATTAACATTTTTTAGTCACTTTCATAATTAAAAGCATTCAAAAAACATATTTCAGAAAAAGCGACCATTGCTATTTTTAAATAAATATTAAGTGCAAATATTTGGCCCCAAATCTGTTCCTCTTTGGTATTATAAAATAATACTCTCCATGTTTGCTAATTATTACACTTTATTAAAAAAATAACAAATATTAAAGATTCACTAGTAAAACTCAGAGGTTCTATTTTTTTAAAAAATACTTTCCAGCTGACTTCACTACCCAGGATGCACCTTTACTTTTCACAATGTCACTATTTTATTCATAGCTTGTAAGCACAATTGCTTCATTATTTATTCATTTCAAGAAGTTTCACATATATTTAATATTTTTCAACTATTTTGCAAGCTACTCCAGCTTACAAATATTTTATCTAATTCAGACTGTGATCAATAAGTTAAAAACAGCTCTATTATATGCAATAAACATTTTTATACAGAAATATAATTTACTGATTCTAGTCATTATATAGTATACCTCAACTCCTTCTGAGAAAATAAAAAAAGCAGTGAAGATCAAAAATAGGCCATTGACAAAGCCAGCCAGAACTTCTGCTCTAACATACCTAAAAAGAAGCAAATAACTACATTATTAAGTTATTTTTTAAAAATTAAATCACAAATTATATTTCAGAGATTCCAAACCATATTACATGGTTATAATGCCAGCAAAGTCCTAGTATTTATAGTATTTTACATTTTACATAAATTGTAGAAATGATAAAATTAATAATAATGAATTATGTTTAACAGCAGAATGCCACAAAACTCACAAATTTGTACAAGCCATTCCAAAGACCTTCTTTAGAGTAAGTAGGTTTAGAAAGACCTTTCACAGAAATGTAAATCTCAAGTTGCCAGTGGCAAAAGAACAGGATCAGATAAGTGGGCAAAGAAGGAAGAATCCAAAGAAAAATAGTAATAGAAAAGGTCTTGGAAAAGGAAGTTTTAGTACTCATTTATTCCTTTCTGAAGAACTCCTTATACCTTCTTCTCTGTATCTTTCAGCTTTCAAATCTTTGGAAAGTGGAGCTTTGATCTCAAGTAAAGTAAAATTATCCTTGAATTATCCCAGAGACAACTTGAGATTTCTATTTCTATTACTCTTTTTCTAAGATTAATAAATTTAGCATAAACTTGCAATTACCTATTTTTAGAATCAATTCTAGCTTCATATAATTCTAATTAAACTGTTTTAAAAATACCTGTCTTTTTCTCCATGGACTTCTGAAGCTTTCTGCTTCCTACCTGTGTGAAGCATTGGGGAAAGATTTTATTTTTCCAGTTTTCTGCCTTCGTTAAAGTCACAGAAACAACTTTAACTTAGCATATTTAATGTTCAAACTTTATTAAAAGTATGCTGATACTAGTTAATCATTTTGGAGCATCAAAACTACTGCTTTTCCTAGCTTTTTAATGTCAATTTCTAAGTAATACAATTTTTACTGTAAAAGTATTTTTAAAGTAAAGAAGAAGAAACTCTTTAAATACATGCTATTCCGTTAGGGTGGAATTTGTCCTATCAACCATATTCCAACGTAGCATGTATCTCTATACTCAGATATAATGCATACTTCTATTTCCTAACACATACAAGTAAATTAAATTAATATACTATTTGATAAAGTGTATTTTTCCCCCTGGAGAAATGTTCATTAAATTCAAATGATTTGAAGTCAGCTTTCCATTATCTACACTTAGGTAGAGGTAATAAATCAGCAGGATGACTGTCCAAAAAATATAAAGCATTTTCTTTTAATCTACCCTTCTAGTCCCATAGCTAATGCTTAATTGAATGCCTTTTGTCCTTGAGTGCCACTAGATTTCAAGATCCAAGGCAAAAATGTTGTTCAGGCATCTTTATGTTCCTAATTCCCAACTTAAAAGTTTTGCTACAAAAATGCTGATAAATTGTTGGACTCAAGTTACATAATTAGTTTTACTATATTTGCTGTACTTACAGGTTTAAACTAGGCACACTTGCCTTTACATATGACTATGTTCACTTGAACTGAGAGCAGTTCTTGGAATTAGAACATATAAGCCATGAAAGTACTACTGCCTAATTAAGAATGCCTGGTGTTTGAATGCTCTGAGCCAGGCAGGGAGGGAAGGATATAAGTATATGAATGTAAGCATGTATATATGCATCTATTTACCCACTGTATATTACTTTCATGCTTTCTTTACTATTTTAAAAAGAATCGTGTGAGAAGACACAAGAATGACTTTCCATAAAGATATATTGAAAAGTTTGGGCTTGCTCTCAGATTCACCCACTGTTTTTTCTACTACAGTCAATCTGCTATTATGACCACCTTGAACTGGGGAATATAGGGAGATTCACCCTTAGGCTTAGCCATCTTGGGTTTAGCCTATTCAGTGTCATTTTTATGTACAGACACCAGTAGTTTACTACTACAGCAATTATTCATAGATTCTATAGCAATTATTCAGTTTCAAATATCACATCAGCTTTTATTCCTTAATCTACAAAAAGAACAAACAAAGAAATAAACAAATGAAAAAATACAATGGAGAAAACAAAATGAGGAATTAAAATGAGGGAAGAATATTATTCTCTTTTTGAATGAGCTAAAGTTAAAATCATTATGGTACTATAGGGATTCAAATCTCTTCCTAAAATTTATTCTATAGCATGAGACAATGTATTCTAAATGGGAAACAAAAGATAACCTAAGCATTAAGAACTGAAGAGAATTTTTTAATAGTAACCTATTGTTTATCCAGAAAGATTGCTAAATAAGATATTCTTGTTAGATTCCTGATATACAATACATATAAATTATTAATTTTCCAACAAGAATTATAACTTTAGATTTAATCTTCCTTTAATGATTGAAGTATACTTATGAACCTCTTAGTAGCTATAGTTCAAGATTATTTGATTATTGACAACATAGTGCCACAGAAATGTTCTTGTCTGAACTTTCAAGCCTGAATTTATGGTATATAGAATCTCTTGCTCTATAATATAAAATAGTATAATTAGTATTTCTGCCTCACTTTTAATTTTACAAATAACCATATTCCTCTTGTTATAACTAAAATCATCAAATTCTACCACAGAATTTTCTCTCTCTCTTTAAGCATTTGTCACAATACAGGCTATTTACAGTATTTTTACAAAACTCGTTTCCTATTGAACCATAAGTTTCTTCAGGGCAGGAGCCATGTTTTATTCATTTTTACTTCAGTGGAACTAGCAAAGTATTCAACTTATAGTCGACCCTCAATAAATATCCAAAGAAAACAGAAGCATGTGAAACAATGAGTGTGTTGCTTGCTATGAACTAAAACAAGCTGAGGGAAAATGAAAACAGTGAAGGAACAAGAGTAGAAGAACAAGGGTTTAAGAGAATGCATGTAAGAGGTTGGAGAGAGATATATGAGAGAAACTACATGAGAGAGCTCAGGGAGGAAGTGCTGAAAGAAAGAAAGATTGAGAACATAAGAGAAAAAATAAACTGAGCAGAAGTGTTAAGAAGGGAAGAACACAGAAACAGCCTGAGAGTTACAATGGTAAAAAGGAGAGGAAATGACAAGAGAAAAGGAAAAAGAGAGAAAATGTATGAAAGAGGAAAAGGAAAGAGAATGATCACATGTATGTATGCATGAAGGCCCAAGAAGAGACAGGGCTGTAGGGAGGGAGGAAGGGGGGTTGGGGTGGAGGGAGGAAGGGGAGAGGGAAGAAGGGAGGAGGAAGGAAGGGGGGGGTAGGGAGAGGGCGGAAGGGGGAGAGAGAGAATGAAAGGAAGGAAGACAAAGGCAAAGGCAGAAGAGAAAAAATTTCAGTGTATGAAAATGGTCATGCTTCTTTTCTTCTTTTTCCTATTCAAGGAAATCCTTCTATCTAGAACAATCTCACCTCAAAGTTTTTGGTAAAACCAAGTGCCTACTGACCAGCAAAAGAATTTAGCTGCAAATAAAATTATATATTGTAGGTTCCAATTACATATTATTTGAAAACAGGCAAGTTAAGAAAATGAGTACCTTTCGGGAGGTGAATGGGAAGGAACTAGAAGAGGGGTGGGAGGGAAATGTCAAGGGTTCAAGTTACAAAACCATGTTCAATTTGTAAAAACTCATCAACCTTAAGATTTGTGTGTTTTGCTTGTGTGTTTACCTTATACTTCAAGAAAAAGATTTCTTAAGAATCTTACCCATAGGAGAAAGCATCATTATCTCTCCATTTTGAAATAACAGAAGCTGCCAATCCAGCCAAAATGGCAGTGCTATCGAAAAACATGTGAAAAGAGTCGGAGATCAAACCTAAGCTGGAAAACAAACATATTGGCATATTACAATAAAAATCAAATAGTAGGCATCCTTCTCTAAAAGTCTAAGGCTCAGCATCTGTTCATCAGGAATTATCTTCTAAAGAGACAACATTTAAATATGATATATAGAAAGACATCACAGATGACTTTTAAATACATAAAATAGAAACCTTCCTACTCTTTGCCCAAGGAAAAGTCCAGATGCTGCTGGGAAGAGTTGAAACAAAAGCCATCTTCCCACCTGTCACTAGCAGAAGTCAGCTGTCACTAAGAGGAGACGGAGGGAAAAGAGTCATTTGCTACTGGAAGAGAAGCTGAAATCTGCTTGGGTTCAGAATGTTACACTAATGCTAAGCAAAAATCTGCTATTATTAGGTGTCTTGCACTGCTCTCCTGATATGCCAGGCTAAGGGGTGGGAGGGAAGAACAGGTTGGGGAAAAGGGGAGATGCAAGAATATTAAGAAACCCATCCTGAGACACTTGCTCTCTCTCGCCATGTAATGCCCTCTGCCATGTTATGATGCAGCAAGAAGATCCTTTCACTAGATGCTGGCAATTTGATATTGGACTTCTCAACCTTCAGAACCATGATCTAAATAAACCTATATTTTGGGCTGGGGCTGCAGCTCCATGGTAAAGCGCCTGCCTTGCATGTGTGAGGCATTGGGTTCGATCCTCAGCACCACATAAAAATAAAGATAGTGTATGTTTACCTACAACTAAAAACAAAATATTTAAAAATAAATAAATAAATAAACCTCTATTCTTTGTTTTAAAAAAAACAAAACTACCCACCCTGACGCTCAGGTTAACAAGGACTGCCACAGTCAAGACTACAAAGGGAGAACCTAGTATCATACCCTCCAGCCTTGAATAAAGTACAAGGGAACAGCAATCTACCACTGACAGCACCAAGATTCCCTCATGGTGCAGGAGTGCAAGACTACTGAAGGTAAAGAGTGGAGCAAGAATCCTGAAAAAACCCTCTAGTACTCAAAATCCCTCACTAAGCACAAGATAATAAAAACCACTGGAAAAGTTTAAAGTCTGTGGCTTGTTGAAACTAACTTCAACAACAAAGACCCAAACCCAATTTAAATCCAGTTCAGCCATTGACCAGTCAGGTTTCAAAACCACTATCCACATTAATGGTCAAGACAGGAAATTAGGGTGTCCATTTCTGGGCATAGTCAATATTAATCTCAGTCTCAACTATTTCTTTAAACACAATATCCAGCACTCAACAAATATTTATAAGACACATTGACAAGATCAAAGTAGAGGGAGAGCCCATTTTCAAGAACTAAAGTAGTCAACAGAATCAGAACTAAAAGTGGCCCAGATGTTGGAACTATCAGAGAAGGACTTTAAAACATATATGATTAATGTGTTGAAATATATGGTATAAGGCTGGAGAAAATTTATAAACAAGTGGGAAATTTCCACAGAGAGAAAAACTACATATATTAAAAACAAATGAAAATGATTTTTTAAAATTATAATATCAAAGCTGAAGGAAAATATACATAGGATTCTGAATAGAATGGACACAGACCCAGATCAAAAGTATACAAAGTAAAACACAAAGAGGAAGAGGAAAGAGTAGAAACAAAAATCAGAACAGATCAAACATATTCAAGACTATCAAACAAACAAAACATGGATTTGGAATCTCAGAAGTAGAAAAGAAAGAATAGGATCCAAAGAATATTTAAAGGAAAAGTATCTGAGAATCTTCTAAAATTCATTAAAAGAAAGCAAATCACTAATGCAAAAGCTTAATGAATTCCACGCAAGGGGAAAAAAAAAACCCACACATTTTAGAGCTTCTTAACACTAAAGAGAAAGAAAAAAGTCTTAGAAAATCAGAAAGTGGGAAGTCAGGGAAAATAACTAGGTAAAAAGAAATGAAAGATAAGAGTTATACCATATTTTTAATCAGAAACTATTTAAGCTATAACACAATAGAGCAACATCTTTAAAGAAGTGAAAGAGAAAAAAAATACCAGCAATCTAGAATTCTATGCAAAATACCTTTTCTATACAGAACCAAGTTAAACACAATAATAAAGCTACATGGGTATGGATAATTCCACATAAAATATATTAAAAAAAGAGTACTGAAATTATAATTATATGAATAAATATAAAAGATAATCTTCTTACCTTTAATATCTTTTAAATATAATTGAGAATAGAAAAAAATAGGAAAAAATCAATAAAGCTGAAAGTTCTTTGCACACACACACACACAAAAAAAAAAAATCAACAAAATTGGCAACCTTTAGACTGGTCAAGAAAAGACTCAAATTACTAAAAATCAGTACTAAAGGAGGACCACTACTACTGATGTAAAGAAATAAAGAGGACTATAAGGAAATATTATGAACAATATCCAATAAATTAGATAAATTAAATAATACCTAAAAACAATCTAACAAAACTGATGAAAAATAATAATCTGAACAGAACTATGACAAGAAAAAAAGATTAAATTAATAAATTAATAATTTTCAAACTTCCAACCAAAAAAAAGTATAATTCTCCTTTCATTAGCAAATTCTATCAAACACTTAGAAGAACAATTAAACTACTCTTTTAAAAATTCTTCCAGAAAACAGATAAGGGACTACAACACAAAAATAAGAACAATAGTTCTCCACTACCAAAATAAAACAAAATAATATCACAAGGAATTACACACATATATGGACATAAAAAAATCCTCAACAAAACACCAGCAAGTCAAATTCAGCAATATATAAAAAATAATATATACATGACCAAGTAGGATTTAACCCAACAATGCAAATGAAAATTGGTAATTCACCACATAGGGAGAATAAAGGATAAAACCTACACAGTCATTTCAATATACAATGAAAAACATTTGACATACTCCAACACCCCTTCATGATTAAAAAAACAAAAACAAAAAAACACAACTTGAAATAGAAGGAACTTCTTCAACTTGATATGTAGTATCTTTAAAAACCCACTGTTGGGGTGGAGTTGTGGCTCAGTGGTACATGCTCACCTAGCATGTACGAGGCACTGAGTTTGATCCTCAGCACCACATAAATGTAAAATAAAGATATTGTGTTCACCTAAAACTTAAGAATAAATATTAAAAAAAAACACTGTTAACACCATTAATGGTGAAATACTATTTTCCCAAAAGATCAAGAGCTAGACCATAATGTCCCTTTCCTTTTGTTTACTGAAGAGTCTAACCAGGGCAATTAAGCAGGATACTGACTGGAAGGGAAGAAGTAAAATTATCTCTATTTCCAGACAAAATCTTGTCCATATAAAATCTTAAGGAATATATTAAACTATTAAAACTAATTAATGAATTCAGTAGGATTACAGGATACATAATTAACATACCAAAATGAACTATATTCTTATACAGTAGCAAAGAACAAAAATAAAATTTGGAAAAAAATTCCATTTACAACATCATCAAAAAAAATTAAAATTCTCAGAAATAAATAAATAGACTTATACATGAAAACTACAAAATATTATTGAAGAAATTAAAAATGACCTAAGTCAATGGAAGGCCTTCCACGTTTATGGATCAGAAGTGTTTTTTTTTTTTTTTTTGAGTGCTTGGGATTGAACCCAGAGCCTCATCTCAGGCTAAGCATGTTCTCTACCACTGAGTTATACCCCAAATCCAGAAGACATTTTTTAAGATGGCAATATTTCCCTAAATTATCTATAGATGCAACTTATCCCTATCAAAATCCCAACTAATTTCAATGGAGAAAAGGACAAACTGATCTTAAAATTCATGTTGAAAACAATGGAACCGTAAGAGCCAAAACAATACTGAAAAAGAAGGGCAAAGTTGGAGAACTTACACTTCCCAATTTCAAAATTCATATATAGCTACATGAATTTTAAAAAATGTGGTGCTGGCATACAAGTAAACATGTAGATCAATGGCGTAAAATTTAGTGTTCAGAAATAAACTTTCACGTACATGATAACTGATTTTTGACAGGGATGCCTTAATAATTCAATGGTGGAAAGAATCGAGTTTTTAATAAATCCTGTTTTAAGAAAATAGTGCTGATGCAACTGAATATCAACATGCAAAAAATGATTCTGGAACCTTATAAAAGACACAAAAATTAACTATGCTAAACAAGTGTTCAACCACTGAGCATATATCCCTGAACAGATATTTCTTAAAGACAACATATAAGTGGCCAATAAGCACATGAAAAGATACTTAACATTATTAATTATAGGGAAATGCAAACCAGAACCATAAAGAAAAATAATTTCACACCCACTAGAATGGCTATAATTAAAAAGGCAGATTAATAAAAAGCTTGGCAAAGATGTAAAGAAATTGAAATCTTCCATACACTGTGGGTATGTTACTTGACAATAAAAGTAAATGAAAAACTAAAATATGTACAACATGGATGAATCTTGAACACATAATGTGAAGTGAAAGAAACTGCTCTAAAAGAATCATATACTGTATGATTCCATTTATATAAAATTTCCAGAATAGGCAGATCCATAGAGACAGAAAGTAGAGTGGTTGTCTAGAATTGGGAGAGGTCAGGGAATGAAGAATCTGAAGAGAAAATCAGAGGTAGACAGCTAGGGATATAAAATTTCCTTCAGGGAAAATGAAATGTTCTAAAGTTGATTGTTATGAGGGTTTTACAACCGTGCTAAATATACTAAATCCACTGAATTATATACTTTAAACAGGTAAGTTGTATGGCATACAGATTATATCTCAATAAAGTTTCATTTATTTGTTCATTTATTTTAAAGATAATTGACTGCCTAAAGCAGAGATTCCCAAGTTACGGCCTATAGGCAAAATCCAGGCCTCTATCAGTTCTTATGAGTCTTACTAGAATACAGCTATGGTCATTAGTTCATGCATTATCTAAATCTAGTTCTGTGCTACAACAGCAGAGTGGAGTAGTTGCAACAGAGATTATATTGCCCTTAAATTATTTACTGTCTGCTATTTACATAAAAGTTTGCTAATCTCTAATATAAAGCATAAATAGAAACACTGTTGTTATGGGGTTTATAACATGCAAAAGTGAAACGTATGACAATACTAGCATACAAGGTTGAAGAAGAAAACTAAAGTGCATTATCGTAAGATTCTTACAAGATAAATGAAATAACATATTATTTGGGATAATTTAAAGACCCCACATTATCCACACTACAACAACTACTCAAAAAAGGATTACTAAAGCAGGGTATAGGAAATTCCATACTAACACAAAGCAGATATTCAACTACCACTTAGGAAGGAATAAGAAACCTATTACTACCAAAGGACATACACATAATACATGACACATTTTGGCTATCATGGGAGAAGGAATAAAAATGTTGATAAAAGTACAATTAGGGCTGAAGTTGGGGCTTAGTGGTAGAGCACTTGCCTGGCATGTGGTGAGGTCCTGGGTATGACACTCAGCATTACATATAAATAAATAAATAATCCATTGACAACTAAAAAAAATATTTTAAAAAGTATCCTAATTAGAATAAGTCATACTCCATTTATATATAATATGTCAAAATCACTCCACTATCATGTATATCTAAAAAGAACAAACTTTAAAAAAAAAAAAGTATAGCCCAGAGGTCCAGATTTACAGGGTTTGCATAAGTCTAAGGCTGGGTCAAGTTAATGAATACTCCTCTGCTCCCACCACAAACCTAGCATAGAATAACAAGCAATAGCAGGGAACAACTTTGGAAGAGGCAAGATCATGAACAGAAAGGTTCTGTGCCTACTTTTAAATTTCTCCAAATAGTACAGTTATTGGAATACTTACAGAACTGGAAATTGATGTCAAAGCACATTATTTGCCCATAAGAAAAATAATGGTAATTTATAAGCTTTTCCAAATCATTACAAAGTATTTTGGAAAATGTCTTAAATTTTATCACAAACTTATGACATATGACCACAGATATGGATGCATCCAAAAGCTTAAGTGTATAAAGTTCTTTAACCATCTCATCTGAAATTCAAAGCAGAATGAAAATGAGTGAATAAACGAACAATCTAAAATCTGAGGATAAGGTAAGGGACAGACAATTCTCTCAAACTTAATATTTTAAGATTTGTTCTTGGATCACTGTATCATCAAAAAACTATATTTGGACCAAAGTAGCTATTACACTGAAAGTAATGATTATATTTTGAAGTGTAAAAGACCCATTTTCTCTCTACTGCTATGAAACCAATGATAAGGACATTGTCTATGATTCTGTTTTCTATACTCTGATAAAAAAATAACATAGAAAAACATTGTTACAATAATTTTTATATTCTGATAAAACAGTATAGTTATATTGATATTATGGAATTTTATAACTCAATTTTAAAAATTACTTCAATAACTGCACTAGTCTACACAGTTAATAGGTTTACTTTTTCCTTCCTATGTATGTTTTTATTTCTTAAAGTATAAGTTTTATTCTATATTCAATTTTGGGGAGAGGGGATACCAAGTATTAAACCCCTGGGGGCACTTTGCTACTGAGCTACACCCCCAGCCCTTTTTTATTATGAGACAGGGTCTTGCTAAGTTACTTAGGGCTTCGCTAAATTGCTGAGGCTGGCCTCGCCAGTCACTAGGGATTATAGGCACCCAGTCTCTATATATGATTTTTATTTTAAGCAATCATCAGTCAGTCTTAGAAGGCAAGATAATTTTTCTAAATAAATATTTAAAAATTTACTGACTTTTTGTTCTACACATAGATTTAAATCAATAAATCAGTAAATATAACACTATGTCATGGACTGAATTGTATCTCCCTCATTCATAAAATTAAAGTTAAATCCCTAATTCTCAGTACCTCAGAAAGTAACAATATTTAAAAACATGTTCACTGCAGATATAATTAATTAAGATTAGGTCACAAAACAAACGGGTTCTAATCCAACATGAAAAAGAGGATTTGAGAGGAAGAGACACACACAGAAGACCACCATGTGAAGATACGACAGATAACAGGTGATGCTTCTACAAGCCAAGGAATATCAAAGATTATCAGAAAACCAACTTAATTAAGTTAGAAGCACGTTGTAGAACAGATTCTTCCTCAGATTCTCAGAAGGAAACAACACTGCTGACACCTGTATCTCTGATTCCTTGCCTCCAAAACTATGAGACGATCAATTTCTGTTGTTTAAGACACCTAATTTAATACCACCTAATTTGTGGTCTTTTGTTACAGTAGCCCTAGCAAACAATTTTTTTCAAAAAACTTATTTTGTATACATTAAGTGGATACAAAATATTGCCTTAAAGGGAAAACATAAAAGGTAAATCCCTTTTGAATATTATAAAAATCAAGTTCCCTTTTTAAGAGTGTAGGTATAGCATAGCAATTTTAATACTCACCAAATACAATTTTATCTAAATTTTAACTAAACCTTTTTTAAAATATTTTATTTTTTAGTTGTAGATGGACACAATATCTTTATTTTATTTTTATGTGGTGCTGAGGATCGAACCCAGGGCCTCGCACGGGCTAGGCAAGCACTCTACCACTGAGCCACAACCCCAGCCCTAAATTTTAACTAAACTTAATTTTAATTAAAATATCATTTTATGTTCAGTATTAATAAAATGTGATCCTACCTGAAAAACTACTTCCTCTTTTGAGATGAAAGAACATCATGTTCGCTAAAAGCAGTGTGTGATTTGAAAATTACTTAGCTAAAAATATACAGACAGATCCATATGAAAAAACACCTATTTCCGGTTCTCAGTTCACCTCTTGTATAAAAAAGTCTGCTCTAAGGAATGCCAATTTTATTGATAATTTTCAGTATCAACAAATGTTCCTGATGATGAATTAGCATTTTAACTGCATGGTATGTTTCTTTCCTTCTTTTTTTTTTTGTACCAGAGATTGAACCCAGGGACACTTAACCACTGAGCCACATCACCATTGTATAAGGCCTCACTAAATTGCTGAAGCTGGCCTCCAACTTTCAATCCTGCTGAGCCACTGGGATTACAGGCATGAGACATTGCACTCAGTAGCATGTTTCTTTTAAAGGTAAAGATGGCATACAGACTATCTAAGATTATATGATTTCTACACCAAATGAAACTTTAGTAAGTCACAATAAAGAAAAGTCAGCTACCAAAATCAGTATATTTAACTTTTTAAATGACTATTTTCTAAAGACACTTGAGAAAACTATCTTAGGGTATTAAGGAGAAACCTAAAACACTGAAGCAAATGTAGAATAAATATGAACCAAACATGGCAAAAGAAACTTTAAAAAGGACTTGATTTAAGGTCTGCTGGAGGCAAAAACAAAGGAAAAAAAAGCTATAAATTATAAGAGATTTAAGATCTTGACATATCCACCAAACTAACACTATGTGTAGATCTTGTTTGGATTTCTAATTTTCAAAACCAAATGTAAAAAGAATTTATAAAACAATGAGAGACATGTGAACACTTACTAACTGGGCATGTGATATTAATGAATCATTGATTTTTATGGATGATAATGACTTTTGGGTTATGTTAAAGAGAGGTGGGGCTCCTATCTTTTAGAGAACCAACCTAAAGTAATTATGGAAAAAGCTCCATCTTACATCTGGTTAAACCAATCCAATGGTGGGATAAGGATAACAGATGGTATAAAATAGATTATGACTTGATCCAATATTAAAGCTGGGTGATGGGTACATGAGATCCATTAAACTCTCCCCTTTTGTAAATATTTAAAATTTCCAAGACAAAAGGTTTTAAAAGGTTGATTGGTTACTAAGCTAAGAGTATATTAATACTGATTGCTAAACATCAATTGAAAATTGAAGATAAGGGATCACCATAATTTACAAACCCCCTACCAGCTGGTTTCCATAGGTAGAAAAAGGGAAAAAAGCATTAACTATCAATTTATTACCAAGTACAAAAATCCTTAGAATTCTGACATTAATAAAATTAATAAACTAATGAGATGAAATAACTCACAACTTCACTTCATTACATAACTCTTAAGAATTCTCAACAAAATGTAATACTTACCTAAGATTTTAAAGTGAAAAATAAAACTACAAGAAAGCTAAGGCATCACCATAGCAGTTAAGTAATGTTGCCTTTGGATAAAGAAAGTTGATAAAAGACTAAGATAAATAAAAATTGTCATAAAATAATACAGGACTAATGGTGTTATTTTTCTTTAAGGAATTACTTTATTTCTCTGACATATTATATGGAAGTCGGACTGAATAAAAGTCCAGTACTGCCCTAAACATTTCTCGAACAAATATTTACTTTGTTAATACAAAGACATTAAACTTTAGAGTCACTAGAGTTTCTTTGGTGTCTAAGGCAAAAAGGGTGTCCAATAGCTTTGGTAAATAATGTAACTAAAATTAAATTTTTAATAGGTGATAAGGTAAAAATAAAACATAAGAGCATAAAAATAAACTATATTGATATTCTAGAAAAAAACTATATGTAATTAGTAGAAAAAATATTTTGGACAAGATATGCTCTAGACCCTGATGCTACTTTGGAAAGGACAATACTCTAGGTCTGAGAAAGAATCCTTGACTTTCAGCAAACTATTAACCATAATAGACCACATTTGCAAGCAGGCATGACATGTGATAAAGTTTTAGTGAAAGTGTTTTGTTTCAAATCTCCTGAAGAGACAATGTACAATTATGTACCACCTCAAGAATGGGAAATTACACTCCATCTATGTATAATATGTCAAAATACACTCTACTGTCATATATATCTAAAAAAACAAAAAATTAAATTAATATAAAAAAAGAAGTTCACGGGACTGGAATAAGAGTAAACAGAGAAAGAACAATTGAAATGACATTGTCAAGAGGCAGAAGTTAGGGACAGTATGGGCAAGTTCCTGAATGAGCTGAGGTAATTCACTTCTCCCTTCTCAGCAAGGAAACGCTAAAGGAAGTTTTCAAGCAAGGAACAATTTAAGGTATTTTTAGGACTATAATCAGTTCAGTATTGGTAAATGTTCAAAAACCGGCTCAAAGAAAAAGAAATACATTGCACTATTATTATATTCAATTTCCACCATACAAACACAAGAGACGTAAGAGTAAAGCTCAAGATGATATTAAAATGTAATAAAATAAGCAGCTTAGGAGCCTGAGGCAGGAGGAATGTGAGTTCAAAGCCAGCCTCAGCGACAGCAAGGCACTAAGCAACTCAGTGAGACCCTGTCTCTAAATAAATATAAAATAGGGCTGGGAATATAGCTTAGTGATTGAGGCCCAAATTCAATCCCCGTACCAAAAAAAAAAAAAAAAAAAAAAGAAAAAGAAAAAAAGAAATGTAATAAAATAATTAGAAGGTGAAAAAAAGAGAGAAACAATGTGCATGCCTTTTGCCTATTTTTCTTTGCACTCTAAACATTCTGCTGTAGAATGGCCAGAATTCTACCAGCCATCTTGAAAATAAAATATTATTTGTTTAAACAACAATTATTTCAGGTTTTTCTGTAATTTGAAAACAAACAATCCTAACAATACAAAACCACATTCCTAATATTACCTTATGATTTAAAGAATTACTCAACAATAAATAAAGAAAAAGAAAATGCTAGAAGGAAAAGCAACATACAAAGTAAGAGAAAACACATTAAGTATTTCTACATTTTCCTCCTAACTTCTAAGAATGAGAGAAAGGGGTTTAATGTCTTAGGGTCTTTTTTCTCTAATACAGGTAGTTAGCAATGTTTAGTCTAGATTTAAGCACCTACCATGTGCCATGTACTAAGGTGCCTGAATACAGAAAAAAATTCCTATTTCAATAAAGCTGAAAGGTGAAAGGAAGCAGATATTTGATTCAATGGGGGGAAAATACACAAAATGCTAAGCCATTCTTCCACTGAAATACCTTATCACTATCAAAAATATAAAGAAACTATAATTAAATTCTTCTTTTAGAATTAAGGCTCTGAATGAAAACCAGAATAATTTATTATTTGTTGCAACTATATCAACTGTTTCTGTGAAATTAATTTGTAAAGAGTATTTTTTTGCATTTTATGTAAATTTTTTATGAAAAGGATATTTTATCCATGTTTTAATCTCCTATGGGAAAAAATTTCTTGATATGTTCCCAACAACTTCAAACCTATTTTTATAGAATAAGGCTGAACACTGAAATGACCCTGACAAAGCGGGTTTTGGTGAGAAATTTACTGAAGGACTTAAAAGCTTAAGTGAACTGAGAGGCACAAAGATAATCCAGTCATAAAGAAATTATTGATCAGTCAACCAAAGGAACAAAAAATTTTAGTATCTAAATAAAACATAGGAAACCAGATTATGAAAAAGCCAGAGTAATTTCTAAATCTGCCCAATATCAGTAAGAACAGATCTCTACTTCATAACCACTTAAAAGCGTTTGTGAAGATGATAGGAAAGTTAACATACATGAGCACAAGAAGAATACCTGCGAAACGATAGAGGTATGACAGATGCCATAGCTACACTTCAAATCAGAAGGAAATAATAAAAAAATAAGCTGAGAGAGTACCAAAGAAGAAGTCGCCTAAGGGCAGAAAAGCGAATAACTTAAGAACAGAAGAACAAGTCACCTACTCCTGGTGTTTATGCACTGAAGTCTACTACCAAATAATTTGGAAAATAATGGCTTTAGTACTTTACAATTAATCTCTACAGATCATGAGTTATCACATACCTAATTTTACATGAAAGAAGTGACTTAGGCACCTCAAATATCACAAAGTGATTTTTAACACAGTGATACCTTCAATGTATTATATATGTTAAAAGCAATATAGTCTTGTTTTAATAATCACACTTTAAT
The DNA here is from genome assembly GCF_045843805.1 of Urocitellus parryii. Taxonomy (NCBI): domain Eukaryota; kingdom Metazoa; phylum Chordata; class Mammalia; order Rodentia; family Sciuridae; genus Urocitellus; species Urocitellus parryii. Next base: position 84,876,576 of record NC_135541.1, on the reverse strand, counting down.
CATGGTATAATATTTATCATATTTTTTATATTTTCCTCATCTTAAATTATGTCATAAGTTTGGCATGTGTGCTGATTGTGTCACAACTGTATTATGGTTTATATATGAACATTTTGTTAGTTTCTTTATATTGCAATACATTATGGTATAAACCACTTTGTGATATTTGAGATGCCTAAGACACCTCTTTCATGTAAAAATTAGGTATGTAGTAACTCTTGATCTGTAGAGATCAATTAGGAAAGTACTAAAGCCATCATTTTCCAAATCATTTGTCAGTATACATCAGTGCACAGGGAAAACATCTATGATGGGGTATATTTCTCTCATACACACATAATTTTCCAGGGGATTAAAAAATGGTTATTATTACTATTTTTGTACTGAGGATTTAACCAATGGACACTGAGCTATATCCCTAGTACTTTTTATTTTTTTTATTTTGAGACAGGGTCTGGTTAAGTTGCTGAGAGTCTCAGTAAATTGCTAATGCTGGCCTCAAAATTGCTGATTGCAATCCTCCTGTCTCAGCCTCCATAGTTACTATGGTTACAGGCATGTGCCACCATGACTGGCTTCAAATGGTTATTAAATATAACAAGATTTAATTGTCAATATACCTTTGACACCCAACTTGTGATGAAAGCAATAATCTTTATAATCTGTTGATTACTTAGTATTGTTTATAAAAGTGAATTGATTATTGAATTGAAAAGCACAGTTTTTTATATGAAAATATAGATGTCACAAAACCTGATCACAGAATCCAAGGTCATTATTCAACCTTAATACAAATAAAGATCAAAGACAATTCTCTTTGAAAGTGAACCTTAAAGGATAGAGACTAAGTCTGTTTAATCAGTAGAAAATAAAGCATAAATGGCACAGGTTCTTAATCTGGGGTCCAAGATCTATTTCAGAAAACCCAAGAACCACCAGGCTTTTTGTAAAATTCTGAGTCTTGGCTTTCATCAGATTCTCAAATGGGTATAAATCTAAAGACGGAGTTAGTAGAAGTGTGATGATCTTATTTAGCAGAAAAATTTCACAAGATCTTAAGTTATTCAACAGCAAAAACCTAAGTAATAGCAACTTCATTTCCATAGTTACACTGAATTTTCCTCTTTCCAAGGAGAAAATATAGTAGGAGGCAGGAAAAAGCTGACACCAAAAACCATCAACTCTAGAGGTTTCCAGAAAACTATATGGGATTTCTACCCAGTTAGGACCAAAGGGAAATCATGAGACAGTTTCAGCATTAAAGAGAAAAAGAGAATGGCACACATTTTCCTGGACATCCCAGTACTCCCTCTCAGAATCTTAAGGGTGAAATCTAAATGCCACTCCCCCAGGGAGAGTCAGGTTTCTCCCAATACCAAGTAGGCAAAGCTAAGGTGAGCTGATTCAGAAACGAAATATTCTCTCCATCCGCCAAAACGAGTAGGTTCATCTTGTCTGACCATATGCGACAGGAAGGAGGTTACATTATAGGACCTGAAAATTAGGACAGGCGGCCCTACCATATTGATATGGGTTGTGAAAAAGCAACAGAGGTGGTGGCAAAGGTAAAACCTGAACCACCCGGTGAGGAGCTACGTGGCACTAAGCAAATAGTGCCTGGTCTTCCTCCACCTTTTGCTTCCGCCCCAACCATTTTCCCCTTTGGTTACCAGTTGCTCCAGATGCCATAGAGTAGTTCCACAAAAGCGAAAGAGAGGTTCAGGCACAGGAAGAAAAACAGGTTCCGGGACGTCTTGTCCGACAGGATAGACCTGGGCATGATAAATCGGGAAGAGATTAAGAGAGTCGAGGGGGTGCCGGGACCCCGAGCTGCGGTCCTTCTTTCAAGACCTACCCAGTCCACACACTCTTTTCCCCACAGCGGGAGGCTGAGGGAGTGTCCCTAACACTCCCTCTCTAGACCCTGGACCATCTTTAGGTCTGGGCTTTCCTTCTGCTGGGCACCCCCTCCCAGCAAAACAGAACCCCGCACCTAAACCAGCCCGAGATCTTGCCGAACAGATTGAACTTGGGTGGTTTGTATTCATCATCCTTGATGGACAGGGGCAACATCTTCTCTGCCCGGCGGAGGGCCGGGCCTACTCCCCTTGACAAGTGGCTCCGTGGGGTGATGGCAGTGACAGCGGTGACGCCTCAGACCGGAACCCCCAGCACCGGACTAGGGCCGCGCGTGGCTGCGAGACACAGACAGACACAGACAGACACAGACACACACCCGGGAACTAGCTGACTTCCGGCCCGGGCCGCGCAACGCGTCCTGGGACGGAAAAGGGGGTGGGCGGGGCTGTGGCCGGGGCTTCCCGGCGGAGGGCGGGGCTTAGGCGGGACGGGCGGAGACTGATGAAGGGTGAGGAAAGAAGTGCCGCTATGGCGGGATCTGCGCAGCTGATCCTGGCGAAGTCCCGCTACCTGAATTCACGCCGAAAATTCTGACGTGGCGACATTTGCAGAATAGGCTAGCTGAGAGCTTGAGCCCGCTCACTCCCACCCCGACCGCCTACGACCAATGTTCCCGGATGCACTGAGTCCAGCGCCTGCCCCTTCGCCATTAACCCGCTCTGGGCATTGTTAGGTCCTGGTGCAGTAGGTAGCAATGCTTTAGAATCCGGGCGGCCACGTGTTCTCCCGCCCGTGCACAGGAAGCCCAAGTGATGGCTTTGCGGGGTGAACGCTGTGAACACCTAAATCCTTGTAATCCCCCACCCCTTCCCCGAAAACAGCGCCTGCCCCTCCTGTGCTGTCACGCGGAAGGCGGCCTTCCCGAAGGACTTGAAGGTACTTAAAAAGAGCCCTTTACAAAGAGGTCATACTAAGTTGAGATTTGGCCAAAACGTTGCTTCCCCGACGGTCTATATCCGCTGACACCCTGAAACTCTGTAATTCGTACACGTCCCTTTCGCTTCCAGGTCATCCCCGGGGCAGCAACCTGCCACTGTGATTCTTATCAGAACCTCGCGGCCAGTTTTGGGGAAGTCCAATAAGAAGCCGGCTCGGCGGGACACAGGGGTGTGCAGGGCTCCGGGAGGCGAGCCCAGCGGGCCGTGGCCGGGCAGCCTAGACCGCGGGAAACACTCTTTTGGACGCCTTTCCGGGAAACTGTTTGGATAAAATCAGGTGGTCTGTCACGTGAATGATTAAAAGTTGTTACCTTGCAGAAGAAATGGGAAGGGATGGAGGAAAGAACTAGCTTTTGGAGTTGGGCTGGAAACTACAAAACCGAGCTTCTTGGGAATTCCTTTTAGTCTAACAGGAAGTGGAGCGTCACCAAATGGGAGGGGTGGCCACTCCGTGACTGTCCCCTGCTTCAGGCGCTCACTTTGCAGGCGGCGCGTTTCCCAGGTTATAAATCCAACGAATGATGCACGCTGCTTGGTTTAGGAAAAAGAAAAAAACAAAAATGAGCAAGCGAGACGCCCCTTCCGTTTTATGCTAACCGAGCTGCAAGCAAATAAATTGGTTCCCCCACTGCAATCTTCTGCACTCAGGTGAGGAGACAGCAAAATGCTCTCGCGTTACAATTTTTTTTTTTTTTGCAGGATATATGCATATTTGCTCCCATTCTTGGAACTTTCCGTAGGAGGGATACTAATTCTCTAGTTTGATTTTTGAAAAATATCTGCATTTTAAAAAAAAACGTTGATGTTTTCAAGATGCTGTGTAAAAACTGCTAGGTTCCACAAATTAAGTTCTGGGAAGAGTATTTTGTCTTTGCCTATCTTAGCGTCTGTTTCATTATTTTAATTTAAATATAAAAATATTTTCAATTAGTAACATTTACTTTTTTAGGAAGCTTTTATATTTGTAATAGTTTTGCCATGCTGCTGGGGAAACCTTCATTGGGTGCAAACTAGGAAGTTCAATGATAAATATTTTCCTTGAAATAGAATTTTTTCTTCAAAAGTGCTTTATTTCAGTACTGTTTAAGGGAAGGGATATAGAAATAATCAAATTTCGGTGACTAATTTCTAGCATTCTCCTACCAAGGTCAGTAGCAATTTGAGCCTGTTTTTGTTTTCTGCCTTTGAAAATTAATTCTGCATTGTACATTGTACTGGTACAAATGTGAAATTTCTCAGCAGGTTTATGGAGAAATCTACATTACCCTTTTGAGACAGTTTTGAAATATGTTGGAAAAATTGAAGCTTTTCAGTTGCATCAATTTCTAGAGACTCTTGAATTTCCCCCACTCTCTACCCCAAATATATAAACAAGGTATTACTGTGTGGACCTTCTCCTTTCAAAACAATTTTAATGCTACTTCACAGCTTTCAGTCTTGAACAGCATAATGGCCAAATTCAATATGAAAGGAATTTTTATGTGCAAATAAAAGTGTAGGTGTACACTGTTTAAATTAGGAAAAGTTCTGAGTGGAAAATATTCCACTGTGCCTTACTTCATTATCTTGAAATAATATTTGTCCCACACATGTTAAGCTATATATGTTGTTGTGTCAGAAGTCATTTAATGACTATTTACTATATGCCAGATTTCTGTGCTTGGCTTGGGAATACAAAGCCTGGCAAGGTAAAGTTCTTTCCCTGGAAGAATTTTTATGGAGAGGAGAAGTTGAAGTGAAGAGAAGGATAAATCAGTCAGACTAGTATTTTAGAACTGTGTGGTGTGTAAGTTGTACACATGAGATGCTCTTTGAGCAATGAGGATGAGCATCTGTCACTCAATCAATCTTTTTGTGTAGCCTAATCCATTCCTTTTCCCCTGTAATAATAATATTTTTTTGTGTAAGAATATGACTTTGGAAAATAAAAAAATGATTCATTAGCTCTATTTAGGTGGTCAGTATCTTGCAAGTCTCCAAACAGGTACAGTATTCTAAAGTCTACAGCTAGAATTCTTAGTTTCTTCATGTTACAAGATTAAGTGGATATATAAGATCATAAAGTAGATATAGTAATGAATATTTTAAAACTAATAAATGCATTTTTACTATGAACTTCTTAAATATTTGTTTTATTATCAACAAAGTACAGTTGGTTAACTATGCATATTCTATGGGAGACATGTGAAGACCGAGAAATGAAAACAGAGAGAATTAAGGGGCAAGAGTTCCTCTCCCACCATGGTTTCTTCTCCTTTCCAGCAACAACCAGCAAGAATGGGACAGATGCAATCTCATATCCTCATTCATCTATCCTGGCAACACTATTTTAGACTTCATAATTTTTTAGGTGAATCAAATCGAATGCCCTATGAATTGCTGGTGAAAACAGGAGTTATAATAGTGGATTAGAGTAGAGAGATTTGTAAATCCAGAAATTGAATAAAAATGCAAATTTCTCATGTTAAGTTTTACTCTATGGCATATATGTTCTAGTGTCATATGTATAAGCATAAATACTCAGAATGATGTTAGTTTTTTCTGTTTCTGGACCTTGGAGAAAGATGAAAACAAAAATGTAGCATTATTAGTGTCAATCAACAGGAAGCCATTTTCTACCTCATGTAATTTTTAGGACACAGAATAGCAAATTATAATTTACAAATAATTCAGACAGTATGGACATTGGCATTAAAAGCATTGCTATTTTTTTCATTCTCTGCTGATTAACAAAATATCACAGAAAACTCTTTTATTTCTCTTAGTAGTGCCAAGGGAGCTTATTCCTATCAATCACTGAAGCCATAAAAAAGTTTTTTAAAAAGCTAATCACACAATGAGGTAAGTAGCATGTTTTTTTTCCTTTTTCTTTTTGAAAGTATGTAGTTTATACCTCTCAGTACCATTAAGTGTTTTTACATTGCTCTGTCACTAATCTTCAGAACTTTTTCATCTTGTAAAACTAAAATGTATATCTATTAAACAACAACTATCCATTATCCTCTATCCCCATCCCCTGGCAAGTACAGTCTGCTATCTCTTTCCATGAATTTGACTCTCCTGAATACCTCATCTGTGTGGAATCATATAATATCTGCCTTCTTTGTGACTGGGCCAATTTCACATAGCATATTGTTGTAATGTTTAGCATAAACAGGTTTATGCATTTTTAGCATGTACCAGAATTCCCTTTTTTGTAAGTCCAGTATTTCATCAGATATATACCACATTTTCTGAATGGATTATACATTTATTGATAGACATTTGGGTTGTTTCTGCCTTTTGCTGTTGCTGATGATGCTACTATGAAAGTAGGGAAAGTAGAAGAATTTTTAATCTGCAAAAGATTATTTTCAATAAAGATATTTTTGTTTCCTTGAAGATAAAAGTTCTTACTTGAACCAGCCAGTGTCTGTTAGAAAATTCTAGAAGGCCTTCTTCAGAATAGATACATTGAAATACTACTACAGATTATAGATTGAAGTAAGTAGGCATACTCTTTATGTGTGTGCTATGGATGTAACCTATGGCCTCATGCTTACTAAGTATGCACTGTACCTCTAAGCTATATACCCCCAGCCCCAATACCTGTAAGTTTGAAATATCCTTATAAACTAGAATAAAGTTGAAAATAGACCTTGCAAATGACAAAGATAATTCAGAGTGGCTCAAGCACAGAAGTCAGGAGTTTGGTTCTGTCCTACCACTCTTTCTGTGGCTCAGGAAATTTATTTAATATTCTCACCCTCACATGCCCCATCTACAAAATAGAATAGATATATTTTATTTCTCTTCTTACTAAAAATTTGAAACATTGCCAATTTGAGGTAAAGAAAGGACAACTGTAACAACTTTCTTTACTATTGCTAAGCTCAGTGAGGTAAGGAACTACACCTGCCTGTTCATGGTGCCTGATGGTGCTGGACATGTGGTATGTGTTGATTGATGCAGCATCATGGATGTTTGACTTTTCCCTAAGAACATGAGAAAACTCACGTTGATTGGGATTGCTTCTACCTCAAATTTGAAATCTGAAAATATTTATAAGTCATAATTCATTTATATGAAATCTGTTTCTCTTAGAGAAGTGATTTTGGAAGTGCTGAAAATCAGTGTTGAGTAAAAAGGAGAGGTTCCATAGAATATTCCAAGGATCTATTGCCTAACTATCTTGCCCCCCCCTTCCCTGTGACTAAAACAGATAGAGATTCAAATGAAAACCTCCAGTGTCCTAGAATGGGAAAAGTAATATGTTTGCAGATGTGGTTGGTTTCTCTTTGACCCATTTCTGGAACTAATTTACATGGGACTATACTAAGCTATCCATTTCTAGTTTTCTTCCTAGGATACGTTGACTCCTTTGATTCTTACAAGTCATTGGTATACCTCTTAGTAATAAGGCCACCCTTAATCCTGGGCAGGTAGTTGTCTGTTGAATTGATTGATCATCTCCAAGCATCATCATCATCATCATCATTATCATCAGGAGCAACAGTTAATTGGCAATTCAGGAGGAAGGTACAAGGCTGGAAAGAAATTTCTTCTCACAAAATTCATATCTGTGCATTTCACAAATAGGGAGGACTTTATTGTCTACCTCAGTAACAAATGACTAGATTGAAGGAGGCAGGTGATGCTTTAAAAATATTATACATAATGTTTATGTGTTATTTCCCCTTTATCAATGATAGTAAAGCACACTCCAATGAATTGATAATGTTGAAAGAATATGATAGTATGTATAGAAAAGGGAAGAGGAAAAGTAGAAAATATCAGAACTGATGAGCAGCTTTCACCATGGATAAGGGGGTGAGATCAGGAAGGGAATTGGAAATAGGCTTTTATTTATTGATATCCCTATTCTAAATGATGCCCTTTTTATCCATCCTAACCTGATTTTTCCATAAAGAAATGGCCCAGTCAACCTGGCTGCCAGCAAGAGGACTTAATAGGTAGCATAATCAGTACAAAAATGCTTTTTTCATAGCTTATACTGAGAAATGAACCTTGCAGTAGCATCTATGTATTCAAATGTGTGATAAATATAGCTATTTCTCAATATGTTTTAGTAAGTCTTTTTCAGAACTGTAGTTTCAAAAATGTAGTAAAGGCAGAACGAAGCCTTTGAAATATAGGGTTTTTAAATAGTTATCAATCATTTTTCATACATATATATGATTAGTTATACTGTACATAGAAAAGGCAGATTACTTAATAGTCTATAATACAGTTGATGTAAATTATGAAGATCCATTCATATCATTGTATAATTTCTTATTCTTTTCATATATACATGACAGTAGAGTGATCACTGTATAATTAATTGATCATAAATACAAGATCACAAGATGAATCTGTGATACTACATGGATCCTTTTTTTATCATTATAAGGCTATTCCTATTCCTGCTTTTCCTACTGTACTTGTTGTTAACACAAAACAATTTAAATTATTTTGATGTATTTAGACTCACAAAAAAAAAAGTAACAGGAGTTAAGAATCTTGTAAGAGTAGATGGGCTCTTTAGGGGAAAAAAGTGAAATGAAATCATTTAGGAAGGAGAGGATAGAATTTGGACAGAATTGGAAGAAAATGAGAAGAACCATATGGCATTTATAAAATAACAATGAAAGAAACAAATTTCCTGAATATGGGTAAAATTCTTAAGTTAAAAACTTTTTGCAGAATACTGTATAGCACCTTGGGAAAAACCATGAAGTAAAGTGACCTTTCATGTTCTCTTTCTGGCATTTTATATTGTACAGTTACATAAATTCTAGTTTATGCTGCTTAAATTTTAATGGAAAAGGCTTACTCTAGCCAATAGTGAACTTAGTTTTTCTCTTTCTGCCAGCCATCCAATGTCTACAGCTTATGTCACTTTGAGAACCCAAACTAAATTTTCTTTTAAAAAAAAATATATATTTATTTATTTATTTTTTTATGTGGTGCTGAGGATCGAACCCAGTACTTCACACATGGAAGGCAAGTGCTCTACCACTGAGCTACAGTCCCAGCCCTGCAAACTAAATTTTCATTTTTCAACTAGGTGAGACTTTATCTGTTAAATCAGGTATGCTGCCTACTTTATTAAGTAATATATATTTTGATGATTGTTGCTGCCTAAACCTCCCTTAGGAGTTTTACAAGGAGGATGTTGTCCAACAAATGATGGTTCCCCCCTAAGGCAGATGAGTTCATCAAGAGTTTCCACAGAAACAGGAATATCCAAAGATATTTCAATGCAGAATATCTTTGGAAAGATGTGAAAAAAAATCAGAGATTGGAGACATGTTTATTTATGAAGTACATTGGCCAAAGAACTGAAAGTAGAAAGGTGACCTATATGTTGTGGGCTTAAGGTCACATTTCAAGACTGGCTGTCCTATTACCAGATGGGTGGTGACCCTGGTCTTTTACACAGGGAAAGATTTCTTGTGTGTTGTCTAGTCTTAATTGGATTTAATTTGCATTTAATTTGAGTTTATTCTGTTCAAGTTTTAGGCACCGTTTTAAAGTTTAGGGCAATTTGAACATTAATTCCCTCTCCCCATTCAACTGGCAAGAGTTATGAGCACTTACGCCAAAAAAAAATGGTCCAGACAGTGTTCTGGATTGTTATGACTGCCTTACTCCCTCAGGAGGCATTTAGATTGAAAAAGGAGATTGGGGCACAGTTGTGATGCTTGGAAATAAGATCTAGCAGCACTGTGTTCAGAGTGCACAGGAACATGGAGGAAAGATTGCAGCAAGGGCAACTTTCACAGCAGAGGTGATGCTTGAAAGGGATGTAGTGTGGGGCTTGTCAGATGGAGAGAAGGAGAGGCTTTGTAGATAGAGAAAACAGCATGTGCCAGTACTGGGAGTCATGGAATAGTTTGCTGTATACAGTACTGGTAAGAGGAAAGGCATTTTGGAATTCAGTATTTGTGCTCTCTTTCCTTAGTTTGAGCAGTGTCATGCACATAATAAACCTGGCCAGAAATTGTTCATCAGTTGTACAAGTGTCTCTTCCAAATCTCATCTTACATGCTCATAGAAGGAAAACCCAGGTTCTGAATTGACCTTTGCATTCCACCTTGGAGTGATTTTATTTCTTGATAGCTTCAGGCCCTTTTCTGACCATCTATATTCTATAATCATGGGTTTTTAAGCAAGTACATACCCTAGAGAATGAGCCAGAGGAGAAGCAATCTGTATGGTTTCAGACAAATCTCACAGTGAAATGGTAGCATAGTTACCATTCTCCTACCATCTGTGACATAAAAATGAAAATAAAAGTTTCTCATTGTATGATGCCAAGCTGCTCATTGCAGTTCTACCTTGTTACAAGTTGAAGACAACTAATTTTTGTTCATGTGTGCTCTGGCATATTCATTTACAAATTCTCTCTGGATAATTATTGTTCTTCCAGTCTGAAGAGATTAGGCCTCAGGAAAGAATTCTCAACAGTGCTCTATCTAGGAAACTTTGATAGATGATGTAGTAAATAATCAAATAGCAGATCTTTGAAAATTCAAATTGCTGATTCATTTAAAGACTGTGCAGGAGAGAATGTAACTATTGCTTCATAGACCATGTATTATTTAGTTTCTTACTTGATCTTATGTTCATGTTTAAGAAAAAATTTTTATAATTTCAGATAATGCTTCAGTTCTCAGATATTAAATATTTCTGACATAATGTCCCAACAGTTCCACTCCTCATATCCAAGAGAAATAATAACAATTTCACATAAAAATTTGTACATGAGTATTCATAGCACCAAATTCATAGTAGCCAAAGTGTAGGAATAACCCAAATATCCAGCAACTGATGAACAGATAAACAAAATGTGATGTGTCCATACAATGGAATATTATTTGACAATTAAAAAAAATGAGATACTGGTAAATGCTACAACATGTATAAATTTTGAAAAAACTTGAAAATACTTTTGCTAAGTGAAATAAGTCAGATATAAAGGGTATATATTATATGATTCTATTCATATGAAATGTCTAGAATTGGCAAACCCATTGAGACAGAAAGTAAATTAGTGGTTTCCTGGGGCTAGGGGAGAGTTTGGGGATTGGTATTAATAGAAAGGGAAGTGATTGCTAACGGGCCTGGGTTTCTTTTTTGGGATATTGGAAATGCTTTAAAATTAAATTATAGTGATATTTCCAAAACTCCATGGGCAGTGAAATATGATGTATTAAGAACTATGTAATGTTTTGAACGACCAACAATAAAAAAAAATTAAAAAAAAAAAACTCCATGGGTATATTAAAAGCCAGTGAACTGTATACTTTAGTGGGGTGAATTTCATTAAAACTGTAAAAGAATTCCAACATACCAAGTAACAAGTACCTTAGTGACAGTCTGATATATTAGGTTTTTGATACATCCTTGCAGAATTTACTATAGCATTGTGAAAGTGTCATGGACTGTGCCATCAGGAAATTCTTGCCCTGGCTCTGTGACTGACAGGTCAAAAGCAGCTGCATGACCTTAGGCAAGATCCTTATCCCTGGACCCTGAGTTCTTACTGTAAAACAGGAAGCTGGATTAGGTAGCCTTGAGCTACCTTTCAGCTGCCTGAGTTTATGTATTTGTTCAGTGAGTCATGTAATTACTGGGGCAATTTTAGAGACTTGGCTTTGCACCCTTATTGTTTGAGTATAACAAATAGCAGTGGGGTTTTTGGATGCTACTTCTCTGGTAGTCCTCCCCATCGTGTTCAAGTACATCTTCTTAGTAACTAGTACGTAGAGCAGGGTTTTTCAACCTTAGCATTATCTGAATATTAAGGCAGATAATTCTTTGCTGTGGGATTATAGGATGTTTAGCAGCATCCAGACCTCTACCCCATAGATAGCAATATCTCCCCTCCAGACTTTTCCATGCCCTCTGGAGAGCAAATTGACCCTGGTTGGAAACCTCTGGTGTGGAAGATGCTGGAATAACACTACATAAAAAATAGCTAAAAGGATCTGTTCTCAACCTATAAAGAACCTATAAAGAACTAGTAAACTAATATAGGTACAAACAATATTGTTAGGGAATCTTTGATTTTTCAAATAATAAATAGAAGAAGAATTTTTGTTTTACTGATATTTACAGTGTTTATCAAAGTTATATTTAATCTGTGGTCATGGGGATGAGAAATGGACAGAAAGATAATAGACTAAGAGCTATCCAATCCTCTTTGGAATGAGACAGGGTGTCAGTAAATATATAAAGACATAATTTTAAAAAGGAATATTTAGGAATCAAGATCAAGAGAACTGGGAGGCACCTACAGTTTCTTCTTGGTTCTTTACAGGTAAGACACAGGTTATACAGATATGCTGTCTCCCATATCCCATATCTCACATTCAAAGCCCAAACCTCTGAATGGGATGATAGGTTCTTTCTCTAGAAAGGAAAAGAAGAAGACTATAAACTATGAGGTCCATATAGCCATAAAGTCATTACTACTTTCCAAACTATATTAAAGCTGCTTCTAATGTGCTTACAGTAGCACCTAGACGTCAGCCTAGTGCAGTGTGTCACTCGCAGTGCAGTCTGTAAAGTTCTGTCTTGCTTTTCCATACAAACTAAAAAGTTCATATAATTTTATTAGGCTGCATTATTTAAGGCAAAATGAAATATTTGCAGTGTTTCTAAAAATATAAGTTATTAATATCTTCTGAAACCTTTCTGATTGAGGTAGAGGATTAAAAGTTCTCTGAGAGAGAAATTTTCTAGAGTGGGTAAAAGGAACAAACTCTGTTGCATTCCTAGCAACTTAAACACTCAGACCTTTCGCCCACCCAGGAACACCATCTGTCACGTTGCACGTGACTAAAACACTCAGGGTCACTCCAGGGGAACTAGGCTGCGCAAAATAACCACACAAGAGACAGAAATACCTTTTTATTTGAGGGTGCTGTGATGGCTCTTCTAACCTTAGGGGTCCGGGGGAGAGGGGGAGAGAGAGCCCTCATGTGCTGACCCCTTTTATTGAGGAGAAGCTATTCAAATAAGGCAAGGGGTCAGGTTTCAAGGGGCTGAGTCTTAACTTCATGATGTCTGCTGTCAGCAGATTAACTGACATCTAGGAAGGCCACACCCAAGGGCAGAGTAAGAGAAAGGAACACACAAAGGGTATTTCCATGGAACATTCTATCCTAAACAGGGCAAGGGGTAGTATCACAAAGGAACAGGTGAGGGTAGCTCTACCCACAGGGATGTAGAAAGGCACACCCATGCTTGAAGACACAGTACTCACCCTAAAGATCTGGGCTTTAGTCTGGGTTACCTAGGCAACCAGATCACAAGGTGACGGACAATGCCACACCAATCAGAAGGGGAGACAAACGCTGGTCATGTACTATGTTGCCTCCCACAAAATTCCTACTTAAAATTGTAACTAAATGTGAAGTAGTCACTCGAGTGGCTTTGACATTGTATATTTACAATAGTCTTTAACAATTTTTATTACTTTTTCTCTTCTAATTGCCAGATAGTAAGCTACCAATGTCTACATTAGAGACTAGACATTTCTATATGCAGAAAATGAAAGAAGATCTTGTTTTAGATACACTTCACTGCAGTTATCAAAGTGGTTCTTTCCCCAAGCATTTATATCTGGCCATTCTTATGTAGTACTGAAAATGTTTTATGGATCTGCTTTTGATTCAGTATTTAAAAAGTTCTAAAGGCCTTTGAATCAAGATTATTAATTCATATGGTTTGTCTTCAATTGACTATATTAACAGTAAGTGTTGTGTTAGTAAAAGGGTATAGAAGATGAAAATTTTGTACTCTAAAGCCTTAAATTAATGTCCTTGAAAAATAATCACAGTAAAGCTGAGGTTACTTCAGAAATAATTTATTTGGTTCATATAATAGAGTGAGACCGTGAGAGGAAGGGAAACACAGACATTGCTTTTCTTAATAGAACAAACTACAGAAAAAGTCCAGGAGAGAATACCTCTAAAAGTTACTATAAAAGTAGCATTGCTTTTTCACTCTCAACTGTTAAAAAGTGAGATCTGCTGGGACAATGACTATTGCCTTGTGCTTGTGAATAAGCCCTGCCTTTGCTTGCTCATGCCCTAGCATACTGTCACCTCATGAAGACATTGTTATGTTGAGAATTTTTTCTTCTCATAAACTTCAAAGGGAGATGGTAAAGGCTTGGCCTGTATGGTCTTGTCCTTCAACAATAGAGAAAATTTTGTACAGTTACAAAAGAACATACAACGTGAAACAGGATCATGGAACATGATTGCCACATTAACTCAACCACTTCACAGTCTCCTTAGGGAAAAACAGAAGGTTAATTGGGCATTGTTTGGAAAGTAAAGTGAAATTTAGTTGGATATAATACTCAATTAGACAGAGAGATGTTGACTATTCTTAGGATTGCCTGTGGCATCATGGCCTAAAGGCAATTGCATAACTTCACCATGAGATGTGAAATCAAGAGCTTAGATATTTCTGTGCATGTATACATAGTGTGCTTTTCCAAGAAGATGGAGAGAACCAAAAATAAGATGTACAGAGGCAGTGTTATGCCAAGGAGAACAGTAACGGTAGCTCTGTGCCATCAGCATGGGTTAGCAGTGAGAAGTTGTTTTCAGCTTCATCATCTTTGTCGGTAAATAAATGAGATTTCTGTCTACAGCATAGCCTAAGAAGAAAAATGTTTCCAAAAGGAGCAAAAAGGGATAGACCTTGGATCAAAGTCATTAAGAATGATATATATCTCATGCCTTCTGATTTTAAGAAACCTATTTTTTTTCTTAAAGATATTTTTTAAATGTTGATTAGAAACTCCTCGTTGATTTATTTTCATAAATAAAAATTTTTGAATTATTCATTTTTCTCACTTCTTTATTTTGTTCTAGCACAGAGTAGTAGAATAGATCTGTGAGTCCTACTGTATAAGGACCAGCTACCATGGGACCAAAGTTAAAAGAGGCAGGCAGATCCAAGATTGCAGAGAGCTCAGTTTATTGGGGGACTTAGGACAGAAGTGTGGTCTTTGGTGGAAGCAAGACCAGTTGGAGCCCTTCAATTTGGATCAGAATTGGGGGTGTATATATGGGTTAGTACAAAAGTAGTTTCATCCTAGCTGGAATGTACTTGGTTTATCTTTGGTTAACATCAAAGAGTCAGGCTCATCCTGGAGCCAGGTCCCTTTGTAAAGTTCCACCTAGTACTCTAAGGGTTTTGTTTATGGTTTGTTGGGAAACTGTGCAGGAAAAACTGACTAGAGCTATTCAGGGGAAATCATGATAGTTACAACTCAAGATGGCTGTTGTTATGTTAACCTAAATTCATACATTGCTAAAATGGATATGAATACTCCATTGCTGAAATACAAAATAAGGACATACCTAAAAGGCTTACAGAGGCTTGTGGAGGAATAAATAGTCTGGAGTCAGAATTGGAAATAGCAAGAGGATAAAAAAAACAAATCATTGAAAAGACAACAATAGTGCTATAATGGGACGCAGCAAACATAGAAAGTAAATTGTATGAAAACCAGATAATCAGTTCTGGATCTTTGTAAAGTTGTCTGTGAGATTTAGACTTTTATCATATATATAACTGAGATATTTGATTAGATAAAAAATTTAATGAATGAAATAAATAAGCCACACTTACCTTTGTTCACTGCATTTCTGTGGCTACCTCTTTAAGTCCTTTAAGTATCTGGAGGAAGATAGAAAGAATGCATAGCTGGGTATATAGCACCTGTGCTCTGTATTGCAAGACAAGATGCTCAGGAAGCCTGAATTTGAATGGAGACAGGACACCATAGCCCATATAATGAACAACAGCCTGGGCTCTAGGTGTCAATTTTCCTGACATAACTACTACCTCTGCTACTTAAATCCCAGGGAAAGTCCACTTTGGATTTTTTCACTCTCATCATGCAGACATACAATAGAACGGATCTCTTATCGAGACTTCTAAACCACTATCAGGCAGTGCCGAGTTATTTGGGGAAAGTTATTTAATCTCTATAAAAATCTAAATTATAAGAAGAAGAAGAAGAAAAGATAAATCAGATTCCATGAGTCTCCTGATCAAAATCCTCCAGTTGCTTCCCATTGAGTGATTTTCTCCTCACTCAGGAGAAAACCCATATACATGATTAAGGCTGACAAGACCCCACATAACCTGGCCCTTGCTTATCATATCCCTCTGGCTTATTTTTCTCATAAACATAAATTTCTTCATTACCACTATCCTAAATTACCTTTTGAATCCATCTACCTGTCTCTCCCTGCTATCTCCTCTGCTACTGAGAGCAGACACCTTGTCTTATTCATTGCTATATCCACAAAATCTAGAACATTCCTTCCACAGGGTGAGTGCTCAGTATCTATTTATTTTGTTGAATAAATACATGCTATGGCATATGAAGCACATTCTTGATATACAAGATCTGTGAAGGAATAAACCCTCTGTAATTATTTGCTGCTGCTATCACCATTATCTTCTGCTTTATGTATGTTCCATATATCATTTTATTTGAAAAAAAAATCTGTTGCCAAAATACAAGTTTAAAATGATTGAATTACTGGAGGAAATACAATCTCTTTTAAAAATAATTTCAGACCTGGATTGTTAGGATAAAATAGGAAAAATTTTTAAATGCCCAGTTATTATTTGAGGTATATATGATTTTTATCTACAACTACCAAAAAAAAAAAGCAAGACCAAAAAGAAAGGAATATTAGACTGTATTTTTTATCTCATAGGCTAACTTAATTATTATAGAGTAAAGGAGAACTGAACTTGAATCAGCCAATATAAGTTTGACCCTCTCATCATTGAAAAAATATATAAAAAACATGGTGACTGGTCAGAATGCTGACATTCTCTTATTTTATTCCCATTTCTACTCCAGGTGTTGCCATCTCTGCAAACTTCCTGGGAGAGTAATGGGGATTCGGGTGCTTCGTTTTTCTTTGGTGATCATCCTTGTGCTACTATTGGTAGCAGGGGCTTTAACCAATTTACTTCCCAATGTCAAAGAAGACAAGATGCTCACTTTGCGTAGGGAAGTAAAATCCCAGGGAAAGTCCACCCTGGATTCTTTCACTGTCATCATGCAGACGTACAATAGAACAGATCTCTTATTGAGACTTCTAAACCACTATCAGGCAGTGCCGCATCTGCACAAAATAATTGTGGTGTGGAACAATGTTGGGGAGAAGGGACCAGATGAGTTATGGAATTCTCTTGGACCTCACCCTGTTCCTGTGATCTTCAAACTACAAACCACAAACAAAATGAGAAATCGACTCCAGGCCTTTCCTGAGGTCGAAACCAATGGTAAGTTGAAGCTGGCTTCTGAGCCTGGAAGAGTTGCAGTTAACCAGGGCTAGGGGCATGGATTTCTGACTTCCTGCCTATCTTAATGGTCTGGAGGAAAATGAAGGAATTTATTATAAGAAACCACCCTGAAAAGCTTAGTGAGCAGTTTTCAAGGTCTCAAGAAGAAGTTTCCCGGGGAGGACAGCATGTACATCTTCATCTTACAACAATAAAAAAGAGGTTAATATTGTTAAATAAATAAATAAGATATGCTATCATATATATCATTGTATTACAGAATGCAGTCAGAGGCCATTAAGCTTATGCTGAATATAATTTTGTCACTCTCCTCACATTTGTAACAGCTGCATGAGGTTGTAATTTGCTTAAAAGAACCTTGGCTTTATTTATTTATAGATTCATTAGTTTCTAGCATGATGGATGATGATTACATGACAATTTTCCTTTCAGGCAGTTATAAAATCAGGTATAATTCAAATAGCTTTTTTCTACTAGACATATTGCTCCAAGATTACATTTCTTATTTACTAATTGAGTCAGAAAATACTTCATTCAAATTATCTACATAGATACAACTATGTCTTAATACTTTTATTTTTATTTCCAAACTGTTCA
This sequence comes from Urocitellus parryii, assembly GCF_045843805.1. NCBI lineage: Eukaryota > Metazoa > Chordata > Mammalia > Rodentia > Sciuridae > Urocitellus > Urocitellus parryii. The sequence continues at coordinate 84,858,778 of NC_135541.1, read as the reverse complement.
ATATAAATTTTTTTCATTTCATTTCAGCGGTATTAATGATAGACGATGACACACTCATTAGTGCCCAGGACCTTGTTTTTGCTTTCTCAGTTTGGCAGGTAATGTTGCTGTATCCTTTATGAAACATGTATATGGTTTTATCTAGTGCTTAACCAGGGCAACATTGTTTAATGTGGGATCTACTGAAAACAATGTAGATAGTACTTACCTAAAAGAGATAAAACTGTTGTGGGATTGTCAAGATTTGTGACCTTAGTTAAGCCAACCTGGAAGTTATAGTATCTTTTATGTATACTTAACTTATATTTTGGAATATTAGGAAAAAGAACTGCAATTACCTTCCAGAGAACAATGAGGAAATAATCTGATGCAATAAAGGCTAGAATGCAGATATATTTTTCCATAAGCCACGGACGTGTCTCAAATGAGAACTATATTTCTGTATTAATATTATATATAACTTTTTGAAACAGAAAACATTTATTGCATCAACAATAATTTAATTTAATAAAATAATTTAACTCAGAACAACAGCCTGGGCTGTAGGTGTAGACTTTCCAGACATAATGAATACATAATAAAAAATGGTCTCATACAAATGATTCTGCGACCATTGTTTAGAAATTGTGCAGTGATAACTTGGCATGTACCATGGTAGGGTTTCATTTGTTTTGTTTTTTCCTAAATCCTAGCTTGAATAAATAGACATAAATTGCTCACTTGTTCTCCTATCAAATTTGTAATCATAATTGTTGACTTTTATAAGTCGCACCACAGTTTCCTAAACCTAGAACACCTGTAAAGTTATAAAACACTATGCTATCCAATAATTTGGTCTAATTTGCACCATAGGTACCTACTTCCATTAACTACTTGGCATATAATATTAGATATTAGTGGTGAGTGTCTCAGTACTCTCTAGATATCGGTCTTCAAAAAGCTGCAGTTTTTAACTTCATGTGTAGTGTAATATCATATCAGCAATTTTTTTCAGCCCTGTAAATAAAGGTTTCTAGGCAAAAAGTTCTAATGCTGTGAGATTTCTATTTAAGGTTAAAAAAAATCAATTTACCCAACATGTTAAGATAGGGGCAGGCAGAATACAAAGACTGTGATTAAAAACAACAATCTAACAGAACAATAAATAAAGAGGTATAAATATGATTTTAGGTATTATTAGTAAAAACAGTTTCAATCCACTGTGCATTGCTCCATGCAGTGAGTCATATTGGTGCCCTGCATATGTAACAATTTGGGGTCCAGAGGCAAGCAGGATCAAGTAGATGTTCATCTGAGTAAACAGCCTCCATTTTCAGGCTGTCCCTTTTCCTTCTCTGGCCATCTGAAATTTCTTTCATTGTTTAGATTGTGTAGATGGCGCTTCTCTGAAGCTTCCCGGCCTTTATCCCCTATCCCCTGACCTTCTGCTTTGCCTCCAGCAACACAGTTGTCACTCTCTCCTCCATACTCCCCTCAGATTCACCCAGTTGCATTTACAGATTGTTCACAGCATTGTAATTCCTTGTTCACCTATCTGTAATGTCCCCTCCCTAGACCGTGAGTTCTTTGAAATGATATTTAACTCAGCCTAATTTGTGTTCATTCAACAAGTGAATGAAACTCTTGATATTTTATAGGAGTGAACTAAATCTTTCAATCCTGTAAGTTCTTGCCTCTTTCCTATGCTTCAGTGTTTTTCTTTTGTTGATTTTCATTTTATCTTTATTCACTCTCACCTTAATTGTATGAAGTGTTTTGCTGCCATTTGTTTTTTTTCTTCAGAGATCTTAATACATCTGTCATTTACATGTACATGTATAATTTATATAGTTATTTATTTATATTATCTCATATTTTGAATAAAGAAATACCCAAGCTGAGAAAGGATAAAATATAACATTGGTTAAAATCAACAGTGACTTTCAAGAACATTAAAATCAACATGGAAAAACGGTAAAATCATACATATAGATCACAATTTTATATATTCCTAAGAGATTATAACATTTTTTGAAAATTGTTATGTTGTATCTTGTCTCCTACAATAAATAGCCTTCCTGCAATCAACTTTTCTTGCAGCAACTTGGAAGGACTAGAGTCATTGGTGACTAGAATTTATTAAAATCAGATAATGTTAGAATATTTGTGGGGGTTAGAATTTTTTTTCCAGAGAGATTTGGGGTGTGATGGAATTTGACCTGTTACCTTATTAGGATACAGATTTGTGAAGTTACCTGGAGTTAGATGAAATTAAGATATATATGTGTGTGTGTGTGTGTGTGTGTGTGTGTGTGTGTGTGTGTGTGTAATAAGGAAAAGTTGACTAATCAGTTTCAATCTTTCATAATAACTAGTCTTTTTCACTATGTCTTCTCTAAATAAATGTCATACTTAATTATTCTTTTCCCTCTTTTCAGCAATTCCCTGATCAAATTGTAGGATTTGTTCCTAGAAAGCATGTCTCTACTTTATCGGGTATCTATAGTTATGGAGGTTTTGAACTACAAACACCAGGGTTTGGAAATGGTGACCAGTACTCCATGGTGCTGATCGGAGCCTCATTCTTCAATAGCAAATATCTTGAACTCTTTCAGAGACAACCTGCAACTGTCCATGCTTTGATAGATGAAACTCAAAACTGTGATGATATTGCCATGAATTTTATCATTGCCAAGCACATTGGGAAGACTTCAGGGATATTTGTGAAACCTGTAAACATGGGCAATTTGGAAAAGGAAACCAATGGTGGCTATTCTGGAATGTGGCATCGAGCTGAACACTTTCTGCAGAGGTCTTATTGTATAAATAAGCTTGTTAATATCTATGATAGCATGCCCTTAAAATACTCCAACATTATGATTTCCCAGTTTGGTTTTCCATATGCCAACCATAAAAGTAAAATGTGAAAGTAAAACAAAAACAAACCTGGAAACTGCTTGGTATTTGAGTAGCTTCTCCATGCTATGTATTTTTGTTCTTAAGCAGCAACATGAACTTTTATCTATTCCAGAAGTCTCTACAGTAGAAAAAGAATATGCAGCACTTCTAGGATGTAAAATTCACATTAACTTCAAAAACCAAGAAGCTAGTCTCATCCACATAGGTCTTCTCATGAAGAATTTTCACCCAAGGTTATAATGCCTTGGTTGACAATTTTATTGTTTACATCTCGAGACTGTTTTACAATTGCTTTGATTCCTGGCATTCGCCTTAATGACCTATAGCAAGCTGTTTCCAGAATTGGAAAGTCAAGAAAGGCATTTCTCAGCTTTTTCACTAAGGTTGATTGTTTTAATTTGAAGCCTGCAATGCCTCTTTAGCAAAAGCCTGCGGTATAGGGAAAAGCCATGTGAGGAGAGAAGTTTCAATCTCATGTGAAAACAAGGAGAAGACATGACTACCAGTGCTTCCCTATGACCCTTCCAACCAGAGTTAGCTCTGCCCAGCATGGTTTGGATGCAAAGTTAGGTGCTGTTTATTTTTATTGCTAAGTCTGTTGTGACTGGGAGCATAAGTTTTAGTAGCTAAAAGATGTCTAGTTGTTTGCTTGATTTTTGTGAGTCTACTGCATGGATCACCCAAAAATGCAGCCTGTGTTTCTTATATGCAACTTAAATGCAGCAAGGAGTAAATATGTTACTGCGTTTTGTGACTGAATCTGACTTGGAGAATGTACATTAATTCTTATATTTTACATGGAGTATGTTTAAGAAAATGTGTAAAATAACTTCTGGAAGAATGAGTAAGTAGAAACTAGCAGAAGTGAAAATCAATATTGAAAGATCTTTATTATTAAAGAAGAGGTTATCTCAAGGATACTAAACAGCTGTGTGTATTACACTCAAATGCTTGCATTCAGAACTTGTTTCCTTTTTTTTTCCTTTGAATAAGATCCAAGACACTATTTATTATGGTGAAATTTAAATTACACAGATACAAGAAAAAAATAAGAACTGAGTCATAGCAGAAATTCTCTAGGGAGTCCACATCAGTTCATTGTTAAGGTTGCCCACTGTGCTGTTTATCAGTGTCTGTGTCCCACCCAGTCTGCGTTAATTGCTGACAAGGGGTACTTAATTAGGCCTCCATCACTTTTTCTTCCTCCTCCTTCTCACCATCCTTCTCTCCCCCCACCTTCTTCTCTTTACACAGTGCCTGTATACTCTCAAAGTTGCAAGTATAGTGAAATAATCATGTTAATGTGCCAACATTGATGCCATTGTGCAATTAGTTCATTATATTTTGGGTTTTTTATTGTTTGTTTGTTTGTTACACTAGAGTATGTACATGTCTTAATGTGGTCAGGTTAAAAAGTTGCTTTCCCCAACCCTGAAAGTACTTTTTTGCCTTCTGGTATTCCACTCTCAGACAAATAAAATAAACTTTAACTCTCCGTGTGTTGTATGTTAATTAAGCAGATTCATGGTTTTGTGGCTGGTGTTTTTATAAAATTCTTTATATTGTGTTATATTGCTAAGGATGAAGGAGAAATATCAGCTACCTACTCTATGAGAAAATTTCCCATTAGGAAAATATTCTCAGATTTTATTTCCCATTTTGTGTTTTTAAACTTGCCTTAAGCATAACATAAGTTAATTAGACCATGTTTTCAGTTATCAATAAGGGAAATATGAAATCAAAGTGCAGCCCAGTAGATATTACAAAGAGTCCTGTTTTGTGGCTAGACTTCTACTAACACCATCTTTCCCTGAACTGCTCCTACTCTTGCCCCACATGATCCAGGAGAGAGATACTCAGGCTAAGCAGTGCATCACATCTAGAGCATTTGCTTCCCATCAATCTTCCCAACTTTGTGCACTTTTAAATTTTATTTGTTAACATGCAAAACACTTTGCTGCAGGATTTGGAAGACTTCTCATTCATAGAATACTGTCAAAGGGAAGGTTTGAAGACAGTATAAGCTTCAGGCAGTTTTTGAAGTGCTTTTAGAAATGCTACTCCAAGGTTTAGAGCAGGGGCAGATCTGATCCTTTCCTGGTCCCTACAGTTAACCATTTGGAAGCAACAGAAAGTTGCTCATATTTTTTTTCCCTTGAAAAGACCCCAGGCTTTGACCCCATGGTCAAGAGTGAATAAATTGTTTGGGGGAGGGACAGTCTCTAATTGTACATGTACCAGTACATGAATTTGAGGGGTATAAAGGGAGGGAAGGCAATGCTGTGAATAGAGGAGGAATTTGAAGGGGCTGACTTAAATGGTAAGATTAGATTATTCTCTATCCCATACCAGTTTTTTTGTTCATTTATCACTAGGGGTCTCCCAACTTTGTTCTCTCTCTTCCCTATTTTTTATCCCTCCTTCATACTTCCCTTTCCTGTTTTCCCTTTTCATGAAGGCCCCTCAATGTAAAACCCAAATAGTTTCTTTAAATGTACTTAACACGGGCAAAACAAAAAGAACATTGGATACACCATGAACATACACTGAGTCCGAATTCCACTTAATTTTCTTATATGCAGAATAAGGATGAAATACCCGTCCTAAAACTGCAGGTTGCTTTAGTTTTCAAAGAATATAACATATGGAAAGAACTTTACAGTGTCAAGAAAATCAAAATAGTTTTTTAAAAGTCGTCATAGAAAAAAGCAATTTTGCCAAGAGTTCAAATTATTTTTTCTTATTTTGAAGTATAGCTGTGTCAAACTAAAATTAGAGCATGAAAAGAAATGAAAATGAATATTTTATAAATATTGAAAAAATTAAGGAACCCTCTGAAGCCAAGGCACAGAGGGATATTTAAATGAAGCATATATCTAATCTGGAGATGACTCTATTTCTTTTATTTGAAAAGCAAAAGAATCAAACTCCTGGCAGAATCTTAAAGTAGTTTTAAAAACAAATTCTGAAGAAAGAAGCCATACTTTATAGCAGTAGTTCTCAACCTGGGCTGATTTTGTTCCCCCAAAGATTATCTGACAATGTTTGTAAACATTTTTGGTTCTTACAACTGGGGGATGCTACTGGCACCTAGTCAGTAGAGGCCAGGGATGCTGCCTCACCACATGTTAGCAGTTCTGCTGTTAAAGGAATAAAAAAAAAATGCTTGGCATTATATTAAAAAATATTTGATTTATGTATCTATCTGACACACTTTCTCACAATGCAAGTGTCATTCACAAAGTTTTAAAATGTCTATTGGAACAGAAAATTAAGGGGGGGGAGGAATGTGTTTTTATTATTGATAAGACATCTGGTACATGATTCTGTGACTCCAACCATTTTGGGTTGGATCTGGAATGTCCCCCCAAAGGCTTATATGATGAGGTCTTGGTCCCCAGTACAGGAGTGTTCAGACGTGGGGATTTGGGGAAGTGAGTGGATCATGAGAGCTCTGACTTCATCAATGGATTAATCAATTGATGGTTTATAATTGGACTCTTTGGAAGTGATGGAAACTGTAGGAGTCCAATTGGAGGGGTGGAGGGAGCAAGTGAGTCACTGGGGACTGGCTCTGGAAGAGTATATCTTGTTCCATTGTTCTGGATATATATTCTCCCCTTCTTTGCTTCCTTATTGCCATGAGGTAAGCAGTCTTCCCTCACATGCTCCTGCTACCATGATGTACTGCCTTACCCAGAAACAACAGCCAAGTGACCATGGAAGGAAACCTTTGAAACTACAAACCAAAATAAATTTTTCCTCCTTGAAGTTGATTTTCTCAGGTATTTTGTCACAATAACAAAAAGCTAACAAACCAACCCTGATCAAGAAAGCAGAAATTTCCCCTCTTAAGATTTATTTCTGACTTATTTTTTTTCTCTAATCCACATGCCTCCTTGTATTTTCACATCTGAAGGAATAAACAATGCAGCCTGATTTCTGGGAAGGTCATATGAATGCATACATATTTCGGAAACCCTAGAGAATAATATTATATAATACACTGTATATTTTAATAACATGTGTCTAGCTAAAGAAAGTTGGAATCGTTGATTGGAAATAAGCTAAATGTAAACTCTTAAGCAATTTGTGTGTGTACATTTTTGGCTTAAGTAATAAATATAAGCAACAGATAGCTAGTGAAGACAACTTATATAAGGAAAGACTGGGATGGGAGAATCAGGAAAATTTCTAATGTCAGCTAGGTGACCAAACTATTTAAATTTGCCTGGGTCTCAATTTCCACATTTACAAAAAAGAGGGACAAATTAATGATCAGTATTTTTCTCTCCAATTGCAAAATCTTATGACCCTAAATCAGAGTATTGAATTAGTAGATTTTAAAATAGCCACGTTATGCTTTCTGGCAAGAAACGTTACCCTTGAGCGTAGCTCTGTTGGAGCTGGCTGCCATCCCTCCACAACCTAAGCCTGTATCCCCAGGAGCACTTTCTGAAGGTGAGTTCCAAATTAAACTCCACTACTTGTAGTGTTTTAGGACCAAAAAACATAATGACAACATACTGGAAGAGGTTATGATTTAAAAGTTATTTTATGACTTAAAGCTTCTGTTTAAAGGATGCTACTGGCCATTATGAGGAATCCAAAAAGAGTTGTCACAAGCTAACAAGCCACTTGAATCAATTTGAGCTATGATTTGGAAATTATCATTTATAGCTCCTAATTTGTTAAACCCAGAACGCAAATACAAGTTTTGAAGAAAAGACTGTTCCATTTATAAACACAATTTTTATGAAATTTACTTTCTTACCAGCAGATGTCAGTATGACCTAAATAACTAACATTTTAATCAGTTTTTAAATACCTACTAGTAAACTAAGTAAAAACAGTCTTAAAATAACAAAGTTTAAAACTTGTCAATGTTTTTTATTAAGAGAATCTTAAGTGGAGCTATAGAAACATCAATCTGTCAAATGTTATTTAGTTTAAATGAGTCCTGGCTCAGGTAAATCACATTACATAAACTATAATACATGTTATCATTATAAATTATGTGACAGTAGCCTTTCTTGGTGACATATAAAAGATATGAACTTAATTAAATACATAATTTTAACATGTACTAAAGTATAGAGTAACATTATTTTTAAAGCTCACACATTATACACACTACAACCAAAAGAAACTTATTTAGGACCAGGCGTGGTGCCGCACACCTGTAACCCCAGTGGCCCCGGAGGCTGAGGCAGGAGGATCATGAGTTCAATGCCAGCCTCAGCAACTTAAAGAGGACCTAAGCAACTCAGTGAGACCCTGTCTCTAAATAAAATGTAAAAATGGTCTGGAGATGTGGCTTAGTGGTTAAGTGCCCCTGGCATCAATATCAATAAAAAAAAAAAAAGAAAAGAAAAGAAAAGAGAAACTCATTCATCTCTGTGTAACATATATAATGCTGGGCAAAACACACTAATTCCTAATGAAAACTAAAACATCAATAGTGTAACATGATTTGTTTTCTAAAAAAGTAGCTTTTTGCTATTAGCAGAGTTTTAAATTTAATGACAAGAGCAGCACTTATTACATGCTGAACACTTATTTTCCATCATCCCCTTTAGTCTTTGCTGCAACCCTGCACTGTAGGTAGTTGTATCACTCACAGTTTGAAGATACAATAACCAATGTTCATAGATGTAAAGTGTTTATCCAATAAAAGGCTACACAGCAAGCCAAAATGATAGACTACTGATTCCAACACTCTACTTTGCTTTTCATATAATACTCCATTTCTTTGAAATTGCCCTTTCATGACTCTGCATTGAGGAGACTTCCCCTTGCTTATTTTTCACCCTTGGAGTTAAGCCACATTTTATGCCAAGTATTTCTGCAGCAACGATATGGAACACAGCTAAAAGTAGATAAAAATAAGGATAAAACAGAGGAAAATGTGTAAGATCATTTTTAATAGCAAAGATGATACTTTCTTATAAAGTAAAAGGTGCATTTATATTATATAATAGCAATCCCATGCCTAGATATTTACCGAGGAAATATAAAAAAATACATATTCTCACAAAAACTTGTACATGAATGTTTATCAAAACTTTATTCATAATCATCAAAAGCTGAAAATATGAAGGACATCAGCAAGATAGAACAGGACTGCCTGTCATTCATCCTCCCTACAAAAAGGGACCACAACAAAGAGTAAATGACAATATTCCAGCTGGAGTGACTGAGGAAGTACATTGGAGAGTAGCAGGAAAGTGGGACAATCCCTGTGAAACATGAAAACCCAAGATAGCACCACAGAAAGGAGAGATGCACCCTGCCTATGCCCTACTCAGATTGATTCAAAGTCCAAGACAGACTTGTCCTTACAGCGACTTCAATAGTCACTTGAATCAATTTGAGCTATGATTTGGAAATTATCATTTATAGCGTCTGCAGACAACTTTACAGGAGACTCCTGCTGTCCTCACAACCCTCAAATATGTTTAGAGTTGCCCAGAGTTCATGTGGCTCTATTACCACAGAGTAGAGCTCACATTGTACATCCCTAACCCCTGAGCTCTAATGACTAGGCACCGTTTTAAAACTGGACCTACTGCTAGAGAGCATCCTGCCCTGGGAGCTAGTGCCACAACATGTCTCCATTCTTGAGATTCCACCATCATTGCTCACCAAGAGTACAACCCCCTGAATGCCAAAATCATGAAGGGCTCCTTTCCCCCAGGAAACAGGCACTCACACTGAGAGAAAGCTAAAATACAACTGATGGCTCAAGTGTACCTGTTCCTAGACTGACAGCCAACCGGAAGCAACCCTGTCTCCTGCCTCAAGAACCCACTGCACAGTCAGCTGGGCTCCTACAACTGGCCTGACAGGTAGCCAGGTGGTACTTTGCCCCCCACCTCCATCAGCATGAGCCTGCCACATGGCTAATTGGCCATTGGTTGATGCTCCCTTAGCCTGGTCCAAAAGCCAGCCTGGCAGTGGTCTTGTCCCACCAGCGAACACATAGCACAACTGGATGCCTACCACCACCACTTCCCCAACCACACACACACACAGCCTGAAACTGGCCCAGTAGTCAAGTAGGTGGCACTTTTGCTCCCAGAAAAACCACACCACAGTCACAGATACAGCCTAGGCTATTGACAAAACCAACTGAAGAAACTGCACAGAAACCACTCTACTGAAAGACTCAGAACCAAAGCTAACACACCACATCTAAGTGACACTCTATCAACCATATACAGCAAAATGGCTCTCCCTACCAAACAAACAAACAACAACAACAAAAAAAAAAACAGAAAATTTGAAAAGGCAACTGAAGTACTAGATGCATAGATATCAATGCAGGAGCACAAGAAAGATTTGGGGGGGGTGGGCGGGAAAACCACGAACAAGATTCCCAAGGGAACACAATAGTTCTGTAGTTACAGATCCAAAGAAAAGGAACTTCACAAAATGCTTGAAAAGAAGTATATAAATAATGATCTTGTATCTTATCAGCAAGATACAAGAGAATACAAACAGATAATTCAATGAAATCAGGAAAACAATTCATGATTTGAATGAGAAATTAATGAAGATATAGGCATCATAAACAAGAATCCAACAGAAATCTTGCAGCTGAAGAATTCAATAAATGAAATAAAAATATAACTGAGAACCACAACTATTTTAAACATAAAAAAGAATTTCTAATCTTGAACATATATTTTTTTTAATTAACCCAGTAAGAGGGTTAAAAAAACAATGAATAATAATGAAGACTGACTATGAGATCTATGAAACAGCAGTAGGCATACAGATATCTGCATTACGGAACTTTTAGAGGGAAAAAAGAGAAAGAAGGGCAGAGAAGGCACACTTAGCAAAATAATAGCTCAAAACTTCCTAAACTGTGGGAGATATATAGACATCAAAATCAGTGAACCAAAAATTCTAATTAGATTCAACCCAAAGAGGCCCTCTCAAAAACTTTGTAATAAAAAGCTATCAAAAGTCAAAGATTAAGTAGACTTTAAAAAGCCTCAAGAGAAAAACAACAAGTAACATATAAGGGAATACTCATTAGATTAAGAGCAGATTTCTCAGCAGTAACTCTTTAGTCCAGAAGGGAATGCAGTGCTATATTGAAAGTGCTGAAAGGGAAAAAAAAATGCAAACCAAGAATACTAGAATCAGGAAAGCTATCCTTAAAAAATAAAGAAGATGTAAAGTCTTTCTCTGATAAACAAAAACAGAAAATTCATCCCCACTAGACCAGTTTTACAAGAAAGTCTTTAAAGTAGTCCTATTTCTAGAAGTGATTGGATGATAATTACTATCACAAAAACATGCTAAAGTATAAAACTCCATAGTGGAGTAGATACACAAATGAGAGGATAAGGAATCAAACCTGCTAACTACAGCAAACTGTCCAAACACAGTGATTAACACAAGGAGGAAGAAAGGGACAAAAACACATGAACCAACCAAACAAACAACAAAATGACTGGAGTATGTTACCATCAAGAGCCTTGAGTGTAAATGGATTTAATTTCCCAATTAAAAGATGTAGACTAAAAAACAAGACCCAACTATGTGCTTCCTATAAGAAGCTCACCTCACCAGCAAAGACATGCATAGAATGAAAGTGAAGGGATAGAAAAAGATATTCCATTCAAACAGAAACAAAAGCAAGCAAAAGTAGCTATACTCATAGTGGTTAAAAATATTTTTAAGATTTTTAAGCCAGAAACTACAAAAAGAGATAAGAAGGTCATTATATTATGATAAAAGATAATTCAGCTAAAAGATGACAGTTAATGGGCCCCCAACACCAGACCATCCAAATATATAAAGTAAATATTATTGGATGTTAAGGGATAGACTCCAACACAATAATTTTGGCGGTTTCAGCACCCACTTTCATCATTAGTTAGATCATCCAGACAGAAAAACAAACAAAAAGGCATCTGAGTTAAATAATAACATAGACCTAATAGACATTTACACAACATTCATCCAACAACTACAGAACACAAGTATTCATCAGCACACTTCCAAGATAGACCATATGTTAGGCCACAAAATCAGTTTCAATAAATTTTTAAAAATTTAAATCATATTGTGCATCTTCTCTGACCACAATGTGATAAAATTAGAAGCCAATATAAGTAGAAATAATAGAATTGTATAGATATATGAAAATTAAATAACATGCTCCAAAATAACAATGGGTCAAAGAAGATATTGGTAGTATTATTAAAAATGTCTGGAAACAAATAAAAATCAAAACATATCATACCAAAAACCTATCACAGGAGGAAAGTTTGTAGCTATGAACACCTATGTTAAAAAACAGAAAGATTTCAAATGAACAACCTATATACTATTGATAGGAGTATAAATTATTAATAGCCATTAAGTAAAACAGTATTTTTTCCTCAAAGAACTAGCAATAAGGCTACCATATGATCCACCTATTGCACTTTTGAATATATATCCAAAGGAAATGAAATCAGTATGTCAAAGAGACATCTGCCTCCTATGATTTTTGCAAAATTATTCTTGGCCAAGAACAGCCAAGATATGTAATAAACCTAAGCATCCATCAACGAATGAATGTCGGTTGTGGTTTGGATAAGTGGTGTCCCCCAAAAGTTCATTTATGAGAAAATGCAAGCATGTTCAGAAGTGAAATGATGAGATTGTGAGAATTATAACAGAATCAGTGGACTAATACTCTAATATGATTCAACTGGGTGGTAACTGTCGGCAGGCAAGTATGGCTGGAGGAGGTAGATCCTTGGGGGCATGCCTCTGGGGTACATATTTTATCTCTGGTGAGCATAGCTGTCTTTCTGCTTCCTTGCCATCATGTCCTGAGATGTTTTTCTCTGCTACACTCTTCCACAATGATATTCTGCCTCACCTTAGGCCCAAAGCTATGGAGTTGGCCAACCATCAACTGAACCTCTGAAACCATGAGCCAAAATAAACTTTTTTCTTCTCTACACAGTTTTTGTCAGGTCTTTTGGTCACATCGATGAAAAAGCTAGCTAACACAATCAATAAAGAAATTTGGGGATGTATATACAATGAAATATTATTGAGCCATGGAAAAGAAATACCTTTATTTGCAGCAACATGGATGGAACTGGAGGACATTATATTAAGTGAAATAGGTGAGGCATGAAATAGGTCAGGATTGAAAAGATAAATGCCACATGTTCTCACTTACATGTGGCGGCTAAAATTTGTCTCTTAATAGAGAGTAGAATAATCATTACCAGAAGCTGGGAAGATGATAAGAAAAGTGGATAGAGAGAGGATAGGTAATGATTCAGGGGTGCAGGTGGATAGGAAGAATGACTTCTGATGTTCTAAAGAACAGTAGGAAAACTATGTTTGACAATGATTAGTTGGTTATTTCCAAATAGCCAGGAGAGAGGATTTTGAATGTTCCCAGGACAAAGAAATGATAAGTGTCTGAGGTGATAGGTCAATTACCCAAAAATGATCATTACATATTGTTTACATGCATTGAAACACCACATTGTACTTCATAAATATGTAAGTATTATGTGTGAATTAAAAAGAAATTGTGTGTGTGTGTGTGCACACGTGCATGCACTCAGATGCACAAAGGAAGGGGGAGTTGAAAATAGCCCAAGTTTTCATCCACTAGTTAAAGGATAAATTTTTATTGTGGTCTATCTAGCCATACAGTAGAATACCTCTCACAATGAAAGGGAACACATTTCTGATACTTGCAACAGCATGGCTAAATCTCAAAAGTATTAAGCAAAACAAAAAAGCACAGGCTTATATGATCTCACGTGCATGACTTTCTGGAAAAAGCAATACCACAGAGTCAGAAAACAGATTAGTAATTATCAGGGCCTGGTGGGAAAGTGTGGATTGACTACAAAAGAGAATGAGAGAATTTCGGGGTAATGTAGAATTTTCTATATCATGGTTGTGATGGTGGCTATGTTACTATACACATTTATGTATACTTACAATTGATGGATTTTACTTTATGTACATTTTATGTCAATACACCAGACTTTTTTTCAAAAGTAAAAGACAATGGACATGTAAGTATTTTCATTATCACTAATAATGAAATTTCTTAAATATTGAGTCAAATAACAAGAAAAGAGAAGTGAACAAACAGCCCGAGTCCTTGCCTAACCTGGGAATGGAGAATAAAAACTAGCAGCCTAGAGCTAGCTGGCCAGCCCACTCATGTGATCTTGTGTGAAGCAGTACTTCTCTCCAAGTCTTAGTTTACCTACTGTTAAGTAAATTGCATTAGATTTTCAAATTCTTTAAATGTCTTAAACTTTTCAAGCTCAAAAACCAAAGCAAGGACCATGTTTACTATTCCAAAGACTTTTCTCCTTGCTGGTTATTAAAGGAAAGTGCAGACCTCACACTTTCCTTCAGTAGGGAAGAAGGGTTAATAATCTTAGTTATTATCACTCACAAAATGGAGAGGAAAATTATGCTATTTGGCCAGTAGATGTCATGCACTCATTTATGAAAACCTGAAAATTCTTCATATCAAAATATTTTTAAATGAATGTTTGCCTAATATTTTTACCTGTAGTGATTATTAACATTGTTTCTCAAAAAAAAAAAAAACACAACAACAATAATTTAGAGAAAGGAAAACGTCCTAAATATTCAACCTGTTCCTCATTTTTTCCCTTTAGATCTAATTAAGTACACTAAATCTATCTACCAAGATGGGGAAGAAAGTCTCTTTTATTCCAGTATGATTAATGTTTCAAAGATTTTTTTAAAAAATGTAATCATGACTGTACAGACATCACTTACCCAATCTTGGGAAACTCATTTCTTTAACGATATTCTCTTCATTCTCAATGTCATCTGCTGATGAAGCTTCCTCTGATACCTCATATACCATAGAACTTTACACTAAGCAAAACAGTTTCCAGGTTGTCTTGTAACTTTGGTACAAGTCTCTTTTCTCTTTTGATCATAAATTCCTGGGAGGACCACTGCTGCTCACCCAACCACATAGCATAGTACCTGTGCTCAATGTGTTTGTTGATGGTGTACAAACAAGTGAACTAAAATTTGAATCAATCTTATATCTCAAAATAGGTGGCGTCTCTATGACCAGGTCAAAGTAAAAAGACCAACGAGTGGTCAGAACAATTGAAAACCACAGAGAGGTGCATCACTATTTTCCCTGGAGAAACACAGGGGACAATTGCCTCTTATAGAGAGACTCTTTCTGCAGCGTGCAGAGACCAAAAGCACTAAAGATAACACAATAGATATGGCTTATGTAATAAGCTAGCAGAAAGTCTTAACCTTTTAGTGCCAAAGACATGTGGAGATTTGACATTTGAGGATGCCTATGGACTCCTCAGAATAATGTTTTCAAAAAACATAAAATGCTTAACAGTCACAAAGAAAACTAATTACATTTAAATAGAGTTCTCAAAATATTTTAAACAATTTATTTATAAGATCTGGCAGCAGGTTTAAAATAACTACTACAATTTCATTAAAGTGATGAGTGTAAATGATATTTTGAGAATCTGCGACAACTGTAAAATGATATGAAAAAATATTTTTGACAGTCACAGGTACTGTTAATCTTCTGTAATTTTTGCTTAAATTTGAAATGGGTAAAATGCTACATTTAAATTTCATGAAATGAAAGTTGTATTTTTTTTCTCCGTTCTAAATACATAAATCCCTTGATCTCCATTTATGAACCATTTGAGGAGGTCATCAGATCCAAGGTCAGGAACTCCTGGGCTGAAGGGAAGATAGAAGAGTGGAAAAGAGGGGTTTTGAAGGATGAAGGGCAGAAGAATTTTTCTTCTACCTGCTTTCCCTTTTCCTTCAGAAAGCTCACAGTATTCACTTCCTCAGTGTGTTAGCTTGCATCCCTGTGACCAAAATACCTGACAAGAACAACTTGGAAGGGAAAGTCACTGTAGTTCATGGTTCCAGACCATGGTCTGATAAGTACGTTGCTCTGGCCAAGGTGAGACTAAGCATCATGAAGGAATTGTGTGGCAGAGGAATGATGCTCCATGGGCAGCAGCCAGGAGACAGAGAGAAGGAAGAGGGGAGAGACCTCAGGGAAGTGAAACCTTCCAGGGTACACCCCCTGTGACCCATCTCCAGCAACACACCACCTGTCTCTCGTTACCACCCAGTCAGTCCATTCAAACTAAGATGGACTGATTAGGCTACAACTCTTACACTGGAATTATTCCTGCATCCACACAGTAGCTTTGGAGGGACACGTTCTTACCCTTTACAGTAGGGATTGAATCCCCATCGCCTCATTAAATCATCCTTCCCCTGGCCATGCCTGACATCTTGGAATTGCATAGTCCAGTGGACATGTGTTGGTCCCTATTTTATCTGATTTCTCTTCAGCTTTTTCACTTTTGGGTGGGGGAGCTAAGGAGCACTGGGGTTTGAACTCAGGGGCACTCGACCACTGAGCCCCATCCCCAGCCCTATTTTGTATTTTATTTAGAGACAGGGTCTCACTGAGTTGCTTAGTGCCTCGCAAAATTGCTGAGATTGGCTTTGAAGCCACCATCCTCCTGCCTCCACCTCCCACGCCACTGGGATTACAGGCACCTGGACAGCCTTGCCACTTTGGATAGTACTCTTTTTAAACCTTTTTTCCTCCTTTGACTTAACTCAGTCTTCTCCTCTTCCTTCTTTGGAGGCTTCCTTTTCAGCTTCCTCTCCCTTATCCTCTTCTTCTGCCCGGGGCTGTGTCCTTGGAGTTCTATTTGTGCTCTGCTTCTCTTCTCAATCTGCATTTTTTCTCTGAAAATTCTGGTGGATTTCATCCATATCTCTAACCCAAGCTTCTTTCTTGATCCTAGATTCTATATTCGAGGAGTCAAGACATAACTCTTCTGAAATGTACCAAGAGTCTCTCAAATGCAACTATCCAAAAGTAAACATCCTCTCCCCTCCCCGTTCTTCTCTTATGTTCCCTGTGTCGGTGAATGACATTGCATTCCCCAAACCGCCCATGTCGAGAGTCTGGAAACTATTTTTTACTTTTTTCCCTCCTTCCTCGCCCCCCAAGCATAAAATTAATTGCCAATTTTTCAAGATTTGTTTATCTTTCAGATGTCTAAGCTTGTCCCTTTTCTCAGCTCCCTACTATTACCGCATTAGACATTTTAATAGCTACCAATCATTCATTGCTTACAATGTGTCGGGTACTATGCCAAGTGCTTCAAACATGTTGTCTTACTTAATCCTCCTATCATCCCAGGGGGTAAGAATTATTATGTCTGTAATTACAAATGAGGATATAGAAGCCAAAGAAGGGTAAGAATTTGTCCAAGGTCATAGGGCTTTTAAATGGCAGAGCCAGGATCAGAGCCTTGGTCTACTAGACTCTAAAGCTGTATACCTCCTGGTATTCCTTACCAAAATCATGCTACTGCTAAAATTCTTCCTCTCAGAGGCAAATTTGATATTCCCTTACTCGGTTGCCTATTTTTTTTTGGGGGGGGGGTCCCAAGCACCTTCACTATAATGCTGATCCCTAAACTTGCCTTCCTGCACTTACCCTTGCTTACCTCCCCAGCCTCCTCTCTTGCCCCCACCCAGCTGGCTTTCCACACTTAGGTGGTGTCCACGCCTTCATACCTTCTTCTCTGACCTACTGTATTCGTTTGCTATGGTTACCAGAACAAATTGCCACAGACCGGTAGCTTAAATAACAGTTTTTTTTTTCCTATATGTATATCTTTTTAATGAAAAAGGAGAAACAGATGCTGCAGAGATTAAAATATAGTTAATAGATATAATAGATATTACAATAACTGTATAAAATTTTTAAAAAACTTCAAAAAGGATCTACTAAGATTGAGACAAGTTTCATTCAAAAGACGATTTGTGATGACAATTCACTACCTGCTGGAGAATTTGAGCCAACAGTTGAAAATCTTTTCATAAATTAAAAACCACATCCAAGTGACCACAGAGCCAAGTTTACTAAATTTTCAGAGAATAAATAATTTCCATCTTACATACACTCTTACAGGGAATAGAGAGGGAAGGAACATTTATTACCTTATTTTATTTAACACAACTTTAATACCAAGCAAAACATGACAAGGAAAGTAATAGAAGCAAGAAAATTACTTCTTATCCTGGTCATTAATATACCGCACAGTATTAGCAAAATGATTCTAGCAGTGAATTTAAATAAAAAGTAAACCTGACATAGTTGAGTTGATTCCCATTAATGGATAAAAGGAGGAAAGTAACATATGCTATTATCTCAATAGATTAAAAAGGCTTTTGGTAAAAATTTGTGACAAATTAGTTATTAGAGATTAAAAATTGAATGTGCTGATGAAGGGTATCACAATATAATAAAGCAAATACAATTTTCAATGTAAGAGTATTAAAAACTTTCAATTTTGGACCAGATACTTATAACCACTTCTATTCTGCCTTGTGCTAGATACCCTCAAAATGAACATGAGAAACCAAAGAAAATTAAAATGAAGGAATGAAAACATCATTACCATGGTTTGGAAAAAAATGTTCCTCAAAGCTCCACTGGTGAAAAATTGTCTTCTGTGGACCTTTAGAAGGTGGAACTTTATGGGAGATCCTTAGGTAGCTGTGCAACTCTAGTATCTTCCTCTTTTTCCTCCCCCTTATTTCCTTTTTTTTTATTGGTCGTTCATAACATTACATAGTTCTTAATACATCATATTACACGGTTTGATTCAAGTGGATTATGAACTCCCGCTTTTACCCCGTATACAAATTGCTGTATCACATCAGTTTCCCTTCCATTGATTGACATATTGCCTTTCTAGTGTCTGATGTATTCTGCTGTCTGTCCTATTCTCTACTATCCCCCCTCCCCTCCCCTCCCCTCCCCTCCCCTCCCCTTTTCTCTCTCTACCCCTTCTACTGTAAATCATGTCTTCCATTTGTATTCTCTTGACTTACCCCTCCTTACCTCTTATATGACATTTTGTATAACCCTGAGGATCGCCTTCCATTTCCATGCAATTTCCCTTCTCACTCCCTTTCCCTCCCACCTCTCATCCCTGTTTACTGTAAATATTCTTCTCAAGCTCTTCGTCCCTACCCTGTCCTTGTTTACACCCCTTATATCAAAGGAGTCATTTGGTATTTGTTTTTTAAAGATTGACTAGCTTCACTTAGCATAATCTGCTCTAATGCCATCCATTTCCCTCCAAATTCTATAATTTTGTCATTTTTTAATGCAGAGTAATACTCCATAGTGTATAAATGCCACATTTTTTTTATCCATTCATCTATTGAAGGGCATCTAGGCTGGTTCCACAGTCTTGCTATCGTGAATTGAGCTGCTATGAACATCGATGTAGCAGTGTCCCTGTAGCATGCTCTTGTTAGGGCTTTAGGGAATAGACCGAGAAGGGGAATAGCTGGGTCAAATGGTGGTTCCATTCCCAGCTTTCCGAGAAATCTCCATACTGCTTTCCAAATTGGCTGCACCAATTTGCAGTCCCACCAGCAATGAACAAGAGTGCCCTTTTCCCCGCATCCTCTCCAGCACTTATTGTTGTTTGACTTCCTAATGGCTGCCAGTCTTACTGGAGTGAGATGGTATCTTAGGGTAGTTTTGATTTGCATTTCTCTGACTGCTAGCGATGGTGAGCATTTTTTCATGTACTTGTTGATTGATTGTATGTCCTCCTCTGAGAAGTGTCTGTTCAGGTCCTTGGCCCATTTATTGATTGGGTTATTTGTTATCTTATTGTCTAATTTTTTGAGTTCTTTGTATATTCTGGTTATTAGGGCTCTATCTGAAGTGTGTGGAGTAAAGATTTGTTCCCAGGATGTAGGCTCCCTATTTATCTCTCTTATTGTTTCTTTTGCTGAGAAAAAACTTTTTAGTTTGAGTAAGTCCCATTTGTTGATTCTATTTGTTAACTCTAGCGCTATGGGTGTCCTATTGAGGAATTTGGAGCCCGATCCCACAGCGTGTAGATCATAACCAACTTTTTCTTCTATCAGATGCCGTGTCTCTGATTTAATATCAAGCTCCTTGATCCATTTTGAGTTAACTTTTGTGCACGGCGAGAGATAGGGATTCAGATTCATTTTGGTGCAAATGGATTTCCAGTTTTCCCAGCACCATTTGTTGAAGATGCTATCCTTCCTCCATTGCATGCTTTTAGCCCCTTTATCAAATATAAGATAGTTGTAGTTTTGTGGATTGGTTACTGTGTCCTCTATTCTGTACCATTGGTCCACCCGCCTGTTTTGGTACCAGTACCATGCTGTTTTTATTACTATTGCTCTGTAGTATAGTTTGAAGTCTGGTATCGCTATACCGCCTGATTCACACTTCCTGCTTAGTATTGTTTTTGCTATTCTGGGTCTTTTATTATTCCATATGAATTTCATGATTCTTTTATCTATTTCTACAAGATATGCTGTTGGGATTTTGATTGGCATTGCATTGAACTTATAGAGAACTTTTGGTAATATCGCCATTTTGATGATGTTAGTTCTGCCTATCCATGAGCAGGGTATGTTTTTCCATCTTCTAAGGTCTTCTTCTATGTCTTTTTTTAGGGTTCTGTAATTTTCATTGTATAAATCTTTCACCTCTTTTGTTAGGTTGATTCCCAAGTATTTTATTTTTTGCGGGGATATTGTGAATGGAGTAGTTGTCCTCATTTCCGTTTCAGAGGATTTGTCGCTGATATACAGGAATGCCTTTGATTTATGCGTGTTGATCTTATATCCTGCCACTTTGCTGAATTCATTTATTAGCTCTAATAGCTTCTTTGTAGACCCTTTTGGGTCTGCTAGGTATAGAATCATATCATCTGCAAATAGTGATAATTTAAGTTCTTCTTTTCCTATTTTTATGCCTTTAATTTCTTTTGACTGTCTAATTGCTCTGGCCAGTGCTTCGAGGACTATGTTGAACAGAAGTGGTGAGAGAGGGCATCCCTGTCTTGTACCAGATCTTAGAGGGAATGCCTTCAATTTTTCTCCATTCAGAATGATGCTGGCCTGTGGCTTATCATAGATTGCTTTTACAATGTTGAGGTATGATCCTGTTATCCCTAATTTTTCTAGCGTTTTGAACATAAAGGGATGCTGTACTTTGTCGAATGCTTTTTCTGCATCTATTGAGATGATCATATGGTTCTTATTTTTAAGTCTATTGATGTGGTGGATAACATTTATTGATTTCCGTATATTGAACCAACCTTGCATACCAGGGATGAATCCTACTTGATCATGGTGTATAATTTTTTTGATATGTATTTGAATCCGATTCGCCAGAATTTTATTGAGGATTTTTGCATCAAGGTTCATTAGAGATATAGGTCTGTAGTTTTCTTTCTTTGAAGTGTCTTTGTCTGGTTTCGGGATCAGGGTGATGTTGGCCTCGTAGAATGAATTTGGAAGTTCTCCCTCTTTTTCTATTTCCTGAAATAGCTTGAAAAGTATTGGTGTTAGTTCCTCTTTAAAGGTTTTGTAAAACTCTGCTGTATACCCATCCGGTCCTGGGCTTTTCTTAGTTGGTAGTCTTTTGATGGTTTCTTCTATTTCCTCTATTGTTATTGGTCTGTTTAGGTTGTCTATATCCTCCTGGCTCAATCTGGGCAGATCATAGGACTCAAGGAATTTATCTATGCCTTCACTATCTTCTATTTTATTGGAGTATAAGGATTCAAAGTAATTTCTGATTATCTTCTGTATTTCTGAAGTGTCTGTTGTGATATTGCCTTTTTCATCCCGTATGCTAGTAATTTGGGTTCTCTCTCTTCTTCTCTTCGTTAGCATGGCTAAGGGTCTGTCAATTTTATTTATTTTTTCAAAGAACCAGCTTTTAGTTTTGTCAATTTTTTCAATTGTTTCTTTTGTTTCAATTTCATTAATTTCAGCTCTGATTTTAATTATTTCTTGCCTTCTACTTCTTGTGCTGTTGTTTTGCTCTTCTTTTTCTAGGATTTTGAGATGAAGTATGAGATCATTTATTTGTTGGTTTTTTCTTTTTTTGAGGAATGAACTCCAAGCAATGAATTTTCCTCTTAGAACTGCTTTCAATGTGTCCCATAGATTCCGATATGTTGTGTCTGTGTTTTCATTTAACTCTAGGAATTTTTTAATTTCCTCCTTGATGTCTTCTAAAACCCATTGATCACTCAGCAACCTATTGTTCATTCTCCAGGTGATGCTTGCTTTTTCCTTTCTTCTTTTATCATTGATTTTCAGTTTCATTCCATTATGATCAGATAAGATGCATGGTATTATCTCTACCCCTTTGTATTGTCTAAGAGTTGCCCTGTGACATAGTATATGGTCTATTTTTGAGAAGGTTCCATGTGCTGCTGAGAAAAAAGTGTAGCTACTTGATGTTGGGTGGTATAGTCTATATATGTCAATTAAGTCTAGGTTGTTAATTGTGTTATTGAGTTCTATAGTTTCCTTATTTAACTTTTGTTTGGAAGATCTGTCCAGTGGTGAGAGAGGTGTGTTGAAGTCTCCCATGATTATTGTATGTTGGTCTATTAGACTCTTGAACTTGAGAAGAGTTTGCTTGATGAATACAGCTGCACCATTATTTGGGGCATATATATTTATGATTGTTATGTCTTGTTGGTGTATGGTTCCCTTGAGCAGTATGAAGTGTCCTTCTTTGTCCCTTTTGATTAGCTTTGGCTTGAAATCTATTTTATTAGATATGAGTATGGACACTCCTGCTTGTTTCCGCGGTCCATATGAGTGATATGATTTTTCCCAACCTTTCACCTTCAGTCTATGTATATCTTTTCCTATCAAATGCGTCTCCTGTAAACAGCATATTGTTGGGTCTTGTTTTTTGATCCATTCTACTAGCCTGTGTCTCTTAATTGGCGAGTTTAAGCCATTAACATTTAGGGTTATTATTGAGATATGGTTTGTTCTTCTATCCATATTTGTTTATTGATGTTACTAAACCTGATTTGTTATCCTCTTTGACTACTTTCCCCCCTTTACTGTCCTATTTCCCATTGTTGGTTTTCAATGTTGTTTTCCATTTCCTCTTCCTGTAATGTTTTGCCAAGGATTTTTTGAAGAGATGGTTTTCTAGCTGCGAATTCTTT
Source organism: Urocitellus parryii (assembly GCF_045843805.1). Taxonomy (NCBI): domain Eukaryota; kingdom Metazoa; phylum Chordata; class Mammalia; order Rodentia; family Sciuridae; genus Urocitellus; species Urocitellus parryii. The sequence continues at coordinate 84,835,769 of NC_135541.1, read as the reverse complement.
TAACTTTTGTTTATTGTGGAAGGTTTTAATTTCATCTTCTAACCTGAAGCTTAATTTCGCCGGATACACGATTCTTGGTTGGAGCCCATTGTCTTTCAGTGTTTGAAATATGTTATTCCAGGATCTTCTAGCTTTCAGAGTCTGTGTTGAGAGATCAGCTGTTATCCTGATTGGTTTACCCCTAAATGTAATCTGCTTTCTTTCTCTTGCAGCTTCTAAAATTCTCTCCTTATTCTGTATGTTGGACATCTTCATTATAATGTGTCTAGGTGTGGATCTCTTATGATTTTGCACATTCGGCGTCCTGTAGGCTTCTAGGATTTGGGATTCTGTCTCAATCTTCAATTCTGGGAAGTTTTCTCATATTATTTCACTGAATAGACTGTTTATTCCTTTGGAATGGAGCTCTGTGCCTTCCTGTATCCCAATGACTCTTAAATTTGGTCTTTTGATATTGTCCCATAATTCTTGGATGTTCTGCTCATGGTTTCTTAGCAGACTTGCTGAGCTGTCTATGTTCTTTTCCAGTTGAAATACTTTGTCTTCATTGTCTGATGTTCTCTCTTCTAAGTGATCTACTCTGCTGGTAGTATTCTCAATTGAGTTTTTAAGTTGGTTTATTGTTTCCTGCATTTCTAGAATTTCAATTTGTTTGTTTTTTATTACCTCTATCTCCCTGTGAAATTGATCTTTTACTTCCTGGATTTGTTTGTCAATGTGATCTTTCATTGTCTGATTTTGCTGTCTCATGTCTTCCTTGAGACTCCAGATCATCTGAAGCATATATATCCTGAACTCTTTATCTGATATTCCATCTGTTGCAGCTATTACCTCTTCTAAAGTTGAGTTGACCTGCATTGCTTGTGGTCCTTTCTTTCCTTGTCTTTTCATACTGCTCGCGTTTCTTTCTGCTTGGTGCAACTGTTGTGTTTTGAAATTTACCCCCTATTTATTTATGTTGCTCTTGTATACTTGAAAAGTCTCCCTTGCAGGTGCGGGCGGCGGCTGTGCCCCTACTCCAATTGGGGTGACGTGTCTACCACGCTGGCGGCTCTCTGGGCCTGTTCCGGGAGTGGAAGGCGGCTCTGCTCTGTCCCTATTCCAATTGGGGTGTCGTGACTACAATGTTGGCAGATCGCTGGGCCTGTTCCGGGCGTGGGCGGTGGGCTTGGCTGGCGGGATTCCACCTAATGGCAGTCCCTAACCTCCCTGCTTGCTAATTAATGGCTTCTCTGAGGCGCCACGCCTTCTGTAGCTGCGGGGCAGGCCGCGCGAATCAGTTGGCCTGGATCTCCGGGGTCCTGCTGCTGGCTGTTTTGATGTTGCAAGCTGTTGGAGAGTGGTGGTGTATTCTTCAGCTTTCCCGGATGGTGGCCACTGACTGCCTGGATGGAGTGTCCGCTGTTTTGATGTTGCACTCTGAAGGAGAGTGGCGGTGTATCCTTCAGCTTTCCCGGATGGTGGCCGCTGACGGCCTCGGTGGAGTGTCCGCTGTGGGGGATGGGACTGTACCGCTTCCTTCCCCTTCTGAGATCCCGTGCTCGGCCCAAGGGTCCGTGTGGGCTTGGTTGGTGGGATTCCACCTAATGGCCTTCCCTAACCTCCCTGCTTGCCAATTAATGGCTTCACTGAGGCGCCACGCCTTCTGTAGCCGCAGGGCAGGCCACGCGAATCAGTTGGCCTGGATCTCCGGGGCCCTGCTGCAGGCTGCTGGGATCCCTGGCACTCTATCACTTTGATTTTTTTCTGCTTGCCCCTCCCCCAGCGCTGGCTAGCCAGGTTTCCTTTTGGCTGCTACTGGGAGGAGGGGTTGGAGGTCAGGTGTCTCTGGTTTCCCCCTAGCCTGTATGGAGGCTCAGCTTGATACTCCCTCTCCCGGCAAGCCTAGGAGAGATTTTATGCGAATTCCCGCTGTCTGGGGGGTGAGCTGAATGACACCGACCTGTTTTGATGTCGCACTCTGAAGGAGAGTGGCGGTGTATCCTTCAGCTTTCCCGGATGGTGGCCGCTGACTGCCTCGGCGGAGTGGCCGCTGACTGCCTCGGCGGAGTGTCCGAACAGTTTATTTTTATAGTTCCAGAGGTGAGAAGCTTCACATTTCAGATCCACTTATTTTATTTCTTTTCTTTCTGTGAGTTTTGTCTTTCCTCAATATGCATATTTGACCATATATTTTTCTCACCTATTTAGTTATTATGAAAATGTGCTGGCTAGCATGGGGCACCCTGCTTGATTTCTTTTGCATGCAAAAGGTTTAACCTCTATGTATTTGATTCTTCCTTTCTAGGAAAGAATTTAGGCAATCACTCAGCATTCCACAAACATACATATTTAGCAGATACTGCATAGCACTGTTATAGATGCTCAAGATGTAAGCAAGGATAAGAAACAGTCACTGTTCTCAAAATATAGAAGAAAACAAGCATATCAAGTGGTACTGAGAGTAAAATAGCTCTTTCTCGAGGGTAGAATGGAGCAAAAGGAGGAAATATATGACTTATACCATAATTTGGCCATTCTTTTCCAAGGTGATGCTACTGGTCATTCTTACTCTATTTTCTTGTAATCAGGGAACTCTGAGCTCATATTCATTATTTACTAGGATGTGAATGTAACAAGTTTTTTAATATCATTGAGGTCAACTTTCTTTATGCTCAAAGTAAATCTTATTGAAAGGGAGGCAGTATGTGTAGTGGCTAACGGATAAAGTTCCACACTGGGAATCAGCCAGGTGATCTTGGACAAGTTACTTAATTTCTCCATTTCTCAGTTTTCTCATTTATAAAACTAGGAACAGAGCCTTAGTCTATTGGACTCCAATAACTCCTTATTGCCAGAATCTCTGATATTCCTTCCCAAAAACATGCTACCACTAAAATTCTTCCTCTCAGATGCAAATTCAATCAACTTGGTCTGTATTTATAAAATGTGCACAATCTTATCATTGTTTTTTCTTTTGGAATAAATTATTTAAGTGCATTAAAGAATGCTCTTCTTCCCTCAGATAATTGCACAGCTGGAAGCCTCATGTTACCTGGGACTCTGCTGGCATGTTACCTTACCAGTGAGGCCATTGCAGTCCTGCTGTCCCCTTACTCTGTTTTATTTCTGTCTAGTACATTGCTATCTCATATATCATATATTTTGCCTGTTAATTTATTTAGTTCTGTCTTCCTTCACTAGAAGTTAAGGTAACCTTTACAGTTTTTAATTTTCTAGACACTTGTTTAAATACTAATTGGTGATCATTTACAAAAGCTGACTAAAATTTGACCCTTAAAACAAAGGTTGAAAGATTTATTTTCAAACAAACATGTTGTCTAGACACAACTTATAGTAAACTTGGAAACTTTGGGTTTAAATTCAAACAACTTATTATTTTTTTCTCTTTCCCCAATATTCCTTGGGGTAATGCAAGATTGTCAAGAAGGAATTTATAGAATATACTTTCTTTAATCTTCTCTCTGAAGACATGAATGGCTTGCTAGAATTTTCTAAAGTTATATCAGCCTCACATTATTGAAATAATCTAATTTGATCATGATCATTTTGTACATTGTACATTGCTAGTATTGGTTTGCTGATTTTTTTTTTTTTTTAGGATTCTGACATCTCCATTCATAAGTAAAATTTACACAAGATATTTTCAATTTACTCTCAACATTCCTACCCTATCTGAGGGTTCTTCTTTCCTTGTTATGGTTTGGATCTGATGTATCCCCCAAAAGCTCATGTGTGAGACAATGCAAGAACATGCAGAGGTGAAATGATTGGATTCTGGAAACCTTAATTCCGACAGGATTAACCTGGTGGTAACTGAGTAGAGTGCAGCTAAAAAAGTAGGTCTTTGGGGGAGTGCCTTGGGGTATATATTTGATAAACTAAGCTTAGTCTCTCTCTCTCTCTCTCTCTCTCTCTCTCTCTCTCTCTCTCTCTCCTCTCTCTCTCTCTCCCCCCCTCTCCCTCTCCCTCTCCCTCTCCCTCCCCCCCCTTCTTGATCATCATGTGAACCACTTTCCTCTGCCATACTCTTCCACCATGATGTTCTTCCTCACCTCCAGCTCTGAGGAATGGAGCTGACTGCCAATGGATTGAGACATCTAAAACTGTAAACCCTCAAATAAAATTTTCTTCCTTTACAATTGTTCTTTTAGTCACAGCAGCAGAAAAAAACTGACTAAAACACTCCCATGGGAGGTAATCATGGAAAAAGATGTACAAGGAATTTGTAGATATTTTCAGCAATATCTTAACAATCTTTTTTCTTATTTCTACTCTAACACTTATCTTTATATACCCTAGAAAATAGTTTAAACTATTACTTTCAGAAAAGTGCACTAGCAAATACTTTGCTTGGGTCAATGGAATAGCCCACTCTAGTAGCCAAGATAGGGGAGGTTCAGGTTCAAGATAATGGAGAAAAGAGTTATTGCTTCACAATATCACCCTATACATAAGAATTTTATTTATATTTTAAAATATTTTTGCCTTAAATGGGCTCAAGGTTTTCTGGAAACCCAAAGTACATTTCTGAGACTAGTTTATTTCATCATGCTGAAAGTCCTTCTACTAGGATTTATTTTTTGTCCATATATTTTACTGTAAATTTTTGTGTTCAGATGGTGGATACTGACCAAGGAAACCAAAGGAAGTGACTGAAATCTTCACTGTCTTCAGCAATCTGATTTAATAATTGGGGGATGTTTTCTGATACATGTTATTTACTCCCAAAGGTTTTCCTTGGCCTCTAGAGAGTGAGCTATGTGCTCTTTGAGTTCCAGCTATTTATTTCTATGACAGCATCTAGCACACTGCTCACTGTATCCCTGTTTTAGTCAGCTTTTTTGCTGTAATGACTAAAACACTACACCAGAACAACTGTAAAGGAGGAAAAGTTTCTGAGGTCTCAGTCCTTATACAGCCAGTTCCATTCCCCAGGACCTCCAGGTGAGGCTGAATATCATGGAAGAGTGTGGTGGAGGGAAGCAGCTCACATGATGATCAGAAAGCAGACAGAGAGGTCTCCATTTGCCAGTTACAAATATATACCCCAAAGCCTCACTCCAATTCTCACCTCCTCTAACCACACCCTACCACTTCAGTTGCCATTCAGTTAATCCCTATCAGGGGATTAATTCACCAATTGGGTTAAGACTCTCACAACCCAATCACTTCTCCATAACTTCTGGCATTGTCTCACACTTGAGCTTTTGGGGGACACTTCACGTCCAAACCATAAAAATCCCTTATTAGACCACAAGGTTATTGCTCACAAGGTCAGAGTCTATTCCCTGCTACATCTCCAGTGACTACCCCAGTGCCTGGCTCATAGAAAAAGTTAAATAAACAATAACAAATAACCCCTTCTCACTTGTATGCACAAAATTATTAGTATTATCCAAACCTTTTTCCACCTACTTCTGATACCTAAGATACAAAAATAAATAGAAAAAGTATCATGGAAGTTTTTTAGTTAAATCACCAACTCAAGGTCAAAATTCTATAAATAGAATAACTATAGAGTCAAGCTTTTTTCTAAAACATTTCCAGAAGAGGGATATACTTAGATTTTTTCCTTTTATGGATAGTTCACATTTTTAGAAAGTAATTTTTTAAAAAAATGAATCAAAACTCATCTCCTTGGGCTGGGGCTGTAGCTCAGTGGCAGAGTGCTTGCCTTGCATGTGTAAGGCAATGAGTTCAATCCTCAGTACCACATAAAAATAAAATAAAGGCATACTGTCCATCTACAAATACAAAAAAATTAAAAACCTCATCTCCTTGATTATATCTGTACTTCGGACTTTATAATTGTAGAGTTACATTTTTACAGTATAGTTCTCCAAATTCTATAAAAAGACACAAGATCAAAATTATTTAAACTGTGGAAGGATAGTTTGTCCTGAACAGACATCACCATCAGGTGGAAGGTCGGCTTTTGTCCCTTCAGTAAAATTTGCAGGTCTTGATTTTGAATTCAAGCATTTACAGACTGGTCAAAAAAGAAAGGGACAGGAATACTGGTGGGTTTGGTGACTGTACTCAAGGAGGAGAGATAGCCTTAAGCTTTAGCTTTATATTCCATAAGAGAGGTATTATTATTATCATCATCATTCAGGTCCTTTACACTATAGAAAATAAACAAGATATGGGGTTTCATTTCTCATTGTGATATTTTACACTTGAAAATGGGCATCAGAATTTCTCTATATGTCTTTACTCTGTTCCCAAATGGTACTGCCTAGATTTCATTGTAATGTCAACTCGACATTGGAAGGACTGAAATTTCCTTCTCTTCCTAACCAACTGGTTATTGCCAACTGGTTTATCATTGGCACCATTATTCTTCTAGGCAACTTTTTTTTTTTAAAGAGAGAGTGAGAGAGGAGGGAGAGAGAGAGAGAATTTTTTAATATTTATTTTTTAGTTCTCGGCGGACACAACATCTTTGTTTGTATGTGGTGCTGAGGATCGAACCCGGGTCGCATGCATGCCAGGTGAGCGCGCTACCACTTGAGCCACATCCCCAGCCCTCTTCTAGGCAACTTAAAACATGAAGCTTATCAATCCTGCTCATCCCCCATGGGTCACCTACCCAGTCATGGCCATTTTCTCCTCCATAATGTTTCTCACAGCCACTTCTTTCAAGAAATATTTGAAGACCCTCATTGCTGTGCTATTCAATTTCCATCTCTTTCTCACTGTGGCTTTCATCCCATTTTTATCCCCAAAGCATACTAAGGTTGTCCTAATTTTTCCTAAGCTCCACTGTCATCAGTCTGTCACCAAATTTAAAACCCACATTGTATGCCATGTCCTCCCATAACAGTCTAAACTTCTTCTTCACTCACCACAACTATGCTACATTGGTATGGATCTGCCCTCTTCTCTGTGACAATTCTAAAGCTTACTTTAAGTCCCATTTCCTCCACAAATTCTTGTCCCAATTATTCAAGGTCTTATTCATCTCCTCTTTCTCTCCTTTAATATTTTTATTGCAAATTATAAGCAAAGTGAATAAAACTTATGTGTATAGTTGTTAAACTAGTTGTAAAAAGAAAACCACCTACCCCACTCGGATATGAAACAGAATATTTACTGAAGCCCTGGGAGCCCACCCCTGACTCGATGTATCCTTTCCTTATCAATTTTATAATACTCATTATCTTTATTTTATAATTTAGCGCTTACAGTAATTAAGTACCATATTGCCTTGTCTTGTGGCTCAAGTGTGTGGATTTTGTTTCTCCTTCTCAATGGTAGGTTCTTGAAGGGCAGGAACTGTATTGATTGTTTTTCAGAATACCTCAGTGTCTCAAGCAGTGCTAAATAAACACTATGTATTCAATAGATGCTTGCTCATTAATTATAGACTGGGAAAAAAGCAACCCCAGCGATCAACCATATGCATGTCTATGTGCAAAAGTGAACTTGTTGTATCTTTCAAACATGCTACCCTTTAGAAAATGCCATGATTCTATTTTCTTGAGTTCTTTTCCCACATATTGTGCTCTGTGGTTTCAGTTTTCTTTTCCTTTATCTGACATTCAGCTTTCTGGGATACTTCTGAGGGAATTTCCAGTTTTGCAAAGCAAAATATACAGGGCTGCCTTGTTAATGAAAAGAAGTCCATGGCAACCTGATAGAAACACCAAACGTCCCCTTCCTGCTATCATTAAAGGACTGTTGCAACCACAAAGCAACCTTCTAGCCTCTATTACACAATTCTCTCATAGAAAGAATTTTACATTGTCTTTAGGATCAAAAGCTTTAGCAAACATTAGTAACTATCCCATCTCTGGGACATTTTATCACACAGGACTTCCAGCAAAGATTCCATGACAACAATAGACAAGAACATACAGTATGAGGAAACAGTAGACGTAGGAAATGCACTTTAAAAAAAAAACCTAATCTCTCAGGAACTTGTCAGTATAAAACATTTAACTCAAGGAAATGGTGTAGAAAAAGTCACATTAAAAATATAGCCGGGTGTGGTGGTTCGATCCTGTAATCCCAGCAGCTCTGGAAGCTTAGACAGGAGGATTGAGAGTTCAAAGCCAACCTCAGGAATTTAGCAAGACCCTGTCTCTAAATAAGATATAAAAAATGGCTGGGGATGTGGCTCAATGGTTAAGCACCTGTGGGTTCAATTCCTGGTACAAAAAAAAAAAAAAAAAGAATGTATAAAGTTTGTCAATGACAATGAATTAAAAAAAAAACAGTGTACATATTACAGGACAGCAATGATTCTAATGTCTGGTCAGACCTATGTATCACTGACCTGTTAGGTTCTGTATGTGTTCTTCACATGGGGCAAGCTGACATTCAGAAGCACGGAGAAATAATTCTTTTTTCTTATTCTAGTGTTTCCATAAATGGGGCAAAGTTCATTGTACTGAAAAACTATTTCCTGCTTGGGCTAATTATAATCAGACTGTGAGATAAGCAGGAAGAAAATCTGTATTACTGAAATGGGCTTATTTACCACAGCCTAGTTCATGCATAGACTGGAGAAGTAGCTGTATTAGGTAGGTAGTAAGCTGGCAAAAATAGCATCTAACAATCATGCTGCTCAATCACTTAAGCAAAAATCAAAAAGCCTAACTGCCAAGCTTCCGATGTGAAGAGCAGAACTATTTAGAATGTTTATTCTTTCATTCTTTAAGTTAACCAATATTTGTACCAGTCAGGTCCTGTTAGGGTCATTGGCATACACAGTGAACAAAACAGAAGTCCTTGCTAGAGCTTGCATGCAAATGAAGATATGCTGATAGTCATCCATGTCATGTGATATGCCATTTTTATGAATTTCAAAAACAGACAATATATTGTTGACTTTGTGGCGAAACCATAGAAAGGGTTCAAGTAAATGCAAGCCTCAAGATAGCGCTTCACTCTGGGAAGAGACAGGGTAATAGATTGGGAAGTCACAAACAGGTAGTGTCAATGATATTGGTGAAATTCAATTTCTAAGACTAGAAAATGGATTAACAGGTGTCTTGTATTTTGTTTTATAAGCTAAATGCAAGTTAAATAATTTCTCTTTCCATATGAAATATCATGTTGTAAAGTTATTTTTTAAATGAAAGGAAAAATTTAGAATAAAAAAGAGCAAGAGAGCCAGGCATGAAGCAAAGGAGTTAACCAATGCAATTTAAAATGGCCTAGAAAGACATTATTCTTTTACATTGCTGATATATTTTATATAAGGTATAATTGTATAACTTTTATGACTTTTAATGGTTTATTCTATTAGAAAAGCAAGATTTATGATGTTAAATGTACATACCTGAGACTGGGCTTCCAGGAGACAGACACAGTATTAGCTCAGGCTATCATAACAAAATACTATAGATCAATGGGCTAAAAAATGGAAATTCATTTCTCATAGTCTTGGAATCTGGACATCTCGTTCTTCTTCTTTCATTATTACCTGAGAAATTTTCAGCCAGTGGTCAACTCTAAAGAGCAGAAAACTGGTATTACTAGACCACACTAATTTAAGAAAAAGTTGTTTCAAATACATGGTGATACTTTACATGTATTGTCATCCAGAAGGGATGAGCCAGCGGGTCAATGGTACAAACTAGGATAATTAGGTCTGACGTTATTTGCTGACTTATGTTTTTGCCACACTCCTCTCTGCTGAGAATACCACAGGGTCTGGAGAATCATGCACAGCAGTCTGCTCTTCTGCAACTAAGCTTTTATTCTGGAGGGAAATCAGAACAACCCAAGTAGCCTATTAAGGACAACACAGTTTCCAACTTCCTTCTTAGCTAAGTTTAGCATTCTGTTTGCTTTTCTGAAAGAAGAGTACTTGTGAATGATGTCCTATGTGGACCATCTACAACTCCTATGGGTCTCCTTCTTCTCACTGGATGGCCAGTGATCCTCTGTGTGTATAGCTCAGCTGGATTTCTCTATTTGTTATCTGACATGTGTCCATATGGAAAATTGGTGGTTCTGGTTTTCTTCTTGAATATATAGCCTTAAATATCCTCATGCTATTTATTTCTGTTGGTTTTTAATTTCTTCATTAGGAAGAGTGAAGCATCTTATGAAAAATACAGAAATTTTCACTGTATTATCTTTTTTAAAATAATATTTCTTGAAATATAAGAAATATGAAGAGTGGTTTAAGTTTTCACCCATGGAGAGAGGACTTTAAGACTCCTTTTAGTGTTATTTTAAACCGAAGTTGTGATCGTTAGGACAGACATTTAGTTAACAAGTATTTATTTACCAAACACCTTTCTTCATGGTTTAAATAAATTAATGAATAAGTTAAAAACATGATCAAATATTTGCCTTTGTTGAACTTACAGCCTTGTGAGGACATAAGACAACAACAAAACAATACTAAGCCTTAAACTGAGGGTGTAACTAGGATCCACCGTGTAAGGCCAAATCCTTGCAGCAAATATAAACAGAGCATCTAATGGTTCTGCTTCCCTGTATTGTGCAGGTTTCCATAGGTGTCCCAACCTGAAGCTGCCGTCAGAGAAGCTCCAGGGAAGGATCAAGTGATGGGCTCACAGGGAGAGACTGTCAGGCTGTGCCTGAGTAGGTATTAGACAGGTAGCGGTAGCAGTGGTTGAAGTAAGAAGTGAGACTGAAAGGATATTTATTTACTTTTTAAAAATTTAACTTTATTAGAGATTGAACTCAGGGGTGCTCAGCACTGAGATACCCAAGTCGTTTTTATTTTTTATTTTAAGACGGATTCTTGCTCAGTTTCCAAGGGTAGCTTTGAACTTGTGATCCTCCTGCCTCAGCCTCCTAAATTTCTGGGATTACAGGCATGCGCCACCACATCTGATGGCCGAAAGGCTTTAAGTGGTGACCAAATAGGTGTCTGATACGATGTACAGTAATATGAACATGTGTAAGGACACTTAGGAAATTCAACTGAGGTAGAGGTTGTCAAGATTCATGGTTTTCCATCTCTGCAGAACAGTGTCTGCAAATGAAAATCACATTTGCTTTATTAATTGTAACATTTATTTTGTATTATTGAAGCTTGCCTCTTGCCTTAATCTTGTATTATTTTCAAGTTTCAATTGAATAACCATATTTGGGTAAGACCTGTTTTTGTTGCTGTAAAAACTGCAGTGCGTTGAGATGAAGTTGGAGTGTAAATGTTCTTAGTTCAATAGTGTGAAACACCAAGTCTACAGAATAAACACTACAGGGTCTTTTAAGGTTTCTAAAAACACAATGTCTTTTTTGGCAGGGAGGGGAGTGAGGTAGACAGGTTAACAATACTTCTCTCACAAATGCAGGGCTTAATATTTATATTAAAACACTTAGCATCTCTCTTTTTCTTTCTTATCTTTAGCACCAGGAGGAGATTTCTACAGCTATAACAAAATAGTGACAAAAAAATAATGTGGAGTGAGCTTAGTACACATTCACAGTATGTCTGCAATATTAGCAAAATTCTTACATTTTGCCTGAAGATAAATATTTATGACGTAAATTAGCATCTATTGTAACCTCAGGGAGCTCCCTTGGTTTTTATGAGGACGCATCAAGATGTCAGTCTGGAATTGAAGAAGATCTCAGGAAATGGAAAGATCTCCCGTGTTCTTGGATAGGCAGAATTAATATTGTCAAAATGGCCATACTACCAAAAATGTTATATAGATTTAATACAATTCCTATTAAAATTCCTCTGACGGTCTTTATAGAAATAGAAAAAGCAGTCATGAAATTCATTGGGAATAAAAAAGAGACCCAGGAGAGCCAAAGCCATCCTAAGTGAGAAAAGTGAAGCAGGAGGCATTACAATACCAGACCTTAAATAATACCACAGAGCTACAGTAACAAAAATGGCATGGTATTGGCACCAACACACACATGAAGACCAATGGAACAGAATAGAAGACATGAGATAAACCCACATAAATACAGTTATCTCATACTAGACAAAGGCACCATGCCACCCCTGCCTAGCTCAGGCGGTTGAACTAAAGTCACTCGTGTGAATTTGGGGTGATGCAAAATAAAACACAGACACGAAATACCTTTAGGGAAGCTTCAGGATGGCTTTCCCTGGCTCCCGGCCTCAAGTTCCCCAAAAAGGAGAGCAAGAGAAAGTCACTAGAAGCTGGCAAGAGAGAGAGCAAGCACGTTTGGAAGTGGGCTTTTATTTAGGGGGACACTGTTTCTTAGAAAATTCTATCCAGGGCTGGAGATGTGGCTCAAGCGGTAGCGTGCTCGCCTGGCATGCGTGCGGCCCGGGTTCGATCCTCAGCACCACATACCAACAAAGATGTTGTGTCTGCCGAGAACTAAAAAACAAATATTAAAAAAAAATTCTCTCTCTCTCTCTCTCTCCTCTCTCACTCTCTCTTTAAAAAAAAAAAAAAAGAAAATTCTATCCAAAAATGGCAGAAGGGGGAGGATTACAAGGGAATAGGTGAGTGTAACTCAGACGCATCAGGTATGCCTACACCTGGAGTCACACCTTGCTATCCAAGCTGGGACAACGCCCAAGTCACTGCGAAATGTAGTAATTGGTCAGAGCCCCCTGCATCGGGACTTAAAGGTATGTTCGTTCAGGGAGGCTTCCCACAGCACCATAAACATGCATTGGAAAAAAAAAAAAAAAGATAGCCTCTTCAACAAATAGTGCTGGGAAAACTGGAAATCTATATGTAGTCGAATGAAACTGAACCCCTTTCACTCTACACAAAACTCAACTCAAAGTGGAACCAGGACCTAGGCATTAGACCAGAGACCCTGAACTTACTAGAAGTAAAAGTAGGTCCAACTCTCCATTGTGTCGGCTTAGGAACCAACTTCTTCAATAAGACTCCTAAAGCGCAAGAAGTAAAATCAAGAGTGAATAAATGGGATGGTATCAAACTACAAAGCTTCTTCACGGCAAAGGAAACAATCAAGAATGTGAAGAGAGACCCTATAGAATGGGAGAAAATCTTTACCACCTGCACCTCAGATAGAGCCCTAATCTCCAGGTTACACAAACAACTCAAAAAACTTAACACTAAAAAATACAAATAACCCAATCAATAAATGAATAAATTCACAGAAGAAATATGATCAGTCAAAAAATACGTGAAAAAAATGTTCAATATCTCTAGCCATTGGAGAAATGCAAATTAAAACTATACCGAGATTCCAATTCATTCCAATCAGAATGGCAATTATCAAGAATACAAGGAACAATACATGTTGGTGGGGACGTGGGGAGAAAGGTACTCTCATACATTGCCAATGGGACTGCAAATTGGTGCAAATGCTCTAGAAAGCAACGTGGAGATTCCTCAGAAAACTTGGAATGGAACCACCATTTGACACAGTTATTCTACTCCTTGGTCTATACTCAAAGGACTTAAAATCAGCATATTACAGTAGCATGGCCACATTATGTTTATAGCAGCATAATTCACAGTAGCTAAACTTTGGAACCAACCTAGTTGCCCTTCTACAGATAAATAGATAAAGAAAATTATTATTAAATTACTATAAAGAAAATTATTATTACTCAGCCATAAAGAAGAAGGAAATTATGACATTTGTTGGTAAATGGATGTAAATGGAGATTATCATTAAAAGTGAAATACTCCAATCCCCAAAAAACAAATGCTGAGGACTGGGTTGTAGAGTGCTCACCTAGCACACGTGAGGCACTGGGTTTGATCATTAGCACCACATAAAAATGAAATAAAGATACTGTATGTCCACCTACAACTAAAAAATAAATATTAAAAAAATGCTAGATGTTATCTCCATTATGTGGATGCTAACCCACAACAAGGGAGGGTGGGTTAGGGAAAGAATAGAAGTCCATTGGATTAGACAAAGGAGAATGAAGGGAAGGGAGTGGGAGGGGACTAGGAAGGACAGTAGAATTAATCAGACATAACTTTTCTAGCCTTGTATTTGAATACACAACCAGGTTACTTCACATTCTGTACAACCACAAGAATAGGATCTTAATTAGAATAAGTTATACTCCACGTATGTATAATATGCCAAATATTAGATATACTGTCATGTATATCTAAAAAGAACAAATAAAATAAAAAATTCAAAAATAATATAAAAATTTTAGAAAATAACTCACCTAAAGTATTTTTTAAAGAGAGAGAGAGAGAGAGAGAGAATTTTAATATTTATTTTATTTAGTTTTCAGTGGACACAACATCTTTGTTTGTATGTGGTGCTGAGGATCGAACCTGGGACGCATGCATGCCAGGCGAGCGTGCTACCGCTTGAGCCACATCCCCAGCCCCACCTAAAAAAAAATTTTCTTTTAGTTGCCAGTAGATCTTTTTTATTTTATTTATTTATTTGTATACAGAGCTGAGGATTGAGCTCAGGGCCTTACACATGCCAGGCAAGCACTCTACCACTGAGCCACAACCCCAGCCTCTAACATATCCTAAAAAAAAAAAAAAAAAAAAAATTGTCAGTCACCAGGAAGCAAACCCTCAATAAGCCTAAGTCTGCTGGCACTTTGATCTTGAACTACCTCAACTCCAGTATTGTCAGGAATAAATGTTTATTGTTTAAGACATCCAGTCAATGGTGTTTTTGTTATAGCATTCTGAATAGACAAACACAGTGTCTTTGGATAAATAAACTTTCTGGGTAAGATAAATAAACTCTTTGGATAAGTAAACTCTCTGGTTCTCAGCATGTTAATATACATATGTAATAAATGGCTGGAGACATAGTTCAATGGTAGAGTACTTGTCTAGCATGCATGAATCCCCAGATTCAATCCCCAGCACAACAAACACACAATTTGTATTGGGTTAAATAAATTATCTTTCAACCAAAAATTCTACTATGCTTTCATTTTGCAATCAGTAAAAAAAGCCTAGAAAATACTAGGTAATAAAACATTATATTCAATTATTATTGTTATTCAATTTTAAACTCTTTGGTATTGAAAGTTTGATTTAATAGCAGTTTATGTGTTAAGTTTATGGAAGAAAATCTTTACCACCTGCACCTGCACCTCACTTGGACTTGTGATCCTCTTGGCTTAGCCTCCTGAGTTGCTAGGATTGTAGGCATGCACCACCCATGTCTGATATTTATTCTCATTACAGAGGAAAAACTAACACCCAAATGCTCATACTACAGGACCTGTTTTCTTTAGATTTTTATCACTTAAAAACAGCAGAGAAAATTCCCTTTAGTGTTATCTAAAGGAAATTAAACAATTCACTTTTAACAGAAATACATCAGCTCAGTGAAAGTCCTACACACACACACCCCTTGAAAAGTATCTTGAAAGAAAGATCAAAACCCTTTTTTAAAATCCTTATAGGATCAAAAATTCCCATTTTCCTTGGGAAGTTCCCCTGATTCATAAAATACAAAAAGTCTAAGGATTCAGACCTGATGAAAACTGAAGGAAAGTACATTAACAATTGTGTTTATCAATATTTTAGAAGAACAAAGCTTAAAATCGTAGCTGGTCAGTTGAGCCGGATGTGACACATTCTGAGACAATTTCTCTGCCCTGATTCCTATCGGGCATAAAAATAAATCTAACCAGTGACCAGGAAGAGCTGTCCTAGGCCACCTAAAAATGAAAGTCAATCCAACTTCTGAAAACAATGAATCAGAAGAATGAAAAATAGAGCAGGTTTGAGGACAAGGGAAAGGAACTTTTAAATTCTAGGAACAAGAAAAAGGAATCTGCCTTGCAAGCTGCTAGGGACAGCTTCCCCCCCCCCCCCAGCAGCAATGCCATTCACCATTCACAGAACCTTCTATCTCTCAGTGTTGCTCCAGGTGCTGTAGAGTCCCTGGCTGCCAGGTACCTCGGCTGGAAGCTAAGTGCATCCACTTAAGCAGGTCAGGCATGTCTGAAGAGATTTGGGCAAATCTATTCTCCTGAAGATGCTGAGGAGATCCTCCTGGAAAATAACTCCCCTAAGAAAAGAAAGAGGCCGACACCATGCACTTAACCCAGTACAGAAGCCTTAGTCATTGGAAGGGAGATGTTGAGTTTATTCAGTCCTCCCTACTTCCTTGCCATTTGGGTTTATCCCCTGTCCATGGATCTGGGTGGGGAGGGGAGAGAGCAAGCAGGGCGAGAGAGTGGGCACCTTAGTACTTTTATGACCATTTCCCATAAAACTGAGTCAAGTTTGGTTTCCAGCAACATGACTTGGGTGATCTCTAATTCAGTGTAACAAATTGGAGGACAGCGCATGCCCTTTCCTTCCACTATACAAATAGTTTTAGCACTTTAGGGGATATGGTAGAAAGAGAAGTGCCCCGCAGGTGTCTAGAGCCCCTTGGTGGGAGGTGGCAGATACTTCAAAAGCGACAGTGGGATCTGCTGGATGTCCATAGTAGCTGGCTAGGTATATTCTCTAAGAGTTCCCAGAAATTCTCCATTCCTTCTATAGAGTCTAGGGATGGAGACAGATGTATTAGACAAGAGAACATAAGCTGTCTTAATGAACATGGCCTTGTCAAACTGTGACTGGTCTAGGGAATGTGAAGGAGCAGATGTCATTTCTAGGAAGCTTCACTATCTCTGCCCCCAAAAGCTGGTGAAATACCCTTTTAAAAAAATTCTTAGTTGTCAATAGACCTTTATTTTGTTTATTTATATGTGGTGCTGAGAATTAAACCCAGTGCCTTACACATGCTAGACAAGTGCTCTACCACTGAGCCACAACCCCAGCCCTGAAATACCCTTTAAAAAAATATTTTTTTTGAGGTGCTGGGAATTGAACCCATAACCTTACACATGCCAGGCAAGTGCTTTACCACTGAGCTACCTACACCCCCAACCCAGAATTATACTTTTAATTTCACTCACGGAATTCATTCCCACATACCAAGAATGAATGACCAGGGAAAATGATCTATTATATACGCAAGATTGTTATTTAATCCTTTGGAAGTCAGAGGAAACTGAACTAGAGAAGGTAAGTAATTTGCCAAAGTTACTAGGAGAGTCAGCTCTCTTGGACTCCAAATCTGTGCCCTTTTTACTGTTCCATAGTTGCCAGAGTTACGTGCTACCAAATAATCTCAGACACTTAATGAGCTCCTACTTTGTTCGTTATGATCTCATTTAGTTTTTTTCACAACAATTCAGTGAGTTGAGATTGCTATTAGCCTCCATTGATTTAGAGAGTCAAGTGACTTGATCAAAGTTACAAAGCCTGCAAGAAGAAATATGGCTTGAGCTCAGGTCTTCTGTTGTCAACTGTTTCCATTCACTTATATACAATGGAAAACCAGAAAGTTAAAAGAGTTTGCCCAACACCACACAACCAGCCACCACCGACTAGAATTTGAAATCAAATCACAAAGCTTCCAGTCTGATGTTCTTTCTACCTCCTTAAGTAGTGATGGAGAGACTACAATTTGTACCTATTATCTATGTCTTTACATGATAAACTATAAAGTACTGGTTAATTTGATGACTGCTACTCTGGAGAATAATGTTTTCTCTCATTTGAATCTTTATTTTTCATTTGAGCAAATCCTTGAACATGGCTACTAAAGAATAGAGACTCTTTTGGCCTTCATAAATCTAACAAAAATGACTTCCCCTGTGTTCAGTAGACATCAAGTACCTGGGATAGATGCTTTACTCTAAGATATTTTTAGGCCAGAACCTATAACCAAAACTCAAACTATATCAGTTGGCTTAAATTGAGAACAAAGGCAGGTGAAGCCTATAAGAAAAAAAAAAAAAGCTTAAAGGAAATAGATACCAAATAGTGAATAAAGGTTAAGAACATTTTTTTCCCACAATATCTTTATTTTATTTTTATGTGGTGCTGAGGATTGAACTCAGTGCCTCACATGTGCTAGGCACTCTATCATTGAGCCACAACACCAGCCCCAAAGGACAATATTTTTTAATAAAGTCAAGGAGAATGTATGTCATGAAACACAATAAGACAACAGATCACATGACCAGAATTTATTAGGATATAGGTAAGTAGAATCAAAACAGGGAAGAGAAGGGTATTGTGTACTAAGGATAGCCAATAGATGCTAGACTCTCAACTAATTAGATGACCTTGCATATGCAAAAATCCAGCCAATTTTCAGATAAGGTGTGAGATCTGTCTCAACTAGATTAAACATTGTTTATGTGTAAATAGGCTGATTTCCTCATATGCTCCCTAAACTATATAATGTATTAAAAAATAACCATATTTGAAAGATGACTGATGGCTCTGTCTTCATCATTTTGAAAACAAGAGATATCAGATTCAGCTTTCGCTACTTTCCTTAAAGAGCGAACAACTGACTCCAATCAGACAAACCATCAAAATGCATTTTAAATCCAAAATTGATACAAGGGTCTACAGGAGAGTCTCAACTCTGTTCATTTGTCTCACCTGAAGAATTAAAAATAAATACTGCTGCCTAAACCACCAACAGAGACTCTAATTTAAGGAGGGTGAAGGGTAGGGGGAGATAGTAAGCAACTATATTTCAAAAATTCTTCCATTGTGGGCTGATGTCTGCTCTATAGTTTTCCAATATCAGTCCTGTATAAGTGTATAGTTCTTTAAATAATCAACTGGCCCACTAGAGCATACAAGCTCAACTAAAGAAAAGCCCTAACTCTTGGGAAATTTAGTCATGTCATGCTACAACCTCTGTCAGATAGTAGTGTTATTTATTTTTTTTTACTTTAGTTATATTATCACTGTCTTCTTTCTTAATAAACGTATAACCTCAGAGATAATGAATCACATTTCTAATAAGAAATCATAACAAGCTGGTGGCAAACCTCTTAACCTTAATGAACATGACAAAAACCTTTTCGAATCTTATTGTTAATTTAAAGTTTTTGCTTTAACAATTCTCTCTGTTAATCCATTGTGCCCCTTTCTTGTGCGTGGTGTGATGGCGCTCAGCATGTCTGCTGTCTTTGTTCTTATATTCATCTACTCCTTTGTAATGTGGTAATTAATTTTAAGATGAAAGCTAATGCTGGCTGTGAGAGTACTGAGCTATTAATACTTCTGGCTAATGTACCACTAGAAGACCGGGCACAGTAAAACAGAAAAACAGTTCTTTTTTTTTTTATGTTCTTTCATTGGCTCATTATTACAATTAGGGGAACATTATGCAAAATTTTTCTCTTAAGCATAAATCAGAATAGAGATGGAAAAAGTAAAAAGAATAAATTCAGATGACAAACCAAGTTTTCAGAAGACAGCAAGTTTAAATTATTTTTTTTGTCCTGAAAAGAGCAGGAGTTGAGCACTCCAAGCCAGACCCACTGGTGAAGGGCAAGTCTTTGGGGTTCAGTATACCACTGAGGTGACAAGCAAAATAATGTGCAGTTTGTGTGGATGTGCCGTTTTCGGAAGAGATACTCATTACCTTGGCAAAAAGCTTTTCCAGTTCTATTGGAATCCACTGTATTAAAAAAAAATCAGATGAATCTGGCAGTATGAATGAACTCAAAGTGCTTTCCCCTACTAATCAGTCCTCAGGACCAGACTGGTTATACAGAGATCCTTTAGATCCAAAGCATGAGGGAGGCATCAGCTCTGATCATCAGGATCCTGAGGCCACCAGCCATGTCAATTACAATTGCTCATGGTTGTTGAGACTTACTACATAGCAGGTATGTTATTTGTATTACCTTATTTAATCCCCACAAAATTGTCTTAACTAAGTTAAATGATTATTTACATATACTGCAATGATGGCTTATTATTTACATATAATGCAATGATGGCATATTATAGTATAACGAGATAATATACTAATTTTTGCATAATTTACAGGGTCATACAGCTACTAAATGACCAAGTTGGGATTTAAGAAGGTATCTGTTTGACTCGAGAATCTTCATGCCAAACTGTGCCAACTTCATGTCATCTGGAAGGATGAAGAAACTCCACGGCAGATAGTCTGGGTCAGGGAAAGGATAGCACTGTAAGTTTAAAGCTTCAGGAACATAGCATTAATTATATCTTACTTATAGATGTTTAAAAGTGCTACCTATATAAGAACACCAAAAGTACTAAGTTTTGTTGTGAGCTTATATATCATAAAAACAATAAACAATCTTACTGGAGTGAGATGGTATCTTAGGGTAGTTTTGATTTGCATTTCTCTGACTGCTAGAGATGGTGAGCATTTTTTCATGTACTTATTGATTGATTGCATGTCCTCCTCTGAGAAGTGTCTGTTCAGGTCCTTGGCCCATTTATTGATTGGGTTATTTGTAATCTTATTGTCTAATTTTTTGAGTTCTTTGTATATTCTGGTTATTAGGGCTCTATCTGAAAACTACCCTAAGATACCATCTCACTCCAGTAAGATTGGCAGCCATAAGGAAGTCAAACAACAATAAGTGCTGGAGAGGATGCAGGGAAAAGGGCACTCTTGTTCATTGCTGGTGGGACTGCAAATTGGTGCAGCCAATTTGGAAAGCAGTATGGAGATTTCTTGGAAAGCTGGGAATGGAACCACCATTTGACCCAGCTATTCCCCTTCTCGGTCTATTCCCTAAAGACCTAATAAGAGCATGCTACAGGGACACTGCTACATCGATGTTCATAGCAGCACAATTCACGATAGCAAGATTGTGGAATCAGCCTAGATGCCCTTCAATAGATGAATGGATAAAAAAAATGTGGCATTTATACACAATGGAGTATTACTCTGCATTAAAAAATGACAAAATCATAGAATTTGGAGGGAAATGGATGGCATTAGAGCAGATTATGCTAAGTGAAGCTAGTCAATCTTTAAAAAACAAATACCAAATGACCCCTTTGATATAAGGGGAGTAAACAAGGACAGGGTAGGGACGAAGAGCTTGAGAAGAAGATGTACATTAAACAGGGATGAGAGGTGGGAGGGAAAGGGAGTGAGAAGGGAAATCGCATGGAAATGGAAGGCGATCCTCAGGGTTATACATAAGGACATATAAGAGGAAAGGAGGGGTAAGACAAGATAATACAAATCGAAGAAATGATTTACAGTAGAAGGGGTAGAGAGAGAAAAGGGGAGGGGAGGGGAGGGGAGGGGGGATAGTAGAGAATAGGACAGACAGCAGAATACATCAGACACTAGAAAGGCAATTTGTCAATCAATGGAAGGGTAACTGATGTGATTCAGCAATCTGTATATGGGGTATAATTGGGAGTTCATAACCCACTTGAATCAAATTGTGAAATATGATGTATTAAGAACTATGTAATGTTTTGAACGACCAACAATAAAAAAAATAAATAAAAATAAAAAAAAAGATAAACATGACAGTAGACTATATTTTGACATATTATACATACATGGAGTATAACTTCCCATCCGTGGTTGTACATGATTGGAGTTACATTGGTCATGTATTCATATGTGAACATAGGAAAGTTATGTCTGATTCATTCTACTGGCAAGACCCCATCTTGAAAAAAAAAACAATAAACAACAAAAAAAACAAAAAACAAAACAAAAAAAAACAATAAACAATATCTTAACTCTTATAGACTATGAAAATACTTAGATATGTCCTACAAAATATCCACAAATCTATTTAGTCCTCACAATTTACAGTGACTTTTCCTCACGAAACAGCATTATACACTTTAAAATTAAATTTACTCTTTACTTGTTTAATTATTAACATCAGAAACGTTTATAAACTATTTTAATTTATTTAATTATTAATATCAGAAATGTTTGGAAACTATATCTATTTTAGGTAACTATTTTAACACTGATGGTAATACTGATGACATGTTTTAGAAACATGAAGTAGTCTAGTGAGGCTCATTTGAGGGCATGAGGAAGGGAATAAGACACACTGAAAAGACTGGCGACAGTCAGCTTGCTATTTAAGTTAAGGAGTGTCACAGGAAATTTTAGGCAGAGGACTGACATTATTTTTTATTGGTTTTTGCCTACATTCACATCAGACAGATGATGTGCTGATAACAAAACTAAGCTTGAGAGAAGCACATTTCACAATAACATGAAACCCCTATCATCACACTTAGGAACCACAGAAGGATCTGACATTGTTTTAATGAGGTCTGTAGAAACTTAAAAAGTCAATTTACAAATACCAGAAATAAGTTGTTTTTAAGTTATATTTTTATGCATCCTTATTTATTTAATCTAATTAATTAAGTAATTTTGGTCCTGGGCATTGAACCCCTAAGCTGTATCCTCACACATCCTCAGCTCTTTTTGCTTTTTATTTTGAGACAGGGTCTCTTAAGTCACTGAGGCAGACCTCCAACTTACAATCTCCTGCCTCAGCTTTCCAAGTCCCTGGGATTACATGGTGGCATGTGCCACCAAATTACCAAAGATGATGAGGAATACTCAAACCCAGGACCCTTTTTCACTAACTGGTCTCTGCTTCTCTAAAACTATAAAGCTTCATTCTCTCAAACCAGCCCACTCCATGGAATTATAGCTTTGGGTATAATACAATTCAATAGCAAGAATCCAAGCAAGAGACTAGGTAAAAATTTTAAAAATAGTACAAAAAGAGAGTTCAGTTTCTGGTCTGGCATGTAAGGAACTTGGAATCATCAACCCATCCTAACAACAATTTAAGCTGAACATTGAAAAATCCACATGTCCTTTTAGATCTGTCAGAGAAGTGAGGTCACAGGGAAAAAATACTGCTCCAAAATTAGAAAGAAAGACAAATTCAGAGAAACACGACTTACTGAAGCAGAAACCCATGAGCAGAAACCTCTGTGGGAACTAGTGCTGGGGTATAAAAACCTAAACTCGAGTTGAACAGTTGCTGGAGGCTCAATGTGGGTGAGTCTGAGCGTTAAAAACCCCAGGAGGACCCAGTCACGGGGGCAGGTACCCACAGTTCTCTGAGTTTTGCCTCCAGGAGCGCAACCAAGTTCTCATAATGAATACTGAAAAACAAAAAGCATCCCCTCATTCTTCTGACAGGGAGAGGAGGAAAGTAACCATTTGGAATACGCCCGAGCACTCTGTGCTTAACAAGTTCTGCATTTAAGGTCACTATTTTCCTAGTTCCTAAATTGCTCCCCCTGCCCCAAGAGCCTAAGTAACACAAGGGAAGAGAAGCACCCAAGTCCAGCCCACTTATCCATCCTGTCACACCTGGGTCAGGGGGGATGTGGAGAAACACTTGTGAAGCACAGTCTGGAGGCATAAGTTCCATGAAAGACCGAGACCTAACCATAGTTAGGACTACAGAGTATTTCCCTTCCCCCTCACCCTGTACCATATTACCAAAAATAAAAGGTTTTTTTTTTTTGCCCTGTTTATGTTGGGTTATCAAAAATAATATAACAAGTCATGCTAAAAAGCAAAAACCAGAGTCTGAAGATAGAACAAACACAAGGACCAGATTTATATGTGGCGGAGAAGTAGGAATTAACTGATGGAATTCAAAACAGCTATTTTGAATTAAGATACTAAGGGTTTTGATTAAGATACTAAAGAAATGGCTAGCCCACAAGAACAAAGGAGCAAGGTAAGCAGAGAGACTGAAATTCTTAGGAAGAATTAAAAAATTGTTCGGGATCAGAACCACTATGGCAGCAGTCAAGGATGCCTTTGATGGGCTCATTAGTAGACCCAATACTGCTGAGGAAAGACTTTCTAACCTTGGAAGTATGTCAATAAAAACTTCCAAAATGGAAAAGCAAAGAGAAATAAGACTAAAAAGAAAGTAATAGAATATTCAAGAACTATGGGATTACAAAAGAAGTTACATGGGCATGATGGAAATACCAAAGGAGAATAAAGAAAGGAAGAAACGTGTGAAGCCATAATGACTGAGAATTTCCCCCAAACTAATGTCAGACAAATCACAGATCCAGGAAACTCAGAATGTGGCACAGGATAAATGCCAAAAACAAAACAAAACAAAAACCCCACACTCATGTATATCATATACAAAATGTAGAGGATCAAAGATGGAGAAAAAAATCTGAAAGAAGTCAGAGGGAAAAAAATCTTAGCTAAAGAGGAGGAAAGACAATAATTAGATCTCATTTTTTAGAATCCAGCCAAACAAGAAGAGAGTGGAGGGAAATAGGGTTGAGAGAGGAAACAAAAATAAATAAATAAATGCCAACCTAGAATTCTGTATCTCATGAGCTTACCCTTCAAAAGTGAAAAATAAATTTCACTGAAAAAAGACTTTCTCAGGCAAACAAAAATTGAAGGAATTTGTGTTTAGTAGATGATCTTGCAAGCAATGTTAAATTCTTCAGAGAGAAAGAAAATAATATGTTAGAATCTTGGATCCACATAAAAGAAAGACATCAGAGGAAACAAGTAAACGTAAAATGGAAGTATTTGTTTTTCTTATTTTAAAATGACTTAATAGAAAACACTTTGATATAATAATAGCAACAATATTTTCAATGCTTGTTTATGATGTGTATTATGTATGTATATGTATCCTTATGTTTAAGTGAAATTAATAACAGTAATGATAGATAAAAGTTATTACATTTGTACTACCCATGGAGAGGTCCATTGTTATTTGAAACTGGACTTGAATTAGTTGTACATTCAAAAAAAATAAGAAAAAGAAATGCAATTTATATGCTGAGAAAAGAGAGAAAATGGACTCATAAAATGCTCCATTAAAACCACACAAGACAGAAAAAGATTGGAAAAAAATCAAAACAAAGAAGAACATACGGGAAACAAAACAAATATGGCAGATATTAATCCAACTATATCAGTATCACTTTAAACATCAACAGTCTAAATACAAAAGTTTAAACACAGCTTGTCAAAGTGGATCAAAAACCAAGACCCAACAATGTGCTATTTACAAGAAATCCATTTACTATCAAGACATATGTACACATCCCTGTGCATGGTCCTATCCTTGGGCCTTATCTCTAGCAATGCCACACATGTTGATTATCTTATTTCATTTACCACTACTCCCTCATTCTCTCTCTCTCTGGTTATAATGCCTTCTGAGCTCTAGACCTTCATTTTGTAGTTCCGTTTCAGAATTCTATTTTAATATCTCAAAAGTGGCTCATACTTGTATTTCCCAAAACATCTTCCTCTTGTGTCCTTCAGAGCCAATGATATTTTTCTCCACAGTGCTACCTAAGCTAGATATATGGGATGCATTGCTGATTTCATTTTTCTGGAAGTTTCCACAAACACTATATCTTTTGACACCCCCATCACCACCACATATATCCTTTATTTTCTCTACGTCCATTGCTCCTCTGGAATATTACTGCCATCCTTTAGTTCAAGGCTTCTTTCATCTTGAATAGACTCGTCTTTGGTTGCTTTGACTCTGGACTTCCCTCCTTCTGATCTCTACATTCTCTTTACAAACATATACTGGACTACACCATCGCACCGCCTACAACTCCAATATTATCTAAATCTATGGTATTCCTTTGCTGGCATGTCTTTAGAGATTCTAAAGAAATGAAGTATGCATTTTCCAATGCTGAAAGCTTGAACAAACTGGTTAAAACTGAGAAAATTTGAAATAATATTAATTATTTGGTGAATTATTTAATTGATTTACTAAAAGGTGTCTACTGAGTATTGTTGTTATGTATTCAGCTATATGTTAGACATTATCTCCATTTTATATTAATATGATAAAAATTAAGGAATGTCTCCTTGCTTTGTTATCCATAATCTGTCTAACAAATTGATTTTCTGCATTTGGTAATGAGCAGCTGATAGGTGCTAAAATAACTTTTGCAGTGATTTTAATATAATAGCAAAACTTACTAGTTTGTATTCATCCAACAATTCTGGGGTTTTGTGTGTGTGTGTGTGTGTGCTATTTTAAATGTGTATTGCCAGCCACTGTGGAAAATAGAAAAGTCAGCGACAGAATTTTTTAATGTTTTTAGCATATTTTCCAGAGACACTTGATTACCTAAAATTTATTTTAGGACCCATGATGTTATTGATGAAATAAAACATCTATTTACCTCACACACTTCATAATATCTAGTAAATCCATGCCTCTATTGTCAGTGATTGAGGAGAGGAAAAAATAGGAGAAATGACCAATGACTAAGTGACATGAGAAGGTCATTAAGTATCCTCTTGAGAAATCAAGGGAGCTGCTATAAAAATTGATCTGGCTAATAGTTTAGTGCCAAATGCTTACTCACTTCTTGAAGAAATACTTCTTGAAGGAAAATTTACTTCCTTGGAGATTTTGTTTAAATACATAAATACTATATATATTTCCACGCTCTAACCTATTCACAGAGAAATTAGCAGAGAACAGAATTTCAGAGTCATCATAGGACAAGAAAATTTTTATCCTGCAATTTTAAACTCTTGTTACTAGAAAAATCATCTTTTCTTGAAGTCTACTTACAATAAAAGTTTTCTCATTTCATCCTAAACTAATCCCCAAAGAGCTCTTAGGGAGCTCTTGACTACCATACCTGAACAGACATCAGTCAGTACTAAATCACTGAAATTCCATCAAACTGTACAAAATAACTCTGAAATAATAACCCTAGAATACAGCCATGCCCATGTAAACCTTATTGACACACTGATTATTGCCTACAAATTTCTGGAATAGATATATAGCCTATATTCTATAAATACCCCACAATTTAAATAGTTAAGCTTGTGACCTCTTTTCTGAAAATTTGCCTCATAGGTCCTTATCCTAAGTGCAAAAGATGTTAAAATGCCATGGTTTCTAATCCTTGTTCTGTTGTTATAGCAACCACTATACCATAGACATATGGAAAGAAAAGAACAGCATGTAACCATTATCATCAAATTGTCATGACAATTGCTCCATTAAATACAAAATGACAATTTCCAAGTGCTAAAATGTTAAAAATCAAGATAAAAACTCTACCTTCTGATCCCTTCTTCTTTTTTAATATGTATAATGTTGGTGGTAGTAAGGGATAGAATCTGAGAGATCAGAAAACATAAAAGAAGAATATCTTAGAGAGCTATGTAAAATGAGTGTGTGCAAAAGTTAAAATTCAACGTTAGCTAGTAATATTGAGTCATTGAAATACTACTAATTGTAAAGTGGTCAGCCCTAGGTAAGTATAACATACAAGATCAGTGATTTACCCATTCAGTGAAAAACTTCCTCTGTGCATCCTTTGGCCTGAAAGACATGTTTGTAAAATATTCTTTTAGGTCATTCTGAATGGCTATTCCACTAATGCTAGAGGAATCATCATGTAGAACCCTAGGGTTCTGGAGCAAGTCCATGCCATTAGCAGGAGAGAATTATTCACCATTTGGAAAATAGTTCCTGGCATGCTACCAGCCACACTTAGAGACAGAGGATCTGATCAAGAAGCAACAAGTAATCAAGTGATAGGAACTCTTTATCCTGAATTGAGCTTTGTCAGCTTCACCAAATCCTAACAATAGGTGGGCCCAGCAACAATTCATTGTAAGACTGAAACAGGATATCTGGAAGCAAGTATCAGCATGGGTTAGAGGACATAAGTAGCTGCAGGAACAAGTGTCCCAGAACCACATATCATCCAACACTGCTGTAAGGGTCTTTACCTTTAGCTTATATCTATAGCCACGAGGGCAGGGGTTTCCTTTACAACAGCTAGTGGAAGAATTAAAAAAAAAAATGATAAACTTGGTTTATAGATAGGTCGGCTCAATGTGGACTACTACAAACAGGACTGCTGCTGCTCTGGTACCCCATTTTGGGGTAGCCCTAAAATTCAGCAGCAAGGGGATATCCTTCCAAGGAGCAAAATATCTTTGTGCAAGAGGGGAGGTGCTCAAACTGAGAATACACATAGATTCATGAGTAATGTGAATGGTTTGGCTGGATATTTAGGTGGCTAGAAAGGGAAATATTTGAAGATCAGGGATAAGATAAGATAAGGGATAAGGTAAGATCTTGGAGGAGGGGCACACCAAGAGAGTGCTTATAAAGCCTGAAGATCTTTGTATCACATATTAACATTCAAGAGATGCCATTTCTCATTGAAAAGGCAGTGAAAAACCAAGGCACAGAATGACTCAGTCATAACATCATCTAACTTCTGTCATCAGCCACTCCTGGGTTGCACGAGGGGGCATGACAGAACAGACATGTTGCAGTGATGAAGGCTAGGCAGGGTGACATGGTTCCCCTTTGCCACAGCTGATCTCACTATTGCTTCTCCCAGATGTCCAGCCTTCTGGACACTGAGCCCCATTCCTTAAAGAGAACCAGCAGGCCCTTAAAATCAACTCGGAAGATAGGATCATTTGGAAAGTTGTCACAGAGTCGCAATTTGGAACTGATCCCAGGACAAGGCTGATATTTTTGGTTTATATTGGAAATTTAAATTTCCTTTTTGATAGTCAGATGTTAAAGACATTAATTTTAATATTTCCTATTAAAAATTAATTTTTAGTTTGACAGTCAACACCAAGTAAAATGTTGCTAGGTCTTGCTCGCTAAAATGGAAATGGATCCAAGCTG
Source organism: Urocitellus parryii (assembly GCF_045843805.1). Lineage (NCBI taxonomy): Eukaryota > Metazoa > Chordata > Mammalia > Rodentia > Sciuridae > Urocitellus > Urocitellus parryii. Next base: position 84,807,337 of record NC_135541.1, on the reverse strand, counting down.
ACATCAGTCATCAATCAGTCCTCAGCATGACTAACTCATTTTGGTGAGATCTGGATATTAATGAGACCAAAGTTTAAGTCCCTGGCCTTTCTAAAAATTTTTATTTTAAGGATCCATATTTTATTTTAGGATATTTCTGCAGCAGGAACTGTCTGGTACAGGCCATTCATCTGCTGCTTACCATTCTAATCCCTACTCAGATCGGTAAAGTAGATAGAAAATGATTTTGTGCTTCCTCTTTTCTTTGACCCCAAGTTGTAGAACTCCTTAATGTTGTCCCTGGTGCCCTTATTTCTGATGCTGAACTTGCATCAGTTCAGTAGCTACTACTTTAAATTTGGCCAACTAATAATACCAGTTGGTTAAAAACTGTGAATTAGATACATTAGGCACTCAAAGGGCTCATGGAGTGAATTAATGTGAATATAAATTAACCATTCTGTAAAGTGCAACTCTTTATTTTGTAGGAGTTTCAGAAGATATTTGAAAATTCTCTATATCCCTCATATCTAATGCTGTAACAATTATTCTTTTACTTTTTGAGTATGTTTGATCATCTGTTTCTCTCCAGTTACACTTCCATTACCCCAGTCTATATTACTGCTGTTTATTGCTGATGGTACTTCCAACTGGTGTTATTCCCCTTCCAGTGTATCCTTTAAAGAGCAGTTAACATGGTAGTCAAGTGGAAACCTGATAACTTTATATCACTGCTAAAAACCTTTTAATGGGTGCTCATGAAATTCTTTGAATCTATGAGTCCATTAATTCTGGTGTTTCTAGGGTTACATTAGGGCAGTGATCTGAAAAGTGAAGTCAGGAGACCTCTCTAGAAGCTGTGTTTAAGCAGCAAAGGCACTGAATTGACAAAGCACTTGTTCTTATGTGTGGCTTTGGGAGTTAAGGGGACTTCTGAAGATACCACTACTTCCCAATCTCACTTCTTTCCACAGCTCTTTGCCCTCACTGTGGTCCCTCATTGCTGGCTTCCTTTCAGTTCTTAGAGTGTTCCAAGATCTTTCTATCTGAGGATCTTTGTATTTGCTGCTCTTCCTGCCTAGAGATATTTTATTGTTCTGAATGCTACCTATTCGTCAATTCTCAGCTTAAATGTTATTTCCTCTTGGGATATTTTCCTGACCTTGGGCTAGGGAGGATCCTCCATCATAGACTCTGATCTTCAAATGTGAAGTATAGTCTCCCTCATTAGACCATAGTCTTGGAGATTTTACCCTGATCATTGTAGTATTCCTAGTGCCCAGCTTAGCACCTGATTTTGCTCCATGCACTTGTGTTGAATGAATGAATTGCATGGCATTTGGAAGAGATCTCAAGGATAATGATATTAGATCACAGGTTGATTATTTATATTGCTATGGTCTTGTGGCTAACTAACAGCAATATTAGAGCTAGAATGCTATAAAGAATTCTGATTCTATCTGAACATACCCAGGGTCATTTCCATCCACCTTCTCATCAATGAGCAAGGCTGAAATCTCACCTAAGCCTCACCTTAAGTTTGACCTAAGCTCTCACTGCTTACCAATCTTTGTGTTGTTTTTAGTTTGTCTGTGGCTAATTTTCTCCACACCAGTCCATTTCAGAATGACACTGATATTTTCTGTTTAGTTCCAGATTCTGTGTTTTCCCCACACTGCCTTTCAATGCCCTTTTTCACACATTCTGAACCCTTGGAGTAGACTGCTTCACACACCCCCCCCCCCCGGGTAAGCCCTACTTCAGAACTTGGTCCTTGCACAGTACCCTAGGCCCTGCCTATTCTATATTGTGTTTTGGTGATTTTCCCATTAAATCCAGATTCTAAGGAATTGTATTTGAACTATATTTTCCTAGGGAACAGGCTTATTGTGGTATTAAAGTTTGGATGTCCTACATATATATAGAAGTCTTGCTTACTATGTGACAAACATTGTCCTAAATGTTGTACAGCTTTACACATATTAACTAATTTCATGGCAACAGCCATAACTTGTTCAAGGTCACACAATGATAAGTGATGGAAAAGGACTTGAAGCCAAGTGCTTTTGCTCTAGGGTCCATACCGTCAATCCTACTCTATAAAATCTCTAAGTGAACATGGCCATTTGAATTGCACTAGTAGAAATGAGAGACAGAAGGTGGCCTCCATCACAGGCAAAGAAAAAATAAGCAAGAAAAGACAAGAGAGTAGAAAGAATTAGGGACAGATGATGCTTTTAAGCAGAATGTGTATTTGTGACTTGCACATGTTAAAATATATCCTGCAAGGCTGGGGATGTAGTTAAGTGGTATAGTGCTTGACTAGCATGCATGTGGCTCTGGGTTCAATCCCCAGCACCACCACTACCAAAAAGAAAAAACAGATGTGTCCTGCTGATGTGGTAAGCACCATCTATACCTCCATGATGTGGTAAGCACCATCTATACCTCCAAAGTAAGGATGAGGTATGTATTGTGGCTGAGGAAGTTGAAGAATAGCACTTCAGAACTGTGACAGGTTTTGTGGGAGAAGATGACATATGAGCCCAGCCCCTGTGCCAAGGAGGAACCAAACCCCAGGACCAGACCAAGAGGTTGTAACATGAGTGAGATTCCCAGACTTTCTACTTCATGTAGCTTCTCTAGTGGCACTATGCAACATTCTCAAAACCAAATGGGAAAATCCTTGCATTCAGAGAAAGAGGGAGAGAGGGAGAGAGGGAGAGAGGGAGGGAGAGAGAGAGAGAGGGAGAGAGGGAGAGAGGGAGAGAGGGAGGGAGGGAGAGAGAGAGGGAGAAAGGGAGGAAGGGAGAGAGAGAGAGGGAGAGAGGGAGGGAGGGAGGGAGAGAGAGAGAGGGAGAGAGGGAGAGAGGGAGAGAGGGAGGGAGGGAGAGAGAGAGGGAGAAAGGGAGGGAGGGAGAGAGAGAGAGGGAGAGAGGGAGGGAGGGAGGGAGAGAGAGAGAGAAAGAGAGAGAGAGAGAGAGAGAGAGAGAGAGAGAGAGAGAGAGAACAGGATAAAGGGAATGCTCCCAGTTTTCTCTATTTAGAATGATGTTGGCCTTGAGTTTAACATAAATAATTTTACAATGTTGAGGTATGTTCCTACTATTCCTAGTTTTTCTAGTGTTTTAAACATGAAGGGGTGCTGAATTTTGTCAGCTTTTCCTGCATCTATTGAGATAATCATGTGGTTCTTGTCTTTAAGTCTATTGATATGATGAATTACATTTATTGATTTCTGTATGTTGAACCAATCTTGCATCCCTGGGATGAACCCCACTTGATTGTGGTGCACTGTCTTTTTAGTATATTTTTGTATGTGATTTTCTGGGATTTTTTAAGAATTAAAATTTTCTTTAATTTTAATTCTTAAAAGAATTTTTAAGAATTTCTGCATCTATGTTTATGAGGAATATTAGTCTGAAGTTTTATTTCCTTGAAGTGTCTTTGTCTGGTTTGGGAATCAGGGTGATACTAGATTCGTAGAATAAATTTGGAAGGGTTCCCTCTTTTTGTATTTCATGGAATAATTTGATATTTGTGTAAGTTCTTCTTTGAAGGTCTGGTAGAATTCAGCTGAGAATCCATCTGGACCTGGGTTTTGTTGTTGTTGTTGTTGTTGGCAAGCTTTTGATGACATCTTCAATTTCAGTGCTTGAAATTGATCTGTTTAAATTTTTCATCTTCCTGTTTTAATTTGGGAAGGTCATATATCTCTAGAAATTTGTCAATGTCATCATGATTCTCTATTTTATTGGAGAATAGATTTTCAAAGTAGTTTCTGATTATTGTATTTCAGTGATATTTCCTTTTTAATCATGAATTTTAGTGGTTTGGTACATGACTAGTGTAACTCCACATCATGTTCAACCACAAGAATGAGATAAAAATTGTAATGGGTTGCACTCCATGTATGTATAATATGTCAAAATAACCTTATAAAATAAAATAGGAATATTAGTCTAGAAAGAGCAAATAAAAATTTTACAGAAGGGAAAAAAGAATAGAATAAAGGGTGAAAGAGGACAGGAGAGAAGGTGAAGGCAGATGTAAGGAAAGATAGGAATGAAGAATAGGTAATATAAAGATAAGGCTAGGTTTATGATATAGAATTTAAGGACTCATCAAAAGAAGTTTCTAATAGATTTCATTATTTTTTAAAATGTGGACTACAGGATTAAAAATATTTTTTGGCTTTTATTAATATTTCTATTTCTGTTTCTAAAACATAACTGCTATGTACAAATAGTAATGGCATATGTATGACTACTATTGTCATTCTCTGTATTTTCCTTTAACCCTATTGTGGTCTGGATATTAGGCATCTCCCCAAAAGCTCCTGTGTTAATGCTGAAATATTCAGAGGTGAAATGATTAGACCTTATGAGAGACCTAACCTAATCATTCAATCCTAGTTTGAATGGACTGAACGGCTGGTGACTGTAGGCATGTAGGGCTTGGCTGAATGAGGTGGGTCCCTGGAGGTATGCCCTGACAGAGTTATTCTTCCTTGGGGCTCATTCCTCCTTCCCCCTCTCTCTGCTTCTTGGCTGCCATGAGCAACAGCTTTTCTCTGCAGAACCCTTAGGTCATGATGTGCCTCCTCACTTTGGGCCCAGAGCAATGGCATCTATGGACTGAGACCTCTGAACCCATGATAAATTTAACCCAGATAAATGTTTTCTCCTCTGTGTTGCTCTGGTCAGGTATTTTCTTCATGGAAATGAAAAACCAATGAACACAAACACTGCTGGTTTCATCAGAGTGTTCATGCAGCATTTCCTGTGGCTTATCTCCTCACTTCTCTTGAAGCCGAAGCTTCCCCTGCTCTAAATGTATGCCATGTCCCAAATGGGCAGCTCTCTTGGACACCAAGAATTTGCTGATACTGAATGACTGGGGTAAGGGAGTGGGGCTGGCTCAGAATGATCTTACTCCTTTTCTAGAAAATCAAGACCAATCCTGTTATAGACTTCGTTTCTGTGCACTAAGGCAGCACATGGTTGCAAAAAATAAAACTTTAATCACAGTGTTGAAAATAAACTATGACATGGTTAGACTTTTTGCTAACTCTTAATTTGAACAGAATGACACCAGAGAAAGGTGGGCTTATGAGTCTTAAGTAGAAAGTGAATATGGCATCCAACAGATCCCCAGTGGAGAGTTAATCCATGTGGAATGTGTGAGTTGGGAGTGGTGTCAAATCCTCTCTGATAACATAGATGTCATGCCCAGTAGAGTTGGCACATTTCACAGGTGAATATTATAATCCCATAAAGCATTTTGAGTCTGCAGGACATAAGTCATGACAAAATCTCAAGGAATATTATCTTTTTCTCTCTTTTCAGGGGAGCTCAATTTTTGCATCTCACCTGCAGAATTGTGTGATATACAGAACAAATAAGATGCCATAAAGTGAAAGAAATATCAAAATATAAAACCAAATACATGTCAGAAAGTGCTAATTTCATCACCTAAATTATATTGTTCATTTTAGTAGCTGGCTGAAAGATAAAAAATCTGAAATTATGTCTTCTCTAAAGTCAAGCTGATGGCCTTAAAATTATTCTCAATGCTTTCTTCTTGTATTCTAAGTTTTCTTCACTATGAACTATATATTTGAAATATGTTTGCCAGTTTATTTTTTATAGATTTTGTACAGTAGATCAATATTTTTTTCCTGTTAAACCAATTTTTAACATTTGAAAAAAGAATATCATCTGACCAAATCAGCTACAAATGTTTTTTACTTCCATGTAGAAGAGTGGTTCCTAACAAATTTATTTCAGTCTATTCATTTAAAAATTGATTTGGTAAATAACGGATATATACTTATTGCAAACCTACTGATATGAGCAGAAATAGCCTATTCTTATTTTCATACATATTAGTAAGCTCTGTAGAGTTGTTTTCTTTATATAATTGCATATGACTTCATTCTTAGATAAATAGGTCAAATTTTCTTATTTTTCTATGTGGTTGCATTCACTATAACAATGCTAACTATGCTCTGGAACACATTTCCTTCCTTCTATTTCTTTTCTTTCACTTTATCTTCTTGTATATTCTATTTTTATTTGCTTTCTTCTGTTCACTTGAACTTTACAGACCTTGAACTTGGCTATATTTACTCCTCCTATATGTACTTCCAAGTTAGAAAAGGATGCTGGTGTCCAAAAACTGCATACGTTGATATCTTTACTCAGCCCCGTTACAAGTATGAGATTATTTTTAACAAGAGTTAATTTGTTATAAGTCATGCAAATTTCACCAACAAGTTGGTCCTCGCCATACCCAGGTTCTGCAATACTTCTTAAAAAATGATAAATGAGATCTGTAAATATAAGTAATTTATTTAGATAAACATGTTTAAAGAAATCAATTTACAAGTAGTACATTCTCTCAGTTCCTACATAATGCTCTGAGGCACACAATTGTAGATTGAGATGTCAACAAATACTGAACATCTATACCATTCCTCACTCTGCAGAGTGTCTCTCATACCTCCAGATATTCAGCTATCACTTAAATCTTCTTTAACTTAAAGGTGAGAGATAGTGAGACATTTTGTTGGGGTGTCATCTCAGGTGTTGAACCCTTACTTGTGGGACAGGCCTTCCCACTTTTCCTGCCAATCTTGCTGCTATGGTAGCCAAGCAAAGAAGCATAACCTAGTTTCAGAACAAAGTCCATCTCATAGTGTTGTCAGCTTGACTAGCATGTCTTTGTGAATTCCAGAAAAATTTGCCTTTTTGCCTTTTGATACTCTGAATACTCATTCTCAATCGGAACGTGTGTGTGCACGCACACATTTTCTGTGTGTGTATGTGTTAACGTGGATTGTTCTTCCAGTTCTGACCAGAACCTGAATATCCTTTTCTTTATTTTTTTTTTCTTTGATCAGTTCGCCTTCTAAATATACTGGTAACTGTACATCTTCAACTTGTTGCCTGATTTCTCTAGGAACTTAAAAATCTGTCTGACTCTTGTTTCTTAAAAATACAAGGCACCAGCAGCATTTTATTTTCAAGGAGTCATACAAATACTATGTTATTGGGAGAAGCAGATGAAGTTGCGCATTTTGCTAGGGATTTTCCTCTGATCTGAGATAATTCCTGTCCATGCTACCTCTGCCTAACGTGACTGGTGTTTCCTTTTCACTTCTTCCCTTTCAGTGTCCAGAGAAAATTGGGTCATGTTGAGGCAAAAGTCAAGCTTTACTACTCCTGCTCCAGGCAGGCCTTGGCTACAGGCTGTGGGGCACTTTCTGCTCTTAGGGCAGTTTGGCAAAGGGATTCCAAGAGCCCATTGGTAGTTCTCTGAAGATGAAAGGCAACAGCCTGTAGGAGTCAAGCATGCAGATGCTGGGAGATGGATACACAGAAACCATGGAATGGATTTCAGAGCATCTGGGTGAAGTGACGCAACAAGTTTTATACAAGCTGACAAAATCAGTTGGCCCATCCTCCTCATTATTTCTAAACTGAGAACTTGGGAAATTTGTCTGTGGTGCTCATTGTGAGTCACTATGCCCTTACAGCAATCAATCCGCTATACAGATTTCTATTTCGGCAGCATGTGACAAATCTGTCACATGACTGTAACTAATAGTCATTCCAGTAGCAAATACTCTGTTTCTATCCTGAAATGAGAGGAAAAATGAGGAGATATAAACCAATTTAGCTGTCTTTACAGACTGAGCTGCAAACATCAGCTTTCCAACCTCAGCACTGTCCTCACTTGCCAGTAGTTGTTAAAACACATTACAAAAACATTCTTCCTGATGAAATACCATGTTGCCTGGATGGTACTGCTCATTCTCTCCTATTTCTGATATCAGCAGGGGCTCTGTTTGTTTTACTGTGGATATTGGGTAGTTCTATGAGGATCTATTAAGAACAGTGTTAGGATTATGGGTTTAATATTTAGGAATATGATAAGCTCTAGAAACTACTGCTAAGTAGGTGTTCGTGATAATGAGAATGTTGAGAGTAAGCAGTGATGTATATGATTTTTCAAATGGTAAATGAATCCTACACAGTGAATGCAGAGCAGATAGTGTTTAATATCTAGGCTTTTTGTCTTCAAAGTTGTTTCTGGGGAGATATTGCTAATACTCTATAATATGTCACCATTAAAGTTACATTGGAGGAGTATGGACAAAATACTGGCATGCTTGCCTCAAATGGACCTCATTTCTCCCTGTCCTACATCCAGAGTCTTCAAAAGGCTGGTTATTTAATCAATGTAAAAAACATATAGAGTCATGCAAAATAGTTGAAAGAAAGATTGTCATAAGCGGCCAAACTTAAGTTCATTTTTCCAAGATGATCCTACCTCAGTCTCAGTGTATTCATTAGTGCTATTTGCCAAATACTCCCATTTCTGCCCCATTCTGAACACATAGAAGGCTTCCACTTCCATGGCCCCTTTTTGTTTGGAACAGGATCATGTGACCAGTTCTGCCCAATGAGTTGCCAGCAAAATGAGGAGTCACTTTTGGATTGAAACACTTGATTTTCATAGTGGACACCTCCACCCTCAGATCTTTCTCTTTCCCCTTGTATGACAGCTAATGAGTTTAAGATAATGGCTTTCCCATAAACCTGAGCAATTGACTTAGATGAGTTGAGTCCCCTCTCCTTGACCCTTCTAGCACAAAGTAAATGTGAAGCATGAACAAGGCACAAACCTTTGCTGTATGAAGCCACTGAATTTTCCAGGTCATTGTAACCTATGTTGACCAATGTTTATGCTCATGGAGAAGTACAGATATAAATTACCAGATGGATGTAACAGGAAAAGGAGAATACCTCAAAGTGGAATGCTTCTGACCACAAGGATTGCTGACCATCTTGTCTACAATTTCACAATCTGTCCTTGACTCAAACTCCCCTTAAGATTCCCTGATAAGAAAGTGAGAAAACTTCTGGAAAAGTTAAATAAACATAGGCAATCGGTTCCTTTTGTGAAACAAAATAATTCTACTGAGATTTTCCCCCTATAAAAATCTGTAGTATAATTCGAGATCAGGTTTTATGATTTCTCCAGCATCACTGTTATTGCTCACTATTATTTTGGTTATTCTGGGTCTCTTTTTCTTCCAAATAAATTCTAGAACTTTTTTTCTACTCTGTGAAGACTGGCATTGATATTTTGATGGGGATCACATTGAATCTGTGAATTGCTTTTGATAGTTTGGTCATTTTGACAATATTAATTCTGCCTATCCAAGAACACGGGAGGTATTTCCAGCTTTTAAGATCTTCTTCGATTTCTTTCTTCAGTGTTTTATAGTTTTCATTGTAGAGGTCTTTCACCTTTTTAGTTAGATTTATTACCAAGTTTTTGTTTGTTTGTTTGTTTTTAAGGTTATCATGAATGAAATTGTTTTCCTTATTTCTTTCTCAGCAGATTTATAATTGGAATATAGGAAAGCTATTTATTTTTTTATGTTGACCTTGTATCCTGCTACTTAGTTGAATTTGTTATCAGCTCTAGAATTCTTCTGGTGAAAAAAAATTTTTTTAATATCTTCTAAGTATAGGATCATGTTACCAGCAAACAGAGATAAATTGACTTCTTTACCTATTTGTATCTCTTTAATTTCCTTCTCTAACCTGATTGCTCTGGGTAGATTTTCAAGAACCATATTGAATAGGAGTGGTGAGAGTAGACATACTTGTCTTGCTCCTGGTTTTAGAGGAAATGCTATCAGTTTTTCTCAATTTAGTATAATGTTGGCCTTTGGATTTTTTTACATTGCCTTTACAATACTAAGGTAAGTCCTTTCTATCCCTAGATTTTTTGATGTTTTTAAAAGGAATGGGTGCTGAATTTCATCAAAGGTTTTTCTTTCTGCATCTATTGAGATGATCCTGTGATTTTTGTCCATAATTCTGTTGATCTGATGAGCTACATTTATTGATTTGCATATACTGAATCAACCTTGTAACCTTGTGATGAACCATAATTCTCTGGTAATGCAGCTTCTTTGAATAGTTCTCTATCATTTACTCAGCTTGAACTTGATAAAGAGGATGTTGTCACATGAGAACGTTTTTGACAATGCAGAAAGGGTACAACTTTGTCCTTTCCTACAGGTTTTTGTTTCTTATGAGTTAAAGAACTTATAATATAAAATTATAAAATTAAATTATAAAATGTAGCAGCAAACTGTAACTCAGTAACTTTGAAATTTAATTTAGAATATAGATTTGAGAGATGCAAGGAATATAAGAACAAAAATGTGCATCAGAGAAGTGGGTAATGAGGATGTCCTTTTATTTGTGTTCACTACCTCTAGTTGAATTCTCAGTGTTTCCCAAATATATTTCTCATTATAAGTACACTTTTCTGCAACTACCTGTACTAGCTATTTTTTTAAAAGAGAGAGTGAGAGAGGAGAGAGAGAGAGAGAATTTTCAATATTTATTTTTTAGTTGGCGGACACAACATCTTTGTTGGTATGTGGTGCTGAGGATCGAACCCGGGCCGCATGCATGCCAGGCGAGTGCGCTACCGCTTGAGCTACATTCCCGGCCCCTGTACTAGCTATTTTTAAAGTTTTGTGGTGTCTCTATTCTTATCACTAATTGGTAAATTTCTTTCCTTGTGATCTCCATTCCATCAGTATTTTCCTATTCAATTCATCCCTTCATTATAGTCTGAATTTACACCCTAAAACAAATGTAATCACGTTTCTTTCATCTTTATAGTATACATTGGCTTCCTGCTATCCACAGGGGAAAATAAACCCACATCATGGCCTGACATATAAAACACCTTGAAATCCAGTCCCAGTTTTTTTCTGGAACCTTCTTTTGTATTACTACACTCCAGAACTGCTTTTTCCCCCAACACACACTTTTCTCCCCTATAGACTAATCACAAAATTCCTTTCTCTTCCTAGTCTGCCTTATGTATATTCAGGTCTATGTGGTTTGGACATGGTTGGAATACCTTGCTTTGAACTTTTTATTTTTAGATTAACGTATTTGAGGTCTGATGGGCATATAGAAAGACTTATGTGTTTAATGTATACAACTTGATGAGTTTGGAGATAAGTATATACCATAAAAACACCACCACAACCAATGCCATAAATATATGTAGCTCTTTTAATTTATCTTGACTTTTCTATTTAGAAAACATCTTCAAAGCCACTTCCAATGTCATCTCTTCCATAAAGGCTTTTCCAGTGGGTCCAGGAGAAGTTCATCAGTCTTTATGAGACCAGAAAAATACTTTGCTTTCCTTTATAACATTATCTCCATTGTGTTATAACCTGTCTGTATATACGTCTCTTTTCTACTATGTGGGGAGCAAGACCTGCAATATCTTATATGTCATTATATTTCCTATGACTTATATAGAGTTTGGCATATTGCCAATGCTCAAATATGTTTGCTGAATAAAAGGAGAAAGTTTTTGTCTCTTAGTTTATAAAGATATAAATTGCTAGACTCAAATGATAACTCAATCATAAGGGAGAGAGGCAGTACTTCCACCACGATACCTTGTACCTCTGATAACTGGATCTACACAAGTGTTCTACTGAAACAAAACAGTGGTTCTCCAGCAGGAGTTTGACACAAATAGTTAGGTAAGCAGCTTTGCTATTTTGGGCTTCCTGTCATCTCCCACTTGTCTCCAGAACAATTGTAGAAGGAGCTCTGTGCAGGGCACTGATGAATTAGGAATTCAAGCTCTGTAAGCTGCCACTGCTGTTTGTCTTCCTGTCACCCACGGCCTTCTGAGAAGGCCCTTTGTACTGTGTGACGCATCCTGATTAGAGCAAACTAAGAAAGATGGCAGTGCTCATGTAGCATTGTGATGTATGAGCTTTATAGCAGCAGTTAACAGAACAGTTTCCTTCCTTGGTGCATGAATATGCATCAACGTCAACACACACACAATCTCTGCTCAGAACCAGAAATAAACAGCAAGAATGAGAAAACCACACACATCTACAGTCGTTTACTTTGGACACATTCCTAAAAATAAAATTTAAAAAATTCCTCCATTTGTCATTTTTTTCCCATCCACAAAGGCCCAATTTACAATCTCTCTGGTCCAGGAGGCTTTCTGGGCTGCTCGACTATAATTGGATTATGACATAGGCTCCGAGTTGCTCTTTCCAAGGGTTCGAAATTTACTGCTGTCAATATTTTCCCCAGTTATTGCCAATTGTGATCACAAGCCACTGCCAGAATTCATTTATCAGTCATCTGTGAGTTTTCTCCTTGCAGACAAGTCTGTTTATATGCTCATGTTCCAATGACAGAGAACATAAGGATTGACTCATTCTGTTGTAGCCAGTTCAGAATCAACAGTTTCCCTTAACTCAGCTAATTAAAACTTCAAATTAAATAGTCGATTATGCTCTTTGCACACATAGCCAGAGTATTTGGGAATAAAGTATTATCACAATCCTAATGACTCTTATGGTTTATTTTATCTTTATGGCCATTTATTCCTATGCTGGCAGTTTTAGATAGCAAGGTGTGAGGGTTTGTTGCTGTTGTTGTTGTTTTGTTTTGTTTATACTGGGGATTGAATCCACTGAGCCACATCCCCCAACCTTTTTAAATATTTTATGTAGAGACAGGGTCTCACTAAGTTACTTAGGGCCTCATTAGGTTGCTCAACTGGCTTTTAACTCACAATCTTCCTGCCTCAGTGTCCCAAGCCTCTGAGATCATAGGCATGTGCCACTGTACTTGGTGAGGTGTGAGATCTTCTAATCAATTCAGCATATAAAAACGTGCCCCTACACTGTGCTGACTCACCAGAATTTTAATGTTACAACACAGGTACATACATAACAGCTGCTGGAATTCCCTGCTGAAATCAGGAGGTGAGATTATGTGCTTTTAAATATTCTCTCTTTTATAGTGAAAACAATGAAATGCATGGTCAGTTTCCTTTGTTATTTAATAAAAAATCACATTAGGTTCTACTGAATAATATGAGTTACCTAAGCTACCATTTTGCTGAAAACAATTTTTGTATCAAAAAGTAAAATGTTAGAGAACACAGAGTCAGTATTTCACCATTGAAACTTGAGGGCCAGTAAAGTTGTACATAAATCCATGTAACTAGAGAAACAGAATTCTTTCCTGAACCTACCCCTGCAATGTTGAATGTATAAAGCTCATAAATGTGTATTCTTTTGTGAAAACTTGACAGAGGTGTGGCTATGTCCTATCTAGAAGCGTTATTTTGTTTAAAGTGATTAAAACCAGTAACTTCATATATACCTAATTAGAATAAGTAAATAAATAAATTTTTTAAAAACCAATAACTTCAAAAAAAGTTATTGGCAGTCAAGATCATTGTACTGTCACGTGGAACTAATTAAAACAAACAAACAAAGTTATTGGCATAATCTTTGAGTACATGGAATCACAATGGGCATTCACTTCTTTTTTCGCATTTGTCCCTGAGCCTGGAACCAGAGCATAAACTAAATGACCAGCAAGTGCATACCATAAATCCATTGCTTATGCTGTAAAAGGCTGCTCCTTTTGTAAAAATCTGTACAAGTTCTGTTATATGGGGAGAAAGTGTATCTTCATTAATATCTAGAGCTAGGTTACACTCTTTTTTAAAGAATTTTTTTTATCTTTATTTTGTTTATTTATTTTTTTTAATGTGGTGCTGAGGATCAAACCCGGGTCTCACACATGTGAGGTGAGCGCTCTACCGCTGAGCCACAACCCCAGCCCAGGTTATACTCTTTGTAAGAATAGATATGTGTCTTTGGTGTTTATGGTTGACCCATTGACTTAGACTGGACAAGAAATAGGCTTTGATTTTTCTGTGTGTGTTTTTTGTTTTGTTTTGTTTTGTTTTTGGATCTCACACTGTGGGAAGATTTTAAGGGCATCACATTCACAGGGCCTAAGGCCCTCTGGACCATCTTGTTAAGATTCATCAGTGGATTGAATTGAGCTTAATAAGATAATCTTTACAAATGGCATCGTGAAGGATTTTATGTCTCATAATTTTCCTGTGGCAAAAGAAGATGAATTCTGATGCAACTAAATGTTTGTCTTTCAATGTCCCCACAGCTGGGGTGTCAGACAATTTAACCTGAGTCCCTTCTATGTCTCTTCCCTCCAAACTCTATGACCCCAGGTGTGAAAAATGTTATCATGTCTACACTATAGGTGGAAGAGAGGTCCATTTAGTGCTTGGTCATTTTGCCATTCAAGTGATTACTGAGTGTTTAACAGTCTTTACAGTAAGATTCTTTTCTAATTCCATGCTTCCATTCTAGGAATTAAAAATATTTCGTTAAGCTAAATATGTACCCATTTCCTCCATAGGGACTTGTCACCTTCACTGTAGCATTTCCAGAAACCAGGACACAGGTTGTTCTGCCCCTACGACACATATACACTGGGGCTCTCTCCTTCGCTTCCCTCTCCTCTCCCTCTTTCTCCTGTTTCCCTCTTTTTCTCTTCTCCTTCCCCACACCCTTTCCTCTTTCCTTCCTCCCACATCAAAGGGAATCTTCTGATGTGAGAAGCCACTTGATAGCTTTGCTCATATATTTAACAGACATCTAAAACTTCATGAATACAAAAAGCTTCTGAGTTTAGTTCCCTAAACTGCTACTTCTTTGATATTCTCCATCTCCAAAAATGGCACTTTCTCACCTTCACAAGTCAAAGACTGGAGTCACCCTTCATTCCTCTCTCTTCCCCATTCTCCTTAATCCAGGCCTCCACCTGTTCGCCCTTAGATCCAACACTTACCTTTCCCTGCTTTGCTCTGTATCTCACAGGACGGGCTTCTGAAGGCTATCCCTTCCACGGTCCCCTAGCAGCCAACTTCCAGCTGGATTTACTTGAAAGGCAAAGGCAGAAAAACAGAGGATAGGAAAAAGGGAAGCCATAGTGCTTTCCCCCCTTTTGTCTCAGCCCCAAGGAGTGTCTTGAGTGAGCCTCCGTGGTGGCCGCCTCTCAGCCCTGCAATGGACCGGCCCTTCTTGTTCCACTTTCTGCTGGAAGGCCCTGGCTAGTGGGGTCTGATAACGTCACTTCCTTACTTCATTCCTCCAGCATGGGGACCGTTGTGGTTTTCTGTTTTACTTACTTCTGAGATGTCTCACCATTCTGTATGGCTTCTTGATCTTATGTAACTTGTGGATTGCTTCCTCTTTAAATTCCCTTGCTTCTTATTGGTCAGGATGATATCTAATACCTAATTTTAAATGTCACTAGGGAGGAGAATGGAATTAGCACAATTGGCTAGGATTAGCACCTCATCTAGGATTGGGGAATTGCTCGAATTTCTTAGTTGTTGCTGTGATCTGTGTGTTTTTGTTCCCCTCAGATTAACACGTTGAAATCCTAACCCACGGGGGATGGTATTGCAAGGTGAGGCTTTAGGGAGGTGGTTAGTTCATGAGGGAAGAGCCCTCATCAATGAGAGTAGTGCCCTTATAAGGGACTCTGTAGAGATGTATGGCCCTTCCACCATGTGCAGACACAGTGAGAAGGAGCCATCTATGAACCGGAAAGTGGGCCCTCACTAGACACTGAATGTGCTGGCACTTTGATCCTGGACTTTCTAGCCTCGAGAACTGTGGGAAATAAATTTCTGTTGTTACAAGCCACCTAGTTTATGGCATTTTGTTATAGCAGCCCGAAGTCACCAAGAGACTTGTCTAATGTTCGTTTCCTTATTTCATCTATTTATCTTCAACAGTCCTTTCCACTATTTCTTTTTAAATTTTTTTATTTGTTCTTTTTATTTGTTCTTCATCAAAAGATAAAGATACCCATACAGCTTATGTCTCTAAATATTTGGGGGGTATAACTAAGCATTTTATAACTTTTTCTATTCACTGAGATGTTTCTGGGGATGGGAGTAGAGTTACAAACTGAGATTTGCTATGCTTTTGTATTTTGCTTAAGAATTCTTTCCCTTGGTTGTCAGTTTTTGAAATAAATGCATTACATGAAGTTATGCCCTATTTTATTGTTATAAATTAAAAAAGATGTTATGCTTAAAACTATCTTTGGATTCTGTTTTGGGAAAGAGAATTTCTATATGGAGTTTTCCATTCACCATCTTAATGTAGATGTCAAATTATATTTATGTAAGATTTAATTTAGTAATAGGTGACATGAAGCTATATTGTGTAGGGAGGCATTTGTTAAGAGGGAAACTATAAAGAAAATCAAGAAAGCAAATACAATAAATGTCAGGATGATAATGACTCTTGAGGAGAGAAGTGGTTATGTTCACAGGGAATGACAGATACAGGGAGCGTTTCTGGAATTAGGCAGAGTTCTACTTCCTGAGGGTGTGGTAGATACATGATCTTTGCTTTTATAATCATTCACTAAGCATTTGGTATGTGTTATGTATATTTTTCTGAAAGTATTATATTTCATACTCAGTTATAGCTATAAATTGTAAGGCATTACTCCTTATACAAAATCAGATTATGCAACTCACATTCTTAATAATCTCTAATGATTTTCCAGTGCAATTAGAATCAGATCCAAACTCCTCACTGTGGGCTCCAAAGCTTTACAAGATCTGTTGCCCACCTCCTCGGCTTCCCTCCTATGTATCACCTCTCTCAGCCCCAATCACACTGGCTTCAATTTCCTTGAAGATGTCAAAATCATGCCTACTTCAAGCTTCTTGTATTTATTCTTTCCTCTGCTTATCTTATTTTTTCCCCAAGCTCTTCACAGAGCTGGTGCTGCCTCAGATGTCACAGCTCCTGGTTTTTTATCACCTAAACACCTTCCTGTGATCTCTGACCTATATCAACAACCCTGGTCCCACCATCCATCTCAAGCTATCCCTACCCCTGCCCTCTATCCCATCTTCCTGCTGTGTATCTTTCATATATTTTCACTACACAAAATTATGAAATATAAAATACCATTTCATATACTTAGCACTGCTTGAAATTATCTTGTTAATGTGTTTATTTGTGTACCGACAACTTCAATTAGATAAAACCATAAAAGTAGGCAAACTTCTCTCTTATTTGTTTTTACCTCTAACATCAAAAAGTGTACCTGGCACCTAGTAGGTTGTCGTTTGTTGAGTACATGATATTTCTTCACAACAGTCTCTGCCTGAGAATGTAAATGATCTTTTCTTAAGGTGTCTCCGACTTAAGCATGTAGCTAGCATATCTCCATGATGGGTGTAAGCCAGAGTCAAGCAATGCCAACAGGGGTAAGGCAAGTCTCACAAGTGGGTGAAGGAAAGCATAGTGGTAGGGACTCTGGAGAGTGTGAGACCCACCTAAGGCTGCAGCCTCTACTTACCTCTGGCTGATTGTGGCCTTGTAGAAACTACAGCCCAATGTGGCTACAGCTTCTAGTTTTCAAGAAAAATCAGAAACTTAGATTTCTATGTGAATTGTGTCAAATTATTAAATGTCAGCTTAAGTTTTTAAAACAAAGAGAGAAAATCAGGAAGAATAGTATCAGCTGTGACTTGGGATTAGGGCATGGGAGGGGAGAAGAAAAAGGAAATACAAAATTTTAAATAACAACATCAAAAACATAAACAAAAGCAAAGTGCAAAGGAAACTACGGGAAAGGGAGATAAAAAAAAAAAGCAAAGAAGCAAAGATTAGCAAGAAAGGGACTGCAGACCCAGGGAGGCTCATAAATTTTACTAAGGCATACGGTTGGAAATAGAAGTGGTTCTGCAGAACATGTAATTCAAATAGGCTTGTTTCTCTCATCTTTTAATGCTGACTTTTGAGTTTTGCTACCTGTCTCACTTTGATTTCTGCTCCAAATAACGGTTTGAATTGGTGGGGTGGAAACTCAGAAGGAATTGCCAGTAGATTTCGGTGCCTTCAATTCCAATTTTACAAGTGAAGCTTTGCAAGTGAGTTGAAATTTCCCACGGGGAGTCCTGATTTGTGTCACAAGGACCTTTCTGAGCCTTCCCATTAAATAATATTTCATTGGAGAGCACTGGCCCATTCCAACCCTTTGGGACTATAAAGACCCTGGAGTGTAACCTAAACCCTTTCATTATAATCACATTATGTCCACTTCTTAAAATCTTTCTCCTTTTATCCTGTTTTGCTAATGTGGCTTTTAAATACATTTCTTGGCAGATCCCAAATTGTGTTTTTTCTTTGATACTGGGGATTAAACCAAAGGGTGTTTAACCACTGAGCCACTCCCCAACTCTTTTTTTTTTTCTATTTGATTTAGAGACAGGGTCTCACTAAGTTGCTTAGGGCCTTGCTAAGTTACTGAGACTGGATTTCAACTTGGATCCTCCTTCCTCAGTTTCCTGAGCCACTTGGATTAAAGGTATGTGCCATGGCACCAGGCTCCAAATGGTGTTTTTCTGTACCTTTTATTCTTCATAGAGCACAGAACTGGCCACATAACTATAAATACACACTAGACATCTGATTAGTTCATTGGAAAAGCTCAAATACAATGCAAAAAGTAACAAGGAAAAACAAAATACTATGTAAAATATTTTGTATATAAAAAGCAAATATTAAAAGAAGCCAACAAGCTAAGAGAAATGTTTTAATTTATAGAATACTTATGAATTGCCACATTAATATGTATTTACTGTAAAAAAAAATTGAGCAATACAGAGGCTAGACATAGAAAAGTGAAAGTCACTCCTCCTTCGCACCTTGGCCTACTCCGTGTTCCTACGGACAGTTTGTCAGTAGGTCCATGGAAAGATAAAGACTTTTTCTGTGCACATGTACTTGGAAACCCCAAGTATCTCCTCACACCCTTCTCCCACCTCTACTTAACGGCACATGTAGGGCTAAGAAGAGATTGTCCTTAGTGAAGGTTTTCTTGGAGAAATGTCTAGTCAGTAGAGTATCTTAATGTCTTGTGCTCTTCCTTGGACTGCATGCCTGTGGCTTCTAATCATCATCTGGAAAACTTAGATAACCTTCATCAGGGTGCTATTTGCCCTCCATACATGCACTGCAAGTGGCCAATGTGAAATAGTGTGCATTTCCCTTTACCCCATCTCCTTGATCTCTATAGTACTACCACAAGGTTGTAGATTTTACAGAATTCACAAAGATAGTGATGTTCCAGAGAATTCAGAATGCTATATGCTAAAAGTGATCTTCCCCAAGATTTAGAGAAGATAGTAACCAAGGTGTTCAACCTTCAGAGGACTCTGTTCCCATGAAAGACTCCATTCCTAATCTAGTCCACTGAGCTTCATGTTTTACTTCGTGAAAATATCTTCTTCCAAATGCAATGCTCTCTCTCTCCCTCTCAATACATCGCAGTATAATTGAGTTATTTGCTTTAGAGTAATGCTTCTTAGGAAACCTTAACAGAGCAATCAGTGATAGTTGTTGACATACAGAATCCCACACAACAAACCAGATAGAATGGGAGTGGGTGGCTACTCCAAATTTAGCCCCCTTCAAGATTATCCTTACCAATGTGAATCAAAGACTTCTGTTTATTCTTACGAATTTTCATGAATAAGAGGCCAGATAATGATTTAGGTTTAGATTAGTTGATTACAAACTTATATGGAAAACTTTCATACTGAGTAAATATTCAGCCAATCTCCTCCCCCCCAGCCTCCTGCCTCCCGTGTGTGTGTGTGTGTGTGTGTGTGTGTGTGTGGTCTCACACACACACAGGCACACACAAGCAAAGTAAAATACAAATTCTCAGAGGCTGAACAGTGTGAATTGTTCAGAAGGAATAGAAATACAAAGTTAAATGCCTGAAAATTTGCAGGTGTGTCTTTTACTTTAGAGTCAGTACTTCACACATTTTGCAGAACTTAGTTCATTGTTTACCCTCATTCTCAAGTTTGTTCAGTTCTCTTTCAAATTGGGTTCCTTCATAGCTGTGGGGGAAAAAATGGGATCCATTGAAGAGTAACATTCCTCTTAAAGTCTGTGCCTTTAAGTATGCAACTAAAAATTATATGGGTTATAATAATTTAGTCAAATTCTTAATTAAGAATTTTTCATTTGAAGGAGTTAAAGACTAATTTTATTCTTCCATTATAGTATATTTGCCTAAATATGATAGTGTTCTATTTTTTAATAAAGAGATTAATAAGATACATGTTCTACAAATTGTTGGAAAATGTATTAAAGAAAAAGTTATAAGGAGCCAGGCACGATGGCACATGCTGTTATCCAGCAGCTCGGAGGAGGATGAGGCTGGAGAATCAGAGTTCAAAGCCAACCTCGGCAAACACAAGGCACTAACCAACTCAGTGAGACTCTGTCTCTAAATAAAATACAAAATAGGGCTGGGGATGTGGCTCAGTGGTCGAGTGCCCCTGAGTTCAATCCCTGGTACTCCCGGAAAAAAAGAAAAAGAAAAAGAAAAAAGATGCAAGAGGTCCCTAATAGCTAAATAGACAAAAGAGCACTATTACTTACAAAAAAAAAAAAAACACATAATAAAGTAACATGTTTATTTTTATACACATATAATCAAAATTAAGTAACAATGAAACATCATTACTACTCATCACATTTACAAACACAATTTAGTGATAGTCCTGATTATATTGTTAGGAGTATAATTTAGGAGGACTGATTAGAACAACAGTTTGGCAATACATAACAAGATGCTTTCTCTAGTGTTTCTAATTTATTAATCTGTTTAAATAAATAATCAGAGGTACTGATAAAAATTTATGTGTAAACATTTATTTCAATATTGTTTAGAACAGCTAAAATTTTAGGAGCCTGTAAACATTAAGGGATAGTACAAGTATACTACATTAAAATCATTCCATGGAATATTATGTAGCTCTTTAAAATGTTTACAGACTTCTCTTTACTAATAGAAAAACCTCTATAGTTTACTGACAATTCAGGATATTAAATTGCTTTAAAAACATAAAGATGTATGGCTTCATAATGGAGTAAACATTAACAGTGGCTAAGTCTAGTTATTTGGAATCAAAAACTTAATTCATTCTTTGTCTTTTATTATTCCCTTCATTTTTCTTCAATAACCAGGTATACTTCTTTTTTTTTTGAAAATTCGTTCTTTTTAGTTATACAGACATATGATATTTCTATCATCATAAAAATAACAACTTGTATATAAAAACAATAAACTCACTTAATACATTAGACATAGACAAAATATCAATGATAGGAAAAAATAGAATGAAGATCTGATCTAAGGGCTTTATGATTCTAAAGCTAGTGTTTTTAACAATGATTTAAAATTTTATTCACTTGTGGAATGAAGCACCTAAGGCCCTGAGAAATCTTGGAGTGGCTTTCTAAGTCCAGTTACCTACATTGAAGAAAAGTATTTAGCCATGCTTAATTTATAGTTTACTCAGAAAAAAATATTTTTGCTCAAAAAGTTATAATGAATTGTAGGTACTTATATTTAGAACAGTGTCACACTATGATAAAGAGAAACAAGTGCTTACATTTCTAATGTTAATTAGCATTCATGTGTATGCTAATAAGTACATACATTAAGCTAATTCACATCTTCAGAAAGTTTTTAAATAATGTTATATTTTAACAATGCAATGAAGTAAATATATTCCATAAGAAAGGGCTAGATATAATGATTCATATTTAGATAAGTTGATTATAGATTCCCATATGAAATGTTCACATTGAGAAGACCAGATAAATCCTATTTAAATATAAATGTCTTACTGTAAATACACTGAGTTGACAATTTACCAACTAATGCTTAATGGACAGATTTTAGCATGGATCTACATTTCTGCAAACAAGAAGTACAACAATATGAACTGAGAAAGCAGATTTCCTATATCCTCTCATTTGAAGGGCAAAGAGCAAAATAAGAAGTTCATGGAAGTTATACTTGACAGTAGTATTCTCCTGAGAAAACAGAAATGAGTTTACATACTTATTCCTTGGGCTCAATGTGTTTATTCTTCAAGAAGTATTCCAACACTCTTTAGTAGTGGGGAATGCAAAATACAAAATTCTATATGGAGATATTTGAATATTCTTTTATATTCCATTTTCTTTTAAAATTGTTTATTAGGTAATTAAGCCAAACAATGGGGAAGTTTTGTATAAAAAATGCCCACACGATAAAAAAAATTCTTATTGAGCACTTATTCCAAGACTTGTAGATACAGCAGTAACAGAAGACAGCACTCCTGTTTTAAGGAACTGACACTCTAGTCAGGGGAGCGCATAAGTAAACAAAAATTTATTATGTAACTCCAAGGAGTATTGAGTGCTATGGAGAAAAATAAAGTGAGATAGAGGGTTAGAGTAAGAGGGTGTTAGAAGGTGTTGGCCTACTTTAGGCAGAGTTTATTGGAAAGGCCTTTCAGAGGAAATCCAATTAAGTTTAAGCTCACAAAGAAGTAAAAAAAAAAAAATCTTCTATGATCCAAAGGACAAATGTTTCACTTGGAGAGACAAGAGTAACTGTGGACACAAGTGTGGCATATTTAAGGAAAAGCAAGAATGGCTGAGGAACAGCAAGAAATTAGCCAGAGGTCTTTGGAGCCTTACCAGTGTGATTTGGATTTTATTACAAATGCCTTGGGAAAACTTTGAGAGAGAGAGAGAGAGTTATGATCTTATCTACACTGATTTGTGGTGTTTTGAGAAGCAAATATTTTTATTGGAACACAGGTAGAAATAGTGACACTAAGAAACTATTATTGCAGTCGTTCAAATGTGATATGATGATGGCTGGAACTGGAGTGAAAGAGATGGAGATGGTGACACATGACTGACTTGGGATGTATGTTGAGAACATGGTCAACAGGAAGTGCCAATGAACTGGATTTGTCATAGGAGATTGGAAAAATAGTCATTGATGTTTTCCAAGGTTAACAGTACCATGCACCTAGATGTGAACGGCAAAGGGAGAAGCAGGTTTGGGGGTAAAGGGAAAGGGAATGGCTGTATATGGCAAGAAAAATTTGGAGTGAGGCGGGGGGGGGGGTGTGCTGAGGTGTGGTTCACGGGTAGAGCACTCACCTAACACGAGCTGGGTGCTGGGTTCGATCCTCAGTGCCACATAAAAATAAAATAAAGGTATTGTGTCCATCCACAACTAAAACAAAATTTTTTTTAAAAAATTTTTTTGGAGTCATCAGAAGTTAGATGAAATGTTAACTGTAGAACTAATTGAGATCACTTAGCTTAGGAATTAAATGTATCTGGAGAAGATGGCTGGTGACTGAGGTGCTAGACCACTTCAATAATTAGAAGCTTTACAGATGATGAAGATTTATTGAAGATATGGAGAGTGAGTCCCAGTGAGGAAAACCAGTAGAGTATGGCATCTGGAAATCAAAGAAAAGAGTGCTGCTAGTGGAAGGGGAGTGGTGAGAGCTAAGTAAGATGAGCATTGACCATTGTTCTTGGCAATTTGGAGGTCTTGTTGCCCTTAAGGAGAGCAATTTGTGGAAAGTGGGGAAAGCACTAGACTGAAGTCGATTTTAAAATCATGGAAGTTGAGAAAGTGGCGATAGCAAAAGTAGACGACTTTTTCTGTGGGAGTCTTACTGTGAAGGACAACAGAGACGTGAAGCCATAGCTGTATATGGAAATATCATTAAGATAGTTTAAAATTATGCTATATATATTTTTTTAATTTTTGAAAGATTGTAGAACATGTGTGTTTGCTGATGCTTAGAAGATGCAGAGACAGTAAAGATTTTCTACCTAGGGGGTGGGAATCAAGATTCTAAATGGCTTTACTCCAGAGATTGAGCTCTTTTTTTTTTTTTTTTTTTGAAAAAAAAATGGTTCTTCTTAATTATACATGAAAGTAGAATCCATTTTGAAATAACTATCCAAGCATGAAATATATCTCTTTCTAATTAGGACCCAAGTCTTGTGGATATACAGAGAAAGTATTCGTCCTTTGGTTTTTTTGGGGATTGGCTTATTTCACTTAGCATGACAGTCTCTAAATCCATCCATTTACTGGCAAATGTCATAAAGTGATTCTTCTTCATCACTGAGTTATACTCCATTGTGTATTTATGCCACATGCTCTTTATCCATTCATCTGTTGAAGGCACCTAGGTTGCCGAGCCTGAATTCTTAACCACCAGAAGCATAACCTTCAGAAGTACCCAGGTCTGATATTCTCATCAGTGGTCTTCTTCTGTTGAGTGAGGAGATCTCCCATTAATATCAAAACAAAAATCAATAGTAAAACGACAAATTCTTCAAATGGAGTTCTGGTTCTGCTAATGTCAGAGTAGCTTGTATAAGATAAACATTTGTGCTGTTAAAACTTACACTCTGGACAAAATATTGAGAAAATTTCAATGAAGATGTCAGAACAACAAAAATCAGACTGAAGTTGCTTTTTACCCTTAAAAGAAAGGAACCGTACTGGGTGATATACACATTTACATAGCTTTCTTCTTAGGGTTATTCTGCAGTCCATAAAATGTGCAGTAATTCCATGTGCATTACACACAAAATGCTGATTTTCAAATTCATATGAAATTGTAAAGAGCCCTAAAAAACTGTAATAATTTTGAAAAAGAACAAAGAAGACTCACACTTACTTTGCAATTTTAAAGCTTACTTCAGAGCCATAATAACCCAAACTGTGTAGTACTGGCACAGGAATAGACATATAAACCAAAGGAATAAAATTGAGAATCCAGAAATACACCCATTCATCTATGGCCTATTGGTTTTTGACAGGATGGCAAGTTCATTTGATAGGGACATAATATCTCTTCAACAAATGATATTGAGATGATGGAATTTGTGAAAGAATAAAGCTGGAACCCTGCCTTGCACACAAAGAAAAATTAACTCAAAATAGATTAATGACCTACATGTAAGAGCTAAAACTATGAAATTCATAGAAGAAAACAGGGGCAAATCGTGATTTGGATTTGGCAATGGATTCTTAGTTATGATACAAACAACAAAAGAAAAAAAATAGATAAATTTTATTTCATAAGCCTTGAAGACTTTTGTGCATCAAAGGAAATTATCAAGATAGTCAAAAGACAATATAATGGATGGAAGACAACATTTTTGGATCATATATATGACAGGGTTTAATAGCCAGAATCTATCCATCTATCATCTATCTTTCTGTCCTACAATGCAACAAGAAAAAGACAGACAACCCAACACTAAATGGGCAAAGGACTTGAGAAGACATTCTTTGCAAGAAGATATATAAACAGCCAGTAAGCACGTGAACATATGCTTGACACCATTCATCATTAGGGTAATACAAATCTAAACCACAGGCAGCACTTCAAATCGACTAGAATGGCTATAATTTAAAAAATAAAAACTAAGGAAAATCGTAAGTGTTGGCAATAATATGGAGAAAATAAAAATCTCCTACATCACCATGTGGGAATGTCAACGATGTAGCTGTTGTGAAAATCAGCTTAGCTTTTCCTCAAAAAGATGGACACGGATTTATAATATGACCTAGCAACACCCCCAAAGTTGAAAATGGGACCCAACAGTTATTTGTACATGATATTAATTTCATTATTATTCATAATAATAGCTGCAAGGCAAAACAACCCAAGTATCTATCATTAGATGAAAGGACAAGTTCAATGTGGTACACAGTTCAAAAAGGAATGAAATTCTAATACATTCACAACCCAAATGAACCTTGAAAACACTATAGTAGGTGAAATAAGCCATATCAAAGGACAAACATTGTACGGTTCCACTTACAGGAGATATTTAGAATAGAGGTGGAAGTAGATTAGAGGATACCAGGGACTGGGGAAGGGTGGAAGGAAAGTAATTACTTAATGGTGGGCTACCAAGTTTTTTGGAGATGATAAAAAGTTTTGGAAACAGATAATGTTGATGACTGCACAATGTTATGAATGTGGTTAATAACCACTGAACTGTAGGCTGAAAATGGTTAAAATCATATGTCATATATATTTTACTACAAAGAAAATTTTCAAAGAGAAATGTATTTTTTTTATAAAAGAAAAGCAAACAAAGACATTTTCAGATAATCAGAAACAGCAACTGTGTCCTCAGTATACCTAAACTGTAAGAAAGGTCAAAGGAAGTTTTCTAGCCTGAAAGGAAATGATAGGAAATGGAAATGTGGATTGAAAGGAAGGAATGAGAAGAAACTATAAATATGTAAGTAATATAAAGATCTATATTTTCTTTCTTAATTTCTTTAAAAGTTAATTTGCTAAAGCAAAAATAATTTTAAGATATATTTTGAGTTGAAAACATCTAGAAATAAAATGTATGACAGTCGCAGTTGACAGGATGGGATTGATTCAGTCTCACAACAGCTTGGATTTTTTTATAAGAACATGTCAGGAGCTAACGGTGTGCTCATTAAGTCAGTTACTATCCACATTGTCCACACTATCCAAATGTTCTCTGTAATCCCATGGCTTTTAGACCCATAATATACTCAGATATATATCTTTTTGACAAGGTTTTCTTCCTTACTGAACAATGTTTTTCTGCCATATAAAGTAGTCCATTGCAATGTTTTAAAATATCCTTCCTTTATTATGTTCTAACCTTGAGTTCTGTCTAAATCTCAGTATCTCAAGATTTTATTTACTGCCATGTGTTCAAAAGTTCATTTCCTATGATCTTGGCATTGATGTGTAAGTCTGTAGGCCATATGCCTTGATTCTAAATACTTGGCCACTTTTCAGTCCTTACTTGACTACATTCAAAGGTGGAACATTCCACCTTTGAAACTTCCTCTCTCTTTAGCTTCTATGAGAATAAATTTATATCTATAAATCTACATAGGTTTATATCTATAAAATTTTAACTTCCTACTTCTCAGCTCAAATTTAAGTAGAATTTTAAACTTAGCTTTCTTTTCTCATGCAATTGAACCATGAAAGAAGACATATGAAAAGAACCAAAGCTTTAAGTTTCAAGTGCTCAAAGTTTTATACTCATTAAAGAGCATCCTTTCCTTTGAGCGCAGCTGGAGTGAATAGTGTTTAATGGGGCTAGCTGTTCTGACCTGCTCTGTCATGTCCTTGAGAAGGGTACCATAAAATGGTATATCTTGCAATCCTTAGCAAGAGTGAAGCAGGTGGCATCACTATACCAGACTTTCAATTATACTACAGAGCAATAGTAACAAAAACAGCATGCTATTGACACCAAAATAGACTTGTAGACCAATGGTACAGAGTAGAGGACACAGAGACAAACCCTCATTAATACAGTTATCTCATACTAGAAAAAGGTGCCAAAAACATATATTGGAGAAAAGATAGCCTCTTCAACAAATAGTGCTGGGAAAACTGGAAATCCAAGTGTAGCAAAATGAAATGAAGCCTCTACCTCTCACCATGCACAAAACTCAAAGTGGATCAAGGACATAGGAATTAAACCAGATACTCTGTGCCTAATAGAAGAAAAAGTAGGCCCAAATCTTCATCATGCTGGATTAGGTCCCGACTTCCTTAATAAGAGAGCCCAGGAAATAAAATCAAGAATCAATAAATGGGATGGATTCAAACTGAAAAGCTTCTTCTCAGCAAAAGAAACAATCAATGAGGTGAACAGAGAGCCTACAAAATGGGAGCAAATTTTTACCACATGCACATCAGATAGAGCACTAATCTCTAGGATATATAAAGAACACCAAAAACTTGATTTCTTGGAAAATTGGGAATGGAACCACCATTTGACACAGCTATCCCTCTCCTTGGTCTATACCCAAAGGACTTAAAAACAGCATACTACAGGGACACAGCCACATCAATGTTTATAGCAGCACAATTCACAATAATTAAACTGTAGAACCAACCTAGATGCCCTTCAATAGATGATGGATAAAATAAATATGGCATATATACACAATGGAATATTACTCAGCAATAAAAGAGAATAAAATCATGGCATTTACAGGTAAATAGATGGAGTTAGAGAAGATAATGCTAAGTGAAGTTATCCAATCCCCTAAAACCAAATGCTGAATGTTTTCTTTGATATAAGGAAGCTGACTCATAGTGGGATAGGGAGCAGGAACATGGGAGGAATACACAAACTCTAGATAGAGCAGAGGATTGGAGGGGAAGGGAGGGGGAATGGGGTTATTCATGATGGTGGAATGTGATGATCATCATTATCCAAAGTACAGGTATAAAGACACAAATTGGTGTGAATATACTGTGTATACAACCAGAGATATGAAAAATTGTGCTCTCTATGTGTAATAAGAATTGTAATGCATTCCACTGTCATATATAAATAAAAATAAATAAATTTTAAAAATAAAGAACTCCAAAAACTTAATTCCACAAAAGCAAATAACCCAATCAGTAAATGGGCTAGGGAACTAAACAGACACTTCTCAGAAGATGATATACAATCAGTCAACAAATATATGAAAAAATGTTCAACATCTCTAGCAATGCAAATCAAAACTACTCTAAGATTTCATATCACTCCAGTCAAAATGGCAGCTATTAAGAATACAAACAACAACTGGTGTTGGTGAGGATGTGGGGAAAAAGGTACACTTATAACATTGCTGGTGGGACTGCAAATTGGTTCAGCCAATATGAAAAGCAGTCTGGAAAATCCTTGTAAAACTGAGAATGGAAACATCATTTGACCCAGCTAGCCCTCTCCTCGGTCTATAACCAGAGGATTTAAAAAAGCATACTACAGAGACACAGTGACATCAATGTTTATAGCAGCACAATTCACAATAGCTAAATTGTGGAACCAACCCAGCTGCCTTTCAGTAGATAAATGGATAAAGAAACTATGGTATATATACACAATGGAACATTAATCAGCATTAAAGGAGAATGAAATAATGGCATTTACAGGTAAGTGGATGGAGTTGGAGAATATGATGCTAAGTGAAATAAGCCAATTCAATAAAAACAAATGCTGAATGTTTTCTCTGATATGTGGATGCTGATCCATAATGGGGATGGGGAGGAGGGAGCAAGGAAGGAATGGAAAAACTTTAGATAGGGCAAAAGGGCTGAGGGGGTATGGGGATAGGAAAGATGGTGGAATGCGATGGTTTTCATTACCCTAAATACATGTATGAAGACACAAATGGTGTGACTCTGCTTTGTATACAACCAGAGACATGAAAAATCGTGCTCTATATGTGTACTATGAATTGAAATGCATTCTGCTGTCATGTATAACAAATTATAATAAATAAATAATTTTTTTTAAAAAGATGATACATCTTTTTATTGACCATGTTGTCTCCACACAGAGCCAGCTCTGTGATTCTACCCACTGTAGGATGTTTCTCAATCCTGTACTCCTGATCCCTGTCCCCTTAAGGCCATGGTCTTTCTATTTTTGCACAAAGCCTTACCTACTGGCTCTGTCTCCTCTTGTGTCATTACCCATCTACTCTTTACAATGCTCAATTAGTAAGGTTCCAAAAGCATATCCCAAAATGCCTTTGTGAGCTTCTTTTTGCCTGTAGAATAATATCCATACTTTTAAAAATTTGTTCTAATTAGTTATACAAGACAGTAGAATGCATTTTGACACATCAAACATAAATGGAGTACAACTTCTCCCTCTTCTGGTTGTACATGATGTAGAATCACACTGGTCATTAAATTATATGTGCACATAGGATAATAATGTCAATTCATGAGTTGGACATCCACTCTTCTTAATGTTTCAGGCATCCATGACCTTGTCCTTACTTAGCATGTTTTGGTCATTTAAAACACTTGATAATGTCCCAGTGGATCAGGGTAAAGCTGCAAATAAGTCACATTCATTGCATGTTTACTATGTGCCGAGCACAGTTCAGCCTCAACATGGTGGTCACAAGATTTGACCCGAAGTAAACTTTGGCCAAAGCTGATTTGTGTTTTGTCATTGTGTCATCCCACCCCAACCACCAGCTCCACTATTTTACTTCCCTTTAAGTCTAGTCCCCCTGGTCGTAGCATCCGGATCTTTTGGTTTCCCTAGTTACTTCTGCCACCTTATTTTTTGGAGTTTGGTTTTCTCATCACGGTGGCATTTGTCCAGCTTTCCTGTTTGTTAACTAACCCTTTGGCTTGTCCTCTGGATGCCCTTCTTTGAATTAACCATTGCAGGAAGCTCTGCTGGCAGTAGCCCCAGCAATTTGGTCTCAACTCTGTTCTGTATCTTTGATATCAAAGAGATGGGCCTTGGGCATTCCAAACCAGCTCTCCTGATTTATTATAAAAACCACACCAGGGATTTCCTAGAATCTCAGGTTTAAAAGGAATCCTAAACTCTGTAACAGTACAAACCCTATCTCAATAAAAAGTCTTATGTTTTTTCAATCATTTTTTCTATTCTTATAACAGCATTTCATATTTGAAGGCAAGTTTCATAACTCTGAGTCTTCTTTTTCTAATGTAAACATTTCAGTTCCTTTAATCACTGTCTCTGGCCTGATTGACTTCCTCTAGATCAGCGTCATTTAATTATTGCCCTTCTTACAATGGTTGATGGACAGAATTTCAAAACAATGTTCTAATTATATTCTGACAAGTTTGGACTAAACAGGATTTATATTATTTGCAATTAACTTTTCCCAACCCCTTTTCATGATGCAGATTGAGATGTCTTAACATTGTTTTCCCCCCACCTGGAGTCAATATATTAGATACTTGCAGCTTTAGTCTCATCTGAAGATGAGATCATCACTTTGGATATCATTTAAGATCCAAATCGTGAAACTGGAATCTGAGAAAGCTAGGCTTCTAACCATAAGGACAGCAGTTTGCAATAGTTTCTCTGCAGCAACGCACAGATACATAATATACTGCTGTGGATATAGCCACATGCTTTATGAGCTTTTTAAGGTTATGTGTGTTTCTTCCTACATAGTAAGTCCCTTTCCTTTTCCCTCATTCACCTAAACCATTTGAATGCCAGTGAGTAAGACATTTATTAGGGGAAAAATCTTGATCCCATGTTAATTTACTTTTCAGTATTAATATCAAAATAGTCCTTATCATATACAATTGATTGACACACATCTCTATGCCTGTTACCTCCAGCTGAGATTCTCTCACATTTAAAACTTTCTTCTTGGGGGCTGGGGGTGTGGCTCAAGTGGTAGCGCACTCGCCTGGCATGCATGGGGCGCTGGGTTCAATCCTCAGCACCACATAAAAATAAAATAAAGATGTTGCATCCACTGAAAACTAAAAAATAAATATTAAAAGATTCTCTCTCTCTCTCTCTCTCTCTCTCTCTCTCTCTCTCTCCTCTCTCTCTCTCTCTCTCTCTCTCTTGAAAAAAAAATTTCTTCTAGATAACTGACCCTTTCACCTAGTGCACTTTGGACAATCATTTAATCAGTTATTATGACTGTTTCACCATGTTTTCCTTGTTTTGAGATTTCATGAAAAGTGAAAATTAATTTAATTTGGCAAGACTTTCTTTCCCCTTTCAAATCCTCGTAATTACTGTCTCATTTTTATTTTAAAAGCATTACAATCTCAATACAGTTCCATGGCAAACTCCCTATTCCTGTTTGGCAATCTGCCTCCGTTCACCAGAATTACTCAAGAATCAGTGTTTTGTTTTGTTGTTTAAGTAACTGGAACGTGATTCTCTTTTCTGGGGACCACTCCCATTCTGCAGAATACACTCTGCCTTTTCTATCCTCCTTGCTTTTGCTTATAGGAACCTCTGTCTTACATGTTCTGCTCATTGCACTTTTCTCTGTATACCTTTACTCAGCTACAGTCAAGCATTCCTCCAAGGTGGGAACCCTTTGTTCTACCTCATGGTGTCTAGTACCTAGAAGAAATTTAGCGAAGGCACTTTCTTGAATGGATAAATGAGAACACATTTTTTAAAATTTTAGGGGCTGGGGCTCAGTGGTGGAGCATTTGCCTAGCTGTTTGAGGCCTGGGTTCAATTCTCAGCACATCATACAAAGACATAAAATAAAGATCCATTGACAACTAAAAATATTTTTTAAAAAACTTGTTAGTTTTTTCTACCATGAATACTGCTGCAAGAAATATCTGCAAGATAAGCTTAAAGAAATAGGGCTGGGTTGTAGCTCAGTGGCAAAGCATATGCCTTGCATTTGCAAAGCCCTGGGTTTGCCCCCAGTTCCAAAAAAGACAAAAAAGAGAACCCTGTAAAAAAATAATAAGAAAAAGTATACTGGTTCCGTTATTTCTATGGCAGGAGGTCTTCAAATAGAAGTCATTTCTATTTTTTTAAAAAATATTTTTAGCTGTAGATGATACAATATCTTTATTTATTTTTTAATGTCATGCTGAGAATCGAACCCAGCGCTTCACACATGCTAGGCAAGTGCTGTACCGCTGAGCCACAACCCCAGCCCAAGCTGTTTCTATTTTAAATAATAGATGTTGCTAGATTCCTTTCCCAAAGGCTACAGTACAAGTTTCTCCCAGTCACAGACAATAGGGCTGCTGCTTTGCTCACAACTTTTCTCACAGTAAATATTTGGTGTTTCATTTTAATCTTCAACAGACATATCTATTTAAAATAATGCCTTTTACTGTTCATTCTCTGCCAGGCCTTAGCATTGCAAATAGTTTTTCTGAATATCTTACTTGTCTGTTGCCTTTTTTACTGATGACTTTATCATTTCTCATATTTCATTTTATGTCCTTCATTAAAATGTTATGGGTTTTTTTTTAATGAACTTTTCTGGTAAATTTATCTTTGACTATTTTGGAGCATTTCTTGGTATTGGGATAGAGATTTTTTTTCTCTCATTTCCATTGCAAGGCCCTTCTTACTAACAAAGAAGAGCTCTCTATGTGTGACTATTTATCTTCCATACGACTGTCACCATTATTACTTGTTATTGTTGTCCTCATTCACTTTTGTCTGATGTTCTGGGTCTTCACTCATCCATCAGCAAAAGAAGATTACTTGATTTTATTTTATTTTTTTTAACCAATTATGGTGTTCTTTCCGTTTTGCATTCTGTAGAACTTTGAAGACCAGGATCGTTAACGATGATGGAAATGCATGTGCCTGCCTACTTCTTAATTTTGCTCAAAGATATATTTCACCACATAAAGTAAAATATATTTTGTTGGATTTTGGCAAATTATTTTTATTATATTTGTTTCTTTTCATGCTTATTTCACTTGGAGTCACTGTTAATAATAATTATCGAATACTACTTACTTGATCATATTCTTCTCTCTCTTAAATGTTTTCATAATAGATTAAGTTGATAAATTGCCTGATTTCATGTCATCCTTGAATTCTTGGACTACATTGTATTGGTTATAGAACATTCTTTTGATATACTGCTGAATTCTACATGCCTTTTTATTTATATATTTTACACTTTTATTAATGAAATTGGTCTATAATTCTCTTTTTATAGTAATTATTGGGCATTGTAATTAAGCCAGTTTTGTTGGCTTTATAAAAATGAACTCAGGGAGTTTTCCATATTTTTAATGTGTCCTGAAACAATTTCAACTGTGGTCCACAAACTTGGTTGACATTGGAAACCCTGGAATCATTTAGTAACATATGGATGCTTGCTTCTGTGTTTATTATTTAAGTAGTCTGGGATGAGGCCTGGATGTTGGGTCACTTTAAAGTTCCCCCAGGTAATTTTCACTTGCAGCCAACTGAAATCAACCAGCTTAAATAACATTGGACTGTTCTAATATTTACAGGTATTCCTAACCTGAAAAAATTCAAAACCTGCAATACTCTATTATCTAAAATATTTTGAACACTGTCACAACACCAGAAATGAAAAATTGTACTCCTGACCTCACTGGGCAGTTCATAGTCAAAATACATTTGCACTAAAAGTTATCTGCAGGGTATGTGTATAAGATACATATGAAACACCAATTATTTCATGTTTAATAAAACAAGTCTCATTCCCAAGACATGTATTATGTATATGCAAATACTCCAAAATTTTTTTAAAAATCTAAAATGTGAAACTGGTTCTAAGCATTTCAGACAAGGGATACTTCAACTATAGTTAACGAATCCTTATTTGATATATATGTTGTACATCCTCCAATATTTATCATTGTGTAGGCTCTTTCAAATTATTATTTAGTTAATTTTATTCTGAGAATGTTCTTCAGATGACCTAATTCATAATGTGTTTTCTAAATTCCTGTTTATTCAGTGATGCCATACTTTTGACTGATGGGAAATGGCAGCTTGGCTGGGCATAGAATTTTGGCATTGCAGTATTTCTAGAATTCTATAGATACATTTTACCATTTTATAGCTTCTAGTGTTATAGTGAAAACTTTGACAATGGTCTATGGTTTGCTTTGAATGTTCTTTTTATCTGAACACTTATGTGATTTATCTTTTTAATCTTGGAGTTCAGGAATTTTAAGAAGATGCACCTAGATATTTTGCTTCCTTTTTTCTTGTCCTCCCAGGAATTGCTTGTGGTTTGTCAATCTTCTAATTCAGATTCAGTCTGTTTTTTTTTTTAATACTTATTTACTTATCGCTACTTTCCTCTATTTTCCTATGTAAGAAATTAGAATGTTACTTATTTTTTATCTCTTTTCCAGTCCTTTCTCCAGAACTGTTATATTTTCCTCATAGTTTTCACCTCTTTTTGTTTGTTTCTGTGTTTTGAGGTATGTTTTCCACTTGATCACACAAGACCCTCCTTTGGGTCTCAGCAGTGATCAATCTCTTCAATTCAAATGCTCAGTTGTTGGGAAATCCTATTTTTTCCAAGTCAGAAAATATTTTTGGTGCAGGTGTTGTACATTAGGGGTTTTTATTATTTTTTGATCAAGTATTTGTCTTCTCCAAAAACTCTCTTCCCCTTTTTACGTGTGGATGATTTTGTTTTCTTTTGTCCCCCCAGATTGTTGGGGCTTAGGTCTGTTTGGTGGCATACTCCATGTGTTGATGGTACCATAAATGGTAGAAAGTAGAGAGAATTCTACCCCTCATGCTAATGATATAACATTGCTAGGACCTTGCAAGGTACCTGTTATGGTTCTATTGCACTCTTCCACCCTCAAAATAATTATGCAGTTTTTTCTAGGGATTAGGGACAAATACACAAATTTCTCCTCAGGGCTCACTGATGCTCTTGCCCTACTCACAAGAAAGAAGGCTCTTCACCATTCTCCCTGGCACCTAAAACCTCAGTACACTCAGTTTTCCAAATGCTTAGCAGCATTTGGTTCCAGATGTGCAAATAATTTTGAGTTCGAAGAGAAAAAGTAGCATTTAGGCTGCTGTTATTCTCAAAATGCATGAAATTCAATGATTTTGTCAAGAATTTCTTAAACATTATATACAGAAGACTCTGGAAAGCAGGGTGATGATGTTTAAGACACTTTTCCTTCAATTGCTTAGATAAGAGAACTATTTATACGCAAGAGTAATTATGATATAAGGCAGAACATAATTAATATATTTTAACAAAGTTATAAGCAAATGTGAGGCACACATTAACACTCCCTATTAAGAGGTTTGGGAAAATTTTAGGAAGGAAGTACCATCTGGGATAGGGCTTGAAGTATGGATACATTTTCAACAGGTTAAATACCAATAATTAAGTACCATAAGAAGCCAGAGATCTGTAATGGTCAGGCAAAGATTTTTGAAAGAGGTGGGAGTTGGGTTTTGGTGCATGATGTGTGATGAGTTCTGATGACTAATAGGGAGAGGAGGGGGCCAGAGAGCAGTCACAGTCATGTCATGGGCCTGGAGACAGGATTGAATGGCACTCATGGGGTAGTATTGTGTCACAATGGTTGAAAATGCAAAAGAATGGAAGGATAGTGTCTTGAAAGCCATTGTAAAGGGCTGGAGCTTTTTATCTTTAGGTATCATCTATTCAACAAAGATTTGGACACTGACACTTTCTGAATATCTGTCAGTAAGTATGGAGCAGGGAGTAGAGACAATAATCTAGGGACTGCTGTCTGAAGTCACTCAAGGGGTGAAGACCAGCAGGAGTAGAATGGGAAGGAGAGATGCTTGAGAGATGGGGAGGAGTGGGTTGGTTTAGGGGATGGACTAGTATTACATAGAGAGATAAAATGACTAACGGAGTTCAATTTTTTTCCATTGTGAATCGTTAGTATTTTCTGAAGTATGTGTATTGGTTTCCTGTTGTTGCTATAGCAAATTATCTGAAACTTAAATGACTTAAAATAGCACAAATCTATTATCTTTGAGCTCTTCAGGTAAGAGGTCCAAAATAAGTCTATAGGACTAAACTCAAGGTGTCTGTAGGTCTGCAGGCATCTGGGGGATTCTGGAGAGGCTACCTACATTCCTTGATTTGTGGCCCCTTCCTGCATCTGCAAAGTGCATCAATCTGCTTCTACCATTACATGTCCTTATCTGACCCCGTCCCTCCTGTTTCCTTCTAAGAAAGACCCTTTGATTCCCCTAGAGCCACTTCAATAATGCAGCATAATCTCCCCATCTCAAGATTCCTAATTGAATCACCTATGCTGAGTCCCTTCTTCCCCAGGGATCCAACATATACATTTTTAGATGTCATTATTCATCCTACTCACATAAAATTCGAGCTATCATCTTTTCCAGAATGATCAATCTCAACTAAATTGACAATAACAAGAGTTTTTTTTTTTTTTTTTTTTTACTATTTTCTTATCTTCTCTGTTCAGTATGTAGTACCCCTGATTTTGTGTCAGGCTAGATCTATTTGGGCAGCTATAGTTTACTGCTCTTACTCTCCCTAGTTTAGGACGCCATGAAGCCCTCATTTTACCTTTTAAAATAATTCCTCTTTTTTTTTTTTAATTTGTTTAGTTTGTTAGTGGATTTTTTCTTGTCTTTTTTTTTGCTTTCCATTTTTCTTCTTGCACCCTTTTTATCTCTTTCCTTCAAAGTTTCCAAATTGAAAAAGCATGATATACATAAAGATCAAACATGTGCTGTACTTTAGGTCCAAAGCAATTTCCTCAAGAATTTGTTCATGAAGGCAGATGGCTGGTTAAACATAGTAACCCATATGTTTCTTTTAAATTCAATAGAAAGAAGATAAGTGTCCAGTGAACAGTCTTGGGTATTTAGCATAAGTAATCTGGGATTCTTTTGCTCTTCAGACAAACACATAGCAAAAACGTATCTGGACAATATTATCAGCCTTTCTTCCTTCCCATAGCAAACTGAGGACCTAAGATAAATTTCTTTTTTAGGATTACTTACCATCTGTCCTTCAAAGATGTCTAAGCCTGTTAAAGTCTACTTCTTGTATAAGAATTAAAGGTGGCACAGCACATAGAATAACAGTGCAGGCTCTGGAAGTCAGACAAATCACGTTCAACCATAGTTTCATCGTGTACTGACTTTGGGGAAATTGCACATTTAGTTTACTTATGGGTCAGATAATAATATTTGGACGGGTTGTTATGTGCATTAAACAAAATAATTCATGCAAAGCCCTTACCCCCAAGAAAGCCATGTATTAATTTCTCAATAAATGTCAGTTATCAGTTCTTTTTATCAGGTCCATTAAAAATGTGCCAGACATACCAAACAAAGATATTATTCCCCCACTTTTTTCAGCCTAA
Source organism: Urocitellus parryii (assembly GCF_045843805.1). Taxonomy (NCBI): domain Eukaryota; kingdom Metazoa; phylum Chordata; class Mammalia; order Rodentia; family Sciuridae; genus Urocitellus; species Urocitellus parryii. The sequence continues at coordinate 84,769,858 of NC_135541.1, read as the reverse complement.
GAAACCATCCCAACAGAGACAAACCTGAAGCAAAGGGCACTGATGAAAGAAAAGAGTCAAGGGCCTTATTCTCCCCTGTCTTTTGTTATGCTGGTCTCAATCTCATTTATTGATTAAAAAGAAACAATCTGGTTTGCATTATCATTATCCTAAGATCCTGAGGATGGATCCATTTCTCAAAAAGGGACAAGGAAGAGACCTAGTCCTCTGAATTTCTGTTGCTATGGCTATAGTCAAGTTTTTCCTCCTCTGTAAAGGAAAGCTATAAAACTATTATTTAAAAACTCCTGAAATTTCTTTACTCGGTAGGAGTGTTTAAAAAATTAGAACTACAGTTATTCAGACAGCATGGCAGAGAGAAGGGCCCAAAAGAACTTGGTTAGCTAGGGTAAACCTGAAAAAGACAGGAGACTCACTTTCTTATGTCAAAGACACAAGAGAAGAAGCTTGTTTGAAAATTTCTGAGCCAATGAATGAATTAATAAATCCAGTTACTCAAAAACAGTGATTTAAAATAATGCTACGAAGCTCCTCCCAGGAGTTCCTTAAATCCTATTTAGTTTGATTAAGACTCATCAGATTCCCATGGTTGTGAACTATGCTGGACTTGGTGGAGGCATGAAGTAAAAATTTGGATTAGTTTGAATAGCCGGCAAAAATCAGCACTGTACCTGGAGATCCAGACTCCACGTCTCCTTCAGGGTGGCATTTCTACCAAACTGAAGTCCCGGTGCTTCTGACCCCTGACCTCAGGAGGGTGTGGAGTGATGGTGTGCAGCCTCTTCCTGTCACCCTCCCTCCACCCAAGGCCTTATTTAGAAGTTCACAGGCAGCTTCGTGGTCAAAGGCTGTTCAAGTTCTTTGCTTTCTAGTCTTTTCCGGACAAACACTTACATACTCAGAAAGTTGAAGAAGCTCCTCTCTGGATCTCAAAGCCCTAAATAGTTAGAGGTCTTTGAGAATTCCTCTTGTCAAATTCAGGTAGTAATTTCACTCACTGTTGTCAACACAATAAAAAAATAACTTTTCTTACACGACCTGAAATATGTTCCAATGTGGTAAATGGGACAGATGAGAAAAATTAAAATACTCACAATGCCACTATCGTGAACATGTTGTCTTCTTTTTCACTCTATATGCTCATGCACATGGACGCACACCACTCAGAATTTTAGGGTGCTTTCAAATTTGGTATGCAATTTATATACTGCTTTTAGTGATTTATTAACATAGACATTTCCCCATGTCAATGCATGATTATGGAGGATGTTATTTTAATAGGTAAATAATATTCTATTGTGTTCAGGTATAGAATAAGAAAAGTGGTTCTCTTATTTCTCACAGGAAGATAGTAACCACAAAAGGCAGGAAACTGGGAGAAGAGTCTATGGGAATAGGGTTAGAGGTATGGATAGAAAATACCAGACAAACATGACATGCAGGCTTCCTTAAGCCCTGCCCTAATCCTCTTCGTCCCTATCAATGGCTCTTGCTGCTGACCAAAGCCCAAGCTCCTAAACCTGACGTTAAAGGCCTCCCATAATTGGCTGCAATTCATCTTTCTAACCTCAGTTATCAGTGAACTCTTTTATGCTCTCCTGTTTCTATAAATGGGCAAATTCTCCTCTACATGGACCAAGGCTTTTGCTGCACGTCTTCATATCAACGTGTCTAAATCTTATTCGTTGACTCATGACACCACCTTCATGGAACCACACCTGATCCTTCAGTCCCTCCTGGCCACAGTTAGTGTTTCCCCCACCCTCCATTCTCATCTCTCCTAGACATCAATTTTGACTCAAATTATGGTGATTTGAAAAAAAGGAGTCATGACATCCATTTGGAAAAATAAAAGGCCCAGAATAGCCAAAGCAATACTTAGCAGGAAAAGTGAAGCAGGAGGCACCATAATACTTGACCTTAAATAATACTACGGAGCTATGGTAACCAAAATGGCATAGTATTGGCACCAAAACAGACATGAAGACCAAAGAAACAGAATAGAAGACACAGAGACAAACCCACATAAATACAGTTATCTCGTACTAGACAAAGGTGCCCAAAACATACATTGGAGGAAAGATAACCTCTTCAACAAATGGTGCTTGGAGAACTGAAAATTCATACATAGCAAAATGAAATTAAAACCCTAACTCTCACCTTTCACAAAACTCAACCTAAAATGAATCAAGGATTTAGGCATTATACCAGAAAAACTGCATCTCATAGAAGAAAATGTAGGCTCAACTCTCCATCATGTTGGCTTAGGAACCAGCTTCCTTAACAAGACTCCCAAGGGCCAGAAGTAAAATCAAGAATCAACAAATGGAATGGAATCAGACTAAAACGCTTCTTTACAGAAAAGGAAACAATCAAGAATGTGAAGAGAGAGTCTACAGAATAGGAGAAAATCTTTACCACCTGCACCTCAGATAGAGCATTAATCTCTATTATCAATTAATAATACATTAATTAATATATTAATTAAATTAATTAATTAAATTTAATTGATTATTAATGTATTAATAATTAATCTTAGTGTACTCTAAGGAATAAATAAATATACAGAATATACAAAGACCTCAAAAAACTTAACACTAAAAAACCAAATAAACCAATCAATACATGAGCAAAGAAACTGAACAAGCACTTCACAGAAAAAGAAATACAATCAGTCAACAAATATATGAAAAAATGTTCAACATCTCTAGTAATTAGAGAAAAACAAATCAAAACTACACTGAGATTCATCTTATTCCAGTTAGAATGGCAATTATCAAGTCTAGTAAAATACAACATTGGGCTAAGGATGTGGCTCAGTGGGCAAGTACCCCTGAGTTCAATCCTCAGTACCCGCCCCCCCCAAAAAAAAGAATATCAAGTAACAATAAATGTTGGTGAGGATGTCGGGGAGGGAGGAAAGGTACACTCATGTCTTGCTGGTAGGACTGCAAATTGGTGCAACTCTGGAAAGCAGTATGAAGATTCCTCAGAAAACTTGGAATGGAGCTATCATTTGATCTAGTTATCCCACTCTACCCAAAGGACTTAAAATCAGCATACCACAGTGACACAGCCACATCAATGTTTATAACAGCTCAGTTCATAATAACTTAACTATTGAATGAATCTAGGTGTCCTTCAACAGATGAATGAATAAAGCAAATGTGATATATATATATATATATATATATATATATATATATATATATATACATACACACACACATAATGGAATATTACTCAGCCCTAAAGAATAATAAAATTATGGCATTTGCCAGTAAATGATGGAAGTGGAGGATATCATGGTAAGTGAAATAAGTCCATCCTAAAAAACCAAAAGATGAATGTTATCTCTGATATGTGATGCTAATAAGTGGGGGGAGGGTAGAGAAGAATAGAAATACAAGGGAAATGAAGGAAAGGGAGGGGAAATGGAAACAGGAAAGATAGTAGAATGAATCAGATATTGCATTCCTATATGTATATATGAATACAAGACCAATGTAATTCCACATCATGTACAACCAGAAGAATGGGAAGTTATACACCATGTATGTATAATATGTCAAAATAATTCTACTGTCATGTATAACTAATAATAACAAATAAAAATTATGGCTATATGAGTACACATCTCCCCTTTTAGATTATGGATGAATGCTTTTGCATCTTCACGTCACAGTATTCTTTTGAGCCTTATACTTTCATCAGTGTACTCTAAGGAATAAATAACATACAGGATGCAATGTTGGGTATTGTCAGAGGTATCAGTTCACTTTATATTCAAAGAGCTAGTGCAGATTATGAGAAGTCTGATGTCAACCTGACGCATCTGAAAATTTTTGTTTTGTCATTGCTAACAATGGAGGATTTTCTCTCCATTATGAGATTCTAAAGTTTTACTATGATGTATCTGGATCTGGGAGTTTATATGCTTATCTTTACTGGTACTGGTGTTTCTTTCCACTTTCTACTGCCTTATTATAAACATATTAAGTTAGAATCTACCTGATTTTCATCTTGCAGAGGCCTCCCCAAATTTCCAATCTGATTCTAGTGAACCTTTATGGTTTTTTGTTGGTTCACTTGTTTTTGTGGGCTGAGGATGGAACCCAGGGCTTTAGTATGCTAGGCAAGCTCTTAAGTACTGAGCTACAGCCCCAGCCTAACCTTCATGTTTTTGATTGAGGTTATGAATGCATTTTCCAAATCAACTTTTCCAACATTGCATGAAGGAAGGACGTAGTACCAATCATAGGGAAAAGGAAGTTCAATCTATTTTCTTCGGTCAATTCCTTATCAAACATTTGCATGCACAAATATATTTAAATCTTCCATACAGAGGTTCAAAGTAATAGAATGCTCTTGGCCCTCTTTGGAATTTATAGAGAGAGACAGACACACTTATATACCCTTAGATTCTAGACACAAAAGCAACCCGGAAAATATGATCAAATATAAAAAAAATCAGTGTTCTTTTTTGGCATTGTTTTGTAATAGGTAAAGTTTATTTCTCTGATTTCTCTTTGTAAATATATTCTTCACCCTCCAAACTCCAATCTGAAGTCCCCACCACCACCAACCACCACCAACAACTGTCAGAGATATCCTTGGCCTACACTATGACATTTTTTACTTAGGACTCTATTCACTGGACAGAGCTTATGTTCTAGAAATTTCTGTCTTCCTTTTATAAACTTATTTATCCTGTTTATCCACTCCATGAGCCTTACTTTCAAAAGGCAGCAGTCAGCTAATGGACCAAATTCTCTCTACCATTTTATTCATGCTGTGCCTCCAAAGTACCTTGTAAGTGCTATTTTATTTATTGATTTAATCTTTTATGTTCTAGCATTTCTATAAAATGTTTGAAGCAACTTATAGAAATGTGCTTCATAAAATATATATATAAGGAAAGACCTACCTGATCCATAAAAAAAAATGCAAACTTGTATAAAGATGTGGCCAAGGAGAAAATAGTATTCCAACAAAACAGGCCATAAACCCCCTCGTGTATGCTACAGTTAAGTTGTGAATTTGGCTAATGATCTCCTGATGGTCACTGTAATTTGGAGGACAATAGAATGTTTCTAACAGACTGGAATAAAAAACTACTGTTCCCCTAGAATTCTATACAAATAGAAACATCATTCAAAACAAAACACACACACACACACACACACACACACAGATTTAAAAACTGAAAGAATTAATGACAAAATATACTAAGAGAAATGATAAAAAAAGAATCTTTAAGCAGAAAAAAGCAATAATCTTGATCTATACAAAATCTGAACTCTGATAAAAGGAATAGTGAGTTCAAAAATGATAAATACTTGGTTAAAATTTTTCCTTATTTTTAAAATATCTTTAAGAGATGACGATTGCCCAAAGTAAAAATGATCGCAATGTATAAGTAATAATGAAAATGTGATTTTGGTGGTAGAACATCTGTAGAAAAAGGGCAAAGGAAAACATACCCTGGTAAAGTTCTTCTGTGAGAAGTGGCATACCATCACTTGAAAGCATGCTGTGCTAAGTAAGTGAGGCATATACTGCGAACACTAAGCAGCCACATCAAACAAAAATACAGAGCAATACCACAGAGTCACCTCCTCTCTCATTAATTGATATAAAAAGGAGACAGAAATATAAAGATGAGAGCAATTCTGTCAATCATCTTAATAAGGAGTTGGCAAATGGGGGCAATAGGAGTCTCGTGGTTCCCAAGCTGTTGGTTGGTCCATTTTGACCTCTGCTGGGTGACCCTCTTTCTGCTCAATGTGGCAGAATATAGCTTGTCCTACCTGGTCTTTCTAGGCATCATGTTATTACCTACTGAGAACTACAGACTTTGCCGTTTTTTCAGGTCTGAAGTTTCCCACATTTGTGGTCTTCTAATTCCAGGTTCCAGGCACCTCCTGCCCACCCACGTGCTCAGTCCTCTTTTCCAATGCTGTACCACTGCTCCCACATGGCCTCAGAAAACACAGAACCCAAGCCTTCTCCAGGAGCTTAAACTGCTGGGGTCGGGATGAACCCATATATTTCTCTAGTTCTCCCAAATGCAGGTGAATTATCTGCTGCATTGCCTTCCCTATAAAGAAAACTTGACCCCAAAATAAAGCATGGCAAGGCTCTTTGGGTCTAGTATCTTGCCATTCCTTTCTCTTTCTTGTCTCTTCCTTCCCCCAGATGAGCCTGTGTATCAGGGACTTTCCTTGCCTTGTTCATCTTCCCCATACTATAGTTTATCGCATTAGATCCCTAAGCTTTTGCTAGGTTAGTGAAATTTCTAGAATGCAGAAAAGTCTTTGTAGTTAGCTTTCCAAAACCATTACCTTCCTGTGAATTCAAATTAGCCTGGCTTGAAATTTCAGACTGAACTGAAATTTGCATTGTCTCCGTCTCCATAAAAAAAAAAAAAAAATTAATGGTTAGTGGAGACGTTGTAGGGAATATAGAAAATTAGAGATTATCAGAAATGAAAATACATTCACTTCATATTTCAAAATTATCCCCATTGTATCCATTGAAAGAATATTACTGACTTTGGTAGGAAGATTCTGAAGCCAGATAAGAGTGCATTGCACAATGATTGGGAAATGGTTACTTATGTATCTATCCCTACTAGAATCTTGCTGTGAAAACAAAGGTAGAATGGGCCATGACAAGACAGGGGTGTGGGACTGATATGTCTTGTAATGCTAGTAGAGGTAGAAGGCTAAAAATAGGGAAAAATGTTTGAATGAAAGACAAGTTTTTCGAAAAAAGTGAGAAAGATGGTAGCATTTTAAAAGAGAAAGGATTGGTTGAATAGCTGAAAACTCTGAAAAATTCCAGTTTCAATTAATGCTTTCTGAATAGTTAAATACTTAGTTTTACGAAGGCAGTGTTTACCAAATGCAGACATATGGGTGACCGTGGATATTTATCAGAAATTTTAATTTCCATCTCCTACTTAAAGAGATTCTGTTGCAGTAGGTCTGGGATAGGGACCAGCACTCTGTGTTTTTAATGAGTAACCTATGAAATTCTCACAGTGAGGAGAGCATGGGAAATACTGCCAGGTCACTCCTAAATGGCTATAGAACATGGAAACGTGCAACTAAGGGTTAATTGAAAAACTACTTATGCCCCTTAAATAAGAGGAACCCAAGCAAACAAAGAGAAGCAGAGCCTTATGAAATTGTCACAAGGCAAAATGAACTCGTTAGTTCACTTCTGCCTGGGAATGTGAAGTTACTTTCACAGTGATGTAAAAGTTCCCACGAACCTTGGCACGTTGACAACAGAAGCCCCAGTGAAAAGCCACTCCTGGAGTCTGCTTCTTTTTCAATGGCCTTCACTTGAATACAGTCATGCACTGAATAATGATGTCCAACCCATGAGTGGTCCTGTTAGAATACAATGAAGCTGAAAACTTCCTATTGCCTGGGAATGTCCTCGCTGTCCTAAGTCATCACCCAAAGCATTCCTCCTGTGCTTGTGGTGAGGCTGCTATACACAGGCCTGCTGTGCTGACAGTCACATAAAGAATAGTGCATGCAGTTGTGAACAGTGGGTGACACACTTGATAATGACAACAAATGACTGCAACTAGTGTATGTTTACTATATTACACTTACTGTCTGCATTTAAGCATGTACTCATTTTTAAAAAATAAAGTTAACTGTAAAACAGCCTTAAGCCTTAGACAAGCCCTGTCCATCCCTCGGAAGGGATTCCAGAAGGCACTGTCACCAGAGGACTTGACAGCTGTGTGCTTGTCATCGTCCTTGAAGAACTTCCAGTGGGATGAAACATGGAATAGAAGACGGTGATGCTGATGATTCTGACCCTGGGTAGTCCCAGGCTCAGGTGTGGGTTTTTTTTCTTAATTTCCAACAAGGCAGTTTCTAAAGTTAAAAAAAAAGATTTTTTTAAACAGAAAGATGCTTATAAATTAAGGATATAAAGAAAGATATTTTTGTACATCTGTACAATGTGTATAATCTTTTTTGTAAAAAGCTAAAAAAACTATTATAAGTACACAAAGTAAAAAAGTTACAGAGAGCTAAGGTTAATTTACTATTGAAGAGACACTGTTATTAATTTAGTGTTGCCTAAATGTACGGGGTTCATAAAGTCTGCTGTAGTGTGCCGTGATGCCCAGGAGTTCACGTTCACTCACCACTCAACCAGGCAACTTCCGTTCCTTCAGGCTCCTTTCATGGTAAATGCCTTATACAAGTGTGCTGCTTTTTATCTTCTATATCATATTTTACTGTGTCTTTTCTATTTTGGGATATACTAAGATACACAAATACCATGTCATAATACCATATCACAATATGATAAAATTGCCTACTGTACAGTATTCATTACAATAACGTGCTAGGCCCATTGAAGCCTAGGAGCAGTAAGCTATACCACCTTGCCTACATGTGTAATAGACTGTCCCATCTAGAACTGTGTAAGTACACCATATGGCACTCGCATAATGACAAAATCACCTTACCTTGACCCACTTCTTAGAACCTGTAACTCCATTATTAAATGGTGCTTAACTGTTTTCCTAAATTTCTAAGTACCAAGTATGACCTTAAGCCAAGGGAATAAAGTTCATATTTAATCATGCATTCCAAATTCAACATTTAATTGCATTGTTGGATTTTCAGCACAATAGGATTCAAGGTCCTGGTAATTGAGTGAATTTTAATTACATGCAAGTTGGATTAAAGAAAAGTAGTCATTAAATTTTCTTAATTACAGATTCTGATTTTAAAAATCCTTTTACACAGACTGAAATTTTCATTTGAGAAAGTTGAAATTGTTCATAATACAATTCAATTTTAAAATAATTCACAACGCCTCCCTCATCCCATAAAGTCAATGTTGTCTATTCTTTTTCAAGACTGAAACATTGCCTTTCATGGAATCAACTTGTTTTACTGCTTCAAAATACTCCCAGGAATCTCTGCTAAGGAAGAAAGAACTGAGAACAATAAAATGCTCTCTCCCTATAGCATTGTCCTTGGTTAAATAGCCCAGACATTTGGTTCTATTCAATTTGTTAGACTCTTCTCAATCGAGCCTTACAGATTAGTCCCTTTAGAGAGAAACTAAGCTCTTCAATAGCAGCAAAGCCTGAAAAACCACTGCACACACTTTTTCAGATGTGAAACTTGCATAATCATTGGACTAAAACGAACACTGCTTCAAAATAATCTTTAAAATTGTACGTACAAGAAAACCGAAGCTCCTTAATAGATGAGTGCCCAACTATTACTTTCCCCGGTACTTTTAGAACTCACTTCAATTGCTATTAACATTTTCTCCAAATCTGCCATTAGCAAAGCAAATGAGGCATATCTGGTGAATTTCATATGGGAAGCAGATAAAGGAAAACTTTCTGTGTTAGACCATTATTTGAAGCTGCATTTCCTCAAGAAGGTTTTGTGGTCTATGCAGCTTTTCTTTATTTGTAAGCACAGTGGATTTTTTTTAAATAGAAAGATGCTTATAAATTAAGGATGTAAAGAAAAATATTTTTGTACATCTATACAATGTGTTTAATCTTTTTTGTAAAAAGCTAAAAAAAACTATAATATATATATATATATATATATATATATATATATATATATATATATATTCTACTGTGCTTACAAGTAAAGAAATATATATATATATATAATATTTTACATCATTCATCCAGAGCTGAATGGTAATAGTAATGAGATGGATTGCCCCCAATTTTTTAATCTATTAATTAACTTTGGTTTGACTACCACAGTATCAGAGTAGGAGATGGCAAACTTCCATTCTCATAAATGCAGGTAAGAGTCTAATAGTCAAGGACCAATACAACCAAAAGTCTGCATCAAGATTTGAATTAATTTCTAGGGAAATCAGACTATAAAACATAGTATGAGACAGTTTGCTAATAAAGTTCTTTTGTTTTTCCTCCAAATACACCACTTACATTTTTACACCAGAATATCAGGCAAACGAACGAGACAGTTCAAATCTATAGACACTATGAAGGATGTCTATTGCAGAGGAAAACCCTGGTGGGTGTCTCCTGTGCTTCTCTCTGATGCCAGCCAGCCAGAGAGAATAGACAGTAGCAACCAAGACAAACCATATCTATTCAGGGACAAGGAGTCAGGGAAAAAAATCTTCCCATAGATCTGTCAAGTTCAGGTGTAAGATGTACCTATCTACTTTTACCTGTCTTTAACCTAATTTCTGCTTTCTCTTTTAAAGAGTCTCTCAACCAACATCGAGAAGAGGAGGTGGGGATTTCTCTGTGGAGAATGATTCCCTCTTTTTCTTCCCACGCTATCACGGACCTTCTAGAAGCAGAGAAGCCAACTCTGTTCCTAACGGGGCTTTCTATTGTTTCGGGTTATTGACAAGGGCTGAGGCTTGGCGACATCTCTAGTCATGCACAGGCATTTTCTGGAAAATGAATAAGGTTTACATACAGCTTTTATTAGAAGGCCCCTGTAGGCAGCCATGGGGTCAGCTGCCTTGACTTCTCTGCAAGAGCGATAGGATGGGCTCTAGGAGGGTGTCAAATACGGTCTCTCTGCAGGCCATGGCCCAGCTTCCAGAAGGCCTCCTGATGTTTGCCAGTCTCTCCATGTCGAACCATCATCTCCTTCACCTGAGGCCTGCTCAGCTACGTTATTCCTTTCAGTTCAGGGTATGCCCCATTTCCTGTGAGGTCTAATCATATCACTTTTCTTCCTCTTACCTTAAGACAGTTGAAAGATGGGGAGTGGGGTGAGCAAGACCATCTGCTTCTCTCTTAATTCTCTTTCCAGGATACAGATTCCATGCCCTCCTTTCCTCTACATTTGATTTCCCCAAATTTGCTTTATCGAACGTAAATGTTATTAAAGTCCCTAACACTTAGATCCAGCAACAGAACGAAAACAGAGCCCAAGAAGTTCTCCTGTGCCCCCCTCCAGTCACCGTCACTCAAAGAATAACTAATATTCGGATTTCTAACACCACGCATCACTTTTGCTGACTTTTGAGTTATACAAATTCGTGCTAGAATGAAACCCAGGATCTTGTGCATGCTAGGCAAGTGCTGCACCACTGAACTCCATCCCCAACCCTTTTTATTTTAAGACAGGGTCTCACTAAGTGATTTCAAACTTGCAGTCTTCTCGTCTCAGCCTCCCAAATAAGTGAGATCACAGTCATATACCACCACGACTGGCTTGGCATCTACTCCTTTATAAATGCATTTTTTTTACTCAATATTATTTTTGTAAAATTCATCTATATTACTGCATATAGTCATAACTCAAGAAATGAAGTTTAATAAAGTATCTTAACTATTTGCAATTTTTACCTCAATCCAAAGTCACCGTGCAGCAAGGCGGATACTTGTGATAAAAAGAAAAAGGATTGAAATGACCAAAGAAACAAAGAATCAAAATTAATATTTCAAGATTTTATTATCTAAAAGTTTCAATTTTTAAAACTATCAGTTTAATTTTTTTGGTAGCGTATTTACATTGTACATAATTTTGTTCTAGTCATTGAATGTACATATATAATATCATGTAGATTACTTTAACACATTTATGTTTTTACAGTCTTATATAGATATGACTGACATGCAATAAACTGCACATCTTAAAATTTACAATCTGGTGAGTCTGACATATGTAATTCTTGAAACTATCTCCACAATTAATATTATAAATATATTCATCACCGCATGAAGTCTCTTCATAATGCTTTGCAATTCATGCTCCTCCTTGACTTCCATCCTTTCTCAAAGCAATCACTGATCTTTTGCTTTCTGTCACTATAAATCATTTTGCATTTTATAGAATTTTACATAAGTAAAATGAGTGACATCATATAGACAAATTAAAAACAACTACAATGCATAGATAGTATGCATTCTTTTGTCTGGCTTCTTTCATTCATTATAAGGATTGTGAGATTTATTCACATTGTTGCACGAACCAGCAGTTCATTACTTTGTTGGTGCTCTGTAGTACTCCATTCCATGGATATACCAGAATTTGTTTATTCATCCATTTGTGGGTTAACTTTTGGGTGGTTTCTATTTTGGTAGCTGTTATACTACTAATAATAATCTAGTGATATCTTCTACACTTGTTTTTCAGTGGATACATACTCTACTTGTTCAGCCTAGTCTCCGACTGCTGGGCCCCTACTTTGTTTTCCCTTGGGCTTTGAAGGAGAAATAGGAAAATTCAAAATTGTGAATGGAAATATCAAAGCTGCTGTGTCAGTGATCGATTGAAGACATAAGCTAAACATAAATACAATGATAAAAGAATTGAAAAATAACAACCTATTTGCATTTATAGTGCCCTCTACTCAACAGCGAGAAGATACACATTGTTTACAACTACACATAGAACATTCACCAAGTTGGGCCCTATTTTAACAATAAAATAATAAATTCATTAAGATCAAAAGCATAAAAAGTATTTTTCTTGACTGAAATGGAATTAACTACAAATAAATACCAGAAGGATAGCTGGATGGAAAGTTCCCAAATACATGGAACACACTTTTAAATAACCCCTATCTTGAAGAAGAAATTATAAGGGAGTTTAGAAAATTATTTTAATTTCCTGAGAATGAAATACAACATGTTAAAAATTCTGTGGCATGCAGCCAATATAATACCTACAGGAGAATTTATCTCTTTCAATGCTTATATTTAAAAAAGAGGAAAGATCTTAAATTATTAAGGGAACTCTCCCCTAAATAATCTAGTAAAATAATAACAAATTTCATCCTGATTAAACAGAAAACAATGAACTAATAAGATTGTGCACAGAAATAATGGCACAGAAAACAACAAACAGTAGATAAATATCAAGGAATCCCAAAGCTAGTTCTTTGAAAGGATGGACAAAACAGGTAAACTGCTAGCCAAACTGACCAAGGAAAAAGAGGACCCACATGACTTTAGAAAAAGAAAAGGGTATAGAACTAAAAATTTGTCCGTTATTCAAATAATATTAATATTACATGAAATTTCAAAGGATTATCATTGCCAAAAAATTTTAAGTGTAAAACTGGAGGCCACACATTACCTGATTTCAAAGCTTATTATAATGCTATAATGAACATGATGGTGTCATATTAGCATATGGAGAGACATATCAACCCACAGAACAAAATACAAAGTTCAGAAATAGTCACATACAAATATGGTCCACCAATTCTTAACAAAAATATCAAGGTAATTTCAACAAGAGAGAAACAAAAAAGTCTTTTAAACAAATTGTGCTAAAACCATTGGATATGCATATGCAAAAAATAAATATCCACCATGACTCCACAATATATACAAAAATGTGTTCAAGTTGGGTCATAGACATAAATATAAAACTGAAAGTATGATGCTTCTAGGGAAAAGATGAGAAAATCCTTGTGTTCCTGGAGTGGACAAAGCCTCTGTTATAAAAAGTAGAAATGCAAGTCATTCAGTTACTGGGAGAAAGTGAATGCAAAGTGTGTATTTGATAAAGGATTTCTATTTGGATACATAAAAGTGTCTAAAAGAAGGAAGGAGGAAATGATGGAAGGAAGGATAAGACAAGACCAAAAACAATCTAAATATCTATCAACAATAGAATGGACAAATAGATGGTGGCAGAATCTTATTGTGAAATACTATAGAACAATAAAAATGAATGACCTGTATATAAAAAAAAAGAATTAGAAAAGAACATAATCTTGAGTGAAATAAAATCATGAGGCAAAAATATCATTTGATTGTATTTATTTAAATTTCAAAACCTGGCCAAACTAAATTATGAGCTACCTAGGGATATTTAAATTGGTTTAAATCTCCAAAGAAGGTGAAAGAATGATCCATATAATTCATGATATTTATCGCTTACTATTCAGTGAGAGGAGATAGTTTTCATAAGTATGTGGAATATAAGAAGTCCTAAAAAATAGTACCACTCTCTCTCTTAGGCTCGGTGGTATGTGTGTAGGTGTTCATTTATTGTCCATTAATGTGTGCATGTTCATGGGTACTCACTCTTTTTATGTACTCCATATAGTTTTCTAGTTTTAAAACTGCAGGTTCCAAGGATCCAAAACCAAGTATCCCAATTCGCTAGGTTAGAACAGTGCCAAGCAGTCTGCATTTTTATTAAGTTCCCATGGTCATTTTGATAAAATTTTGAGTATTTATGTTGTTTACATAGTTTGAGGTCTTCCCCTTGTAACTTGGCATTTGGAAAAGAGATAGAGCATAAAGGAGGCAATTTATAATAAACAAACAGACCACCCTTCTAATTCCAGGAATCATCTCTTTACTATACAAAGAACTAAACATTTACAAAAGAAAATCAAAAGAAATTGCATTTTAAAACTACATTAGAAAGTTACACAAGGGTCTGATAAACAAACATCATAAAACATCTCCGTACCATGTCAGTACCATACAGAGAAATCCAGTCAACCATCATACACGAGGTTGAGGTATTCAGTACCTGAAAATCCACCCAGTGCCCTCTTTGTCATTTGCCTATAAAAAATATAACATGCCAGCTTTTTTATAAAACACGAATTATTGTCAATAAACTTAATGGGAAGAAAATTTTGTTAAAGAAATAAAATATAAGAAAAATCACACAGGTCAGCTGCCAGTCAATAGTAAATATTAAATTTTCCTAAGATGCATTAAGTTATAACAGTCAGTCCCAGCAACACTGTTGAAGTATTTCATAATCTGAAGATAGGTTGTTGCTATTTCAAACAAACTTGTTATGGCATAATTTATTTTACATATGTACAAATTATGTTATTATATGTACATATCAGGAAAGCTCTGGAGTCATCTCATCTCTCCATGCCAGTGACTTTTCAAGCAGAATGTTCTCTGTTGGCCTCCTTCTCACAGCAAGGGGCCCAGGCGGCCATTTCTTTCTGTTTTCAATACATCCCCGGAAGTCTGAACTCTTAGTTCGTTGCTTTTCTTGTGGAATGATTTGGAGTTATAAACAGTATCTCCGGTTGAACATTTCAAATGTTAGCTACACTTTTGATTTCTGTGCTTCTACAAGACTGTATGACCCTTTCATGTTGGCCTTCCTTGCAAAGTAGATGATCATTCCAATGGCAGGTATTATCAAGGAGGATGCACAATAGAGCACAAGAAGTTCAGGAGAAAAATAGTCCTTGGTATTGTCTCTTCCTGGAAAAAAAAAAAAACAATTGGATGTAATTAATGCTTAGTACAAAAAGAAATTGTTTAATCAAAAGACATGTCTTACTGTGACAGTACAACTAGTTCTCCAGAGAGGGAATCAAAGCAGTGATATGGAATATCATCAGGACCCCAAATGCATATTCCCCTGAATTATCCAAATGGTCAGTGGGTGGTTGTTATGATCATGAAGAATCTAAAGATGATAGCTGTTGACTTTCACAAACTTGGATTAAAAAAAGATTCAATTTTAGGGGTAAAATAGAAAAGAGGGTCCTTTATAATAGCAGGAATTAGACAGGGAGAAATAGAAGTATCTGCCAAAGTACTGGGACTCTGATTACCATAAACTGAAATGATTAACCAATTCTCCAAGAAAATCCTCAAACCATTTAAAGTAACTACCAGAGTCAAACACCACGAATAGGACAATAAGAGGAAGAATTCTTGCTGATGCATTTTTTGGGGTTTTGTTTTGAGATATATATTCTTGTTATAGAAAGGCCTTGTCTGATCTATATCTCCCCTAATCTAAATAAGAACCTCAACATCCACTCTCAAAATCTACCCAGCACACTTCCCCTTCATAGCCCAATCCCAGTTGGTATTTAAGCCTTCATCCACAAGCTTATCGGTCCAATGTGGTTTCCTCTTCTGACCTCATAAAGCCAGACATGTCTGTTTTTCTTCTGGTCCACCACTAGAAGAGCTTGCACTTCAACTCCCCAGTTGGCATAATTGCTGCCCCATCCAAAATATTTTTGAACACTAAAAAACTTTTTTTCTAAATCCTATCATTTTGCCATTCAGTTGCAAATGAAGTACAGATGATAGTATTCCAAAAAATTTAAATTTGTACTCTTTTTAATCTATTAAAATCCTCTGGCAGATGCAATACCACTTAACATCTGAACCTCACAAGAACATCTGAAGAACAGAGCATGGCATCTACTGGGGACTTGCTTGTTTATACTCAGCTTGCACAGCATCGTATAACCTCACAATTAAGTCTCACTAAGTGACATATATGTTGGCTCAGTGCCAACAGGAATTAGTGACCTGACTTTGATCATCACTGAATTCCTTCTAGAGCTTTCTAAACACTAAAAGTTACCTAAGTAGAAAAGAACCATTAGCATCAGATGATGCTAATCAGATGATTAGCAAAGTGAATGTTTGCAAGTTATTGAAGAAAAAAAAAAACACTTCAGCCTGAACATGATGATAATTGTTTTTCTACTTTTCCTTGCTAACATTGAGCTAGTCAAAGTATAAGGGTACTATTTTAATGGGCTATTTATCATCATAATTGTGGTTAGGCATCAATATTGATAACAAGATGGGCAAAGGTATTTGTGTCCCTATTATTTTCCTTTCAATGTGGAAATAATCCTTTATTTTTTTGCCTCTCAGTTTTTCCCTCAGGCATCTACAGAAAAACTCAAATTTGCTAAGTCAGTTGCTAGGTCAAGCTTCTGATAAAATTTTCTATTAGTATTATCAACACTAAAAATTTTTAAGAGGGCTGACCATTTCTATTAATGTAATACATTCAAGCCAAAACAAAAGAAAATAATTTAAAAACTAAGCTAAATGCAAAGGAAAACTACTTCAAAATATCTAGAAAAAATGTCAATTTTTTTGGTCTTCATTCATATCCAGCTATTTTAAACCATATTCAGTTTGGAGGCATGCATTTCCAGCTGAGTGCCTAATAGCCTTTGTTTATTGAAATAATAAGAAAACAGTGGCAAACATATAAGTGGTTAATAATTCAACTAGGAAAAAAACCCAAGCTTTAAGGTGTCTTTTTAAAAGAACAATTAATTACAAGCATAATCACAGAAATGTTAGGAGTTCACTTTCCTGAAGCTAAGCTGAATTAAAGGTGGCCAAAAACATCAAGGATTGAATAAACAGGAATGGATTAATATCAACCTACGTATAACTGAGATCTCAATGTGTTCAGACACATCCCCAACCTCATTGGAAGCACTGATTACATATACACTGCATCATTTGAGTGACATGATACAAGGTAAATGTTCCATTATTTGAACACATAGTAACTTCAATGACCAGATTAACTCTTTTCAGGATAATCACTGCAGGTGGATGACTAAAAGTTTGACATGTAATTATGTTATTTTCCCCTTCTTTAACATTTCTAGATGGATATATTTATATTGTTGTGTTTCAAGGAGGTAATGTAAAGACAGAAAAATACATGGTATGGCTTGTAATCTTGAGAAATTTTGCCAGATTAGTAAAAAGTTTTTTTTTTTTAACCTGTTTTCTGACTTAGGTTCAAACTTCCTTTAGTTTGACAAGTGGTTGCTAACCCTGGTGGCCAAGTGCCAAACCTCCTAAGAGGTGACTTTTGTTTACAGCCCTGTTCACTTCAAGGGCAAGTATAATATTCAATACTGAATAGAGGCTAATTAATGTGCAAGGAGTGTAAGACTGATTAATCAAAGCTGACACATTCTGCTTACACCAATAAGATCAATGCATCCTACCTACTGTGCATTCACAGGAGAGGGTAGGAGATCAAGGGGCCCTGAAGTTTCTTAGAGAGACCATTGTGCGCATGCCCTCTCCCTCTCCCTCTCCCTCTCCATCAGAATAAGATAGATAGTGGGGCTTAGGAGGCTGTTCTGTAGACTAGAGTTTTCATGTAGTTGTTGTTCAGGATCAAGATTGCTACTGCCAATTATTTCCTGAAAAGAATCAATCCAGAAAATAGGCAGTTACTCCATGTTCAGAAAATAGCATTCCCTTCTGTTAGAAAGGAAGAGGATCTGGATAGAATTTTTCTTTTCCCTCCCTCCCTCCCTCCCTCCCTCCCTCCCTTCCTTCCTTCCTTCCTTCCTTCCTTCCTTCCTTCCTTCCTTCCTTCCTTCCTTTTCTTTCTCTTTCTTTCTTTCTTTCTTTTAATGTGCTAATCCTACCTCCATGGTTTCCTTATAATCTCCAGTGAAAGGTTTTGAAAATATGGTTAAACACTTAGCAAATATAAGACCTCAGAGACCAATGATGAATTAATTGTCAACTTTGAAAAAAACAAATGGGAATTCCACATTCACCAGTGATTAATGTCAACTTCCTGGTTAAACTGTTTAGGATAGAACACCTGTGCTTGATTATTTCAAGAAACATTAAGAAATAACCACACACGACACAGAATTCAGCCTCATTCTTCCAACTCATTCATCTAATGTTAGAAAGCTATTACCATCTATGGAACCTCTTAACAGCTACCAAAATAGATAGATGGATGGATGGATGGATAGATAGATAGATAGATAGATAGATAGATAGATAGACCCCAAACAAAAGGCCAACCTTTAACATCCAGTGTTAAATTTCTTAATTGTGAGCCCACTTCATTTTTAGATTCACATTCATATACTCCTGCATCCTCCAGCTGCACCTTGAGGATGGTGTATGCGCCATCTATAGATTTCAGCACCGTGTCTCCTGTCTTTGCTTTCTTCTTCAGGATTATCCAAGTTTCTGGAATATTTCCACATGTGCAGGAGATAATGACAGTGTCTCCTTCCTTGACACTCTCAGAAGGAAACACTGTAAGCTGTATGTCTTTTGGAGCAACTGAAAAGAGAATTTAAAAGAAACCTCTGAATGAGTGAAGTATAAGCTAATTCCATATTGATATAAGGACATCAATCAGAGCTTCCACGGACCTATTTGTGTTTGCAGGAAATGTTAAGAAAATCAGGTAAAGAAGTCAAGCATTTGCTGAACTGTTGTAAATGATCATGCCTTAAAGAAGATGCATCTTATGCTTCATTCATGTTTTTTAACATAATTCTTTACCCAGACTAGCACTATTTGATGTAAGTAAATAGCTATAGAATTCAAATGTGAAAATTTTTTTTAAAAAAATCACACTATTTAACAAAAATTTCCTTGAAGAACAAAGGCTTTACATGTTTCTGAGTTTTGAGCTAGTTCCTCCCAGATCAAGAAATTTAGCTTTACAGAGGTGGCTTGTTATATGGTATTTAACAACACAACTACCATTTATCAAGTTTCAGGCTCTGGGCTGGGTGCTTGACATGCAATATCTTATTAACGCACCAATGATTAAGGAAGTATCCTTAAGCATTTTATAAGTGAGATTCCTATTAAGGCCATCTATTTTGTGCCTTCATTTGAGTCTCGTTCCCCATCCATGGCCACAATGCCATGGCATTATCCTGTGGCTTTTCTTTAAGGTTGCACATTGCTCTTTCAAGGTTCTTCCTTAAAAATACAAATCTTGTTGTGATGAGATAACAAGAAATCCCTAATACCTTAGGGGGAATAATCCCAAGGGGTACAAAAAGAAATGACAATCCTGGTGAAGAAAATAACTCTGATGCCCAAAAGGGAAGGTATAGGAAGCAACCCAAATTGTTCACTTCAAGATGCTCATAACTGCCAATGGCATCTGTGTGCCAAGTAGAAATTATTTTGTTCTCAGTCTTGGGTGTCTATCCAGGAGAGAAGAGACCTGTATCTGATGATTTGATCCCAGTGGTTCCGTGCCAGGCTGATGAACCAACCAGAGGGCACAGTCTCTGCTATTCTTAATCTCAGAATTTACAAAAGGTGCTTCTTAGGGTTCTAAGCAAATACTAGCAGGCATCTTGTGAGATCTTCCCTCAGGACCAAATTCAATCAAAGATGTCACTCACTTTGACCAATAGAACATGGAATGAAGAAACACTGTAGGACTCCCCAACTCAGGCCTTTAAGAGGCAGCTATGATTACCCCCTTCTTGAAACAATGTGCTATGACAAGTCAACTTAGGCTACCTTCCCTAAGGATGGTATCACATGCAGAAGGGAGGCACAGCCCCCCAGATATAGCCCAGACATGTGAGTGAGGCCATCTGTGACTGGCCAGCCTTGCTGCCCTGACTGAAAACAGATGAGTGACCCCACACTGAGCAGAATAAATGCCCAGCTAGCCCATTTCCTAATGCCAACTCAAAGATTCATAAACAAATGGTCATTATTTTACACTTAGGAAGGTAGTTTGTTAGGACCACCTTTATTTTGAATTTTCTTATCTGTTATTTTTTTCAAAGTTTTTAACTATTAACTTTATGTTAACTATTGCCTGACAAACATGATAAAGAAATCTATACTAACCTGTGGATACATGTACTTACCATTGACATAAAGCGTCTGTGTACTCTGCCTTTGTTTGTGTTCAGATTCCATTTCACCAGTATGTAACTTAGCCCGACAAACAAGAACTTTTCCACTATCTTCCGTGGTGGGGGTGAAGGTTACTTCCAAACTTTTGGTCTCTAGGGATTTCCTATCCATTTCCTCCAAAAAGTTTTTTTTCATCAGAATAGTCTCCCCATTAAGTAATTCGATCTCCAAATGGTCAAAAGGGTACACATTAGGAACCCTGCAGCTTACAGTGACGGGGTTTCCATTCACAAGTAGACCACTCATCTCAATTTCTGGATCTGTAGGGAAGGCTGCAAACATCAAGCAAAAGTAATGTTTGTATGTGTCATTCAAAGGGAAATAAAGTTACACTCTATTTGAATTCAAGTGTCTCAAAATTACAGCTTTAACTTATCTGGGATAGAATTATCATCAATACATTAAAAATTGACATTAAGTATAAATACATAATTAAAACATTAATCACAATGTTGGCAACAAAAATACTTAGTACATTAAGTCATCAAGTAATAAATACTTTTACTTCTTATTTTCCTCTTCTAATGATGCCATCTTGCTGAGCACATGGGCTGATATTATCTAGGGACACATCAGCTTCTATCATCTCATATATTAACTATTTCTTTTAGATGTCTTAAATATTTGTCATGATATGTTGACTAATTGTTATGAACTAGTCCTTCAACATTCATTATCTCAGTCTTTAGGACAGCAACGGATACTACTTAACTTATTTTATTGTTAGGAAAACTGAAACTTAGGCTAAAAGACTTTTCATTAAACATCATACCTAGTGTGTCATTGAGCTGAGCTCAAACTCCCTGTTCCTCTTACCTCAAAATCTAGACTTAGTTTCACAGGTCTATGTAGTGTCTCAGTGTCAAATAAGACCCACAGGGAAGTTCTCAATTTAGACATCTTAATATCTAATAATTATTTAGGCAGCAAGTTTAAAACATTTCTCAGATAATAGTTGTAATTAAGAAAAGAACTATCTTAACTGTATTATTTAGAATTTAGCCTATATAGTAACATATCATATATAAATCAATAAAAATGAGACTAAAATACTTATCAAACATAAGAGTGACTCTAGTTTATTTTTTCTTTCAGCAAAATGATTCAGTTGTTAAAATAAAACATCTTTAAGTATTTCCATATTGCAATAGGACTTCACCCCTGGTTCTCATTTCTGCTGGGAATGTGCTACATCAGCAGATCCTGGACTCTGGGTAATATGATAAAGCAATAAAATTGACCCTTCTTTTGAGAGATTTAAGTCCCTTTACAGGCATACTCTCATTCTGAATAAAATCCCAAAGGATAACACAAGTTGGGGCATAGTTTCTGGTTAAAAAAAAAAGAAAACTTTATAATGAATTTTCCTTGAGTTTGCTGAATGAAACCAAGCAGAGTAACTCTCATGAAAAAAATAACTTTTTGGTCACTTTGTATATTTTATTCCTCATTCATTACAGACTGAGAAACTCCAGAAGTGTCAAGTTCATAGAGATTTGAGGTTATAAAGAATATTTATTAAGGTGGCAAGAAGAGTGAAAAAAAAGGTTCAGTATATGCTTGTTCAAGTTTTGCCTAAAGCTTTCATCAGTATTAAGACCTGGTGTTGCCTCCTGCTTCTGCTTCAACAGAAACCTGAGCTACTACCATTGATCAGTCTACTCTGCACCTTCCTTTGCTTTTCCCTGCTTCCCATTTCTTCATTTCTTTTTCCATCCTGTAGATCAGCTTTCCAAATTATTCCTTTAAAACCATAAGCTCAGATCTGGCCCTCAATTTAAAGAGCTGAGCAGTGGTCACCCCCACCCAGTTATCTGAAGGTACATTGGCCCCATTCCCTCACCACCTCTGTACACTCCACAAACACATAGAAGGGATGGGAAGCAGGGTCATAGGGTGTGACAAAAAGTGTGATGAGACAGTACCACAAGACCCACTAAGGACTGTGCCCACTGTGTCCATATGTAATATAGACTTAAGATTTAGGCAAAGTACATCACATCAAAACACCTTGTGTCAGAGATTTAGGAAGCATTCACAATGCTACATTCCCTTTCTGAACAAATGAATCTCGGTGCACATCACAGATTCACATTCTTTTTTTATCCAATGGGATTGAAGAACAATTCTGAAAACCACTTACAGTAGAGCTCCACTCTGATTCTTTTTTCCAGTTTCCTCCGTCCACAGGTGACAGTGCACAGGTAAGAGTGTTCGTTCTCAAAACCCACAGGGCTCAGGGTCAGTGTGGACTCCGTCCCTTCACTTGTCACCTTCCCGCTCAGAGGGCTATCTATCTGGGTTCTCCAAGAGAGAGATGGGGACTCACAGCCTGTGACACGGCATGTTAGCACAACTGAGTCCCCTATCTGAGCAACAACCTGAGGTCCAGGGAAGATGTCAACAGTAAATGGTTTCTCTGCAGAAAAAAAATAAAAAAGAACAAGACACAGAGCCGATAAGACTCATTTCTTCTTCCTTCACATTCCCACATATGATCTTTATTTGTCCTGATCTGGCTTTAGCCACTATCTGTACCAAGAAGAAATAACTCCCTTCCGTCAGGAAAGAGACTACATCTTTTAGAATGAATCCATGAGAGTCTCTCAAATCAGACTTAGAATAAATATAGATAAAAATGTGTTAAGAGAGGTTGGTGTCTTTTCATGGCAATAATACTATCTCTGCTCAGTTGTTTATCAGATCACTGCAGGAATAAACAATAGGTCAAATAATTTCAATGGTTCCTGTGTGTCAAGTCCACGTACAAGTCATTTAATCCCCACAACAGTGTTGTGAACTTGTACTACTTTCTTCTCTGCCTTCTTGTTTTCCTTCTGCTTCTACTCTTTCTCTTCCTCTTCTTTTTCCTCTTTCCTCTTTCTTCAGGAGGTAATTTAGGCTCACAAATGTTAAATCACTTTACCCAGCTTGCAAGTGGCAAAACTAGAACTTGATGCAAGGTAGATGTGATTTAAGATTTCAGCTTTTCTGTTGCTAGAACAACTAAATCAAGACATCTTCATACAGAGATCAAATAGATCTAAAGGAGGTACTACTCCCCCCCCCAAAAAAAAGCCTCAAATTATACAAAATTTCCATAATGGATCCATGCCCAAGGCATCTCTGTTCCATCAACCTGAAGTTATTATACCTTAAAAGTCACATAGGATCATGTATAAAGCAAAGCAAAAATTTACATATCAAAATGATAACACAAGTTACTCTAAAATGTATTTGATGTAATCTAAACATTTTTGCAATGATTTGAGGGGGCAGAAGCAGAGGTGAGGGTGAACTCCTTAATCTCAAATGTCCAGGAAAGCTCTTAGGTGGCCAACACTATCCATGCTAGACATACAGTCTTTGATGGAATAATGCTACTTTGGGAGAAAGAGAATTCCAAATCTTGACTCTGGTTCCCTAAAGAAACTGGGAGTGGTTGGCAACTCTGAGAGTGACAGATGACAATCCACAGAAAATCAGTAAAATCTTCCTCACGAACAGCAGGCTAGAGATGGAAGAAAGAAATTGCAACACGTAAAAATTCCCAATATACTACATTTTGCATGGTTCTCTTCTGTGTCAGGAGAAGCTACTTTTTTTCAATTTGTTTGTATAAATGTGATATCTTAATATTTTCCAAAGAAAGCCCTCTTCAAATTACCTCAATAAACTAATATACGATTCGATTTTGAAAGATCATTCAGAACAATGATCAAAGTTTCCAAATTCCTTATATGCCAGTGTGAGAATGAGGAACTTTAACAGCAGATTCACTTCCTGCTTACGAACAATTCTGGCTATATATATTATTTTGTGGACTTGTGGCTCCTGGGAAGTAGCTCTCTTAGGTAGACTAAAGGTCCTTTGAAAGTTCAATTCTATCTTTAGTACTTAAGGCTGTTAGTATCATATGTGAAGCAAAATGCAAAACAACTCTCCTCAACCCCATAACCCATCTCCTTGACATATTGAAATGGGATCCAGCTTATTATGGGATGGAGCTATTTCAGGATGGATGTTTAGCTTTGTATACTTTCATTAGTATAATATTTTTTCTGGTCACTTGAGAATGAGTTAGACTACAGGATTTTTTTTAATCATCCAAGCTTGAACTCCATATTTTCATATTTTTAAAATTTGTGTTGTCAATATTTGAAATTTATTCATTGAACATTTACTGAATATTCATTGTGTGTCAGGTACTGTGGTAGGCACTCAAATATAAAACACATATGCATAAACACTGAGGGCCCTTGACTTGAAGGAACTTCCAGTTTAACGGACAAACATATTTAAATAGACCTATTATTTTGGTTCTCACTAAAGTACATTCCTGCCTTTCCTTCCTAGTTTGTAAACTTCTTTGGGGCAGTAGCTGCATCTTATCAGGCCTGCATCCCCACCACCCAGCAGACTCTTGGATTCTTGAGTAAAGCCTCTTAATTAATATGTATTGAACTGAACAGAAGTACATACATCGCTATAAGAAGTATTGAGTCTATACTAAAGAAGGAACCACTAGCTTTGCCTAACACAATCTGGAATTTGGAGGTTTATATATGTTTCGTCATGAAGGATGGCTAAGACTTTGCAGGTGGAGGAAGGGGAAAGCCTATTCCAGGAAGAAGAATAGCGTGAATAGTGACACAGAATCATCAACTACAGTATTTTCTGACCATATCATGAAGTTATTATATGCGGCTATTTTAAGAAATGTACACAGAGTTACGAAAACTTGTGCTGTATATGGGTAATAATGAGTGTAATGCATTCCACTATTGTCATGTATTTAAAAAATAAATAAATTTTTAAAAAAGAAATATAGTTGAAGTTATAGAAAAGTCCAAGTGAAAGAAGATAAACTAAGGCATGTCAAAAGGGTTGATTAAGACATTAGATCCTAGGGATCATTTTGAGGGAGAGGATTTGGTGATACAAACTGAGAGCATGAATTTGGGAATAACCAGTATATGTATAATATATCTGGGTATCGAGAGTGAGAAGAAAAGAGGGCAAGGAGTGGTAAGTTGAAAATACCAATGTCTAGAGGTCAGGAGAAAGACAGGAAGCCATGGAATGAGGCATGGGAGAGATGCTGTTACAAAAGGTTCAAAAAAGCAGAGCCAGGGAAGCCTCGGGAGGAAAGACTGCCAAAAATCAAGTATAATAAATACATATTCACACTCTAGTACATGACAATCAGACAGATAACCAACGAAATGTTGGAAAGCAACCTCAGCACCAAAGCTGCCTCATTGTTGCTCAAATCTCAATACAGCATCGTTGTTTTTCCTTTTGCATATTCCACTCACCTTCAACAATTAATTCCACCTCTTTTTGGCTTCTTCCAATAGAATTAACTCCTTCACATACATATGTTCCAGAATCTTCCATCCTCATAGCAATTAAGGTGAGAGTCTCATTACCAGAAAGAAGCTGTAGATTCTCATTATCTAATTTCTTGTTCCAGATAATCTTTGGAGCTGGCAGACCCTCACTGGAACATGTCATTGTTACAGAATCACCTTCTTGCAGCCTTGTGGAGGGATGCACGGAGATGACTGTATTCTTGGGTGAGACTGAAAAAAACAGGGCATCATATTAGCAATCAAAAACCATGTTTTCAATTCAAAACAGAAGATGGACTTCTCTCACAGGTTGTTATCCTGTGCTTCTGTTGACTTGACAAACTTACTTTCCCAAGATAGCATAAAGAACTGCTGAGTCACTAAAAGATAGTCAATCTAATTTCTGTACAACTCGATTACCTTTCTAAAAAATGTTTTGTGTTTTCAGATTGCCATAGATATTCTTAAGTTAAGAGGGGCCCTTAGATTCATGTGGCTCAATCTCCCACCTAAGAGCCCCATCTAAGAATCCTTACCAAAAGCTCATCCTAATCAGTCAGCCTCAGGATTTACTGAGAAAGGCAACTCATTGCCTGATCAAACAACCTATTTGATTTTTGAGTATCTTAAATTAGAAAAACATTTTCCCTGAGTTGAAATCTTCTTCTTCATAACTGGCTTTTATATATTGGTCATAGTTCAGCCCTCTGATGTTACAAAATAAACTAAATCCTTCTGTCACATACAACTGTCTTTCAAATACTTAATTAAAACTCCTCAAGTGTTTCATTCCTATATTGACTGTTCTCATAACATTGTTAGAAGCCAACTCATTCTCTTTGTGCTAAATATATTATTGTTGGCACTGAGTTGAAATCTTCCCCTTCATAACTGGCTTTTACATATTGGTCACAGTTCAGCATTTCAAGGCATATTATAAAATATGATTAAAAATATTTTAACATTTAAGCCTTCCTAATCAGTACTAGTACATTCCCTTTTAATAGGAAATAAATAAATAAAGTAACCCTAAATCATGTATTTGATGAAGCCCAAAATTAAGTTCAAGTCTTCTTAATCCAAATCCATGTTCTTTTCACTGGATTATACTATTGGAAAGCATCATGTTCTCAATAAGTAAAAATGGAGTAAAAACTACAAAAAAGCTTCTTGTTAGCCTAGTTGCTAAGTTTATCTCGATCTACATTCAAGACTGAATTCCCATACAAACTAGACCATGTGACTTACTGTAGACTTGCAGTTCTTTGGTAGTGTTCCTTTTTGGGGGCACAGATTCAGTTTCATAAATGTTTAATTGAGCTCTACAAATAAGAGCTTTTCCAGTATCCTCCATGACAGGAATAAAGGTTACTTCCAAACTCTTGGTTTCCAGGGACTTCCTATCCATATCTTCCAGAAATTCCTGATTCTTCATGAGATGATCATCTTTCCATAAATCCATCTCCAGCCTGTCAAACGGGTATACATCAGGGATCAAGCACTTGACTGTGACCTGCTTCCCGACCTCCAGAAGACCACTGAAGTGAATTTCTGGATCCTTAGGGAAAGCTGCAAACGCAAATGGATACACAAGTGGGCCTTCTGCTCATATTTTTAAGATCTCTTATAACACTATACAAATCAAATCTAATGTTTTTGTTCACACAATCTTAATACTACAGCAGAACTAACAGTTTAAATAGATTTTTTTATGATTTTGAGTGGGCTCAAGAAGCAAGAGTCAGAATCAACCACCTATTAGAGAATTCTTCTGTCCTGATCCTGTATGTATTAAATATTGTATGTTATTAAAGGAAAGTAGAAAAACTAATGCTTATTGAAACTTACATGTACCTTTCACTGTGCTATGGATTTAAAATAAATGGTTTATCCTCACACAAGCCTTGAGACAGAGACCACATTTCACAGATTATAAAACTTGGACTTAGTGTATTTGCATAACTTGCCTGAGATCACACAGCTAATAAAAGGCACTGCAGATAATTCTCTTATTTTAGTAAAGGCAAACATAGCTCCATTTTACAGATAAGTAATCCAAAACTCAGAATGTGACTGCAAAGTTTAACTATTCTATAAGCTATGCTGAGAAATGGAAAGAGTGGCTTTAAATATTTGGCTTCTGAAAATGGTGCCTTAAGAATTCATCCACCAGGAAGGAACACCTGTGCAGTCTTTCAGTTTTGGATGGGCTGCCTGAGATGCCTAACTCAATGCCTCAATCCATACTCCACTGACCCTTTTAGTGCAAAGGAGCACAGCATCCATTGCCTCCTTTGCCAGAACTACCTTTTCCATTACATTCTATCACAAGGGCAACACGTTAGTGGTTTCAGGATCTATATAGTGAGAAGAATACAAAAGTCCCAAGTCCAAAGAATATTACAATCAAATGTGGAATGGAGACAGGACTGTTAAACATAATGAGAAGCAGACATTCTTGTAGAAAAACCTCAGGCAAGATAATTAAAGCCAGAAGGATCTTCATTTCTCTTTTTTAAATCTTCAACTATTTGGCGCTTGTGGGCAAAAGACAAAGGAACTGGAAGTGCTTTGTTATCTGAAAACATAGTATTTTTAATTTTTTCACCCATTATTTCAGTCCTTTACATTCTATTAAAAATGCTCCTATAATCCATCCAGTTTTATGACAGGTAATATAAGAACTTGCTACTTTTCCCTCTATTTATATAAGGGGACCTTTGAAGGCACTCAGGAGGCCGCACAGACATAAACTATGCATGTACAACCAGCATAATTGAAAGCAGTTGGCCAGGCACAGTTTCTTGGGAAGCTTTAGCAACACATGGGTCTTGTTGAAATTTTAGTTAAAGTTACTGGGCAAAGGTGGGTTCCAACACAGTAGAAAGGAACCAGTGTAATTCATGAAGAAAATCAAATGAGGTATTCATAAAGAAATGACCCTATGGGAGTACAGTGTTTTAGAGAGGCCATCGGTAACCAAGGCAAATGACTTGTGCAAGGTTAGTTTTTACCAGCCTTTTGCCTCTTGCTAATTTTGCTGAATGGAGAGCAATTTACATTTGTGAGGCAAATCTAATTCATTATACAAATACCTTTGAGGTTCAGCACCAGGACTTTATGGCAACAGCAACAAAAATTCTTAAATTTATGGACATAACATCAAATGAATAAAATGTTTGCAGATATTTACTATCATGCCTAAGGAGAAAACTTTTGTACTGAAGGTTACTAAATTATAGATCTTGTGCTTAATCTTTAAGCTGATTTTAAGCACCCTTGCATAAGAATAAATGAATGAAAAATCCCCATAGGATGGAATTCATAAATCATTTAGATGCATGAGCAAGTAAACATGTAAGGATATAATCAAATGGAAATTTTTTAAGATAAAAAGAAGACCCTTAGAAATGTTCATTTAATAGCTAAGGAAATTAGAGCCAAAGAACTTGTGTTTTATGCATGATCACCATGTTTGTGGCAGAGATGAAACAGAAGCCAAAATTTGGATTCCTGATTTCTAGTGTCAGCTGTCTCGAACTTTCTCTCTTTAAAAAAAATAATTTATTTGTTCAAATCTAGTTATACATGACAGCAGAATGCTCTTCGAGTCATTGTTCATAAATGGAGCACAATTTTTCACTTCTGTGGTTGTACATGAAGTAAAGTCACACCGTTTGTACAATCATACATGCATTTAGGGTAATGTCTAGCTTTCTTGATGCTATGTTTTCAAGTCAAGAATCAGGATATTAATATCTTTTAAAGACTTTTTTTTTTTTTTGGTGGTGGTGCTGAGGGTTGAACCCAGGCCTCTGCATGCTAGGCAAGCATTCTACCAACTGAGTTGTATCCCCGGCCTAAAGACCTTTTCTTTCTTTTTTCTTTTTAATATTTATTTTTTAGTTTTCGGTGGACACAACATCTTTATTTATTTATTTTTTTATGTGGTGTTGAGGATCGAACCCAGCGCCCTGCACATGCCAGGCGAGAGCATTACCGCTTGAGCCACATCCCCAGCCCCAAGACATTTTCTTTAAAAAGCTATTTTAAAGCAAAATTGAGAGAAAACCAAAGATTCTTTAAAGCACTCACAGTAGATCTCCACCTGGATTCCTTTTTCCAGTTTCTCAGATCCGCAAGTTGCTGTGCACAGGTAAGAGTGTTCATTCTCAAAACTAACAGGATCCATGGTCAATGTGGAATTTGTGCCCTCATTCTTCACCTTCCCATTTAATGGACTGTCTATCTGGGTTCTCCACGAAAAAACTGGAGACTCACAGCCCGTAGTGCTGCAAGTCAAGGAGACGGAGTCACCAATCTGAGCTAGAATCCAGGATTCAGGATAGGTCTCGATTTTAAAAGCTTGAGCTACAAAAACAAAGAGAAAAATGAACATACCACTGCTTTGTTTAGTATTCTACTCCCTCTTCTCTGTTATAGTATAATGTTCAACTTGTGACCTTATGGATCTTTTTCCAGCTTTAAACTAACCACAAGGCAGTCAAAACACACCAAAGTCACCGCCAAAGATAGTGTTGGGATTATCTTTACTCAGGACTCTCAGTTCTGACCTTGAGGCCCATTTATCAGAGTTGTTTTGTTATTTGCTGAGTTTGACTTCATTATCAAGTATAGGAAACTAAAGTGATAGTCCTACTACAGATAAAACCAAATTACTCTTTCACTTTAGGAAACAGGCATCAAAAAACATCAATTTGCAGCTGTCACTATGACAGTATAATGGCATATAGCAAAACTCAATAACACATTCAAAGTTAGGTTAAATGAAGTTTCCCCGTTGTTTAAAATTCTAGTGCCTTCCTTCGCTACCACAGCAAAACTGAGTGAAGCCAAAACCAAGGCTGAAATGGAATGCTAACATTTGAAACAGATCAAGAAGAACTTACAAGCTGCAAACACCATCCAAAATATATTCGAGGCTCCAAAGAGCACAACAGGCATTTTAAGTTGCTGCTGTGATGAGGAAATCATGGTTCCCAAAGTCGTATTTCTGTCACACCTGAAAGTGCCTGGGAAGAGTCTTCCGCTCCTAAAGCCAGTGAGGCTCAGTGTGAGTGAAATAGAAAGTCTGCTCTTTATAAAGGGTCTTGTTGAAGAGGCGGAGGGAAATCCCTTCAAGGGAAAACCCAGGGCAGAGCCAGGGAAAAAAAGTTTAACTGACATGCAGCCAAGTCCCAGCATTAACCCCTTCAGTTGCTCTCAGTGTTCAAATGACTGTCACAGGAAAACAGGACACTTTCAGGACTTAAAATGCAGGATATCTTTCCTGGAAAGATAAAAGACTGTTCATTTCAGAAGCTGTCTGAGTCCAACCAGGGAGGGGGTGTTAAATTCCACTTTTTGACTGGATGAATAACCGCTGTCAGTGTGAACTGATTTCTTTATTGTAAAATATATTTGCAACTTTAAAATAGAGATTAAATGTTCTCATACAAGAAAAAGGAAAAAGTCTTCTCTTGTGATGCCTTATTTTTTTTAAAAAGGGGAGACAACATAACTTCTTAATTTTATACTTTAAATTCATAAAAATACTTCTTTTGTAAAAAAAAAAAGTCAGTTATCTGATATAACTTTCTTGAGTGGAAAGGAATGTAAATGCGTTTTGATGCCAAAATACAGGAAATCATTTTCCTCTTTTGTGTCAGAAAAGGTACCAGCCCTCTGCTTCAATTGCTGGAGAAATGCAAGACTTTTGCAGACTTAAATACAAATGTATGGGGTCCATCTGATAAGTCTTGTATGGTGAATCTTTTCGGCTATGCGATTTAGTCACAAACTTAGTTAAAACATGAAAAATAATTTGTTTTTGTGATAGGAGAGGAATTATCCTCTTTATTTTTATCCAATTTTATATTTTTTTTTCTTCCCAGTGAAATGACTTTTTTAAAGTCTTAACTAGCTGTTTCAGTATTGCATACACACAGCCCAAGTTCTGACAGAATGCTTGCACATCAAAAAGAAACCGGAACAGCCACTTCCTTGCATTGAACATGCATATGCAGGTCTATCTCCCGCACTGGATTATCGGTTCCTTTCATAGCTAGGACCAGTCCTTGTTCATCACTGGATTTACTTTTACAGTACCCAATGCATGGTTTTGCATTGGGTGGACACACGAAAAATGCAATAATAAATTGCAAATTTGGAAAAGAAATTTCCAAATACTAACAATAATACACAAGTACTACATGAGAACTGCTACAAGAAAATTGCAAAGTTGCCAGACTCATAAATAGTACTGTACTATGTGACAAAGCCTGTAACTGAGCTGTGGAATCTACAACTGTCCTCACATGAATAGAGAGGCCTCTGGGCCTCCTCCTGGTTCCACTAAGAGGCAAGGAGATAAAAAGTCATAGAATAATCTATTTCAGGACTATGGTGATATATAAATGTAACTCACCTACCAAAGGTCTAGGGATCAGAAAAGTGGATTCAGACAAAATTAACTGGTAAGTGAGTAACCTGGAGGTCTTTCACAATAATGGTGTTGTAAAGATTATTAGCATCAGCTAAATTCACTATTCAACTTCAGTGACAGATCAAGAGTGTGAGGGAGTTTTAATACATTTCTCTGAAGCTCAAAGCCAATGACAGGATCCCAAAGAGGGTCACTATAACCAAGTCCTGATACTTTACTTCAGTTCTGAGTTTGGGTATGATTCCAAGCTTGAAACTTTGGAAAAGTGCCTTATCTATTTATCTAACTCCTAGTGGTGTCTACAAATATTTGATCATGTTCTTTATTATATCTTTGGTTTGTATGACATCTAAGGTTCTACCTGCTCCTACTGGATTGAGTTGATCACACCCTCTTCAATGGCCTAATTACCACTAGAACATACTGGGGAAGCACCTTGCATGCTACAGTTATTTGCTACTGCATCTGTCTTTCCTAGTTTTCTAACTCATGGTTATATTTGTCACTTCAGTATCTAGTCTAGAATTAGGCACATATTAAAATTTGTGGAATGAATGAATGAATAGTGTTGGAATATAAGATTGACTGATTGATCAACTTAATAGCATTACTGGGTTTTGTCTTTGAACTTGTTCAGTTTAACATTTTTATCAGTAACATGGGACACAGGATTATCTAATTTGTTCATATAATGTGAGGCTGGAAAAGATCATTAACTTTAAAAGTGACAGAATCAAGCAAAGAAAGATCTCAAAGGATGTAATTGTAGTCTAGATGATGAAGTAAAATTTCATAAGAATGAATGCAATTCCAGCAGGTAAGTATAAAATATCCAGTTCTCGGATACAGTATAGGGAAGATCTGATTTGGTCATCATCCACAGGAAGACGGTCTGGTGGTTTTAGTTACTCATAAAACAAACATGAGCCAATATCCACCAATGAGAAGGCTGAATTACTGTGAGACCCCAAAACTAGCTGTGAAGAGCACTTGCTGCACTCACAGTATCAACCTTCTAATTGTGGGAGGCCATTGTCTCTGAGCACCAGAGCAATGGCCAGGCCACTGTGGGAGCAGGGTGTCTGATTTGGGATGCCATTATTTAAAAGAAAGACTAACATAATAAATGGTTCTTGTGAAAAGTCATGAGGATGGTGGACAGCTCCATATCGTCACTAAATAGGAGCTATTGAAGGAATAGGACACATTTTGTTTGGAGAAGAAGGACCTACAAATCAATGTGATAAATGATTAATGAGAGGGGAATGTTATTCCAAAAGCTAAAAGGAAGACTCATGAAGCAGTTAATTATTTGCTCGAGGAGGGCCAGAAATGTGTGTGTCTTGTTCACCATTAAAGCTTGAGCAGTTTACATAGTTACCAGTAGGAAGGGGAGCTCAGTAAACCATTTTTAAATGAATAGATGATAAAAATCTGAAAGAAAGTTTGACTCAGAGCTCTAAGTTCAAATCTAGCATCTTTACCTAGGAACTTCTCTGAGCAGTTTTACAAATGCTCAGTTGGGGATAATAATACCGTTCCAAATGATTCACATGATTGCATAACTGTCAAACCCAAACTGAGCTTATGATCTCTTTATAGAAGTATAGCAAAGTACTATAATGAGATACACTATGATCACGAGAAGGGACAGACTTTCCAGCTATTAAATCTCTTCAACAGAGCCATGGATGGCCTCGTGAATTCAACAGTTAAAAGCCACTGGGAATGTTCAAGCAAGGTTGGATGACATCTCTTAAAAATGTGGCAGAGGTCAAGTTTTTCCCTGGACAGGGTATCTGACCAGAGGGCTGTAAATGTGCCTTCTGAAGCTAAGATGGTGATATCACCATCAGTGCCACCTGTCTAGCCCAGCATTACCAGTCCCCTCATGGCTCACATCAAAACAGTAAGCATCTTTTTGGTGAGGCTTCAGTTGGAACCCGAGATGCTTCTTTCCACCTGCTTAATAACTACCGGATTCATAGCACCCCCAGCTGTTTCAGGGCTTCAATTTATTGTGGGCCTGGAGACTTTGTTCTTGAGTGGCCTAGCACGTTTGAGAAAAGCAGCACTTCCAACAACAACTGTGGCTCATTATCACAGCAGTTCTCACCCAGGTGAGAGGAGAAGTGATTCTTTTTTTTTTTTTTTTTTTTTCCAGGGCATATTGAATGTGATACGGAGAGTGAAAAAGCATTTTGATTGGACAATATCCAATCTTCCTCATTTGAGAATAAATGCTCTAGATAGATCCAATGATCTACATCTGTGACTCTGTATACCTCTATGTAACAGAAATCTCACCGTGGCCTTATTAAACAGAGTCCTCAGAGTCTTCAGTTAGAGGCAATTGTTTGAAGGAAAAGTTGGGTTCAATTATTTGAAAGAAAACAGGGAGGGCCCAGACTGACTCTGGTTCTGATTCTGCCCTCTTCATCCTATGACTAACCCTCCCGATCGTATCATGGCTGCTCCCTTGTCAAACATCCTCTGCACTTCAGGCAGGAAACAGAGGGGAAAGTGAAGAGCAAGGAAAGTCAAAGCCAATGGAATTGTCCCTTCTTAAGGAGTTTCCCAAGAAATCCCACACGGTGACTTCCTTTAATACCTCATTGAAAAGAAAGGAGATTGACTATTTTAATGGAATACATTGTTACCCCCCAATAAATCAGGATCCTCTTCATAAGGAAAAAAGGTGTAGGCAGGCAATGAGCAGTGTCTCCCACAATTTCACAATTCAGTTCAATTCACAGAATGATTGTGAGAAACTACCAGACAGACACTGGGCCAGCACTGGGAGCATGAAGACTTAGACACAGTTCCTGTACCACAATGAAGAAGACCTGTGCAAGATCAGTGAAGAACTTTAGCATACTTCAACTTGTGACTCAGAGGACAGACTGCTTATTTATCTTTTATCAGGAAATGAAATGTATTTTAGCAAGCTGATATAAGTTTGAGATTTTTCTGAAAGACCAACTACAGGAAGGACCTTTGTGTGGTAAATAGCCTATTGTGAACTAAATTTATTGTGACTTCCTGGAATTTTGAGATATGTTAGTTATCATTGAGAGTAAAGTGATACTTAATAGAGACTATCATGCAAAGTGAAATAAGCCAAACCCAGAAAATCAAAGGTTGAATTTTTTTTTCATGTGTGAAAGCTAGACCAACATAAGGAAAAAAGGTACCGTGTTGGGAGGAGCAGAATCAGATATCGTAGAGACATAGGGAAGATTAGTGAAGTATAAGAAGGAGATTGGGAGGGAGAGAGAAGGGTCAGGAAAATGGAGGGAAAGTCAAATGAATTTAACAAAATCATATTATGCACATATATAAATATACCACACAGAAGTCCATATTTATGTGTCTGTAGAAAGCACCAATCAAAAGTAAATATCGAGGCACAGTGACTAATGTCTGTGATCCCAGCAGCTCGGGAGACTGAAGCAGGAGGATCTCAAGTTCAAAGCCAACCTCATCTGGTTCTCAAGGCCCTAGGCAACATGGCAAGACCCTGGCTCAAAATTAAAGGGGCGGGGAGTTGAGGTGTGGCTCATTGGTAAGCACCCCTGTGTTTAATCCCTACTACCGATAGATAGTAAATCAACCTCCATGCATGTATGATTTTTCAAATGAACCCAACTACTATGTGTAGCTATAATGCTCTAATAAAATAAACAAATAAGAAATTATATTTAATAAAACACATGATATGAGTGGTTTATTGAATTTTAAAATAGCATTGACTTTTGGGAGGGTTTTATTTGTCCTAATTATTTATACATGACAGTAGAATGCACGGAGTATAACTTCTCGTTCATGTGGCTATACATGGTATAGAGTTACACAGGTCATGTAATCATATATGCACACAGAGAATAATGTCTGATTCATTCTATTATCATTCCCCAGGCCCTCTCCCATCTCTTCTCTCCTCTCTGTCTAGTGTAAAATACCTCTATTCTTCCCCCACCCCTATTGTGAATTAACGTTAGCATATTAGAGAAAACATTTTGACTTTGGTTCTTTGAGATTGGCTCATTTCACTTAGCATAATATTCTCCAGTTCATCCATTTACCAGTAAATGCCATAATGTCATTCTTCTTTAAGGCTGAGTAATAGAGCTGGGGTTATAGCTCAGTTGGTAGAGCACTTGCCTAGCATGTGTGAGGCACTGGGTTCGATCCTCAGCACCACATAAAAATAAAATAAAGGTGTTGTGTCCATCTATTATAAAAAATCTTTTAAAAAGGTTGAGTGATATTTCATTGCATATATAAACCACAGTTTCTTTATCCATTAGTCTGTTGAAGGGCACCTAGGTTGGTTTTATAGTTTAGCTATTGTGAATTGAGCTGCTAGAAACAGATGTGGCTGTGTCACTGTAGTATGCTGATTTTAAGTCCTTTGGGAATAAACCTAGGAGTGGAATAATTGGGTCAAATGGTGGTTCCATTCCAAATTTTCTTAGGAATCTCCATACTTCTTTCCAGAGTGGTTGCAGCAATTTGCAGTCCCACCAGTGATGTATGAGTGCCTTTTCCCCCACATCCTCACCAACATTCATTGTAATAGCACTGAATAATTACATAAAATATTAACGGAAAGAAGACTCAAAATAAAAATTATTTCTTCTTTACCTTTCGTAAATTTGTTGGAATTCAGAACTTAATCATTTATGATTTGACTATCCCATGTGTTTAAGCGCAGCATTTCAAACAAGCAAAGTACTTTTTTTTATTTCAGTTCTCCTTTTACGGACGACCTTCCATCTTCTCTGCTAATCCTCACCTCTGGACTTCTTTAAAAGCATCTTGCCATGAAATCATTTTATTACTAATTCTAGCGTGTGCTTTACTTTATCAACAGATTTTACTTCTTTGGGCATAGAAGTCTTGCTCATTTTTCCTTATTACCCCATCTGGTGTTCCCCCAGCCCCAAATGCCTATGAATTTACATGAAATAAATAAGTGGATGATTTCTGAAACAACTATTCAGGACATTTCTTTGAGTTACTAAAAACCCTTCACATTTGTGTTAGCTCTTCACTCTTACCTGAAGAGCTATACAAAGTGCCTTGAAGTTCCGGCCTGTGAGCCTTAGAGCAACCCTAAAAGAGAAGGAAGGGGTTGGTTTTGTCCTCAGTGTTGGTCAGGAAACAGAGAAGTTTGGTTACTTGAGAAAGATCACACAGACATGGAGAAGCAGGAATTGGGTCTTAACCACAGTTCTTCTCATTCCCAGTTCTCTCCCTGTACACTACATCAAAGCTCCAAGACTACTGAGGGACACACCCTCCTTTCAGGCACTAACGTTCCTGAAGGGACCCAGAAGCCCATGAGGTCTAATTCCAACCTGACATATGAAGACTGCACCCACTTCTTAAGTTGATAAGTTTCTTAATACCACTTTCAGGCCAATTTTTGAATTTTAAATACCACAACTATTTATGCTAAGTATTCAGAATCTGCAATAGGAATTCAATAAGGAAAGGGATGAGCAGACTGTATGGGCACACCTTGTCTAGATTCACTTTAAGGGTGAATTCGAAGGACGAATTCCCTTTGATCCTTGCTAGAGCTTTAAAGTAGAATTAATGGAGGCCCTCAGTCCAAAAAACATCTTTTTTTCTGTGTTCCTTTAGCTGTGTCCAGTCTGCCAGAGTAGGATTTCCTTGGAAAAGAGCCAAACCCCATCCCACCACACTTTCTGACCCCAGTTAACTCAACTCCATTATTTATTTGTACACGACCAACACTAAGGAACAGATGAAAATATTCAGTCACATCCCCCACTCTAAAAGATTACGAAATAGCTGTTTACATTAGTGAGAGGAGATTTAGAGAAGATGTTTTACGAGGTTGCAGTAGACAGGGCTAAGTAAATACATGAGAAAGAAAAAAAAAGGAGCAAATACCAAGAGAGAAAATCATTGAAACCAAATGGGTTACAAATGGCTCGTGTAATTTGGGAATGATCTCATAATGTACTATGATCAGATTTTGCTGTATTAAAAAAGTGTCTAAGATATTATTCTGCCATTTGACTATATCAGACATTTTTCCCAAAAGCATAATACCTTTGGAAATCTCCCTCTGAAATGGGATATTTTTATTTACATGATAAATCAAAGTTCCAGTTTTCATAAGCAACACATGAGACTTTCTTTTGGAACCTAGGGGTCATTCAAGGAGTGCTTAGCATTACACTACCAAACTAAGAGGTTCTGACATTTGCAGCATAGCATGAAGAAAAAAGAACTAGTCAGAAGTATGGAAAAGTGGGTTCTTATCTCATTCTGTAGATGAAGGGGTAATCTGAGGTAAGAGTCTTCACTGTAGGTGCCAATTTTTCTCATCTGCAGAGCCAGAAGGGAGTAGGCTAGCTGGTCTCTAAAGTCCTTCCTCTTCCTCATGATGATTTCTAGGCTAATAATGAGCAACACAAGAACCATAGCCAAATTGGTCAAATATCAGTGGGTCAGGCATTAGGAATCCAAGAATACAATACAGGTCCTCTTACAAGGTTAAGATTCTTTGAAAAAACTTCATGAAAATTCTATTTCATATCTTTAGGTCATTGTTTTTTTTTTTTTTTTTTTTGATGCTTTGGACAGACTTTTCCCATCTGTTCACTTCAGGTTCTAGGCTCTTATGTTTACTCTGTATGTTCCAATGTTTCTAGTTGAGTCCCTGGATGAGGACATGTCTATTTCCCCCTCTTCACTAAGAATGGTGTCAAAATAAATATTTACTAAGTGCATATATTTGGTAAATATGGGGTGTTGTTAGTGGCCTGAAATGTAGAGTACGGATGATGTGAAATACATATATAAAGAAGCCACACACCTGAAATATCCACTGGCTTTGTTCTAGTCAGGTTTAGCTACAGCAGGACAGGACCCACATCAGGAAATGCTGGGTCAACCAAAGTTGGGGGGATATTGGAAGAAGAGGGCATAGAAGATGAAGGTGAGTCTGGATTATGGTATATAGAGACAACAAGATATAGCCAGAGTATTGTTAAATTGGGATTGTAATATAGCTAGTGAATAGGGGAGAAAAATAAGAGGTGATGGTCAGAAAATGATAATTTTAATATCAAGAATTCAGTTAGGGATATTATGGTGGTAATGAGTTTTAGAGAAGGGCTATGGGAGGGAATGATTGAAGATGGGCAGATGCAATGACTATTATAAGAAAGACCCAAGGAACTCAAAGGCCAGGTGCATGAGGGAATTCGATTTTCCAAGATAAAGATAAGCATGGTGTAGAGGTATAAAGTAAGGTCACCAGAGTTATCAGGAAAATAAAGGAGATGGGTTTGGGGTAGCAGTGGAAAGGGATGTTTTAGAAGTATAAGTGAGAAGAAGGAGCCCTAGTCTCACCTCCAGGATCTGTGTCATGTGGGGTCATCATCTGACAGGGCTCTGGTGGAGCATTAGCAAACCCAACCATTAAAATAGAAAGGTGAAACAAAGGCCAAGTGGAAGTAAATATCGTCAAGGATATTGCAAATGACCCATCTAAAATTATAGTGTACACAATGAAAGTCTTGGAAAATTCAGAATTAGAATTAAAAAAGTACAGAGGTATATTGATACTGCGTGCAGAAGTTTGAACTTGTCAAGAGGGGTATAAGAAAAGATGGGGTTTGTCCTGATGGTCAGTTAGAGGAAGATCTAAGACCAAACCTTATTATCACCATCTTTTGGGTCTATTTCTTAGACTTTCCTTATATTCTACAACAGAGCCATGAATATTGCTAAACCAAAGAGATAGACAGACTTGAAAGGGTGTAAACAAATACTAATGATGCAAATACCAGGTCCTGTCAAGCAAGAATGTCCCAATTAAACTTGCTATCCAATCCAGTTTAAACATTGGGTGTTCAAAGATGACTGAATTGTAAAAGGATCTATAAAGATATCTCACATTTGTAACATGCTTTTGTAGTTCAAAAAATTCTCTCAGTGTTTTCTTTTTATCTTATGTGAGCCTCCTAAAAGCCTCCTTTCCAGGAAGTACACAAGGTGACTGGTTTTCTTTCCTCCATTAGAAGGAGGAGGAAACTGAGGGTCAGAGGGGTTAACTGACCTGCTCAAAGGCACATCCCTAGGTAATAAGAAAACCAGGACTAGAAGTTAAGCTTCCTGATTCTCTGATGATTTTTCTTTCCACTCTAATACAGTGCCTACTTTCAAAACAGTCTCAATTCAACTCAACCCCAGACCTTTTTTGGTCTTCCTGTGCTGGCAGAGGTCCAGGAAAGCCTTGCAGATAATTAAGGCATCGCCCTTTCTTGGGATGTGGTATCATCGGATGCAAACTATTTTTACCATCTTTTCCTCTGAGTTCACACAAACCAACTTTTCATTTCCATCATACTTAAAATTCACAGCCCTGTTAAGCGAGTGTATCTGCAAAAGCATAATATTATGAAGTAAGTCAACAGCATTTGAAAATTCCGTGCTTTCTATCTCTGTATATTTTTGTTGGCTCAAAACATAAGCTGTGGAAATTCCAAGATTCCATATCAAAAAATTATAAAAGCTGGCTTGTGATTTGCCACATTATACCAAAAATAGGACTTATGAAGAATATCCTGTTTTTGAAGACTTTGTTCCAGGATAAATAGAATAAATAATTAGTAATTAAAATGTTTAAAAAGGAAACT
The DNA here is from genome assembly GCF_045843805.1 of Urocitellus parryii. Lineage (NCBI taxonomy): Eukaryota > Metazoa > Chordata > Mammalia > Rodentia > Sciuridae > Urocitellus > Urocitellus parryii. The sequence continues at coordinate 84,728,923 of NC_135541.1, read as the reverse complement.
GTAACATAAATATTGCATTGTCCTTATAGATATTACAAGTACTTTCTAAAAATTCCCCAGCCAGGTTTTAAAGAATCCCAAAGGGAAATAGATAAATGAATGGGGAGAAATGCTGAATACAAAAATGAAAGTGAACAGTCTGACATAAAATGATTTCTCCATTTGAGGGATTTAGGAACCCATGAATCAAGGGGTTGAGGCCTTGGCTTTAGATGATGATGCTCTTCACGAGATCAAGCCCTGGGCCCAACATCTTCCATTCTCGTATAATTCTGCAGGACAAAATAATGGAGTGTAGCAATTTTGTTTTCTTCACAGGGCTGAGTCTTTTAAAGAATGACTACAATGCATTTTTTTTTTCAGATTAGCAAACTGAACTAAACTTAGAAGTCATTGCTCAGGGTAACTCATTTTCAAAGCAGTGAATGCAGAAAGAATATCATAGGGTCTGTTGGATAAAAGCCCAAAACCATCTCTGAGATGGGAAGACATCTGAAAATCACCTAGTCCTGTGGTTCTCAACCAGAGAGTGGTGATCAGGTGTGAGTGCTATCACCAATAATTTTATTATTAATAAGAATGTGCTGTTGTTTGGAAAAGATTTATTTTAAAAAAATTAATTGGATTGGATTCCAAATGATTTTCATGACAATGTTATCGATTTAATTTGCATTCTGACTGCTTTCTGGATGGGGAATAAAGAGGTGCAGTTACAGCCCACTTTCCATAAATGGCTGATAACCTTGGGCCTATCTTATCTATGACACGGTGAGTGAGCTGACATTCTGTAAATTATTATATGTGTTGCAGTTAGAAAGAATGGCTGCAATGATATTCATTTCATACCTCCACAAAATGTTTGTGGGTTTCACTCAAATCTTGATGCGTGAATATGAAAAGCATCCATCTTATAAACCGTGGGATTGAAAAATTTGAGCCCCTGTGAGGAAGCCCAGCCCCACCAGCTGAAATGCATCAGTGACTGCGTGGCCCTCAGTGAGCAGCAGCAGAGCTGGGCTGGAGCCCAAGGACCCTAACACGTTAAAATTAAGTTTGTGTAACTCTTTAAATCTCAGCAGGGAAAAAGAATATAAAATCATTTTGAGGAAAAGGACACAAAAAGTAATTCTTTGAGGAGCAGAAATGTAAAGAGTAAAGAGCAGACAATAATAATAAATTGTACAAGGTAGCATTTGATTTGTTGTGGAAAAGGAAAGCAGCATCTATGATATTTCAGAGTAATATCTTGTAGCCATAATACATCTTTTCTGTGTGGCTCTCAATAAACCTATTATTTTGTTCTTACTTTATCCCTAGAAGATAGTCCCATTTAACAGAATGCAACAATTAAGATGATATTTTTTAGTTTTCCAGTACCACAGAGATGGAGGCCGTTCAATGGAGTAAATCCTAGTTCCACCACATTATTTTTTTAACAACCTCAGGCAACTTACTCTGCCTAAGTTTTGGTTTCCTTTTCTATGAAATGGGGATAAAAAATAATACCCATCTGATCAGATTCTTTCAAAGGCTACATGTGATCACACATGTAAAGTTAGATGCACATTTCATAGTTAACAGAAAACACTCAGTAAATATCAGCTACACCTGAGAAAAAAGGAGCAACTCAAATCCATTTCTGAACTCTGATTTATGGCCTTTGTCTATTGCATTCTTCTGAAATCTGATAGCATGTGTACCATCCAAAATACATCTCTCTTTTCATTACTTTAGGCAGGTTATGTGAACTGGACAGTCTACGGTTTTGAGTGACAATGAGGGGAAGAATGGAGAAATTGAGTGACTGTATCTAGCCTACTCTCATTTTCTGTATTGCTGTTTTCCTTGTTTATATAGTGATTACTACCAGAAGATAGAGTTTCTGGAAGTAGAACAGAAGGTCATGACATTATCTCCAAAGCTTCCCATCACAGGCTGTAACCTGAGGACAAGGTCAACCTGGAGACATTCAGATTGCTGCCTCAGTGATGAGCAAACATGATGTTTCTCCATGTGCAATGTCCAAAAACAGTTGGGAACTTAAAAATTCTTGAGACACATCCCAAGTCTCCTGGACCAGCCACTCTGGAGTTTGGGCCCAAAAATCTGTGATTCTGATTCTGATGCTGCTAAGTAGGAAAATGACAGTTCTCTGAAGAGTCCTCCTATGAGACCCCCTTGCCTGCCTAGGTTATCCAACAAAGGAAACAGAAGCACATCCCTGTGATCCAACCTGCTCTTCAGACCACAGCCCCCATGCATGTTACTAGTTTTGCTACAGAGAAGAATAAATCATGAAAAGAAGTATCAAATTAACAACCATAAATCTATTGCATCCCTATACACCAATGACGAATCATATGAAAGAGAACTTAGGAAAACTATCCCATTCACAACAGCCTCAAAAAAAAAAATACATGGGAAATCAACCTAACAAAAGAGGTGAAAAACCTCTACAATGAAAACTACATAACACTAAAGAAAGAAATTGAAGAAGACCTTAGAAGCTGGAAAGATCACCCATGCTCTTGGATAGGCAGAATTAACATTGTCAAAATGGCCATACTACCAATAGCATTATACAGATTTAATGCAATTCAATGATGTTCTTCATAAAAATAGAAAAAGCAGTCATGAAATTCATTTGGAAAAATAAAAGGCCCAGAATAGCAAGAGCAATCCTCAGTGAGAAAAGTGAAGCAAGAAGACATCAAAATGCAGAACTTAAATTATACTACAGAGCTATGGTAACAAAATGGCATGGTATTGGCCCCCAAAATATATGGAGTCCAATGGAACAAAATAGAAGATACAGAGACAAACCCACATAAATACATTTTCTCCTATTAGACAAAGGTGACATAAACATATATTGGAGAAAAGAGCCTCTTCAACAAATGGTACTGGGGAAACTGGATATCCATATGTAGCAAAAAGGAAACTGAAACCCATCTCTCATCCTGCATAAAACTCAACTAAAAGTGGATCCAGACCACTTTGAGTTTTAGATCCTATACCTACTAGAAGAAAATGTAGGTCCAAATGTACATCATGTTGGCTTAGGAACTGATTTCCTCAACAAGACTCCTGAAGTGCAAGAAGTAAAATCAATAATTAATAAATGGATGGTATCAAACTAAAAAGTCTCTTCACAACAAAGGAAACAATCAAGAATGTGAAGAGAAAGCCTATGGATTGGGAGAAAATCTTTTCCACCTGCTCCTCAGAACATTAATCTCCAGAATATACAAAGAACTCAAAAACTTAACACCAAAAAAAAATGATAATTAAATAATTAATAAATGGACAAAGGAACTGAACAGGTACTTGATGGAAAAAGAAATATGAATGATCAAAAATTATATGAAAAAATGTTCAACATTTCTAGCAATTAGAGAAATGTAAATTAAAACTACACTGAGATTCCCTCTCACTCCAGTCAGAATGTCAATTATCAAAAACAGAAGTAACAATAAATGTTTTTGAAGATGTAGGGGAAAAGGAACACTCATACACTGCTAGTGGGACTGCAAAGTGGTGCAGCCAATTGGGAAAGCAGTATGGAGATTCCTTAGAAAACTTAGAATAAAAGCACTCTTTGACCCAGCTATCCCACTCCTTGATCTATGCCCAAAGGACTTAAAATCAGCATACTACAGTGTCACAGCCACGTCAATGTTTATAGCAGCTCAATTCACAATAGCTAAACTATGGTAACAAGTCAGGTGCCTTTCAACAGATGAATGAGGTGTATATACACAATTGAATATTACTCAGCCATAAAGAAGAATGAAATTATGGCATTTACCAGTAAATGAATGGAACTGGCGACTATCATGTTAAGTGAAATAAGCCAGTCCCCAAAAAACAAAGGCCCAATGTTCTCTTTGATATATGGATGCTAATACAGTATGCTGGGGTGGGGAAGAATGGAAGTTCACTGGATTAGACAAAGGAGAATGAAGGGAAGGAAAAATAAAGGAATAGGAAAGACAGTAGAATGAATTGTACATAACTTTCCTATATTCATATATGAGTACATGACCAGTGAAGCTCCACATCATGTACACCACAAGAATGGGATCCTAATTAGAATAAGTTATATTCCATGTATGTATAATATGTCAAAATACACTGTACTGTAATGTATATCTAAACAGAACAAATTTAAAAAGGAGAAGTATCAAGACAAAATTGTAGTTCAGATTTAAAATTTAGAAAATGAGGGCAATTAGAAGATAGGTCCCATTGTACTTTGCTTTTTCCTCTAGTTTTAATAACCTAATGATTTTAGAACTGGACAAGATGTTGGCATTTTCCTAGTCCTTCCAAACATATAGGGATGTTTGTTGCAGAAAGAGCAACTAGAACCCGAGCTTCTGCCTAAAATTAGCTTACTTTTTTCCTTAGACAAATGTGCTTTGCTACTCTTTGGAAAATTAAAATTTTGTGGGGATTGAGGGAATTCAAGAAAAATTTTTTTTCTAAAATTCTGGCCCATCACTCCACCCAGTTTTCTTAACGCTTGTTTTATTAGCTCTGTAAAGACATTTGCTGAAGTAACTGCTGACATTGCTCTTGTCCACAGGGGCATATCATCCAAAGAGCCTGGAGGAAATTGTCCTAAAAGCAGAGAATGAGATGGGGTTGGGAGTGTATGTTCCAAAAACCTCTGGGGGAGGGGTCTAGAATCTGCTAGGTAAAGATTGACAGAATTTAAAACTTCCCACTCCTCAAACACACATACCAGCATCTCAAGAGACTGAAGCAGACTCTCTTCCTCCTTCCCAAGTTGAGATCAATCATCGCTCTCGATGAAGTAAGTTTCCATTATGAATTATAATAGGATGCATTCTCCTTTGTAAGAAGATTCTTTGATTCAGTTCACAACTCTTGTAAAAGACATAACTGTCCATGTGAGAATGCTTGGAATGACTGTATCAGGCATTCCCAAGGACTGACAACTTCATGCAGATAACAGAGGTGTTGCCGTGTGGACACTCGGTCTGCCTTGTGACCATATCAGAAGAATGTAAGGGCTTTGTTCAGAATAACATTAAAAACAAACAAGGTAGTGCATATATAATGACTGCATGAATTTTTAAAATGTGATTCCTCTAGCCCTCAGATTAGTAATCATAAAGCATTTATAAAATAGTTTTGAGTAATTTATCATAAAGTGGCTTTATTTCATTTTTTTTCCCCTAGCAGATTTAAACAAGCTCGTGGTCACTTTTAAACAAGCAGATGTGCACAAGCTCATGGTCACTTTTTTCAGGCCTTCTCTGTGTCTGACATCAGGGATTCCAGTTAAAAACTACATTGTCCTTGCCTGATGGACCTCCAAGAGTCAGTCACCTTGGAAATTCACCAGTAAGACCTGATCTGGGGAGTTATAGGTCTTTGCTTGTCCTTGACTTTTATGCAGAAATACTTTTCCTAGTTCACCAGAAAACAGTTCAATAAATGTTGTTGTCAGCCAACAGGGAACTTGCATCTCCCACATCATTAGCCTCACTCTATGAGTCACTTCTTGACCACGTTCACAAAGGCGAGAGTGGTAGCCCACAGGAAGTGTAATGCAATGAATCTAATCCCAATGTTTCTAATTCCAGGATAAGACAAGTTTGTCGAGGCCAGTGATGTGGTGCAAAGAACAGAAAAGAATGCTGTGGTCAGGAGGGAAAGTCTTACACTCAGGGTCCTTCCTTTACTCCCTGCACAACTATAGCAGTTCTACTTAGTGTCTGGTCCTTTCATTTATTCACCTGTAAAGTGTGTCAATACTAACCCTACAGATAAGAAAAAAGGCAAAAACAGAATTTACCAGAATGTTTTAAATATATTCCATCCTACATGCAATTTCACTCTTGCATGTAGAGTGCAAAGAGAGTCTTGCACAGTTCCTTCAGGATCATGTACATGAATATTTTCTTCAGCATCGTTGGGGGTGAAGGAAACTAGAGGAAATCTGACTGCACATCCCTGGAAAATGGACATACTGTTGGTGTTTAGAGGCAAGGGTGCTGATGAACCTGCCGAAACATGGGTGGGTCGTAAGGTATGGTCCTGAGTACAGCAAGATTTAAAAATAGATTAAAATATATAATATATCACTAATTGTGTCAATTAAATGTAAACAGAACTATAGTTTTGCAAAGACACATGTGGACAGAAAGACATCAATTTATTACATTAGAAAGGCTATCTGGAGGGAGGTGGAATAGAAATGAAGAGTGGAAATAAAATGGAAAAACTTAAGGGGAAAAAAAAGGAAGTCTTGCTTTGACCAGTAATGAAAATGTGGTATGAACCGAAAGGAATCACTAACCTCTAACTTGATCCTCTGCATCTGATGTCCAGAAAGGAAAAAAATACACACACACACACACACACACACACACACACGATATTTATTAAGAAGATAACTGATGCTTCCCACTCAGAACTCTTCATCTCTTTCTTTCAATGCCTCATTGAAGGATTTCCCTTCCTCCGATCCTTATTCAACTCTCACCTTTCTTCCATTAGAGAAACCAAAATGAATAATCATTTATGTTAAGCTGTTTGAATCCCATTGTCTCGTTCACACTAAGACCCCCCCCCCTTTTTTATTAGAAAGAGACATTTAAAATAAAAGTCTCTCCTCTTTGCGGTGGAGTTTGAAGTGAGACAAACAGGGGAGCTGTTTGGGAGCATGGGGTGCACTCCTGTGAAGCCAGGTCAGTGACCTCCAGGGTCCTCAGAAATCCATGACCATAGGTTGAGAATTCAGACAGGATGCCTCTAATCAAGGAAGGAACACCATAAGTGGCTGTGTGCTTACCTCTTAGAAAGTTGGCTCGGGTTGGAAGTTCTCAGGTCAAGGGGATCCCCCTCCCATCTTCCCCAGCACACGCACATGGATCACGAAGTGAATGTGTCTGCTTTATTAACTCCTTTGAGATTTGGGGTGGGGGTGGGCCGGGGGTAATAAAAGAAGAAATAAGAGTTGGAAGACTTGAATACCCAGGATTTGGGCGGGGGGCGGGAGTAACATATAAAACACTGGTAAGGGTGCCATGCAGCTTGCTGGATGCCTCGTCCAGTAAAACCTTCCCCTCCAGGCAGCCCCACAGTGCAGCTCCATCTGACTTCCCTCCACCAGGGAAGGGAAGGAGTTACAGGGAGAGGCTCTCTTCCTGTATGAACAAAAGGGCAGGTGTTTGTAGGTGTACTGCGGAGGAGGCTTCTGACGTTTCTTATTCCGTGGATTATGTTTAACTTGTCACCTTGTCATCTTCTTTTGTGTTCCTCATATTCCCCCTTTAACGTTCTCACCTTGTGCTACTGACTTCTTGGTTCCAGGAGATGTTAAGGGTCATCAAGCTTTCATAGCCATTGTCAAGGCACTGTGTCACTTTGTCGGGAAGATCAGTCACTGCGCTTGTCCCCTACTCCTGGTGACTTCTTAATGAAGCTCTAGTGTTGCCGGGGCTCTTCCCTTTGTGTCCTTTGTTGCAACTTCGTGGCTCAGCCTCTCAGACCTCGTGAGGTAGGAGAGGAGCATAGCGTGTGGCCTGCCCGCAAGAGGTTTACCTTCCCCCAAACAGTTTCCACTGAGATCAGTAACATAGAAGAGCATCCCCTGTGCCCTTTTCTTGTGTTTACTGGATTTGGGAACATTTCTACAGTCTTGTTTGGCCAGCATGCTCTGTGATTTCCCAGAAAGATTCAGATATTGAATCATCAGTTGCTGAAAAAAATGAAAAATAAAAAACCCCAAAGACATCATTTCTGGTAGATTGGATTAAGTGGTTAAATTTCATTTCAGGCATCTGTGGGAGTTTAAGTTCTATTATCAGGTTGAAATAAGAATAAAGCTTAATCTATATTATTTTGACCCCTATTTTGCCCATGTTTTTTGTGGCTCAGTATTGAGAGATACTGGAAAATTCATCTTCAGAGACGCACAGAAATGTGTTGACCAGGCTGGATGCTTCCAGTTGCTCGAACCAGTCACAAAGCCAGCATTAGAAATGAAAGGCACAGAAAGTATGCATTCCCCTTTTGATTTCTAAGGAAATACTGCCACAATTTATGGAGCCAAAGGGAAGAATCTTACCGATAAATGATATTCCAGAATGACAAGAACAGCTGTTGCTCATGGCATAGTCTTCTTTCCTCATCTCTGAGAACAATTAAGACAACCCCTTTTCTTAAACTGCATTTCTACTCTGATGCAGGAGTGAAACATAGACAACTCTTAAAAAGACCTGTGGCTTTTTATTTATTTATTTATTTTAGTTTGTTTGTTTGTTTAGGTGGACACAATATCTTTATTTAGTTTTATGTGGTGCTGAGGATCGAACCCAGTGCCTTGCGCATGCCAGGCCAGAACGCACTACCACTTGAGCCACATCCCCAGCCCCCCCGTGGATTTTTAAGAATAGTCTTAATTGCCCCTTTCCCCTCAGATTTTTCAGAAGAGAACTATGCCGAACAAGTCTCTAGAAAAGCTAAGCAACGTCACCCACAAAGTCAGTCATTTCTTTTATGATTTTCTTTACATTACTTTAACAATTTCTTTTAAAATTTTTAAAATCTATATTTATGATATTTTATTGCTGACATGAGAGCAAATACACGGGCTGCTTTTCTCTACCAACTTCGATATCACCACCTATGTTTTAAGGCGGGAGATGGAGCCAAAACACTAATGGAAATGGAAGGACCTGTTGGAAGTTAGTTGTGTTACAATTAGTGGAGATGATGGGGGGGGGGGGGTAGAAAGGATGAGAGCACAAAGCATTAGTAAAGGATTGATGTTGGAAAACATGGATGAGAAATAAAACGAGGGAGAGATTTAGGTTGTGCTCTTTTCTGTGCCTGTTTATTGAATTAGAAGGGTTATTCCTATGTTCTGTGTTGCAAACTACAAAGCAGATAACCAAGTCATTACAGTGCTGGCCAGAGACAGCAGGGTGACATCAGGGTTGTACCCACCTGGGGGAAAAGCAGGTAACTACACATGGAGGAGGAACAAGGACCTCTCTGAGTTCCTTCTATCCCTTTTCCTCCTCTTATTTCATATGCTGAGGTTGTGGTGGTTTTTGAAACGTGTCAACTTGGCTAAGATGAGCTGTGTTTCCAAGAATTCCTTTCTTCATATTTCCAGTTGAGGTTAAAGACTCTTTTTGCTCAACATTGGAGAGAGAAATGAAACAGCATCCAGTTTTTTTTATAATCAGAAATGCAGGGCAATGATAATTAGGAGCTTCTACAACTCATGCACTTTGTTTGCTGGTTTACTTCATAGATATGCAAATGATTCAACTTCCCTTGGGAATCTTCATCACCTCCAGACTCATAGGTCAAATGTGTTTAACTCCATGATGACTGGTTTCAACTTCTCACCACCACAAGGTTAAAGGCAGTGATAAATGAAATGAAGAATTTCATTCTTCCATTTTGAGTTCTAACCCATGTTTCATGCATTCCTTGTTCTCCTAATTCTAATATTCCTCTTTCCATTCTGACTGCCTTTGCTGCAAACTTCAAATTCCAGCCCCACACATGAAGACAACTGCCTACAGAGATGGTTTAAACAGCTTTTCCAATCATATAGGTTTGAATTCTCTTACAAATGCCTTAATATAAAGAAAGAGGTGCATTGTCTTCTAGTGATTCTACCTCTTCTGTTACAGAGATCTGTCACATTTCAAACAAAGGGAAAATCTTATGCAAAAAAAAACTATAAAAGAGATGTGATTTTTACCTTACTTGTAAGATAGCTAACAAGTTAGCCTGCCACAGACTCATGGATGTTACCAGAAGACACAGTCTTCTGGGTCAGAGACAAAGGACAGTTTATTACTCACAAAAATAACAGTAGAAAAGAATGCACATTTTATTCCACTGATTCTCTGATCCCCAATTCCCACAAAGCGATACAAAGAAGATCAAATAATACCTCTCACCTGCCAGGTTATCATAAGAGAGGATAATTGAACTTGGAAAACCGAAATACATTATAAGCATGCAGTATGGTTTAGATATGCCATCTCCCATAAAAGATCATGGAGGAAACACTGCAAAAAAAATTGTTCTGATGGCCATGTTCTGAGCCACTTCCCTCCACCTCACTCTTCTACCTTGATGCCCTGACTTATCATGGCCTTGAGGAATGGAATTGGCTATCCGTGATCTGAGACCTCTCAAAGCATGAGACCCAAATAAATTTTTCATCCTCTAAATTGTTCTTGTCAGGTCTTCTGGACACAGAAGCAAAAAAAAGTTAACAAACACCATTTATCTATCCCTTCTCTTGAGAGATACATGTTTCTGTTGTCCAACACTTTAAGCAAACCTACCCTTTGTTATATAGAGAGAAAATCATCATAATTATATTCCATATATTTTAAAAGCTATAGAAAATGAGCATGCTAAGTAAGGACATGGAAAATATAAAATGAATCAAAAGGAACTTTTAAGTGATAAAAAGTACAGAGTGTGAGATTCAAAATGCACTGGATAGGATTACCAAGTGCAGGAAAAAAGGTTAATGAACTGGAAGACACAGAAGTAGAAACTTTCCAACATAAAATACAAAGTATTGGAAACTGAAAAACATAAAAGAAACATCACTAATCAGTAACTTCAAGCAGTCTAATATACACATAAATGGAATGCCTATCCTTTGGGAAAGGAGAGAGAAGGATGCAAGAGAAAATAATGTTTGAAGAGATAATGACTGATTTCTTTTTTCCAAATTTGAATATGACTATAAACTCATAGGTCCAAAGTTAATGCTTAATTTTAATAAATGAACTATAATTATATAGGTTAACATATGGGAAACTGATGAAGGTATATGAAAATGACTGTTTTTGCAACTCTAAGCATAGAATTATACCAGAAAGAAAAATTGCTGTAAAACATAAGCAAGACCTAACTGTGCTGCCATCAAGAAAAACATTTCAAATATAAAGACAAAATACATTAAAATAATGCAAAAAGATGCTATATGAACAGAAACTGAAATAAACTATCTGTATACTAAGTCAGCCAAAGTAGATTCCAGAGAAAAAATAGTACAAAGAGTAAAGAAGGTCATTTTGGGGGGGGTGAGGGGGGTACCAGGGACTGAACTCAAGGACACTCCACTACTGAGCCACATCCCCAGCCCTATTTTGTATTTTATTTAGAGACAGGATCTCAATGTGTTGCTTAGCATCTCACTTTTGGCTGAGGCTGGCTTTGAACTCACAAAATCCTCAAAAAAAAAACTCAAAAAAATCCTCCTGCCTCCACCTCCAGAGCCGCTGGGATGCACCACCACACCTAGCCTAAGAAGGTCATTTCATCATGATAAAAAGAGTGGATCTATAAAGAAAACACATTTTAAACATCTATGCACATAATAACAGAGCTTCAAATTACACAAAGAAAAATCTGTTAGAATTTCAGAGAGGAACAGATATCCATAATCACAGTCAATGTTCTCAATATCCATCTCCCAATATCTAATACAATAAGTAAAAAACCAGTAAGAATACAGAAGACTTGAAAAATACTTTACCCCAAAACAACAAAAAGATAGATTATTTTCAGGAACACATACCACATTGACCGATGTATACCATATTTTGGAGTACTAAACAAATCCTTATACATTTGAAAGAATTGAAGTCATACAAACTACTTTCTCTAACCACAATGCAATTAAATGAGAAATGAAAAAGTAAGATCACTGGAAAATTGCCAAATGTTCAGAAATTAAATAACACACTTCTGTCGCAGTCTGGCTGGGCACAAATCATGAGCAGGAACAAACTTTATTTCTGAACTCCACTAGCACACTCCACACACGCTCCCCAGGAACTCACCCGAATACCACATGGCTCCTCCAGGAACCACATACCAACCGGAAATCCCGCCTCGGGCACTTCCCCACCAATGGGAACTCTCCGGGAATCCCCACGAGAACGGACAGCAGGGGTCTAACATACACAGCTTAACATAACCATTATCATCTCAATGGCTTGCTGGAGTCACCTCTCAACCACTCTGTTCTGGCAAAAATGCCATGTGTCATTGGACTCGGCTATGGCTCTCAGCACATTCCTACATTACCCACTCAGTGAAAAGAAATTAACAAGAAAAATTAGAGACCTGTGGTTTTTTGTTGTTTTTGTCTTTTTTATGGTGCTGGGGATTGAACCAGCATCTCATGCATGTGAAGTATGTGTTCTACCACTGAGCTACATAGTCAGCCATAAATGGGCTAAAATATGAAATTTTAAAAACACAACATAAAATTGGGGGGGGGGGGGCTGGAGTTGTAGCTCAGTGGTAGAGCATTTGCCAGCAATTGTGAGGCACTGAGTTCAAACCTCAGCACCACATTAATTAATTAATTAATTAATTAAAGGTATTGTGTCCATCTACAATTAAAATTTATTTTTGTAAAACTTAGTGTGATGCTACTCACACAGTATTAATAGTATCTATGGTACTATAGTGTGGGAAGCCATTCTCGCACGTGATTTGAGTTACCTCCCTGGCTGGGTGAGAGGCGCTCAGACACAGCTGTGTCAGAGCCTTCCCCACCCTGTCCCAGGTGAGAGGGCTTGTCCGTGTGGAGGTGTGTCTGACCACTGACCCGAAGACCAATCACTGACCCTGACCTTGGAATGCTGCTCCCCTCAACCTTCATTGGATGGAATTTTCCCTTGAATTTTTTGTTCCCCAATAAAAGCTCACTCCCTGGTGTGTTCCCTCTCTCGCTGGCCTCTTGTGTTAAACTCGCCACCGCATTAGGTGGCTGGAGGCGGGAGCTAGGAGCAGCAGTCTCTGAGCTGGGCAATAAAGGTAACGAGAATTATGTCTCTTTAATTTTAAAACTCACTAATTTTTATGCTTCGAACCTCTATTATGAAGCTAGTGTGCTGGTCGAGTGGCTGACTATAGAGTCTACAAGAACTAAAAGGCAACAGAAGAATAGTATAAACAACTGTGTGCCAATAAATTTGACAACTTAAATGAAACAGACAAATTTCTTGAAAGACATGAACCACCAAATCTCATGGAAGAAGAAATAGATAAAGGCAATTGGCTTCACTGATCCTTTACACCAAACATTTAAGGAAGAAATTATACCAATTCTACACAAACTCTTCCAGAAAATTGAAGAGGGAATAGTTTTCAATTAATTAAATAGGGTTGGCACTACCCTGATATTAAGACTGGAAAAAATACATTACAAAAATAGAAAACTATAGACCAATAATACTCAGGAACATAGATAAAAAATTCTATTCAAAATTCAGCAAATTGGATCAATAATATATAAAGAGGATAATACATTGTAACCAAGTGATGTTTGCCCTAGGATTGCAAAATTGATTTAACATTGCAGATTAATTACTTATAACTTGTTATATTAAAAAACTAAAAATTAAAAACTATATGACAATCTCAATAGACACAGCAAAACCATTTGATAAAATCTAGCCTATATTCCTGACTTAAAACTCTCAGCAAACTTAGAAATGAAGAAAGTTCCTCCATTTGATAAAGCTCATATTAAAAAAAAAAAAAACTATAGCTAACATCATACTTGATGGTGAAAGACAACATAGACCTTCCCCCTAAAATCAAGAAAAATCCAAGATATTTGCTCCCATCATTTCTATTCCACATTGTATTAGAGATCCTAGACACTAAATCAGGCAATAAAGAAGGAGAAGAAGGCATTCAGATTAAAAAGAAAAGAAGAAAGAAAGAGAGAAAATTGTCTTTACTCAGACATTACATGATCATCTATCCAGAAAATTCTATGTAACAGACAAAAAAGAACAAGTTAATAGGATTTGCAAGGTTGCAACATGTAAGGTCAATATACAGAAGTCAATTCCATTACTACATTCTAAAAACTGAATGAAAAATTATTAAATTAAAATAGGTAAACTAGGGGTTGGGATTGTGGCTCAGTGGTAGAGTGCTTGCCTAGCATGTGTGAGGCACTGGGCTTGATCCTCAGCATCATATAAAAATAAACAAAAATAAAGATCCATTGACAACTAAAAAATATTTAAAATAAAAAATAAAATAGGAAAACTAGACATTTTACAATATCATTAAAAATATAGTTTTGTATGAATCTTAAAAGATGTGTAAGGCCTGCATACAATGAAAACTAAAACATTAGTGAGAAATTATAAAGGAGACTTAAGTAACCAGAGAGATATATCATTAGTTTGAGCATGTTGTTTTAGTCAGCTTTTTCATTGCTGTGACTAAAATACTGACCAGAACAATTTTAGGGGAGGAAAAGCTTATTTGGGGGCTCATAGTTTCAGAGGTCTCAGTCCATAGAGAGAACATCCTGGCAGAAGAGTTCAACCCAGGGAAGCAACTCACATGATGATCAGAACACAGAGACCCAACTCACCATATACAAAATACATACCTAAAGACACACCCTCAGGGACCCACCTCCTCCAGCCTACCCATCTTCAGTTACCACTCAGTTAATCCCACCAAGGAATTTATTCACTGATTAGGTTAAGACTCTCATTACCCAATCATTTCTCCTGTAAACCTTCTTACACTATCTTTCACATGAGCTTTTGGGAAACACCCCCTATCCAAACTCTAATAGATGTCAATATTCCAAGAATGATTTAAATACAATTTCAGTCAAATCTTAGCAGGCCCTTTTTTCAATTGATGAATTAAACCTAAATTTCCTATAGAAATGCGAAGTAACTAGAATAGCCAAAACAACTTTGCAAAGAGGAATAAAGTTAAAAATGAAAACATTTTGAGACCTATTCAGAAGACATAACAATCAAAACAGTGTAGTGTTAGCCCAAAGGTAGACAAACAGATAAATAAAACAGAATAGGAAGCTCAGAAATAATTGACACCTAAATGAACAATCAATTCTTGAGAAAGTTGCCATGGTACAAAAGAAATGAAGGGGAGAATTTTATATAAATTAGTATTTCAATAAATGGGGCAGAAAATTGGATGCTGAAGAAGGAGGAGGAGGAAGAAGAAGAGAAGAAAATGAGGAAATTTTTAAAAAGAAAGAAAGAAGAAGGAAGGAGAAGGAGAGGAACAGGGAAGACGAAGGAACTTTTCGGCATACTTTATTCCATGCATTAAATTTAATTAAAAAATGAATCAGATCAAAGATTATAAAATTTCTAGAGGAAAACCTTTGCAAATCTTAGACAAAGATTTCTTAGCTGCTATGCTGAAAGCACAATCTATAAAAGAAAAAAAAATTTGTTAACTTGAACTGCATCAAAATTAAACTTTTGTTTGAAAGATAACTGTTAAAAGAAGCAAAAGACATGCCACATGTTATACTTTGGATGTGAAGTGTCCCCCAAAAGCTGATATGTGAGACAAGTAAGAAGGTTTCGAGGAGAAATGATTAGGTTATTAGAGCCTGAATCCAATCAGTGAATTAATCCCCTGGTAGGGATTAATTGTGTGGTAACTGAAGGCAGGTAGGGTGTGGCTGGAGGAGGTGGTCATTGGGGGTGAGCTTTGGGGGTATATATTTTGTATCTGGCAAGTGGAGTCTCTCTCTGCTGCCTCATCATCATGCGAGCTGCTTCCCTGGGTCACACTCTTCTGCCACGATGTTCAGCTTCATCTCGAGCTCTGAGGAATGGAGCCAGACCATGAACTGAGACCTCTGAAACCGTGAGCCCCCAAATAAACTTTTCCTCCTCTACAGTTGTTCTTGTCAGGACTTTCAGTTGCAGCAGTAAAAAAACTGACTAAAACAGATTGGGGGAAATTATTTCGAATCATGTATCTGACAAAGGACTTGTATTGAGAATAAACATAACCATATTAAGTATTAGGATAAAAAACAACTGTAACTTTTGTACACAGCTGTGGGGTGTAAAATGGTCTAAACACTTCGAACAGGAGTTGGTAATTATTTTAAAATGTTAAACACACACTTATAATCTAGCCATTGTACTCCTATTTTTACAAAGAGAAATAAAAGTATATGTCCATAGAGAAATGTGTATACAAATGTTTTAAGCCACTTTATTTGTAATAACGCAGATCAAGAAACAACCCAAATGTCCATGTCCATTGACAAATGAATGAACAAAATGTCGTATATGCATACAATGAGATAGTATTCAGCAATAAAACAGTATACATAACATCTAACATGTATGAACCTCAAAATAACTATCCTGAGTAAAAGTCAGTCCATACATTTCATACTGTATAATTCCATTTATATAAAATTCTAGAAAATGAAAACTAACTTATATAGAGAGAAACAGAGCAGATCAATGGCTGCCTGGGGTGAGGGAGGGTGAGGGAGGAGTACAGAAAGAGGTGGGCAGGAGGTACTATAGATGGTGTGAGGAAACACTGGGGATTGTGGATTGCTTTCTTGTCTCAATTTCATAGGAGCATATATACACCAAAACTAAACCAAGAATACACTCGGATGTGGTCAGTTTATTGTATATTAATTTTATCTCAATGAAGCTACAATTAAAAAAGAATTGTGTCACTGTGTCCACATCAAATGAGAAAAGACTAAGATCTCTCTCTTGTGGAAAGAGTGTGTGAAGAATTTAGACACATTTTAAGCCAGCACACATGCAAAGGAAGCACAGGCTAAAAATTTACCCAAATATGTTGCTATCTTAAAAACAAAATTTCCAAAATAAACAAGAAAACAATGAGCAAAAAATCCCAATTCTCAAGAATATTTAAATATTCTATATATTTATATCAACCCTCAGCTAACTCTAGAAAATTACAAGACAAAAGAGTGGAGATGGAAGATAAAAAAGAAAAAACCCCACTTTAAAACAAAACAAGAAAGGAGATAGAACTATGTTAAGGGGTTTGCTTGCAAGGGGAAAATATTAATATTCTATCAATTAAAAATTGATAGAAAATGAGTATGTAAATAGACCATGTAAAGAACAAAAATGTGATATGTAACTTTTAAATAGCTAAAATAAAATCTAAATTATCCAAAGGGAGGCAGAAAAGGGAATTTTTAAGGAAAAGAAAGTAACTAGAAGATATAAAGTGAATGAGCTGAAATATGTAATAATATAACAGTAACTACAATAAAAGTATGTGGATAAACTTAAGTGATGAGAACAAGACTAGTCTCCGCTTGTATTTGCAAAACCAGAAATAAGTAGTCCACAATAGTCACACAGTTAAAAGAAATGGATAAAGAAAGTTGAAAACAAAACAATAGGAAATGAATATGAACCAGAAGATAATGAGAAAAGTAATTTTGATGTTAAAATACAATTCAAAACAAAGACATTGTAAGCATTGAATAATGTATTCTATAATGCTGACCAAATGAAAAAATAACTCAAGAAGTCACTATTAATAGTTGGGAATATTAATGTACCTCTCTTGGAAGGTGACATATGAAGCAAATTTTTTAAGTTCATAAAGATACAGAATGTCATTTCAATGCATTAAAAATAAAGTACTTTTGCCAGGAATGGTGGCACAGGGCTGTAATCCCAGCAACTAAGGAGGCTGAGGCAGGAGAATCACAAGTTCAAAGCCATCCTCAGCAACTTGACAAGACGCTAAGCAACTTAGACCCTGTCTCAAAAAAAAAAAAAAATTTAAGGGCTGGGGATGTCATGGCATTTGCAGGGAAATGGATGGCATTAGAGAAGATTATGCTAAGTGAAGTTAGCCAATCCCCCCAAAAAAATAAATGCCGAATGTCTTCTCTGATATAAGGGGGGGTGACTCAAAATGGGGTTGGGAGGGAGAGCAAGGGAGAAAGATTACATCTAGAAAGGAAATAGGGGTGGGAGTGAATGGGAGGGAGAAGGGGAACAGCATGGATGGTGAAAGGAGACCCTCATCACTATACAAAATACATGTATGAAGATGTGAATTTGATGTCAACATACCTTATATACAATCAGAGATATGATAAATTATGATATAATGGTGTATTAAGAATTGTAATGCAAAAATAAATAAATGAATAAATTTTTTAAAAAGGGCTGGGGATGTGTCTCAATGGTTGAGTGCCTCTGATTTCAGTCCCCTGTACCAAATAAATAAAAATGCTTTTAATACCTTTTTGCATAATTCCATGATTTCTTTTTAATTAAGCCTCATTCATAGTGATGAAAAGAACATGGAAACTGATATCAGAAGATCTGGTTTCCAGTTTTCACCTCTACAAACTAGCTTTGACAATGGGTCATTTTTCTGGACTGTTTTTTCTGGACTATTTTTCTGGACTATTTCTCTTGAATAGGATATAAAATACCTGAACAACTGTGTGATTGGATTTGCTTCCCTGATGCTCAATTTCCAAGTTCCAAAATATTTAAAAATACCTGATCTGCCAAATTCACCAGATTGATAAGTCTCAAATAAGAAAATGTATGTAAAAATGTTTGTTACAATGTTATATTATCATATGATGTTGACAGCCACAGCCAGGTCAAGATGGTGCCTGGCATTTTGCCAGAAGGAGCGGTTCCTGCTGCCTTGGGTGCCCACTATTTTTGAGCTCTTGAAGAGTTCCTAGAGAGCTCTTGTGGGTTGGTTGAGTTCCCTTGGGCTCTCGGGAGTTCCTGGAGAGTTCACAAGGGCTCCAGCACCGTGGGTTCTAAAAATAAAGTTCGTTCCTGCTTGAATCTTCAAGTGGCTCGTGATTTGTGCCCAGCCAGACTGCGGCAATATGAATGTTTTTATTGTTGTTTTTCTAATCATTTATTCACTGGTTAGCAGCAATATATTCACTGGTTCGCTGTGCTGTTTTAAAAATTACAATGTGAAGCCAGATGCAGTGGCACACACCTGTAATCCCAGCTACTCAGGAGGCTAAGGCAGGAGGATCAGAAGTTCAAGACCAGCCTCAGAAAATAATATAAAGCAATGATATTAGAAGGGTTGACTCAATAGAAGTCAGGGCCAAAAAAGAAGATCAAAGAAAGGATGAAAGGGACAACTTTCAGAGAGATGTTGAGTCATGTGATGAGAATATCTTCAAGATCAAGAGGGTTGAATGATAAGGATAGAGAGGGGAAAAGACTTGAAAATTACTAAAAAGTATTTAAGATATTGATCCAGTGGATTTAGATCAATTCACAATGGCACATAAACAACTTCTAAAAGAGTAATTTTTATACATTAAAGACTGGATTGTAGTTTGGAGAGTTTCATTTTCTTTTAGTCAAGGTCATAGAAATACAAGATCAATGAGTTATTTATTTGTTTTTGGTTGTGAGTAGAATTAAATATCTAACTTTGAAAAAAATATAAGAATTAAAATATATAAATCTAAAAAAAAACAA
This sequence comes from Urocitellus parryii, assembly GCF_045843805.1. Classification (NCBI taxonomy): domain Eukaryota; kingdom Metazoa; phylum Chordata; class Mammalia; order Rodentia; family Sciuridae; genus Urocitellus; species Urocitellus parryii. The sequence continues at coordinate 84,709,586 of NC_135541.1, read as the reverse complement.
CAGGCTTAGCAATTTAGTAAGATCCTGTCTCAAAAGAAAAGAAAATCCAAAGGGCTGGAGATATAGCTCAGTAGCAGAGTACCTCTGGTTTCAAACCCCAGTATTCAATAAATAAACAAATATTACAACATGAAAATGTCTTTCAGTACTGAACATATAAGCAAACTGTGGTACACCCATAAAATGAAACAATGGAAAATTATTCAACATTAAGAAAATATCACCAAGCCATCAAAGGACATTGAGGAAACTTAAATACATATTACTACATGAAAGAAGCCAAACTAGAATGGCTACATACTGTATGATTCCAATTATATAACATTCTGGAAAACCCAAAACTATGGAGAGAGGAAAATATCAGTGGTTTCCAGAGGTTATCAGGAAGTGGGGAATAAAAAGGCAGATGATTTTTACAGCATAGAAGTTGGGTGGGGTACATTGGATATCTCTATTTCTTTCAGTTTTATTGTGAACTTAAAACTCCTCTGAAAACAAGGTTAAAACTAGAACATTTCAGTGTAATAATAGCATTATAAATGTGTATCAAACATTTATATTTTCCCATGTTTTTGCCACCTAAAAAAATTAGGTATTCATATTTTTACTTTACCAATAACACTATGGTTCATGGAGGCCAGAGAACTTGACCAGGCACACTCTGCTAGAGCTGGTTTTGAACTCATAGTTATCAAAGACTAATATTAAAACAGTGTATTAAAACTATATTCGTTGCATAAAATGTGTGACGTAAACATTCTAACTCAGTAGTGAGCCCTCTGAAAGGAGTTAAAACTAGAAAAATAATCCCTCGGTCCTTAAGGAGGTGTGGAGGGTGTAAGGAAGTCATTAGAGAGGCAGCCAGCTTTCACTGCACCTCGGAGCAAGAGAGAAACTGCAGTGTCATAAATGTAATGAGGCGTGTAGTTCCCTGAGTCCTCACCCAACAGTAGCCAAGAATGAAACAGAAAGCCTTATATTGTCCAACCATTTCTCACAATGCTCTATTTCAGCAGAAATGGATGTGAATTTTTTTTTCTCTCTTTCACACTGAATTTTCTCAGCACAAAATGGAACCAGATGCTGAAGCCAATAACCAGCCTCTCTTAGCGGAGGTGAAACCTGCTGAAACCCCAGGCTCCCTGCTCTAGATATATGGAGAGGCTTTCTTGGCAGGGAAGAGTAATCCATGTGTCATGGAGAAAAGATGATCGGCTGGTCTCCGTGGGGAGTGGCTTTAATGATACACAAGGCATCAGCCAAGTAACTTCTCTCAGGGTTCATGAAAAGCAAGACTTGGTTAAAATGGTAAGGAAGTCACTGTAAATTTCCCTCCCTCCCACCCTGTATCTCAGAATCTTCTTGTTGAGAAAGTACCATTGTCTCTTCCTCTTGCTGGCTAGCCCTCCCTAGCCTCCTCATTATTCTGGTTTCGGATCTGTTTTTAATCATGTAGACCTTAAGGTAAAATGAGTGGCTTTGTTCTGGGGGCACTTGCATTTGAAGCATCATCTGCAATTGTTGCCTGAGAAACTGGGGTTACCTCATCAAGACAGCTGTAAAGACAGATGAAGAGCTTTTGGGTGAAAACAACAGAAGGTCCTTCAGAGGCCTGTGCAGTCTTAGGGCTGAGGCTGAGAAATTCCATTTTTGAGAAATCAGCTTCTACCTCAAGGCCTGTCCAGAGGGAGGACAAGTCGTGACAAGTCTCGACCCTTGTCCTTGGAAAACCCCCAGAGCGCTCCTAGGCACATACCCACCCTGCTGAGTTGTTTGTCTCTAAATAACCTAGAGATCTGCTGCCCCAGGTGTCCCTGACTCAGTTACACTAGGTGAGGACCCATAACAACCCCCTAGCAACCACCAATCAACATGAGACAGGGAAAATACTAGAAATGCCAGGTGACCCTCCCAGTGGTTTTGGTGATTGATAATATGTTAGGAAACCATGCAGTGTAGCGTGTACATCCCTCGAGGCTTATACCAATCAGTTCAAATGTATCCACCACTTGAACTAACAATCACCCTTACCGGACTTGTTCCTGCCAGTGAATGTGCTAATCAATGATAAGAGTTGTTGTTTGATTTTCCTGCGGTGTGAAATGATTTGCTGTGAGATGCTGTGACTCATAGAGTATCCCCAAAAACCTATAAATCCTCAGTGAACTAAGGGCCAGGACTGTCTCCTCGGGACCGCTGCATAGGAAATGGTTGTGAGTCCAGGCTGGAGCTTGCAATAAATCACTCTTGTGTGATTGCATCAGATTTGGCTCCTGGAGGTCTACTGGGGTCCCACGAATCTGGCATTACAAGGCCACTTACTTCCAGAGCTGCAGGACAAGGAGTGAACAATTCCCCTTTTACTTGCCATCTGTGAGCTTCAAATTGCACCATTTACCAGTTGAGTATTTTGAGGAAGGAAATTTTGTGGCTACCTTATGAGTGAAGGGGAAGATAATCCCACTGAGGTACATGGTCTCCTTTACCAGCCCACAAAGAGGAAATTAAAGTAGTTTCCCATTGAACTACACAGCTAAGTTATTTTTAAGTTACAAGTAATTAAATAAGAATTTGGAAAAGAACACAAACCTGAGAGTTTATGATTAAATAATACATTTCAATCTTAGACCTTTCAGCAGAAGGTAAGACTTAAGAATAAAAATGGAAATGAGGACAACTACTCCATTCACAATATCCTCCAAAAAAAAAAATACTTGGGAATCAACCTAACAAAAGAGGTGAAAGACTTATACAATGAAAATTACAGAACCCTAAAGAAAGATATAGAAGAAGATCTTAGAAGATGGAATAATATACCCTGTTCATGGATAGGCCGAACTAACATCATCAAAATGGCGATATTACCAAAAGTTCTCTATAAGTTCAATGCAATGCCAATCAAAATCCCAACAGCATTTCTTGTAGAAATAGATAAAAGAATCATGAAATTCATATGGAATAATAAAAGAACCAGAATAGCAAAAACAATGCTAAGCAGGAAGTGTGAATCAGGTGGAATAGCGATACCAGACTTCAAACTATACTACAGAGCAATAGTAACAAAAACAGCATGGTACTGGTACCAAAACAGGTGGGTGGACCAATGGTACAGAATAGAGGACACAGAAACCAATCCACAAAACTACAACTATCTTATATTTGATAAAGGGGCTAAAAGCATGCAATGGAGGAAAGATAGCATCTTCAACAAATGGTGCTGGGAAAACTGGAAATCCATTTGCATCAAAATGAAACTGAATCTCTTTCTCTCGCCATGCACAAAAGTTAACTCAAAATGGATCAAGGAGCTTGATATCAAAACAGAGACACGGCGTCTGATAGAAGAAAAAGTTGGCTACGATCTACATACCGTGGGGTCGGGCTCCAAATTCCTCAATAGGACACCCATAGCGCAAGAGTTAACAACTAGAATTAACAAATGGGACTTACTCAAACTAAAAAGTTTTTTCTCAGCAAAAGAAACAATAAGAGAGATAAACAGGGAGCCTACATCCTGGGAACAAATCTTTACTCCTCACACTTCAGTTAGAGCCCTAATATCCAGAGTATACAAGGAGCTCAAAAAATTAGACAAAAAGACAACAAATAACCCAATCAACAAATGGGCCAAGGACCTGAACAGACACTTCTCAGAGGAGGACATACAATCAATCAACAAGTACATGAAAAAATGCTCACCATCGCTAGCAGTCAGAGAAATGCAAATCAAAACCACCCTAAGATACCATCTCACTCCAGTAAGAATGGCAGCCATTATGAAGTCAAATAACAACAAGTGTTGGCGAGGATGTGGGGAAAAGGGTACACTGGTTCATTGTTGGTGGGACTGCAAATTGGTGCAGCCAATTTGGAAAGCAGTATGGAGATTTCTTGGAAAGCTGGGAATGGAACCACCATTTGACCCAGCTATTCCCCTTCTCGGTCTATTCCCCAAAGACCTAATAAGAGCATGCTACAGGGACACTGCTACATCGATGTTCATAGCAACACAATTCACGATAGCAAGATTGTGGAACCAACCTAGATGCCCTTCAATAGATGAATGGATAAAAAAAAATGTGGCATTTATACACAATGGAGTATAACTCTGCATTAAGAAACGACAAGATCATAGAATTCAGAGGGAAATGGATGGCATTAGAGCAGATTATGCTAAGTGAAGCTAGCCAATCCTTAAAAAACAAATGCCAAATGACTTCTTTGATATAAGGGAAGTAACTAAGGACAGAGTAGGGACGAAGATCAGGAGAAGAAGATCAACATTAATAGAGATGAGGGGGGGAGGGAAAGGGAGAGAGAAGGGAAATTGCATGGAAAGGGATGGTGATCCTCAGGGTTATACAAAATTACATACAAGAGGAAGTGAGGGGTAAGGAAAGAATAATACAAGTGGAAGAAGTGTTTTACAGTAAAGGGGGTTGAGAGAGAAGAGGGGAGGGGAGGGGAGGGGAGGGGGATAGTAGAGAATAGGATAGAGAGCAGAATTCATCAGACACTAGAATGGCAATATGTAAATCAATGGAAATGTAATTGATGTAACTGATGTGATTCAGCAATCTGTATACGGGGTAAAAATGGGAGTTCATAACCCTTTTGAATCAAACTGTGAAATATATCAAAATAGATGTAATGTTTTGAACTACCAACAATAAAAAAAAGAATAAAAATGGTCTTAGCTTTTTAAATTCATGTCTTCATACATTTATTTTGGATAATGATGTTCATCACATTCCACCACCATTTCTAATAACCTGCCCTCTCTCTTCTCCTCCCACCCCTCTAGCCTATCTAGAGTTCATCTATTCCTCCCATGCTCCCCTTCCCTACCCCACTATAAATCAGTCTCCTTATAGCAGAGAAAATATTCATCATTTGTTTTGGGGGGATTGGCTAACTTTACTTAGCATTATCTTCTCCAATGCCATCCATTTACCTGAAAATTCCATGATTTTTTACTCTTTTATTGCTATATTCCTTTGTGTATATATGCCAAAATTTTTTTATCCATTCATCTACTTAAGGGCATCTAGGTTGGTTCCACAGTTTAGCTATTGTGAATTGTGCTGCTATAAACATTGATGTGGCTGTGTCCCTGTAGTATGCTGTTTTTAAGTCCTTTGGGTATAGACCAAGGAGTGGGATAGCTGGGTCAAATGGTGGTTCTATTCCCAGATTTCCAAGGAATCTCCATACTGCTTTCCATTTGACTGCATCAATTTGCAGTCCCACCAGCAATATATGAGTGTTCCTTTTTCCCCCACATCCTTGCCAACACTTATTGTTGTTTGTCTTCATAATCGCTGCCATTCTGATTGGAGTGAGACGATATCTTAGAGTAGTTTTGATTTTCATTTCTCTAATTGCTAGAGATGATGAGCATTTTTTCATATATTTGTTTATTGATTATATATCCTCTTTTGAGAAGTGTCTGTTCAGGTCCTTGGCCCATTTATTGATTGGGTTATTTTGTATTTTTGGTGTTTAAATAATGAAAGTTTAGTGGAATAAAACTCAGGCATCTCAAAACCATGTTATCAATTGCATTTACCTTTAATCACAAGGGCTGATTAATCCAACCTGCAGGCCAAACAATAGCAGTGGCAGCAATATACCTTCCCGTGTGCTGGCCAAAAATATTTTTAAGAGAACTACTTTGATAACAAGCATCAGATGAATAACATTTGGGTTAGCTGAAAACTCAGGTCACATTCTGAATGGCAAAGAGATTCCCCACTCAAGAATAATTTGCTCTATTCATCCTCTCCTATCATCCCAGTTGCAAGGTAAACTCACTGTAAGACCTAAAGTATCCTTTTCCTAAAAAAAGGATAATTTATTGCACCCAAATGGAGAAGGAGATACAGGAACAGGAAAAGCTAAATGGGCATTCCTTTAGCCCAAAGGAGACATTGAAACTCTTGTGTTTAGCTCTTAGGATGGGGATTGTTCCCCATCTTCACACACCACAGTCTTGGGGTGCAGCAGGGAACAATTGCCAACAATCTCCATATACACAAGGTATGAAGCATCCAGCAGCTACCAGATGCTCTCAGTATAAGAGGAATATATACCTCCCTTTCGTAAATGATGATATTATAGTAACTATTCTTACACTGTTGTGAAGTCTTAATTAAATTCTGCAAAACCTAAGGGATTTTTTGTTGTTACTATTGTTTTTTAGTTTGATTTTTGATTTTTCGAACACTGTCTAGATTTGGAAAGGAAGAGAAGACAAAAAGAAAGAGATAATGAGAAATAGAAAGCTCTTGTCAGGAAAGATTTCCTAGAAAGGATAATTCTTGAGCAGAGACATTCAAGATGGGTGATTATTCTAAAATTCTAGAAAAAAGGAGATTGAGTAAAGATTCAGAAAGAAACAGCCAAGCTTATAGAATTCATGCCTTCCACATTTTGCACATTATGCTCATTCTCTGGTATGAGGTCATAGTTTGGGATGGTGGCATCACAGCATGAACTATTGGTTGATTGATTGATTAATTGATTGAACTGGGGATTGAACCTAGGGACCCAGGGGTACTTTACCATTAAGCTATATCCCCAGGCCTTTTTATTTATTTACTTTATTTTGAGACAGCATCCGGCTAAATAGCTGAGTGCTGTGATCCTTCTAACTCAACCTTCTGAGTTGTTAGGTCTACCCGCGTGTGCTACCATTCCCTGCTAGCCTATATTTTATTTTTTATTTTTTTGGTACTGAGCATTGAAGCCAGAGGTGCTAAACCACTGAGCAACATCCCCAGAGCTTTGTTTTTGATTTTGAGACACGGTCTTGCTAAGATAGCTAGGGTCTCTCTAAATTGCTGAAGCAGGCTTTGAACCTGTGATCCTCCTGCCTTGGTTTCCCAAGTTGCTTGGCTTATAGGAATGCACCACTATGCTCAGCTAGTCTGCATTATTTAAATGGTTTTTCTCTCCTACTGTCTTCCCAGTTACTGGAGAGATAGATTCTTTCTAAGAAGATTTGTCCTAAGCAATGAGCAGCCTCAGAATTTTAAAGGAAGGAAAAACATGATCAGAGTTGTGCTTCCAAAAAATCACCCAGGCAGAAGTAAGTAGAAAGGCTGAATGATAAAAGAACCATTTGGAATGAAATAAAAGAGCCCAGAAATAGAAATAAAAGTTGATGGCCTGAGTTGAAGGCCAGACAAAGAAATATTAATAACTGGTGTGGGCTGATTATTTGTTTTCCCTATAAACTGGTGTCCTCTACATTTTTGCTCAGCATTTGTTAAGAGAAGAAACTGGGTGTTAATCCGCACTCAAAAACAGAGCCCTGCATGATCCACAACCCACCTGCTTCCTAATATTGTTTAGTGATCATTCACTGTTGCTGAGGAAGGCCCCATGCAGGTTTCAGCCCTCAGCCTTTAGCTGTACTTCTTTCAACCTTCTGAGAGGACAGAACATCCCACATAGATTAGCATCCCAACTTCTCAGTTGGCTTGGCGTTACCTGCTTGGTCTCTGTTTGAACTAAATCATAGCAGAGCATTTAGGTAGGCAGGAAGTAATAAAGGCATGATTCAAGAAGTACAATCAGTGTGAACTGTAACTGAAAAGCAAGAGATAAGGCAGAGAAAAACAGTCAGCAATGGACAACAAGAAAGAAGAGTTAGAAAAGTGGAAAGATCGTGAAATAGATGGCTCTTAGGGATTAACCAGACAGAGCTGACTGATAGCCCCAAATCTCAGTGCTTTACCATCTAAAGTTCTCAAGTATGCAGGATCCACTGTAATTCCCAGCAGAAAGGTCCTCTTGAGAGGCTGTCCTCAAAGTGACAACACAGAGACCCAGATTCCTTTCACCTCTGGCTCTGCATTCTCAAGGTTTCAAAACACCCCTGTGTCTCCCTGCCAGCAGGTGTTTAGAGTGTCACACACACTCAGATACAAGGTACACACTGCCCCTCACATTCTACAGTCAATGCCTAGGCAGACACAGGAGACTGGAGAACTTATTTCATCTGGACACTGCTGTCCAGCAACACTACGCCATGAAAGGGGAGCACAAATTTGGTTATCAACCAGTTGACTCTGCCACAAAAGTCAAGTTAAAAAAAAAACAAATTTGAATTTATCAATTACTAGTGTGTTCAAAAAATGAATAGTAGAGTAGTATATACATGACCCAGAATATTATTCAGCCTTAAAAAGGAAAGGAATTCTGACACTTGCTGAAATATGGGTGAAACTTGAAGACTTTATGCTAAAAGAAATAAGTCAGCAGCAAAAAGATAAATGGTGTGTGATTTTATTTATATGAGATTCCTAGAATTGCCAAAGTCACCAAGAAACTAGAATGAGACTAGCAGGAGAGGGAATAAGGAGTTGTTGTTCAAGGGTACATAGTTTCAGCTAGAGAAGATAAAAATAGTTCTGGAGATGGACAGTGCTTATGGTTGCATGACAATGTGAATGTATTTAATGACACAGAAATGTACAATTAAATTGGTTAAAATAGTAAATTTTGTGGCTATTTTACCATAATAAAAAATCATAAATTTTTCATGATGATCCTTAGCCCTGTGTAATAATATCTAATAACATTTTTGAACAAAAATCTTTCCATGATAATATCATATCTAATTTTTAATTTTTTTTAGCTTTTGTTTCCTATCTACCTTAATTGAATGAATAGCTTCAGACTAATTTCTTTCTATGCTGACCTTCAAGAGACTAAATCCTCCCGGTTTTCAGGTCTGGGTGAAAACGATAAGTGTATGTCTTTGAAAATTTGCTTTGCTTCTTTCAAGTTGGGTCAAATGGTACTGCTAAATGGTATCATACTCTGAGCAGTGGGACTGCCAGAGATAGTTGCTTTCTTCTAATACTTGTCTTGTTACATAGTATAATTCAGATGCATGGATTACCTTTCCCATAGTCTAAGAAAGCAGATTACTTGAAGGCTTTGGGACTTAACTTAGAGGGGAAAGTTGAGTGTGCATTATAGTAGATTTCTGAGATATCTCTTTCTTCCAGAGATTTCTTTCTTTTTAATTCAAGTATATTCAATGTCTTCTGATCTGAGGCTACTTAATCCTGATGGAAACTTGTCTGCTACAATTTCAATTTTGGGGAGGACCAGAAGATGCGTCTCTTGCCAAAGAACATGCCACACAAACAACTTCTTAGTGATTTTAACCTTCCTCACAAATATTTCTGTCACAGAGGGCACAGAGGAAGTGACAGGATGTCCAAGTAAAATATGCAACAATGGCAAGAAACACATTTGTGAAACTGCCCCCAAAGTCCTGACAAACACAATATTTGTGTTCTTTTTTTCATCCCACCCCCATTCTTCTGACCTTTTTTATATTTATTTCCTTATTTTTCTGTCCTTCTGCAGCATTCTTTAAGACATGTTAATGGGCAAAAGGGCACCTGAACCCAAAGTTCATCTAACAAGAACTTAAGTACCTAGTACAAAGTGAGCTCCCACAGGAAGAAAAGATTAACATTAAACAGAGACATGAGATGGGAGGGAAAGGGAGAGAAAAGGGAAATTGCATGGAAATGAAGGGAGACCCTCATTGCTATACAAAATTACATATAAGAGGTTGTGAGGGGAATGGGAAAATAAACAAGGAGAGAAATGAATTACAGTAGATGGGGTAGAGAGAGAAGATGGGAGGGAAGGGGAGGGGGGATAGTAGGGGATAGGAAAGGTAGCAGAATACAACAGTTACTAATAGGGCATTATGTAAAAATGTGGATGTGTAACCGACATGATTCTGCAATTTGCATTTGGGGTAAAAATTGGGAGTTCATAACCCACTTCAATCTAATGTATGAAATATGATATGTCAAGAGCTTTGTAATGTTGTGAACAACCAATAAAAAAAAAAAAACCAAAGTGAGCTCCCAGTTACATTTTTTTTTTTTTTTTTTTTTTTTTTTTTTTTAGTAGAGCTAAGACTGAAGAGCAAGATGTGGCCATTATAGCAGCAATGTGGAGATTAGCTGATTCTTCAGTAGTCCTGCTTTCAGAGGGACCAAACTAAAACCTTTAGGGAGAAGCTAAAGCACAGTCATTTATTATTATCATTCTTTTTTTAAATTTTTTTTAGTTGTAGATGGACACAACACCTTCATTTGATTTATTCATTTTTATGTGGTGCTGAGGATCGAACCCAGTGCCTCCATGTGCCAGGCAGGTGCTCTACCACTGAGCCACGACCCCAGCTCCTGTCATCATTCTTGAGTGAGAAAAAGAGTCATAAATTTAATAGGACTTTTGTTTTACACATTTTTCCAAACATTGACAATATCATTTGAATATAAAAGTTATCGAGTTTCTTCTCAGATCTAATAATACCCTTTTAAAAATTACTTTTTTATGTTGTGGTTTATGTCCTCCAAAGTGACCTGTAGTCCTGGAGTGTCAGAACCATGTTTATTTGTTTGTTTGTTTTTTATTTTTTTTTTTTTAGTTGTGGTTGGACACAATACCTTTATTTTTATTTTTATTTGTTTTTATTTTTATGTGGTGCTGAGGATCAAACCCCAGCGCCTCGCACGTGCTAGGGGAGTGCTCTACCGCTGAACCATAACCTCAGCCCCTGGAACCATGTTTTATCACTTCTGTTACGTCACAGGCAGAATTAAGCATTTTGTGAGGCACATGGTAGCTACTTGATATACACATGTTAGTTTTTTTTTAATCAAAGAAATATGTGTATTTATAAAACAACAACAATGAAAATATTCTAAAAGTTTAAAAGACTTTCATAGGAAAACAAAAATACAGTTCCCTGTGCAATCCTTATGCCCTGTCCTTCCTTGTATGAGGCAACTACTTTGAATTCTTCTAGCCATCACTTCTGGAGTGTCTTTCCACACTACTTTCCAGTATGCATATGTTTTCTTGATTTATCAAACATACTTCTTCCCTATCAACTTTTTGCATTGATAGACACTTTAGCACCTTTCACCACCACTGCTTAAACACCTTGTCCCAATAAAGTCATGGCAAAAGCAATAATCAATGATCATACTACAATAGTGATAAAAATGTTATTCACTGCTGAGTCTCATAGATAGAATGCAAAAACTGTATTTTCCTTTTATCAATGATCTGTTTTTGCTTTCTTTTTTCATTTCCAAAGTTTTCAATGACTAATTATTCCATCATGTCTGTCAAATATTTTTCTATTATTTTTTGAGAACTCTTCTTCCTTTTCCCTAGTGTTAGAGACAATAACCATTAATGATTTCTAAACCTAAATTACAACATCAGCACTGTGTTGTAAGGAAAAAAATATTCAAAGAAAAATTCACCTGTTGCCTTCTAACTATTTCTCCTACTTCTAGGTGATAGCATTGTGGCTATGAAAACATATAGTAGTTCCCAACTTTTTTGTGCATCAGAATTATCAACAAGAGCTTTAAAAAAAAAAAAAACAATGAAGTCCTAGCTCTTTAACACAGGTCTATTGAATGAGAAACTCATCCAGCTAGTTGGGAAGAGGAATATGGGAGTAAGTGGGAAAGGGTCTGAGTTATTGTGAAATTGCCCTTGAATCTAAGTCTACCTGTCTTCCATGCTCTGAGTCCTGCTACCCATCTACTCAGGGGCAAAAGCCAGGCCTTGTACACCACAACATACCAATACCCAGAGGTCTCTCATGCTAATGACACTCTCAACACTTGTGCTGAATAAAACAAGGGTTGATAACCTTCAATTTAAATTATAAATGCTGATTATTTATCTGCCCCTACAACTCATCACCCCTAGCTGGCCTACATGACTCCTGAGAACATGGATGATACCATTTATATCAGCATACCTAAGTAAAACACAAAAACATAAATAGTAAACAATAAACAGAATTAAAAGGAAGTTACTAAAATAAAGGAGAAATATTTATGTTAAGCATCAGTCTTGCTTGGTTTCCTCTTTTCTTGAGATCAAAGGCACAAGCCAAAGCATTTTTTGTTTGTTTGTTTGTTTGTTTGTTTTAATAAATATAAGCCACAATAAAATTTCAAGACTGGAAATGAAGTTGAGAGGTAAGGAAAATGAAAATCAGCTAAGATCTCCAGGAGATTGCTCCATGCTGAAGCAATATTAAATTAGACATAGGAAAACTGTTGAAAGAAATTTTGCAATGTCCTTATTACATAATTGTTAATTATTAGCAGGGTATAATCTTTGTTGGATTTTCTGATAAATAAACATTTATATGATATGAACTGTATCCGACTATTATTTGTGAGAGATAATAAAGAGCTGACTAATACCATATTTAGCAAGGACATTGAAAACTTCCTCATCCAGGAAGGCAATCCATAGCAAAGTTTAACCTATGAACTGCCAGTGTTCAAAAAAAGAATCTAATAAGATTAATAATCATAATAACAACCTTCAAAAACTTTGCCCCAAAATTTTAAATCCAAGGACCAAGACTTTTAAATCTTCTAAGTCTAACAAAATTTGAATTATTTTATCTTGTATATCATGCTATACAAATATATAAAAGCTCCCACATACATAATTTTTTGTGTGTAAGTCTCATAAGAGGACAGACTTTGTGGTAAGCAATTTTCCATCTCTTCCTTTAGGGGGAAAATGGTAATTTGATAAGAATATTCTATAGTCATTTTCTTCCTATTCATATTTTAAATTTTTCTGATTACTACAATACCATTTATTTGTAAAGTACACATAAGTGTAAAGGAGCAGGAATAAAATTTTCCTTAACATCTTGGCATATTTTAGCATTTTTAAAAATTCTTTACATAGCTAAAATACAGTTTATACATTTTATATCTTGACTTTTTTCCACTTACAGTCTTTTTGGATATATTTTAAAATCTATTTCTGAATATTCTGTCATAATACATTCCTAAATAAATAAGACATGGATACCTCAGGATTCTAATTTATACTGTCAAATTGCTCACCAGATGTTTTGCATCAATTAAACACCAGCATATGATCTGGTTGCCCATTCTATTTCACTCTACTTAGCACTGGATTTTATTTTATTTTACTTATTTACCTATTTATTTATTTATTTATTTAGGTGGTGCTGGGGATTGAACCCAAGGACTTGTGCATGCTAGGCAAGCACTCTACCTACTGAGCCATATCCCCAGCTCCCCACACTGGATTTTTTTTAAATACTCCTTGCTAAATGTGAAAGACAAAAATATGGATTTTTTATTTATTATAATTAGTGTTTATTTGAATCCTAGTGAGGTTGTTTGTATTTACTGACCAGTTATATGTTTATTATGTAAATGGAAGTTTCAAATTCTTTTTCCTTTCACCTTTTGGGATGTTACTGCCTTCTTGATCATTTTTTATAAGTTATTAGTATATTAAGATTGTAAACCTGCCTACCATGTTTCTTTCAAATGAAACACTTTTTTGATCCCCAACTGCCATTGATAGAAAGATATCATTACTTTAATAACATCTTTTAAGAAGAAAATAAATACTATATTTATAAGATGTTGATTATAAGCCATCTTGATTTTTAGAGGTTTTAAAAAGCAGGTAAAACTATTAAAATAAGAGAATATTAAAATGAAGAATTGGCTCTGGATCAGTACAGTATGAATTTATTGTAGATTCTTAAAATTGATTATATCATATGATGGAAAAGGCTACTAGAGAACGTAATACTCTGTGTTTGAAAGTGTATACCCAGTCTGATTAAATACTTGGATTTTAATATAGTTCATTAAAATATCAAATCAGGGCTGCAGTTGTGGCTCAGTAGCAGAGCACTTGCCTAGCACATGTGAGACACTGGATTCAATCCTTAGCACCACATAAAAATAAACAAATAATATAAAGGCATACTGTCCATCTACATGTACTAAAAAAATTAAAAATAAAATAAAATATCAAATCAGTGGCCATTACCTTAATTTGGGCCATAAATGACTCCAAGTCATTGGGTTGATAAGTGCAGCTTAACTATGTGGAGATTGATGGGCAGGAACTCTTCTGTGAATGCTGACATCATGTGTTGAGTATGTTCATTCTAGTTACTATCAGGAAACCTACAGAGATCAGTCTATCTGTATCAACACCTATATATCTATATGTAGATATTTTTGTATCTAACTGTCTATCTGTTCTAACTATGTGGGGGTGGGGTGTATAATGAGGCATTGATACTTAGTGCTTAACATCTCTAAATCTGTTTCCACAGAGCTACTTTTCCAGAATGGTGGTTTTGAAACAAAATGACTTATTAGCATAAAGGTACACACACATACAATTTGTTATAGTGGCATAAAGTGGACTTCTTTTGTTGGATAAAAATGTTTCTTGTATGAAAGGCTTGAATAAGATATTATAATTATCTTTACTATTCACTGATAAAAGGACATTTTGTAAAACCACACACACAACAGTAATAATTATAGCTATCATTAATTAAAGATATTAATGTGCCAATCACTTCAGAAGAATAGTGTGAAGGAAGAATAGTTCGGGCAGAACCAATAAATTGACTTCAATTTATTGACTTCTATTTATTATTTGCAACACTTTTTGAGCACATTCAGTGGCCAGGCAGTGTTCTGTATGCTGAGGACACGGGGCAGATAGGAAAGACAAGGTCTCTGATCTCGTGATTTTACAATATCATGGGTTTGGGGTCAGGTAGAGACAATTTAAAAGTTAACAAGCAATCTAGAAAATGTCAAAATGTGATAAGTGCCATGAAGAAAATAATCATGCAACCGTGGTTGGTGGGGAGATAGTTGAATTAGTTGAGTTTGAGTTAGTTGAGCTTAGTTAGTTAGTTGAGTTTGTCAGGGAAGGACCATCTGATGAAACGTATACTGAGAGGGTGACCAGGATCATCCTCTCATGAGTCCCAGGCTTGCCTGCACCTGCCACTCTTATAACAATGTTTTTCCCATGACTACTGTAATATGTTTTAAATTAACTGGAGCCTGTTGTTCTTGTATTGAAAGTAGATTTATATAATTTTCCTGCAATGTAAGAGTTTCTATTTAGCTATAAATATTGCTTGAAATGTAAGATAATGGGTAGTGTTTACTGATATAATGTGAAATGCTTACAATGTACCTTGTACACAGGTAGCCTGGCTGCCCTCCTTAAAAGTAACAAGTACCCCAAGTGGCCCATGAAACAAAAGGTACCCTGGGGCTATTCATCTAAAATAGCCACTGACTGAGACCTGCTGGGGAATAACTATTCTTCCTCAGATAGATGAGCACACCCAGTCCCTTGGGATCCCAGGTTTGCCAAGCAAGTCTTATTCTTATGCTCCATCTTTTGCCTGGAATGATGGGAAAATGTAATATTTGCTCCCCACCTGGTCTAAGGACACTCTTTTTTACTTTACCATGGGTCTGGGTATCATGAAAGGGGGAAATATGTATACTTTTGTTTTTCTCATACCTGTTAATCTACATTTTCTTAGTAAAGGTCATTTTTAGATCTATTTTAAAAATTAATTTTTAAATGTATTTGCTAAAATTAACTAGACAATATGACTCAATCTCGCCTCACTCTTAATCCAAACTTACTGAATCTCACCCTTATTTAAAATATTGATTCTTTATTCATGGAATTTTTGACATTCATCTTTTTCTCTAAATGTTGTATTAAAAATATACCTTGTCTTGATTACTGAGTATTTTTGACACTTCCTTAAATTTTCTACTCTAACTTGAATGATGTGTGAAGCTGAGTCTACCTACTGACCTCATGAACTATAAGAAAGAAAGGTTTGCTATGTTGACCCACTGAGATGTTACAGCAGCCAATGTCATTTAGTCTAACTAATGTAACTCATTAATGGCTCCTGGGTTTCTTACCCAGTGGATATTACTTGAGATTATTATTCTTTGTTTTTGTAATTTCTGCAAAATTTCTCTTGCAGATAACTTGGAGACATGCCAACAATTAGCTTCTGTTACCATTTTGGATTCCATTAAAAAATGTATACATACATTTAAAATTGTATACATAAACAATACTTGAGAAGTAGTCTTGCATAGGGGTTATAGGATTAGACGGTGGAGTCAGGTATACTATATCTGAATACCAGTTTGGTAGAATGTGCAACATTAAATTGAATATTGATCTCTCTAAACTTCAATCTATAAAAAGGGGTATATAATCATACCTACCAGAGTGTTATCTGAGAAATAAGTGAGATAAACTTGGGCATATAATAAGCACATGGTAATTATTAGAAGTTACTGTTTTAATTTTCTTTTGGGTGGGAGCCACTTCTTGCTTCTTTCCCTTTGGTATTTGATGTAGGTCTGAATCAGAAAAATCTGATGTCTCATCAGTAGAATCTGATGCCTCTTAGCTGAATCATGGGTGTTAAACTTGCAATTCACGTTAAACAACCTGTACCATGAAGAAGTCCTGCCGAAGTCCTGAGACTGGTGAAGGCAGGAGTAACAGCAGTGGCCCAGGTTCAGGAAGAGTTGCAGGAGCCTCTGAGACTGCCACAACCCAGAAGCCCAGGACAGACTCCAGGAAGCCAGGGCTCCCTCCCGCATTGGGAGCTGTCAGCTAAGGAGTTATAAATAAGGATAGAATCTCCTCTCCTACCGGATTAAATTCAAAATATGCAATAGCAGCCAGAATTAGGATACCTTTGCCAAGAAGAAATCAAGGGAAACAATGGCATTGGAATTTTCTCCTGAAGTCAACTTCCCAAAGGGACTTTTTTTTTCTTATTTGTTACCTGTAAGTGTCTCAATTCACAGAAAGGATTACTAACACAAATAAGAATGTGTCCTAATGGCTATTTAAAAGAAAGGTTCTCTGTTATCAGATGAGAGAAAAAAAAATGACCAGATAAGAGAATTCCTTTTTGTTTTAATTCATTGAAAATATTTACTTCCTGTATTAGCTATTCATAAAAGCTTGGGTGAAGGGGACCCTAGAAATTACTCAGACATCATCTTCCGTTTTCTTTTCTTTCTGTCAGGGTATGTGTGTGTGTGTGTGTGTGTGTGTGAGAGAGAGAGAGAGAGAGAGAGAGAGAGAGAGACAGAGAGAGAGAGAGAGAGAGAAAGTAACAAAGGTCTCAAAAGGAACTGAAAACCAGGTCCTGATGCTTATTCATCATGTTTATATCAGCCAGTCCTTAAAAGTCTGCAATAATGCAAAAGCCCTCCAGCAATTATCATGGTATCCAAAGACTTCGTAGCAGAACATTGACATCAGAATGACATTTGTAATTCTAATTTCTTCTTATACTTAAAATACTTAAAGAGGAAAGGATCAGGCAATTTTTTTCTGTTCTTACTTCAAAGAGACAGGCAATAAATTTAGCTGCTGAGGACTGAGACCCTCGACAGTCCTCTGCTCCTGTTACTTGGAGTATTGGACACTCTCGACTGATATGTCTGTTTGGGTAGAGCACAGAGAGAAGCTGAAGCAAAAGTGAAGGGGCTGATGACCAAAGAGGTTATCTTTGAGGGCACTTAGGACACCTTCAATGGCATCAAACTGAGAGAAGTTATGACGTTACACTACTTTACACATTAATTCAAATTCATGTGCCAAATAGATATGTCTCACATATCTGTTGAATCAAGGCAGTGCCCCAGAGGGAGGCAAATGTAAGACTCTGGAATGCAGAATGGTAAGCAAGGTAACTTACTCAAGTCCCGCAGCTACACTGATAGCAACTGGTGCCTGAGCTTTGCAGGCTGAGCATAGGTGGACAAGACAGGAAGGCTGTTCCTGGCAGAGAGAACAATAAATTCAAAGTGTCGTTCATCAGAGATGATGACTTGTGGGCTAAATTCGGTAAGAGGCGTAAGACTCAGGGGTGAGATAGGGAAGAGCCATCCTGACAGAGGAAACAGAACAAATCATGGAAGCTTCATTCTAGATTTGATAAGCTCCAGAAGGCCAAGGGCCAAGTGCTGCTCAACTTCATAATCCTAATCTTAGCACAAGCCTGGCCAAGATAGGTGGAACAAAGGATGGTTGAATAAAGGAATGATGCCTTCAGGATATAGGCATCCTCAGTTTCAGTCCTCAGAACTTAGAATTCTAGAGTCCCAAACGGGAGACTAGGAATCCCATCATTCTCCCAAACTTCCCTGGACTTCTAGCATGCAGCATCCTCTATCAGAGACCAGGGGGGATGTTTGGCAGCAGCAGGTTGGCTGCCCAAGGCACAGTGATTTGAAAAGGAAGAAGGCGCTGTTTTCGTAGCTTTGAACTCTGCTGAGAAATGTAGTAGGCCTTAATGCAGAGATAAAGATAAGCTTCAGGATAAGTCAAGTTGTTCCTTCATAAAAACAGGACTAGGGGTGTGGATGAGGAGTAGCAAATATATTAAATTTCTCCTTACAGAGAAGGAAGGCTTCCTTTGATGTCACTTTTTAAATTAAGGAAGGTTTTGTGGAATCTGGACAAGGGTTGCTGTCCTAGCACAAAGTGTCTAACACTCCCCAGACTCCTAGACCCTGAAGCTACCTCTTGCTTCTGGGGACTAAAGATTGAGCTAATAAACCATGCTGTGAGAACATTAGGACAAATCACTTTCATTATTTTTTTTAAATATAAAAATGTAATACATGCAAGTGTTTTTAAAAAAGTAGAATGAATTAAGTAATGTTTATGGATAAATGGGATGAGGGTCATTACATATTACATATTCTTTCTCTCTTGTGTATGTTTGAAAATTTCCACAATAAAACATTTTTTTTTAAATCTGCATCCCTCCCCATGGTCTGTATCGATTTAGGCCCCCAATCCCATTCTCCAGAGTTAAACATGGTAATGATTTCTTCTATATTCTTCCAAATATTTTCTGATCATTTATAATACATATAAGCATATACAGAGCTCATAATTTGTATAATTTTGTAAATCATATTGCATATTATTCTTTGCCTTGATCTTTTTCTTAACAGTGTATTGAGGAGATATACCTCATTCTTTTAACAGCTATCTAGTATTCTATTACAAGTAGAATATCTTAATAATAAGGCAATTTTCCTTTTCTGTGATGAGGGCACAGTATAGTGATGTGATTGAAAGCAACCCTCTGGATGCAGATGCCAAAGTTGTTTGAACACTTGTCACTTCTGATAGGCAACATGGCCAGCCTATTTCAAACACCCTCTAAAATCCACCTTTGGTATAAAACGTTACAGGACTTGGGCATGTTGATCCTTCAGATAGAAAAACTTTTCTCAGCACACACAAATGAGATGCCTTCCTATAAACCTTTACCAAAAGCCTTCATTGGTAAACCAGGCCACAGTAACTTCTGTCAGAAACCAAAGTCATCACATCTTGCAGAACACTAACTCACTGAAGTGCTATCCTCCCCAAATGTCGGAACTATGGAACCACATCCATCTCTCACCACTTCCTTTTCTCTTCTCCTCACATATTTATTCACCTGCCCCTGCAACCAGCAGACTGACTGTTTGGTGTGGTCTCTGCCAAGGAAACTCACCGTTTATAGTAGGGACAACCTTGTTCACCTTGACCCTCACTCAAGAATTAAGCCCCACTCTCGCAGCAGCTCAGGAATCTGAGGCAGGAGGATTGAGAGTTCAAAGCCAGTCTCAGCAACTTAGCAAGGCCCTAGGCAATTCAGCAAGATTCTGTCTCTAAATAAAATATTTTATAAAGGACTGGGAATGCGGCTCAGTTATTAAGTATTCCTGGGTTAAAACCCTGGCACCCCATTCCCTCCTTTACTCTCATCCCAATCCCCTCTCTCTTCTCCCTTCTAAATCTTTTCTTGAAACCCTCTGTGATTCTCATCCTATGATTAAGCTCCCCCACCTCCTGGACCTCTTCATTAAGCCGTCCCTCCCTGACTTAACTGAAACCTGGCTCTCCCCTGAGATACTGAGCTGCCCTCTCACATGAAAGAGGCTCTTTTTCCCATAGGCCATGCAAACCTTTCATATCAAAAGATTAGATCAGGACCTCCTGATTGTTGCTTCCAGATCATTTCTCCCTTGATACTTTTGAAAACTCCTCTATCTCTTGTCACCAAACCCACAATCTTACAAACTACAGCTATGCTCTTTCTTTCAATCCTCCCTTTTTCCCTATTTCAATATGCCTTCTTATCTAGGCTTAACCCCTCCATTGTGCTCTTGATTCCATTGCCCTCCTGAAGAAACCTGTTGCACTAGTTCCCTTCTCCCTCCTTTAACCTCAGCCTCTCTCTCCTCCAAGGATGACTCCTTCCCATGAGCATAGTTGACAGGACACCACAAAGGGTTAACAGCATGGACTCTGGACCCAGGCACCTTGGTCACTCTACTTTTTTCTAACTGCATGAGCTTAGGCTGTTTCTTTCATCTGCAAAATAAACATAATAAGATTTTTCTCCCCATATTAGGATTGAATCAGTGAATATGTGTAAAGCATTCCTAACAGTTCCTAGTCCGTCCCATCCCAAGTATTGTGTAAGAATTTGTTAAATAATTCTGCTCCAACGTATGCTTCCTAGGTCCCATTGTTCTTTACAGTCACCACCCTATCCTTCCTTCCCTGGCCAACGTTTTTTTAAAAATATATATATTTTATTCTGTTTTGTTTTTGATTAGCATGTATTAATTAAACATCTTAGGGGCTTGGTGTGAAATTTCCACACGTGCTTACAGTGTACACTGATCAAATCCAGCCTTCCTTTATCCATCCCCCACCCCCACCCACCCCCACCACCTTTCCCAGTCTTTAGTAATGGCTATTTGACACCCTCAGGTCAACTGTTGGTTTTTGTGGGTTGGTTTGTTTGTTTGTTTGTTTTAGTTTCCACATAAGAGAGAGAACTTGAGGTTCTTGTCTTTCTGCATCTGGATAATTTCATTTAACATAATGTCCTCCAATTCCTTTCATTTTGCTGCAAATAAGAGGATTTTATTCTTCTTTACAGCTGGATAATATTACACCACATTTCCCTTATCCATTCATCCACTGATGGGATCCTAGGTTGAGTCCATATCTTAGCTATTGTGAATAGTGCCACAAGAAACATGAGCATACAGATATTTCTGGAACACTGGCTTCATTTCCTTTGGGTATATACCCAGAAGTGGAATAACTGGATCATATGGGTAGCTATTTTTAGTTCTTTTGAGGAACCTTCACTCTGTTCTCTGTAGTGACTACACTAACTTATATTCTCACCGACAGTGCATAAGAGTTATTTTCTCTCCACATCCTCATCAACACTTTTTTTTTCAAAACAACCATTCCAACTGAGATGAAATGATACCTCATTGTAGTTTTAATTTTCATTTCCCTGATGGCTCATGATATTGAGCATTTTTTCCATATATTGTTTAGCCATATTTTTAAAAGAGACTTCTACATTTACTGTCTTCACTTTTCTCATCTGACACTTATAACCTAACTTGTTGCATTGGACTTTACTAAATCATTTTTCTAAGGACGCTACTCAAAACTTGTGGACTGGGCTGGGGATGTGGCTCAGCGCGCTCGCCTGGCATGCGTGCAGCCCGGGTTCGATCCTCAGCACCACATACCAACAAAGATGTTGTGTCCACCAAGAACTAAAAAATAAATGTTGGAAATTTTCTCTCTCTCTCTCCTCTCACTCTCTCTTTAAAAAAAAAAAAAAAAAAAAAAACTTGTGGACTGAATCCATCATCTGCTCTCACTCTTTATTGACTTATCGTTAGTGTTCAATGTCACTGGTTATTCTCTTCTTGAAAGGTTCACTTCTCCTAGCTCCATAGCTCCATCTCTCATTTTCTCTTCCCAACAATCCAGCCACTCCGCTTCCTCTCTTTTATGCTTCTTTTCCATGGCCCAGTCCCTTACACAGTGGTGTTTTGGGGATTCTATTCTAGGTTCTTTCTGGAATCTCGGGTAATAACAAAGACTCGATTATCCTCTATATGCATCTGCTTTCCAGATCTCTATCTCTGTTCCAGATCTCTGAGACATGCAGAGCTAGCTGCCTCTTACAGATTGTCACTTGGATAAGGAACTAAACTTTATAAGTTCAAAAGTATAAATTAGTGTCTCCTACCAAACACTTACTACCAAGATTCCTCTCTTGCCTAAGCCTAAAACTTAGACTCAAAAACTTAGACTTTTTGGATGTACCTCCTTCCTAAGTCTCCACATCTGGTCAATCATCTATTGACTCTGATATCATCAAAATCCAATTATCTCAACTGTAACGACATTCACTAAGTCTGCCTTAATTTCTGGCCTGGATCACTGTGCTGGCCTCCCTGACTTCAGTCTTGCTCATTGAAGCCAGAGTGATCTTTCTAAAAATCTAATCTGTCTCTGTCTCCCTGGCTGAAAGCACGTCAATGACTATCCATTGCCTGAGAGTCAATTCAGTCTCTGAACCAAGCAACCATGTTATTTTTGTAGTCATTTGTACCTGCCACAGAGCTGATTTTTTAAAAATCAAGGAATTTTGTGAGTGGTTCTTAAATTTGGGGTAGCTAAAAATCAGCCATAATGAGAATATTCACATCATGGAAATCAGTAGATAGCCCCAAAGTTGTTTATTGACTCACCTAATCTACCCAGCCTCATCTCTTAACTCTTAACAGCTGGAGCTCTGCTCTCTAGACATACAGAATTTCTACTGTTAATCATCCCTGCCCCCCGATACCACCACTGCCTCTGGAGGAAATCTCCTTTCTCTGATGGCTGTCTCTTACTCCATCCTTTGGGTCTTATAATAGCAGTCATCTTCTCAAAGAGACCTTTCCTGATGTTCTGTCCTCAAGTTGGCCAGTGTTCTCCTTCTATATGCTCCCACAAAATCTCTCTTACATAAGTTGTCATCTATATCTGTGATTGCATACAAATTGAGAGCTTGCTACCTGCCCAACAATGTAAAAAGAGTTGGAATGCGTGATCTTACTTAATACTCACAATAACTCTCTGAGCTAGTTACCATCTTAGATGAAGAAGCCTTAGGTAAGTTGTCCTTTGTACACAGCTGGCAATAGGCCCTTTACCAAATACCTGTTATCCTAAAACATAATACTTGTGGGTTCATTTGTCTGAAACACTAGTCTGTAAGTTCCATAAGACCAAGGTGCTGCCTCATACATCTACTGCTTATCACCGTACCTGGCACATGGCAGGTAGTCAATATAAGAAGGTATGGAATAGAAACCTTCCAAGCCACTAAAATTACTGCTGGCCAAATGCTTCTTTATAACATTCACAGCTTTTCTCCCAATGTCATATTAACATTCATAAATTTTCCAGAAACTTACAAATAATGCTGTCTGGAAAGTTTGCCTGCTGGTCTCATAAATAGCTAGTACAAGACTCTTTTTTCAGGAAACAACAATTAAAAATGGATCCCAAACTGCTGTTAGTCAGCCCCTCCCCCTGAAAGTTTCCATCACCCTCAAGCCTTGGGAGCTGGGGCTTCTCCACTAAAAACTTTCACTTCCTAAGGTTCCACAAAAAAGCTCAGCTTATTTTTCAGTGTTTTGTTTTTAAGTTGTGATTTCTCCATGACCACCACTGAGATTCATTTGACCTTTTCTCATGATTCCAAAACAGCAGCCAAGAAATAGGGTTTGGAAATTGAATCGGGACAAAGGTTATGGACCTGAGACCTCTCCTGGTGCTGTTTTGGCCATTCAGTTGCACTGTAGATTGTTAAAGCTCCATTTTAAGTGAAGCAAGTTTTATCCAGCAAAGAATGCACCCCCACCACCAATGAAATGATATTCATCTGGAAGTGTAATTGCTCCCAAGTGACCTTAACTCTTGAATTTCTTAGGTTGTGACTAGTGTCTATACACCCTAATAAAACGTTGCCTATCAACGACTCCAAAAACTAAAAAATAAATATTAAAAAATTATAAAAAAAATAAATAAAATAAAATAAATAAAAATAGCTTTTAAAAAAATCAACGACTTCTTTGGAGCTCCCAGAGGTTTCACTGTGTATTGGTTGCTTGAGTGGAATTTGAAACTCCCTCAACGGCAAGAGTCCTCACCGCTGGACCAGGACTGTGTGCTTTCTGCTATCATAGAAATGGTTTATTTCAACCATTAAGAAAAATCAACTAAATCAAGATAATGGATTTTTAAATGGAATCACAGTAGAATTCTTTTGGGTCTCACTTCTTTGACTCAACACTCTCTGTGAAATTCAGCCATGCTGTTGCACTAGTAATAGCTGGCTCTTTTTCATAGTTTTATAATACTCTGCGGTTAACATTTGGGTTGGTTTCAATATTGGGTTATTATGAATAAAGATACTGTAGACAAACTTGTTGATGTTTGGAGTGAACATATTTCTCCTGAAATTTCATTTAGAAATTGAAATTTCTGGATCACAGAGAAGGCTGTGTTTTTAATCTTTAGCTAAGTTTTAAAAGTGGTGATAGGAGGAAGAGAACTTACCTTCTACTGGTGTCTAATGTATTATTTGACATTCTTCATGACTACAGTTACCATTGGCCAAGTTGAGCAGATGAGTTTCTAGTAAAACCTCAGGGAGAAAATGGACAAGGTCAGAGGACACTTGAACCACTTCACTAATACATTGTATATGGGCCAAGGAGACATATTGATGTAATTTACTTGAGCTTCTCAGGAAATGCCAAAGTTCTAAATATTCTGGTCATTAAAAATTCTTGGAAAGATTGGAGAACCCAGATTACAGCCTGCTGTAAGACTTTTGGTATAACATGCAACTGTCTACGGACTCCATCTAATTACTGAGGGATATTTTTCACATCGAAGTAAACAATGTTGTTGTCTAGCTTAACCTTTCCATCAGCCACTGTGGGATCTGAAGGATCCACTTGGGAAGTGTCAGTGAAAATAAAAAGATGTTCACCTATTATTGCATCCTCAGCACCCATTTTCAAATAAAAAGTCTCTGGTCTCTTTGGGTATTTCCTAGGTTTGAATGGAGAATAAATCTGTTGCCAAATACAAGGTAATTTTAAAAAAAATTGTGTCAAGTATGAGTTAATTTTTTTAAAAAAGTGTTTATTCTCTGGGGAAACTGAAGTCTGATCAACTTCCTCCACATTGGAGAACTGTTTCTTCTTCCCTTGAATGCTCTTGGCCCTCTTCCACCTCCCCCCCACCACCACCACACCCATTATTTGTATTGACTTTTTCTGTCCCAGTCTTTTTTGCAAGTCACTTTTTTTCTGTAAAACCCCTTTGATAATGCAGATCTCTAACTACCGTCTTTTCACATTCCACTGGCCTTAGATCAATTATACAAAGGTTATCTTGGGGTTTTGTCTAGACTTAAAAAAAAAAAAAATCCCGGGAATAGTTCCAGGCTTTTTGACTAACTGGGAAGTTCTGGAAATTAAGGCTGCTTTTGCCATTCTTTAATTGAGTTATCGTATTCATTATTGGCCCTTTATATCTGGGCGTGCTGCTGAGTTTCTACAAACACAGGATGCTACGGCCTGGGTTCTCATGATAGTGTCCATTCTGATGTCATTTCACCCTCATTTATAAATCTTTATTTAGACTTCTTATAAATGAATGAAAAACGTTAGACCTTTTCTAAAATATTCTACCAATCTCTCATCACAAAGACCAGTGTGGCCCTCATATCTTGTTCTTTCTGATGGCCTTAACTTCTGCTAGTTCAATTAAACTTTACCTCAAAGGATCAGAGCAGGTTATTATGTATACTATGTAGGTAACCACTCTTCAGTGACTCTCAGATTCATTCCTAGGTTCAACTCTACATTCACAATTCCTCAAACCAGAGTGACTATATTAATTTTTTGTTCAAATTAATCAGGAGTATGAAACTACATGAGACACCCAAGTGAATGAGAGTGATCAGCATGTCAATGACAGATCAAGGTCAACTTTGCCTTGTTGAGAGGGGGAACAGAAGTTGCTTCTTGCTAAGTGGCCTTTCACACACCTTGCAACTAGAAAAGAAGGCATTTGTTCCCTGGCAGTCCCACAAGCCAAACAGGTCACATGGGTTAACTGAAAATTCATGATTATGGGAGACTAATGAAACAACCCTTCCTAACCAGTCTGGGAAATTCCTAACCCATGGATGTTATGGACTTTACAGACCTGCATCTAAGCCAAGGGAAGTTCCTTGAAGGATAACTGGAAGGGACTGAGCAGTTGAGTTGAAAAGACTTTCCTGTCTTGGATAATTATTGGTTCCACTCTTGGCTGCATTTTCTCAGTTGAGCCTTCCTGCACTCTCTAGCCTCACCATGTCTGTCTCATAAAGTATTTAAAGCAGTTTGTTAATAATTTACTCATCTGCTTCTGTGTTAATGTTTAGCAGCTGCTCTCTGGATGGGATTTCTCCTGGGTAGCTATTCTGTTCTTTTGCTGGTTCTGGTCCTGCTTGGTCTGCTTCCCATTCTCACATTTCCAGAAACTCCTGTCACTGTGTTTGGTTGCCTCCTAATTTTAAGTCTGCCAACATTTTTTTTTTTTTTTTTGCCTATTCCTTCTACATAGCGTTCAACTCTGAGTCCCACCTCACTTGGTTTCCAACTCTTATGTGACCTCACTGAATCTGACCCATAGGCCAAGATTGACTAAGGCATATAGATTGTCTATATATACTACACCTCTGCATTAAATCCATTAAATGGATCACACTGACCAAAGGTTATGACAAGGATGACTATAAGCTTTAAAATAAAATCAAATAGTATTCAAATGGTTAATCTTGAAAATCAACAAAGAACCACAGGAGAACCCAAACTTGCTTATCTATTTTTTGAAGAATAACATCTAATGATTTATTGATATCTCTGAGGTAAGGATCTATATTGCAAAATCCTTTTCAAATGTTAGGTAAATTTTATAAGATACAAAACAATTATAAATCTCTGGATTTTCTAACTGTAGAATAAACTTACTATGGTATCAGATAGGTACATTTTACTTATTTCCTGATCAAATTAATCAAAGTTTTTTTTTCAATTTTCTTATTTTGGTAAAATGAACATAACATAAATTTATCATCTTAAATATTTTGTGTGTATTTTAGTGATATCAAATATCTGCATAATGTTGTGTGAATATCACCACCTTCCACATTCAGAACTCTTCATCTTCCCCCACTGAAATATGAATTGAACAATAACTTCCCATTCTCCCTCCACCCAGCTCTTGGTGGCTATCATTCTACTTTCTGTCTCTATGATGTGACTACTCTAGATAGCTCATTTAAGTAGAATCATCATACCGTATTGGCTTTTTGTGGCTGACTTATTTCACTTAGCATAATGTCTTCAAAGGCCATCCATGTTATAAGACATGTCAGAGTTTTCTTCCTTTTAAGACTGAATAATAGTCCTATATATATAGGACTATTATTCTATATATAAATATTATATACATATAAAATATTTTGATTATCCTTCATCTACTAAGGATCATTGGGTTACTTCCATGTTTTAGCTATTATGAACAATCCTGCTATGAACATGGATGTACAAATATCTATTTAAGACCCTGGTTTCAATTCTTTGGGGTATAAGCCTAGTAGTAGGATTGCTGGACAATAAGTAATTTTTAACCTTTTTGAGGAACCTCCACACTGTTCTCCACAACAACTATCTTACTTTACATTTCTGCCAATGGTTCATAAAAGTTTCAATTATCCCACACCCCCATCATACTTATTTTTTTTCTTTTAATAGTACCCATTCTAATGTGTGATCAGGATATTAATTTTTAAAAAGAAATCTTTTGTAAAAGGATTGAAATTTTCTGTGTGAGATGAGAATGGTTACTTGATGACTAAATGTCATTCATCTCCTAAGTGGCTATGATCAATTTCCTCTGCCCTTCCAGTGCATGCCACCCATCCACTCCACCCCCAGTAGAGATGGAATTTGTTTCTCCAATACCTGAGTCTGGACTGACCTCTGGCTGCTTCAACCAATAGAATATGGTCAAGGTGAGATTATATTAGTTCTAGCCTGGCTTTGGTAAGAACTTGAAGTTTTCACTTACTACTTCTTGGATCTCTAAGCTGCCATGTCAGAGTCCAAGTCACTTTGCTGGAAAGAAAGTCCAAGTGGAGAAGCACTAAGTATTGGCTATATATGTGTGCTGAAGGAGCCATTGTGGACGTTCAGTTCAGCTGAGTTCTGGTAGCTATATGGTTACAACTGCATGAGAAATCACTGAAGTCTGCCCAGCTGAGCTCAAGTCAATTCACAAAACTAGAAAAGACAATATTAAAACATGGTCTTAAGTTATGAAGCATTATTGTGGTTGATTATATAATAGTACATAATTGAGACAAGTGAATCTGAAGGTTCAAGAAAAGGCAAGAATCCAAACCAAATACTTGCCACTAATTAATTTTCTCTCTGCATTTCCCTATCCACGTTCAACTTAATTGGCTTTTCTCCAGTTGTCTTATCTCTAACTTTAAAAATGAAGATTATGTTGTTACTATTAAACCTGAGTCTTATAAATGTGTATCTATACATAAACTTAAAGTTTGTTTGTAAATTTAATATAACACACACAATTCACAAAGCAATTGGCACATCACAACATCAAGCTTGTAGAATTAATGGTGGGGAATCCCAATGGAGATCACCAAATTTTACATATCAATGATTTATTGGGCAACAAGGAGATACCATCTGATACATGCTCTTGTTCTTTTTTCCATAAAAGGTTACTTACAGCATGATAATCTGTTCTCTGGCTTCCTAGAGAAAATATCCTTCATGATAATTTGCTGCATGGCTTCCAGGAGAATTTATCTTCTGCCATAACTAAAAGACAGATCTAGCACCCAAGTAGCAGAAATACAAAACTTCCTAGATTCATAGTTTGGCTTCAGAACGCCAGATCTCCCTGCTTAACCTCTCTGGCTCTATATCTGGAGTTTAGTAACTGCAACTTTGATCTACTCATTGGATCCCAAAGTAGAAAGTGCGCTGAAGGGAAAGGAATAGACAAAAACCTACTTTACATTTGAAACATACTAGACATTTTTATATATACTTGTAAGTGATATTCTGAGCCAGTAATTAAGTACCCTTTTTCTCCTTGGTGCTCTGCAACTCAGCAAATGTTTCCGGCATTCATCCAGTTGCTTAATCGACAATCCAAATGACATCCTTGATGCTTCTCTTTCCTTGTACTTTGTAGCTACTCCATGATGGAGTCCTGTCATACTTCTAAAGTCATTTAATTGTACAATTTAAATGGGAAAAATCAATCAAAATATTATACTATGTGAATTCAATCTCAATAAAGCTATTATTCAAAAGATATCTAGACTCTTCATTTCTCCTCGTTGCCACTACTTCATCCTCATTCAAACCCTATTTCTCTTGCCTGGATTATTACAACAACTGATTCCTCTATTTTAGGTCTTGCCCTCTTATGGACAATTTCCACGTAGTAGTCAGAGTGAGCCTATAAAAATATAATTTCCAACATGTTGCTCTTGCTCAAAATCCACCCAAGGATTTTCCATCACAGTGAGAATGAAAGCCCTGGAGATCCCACATGATCTGGCCTCCTTTTCCAACCTCATGTCCTCTACTCTCCACTCACTCCTTTAATCCCAATGCACTGACCTTCTTGTGCTTCTTAAAACATGCCAAGTTCATTCTTGCCTCAAGAATAGTCTTGGCATAGTGATTCTCTCTGGGACCCCTGCTTGCTCCAGATTTTTCGGACCTCTGTTTACTATTTTCTATCAGAGACTTTTCAAGACTATTCTATATAAAACAGCAGTCCTAACCTCCACATTCCATTCATTCCTCATCTTTTTCACCTGTTTCAGTTTTTTCTTTAGAGCACTCATCACTATATGACATCATATGACATTTTTATTTGTTCACAGCAATGTTATTTCCACAAGTGAAGCGGCTCTGTCTCTTGCACTTAAAATTGTACCTGACATATGCTCAGTAAATATTATAGAATGCTGAATGAATGGGAATAATGAATAATGAATAGGGAATAAATATTATTCAACTCTTCTTTTTGCTTAATTTACCCACGGACATTCTGTTCATCTCACAGACAGGAACCTAGCATAACATACTCATGCTCTTCTTGGGTCTTACTCCACCCCGCAGACCTCTGGGGTTTGTCAATATCCTAG
Source organism: Urocitellus parryii (assembly GCF_045843805.1). NCBI lineage: Eukaryota > Metazoa > Chordata > Mammalia > Rodentia > Sciuridae > Urocitellus > Urocitellus parryii. The sequence continues at coordinate 84,679,480 of NC_135541.1, read as the reverse complement.
CCATTCTGCAGAGACACTAGGCATCTTAAACTGATGGGAATTAACATTTTTAAACATACCATAAAAAAGGTCTGAAATTCCCTTTTCCCACATAAAGGACATTTACCCAAATTCAAAAAATCCAGATCTCAAAAATATTTGCCTAAAATTATCAGCACTAAAGCTCAATAACACATTCTCCAATGACTATTTACTGCATGTGAATATTTGGGTGCCCAGTGCTAGACACTGAATTTATAAAAAATGAATATCATATAGTTAAAGGAAAAGTCCCTCCTGCTTCCCTTGGCTGATTGTATACACATATTTTTTTTTATTTTCAAAAAGCTAAGCTGGTTTTTCAATAATAAATAATTATTGTTTTAATGACAAAACTGCTCATATTCTCCACTCTGGTAAGAGCTACTCTTAAAATCGCTCCTCCTCATGGGAAATTTCTCTTGGTGCATGTTCTCCTCCTGCTCGCCCCCATGAAACATCCCCATCTTCTTTTCAGAGGTTACTGTCCTCACTGTACTTTTGCTTTCACCCCTTCCAACTATGCATTTCCCTTCAATCTCTGTAATTTTTATTATCAAGTATCGCCAAAGAACATCTCCATTCCTCACTGAGGTGGTTTTCTTGCTCATCAACAAGATCCCCTACTCTAACGTTGCTGCTTTCTGCCTTCTTATTGTCCTGGCTCTTTTCTAAGGTTATTGACACAGTTGACTTCTCCTTCTTCCTTACCGGTTCACCTGCTTCAGCTTGGTCTACTCTACACTATACTGTTCTCTCCTCCATCCCTGTTCTTCCATCTGTTTCCTGACTTATCTTCCTCTTCCCCCAGCCTCCATCTGGGTGGATGCCAGCACTCTGCCTTTCAGTTGCTATACCCCTTTGGGATTCCCACCTATACCCATGGCTTCATGTCACCTCTTCACAGGGTCCCACAGTTCTACTTATTCAATCACAACCACAGTCCTAAATCAGTTCCCATAGATCCATATCTCTGCTAAATCTTTCTTTCTGAAATTTCTCAAAGTCCACATAGCGAAGATAAAACATGATTTTCCTATTCCATAAGTCAGTTCTCTTGCTTATTTTTCCAGTTGCATTGATGGTGTCAATCATATCTAATCATTTTTTCTTTCTTTCTCTCTCTCTTCTGCTTCCTACACCAACCTGTTTTCCACAGCTCTTGATTTCTTTTGTAGCTTGCCCATACAAGTTCTGCCTGGTTCACATTTATCCCGCCCTGGTTCTGTCTTCAGCATCTCCTGCCTCAACTCTTTAAGTAGCCCCATAAATATCTTGAGCTTCTCTCCAAATCATTCTTTAATTATCTTCCAACACACCAATGGCTGGCCTGCTAAGCAGACTCTAAATTTTTACTTTGGAATTGAGGGTACTATTATTTCTATACATGCAATTTTATCCTCGACTAAAAATGGACTTTTCGCCTTTTCCTGAGTACACTTAATACTTCTCTATCCACCTTTTCTTCAGTTCCTTCTCACAAAGTCTCATTTTAAATGCCCAATCTAAAGGACATATCCTCTATTTTTTAGCCTTCTATGACTAACCCTAGTCACAAGAAATCCCTTATTATTATTATTACTACCTCTAACATGTTGCTTACATCTCATACTAAAAATTTTAGATATTTATGTTCAGCTATATTTTAAATATCTTAACATTGAAATAACTTATCTGGTAGATTATATTATTATTCTCAACTATTTACTGACTTCCTCATAGAAGAGTTATATTTGTCTGCCACTCATAGCAGATTTGACTACATGACTGGCTTTGGCCAATAATAAGCAGAAGTGATGTATGCTACTTCTTATCCATCATATGTTCCTGTCATCTCTTTTGTCCCCCTGCCACAATATCTGCCACAAATGACTATTGCTACTGCCCGGATTCCATAATAAGGAAGAGGAAATGCAGAGTTTTCTCTCAATCAACATGGACATAAACATACATGAGAAATAAATCATTATGTCATAAATTACTGAAATCTGGGGTTGTTTATTATCGCAGCAGAACTTAGCCTAAACTGAATCAACTCCAGTTCAACAAATATTCATTCGGTCATTCATTCCACAATACTGAGAACATCCTATCTTCCAGGATTGCTTTAAGTACTATGGAACATACAAAACTTTGTAAAGCAATTGTCTTAGTTTTGCATTAATATCATGAAATATGTTCTTAAGTTGCTTTAATACAAAGCAACATGTCATAAATCTCAGAGAATTGTAAACAAAATGTTACTAGGCTTCAGGAAAGAGAGAAATCACATTATTTTGGAGGAATCCGAAAAAGTTTCAAAAAAGAAATACTTCTTGCACCACATCTAGCACACAATAGCTTTTAAGGATGTGTTGAAAAGAGAAACAAATGAATTAATAATAAAACAGAAATAAATGAGCACCCAGTTGTAGTCAACAAAGGCTTTCTGTGTTAATTTCTGTGTTAATGAAATCATTTAATTTATCACATCAGGGCAAGTGAAATGTTCTAGGGTGAAAGATAATGGGACTAGAGAACATGTGAGTGGGTAAATTTGCTTTAACTAGATCCCATGGTGAAAGAGATCTTACTCATCCACACTGGCATCTTCTAAGCTCCAATTATTTCTGGTTAGTCATGTGGCTTTCGTGTGATCCACTGCTTTTGGCAGATGACTTAAACAAGTTTCTCTCACAGTCAGCAACTCCAGGCTTCCTATTTTCAGTTTTATCCTTGATGGGAACCATCAAGCAGAACATTTAGAACCTGTACTTCCGAGTTCACTAAGGCTGGGGAATTCAGTAGGAATCAGCAGAGCATACACAAGTCTCTCCCACCTTAAGTAAACTAGATAAGAATTTTCGGAAGAAATTTTTCCCTCCCTAACTCTGACACATGCTTCTAAGATGATTCAAATGATAAATGCCCTTTTCCTGGGTTTATAAATCACAAGTTCAGGACTTAAATAGCTTAATCATGGACCCAAACCTTCAGACAGGAAAACATTTAGCACAGGAGAATGGGAGGGCCAGAAGTGAACTCTTGCCCTAGCTTTCCCCAAATGTAGACTGAACAATGGACAACATATCTATCTCTAAGATTTCTTCAACCCTGAAATTCTATGAAACTATGTAGAGTCTGAAAAGTGTGGAGCCTATGACGTGGGTAGACTGCTCTCACTTGGACATTTTTCCAAATTATAGTGGGATTGAGGTCCCTTATGCCCTACTTGCAGGATAAATAAGTAGTGAAATGCCAGTCCCAAGAATTACCATAGGTGACAGTAGAAACCTCATATTCCCTTCCTGAGTCCAAGTGCCTCATAATTTAGTGACCCCTTCTGATAATGCTAACAGTCAGGTATACTTAAGTGGGCTCTCCTCTTTCCAAATAGAGACCATTCTTTAAGGATAAAGCAAGCGTGCCTATCCTGCTAAATCTGCGACAATTTCTGAGAGCAGAATAACTTTCCACCATTCAAACCTGAGCTCAATGACATAGTCATCATAAGGACTCCCTGAATCTAGACAATTTGCATACTCTCTCTGTGCCTCCATTTTCAGAAAATGCAAAGCTGTGCTGCAAGGCTATAGTAAGTTGTTTATGGATGTGAAAGTGCCCAGGGCCCAGCAGGCACTCCTGTGAATTCAACACATACGAGCTGTCTTCCTCTCAGGACTCCCCCTGAGCTCATTTCAGTTCCTATCACCACTTTATTAACTTTCTTTATCATCTAGTTAAATATTGTATTCACCTATGTTTAATGTGTTCCACGCTTATGGACCACATTATGGACAATCAGAATGAAGAAAAGTGCCAAGTCATCCAGTGTAGAACCATTGCCCACTTCTAGGCATATTGACAAAATTTGAGATCTCTCATCATCCCACAAAAATTATTTTTTGGCCCATGACATTATTTTTTAAAATCCCCTAACTACTAACATAGACCATTTCCTGACTCATCCTCCAATGTTACTCTAAGAGCTCTTAGTCTGGAAGCTATCAGTCTCATTTTGCCCCAGTTCCTTTCCCCGTTAGTTAAAGGAAGAGAACTAACTAGGCAGGATAACCCACTTAAATTCCTCATCCACCCAATGCTCAGCTCAGCTTCTACCAACAAGCTGCTCTGTCACCATCTCTCACAGGTGACTGGAAAGGGGATTCACACCCTTCTTTTTTACACTTTCTCTCTCGATTTCAATATTTTCAAACATAATACTGGTCATGTGCTTTCCAAGATCCAACTTTCTGTTTGCAGCGTAGGAAGCTAAAGGACAGGAAGGTGAATGATTTATGGATGCCAAGAAGTTACCAGCAAAGGTCAACAGTAGGACTCAGTTTTCTCCCTTCACTTAGACAGATTTCATCCCTTCACTTAGTTATCAGGGTCCAGGGTCATAAAATTTACTGAAAAAGTGTTTCATTAATGAATACTCAGTTTTCTTCACTGTAAATTGAGGGCAACAGGAACTTCTCTCTGAAATCAGTCCAACCTAAGAGAACATCTTTTCTGTTTCTATCCATGTTGTCTTCAAAATTAAGTGATGAACTAGTATTTAGGAGTCCAGATGTCTGTTTTTAGTCTTGGTGCTTTGGCTTGATAAGACTTGATAATGTGCACATGTGCACACAACACACACACACACACACACACACACACACAATGATAGAACTCTTAGATAAATTATAAGCTAAGACAAATAAAAAAGAAAGTTTATGTTAGTTTCACTCTGCGAGGAAACAGAGGAAAAGAAATTGATCCCATCAAGGATCAATACAGTGGCATGATAGTCTATTATGTGTTTTATAAATCTTGGCTGGTTTGGGCCTCAGATGTTATCATCTTAATTTTATTTCTGAAAAATTGAAAGCTCAAAGTGGACATTCCCAGGCTACCAAGTGGGTTAAGTGGTGGAATCAAAGCTGGCCAAGGTTTTATTTTTCCAGTTGAAAATGAGTCTTTCTTCTGCTGTCAATTATCAAGTCTAAGGTCTTTAACCCTCATTCAGAATAGGATTTTTTTTTTATGGGCATAGTCTACTTTCCTATTTAAAAACCCTGAGGGCAGGACAGGACTGTGTCATATTCATATTTTATTCTCTATATCTAAGCAGTTTCAGTCAATGGTGATATTTAATAACAATAATTTTTATTTTAATGGATGAAAATAATATTTTAAAGAAATGGCCTCTATTAGCACATTGGCTCTTGCAGGATATTTACTGGGTCCTGAATGTGGCATCAAAGCAAGGATCAAAAGTTTATTTCTTAGAGGACCTCTCAACTTGGTTTGATTTTTAAAGTTGTTTAAACTCTTTAAGGGTGTGTCTTTTTGTAGCACCCCTGAAAGATGCCTGATTTACAAGTGATGAAAAAAATGTATTTTTTTTAGTTTAGAAATATGACCCTATCCCTCGAATTTTTCTTGTTGTATCCATTTCTCTGTGACCACTCAGGAATTGTTTTTAGCCAAAAAAAAAAACTACTTCTTTCTAGATTGCAGAGCATGTTTAAATGAAAATGTTCATCATTTATACGGATAATATTATGGAGTGCTGTGTTCTATGCATTTATCTCATTTAATTCTTTAATGACTTAATTGAGATCTTATTATCTCAATTAATATTATAATTCTTATAATTTATAATGTTATGATTCTTATAATTTATTCAAGGAGATGGCATCTTAGAATTTCCTTGTGACTTGCCCAAGGTCATGTAGCTAGTAAGCAACAGAAGTGAAATTTGATTCTCAGTCTCTCTTATTTGGAGCTTAACAGCTACATTATACAGCTCCTTTCCCTTCAGTGGTGGTAGATGGATCTCACCTCAGTTGTTCCCAGTTTCCTTCCAAATCCCTGAGGGATCAGGCTATTGACTGGAGTGACAATGGCCCAACTCATCCACTTTCTCCATACACCTAATTTGAGATCATGGAAAGTTTTTTAACTTAAACATTTCTGATCCATAATTAACAAAATTAGACTGAAACTGTACAATTGCCATTCATGGTCAATGTGAACAGTAGATCCAAATGTGTTAAGCTAAAAAGCAGAGTCATTTTGTTTATTAAATAAATAAATAAACAAGAAGGGGAAGGCACAATGGTGCACTCCTGTAATTCCATCAATTTGGGAGGTTGAGGCAGAATTGCAAGTTCAAGGTCAGCCTCAGCAACTTAGTGAGACTGTATTTCAAAATAAAAAAGAACTAGAAATATAATTTATTGGTAAAGCACTCCCAAGTTCAATTCTCAGTATCAAAACAAATAAATAAATATAAAATATATTAAAAATTTGAAAATATTTAGAAATTTAAAAAGTAGAGGAAAAAATAAATGAAAATTAAAAAAACAAGAAATGAAGAAAGTCCTATTTGAACTTGTTTTCTGAACACATGTGACAGATAGTGTGGCCTGTGATTAAAAGGTAATCCAGACACATAAGACCGCTCATAAAACAACTGTTGAGTGATAGGCAGTAGGAAGGCTGGCAGTCAGGTGGCTCATTCAGTTCAGCGCAGAAGGGGATGCACCCTCTCAAGAACATGTAAACAAAATGAAGAGCTCTCTACAAAGGTGACAGCAAACTCGAGCCAGCCCTTTGTGTTCCCTATCTAGGGTCATTTCACTTGTCATGACTCATCCTAATCCTAAAGATCTTGGAAGTTTATGTTATGTCAAGCAGGAGGCACCACATTTCTAAGTCTTCAATATGGAGAACTCTTTTTTAAATGACCATGACATTAGGTAGAAAACAGCAGGGCAGAATGCAAGGATCTGCCTGGATTGTTTATCCAAAAAAAATCTCTAATAACTAACAGAGCAAAACTGGATTTAGGAAGCTAAATCAAAATTATTTTGATGATCTTTGAGAAGGACGCTTCAAAATGAAGACTTAATTGTAATTTTTAGCTACATTGTTCTTTGAAATAAGTTCATTTACTTTGGATTAAATGCTGCTGGTTATTTAGCCTTCATTTCTACTACTATATTTCTATAATATATTCCCTGCTCTTCCCATGGGTTTGGTCTGATTTTTGATAGAAAAAGAATTTGAGGATCATATGTCTCTAGGATTTTTTTTTTCAGTTTATTGTGGGTTACTTGTATCCTATCTCTTAGTGCCTGAACCATTTGTCCAGAATAGTGAGTGGTACAGAGTTTGAAAATAATAAATAAATGATATGGATGCAGCAAAATTTAAGGTAGAGATTTCCAGATAAGAAGCTAACCATTTTGCACAAAGATCAAGCTCTATCTTTCCTATAGGTGACATGGTACCCTTCATTCTGCAGTGAGCACTAAATCTTACAAGCACCAGAGACATTTAATAAACAACATTTACCTGCAACAACTTTGTGCAATCTAGAAACTCGTGGAAACAGAAATCCATAAAATACCTAAGCAGTCATAGTGCATAGTAATTAAAAAACATCTGAAATTTTTACTCTAATGTTGGTCCCACCACACTCATTCAATGATTCACCTGTGCAATTCAGTATTTATTCAAGGGAGACTCTGGGCCAGACAGTTTGCTGGTGATCATGACAACTGTGGTCCCTACCTACGATCACAGAACATGCAATCTAGTGAGAAGGAGAGGTGAGGGAAGACAAGAGGCAATCACAGTAGTTTTTAACAAATGCTATCATAGTGAAGGAATTACAGGGTGTGACTGGGGCCAGGAAGGAGGGCAACCAACGTCATCGCGTGGTCTTGAAGGGCTCCCAGGATTTCATATGAGCTTTAGTTCCATAGATGGCAGAGGGGAAAGTGGTGAGAAGAGGAGGAACCAACACACAGAAAAGTCCAAAGATGGAAGAAAGGGAAAGAGAGAAGAAAGAAAATATGACACTGATTCCACGGTGTTTTGACAATCTTTCCACATTCTGTTTTTCTTCTCTGTAACAGAAGGCAGTGTCATGGCCAAGCAAGACTGTGCGTGAAGTTGCTGACAGCTATTTCCCAGATAGGTTGTTTTTCTCTGTTTATGATGGATAAACTGTTTGAATGTACCATTTATTGAATTCCTACTTAAAATGTGACTGACTTCAGACAGAGAGCAGAGCTCAACATATTTCTCAGCTCCTGGTGCAGCATTCTGTATACATTGGGAGCTTAAGAAACGCTAGTGTTAAACAAATAGATAAATGGCAAGGAAAGGTCAGCAGCCAAGTTGGAACTCCCAGAATTTTCAAAAACCAACAATGTTTATTCAACAAGGTTTTTCAGCCAATTACTTTCTTTCAACTTGTAAGAGCTTAGTCACAATGATCCTCATTAAATACCATTTTAGCACTACAAATAATCATTGTCCCTCTGACTTGAGTTATTTCATTCAGATAGTTAAGAATAAAATCAGAAGTCTCAAGTCCCTTGAAAGGTAAGCTAGCACCAGAGAGAGAATTATCTATTCCAAAGTACCCTCCATCAGTTGCGCCCTGAACTCTGGCCAAGTCAAGTGAAATAGCTTTGCTGCAATCTGTGGCCTGTACTATGAGCTAAGAACTGTACCAGGTTCAGTCAACATGAGGACAAATAAGTAGTCCCTGACCCTATGGTATACCCAGCATACAGTAGATGCTTAGTAAATATTTGTTGAGAAACTAAGTGAATACAGTCCCACATACTTAAGCAAAAAGCACTTATCACAAACTATATCATAGTTTTGTTTTTATATGCAGGACTCTTTCCAAGCCTGTGGAAATTTTTGTAACCTATGAATATTTGCAGTCATCTCACAAAAGGGCCAATTCCTCCTCTGAGGTGTGGAAGGAACCCCTACCATTGCTTTTGGGGACAGTAAGAGCTGCAGTCTGAAAGGGCCCCAGTCTTACTTTTCTGGAGTCTGCAGTGTAAGCTTCCGTTCCAATGTTACCCTGAGCACAACTATTTGACCAAAAATTTGCTCCAACAGTCACCGCATGAGCAGTAGCCCTATAAGGGAGCTGTAGTTCCCTTTTAGAAGTAGAAGAACTTCACTTCTGCCCTTAAATTGTCCCTCCAGTGCAGATGGTCACAAAGAAGAGAGAGTTCACACAAACTCTGACCACAGGGACCAGGGACATTATTTCCTAAAAAAAAAAAAAAATGTATGCTTCCTTTGAAACCTGGAAGATCATGATCATTCATATCATATGCACTTGCAAACATACTTGAAATAAAGTCTCTCTCTGCTCAGGAAAAGATAGTCTCAAATCTCAGGAAGTCAAGTGCTTTCTACCAGCCCCATGGATTTTGGAAAGGATCTCTGCCTTTTGAGTTCCTGAGTCATGAGCAAGCCAGTTACATCCAGGGCACTTTCTTCAAACCCCTCTGGTGTGAACAGCAGCCAGGTCATCACTGTTTCCCAAGTGAAGAAAGCACCTTGGCTGCTCATACTTTTGGAATGATATGAATCATCAGGTTTGCCCAGAGAAATGCCAAGGGCACAATCATCCCTTCACCAGTGTTAGCCTCCCACAGTGATGGGCAGTGGGCAGGCAGATGACGCAGGCCAGATGCACTAATAGGCTCAAGATGCAATTTTTATTATGTCTCCACATCTCACAATGATTCAGAAGGAAAGAAAACAATGAGCATTGATGGTCTACCACTGAGTTTCACTTTCACACACACAAAAATGTTCTCCTTAAAACCTAGACCCTCTTCATTTTTGTCTTCCCTAACTCTCACCTCCCCAAGTTGACAGAAAATATTTTCTATCCTGTTTGCTTTCATTTGGTCATTTGCTCTGGAAGCATGTATTGAGCACCAGTCATGTACCAGTCCCCTGGGATTCAGTTCTGGGTTTTCTGCCTAATAATTAAATATTTGAAGAATGGAGTGGTCAGTACAATAGGAAATGGCAGAGCCTGGGGTCAGGGAGAAAAAGGGACACACCAAGAACTTAGAGCAGTCGCCCATAACTTCCCTCAAAGTAAGATACTGGAGCTGAGTCTTGCAGGACATAGAAAGATTTCTGGGCAAATCAGGGGGCAAGGAGAGGAGCAGATAGTAGGAGACACAAGGCCAGGGAAAGCAGGTTCTACTTTCTTGACATTTTGCCAAGAGCAAACTCCTGCAGAGTTAGGCACTGATTTTTTATTTTTTATTATTAGTTGTTCAAAACATTACAAAGCTCTTGACATATCATATTTCATACATTTGATACAAGTGGGTTATGAACTCCCATTTTTACCCCATATACAGATTGCAGAATCACATCGGTTACACTTCCACTCTTTTACATATTGCCATACTAGTGTCTGTTGTATTCTGCTGCCTTTCCTATCCTCTACTATCCCCCCTCCCCTCCCTCCCCTCCCATCTTCTCTCTCTACCCCATCTACTGTAATTCATTTCTCTCCCTTATTTTTTCCCTTTCCCCTCACATCCTCTTATATGTAATTTTGTATAACAATGAGGGTTTCCTTCCATTTCCATGCAATTTCCCTTCTCTCTCCCTTTCCCTCCCACCTCTCATCCCTGTTTAATGGTGATCTTCTTCTCATGCTCTTCCTCCCTACTCTGTTCTTAGCTGCCCTCCTTATATCAAAGAAGACATTTGGCATTTGTTTTTTAGGGATTGGCTAGCTTCACTTAGCATAATCTTCTCTAGTGCCATCCATTTCCCTGCAAATGCCATGATTTTGTCATTTTTTTAGTGCTGAGTAATACTCCATTGTGTATAAATACCACATTTTTTTATCCATTCATCCATTGAAGGGCATCTGGGTTGGTTCCACAGTCTAGCAATTGTGAATTGTGCTGCTATGAACATGGATGTAGCTCTATCCCTATAATACGCTCTTTTAAGGTCTTTGGGCAATAGTCCGAGAAGGGCAATAGTTGGGTCAAATGGTGGTTCCATTCCCAGCTTTCCATGGAATCTCCATACTGCTTTCCAAATTGGACGCACCAATTTGCAGTCCCACCAGCAATGTACAAGTGTACCCTTTTCCCCACATCCTCGCCAGCACTTGTTGTTTGACTTCATAATGGCTGCCAATCTTACCACTTGCTAAGCTCCACTCTACACTCTCTACCTGTGTGGATCTTTCTAATCCTCACAGGAACTACGTGAGGTAGTCACTCCTATTCCATTGTGGCAACTGAAACAGGAGAGAGTAATTAAGCTAGTCAAAGACATACAGCTAGAAAGTGGCAGAGCCACAATAAGATCCAGAAACAGCTAGACTGAAGGTTCAGAGAGGAAAGAGAAAACAGCCCTCTGGGAAAAGGGGAGTGGGTGTGATTAGGACACCAGAGGGGTGGGCCGGGTTTTCCCTGAGGACCCTGTTACCCCCCAGGGAAGAGGGCAGGCTGTACCATTCAGTCATATTGGTAGGAAAATAGACTTTATTCAAAGCCGGCTTTGAAAGAAGATAGTATGAAGAAACTTCTTGTTTCAAAGATGACATCTCCCCAGGCTCTCTGGGCAAGGCAAGTTTATAAGAGGTGGCCAAGAAAAACAAAAGGCGGGAAATATACATATGCAGATTTAGCTAGCTTGTGCTGAATGTGTCAGGCCAGGGTCCATCTCCACTCTCAGCTTCCCTGGCACCCATCAGGCCAGGGGGCTTGGATGCGGGGAAGCCCTCAGCCTCCACTGTCAGCACGAGCAAGTTGCTCTCAGTTTTAGAGGGGACCATGACTTCAGTCTAAATGAAGACGAAGAGATGGTGGGCCAGATCATGGAGGATCTATGTACCCTGCTGAAGTTTGTACTTAATCCTACAGCAATTGGGAGCTATGAGAGACGGTACACCCACATCAGCTCCATGTTTTAGGAAAATGACTGACAGCAGAGTAGAGAATGGATTTGGAGGGGCCAGTGGACAGGAGGCCAGTTGAGACAGTAATGTAACTGTACAGATAAGAAATGATAAAGAATCTGTCTTAGTCCATCCTGTGCTGCTATGATAGATTACCACAGACCCGGTAATTCATAAATAAAGGAAATTTTTAAATTCTAGAGACCAGTAAGTCCAAGACTGAGGGGTTAGCATCTTTCAAAGACATTCTTATTGCTTCCTCTCATGGCAGAAGGACAAAGAGATGGCAAGACAGAGAGAAAAAGAGGGGACTGAACTCTTCCTTTCATAAGGGACCCACTCCTAGGCTAACTAACCCTCTCTCACGATGATGGCATTAAGCCCTTTATGAGAGCAGAGGCTTCCTGGCCTAAGCACTTCTGAAAGGTCCCACCTCTTGATACCATTACCATGGCAATTGAGTTTCCAACACAGGAGTTTTGGGGTGGGGCATTCAAAGGATAGCAGGGTCCATCCAAAGGAATAAGAATAAGGCTGAGAAGAAGGGAGACTACAGGAATTCTCTAGATGATACAGTTTACAAAATGAGGGGGGCAGCTGCGTGGATGAAGAAGCTGATTCAAAAGGAAAACAAGAAGGAGAATTTCTATGCTGGGGACTGGAAGTGCATCTGTATCGCCAGCAAGAACAGAAAACATACGAGGAGCACTCCATTTAGAAAAAAGACCGTTTATTCTGTTTGAGAATATGACAGTTGTTGTGCTTATTTCAGTTATCCATTGCTATGTCCAAACCAGTCCAAAATTTAGTAACTTAAAAAAAAAAAGTTAAGATTATTTCTTGTGGCTTTGCAAATTGATGTGAGCCAGCTGGACAATTCTTGCTTGGAGTCTCCTGTGTGCTTTCTGTCAGACGTTCGCCAGGATATAATCATCTGAATCAGTTAGACTGGTTATCTGGGATGGCTCATTCATGCAGATGGAGGTGCTGGATATGTGGTAGGAGCTCAGCTAGACTTGTCCATGTACATGTGGCTTTCCATGTGGCTTGAGCCTCTCACAACAGGACAGGTGGGTTAACAAGAAACAGTATCCCCAAAACAAACATTTCAAAAAGCCTAGGCAGAAGCTAAAAGGCTACTAATGACCTCACCATGGGACTCACATCAGGTCACTTTTGCAGCATTCTATTGGTTAAAAGAGAGTCATAGGGTCAGTCCAGATTCAAGCACAAGGTACTCCACAGAGATAAAGACTAAGAGATAAAGCTCATCTGGGCCCATCTTTGGAGAATATCAGTACCCTGGGAATATGCAAGTAGAGAAGTTCAAAATATATGCAAATTGGGGATCTAGCTGAAGAAACAATTGATTGAAGGCATGAGCATAGATGGAAAGTTCCAGGGAAAATGCAAAAACATCAGAAGGATAAGCAAAAGAATGATGAATTCCTAAAGGAGACCAAGAATATTAGGCCACAGAGGTAGACACCCACGAAAATATATGTCTAAATAAGCCAAGTGCAACATTTCAAGAAAGGCAAAGAGTTAACAGAGTCAAATGCTTGCAAAGAGACACAAAGTTACGTGGAGCCTGAAAAGTATTTTCACAAGATTTAATAATTAGATGGCTATGGATGACTGTGGTAGGAACAGTTTCAGGGAAAGGGAAAAACAACATATAAAAATAGAGCTGTAAATGGTAGCCAAGAGAAAAAAAGGTAAAAAGCCATTACACATTCAGCAGCACTGAATGGGGGTTCGTGTTTCAAGATGATTAGGGACAGGCTTTGTCGTCAGCGTGCTTGTTTGCATGATTTACATATTGGCTCCATCAATTATGTGACATTGTTCCAAGTAATTTAGCTTTTCTCAACCTGGATTTTCTCTGCTGGGATAACACTTAAACTGACCCTGAAAGGTGAGTCAGCCACACAATGGATTAGAAGAAGAATGCTCACAGCTGGGGTAGCAGCTAGGGTGTGAGCAAGCAGGAGGCACATTTGGCTCATTAAGGAATGAGTGGGGCAAGCTAGCAGGGGAATAATCTGGAAGATGTGCTCAGGAGCATAGCATCAGATTGAGATGAGAGACAGACCTGATTCTTCTAGGCTGGTATTATGGTGGACTTCTTCATTATAACAGAAAGTCACTGGAGAATAGTTAATAGGGGAGTGACATTGTTTGACGTATGTTTTAAAAGGTCACCTTCTTTTAATAATAGATAAATATGCACCTACCCAGCAATTCTACTCCAAAACAAATGACACCATGCAAAAAAAAAAAAAAAAAGAAGAATTCATGCAAGAATGTTCATGGTCAATTTATTCATTATAACCCAAAATTTCCAGTTTTCCAACAGCCCCTATATCCAGCAATAAAAGAATAATTTTTAAAAACTGAATAATGGACTATTGCTCAGCAATAAAAAAATAAATTTGTTGATGAAGGCAAATATTTTATATGATTTCATTTATGTGATGTTTTATAACAAGAGAAACTAATCTATAGTGGTAAAAATTTAGAACATTGGTTTCTTCTAGGATGGGAAGGGAGTCTATGATTGTCTGAGAAGGATATAAGGAAACTTTCTGGATTTATATTATTTTTTCCTTGATAAAGGTTAGGGTCTCACAGTTGCCAAAACTCAGCAAATGTAAAATTTAGAGTCTAAATTTTGCATTAAAAGAAAAAAACCTACAAAAATATTGAACTCTAGTTAATGATATGCATGTCAGAGTGCTCAGAAGGAAACGTACTGATACCTGAGATTTCTTTGAAATGTACCAAAATTAAGACATATTATTGGACAAACAGAGAGATGGGAAGATGAATGGAAATGTAAGTAAGTATAAGTAAAATGTTATTGGCAGAACTTAGTAGGGATGTGAATACTCACTGTAAAAGTATTTCTGCTTTGCTTTAGGTTTGAATATTTTCATAGTAAAATGTTGGAAGGGAAAAGTCATCTTGACCTTTCCATGTGTGATAGATTGAAGAAGGAATTGAGAAAGTTGTAGGTAGGAGGATACTATCTCCATAATATCAGCAGGTAGTGTCAGTGACCAAGAGAGTAAGAGTGGAGTTGGGGAGAGATGGACAGATCCTTTATTTATGTTGGAAATAGAAAGAGCAGGATTTCTGGTAGATTGGATGTAGATATCAATGAAATGACAAAATCAAAGATGATTGCTATGTATTTCTTTAATGGATGGCCAATGGTATCATTCACTAAGATAGAAAATACCCAATTTATAGGGGCAAATGGTAAGTTTTGCTGTGTTCTCTGGATATTTACATGCATGTTATGTCCAAGTGCCAATGCTCAGAAATAAGTTAAAAATAACGTTTAGACCTCAGAGGATATAAAACATGGAAACTGTTTGGAACCAGGTTTGACACACGGTTTGCACAATAAATGCTTAGTATGATTTCAATTATTTTAAGTATTACAGGAGATGTGGGTGGAGGGAGATCTATCACTGTTGGTATACTGATATATTCCATTTTTGAAAGGAGGTAAGATTAAAATAGAGTTAAATCTGAGATGCTACTGTGGGAAACAGCATTTGAACAAACACCTGTGTGAATAAAGTGCTGAGAGTGCTCAGTAAGTGCCTTGTCTAATCCTTCCCTCAAGTGATGTCACTTCCAAATCACCTCTGATAGATGAGAATTTGTTCTCTATTAAATAACTCATTCTAATGTTTAATAACTGTCGAAGTTACTTGTTTTCTTCTAGTTGAATTTGTCTAAATATAGTGAGAGGTCAAATTACTGGGCCCAGAACACAGCTCCTTAAAACCCTAATATATGGTATGATTTTGTTTGCTTTATATCTGACACCAGGGCTAGAGTCCCTGGATATGATATGATATCTTTGGATGCAAAAATGTAATGCATTTTCAACATCTTTGTTAGAATCTTGAGTTCTTCATCAGGTGCAGCATACAGATAGAGCCCCGAGATTAACTATGTAGGCAGGAAAATTGGGGAGGAAATGAAAACCTGTCATCCATGTCATTACTTCAGCACTAAGCCTGTAGGAAGTAGGAGAAGTGTCACTCAGAACCTCTCTGCAATTGCCTGAGCTGCATCAGTGTCGTCAGCTGCATGATCCAACCATTTAGAGCTTGCTGAAACTCTCACCTTTCTCCCCCATCTGTGCGCCCCCTTCCTCTCTATGGAAGCAGGGCCAATGTTTGTTCAAACTCAGTGGAAAATAGCAGCAAGCATGATCTTGGTTTGGTTTGTCTTTTCACGGTAACAGCTAACACCTTACTTGAATGCTTGACAAAGAGCTAGGTGCCATCCCAGGCACTGTGCAGCATCATTTCATTCAACCCTCATAGCAACGGCCCTAGGAGGTGGCAGCTATTATTATCTGCATTTTAAAGATGAAGTGTCTGATGCTCCAAGGTTAAGTAACCTGCCCAACTAGTAGGAAAGAAAATTAGAGTTCAAAAGGAAGTCAGACCATTGACAGAAGAAAATCTCCTAACTGCTGTGTCCTCAGCCTCACTGATGGGCAGAGTGTCAAGAGCATGGACAGTGAAGAGAGTTGGCTGATCCTCTTGAATCTTCAACAGCATCCTTGAAGCTATGTGGCTTCTATTCTACCTCTGAAGGCACAGAGCAGGCAGTGGCTCCTGCTGTATTTGAATTCAGAGGTGTCTCTGACAAGCCTGGCCACACAGCTTCCTGAGCCTTCACAATTCCAATATGACTGTGCTGCTTTCACCAGGAGAAAAACTTCACCCTTCAGTGAAGATAAAGCTGACTATCTCTTCAAAACATAAATGTGGGACTGGGGGTGTAGCCGGAGTGGAGTATTTGCCTAGCATGTGCAAGGCCTTGAGTTCAATCCCCAGTACTCCAAACAAAACAAAAACTAAATGTGGTGTTTAAATTCACACTGAGCCATCTGTGATGTATGTGAAGATCCATTTGGATTAGCTCTAGCTTGCAGAGATTTGGGGGGAAAGAAGAAAGAATAGATAGCTACAAAGAGAATATTCAGAAATAAGGATGCTAACCCTCAAGTCAAACTTAACCAACAAAATTACCGGTTGCCAACCAGTCCATTCCAAAGTATTCTTCCCAGTACATAGCCTTGAACACCAAGTGCAGTACCATTACCAAGGTTCCTTCCACCTTGCCTCTCATCCTTATTTCTGCGATTTATCAGTATTTAAAATGCTTGTTACTTGAAGAAAAGAGTCTATTTCTTAGAAATAATCTGCAGCTGATATAAATCATTGTTTCTGGCTCCCACCCTGCTCTGCTGTGTACTGAGGAGGCAGAAATCTCCAGCAGGACCTGGAGAATAATAATCACAGTTGGGCTGTTCTGCCCCACTAGTTCATTCAGGTCTTCTCCAAGGAGCTCCACATGATCATGAGCTGTTTATTCCCTGAGAGGCTTCCAGAATTGACAGAGAACAAAGGTAAAGAGATCTGCCTAGGAATGCTGGGGTGATTCTATTATTTACTTTAAGTCACAAAATCAAGTTAGCCCCAGTGAAATATTTATAAAATGTCTTATTATCCACGAGAGACTAGAGCTCAGTTCAGGAACAACCCAGCTTCTCCAAACATCGACCTTAATGGTGAGCCAAAACCACCTACTGTTTAAATTTTCACCAGAATATAAAAAGATGAAAGAAATGTAGATAGACCTCATCACTTTTAAAGTACTGAATATGAATGGAAAGAAAATTGTCTCCCTATGAGAAGTGAAATACAAAGGGGCAAGTTAAACTGTATGCTAAGGAGGTAGAGGAGGCTAAATCCACGGCTTTTCGCTTACTAGGTAAGATTTGAAAATTTGAGGCCAAGACTAAATTGTTCCTTGCCTGAACTAAAGACAGCCAGCATTCAGATTCCCGCTTCTCTTAGGAGAATCCCTGAGAGATGATACTTTGCAGGGTAATATGGGGCCACTCACAGAGTGTGATGGGAATGCCACATTATTCCCCAACCAACAATAGCCCCTGGGGGTTATTGGACAGTGGCTGGTTCTGTTCTCTTGAATATGTCACTCAGCATCTAGCCACATGCCAGCCTGAGGCAGGCCACTGCTCAGCCCCTAAGGGCCCATTTGAAATGTGAGCCATTTTGGTGCACTCCCTTCAGGCTGAATTTGGTGGTTCCAAGCTTTGTTGGTTTACCCACTGAAAGAGTAAATAACATAGAAGATTGGGATTAACTTTTTCCCAACACCCTTCCTTTCTCCCCACATCTACATTGCTTTAATTTTGTCCTCTCGGCTTCTCAATTCAACTGGAGGAGAACCAAATATGTTTTTTTCTGTCCCTCCCCCCACAGCTGTCTCCTTACTCAGTAAGAGTCACTCTTTATTGCAAAACCAGATCATGCTTGTCCTTTCTTGAAAGCCTCTGAGTGCTTCTCATTGCCAAGGGAAAGGGCATAATCCTTACACAGAAAACAAGACCCTCTGTGAGTGGCCCCAGATGACTCTGCCCAGTATCATCTCTCAGGGATCCCTTCTTTCTGCTCTGAGTTTCAGCCTTTGATGAAATTCACAATGCAATTTCTCCCTGGGTGCTGGGGGCACCTTCTCTTCCCTCCACCACAAATAATGGTCAGGTATTTTGTGGGCGACCCCTCCATTGGAGTTTATCTTGTGTTTATTTCATTTTGTTACACTGGGATTTGTGGTTTGGATAAAGTGCCATTCTCTTTGCACAACCTCGAGGATAAATGATATCAACATGTCCTTTTGCTGTTGATATTGACCTTATTCACCTGGCTGGAGTTGCATTTGTCTTCTCTACTGTAAGGCCACTGACCTGTCCCTGGCTTTCCCCTATTGTACTTTTTGGAAAGAAGTCAATATTATTGTACTTTTTGGAAAGAAGTCAATATTGCAGTTCACACTTAATGGATGGAAAGGGTGCTCCTCCTCCTCAAGGTAGCATCTACACAAATTATTAAGTTAGTTTTTTTTGTTGTTGTTGTTCTGTTGGATACCTACTTGTACTCAAGGTTTCTAATAACCCAGTTGGCTTATTCTCAGTGGATTGTTTTAACTTTAGATAGTCATAGATTAGTGTAAAAGGTAGATATTTGGTTCGGTTTTTAAATATATTTTCTAGGGCCTATCCTTTAAACTGGAATTACATGCTATGTTTGAAATATACAGTGTATAGTCTTAATCTTTACCAATAACAAAGAACATTTATACTTTAGAAAAAAGGTGAAACAAAACACTTGAAATGTTAATGGTTCAGACTAGTAGAAAATGAAAATTTTTGACAAACAAGACTATTTGTGTTTTACATATATCTGTCCAAGAGAAGTGGTAGAGGAATTCTAGTTTGACCATTTGAGGACAAATAAGTGCATTTCAAGAATTTGTTCTTTTACTTCCTCAAGTCCCACTCCAGCATGACTTAGGATAACTTATTACTGAGTATCATAATTCAAGCAGAAAGGTCATGCAACATTTTTTCTTTGTTTAATATACTTTACCAAGCCAAATACAATGTCACATGCCAGTACTCCCAACAACTGAGTGGGTAGGATTTCGAGTTCAAGGCCAACCTCAGCAACTTAGTGAAGCCCTAAGCAATTTAGCGAGACCTTGTCTCAAAATAAAAAATAGAACATGCTGGGGGTATACTCAGTAGTAAAGCTAAAGCACTCCTGGGTTCAATCCTCAGTACAAAAAAAAAATTAAAAATTATATATTATGTATTTAAAAATTTATATGTTATATGTAAATGTATATGTGTGTGTTTTATACTTTTTTATTCTGTTCTTGAATTGACAAGTCTTTCAGAGTAAACATCTCTTGGAAAAATATATTGGCTTTGTAAAACTGTTCTGTTTTTGAAGACAGAAAAATCCACCACACACAAAAAAATGTCTAGTTTTATGCCCCCCGCCCCCAAAACCAGCTTGACAAAAATGCAGCAACTTGCACACAATCAGTAACTAGTTCATACTTGGTTGTTAAACTGAATTCTACTGTTTTTCTTCCCAGCCCAGTTTATGTGTAGATATAGCCTAAAATACAGATCCTCTTAAATTTACAGTAAACTTTTTATCTCTAAGCGTTCCTAATAACTAGACAGTTAAGACATGGCTCAAATGGCCTGAATTTGATCCTTGGAATTTCCCTAAAAGTGCTTTCTCTGGGACAGAATTTCCCTGAGGAAAAAAAGAACAAAAGAAATGCAGTCAGTCATTATTTTGGAATATCTGAATTGGTAAGGGAAGGGAACTATTAGTCACAGAAAATGGGCCTTAAAGTTGAACTTTGCAAAGTGGAACTACATAGTATTTATTAAAGTAAAAATATAAAAAGCCATGGGCAATAGAACGAGTGACCCAGGAGTCTCAGCTTGGCCATTTCATTTAGTTCTGAAGTTACCACCTATGGGGCACATCGTTCTTCTTGATGTTTCCCCCATGTCTGAGCAGGAAGCACTGGATGATGTCTCAGGAGACACAACAGATCAGATCTATTCAGCCAAGAACAGCAGAAGTTCAGGCGAGACTGCTGCGGACTCTTCTATACAAGAGGAATTGCCTTTGAAACCATTCACGTCTGTACATGCTGACAAGACATGAGACTCACAACTGTTACCTCTGAAAAACAGTATTTAAAGCAGGGCTTTGCTTTTGGTAAAATAAAGACCTAAAGTTTAATTGTCTAAATATGCAAACTGAAAATGTCTAGAAAGATATACACTAAAATGTTAGAGGCTAGTGCTGAATAGTGGCAATGTGAATGGTCTTGATTTTCCTCTTGAGCTCTATTACACTTTCTGAATATTTTCTAATACTTTTTTTTTAAAGAAACCTTTTCAGAAAAAGATAGAAAATCAACATACTTTTCTCTTTCTTATTGGAATTTTCTTTCTGCTTTGCTTCACACTTCTCTCAACACTCTACAAATACAACACTATTATATTCTATCATATTTGCAACAAAATGGAAAGAATTCAGATTCATTGAAGACATATATTGATGACATGGTATATGATGGGTGCTAGGGTTGATTGGAGGCCACATGGGGGGAAAAAAACAAAAATCCCATTTGTGTTTTTTTTCCCCCTTAGAAGAATTTTTAAAGCCCCCTGAAGGTTTATATAACAATCTGGCAACAACCCAAATTGTTGTATTTACAGCATCTGTTATCATTGGTGGTCATAAACATAACTTGACTTTTTTCCAAGAGAAAGACAAGTAGGCAGTGCTTGCTGATTAATTCACATAAATAAAAGCCTTGAAATCTCCAGGAACAGATAAAGTCTATCACTGTCCCTTGGGGAGGAAGGAGGGAAAACTTGTACATTTAATAGGCAAAGGTTCTCATGTTGAAAAGAATTTCAGCATTGATTTGAGCACTTTTTGAATTGTAAAATAGAATTTCCAGCTGCAAAACTTAAACATGCATTGAGTTTAGTGATATTTAAACCCAGAGAAGGATAAGGGCAGTCACGATGGAGGAATGCACTCTTCACATTCCCGTAACTGTTTCACATTCCTCTTCACATTCCCCTGTCCACTCAAGACGTGGACATTCTTGGGATCAAGTACTCCAGGAGGGGTGGAAGCATGCACAAAGTAGCAAGGGTTCAAGGAGACAACCACAGAACCAATTAGAGTCTAGTGGGCAACTTTCCAGACACTGAAAAATTCCTTGAATGTGGAAAATCACACGTAGGGTTTGCAAACATAGGTTCTAGAGCAGAGCTCCAGCTTTTAATGCTCATACGAATCACCCTAAGAGGGGGAAGCGAAGGGAAAGGGGAATTACTGGGGACTAAACTAGAACAAATTATATTCCATGCTTTTATAATTATCAAAATAGATCCATTATCACATATAACTAAAAAGAACCAATTAAAAAAAAAAAGAATCACCCTGAAAGCTTGCTAAGGCACAAATTACTAGATCCCACATCCAAATAGTTGGATCTTTTTTTTGTGTGTGTGTATTTTTTTTTTATTGTTGGTCGTTCAAAACATTACATAGTTCTTAATACATCATATTTCACAGTTTGATTCAAGTGGGTTATGAACTCCCAATTTTACCCCGTATACAGATTGCTGTATCACATCAGTTACCCTTCCATTGATTGACAAATTGCCTTTCTAGTGTCTGATGCATTCTGCTGTCTGTCCTATTCTCTACTATCCCCCCTCCCCTCCCCTCCCCTCCCCTTTTCTCTCTCTACCCCTTCTACTGTAAATCATTTCTTCGATTTGTATTATCTTGTCTTACCCCTCCTTTCCTCTTATATGTCATTTTGTATAACCCTGAGGATCACCTTCCATTTCCATGCGGTTTCCCTTCTCACTCCCTTTCCCTCCCACCTCTCAAAATAGTTGGATCTTTAGTCTAAAGTACACCCAACAATTGGCATTTTAAAATAAGTGCCCAGGTGTTCTTGATGCTACTGGCCTGCAGAGGAGACTTGGAGGATAAATTCAGGTATGCTGGCCTCAAATACTATCTTCACCACTTACATGCTATTAAACAAGTAAATGAGCTGATTCTTCTCTAACTCAATCATCTCCTTATGAAATGGGGTAATAATAGTTCCCACCTCATAATGCAGGATTAAGTGAGAGAAGCCATATGAAACTGCTGGCAACACAATAAATATCAGCTGTTATTATTAATATCATAATATTGCGATATTTTCTCTAACTCTCCTGATTTAAAATCGAGGAAGTTGAGTTTCCAACAGAGTGAGTAAATTTTCTTTTTTATGATCCCAGACCTAATGACCATGGAAGCTGGGAGGTGGACCCTGAACTTCCAGGCTTTCTCAGGACATGAGGCTGACTCTGTCCAGGGACATCTTGGAGACACTGAACAATTTTAGTGAGTCTCAAACTCAAGATCTTCATGTAGGAAAAATATATATAAACAAGCCCAGAAAGGATATAGACATCTGACAAAGCTTACTGACAACAACCTTGCACCACCTCTGCCAAAGGCCAAGGGAACCTACTGAATTGGGTTATCAAAATGGGAAGCCAAGGTCGATATGAATGAGGAAACAGTTGCAGCCCTAATAACTGAGGTGTTGGCATAGCCCCTGTTTCTGGAGAAGACAAAGGGGATGGATGACATTAAACACATCCCTTGACTGCCAGGAGAATGTTAGAGGAGGGATTCACAGTCACAGTCCAATCTTCCAACGGGACACTTGGAATAAGTTATCCAATGCATTGCCAACCTTTGGCCTGCTGAGAAAATTCCTTAACTTTTGCTTTCATAAAATGCACAATTAAGCATTTTTAAAAGAGCAGAACAAACCCTCTTTCCCCAACTAGTAGAATGTGATGTATTTTTTCAGTAAAGCTGCTGAGAAGGGTAAAAAAAATCTCAGCCTTGCTGTAATAATATGTCTTCTCTGGCAATCAAGGAATAGGGTACTCTTCTCAAGTCTCTAATTAGCTTTATGCTTTGAGAAAAATAAACATTAGGAGGAGTACAGATCCTTAGAATATTCTACTTTAAGAACAGCTTCATGACATTCAGAATATTCTAGTAATCCTTACACAATATCAGAAAACTGCTTTGAATTTCACTAAATTGAGAGCTTACTTCATAGAAGTATTATGAAGATTAAATTAGTATGTATAAATAACCTAATACAAACCCCAGCACATAATAATTGCTCCAAAGTGTTTGCTATTATGATGATGATGATTTGATCCTAGGGTAAAGCCATAGGGATTATAGACTGGTTCAAAGATCTGTGACTTTCATGACTTTTCCAATGAGATAAAATAGAGAATTATGATTGAGGGGGAGAGGAGAGAGATTTTGACTATAAAAGTTTGACTAAATATAGAAAATAAGACTATTTACCAAGAACTGAGTTTTTTTTAAATATTTTTTTTTAGTTGTCAATGGATCTTTATTTTATTAATTTATATGTGGCGCTGAGAATCCAACCCAGTGCCTCACACATGCTAGGCAAGCGCTCAACCACTGAGCCACAACTCCAGTCCCCGAGTTTGTTTTTGATTTGCTTTTGTCCTTGTTTTCAAATTGTACTACACACTCTATGAAGAAACATTCAAAATTTTTCAGTTGATTGATTTCAACCTAAAATAACCAGAACATGCACACAAAGTCACAGTCAGAAGTATATGTCCCTTTTCTCTGACTTTCTCGTCCATCAAAACTAGAGTGTTAATCAGGCATGGTGACACATTCCTATAGTCCCCCCATCAGAAGACCGTTGCAGGAGAATCACCTGAGCACAGGAGTTCAAGGCCAGCCTGAGCAACACAGCAAGAACTGTCAAAAAAAAAAAATCAGATAGTTATTAAAGATGTGGTTATCTTGGAGAATATTTGCCTATCATGTTTATTTCATTAACTAATGTTTTAGTGTATCCTGGCATCTTACTGACCATTTTTATTATTATTTAAAGTAAAAAAAAATCCACCTTTTTCACAGTATGGGGCCCAAATGCATGTTTCAACTCATTCTGCCAATATAAAACTATGCAACTACTCAAGAGGATAGTAAAGATATGACCCAGTACAAGCCCAAAAGTTTGCAATCATTTGTTGTTTGCAATTATTCTTTCATCTCCTTACAAAAGAGTAAAGGCTCAGTAACAGGTGACTATTTCAGCTATGCAAAAACACATCAATGGGCAGCCAGGAAAAAGCATAGAAAACAACTGGTCAAACCTGTACCTTTAAGCTGCTTCTGCACCTCTTTCTCTAATCATGCTCTGCTTCCACTTCCATCCATTACTAGGGAGTTCTTGACTCTACTTGTCTCTTATAAGTCATAATCCCCGTTCTTTCCACACAATAGGATCTTGGGGAGTTTAGCTGGTTCCTACTGATCCCTTCTAAAACAAAAAACAAACAAACAAACAAAAACCTCATTGACTGCCAGTAGCCACATGACACCCTCATTTCCTGCAAGGGATGATGCTGAAATTGGTGCTTTGAATAAGATTGCAGTTAAACGTTTTCTTCAATCTTATGAATTTCATACAATAAGAAGTAGAAGACAAGGGAAAAATGGAGAGGGGACAGAGTTTCAATGTAAACTACAAAGTCTCTATTTATTCACAGCTCGATGAACCTTGCTCCATGTTCTCCATGCTTAACTTCTTCCAGAGCAAACTTTCGTCTTAGACAACAAGTTCTGGCAGGGGAGAGCGTCTAGACGCCTGCCCAGCTCACTCTGCTGTTCAGGCAAACACTTCACTTTTTTGAAGCCTGCTGACTAGCTACATCAGGTACAGGGTGTCGCTAATTAATCTAGTTCTTAATGCTACTTTCCCAGGAAGAAAAGCTTTGAGGAAATCAAAACAGCAGCAGCTTACCTAGGTGAATGCTCATTTAGCTAACATTAGCCCTCAATTGGATTCCCTAATTCTATCACCAAGTGGAGGAGAAAAGGACAGCTTCATTTCTCTCCCTTTTAAATTTTAACTGAAGAACAAAAGTGGGCATTTTTCCTCATATAGAAGCTTATAAAGAGATAGTGACAATAGCTTTATCACTTCAATGATTTACTTAATAGAATACAATGAAAAATTTCTCAAATAGCAAAATACAGTGTAATCTTCGTCTGCAAATAAAATCATGTTTTTGATTGGCAGAGTTCAAGCAGATCCACTACCTAATTTGGAGCTCAAGAGCAATGATTTCTTGCATAAAAATTTGCAATTAAAAAGTATTTCTCTAGGAGGCTTCCAGGCCATCTATTGAAAAGCTCCACTGATGGTTTATAGTCATCAAATTTTATTTAAAACCAAAGGTTCCCTGGACCCTAAAAGAGCAGTGACTAGGTAGTAATGCAGTGCCACCTAGCTTTCCATCCCCAGATGTCCTCTATCACTGAAGAAACTAAGCTGGCTTCAACAATGTGTTAAGGCTTTATGAGGCGGAAACAGACAAAGGGGAAAAGGTCTCCATTTATATCTGTTCAAAGGCAACTGAAGATCCAAGGTTTGTCCTGGCGTTAGGCAAGATCCTCTGCAATCTGGTCCCCCCACTATCCATCTCCTCCCTTCTACAGCTCTGCTGGAGGAGAAGGCAGCTTTGTAACACATACAATGCTTATGATTCTGACTACTCACATCATGTATTTCTCCTAACCACCTCCACAACATGCCACGAACATTTCTGCATCTGCTCAATATGCTTTTCCCAGGCTAAAATCTTCTCCCTGTTTATTCTCCTTTTCAAACCCTTCTAACCCTTCATCTTCCAGGTCCTTTGTCAACCTTTCCTAACTATGCGAAAACCCAGTAATAATCTCATCTTTAAATTAGGTCAGACTGTCAGTTCTTCATTGGATCTGCTATTACTCTGCATGCACCTGCCTGCATGGTGTTTGCACCATGCTGTGTATACGACTTGATGAGATTTCCCCTGTTGGACTCTGGGCAGAGTCTGAGTTCTGGACTTCTGTTTTATAATGAGCATTAATAAATTGTTGCTGAATTAAGAAATGGTTGAATTGACACAATACAGCTGTTTACTTCATGCTTAACTCATTGTTTCTCCAAAAGTCTGCATTCTTGGGGAAGGGCTCTATCTGTTCATCCTTCCACTGTCAGGAGTCCTAGCTAGACACAATGATGAAACCCTGCCTTTTTACCTCAAAAACAAAAGCCCTAGTGAATTTACTCTCCCACGCTCAGAGTCAACCAGTCTCCTCTTTCCTCCCACCAACACGCCCACTCTCATTCCCAACTAAAGCTTTGCTTCTTATTTCACCAAAAAATAGAAGCAATCAGGGTTTCCATCAATAAGGTAGACAAACAGAATTTAGGGAAATCAGATGAGGTCAGAGATGAGACCAAGAGGTAAATAAAGCAGTCACACAAGACATGCTGCGGCATGTACCTGTGGCTTCATTCTCAGGAGGAACCAGAGGTTTGGCCTTCAGCTGGCCAAAGCCACTGGAGACAGGTGGGAGTTTGCCCACATAAATCCAAGATCCAAGGGATTCTCTTCACATGAACTAGAAGGATCATTTCAAAATGTCACTCAACAGCTCACAATCCTCCAATGACTCCCCCTTTCCATAAAAGGAAATCCCAGGAACTTCAGGGCTCTTCCCCACCTCCCTGAACTAACTGCCCCTGCCTCTTGCCTCAATTTCAGGTAACTTCTGCCAGACTGAGCTGCTTGCTCTTCCCCATGCTATTGTTATTGATATAAACAGCTAAGCTACTGTTTATTGGGTCCCTAACTCTTTCTATTTCTCTGTCTAGTTCCAAAACACATGTGCCTTGTCCCTCACTTCATTCAGATCCTGCTCCATACAGCATCCTCAGAACAGCCTTCCCTGACTACAATTTAAAAATTAGACTCCTCTCTCTTCATTCTCCCTCTCACACCCAGTTTTATCTTGCTTCACAGAACTTACCATCACAAGAAATTAATTATATTGTTTTATTAGCTATTGAATCCTTTTTTCACCCACTTGAACATGAATTTGAAAATGGAACAAATTTTCTTTTTTAATTAATTAATTTTTAAAATTTGATACCGTGGGTTGAACCCAGGCGTGCTTAAACACTGAGCCACATCCTCAGCCCTTGTTTTATTTATTTATTTTTTTTATTTTGAGACAAAGTCTTGCTAAATTGCTCAGGGCCTCACTAAGTTGCTGAGGCTGGCTTTGAACTTGCAAGTCTCCTGCCTCAGCCTCCCAAACCACTGGGATTACAGATGTATGCCACCATGCCCTGATTTTTTCAAATTTTATTTATTTATTTATTTATTTATTTTTATGTGAGGCTGAGGATCAAACCCAGTGCTTCACATGTGCTAGGCAAGTGCTGTACCACTGAGCCACAGTCCCAGAGCCCACACCTGGCTCTTTTTAATTTAAATTTAAAAAACCAGTTCTGAATCTAGGCCTGAAATAAAGGGTGTCTTATTCACACATCAGAGTGGACTGTGGAATAAAGGGGACACCAAAGGCACATGCTAATCATTGTGCGCTATTATAATGATCCCTAGATTTGGGGGACTTAAAATAAAGGCTTACTCCTGCTCTTGCTGTAATCCAATCTGGGTGTTCCTAGTCAAATGGCCCAAGGCAGGACTAGACTCCCAATCTA
Source organism: Urocitellus parryii (assembly GCF_045843805.1). NCBI lineage: Eukaryota > Metazoa > Chordata > Mammalia > Rodentia > Sciuridae > Urocitellus > Urocitellus parryii. Next base: position 84,651,624 of record NC_135541.1, on the reverse strand, counting down.
GTGACTCTACCATCCTGAGACCCTGGAGTCCCCCATTGGATCCTCTGCATCTGGCCAGAAGAAGAAGAAGAACTAGAGAACATAGGAGAGCATCCAGGAAGCTTTAGAAATTACATCAAACCAGTTATCTCCCCCTGTCAAGAAGCATAGCCAGAACCTACTGCATGGAAAGTTATCCTGGAAAAGGAGAAGTGTGCTCTAGGAGAAAGGACCAGCAGAGGGGAATACAAAGAGATATAAAAAAAAAAATTAACAGTGCATCTTGTGAGCTTCAGATTGTAGATGCGGCTGAATGTATAATATGAAACAAAAAGGCATAAGGTTGGGGCAGTAGGAATAATCTGGATAATGAGGGGCTCCTATGCCATAGCAAAGGGTTCAGACCCATCCTGAGAGTAATGGGGAGCCACCAAATGCTACTAGGAGAAAGGGCTAGAGCATAATAGGATTGAATGCACGTTATTTAAAGAAGATGGCTCTGATGGCTGTATGAAGGGTGAATTTGGGATACAGAAAATGCAGACAAGATAATTAGATAGGAAACTCTTACAGAACTACAGCAAGAAATGTTGAAGGATGGGAGCCAAAATTAAGGCAGTAGTTATATAGTGCTTATTACATTCTTGCTTCTTTCTGGAAAGTCTCATGAGCATGCTTTATGTCTTTGATGTGCTAAAAACTCTAATATTATTAGGGGGCTTAGGAATTCATCAGATAGAGAGGATAACATTTTAATTAAATTTTTAATTGGATTTCTATTGCCATCATTTAAGAATATAGGTCAGTCTAAATGGGTAAAGCTATTTTCTAATCAATGCTAAGGTATCACTGGTATGGGCAGGCAGGAGGAGTTGGGTAAGGGTCTTACTTACTCCTCACACTGACGGTGAGTGTAGGAGGGAAGAAAAGGATAGACACCACCCCACATCCATTCTGAAAATACAATTCCAATTAAAGAACAAATGGAAAAGGATGGACTGTTCATCATAACACTATATTCACCTGTGCCAGATAAATTAATAGTATACTTCAACTAAACGAAGCTTTAGGTATTTCCATAACCAAAACTTTCAACATTTTCCAATTTTTCTCTTTATAATTTTTTATTTTCCCTGAATCAGTACTAATCCACGATAATTCTGATTTTGAATTATTAGATGTACTAAGCAATGGGAGAAGAAAAGGAAAAGCCAGTTTATTAATCTTTTACTCTGAAAAAAATTAAAAGGTCTTGGGAAATAGAAGGCAAATTAAAACATCAGCAATGTTTTTAAGGCAAACTTTACAAACCTAAAGTCACATGCAATAATAATATTTATTTTATTGAAATGGTAGAACTGTGAGTGAGTGACTTATTTTTCTCTACCAAACTCTCTATGTAAGTACACTACTTGTTTAATTTAAAAATGAATAAAAAGAGTCACTTTTGCAAATTAATTAACTCATAAAAATATCAGGAATTCCTGGGTTTAAATTTCAGCACCACTATTTGTGAGATATCGAGCAAATTAATATCATTTCCGTCATTACCATTATTATTGCCATTGGTATTATTAGATAACATCAGCACATATTACATGCTATACATTCTGTTATGCACTTTATGTACATCACCTCATAGTATCGATCTTCCAAAATATATTTCTTCAGTTGTGACATGGATGAATCTAGAGGACATTATGTTAAGTAAAATTAGGCATAGCACAAATAATTAGGACAAGACCCACTCTAACTTCCAGAAGGAAGTGGGTTTTACTCTCAGCACCCCAAATTTTCTGAAGGGGTTTCCCAGGTGGCTTCAGTCTTGCCCTGCAGTCAGACTTAAGTTTAAGAATCTGTTTTGAACCCTACCCTTCCCTTCCTCAATCATCCTCTAATTCTTTTCACCCTATCCAATGCCCAATCTCAAATCCAGGGTTTGGATTCTCTTATTTCATTTGCATAATCTCATAGGACCAGAGAAAGTCTCGTTTTTATATTATCCCAGCTCTGGGATCTATTCTTGTCCCCTTCCCTTATACTGCTTCTTCTCTTTGCTTGTTTCTCTCCTTGGCCCCATTCTGGCAGAGGCCCTCCCAGAAAACATTGAGAGCTTCATTTGCTAAAATCCTCTGCCATTAACAGTTTTACAATTTTAACTCTTAATCAGTCTTTCACTAAGTTCTATATTGATTCAAACTAAAGTTATTTTTTATGGTCTTACTTGGAACCAAGCTCTGAATGAGGCCCTGTATAAATTCATTGCACAAAATTTACCTTGAAGGACATTAACCTGGTAATGAGTGAAAGGAAACTTACATCTAATAATAATATATAGGAAACATGTTAAAAGAGGCATGGATTAAAGCATAGTTTCTTGGAAATTTCTTCTATTTCCAGGTCTTTAAATTCCATTTATGTAAAGATGACTTCCAATTTACATCTTTAGCTTGGATTTCTCCAGTATACTCCAGTCTCATGAATACAATTGTGTACTCCACGTGTATGCCTGAGTATTTTATAAACATCTCAAATGTTGTATGTCTTCAATTAAACTTTATCAATCTTCTTCCAAAACCTGCTTCCTCTCCGCTCTTTCCCATCTTTCTCTTATATGCCATAACTGAGCAGTCGCCAGCTCTACTCTTAAAACATTTTCAAAATGGCGGCATATCTTATCAACTGCACCGTTACCACCAGGGTCTTGACCTTTTGACAAGGCTCTAGCTTCCATCCTTAATCCACTGAAGTATCTTTGCAATCCAATAGCAGAGCAATCCTCCTGAAACATAGACTAGATGACACACCCTATCTGCTCAGAATCCTCCAATGACCTCCCATCTTAATCTAAGTAGAAGTTAAAATCCTTAAATAGCCCCAAGATCCACACTCTAGCCTCATCCCAGCCTCACAGTGCACATCTGCTCTCATCTCCTCTTAGACTGTGTGACTCACTGCTTTCCAGACACACCAGCTGCTATGGTTTGAATGTTTGTGCTCCCAAAATTCATGTTGTTACCCAACCCCCCAATGTAACGTCTCTAAGTGATTAGGTCATGAGAGCAGAGCCCTGTAATGGGATTAGTGTCCTTATAAAAAAGAGGCCCAGAATGTGGCTCAGTGGTAGAGCACCTCCTTTCCTAGCATGCATGAGGTACTGGATTCAATTCCCAGTACAGAAAAAAAAAAGGTAAAGCAAAGTCACAGAGACCTGTCTCACCCTTTCTGTCATGTGAGGATTCAGCAAGGTGCCCAGTATAAACCAGAAAGCAGGCCTTCACCAAACACAGATCTTCTAGTGTCCTGATCCTGGTCTTCCCACCTCTAGAACTATGAGAAATTAACATATAGGCTATCCAGTATATGGTATTTTGTTATAGCAGCACAACAGACTAAAACACTGACCTTGCACTTGTGCCTTTCCTCCTCCTGCCTGTCCCATCACTTTTGAGAAGTCTCTGATTAAAGACTATTTCTCCTTGAAGCCACCATCCGAACCCTGGAATGCTCTACTACATTTTTATGGTTTCTTTTTCTCCATGGGACTTCTCACCTAACATAACATCTGTACACACTTTGTCAGCTCCTCCACTAGATTATCAACTCCGTGAGAGCACAAATTTTCTTCAACACCTGATGGTAACTTATGGAATGACCAAACAAATGAATAAATGAACAAATGAATGAATGAAGAGCTACAGGAGTTCAAAGGAAAGGTAGCATAGTTCCTGACCAAAAAATAAGGAAAAATTTGTGGTGGAGGCAGCATGTGAGTTGGTCCTTGAAGAAATGGTAAAATTTGTACAATAGAAGATGAAACATGGAAGCTTTCTTTTTTATCAAACCTGAGAACCCCCTTTCCCCAGATGTAACTAAAACACTGTACAATGATATTATAAAATACAGAAGAATTATATCCTTTTGGTATTAATATTAATGATACAATATTAATAGATAGCTAAGTAAAGAATGTTTTTAACATAAAGGTTTTAAATGCATGAAGGAGGAAGTGAACAGAGACTTTTGCAGGAGTTCTGGGCAGAATGCTGGGCACACTCAGCACACTCACATGTTCTAGAAGTAAGTGGGGCTGAAGATGTAGAGAACACACCTTCCCTTTCTCACTAAAGTATAACTCAATATCATAATATGATGGGACTGGGAATATTCTTTTCTCTAAATATGGTGGAAGGGTGATTTTTCTAGTCAATAAGTGCAAAAACTTAAAGGTAAAGAAGTATGTGTGTGTGTGTGTGTGTGTGTGTGTGTGTGTGTGTAGTGAAAAAAGCGATGGAGGAGCTGCTTTTAGGCAAAGTGACAGCAGGCATAACTCCAAGGAGCATTAAGGAGCCAAGAAATAAATGTTGAATGGACAAATTCCCACCTACTTAAAATATACCCTAAGGAGAATTTGTCCCAGCACCTGCTGATGATCCTTTCATTCTCCTAAAACTCAGTGATTTATCTCCTCCATGAGAATAATGATGGACTGATTTTATGTTATCTCTGCAGAAAGATGGCATCTAAAACAGAATGTTATGCTTGAAGGAAGCTTGGGGACTGCTTATTCCAACCACTCATTTTCCAAGGAAAAGCAGTTTCTGAGGAGTTTCTTCAAGGTCACAGAGAAGGTCAGCATCAGATCCTATACAAGGGCCCCAGGCTTCAAGTTCTGTGTCTAGAATTCTTCCCTAGGCTGACCACCATCCACTGAATTGTTTGTTTTAATCAAATTGATATCTAAGATAGGCCAGGCAGACAGTTTAGGTTGGTATATTATCTGATACATCATACAGAGCTTGAATTCTGGCTTACACTTGACTTGAAAGACAAGGTGGCCTAATAGGTGTCCATTTCATTCATTCAGTAAATATTAATAAGCATGTATCATGTGCCAGGCACAGTGTCAGGCACTAAGGATTCAACAATGCACACAGGAGCCATACCCCTGGCTTCAAATAAATTATCTTTTGGTGGAGATGGCAGGAAACAACAAATAAACTTCCTAAATACTGTAATGAGTGATATGAAAGAAGCAAACAATATAACAGCAGTAGGGAATAAGAAAATGACCTTCTTTAAATAAGATGGCCAGAGAGAATTGCTAAGAAGATAGGTCACCTAGACTGTCTAAAACAGGCAAAGGAGTCAGGCATTGGAAGGGTCTCTAGGTGGAGGGAACAGCAGGGGAAAAGCCCTGGGGCAGCACAAAGCCTGGCACACCTCCAAAACAGAGAAGACCTTCGAGTATGGAGCACAGTGAGGGAGGCAGAGGAGGGACCTAGGGGTGGGGGAAGGTAGGCAGGATTCATGAGGCCTAGAGGGTCGGGTTTGGATCTTGAATTTTATAACAAGTATGTAGAAAGAGTTCAAGCATGCAGTAGCATGATTTTATTTATATGTTAACAAAGAGTTTTCTGCCAGGCACACTTCTACTCATTTAAAAAGCTTTTTAATCAAATAAAACAACATCTAATCATCATAATAATTCTGTTAGGTAGATGTTATTATTGTCATCATTTTATAGACAAAGCAATCACAGAACAGAAGATGTAAACATGCCTCAATTCACGTGATTAGTAAGTGGCAGAGCCAGGATTCAAACCCAGGTCATACCATCCCAGAGTATTCACTTTTATTCACTACCCTGTGGGTTCATCAGTGGAGCACGAAATAGAGCAAAGGTGGAGGCAGAGATATTAGTCAAGAGCTGTCACAGGGCCTGGTGGAGAGTCAGTAGTGGCATAAATCACGATGGTGGCAATGGAGTTAGAGAAACTTGTGGAATTCAGATATATTTTGGTGGAAGAAATGATAGTACTTGAAGCAGAGGACACAGGACTGGAGGGAAAGTGAAGAAGGCAAGATGCTTCTCACATTTCTAGCCTAAGTATTGAACTGGACAGATGGTGGCACCATTTGTGGAGATAAGGAAGCAGATCTTAAGTTGGACATCAAGTGAGCATTTGGATGAATCTGGAGCTCAGAGGAATGGATATAAAAATTTAGAAGATAACTGCCTAAAGATGGTTTTTAAGTCCTTGAAAATGAACAAGGCAACCTAAAGGAAGCATTTAGAGAAAGAAAGAAGGTCTCTCTGAGTAAATACCTGAGGGGGAAAAAAAATGACTTAGAGGGTTTGGGGACCTTTTTATTTTTATTATTTATTTATTTATTTGGTACCAGAAATTGAACCTAGAGACACTCAACCACTGAGCCACATCCTCAGCCCTATATTGTATTTTATTTAGAGACAGGGTCTCACAGTTGCTTAGCACCTCGCTTTTGCTGCGGCTGACTTTGAATTTGTGATCCTCCTGCCTCAGCCTCCCGAGCTACTGGGATTACAGGTGTGTGTCACTGCACCCAGCAATTTAGAGATTTTTAAGTGAATGTCCTTTCAAAGGAATCTGAGACACTTTGGAAGAAGCAAGAAAACACAGTGACAGAAAATCCAAGGCAAGAGAGGGCTTCGTTTAAAAAAAAAGTGTTGTTATTATGCCAGATTTGACGGAGAAGTCAAAGAGGGGTAAGTTAGGTCAGCTACATCACTGGATTCCAGGGTCTCCAGAAAGATTTCATCCCCTAAAGACCCTCTCGATCAGCTCCCAGATCATGCTCAAAATCCCAACAAATATCAAATTAAGTCACTTTAATTCTCTAGAGGGAATTGTTTCAAATCATTTCTGGATATTTGATTTCAAAAAAAAAAAGAGGAGAGAGAAATGAGTTTGGGGTGTTGATGATACTGTCAACCAGGGGGAGAGAGAAAGGCATTAATGAGGAGCATGGGGTCATCAAATAGCAACATGAACTGTATTGCCCATTTGCCTGGGGTCCACTCACTGTACTGTCACTTCTCTTTTTCCCTGGAAATCTGGCTGTCATTTAATTTGATAAATAAGTATGAAATCTCCCTTATATCCCTTCAGGATAAAAGCGAATGCTCTCTTTCAACATGATATGTCATTGATGATAAAGTTCTTGACACCTTCTCTTTACAGTCTTTATATCACCACTCTCCCTGAGGATGTATCAGGTTCAAAATTAAGGACAAAATTCTTACTGATATACAAGCACCACATGATGCTATCCTTAACTGACAGAGATATGGAGGGAGAGAGAGAAAGAGAGAGAGAGAGAGAGAGAAAGAGAGAGAGAGAACGAACCAGATGAATTGCATCTTCAAACCAACTCATAGCCCAAGCCACAACTGCAGAAGGGTGCTTTTACCAGAAAAAGGATCCCAATTCTAGTTGGATGCTGGATGGAAGTGGATTCCAGCTGCCTGCCTGGCCCTGAAACATTAGATATCTATTTGTTTACATCATCTTAATTGTTCTTTTTTTTTTTTTTCCTCAGGCCTTGAGAGTACAAGTGTAAAAACTGTTTACCTTTGAAGTCAAATATTTCCATGGCAGTGGATTCTAACCACCTGATTGGAGGTAAAAATACCATTTGTCAAAATTGTTAACTCTAGAAAACCTGCTTTCATGTGCCTTTAGAAGAACAGAATAAAAAGCCATCATCTTCTCCACGACTTCCACTTAGAAAAACACTGATGTTATGTAACAAGTGTCTTAACAATAAAAAATTCTACTCAGAAGAATGAATGAAAGAATTAATTATTGATTGAAAGAAAAATCACACTACATATTGGTTGATTTGATCTAGATTGATCCATGTGTGATTGATCCAGCTGTGATTCTTTCCAGACTCATAAAAGGATATAAGATTAGAAGGATAAGACAGGGGTGCAGGAAAAGCTACAAGAGGCATAAACAAACAGACCTTGGCCCTGGGTAATGGAGGTGACCATGTTCTGGACATTTGTCCTTGTGGAGTCTTTCAGGCAATCACAGCCAACTATTCTCAAAATATTCCCTTATCTGGGGATGAAATTTCCCTGACTCTGCAAAGACAAGGCAGCTGATGACCTCCCTCAGGAGGTATTTTTGAAAAGCATTTCCCCTCTTCAGAACAACCTCCTTTAGAGAAGGTTAGGGTTCCTGGAGAGGCTCCAAAGTGTCCAGCAACTCTGTGTCCCTGAATTCTGAACAAAACAACAAGGAGAAAATTCAAGGAGATTCCTTAAAAAACAAAACAACCTTTCATTTGTAGGCTTATAAGGATTGTAAAGACAATCACTCTTCCTGGGGTCTTGGAACCATAGTTAGTCAATGGTGAAGCCCAAACTGTGATTTTGCTCTCAGGTGGCTGTGCCAAGCAGAAATCCTGTCAATTTCTTTTAAGTTAACCAGTGGCATTTCCACATCAGCCCTAGATTATTTTTAAACCATCCACAGGGTGCCATATAACCAATTGTTCAATAGTCTGCCTCATGGTACTGGTGCCTTGCTAAGATTATGTAAACAGAAGTCAGAATACGTGGTCTTGTCTCAGAACTTTGTGTTTTTCTCTTCTTGCAAGAGAGAGAAGCCTCTTCCACCTCCTTCATCTCTGATTTTTGAAAAATGGTCATATCTGGTATTATCATTTGTCCCTAATACCTTGAAGCACTGTGGAATACAGAAAGATCACAGAAGTCAGATAAAACCAATTCTTGATCTCAAATAAGCTCCTTAACTTCTATGAACCTCGGTTTCCTAACCTGCAAAATGAGTTTAAAAATACCTGCCACTCAGGGTCGCTGTGAGGATCACCACTCCCTTGGCATTTCATTCACGCTCACATCACACTGGAGGCACTTGGCACCCAGTAAATGCTGCTTTCGTCCTACTCTCAGTCCAACCACAAATGACCTTACTTGTTCTCCACAATCCCAGTGTTTGTTGCTGACACACTTGCAGAACCCCCATCAAGTCCTGCTTTGTGCTGTCTTCCATGCTGGAAGGTCCTTGAGAACACTACATGCACAGTGTACCATGCAATTATGTTTCCACTGCCCAGCATGCCCCTTCACATGAAAACCCTCCTTGAACATTTGTTAAGAAGACAAATCTCTCTCTTTTATCATAACAGATCAGAAGGTAAACTTTCCTCATGACATTCTTATTTACAAATCTATCTACAAAGAAAGAAAGGACCGGTGAAGTCAACAGACCCATGAGCTGGAGTGGGGAAGGCACTGGCATTGATGGAGAGCCTCTTATTTGCTAAGGTTTTTATATTCAGATCTTATTTATTTCTTACATCAAGTCTCCTTTCCTTCCATTTTACTGACTCAGAAGTGTAAATAATTTACCCAGGATTATATATGACAGCATTCCACTGTCATATATAAATTTTAAAAATTAATTAAACATTTTTAAAGTGAAAATTGTAAACCTAAAAATAATAACAATAATAACAATTTGATTAAGTTAACTGTGCAAAATGAAAAGGATTTGGGGTAGAAACAAGAAATTGGGTCCAGAGTCACTGGCAATCATTTGTTTTGATCAGTTTTTTATTTTGCCAGACACTATTTGCAAGAGACAACAACGGAATATGATGACAAGTTGGCCAATTTATAAGCTACTACCAATTCTCCTAAAAAGAGGGAGAAAGTAAAAAATAAAACCCAAAAATACAGCTCCCTGGACCCACCAGCTTCCATGTATTTTCTGAAGTTCAAAATCCCATGGTTACATTTTGTCTCATACCAATATGCAAGCCATTTGCCCAGTTGAGAGATATTTGTCCAGAGAGTTGTTGTTTTAAAGGCTGAACTTTGTGCTCTCAGCGGTCTTGCTCTGGAATCAGGAACAGTCTGTTTGACAGAAATCCCTGGGGTTTCACCATCCAGACAAACATAGGGCTCAGGATCACCTCCCCCATCTCAGAAGACAGGGTCCAGAGAACAAAAAAATAAAGCAATCTTTCCCCAACACAAGAGCTTCAGAGTTTCTCTCCAAGTTTCTGCGTTTCAAATTTCTGATTTACTTAAGAGGAAACCCTTATTCAGTTTCTAATGGTCTTTAGCATCTAAGCACAGGTTCGATATGGTAGCACTGCAGGCCTGGGATGGACTGGGGATGAGGATGCTGGGTAAGATAGGAAGAAGTGCTCAATATCAGGGATTAAGTGTCTGAGATTATTTTGAAACACAAGTCGAGCATCCAGCAACCTTGAAATTCTGGTTTCCTCATGTTACATGGGAGGCAGGGTAGATTAGGGACCCTTGTGCCAGGTCCCACCCCGTCTCAATCCCAACTGATATGAGGCTAAGGACTTCCTTTTCATCCTGCCTCTTGCAGTTCTCAGAAGAGCAAACTTCCCTGAAGTATAAACAGCAAGATCCTGGTTTTTTTTTTTTGAAAAAAAAAGATTGCCCAACCATCTTGAGGAGAATGTGCACAGACACTCAAGTTTGACCTATAGTAACCTAGAAGGGAGAATCCCTTATGTAAGATCTCATACGTATTACTAGCATCTCATGCATTTAACATAAAACCCAGGAACAAGCATTTGGCATGTGTGCAATAAGCATTATGGACACAGCACGGGAATCTATCATCCCTCACTTAGCATGAACTACTCCTCACTTAGCATAAAGCCCACCAAAGGAGAACAAAGAACTCAGAAGTGCATATGAGCCCAGACCCACTCTAAGTCTGTGGGCAGATGTCTTTGTTATGATCCTGCTGCACCCTTATCTTACTCCAATAAACTTTCTGCTTCTTTTTTAAAAATATTTCTTAGTTCTCAATGGCCTTTTATTTTATTTATTTATGTGCTGTGCTGAGAATTGAACCCAGGGCCCCACACATGCTAGGCAGGCGCTCTACCACTGAGCCACCACCCCAGTCCTTCTTTTTCTCTTTATCTTGGTAAATTCTTCTCCCGGTGTGTGTACCAGCCATCATCCAAGTCCCATCACAGCATGATCACGATGTCTGGGTTGTTTTACACAGAATGGAGTACATGCTTGATGTAGGAATGTTTCCAATCCCTTCTCTTGTCTCTGTAAAATGAACTTGTGGCTGGTCCTCAGCTCTATGTAACCCTGCGAGCTTGACCCACCTTCTTGGCATCATCAGATGTTCTCTGTTCTCCTGTTCTCCTCTCTTCCCTTTTTCTTTTGGGGACCTTATTTAACATTATCCTCATGTTTCTCAAGTCCTTGTATTTACTTATTTGGGGGGAATCCTGCTTCACTTTACTGTTTTGTTTCTACCTCTCAGTCACCCTACCCCCTTATATTTTCATGGTTTTACATGTAAATTTGAATTTCAAATGGAAAATTTTGATTTTTCAAACAAAGTACTTTATACTTTGGCTCCCAGTCCATGAGGAAGTCTGCCTAAAAATCTCAGTTAATCCCTGGACTGAATTGTCGGGTTTTAGAAAACAGAAACTCTCCTACAAGAAATTCTTAAATAGAAAGACAGCCTCGCTGGTGCAGTTAGGGAGGTAACCCAACCCTATAAAGTGAGGGCAGGCCAGCAATCTTCCAGTTGTACTGTGAAAATGAGTTTTAAAATGCACAATAGGAGTCATACAGTAATTAAGTTCAGGAAAGTTCATTACTGGATAATAAACCCAAAACAGTGTCTTTAAATAAAAATCTCAGGGACATGGTGAATCAGTTTCAATTGCAGAAACTATAGAGCCAGCCTTGGTGTTGGTCAATGGGTAAATGGATAAAAATGTGGTCATATATACAGAATTTTATTCAGCTATAAAGAAAAATTAAATAATGTCACTTATGGGAAATGGGTGTCCTTTCACTATCCTGGTTTGCTTTTTTAAAAAAAATGCTTTAATTAGTGCATTATAGTTATACATAATAGTGGGTTTCTTGACATAATCATACATGCATGGAATTTAATTTGTTCCATTTCAGTTCTCAGTGCTTCTTCTTTCCCTTTCCTCTTTCCTCCCCCTATTCCCCTTCCTCTAGTTTACTGGTCTTCCTTTTATTTTATCTGTTTATCTGTCTATCTATCTATCTATCTATCTATCATCTATTTATTTATTTATTTTTGAGGGGTACTAGGATTAAACTCAGGGGCACTCAACTACTGAGCCACATCCCCAGCCTTATTTTGTATTTTATTTAGAGACAGGGTCTCACTGAGTTGCTAGCACCTCGCTGTTGCTGAGGCTGGCACATACAGGTTAAATTCAATGTGGTGTATTTATACATGTACATAGTGTAATTTTGTCAAATTTGTTCCACATTTCTTCCCTTTTCCCATCCCTCCTCTCTCCCTCTTAATATCCTCTTTCTTCTCCATTGACTTACCTCTCTTTTCCTAAGATCCAACTCCCCACCCTCATTTATTTTTTCATTAATTTTTTTTCATTACTCCAGCTTCTGCAAATGAGAGAAAACATTTGACCCTTGATTTTATGAGTATGGCTTATTTCACTTAGCATGATGTTCTCCTGTTCCATCCATTTACTGGCAAATGCCATAATTTTATTCTTCCTCGTGGCTGAGTAAAACTCCATTGTGTATATGTTCCACATTTTCTTTATCTATTCATCTGTGGGTGGGCTCCTGGGCTGGTTCCAGAATTTGGCTATTATTAATTGTGCTGCTATACACAGTGATGTGTTTGTATTACTTTTTTAAATTAATAGATTTTTCTCTTTTGGAGAAGTTTCAGGTTTACAGAAAAGTTGAGCAAGAAATAGGATTCTCATATATTTGCTCTGCCCCTCTGTACACATGCACCTTTACCCTATTGTCAGCATTTTGACATATTGTAAATCAATGTTGACATATTAACTAAAGTCCATAGTTTATATTGAGGGGAGATATGTGTTTTTACACATATATTGTTTTTACATATATTTTTTGATGAAAATTTTTTTTCATTCCTTTTATTATAAGTGTAGATCTGTAGCTCCCTGGGGCAGGGCTGGCTAGTGAAAATCCTTGAGGGCTGGTACATTGAGAGTCTTTATTTACAAGGCATTAACAATACATCAGGAAGACAAAAGAATATTGCAAACAATAAGCTGACATCCCTGCACCATTGTGAGATGCAGCTCTTTCCCCAGTTCAAACTACAGCACAGTGTTCTCCGTTGCTCAACTTCCATTCTCTTATGCCTAGTGAGCATCCTCTGGTGACACAGGACTTTCTTTAAGAGTCTGTATTATGTTTCAAAAGTTGAATCATCTTGATGTGAGCACCTTTGGAGAATAAAAAAAAAAATTAAGTGTGGAAAAGTTTACTATGAATCTTTGCTGTTATTTTTCCAGACATGTGACTGAAATATTTCAATATGACCCAAGAGTTTTAATTTTCTCTATTCTCAGAGATTTTAGATCTTTTAGGAGATTGATTTGTTAACCAACATGCAGATTTGCAAAGAAAATGAGAAGCATAAAACTAGTTCTAAAATGACCCTCTGGCAGAAATAAATATTTTGAGGAAGCAATGGGGAATTTTATATGCAGATAAATAGTCTTACTTTTTATAAGTATGCATTTTTTAAACGTAGCTGCCTTATGGATCATTAAAATGCATACAAGGTAGACACCTACGAAAATGTTTGTGAAGCCTTGCATTATGGTTAACAATGTGAGTTGGGGCACCCAGTAGTGTTAGTTCTAAATTACAACTCAAAGTTGGTTAACTTCTCTATGCTTGTATACAAGGCAACAATTTTTACTTTACACTGTTTTTTTTTCTTACATTACTTTGTTTTGCTTGGCAAATTGCATATTGTTACTCTTGGGTACTCTGAATTTGTCATTATTTCCCTTTTATACTTTATAGTCCTATGGGTTTTTACAAGCATATCTTATGTATTCACCATTATAGTCTCATACAGAATAGTTTAATTGCCAAAAAAATAATAATACATGCTCCACTTATGTATCCCTCTCCTCTTTTCCCCCCACGCACGCCCTGGCAAATATTGATCTTTTAACTATCTCCACAGTTCAGTTTTGCCTTTTCCAGAATGTTACATAATTAGACTCATACAGTGTGTAGCATTTTTCAGATTGGATCTTTTTATCTAATGATATGAACTTAAAATTTCTGCATATTTTTTCATGGGTTGACAACTCAGGTTTTTGCACTGAATAACATTCCATTGAATGGATGTACCATAGTATATTCATTTACCTATTGAAGAAAGTCTTGGTTACTTCCAAGTTTGGGCAATTATAAATACAACTGCTTTAAACAATCTGAAGCAGGATTGTATGGATCTAAGTTTTCAACTTCTTTTGGGAAATAATAAGGAGATATTTTATTTAGTGAATTGGATGGTCAAAAGTACACTTCTTGGGCTGGGGATGTGGCTCAAGCAGTAATGTGCTTGCCTGGCATGCTCGGGGCACTGGGTTCAATCCTCAGCATCATATAAAATTAAAAAAAAAATAAAGATGTTGTGTCCACTGAAAACTGAAAAATAAATATTAAAAAAATTATCTCTCTCTCTAACAAAAAAAAATACACTTCTTTTTCTAAGGATCCAACAAATTGTCTCCCAAACTGAATGTGCTATTTTGCATTTCCACCAGCAATAAATGAGAGTTCCTATTGCTCCATATCCTCACAACATTTGGTATTGTGAGTGTTCTGAATTTTGGGAATTTTGATAGATGTTTAGTGTTATGTAATTGTTGCTCTACTTTGCATTTTTCAGATGACATATGACAAGGAACTTTTTTCCAGTTTCTTTTTTTTAATTTAATTTTATTTTTTTTATTGTTGGTCGTTCAAAACATTACATAGTTCTTAATACATCATATTTCACAGTTTGATTCAAGTGGGTTATGAACTCCCAATTTTACCCCGTATACAGATTGCTGTATCACATAAGTTACCCTTCCATTGATTGACAAATTGCCTTTCTAGTGTCTGATGTATTCTGCTGTCTGTCCTATTCTCTACTATCCCCCCTCCCCTCCCCTCCCCTTTTCTCTCTCTACCCCTTCTACTGTAAATCATTTCTTCGATTTGTATTATCTTGCCTTACCCCTCCTTTCCTCTTATATGTCATTTTGTATAACCCTGAGGATCGCCTTCCATTTCCATGCGATTTCCCTTCTCACTCCCATTCCCTCCCACCTCTCATCCCTGTTTAATGTAAATCTTCTTCTCCTTCTCAAACTCTTCGTCCCTACCCTGTCCTTGTTTACTCCCCTTATATCAAAGGGGTCATTTGGTATTTGTTTTTTAAAGATTAACTAGCTTCACTTAGCATAATCTGCTCTAATGCCATCCATTTCCCTCCAAATTCTATGATTTTGTCATTTCTTAATGCAGAGTAATACTCCATTGTGTATAAATGCCACATTTTTTTTATCCATTCATCTATTGAAGGGCATCTAGGCTGATTCCACAATCTTGCTATCGTGAATTGTGCTGCTATTAACATCGATGTAGCAGTGTCCCTGTAGCATACTCTTATTAGGTCTTTAGGGAATAGACCGAGAAGGGGAATAGCTGGGTCAAATGGTGGTTCCATTCCCAGCTTTCCAAGAAATCTCCATACTGCTTTCCAAATTGGCTGCACCAATTTGCAGTCCCACCAGCAATGAACAAGAGTGCCCTTTTCCCCGCATCCTCTCCAGCACTTATTGTTGTTTGACTTTCTAATGGCTGCCAATCTTACTGGAGTGAGATGGTATCTTAGGGTAGTTTTGATTTGCATTTCTCTGACTGCTAGCGATGGTGAGCATTTTTTCATGTACTTATTGATTGATTGTATGTCCTCCTCTGAGAAGTGTCTGTTCAGTTCCTTGGCCCATTTATTGATTGGGTTATTTGTTATCTTATTGTCTAATTTTTTGAGTTCTTTGTATATTCTGGTTATTAGGGCTCTATCTGAAGTGTGTGGAGTAAAGATTTGTTCCCAGGATGTAGGCTCCCTGTTTATCTCTCTTATTGTTTCTTTTGCTGAGAAAAAACTTTTTAGTTTGAGTAAGTCCCATTTGTTGATTCTAGTTGTTAAATCTTGCGCTATGGGTGTCCTATTGAGGAATTTGGAGCCCGATCCCACAGTATGTAGATCATAACCAACTTTTTCTTCTATCAGATGCCGTGTCTCTGATTTAATATCAAGCTCCTTGATCCATTTTGAGTTAACTTTTATGCATGGCGAGAGATAGGGATTCAGATTCATTTTGATGCAAATGGATTTCCAGTTTTCCCAGCGCCATTTGTTGAAAATGCTATCCTTCCTCCATTGCATGCTTTTAGCTCCTTTATCAAATATAAGATAGTTGTAGTTTTGTGGATTGGTTACTGTGTCCTCTATTCTGTACCATTGGTCCACCCGCCTGTTTTGGTACCAGTACCATGCTGTTTTTGTTACTATTGCTCTGTAGTATAGTTTGAGGTCTGGTATTGCTATACCGCCTGATTCACACTTCCTGCTTAGCATTGTTTTTGCTATTCTGGGTCTTTTATTATTCCATATGAATTTCATGATTCTTTTATCTATTTCTACAAGAAATGCTGCTGGGATTTTGATTGGCATTGCACTGAACTTATAGAGAACTTTTGGTAATATCGCCATCTTGATGATGTTGGTTCTGCCTATCCATGAGCAGGGTATATTTTTCCATCTTCTAAGGTCTTCTTCTATATCTTTCTTTAGGGTTCTGTAATTTTCATTGTATAAATCTTTCACCTCTTTTGTTAGGTTGATTCCCAAGTATTTTATTTTTGGGGGGATATTGTGAATGGAGTAGTTGTCCTCATTTCCATTTCAGAGGATTTGTCGCTGATATACAGGAATGCCTTTGATTTATGCGTGTTGATCTTATATCCTGCCACTTTGCTGAATTCATTTATTAGTTCTAATAGCTTCTTTGTAGACCCTTTTGGGTCTGCTAGGTATAGAATCATATCATCTGCAAATAGTGATAATTTAAGTTCTTCTTTTCCTATTTTTATGCCTTTAATTTCTTTCGTCTGTCTAATTGCTCTGGCCAGTGTTTCGAGGACTATATTGAACAGAAGTGGTGAGAGAGGGCATCCCTGTCTTGTACCAGATCTTAGAGGGAATGCCTTCAATTTTTCTCCATGCAGAATGATGCTGGCCTGTGACTTATCATAGATTGCTTTTACAATGTTGAGGTATGATCCTGTTATCCCTAATTTTTCTAGAGTTTTGAACATAAAGGGATGCTGTATTTTGTCGAATGCTTTTTCTGCATCTATCGAGATGATCATATGGTTCTTATTTTTAAGTCTATTGATGTGGTGAATAACATTTATTGATTTCCATATATTGAACCAGCCTTGCATCCCAGGGATGAATCCTACTTGATCATGGTGTATAATTTTTTTGATATGTATTTGAATCCGATTCGCCAGAATTTTATTGAGGATTTTTGCGTCAAGGTTCATTAGAGATATTGGTCTGTAGTTTTCTTTCTTTGAAGTGTCTTTGTCTGGTTTCGGAATCAGGGTGATGTTGGCTTCGTAGAATGAATTTGGAAGTTCTCCCTCTTTTTCTATTTCCTGAAATAGCTTGAAAAGTATTGGTGTTAGTTCCTCTTTAAAGGTTTTGTAAAACTCTGCTGTATACCCATCCGGTCCTGGGCTTTTCTTAGTTGGTAATCTTTTGATGGTTTCTTCTATTTCCTCTATTGTTATTGGTCTGTTTAGGTTGTCTATATCCTCCTGGCTCAATCTGGGCAGATCATAAGACTTCAGGAATTTATCTATGCCTTCACTATCTTCTATTTTATTGGAGTGTAAGGATTCAAAATAATTTCTGATTATTCTGTATTTCTGAAGTGTCTGTTGTGATATTGCCTTTTTCATCCCGTATGCTAGTAATTTGGGTTCTCTCTCTTCTTCTCTTCGTTAGCATGGCTAAGGGTCTGTCAATTTTATTTATTTTTTCAAAGAACCAGCTTTTAGTTTTGTCAATTTTTTCAATTGTTTCTTTTGTTTCGATTTCATTAATTTCAGCTCTGATTTTAATTATTTCTTGCCTTCTACTTCTTTTGCTGTTGTTTTGCTCTTCTTTTTCTAGGATTTTGAGATGAAGTATGAGATCATTTATTTGTTGGTTTTTTCTTTTTTTGAGGAATGAACTCCAAGCAATGAATTTTCCTCTTAGAACTGCTTTCAATGTGTCCCATAGATTCCGATATGTTGTGTCTGTGTTTTCATTTAACTCTAGGAATTTTTCAATTTCCTCCTTGATGTCTTCTAAAACCCATTGATCACTCAGCAACCTATTGTTCATTCTCCAAGTGATGCTTGATTTTTCCTTCCTTCTTTTATCATTGATTTTCAGTTTCATTCCATTACGATCAGGTAAGATCTCTACCCCTTTGTATTGTCTAAGAGTTGCCCTGTGACATAATATATGGTCTATTTTTGAGAAGGTTCCATGTGCTGCTGAGAAAAAAGTGTAGCTACTTGATGTTGGGTGGTATAGTCTATATATGTCAATTAAGTCTAGGTTGTTAATTGTGTTATTGAGTTCTATAGTTTCCTTATTTAACTTTTGTTTGGAAGATCTGTCCAGTGGTGAGAGAGGTGTGTTGAAGTCTCCCATGATTATTGTATGGTGGTCTATTAGACTCTTGAACTTGAGAAGAGTTTGCTTGATGAACACAGCTGCACCATTATTTGGGGCATATATATATATATATATATATATATATATATATATATATATATATGATTGTTATGTCTTGTTGGTGTATGGTTCCCTTGAGCAGTATGAAGTGTCCTTCTTTATCCCTTTTGATTAGCTTTGGCTTGAAATCTATTTTATTAGATATGAGTATGGACACTCCTGCTTGTTTCCGCAGTCCATATGAGTGGTATGATTTTTCCCAACCTTTCACCTTCAGTCTATGAATATCTTTTCCTATCAGATGTGTCTCCTGTAGACAGCATATTGTTGGGTCTTGTTTTGTGATCCATTCTACTAGCCTGTGTCTCTCAATTGGTGAGTTTAAGCCATTAACATTTAGGGTTATTGTTGAGATATGGTTTGTTCTTCTATCCATATTTGTTTATTGATGTTACTAAACCTGATTTGTTATCCTCTTTGACTACTTTCCCCCCTTTACTGTCCTACCTCCCATTGTTGGTTTTCAATGTTATTTTCCATTTCCTCTTCCTGTAATGTTTTGCCAAGGATTTTTTGAAGAGATGGTTTTCTAGCTGCGAATTCTTTTAACTTTTGTTTATCGTGGAAGGTTTTAATTTCATCTTCTAACCTGAAGCCTAATTTCGCCGGATACACGATTCTTGGTTGGAACCCATTTTCTTTCAGTGTTTGAAATATGTTATTCCAGGATCTTCTAGCTTTCAGAGTCTGTGTTGAGAGATCAGCTGTTATCCTGATTGGTTTACCCCTAAATGTAATCTGCTTTCTTTCTCTTGCAGCTTTTAAAATTCTCTCCTTATTCTGTATGTTGGACATCTTCATTATAATGTGTCTAGGTGTGGATCTCTTATGATTTTGTACATTCGGCGTCCTGTAGGCTTCTAGGATTTGGGATTCTGTCTCATTCTTCAAGTCTGGGAAGTTTTCTCGTATTATTTCACTGAATAGATTGTTTATTCCTTTGGAATGGAGCTCTGTGCCTTCCTGTATCCCAATGACTCTTAAATTTGGTCTTTTGATATTGTCCCATAATTCTTGGATGTTCTGCTCATGGTTTCTTAGCAGACTTGCTTTTCTTAGCAGACTGTCTGTGTTCTTTTCCAGTTGAAATACTTTGTCTTCATTGTCTGATGTTCTCTCTTCTAAGTGATCTACTCTGCTGGTAGTATTCTCAATTGAGTTTTTAAGTTGGTTTATTGTTTCCTGCATTTCTAGAATTTCTATTTGTTTGTTTTTTATTACCTCTATCTCCCTGTGAAATTGATCTTTTACTTCCTGGATTTGTTTGTCAATGTGATCTTTCATTGTCTGATTTTGCTGTCTCATGTCTTCCTTGAGACTCCAGATCATCTGAAGCATATATATCCTGAACTCTTTATCTGACATTCCATCTGTTGCAGCTATTACCTCTTCTAAAGTTGAGTTGACCTGCATTGCTTGTGGTCCTTTCTTTCCTCGACTTTTCATACTGCTCGCGTTTCTTTCTGCTTGGTGCAACTGTTGTGTTTTTGAAATTTACCCCCTATTTATTTATGTTGCTCTTGTATAGTTGGAAAGTCTCCCTTGCAGGGCGGGTAGTGGCTGTGCTCCTCCTCTAATTATGGTGGTCTGTCTACCACGCTGATCAGTCGCAGGTCTGCCCCCACTGCGGGCACGGGAGGTGGCTTTGCTCTGCCCCCACTCCAATTGTGGTAACGTAACTACCACGCCCTGGGGTCGTAGGTCCTGATCTGGATGTGGGTGGCGGCTCTGCTGGGTCCCCACTCCAATTGGTGTGACATGTCTACCACGCTGGCAGACCTCTAGGTCTGCACAGCCCCCACTCCCAATGGGGGTACCTGACTACCTCTCCAACGGGTCGCTGAGCCCCCTCCGGACTCGGGCGGCGACCCGGCTCCACCCCCACTCCAACTAGTGTAACGCGACTGCCTCGGTGTTACGTGTCCACCACGCTGGCAAGCTACCTGGCCTGACTTGCCAGTGGGCGGCAGGTCTGCCTGCCCTGCTTGCTCAGATGACAGCTCTGCACAGCCCCTACTCCAAATGAGGTTACTTGGCTACCACGCCGCGGGGTCGCTGGTCCTATTCTAGGCGTGGGCGGCTACTCTCTTCAGCCCCAGCTGCGTTTGGGGTGTCATGATACCACGCCGGCTGGTCACTTGGCCTGCTCTGGGCGCAGGTAGAAGTTCCACTCTGCCCCCACAGCACCCAGCAGGACCCTGATTGAGAAGCAGTCACTGCCGGTTCCCTAGCCTTGGGCCAAAGCAGCTTAGGTAGCTGAAACCCCGCCTCTCTGATCCCGATACACTCTCCGCTGGGAGCTGGCTCCAGTGAGCGACCCCCACGGGTTCCCCAGCCCCAGGCCAAAACTGTTCCGGGAGTCAGAACTCAGTCGCCCCAAGCTCAGCGCACGCTCCACTTGGAGCTGGCCTCCACCGGCAGTCTCTGCAGTTTCCTCAGACCTGGGCCAGGTTAGCCCTGGGAACCAGAATCCAGCTGCTCAGTGCCCGGCGCACGCCTTGCCAGGCACAAGCCCCTAGGAGTATTCTCCACAAGATCCCCAGTCCCGAGCCTGAGCAAGAAATCTGTCTGCTAGATGCAGGCAAATACCAGCCTGAAATCACCTGTTCCGTAGTTGAATGAGCTGAGATCGGTAGAACATGGGGATGATTACATCATCTCTCCGAAATGGCGGCTGCTGTCCTCCTCTGTGGTCCGACCGGTGTCTGGAACCAGGCTGGACCACTTCTCTCCTCTGTCTCAAAGCAGGAACTCAGCACTAAGGGCTGCCAATATACCACTGGCGGGAGCCCCCGAATCCGTACCGCTGCTCCGCCGCTCCGGCACCCAGCCGCTCCCCGGCACGTGCCACAGACTCCAGCCGCAGGGCGATCACCTGTCAGGCTATGCGACCCTCCGTGCGAAGACATGGAGCTCCCCCAGTCGAACTTCGCACGATGGAAATCTGTCCACTAGATTCTGGAGCACCTCAATTTCACTGGAAATTCCCAACAAGATAGCCTTCAGCCATTTCACATCGCCTTTCTCCCGCTTAGTGACGCAGCGCACTGGGGTGATGCACTCCCTTCACCGCCATCTTGAAAACCTCCTTTTTCTTTTTCTTTTCTTGTCTTTCTTTTTCCCATCCATATATTCTCTTCAGTGAGGCATCTGCTCAGATTTGTTACCCACTTATTCTTTTTTTAATTGGAATGTTTGTTTTCTTATTGTTAAATTTTAAGTGTTCTTTGTATATTGAGGATATAAGTTCTCTTTTTAATATGTGTTCTTGCAAATATTTTTACGAATTTGTGCTTTTTTTTCATCCCTTAGTATCTTTTCACAGAGTATATATTTTTAGTTTAATACATCTTCACTTATCCAATTATTCTCTAATGGAACATACCTTTTATGTCATTTATGAAAAATCATTGCCTTACCCACACTTATTCACTTAGATTTTAAAACTCTCTTAGATTTTCTTGTACATTATCTTACAGATGATTTTAGTTTTGAGTTGTATATTTAGGATTAGTCTTTGTTAAAGGTGTAAAGTCTGTTGCTAGACTCAATGTTTTTTTATGTGTGCATGTTCTGTTATTTCACCACAATTTGTTGAAGACTATCCTTTCTCCATTGAATTGCCTTTGTTCTTTTATCAAAGATCAATTGACTAAATTTGTGTAGGATTGTTCCTGAGCTCTCTATTCTGTTATTTTGATCTACTTCTCTATTCTATTGCTAATACCACACTGTCTTGATTATTGTAGGTTTATAGAAAGTCTTGGTTGGGTCAGTCCTCCAACTTTGTTTTTCTCTAATAATGTATTGGCTATTCTGGGCCCTTTGCTTCTCCATATAAACCTTGGAATAAGTTTGTTAATATTCACAAAACAACTTGCTGGTATTCTGATTGGGATTATGTTGAATTTGTGGATAAGGTTGGGAAGAATTGATATCTTAAGAATACTGTCTTCCTATCCATCAACATGAAATATCTCTCCATTAGAAGTTTAATTTCTTTCATCAGAGTTTCATGGCTTTCCTAATAGACATCTTGCATATATGTTATTAGATTTTTACCCAAGTATTTACCCTAGTAAATATTTGGGTGTTTTATTGTGTGATCTTAATTTAAATGATTGTGTTTTTAATTTCAAATTCCAATTATTCACTGATGGTATTTAGGAAAGTAATTGACTTTTTAGATTAAACTTGTATTCTGCAACCTTGCCATAATCACTAATTAGTCCCAGGATATTTTTTTGTTATCAGTTCTTTGGCATTTTCTACATAAACAATCATGTTGTCCACAAAGACACTTTTATTTCTTCTTTTCCAATCTGCATGCCTTTTATTTCCTTTTTAAGTGCACATCATCTTTATGTCACGTTTGCTTCCTTCTGAACATTTACTCTAGTGGTCATATCTTTATTTTTTATTTTTACTAACTATGGACACATTTGATTTAATGTGTTTATAAAGCTACTTTTGCATTTCAACAGGAGTTCCAACAACTGTGGTGAAACAATTCTCTGGGGGGTAAGAGATATGTTAGGGAAATGACAAACTGAAATCCTCACATTCTTGTGGGATTCGGTGGGTCCAAACAGTGGCAGGGAGGCACATTTATGAAAGAAATCCAGTTCTGTGAAAAATATTTTATGCTTTGTCTAGATACATAATTGCTTGTTTATTCAGAAAAGATATTTGATAATGTCCAAACAATAAATTATGTAGGTAAAAATTCCTTTAAAAACAGAAAAATAAACTTCCCTTTAAAAACAGAAAAATAAACTTTAACTTAGATGGCATAATTTACCAAAATTGTGTTCATATGAATGAAATATCACAGGTCCACAGGCAACAATCAAAAACTAAATAGAAACTAATAGAAACACTAAGACGTTATGCAAGTTAGAACTTGTGACAAACTGCACAGTTGAAAACTGCATGTGATCATTAAGGAGGGTACAGCTACTCTGGAAACCAGAAAAAGGGAAGTAAACTGTAATTCTACCTCAAAAGGATAGAGCAGGAGTCCTACTGTTGGCTCAAATAATCTGCCAGCACATTTCAAAACAAAAGGGATGTGGAAATTATAAGCTGTCACTGTTATTGACAACTTCCTTCTAACCAGAACCCGAACTTACACTACTACATCTGAAACAAATGTGTGTGTAGGTAGAGGTGTTGGAGAGATGGCCAGCCAGTGGCACACTGCTGCTACAGTTGCTGATACCATGGTCTCTAACAGATATGTGACCTGGGCCAAGTAACCCTTACCCTCTACCTAAAAGGGTTACTGTGCCAGCATCAGGGAGCTGGTTGGAAGCAGGGAAGGGGAGGAGAATATTATAATAGCACATTTTGAAAATCTGAAAGGCAGTTGAAATTCCAATCCTGATCAAAACCAGTAAGAGATTCCACTAAATATCCACAAGGGCTTGCTGAAAATATGTGAAGTTCATGGGCAGTTCAAATCTCAGAGTTGTTTTTGTTACCCAGTTTAGGCCTATAAGAACTTCCGTGAAGCCCTTAGTTATTTGCTGAGAAGACAATCGGTTCACAGAAATGGACTAACATGTTCTCAAAAAAATGAAGCAAGAGTGAAAAAAACTCGACAAACCTCTCATTGCTATTTTATCCAAAGTTAAGAGCAGAATTTGGTGCCAGTTGAATCTGAATTTGAACTTAACTGGTTTCATGGCAATGTCTCTGAGCTTCAGTTTCTTAGCTTTTAAGATCGATTGTTTATGAGGATTAAATGATTCTCTGTGCATTTATATCTGGCAGAAACCCACCAGTGCATGGTGAGTACTGTGTACTGCCTGGCATAGGATCCATTCAGCAATGGCTTTCTCCCCACTGTGTGTCACTGTTTAACATCATGGGTCAGTTCTCTCAATGATCAAACTTACAGTGTCGCTGAACCAGAGCTGCTTTCCACTGACCCACAGCCCTGTACAAGACATTGCCTGAAGAGAAGGAGGAGTATAATTTGGAAACCAAATGACTTTGAGACATATAATCCAGACAGAAACTGAAATCACTCTGTGCTCTGAGATCAATAAGAAATTTTATTGAGCCCTGCCTTCACTTGGAGGGAAGTTCAATGTTCTATCTATGAATTCTGCAAAAAAAAACCTCAGGATCTCATGGACACTTCTGGCTTCAGGCCCATGCTTCTGCTCACTTCCAATTTCGCTTGAGGCCCATGTGCCTTTCTCTCACCCTTCTCCAAGTGAAACTCACCCCAGCCCCACCCCCATTTGTAGAATTCTTTTTTAAAGAAAACTCATGTAAACCTTTGTGTGAGTGGCAGCAAAAGCAACTGAACATACAATATTAAGCGTCTCAAGCTTAAAAACATCTTGCTGCTCACCTTTCTCCAAAAGCTTCGGCCTTCCTCCTATATCCCAGAACCTTTTCTCTCCCATATTCCTACAAGAGTCTCCTCACCTTATTTACAGAGATTTCTCTCTCTACTCACTTGGCCCTAAGACTTCTTTGGCATTTCCAGAAAGACGTTCTTGTGTTTGAATGAGCAGAGAGCCTTTCACTTGGAATCGCGGAGGGTTGGTAGAAGCTATGACATATTATTTTTTCTTTCCCTTGCCCATTCCTTAACAGTCTCTGTAAGTAAAGGAAATATCGCAGAGATTCATTTTCCCACTAATAACTACTATGCTTTAAGCTCCAATGACAGAACTGACAATTCATGAATTTGTTGTTGTTGTTGTTGTTAAATTACTTATTTTTAAGAAGTTTTAGATTTACAAAAAAAATTTACCATATTTCACAGATTTTGCCCCCTAACTCACAGGCACAATTTCCCCTATTATTAGTACCTTGTACTAGCATGATAAATTTGCTATAATTTAGGAATCAATATTGATACATTATTATTAACAGAAATCCATAGCTGGCATTAGGGCTCACTCTTTGTTTTGTGCACCTTACAGGTAATGACATGTGTTGATCTTACTGTTAATACAGAATAGTTTCACTGCCCTCAAAAGCCCATGTGTTCTACCAATTCATCCTTCCCTCCCTAACCACCAATCCCTAGCAAACACTGATCTTTTTATTTTTATCTAGTTTTGTCTTTTTTAGAATGTCTTATAGTTGAAATCAAACAGTTTGTAGACTTTTCAGATTGGCTTCTTTCTCTTATCAGTATGCTTTTAAAGTTTTTCCATGTCTTTACATGGCTTAATAGCTCATCTTTTTCTAGTGCTGAATAATATGTCATTATCTGGATGAACTAAGTATGTATGGTTTATGTATCCATTCACCTACTAAAGGATGATGATATCTTGATTGCTTTCAGGTTTGGGGTTTTGGTTTTTTGGGTTTTTTTTTTTTTAGCAGTTACAAACATGTCTGTTATAAACATTCACATATGTTTTTATGTGGACATAGATTTTAAAATCACTTGGGTAAATACATGGCAAGGAATGTGATTGCTGAATTGTGTGATAAGAACATCTTTGGTTTTATGAGAGACCACAAACTTTTCCAAGTGGCTGTACCATTTTGTACGCCCACCAACTATAGATGAGAGTTTCTATCTACATCTTTGCCATCGTTTTAGATTTTTGCCATTCTACATTTGTTTTTCACATTAGTTTTCTTGTCTTGAAATTTTTCAGTGGTCACTTTGTTACATGTATTAAAAAATAAATAAATAGGAGCTGGGGTTGTGGCTCAGTGGTAGAGCACTTGCCTAGCATGTGTGAGGCACTGGGTTTGATTCTCAGAACCACATATAAATAAATAAATAAAATCAATGTCCATTAACAACTAATAAAAATATTTATAAATAAATAAATAAATTTTAAAAATCCCCAATCTCAAATTTCAAAGAAAGGTTTGCTATCATAATCTTCCCTTTCTTCTCCTTAAATAGATGTATTTTCCAGGCATGACTCGTACTAAAAAATATGTTATTTATTCCTTTCAGTGAGTGGTTTATATAGTTTCAGAGGTTCAGTCCACGGTTGGCCATTTCTATCACTTTAGGTCCAAGATGGGGCAGAACAGCAAGGTAGAAGAGCAGAGAGGAAGGAAGTGGTTCAATTCATGGTAGCCAGGAAGCAGAGAGAGATCAGTTTAAGTCTTAAATAACCTTTGTTTCATCTGGTTACATTTAAAAACATATTCACAGTACATGGCAATGAGGAACAGGGTTATGCTTAGATTAGAAAAAGGAGAAGGATTTCTCATCAAATTAAGGTGAGAGCCATGATTTTCCAGGTGATGAAAATATTGCATTTTACTATATAAAACACTTTTCTTTTTCTTTTTGTTCTCCCCTTTTTAGTGGTGCTGGAAATTGAAGCCAGGGCCTTGAGTATGCAAGGCAAATCCTGCATTATCAGTTTCATCCTTAGCCCCATCAAATTCACATTTAAACAAATGTGGGTACATTGTTGTACAGCATAATTGGGGCTCGTTAGGTAGATAATTATATGGGGTAAAAATGGGAGTTCATAACCCACTTGAATCAAATGTATGAAATATGATATGTCAAGAGCTATGTAATGTTTTGAACAACTAATAATAATAATAAAAAAAAATCCATTTGGTGATTTTACAAATTTAACCAGCTTCAAATAAAAATCATTAAAATTTTAACTGCAAGTAGAAAGGTTTACCTCTAAGGTAAAGTGAAGTTTCTGTATTCAGAGATACTTGGAGAATATAAAAAATTTAAAAATTCATATTTTATAAAATATAAAAAATTTTGTAATCTTCACAAATATCTTTAAACCATAACTATTTTACTTACAAAGGGATATTTTGTTGCCATATGTCTTCCAAAATTAAATCCCCTAATTAACTCTGATCATCCTTCACAGCTATATACACCAGTGGAAAAGAGAAACCTCAAATGACTTATCCTGTTTTGTGCAATCTCACTTGTGTTTTGTTTTGGTTTGGTTTTGTCCCCTTGAAATGCTATTGCATAATCCTCGAGGTTAGAAATAATGCCCCTAAGGAACATAGTAGCAGCTGAACGATAGGTCTTCTCACTTTTGTATATTTTCCTTCTGTAAAATACATAAAACAATGGTAAGAACAGAAAAATGGACCCTATAAACTTTCATTTAAAGAAACAGACAAAAGCTGAAGACTCTAAATTGTTTGTAAACAATGTATAAGAAATTATGGAGAAAGGCAAAGAATGAGAAGGGCCTAGTAATAAATATCAAAACTAAGAACTCTGAGGCATGTATGCCCAATGGAAGGTCTTAAAAGAGAGATGATTAAGTATGAATTGGAATAGATGAAATATGAGACATAAAAAGTGACTGTAGGGACCCGCAGAAGGGACATCTCAAAAAGCCTGTGAGCAAGCCAGGCTTGGTGGCATACGCCTGTAATCCCAGCAGCTCAGAAGGCTGAGACAGGAGGATCACAAGTTCAAAGCCAGCCTCAGCAAAAAGGACACACTAAGCAACTCAGTGAGACCCTGTATCTAAATAAAATATTTTAGAAAGGGTTGGGGATGTGGCTCAGTGGTTGGACGCCCCTGGTTTCAAGCTTTGGCAAAAAACACCTGCTAAAAATGGAAGCATCACCTGTGTAGACAAAGGCTGTGTCCCTTGGTAAGAGTAGTCTATAAAAAAAAATCAGGGAAGCCCAGGGCCAAGTATAAACACCCTCCTGAACCAGGTTAGGATCAGAGAGGAAGAGAAGGTATGACCATAGAAGCACCATACAGGAGCACTCCAGAGTTTGTTGACAAAGAAAAAAGGAATTCTTTGAATAGTGAATCCTGGAGAGGAACTTCCACATGTCCTATCCACAGGAATTTCCTGAACCTCCAAGGAAACTTGAATTCATTACAGTAAGAGAAAAAAAGAAAAGGAATATGCTCACCACACACCAGGAAACCCAGGTAGAAAATAGCTGTTCAACTCTCCCACAGAAAATTTAAATTCACCTGGAAAATGTTAACACAAAAGAGACAAAAATGTAAATTTAAATCTTGATAAAACAATCACAACTCTGAGAATAGACCACAAAGCAAAAGTACAAGAACTTAGTGAAGACATGACCAAATAGTAGAAGGATATAAAACAGAAATTGTCAAGAGGAAAGAGCAAAATAGAAGGAGGGGGAGAAGACATTCAGAAATCAAAAGTAGAATAAAAGAAGCACAAAGAAGAATAAACACCACAATAAGAGCCACAGGTGGTGGAAATTTTTTAAAAGCATACAGAATAAAACAAATAAGGTAAATTATATTACAAAAATATACATATATAAAAGACAGGCAAAGAGATTTAACCTGCTCATAACTTTTCTTCCCAAAGAAGAGAAAACTCCAACAGTGAAGCAAATGTTTTCAAATATAATTCAAGAAAACTTTGTCTAAAATAGAAAACTCAAATTCATATAATAAAAGAGCACATTGCGGAAAAACAGTCCAAGAATAGTCAAAGCTGATACTCTAATAAAATTATTACACCTTAAAAATAAATAAATAAAATGAAAAAGAGCCAGGCCTTGTAACACATGCCTGTAATCCCAGCAATTTGGAAGGCTGCATCAGGAGGATTACAGGTTTGAGGCCAATCTTTGTATTTTGGCAAGACTCAGCTGGGACATGGCTCAGTGGTAGAGAGCCTCTGAGTTCAGTCCCCACTATGAAAGAATAAAAGAGAGAGAAAGAACAAAAAAAGAAGGAAAGAGGGAAGGAGGAAAGAAGGAAGGAAAGACAGAAGGAAGAAAAGGAAAAATATCCTTTGGGATGTCAGGCAAAAAGAAAAAAGAAGAAAAGTCAAGTCACTTATAATAACTAGAAAATCCAATTGACATTACAGATGCCCCTCTAGTAGCAATGGAGTTGCATTCTTATAAACTGTGATAAATTGAAAATATCATAAGTCAAAATGCATTTAATGTGCCTCACTTACCAGACATTACAGTTTAACAACTCAGTACAGTGCAGAGCTTCAGTTGTTAACTCTGGTGATCATGTGGCTGACTGACAGCACCCATTTACTGCCACTGCCCAGCATCACGAGAGGGTATTGGATCTGGTCACTAGTCCAGGAAAAGATCAAAATTCGAAATTCAAAGTATGGTTTCCGCTGAATGCGTATGACTTTCACATCATCCTCAAGCCAAAATACCATACATTGAACCACTGGGGACCATATGTATACTTCTCCTTAACAAGATCATCACCAGGAAACAGAGGAACAAAATCTACAAGATTCTCAAGCAAAGAATTTATAAGCCTCTTTGTTATATCCAGCCAAATTGACCTCCAGGCATGAAGGCTGAACATTGTTGAATATTCAAAACTCAATTTATTCTTCATATAACTCTTTCCTTAAAAAAAAAAAACCTTTAAATGATTAGTTTCTGCTGGTTTCTTTTTAAGATGGCTTCTAAAAAGTTTTAAATCATTATGTGGCTTGCAGTGAAGGTCTTTTCAACTGTACTGACAGGACAGTACTATATAAAATTCATAAATAGCAAAAACCAAACAAAACATCATTTAGACAAATCATATGACAAGTTGAGGAAAATATATTTTCAACTTATATCACAGATAAGAGCTTATCATTTTGATATGAAAAAACGTCCTTAGAAATTGAGAACTGGAACAACAATACAAAAGTTAAATAGGTAAAGGACAGAATTTAGAAGAAAAACAAATGGTCCCTAAACATCTAAGTGTAATATCTTCACTATCATCAAAGTAGAAATGCAAATAAAGCTATATTAACAATCAGTGTGTTATCATTGAGATAGACAAAATCCAAGAGTAACTGTATGCTTTATTGTTGATATAGGTGGGAAAACAGATTGCCGCATGCATTGCTAGTGAGAAGAACAATCAGGCAATATTTATCTAAATTACAAATGCATTTGCCCCTTAGCCAGACAATTCCCATATGTATGTTACAGGTATAATTGCACACATATGAAAAGATATATGTACAAAGTTATTTATTACAGCAGTGCTTATATTAGAACATGTTTGGAACAACTCAAGTGTTCACCAATAGGGAACTGATATTATAGACCATGGGGTATTTATTTGCTTAGTGGAACAACAGGCAACTGTACAGTGACTGAAATTCTTTGTCTATTAATATGAAAAAAATGTCTCAGCTAGGTAAGTGTAAAAGAGCAAGATACAGTACCAAGTATACGGTAGGTACATTTGTAGAAAGAAAGGAAAATAAGAATTAGATGAATCCATATTTGTAACAAAAAGGCAAAAAAAACTGTACAGATACTCATAAAAGTACATACACATAAAAGTCAAAAGAACAGTGAAGAAGCCAGTATGACTGAAGTGGGGAGACAAAGGAGGAGAATAACGAGATGAGATCAGCAAGATTAAAGGTGACTCCACATCACACCATTTTGTGCAGGGCCTAGAGACAACATTGGCTTTGAGAGTTAGATGGGACTCCACTAGAGGATTTTAAGATAAGGCATGATGTCATCTAACTTGTGGTTAAAAGAAGCATCTTAGCTGCCGTATTTATAATAGATTGTAAAGGGGTCAATGGCAATAGCAAGGGACCCATTTAAGAGGCTCTTGCAATAATTCAGGTGCCAAATGAGAATATCTCAAACTAGATAAAAGTGATAGGATTCTGGATGTGTTTTGAATGTCAAGTTACTAGAATTTGTTACAGGATTGAGCATGCAATGTGAAGAAAAAACAAGACTCAGAAATGATTCCCTGTCACTAGCACTAGCTTCTTTCCCTTCTAGGTGACCTTGGGCACTGATAACTCTGTGCACCTGGGATCTACGACCATCTTTCTTCAATAGATGTCTGAAGACATTTAGTGAGCCCCAGTGTGTTCTTATCTTCCCTCCTTGTTTTTTTATTCTTCCTTGATCATGATTCTTCTATTTCTTTTGGATTTCAGAAGAGCCATTGTTAGATTAATTTCAAAACTACCTTGAGATCAAAGATGAACTGAGGGAGATGGCTTCACTGTGTTAACTGACTGTCCTTAATAACACTTAGCACTTATTTAGAGCCTATTACATCCTAGGAAATACGGCATTGAACAAGACTCAGCCCTTGTCTTTGAGGAAATTGTGGTCTAGAAAAGCATATAGACTAATAAACAAAAAAAAAATTCCACATAACATGATGTGAACCATAGGTTAGTCATGGAAACATAGAAGGAATACCTATCTCGTTTTAGAGGATTAGAGGCACTTCCTACCAGAATATGTAGAGGAGTATGAGAGGATTATCTGATTTCTAAGTAAAGGCTATAATTTTATAAAAATTAATGCTCTAAGAAGAGCATTGATTATTCTAGGAAATACCATAAACTTAATGAAACTAAGTCATGGTGGGTAAGAAGCATGTTGAACGGTGATAAGTTGCTAGAAAAGGGGCTAAATCATGAAGAACCTTGTTAGCCATGCTGAGTTGTTTGGAATTCAGGCAGATAAATGTGTAGCCAATGTCGGTTTGGGGATTGGAAATGGAGTATGAAGATTGGTAAGAAATCATACCAAAACATGATTTGAAGATTAAAACAAAAGAAGAAGAGATATTAAGATGGGAAATGTTAACTGACCTTTTGAAGCATCACTTCTTAACTTAAAGTGAAACTATTCTTTAAAAAGTAGAGATAATGTAAGACACTTTGAATCTCTTCAGTCTACAGTTTTCAGGTCAAGCATGGAAGTGAAATGTGGAAATATCAAATATTGCAGATATTGTTGCTTGGAATCCATTTACTTCTCCTCCCCCAGCTCCCAACATAGTATCATCTGATGAACTCTAACTAGTTGATCAGATCTTTTAAATATCACTTTATTATACTAAAATAAAATAAAATAAAAAGACCAGGCCTAATATTTCCCTGGTCCGACAAAAAAAGTTAAGCTATAGAAGCAAAAATTAACCTTGCTTGTTTTTCATTAATGTTAAGTGAAACTTGGCTAAATGTCTTGAAATTATTTCTAATAATCACAAACAAAACTTCTAAAACTGTATGATAATCAATTTAATTAATTATCTGATATCAAGGAAAAATGCCTTAACATATGAAAACAGTATATAACCAATTATTTTAAAGGATAAAGAACATCTAATTTTTTGTTTTATAAGCCATCCTACAATGATATGCCTTTGAACTTCTTACCACTTTCGGTTTGAGACTTTTTGAATATTTCTGAGACTTTCTGAATACTTCCTTTTACTTTATGAAAATAAACTATTTAAATTGTCTAATTTCATCTGATTTTATTTTTGACATTGTATGGTATCAGAAGTGGGATCCAACAAAATTCTCTAATGAGCCCCAAGGCTGGTTAGTAATTGGGTGCTGGAACCTACAGAGTAAATTGCGGTTTCTTGCCCACTCAAGAGTTCTTAAATAAGTATCTTTTAAATCTTACCTCTTTGTTTACATAAAAGGGTTATTCTGTTTGTCTAAGCTTGACATTCTATGGTCCTCTTCACCAGATGTGAGAAAAATAAGAGATGCTGAATCTATTAAAATTCAGACTAATCCTTAAACAAATGAGAAGTTATACTCTATTTCTGTATAATGTGTCAAAATTCATTCTACTGTCAGGTACAACTAATTAGGACAAATTAAAAGGTAACAAAAATTTTCAGAGTAATCCTTTAAACTCACTTCTTAAATTGTCTCAGTACCCTTTGAAATCTGAACTCATACACAGGCTCACTCCTAACACTGAATAATAGTTGAAACAGAGGAATATGATTCCAGGAATACTGGTCCTTGTAGTTCTCCCATTCTACCTATCCCATGGATAGTGATGGAGAATTACACAAGGTCTTAGAACTTGTATAATTAGAACTACAAATAAAATTGTTATTCCAAGATTTTTAGTATTGCCTAACCCAAATTCCCCTTTGGATGTACCCACTGAATCCAAGTAGTTCATAATAATGGAATTATGCTTACTTTTTCTTCCTCCCTCCCTCTTTCTCTACCCCCATTTCTTTTTTTTTTTCTTCTTTTCTTTCTTTTGTTCTTTCATGATATTCTTGTAGACAAAGAAAACCAGTTTTTGTTTACTTTCACTTGGAAAAAACAACAGACTTGAACAGTAATATCTCAGGGATTTGCTATTACTCTTTCATACTCTTTACAAATTTTACATCAAGATTTTAAAAATCTGATAATTTTTTTAAAAATTCAACTCTGAGTTTGTTCATGATTTGCTCCTTTTCTCTTCATTCAAAGAGAACTCAGAAACTGGTTCAATGCATTTGCTGCCACAGTTGGTTTTAAAGGTCATAAAGCCTTTCAAGACAAACGTTAACTCTTTTTATGAGAAGTGAAACGTTACCCAGGTCACGATTTTCTTTCTGTCTCCAAAAATAAAATAAAATAAAAACTATCCAAAATTATCAGAAATTGGTAAACTAAAAAGACAACTCAAAGTATTGCTAAAGTCGCAGGATATTGCAGGCCCTGGGTTCCCAATTTTTTCTTATTGTCCTCTCCACTCTATGAATTGATCAAAAATAGCACTGAAGAAACTCTTTCTTAGGAAACAAAACATGAAAGGCCCTTACTGAACTTGAGCAGGTTTTACAAAATCCTCCCACATTAGCACTTTCCAATTACTCAAAACTCTTCACACTGTTTGTCCTTGACAATTGGCTTTGTGCATCTTCACTCAAGAGCATGAACAAAAAAGAAGACCTATAACTTAATACAGCCTACAGTTGGATCCCAGGGCAGGGCATATCCAAATTGTCTAAAAGTAGTAGCTGCAGCCACTGAAATTGTAGAATTCTCTTCAGAGCTTGATCAAGAATATGATATGTGTCTGCAAGCTTCTTATGCTATAAAGAGTTTATTAAATAGATAATATGCACAACATTCTTCAGCTAGCAGGCTGAGAGAAGATTCTGTTTCTATTTTTTTTTTTCAGTACTACATATTCATTGCTATAACTCTCAGGAGTCTGCTATCCTTTTACCAATGCCTAACAAAGAGATATTCACCATTGTGTCAAACTGGTTTCCCAAAATTTACTCCTAGATTGAATTCCCATTGTAATCCAGTTACCATTTGACCATTAACTAATCCAGGACTGGTAATCAATGTTGATGAATTCTATGCTAAAAATTCTCTATTTAACCCAACATGAATTACTAGAAAGAGAATTTCCTCAATTTTTCAGCTCAACCTGTGAATTATTGTCCTCACTCCAATCTGTGAATTATCCAAAGATAAACATAAATGTATATACTGATTCAGATACACTTTTGGAGTAGCCCATAATTTTGAACTTGAGTAGCCTTCCAAAAATGGTATACATTATCACTTTTAACCAATCCCCTGGATACCTGCAAATTCCTGTTATAAGAACCAATCATTGCAAATGTTAAATGACATCCTTATTCTCACTTTATAAGCCATCTGTGATGATGTATCTCTGAGCTTCTTACCATTTTTTGATTTGAGGTCTCTCAGGTCACGATCTATATTTCCTTTTATTGTACAATACAATTTTTTCCTAAATTCATCTGAGTTTATTTTTGGCACTTAGAAAAGCTTTTCTGGAAGCTCAAACTAATTTAGTCTTCCCTTTTGTAAATTTTCATAGCACTTCATAATTTTACCTTTTGTCACTTATCCCAATTGTAATGAAAAAAGAAAAAAACTACATATGCAACTGTTTGTTTTATTTTCATTCCCTCACTAGATCTAAGTCCCTTGAAGGCAAGGACTGTGACTGTATCATTTACACAGGTAGATGGTAAGCTTGCTACAAATGACTAGAACCAAAAATATAATAATTATGCCTCTTCCTGTCTCTGTGGGGTAGTCTAATGGAGGAATCATTACAATGTGCTCAACTTAGAGGAAAGCACATTAAAACCAACTGTATCTGATTCTTGAATGTGATCTCGGATGAGGTATCTTTCTTTGCAGATGAAGCCTGGACACGCTGCTAACAGCCACGTGATGGAAATGCATCAAGACAGGGTATATTTTTAGATATAGCAAATTACTGTTCCTTTATGCTTTCAGATTTTCATCTCTGCAAATGAGTTCTCCTGTTCTCAAACATTTTTCAGAGTAAAGTGAGATTGATTTTTTTTCCTTATGAAGAAAGTAGATATCTTTAAGACAAAGAGCATTTCTCCTTTTATCTCCACCCCAGCTCAGAGGTTCAAAGAGCCCTTATTGGATTGTTTGTTGTTTTTCCTCAGGATAAGAATGGTCTTCCAAAATTCTGTAATGACACTGCAGACTCAAACTTGGATAAGAGAAACCAGTCTAAAGAGAACAAAATATTTGACTGAAAGATTAGTCAGGGACATGATGTTCTACAATGGTACAGTAAATAAGAAACTAACCCTTCATAATTATAGGTTTTTTCCTAAAATTTATAAATATGATCAATCATTTATGTAAAAATGAACTGCACACTCTCTCAAATCAATACAATTTATATCACTTCTTGAAGATGATGGGAGATCAAAGACAAACCCAGCTTCCTGGGTTAACCAAGAGTGTGTCAACCATGTTGTCAGCTGAAACCTGTCAGCAGAGATGATGAGTTTCATAGAGAATCCAGTTTCATGGAGGGGGAGAGGTGGGGACTAGAAAGGTGGCATAGGACCTGTATATCAGCATCCACAAGGAACAAATAGACTGGAGCTTAGGAAGGAAAGTCTATCCTTTTAAAAATATTTTAAATACAATTTTATATATATATAAAATTCTGTAATGCAAACACCAAAAATTAAAACTTGATATTTACATCTTGATTAATAATGATACAAAAAATGTTTCAGAATTACAAAAGAAGGCTAAGATTTTGATAGTTAGTCAAAGAAGGCATAGTCCTAAAAAAAAAAAAATTAAAAAGGGCCATTCATTAAATTGGCCCCAAAGTAACATAAGTACAAGGAACATGGCTGAATTGGTGCACTCTTACCTTTCATCTCTTTTTCCCTATTTAACTTTTTTCTTTGCAGTCAAGCACAATTTACACAGTCCTGGTTCTATGTCTATGGTAG
Organism: Urocitellus parryii; assembly: GCF_045843805.1. NCBI lineage: Eukaryota > Metazoa > Chordata > Mammalia > Rodentia > Sciuridae > Urocitellus > Urocitellus parryii. The sequence goes on along the minus strand of NC_135541.1, from coordinate 84,615,120 downwards.
GCAGAATAATGGCTCCCCAAAAGTATCACATACAAATCTTTTATAGTTCTGGAGACTAGGAAGTCCAAGATTTAGAGGCCCACCTCTAGGAAGGGCCTTATTGCTGCATCATTTCATGGTGGAAGGCAGAAGAACAAAAAAGTATACATAATCAAGAAGAAAAGGAGCCAACATGCTTTTATCAGGAACACACTCCCACATTAACTAACCCACTTATGAAATGATAGCATCAATTCATTCATGAGGGTGCAGCCCTCATGATACAATCACCTCTTAAAAGTTCTACTTCTCAGCACTGTTGCATTGGAGATTAACTTTCCAACATGGGAATTTTAGAGGACATATTCAAACTATAACATAAGGGTTTAAAAACTTTGAAATGGTAAGATTATCTCGGATCATCTGGAGGGGAGGCAATCAAATCTCTTTAATTCTTAAAAAATTCAAGAAGGCAGAGGGAGATAAGTCAGAAAGAGGTAACATGACAGTGGCAAGACCCATCATTTTTGAAGATGGAGGGGACAGGCCATTAGCCAAGGAAAGCAGCAGACTCTAGAAGCTGGAAATGGACTTGGGTTCTGCAATTGAAAGGAGTTGAATTCGGCCAACAACTCAAAATAAGAATAAATTCTCTCCTATAAGCTCCAAGAAGGATTAAGCTTCCCAACATGCTGTTTCAGCATGATGAGACCATGATGAAGCTCTGACCTACAGAATGATAAAATAGTAAGTTCATGTTATTTTAAACCACTCAGTTTACAGCGATCAGTTATGGTAGCAACAGAAAACTAATACAATGTCTTTGCTCCTAACTTTTTCTGTGTTTGCAATGTTCTTTCCTCTTCCCCATTCTTCTTAATCCCACATCCTATGTGAAGAAATCCTGACTTCACTGATCTCCCCTACTCTGTATTTTATTAGCAGGTAAATTTAAGTCAGCTATTTATTTCTTCATACCTCTTTTCTAGCTCCATAATGAGATTGCAAGACCTTAAGAATAAGGATGGTATATTCATAGCTGTGGTCCCTTGCAAAAATGGTCACAAATCCTTTCTCTCCCTATATCCACACTCTTGCAATGTGGCTTTGAAGAGATTCTCATCAAAAGGTGAAATATATTCCTCTACCCCTTGACATTGGGTCGGCCCTGTGTTGTGCTTTGACCAGTGCACATTAGCAAACGTAGCAGAAGCAGAAACTTGACTCCAAGATCACCATCATGTGAACAAACCTAGGCGAGCTCAGCCCTTCAAGAGATAGTCCAGCCACCAATCAAGTGCCAGGCAGTTGTGTGGACCATGGACCACCATCTCACTACAGACTCATGAATGGATTCAGATGAGACCAGCCGAAAACCCAACCAGAAGTCTGCATCCAAAGTGCTAACCCATAGACTAATGAGCTAATCAATGATGGCTACTTTAAAATCACTGTTTGGGCACAGTTTGTTAAATTACAAAAGCCAAATTACATATAACTTGATGTTCTACACTGAGCTACTGATGAACAATTTTTGATGATGATGATAATTACAACAATGATACAGTATACTAACAGCTAGCAAAACAAGCAGATCAGTGGCATTATTTCCATATCTAAATGCCAAGACAATTCAGAATATATACGTTAAGGACTTTCAAAACTTTTGTTCAAGTTAATTAGAAAGCAGAGTCTAAAGATTTTAGGTTGTTATATATATACACCAGACTCGATTATTGATTTTCATCAAATCCAAAAGAACTTTGTGCTGAGCTTTTATATTGGTAACTTTTAGTATATCTATCTTTCATTTTGTCAAATCACTGGAAGGACCCTGAATGTCACTGGGCTGTCAATTCTAAGTATTCAGATAAGCAGACTTTGGCTAAGATCTGCTTCAGACTATCAGATGAGCAAAACACAGCCAGGAACAATTTTTTTTTTGAAGGTAGAGTTAAAATGAAAGACAACCATAGTTTACTTCTCATCTGAATAGTCTTCTCTGAAATCTTTTCAGTTCCCCAAAAAAAGAAAGGAACCAAAATGATTGTACTTGTGAAAAGTTTTTAAGGAAATTAGGTAGTACATTAGGCCTCAGTATTTAGCCTGAGAACACTTAAGTAAACCATACTTCTTTCAGCTTAAATTGCATAAAAAGTGTTTGGGATGAGGTAGGAACAAAGGAGATAACAGGGAAAAGCAGTAAGAGGGCAAAGTCATTTAAATTATGTTGTATTCACGTCCCTGTGTGCAGGGAGGGACACCCCTAGGTAACTAGGCTTGCTTCTCTGTTGGTTGTTGTGGGTAAAGCTTTGCCAAGCTCACCCCTTGACTGGTTAACTGAAACATCACAGGCCGAGGCCAAGAAAGATTTTGTCACCCATAAGCAGAAGAGATATTATGTAATGATAGAAATTAGACTTGAAAGGCATCTCCGAGTTGATTTGGTAAAGCTTCCTGCACTACACAGACATCCTCTCCAGAGCTCATACTTCGTACCCTATTTGAATTCCTCAGGTGTTGGGGAAGTCACAATTTCCTGAGACAGCCCAGACTATTTTGAGCATGTATAATTGAGATAAAGTTTTTACTCATATTAACCTGAAATCTATCTCCCACCCACTGAACCAAATTCTGCTTCTAGAACCTCACACCAAACCTTTGCTCCTTCTTGTGCAGTTTGGTATTGTGTTTACATACCTAGGCTTTGGAGTCAGCTAGACTCCAGTTTGACAGGTAGCTCCCTCCCTTGCCAGTGACCTTAAGCAAGCCCGCCTCTCAAGTAATCAGGAGTCTCAACTATAAAACTGAAATCATAATCTTTGCCTTATAAGGCTGTGAAAATTAAATGAGGCAAAATATATAAAGTGCATAGTGCAATGTCTGACTCATAGTACATTATCAATAAATGGAAGCTAGCACCATTATTATGCTTGACAGCCTTTCAGATATTTGAAAACAACCTTACTTTTCCATGTAGTCCTCTCCTCTCCACACTGATTATCTCCTTCTTCAGTCATACTTCATAACATGGTAAAAACTATTCTGTCCCAGATTTGGAGAGTATACTTGTTTACTGCTTAACTCTGCAGTTAGGGTCTAGATTAAATGACCCCTGGCTAATGCTCCCTGATACAACTGGTAATTTATCTGTGGCCAGTAATGAGGAGGAATTTCTTCTAATTGATGAAACTGGATAGAAACAAAGTTCCATGGCTCATTTGAGTGACTCTACCATAAGCATGCTTGACCCAGTTCAAAAATCACAGGCTGTGTTCTTTGAAAGGAACATGCCATTTTCTCTCTTGACTGACCTATAGAAGAAGGGATTTTTGCTATATGCTCCTAAAATCTTACTCTATCTTTCAGAGCACTCCTTAGAGGTAGCATGAGTTACCTGGTAGTCAGGAAATAGATACTTGTTCAAATTCCTCAATGAGGTGGAGCTAATTTAAGAAGGTCTTGAGTAAAAGAGATGTAGTTTCTTTCCTTCTCCTCTCCATGAACCAGTGACAGCAGGTCAACATGTTTATAACCATGATCTGACTGGTGGGGAGGGAGTTAGAACCTATTCTGGCACTCACCTTAAGTTGAATTCTTTGACCTCAACTTTATCAGTAGTAGAGGTAATATTTTGATTCACCATCTGCACACTTTCTGTTCTTATTTGTCACATGTTTCGAAACTCAGACCGTAAAGAGGGTGTTGATCTTGGGCATCACCAGACCCCAGTATGTTCGAACCATAACCTAGAAACAATCCTACTGCGTGGGTGCTGCTGTGAGAAGCATCATCTCATCTCTGATGGAGATCCAGCAGGAGCTCCATCCCAGCAGAAAGCAACCATGGGAGGGATTGGAAGAGAAAGAGGACTGGTAGGTTATAGTTTTTTACATGTTCACCTGTTCAGACTGTGAGAAATCCAAGTAGTAGGGGCCAGACAAAATCCCATTTCTGAACAATAGACTTATAACACATGTCTTCTAAATATTGGAAATTACACGAGGACCTATTCATTTTAACCTGCAGTGCAGCTAGCTGTGTGTTATGAGAGAAACTCTACCAAGTCAGTAGAGAGCAGCACAGTGAAAAACCACATATCATCTGTGTGGATCAGCACTACATGTATTTTTTCAGATAATTTTTCCTTAATGCCAAGTTTTCTCAGCCCAATATCCTTCAGGATGGTCATGCAAACTACTTCTGGCCCATGAGATGTAGGAGGTCCTTAAAGGGAGTTTTCTAGAATTTCCTCTCTTAGGAAAGAGAGACAAGAAAATAAGAGACTTTTTGCTTCCTTCTGTTTGGGGTGCTGTTTTGGGATCATCACCACTTGGAGTCACAGCAGCTGTCTTGGAACTGTGAAGCAACTGCATTGGGGTCTGTGGAGCAGAAGAATGAAAGTACCTGCGTCCTTAATGACATCATTCTGCTAACAGAGAAATTCCAGAAGCATCTACCTTCAGACTTCTGTTTTGTGAGATGATCAGATGTGTTCCTTGTTCTAGCCACTTTGGGATAATCTTTTTCTTATAGTTGATCATATTCTACTACAAGCACTCCTGACAAATACTATGTGTCACCAGGCCTCCTCCTTATAACATCTCTCACCAGCACACACTTGTTTTCATATAGGTTATTAGACACACATATATGTCAATATATACTTTCTGATTGCAATTATGTGCAATCAAGTATACATACAGGCAAAAGAGAAAAAAACAGGTAGATGAGTACAGAAAAATGTTAAGGATGGTAATTTGGGGGAAATTTGGAACTATAGATGATATAATTTCTTCTGTGCTTCTATGTTCTACAAATTTTCTGTGAAAACAGACATGTCTTTGGATAGAAAAACTAAATTTTATTTTAAAGAAACAAAACTTTCACAGAGCAAATGTTGTAGTAATGAGGATTTCACAAAACTGTCACTTGGCTAAAGGCAAGTATCTGTTACAGAATTACCACACAAAGGATGCTACATACTTTGCTACTCACTGAAAATAGAAAAAATGGTAAATGGGCCTAATTTATCCCAGGAAAGATTAAAAGTTAAAGCATCTTCTATCTAGTAAAAATAGCAAAGAGTCAGCCTGAATGATCATTAGCACTTTTTCCAGGTCCATCTTCTGGTGAACTGACAAGGAGAGGTAAAGATATTCCCATAGTTATTTATCCCAGGGTTCCAGCAAAAGTTCATAGCTATTGATTAGCAATGTTTAAGCTTTTACCAAACAAAAAATACACTACTTCTCTGTGTATGGCCCTGAGAAATAATTGTACATTCTTTTTTATAATTGCACATCTTGGGTAATTCAACCTTGAATTTAAAATAGTAATTAGGACTGAAGCTTTTATTGTCACTCTAGTCAGGATGAACAGAGCTTGGATAGGGTAGAAGTATCACCCTCACAACATGTAATATATACACCTGGCTCATCATCCCATACATTATTATGGGATACCTAAATATCCTTTGGCAAGATATAAGTTGGAAACCAGGGTTTATTCCTGGGTCTACTTCATTAAGAGAAAAATTAACGTGCAAGGGAAAGAAAACCAAATCTTTTTTTCTTAAAAAAATTATTGCTGTCACTCAGGGGCAGGTGGCATATGCCTATAATCCCAGTGGCTCAGGAGGCCGAAGCAGGAGGATTGCAAGTTCAAAGCCAGCCTCAGCAATTTAGCAGAGACCTAAGCAATTTAGTGAGAACCTGTCTCCAAATAAAAAATAAAAATGGCTGGGGATGTTGTTCAGTGGTTAAGCATCCCTGGGTTCAATTCTTGGTAGCAAAAAAAAGAAAAAAAAATACTGCCATCAATTACAAACACATATTAAATATATAGTGTATTTCAGATAGATTATTACAAAAATATGAAAGAGTATTTGATGTTAAAAAATTCAAAGGGATGAAAAATAAACCTAGAAGAAACAAAGCCTTTCCTATCTAGTTTTGAAGACAAGACACACACATTAAGAAACAGATAACACAAAGAGGAAATATGTGGTAAGATCCAAGTGGTGCAAGGGTTCTATGGAGGAAGAAGTTATTTATGGCTGGTGGGGAGTTCCAATGAGGAGGTAGAAACTTAAGGAGCCTCTATGGATGGGAGAATGGAGGGGGTACACTGTGAGAAGATGATACAACCCTAGAAGGCCCTTGAATGAGCCAAATTCAGAAGGCAGCACCTACACCAACTAGACTGTAGCTATGCATGTAAGTAAGGGAGAGGTAGATTTGGGAATTTAGGGAATGGCTTCATGATGAAGGGAATTCCACATTAACTTTAAAAATTCTGATTTTTATCCCACATTGGGGTAGCTACAACCTCATGCTTTGGAGTCAAAGGTTTGAATTCCAGCTTCTCCCTTTAATTTTTACATAACCTAAGGCACAGGTTACTTTTCTCTTTTTTTAATATTTTGTTTTAGTTGTAAGTTGGACACAATACCTTTATTATTTTTTTTTAATGTGGTACTGAGGATCGAACCCAGCACCCTGTCTGTGCTAGGTGAGCACTCTAACCACTGAGCCACAACCCCAACCCCCGCACTAGTTACTTTTCTTCCTTTATTCTTTCTTTTCCTCTCTTTTCCATTTCTTTCTTTCTCTTTCTTTCTTTCTTTCTTTTTTTTTTTTGGTTTTTGCTTGACATTTTAAAAATTTCCATTATAAAAATTTGCAACAATACCCAGAAGTAGAGAAAACCATGCACTGTATCCCCACATACCCATCACTGTCCTTCAACAACAATCAATGTCTCATCTGCACTCTTCCTACTCTCTTATCCCCATCATCCTTACCTATTGCATTAGGTCTGATATGATAAGTATCTGCAGAAACCCTGTGTGGGGTACTTGTCTAAGAAGTCCTTGGAGAAGGCCTATGTACACACAGTACTGCCCTTAAAGAAACTGGGGTCCCAACTTGAGTCTCATAATTTAAAAGGCCTGCCTCCACTCTCCTTGAACCACCCTTCCCACAAGGAAAGGAATTCCAAGGAAATGTGCCACCCCAGAGCCTGTGTTTCACTCAACAGGTGCTGGTGTTTGAAACCCTGGAATCTCTCACCCTACTGGCTCAAGGCCATTTCCAGGGTGGCCCTGTGTATGCATCACTAGGTCCTAAAGATGGATAAGGTGGCTGGCAGAGAGGGAAATGAGCGTGGAGCTTGGACCTGTGGGCCGAGTAACACACATATGCATGAGGGCCCTTGTGACATTAAAAGGGAAAGTAGGAGGGAAGAAAAGTTCCTTCCTTTTTCCTACAGACCAAGAGCTCCATGTGTAGCTCTATTCTCATCCCATAACCCATCCACCCTAAGGACAGGCTTCAAAAGTAAGGGACACTATGCTTTTTCTGGGTGTTCTTAAATTTAAAGGCATGTCACTGATGCCCTTTGTCAAGTCAGCTGGTAGGACTGCCAGAGCCAGGCAAGCATTGTCTGAATCCTGAACACTGAAATAAAGGCCACCGATGAAACACTGAATTTGCACTGCATCCTTAGTTCTATTACTGCACATATCTTTTCAAGATCTTTCTCTGTCAGTGGGTTAAAGTAAGCTCCTTCTACCTTCCTCGACTCCATCCTATCCTCCCAGGTATCCTCCTGAAAAGAACTATTTCCCCACTGAAGAAACCTTTTCTCCTGATTCTGACACCAAGGGAGCCTTGTCTAAACTGGAGCTTACCTTGTAGCTTGTAAAGCAAAGACCACTCTGTACAAAACAGAATTTTGCTAATTCACATACTTCTTTTTGGAAAGAGGGATGTGCTAGGAATAATACCAATTGCATCCTAGAATTTACCATTAAAATGCACAGGAAGGAAGTCGGTTGGTATATGTCTTAACAGGCACATAAAAGAAAAAAAATAGAAAAGACTAAGTAGGGCAGCTCACAACAGCAAGTAGGATTTTTTTTTTAATTCCTGAGTGGATAATATGTGGTTTCATTTAAATAAGAACACAATCTCCATTAACTTAATTTGTCAAAGCAATAACTCCAATATTCACAGCTAGTGCTCTACTAAGGCATTTTTAGACACATTATTGCTATTTTGAAATTAAAAGCGAATCAGTCCTGTGGAGTTAATTACTAGTAAATTAATCTAAAGTAGGTCTCCCATGTGGCATGGAGCCAGAAGAAGAGATTCTCAGCGCTAGCCTGAAGCAACACAAGCTACCGGGTATAGACTTTATATGTGTGGCAAACATTTACAGGAACAGCAGGAAAAATTGTTTGTATCACAAGGATAAAGTCCTAATTAAAAGAAGACCTTTTTTGACAGAGATTAAAGAAAGTGTACCCCAGGCCCTCCAAATGTAAAATCCTCAGCTCTCTCTTATGACAGCCTTTTCCCCAATACTTACAGAAGGGAAATTATACCTATTTCTTTTTAAAGCTGGTATACGGGACTTATTTAAGTAGAAATATTTTAAGAAGGCAAAAATAAAAATTGCAGCCCATAAAAAGAATTTACTTTATTTTCATCATTAGTGCTTTGGAATAACATAAAATGTAAGTTATTCTCTATTATAGGGTCTGGGAGTGGGGGACAAGAAAAGGAGAGACCGAAGAGGAAAAAAACTCCAAAGAATAGTTGTTTGAACTTTAATGAAATATCTGAATCAAGGAAAATGGGAACAGATAAAACTTTAGTAAGAAAGAAATGGTGCATGCACAAGGGACAGATCAATAAAATGACTGCTGATTTATTATTGGTGGTGAACATAATTGTTTTATTTTGTTCTACTATGAACATGTCAAAGTTTCCTAGGACCCCCACAATTATTCAAATGTACGAGAGTGCAACAAGTAAATTGGTTTTGTTCCTGAATTACGCTGTTACTTGAGGCTGTATGGTCCCAGATTTGATGTAGTTAACAGTCTAAGATTATTAAAATCACTTTCTTCCCATTTTAATTTTATAAGGTAATTTCACATGATTTTGCATTTCTAACATTTCTAAATAAATTTAGTAAACCAATGATGAAAATGACGACCCTCAAATAATAAATTTGAGAACACAGTCCCATATGAACTGTTCATTATATATAACTGAGTTTGTTACACCTCTTTCAACAGATATGATATTAATTTTAAATGTCATGATAATATATATGAACTACATAAAACAGTGTTACTTTATAATGTGTGGCTTGTTTAAACTCTAAAAGAGCACAGATGGCTTTGCAGAGTCAAACCATATTATTAATCCTTCTTGACTGTGGTTCTGTTTGTGAGATAAAGTCCCTTTGGGAGTTTTCTCAAAAATTAGGTCAAGACAAGAAGAACTCTAGGTAGCCAGAGGTGTCTCTGTGTCTCTTTTCAAATAATTGAAGGTCATTTCTTCTGGTGTCTGGAAGAAGTAAAATGTCCTTGTCTAATGGGTATTGCTTTAGTATACCACATGCCCAATGAGTTCTAGCATCTAGGAGCATGCAATAGCAGCTAATATTAGCTATGCAATTATGATATTATTAGTGTTTCATTATATCATGTGCATTGAGATATTTTAAATGTTAAAGAGAAAACAGAAGGACTTATTCTCCTTAGCAACCATTATAGTACAGAATGTTCAAAGCTGCAATCACACTCATAAGGCAAATAAATCGGTTACAAAATGAGGGTAACAACAAGTGTGCATGCTTTAGAAAATGTGAAACTGGTACCTAAAATAGATAATCCTCTTGTTTGTTTTCAAAATTCCATTTCTGGCTCAGACCAACTAGTAACAAACCCGAAATTTTTCACTTTAACTGTCAATGCTGATTTTCAATCTTAGAGGTGAAAAAAAAAAAGGAGTGTAAAATAATAACTTTAGTAGTTTTTCTTCACTGGCTAAGACTCTCATTCAAGAATGACTTTATAAAAGCCCTTTTAAGAATAAAGGGCTTGAGGTCTTAATGGCAACTCATGCCGGTGTGCACATCTGTAGCTTCGCTCGTCCAGATTAATATACAAAGACTAAACTTTAACAGAAGGAAGCATTATCAGAGATAGGTTACTTTCTCAAATATTTTGTGCATATTATTCCTTCCTCATTATTACTTCCTTTGGCTCATGCACACTTGTGGCGCTTCATATATATTATAAGACAATGAAGGTAGGAAGGGTTATATGTTATGACAGCTCTTTTTCAAAAACAAACTGTTGAAATAAATTAATAGGTTCTTTTTAAACGTCAGTCTTGCAAGTTCTTGCAGTCTCCAGTGTGTTGACTGAAGGATTCTCTAAAACACAAAAACAAAGGGTAAAAATAAGGTGGCCGTCCACAATGACTTCGGGACCCCATTTAAGAAAGACCTTGGTTCAGGTATCAGCGCACCAGGGTGGTGGAGAAATCTTCGCACGGGTTTATTGGGCTTCCCAGTGGGAGTCTTTGCTGGGGCAGGGGATACCTTACAAGGGAAGGAGACGATGGTGGCCAAAGATGTTGGAAGCCCACAACTTCGCTCCCTCCTGCCCTGGCCGGGTCACCAGTGCTGGCCGGCCGCGCGGGTGCCCAGTTGTGCCTGGGACATGGCAGGCACGGCTGTGGCAGCAGCGGCAGCCGCAGCCGCGTCACCAACACCCGGCAGCACAGAGCGCACCGAGCGGCGGAACTCCTCGTTCCTCCACGTGTAGAGCAGCGGGTTGAGCGCCGACAGGGCGCAGCACAGGAGCCAGCTGGCCGCCTGCACCCCCCAGGGCACTGGCAGCGAGAAGCCGCTGGCCAGGCTCACCCACACCAGCGGCTGTGTGGCCAGCAGGAAGACGCAGCAGAGCAGCAGCACCGACAGGCCGCTGAGACGCCGCTGCGCCCGCCGCGGCTGCAGCGCAGGAGGCAAGGGTTGGGCCTGTGCGGGGTGTGCCGTACCGCCCGGACCCGGCGCGTGCGGGGCGGCCGGGAAGGCGGCAGCGGCTGCAGCGCACCCGGGCAGCTGATGCAGCAGGTGGAAGTTAAGCACGCTGACCCGCTTGACGCTGACGCGTACTCGGCGCACGATGCCCAGGTAGCAGTGCAGCAGCAGCGCCGTCTGCGCCAGCAGTGCCGCGGCGGCCAGCAGCGCTGGGTAGTGGACTTGCGGTGGCTCGGCTCCCGGCCGCGGCGCCCAGGGCGGGAGCAGCAGCACGAGGCCCAGGGCGAGCGCCCAGGACAGCGCCAGCATTCCCGCCGTGTGGCGCCGCTGGTACAGCACCTGGTAGGTGGCAGGCGCCCTGGTGATGAGCAGGTAGCGGTTCAGGGCCACGAGACAATGGGACAGAAGGGACACCGTGAGCCCGAGGCCCAGCAGCCCGCCCCGCAGTAGGCGGTAACTACCCCCAGCGGCGTCCCAGTCCCCGGGGGGCTCCGCAGAGCCTGCGGGCAGAAGCCCCAGCACCGCCTCCTGTGGCATCCAGAGGGCGCAGACACTGAGGTCGGCGGCGCAGCCGTTCACAATGAAGGCGTTGCTGGTGGTCTGCAGCTTTCGGAAGGACGACACGAGATAGATAACCATGCCGTTGGCCAGCGTGCCCCCAATGGCCAGGCCAGAGTACAGGAGGGACACGGGGATACGCCGGCCCGCCCACGACTCCTCTTCCTCGCAGAGCAGCAGCAAGGATCCCCCGGTGGTGGAGGAGGTGGACGTAGAGGAGGAGTTGGTCATTCTGGCCAACTCTTCACACCTCGCGCCCTAGCGTCGGCTTCTTGCAGAGCGGCCCATCTTGACACTTGCCTGCCGGGAGGGCAAAGACATCTCTTCAGCCCTCTGCCACAGACACAAAAGGCTGAAGCAGAATAATGGGCTGGGGGAGGGGGAGAGAGGGAGCTGGAGGAGAACGGGGGTGGCAGATGACAGGTGCCTGCCTTGGAAATGTCTCCAGAGCCAGGGGAAAGGCCGCTTTACCTGCTACAGACTTTACATTGCTCTGTTCTAGGACAGAGCAGTCTGCTCTTCTCACCCAACACACACACACACACACACACACACACACACACACACACACACACACTTGGCATATTGTCAGCTGGAGCCCCTTGTTAGGGAGAGAGCAAAGATATTCCAGCTGGGAAAAATGCCAGAGGGAAGGGTGGAGGGTACCTTGCTTTGGGGCTGGTCCTTAACTGGCGATAGCAGAAAGAGGGATGCCCCAAAATACCTCCTCAGCAGCATCTGTGGTCCAGAAAACAACAGGAGAAACTCAGCTGAGATCAGTGCCAGGAGTAAGTGCCCCAGTTCTCCCAAGCAGCATCTACACACATGGTCCTGGAACCAGCAGCGAGATTTCTCATCTGGCAGCAGGGCTGGCGAAAGTGAAGTGGCAGGCTGCAAGCCCAGACGGGTGGGCAAGCAGGCAGAACAGCAGCAGCTAGGATGCTTGCCTGCAAAAGCAGAAGCTGTGCTCAAGAGGAGAGCACCCTGTGCTTAGAAGCAAGAGTGGTGACTGATGTGGCGAACCCACTCGAAGCTCTCTCCTGCTCAGTTATACATCACCCAGGGAAAAGACAGCCTTTCCATGCTTGGCATGAATTATTCAGTAGCTTCTAACTTGTAAAGGGAAGAAAAATATCTTGCTCAGAGAGTCTTTCTCAGTCTTCTCTGTTTCAATCACTCTGCCTCATATTTCTTTCCTTCCTTTCTTTCTTCCCCGAAATGCTAGAATAAAACTTAATATACCCCCGGTATATTTCATCTGAGTCTCAGGCATCCTAATGGAAAGATTTTGCTCAGAGATAAATACAGTCACAATACCTAGGACTGATCTCTTCATTCCCATATTTTTTAGGGAGAATTACTTTATATTCTAATTGAAGTTCATTTTTTCTTTGGTAAAGTGAAACATGGATAATTATCCATGGGAAGCTGATTAATCCATGGTGCAGAAATATACAAACCTTAATTTAAGTGTAATTTCAGGGGTTTTTTTCCCCTCTAATCACCAGACAGTTTGAAAGGGATAGAGGGTAAAAACGGAATGGTCAGTAGCTATTTGTGAAACATCTAGACAATGAAACATTATTTGGCAATAAAAAGAAATGACCTATCAAACCAGGAAAAGATGTGGAGAAACCTTAAAATGCATATTACTAAGAGAGGACAATCTAAAAAGTCTACATACTGTATGATTCCATCTATATGCCATCCTGGAAAAGGCAAAACTATGGAGACAGTTAAAAAAAAAAAAAATAAAAAAAGATCAGTTGTTGCCAGGGTTTAGGGGGGAGGGAATGATGGATAGGCAGAACACAGATTTTTTTAGGGCATTGAAACTACACTATGCAATACTATGATGGTGGAGACACATCATAAATTTGTCCAAATCTACAGACTGTAAAACATTAAGAGTGAACCCTGATGATAGCTATGGTCTCTAGGTGATGATATGTCAATGTACATCATCAGTCATAATAAATGAACCACTCTAGTGGAAGATTTTGATAACTGAAAAGGCTAAGCATGCTTGGGATAGGGATTATATGCAAAATCTTTGTGCCTTTTGCTCAAATTTGCTGTGAATTCAAAACTATTTTTTAAAAGTGGATGTTGGGGGGCTGGAGTTGTAGCTCCGAGGTAGAGCACTTGCCTGGTTCGTGTGAGGCACTGTGTTCGATTCCCAGCACCACATATAAATAAGCAAATAAAATAAAGATCCATCAACAACTAAAAAAAAAAAGTGGATGTTGGCAGGGGGAAGCTGATTAATCCATAGTGCAAACAACAAAGGTGACTTTTCAGAACTTTTTACTTTAAGGTATATCAGAAGATGATACACAATCAACAAATATATGAAAAAATGTTCAACATCTCTAGCAATTAAAGAGATGCAAATCAAAACTACTCTAAGATTTCATCTCACCCCACTCAGAATGGCAGCTATTAAGAATACAAACAACAATAAGGGTTGGTGAGGACATGGGGGGAAAGGCACACTCTTACATTGCTGGTGGGACCGCAAATTGGTGCAACCCATCTGGAAAGCAGTATGGAGATTCCTTGGAAAACTGGGAATGGAACCACCATTTGACCCAGCTATTCTACTCTTTGGTTTATACCCAAAGGATTTAAAAACAGCATACTACAGGGACACCGCCACATTTATAGCAGCACAATTCACAATAGCTAAATTGTGGATCCAACCTAAATACCCTTCAGTAGATGAATGGATAAAGAAAATGTGGTATATATACACAATGGAATTATTACTCAGCATTAAGAGAGAATAAAATTATGGCATTTGCAGGTAAATGCATGGAGTTGGAGAATATAATGCTAAGTGAAGCTAGCCAATCCCAAAAAGACAAATGCCAAATGTCTTCTCTGATATAAGGATGCTGATTCATAATGGGGATGGGGAGAGCATGGAAAGAATAGATGAATTTTAGATAGGGCAAAGGGGAAGGAGAGGAAGAGGGACATGGAGGTAGGAAAGACAGTGGAATGAGATGGACATCATTTCCTTAAACATGTATGAAAACACAAATAGTGTTACTCTACTCTGTATTCAACCAGAGACATGAAAAATTAGGCTCCATTTGTGTAAAAGAATTGCATTCAGCTGTCATATATAACTAATTAGAATAAAAAAAAAATTTTTAAAAAAGATTTGTAGCCACATATTTAAATCTGCTTTGGTACAGCACTCATTTATTCATTCCCCATGGGATATTCGTACAAATTGTATCTTCCCAAATAAACAAGTGTCACTACAAACATCATTTATTTGCAAATTTAACTCACTGAGAACTATGGTAACATGATATAATGAGAAAAAAATATGCTGGAGAGGTTTCAAAACAGCTGGGTCGTATCCATCAACTTGCCTCATGATGGACAGTTTCGTATTGTCAAATAAGAAATGCCCACTCAATGACTTTGAAGGCCCTTTCTGTTCAAACAGTCTCTGAATCCCTATTCATGAATTTAGCATTTCTCCTTTGTTTCAGGATGAAGGTCAGAACATATCTCCTCTACTATTCTTTTTCTTTTTCAAAACCAATAAAACCAGTGATGTTTTGTTGTTGTTGTTGTTCTTTTTAGATACACATGACAGGTGATTTTAATTCATAACTGTTAAGGGCTGTGATGGGATTAGCACCAAGCCTGGCTTGATGGATTCAGTCTGGTTAGGCTGCATCTAGTGGAATTGGTTGAGATAAGGGAGAGGCAAAAGAAGCAGTGGTTTGCTATTCAGAGGGTTGAAGGTTCAGATATCAAGTTTATTGATATTAAGGAGACTTCACCATTGTGTTTGACCTGTAATTACTTGTCTTTATTAAAAAGCATTGAGTGCTGGAGATGTCTGCTGGAGACGCCTCTAATCATTCATAGTTAAAACGTGTCATTGACATAAAATTATTCTCTCACACTAACTTCTGCTAAAACCACGGCTCCTTGAATCCTGGCCTAACTGGGGCCAAACTTTTATCTGTTTTTTATTTAGTTTCATTTTTGCCTTAAGTTACTGAGTTTACAGGTTAGGGATTTCTTTCCCCTTATTTCCAGCACCAGCACATGGTAGTAATCCAACAACACTTATTGAGTTTAATGGATGGGTGACATTATAAATGGTTTCCTGTCTTTTTTTTTTTTTTTTTTTGTCCTGTGGTAAAATATCTGGCTATTTTTATGAGCATCTCTTTCCTCCAGCTTCCAGCAGGAGCTTGCTCATCATCCATGGTCTCCTTTCTAATGTATCCCCAGTCTCTGCTCTCCACTGGCTGCTTCCGGTGGGCCTTACAAAAATAGCGATTTCACTACAACCTAATAATGCTTCCCCAGAACTTCAACTCTATCTCCAGGTGGCTACGCATAGCTTACTTCTCTCTCCTGGGGGAAGCGCTCATTTTCTGCTTCTCCTTCCTACTCCTTGATTGCCCACCCACACTGCCTTTGATTCTCACCACACCTTTGACTGAGGTCACGGGCAGCCTCTAATTAGCAAACCCAGTGACTCCCAAATCCTTCGTCTCTACTTTGACTCTAATAACCCACTCCTCTTCAGTGGTGTGTCCCCCTAGGCTTCTCTGTATTCTCCCACTGTTCCTCTGGCTCATCCTTCCCACACTCTTCTCTGGTCCCTTATTTTTGATGTTCCTGGTGCTCTGTTCTTGGTTCTCTTCTCACTCCACCTGTCTTCTTAATTACTCTCCTCCTATTCCATGCCTTCCACTCTTGCCTACAGGATCCCAATCCTCCCAACTGCTAGGATTTTATTCCTACCACCCTTATGTCCACCCTGAGTGGCAGGTGTTTACAACTCTCCATCAAGCTAACCTGTCTCCCTTTTCATCCTGTTTGTCCTATGGCCACTGCTTTGGTTAATCATACCCTCTAATATTTTTAACAAGTCATCACAAATATGGTGTATATTCTCATTTTCTGATAAGTTGCCTATGAGTTAGGAACAAGTCTATCCAATCCTGTAAGGCTTTTTATATGAAATGAATTGTTTTTCCCTTTAGTTGTTAAATATAATTATAACCAATTCGGGATTATATACATCTGATGTATTTTTAAAAGTTGAGTCATTTTTATTCATATGAAAGCTATATTTGGCCATGGTGTTATCCTTTTTAATACTGGGATTCTATTTGCTGATATTTTATTTAATATGATTGCATCATAAGTGAAAACCACTTAATTTAATTTTGTGCTGTCTTATCTTTGCTTGGTATCAGTATTATGATAAAAATCATAAGGTAAAGGGTGGCTTTTGTCTTTTTTTGGAAAAATTTATAGGTTTTGTGGAACTTGTGTATATATTGGGGTTGGTCAATTTCTTAAACAAAGATCTTTATCATTTTAATTTCTCTTAAAGTTATTGGTTGTTTGGTTTCAACTTTTTCTTCAGAAATACTAGTTATGTATATTTTTCTAGAAAACTGTCTGATTTTCTGTTTCCGTTGACATTTTATCATTGCTATATTGTATGTTTGACCGGGTGGGTAACAGAGATTGAACTCAGGGCACAGCCACATTCCCAGCCCTATTTTGTATTTTATTTAGAGACAAGGTCTCACTAAGTTGCTTAGCACCTCACTTTTGCTGAGGCTGGCTTTGAACTCGAGATCCTCCTGCCTTAGCCTCCCAAATTGCTAGGATTATAGGCATGTGCCACTGCGCCCAGCTATATTTATATTTTCTTTTTTTTTTAAAGAGAGAGAGAGAGAGAATTTTTAATATTTATTATTTTTTTTAGTTCTCGGCGGACACAACATCTTTGTTGGTATGTGGTGCTGAGGATCGAACCCGGGCCGCACGCATGCCAGGCGAGCGCACTACCGCTTGAGCCACATCCCCAGCCCTATATTTATATTTTCTAACTGTAAGTTTCTTCTAATATGTTCTAAGAGGAAGTGTGGTATAAATAAAATGCATATCCACCTATTTACCCAAACACATTAGTGCATATACTCACACACACACACACAAAAAAAATGTTAAGCTCCTACTATATGCAGGGAATTGAAAGTATAAAAATAAACAAGATTGGGCTGGGGATGTGGCTCAAGCGGTAGCACGCTCGCCTGGCATGCGTGCGGCCCGGGTTCGATCCTCAGCACCACATACCAACAAAGATGTTGTGTCCGCCGAGAACTAAAAAATAAATATTAAAAATTCTCTCTCTCTCTCTCTCTCTCTCTCTCCTCTCTCACTCTCTCTCTCTAAAAAAAATAAATAAATAAACAAGATCCATTCCTGGCCCTCAATAAGCTCAGTCTAGAGGGGTAAGCCTATAGCTAAGCAAAACTGTCATAAGATAATGTAGTAAATGCTATAATGGAGACATAAGCAAGACACCATGAGACTAGCCACAGAAGAAATATATCACTGTGCCTAGAAGTCAGGAAATGCTTTGTGTGGAGATGAAGTGATAATGGAGCTGAATCCTGAAGGCTGAGCCCTTAGAATTTTTACTAATGATCATTGCCACCATCACACTAGCCCTGGAGTTAGAGGCCTGCAGGCCTAAGATAAGCATGCAACCTCTCCATTTTTATTGCATAAAGAGTACAAGATGTAGAGAAGGCAGAGGATATAACTTTAGAGGAATCAGAGATTATTTCTTTCCAATACAACATAATTTTACAAGAGAATAATGTCTCAAGAGTGTCAAAGAAGTACAGAAGCTGTAGCAAGTATCTATGGTGAAAGAAGGATAGGGCAAAGCAACTTCTCAGAGAAGATGGTGTTGGGCTTAGCTTTGGAAAGGCATCTAGAGTCTAAATGAAAGAGGGCATTCAAGAGTGTGGCATCATTACATTCTGAGGCCTCTGCAAAGTAACCTCTGCTTGCTTTCTTTCATGAGATAAAACTCAAATTTCCCAAGGATGGCAAAGGAAGAATGATACCCATCACTAAAGTTCATAGCCCTGGATTTGTCCAGGAGATTCTTCTTCATCTTGGGGCTCTTTCTCTAACTTCCACTGCACTCACACACTAGCTTTAGAGGGTGATGGGGTCCACTGCTCCCAACACTAGGACCCAAGAATGAACATGTCATCTTTTCTCTGCTGTATGTGACTGGAAAAGCTGGAATGTCTAAAAGCAACTTTACTAAATGCCAAAGGAAGAAAGAGGAATAAACAGAGTAATGTGAAATCAGATGAACTGCTTTATGACTTCTTACCCATGATGAAAATATCTCCCAGCCTAACTCCTGCTTCCATGTGTCTCCCCCAAAATATCTACATTCCTTAAATGCAAATCCAAGAGAACAAGACTTAAGAAAATGTAGATATTTCCTTGACAAGTGACCAAAGATTAGCCCATAGATAAAATCATCTCCATTTGAGTGTTCTGTGGACACTTCAAACCCACAATGCCCAAAATTGATCCCTTCATTTTCTTTCCTAAGCAATCCCTCCCTTTCTTACCTTCCACCATAAGAAATCTCACCGCCTTACCATTATCATGGGGCGATAGAGTCCTCGCTGGCTGACATTATAGATTCTTCTTTTCTCTCTTACTCATCAAGCACCAAGAGTGAGCATTCTAACAATGCTAATGTTAGTTAAATCTGCTTACTGATTTCTATTCTGGGCCACAAACTGGCACCACACGACCATTCTGTCTTCTATGGATTTTCCCAATAAACTCTTAACTGACCTCTACTCATAATCTTGTCTCCCTCCATCTAAAATGACCTTTGGAAATCCAAAAGGCATCACTGGACATGTTAAATAATTGTTTTTATCTGTCTCCCCACACTCTAATATACGTTCCTTGGGAACTTGTTTTCTTTTTTTTTTTTCACTACTATTATTGAGAATTCCCAGAATAATGATGGGCACAGAATAAATCCTTAATTCCTATTTGTAGAAAAAAAGTAATGAGCAAATGACATTGTCCTGCTTAAAGCCCTTCAGTGAGGCCTTGTTGCCCTCAGGAGGACCTGAACATCATCATTGCCAATTTATTGAGGACATGCCCCCTGCACAGCACTGTTCTGAGTATTTTTCACTTGTGTCATTTTACAAAATTCAGCCTTCAAGGTAGCCAGGTCCACTCCTAAATCTACAGGCCAGGGTAGAAATCCAGATGGAAGTCTGCATACCATACATGCTCATACTATGAACTCATATGTCAAAATATGGAACTATTAAATAGAATGTCATCTATTCTCCTAACTTGTTAAATACACCCTTTGTAATAACTGGAAAGCCACACTCAGGTTTAGAATTCTCAGACTCGTAAATTGTCCATGAGACTGGAATATGACAACTTAGCTTGCTTTGACCCAAAGTCCTACCTGCTTTCTTCCCACCCTCTATTCTTCTGTCACTTGCCAGAAAGGCCACATGTTTAATGTAGTACCCTGCGGCCTGCTCATCTGAGTCCCATCCACACCCCTCTCACATGAGCACCCCTTGGCAGCATCTCAGGCCAAGAGTGGTACCTGGAAGGTGCAGATAATCAGCCTACATACTACCAAAGCACCAGTGTGTTGTTGCTTCTTGGGTTTTGGGCATTCCCTCTGAAAATGATAAGCTAGCTGAGGACAGGCTCTCTGTTTAATCAGAATATCTAATGTACTAAAAATACTTAAACATGCACTGCATAGATTCCCTTGGGAGCCTTTCATATGTGGATCAAGATTTCAATCTCATTTACCTTTCTCAAGAGAGAAAATAGTATTGGAATTATGCAGCAGAGCATTGTTATTATTTACTTTAAAAGCTTCATGTAACCACAGCCCTGTGGCTTATGCCACTGGCTTATTTTTAAACAGATTTTTTTTTCTGAAAACAATGTCCTCATAGGTCCCCACATTCACTTCTGATGGGATCTAATGTGAACTCTCCCAGTACTAAATTTCATGATCCACCAAAACATGATATAGCATCAGTCACATACTTTGGAACCAAACAGTAAGTAGTTGCAGTGAAAAATTGCCCATTTCCTGCTGCCCTCTCTCTCTTGTGTTAGCCAAGCCACAGGTCAACCTCACTCAACACAACACTGAGACTGTCTAAAACCCATGTCAAATCCCAGCTCTATTTCCTCAGATTTGTGGGCTCTCAGATACCATGCAGCTGAGAATTGCGTTGGTAAGGGACTGTTTAGACACTGGATTTTTTCAAAGAACAACATCTTTATGTTATTTTTAGCCAGATTTGGGAGTGATTCAATTGCATATGAGTACTCACCATCACAAGAAAGTGTTTAGAAGTTATGAATTTATATAATCATGAACTTGGAAATGATTTTCAGTTTTTCCATGAAATGTTTCACCCAGAGCACATAAAACCTGATAATGACAGCTCTTCCCTTTTCTCCTGCCCTGTCAGACTTCAGCAGCAGCTCATATGGTAGTGATATCAGAGGAGTAAACCATATAGAAGTGTCTCTA
This sequence comes from Urocitellus parryii, assembly GCF_045843805.1. Classification (NCBI taxonomy): domain Eukaryota; kingdom Metazoa; phylum Chordata; class Mammalia; order Rodentia; family Sciuridae; genus Urocitellus; species Urocitellus parryii. Next base: position 84,594,320 of record NC_135541.1, on the reverse strand, counting down.
TACAAGGAGTGATTTCCCACCCCCAGGTGGCATTTGGCACCTTCTGGAAACATTTTTTTTTTTCCCTTTAGGATTTGGTTGAGGAGACTGCATCCAATGAGGAGAGGCCAGGGATGCTGATAAACTTCTCACAATGGACAGGGCAGTTCTTCCACAGTAAAGAATCATGCAGCCCAATATGTCAACAGTGCCAAGATCAAGAAACCCTGCCATACAGGTTAAGAGGTCAGGGTCAGACCCATGGTCTATTTGCTATTAGCTATGTGACGTTTAGCAAATTATCTCACCTTTCCAAACCTTGGTTTTGTTATTTTTGAAATGGAGACATCACCTCCCTCTAAGAGGTCTTAGTGGTTAAATCCGTGCCAACAGCTGATGAAGGGTCAGCCCTTGCTATGCATGCCACACCTCTTAGTGACAGTGGCTGATTCCCAGCATGGGACAGAGCCTGGAAGACAGTGACACTACTCCACAACAGGAACAAATCTGAATAAGGGGCAGGATATAAAACACATACTCAAGTAAATCCACCCCCAACCCCGCAGAGTCATTGCCATTGGAAGTCCATGTAGGCATTTTAAAGGAACAATGACTGCTCCTACATGTGAGTGCAAAAATGTGCATTTTTCTGGGGAAAAAAAAAGATTAAAGAATTTCATTGGCTTCTCAGAGGAGTTTGCAATCTCAAATCTCAAGTTAGAACTCCAAAATGTTTAACTCCAAAATGCTTAACTCCAAAATGCTTAACTTAAATCCTCATGCATGAGGGTATGCTATAAGGAGGCAGGGTGTTTGGGAGGTGATTGAGTCATGAGGACAGAGCCCTCATTGTGGATTAGTCCCTGCATCAAAGAGAATCCAGAGAGCTAGCTTGTCCTTTCTGTCATGTGAGGACATATTGAGAAGGCGCCATCTATGAACCAGGAAGCCAACCCTTACCAGACAACAGATCTGCTGCAGGTGCCTTCATCTTGGACATTTTTCACCTTCCAGGACTGTGAGGAATACATTTCTGTTGCTTACAAGCTAACCAGTTTTTGATATTTTTCTAGAGCAGTCTGAATGCACTAAGACATCATCTAGTCTCCTTTTATAGGAAAGAAAATTGAAACTCAAAGGCAGTGAATGATTTACCCAAAGACACACACATAATGATAGAGCTGTGCCATGTACCAGGTTGTCCCACAGCATAAGACAGGTGGCTCTTTTGAAATGGGCTAAGAGATCATTTCTCAGGCACGATTCCTGGTTTTAGTCCTATTGACTTGTCTCTACCTTTGTCTTTTGTGAGTTAGCTAAGTTAAGATCTTATAATCTTCTTTACTGTAATCACTCATGTCCAGCTCCTATCTATTGGCTGGGCCTCCAAATCTGCATTTTAACAAGCCCTGATGTTAAACAAGCCCTGATGTTAAAAAAAATTGTTTTTTCCAGTTGGCTATTTGAGAATCACTGAAGTGAAGGTTATTTAAACTAAGCTTGTTAGTTTTTGAGTGAGTTGTAAAGTAGCCAAAGCATTTCTTTTCTGAACTACATTTTCAGCTTTTCCAGGAAAACCAATTTGAGCTAAAATTACTTGGCTTGGTCTCCGTCCAAAAGTGACTTTTTTTTTTTCCAGTAAGGGGTTTAATATAGTTTATTTTTTAAAATGTGCTTTAAAATTTTCCCATCTTATTGAGTTAGGAAGTAGATGGAGAGAGTGTTTTCAAGTATTTAAGACTTATTTTAGGTAATTTAAGTGAAGAGATCAAATTAGTTTAAAAGAACTGTGTGTGTGTGTGTGTGTATTTTCTCTCACATATAATGCCGATGAGAAAATGATCACTTTAAGGTACTTGGACACAATTATTATTATGTGAGTTAGAGTTAAGCAGGATTGACAGGATCACAAACAAAATAAGAAATATCTAAGAAATTATATATGTAGTTTTAAAGTCTATATTTTACTTATCAGGAAACATTTAAGACAACCAGGATCTCTTGTCCTATTCTTTCTCATCCATATAGTCATTGAATGTCCAAAACACAAACAAATAAAAAAACCTACTTTATTTTCCTCATTTCAAAAATAGGGTTCCTAAGGAAAATAGATGGAACTTGAGAACATCATACTAAGTGAAAAAAGCTAGACTCAAAAAGTTAAGGATCCTGTGTTTTCTCTTACATGTGGAAGCTAAAGAGGAAAAATGGGAGGAAAAGAGGAGTGTAATCATGAACTTAGAAGGTGAACTACTAGAGTAAAAGAAAGGAAGCAGGTGAGAAGGAGACAACTGGGAATCAAACTGACAAATTATGTTATGTACAAATATGTCCCCATAAATCCCATGATTATGAATAATTATAATGCACTAATAAAATTAAATTTTAAAACAAATAGAGTATCTGTTCTTTGTGTGAGAAGCAAATTAATACTCTGTATTTCCAGAAGCCATTCCCTCAGTGTATCCCTTTATTTAATAATCCTCAAAAACCTTTGTCTGGATGCTGGGTACAGCACTGAGCTTCCATGAAAACAGTTGCCAAATACATGTTAGAAGACTGGCTCCGTTAGATAATTTAGGAGTTGTGGAAATGGCCATATTTCTGCTACTTGTTAGACATCCCCACTGAGATGTTCCTCAAACAACACAGATCAAACTAAACTCTCCTGAGCTTGCAACTTGTTGGGCTGTTCATGGGGTAGCAATGATTCTCTGTATACTAAGCACTCTGTACGCAACACCTCATTTCATCCTAACCGCCCCCCCCCACACACACACCCCGCAGGAAGGTCCCCCAGGCATTGGGAAATCAAAGTGTGTGTACACAGACCCTCTCTGAGAAGCTTCTCTGAAGGACTAGAAAATTCTTTTTCAAGTGGGATAAAACAATATTCTGTACCATTCATTCTGACATGGCTTCTGTACCACACCGTTTTCCAGTGCTGTCCAGGGGCAGCTTTGTCTTGCTGGATGCCACATGCATAGTAGACACTTGTGTCTGCCCAGCAAACATCTCCATCCACATACCTTTTTGGAGTGAGAAACTGTCATTCAGAAAACTATTATCTTTTGGTTGATTTCAAAGGGGGTTCTACTCTTTTGTGATCCCAGCCCCCTCCCCAATTCTCCAGGCCACATTTTACTGGTTAAGAGGTAAATATGAGTCACTTCTCAGGGGTATTGACCTAGGGCAATCCCAAGACTCAGGCCAGATTCTCGCTAGGAGACTGAAGCTGAAGTTGTCATGTGTAGCCACTGTCAGCAGCTATGCTTTCCACCATGGAGAGAGAAAGAGGGGATGTGCTCTCTTTCTCTGCTGGTGTGAGGCTCCCAATTTGAACAGCACCTCAGGTCAGGGCACTTGGGTCCATTCCTTGAATTCAGCAAGACTCCTGTTGCTAAAACCAAACTTGAGGTTCTCTCATAATCAGAAAGACCAACCAATACATGATTATGCTGTTTCCTCGACTGTATTGTGACCTCCTTGAGGACATGAAGGTATAAATGACACACCTTCCCATCCTCATGCCACATCTACATACTTCCCACAGTTCCTGGCACATGAGCAAGACATTAGCCAATAGATACAAGGAACTACTTAATCTATTATTTCTCAACCTAAATCTCAATTTTAAAAGCCACTCCGAAGTAATAAAAATATTATATTAAAAACACAATGTTAAATGCTTAAGAAGTTTGACTTTGTCCTCTTCATTAAATGATATAAAAGCACTTTAGACTGTCAAAAAAATACTGAAATAGTTTTGAGCATGCCTCCTCCTCTTTCTTTATCAGTGGGCTCTGAAACCTATTGCATATCAGGAATTACTTGGAAAGCTTTAAAAATTGTTTTTCCAAACCTTGGGCCACATACCCCAACTTCTAGTGTAATTGGTCTAGAATAAAGCCTGGGCACCACTATTTTTTTTTAACTCTCTGGAATTTTTATTGGTATTGCAACTAATTGATTATGTGGGTCTACTGGCATTCTCACTGTTACTTGGCAGTAGCATAAATATCTCTTTCCATCTCCATTTATACAAGTTTTTTTCTTTTGCAATAGTGGGGCTTAAACCCAGGTACTCTCTATTATTGAACTACACCCCCAGCCCTTTTTATTTTTTAAGACAGGGTCTCACTAAGTTGCCCTTGCTGGCCTCAAACTTGCCATTTTCCTTGCCTCAACTGCACCCTGCTATTATGAACATTTTTTAAAGGAAAAGGGAAAAAATGCCATTTGATATTCTGTTCATGTGTGTGTGTGTGTAAAACTCATTATACCATAGGATATTTTAGATGTATTAGTATTAAAATTAGTTTCAGAGCTTTTTTGTTGGTTTGTTTGTTGTTTAGGGTGCTGGGGATCAAAATCAGAGCCTCACACATGTTAAGCAAGTGCTCTATTCACACACCTGTACTCCATATATATTTCTTTTTTTTTCTTTAAGCAAAGATTGGGTTTTTCCTACTCTAGTTTGGCCTGAAAATGATTGGGAGGTTACAGATATTAGACAGATAGCATTCATTATGGCCAAAAAAGTATTTAGAAGGGGAAGCTGTACCACTTCCACATTTATCCATTAAAAACCCAGAACTCTGAAACCAGAAACCAGAACTCTGAACCACATAGAGCACATCTCTTCTTCACCTCAAGAAGGCTTCTGAAAACAAGTTTTGGATCAACTTCACGAGGTAAAACTGCACATGAACGTTAGCTGGCTATGATACAGACTGTACAGAAAAGTGTTTAAACAGCAGCCCACCACTGATGCCTTAGAACCGCCTGCTTGCAAGGTTGACCTTGGCTTGTGCCTGGAAACCTGACTGGTAAATAGTTCCCCATGCTGATGAAACTTCCTCTAAATGACACGGGTGGCTCACTGCCTGGACTGTGCGATATGGTCTATGCTGAACACCTGCTTTTCCCTGGCATTTAGGATTTGGGTCTGCGCTAGGTAGAAGGTCTCCATGGCTTGCCCCCAGTAAAAACCTTGGGTGCTTAGTCTCTAATGAGTTTCCGGGGGGACAACACTTCACGCATCGTCACATCATTGCTGGGGAAATCAGTGTGTTGTGTGACTCCACTGGAAAAGACAGGAGACCACACCTGGTTTCCTTCCCACCTCAGCCCCTGTGTCTCTTCCTTTTATTGATTTTGCTTTGTATTCTTTCTCTGTAATAAATTTTAGCGGTGTGTGCAGCTTTATGCTGAGTCCTGTATTTCTAGAGAATCACAAAAACTGGGAGTGGTCTTGGGGACCCCCAACACACAGGACTTTCCTATCTCTCCGAGATCCTGACTTAATAATTGACAAAATTTTATCTCTTCTCCAGACCATATGGTTGAACTTTTGCTTTTTCGGTTTACCTTAATATTAACAATTTAACTACCTGTCACTTAAACAGTAATCTTTAATTAAGGATAATTTTCCCAACAGATTTGACTTTCAAATAGATCAAGCTATTTGAAAGTCTTCCGTTTGTCAGTTTCGTTGATTTTCAAGGTTGCATTCAGCGATCCCACCTCTTGTCGTGACAAGGCAGTGTCCCTCATTGAGCCTCTGGTGCAATTGCAGAGGAAGAGAACTCCTAGGTGGGGCTCTGTGGTGATGTGACATGAGATTCACATGATGTGACATGATTAGTGATTCTGCCATCAGTGTTTCTACTAACACATCACAGCTCTTTAGGCATAATTGCCATTTGATGTGGCTCCTTGCCATTTATTCCTTGGTCAGTGTTATGGTTTGAATTTGGAACATCTCCCAAAAGTTCATGTGTTGATCCCCAAAGCAGCAGTGTTCAGAGGTGGGGTTTTAGGGGGTGATTGGATCATGAGGGCTCCAATCTCATGAATGGATTAATCCATTAACAGATTTATAGCTCTAATGGGTTTGGGGGAGGAACTTTTATAAAAATCGAGCTTTCTGCTTCCCAACCACCATGAGGTGAGCAGCGTTACTCCACCATGTGCTCCCGGACATAAGCCTCCTTCCATGGAGCCAACAGACCATGAGCTGAAACCTCAGAAACCACATTTATCCATTAAAAACCCAAAACTCTGAAACCAGAAACTAGAACTCTGAACCACATAGAGCACAACTCTATCTCAGGTGTTTGTTATGGTGATGGAAAGAGGACTGACCCAGTCATTGCAGGTATGTGGTCTAAATGGTAAAGCAAGCTACTCATCACACCAAAAGTAGCAGGAAAAGTCTAGCATTGGCCAGTCACACTTGTGAATCAGATAGGTATGAAGAGGAGTCAAGGGAGAAAGAGGAAGTGAGTACTATTCATTTCCTCACATCAGGAAATCCTGGGCCCATCCAATCCCTGCTGGTCACACAGCAGATAGCATATGACAATGCCAAGTGCTTGAATGGTTAACTGGTTACATCTTGTAACATGCCACTGCGGATGGTATCTCTCTGAAGTGTGTAGAATAGTGTGAAATGTTGTCTCTGCTTGAAAGAAACCTAGATTTTAGGATATGGTTCCCTCTCTTCCAAAGGTTTTTTTTGTTTTGTTTTGTTTTTGTTTTTAACAAATACAAGGGTGAACCAGCTACTTTAATCTCAACTCTCTGGGCCCTCTGTTTCTTCCAAGTTTTATTAAACTCCACAATACACAGAGATATTTACATAAACTATAGTAAAGTTAGTTTAGCTCTGGTAAAGGTCAGATATGTGATAGATGATAGACAGATAGATGATAGATAATGGACTGTCATTATTCTGTTTTGATCTCCACTTTCAAATTGTTTTTTGAAATTTCTATTCCATGTACGTGACATAATGATTTGGGGGGATCTGAATGTAGAGACTGACAAAATTTCACATGGAGATAATCTCTTCTTAAATTTTTGGGTGCAATTCATCCCAATAAGAAGTCCTGGAGTTGCCTAACCTAGGAAGAGAACAGATATCCTGTGACATTTGAGAGGCCTACTTATCTCCACATTAAGTCTCACCATCTGTTGCCTCAAAATTCAGTGTCCAAAGCCTCGATTCTCTCCCATGTGGTACACCTGCTGTTTATATAGGGTACAGGGGATTGAATCCAGAGGCACTTAACCACTAAGCAATGCCCCCAGACATCTCCCCCCAGCCTTTTTTTTTCTGAGACAGGGTCTCACTAAGTTGCTTAGGACCTCACTAAATTGCTGAGGCTGGCTTTGAACTTTCGATCCTCCTGCCTCAGCCTCCTGAACCACATTTGCTATTTTTTTGAAGCCACTTCAGATACTTTTGGAAAAGATTCATAATAAGCAAAATACATCTGATAGAGTATTACCCCCCAAATCTGATGTTTGAATGTCAACATTGAAGCTGCAGTCATGTCTACAGTTACTACCATGTACCTTTCTCATATAGAGTCCAAATTCTCAAAAGTGTTTTATAGTAAACTTGATTCAAACCAAAGGAGAAAATATCAAGTGGTAATGGGATTCACTTCAATTTTGATGGTATGCAGGTCTAAAATGACACATGAGAAGTTAAGAGCCCAGCTAATTTTTGTTTGTCCATTTAAACCTGGTCCCCCAAATATATTTTGCCTTAAGACATTTTTAATATAAGCTTATATTTGGCACATACCAAAAAGAGTTTCAAATTCTCTAGAAAAGCTATTGTTCTCCTTCTTGATATGATTATCATAATTCAATCCATAGAGGAGGAACTGGGTAGGAATATATTAACATTTCAATTCAGCTCAAAATAACTTGATTATTTTTTTTTACTTTCTTTCATATGCCATAGTTGCCACCCCTATGCAACCAATGTGTAAATACTTTTATCTTCTGCTTTAAGTTATAGCCTGCTATAACTGGAATTATCTCTGATTGATCTTCTTAGAAAACACACAGTGACCAAATTCTTGCAAAGAGCAGTGAAAGACTTTGCAGGCATCATTAACTCTGCTGGATGACAGTACTCTAAGAACACAGACCTCTTACATAGAGTACTGTTCTGTTTATACAGCAACAGTTGTTTACAGAGACACTTAACATAATGGTTTAACATGTCACCTAAGAAAGCATGTAAATGAAAACAATTTTGAAAATACATTTGTGTACCTAATAGTTAACAAATTCATGTTCCTGCTATATGGGAATCACAGATGAATATGCATTATATATTGAGTAATCTTTCCAGATGTGTTTGGAGGTTTATCAACCATCTTGCATATAAGAATAACAAACCCATGTGAACTAATAGGTAAGAAGTAAGAAATTTGTTAAAACTAATTGTTCTTTTTTTTTCATTTTCTTTTCCACAATAATTCAATTTATAGGAAAAGAGATTTTTCTGCCCTTCTTGACAGGTTTGTGGATTCACAAATCTCTTATCTAAGATATGGTCTCAGGCAGTGTTAGGAGGATAGCTACTTGCAGATTCCTAAGTCCATAAATGAAACCACCTTCCCACCCTTAATCTTTCCTTTGCATTCTGAAAAGGAAAAGAAGAAGAAAAAAAAAAAAAACTCAGAAATATCCCAACCCAAAAAGATCCAGTTTAATACATAAAATATCTCCAGTTGTAAAGGTAAAATTTCTAAGCTGTTTCTAAGCCGAAAAGCCTGAGTTAAAGTGTAAAAGACCGGGCATTGTAAAGTTTCTAAACTGCAAGGCCTGGGTTAAAAAATAGAAGACTAGGTATGGTTAAAATTCCTCTGCTACCCCCCAAACCTGTAATCCCTGTAGCTGTTAGGACAATACCCTAACTGCCCAGTAAATATTTCCACTGACTCCCTGGTTGTTTAATAGCTAAGGGCTCTGAGTAGCTCAGCATGTAGGCATCCAGACCCTAAAACCAATCAGTTTGAATGTGTACCCCGCTTAGGAGTGACCAATCACCTCCATCCAATCTGTTCCCGCCAATGAATGTACTAATCATGTCTCAGAGTTGTCAATTTTCCCGCGCCTCATGATGATTTGTTCTGATGTATGCAAAGCCCCCCCACCCCCCGCCCTCTCCAAAAAGTGTACTTAAGCTCTGCTTGACCTCTGCTCTGGGCTCTGGGCTGCTCTATCTTCCTGAGTGAGCCTGGAACTTCAGCATGCTGAATCAATAAATCCCCCTTTTGCCAATTGCATGAAGCCAGTCTCTTGTGTGGTCTCTCCCTCCGACGCTTCGCCGGACCCTTACACAATAAATAGCGCAGCCTCTTCCTCCCAAGCTGAAACTTCACGGCATACATCCACCCTATGTGAAGTTTGTTCCATCTGATGTATTTCTAGAATTTCTCCATTAAGAAAAAGGGTCAGGGCTGGGGATGTGGCTCAAGCGGTAGCTCGCTCGCCTGGCATGCGTGTGGCCCGGGGTTCGATCCTCAGCACCACATACAAAGAAAGATGTTATATCCGCAGAGAACTAAAAAATAAATATTAAAAATTCTCTCTCTCTCTCCACCTCTCTCACTCTCTCTTTAAAAAAAAAAAAAAAGAAAAAGGGTCAGCCTTTCTGAAAAGGAATTGATGACTAGTATTATGTCACCCAACAGTCACTGATAGTCATAAATGACCTAGCAGGACCCAAACACTGGTCGTGATCAGTATTTTACTAACAGAAAGGAAACTGGGGGGTAGGAGGAATGGAGGGAGGAACTAGCATTATCTGGCTTCTGTAAAATTCAAAACACAAGGTTTCTCTGAACTCATGTATTTCCAGCAATGGCCACAACCTAGAGGGTCAATAAGAGATAAACTAAGAATCCAGAAGGAAGATCTTGAGAAACACAAAAGGAACCAACCACACTGAGTCAAAAATAAAATGATGAACTTTGGCATATTGAAAACTTCAAATCCAAGTTATAAAAGTCAAGAAGCAAATTTCATAAGACTTTTATTATTTATTAGCAGTGTATTCTTCTATACTTTAAAATAGAACAAAATATACTTTGGAAGATAAACTATTCATAACAAAATACATGTCAAACAATTTTTATTACTGGAGTAGAATTACTTTGCTATATACTTTCTATATTATATACATCCCCTTCTTGGTGTATCTATGTAAGCACATGTGTACAAATAATTTTAAGACATACACATGTAAATACATATAATTTATGTACACACATAATTATGGAAATTTTACAGTGGTCAACTTTACAATCATTTTAATAGCTGCACACAAATTAGTGTTCACAGAACTAAAAACATCAATACAGTTCCCTTTCCCCTACACTTCACAAACATCATCTGAATTACTTTTCAATGATCATTTGAAAAAATACAATCATCTTCCTATATAAGTAATCAATCTTTTTTACAATAACTCTTAATAAAATACTTTTTCAGCTTTAGAAAAAAATATATACCATTGATTTCCACTTGTTTTAAGTTTTGACTCCTAAAACATACAATTCTTTTTTTTTTTTCATCAATTGAGCGCAACTTTTTGGTACTGTAGTTATTGAAGGTTATGTTAACAAACCTGAGTCAAACATTCATTCAAACGTCTCTTTAAAAGCATAAAACATGAACAAGATGTCTTGCTGAAGCACATAATAATAGTCTCAAGGTACCCCTTCCTAATAAATACATTATAAATAACTCAACTGCTCAGAGTCAAGCCCTACACATGAATCCCCTGACCCAGCACTTGCAGGGTGGGCATGAGTCCATTCTTAAGCAGCCAGAAGAGAACCAGATGTAAAGCCCTCCAGCTCCCTGGAAATGAAGCCAACAGGATTCTGGAGACCTAAATAAAAGATTAGACTCACATGAAAGGGCTATGAGTACCCAAAAGAGGGTCCTTTCATTTTCATCTTAGTTCCAGATACTCCTGCGTGTGTGTCAGGGAGTTGTACTCTGTTCGTTTAAAAATTAACTCCCGGATATAAAGAACTACTTAGCAGCATCTTTTTCAGGTTTTCCCTCATTAATTTAAACTGGTGTCAGACCACATGTGATTTACAAGGCAACAACCACCTCGTACCAAAAGCAGAATATTCTAATCGAGTTAATAACTCTTTTGAAGTGCTTTTCGGTCGGTCGTTAAAATCATCATTGTATGATAAGAGGCAGAGCGATCAGAGACCTTAGATGTGGATTTTAAAATATGTATCCTTCTTCTGCATATGTACAAAAGAGAAAACAGAGGCAAAATAAATGGTTTAAGGCATTTTTTTTAAAGCACTCTTTTGAGAGGAGAAAAAAAAAAGAAAAGCAATTGGAATGTTCAGTCATTTCATAGAGAAAAAGCAGGCTTTTAGGAGAAACAACCAGGAGACTCTAAAATCTTCAACTGGATGTAAGTTTTTTTTTTTTTTTAAGTTTCCAAGGATACAAAGCTAATTTCAATGGTTCAAGAAACAAAAATGAAGGAGAAGGGTTTTGTCCTAAATAAACCATATCAAACAAGTCTACTCTTGGTAGAAGTAAACTTGGAGGAACTCTTTAAATTAGACTGACATCCCCAAAGAATACACTGATCTGTCATATTCACAGTGGGAACATAAAAACCACTTCCTAAAAACTTTCTCCCTTTCTTTTTCTTAATAAAGAGGAATCATTAAAGACAAAGGCCATACTAAAACTAAATAAGTTTAAAATACAAATTTTTGGTAGCAAACAACAGGAAAATCTAAATCAAAATATAGTCTAGTTTTTACATAAATTTCATATATTTATAAATTTATCAAAATAGTCTTTTGAAGTTCACAATACATACATAATGTAACACTGTACATGTAAATGTAATAACAAACGTATTACTGAAATACATTAAAAATAACTTTCAAAATACCAAATTCAACATTAAAACTGTCATTAAAAAGTGTTGAAATTTCCATAAACATAGTTTCAGTGCATTTACAGTAGTCATTAACCAGCTGTCTGGTTTCAAGTCTCTTGAAGGTGTTATCTTAGTGCTCTCTCTAATTTAAGGTAAGAAGGCAGAGAAATCCTTCCAGCAAGCTGGTGCCCTCCTCCGCATGGCTTGTCCAGATGTCTAAGAAGGAACAGCTTCCACCGAGCGGCAAGGCCTTAGTAATGAACATATTCAGACTGAAGGGACTGTGCAGGGAGAGACATAAGCTGAGGTTAACTTTCATCACATTTAAACTGCCTGCAAATCAGGCAGCTTCCTCCTTCAACACAGGGCAGTTTGGGTCTATTATATAAAAGATAAATGAAACAAACTGAGAAAAAATAGAGATGGGAAATAAAGCATTTAAATACTAAGTAAGAATGAGATATTCAGCTATGTAAAATGATTGCAAGAAAACTTTTTAAAAAAGGCTTTCTAATTTATTAATAGTGATTAAAATTACATATTAACTGAAAATGAAAAGGTTGCCTAAATTTAGTTCTTAGACTTCTGTGCAAAATACTGATACAAAAAATATTAAATGATATATATATATATATATATAACTTATTGAAGATGATTAGAATAAACCTTGAGAAGATATATGCTTTTTTATTATTTATATCAATGTATATAATTAGCAGCCATTTAAATAAATTCCTTAAAGAAGGTCTGGATTTAATAAATATCTTACAAATCCTTTCTAGAGATACAAAGTACTCCCAGCTTTGAAATCTGATCTTAAGACCTAAAGGCACACATGCAGATGAGCATCGAAGTCATAATTTAACAAACAGCAGGCAAAGTTCATGTAAACAAACAAGTTACTCTCATATCATATTAGATACCAACATGTAAAAACAACATGGGTGGAATATGTAATTAGAAAGCATGGATAATAGATATAAACCAGTAAAGATAAAGAGAGATGAGGAAAGTTTTCCAAATAGTTATTTTGAGCAGCAAAAATATACTGACATAAATCAATATAAACAATAGCAAACTTTTTTGCACAATCTTCTAATCTTGATTTTCTCCCAAATACCTTCTTTCTCTCACCCAGAAATAGTTTACTAAATTGATTTGCAGCATTTAATTAAAGGATCTTATCAATTTGAAACTGGGCCATTTTGGTGATGTTATAGGTGTCAGCAAAAAAGAATCTATCCATTTTCCAAATGCATAAATGGATTCAAACTTCCTTTGTTCAGCTTCAAAGTTCCAGTGATTTTTATATCCTACCAATAGAGATTTATTAAATACTGATTAACACAGTGAGCCAAAGAGGTTACAGTCCCTAATCTCAAAGAGTAAAAGACCACATTGTCATAATAGAGATGAAATGAAAAGACAGAGATGTCAACAGCAAATAGTAATGTACACAGTGTAAAATGAGCATTGTGCACCAGAAAGGGTTAGTACGGGGTGGAAAGGGAAGGAGGGGTGGTTCCCCAGGCTACAGGTGTTAAGGAAGAAAATGTCAACAGCTGCTAGGAAGAAGGGGAAAGTTTGGGTAAATTGACTTTCTTGATATCAGACGTGGTTTATGCTAAGGCTTCAGAACAGGAGTGAGGCAATCAGGAACAAGGGCACTATAATATAAATATATCTGAGTCCCCAGAGGGAATAAAAAAGCTAGGCACCTGAGAAAATTCAGTAAAGTTTATCAAACACCTTGAAGCAGACATACTTTTAACTTACAGGATACCAGTTACCATATTAGCATTTCAGCTTTAAAATGATCTGTGATTTTTCTTGCTGCTTTTCCCTAGTTTCTTCTCATTTCTGACAAGTAACCAGAGGCAGAGCCAGGTGAATCTCCCCAGCTACAAGAATTTAACACGTGCACGCAGGGCTTCCTTGGGCATACGTAACTTTTGCTTTTGTTCCAATTACAACATTTGTATATGCTATCACTAATAGAATTAGAAAACTCAAATTGCTTATAAATTTAGAACAATACTGTATTTATAAGCACCTCTAAAGCTCCATCAATTCCCAATGAATAAAGATACAGCAAATAGACACTAGACAAGTGACCTTTATCAAAACGAACTTTCCTCTAGGGCACTTATGTTCATCAGGGTATAGGGAGTGAATAAGGGTGTGTGCACTTATGTTTATTTACTTTATGAATCATGGCACTCACTGATCTGGAAAGCATAAAACATCTAGAATACCTTAAGGGTTTCTGTTACTCATATAAATTATATATTCATTAGTCTTCTGGCCAAAGCCTTTGCTTTACTTAGCAAAGCTCATAGACTTTAGATGGTGTTTGATTCAGCCTCAAAAACAGTTCAGCACTGTTCCTACTGCTTCCTTTTTCACACATCCAATTTGCTCTCTCGAATGGCTGAAACGGCACAGCAGGCCTCTGCAAACAAATGAAGACAATTTGGCCAAAGAATGGGCCTTCTGAGATGCCAGTTCATTCAACAATTATATATACTGGGCAGCGAGGGATGAAAATGTAATACCAAAGTTCTCAAAACAAATTATACACCATGATTTTTTAATGTGCTATAATGAAAGTTAAAAGAAATAAAAGATCAATAAAATGTTTAGAAAATTATTCTGACTTCAGTATTTATAAATTAACTTCCTTTTCATCTAACCTACAATAAAAATCGTAATGGAAATGAACTAAGAGACGAAGAGAACTGTTAAGAGTGTACAAGATCTACTCATTTTTAACAAATCACAAGTAATCCTTCAAAGCCTTTTCCCTGGGGAGCGGCAGTGTGGGAGGCCCAGAGCACTCAGATTTTAAGTGCTACATGCTCAGACAAGGGACTGTGTCACGGGTCAGTATGTACTCAGCCACAACCAATAAAAATTTGAGGAAAACACCAGTACTCTCCACTTGAAGTCTTAGCAAAGAAGACAGACCACAGATGGATAAGCCATCTTAGTCCCTCAATTGACCCAATATCTATCTATCTATCTATCTATCTAAAACAAAAGCATAATTCCATGCTTCCTTTGCATGGGATTACTAAATATAAAAATGCTCTCCAAGTGTCCCTGTACCAAAACATTACAAATTGGGCATCCCTAATCCAAAAGTCTGAAATCTAAAATGCTCCAAAATCTAAAATATTTGAGTGCTGACATGGCACCACAAGTAGGAAATTCCACATTTGACCTCATGTGATAGGTCATGGTCAACATACAGGCACATTGAAAATATTTCATAAAATTATCTTCAGGCTATGTTTATCAAGTACATATGAAACATAAATTAATTTCATGTTTAATCTTAGGTCTATCATAATATGAAAATATTCCAAAAAGCAAAGAAATCTGAAATCCAAAATGCCGCAGTCTGGCTGCAGCAAACTAGCGGGGGGGGGGGGGGGGGGGGGGGGGGTTTGTGACGAACAACTTGTGTACATTGATACAGCAGGAGTGGGAGCCATTTATTGTAGGACAACAGAGGTATTTATACATTCCACACAGCTTATCTTAATTAACATAAACTAGATACAGCAGTCAACCAATAAGAAATCTCCACACTTAATGGCTCCCTGGAGTTACTTCACAAACCACTCCCTCTGGCAAAATGCCAGGCGCCATCCAGACTTGTTTACATACTCTAACACCAAAACACTTCTGGTCCCAACATTTTGGATAAAAAATATATTCACTACTAATCTGTTTTGGCAGATGTAGGTAGTAACTTTAAAAATTTAGCTATTCTGGAGGTGTTTCTTTTTTCAGTTACCTAATCATGATAGAAAAATGTCTAGTAATTACAGACATAAAAACTATACATATGGTTAATTAATAACCACTTGTACTAATATCCTAGAAAAGATAAAATGCAAATGTATTTGTATCCGAAAAGCAAGTATCATTATTATAGTTAATTTTATTAAAATATATTTTAAGGTAAAACTATCTTGAGTTCTTAATAAATCAGATATACTCATTGGCAGTTTAACTATTCTGAGATAGATATATATTGAGTACTTTCTATATGCTGGACACACTTCTAAACATTTCATACATATTCACTCATTAAATGCTCTAGACAACCCATTTCATAGATGAGAAAACAGTGGTGAAGTATTTTGCCCAAGATCACATAGTTAGGAAGTGGCAGAGTTAGATTTTAACCTCAACATTGTGGCTCTAAAGCATAGCCACCACAGTGTATGCCTTAAGACAACTCCTAGCATTTGTTCTGTGATCACTCCACTGCCCATCCAACAACATTGTCTCTCACCCTGACAAAAAGGTAAGACAAGCAGACTCTTAAGCAGGGTATAATCCTGAGTGAATAAAGAAATATTAAACTATAAGAAGAATGGAATATTAATTACATTGAAGGAGATAATGCATTTTAAAATTATTTTCATCACGACTGAATCCAAAAAACTTTTCAGGAATACTCTAAATTAAAAAGAATATCCAGTAAGTATTTTGGTTAAGTAATGTTTTAGTTCTACTTGGCCAATGTTTTTGAATTAATACTAATGTATTCAAAATACAAAAAAAAAATAATGTTAATGAAGGAGGAGAACAAACTGAGACCTGAAGTGTAAATGTTACTTGTAAGTTAGCATTTATTTATATAACCAAAGAGAGCTTCACTTCTCAACATTCAAGCTCATTTGGTCAGTAAGTTCAACAAGGTTATAATGAGTTAATACTAGGATCAAGTTTATTATGAATATATAGTATTATTATAGTATAAATACTATTAAAACTATAATGCAACAATATTCAACCCCCAAAATAGGAATAAATTTGCCCTATACTTGCAGCCTCAAATTTCTAAATCAAAATATAAACTTACATCAAAAAGTCTTGCTCCCTGAAAGCAGTAAAATTTGACATAAAACAAAGTGTTAGGTAAGGAGATCAAGACAATTTGTTCTGTTCTGGAAATTCACTACTAATCTGTTTTGGCAGATGTAGGTATTAACTTTAATAATTTAGCTATTCTGGAGGTGTTTCTTTTTTAAACAGCCCAGTTACCTAATCATGATAGAAAAATGTCTAATAATTACAGACATAAAAACTATACACATGGTTAATTAATAAAACTGTAAGTGGGATATCAAATGCAGCAAATTATAAAGGGGAATGAAAGATTAAGATCCTTGGCAGCAAATGAATGAAGGTCAATATCTTATTGTTCAAATCCCTAGAATAAAAGGAAACAGTAGTCTGGAAAGTTAGAGACCTACTAGGTCAAAATCCAGTCTCAAAATTTTCATGGACTTTTGCCACATTGACTTTTTTCTTTGCTACGATTTCTCCATCTTCCCAAATCCCAAAAAGATGAAAAAAACTGTCTGCTGGTTATGCCTGGTGTGAGTCCTAACAGAGGCAAAAAGTATCCAACCAAAAATGGTCTGTTTTAATGTGACAGATTAATTAAGAGAAAAAAAATATACATTTGGCAATATAGGATTTTATACATAGCTCCAGTATTTAAAGTTTTAATGAAGAAGCACATCACTGAGAAAATTTATCTATAACCACCTCCACTCCTAGGTCTCTTTATGGCTTTGAGATTGTTTTCAGTTTTTATTTTGCTTAAGAATTTAACATGCAAAATGTGTACATTGATATGGATGTCTACAAATATATTTTCTCCATACTGTAAGCACTTGCTTCTGCTAATATAAAAACAATGAACAAAAACATAGGTGGATAAGGTTTTATGGGTATCATGTGAACACAAAAAAGGCTAAGGTCAGTAATAAAAATCAGCTTTGAAAGAGATGTGTACATTTTTCTACAGTGTTCTGTAAGCATTTTAGGTGCTCCAAGATTTAACAAGCCAATTTGGGTTAATTAAAATGCTATATAAAATATTCCTTCACCTTCCTACATGGTTTTTAATAGATTCCTTTTTCTGAGGGAATTTAATATATGCTTTTCAACAATCACAAAGAGCTCAATTGTTAGATGACAGATTGTTGACACCCAGCTTGACTCAGCCAACCATTACATGAGTGTTTTCAGTTCATCTGAACACCAAAATTATATTGATGCAAACTTGATTTAAATGTATTTTCTCTTATTTTAGTAAAGCCAAGTTTCTAGAAAAAAATAATAGACAACTTCCAGATTGCAGTATATTGGAGCTAAAGCTGAACACTGGGTTTGCTTTCTGTTGGTGATTTGGCTGCTAATAATGACATATGGGCTCCTAAGCACCCTAGCTTAACAATTCATGAATGCAGATACATTATCCAACTTTCAGTTCAATAAGTATTTATTAGGCACCTATTACACTATAGAACCTCAGGACACAAAGATGCTTCTGAGAAGCTTAAAACTAGCAAAGGAGAGAGACGGAGACTCTTATACACCTGACTATAAGATGAGAGGGACAGGGGTGTGAACAAAGTCCCATGGGAGTTGAGAAGCAAGAGGTGTTCTACCTGGATGGGATGCTAATGCTTCATCAAAAAGGCAATTACTGAGCCAGGCCAGGAAACAAACAAACAAACAAACAAAAACAAGTGGAAAGTGGGAAATGCAGAGGAAACCACACATGCTAGTGATCTCTCAGGGCAGACTGAAGCATTCTTGCAGAATGCCAGTCAGGATTGAGAAGAGTTGCTGGAGCAGAGCCTGAGAGAGGGACGTGGTCTGATACAGAAGAGCCCTGACCAGCAAGCCAAGAGATCCAGACAGAATAGAACCACAGAAATGATGCCAAATAAGAGAATGATTTGAGCAGCAATGTATCTTAGAAATGTAATACTCAGAGCAGTCTAGGGGACTTTAAAGGTGAGGACACTTAAAACAGAGAAAATGCAAAGGGTTATACAATAGTTCATCTCAATTAGGGCAGCAGAGGTAAGAATGGAGGGACTTTCCAAAAAACAGACATTTCAGAGGGAGAACTGACAGGACTTAGTGACAGGATGTAGCAGAGGGAAAGACATAAGTAGTGTCAAAGATGATTCCACATGTCTAACTTGCATGATTAGGTGAGTAAAAATGGAATCGTTGAGCCAGGAAACCAGAGAGGAGCAGGCAGCTGAAGGAACACGTACTTTCTCCATCCCAGGAAATGCCCACAGGAAGCTGGGAGTATAGTAAATGCTGAGGAGACTACCCAGGGAGAGAAAAGGGCCAAGATCAATGCCTTGGGGCAAGTCACTAAGGACCAGACAGAGGAAGATAAGACAGAAACATAACAACCTAAGGGGAATCAGGGTAGAGAGGGTGGGAATACTGGGAAATAATATTCCAAAAATCAAAGGAGAAGAAAAATCACAAGGATAAGGGTGGTCAACATTGTTCAAATGCTGCAGAAAGACTAAGAAGAATGAGGACCACTTAGGCCATCAGATCCTGACCTTAAGGGAGCCAAGTGGCAGAATTTCAGCAGAATGGAGGGCCACCTCCAGCTGCAGACCAGACCATCAGAGCAGGATGGGAGAGGCAGCAACATGGGCTTCTCTCTCCCCAAGTTTGGCCATTAAGGAGAAATCACAAAGGGAGGAGGGAGGACTCATGCCTATACTGTACCAGCCCTACCAATGTGGATGCACATGTTAACAGGTAAAGAAACCAGTAGGCAGATGGAGAGGAAGAGACTGAAGAGATTCGAGGGGAAGGAAGTAGATGAGGCAACTTCCTGAAAGAGTTTGAAAAAAACAGTACAAGTAAATGGAGCTACCACTGAGACATGGTAGGGTCTCTTTGGTTTAAAAAGGGGAGGAAAGAAAAATGAGCACACCCAGTTAAACTTTGAGAGAGAAAACAGTTGAAGGAAATTCCTTCCAGTAAATTCTACATTCTCAGCAGATCCCAAGATGATCTTGAGATAAGGCCGACTGACCTTGGAGGTTAGGAGGGGGGTTTACTGGTTAAAAAAAAAAAAAAAAAAAAAAAGTTAAAAACTTTTGGAATAGTTAGTGCAGGGAGAGGAGAGAGAACCCACAAGGGCTAAGTAAACTCACTGTGAGCACTGAAAGGTCAAGTAAATTAGAAATACATTTTTAAATAGAGCCAATTGGCAAAGTTATCAAAATCTTCTCCAAAAGTACTCAGCAGAGAGAAACAAGGGACAGAAACAAGAAATGGTTAAATTGATCTAGTTTTAAAGGCCAAAAACAAAGTGACTACAGAAGTTCCAAGTGGAACTGAGAATGTTGGGGAAGGGAGGCAGAAATGACTAAGCAGCCTACAAAAGGAAAGAAATAAACTGAGGAGGGGTCAGAGAGAGGTCACCAAGCAGTGGTAGGAGGGGAGGCGAATGCTGGAAAGGAATCTTGCAGGCTTAAAGAAATGAGAAGCAATGCTCCTAACAATTAGGTCTGTTCAATGGATTTCCAAGTGAATTTAAAAGAAAGAAAGAAATAAAAATAAAAAGACCACTAGAGTTAAGGAAGTTTAAAATACAGTCACTATGAGGCCTTGGGCAAGTTATTGCTTCTTGTGTTTTGACTTCCTTATCTGTAAATTTCAAGTTAGAGAAATAAGATAATGTATATAAAGGACCTAAAAGGGTACCTGGCACATCAGAAGCACTCAATAAATGGTGATAATGATGATGATGATGATGACGATGAAGACAACAAAAACAACAATGATGATGATTAGAAAAATGTTACAGTCGCCCTGCATTAGGATGGTAGCTAAAAAGTATATGCAAAAACCCTGAAAGAATGAAGGGCAGCAGCTGACAGTGATGAGGGAAAAGGAGACTCAGAGCACAGGGTGTGATCAAAAGGGAGGAGGGTATAGAAACCAGGACCTAATGAGTTAGGACACAGCCCATATTTCTTAACTGTAAAGATTTGGGATCAGAATTAGAGAGTAAGAAATTTGTACTTGAGAGAGGGGAATCAGGTTGGAATGGCCAATCTTATTTGCTCACTTTCAAATGAAGACTTCTCTTCTCATTGGGTTTCCTCAACAGGAAGCTGAGGGGCTCATAACAGTCTCCCTAAGAGGAGGAAACATCTGCTTACACAAGTACAATGGTTCTTACCCCCACACCTCAGCCACTGAGCAGTTCAGACTTTACTATCAAGGAGAGCCTGTGTTGCCAAGCAGAGGCAGCTGTTGGGGAAAATCCAAAGCCTTCACACACTATGTGTACGTGGGGTCTGTGCTTGTTTGCACATGGATGCACACCCACAGGAACTCCCATGTTAGTGCAAGGGGGGATTGCAAAAAAAAAAAAAAAATGCCTTCCTGGGTTAAAGGTCTTACACATGCACACTCACGCACAAAATTTCAAATTTTTGGAAGCAATAAATGACCTACTCAATAGTAGAGAAGACAAAAGCATGGAATAAAAACTTATCAACAACCAAGAGGTAAGCAGAGTCCAGTATAGGTGCTATGAGGAAAACATGAGGTCATGTATTTAACCTGATGTTTCTAGCCTCAAGGTTACTACCCAATTCAGCAGGGGCCTAAGACCTACATCTATGAGACAGGTGACGCTCAAGACAAAAGAAGGAAGATGAAACCAAATGACCAAAATGGACAGGACAACTTCAAAAAAAGTCGTGACTGCTGGAGTTTGTGGGAGGAGGAGGCAAGACTTCAGTCAACCCCTGCTGGGGAGGAGTCTGGAAAGCAAAGGGAAAGAGTCAGGTAGGCCAGGTCGGGAACACAGCATGTAAGAAAATGACACAGGCAGGAAGAGCAGGACATGGTCAAGGACATGAGAAACGGAGCCTGGCAGAAGCAGAAGGTTCACGCTGAGGAGCAGGGGAGATGAGCTTGAAAAGCTGGTTGGGAGGACTCAGAGGGGTCCTAAAAGGGCAAGCTGCAGAACCTGGCCCTACTTCATGTCAAGACAGAACTGGAAGTTATGCTCCAAACTCCCCCTCTGTGTTTAAATTACATGTTTTTAAAAGATGAAGAAGAAAGAAAAGGCACAGCAGGACTCAAAAGCAAGATGGACATCTTTGTAACCAAGAAACAAGCTGAGACACAGTGGCAGGCCACCAACTACAGAGCTGGAAACTGGCAGCAGTGTTCCACTCCTGTGGATACATAGGCCTAAAGTCCCTGGCCTGACATCAAGGCTGGGACTGGGTCCTCCCAGCTGCGGAAGGAGGCAGAGAGAAGCCATGACCGTGGCCCCTAGGACAGGGCCTCTGCAGAGCTGTTTCCCTGCCTGAGAAGCCAGCCTGGTTCCAGGCCACCAGGAGATAGAAGCCTGGGTCACTAAGACCTGTTTCTAGACTAAAGACATACAGGATCAGGTAGAGCCAATGAGAAATGACAAACACTTAAGGTGATGGATTTGCTAATTACCCTGATTTGATCATTATGCAATTATACATATATCAAAACATCACACTGCACTCTATAAATATGTGTAATTATTATGTGTCAGTCAAAAATAAAGTAAAAATTGAAGAAAGTTAGATGGAGGAAAATACAGAGAGAAACAAACTAACTCCTATCCAGGGTGAATCTGTCAACTAAAATGGCATAACGTCCAAGGAAGAGGAACACGGAGAACATTGACAAAGCCTCCATCCCTGAGGCAAACAGGCTAAGCTGCAAAAAATAAAGCAATATCAAAATCACTTATCACTGATGCTCTTCAAGGGGAAAAATGAAAACTACTCATAAAACAAGAAATCATGAAATGACAATGGGCAGTATTACTGATATTACATAAGAAAGAAGGTATAAAATTATGATGAATAATAAAGGCAATTAATAACTACAAAGCATTTGAGACAATAAACCAATTTTTCCCCATTACATATTTTTGATCAACCTTGCCACTTAAAGCAAGTTTGGTTTTGAAGAGTCTTTTCAAATAGAAAGACAAAAAGAGATGAAAGATTTGATACAGAAAACTCACATGAACCATTTTTTAACACTGGAATCTTAAATTATAGTTAGTTATATCTGCACATACTATGTGCACATAAGGAGCTTATATGCAAATTTAAAGCATGATGACCTCAAAATAATTTTTTGCTTTAATTATAAAGTAAAAATTTCAGGTCCCTTGAAAAGGGAACAAAAATGTGATACAATACTGAGACTGAACTAATGTTCTTGACTCTATTAATATCCCTAGCTGAAAAATTGAACCAGAACCAAGGCAAGGTCACCAAAAAGATGAAAAACAGCAAATTAAATATACAACAAAAGGTTAGAAAGCTAGCATTAATCCTCACTGTTAAATGTAATATTGAATATTCAAACATCAAATATATTAATTCAC
This sequence comes from Urocitellus parryii, assembly GCF_045843805.1. NCBI lineage: Eukaryota > Metazoa > Chordata > Mammalia > Rodentia > Sciuridae > Urocitellus > Urocitellus parryii. The sequence goes on along the minus strand of NC_135541.1, from coordinate 84,571,341 downwards.
AAAGATTTAATAAATTTTACTTTAAAATAAATTATTTTAGCAAATACTGTTTATTCACAAATATTTGATAAATAAACATGAATAAATATCATATTTAAAATCAGGATAGGATGACAGTTTTTAAAAACCAAAAATAGGCAGAGGGAAAAGGCATCAAGTTTCAATTAGAAAATGGTATTACATGCTACCAGCAAACAGTAGCATTTTATTGGGGACAGATGTTTAAACAATCAATAACAGTTCATCATTGTCACCACTGACATTATTCCAAAAGAACAGTGAAGCGTGCTTTAATGCACACGCCAATCCCTTGGTAGATTTTCATCAAACTGTTTATTTTACAAAGCTTGAATTCAACATTTTCATCTTTTTCAAAGTTCTATTTCAAGCACTAAAAATTCCCTAATAATATGTCTATATTCTACCTGATGTTAAAACACAGAAAAAATTACCCTATTCGCAGGTTACCAAGATTGCTGCTACACTGGTGGAATCTAAGACAGAGAACTCAACCAGAGTCCTCACAAAGAACAGCCCTAAACAACTGAGTGTAAGAATGCCTACTACCCTGGCAAAGGGAACTATGTAGAAGCCAAATTCAACCACAGTACAAGAAGGTGTAGGAAAAGCAGGAAGTACATGATACTTAATTTCAATTTCCCTTTCAACTTTGAACTGAATAAATATGTTAAGTTTTTAATTCAGAAACCATGAAATACAAAAGAACTTAAAGAAATGTCTATACAAAGGAGGTTTAAAATTTGTAGACAATCTGGTATATAGATAATACATAAATAATATTGATATTCATGTTCATGTATGTAATATCACTACTACATACTGATAACAATAATATTAAATATCCACCATGGAAAGCAACAGAGGATAAAAAAGAAAACATTGGGTGGGTTAAATTTCAGGAAGAGCTTCACAGAGGAGACACAGGCAATGAAGGTCATGAAAGATGAGAAACTGGTGAAGAGGTCAGAGGCCTCCCAAGAAAGGTCTTCCTAAGGCCAGGAGCAGGTGAGACCAATGCAGGAAGAGGATGAGGGAAACAGTGTCTGGGGACAAGTAGGGAAATGCACATGCATAGACAGATGCGTTGCCTCAAACCTCTGCTGCAAGACTACTGCTCTAGTATAAGGTCATCCCTGGCCACTGTGAACAGGTGACTAAAACATGGACATCAGCAATGCTTTAAAGCAAGGGCCAGCAAACTGTAGCCCAACGGTCCAAATTTAGTCCACCATATATTTTTGCTAACGAAGTTTTAAAGAACACAGCCACACATTCATTTATGGATTGAGTTAAACAATTGGGACACAAAGCCAAAAATATTTACTATATTGCGCTTTGCAGAAAAGTTCACCAACTTTATAATATGAATTAAACGTAAGAAGAGACTGAGTTAGGAAAATTATCAAAAATGCAAACAACCAAAGGGGATGAAGAAGCAGCAGAAAGGGACTGTTCTAAGAAATAAGGACTGTCATCATTGACACAACCTCCAATCTTCACCATGAAAATATTCCAGGCAGTGTTTGAAGATTAAGCTGTGAGATTGAATAAAGAAGTTTAATGTATAACTAGTACTTAACAATTTTTTAAAAATCACAAGAAAAGATTTGAACAGGTGATATCCAATCCAGAGCAGCTTCTACAGGAGCCTAATTAAAGGAAAGCTAATCATTACATATATTTACAAATTCTAAGTTTTCTTAGGGCAGTTAGGTTTTCATTTATAAAATAAATATTTAAGTTCATAATAAAACTATGCTAGAGCTATTGGTCATACATGATTTTTAAGGGTATCAATGCTACAATGTGTGCTGAAACCCAGAATAATCATTGCCTAAGCATAGCATTTATTCAATGACACCAGCTGACGTAGAGGTTGAAGACAGTAAAGAGGATCCAAACTAGTCTCCCTGCTTTCAGGGAATTCCACCAAAAGCTGCCATCCACAGCCTAACAGAACTAGCTTCCTCCAATCAGGTCTATCAAGTCACTTCTGTCTACGAGGTTCTTCCGGCTCACACTGTACTTCCCAGTCTGGCTTCAGTTTAACTTTCCAGCCTCATCTTCAGATAACCCCAGGCTTCAGATACACTGGAATACTCATTACTCTTGAAACAACAATAGCTAACAATTACTGAGCACTATCAATGAGTGCTGTGCAAAATACTTCACACAATCTCAAACCTTGGAACCACTTTATTCTATAGATATTAGCATTGCTGTTGTTATCACATTGGCTTTAACACTCCATAGGGCACCAACGCCTTTCAAAGTACATGGTCATATGTTTGTATAAAGTTTACAAAAATAAATAAATAGTTTGTATTCTTTATGCTAAACAGGTCCTACAAATTTGCATAAGTGTCAAGGTGCACACAAAGGAAACCCTAGATCGGCCTCTGGTTATTAAAATTCCCATTTTGTAATAATCATGGAAGTTAAATAAATCAACAAATTCCTCTTGCAAAGGTAGTAGCAGAGGTATCATTTAAACCCAGGTCTACCTGTCTTCAGAAGCTAAGAACTTTAATCAGAGTGCTAAGGCTGTATCTCTGTTCATGCTATTCGCACTGCAAAGAATAGCCATTCCTCCCCTTCCTGCTTTCATCACCAGATCCCTAGCAGGCTGCTACTCCTCCTCCAAAGCCCAGCTAAAACATGCCTCTGTCTTCCCAGCTTTCACCGATCTTTCTTGACAAAACTGAGACATCCTTAGATATCCCTCTATTTTTAACTACTTATAATAGTTCATACATGGTATAATGTCATCCAAAGAATATATCTTTGAAGTCAAACTGACCTAGGATCAAATTATGGGTCTGGCTAAATATTTGCTATACAATTTTAGGCAAAACCTTTAACCTCTCTGACACTGAACATTTTAATCTTTAAAACCGAAGTAATGATTCTTACCACAATCAGACATTTAAACATCCATCCATCCTTTTTATTCAATCCACAAATACTTACTGAATGCCTACTACACTCCAGGTGCAAGGCAGACAAAACCATGGGAACCCACAGGCAACATTTCTGCCCTCACAGAGCTCAGATTCTAGTGGACAACAAGTCTCCAGAGTGAGAAGAGTATTGTGATTGGACCAAGGTGGGGTGCAGAACTTGAGGGTCAGATAAGGACAATGTAGATGAATAGCAATTCACTGAAAAGTGTCATAAAAATATAACATAGCAAATGTTCAAGACAGATACCACAAGTAATTTCAACTTAATAAAATACTTCCACCCCACCCACACCTGATCACATGGCCCTCATTTCTTACGCATTTGAAAATTCCTCTGTCAGGGATGAAACTGGTTTTTTTGGGGTGGTTTTTTTTTTCTTTTACAGTAAGTGGGTCAACAAAAATGAAATCTTTTTGCACTGTACTGGGCAATTGAGACCACAAGACTAATGGAAGAGGCCAAATTAATAAAAATAAAACCCAACAGTTTCTTAATATACTGTCACAACCACAAGAATTCCTTAATATTTATTCCTGTTTTCTGTGTTAGAGCATTTAATGACAGAACAAGGAAATCATTTTTACATTTTTCTGGGGGCTGAACTGCTGCACAATGTGAGAGAGCAATTGCAGCTTTCAAAAGAGATGCTAATTGTAGCTTTTAAAATATTAGACTCCCTCTAAACACCCGTCACCCTCTCCCCTAAGAGTTTCTGGGTCTTTCTTCAAGTACTGGGAGGATTTGCCATGTAGACTTCATTTTCTTAACTAAGGATTTTAGAACATTTTTGGTGAGTGACTCATTCCTAGCTCCTCAAGGACCCTAAGTCTCCCACATTCAGCGGCGCTGGAAAGAAGACCAGCAATATTTAGACAACAAACCCACAACTATTAGAAAAGCTGCACTGGACCATAAACAAAAACAACTCATCACCTCCTCCTTTATTCCATCTCAAGTGGGAATTTCCGTGTGACTCTGGACTTCCCACCAGAAGTCAGCAGTTGCCCTGTGGAAAGGGTCTACCACAGAGACCTGCTGCTGCTTCTTACTTCCTGGGAGAGTGAGAGGGATGCTTGCAATTAAATTTACCAGTGCTTTTCTTTACAGTAACATGACATATTTAGGAGACAGGAGGGTGGGGGCAGCAACTGCTCCCACATATTATAACTATATATTCAATTATTGGAAAATCACCCCATTCCAGCCAAAAGGGATGTGGAGGAGGAGGAAAGCAGAAAAAGAGTCACAAAATATGTAATAAGAATAAAATTAAGTTATAAAAACATGGGAGGTCAATACTTTAAGAATGCCCCCACACTTTCATCAGCCAGGGGGAAATGGAGATGGCAATGCTGGGCCTGGGGTTGTGGCTCAGTGGTAGAATGCTTGCCTCACATGTGTGAGGCACTAGGTTAGATTCTCAGCACTGCATATAAATAAGTGAATAAAGTAAAAGTCCATCAACAACTAAAAATATATATTTTAAAAAATGCCAATGCTTCTGGCTTTGGGCTATAAATGTAGGGGACATAAAACCTTTAGCTCTGAAATCCACAAAGTATCTGTATAATTATAACATTTTTTTCTAAAAATATAAAGATCTGATTCTGGTCTAAAAAAGAGGCTGACCCTTAATCAGTACATGAAATTACCGATGGACCTCAATTCTTGCTATGAAGTATGTGATCTATAAACATTTTTATGAAAAATTAAATACAATATCCTTTTACACCTAATTCCCAGTTTCATAGATTTCTGTCTTAATGATAGATATCTACTTAATTACACAGTGGGATTAGAAGCAAATTAAGGAGTAGATGGGCTGGCATTACCAGGGGCTCTAGTCTATCAAGGAATCTAAAATACTGGTGAAAAACATCATTATGAATAGAATCAGATGAGGAAAGTTCTATATGCGGGCACTTCTCTTAGGGAAAGGAGTGAGTGTGGAAAGTGGGGGACAAATTTTTGAAAAGAGGCCTGGGGTAGAGATGGGAGTGGAAATGAGTCCAACACATCTCTCTCTCTCTCTCTCTCTCTCTCTCTCTCTCTCTCTCTCTCTCTCACACACACACACACACACACACACACACACACACACACACACCAGCAAATGGAAGTGGGTCTCAGTAAGGACTGGCCACAGGGCTACTGTTTTGCTGAATGGGTCACAAGCGGCAGAGCTACCAGCACTTTTCCTTCTCCTTTGTTTGTCCTGTAGAAAGCAGCCTCTCCCTGAATGATGGCCGAGGAACCTCGGTAGCTGTGCAGGGGTGTGAGGCTACAGGTTTGCTCTGGCCCGGAGTGCAGTCATGCCCACCAGGCTTCACGTTTCCTTGAAATGTGGGATCTAGTACTCCTTCCATCTTAGTCCTAACAGGGCTTACTGATCATTCAAAAAGGAACTTGGAAGCTTAAAAAAATGATCTTGTTGGTAGAACATGTTTGCTGCCCATCTCTAGAAGAGAGATGGCTAATTCTAAACATCTTGTGACACTCTGCTGCTCTCCGCTCACCTGAGTCCCAGGCACCTACCTATGAGCCTTTCTTATAAAACACCTTCCATTTGCAATCAATTAATTCTGGGTCAGTTCCAGTCAAGGGCCTGAGGCTTAGTTCTGAGAAAACACTGTATGTTCAGGACTTTCCACATTTCAATATTCCAAGTCATAATTCCTAATACCACCACAACCCGAGCAAATGCTGTCAATGGCATTGCTCAGCTCTAGCCTCTCTATCATATATTCAGAGTGATTTGAAAACTGAACTGAAAAGCAAGTTAAGTCAATAGTGTCCATGATGAATGGAATAAAAGCTGTTTGCCCTTTAAAAGAAAGCACTTCAAAAGGAGGAAGGGAGAGAAAAATGAAAGAAGAAAACCCGGTTGAAACATGGAATTTACTTGAAGAGGAGCCAGCAGAAGTGGTGCATAGGGTTTCACAGCACAGAGGGCAGGCGATGATCAGAAGGCTTCATTGGCACTATTAAATTTCTTTGATGGCAACCTTGGCTGGGAAGGCAAGGCACAAAAGTTGCATTCAGGGTTCTGAGGACCAAGAGGTGATGTCTGTAAACTTACAGGGATAGAACGGCTCAAGAATCTCGCTGAAGAGGAAGAAAGCCCGGTGTAGGGGGGCCGGAGGATGGTGGCATGCTCCTCGGTCTTGGCGCTGTGGGGGCCCAGGTGGCTGTTGAGGTTGCCCCCACTGCTGCTGCTGCTGCTGTTGCTTCTGTTGTACTGGTTATTGTTGAGCTCAGGGTAATTTCTGGCAGGTGGCTGGGAGGTGCCATTCAAGAGGTTGGTGAACGGGCTGGCTGTGAAACCTGCCTTAGAGGATGAGGAGGTCTTTTTGTTCTCGGGATCATCTGTTGCAGCATTCAAGTTTCCTAGAGAACTGGCTAGCCGGGAGTTTATGGAAAAGCTGGATAGAAAACAAAGATGAGGAGGGAAAAAAAAAACTCAGGCAGCGATGTGTACTCACGCTGAGCTTGTGCTTCTAGGACACGTTCAGAACATTAGGGGAATATGACGGAGAGGATTCTGGTCAGTACAAATGATGACACATGGCCTCTTTTATTCCCCTCAGGGACATGAAAATATGTGCCCTTCACTTACACACGTCAAGTTCCTTGGTTAAAAGTTATTAACTAAGACCCAAGAAGCTGGGCTAACACTTTGACTAGAGATCCTGGAATACAACTGGGGGTTCTATGACACAGGAAATAAATGAAAAGTAAATATAAGGGGAGATTTAAGAGCAGACTTAGAATATTATTTAACTCATGCATACTTAAGCCCTCAGCTACATCAAACACCCCTACCCTTTTAGTCCGTTCTCACCTGCTTACATATATCAGGTGAGAAATGATAATACCATTTCTCATCTGTATGTGCAACTGAACTCCATTTTCTAGATCACACTAAGCAAGCTGGACATTCACTGACATTCCCTAGATGGATGGGACCCTCTACGATATTCCCTCCATCACCTTGTACCCTGCAAGCAAGATAGAAACAGAAGCCCCAGGAGATCAGAGTCTTTGGGGGGGGGGGGTTCTCCCATTTTCCCTTGTCCCCTCCTCTAGCAAAACTACAGGGAAACCCATCACCTGCTGTAGACCTCCTTTTACCTCAAGCCAGTACCTCGGAAAGGGACAGAAAAAATTACCTTCTCACGCTGGTGCCTGAAGATGAACCTCTGCTTATCCTTTTGGCCGTTGCTGAAGGGGCCAAAGCCACTTTTGAAGACTTCAAAGTAGACACAGATCCTTGTGGGGAAGAACTTAATCTTTGTGGGAAACAAATGGACAGAGTGTCACACTAAAGCTGTTTTATGTTTATGTTAAATAGGCACTAATGATCTAGGACAATAAATTAAAGAACCTTAATTATGTCATGTTCACCACCACCCCAGGAGGCAGCTGATTATACCACCCACCACCAAGAAAGGAGACAGAGCCCAAAGGAAAGGTTCTTCCTCCAAGTCACCCAGTTGGCAAAGTGCCACGCTGGGATTCAAATTCATGATCCTGCTGTCCCTGTCACTTCCCTACCTTCCCACTGCATTCATACAGCAGCAGATCCTTGGTCCCACTCAGATCCATCCTTCCCTTTCCAGCCCACAACTGCCAAGGTAAGCCCTCATTATCTCTTAGCCTCAATTGTTAGTGAGGGAGAATAGGTAAATTAAAAAAAAAAAATAGGCAAGAAGGAAGCTGGACTCAGTGGTGCATGCCTGTAATCCCAGCGGCTTGGGAGTCTGAGGCAGGAGGATTGAGAGTTCAAAGCCAGTCTCAGCAAAGGCGAGGCTCTAAATAACTCAGTGAGAACCCCATCTCCAAATAAAATACACAATAGGGCTGGGGATGAGGCTCAGTGGTCGAGTGTCCAGTACCATAAAAAAAAAAAAAAATAGGTAAGAAGAGAATGGAAATAGGAAAGAGACTATATCTTTAACTCAAAGCCTTATGCGAAAGTTTCTCTCTCCCAGGCCTGTCACTCCTAAATTTCTGTGAAGTCTATAAATCTTCACTCACAATCTTAAAGCCACCAAAAATTCACTCTCTTATGAAAATTGCCCTTTCCACTGCTTGAAAGGACAATGGTAGAGCACCTGTATTTACGAGAGACCCCACAATGGGCTGGGAGCACAAAATATACTGTGGCCACCATGATGGCCACATAGCCCTGGGGTACGTCTGGAAGGGAAAATTCCTTTTCACAGCAAACATTAAAAATAAAGTGTACTGTCATCAATGTTCATAACAGCACAATTCATACTAGCTAAGCTATGGAGCCAACCTAAGTGCCCTTGAACAGAAGAATAAATAAAGAAAATGTGATACACACACACACACACACACACACACACACACACACACACACACACTGGACTAATAATACTCAATAAGAAAAGAGAATAAAATTATGGTTTTTGCCTGTAAATGAATGGAACTGGAGACTGTCATGGCAAATGAAATAAGCCAATCTCCCTCAAATCCCCCATTTTCTAAAGGCACCCATAGAAAGGCCTTCTAGCCTGCAAGCTCTTCTTAAGATGTGGTCATGCCCTCACCACAGGGAGTCTGCCTCCAGCCCTGGGTACACCCCTGTGACCACCTGGGCCCACGCTGATGGCAGAGAATGTTTTCTTGGATATGTGGAGGCTAACCCACAATAAGTGTGGGGGCAGGGGTGGAAGTTCAGTGGATTAGACAAAGGAAACAAAGGGAAGGAGGGGTATAGGAATGCACCACTAGTGAAACTCCACATCATATACAACCACAAAGAATGGGATCCTATTCATTTATAATATGTCAAAATACACTCCACTGTGATTGTATATCTAAAAAGAACAAATAATAATAATAATAAAATACTTGTAACAATCCAGGACAGAAAGGGAAAAATTTAAAAAAACAAAAAACTGTGCAGTTTACTTTCATCAGTTTGAGTGTTAGAAAATAAATCTAAAAGATAGCATGTATTTATAAGCTACCAGAAATTCTGTTAACAGTACCTGAAAGGCTGGGACACTACTGCTCTCGGGAGCCCTTTTGCATCATCAGACCTGCAGAAATCAAAGACACATGCTCCAGCATAACTATGTTCATACATGTGGGTAAAGACCAAAAGGCACACCATATGGATGGAACTGGATCAGTAAAAAATACTAAACTGTCTGGAGGGAAAAACCTTGAGTGAATATTAATATTCATCTACTTTATAAAATAAATCCCAGAACCAGCAGGAAGTACATATTCCCTTAAGATGTCCTAAAAATCAAACATAAAGCTTTTTGAAATTTATTTTTATCAATATAAAGCTATTTCTTATAGTTCCAAGCAAAGATGGTGAATAAAAAAGGCCAACAATGTACGCTGATCTTGAAGAACCTTCCACTGACTTAGAAAGAAAACACAGAGTGAAAAGAGCAGGGGTTTGAAGAGTCCTGGGTTGGAATGTTAGCTCCTTCCTAACTCCATCCCCTGGGAAGCAACTTGACCTAACATGGATCCATCCAAACATGGATGATGGAGCAGACCTTTGTGTTAACTCTGTTAAGCCTCTTATTTGAACTAAGACCTAACCTGGCCCCTTGTCCATAATAGATGCTCAGTAAATGGAACTCCTCTCCTCCACCTGCTACTGGTCATTGGTGGTTCCTAAAAACAAGGCTTGCTATCCCATTTTCTCACCATCCTATAGAAAATCCTATAGAAAAATCATAACCTCAACATGAACCTTTATTTCTTAGATCAGTAGACCAGTACTCCAAGATTCAATATAAATTAAGCATTATAACAATGAAACTAAATCCCATCAATCCATTTGATATTTATCATAGTGACCACAAAAATCCTTCCTGCTATGCCTGTCTTTCACTTGTAAATTAAAGAAGACATTTCCCACAACATTCATTTCATTTGTGGACTGGGACCTTGTCACCCTACATATTGCTGCAAAGAATCTTGACTATATTTTCAGATTTTGCACCAACATTGAGTCTGAAACCTTTTATTTTAATTTTTTTGTAAATTTTTTATCTACTCTGAATTATAAGCAGGTTTCAGATGCTGCAGTCAGAAGTCAAGTTCCATCATTGATTTTGATGATTAATTTCAGACTTCAAAATCAACATGTTTTTAATTTTATAGGCACACATAAGAATCACTTATTAAATTCTTACCAACAGAAAGTAAAGTCAAGGGATTAGTAGCCAAAGCTTGCATAAATTCGTTTCTGCACACCTGGCTTCAATGATAAAGCCTTGACACACCAGTAAGGATTTGCCATAAGATAGAAAACACACATGGGAGAAAGGTAGAATTCCAAATGGAATTTGGGTCAGAGTACAAGAGACAATAACTACTTAGCAGCTTCACGTAGAATTCCAGAGACTGAGATGTAGCAATTGCTTTCAATAAGCTTTGAAAATTTAGCTACTACCAAACAGTGATAAAATACATAGTAAATAGACAACATATAGTTGTAATAAATCAAAACACCTGACCCAAACTTGGCATTTGTGGGATGATATTCAAAAAAGAAGATTAAATGTTTTAACCACGAATGAAAGCACACCAGGAATTTTAAAGTTTAAAGCATATCTACCTAAATGCACAGGTCGGTGAGGAGCGTGGCTGTCTCTGACTTTTTAAGGCACGTAGTTTGTCTCCCTGGGTTATATTATTTTTCATTTCCACATCTTCATCCTCTTCTAAATTATTCTGGAAAAAATTATGTTCCATAGAAAGGTCGTTATCAACAATTTTACTTTATGCAGATTTCTTAACAGAGTATAGATTATCTGTATTTACAAATACTTCCTATATAAATTATTATATAGATTGAATGTACTCTCAATTCATCATTATGCAAGTATACACTAAAGAATGGTTAACTATTTGCCATTTAAATAACTGGTAAAATTCCAAATGAAAGAATTTTGGTTACGGATGTGGTAGAATTGAAAAGGAGCTATTTGTTTTAATGGACCAAAGAATCCCTCATGCAAACACAATCATACTTTGGAAAATAGCCCAATACCGTCTGACTCAAGAGATACAGAACAAATATATTTTCAGATACTACCAGAAGCCATCAATGCAAATTCCATAGCTTGTTTACAAAAATGCAAGATAAAATAACTGAAGATATCTGCACAGTAACTCATTAACATCACTTAACACTAGTAAAAGCACTCCAGCCCTTTCCGGGAGTTTAAGGACCAGTGTCACTTAAGCTGGGAAAGCACGTTTCCTTCTGAGTCAGTTTTGTAGTTTGAAAAACAGAGAAGTACCATGTTAGTATTTTCACATGCCAGTTCAAGGGGAGTAGAGGTGATAAGGAGATAAAAGAAGTAAATCCTATCTACCACAGCAGGAGGCAACAGGAAAAGATCTAAGATTTATTTAGAAAAACAGCAATAAACAAGGTAGTTAGAAATATGGCAGTGAAAATACTAGTATAATTTGCTCAGCAGTCTGCGGAAATGGAAAGGTGAGATAGGGAACTGTATTTTAATTGTTAGAATCCAATACTTTTGATATTTTTAAAGCTGTGGTCATATCTCACTTGAAAAAATAAAAGCTGAGGCTGGGGCTGGGGCTGGGGCTGAGTGGTAGTGCACTTGCCTGGCATGTGTGAGGAACTGGGTTGGATTCTCAGCACCACATATAAATACATAAAATAAAGGTCTGTCAATAACTAGAAAAATATCTTTAAAAAGAAAAGCTAATTTTAAAGAATATATAGTTCTAAATTAGCTATATACTTAAAATTATAATTACACATTTTTATTCTCTCATTCTTTTTTGTAAATAATACCACATTTCAAAAACAGAAAACAACAAAAATGTAAGCACACTGGCATCTACCTAACTAACTAGATTGAACATATTTTTTACTTTCTTAAGTTTACTTAAGTACCATCACTTTCCAAAAGAAAGAAAACTATAATACATATATGGTTCCAGCTCTCAACCTCCAGAGAGGAAAATAATGTCTCTTCTTTAAGAAGAATTATCAGGGCTGGGGTTGTGGCTCAGTGGTAGAGCACTTGCCTAGCATGGGTGAGGCACTGGATTCGATTCTCAGCACTATGTATAAATAAATTAAAAAAATAAAGGTCCATCAACAACTAAAAAATATTGTTTTTAAAAAAGAAGAATTATCATATTGTATTTGTTTGGCACAAGAAATAAAGCACAATAAGCATGAAAAAATATTGAAACCACCTTTATATTCACCATCAAAATCCAAACACATTAACATTTTGGCACACAATTTTTCCTGTACTACACACATCCCCATGATATACTTCTTCCTTATCAAAAGAGGTTATGTTTTAAACACTACTTTGTAACTTGTTTTTTCTATTAAAAATACAGTTTGTGGAAGCATATCAGGACAAATAAAAAAAGATCTCTACATTATCATCTTATAGTCCCATACAATTCAATTGTCTAGAAATGCCAAATTGTATTATTTAACAAAACCCCTGTTCTCTGTCTTTCTGCACTATAAATAGACTCCACAAATATTCCCCTATACACACATGGTTATTTAGTACTGTCTTATTATTGCCATAAGACAAATTCATAGAAGTGGAATCACCAAGTTCATTTTAAAGTTGTCTTCTACATGTTATCAAATTGCCCTCCACCACAGCCATACCATTTAAACTTCATCTAGAAAAGTTTAAGAGCCTATTATTCCCTTAAACCCTTGCCAATACTGTATAGATTTCTTTAATGTTTGAAAGGTATAATCAGCATCTCATCATTTAAATTTATGCTTCTTTCATTTTTAGGGAAACAGAACATCTCTTATGTTTAGCAGCTACAACGGTTTCCATATTGCTTTATTTGGGTGCATGGTGTCTTCACGTTGATACACACACACACACACACACACACACACACACAACATTCTCATTTTTATGTCTTTCAATTTCCTCCTAATTGCTACTGTGAAGAGAATGAGTGGGAGAAAGCAAAGACTGGGCGTGGAGAGGACAGCTAAATGGCTACTGCAGGGTGTGGTGAGAGGTGATGGGTTGGACTAGGTTATAGGAAACTGCTTATAAGTCTGTACTTGAGGAAGAGGGAAAAAGAGGGGGAAATGATCAAGATTATATAGATCTGAAAAAACATACTAAAATTCAAATTATGTTCGTTTGTCTAAAGTGATCTTCCCTCAATTTATTTCTGTGGCTACTGGATGTAGTTTAGGGTATTTTTAGGACTAAAAGATATAGAACATACAAACTACAAAATTGTCAGTAATTGATTATTTGCCTTCAAACTCTTTAACCCAAGTACTACACAATGTTATTCAAAACACATTTACATTAATTTACAAAGTAAAGAAGCTAAAAACTTGAAGGGGAAAAGATTTTGGACCTGTGGAATACTGAATAAAATACACAAAACATGCATATACTCAAGTCCTATGTTTATAAGGGAATTGATCCTAAATATATACCCCGTCAAAAGAGCCAGTGTGTATAGGATTGGGTGGGGGTACTCATTAGAAACGTATTTCTATATATTATGATTCTGAGAGAAATTTATTAAAAAGCAGCTAAGGTTTTGTTCAAAATTACTTTATTAATGTACTAAAACCACAGTGATAACCTCATGGAGTGACCTCGCAGTAAGGTGACTGAGTACACAGATGGGGCCAGCGTTCCTGGGTTCTAATGAGAGCTCCACCATATGCTTTGTGATCTTGGAGAGGTGCCTCACCTTTCTTCACTTCAGTTCTGTATTCTGTAACGGGCCTCATGCTGATGGTTATGACATATGGCTACTGTAAGGATTAAAGAGTTATTCCAGCCTAAAGTGCTTAGAAGAGTTCCTGTCATGTACTGGGTGCTCTTTAGGTGGCTATTGTCATACTAAGTTCCTTGTTTAACTCAACTATTTACACTTTAAATTTTTAAATAAAGTGTTTTGAATTCCATCTTCTTCGGGTTACTTTTTTCTGGTTTTTTGTTTTATGTTTCCCGTAATGGTGGGGATTAAACCCAGGGTCTGGCACATGCTAGGCAAGTGCTCTACCAACCAGCAACACCCAGGCCTTTTGTTTTTTTAAACCCAACCCATAATGAACACTTACAACCCCCTAAATGTCAAAATTTACACTTATTGCTGGGACTTTTGTATTTGAGCATATATTGTCTGTTGGATTATTGCCAATTCCACATCTGTGTCCTTGTTCTTTCTTTTCTCTGAAACGGTAAGCCTTCTTCATTCACTCGAGTAACATCTATTAAGGCCCTGTGGACCAGGAATAGAACCATGATGAGATAAAAACCTACCGTTATACAATGTACCACCTGGCAGGGGAGCACAGATAAAGGCCTTAGAGGAGAAGCACAGAGCAAGCCAGGAGCATGGAGCAGGACCCTAAGTTAGATCAGCAGGCAGTATGTATTTCAGAGCGCTTAGCCCAGAAATAAAGACCAGGTTCAATAAAGGTAAAGCCTCTATTTTTCAAGATTCCTCATAATTCTCAGTGGACTAAGAAATTTATTAAAGCCCCAGCCTTGTCCATTAGTATAATCTGCATCACTCTGGTTAGTATTTTTTCCCACCCACTAACCACTAAAAAACTATATGTAAATTGTCTAGATTAGGACATTACAGAGCATCCTAATAACCAGTCACAAGAAAATTCTTTTAGCCATAGAAAACAAAAATAATTTAGAATCACTCCTTTCAATCTTTTATTAATTATTTAAATGGTAATCTCTAAAGAACTAACTACATAAATCCAGAACTTGCATAGGCTTCTACCCTGAACCTGCAACTTGAAATCATCAAAATCCTTATAGTGTTCTTGACTTTTTTCCCCTACTTTCAATTAACAAGAACAAAGATACTATTCTCTATTAAGTCCATTTTTGAGTAAACTAATTCCCCTATTAGTGTTCCATGGATGGCATTAGGTAAGTAGGGGGGAAAAAAAGAGTTCACTGTGTAAAATACTAAGCATACCATCATCCTCTGGCACTTCTGAATTCTTTCATTTCTGCACCCTATAACTGCAGAAACAACAGCACTCATGAATGGTTAAAGCTAAAATAATTAGTTGGTGGGATACAATAATACCCACCACAATTCATAATTTGTGCCCCACCCCCAAGATTCACATGTTGAAATCCTAACCCCTCAGGTGATGCAGGAAGAGGTGGGTCCTTTGAGAGGTGATTAGAGCCCTCATAAATGGGATTACTACCCTTATAAAAGAGGCCCCAAGGAGCCTCTGCGTGAAAACACAGGAGAATGCACCAGCTATGGACCAGAAAGCAGGCCCCTACCAGACACAGAATCTCCCAGCTACTTAAACATGGACTCCACAGCCTCCGGAATCATAAGAAATGAATTCCTATTATTTATTAGCCACCCAGTTTATGGTATTTTCTTGTAGCCACCTATATCATGGGGCACAGCAGGGGTCATAGAAACAGCCAGCAACTAAAAATAAGTCTATATTTAAAACTAGCATATTTTAAATTTCAATCATATGGCATTCCTTGCTATTCTAGTGATAAGCATTAATTATTCTTAAGTTCAACAAAATGGGATCTAAAAAATGAGAATCAAGTGTACAAAGTACCGGACATTAATTTAATATAGCATCCTACAAAAAGAATTGTTATTGGAAGTTAAATGTGTTCCTCAGATAAAGGGATAAATGTCTTTTGTCTTTTCAAAGGTCATAACTCAAAGCCCTATTTACTTGAATTCAACCTAGGAAGGAAATGCTGACCAGAGCAAGAAAAGTGTTCTTGCTTAGCAATACTGTCACATTAAAATGCTCCTTCACATCCTTTCTGTTTGTTTTTAATAGGCCAGACTGCAACCCAGAGACAAGAAAAAATCAACAAAGGCTCTGAACATCAACATGACCTTGGCTAACATTTGCATTCCACCAGGACAGATGACTCAAACAAGTAAACTTAGCCATTCCATCAGTGGCTGCCTTGCGGAACATACACAGAGCTTAAAAAATCAGTTCCTTTAGGAGTCTCCATCCTTTGTCCTTCAAAAAGAAAAAAAAAAAAAAAAACTCACTCTCACCACCTCCAAGCACTCTGGTTCTCTTTCTTGCCAAAAGAAATGTTCAGAAGATGCCAAATGTTGACCTAAAAGAGCTATCATTCACTCCTTCCATTTTGGGTTGCTCAAAGGTGTTAAGTTGCAGGGTTTTATCAAGGCCTTGGTCTGGGGCTAATGGATTGCCCTCCAATAGAATGCTTTAAATATTTTTAAACATTTTTTTTCTTCTTTAGGGATATAAAAATATAAACCAAGTACTTAACTTCACTTCAGGCATAATGATGGAAAGGAGCTAAACTAGGAACTAGAAGTCCAATCTCAAAGCGGTCCCACTCTTAAATAATTCTGGGACCTTGGGCAAGTGACAAATTTTCTGGGACCCTGGTTTATTATGCATACAAGAACTAGAAAAATTGATTGTAAGGTTGCTTCTCCTTCAAAAAATGCTCATGATCCTAATTCTTACTAAGTCACTTCCTGCCATATCAAAGTTAGCAGGGAATAATGGGAAAAATACCAGATTGGGATCTGACACGCATGGGTTTTAACACTGAGGTTAGAACATCTGATACACAATTTCCTTACTATAGGAGAAATAATATTACCTAACTCACCAAGTGGTTATGAAGATTAAACAAGATGACACACAACATCTATTAAAGAGGTTTGCTTTGAATAGAGCCTCAGAAAATGTATTCCCTAATTGTGTTTTCCACTCTGCACTTACTTTACAAATCAACATGAATTGAAGTCTTTCAAAGTACCACATGGACTACTTATTCAATTGTAACATTAAAATTTCTATTTCCAAATAGTTTGCTTTTCTACCTCCTTCCTATGAATATTCTGCATATCTGAATAGCCTCCTTTCTAATTGTACTCCTTCAATTATAGCTTTTTTTTTTTGTTCTTTCTTTTCAAGGGCAATTGGTTTCTTTGCTCTGCTCCTTGCTTGCATGTGGATAACTCCACACCTAAACATTTGGTCCTCTCAGCATCTCAGAGAAAAGATACTGCTATGTCATACCTGTTCAACTGGAAAACAAATACAAATTAATCTAATTGAGATAGAATCTTCCTGGGGGAAACTCACCTCTCCAAATCTTTCCATGTTTTGTATTTTTGATAAGCTTCCACTAATAGACATATCATCCAAGCTAGAAAGAATTTTATTAATACTTCCTTCACTGGATGGTCTATTTTTCAGTTTGGATCGGAAAATGTCTCCTTGTACCCACAATGATGCTTGTTTTCTGTAAGAGAGCAATCAAAAACAATCTTTAAAATAAACTACTACCATCTCTTCCTAAAAATTAAAAAGAGAAAATATTAGCAGGACAACATTTACAAATCAGACTATGAAAATCAGATTGTGAAATAAGATATTCATATTATGAAATTTTGAACAAAGAAAAATAAAATATCTTTCAAAAGTCAAAATAAATTTAAATTCTATATTAAACACAAATAAACACAAACATTTGTCCATATAACTATGCATGGGTTGACTATTGAGGCCCTCATTATAAAGACTTGAGAAGTTTCTGGCCTTTCAAATATGAACTTGAAGTTTGTAAGATATCTTTCAAGTAGTAGTTTGATTTGTCTGTTATAAAAACAACCAGAATGAATTGGATTGACAACAGATGCAAGAACTCAGGTTACGTGGAGATTATACCCCCAAAAGCACTAAGCACCTCTTTTTTGTGGACCCTCAACACATAACTTTTAAAACCCCACTCTTAAAATCTAAAAGCAAGTCCTAAAAATCCCAATCAGTTTTTCCTTTGGGAAAAGAAAATGTGAGGTTCATTCATAACCTTTCTTTTATTCAGAAGGCACAAATGCAACTGTTTTCAAGGTTATCAGAAGAGAACTTAAAATACATGAGCAAAATAATCATCAAGGGCTTCTATTTTTATTGGTGAGGTCACCTTCATACATTTCTTTTAAGATAAGTTATTCCATAGAATAGTTTTATTTCTATCCTATATCACATTCTACAGGGAGGAATTAATCATGAGGAACATTAGCAGTCAATGAATAACAGCATTATCAGGGTGACGCTACCAATAAGAACAGATTTTTTTTTTTTTTTAAGCAACAGGCAAAGAAAGCAATCCTTTCTCTCACAGTTTCTACATATCACATAATTCAGGTTTATTAACAAAAGAAGTAAAGCAATGTTACACAGGGCCCTTGCAAAAGAATCCATCTCCCATTATAAATAAAGTTTATTCTCAAGTCAGTACATTGTTGTTTTTGGTCAAACACCATTGAATGTCAGGAAGAATAGGTTAACCTGTAGATCACAGCTATAGTGCACATGTGTAATCCCCCAACACACATTTAGATATTATCTTACAAAAATAAACACTGTGTATAACATAAAAAAATTACTGAAGTATTATTTGCAATAGAAAAAATTGTTGGGAACACCCTGGTGGAAAACCAGCTCATTAGATTGCATTAGCCCCATTTTATGCAGTATTTCATGGATGCATAAAGCCTGTGATGGACCCACATGAGGTAACAGGAAAGAATGGCCATGAAATGAAGTATTAATAAGTAAAAAGTACAAGTGGCAGAGTATGGAAAGTGAGGTCCCTTTTGTGTTAAAGGAAATAAAAAAGTTGTAATGTTAACGAAAAGTTCAGTTACCTAAAAAAAAAAAAAAAAACCTCACAAAATATTCACCAGTTACCCTGAGAAGGGTGATAAGGGAAACTTTCACTTTCTACTACATCATGTCGACACTACTTGACTTCTTTTTAACAATATGCCTCAATCACTTTGGGGGGGAAAAAAGTGATCTAAAAAACCAAATAAAAATAACGATGAAAGCAGAACAAAGCTAGATAAGTACGGAAAGGAATCTTTGAGGTTGTTATAAGAGATGACAGACAACACGTCACAGTATATTCTTAACAACACGACTTACAATGGTCCTTTAGAAGTTAGCAGAATAACTGCAAAAAGGTTAACAGCATGGGGTAGGACTGGATGAGTGGAGGACTTTCTTTTTAGTAGAATATCCTACCCTACTTTCAAATATGAGGTAATTTTTCCTTTTTCCTCCCTATTTTAAAATATATATATATATATAAAAATATATATATATTCCAAGTAAAACAAAGGGGGAAGAAATACCTTTACATCTGATTTCTGAGATAGCAAATATACAGGTTATAGATATAAAATATGTTGTCCACATATAGGACTAACCTACCATTTCTTATATTGTTCTCAAATTGAAAACTAGTTTGAATTGTCTTAGCAAAGTTTAGTGTACTTCTGAATAGATCAAATGTATTTTAAAAGTCTGCTGAGTTTTTTAAAAATAGGAATAAAATTAAAATTCAAAAAATCTACATACATCAATTTACTAGGCAAGATCTGCCTTCTATCATGGTGGAACTTGATTTTTGGAAGAAACCTCTGAGATGTCTTTTCTGAGCTTAGGATATGTACATTGATGAGATTAACATACCACTGCACCACAGTTAATTTATCCTATATATCAACTGTAAAAATATGGATTCAAAACAAAGTCAACATTTCTTTCCTTAGTTCAAATCTTAATAAAATCAGGGAATAACCTCTCACATTTCACATCTTCAAAAAAAAAAATCTTGCTTTCTTTTTTTTCTACCTCCTAATTCACTACTGCATGCCAACAGCTAGCATAACCTCTGCTCTAATCCTTGAATCTTATGACCTCCACACAGTAGTGCACAAACAGTAGAGTCCTTGACAGAGAAAGAATGGTTCAAAAGATGACTGTTAAATTCATTAAAGTGTTTAGGGTATCTGGTTAAAACTCCCACTATAATAAGGGAGACAGAATTCAGCTTTATCACAAATATGACAAATTCAGATCAACAAAATACCAAATGAATAGGAACATAAAGGCTGGGATTGGGGCTCAGCAATAGAGCACTCGCCAAAGCCTATGTGAGACACTGGGTTCAATCCTCATCATCACATAAGTAAGTAAGTAAGTAAATAAATAAATAAATAAGTCCTGTCCACCTACAACTAAATACACACACACACACACACACACACACCCCAAAAAAAGAATAAGCCTAAGTATAAAAAAACAAATCCTGTCCCTTAAGAAGTTCTTGGTTTAGGACGAGAAAAGTAAACAACTGAAAACCAGTATTATAAGCTCTATGACCAAGATTCACACAGAACCCTAGGAGAAGGGGCCCCAACACAATCTGAGGGACTCAAAGAGAAATTACCAAAGAATCCAGACGTACATCATTGTGGTGCACAATGGATGTTTCCATCAACTGTGGATCATGTATATGTAGGTGGTCCCATGAGATTACAATGGAGCTGAAAACTTCCTATTGCCTAGTGACATCAAAGTCATAACAAGGCCATCATGCGACACGCTCCTCACATGTTCATGGAGATGCTGGTATAAGCAAATCCACAGTGCTGCCAGTCATATAAAAGAACAGTACATACAATTACGTATCCTACATAATGCCCAACAGTGATAATAAATGACTGTTATGGACCTATGTACTTACTATACTATACTTTAATTATTATTTTAGAGTGTTCTCCTTCTACTTGTTTAAAAAAAAAAAGTCTACTATATAACACCATGCTTTGTCACAGGCAGCAGCCTCACACATCTTGTTTTTGCTACTATTTCTTCATTGCATCAAGAGGCCAGGTGAAGCAATTGACCTATACCATCTAGGCTTGTGTAAGTCCAACTATCATATTCACAGGATGACAAAATCAACTGTCCTTAGGCAAAAAAAAAAAAAAAAAAAAAATCTGAGAACTCCCTGTCCTAAGTCAATGCACAACTCTATCTGGAAATACATAAGCAGGACTTAGCCAGCAAAAAGCATCCCCAAAGCAAAGAAAACAATGTGTAAGCTGCAGAAATAGTGATATCAGAGAACATGGCATGTTTGGGGAACAGAGTTGTTTAATTTGGCTGAAGCTAAGGATTTTAGAGAAGTAGGTAAGAAGCAGCTCAGGATGGGTCCTGCATGCTATGCTAAGACATAATAAATCAAATAAATCCACAAATAAATCAAAGACCTGTAACCGTCTTTAGGAATAAAAACCATAAAGTGGGTATAGAGGCAGAGGAACAAAACCTAAGAGGCTAAGTTGGGGGAAAAAAAAACTCCAATTCTAAAATAAGTTATAAAATGAAAATCTGATACTGCTGCTAGAGATGAAAATTACAAAGTGACAACTTTCACATGCTTGGTTTAAAAGATTCAATCTGTCCCATCTCTGGAAAGACTTGATTTGAACCTGAATATTAAAGATGAATAAGGTGTCAGAGATGATTTGAGTGTTGCTAAGCGATGCTGTACGCAAGTGCTTCTTGGAAAAAAAAAAAAAGCAGTGCTCACGAAAATACCTTTTTATTGACAATGAAAACCACGCAAGCTTTTATTGTGGTGTCTGTTACTCTTTAAAAGTCTCATCTCCAACAAAAGAAGTAAAACATGTACTTTTGTATTTAACATTTAAAAATCAAATTTTATGAAGCTAACACATCTGCTGGAAGTAAACCCTCCAATTATGCAGTGCATAGAGTTTGAAACCACTGGTCCTTGGTACCAGAATCCATGCTTTGCAATGATAGGAAGAGATTGGTCTTGATCTGAACACCACGTTGAGAGATGTAACAGGATGGGGTAATTGCTTTTGGCTGTGTCCTGCCCCTTGGTTAGTCAGACTTAACCTAGCCAAGAAAGGGACTAAGAAAATAACTAAACAACTTGGCTTCATTATGAGCCAATTTATAATTGATTCTGACATAGAGACTTCATATTTCTTAATAAATATCTCATTGTATAGTCCTATAGTGAAACTCAAGTCAGTTGTGCTGCTATAAATATTTCTGTTTTTTTGAGTCCAGAGAACAATGTATGTCATTTAGTAGCTATTCCTGTTTGTGGCTGACTCTTCTCCCTCATTTCCTTAAATCAAGCTGATCCTACCTTTACACCATCCTAACTCCTCATCTTCAGTACACCTTCAATCCTGGACACATTTTTTCCAGGATGACCCAATCCTGATTCCAAAGTCCATTCAAAGTCACTATCTGGTCATTTTGTGTAGACTTCCTAGCACTTTCTAGTTTGGCCTGGGCCTACTCTAGCAGTGACTAAGATCATAATCTATACCTCCTACTCTACCATCTCAGGGCTGTTATAGACACAGAGGTAGTTCCCAGCTAAAGAAGTGGGCTGATGAATGCTCTAGCTTGATGTCATAGGAAGACAGATGAAAGGCTACAACCAATGGGCAGCAGATGAGGTGACAGGTATTGAAAGGGTCCTACAAAAACACTGAGCCATAAATGGAAGATATTTAGAAAGAGAATTTCTGAAGGCATAAGAAAATGCTCTTAATTTTGAAAAGTACAAGGAAACAATGTTAGAAGGCAAAAAAAAAAAAAAGGAATAGGGAATTCTTAGATATATTCAACTAGCTAGATCTAGCTTAGGTATAACCCCCACAATCAGGTATTAGATCATTGGAATGTGAGGCCAAACACAAACTTCATACCTAAACCTACCATTTTACTGCTTTCAATATTTTTTCTTCCTATCTCTAGCCCTTTTCATATATTTTTATGTAGAACACAGGCAACAAAACAAAAACCATTCGAAGGGAGGATATAGAAAAACTGGACCCCTCTTTCATTTTTGGTAGAAATGTAAAATGATACAGCTGCTATGGAAAAGAGCTTGGCAATACCTCAAAAAATTAAAGAGAATTTTCACACCATGCAGCAAGTTCATTTCTGGGTCTATGCCCAAAAGAATTGAAAGTGGACCTTAAACAAATGCTCATGCAGCATTACTCACAAGGACCAAGAAGTAGGAAAAACTAAACAGCTGTCAATAAACAAATGGATAAACAAAAGATGGTACATATATCCAATGAAAAATTATTCAGCCTTCAAAAGGAATAAAATTCTGATACACACTACAAGAATCAACATGCTACAATTATGACATGTGCAATCAATTACAACATGAATGAACCTTGAAAATGCTATGCCAAGTGAAATAAGCCAGATACAAAGAACAAATATTGTAAGATTTGACTTATATGAGGTACCTAGAATAGACAAATTCAAGGAACAGTAGATAGAATATAGCTTCCCAGGAGCTGAGGGACCGGATAATGAGGATTTATTGGTAAATTTATTAGTTTCTGTTTGGGATGATGAAAAAGTTCTGGAAATAGTGGCAATGGCTGCATGACATTATAAATGTACTTAAAACCACTGAATTGTATACCTCAAATGGGTTAAAATGGTAAATTTTATGTTGTACATGCTTTACCACAAACATTTAATTTAAAAATTAAATTTTCTATCTGGAACAATTGGAATGACTATTTCAAGATAAATTTCAGACACTACAACTAAATAAAATTCTGATATAGACAATTATTAAAGCTTGAATTCATATTAGTGTTTTATTTTTGCATAGCAAAGTTTCAATGTCAATTAACAGTCAATAAAGGGACAGAAAATACAATAGTAAATACTGAAAAGAAAATCAGAAGCTTCTATAATAGTATTATTGCAAAAAAGGTCACTTTTAACAAATAGTGCAAACTAAAACTTTTGTGATATGCCTTATTCTAATAAAGGAACCAAACTTATCTTCTGTTGTTAGGTTCTGATTTTTTTATATTTAAGATTTTAATTTCTTTATTTAAGAACAAAATGTTAAATCCTTACATTTATTATTAAATACTTGACCTAATTGCACATATCTAAAAGAAAAACCTATTAGGAAATGGCAGGGGTCAATCCCAACTAAAACTCAAACCATCACCATTAGACTTTTCTAGCATTTTTCCGTTTGCTAAACAGGTTTTCTTCATGTCATTTTTAGTAATTTCTAAAATCAAAAGCAATATCTAAACTATTAATTTCTGATCCAGCTCAATTCAATTGTGAAATTGACCGAATGCTCAAAGCACCATAATGAGATGTGCAAATTGACACCTACAGAGTAAGAATGAGCCAAAAACATGTGCTGTGGATTTGGCTCAAGGACCCCATCATCACATTACCTTGGAGCTTGTCAGAAATGCAGATTCTCAAGCCCCACCCAGACCTGCTGGATTGGACACTGTACTTAACAAGACCCCTAAGTGACTCTTACCCTAAAGTCTGAGAAGCACAAAAGACAATGGAAACCCTTACAGCTACCTAAATGCTAAAAAATACTTTTGGATTTAGGAATGAAAAAGGGTTCAACCACAAAATTGCTCCCTTTTAAAGATGACTTAATTCAAAAGGGCAGCTCTGCTTCACAGAGCGAACTCTCCACGGGGTCCAGATTTCGATTCATTACATGAGTTTTGCTAAACATCCCCCATGAAAGCCCAGCATCTGTCCCTCAATAATCCCTTGAAGCATCCTTGGATGAAAGTGTTAATGGATTGTGATCTAGAGGTCAACATAATTCAATAAATAGAATCAACCAAATTTTACCACTGCCTGGCTCCACCTTCATACTTTTACAGGTTGTCTCTGAGAAGGATGAGTAATGAGAAGGCTCAATAACAAAAGAGCTGTAAAGCACATCTTGAGAAGAACCTTAAGAACCTTGAGGTTGTTTAGAAGAAAAAACATTTGGATTTCAAAATGGTATCCTAGCTTAAGAATTTCAGGTTTAAGTAGGAGAAAGAAACACCTATGGTTGCTTTTGTAAACGTGACCTCTATATCCTAGGGGAAAAAAAAAAAACTTGTATAAAACTGACAAACTTTGTATAACAAAGGAATAGTTCTGAAGCTACCCATACATAAATTTATCAGTGACTTGCAAGAACAGTAACAAACATCTCTCACGGCCAGTGACATAAGGGGAATGTTCACTTGAGACACAGAAACACCTGGACATATTTTTGATCTTCAAGGATGAGCAGGATATGACAAACGAGCTCTTCTACAGACATAGATTTGGAATTAACATTATCTAAAAAGCACTGATTGGCTTTTCACCTCTGAGAGAAAGAATACAACCCCTTTAACTTGTTCAGTCACTTGTGACAGATGAGAACCTAATGAAAGCTTTTTCACCTTCTTATTTCTGTCTTAATGGACACGTTAATTATTCATGCTTCTGCGTCATCACTGACTTCACCCTCATCGTCCCTCTGTCATTAGTCAGTCTTCAAAGCTTGGTATTCTTTTTCCTTGAAATGTTTTTGGAGCCCATCTCCAACTCTTTGGTGCAATGTCTAGCCCTTTTGAAAAGGCCCTGTCTCCCTGACAGATGGCAGTGGTCTCCTTTTTAGCTTCTCTGATTTTGACACCCATCATCTGATTCATCTCACACAGTTACAGCCCAATCTTCCTTAAATATTACTTGGGTCACACGACTTCCCATACGTCAAGTACTCCAAAATAGAAGGTACAATGAAAAAGAGAAGTTTAGAATATCCCAGTTCATCATTAGGATCTATACATGCTGCTCTACATATTTACTGATGAAACAAAGACATATTAGTTTCCTATGGCCACTGCAAAAAGACTACCACAAACATAGTGGTTTAAAAGAACACAGATTTACTTTCTTAGAATTCTGGAGTTTGAATGTCTAAATGCAATCCCAATCAAAATCCCAATGGCATTCCTTATAGAAATAGAAAAAGCAATCATGAAATTCATCTGGAAAAAAAAGAGACCCAGAATAGCCAAAGCGATCCTTAGCAATAAGAGAGAAGCTGGTAGAATTACTATTTCAGACCTAAAACAACACTGCAGAGCAATAATAAATAAAACAGCATGGTATTGGCACCAAAATAGACCTGTAGACCAATGATACAGAATAGAGGACACAGAGTCTAACCCACCTAACTTCAGTTACCTTATATTAGACAAAGGTGCCAAAAATGTACATTGGAGAAAAGATAGCCTCTTCAACAAATGGTGCTGGGGAAACTGAAAATCCACATGTAACAAAATGAAATTAAACTTCTATCTCTCACCATGTGCAAAACTCAACTCAAAGTGGATCAAGGACCTAGGAATTAAGCCAGAGATGTTGCACCTAGTGGAATAAAAAGTAGGTCCAAATCTCCATCATGTCGGTTTAGGCCCAAACTTTCTTAATAAAACTTCTGTAGCGTAAGAATTAAAACCAAGAATCAATAAATGGGATGGATTCAAACTAAAAAAACTTCTTCTCAGCAAAAGAAACAATCAGTGAGGTGAACAGAAAACCTACAGAATGGGATCAAATCTTTACCACTCGCACATCAGATAGATTACTAATCTAGAGGATATATAAAGAACTCAAAAATCTTAACACCAAAAAAACCAAAAAACCCAATCAACAAATGGGCCAAGGACCTAAACAGACACTTCTCAGAAGAGGACATACAATCAATCAACAAACATGAAAAACATTCAACATCTCTTAGAATTCTGGAGTTTGAATATCTAAAATCAGTTGTGCTGTGATAAAGTCAAGGCACAGGCAGGGTCGGTTCCTTCTGGAGACTCTGAGGAGAGAATCTGTTTTCTTGCCTTTAACAGCTTCTGGTGGCTGCCATGTTCCTTGGCTCATGGCTCCTTCCTCCAGCTTCAAAGTGCATTGGTACAATCTCTGCTTCTGTCATCACATTCCTGTGTCCTCTAAATGACTCTTCCTGTGCTCCCTATTTAAGGACACACCGGAATAATACAGGATAATCTTCTCAAGATTATTAACTTAATCACTTCTTCAAAGTCTCTTTCTCCATATAAAGTAAATTTTATAGGTACCAGGGATTACAACACGCACATACCTGGGGAACATCATGCAGCCTACGATAGCAGACTCTATGCTGAGCATTATTTAATTATCTATTAAAATATTTGGTATAACACCACTTTCAAGAAGACATGTAGACATTCTTTCTCCTATTCTTTCCATTAAATAAAATTTATTTTGTATGACAGATAAAACAAACCTAAGAAGACCCTGAAAAAATAGAAGAATGTAAACTGGTTAGGAACCTTGAGGCCCAAGTAATAACATGTCGTAAGTTCCCAGGGTTTTCTTTTTGTCATATACACCCCAGTCTTGGAGCTAAAGAAAGGAGCAATCCTTAAATGTCAACAGAATAGCAACAAAATCCTGCCCTCGGTAGTTCAACACCAGGAGAGTGGCATCCTGGGTAAGGTAGAAAAATGTTCGACAATGACTGCTCAATCTTGTCAAATACCACAGGAAAAAATTCTGGTCCTTTCCCATCTAATCAGCAAAGGCTGAAAGGGGATTTTCATCCCTACCAGGCTGTCAAGAGACATGCCAGGCCCCTCCTCCCCTGGTCAGAGAGGTATCAAAGAAGGGCAGGTAACGAGGTCTCCCACCCCAAGCCCCACTCCTATTATCAGGAGTGTCTGTCTCCCACCCTAATCAGGCAGTTATAGGCGCTCCTTCCATGTCAGCCAGAATGGTGTTACAGAAGGCCTAATGGAGAGGGAAGACTTTAATTACACCCTTCAGTAACAAGCTATCCCATCATGGTGTCAGAAAAAGACCACATGGGGAAGTTAGAACTTCCACATCCACCCAGCATTAACAAGAAACCCCCCAAAACTAAGTATCAAGAGAGGCTTGATACCATTGGGACTCCAGGATTCTGCCTCTATCTGATAGTATAGCAAGACATAAAATCGCCGCCCCCAACATCACTTTTTCTACTGGAACAGTATAAGAGGTCAGGTAAAACAGAGGCTTTAAGTAAGACCCAGGGTCTTCTAACATACTAGGAAAATGTTCAAGTGGACATTTTCAGACATTGATATTGACTGACTAGAAACAGATAATCAGTAAATACCAAGAACCAAATGACAAAGGTGTTAGAATTATCTGACAAAGGCTGTAAAGTAGCCATAACAAAATTGCTTCAAAAAAATTATTGCGAAGACACAAGACCCAAATGAAAAAGAGAAAGTCTCAGTAAAGAAACAGAAAATACAAAGAAGAATCAAATGGAAATTTTAGAGTGGGAAAAACATGCAACCAAAATTTAAAACTCAGTAATCAAGCTAAACTGCAAAATGCAGAAAAAAAGAAGAATTAGTGAATTGGAAGACAGAACAATAGAAATTATCCAATCTGAATATCAATCAGAAAATAAAATTATGACCATGACAATGATGGCCATGACAAAAGGTTTAACACTGATGTCAACAGAAGAAGAAAAAGAGAACAGGATTGAAAGAGTGAAGAAATAACAGCTGAAAATCTTTCAGATTTGACAAGGAATAAATCAAAACATTGAAGAAGTTGAGCAGACCTACAAAAAGGACAACTCCAAAGAAATCCACACCAAGATAAAAACAATAAAAACCCTAGGGGGCTGGGGATGTGGCTCAAGCGGTAGCGTAATCACCTGGCATGCCTGCGGCCCAGGTTCGATCCTTAACACCACATACAAAGAAAGAGGTTATGTCCGCCAATAATTAAAAAACAAATATTAAAATTCTCTCTCAATGGGCTGGGGATGTGGCTCAAGCGGTAGCGAGCTAGCCTGGCATGCATACAGCCCGGGTTCAATCCTCAGGATCACATACAAACAAAGATGTTGTGTCCGCCGAGAACTAAAAAATAAATATTAAAAAAATTCTCTCTCTCTCTCTCTCCTCTCTCACTCTCTCTTTAAAAAAAAAAAATTCTCTCTCAAAATAAATAAATAAATAAAGCTATGGTGTCCATCTACAACTAAAAATACTTGAAAAAAAATTTTTTTAAACCCTAAAAACTAAAGACAAAGAAATAAAAATCTTGAAAGCAGCAAAAAAAGAAATGACACCATACCCATACAGGGAAAATATTTCAAATGACAGCATTTTTCTCAACAGAAACCATGGAGGAGAGACAGAAGGGGTACAACAGTTTTCAAACAATGAAAGAAACTATCTCTCGAGAATGAAAAGGAAATCAAAATATTCTCAGATGAAAGAAAACTAAGAAAATGTGTTGCTGGTAGATCTATCTAGAAGAATCACTACAGGAAGTTCCCTACACAGAAAGACAGATCACAGTAAGCAACGGGGTGGGGAACGGACACGGACGGACACACAAAATGAATGTCTCTCCTCCTCTAAAGTTTCTAAATGTTCCATGATTGAGGCGAAATTATAATACTGCTGTGGTTTCTAAGTGATGAAATATTTGAGAAAACTATACTGTAAATGGGAAGAATAAAAGAATATAAACAGGGTTAATATTTCTATATGTCACTCAAATTGATTAAAATGCTACATAATATATGATAAAATAAAATAAAAATACATGTCAAAATTCATATAACAAAGCTAAGAGAGAAAAGCTTATAGTGCAAACACATGTTAGTAAAGAACTGAAATATCAATAATTTAAGCTCCCACCTCAAGAATCTAGAAAAAGAGCAAACTAAACCCAAAATAAGCAGAAAGGAACTAATAAAGATAAAAACATAGATCAATGAAATTAAAAACAAATATAATGCATCGAGAGAAAATCAATCAAATATGGAGCTGGTTCTTTGAAAAAGTCAATAAAACTGACAAACTTGTGTAAAAGAAAAAAAAGACACAAATTATAAATATCAGAAATTACATTCCTAATCCAAAACTCCGAAATCCAAAATCTGAAGCTTTTTGATTGTCACATTAGATATTGAAGTATTAGGGATGTTTAATTGGTACAGTCTATACAAATATTCCAAAATCTGAAATCTGAAAGAGTGGAGAATTCTACTAAGCATTTAAAGAATTAACACCAGATCTGCACAATCTTTTGCTGGAATAGGAGAGAGAACAATTCCCAATTCATTTTATGAAGCTAACATTACTTTCATACAAAAACCAGACAAAGGAAGTCCAAAAAAAAAAGAGCTATAATATCATACCATTTATGAATGCAGACATAAAACTCTTGAACAAAAATATTAGCAAACAGAATACAGCACTATATAAAAAGAATTCTATACCATGACCAGGTGGGATTATTCCAGGGATAAAAGACTCATTCTGAGGGAGAATAAAATAATATAAAAGAGATGACAAAGGAAAGACAAGGAAACATAATTGTACTCGGAGGCTCCACATCCTTTTCTTGGTCTGTCACTGCCTAAGCCAGTTTCTCTCTCAGGCCTCCCACTCCCAAACTTCTGGAAAAATCTGTAAATCTTAAAATTAACCATAAACTCATTCACTTATGAGAACTCCCCTGTGTGCTGCTAATTAGCTCATCAATAAATAGATTAAGCAAAGAGAGATATATTTTCAGTTCCCTATAATTTAGAGGACTTTTCAGCATTATTGATCAGATAAGGGAGACCACACTGACCTGAGGATCCTGAGAACAACCAGACCACTGTGAACCATCTTGTGAAGAACTGACTGATGTCATGCTCAGGCTCCTTCCCAAACCCAGCACCTCACCACATTTCCTTTAAAAGAGAGCAGGGTACCCCCCAAAATATATCTCTTACTCTTGAGATGGGCCATATTCACCCTTAAATGAATATTCTTTGTTTCCCTAAATAAATCTCTGTGCCTCTACTGACACATGCTGAAATTCTTTTCTGTCATGTCTGTCAAGGACCCCAACTGTCCTGGACTCAAGTTTCCCCCTTCTCCAGGAATTACTCAAGATTCTCTTCCAGGGACACCTCTTCTCCCAGGATAATACATGAAAAACAATCAATGGAATCTATCATAATAAAAGTTAAAGAAGAAAAATCACATGATTGTCTCAACCAAGGCAGGAAAAGCCTTTGACAAAACTCAACATCAATTCACAAGAATGGGGAGACTGCCTCAAAAATCAGCTATGACTATCTGGATGCCTTCCCCTCAAGACCAGGAACAAGACAAGGATATGCGCTCCAATCCCTCCTACTCATCACAAGGTTAGAAGTGTTAGCCTATTCAATAAGGAAAGAAACAAAAAGTATAGATTGAAAAGGAACGGGCTAGGGTTGTTTCTCAGCAGTAGAGCACCTGCCTAGCACGTGTGCAAGGCCCTGGGTTCAATCCTCAGCACCACATAAAAATAAATAAAGGTATTATGTCCAAATACAATTAAAAAATAAATATTAAAAAAGAAAAGGAAATAATACTGCCCAATTTGTGGATGACATAATTGTATGCATAGAAATTCAAAGATTTCTTGATAAAGAAGGTCAACCAAAAATCTCCAATTAAGAGATATCTGCATTTCTGTGTTCATTGCAGCATAATTCTCAATAATGAAGATATGAAATTAACCCAAGTGTCCATCAATAAATGAATAGATACAGAAAATGGGGGGGTGGGAAATCCTATCATTTTCATCAACATAGGTAAACCTGGAGGATATTATACTGAGTGAAATAAGAACAGAAAGGTAAATACCATATAATTTCATTCGTATGGTGAATCAAAAAAAGTCAAACTTGTAAAAGCAAAGAGTTGAAGTGGGGGTAGGGGAGAGAGATTGGTCAAAAGATACAAAATTTTAGTTAAGAGACATAAGTTCCAGAAATCTAGAGATCTTCTGTACAACATGGCGAATATAGTTAATAACAATTATTATAGGCAGGCTGGGGTTGTGGCTCAGTGGTAAAGCACTTGCCTAGCACGTGTGAGGCACTAGGTTCGATCCTCAGAACCACATAACAATAAATAAATATAAAAAATATTTTTTAAGAAAACAATGAAAAATAGTTTTTAAAAAACAGTGTATTATATACTTGAGAATAGCTAAAAGGGTAGATTTCAAGTTAATTTTTTTTTACCAGAAACAGATAAGTATGTGAGGCAATGAATGCTAATAATATATACAAATTTCAAAATATCATGTTATATACCTTAAACTTATACAATCTTTATTTGTCAGTTTAAAAACTAAATCAAAAGGAAAAAGTACTTTTTAAAAAATGTAATTATCCTTGTAATTTATACTCTCACTTCTTCAAGAACTTTGTTTAAATGCTTTTCAATGAGCTCCCTTTGCACCACTTATTTAAAACTGCCTTCTACTCCATTATTTTATTCTATTCTACCGTTTTTCTAGGTAGCACCTGTCACCATTAGAGAAACTACATAATTTATACATTTTTCTATTAATGCTTCTGCCCTGGCCCAATAAATGAGCTCTAGTGTTAAAAATTAACTTTTAAATTCTACTGTGACTTCCCAGTTTCATGCCTAGGAACTTTCAACAAATATTTGTAGGAAGGAAAGAGGAATCTCTGCCACCTGTGAGATGATATCAAAGGTACACAAGAATGATATGGATAGGATTAAAGGCCACTGGGAATGATCTGAAATCTACCATTATAAAAATAAAATTCAACATGGAGGGCAGAGGTTGTAGCTCAAGGGTAGAATGCTTGCCTAGCACATCTAAGGCCCTGAATTTGATCCTCAGCACCACATAAAGATGAATAAATAAAATAAAAGTGTTGTGTCCATCTACAACTAAAAAAAAAAAAAAAAGAACTTTAAAAAAAATTCAACATGGAAAATGCTACAGTTGGACTATGAGTGTTGAAGGTTTGATCCCTAGCCTGTGGTACTACTAGAAGGTGGTAAAACCTTTAGGGGTCTGGTAGAAGGAAGATGGGTCATTAGGGGCATACCCTTTGAAGAAGATATTGGGATTCTGGTTCCTCCTGTCTCTTCCTCTTTTTCTCTTTGTTTCTGAGGTGAGCTCCACCATGCACTCTCCAACAAGATGTGCTTCCTAACCACAGGCCCAAAGGTAACAGGGCCAACCAGCCACGGAGTAAAACTTCCGAAATCCTGAACCAAAATAAACCTTCCCTCTTTTGAAGTTTCTTTATCTCAGGAATTTGTTACAATGATAGAAAGCTAACTGAGACAGAAAATAATTATTGTTATTTTGTTACTGTTAACAGTTGATTCATTAGTAGCTTAGAGATACATGTTGAAAGGAGAATAGACAAGAAATAAACAATTTCCTTCTAAGTGGTTTACATTTAATAGAGAAAGTAAACTTTTATCAACTCACAATAGCAATATAGGCTGGGCAAAAGAAAACCATTATTAGCATATAATATAGCTTAAGAGAAGGCTTGTGACTGTGGTTAAAATGGCTAGAGTAAGGCATATAAAATTAATTTTCTCAGAAGAATGGTTATAAATTCCCAGGGAAAGAAATGAACAGAAGTGTTCAGCCACCACAGCACACAGGCCCCTCTGATCTGATACTTCCCCCACAGGGCCCAGTACTACCCTGCAGTAGAGCTGAGATTACCTGGATACCTCACACTCCACTCCCTAACCCAACTCCCAAAATACATGGCATCAGAGGAGATTTGAGGGGCTGGGGATGCATCTCAGGGTAAAGTACTTACCTAGTAAGCACAAGGCCCTAGGTTCAATACCCAGTACCACATGCAAAATAAGACAAAACAGAGGAGACTTGCTCATCCCCTTAGCCACCCTATCCCAAAAGTTGCTGGACTGACCCAAATTCTTCAGCTTCCATGAAAATGACCTGCCTGGCTCTGAGAGACTTTCAGACCCAAGCTCATCATGGCTCACATCCTGGTTTACCACTGTCACACCATACAACCAGCTCTTCCAGGTTGTCTGATACCAACTCGAACTCTATCTCCACAACACTTTTCATCCCCTTGTTTCCCATCTCACTCTTAAATTCTCACAATAGCATCTTATAACACCTTCTTTTCAGAACACAGATCTTATGAGGTCAGCACAACCTTGTCAACAAAACTTAACAAAGATTTATAGATTGAGCATCCCCAATTCAAAAATTCAAAATCAAAATGTCCACAAACCTGAAACTTTTTGAGAACTAACAAAGTTTTGAATTTTGGATAGTTCAGATTTCAGAATGTCAGATGAGGGATGTTCAACTGATAAAGTCTCTGCAGATATTCCTAAAGCCAAAAACTCCAATATTTGAAATACCTTAGGTCTCAAGCATTTCAGACAAGGAATACTCAACCTGTACAAGAAAAGTATACATCAAATCACTTATGAACATAGACACAGAGATCCTCAACAAACATTAGCATATCAAATCCAGTCTTATTTTTTAAAAAAATCATGACTATTATGGCTCAACATTTGAAAATCAGTGTAATTCATCATCAAAAAGAGAAAAATTGCATGATTATCTAAATAAATACAGGAAAACTGACAAAGTTTACTACCATTTTTAGATTAAAAACTCAAAACAAACTAGATAGAAGTTTCCTCATTCAGATAAAAGCTGTCTTTAAAATTCCATGGCCAACATCATATTTAATGATATATTTTCTCTTATATTAGGAACAAAATACAGATGTCTACTTTTGCCATCACTTCCAAAGGAGCCAGAGCAATAAGGAAAAAAGAAGAGAACTACTAGAACTAATAAGTGAAATTAGCGAGGTTTGTAAGATGTAAGGTCAATTTTCAAAACTCAATTTCAGCAAAATTTTAAGATTCTGCTCACTCTGTCTAGAGTACATGTACCTGATGAAAGCTTGTATGCAAAATATATGAAGTATATATGCAGTAGATAAATAAAACATTTATCTATACATATATACTACAAAGCAATGATTTTAAAAGAAAATATTTTTAAATGGGCAAGAGATTTGGTCAGACACCTCACAAAAGATAATATATGTATATGAAAAATGAAAAAGTATTCAACATCATTAGTCATCAGAGAAACACAAAAAGAAATCACAATGAGATACTATTTCAAACCAAACAGAATGAGGGAAAAAATATATATGAAATAAAATGTTCAGACTGATGTGGCATAGCTAGAACCCTCATTCATTACCAGTAGTTCATAAAATGCAACCTTTTGGAAAAATTGGTGGTTTTTCATAAAGTACCTAGCCTTATGACCCAGAAATTTCACCCCTGTTTTTTTAAATAAAGGAAATAAATAGACTCAGACAAAAATATTCATGGCAGCTTTATTCATAATAATTGGAGGCAGAGATACTGGGGATTGAACTCAGGGACACCCAACCACTGAGCCACATCCCCAGCCTTATTTTGTATTTTACTGAGAGACAGGGTCTCACTGAGTTGCTTAGCTTTAAAGCATAATGGGCTGTATTTGTATTCAGAATATCCCTACAAATCAAGAAAAAGACAATCTAACAGAAAATATTCAAGAAACTTACAAAGATACTTCACAGAAGAGAAAATATGAATGGCCGATAAATATGAAAACATGTTCAACTTCATTAGTTATCACAGAAAAGCAAATTAATACGACCAAGTGAATAACCACAAGTAACAAAATCCATTGGCTACAAATTTCAGACAGACAAGCCACTGCTGATGAGAATATAAACAGGCATACTACTTTGGGAAACTGTTTACTATCTTCTAAAGCTGAATGCACACACCCAACTGGCCCACCCACAGGTGTACATCCACCAGACCACACACCAAAGACACAAAACAGCCAACAACTGGGAACAGACTGAATATCCATCAACAGAGAACTAAAATGTCATATACTAAAGGTATCATAGCAATGAAAATGAACAAGCTGTGTCCACCTACAGCAGCAAAGATGATATGGAGGAAAAATAGCTAGATGTCTACACACACTGCAGGGGTTCCCCCCTACAGAAGGTTCAGAAACAGGCAAAACTCAGGAATTGTTCTTTTGATGGAAGAACTGGGTAGTGAATAAAAAAGACCCAAGAGGTGCCTCTGGAGGCTAGTGATGTTCTGCTTCTTGATCTTGGAAAGGTTCCACAGTTGATCAGCTTTGTCAAAACTCACTGGACATACCCAGCTTATTATATTCCATCCACATGAACCTGCTCTCTCAGTTTTAAAACACTAAGCTTGCTGCTGCCATCTCAGGACCACACAGGCTCCCTGCATGGAACACAATTCAGATTTTGACAGGACTTGCTCTTTCTTGCCTTTCGGTCTCAGCATTCCTCCATGCTTTCCAAGAGCTCTCTACTCCTGTGTGCCACCCCTCCCCCAATTCTGTCACCTCTTCAGAGCACTTACCACCAGCCATCACCCTGCATACAATACACTTTTGCTTACTCCATGTTCCTTCCATTAGAAAAGCATGCACCCTAGAGCAAGAACCCTGGCTGCCTTGTTCACTCTCCCTTTTCTGGGAGAAAGCATTGCCCAACTCAGGGTGTGCACACAACTACCATCTGCTGGACGGAAGAATGCCACTCGCAGACTAAACAGTGCCTGGGGTATTTCAAGACACAGGCGTCGGGGGAGGCAGCTATGAGAGGAGGAAAGAATAAAAGAGTAAAAATCAAGCTCAAATATTTAGCAGAGTAGGCCAGAGACCAGAGCCCTGAGGGAAGAGATCTAATAATGCCTGGGGGAGAGCCCATGAGCCCCACAGGCACTTTTCCATGCAAGTTCTGTAAGAAACATTGCAAAATATAAAAGATATAAAAGATACATTGCCTAAGACAAAAAGATGTCTGCCTTCAGGAGGCTCTACCCTAGGGATTGCAATGGCTTTTTTTCATATGGGAGTTAGACAAGAGAATCATTCCTGCACCTCAGTTTTCACAAATACTTGGAACCTAGGAAACTTCCAGAGTTGTACAGCTTATGTACTCACAAAGGAATAAACCTTTCTTCAACCTAGAGAGCCTGTGTCTTATAACCCAAATTTCTTCTGCTATCACCTTGTGATGTGGCAGAGCAGAGGCACAATAGGGAGGTGTGAAGATGTTCACAGGCTGTGCTATCTGACACCTGAAAACCAGGTACCCTGGGCCAGGGGCATTCTCCACTGCATCTCCCTGCCTCGTGAGCTGCACAGTGCGGGGGCCTGGTGCAAGTGTTCTACCGACTGAATGAACCTTCTTCCAACCTATAATTTTAAGATGGGTTAAATGGCTCAAAGAACTAGGCTGAGGAGTATTTTGGATTTTGTTTTTTAACCCTAAGGCCATTTATTCAACTTTGGTAAGTAACTAGTAGAATGAGCACTTTAAGATTCATTCTACAAAGCTCCACACTGTAGGAGCACAGAATGTACAAGAGAGGAAATAGAAGAAGTCACTGGCCAAGAAATACGATCAAGAACAAAGCACTTTAACAACAGAATTATTTTATTTGTACCCCACAGGTAAAACCCTTGAAGTTTCTGTCTTCTTGCACATTTTTTCTTAAAAAGTTATTACCCTTTTGCCTTGCTCTTAAGCTAAGGTATAACTGCTCATTTTTTAAGATTTTATTTTTTTCTTATAAGTTATTCCCTATAGTACTGCCAATTGAAGTCATTCCTCAGCAGGCTCAAATCTTCTTAATCACTTCAGACACTAAGAGCTTATTTACAGCACCTTTCTATGAAATTCATGATCATTTGTTTCTCACCAACCTAAAATGATTTAAATCAGAAAGGAATAATTACATGGAAAAGAATGCCATTCCCAACATAAAAGAAAAAAAATGCAGTTTCAGTATGTCATTAACTGATAACATCTTACAGCTGGACCTAGGTCAACTAGCACTAATTTCATCTACTCACTGTATTAATGGGTAAATTGATGGTAACCTGTAGCATTTTAAGGAGAAGCCAGGTGGTCCAGAAAGGGTTGTCCCCTTACAGGTTAAATCTTTCTACCCAGTCGGCTGAGGTCGCACCAAAAGTTAACAAATGAATATGTGAATGAATAAACGTAAAATTTATAAGCATTCGTCTAAATGATGGTCATAAAGCTGGTAAGTAGCGGGGCCAGGGCTAAAACCCAGTTCTCCGTTTTCTTTCCTTGGTAACTTCTTGGGTGTATTCAGAAGGTGCGGCCTCATCAGCAGTTCAGTTAGTTGTCAGGAGAGCAGCAAACTTAGTGAAATCACTGACTGACCTTAGTTGTGTTTTTTACTTCATTCTGCTTTTAGACATGCAAACAAAAGAGAAGAATGAAAAGTGCCAAGTGGGATGACATAAGAAAATTGCACTGTAGCCAGATCACACATAGAAAAATGACAGAAAAGGGGTAGGCAGAGATGGCTCTGTGATTTTCTTCTCACTCTCACCTGATCTAAGAGATATAAAAGGTACAAAGTGAGAATGCATCAGCTGTCAAATCAACAATATTCTATTAGAGGCACAGACTTCTCTAACAATGCAGCCGTTTTATAACTGTGAGCTTGACACTGTCCAGAACCTGGGGAAGAAGAAGTAGAAAGGGTCAGGAACAAGGATGTACCATGAAAACACAGAGGGGTACACTTACTCTTCCAGGAAGTGCTGCTGGGGCCCAATAATGGAACCTGGCCGGCAAATTCTTATCCAAGCGATGATTTCAGCGTGTGTAAACCTGTAGTGCTTCATTACATAACAGGCTATCAATGTCCCTGTCCTTCCAAGGCCAGCTGTAAGAGAGGAACACGATGAAATACAAAATCATCCACATAGACACTGAAATTAAACCCCTATCAGAAACCACACTGGCCCCAAGTGTAAATGATAACATTAGCAGCTGATACACATGCAAATTTGCTACCATGTAGAAATCTGTATTTCTCTCTATCCAGTGGAAAGGGCAAAGTGAAAATGTCACATGGGGGTGGTGGAGAAAGTGATGAAAGCAAAAGGATCTGGCAGCCAAGGACCAGCTGGAACAGGAAGGGACAGAGACAGGGGCCAGAGAGACAAGATTGGAAGGGTGGGGCAGAAGAGAATCGTGCTTGAGAGGGGCTGGGATGTGGCAATAAGGACGAAGAGCTGAATCAGAATTCTGATTGGGTCACAAGGAAAGTTAAAAATGACTGATGTTTCTGACCTAGGAAACTGGTACAATGTTGATTTCATCCATGAAAACCTTTAGTTAGAAAAAGGAAATAGGGAAAAGTTAATGGCTGTTGCTGATGTTTAGAAATCTTCAGGGAGTGGGGGTTGCTTATTTATTTGTTTGATTTTGAGGAATCCTTTTGACTGTTTCCCTTGATCAAACTGTAGACTCTTCTCCAATCTTCCCCAGTAGTTTGAGAAATTCACAGTGTTTCAGCAAATCTTAGACATCACCATCCCATCTTCATTATGCGATACACACCATTGTTTAAGTTTGACCAATAAAACATGAAACCATGACATGCTATCAATTTAAAACTCCATCCTAATGTCAGAAATGTTAAGGTGTGAAAAAAGCGTGTCTCTAAATCAGCATTTCATGACTTTTTTACATGTACTGTTCCTCCAGAAGCCTCTTTACATTTTATTTTGTTTTTTTCCTTATCTTTCCCCATAAAATTGTACTACCACACAGGGACACTACATATCTATATATGTATTATGTATACATCTGTGCTTTATACAGAAAAAGGTTTTTCACCCACCCCAAAAAGCAGTTTTGCCTTGTAAATGCCTGGGTCGAGAATATACATCAAGAGTGAAAATAAAATGACATCCAAGTTCATGTCTATAGATGTCTGGAAGTCCCTTCCTTCAAAAAAAAAAATATTAAAAGATATATACACCGTTTTATTAGATGAAGTGTAACACATCCTGTTTCCAACTGAAGTGCCTTTTGCCCCAGATCAAACATCAACATTCCTCAGAAAAAATTAAAGTGTGATTATGGTCTCCAGGGGCTCTTTCTTTAATAGTAAGAGGTAAGAGTCATTTGCCTTTCCTTCTGCTTCACCCAGATGGAGCCCATACCTGATAATTCCCCAGATAGCAGACAAGACTACAATTGACTGGGCAACTGCTCAGATAAAACACAGCTGAATGTCCTGGAGCAGCAGCAGGGGGTCAGCACTAGTTGCCAGGGTCATCATGCCAGGTCTCTGCCTGGAGAGCGGTGGCCTCTTCATGGAGACACACTCTCTGACTGTGCCCTGCTTTGTGCAAGGAGCTGCCTGATGCCCTCAGTTAGGCTCCTAGTCCTACTCACAATCAAAAAGGTGGTACAAAGAATTTTCAAATTTCTCTGAAACTAAAGTTGCTTCCCCCTTTTAAAAAGAGTCTATAATTTAGATCTATAAAAAGAACCTACTTAGCACTCAATAGTTGGGAGCTCTTACCACAAGTGAACAGAATAGGAACACTTCACTAAGTTTCTATAAAAACTTTTAACAAAAATTTTAAAGCGTTCATAATTAAAGGGCTCCCTGGCACAGCATGACAAGAGGTTGAAAGTGTTCTATTTATACCAAAGTCAAACTCCAATTGCTTTATAGTTCCAGCCATTTTCTGAAATCCCTATAGAACATCAAGAATCACATACTAGAATATTACAATGTTGCTGTATGTTCGATGATTATTTGTGCTAGAAAATTTGAAGAATTCATAGCATTCCTTTTTCATCAAAGTGAACTGCAGATGTTGAGTCGAGGTAAAGTTTCACACATTCCCAGCAAATTCGTTTCTAGTTTGTCTCTGTATACAAGGCTTTATATGTTGAGGCATAACATTTTCATTCCCTTTCTAGTAGCTACCAAAGTTCATTTGACATAAGAGTCTCTCTCCCTTCTTCCTTTTAGTTCAATTAAAATACTGAGTGCTGCTTGAATTCCCCAAAAATTAAACTGACTTAATTAGGGCAGATGTCAAAATAATTAACAGGCCTATAGTAGATAAGTGTGCTATTAAAAGCAATACAGTTGTAATTAAACTGAAAATGTAATCCTTATGAAAGTATTCTTCATGTGTGTACAAGTAGACGTAAATGAAATAACACTCTCAAAAAGATGTCACCAGTATAACCTTGACTTTCTGTATAAGAACTCACCTCAATGCTAAAAGTTTCACATTTTTAAAAATATTTTTAGTTGTAGATGACACAATATATATATATATATTTTTAGTTGTAGATGGATACAATACCTTAATTTTTTTATTTTTATGTGGGGCTGAGGATGAAACCCAGTGCCTTCCACATTCGAGGCAAACACTCAGCCACTGAGCTACAACCCCAGCCCTCAATATCTTTATTTTAATTATTTATTTTTATGTGGTGCTGAGGATCAAACCCAGCACCTCACACATGCCAGGCAAGCACTCTACCACTGAGCTACAACCCTAGCCCCTAAAGATTCAGACATTAAAATTTAAAAATCTCTGCTAGGGCTGGGGATGTGGCTCAAGCGGTAGCGCGCTCGCCTGGCATGTGTGCAGCCGGGATTTGATCCTCAGCACCACATACAAACAAAGATGTTGTGTCCGCCAAAAACTAAAAAATAATAAATATTAAAATTCTCTCTCTCTCTGCTGTAAGTAGATTATATATATATATGGCATGTATATCTGCATATATATATATATATATATATATATATATAAAATCATACATATATATCTTAAAAGTAAACATTCACAGGTCAAGGTTATACAGAGAATATACCTGTAACAATGTTTTAACACCAGAGAATTTCATTTTCATGTTTCTTGGATGAGGAATACAATAAAGAAAGATGCTGAGTTTTAATGAAAGTTCTGCATTTCTTCTCTTTCAGATTTGTCAATCCAAGATATGGATTGTTAACCCACAAATAAATTCTATGACCCAGCAGTCACAAAACTGACTAGGAAAAAAAAGGCCAAATTAATCTCAGAAAAAATACTAATTTTTTTTTAATAATATAAAAACTAAACTTTGGTGTTTTTTGTTTTGGGGTTTTTTTGTTGTTTGTTTGTTCATTTGTTTGGTACCAGGGATTGAACCCTGGAGCACTCAACTATTGAGCCACATCCCCAGCCCTCTTTATTTTTCATTTTGAGACACGGCCTTTGCTAAATTGCTGAGGCTGGCTATGAATTTGCAATCCTCCTGTCTTGGCCTCCTAACCCACTGGGATTACAGGCGTGCATCAACACACCCAAAAAACGAGAGTTTGGAAGAGAAGATATGAATACCTCCTACTAAATGTTGATTGCAGCTATATTCCTGTCAGTTCTTAAGTTCTGCTGATATTTAAAATATGTGAAATGCAGGCATTTTCTTGGACATGGACAATCTTTAATAAAAAGGGATGGAAAGGCAAAATTAACGGGTAGGTGAAAAACACCCAGGTCAAGCCATCCACTATAACCAGAAAGCAGTGCTTACAAAGGAGTGAGCAAGGAACACCTTCCCAGCAATGCACGGGCAGAGGGGACCTCCTGTCAATCAGGGGTCCTGTGTTGATAGGGACAGCGGAGGTAGGGCTAGTCCAGGAGGATGAAGCCTGCTTCAGGAGCCCTCATCTAAGTCAGGGACCACGTGCATTTCCATCTCTTCCAGTCTCTGGTAAAGTGCAGCTTCCCGTTGCTGCTCACATATTCAGCGAAGTACCTCCACCTACTCAAATCTTAAACATAGAAACAAGGGCCTACAAAATGGTATTTTAATTTCTGTCAGAACCAAAGCCACTCTCGTCTGAATAAGGCAGTTACAGCAGCACTAGGCACAGGAAAAGAACAGTACCATCCCCAACTCCTACTAGCCAATTAGCATAAAACGCGACACAAACCTATTTGCAGACTCAAAACCACGAGAACAGCACCACCTAGCGGCACAATGAAGCGCTGCATGTGAGAAACTGGAGGCTCATCTCAAGGCGGCCAACGTGATTTCTCATCATTAAAATCAAAGATCCCAGTAAAATATCTTCCACCAGACTGGAAATTCTAAACTAGAAGTTGACCTCCTAGGAGTCTAACAACCAAGCTTAAATAATCAAATGCCATTCATATTTCTAAGTAAATGACATAAGGTTGCCAAATAAAAAACAATATGCACGCCATGCAATATTTAGGATGTACTTTTACTTAAAAAAAAAAAATTCACTGTTTATATAATATTAAAATTAAATTGGGCATCCTGGATTCTTATTTGCTAAATGTGACAACCCTATGCCTCCTATACTCTGAACAATCCCTACCCCCAAAGTATCCACCCCAGAGACCAGAGATTCATTTACACAACTATGTCTTTCCATTCATTCTAAGAGGCAATCCCCATCATTGGCAAGTGAGCAGGGTGATTACCCCTGGCAAGAGGCAAGGAAGACACTCAGCTCCATGATGCAAAAGACAAACAGGGAAAGGGAGGCACAAGGGGTGAAAGGAGGTTCTAGAAAGTTGGATCAAAGAATGGAAACACCAAATGTCAGATGGGTAGAAAAAGATGGAGAAGAGATGAGCAATTCTAAAAGAAAAGGAGAAAGGAGAACTAATGACACTTGCTTCTTGGTCATTTGACCTAGTCAAAGCTGTTCCTGCCAGTCTAAGGACATCACTGCTGATATTTCCCCCTGAGACATACAGTGTCGATGAGCTGGGGCTTGGAAAGGTTAAGGTCAGAAAACCTTCATTGTCAAGAAGCCACACCACCATCAACTGTCCAGGCCCAAACAATCCTTTCTTTCTTTAGGAAGGGGTTATTAAAATGGGTTTATGTTCCAGTTTTCGAAAATTAAAAACCATTGTTTTCTAACTCATTAGGTAATTGTTTTACGTTATTTTCTGGTTTTCAGTCATCAGCTCCCATGAGCTCCAAGACTACGCAGCCCTCGCACACACCTTTGCAGTGAACCGCAATCGCTCCTTCGGTGTTCTCACAAATGTTCAGGAACCTTCTCACGATGTTGTCGCTGGGTGTGCTGCCGTCTATGAAGAAGAGGTCATAGTGCTCGAAGCCAGCGTCCGTGAAGCGCTTCGCCTCATAAATCTTTTTGTTCAGCCTCACAACTGCAGTTACGTTATGCTTTTTGAAATAAGGGAAGTAGGCTTCAGGAGCATGAAGAGGGTAACCTAAAGGGGAAAGGAGCCGTAAGCAGAAGGCACGCACTTCATCTTACATAACCCAGACACACACCCTCAACAACAAAGTGCAGAAATCTCAATAGAGCACAGAAGAAAGCATGTTTCATGAGAGTGTAAAAGGTTCCAGAAGCTCGTAAAAGCCGTCTGCGTAACTGTAAACATCAGAGGAGGTTAAAACAAAAACCCTCTCTAAGTATTGAGACAACTCATTAAAGTTCAAAATCTCAACCTCTAGTAGGATTCCAATCCTGGGAACACATGTACTCCTCCCATCCCCAAAGCAAAGGCATTCTTGAAGTACTCAAATGTGCACAAAAGAGATGGGTTGATTCTTGGTGATTTTATTTCCCCTCAAACGTTATTTTTCACTTAACAAATCCATTTCAGCTTCCGCTAAAACTTTTTTAAAACATATTTATCTTTTAATTTTAGGTGGACACAATAGCTTTATTTATTTTTATGTGGTGCTGAGGATCGAACCCAGTGCCTCGCAGCA
This sequence comes from Urocitellus parryii, assembly GCF_045843805.1. NCBI lineage: Eukaryota > Metazoa > Chordata > Mammalia > Rodentia > Sciuridae > Urocitellus > Urocitellus parryii. Next base: position 84,527,044 of record NC_135541.1, on the reverse strand, counting down.
TGCCAGGCCAGCACGCTACCACTTGAGCCACATCCCCAGCCCAAGCTAAAACGTTTTTTTGCCAGATGTATAGCTTTAATCTATAGAGCACAATCCTCCACAGAATAGATCTGTGATCAGAAAGCACCTTCCACATACAAGCTACAGTTGTATATAATTTCTCTTTTAATTCTAAAAACAACCTGTAAAGGATGGTTAACCCCATTTAACAGATTAAGACACTAAAAGCTGAGGATACAAAAATTCAGTTAAACAGGAGGAATAAGTCCAAGAGATCTATTGTACAACATGGTGTCTATAGTTAATAACAAGGTACTGGACACTTTAAAGTCACTAAGGGTAGATTTTAAGAGTTATCGCCACACAAAAAAAATGATAAATATGTGTGGCAATGTACACATTAAACTTGACTTAGCTGATGTACACTATTTTAAAACATCATATTGCATTTCACAAATACACAAAATTTTGTCAGTTTAAAATATAAATAATTTTTACCTTGAAAAAAGAAGCTAAAAGAAGAACTCTTTGGTGAACATTTTCTGTTTGGGGAGGGGGCCACCTGAGATACTAAGTTTCCAAACTCCCTGGCAATGTTCACCACCATGTAAGCATTCCTGGGAGCCACAGAATCAACTGAGTCACAGACCAGACCTAGTCAAGGCCAATCAGCCAAGGTGACCAGTGAAGGCTTTGGCCACTGAAGGCCTTGCCTAGCAGCCCTAAGGGTTAAGAGGGCTAATCCCCAGCACACTGATTCCCACACCTGTAACCCATCAAGGGCCCACTGACTCATGGCACACCAGCTAAGTGAAATGACTTCATTGTAAATGGGGCTCCAAGGCAGCAGCAGGAGCAGCCTGCAAAGCCAGATGGCTTCTGCACTGTTTCTTTGGCTGTATTTTCTGCTGCCTTGGATCTTGTGCTTGTCATTTTCATTTTCTCTCAGCTCCAAGCCAACCCTTTAATACCCTGCACCATGAGGCAGGGGCTCAGGCCCACATATTGTCTTTCCCAGACGACCTATCTAGATGGCCTTCTGTTGATTCTAAAAATAGGAGGCACTCAAGGGCAACCAGGAAAGGGCCTTCTTCCCGTTCTCCCATCAGCATCACATCAGCAACCAAAGAAGAGAGCAGCCAGAGCTCCCAACCCACTGTGGCACTCCCAGGACTAGCCTGCTGCACTCTCCTCAGGACCAGAGCCCAGCCTTCTGGTCTCTACTCCTCAGTCTCCAGTCCAAACAGTACTGTGGAGCATGACCTCCAAGGGTCTGAGTTCCAGTCTTCTGACTCCTCCCTCAATGCTCCCAGGCTCTGGTAGTTCCACTTTCTCCCCCCAGTCCCAACCTTCAAGGTACTAGCTGTCTTTTGCATAATATCTAGATTCTACAATGTTGCCTATTTTATTGTTTAGACTACTTTGTAACAGACTCCAGGAGTTAAATTCCTTCTGTTTGGAGTACCCAGTGTGGTTCCCATTTCCTACCTGGACCCGGCAGATACACCGACTCCCAAGGATCTTGTGCGTTTTCTAAACTTAGTTCCCAGCTTTCTCTTGGAGTCAGTGAGCTACCCAACATATACCGATAAATGCCTTTTTAGTTTAATTTACCATAGTTGACTCTACTGTCTGTAACCAAGTTCCCTAATTGGAAGACTTTGCCAAGGTCACAAAAAAATGGAGGCAGAATTGGAATCCAGGCCTAACTAATCCTAACTCAAATGCATGATTCTCATAGGCCATGCTGTTATTGAACAAAGAGGAAACAGAGATCATTTAACATCTTCTGTGTAGAAACAGCAACTTGTACACACACACATGAAGAGAAAACACGTGCTCTTCTACTTGGAAAATCAAGTCTGTTTTCCTAGTTGGTTTATTTACTCAAATTATTTCCTAGCAACAAGTTTAGAGACTAAGTGGGAAAACCCTGGTTGGCATGAGGAAACAAGAGCTTTTCTATCATGCAGGGAATGAGAAGTAGAGGGACTCCAAACACCTGGGGAGTTTTTCCTAGGTATGGTAAGCCAATGGGAGCCTGTCTTATTCCTGGAATTCCTTTTACCTCTGTGATGGCACCTCCTGGCTTGATGCCCATCCCTTCCTCTGTACAATCAAGATGTAAGAATCTCTTTTCTTACATGAGTTTCTATCAGGAGTAAATGAAGGTTTAGCTAATACATCAAAAACACACTATGAAAAAGAAATGATGGATATCTTCTGAGAAATGGACACAAAACACAACTATAAAAAATGACAACAGACATTTAAATACTAATCATAATCACACCTATTATTTATTGAGCACTTATAATGTGCCAGGCACTATGCTGAGTGTTCCATGTGAATTATCACACTAAACCTTACAATTACTCAGATTACTGGTGCCTGCAAAGCTAACTGGGTCCATGCACACACAGGTTGTAAGAGATAGCATTTGGATGCTGGCAGACAGATTTCAACATCTGTCCTGAAGCTGGTTTTTTGTAAGACTCAACTTGACTCTATCTGTAAGACCTCCAAACCAGAGAACATGACATGAATATTAGGAGCTGTACTTCCTAGAGTTGGTGAGCAGGATTTTGGTTTTGGTTTTGTTTCATTCTTAAAACTGCTTCAAATTACTTACAGACAACTAATAATGAAGATATCCCATGACCTCTCAGCAACGGTGTGTGAGTGATCAACGTATTTGGATGCTTAATGTGAAATGCTCCCTGGGAGTCCTGCAGTCCACCCAGAAAGCTAGAGCGTTCATCCAACCCTGGCTGCATCTGGCCACTAGGTGGTGCCCTGGCTCAGCCCAGCAGTGGTGCTGACACAACACAGAAACAACTTCAGAGCTGAAGATGATTTTAAAATTCACCTCTTTCCAGCCACTCATTTTAAAGTTGTGAAACTAAGAAGAGCAGAGTCAAATGTGGACTAGTCAGCCCACCTAGTCATTATTAAAAGTAAAAACTTCAAAAGGAACAAGGTAATGTCAGAAAATATAAAATGCTGATGAGGTTCGTTAACCAGTGAAGTCCCAAATGTTCAATTCTGCAAATATTTCAACAAAGTTGACCACAGGTGCATAAAACAGGTTGGAAAGTATAATATAGAGCTTACATATCTTTTATATATTTTCATATGTATATAGAATTTTTTTTCAAATGCTCTCATCATTCACCCATTACTTTTCTCAAAAGAATAGACCTCTGAAAACAATAATTATTTCATAATCCCCATGAGTGGTATATTTGTGGTTCAATTTAAGTGTTCATTAGTATTCTACATCCAGGATGATGGGACAAAAGAGTTAAAGATGGAAATGCACTAATAAGAGCATAATGTGTACCTGACATGGTCAAACCATTCAAATAATATTCCCAATCCTCACCAAACACCCTGAATGTGATCAAACTTCACTCATTGTGATGTATAAGGAAACTGATGGTTCCAGAAGTTGTGGATCTCACTGAAGTTCACACAGCCAATAAGGGATCAAGGAGCCATGCTTCAGCCTGCCCAGGGTCTTTACACCAGTCTGCTCTCATTAAAAGAGCGAGCTGATACTTCAGATTGCTCGGATTCTGCTTCTTATTCCACCTCTAGACCACTTCCCCATCCCTGAGTGTGTGTGTGTGTGTGTGTGTGTGTGTGTGTGTGTGTGTTTAAATGACATTACCACTTAAGAGACTTTGTAAATCTGAAATCTAAAATATCTGTTTCGTTCTCCTGCTATCATTCATCAATTCAAAATTGTTAAATAGAAAAAAAAATAGCGTTCTTCTTTCCCCACTATGAAAACAATGTGAACCAAGATGGCTGAGTGAGCCTGCTAGTTCCCTCTGTTGACCCAAACACCCTGAACACTCCTAAAATGCATTCTGGCCCTTCCCTAGAGCGTAGAGCTTCCTTTTGCTACATCCTAGCAACAGCTATTTGATTGTTAATTCCTCAAAAATCTCAGCTTTTCTACTAACAAACTCCTAAAATGACCTTCAGAAATACAGAGTTTCTCAAAATTTTAATTGAAAAAAAAAATCTAAGGAATGTACCAAGATCTAACTGTAATCGGATCAATTTTATTAATTCCCACACAGACTTATTTTAAATTCAAAAGTGTTTACAAAGTTAAAACCCTTCACCAAAAAAATGTTGAAGCTTCTAATGAACACCAGATGTTAAAATGGGGATTTCAGTAAAATATCAGCATTTTACCAAAGACAATTTTAAATGAAATTGTTCTAGGCATCTTAAAAACCAACAAATTAAAGTAACACTGTCAGACCTTTTTCTCAATGAGAGGACACAACTGCTATAAAGCACTTTCCTCAGGTACATATGGAAAAAAGGTGTATACAGAGCAATATCTTAACAATAGCTATTTCTTGCATAAGTTTTAAGAGTTTTAAGAGTTTTAGTCTTTATCTGTATTGCTAAACTATTCTATAGTAAACACGTACATTCTCTGTAATAAAATTTAAAAGAGCACAGAATTTGTAATTAAAAAGACCTATATTTGAGTCGTCCCACAGCCTGATATTGGCTGCATGAACCCGGACAATATGTAACTCTCCTAAGTTTCCTTGTCTTCCGTAAACTAACCATCACCTGCTACAGATGGTAGGTCACTGAACAGATGATGTGCACAAGAGGCTTAGCACCATTCCTGGCATATAACCAAGTGGCATCCATTATTCTTTCCCCATATTACAATATGGAACCAAAAAAAACTTTTTTTAAAATTTTTTAAATTAAGAATTATACTCAATCCCCAGTACCAAAAAAATTACATAAAATATACATCTTCTTTTATTCAGTGGTTCTATTTCTAAGAATTCAGAGAGGAAACTAGAACTATAAAATATGGAAGAATAGGTACACCAACCATAGCAGTTTTGGGGGGTTTTTTTGTTTGTTTTTGTTTTGTTTTATTGGGGGGGGGGTGCTGGGGATTGAACCCACAGCCTTGTGCATGCTAGGCAAGCACTCTACCAACTGAGCTATATCCCCAGCCCCATAACAGTTTTTTAAACAACTTTTATCTCATTTAAAATAAATTAACAGGGCTGGGGATGTGGCTCAAGCGGTAGCGCGCTCGCCTGGCATGCATGCGGCCCGGGTTCGATCCTCAGCACCACATACCAACAAAGATGTTGTGTCCGCCGAGAACTAAAAAATAAATATTAAAAAAAATTCTCTCTCTCTCTCTCTCTCTCTCTCTCTCTCTCTCTCTCTCTCTCTCTCTCCCCTCTCTCACTCTACTCTCTCTTTAAAAAAATAAATAAATAAATAAATAAAATAAAATAAATTAACAAAATTATGACCCAGTCATAGACTGGAATAATAGACAATGCAGTCATCCAAAATGATAGCACAGATCTATATACACTGCCATGGAAAACATCCATGACTGTTAAGTTAAAAAAAGCTAGCTATGAGATGATAATTATATTATGATCCTATTTTGGTAAAAAAATTATAAATGTGTTTATGCATAGACATATACAATGTATATCTACACTGAGAAAGTAAGTTAAGAGAAGCAGATGGAAGAAATTAAAAAGCAACTGTAATTCCAACTACCAATTAGTAAAACTAGTAAACGTGGGTAGAATTACAGGTCACTTTTATGCTCATTAGTCAATCTGCATTTTCTCCACTCTTTTTAAAATAAGCATGTATTAGCTCTATAAAAATACTTTAAAAGAACTTTTTAAATTATACCTCCCAACTCCTCTGTAAGAAAAACTGAAACACATGAATCCCAAATGGCAAAATTCTTTCAACTTTGCCAAATACCCAACAACAAAGCCACTACTCAAACAGAACATCTACTGAGGTTTCCTGGGCCTGAATCTAATACTTTTTCACAGAAGTGGGTTTAATCACCCCTGTCTTGAACAACCAACTGTTGTTATAAAGCACTTTCCTCAGGTACTCCATGTGTTATTCCTAACAACCCAACATGACATAGGCTAATTAATCAATGTACAGAGCCAAATGAAAATCCTTAGCCAATTCATGACTCAGAAGATCTAATTCTGGCTTCTCTATAGAGATCCCTGTTAGTTTAACTCTAAACCTGGATTACTTATCCACAGAGTGAGGGGAAAACCATGATTCACGCAGGGCTTCCTGCAAGGTGGTAACAGATATGAAATGATGAACATACTTTGTAGAAACAAAAACTACTATCAAATCCAAATACATGAATAATAATGAAACTAGATTTCAGAAGTGGTGATGATGATGATGATGATGATGTAAGAAGAGTAAATCTAGATAAGAGGTTTCAAATTAGGTTCCCAAGGAAAACTGATACACTCTACCCCTATGACCAGAAAGTAAATAGGAGTTATTGTGTTCATGGATAACATTTTTTTCTTCAATTTTATGTACTTCTCTTATGAACTAATCTTAAACCATTGGTGTCTATCATTACATATCACCTAAGTGATGTTAAGACATGGAAAAATATGAGTAAGTAGAAAACAAGTATTAATGGCAAATTTCATATAGCTAATCATGTTGCATTCAAGAGGTATGTTTTGTTTTGTTTTCATTTTACTGAATACATATGCCCAGTGCTGTAAATAAGTAGTTTAATTACTATCAGAAAATCTGTACTCTTTGTCTCAAAGAAACTAAGTAGACAGTACAGTGGTGATATTCAGGAGCCCAGTTCTGAGTTGGAGTACCAGTTCTGCACACTTCTAGGTGACCCTGGGCAAATCCCCACCAAGAAGATGCCATTTCTTCCTCCTTAGGTGTGGATCACAGAATCTATATCTAAGAGTTATTGGATATTAACTGAGATGATGCTAGAAACTATCATGCAGTAAGCACTAAGCAAATATCGCCATCATCACCCAACATGACACTCCCCAAGAATACCTTGGGGATTCTCTACAGCCAAATGAATCTTAAAAAACATTTATAGAATTCAGCAATCTGTTTAGTGGTGTAACCAGTTTGTTTCTCAAATTCTTCTTTAATGACTGGATAAAGAAAACATTCTATTTATGGCAACCTAAAAAAAACATGCTTGTTTTAAAAGAGTGGATATAGCTCCACCTACTGGAAGTTTAACCTTCAACACACTGGTTGCTATTCAATTTTATACATCCTGAATAGTCTGCAGAATATTACCAAGAGAAAGTGTTATCTGAGGAAATTGAAAAATTAAAGAAGAGTAATTAAAATAAATGTTTGGAGGGTAAAAGGAAGAAAAACCTACCATTTTCAATTTTGCTTTTAGGATGTGGTCCACTAAATGCTAAAAATTTTCCTGGAACAATCCAGTTGAAGTCACCATTTTCAACTCGCTGGCAGAATTTTGTGAGAAAAAAGAAGAAAAATATTTTATAATTCTTATACAATTTAGGAAACCCTTACAAATAAAACTGCTTTTCCTACTATTAGTATTAGACCAATTGGACATACATGAAAACAAAATAATAAAACTTAAAAACATACATCTGATTCTCAAAATGTTATTTATGAATTTCATTCACTTGAGGAATTCTTCTATCTAGACTATGAACAGTTTAGGCTGTATGGAAAATTAGTTTATTTAAGGTGTGGTACTTTGTTTTAAATAAGTTTGTCTCCTAGTCACTCTGAAATAAAATGAAATGAAAATAACATTGTTATCCTAGCAATAAATTAAAGAAGTAAGAAAAAAATGAGAGATACAAGCATTTCCATGAACATGATAAACGGACTTTAAACAATGAAAAAAAATATGAATGTCAGGTTTATGATGAACACATTTTTATGGGCTGATGTCTGTTGTTGATTCTAATTTGAAGACCATGAAATGACAGGAGGCAGAAGGGAGGGACAGAAACTCATTAAATCCTAGAGGTACACCACAAGCCAGGGTCAGTCAAGGTTTCCTGCAGGGGCTGCAAACCCAAACAAGGGTTAGCAATAAAAGTGGCTGCTCCTCCACTCAACCTAATTAGTCACCCTGCAGGAAATTTGAGTGTGGCTAACCTTCCAACCTATTTTTAAGTGAGATCTGCCTTTGAAATAGTAACTTTTATTTTCGTTTTATTTTATTTATTTGCAGTACTGGTAACTGAACCTAGGGACACTCTACCACTGAGCAACATCCCCAGACCTTTTTTTATTTTTTTTAATTTTGAGACAGGGTCTCTTGCTACATTGCCAAGACTGACTGGCCTTGAACTTGGATCCTCCTGCCTTCACCTCCCAGATCTTTTGAAAATGTTGATTATTTTAAATTAGGTTTTTAAATACTATGGGCTGACTGATCATCAGTTGTCATCCTCTAGGCTATACACTCTAAGGAATACTCAGAAAAGGTTAAGACCAAGAAAGAGGCCAACCACCCTCTACCACACCATCAGCCCCTCCATTTTCTTTTCTTCCCTCTGAACCCGTGGACACCAGGACAGGGCTAAGGTTACCCAGGACAGTGCAGGCAATTGGGAGACACTGTGCAATCCATCGTATTGCCTCTTCGCTGTCTTCTCTACATTCCACTCCCACCCCACCTCCCTAGTCTCCAATCTCAGGACAGGGAAATAACATGGTTCTCTTCAAGGGGCACACATCTGTGTCTATCTATAAAAAAGGCTGGAGAAGATGACCTCAGTAATAGGAACCTGAGCTAAGTAAGAGTCTGCACGCTACTGTAAGAACTCAATAAATATTTGTTAACTAAATTAGAATAATATCATCAAGGAGATCTGGTGCCACTACTTATATTACCTATTACATTACCACTTCCATGAAAATCAAAAGTTGGCTATACATTTTCATTTTTAAAATGAGGATGTATCTTTTCAATTATACAAAGTTACAAATGAACCTTCACATGATATCCTGCTATGTCAGCATTGCATTAATCTAATTGTAATAACATAATATCTCTCTAATGCCCTAAGTAAAAGCTTAGCAACACCATGAATGTCACAATACATATGCATGGCTATCTATTTATAATCATTTGAATAAAGAATCAAACATACAACTCTTATGATAATTAAACATTAATTCTTGTTTAAATAAAAGTCTCAAATTAATGATCCAATATCCATTTTGAGCAATTATTAAGGCTAAAGCATACTTTAAAAATTCAAGAGTAAGGGTATGTTCTAATCAAAAGTCTAAACTTAGCTCTCAGGAACAGTAGAAGAAATCCAGTTTCCACATTCACTATTTCTGTGTCCTTGGACACCAACTAGGCAGATAAATAAATTGTGCTATATCTGTTTATTTGGACTACAGACATCTGTTTGGTTAAACAGTAACCTTTTATAATCAATCATATAGGAGACAGGCCATAACCTCTCAGAATCAAAAGACTATGTTTGCAAATTTTCCTATCCAAAAAGATAAACATTAGATAATATTGTGCTATATTTAGCAGCCTGGATGAAGTTGATAGAATAAGTAACAGATTAAGATTTTAGATCTTAAAAAAAAATTAATAAGAAAGATACAACTTTTAGCTAACCTAACATAAGCTTACCTGGGTAACCTTCCAAAATTAATATATGTGTCTCCTTTCACAGTGAATTATACAAATGCTAATATGTATCAATAATAGAACGTTTAAAATAATATAAGTTGGTTTTTCAAGCAAACACACATACCCACTTCAAAGAAACCTAGATCAGACAGGAACTCAAGGTACTTTCCAACACTACCACATTTTATAAAGAAACTTTGAAGCAAGGATGAGGTAAGAGTAGGAGTTAGCCTTTTCTAATATAAAGTCACCACCTATCAAATACTATGTAGAAAATCTATAGATGTTCTACACTATGAGAAAACCCCAAAACACGATGTGAATTCCTGAAACTGATAGATTTAGGTGCTATTATTAACTTTACTGTAGGAGCTTTCAGTCCACAAAAGATTCAACAGATTTCTTTTGAATAGCTAACTCTCCTGGTACACTTAAAATATAATTTGCTTTGAAAGCACAGATTTTTACAACTTCTCAGAAATACATCTGTGCCTCTGTTGTAATAGTCACAAATATTTTCCCCTTAAATATTTAAAAATATTTGGCTTATTTGCCATTGTTATAAGCCTGCAGTTTAAAAAAAATAGTCCTGAAGTTGACAAATAAGAGACTGATTCCTTTTATTGATGTGATTTCTCAGACAACATAAATAATTTTGAGCACAATTAAACATTCACTCAAATATTTACTGAACTAATCTCTAGGGTATATAAAGAACTCAAAAAGCTAAACACTGAAAAAACAATAACCCAATCAACAAATGAGCCAAGGACCTGAACAGATACTTCTCAGAAGAGGATATACAATCAATCAACAAATATATGAAAAAATACTAATCATCTCTAGCAATCAGAGAAATGCAAATCAAAACTACTCTAAGATATCAACTCACTCCAGTCAGAATGGCAGCGATTATGAAGACAAACAACAATAAGTGTTGGCGAGGATGTGGGGAAAAAGGTACATTCATACATTGCTGATGGGATTGCAAATTGGTGCAGCCAATTTGGAAAGCAGTATGGGGATTCCTTGGAAATCTGGGAGTGGAACCACCATTTGACCCAGCTATTCCTAAAGGACTTAAAAACAGCATACTACAGGGACACAGCCACATCAATGTCTATAGCAGTACAATTCACAATAGCCAAACTATGGAGCCAACCTAGATGTCCTTCGGTGGATGAATGGATTAAAAAAATGTGGCATATATACACAGTGGAATTTTACTCAGCAATAAAAAAGAACAAAATCATGGCATTTGCAGGTAAATGGATGGTGTTGGAGAAGATAATGCTAAGTGAAGTTAGTCAATCCCAAAAAAACAAATGCCGAATGTTTTCTCTGATATAAGGAAGTTGACTCATAGTGGGGTAGGGAGGGGAAGCATGGGAGGAATAGATGAATTCTAGATAGGGAAGATAGGTGGGAGGGAAAGGAAGGGGGCAGGGGATTAGCAAGGGTGGTGGAATGTAATAGACATCATTATACAAAGTACATGTATGAAGACTTGAATTGGGTATCAACATATTTTATATACAAACAGAGATTCAAAAATTGTGGTATAAAAAAAAATTGTTGTATATATGTATATTAAAGAATTGTGATGCAAAAAAAACAAAGTATGTGTATAAAGGCATAAATTGATGTGAACATACTTTATTACAAAGATATGAAAAATTATGCCCTATATGTGCAATAAGAATTGTAATGCTTTCCACTGCTGTCGTGTATTTAAAAAATAATAATAATAAAGTGTTTGCTGAGTCTTTATTAAATATCAAGGACTATAACTTAGTGTCACATAAAATAATAAAAAGCATTTTCTCTGTTCTTTTAAGGAGTCCAAAGACAAATGGAAGTAACAGTAACAGCAGCAAACACATACAGAACTGACTCTGTGCCACTCACTTACTCTACACAGCAACACTATGAGGCAGATAGCATTACCACCACCATTTTATCCTTTAAAGAAGAGTTGTACTAAATTTTGATAAATGTCACCACAGAAATACACAAGAGGTATAAGGTTGGCACAAAGACTCTTTTTAAAAATCAAGAGAGAACTACAAAGTCTGTTTTTAAATTCATTTTGAAAGTGCACCCTTTATATTTACCTAATTTCTAAAACAATTAATTCGTGTTGACAGTGTAGTTGTACTACATAAAGGTGAATATGCTGTCGAGATGGGCCCTTTATGAGCTTAAAGCCAAGTAAATATTTGAGTTGTTTGGTTTAAATTAAGTTTCCATGCACTTTGGCTTTAAGTGATAAACTTTAGTTTATTAATTTAGATCTGACTTTGAGAGAGAAGGTGTGGTGGAGGGAAAGAGAAGTGTCCCGTGTGGATGATTACTTCATCTCTGCTAGCCATGGCAGGAGGAGGGAGACAGCTTCGGGGCTGGCGGGTTGCTCCAACAGTCCAGACCAGTGAACACCTCCGCTGATAAAACAGCAGCAAAACTGCAGGGCACGTTTGCTGACGCCATTGTCAAGACATGAAGGTCTGGGGACAGCAGCACACATATATATGGTTGCTGAAGCTCAAACGCAGGTTCTTTCAATCATGAAATGTGTGTATACCAGAAATCATGAGGCCCCCAGGAGAGCAAAGTACTGGAGTGACCAAATGCAGAGAAAGGGCTGGCAAGACAGGTTAAGAAAGAAGACCAGAGGGAGAAATGCAAGAGACAGCACCTCAGAAGTTAGAGTAGGAAGGTAAGTTTCCAGAATTAGAGAGTGGCCACAGGGCAAATCAAATAGGAAGAAGACCCAAGCGACGCCATGTGTTTTTCTCGCTTCTGTGTTGCAACAGTTTCAGTGGAGTTATGAGGGTATACGCCAGACCATAATTAGTTGTAGAATACAGACTGCTCTCTCAAGAAGTTTGGAGGTAACAGAAAAGACAAAGACCAGTAATTAAAGAGAAAGGGGAAAAAAAAAAAAACATGGGAAATTGCTTAGGACAGGGTCGGCCTCTAAACATTTTATAGACTTGACCAACATGATCTTTAACTAGCAATGGGTGTGATTTATGAGCAGATGAGGAAACACCAGGTACCTCCACTTCAACAGATTCAATAGCCAGAAAGAAATTTTTGTTCTGTAATCTTGTGGCCTTTGGGTGATGAAATCAATCCTCTAGGATGGCTCCATGGGAATGCTTCTAATAGTTCTTCTAATGGTTCGATCACCATGGGAGGAACACCTCTATAATTGCTCCTGGTGGTGAGGACATGCCCACATGCCTGCATTCTGAGGCTTGCTTGACCCCAGTTCCTATGACAGGAGAGCGCCTTTTCCCAATCCACAATCTATGAACAACTGAAGATGGCAGACCAAGCATCATCCAGATTATTTCCAGTTTACAACTTCTTAATCCAAAGCAAAGCTTTGAACATCATCCTTTTAAGTGTTCAACAGCACTGACTCTTGCTGTTGACCTGAGGTGACTTGTTGACATGGGAGATCTAACAAACTTTACTCATTCCCACAGGATATGCTAAAGGACAAAATGAGGAGTCTACACCTCCTGGTCCATGAAGGATACAGTCAGTCTGGGGACAGTGCCTGGTCATGTAGAAAACTAACAGCACATTACATGCAGACCTGATCTTAGATTGCAATAACTAATACTCAATGCTGGAAATAACTGATTTTTTTAAAGAAGAGATTGCAGCACAGATTGGTTGATAATGAAAGAAAGAAACACTATTTCAAGAAGTTGTCTACCAGAGTAAAATCTGTTCCTTGGAATGTTACTATAAAATCAGAATGGATCTTTAATTAATAACACTTAGTCACTTTCTACTGAAAATAGATCACACAAAATATCTTGAAATGGTGCTGTACTCCTTTCTAAGTATTCATTCACTCACTGCTTTAGTTCTTTCTTTTCAGAAACATTTAAAGGCTGCCCACTACGCATGTACCGTGCTACTAGGTTACTTATTCATACAAAGAGAAATAGGTCCTAGTTCCTGCCCACAAGCACCCACAGTGCAGGGGAGACGCAGCTGTGGAAGAACAATCACAAAACACTGCTTGAATGAGACTCCACAGGCTGAGAATGACTTCACAGTCAGCCATGTAAAGATCGTGGGAGAAAAGAAGGGATCACGGGCGGGAGTAGGAAGCAAAAGCATGTCCACAGGGACAAGAGCGTGAAGCAGTGCGCATCTGGGCAGCTGCGTGGATGGAAAAGGAAAGAGTGGAGAGGAAGGAGGCCCAGGCCAAGGCAGGCTTTTGTGCCACAGTAAAAAGTTTACATTTCTTCCCTGATGTTTGTCAGTGTGGAACCCATGAAGGACTTAAAATAGGGGAATGATATAATCAGATTTTGTTTTTAAAACATCGACTCTGATACTAATGTGAAGAGTTGCCCCAAAGGCCCAAGGGTAAAGACACCTACAGCAGACCTCTAGAACAGACCAGTGCTTTCTCCCAAATAGTCTCCAGATAACCTGACATTACTCTCTAGAACAGCAATGCTCTTCTCCCCCAAAGAGCACCCTACCAGGGAAGATGGCAATACAGATGACTTGTGAGTCGCTGAAATGTCTCGGGAGTCAAACATTACACATTCAGTCTGTTCTGGATCAGTGAGGAACTCTGCATGACAACTAACTTGAGAAGCAGAGATGACAGCTGGTGGCCAGAATCAAACAGGATAACTTCTGCAGAATAAGGCGGATGCTGTGACTTAAGGTGATATTTGCTCACCTAGCAAATATAGTGAGCTAATAGGAGGCACTTAATATCTGTTCAATTAAAAAACTGAAAAGTTGTTAGATTGAGGCCATGAAGAGAGTAAGGTGGCTTCTTGACTCTCTTATAACAAATGTTTATTTGTACACTGTTATTTGTGTAAAACCAAGCTTCCTAACCAGAGTGACCACCATGGAGTTGCTTGGGCAAGGACTGGGACAGCCAGAGTACCCAGGCCAGTTGCCAACAGCTGAGTTATGATCCTGGGGTGTTGAGCAAGTGTTATCATTTTCTCTGTGTGGCATCATGAGAAACAAAAGGAAGCCCTGTGAGTGACTCCACTCCCAGGTAAACGGTAACTGGTGCCTCTGTCATCAGAGAAGCAGTAGCCAAGTGCAGCTCGCTCTTGCATGAAGTAGCCAATGTAAAGATGTGGCCTGGGCTTGTCAGTGTGTGAAGCACAGGGTCAAGTCGAAAACAGCCTGATGTTCTAGACAATATTTTCGTACTGACAGAACTACTTCACAGGAAGTGCTTTTAATATTTTTACCAAAAAAAAAAAAAGAATGATTTGTGTGGAGTGGGAGGAGGACAACGGCAGATACCAAAAGCTCAAAGAAAGACGTCAAAGTAATTTCTCAGCTTTGTAGTAGTTCTTGAACTTCAGTCTCCATCTAATTTCCAAAAGGCAGCTCGTGAGACTGCAGGGGCCAAAGGTTGGATGGAAATAATAAGTGCAAGCTACAGAGGAGCCCCGCCCCCCCCCCATGGGCTGTCATGGGAGCACGGCTTCTCTGCATTTCTTCCCACACCCACAACTAAGGACAGGGCACTGCTACAGCATGCATGACACTTCCTCTGTGGTTTTCTGTGAGTTCCTCTGTGTATGGATAACATAAGGACATCATCAAAAACAGCAAGTCTCTGGTAAACATTGAAATGCCTCTTTAAGGACAACTAGGACAACACACAAAGACATCAGGTTCTTTCTGATGAATAATGACTGCTTAAGTGTAGGATCGTTCAGTGGAATACAGGCATAGGCATGTTGGGTAAGGACAGTAACCTCCCCCCAAAAAGAAAGCTGACTGAAGGCACACTGAAGGTCTTCTAAGCATCAACCTCTAACTTTGCTACTGGAGAGCGTAGAGTTTCTCACACACCTACAGATATATTATTTAGAAGAATATGCAAACTCTTTCATCCTCATTGTTTTTGCCTAGGACAAAAGGTTTATTTATTTATTTTTTTTATTTCTGAACTGGTCTATGGCTAGACATCAAAGCTGTGGTTGCTCTCTTAGTCTTCAAGTTCTCTGAGAATACCGTAAGAAGCCTGTAGGAAAAGGTGGGAATGTCTGACACTGATTCCTACAGGAAACTTTGGATTAACAAAAGTTGCAGTTCCTTTTCTGGACTTTCCCTGTGTAGCTGCAGAATTGCATGTGTTTGATTAGTGCAAACGTGAGGGACTGCAGAATTCCACAAGAGGTTGGCAAAGGACCTGGAAAGACCAGGTTTTGAAAGACTTTCACAAAATGGAAACCAACCCTCTTGCTTATATCAATACTTAATGTGATGTGCCATTTGCAAGTCACATGAAAATAAAGCAAGAACCTGAGATATCTTACCCCAAGCTTTCTGAACATGAAAAGGCCTTGAAATGAACTCTCCAGTGAACAATTAGATCACAAAAAGCAAGAAATATAACCTGTTCTGCTTCTGCTAGGCTTCCTGTCACACTGATGGACTATGCTAGCACCCTAGCCAGCCTGCCATTCTTGCAGAGTCTGCACTCTAGCTACATGTGGCTTCTATGTACTAATGTTTCCACACCAAATTAAGGTATGCCACAGTGTAAAGCACACACTAGATCTCAAAGCACTTAAAAACTGTAAAATGACTAATGCCTAGGTCTTTGATCCACTTTGAGTTGAGTTTTGTGCAGAGTGAGAGATAGGGCTTCAATTTCATTCGGCTCTCTATGGATTTCCAGTTTTGCCAGCACCATTTGTTGAAGAAGGTATCTTTCTCCAATGTATGTTTTTAGCGCTTTTGTTTAGTAGGAGATAACTATATTTATGTGGGTTTGTCTCTGCATCTCCTATTCTGTTCTGTTGGTCTTCATGTCTGTTTTGGTGCCAATACCATGCTGTTTTTGTTACTATAGCTCTGCAGTATAAGGTCTGGTATTGTGATGCCTCCTGCTTCACTTTTCTCACTAAGGACTTAAAATCAGCATACTCTAGTAATACATCAATGTTTAAAGGAGCTCAATTCACAATAGCTAAACTATAGAACCAACCTAGGTGCCCTCCAACAGATGAATGGATAAAGAAAATGTGGTATATATACACAACGGAATATTACTCAGACATAAAAAATGACTTTATGTCTTTTGCTAGTAAATGGATAGGTGGATCTGGAGACTAAAATGCTAAGCAAAATAAGCCTATCTCAAAAAACCAAATCCCAAATGATATGTGGATGCTAACAAACTAGGGAGGGGGAAAAATAGAAGTTCATTTGATTAGATGAAGGGAAGGGAGTGTGGATGAGAATGGGAAGGACAGTTGAATGACTCTGACATAACTTTCCTATGTACATATATGAATATACCACAGTGAATCTCCACATCATATACAACCACAAGACAGAGATCCTAATTAAAATAACATATACTCCATGTTTGTATAAATATATCAAAATATACTGTCATGAATAACTAAAAAGAACAAAATTTTTTTAAATGTAAAATATCTAATTAATGATTTTGTATTGGCTACACATTAAAATGACATTTTAAATATATTACATTAAGTAAAATCTATAATTGAAATTAATTTTCTTTCTTTTTTACCCTTTCTAAATGCAGCTACTAGAATATTTAAAATACATATGACTCTCATAATATTTCTAGTAGACAGTGCTGCTGTAGATCTTTGAATTACAGGATAAAGACAGATACAACCTTTGGCAGAATGAACAGAGGTTTATATATAGACTGTATTCAACAGATATCTCCCATGTTCGGCTGTCCTCAATGTTTACATTTGTAAGTAGCATTCTGATCATAAAAGTCCCCTTTAATATCACCTAGAGACAAAGTCGTGTTGGTTTAGGCTTTTTCTTGAGCCATATTATATATTGGATGTACTTTAGTGAGGAAGTGTCTTTGAAAGGTCTCATCCTGAATATCCCCTAGTCATCAAGGTGATATTCTCACAAATTGCTGTTGGTGATAAAATTTTACTTTGAAAATTACAATGCCTTCATTGGAATGCTGACTCTGCTGGAGTTAATGAAGTGTAGAAATTCAGCTCCTCCTCCTAAGTTCACCAAATGTCCAGACTCACCCTCGGAGCAGGGCAGACAGCAAGACACCAAACTCTGGCAGGAAGTGACTGGGCCCCAAAGTGTTGGCAAAGACAGTCCTTTCTTTACTCATTTATTCATAAAGCAAACATTTATGAAATGCCAAACACTTCAATTTGTGATTTTCCTCTTTTATGGGCTTTATGATGGAATAGATACATCATTCTCAAAATGGAAGATGTTTGACAGCAAACTTTTCAAATGTTCACTAAAACCGACTACTCCCCTCCCAATCCCTGGATGGTGGTTGTTAGCTCAGAGGATGAAGCTCACACCCACCAGATGTTTGGTTGATTGCTTGGTTGCTTGGTTGCTTGGTTGGTTGTAAGAACTGAATTGCACTATGTGCTTAAGGTTTTTCAACAGTGCTTTCAAGTCACCTTGAACATTGACATCAAAGTTAAAAGACAGAGCAAAAGAGAGGAAGAGGTGGATGAAGGAATAAGTAAAACATCAGTGAGCTTGTCCTCTTTATTGTAGTGTTTGTTCCTTCCTTTCCTTCTGCATCCCTCACCAACCTCTCTATTTATTAAAATTGCTTTAGTGTTTGGCCATCTGTTTTTCTCCATGCTTACATATATGGAGTACAGATCTGAATTATTCTGGGGAGGAGGACCTAAAATTTATCTAATTTGGAGACTCACTTTAAAAATCCAGAATTTTTATTCCATATTCCTACAGGTGGCACACACACAGGGACTTGGAAGGCTGAGACAAGAGGATCACAAGTTTAAGGCCAGATTCAGAAAACTAGCAAGGCCCTCATCAATTCAAAATAAAAAATTAAAAGACACCCCTGGGTTAATCCCTAATACCAAAAAAAAAAATTGCTATCTTAGAATTGGTATAGAACATTAACAGGCACCCATGCAAATAAGAGGTCTCAACATTTAAACTTCATTAACTTCAAAATATATCAGCTCTGTGCCTATGTAATATGTATTATGTAGCATCATACATATAATATGTATGAGATGGGAGTGTCTTGTTATATTTTATTTATTTTAAAAGGATTATAAACACCCTTCTGTGTCTTTTCAACAATATAATATAGAAATCATCCTAGGTAGTATCATTGAATTCATTTTTTTAAATGTTCATATCACATCCATGATGTACATGTACCACAAATAATCCAGCCATCTCCCTTATTGGGTGTACATCCCTCCATTTCTAGTCTTCTGTTTTAAGAAAGGATTCTTTCACTACTATACAAATGCCACAAAAATACTTCTATAGTTTTTTTAAAAACTGTGAACTTTTAATAGATTGCACTAAATTTATTAATTTTTTGGAGAAGTAGCAATTTCATTATGTTGAGATGTTCTAAAGAAGAAAACAGTATGTTTTTCTACTTGGACAAATCCCATCCACAGGGTATTTATGATCCAATAAAGAAAATAAAGCTTGTGGGCACATAGCCATGATGTGAGAAAAAAAGTAAAACACAAATTATAAAACATGAAAGTAATGGGAAGGGAATATTCTAGAGGTACAGTCAGGAGAGGAGAGTTAAGGGAGGGGAAAAGCTAGGAGAAAGCAAGCTCAGCTGGGGCACAGAGACATTTGAGAAACAGCAAGTATGCAGCTCAGAGGGGCTGGAACAGAAAGTGCAGATGGTACAGAACCAGGAGATGAGGCCATGAGGTAGGTGGAGCTCAACAGAGCCAAGAATTCCAGACAGAAGAGTGCATCCTCCTTCAGCAGGGCAATGGGACCCACAGCCAGTTTGGGGCCAAGAAGAAAATAAGATGAGAGCTCAGTTTTAGGATTACTCAGGCAGCCTGGGAGGAGAAGGCCGGCACTCAGGCAGGGAACAGCAATAATAGTCCACGGGAGACCATATGAGACCTAGGCTGGGTGGGAAGAGAGAGGAAGGAAGAGAGAAACACATCCTGTGGCACCAGTGACGGGAATTCAAACACTAGATTAGGGAGGGGAAAATACGGATGCTTCTAGTCTTGAACTTGGGCAAACAGTAGGATGGTGACACCATCAACACAGATGAACAAAGCAAAAGACGGTGTGTGGATGAAAGATTTGTTTAGAATCGTTAAATGTAACATGCAGGCAGGATATTCAAGTAGACATAGCCTGGACTAGAGCCCAAAACATGAAGGCCATCCTGGTCTTTCAAAGAATAGTGATACATTTTCCTACTTCCCTGCGGGCACCAAGCAGATGAGCTCAGAGAATGTCAAGGCTCCTCACACTCCACAGGCTTATCGTCTTTCAGAAAAAGTTAAAAACTTCTGGACTCCTTACACTGCTCACAGAGTGCCCTTCTTCAACATCTGCTATGGTCTGACCCAGCCTGGACAGCCACTGCCTAAATGCACAGACAAGACATCACCTGAAAGCCTCATAACATGAGAAAAAGTTCAATGAACTCTTAGAACTCAGTGCATTCAACTCTGCTTCAAAATAGAATACATACCCTCAAGAGCACTGTAAGGTATACATCCAGTTTTGTTTTAAATAAAACTGAATTTTCAAATAAAAGTAGCTTATAATTTTACCAAACTATACTTCAAAACTATTTTTTCTTCCAAAGGTACAAAGTGATTGTCAATAAAGTTTGATAAGAGAATATACAGAGATACATGACGTTTTCCTAAATTAAAATTTTGGTGATCCTTGGTTCAACGATAATAAACAAAGCTGAAAAAACAAAACAATTGGTGGGGGGATTCAAGAATGCTTTTATTTAGCAGTTAGATGGGAAAAAATAATAATCAATATGAAATTATATTTTGCAAAAATATTAAATATACAAACCTCATAATGTTCGTATTCCTCCACATCAAATGTCTCAAAGTCAAAAAATCCATGTTGTAATCCCTAAAAGAAGAAGAATTTGAATTAGTTTTTATATTTAATTGATGGAATACACTCATCATTTCTGAAATTCCCGATAAAAAAAATAACATAAGAGCTTGAAACTTAATTTTATGCATCTCTAGAAATCATTTCATAACAGTGGTCCCACACAGGATGTCTCTTGGATGCTAATTTATATTAATTTTACTTAAAGATAATAATGCATATAAAATGGCACAAATTGGCAAATTTATGATTAAAGCCTACTGAGAACTATGACAGAATAAATATTAGAATGATTAACTTATCAAATAGAAAAATAATCAGTTATTCTTAGAAAGTTTTGTTTTCTTTGATCTAATGATATTTAACCAAAAATGGCATTTTTAATTTCTAATTTACTTCTAAAATTCTACTTTGAGACACTCTGTTTTCTGATGTTAGTCTGATGTTAGAAGGAAAAAAAACTGATATTTTTAACAAAAAAAAAAAAAGCTTCATACTTCTTTTTCTAACTAATGACTTAGAACTTTTTAAAAATATCTAGCTTGTTCAGATCTAATATTTTCAGGAAGACAAATAGTCTTCTATTTTATAAAACCTGAAGTGATACAGATTACAAACCCACAGGTACTTTAAAAATTATATGGTCAAGTCATTAAAAATAGAAAAAGAAACTAACAAGCTAAGCTCCAATACTTCCAGCTTCAAAAAACCTTTAGAGTATTTTTTTCAAAATACAGGCCACAGGTCACCAGCATCAAAACACTTAAGGTAGTTTATGTTAAAAGACAGATTTCTTGGGCTGAGGCTGTAGCTCAGTGGTAAAGTGTTTGCCTTGCATGTGTGAGGGACTGGGTTCAATCCTCAGCATCACATAAAAATAAATAAAGATACTGTGTGTTCATCTACAACTAACTAAATATTAAAAAAAAAAAAAAAAGATTCTTGGGCCCCTTCCCAGAACTGCTAGATGGGGCACAGAATCAGCACTTTAACATGCTTTCCTAGGTGATTCTTATAAATTCTAAATTCTGACAATACTGGTTTAGACAATTCCTTCCCAAAAAGCAGAACAAGTTAAACCTTTTAAAAAGCAACTTCGTTCATTTATACTCACCATTCCAGAGAAAACAGTGAGAAAAATATGTTCTAAACAATCTACTTTTCTTCCTTTCTCCTTATTTTTAAAGTGTATGCTTGTATATGTGTCTGTATGTTCACATAACACATGACCTACACTTATGACAATGTTAAGACATCAAAGCCAGAAAAATATCTTCCCTAAAAAGGCAAAAATGTGGCCACACTTTGAGTGCCCATTATCACAAGGGATCTCCCCACCATAAAAACAGCCCAGAACATGGCACATCATGTAAGGTAGTATACACAGGCCAAGACTTCTCCCTTGCTTAAAGATGTGTGGAACATCTATCAGATCCTTTAAAATCTCATCTATATTTGGGAAGACCCCACCATCTGAGAAAACAATAAGTTTAGAGAAGGCTGTATTCATGACTAAAGTCCACCTTTCCTGTACAACAGGAAGCATGTCATGAATTTCTATATTGAGACACCAGTTACCATAATAACGGCCAGGGATATTCCAGTGAGAACTCTTTCTGAATTTTGTGTTGTAAAAGAAGCAGCACCTACCAGATGGAAGGATAGGCTAAATAACAATAATAATGACAATAAGTAAATCACTTTTTCCTCTCAGGCATTTTCTCTAAATGCTATAATTATGGGTTATGTGTTGGGTAATATCTCCATAAAATCTTTTAACTAGTATTTCTGGAAGTGTATTTCCATTATACTGTTGGCAGGGGTGGGCTAAAGCATCCTTATAGCTTTTATGAGAAGAAAAATTTATGAAAACTATTTTCAAATCTTAGAGGCTTTAAAATCATTTTTTAAACAGAATATCAGGACTGGGGACAGGGTAGCTCAGTCATGGAGCACTAATCTAGCATGCACAAGACCCTGAACTTGATGCCCAGCACCACAGAAAAAATAAATAAAATATCAAAGTCAGAAACAAGCATACATAAAACAAGCATAATAATAATAATAATAATAATACTGTTTATCTCAATTCAAACATATCAAAACCAATTTTATATTACAAAAAAGAAACTTGTGCTAGCATCCTACTGACACTATATATATATACTGACACTATATAACAAATGGGTTACATAACACATACATTTCTGACTGATAACAAATCACAACTTTACGTCCAAGATGGAATTGTGTACTTTCAGAACTCGTTAAGAGTAATCACAGGATAGCTTGCATGTCTTCTCAGATTACAAATTAAACAGATCCCAAAAATATAAAACACAACTAACTAACTTCAGAGTGTATCAAATTATCTGGAGGGGCTGTTCAAACACAGACCAAAGGACCCCACCCCCAGAGTTTATGACTCAGTCAGTCATGGGCAGGGGTGAATTAACAGAACAGTGGCTTAGATAACTTCCTGTCTCTCTCCCACCAAGATTTAGCTTGATAATGAAGCTCAGTGGGTAACAAAGAAATGTCACTGGCACAGCTTCAGGTAGAAGTGATCAATTTGGCCCAGAACACAAATAGTTTAAATGAGAAAGAGAGGCGTCTCTCCACCCAGGTTACCCTATTGTCTGTGTAGTCTCCCTCCATATCCAAAGGGGTTGGTTCCAGTATCCTTCACAGATACCAAATCCCCTATTATTAAATGGTGCAGTATTTGCATATAACCTACATGCATCCTCCCATGTACTTTAAATCATCTCTAAATGACTTATAATACCAAATACAATGTAAATGCTAGATAATATTGTATTGTTTAAGAAATAATGGCAAGGAGGAGAAGCCGGGTTTTTTGTTTTTGTTCTGTTTTTTTTACACTCCCCAAATATTTTCCATCTGAGGTTGGCTGAATCATCGAGGAGGAACCCACAGATACTGAGGGCCAGCTGTACTTTTCAAATCAATCATCATTCAGGAATCGAAAACCCTTCAGAGCTCACTAGCTCCTCTCTCTCTTCTCCAATGGCAAACAAGGGTGTTGGAATTATTCCTTTTCTGTTTTTTTAAACTACTGTACAAACTACAGAAAAAAAAAATTGTTATTACCTTTCTGATTCCCTGTAAACAGTCGAGGATGGTGAGATTGTAAGTGCAATTTCCAAAGGAAGCATCCCTACAAACATAAATAAACTTAACATTAAAAACTTGCATTCAGAATTTTCAAGTAAAATACCTAAAGCAGTTTGAGATGCACTTGCTCAGCTTCATGTTGTCAATATGGCAAAACTTACGTAGCATGTCAGAACCTACTGGTTAACTATTCCTGCAACTTCATGGAAGCACTTCTGAAATTGCTCTAATTCAACAAGCAGAATTAATAAGAAAGCAGATTCAAATCTGAACTCCAGAGTCAGACTGCTTTGGTTCAAATTCCCACTCTGCCATGTACTGGGTAAGAACTTGAGCAAGTTACTTTACCTCTAGGAGTCCTGGTTTCTTCATCTGTTGAAGCAAAGTTAATGACAGCAGCTAGCATTCATAAGGATTGATATTGGATTACATTAAAAAAAAATAGGTAAAGTCCTTCAAATGTGCCTGGCACAAAGAAAACACTTAAATGTTATTACCACTCTTATTAACAGTGAATTGAGCTGTTTGGTTAAGTAAAACATTCATCATTACAATAGGCCTTTTGGCAGGGGACCAATCTTGTCAGGAGTGTGATAAACACAGCATTAGAAAGGTAAGGGGGACACTGTATGTAGGTCAATAGAACCTAGTAGTTACTTTCATGAATTAAAAGCCATCTCTCCTCCCTACAGGGCGCAGGGAGAGGGCTGAGGAAAATACAGTCACACTTCCCAACAGACAACCTCCTGGGATCCATGAGGGCTACTTATGCACCCTGAGGTGCTCCGTCCAAAGAGTGGGAACTTACTGCACCAAAAATTGAGGGCTTCATGCTTTATTTAAGTTTTTAGAGCAACTCAGCAGATCTACTTCAGGCAACATAAAACTGAAGTATCAAGTTCAGGTCAGTTAAACAAGAACTGGCACTGGAGCTTTAACACTAGCAATGTTCCAAGGTGTCTGAGGCAAGAAACTTGACCTCAAGTCTCTTGGTCTCTGCCCAGCCCCCACTACTGACCCAAGGAGGGAGCCCATGCCAGGCACCTGCCCTGACAAAGTCAAGTCCCACCCAAGCAACACCAGTACAAGGATAGCTCCTGGGAGAGAGCCAGAAGATGTCCAATGGGAGAACACAATTTTTAAGGGCTTTCAACATAATTAACATAAAACAAAGCTTTATATCACTAGCCATCCAACGTACTTAGAATCTGTGGCTGCTAAGCCATGAATTAAAATGTAACCCGAAATTTACTGAGTTTCGGGTCCTGATAGCCTGATACAAATCTAGTGAGTTAGCCAAGGTTAACAGAAATGGTGCTTAAATCCTGAAACTTCAAAAGTAACCTATGTAACTAGAAGGATCAGTTCAGATATTTAAATTGATTTCAAGAGGAGTTTTGTTGTTTTGTTATTGTTTTCAAATACCATCTGAACTTATTTCAGTGAAAATAAAATGTCTTTTCAACTATCTTTAAAAGCTATAAATCACTTGCTAAGAAGCAAATTTTAATGACTGATACCAGATAAAGGAATAGCTGGAGATCTAAGATAAAATACTAGTTTTTATAAACAATTACACATTCCTTTGCAAATACTTGTCTCTTTGGGGCAAGGATTCAGAATCTAGGTTCCATGGACCCATTTTTTAATGATCTAATGTTTTCAAATGAATAAAATAAAATATATAATATTAATGAAAAACCAATTTAAACAAGGTTATCAAAACATTAAAGAAAAAATTTATAATACCTCAAAATACACTTTTTAAGTTAATATATGACAAGATCTAGTGACAGATCTGATAACCACTGTACTTTTCAGCAAGAAATGAGCAGAAATAATATTTTTTATAATGTTGATACTAGTCTCTAGATTTTTTTAAAATGTTTATTTAGATGAACACTCAATATCTTTATTTATTTTATGTGGTGCTGAGGATTGAACCCAGTGCCTCACACATAGGAGGCAAGCACTTTACCACTGAGCTACAGCCTCAGCCCCCACAAATAATATTTTAAGATTTAACAACTGCAATGTGATATAAAAATGCCTGTGATTTCTAGCGACAAAGTCAAATATGTTGCTAAAGCCACTATAGTTCACTTCCAAATTTTATAATTAAATTTAATACTATAAATTATAAGTTTAGTGAAAATAAAGATAATTTTCTTTTCTCACCTAAATTCACTAGCACTCAAGTAGATCAAAAACTACTGCTTTAATTTTTTACAAAGAAAATTCCTTTATATTCAAAAAGAGTAAAAAACAAATTTATAAGAATTGGAGGTACTTCCTATTCCTTTAAATATATCTTCCCACCCCTAGCCTCGACTAAATGATTCCACAAATAGACCTAATGTCTGCAAACTATGCTGAGACTATCCTACTATCTCTTGTCCTGTCACAGCCATAACTGTTCCCAAGGACTGAAAAGACAGCTCTGAGCTGGGCACAGTGGTGCACACCTGTAGAGCCAGCTACTCAGGAGGCTAAAGCAGGATCACTTAAGCCCAGGAGCTCAAGGCTAGCCTAGGTAACACAGCAAGACTCTAAATAAATAATATAAATAAAATAAAATTGTTTTCAAAGAAAGAGAGCGTGCACTCTGATGACTTAGTGGTCAAATCTGCAAAGAGGCAAAACTGGGAGAGATGAGTTCACATGCCACGGGACAGAATAAGGATACAGAGCAGTCTCAGCAAACTGGAAACACAAAAGTTTACAAACTGAAATATATAAGAAGGAATGCCATGAAATTCAGTAATACCCTCCTGACTGAAGGAAGGAGATGATGACACATCTCTTTTGAGCACCTAGGATGCCAGCTAATTTAGATACATCATGACAGCAACATAAAGGAACAGATTCCACACCAGGGAAGAGAGAAATGGTTTATTAGTAACATCTGGCTCATTTACAGACACAAGAGAGTAAATATACAGTGAAAGGACACAAAAACATGTTATATATTCCCTGAGGCCCAGGGCAGAAAGTCAAGGAAGAAAATTAAGCCCAGGAATCTACCACCAACCCAGAAACTCTTTCAAAATACTTTTTCAACCCTAGTGTAATCAATCCAATGTGGACAGGGAGAATAAGGAAAAAGAGAGAGAGAGAGTTTTGAAAGCTGGAGATCAGATGAATGAGTGGTAAATAAAGTTGAAGGCCAAGAAAACTGAATACCAAGCTGACAATGGGGAAACAAAAACAGAACTAACACAATTAATACCAGATAATTCTCAAAGGCTGGGTAACCAACAGGACAGGGTTCTTCTAGAAGTCAGAGTAAAGCACATTCCATCAGTAAGATTTGAAAGCCCATTAAAGTTGAGAGATTTTATTCTATAAAAGTAATATTACCACTCATTTTATAAATCAGTCCTCCTTGTTGATTTTCATCGACTACTCAGAATCATTTGAAAATAAAACGGATTGGTCCTGAAAGGTATTG
Source organism: Urocitellus parryii (assembly GCF_045843805.1). NCBI lineage: Eukaryota > Metazoa > Chordata > Mammalia > Rodentia > Sciuridae > Urocitellus > Urocitellus parryii. The sequence goes on along the minus strand of NC_135541.1, from coordinate 84,500,054 downwards.
AGGTACCTGCCCACCCAATGTTCAAACTTGAGTAGGAATTTTTTTCATCCATGTTATAACATGAAATGGATCTCAGGGGTTAGGAAAACAATAGGCTCTATTAGTCTCAAAAGTTCTTTCCTCTGCTGAAATTATATCACTATTTAACACTATCAATATTATTTTTCAGATCCATAGCTCCCTCCTGGATTCTTCCAAAAAGAATTTAAACACTTTTAGGTCTCTACCATTTTTTAAAAAGAACAAGTCATCCAAACTCTGTTGACTCCCCATTTTGCTTCAGATATCAGCTTCTTTTGTACCCCCTCTTTAAAAGAAGACTCTCTAGGGGAAGGTAGGGCCTGGCTCAGTGGTAGAGCACTTGTTGAGCATGTTCAAGGCCTTGAGTTTGATCCACAACACAACCAAAATGAATCAATAAATAAATAAACAAAAACAGAATACACCTGTAAAGAATTACTCAACTTCCTCCTTGAAACGCACAGTTGATGGGGTTTAGTATGCTAGGAATGTTTTACAACCCCATCATCATTAATTCCCAAACACTTTTATCACCCCAACAAGAAACTATATGATCATTTGCAGTCACTCCTCATTCTCCCTTCTCCCAGGCTCCTGCAATCTCTCATCTAGTCTGAGGACCCTTTGGCAAGCACCATCTTACTCAACATGTCACCATGAGTATCTTACTTCTTTGAATACTATTTTCTCTTGGTCCCTGGATTTTCCTTCTGCCTGTCCAATCACTACTTCCCATCTCCTTTGCAAAGTTACCCTTCACTTCCTTCTCCTTAGAAGTTAGACCTCTACAAGGTGCAATTTCAGCCCAAATTCTTCTCACTCCATTCTCTCTCCCTAGACCAGGAGCTCTCAAACTTCAGTGTGCACCACCATCACCTGGATAGTTCCTTGAAACACAGATTTCTGGGCCTACCCCAAGTTTCTGACTCAGGTCTAAGACAGGGCCTAAAAATTTGCATTTCTATCAAGCTCCCAGGTGGTGCAGATGCTGCTAGTAGGAGGAAACACATTTGGAAAACCATTTGCCCTAGACAATCTCATCTACTTATCTATCTACAATGACACTCAAATACATCTCTCTAGCACAAACTCCTTTTTTTAACATTTTATTTTTTCTAATTAGTTAAACATGATGGCCGAATGCATTTTGTATCATTGTACACAAAGGGAGCACAATTTTTCATTTCTCTGGTTGTATATGCTGTAGAATGGTACCATTCGTGCAATCATTACATGTACCTAGGGTAATGATGTCCTTCTCATTCCACCATCTTTCCTACCCCCCCCCATGTCCCCTCCCCTATACCCCTCCCCCATGCCCAATCCAAAGTTCCTCCATTCTTCCCAGGTCCCCTCCGGCAATTGTGGATCAGCATCCACTCATCAGAGAAAATGTTCAGACTTTGCTTTTTTGGAATTGGCTTACTTTGAGTAGCATGATATTCTCCAACTCCATCCATTTACCTGTAAATGCCATAATTTTATTCTCTTTTAATGCTGAGTAATATTTGTATGTGTGTGTGAGTGTGTGTGTAGATAGATAGATAGATAGATAGATCACTTTCTTTATCCATCCATCTATTGAAGGGCATCTAGGTTGGTTCCACAGTTTAGCTATTGTGAATGGAGCTGCTATAAACATTGATGTGGCTATGTTACTATAGTATGCTGATTTTAAATCTTTGGGGTATAGACGGAGGAGTGGGGTAGCTGGGTCAAATGGTGGTTCCATTCCCAGTTTTCTAAGGAATCTCCAGACTGCTTTCCAGAGCGGTTGTGCCAATTTGCAGTGCCACCAGCAATGTATGAGTGTGCCTTTCCCCCCACATCCTCACCAATATTTATTGTTGCTTGTATTCTTAATAATTGCCATTCTGACTGGAGTGAGATGAAATCTTACAGTAGTTTTGATCACAAACTCCTTCTTAGAACTCCAAAATAGTATAGCCAATAATCACCTATGTGACATTTCCATTTGGGTGCCTAAAACTCATTGTGTAGGAAATATCTCTCAAATCCCTCCTCCTCCCCAGAAACCAACAGTGACAACTATCTGGCCCTCTAGCCCTCCTGGTCTACATAAATGATACAGCTTCCACAGTCATCCAGGCTGGAAGCCCTTCCAGAAGCCTCTCCTTTTCTCTCTTCCCCTTGTCCTATCCTTCCTATGCTTTTCCCTCATATGTACCTTTTAATGCATTTTACCCTCCAACTCCACTACCACTGTCTTTCTATATCTACTCTCTGTCTTTAATCAGTTTTCTTCATTGGAACCAAAGTGGTATTTTTAAGAAGCAAATCTGATCTGGTCACCCTTCACCTGTAACTCTTCACTAAGTTCCCAATGCTTTCAAGGTAAAGTTCAAATCCTCAACAGGGATGAAAGGCCCTGTGGCTGGTCCTGCCTGCCTCACATGCTTCCTCCTTCCTGCTCACCTAATTCTCTGGTCCCAATTTCAGAGAACCTCCCTAAGGTCTGAGCACTTGGCTCACCCACAGGACCTTTGCCTCTGCTAGTCACATGTTCTTCCTGACTCTCCCTTAGGCACCTAGGTTGCCTTCCCCATCCTTCAGATCTCAGCTCAAACACTACACCAAGCTTAGGGAGGACCCTCCAGCCCCATCCTGACTAGATCAAGTCTCCCAGATTTTTTTTCTTCTTCTTTGGCTTTAACCTCAATTTGAAATTATATCCTGGTGTACTAATTTTGTTTCTCTGCCTCTAGCTCTATGATAGTTTCAGAGAAAGTAAGATCTATATGTTTATCATTCACCACTGATTCCTCAGTACCTGGCACAAAATAGACAGTAAATGTCTATAAATAAATGTATAAATTAAGTAAAGGAGCTTGAGGACTCATCCCAAGACAATTTTCTATAATATTTCATGATTACTTTGTTAACTTAAGTAGCCTAATGCCTTAATTCTCAGTAGCAAGAACAACTTTCCTTGCATTTAAATCCCTCTGTCCATTTAAAGTCATTTCCTTCTGTTCTCTCTGCCAAAGAGTATTTAATTAAAGAAAGTTAAAAGCAGTGATGCTCCAGGTAGTTTGCTCTTCTTTGTCAGGTGGTATTAAACACACCGGCTTTATAAATAACCCATGCTTCAGAGAGGCAGAAAGAGCTTTGAGGATTTAAACCACTGTACCAATGTGCCAAACAGTTTCAACTCTCACAGGGTTTTTTTGGCAGTTATAGTTCCCAACTGTTTACTTAACTATTGGTCTGCTTTTTTCATTCATTCATTCATGCATATATACACTCATTCATTCATATTTGTTGAACCAAATATTTATTAAGAAGAATGAGAGCTCATGTATTTTTCCACCTCCCCATAAAACAGAGGAAAGTATGCACACCCTTGTGGCTCAGGAAAACTACAACTCTTTCCCTTATTTGTCATGATAGTTTGACCATGTATTGCAGTACTCTGTTAAACTCATCAACACAAGGCTACTCTTCATTCAGGAGATATGGTAATACTTAAACATCCAAGGCTTCTATCATTCATCTCAGCTGAAGAATAAATCATGTGTCTCTAAACCCAAGACAGAAGACTAATGTTACAGTCAACCACTGTCTAAAGACATCCAGATGCAAATTTAGCTCAGCCTCATGCTTAACCATCTAACCTTCATCTATTCCAGCAATTCTACCTTTCTAAATGTGACTTCTGGCAAAACAGTGAACTAAACCACATAGCCACGATTAAACAATTAAAAAAATCCATAGAACTATAATAAGTGTAATAAATACTTGTTGAATATGAAAGTAAATCAATGAATATTTGAACAGAAGCAGCAACTGGATTTTTCATTTGTTTATGTTTTAGCATTTACTTTGCAGAAAAGCAAAAGAAAAATTAAATTTAAAGAAACTAAAATCAACAACCACGGTGAGATACTAAACAAAAGGGCTTAATTCACTGGTGCCCTAGAGCTGTCTTGTATAGTCTTCTCAGAGTCAGTTGTTAAATAGAAACTTTCTGAGCCCAAGTCAGCAGTCATAGTAATATTTGCACCACAAGAACCAGCAAACATTTTATACTCACTGAGATGCTTTACCAATATACCTCCGCTTATAATCTACAAATCTAAGAAATCACTCATAATGAAGCAACCTTGTAAATGTTTCTAATGGGGAGATGAAATCAGAGATGAAAGAACATATTTACACTACACAATAAGAAAGTATTTCTGGTAATGAAGTTGTTTGAAATGAAGAATGGAGAAAAGGCACAGTATCAACAGTGTGGAGTCTACACTATAGAATAAAAAAAAAAAAACTGACGGTAAATGGACTAACAAATACTGGGAATGACTATGACCTAAATGTCTTGGGTCATGATTCTTCATAAATTCTCAGAATAACAAGTAACTAGGAGATATGCAAATATTTGCAAAGCAATGGGTTGAAAAATATCTCAAAAGTCATCTCAGAACCCTGTAAAGCACTGAACTGAATCCCATCCTCACACCCACTCTGAGAATTTCTGAAGATAGAAAATGTGTGTTCTTTATGTCTGTGTGCCCAGAGAATAATACAGTGTTGGGTGCATTAATATGTTGCAGTTGCTGATGAATGAATAAAGAAATGAATAAATGATCACTACCAGGAGATCATTTATCTTTGCTGAACACCTCTAGTGGCTGAGAACTACTGATCTTTCAAAGTAAAAATTATTTTTCAAAAAAAAATTTTTTCTGATACTAGGGGTTGAACCTAAGGGTACACTACCACTGAACTACACCCCCCCCCAGCCCTTTCTATTTTTTTCCCTGAGACAAGGTCTCACCAGGTAGCCCAGGCTAACCTCAGACTTGCAATCCTCCTGACTTAGCCTCCCAAGTAGCTAAGATTACAAATATGTGCCACTGCTAAAAAATTTTTAACTATAAACTATGTAAAGTAACAAAACATGCTCTAAATCATTGCTATTTAATAGAAATATTATGCCAGTCACAAAAGAAAGCTGCATACAATTATAATTTTTTCAAAGCCACACTAAAATAAAATAAAAAGAAATAATTCATTTTAATAATATATTTTGTTTAAACCAATATACCCAGAATATTATCATTTGAGCATGTAATCAACATAACTTTAAGTATTTTTACATTCTTCTTTTAAACTAAATCTTTGAAACCCAATTTATACTTAGTATTTATAATCCATCTTAGGTTGGACTTGACAGATTTCAGGTGCTCAATAGCATGTTAGCTAGTAGCTATCACACTAGTAAGTTCAGCCCTAGACTATCTGAAATTATATTAGAACTAGACAATGCCCCCCAAGTGACACAACTGTCTAAAATATACCCCAGTTTCCAGCCTCTGTACAAATCCCTTGTATGCATGTACTAGCCACAAGAAAAAGAGTTGAATGTTTATAACTTTTAGGTCTATAAGATGAAAATGTATTTTTATAAGAACTAGTGGAAAGAACAAAACCAAATGGTTGCATAATGCAGGACCAAATGCTGACCATAACCAGTACCTAACAAAAAAAAAAAAAGGTTACAGAATTTCCTGCTTCTCATATTTAACCTCAGGCTATACGTTAACCACTTTTCTAAAGAAACAGGTGAAAATTCAATTCTAAATCGTTACTTTAAAAGGTCACATAAACTCAGCAGGATAGAATCTGTACAGAACTAGCAATAAAACCATAAAAAAAATAGACCAAAAGATGTGCTCTGAGCCTTCGATCAATATCTGACTGACACCTATTTAACTGCATTAATTTTTCTTTAAAAATAAAAATAGTGACAAATTGTCTTTAAATTGTCATAAAGGTAAATAAACATTTGCAATCATGTTCAAAACTCTTTATCAACTAAGATTGGCAATGGAAATATAACATAAAGTATCCAAAACCCTAACTGCACTAACCCTACGGCAGAAACTTTGGTAACACTAAGCTTTCAGGAATAACTGAAAAAGGACTTTGAGACAATTCTTACAGTGCAAATCACTGACACATTACATTGTCTTGTTCCAGGTGACAAAAAAAAAAAAAAAAAAGAATGGATGTAACTCACCTACATGTGTATTTAATGGGTCACAGAAACCCTGACAATTGTTTCTGTTTTCACTGGAGAATGGTGCTTATTTGCCAATTTAACAAGAAAAATCTGATAAAGAATCTGTTTTTTACTGTGATCCAAGTTACTCAAAATAAACCCCAGCCACTGAGAATAGATTCAACAGTTTGGACTGAAAAAGGCATCTATTTTCAACACTCAGGAAACTGGCACACCCTCACTATTCAAAACTAATGTCAATTTTTCCATCACACCACACATCAAAATCAAAGGTTTGCCAAATACGGTATGCCTATAATCCCAGCAACCAGGGAGGCTAAGGTAGGAGAATCACAAGTTCAAGGCCAGCCTCTACAACTTAGCAAGGCCCTAAGCAACTTAGTGAGACCCTGTCTTAAAATAAAAAACAAAAAGGGTTGAAGATAAGACCCATGGGGCAGAACTGACCCCAAAGATTAGTACTGAGAAGTAGCAAAAGTAGTTGAGAATTAAAGAAATATCTTTAAAAAGTTTCCACATTTTTGAAACTCAAAGAAAACATGGTAAGGAAAATTTATCCTTCAAAGTACAAAGTCAATTACTAAACACATTTTGACAAAAATCACAATGCTATATTTGAACTAAGAAATATCTGGTTCAATATTTTATGTGAAGAGACATATTTTATAATTACAAATAACACCAGCACATGTTTACTTTTCTTTAGAAGAAAGAAAGCAGCCTCATGCCAAGATTTAAGTGTTTGACCCTTCTGAGCCTTTGTTAAAAGACCTGCAAGTGTTGGCATGCCCAGAAGATCTAGAATAATTGCTTTTGAGATTTCCCATTAAGACTCAGTTACATAGCTCAGCAACTATGGTATCACTAGGAGTCATCCCCAAAACACAACAAACACCTCCCTTAACACAAACAGCATGAGTCCATTTTTAAAGATAAATGTCATTAAAGGATTGCCAGTGGGAGGTTTGTGGATCCTCAGGTCAAGGAAGATGGTGTGGCCTCACATCTGCTTTGAGAGAAAACTTAAATATTCCTGTTCACCTTAGATGAAATACCACTATTTGGGATAAGCCACCTATTTCCAAGATCTGATCCCAAGAGATATTTTTTTTGTTCCACACAAACGTGGATCAGGAAAAATGCCTCAGAGTGTTTCAAATCTGTAGCTCTGCCAGATGTTCATAGAAATGGGCGCAGGGGTGGGGGGATCAGTACTTTGGAAAGCTGTGGGTTAAATAAAAAGATGACTTCATTACTCAGAACCAGTCAGAATCTTTAAAATGGGAGCGTACTTTATAAGTCTCCAAGATGGAGCAGTCTAAACTTATTTGATCATTGAATTTGTTTTGTTTTGTTTTGTTTGGGCCATGGTATATCTTAAAGATCAGTTTTTCACATCAGCCGCATATTCACACATAGGTAGTTTTTAAAAACTCTAATAACCCAGACTTCACCCCAGGTCAACTGCATTAGAATTTCTAGGGGTGGAACCCTGGCATCAATAGTTTTTATAGCTTCCCCCATGTGCACAAACGTGGATCAGGAAAAATGCCTTAGAGTGTTTCAAATCTGTAGAACCAACTTGAGAACCAACATATCTTTGGGAAAAAACTGAACTATACATTCTATTCTCTTCTTCAAGCTAAAAAAAAAAAAAAAAAAAAAGCTGCACAAAATTACAAACAAAGAAAAACTAATGACTAGAGTTAGGCCATCCTACTTCAACCAGCTTTATTCCACTAGACATTAGCACAACACCCTACCTCTGACACCTCCGTCACCTCCGACACCTCCACACCTCATCATTATTTTTCATGCCATTCTTTCTAGATAGGTCTTCAAAACTGGGTCCCTGGACATAATTTATTGTTAGCATAATTTCATTCCCCTTTGAGTCTGTATGCCATAGAAAATTTGTGGTATTTTGCAGGTTTAGGAATCATCACCAACACCAAAAAACTTGCCAAGCTCATACATACAAACCAATAAACCAAGAAGTTGGTATCAAATGAATTTTAACACAGAAAAATATATATATACCTCAAAGAAGAGTTGTGCCACTTAGATTAGTTAACTTTCAATGTTTTGTGAAACTTGAAACTCCCACAAGCACTGTTTTATGAGTGCCCAAGAGCCTACACCTGAAAGCCATCACCATTACCTCCATGAAAACAAGATGGGACTCCACTAGGGGAACTTTAGACAAGAGGCAATTAATATGACCTCACAGAATATACACTAAGTCTGGTAGTATACCAAAGGGAGGGAACCTCTAAAAGCTCATCTCAGGCTTGCCAATTTAAACTCTGCTGACTCTGCCCCCAGGACTGAAAGGCCCCTTGTATCCTTGAAGGCCGGCTGCCAGGCCCACACTGAGATGGGCGGACAAAAAAGAATTCAAGGAGATGGAAATACTCTCTCCCTCTAGTTTTCAGCTAGAATCACTCTTGATAAACACATTGACTGTTCTTACTACAAAAGAAAAGCACAGTTTGACACAAACACCTTACAATTCAGTGGAACACCCTAAGACTGACTCGCAAACGGTAACACGGCTACACTCCTGAGTGTCGCAGCGAGACAGAAATTCAACTATCGCTATAGTCAACTGTACTTAATTTAATCAAGAAGTCAGTAAAGCTACACAAATCTTTTTCTAAATCTGTCTCATTTCTAGTGAATTTTTAACTAGGTTAATAGAAGGCTATAATTTAAAAATTTTAAATATAAACCCAAATAGAAAAAAAAATCAGGTCATCTTTTTGGTTATAATAATGGACCTATACTACAAGCACCACATTATTACTATCCTATCTAGTGTACCGTTAATTTTTTAAAAGCCTATGCCACAAAAAAATGATGCCTATGAACAAAAAGTTATAGCACCCAAAATCAGCACTTGGATGGTTATGCAAAGCATATGCCACATGAACAAAAAGTTATAGCACCCAATGGTTATGCTTATTTCCATGAAAGTGTTCTGTGGGTCCTAACCCCCAGATCCAAAGTTACACCTTACTTTTCAGTATACCCATCACACCTATCTCCTAACCTTTGTAAAACCCTGTAATTGTTTTGCATACTCGTACTTTCTACAAACTATACAGACTTCCCCTGCAATAAGTATGAAGGTATCCTAATCATCTTTAGATCCATAGGAGTATCACAGTGGCTGGCATAGAAGGAATAATGTACTTATTTTATTCTCTTTGGACACAAATGGAAAAGAACTCAATTCCAGCTATTGAGAGTAAAGTCAGCCATGCAAACAAATAATTATGTTACAAAATGTAGGCTTTAATATTATGTGTAGTATTGTAATACATAAAACATAAAACAAAATTATAGGTAAAGGACCGACCGGCCAAGCTTCTTCAGATAAATGAGGAAAGGCTTTACAGAAGTGACTACTCAAATAAATGTCTGAGAAATAAATAAATCTTGAAGAAGAGCATTGTTTATATTGATGATAGCCTTTATCAAAAGACTCTAAAATTATAGCACAAATGGGTACATAGGCATTGCAGTAAATAGTACATCTGAACATACCAACCACACCTTCAAAAGCCTTCAGATCCCCTTTTTTAAACAATTTTAAGCAATAGCAAGGTGTGGTACCTGTAATCACAGTGACTTGGGAGGCTGAGACAGGAGGATCATAAGACTAAGGCCAGCCTCAGCAACTTAGCAAGATCCTGTCTCAAAATGAAAAATAAAGAGGACTGGGGGTGTAGTTCAGTGGTAAAATATCCTGGGTTCAGTCCCCAGTACCCCCCCACACACACACAGACACACCGAGTATTACACTAGGCACAGGGATAATGCATTAGTTCATTTAATCCTAGAATAGCCCGGTAGCCATTTTACAGATCAGGAAACTAAGTCTCAGAGAAGACAATTTGCCCAAGCCACTTACACTTACTATAAATAATGAGAAGTAAACTGAAGCTTCAAACCCAGCCTCCCTACCTCCAAAGCATATATTCTTAACTACTTTGCTTAGAACTGAAGTAGAATTATTAGTATTATCATTATTTTCTTTTCTGACAAAATAGAACTGTATTTCATAAAGTGCTTTCAAATGACAGGAGGGAAAAAAAAACCCTCTAAGTTTCCTTAACACTCTCCTGTACATAAGCCATCACGGGTTTCTCTGCCCTTCTGTCGGGAGTCGCCATGAACAGGAGCTGAGCATGGTACCCTTAGCCTTGGGCGATGGAGGTGTGGAACTGGCTTCCACTTGCAGCCTGAAAGCAGGTGGACCTCACCTTCACTAGGCAAGGAATTTCAGCTCTGGGAGTGGGTGTCCCCCAATGGGACTGGGCTACACTGCCCTGAAGCCCAATCCCTTGCTTCATTTGGGTGGAACTTTCTCGAGTGTCTTCCCCTCAATAAATAGGGTTTCAGGTGTGCTCTTTCTTTTGCCAGCCTCTCTTGCCTCCCTCATGGGAGCTGGGGCAGAGGAGCCGTCACTGAACCCCAAGAAAAAGGTACTTTCTATGCCTGTAGGATTTGTTCGTGCCAGCCCAATTCACCTGGAGTGACCCTGGCTCCTTTCAATGGCTAAGGGCTCATTCTCCCAAAGGCTGGAGGGTGTGCTCCTCTCAGCACCCCATCCTTGACCTCCCTACAGCACTCTGCGGCTGCCTCCCCGGTGCCCCCTTCCTGCCTTCATACCCAATTGTGTCCCTCTCTCTCCTGTGGTCTCAGAAACGGGTGGGAATCTCTTGGGTCTTAAAGGATTGTGTCTTATTCTCTCAAACCTTTACCAAGAAGAACCCTCTGGATGTACAGCAGAGTGGGAAGACAGCACAGAGGCCCCTGGGGTACCCAAATATACCTCCTTATGATAACAGTAACCATAAAAAGCAGTACATATGCTTCTAGGTTTCAATACACAAATAAGCCAAAAGGGAAAATTATTTTTAAAATTCACAGTTCTATCAGAGATTACTGTTTTGGTAGTATTTTGGTTCAATTTGGGTTTTGGGGTTTTTTTTTTAATCAATGCTAGAGATTCAACCCCAGACCTGGGGAGCCAAGGTCTACCACTGAGCTATACCCACAGTCCCCTTCTACTTTTTAAGCAAGGTCAAGTTTATCCTAAATTTTTTTTTAATTTTCTTCAGGTGATACTTACATAACTTTCTTTTCCAACACTGTAACAAGAGACACACTTCCGGAGGATGTAAACTCCATGTGTGTACTAAACAGGGCATCTAGGGTCCCCACTAAACCCATGCTCCTGGAAGGTCCTTGTTCCATATCCTCAGGACCTGACATGAGTCACAGCTCAATCGATGCTCATGGAATTAAAGAATGGAGGAATCAATGATGTAGATTATTAAAAGCAAACAAAGCTCGACACGGTTATTAGTTCCTAAATTAGGCCCTCTTTGTGCTTCAAGAAAACTGTCAGAATATAGAGAGCGTTCTAGGAAAAAAAAATTAAAATAAAAGATAAACTCCTAAAAGGAACAAGCCATTTTATTCTTACTAGCTACAGGGGGGTGGGAATTATGCAAAAAGAAATAATAAAAATACCATCTGACCTCAGAGAGCAGGGAGAAAAAAAAAAAAAAACAACCATCAACCTCATTTCCTTCCATATAGCACCCTGGTCAGTCTTAGACAATTTAACTGTAGAGCAGCGGGCTCCCTACTCAGGTCTAGCCAAGTCTTGTGAGCGGTCATACCTGAATGGAAGATAGGGGGGATTTGAGCCAGACAGCAGTGCTCTGTAGGCTTCTTCAGGTGTCTTCTTTAAATAGATCACCTAAGACAGAGAAATAGTGTCATTTAGAATACCACACCAAAGAATGACACAAAACTAGTTACTCACCAAATTTGCATTTCACTTCTTCCACTTAAAGTGAAAAACCTCATGATGATATGTTGATCTTTAGACAGCAACCAAAGTGCCCAAGTTTCCTTTTCAGCTTGAAGCTGAAGCTCAAAGATGGGTAAAAGGTTAGAGACAGAGGGCAGATTATTTTTGTTGGTTTGTTTTAGTACTAGGGATCGAACTCAGGGGCTCTTAACCACTGAGCCACATCCTCAGCCCTTTATTATTTTTTTTTTAATGCAAGGTCTCACTAAGTTGCTTACAGCCTCACTAAATTTCTGAGGCTAGCTTTGAACTGGTGATCCTCCTGCCTCAGCCTCCCAAGCCCGGGGGATTACCGGCATGTGCCACTGCTCCCGGCTTTTTTTTTTTTAATGATTCAGAAAATTAATTATTTTGAGATGTGGTATGGACCACCCAGGAATTAGTATTTCATACATCTTTATCATATTAAATGGATAGGAGAAAACACAAAGTATTAATCTGAATAGAGTCCAAATCTGAAAAGGGTATCTAATCTGTCCTCTTGGGAGATGCATTTAAAATTCCTACTTCTTAGTATTAATGACCTTTTTGCAGAGAGCAGATTCTGGAAGAGGTAGTTCACCTCTGCACACCCAGAAGGCACAATTGCAGGGGATACCCACACCTCCATTGTTACACCGTGGGCTCAACAACGACAAAAACAGGCCTCTAGTGTCTCCCATAGAAGATCTCTCATGAGTTAACTCAGTGATTGGCAAATTTTGAAATATGTCTCACAGTGAGCACTATACCCATAAGACATCTACTGAGTTCTCTTATCTGCTCTGAGGAAAGCCAGTGTTGCTCTCTAAATGTTCAATAACAAACATCACAATAAAATGGGGGGGGTATTTGTTAAGCGTGTTAGAAAACTTAGTGGCTTGGCCCTTTATCCCAGGGATACTTAATCCCTCTGTACAGCATGAAAATTAATCTTAAACAAAGAGAGGAACAAAAAGGAGCTCTTTCAACGAGTAAACAACCTCCACCCAGTTGACGTACGCCTACATAGCATATGCAGGCACTGTGTTGGCCGCTGGTTCTTCCATTAGTAGAATTTACATTATTGTGGAGCAAAGACAATAATTAACAAAAATAAAAACAATCTAAGTGCTGAAAAAGAAGCAAGCAGGTTTCTGGAGAGAGAACAGAAAAGAGGTGGTTGATGGATGGCAGTCAGGGAGAGGTCTCTGGTGCTCAGGTGGAGCTCTAGAGGGTTTGGGGAGAGCTAAGGGATAGGAGAAAGGATCTCCCAGGCAGTGAAAAGGACAAGGACAAGGCTGATGGAAGTGGGAAAGAGCTTGTGAGCTTGGGAGGGCTGGGGTGGCCTATAGGACAAGCCAAGCAATGACCAGAATGTGAAAAACACCACAAACCATGGAGGGATTTGGTTTTATTCCAAGTGTAATTTAATGTCTTAATTTTGGGCCAAGGGCATAGGTCCTTCTCATTTATAGTTTGAATTTAATTCCCCAAATCCTCTCTACCAAAAATTAATGGCATTATTTCCTTAATGTGTCCCAACATCAAAACAGTATGCATTTCTATTACAAGAATGGCAGAGTCCCAGTTACTTAAAAAGTAGGGGTTTTTTCTCTGTACTTATAAGCTTCTTTGAGCTTTAAGCTATTCTACTAGCACTATATCACATGTATTTACTTATTAACAATTTCAGGAATAGGAAGCACTCTAATTCTGAATTCTCTAAAGAAAATTAAAATAAATGATAAAAAGAAGTACATCTAACTTTAATAACAAGGATCCATATTCATTTGGCAAATAAAGAGAAAGTCTAATAAGGCATACACCAACCTAAGTGAATTGAGGATGAAACAAAAACAGCACCGAAAATGAGTTAACCTTAAAAGTACTGATCTAGACAAGTGGCACAGATTCCACAAATAGAGAATCACGACTCTAGTTCCAGCTCAAATAATTATAAATCCACTTCAGTCAACCCTAGCTTCCACGACCATTTGCAGGAACCAATGTTACAACATAATTTCACTGCACCCTAATGGGTAGGTTATGTAACAGTGTTGGTCGTAAGGCAGTGCTTCAGCAATTGAAAGTTGACTAGGCTGCTAGGAGGGAAAGCTGCTTGTAGAAAACCTTCTGTGTTTGGATTAGATAATTAAAGCTTATACATCAACCTTTGAAAAGCAAAAATACATTTCCCTCCTCGGGAGCAATTACATTAATTCCCTCTAATTTTGAGGCAGTGGTTCCGCAGGTTCTGCAGTCACCGGCCCACATGAAATGCTTCCCCTACATTGGTGACCCCACAGGGTTTCGCTCCTCATCTTACCTGCATGACTTAGCACACATGACCCATGTTCTCACACTGTAAGATGAGAGCCTTTGTTTTTATTTTTATCCCAGTGCTAAATTATTAATAAGTGCAAAATGAAACCCAAAGGAGGCCATTTAAATTCCAGGAAGAATCCCGGGGCATCTGTTACAGGTTGACCTTTTACAGCCTGAATGTAGGTACTTAGGGAGAGTGGGAAAATGTTTTCCTGATACACAAGGGCATTACCGAATGAATGCATGCTAAGTCATTAGAATACAGACTCCCATTTTTCCAGAAGAAAATATGGCATGTATTCCTATGCCAGCTCTTCTTACACATGTCTTCTAGGAGAAAGAGAAGGAGGGGGAGAGAGAGAGGGAGGATAGAAGAGAGAGAAAGAGAACAAACACAGGCCTGATTAAAGCTCAAAAGGAAAGTAACATTTACCAGATTCAGAGAATCTGGGGCTCAGAAAGGTTTACCTTTCCAAACTTGCACTGCTGCTCTATGGTGGAGTTAGAATTTTTGAACATGTATCTGACTCAAAAGAAAGAAAAATGAACGCTTCCAAGTTCCTAAATGCCATTACACTTGATTTGTACAATTAGGTGACTTCAAACTATTAACTGTTGTCTCTGAGGAATAGGACTAGGGAAGCATTTGAGGTAGAAAGGGAAACTTTCTTTTTTTTTCCTGAGCTCTAACTTTCTTTATTTTTTTTTATTGTTGGTTGTTCAAAACATTACAAAGCTCTTGACATATCATATTTCATACATTTGATTCAAGTGGGTTATGAACTCCCATTTTTACCCAGTATACAGATTGCAGAATCACATCGGTTACACATCCACATTTTTACATACTTCCTTAATAGTGTCTGTTGTATTCTGCTGCCTTTCCTATCCTCTACCATCCCTCCTCCCCTCCCCTCCCCTCCCATCTTCTCTCTCTACCCCATCTACTGTAATTCATTTCTCTCCCTTGTTTTTTTTTCCCTTTCCCCTCACTTCCTCTTATATGTAATTTTGTATAATAATGAGGGTCTCCTTCCATTTCTATGCAATTTCCCTTCTCTCTCCCTTTCCCTCCCACCTCATGTCTCTGTTTAATGTTAATCTTTTTCTCATGCCCTTCCTCCCTGCTCTGTTCTTAGTTGCTCTCCTTATATCAAAGAAGACATTTTGCATTTGTTTTTTAGGGATTGGCTAGCTTCACTTAGCATAATCTGCTCTAATGCCTTCCATTTCCCTGCAAATGCCATGATTTTGTCATTTTTCAGTGCTGAGTAATTCTCCATTGTGTATAAATGCCACATTTTTTTTATCCATTCATCTATTGAAGGGCATCTAGGTTGGTTCCACATTCTAGCTATTGTGAATTGTGCTGCTATGAACATCGATGTAGCAATATCCCTATAGGACGCTCTTTTACGGTCTTTAGGGAATAGTCCGAGAAGGGGAATAGCTGGGTCAAATGTGGTTCCATTCCCAGCTTTCCATGGAATCTCCATACTGCTTTCCAAATTGGCCGCACCAATTTGCAGTCCCACCAGCAATGTACAAGTGTACCAGAAAGGGAAACTTTCTATTTTGTATTCTCTATCACTGTATTTTGTACAGATAGGTTCAAATTTGTTTTTTAATGCAAAGCAACTCAATCCTTTATGAACTGCTAAGTATACCCTTTTTCTAAAAATAAGATCTATATTTAATATTTTAAAAGTTGTCACTAGATATTCTAATATTTCTAAAAATATTTTCTGAATAATACTATTTTCAAAGTATTTTCTAAATATTCTGATTTTTCTTTTTCTCCTTCTAAGGGGGAAATTATGTCAGACTATCTACTCCTCTCACTTGCTCTTAGTATTCATAAACCCAGTGGGAGAGCCAGGCGTGGTGGCACACACCTATCATTCAAGATACTTGGAAGGCTGATGCAGGAGAATCACAAATTCAAGTCCAGCCTGAGCAACTTGGCAAGACTGTCCCAAAATAAAAATTAAAAAAGGTTGAGGATGTAACTCAGTAGTAGAGCCTCCTTAGATTCAATCTCCAGTACCACAAAATAAAAATAAATCAAATGAGAAGAATTTTTCCAAACTTCCGATCAATACAAGTTGACAAAAGCCACCTGCACAGCTAACTAGTGCTTGATTTGCCACACCAAGTTAGTAAGCAGTACATGCATCACTTCTATAAAATCTACCTACCTGGTTAGGAAAGCCTAGAAACCTCCTCCATAAAATAACATTTAACATGTTTTTTTATCTTTAACTAAACATGAGTCAGCCAATTAAAGTGAATGTTTTTTTTTTCTTTTTAATAGACTTTACTGCCAGGTACCAAAGATGCAAATAACTCCATTTCATAAACACAAGATTCCTAAGAGCCAGGATCATCAACAATATGAAGTTTTTATTTAACAACATAAAAACAATTACAGTACTTCAAGCCAGAATAATTTAGATTGTTTACCAATAAGTTAATGTTGCCCAAACTTCAATTAATTATGTATTAACTTTCCCAGCTTCTATCACCTATACCACCGTGTACTACCATTTCTCTCTAAACAGACATGCTCTTTTAACTTAATCAATTTAATGAAGGGTTTTATATCATTGCAATAAGTGAAAACCTGTCACTGAATCTACACATAAATGAATACTCAAATACATAACACTTAAAATTTTAAATGTTTGTGTATATATAGCACACACTGACAAACAATATATCAAATATCAAGCTTGTACTAATTTTATAAAGGAATATCAGACCAACATGGCAAATTAAATAAAATCTTCCAATAATTAATCTGCAAATACTTCTAAATAATTTTTTCCCACTTTAAAAAATAAACTTTATTCATTTGGTAGTGAGGATCAAACTCAGGGGGACTTAGCAATGAGCCACATCCCCAGCCACTCCCTTCCCCCTTTTTTTCCTGTATTTTTGTATTTTATTTAGAAACAGGGTCTCACTATGTTGCTTAGGGTCTCACTAAGTTGCTGAGGCTGGCTTTGAACTGGCAATCCTTCTGTCTCAGCCTCCCAAGCCCCTGGAATTACAGGTGTATGCCACTGGGCCTGGCAATTCTAAATCATTTTGAAAACTAACTCCTATGGTCACTAAATCCTTAAAGGCTTTAAAAAATAATATATGAGATTTTCAGAGACATCTTAGAATTGACAACTATACTTCTTTACTCAGCTAATTTAATCTCACTGACCTGCAAGCAGTGATTCTTAAAACAACAATTTAAATAAATGGCTTAATATAGAAGTTGAAATCAGACTCTAGTCATAAATTCACTAGTGGTCTTTCCCTAGGGACATGTGCCTTAAACTTTACCATGCTTTTAACTTTGTTTTTAGTTGCTATTATTTCCCCCCACAAAAAAAAAAAAGCTTTACAGCAAAGTGTACACACACACACACACACATACACTGATATCTTAAATACATTTTAAAAAGAAATCTACTCCCCCACTCCGTGTTAATTATGTTTATATTTTGTGAAAATAAAAATACTCTTAAAGGTCGAACTTGGCCTTCTGAGTGAGTATTCTTCAATTTTCACAGTTGATTTCCTGTGGTTTGCTTAACATTACACTTGTTTTAAAAAGAGGAAACAAATGCTGAGAAAAGTCCTTCCTGGTTAGGTACTGCCACTGGAAATCCACATGAGAGCCTAACCATTTCTGAGTCAAGTTCTTCCAAACGGAGGTTTCCAGAAAACAGATATTACAACTTGATGTCGAGAAGAACTAAGTAGAACTTTCCAAATACAGAGGACACACCAAAAAGGAGAACCTTTCTTTAAAACTTTCAGAGTAGGTTTGGCACACACAGAATACTAAAATTGGGCATCATCAAGATGTCACTATGACATGTGCCTTGGGCTTTAGTCCATTAATCAGCAGTCACATTTGCGCCCTATTGCTAGCCCATATAACTTAAAATCATCATACTTTCAAGATGGCACTTGAGGATGGAGTGGGCAAACACAAGAAGAAAACATTTTTTCTCTGTCTGAAACAGTATAGCGCACTCACTTGATCTGAAATCCCCTTTCCCATCTGTAATTCCTCCCAATCAGCCAGACCCAGACTTTCAAGCCTTATCTTGGACTCCAGCCTCTCCTTCACTGTACCACACACACATCAAATCAATACTCAAAGGATGGGTTCTCTCTCCTCAGTCTCTTTTAACTCTGGAGGAGATCCAAGTTTGGGACCCTGAAACATACCATTTGAGGAGAGAAGGAAGATACAAATATCTTTTCAATTTTTACAAAAATGCCACCACTGGACCCTCCAAAGAGAGGGCCTGAGCTAGTGAAGTCCCTGACTCATAGGTTTCATGAGCTCCAGGGTGAATTTCCACCTGGCCCTTCTTTCATGACTATCCACTCTTTATTTCAAACTCATATCTCCAGTCTCAAGGACTAACACCAGTCTCTGCCTCCTCCCCACGCCCACTCCAGTACAATCAGCCCCCTGCATCCACCTGTGCTACTGTAGATCAAGCACATTCAAAAAAGAAATAATAACAGTACAACATAGTATCACAATAGTAAAATATATATATATATATATAATAAATTTTTAAAATTTAAAACAATACAACTATTTACATAACATTTACATTAAATGTATTATAAGTAATGTAGAGATGATTTATGGCATATGAGAGGATGCGCCTAGGTTATATGCACATACTACACTATTTTATATATGAGACAAGAGCATCCAAAGACTTTGATATGGGGTTGGGACTGGAACTAATTCCCTGAGGATACCAGGGGATGCATACAATTCCAGAGGAGAGCTCTCCAAGTCTCAGTCCTGCTCAAAAAGCCCAACCCAGACCACCAGCCCTTGGCCAAGTCATCACCTCAGTCTACCTTTCCAGGTCAGTTTGTTGTTTTTCCCTAAACGAACCTTACCTGCTAGTCTGAACGTGTCACCGCTCCCTAAACATACTTGATACCTCAGGCATCTGAGGCCTTCTTCCTAGAACACTCTCCTTACCATCTCTGCCTATTCAAATTCTTCCCATGTCATTAGCTAGTTCTCTAGTTTTCATTTTATTAGTTCACTAACTCAAATACCACCACCTCCACAAGGCCTTTCCTCTCCAACCCAGAAACCCTGCCCTTATTCCTCAGACTCTAGAAGACGACTCTCATCCATAAGAGTGATCACAGACATAATAATGACAATAATAAAAATAGAAAGTCAAACAGCAAATATTATGCGCCAGGCACCACATAAGAATCAGCTGCTCAAGATCACACAGTGGACCATGGTGGTGTCTGTTTTTCTCCCTCACAGACTCTCATCACTATTTCCTGATGAGCCCCTCAGCTCAGTTGTGATTATTGTCCTTTATTCTTAAAAAGCCCCTGGAGTTGGTAACCAAGTTCCCCACACCTTGATAAGCTTTTTCAATACTTCCTGTCAAAGACATGCTCAGTAAATACATGTTTGGGGAATGAGTGCTTTACACTTATAAGGTACTGAGAATGTATCCACTAAGGAGGGATAATTCAGCTTAATTAATAGGTAGTGAATGAGATTTTTAAAAATGTGTCACTGCCACTTCAGTGGTACTGCCCAAGGGAGCCAGTAAAATTAACTTTGTGAGTCCGGTTGTATGAGAGCATCAGACTAGGTAGAGTCAATTCTCCAATGATGTGTGCTAAAAAAGAAAGCAATAAAAGACTGATGAAAAAAATGAAAGCTCTAGCTCATGTGATTTGTGTTTGCTTACAGGTCGTATTTAGAGAGTCAAGGCATAGTCTCTGATCCAGCTATTTACTCTCCCTCTTGTGTGTCTGTTCTAAAGCTAACCTTGGTCACTCTCAACACCTGACAACAGGCATTCAAAAAGAAATAGAACAGAACCAAATCACCAGAGATGACGGTAATTCAATCAACATGTATTTGATTTACTTAATGCTGATTTGCACAGGAACCTGGACCTATAAGAGAACATAGGGAGAATTTGCAGCCTGATTAAGGAGCTTAAAGAAATTGTCATCAAGAACTCTACAGGGGGGTCGGGAATGGGCTATGAAGTGACCAGACTAGACCTCAGCCTGCCTTGTATCATGGTAGCATTTAGATGGTTACCTCTTCCTCTTCCTTGGGCTGCCCCACAAGGAAGCCAGGGCTCTGATGCAGGCAGATTGGTCCCTGCACTATGTTCTCAGAGCTCTCTGCCACTCTTCAAATTCTTACTCAATTTGTTTCTATGGTTATTTGATTTAGTCTCTCTCCAGGCTAAATCTATCTCCTCTAGATTTGAAGGACTCAACACTGTACCTGACACAACATATACTCAAAAGTGATAGCTCAAATAGTTGGTTGGGGTGGCGGGGCACTTCTGAGAAGAATCCTGACATAGTCCAGAGAACACTAATGAACTATCCAAAGACTGAGGCAGCAGAGTGTGATGGTTAGGTACCCAGGTCTAAAGCCAACCTGCCTGGATTCAAATGCAGCTTTTTTACTTCTGAGTGGCATGATGTTAATTCTGTACGTGTCCGTTTCCTTATGTGTGAAGTGGGACTAAAACCAACTACATCATACGGTCATTTATTGGGAAGGGTAAATAAATCAACAGTACATGTCAAGTCCTCAGAACTGTATCCTGCTCTTCTACAGCAACGGAACACAGAAAGGAGATAAACTTTGGTGCCAAAATATTTTTTTCTTCTTTTCACCACTTATAGCCGTGTGAATCTAGATTTACATATTTCTCACACCTAAGCCCTAAAGACTGTCACACCATTGAAATGGGAGGTGATAAACTTCCCTCGTGATTGTTATATAGCAAAATCAAAACATAGAGACCATCATTTTGTAAAACCCTCTGATTTTTGAAGTACAGACATTAATCCTACTCTCAGTTTCGCCTCTTCAAACAGCCTTCAAGTCTCTTGGTGCCTTAGTATCAACAACTATAAAATAAATGCCACTGGTCCTTGCCTTATCAAATCCACTGTCAAAATATCAGAAGATCCCTGAGGTGGCCCTTGTCTCCCCAGTAAAGTACATATAAACAGTAGAGAGCTGACAGTACTAGAACTGTACTCATTTTTTTTCCATATTTGAACTTCTCATGAACAAAAGAATAAGATTACCAAGCTCAGAGTGGAAAGTAATTACCAGTTACCTGCAAAGAATGAACCACAGAAGTCCATGGAAACCTACTGTAAGGCAGAAACCCTGCAAAGAAGCTGAAAAACAAAGCTTCTAAAGTCTCTCCCTTGGCTCCCAAGATTTGGTTCTCAGACTTCTTAAATGTCAGGGCATTTAATTTATAAACTGCTTCTTCCTGAGGATGGCATTAAGTCTCAATTGTCATACACAAGCACAAACAAAATGTTTAATATTTTTATGTTTAGCAACATTTTCTTCTTAGTCACTTCCTCCCATTATATTCAGTAACTAAGAAAACAATATCTGCATTCAACTTTATAATTTAAAGTATAGGGAAAAGTCATACCTTTCTGAAATGTACAAGCAATTCAACTTTTGTTCTAATTGCTTACATAACAGAAATACTCAGTGTTGAACAGTCACTTACAAATTCATCTGGTTACAAATCAGAAATGCAACTGTATTCCAGTCGGTCTACTTTAAATCAACCATGTTAAATAGTTTCATTAAAATAGAATAAGAGGGTCTGGGGTTGTGACTCAGTGGTTGAGCGCTCACCTAGCACATGTGAGGCACTGGGTTTGATCCTCAACACCACATAGAAATAAATAAATAAAGGTATTTTGTCCATCTACAACTAAAAAAAAAAAAATATTAAAAAAGAAAAAAAAAACAGAATAAGAGGGCTGGGGTTGTAGCTCAGTGGCAGAGCACTTGCCTAGCACATGTGAGGCACTGGGTTCAATACTTAGCACCACATAAAAATAAACAAATAAAATAAAGGTATTGGGTCCATCTACAACTAAAAAAAAAAAATTAAAAAGTTAAAAAAAAAGAATGAATATTTCTTGTCCCTTACAGACTCTGGTTGAACACACTATAAAAGAAAGTCAATCATTCTTCCTGTCCTTCAAGTCTGTAATAAATCACAAGTTATGAGGTCAGCAAAGTATAAGGCAATCAATGTATCTGCTCAGCAAATATGGTGGCAAGGTTAGTTACAGAAGTACAACAGAATCTGACCTCAGCTTCACCCATCACTTATTTCTATGCTAAAAATACTTAATCTGTCATCCTTCTGAAAACAAGGTCTAGAAATGACTGTGCTTTTTGTTTGTGGTAATGTTTGTTCTGAAATACTCTTATGTGACATCTCTTTACATTTTAAGATGTAATTTGATAAACAGACAAGCAGCTGACTTTATTCTATTTGTTTGAGAATTCATTGGGAATAGAAATACGCTCTCCAGCCTCTCCTGAGCGTAATCAGAGTGACACCGGTGGGGAGCTCTTTGATGGGCAAGTTAGGAGAACTGCAGAAAACATTAGCCATGTGACTCTTCCCATCTAATTGATGGGAACTAGAATTTTCATAATAAACCTGAAAAGACGTGTTTCTAGAACTGACCTATACAGATGAGACAAATACACACCACTTGTTAGTTGACACAGTGACACTGTGGCCTCCATCTGCCTGAGTTGAGCTCAGGTTCAACAGATATCACTGACTGACTGCTTCATGTCAACTCCTCATTAAGCAGATCAAAGACACACAAGCCAGTGGTCTCAACACACAGAAGTCTACAAGGACCCCTTAAAAGGGTAAAGGAGAAAATGTCTCAAGACCTGAGTCCTTAATCTCACACAGGTGAGCACAAAGCTACTATGTTAAAAGATGGAGGTAAACAGAAGCCTATCATTCAACATCAGAAGGTAGTCTCTGTATAAAACACAAAAACGGACTCGCTCCAGTATATCACTTGAATAATACACACTCTCAAACTCAATCGCTTCATGTTAAAAATTCCTGCAGCTGAGTTTCACTGTTTCCTTCTAGAAAAAGTAGAAGTTCTGGTTCATAAAAACTTTCAAATCAAGTTCGTTCTTTCTTTCTTTCTTTCTTTCTTTCTTTCTTTCTTTCTTTCTTTTTTTTTTTTAGTTGTAGATGGACACAATGCCTTTATTTATTTTTATGTGGTGCTAAGGATCAAACTCAGTGCCTCACATGTGCTATGCAAGTGCTCCACAACTAAGCTACAACTCCAGCCCCTCAGGTTCTTTCTTTAAGTGAGAAAAAAATGTGTTTTTTAAACCAAGACTTGAAATTGATCACATTTAAATCACGTTTAAAAGGCAAAAAAAAAAAAAAAAACATAACTTTATCTATGACAACTGTGAAGATCCACTATAATCATGAGATAATGTTTAAATTTCCTTAACATCTATTATCAATTACGAAAGTCCTTAACCTGCAAATGAATTGTAGTTGGAACATATATTAGTAGGGTTATCATTTCAAAATCTGGAAATATTTTACCAAAACAGAAAATTTTAAGATTGTTAATTTCCTAGGCTAGTCATCTAAAATAAAATGCAGTGGAAAACATTATTTTTAAAACTATACACTAAAACTAAAAAAATTAAAGTATGTTGTCTTTTTTAAACCTCTCCCCTTCAGTGCTAATACTTGAAGAAAGATTAGAGTAGAAAAACAGGGGGAAATCAATGAATATGCTTTCAAGGACCCTATTTCAAATGCTTTGATAAATACTTTATTATTGCTAATCCCACTTCAAAATGCAAAAATTCCCTCAATTTTTGGTATTATGATTAGGAATGATCTCAAATCTGAGGCAGTGGGAGGCAAACCAAACATAGGAGAAAGAATATTTTCTTGCCCTAAGGAAAATAATGATAAAAAAAAAAAGAGAGAGAGAACAAGAAAGGTGAAAAGTTTTCTGGGCCTATGAAGTGGAAGACTATTGAACAGGGATGGACCCAGCAAGGGCAGATTGTGTCCCCTTCACCTACAGCAGCTAAGGGCACCCTGCAAAGTCCTTTGAGGAGGGACAGAGGCAGGCCAGGCAACCTCATGTTTTCATTCTACTAACGAGAGCATGCCCTGAGGGATTTTAAGTAAAATTGTTTAAAAATTAAGATTTTTTTTAAAAACTCTTTCAAATATATTTCTTATTTAAGATTTTTTTTATTGGTTGTTCAAAACCTTACAAAGCTCTTGACATATTATATTTCAAACATTTATAAGTTTGTAGGTAAGATATTACACAAACTTCAACAAGCCACACAGCATGTGAACTAACTCTCAGATCTGGAATCTCAAAGTAACTTGTAAGCTCCTATTCTTTGAACTTACTCAAGAACAGAAAACTAGCAATAAGCACAAACAGGAACTGGCTGTTCTCTTCTAGTATTTACAAAAGAATTGTTGCTTAGAGGATACAGGAGAAACAAGAGCTTTGTCCAGCAGTTCAGGTATTTGCTGAAAGTATTCTGTGGTGGTTTTTCTGTGCATTAGCCTGAACTGTTCAAACAAATGCCATCTGACAAGATTGTCCTTCAGAAAGATAACAGAATTAATCATTCTTAAATGTGCAGATTTTTTTTAACCATGTTCCCTGAATACCTTAGCTTACTAATTCCCACAAACAATAGAACTGAAGCAAGTGATAGCAACTCCAACTCAGATAGAAATCACTTTAACCCACCAACAGATCTACTGCATACACAACATCCATGCCCTCCCCTGCAGCCACCAGGAATTTCCTTCCCCTTCTGGTTCACTACTATGAGCAACAGTCCCTCCTTCCAGAAAACAAAATCCCTTTGACCCTGCTCAGCAATTTCTCACCTGCACATCTGATCAGCAGCAAGTCTTGTACAGCAGGCTCACTAGCAGCAAGGAAAATGAGGAAGGGTAAAGAGAAAGCAGAAGAAGAAAAGCAGGGAAATTTCCACAGTTCTAGTGTAGAAAATTCATTTCTCCATTGAAAGAGTTATTGATACCAGACACCATGGATAAAACCAAGAACAACGTCATTATGTTCCTAACGTCCCAGGGGTCCTGACACTAAGCACTCTCCAGAAAAGCCTTTGAACCCATTTTAAGATATAGATATCCTAACCTCTCCTCCCTAAGATTCTAATTTACCAAATATGAGGTCTGGTCTATGCATATTTCTGAAATATAATTATAGTAGAGGACCAATGTATCCTTATATAAATGAGAAGGCTAAATAATATCACAAAACTATAAAGAAATATTCTTCCCTTAACTTTAGGAAACAGTTGAATAATGGTTGTGTTGAATGTTCAAAAAGAGAGAGGGAGAGAGAGAAAAGAGAGAGAAAGTTGAGCCAGGCACAGTGGTACGAGCCTGTAATCCCAGCAGCTCCGGTTGAAGAAAGAGGATGACAAGTTCAAAGCCAGCCTCAGCAACTTAGTGAGACTCTGTCTAAAAATAAAAATAAAAAGAGCTGGGAATATAGCTCAGTGGCAAAGTGGACCTGGGTTCAATCCCCAGTACCAGAAAAATAAATAAATAAATAAATAAATAAATAAGAGAAGGAGAGAGAGAATTGATATAAGGAAGGTCTATACTCTCGATTAAATTCCAATAGAATGTCAAACGGGCTCTGCTGACATCCTTTATAACCCCAGTTGTGTTAAGTGTCAACTTAGAGACATTGAGTTATATTTTAGGGACATAAAAATGAGGACAACAGGGAAAACAGACCATCTAAATAATCGAACCACCAATAAAATAAATACAGGCCTGGGGATATAGCTCAGTTGGTAGAGTGCTTGCTTGCCTTGCATGCACAAGGCCCTGAGTTTAATCTCCAGGAGTGGGGGGGGGGAGGAAGGAAGGAAGGAAGGAAGGAAGGAAGGAAGGAAGGAAGGAAGGAAGGAAGAAATTCCCAGACCTCACCCAATAAAATAAATACATAATCATCAAACCATCAAGACTTTGTAGTACACCACAAGAAAAAAAAATGAATCATGGAGGTAACTGTATCATGGACAGCCTTAAGCAGGGGTCTAAAAGTTAAGTTTAACAAGTCTTTGTAAGTACAAGTCAGGTCATTCCAACCCTAACGGCTTGCTGGGTCATGGAGAATAGAATCTAAATAACTCTCACATACCTGCCCAGCAGACACCTCAACCCTCATTTCCTGCACCACCCTCTGACTCTGTGCTCCAGCTACCTGGGCTTCACCTTGGTTCCTTAGTCACTCTACTCATTGTACCCTAAAGCCTTGTTCCTCTTTATCATCTTACCTGTCAAACCCTCAAAGAGGCCTTTTCCCTGAATCTGCAGTAGCCAACCAGTCACCAGCACAGCTCAACTAGCCACTGTCACCATCCCTTACTTTCTTTGCTTGCTTCCAGCAAATTACAAAGCTCTGAGAGGACAGGGATTTTACCTTTCTTGGTCACTGCTATATACTTAGAGCCCCAAAGAGTGTCTGGCACAGATGCTCAATAAATATTTATTCCAAGAAAGAATGAACAAATGAACATCGGACAGAAGAGGAGAAGGGTAATTTCCCACTAAAATGAATGAAGAGCTTCATGAAAGAGGGAAGGCTATAGCACCTACTTCTCCCTTCTGATTAAGCCACCTGAAAACTCACTATTAAATTTTAAGCTTGAGTAACTCAGAGACAGTTACAAGCCATTAAAATACTCCAGTTATCATAATACTGTTATTCTATGTGTTATCTGATGAAGAAGGAGGAAGAAGAAAGAAAAAAACAAGACGATAGGAGAAGTGGTCAGAAGAGAAGGAGGAGAAAAGTGGTGGAAGGAAGCAGTAGGCACAAACGGAGAGGGAGGGGTACACAGAGATGACAAGGAGTGGCAGATGAGAAGAGAGGTGATGGTCATTTCACACCACAGTGTTTGCTTGGACCATGGGTGTGTAAGTAAGCTGAAGGCTGCTATGGCAGTGGGTGAGAAGGAGAGGAATGCCAACAATACAGGCTGTTTATCCCTCCCAGTGCTGCCTCCTATGACATGTGTTTTAAATTCTGAGTCTCCTGGTCCTAGGGAAATTCCTTATTAAGTTTTAGTGATGATGATGTTCTTCATATAAATCATAGAATTTTTTCGTGAAAAAAACAGTCACAAAATTTGTTTGGGAAAAAAATAGCCAAAGAATCCTTAGGAAGAAAAGTGAAGCAGGAGGTATCACAATACCAGACGTTAAATTATACTACAAAGCTATAGTAACAAAAATGGCATGCTATTGACACCAAAACAGACATGAAGACCAATGGAAGAGAACAGAAGACACAGAGACAAACCCACATAAATACAGTTTTCTCATATTAGACAAAGGATCCATAAACATACATTGAAGAAAAGATAACCTCTTCAACAAATGGTGCTGGAAAAACTGGAAATCCATATGTAGCAAAATGAAATTAAACCCCTATCTCTCACCCTGCACAAAACTCAATTCAAAGTGGACCAAGGACCTATGTATGCATTAGACCAGAGACCCTGTGCCTATTAGAAAAAAAGGTATGTCCAACTTTCTATCATGTTGGTTTTGGAATCAATTTTTTCAACAAGACTTCTAAAGCACAAGAAGTAAAATCAAGAATCAATAAATGGATAATATCAAACTAAAAAGCTTCTTCACAGTAAAGGAAACAATCAAGAATTTGAAGAGAGAGCCTACAGACTGGGAAAAAATTATCTTTGCCACCTGCACCTCAGATAGAGCATTAATCTGCAGGATATCTAAAGAACTCAAAAAACTTAACACCCAAAACACAAATAACCCAACCAATAAATGGGCAAAGAAACTGAACAGGCACTTTGCAGAAGAAGAATTACAATCAGTCAACAAATATATGAAAAAATGTTCAACATCTCTAGCAATTAGAGAAATGCAAATCAAAACTACACTGAGATTCCATCTCACTCTAATCAGAATGATAGTTACCAAGAATACAAATAATAATAAATATTAGATGTGGAGGGAAGGGTACATTCATACATTGCTGGTGGGACTGCAAATTGATGCAATCACTCTGGAAAGCAGTAAGGAGATTCCTCAGAAACCTTGGAATGAAACCACCATTTGACCCAGTTATCCTACTCCTTGGTTTATACTCAAAGGACTTAAAAATCAGCATGCAACAGTGACACAGTCACATCAATGTTTACAGTAGCTCAATTCACAATAGTTAAGCTATGGAACCAATCTAGATACCCTTCAACATATGAATGGATAAAGAAAATGTGGTATATATACACAATGGAATATTACTCAGCCATAATAGTCATAAAGAATAATGAAATCATGGCATTTGCCAGTAAATGGATGGAAATGGAAACTATCATGCTAAGTGAAATAAGCCAATCCCATAAAAACAAAGGCCAAATGTTCTTTCTGGTATGCAGATGCTACAGACAAAAAGGGTGGGGGAGGAAGAATAGAAGTTCATTGGGTTAGACAAAGGGAAATGAAGGGAAGGGAGGGGAAATGGGAATAGGAAAGACAGTAGAATGAATTATACATAACTTTCATAGGTCCACATATGAATACTAGAGGGGACAAAGCTCCAAAAGCTTCGTTATTGTACTTTACCTCAGATCTAAGTAGACAAATGCTTTTTTTTTTTTTTAAGGGGTGAGGAATAACATGGGGTTAGTAAAGGGAATCCTGTAGTCCATGTTCTTGGTAAAAATCCAAAATTTTAATGGTAATAGATCTTAAAACAAGTTAAATCTGGTTTCCTCTTCCTTAAATTCATAAGTAAGATATTTTCATCAGTAAATATGCATATAAAAAATCTAATATCTAATTTTTTTAACTATGTGCTAATCATGGCACCAGTCCAATACCAATATCTTCAAAGCTTTTTATTTTAATTCATACATCCAGCTTTGAGATGAGGAGGGAGAGTGATTTTAGAAGCTTTCAAAATTTTAAACCCATTTCATCACTATTTCCATTATATTTTACAGATGTGTCTTTAGGAAAAACAAAAAACCACAAACTTAAAAGTTGGCTGTGGATAAAACATGTAGCTGCCAAAACTACAACTCACTTACAGATACTGGGAATTTTCTCAAAAACTCATTCATTTCTGAAGGGGACATAAATACTTTTCCATATTCAAACTAATGGGATTTAAGTATCCCAATTCTAAAACAGACAACACCCTACAATGCGATTAACATATGCCTAAATTCTGCATACAGGATGGATGCATTCCCACATGCTTATCAAGCAGCTGATTTCAAATCAAAAGTATTGCAGCTAAGATTGGGTGATAGTGGTCAAGGGCAAGACCTTGGGATAAAAGTAGAGGTCCCCTCTTATACACAAGAAATACTTTCTATGACATCTAGGGGATGCCTGAAACCATGGACAGGATTGAACACTACATACACTGTTTTTTTTTCCTATACATACTTATGGTAAAAGTTGCATTTATGAATTAGATACAATAAGATTCATAACTTAATAGCTTAATAGCTCAGTGGTAGAGTGCTCGCCTAGCACGCATGAGGTACTGGGTTCAATCCTCAGCACCACATAAAACTAAACAAATAAAATAAAGGTAAAAAGAATTTTTAAAAGATTTATAACAAATAACAATAATAAAATAGAATAATTATAACAATATATTGTAATAAAGTTTATGTGACTGTATCCCCTTACTTTCTCTTTCTTTCCTACCCTCCCTCCCTCTCAAAATATTACACTGTACCCACCCTTCTTATTATAATTACGTAACATACAAAGCCTATGTGATTGATGAAGTGAGGTGAATGGTATAGACACTGTGCCACAGCATTAAGCTTCTAGGTAAGGGTTACATAAACAAACAAAATCACAGAGATACAGCAAAAGTGGATCTGACAACCAAGACAGCTAATGAGTAACAACCAGGAGAGTAGCATATACACTGTGTATACACCATATAAAGGCATGAGTCACATCTCTGGTGGGATGGAGCCAGTTGGTACAAAATTTCATGACACTATTTAGCACGGAATGCAATTTAAAGCTTATGAATGTTGTATCTCTGGAATTTTTTCACTTAATAGTTTCAGACCACAATTAACTGGGGGTAACTAAACTGCAGAAATTAAAATTGTGGATAAAATCATGCATGATGAAGATTTTGAACTTGGAGTCCATATGCATCACTTCTTATATGCTATTAATACAAGATCAGTCATCACTGCAAATCCAAATTCTCTCCAAGGAGATTTCCTATCTCATTCATTCCTTTATTCATTAAAACAGCAGAGGTAGATGCTATGTTGGGGACTACGGATACAAATATGAGTAAGAGTCATCTTTATTCAAGGAGTTTATTCTAGTAGGGGAGAGATTGCAAAGCAAGTAACTGCAAGGAGTTCATTGTAGTGCATTCTAGTATGCACAGTAAATTGTAAGATAAAGTGAGAAAAGCTATAATCAAGCCTTATTCTGGGTCAGGGAGTAAGGAAATGACAAAGTGACTATCTGGAGGGGAGAAGTGAGGCAAATAGAAAACACCAAGAAAAGTTTACCTGAAAGGAGGATAACTTTTCTTAATTGAATAAAATTTCCCAAAGCCAGCCTACTAAATGACTCATACACCCACTCTCAAAAAAAATATGCCTGATTCATCCTACAGTATGTATCTTCACATGGAAAGCCTTGCCTAGCTGCTCATTAGTTTGAAACCATAACCACAAATGTTACTCCCTATTAAATAATTCTGTGAGGTACTGCAGTGACTCTTAAATATTTCTTCAAGGTTATACCTTCCCAGCCCTGCTATTTACTTTTATTAACCATGACTTTGCAGTCTAACACAACCCTGGCTTTTTCCTTAATGAAAATTCAAAAGCCCTACCAGCATTTGTCATGAGGACCTGGGGAAGATAGGCACAAGGCAAGCAAAGCCAAGGCAGAGGCACAATGAGAAAGAACATTAAGAAAGACTCAGAGACAGAGTGGCATTAGCAGGGGGGCCTAGTAGTTTACATGGACACACAGGGTGAGTTTATTAGCATGACAACCATATTTTGAACACTACAAATCTTAGGAATAACTGAACACATGTCTTCCATGTTCATAACTCAACCCTTCCATGCTACATGCTATTTTCAACGTCAACAGAATTTGCAATTTGTTTCTCCTTTATTTAAAATTTCAGAAAGTACATTGGAGGGGTTTTTAATGATTTAGTTCACTTCCCACAGTGAGAGAAAAGATATGACTTTACTCACCATATCAAACAGAAAAAAAAAACTTTCTTGAAATAAAATTGACATAGATTCAAATTATGCAATCAAAAACCACTTTTAAACCTTAAGGTATAAAATGAGATGTTGCAAAGTGAATAGGGCATTACGTAATTTATTAGCACAAACTTAGAAATTGAGCCCAATGAGGCACTAATAGGAGAGACCCAGTAAGTCGGACGCAGGCTGCCTCCTCAGGAACTCAGTGCTAACCCATGTACAGGTTTTTCTCATCTAAAAATTCAAGTCTCTCCCCAACTGAATAAATGCAGATTTTTTTTGGCTGTCAGGAAGAAGGGAAGAACAATGAGAGTTTTAGTGTAACATCGTGATTCAAATGAGAGTGAGATATGAAAAGATAAATACTACTATTTGAGCCCTTAAAATCAAGTCTCAACTGAATAAAAACCATCTGGAGCCATTTACACATTTTGACATTTGGCGATAGGAGCCTCAGAGGAGTTCAGAACAGTTTCAGTTTTTCTTAATCGCATTAATCATAGACTAACCTAGATGGGTCACACAATTGGACCAAAATCTGTAAGGGTCTGTAAGGGTCCGGCGAAAGTCGGAGGAAGAGACCACCAAGAGACCGACTCATGCAACAGCAAAAGGGGTTTATTGCAGATCCAGCATGCGGGGGCTCCGTGCTCACTCAAGAAGGGAGAGCAGCCCAGAGCCCCGAGCAGGGGTTGAGCAGTGCTTAAGTACACTTTTTTAGGGAGGGCAGGGACTTTACATACATCACAGTCTCCTTTAACAAATCACCATACACAGCGGGAAAATCAAACAACAATTCTTAAATATGATTAGTACATTCATTGGCGGGAACAGGTCGGGCAGGAGTGATAGGTCAATCCTAAGGAGGGGGGGTACATTCAAACTGATTGGTTTAGGCCCTGAATGCCTACGTGCCAAGCTACACAGGGTCCAGGTTATTTAACAACTAAATGGTTAGTACCGGGCACTGTCTTAACTGCCTCAGGAATTTCAGGTTCTGTGTGCAGTTCAGAAACTTTACAATACCTAGTCCTTTACATTTTAACTCAGGCTTTGCAGCTTAGAAACTTTACCTTTTCAAATCAATGCCAAAAAATAACATGTAAATACTTTTCAGATCTAAGCACAGTAAGTAGATTATCCAATGACTATGTTTTGTAAAGTGTAGGTCATAATCCATTAGTGAGTAGCCAAATTAATTTAATGGATAAAGACAACTTAAAAATAAAATACAACAGAAGATGAATTATGAGTATGCTTCACACACTGTAAAGGAAAAAAATTTCTTATAACCTTTTTTTTTAATTATACATGTGAAAAGGGCATGCATACAGAGGTGTGAGGCAAAATGGTTCCCGTGGTAGATTATAAAGGGAAAAAGTCTTGGAAAAAGTTATCCTGAGACACTACTAGCCCAAACCACTCCATGGCAGTCCTTGATTCTCCTATCACTCCTTATACTTAGACCTACCCTAAGACATCTACCAACATCCCCAAAGCAAACACAAAAAGAGCTACCATTGCACCTAGTTGATACACAAAGGTATTTGGGGTGTGAGCCCCACTAACCAGAATCAAAGCTCCAATGTTACCTGGAAAAGAAACTTTGTCACTAGGGTATCTGAAACACCACAGTACTGCTTTAAAACTGGAAAAGTCAACCCTTCTATGTTACATTCTATTTTTAATCTTCTGTAGACTATTAATGGTTTGAACACAGAGTATTATCCCAAGATTGCCCTTGCTCAGTTATGTGCTTTTACTGGATGAACCTGGGAATTGGGTTCTACTCTTTCTCATCACTAACTGGATTTGACCTTGAACAAATTCACCAACTGAAACACAAGAAAGCAAAACTGGAGCAGGGTTCTTCCTACTGAGTTTCCTGTGGAGATATTTCAGTAGTTCTGTAAAAGTAGGTCTATTTTATTCAATTCTCATAAATTTATCTGTAAATTAAAAGAATAAGCACAATCAAATGCATTCAGTAACAAATTTTACCAATATATAATCACTGGGCAGTCAATAACCTCATTTTGCATAAAACTGGGAAAAAGTATCTCCAACATCTGTATATATTGTAGAACATCTCCTTGATTAGGAATGCTGAAACTCTGCAGAGAATCTGAGCCTGCTCCATCCAGGTTTCCGTATAAGACTGAACAGCAAAGGCTCACACACAGGTAAATGCCAGGTGAAAACCAGGTAGACATGTACAGGATATGATTTCATCTGAGGCATGGCAAATACATTTAAAGTCACATTCTGATAATGGAAAATGACTTCAGGGCCTCGAGTACCTCTTTCCTTCCTTTTTTTCCCCCATAATGAATGCATGCTGTTAAATTTTTGAAGACTTGACTCTGATTAAAATTTTTCTAGTATTCCTCTTTTGAACATTTAAATTACTTCTTACTGAAAATTATCTTAAAGTTTCAAAGACAGCTTTAAAAAAATTACTGAGATTTGTTAGCAACTATTTATATGTATGAAAAAGGATTTTCACCTATTGAGAAACAACAATGCTGAGGCTAAAATTTAAAGACTATCATTTGTCATACTAATCTCAAATGTTGCATTATCAACAAATCCAGTTAAGTTCTGTATAAGATTTTACTCAGTAATTTCTAAAAAAATAAATGCCTCAAACACGATGATTCTGTTATTTTTACAATTAGTACTGACTTCATAATTTATCATTAAGCATTCCAGCTTTTAAATTACTCTATATTAAACTTCTAACACAGTGGAAGATAACCAACTAAGATTTATTTATCCATTAAACATTTAGTTATTTGTTCTTCAAACACTTATTGAGTACTTAGGATATGTCTGACACTTTTCCAGATGCTGCAGCTGTGGCGGAGAATAAGACAAAGTTCCTTCCCTTAGAGAGAAAATAAATAAGAAAATAAGCAATTTCAAGCACTAAAAAGGTATACCCTCTCGATTCAGTATTAAATGAAACAAATGGACATAACTTTTTCACATAAAAAAATGCATGTCATTCCAAGGCTACTAAAATTCATAAATGTGTGAGTAAATTACTATAAGCACATACAATATATGAATATTAAATATATAGTACTTAATATGGGTGCATGCTTGTGTGTGGGTATATAGCTGTGCATGTGTATATAAATTTGAGAACTTACTTTTAAGTATACAGAACCCTTGTCATCAGGATGCCAAAAGAAAAAAAGGAAAAGGTACTAAAACGATATATGCAGTGTCTTTTTGAGAAACAAACCTTCCATAAATGAAAAGCAAACAGCTAATTCTACCAGCCCATAGTTAAAACGACAGGGAGAGTTGGCTAAGATAGCATTGCACTACCTGGGTACAGAAAACTAGCAGAACTCAAGTAGTCTGAAATTAAAATGTTGTATAATTTTCGGGAGCCTGACTTGTTTAAAAGCCACCAAAAAATATAAGCTTACAGAAATAAAAGATTGTCTGGCCCACTTCCAGGCAATATCACAAAGGGGTTCTTGCCTATCAATCTATAAAAGGAAGGAACTGCAAACAGGAAATCGCCCTGCCCCAGCCATGTGCCACCCCTCCCTTCCTCTCTATGAATTTCAGTAAGCAAAAGCATGATGCTATCCGTTAGAGTGACCAAAAAGCCACAAAGTATAACAGAACTCATGTAGCTGACATCTGTTATACTACTATTTTAATAAATATTTAAAGTAAATGCCTTTATTATTTTGGGGTTTTTTTACAATTTTATTTTTGTTTTATTGATACATAATATTTGTACAAGCTTATGGGATCCATAACAATATTTCACTACATACACATATATATACAATGATCAAATCAAAGGGATCAGCATTTCTACTTCCTCAGACATTCATCATTTCTATGTGTTGGTAACTCTGAGTTATTTTGTAATATATCATAAGTTGCTGTAGACTATAGTTATTCTACTGTGTTATAGAACACAATTAATCCTTCAGTTTAACTGCATCTTAAATATTTGTCATCTTACCTCTCTTATCCTCCTATACCCTATCCTTCCCAGCTTTTTTTTTATAGTTGTTTTCTTTTTTTTTCTATTGTTGGTTGTTCAAAACATTACATAGTTCTTGACATATATTTCACACTTTGATTCAAGTGGGTTATGAACTCCCATTTTTACCCCGTATACAGATTGCAGCCTCACATCGGTTACACATCCACTGTTTTACATATTGCTATACTAGTGTCTGTTGTATTCTGCTGCCTTTCCTATCCTCTACTATCCCCCCATCCCCTTCCCTCCCCTCTTCTCTTTCTACCCCATCTACTGTAATTCATTTCTCCCCATTGTTTTTTTTTCCCCTTTCCCCTCACTTACTCTTGTATGTAATTTTGTATAACCATGAAGCTCTCCTTCCATTTCCATGCAATTTCCCTTGTCTACGGCCATACCACCCTGAAGGCGCCCAATCTCGTCTGCCTTTATTATTATGAACCAACATTTTTCTGGATATTTTACCTGATTTTTGTTTAATTTATAATTTTTATGACAATTTAAAGCAGCTCTGAAACCACAATTTACAAATGAATTATGAGCTAGAGATTCAGGAAACTAACACACTTGATTCAAATACTAAAAATAAAAACCAGTTCATAGTTAACTGGCCAGGTAGTATCTACTTCCACTGATGTAAACATGGATATTCTCTAATCACTTTTAACAAATACTGTTCTGAGTATAATTTTCTGCATATATTCAAAAGATAGCTTAGTGCTGAATAATCAATAGATCCATTATCTGCAATTCCAATTAACCACATTTGTATTCAGGTACACATACAAAAGAACTTACTAATACAACATTTTGATGAGTAATAGAACTTAGGGTCTAGGGACTTCCTAATTTCTTAGATATTTGGACTGATGGGTGTGGTTTCTTGCCCTGATGCCACTTAGACACAAGAAAACACTTCTTTCCTCAAAGACTGATAGCCACTTTCCAACTTTTAAATGGTTCAAATACATGAAACAATTTAAAAACACAAAGAATTTAAAAAGTGAAGAGGACTATAATTAAAACCACATGTTAGTAAGACTCATTAATAATCAAAGAAATGATTAGTAAAGTAATAAGGTAATATTTTTCAACAATTAAAGTTCTAAAATTGTAATTCTCACCAATTGAACTTCTAAAAGTTCATATCTAATATGCATAAAACTAAAGATTCCAAATACCAAATTTAGTGAAAACTGGCTTAAGTACAATAATATGCTTCAATAAGCTTAAAATGCTATTTTTTTTAAAAACTATCAACTGCATTTTAAAGATAAAAATCCATTAAAAATAGTAATCAGCTAAGATCAAGTGTAGAAATATTTATAATGTGAGAAGATGTTCGTCACATTAGTAAAAAGTTTAGAAGGAATCAAAAATGTAAAAAACAAGAATGTATAACCTCTAAATAGAATGTTACTTGTCATCCAAGTGACAAAATGGCAAAATATGTAGGCTAAATAAAAAAGGGTTCACAAAACTAAATTTCAATTGCACCTAAGTAAATAGTTCAGGTTTAGATTGATGAAACTGAAGGAGAATCTTTTTTTCTTCTATAATGTTGTTATGCCATTTTGTAAGGGTTTTTATAAATCATAAAAAATTCATCTTCTCATTAAATTATCACCTTTTCAAACTATATATTCAAAATACAATTAATCTTCTTCTAATCCCTACTCCCAGGTCCCCCAAAAAAAGCATCTTTACCTTCATGCTGGGCCCTCTGTCTGATACCTTCCTTACCAACTTGGCCCACAGGCATGTCCATCCTAATCCTTCCCTTTCTACAGGTTTAACCCCTGGTCCACATACACCCACACCAGAAAGCAGGAACTCGCTGACTTTAGTAACCTTCAATTCCTAGAACAACACCTGTTGTATGATAACCACTCAAAAACATTTTTTGAATGAATTCACATTTATCCAAACTTGGCACCTATTCACACTTTTCACAATTATTTATTGCCTCATCTGTCCCCAATTGCAGATAGGTATTCTTTGTTTTATTTTGTCTATTATTATTATTATTATTATTATTATTATTATTACCTGATGCCTGCCATAGCACTAGGCAAGGTTCATAGGAGCTAAATAAGTATTTCCTGAATTAACGAATACCTGACTACATCTCACAAATGAGAAATTTGTTTGGTTTAGAGATTCTTCCATTGAAAATGCAAATAAAATCCTAAAAGGGGGAAGAAAAAACCTCATATTCGCGCCTTCCAGTGAATTATACTAAGCAATAATCATATTAACAACCCTCTGAGTCTTGCTGAGCCAGGGAAGGATGTAAGTGTAAAACAGGGGGTCCTGGGAAGCTAAGAGGACAACAAGACGTAAGTAACAATCAGATCTTCAAGGCTGAGAGTCTAAGAAGATCTGAGTGTTACTTGCTTCTTTTTGTCTAAGAGTCTCAGCACATGACAGGTCCTAGAACACAGGACACTGGGAAGGCCACACAGCTCCCTGCCAAGAGCCACCAAGCATCCTTAAGTGCTTGCAAACTACATGGATATCACCTTTGTGCACATGTCTCCTTCAGGCCTTAGCACAGCTCTATTAAGCAGGACATTATTGTCCCTATTGTAAAGATGCAAAAAGAAGAAAAAAACAGGAGTTTGGTCACATGAAATAACTTGCTCAAGGCACAAAACTAACGAGTGGGTTCAAAGCTGAGTCTGTAACTGTGCTAGAGTCCTTGCTCCCCACCACTAAGCCAGATGGAGAACAGTGTCTGCAATCAGTCAGTAGACACAGTAGTGGAATCTGACTAGTAAGGCCTTATGTGTAGTCTGCAAAATAGAAAGCAGACACAGACATGGTTAGGAAGTCTGCAAACCTCAGTCCTGTCATTTCCAATCCAGACATGACATCTGATTCGGGCTATTCTCAGATAACACATAATGTAGACCCCTCATTTGGCAATGCTAGGATTTAACAACTGAGTTAGGAAAGCACAATGTGGGTACCATCTATTTAAGCATCTTCCACATATTGAAAAAAAAATGTGATTCTTAAATGCTGAACTTAATTTTCTAATCTAAACAATCACATTTAACTTTTCATACATATTGTTTTTCCATTTCTTCAGTCATTAAAACCTGATTGAACGTCTCCTTGTCCTAGTTGCCATAGGCCTGTGAACTGAAAACCATACTTTAACATAGAGTGAAGGTCTTACTCTTTAAGCACATGGCAAGTACCTAATTAATTCATCCCTAGAACATGAAAAGCCATCTTCTCAAAACTCACATCAGAGCAGGGCACAGTGGTGCACATCTGTACTCCCAGTGACTCAGGAGGCTGAAACAGGATGATTGCAAGTTCAAGGCCAGCCTCAGCAACATAGTGAGACCCTAAGCAACATAGTGAGATCCTGTCTTAAAATGGAAAATAAAAAGGGCTGGGGACGTAGCTGAGTGATTAAGTGCCCCTGGATTCAATCCGTGGAGAAAGAAAGAAAGGGTGGGGGAGGGAAGAAAGGAAGAAAGAAAACCTTGCATTAGCCTTGGAAGGAGAACATCTTTCTGGCAAAGTTGATCTCTTCTTAAAGTTAGAGACCTCCAATTCAAGGAGTGCAATATCACAGCTTAGAAAGTGGGGAGAAAGGAAGCCTACCTTTGTTAAGTGGTGCTGTGATCCTCACTAGTCACACCACTCCAGAAACCCCATATTTCGTTTCCTTCTCTATAGATCCTTCTACTGAGCCACATCCTTAGCCCTTTTTATTTTGAGACAGGGTCTTGCTAAATTTCCCAGGTTTGCCTCAATCTCCTTTTTGATGCTTATAACTCTGTGAGAGAAGGGATAAAAAGGCTCTGCCTATTTAGAGATAAGGAAATAGAAACATAGAATCTTCTGTGGCATAACTGAAATCATCCTCCAACTAAGAAACCACATACAAAGTCCTGACTCTGTGGGTGTGTCATGTTCACCACAAGACATCACACTCAAAAGCAAGAGGCAGAGATAGGTGCACACAATAGGAAAATACTTAATACCACGAAACTTAACTTTCTAAGCTAAACAATCTCGTATTAAAAATAGTTCAGCTAGTAAAGGTTATGCTACATATATTTTACCACAACAGAAAACTGAAAAAATAAAAGCTTATTTTTAAAATTTGCTTTGATTCTGCATCTTTAGAGACCACAAGTGACTCAGTCATCATCTGAAGAATTTTGAAACACCACTTTAAGTTCAACTTGATCATTTTCAGAGGAGTTGCCCATGAATTACCTTTTTTCTTTCCTATTTTGTCACCCCATCATTTGTTCATTTGACAGATATTCACAGAGCATCTACTATGTACCTGGCACTGTTCTAAAGTTGATACTCAATGTTTGTATTTACTTTTAATCACTGTAACAAATACTTGAGAAAATCAACTTAGGAAGACCTATTTTGGCTCTCATTTTCAGAAGTTTCAGGACAAGGTCAGCTAGGTCCCTTGCTTTGGGCCTGAGATAAACAAAACAGATAAGGTCCCTACCCTCTAGTTTGGGATAGAGATAATAAACAAGTAAATGCATAAATAAACAAACAAGGTAATTTCAAATAGTAGAGTGCTATAAAAAAATAAATAAAAAGAGTAAAGGCTCAGAGGTGACTAAGGGAGGAGCTGGGTATAATCTGAGAGCAAGTCTCTCTAAAATGATAACATTAGAAGAAACCAGGCATGCAAAGGTCTGAAGTAAGCATGTTCCAAGGCTGGGGATATAGCTCAGAGGTGGAAAGCTTGCTTAGCATGAGCAATGCCCTGGGTTCAATCCCCAGCTCTTCAAAAAGCTAAGAGAAAGATGATTACTATAATGAAGTAAGAACATTCCAGACAGCACAAATACCAAGACTTTCTCATGGAAGTGAGCATGAGAACTTCACGGTTAGAAGGCCAATGTGATGGGAACAGCCTGACAGAGGTCAGCCCTTGAGATCAGAAAGTATCCTACTGCACTGGACCTTAATGAAGGGCAAATTTTATGCCAAGAACAGGGAGCAATCGGATTTGAAACAGGATAATGATGTGATCTAGCTTATATTTTTTTAAAGACTACTCTGTCAACTGTACGGCAACTACATTAAAGGGAAATAAAAATATGAAAAAGGAGAAGTATATAAAGCTGTGGTAGTAATCCACGTGAACAATGGCAATAGCTGGGACCAGCAATCCATGAAAAAAGGTGTTCTGATTCCACACGTGCCGTGGAGGGTCAGCAGACCAAACTTACCAGCAAGCATAAGGAGAATGAGGGAAAAGGAAGCAAAATGACCACTATCTTTTGATATAGCTAGCCAGTGATGGCAGTTACTCTACATCTAGAAAGGAGGTGACTAGGAAATAAATAGGTTTAGGAACAGAAGGAATAAAAAGTTCCCTTCTGCCATCATAACTGTGAAATATCCTTTAGATATATAATGCAGAACTATCCAACAGGCTGTTGGATATTTGGTCTTCAGAATAATTCTGTGAGATAGACAGGGGAAACCCTGGTATTATCCAAATTTTACCAAGAAAAAAAAAAAAACTAAGGTTCTGAGAAAAAGGTTTGTCCTAGTACAAAATATTTTTATTAGTCAATACTCCTTGGGAGAAGGCTGACTCCTCATTTTAAAAAGAAGGACACATTCACTGCTCAGGACGTCTCTCTGATAAAACACACACCTAGACTCTGTGGCTGCTCTAAAGGTTGTATTCAGAGAAGATTCCTTCATAAGATTGAGACTACTCCAACTAGCAACTTGAAACACATGTGAAATTTGTGTTTCACAAAATTGAGACCTACATACAATGCACATTATTATCTTCTTTAAAAATGTGTGTCAACGATGAAGAGCATTCAGATGATTTGAAGAAAGGCATAAAACATTTTTGAAGACTGCAATTCCTAGTTTCATTTTTATGAAGGGTTTGTGTGATGCAGCTTTCTGGGGAACGCAGCTCCAAAATTAGGAAAGAAAAATCTACTGGGAAATGACCAATACAAGAATAATCACTTTACACTCAGGACTGTAACTAGCATGTAAGATGAGCTCACACTGTACTCAGCACTTCTCCACCACACCGTGACTGTTTTGGGTTGCTTTAAAGTGGCAGAAATTTTTGCATTAGAAGACATATTTTATCATGAGCTCAATGCACCTATTATAACTAGACTTCATTTCCAAATTCTGGAGGTATCTACTAAAAAGAAGGGTCACACTGAACAAAACAGAAAGAAAAGAAAAACAAAAACAGACAAAAAGAGAGCGAGAAGAGACAAGGGAGAGAAAGCAGGGAAAAAAAGAAGAGGATCAGCAGATGATGACCCCTTTTGATGGCAATCCTTTATGACAAAGGAGCCACAAATTACACGCTCACAAAGCATCACAAAACCCCACAGGAAAAACACACTTGTTTACATGGCTTCAGTCCAGAGATCAGGACAGGCGCCCCATATTTTAATCACAGCATCCATCATCAGTTTCAAATGAGTAGTAATTATCAATGTAAATTGAAAAATAAGCATGCCTGCTTCATTCAGTTCACCAGCCCTTCACTGAATTTTCCTGCCATCAGCCAGCTTTTGTGTATACTCTTAAAATAAAAGCAATAGCCTAGCTGGCGCTAAGTGTCCTAAGAATTGAAAGAAAATCTAGAGGTCATTACATCGAACCCTCTCATTTTACAGATAAGGAAACTAAACAAAGCTAAAAGAGATAAAGTGGCTTACCAATCATCAAAGCCCCTTCAGCATGAAAAACTCATGCCTGTCTGATTCTTAGCCACTATTCCTTGTATTGTACCATGCTGTCTACAGAACAAAAAAGAAAAGGGGTCACAAAGGATAGCCCAAGGCTTACTACAGCCGCTTTGGGAGGAAGGGCAGCCAGAGCTGGGCACCTCACACCTAGAAGCACCCAGCACTCTGGCTGTCAGCCTGCTGCCTTCTCATCCTGTGCCCTGCAACAGCTGACAGCCTTCCCAACAGTACCTCTGGGTTCTGTCCCCCAGAGGTTTACATTTGATCTGGCAAAGTTTGATGTCTACTAGCTGGTGCCCCTTCTGTCAAGGTCTTCAGGATGAGGCCCTCAAAATGTTGTGCAGCAGTATGGTTGGGCTTCAGAGAAGCACTGTCTGTACCCAAAGATGAGGGGAAATGACACCTCTCTCCCTGCTTTTAAACCAACATATTCCTAAGTGGATATCAAACATATGCCTCAAAAGCCATTCTAGGTTGCAAGTACATTTCAACCCTGAACACTCCTGCCTTCTAAGTTTTTACCCAATATCAGTACACATAGAGAATTCCAGAAACTGTATGTTCATATGGAATTCACATTGATATTTTTGTGCTTGCAGAGAACACAATTTCTACTCCAAATTATTTTTAAAATGTCTAGGGAAGCTATAATATATGCATGACTTATATTCAAGTTTTCTACTATAAATATTTGTATGGCTGAATAAATGGTTGGATAAAAATAATAGTAATAATAATTCTCCACTGTGCAATCTAGTATTTCCTCTTCTCCCATAAAAAAGGAACACCTTAACAGGCTTTTAAAAATTTGTTAATATTATATTTCATCACACACACACACACACACACACACACACACACACACACCACTCTAATTTTTTTTCCCCTGAAAATGTCCTTGGCTAGGTTTCCTTTCTATTAAAACATGTATACAACTGTGGAAATCCAAGCTATATAGTGTGGTTACAAAATTCTCTTAGTAGCTACTAGGAAATAAAATCTAGAGAAAAAAACACTTCATCAGGGCTAGTCCACACTTTCCATTTCAGATCAGTTCCCAAACTGCTAATAATCTTCTTCCCTCTCTCAGTCCCACTGGAAAAGTGGCTAGGGTTTATTGACAGTGACAGCTTTCCTCTGGCCTGATTATAGAAAATAATCATGAAGAAAGTACTTACAGCATAAGCACCTATCAAAAATGCTGCGTTTGCTCTTTTCCGTTGGTCAAAACAGGTGTAGTGCACTATTTTCTTTCTCGATAAGCTGTATGACTAGAAAGAGGAATGTTTAAAAATTAGCATAACCATAAAGACAATGTTAAAATATACAGAAGGTAGTCATCATCCCTTAACTTCCAAGATGTGTTACAACCCACAAATTTAACACCTTTCAATTGTAACTTCTGTGGCATTTGAACACCATCACAATGATTCCTATTTCACTTTTCTGCAGCCACCATGATGTGAAAATTGAAAATACAGCAAACATTTCTCTAATGTGATGGAAAATAACAAATCACGAAGATCTCTATTAATAAGAATAATTTCTGATGACTTATTCCTGATCTTACATACAGTCTATGTACTCTTTTTCACTCCCTACATGTCCCTCCCATGATAAATTATCGTACTTTTCATATTTTAGTTTGTTTTTAAATGAGTCAACCAGTCTGAAGTCTTCTCTAAACTTTTTATTTTTAGAGATGAATATTAATATTTTCTCTCAAAGATGTGCTCTAATAATTCCCTTTTAATTAACTGAGAATAAGTGGTTAATGGGAAAAGGTGAATCATCAAAAGTATATCTGCAAACATCTTAGTACACCAGCCAAATATTAAATTCACAAGTTCGAACAATTAATTAAGCACTTGCTATATGTCAGGCACTATGCTGCATGCTCAACTATTTAAACCCAAAATAAACATCACGGTATGCTGTATATATGTTAAATATAAAAAGAAGTGGTGAATAAAAAGATTCATTGAAAA
Source organism: Urocitellus parryii (assembly GCF_045843805.1). Lineage (NCBI taxonomy): Eukaryota > Metazoa > Chordata > Mammalia > Rodentia > Sciuridae > Urocitellus > Urocitellus parryii. Next base: position 84,455,847 of record NC_135541.1, on the reverse strand, counting down.
AAAGCAAATTATTAATCAAAACTCAAATAATCTAGTACAATGAGAACACAGATGTAACTCAATTAAATGTACTCAATTTCCTCATATTTCAAGACATAGTATTTTAACGAATGGTTTTCAAAATATAAGTACATGAATATATTTTAATATTCTCTGTAAATTCATATTGACCATAAAGGTGGCTTTTTATTCCTTGTACATTGAACATACCCCACAGAGACTCCTTTACCATGCTCTTTCCTGCAAGGAGAGGAAACTCTGGAATCTATTCTAAGAATTATATTTCATTATTTTGGCTTTTGCATGCAACAACGTAGCTGCATGTATCCCAGCTATAAGACAAGAAATTCTCATCACTCCTTCAGGCATTTCTTTGATAACCAAAAATCACATTTTCTAAAAATGGTAGTGCCCTTTTTTAATTGAAACTTTAAAAATTAATGTTTGACTCAAAGATAGTCTCTATTATCAATGCCCTTATTTACTGACAGATTCTGAAAATACTCCTATGAAATAAGGAGGAAAAAAGAAGAATCTTTTATTCAATTCATCTCAGTCGGGTGAACACTTTATCCTAAAGACTTCAAGGTCACTAGCAATGACATTAACACTTGTCTGCTTGCTTTCTCAATTTGAAACTATTCACTGCCTGGACATTTCCTTTTCCTATTTAATTTTACTGTTTCTTGGTTGGTTAGCTTTGCCACTTGTCATTCTCCATCAGTAAGTCATGTCTGATTTACAAAAGGAGAGGGAGTGAAGGTTCTTTAGACATAAGTACTCCTATAGTCTCTGAATGGCAAATGTCTAAAGACTGCCTTGCCCAGGACAGCTGCCCAGGAACTGGCGTCAGACTGAGTGAGCATTGGGTCTCAGCAGCTCTTTTGCCTCCTGGCCTCTGTCAAATTATACTTCCTAGTTCCCTAAAACACTATGGAGAAGAAAATGTCAACAATCTATCTTGAAGTCTGGATTGTCTGCTATGATGCTCTTTTCTACAAAAATTTAGGTTTTGTGCCAAATTACTGTTATTGTTTAATAATGTGGAATTTTATTTATTTTACAAATCTCCTGGGCACAATGCTGCTCTTTTATCACCAATGACCATTTCTTGGGTATGTCTGTTTCAAGCTTTTGTTTTGGAATTTGTTGTGTTGGCTTGCTTGTTTGTTTGTTTGTTTTCTCTCTCCCTTGTTCTAAATTATTTGGGATACAGAGACTACCTTGGAATGGAACAATGAAGCTGGAGGACAGAATTCTGAGGGAGACTTGCCTTTCACTGTATATCTATCAAAGTTTTTAAGTAAATACAACACAAATTAAAATGTTTTAAAATTTCAGAAGTTTCTTAACCTTTTCAAGCTTTCAAAAATTACATCACATAAAAAGTGGTCTCCATAAAAAAACTACCTAGAAATTCTAATTACTTTAAAATATTTCCTACGGGAAACTACTGCCAAAAGGAAAAAAATACAACTATTTTTTTTTGAGAACTTACTGCCTGATTTATAGGAAAAAAAAAACTTTTAAGTGTCTAACATTTACCTTGCTCAGATGTTTTTGGAATTAGATTTTCTAAGTTTCAAAAGCACTACAGCCAAAAAAAAATGATCTTCTGCTTAGTGAAGCTTGGCCAGTATCTCCTAGGTCAGATCACAGAGGGTTGAGTTCTGGCTCAAGGAATCACAACTAATTCAAAGTGAATAACAGAGAAAAACCTTGTGTGTGCTGGCCTTGTCCTAATTTCCCTACTTGCCACAGCCAGGCTTCCCTCCACAGGTCACCCTGCCCCACAGCTTTCTACCAGCCATGTTCATCAGAAGAAATATTCTGGTACACAATGAAAATTTTTAGGGATAAAAAAGTATTTCTTAAATTATTTAGCTAATGATTTACATGATTGAATTAATAAACAAAAATCCTTCAATATTTTTTTCTTTTCAAGCATTTAACATGCCCCTCCCTTAAAAAAAAAAAAACTACCTATTACATAATCAAAGCTCCTTAAGAGAAACAATACCATCCAGGGGGACTTGGATGACCAAGCACCTTCAGAGGATATTAACCCTTCCTGGGCAAGGAAAGGAAGGCAGAGTTTGGAGACAACAGACCTCCACTTAATGGGCCCTACAGATTTTTCTCAGATTCTGCCTTAATCACAAGCAAACATCATACCCTCCTGCTGGACAGCTGCCTCTTCCCCACTGTGGTCTGTCTCCTCTGCATTCTGGCAGAGGACCCTTACCCTTCAAGAAGGCCACCTGCAAAGTTATGCCATGAACTCTAGCTTTTAGTGAGCTACCTCCTCTATTACAGATTGTTTTTACTTTACATGAGAAGCTCAAAGATTACAAAAAACACTAGATACTACAGCAAAGCAAAATTAGGAACTGATTAAATTAAATGAATTCAATCTTAAATATGAAGGAGAGGATATCACAGAAGGAATTCTAAGACCTCTGGCCTTCTGGCCTGCTTGGCAATGAGATGCACATGACATTACAAATCATCACCTGCAGCCACCATCCATCCTGTATTTTAGATTTCTATCTTGAAACTAGAGTATATAGCCTCCTGAAGTTTCTTAACCTAAGGGGACACAGCCAGCCCTCTATAAGGTCTAAAATGACATCAGCAACAATAATGACAGTTACCGTCTATTTCATTGTTTTTTAAAGCACCAGGTGCTCACCAGAGAGGGTTGCCCAAGGCAGAGGTCCTGGGCAAGGTGGAAATACAATGAGAATACTGCCTTTTACTAGAACATAAACCAGGAGCCAAAGAGGGCCTGCTGTGAACATTCACACATGTGTGGGAGATGGGAGAAACTCTGAACTCTTTCACTGAGCTTGATAATCTGTATAAATCTCAATTATGAGGCCATAACAAATTCCGTGGTTCACAATTTATATAACTCTCAGGTTGAACTGGTCAACAGTACTAAAGTTTTTCAGAAATTAAAAAAAAAAAAAATGAAGTCAGGGGCAGTGGCATACACTTCAGTGCAAGCAATTCAGGAGGCTAAGGCCGGAGGCTCGCTTGAGCCCAGGAGCTCAAGGCCAGCCTGGGCAACATAGTGAGACTCCAGCTCAGGAAAAAAATAAAAGAAGAAGAACTAAATTTAAATCTAACATACATTTATTATTATATTATTGTATTATATTTAATCCTGGTAATGATTGTTTCACAATCACCTGGAGAATTTATTAAAGCACTGATTGCTGAGTCCCACTCCCAGAATTTCTCATTCAGTGAAACAGGCCCTGAGAATTCGCATTTATAACAAATTCCCCACCCAGTGATGCTGATGCTGATGCCATGAGGAGGCAGGAACAGCACGCTGAAATCCACTACTCTTAACATATTGCTAAAATTTTGAAGAATAGCTGCAGACAAATGCAAATGGCCATACCCCCATAAATGTTATAGATCCTAAAACTCAAGGAACCCCAAAAGACCTTTAAATTCTCTTATAAAGGAGCTCCAAATCACATCATACAACTTTTAAAAAGAATGTTAAAATAAACATCCTTCCCCAAATTCCTTAAAAACCTTTATTACAATTTGTAAATCCCTGCACTGCGGGTGTCAACACCTTAGGAACAAGTGCCTTAGTGATTCTGGAATTAAGCTGACTTGAACAGAGTTAGTCCATAGAATCCAAACTCAGATGCTCTCAGGGAGCCAGAATTTGGATCTGCTGCTGCTCCCATGGAGGAATTTGAGCACCCAATTTTCAGATACTATAAATTTTAAAGTACGAAATCCAGAATTATGTGAAAATTTTCCTAAGTCACAGATGTTGATTATGAATTTTAATTTTTCAAGATAGCATTCATACCCAACAAAATATGCCTGCAGACTAAACAGACCATAGGCAACCAGTTTGCTGTACCTGGGTGCCAGGATACCGTGGCTGAAAAAGTCCTATTGGTTCCGTCTGCGTAAATGGAGCAGCTGTGTGCATCAAACCCTCTGGGAGGAGAGCCCCAGTCTCTAGTCTCATGTGCTCACAATTTAATGAATATTTGATGCAAAATATAGGCCAATGCTTATTACAAACACAAGAGAATAACTGCATAGAGATACATTCACAACCCACCAGCCCCAATGAAATGACCTTAGTTGTAGGTACAATAATTGTCTCATTTAACAAGGTCCAAAATTGTAGATAGAAGATGGGATTTAGTGTTGAATACCTATCAATTAAAACAAACAAACCTATAGAAATATCCAGAACTGCATTGCTTACCTGAGTGTCAAAGTTTTACCCCTTTTATGAAAACCACAGTAAGTAAGGTATACCATGATACTTGCAAACCAAAATAAAGTGACTGCTATCAGAGAATAATACAAACTAAGATGAGAGTGTTGACCCCCACCCCACACACGTTTTCTACCTCAGAAAGGAAAGCTGCATAAAAGGTCACAGTCTGTAAGATCATTCCTAATGAAAATAAGCCACAGCAACTCAGAGACAAAATGATGACATGCTACACAAATAACAAATCACCCAGGCTACCCGTGGATTCTGCAACATACACAAATCATGCACTTATTCCGCTTGGGTCGGGAGACCACAAACTACTTAACCATTCAACAACAAAAGGTGATGCGATTAAGCTCAAAACCAAAAGAAAAATAAAAGTTAATGGTCCATTTAAATACAGATTTTAAGCAGCCTTTCCATAAAGTTGTTTGCCATGCTTAAAAGTAAAATCTTTAAGTCATCTGGTCAGAACACTGTGTTTAATTAAGCTAAATGAATCAGTCTGGTCAAGCTAAGGAAGATATTAGTGCAGCCAGGATAATATGCTCTTTAATACGAAATAGAGCCCATGCACTTCTCTAAACAAGCAAGCTCTGCCAATGACAGTGGTCAGATTAAGTAGATCATAGCACAGGGACCATGGTGACCCAGGCATCATTCTCTTACAGGTGACTAGGCTAGCCCAGTAATGGCCGCAGCAATCAGCACCTCCATAGCAATCAGTGGTCATCTCACTGCAAAAGCAATAAAATGAACAGGTCTTCCTGTGAGCAGCCATGACCTCTATATGTTTTACCTCCAACTTTCTCAGGAAAGGGATATTCTTGAAAATTTTCTTTGGCTGCACAAAACAAAATATGGTTTATGGTTTCATTTAGAGCTAAGATAAAATAGGTTGAATAGTTTATTTAAAAAGAAAAAGATGTCTCTCTACAGTCCATTTTGTTCCAAACCCAACATATTCCATTAATTAAGTGGCACATTTGATTAAAGTAGAAGTCAAAATGTCACAGAAGAGTTGTCCATAGGATTATTTGAGCTTGTTGATCATATCGTTGAAGGCATGAGAGAATTCTCTATAATAGAGTTCTTCTGGACTAAGGATTCCTGCCTGGGCATAAGAGGTCCAGGCCTTGCAAAGTCTGCATATACCCATTCCCATATAAGTTCCTGATTTAGTGTCCCAGTACCTCTTTAAACTATAAGAAATATCTCCAAAAATATAACTTGTTTTTCTTCCCTCAAAGCCCATCAACCTGAAACAAAAAAGAACTCCATAAAGAAATCACAACATGTTTTTGTAGTTACAAAAAGAAGGTGGTCTAATCATATCAAAAGAGTTCTTGTGTACAACCACCTGAGACAGTGGCAGGTGCTTGGTTTCCAGGATAGAGTTACTGCACTGATTCATTCAGTAATAAGGACATTCCTGGAGCCCCGCCATCTGCCGGGTACCTCAATGCTTCAATACAATCCTTCATTTCATGATGCCCACTCCCCTTCCTTTTCACCCTGAAAGGGTTATGTGGGATGTTTTGTAAATTCAAAATTATATTTCTGTGAATATTCTTTTAATCCTTTTTAAAATAGTTGTCAAGATTACTGTAATTGTCCTGATTACTCACAACAGCAAGTATTAAAAAAAAAAATCACTATCCTAAAAAATGTTCCCTTTCTTTTAAATATATTTTTTTAGTTGTAAATAGGCACAATACCTTTATTTTATTTATTTATTTATTTTTATGTGGTGCAGAGTATTGAATCCAGTACTTTTGCTCTACCACGAAACTACAAACCCCAATCTGAAAATGTCCCCTTTTTTCAGAAAAATTTTCCCCTCAGCTGGGATTTTATATTCTCAGAGAAAAAGTGAAATCAATAATTAAAATTGTATTGACTATTTTAGGAAAAGCCAGTTCAATCGTAACATAGTTATAAAACTTTCAGATTATTAAATTAGTAACTGTAAGATGTTTTTAACTGATTAAGTGTGGAGAAGGTATTCTGTTTTTTAAAAATACCATAATTTTTGTCTTGTTGGTATAGCCTTCTCTTTTTAAAACCCTTATATTCTGGCTCAGTGTTAGCATTGTCTGTGCCAAGGATTTCTTTGAGAACCTGATAAAAAGCTATGAATCATCCCAGAAGAAAAAAGTAAACACACACAAAAGTGTACATGTAATTTCAGGGTTTAAGAATCCCTTGAAATACCAGATTAACAATTCCAGTTCTAGCTTATCAATCATCAATGACATTTTACACTAAATAACATAAACAGTTTTGCAAACTGTTCTCATTTCAATAAATCTTCTCTCGTTTGATTGCTTCCTTCATCATGGTAACTATTGACTACAAATAGAAAAGAAACCTATTATTGCATAACTCTGAGTACTAACAATTTTTTTTAAGTATAGTTTAAAATAAGCAGCAAGATTTTTTTGTTGGTGATGATGGTTTTTGTTTTTGGATTTTTAATCTAAGCAGATGTTTGATGGATAATTTTCCATTCCAATCAACCAATTACAACTCAGGCTGGTGGAAATGTAATGCACATTGACACTCCTCCCCTCAATAAAAGTCAACAATCACTCCCTCAAATCCTCAACCCAAAAACGTACCTTCTGACATTTAAGAAATGAAAAAGTTGAGTTTGGAATAGAATTCACAGCAAAATAATACCTACCTATATATGGCATTGAATAAGAGAAAAATCATAGCAGTTTTACCAGAAGGAATAAAAATGTGCAAAGTAGAAAATAAAAGGTACCAAAAGAAATTAGAAAAATCATATAGGAGAAAAATTCCAAGATAATGTTATTGGCTAAAATAAAATGCCAGATTATTCAGAGTTTAGTAAAGAAGTCTGAGGATCAAGCAATTTACATCAGATTCTGTGTTTAAGATGTAAATAGAACCCTAAATACATGTCTGAAGACACGAATGGTGTGACTCTACTTTGTGTCCAACCAGAGACATGAAAAATTGTGCTCTATATGTGTAATATGAATTGAAATGCATTCTGCTATCATAGATAACAAATTAGAATAAATAAATTTTAAAAAGAAGTAAATAGAGCAGTTTCAGTAGAGTAGGAAGGGAGAAACTAAATAGCAGAAGATTAAGAAATCAGTGCATAGGGAGGAGGCACACAGGAGGACAAGGTATTCTGAGACCTCCGCAGGCCAAAGGATAAAAGGCATTCTGCAAACGAAGGAAATCATGACAAAGTCAACAGAAACTTCTGTGAATCCGGTAACTCTGTACTGGGCACTGGGTACAAAGATATAAGGCATGCCCTCATCCTCTAGGGACTCACAGCCTAGTGAGAAAGACAGGTAGAGGTAGATAATTGTAAGACATCATGAGGTCTGCCCAGAGGAGTATGGGAACACAAGGGAGCTTTCTCCAATCCAATCAAGGAGGGCAAGGAGATGCTTCCTAGAGGGTGGCGCCTGAACAAGGTCTTAAGGAGCAAGAAGCTATCAAGTCAGAGGGAAAGGGCACTCTGGTCAGACAGGGCGTCATAAACAAATGCATGGAACAACTGTGTGGTACAAGGAAAAGTACAAGGCTGGGAGTTGGCAGGAGTACCATAGTTATTGCTAATGTAATGACTGAAATCATCTGCTGGGAAGACATCAAGGGTGGAGCTGGAAAGGCAAACAGAGCAAAAGGTACAGAGGCAAGGTGCCTGGAGCCTGCCAAACTGAGGAACCATGAGCTGTTGTCAAGAGACAACAGCAGGGTATCTATGGACTGAGAGGATACAGGGTCTAGAGTTCCCAGCAAGGTGAGAGACAGGTCAGCCAGGCATGTAACAAGAAGGGGACATTCCGAATGGGAGAGCCTGGAATCTGGGTTCCTGGAAATGAAACAGCCAGAATGGCAGTAACAGCCACTGAACAGGAAAAGACAGAGGATCCTCAAAGAACACAAGGCAAAGTAGTAGGACCAATGAGCATGTGAAATTGAAGACCAGAGGCTATGACTGCCCAAAAGGCAGAAAGAAGAATGTGTAGTATGTAGTCAAGAGACATAAAATCAAGCCCTGACCTCACCTTGCAGCTTTGGGCAAGTTGACACACCTCTCCTAGGACTCCCTTTCTGAGTCTTGACTAAACAGTCATTTCAATTCCCAAAATTACAGTGGCCAGTTTTTCCATTTAGAAATGATGGCTTTAAGGATCAGAGGAGAGTCTTCCTAAATTTCATGGAAGAAACGACTTATTGCATTTACTACAAGAATTCACAAATGTTATATTACTGACTTTATTTGGTATAGGATCTTGTTCTTAAAATTTACAAAGCTCTTTCACATGTATCTCTAATATAATCCTGTGAGAGAATTCCTATTTTACCAATGAAGAAGCTGAGATTCCATAAGGCTGAAGCAATAACTTTAGACTGGTAAACTAAATCTTTTTCTCTTACTACAAAGATTCTGTTTGGCTATTTGGTTCACTGAGAAAACCCAAGACTTACTAATATTTGGTTCAGAAAGTACTAGGCTACCCATTAATTGTCCTAAAGCTAAAAATGTCATTCCAGGCAACCAGCCAATGACCCAATCACTGAAATGAACTGAAGGGCCTATCTAGACTCACTAAACTTTCATAGTGTTGGAAGAAAGCTTTGTAAATGAAAGCAAATTAAACCAAGCTTTAAACTGGGATTGGTGGTGATCACCTATAATCCCAGAAGCCAGGGAGGCCAAGGCAGAAGGATTTCAAGTTCGAGGCCTACCTCAGCAATTTAGGGAGGCCCTATGCAACTGAGTGAAATCCTGTCTCAAAATGAAAAATAAAAAATAAATATTTTTAAAAATGAGATATGGCTCAGTGGTACAGCACCCCAGGTTCAATTCCCAATGGGGGGAAAAAAAAAACCTTTATGTATAAATGTGGTAGAAAAAAATAATAATAATCAATCCCTCTACTTAATTTGGTCCCTCTATTCTTGTACAATTACTATAAGGAGACCAGTACATCAGACCAATGGTTTTATTTTCATAACAATTATTTCTTTCTCTTTGGTATCTCCAGATAGTACTTGGGTCCCAGGTTGTTGATTATAATACCTGGTTCATACATACCAACTACATTTTAACATGATTTATCAAGAAAGCCAAGAAATTACTATGTCCTTAAAAGAAAAGCATGAACTTCAATTATTTATTAATTATCCCTTCCCTATTGGTTCAACCATTAAAAGTTCATTTTATGTAAGAAGGATATTATTTACTTCCTTGATGATTGCAAAAATCTAAATTTGATATTCTATTTTCTAAACTGAAGACAGTAGCTTCTTTCCTGAAAAGCACAGATCTAGTTTAGTTAAAGGCATTTACACATACATTTTCAAGTCAGACACTACTTTATAAGTTAATTTCTGAAAGAGCTGCATATAATAGATTTCATGTTATGTAATTATTAACTTCTTGTAAAAATATCTCTCTGGTATCATTCTATGACCATTTAGCACCTTAAGATCAATGGCAAAAATTTGTAAATTCCTAAATACAGAACACAATCTACAGGATATTCTCTACCAGACAGCATTTCATATAAAAAGACAAATGGAAAGATAATTACTGAGTAGTTAATATGTACAAGACACAGCACCATGTAACAGCAACAGTTTACCTAACAGAAACACTAAAATGACTGAGGATTATAATTTTGTGGTTATCTTAAGATCAAGCTGTGTAATATTCTGTCTCCCAAAATGAATATTTAAGATGTTCACTTTATAATTGGAAGAAAAAGATAAATATGGCTTTATATGTGATAACTTTACCAAATCTAGGAATATAAATTTATATTTATAAATATATATATATTTATTTATAAGTATATATAGATATATACTTATAAATCATATATAACTTTTCTTTATATGCTCAGAGTGTAAGAAAAAACAAAAAGCTACCTTCTAACAGATACATGTAAGTATAGAAAAATGAACCAGATCCTCATGTAAAACCAAAACAATACATGACAGCTGGGGATATAGCTCAGTAGTAGAGCACTTGCCTAGTGTGCATGAGGCCCTGGGTCCAATCCTCAGCACTGAAAAAAAAAAACAAAACACTATAGGTGAATACAGAATGTCTGGCTTGAATTCTCTCATATCAGGTAAAGTTCTCATATCAGGTAATGTTCTCTCACTACCAGTTCATCCACCTCACTTGGCTCTTGACTCTACAGAAATACACAAAAATTTCAGCCTCAACAAGAGAGAAAATGGTCATGTTCCAAAGGTCCAATCATGATGAGTCCCTTCATCACCTGGTAATAGTGTCTACAAAAGCAGATCCAAAGGTTTCAGAAAAATTAACCTAGGAAGGAATTTGATAGAGACTCATTAACAACCTAAAAAGGATTTGTGCTTTCTTTCCTGGATCATTATTCCAATGACTTAATCCAGCTCATATTGCAGCTCATCCTGAAAAATGAAAGAGGTTAACATGTCCTTTGTGGTGTAATCAAAAGGATCGATTTCAACTTCGAGGTGAACTACTCACATAAATTTCCAAAGACCCAAATTACCTAACTAAATGATGTGTATGCAGCAATCCCACCAGGTAGATTTCCTGGTTCAAACATTTTAATATCAAAATATAAATTACCACTATGATACTCACTTTTAGTTTCTTGTTCAGTTTACAGCAGTATCTGTACACCATTGCCAAGTTCAGAGGCCCAAAATCTGCATAGAAACTGAGATATAAAATATATATATATATAGTATTTAGAATAATTTTCAGTAACATCAATACTCACTTTTAATTTTATTAAATTTCAAATCAGATTTCAATTAACTTCAGGAATAAGGATCATTATGTAACTAATCTAACTCATGATAATCCAGGTAACTAATGGTTTTATCCGACTCTAGTTGTTCTAACAAGTCTCTTAACAGAAAACTTGTACAACAGTTTTGAGTTCCACTTCCTTTTAACCTCCTGCTATGCCATCTAAGTAAAATAACTAAAATGCAGTCAAGGAAATAGCCAACATGCACACAGCCTACACACATACTGGTTTTATTTCTTTATTACCTACTTTGCCATAAAGCTTGTGTACTCTGGGTTCTGATTCCAACTATTCCACTTAAACACTTTCAATTCTCAGTTATCTTAAATCCAATGGTTTTCTCTTTTCATTTTCTTCTTGAATTTTCTATTATAAGACACTCTGGCGCCTCTCTCTTTCTCCATCTCCTTACATCCCCAGGAAACAGTACTCAATCTGCAGAACTTCTCTTATGCATTATCATGAATCCATCTGGTAACCCAACGGAAAAGAGGCATCTCTTCCATTTGAGATCAGCATCAATCTTTTTCCATCATCAATCTTTTTCCATCTTCAGCTACCTGCTGGACCTATCATCTACAGGCCTCCTAATATCTAAATCTCAGAATATCCAAAACCTGTCTTTCCTTTAAAACAGCCCTGAAGACTAAAAAACATTTTGCTTCTCCCAATCACTCAGGCATGAAACCTCTCAAACACATAAGGCAAGAAAATAAATATTAATTTAATTCTTATGAATCAAGTAAACGTTACTACTCTAATTCCTCCCTTCCCTTCAGTTCCCACAATAACTGAAGTCAGATAAAGCTGGGCACAAGGCATTCACCTGTATCTCAGCAACTCAAGAGGCTGAGGCAGGAGAATGACAAGTTTGAGGACAGTCTCAGCAACTTAGTGAGAACCTGTTTCAAATTCTTAAAATATTTTAAAAGGACTGGGGAATGTTGCTCAGTGGTAAAGCACCCCTGGGTTCAATCCCTAGTACCAAAAAGAAGGAAGAAGTCAGAACAACTTTAGCAACAGAAGAACAGATCATCTTAATGACTGTACTGTTGCAATCCTCTCTCCCTCTCTCTATCATCCTGTATTTCACCACAGAAATCAATCTTTATAAAAATTTCACTTCTCACATATCCTCCCACTATTCAAAAATGCTGACTGACTCCTTACCACCTTAAGAAAAATTCTTTGGGGGCTGAGGTTGTGGCTCAGTAGTAGAGTGCCTGCCTAGTGTGAGGTAGTGGGTTCGATCCTCAGCACCACAATAAATAAATAAATAAATACATACATACATACATACATACATAAATACATAAATAAATGTATTGTTTCCATCTACAACCAAAAAAATATTTAAAACAATAATAATTATTATCATTTGTTCCACCAATCAAAGTCCTAAAGAGCATGCCTCTAGCTTCCAGGTTCTAGAATGGAACCTTTATTTCAATATGCATATCCATTCCTTATTTCTAAATATTCCATGCATATTCTTAATATAAGCCTCTGTTCACATTGGTTTCCTTGCCTAGAATGTTGTCCTTTTCTCTTTCTGCAATCCTCCAGCTCCCTCAAATCCAACCTTCTCCACAAGGCCTTTCCAATTTCCCCTAAGAAATATGAACTACCCTCTGCTCAAAGCCCTCATCCTTTCAGCCCAGTATACATGATACCACATATTGTGGAGGATTTTAAATGCAAGCCCTCTCTTATCAACTACAACATAAGACTTTCTGTCGGGGCTGGGGATGTGGCTCAAGCGGTAGCGTGCTCGCCTGGCATGCGTGCAGCCCGGGTTCGATCCTCAGCACCACATACCAACAAGGATGTTGTGTCCGCCAAGAACTAAAAAATAAATATTAAAAAAAAAAAATTCTCTCTCTATCACTCTCTCTCCTCTCTCACTCTCTCTTTAAAAAAAAAAAAAAGACTTTCTGTCAAGGACTGAACTTTTTTATCTTATATACTTAGAAGAATGCTCTACGTGTGATACAAAACTTCAAGAAGGGAGTCTTCATAATAAATAGTTTGCTTATTAATGCACTAAATTCAATTTAGCTCAGACCACACATTTACTAAATTCCAAAAAAGTCTGCAAAACTCCATCCCCAAAACACCCTTATTTGGGGGGAGTCATTTAAGTTTTTATGCCACCCAGATTCCACTATCATAAGTATGTCATTATATTATATCAAAACTGCCAATAGCCATTTGCCTTAGGTAAGTAAAGAATACTAAACTTGTGTATTTATGTTATGTGTGTTAGGCAAGTAGGTAATATTTTGAAACTTGTATTCCAGGTAGCACCAAAATTAGCTGTCTCAGTATCCAGGCATCATGAGAACAGGAACGCAGAAGGAAACTTACAGATTGGAAATAAAAGTTCTCAACTTATTTCTAAAGTTCCCAGTATAGTGCTTGGCTATGAATATAAACAAAATACCCAAGGAATCCAAAATGAACTAGATCTATAGCCTAATCACTGACAAGTCTAAGACCAGTCAACAAGAGCCCACCCAAAAAACAACAAGATGAGGATTGTAGGTAAAGTTCAGTGTTATGATGCTCTAGGCTCAATCCCAACACCAGAAAAAAAAAAGAAAGAAAGAAAAGAAAAAACTATATATAAATATGTACCTGCCCAGTAGTGATTAAGGCTACCCTGTTTCTATAACAGATTTTCTTGTCCTTAGGCTACTGAAAGCAACACTTTTGACTAACATTCCTTGTTTTATTTCTACTTGAACATGAATATTGATACTTGTAGAATTTTATATTAAATTTTGAATTTTTAGCTCTGTTATTTCAGCTTTTTAAACTCATTTTTAACAAGCTTCAGAAAAGCACAAAAATTCAAGTTATCTAAATTCTAGTTTCATATTAACCATTACAAGGCAACTTCAATTTCAAACACAATATTACAATATAAACAATATTAACCATATTGTTCATAAAAGCATGTGCTTTTATGAACAATATGGTTAATAAATAGACATTTTTTACCAAATGCCAACATAAATTAATATACTCTTATAACAAGGGAAAAATAAATCAAATACAGTCCTCATTCTTACATTTATCTACATACTCCAACATGGTAGCTAATGTGGTTATTTAAATTTAAATTAACTAATGCTAAATAAATTAAAATTTCAGGGTTTTTTTTGCCATCTCTTGAAATGTGTTCAATAAGACAAAGATGTTCACTCTTACCACTCCTATTTAATATAGTACTAAGAATTCTAGCCAGAGCAATCCAGCAAGAGAAGGGAACAAAGGGATAAAAATAGGAAAGGCAGAAATCAAATTATCACTGTTTTCAGATAACATGATCCTATTCTTAGAAGATCCAAAAAGTTCAATCAAAAGACTGCTAGAGCTAATAAACAAATTCAGCAAAGTAGAAGGTTACAAAATCAACAACTTTCCTATGTACCAATAATGAATCTGCTGAGAAAGAAATCCAGGAAAAAAAAAAAAAACGTAGAAATAGCTAAGGACATGAAAAAAAGTCTTCAATGAAAACTAAAGAACACTGAAGAAAGAAAATGAAGAAGATACAAGAAGATGGAAAGACTTCCCATGTTCATAGATAGGCAAAATTAATATTGTTAAAATGGTCATACTACCAAAAGTAAAACAGAGATTACACATAATCCCCCTCAAAAGACCAATGACATTCTTCACAGAATTAGAAAAAACAGTCCTAAAAATCATTTGAAAAATAGCCAAAGCAATTCTAAGCAAAAACAAACAAACAAACAACAATGCTGGAAGCATCACAATAACTGACTTCAAATTATACTACAGAGCTATAGTAACAAAACCTGCATGGCACAGGCATTAAAACAGACACACAGACCAAGGCTACAGAATAAAAGACACAGAGACAAACCCACGCAGATACAGTCATCTAATCCTTGAAAAAGATGCTGAAAACATGTACTGGAAAAAAAGATAGCCTTTTTTAAAAATGGTGCTGGGAAAACTGGTTATCCATATGTGAAAGAATGAAACTAGGCCCTGTGTCTCATCCCACACAAAAATCAACTCAAGATGGATTAAAGACCTAGGAATTAGACCAGAAGAAAATGTAGGGTCAACACAGGCACAAGCAACAACTTGTTGTTGAGCTTTTTTTTTTTTTCAATAGGACCTCTAAAGCTCAGGAAATAATGCCAAGAGTTAATAAATGGGATGGCACCAAATTAAAAAGCTTCTGCACAGCAAAGGGAACAATTAGGAATGTGAAGAGAGAAACTACAGAATGGGAGAAAATCTTCACTAGCTACTCTCTTCACAGAGGATTAATATCCAGAATATATGAAGAATTCAAAAACAATACAAAAAAACCCTCAAATAACTCAGTTAATAAATGGACAATAAACTAAACAGATATTTCTCAAAAGAAGAAATACAAATGGCCAACAAATATATGAAAAAAAAATGTTCAACATCATTAACAATTAGGGAAAAACAAAGCAAAAAACTACACTGGGATTTCACCTCACACCAGTCATCAAGAATACAAACAGTAAATGCTGGAGAGGATGTGGAGAAAGGAACACTTTTACACTATTGGTGGGATTGTGAATTAGTACAACCACTAATGAAATCAGTATGGAGGCTCCTCAAAAAACTCAGCTATACCATTCCTTTGTACTTATCCTAAAGAATTAAAGACATGCCAGGTGCAGTAGTACATGCTTGTAATCCCAGTGGTTTAGGAGGCTAGGGCCGAAAGATCAAAAATTCAAGGTCTGCCTCAGCACCTTAGGGAAGCCCTAAACAACTGAGTCAGATCCTGTCTCAAAACAAAAATCAGAAAGGGCTGGGAATGTGGCTCAGTGATTAAGCACCCCGGTACAAAAACAAAAACAAAATTAAAGTCATCATACCATAGTGACGCAAGCATACCCATATTTATACCAGCACAATTCACAATAGCCAAACTATAGAACCAGCCTAGACATCCATCAATGGATGAATGAATAAAGAAAGTGTAGTATAGGTACACAATGGAGTTTTATTCAGCCATAAAGAAAAATGAAATGATGTCATTTGCAGGAAAATGGATAGAACTTGAAACCATTATGTTAAGCAAAATAAGTCAAACCTGGAGGGTCAAGGGTCATATGTTCTCTCTCATGTGGAAGTTGGAGAGAAAAATGAAAAGAAAGGTGGGTGTGGTGCAATATCATAAAAACTGAAGAGAAATTAGTATAGGAAAGGGACCCAGGAGAAGGAAAGGGGAAATAATACTGGGGAATGATATTGGCCAATATCATTATATTGTGTACATGTGTGAATATGTAACAACAAATCCCACCATTACGTACAACCATAAAGTACCAATAAAAAATATGGAAAAAAATAAAATGGGTTCAAAAGCCACATGGAGCTAAAGGTTACAGACCTGGGCAATGTGAAACACTAATGAATCACACTGACAAAGATGAAAAGATAAGATAAGAACAAAAATAACTACAAAACACTAAAGAAATTGCCACATACCAGGAAAAAGGTATAGGTCAAATGTTTCAAGACAATATATTTCCCCTTCAAGGGCTCACATACTTCCCAAAGTAAGACTGGGACTTGGTCATTTTTATCACCTTTTGTTCAAAAAATGTCATATATCTAAAAAGTCAGGTTGGGACCTAGAATGGAGATAATAGAAAAAAAGGGAGAAGATCTAGTCCCCTTTCTGCTGTCCCTCAAAGAGCAGGCTGATATAAGAACAGGTTGTTATCCAAAGATAGCTGCAGTAAAGATGTCACAGCTCTTTGTTGGCCATAGCCCAAGAAGTGTGGACTTAGCCCTCACATCCCACAAAGAGGGAGAAAAGCTTCAAGTCATATTAAGAAATTCAGTCAGAAACTTTGCAAAGCCAAGAGCAAGTTAGGGAAGTCTTCAAAAGTCAGAACTGTCACAGACAATATATAAAGTGAACAAACTATATCTTAAGGTTATTTGATATATTCTTTCTTCATAAGAATATTTAGCCAGGCACACTGGCACATGCCTATAATCCCAGCATGTTGGGAAGCTCACACAGGAAGATTGCAAGTTCAAAGCTGGAATCAGAAACCTAGGAAGTCCCTAAGTAACTAAATGAGACCCTGTCTCAAAATAAAAAAATAAAGAGCTAAGGATGTGGCTTAGTGGTAAAGCACCCCTGGGTTAAATCCCCAGTACAAAAAATAAATTGTATTTATAATAATATAGTTTTATGAATTAATTCTGTAGAGCTAAATACACATCTGAAAATACCATGGTCATTGCAAAACTTGTGACAGCTGCTCACACCAGGCTTAGTTTATCACTAACTTCAATATAATAAAATGCCATGAACAGAGAGACATCTTCCAATAACATACTTCTTTGTAAGAATCCTCTTCAGCAGAGTAGGGAAAAATAGAAACACATAGATAATCTAGACCATTAAGCAGAAGGAAATACCAAAATTTAAAAAAAAAACAATTGATAATTAATTAAAAATAATTCAAATATGTTAGAGTATCAAATATGAATTTAGGTTGGGCTGGGGAATGTGGCTCAAGCAGTAGCACGCTCGCCTGGCTTGCGTGGGGCACTAGGTTCGATCCTCAGCACCACATAAAATAAAAAGATGTTGTGTCCACCAAAAACTGACAAATAAATATTTAAAAAATTCTCTCTCTCTCTCTCTCTCTCTCTCTCTCTCTCTCTCTCTCTCTCTCAAAAAAAAACAAAATATATGAATTTACACAACTTGGAATGAAGACAGGAGAATGAACAGGTTGGATTCAGGGTAGGAGAGGAGACAGAGAAGGTTATCAGCCTGGGGACAGTGAAGACAGAGAAGAAACGGCAGAGATAAACCTAGTTCATGACACTAGATGGTGTCTTCTCCATTCCACCAACTCCCAGGAAAAGCCACAGCCAACCAAGAACTCCACTTTGTCTTGATGAAAGGGAGGGGTATTCTGGTCTCATTTGGAAGGAAAAACATGGATATGTTGTTTTATTATTTCAGGGTACCCTCATCTCCAAATGAAAGAATGAGTGAACAAATTAATCCAACTACCTATATTTCCTTCAACAAGGTTGACAAATTATGGGCCAATAATTAGAATGAAATTCAGAAAGTAGTAAGTGAAAGTCAATCTGTCTTTTATTTAATAAGTATAAACAACTAAAATAAAATTCTTTCCTGTTTTGACAGCAAAGATATTCAAAGAACCGGAACATCTGGAGTCCTGCAAAAGGAGGAAGAAGGAGAAGAAGGAGGGCCACCTCTTAATGGGGAGGACAGAGAAAGGGGAGCTCAAGCACCAGACCCCATATTTACCAGGTTCACCCACTGCCCACAGTTCTGGTCCTGCTGCTGTTGGGAAAAAGAAAGGCTCAGTCTAGAAGCCTCTGTATGCCCAACACATCCAACTCTTCTCACAAAATTTGTTAAGTTTATGGATTATTATTATTTTGTCTTTGGTTTCTTTTCCTAATAAACTACAAATTAAGTGAGTCCCTTTCCCAGAGGAATTGTTGTTTGAAGCACTGCTACATATACCGTTCTACATATTAGAAGCTTTATGTGAAAAAAATTCAACTTCTCAGCAAAAAGATAAGCTACATTCCAAGAATTACCCTTTCATTCAATAAAATTTATGACCATCTATTCTGAGCAAGACACTGTATGTTAACATTAACCAAAGGATGCTTGTAATACCAAAAAAGAAAAACTGCTTTAAAAATAGGGTGACCACTTGGGAAGCTAAGGCAGAAGGATTATAAGTTCAAGGCTAGTCTGAAAATTTAGCAGACCCTGTCTCAAAATAAACTTAAAAGGCTGAGGATGTAGCTCAGTGACATAGTACTTGCCTAGTACATGTAAGACCCTAGGTCAAATCCATAGTACTATCAAAAAAAAATAGGATGAAAAATTCTACAATATCATCATAAGCCATGTCAATCCTTTATTTTTTTTCTATTACTACTGACATTTTTTGTCTATTCATATGCTCATTCAACATCTACTGAAGAAGTTAAAGATCTACTGCAAAGTTAAAGATGTTATTACAGAGAGATATTTGCTAAAATAGTAATATCCCCCAAAATACACTGAGATCACATGTGCATGTGTGTGTGTGTGTGTGTGTGTGTGTGTGTGTGTGTAATAGAGAGAGAGAGAAATTTTGTTTTGGTAAAGTTAATCAGTACTGCCACTGTGCTATACAAACCAAATAAAGTCTATCTTATTACTAGAATATTATCAGTACTTCTCCAGTCAGATGATAAAGCTACTATATGTGGCTAAAACTCAGTGATAAGAATTTGAAAAGGTCCTAGGTTGCATAGTGAGCACTAACCTGAGTTGGCGTTTTTCTCAAGTCCTGTGGCATAACCACCCACAATCACACTGATGCCACCAACCCCGGGAAGATGGGTGAACATCTAACCAACTTCCCAGCACCCACACCAATGTACACAGAACTAAAGACCCCTGGGAGCCACGGGGTTCCAGTCCCAAAGTGGTTAACCTGTGTGCCTGGCTGTGTCTCAGTCTTGCTGGGACTCCACGTTCTCATCTATCAACAAATTAGATGAATTAGATGAATTAGTATCCACTGAATTAGATGGCTTCTAAAGCTCTTCCCACTATTCAAGTCATACCACGTATCATACTTCTAGCTTATTTATGTGTAAGTATGTCTGAGAGGTTCTGTCACTGCAGTTACCACTCAGGAGAAATAAATGCAACCGTTCCAGTGCTCCTCAAGGCTACTCACCCTATTTGATGCCATCTTTCCTCTCAATATTTTAGGTCTGGGTAGAGGAGGAACTTCCCTCAGAATATCTCCCTGGGAAAGGGAGAACACAGCTTTCTCCCTGAAATTCACCATGCTTTCTGGATAGCTGGGGAACAAACCCATCGAATAGAAAGCAGTCTTATATATTAGAAATGTAACATCACTAGTATGTACTCAGCTGCTTAATGTTGACATTTGTTGAAATTGTAAAGGAAGGAGAGGAACCTCTTTATTGACTCTCTCTCCTGTTCCTTGATGCATCACCTAGATTTTTAGGAAGGTCCAGGCACAAGATCCTGAGTGTAAGGAGGCTCTCTCCACTTAGCACCTTCTTACCCCCAGACACAGCAAGATCATGCAAGCCTTCAGCAGCTGCATCTGTAAAATGGGTGCATGCTGCCACTCTGCCATGGAGTCAAACAAGAAAATAGATGGTACCAAGGAACCTTCCAACATCCAGGTCTGTAATTCTGTGACTTCCCTATTTGGAGCAAGTTAATTAATAAAAATCCCCTTCAAGACTCAGATTAATGTAAATGAAGGAACTTCTTCAGGAATGCACCAGCAAGATTAATATTCACTCCCACAGGAACATTCTCAACCAGAGTTAAGTAACCTGATTATTCAAAGGCAGGTACTGAAGGCAAGAGGGCTCTGCAGACAATATATGTTTTGCTCAGGCAGAAAACAGAGTGATGATTGACCCCCCAGTACATAAAAGGCTAATCCCCACATTTCATACAGCAGTTAAGGTCTGAAAGGGAAATACTGACTCTAAAACCTGTGGCAATGACTTACCCGCTAAGCACTTGGAATTAAAACCAAAACACTTGACCTTGCCTTCTAGACCCCTGGGTGTCCCTACCATATCTCTTTGAGGCCTCAATTCACACTATGTCCCTAGTAAGCTTCAGACATGGGAATTTACTTGTTAGCTCCTGCCCTCAGGCCTTTAGCACATGCCTGGCCTAGTTAATGCCTACTCATCCTTCAGATCTCAGCCCCAAACACACTTCCTCAAGTAATGCTTTTCTGCATTTTTCTGGCAACATGTAAAACAGTGGATGTGTAACCGATGTGATTCTGCAATCTGTATACAGGGTAAAAATGGGAGTTCATAACCCACTTGAATCAAATGTGTGAAATATGATATGTCAAGAACTATGTAATGTTTTGAACAACCAGCAATAAAAATTAAAAAAAAAAAAGTAATGCTTTTCTGATCCTCATCCCATTCCCTCTTCCTCCTGGACCTTGCCCCTTCCACACATACCCCACAGGGTCCCTTGTTGTGGGCTTTCAAAGAATAGAAGGATATTTTACTAATGTCTTCCCTATGGACTTTTATAAACTCCATGAGAAGAAGCTGGGTTAAAATTTGCTCACCATCCTATCCCTAGCACCTGGCACAGAGAAGACTGAGTCAATAAAATGAAAGATTGTGACATGGTTGGTTCATTTGTAAAAATACTTCCTTCTTCCATTCTAATTGCTGGAAACTGTACACCAGTTTAGTGTGAGGAAGGGCATTACATATCACATTTTATAAACTTTGGGTACAAACCTAGATGAAAGAGCCAAAAGTGACCTTCAAAGAAGACCTAAACGGAAGAGGCAGTAAAGGGCTGAGAATAGAATAGCGAGATCATCCATCCCTCTCATATGCAGAAAAGTTAGATACCTCCCCAGGCCTCCCCCTGGAGTCACATCTTCATTGCTGGCTTGTTCCAAAGGGGGTCTGATGCAGAAAGTAAAGTAACCCAATCCAGAAAGACTCATCTCAATGATTCATCACCCCCAACTCCTATTTTTCTTAAGAGTCCCTTCAATTATGTCTAAGAGTTTTACTGAGATCAAATCACCTTAAGACTTTGTTTTTGGGTTTTCTAGAGATGCAGACAGTCTGCCAGTAGGGCCTGTGGGACATGCACAGCAGGGCACTAGTGAAAGGGTCCAGCAGAATGGGAAGGCACTGTACCACAAGTCCACCACACCCAGCTTCCCAGAAGAGACCTTGTATGCTGCCTTCTTTATCTCACACTTACCAAAACACCTAAAAATATTTTTAACAATTCTGATTAATTCTGCTGCTGAGAATCAATAATTTGACTACTGAGACTAATGAAGATGCTGTATTGATTCCATACTCCCTTAAAACATGGAGAAATGTATAAAATAAGAAATCAGTTATTCAAGGATCCCAATTTAGAAATCTCACTAATCTGAAATATAAGTGAATTTGAATCATAAGTAGGTCAAAAACAAAGTCGGATTGTTTTCTCTAAAGCCAGCCACACCAAACATGCTTGCCCTTTAGCTATGTTTTTAAGCGAGTGCCAGTCTCAGTGTATTTAGTCTTATTTCATACCCAATGTTAATAAAATGATATCTGGTTTCTACGCCTATGGTGTGTGAGAATCATCAGCAGATCACAGAGTGGAAACAGAAGATAGTGGCTGGGATGTTCAAACCGATGTAAAAATCTAACTCAACAGCAAGCAGCACCAAGAAAGTGCTGAACTCATAAAAGTAAATCATCAATAAAAATTGACCAAATAGGTTAAAACCATTAAGAGAGACAAGATATTTAGCAAACTGGAGCCATCTGGCACATCAGCAAAGAGCCCTTTATTCCTTTGAAACCCCTAAAACTGAATTACAATGAAATTGGTTAGTCAATGTATTCTTAATGATAGAGTTTGAATATTACAGAAAAGAACTAAATCATGACAGGTAAATTCTTTAAGAAGGATAAAACAGGGGCTGGGGCTGTAGTACAATGGCAGATCACTTGCCTAACATGCAGGAGGCACTGGGTTCGATCCTCAGCACCACATAAAAATATAAACAAATAAAATAAAGCCCTGCTGTCCATATACAACAACAAAATTTTTTTTTTAAATAGAAGAGGAAAAAAACATATTCACTTTAGAAAGGTCTAAAGCTCTTAAACTTCAAATGTAATTTTCAAGGCTGGGTATGAGCTCAGTGATAGAGCCCTTGCCTTAGCATTCCTGAGGCTTCAAGTTTGATTCCCAACACCACCAAAAAAAAAAAAAAAAAAAAGTAATATCAATTCCATCTGTAGAAGTTGGCTTGCTGAAATCACATTCCAGGCAAAGGTAAATAAGTGTTTTACTAGATCATATTGATCAAGAAGACCAAATTTGAAACAAATCACCTTTTCTGGTTCCAAAAGGAAATTAATAACCAAAGAAGCCCAAACTGGCAAATTCTTGGATGCAAATTCTTTGATTCATCAATAGGATGTGAACATGGTTAAGATAAAATTAATAAATTAATAAAAAAGAACCATTTTATTTAAAAAACAGTTCACACAAACTTTTCTTATAAAGGAATTCCCTTTATAAATAAATATGAACATTTAACAGATGTTTCTAAATTCTCAAGGATTAGAAATATTACATAATTTCTACAAATAGAGCAATATTTTTGATGGATCTTATTCAACATATAATTCTTTGGTGGTCCTGAAAGTTTTGGTTAAACAAAAGAAAAAAAAAACTTTTTATTTAAGTAAATTAAAACTAAAAACTTACAAAAAAAATTTATTTAAAAAAATGGATTCCACAATTAAGTGTAGAAAGCCCAATTAATCAACAAGCCAGAAAGGAACTTGAGGTCAGCTATCCTGTCTACCTCCCCAGATTTTAAATAAGTAAATATCTAAATATCCAAGGTAGGCATTGTCTATTTGCTACTTAAAGATCACAAAAGAGGGGCTGGGGTTGTGGCTCAGTGGCAGAGCACTCACCTTGCACGTGTGAGGCCCTGGGTTCGATCCTCAGCACCACATAAAAATATATTTTTAAAAAAATAAACTGTATAAAAAAAAGAATATACTCTTTAAAAAAAATTACAAAAGATAAAGACTTCATTATAATGACCCCCACTTTTGACTTCCTGTTTCCCATCCAACAAAACAGAAGAGCAAATAGGTATAGTTCCTCTTCCTGATTTATACTTCACCTACTTAAACCTGTCACTTTCTCCCCAGCACACAAGCCAGAAACTTTACACTCACCTCCACTTCCTCCTTCCCACCCTCATCTAGTCAGTCCTAAATCTAATCAATCTATGGTTTCTAGCTTCTCTCCCCATGTGGCCTTTCTGTTCTTATTGCTACAACCAAACTCCAATCCTGCCACAGCCTCACTGATAACCACCTGCCAGCTATGGCAGTACTGGTCCCATGCAGAGCCCTGATCAGTCCCTGCCACTCATATGTAAGTAGAACTGACTGATACCCAAAGGGTTCCCCTCGATCCAGCCCATCCTTAACCTGCAACTTCTCTCTATTTAAATAATACACCTCACCTAACAGAATCTTGCTATTTCCAAACACACATTTTTATGTCTTTTCTCATGACTCTGCCTGAAAGCTCTTCTTTCCTTTCCTTCCTTTCATAATCCTTCACTCACTTGAATTTCTTCAGCACCATCGTCTATGGTTAGCACTGTGCTAGGCAAATGGATACAATAGTGAGCAGAAACTGGTCCTACTGGTCCTCACAGAGATCATAAAATGTCCTCTTTGCTTTTTACACACCCTTGAACCACTGATTCAAACACCACTCTGTGAAATCTTTAATGCCCAGGTCTTCCTTTCTTGGACTCCTAACATATATATATATATATATCTACAGCTCTGGGCATATATTGCTCTACAGTCTACATGTCTACTTCCTGCTTTATTTACACGTGCATCTCCAAAGCATTAGCACACTGTTCTGCATGAAAACCTATCCCATCTAAATATTAGTTTTGTGTATGCCAATTTTCAATCACAAGTTTCAATGCTGTATTTGTCCCATAAAAATATGTTGAGTCTTTTTTTTTTCCTTTTTTTAACACAAAGGTGTTTTGAGCTGTGGCTAAGTAAAAGTCATTTACTTTGGCCTTAGGAATGTGTTTATGAACTTACAAATGAGAACATCTGATGTCTTAGGAATCTACTTCAAACAAAATAATGAAGCCGCCCTGTGGTGACCTGGCACAGAAAGCACTTGGAGGCAGACAGCTCCCCATTGGGCTGGTGCAGCCCACTTGGATCACTCTCTCTGGCTGAAAAAACTGAACAATTTATCATTATGAAGATTACAGACTGGCTACATATCATAAATGCCCAAGAGGTCAACACAGAGAGTATTAAAATAAATCAATATTATTATATTTAAATGAATCAATATCTAGAAAATAAAACTTCTCTCTAGTGGATCATAGAATTAAGAATTGAGGGCTGGGGTTATAGCCTAGCATGTGTAAGGCATTGGTTTCGATTCTCATCACCACATAAAAATAAATAAAATAAATGTCCATCAACAACTAAAAAAAAGGGGGGGTCTGGGGGTGTGGCTCAAGTGGTAGCATGCTTGCCTGGCATGCGTGGGACACTGGGTTCGATCCTCAACACCACATTAAAAAAAAAAAATGCCTGTGTCCATTGAAAAATAAATAAATAAATAAATAAATATTAAAAATTCAAAAAAAGAAAAAGAAAAAAGAATTGAGGGTTAGGGATATAGTTCAGTGGTAGAGTGCTTGCCTAAAATACACAAGACCTTGGGTTCGATCCCTAACAGAATGAAAAGAAAAAATGATTGTGGATGTATACAGATAACTCTAATTCCTCATAATATATAAATAGGTATATGCCTAAAACTCAGTTGTTAAGAACAGAAGATACAAAAAGTAGGCCTGAACAATACTAGGTTAATTTTATAAGGTAAGGATGGAAGGAAGGAAGATAGTACAACCTACCATCTTTTAAAAACCAGTTTTCTAGACTCTTAGGAGGAATCCTTATATCTTCAGTTACACCAGTTAAGAAGCAAGAACAGATCACCAGATAGCCTACAAAAGCAAATTTCACAAGCTTATAAAAACTGGGCTTCTTTTGTTTTCACATGTTCTGCTAATATTCAATAATAACTCAATTTTTCCCCTCTCTTCTTGGCAGTGCACTGAAAGGAGAAAAAAAACAAAATCATATGTACAAAAAGGAATTACAAACAAAAAGAACTTTTAATTACCAAGATATATCTTGGGAATGACTGAGATATAGCTTGTGCACATGCTGTCAGGGACACACTTCTCTCTAAAGCTATCATCACCCAAATTAGGGTATTGCTTAGGGCATTGCTAAGTTGCTGAGGCTGGCTTTGAACTTGTAGTCATGCTACCTCAGTCTGGTTAATTTTAGAAGGTTAGGATAGAAGGAAGGAAGGTGGTAGGACAGCTGGGAACTTGCTGGAAACCTATGAACATGGACTGCAGGGCAGTCATTCTGTCGACTGAACTCCAGCTCTGCCACTTACTACCTCAGTGATTGGAAAATAGACTTAGTCTCTCTGGGCCTCAGTTAGTTCATTTGTAGAGAGGCGATGACAACAGTACCTGGCTGAAACAGTACCCATGGTGAAATTTGTCCTGAATCCAATCAAATCTCCCCTTCTTCCTATATCACAGCAATTCATAATAAGAAC
Source organism: Urocitellus parryii (assembly GCF_045843805.1). Classification (NCBI taxonomy): domain Eukaryota; kingdom Metazoa; phylum Chordata; class Mammalia; order Rodentia; family Sciuridae; genus Urocitellus; species Urocitellus parryii. Next base: position 84,429,461 of record NC_135541.1, on the reverse strand, counting down.
TAAGATAATAAATGATGATCCTACATCTCTATAAGATCATGTATGTGTATGTGTGCATGAACTTCAATGACATCCTACTTCCCATTAGACTGTCCTGCTACCTATTAAACTTTAACTTAAAATGGAAAAACCAGACGGTTTTCTTCTCACTTACATATAACCTAAATACTCACTCCTATGAGTATTTCCAGGCAAGAGAAGTTTTCCTATACTTAAAGATGCCTTATAATCACATTTTAACTCAAACCTATGCAACCGATGAGATAAAAGAAATCATTCTTAGCCAGGTGATGAGGCACAAACTTATAATCCCAACAGACCGGGAGGCTGAGGTAGCATGACTACAAGTTCAAAGCCAGCCTCAGCAACTTAGCAATGCCCTAAGCAACTCGTAAGACCCTATCTCAAAAAAATAAAAAAAAATTAAAAAATAAAAATAAAAAGGGCTGAAACTGTGGCTCAGTGTTAATTGACCATTGATTCAATCCCTGGTACCAAAAAGAAAAGAAAGTAAAAAGAAAAGAAAAAGAAAGGAAGGAAGAAATTGTTCTTTTATTAATTATTCATCCAACATCTCTGAATGGCCACACACAGTGGTGCATGCCTATAATCCCAAAAGATTGAAGCAGGAAAATCACGAGTTCAAGGCCAGCCTCAGCAACTTAGTAAGGTCCTAAGCAACTTGGCAAGAGACCCTGTCTCAAAATAAAATATTAAAAGGGCTGGGGATGTGGAACAGTGGTTAAGCACCCCTGGGTTCAATCACTGTTACAAAAAAAAAAAAAAAAGATTTCTGGATGTAGTTATACCAGACTGCTTTAATAAAGTTTAAATGAAAACTGATTATTTAAATCTTTCATTTATCTATTTAGTCCTTATTAGAAGTTGTTCATTCTTGACATGCTACAATACTTGGTGAATTTCTTGGAGTCATTTTAGAAACTCCTTAAAATCCAGTTCCCAGAGTAGCTCCATAAAGAGTTCTTTTCTGCACTTTGAATTCCTTTCCTTTGCAAACCCAGAGAGAGAATAAATGAAATTGACAAGGCTGAAAATGATGACCCCAGTCCCTACCCTCACAGCAAACTGGCTTTCCATGACATTAACACCTACCCCACACCAGAGATGACCATTAAGAGGGGTACACAAAGGTTGTAACAATTAACATATTTAATTTCAATAATTCTTGGGCCAAAATAAAAAATAAAGTGAGCCACATTATTAAAAGTAAGCCTGTATTTGGATTACAGGGCCCAATTCCAACACCAAAGATTTAGCCTTTCTGAAGAGTTGTGCATTTTTTGTAGCTTAATCAAACACAGATAAATCTTCTTTGAAAGAGTCTCTTTTTATGGAACTATTTTTGTATCAAAGTTTGTTAACCTATACTGTTTTAACTTTGACTTGTGAAAGCATAACCTGGGGACAAAATATGAGTTTTTTATTATCCACATTTTATTAAAACTTTTATAATAATGAGGTAAATCCTGTTTAAAATCAAGCAGAAAATTAAAACTTTCATTCTAATAGCCTTTCCTCATGAGGCTGCTTTGTTAGTTACTCTACTGGCTTCTTAGAAGGTTGCCATGTCAATTAGAGTGCTATCATTCCTTTATAACTAAATAAACATCTGCACGAAACACAGCTATGTCCAGAGCAAATGCAGCCTAAATATGTAAAGAGCCCACTTAATAGTTTCTAAGATGATAATTTAGCCAAAAAGGCAGCATTTTTTTTGAAACATTCAGCAAATAATTACAGACTTACAGAACTATATGAGCCTCTGTGTTTTAGTGCATATAAACAGACTCCTTACCTTAGGGACACACACATCATGATGTGACCACCAAGACCTCTCTCCCCCACAGAACTTTCTCCACAGACAGAACCCATGTTGCTACATGTCCTTCCAGAGGCTTACAGTCTCTCCCAGTCCTCACTTCCACAGAGAAGAGCTTAAGGGATAGATTCCACTGCGTCGGTACCTCTCTCCTTTCTCCCTCTCTCCTTCAGAGTTTTCCACCTCTCTTGGCTGCTTATTTCCAGTTCCTTCCCTTGTTCTTCCTGTGCAATACAGACCTTGATATCTTCCTTCCCTCCCCAGAAACTGCATCATTCTTACGATTTTATCATCTCAAGTTTGAAACTCCCAAATTTAAGTACTTCAAATGTACGCCATATTCAATGATGATGTGATTATTCCTTAAAATTTGTTCAATTCCATCTGACCAAGATGGAATGCTTGATTGTCTCACCAAAGCTGTCCTACTTCTTGTTTCAGTTAGTGGCACCTGCAGGCTTACCACCCAGGCTCTTAAAAACTTCTTTGACTCTTTTTCCTCAGCTTTCCACCAATCTGCCCACCAAATCTATTGCCAAGTCACATGGTTCTTCACCTTGGATATCCCAGAATTTTTCCATGTGGGCTCTTACTCCCTCTCTAATCTGTCTTAAATGATGCTGTCATATCAATTGTTTGAGAGAAGATGTGTCCTCTGGAACTATATGGTTTTGATTCAAATACCAGCTCTGCTACTTCTGTAACCTTGGGCAAGTTACCTAACTTCTCTGTCCTTTATTCTCATCAATGTACAACAGGATGGCAACAGCACCTGCCTCATAAAATTGTTGTGAAAACAAAATGAATTAATAGTTGTGGAGCACCTAAAACAGCATCTGGCACACTTTAAAAAACTCAGTAAATGTTTGCTATTATTTACGAATCCAGTTACACCATACCTGCCCAAAATTCTTAGGAGAGTCCCATGGTATTCCACCAGGGTTCCTCATCCAGACATTCAAGCTGTCCCCAATTGACCTCTCAGTTTCATATTCCACATCTCCCCATGTGACCTGTATACACACCAGGCAAAGCGGAGGACAGACTGTTCCCCAGAGCACACGACCTGAGTCTCCCTCCTCATCCTTGCATGCTCTCCTCTTTCTCTTCTCATGTTCCTGCCTGTTAAAACACTGTCCATCCTCTAAGCCAGCCTTAACTCCACCATAAAGCCTTTTCTGAACCCCTCCACAAAATGCACCCACCTTCCTGTGAATGCCTCCTAGCATGGGGGTTATCTCTCTCAGGGCAGTTTTCTTTCCTATACCTCTAACTGCAGTCCTATTACTCGCCTCTTGGCTTGGAGCTCCTTGAAGGTACCATGTGCATTCATCCTTGTTTTGCTCTCTGCACCACCTTGCACAGTGTAATACGTTGGGATAATGATAAAGATGGGTTGTGGATGATCAGAACCACAGCCACTGCTGTGACAAGAGAGAGCAAGTCCAGACTAGGACAAGTACACACTGTGTCAGACTGGGTCCTCATCATTTCAAATGATATCCAAACTCACAAAATAAACCAAATAGCCTCTCTAACAAGTCTTTCCTTACAAGATACCAGAAAAAAGGTAAAATAGGTACAAAAAGGAATATAATTTGTAGCTAGCCCTATTATAAAACACCAACATTAAAATCACAAAAAAAAAATTGTCCTCATCTATCAACATTAGAATTCAAAAGCATTTTACATTGCATTTAGTTGGCTAAGTGTAATTTTCTGCTAGATCCACCGCCTAGCAATCCCAAGAGAAGTGACTCAGACTTCAATGACTGGAGCTTGTTCAATGACATATTAACAACCTCTGGCACGTTAGTCACTGCAGATCTGAATATAGTGGAACATACAAAGTCCCTACCCTCAGATTCACAAGAGGTCCCTAACCCCTAAACTCACAGAAGAAAAGCTATACAATGCCCAACAACAGAGTGACCACTAAGTAAACATTGCTGGCAGTGACATCATCCAGGTACACAGGGTCAGGGAGAAGGCTGTGCAGAACTCCATGCTGTCTAGGAGCAGAGCTGTAATTTGACACCAGGGATTCGACCTCTCTGCCTCAGCAACTCTGGGCTTTCATGAGCAATAGCAAAGGGCTCTTTCATTCCCACTCTCACTTCAGCCATTCAAGAAGCATCCTCCTCCCAGCACCACTAAGAGAAATGTCCTGAAGACATCAGTTTCAAGAACCCCTATGACAAAGTGACAATTAAAGATTGTTTTCCCTCAAATAAAAGATAGCTCTTGAAGGTCCAGAACACTCATTCTGCTGGTACCCAAAAATCCTGAGGCAGAATTGCCAATATCTTTTTTAATAGACAAGTCCTAGGAAGCTTATTATGGCTCATTTAACTATGTTCATTCAAGTGCACATTCAGTTAAGATAACAAAAAAGTGAAATTCAGTGTTTAAATTAGAATACAATAGGCTCCTCTGATGATATACTGATACCTTTAATAAAAGTACCTAACCAAGTCAATTCAGCCTTCTTATTCCTTATTGCCTACTGCTTTTATTGAATATTTATCTCCTTTCAATTAATTTTTTACTAAGCCTAAAGCATTAAAATAACTTTTTCTGTAGACCAATGGTCACAGAAGACAGTTTCCTATTCTTATACTCTTCAAATCCTAACCCATGGATGAAAAGTAGCCAAAGAAAGTAAAAGAACACTCCTATACAACCTTCTTCAAAGGCAAAGAAAATAATACCATGAAGTTCAGGGAACCTAAGTAAAATAACTCAATCAGTAATCCGTCATACAGGTAAAATCTCATAGAACTTGGATACAACTCCCTGCAGCTCATGTTGTCCCACTTTCTGAAAACAAGCTACACAAACAAAACCACTTACAGTTCACAGAAACCTTGTAAACTGCAAAGCTTAAGCACAATATGCAAACTGCCCTGTACCCTGTGGGTGCCCCATAAATACTTGGCAACTGATTCACAGGCCAATTACAAAGTCTGTCAAGGATAGAGTATGTGACTTTCTGGTCCCACCTGGGCAGTGTCAGGAATCTATAGTGGTTGGTTGTTGTGTGGGTAGAAAGAATTAATATACACAGAAGTCTAAAAAGGTCTGAGATGTGAACAAGTTCAAATAATGTTACTTTTCCCTGTAATTCTTCCCAAAGACCTGAGCCAAAAAAAGAAAAGAAAAACCCTGATATTGTTACCTGCACCATTAGGGAAGAAGTGAATAAAACTGCCATAAATGTGCATAGTGTCTCATTATCTAAGAGCCAACAAGCTAAACTGTTGAAAGGGGTAAAGGTGGGGGGAAACAATAGAAACTTACTTTTCATAGACCAGCTCCTCATCGATGGAGAAATAGTGGGTATTTACTGTGCTTTTTGGTCTATTCCTTAAAGTAGCAAAATATAATCGATCTGAAAGACAAGTTTAAAAGATAGAAGAAAACATATGAGAAGTAAGAAAGTGAGATGAAGGGTGTGATAATACACAAAAGTTCAAAAATAACAACTGCTACACATAATTTAAAGACCCCATTAACACGTGGGATTCTTGCAGAAACCTGATCTCTCCCAGAAAGCAGACTCAGACCCAATAGCATAATAGTTAAGAAAGGCAAGAAGAGGACCTGATGGAGAACCTCAGCTAGGGGCAGAGCGCGTTTCAGGCCTGCGGGTGTAGACAGGAGCTGCGGGTACCCGCAAAACTGGAGATGCAAGTTTGGTTCCGAAATCTTCAGACCTCAGCAGCTGCGTAAGGGGAAGAGAAGCGAGCCTCTACCCTGCAGTTCTGCACTTCAAGAAGAGGAAGACAGGAGAGATCGAAGGGTGTGGTTGGGGGTGTCCCAAAAACGGAGGCCAGCCATGGCCCGGTAAAGGCAACCGAAAGGATTCACAGGAGCAAGTTCCCCACCAGCTGCTAAGTGGAAAAGACCCGGCAGAAGCCGGCGCTGTCCCATTACCAGGGAGCTGCAGAGGGAACGAGGGACGCAAGAAAGAGAAGCCGGAAGCAAGGGGTCCTCGGGGAAAGCAGAGTAGCAAGCAGGGACCATAGCGCGCGCAACAGCTGCAGGGCACTGAGGGGCCCGGGAGAAGCCCTGGACAGGGGTTGGGACAAAGGAGCAAGAAGTGAAGAGTTGTGGGGGTGGGGGTGGAAGGGTTGAAGGATGCGGGACGGCTGCTCCTCACCTTTCATGAACTCGCAAGCCCCGATTAGTTCCCCTGACTCCGCTGCCATCTTAAGCGAGATACGCTCGGGGGAGGGCTGGGTCGTGGCCAGCTGAGGTCACCCGCCCCCGGGGGCTTCCCCACTGCCCAGGAGCCGGGAAGCTCGCAGTCCCGAACACCGAGCCTGCCCGAGGGAGGCAGCAGGCGCCAAAAGCGGAGGTGGCTGCGGGGTCAGCGCGCCGGGCGCCCCGGGGACATTCCGTGGGGAACCCGAGCCCGCTCCGCGCGGGGCGCACACGCCCCGGGCTGTGGCCGCTCCGATTCGGATCCTGCTGCTGCTGCTGCTCTGCCGCCGCGCCTGGGAAACGCAGACCAGCTCTCACGGCCGGGCAAAGTCTTCCCCCGGCTCCCAAAGTGATCATGGAGGAGGAGACGTCTGGCCAGGATCGCGCCCGTGGCTACTCGTGCGGCAGCGGGCAGGACTCCGGTGCCCGCGGGCTGGCAGCAGCTGCTCCGGCTCCTCCTTTGCCACCTCCTTTCAGCAGCAACTCTTCCTCCCCCTCGGCCCGCCCCCAGACCTTCCTCCCCGCCCTCCTTCAGCCCCCTCCACTTTCACGGCTCCGCGGCCATCCCTTAAAGGGACAGCTCCGCTCCTTACTCGGAGCCGGCCCTGCGCTCCTGTTACCAGGCGCCTTGCGGGTCACTAGGAGCCAGTTGCTAAGGCTTTGTTGCCGTACACCAATTGCTGTACAGGAAACTGAGCCCTCGGCTCAGGGGAGCCGGGCGGGGCCTCCAGGCCTGAAACTTATGAATGAAACAGTGGGATTTGAGAGTGGATGTCACCAAGGGCGCTTTTGCGGCCTCACGGCAAGGATGACTTGGCCTCCTATCCTTTTCTGCACCTACTGTCTTCTCCACTGCAGATTTTCCTGTTTCTTTCATTCTCCTTTTCCTCGCCCACGTTCTTTTAAACTCCTGCATGCGCGCGCTTACACACACACACACACACACACACACACACACACTTAAAGCCCAGATCTTCTCTACCATCTACCTTACCTCTAGCTGACCTTCCGACCAACCCCCATCCACAACACTGAGGGGTCTGCGTCTTTATAAAAAAGCAAATCAAAAAGAAGCCCTATCTCCTAGCGCTTCCTTTACACATACTTGACTTTGATATAACTTGTGCTTTGTTCTCACTGGGGGGAAAAACATTCCCATCCGGTTCTCCACGTCCTCTTACTTGGGGCGCCACTATGAGCACAAAATCATCACAAAAGCTAAATCTTTGTATTGCTCTGGTCCGGGAAGGGGAGAGGAATTACATCTTTGGCCAGTCTGGGCGGAGAAAGAGGAGGGAAAAGGGACTCGTCCACAAGAGAAATTAACACAAAAGAAATTCTCAGCTAAAGCGCTGCGGAGAGGGGAGGGTTCCTCCCAAAGACGCCCTTGACTTGATCCTGTGAGGCTGTTCAAACTGTTTGAACAACTTTAATGCTAGGTATCCAATGAACATGCCTAATTAGTGGGCAGTCCTTTTCATACGAAAATGGCGCTACAGACTCACTATCAGAAGAGCATGCGCTCTGAGTGCTTTCTCCCGAAGCAGAAAGGAATTTGTGCCAGTCCTTTCCAGCGCAAAGGCTGTTTACCTCTGGAGAGCAAGGGGGCGCAGAAGTGAAGAGCAACTGACTGGGAGAGCTCTGAGGCCAGGGTGTGAAGCTCAACTCTGGTCTCAGACCCTTACCATGCTTTGCTGGTCTGCGAAAGAGAAACAGGCACAAAAACACTTTGATATTCAGAAAAAAATATTCAGACACTCTCTGAAATTCTAATCAAACATGTCCTTGTAAGATAAAAACAGAACCCACCCTAATATTCAAATCTTTAAGCCCAGAACCAGGTAAACCCGAAGAATCACCAGAGCACCAGAACATCTCAAAAGTTTTTAAAAGTGTGAAAGGCCTGAAAAGATGATTTGCAATGATTTGCAATGAGTGCTGAAGTGCAATCAACTAGCCAGGGCTCCAGAGTTCTAAAAAACAAAGCATCTCTCAAACATGTTGTGCAAATAGTTAGTTATATTTTGCCTGATGTTTACTCTTTCAATTCTTAGTGTCAACAATCATGTTGGCCAACTCATATGATTTTATTGACAAAATTCTAATTGAAAATCTTGAAAAACAAAGTGTATGAATCAAACAACTTTTTTTTATTTAAAAAGTTAAATAAATCCAGTGATGGCAATCTATTTCCAAAGTTGCTGATTTAAAATTCTTATGGAATCTATATTCACTTAAATTGTGTAAGAATTTTTCAAGTGAGTGTTGAGGAAAAGTGCATTACAAATGGAATTTGGGGACAGGGTATTGTTCAATGATAGAACATTTGCCTGGCATGCACAAGGCCCTGGGTTCAAGTTCAATCTTCAACTCCATACACACACACACAAAAAAAAAGCTGGAGTTCTCATTGAGTGCATAAATTTTTAATATCATAAATAGTCTCATGAAAAGAATGCCAAATCTACACTTCCAGAGAAGCCAATTCTATTTGAATACTCTCTTGGTATTTCTTTAAATGAATTTACGAAATCATTTTCTTTCTTTTTTTTTTAATTTTATTTATTTCTTAGTTTTAGGTGGACACAATATCTTTATTTATTTATATTTTTATGTGGTGCTGAGGATCGAACCCAGTGCCTCACGCATGCCAGGGGAGGGCACTACCACTTGAGCCACATCCCAAGCCCCGAAAGCATTTTCTTTCATATAATTTTCCTGCTTAGAAATTTTGGTCATGAGGAATGAATTGAGACCTATGAGATAGAAGTCCTTAAAATAAACTAAAATGAAATCTTTGGGTTTTTTTTTCTTTTGCATATTTACAATATGAATATTATAATGAAATTTTTGAAAGTAACAAGTCACTATAAATAATATTTGTTTTAATGTTACATTAAAGGAAAATAAATGTCAGTATGATAGATTCTCTCTAAACCAAAATCTTCTCAATGTAAGTGGCACACACACAAAAAAATTCTACAAGAAAAATATGAGATTGTGCACACACAGCACACATACATGCCAAGGTTCTAATGAGATCATAAAATACATTATTCTCTCAATTATCATGAGGTCAAAGTTCCTACTGGTTGTAGTTTCATAATAAAGGCATGCTTTTAGAGCTTATGGAGAAAGATAATGGAAGAAACTTCTAACTACCCAACTTCATGTAAATGTAAGGAACTGGGTTTCATTTTAAGCTACAATGAGGTGTATCACTTGTAAAAGAAGTACTAAGAGATTTAAGATGTTGCTCAACTGCAGAAAAAGAAGGAAATGTTACATGTAGAAATTTAGCAGGAAAGCACAGAAAATGTTTTTTGAGTTTTAAAACAACAACATGTAAGTTTAATGCAACCATTGTTCCAGTACTGCTAGAACATCCTGTAGCCCATGTTTGGGTGCTTGCAAACCCCTTAGGAAGCTCTACAGGAAGCAGCTCCAAATTATCAAACTCCTAATTCTTCCCCTTGAGGCTGTCCTGAAGGGTTCTAGTTACTGTTACACAAGACAACCTTTCAAAAATGCAATGTGGCTCCCTTGACTAACCCTTTCCATTAAAATACTCAGATTAACTTCCCCATGGTCTTCAACCTTCCTTATGTCATATGACTTCAAGCCTCCTCGATTCCCAGTCCAGTCTCTTCTCCAATTTGTTCAATTTCTTATAAAGGGTGTCCCAGAGCAGAATGTAGGGCACTGGTGACCTGGTGTGACCAGTTCTGAGATCAGAAAACATACTGATGGAAGACTTGAATGGAGGCAAAAGCAATAAACTAAGTTTAACAAAAAGTTTAGCTATAAGAAAAAAAAAAAAAAGAAATGTATTCTCTCTTTCTGGAAGAGGGCAAGGAAAAATGAGCTCAGGACAGTTAAAGCCCTAGACACCGAGGAGATTTCCATATTCTCTTCTTTTTAAATTATCATCATTTGTTGTTAGAATACATCATTAAAACATGCTTATTCAGTAGTGATAAGTTTAAGCAAGTAAAAGAAAATACAAAATATGTGATTTGAATTATTTCTAGAGATTAATTTCATATTAAGTATGACAAGAAGCAGTTAGAAATTCATACTGCTAAGTAATTTGAAAGTGTAATTAAAGTTGTTTAAATATTTTGATAATTTATTCCTTGTCTGATACAAAAACTAAATTTAAGGCAGCTTTTAGTAAAATACAGAGGGGCTGGGAATATCCCTCAGTGATAGAATACTTGCCTTAGCATGGGTAAAGATATGTGTTCAATCCGAAGCACCACAAAAATAAATTTTATGTATGTATATGTGTGTGTCTGTGTGTGTTATTACAGTAGAACCAGAATACTGAAAATATATGGATTGCGTGGGTCATAAAAGAGCTGCCCATGGGCTGGGGTTGTGGCTCAGTGGTAGCGAACTTGCCTAGCACATCTGAGGCACTGGATTCGATCCCCAGCACATTAAAAAACTAAACAAAATAAAGGTATTGTGTCTATCTACATCTAAAAATATTTTTTTAAAGGAGCTGCCCATATGCTAATACCTTGACCTAATCCAGCCAACTCTACATCACGCTAATGCTGTTTTAAAATTTCAGAACCAGAAAATCAGCTAGTTAGGATTTCAACAGACTCCATGGCACCCAAGGGATTAAGCAGTGGCTGGGCCTGAGCATATGGGTGAAGGGCCATGGATGAGTGCTCAGGACTTCTAGGAAATATTGGATTTTGAAAGATTATGTAGCAAAATAGAAGAAAAAGCAGGGGGGGGTGTAGAGAAACTGAGGTCCATAAAAGGTAATTAATGTTAAAAAGTCACATAGCTAGTTCATAGTAGAAATAAGACCATAATTCATGATTTGCTCTAATACCAACAATCTCTTTTGTTGTTATTTTGGTTTGGTTTTGGTATTTTTAATGGGGTATGGGGGTTTGAGATAGGATGTCACTACATTGCTCAGGCTGACCTCAAACCCCTGGACTTCAGTGATCCACCTGCCTTTACCTCCCAAGTGCCAGAATTACTGGCATGTACATCACTCTGACAATCTTTTCTTATTTTTTTCCTAATTTATCTATATTACATGATTTAGCCTATAAATTCTTACATTTTTGAGGTTATAAAATTTCAAACAATAACACATAGCCTAATATCTATAAATAATTTCTTCAAAATATTTAGAGAAAATACTGAAATAATTTAAGCTCAAAGTGAAACAACAGAGGATACTGCATTATCTGCCACTGCTATTATTGTCATTTGGCTTCTACAAAAATTTGAATCATATGCACAAGGCCCTGGGTTCCATACCCAGCAGATCACCCATGGCCAGAGTAGTCAATAATTAGCCAGTTTGCTACCTTTTTCAAATAGGCTAGCAACTCAGTGAATTTTTTTATTTCATACAATTTATGTATCTGTTTATTTGCCTTTCCTATTCTCTCTACAGAAGAAATAAAGAGCTGAATTTTTTCTGCAAAAATATATAAAATATCCTGCACTGCTCCTCACCCACCATCACCATTTCCTCAACTATGACAACCCCCACAACCATCACCTTGCTAAGAAATATCAGTAGTGAGTTACATACATATTGCAATCTCAAGGTTTGAATATGCATCCCAAAAGCACCATAATACATATCTCTATATATTTATATCAGGAAAATAATAACAGTTAATAGTTGTTGTTTTTTAAACCAAGCACAGCAATTTATATCTCAGTTTTCACACATCAGTTGAATTTATGTGAATCAGCTGGATACATAAATCACTTCCTTTATAGCCTGGAGCCGTGGGAAAGATAACTGGATTTATAAGTGCAAACCCAAGTTTCAGGGGTTTTCAGCTTCCTCTGTTATTAAATAGGGATTGTAACAATTTCTAACTCACAGGAATAACAGCAGGATTTAATGATAGTGTGGTACTGAGATGCAAGAGTATTACAGATATTTGTTATTAATATTAAAGCATAGATTTAAGAAATGCAAATCTATTTCCAAAATCTAATTTTCACAATTCTCAAATGAGTACACCTATTTGGATCTAGGTATTAGTAACTTACTCCTAGCTAACAAAATAAGTCCAATAACATATACTTACAGAGAAGGTTTTTTTAATCAACTGAAGACAACTCCACAGGTTATAAGTTAATGTCATCTTTCATTTCTGATTGCCTCTGACAGGTTCTTCAGATATAATGGGGCCAAAAACCCCATTCAAGCATTCTCAGTGGATTCCTAAATTCCCTTGTTCTGGCTATGTTCCTTCTCTTGTTCTGTTCCAGAAGCTTGGAACACAAATGTTATTCCCTGCAGTTTCCATGGTGACCCTTGATGCACCTTTGGAACACTATATTTTCTGGTATAGTAACAAAAATTTGCCATTTCTTTTCTTTTTACAGAAAACAAAATTTTTAACAAACTAACAGGAGACCTTTGGTTTCCACTTTTCCAATCAAAAATACTATGTTATTATTGAACAGATTCCTGATGGTAGTTCTTGTTACTAATAACACCAATAATTATATTGATTCCCATTCTGGGAAACCTTTGCCTCCCATTCTGGGAAACCTTTGCCTCCCATGTAAGAAGTCTATGTTATTCTTCCAATTATGCCTAAAGTATAATTTTATTTGCTGATGTAGAATAACAGCCAAATTAATAATGTGACATGCAAAAACTAACTTCTGCTTATCTTAAAATACATTATATGTGCATTTTTAGGTGAAATATTACTCCAGACTTGTTTAATTTAACATAACATCAATATACATTTTGTTTACATCAATGCATTCATTCAGCAAATTTTTTAAAAAATTTTTATTGTATATGACACAATATCTTTATTTTATTCATTTATTTTTATAAGGTGCTGAGGATCCAACCAGGTGTCTCACACATGCCAGGCAAGTGCTCTACCAATGAGCCACAACCTCCCGCCTCTCATTCAGCAAATATTTGTCTACCATTCGCCTGGCACTGTGCTGGGTGATAGGAGAGGCAGAGCTCCTATTCTTAAGGAATTTACATTCTGGAAAGGACTGAAGATGAGCAGTTGGTTTCTGAAAGCAAGATCCACCATACGGTAGAGTACAAAGCACCAAGGAGATTTTGTGAGGCTCAACAGTACCAGGAGTGAGTAGGGTAACCTCAAGGATCCATGTATAGACTTGAAGGTTGAATAGATGTTAGTCAGATGGAAGTAGTCAGGTTGCTGAGTGAGCAAGGTGGCAGGGGAGGATGGGAGGAAAGAAACATAAAGAGGGAGTCCAAACTGAAGAAACAGTTAGGCACATGGGCTAGGAAACAGTAGAAAAGCTAGTTCAGGATCTGAAGTAGGTCCATTTGACTCCAGCACATATAGAAAATGAAAGGAGACGAAGAAAGGATCTTGGTGAATTAGGCTAAAAATTTGGACTTTAACCAAAGGGCAATGGACACCAATATGAAATATATTAAAAGGAAAAAGTCTTGTCGGGTAGGGAGTTAAAACTCTCCATAGTACTGAGGATAGAACCTGGGGTCTCATGAATGCTGGGGAACTGCTTTACCACTGATCTACAATCGAACCCTTAAACTTGTAAATGGATTGGAGGCCAAGTCATTAATTCCCCAAAGAAGCAGAATTATATCAAGAATTTAGACTAAACCTACTTAATAGGATCTTTCATTCTTTCTTTTTACCTATGAGCATTAAAATGACAAAAGACAACTTGGCCAATTTTTGTAGAACATAATTAATGGCATAAAGAGTTATCTAACATTTGTGAAATTTAACTTGCATGTATAGGAAATAAAAGTACATAAAACCACATGCATTCCTTCTAAATTGTGACTGATTTTAATAAAAGGACTCTAGGTAAACAGAAAATTCAGGAATTATACTTTATTAAAATATTTTAATTAACAAAAGTAATTTGGGATATGTAAGGAGTTAATTTCTGAAGCACAGTTTAAAATAAAATATTTTAGGGACTGTAGGTGTAGAGTATATGCTTGGTAGAGTATATGCCTGGCAGGTGTTGGTCCTAGATATACTCTCTAGCACAAGAACAAAGAAAAAGAATGAAGTTTTAGAAATAATAATAGCATGAATGATATGATTACTTGATTTCTTAGAGGGCAGGCTGACTGTCCTTAAGATTCAAAAAGAAAAGAAAAATAAAAGCAAAGCATCCATCCTTGCCCCACCTCCTCTTAAGAGAAAAATCATTCACAGTCAGACAGAATTCTTATCTCACATGCCCTGTCTACACATTGCGAAACCTTCCTTGGTGCTCTCCGACAGTCTGCCCAGTCAAGTTTTCCCAAAGGACTTGGCCTCATTCTTGCCTTTATGGCATTCATCCGAAAGTGATTTCAGTTACTGAAGCATCTTTAGCCTGAGTATTAGCTATGCACCTACTGCAATCACACACACAAGCATAAACAAAATTTGACAGAGGCCCCTAATTTACCAAGCTGTTTCAACGCTATCTCAGCATTTTAACTCTCTTGGCCAGAACTTTTCCACCTTGATACTTCCTCCTCCTCCAGAATTCCCCAGATCCAGACATACTACCATGCTGCTCAAGACAAGAGTTATCTTTAAGTTAACCCCCACAGCCAATGGCTGCATGTGGCCCGCCTGCTTGCCCTCATAATGAATCCTGAATCCTTCCATGTGTGTCTCCAGGGCAAATGTCACTCTTTCCCCTAGATCTTTGCAGCAATCAAAAGTTGCAAAACTTTCACCTATGCTTTGATCTGTAGATAGGACACAAGGACTGTGATACCACTGAAATTCCTCTATGATTGTGTCCTTTAGAGGAGGGGGAGGGTGAGGAGGGTTATTTTAATCAGTTCTTCCCTTCATAATCCTATGAAGTTATACAGGGGTCCACTGCCTACAGTTGGTCTTTGGGATGGGGTCATGGTCAGGACCACCTGCCCCTTCTGCTTTACCTCTTGCTTCCCCATCTCTGTATGATGAAGCCTTGTGAACCCAAACAGGGATGCTTGGTCAGGACACAGCTCCCTGTGGCTGGGCAAGGAAAGTACACTTGAGGCTGCTAACAAGATATGAGCCAGGTTGTGAATGGCCTTATTAGCCACTGAAAAAGAATGTGGTCTTTTTATTCTTCAAGCAATGAGAGTCACAGAAAATTTCTAAAAGGAGAAATCACATAACTAGATGGTTTCTGGTGCTATGCACAGAAAATGATGAAAAGATTTTATTTATTTATTTTTTTTAAATATTTATTTATTTATTAGTTATTGGCGGACACAACATCTTTGTTTGTATGTGGTGCTGAGGATCGAACCCGGGCCGCACGAGGTAGCAAGGCAAGCGCGCTACCTCTTGAGCCACATCCCCAGCCCCTGAAAAGATTTTAAATGAAAAAAAAAAGATAATCCTGAAGAAGAACATGGGTATGAATGCCCAATCTGTGGGCATTCATACCTACCAGGCATATACTCTACCAAACATATACTCTACACCTACAGTCCCTAAAAGATTTTTTTAAATGTGCTTCAGAAATCAACTCCTTACACATTCCAAATTACTTTTGTTAATTAAAATATTAGTAATAAGGCCCAAACCTGTAATTATTAGGTGTGTTCAGAACATCTTTCTGTATTTGGGTGATATAAGAACTCTGGAATAGAGAAGAAACTACTGTTAGTTCTGAGCTCCAAGTAAGGATTTCAGAGAAGTCCCTTACCTTTCATTAGTAAGCATGGACTGTCAGCAATGAATAGGTTAATGAAAGGAGTTAATTTATAAGCAGGCAAATTAAAAGCTCTTCCTTCAGCCAACCGCAATGGTGCACACCTGTAATCCAATGGACTAAGGCAAGGACTGAGGTAGGAGGCCAAGGCAAGATGATTGTGAGCTCAAAGCCAGTCTGAACAACTTAAAAGCGCTTACTTAAACTTAAAGCGTTTGGGGCACTGATATTTTCTTCACATGAAAGATTGTATATTACACAATCAGAGTTACAAAGAGTACAGGATAAGATAGTATTTAGGACATCTGAGATAAGATAGTAATGAAAGTAGATAACAGGACTTTAGTGAACAATACTGTTGGTTTTAAAATGACCAAACAGAAAACTTAAAATATGGAAAGCAATTCTCAAACACAAGAGAGGACTGTTCAATAAATGCCATAAGGATAAGTTCTTAGAAATGCAAAGGGAAAACTTAATTCTTTCCCATACTAGAAAGAGTGGTGCGTAAGTAAAGAGTTAAATATTCTAAATATGAAATAATAGAAAATAATATTATCTAGTCATTTCAAAAAGAGGAAGCTTAAACCTAACAGAAGAAATTGCAAAGAAAATATCAATAGTTTCAACTATGTAAAAACTAAAACAAAAAGGCAAGCAGCAAATAAGAGAAAATATTTTCCAGAAATGAGATAATAATGAGTTGCATACCATGTACAAGAGTATATAGAAATCTATAAGAAATCACAGCTATCAAATAAAGTATTGGATTAAGGCTATCACTTACAAAAGAGTAAATTAAGCTAGCAAACATGCTAAAATAACCTCAGAAATCAAAGAAATGGAAATTGAAACAATGGGGTATGTTTTCAATACAACATATTACAAAAAGAGGGGAATGGTTATCTGTTTAATGTCAGAAGCCATCTAATAAATTGAATATTATGCAAAAGTCAAAATGATAACTAGGAAAATTATGCAAATGCATATGCAAAGAAGATGATTGGTAATAATGTTATTTTGTTACCTATTGTGTTCCAGAGAGTATGATAAACCCATCCCACACATTGTCACTTATCTTGATATTAAATTATGCATAATCATTTTCAGATGGTAATACTGAAGCTTAGAGAAGTTCAAATGAACCACAAATTGCATAAGTAGTGCATCTGGAATTGGAATCCAGATGTGACTTCCCCTAACCATGATACTATAATGTTTAATGTTGTATGTGTGTGTACACCCAGGACACATGCTAGACAAGCGTTTTACCACTGAGCTGCACCTTCAGCCCTCCTATGATGCTTTCTGCATTAAGTTCTATGTTAAGCTTTTTTTAAAAAGATATCGTAAGCATTACATATATTTAAAACGCTATTGTCTAAGAAACAAAAACAGGAAGAAGACTGAAAGAAAATACAATGGAACAATAGCATTAGAAGGGTTGGACTACAGATGATTTACTTATACACTATTTTAACATTTATTGTTTTATGATTTTTTAAAAAAATTTATAAAACACTGCCTTTGTTTTAGAAAACTTGGCACATTATCCAGTTTATCTTTGGTCCTCCTTGAAAAACTTGAAAATTAATGACACACTAAAAGAAACTTTATGCCCATTTTATTTATGAACTGAACTGTGAGTTTAAATATAATACAAATAAAATCATGCATTTCACTTGAAAATAATTCATTTAATCAAGCCATGGAAATGGTTGTTTTGTGGGGGCAAATAGTTTTGGGATATTTTACTTTTTGACCTCTATTTAGAGTTGTTTGTAACGTCACTTAAAAAAATAAAAAAGGTGTTATGTGGGGTTGTCTCTGGACAAAAGTGCCAAAAACATTCACTGGAGAAAAATAGCCTATTCAACAAATGGTGCTAGGAAAATTGGAAATCCATATGCAACAAATGAAATTAAACTCCTATTTCTCACCAGGCATGAAACTCAACTCAAAGTGGATCAAAGACTTAGGCACTAGAACAGAGATCATGCACATAATAGAAGAAAAAGTAGGCCCAAATCTTCACCATATCAGTTTAGGGTCTGACTTCCTTAACAAGACCCCTAAAGCACAGGAAGTAAAATCAAGAATCAATAAATGGTATGAGTCAAACTAAAAAGCTTCTTTTCAGTAAAGGAAACAATCAATAACGTGAAGAGAGAGCCTACAGAATGGGAGAAAATCTTTACCACATGCACCTCAGCCAGAGCATTAATCTCCAGGATTTATAAAACAATCAAAAAAAAAAACTCAATTAATAAATGGGCTAAGGATCTCAACAGACACTTCACAGAAGAAGAAATATCATCAGTTAACAAACAAATGAAAAAATGTTCAACATCTCTAGCAATTAGAAAATGAATATCAAAATTACTCTAAGATTTCATCTCACTCCTGTCAGAATGGCAATTATCAAGAACATGAGCAACAATAAATGTTGGCGAGGATGTAGGAAAAAAGGTACACTCATACATTGCTGGTGGCACTGCAAACTCTGGAAAGCTGTATGGAGATTCCTCATAAAACTTGGAATGGACTCAATTGAGAATACTACCAGCAGAGTGGATCACTTAGAAGATAGAACATCAGACAATGAAGACAGAGTATTTCAACTTGAAAAGAACATAGATAGCTCAGCAAGTCTACTAAGAAACCATGAGCAGCACATTCAAGAGCTATGGGATAATATCAAAAGACCAAACTTAAGAGTCATTGGGATACAGGAAGGCACAGAGCTCCAAACCAAAGGATTAAGCAATCTATTCAGTGAAATAATACAAGAAAACTTCCCAGACTTGAAGAATGAGACAGAATCCCAAATCCTAGAAGCCTACAGGACGCCGAATGTGCAAAATCATAAGAGATCCACACCTAAACACATTATAATGAAGATGTCCAACATACAGAATAAGGAGAGAATTTTAAAAGCTACAAGGGAAAGGAAGCAGATTACATTTAGGGGTAAACCAATCAGGATAACAGCTGATCTCTCAACACAGACTCTAAAAGCTAGAAGATCCTGGAACAACATATTTCAAACGCTTAAAGAAAATGGATTCCAACCAAGAATCGTGTATCCGGCGAAATTAAGCTTCAGGTTAGAAGATGAAATTAAAACCTTCCATGATAAACAAAAGTTAAAAGAATTCGCAGCTAGAAAACCATCTCTTCAAAAAATCCTTGGCAAAACATTACAGGAAGAGGAAATGGAAAATAACATTGATAACCAACAATGGGAGGTTGGACAGTAAAGGGGGGAAAGTAGTCAAAGAGGATAACAAATCAGGTTTAGTAACATCAATAAACAAATATGGATAGAAGAACAAACCATATCTCAATAATAACCCTAAATGTTAATGGCTTAAACTCACCAATTAAGAGACACAGGCTAGTAGAATGGATCACAAAACAAGACCCAACAATATGCTGTCTACAGGAGACACATTTGATAGGAAAAGATGTACATAGACTGAAGGTGAAAGGTTGGGAAAAATCATATCACTCATATGGACCACGGAAACAAGCAGGAGTGTCCATACTCATATCTAATAAAATAGATTTCAAGCCAAAGCTAATCAAAAGGGATAAAGAAGGACACTTCATACTGCTCAAGGGAACCATACACCAACAAGACATAACAATCATAAATATATATGCCCCAAATAATGGTGCAGCCGTGTTCATCAAGCAAACTCTTCTCAAGTTCAAGAGTCTAATAGACCACCATACAATAATCATGGGAGACTTCAACACACCTCTCTCACCACTGGACAGATCTTCCAAACAAAAGTTAAATAAGGAAACTATAGAACTCAATAACACAATTAACAACCTAGACTTAATTGACATATATAGACTATACCACCCAACATCAAGTTGCTACACTTTTTTCTCAGCAGCACATGGAACCTTCTCAAAAATAGACCATATACTATGTCACAGGGCAACTCTTAGACAATACAAAGAGGTAGAGATAATACCATGCATCTTGTCTGATCATAATGGAATGAAACTGAAAATTAATGATAAAAGAAGAAAGGAAAAATCAAGCATCACCTGGAGAATGAACAATAGGTTGCTGAGTGATCAATGGGTATTAGAAGACATCAAGGAGGAAATTAAAAAATTCCTAGAGTTAAATGAAAACACAGACACAACATATCGGAATCTTTGGGACACATTGAAAGCAGTTCTAAGAGGAAAATTCATTGCTTGGAGTTCATTCCTCAAAAAAAGAAAAAACCAACAAATAAATGATCTCATACTTCATCTCAAAATCCTAGAAAAAGAAGAGCAAAACAACAGCAAAAGAAGTAGAAGGCAAGAAATAATTAAAATCAGAGCTGAAATTAATGAAATTGAAACAAAAGAAACAATTGAAAAAATTGACAAAACTAAAAGCTGGTTCTTTGAAAAAATAAATAAAATTGACAGACCCTTAGCCATGCTAACGAAGAGAAGAAGAGAGAGAACC
This sequence comes from Urocitellus parryii, assembly GCF_045843805.1. Classification (NCBI taxonomy): domain Eukaryota; kingdom Metazoa; phylum Chordata; class Mammalia; order Rodentia; family Sciuridae; genus Urocitellus; species Urocitellus parryii. The sequence goes on along the minus strand of NC_135541.1, from coordinate 84,409,239 downwards.
CAAATTACTAGCATACGGGATGAAAAAGGCAATATCACAACAGACACTACAGAAATACAGAAGATAATCAGAAATTACTTTGAATCCTTATACTCCAATAAAATAGAAGATAGTGAAGGCATAGATAAATTCCTTGAGTCTTTTGATCTGCCCAGATTGAGCCAGGAGGATATAGACAACCTAAACAGACCAATAACAATAGAGGAAATAGAAGAAACCATCAAAAGATTACCAACTAAGAAAAGCCCAGGACCGGATGGGTATACAGCAGAGTTTTACAAAACCTTTAAAGAGGAACTAACACCAATACTTTTCAAGCTATTTCAGGAAATAGAAAAAGAGGGAGAACTTCCAAATTCATTCTACGAGGCCAACATCACCCTGATTCCGAAACCAGACAAAGACACTTCAAAGAAAGAAAACTACAGACCAATATCTCTAATGAACCTTGATGCAAAAATCCTCAATAAAATTCTGGCGAATCGGATTCAAATACATATCAAAAAAATTATACACCATGATCAAGTAGGATTCATCCCTGGTATGCAAGGTTGGTTCAATATACGGAAATCAATAAATGTTATCCACCACATCAATAGACTTAAAAATAAGAACCATATGATCATCTCGATAGATGCAGAAAAAGCTTTCGACAAAGTACAGCATCCCTTTATGTTCAAAACTCTAGAAATATTAGGGATAACTGGATCATACCTCAACATTGTAAAAGCAATCTATGATAAGCCACAGGCCAGCATCATTCTGAATGGAGAAAAATTGAAGGCATTCCCTCTAAGATCTGGTACAAGACAGGGATGCCCTCTCTCACCACTTCTGTTCAACATAGTCCTCGAAACACTGGCCAGAGCAATAAGGCAGACGAAAGAAATTAAAGGCATAAAAATAGGAAAAGAAGAACTTAAATTATCACTATTTGCAGATGATATGATTCTATACCTAGCAGACCCAAAAGGGTCTACAAAGAAGCTATTAGAGCTAATAAATGAATTCAGCAAAGTGGCAGGATATAAGATCAACACGCATAAATCAAAGGCATTCCTGTATATCAGCGACAAATCCTCCGAAACGGAAATGAGGACAACTACTCCATTCACAATATCCCCCAAAAAAATAAAATACTTGGGAATCATCCTAACAAAAGAGGTGAAAGATTTATACAATGAAAATTACAGAACCCTAAAGAAAGACATAGAAGAAGACCTTAGAAGATGGAAAAATATACCCTGCTCATGGATAGGCAGAACTAACATCATCAAAATGGCGATACTACCAAAAGTCCTATATACGTTCAATGCAATGCCAATCAAAATCCCAACAGCATATCTTGTAGAAATAGATAAAAGAATCATGAAATTCATATGGAATAATAAAAGACCCAGAATAGCAAAAACAATACTAAGCAGGAAGTGTGAATCAGGCGGTATAGCGATACCAGACTTCAAACTATACTACAGAGCAATAGTAACAAAAACAGCATGGTACTGGTACCAAAACAGGCGGGTGGACCAATGGTACAGAATTGAGGACACAGTAACCAATCCACAAAACTACAACTATCTTATTTTTGATAAAGGGGCTAAAAGCATGAAATGGAGGAAAGATAGCATCTTCAACAAATGGTGCTGGGAAAACTGGAAATCCATTTGCACCAAAATGAATCTGAATCCCTATCTCTCGCCGTGCACAAAAGTTAACTCAAAATGGATCAAGGAGCTTGATATTAAATCAGAGACATGGCATCTGATAGAAGAAAAAGTTGGTTATGATCTACACGCTGTGCGATCGGGCTCCAAATTCCTCAATAGGACACCCATAGCGCTAGAGTTAACAAATAGAATCAACAAATGGGACTTACTCAAACTAAAAAGTTTTTTCTCAGCAAAAGAAACAATAAGAGAGATAAACAGGGAGCCTACATCCTGGGAACAAATCTTTACTCCACATACTTCAGATAGAGCCCTAATAACCAGAATATACAAAGAACTCAAAAAATTAGACAATAAGATAACAAATAACCCAATCAATAAATGGGCCAAGGAACTGAACAGACACTTCTCAGAGGAGGACATACAATCAATCAACAAGTACATGAAAAAATGCTCACCATCGCTAGCAGTCAGAGAAATGCAAATCAAAACTACCCTAAGATACCATCTCACTCCAGTAAGACTGGCAGCCATTAGGAAGTCAAACAACAATAAGTGCTGGAGAGGATGTGGGGAAAAGGGCACTCTTGTTCATTGCTGGTGGGACTGCAAATTGGTGCAGCCAATTTGGAAAGCAGTATGGAGATTTCTCGGAAAGCTGGGAATGGAACCACCATTTGACCCAGCTATTCCCCTTCTCGGTCTATTCCCTAAAGCCCTAACAAGAGCATGCTACAGGGACACTGCTACATCGATGTTCATAGCAGCTCAATTCACGATAGCAAGACTGTGGAATCAGCCTAGATGCCCTTCAATAGATGAATGGATAAAAAAAATGTGGCATTTATATACTATGGAGTATTATTCTGCATTAAAAAATGACAAAATCATAGAATTTGGAGGAAAATGGATGGCATTAGAGCAGATTATGCTAAGTGAAGCTAGTCAATCTTTAAAAAACAAATACCAAATGACTCCTTTGATATAAGGGGAGTAAACAAGGACAGGGTAGGGACGAAGAGCTTGAGAAGAAGATTTACATTAAACAGGGATGAGAGGTGGGAGGGAAAGGGAGTGAGAAGGGAAATTGCATGGAAATGGAAGGCGATCCTCAGGGTTATACAAAATGTCATATAAGAGGAAAGGAGGGGCAAGACAAGATAATACAAATGGAAGAAATGATTTACAGTAGAAGGGGTAGAGAAAGAAAAGGGGAGGGGAGGGGAGGGGAGGGGAGGGGAGGGGGGATAGTGGAGAATAGGACAGACAGCAGAATACATCAGACACTAGAAAGGCAATATGTCAAGCAATGGAAGGGAAACTGATATGATACAGCAATTTGTATATGGGGTAAAAGGGGGAGTTCATAATCCACGTGAATCAAACTGTGTAATATGATGTATTAAGAACTATGTAATGTTATGAATGACCAATAAAAAAAAAATAAAAAAATAAAATTGCTGAGAGCCACAGCCGAGTCTGTATGGCCCCTGGCATTTTGCCAACAGTATTGATTGACAGGCAAGGCGTTAATATCCGCCTCTGCCGCTACTTTTGAGTTCTAGCGCTAATTTTGAGTTCTCGCGCTATTTTTAGTTCTCACGGGGATTCCCCGGGAGTTCCCATTGGTTGGCGAAGGGCAGGAGGAGGGTTTTCCCGGGGAGATATGTCCGGCTGGGGGTTGCTGGAGGAGCCTCGTGGCTTTTCGGGAGGATTCCCCGGGAGCGTGTGTGAGGTTTCTTTCTTGCAGTAAAAAAATAAAGTCTGTTCTTGCTTCAGTGGCTTGTGATTTGTGCCCAGCCAGACTGCGGCATTAAATAAAATAAAATAAAATAAAATTATATTTGATTCAGAAAAAAAAAAAAAAAAAAAAACTTGGAATGGAACCACCATTTAACTCAGCTATCCCACACCTCAGTTTATATCCAAAAACTTAAAATCAGCATAGTATAGTGATGCAGCTACATCAATGTTTATAGCAGCTCAATTCACTATAGCTAAACTATGAAACCAACTTAGATGTCCTTCAACAGATAAATGGATAAAGAAAATGTGGTGTATATACACAATGTAATATTACTTAGCCTTAAAGAAGAATGAAATTATGGCATTTGCCAGTAAATGGATGGAGCTGAAGAATATCATGCTAAGTGAAATAAGCCAAACCCAAAAAAACAAAGGCCAAATGTTTTCTCTGATATGCAGATACTAATTCACAATGGAGGGGATGTGGGGCTAGGGAAGAATAGAGTTACTCAAGGTTAAGCAAAAGGGAGTGAAGGGAGGGAAAGGAGTTTGGGGGTGGGAAGGATAGAAGAATGATTTGGACATTATTACCCTATGTGCATATATGACTACATGACCCATGTGATTCTTTTTTTTTTTTAAGGGGTAACATAGACTTCTTCTGGGAGGGAGAAAGGGGCCATAGCTGGTATCCCAAGAAACGAGGTGTTCTGCCCTTTTTCTTTTAGAGAGAGAAAGAGAAATTTTTTAATATTTATTTTTTAGTTTTCAGTGGAACAACATCTTTATTTTATTTTTATGTGGTGCTAAGGATCGAACCCAGCGCCCCACGCATGCCACATCTCCAGCGTGACCGATGTGATTCTACATCATGTACAACCAGAAGAATGAGAAGTTATATTCCACTTATGTATGATGTGTCCAAGTGCATTCTACTATCATGTATAACTAATTAGAACAAAATAAATAAATAAAACAATATAAAGTTTCAATGATAGCATAATGCACCAGATGGTAAGTCACAGATGTGAGAAACATCATGCTATTGCTGAACAAATACATTTCCTTCAAAAACTTGAAACCTTGGTTTCTTCCTTGGCCAAACTCATCATTTCTTCTTTCCCTTAATTTGAACTTTCCTTCTCTCCAGGCTTCTCCATTGACTTTTCTTTTTCTAAGTGGATCTTTGGAGCCCTCCCTACAAGTTCATCAGATATACCCAAGCATGTATGAATCACAAACATTGACTTGATGTATACATAGACTGGAACTCCTTGTACTCAGTAATTCAGGAAAGAAATGACATAGGTAAATGACAATAGACATAAAGGGCCAAATTCAAGACATCTGTAGGATACGTAAAACAAATGTTAATAAAAGTTAAGAGGTACTTTTAATAATAAGGACTTTTACTTAATAAATTGAGTATTCTGCAAAAGCCAAAATGATAACTAGGAAAATCATGCAAGATATCGGCAGGATATGCAAAACAAATGTTAATAAAAGTTGAGAAGAAAATGGGGAACCAAAGATAACTCCCAGAATTGTGACTCTTTCACTGGCTGGATGAGGAGATTCCATTTTCTAAAACAGAGGTACAGGATGTTCCCAGGGGTAGGAGGAGGCAAGTGAGCTCAGTTTGTGTTCTCTTTAATATAAAATATTTGCTAGACAATGAGATGGAAATACATTTAAGTAAGCACTTAACTATATCGATAGAATATCAGGAGAGGTGGTTGGGCTTGACTGACAGGTTTGAGATTCTTCAAAATATAGACACAGTCTACATTGCAAAAAATCATGAGGTGATAAATAACATGGCTTCTGGAGACAGAACATCTGCATCTACACTTACTACTGGTTGGAACTTGAGCAAATTACTAGCCTTTCTGTGTCTATTTTCTAACCCATAAAATTGAAATAGTAAGTTACCTACCTCATTCCATCATGAAGATGAAACCATTTTGGTGGGAAGGGGGTACTTCGGATTGAACTCAGGGGCACTTGAACACTGAGCTACATTCCTAACCCTATTTTGTATTTTATTTAGAGACTGGGTCTCACTGAGTTGCTTAACACCTTGTTTTTTGCTGAGGCTGGCTTTGAACTTTTGATCCTCCTGCCTCAGCCTCCAGAGCCGCTGGTATTACAGGCATGCGCCACCACGCCCTGCCAGATGAAACCATTTTACTTGTAAAGTACTGTACAGCATATAATCAACATGATATGCAGATCTTTCAAATAAAAATTTTCTTCAAGGGGCTGGGGATATAGCTCAGTTGGTAGAGTGCTTGCCTTGCATGCACGAGGCCCTGGGTTCAATTCCCAGCACTGCTAAAAAATAAATAACTAAGTAAATGAAAGACTAATAAGTATTATAAAAAAGAAACTTTTTTCTTCAAGAAAGAGTGTATGAAACAAGAGATTAAAATATTTTTTTAAAAATGTAAAGAATCAATCAGCCATGGAGACTATCAATACTTTAAGGTGAGAATCAAGAAAGAGGCACTCTGGAAAGAGACTGAGAATATACTCCAGACAGTTTTTGTTGTTGTTGTTGTTGTTTTTGTTGTTGTTGTTTGTTTTTGTTTGTTTTCAGTCCTCAGGGCATGTGCATGCTAGGTAAGTAAGCACTCTACCTCTGAGCTTCATCCCCAGCCCAAGGGTTTTTTTTTGTTGTTGTTGTTGTTGTTGTTTTTGTTTTTGTTTTCCTTAAAAGACACCAAAATGAAGACATGGAGACAGAGAGGTGATGAAACATTCAGGGCTCCACTTCTGGTTCAAGATTCTCCACAGTTTTAGTAGGCAGGCTCTCAGATAATTTTAGAAGATAACATTTTTAGTTCTATAGGTGTAGATAGAAGGGAAGTATGTGCTTAGCTACATTAAGGTGGCAGGCAGGGGTGCCCAGAGTTTGTATACTTATAAAGAAGTTTTAGATTTAAGCAGTAATTGAATGTGTTGTATCGGGGAAAAAACACAGAATCTCAAGAGGAGTTACATTACTACTCTGACCATAAATAACCTACTTTATAGATTCTAGGTTGGATACTTAACATTCATAAAATAAAAGGAAATTCACTTAAGATATCAGAGCATTACTGATCAATTAATACTTTCCTAGACTTTACATGATCAGAAATCATAGATGCAAAATTAATACACCTAGCATGAAATCAAACTTTTATTCTTATCCCCATACCTAGTAATGCTCATACTGTGCTAACACCTTCAAAATGCAGGGACAAACATGAAAGAATAGTAGAGCTGGATGCAATGAGACACACCTGTAATCCCAGGCACTTGGAGAGGCTGAGGCAGGAGAAACACAAGTTCCAGGCCAGCCTCAGCAACTTGGCGAGACCCTCAGCAATTTAGCAAGACCTTCAGCAACTTAGCCCAAAATAAAATACAAAAAAAAAAAAAGACTGGTGATTTAGTTCAGTGGTAAAATACCTCTGGTTCAATTCCCTCATATTGGGTAAAAAAAAAAATAGTAGGTTCTTTACTGTTTATATTCACAACACTTCTGACACAAATGTGTAGGAGTTTCCCACACTGAGAAGTTCTACAATTCTTGCCAACACAAACTGGGTGTCCTACAATTCAATTCAGTTCTGACACTATCTACCTGAAACATCACATCCTACAAATTCAGGTCTCTGTCCCACATGACTGTCCCATTTCAGATATCAGTTGCAAGTCCCAGGTTGCCACTTGTACTTCTAACCAACCAGCTATAAATCAGGGATTCTTACAACCTCCTCCAATGTCCAGTAATTTCCTAGAATCTCGTGGGACTCAGAAAAAAAAATTACTTACCATTATCAATTTATTATAAAGGACACAAGTCAGGAACAGCTAAATGGGGTTGGGGAAGGGTATAAAGAAAAGTACAAAGCTTCTAAGCTCTCTCTGGGCACATTAGCCTCCCAGTAACTCCATGTGTTCATCAACTGGGAAGCTGTCAGAACCCCATTGTGCAGGGGGTTTTCTGGAGGTTCCAGTACATAGGCATAGTTGATAGCTCACTGGACATTGGTGACTGGACTCAATCTCCAGCCCATCTCTACTCTCCACAGGTGCAGGGGTACGGCTAAAAATTTCACATGGTTGGTTCTTCTGACAACCAGCCACCATCCCGAAGCTTTCTAGGGACCCACTAAGAATCCCCTTAGTAGCATAAGCTCAGGTATGGTTTAAAGGCACTTAGATAAAATAAAAGATCTTATAATCACACCTATCTTTCAGGAAATTCCAAGGGTTTTAGAAGTTCTGTTTCAGGACCCTGGGGCAAAGACCAAATATATATTTCTCATTATCACAGGTAGAAAAATAAGTCAAGGGATTATTTGCAAAAGGAAGTTTTCTTTATTTTTCCATTTATTTATGCCCTGAGAACATTTACTATAAATGGTATTTATTGAGTAACATGGGATCATGAGAGTTTTATTAAGTTTTAGATCATGTTCTAAATATGCAGTGTCTTAGTTTACATTCCCCAAGAAGCAGACTGTGAAACAAAGTTTCAAGGAATAACTTTTGGGGAGGTACAGGGAGCATTATCTGGGGAGTGGGGAAATGGGGTAAGAAAGGAAGACAGTCAATATAGGATGTGTCTTCAAGCCTGTTGACCACTGGGCATCTGAAACTTTTTCCCATGGGTACACTGAGTAATGGTGCAAAACCACTAGCCTCAGGTATACCTATCCCCACCCCCCACCTCAAGCACACACAAACAAAGGGTTCAGGGCTATGAAATTTATTTACCAACTCCCACCAGCCATTGGTTGTAGGCTGCTTCTATACTAATTTCCTGCACTTTTTTTTTAGATACTAGTTTTTTTATTATTATTAGTTGCTCAAAACATTACAAAGCTCTTGACATATCATATTTCATACATTTGATTCAAGTGGATTATGAACTCCCATTTTTACTCCGTATACAGATTGCAGAATCACATCGGTTACACATCCATGTTTTTACATACTGCCATACTAGTGTCTGTTGTATTCTGCTGCCTTCCTATCCTCTACTGTCCTCCCTCCCCTCCCCTCCTCTCCCCTCCCTTCCCATCTTCTCTTTCTACCCGATTTCCTGCACTTTTCTTTGGTGCATGCAAGATGAAAATGAAAACTAAAAAAACTCCTCAGGCACAGAAATCAGATATTGATGGATGGAGCTTGTACAAATCAAGAGAAGGGACAGTGTACAGTGACAAAAATAAAAGAGAATTAAAGGCAAAAATGAGAAGTGCCTTTGGATTTGTTAAATGGAATACTGTTTCTCTGCTGTCTTGAATAGCAAAGCCCCTTGGCATTTTTGTCTTCCCTATCAACTGTTCTCCTCAGCTCATTCTCTCTTGAACACGTTCCCAATCAGGCTTCTGTATGCACATTCTACCAAAAAAGTTTTTTTCAAAGTCACCAGTGACCCATAGATGCTAAATTCAATAGTCAATTTACTTGATATTTAACTCCATGTTTGCTTCCTCCTAATCACTTTTCCCACTTAGCCTCGATGACACTATGTCTCCTGGTTCCCCTTCTATTTCATTGACTCCTGCTTTTGTGCTTTGCTCCTTCTCATTTTTTCAACTGTTTAAAATTGGTGTACCTCAAGCAGGTGCAGGGGTACACTCTTATAATCTCATAATTTGGGAGGCTGAGGCAAAAGCAAGTTCAAGGCCAGCCTAAGCAATTTAGCAAGACCCTAAGCAACTTAGTGAAACCCTGTCTCAAAAAAAAAAAAAAAAAAAAAGAGCTGGGGATGTAGCTCAGTGGTAAAGCATCCCTGGATTAAATCTTCAGTACCAAATATATATATCTTTCTATCTATCTAATCTTTCTATCTATCTAATCTATCTATCTATCTATCTATCTATCTATCTATCTATCTATCTGTATTTGCATGCCCCAGAGCTCAGAGCCTAAATACTTCTCTATCTCGTCCACTTGTTTTATGACCTCACTTAGTCATAACTATGATTTATATGCTTCTTACAAGTATTCATCACCAAATCTGTCTTTCCACTTATTTCCTGATTTATATTTTATACATCCAACTTGACACTAGACATTTTCACTTGAATGTCTAAAGGCATTTCAAGGACTGGGATTGTGGCCTAGTAGGACAGCACTTGCCCGGCATGTGTGAGGCAAAGGGATCAATTCTCTGCATTGCATATAAATAAATAAATTAAGGTCCATCAACAACTAAAAAAACTAATTTTTTAAAAAAGGCATCTCAAACTTAGTGTGTCCTCCTAAATCCCTGATATTTCCCTAAAACTTGTTTATTGGGCTGAGGTTGTGGCTTAGTGCTAGAGCACTTGCCTTGTACATGTGAGACTCTGGGTTCAATCCTCAGCACCCACCACATAAAAATAAATAAATAAAATAAAGGTATTGTGTCCAACTACAACTAAAAAATATTTTTTAAAAAAACTTGCTTCTTGTACAATCTTCCTCATCTAAGTTGATAATTCCATCTTTACAGTGGTTTAAGCCCCAAGCATGAGATTCGTTCTTTTTTTAAAAAACTTTTATTTTATTTATCTATTTATTTATTTATTTTTATGTGGCGCTGAGGATCAAACCCCATGCCTCACATACACTAGGCAAACACTCTTCTACAATGCCACAAACCCCAGCCCTGGGATTTATTCTTGACTCCACTCTTTATGTCACACACTACATCTATCTTGTCACCTCTAACTTCAAAATGTATTCAGAAATGAAACAGTTCTCCAAGAAGTACCACCACATTCAAGTCACCATTCTCTGAAAAATTTCCACAATCTCCTAACTGGCTTCCCTCAGAGCAATCAGAAGGATCCTTTTAGAATGCTGCCAGATCACATCCTTTCTTAGCTCAAAACTCCTTAATAGTATTCAAATCATTCAGAATAAAAGGTAAAATCTTTAGAACTGTTTATAAGGCTCTAAATAACAGTTCCTCTTGACCCTTCCAAACCCACCTCCTATCACTCCGCCCCTTATTCCTATTCACTCCTGCCATATTGGTCCTTGAAGTTCCTTGAACATTCCAGACACTCCAAACCCCAGGGTCCTTACTCTGAATGCTCCCTATCCAGGGCTCACTCCCAGTAGGTCTTTTCTCAAGTGTCCCCTCTTCAGTGAGGACTTCCTTTACTATCCTTCTAAACTCAGAACCCCACTCTGCCAGGCGCATTCCCAATCTCCTTGATGGATGTTTCTCTATAGCTCTTTTCACTTTCTAAAATATTAGAATTTTACTTATTTATTTTATTATCTGTATCCCCTACTAGATTGTAAGTTCTACTCAGCAAGAATTTCTGCCGACTTTGTTCACTGCTGTGTCCTCAAAGCCAAGTACAGAATGTGGCATCTAGTGGTTCCCCCCAAAAAAATATTTTCATTAATTAAATAAGTTGCTTAATTAATTGAGCTGATTGATTTCATCAACTAACTAGCAGCAAACAGGACAAAAGTAAGACTGAAGTGATTTGGGATGTAACCGGAAGGTGAGGAATTCGAGACTGATTGGGAAAGCAAACTTTTAAGAACCTTAGATGAGGGCTGGGGATGTAAGTTAATGGTAGACGTTTACATAGCATGAGCAAGGCCTGGGTTCAATTCCCACCACCACAAAAAATTTTAAAAAATACTTAGATGAGAAGTTATGCAGGTTGTGAAAGTGTTGAAGGAAAAAGGGAATGTTTTATTTGAAGGCTGGTATCTTTAAAAACACTAGTGGATTGAAGAAGAGGTGGCCAATGAAGTTCAAGGCTGAGGGCAGAAAGAAAGTCCAATGACCTGAAAAAATGAAAAGGACAATATCAAAAACAAGGATCACCTCAGGTTCTAAGTCAGGGATCAGTAAACCTTGTCATAAAGGTCCAGATAGTAAGTATTTCCAGCTCTGCAAGCCACACAATCTGTGTTCCGACTACTCATCTCTGCCACTGTATTTCAAAAGAAGCCATAGTCTATACTTCAACAAATGAATATAGCTGTTTCCTAGTAAAATTTTACTTACAACGTGTGGCATGCCCATGGCTGTAATTTATCAACCCCAAATCCATGACAGGAAGAGGTAAGGCGCACAGTGTAATTAAGTTTGTGAATTAAATGGGCAAGTGATACAAATGGAACAGTTGTCTTATTACTTCTCTTTGTAAATTAGTGTCAGTGTTTCTGCTAAGAGAGAAGATATGAGACTAGGTAGGGGTTTTGTGCAATGATGAGTTAAGCTCCCAGGCCCTGAAATACCAACAGAAAGGAATGCAGGAAAAGGTTTTTCTAACTAGAGGAAATGTCAAGTGCTATATGAACATTCTTGGAGTATTCAGAGAATGTCAGGGTGGACAGAGCAGAGAAAATGAAGGGGAGAGGGTTGGAAATGAGCACAGGGAAGCAGTACAGCTAGGTAGAACCTGTAGGGTCTTAGAGAAGATATAGGCTTTGGTAAACTCTGGATTTTAATGGTATCCACACCTGTACAACAATATCCACATTCCTTATCAGTAACTCAAGGCCCTTCTCCTCCCTACCCACCACCTTGTAAGCCTGTCTCCAGCCATGTTCAATTGTATACCTGCCCTTTTCTATACCAAGTGGCTCTTTCTTCCCTGGACACATCCTGACCTTTACAGCTCAACATCTTCCACTATGCCACAGCTCTGGGAAGTCTGAAATGCCCTTTCCAAACTCCTCTTAGTCAAGTAGTTCATGTGCTACTTTTTTTTTTTTTTTTTTTGGTACTGGGGATTGAAGTCAGGGGCAGTCAACCACTAAGCCACACTCCCAGCCCTATTTTGTATTTTATTTAGAGACAGGATCTCACTGAGTTGCTTAGGGCCTCACTTTTGCTGAGGCTGGCTTTGAACTCGTGATCCTCTTGCCTCAGCCTCCTGAGACTCTGGGATTACAGGCGTGCGTCACCGTGCCCAGCTCATGTGCTACTTTTTTCACATTTGGTCCTTCCTCTTCTGTATTTCCCCCAAATTTCCCTCTTCTGTGTTTACCCAGAATTTTATGCATTTCTCCCTTTTGGTGTTCATTGTACTGCAATCTATAAGAGCATCTCAGCTCATGACTGCCATCCCCACCAGCTGTGCAATGTTTATTCTTTAAAATTTTCCCCAAATACACCACCTTGCACATATGAAACCCTCAACGCATTTTTTATTAAACATTTTATTTTTTTAATTGTAGGTGGACACAATACCTTTATTTTATTTTTATGTGGTGCTGAGGATCGAACCCAGTGCCTCACACATGCTAGGTGAGCGCTCTACCTCTGAGCCATAATCCCAGCCCTTGACACATTTTTTTAAGTGAAAAAGTGAGACATATCTGGAAAATGAGTAACCCAGCATGGTTGGAGCAAAGGATGCAAGAAATGTATTTAAAACAAGGAACTTAACAGCATTTCCCTCACCAGCCTGAGGCATTTGCAGGGTTGCAATACAAATCTATGCCTCCATCTCTGATCTTCCATCTGTAGTAAATAGGTCTAAAAGCGTTTTATAAAGCTATTAGTCTGTTGGGGTTGAAAAATGGAGCACTCAGATTTGTGGCAGAGGAAAAACAAAGGAAAAAAAAAAAAATATATATATATATATATATATATATATATAGAGAGAGAGAGAGAGAGAGAGAGAGAGAGAGAGAGAGATTTTCCCCTGATTTGTCCAAAGGTCAGACACTACTGGGGGCAAAATTTAAAATACTGACTTTCCAGTCAGACCTGTTTGAGTCTAGGCTCTGTAACTAACTGTAATTTAAGCTAGTTTCCAAACTTCAATTCTATCATCTGCAAAATGGAGATATTACTACTTTTACATACTGGGTAGAGATGCTAAAATGACATAATATAATATAAAATACCCAACCTTGCACATGGTCAAGACAATTGAATGCTAAATAACTATACATTTCCACAAAGTATCTAGTTACCATCTCTACAACCTTCTTTTGAAGATGAATTAGGTAAAAATTTTACAGATATAACAGCTGAATCAAAAGAAGGTGACATTTTCTATCTTTCCCTATAGGTTTATGGTCTGAATGAACTGTAAAGCTTAAATAATATAAAATGCCCTTAAATAATATAAAATACCCTTCTAAAGAAATCCAGGCCTTGTGGTGCATACTTGTAATCTCAGCCACTTGGGAAGCTGAGATAAAAGGATTGAACATTCAAGTTCAAGTTCAGTTTCAGCAATTTCGGGAGGCCCTAAGCAACTTAGTAAGACCCTGTCTTAAAAAAATAAAAAGGAGGCTGGGGTTGTGGCTCTGTTGTAGAGCAGGATTCGATCCTCAGCCTCACATAAAAATGAATAAGTATTGTGTCCATCTACAACTAAAAATATTTTTAAAAATGAAAAGGACTGGGGATGTAGATCTGTGGTAAAGTACCCCTGGAGTCAATCCCAGGTACCAAAAAAAAAAAAAAAAGAAAGAAAGAAAGAAAGAAATACAGAATTTCAGATAAAAATTATAACTTGACATATTACCTCTAATAAATTATTAGGAACTAGTTTAATTAAGCCTCTATTTGCATCTTAATGGGAAAAGAGCAGGGTAGGAAATTTTATCTGAAATAAGCCTAAGAGCTACAACACTAGGAAAATGTTTTCAGCTGTGTGTCCTTAAAAATCAAACTACATGGGCTGGGGTTGTGGCTCATCTGTAGAACACTCAACTTGTACATGCAAAACCCTGGGTTCGATCCTCAGCACCACATAAAAATAAATGAATAAAATAAAGGTATTGTGTCCAACTACAACTAAAAAATAAATTTAAAAAAATTCGAACTACATATTCTATTATATAGGTGGAAAGTGACATTGATTTTCCACTTTTAGAATTGTGAAATACAAAACCAGGATGTCACTAAGAACAATTAGAAACAAATTGATAAACAACCAGACTCCTGGAAGAGATCTTACTCTCTGGCCTCCATTCTTCTTCTTATTCCACTGCCTCTAGGAACCATAGCTTTTCACCTGAACCCTGAGACCAAAGAGAGAGAGCAGTTGATCACACGTACCTGAGTACCAGTTTGACTGCATTCAAACCCAGTTTAGCTGATTTCTTATCAGCTGTGTGTCTCATCCTGTAATCCCAGCTACTCAGGAGGATGAAGATAAGAAGTTTGAGACCACCCTGGCAACTTAGAGAGACCCTGTCTTAATATAGAAAATAAAAAAGGCTGTATATGTAGTTTGGTACCAGTTCCCAGTACCAAAAATAAGTAAATGAAATAAAATGTCTTGGGGCACATTTAAAATGCCAAAACCCACACATACCTCAAGACCTAAAACTTGATGTAACTTTATGTAACAACCTGTGTAACTTTATGGAAAATACACTTGTCTCCTCTGTAAAATGGGAAAAATAACAAAGCGGCTATGCAGATGAAGTGAAAGTGCATTTAATGCAGTCAGTTCTATACCTGGCACATTGCAATCAATAAATGATCCCTGCTATTATTATCACTATGTTTTTATTCAGTTTGACTATAAGTTCCTCAATTATCAAGAAGGTTTGCAGGCAATATGAAAGGACATTTCTGGAAGCAGATTGAATAACAGAAGACCCCCTACAAGACTTTCTGAAGATTCTAAAATATAAAGTTACACTACTAAACTACTGACTGACCTTGAATTTTTGAGATATTTAACCTCTCTGTGACTTTTAAAAGATGAAACACACACACAGAGGCAACCATATTCTACTCCAAGATTCAGAGACATCATGAATGAAATAGTGTCTGTGAAACTTACTGAATCATATGAGAAATAAGTAATATACTAATTTCAATAATATGCAAGAAAAAAGAATGCTTACCCACAAAAATATCTTTACCAGCTAGCCCCCCCATTTCAGGTGATAATAGTTAAAAAAATAATAATAATCAACATCCTTGAATTTAACCAACTGTTCCTAAAACTATTACTGGCCCAGTATATAAAGGTATCTTCACTCACTATCAGCCAAACAGATATGAATTTTAGATAAATTATTCTTTCAAAAAATGCTTTGGGGCCAAGTGCAATGGCTCATACCTGTAACCCCAGCTACTCAGGAGGATGAAGAAGATCGAAAGTCTGAGACCAGCCTGGCAACTTAGTGAGACCCTGTCTCAATATAGGAAATAAAAAAAGCTCAGTACCAATCCCCAGTACCAAAAATAAGTAAATGAAATAAAATGTCTTGGGGCACATTTAAAATGCCAAAATACACACATACCTCAAGACCTAAAACAAAAAAGAAAGAAAGAAAGAAAGAGAGAGAAAGAAAGAAACAGCCCATCTTGGAGATAATATACATATATATGAACAAGTTATTTCAGAAACTTACAGGGATCACTCACTTCACACTGACCTGTGATTTGTGGGGCCCATACTTCCTCTTCTTCGTAAGGATATCCTCCTGGGCTGTAAGGACCCCACATATTCTGAGTTATCGGTGCATTCTTCTGGATGGCACAGGCCTGTTGTACTCAGGTGAGAAGACAGAAGAATTCTGCCCTATCACATGGGCAGACGTGGTGTTCGATTACCTTCTATCAGTTAAAATATGGGGTTAAAGAACTGGATCAAGTTACAGTCTGGGAGTCTCTAGCACAGTAATACAAGTAAAGATATGGATGACACTGGACCGCAGCTTTCAGAAAAAAAAAAAAAATTTTTAATGAAAAGTGCCATCACATCCTAAAATTTTTTTATCAGAAACTGCCCAGAAGCTCTTAGTAAAGCAGAAGTATAAAATAATGAAAAGTAAAACCAAATTAATAACATGTAAAATAATGAAAGCTGACTGCCTATTAGCTTTCTTCTGCTATTTATAGTATTGTGTGGGGTTCCCTTTGTGTCAACACAGCCATAGCTGAATTAGATATGACTAACAGTTTTGGTTGATTCTGTTTAATTGGGTCAGATTAACATGCCAGCTGCACAATTATGTGACAGAGCCATTAATTAATCACATAAACTAGATGTTGATATTTTAAAAATGTAAAATGCTGTTTTCCCAAATTTGGGTTGAATTGTGCACCATTATGTCAACCTGTCTTTTCCTTCAGGTTTCCAACAGAAGCCTGTGACCCACAACAAATCATAAGCAATTTCTTATAAGCTAATGAACAGCTAAAAGGAGGGCCTGACATCTGAGCTAGGGATGCTGGTTGTGGTGGTAAGGAGAGAGGAGTCAGAATTCCTGGGTTCAACAGGAACCCCTGCTCTGCCACTTATCGGCAATGAGATCTTGGGCACAACTTTTGTTGTTGTTGTTTTGCAGTACTAGGGATTGAACCTAGGGCCTGACACATGCTAGGCAAGTGCTCTGCCCCTGAACTACATCCCCAGACTTTGGACATTTCTCCTTCTCCTTCTTCCCTTCTCCTTCTCCTTCTCCTTCTCCTTCTCTTTTTTGTACCAGAGATTGAACCCAGGGGCATTTAACCAGCTCCAACCTTTTTTTAATATTTTATTTAAAGACAGGATCTCATTAGGTAGAGGAAAGTGATGGGAGGGAGAGGGTGTGTTGTGGGGATAGAAAAGATAGTAGAATGAAACAGACATTATTACTGTGTATGTATGTGACTACATGACCAATGATTCTACAACATGTACAATCAGAAAAATGAGAAATTATATCCATCTAAGTATGATGTAAATGCATAAGTGCATTCTATTGTCATGTATAACTAATTAAAACTAATAAATAAATAAATAAATAAATAAAGACAAGATCTTGTTAAGTTGCTGAGGCTGGCTTTGAATTCACAATCCTCCTGCCTCTGCCTCCCAAACTGTTGAGATTACAGGTGTGCGCTGCCACGCCCAGCTAGACAAGTTTCTTTCTTTCTTTTTTTAATATTTTTAATTTGTCAATGGACCTTTATTTTATTTATTTGTATGCGGTGCGAGAATTAAACCCAGGCTTCATATATGCTAGGCAAGCACTTTACCACTGAGTCACAACCCCAACCCCTAGACAAGTTTCTTAACCCCACCAAACCTGTTAATTCGTCTCTAAATTAGAACTAATAATAAAAATGAGATATTCAACTGAAAATGTTACCATAATGTCTGCCACATAGTAAGGGCTCAGTGAATGCCAGGATACTTTCATTAGCAATAATAATAAGTACTAAAGGAAACCTTTCTGATAGATGCTCTCTCAGAAGCATTTGGATTGACACACACTCTAGCCAGAGATTCTCAACCTTGATTCTACTGACATCTTGGACTCAATAATTCTTCATTATGGGGGATTCTTCTGTACACTGTAGGACATTCAGCAGCATCCCTGACATCTAACGATCTTGTAGCACTTTCATAGATGTGACATCCATAAATTTCCTTAGACAACGCCAAGGTAGACAATCAACACCAAGGTCTGATGGCGGGGGAAGGAGTGGCAAAATCACCCCAGTTTGAGAACCATTGTGGAGTTCCAATAGCTGCTGTTAAAGATTTATCGTCTTTGTTATATCATTCTTGCCTAATTGTCCTATGTAAATGATAATAAATTACACACTCAAAAAAATCTGCCTTAAAATTACTTCTTCCCTTGTTCTTAATTAAACTCTGTCAAGATAATCTTTCCTGTTTCCCTCCATATTCTCAGTGCCAGGCACACAATGAATGAATGAACGAATACACTTTGGAACATTTTTATTTTGTTAAACAATTGTGAGCAACATTTAGGTTTCCTCTTCATTGTTTCACAGTACTGGGGATTGAACTCACAGGCTCTCAACCATTAAGTTACATCCCCAGTTCTTTTTATTTCTCTATTTTGAGACAGGGTCTTAACTTACTGAGGCTGGCCTCCAACTTGCATTTCTTTTGCCTCAGCCTCCCATGTTGCTGGGATTACAGGCTTGCACCAACTCACCCGCCTAGGTTTTCTCTTTCTTTGATTCCAATCTAAACACAAAGGAGATAAAGACTGATCATAACCCATTCACACACCATGAGGAAACATGTCAAGTTGGCCCAGCTGAATCAAGTTTGCAATAGGAAGGGAAGGCAGAGCACCTTTCCACAGATCTTCAGGGCATTCAGCCCGAGGCTGCACACAGATCATCTCCAGGAAACAGAACAAGGACCTGGGTGGAGTGGGGCAAGGACCAGAGGTTTAGAATAGGAAATGATCTGGAAAAATCCCACAGGCAGGCAGATATAATTCTGGCTGTTTCTGCCAACTTACAATATGGTCAAGAGGGAATGAGAGCCAGATTCTGTCATCTGTTATTTTGAGTTAACCCTTTCAGTTTTATGTCCATTATTACTTTTAATAAATATACTCCCTTTTTCTCTGGGTCAATGATAAACATGCTGACAAAACTTTTTCTTAGAAATTACTATTATTTTAGCAATGGCCCATTCAATGAAGGTATTTACTTATGTAGAGAACAACTTAAATATACTACAAAATATCACACAAGTTGGGAAGCTTGGCAAAGAGAATTATCAAGTTAACATCACTTCTACTATTTCCATATGAACCAAAAAAATGATGCAACTGTACCAGGTGATTGCATGATATTTCCAAAGCACACAAATGAGGATTCTTAAATCCCTAGTTATTTGCTCCTGAGATATAAGTTGGTAAACAAATACACAGCAATCTAAGTCATGTCAGTTACATTCACTGTTTCCTTTATACCCAGTGTACAAATTAATCATTTACTCAATTTTGATTCAATTACAAATTATTTTCTTTTTTTTTTTAATTTTGTGCCATTTATTTTGCAAAAGTGAGTGGAGTCGTGGTGATAATAAAAGCTTATAGCCATATGAAAGACATTTCTTCTATGGCCAGGTATTAGTAAAAGTCATATACTTTCCCTAAGAAAAAAGAAGGCTTTTTAGGGGATGAAAGAGTCAAAGAGAATAACTAGGAATATATGTTTTCTGTGTGTGCTCTCTCTCATCCAACGAAGGGGGTCCACAGAACAGGGTAGAGAAGAGTGTGGCTGCAGAGTCACAAATCAAGACCTCCAGAGACCAAGCAGGTAGCAGGTCTGATTTTATTGCGCAGTTACCATGTATATATACTCAGATAGTAGCTAAGCAGATTACAGGCAGCTACCAGTGCAATTTCTAGCAAACTGTCTTGCAGCAACCAGTCGAGGAGCAGGCCGGTGGAGCAAGTTTAGGGACTGCAACACATGGCCTCACACCCAGGGCTGTGTGTACTGGGTAAGCGGTTTGCAGCTCACATGCCTAGCACTCAGGGAGTGGCCTGCCACTCAGACACCCTTGACTTATGCCATGTGTGCAGTTCTCCCTGCACTGGTTCCCACAGCTTCCTTTTTCACTTTCACCAGGAATCCTAGACCAAACTTGAAATTCAATTCTAGTGGTTCATTTAAAAAAATTTTTTTAAATTTGTTTTATGACAACAAGATGCATTACAATTCATATTACACATATAGAGCACAATTTTGCATATCTCTGGTTGTACACAAAGTAGAGTAACATCCTTTGTGTCTTCATACATGTACTTAGGGTAATGATGACCATTGCATTCCATCATCTTTCCTACTCTATGCCCCTTCTCTTTTTTTCCCTCCCCCTTTCCCCTTTGCCCTATCTAGAGTTAATTTAATCCTCCCATCCCTCCCTCCCACCCTCCACAGCATATTATGGATCAGCATCCTTAAATCAGAGAAATCACTCAGCATTTGGTTTTGGGGGATTGGCTAATTTCACTTAGCATTATATTCTCCAGCTCCATCCATTTACCTGCAAATGCCATGATTTTATTCTCTTTTGATGCTGAATAATATTCCATTGTGTATATATACCACATTTTCTTTATCCATTCATCTACTGAAGGGCATCTAGGTTGGTTCCACAGTTTAGCTATTGTGAATTGTGCTGCTATAAACACTGATGTGGCTGTGTCCCTGTAGTATGCTATTTTTAAGTCCTTTGAATACAGACCTAGGAGTGGGATAGCTGGGTCAAATGGTGGTTCCATTCCCAGTTTTCCAAGGATTCTCCACCACAAGAATTAATATCAAGAATCAATAAATGGGAAGGATTCAAACTAAAAATCTTCTTCTCAGTGAAAGAAACAATCAGTGATATGAATAGAGAGCCTACTAATTGGGAACAAATTCTTACCACATGCAAGTCAGATAGAGCACTAATCTCTAGAATATATAAAGAATCCCAAAATCTTAACATCAAAAAACAAATAACCCAATCAATAAATGGGCCAAGGAACTGAATAGACACTTCTCAGAAGAAGATATACAATTAATCAACAAATATATAAAAAATGTTCAACATCTCTAGATATTAGAGAAATACAAATCAAAACTACTCTAAGATTTCATCTCACTCCAGTCAGAATAGCAGCTATTAAGAATACAAACAAAAATAGTGGTTCATTTTTTACTTTTACACCTGGACATGACTTTCTACTCTAATTTTTATTTCTCTAGGCCAAATTCCTTATTTGTAGCTTACTGTTTTATGGGCTGTGTTTATTATAAATCACCCCAATTACTTTGTGAAATGAAGCAAGATATGAATAAAAATTAAACAAAACAGTGATCAAGCCAGGCGTGGTGATGTGTAATTGTATTCCCAGTGACTCTGGAGGCTGAGGCAGGAGGATCGCAAATTTGGGTTCAGACTCAGCAACTTAGCAAGGTCCTAAGCAACTTGGTGAAAACTTATCTCCAAAAAAAAAAAGGACTGGGGATTTGGCTCAGTGATTAAGCACCTCTGGGTTTAATCCCCAGTATAAATAAATAAATATATATATTTTTTAAAAAAGGCAGGATCAGCTTAGAAATAGTCAAAGACTATAATTAAAAAAAAAACACAAGGACTAGTCAAAGAGTATAATTTTTTTAAAAAGACATAAGAATTAGGAAGTTTACAATAACATTCCCCCCCCCTTTTTTTTTCTATTTTGATTTTTGAGACCTTTTTGATTTTGAGAATTTCTAATAAACGCCTCCTCTCCCTTGGAGGGTTAATATTGAAGGCTTTATTACTTTGCTGCTTACTAAGGATCAGCTTATATGTATAGGACTTTTACACATAGGGTACTATCAAGAAAAGATACAGGAAGAGCAGGTAAGAAACTGGCAGGGTGAATCTCACTATATAATTTTTAAATGAGACTTCTGCAGCCACAAAAATCAACCAGAGAATATTTTATCATTTTTTTGTGTTGTTATACCCAGCATGTCAATCATAGTGATTGCCTACTTACATCGTACTTAAGAAGGGGCACCCCCAGCAGCCTCACTTTCTCTCAGCAAGAGTTAGCAGTCAGCCAGAGGGCAGTCAACCCTCCGTTCCTTGCTAGCCTAAGATACATGCACAAGATTTGCTATTTAGCCAATTCAGTATTGGATCCCAAACTAGGTGGAGCCATTACTACAATCCTATACTACTAAAAACGTTTTCCCTTATTAAGTCAGAACAGTCAGATCTAAGCTAATACAAATCTCTACTCTTTTTTTTTCATATTTTGAATAATACATGAATATGGTTCAAAATTTAAGAGATTGTAAAAAGTGTGTATCCCTTTCTCTCCTACACAGGACTATTCAGTTCTCTACCAAAGGCAACATTGTTGCTAATTTCTAAATAGCCTTCCAGAAATTTTCTATTAATATATAGATATGTATAATATGTTACAAGCTAGAAAATTGAATAATCCTCAATGTTTTCCTTTCCTTCCACCTAACCCATCTAGTTAATTCCAAAGTCTTAAATTCAATTTGAAAAATCTTGTGACTATTATCCTTTTCCATTTATATTATTGTGTCAGCATCTGCTTATCTCCCTGACTCTACTATAATCTCTCATTTTCACATAACTGCCAGAGTAATCTTTTCTATTCTTGTTGTTGAACATATTAAGAAATATGATGCATATGTGTATAATATAAATATAGTATACTGACTGTCTTAGTCTGTTCTGCCTGCTATAACAAATTATGGTGGGTTACTTATGAACAACAGAAACGAATTGCTCAGAGTTCTGGAGGCTAAAAATTTCAAGATAAAGGACAAGTCATATTCAATGTCTGGTAAGGGTTCATTCCTCACAGACGGTTACTTTTTGGTCCTCTCATGATAGTGGGACAAAATGAACTAGGTTTCAACATATGAATTGTTGGGGGGATGCCAACATTCAGACTGTAGCACATACAAATGGCATACAGTAATTACATGTGCATTTTGTATAATAAAATAGGATATTTCCTTGCCTACCACCCAGCTTAAGTCATAGAACACGACTTTGGAAATGAGTACCAACCCTTGGGAAACCTATTTTTCCCCCATTTTTTGCTCACGTTTTAATGTTCTGTTTTTAGGTGTATACACATTAAGGATTTGTATGTAAGACATTTGTATGTAAGACATTTGTATGTCTTGGATAAATGACATCTTTGTCATTATATTATGCTCCTCTTTATTTCTCTGATAATTTTCCTTGCTTTGAAGTCTCTTCCATCTGAAATTAATGTAGTTATTTTTGCTTTATTTTTGCTTTCTTTTAATAATAGCATGGTGTATCTTTCTCTATCCATGTATTTTCAATCTGTGTCTTCATATTTATAATTGGGTTTCTTTTTTTTTAAAGAGGGGAGAGAGAGAGAGAGAATTTTTTAATATTTATTTTTTAGTTTTTGGCGGACACATCTTTGTTTGTATGTGGTGCTGAGGATCGAACCAGGGCCCCGCACGAATGCCAGGCGAGCGTGCTACCGCTTGAGCCACATCCCCAGCCCCTATAATTGGGTTTCTTGCAGACAATATATACCTGGAAATTAGTTTTGATTCACTCTTTTAACAGGTGAATTTATTTTTTTTTAAGAGAGAGTGAGAGAGAGAGAGAGAGAGAGAGAGAGAGAGAGAGAGAGAATTTTTTTTTAATATTTATTTTTTAGTTCTCAGCGGACACAACATCTTTGGTGGTATGTGGCGCTGAGGATCGAACCCGGGCCGCACGCACGCCAGGCGAGCACGCCACCGCTTGAGCCACATCCCCAGCCCTTAACAGGTGAATTTAGATCTGTCTTTTTTTTTTTTTTTTTATGAGGGAGTGGCGAGCCTTTCTCAGAAAGGCCGTTGGGCAGGTTCGATCCTCAGCACCACATACCAACAAAGATGTTGTGTCCGCTGAGAACTAAAAAATAAATATTAAAAAAAAAATTCTCTCTCTCTCCTCTCTCACTCTCTCTTTAAAAAAAAAAAAAGAAGGTAATTAAAAAAAAAACTTTTTCTTAAGATGCTGGCTATTGTTTAAGATGGCTGGATGCTAAGCAAGGACCCTACAATTAGTTGATAAGGAAATCAGTAAGAAGTGACAACTATTCTAAGGTGTAAGGTGCTTGCTTAGCCTCTGGGTGGCCATCCTAAGTCACAGCCACCATTTTCCTGCCCAAGGGCATATTACCACACCCTCATACAGCCCCACCTTTAACCACTGCATTCTTTCCCGCTCAAGGGTGCATCAACCCCACCCTTAATCACCCACCTGAGGACCCACCCCCGAGCCTCCCCCATAAAAGCCCCAGAACTCAAGCCTGAGTTGCCTCTCTGTTTTAAACTCTCTGTTGTGAATCTCTACCTGGTCTAGATCTGTCTTTTAATGGGTGAATTTAGATCACTGATACTCAAAAGCAGTCATTGATAATTTTGGATTAATTTCTACCATATTTGTTACTGTTTTCTATTTGTTTCCCTTGTTCTTTGTTCCTGTCTTCATCTTCCACTCTTCTTCTGCTTGTTGCAGTAGTAATTAACACTATTTTTACCTGTTATTCTATTTTCCCTCCTTCCCTATTTGTGATCTCTTCAAAATTCCTATCTTCCTTCCTTCTCTCCACACCAGACTAATCACTTTTCTATATGTTAGATTCCCCATTATCTTGAAATCAATAAATTAAGTGTATAGCTTTTTATCATTTTGAAATTTTATGAAGTATACTATGTCTTTGTGACCTGACCTCTCAGTTCAAAATTGTTTTGGTATATATTCATGTAGTAGTGACCACCCTTTCTTCAGACATTCTTCTCATTATGCACATTTGAATTGTTTGCAATTTTTAGTCTATTTCTAATAATACTCCTATAAACATTCTTGTATATACATCTTTTTAAAAAATATTTAATTTTTAATTATAGGTGGACACAGTGTCTTATTTTACTTTATGTGGTGCTGAGGATCAAACCCAGCGCCTCATACATGCCAGGCGAGCACTCTACCTCTGAGCCACAACCCCAGCCCAACATTTTTGTATATACATCTTGATGCACATATACAGGAATCCAAAGGTTATACTTGAAGCAGAGGACATTTGGATTGTAGAATATGTACATCTTCAAGTATGCTGACTAATATCAACTTGCGCTCCAAAGTGGTACACTAACTTACATTTCTACCAACAGTACGTGAGAATTCCAGTCTTCTGTTTTCTTGCCAACACTTCAGATTTAAAGTTTTTTGCCAAACTCTGGGACAGTAATATGGTATTTCACTGAGATTTTCACTTGCATTTCCATGATGTGATCAAGAATCTTTTTTATTTAACTAAAAGGTTGACAGTTTTATTTTCACATTTCACAATACAAATGAAAGCTACACACTTTTGGTCCCATTTCTCTGTTCCAAAATTATTTTTTCTTTGATAGGAAGAAGGCACAAGTTTTCCTTTTCATGCAATTAGAAAATGCCCAGAGTCACAGCACTAAGATCTCCTGGTGAAGTAGAACAAGTAATATAAAACTGATCTGAGGAAGCCTCCCTTGATTCCCAGCCTCACTGGAGAGGAGGAAGAGGAGGAAGAGAACCTCTCCACTAGTTAGGCCAGTTACCCTAATCTGGTCATTCATTGCACATTGTACACACATATTGAAATGTGGCACCATACCCTATAAATATGTATATTGTATACACATTTACTATATGTCAATTTAAAATAAAATAAATTTTTAAAAAAGAGACCTCCTCTCTGTTCTTGTCTGCTCAAATCATTCCTTGTCTAATGGGCATCATTGTGGATTAGGCTCAAAGACTCATCCTGCACTGGCATCACTAGCATGTGGCCTCCCATGGGTGGCTCATTCCAGGAGCAGGCTCCACTGGCATCATCCCAGGAGGAGGAGGGGCCATCATTGGCATCAGGAAAAGTTATGACATCATCAAGGTGAAGAGGACCTGGGAGACTCGGGGTAGGTGAGGTCACAGGCCAAGCAGGAGGAGGAGCTTTCTTTCCTTGCTGAAATTCAGTCACTGTCTGTTTGTCCATCAGGTTCTGAGCCTGGTCTTCCACCCATTTCTAATAGTAGTCTTTCATATTCTTTTTGTATTTCCTACCACTGTCATGTCTTTCTCCAGATAGAGAGTCATGGGTGAGGTGGGTCTTACAATAGTCACAGTAAAACTTGGGCATGTTGCTCTGCAGGTTGTTGGCCAATGTGTTCTATACTACCCAGAAATGACAGTCAAGCATCCTTCTACAACTCTTGTGTAGTATCCCTGCTGCCTCCTACAGTATTTACTTGTACAATCTTTAATATCATTAATTTCTATTATGATTTCTTCTTTAAATTGTGGATTGATTTCCAAATGTATTGTACTTTAAAAGCAGCTTTTTGTTATTGATTTCTGACTTAAAATTATTGATGTCAGTGAATGTTTTCTATCTGGTACTCATTCTTTGAAAACTTTAAAGTTTTCTGTGGACAAATACATGGTCAATTTTCAAACACGTCCATGTCTACTTGAAAAGAATGTGTATTCTCTAATAATGGAAATTTACCATGCACTTACAGCAGGAAAGGGGAAGTGAGAACAGGAAGAAAATTAACTTCTTTGGTCTCATAACGTTGTTTAGCTACAGCCTTTCAATTTTCTTATACTTTGCAGGTAGTAGCTAATCTGAAGATTAATAATACACTCATCAGCCTTTGTCTACGCTGATTGGCTATGTACCAGATGACATTCGCATTTAAATACAGTCTTTCCAGTCACTTTAATGTTTCCCAGTATTTCTAACTACTATTCTCCCCACTTCCCTCAATTTAAAGGAAAGAACTCTTCTTTTTCTACTCAAAGGCTAATTCTCCAACTATGTCTTTAATTTCTTTTTCCTGGCTGCTAATGTAAGACCTTGACCTTGCCTATTGTTAATTCTCTCCTCCTGTCTTCAATCTCACCATTTGTATTGACTTCTGTTCAGCCTACAAACCGACCAATCCAATTATCCACTACTCTAAAAATTTCTCTCCAAGGGAGTGCCGCTTTTCTCTGAAAACAACAGAGGGCCCTTCCCCCAGAATCTGCCCTTCCCTGAGAAATTTGTCTTAATGATTTCAGTACTGGGGAGCCACTTAGAGAAGACTCCTCAGGGATCACACTGTAAGTTCTCCCTTGATCTTGGAAGAGAGAGGGTAATTTTTCTGAGTTCCAAGGCAATTCACTGGCAACTTTCTCCTTAAAGAGAGAGAAAAAAAAATACTTCTGACAGAGCACCCAGAAAATTCATCTCCACCATTTCAGTAATTTTGTGGAATTTGTGAAACAGCAAAAAGGAATAGAAAGAACTAGAACATTAGAAATCTAGGTGGTGGCATCTCCGTGGTAAAGACAAAAAAGGTTACTGAAACATTCCTTCTAGTTGGAATATTAGTTCTGATATTAGTTCTGATAGAAGGAAATAACTTTTGAGAAGAGTTATTTGTTTTGTAGTTCATCATACCCACATTTGTACACAAGTTTTATATGAAAATATGTAAAATAAAGTTTGAAGGGATACCCCTGATTCCCTAATGGTTTATTCTGTGACCCTCAGGCTGTTTGTTTTCTATGGTATCCCAAATTAACAGCTACATCCACTTGAATTACAAATATCCAAAACATTAGCAAAACAGTACCCCACATTGAAACAAAGATATAAAGTGGTAAGAGTTGGGTTAGTGTATAAGGAGAGCAAAGCTAATAACTCATTCAATTTTATTCCTTCTCATCTTGTATTTTCTTCTATCTCAGCCAATCTAAATATTTGGGTAGAATGGATTTTGGTAGACTCTGGAGAACTAGAAAAAAAAAAAAAAAAACTCCAATAAGAAAACTGTGGCCCTATTACCTAGTATAGAACCCAGCACAGAATAGGGCCTCCATAGTCATTCATTGAGTAGCTATTGAGTGCTTCCTGTGTTCCAGATACTATTCAAGACAATAAAAATATATCATAAAAAAAAAGAAGAAAATAAGCAATTGCCAGGAAATTCCATGAGGACTTTCCTACTGCTTAACCTTGATTTTTGCATCAGAGGATTTTTTAAAATATTTTTTTTTAGTTGTAGATGGATACAATATCTTTATTTAATTATTTTTATGTGGTGCTAAGGATCAAATCCAGTACCTCACACATGCGAAGCAAGCGCGCTACCACTGAGCAACAACCCCAGCTCTGCATCAGAGGATTTTATCATGTTTCTCTCTGAACTGGACCCAGGCTGCAGACATCCTGTACACTACTGGTTGGTATTTTATCAACTGGCACAAGATTTAGAGTGGGCTGCTATCTCTCCAGCTACCCCTATCTTGCTGCCCTCAAAAAACAAAAAATAAAAAATAAATACAGGAGTTCTCTATTGATAAGAATTTTGCTATTAACTTTAGGGAAATTAAAGGAGAAATACCAAAGGAAGAAATGATAAGAGTGTTACAAAGATTAAGTAATCAAACTTATAGAACTTTCAAAAGAAGTAATCAAACTTATGGAACTTTCTGAGTCTACTGTTGAGATGGAAACCTGGATGGAATTTTAGAGGATTCTTGCTTCTTTAGAGAATGCACTAAACTTCTTGCCTCCTTTGTGCTTTTATCTGAGGAGGAAATGTGCTGAACCCTCCCATATAATGCTCTTTCCAAAATATTCAATCAGTGCAGAATAACAGGTGATACTCTTTCTATTATACTATACCTTCACATCTTTCAAGAATAATCAACTCAGGGCTGGGGTTATAGCTCAGCAATAGAGTACTATTTGGGGCCCTGGGTTCGATCCTCTGTACCACATAAAAATTAATAAAATAAAGGTATTGTGTCCAACTACAACTAAAAAATAAAATAAAACAAAATAATCAACTCATACTAATATTTGATAGCCTGGCTTTAAACAGCCAGCAAAGATGATGATGAAAGGACAATGAGCACATCCAAGCAAAACCTTCTTTTCCCCAATTATCTATGTAAGTGCTGTATGTTTAGTACTTCTGCAGCCTCTTGGCCAAGTTCTGTCAACTACATCCAAAATAACAGCCATGGTTCTGGAAGTGGTGGTACAAGCCTATAATGCCAGCAATTTGGGAGGCTAAGGCAGGAGGACTGTAAATTTGAGGCCAGCATCAGCAACTTAGTGAGACCCCATCTCAAAAAGGGAAGGGGGCATACTGAGGATCTAGGTCAGTGGTAGAGCCCCTCTGGGTTTAATCCCCAGCACTACAAAAAACTAAAAAATAAAAACAACAAATAAATAAAAAACAAACAAACAAACAAAAAAAAACCCAAAACAGAGATTTAGTTTTGGTGTCCCACTGTCTGGATCTGCAATACTGAAATATGGTTCTGCTACTTACTAGTTGTATGACCTTGAGCAAGTTATCTCTTCATTTATTTATTTGTTACAATGGGGTATTCTAAATATTAGATGAATAAATATATGCAAAGCCCTAAGAGCAGTCAGTGTCTGCATGCAGTAAGCACTAAAGAGTGTTTAAT
This sequence comes from Urocitellus parryii, assembly GCF_045843805.1. Classification (NCBI taxonomy): domain Eukaryota; kingdom Metazoa; phylum Chordata; class Mammalia; order Rodentia; family Sciuridae; genus Urocitellus; species Urocitellus parryii. Next base: position 84,380,051 of record NC_135541.1, on the reverse strand, counting down.
ATTACTTTAATTTACATCTATATTAGCTTTATTTTGTAACTATATTTTCTGAAAGTCATTTTTAATCCCAACAGCTTTGATCTCTAATTGGATATATTACAGGTGGCAAAAGAAAAAGGAACATTTTTATTTAAAAGGCCTCTGAGTTTTGTGTTGAATAAATGTTCATTATCAAATAGACTAGATTTAAATTTGCTTTACCTTCAAGTTAAATAAACTCTACTCCATGTACAATAAGAAAAATATAATGCTTATCTTCTGGAATTGCTTAGCTTAAACATTAATATCTACCGTAGGAAGGACCAAAATACCTACACTAGTTCTCTTACAACCAAAACTGAACACAGGCATCTCTTTCTTGAGATGAATTGATTGATTGATTGATTGATTGATTGAGGTTCCAGGACTAGACCCCAAGACCTCACACATTCTAAACCTGAGCTCTACCACTGAGCTACTTTCCCAGCACTTAAGAACCTTTTTAATGATTTTTGGACAAACAATTCTAAATATATTTCACTCTAGGAAGTTATCAATAATTTCCTATTTGTGTAAAGCTTGGCGGCTCACATCTGTAATACTAGCTACTTGGGAGACTGAGGCAGGATAATCTCAGGTTCAAGGCCAGCCTGATCAACACAGTTAGACACTGTCTTAAAATTTAAAAAATGAAAAGGGGTAAGTATTAAGCTCAGTGGTGGAGCATCCCTGGATTTCCAAGTACTAATTCCAAGTACCACAAATAATAATGATAATAATAATACCTTCCTAGTTGCAAAATCCATTGGTGGCTTCTCAGTTGTTATTCTTCTTGGTAAAGCTTCAGTAGCATTTGATGATATTTACCCATTCCTCACCAAGTCTATCCTTGATTCCAAACTGAATTCCACTTTGATTAATCTCTACCTCCCCACCTAAAACTGTCTTGTTCTCAATACCTGAGAATTTGTTAAACATTTAAAGCTCAATATCCTGGAACATGCTGCTTCCTACAAGGCATTTATAACACAGAGAATAAGGGCTGTGCTTAATGCTTGTCACATAAAAGCTATGCAACACATACTTGTAAGAATGAATGAATGAAAAGAACTAGGTCTACTCCTAGATGGTATTTAATTCTAGCAGACAGTATATAACAAAGAACTAAAGTCCAGTTTGACTTACATAGTGCATTAGAAATTCAGAGAAGACTGAAGCAGGGACTGGAAAGATTGGAAAGCTCTCACCAAGAAAGCCGTATGGAGAAATGTGAAGCACCTGGAAATGCAGAAGGAAAGGAGAAAACAGCCCAAAACAGAGGAATAACAAGAACAAAATCCTGGAGGGCAGGAAGGAGAATGACATTTTCTAGGGCATAGAAGAAACAATGATAGAAGAGAAAATTCTGTGCAGGCCATAATGAGGGTAAGTAATGAGGTTTTCAAGAGCCAGGTGCAGGAATACCAACTTGATTCAGTAGTCACTGAGGTCATTGAAAGCCATGTGTAAGATTAGTTTGGCATCAGTGCTAGGATAAACTGAAGAGAGGAAAATTTAGAGATGGTGCCTCTCTGATGGCACCATCCAGGCACAAATGACCAGGGCTCACTTAGTCTAAGGCACTGAGGAATGGAGAAGTTAATTATTTGATTATATCTGGAATTTAAGGATACTTTCTGTTCCTATAGCATAATTATGCTTTAGTGCATTGACTTACAATGTGTCCCCTGAGCCACCCTCACAGCCCCACCAACTATGCTGTATCCTCCAGGTCCAGAGAGGCTTAGCCCTTGTCTGGTATCTAGCCTCTTGCCACATGTTGGGTTCTCCATCCATGCTTTTTAAGTGAAAGACAAAAAACATAAAACAAACCCCCAAAACCCCCAGGAAGTTGAATTAGAAGTGGGTGGGGAAGTTAGGGCAATGATTTAATTTTAAGTCAAATTGAATTTAAGGCAAAATAGTAAGATAAAAATGGACAGAAATTACAGGAAAATACAGGGCTGTTTCCTTTTTAAAAGAAGGTAGGTTTGAGTATGGGAAGTTCTCTCTCAATGACTCTATGACTTCTCTGTTGACATAAAGTAATGGCGGCTTTTCCTATTCATGCTTTTATGGCAGACTCCCTAGGACAAAACTATCAGAAACCAGACTCCCAACTGGGTGTACTCAAGATTCTCACACTAGTTGCTTCTTTTACAACAAACAAAGAAGCAAATAAACAAAAATTATACAGAGCAAACTTCACTGGCTCCCCTGGGTTTGTTCTTTCTTTACTCCTCTTTCACCTCAACTTCTTACTCTTTTCTTTTATTGTATTTCCTCTTTCCTCTTTCCTTACTTAAAGAGCTGTGTCTTTGCTCCAGGCCTGGGACTTTAAAAAATGAAAGCCCAGAGCACAGAGAGGGGCACAAAGTATCCTTTCAAGGAAACTCTTGGCTTCATCGGGTGTGGTAAGGGAGGCTCTCCACTGAAGAACAACAGAGCCTTCCTATGCTCCTCCGATATCCTTTCTAGGGATGCTTATCCCGAGAGTTTTATTATTATTATTAGGTATTGGGGATTGAACCCCGGGGCACTCAATCACTGAGCCACATCCCCAGCCCTTTTTATATTTTATTTATAGACAGGGTCTCACTGAGTTACTTAGGGCCTTGCTAAATTGCTCAGGCCAGCTTTGAACTCTCCATCCTCCTGCCTCAGCCTCCTGAGCCGCTGGGATTATAGGCGTGCGTCACTGTGCTCAGCCTCCAGAGAGATTTAGATTTCTCTGTAGCCTAGAAGTCACACTGGTCTTTCTCAGTGAACACTCTTGTCCTGGGAAATAAGGTTTACAAACAACCTGTTTGAAGAATTTATACTTAAAGAAACGTTCATGAACTATAAAGGGGGTGGGGGAAAATCCTAGACACAACTATATTGACTATAAGCACAAATTTATTTTTAAATTATTTTCTTATCCATCTATCCATCTGTTCTTTTATATTATATAAAAATGTGAGTCCCAAATGGTAGTTGAACCAAGGATGACTTTTTGTATTTTCTTTGTATGCTGATCCTTTCCCCAAAGTTGATATTTTATAAAAAGTTACCATCTGTTTTAGTCAGCTTTTTTGTTGCTGTGACTAAAGGATCTGACCAGAACAATTTAAGAGGAAGAAAAGTTTATTAGAGGGCTCACAGTTTCAGAGATCTTAGTCCAAAGAAGGACAGCTCCATTCTTTGGGGCTCAAGGTGAGGCTGAACATCAGGGCAGGAGAGTATGACAAAGGAAAGCAGCTCATATCATGATCAGAAAGCAGAGAGAGACTCCACTGGCCAGATACAAATATATACCCCAAAGCCATGCCTCCAATTCCCACCTCCTCCAGCCACACCCTACCACTTCAGTTACCACTCAGTTAATCTCTATCAGGGGATTAATTCACTGATTGGGTTAAGTTTCTCACAACCCAATCATTTCTTCTCTGAACTTTCTTGCAATCTTGCATTGTCTCACATGTGAGCTTTTGGGACACCTCATATCCAAACCATAACACCATCCTTGTTTTTTTTTTTTTTTTTGCCTTCCCTTAGTCTTTGCCACACCACAAAGCCCACACCTGCAACGTGTGTTGCACAAGCCTGCTACCCCTATTCTCCAACCCCCATCTTATCCTGGCTGACACAGACCATTCCTCATAGCACTACAGTTCTTCTTGATGGGGGAGATAGTACATTATAGTACACTAAATCCATCAAAGTGTCCGTTTAACCTAGATAAAGCTAGAGGCTCAGCCCTCTTCAGCACCTGCACTTAAAAGTAAATGAAGTGTAGGTAAACCATATCACCAAGATGACTGCCCCTAGTGAGGAAGGCTCTTCTCTCTATCTCTCTCTCTCTCCCCACCCATGCTTTCTCTTTCCCTCCTCCTCTTTCTCTTTCTTCTCTTCTAAGAGAAGAGTTTCTTATTGCAGTTCTGGGGATATAACCCAGAGCCTCTGCATGCTGGCAAATGCCCAACACTGAGATCCATACACCCTCAACCCCTCTTGCTTCTCTTTATGGGAAATTTTTGTTGTTGTTATCCTGTTGTTGTAATCCTTAAGATTTGTCTTAACATCAAAGATAGTTTAGAAAATCTGAACCTGAACCAGTAGGCTTTGAGAATCTTAGAGTAATTGTTTTGTGCTGGGAACTGAACCCAAGGCCACCAACATGTGCAATATCATTGATCTCAATTCTCCACTCCTTAGAGTAATTGTTAATGAACCTCTCTTAAGCTACAAACTAGCCATTCATGACCTCTGTCTTTGTAAGTATGAGCAGTATGAGCAATAAAGATGGTTGTCTACATTTATGGAGCCTCATACTAGAAGTCTCAACTTTTATATTGTTAATATTATAACTATATTCCTTCAGCCTATGTCTGAAAAACCTTTTCAACAGGAAATTGCTTAAAATATATGGAACAAGAATTAGGAACAAAACTGCCACAACTCACAAGGGATGATTGTCTAAATAGAAGATACAGAAGAATTTACAAAGAAATTATTAGAATTAATAAGAATATGATAATACCAATATAAAAGAGTGCTAGGAGTTAGAAAGTTGAAATTAAAAACAAACAAACACATATTCAGCCTCTACATACCATTTATAATGGCTAAAACCCAAGTAATCACAACACCAAATTCTGACAAGGATGTGGAGGAACAGAAACATTCATTGCTAGTGGGAATGCAAAAATGGTACAGCCAAATTGAAAAACAGTGTCTTATTAAAAAAAAAAAAAGTTTATATGATTCACAATTACATTCCTTTTTTTTTTACAGTTATTTCATTTTTACTATTTCACAGTTTTAGCAAACAAATCAAGGTGCAAACAGGGTTTATTTCACATTAATATATTAACTGGATTTTTTTTGTCAAATAGAGAATTCTCTTTAAATAACCATCTCTCTTCACTTTGTGGCCAGTCCAGGAACAAACGAGCAAATCTCCGAGCATCCAGGGGGCATGATGCTTAAAGGGAGGGGCAGACGGAGGGGCCGGCAGCAGGCTATGATCAGCATGTAGGGTTGGGGGCCCTTTGTTCTCAGCCGACCCCGCAGCCCCCAAATGGCATGATGGGATGGACATGTACTCTTCAGCTCTAGTTGAGAAGCCCCTTGTAGAGGGAAGAGACTAAAGGGAAAACAAATTCTAGAAACACTAGCAAGGGAACAGAGGAGCCTCATCCCCAGCCACAGTGGGCTTCCCCTGAAGCCACTAAACCCTGGAGGCTTGTTGTAAAGCTCCTGAAGTCAGAGGTGGCAACAGAAAGACCAAGGACAGGGAAGGCAGGCCTGGCTGAATGGAAAGTGGGCTGATGGTCAGGTGGGACAGTGGCCTTCCAGAGCTAAGCACAGACAGGGGAAGGAATGTGAGTTGGGCCTGGTAGGGCCTTTTGGCCCACAGGGAAGACATGTGGCTGGTCTGGGGGAGCTCACAAGGCTGAGTGCAGAATGGCTACCAGACCGAGGGGCTGGACTGCAGTAGAGGAGGTGGCCAGAGAGTCCCTCTGTGGAAAGGAACTACTAGAGTGAAACAGGAACAAGGGGAACACCCTGTGCTCCCAGGACAGCCCCAGAAATGGTAAGAGGGGTGCTGTGGGCTGAGCTAGTGTGGGAAACTGGGGGGACACCTCTCCAGAGGCTAGAGCCCTGCCTTCCTGCAACACTAGTTCCTGGTAACTTTTTATAATCAGACCAGGGGAAGAATAAGGTCCTCCCTGGCCTCCCCCAGCCAGATGCAGTCCCACAAGGAGGGGTAGGGAAGGCCCATGAGGTGGGGACAGGGAAGTAGGCGGGGTCTACTGGGTCTTCTTATCTTCTGGAGGGTAGTGGGGAGGTGGTGGAGGCTGGCTCGAGGGCATGTAGACGTTGTGTGGGTTGCCTGGGTTGTAATAGGCGCTGGCAACTGCTTCTGAGGCCTTGGCCTCAGCTGCAGGAGTGGAGGGGACATCAGGGCCACTGACTGGAGGCTTCATGGGTCCAGGATAGGGTGGTGGTGGGGGCTGCACATATCCCATGGCCACATCCATTACAGGAGCTCCTGGATAGAACACAGGTGCTGCGGTGGATAGGGGTATCCAGGAGGGCAGGCATACATTCCATTGGTGACTGGTAGGGGAAAGACATAGGCCCCACTGGGCATGGAAGGGTACCCATAGGCTCCATTGGGGGCTTCACCTCTGGAAGCTTGAGATGCCACCTGGAGCATGCACTGACCAAACTCGATGGCGCCCCCTGCTGTGAAGGTCAACTTGTATGAAGCAGAGCCTTCCCAGCCACCTCCTGCATCAGCCTTTACTATCCCCTTGATGTAGTTTGCACCAAACACAGGCTGTTTGATCTCACAGTCCTTCATGAGATAAAATGGCATCATGAAGGACTGCATGGCATCCTTCCCCTTGGACAGAGAGATGACCCAGTAAGGGGTAAGGTAGACAGTGCCCTTCTTTGTCCCTTTGAAGGCCTCTGGAACATTCTTCATGTCATTAAATGTAAGTTCCACATGATCATAGGACATTAGAAAGCGCTCAATGTTGTTGACGATCACTCTGCCACCCTCCGAGTGGTTCTTGTTGAGCGCCAGAGTCTCTCCGAGAGGGGTCCCAAGACTCCCAACCACAATTACATTCCTTAGTATCTACCAAAACAAGTTCTATCACAGGGAGGATATGTGTTCATATGTGTTCATGTAAGTGGCATACAGGAAATCCCTCACCTTCCAGTCAATTTTGTTATGGACCTAAAACTGCTCTATAAAGTCAAGTCTGTATTCTTTTTTAAAGAAGGACATTTCATGTAGTAACTAGAAATAGAAAAAGAAGTATAAGTCCTTTCTGAAAAAAATGATAATACCTTATTGAAACACTAAAGCAAACATAAGTAAATGAAGAGACATACCATGTTCATTAATAAAAAACTTACAAATAGCTCGGCATGGTGGTGCATGCCTGTTACCCCAGCAGCTCAGGAGTCTGAGGCAGGAGAATTGTGAGTTCAAAGCCAGCCTTGGCAATTTCGTGAGGCCCTAAGCAACTCAGTGAGACTCTGTCTCTAACTAAAATACAAAAGAGGTCTGGGGATATGACTCAGTGATTATATGACCCTGAATTCAATCCCTGGCACCACAACAAAACAAAAAAGCAAAAAACCTTCAAATAAATTTAATGCGATCCCATTCAAAATTCCAACACACTTTTCATTGTCTTTATCAGTCAGGGCACAATGACAGAAGGAGAACCAATTACATTCCTTCACATATAAGAAATTTACTATATAGAATACTCTCAGTTCTCTCCTTCCAGTCTTTTTGCTATGTTGTCATATGGTTTATTTCTATAAATATTATCCATACTACATTGTTATTATTTTTGTTTCAACAGTCTATTCTCTTTTTGAAAATATTAGATATGGAAAATCACAAACCCCAAAATAGTAAGGCCTGGGAAAAGGGAGTGAGAAAGAAGGTCATACATTGAGAGCATTGATCCTTTCCTAATACATCCTTTCCTGGTGGTAAAACAAACCCTGGGGAGGAGGTGTCCATCAAACCTAGTCTCTGGGAAGAGGCCAAAGCCTAATTCTCCCCTAAACAAACCCTTTCCAGATACAACCACTGACCCCAGGCCCTCCATCTGGTCCAGTAAGATAAATCCCAGACACTGACTGCTGACCCTAGACTCCCTCCCCTTTTGCCCAGTAAAACAGACCTCAAATTCCTGAGTACACAAGCTGACACACTCATTAATTAAGTTACCTCTCAGTATAACCCATATTAGCCCAGTCCCCTCCTTTGTTCAGTCGCTCATTTTCCACCAGGAAAGTGGGTCCGCCAGCATCACCCCATTCCTGCATGAAACTTCCTTTTGGCTGAGATGATCCTGAAGTTTGTGTCTGGCCCGGTCATTTTGTGCTAACAGAAAAGCCTATATTTACCCATGCAGTTATGATTCCTAGTATTCAGCCCTTGTGTAGTTCTAGGTTTCTTTTGTATCATTTTCCTTCCATCTGAGAAATTAATGTATTATTATTATTATTATTGGTATATATCTATTGGTGGCTAATTCTTTCAACTTTTGTAGGTCTGAAAAGGTATTTTGCCTTCTTTTTAAAGACACTTTTGTTTACTTTTCTTTTTTTTTTTTTTTTTTAAATGTCAGTAAAGATGTTTCCTCCATTCTTCTTCCTCATTGTTTCTGAGAGAAATCTGCTATCAATCTCTGGATGCTTTTAAGATTTTTTTTCATTGGTTTGGGGTAATTTATAGCTTGATGTTTTTCCTTCCTGCTTCTTATGCTTGGGGTTTGTTAAGCTTCTTAGAACTGTGGGTTTATATTCTTCATCAAATTTAGAAAGATATTATCATTTCATTTCTTCAAATACTTTCCTGTCAGCTGGTTGTGGTGGCGCATGCCTGTAATCCCAGTGGCTTGGGAGGCTGAGACAGAAGAATCACGAGTTCAAAGCCAGCCTCAGCAATGGCAAGGTGCTAAGCAACTCAATGAGACACTGTCTCCAAGTAAAATACATAATAGGGCTGGGGATATGGCTCAGTGGCATAGTGCTCCTAAATTCAATCCCTGGTATTACCCCCCCCCAAAAAAAACAAAAAAAACCCAAAATCTTTCCTGAACCCTTTCCTTCAGGGATTCCAATTAAGTATATTTAACCCATTCAAGTTGTCCCACAGCTTAATATTCTATTTATGTTTTAAAATTCATTTTTCCTCTGTATTACTCTTTGCATTGTTTCTATTGTGTCAAGTTTATTAATCTACATTTCTGCACTGTCTAATTTTGTCTAATGTGCATATTTTGCATCTCAAGTATCACAGTGTTCATCTTTAAGTTCTATATGGGTCCTTTCTCTGTCTTCCTTTCTCTAGTTAACATGTTCAATCTTTCCTTTATCTTTCTGAACATATGGAATACAGTTATAACAACTAATGTTGTCTTAATTATTACATTATAGTCAATTCTCAGTGAATTCCTATTGATTTATCTCTTATAATTTGGGGTCATATTTTCCTGCATATTGATCACCTAGTAGTTTTTGTTTATTTTGGTGCTAGGGATTGAAACCAGGGCCTTGTGCATGCTAAGTATGTGCTCTATCACTAAGTTGCATCCTTACCCTAGTACTTTTAAGATACCAGACGATGTATTTTTTACTTTGTTGGTGGCTGGATATTTTTGTATTCTTTTAAATATCACTAGAATTGATTCTGGGCCACATAATAGTGCTAGGAAATAGTTTGGCTCTTTTAAATCTATCTTAAGTTGCTTAGGTGAGACAAGCTCAGCATGTATTCTAGGGTTAATTATTCCTCATTTATGATGCATGACTGTCCTGAATACTCTACATAATTCCCCATGAATTACGAGGTTTTCTAAATTTGGCTTGGTGGTAGGTAGGGGTGGCAGTGGACAGGCACATCTTCTAGTCCTGTGTGAGCAACAATTGCTATTCCTTCTAGTCCTCTTGGATGATTCTTTCACAGCCTAAGGTATTAAGGTGCTCATCAGTACTCTACTGAATATTTGAGGGGAACCTTTGGCAGGTCTCTGAACTTCCTTCTCTGCTGCTCTCTCTCATTTCTCCAGAATTCTTTCCTGCATACTGTAGTCACTCAAGTTTCCACAATCATTCAGTCAATATCCTCAATCCAAGAAGTTCATCAGGTCCTAACTGGCTTTCCCCTCCCTGTACCATGGCCTGGAAACTAAACTGTATACTGGCAGTCAGCAGGGGTAATCTGTGCTTGTTTCCCATACTTCAGGGAATACTATCTTTCATTCCCTAATATCTAACAATGACTTGAAAATTGTCACTCCATATATTTTGTTCAGTTTAAGTTGTCTCAGGCAGGAGGTGGCTCTGATCCCTGTTAGTTTAGAAGCCTGACGAATTGTTTTTATTATAATGTTATATAAATATCTGTAAATAGAACAATAGTTATAAACCCCTTATGCTTATAGCTCTTATACAACTAAAAACCATTTAAAATTTTTATAAATTGATTATAATAAAATCCAAAACAAAAATACAATTCAAACAAATTACATTTAAGGTGAATAATGATGTGACTTGGTTTAAACTAGGCATAGTACTGCTTGCTTCAGTACAGGTTTGTTTTTGTTTGGCAGGCTTTTCACTGTTTGTGCTGTGATGATTCATTTCCCCCACTAATTCTCTACATTTGAATCACTGAAAAACATTCATCTGTACAATGCAACATGATGTCATTCAGCCTCCGCTTAGCTCAAATTCATCACTTACACATTAAGTCTATTCCTGTTTTCTTTGGTGCCTATGCAATTATATGTGTAACTCTGAATACTGAAATTGTGACAATCCTTGTCTATTAAAAAAAGGACACCTAGATGATCCTGAATATGTTTAATATTTATTTTTTTAAATAATCATAGATTAGGAAAATTTTAAAAATTCTTGTAGAAAAACATGCTGTTTGATATTAAACCATTCCAATACAAGGTAATAAACCTTTTCTCTAGTTGGTAGCCATGTTGAGAAGGCTGGGCAGGAGAACTGCTGAGAGAGAATATCTACTTTATCCAAGAGCACTGACAATGGGAGAGAAACAGAGAATGAAGCTGTGATGAGCTGAAAACAAAAACAAAAACCAAAACACCACTTGCAAGAGAAAAGGAAGGGGGCTGGGGATGTGGCTCAAGCGGTAGTGGTAGCGTGCTTGCCTGGCATGTACGCGGCACTGGTTCTATCCTCAGCACCACATACAAATAAAATAAAGATGTTGTGTCCGCTGAAAACTAAAAATAAATATTAAAAAAAAATTTAAAAAAAGAGAAAAGGAAGGAAAAACTTAAGAAAATAGCCAAAAGATCTGCTCACAGGAGAAAAGTGATGACAGATCAACTACAAAGGAGATAAGTAGGGAAAGAGAGAGAAGCCCAAGAGGGAGAATACAAAGAATATGGTCTGATAGAAAAATTGAAAATAAGGAGATTAATAAAAATAGATTATCTAGGATATTTGTGGATAACACAAGAGTGACAGAACAGGGTTTCTTCAGGAAGGGAAGAGAGAAGTTACAACAGCCAAATTAATAAAAAATCAGTGCAACTTTTACCAACAGCTAGAATGTAGTTCTGGATTACAAACATGTCTGTAATGGTTTAGATATGAGGTGTCCCCCCATTCCTCATGTGTAAGATAATGCAAGAAAGTTTAAATATGAAATGATTCGGTTATGAAAGCTTTACCCTAATTTAGCACATTAATTCACTAGTATATATTAACTGGGAGGTAACTGTAGGCAGGTGGGTTGTGACTATGTCCTGAGTTTCTTTCCTCTATCACACTCTTTCGCCATGACGTTCTGCTCTACCTCAGGCCCAGTTATGGTGTCAGCCATCTATGGACTGAAAACTCTGCAACTGTGATCCAAAATAAAATTTTCTTTCTCTAATTGTTCTTGTTATGTATTTTGGTCACAGCAATGAAAAAGCTGATTAAAACATATTCTCTGAGGGGAAGGTGTGTTTTTAGCCCTCACTGGACCAGCCTGCCTGGGAAAGTAAGTCACCTGGGTGCTTACCCAGTAAGAATTCAGCAATATAGCAACAAGAGCACGCAAGGTGCTCCCTTTCTGGAGTGGACTGCAGCTCAGTTTCAAGGTCTCCTTGTCTGTGGTACTCTGTAGCTACTTCTGTTTTTTTTTTTTAATATTTATTTTTTAGAAACAAGGGGGAGAAATGAATTACAGTAGATGGGGTAGAGAGAGAAGATGGGAGTGGAGGGGAGGGGAGGGGGGATAGTAGATAGGAAAGGTAGCAGAACACATCAGACACTAGTATGGCAATACGTAAAACAGTAGATGTGTAACTGATGTGATTCTGCAATCTGTATACGGGTAAAAATGGGAGTTCATAACCCACTTGAATCAAATGTATGAAATATGATGTCAAGAACTATGTAATGTTTTGAACAACCAATAATAAAAATTTAAAAAAAAACTTCAAAAAATATATTTATTTTTTAGTTTTAGGTGGACACAATATATTTATTTTTATATTTATATAGTGCTGAGGATCAAACCCAGTGCCTCATGCATGCTAGGCAGCACTCTACCACTTAGCCACAACCCCAGCCCTACTACTGGTTTTTTGAATGACCTTCTAATATGACCTGTAACCTTCCCATGACACTTGACTTTCACAAACTTTATCCTACTGTGTCTTGAGAGCAGCACTTCCTTTTCCTTTTGTGCTTCATTCTTGACTTTTTCATTGACTTTAAAACTGAGTTTCCTACTCTCAGTTTCCCCCTTGACTCAATGATCCTGCCTACCAGAGTGAATGAAAGAGTCTTCCAGGGAAAAGAAAATTCTTCAGAATGGGGATGGGGTGGGGGCACCACTCAGAGTAACTATAATCCCAGGGGGAGACCCTTACAGAGATCTAAGAGCTAAATGGAATGCCAAGAAGAACAACTTTTTAGTACTGTAAGCCCCTAAGCCTTTTTGGCAAGTGTGCAAAACATGGGGCTTCAGTAAAGCCAACTAAATAATATGAAGTCCATTTGAGAAAAAAAATCTCAGGTGTTTGTACCTCAGAATCCACACTACGCAATAAAGGTCAGTTGTCTACATAAACCTAAACAACGTATTGGAGTGGACAAGGTGAGTGCCAGAAAAGCCAAAGAAAGTGAAGAAAGGCAGGAATCCAGGCTTCTGTGTTTTGAGAGGAAAATCTCTCCCTTTTATACTCTCATATTGATAGAGAATGGAGAAATCTGAGACACATCAGGAGTGAGATGAGATGCTATGCCCTATTTAGCTCAAAGGCTCCTCAGAAATTTAACGTCACTCTTCATATACCCTACTTTGAGACCATTAACTCCAGGGTCAGTGTGTCACAACTCCAGCTTCTCATCACTGGGCACTCCTTTTTCCATGAAAAAGTTCACTGAGGATGTTCACAGGACTTGTCTGATAAAGCTGCTCTTATAAGATCCAAAGTGCATGCTTTGTTCCAGAGATCTGTAGCAGTGCCAGCTAGAATCATTTTGCCTGATGCTATTACTACCTTACCTGTCATTACTCAACTTAGGAATGATTATGAAAACATTTTCTGCCTAAAGAAGATTTTGTTTTCTGCAAGTATCTGAATGTTTTTACTTGAATTACACTAGAATAGAATCCTCAAATAATATATGAAGAAATCTGGAGCTAGAAAAGATATCAAATGTTCTAGTCTTGTTTTAAGAAAGAAATTAGGTCTAAAACAATTAAATATTCTAATTCAAGTCATACTTCTATAACAGCTAAAAAATGTTATTCCCATGAAAAATCCAAGGCTCAGTTAATTTACCTAGACAACTAAGAAGCGGGGAAGCTTGTATTCATCTATTTGTTTCTGCAGGCTTTGGAGGCAGCTGTGATATGGTCCTGGAAGAGCAATCTGATACCAGCATCCATTATGTTGTGTGGCCTTTCTCATACAGATAGAGAGCTGTTCTGCATACCTAGGTTGGTAATGTGAGTGCAGTGACGTGCTACATTTTGAATCAATGTTAAGCAAAGGCAAAAAAGATTTTGGGTAGTCTTTCAACTTGTGTTTCTGGAATTGGATTCTATTCACAACAGAACAACAACTTGCACCTGTTTCTTCCCTAGTCTTACTTGAATTCTTCCTCAGTTTTTCCCAGCCTTCTTGGAGCCACCTGTAAATGTAGAGCAGTGTTATATGGACCACCCAAACCCAAGTTACTTGGGAGGGTCCTTTGGAAAACAGGTCCCACCCAGAATTTTCCATTCAGAATTTCCTGAGGGTGGAATGGGCTGGAATTTTACTTTTTTTTTTTTTTTTTGTCTTGGGTATCAAACCCAACAAGGCGTTAGGTATACTTAGGTGTTCAAGACAAATGCTTTACCACAGAGTTATATCCCCAAACTGGGATTTTATATCTCCCCAAAGAAATTTGAAAATTACTGATATTATCGAGAATATCACTGGTGAGAGTGCAATAATCTGTGCCTAAGTGGTTTGAAAATAACAGAACTGAAATCATGGTAAGAGCAACTTCTGAGCAATCTTAGTTAGGGAAAATTAACTTAGGAAGCGGGGGAAGGAAAAATACCTTTCCTTCAGGATTGTTTCAGCAGCTGCAGCAGACTGGCTTCTTTCAGTTCTGTCACTGACCCTGCCACACACCTTCACTGTGCCCCCCTCAGCAGTTGAAATGTTAGCTCACTGTGCTCCCTCACCTGCTGTGCCAAGCCACTGGAATCTATGAGGTCGCACCTCCCCTTACCAGTCTGTGTACTAACTACAATGCTATAAGGTCAGATCACCAGCTGAAAAGTGTCCCTTGCTGAGAAATCTGATTGTAGTCCCAAAGTGCCCCTCCTTCAAACTGCTAGGTTCTGGTAATCACACTCTTACCTTTTATTTCCCCATTCCTAGGATGTTAACCACTTCTATAACTTATTAATCTCTGGTTACCTCAGTGTTTTCTCTTTGCTCTTTATTGTTAGCTTTCCAACAACTATTAGTGAGTTTTCTGAATAAGCTCAACTTTCTTTGCAATACCAAATGTGGTTCCTATTTTTCCTGACTAAACTCTGATTTAAGAACATACATCATACTGAAATATGTTTTGGGGGACCAATATGATGCGGGGACCACTGAAATAGAACAAACTCAAAATAAACCGCATGAAAGATTTGGTAAGATGGATCCATTTGGGTTGGAAATAGTTGCCTCAGGGTTTCTACCCCCCAAATTCCAATTCCTCTTACAGGCCAGTATATGCTTTACATATATTTGTCAAACAATGGCTTCAAATAACTCCATCTTGCATGGTGGTCCAGGAGGTTCTATCTCCCCCATGACAGCCTGTATAGTGCTGTACAGTGCTTGACCTTTACAGATATTAAATGAAGGGTTACCACTTTGTTGCCCAATTATGAACATAGGAGATTTGTGCTAGGGTCAGAACAGGGAAGAAAGAGGTGATACTACAACAGAAGAAAAAATGGAGTGATTTGACAATCCTCACTGGGTTGGACATCTGTCCTGACCTGCCCCGCCCACCTGATAACGTCTAAAGATCATGTTACTCATTTCCCTACACTACTATTCTTTTTTATTTTTACTTTTTTGGTACTAGGGATTGAACCCAGGGACGCTTAACCACTGAGCCACATCCTTAGCCCTATTTATTTATTTTTTTATCTTACTGTTTATTTTTTGAGACAGGGGAGCAAGAAAGCTGAGACCTGAGGCTTAAGAAGAGCCACCTCCTATCCTCCCTTAAAATTAGGCTTAACACCTTCCAGGGAGGGAGAAGAAACTTCAAGACAGACACTGAGCAAACTTGCCCTGTCAGTTGCCTGAAGGATCACAGGTTCCAAAAATCCCCTCATTTAATAGCATCCTTTCACAAAGGGGCATAAGCAGGGAAAGGGAGGAACTGCTTGTCCTTACCTCCTCTGCTGTAGCAGCAGCAGTTGGGGTCTACCACAGAAGGCAGTCTCACCAATTAGATTAACAACTCTTCTCCCTCCTTCAGAGAACAAGAATGTGAAAAAAATACTGGAAACGTTCACTGTTTTCTCCAGGGTGACACAAATCTTGTCATTGGGGAACCATCTAAACTCCAAATGTTGGCTCCAAGTGATTTTCCTTAAATGTTCCTTCTTAGTACTTAATGTAAGAGAGAATATAAAATTCAAAAATAAGCCAGGTATGTGGTTCATGGCTATAATCCCAGCAACTCAGGAGGCTGAGGCAAAAGGATCATAAGTTCAAGGCCAGTCTAGGAAACTTAGTGAGAGACTGTCCCAAAATAAAAAAATAAAAATAAAAAGGGTTGGGTATATAGTTCAGTGGTAGAGTGTTCTTGGGCTCATCCCCCAGCACAAAATACATAAGTATTGTCCAAAATAGCAGCTACTAGCATATGTAAATATTCAAATTAATCAAAACCAAAATTAAACTTCCCCAATTAGACTAGACATTTTTCAAGGTTCAAAAGCTATATGGCTAATGGGTTCCTTATTGGACAGTTAAGATATAGTAATAGTAATTTCCATCACCACAGAAAATTTATTGGACAGTTAGATGTACTATATGTAGAAAAGCTGGATATTAACTTAGTAGCTTTACTTTAAAAAAAATTAATTGAATACAGTCGACTTCAAATATTTCTGGTCATAAACCTCCTAAAATTTAAAAATACTACTATCCTTATACATTTTTAAGTTGAAATAAAAATTTTCATCTTAAGTTTCAATAGTTATAACAAAATATCTAATTTTAGTTTTATATTTCCATTTAAAAATAAAATTATTCCACCACTCTAAAAGTTATCCACGGGGTATCTAAACACCATAGCTCTTTGTGTCTACTTTCTGAAACTGAAAAAATACATTCCTCTTCTCCACTATTTATTTTAATATATTTTTATGCTTAATGGTTCACTTCATCATATTTCTCTAACATAAAAATATGTATTAATTTGCATTACATTTAAAATTTTTCATTGAATACAACTCTTAAAACTTTTAGTTTCTTCTGAAGAATATATTACTAAACAACTGAGCATAAAAATTCATTTGAAATATTATACATAAAAAAGTAAAATTTTACTGGAAATATGTCATAAGAGATAGATGCTTTTTTCCCAAAATAAAATCATGTATCATGAATGATTATTGTTAATTGTTGGAATGAGATAAGGTTCATTGAAAAACAATATCAAAAAGGTTACCAAGGGCTGGGAATGTGGCTCAGGCGGTAGCGCGCTTGTCTGGCATGCGTGCGGCCCGGGTTCGATCCTCAGCACCACATACCAACAAAGATGTTGTGTCCGCCGAGAACTAAGAAATAAATATTAAAAATTCTCTCTCTCTCTCCTCTCTCACTCTCTCTTTAAAAAAAAAAAAAAGGTTACCAAGTAAGGAAGAGTTCTTAAAAATATGTATTACTGATTATAGGCATTATTTGTAGAACATTAAAAATATAGATTATAGAAACTATAACATATTTCACATGGTAGGGATGAATAGAAAGCCAAGTACTTAATTCACACTAAACAGTAAACTTTCAAAGTGAAAACAAAAAAAAAAAAAGAAAGAAAAAGAGAAATTTAAATATTCTATGAGCCTTTTGGCAAACTTAATGAAAGTATTTCTACTCATCAGGAAAAAAGTTCTATTTAAAAATGCAATATTGATCTGTTAAAAGTAAACACTGCAGCTTTTTTCTTCCTTATTTAAAATCATACAAAATTTAAAAACAAGATGCAAGTTTGTATTTTTGAACAAGCTTTCAAAGACTAACATGTCCAATTGCTTATTTAGTGGCCTGAAGATTTTCTTAAAACTCTGTGGGAATGTAACAGAGCATGGTCAGATTGGGTAAAAAAATAAACTTTTCTTTTGTAAAGAGGAAGAATAGTTAAGAGAATAGTTAAAAAGGGGAACCTGGAAGCCCTACCTTGACTTCAGGCAACTCAAGAAGGAAATACATATTTAAGCAGAGAAACTTGGAAACCAGTTCTTTAAATTAAACTCATGGTATCAGCAAACTGAAACTTGTAGAAAGGCTTTGTGAAACTCCAAGTATGAACACCCCTGTTTGAAGGCCACTAGTTTAAAGAAAATTCTTAAAGACTGTCAAACATACTGTGTCAAATCAACAGAACTACTCATATTTGTTGGTCTAAAACAAACTTATTGAAATAGAATTTTAGATATAGAATAAAAATAGAAATCGGTTTGGGAACATAGAAACTAAAGTTACTTGGGACTTAAAATTTTTCTTTGCAGTTGTCCCACCTTTGTTTTACCAAAGCTGAGACTCAGTAACAGTGACAAACCCAACCCCAGATTAATCATACACTCACCACTACACTGTTGAATTTAATCTCTCACTCCCAGATCCCCAATCTCTGCATTCTAGCCTACCTTTTCAACATTTTTAGCATATCCCATCAGAAGCAGTGAGGATCACATCAGCCTGAAGACCCCCAAATTTAACAGAGCCTAATAACTATACCATAAGTATAGTTTTACTCCAAAAAAGTGTACTCTAAAAATATAAAGATACCTCTTATCTCAACTGTTAAAAAAGAGCAATTCATAAACTTATGAATTTGTGAAAATATCAATATCAAGTAATAGTACTGTCATCATCTTTAAAACAAACTGAATTAAACTTTTCAAGGCCATAGCAGTCACTGACAAACGTAAGAATAACAACTGTGCTCGTGGAATTTTTAAAAAAATATTTTTCTATACAGACTAATTCAGGATGCCATGAATGTGTTATAATACCATCTTCTTGATTTACATCTTCAACTAAATTTGAATTATTCACCAGATAAGGTCCAAGACAGACCCAAGTTGTAATGAATTCCTTCCTCACTGTTCAGTGTATTAAACTGATACACCTCACTGGTTTCATTTGAGTCACAACCTCAACAGCCTACAGGGACCAGGAAATCATCTAAATGTGGAAACAGGCTGTGTATAAAATAATAGAGTGATGAAAGCACAGTCCATTCTAAAGCCACTCAGTTATTTTTTAATATGAGCCAAACAAAAAACATCTTGGGTTGAAGTTGGCCAAACCACTAGGGTTAAAATTTGCAACTCTAATTGTTGGCTTTCAAAACATATTCATTAGATTGAAATTCAACATTTATCAAGTGACCACTAGATAGAAGGATATATAATTGGGATGAGACAATGCCTCTTAAATAAATATTATTATTGATACAGCAGTTCACTTATAGATAAAGTTGTCTCATTATACTTTACATATGATTTCAGCAAAGAGATTAAAACAACACAACAGTCCCCCCATAACCATGAGGGACAAGTTCAAAGACTCCTCCCAGTAAATGCCTGAAACTGCAGATAGTACAAAATCCTATATTTACATTTTTTTTCCTTGTATACAAACATACCTATGATAAAGCTTAATTTATAGATTAGGCACAATAAGAGATTAGCAACAATAACTAATAATAAATCAGAGCAATTAAAACAATAGATGATGCACTGCTCAATGACATTTTGACCAATTAGGGACAGCATATATTACAGTGGTCCCTTAAGATCATTACAGATCTGAACCATCATAAAGTTCTTATCACCATATCCGTAACATTATAGTGCAATGCATTATTCATATATTTGTGGTGATGCTGGTGGTAACCTACTGTGCTGTCAGACGTAAAAAAGTATAGCACAATTATGTACTGCATGTAATCCTTGATAATAGAGCTGTGGATTGTAATTCTGTGGTACAGCATTTGCTTAGCATGTGTAAGGCCCTGGTGTAAATCCTTGGCACTGTATTAAGAAGGAAAAACAATGATAATACTTATACCATATTTCACATTATTCTCCTTCTAGTTATAAAATAGTTTATTGTAAAAACAGTATACTGTGTTAATAGCAGCTTCATACATTTGTATTTACCATGTGTCTTTATTGCATCAAGAGGCTGCATCAAATGATTAACCTATACTATGTGTGTTTGTATAAGTACAATCTATGACATTTGCACAATGAAATTGCCTACCAATACATTTCCCAGAATGTTTCCCTGTTATTAAGCAATGCTTGATTGTATTTTCAAATAAAAGTTATGTGATTGTGGTTTCTCTCTTACTGTAGTGTATATACTCTTACAATGGTGTGAGATGATATGTAAAGGGAGAACTTTACAGCTTTTCTTTGACATATCTAAATGGGCAGAATCCCTACTCTTGTACCTTGGGTCCATTATCCTGTAAAATAAGGTTTACATGAACAAAAGCATTCCAATATTACAATAGCTGATCTGATAACCAAGACAGTTACTAAGCAATTAAGAGGCAGGTGGTGTATATAATATAAATACAGAGACAAATAATTCACATCCCAATCAGGACAGCAAAAGGTATGAGATTTCATCATGCTACTCAGAATGAAGTGCCATTTAAAATTGGTGAAATATTTATGTCTGGAATTTTCCATATAATATTTTTGGACCAGGGCTAACTCTAGGCAATTGAAATCTCAGAAAGTGAAACTGGATTAGGAGACTACTGGGAACACAAATTACTGATCAAAGCTATATCTCTGACTTAATTATATACAGAAAAACATTTACTTCAGGTATAAAGAATATTTTAATAATTTAATGTTGAAATTGACTATCATACATATCCATCAATTTTTACATTTTATTGCCCATATCTCAGGAGATATTTAAAGTAAGATTAATTTGATGAAGCATTCTCAGTAAATCTAGAACATATTTCATATCCAAATTTAGGCCCTTTAATAACATTCGCTGTTTTGTAGTATACATAAAATAAGTTAGTGCTGCGATATATCACTGAGGTATCATTTAAGAGGTAAATACTCTATAGATTTGGATTTCTCATCCCAATTCCTTGGCATTCAATAATATAAGTGTCTTTAGAGGAATCTTCTTCATCTTCTGATTTCTTCACAGTAAATTTAGCCTGAAACCAGAATATTTAGTATATAAATAATATGAAAAGAATAAAGAAAGAGATCATAATTCTAGCATAAGTACGCAGATATCACACCCATTTCTCAAAGCTAGAGACAAAAATTAAACAATTCATGGCAAATTCAATAGCCTAGAGAAAACATATTTTGTTCTAAAACGATGGTTCCTGCTCAGAGGTAAACATTCTTATAGAACTGTCAGAATATGGATGGTAGGTCTCCACTTCATACTTAATGGACCCAAACTCCCAAAAGAGAACCCTAGGCAAATACCAATTTTGAAATCTCAACTGTTGGTTATAATGCATTTTCTCTCTCTGTTCCCTAAAAAATTGTCTAAAATGCAGAACTCAAACATTTAACTTTTTAATCCTGTCAAGTATGAAATTATCATTTAATATCACTAAATTTTTCTTGCCAATTTAATTCCCTAAATACATTACTCAGAAAGATCAGAGAAGGGAAGGAGTAAGGTGGGATGGTGGTGGTGACTAATACCTTCTTCTATCTTATTAGGCTTAACATTGTACTTTTCACTTGTTAACTGCAGTTGATCTCTGTCACTGTATTCTGGAAACATGATCATTTTGAAAGCAAATGTGATTCAGTTTAACAAAACTGATTTAAAATCAAAACTGAGTACAGATTTAGTTTTACACTGACAGTGTACTGACACACAGTGGACACTTGAAATTACTGGGAATGAATGCTGAATACTGAGCTAGATAACCAAAATTTTTATATAGTTTTGTGTGTGTGTGTGTGTTTTTTTTATGCCTGTGTGTTTGTGTATTTGTCTGTATATCCAGGTATTTTTCAAATTATCTACATAATGAAAACATGAAATGCAAGTTAATAGTTATGGAAATCATTTCTAGTCCACGTTTAAACCTATATAAGAAGCCTTAAGAGACTATCCAGCTCAAGTCCCAGATTTTTTTTTGGGGGGGGGGGTTACCAAGGATTGAACCCAGGGGAGCTTAACAATTGAGCGACATCCCCAGCCATTTTTATTTTGAGACAGGATCTCACTAAGTTGCTTAGCACCTCACCATTGCTGAGGCTGGCTTTGAACTTGCGATTCTCCTGTCTCAGTCTCCTGAGCCACTGGGAGATTACAGAAATGCAACACCACACTCAACTCAAATCTCAAGATTTTTTTTTTTTTTTTTTGTAGCAGGGATTGAACTCAGGGGCACTCAACTACTGAGTCACATCCTCAGCCCTATTTTGTATTTTGTTTAGAGACAGGGTCTCACTGAGTTGCTTAGCACCTCACCATTGCTGAGGCTGGCTTTGAACTTGCGATTCTCCTGTCTCAGACTCCCAAGTTGCTGGGATTACAAGAGTGTGCCACCACAACTGGCCTTCAAGTCTCAG
Source organism: Urocitellus parryii (assembly GCF_045843805.1). Lineage (NCBI taxonomy): Eukaryota > Metazoa > Chordata > Mammalia > Rodentia > Sciuridae > Urocitellus > Urocitellus parryii. The sequence continues at coordinate 84,358,141 of NC_135541.1, read as the reverse complement.
ATTTTACAGATGAACTATCTCCACTAAGACACAAAAATATAAAGAAACTTTCATAGGGGCTGGGATTGTGGCTCAACGGTAGAGCACTTGCCTAGCACGGGTGGGGCGCTGGGTTCAATCCTCAACACTACATAAAAATAAAATAAAGGTATTGTGTCCAACTACAACTAAAACAAAATATTTTTTTTAAAAAAGAAATATTCATGCCACTCAGTTAAAAACATAATACAATAAAACAAGAAGTGAGAGCTAAAAATTTCCTGTTCAAAGCACTTCCCTTTATGTATTCACTTAAAATAACGTGTCTACGGTATGCAAAGTACTATAAAGTGAAGACTATAATAATTAAAACTTACTACTAATCTGTAAGAGAAGATAAGTAATCATTAAAAATATAGTATATGTAGAAGGCTGGGGTTATGGCTTAAGGGTAGAATGCTCGTCTAGCATATTAGAGGCCCTGGGTTAAATCTTCAGCACCACATAAAAATAAATAAGTAAAGGTATTGTGTCCAATTAAAAACCAAATTTTAAAAAGTACACATAGAATTTAAAAAGAGTTAACTCTTTTCATCAGAAAAAAATCTTGCCTTTAATTCTCTTAGACCTTACCTAAAATTTAATCAAAACCTATCTAATCTTTATAATAACAAAAAGGAGTATATGTTATTAAGAATTATATAAAAAGAAGAGTAGAGAACCAGTGGCTTTTACTTGGTATATATAATATTTAATTTCTTATTTTTACTAGTGTGCATTATTTTTATTTAAAAAAAAAATAAGGGGGCTGGGGATGTAGCTCAAGTGGTAGCGCGCTCGCCTGGCATGTGTGCGGCCCAGGTTCGATCCTCAGCACTACATACAAACAAAGATGTTGTGCTCACCAATAACTAAAAAATAAATATTAAAATTCTCTCTCTCTCTCTCTCTTTACCTCTCTTAAAAAAAAAAGATTTAAAAAAAAATAAGGTCAGCACCTTCATAAAATTGAGCCATAAATTTTATATCACTTCATAAAATTATACTATAACTTGAGTCCAGCAGGCTAAGCAAGACTCTGTCTCAAAATAAAAAATAAAAAGGGCTGGCAATGCATCTTAGTCCTTGGTTCAGTACCAGTACTGCAACAACAAAAAAAGAGAGAGACAGAGAGAGAATATACTAAGAGAAATATATTACACATTACTGAGAAGAACAAGAAATGAAATGGTGTCTATTAATTACAAACATCAGAGGAAACAATTTAAGTTAGGGGGAAAATACCTATATGTCAACAGTGGGTCTATTGGTAAGGCAGAATTAAAGCCCATTTTTTTCCCTCTATTTTGCAAACTTTCTATTTATTATTATTATCTTACCTATGAGTAAAGTGAGTGAATATAGATCACACCAAGGGAGTGAATATAGATCAAGAGGCTCTTCAAAATTTAGAAGTTGAGAAGAAGAAAATGATAACAAACTAGCAAAAGAAACCAGAACATGAACCCAAAGGCATCAACCCCTGAGCCATATTCCCTAGTACTTCTTTTTTTTTTTTTTTTTTTTGGTACTGGGGATTGAACTCAAGGACACTCAACCACTGAGCCACATCCCCAGCCCTATTTTTATTTTATTTAGAGACAAGGTATCAATGAGCTGCTTAGTGCCTGGCTTTTGCTGAGGCTGGCTTTGAATTCCTGATCCTACTGCCTCAGCCTCTGGAGCTGCTGGGATTACAGGTGTGCGCCACTGCACCTGGCTCATCCCCAGTTCTTTTAAAATTTTTTTATTTTGAGATAGGTCTTACTAAGTTGCCCAGGCCTTGCTAAGTTGCTGAGGCTGGCTTAAACCCCTCTAAATTTAAGAAGATTGATCAATGTTAGAATATCAGTAAATATTTTAGCAACCAAATGAGATAAATAAATAAAACATTTAAAATTTCATATGAATACTTAACTTCACAGCCAACTACAAATTCTTTAGAATTTTAGGGCTTGCAATATGAGGTCTGGATTTGCTCAAAGCCCAGCTCTGCACTAAGAAAGTAAATGGCCTTGAAGAATTTATTCTCTGCCTCACTTTACTCATAGGTAAGATAATAATAATAAATAGCTACCTAACTGGTTATGCAGAATAAGAAATTTCAGTGAGCCAGGCACAGTGGTGCATTCCTGTAATCCCAGCAGAGGCTGAGGCAGGAGGATTGAGAGTTCAAAGCCAGCCTCAGCAATTTAGCGAGCCCTAAACAACTCATCAAGACCCTGTCTCTAAACAAAAATATAAAAAAGGGCCAAGGGTATGGTGCAATGTTTAGGCGTCCCTAGGTTCAATACCTAAGTACCCCCAAAATAAATAAATAAAATAAAGATGCTTCATATAAACTGCTGAGTTGGCTAAATGCCACAGAGGAAATACTCAGTGAGTAGTAGCAATTACAATTACCATTGGGCTTTATGTTTATTAAACAATGACCCTATTACTCTTTCTAATGCAATACTCACCTTTGCTAGTTGTTCAGCAAAATGTATAGCAGTTTGTGTATGGAGTGTAACTGGTCCTGTTTTTATTCTGGAAACTCCATTGGCTAATGCCATGAAAATAATCAGCTATTGAAAAAAAAAAGAAGAAAAGTATCACACATTTTCTAATGTTCAGAATTATAATTCTGCTATTCACAATGAAAATACTACTAGAAATCAGATGGCTAAAAAAGAATTACTATTTCTTTAGATTTCTAGAAGTCCTTAGAAGATGATGGAAAACTGTTACTAAAAGTCTGTAATGTAGTATAAAAATGCTTAGCAGCGAATAAGCAAATAAAATAAAGCAAATAAAATAAACTAAAATATAATAAGCAAATAAAATAAAGGCAAGCTGTCCATCTACAACTACAAAAATAAAGAAATAAAAATGCTTAGCAGCAATTTGCTGTACAGAATTTTTAAAATTAATGTCTAAGAATAATATGGAGAAGTTGATACATTTAATTAGATCAATTATCTCATCAAACTAACATATAAAATATGACAAATTTCCTCTACTCTTATAATAATTTTATTTTTTGAGGTTTGAATACCACTGAGTTACAGTCCCTGCCCTTTTAATTTTTATTTTAAGGCAAGGATTTGTTAAGTTACTTGTCTCTTGTCTTAGCCTCCCAAGTCATTACAGGTGTGTGCCACCATGCCCCACTTTTAACATTTTTTAAAAAACAGGTAAATAAATAAACTAATACAGAATTACTGGGAATACAACAGAATAGACCAGAACAAGAAGTAAGTATACATGGAAAACTGTCATTAAAAAAAATGATCAAGAAATCTTGAGGAATATTTTTCTTCCTATTCCAGTGTATATGGTAGTAGGGATCAAACACAGGGCATGGTAGGTAAGTGCTCTACTACTGAGCCATACTCCCAGCCTGAGGAATAAATATCAAAACGTAGACACTGATCTAAGCATCATTCCTTTGGTAGAAAGGAAATATATAAAGACAGTGAACTACAAAAAAGGTATTATTTGGACCTTCTCAATGAGAGTAAAGTATATAATAAACTCAAGTGGAGATACTGATGTAAGTATAGTAGATCTAACGAATAAGGAATTAAGAATAGTGTTCTGGGCAGTGATATAAATCTGGGAGTCGTCTGCAAATAGATGAGCCATGAGACTGGACAAAATAACCAAGGAAGTGACTATAGATCAAGAGGCTCTTCAAAATTTAGAAGTTGAGAAGAAGAAAATGATATCAAACTAGCAAAAGAAACCAGAACATAGAACCAGTGAGGTGGAAAAATACATTATTTCAGTCCAAGTAAAGAAATTATTTTAAGAAAGAAGCTAATGTGTCAAACTTTGTAGACAACAGGATGAGGACTGAAATGTTAGGAATATAAACTCCAGAATAATATTTTAAAGTAATAAAATAGGACTTGCTAATGAGTATGTAATAGTCAATGATCAAAATTTTTATTTGATCCAATTAGCAGATGTTCAAATCTAATAGGATGAAAGGTTTTCAAGCTAAAAGTGTCATTACCTGGTCTTGCAGAAACTCATCCACAGTTCCACCATGTCTAAGATTAGCTAACAGCATTTCAGCAGCATCAATTCCAACCTTGTCTGCATTTACACCTAAGGCAAGCATAATGCAAAAGAAAACTAGATCAATTACTGAGAGGCAAAAAGTTGAACTGATATCAGCTAGTAGTGGTATAACATTTTTAGACCTTTGAACTCATTCAAGTACCTTTTGGACAAGTTATTTAATTACTTGAAGAGATTCACATATACAAATGCCTTCTACCTTTGAATGAGTTAGAGGAGGAAAAAAGAGGCAGCTTTGGGCCTATTTTAAAAGTATTAGTTATAAAGTCAGTCTATAAGTTTTGATCTTGTAATGGTATACCTCTTTGTAAAATTTAAAACTTGGTATTTATACAAGTTATAATTAGTCTACAGACAATTCTATCAGAACTAAAGGATTTTAGAAAGCCAGGGAATCAAGTTTCAGCTAAAAAAAAAAAAAAAAAAAGCAGGTAACATTCTTAGGTCAACTACTTTAAAGTTTTAGTCCCTTTAAGATTTGAATAGGAACCACTTTGGAAAGAAGTTTGGAGATTCCTGAAAAAACTAGGGATGGAACCACCATATGATCCAGCTATCCTACTGCTTTTTCCCAAAAGATCTAAAATCAGCAGATAACAGCACATCCACATCAATGTTTACAGCAGCACAACTCACAATAGCTAAATTATGGAATCACCCAGATGCCTATCAATATGAATTAATTAATTATAATTATGAATTAATTAAGAAATTGTGGTATATAGGATGGGGTTGTGGCTCAAAAGTACAGCTCTAGTACATGTGAAGTGCTGGGTTCAATCCTCAGCACCACATAAAAATAAATAAATAAAAGGTATTTAAAAAAGGAAAAGAAATTGTGTACACACACACACACACACACACACACACAATGGAGTTCTACTCAGTCATTAAAAAGAAGGAAATTATGTCATGCCAGTAAATGGGTAGAAATGAAGAATATCATGCTAAATGAAATTAGCCAAACTTAGAAACTCAAAAGTCAAATGTTTTCTTTTATATGTGGAAGCTCAAGTAAAATAAGGAAAAAGGGGAAAGAAGGATAAGATTTACATAAAGAACCAATCAAATACAAATTAACAGACAAGTGAAAGGAAGTCTAATAGACTAGAGGAAGTGGGGGAGATAGAAGGGGAAAGGAGGGGATTATGAACTGAAATTGATTTCTGTGCATGTAAGAGTTTGTTAGGATGAACCCAACTACTGTTTACAATTTATAATTTACAATTATAAAGCTTCAATGAAATAAAATTGAAAGAGCTTGCTTCCATGATCTTAAAAAAAAAAAAGGTCTAAATAGGTTTCAGCTTATTATGAATATGTCAGAATATTTACCCCTTCCTCTACTTCTGACCTCTCTGAACATACCTTAAATCTTTTGTATAACATTGAATACAAAGTAAATCTGTCAGGTAAATCTGTCAGAAGTAGTAGAACGTCAAATTACCCTTTTAAGGCTATTTATTAAAAAAAAAAAAAAAAAAACTAAGCCATTTAATTGTGTCTTTGAAGGTAAACAATACATGAAGATGGACCCCAAACCCTGAGAATGCCAGAGCTGCAGGTCCAAAATGATGTGGTGTGGTTCTTAAGAGTTTAGAAGTGTCATAACTCAAGGTTTACAAGCCAGAGAATGTACAGGATCCATACATTCTGTTTAGCAATTTTGCCAATTATCAGAAAGAGATCCCCCAAGAATCTCTCAAGAAGGGGAAAATTTAACTCCTGTTTATAAAGAATACCAAAAATGTTATGTTGTTGTCTCTTCACTTTCTCACACAATCTGAAGCCTGAGCTATCATAATCCCCAACATATAGCAGCTGAGGCTGCAGTCAAGGTTATCTACTTTAAATGAAATCCATGGCTACAAATGAGAATGTGGCTAATTTTGTTTCTATTTTATATTTGCAAATTTATGTGATTACATGTATCCTGGTAAAATTTCCCACAAAAGTGGAAATTTCATAATTTTAACTCAGTTTTTCCTTATAGCAGTTATAATAACATAGTAAAGACTATTTTTTTATATATATCATCAATTGGTCAAGAATTTATATAAATATATGGAATGATTTCAATTCTGGTATGAATCTTCACTTTTTTCTTTGCTGCTGGGATTGAGGTGATGAACTCAGGGCCTTGTATATGTTAAGTATGTGCTGTACCACTGAGCCACATCCTCAGTTTCTTGACTTACAGAGTAAGCTACTAGCCCCTTCCTTTTCCTCTTTTAAAAAGTGAAGATGATTAACAACTATATTATAAAGTTATAGAAATCAGAAATAATATTTATAAAGTACTTATTACCAAGACCAGTATATAATAGGGTATTAGTAATAATGGTAGGGGCTGAGAATGTGGCTCAAGCGGTAGCGCGCTAGCCTGGCATGCGAGGGGCGCTGGACTCGTTCCTCAGCACCACATAAAAGTAAAATAAAGATGTTGTGTCCACCAAAAACTAAAAAATAAATAATAATAATAATAATGGTAGTATTAAGAACCGAATGCTACCTGTTTTTTTCCTAAGGGAACATTAACAAAGAAGAAAAAGAAAGAAAATAAAAAGTATTTATATATTAAAGGATAGTTAAGTGTTAAGTTCTATAAACTTTTGGGTATAAACTATATATCCAAAAGGAGTTTCAGAGAAGAAAAAGATTACAGGTTCTAGAATAATTTGAGAAGACAAGACCTAAGCTAATCCTTGAAAGATGCCTAAAACTGGGATGGAAGACAGAAAGAAGTCCTGGCTTTATAATTTACATGAACATTCTTAACCCCCAAAATCTGAAATCCAAAATGCTCAAAAATTTAAAACTTTTTGAGCACTGACATACCAAAGTAGAAAATGCACACCATGAAGCTATTTTATGCACAAAATTATTATAAATATTGTATAAAATTACCTTCAAGTTACATGTAGATGATATATATATATATATAAAACATAAATGAATTTTGTTATTTGGTTTTGGGTTCCATCCCCAAGAAATCACACTATGTACACAAAAATACTGAAAAAATTCAAAATCCAAGTATATCAGATATATTCAACCTGGACCAGAGAAAACATACACTGAAGTTTTCTGTCAAGTGGCAAAATATTTCTCAGAGCTATTCATATTCATTACTACCCAGCCACCTTGATAGTGAAAAATAGTATGCATGGATCTACATTATTACCAGTCATTACTAACAGCTTGTGACAACTGAACATATGAAGAAAATAGAATTTTGTTTGGCAGTATTATGCTGTCCCAAAAAAGAACAAAATCTTAATTTTTTCTGAAACTTTAATGCTTTTCTACCTAATTGACAAATAGTCTTTTCATATTTTGCATGTTTCTTTTTTAAAAAAAAAGGTTTCAACTTTAATGGTTTAAAACACAGGAAATTAAAATGCATATTCAACGATTTGGGTGTCTTCTAGCTTATTAAAAGGACAAAACTTTAAAAAATGGTCTCATCAGACTGAACGGAGAAGGCCAAAGGACTTACTTCAGGACACTGGAAAGATTCCCTGAATGACTACCATATATTGAATGAGGAAAGAAAAGTGCTTTCTATAAGTAAATTTCTGTACAGATGAAATGCAGATTGTTTTGCTCCCATAGTAAAAACATAACTAATTGAGAGACAATAGTAATCAAATAAGGTTGGGAATGTAGCTCACTAGAAGAGTGCTTGCCTATCACTTATTAGGCCTTGGATTCAACCACCAGTACTACCAAAACAAACAAACAAAACCCAAAATAAAACCCCCAAACCAAAAAGTAATCAAGAAACACACAAATTCAATAATATTCATTTCTTTTTCTTTTTTCAGTGCTGGGAACTGAACCCATGGCCTTGCTTGTGCTCTTCCACTGAGCTACACCTCCAGTCCTTCAGTCTTACATTATGTTCACAATCCAATCAAGTAAAGTTGGAATGGATCCTTATATGCAGATCATGGTCCAATACCATTTTTCAGATAAGGAAAGCCCAGGGTCATTATACAGAATAATAGGTCTAAAATTTAGGATTTTAGGGATTCTCCAGGCTAATTCTCTTATGTAACAGATAAGAAAACGAAGATAAAAATTTTTGTTTTAGTAACTAAGACAATTACAAAAGCATGACTAGCTACAACTTCCTGCTTCTACCACATATTCTGGCATTGACAACCAGCTGAAGTTGCTTCTGGTAATAACACTTAGACATTAGGATTCAGGGTCCAGTAATTTTCTAGTTAATTTAAATCAGAAATAAAAGGGGATCTGGATAATGGTAGTTATGACATTATCTCTGAGATCCTTAATATAAAGAGAACCTAGATTAAGAGAGAGAAGACCCCAAGTTGCCCTGTGTCAGGCACCTCAGTTAATGACATTAACTGAGGTGCCTGACACAAGGGAGGACAATCAGTCAATGTCAGCAAGTCTGTTGTTCTCATCTCTATCTTCTTCAAACACGGTAAGTATAAAAATCAGTACTGAACACTTTGCAAGTGTGATATCCAAAGACAACTTCAAAGTAAATATTATCTCATATGACAAAGTGAGAAAAAATATTGACAGAATATGAGAAAAAATTTCAGGGCTGGTTAACATATGGCATACATTAAAATTACGGTTATGGTCCCTTTACAATCTCAATTCAACATATCTAAAATTATTGTCTATGATGACAAACTAACTCTACTTCCTATATTCACACATTTAAATGTACCCAGTTACCTAAGTTAAGACACCTGGAATGTTTTCTTCACAATGCCTCCCATACCTCCAATATCCAACTGGTCAACAAACTGTTCACCTTTTTAAATACCTGATTATCAGTACTCAATGTCTTTGGAACCAGTCACTGCATTCCTTGTTGCAAAACCTCACCATGTCTGATCTGAGTTGTAACAGACTCTTTCATATCCATCCTTAAAATCCTTATATTTTCAGTATGACACTTGAATTTCCTTTATGTAGCCTATAGCCCTTCAAAATATGGCCTTTAGCTTGGCACAGTGATGCATGCCTGAAATCTCAGTGACCCAGGAGGTTAAGGCATGAGTATCACAAGTTCAAAGCTAGCCTCAGCAACTTAGTGAGACCCCAAGCAACTTAATGAGACACTGTCTCAAAAAATAAAAAGGGTCAGGTAAACCAGGCATGGTGGCTCTCCTGTAATCCCAGTGGCTCGGGAGGCTGAAGCAGAAGAATCTCAGTTCAAAGCCATCCTAAGCAATTTATTGAGGCCCTAAGTAACTCAGTGAGAACCTGTCTCTAAATAAAAAATCCAAAAAAAGGGCTGGGGATGTGGCTCAGTGGTTAAGTGCCCCTGAGTTCAATTCCAAGAACCCCACCCCAAAAAGGGGGGGGTCGGGTAAAGCACCTCTAGGTTCAATCCCTAGTGCAAAAAAAAAAAAAAAAAATCTGGCCCTTGTTGACCTCTCTATTCTCATTATCCTCCATTCCTCCATCCCCTACCCAGACCCTGTACTTATCATATATACTGCAGTTACTTAAGCACAGAAAAACAGCTTTTTCTGTCAAAAAATATTGACAGAATATGTCCCTGCTCCTTAGCTTACTTTAAAAAATTGTGGTTCAGCGGTAGAGTGCTCCCCTAGCACGGGCGAAACCCGGGTTCTATCCTCAGCACCAAATAAAAATAAAAAAGGTATTGTGTTGTGTCCATCTACACCTAAAAAATAAATATTTTAAAAAATATATATATTTAGGGGCTGGGGTTGTGGATCAGTGGTAGAGTGCTTGCTCTTACTTATGAGGCACTGGGTGTAATCCTCAGCACCACATAAAAATAAACAAAATAAAGCTATTGTGTCCATCTATAACTAAAAAATATATACTTAAAATACTGATATACCTTTAAATATAAAGGAAATGTTTTGAGATACATTACAGTAAAATGGTTACTTTAATGAAACATATTAATATATCATCTCTTGGTTACCCATTCTCCCACCTAAAACAAGAGCAACTATAATTTATTCCTTTAACAAAAGTCCTGACTACCATACACTATAATTACCTATAGTTCTCATGTTGTATACCAGATTTTTGGACTTGTTCATTCTTCAGATCTATCATTCTGTATCCTTTGACCTACGGCTCCCCATTTCCTCCCCCTTACCTCATCGTGGTAAACCACTCTTACTTTCTCTCTATATATTTGATCTTTTCTTTTTTTAGATTCCACATATAAGTGAGATCATACAACATTTTTCTTTCTGTATCTAGCTTATTTCACTTTGCTCCACGTCCATCCTATTTTAAGGCTGAATAATATTTTGATGTGTATATATACCACAGTTTCTTTATTCATTCATCCATGGAAGTACATTTGGTTGTTTTCATATTCTGGCTATTATGAAAAATGCTTCAATGAACATGGGAATACAGATAAATCTTTGAGACAATTTCATTTCTTTTGGGTATATACTCAGAAAAGGGACTGCGGGGTTACATGGCAATTGTCTTTTTAGTTTGTTTAGGAATGTCTTACTATTTTCCATGATAGTTGCACCAATTCACCTTAGCTCTCACTTTTCTTCCTGGCTTCTATTTATCCCCCTGATGAAAGATCAATGAATAGCAAAAGGCAGAATTGGAGTTACTCATCCTCCACAGAAGTATTAGTTTTTCTTTCTTTGCATTTATCTCTATGGTACCCTGGGATAACACTATCAGCACCAGTCTGTTTTCTCCACCAGACTAGGTCAGCAGTTAGGCATAGTAGCTCTCACTTGTAAATAATTAGTACATAGTACTTGGCACATTTGTGGTACCCAATAATAAAACTAATAGAACTCACAAATTTCCCAATGTCCATCAAATACTTATTATCTATAATATGTCTGCTCCTGCTCTCTGCTTTATATTTGCGTTATTTTTGCTTCTCAAGACTTGTAGATATTGCATGCAGTGGCTAAGTATCCACACTGATTCCTCACTGTGCCTAATAGGTAGTAAATATATACTAGTATATATTTTAGATCAATACTTCCAAAACTTCAAGATACTTTAGAAATACCTGGAGAACTTGTTAAAACAAATTCTTAGGTCTCACTTTCAGGGAATCAAACCCAGAGCCTCACACATGCTAGGCAAGGACTTTACCACTAGCCATACCTCCACCCTCCACAGATTCAAATAGGTCTAGGTTAGGCCCCATATCTGTATTTCTAACAAAACTCCCAGATGATAGTGATTTCCTGTTGCCTCCCATCCACACTGTGAACAGCAGAGATTTAGACAGAACTCATTATGTGAGTTGGAGATTTTGATTTTTTTTCCCTTTGTTTTTAGTGATGGGGGTCCCACCATGTTACGAAGGCTGGTCTTGAACTTGTAGGCTTTAAGAATCTTCCTGCCTTGCTCAGGAACCTGAGTAACTATAGGCCTGCACATCATACCCAGAGAGATGTTGATTTTACTTCTTCTATTATGTTAATTATATGATGAATAGTGTATAGATTGAATCATCTAGCAAGCTAAAATCATCTGAATTTATTTTGTATTCAATAGTTAATAATGAGGTTAAACAGCATAGCTAGTGGAAGCATTTTTGTTTTGGTTTTGAGACAGGATCTCACTAAATTTTCCAGGCTGTCCTTGAACCTGTAATCCTCCTGCCTCAGTCTCCTGAGTATCTGGGACAACAGGTAGATGCCACCATGCTTGGCTAGCATAAGCATTTTTAAAAGATGCTACAAAGTAGGGCTGGGGTTGTGGCTCAGCAGTAAAGTGCTTACCTAGCACATGCAAGGCCATGGGTTTGATCCTCAGCACCACATATAAATAAATAAAATAAAGGTATTGTGTCCAAATACAACTAAAAAATATTAAAAAAAAAGATGCTACAAAGTAGGATGAAGCAATTAATTACCATAAATAACTAGAAGTTGCCTGACTAGCAAAACTTTAAATGTTAACCACCAGACGCAGTAATGCACACTGTAATCCCAGCGACTCAGGAGGATGAAGCAGGAGGATCACAGGTTCAAGGCCAGCCTTAGCAACTTTGCAAGACCCTGTCTCAAAATAAAATAGTTGGAAATGTAGCTAAGTGGTAAAGTGCCCCTGGGTAACAAACAAACAAATGTATGCATCTCCTCTTCTTAATATGCCAATCTTAAAACAGATTTATTTTTCCTCCAAATATTCAGTACTTTCTAATCATCAGTGTAATAACTGATAAAGGAAGAAACATCAATAGATATTAAGACCACTGGATGAAAGTTGTATGAAAACAGAATATCAGATAGTCTCTAAGTATTACCCCAGACTATTTAATGATTGTAAAAGGAAAAGGAACCTTTATAGCAAGCAGATCTGGAGGACTCCTCCTCAACCATGTGATCACATTTAGCCTTACCAATAAAGGGCAAAATGACATTTTACATGCCCTTTGATGCAATGTAGTGGTATAGACACAAAATCACTGATGTAATATTGTTACTAAAAATATTTGGTATGAATAATCTAATCATGAAATAATCTGAAAAATCCTAATTGTGGGAAATTCTGTGAGAAAATGACCTAAAAGAAAGAAAATGGCCTAGACTTTTCAAAAATGTCAGTATCATGAATGGAAAAAAAAAATGAGAAAGTATTTTGTACTTCAAAAATATAACACATTGCTCTAAAGAATATTTTGGAGACAACACATCTGATGTGTCTGCATATCATAGACAAATTCTTCAGGTATAAAAACAATACTTTGGGGGTTAGGGTTATGGTATGGGTTCGATTGTCAGCACCACATAAAAATAAAATAAAGATATGTGTCCGCCTATAACTAAAAAATAAATGTTTAAAAATAAAACAATACTGTGATTATATTGATATTGTTTTTGAATCTATATGCTGCAGTATTCAGGAGTAAGGCATGGTGTCTATAACTTACATTGAAGCAGTTCAGAAGCACACATACCACACAACCAAATGTTCACAACTAATGAATCTAGGAGAGGGTGTGTAGATGACTAGTTGAATTAGTCACTCAACTTTTCTTATAGGTCTAAAAATTTTCAAAGTATAAAAATAGGAGAAAGACTTAAAGTTTAATTAACTCTAGGAATTAGTTAACTGGGTTGGGGTTGTAGCTCAGTGGCAAAGTGCTTGCCTCACATGTTTGAGGCACTTGGTTCAATCCTTAGCACCACATAAAAAATAAAAATAAATAAAGGTATTATGTCCATCTACAACTAAAATTTAAAAAAAAAATAGTTAACAGTAGCCTTTTAAACCTGTCATCCATCATTCCCTATAACATTTCAATCCTGACAGATAATTAATTTTTAGTAGCAGTAGGAACTATGGATCCACTTTCATTTAACTATACCTCGTTTCCCAAGTGATGATCCAGCAAACAAACAGCCTGTGGATGTCTCAGCAATAATTCTACATATAGGGAAAAAAACAAGTATTACTCTTAGGCTACAAACATTCTAAAATTACATTAAATAAGACACAGAAGAACAGTGTTAAATAGACAAAATGACACATGGCCAGTACACTGCAATGGCAAAATTCTTCTTACACAGAGTAGTCTGATTAACATTCTCCATCAGCCAATAATATCCTTCAGGGCTAGAATGGGAGAAGTCACATCTAATTCTAGTTCACTCATAGATAAAGGATGCCACCACCTGTCCGTATCCCTGGAAGTTATCCTATTTTTGGTGCAAAGTGGTACCATTTCACACAGTACTAAACAGTATTTTATAATTTTCTTTTAATAAAAAATGTCTTTACGTAAGGACTTTAGGTTTTATTCTATAGTTTTTAGATAGCATTACATTATTAAAGTAAGCATTTAGTTTAAACCCTTTAATAGAAACTCTGAATAAGAGAATTCGAAATATAAATATCTACAAAAAATAACCATACTTTTACAATCCAAAAATATCAAAGCATTTTTATAATAAAATAAAACCATAACTTCTAATTGGAGTAACACTAATAATCATATTCCTTTATTAAGGCGATCTTTACCATTGTGAGTTAATTTCAGAGTTGAGGTATTTTAAGCAACTAAAAACATTTCTCTTAGAATCACCTTCAAAGCCTAACTTCTGATTACCTTTAACACTTAAGTTCACTCCTAAGTATTCAGGAGGATGGATTCTAGGATCCCCATTGTAGATTAAATCCAAGGATATTCAAGTCCTTTATATAAAACAGCATAGTATTTACATACAACCTACACATGTTCTCTATTACTTTAAATTATCCCTAGATTACTTATAATACCAAATACAATGTACACAATATATAAATAGTTGTTAAGCTGTATTGTTTAGGGAATGATAAGAAAAAAGTGTTTGATGATAAAAAAGGGAATGATAAAAAAAAATGTTTAGTGTAGACACAATTTCATTTCTTTCTTTCCTTTTTTTTGGGAGGGTACCAGGGACTACACTCACTCACTGAGGCACATCCCCAGCCCTATTTTGTATTTTATTTAGAGACGGGATCTCACTGAGTTACTTAGTACCTCACTTTTTTTGAGGCTGGCTTTGAACTCTTGATCCTCCTGCCACAGCCTCCCAAGCTGCTGGAATTACAGGTATGCACCACTGTACTCAGTTTTGTTTTTTTTAAAGTTATTTTTTAATCTGGTCAAATTTAAATTGGTCATTTGAATCCATGGATGCAGAACCCATGAATACAGAGGGCTAATTATATAAGTGAAAAGGATCTTACAGAGTAGTAAAAGGCAAAACATCCTCAGAAAAAATTCAGAAAATCATCTTAATTCATCATACTATTGTTTTTAGGTAGAAATCCCCTTAAAAACATGTCTTCTTAAAACTATCAAATGAGGGGCTGGGGATGTGGCTCAAGCGGTAGCGTGCTCGCCTGGCATGCATGCGGCCCGGGTTCGATCCTCAGCACCACATACAAACAAAGATATTATGTCCGCCAAAAACTAAAAAATAAATATTAAAAAAATTCTCTCTCTCTCTCTCTTTAAAAAAAAAAAACTATCAAATGAGCACAAAAACTTGAAATCTTTAAATAGGATAATAGTCACTCACGGCTTTAATCTTAAAAGTCCCCCAAAGACTATGTGTTGAAGGCTTGGTGGCTAATTGATGATGCTAGTGAGAGGTGGTAGAACTTTTAGGAGGTGGGCCCTAGCAGAAGGAAGTTGGGTTAAGGGGGGCATGCCCTTCAAGGGGATACTGGAGCCCAGCCCCTTCCTCTCTCTTTCCCTCTTTCAATTTGCTTCTTTTTTTTTTTTTTTTTTTTTAAGAGAGAGTGAGAGAGGAGAGAGAGAGAGAGAGAATTTTTTTAATATTTATTTTTTAGTTCTTGGCGGACACAACATCTTTGTTGGTATGTGGTGCTGAGGATCGAACCCGGGCCGCACGCATGCCAGGCGAGCGCACTACCACTTGAGCCACATCCCCAGCCCTCTCAATTTGCTTCTTGATGAAAATGAGGTGAGAAGCTTTAGTCCATCAAGCACTCCCTGCCTTGATATTCTGCCTCACCACAGGCCCCAAAACAATGAAGCCAAGCAACCATGGACTGAAACTCTGAAACCGTGAACTAAAATAAATCTTTTCTCCTTTTAAATTGTTAACCTCAGGTATTTCATCATAACAATGGAAAGCTAACCAACACAGTAACTATTTCAGGGCTCTCAATCGATGTCTAAGAAAGTATATTTTCTCACATTATTCCATTTCCATTGCCAAATGCTTGGTCTTTGGGTTCCTGAACAGGCTGGATGTTAACATATAGATCTCTGATCTCCTTTCTGATGCATCTCACTGCCGCTGCTGCCATATCTTTTGCTACCTATTTTGGCAAGACAGAAAAAAACAAAATGATACAATATTAATTATTGATTATTTGAACAATTGTTTCCAAGCCTTTAAAGGCACATAAAATGATTAATTTTTATATGTATCATTTTAAAACTTGATTTTCTAGAGAGCGAGCACTGAATTTGAAGAAAATTTTTAATGAAAAGATGGATTAAAAAATAAGTCCTAATAATTTCAAAATTTAGATGATACTTACCAAGGCATGCACACACTTCTAAGAACATTTAGACAACTTACTTTAAATGGCAGAACACCAGCAACAAAAGCTCTTCCATATATCTTAGTCACAGAGCCACGATCAGTCAAATTTATTGGGTTCAACTGTGTAACTGGTGACATCCGAACAATCACTTCACCACCACCTTTTGGATAATAGCCCCTATAAAAAGTGTGAAAAATATCCACATAAACTAATTGCATGACAAAAATAAAGCACAATATTATATTAAAATAATGTGAATGGTAGCCAAATATGCAATTCATGAAAAAGTTCTAAATCATATTTTATGTCTGGACTGTTCAATATAGTAGCCTCAAGCTGCATGTGACTATTACAGTGAAATAAAATTTATGGCTGGAGGTATAGCTCAGTGGTGCATGCATGAGGCTTTGAGTTCAATTGCCAGCCCCAAGCCAAGTGTGGCAGCATTCTCCTACAGTACCAGCTACTCCTACTCAAGAGACTGAGGCAGGAGATCCTCTGGGCCTATGAGTTCATGGACAGTCTGGGCAATGAAGCATATTGATGCTTCCTTTAAAAAAAAAAAAAAAGTTTTAATAAAAACAAAGAAGCAAATAAAATTAAACATAGTTTAGAAATCAATTCAATTCCCCAATTGCATTAGCCATGTTTTAAGTGCTCTGTAGTCACATTTGGTTAGTGACTACGATACTGGACAGCATAGATAGGGAACATTTCTCAATGTAGAAAGTTCTATTTGACAAGTTTGTTTTAAAACATAGGTTCCTTGATATCTGGAGTTGTTTTGTTCCTACTATTTTCCAGATCCTAACCCAATGTTTGGTACACAGTAGGAACTCAAATAAATAGCTGATGATTATAAATAGCTGACACTAACAGAATCTAAACTCAATTATTCATAGTCATTTATTCCATTTCAGCTGCTGAGAAGGACACTGTGCCTATCCTCAAGCAGTTCTCCATCTAATAGGGCAATGGTACCCTTATACAGTTGACTAGAATACAACACAGGATGTAAGGAGGACCACAACAGAAGTGCAAATATGGATTCTGATAGAGGTACAGCCACAGAGAGTTCATACAGGAAATCACAAATTTTATTTAGAAAAAACAGGATTTCCCATTTTTTTAGAACACAAAAAGAATTACACAAAGATGTGAACTTCAAAGATACAAAGTATGTTCAAGGAATAGCATGTAATTGTGGTGTTAGAATGTAGGACAAGTTGAAAAAAAGGAGAAAGAAGATGAAGCTAGGAAGGCAAATTGGAGCAAGATTGCAATGCACTTAAATGAGATGCCAAGAAATTTAACCTTGTCATTGTATAACAGAAGAAGACCAAAGAAATAACCCAAATGGGGCTGGGGCTGGGGCTCAGCAGTAAAGCACTTGCCTAGTATATGTAAGGCACTGGGTTCAATCCTTAGCACTACATAAAAATAAAGAAATAAAATAAAGGTATCTGTCCATCTACAACTAAAAATGATTAAAAAAAAAAAAAAACCCAAATGCCCAATGTGCTTCCTAAAAAAATAATTCTGATCACACTATAGAAGAGAATCTTTTTATGACCCTACAGTGCCTGGCTCAAGTGTCTGCACAACTTGACCATTTAATCTGTGCATGGATAACATTAGACATGAAGATGCTTTCATGTGGAAATTCCCTTGAATATATTTCTCCCAAGAAACAAGTAAATATCACATGTAGTTGCTTTCAAGGCTCTACACCCTTGCAGCTTACTGTTCTTAAGCTGTAAAGTACAATTATTTGACAAGAAATGTTTTAAGGGTAATATATTAAGTGTATTAGTTCTCCAAGGTCTAAATTTTCCACTATGCTAATTTAGCATAATAATAGATGGAAAAGGCAAAGAAATAAGTAACTTACCTCATTTTGATGTCACAATTAAAATTAAAACCAAATTTTTCAACAATTGGCTTGAAGACCTGAAAAAAATCAATTGTTATTGCAACCACCAATATTCACTGATTCAACAAGTATAATTATTAAATGAAAAGTGCTCTGTACTGAATTAGTAATTGAGTGTCATAAGTAAACTGTAGTATCAAAATATATAGACTAGTTCCATTTTTCAAGTGAAAAAAAACTCGTATTCACTAAATTTAAAAGTTTAACATTTAATAAATCAGGGCCGTGCAAGTCTAATGAGAAAAAAAATTCAGAACTCAGAATACTTGAACCCAATGTTTATTCTACTCCAGAAACCATTACTGACCCTTCTCAGTACACTGTAAAAAAAGTAGGGGCACTGGTGAACAACACTTTATTCTACCCTCTCAATTTTTTTATAAAGCTGAAATCTCACTGCAAATAAAATGTTTTATTCTTATTTCTTCCACTTAACATTGTAAGTGTAAGCATTTTTTTGACACAATAAAAATTCTTCCGAAATAAAACTTAAACAAATGCATGGCATTTGAGCATTACTTATTTAACCATTTCCTAAGTTTTCATGATTACGTAATGATATATATTAATTCTCTACTCAAATCCTTTAACATTCACCTTTTGCTACATTTTGTACTATTTTATTAGGATAGTTTGCTTGAAGTGGAATTACTAACTAAAGAGAAACTAATTTTCATTATATGATCTATAACACTGACTTTAAATATATTATACTATCCATTAGGTTGGCAATGTTTCAGAGAAAGACAATATTTAATCCTGAAGTCTAAGGCAACTTGTAAGATCTACTCTAGAGATTTACTCATTTTTCTAGGTTTTCTCCATAGTATGCAGGAGGTATAGATGTTACTAAACTTTGGTTAAAAAAAAAAAAAGGGTAGGCCTAGGAGTATAGCTCAGTGGTACAGTGCTTGCCTAGCATATGTGAGGCCTTGGGTTCAATTCCCACTACCATAAAAAAGAGAAGCAGAAAAATTTTAAAAATAAAAACCTAAAAATGTCAAGTGTTGGGTAGGATGGTGAACAGCTGGAACTCTCATAATAGACTATTGAAAAAGCTGAACAAAATAGCATAACTATTTTGGATGCCACAAGTTTTGGCAGTTTCTCATAAATGTATACATGTACTTACTATAATAACCCAGAAATCCTACTTCTAAGTATACAAGAGAACTGGAAATTTATACTATAATAACCCAGAAATTCTACTTCTAAGTATACAAGAGAACTGGAAATTTATGTTTAAGCCAAACTTAAACATAAATGTTGGCACCAACTTCATTCATAAATGCCAAAAACTGCCAGGTACAGTGGTACACACCCGTAAACCCAGTGCTTCGATAGGCTGAGGCAGGTCAGCCTGGGTAATTAGAGAGACTGGTCTCAAAAAAATAAAAAGGGCTGGGGGTATAGCTCAGTGGTACAGAACCCCTGGGTTTAATCTCCAGTGCTGCAGAAAAAATAAAATAATAATTGCCCCCAACTGGACACAACTCAAATGCCCTTCAACAGATGATTAAATAAACAAGCTGGCATATTCATATACTTACTATTTAGTTTTTATTGCTAATACAAGTAACACTGTGAGTCTAAAGTTTACTAAGGCAAATGAAAAACTAGACTCAAAGGCTACATAACAGTATTATTCCTTTACATGAAATTCTTTAAAAAAAAAAAAAGGCAAAACTATGACTGAAAACAGAAAAGTGGTTGCCAAGGGACTGTGGGACAGGACTGCCTAATATGGGGATAAGGGAATTTTTAGAGTAATGGAAGTATTATATATCTTTATTGTGGTGGTTGGTTTACAGATAAATGTTATCCAAAATCATCAATCAAACTGCACATTAAAAAGGGTGAATTTAATTGTAAGGAATTATGCCACAATAAACTTGGAATATCCCTTTTCCAAAATGCTCACTATCAGAAGAGTTTTGAGTTTCAGACTGTTTTCAATTTTACATGTACATGAACATAATAAGATATCTTGGGGATGAGACCCAAATCAAAATACAAAATTTATTTGTCTCATAGACACCTTATATACATAACCCAAAAGTAATTTTATACAACATTTTTAGTCTATCTTTTGTTTTGACTGCAATCTACCACATGAAGCCAAGTGGAAAATTTTCCACTTGTGGCACCAGGTTGGTATTCAAAAAGTTTTAGAGTTTGGAGCATTCTATATTTTAAATTTTCTGATTAGGGATGCTCAACCTGTACTACTCTTCTTTCCCATGAGTTGTATAAGCACTCCAGCATTAAATATTATCATTTAAAAATTTTTTGAGTTCCCTTCTAAATCATAATTATAAAGTAGTGGATTTACCTAATAACTCACATAATTTATATAATAATCACATTTGGTTTTTTAAAAATTCGCTATAAATACTATTCTAAAATATAATACAAAGTCTAAAATAAACAATTTCCCACTCTCTCCTACAGCAGAACTGAATAAATAGCAACATACACAAAATATTCAGAATTTATTTAAATAGAGAATAGATATTCAGAAGTATATATGAGATTATCTCAGTATGTCATTAACAACAAAAACCCTTACCATCACTGTGTAGTCGATCTGTGGTGCCATTTCAGCATTAGTTCCACCTTTCAAATGAAGTTCTGATGGAGAAGCAGCAAACAGAACACATGGCATTGAAACCTGCATCAAGAGGCACACACTCCTAAGGAGAAGGCAAAACAGGCTTAACTGCACTATCTTTTCAAAGTTTCAAAAAAAGCTGAATTATAATTTATTACATTACTTAGTTGAAGCATAGCTAAATGTAAAGTTAAAAGAGATTTGTTTCTGAATTGTAAAATCCTGAATCTTAAAGAAAGTATTTCACAGTACAAAGAATTGCTTCTAATGATAAGCAAACAAGGCTGGGATGTTCCTTGATTCAATACTTGCCTAGCATGAATGAGGTCCTAGTTTCCTATATAGCATGATTAAAAAAAAAAAAAAGATAAGCAAACCTCTGAATTCAAGACTAAAGCACATCACTACATTAGATGGGTGATCGTGGCTAAGTTCTGACCCTTTTCTTTACAAAAAAATAATAAAACCATCTTCAATTTTTTTTAAATAAAAGGATTCTTGAAAATAGCAATTTATGAAAATGCATTCAAAATAGTCAAGATCTAGAAATATTCAACTGTTTCTATCTGAGTTATCATGCATAAGGCACTGTTCAAAATATCAAGTTAAGATATAATGCCTTACTTGAAATTTTGTAAGACAGCAGATTTTAAGTATTCTTACCACATACACACATATGAAAGGTAATTACAAAAGGTGATGAAAATGTTATTTAGCTTGACTGGTAATTATTTATCAACATAAATATATATCAAAATATCATGATATATACCTCCTTCATAATTTTATTTATAAACTACACTTCAATAAAGTTGGAAAATGGGGGAGGGATTGACGTAATTTCTCTCACATAGAGTTTAATATCAAAGAAAAATATTTTACAAAGACTAAAAGCTGAGTATTTCACATGGAAAAGTTCTGTCCATATAGTCAAATAATGTGAGAAACCACAATAAATGAACATAGAACACGAAGTATTTTATAAAATAAAAAATTTGGTCAGATTTTCTAAATGAGCTGTTATCGCCCTTCTCTACACAGAAAGTAATAATGCTCATAAGTAGATCATAGTTTGAAATGCAATCCAATATAGCTTTTACATACCAAAAGAAAGATCTTTACTTTCTTAAAACAAAGGCCCATACATACTGAACTAGAAAGTCTCTATCACTGGTAATAAGTTTGACTGATTAATAAATATTTATTGACTGTTAAAGTGTTTAGAATTGGAAGAAAAGGGCTTGGAAATATTTAGTTAACTACTAATCATAGTTTTATACCTATTCAACTCATTGATCCTAAGTGATCCAACAAATATTTAATTTCTCCCCAATAAAATCAGATTCTAAAAACACTAAAGAAAACCTTAATTTGAGAAGAGTAAGGAATAGTAAATAAAGTAGACACTTGAGAAAACACATGGTCCTGTAATCACAATCAAGGCTAAAGTCAGGCATGGTGGCACATGCCTGTAATTCCAGCTACTCAGGAGGCTGAGGCAGGAGGATATGAAGTTGAGGTAAGCCTGGACAGTTTAGTGATATGCTCCCTACTGCTTTATTGTCTTCTATTAGATAAAAAGGGTTAGGGATGGAGCTCAGTGGTAGAGCACTTGCCTATGCATGAGGCAATAGGTCCAATCCTTAGCACCACATACACACACAAAAAAAAAGCAACCAGTCAAATAGATTAGAGAAGTAACATGAAAATTAATTGCTAGCCAGGTGCAGCAGCACACCAGCAACTCAGAAGGCTGAAGCAGGAGGATCACAAGTTCAAGGTCAGCCTGGACAACTTAAGAAAACCCTGTATCAAAACTAAAACCAAAAAGGACTAGAGTAGCTTAGAGTGCTAACCCAGAGCATTCCTGGGTTCAATCCCTATCACTAAGTGGGGGGATAGGGGGAGGAATTAACTACTATCCACATTTTGTCAATAAAGGGAGAAGCACTTAGAAAGTTATCAAGGATCAATTTAATTGTTAAATATTCATCTCCCAGTGGGGGAAAAAAATCAGGATTATATCCAAAAATTTCTAAGTAGAGTTACATAAGTATATCTTAGAAGACAACAGAGGGCTGGGGTAGATAGCTTAGTGGTAGAGCTAAGTGTGCACAAGGCCATGAGTTGGACCAGCAACCCCCCCACCACACACACACACACACAAAGCAATAAAAATATCCACATTGAAAGTAGTAGACTATGGGGCTGGTATTGTGGCTCAGCAGTAGAGTGCTCGCCTAGCACGGGCAGGACCCTGGTTCGATCCTCAGCACCACACAAAAATAAAGGCATTGTGTTGTGTCCAACTACACCTAAAAAATAAATAATAAAAAAAAGAAAGTAGTAGACTATGGTTTATAATTAACTGTAAGAAAAGAACTTGAGCTATAATGCAAATACTGAAAGTGAAAACTCAAGTCAATTTGTGACACTCAACTTCTAAATAATAGTAATAATAAAAATGCTATATCATACTACATACAAGATAACATTTCAATTAGGTGCCCAAATTTTACATTCATTGTCTTTAACGTCAAAGGTATTTTATTTACACTTTAGAAGTAAGAAAACTGAGGCGGCTGGGGTTGGGAGGGGGAACATGGGAAGATTACAGGAACTCTAGATAGGGCAAAGGGGAGAAAGGGGAAGGGAGGGGGCAAGGAGGTAAAAAAGATGGTGGAATGAGTCGGACATGATTACCCTAAGTACCTGTATGAAGACACAAATGGTATGAATATACTTTGTATACAACCAGAGATATGAAAAATTGTGCTCTATATGTGTAATATGAATTGTAATGCAGTTTGCTGTCATATATAACAAATTAAAATAAAAAATTTTTAAAAAAGAAAAAAATTTAACCTGATAAAAAACTAAAAAGAAAAAAGAAGTGAGAAAACTGAAGTTCAAAGAGGTTAAGCAACTTGCATAGTAAGTGGTAGAACCTAGATCTGAAAGCAAAACCCATACCTAAACAGATCTCAAGGTATACGTACCCTGCTGTCTTGGTATCTGCTGTGTGGATTCCACCTTTGATCTTCTCTGGTGTGAAGGTTACTTCAGTTGAACCAATTGCTGCCCCCTCCAGTTGCCCATCACACAAATCTCGAATCATTTCCAGTCCAGATAAATGTTGAGGCCTTCAGGTCATAATACTGCATCAAAACGTGTGCATTCAGACTGCCTATATCCCCACATTTTATGATATTTATAAAACTGCAACGGCAAAGAAACAGCAAGATCTAACCACAATAAGTGCCCCATCCTCAGCGTCGGAGCTACCTCTTCGGTTTTTATGCACTTAGACTACCTCCTAGTAGGCATCACTTTAAGAGTTTCTTTGAGTCTCCTTATTTTGGCTATAAACGATCGCACAATCTGGTCACTGTCTCGACAAGGAGGTCCAAGGGCCACCCCTTAGGACCCGACCGACCGCGACTTCCCGACCTCCCGGGCTACCCTCAGACCACCAGGTCGGCGACGCGCGCGCTCGCCGGGCCCCGCGACCCCTGACTCCACCCCCCAGCTCTCTGCCGCCTAGATTACCTCAGGCCTGGCGTGCTGCGGCCCGCCCGGATCTTCTGCACCCGCAAGGGGAGGCCCAGGACACAGCTGAGGGCGGTGGAGATCCTGAGGATCTGGCCGCCCTGGAACGATGGGGGGCGAAGAGAAGGTTTAAGAACGTCGGCCGCGAAAGCTCGGGTCCCCAACTAGCGCCCAGCCGCTCGGCCTCCGGCTGCACACTCACCCCTTCCAAGATCCCGCCGTCGACCTCCACCCGCTGCCCCGCCATGGGGGGCGCCCTGGGGCCTGGCCCGCTGCGACAACGCCTTTGCTGCAGAAAGAATAAACGCCCCACAGCTCTGAAACTTCGATCCACGCCTGGGGTTGCCGAGTTCTCCGCGAAAGCGGAAGAAGCGGAGCCTCCCGGGAAACCCGATCCTCCGGAATGAATCCGGGGTGGACCCGATCCGGCTCTGCGCATGCGTAGCGCGAAGCCTGGGCCCTTAGCTGTCCCGGAGGTGGGGGGCCGCTGCCAGGTACGTAAGAGTGCTGTAGTTAAGTGTGGACTTGGGAAGACTTGTGCCCTAAACACAGTAAAACCTGCAGGTTGTGGAAAATCTCCTTTCCCACTCTTAACCAAGTCCTCCAGTTGTTCCGCAGGCTTGAGCTTCATCTGTTTTCTTGATAAATATGTGTTTATCTGTTGAAGATCTTGGCATACCCAGTGCTGCAGATACTTAGAGCTGAAGATTAAGAAAAATCAGAACCCTACAATGTACTAATCACCTTCTCTCTGGACGGATTTGCCTTCTCTGCAACCTCTCTAAGTTTGTGTGCCCTGGTGCACTAATTGAAACCAATGAGCTTCTCATTTCTTGTGGGGTGTGTGTACAGTACTATCTTCTCCCCCGCTCCCCATGAGACACTATGTATTTGTGGGGAGAAAGGGGTAGAACCACTAATGTAACACTCTGAAGGTCAAAGCTATGCCACCTTGTCTGAGAGTAGGTGAAAGCTCTTGCCTTCAATGAACAGTGCAGTGAAACATAAAACAACGTAGGCTACAGCAGAAACAACAGCCAGCTTCTTGGTTCTGCTGTAGCTCAATTCCCACATCAATTTAGGACCCAATAATATGTAAGCCTTTAGGTGTGCAAAGAAGAGGTAGAACAGTTAATGTCCCCAACGCTATTGGAGATATAATGGACAGACTGAGAAGTAATCAATTACAATGCCATCTATAAAAACAATTAAGGGCTGAGGATGCATCTCAGTGGTAGAGCATTTGCCTATGAGGCCTTGGGTTCAACATCATCATCATCATCAATGTACATGGGGAAATTAATTACAATATGATAAACTATAACAATAACAGCCAGTGTTCATTGAGCATTGCACTGTTCATCCCATTCTTTCACAGTTTGATAAAGTTCTTACTGTTTTATAGCATCCTATGTTAATCAAGTCTGTAAAATAGTAATCAGGGAAAGTAATCATATCTGCATTTAGAATGATAGCTTTGACAGTATTAGGAGGGTTAATTAGGGGCCTAAGAACCTGAAAGCAGAAATGCCTTTTCTCTTGCCTAAGGCAAGAGAGAATGAAAAGTTGAAGCAAGGCAGTGGCAGCAGGGATAGAATAAAAAAGCTATGCTTGTAACTAATATATATATATATATATATAGTGGATTATGAACCCACTGAGCTACCACTGAGCTACATCCCCAGCCCTCCTCCTCTTTTTGAGACAGATTCTCAATAAATTTCTTAGGCTGGCCTTGTAGTCACAATCCTCCTGCCTCAGCCTCCCTAGTTACTAGGATTAAGGGCATGCACTACCATATCTAGTATTATCTGACATCTTAGATTCCTATAAGAGAAACTCAACCTCCTCAGAAGAAGGTTTGCCCTTGCTTTGATTGGTTTATTGATTGATTGCAGTGTGGAGATCAAATCAAGAGGATTTTGCAAATCCTAGGCATACCCTCTGCTATTGAGCTGTACTTTGAGCCCTGGCTTGTTTACAGTATTGAGGGTTGAACCCAGGGACTCGTGCATGCTAAGCAAATGCTCTACCACTGAGCTGCATCCCCAGTCCTTTCTTTAAATTTTGAGACAGGGTCTCACGAAGTCACCCAGACTTAAGCTTGCAATGCTACTGCCTCAGTTTTCCAAGTAACTGGGTTACAGGTATGTGCCCCCATGCCTGGCTCTGGATTGTCCTTTTAATTTCTAATTCTCACTCCTGGATCTGACCCATTTGCCCCATTACAGTTACTTCCAGTGTAGAGGGAAGTGAACAAAAGATGGTATATGACATAGAAACTACCCAGGTATTATGGTTTGGATATGAAATGTACCCAAAAGGCCATGTGCTAAAGACTTGGTCCCCAGCTGGTGATTTTGTAGATAACACGGGGACATGACTGAAGAGTTTATTTTGTCCCTGGATCCTTCCTTTCTCTCTTGCTCCTTCCTAGCCACCATGAGATGAGCAGCTTTGCCTGTCACACTCTACCCACCATGATGTTCTGCCTCATCATGAGCCCACAGCCATGTGGCCCAGCAAATATGGAATAAAACCTATGTTGCAGTAATTCACTTGCAGGTCAGCATGGGAAAACAAAGAAAAAGAAGAAGCAGAGCAAGCAAAGCAGCAGCAGAAAAAAAAAGTCCTTTATTGTGTACAAGCAATCTTTTTATAGTATTATGAACAAAGAAGGCAGCCTTCCAACATCAATAAATCAGGTCTTTCAGCTAATTAAACATAGCACACAGAAGTTTTACTTTCTAATCAGAAGTGACCCGCTTCTCATGGCTAATCTACTTTTGACCTGGAGTATGCTGAGCTCTGCTCTTTGTTTAGAACAGATAAAAATTTTTCTCAGCGCCCTCCTAGCCCACTTGGCAGAACATCCCGTTTGCAGGCAAGTTCTCCCAAGGTCAGCAGACACCTCGTTTTCAAGCATGTCTGTTGTTACCTATCTAAACCTTGAAGAAGCCTCTCGTTTGCGAGCAGGCTCTCCCAGGGACAGCAAACACCTCGTTTTCAAGCATCTCCCCTGTTACTTTATCTAAACCTTGAAGGAGCCCCTCGTTTGCGAGCAAGCCCTCCCAAGGACAGCA
The DNA here is from genome assembly GCF_045843805.1 of Urocitellus parryii. Classification (NCBI taxonomy): domain Eukaryota; kingdom Metazoa; phylum Chordata; class Mammalia; order Rodentia; family Sciuridae; genus Urocitellus; species Urocitellus parryii. The sequence goes on along the minus strand of NC_135541.1, from coordinate 84,330,837 downwards.
GACACCTCGTTTGCAAGCATGTCCGCTGTTGCCTTTCTATATCTTGACAGAATATCCTGTTTGCAGGCAAACTCCATCAAGGACAGTAATAGTAACGCAGTCACATCTGATTCTCTACAAACCTATGAAACTGGGATCCAAAATAAATCTTTAGGTTGTTTTTCTCAGGTATTTCATCACAGTGACAGCAAGTTGACTAATACGCCAGTCCAGAGTAGATAATAATAATAATATGTATAGCGCTATATTCATGTTTACAACAAAACTGTAGAGTTAGTGATTTTGTCATTATTTAGCCAATGATGGACCAAGGCCTAGAGAACTGAAGTGACATACTAAGATGATGTAACAGATAAGTGGCAAAGTTGCATTAAATTCTGTATCTTTTAAATTATCTACAGGAAAAGGACAGTTAAACTGATACCAGATTTCTCAACAGAACACTGTCCAAAGACAGTGGATTCATATCTTCAGAATCATGACAGTCATTTTCAACCTGGAATTGGTACCTAGCAAAATTATCTCTCAAAAATGGGGTAAAGTATAGAAATAAGGTAATTTCTAGATACCTAGAAATTGAATTTAACATCTACATAGACTGTCTAAAGGAGTTTTTAAAGGATATTTGCACTTCAGAATGGAAATTATTTCAAAAGGGAAGTCTGATTTATAAGAAAAAATGATGAGCTAAGAAACTGTAATTATGTAAGTAAACCTAAGTAAACATTAGCCAGTACACACCTGTAATCCCAGTGATATAGCACAAGAAAAACTGGTAAATCTACTAAGATGTTTTGCAATTGTATCTCAATTATTGGTAGATTAAGCAAATGGGAATTTAGGAAAGAAATGATTCTACACACACACACACACACACACACACTAATATATATAAAATATAGACTACATGATTTTCTTAAGAACTCAGGGCACACAACCAGGCACAGTTGCTCATGCCTGTTGTTATAGTTTGAATGTGAGGTGTCCCCCCAAAGCTCACGTGTGAAAATGCTAGGAGGTTCAGAGAAAAAATGATTACTTTATGAAAGCCTTAACCCAATCAGTGAATTAATCCCCTGATAAGATTAATTGAGTGGTAACTGAAGGAAGGTGGGGTGTGGCTAAAGGAGGTTGAGCACTGGGGATGGCTTTAGGGTTTAAATTTGTATCTGGCAAGTGGAGATTCTCTCTCTCTCTCTCTCCCCCCCCCCCTCCTTTCTGATCATCATGTGAACTGCTTCCCTCTGCTACATTCTTCTGCCATGATGTTCAGCTTCAACTTGTACCCTGAGGAATGCAGCTGGCTATCTGTGGACTGAGAACTCTGAAAATGTGAGCCCTCAAATAAATTTTTCTTCCTCTACAATTGTTCTTGCTGGGTCTTTTGGTCACAGAATCAAAAATGCTGACTAAAATACCTGTAATCTTAGCGGCTTAGGAGGCTGAAGTAGGAGAATGGTGATTTCAAAGCCAGCCTCAGCAACTCACTGAGACCCTGTCTCTAAAATGTAAAAAATGGGGATGTGGCTCAGTGGTTAAGTGCTCCTGAGTCAATTCCCAGTACAAAAAAAAAAAAAAAAAAAAAAAAAAAAACCCTCATGACACATATAAAAGAAGATGAAGCCATAAAGATTTCAACAAATCCAAAGAAATTAGGTTTACACTCATATTCCATATCAAAATGGCAATTACATTAGAAATCAATTTTTAAAAAGACAATTGAGAGATTGGGGTATACTGGGTGGTAGAGCATTTGTCTAGTTGTGTGAAGCCCTGGGTATGATCCCCATCACTACACAAATAAATAAATAATATAATATATAAATAAAATATATAAATAAGAATTAAAACAACAACCAAAAGACACATATGTTTGGAGATTTATAAACATCTAAATCATTATGGATAAAATAAGAAATGTTAATAGAAAATTTTGTTTATTTGGTTTGGTGTTGGGGATTGAATCCAGGGAGGGCTTTAACAGTAAAACGTTAGGCACCTTCCTTTCAAAATCATTAAGATCAGAATGCCCACAATGTTGTCAAAAATAAAATCAGATCAAGTTAGAATTTTAAGTTTATTGTGCATAAGTGCTGGAAAACCTCAAATCAAAAAATAGCATGAAGTCTCAGTTTTACAGCAGTTGCAGCACAATTTATAGTGCTCCTACCTGAATGATGAAGAAAAATCAACAAGAAGACAAGAAGAAAAAATGCATACACAATACAAGGAAAATGGGCTAAAATTACGAATAGGCATTTTAAAAATTGTTCATAAACATTAAAACATTCTCAGACTTATTATTAATTAGAGAAATTCAAGTTAATTCCATCATATCATCTTGTAATTACTAAACTGGGGGAAATGTTTAAATCTAGGTCTGACAATACCAAAGGAGGAACAATAGATTCTCCCTTACACAGCTACTAGACATGTTTTAAATAAATATAATCACCTTGCAAAACAACCTAGTGTTATCTAGGGTAAAGTTGAAGGTAAGCATAACTTTGCTTTAGATTTTGGTCTTTTTAAAAAATATTTATTTTTTTAGTTTTCGGCAGACACAACATCTTTGTTTGTATGTGGTGCTGAGGATCGAACCTGGGCCGCACGCATGCCAGGCGAGGGCGCTACCGCTTGAGCCACATCCCCAGCCCCAAGATTTTGGTCTTAATAATCAGAGTGTTGTTGATTAACCAAGAGCATTTGTATACCTGAAGCTTATTAGAGATGCAGACTCTCAGTCCCTAATGAAAATATTCTATTGAATTAGAATGTGTACTTCAACAAGATCTTCAATTGATATAAATGTTCATTGAAGTCTGAGGTGCACTGTCCTAGAGAAACTCTTGAACATGCATGGGAGAAATAATAATGTTCATAGAAACATGGATATGTAGGAGAAAAATGGGGAACAACAGAAATTTGCACTGATTGGAAAGTGGATAAATGTGGTATTGTCATCAAAACTAGTTGTAGAAAAGTACATGCAGTCTGATTCCATTTTTATGAGACTTGAAAACAATACATTATTAGGGATCCATATATGTGTATGTGGTAAATTCTAAAGAGAACAATGGGATGATAAGCACAGTTCAGGAAAAGGGTTAGGAGGATAGGGAGCGAGGAGTCAGGAAAGAATCCAAACAGTGATCTTCACCTGCATGAGAAAGGTTCTATTTCTTAAACTGAATAGTGGGTTGAAGGATTTCTGTTATATTATTACATGTGACTTATCTATACATTATAGTATTCTTTTGTTTTCATCTAATCAAACATGAAAGCTTTATTAAGATATGCTTAATATACTAAAATTCATCTGTTTAAGTGTGCAATTAATTTTTAGTAGATTTATAGTTATGCAACTGTTGCCACAATCTGATAATAGGAAATTTCCACCACCAAAACCAAAATTAAACAAAAAAACCCCAAAACTCTCTTGTCTCTTTGTAGTCACTACTCATTCCCATTCCCATCCCCAGGTGAACCAATTATCTAATACAATAAGATTAGTTAATAATACTAATATAATAAAACTGATCTGTGTGTTCTGTCTCTGTAAATTAATCTTCTTTGAATGTTTCATTTTAATTAACTGTTTGTGGAAATATGGAGCCACTTTGAAAGACAGCTTGGCAATTTTTTTTTTTTTAAGAATTTAACCTTTATTTTTTATGTGGTGCCAAGGATCGAACCCAGTGCTTCACCTGTGCTAGGCAAGCACTCTATCACTGAGCTACTGAACGTTTCATTTTAATTAGAATCATATAATACATATGTGACTTTAGTGTCTGGATTCTTTTACTTAGGGTAATATTTTTGTGGTTCAGCCATGTTACAGCATATATCCATACTTCAGTCATTAAGGATTAATAATATTCCTTTATATGGCATACCACATTTTGTTTATTCACTCTCCTACTGATGGACATTTGTGTCATTTCTAGTTTTTGGCTGTTATGTTATTATGATTTTTTTACAAGTCTGTGGACACATTTTAATTTATCTTAGTTAGATATATAGGAATGGAATTGGTGGGTCATAATTGACTTTGTTTTAACCCAAAATAAAAATGGGGTCTTAAATTCTTTTGAGCTCAAGTAAAAGGATTAACTAGTCAATAGGTAGAATTTCTCTTGATGCTGGAAAGATAAGAACACATATACTATGAAAGCAGTAGTCCATGGAGGTAAAAGATGATAAAAGGAAGAAGTAAATTAGTTATTTTCTAAGAAGGAACAGTTACAGGGAAAGTTAAGAGGAAGAACATTGTATAGTGACCCTGGGAAGAAAAATAATTTACTTCAAAGGTATAACTTCTACTTTTTATGCAAACTCATATATGTGGGATTATTAAATATATTAAAATGCCTATAAAATTTTCGATGGTCTGAGTTTGGTCGTGCATGCATGTAATCTATGGAGGCTGAGGCAGGAGGATCACAAGTTGGAGGCCAGTATCAGCAATTTATTTTATTTTATTTATTTATTTATTTATTTTAAAAAAATATTTATTTTTTTTTTTTTAGTTTTCGGTGGACATAACATCTTTGTTTGTATGTGGTGCTGAGGATCGAACCCGGGCTGCACGCATGCCAGGCGAGCGCGCTACCACTTGAGCCACATCCCCAGCCCCAGCAATTTTTTTTAAATAGAAAGAATTGGAATATAGCTCAGTGATAGAGCACCTGGGGTTCAATTCCCAGTATCCCCCAAAAAATGCAAATGGGAAAGTTTTTAAAAAAATATAAGTTTTTTTGACTATCAAAGATTTTCTGAGAAAGGTAATAATTTATATTTCTTGTTACAGTAGCTGTGTGTGTAAAATACACTGAAAGGCAATGACCCCCACCCCCAGTGTAATATTAATATTACCCTCAGGGTAATATTGAACAGGGTTATATTAAAAATATTAAAATTAATATTAAATATTGTGAAATGCCTAGAATTTTGTACCATTACCACTAACCTTCAGTGTTGAGGATTTACAATGTTGTCTTTGATTTGCATTTTTCCACTATAGTTCCTTAGACATTTGTGTGGATTTTTATTTTCATGTAAGAGGCAAATACAAATGTCATCCTGGACATTTTTAGAAGTTGTTTTCCTAGTAAATCTGAGGGTGATGCTTATTGAAGAAAACTCTGATCTTTTCTTTACCAGTTCCACTTGACCTGAATTTGGTATTTTTTTCAAGAGGCAAACAAATCAAGATTATATGTGAGTGACATTTATTGCCTATGCTGGGCTGCTGTATCTGACAGCATTTTGTAAGAAGGAACGATAAAGACGATGACATGTTTATTTTAGAGGTTGAGTAACCTTGCTCATCTTTTATGAGGAAACAAAACACCCTGAGAAGCCAGTTTCAGAATTTCAGTAATCAAGAACACTCAATGAAAGTAGGAAACACTAGTCAGTCCCAGGAGTAGTGGTGCAGGCCTGTAATTCCAGCAACTTGACTTGGGAGGCTGGGGCAGAAAAACAGCAAGTTTGAGGTCAGTCTCCTCAATTTAGCAAGACCGTCTCAAAAATTAACAACAGCATCAACAAGGCATTGGGAAGTGTTCCAGTAGGGACTTGTGAAGAAAGTCGTGGTACAGAGTCTTGCTACTAAGTATAGAAATGTTCCCTTTTTCTGTAATCATGAGAGTTAAATTCACCACCAAGAATCGTACTTTCCTGCTCATCCCTCGGGTCTTTGACTTTCCCCTTGTGACTGCCCTTCTTCGTGTGCCCTCACCACCGTTTCTCCCATGACAGCATGAACTGGTGCACTAGTACTTAGACACAGTACCTAGCCAGACTCTGCCTCCGGAATTAAATTTGCGCCTCCCTCCTCCCTAGTTCCCCGGGGCAGGCTCTAGGCACCCAGCAGGGTCCGGCTCGGCCCCACCCCTCTCCCGGGTTGGCTGCGGGGCGACTGGCTGGCTCCTCCGCTCGGGATTGGCTGCTCCGGGGAGGCGCGTCTCCCACCTCGGGATAGGTCGCCGGCGGAGGCGTCTATCCCCGGCGGTGCTGGGGCATTTCCGGACTAAGATGGCTGCAGTGCGAGTACTGAGGACCTGGAGCCGCGGTGCTGGGCGGCTGGTAAGCAGGTGGGGGTGGACCTGAGGCCGGGAAGGAGTGACTCGTTCCGAGGCTTCCGGGCCTGGAGTGTTACATTCTCCCGCGATAGCCACGCGGACCGGGCACGCGTGGTGGACAGGTGGAGGGACGCATGCCAGGGGAGGGCAGAAAAGGTGGCGAGGCGACAGGTCTGGAAACACACTACCTCCCTTTACGTGAACGAGCTTCTACCGCGATTCGGTCGTCCTCCTACTTTGTCTACCGAAGCCCAGCTACCCTTTCGTCTGCTGCCCTTTCCTTAAGCACTTTCTAGGTGCTTAAGATAGGCGCTGGGGATGCAGAGATTTTTTTTTTTTTCATTTAGAGTTTATTGAACACCCATGGAGTGCCACACACCGTAGTAAGATCCCCGACGTCGGGAAATTTACCGGTTAAGCAAAGAGCATCACCACAGAGTCTTTACCCTTCGGGAACTGAGAGTCTTGAAATTCACTCTCTTCGCTCCTTTTGTACACCACCTCTCCTGCTAAAGACTCTCTTTAGCAGACCTTTAACAGCAGGCACGGACACACACTAGTAATGATACTGTTTCACCCTATTTGCGCAACTGTTTTCTTTTTGAGCTCCTGTTTCCTGCAGCGATCGACTCATGATCTTACAAAATCGAATTTAAGAGTCTGCTGTGAACCAGGTACTCTTCTCAACACTGGGGATGCAAATAAGTCAGGCAATATCCTCTCCTCCCAGAGATTGCAACTTTGTGGTGAAGAACAGAGAGGGAGACAGATGTAGAACCTAAGCAATTATAAATTGTTATAAGAAAGGCGGTGATGGCAAATGCATGAAGTTACAGGGACACACAGGAGTGGATATTTTTAGAGTACTTGGGCGTCAGAGAGGAGTCCCTACCAAATACTGAATAACACAACATAAGTAGAAGATAACCAGGAGAAGAATGCTCTTAGCAGCACCTAGTAGGTGGTGGCAGCCCTTCTTTTGAGAGCTTTCCATTCCTCCTACATCATTGGCCATTTTGTTCCAATCTCTTTCCCCCATCCAGCTTTTAAATACAATTATGTGCTACATAATGACGTTTTGCAGTCCTTATATGGACTGCATATATGACAGTGGAGTGCACGTACAAATGTGTAACCACAAATCCCACCATTATGTACAACTATAATGCACCAATAAAAAAAATGTGGAAAAAAAAATAAAACCAAGAAGGGGTGACATCAGGCAATGGTGTTAGGATCATTGGATAACCATATGCAAATGAATGAGGTTGAACACTTACCTCATACCACATTGTAAAAATTAAGTCAAAATGAATCAAGGAGCTGAGTGTGGTGGCTCCCTCCTATAATCCCAGTAACTTGGGTGGCTGAGGCAGGAGGATTATGAGTTCATAGCCAGCCTCAGGAATTTAGCAAGGCCCTATGCAACTTACCAAGACCCTGCCTCAAAATAAAAATTAAAAAGGACTGGGGATGAGTCTCAGTGGTTGAGCACCTCTGAGTTCAATTCTGGTACCAAAAAAGAAAAAAAAAAAATCAAGGCCTAAATGTAAAAGCTAATACTATAAGACTCTTAGAAGAAAATGTAGAGGTTAATAATCATGACTATAGATGTGGGGGATATATCTTAGATATGATACCATAAGCATGAGCAGCAGGAGAAAAAGTAGATCAGTTGGATTTATCAAAATTTAAACCTTTGCACTTCAAAAGACATCATTAAAAAAGACAACCCATAGGCATGGGGTTGTGGCTCAGAGGTAGAGCACTCGCCAAGCATGTGTGAGCCTCAGCACCACATAAAAATAAAATAAAGGTATTGTGTCCACCTATAACTAAAAAATAAATGTTTTTTAAAAAGACTACAAAATGGGAAAAAAAAAAAAAATATATATATATATAATCATTTACCTGATAAGGCCTTATCCCGTATGCATGGAATATATAAAGAACTGTCACAACTCAATAATTTAAAAAAAATCTAACTTAAAAAGTTATATATATATATATATATATATATATATATATATATATGAGCTGAAAATTTCCTATTGGCTTGTGTTTTTACTATACTTTCTCTATATTCACTGATGCATTGAGAAACACAAATACCTTTGTGTTACAGTTGCCTGCAATATTTAGTACAGTCACATACTTTACAAATTTGTAGCATAAGAGATATAGGCTATTTACTAGTAAGCCATTTGGTTTTGTATAAGAATACTTTAAGATGATCCCACAGAAGAGATCACCTAATCAGGCATTTCTCAGAACATGTACCTGTCATCAAGTGATTAGGACTCTTGATGTTTTGTTTCCTTTTTTATAATGGGGATTGAAACTAGAGGTGCTTTACTGATTGAGCTACATTCCCTAGCCCTGTTTATGTTTAATTTTGAGACAGGGTCTCACTCAATTGCTAGGGCAGTCCTTGAATTTGCAGTCCTCCTGCATCAGCCTCTCAAGTTCCTGGGATTACAGGCATGTACCACCACGCCTTGCTGACTTTTGGTGTTTCTAAGGGCTTTAAGTTTGGCCCTCTGCACTTTTCTCACTTCCTAGTTAACTCATCCACTTTGGATTTAGTTACCATCTATGTTGGTGATTCCTAAAGTTCTTCAATCTTCCTGTCATGTCTACTCAAGACCCACATCATTGTCCAAGAAATTTTCATTTGCATGTATATGAGGTGTTTGTCAAGTGCAGATAATAAAAACCCAACAAAAAAGCAGGAAATTAAGTATCTGAGTATATAGAGCATCCTAAAATTAGAGGTCAGCTGACACTGATAAAGTGGTCCAGGATCATCAGAGTTCAGCAGTTCATTTGACTTTTCCTTCAGGGTCACAAGAGAGCTGCTACAATCCTGCCCCCTGCCCCTGCTCCCTACTCACCCCAGTACTGGGGATTGGATCCAGGGACATTCTACCACTGAGATACTTCCCAAGCCCTTTCCTAATTTTTATTTTGAGACAGGGTCTTAAGTTGCTGAGGCTGGCCTCTAACTTGCAATCCTCTTGCCTCAGCCTCCCCAGTAGCTGGAATTACCGGTGTATACCACTGCACCCAGCATACAACTTCTTACTCAGAATTCAAGACAGGAAAGAGGAAGAATTGGTACCAGGGCGACTGACTAGAACCATGTTACATGGCCATATTAGCACAACAGTGGAAAATCTAGCTTTTAGTCATCTCATGTGTGCCATAATATCTTAGACACATCAAACTTGAGGCTGTAGAACAAAACCCTCAAACTTGTTTCTCATCATTCTAGCCTATAACTCTCACTGAAGAAATCTGGTCACTATTCTCTGCCCCACCTGTACTGCAGGTGTCCTGGTCCTAACTAACTGGACATTTTTGCCTCTGATCTATGCCTTTCCAATCTGTTCTCCATAGTTGTAGCCAGGGTGATCTTATCAAGTAAGGCACATATTTGGTAATGTTATTTTCTTATTTAAGACTGTCCTCAACAAAATGTCCAAAATTCAGATGACTGAAGAAATGTATGATCTGGATCTTTTTAATTGCTAAGGCTTCATTCCTTATTAAAAATCTACCCATCCTGCCAGGTATGGTGGCACACGCCTGTAATCCCAGCAGTTCTGGAGGCTAAGGCAGGAGGATCGTGAGTTCAAAGCCAGCCTCAGCAATGGTGAGGCGCTAGGCAATTCAGTGAGACCCTGTCTCTAAATAAAATACAAAATAGGGCTAGGGATGTGGCCCAGTGGTTGAGTGCCCCTGAGTTCAGTCCCCATACCAAAAATAAATAAAAATCTACCCATTTCCTTGCCAGGTGCAGTGGCACACACTTGTAATCTCTGGAGGTTGAGGCAGGAGGGTCAAAAGTTCGAGACCAGCCTTAGCAACTTAGTGAAACTCTATCTCAAAATGAAAAATAAAAAGAGCTGGGGATCTGACTCAATGGTAAAGCACCTCCAGGTTTAGTCTCTAGTGCCAAAAAAAAAAAAAAAAAAAGCCAAACTCTGACACTTCCCCCACCTTCGTGCACACTAAGAATGCTATTAAACTACTTGAGTTAATTGGACACACCTCTGTTTCAGACCTTTGTACATGTATTCCCTCTGATTTACAAAGACTCTTGCCTTAATGCCCATGGCTTTATCTGCAACACGCTTTATCTACTGAGTTACTCCTTCTCATCCCTCCGGGTCTTGCTTCAACATTACTTTCTCCAGCTAGGCTCCCTTCCTTTGGGTTCCTTTAACATACTCTATTTCCTCCATTGTAGTACTGTGTTAGTACCTGTTTGTCTTTATCTTTCACTCTACATTTCGAAAGGGAAATAATTATTTCCAAGTGCCTAGCCCATTGTAAATACTCATAAATCAATATTTGTTGAAGGACTCAGTAAAGAACAGTTATTGCTTTTAATGTTTTATAAAAAGTTGTAAGCAACAAGAGCCCTTATCACCCATAATAAATTATCCAGATGCAGGTGGTCTTATGTCATGTTTCACATTTTCCCAGGACATCATGCCTTTGACTCTTAATTACCTTAGCCATGTTATATTGGATTTTTCTATGATGTCTGCTTCCTGTGGAACAGAAAAAGTAACTTGAATGTAGGGACTACTTACTGTGCCCTACTTAGTTTAGAGTTGCATAGTCCAACACAGTGTCTTACTTTGGGTATGTTCAACAGTTGCCTATTGAGGTATTATTTATTTCCTTACTATGCTAATCTGCTAAACCTTTTCATCTCCCTCTGTTTTTGTATTTTAGTTGTAGGTGTGTAATTATTAATAATTACCTTGAGTTAGTAGGTATAAACTGGATTGCCTCAGGCAAGTTGGGACAAATAGTCTCTAGAGAGTGAGATGTACTGAAGCATTGTCGATAGGTGAATTAAAAATTGCCTTCACTGGAGACTGAAATGGAGCAAACTAATTTCCATGCATGTGTGCTGATGTTAAAATGAACCCAACTATTTTTTTTTAAATAGAATGCACTAATAAAAGCATATAAAATAATAAAAAAAGAATTGCCTTAAATATAAAATATATAAAACTGGTAAGGTGTATAAGCATGCCCTTTTATTTTTTTCAGGATAGGGAATACTGTATTGTTTTTGCTTTAAAAACATGTTATTATGAAACATTTCAAACACGTGCCAAAGTGAAAAGGATAATGCAGTGATTTCAGTAAGTTCATCTCTCAGCTTCAACCACTATCAGCCTTGTTCAGTCTCTTTTCCACCAAGTATGTTTAACTCCTCATTTCACAGAGTTTCAGAAAAGTCTCAAGAATAGAACCAGGAACATTCATAAACCCTCTGCCTTGGTCCCTCGATGCTGATGGATTGTTTTCTTCCTCCCTTGTCTTGTTTCTCCTTTTCCCCTCTACCAATCAATCTATTACTCTTTTGCTTTGAAATGATTTAATGTACATTTCCAATGTCACCTCAGCATAATCATCAAGAAATTGATGTTGATGTAGCACTGCTAGCGTCAGTTTTGCCTATTGTGTGAGTCATGAGCTTTATATTAAATTTAAACAAATCTGTTTCAGGATAACATGTTGCACCTAATTGTCACCTCCCTCCAAATTTCTTGAATCTCAGTTGTTCATTGACTTTCAAGGCATATGCTTAATGTACTCGTCTATTCTAGTGGGGGAAAATGTCTTCTCTAGCTTGAAAAATATTTTTTTTCCTCTTTTCTGTGCCTTTTAGTCCATCTATCCAGCAACTTCACAAATACTTTTGGTATTTTTATGGTGCTGGGGATGGAACCCAGGGTCTTTTGCATGCTAGAAAGTGCTCTACCTCAGAGCTACAACCCTAGACTTAGACTTCTTTTCATATTCATTCAGTAGCTATTAATCACATAATGTCTGTGCACTTCTGTTGCATGTTTTTCCCCCACTATTAATCACTTCAGTCAGGAGTCTTGTTTCATGTCTCAGATACTATGATAGTTTCTTGAACCATTCTCTCTAGGCTTTACCTGTTGTGAGCTATTTAATAAACTATTCCTACATTAATTTCCTAATCCTTTTTCTTCAGTAGCCCATGATACATAAGTTCAAACTTTTATCCTGACATTTACAGTCACCAACATTTTGGTCCTTGAGCTATCCTCTGCTTTCTTTTTATGAATTTGATCAAGCTACTCGCTGCCCCAGCAGACATGCTAGGCAAATTGCTGCTGTTTATGCTGTTGCCTCTGCCATAAAATTGCCTTTCTGCTGTTTTATTATCTATACTTATTATGCCACGCCCAACTTAAATCTTCCTTCAAGAAGCCTTCCCACATTAAGCTAATCTGGAAAGGAAAAAAAAATTACATATTTATAAATAAACAACACTTGATTGCCTATAACTTCTTCTTTTTTTTTTTTTAAGAGAGAGAGAGAGAGAATTTTAATATTTATTTTTTAGTTTTCGGTGGACACAACATCTTTGTTTGTATGTGGTGCTGAGGATCAAACCCGGGCCGCACACATGCCAGGCGAGTGCGCTACCGCTTGAGCCACATCCCCAGCCCCTATAACTTCTTATTATAAAAACTTAAGACAGATTCAAGGCCAGCTTCATCAACTTAATGAAACACGGACTCAAAATAAAAATAGAAAGGATTGGTGAAGTAGTGGGTGGTAAACTGTCCCTGAGTTCATTCCCCAGTACCAAAAAAAAAAAAAAAAGAGAGAGAGAGAGAGAGAAAGAGTGCATACATGCTTTTATGGGGGCAGGGAGGTAATTCCAGCAACTTGGGAAGCTGAGGCAGGAGGATCGAAAGTTCAAGACCAACCTCAGCAATTTAGCAAGGCCCCAGGCAACTTAGTGAGATCCTATCTCAAAATAAGAAATAAAAAGGCTGTGGATGTATTCCAGTGGTTGAGCATCCCTGGGTTAAATCCGTGCTAACACACATACACACACACAAATTTAAAGTTATGTTAAAGTAAACATTATATATTAGTGATGCTTTCATATTTATAATTAAGAATCTTATTTATTTTTATGAAAAATACTATAAAATAAAAAATTAGGTTTAATTAAAGAAACAATACATTTAAATTCATAAATGATTTTTTACTTTGATTTCCAAGTTGTTACTGATTTCTGAAAGCAAAGAAAAACAAGTATAATTTTAAATCATTCCTAAAACAAGTATAATTTTAAATCATGCATCTCTTCTTTAAAAAGCTCATCCAAAATCCACCAATCTTTATTATATCTACATTTTTTTCTGTAATGTTAAGGAAAGATAAAGCCTAACTAAAATAATTAAAATCAATAGGTTAAAACTCAGCAGCCACCATGCTTGGCAATATGCCTTTTTCTTATTTCCCATGGAAATAGGACTTCAGCTTTTTTCTGAGTGGAGATTTTGGTATCATAATGAAGTAAAGTTTGCCTCTTGGTCATTGTACTGGTTCCTTAGGTAGGGTGGGTTATAGAACATTATTTCTGGGAGAAGAAACTTTAAGGAGATTTATTAGAAACAACTTTATATTAGGGCTCAGGAAAAAAATAGGAGACAGTCTGCATCCTGCTTTCTCAGGCTGCCCTTGCTAACATGGTAACTTAAGCATGCCTACAAGCTGATGTGTTTCTTTTTTTTTTTCTTTTTTTAGTTAGCTACACATGACATTACAATGATCTTGGCAATTCATACATTTGAATCGGGGTATAATTTCTCATTTTTCTGATTGTACAGATTGCAGAATCACATTGGTCATAGAGTCACCTATATACATACAGCAATCATAATGCCTATTCTATTCTGCTGCCTTTCCTATCCCCCCTTCCACTCCACTCCCCTCCCATCACTTCTCTCTATCCAATCTAATGTGACACACTTTTTTTTTCTTTTTTCCTCACAACATCATACATGTATTCTGTATAACCATGAGGGTCTCCTTCCATCTTCCGTGCAACTCCCCTTCTCCCTCCTTTTCCCTCTGATGTGTTTATATAGAATATATTAGGGTTTTTTTGGTTTTGTTTAGAATATATTGTTAACATTTCTTTAAGGAATTTGGGGAAAATCAGAAATATATGAACAAATCTAATTCTGAGGATATAATATTACTAAACAAAAGAATAACAAAATGTTCTTTTTATACTAGAGTTTTGAGTTCTTTTGATTTCTTGGACAAAAGTACTTAAGAAAATAAGTACTCTTGCCAGGCATGGTGGTACTTGGCTGTAATCTCAATAGCTTAGAAGGCTGAGGCAGAAGGATCGAGAGTTCAAAGCCAGACTCAGCAATTTAGTGAGAGGGCAACTCAGTGAGAACCTGTCTCTAAATAAAATACAAAAAAGAGCTGGGGAATATGGCTTAGTGGTTAAGTAGTGCCCCTAAATTTAATCCCCAGTACCAAAAATAAAAGAAAGAAAGTAACCACTTTTCATAAACTTTATTGTCCCTGTTGCTAATTTTCTGGTTTCTGTCTAGATGTAAATCATAATGATGGTTCTGCTTTTTTAAATAGAATTGAAATTCAGTATATACTTTAAGAGATAAGGCATTAAGATAATTAATAAACACTTTTTTGTTGTTGTTTTCTCATTTGTAGATTTGTGTTCGCTATTTTCAAACATGTAGTAATGTTCATGTTTTGAAGCCAAAATATGTGTGTTTCTTCGGTTATCCTTCATTCAAGTATAGTCATCCACATCAATTGCTGAAAACAACTGCTGGTAAGTATGACCTCAATGTAGCTAATATATAAAATAATGCTAAATACTTCACCAGTATTTTTTTCTTTTTAACTTTTCTTTTTTTAGTAATTGAAGTTTGTTTTTTTTTTTTTTTTTTTTTTTTTTTTTACCATAGTAAAAAAGAATTAAGACCATATTTCTAGCCTGGCTGTCCCCACATCTTTTCATTTTCTTTTTTCTCTCCTCACCCCCATGCTTCCCTTTATGCGCTGTGTCTTTCTAATTTGGGAATTGGTTGGTTGGGACTATTGAGGCTTTATCATCTGACTCATCTAAGTGCAGTAGTTAGCACTGACATTGATTGACCTTCTCAATCAAGCTATCTTCTAATAGAGGCATCTTAATATCTGTGTGTGTGTGTGTGTGTGTGTGTGTGTGTGTCTCGGGAATTGAACCCAGGTCCTTGTGCATGTGAGGCAAGCACTCTATCAACTGAGCTATATCCCCAGCCCCTGTGTCTTTTATACACACTGTAATATTGTTTTTTGGACAAATACTTAATCTGTTGTTCTATGTTATGTCATGGTGTGGTGAAATCTGCATGACATACTCCTAAGTAGAAAGTTACCTAGCTTTTGGCATTTACTTTCCTTTTCCCCAACTTTTTCTACCTTCTGTAAAGACATTGAGGACTTAAATATTAGATTTGGCAAGGGCACAAGAAGTTTTTTGATGTTCTATTGATAACCCTGACAAAGAATTCCTGATATTTTATTATATAATTAAACTTTTTGATAGATAAATTGAGCCTTAGTGTAGTGAAAAATAGGGGAATTCAGACTGGGGTCAGAGCTCAGTGGTAGAGCACTTGCCTGATATGTGTGAAGCACAGGATTTGAGTCTCAGCACCGCATGTAAATAAATAAAGATCCACTAACAACTAAAAAAATTTAAAAATAGGAGAATTCCAGGCAGACCCCACTCTTCCATGCTTTTTATATGTCATCTTACACCATGACATATAAGACATGTAAGACATACAAAGCATGTAAACCTTACCTCCACCACTTTTTTTGTTAAAATATGCATACATATATATTTTTTAATAGTACTAGAGGTTGAACCCAGAAACTCACACATACTAGGCAAACACTCTACTAATGAGCTACTTACCCAGCTGAGATTTCTGTTGTTTTAAGTTGATCTTTTTTCATTACTTCCAGACAAAACAGAGGTCATTCAAGCAGAAATTCCAGCTTCCTACTCCAGCCTCTAAACACTTATCTTGAGCTTTGCATTCCTCAATCCACCAATTCCAGGCTATATCTCCTGGTTTATCATTTACTAACTGTGTAACTTATAATAAGTTATGTAATTTTTCTCAATGTCATCATCTGGAAAATGGGAGTGATCCAAGTATTTAATTCATAGTATTGTTGTGGGAAATCATTTATTCAACAACAGGTACTGCTAATCACCTGCTGTGTGCCAAGGCTGCTCTAGGTGGACATATCAGTAAACTAAACAAAGATTCTTATACTTGGATGGATTAAATACATTTAAAAATGTAAAGAATTTGGTACCTATTTTCTCTTGATACTCATTCTCTCTCTTTTTTCCTTTTGAGATGGGTCTTGTTATATTGAGTAGCTGATCTCAAACTCTTGGTCTCAACTTACACTTCTGCTTTGACTTCTCAAGTGGCCAAGGCTACAGGTGTGTGCCACCACACCCAGCTGCATATTCTTTCTCTTTTACAGGTCCTCTTCCTCTGCTTCACTCTTAAATTTCAGTTTTTCACAGAAACCCATCCTTCTTACACCCCATCTATGCTCATGCCTTCAACTCTCACCTGTATTCATTGAACATTTTAGAATCTGTATCTGTACCTCAGACATATCACCAATTTGCTGGCTGAAGATCTCTATTCCAGGACCCCATATATAACTCAAATTCCCCAAATTCAGTGTTCTACAAATTTCTTATTATTCCTGCATTCCTAACTCAATAAATAGTTAAGTTGGAAACCTGGAATTACCCCGACTCCTTGTTTTGCATCAAATCTCACCCAAGCATACCAATTTTATTTTGACTTTTCTGGTACTTGACTATATCCAGGCATGCTCATCTACCACTGAACTACATCTCCAGCCCTTTTTTTTTTTTTTTTTTTTTTTTTTAATGTGGTGCTGAGGATCAAACCAAGGGCCTCGAACATGCTAGGCAAACACTCTACCACTGAGCTACTACCCCAGCTCTAGCCCTTTTTATTTTTTGAGACAGAATCTTGCTGATTTGCTGAGGCTGGCCTCAAACTTGCAATCTTCCTGCATCAGCCTCCTGGGTTTCTGGAATTACAGGCATGTGCCACCATGCCCATCAAATTTACCAGTTTGACATCTTTCCTGTTTCTTAAATGATTCCCTTTTAGACAGCTTTGAAAAATATATCAGCTCCTGCTTTCTCTGCCTTATTTTGCCTCTGCTATTTTTCTCCCAACCCTACTCACCATGCTCTTGCCAGAGGTGTTTGGTCTGATATTATAAATGGGACTCTGTATCAGTTAATTATTATTGAATAACAAACCACCCTGCAACTTAGTGGCTTAGAGCAACAGTGATTGATTATTCCTCAGGATTCTTTGAGTTGGTTCCTCTGCTGGTTTCACTAATGTGACTGTATTTATCTAGAGGATCAGCAGTCCTAGGGGTGAGATCCAGGAGGGTCACACTCATGTGCCTGACTATTGGGCACCTCATTTTCCCTCCACAAAGTCTCCAGTGATCTACATCAGCTTCCTTGCACAGGGACCTTAGGACATAATTCCAAAAGGGAGAAGGCAGAAGCTGTGAGGACCCATGAGATCTAGTCTCCTGAAATTGCATGATTTCATTTCTGCTACACTACATTAGGCAAAATAAGTCAGAGGCCAACATAGATTTAAGAAGTGGCAAAAAAGACTCTACCTCTTAACATGAGCAATTACAAAGAAGTTATGACTGTATGAATTACTACTGAATCCTAATGACCTTTAAGATAAAGTTTTATTACAACCCCTTAGCAGGGCACACAAAGTGTTTCTGTGTCTGGGCTAATTTCTTGCCATGTACTCCATCTTTAGCTGTATAGGACTGTTTGTTATTTCCTAACCATGCCATGCAGTATCATATTTCTATGCTCTTGCTGTTCCTTACAATATATTGCTTTATAAGAAGTGCCATAGTGTATTTACGCTTCATTTTCTTGAAAGACTGACTTCCAGTTCTTCATTTTAACTCTATAGTAACTATTCTTCTGTTCAAATCTTTGTATACCTTTCTAATTAGTTTCTTGGGGGAAAAAGTCCTAAATATGGAATTATTTATTGATTGAAAGATGTGGATTTATTTTTTAAAGTTTTTGATACTTAATGCCTGTACCTGTTTAAAAGAAGCAGCAGACTGTGAGAGGGCCCCAAATTAGAAAGGAAACAAGAGATACCTCCACATCAAAAGTGTATTTTAAGGCCAGGCATGGTAGTACACACCTATAATCCCAGCAGCTCAGGAGGCTGAGGCATGAGGATTACCACATTCAAAGCCAGCCTCAATAACTTAGTGAGGCACTAAGCAAGTTAGTAAAACTCTGTCCCAAAATAAAAAAAGGGATGGGGGTGTGGCTCAGTGGTTAAGTGTCCTTGGATTCAATCCACAGTGTTAAAAAAGGTGTGTGTGGGGCGGGGCAGGAGTGGGTATTAAGAAAGGGATAGAAAATGTCAAGAGGAAAGAGAAGTCTTAGGGAATAAGGTGATGCAGCAGGATTTGAAAATGTAAGAATTTTCCATGAAGGGCCTGATTTTTAGCCATAAAGACTGAGCATAGTTACATGAAGTCAAAAGAGATCTGAGAGTAGGCCACTAGTGGTTATTGTAGCTGCATAACATAAAACAAGGAGATCCAGCTGAGTCTCTCTTTGTATCTGTTCCATTGTCTATTCATTATTATCGTTTCATAATCTTATTAATTTGGCTAGGCATGGTGGTGCATGTCTGTAATGCCAATGATTATAGGCTGAGGTAGGAGGATTGCAATTTCATAGCCAGCCTCAGCAAATTAATGAAGTCCTAAATAACTTAGCAAGATCCTGTCTTAAATAAAAAAGATTGGGAATATAGTGGTTAAACACTCCTGATTTTATTCCCTATTACAAAACAAAACAAAACAAATTTTTAAAAACTCTCTGATTTGTTAGTAGGACTTCTATAGCCCTGTAAAAGAACATTATTTTGAAATTTGGAAAAATTTGGGTTCTGTGGCAGCGTCAGGATTCTGTGTTATGGGTATCTTAGATTAATCTTAATGATTGTGAATAATGATTCATGCTTTTAAAAATTATAAAATGATGTTTTTCTGTCTGTAAGATGGAATAGTTTCTGCCTCTGAGGATATTTTCTAATTTTAGATGTAAAAGCATTTATGGGTAATAAGTACACATTTAATGAGATTATTTCTTTTTTCTTTAAAGCTCTACATGGACAAGTTGTTCAGTTCAAACTTTCAGATATTGGAGAAGGGATTAGAGAAGTAACTGTTAAAGAATGGTAAGTTAATCTGAAAGAACATTCAAGTAAATGGTAAAACTCATTTGAGTACAAATAAGTAGGAATCAATTTAAACTGAGAAACTTCTTTATATAACCTATAATGCCTTTTTAAAAAATTAATAAGGTAGATGGGCTGGAATTGTGACTCAGTGACAGAGTGCTTGCCTTGCACATGTGAGGCACTGGGTTCAATCCTCAGCACCACATAAAAATGAATAAACAAAATAAAGATACTATGTTCATGTATAATTTGGAAAAATTTTTTTAAAAATTAATAAAGTAGAGTTACTTTGTGTTGACAATATACTGGTGACAGAATTTATCATACATCAAGACATTTTATTTGTTGTGATTAATTAATGATTATTTCCTCTTTGGGGCAGGGTGGGGAGTTTCCAGGGATTGGAAGAGGGGCACTTAACCACTGAGCAATGTCCCCAGGCCTTTTTATTTTGTGTTTCGAGACAGGGTCTCACCAAGTTGATGAGGCTGGCTTTGAATTTGGCAGTTTCCTGTCTCAGACTACTGAGTTGCTGGGATTACAGGTGTGCATCACCACACCGAGCAATTATTCCTTCATTTTGTATGTGTGTGTGGAAGGTATTCCCTGCCTTTTAAAAACTCCTTTTGCTGTCCTTCTCTTACTGTAGTTAAGAAAGAGGAATTTACCTTTTTGAGGGAGGGCACTGGGCACTTTGGCACATCTCCAAACTTTTTTTCTTTATTTTTCTTTTTCCTTTTTTTTTGAAATAAGGAGATTACTATCTTGCTAAGTTGCTTAGGGGGTCGATAAATTACTAAGACTGGCTTTGAACTTGCAATCCTCTTGCCTCAGCCCCCTGAGCCACTAGGATTATAGGTGTGTGCCACTGTGCCCAACTAAGAGGAATTAACTTCTAAATTAATATAAGACCACATGGTCTTCTTTTGGATTTTTTTCTTTTTTTTTGGCAATGCTGGAGATTGAACCCAGGGACTCCCTCATTGTAGGAAGTACTCTACCACTGAGCTACATCCCCAGTCTAGGACTGTAGGTTTATTTGTTTTTTAGTTATACATGGACACAATATCTTTATTTTGTTTATTTATCTTTATGTGGTGCTGAGGATTGAACCCAGTGCCTCATATGTTCTAGGCAAGGGTTCTACCATGAGCTACAACCCCAGCCCAGGACCATATGTTTGTTGGCTTGTTTGTTTTTAAATTTTTTTTTAGCTATAGATGGACATAATATTTTATTTTGTTTATTTTATTTTTATGTGGTGCTAAGGATTGAACCCAGTGCCTCACATGGGCAAGGCAAGCACTCTGCCACTGAGCTACAACCTCAGCCCCCCCATATGTTTTTAAAAGCATTTAATGTGGCCAAGCATGGTGACAAATACTTGTAATTCCAGCTACCTGGGAGGCTGAGGCAGGAGGATCAAGAGTTCAAGGTAGCCTGTGCAACTTAGTGAAAACCTGTCTCAAAATAAAAAATGAAAAGGTTTGGAGATATGGCTCAGTGGTAGAGTACTCCTAGTTTCAATCTGCAGTACACCCAAGTTAAGTGAATAAATAAAAGTATTTATATGTATGAACTTATAATTTCCATCTAAACTATTTTAAAACATCATCTTGTAGTTGACGTTTTCTTAACCATACTGAAAATGACTGTAGTATGAATGCTCAACATTACCTAACACAATTTCTCTATATGTTTAGAAAAGATTAAAATATTTTGCTAAAAGTCTTATTTAAAGAAAAATCCCTTTAAAAAAGGTAAAAAAAAAAAAAAAAAAAAAAAACCTGGGGGCTGGTGTTGTTGCTCAGTGATAGAGTGCTTGCCTAGCATGTGAGGCACCAGGTTTGATTTGCAGCATGGCATATAAATAAATAAAAAATAAAGATCCATCAACAACTAAAAAAACAAACAAACTAGTAAAAAATTGTTGACTATCTTAATCACCCTCTATTCTTTTTCTTTTTTGACCCTCTGGAAAAGAAACACCCAGGAATGTTAGGAGGAGGGTGGTAGGCAGGTGGGGGTAGCTCAGTGATAGAACATGTGCTTAGCATGCATAAGGCCTAGCACCAAACAAAACAAAACACTAAAAAAAAAAATCATACCACCTCTGGGTACTGAACTAAATGTTTTAAAGGTTTTTAGAAATAGCAGTTAGGATGAATAAATAGATTTTTCCCACACTATAGTTTTACACTGTTAAAGAAACTTTTTAAGGATCTGATTCAGCCACCTGAACTTCTTTTCCTGTACTTCTTAGCATTGCTGCTTTGTGACTTAGAACAGAATTATAATAATAGAAACAATTCTTATGGTTATGTCTTTAGTGGTATCATGAGATTGTGAGATGAGCAACAAACTCGAAATGAAAAAAGCCTGACTTTGAAACCCCTTAGCTGTCTTACCTGTGACTCACTTGTTCTGAGTCCCTGTCTGACCATAAAATGAGAGTAACAGTACTGGCTGTGCCTACTCAGAGCAGTCATTGAAAGGAACAAAGGATGCAATGGTTAAAATTATATCCTTTCAAATCTGCAAAGGATTATACACAGGAAGGTTTGGGAGGTGGGTACCAGGAATTGAACTCAGGGGTACTCAACCACTGAGCCACATCCTCAGCCCTATTATGTATTTGACTTAGAGACAGGGTCTCACTGAGCTGCCTAGTGCCTACTTTTGCTGAGGCTGACTTTGAACTTGCAACCCTCCCGCCTCAGCTTCCCGAGCTGCTTGGATTACAGGGGAAGGTTTCTATTTCATCTTCAAATGTAAAGCTTAACTTTTCTGAGTATTGGATTCTTGGTTGGCATCTATTTTCTTTCAGAGCTTGGTAATGTTATTCCAGGACCTCCTAGCATTGAGGGTCTAGGTTGAGAAATTAGCTGAGGTCTGAATTGTTTTCCCTCTATACGTAATCTGATATATTTCTCTTGCAGCCTTTAAAATTCTATCCTTATTTTGTATGTAAGGCATTTCCATTATAAAGTACCTTGGTATGGGTCTGTTGTAATTTTGTACATTTGTGGTCCTCTAAGCCTCTTATATTTATTTTTCCATTTCATTTTTTTTAAGTTTGGAAAATTTTCTGATATTATTTCATTGAAGATTGTGCATTCCTTTGGTTTGTATCTCTAAACCTTCATCTATCCCAATAAATATTGAATTTGATCTTTTCATGTTATCCCATAGTTCTTGGAGGTTCTGTTTATGGTTTCTTAACATCTTCTCTCCATGATCAACTCTATTTTCAAAATTATGTATTTTGTCTTCATTGCCTGAGGTTATATCTTCCAAGTGATCTAGTCTGTTGGTGATTCTTTCTATTGAATTTTTTTTTTTTTTTTGTACCAGAGATTGAACTCAGGGAAAATCAACCATTGAACTACATCCCCAACCCTATTTTGTATTTTATTTAGAGACAAGGTCTCACTGAGTTGCTTAGTGCCTCTCCTTTGCTGAGGCTGTATTTGAACTTGATTCTCCTGGCTCAGCCTCCCAGACTGCTGGGATTACAGGTGTGTGCCACCAGTGCCTGGCTCTATTTAATTTTTAATTTGGTTTATTGTTTACTTCATTTCAAGGATTTCTGCTTGTTCCCCACCCCCCACCCCCAGAATATGCCTCTTTGTTGAAGTGATCTTTCACTTCCTATGTTTTCTCTCTGATTTCATTTTTTATACTGTCCTTTACTTCACAGATCAGTTTAACTATGTACATTCTAAACTCCTTCTCTGACATTTCTTCCACACAGTGGTGTCAGTGGATTTTGTATTGGAGAATCTTGATTTGTTTGGGGCAATCTGTCCCCTTGCTTTTTCATGTTGTTTGTGTGTCTGCCCATCTAACAGAATGAATCTGAGTCAGTAGTTTCTACCCTATGTACTTATTGTGTCCCTGAAGGTTTCCAGTACCTTACTGTTTAGGGGGAGACAAATAATAAAAACAACCAATGCAAGCAATATACAGTATTAAACCAAATAGTTCCTACTGTGACATCTACAATGTTAATTATCACAATATTTATTGTGATTTCTGTTTAGAACTGATATGATCAGTTATTGCCAACAATGAAAATAGCAAGTTTGCAAAAGGGTTTATAATTTCAAATGGTGGCTAGGGAGAGAACAGAAATGATATAGAATGTGATGATTCTAAGGGAGGAGAAGACAAGAAGTAAAAAAATTAAAAGACAAAGAACAATAGAGATTGACTGTTAACAGAAGAAAAGAGAATCAAGAGGAACAGGTAGGAGAACGAAATATATATATATATATAAAAGTAAAAAATTTAAAAAAATTAAAAATAAAACTAAAATAATACAAAACTAAAATACTAATCAAACATCCTAGTTCACAAAAAAACTAATCCATGAAAAATAACTGGCTTCAAAAATGCTAGAAATGAGAAAAAAGACAAATATGAATACATATAAGAATCCATGTACCATTAAGGTCACAATTAAACAGAGAAAAAGATCATGATAAAAAGTCAAAAATTCTTTTCGTTGAAGTTCATAATATTCTCAGTTTCTCTCTTCAGCAGTTTTCAGTGAGGTCCTCTGGAGCCTGATGCTCCACCCTCTGAATTGCCAGAGAGAGAGAGAAGTAATCCTGTAGTCTGAATTCCTATAGGCAATAGTGTGACAAGAAAGTTTAACCCAAGGCTTTCTCAGAGGTGTTTGCATTTCAAAGTTAGGTCCTTGAAAAAACTCTTTCCCAGGCACTGATTTTTATAGAGAGCATCCTTGGGGGTTATTTTTGTAAAACCTGGCCTGAGTTGGGAGCCTAGAAGAGTAGGAAAAAAAACCTCTGTTATATGGACTTCTCTAGCTTGTGAACCTCTGAGCCCCTCCCGCTACACACTGGGTATAAAGTTCTAAAACTTTCTGAACTCCGCATTCAGGGGGATTGATTAATTGTAGCGAAAGTTTTCCCCTCTGAACCTGGCTGCAGCCAATCAACCTGCTTCTGCTGATTCCTCCATACCAGCCTCTGTCCACCCCCAGCCTCTTACAACATGCTCACGGAGGACCTCTCTGGCTTGTGCTTCTAGCCAGGCTGTGGCAATGGCTGTGCCACTGGGGATTTCTTCCTTATTTTATCATATCCAACCTCCTGAGTCCTCATTCTGCTTTGAACCTATAATTTTAAATTCCAGTAAAGTCCCCCCACTTTGTTTGTTCACCCACCTTGCTGAGAAGCTGCCTCTGTGCTTTCTTGGTTTCACTCCATGGAGCAGCCAGGAAAGCAACTTCCTCTATTCCACCATCTTGAAAAGGCCCCTCTCCATTTACATTTTGATACTTTATTTTCAGAACCAGGACTACTCTTTCTAGATGAAAAAAAAAATTTTTTTTATTTCTAAATTTCTATCACTTATTATTTCTTTAAATTCATATGTTTAGTATAGAGTTCAAGGCTCTTGGAAAAGGAAGTCATTTAATTCCTAATGAAAATGTAATAGTTCTTTAAATGAGAAATTATTTGATTTGTTTTTAAGAAATTCTTAAAGAAATATTAAGAGCTTTCTTGAATTGGATAATTCCTTATACATGTATGTGGTTTTTCTTATGTTGTTTTCAACATACTCTGTTTTAGTAGTTTGATTATGATGTATCTAGGTGTAGCTGTCCTTGAACTTATTCTTCTTGGAGTTTGTTAAGCTTTTTACATGTGTACATTAATGTTTTTCTTCAAATCTGGGATATTTTTGGCTGCTATTTCTAAAAATGTTTATTCCGCCCCTTTGTCTCTTTTCTCCTGAAATGCCAATGTATATGTTAACATACTTGATGATTGTGTCTCATAAGTCTCTGAGGTTTTGTTCATTTTTCTTCCTTCTTTTTTCTTTTCATTCCTCAGATGGAAATTTTCATTTGACCTTTCTTCAAATTAGCCAGTTTTTTCTTCTGCTGACAAGAATCTATTGTTGAGCCCTACTGGTGAAGTTTCATTTTATTCATTGTAATCTTCAACTCCAGAATTTGGTGTGTTTTTTTCATGTATATATTTCAATCACATTATTGATATTCTCTACTTGGTGAGAAATCATTTTCTCATTCTTCCGTCTAATTTTTTAGACATGATTTCTTTTAGTTCTTTGAATATATTTTTAATGATTGATTTAACTTTTATTTGATGATTTAAAGTCTTGCCCTGTAAGTCCAATATCTGCTTCCTCAAGGATGATTTCTATTGACCACATTTTTTGTTTTCCTGTGTATAGGGCCATACTTTTTTGTTTCTTTGCATGTCTCATAATTTTTTGATTGAAAACTGGATATTTTAGATACAGTATTGTGGCAGATCCCACCTCCCCAGACTTTTGCTTTAGTGGGATGGGGCAGGGCTGGGAGACTGCTCTCTGCTTAGTGACTTTCCTAGACTGATTTTATAAAGTCTGTATTCCCTTTCATGTGTGGCCACTGAAATCTGTACTCAGTTAACTTGGTGGATTACTAATCATTAGAAAGTGACTTGCTTAAGTATCTAGAAGCAGTAAGTCTTCATCCCTTTGCCAAGGAGTTCTTTATGCAGGTTGTACTTGCTTGGCCTGTAGCATTTTACAACATTTTCTTAGCCTTTATTTCTTGCTTGCACAGGGCCTCATGGTCAACCTGAGGTGTTCTCTCTGGTCTGTTAATCATGCACACTGCCCTACACATTTCATGGCTCCAGATCCCTTTGAATATGTCAGAGCTTTACAAAGCCTCCTTTGGACATCTCATTCCCCAGGTCGACTTCCTTGTGAGATTTCTGGCCAATCTTTGGTCCCAGTTTCTATCATTCCGTTAACCTGCTGAGATTTTAAACAACCTTTGCTGATGGTTTTCAGCAAACACTCTGAGGATAGACTTTTTTTCTCAGCAAAGGGAACTCTTGAATTGTGTGAGTGCAACATTTTCAGTTAGCTGCCAGACAAGTCAAATAGTGACAGTGTTTTGGAGGTATGATTTTTTATGGAGCTCCAAACCTCGTCTGTGAAGTTGCTGATTTTTAAGGCTACCAATGATATAGGGAAAGGAGGATAAGAATAGGGCAAGTTTGAATGCCATAGAACTCACTATTTTTAATGAGAATCAGTCATTTTTCTTAAATAAGTATTTCTCAGCTTTTGTAAGCTTTTTTTTAATTACCAAAATTTTAAAAAGTTAATTTTTAAAGATGAAAGATTTTTGTCAGTGTACTTGTTGTTTACTTGGAGGAACAGATTTTTGGAGGTTGTTACTCTGCCATTCTGGAAATAAAAATTATCTGTATGTGCTTTTTTCCAGTTTATTTATTTATTTAATAATAAAATAATGAAAATAATAGTAGTTAATTGTTGATGAACACAGTATCTTTTTATTTGTTTATTTTTATGTGGTGCTGAGGATTGAACCTAAGGCCTCACACATATGAGGCAAGTGCTTTACCACTGAGCTACAACCCCAGGCCCTATATGTGCTTTTAAAATTAGTGTTTATGTCATGATTGATGTTTTAGCAAAGGACTGAAAACTGATTAAGACACAAAGGCAGGCATTAAGAATGGATTAATTATTATTTTGAAGAATTGATGGTAGCCAGAAATGAGCCAGACACATCAAGAGTAGTATTAGAATATACATGTAGCATTTCAGGCTGGGACCCATTCTCCTTGTTCTGCTTGCTAAGAACATGTAATGAACATTGTAAAGCATATGAAAAATGAAAAATAGACTGGTGTACAAGGACAAGCTAAAATAGTTGTAGAAAGGAAAACTGAGAAAAGTCATACCTGAAATGCAAAAACTAAGCCAGGCATGGTTGAGCTAGAGAATCATGAGTTGGAGCCCAGCATGGGCAACATAGTGAGACATTTTTGTTTCTGGCGCGGATACCTGGGATTGAACTCAGTGTCAGTCAACCACTGAGCCACATCCCCAGCCTAGTTTATATTTTATTTGAAGACAGGGGCTTACTGAATTGCTTAGCTCCTAGCTTTTGCTGAGGCTGGCTTTGAACTTGCCATCCTCCTGCCTCAGCTTCCTGAGCCGCTGGGATTACAGGCGTGTGACACTGTGCCCAGCCATAGTGAGCCTCCTGTCTCAAAAATTAATTAATTGCCATTTGACCTAGCTGTCCCACTCCTGGGTTTTTACCTAAAGGACTTACAATCATCATACTACAGTAATGCAGCTATGTCTATGTTTATAGCAGCTCAATTCACAATAGCTAAAATATGGAACCAACCTAGGTGTCCTTTAACAGATGAATGGATAAAGAAAATGTGGCATATATATTTCAATAGAATATTTGTCGGAGTCCAGCTCCAACAGGGGGTCTCAGGAGACGAACGGATGGTGAGGAGTCAGCGAAAGGGGGGTGGAGAAACAACACAGACACCAAAGTGAAGGTGCTGAATCTCAATCTTTACTTGTGAAGTTGACCATATATACTTTTCATTTTGGCAGGCTCACAGTACTTTGTGGTTACAAAACAGGAATTTTATTCAAAGAAACAAAATATTACCTAGCTACAATTAGATAAGAAGAATGTCTCTTGGCTTAGGCATAAGCAAGCATTTGTATTTTCAGTTCGCATTTTGCTTTGAGCTGTTTCTGCTTAGTTTTAATAATAGTTAGAAATGTCCCAAACTATTGGCCTATACCTTGACTATTCTTTCTTGACTTACTGACTGGAACTGGTGCCATGGTTACGGCAAGTGGTTAACTTGTTATTAATTTTAATCAAACAAGAGTAAGAACACAAACTATTGTGCACAGGAACAAGAACAAGTTGGCCAGTACTAAGCACTAATCTGTCTTCTTAACATTAATTCTTCTCTAGATTTTAATTTAATTTCTCAAAAACTTCCTTGACAGGAATACAGGGAGTTTTTCATTAGACATTAACAATTTATGTTCCACAGCTGAATCATTGCATTTAGAGCAAACAGATCTATTCTTTAGAAGTAGTTGCATTAATTGGGAAAGTCATGTTTTTTCCTTCATACTTAATGGTCATATGAGAAATCGCAACTATACTTATTAAAGGAATACAAAAACAAACCAGCCCATTCCCAGAAACATACTGCGCTCCTCCAGAGGATGGACACCTTGGGCCATCCACCTCAGTAGGGCCTTGCCATTGCCTGAGTCAGGGGAGGGGCACAGCAAATATTATTCAGCTTTAAAGAAGAATGAAGTTATGGCATTTGCCAGTAAATGGATGGAGTTTGAGAGTATCATGCTAAGTAAAATAAGCCAATCCCCCTCAAAACCAAAGACTGAATGTTTTCTGTAATATGCGGATGCTAATTCACAATAAGGGGGGCGGGGCACTAGAGAAGAATAGTGTTACCATAGATTAGGTAGAGGGCAGTGAAGGGAGGGGAGGGAAGGGGATGTGGAGATTCAAAGGATAGGAGAACGAAACAGACATTATTACTTTATGTATATATGTGACTGCATGACCAATGTGATTCTACAACATGTACCCTCAGAAAAATAAGAAATTATATCCCATCTATGTATGATATATCAAAGTGCATAAATGCATTCTACTGTCATGTATAACTAATTAAAACAAATTAAAAAATTAAAAAATAATTAATTGACTAGTTATTTCACAAAACTAATTGAAGACAATTTGTTTACTTAGTTCTAGAAATAATAAGCATTCCTTAAAGTTTTAAAAAGACTAACAAGTTTAGTATCCATTATCCTAAATGCTTGAGACCAAAATTAATTCAGACTTTTGAGTTTTTTATGTATTAGAATATTTGTATAGACTTTACACCCTTGATCTGAAAGTCCAAAATCCAAAAGGATCCAAAATTTGAAAATTTTTAAGCAACATGTCAACTCTTACAATATTTCAGGTTTTAGATTTTTAAGATTAGAATGCTTATAACATAGTAAAGAGAAAATTTCACTTTAAAAATACATTTTTAAACTTTTTTTCCCAAGAACTGGGTCAGGTAGAAAATCTGGAAGTTTAATTATACTATGGATTTATGGGTTATAGATCCATAAGTGGTTAAATATTAGAAACTAATATTTCTTGGAGGTATATCCAAGAGACTCTGGAAGCTAGCATCATCTTCTCTGAAACATTCCTTGGTGCACTGTCTGGGAATAACTGCTAGGCCAAATGGATACTGATGCAGTGTGGCATGGCATTTAATTGTTAGGATGATCTCTAATTAGGATTGTCCATGTAAAAGTATCTCATGTCTTTTTCTTTTAGGTTTGTTAAAGAAGGAGATACAGTGTCTCAGTTTGATAGCATCTGTGAAGTTCAAAGTGATAAAGCTTCTGTTACTATTACTAGTCGTTATGATGGAGTCATTAAAAAACTCTATTATAATCTAGATGATATTGCCTATGTGGGGAAGCCATTAGTGGACATAGAAACAGAAGCTTTAAAAGGTACTGTAACTATGTTCATCTCTTTTACCAAATTGATTACTGCTGTCTTTTTGTCATTGGAACAACTTATAGTTTTACCAACTTACAGGATCTGGGTTGGGTGTTTGAGAGACAAAATTAAGAAAATAGAAAAGGTTCTTAGTGATGCATGATTTTCTTTTGATATCATGAATAGTAAAATTTCATTTATTAGCCTGCCTTCTGAAAATCTTAGTGTTCAAAAAACAGAAAAACTCTCAAGAATTAAAGATTCAAGTCCTAAACACTAGTCACTAAGAACAAAAATTGGAGTATACAAAGATTAACATAATGGGATAGCTTGTATTAGTTTTCATTATGATAACAAAATACCTGATATGGGCAGTTTTTAAAGGAAAGGAAGTTTACTTAAAGTTTTATAGGGTTAAAGTCCAAGATTGGGCATCCCCATTGGTTTAGCCTCTGGTGAGGGTCACAGATGGCAGCCCATCACAACAGAGTGTGTCTAGGAGCGAATTGGCATATTTCAAACCATGAGCAGAGAGAACTCAAAGATTGCACAGGAACTACCCTCCAAGATCATGCCCCCAATGACCGGAGTGCCCACCTCTTTTTTTGTGTATGGTGCTTGGGTTTAAACCTAGGGCTTCACAAATGCTAAGGAGGTACTCTACTACTGTGCTTCATCCACAGCCTCTTAAACCTCTTAAAGTTTCTACAGTATCTCATAATACTGCCAGCTTCCTATTACAGACTCTTGGGGGAGACTTAAAGCACACCCCAACAATAGTAGCACTCATATGTACAAGCATTCTTTTAAAACCCAGACTTCTTTAGAAGAGAGAAAACAAAAAAGAAGTAAAACCAGAGTGAAAGTAAAGAGCTCAGCATTCCATAGCATCAGCACCTGTGGAACTTATAAGCAGGGAATATTATTCCAAAAGGTAATTCATTAAAATAATGTTATAGTGGAAAACTGAAACAATAGGTAGTCCCACTGGTAGGTAACTCCCTACCTCAGAAGATTCCCGCCCACCTCCCAAGCGGTGGTGGGAATGGGGTTCCCCTCGGTGGAATGGGCTGGCTGAGAAAGAAAAGCTGGTGTAGAACTTGTGTCTCAAGCAATCCTCCTGCCTCAGCCTTTTAAGTAGCAGTGATTATAGGTGTGCACCACCACACCTGGCTGGAAATAGAGCGGCAAAAACCCCACAGAACACAGAAAGTGGGGACAGGAGGGGCAAGCTGACAGACGATCCACCTTCTGACAAAATGGAGCCCATGCCTGCTTCATTTATATTTGGAGACATCAAAGAGATTCTATAGAATGTTTTTTTCCAAAAAAGGTTAAATGTGGGTTGTTCAGTTCCTAACAGGTTATGTCCATCTTCAGCATTACTATGAGGAACCTTTCTAGCAGAGCAGAGGGGAAGATCACATGCATTGGGTGATCTGTCGTCCCCCAAGAGCCATGGGAAGTTCCCGATGCCAGGCCTGTCCCTTCCTGGCTTTCATGCCAAGAGAAGGTCCTCTTGTATTTCACGGATGGTTTCCTGCAGAAGGTCACAAAACAAAAGTTATATCATCTATGAAATAGTCTCCCCCCCTTTTTTTGAGATGGGGTCTTGCTTTGTTGCTCAAGCTGGTATAGAACTTGTGTCTCAAGCAATCCTCCTGCCTCAGTCTTCCAAGTAGCTGTGATTATAGGTGTGCACCACCATACCTGGCTGAAAATCACTTTGATATCAGAGCCTGGGGAGTAATAAGTTCTGTGGTGGGATTCCTAAGCCAGCATTCCATCAGCAAGTGCTAAGATAAAGATATTTTAGTAGTATAGTTCAAAAGTCTGGGAGCAATATCCAAGTTATAGTGTAGCCTATATAATCATCATCATCATCACCTTTTTCAGAATCATTTTGCAATTTGTAAAATATTTTGCTCCTACTATTTTGTTTTATCATTTCATGTGAGGCAGCCCAGGATAAAGAAATGAACCCAATTTACTGGACATCGTGGCACATGCCTATAATCCCAGTGACTTGGGAAACTGAGGCAGGATGATTATAAGTTTGAGGCCAGCCTCAACCATTTAGCAAGACCTTCAGCAACCTTCAAGCAAGACCCTATCCCAAGACCCTGACTCAAATGAAAAAAAAATTTTTTTAAGGGAAAAGGGATGTAATATTCAATGGTAAAGTATCCCAGAATCAATCCCAAGTACAAAAAAGAGATGAAATCTAAATATTAGAATGCAATGCTAAAACCACTAAAATTTCATCAACCCAACAAAGTGATGAAATTATTTCAGATTAGTTTCAATGCCATTCTTAGTCTCTTCTACATTGGTAAAATTGAGAAATCTTCCCTGTTTATTGAGAAACCTCTCAATCTCTTCCCTGAGATTAATCTTCTTAGCATTTTTGTGATAATCAAAGAATAAAATATGTGTAAAAACACTATGGAAATTATTTGAAGTGCTGTGTAGTAAGGCCCTATTTTATTAATTAGAGCTTTACTCTAACAACTACATGACTATTACAATAATATGAGTTACTTCTCATATATACCCATGTTATTCTAAAAGGCAGTATTATAGTATTATATTATCACAAAATATTTTCCAGGAAGGTGAATAGCAGTGAATTACTAGATGTTTTGAAAAAATATAGAATAACTCTGTTATATGATACATTTGGATATTTATACATTTCCCTTATTTCAGCAAATATGTATCATCCAAGTTAGTATTGGAGTTCCTGTAATTATAACTTAAACAATACCAGGTATTGGTACCTACCTCCCATTCTATGCCTACCATTGATGTAGTTGCATGTTTTCCCACTCTAAAGTAGCCCAACTATAACCACTATTATGCATTTTGACTATGAACTTGGAGTTTTAGATATTAGAGGCCACTAAGCTTTGTAAAAAAATTTTCTTGTTTCCAGATTCAGAAGAAGATGTTGTTGAAACTCCTGCTGTGTCCCACGATGAACACATACACCAGGAGATAAAGGGCCAGAAAACACTGGCAACCCCTGCAGTTCGCCGCCTGGCAATGGAAAACAATGTGAGTTCTCTTAATATCTAAGTCTGAAACTGCACAAATGTATACATTTGTATCTCTGAAAAAGTTGCCAACTATGCAGGATGAAATGGCTTATGTTAGGATTAACAAAAGATGAAAATGGCAGGGTGTGGTGGTGAATACCTGTAATCTCAGCTGCTTGGGAGGCAAAGGCAGGAGGATTATGTGTTCAAGGCCAGCTTTAGCAACTTAGTGAGGACCTAAGCAACTTAGTGAGATCCTGTCTCAAAATAAAAATAAAATATAAAAAGGTGTGTGTGGCTCAGTGGTTAAGAGCCCCTGGGTTAAGTCCCTAATACCAAAAAAAAAAAAAAAAAGATGTCTGTTATTAAAAAGTGATAGGGGGCTGGGATTGTGGTTCAGCAGTACGGCGCTCGCCTTGCACGCATGAGGCCCTGGGTTCAATCCTCAGCACCACAAAAAAAATAAATAAGTGAAATAAAGGTATTGTGTCCAACTATAACTAAAAAATAAATATTAAAAAAAAAACTGGTAGTGGCTGGGGTTGTGGCTCAGTGGTAGAGCGCTTGCCTCACATATGTAAGACACTGGATTCAATTCTCAGCACCACATATAAATAAATGCATAAAAAAATAAAGGTCCATCCACAGCTAAAATAAAATATATTAAAAAAAGTCTTAGTTGGGGCTGGGATTGTGGCTCAGCAGTAGAGTGCTTGCCTAGCATGTGCAAGGCCCTGGTTTGATCCTCAGCACCACATTAAAAAATAAATAAATAAATGTATTGTGTCCAACTACAACTAAAAAATAAATATTAAAAAAAATAAAATAAAAAAGTCTTAGTGGCAAAACAGCACTTGAGAAAGGTAAGAAGGGATTATGAATTTATTACTTAACATTGAGCAGTGTGTTTTTATTCTTTCTTATAGCCTAATAACAGAGCATTTATACATAACAGTATCTTATGTCAGGTGACCTAGAAATACAACTTGAAGTAGGAATTTGGATGTCTGTGATTCATGTATTAAAAGAATAAAAATCTATGAAGGGAATGAGAGAAGCAGGATGGGAAAGGGAAAAGGAGAAATGGGACGTAGTAGCAAGGATAGGCTCTGATCCAAGAAAGATTGGGAGAACCACAGAATTGTACTGCTTAGAGGGAAGAAGGCAAACCATTTGTATTCCCTTTGCCAATCTGTATTGCCTGAGATGATCAACTTAAAAAGTGGAAAGGTTATTTGGTCTCAGTTTCAGAGTTTCCAGGCCATGACCAATTGGCCCCAGTTTTTTGGGCCTGTTGCAGCATAGTATGTCATGGTAGGTGTGCAGTAGGGGAAATCCATTCACCTCATGGCTGTGAATTGAAAGAAAGAAACCAAGCTCCACAGTCCCCCCTTAGGCACATCTCCAACAATTGGAAGACCTCCCACTAAGCCCCACTTCAAAGTTTCCACCATCTTCCAAAACCGAGGACCACATCTTTTAAGACATGGGCCTTGGGGGGACATTCCAGATCCAAACTATTGCACAGTTAGTGAGCAAATGGAGAGTATAATGAAGCCCATAAGTATTTATATATCATCTCATTTAACCATGTGAGATAAAGAGCTGTTCTCAGACTTGTAGATATAAAGTAACTAGTCTAAATTCACATAGCTAATACTACCAAGGAGCCAGAATGTAACAGTGAGTCAATTTCACTTCAAAACCAGTGTTCTCAGTCATCAGATACTGCCTCAGCAATCACTGTTGCAACTATTGAGCACATACAGGTCAGATACCAAACACACATTATCTCTAATAATTAAACAACCCTATAGGGGTGGTTTGGATTATCCCCATTTTGCTGATGAGAAAGGTCAGGGAGGTTGATGAAGTAAATAGATGTTCCAAAGCCTGAGTTCTTTCCACTGTGGCCCACAGTGCAGAATTGTTTGTCTGTTCTTGAGAAAAGTATTTAAGTTGTAGTGGGGAAAAAACAAAAGCTGTGGGCTGGGCTTGTGGCTCAGTGGTAGAGTGCTTGCATAGCATGTATGAGGCCCTGGGTTCGATCCTCAGTACCACATGAAAATAAATAAATAAAATAAAAGTACTATGTCCAACTAAGAGTAAAAAATAAATATATATATATATATATATTTTAAAAAGCTGTTTTGGGAATATGTAATAGAAATCATTAAGATGTTCATATTCATTCAGCTAGTTACCCTGCCTTTGGGGAATTATCCCAAGAAAATAATCTGGGACATTTTCTTCTTTGTGTTTTATATAGCCAAACATTAGAAAGTATATATGTGTTCAAAATCAAGGAAATGCTTATATAAATTATGTTATATACCCTTGATGAAATTGTATGTAATCGTTAAGTGTACTCAAATATGAAGACCATTTAGCATAATAGAAAACAGAAATTTTTTGGCCCTGAATCAAGGCCAGCAGTTTGTTGAAGCTGTTGGTTTCAAGCAGGAGCCTAAAGAAATGTCTTTCTATGGTCTGTTGGCTACTTCAGAACTTTAAAAGTGTAATAGTCAATTCAATAGAAGGAAACATCTGAAGTGGGGTGGGGGGGAAGAAAACAGAAATTTTAATATGACACACTAGGTTATTTAGGACATCAGATGAAATAATGATTTATTGTTTTAAAAGTTATAAAATATTTTACCAGCTTTTTTCTTAAATGTATAGAAAGATCACCTGTAGAAGAAATACATGGTTTGGTTTTCCTACATGACCTCCTAAAGATACATATAATGACTAGAATATTTGTATGACTACTAGAAATTAAATGTTGGAGTTTATTATCCTAAGTCATTTTTTTCTTTTCTTGTAGTTTGAATAATTATGAATTGAGTTTAAAACTAAATATCAATGGCATTTATAGTTGTTTGCATTTCCTTAAAAATTTTTGTTGAAATTCAGAGTCCACTTGTTATAAAGTTCATGTTGACAGGATAAAATTTTTTATTCTTTTAAAGTCATCTTCTAAGTAGAGGTATTTCGGGCTGGACAGAAGGGAAGGGAGGGGGCATGCGGTAGGCATGATAGTAGAATGAATCAGACATTATTATCCTGTGTGCATATGACGACATGATCTGTGTAACTCTACACCATGTACAACCAGACCAATGAGAAGTTATACATACCCCATTTATGTATCAAAATTCATTCTACTGTCATGTATAACTAATTAGAACAAATGAAAAAAGGTCATCATTCTTCTCGAGATGCACTAATACAAAGAAAATGAGGTATGACTCTAACAAATTAATACACACTGTGTGAGGATATCATCCAAACTTGTGTTTACTTTTATTGAAATAGAATTAAATGTTTTGTACTAATGTTTCCAAAGCAACCATTAAAAAATAATTTGAGAAAGCTTTTATATGATTATTTAAGCTATTATATGTTTGACTGGTAACCAATATCAAAAATATTAGTCTAAATTAGTTATATTGTGTATTCTTATTTAAATTCTCAGTTCTTCCTTTTATGTATGTAGTCTCTAAGAACAGAAAAACTCAAGAAAGAATTAGGAAAGAGCCGAGTGTGGTGGTGCACTCCAGTGGTCCCAGCAACTCAGGAGGCTGAGAAAGGAGGATTGCAAGCTTGAGGTCAGCCTGAGCAACTTAGTGAGACCCTGTTTTATAATTAAAAAGTAGAAAGAAAAGTAAAGAGGCCTGGAAATGTAGCTCAGTGGTAGAGTACCTCTGGGTTCAACCCCTAGTGCCTATATAAGTAAATAAAGTAAAATTATGGATGAAATTTAAAAATACTTGACTGTTGAAAATAAGTTTTTCATGAATAGCTATGGGTTACATATAAATACCTCAAAACTACATGGGCAAATGAACAGTGTTACAAAAGTAACAAGTGATTACTTATGTAGGGGAGGTGTGGCATGTCTATTAAGATGATGAAAATGTTATTTCCTATACTAATTTATTCAGCAGAGAGAGAGCAGTTGTATTTTTAACGTTAAAATGTATTATTTTTTTAGATCAAGTTGAGTGAAGTTGTTGGCTCAGGAAGAGATGGCAGAATACTTAAAGAAGATATTCTCAACTATTTGGAAAAGCAGACAGGAGCTATATTACCTCCTTCACCTAAAGCTGAAATTATACCACCACCACCAAAACCAAAAGACAGGACTGTTCCCATACCAATATCAAAGTCTCCACTATTCACAGGCAAAGATATAACGGAACCTGTAAAAGGTAAAGTCCTAACAGTAACACACAGCAACAGTACGTTTGTTTAGGAGGAAGCTACTTTAATAGATGCATGTCTATAATACAATGTTTTTAATTCTTACTAAAGGGAAAGTTCAAATTCAGCATATAATTTATAATAGCTTTTCTAGAAACACTTCAATTGATTAATATAGTTAATTTCTGAAGAATGATACTATGTCAGGTTTATAAGTAATATAATTGAATGTTTTCCAGGCTTTCAAAAAGCAATGGTTAAGACCATGTCTGCAGCCCTGAAGATACCTCACTTTGGCTATTGTGATGAGGTTGACGTTACTGAACTGGTTAAGCTACGAGAAGAATTAAAACCTATTGCTGCAGCTCGTGGAATTAAACTCTCCTTTATGCCCTTTTTCTTAAAGGTGAGATTTCATTTGTTTCAGACATGTTTGTGAGTAGGATATTGACTTTTTTTTTTTTTTTTGCAGAAATGCATTGTGCTAACCAGATTTGAATAAAATATTACTTCTCACCATATCGTATAGTTAGAAAAATGTGCAGGCACATTATTTTTTGCCTAAGAACTTATAAAATTGGAATTGTGTATTATATTCTTATCTGCTTATTTCTCTGAACATGGGGATGGTGTTGGGGGTTGGAATTATCCTGCCAGTTAGGTAAAGCTTTTAATTCTGAAAGGATCACAGAAAAGTCTGCTTTGAACTATAATGAGATTTGGTATTGATTTTGTATATTGCTGACATGCATTTATTTTCATTTCTTCAACAAACTTAGGTGGAGGCTTCTGTAAATCATTTCTAGTGTCACAGGTGTTGGGGCCAGTATTACAATGAAACCATCAGCTGACTTTGAGCAACTCATAGTGTAGCTCACATTAATGACCAGTGTGAAGTAGCTACCATGTGGTAGGCTGTAGTAAGCATGCCATGTGTAATATCTCTTAATCCTCAGAGTAACCCTGACATGTAAATATTACTGACCTCATTTTCTTTTTTTTTTTTTTTTTTTTTTTTTTATCATCAGTTCATTTATTAGATTAGAATCTTAAATCCTTAAAGCATGAGCTCAGAAATAACCCAGGAACTTAAAATTGAATAAAATTTTTACAAATTGAAAAAAACATTTTAAAGAATATTTTTAAAATATTTAATAGTACATATAGGATGGAGAGTGGACGAGCTTCAGGAGCTTTATTCCCAATTTTTTTATAATACATAAAATTATTAATGTTTTTCCCCATATGATTAAAAATATGCACATCTCAAGTCACTTAAAATAACTGAATCAATTGAGAATACTGATAAGGTAGTAATTTTTAATCTTATTTTCACAGTTTTTTTTCTTTAGAGACATCAAAATGGATCATTCTAGCAGGCAGATTAGATGTCTCCCATTTGTTTATTTCATTTGACAATAATGCAAACAGATTTCCAGCTTTATCAGACTTTATCAAGAGGGCAACATCTTATTGTGGGAAGAGCCGGAGATAATGACTGACTTCATTTTCTTTAAAAAAAAAAATGTAGGCCTCCAAAAGATTGAGAAACCTGTCAAGGAAACATAGCTAACCATAAAAAACCTTAAGTTTCTGGTCCTGGTCTATTTATTTGAAAGTGCATACTGATGTTTCTATCTTCTTGCTACACAAGACTGATCTTCCTTAAAACAAATTATTTTATTAGTTCCTGATTCTTTTCAGGGGTTCTCCTTCTTTGCCTCTAGGATAGTTTCCAAAATCCTTATTGTGACATTCAAATACTTTTAAGTTCCTGCTGTCTACATCTCCAGTCTTCTCTCACATGGTCGCTGCCTCTGATAGTCATAGTAAGCTATGCCTAGTTGGTGGAATATATAATTCCTTCTTAAATGCTGCTCTTCTCTTGACCAAATACCTGCACATCCTAAATACCAAATTGTTCAGATATAAACTCTTCTAGAAGCTTCTGTGGCTGTCACTGTTTGAGTTAAATACACTTTTCTTTCCCCTTCTAATGTGTATATCTCAGTGTATTGCCAGTGTTTACTTGGTTGTCTCTCTGCTGGACACTGAGACTCATGAGACAGAAACCATTCTCTTTGAGCAACCACCCTGACAAGTAAGTGCATGCTGTATAGAAATGAGATATAGTAGATGTCTGTAGGTGAAGGAAAGCATCTGGACTCTGTGACAGATGTAGGGAGTCAGCTGTTGAGATGAGGCAGTGGAAATAGGTGGAAGACATCACACAAATTGTGTGTGAATTAGAAGGTGGTGAAGGATTACATGGGGATGAGTAGAAGTTGAATTGGCAAAGAAAGTTGACGGTGAGTGGAGATAGACCCGGAAAGAGTTGCTTAGAAGCCAGGTAACTGGTTTCTGT
Organism: Urocitellus parryii; assembly: GCF_045843805.1. Classification (NCBI taxonomy): domain Eukaryota; kingdom Metazoa; phylum Chordata; class Mammalia; order Rodentia; family Sciuridae; genus Urocitellus; species Urocitellus parryii. The sequence goes on along the minus strand of NC_135541.1, from coordinate 84,291,544 downwards.
TGCTATACAGCAAATTACCCTAAAATTTAATTATTTAAAAAATAGCTGTTTAGGGGCTGGGGCTGTAGCTCAGTGGTAAAGTGCTTGCCTTGCATGTGTGAGGCACCAGGTTCAATCCTCAGCACCACATTAAAAATAAATAAAGATACTGTGTGTTCATCTACAATTAAACAAATATTAAAAAAAAAATAGCTGTTTATTGAATCACTTGAGTCTTCAGGAGAGTGAGTGAGTCTGCTGACCTCAGCAGTGTTCTCATATCTGTAGTCAGCTCATACGTGGGCAAGGGACAGGCTGGTATGGAATGGCCTCCACAGGGATGAATCCTTTCTCTTCCACATCTCTCTTCTCCCCAGCATGCTCACCTATAAATGGTCTCAGCACTGGAAGGGTTGACAGAGAAAGCAGAAATGTGCAAGCCCACTCCCCCCCCCCCAAGACCATTTTTTCCCCTAGCTTTGCTGCTTCGAATTTGTTCTTATCTTTGACCAAAACAAGTCACATATTTAAGCTCAATGCTTGATAGGGCACTATTAAGGGCCGGGAGGCCAGGAAGAGTGGGATCATTGATTCAGCCTTTCTTGCCCCAGAGAAAGGAGGGAAGTAGATGGCAGTTATGTGCTTCACAAAGGTTAAACAGGACAAGGGTAGCAATGCTGTTGGAGTAATCATTGGGAAGTTGTGAGTGGTCTCTCACAAAGACAGGTGGAAGAAGGTGTTGTTGAGGTACAAGTATGATTGCAGTTCATTGGGAATGAATAGGTATTGAAGAAGAGGAGAGACAAAGAAATTCCCCTGGCCTTAGGGGAAGAAGAGTTGGGTTGGGAGGCAACCTTGAATAGCAAGAGAGTGCCACCATGTTTTGACTGGCTTTTTCTTACTGCCTCCTGGTGATAGCATGTCTATTTGGAAGTTAGAGTAGACCAGTTCTTAAATATATTAGATCTCTTTTATTGCCATTTTTCTTTATTGTTCCAGTCTAAATGAAATATCTGATAGATATTTTAAAAATAAAATTTAGTGAACTTTGTTTTAAAATACCATATAGATTTCAGAACGTTTAAAAAATACTATAAGGGCTGGGTTGTAGCTCAGTGGTAGAGAGTTTGCCTCACACGCGGGAGGCCCTGGGTTTGATTCTCAGCGCCACATAAAAATAAGTCAATAAAAATATTGTGTCCACTTACAACTAAAAAATATTTTAAAAAATACTATAAAATATTTATGTAGGAGGAAAATTACCTAATCCATGGGCATGTGTCTTATATTTTCTTTTATAAATTTGGGTTATGCTCAAAAAACACTGTTTTTTTTTTTTTTTTGTTTTGTTTTTTGGAGGTGGGGAACATGTACTGGGGATTGAATTCAGGGGCACTCAACCACTTAGCCACATCCCCAGCCCTATTTTTTTTTCTTTGAGTTGTCAATGGACCTTTACTTTATTTATTTATATGCAATTCTGAGAATCAAACCCAGTTACTCCCACATGCTAGGCAAGCACTCTACTTCTGAGCCACAACCTCAGTCCCCCTTTTTTTGTATTTTATTTAGAGACAGGGTCTCACTGAGTTGCTTAGCGCCTCACTGTTGCTGAGGCTGGCTTTGAACTCACAGTCTTTCTGCTTCAGCCTCCCAAGCTGCTGGGATTACAGGGTGTGCCACCATGCCTGGGTCACAACACTTATTATGTGTAATACTTTAGTCTTACTTATACATTTCTACATGAAGAAGATAAAAGTTATAGTTAACAAATGAAATGCTTTCTAAAACTTTCAAGTCATAAAAATTCAGGAATTTGTAACAAATGTTTTCATTGTATTTGACCTTCATTGATCTAATTCCTTAACCCATCCTATCTAAACTAATCATTTTGAAAGATTTCCATAACTTTCCTTAACTCTAGTTCAAGTATTTTATTTATTTATTTATTTTCCTGTCAGACCACAGATCCAGACAGAGATAACAAAACAACACAAGTAAACTAAGACTTTTAATAGGTCTAGATGAGGGCAGTAGGGAAGTGGATTCTTTTTAAGAACAATCTTAAACAGTTTAATTTTGCTGCCTTTTAAGTTTAATACAAGTCACGACCACCCAATACAAGTGAACCTCGATATTAAATCCTGCATGGGTGGAGAAAGCTATTGAGAGTATTTTGGGTACAATTGGGGAAATCTGAATATGTGCAGTAGAGAAATGGTATTAAGGGAAAAAAGATGAAGGGAAATTAAAGGAGAAGGCAAAGAGGAAGACATAGAGGTGATTCAGTGATTCAAATTGGTTGAGAGTAACAGTGGAAGTGTTGTGCCTCAGTGCATTAGGCTTGAGATTAAACTCAGCATAGATGATTCTCTCCTTCCTTCTTTTATATCTCTTATTCCTTCAAATTCCTTATCCTTTCTGAGTTCAAATGCTAACTTTGCATTCTCTTTCTGTTAAACAGGCTGCTTCTTTGGGATTACTGCAGTTTCCTATTCTTAATTCTTCTGTGGATGAAAACTGCCAGAATATAACATACAAGGTTGGCTATGCAATGTGAAAGTGTCTGTTAAAAATAGAAGATGATGCTTGTAGGTTAGAGAGACTTCCATCATACCTCAAATGGTAATCTTTTTTTATATAGAATTAAGGTATGGGATAAAACTGCCTCCCAAAAGAAGCAAGTCCCTCAAAGGTGAATTCCTAGAATTTTAAGAATGAGAATAATTTAAACGAAAAAACTAATAAAATTTGAATTCAGTTCAAGTGAACTCTTCTGTTTGGAGTTATTAAGATAGAACTTTTTGTGGGATGCCAATCCTTATATACATTTCTCATTAGAAATACAGAACCAGATGTGAGCTTAGGGAATAGGGTATAGCTCAGTAGCTCAGCAGTAGAAGAGCACTTGCCTAGCATTCACAAGGTTCTGAGTTTGATCCACTGCAACACACACACACACACACACACACACACACACAGAGTGAGCTTAGATTCTTTAGGGGATCAGATTTAAAATATTCCAATATGATTAAAATAGGCAATTGTATTTAATTTTGTTTTAATAATTCCTGACTATATATATATATATATATGAATGACAAGAAATCCAGACAAAATAATGATATTTACCTTCAATTCCATGACTTTAAAGTAACTCACTGTTTATGTTGAGATAGATGTTCTTCCGGGATTTCATTTTTCATATATTTTAGAAAAATATTTCAGATTTTTCTTCTTTTTTTCTTTTTTATGTAATGTATTATGGGCATTATTATATGTCAGTAAATATAGCTTTGATATTCAACTGATCAGTAACCTATTGATAAATATTTTGATTATTTGCAGTTTCTCAAAGTTTTTCAAACTTAAAAGCAATCTGTATTCAACATCCCTATTCGTTTCTATATATTTCTGTATTTACCTCTTAGCACAAATTTTTATGAATGTTGGTATAGATTGTCAGCTCTTCTCCAGAAAATCTATACCAGTTTACACTCCCACTAACAACATATGCCCTACTTTCCTACTGGCAAAGCAATTATCATTTTTCAAAAAAATTTTTTTTAATTGTTTTATTTCTTGTCTTTTTCTTTCCTTTTTGCAGTGCTAGAGATTGAATCTAGAGACACTCTACCACTGAGTCATATCCCCAACCCTTTTTTTAAAAATATTTTTTAGTTGTAGATGGACACAATAGCTTTATTTTTTTATCTTTATGTGGTGCTGAGGATCGAACCCAGTGCCTCACACATGTGAGTTAAGTGCTCTACCACTGAGATACATCCCCAGCTCATATCCCCATCCCTTTTTATTTTTATTTTGAAACAGGATCTTGCTAAGTTGCCAAGATTAACCTTAGACTTGTATTCCTATTACCTCAGCCCCCTGAGTTGCTGGGATTACAGGTGTGTGCCACTGCACTCACCTCCAATGCTAATCTTTACTAGTCTCTCCAGATATAGAGGATATACAGGGGCTCTGAAAGCCGAACAAAATTATGCTTTTTATTTTTATTTTGAAAGATGGTCTCATAAGTTGCTGAGGCTGGCCTTGAACTTGTGATCCTCTGAGTTAAGGGCCACTATACCTGCTTAAAATCATTTCTTGAATCTGGGCACCATGGTACATGCCTGTAATCCCAGCAGCTTGGGAGGCTGAGGAAGGGGGATCACAGATTCAAAGCCATCCTCAGCAATTTAGTGAGGCCTTAAGCAACTCAGTGAGACCTCATCTCTAAATAAAGTATTTAAAAGGGCTAGAGATGTGCTCAGTGGTTAAGTGCCCCTGGGTTCAATCCCCTGGTACCAAAAAAAAAAAAAAAAAAAAAAAATTGTTTCTTATAAGTCATTGTCAATTTGGAGAAAGTAGTTGTTGATGGTTATTTTAGAAAATGGTGAAGTTTTATCCTTCCTTTACTTATGTATTAAAAGACTGTTGTATAATTTTTTTATTTCTTAGGCTTCACATAACATTGGGATAGCAATGGACACCGAACAGGGGTTGATTGTCCCTAATGTGAAAAATGTTCAGATCCGCTCTGTATTTGAAATTGCCACTGAATTGAACCGCCTCCAGAAATTGGGCTCTGCCGGTCAGCTCAGCACCAGTGACCTTACCGGAGGAACATTTACTCTCTCCAACATTGGATCAGTGAGTGATGATGTTCAGATTCATGAACCATCATTTAAAGTTTTGTTCATATGCTTAGTTAAAAATATAAAATGTTATTTGCCATTTGTTCTTTAAACTCTTAATCCTGCTCTCTTTCTTTTTTTAAAGATTGGTGGCACTTATACCAAGCCAGTGATATTGCCACCTGAAGTAGCCATTGGGGCCCTTGGATCAATTATGGTATGTGTACTACATAATTAAAAACAATTTAAAGCAAATTAGGAAAGTAAGCACGAAGTAGAGTTATCATTTCTAAGTTTTTCCCCTTACTTTGTAGGTGTGAGTTTGTGAAGTTTGGCTCAATCAGTTGTTTCTTCCTAATTGCAGGTAGCCCTGCGATTCTGGTGGCTGCTGCCATGGGCAATAAATGGTGATCTAGATTGTTTAGGTTCAGGTCAATCGAAATCTTTTTCTCTGTAAAACTGAAAGTCTGTACCCACCCTGCCTCCTCCCAGCCCCCCGCATCTGCCATTCTACTCTTTGCATTAACTACTCTTATACTTCATGTAAGTGGAATCATGCATAGTTACCCTTTTGTGTATGGCTTACTTCATTTAGTATATAGTTTTCCAAGTTCATCCATATTGTAGTATATATGAGAATTTCACTTGTTTTTAAGCCTTGATAATAATCTATTGTATGTATATATTATGTTTTGCTTCTCCATTCGTCTGCCAATGAATATTTGGATTGTTTCCATTTTCTTGTCAATTGTGAATAACACTACATGAACATTAGTACAAATATCTGCTCAGCAGATACATATTTTTTATTTTATTTTATTCGCAGCACAACTTTTCATTTCTCTGGCTGTACACAATATAGCATCACATCATATGTGCAGTCATACATGTACCCAGAGTAATAATGTCCATCTCATTCCACCATCTTTGCTGCCCCTATACCCCCTCCCCCTCCCTCCTGCCCAATCAAAGTTCCTCCATTTTTCCTCACCCTCCCATTATGGATCATCATCCACTTTTCAGAGAGAACATTTGGCTTTGGTTTTTGGGATTGGCTTACTTTGTTTAGCATGATATTCTCCAACTCTATCCATTTACCTTCAAATGTAATAATTTTATTCTCTTTTAATGCTAAGTAATATTCCATTGTGTGCATATACCACAGGTTTTTTTTATCCATTCATCTATTGAAGGGTGTCTAGGTTGGTTCCACAGTTTAGCTATTGTGAATTGAGCGGCTATTAACATTGATGTGGCTGTGTTATTATAGTATGCTGATTTTAAGTCCTTTGGGTATAGAGCAAGGAGTGGGATAACTGGGTCAAATGGTAGTTTCATTCCAAGTTTTCTAAGAAATCTCCATACTGCTTTCCAGAGTAGTTGCACCAATTTGCAGTCCCTCTAGCAGTGTATGAGTATGCACTTTCCCCCATATCCTCACCAACACTTATTGTTGCTTATATTCTTGATAATTGCCATTCTGACTGGAGCAAGATGAAATTTTAGAGTTGTTTTGATTGCATTTCTCTAATTACTAGAGATGTTGAACATTTTTTCATATATTTGTTGATTGAAAGTATATCTTCTGAGAAGAAGCAACTTAGCCCATTTATTGATTGGGTTTTTTGTTGTTGTTGTTTGGTTGGTTGGTTGGTTTTTTTTTTTTTTTTTTGGTGTTAAGTGTTCTGAGTTCTTTATGTATTCTGGAAATTAATGCTCTATCTGACCTGCCTATGGCAAAAATTTGCTCCCAAAATGTAGGCTCTCTCTTCACCTCATTGTTTGTTTCTTTTGCTGAGAAGAAGCTTTTTAGTTTGAAACCATCTCATTTATTAGTTTTTTATTTGATTTCATTATATTTGCACTTTAAGAGTCTTGTTAAGGAAGTCGGGGCCTAATCTGATGTGATGAAGATTTGAGCCTACTTTTTCCTCTATTAGGCGCAGGGTCTCTGGTCTAATTCCTAGGTCCTTGATCCAGTTTGAGTTGATTTTTGTGCATGGTGAGAGATAGGGGTTTATTTTCATTTTGTTGCATATGGATTTCCAGTTCTCCCAGCATCAGCCAGGTGTATTGTTAAATAATTGGTTTACCTATGGTTTCTTCAAGATATGAAGTATAGATTTTAGAATTGTGACTTAATGTAGTCTTTGTTCAGTAGGGACAAATAGTATTTCAGTTCTCTTTCCCTCCATTTCATCTCTCCTTTCCTGTATTTTTTAACTATAAATTTTAAACTCCTTATTGCTAACTTGTCTAAGACACTAAAACCTCCTTGATACTCAATACTGTTCTCCTTTTCTTGACTTTTATTTTTTTAATATTATTTTTAGTTGTAGATGGACACGGTATCCTTATTTATTTATTTCTTGTAGTACTGAGGATCAAACCCAGTGCCTCTCACCTGCTAGGCAAGCACTCTACCACTGAGTACAACAATCCCTTGCTATACTGGTTTTCCTCCTGTCTCGGTGCCCATTAGCTCTGAGTCTCCTTTGTTGTACACTCTCATTTCCCCAATATCTAAACATTGGAGTACCCAAGCTCAGTTCTAGCCCTTTTCTTTATCTGATCCAGTCTCACGACTTTAAATACCATTTACACACCTATGACTCTCAAGTTTGTATCTCCAGACTGGACCTCAGCTTTTAATCCTCCTGCTTGGAGGTCAATAAGCATCTCAGGTTTTAACAAATCTAGAACTAAGCCCCTGCTCTTTTTCTCTCCACCATCCTGTTCCTCCTGAAATCTTCCTCATTTGTGAGTAAGAGTTCAGCTCAGACACCTCCGGTGGCTTTTCATCTCGCTCAGTCAAAAACAAGGTAGCCACAATGGCCTACCTAGAACCACAGGGATGCCACTTAGTGTGACCAGGGACCCCCATTGGGCTGCAACTGTTATGTCTAAGCCATGAGGCAGTAAGTACAGATGGAAAGGGTAGGCCTTGGAAACTTTTAAAGCAGTTTACAGAGTGATTTTTGTATAACAAATCCAATAAGAAGTTGGAGCTAGTAATTTCTATTTCTTTTTTTTTTTTTTTTTTTTTTGGTTTCAGGGATTGAACTGAGGCACTGGACCACTGAGCCACATCCCCAGCCCTATTTTATATTTTATTTAGAGACAGGGTCTCACTGAGTTGTTTAGCATCTTGCTTTTGCTGAGGCTGGCTTTGAACTCACCATCCTCCTGCCTCAGCCTCCTAAGCCACTGGGATTACAGGCATGCATCACTGTGCCGGGCTCTATTTCTTTTTTTAATAGTTTACTTTTAGTGTGCTTTTTAAAAAATAGCCTACCATGGATTAGACATTGTATTTTAAGAGAAGATCCTTTACCAAATATAAATTGAGAAACACTGCCTTTCATGACATGCCCCCACCCCACCCCATGTTCCACTCTCACCCCTACCCTCCATTGTAGTCACCTTCCAGCTTTGGTTTTCCCACAACACTCTAGTTGGGCTTCCCTACTATCTCCTCAGGTATCCATAAGGCTCATTTCCTTCTTGTCTTCAGTGAGAGGGCTTGGAATCCTCAACTTTTTTGGGCTCTCCCAGGGTCCATAGAGTACCTGGCACATAATAGGTGCTTGTTAAATATTGGTAAATATTTGAAATTGAGATGAAGTCTATGGTAGGTATGACAATTATATAGAGATATAAGATAACCTTGTAGTAACTGAATGCTTAGGGCATATCCTCCCAAAGATAGGAATAATAATAGTATTTTGGGATGTCTACATCATCTCTATCATAGAGAAGAGGGTTTGCCTGATTTTATACCATTGTCAGCAGAGTTTGACTTTTGAGCAATGAAAGTTTACCTATTTATTTGTTTTGCTTATTTCTAGGCCCTTCCCCGATTTAACCAGAAAGGAGAAGTATATAAAGCACAGATAATGAATGTGAGCTGGTCGGCTGATCACAGAATTATTGATGGTGCTACAATGTCACGCTTCTCTAATTTGTGGAAATCCTACTTAGAAAACCCAGCTTTTATGCTACTAGATCTGAAATGAAGATGAATAAGACATTCTTGAACTTTCTGAGCTTCCAAAGTATGTAAAGCCTCGCTGTGCCAGCACACATTCTTCATCATAATTTGTATTATAAATGATTTGTATTATATGATCAAGGTTCTAAGGCACAATATTTATCGATATTATGTTAACTGTTTAATGAAAATGAGTAATAGTGTAATAGGTCTCCTGGGGCTGTCACATTTTATAGGTCAGAGTGGGACTTCTTAATATGGTGCTGAGGTCTGTGTGTCAGTGGATTGAAACTGACAAGAAAACAAAAGCAATGTTACTAACAGGCAAGTAGCCGTATACACACAGCGTTTGCTTCTTCCTTCCTTCCTTTCTTTCTTAACTAATTCTTAATGAAACTTTATACTTAATTGGGGAAAGGAATTTGTATACCACAACATTTTCCATTTCCCTATAATCATGCTTATCGATATATAAGTGCAATTATACTTCTTTTAAGATATTTGAGTATATATATATACTCTTGCTCTGTGTAGAGAGAATCATGTATGAATGCCTTATTTATATAAATTAACATCTTTTAAAAGGGGAAATTATAGCCTAATCTTAATGATAGTTTTATAATCAGTAAGGCTGTTAAAGGTTTAAAGTAGATATACTTTGGCATTTAGTTGGGAAGAAACTTCACTTTCAACAACTTACTTCATGTGAGGAAAGTACTTTAAATGTTGCAGCTGCTGATTTTTTTTTTTTTAATTCAAAAGCCTGCTGCCTTTTAATTTTCTTGATTTTTAGCTACAAATAGATTAAGAAAAGAAAAAAGTGTCTATTCCATCCTCCATATCCTGAGTAGGAACATGAATAAAAGGAGAGAAGAGTCTGATGAGTAATTATGAACATAAAAATAAAATAATGAAATTTATTCAGAAAGGAAGGCTTCATAATGATTATTTTGTTAAAGGTTCACTTTAATCAGAAACATCAAGATGAATGTAATCTAGCATTGGGAATTGAATTCAGAAATCTGAGTTGTTTCTGATATTGTTCAATTGAATACTGTATGCCAAAATTCATTGTTCATGTGAAGTTTTGCGGCAGAAAAAGATCATTTTAATGTCTACTTTTTTTATAAATGGGAATAGTTTTTAAGTCAAAATAATAAATTAAATAAATGCTGTTATTTTAAAAATTCAGATAATATGGAAGTTACAAACAAAATAAGATATAATCCATAGTCCTACCACTATTAACATTTTGATGTATCTATATGCTTATTCTTTTTATAAAAATTGGATCATAGTATATGTACTATTTGATCATTTTAATTTTTTTTCAACTTGTCATTATATTCTGGATTCCTATATGTCAATAAACAGTTCCACGTTATCATATTTTAAATGACTGTATAATATTCCATTGATGTATTTATTATACATTCAGATATCAAACATCTACTGTATACTAAGAATGGTTCTAAGCACTGTGCACACAATGCCTGCCCTCATGGTCCCTGCCTTGATTGGACTTACAGTCTAATGAAGAAAACAGATACTAAAATTCATAAAAATAAAAATATATTTATATTTCTATATAGGGAAAAGAACAGGATACTAAGAACTATCTAATAGAAGTTTCTGAATCTGTCTAAGACAATCAGAAGATAGGTGTCGTATAATTTAACCAGTTCCCCACTGATGGGCATTTGCTGTATTTTAAATGAAGAATAACGTGATCAGTAAAGCCTTATCCTTTGCATAAAGGAGAAGGAGGCCTGAAGTAAATATGCAACATATTTGCCTGAAGGTTCAACATCATTGGCTCAAGATAATTCTCATCATCTTGTCCTATATCCCATGCCAATGCCATTATCATCTCTATAGTCTCATCCATTGAGAATTCAACAAAGGATTCATTCCCTGTTTTGTGTAGGACCTTCAGGATGGCAGGATCCCCTGGAGGAAGGCAGAGGCAGGAGCCTGGCTCTGGCAGCAGTGCTATTCCACAAGGCTGTTCACATCCTGAGATGTGCCAGGGGTGAACAAAGCTCTTGCTGTGTTCTTAGCGGTTGAAATTAAAGCAAAGCAGCCAGAAAATTCATGTCTTCCACTAATATGTCTTCACTAATATGGGACTAATAGCAGTTACCAGGGTTTTGTAAATGGAAAGAAAGCAAAATCATTGCTAAGAATGGCCAAAAAGGAAATCAAGGTTCTGTTCATTATGCAGAATAATCCTCTGACATTTGAAAATGAAGCACAACAGGGAGGGAAGTTTGAAAGTATCCCCCAGAAAAGCATGTGTTGGAAATGTAATCCCCAATGCAAAGTGTTAGAAAGTGAGGACTAATGAGAGGTGTCCAGGCCATGAGGGGTTCACCCTCAGGCATGGATGGATCAATGCTGATTATAAAAGCGCTTGAGGCTGCACTTTCAATCTCTTGCTTTCTCTAACCATGTGATGCTTTCTACCATGCTGAAACAGAAAGAAAGCCCTCACCAGAAGTTACTCCTCAATCCTGGACTTCCCTGCCTCCAGAACTGTAAGAAATAAATCTCCGTTCTTTTTTTTTTTTTTTTTAAGGAGAGAGGTGAGAGTGCTGAGGGCCATTACCAAGTAGGTATTGACGCATCGTAATCCTTGCCAGTGTACCCCATGTTAAATGGACTTGCCTTGGAAATTTGCTGCGACCTTGCTTGTGTGTTTGAGAAAGATGACCCTGCTCAAGGTGATCCAGGGTGGATCCAGGTTTGAGGAAGTATCCTGCAGGTTTGAGGAAGTATCCCGGTCCTTGGGTTTAGGGTGTTCCCGGTTTAAGGCGTTTCCCGGTTTAAGAATATGGGTTTTAGGGAAGTTGAGGTTGAAGATTATTGCTGCTGGGATTAGGGTGTTCCTGCTGCTAGTTCCCGTTGAGTTCTCGTGAGATTAAAATGGGATTTGGAAAAAGCCTCGTGGAGTAGGATTTGGGACCGGACATATTGGAATTGCCCCTGAACGTGTGTGGAGGCTGGTGTGAGATCGGGAATAAAGAATTGCTGTTTGAGTCTACAAAGCTGTGTGGTGGCTCGTGATTCTGTGCCAAGCCGAGACATTGGCACTTGGCTTCGGCATTTGGTGGTCCGTACGTGGAACGTCTGAAACTTGGAGGTGAGTAAATTGCTCGCCCCTGAGGAAAGGCGAGAGAATGGGTGACCATTTCAAAAAACAATGTGTTCTTGTTTTGATTTATTTCATTTTTGTTTCAAGTTGCCTGTCCCTAGAAATTTCTCAGGCAAACTGGGAAAAATGGTTGGCTCAAGGTTTGAAGTTTGTTAGCCCCGAGAAAGAGAAAATTGATACAGCGAATTTTTATTCAGTGTTCGTTTCATTCACTTGCGGTTTTGTTTTGTGTTATCTTATTGGGTTGCGTTATCTTTATAGAAGATTAGAAATTAGTAAAAAAGAAACCGAAAAGTTGTTAAGTAAATTGTTAGAGATTCAGACCATGGAGAAAGACATTTTAGATCAAGGAAAAGAGAAGGTCTCTCAAGCTAGTCAGAGAGAGGAAGAAAATTTAAAGGAAAAAGGGGTTATTAGGAAAAAGGCCACAACAAAAGGCTGTTACTAACTCCTTTTTATTACCAGAGGGCGTAATTCAACCAACAGCCCCGCCGATGGAGACAGCTGAGTGGCCCTCAAACCCCGTAGTTGATAGATGGGATCCTGAGACAGGACCTCAAAGATTAGCATGCCCTGTATTTGAACAGGTAGGAGGGCAGCGAATTCACCGTGCTTTAGAATTTAAAACAGTGAAGCAATTAAAGGAGGCTGTAATAACCTATGGTCCTCAAGCCCCCTTCACGGTAAGCATGGTGGAGTCCATTACTAACTTGGACATGACGCCAGCAGATTGGGCTAGCATGTGTAAATCTGTGCTAAATGGAGGACAATATTTGTTATGGAAGGTTGCCAATGAGGAATTTTGCAGGGAGACAGCTAGGCGAAATGCAGCAGCCGGTTACCCTCAAAGAAATCTAGAGATGCTGCTAGGAAAAGGACCTTATGAGGGTCAGCGGCAACAAATTGAATATGATCCTGCTGTATATGCACAGATTGCTGCAGACGCAGTTAGGGCATGGAAGACTTTACAAGGACATGGAGATTTACAAGGTCAGCTATCTAAGGTAATACAGAGACCTAATGAACCTTACGCTGACTTTGTAGATAGGCTTATTCAAACGGCCGCCAAAATTTTTGGTGACACAGAACAAGCAATGCCATTAATAAAACAACTGGCTTATGACCAAGCAAATCGTTGCTGCAGAGAGGTTATTAGACCATGGAGACATGAAGATTTAAACACATATATTAAATTATGTAGAGATGTTAATGAACAAGGGCAAGTCTTGGCAGCAGTACAACAGGCTTTAGATGCCAGGCCAAAAACATGCTATAATTGTGAACAAACAGGACATTTTAAAAGGAGTTGCCCCATAAGAGGAGGTTTTAACAAAACTAGAAATCAAAGGAATAGAATACCAGGTATTTGCCCACGATGCCGTAGAGGGAGACATTGGGCTAATGAATGCCGTTCTCAAACCACCATAGAAGGTACTCCCTTATCAAAAAACGGACAAGGATCAGGTATTTACCCAAGATATCATGGAGAAAGGCATCAGGCTTCATTGCCAAAAAACGAACTGGGGGGCCCAATGCTCCGGGGCCCACAACCACAAATATACGGGGCAGTGGAGGAACCCAGCAACCCCATCAGGGTGGTGCCCAGGACACATTGTCCATTAAATCCCTCATCAGACAAACCCGAGGGAGCGCAGGGTTGGACATCTGCGCCTCTGCCAGAGCAGTATTAACTCCAGAGATGGGAGTTCAAATCATTCCTACAGGAATAAAAGGACCTCTTCCCCAAGGAACAGTAGGCTTATTATTGGGACGTAGTTCATCTACATTAAAAGGACTTATGATAAGTCCTGGGGTAATTGATCCCGATTATGTAGGTGAAATAAAAATTATAGCTAGTTCTCCAGGAGGTATATCAGTAATTTCACCTGGAGATAGAATAGCACAGTTGTTAATAGTACCCAGCCTACATAATAAGTTCTCTAGTCTTAATGTAGCAATAGGTTCCAGGGGATTAGGCTCCACAGGTGTAGATTGGGCTATGCTGTCTTTAAATTTAGATTCTCGCCCAATGCTAAAACTAAATATTCAGGGTCGTGAGTTTAATGGCCTGCTGGACACAGGTGCTGACCTTAGCATCATATCTCTTCAAGAATGGCCAAAACATTGGCCATTACAACAAGCCACTCAAACGCTTCGAGGCCTAGGAGTGGCGACTAATCCCCATAGAAGTGCTATGGTATTAGATTGGAAGGATCCTGAAGGATGTGAAGGAACTATACAGCCATATGTTTTGGATCACCTTCCTATTAATTTATGGGGACGAGATGTCCTAGATCAACTAGGTTTGATGTTAACAAATAACATCAATCCTAATGCGCCCACTACTAGGGCTAGACAAGGTATCAGGAAAGAAAAAAGATTAGGAAAACAAGAACAAGGTATAGCAGCACCAATTCAAATAGATCAAGGAACAGACAGACTGCTGAGAGCCACAGCCGAGTCTGTATGGCCCCTGGCATTTTGCCAACAGTATTGATTGACAGGCAAGGCGTTAATATCCGCCTCTGCCGCTACTTTTGAGTTCTAGCGCTAATTTTGAGTTCTCGCGCTATTTTTAGTTCTCACGGGGATTCCCCGGGAGTTCCCATTGGTTGGCGAAGGGCAGGAGGAGGGTTTTCCCGGGGAGATATTTCCGGCTGGGGGTTCCTGGAGGAGCCTCGTGGCTTTTCGGGAGGATTCCCCGGGAGCGTGTGTGAGGTTTGTTTCTTGCAGTAAAAAAATAAAGTCTGTTCTTGCTTCAGTGGCTTGTGATTTGTGCCCAGCCAGACTGCGGCATTTGGCGGCCCGGACGGGGAACGTCTGAAGCTTCGGGGTAAGTGAAATTGCTTGCCCCTAAGGGAAGGCAAGAGAATGGGTGACCATTTTAAAAAACAATATGTTCTTGCTTTGATTTGTTTTGGTTTTGTTTCAAGCTGCCTATCCCTAGAATTTTCTCAGGCAGACTGGGAAAAATGGTTGGCTCAAGGTTTGAAGTTGTTTTCCCCTGAGGAAGAGATAGAAATAGACCACAAATGCACATGTCCAGAAAATAGGAAAATTGATACAACGATTTTTTGTTCCATTTTTGTTTCATTCTGTTTCGGTCTTGTTTTGTGTTATCTTTTTGGGTTGCGTTATCTTTGTAACAGATTAGAAATTAGTAAAAAACAAACTGAAAGAGTGTTAAATAAATTGTTAGAGGTTCAAACCATGGAGAAAGACAATTTAGATCAAGCAAAAGAGAAGGTCTCTCAAGCTAGTCAGACAGAGGAAGAAAATTTAAAGGAAGAAAGCTTAGAGGAGAAACAGCTATCAGGGGGGAAGCAACAACAGGAGGCTGCTACTAACACCGATCTATCACCAGAGGGCGTAATTCAGCCAACAGCTCCACCTATGGAGATAGCTGAGTGGCCCTCAACCCCCTCAACCCGCGTAGTTGATAGATGGGATCCTGAGACAGGACCTCAAAGATTAGCATGCCCTGTACTTGAGCAGGCAGGAGGGCAGCGAATTCACCGTGAGTTAGAGTTCAAAACAGTGAAGCAATTAAAGGAGGCTGTAACAACCTATGGTCCTCATGCACCCTTCACTGTAAGCATGGTCGAATCCATTACTAACTTGGACATGACTCCAGCAGATTGGGCTAGCATGTGTAGATCTGTGCTAAATGGAGGACAATATTTGTTATGGAAGGTTGCCAATGAGGAATTTTGCAGGGAGACAGCTAGACGAAATGCAGCAGCCGGTTACCCTCAAAGAAGTCTAGAGATGTTGCTAGGAAAAGGACCTTATGAGGGTCAGCGGCAACAAATTCAATATGATCCTGCTGTATATGCACAGATTGCTGCAGATGCAGTTAGGGCATGGAAGACTTTACAAGGACAGGGAGATTTACAAGGTCAGCTATCTAAGGTAATACAGAGACCTAATGAACCTTACGCTGACTTTGTAGATAGGCTTATTCAAACAGCCACCAAAATTTTTGGTGACACAGAACAAGCAATGCCATTTATAAAACAACTGGCTTATGACCAAGCAAATCGTTGCTGCAGAGAGGTCATTAGACCATGGAGACATGAAGATTTAAACACATATATTAAATTATGTAGAGACATTAATGAACAAGGACAAGTCTTGGCAGCAGTACAACAGGCTTTAGATGCCAGGCCAAAAACATGCTACAATTGTGAACAAACAGGACATTTTAAAAGGAGTTGCCCCATAGGAGGAAGGTATAACAAAGTTAGGTATCAAAGGAATAGAACACCAGATATTTGCCCACGATGCCGTAGAGGGAGACACTGGGCTAATGAATGCCGTTCTCAAACCACCATAGAGGGTACTCCATTATCAAAAAATGGACAAGGACCAGGTGGTTACCCACGATATCGTGGAGAAAGGCATCAGGCTCCATTGCCAAAAAACGGACAGGGGGGCCCAATGCTCCGGGGCCCACGACCACAAATGTACGGGGCACTGGAGGAACCCAGAAAAACCATGGAGGAACCCAGCAACCCCATCAGGGTAGTACCCAGGACACATTATCCATCCGATCTCTCATCAGACGAACCAGAGGGAGCGCAGGGTTGGACATCTGCGCCTCCGCCAGAGCAGTACTAACTCCAGAGATGGGAGTTCAAATCATTCCCACAGGAGTAAAAGGACCTCTTCCCAAAGGAACAGTAGGCTTATTGTTAGGACGTAGTTCTTCTACGCTAAAAGGACTTATGATAAGTCCCGGGGTAATTGATCCCGATTATGAAGGTGAAATAAAAATTATAGCTAGTTCTCCAAAGGGTATATCAGTAATTTCACCAGGAGATAGAATAGCACAGTTATTAATAATATCCAGCCTACATGATAAATTTTCCAGTACTACTATGGAAAGAGGTTCCAGGGGTTTAGGCTCCACAGGTGTAGATTGGGCTATGCTGTCTTTGAATTTAGATTCTCGCCCAATGCTAAAACTAAATATTCAAGGACATGAATTTAATGGGCTACTGGATACAGGTGCAGACCTTAGCATCATATCTCGTCAAGAATGGCCAAAACATTGGCCATTACAACAAGCCACTCAAACGCTTCGAGGCCTAGGAGTGGCAACTAATCCCCATAGAAGTGCAATGGTCTTAGATTGGAAGGATCCTGAAGGATGTGAAGGAACTATACAGCCATATGTATTGGATCATCTTCCCGTAAATTTATGGGGACGAGATGTCTTAGATCAATTAGGTTTGACATTAACAAATAATATCAATCAAAATGCACCCACTATTATGGCTAGACAAGGTTTTAGGAAAGGAAAAAGATTAGAAAAACAAGAACAAGGTATAGCAGCACCAATACAAATAGATCAAAGAATAAATAGACATGGACTGGGTTTTCAGAAGGGGTCACTGAGGCAATAAAAATCACTTGGAAATCAGATAGACCAGTATGGGTTTCTCAGTGGCCCCTGACTAAAGAAAAGATACAAGCAGCCCATGACCTGGTCAAACAACAATTAGCGGAGGGACATATACAACCTTCTGTATCTCCCTATAATACTCCCATTTTTGTCATTAAAAAGAAATCTGGTAAATGGAGATTATTACAAGATTTAAGAGCCATTAATAATGAGATGGTTATTATGGGACCTGCTCAATCAGGGATTCCTCAATTGTCTGCTTTACCAAAAACCTGGTATGTTTTAGCTATAGATATTAAAGATTGTTTCTTTTCAATTCCAATTCATCCTGAGGATAGTCCACATTTTGCATTTACTATCCCTGCACTGAATCATGAAGGTCCTGATCAGAGATATGAATGGAAAGTGCTCCCTCAAGGGATGGCTAACAGCCCAACTATGTGTCAAATTTATGTTAATAAAGCAATCCAGCCACTTAGAAATCAAAATCCTGAACTACAAATATTTCACTATATGGATGATGTATTGTTAGCACACAAAGATAAAAACACATTGTTGGAATGTTATGCCACACTTACAAATTTGTTAAAAAATTATAATCTAGAGATAGCAATAGATAAAGTACAATTAAATTTTCCAATTAATTATTTAGGAGTTCTATTATCCTCAACCATGGTCCGTCCACCTAAAATTCAAATACGAGTAGATCAACTCAAATCGCTTAATGACTTTCAAAAGTTGTTGGGAGATATAAATTGGATAAGGCCTTATCTAGGCATACCAACAGGAGAGTTGGGACCTTTATTTGATATCCTAAAAGGTCCATCAGATCCAAATTCACCCCGCATATTAACTCCTGAAGCAAGAAAGGCATTAAAAATTATTGAAACATATATGGAAAATATGCATTTGGACAGAATTGATATAAGTTTGCCTTTATTATTCATTGTATTACCAACAAAAAATATTCCTACAGGAGTATTTTGGCAAGAAGGTCCATTATTGTGGATACATTTATCTTACTCTCCTAACACTATTCTTACTAGGTATCCTGAGGCTGTAGGACAATTAATACTGAAAGGAATAAAAGCAGCAAAGGGAGTGTTTGGAATTTCTCCCAATAAAATTATTACTCCATATACTATGGAGCAAATTGATGAGTTAGCTAATGAGTTAAATACATGGGCAATAATCATGTGTAAATCAAATGTTTCATTTGATAATCATTTACCATCTAATCCTTTGTTGTCTTTTTGGTCTAAGCATCCTGTAGTTTTTCCTAAAATGACAAGAAAAACACCTATCGTGAATGCTCCAAATATATTCACTGATGGGTCTAATAATGGTACAGCAGCAGTAGTTACCCCTGATCAAACTTTTACATTTTTAGTTCCCAAACAATCAGCTCAAAAGGTAGAGCTCAATGCAGTTTTACAAGCTTTTGTGATGTTTAAAGATTCTGTATTTAATTTATTTTCTGATAGTCAGTATATAGTTAATGCTATAATATCCCTTGAAGATGCTGGTAGGATTTCCCCTTCCTCTACTGTTTTCTCTTTGTTTTCCACTATACAAAGTCTAATCTGGGATAGAAAAGATCCATTCTTTATAGGACATATCAGGGCACATACAGGATTGCCTGGAGCCCTTAGTTTGGGCAATGATTTAGCAGATAAAACTACACATGATATACATATTTTTTCTACTGTAGAAGAAGCTACAAATTTTCATAAAAGGTTTCACGTTAATGCTAATACTTTACAAAAACGTTTTAAAATAACTAAGGAACAAGCCAGGCATATAATAAAACAATGCCAAAATTGTGTGACCTTTTTACCACAAGTTAATCTTGGAGTCAATCCTAGAGGACTGATACCTAACCATATTTGGCAGATGGACGTCACACACTTGCCAGAATTTGGAAAATTAAAATATTTACATGTTACAGTTGATACTTCTTCCGGATTTTTGATGGGCTCCCTTCATGCCGGAGAAAAAACTAAAGATGTTATAGCTCATTGCTTACAAAATTTTGCCACTGTGGGTGTTCCTAAACAGTTAAAAACTGATAATGGTCCTGGTTACACTTCTAACTCTTTTAAACAATTTTGCTCATCTTTTGGTATTACTCATATAACAGGAATCCCATACAATCCACAGGGACAAGGCATAGTTGAAAGAGCTCATCAAACTATTAAAACGTACTTATTAAAGCAAAAAGAGGGAATTGGAAAGGGGTATATATCCCCCAAAGATAAACTTAAAATAACCCTTTTTACTCTAAACTTTCTAAATTTGGATTCATCAGGACTTAGTGCTGCGGAAAGACATATGTATCCGAAAAATGTACATAAGCCTAAGGTACTTTGGAAAGATATTCTAACAGGACAATGGAAAGGTCCCGACCCAGTTATTGTCTGGAGTCGGGGTTCCGTTTGTGTGTTCCCACAGGGAGAACAGCAGCCGATTTGGATTCCAGAGAGGTTAACCAAAACAATTTCTACAGAAAAAGAAGATGATTTGACTGAAATCCATAACAGCTGATATCCAGAGCTCCAGCTTGGCTATTCTTACATCTGCGACAGTGATTAACCACGGTGCCTTTTTTCAATATCTATTTTATTATTGCATTTTTCCCACATCATAAAGTTCTATTTTATTTTTTGAGCTCATACAAACCTAGGTTAATGTTTTTCTGATCAGTTTTGTTTTTTGACTGTGTTTTATTTTTTGACTGTGGAGTTTCTAAACATTGCAATGGAGATTTCACCTAGGTAAAGCTACAAGGCCTTTATTATTGTCTTATATGTTGTATGTTATGTGCGCACACTTCTGTTTTGTGTTGTATGTCTGTATGTGTGTATGTCCATATATCTTATATGAGGAGCGCTCATGAATAAATGGATCCGAATTTTTTTTTATTCACGTGATTTTAATGGTTTAATTTAGATTGGGTAAACAGCTGTTGAAAATTGTTTTAATATGTGAACAAATAAGGAGGTTAACAGATCTGTTTGTTTGCTTTCACCTTTCCTTCTCATTATATTTAATAATTCTGTTCAGGATAATGTAAATTGTTCAAAAAATTGTTTTCTTAATGCCTGTTGGAATGTTACATAATTTTTTTCCTAGCATCATTGCCAGAATTCCTATCTTCATCCCAGTGCCGGTGAAGACAAAGATAAAACCATACTACAGCTTCTTCAGTAGCTATCACAACAAACTGTATAAACTGATGCATCAGTGAATAATAACTCAACAAGTAATGCTCAATCAAGGAGTAGATTTACTTTGGGAGGAAATGGACATATTGACAGATTCCTCTACTTTGAACTGCTTGCAGAACTTGCCTGGACTATGTATCACTTGTATGCATTGTGAACTATCTGTTGGTGCAGCGAATTGTGGTAACGCTGGCATCTTTGCTGATGGTGTCACCGGTGGTACAATTTTTCAAAGGAGCCCTCAATTGGCTTGGTGTCATGGCATTTTTCATCCTCCTCCCTTCTACTAGTGATGGTCTAAAATTTGGGGGCCAACAGAGGTGAGGCAAAGAACCTCACCCCCCCATTGGCACCAAGGACAAGTTTGGGGGCCAACAGAGGTGAGGCAAAGAACCTCACCCCCCCACTGGTGCAAAGGCCTATCCACAAGTATGGCTGTATGCTGGACCGGTAGTCAGTGACGGGTATGATCCGATTGCAGTGGTACCAACCTAAGACAGGAGGCTGACGCCTAGAGGTCAGTTCATCCGATGACGGGTAAGGACCATATGTTGAATTGGACTACCTAACAGGCACGGTCCCTAAGCCACATTACTTGTTGTTTAATTAAACAGAAGGGGGGAGATGCTGAGAGCCACAGCCGAGTCTGTATGGCCCCTGGCATTTTGCCAACAGTATTGATTGACAGGCAAGGCGTTAATATCCGCCTCTGCCGCTACTTTTGAGTTCTAGCGCTAATTTTGAGTTCTCGCGCTATTTTTAGTTCTCACGGGGATTCCCCGGGAGTTCCCATTGGTTGGCGAAGGGCAGGAGGAGGGTTTTCCCGGGGAGATATTTCCGGCTGGGGGTTCCTGGAGGAGCCTCGTGGCTTTTCGGGAGGATTCCCCGGGAGCGTGTGTGAGGTTTGTTTCTTGCAGTAAAAAAATAAAGTCTGTTCTTGCTTCAGTGGCTTGTGATTTGTGCCCAGCCAGACTGCGGCAACAGACATGGGTTGGATTTTCAGAAAGGGCCACTGAGACAATTAAAATTACTTGGAAATCAGAAAGACCAGTGTGGGTTCCTCAGTGGCCCCTGACTAAAGAAAAGATACAAGTAGCCCATGATCTGGTCAAACAACAATTAGCGGAAGGACATTTACAACCTTCCGTATCTCCCCATAATACTCCCATTTTTGTTATCAAAAAGAAATCTGGTAAATGGAGATTATTACAAGATTTAAGAGCAATTAATAATGAGATGGTTATTATGGGACCTGCTCAATCAGGGATTCCTCAATTGTCTGCTTTACCAAAAACGTGGCATGTTTTAGCTATAGACATTAAAGATTGCTTTTTTTCGATTCCAATTCATCCCGAGGATAGTCCACGTTTTGCATTTACTATCCCTGCATTAAATCATGAAGGTCCTGATGAGAGATATGAGTGGAAAGTACTCCCTCAAGGTATGGCTAACAGTCCGACTATGTGTCAAATATATGTTAATAAAGCAATCCAGCCACTTAGAAATCAAAATCCTGAACTAAAAATATTTCACTATATGGATGATGTATTATTAGCACATAAAGATAAAAACACATTGCTGGAATGTTATGCCACACTTACAAACTTGTTAAAAAATTATAATCTAGAGATAGGAATAGATAAGGTACAATTAAATTTTCCAGTTAATTATTTAGGAGTTCTATTATCCTCAACCATGGTCCGTCCACCTAAAATTCAAATACGAGTAGATCAACTCAAATCACTTAATGACTTTCAAAAGTTGTTGGGAGATATAAATTGGATAAGGCCTTATCTAGGCATACCAACAGGAGAGTTGGGACCTTTATTTGATATTCTAAAAGGTCCATCAGATCCAAATTCACCCCGCATGTTAACTCCTAAAGCTAGAAAGGCATTAAAAATTATTGAAACATATATGGAAAATATGCATTTAGATAGAATTGATATAAGTTTGCCTTTATTATTTATTGTATTACCAACAAAAAATATTCCTACAGGAATATTTTGGCAGGAAGGTCCATTATTGTGGATACATTTATCTTACTCTCCTAACACTATTCTTACTAGGTATCCTGAGGCTGTAGGACAATTAATACTGAAAGGAATAAAAGCAGCAAAGGGAGTGTTTGGAATTTCTCCCAATAAAATTATTACTCCATATACTATGGAGCAAATTGATGAGTTAGCTAATGAGTTAAATACATGGGCAATAATCATGTGTAAATCAAATGTTTCATTTGATAATCATTTACCATCTAATCCTTTGTTGTCTTTTTGGTCTAAGCATCCTGTAGTTTTTCCTAAAATGACAAGAAAAACACCTATCATGAATGCTCCAAATATATTCACTGATGGGTCTAATAATGGTACAGCAGCAGTAGTTACCCCTGATCAAACTTTTACATTTTTAGTTCCCAAACAATCAGCTCAAAAGGTAGAGCTCAATGCAGTTTCACAAGCTTTTGTGATGTTTAAAGATTCTGTATTTAATTTATTTTCTGATAGTCAGTATATAGTTAATGCTATAATATCCCTTGAAGATGCTGGTAGGATTTCCCCTTCCTCTACTGTTTTCTCTTTGTTTTCCACTATACAAAGTCTAATCTGGGATAGAAAAGATCCATTCTTTATAGGACATATCAGGGCACATACAGGATTGCCTGGAGCCCTTAGTTTGGGCAATGATTTAGCAGATAAAACTACACATGATATACATATTTTTTCTACTGTAGAAGAAGCTACAAATTTTCATAAAAGGTTTCATGTTAATGCTAATACTTTACAAAAGCGTTTTAAAATAACTAAGGAACAAGCCAGGCATATAATAAAACAATGTCAAAATTGTGTGACCTTTTTACCACAAGTTAATCTTGGAGTCAATCCTAGAGGACTGATACCTAACCATATTTGGCAGATGGACGTCACACACTTGCCAGAATTTGGAAAATTAAAATATTTACATGTTACAGTTGATACTTCTTCCGGATTTTTGATGGGCTCTCTTCATGCCGGAGAAAAAAACTAAAGATGTTATAGCTCATTGCTTACAAAATTTTGCCACTGTGGGTGTTCCTAAACAGTTAAAAACTGATAATGGTCCTGGTTACACTTCTAACTCTTTTAAACAATTTTGCTCATCTTTTGGTATTACTCATATAACAGGAATCCCATACAATCCACAGGGACAAGGCATAGTTGAAAGAGCTCATCAAACTATTAAAACGTACTTATTAAAGCAAAAAGAGGGAATTGGAAAGGGGTATATATCCCCCAAAGATAAACTTAAAATAACCCTTTTTACTCTAAACTTTCTAAATTTGGATTCATCAGGACTTAGTGCTGCGGAAAGACATATGTATCCGAAAAATGTACATAAGCCTAAGGTACTTTGGAAAGATATTCTAACAGGACAATGGAAAGGTCCCGACCCAGTTATTGTCTGGAGTCGGGGTTCCGTTTGTGTGTTCCCACAGGGAGAACAGCAGCCGATTTGGATTCCGGAAAGGTTAACCAAAACAATTTCTACAGAAAAAGAAGATGATTTGACTGAAATCCATAACAGCTGATATCCAGAGCTCCAGCTTGGCTATTCTTACATCTGCGACAGTGATTAACCACGGTGCCTTTTTTTCAATATCTATTTTATTATTGCATTTTTCCCACATCATAAATTTCTATTTTATTTTTTGAGCTCATACAAACCTAGGTTAATGTTTTTCTGATCAGTTTTGTTTTTTGACTGAGTTTTTAAACATTGCAATGGAGATTTCACCTAGGTATAGCTACAAGGCCTTTACTTATTATTGTCTTATGTGTTGTATGTTATGTGTGTACTGTTTTGTGTTGTATGTCTGTATGTGTGTATGTCCATATTTTTATATGAGGAGCGCTCATGAAAAAATGGATCTGAATTTTCTTTTTTTCTTTTTTTTTATTCACGTGATTTAAGTGGTTTAAATTAGGTAAACAGCTGTTAATGATTGTTTTCAAAGGTGGTTAACAGATCTGTTTGCTTACTATTGTTTTTAAAAGTGATTGACAGATCTGTTTGTTTACTTTCACTTTTCCTTTTCATTATATTTAATAGTTCTGTTCAGGATAATGTCTCTTTAACATCATTGCCAAAATTCCCATCTCCATCCCAGTGCCTGTGAAGACTAAGAAAACCAAACTACAGCTTCTATGATCACAATAAACTGTATAAACTGATGCATCAATGAATATAACTCAACAAGTATTGCTCAATCAAGGACTTGATTTACTTTGGGAGGAAATGGACATATTGATAGACTCTTCCACTTTGAACTGCCTGCAGAACTTGCCTGGACTATATATCAGTTGCATGCATTGTGAACTATCGTCTGGTGCAGCGAATTGTGGTACTGCTGGCATATTTTTGCTGATGGTGTCACCAGTGATGCAATTTCCTTGCCAGCGCACCCCATGTTAATTGTGGTAACGCTGGCATCTTTGCTGATGGTGTCACCAGTGACGCAATTTTTCCAAAGGAGCCGTCAATTGGCTTGGTGTCGTGGCATTTCTGTGTCTTCCTCCCTTCTACTAGTGATGGTCTAAAATTTGGGGGCCAACAGAGGTGAGGCAAGAACCTCACCCCCCCACTGGCACCTAGGTTAAATTTGGGGGCCAACAGAGGTGAGGCAAGAACCTCACCCCCCCACTGGTGCTTAGGCCTATCCACAAGCATGGCTGAATGCTGGATTGGTAGTCAGTGACGGGTTGATCTGGTTGCAGTGGATTCAACCTAAGACAGGAAGTTGACGCCCAAAGGTCAGCTCTCCCATGACGGGTAAGAACCACATGTTGAATTGGACAACCTACCAGGCACGGTCCTAAGCCACATTGCTTGTTGTTTAATTAATCAGAAGGGGGGATGAGAGAGAGAATTTTTGATATTTATTTTTCAGTTTTTGGCGGACACAACATCTTTGTTTTGTATATGGTGCTGAGGATTGAACCCGGGGCTGCACACATGCCAGGCCAGCGCGCTGCTGCTTGAGCCACATCCCCAGCCCAATCTCCGCTCTTTATAAGTTACCCAGTCTCAAGTATTCTGTTACAGCAGAACAAAGCAGACTAACACAGTGGTTTTGCTCCGTCTCAACATATTATCTTTTCTTATTGAGGTTCAATCATTGTGCCTCCCTTAACACCCTAGCCCAGCTTCATATCTGTTTCACAAACCACACACCTAATATTAAGATAAGCTGTATCCTTAGGTCACACAAATCCAAGCCATTCAAGTTCTTGTTTTTTAATTTTTTTCTCTCCCACCCCCTTCAAGTCATGGCTTAAGTTTTGCTTTTCATGGGAGAGCAACATAGGTGACATCTATGTGACCCCAGACCCTTCAGGGAGCAGTGTGGGAACACTGTGCCATCTGAGCATAATGCTTCAAGGATGCACATAAAACTCTTCAGGTTAAAGTGCTGTACTGAGTCATTTAGCCTAAGTGCTCTCCACATAGTAATTGGGAAGGAAAACTTGAATAACACCTAGTAATAATGCCATAGTGTCAGATATCCTTAGTGCCTTACATGTATTAATTACTTTGGTCTCCTCAGCAACCCTATTAGTTAGGTGCTATGATTGATTATCTCTGTTTTAAAGATGAGACAAGGCACAGAATTTAAGTCATTAGATGTGCTTGGATTAACATGCTCTGAAGAAGTGTAAAAATTAGGCCACTTCATCTCATGTTCCAAAAGTGGGAACTGATAATTTTATGCTGTGTTGAAGGGATAGGTACCGTTAGGTCAAAAGGAAGAGAGTTCTATGTGTACTGGTGGGGGTCGGGTAGCAATTTGAAAGTCTCCCTAAAGCCTATGTATTCTACAGGGGTTGTTGATGTTAGGAATTTGCTGAATCAGTTTATTGAAGCAACATGATGTTAGTTCGCCCAAATCAGGATTCCATTAAAACCCTTATTTTCACTCTTATGGAGTCTGTTCTTATACCAAAACCAAACTAAAGAGGAGCCAGCCATTGGGAATTCTCCAAGTATGGGATGCATCCCTCAGGAACGAAGCTGTGTTCAGTGACTGTTTGTGGTGGCCTCCCCAGGTGTTCAGGGTGGTCTGCAGCAAAGCCAAGGAGGGTACCTCAAACTCCAGGCAATGACTAAAGGAACATTCTGAGGCCTCCAAGGGGAAAGGATCAGGTCCTGAATCCTTGCAGCTATGCCTTATCTTCTTAGATGCTGGTTTCCCCTTCCTACAAACACTCAAAAACTAAAGAGGTGTAACATTAAGGCATTACATATGTGTGCAGCTACTGAATTCAGCAGGCTGGACCAGACAGACCATAAAGACACTCTCGTTATATGCGATAGCATTTATTCTAGTAGTAATATGAAAGCCAAAAGAGAAAGAGAAGAAAATACATCACTATATTGGGGAAACACTAGCACCGAAGTCATACAGCTGGGGAGTTACAGGGCAGCTTTTCAGGATCCTGACGAGGACTTAAGTCCTATTCCCCATGGGCTTCTGAAATGCAAGTTAGAACAAAGAAAGCTCAAGGTGACCTAGTGATCCCCTCAAGGACACTTCATCGCCCCAAGGGCTGGGTACATCCCAGAAGGGAGTGAGAGCCTTGGCACAGGGGTGGTTCTGAGCCAAGCCAAGTCAGCATTCTTTAGATGTTCCATTAAGGATGTGTGGAGGTCACCGCAGGCACAGGAGCCAGGAAGGTCTTAATATTTTCCTTAGTCCTTTAAGTGGTAAGCACAGGATTTGGGTTTTGGCAGACACTCACCTCTTTGTTGTCCTAAGCGCTCATCACAATGAACTCTTCCCTGGAGCTTTTCATTTTAGGGTTGTTTTGTTTTGTTTTGTTTTACATTTCTTTGTTGAGGCTCTTCTTCCACTCTGGATTCCATGGGGTAAAAACCTACGCAAAAGTCCTTTAGCTCTCCTTTGACACAATATTTGTGCCCTTGCTCTTTCTCTCTCTCTGCTTCCTCTTTCCTTCCCTATTTCCTCTCTCCTTCTCTTCATGATTGCCTAAAAGAAAGCTCAAAATAATGCTCTTCTCACATTGTTGCCTCTACTTGGCACTACACAAATGAATTTTCAGTCTTGCTCCGAAATGGACACTTTAATTCCTTCCTCACTGTCCCCACTATTCACCTGTAATCACACTGTTGGCAAAAGCTTTGGCCACATCTCTCACATAGGTATCTCTTAAATAATTCTCTCTTCTGGACCCTCTCTCCCTAGCTCCAGGTATTCCATATTCCCCTCGTCAGCATCTCAAGGTCAATAATTGGTTCAGTGATGTCTCCTCAGACAGGTCGGGTCAAATATGAACTATTTACACCAAACCAGATATGGTTCATATTTCATTAAAAAAAAATCCACAACCACAGTCTCTTTTATGTTACAGAAGGCATCCATCCATAGCAGCATAGATCAGTGGATGTTTGCAAGTTTAGGATAATGCAGAAATGAAAATTAATCCATTCTGAGGCAGTCCCAGTACTGAATGCAAGGGCCTTAAACCACAATTATATACATGTGCTAGTCAGACTTTTGTGAGCAAACATCAAGCTCTGGATCTTAGCTTGCTAAAACCTAGCAGGAAAATTTGGAGACAGTTGAGAAAACAGCCACAAAAACAACTAAAGCACGACAAGAATAAATGCAGCTCTGTTATAAAGAGGTCATCTATATCAGGCTTTTACTAAGTACCATGAGGAATGTTAAAATGCAAAGCATGGGGAACAGCTGTTTGTGGTTGTTAATAAGAGACAGGAGAAAAGAAATGAGGACAGGTGGAGATCAAGCATTTAGGTTTGATATGGGGGAAAGTTGGGACAAAGAAAGGGGTTCACACTCACACTTGGCTGAGCAGGAGGCCATCCAGCAGGCAGCAAAAGTGGCTCCATCCATCCACACTCCCAGAGGAGCAGTCAGGCTTTGATAAATTTGTGAAAAGTTGTTTAACTTGAAGTTGCTGCAAGAAACTCACCATAGTTCTAAAAATGTGGTAAAAAGCAAAGTCCAAAAAAGACAAAGATGATGAAATCTGTACAGAAATTACAATAGTGCATGCAGTTGGTCGTAAAAGCTGAGCAATTTGAATTGTTGAAAAAAAATCAGGTGGTGTTCAAAATGGAGTCACAAAGACTTTGGACTAAATTGATGGCAGCTGTAATGAAGTTAAGGGAAACTAAAGGGAGTACTATAAAATGGAAATGACTCACAATCTGAAAATTAGATAATCAAATCCTCAGATTCCATGAGGTGAAATGTCATACTAATAACTCTGCATATCAAAGCTTTCACAAATTGCACAAGAACCTGGCCTTGGTCCATTATGTTGCTGGCACCTCATTAGAAGGGCCCTGTTGGTTCAAATGTTGCTCGGACAGAGCTGCACAAACTGCTGCAGTGTCATTTTGAAAAACTGCCATTTTCCTCTACTGCTCTAGCTCCTGTAATAATTTTGTGTGTGAGAATAATGGTAAGAGCCTAGCTTGTAGTCCCCACTATTGGGAAGACTGAGGCAGGAGGTTTGCTTGAGCCCAGTAGTTCAAGAATATCTGGGTAACATAATGAGACCCCATCCTAAAAAAAATCTAAAAGGAGTAATTCCAATTTCAATTGAATGGAATTATTTCTGTAAGATATTTACTTTCAAGTTGTAATATTTATTATCTTTTAAACATTGCAGCTTCCACCTTTACTAGATAATAAGGTCTGTATAGTATTTTTGGAAATGTGAAAAATATTATTGCAATTACCTTTTCAAATGTATATAAAATATACTCAAAAATTAGGTCGATATTCTAGAAACAAAGGATAATATAATTTACATGGAATAATCTGTGCAAAATTTTTTTAAAATTAGTATAGTTTTTATTTCTATAGAATGGAAATTAGTGCATAAAAATAAAAGCAGAAAGAGAATATCTTTTTAATTTGCTGTGCAGTCGAAAATAACTCATTCAAGTCAGGCATAGTGGTGCATGTCTGTAATCCTAGTGAATCCAGAAGCTGAAACAGGAGGATTGTGAGTTTAAAGCCAGCCTCAGCAAATTAGCAAGACCCTGTCTCAAGAAGGGTTGGAGATGAAGCTCAGTGGCTAAATGTCCCAGGGTTCAATGGGAATTGAACAACAACAACAACAACAACAACAAAAATCTCATTCAATATATAGGAAACCACTATCATTTCTATGTTATTATTTGCTGGGTATGAAAGGGATATTGTTTTTTTCCTTTTGAAAAAAGACTATATGTTTTATTCTAGCCATCTGAGTTTAGGTTTAAATTGCTCTGGGAAGTTTGCATAATATTCTGATGACCATTGCTTAGATGCCATATTTCATATGAGAACTGTCTTTACATAATGAGAAAAACTATGGCAACCACTTCATTCATCAAAGAAATTATGTTTTGTTCACTTGCATTTTGCTTGCTTGCTGACATTGATTATTTATACTTGCAGAATGTTTTTCTTAAATGAAGATTTAAAAATCACTTTCAATGACCTTCTAATTTCTGGTCAATTCCCAGTAAGCTATGGAATATATGGTTTTCATTTAATAGTGTTTTGTGTCTCCATCTTTGATTGGTTTAGGTAAGTGGTGATGGTGATGGTGATGGTGATGGTGATGATGGCAGGGCATGTGTCAAAAATGACAACAGTCTGGGTGCAGTGGTGTTCACCTATAGACCCAGTTACTGAGGAGAGGCAAAGGCAGGAAAGTCAGTTGAGCCCATGAGTTTGAGATCAGCCTGTTCGACACTTACCATGTTGGGGCTGGGGGAATAACAACCAACACAAAATCTAAAGGTCAGAGGTACATTTGAATTCTTAAATACATTAATTTTATGAACACAAAACAAATATATATTTAATATGGGAAAAGAGAAAAGAATAATTAGCACTTAAACTATTTTATCAGTTGTTGTAGTAACTTAGATATTTGAGTTATTAAAAGATTGAAACTCTGTGGAGAAATGCAACAAAAGTCACAAAACTGCTTGGAGTCTGAAAGCTCTAGCTCCAGAGAAAGGTGTTTGGTGTACACCAGCATTGACTACCGTCTCCCATCTCCTCAGTTTCCCAAGTTTGTCAGACTAATTAGGTATCTATAATTTTCTAATGTAAGTCTCAAGACATGGAAATATGTCACTCCTCTATTTGGCAAAGGGTACCGTCTGCTATTTAGGAGTTTCCCTTAAATGCATGTGTGTGTGAATGCACTAAAAAAATACCCATCCACCCAACTTTACCAAAAGATTTCCACAGAAAAGAATATTAGTGTTCAAAACAGTGTGATAGTGGCAGAAAGGCAGATAGACCAATGGAATAGAATAAAGAACCCAGAAATAACCCTTGTATAGATGGGCTAATTAATTTTTGGCCAATGTGCCAAGACCATTGAATGGGGAAAGGACAGTCTTTTTGACAAATGGTGCTGGGAACACTACATATTCACACGCAAGTGGGTCTTGCTGTGGTTTGAATGTTTTTGCCTCCCCTGGCAAATTCATATGTTGAAACCTAACCACCAAGATGATGATATTAAGGACAGGGTATAGGGGGGTGGGAGGTGATCAGGTCATGAGGGCTCTGTCCTTGAACTCTTACAAAAGGGGCTTGAGGGAGCTTATTCTCCTTATCTGGCTTGTGAGGACACAGCAAGAAAGCACTATCTGTGAGGAATAGACCCCCATCACACCCCCAAATCTGCTAGCACCTTGATCTTGGATTTCTCAGCATCCAAAACTGTAAGCAATGAATTCCATTGTCTAGGTATTACCAGTTTATCCTGAAGATGTACTCATGGTTCAACATAAGCAAATCTATAATGCAGTACACCACATAAACAGAATGGTTGCACAATATTATGGAAAGTGTGTGTGTGCGTGTATGAGAGAGAGAGAGAGAGAGAGAGAGAGAGAGAGAGAGAGATACATACTAGAGATTAAATCCAGGGGTGCTCTACCACCAACCCACATGTCTACTCCTTTTTATTTTTTATTTTGAGACAGGGTCTCACTAAATTGTCCAGGCTAGTCTTGATCCTCTTGCTTTAGCCTCCAAAATCTCTGGGATTACAGATATGCACCACCATGTCTGGCTATTATGGACGTCTCTAACACCAATAAACTGTACAATGAAAAAGGTTGAGATGGTTAATTTTATGTTATCTATATTTTACCAGAAGTTTAAAAATGGACAGAAAAAGAGGGTATCAGGAGAGTTAGAATCAGAGAAGAGAGTCATGATGGAAGCAGAGCTTAGAGAGATGTGATTGGGAGGTGGAAAAAGGAGCCACAAGCCAGAATGTAGGCAGCCTGCAGATGCTGGAAAAGATACAGAAAAATATTGTCCTGAGAACCATCAGAAGAAACTAGCCTCCAGCTCCAGGAAGGACTGATTTGAGATTTCTGATCTTTAAAAGTGTAACAGAGGGGCTGAGTTGTGGCTCAGTGGTAGAGCACTCACCTAGCACGTTCGAGGCACTGGGTTCGATCTTCAGCACCACATAAAAATAAAAACAAATAAAAATAAAGATATTGTGTCCAACTACAACTAAAAAAATTTTTTTTAAAGTGTAACAGAATAAATTTGTGGGGAAGGGAGGAAATAATAGTATTGTTATTCAATTTATAACTAAATCAAATAATGGGAATGATTATATTCCTAATTTATACTTCTTGTTTTTTCTTGACTTAACTGTATTTTTATTTGCTTAAATTTCTGTGTAATTGTCACTAAATGTACACTTGAGTATTTTTTTTTCTTTTTGGGGGTACCGGGGATTGAACTCAGGGGCACTCGACTACTGAGCCATATCCCCAGCCCTATTTTATATTTTATTTAGAGACAGGGGTCTCACAGAGTTGCTTAGGGCCTCACTAGTTGTGAGGCTGACTTTGAACTTGTGATCCTGCTGCCTCAGGCTCCCAAACTGCTGGGATTACAGGCGTGTGCCACCACACCCAGCCTAAATGTACACTTCTACAGTTCCCTTTGTGCACTTTGAACAAATGACCTCAACTTTTTGTGCCTCAGTCCCTCATTGGCAAAATAGAGATAAAAATAAGAGATTTTCATGGGCTCTTGTGAGGATTAAATGAGTTAGTATATATCAGAGTTTGGATAGTGCCTGAATATAGTAAGTTACTCAGTAAGTGTTAGTTATTATTTCTACCCTCCCAGAGTACAGCCAAGAAACAAGGTGGGCACAGGTGCTACTGCCATGTGATCATAGGAAGAGGCTTAATGAGGCCTTATTAAGGTTTGCTTTTCAGTGTAAGACCAACTTACAGATGAGATGACTTTGCTGTGGAGGGGAGGTAGCCTAGCTCATCACAAGTGGCTTCATTCTTGACACAAAGTGGGCAACTCACTTTAATATGTTGCACAAATTATCTTCCTTCTCCTCTGTCATTGTGTGTCTGTCATCTGGTGGGTGCCCAGATTTTCATTCTGAAGACCCTGAGGTTTGGGCTTCTGCAGAGTCCATGGGTCTGAGCCAGTACAACAGCAATACTTATGTTAAGAAAAGAAAACAAATTTACTGCTTTTGGTGTTGATTTGTTTTCTTTTTCTAGGGCTTTGAGATGTGATGTTAGGTCATTTATTTACTAACTTTCTATTCTTTTAATGAATGAGCTCAATGCAATGAACTATCCTCTTAGCATTGCCTTCAGAGTGTCCCAGAGATTTTGATATTTTGTATCAGGGTTCTCATTTACCACTAAGTATTTTTTTATATCATCCCTATTTCTTCTGCTATCCATTCATCATTCAGTAGTGTATTATTTAATCTTTATGTGTTAGAATAGCTTCTATTTTTTTATTTTATCATTGATTTCTAGTCCATTCCATTAAGATCTGATAGAATGCAAGGTATTATTACCTAGGTGCCCTTCACACAGAAGAATGAAATTAGGGCATTTGCAGGTAAATAGATGGAGCTGGAGAACATCGTGTTAAGCGAAATAAACCAATCCCCCAAACCAAAGGCCAAATGTCTTCTTTGATATGCAGATGCTGATCCAAAATGTGGGGAGGCTAGGGAAGAATGAACTTTCACTTTTTTCTATCATTTATAATCCCTACTATCCTACTAGTATTTGCAGCATCTGCCAGCATGTATAACTAATTAGAACAAATTACAAAAAAAAAAGAAAGAAAGAAAAAGAAATCTAGAAGAGGGTAAAGTGGGAAGACCAGTGAAAGAAAGTATAAAGCAAATTAAAAACATAATGTCAGAAAAAATATTGGGGGAAGATTCATTATCTTTTGAATTTTG
The DNA here is from genome assembly GCF_045843805.1 of Urocitellus parryii. Classification (NCBI taxonomy): domain Eukaryota; kingdom Metazoa; phylum Chordata; class Mammalia; order Rodentia; family Sciuridae; genus Urocitellus; species Urocitellus parryii. The sequence continues at coordinate 84,257,854 of NC_135541.1, read as the reverse complement.
TTCCATGTGTATATATAATTAAATCAAAAATATATAATTTTTCAGAAACCAGAATTAAGTCTTCTCTATGAAAACTAAGAGATAAAAGTTGAGAGGTAATTGAATTTGAAACCTCCAGGTTGGGGGTGGAGCTCAGAGGTCAAGAGAATTTTTAGCATGTTGGGTTCAATTCCCAGCATCTCATCCAACCTAAAATGAGTAAAGCTTGACCCAGCAGAAGTTTAGGGGTCCTCTGTTATGTAGGCTCATCCACACATTCATTTTTCTTTTTTCTTAAACATAGCATCTTCGTCTTTAATTAAAATATTTACAGAGCTATTGTTAGTAGGTAGGATTTTTGTTATGCCACACACCTGTGTATTTCCTAGTTTCTCTTCTTGAAACAGATTTATTAAGTTCTATTAAATACTTAAGATGTGTAGCTAATGAAAAGTGGAGGTATTTCAATAGAAATTATTCTTAGGAGCTTAGAAATAGTTGTGCCTGGTAGTTTTACAATGTTGGAGTAGAGCATTGTGCAGTTTCCTGAACATACTCACATTATCAGTTGATCCTCTGCACAGAAGCCCCATGTGATTCTTGCTATTCTCAGCTTTGTCCATGAACTAAAATTAGAACTAGGCTGACATTACACTTCACTTGGTTACAGCCTGACGGTGGATTTTAGTCATTTGGAACCACACGGAAAAAAATTCACCCCATAATCTATTCTTCGATGATAATCACTAACTTTGGGCATGACAGCTTCAGTGTCCACCAATGATGGTAAGTATTTTTCCATTTTCCAAAAAACATTTCTTCTCCATTCTTTATTCTATCTCAATAGAGTGCTGATGATGACTTTGTGTCTATAATTGCCGCTTGGGATTGAATTTAAGTATTTTTTGGATCCATAATCACTTATACAATTGTCCTCCTCTGGAAGATAGATTCCACTACAAGCTGGAAGCATCTCTTCTAGGATGGTATTTCTTTTGACTTTGAGAAGCCGACCCTCCATCATGTCATTGCCATCCTTACCTTACTGCCATGCTGTTCTGTTCCAGGAATTACCAAGGTAGAGACCACTGTTTTGTGTTAGAGGCAGAAATGCAAGCATTATCACTGACTTGTTTTCCTTTAAGGGAAATTGGTCATTAGATGAAAATCAAATGACCAAAATTTAACAGCCAAAGAGGAAATGAATTAGCAAATGACTAAACAGTGATGTGTGTAGTAAAATTCCTATATACATGCAGATAGCTGGGATTTTAAAATATTTTTAATATTTAATATTATTTAAAGTATTTACCAAATACTTTAAAATGTGAGACAACAAATTATAGGTGATATGACCAGATAGTTGAATTACCAAAAAGATTTCTTTCTTTCTTTCTTTTTTTTTTTTGTTTTTTTTTTAGTTGTAATTGGACACAATACCTTTATTTTATTTATTTATTTTCATGTGATGCTGAGGATCGAACCCAGCACCTGGCAGGTGCTAGGCAAGCACTCTCCTGCTGAGCCACAACCCAGCCCCACCAACAAGATTTCTTGATGACAAAATGTTCTTGCAGTCTGTTCCTTGTATTGCTTAGAAATGGGGACTTTCCTAATAATTTTCTGAATACTGTTAATTACATAGCAATCCTGGCTTTTTTCTTCTGTAATACAGTCCTTCTCTCTCTCTCTCTCTCTCTCTCTCTCTCTCTCTCTCTCTCTCTCTCTTTATCTTTCTGTGTGTCTCTCTCACACACACACTGCATAATTTTAGTTTAAAAATATCCGTAATTTAGAGCCAGTTATGATGGTGCATGCCTGCAATGCCCACAACTCTGGAGGCTGAGGCAGGAGGATTGCAAGTTCAAGGCTAGCCTGGGCAAGTTAGTGAGACCCCGTCTCAAAATTTAAAAAAATAAAAAGAGATGGCAATGGAGCTCCGTGGTATAGCGCTCCTAGGTTCAATTCCTAGCACCATAAAAAAATCATTAATTTAGAAAAGATTAACAATGAAAAGCAACATTGTTTACCCCATTTCTCACTATTACCATCCTGCTCCCTAGAAGTAAACATTGTAACCATTTTGGGATTTAATTTTCAGGGATTATTTGCAAATTTCCTTTTTTGAAGTTAGATACATGCTATTTCTTATTGATTTCAGGCATTATCTATGGAAGCTTTATTATGAGATGATGATTAGGTTCCCTTATACCCCATAATGTGATGTTTTTAGTGTCTTTCTTGATTCCTTTTTCTTACTGTAAATTTTGTTTGTTTTGTTTTTTATGAGACAGGGTCTCACTATACTGTCCAGGCTGGCCCTGAACTCCTGGGTTCAAGCCACCCTCCTACCTCTGCCTCCTGGAAAGCCAGAACTACAAGCATGTGTGACCAAGATGGCTTTAAAATGTTTTCATATCAATGTAAAAGGAGACCAGAGTTTTACAAGCAGATTTTAGAACACTAATATTCATTTCTAAAATGACATCTTTTCTTTTTAGAAGCCTCAATGTGAATACCTGTAAATCTTACAGAACATATTTGTTCCATTTTAACATATCTATAGCTGACAAACATGTACTATAATTTTCAAATCAAAGGCCTCTAATGGAAACAGTCAAGTTAAAAATGAAGTGTTTTAATTTCATTTTTGGTCTTGAAATCCAGCAAGAGACTCCCTTTCCCCTCACAGCTTAGAAAAAAACACTTCCAATTCCTTTCTAGAGGACTGGTGGTGTTGACAGCTTTTAATTCTCTTTATCAGCATCTAGACATCCCTGGTTCAGTTTATGTATATTAACGTCACAGTTCCAGTTGCTGAAAATGCCTCATGATTTTCTTCACTTTATTACAATTTGGTATGGCACCTGTCACCAAGGCACAGTGTGGGAAAAGAGCCACCAGGAACACAATGGTCTGACTACAGAGTTAGCCATACACCCTGGGTCTGTCAACTCAGTGAGGATACTAAGGGAAATATAAAATTCTAGGAGGCATGCTTTTTTCCTCTTTATTTTTACTATTTTGAAAAAACACTGCTTAGAACATTCTTGTTCATGTTTCCTAGTGGTGACATACCCTTCCCCAGTAGGGATTGCCAATGAGTGGAACTGCTGGATTATAAACTGCATATTCTACTCCAGAGTGATTAAGAATGTATACGAATTTACATGACTCAAATTTCCAGTAGCATTTGGTGTAGTCAGTTTTTTTTTTCTTTTTTAGTTATACTTAGACACAATACCTTTATTTTATTTATTTATTTCTATGTGGTGCTGAGAATCAAACCCAGCGCCTTTCATGAGCTAGGCAAGTGCTCTACTGCTGAACCACAACCCCAGCCCCAGTCTTTTTAAATTTGATTACTCTGATAGGTGTGTGTTGGTATTTTATTATGGTTTTAATTCACTTTCACAAGGTTGAACAGAATTTCATGGGTTTTTTGTGGGGTGTTTCTGCCATTTAGATTTCATCTTTTGAATTAACTGTTCAATTGTTGACTCCCCCCCCCCTCCTTTTGATGCTGGAGATCAAATCCAGAGCCTTATTCATGTTAAACATGCACTCTACCACTGAGTTCTGCCCCCAGCCCTGTTGTCTTTTTAAGTTGATTTTTAGGAATTCTTTATCTATTGTAGATAGAGCTCATTTGTGGTGACATGTGCCACCAATATCTTCCCCACTACATGGTATTCCTTTTATTTTCTAAGTGACATCTTTTAATAAAGTTCATAATTAATATAGTCCGATCTATCAATCTGTTCCTTTAAGGATATTCTTTGTATTCCATTTTAGGAAGTGTTCCTTAGAGTGGGATGTAGAGCACTTGCCTAGCTTGTATGAGGCCTTAGGTTCAATCCCAGCACCTGGAAAAAAAAAAGTATTCCCTACTTTAAGGACATATATCTTATATTTTCTCCCCGAACCTTTATGTTTTGGGAGACTTGCACTATCACTTATAGAGCTATAATACATCTGGAATTAAATTTGGTTATATATATAGTTTAAACTGTCCAAAAAATCATTCTGGCAGTATTCTGCAATGCTCATTTATGTATGGGATCTGTTTCTTGGGTTTCTTATTCAATTACATTGATCTGTTAGTGCACTGAACCAATACAACACTCTCTACTACTAAAGCTTTAAAAGAGGTCTTGATAGAATAAATCCTCCCACTCCAGTTTTCTTTGTCATGAGTATTTTGGCTATTTTGTACGTTTAGAATTGTTATTAATATTAAAATATGAGAGTCAAGGTAGCCATCTTGGTTTCCAGATGGGTTGTTTTGAGACTGTTTATAGCTCAATTTGGAAATATCTGATGTTCTTACAATATTGAATCATAAATATGATGTAGAACTCTTATTTAGGTCTTCTTTAATTTCATTATATTTTTTAGTTTACTGTGTAGAGGTTGTACCCAGTCTGTTTATTCTTGAGAACTTGGTTTTTTGCACTATATAAAATGGTATCTTTAAAAAGTTAATATCTGCTTTGCAGCTGGGCTCAATGGCCCACATCTATAGTACCAGCATTCAGGAGGCTAAGATAGAAGGATTTCTTGAGTCCAGAATTTTAAGGCCAGCTTGGGCAACACAGCAAGATCCTGTTAAAAAACAAAAAGGAATATGGACTAGTATACTAGTTTTGGGAACTAGAAAGTGTCCAGTAAATATTAGGTATTATGATTATTACATTTTTTCCCCAGTACTGGGGATTGAACCCAGAGTCTCATGCATGCTATCTACCACTAAACCACGTCACCAGCCCTTTTTATTTTATTTTGAGACACGGCCTCACTTAGTTTCCCAAGCTGGTCTCAAATTTGCAATCCTTCTGCCTCAGCCTCCAGAGGAATTGGAATTACAGATTTGAGCCACCACACTCACATCAATGAACATTTGAAACACATTGCTTTTTTTTTTTTTTGTGATTCAATTAGGTCCTTTCTGAGGTGGCATCTGTGATTCAGCAGTTCAGAACTTAATGAAGCTGATGACTCTATGACAATGTGGAGAAATCATGACAGAAAATGTGGTTTGTACTGGGGCTGTTAATGCTGTAAAAGAAGTGTGGGAAAAACGAATAAAGAAACACAATGAAGATCTGAAACGAGAGAAGGAATTTCAACAAAAGTACTTACTATATTTACTATTTTGGATTAGTGAAAATTCATAATCTCATCATAAAAATCACTTATGAAGTGCCTCATTATTGAATTTTATAGAGATTTTTATTTACAGAATGTTCAAAATATACTTAAATACCTGACTCAATTAAATTCTGCCTATGTAACGAGAGTTACAAAAATAATATCTGTGTGTGAGAATAGTAGTTATACTGTGCCCTCATAGGACTTAGCATTCATTAAGGTTTGATTAGTATCACTTGGTCTAATTATCAGGCTTGTTTTGTGCAGCATTAATCTTTTAGGATCTAAAAAAAAAAAAAAAACACATCTGGCAGTAGAAGGTACTACTTATTCCCACCTACTTGAGTGGCTGTGAGTTCCAGCAGGATCATCTAATTCCTTGATTGGGGCTATCTTTAAATAGTATGGCTCTCATTTCCTCTGCCTCCTTGATATCTTACCTACTTTTCTAATTGGTTGTCTTGAAAATCCTCTGCTAATCTTTCAGAAATAGCCCATTTCCTCATAGTAAATAATATAAAAATGATGTAATTGAATAGCTAGCGTTACGCAATTTGTCTCAACTTGCCACACCTATCTTCCTATGAGCTATTCAGAACCTTCATTAAGTTCTGAATAGCTCATAGGAAGATGAGCTATTCAGATTAGAAGGCCACGGGAACCCCATTATCACAATGCACTTGTTAACTAATTAGAAATTTCATGCAACCGAGAGATTAGAACAAACAGACTTTATTAGAAGTATTTTGCAAACCTAAACACATAAAGACAGCAAACATTATACTTGCAGGGTTTTTGTTTTGTTTTCTATTCTTTAAAACCCTCACTGAAAATAAGATAACACACAAAACTTCAAAAATTCTCAGATGTCAAGATATTTTTGGCAAATAAATATACAAATTAATTAAACCTTATTTTCTGATGAATGCTTTTTAAAAATTATGTACTTTTTAATAGGCTAAATTTGATTCTAAACTTTATTCTAAATTTGATTCCTTTGCTTTTTCATATGTGAAAAAATTTCTAGGGGCTGGGGTTATGACTCAGTGGTAGAGTGCTCCCTTAGCATGCATAAGGCACTGGGTTCAATCCTCAGCACACATAAATATAAAATGAAGATATTGTGTCCACCTGTAACTAAAAAATAAATATTAAAAAAATTTCTAAGATACAAATAGAAAATTTTTTGCATCTTTTTGCTATCTTTATAGTCAGCATAGTATATGCACATTATTCTTATATATGTTCTCAATGGATAAACTATATTTGGTATAGTGCTTGCCTTGAATGTGTGAGGCCTGGGTTGGATCCCCTGTACGGTGACAAACAAAACATTAACTATCTAAGGATTAGTCAGGAGGAAAAAGCACATCAAACCCACAATGTGATACCATTCACAACCACTAGATGGATATAAAAAAAAGTGGGCAATAACAAGTATTGGTGAGGGTGTGGGGAGATTAGAACTCTGATACACAGATGGTGGCGGGTATAAAATGGTATAGCCAATTTGGAATTTAGTTTCAGTTTGGCATTTCCTAAAAAGACTAAACATAAAGTTACCATGTGACCCAGAAATTATGCTCCTAAAGATATACCCAAGAGAAATAAAAACATATAATCTGTCAAAGGAAAAAATTACAACAATTTAAAGATCTTAATTGGCTTTCTTTTTAATTCTAGAATTAGGCAACACTTCCATGAAATAGAATACTGTGTTCTGAGGGATTGAACAGAAGAAATTACTTTTATAGACAGAAAAGGACTGAAAAAAGCAAAAACAAAGTTACTTTCAAACTTTGTTTCTAAGTTGTTTTCTCTGTAAGACAGGAAAAGGAAGATAGAAGAATAGAAAATTAATTGGCTAACATTGGATTACTTCAAGTTACCTTCTTTGTACAAGGAGGAAGGCAGAGAGAACTTCACTGCCATTCTAGGAAACTGAATGGAAAGTTGGCTGTTAACTTTCTCCTCTGATTTCTTGGCATGGTCAAATAACAATTTAGTTTCTGTTTTGTGAATTGGAACCTTAGCATGGGTGACTTTATTTTGATTTTTATTCTGTTTTTTTTTTTTTGAGCTTAATCCAAAATAATGGCCTCATATCTGGGCATGATGACTGTAATTCTAGCTAATTAGGAAGCTGAGGCAGGAGAATTGCAAGTTCAAGGTCAGCCTCTGCAACCTAACAAGACCCATTATAACAAATAAAATAACAAAGACTGGGGATATAGCTTAGTGGTAGAGCATCCCTGGATTCATTTCCCAATATAATAATAATAGCATAATAACCTCCCCAAAATTTTAATAGTTCACACAAAAATTTATACCCATACATTTGTAGTAACATTATTCATAAAAGCCAAATAATAGAATTATCCAAATACTAATCAACTGTTGAATGAACAAACATGATAAACTCATCTGATGAAATCATTCTGCCATAAAAAGAAATGAAGTACTGATACATGTTACAGCATGAATGAGCTTTGAATAAAAAATATACTAAGTGAAAGATGCCAACACAGACACACATTGTATGATCCTATTTATATGAAATGTGCAGAATAGGCTATTAGTAATTCCCAGGGAATAGGGAAGGGGTATGGATAAGGAGATTTTTTTGTTTAATGGTAAAGTATTTTGGATTTAGATAATGGTGATGGTTGTATAATGTTGTGAATATACTAAAACCTACTGAACTGTATACTTTAAATGATGCATTTTATGCTATGTGAATTATATCTCAGTAAAACTATGATAAATAAAATTTATGAAGAATTATGGTCCTTATCAAAAACTTAGCACTGGAAGTATATCTCAGAGGTAGGGCATGCATTTACAATACAAAAAATTCTTGGCTCAATCTCTAACACCAAAACAACAACAACAACAAAAATAGTTCTACTGAACCTAAGTTCATCTACTCACCACTCAAAAGCCAATACTTGAGAGATGAGGAGGTGGGGTGAAAAAAATCAGGTTTATTCAAGAGCCAACAAAATGGAAGATGGAGAGGGCTATCAGCCCCCATCCTCCTCATCAAAGACCATTTTAGGGAACTATTGTATGCAAAAAGACCTTTGTAGAGAGGGAAAGGATGTTCAGGGGGCAGTGGGTAGGTACTTGCTGGGCTGGGTCTTGGTCATCAAGGGCAAGTGTCTCCTTTCTCCCCAACCCCAACTAGAACACTGCAATTGACCTTGGCTTCCTAAGGCTAGTTCCTATAATTTTTTTAAAAATATCTATTTTATTAGCTGTTGATGGAATTTTATTTGTTTGTTTGTTTATTTATATGTGGTGCTGAGATTCAAACCCAGAGGCTCACACATGCTGGGCAAACGTTCTACCACTAAGCCCCAGCCGCAGCCCTAGTTCCTATAATTATTTAGATAAACATAACTTTTCTGCAAGTTAAATTTTATAAAAATTGATGTTTTATGTTAGTTGATGCACAGGACTTAAGAATGGGCTACTATACATTCTAATGTTATCTCAAGGTCACCAGATAATCTGGGTTCTGAAAATCTAAAAAGAAAGATAATAATTTAGATGCTTTTTTTTTTAAATTTAGAATTCAAGGCAAGTGGAGAGGAAGTATCTCTTCAAAGGACAACTTCTAAAGGATCAGCCACCGTTAAAATAAGGCATTTGTATAACTTTTGCTAAATAAAATCTCATCCTGTTTCCAGATACCATTGAACCAATGTTTTTTTATTTTGGTTTATTTGGGTATTAAGGATTGAACCCAGGGGTGCTTTACCACTAAGCTACATCCCCATCCATTATTTTTTGAGATAGGGTCTTGCTAAATTGTCCAGGCTGTCCTCCAATTTCTGATTCTCCTGACTCAGTCTCTGGAGTAGCTGGGATTACAGGATTACTGCACCTACCTTCCCAATTTGTTTTTGATGGGCTATTTTATTTTATTTATATGAAAATGAACACTACCTTTGTCATTATCTATAAGTCAAAATGATTACCTGATTTCCTAGGCTAGTGCGGATCTGGGAAGAGAGAGTAAGTTTAACTAAACTCAAAGAAAAGGTCACCAGGGAAGATGGAAGGGTCATTTTGAAGATAGAAAAAGAAGAATGGAAGGTAAGCTTTATAGAAGTAATATTTTATTTTACTACTTTTTGCATTTTGTGGAAGAGTTGAAAATGAATCTGAGTCTGTGTAATTAATACAGGAATAATCGAAAATTCCTCCTCTTCCTCCTCCTCCTCCTCCTCCTCTTTCCTTCTCTTTCTCTCTCTCCTTCTTCTTCTCCTTCTCCTTCTCCTTCTCCTTCTTACTAGAGATTGAACCCAGGGCCTTGTGCATGCTAGGCAAGCACTCTACCAACTGAGCGATATCCCCAGCCCACAATTCTAATATTAATAATACACCAAATAAATCTGGACAACATAAACAATAGAAAACAAACATCACATTTTTTTTCCAAAAAATCGATTTGCTTTAATCTTGCCTAAATTTAAGTCACATGTGATATTTCTTCTTCTAATACTAATAGGCAGTTTCTCATTTGCCATGAATGGATGACTATCTACCTAATGAAAATTATGTAGCTTTTCCCCAAAAAAATGCTCAGTTAAAACTTCTCAAAGTGGAAATGAATATCAATTTATCTGTTAGGTGTATCTTCCAGTTCTTATGCTTTTTTCCCTCCCTTGCACGTATGTGCATACAGATATACAGTGGATTCATTATGTTAGATATACTTTAATTTTTTCAAGGGCTTCTAACCCATCAGTGTTTGTTTTTATTGTCATTATTGTTATATATCTCCATGAAAACAAATGCTTACTGAAGGGTTATAAGCCCTTGTAAAAATGATATATATTTTAATATTTTCTTAGTTGTTGAGAGACCTTTATTTTATTTATTCATTTATATGTGGTGCTGAGGATTGAACCCAGTGACTCACACATGCCAGACAATTGTGCTACTGCTGAGCAACAGTCCCAGCCCCAATATAGGTATATTTAACTAAGTGGTTAGCTCCTTTGTTTTCTTTTCTATTTTACACTGAAAGAGAACAGGCATAAAATTCAGAATAGTTCAAACTCTTATAATTCCTCACTTAAAAAAATTCTATAAAAATTTTTATGAAATACTTCAAAATAGAAGTAAAAGGGACATTTAAATTATGAACAAAGATGTTTTCCGGATAGTCTCATTTTCAATAGCATATGTAGTCTAGGAAAGCCAGATATAACATGATCTTTAAGATAGACTTCAATGTATGTGCATAACTGACCAAAATGTGTTATTTTTGTTTATTGCATTTAATTGAGGTTGGAAGTTTTAGTTAAAAAAATAAAAAGCATAAAGATCTTAAAACTCAGTAACACAAAGTACTTGGAAATATAACTCATTAAGAGAAAGAAACATTTCTAAATGTTTTCACAAATTAAATAAAATCACACTTCAGGATGGTATAATACTAAAATAGTTTAAGTAATATGTCTCCATTATTTCTTTTACTTCAGAGTCTCCCTTCTTCTTTACTGAAGCTGAATCAGCTACAGGAATGGCAAATTCATAGAACTGGTTTGTTGAAAATTCCAGAATTCATTGGAAGATTCCAGAACCTTATTGTGTTAGATTTATCTCGAAACATAATTTCAGAAATACCTCGAGGAATTGGTAAAGATTACTTTTATTCCTGTGCTATTTTATCTTCTTGAAGATGTGCTTATTTTATTGAGTTTTTGATAACATGGAATAAATATATCTTTATATATCTGAATTATAAGAAAAGTTTTAAACATTTAGCCTAAATTGAAGCTTCTAGGGGATCCAAGCTACTGGATTTACTGAGGTGATTCAAGATGAGATTTCAATGTGAGCAAAATATCTTTAAAAATATTGTTCTATAGATTTTGAAAACAATATTACTGGTTTAGCTATTCCTCAGACAGGTTGGAAGCAATAAAGAAAAACAGATTTGTCAAATAGAGAACAAAATTCTCACATGGAAAATTGCTTAGGGTGTAGTTTCTTTGTTTTACTGTCATTATTGTTTGCAGTGTTGGGGATACAACCCAGGCCCTTGTGCATGCTAGGCAAGCCCCTTACCATTGAGCTACACTCCAGCCCAGGACGTACATAAAACAGAATGAAAATAAATTTTTGTTTTGTTTTTTCCCCATGGCACTGATAAATCTATCCATTGTTTAAAGAAGAGGCAGGATGCAGACTGGGAACAGGGAAGAATATAAGAACTCTGAATTTGCCAATACACAAATAATTTCTGCTGTAATTACTCAGGAAAACAGTACTTTATGTCCATCTTCTTTCTATTGTGTATTTTTTTTTTTTTTTTGTAGGACTGCTCACTAGACTTCAGGAACTGATTCTGAGCTACAACAAAATCAAGACTGTCCCCAAGGAATTAAGTAATTGTGCCAGCTTGGAGAAACTAGAACTGGCTGTTAACAGAGATATATGTGATCTTCCTCAAGAGGTCAGAAAGCTCTAAATGCCTAAGATGTTATTTTTCCTCTGCTGGAACTTTGCTTTTCAATTATGTGATTGTTAAAAATGAAACTAAAAAGAAAATGCTACAAATTTTATTTCAGAAAAATATTTAGTGAAGATTATTTCCCATTATTATAAAGCAGGTTTTTAATAAGAGAAAAATCTATTTAGCATAACTTCTATTATTGTCACAGTGATACTGAAAGCTTGGTCCTTGTCCCTGAAGCTAATCCAATAACAAGGACAAGATTTTTGAGAAAAAAGAAAAAGGTTTTATTGATTTGCTGGCAAATGATAAAATATAGTGGACACACATCTTAGAGACTGTGATTCTAACTGCCAGAGGGAAAAAGAATAGATATAATTAGTTGTTCAACTTATATTCTTTGAGAAAGCTGTTTTTCCAGGTTCCAGACTGGTATTTCTTTATTGTTGGGGGAATGAAGCAGAAAGATTGATAGCAGTGACTTAGGACAGGAATAATGTCACTCTTGCTTCCCCAGGGTTAGGGAAGAAAGAGGGAGAAAAGGGAGGGGAAAAATATATTAGTTTAAAAAGAAGCCACTAGTGCTCAAGCAACAAGGTTTATATTTAAAGCATAGGGTGGAATCATGTATGACAGTTCTGAGGTTGTTTTTTGACTAGACTGTCATCTCCTTGAAGGCCAGAATAAGAGTTTTATTTATTTAAATTCCTAGAATTGGGTTGGGGTTGTGGCTCAGAGGTAGAGTACTTGCTAAGCATGTGTGAGGCACTGGGTTTGATCCTTAGCATCACATAAAAATAAAATATTGTGTCCACCTGTAACTAAAAAATAGATATTAAAAAAATAAATTCCTAGAATTGAGGGCAATCCTAGGTTATTGTGGTTACTTAATAAATGCTTTTTAGAATGAATGATTATTATAAAGCACAGAAAATGTGGTGATAGAAAAACTTTTTACTAGTTGGTTTTTGCGACAGAGGTGAAGTGTAAGGCATGAATTCTAGGAAATCTATTTCTTGTTAGCTTCCTAGGCTCTTCAAACTTTGATTTGGCATGATGTCATTGCTTAAACCAAATTGATCATATAAATATAAAGACATTTGCATTGCTTTCTATATATTAATGCTCTTAGAATCAGCCATGGAAATGTCCAATGTCTTGAAAACAATCATGACTTTATAAAATAATAGCTAAGAAAAATAATGAAGCCCAAACTAAAAATCTATTCCCTTTTCCTATTTATCTTGAGAGCATATCAGACTTTTTCCACAAGAGTGAACATGTAGCCAATAATAACTTCTCTTGCAAGTAAAACATAGTATATATGTTTCATAATATAATAGTTGCATTTAATGAAACATATGCCCTTCCATATGGTGAAAATTATCACATGGAAAATTTCTTTACACACACAGAAAGATCAGTAAATCTTTTTTTCTAATCCTTGTGACTTTGTTTCTAGGATTGGCTGTCACTAACAAGCTATGTGAATTTATGCATGTCTATAAACCAGTTTATCTTAGTTTCTTCCCTTTAGGAGACTGGTTACATAGGAATAAAAATATTGAGCTGGGATTGTTCCATTCCAAAGTGTGGCCTTTAAGTAACTCTGTGTCCTTGGATACACTTTACACTTTAGATCTCAGTTTTCACATATGCAAAATTAGAATTGTCATATTATCATTACTTTATTATCTTTTCAATCATCTAAAGTCAACACTTTATTACTACTGAAAAATCAGCAATTGGAGACTCATCTGTCCTACTTTTTTAATACTTATTTTTTAGTTGTAGTTGGACACAATACCTTTACTTTTATTTATTTTTATGTGGTGCTGAAGATCAAACCCAGGGCCTCGCACATGTTAGGCGAGCGCTCTACCACTGAGCCACAATCCCAGCCCTGTCCTATGATTTACACACTGTTTACATATAAATATGTAAATGATAATGTTTTTTTTTTAAAGAGAGAGAGAGAGAGAGAGAGAGAGAGAGAGAGAGAGAGAGGGAGGAGAGAAAGAATTTTTTTTTTTAATATTTATTCTTTAGTTCTCGGCAGACACAACGTCTTTGTTTGTATGTGGTGCTGAGGATCTAACCCAGGCTGCACGCATGCCAGGCGAGTGCACTACCGCTTGAGCCACATCCCCAGCCCTGTAAATGATAATGTTAAAACAATCTTTTTATATGCTATTTGAACCATTTGGAAATTTATGAAATGTGATGACAGATTTTGAAAATGTTTATTTGGGACTTGAATTCTAAATCTGGAGAAACATCATCACCTACTAGACAGAACCTCCTGGGTTTTTGTACAATTTACAAAACATTGTATTTGTGTACTTTTTGTTGTGGTACAGATATTGCAGAAGAAATGAACATGCCTCAAGAGAACATAAAACATAGCCACTTCCCACAAATGGATAATATTTTTCTAAAAGTCAATGAAATTCTTGCATATTGAAACTTCCACTAGAATGTAAAAAGAGGAAGAAATTGTGTGGTTTTTAAATCCATAAAATCTTGAGTTCTCTTCGTAGATCTATCACTCCTAGTTATATGACCTGTTTGAGACATTTGATTCACAATGAAGCCCAAACTAAATGGACATTCACATCGTTTGGTTGATGTCAGAATTAGTCACTTGTTGCTGGGGGTGTAATCCTAGGACCTCAGGAGGCTGAGGCAGGAGGCATGAGTTCAAAGCTAGCCTCAGCAATTTAGTGAGGTTCTAAGGAACTCAGCGAGTCCCCTTCTCTAAATAAAATATTAAAAAGGGCTGAGTGTGGGCCGGGGTTGTGGCTCAGCAGTAGAGTGCTCACCTAGCACATGCATGGCCTTGGGTTCAATCCTCAGCACCACATAAAAATAAATAAATAAAGGTACTTTGTCCAACTACAACTAAAAAATAAATATTTATTTTAAAAAAAGGAGCTGGGCATTTTTACCCTATATACATGTATGATTACACTAGTGGAGTGACTCTGAACCATGTACAACCAGAGGAATGAGAAGTTCTGTTCCATTTGTGTACTATATGTCAAAATGCATTCTACTGTAAAATAAATTGGAAAAAAAAAAAGGGCTCAGTAGTTAAGTGCCTCTGGGTACAGTGGTAGGCTTGGTGTCATGGCACATGCCTGTAATCCAATTTGATATTTGACATAAATATATAAATATATAAGTCATTAGACACAAACTTTCAACAAAGAAAACTGATGTTTTGAAGATTAAGTTTCCCCATATAATTCTCAACTACTGAATGAAATGAAAACATGATACTAAATAGTTACTCTCACAGTGGGGAAAAAACTTTTACCACACAGTCCCTGTTAACTCTGGAACTAGATTATTGTGGAAGATAAATTTTCTTTGAGTAGATGCAATTTCTTTCTTCTTTTCTCCTTTATTTGGACCTGAGGATTGAACCCAGAGCCTTGAACATGCCCAGAACACACTCTACCACTGTGTGGAATTATATCCCTAGTCCCAAATAGGTACAATTTCTTTGAGAGTTTTTCATATCACTGGAGTTTGTTTATTCAGCTTTATTTTTATTTTTAGTTTGTTCTGGCCTACTGTGCTTAAATTTTTTAAAGCCCAAGTGCAATACAAATGTTCATTGACATGATGTATCTCCTTTACCAATGTGAGTCTTCTAGGAATTTACATTGTAGACATTTATTTTGAAAAACCTTGCTTTCCTCTTCAGCTCAGCAGTCTGTTAAAACTAACTCACCTTGATTTGAGTATGAACCAATTTACTACAATCCCTCCTGCTGTGTTGAACATGCCTGCCCTTGAGTGGCTGGACATGGGAAGCAACAGACTTGAACAACTTCCTGATGCCATAGAAAGGTAAAATGAGTAACTTTTTATGCTACTGACAAATGCCTTAAAACCATCTGTGAAAAATAGGAACTAACAAGACAAAGGAGATGCCAAGTATAATCAACCAGAACAGATCCATTTAGTTTGAAATATGCTGTCTTTAAACAGAATTATTTCATTGATTCTAAATAAGTGAAAGGAATTTGGGATGGAAAATCTGGCTATCTGACTTCAAGACATTAACAGAATATACCACAGTGAGAACAACATTGCTTAGTGAATGCAAGGTATTGTGTGCTTTACGAAAGAATGGGAAAACCAAGCACAGAGATGTTAGCAAACTAGCCTAAAGTTAGTTAGTAATCATCTAATTTGTTAGGATTTGAACCCAGGCATGCTGGCCCATTCCATGCTGTTAACCATTATGCATTAATGCCTTCTTCTGAACAAGCATGTTAATATTTTCTGATTTTTCTCTTAAGAGTCCAATAACAGTAGAAACTAAGAAAAATGAAGAAAACTAAAATATTTTTATTTCATTTTTACTACCATATGATATGAGAGCTATATGGTAGAGATTAATTCCACATGTAGTTTCTCTAATAATCAGGTAATCTAAAGTCATTAATCTAAGTAGCTGGGTGTGGTGGCACATGACTATAACCAGAGACTATGGAGACTGAGGCAGGAGAACACAAGTTCAAGGTTAGCCTCAGCAACTTAGCAAGACCCTGTCTCAAAATAAAAAGGAGTTGGGATATAGTTTAGTAGTAAAAGGGCCCCTGGGTTCAATTGCAAGCATTAAAAAACAAAACAAAACAAAAAAGAAAAAGAAAAAAGTATGTTGGCTAAAAGACATATTATAGGAACCAGGTGTGGTGGTGCATGCCTGTAATCCCAGCAGCTCCGGAGGCTGAGAAAGGATTGGGAATTCAAAGCTAGCCTCAGCAACAGCAAGGCACTAAGCAACTCAGTGAGACCCACCCCGTCTCTAAATAAAATACAAAATGGGGCTGAATATGTGGCCAAATGTCCCTGAGTTCAATCCCTGGTACTGCCTGCCCCCCCCCCCCCCAAAAAAAGACATATTACAGGGCTGAGGTTGTGGCTCAGTGGTAGCGCTCTTGCCTAGTATGTGTGAGGCACTGGGTTCGATCCTCAGTACCACATATAAACAAATTAATTAATTAATTAATTAATTAAAATAAAACAAAGGTTAAAAAAACAACAACAAAAAAAGACATATTACAAAAGAGGACATTTGATTTTTAAGGTAATAAGAACCTAGTTTTTCATATTATATATGACTAATCACAGAAATTTCTTTTTTATTTCTTCAGAATGAAAAGTCTGCATACATTTTGGCTACAACGGAATCAAATAACATGCTTGCCAGAAACAATCAGCAATATGAAAAACCTGGGCACCATTGTTCTCAGCAACAATAAACTGCAAGATATTCCACTATGCATGGGAGAAATGGAAAATCTGAGGTAAAAATTGTAAGATACAAAATGACATGTTCATTTCTGGCCACAGAACAAAGTAACATAAGTTGTTAATATTAATAAATTGGATCCTTACTTGTAAGAATGGATATATTTTAAAAAATCTTTGTCAATGTTAAAATTCTGTAATTTGATGCTTTGGATTCATATAATACTGGAATAAATTATTCAAGAAAGATACTTGAAACTACTGAGATTGATCATTTTTAAGAAATATCTTGTTGGTGGCATTTTCACAAAAATTATCTTCATACTGCTAGCAATTCTCATCAGCAACATAAAAACTAAAAGTTTTCACCAATAAAATAGTGATTATTTTCCTCTTAATTACAAATGGACAGAAAACTCTTACCAATAAAATACAGATATAATTTTTATTAGTTATTATCAGGACTCCATGAAAACAGATATAATTTTTATTAGTTTTATCAGAACTCCATCATGATTTTTTTCAAAATTTAATTTTCTGACAAAATAATAGATATTAAATCCAAAAACTGGTACAAATCATCCTTCATTCATTCACTTATTCAGCAACTATAAGCCTTGTGCTAGATGGTAAAAACACATTTATAGATCTATATAAAACAGATCTATAAAATAGGCAGAAACTAAATTCATAGCATTATTTATTTAAGATGCATTAAAAGTGCTCTTTAAAGTTAAACTGTATCACATTAAATATATGCTATGAAATAATACTTCTTTTACTAAGCTTAGAAAATAAGTTGTCTAAAGCTAATTTTCTTCTAGGAAGGAAACTTAAAAGATTCTTGGGATATATCACATTTCACCAAGATGTTCAGTTATTGAAATCAGTTAAAAAAAAGAGTAATTTAGTATATTGTCATTTGATCTTTCTCCAGGAAAATAAATGTACACTTCCATGGCATCTATAAAAATATTGTTTTTTGGTGAACTGCTAGGTTTGTCAACTTCAGAGACAACCCACTGAAACTGGAAGTAACACTTCCTCCCAGTGAAAGCGTAGATGAAGAGGAGGAACGGGAATTATTTGGCCTTCAATTTATGCACACATACATACAGGAATCACGGAGAAAAGCAGGTAGGAGATTTGTATATAACATAGATCAAGATTCTTTTTGGTAAGGAATGTGTATATAATTTGCTCCTAACTTTCTGAGTTCTTTTATGGATTTCTCATTTCATCTTGCCTTTTCTACCAAATTCTGGTCTTTTGGCCAATATTGTAAGAGGAAAAGAAAGTAAGATTCCACTCTGTTTATAGTTCTGATAAGGATTAGGAGAAAAGTTGTAAAAATATTAAAAAAGCTGGGCATGGTGGCGCACACATGTAATCCCAGTGGCTCGGGAAGCTGAGACAGAAGGATCACAAGTTCAAAGCCAGCCTTAGCAAAAGCGAGTGCTAAGCAACTCAGTGAGACCCTGTCTCTAAATACAAAATAGGGCTGGGGATGGGGCTCAGCGGTTGAGTGTCTCTGAGTTCAATCCCTGGTACCCCTCCCCACCAAAAAATTCAAAATATTTCAAATGGAGTCAGTAAATAAATTCTTTGGCCAAGTACCTGAAGCACAAACAAGTGAATGAAGACACTATCTTTAGGGCTTTACTACCTTTTTCTACCAGCTTGCCATATCTGTCATTTTGAACATCTGCATTTCTTTTTCTAGAATCCACAAATAGCAAAATACTATTTTACTGATAGTGAAAAATATTAAAAGAACAGATTTTGACAGAATGAATGTGAGGTTTTGATATACAATTGATCAGGTCTCTTATAATTTAGAATGAAACATTTTTTTAAATTATGAAAGCCTTTATATTAAGTCAAGATTAGGGGAATAGGGCAAAGAGCTCAATTCTCTGTTAATAAAAGCAATGAATCAGGTGTGGTGGCATACAACTGAAATCCCAGTAACTCAGGAGGCTGAGGCAGGACAATTAAATTCAAGGCCAGCCTCAGTAATTTAGTAAGACCCTGTTTCAAAATAAAAACATAAAAAAGGACAGGGATGGAGATCAGTGGTAAAGCATCCCTGGATTCAATTCCCATAAAAATTAATCAAATGATAGCATAGTAATAGAAATCATACTGGGCCCAGTTGCATAGGGAAGCTCCTCAGGAGGCTGAAGCATGGTTCCAAGTTTAATACCAGCCTAGGCAATTTAGCAAGGCACTGTTGTGTTGTACATACTGCTATTTAAAATTTAAAAAGAGCTGTGAATGTGGTTCAGTGTAAGAATACATGCCTAGCATACCTGAAGCCCTGGGTCCAATCCCCAGTACTGGGGGAGGAAAAAAAGAAATAAATAAATCATGGCTTTATAATATACTAAAATGTCAAGTTTGAAGACTTTTTAACTCAATAGATTTTAGTTCAACTCAATGGAATGTTGAAGTAGTCATTAGAAACAGGGCATGGTGGTTTTCTTCCTGTAATCCAGTGACTGGGGAAGCTGAGGCAGAAGGATCTTAAATTTAAAGCCAGCCTCAGCAATTTAGTGAGCCCCTGTCTCAAAATAAAAAAAAAATAAAAAGGGCTGGATATGTAGCTCAGTGGTAGAGCACCCCTGGGTCCAATCCCCAGTACCAGAAGGGTGGGAGTGGAGAGTTAGTGTTTAGGTCTCCTGTAGCAAGGCCACAGAAGCAATAGCATGGATACAGGCTGGGAGGTAAACAAAAAAGTTCTAATACTGTGGGGTCTAGTTTTAGAAAGGATAAATTAAAGACAAGTAGGAAACTGAACTGCATCAGTATGATAATTTTTGGATATGTATGTATGTCTTATGAAACATAGGAAACATAACAGATTATATTAGTTGTTGAATATCTTTTATTTGTGGGCATAAATTGTTGAATGATACAAAATAAACCTTATGATACAAATGAATATTTCTAATAATAAAATGAGGTTAACTATTGAAGGATGTATATCTTGTTCTTTTGACTGGGGAAATGAGTAACTAAAAAAATTATCACACTATCTTACTTTAATAAGATTTGGCCTAAAACATACAAGAAGAGAAAAAAAAAGTAACAATTTAAACAAAGAGGAGACAAAATAAAAGCCCTCCTATTAAAGTTGTTAAAAATAGATCCATGATTACTACTACTAGTAATTAATATTTGAGTACTTAAGTTTGTGCTTGGAACCATTCTAAGCATTTTACTTGTGTTGGCTTACTTGATGCACACAACAACCTTGTGAGGTAGGTTTTATTATTATTATTATTACTGCCATCCCCATTAAGAGGAGAAAATTGAGGCACAAAGAGATTAAGTAGCTTACCCAAGGGTCACACAGTAAGAGGTGATAGGATTGGAATTTGAACCTAGGCAGTTTGACAAGACATAAGTAGAAAGGTTGAAATGAAAAATGGGCTACAATTTTTCAATTATTTACAATTCTACAGGATACATATAGCTATTTCAGAATCTCATAATATCTAAAATTAATAATTCTGGATCTTTGTCTTGGCATATGATCAACAATTAAGAAAATGTTTACAAATAAATGCATAAACAAATCAAGGATAAAATGTGAGAGTAACATTCCTACTATATGTTTGGTTTAATATTTGCTTCTGCATAAAAACCACTTATCAGTTAAATAAGGCCTAAGTGTGAGAAGGTTTTGGTTTCATCATCTGATTTCTGTTTTAGTCCAAATTATTTTCTCCAAAAAATAGAGATCATACTTAATGTTTGAACTTACATATGTAAAAAAAACTCCTGGTAAAAGATATAAGCTACCAAGTTAACTTGATAAATTATTTGCAAATTTCAAATTTAATTTTTGGTTTATGCTTGTATAACTAGATAATCTAGTTATAATTATCCAACAGCACAAAAATGAAGTGAAACTTTTTTTTTTACTTAAAAATATTTCTTCAGTTTTGGTGTTTGTCCTGGAAAAATTCTAATAGTATATAAATATAGGTATGGCTCTGGTAGTCTGAAAGTGATTGTATTTACTGACTGTGAACATCTCTGAATCTGTTTGCATTTGAGAAAAAGTAGAGTTGATTATCATCTCCAGATCTGCATAGAAAAGAAGTCCTCACATTGCCAAGTTCTCAGGTTGGCCCTTGTTACAAATTGACAATTGGTCATTATGTTTTGAACTTGAGACACAAAAAATATTAAATATAATCAAAGGAAAAATATATCTCCCAAATAAATGCAAATAGAAATAGAAACTTAACATGTTAATTAATATGTTGATGTACTATGTGTGTTTCAGATGATGAAGTCAATTGTTTGATTACTTCACCAACTTCTATAAATACTGATGAATAATGTAATTCAAAATGCCCTGCCGAAGAGGATTATTTGGGGAATTTGATGAATTATTTGGACCTCTGAAGTAAAAAACAAGGTTATTGCCAAAGTTTAATGAGGCCACAGTAGTTTTAAAGTTCACATTATTTGCTATTTAAATTATATTTTTGTGAATATAAAAATATAATTAAAATTTTTTTTTGGTGGAAGACAGATGATGTTCAAATTTCTTTCCTATTAAGCAGTTGTTTCTGGTGAAGAATGAATTGGTAAAGCAGTTAACAATACATTTTCCAAAGATACCAAAGGGTCTGTATAGTATTGTAAAGCAGGATTGAATCCCTTCTGCTGTAAATACTGGATTCGACCTTGGTCAATCAGCAATTTACAAAGATGCCCTATTTTCTTCTTTTCTTCAACAGTAAGAAGCCTAAATGGAATAAACACACACACAAAATTAACATTTTGTAAGCTTTTAAAAAACTTTTAGTCACTTGTAATTATTGAAAAACTGTTAAATAGCCCACATTATACTGAGTACTATATTCCATCTTCCAAGGCACATTTACCTTATAACCTTAATAAAAATGCATGTATTTTAAGTTACTCTAAAAAATTACACTGTATGCTCTTAGGAATAAACTGTTGGCAATAATCATCTAAGAAGAAAGTAGTCCCCACTTATCCACAGTTTCATTTTCTGTAGTTTCTGTAACCTGTGGTTAATTGTGATCTGAAAATATTAAATGGAAAATTCCTTTCAATAATTCATAAGTTTTAAAGAAGTGATGTTCTGAATAGCATGATGAAATCTTTTGCCCTCCCACTCCTTCCCACCTGGGGTATGATGATCCCTTTGTCCAGCATATCCACACTGTATATATTACCTGACCATCAGATAGGTGTTTAGTAGCCATTTCTGTCATCAGATTGACGGTGGAGGTATTACAGAGCTTGTATCCTATCTGTGGTTTCAGGCATCCACTGGGGGTCTTAGAATATATGCCCCGTGGATAAGTGGGGGACAACCGTATAGCAATAATAAAATATTTCCCCTTTAGTGTTCAGCATTACAAAGTAGTCACTTACCCAGACAAACTCTCAGAGCTGTCATCTGTGACTCTGTATCCTCCTTCATCATGCTCTTCGCTATCATCATTTTGATTATCTTTTCTCTTTGTGGTAATATTTGAGGCTTCGAAAGATGTTTTCTGCATCCCACAAGTCGCCCAACTACTCATTCGCTGGAAATAGTGGAATTCTACTGCTCCAAGGCCTAGGGCCCTGAAATATTCTTTGCCCACATAATGTCTCCAATCACACCTGTGGTGACAACAGAGTGCAATAACAATGCCAGCCACAGGGGTCCACTTCTCTGGGACATTTTTTTCATTTCCTTCCTTGGCCAAAGTGTTAATTTCTTTTTCTGTTTTATCATTCTTTATGCGTTTGGCTAAAGGTTCTTCATTCCTTTCCTCAAAACTGGCAGCATAGGTTTCAACCAAACATCGTAATGCAAGATCTGCAAACACAATTATGTTGCCCCCCCCAAACCATCATCTTTAAAAATAAACATTTTTTATATTTCTTAAACAGTATGTTTTTTAAAAA
This sequence comes from Urocitellus parryii, assembly GCF_045843805.1. Lineage (NCBI taxonomy): Eukaryota > Metazoa > Chordata > Mammalia > Rodentia > Sciuridae > Urocitellus > Urocitellus parryii. The sequence continues at coordinate 84,235,038 of NC_135541.1, read as the reverse complement.
CCCAACAACAAAAATCTACTTAGCTTTATATATGTAATAATCCTATCATAAAGTATCAACTTTGTTCAAATCTGCTTTTTTTCTATCTTATTTTTTCTAGTGACTAATTTTGCATAAAATCTATTTCCCAATAAAACTATCCAAATTTAAGGTCTACAATTAAAAAAAAAAACCCTTTTGTCTAACTATTTGAATTGTCTCCCATTTCCCCTACCCTGGCTGAGGAAATGATTTGTATAGAAAACATCTATTTACCTATACTTGCATTCCAGCTTAAGAAACTTGAGCTTAAGAAACTCAAAGTAAGAAGTAAAGAACAAAGGCAATTTTGCTTAACATAGTGATGCTAATTTTGAGTTAGAAGATAATCACAGCAAATAGCAATGAATTGAAGAGTAGAGAACAGGGTGATCAGAACATGGAAAGTAGGCCTCTCTGAGTAGTCTTACTGTGTTTATGCATTCATTCTGCAAATATTTTCTGAATGCCTTTCATGTGCAAAACATTGAGGATGCAATGATGATTAATATACCCAAACTTAGAGGATTATGTATGCTATAGTAAATGAAAACATTTTAGTACATTTTAAAACTAAAAAACAAACAAAAAAACCCAAAGATTTTTGATGAGTATGGATATTTTCCACTGAGAACTACTATACTGTTGACAATATTGGAAAGACCATAATTATATACTGTAAATTTTCTGATTAGATTGCTATATTGTGTCTGCTCAATTAAAAACAAATGTATATTTAAAAATTTTATTGCCCTAAGATGTCATAATATTAAATGATCTGATATTTGCTAGTAAAAATTTAGTTCAATATATGAATTTAAGTCAACAAACATTATTGGAAACCTATTATTTGGATAAGGTGATAGTCAATCTATTATTTATTTATTTATTTATTTATTTATTTATTGTATAAGGGCACAACAGTTTTAATACAAACACCAATTTTCACAAAATAATTTTAATACTTTGTTACTAAAATGCTAATACAATTTTCTTTCTTTCTCTCTTTTTATTTTTGAGGCAGGGATTTTGCTGTTGCTCAGCTCAAGTGATGTGCCTGCTTTAGCGTCCTGAGTAGTTGTGCCATTGTGCCTGGCTCCATAAAATATTATTTTCTAACAAAATATATTCAGTCACTATTTTATTTATATTTAACTTAAGTAAATGATTTTCAGAAATGAGAATAATCAGAAAAATTATTAAAAGAATTAAATAATTTCAGAATTAAAAGGATCTTTATCAGTCTAGCTCAACCTCTTTTTTTTATAGCACTCTAAAGGGATAAAGCTGTACACCCCAAAAAGGACAAAGAAACACAGCAAATTAGTGGCCAAGATTATTCATTCATTCAAATTCACTGTTTCTGTTATATATTGAGCATTGTATTAGCATATGCCTTATTTTCAAAAAATTCACAGGATACTGGCAGAATTAAATAAACAGACATAAGTGAAATATAATCAGGTAAAGATACCACAGAGGCAGGGCTCAGTGGCACAATGCTGTAATCCAAGCAGCTCGGAAGGCTGAGGCAGGAGGATCATGAGTTCAAAGCCAGTCTCAGCAATGGTGAAGTGCTAGGCAACTCAGTGAGACTCTATCTCTAAATAAAATACAAAATAGGGCTAGGGATGTGGCTCAGTGTTTGAGTACCCCTGAGTTCAATCCCTGGTAGCCTCTCCAAAAAACCAAAACCAAACAAACAAAAGAGGGTATTGTGATAATACTAAGGAGGCAGATCTTATTTAAGGAGACCCCCGCTCCCGAAAAGAGGTGATAACTGAGCTGCAGGATGAATAGATATTGACCAGTCTTTTTGTTTGGGTGACAGTGGAATTCCAGAAATGGTAGGAACAGAATAGTATATGGAAAAATATACAAGCTTGATGTTGGTGAACAGTAAAGCTAGAAACAGAGTGGCAAATAACTGCTGAAGAATTTAAAAAGGGGAAGGATACACTAGGAATGTAGCAGATGGACCTAAATATTAATATTTAAAGAACCCTGTGGAAGGAAACCATGAAAGAAACAGAAGGAATGCACTGATGAAAGGAAAGAACTGGGAAAGAAGTGTCAGATAAGACGATGAAACAGAAATTCAAAAAGGATAATTAATTGCAAGAGATGAAAGGGGAATTCAAACAGAGTGAACCAAAGTGGAGAAAATGCATGGAATATGAGAACTGGCCACTGTAGGTTATACTTTTGAGAAATATGGATTAGATGGGAAGAGTGTATACCCTTCCCCTTCCCCAGGATGAAATTGGATGCAACTGGTTTACTTCAAAAGGCTTTTATTTAAGGGTTAATTAAGATATATGGAAGTTATCTAAAAACTTTGAATTACAACACAATAAACAGTACTCATATTCAGCCAATTTGAATAATGTCTTATGAAGGCTCCAAGTTCCCCAAATGTATAGATGATGAAACTAGCAGGAGCCAAGAAGATATAATGATAGCTAACATAGTGAGCATTAATATATGCCAGAATTATATGTGGAAACTGGTAAATGGTATTATTACCCCTATTTTACCAATGAGGTAACCAAAGCTCAGGAAGGTTAAATAACTTGCCAAAATTACACAGCAGAACCGACAATGAAACTATCCGAGTCCCAATGTATGCTGTTTCCATTCTACAATGCTAGATCTGATGAACAGAAGTGCTAAGACATCTTAGATTTTTCTGGTATGAAATTTTTAAAATTTTTCCTCAGAATCCTGACACACAGTGATCTTCTAAGTTCCTCTAAGAAAGTTTCTCTAAGTACCTTCTGGGGTGAAATACTACAGTTTCCACAACAATTTGTTTCCCTGTTTAGTTGTAATATAACCCAAAGAACTTTAAGGTTCCATATGACATATTATTTATATACAACACTCTAGATTCATCCTGCAAAATGGCCAAAATGAGCAGATATCTAGGAAAGCCCTGCATTTGATACAACATAGGGCCAGTGTTGCTTAGCTTATGAAGACTGTTTTTTTTTTGTAACGAGAATAAGTTTAAAAATTTTTTAATATATTTTTGTTCTTTGTAGTTAAACATGACAGTAGAGTATAATTTGACTTATTTATACAAACACGGAGTACATCTTATTCTAATTAGGATCCCAGTCTTGTGGTTGTCTACAATGTAGATATTCCCTGTGGTGGATTCTCATATACACATAGGAAAGTTATGTCAGAATCATTCTCCTGTCTTTCCTATTCCTTTCTCCATTCCCTTCCCTTCATTCCCCTTTAAGACTGATAAGCTTATCAGTCTTAATAAAGTTGTTAAGAAATAAATAAAGTTGTTAAGAAATCTTAACAACTCAAAAGAAACCACTAGGCAATTTAAATTAAGATTTAATGTATTAATTTAGATATTATCAGTGTGTTTACCTACCTGTTGCCACACCACACAGATGCTTTCCAATTCCTACCACAGGTAGTTTCCCTTCTCTCAGTACAGGAATCTTGTCTGAAATGAAAGAAAGCATTAAATAAGTTCTCTTATGAGATAAGTATATGTAGAGTTTACTTTCTTCTTCTTTTTTTTTAATTTATTTTTATGTGCTGCTGAGAATCGAACCCAGTGCCTCATATGTGAAAGGCAAGTGCTCTGCCACTGAGCCACAATCCCAGCCAGAGTATATGTGGTTTTTTTTAAGAGATAAAATTAGAATTAATTAAAATGCCTGAATTTTAGGGCTAAACCTAGAGACTCAAACAAAAAAATTCTCACTTTATAGAATTCAACATATAACCTGAGAAGCTGTTTATCAACATTAGAAAAGTAATATATTTAAAAATCTAGACAAAATATTTTATACATTATTAGCTAGGCAGAGGAACTATTTCATTTTCTTTAATGGTTTTGGTAAATTATGTTAATTACAGGCAGAAGGCTAGTTTAGGATATGAACACATTCAAGATTAATTTAAACAGGACAAAGAAGCAAATAAGGGTGCATTTTCAAATTTTAAACTCTTGCCTTGGCATGATAGTGCTTGCCTATAATCCCAGTGACTTGAGAGGCTGAGGCAGGAGGCCAAATTTGAGGCCAGCCTTAGCAACTTAGTGAGGCCTTGAGCAACTTAGCAAGACCCTGTCTCAAAATAAAATATTGAATCCCCAGGTCCAAAAAAAAAAAAATTTTTTTTAACTTTTTCTGAATATAACACTTCATTTTTAGTTAATACTGAAAATATTTTTTTCAATCCTAATTCAATTCACATTTACTTGAGTGTTACATATAATATTCTCTATTAATATTGAACTAATTTTCCTTTGTTTTTCCTGAAGCACTGTCCTAATGATTGAATTTCTAAGCAATCCTTAAAGTTTGAAACATCTCTGATTTATGATAGAGCAATGGAAAGTTAGGCAACTTACTCAAGCACAAATGTTGAATATCAATTTGAAGTCTTTCAAACACTGAATTTTTCTTTCTGTGTTTACCATCTACCTGCACAAACAGAACAGTATTATAACAATGACTCTTTGTGTTAAAAAAGTTTTATGAAAATGAAAAGATTTGTTTTCAAAATCCAGAGTAAATGTTTCCATCTTGTTTTTCTTATTATTGAAAAAATAGAATGAATTAAAAATTTTAAGATTGTGTATTTTTGATGAAAACTCTAAAGTAGTATCATTTTTATAAGATTTGAAAATTTTACCAATTATTATATACACATTATTTTCTTTAACTTTAATAATTCTCAATTCACTCACAAAGAACTAGGATTCACAGATATTAAGTAAGCTAAGATTATTTGCCAGCTCTTTTATCTTCGTTACGGGTGGCAATCTATTTTCATTTTGCTTCTTTTCTTACTTTCTCTGAAAGATTACATCCATTTTAGTCTATCTTTGTAAATGCCTACAACATACAGTTCTACATTGTGGCCCAGACCTCTCTGATGAGCATCAAGACAAAAAAATTTTTTTGGTAGGGTTGGTAGGTTGTTGTACATGTCAGGCGAGCTTTCTACCACTGAGATACATCCCCAATAAAGTTTTATTTTTTTGTGGTGCTAGTGATCAAACCCAAGACTTCACAAATGTTAGGCTAGAACTTTACCACTGAGCTACACCCTCAGCCCCTCAGATGCATATCCAATCCTCAACTAGAAAATTCTACTTCAACAGAAAACTAGACACATTCAGAATTGAATTCATTACTTTTTCCTCCAAACTTATACTTCCTCTGCCTCCTCCTGTATTTCTTTATCTCAGGAAGAGCACCACTTACTTAAGTCATAAAAACATTACCCAAAATTACTCCTCTCTCATTGTCAATGAATAATAAATCACTGATTATTTTATTATTATTATTTTTTCACATTAAATAACTAAGTCTTTTGGCTTCCAACACTTTTAACATTTTTCATATTCTTCCCCTCTCCTATATCCTACTGCAACTACCTTAGCTTTCTGGCCCAATTCTTAATTGGATTACTGTTTTAAAATAATCTTATTATCAATTTTCCTACTTCAAGTCTCAGACTCTTATAATTAGCTTCACTTATGCTAAGCTAAATTTTTTTTAATATTTTTTTTTATTTTTTTTCCTTTTATTTTATTTTATTAAGGAGATAGGAATATTTATTTTTTAGTTTTTGGCGGGCGGACAGAACATTTTTGTATGTGGTGCTGAGGATCGAACCCGGGCCGCATGCATGCCAGGCAAGCGTGCTATCGCTTGAGCCACATCCCCAGCCCCTAAGCTAAATTTTTAAAAAAGTTTTTTTTTGCTTCACCAATGCTTATGAATTCTTCCAATCTCTCAACTGTCACTTTCTCTGTGAAATCTTCCACGATAACCCACACTAAACTGACGTTGTTCTTTTATCTTTATGCTCCCATAATATCCGGTATTTATTATTATCACAACATACTTAGCATATGGAAACAAGATACTTGTGTATCTGCCCCACTAGATGTAAGCTTCTTAAAGGCAAGAACCAAATCTTTTCAACTGTTTTTGAGCACATAGTAGAATAAAGTCAATTTTTTCCTCAGTATTCAACATGAGGTCTTCCCTAGCTAACTCTATTTCCAGTCTCATCATTGCTGAACTTCACGTGATGCCCTCCTATCACATAGCAGAGTTTCCATATCGTTCAGGCATTTGGTTATGCTGTTTTGCTTCCTAGAATGCTTCTCAAACTCTCAGTTAGCAAACATTAATTCATCTTTTAAGATTTAGCTCAAGCATCACCTTTTCTGTATAGTCATTCTCCATCCCTTCTCTGAAATAAAACTTGTCACTCCATCTTTTAAATCTACACTATGTGCAGATTTTTTTCACTTTTCTGCATTTACTACATTTTAATACTTTATGACAATTATTTATTTATTTGCCTCTCTCTCCTTTCTAAATATAAGTAATAGAGCACAGGGGTTTTGTCTTACTAAACTTAAATGTACCAAAGGCCTACCACAGTGCCTGGGAGTATGCTCAATAAATATTTATAAATGAGTAGTCAGCAAGTATTGAGCGAAAGACAGGAGGAAGAGTAGAGTAAGACTTGTAACTTCTAGCTTGAGCCTGGCTCTTTCTACATATTTTCCTGTCTCTGCAAATGATTTTTAAGAACTCAGAACATGAATTATCCAAATTTAGATTTAAAAAATTCACCTTCCAGTTAAGTTACCAATATAATTAGAATTGATAAAGAGCTATAAATAAATATACAATAAAGGAAGTTTGTTTTAAGAGAATGTTTCTGACCATCACTTTTTTTCTAAAGCTGAAAAACGGAAAAAAAAAATGGTTACTAATATACTACAATGATTTCACTTACTTTGAATCTTGTGGTCACTTTTTCTACCAGGATGAAGTGAACTTTTTCAGCATCTTTTAAGGCAATATCAACCCAATGAGATAATTTTCCCTTTCCTGCTCCAAACTCAACAAAGCATCTTCTTGGACCAAGTAACTTTAATTTTTCAATGTTACCTAAAATAGAAGCCTGCAAACTTCACAAGATTATTTTATAAACTAGAGCAAACATAGTTAGCTCAAATGGGAAAACAGCAAGTCAATCTCTATATAAGGTAGTATGTTTGCACTAATAATTTGTTTGGCTTTAAGTTTTTTCTCATTTTTTAATATGTAATAATCTACTGAGAACTATTTCTGTGCCAATTTTTTTATATGTTTATACATATTTTTGAAATTGGAAAATTTTGTATCCTAAAAGATAAACAAAATCTCATTAGTAACTATATTGAGAAAGAAAAGAAGATTAGCTTTAAACAAATGAAGAAAGGTAGAATTATTGTGGTCTAAACAAACCTGCTGTTTCAGGTGCTTGGTTGCGGAATCACCATTTTTAGGGTCATTAAGGGCATCATATAATGCTGGATGGGACATAATGTGATCTTGAAGTGTAGAATTCAAACCTGTGCCAAATATAAATACAATAGCTTAACCAACCAAATATGAAACTACAGGACTCAGAACAAGGGTGGTAACATTTTGTAAATCAGAATCAACTCATATACCACTTTAATTACTCTAAAATAATTTAACTTGCAACTTCAGGCAGACTTACCTTCACTTGCTTTTCTCAGTTTCTTAATTAAGTTTTCCAACTGGTCTTCAGGTAGAGAAGAAATTGGAACCTGTAAACAAAAATAAAATAAATAACTTAGCAAAAAAATGCTTTAAAATACCATGACAGAGGATTAATAATTGGGCAAATTCCATGGCCAACCCAGGCTCTTCTTTCTGATAAAACCCCTTCCTTAAGCTGCCACCAGAATTGCTCAACTCCTATGTTTTGTCTGTCTCTACTCTGTTGCTTTAATTCCCCTAATCTCCTTAGGGTCAAGAAGTCCTTGGCTGGGGATATGGCTCAGTTGGTAGAGTGCTTGCCTTGCATGCACAAGGCCCTGGGTTCAATCCCCAGCACCACCAAAAAAAAAAAAAAAAAAAAAAAAGAAGTCCTTAAACTCAGAAGAATCAAAGGAGACTCAAGCCATACTATAGCTTGTTATGGAGCATGGGCTAGTCTGGGAACTAACCATCACTAATAACATTGACTCAATAGGAAAATGCATTCTAAATTCAAAACAACAGATTTATACCAAATAAAAATTGGAACATGGCTTCTATACAATATGGAGATAGGTTACAAATACCTTTTAATATTGAATATTAATGTACTTACTAATTGTTCAGGTATTTCTGTTTCATCTTTCAAGCCTGCATTAATATCTTGAATAAAGAAATCCTTGACAAAAACAAAACCGTAAAAAATTAATATGAAGTTCACGAAAATTAAGCTGAAAAACTGAAACTTCCCTTTTATCCCAAACTCTGTTTCTGCCATCCTCCCTTCCTCCCATTCAGTCATTAAATAATTTGTGAGTACCTACTCTGGTGCCTGGTTTGCTTTAGATTTTTAAGGAAGGATTCACCATAGTAGATAAGAGAGGAGAAAAATCTGTGTTCATGGATCATATATTCTAGAGAGGTAATTAATTGGAATAACTTATAGTCTAAAAATTCATTAATAATTTTAATTTTTTACCTGGTTACAGCATAAACTAAGGACTGTGCCAATTTTGCCTTATGGTGTAATGGCAAAAACGAATACATACTTTCTTCAGACAGGCAGCATGACCAAAATGAAATAATGATATTATAATGGTGTAAGTCTGACTTTTTTCTACTTTAAAATACTAATTAGGGCCTACTTTTTCTTCTGTTAGACGCAGTCTCTGGTTTAATCCCTAGATCCTTGATCCATTTTGAGTTAACTTTTGTGCATGGTGAGAGATAGGGATTCAATTTCATTTTGTTGCATATGGATTTCCAGTTTTCCCAGCACCATTTGTTGAAGATGCTATCTTTTTTCCAGTGCATGCTTTTGGCACCTTTATCATGTATATTTGTGGGTTAGTCTCTGTGTCCTCTATTCTTTTTTTTTTTTTTTTTTTAAAGAGAGAGTGAGACAGGAGAGAGAGAGAGAGAGAGAGAATTTTTAATATTTATTTTTTAGTTCTCGGCGGACACAACATCTTTGTTGGTATGTGGTGCTGAGGATCGAACCCGGGCCGCACGCATGCCAGACGAGCGCGCTACCGCTGAGCCACATCTCCAGCCCTGTGTCCTCTATTCTGAATCAATGGTCTACTAGCCTGTTTTGGTGCCAGTACCAGGCTGTTTTTGTTACTATTGCTCTGTAGGCCCTAAACTCCATCATGTGGTGCTAGGCCCCAACTTTTTTTTTTTTTTTAAAAGAGAGAGAGAGAGAGAGAGAGAGAGAGAGAGAGAGAGAATTTTTTAATATGTATTTTTTAGTTCTCGGTGGACACAACATCTTTGTTTGTATGTGGTGCTGAGGATCGAACCCGGGCCGCACACATGCCAGGCGAGCACGCTACTGCTTAAGCCACATCCCCAGCCCCAGGCCCCAACTTTTTTAATAAGACGCCTGTAGCACAAGAATTAAAACCAAGAATCAACAAATGGGATGGATTCAAACTAAAAAGTTTTTTCTCAGCAAAAGAAATAATATGTGAGGTGAATAGGGAGCCTACATCCTGGGAACAAATTTTTACCCCTCACACATCAGATAGAGCTCTAATCTCTAGGGTATATAACGAGCTTAATAAGACATGCACCAAAAAACAAAAAACAAAAAACAAAACAAAACAATCTGATCAATAAATGGACCAAGGACCTGAACAGACACTTCTCAGAAGAGGACATACAATCAATTAACAAATATACGAAAAAGTGCTCATCATCTCTAGCAATCAGAGAAATGCAAATTAAAACTTCTCCAAGGTATCATCACACTCCAGTAAGAGTGGTAGCCATTATGAAGATGAACAACAACAAATGCTGGCGAGGATGAGGGGGAAAAAGGTCACTCATACACTGCTGGTGGGACTGCAAATGGTGCAGCCAATTTGGAAAGCAATATGGAGATTCCTTGGAAAACTGGGAATGGAACCACCATTTGACCCAGCTATTCCTCTTCTCGGACTATACCCAAAGGACTAAAAACAGCATATTACAGGGACACAGCCACATCAATGTTTATAGCAGCACAATTCACAGTAGCTAAACTGTGGAGCCAACCTAGATGTCCTTCAGTGGATGAATGGATAAAAAAAAATGTGGCATTTATACACAATGGAATATTACTCAGCAATAAAAAAGAATAAGATCATGGCATTTTCAGGGAAATGTATGGCATTAGAGAAGATTATGCTAAGTGAAGTTAGCCAATCCCCAAAAAACAAATGCCGAATGTCTTCTCTTATATAAAGGGGGTGACTCAAAATGGGGTTGGGAGGGAGAGCAAGGGAGGAAGATTACCTCTAGATAGGGAATAGGGGTGGGAGGGAAGGGAGGGAGAAGGGGAATAGCATGGATGGTGAAAGGAGACCCTCATCACTATACAAAATACATGTATGAAGTTGTGAATTTGGTGTCAACATACCTTATATATAATCAGAGATATGATAAATTATGATATAATGGTGTATTAAGAATTGTAATGCAAAAATATATAAATAAAGATGATTATGAAAAAAATAAAATACTAATTAAAAATTGAAAGTAGAAGTATACTGTGATACTATGCTACTTAGTCCATCTGTAGAAATATGAATTCTAGGTAAATATTTAGATAAATATTGTCCAATAGTATTCTCTGCAATGATGAAAAGGCTGTATATTTGCCTTAACCAACATGGCAGCCACCAGCAGTGAAATATGGCTAGTGCAACTGAGAAACTGGACTTTCAATTTCATTCAATTTTAATTAATTCAAATTCAAACAGTTTTATATGGACAGTGGCTGTCATATTGGACAGTGTCGATCTACATGAATGAAATAATAGTGTTTCTACAAATCCTTTTTTTAAAAGTGAAAACAACTCCCAGAGACAATTCATTATACATAGTAGTAGACTTCTGTTACACAGATGGCAGAAGGCTAACGTCTTGAGTATGTGCTGCTTGCTTTTCCTATATGTTTAAAAATGAAAACCTGTAATTGAGTGGAATGAGTGAAAACTGCATGTAAAAAGGTTTGTTGGATGATTGACAAAACTATAATAGAAAATTAGCTATACCTATTATAATTTGATGTACTCCTAAAGTTTTTAAAATGGTTGTAATGAATGTTCTAGGTAAACTGTATTGTGGATTAGACTTCATATGTAAAAATTATTTATGTTGGAGAAATTTACCATCAACCTACTTTCATTTACTATGCAAAATGTTTACAAAATGATGAAGTTTCACAAAGTCAAGCAAAACAGTGATATGAATCTACCTAGTTTCCAAGTTTCATATTATAGTGTACCAGATAAAGATTGCTTGGTATTTTTTCCCCCCATCTCATCATCCCATTGTGTTTTCCCCTTTCCTTGCCATGGTATGCATGAAACCCATCCCAAAGTATTCCATTTTAAATAAATTCGTACATTCTCTCAAACTTTTCACAGAACACACATTGCATTTGCTTGCTTTAATGGAAACCTGGCATTAGGCAAGGAAGAAATTTCCAAGTAAAACCTTATTTTCTCATTCTACTAAAGTGGCTAAAGGATAAGGGGGAGGTGGATGGTCATCATTTTTCTTCTATAGTACCTTAATGTTAAAATATTTTCTTCTAAGCTTAAGGCATCTGGCCTAGTAGTTCTAGGCAATGTATGAGGATATTTTATTGTCAAAATGACTGAGAACAAGTGCTATCAGAAGATAATTTTCCTATGGGTCTTTCAATCTTCTGTAAGTCTTCCAAGCAGTCACTGACTAAATTTATTTCAGACTATCTTTTCAAAGATGCTTTATACCAAGTATCCTGGGAAAATCGAAATGGTGTCTTCTAGGTCACATAGTAGGCTTAATTATTATACAGTATAAAACAGAAAAATGTCTACTTATGAGACACAGTTTAGGCAGCTTTGCTTATTGCCCAGTTTAAAAGGATTTATAGTTCCTGAATTTGGAGTTCTTCAATTATGATTCAAGTCCACTTTATTTGCAGAATTCATCTAGGCCCCTCTGTGGTGTGTCCATAGGCTTTGGGAAACAAGAAGAATTCATGTAAATAACAAGCTCCTGTTGCTTCCTGTGAGGAATGAATAATGTGTGTGAAAATCAGTGGTAGGGTACATGCTTAGCATGCACACCAGCATCAAAAAAAAAAAAAAAAAAAAAAAAAGTACTTGGTCTCTGATCCAGGAAACGCTTATCTTCTACCAGCATCCACAAATCTGTGGTTAGTTTGTTATTAGTTTGAAAATATGATGAAATATAATAAAATTTCAGAACCTTCTCAGTACTTGCCATTTGCTGCTCAGGAGCTACGATGGGTACTTTGGGAAGTACAGGAATACTTTGAAATGCACATGCTATGACTGTCTCATCAAAATTACCAAAAGGCCCAGTGAGAAATACCAGGCTCTTAAATCATTGTCTGAATCTCCTCAGGTTGTCAACTATTCATCTGTAGGTCATTGTCTGACATCTACTAGGATTTTGAAAACAAATTGTATTTTATATTTCAAAATCCAGCCAAAATGATTCTTTAAAATCACTCAATGGAACGGTTCTGCGTTAACTTTTTAGGTAAATATTTAAATACTGTCCAATAGAACTCCAAATTCAGGTAAAATTATTTATGTTGGAGAAATTTACCATCAACCTACTTTCATTTACTATGCAAAATATTTACAAACTGATGAAGTTTCACAAAGTCAAGCAAAAAGTACATGTCAATAAAGTACTTCCAAGGACCTCTAGACTGTCATTGCTATGAACCATATAACTTCTAAAATCTTCAACTGACCACAATTCTGTAATATGCTAGTAAAAAGCACAGTGATTCTTTTGTTCCTAATCATATTATCTCACTTTTAAATACCTCTATTGACTTTTTCTTTTCTTTTGTGGTACTAGGGGTTGACTCCAGGGGCACTCTACTACTGAATTACATCCCCATACACACACACACACACACACACACACACACACACACACACACGACTCCAGGGGCACTCTACTACTGAATTACATCCCCATACACACACACACACACACACACACACACACACACACACACACACACATATACATACATACATATGTATACCTGTAGTTTGCTGATGGTCTTGATGGTTGACTGTCAAATCATTACTATGTATTCAACATTCCACTTTTGTGAATATATTTTTCTATTCTATTCTTTTTTAAAATAAATTTTATTCTGTATATGAGTTTTGTATATAACATGATGTTTTGAAATACATATAGAGAGTAAAGTGCTTACTATATTGAAGCAAATTCATACTTGTCATCTCATATAGCTACTTTTTTTCCCTACTCTATTGTGTTACTGAACAGAGAACTGAATTTTTAGCCCTTGTTTAGTGATAAATTGTTATTATGGTATTATGTACTCCTTAGTTATAAATAAGTGTGATCATAAGTTAATGTGACTTTTAATCCCAAAATACGGTCTGCTGAATACTGGTGAAGTAAAACCACCTAAGCATTTGTATAGGTTCCAGTTTAAATTCATTATCTCTACACTCAGTCTGATTCCCAAAGACACCCAGCAATTATTCTTCATAACCATCATACCCTTTAACCACCTTGTCTCTTAATTGTAGAGATTAGCAAAAGTGCAGCTATCAAAAAGAATTTTCTCAATTAATATTCCTTTTTGGTTAAATTTGCCTGAACTAATAATATTTATCTACTACTTCCTATCTATTTCACTGGAAGCATTATTCCTCCCCCTATTGATGCCTTCTACTTCTATTTTGTCTTCTATCCCTCAATGCTTTCTGAGAAACATTCTACCATTAATTATGCTCTCTTCTGGTTTCTATTTTTTCCCTTCTACTGGCTTTTCACTTTGAGCTTATAAATAAAATTTTCCCCATTTTAAGAGCCATTCTGACTTTCAAGTTCCACCCAAAGCTAAGTTTGTTGCTTGTGGTTTTTACTGCTTTATCTGTCTTTTATTCACATATCTAGTCTGATTTTTTTCTCTCCCCATACTATTTAATACGAATTTTGCTGATCATTAACAATCACTATATTGTCAATCCAATGTTTTCTTCTCCATCCTTATCTTATTTGATTCCTCTGTGATGATAAAAACTCCTGATCACAGGCTAGGGTTGTGGCTCAGTGGTAGAGTGCTCGCCTAGCATGCACAAGGCACTGGGTTCAATCCTCAGCACCACATAAATGTAAAATAAAGATATTGTGTGTCCGCCTAAAAATTAAGAATAAATTTAAAAAAAAAGAAACTCTTGATCACTCTTTTCTTTTTGAGGTTTGTCTTTCTGGGGCTCCTAATACACCATGCTCTTCCAGTTTTTCTTTTTCCTCCCTTTCCAGCCACCAGTCTCAATTTTTTTCTAGGGTTCTTTTTAGCAGTTCACCCTTCAATGTCAATGTTGCCTAGAGTTCTGTCCTTGATCTTATGATTTACTCCTGGCTACTCTCAGGTCTCATCTTTTATTTTGTTCTCCTTTTATTTTATATTCTAGTTATGTGAGATTTTCAGTCCCTGACAAAGGAATTTATTCTCACAGCCTTTGCACATATTTTCCTCCTTAGAGGGCTGATTCTCCCTTGACATTTAGCTCTCATCTTTTATGATACTTCCTTCAGAGATGCCTCCATGATTCATTCCCCCATTTCTCTCATGCCCTATTATTCTCCAAAAAAGGGTTAGGCCCTCCTTCTTTATTCTCCCTTAGCATCCTGTACTTAATCACGTTTAGCACATAATATTGCATTTTCCATTTCCCTCACTACATTGTTATGTTCTTCTAGGCAAGGTGCTTGGTACAATATTTGGCATATGTGCTCACTTAATATCTATTGAAAAATAAATCCTTTTCTTTTTCCTATAATCACTTATCCTTGGGTACCTTAAAAATCCAAAGTTTTAACTATAACCTATATGTATTTGACTTCCAATTTTTGATTATTTGTCCAAGCTCTCTACTGAATTTCAGTCATATACCCAACTCGAATTTACTGACACCAAGTTTTATTGATTCTGCTACCTAAATAACTATTATACTCTTCCCATATTCTTTAATTATCAGTCTCTTACCAAATCCCAATTGGATGCAACAATAGCTTTCTAACTAGTCCTACTGAGTCCAACCTGTCCTACCACATTGCTATTAAAGAAAGTTTTATTTATTTTTGTTTTTTAAATTCTTTTAATTGTCAGTGGACCTTTATTTTATTTATATGTGGTGCTGAGAATCGAACCCAGTGCCTCATACATGCTAAGCAAGTGCTCTCACTGAGCTATAACCCCAGCTCCAAGAAGGGTTTTTAACAGGAAAATTTGGCCATGCCATTCCCAAGCTTAAAATCTTTCAGTGGTTTTTCCCATATCTTTCAGAATAAAGTTCCAGTTTCTTGAAAGTATCATGTGATTTCTCAGCTCCATGCCTTTGCACATGTTGTCCTTTGTGTTGAAAAAGGACCCTTCTTTCTTTTCTTTTCCACATCAAGACTCAATTCCACTATTACTCCCTCTGAGAAACCTTTCTCAACCCTTTATATTTGTTCTTAATTTTGATGCCAGTATGTGTTCTCATCATACCATGCTTGCTCCTTTTATTTGACCTTACTGAACAATATTCTTTATTTACAAGTTTACTTTCCAGTCTCAAGCTCCTTGAAGACTGAGATAATATTTTACTGAAATAATTTTAGTAGGCACTAAGTAAATGTTTTTAAATAGTGAACTTATTCTCTGAACAACATTCAGGTTCCATAAAATTCTGTTCTCTGAATTAAGACCATGAATGAATTTATAATCTCATATGTTATACATATAAACTTAAAAGACACTGACCAAGGCAACAGTCTTGTTAAATATTCACATTAGTAATATATTAAGTACTGTATATAACATAGTACACATTTTACCATTCAGTTTTACTGAGCAAACACTTACAGGTTTTGGCTTCTCCCTTGAATTACATTTTTTCAAATGTTTTGCTAGTTGATCTTCATATACTGTGCTAAATTTGAAAAGAAAATATAAAATGAGACTTCTGACAATTATTGTTTCTATCACAGAAAACCCCTTATTTGATCCATACTTACTGTTTTGGATCTAAAGGACACAGGATTCTTTTCCGAGCATTTTCTTCCTAATGTGTTAAAAGGGATATATTTAGTTAAGTAAAATATCAGTTTTACTACTTATAGATACTAGATATAACTTTTGTGTATCTGCACTGTCAAAAAAAAGGTAAGAAAAGTTTAGAAGGACATAACGAAAAATTGGCAAAATCAGGTCATAGGGTTTAACAAAAACAAAATATCCAATGTAGCTAATATCTATATAAGAATAAAAACTGCTTTGGACAAACAAGTGTCCATGACTTCAAATAGGTTATAATAAAGGCCTATATATGCACAGAAATTTGAATCCAAGATGACATCTACTATAATATGCACTATTATTTTATGTACCACCAAGAAAGAAAAAAAGTTAACCATTTAACTAAAAACTGACAAAAATTTTATGTTTATCATATACAACATGATACACTGAAATATGTTTACCTTGCGGAATGGCTAAATTGAACTAATTAACATATGTATTATCTCATTTATCATTCCTGTGGAAAATACTACCCATTTAAATTATGACATATCACTGATTTTAAGAACCATCTTGATCTCTAAGTTGTAAAAATCTGAAAATAATTATTTTAGAAACAATGAAACACAGTATTTTAACAATTAGGTATGTGCCATATTCTACGGACTTCAACTTTTCAGTATAGCAGTTATATCCTTTCACTTTAAGTTACACAGATTTAACTATATGCACTGTGAAAAGAGGAAAATTAATAATCTTGGCAATTCTACTCCACATTCCATATGAATCTGTATGAACAGCATAAACAATAGTTAAACCACAGACCAGTTCAGGACTACTGAGATATATTTCCAGTTCTATCAGCTACCAGCTACATGACCTAAGTAGGCTTATTGCCTCATACAAAAGATAAGAATAATATCTTACCTACTAAGGTTGGTGAAAATTAGCGAGCTATTAGTTTTTTGTATTTTAACAAAAGGGATAAAGCTGCTTAGCATAGTGCTAGCCA
Source organism: Urocitellus parryii (assembly GCF_045843805.1). Classification (NCBI taxonomy): domain Eukaryota; kingdom Metazoa; phylum Chordata; class Mammalia; order Rodentia; family Sciuridae; genus Urocitellus; species Urocitellus parryii. The sequence goes on along the minus strand of NC_135541.1, from coordinate 84,217,886 downwards.
TAGAATAAACCCTGACCAAGGGCTTACTCTTTTTTTGTGTGTGTGGTACTGAGGATTCTGCTCAGGGACTTGAACATAATTAGGCCTTAACACTGAGCTACATTCCCAGTTAGATTAAATTTTGAGTGTCACTAAGTTGCCCAGATGGGTCTTGAATTTGGGATCCTCCTGCTTCAGCCTGGCTAGTGTTCATTCTTATGGACTTTTTTTCTCAATTTATTTTAGTTCTGATGTGCCTCTTAGCATGTTCATGAAAACTATGCACACTGAATTTTATGGGAAAAATTTTTGAAAATACTTTTATTCCTTATTTGTTAATTTAAAACTTAATTTCTGCCATGGGCTTGTCTACAGTCCCCACAACTTGGAAGGGTAAGGTGGGAAAATCATTGAGACCAGTTTGAGACCAGCCTGGGTAATTAAGATCCCTGTCAAAAAAACAAAAGAAACAAAACTTAACTTCCATGTAGGAAAAGTCTCTATTCTAACTTCCAAAGTCCAATCATAGAGGAAAGAATAAAAGCACCTTTTAAAACTTGTTGTTTGGATTTAGAAACGAGGTTTCTCAAACCTCAGCACTACTGACATTTTGGCTTGGATAATTTGTTTTTTGGAAGGGGGCTTTCTAGTGATTTGTAGGTTTAGCAGTGTCTCTGGACTCTACCCATTAGATGCCAGTTATACTTCCCAGTTGTGACAACCAAAATGTTTTCTGTCATTGCCAAGTGTCTTCTGGGGAACAAAATCATCCCCAGTTGAGAATCACTGGCTAAAAATGGGTTTAAGTAATGTCATCAGTGTCACTTTTAAAAAAAGATGAAGAGGAAAACATAATATTCCAATTACATCATGAACTACAGATTCAGGAGAATGGTTAACAATTCAAAACCCAGTGTTTGGAAAGTGTTTCCCCTGGTATTTTGCAGTCTTTCTCCAAGGAACTAATATCTACATGTAGTTCCTTTCTAAGAATAGCAATCACCTTGTAGATTTAGCCACATTCTAATACTATTACCATCTTCATTACTTTATAGATGTCTGGATACAGAGTGGGAACAAAATCTTTGTGCTCTGATAAATTTCATTCTTCAATCAAGGGTGTTTGCGGGCCCCCTAAAATCAGCCAATAAAATTACAGGAGGACTTCACAAGTAGTTTCCACAATAAGTCACATTTCCCATATTCCAAAACAAGAAAGTTCTTGTTTCAGTATGCTTCCCTTTAGGTAAATGTTACCAACCCAAAACAGGAAGTAGGCTGTGGCTATGAAATGTAGTTTTACACAAAGGGGCTCATCTGCACTGTATTTTTGACTAGAAGGATAAAATGTCAAAAATAAAATAATGGCAGGGGCTGGGGTTATAGCTCAGTAGTAGAGTGCTTGCCTGGTACTTGTGAGGTACTGGGTTGATCCTCAGCACCACATAAAAAATAAATAAATAAAACAAATAAAGATATTGTATCCATCTTTAAAAAAATAAAATGCAAATAATACTGGACTTTTAGAAGGCATGAAGCCAGATGCTAGTCTATTTGGTTTATTCTTTCTAATCCTATTGAATATGTTCTTTTTCTATCAGGATTCAGCTCCTCTTGTTCTTATTTTTATTTTCCTATTATATATATTATATACTTTATATGTCATATATAGTATATATTCTATATTATGTACTTACATATGCCATATATAGTATATACTATATATTATATTCTTATTTTATATATGCTTATATAATGCATACAAGCAAATATACATTGGTTGATAGTATATTTATATGAATATTGTATTATCAAACAAGATTGCACACTTTCTGCTTTCAGCTTTAAAAGGTCAATTCTTATATATTTTTAAATCATTCCCTCCCCATTCCAGCCAAGTAGTTCTAAGTTGCTGTCTAGAGATTGTAAGCCTAAATAAAAATTTTAAAAGTTTCTCTTTAGAGCATTTACAAGAAGTGGTTATCGTTCATGATACAACAATTAGAACACAACCAGCGAACTCTAGGAACTTCAATCGCTACTTTTTCTAAACTACCACTTCCCATCAGGAAGGCGGAGGGTGGACGGAGTTAAGGAGCAGCAGTTTGGGGCAAAACTAAAGTCTAGCATTCCCGAGGTAGGATCAAGATGAACGTGTCACAGCTCGCGTTTCACTTAGTAAAATAAAACAATGCTCATCACTAGGGCTCATCATCGCTCCACAAGTAGGTCAGAACTTCGTTTATTAAAGTAAAAGCTGGAGAATCCAGGGGACAGAAGCAGAAACCTGTCAAAGAGGGGAGGGGCCGGGTTCCAGCACCGACCGCTCCGGTAAACTTATTGTCGACTCTCAGAAGGTTAGGGCGATACCAGACCTCCGCGGCTCCAGCGTGTTCACCACAGAACCTTTTCCCGGCGGCCACCACCATTCTACAGAATCGCTTCTTCTTTTCCACATAGTAACTGCATCTACCCTCTGCTGGAAAGCCAGTAGCATGCGGTGTCCGCGCCGAATCCGCCATAATTCTGGGTGAGCTTCGGCAGCCAGCATCCGGCGCCCAGAGCAAAAGTTGTCACTTTCCTTTGGGTGGTTTTCCCTTAACAAGCATGGCGTCCTCGGGTCCGGCCACACAGGTAATCCTCGGAAACAGCGCCCCGCCCTCGTCCCTTCCGTAGCAAAACCGGAAGAGACTGATGGTGTCTGGTGAGGTCCAAACCTCCTTCGTTTTCCCTCTGTTTCTCCCCGCCTCCTCCGCGGGAGCCGAGCGCCAAACTCAAAACTCTGTCAGGACCCGCACGTCTTTCAGGCTACTACCGCGGGCCGGCCTGTTTGGCTTTTCCGCACAGCGGCCGGGGCAGGGGGTCCAACATGAGCCAAGTTCTGTTCCAGCAACTAGTTCCGCTGCAGATGAAATGCAAAGACTGCGAAGAAAGGTTAGGTCCGCGTCACCCAGTGTCGGCGGGTGGCGGTTGGGGTCGGGCCAATGGGGAAAATGGCGGCTTCGGCCGGTGGGTACCGGCTTGCGGCTGGGTGTCGGGCTGGCCCCTAGGAAACTTAGAGAGAACCCAGCGGGGACCTCCTGGTTTCGTCTTTCCCCGAGTTGGCTGTTACAGAGGGGACGAAAGGAAAGGGATGAGGAAATGGGAAACCGACTCACTTTGAGTATGTCAAAAATCCTAACTTCCGAATGGCACCGTGCAGATGGTAGGCTAGTGTTCATTTTTGGCAGGTAAGAGCTCTGGCCCAGAGAAATTAATTGACACCAGGGCTCACGGTGAGCTCGTGGCTGAGTCAGCCTGAGAACTTGGGCCTTGGCCTCCAGCCATTTTTTTCATTCTCCTTTGAAGCATACTGGGAATACATTTTTCAACTTCAACTAAAAATAAATAATTTCAGTGGTCTTATTCACATTACTCATAAAATTACTTTTAATTGATCAAAAACAATGAGAAAATCGGAAACTCAGCGAATTCACTCAAGAAATGTTGCCTCCATGTAAACACCTGGCAGAGAGCGGGGCATACATTGGTCTTAGTGTAGTTTACAGCCCAGTAGAGGAAAGACAGGCCAGCCTCTCAACTAAGTGCAAAATTGCAACGTTGACTAAGGTAGTGGTGCCACTAGACCCTAAATAGGCTGGACTAGAAGTCAGGAGATCTAATTTTTTTTCTTCATTACACCCACGGACTCTCTCTTAGCTTCTGTGAACATTGCTTCCTCATCTGTGACATTGATAGAGCATACTACCCACATAGTTGTTAATGAGGATCAAGTGGAAAATGTATGTTAAAAACTAAATGGCATAGAGTGTAGCATAAAATGACATTGATTTATTGAGTTGCCAGTAATGTTAAACTGTAGTATGTAATTAAGAATTGAATCTAAAATGAGTTGGCAAGCCAGACAGGAGATGGTACCAAAACCAAAGGTTCATATGGGAGATCTGTTATTTGGCTTGGTCATTCTTTGTCCTCTTCTTTTTTGGTTTTGAGGATGGAACCCGGGCTCTTGCTCATGTTAAGCACATGCTTTACCACTGAGCTATATAACAACAACCACCACCACCCCCTAGTTTTTTTTATTCTTTTGTTCTGCTAGTATGGTATCCACTAGCCACATCCAAACTGATGTGCTGTGTGAAATGCACACTGGATTTTGAAAACATGTTGTGTGGGGAAAAAAGAATGTAAACTTTCTCAGTTTTCATTTTGATAAAATGGCAATATTTGAGATATATTTGGCCAGATAAAATGCATTCTTAAGATTAGTTTACCTGCTTTTTAAAGCTTTTTAAAAATGTGGTTTCTAGAAAATTTAAATTATTACATACATTGCTCATATTTGTGACCTGCATTGTCGCAGATCTAATAGGACAACACTGTTCTACAATGATTATACAAAGAAAAAGGGATCATCATTTCTGGTTCCAACATTGAAACTCTTAGCTCTTTTCCTTCTGTACATTGTTATCTCAGTTTATCGTCTTAAAACATAATTTCAGCTTTTTCATTCTTCTTGTTAGTAATCTTTCATATAGTCTTAGGATCTGTAGCATAATTCAGCAAACTAAATAGTCAGTGAGACAGATGGGCCACTGTAAATAAAACTTTATTTGAACATAGCCATGTTTATTTGCTTACAAATTGTCTCTGGCTGATTTTTGCACAAGGGTAGAAATGAGTAATTGTACTATGGTGTCTTTTTTTTTGCAGGGGGATGATCGGAGATATTTCTCAGTGGCAGAGCAGTTGCCTAGCATTTGTGGGGCTCTGGGTTCTATTCACAGCATTGGTGGGGCAGGGGATGGGGAGAGGGAGGAACTGCAGGGAAGGAAAGAAAGAAATGTGTAATTGAGACAGAGACCCTGTAACCTGAAAAGCCTAAAATATTTACTCTCTGGCACTTTACAGAATAATTTACTATTCCTAACCTATAGAAGAACAACCTCTTAGATTTCTTTAATTATTCAAGGCCAGTCAACTCAACCAATAGATGCAAATGGCTACTATGTACCAGAAACTGTCCTAGGTGCTAAGGATAGAAATGCTCCCTTTTCCTTCACTCACTAAACAAACAAACAAACAAACAAAAAAACAATGATTGTTGTGCCCTCAAGGAACTCAGAGTTCAATTCGGGAAATCAAAAGATTTCCTTTAGAAAGGCAGCACAGCACAAGTATGGGCTCTGGAGCCAGATTGCCTTGGTTTAAATTCTAGTTTTGCCACTTATTCACTGTTTGATCTTGTACAATTTTTTTAAAAGCTTTTTTATGATATTTTGTGTTTGTGTGTATGTGTACTGAGGGTGTGAACCTAGGGCCTTACATATGCTAGGCCTGTGTTCCACCATTGTACTATACCCCTAGCCCTGATCTCATACAATTTATTTAACTTATCTGTGTCGAATTTTAAAATTCATGATAATAGTACCTATCTCATGGGATTATTATGAGGATGAAATGAGTTAATACATTTAAGGTGCTTAGAATAGTGCCTAGAGTATAATAAACATTCATTAAACTTTAGCTATTGATATAGTGTGAAGTCATAGAGAAGAAAGAAATTCAGTTAAGAATAGAGGTAATTAATGATCAGGGAACTCTGGAGGAAAATGATGTCAAGTTTTGAAGTCCATGATTTGTTACCAACCTGCTTTTCCAGTTTTCTTTCCTCAAAAAAAAAAAAAAATCCACTCTGGTATGTTAGTTATGAAAGAATTATTGTTATTTTCTGAATGTATCTCATACTCTCTCTATACCGTACTTTATTCCTGCTATTTTCTCTGCCTCAATGCTTTTTCTTTCATAATCTCCAAGGTGTATGTTAAATTCTTTCATTATAAGGATCTTTTAAAGTTGCCCAAGTTGAAAGTAATTATTCATTTTATTAGCATGGTGTACATGAGACATCTGAGTTCTAATTTAGTCTTTGCAATGTGGTTTGTGTTCTTCCATAAAAATTTTTTTAGAATGATTTAAACTATTTGTTAAAGTAGATAAGATTATTGTTGTTAAATAAGATATGTAAATTGTCTACCAGGTACTCAGTTAGTATTGGTAACCTTTCCCTTCTCAAGAATTCATAAAATATAATCAGAAGCAAATCTATGGAAAAGTGATTTAATCTGACCTCAATTTGAAAACATGGACCATGTTTGTTTCTGTTTGTATCCCTAGCACCAGGCATAGTAGCTGGCTAGAGTAGCTTTCATTTGTTTGGATTGAGAGGTTAGGATCACAGCTACTGGGTGACAGCAGTGGGCTAGAATCCAGTTCATCTAGTGTCTGAAGTTTAAGATGCTTTTTTAAATAAGAGAACACCTGTTCAAATCTACTACCTGGAGGATGTTATGTAGATTCATAGTATTCAGAGTGGGACACATACTGAGATAAGAAATACCTTCTATTGAGATTTTATTGATTTATTTTATATAGGTCTTTTGTCATTAACCATTATATAGAGAAAATAAGATTTGTGATTTCAGATAGATATTTCTGAAAGCTCAGATTTTCCTACAATTTTTTTTTTTGTATTGGGGATTGAACCTAGAGGCACTTTACTACTGAACCACAGCCACACCTCTTTTTTTTTTTTTTTTTTTTTTTATCTTTTATTTTGAGACAGGGTCTGCTGCTTAGAGTCTCACTGAGTTGCTGAGTGAGACCCTAACTTGCTATCCTCCTGCCTTAGCCACTCGAGTTGCTGGGATTACAGGCATGCACCCTGGTGTTTTCTCTACAAGATATTTCTATGGTGTTATCAAAGTAAACATGGAGAATGTTTAATTTATGGATCTTGCCTCCATTTTCCTTCCAACAACTAATACATATAGGCATTTTGAATATATGCAAGAATATAATTATATGATTGGTAAATTATCATATAAAGGACATTTTATTAAATAGATGTTTCTTGAATTTTTTTTCCTACAAATTATGAAGTCTGACATTGATTCTAAAACTGAAGCTGTAAAGCATAAAAAGTTGTCACAGTTCATATCACTATGGGAGTATGTTCTTGAATAAACTTAGAAAGATGAAAACCAAACATGACATAATGACATTGTAGAACTAAAAAAATCCTCACAAACCATCTAATTGAATTTGCTTGTCTTACAAATTAGGAAGTTGAAGTTTTTTTCCTCCCAAGAAAGCTTAATTTAAGTGAAATTGAAGTGGTATTCTGATGTGTTTCACATACATTGCTCTACAATACTAGAAAAATAGAAATACCATATTCTCATTTTAAAAGTAATTCTTTCTGTCTTTGTGGTGTAGATCAGTGCTGCTATTACTTTTCAGATAACAGTTAAGTGGTAACATTTAACTTCCTCATATAAACTAATATTTAGCATTTACTCATATTTTCAGTAAAAAACTTAACAAAAATGACACATTTTAAAGGAATATACAGTTACCAATTAGAGGATAAAATACCTAAGCAGTTGAATCTTAGAGAATCGTTTCCAAGTTTTCCCATTAATACTCGATTGCAATATGTATACTTTTTTTTTTCTGTAGTAGATAAGTAGTAGAATGTGGAAAAGTCTTAGTTTGTATATCTAAAAAACATGTATGTGTGCAGAAGAGTAGGGAGAATGTTATATTCTTCATTCTAATATTCATATTTCTTTTTTTTTTTTTAAAGAGGGAGAGAGAGAGAGAGAGAGAACTTTAATATTTATTTTTCAGTATTTGGCGGACATAGCATCTTTGTCTGTATGTGGTGCTGAGGATCGAACCCGGGCCGCACGCATGCCAGGCGAGCACGCTACCGCTTGAGCCACATCCCCAGCCCTAATATTCATATTTCAAGTTTTTTATTTTTAGTACTGGGGATTTAATCCAGGGGGTTCTTTATCACTGAGCCATGTCCCCAGTTCTTTCTTAATTTTTTTGAGAGACAGGGTCACAAAGTTGCTGAGGATGGCCTTGGCCTTTAACTTGTGATCCTCCTGCCTCAGCCTTCGGAGTCTCTCTGAGATTGTAGGTGTGTGCTACCCGGTCCAGCTACATTTTAAGTTTTTAAAATGTAATCTGTCATAAGTCAATTCGATCACTTGAAATCCTATTTTTTTTTTCTTAATGAAAAAAGATTTTACTAAATTGATGGTTTGTCTTTCAATAGATGGTATTTTGGAATCAGGGCAGTATGTTTATATACCAGAGTGGTATCAGGCGTATTTGTTATCCCATTTATCCTATCCCCCATGTTACAGGTGAGAAAAATTTAGCTTTAAAAGCTACTAGGTTACTTAGTAGAAGAACAACAATAACAAACTACAAATCCAGTGTGCTTTCTGAAAGTCCATTGGGCTGGGGATGTGGATGTAGAGTTCTTGCTTGGCATGCTCAAGGTAATAGGTTTAATCCTCAGCATAGCAAAATAAGTAAAAGGTCTTGTGAAGAGTCTTGTGGCTTTTAAGACTTAAAAGTAGTTAATACAAATGATGGTGATAACTTGTTTCATCTGAATGTTTCTAACTGTTGGCATTGTCTTTTCATATAGGAGAATAAATGTTAGAGTAAGCATTGAACTGCAATCAGTTTCTAATCCAGTTCATAGAAAGGTTAGTATTGCTTTTCAAAATGTGATAATTTCTGAATATTGTAGATAATTATTTTGTTTTTTCAAGAACGGGAGGTCTTCAGTTTTAGATCTTGCTTTTTAATTTTGGGCCATTTTGTAACTTTCAGTCTAAGATGGTGAAATCTACTGAGACAACTAGAATATAATTATATCATATATTTTTAAATCATACATGAAGAATTAGGGGTTGTGGTAACAATCTCCTTAGGTTTGCCCAGAACATTTAAAAGTTGCAAGGATATGTTCTGCTGCTTTAAAAAATTGGCATTTCATGCTATAAATGTGCGAACAGAATAAATTGAAGTACTAAAGAGAAGTTCTTGAATCTTTACTTTTTGAAGACAGGCACTTGGAACATTGGTTCCATCTGATCTTCAAAAGTAAGAGTCATTAACAGAGCTAAGGAAATAGACCAGAGGGCTAAGAAATACAGCATTTGCTTTCTCTGTTATAGCTTTCCCTGAACATATTTAGGACCTAAGTAGTAGCTTTTGTTTTTGTTTTGTTTAATAATATCTTGGAGTGAATTTCTAATATCTTGGAGTGAATTTCAAGAAGTACTTCAGTAGAAGCTGCTTAACAATGGGGCATTATAAGGCAGAGCAAATACCTGAATGATTAATTTTCCAGGGCGGAGATTATTGATTGCATTTTTGGTATTATTCCTTGTACCTGCTGAACCTCTTCATTTTCCTAGCTCTACTTATTAATGGCTTAGATTTTTTTAGGGCCCAGCAGTTCCTTGGTAGTCATGAATAGATTTTACTTCAAACTTATTCATAACATGAATGCTTAGTGCTTTATTAGTCCCTGCTCATCTTGTAGTTACACCATATTTTCCTTGCATACATAATTTTGATGTCTGTTTCTGTCAGCATTGGCTGCTATAATGCTCTGCCACACTGTAAATTTGATAACCTGGGAAGTAGCCTTTATGAAAGGAACACACTTTGTTAGAAAAATGAAGACAGATGGGTTAGCCAGCTGGAGTAGGAGAGAATAGACCCTTAATAAGAATACCTGGCAGTACGTCACCTGATACTTATCTTTTACCTGAGCCCCAGAAGCTCCTTCCTTCTCTTGGATGGATGATTATTCCTCTCTTCTGTTGATACACTTATTGCTTATGAAATACCAGGTTTAAGGAAATTTAAGGAAAGCAAAATATAATTGAATGCAGTACGTTCAGTGGTAAAGAGTATTTTTGCCATTATGCCATAGTGCAGTAAAGACTCATCTAAATTTCCCTATGCCTCTGATAGGATTATATTCCTAAACTTTCAATTCCTAGTTTTTAATTTACTTTTACAGACCTCTCTAAGGCTTTCAAGTAGCAGAATATCTACTCCTGTTTAAGATTCTAAGTCTCTAAAGAACAATAAAAAATAAACAGCACCAGAAAACAAAGTTAACTAAAGTAATCATGGTAATATGTTGATCTTACTGGATAATTTTCCTTTCAAGAGGGAAGATCTTCTGAAAACATTTTTTTTTTTAAATCTTCTTTTTAGGATTTGGTTATTCGTCTGACTGATGATACAGATCCATTTTTTCTGTATAATCTTATTATATCTGAGGAAGATTTTCAAAGGTAAGTAATTTTTTTTCTGTTCTTATATTTAAAACTAGGAATAAGTTTCTCAGTTATATGAATGTATTTGTACTATTCTGTTTGAAACATACCTACTTAGAACTTTTAGTTATTCTGGGAATACTGGATTGTTTGTTGTACACTTGAAACACTCAGGGGTCACTCCAGGGGAACTGGGCTGCATGAAATAACCACACAAGAGACAGAAATACCTTTTTCTTTGGGGATGCTGTGACGGCTCCTCTGACCTTAAGGGTCTGCAGAAGGAGAGAGAGAAAGCAAGTGCTAACCCCTTTTATTGAGGAGAAGCCATTCAAATGAGGCAAAGGGGTCTGGTTTTAAGGGGCTGAGTCTAGCTTCATGATGTCTGCTGTCAGCAGGTTGACTGACATCTAGGAAGGCCACACCCAAAGGCAGGGGACACACAAAGGGCGTTTCCAAGGAACATTCTATCCCAAACAGGGCAAGGGGTAATATCACAAAGGAACAAGTGAGCATAGCTCAACCCATGGGGCTGTAGGAAGACACGCCCATCCAGGGAGACACATTTATGTTTTCTTTACCTTCAAGATCTGGCTACCGTCTTCAGTTACTTAAAAGCAACCAGATCACAGGGTGACCTACAGTGCCTCAGCTGATCAGGAGGGGAAGCAAACGCTGGTTACATGCTATGTCGGCCTCCCACACTTGATTAAGGATGTCTTTGAAAATAAATATTCATAGAATATCAGAAGTCTACATATAACAGCTCAGAAATTTCTAGCTTTGACTAAATTTCTTTACTTTTTTCTCTCATTAAGTAAATTCTATAAAATATAAAATTCCCTAGCTTAGTTCTTGATTATAATAGGTGTTTAGTAAAGAAAAAATCTTTTAGGGTATTAATTATATAAAAGATAGTAATTAAATTTTTTAAAAAATTCTTTTCCTGTTTCTTATATAGTTTAAAATTCCAGCAAGGTCTTCTGGTAGACTTCTTAGCTTTCCCACAAAAATTTATAGATCTCCTTCAACAGTGTACTCAAGAACATGTTAAAGAAATTCCAAGGTAAGTTGCATGAGAATACTATATTATTAAACAAGATAGATGCCTTTGAAAGATGAGCTGATGGCAAAATATTTCCATGAATTCTAAGTAACCCTATTTGTTTTAAAACTGGAGTAGGGATCCACTAAATTTCAAACTTTAAGGAGTCTTGATTAAAATCAGAAATATTTAACTATTAATTCTCATGTTTTGACAAAACCACTGAAGTTATCTAAAATATAGTGTCAAGTATTTGCTTTTTACTGATCTTGGAAAACAAGAAATATAAGATTCAGTATGTACATGTTCATATCTGGGGTGCTAATGCCTAAGCCATTTGCCATCAACCTTATATTGGTTTCATCAATTGATGATTTTTCAGTCATTTATTTCTATAGGAACAACAAAATGATGCTTTTCTAAATCTATCATTTCTACGCTGGTATAATTCTTCTATCAACTTTGTCTTATCAAGCAGGGCTATTTGATGACTTTGCAAGTTCATATAAGAAAACATAAATGCTTGATTCATACTTTTAAATTGTTAGCTTTCATAGTTAGGAGCTCGTAAACTGTTTACTCCTGTGGCATTCAATGAATTTTTGGTTTTAGGTTTTGCTTTCTGCCTTCTCACTATGAACTCAAGGACTTTTATATATTTACTGTGTTTTGTCAACCTTTCTCACCCCAACACCCCAACTTATCTTTTACCAGTAGGAGTCCTTTTACATTAGCCCCTATGATTTCAATGTGCTCTCTTTTCTGGTCTTTCTAAGAAGAGGAGCTTCATTATTTCATTAGTTTGTTATAATGGGACATTTTCTTTTTAAAGGTTTTTGCTACAGTTAGTTTCTCCAGCAGCTATTTTGGATAATTCACCTGCATTTTTAAATGTGATAGAGACAAATCCTTTTAAGCATCTTACACATCTCTCACTAAAACTCTTACCTGGAAATGATGTGGAAATAAAGAAATTCCTAGCAGGTTGTTTGAAATGTAGTAAGGTAAGTTTTTCTTTTAAACTAGTTTTCAAAGTATTTTGATAAATCACTAAAGAGCTGCATTGCCCTTATTTTTTGTTTCTGAATAAAGGTTTGTTGTATGTAATGAACTTAGTTTGTTGTTTTTCATTTAGTTGAGGTACGGCAAGTATAGAACTAGACCAGAAATTGAGAAACTTAGGTCCCAAGATTTTTACTAGTGTTCTATAACCTTAGGCAGGCTACCTAAAACACTTGTGTCATGATTCCATCAGTGGTATATATCTATGAGAATATCTACTCTATCTAGCTCTTCTTAAATGAGATTATATATATTAAAGTGTCTTGAATATTAAAAAATGTAATAAGATATATAGCACAAGAAAAATCATAGTGTTGCCACTTGAGAGTTTTTAGAAATTTTTTTACATTAAATGTTATACATCAGTGCATTTCCACTGTAAATGGTGCATAGATCATCTGGGGATCTTGTTAAAATGCAGATTCTGATTTAGAAAATCTGAGATTTTTGTGTATCTAACAAGCTCTTAGGATGATGCCGGTACTTATTTTACTATACTTTGAGTAGCAAGGCTACAAATGATTGAATTATATTATAAACTGCACTATTTTATTTTTATAAATAGGAAGAAATATTATCATTGACACAATCACTAGATGATGTTACTAGACAACTGAACTTGACACAAAAGGTAATTCATATTTCATTTTGAAAGTCAAAATGTCTTTGTAAGTCAGTCAGATATTGATTCTTAATTGCTTCTTGAATTAAGTCCATGCTTTATATTTTCTTTCAAAGTATTTTACCATTGAATTTCCCCTGCTTTTTGCTACCTTTCACCTACTAATTTCCTTAATGTCATGCTTTCTCCTTTACTTAATTCCACTAAAAACTTCTATCATCTCCAATATGACATGCTTTCTGTAATTCTTCATGAAATAAGATATTTAGTTTCTATCATATATTAGTTCTTTTCTCTCCTTTTATTCACCTCATTTCTTTGACTTAAAATGGCTTTTCAGTTCCTATGTTCTAAACCTTCTTCCCTTATGGTTAGAATTAATCCCTCTGCTGGGCTTCATCTCATTTCAGTTGTAGCTACTGCATTTTTGCCATTGGTCCTTTAAATTGACACATTTTCCCCAAATTACCTGATAAGCTGCATGGCTTCAGGCAGAAAATACTGGGGATCATGTTACTGCATTGCATGTGTAAGAAATTAACTCCACTTTATGACTTGAGTGTTCCACCTAGGTTGCTTTACTTCTTAATACCAGAATGCTTCTGGAGATTAAACCCAAGGGCACTCTACCACTGAGCTACATTTCCAGCCCTTTTTATTTTAAGACAGGGTTTGCTAAGTTGCCCAGTCTCGCCTTGAACTTTCAGTCTTTCTCTTTCAAGTTTTCCCAGTAGCTGAGTTTACAGGAGTGTGCCACCATTCCAGGCTAAGTGCTAGATATAATTAAAAGTTTAATTAAAGATAATTAAGCTTAATTTTGGACCACTTGAGCTCTAAAATTCCTTTTATTCTAATCTTGATTCCCTCAAATATAAAACATCAAATATAAAAATATAAAAAAGGTTTGAGTATGTCTTAACAAGTTGAAATTTCACTTTCTTTAATACCCTTTTAAGTATTGCTGTGTGTTATTCAGAAGTGTAAAATATTCGGGAGATTATCTTAATATTTTGTACCAAATTCTAATATAGACATTATCAGAAAAAATACAAGAATTAGAAAAGTTACGGAATGAATGGGAATCACACACAGCATCATTGACAAATAAGCATTCTCAGGAACTGACGAATGAGAAGGAAAAGGCTTTACAGGTAAGAATATTAGAAGTAACTGGAAAAATAAATTTTTATTGCTGTAGATTTTGTTAATTATAAAAGTAATAAATGCTTGCTTTAAATTGTTCAAGCATTATGAAGTATATAAAAATTGAAAGTTTATCTTTCAAACTTATACTAAAAGATAATTTATAAACATTTTGATGTGATTTTTCTGAACTTTTCTCTGCATGTGTAAATAATATGTGACTTATAAATATTTGTTTATACTAATGCAAATTATAATTATAGATATATGTGCACACATGGTGAGTTTAATTTTGTTTTGTACTATTAAAGTCTTATTAGATAAAAAGATTATAGCCTTTTTCACTTTGCATAAGATAATTCTATCAGTTCAGATATTACTTTTTAGTGGCCGCATAGTATTCATCGAATATAATGTTATCTACTTACTGGGGGATATATAACTGCTTTGATATTTTGGCTATTACGAACAATAGTGCATTGGACATTCTTTGTTGAGATTGCAATATAGCTATATAAAATATTGAGGAATACTGTAAATTTGCCACTCAAAAAAGTCATACTAAATATAATCCCTAAGATAATTATTTCATTATTATTATTATTATTATTAACCTTCTTATTTGAAACCTGATAGGTATCACGGAAGTACTTTGTTATGATTTACATTTCTTAGATTTAGAGGGAATATAAGCAACCTTTAACATGACTTTTTTTTTTTTTTTTTTTAAAGAGAGAGTGAGAGAGGAGAGAGAGAGAGAGAGAGAGAGAGAATTTTTTTTAATATTTATTTTTTAGTTCTTGGCGGACACAACATCTTTGTTGGTATGTGGTGCTGAGGATCGAACCCGGGCCGCACGCATGCCAGGCGAGCGCGCTACGGCTTGAGCCACATCCCCAGCCCCTGTTTTATAGCTTTTTTAATACTAAAATTTTTTATTCACTTTACCAGATGTTTGCACTTGGGTACAGATGATTTTTTTTATGTGTAACTTTCACCAAAATTAAGATTTGGAAAATTGTACTACCCGTCTAGGTTCCCCCATGTGCTTTCCTGACTTATATAATACTCTTGTAGGAGGTCATCACTTGTCTGACTTCTGTCATTATTGGTTAGTTTTACCTGTTCATACTTATTTCTCATGCTTTTAAAAAACAATATATACTGGGTTGGGTTTGTGGCTCAGTGATAGCGCATTCGTTTGGCATGCGTGAGGCACTGGGTTTGATCCTCAGCACCACATAAAAATAAATAAATAAAGGTATTGTGTCCATCTACAACTAAAAAAATATTTAAAAGAAAGCAATATGTGAGTTGTCTTAATTGTTTTTACAATGATTTCTTTATATTAATAGTAGATTTTCTGTGAGGAAAGTCCTAGCAACAAGTAGAATCGCCCTTCTTTTATGTATTATTATTATTTAAAAAAAATTTAGTTATACATGGACACAATATTTTTATTTTGTTTATTTATTTTTACGTGGTGCTAAGGGTTGAACCCACTGAGCCACAGCCCCAGTCCTGTATTATTTTCTTGATCCTACTTATTTACTTTTCTTTTTCATAGAATTTTCTATTAATGTTTGTTTTTCGATTCTTATAAATCCATCCCCCAAATAATTTTCTGCATCTGATGTTCTCCTAAAACTACTGTGTGCCCTAAGACTATATAGGATAGTCTTTTAATTTGTTCTAATTAGTTATACATGACAGAATACATTTTGACACATTGTACACAAATGGAGCACAACTTCTCATTCCTCTGGCTGTGCATGGTGCAGAATCACACTGGTTGTGTAATCATACATGTATATAGGGTAATAATGTCCATTTCATTCCACCATCTTTCCCACCCCCTTTCCCTCCCTCCCTCCCCTCTGTCCAATCCAAAGTTCCTCCATTGTTCCCTACTTACCCCCCATAAGATATTCTTTTGACATATATGCTTCTACCTGTACAAATTATCCCTTTTTCATTGGGTTTTATTATTTTCCTGAAGCTATCCTGCCAAAGATTAGTCTTCCAGAATGGAAATGATTTTTCTTATTTTTTTTTCTAAAAAGTTCAAATGATTCAGAAGTAAACAAATATATACTTTGTAATCTTATCACTCATTCTTTTTCTTTCTTTAGAAAAGGACCACAATAAAATCATTATTTGTACTGCACTTGTCCTCTATTGATTGTCTTTAATGTCTTCATAGGCTTATTCTAGTTTTTTTTTCATGATTACTTGTTCAGTATTTTACATGATGGTATTTTCATTTTTATATGGACTCCTTCTGGTTTTTATGTCATTTGCCCTTTCTCTCCAAAAATGAGGGACTCCCTAAAGTAGTAATTGTAAGAGTCTCAGAATATTTTATGAAAGAGGAGTTTTCCTGCACTACTGATAAGAATTTGAATGGGAACAAGTTTTCTGGAATGTTATTTTTTATTTTTATTTTGGTACTGGAGATTGAACCCATGGGTGCTTTACCAGTGAGCTCCATCTTCAGCCCTTTTTATTTTTTTGAGACAGGTGTTACTAAGTTGCCAAATTGCTGAGGCTACCCTTGAACTTGCTAACCTCCTGCATCTCTGGGATTACATTCATGAGCCTCCACACCTGGCCAGTCTTGTAACTTTATTAGTTTTTTGTTTTGTTTTGTTTATATTCTCCAATCTGTAATTTGATTATGAGAAACTAATTTTGATTTTGGATTTCAGATCTGTGATTAATACAGTTTTACTTGTAATTGTGAAAAACTGGGAACTAAAGTGTCTATATTGGAGCAGGGGTTAGGTGAATTATCAGTAGCCATGGCATGAAATATTTTCAAAGGGAGAACATGTAAATTGTACAGGAATAAAAAATATGGTTAAATTGTGTACATGTCTTGATTTTGTTTCATAAATTTGAATATGTATATTGTGCATAAATGTGGGATGTTAATATGAATATATAAATGACAAGAAAGGAATATTCCTAAATTTTTAAGAATGACTCCTTGTATAGGATTATATGTTATCTGTAATACCCAATGTGCCTTTAAGAATGTATATATCTTTCAAAATAAAAAAAATATGCTTTCTTTTTAAAAAGATTTTTGAATTTGATAGTGTTCATTAATAGATAGTGTGGTATGATTGGAACAGGCATTAGAGATTGCATCATTACAACTATGTTCACATTTTATAGTTGATAAAATGTAACTGCTGACTATGAGATTGGACCAGTGATTAAACCTGGCCATTTTTACAGTTACAGATATTTTTCCATTATAAAACATATATATATATATATATATATATATATATATATATATATATATATACATACATACATACATATACACATACACACACTGATTGTTAAGAACTGAAACAATACTGTGGTGCTTTAAGCAAGAACAATGTTCTTATGTACTAGTTTTTCTTTAGTGCAAATATGTTCATACTAGATATACATTTTTTTGTTTTCTTTTTTTACTTAATCATATATCATTCTTCCCTTAACTTAATGATCATTACTTCCAAACATGTGAGTTTAAGAGAAGTAGAAATTCTGAACAAGATCACAATGGTAGATTTGCTTTTATTGGTGTACTTTCTCCTTCTTGAAAACCATAATTGAAAATAGACCTTTTTAAAAACAGGAAACCTAATAACTTTAAAGAAGAAATTGGGGTTATTTTTCTTCAAATCTTTACATATATTTGTGATTTTTTTTCATTTATTTTTATTCAATAATAGGTACAGGTTCAATATCAACAGCAGCATGAACAACAGAAAAAAGATTTAGAAATCCTCCATCAACGAAATATCCACCAGCTACAGAACAGATTGTCAGAGTTAGAGGCACTTAATAAAGACCTAACTGAAAGGAAATATAAAGGAGACTCCAGTATTAGAGAACTTAAAGCAAAACTTTCTGGTGTTGAAGAGGTATGTTGGCTTCTACCCCTGCATCCTAATTTAAAAGAGTGTTTTAATTTGGTCACTTTATTTTAATTTGGTTACTTATATTACTTGTGTGGATGGGGTTCTCTGGATGTACCGCAAAGATCTTTTATAGTGTTAGGATAATCATTTCAAATAAATGCAAAATGACTGAAATTTGATAAAAAGAGCTAACTCAGACAGAATTGAGGTAGGCTTGGATATCTTTAGTTAGGACCTAGAGGAGCAGTTCTTTGGCACATCTTTCTGATTTTTCAGTATATATTTTTTAAAAAAGATTTTTTTAGTTGTTGATGGACAAAATACCTTTATTTTATTTGTTTTTATTTTTATGTGGTGCTAGGGATCGAACCCAGTGCCTCATATATGCTAGGCAAGTGCTCTACCACTGAGCCACAGCCCCGGCCCCAATTTTTCAGTATATTTTTAATAGTAGTGTCTTTATCTCATGGGGTATTCAGTGTGACAGGGCTAATTCTTTCCTTCAGCCTACATAATATATCAGACAATTATATGAGGCTTAGTGTTCTGTAATAGTAGTGATAATGGTAAAGGTAATAATAGTTAATGTTTACCAAGTATTTAATATGTGATGGTTACTACTTGAGTGCTTTGTGTACCTTCACTCAATTCTTAAAATTCTTTTGGTGCTGTTATTATCCCTGTTTTATAAGTTACAGAGGGGTTAAGTAACTTACCTAAGGAAGAATGAGCATTGAAATCCATGTATTATTTGCCTATCTTTGGTACTACTTTGTTCTTTCAAGCACCAATTTTTTTAAAATTTTTTTTTGCATGCTACACATTGAACTCAGGGCATCAGACATGCTAGGCAAAGACTCTTTATCACTGAGCTACATTCCCAGCCCCTCAGAGAAGTAAAATCTTGGCTGTCATAGCATATTTGTTGATGTTTTGGCACAGATGATAGTTTCTTACCTAGCATTATTATACATTATTATCACATGAGTTATCAGAAAGTATATGTAGTTTTTTTTTTGTTATTATTGTTTTTTTTTTTTTTTTTTTTTTTGAGATAGGGTCTCACTATGTTGCCCAGGCTGGTCTTCAGTGCCTTATCTCAAATGATCCTTTGGCCTCAGCTTCCCAAATAGCTAGGGCTTGAGGTATACACCACTGTGCTTGGCTTGTAGATATTTTTTTATACCTCTTATTTCTTTCTTTTTAATATGGTGCTGGGGATTGAACCCAGGGCCTTGTGCATGCAAGGCAAGCACTCTACCAACTGAGCTATATCTCCAGCCCCTGGCTTGTAGATATCTTTAGTTTATTATATTTAAAAGCAAAGAGAACCAGACTTAATTTCAGTAGTCAGTTATGCCAAGAAGCTCTAAAGATTTACTGATTTTATGTTCAGATCCTGATAAGAGTTCTGCCTTGACAATAGATGTCCAGTTATTTTCGCCTACAGCCTTTGACCTTTTATGCTAGTTAGTAAAACATTTCATACTTCATGCACGGTGCACTGGGAGTCTAATTGCTTCATTATAATGCTATATAATTTTTTCTATCTCAGACCTGAAATTGGATAGTATATTAATAATCTTCATTATGTTGTTTTTTTTAATATGATCCAAACCAAAGTATTTCTTCCAAGATTTGCAAAATGCTTACAAATTATGAGGCTTGGGAACTTTTTTTTTTAATCTCTGAGTATTCAGTTACCTAATTATTTAAAACTACATTTTTAGATATTAATACTCTTAACTAATAATTACTACTATCTGAGTATCTACTTTGTGCCAGTCAATGTGTTAGGCAATTTATATAAGGATTCTTGTGAAGATTAAATGAAATAATTTACGAAGCGTTTGTTTATAATTTCTGTTTTATAAATGAGAGAATGGAGACTTAGGGTGGTTAAGTTATTCCCAAGATCACACTATAGGTAAGCCCCAGTTTGAGTTCAAATTGATCTGATGTCAAAGTTTGTGCTCCTAAAACCATCATAGTATAATACAATAAAATTATCTTTTAGGACTGGGGGTATGGCCCAGCAGTAGAGTGCTTTCCTGGCATGTGCAAAGACCTGTGCTCCATCCACAGCATCACACACAAAAAAAGTCTTTAAAATTTTTGTTAGAAACTGTAACTAAGAATACTACATAGTAGATTTTTGTGTACTAGCTACAATCAGGTTGATATTAGCTGATTGAGAAGTGGTCTGTAGATTTTTAAAAAATCTACTTCTAATGATTATCATTTGCCTATTTTTGTTTTAGAGTGTGAACAAACAGAAAGTCCAGAAACATTATTTATTGAGGTGAAAAGATATTTGTAATATGGGGAGAATGTAGATCATAAAATTGAGTAGGGGATGTGACTGGATAGTAGAGTGCTTGCCTTACATCCATGAAGCCCTGGGTTCAATCCCTGGCACCAGAAAAACTACTGAGCAGTATGAGCTTTTTTTTTTTTTTTGAGGAGGGGGGATAAAAGCACCATAAGCAACAGAGAAAAATACTAACTCATAGCTGTCACCCGTGCTACTTTTAAAACGAGTTGGGAAGATATCACAATACTCTTGTTAAATGTTTTTAAAAGTTGTAGTAATTTATTTATAAATTGGGATTTTTTTTTACTTTGATATTATAGAATTACTCATGTATTTTATTATAATCATATAGCAAGTCTATAATTCATATATACCATTGGAGATTTTTATGTCTTTTAAAGAAAATATCTATTAAAATTTTAAAATTATTAAGTACATTTTTGATATTTTCAATATCTTAATTATGTTTAAAACATAATTATTACCAGACTAGCCAGTTTCCTTTTTGTCATAATGTGTAATTTCTGTTTTTCTACCCTTAGGAGCTGCAACGAACTAAGCAAGAAGTCCTTTCTTTGCAAAGAGAGAATTCTACATTAGATGCTGAATGCCATGAGAAAGAAAAGCATATTAATCAGCTACAAACAAAAGTGGCAGTTTTAGAACAAGAAATCAAGGATAAAGACCAACTTGTTTTAAGAACAAAAGAAGCATTTGATACAATCCAGGAACAAAAGGTCTTTAAATTTTTTCTAAAGAAATTGATGAGCACATTTAGAGTGATGCTTTATCGACAAACATAAATGCCCTAATTATTCATGTCTTTAAAAAAAAAATCAGGTGGCTTTAGAAGAAAGTGGTGAGAAGAATCAGGTACAACTGGGAAAACTTGAAACTACGATAAAATCATTATCAGCAGAACTTCTGAAGGTCTGTTTTAAAAATTAATAGAATGTTGATAGTTTGTTGGATTGTAGAGATTTACATATGAAGCTCTTTTACAGGCAAATGAAATTATCAAGAAGTTACAAGGAGATTTGAAAACCTTAATGGGCAAATTGAAACTGAAGAATACAGTTACTGTTCAGCAAGAAAAACTCTTGGCTGAGAAGGAGGAAAAATTACAAAAGGAACAAAAGGAACTACAAGATGTTGGACAGTCTCTTCGAGTTAAGGAGCAAGAGGTAATTAATATTTTTTTGTTACTATTTTGTTTACAAAATATAGTAAACTTCTTCAGATACTATTTTTAAAATTTCTGTTTTGTTATAGTAGAGAATGGGCTTTGGCCTTATTTCATTTATTCTTCTTAAACATAAAAACACATCTACATTCAACAGATGTTAATAACCTATTTCAGTTTGAAAAGTTAGTTATAACTCAGATATCTTAATTGCTCATTTATGATCAGAATATATGGGTAGTTATTATGTGTGTGAGTTTATGTATATACACACATACACCTAAATATTTGATTACATAGTTTAGCTAATTCCTTTATTCTCATTTAATAGTATTAGTATTAATCACTTAGTTTAGTAATAGTTTCTTCAACTTTTATTTTAACCTTTATTTTGTTTGACTTACTATGAGGATTGACGTTTCAGGTATGCAAATTACAAGAACAATTAGAAGCTACAGTTCAAAAACTTGAGGAAAGCAAAGAGCTTCTAAAAAATAATGAAAAGTGTAAGTATATTATATTTTTATGTAAATGAGTTTTGTTTTATTCTTAAGCTGGAAATTTTATTTGAATTTATTAAAATATAGGTAAATTCAGATTGTGCTTTGTATGAAAATTTCTGCTTTAAATAAAGCTTAATGTCTTTGCTGTAGTAAATTATATTATCTGGTGCCTATAAAACAATTATTGTTAAAACAAAAACTGTATTATGTGTCAGTGACCCAAAACTAATGGTGTTGAAAATATTGCCTGTAATTTACTGTTTAGATTCCTCACTACTCTTTTTTTAAAATTGCTGTTAACCTAATAGTGGTAACATGAATTATTTGAATTATAAGATTTTTTTTTCATTAGCATTTTCTCAGTTGGTAGAACTGGGTATCATACATAAAATTGTGAACTTTAATAAAACTGTAAGATACCATTTTAGAAGCAAAACCTCTTAAGATAGAGGAGCAGAAATATGTGCTTCTTAGAGTAAGAGAATAAAATAAGAATCTGATTGTAAAAGTTTAGATGAACCAATGTTGTTCAACTGTGATGTCAGTTGTAAAAACTTAAAAAGCTTAAGGTATTTAAACATTTAAAATGATTAGAAAACTAAAAACTGTCAAGTTTTTTTTACCTTTTTGTTTTCTAAGTAATCACATGGTTAAATAAAGAACTAAACGAAAATCAGCTAGTGAGAAAGCAAGATGTGTTGGGACCTTCTACCACTCCTCCTGCACATTCTAGCAACAACACAATCAGAAGTGGAATTTCTCCTAACCTGAATGTGGTAAGGTATTAGTGACTTTCCTGAACAGAAGTATTCCCAGTTTGTTAGAAATCTCTGTGACTTAAGATGCTGGCACTAACACAGTCTGAAGTCCTACTTGAAGAACAGTATAAGCTGCCCTTGGAAGTGGGACATAGGCATACTTGCTCTTAACAAAGAGGCTGTATTTCAAGGGCACACTTCTTTGTAAGATTTCACTGGGTACAGCAATCATTTTTGAACGTACCAAAGTAATGCCAGATATGCTAAAAACTTTAAAACATGTATACATGGACACACCCTCAAAGCATTTAGATGACTTTAAGAAGAAAAAAATTCAGGGTTTGTGTTCAAGTGTGCAACTATAATGAAAAAAACTCAACTGAATTCTAGCTGCAAAAGAAAAAAGTGGGGGCAGGGATGAGAAAAGAAGGTTCTGTTAGGCTTATCATCTCTAGAGGCTAGAATAAACTCTTGAAATATAAGCTTTCTAGTTTCCAGAATTGGGTCATTTGCTTTTTCTGGGCAAGGAATAAGAGGGGAGAATAAGAAAAGCAGCTCTTTATATACAAAAGGTGTCTCAGTATTATCATGTGGCTAGGTCTTGGTGCTACTAGAAACTTGCCTAATACTCATAAGTAAGCCTTAGGCTCTCCTGTTGAACACAATTTCACAGAATATCAACATCAGACAAGGTCACTCTATACACATGATGAATCAAGACAAAATGAGAATACTTTGTAAATCATGTCCACATAGATTAAAATATCTACATTGCTAAACCACAAAGATGGTCAAGCATCGTTGAATCCTGGCTAACATGAATGACTGTTACTTTTTGAACCAGTTATAGCTTTAGCCTTCATGCATTCCCCCTCCTTTATTAGGTGGGATTTATTTAGGTATCCAGTCATACATTTTTCCTTACTTCCTAATAGCATCGAATCCATAGCAAATTTCCACTTTCCTAAACTTTCACTTAAATTGCCCGATGTGCCTGGATCCAATAAATAAATCCTTTTTAGCACACTGTTTCTGAAACTCCCCATGATTCCTAAAGGTCTGCAGTTTCCTTCATTTCAAGGAGTTAATAAATATAGTTTTTATACCTTTGGGTGTTTTTCTGGTGCTCTCTGACTGGAGGGCATTGGCAGAAAACATAAAACATAAAATTCAAATAAGCATTTGAATTTTATTTATTATTATTATTTTTTTGGTACCACTGAGCCACAACCGCAGCCCTGTTTTGTATTTTATTTAGGGACAGGGTTGTTTAGTGTCTCGCTTTTGCTGAGGCTGGCTTTTTCCCAATCCTCGTGACTCAGCCTCCCAAGCTGCTGGGATTACAAGCATGTACCACTGTACCTGGCACCTATTTGAATTTTTAATCCACTCTGATAAATTGTATTTAGCGTCTAAAACAGAAAAAGGATTGCTGTTAAATTGGGAAATGGCGCATAAGGAAGTACCTGGACCTGAATTACAAACTTGAAAAAAATTCGTAGGCTTAACCTGAATGACTGAAGATAAATAACTGTGAGAAGGATGTTTATGTTGTATAGCCACTGGTGTACACAGTTGCTTTTTGATTATTATTTTTATTGTGTGTTGCATGGAATTGAACCCCGGGCCTCAAGCATGCTAAGCTAATGCTCTCCCACAGAGCTACAGAGTTGCTTCTCAAGATTTGTGTTTCAAGTGACCTTTTAAAAAATTAGCTTTTTTTCTCATGTCTGTTGTTTAATGGTGATGCTACCATATAGAAGATTAGTGGAAAGTAAATAATTGCCTCAGTTACCCTATTTAAGAATATTAATCTTGTTTTTACTCAGTTTGGAAGCAAATTATTATTTTATCCCTGATGGGCTATTGATTTATGACTCACTGTCCTTCCTAATACCTTCCATGTCAGGAAACCTGGAGTGATCCAAGACAGTTCAGTTCAGTGGTTTATTTTTTGTGGGGGAATGATGGGGGTGGGGATTTAATGATGGGGATACTGGGGATTTAACTCAGGGACGCTTTACCACTGGGCTATATCCCCAGATGGTCCATTAAGTTGCTGAGGTTCTCACAAAGTTGCTGAGGCTGGCCCCAAATGTGCAATCCTCCTAACTTAGTCTCTCCAGTTGCTGAGATTTATAGGCATGTGCAACTGTGCCTGGCCAGTAGGATTTTTGTTTTAATTTAGTTTGAAGCAGAGTTTTATGGTGTCATGATAAAATTGGCCTCAGAGATAGCACTCTTTTTTTTTTAATATTTTTTTAGTTGTAGACTGACATACCTTTATTTTATTTATTTGTTTTTATGTGGTGCTAAGGATTGAACCCAGTGCCTCACATATGTAAGGCAAACGCTCTACCAACTAAGCTACAACCCCAGCCCAAGACAGCACTCTTAACTATAACTAGCAGACAATAATGCCTCCTGGATAAGAGAAACTATTTGGAATTATTTGTTATCCTTAATCATTTTCTTGTTTTTATTTTTAGGTTGATAGTAGGCTGACTTACCCAAGCTGTGGGATTCCTTATCCTGTCTCCTCTGCATTTGCATTCCAGAATACTTTTCCTCATCTGTTATCTACCAAAAATACCATCCACCCAGTTTCAGGACCAAAGGTAGCCAAATTAACTAATACTTTTCTTTTCTTTTTTTTTTACAAAAATACAGGAACTTATTTGCATATAATTCTTTCACCTTTTTAAAAGTTCACTTACTGTTTGGTTATTTGCGAATTAAGTAATGTATTAGATGAATATATTACTAAATATCTAATATGTATTATTACCAGAAATATATATATATATAGGTTTTTTATTTTTTAATTTTAATTTGTTATATATGACAACAGAATGCATTTCAATTCATATTACACATATAGAGCACAATTTTTTATACCTCTGGTTGTACACAAAGTAGAGTCACACCATTTGTGTCTTCATACATATACTTAGGAATGCATTGTGTATTTTTTGAACCCACTGTAATTTGGCTCTTTAAATTACATCAATCTGTTGAATTCAATTCTGCTGAAACTTATTACCTACTCAATCTTTCTATTTTTATTCATTTTTCTACTTAAATTTATAAGCCTAAGTAGGATTATTGAGTTCATACTATTGGTATGTTGGATGTGGTAAGATTTTTGGATTCTATTGCTAGATTTTAAGGGTTCATAGGGCAGGCTTATAGCAAATTCTGTAGTCTAGCAAAATTATCTCAAATAGTATATGATGAGCAATCCTTCCAACCCTTTATTTATTTGCTAAAGCTTTTTTCTGCCAACTTGAGTTCTTTATCTTTGTTTTAGGATGTCATACGACATGATAAACTAATGTCTTAGATTTATATATTGTTTTCATATATATTATTTTATTTTATTTTCATGATAATTTAATCTGACCAGATTAGTCATTTATTTTATTTTCATTTCTAACTTCAGGTCCAAATTAATTTTTTTCCTAAATCATATATGACAGGAATATTTTATAGAACTTAGGAGTTGAGCCCAGAGAGGTAGTACACACCTATAATCCCGACTACTCTAGAGGCTAATGCAGGAGGATTGCAAGTTGTAGAACAGCCTGGACAACTTGATGAGACTAAGTAAAATTAAAAAGGATTGGAGATACAGCTCAGTGCTTGCGTAGCATTTGTAAGGCTCTGGACTCAATTCCCAGTATTAAAAAAATACGTTTAGAACATTCAATCTGATATTATAGATTCTATCAAATTACCTGGGTTGCTCTAAAAAGTTGACTGTTGTTTAGGCTTTTTTGTCTTCTTAGCCATAGCTTTATTGGTTATCATATGGAGCTATTAAGAATTCTCTATGAAATAGGAATTAAACCTGAGTTTTTATGCTTAGACTACTATTATGTATTTAGATAATTGGCTCTTCTTGCATTGCTTTTTAAGGTGAATTAGATATGTAGATATGTGTATTCTAAGGAATACTACCGTTTCTATAATAAATATCAGTGTATTCAAGTGTGGTTGCATTTTGGGATTATTTTTTCTTGAGAATTATGATTGCGTTCACAGTTGACTTTTATTTTATTTTTTTAAATTTTAAACAACTTTCCAGGAAAATATTTTCAAATGAGGAGAACTACTATAGACAGTTGCCTAGTTGGATGTTGAGCCATATCCCCAACCCCCTTTTTTGTGTGTGTTTTATGTAGATATATGGTCTCACTGACTTGCTTATGACCTCACTAAGTTGCTGATACTGTCTTTGAACTCATGATCCTCCTGCCTCAGCCTCCTGAGCTGCTATTTCAGTCTATATATTCATATATTACTCTCCAGTACTGTCTTTGTACATATGTATTTGTGGCCTTGCACAGATTTGTAGGATCAATTCTTAGAAGTAACTGGGTTGAAAGCATTTTTGCCTCTATGGTAACTGAAATAAAATCTTATTGTGATATTAATATTTCCCTGATTATTAAAGTGAGGAAGTTGCTTTTACATGTTTATGGGTGGTTTCCTACTCTATAAAATTCTGGTTCATTTCTTTTGTTCATTTTCCACTTGGGATATTTAACATTTATAAATTGACTTTGTAGGTAGTCTTTACATATTCGGGAAACAAGTCTGTTCTTGCTTTTATGTATTAACTATTTCCCAATTTTTGGTTTGTCTGTTTACTTTCTTCTATGCTTCATTTTTAAAAAAGCTTTTTTAAAGGTATAGTTTACATACCATGTAGGTCTCTCATGTAAGATACAGTTCAGTAATGTAAATCTGTTTATAGAATTGTGAAACAATTCAGTACTGTTTTAGAACATTGACATTATCCTAGAGGGTTACTTTGGGTCTGTTTGCAGTTAATCCACACTTTCACCCCCAGCTCTGGGCATCTACTAATATGCTTTCTATTTCTAAAAAATTGCCTTTTTTTTTTCCATGTGAATAGTCTTATAATTTGTAGGGTTTTTGTATTTTGTTTTTAGTGTCTCTTTCAATTAGTGTAATATGTTTGAGAGTCATCCAGGTTTCAGAGTTTATGAATGTACTTCATTTTGTTTAATTGCCAGGTGGTATTCCTTGATATGGATATACCACAGTTTATCCATTCATCAGTTGATGGATGGATGTTTGTGGTGTTTTCAGTTTTGGGATTATAAATGAAGCTGCCATGAACACTTGTTTATAGTCTTTTATGTTTGTTAGAAATAAAAACCCAGGGGGCTGACTCAAGCTGTAGCGCGATCGTCTGGCATGCATGTGTGCGGCCCGGGTTCAATCCTTAGCACCACATACAAAGATGTTGTGTCCGCCGAAAACTAAAAAATAAACATTAAAAAATTCTCTCTGTCTCTCTCTCTCTTTAAAAAAAAAAAAAAATAGAAATAAAAACCCAGGAATGGCATGGCTTATGGTATGTGAAGTTTTTTTTTTGTTGTTGTTGTTGTTTGTTTATTTATTTTTATATGGTGCTGAGGATCGAACCCAGTACCTCACATGAGCAAAGCAAGTGCTCTGCAACTAAGCCACGACCCCAGCCCTTGTATGTTTGATTTTTAAGAAGCTACCAAACTTTTCCAAAGTGATTTTACTCTTACTACCAACAGTCTGAGAGTTCAGGTTTTTTTTTGTATCCTTCCCATATTTGGTATGCTCAGTTGTTTAATTTTAGTCATTCTAGTAGGTGCATAGAAATATATCATTGTGACTTTAATTTTTATTTGCCTAAAAGTTAATGAAATTGAATATCCTTTCATGTGTTCATTTGATTTGAGTAACTATTTTAGTTAGAATCTTTAACTTTAGAATCTTTAGAATCTCCTGTCCATTTTTAAACAAGCGTGTTTGCCTTTTTATTTAGTTACACCTTCTTTATATATTCTGGACACATGTTCTTTATCAGGTATATTATTTGTAAGTATTTTCTCTTGGTCTGTGGCTTCCCTTTTCATTTTTCTTCTTGCTTTTCTTTTTCTTGTCTTTCCTGGGGATTGAACCTAGGAGTGCTTTACCACTGAGCTATATCCCCTTTCTTTTCCATTTTTTATTTTGAGACAGGGTCTCTCTAAGTTTCTATGACTGACCTCTGTCATTCATTTCTGCATTTGTGTCTGTGTCTAATTCCAGGCAGTTGAAAGTAAAAGCAGAAAAAAAGTAAGAGGATTTACCTTAAGCTCATGAAACCACAGTACCTTTTTATTTTGATACCGGGATTGAACATTGAACCTAGAGGCATTTAATCACTGAGCCACATCCCTAGCCCTTTTTATGTTTTAATTTTGAGACAGGGTCTCACTAAGTTCTGAGGTTGGCTTTGAACTTGGTGATCCTCTTGCCTCAGCCTCCCACGTTGCTGGGATTACAGGTGTATGCTAGCTACCTCAACACCTTTGATCAGACTTCCCCTCCTTCGGAGTTTCAGGTGTCTGCCCAGTCTCTGCTACTGTTTCCATTACCTACGTTGTTTTTGCTTCCGACTGGGGCAAGAGAAAACAGAAAAGAATGAGATTTTCCTCACTGTCCTTTACCCTTAGGAGGTCCCTTTTTCATGTCTCAGAGTGGAAAGAAGAATCTACCTTGATAGTAATAGTGTACTCTTTCTAAAGGTTATTATCTAGATGAAGTAACATTTTGTGTACTTTTACATTTGCCAGTCTGGGTCTTTATATTTAAGTTGGATTTCTTTTAGATAATCAATAATTGCCTCCTATATTTTTCCATTCTGATTCTTAGACAATTTAAATTTTACTTTATATAATGATGTCTTGTCATCTTGCTATTTGTTTTCTACATGTCCGTATATTTCTTGTCTCCTTTTCCTACTTTTGCTGCCCTCTTTCCAATTTGCATTTTATTTTTTTTTCATTTTATATCTACTGTTGACCTTGTTTTATTTTCTTTCTGTTTGCTTAGTTTTCAACATACATTTTTATCTTACCATAATCTACCTTTAAATAATATACTACTTGCCATATAAAACAAGAACTTTACAGTAATTGCATTTTCTCTTTTCCAACCTTCTGCTTATGCTGTTGTCCTAAAATTTTACTTCTTCATTTGCTGTGAATCTCAACTTTGTTTTTTGCTTTCTCTTTTCTTTAATCTGGGGGTGATTACCACTGACTGACATCCCCCACCTTTTTATTTTTTATTTTGAGACAGGGTCTTATTGAATACCAAGGCTGGCCTCAAACTTGCACTGCTCCTTCAGCCTCCTGAGTAACTTGAATTACAGGCATGCACCACAGCACCCAGCTCAATTTCTTTTAAAGAAATTAAACCAATGAAGAAAAGTCTTCTTGGTTTACTTGTTCATATGTTATTCATATGACCTTTTTCCCCCCTTGTACTAGAGATTGAACCCAGGCCTAATTCATGTTAGGTAAGTACTCTACCACTAAGCTCTGTCCCCTCCACTTATACAGTCTTTGTATAGAGTTTTTATGTAGCTCTACGTTTTCATTTGCTTTTATTTTCTTTTCTCTTCAATACTCCAAGATCTCTTATGTTATAGATCTTTAACATTCCTTTTGTTATTTAATTAATTTATTTATTTTAATTAGGTATATATAATAGAATGCATTTTGATTCATTGTACACAATTACACTACAACTTTTCATTTCTCTGGTTGTACACCATATAGCGTTGCACAGTATGTGCAGTCATATAAGTACCTAGGGTAATTATGTGCATCTTATTTCACCAACTTTCCTGCTCCCATGCCCCCTCCCCATCCCTCCCTCTCCTTTGCCTCATCAAAGCTCCTCCATTTTTCCCTTGTGTCCCCCACCCCCAACACACACATTATGGATCACCGTCTACTTCTAAGAGAAAACATTCAGCATTTGTTTTTTGGGGATTGGCTTACTTTACTTAGTATGATATTCTCCAACTCCATCTTTTACTTGCAAATGCCAAACTTTTATTTTCTTTTAATGCTGAGTAATATTCCATTGTATATATACCACAGAATCTTTATCTGTTAATCTATTGAAGGGCATCTAGGTTGGTTCCACAGTTTAGCTATTGTGAATTTTGCTACTATAAACATTGATGTGACTGTGTCCCTGTAGTATGCTGTTTTTAAGTCCTTTGAGAGTGGGATAGCTGGGTCAAATGGTGATTCCATTCCAAGTTTTCTAAGGAATCTCAATAGTGCTTTCCAGGTTGGTTGCATCAATTTGCAGTCCCACAAGCAATGTGTGTGATTCCATGTATGCCCTTTCCCCCTACATCCTCGCAAATATTTATTGTTGTCTGTATTCTTAATAACTGTCACTTTGGCATGAGATGAAATCTTACAGTAGTTTTGATTTGCATTTCTCTAATTACTAGAGATGTTGAACATTTTTTTCATATATTTGTTGATTGAACGTATATCTTCTTCTGAGAAATGTCTGTTCAGCAATTTAGCCCACTTATTGATTGGGTTGTTTGTTTTTTTGGTGTTAAATGTTCTAAGTTCTTTATATATTCTGGAGATTAGTGCTCTATCTGACCTGCCTGTGGCAAAAATTTGCTCCCATGATGTAGGCTGTCTCTTCACCTCACAGATTGTTTATTTTGCTGAGAAGAAGCTTTTTAGTTTGAAACCATCCCACTCATTAATTCTTGATTTTATTTCTTGTATTTTAAGAGTCTTGTTAAGGAAGTTGGGGCCTAATTCGATGTGAGGAAGATTTGGGCCTACTTTTTCTCTGTTAGGCACAGGGTCTCTGGTCTAATTTCTAGGTCCTTGATCCACTTTGAGTTGAGTTTTGTGCATGGTGAGAGATAGGGATTTATTTTCATTTTACTGCATTTGGATTTACAGTTCTAGTATCTTTTGTTGAAGATGCTATCCTTTCTCCAGAGTATGTTTTTGGCTCCCTTGTCTAGTATGAGATAACTGTATTTATGTGGGTTTGTTTCTGTGTCTTCTTTTATGTACCATTGATCTACATGTCTATTTTGGTGCCAATACCATGCTAATTTTGTTACTATAGCTTTTTAGAATAGTTTAAGATCTGGTATTATGATTCCTCCTGCTTCACTCTTCTTGCTAAGGATTGCTTTGGCTATTTTGGGTCTCTTGGTTTTCCAAATGACTTTCATGATTGTTTATTCTATTTCTATAAGGAATGATGATGGGATTTTAATTGGGATCACACTGAATTTGTATAGCTCTTTGAATAGTATAGCCATTTTGACAATATTAATTTTGCCTATCCAAGAGTATGGGAGATCTTTCCATCTTCTAAAGTATTCTTCAGTTTCTTTTTTTAGTGTTCTGTAGTTTTCATTGTAGAGGTTTTTCACGTCTTGTTGATTCCCAAGTATTTTATGAGGCTATTGCGAGTGGGGTAGTTTTTCTAATTTCTCTTTCAGAGGATTCATCACTCATGTATAGAAATGCAATTGATTATGGGTATTGATTTTATATCCTGCTACTTTGCTGAATTCATTAATTCTAGAAGTTTTCTGGTGGAGTTTTTTGGATCCTCTAAAGATAGACTCATGTCGTCAGCAAATAATGGTAATTTGAGGCCTTCTTTTCCTATTTGTATCCCTTTAATTTCTTTCGTCTAATTGCTGTGGCTAGAGTTTCAAGGACTTTGTTGAATAGAAGTGGTGAAAGAGGGCATCCCTGTCTTTCAGTTTTTAGAGGGAATGCTTCTAATTTTTCTCCATTTAGAATGATGTTGGCCTTGGGTTTAGCATAGAAAGCTTTTAGTGTAGAAAGTTGAGGTATGTTCCTACTATCCCTAGTTTTTCTAGTGTTTTGAACATGAAAGGATGCTGTATTTTGTCAAATGCTTTCTCTGCATCAATTGATATAATCATATAATTCTATCTTAAGTCTATTGATATGAATAATTATATTTATTGATTTCTGTATGTTGAACCAACCTTGCATCACTGGAATGAACCCCACTTGATCATGGTGCACTATTTTTTAAAATATGTTTTTGTTTGTGATTTGCCAGAATTTTATTGAGAATTTTTGCATCAATGTTCATCAGGAATATTGGTCTGAAACTTTCTTTCCCTCATGTATCTCTGCCTTGTTTTGATATCAGGATGATACTAGCTTCGTAGGATGAATTTGGAAGGGTTCCTGTCTTTTCTATTTCATGAAATAATTTGAGGAGTATTGATATTAATTCTTTGTAGGGGGGCTGGGGATGTGGCTTAAGCAGTAGCGCGCTCGCCTGGCATGCGTGCGGCCTGGGTTCGATCCTCGATCCTCAGCACCACATACAAACAAAGATGTTATGTCCGCTGAAAACTAAAAAAAATAAATATTAAAAAAAAAATTCTTCGTAGGTTTTATCAAACTCAGAATCCATCTGGTCCCAGGCTTTTCTTGGTAGACTTTTGATGGCGTCTTCTATTTCCTTGCTTGAAATCAATCTGTTTAAATTGTGTATGTCCTCTTGATTCAGTCTGGGTTGATCATATGCCTCTAGAAATTTGCTGGTATCTTCGAGGTTTTCTATTTTACTGGAGTATAGATTTTCAAAATAGTTTCTAATTATCTTCTGTATTTCAGTAGTGTTTGTTGTGATATTTCCTTTTCCTCACAATTTTAGTTTTCATCACAAATTTGAGTTTTCTCTCTCCTTTTTGTCGGGATGACTAAGAGTTTGTCGATTTTATTTATTTTTTCAAAGAACCAGCTTTTTATTTTGTTAATTTTTTGAATTGTATCTTTTGTTTCAATTTCATTGATTTCCACCCTGATTTTAATTATTTTTTGTCTTCTACTTTTGGGGTTGGTTTGTTCTTTTTATAGAGTTAGGAGATGTAATGTCAGATTGCTTATTTGTTGATTTTTTTCTTTTTTTAATGAATGAGCTTAATTCAATGAACTTTCCTCTTAGCACTGCTTTCATAGTGTTCCAGAGATTTTGATAATTTGTATTGGAGTTATGGTTGTCCTCTAAGTATTTTTTAATCTCCTTTTTGATGTCTTTTACAATCCATTGTTCGTTCAGTAGCATATTGTTTAGTCTTCAGGTATCTCTCTTTATTTTTATCATTGATTTCTAATTTCATTCCATATGGTCTGTTAGAATGCAGGGTAGTATCTATTTTTTTGTATTAGCTAAGGCTTGCTTTGTGGCATAACATATGATATATTTTGGAGAAGGATCCATGTGTGCTGCTGAGAAGAAAGTATATTATTCACTCTTTGGATGGAATAATCTATACATGTTTGTTAAGTCCAAGTTATTGATTGTATTATTGAGTTTTATAGTTTCTTTGTTTAGTTTTTGTTTGGAAGATCTATTCAGTGGTGAGAGAGGTATATTGAAGTCACCCAGTATTATTGTGTTGTGGTCTTTTTTGTTCTTGTATTTGAGAAGAGTTTGTTTGGCATACATAGATGCCCCATTGTGTGGGGCATAGATATTTATGATTATTATGTCTTGTCGATATATGTTCCCTTAAGCAGTATGAAATGTCCTTCTTTATCCCTTTTCACTAGCTTTGGTTTGAAGTCCACTTTATCTGATATGAGGATGGAAACCCCTGCTTGTTTATATGGTCCATGTGAGTGGTATATATTTTTTCCCATCCTTTCACCTTCAGTGTGTGGATGTCTTCCTGTGAAATGATTCTCTTGAAGCCAACATATTGTTGGGTCTTTTTATATTTTTAATCCAATCTGTTAGTCTGTTTTTTGATTGATGAGTTTAGGCTATTTACATTCAGGGTTATTATTGAAATATGATTTGTATTTCTGGACATTTTGGTTTATTTTTGGTTTTAAACTTGACTTGGTTTCTCCTTTGATTGGCCTTTCCTTTAGTGTAGTTCCTCCCTTTTGCTGATTTTTATTGTTGTTTTTCATTTCCTCCTCCTGGAATATTTTGCTGAGGATGCTCTATAGTGCAGGCTTTGATCTTTAATTTTTCTTACAGTGCAGGTCTACGGGTAATTAATTCTTCCTATTTTTGTCTCAGAATATCTTTATTTTTGCTTCATTTTCTCAGAATATTGAATACTAGGTTGGAAAAGAGTTTCTTTTTTCATTTCTGCATTTTGAATAGGTCGTTCCATTGTTGCTTGGATGGAAAACTCCTGGCAAGATGCCAGGAGTCATCTTTATCACATTTTTCTATAAAGAATATATTTTTTTTGTCTCTAAATGCTTTTAAGATTTTTTAATTGATTTTTAACAACTTAATTATGATGTGCCTTCGTGTAGTACATGTATATTATTATTATTATTATTATTTTGTGTGTGTGTGTGTGTGTGTGTGTGTGTGTGTGTGTGTGTGTATGGTGCTGGGGATTGAACCCAGGGCCTTGGGCATGCAAGGCAAGCACTCCATCAACTGAGATATATACCCATCCCCATGTATATTATTATTATTTTTAAATTTTTAAAAATATTTTTATGTAGTGCTGAGGATTGAACCCAGTGCCTCACATGTTCGAGGCAAGTGCTCTACCACTGAGCTACAGCACCAACCCATCACAGCTCAATCTTAACACTCACACCAGTACCCCCTGGAGTCTCATCAGAGAGTGCCACCTCTGAGTGGCATCAAGGGACCCCCAAGGAGCTTCTTGGTCCCAGATGATCTCTTGATCATCTCCCTCTGTATATTCTGCCGGAGATGCTGTGGAGATTGGCACTCTGTGATCACAGGCTTAGAAAGAAAAGAGCCCTTCTCCAGCAGGTGACAGGGAAATGTTGGTGTTGAAGTCATGAGTGGGCCCAGGTCTCCAACACCGGTTTCCATAGACAGTGAGGTCTTCTTCACATTTCCCTTTCTAACTTGGCTGCCAAGAAACCAAGAGCTGTTCTTGATCTATCAACCTTGATTTTTAAAACCATTTGTCCCTTCTTTGTACCTTGTGGGTCTTTATCGCTGCCTACCTACTTCTTGGTTTACTAACTTAAGACGCCTTAAAGTTCAGCAACAGTGGAGCTGCACCTGACTGCACTTGTGTCGTTACCCTGGGCTACAGGCAGCTGCTCTGCAGGGCTGAGGTGCCAGTGTGCGGATCATAGATCCATGGGGGCGGCGGGGGGGAGGGGAGGCGGAAAAGGGTCTATTTATGACCCCATCCAATGGCATATGGCCTAGGACTCCTTACATGCTGTTCCCAAGGGCCACCCTGGGTCAGTGGCTACCACATTGGTCAGGATCTGTGGTCATGTTGTGTGATGAGGATCTCTGCTGCAGAGGAGCTGAGCCAGGGCCAAACACTGCCTGGGGAGCAGCAAGGAGCCCCAAACTGCAAGTAGGTGAGACCCTGGTGGCAAGACCCTTGGGTCTCTTCTAATCCAAGAGTCTAGGGGCTCTGTGGTGACAGGTGACGAGGAGTCTGCAGGCCAGGCTCGCCCAGGCTAGGAATGGCCACAGGCTATGACTTGCCTTGGGAGAAAGATCTGTGCTTCTGCCAGGGCTTCACCCAGCAAGGCTACCTTACATCCTGGTGCTCACAGGTGTG
The DNA here is from genome assembly GCF_045843805.1 of Urocitellus parryii. Lineage (NCBI taxonomy): Eukaryota > Metazoa > Chordata > Mammalia > Rodentia > Sciuridae > Urocitellus > Urocitellus parryii. The sequence goes on along the minus strand of NC_135541.1, from coordinate 84,181,768 downwards.
CATGCACACGGTACTTCGATCCTGACCCAAGCGTTGGTGACCAGAATCAGTCACCAAGGTTTGGGGAACAGCTCACTTCTATAGCTGAAGTGGCTTGAAGGGTGGGTTTGGAGCACCCGAAGGTAGCTGCCTCTGTGGCTGGGTACACCCAGCCCCATATATATTATTATTCACTTAGAATATTTTGAAGTTTTTCAGTTGGTAGGTTTATAATTTTTATAAGTTTAGGGAATTCTAGTCATTATTCTTTTTTAATTTTTTTTTTCCTGTTCTCTCTTGTTTTGGTACTGTTGTTATACATGGTTGATCACATGATATCCCATTGAGATTGCCCCTTAATTTCATTTTTATTTGCTTAATTTTATAGCTTCTAATAATTGTGTCCTAAAGTTTACTAATCTTTTGCAAGTGCTGTTAATCTGTCCTGTGAGATATTGATTTTGTTTTAGTTTTTAATTTTTAAAAAATTTTTAGTTACACATATTAATTGTACAGATTGATGAGATTCACTGGAATGTGTCCATTCGTGCATACACTGTTCATTAATCATGCCCGTCCACCCTTTTTCTATCTACCCACTCTCACCCTCTTCCCAATAACTACTAATCCTCCTCTACTTTCAGGTCAACCTTTTTTTTTTTTTTTTTTTTTTGAGGGAGAGAGAATTTTTAATATTTATTTATTTTTTTGGTTTTCGGCAGACACAACATCTTTGTTTTTGTATGTGGCTGAGGATCGAACCGGGCCGCATGCATGCCAGACGAGCGCGCTACCGCTTGAGCCACATCCCCAGCCCCTTGAGCCACATCCTCAGCCCTGAATATTTGTATTTGTATTTCTGATTCTCGCTTTAAAAATTTAGCATGATGTCCTCCAGTTCTATCAATTTTCTGCAGATAACTGAATTTGTTGGTTTTTTTTGGTGCCGTGGATTGAATGCAGGGACACTTGACCACTGAGCCACATCCCCAGCCCTATTTTGTATTTTATTTGGAGACAGGGTCTCACTGAGTTGCTTAGGACCTCACTTTTGCTGAGGCTGGCCTTGAACTCGAAATTCTCCTGTCTCAGCCTCCCAAGCCTCTGGGATTACAGGTGTGTACCACTGTGCCTGGCTGAGAAGTTTGTCTCAGTCACTCTGTTGAACCAGATTTGGTTTGTGAGACAGCTTCCTGTTGAGCCAGTGTAGAGGAATATCTGTGGGGTCTTAGAGATGGGAGTATGCAAGGATTTCTGACCTTCAATGCAGTCCAAATTCAGACAGTATGTTCCTTCTCAAGATGGCTCCTGACTATAGCATCCTGGGGTTCCCTGGGAGATAATATGAAAAGCTAGTTTCCTGTGTTCTATTTAGGCAGCAAGGCCTATAAACGTTGTGAAGCTTTCTATTAGCTAGGATTGCCAGTTATTAGCTAGGATTGGGGAGACTCCCTCAAGTGCCATTATATTTTATTTCTCTATTATATTGTCCCAGGACTTTGGTTTTTATAAGGTTTCCATTTTTCTTCTGTTGAATTCCTGTGATTTTCTTTGATCACTCATCTCAATTTGCAGCTAATACACTTGTGGCTTTGATTATTATTTGTGGAAGAATAGGTAATGAGTCCTGGGTGCCTCTTTCATTATGAAAATCTTACCATTCCTGAGAAATTTATTTCAGATTCTGAATGTTTCATTTCTAGAATTTCCACTTCACTCTCATATTTTCATTTTTTCTCACACTTTGAATTTTCATTAAATTCTTATATGGGCTACTTAGATTTGTATGATTGTCCTGTAATTTCTGTCATTTCTGGATTTGTTTCTGTAGACTGGTTTTTCCTTGTGGTTATAACTTACATGTTCCTTCTTATTGTCATTTCTAGTAATTTTTGATAGTAGTGGAACACTATTAATGTTACATTATTGATTATCTCTTATTTAAAGTGTTATCTTTAAAGAATTGAAGGCATTTAAATTACTTGTGGGTCAACTTGATCTCATGAAGGTTTGTTTGTTTTTTTCCTTTTGCTTTTACTGTGGAGCATCTAAAGTACTTTCTACTCAAGGATAGTTTGGCCCTGTAACATTTTATGGTACTCTACTGAAGTCTTGGTATCTCTGCTTTTGAACCTTAGAAATTGTTCAGCTTAAAATGTCCGTTTTTAGTTTTCCATCACTGTGAAAAAATACTTGAGAGAGATCAACTCAAAAGAAGGAAACGTTTATTTTGGCTCACATTTTAGAGATTTCTTTTAAGGCCACTTGGTCCTGTCACTTAGGGCCTGTGGTGAGGCAGAGAACATCATGGCAAGAGAACACATGGTAGAACAAAGCTGTTCTCCTCATGGTGGCCAGGAAACAAAGAAAGAGAAAGGGGCCAGGTTCCCAGTATCCCCTTCAAGGGCAAGCTCCCAGTGAACTCCTTCCACTAGGTCCCTTCTCCTAAAGATTATTATCTCTCAATAGCTCCATGAACTGAGGACTAAGCCATCAGCCTTTAGGGAACATTTAAGATTCAAATCATAGCAGGCAGCCTTGTGGAATTTTACCCTGTGCATGAGCCTTATCCTCAGCAGATTCAAGCAAACCCCTGCAGATTCCCAGAGCTCATTCGAGGTATAGCTCTTTTCAGTAGAATTCTGTTTTGTAACCTCCAGCTATCTAGCCGTCTAAACTCATGATATCGGTCTCCTGAGTTTAGGAGTTATTCTCCTTCTCCATTTGCACCAGGAAAGTTAAAAAGCTGAGTCAATTTTAGGGATCATTCTTTACTCAGAGATCACAGCACTGTTTGTCTATGAGAGAATATTCTTTTCATCTATTTTGTTAAGTTCTTTAGTTTATGGTTGGTGGCTAGAAGCTGTGTGATCTATGGGTTCCCTTTTTTAATCCTTTCCCTCTTATTACATATTTATTGTTCTATAGGAAATGTTAGAATCTGTCTTTTTAAAAAAAAAAAAATCCTGTCTTTTTGTAATGCTGTTAAGTGTGGATTAATGTAGGAAAAACTAATTATCTTTTTCTGAATGCTGATAGCCACAACAACAACAACAACAACAAACGCTTATATTTTTATGGTCTAGATTTATCAGGGAAAAAGTACAGTCACTCATCTCTGTATAGAACTTGTCTCAGTTTTTACTAAATTAGTTAAATGAGATGTTTTTCCTCTTTACAGGTTCAGTTTAACTTGCAGTTTACAAAACCAAATATATCACTAGGAGATGTTCAGTCAGGAGCAACCATTAATGTGCCTTGCTCAACTGATAAGGAAAAGTAAGTATTTATTGACATAAAATTTATTGTTTGTAGTTTTGAATGAATTTTTAATCAATGATGGCCCCCTATTTTATCTGAGGCCTTTTAAGATGCTTGAGTCACTTTGAACTATGAAAAGTGCTTTCTCATATGTATTTGCAAGCTGTGGGATAGGCATATAATAGACATAAAAGAGATTTTCTTACACAAATGAAGATTGCTTTCTTATGTATTCTTGGGCATGTACACAGGAATCTTTAATTCCGCTAAAGTCAGTTGTTTTTGTTTTTCTTGTGTGGTTTTGTTTGTCCTGGGTGCTCTTCATTTTTCTGATTTACTGCTTCTGGTATAATCTAAGAAACTAACTGGTTAATCTACTAGAATTACATAGTGAATAAAAGTAAAAAGGTTCGTAATTTTGACCACTAGGTTACCTAAAAAAATTGAGCACTAGTTTATGGTTTGTGTTTTGCCTGCTCAGAGATTCCTTCCTTATTTTTTAGGTTTTACACAGTACATTTTTGAATCAGTGACATGTGGCTTAATAAATCAACTCTTCCATGCATATCTTTTTCTCTAGATAGTCTTCATGTTTGCAGTTTTTTAAAACAAAATAATTATGGTGCTTTATTTACTTCAGATTTAGTGTTTGTAAAACCTGCTTGTTAACATTCATCATGAGCTATCCACTATTCCAATATATTGCAAACTCAGTTACTAACATAGTACACTAAGGGTTCTTTTTTTTTAATATTTTTTTTTTTAGTTGTTGATAGACCTCTATTTTATCTATTTATATGTGGTGCTGAAACTCGAACCCAGTGCCTCACACATGGCAGGCAAAGTGCGCTACCACTGAGCCATAGCACCAAACCTCACTAAGGGATCGTATCCCAGTTGTCACCAGGATGAATATTAAAATAGTTAATGAAGATCAGAATTGTGTGAGTTTTTGATAATGTATGTATTTATTATATCTAATTTTACACTTGCTCACAAGGCAGAGCAGCTGGAATTCATATTAATGGTAGAAAACCATAATGTTTGTATATTTAATTCATCAATTACACTGAGAGCAACTTTACTAGCAGAAAACATGAGTCATTCACAATATCAAACATCATCTGACAATAAAATTGAGACTGTTCAGTGATTTTCATTTTTTTGTTTAGAAGTGGTTTGTTGTTTTATTTGTTGTCAGCTAATAAAAAGTGGCAATGAGTATTAAAGAAAAAAATTAAGTTAAAATTGAAAAAATAAACCTAGAAAACTTTATTTTCTACACATTGGGAAAAGACTATCATTTAATTTTAAGGATTTATTATTTTGTAAGATCCTTTAAATTCTGACTAAAACTATACTACTGGGGCAATACTATCAAAATTTTAGAAGGAATGCATGGTAGAAAGGGGCAAAAATACCAAAATATCTCCCCCCGCCTTTTTTTTTTTTTTTTGAAATTTCTCTACCACTAGCCTTGAAGTGCTTTTGGTTAAAGGAAAATGAAATCTTAATTTATTTTAAATAGCATGAGATAGTAATTAAGTAATTAAATGATTCTCAAGGCATGTACATATTTATTTTATTTCTAATATCTGTCACTTGTGTGCTTTTACAAAATTTTATGGTGCTCATAGGATTATTTTTATTTTGCTCACAGTCCTTATTCCAGCTCTTAGTTTATTATAATTTACTCATTAGGAACAGGGATACTTTGATTATATACAGATAAATTATATTTTTTAAGAAACAGTAAAGAGGGGCTGGGGATGTGGCTCCAGCGGGAGCGCGCTCGCCTGGCATGCGTGCGGCCTGGGTTCGATCCTCAGCACCACATACCAACAAAGATGTTGTGTCCGCCGAGAACTAAAAAAAAAATAAATATTAAAAATTCTCTATCTCTCTCTCTCCTCTCTCACTCTCTCCTTAAAAAAAAAAAAACAGTAAAGAATGTATTCTGAACCATAGCCATAAATTACAACTCAGTTTCATTTTTTTTGTGTATGTGATGCTAGATATTAAATCCAGGGTTTTTCACAAGCTAGCAAGTCTCTACCACTGAGCTATAACTCCAGCCCAGTTATGTATATAGTACAGGCTAAGTATCCTTTATCCAAAATGCTTGGAAACTTGAAGTTTTCTAATTTCAGAATTTTGGGGGTTTTGAAATATTTGCTATACACAATGAGGTATCTTGGGGACAGGACCCAATGTAAATACAGAATTCATTGTTTCTTAATTTATGATGGCCTGAAGGTAATTCTATGTGGCATTTTTAGTCTGTTTTGACTGTGACTCATCACAGGAAGTTAGAATTTTTCATTGGTAACATCATGTCAGTGCTCAAAAAATTTCAAATTTTGAGATTCTTCAGAGTTTTGGATTAGGGATGCTAAACTTGTTTGTGTAGATACATAAGGCAAACCTTAAAAATTAACTAATAAAGAAAAAAATCAGACTTTGAAAAAATAACATATTTTTTTTTAAGTGGTGAAAATTTAGGATTGGAATCTAAATACTTGAAGAAAAGGGAAGATAGCATTCCTTTACGTGGACTGAGCCAGAATCTGTTTAGTAATTCAGGTGAGAAAAGACATTTCTGGACTGAATTTTTTGTAGTGTGTATACATAAAGACTAAAGTGATAATCTTTGTTGTTTCATTTGCAGATCATCAGAAAGATAGCAGTCTAGGAGTGATGCAGACATCTTCCAAACCCACAGTGCTCCCCTCTACATCTTCGGCCTATTTTCCTGGGCAGTTATCAAACAGTTAATTCTAGCATTGTCTTTTTACTTTCTGTTGACATTTCAGAAACTCAGGTGTTTTAAAAATATCTTAACAGGCAGAAGTCAAATCCTAACCAGGCAAGTTTCAGATTTTACTTGAGCTACCTACCATTAGACTGTTTAGATCCTTAACACTACTACTGGATTTATAGCACACAGTTAAAAAAGCAATAAATTTATGTTCAGGGATTGGTAAAGAAGCTGAGTAAAAGATATTTTGGTCTGTAAACATGTTGTTTTACAAAATAACAGGATGAATTTTAAACTAATTATTAGAATTTCAGTTCTAAGGGAAGAGATGATCCTTACAGAGGATATTCTAATCATTTAGAAGGTATGAGTAAATTGCAGCCTGCACAAGAAAATAATACTATGAAAGAAACCAAAGAATGCTAATAATTCAGTTTATTGTTTTCATTGATAAAATGTGTTAAGTTTGCCACCTGAGGATTATGAGAAAAAATGATTTTCTCTTAAGATTATCTCTATTATTGATATTGACATTAAAGGGAAAAGTCCTAAAGCTACCTTAAGTGAGTGAAATGAATTAAACCTTCATAGCAAGCAAATATGAGTATTTTTCTTGTAACATTTAAGTTAGCAGTTAAGTCTGTTAAATAACTTTTGATGTGCTTATTAGGCCAGGTGTGGTGACACATGCCTGCATTCCCAGCTACTCCGGAGGCTGAGGCAGGAGGATCACAAGTTCGAGGCCAGCATGGGCAATTTGGTGAGACCCTGTGTCAAAAAAAATAAAAGGGCTAGGAAGTAGCTTGGTGGCAAAAGGCTTGCATATGCATAAGGCCCTGGGTTCCATCACCAGCACATTAGAAAAGTAAATAATTTGGATAATATTTTTACATGACCAAATTAGTATATGGTGCTTTTACACTGGAGCTGAAACATTTATAGGATTTTAGTGTTTTCTATAAGTTTATACCCATCTTATCCTTCTCCTTAATTGGAAGTTTTATTGTTATGCAGTTAAATCTGTATCAGTGGGATTTGGTTTTAATAGCTCCATACAAAATCTTTACTAAAAGTGCATCATGGATATTCATTGTCCTTGTTTCTAAAATACCAAAACATGGCTTCCTTTTAATGTTTACTTGACAAAGTAGACAAAACTGTTAAAACTTTCTTCTCTTCCCCATTACTAAAAGTTTCAGGTTAAGAACAATTCCTATGGAAAAAAATTAGGTGATTTAAAAAAATTCACCCAGGATCATAGGGCCCATTATCTTCTTGTTGACAACCATCCAATACAGAGTACATTCTCAAAATAACCTAAATTTGTTTGCAAATTTTGAAACTCATTGCTTGTGATAATGACATACCTATATCACTGGGTTCATAAGAATTGTTGCTAAATATTTTTAAAATACTTATACTTTGAAATTGCTGGCAATTGTCTTTAAGTGAGGGATCTAAACAGAATATTGAGTAACTAGTATTAGGTAGCAACTTTTTTTCTCCCTCTATTAGATATACTATATTAGTAAGAATACCCAAGTTACAATAACTTGAAAGCACTTATTCTGGAAAGAAGTCTTTTGGTAACATAGGAATCTGCTTTGTTGTAAATACTATGTAATATATATAAAAAACCACTGTGACAGGGTTTGAATGGAATATACGACCCACAGGTAGCTTTTTTTTTTAATGTGTCCTTTTCCATATACATAAATTGAAATTGAATTTCTAAGATAGGATAGAGATCATTCTGACATTAACTTACTAAAGACTGTTTGTATTAAATGTATATATGTAGACTTCTGAGTGCTAATTTTTTGCTCTACCTCTTTTATTTGAAATTGTTTTCCAGTATAAAATTGTACATGTGTTAATAATCCAAAGGTTACATTTAATGTTATTTCTATAAACTGAGCTTTGTTAATAAAGTATTAAAATTACTTTGGGAGGGCTGGGGCTGTGGCTTAGTGGTAGAGCGCTCGCCTAGCATGTGTGAGGCACTGGGTTCGGTCCTCAGCACTACATAAAAATAAAATTACTTTGGGAGTATGATATGTAGAAAAAGAAACAGAATTTGATCTGTTTGGAAAATCAAAGTACACTTGCATTGTATAGTGAATGAAAAGGAATGATTCAGAGAAAGGTTAAATCTTTGACTTGTTAGTATAAAAGTGATCATGGTAACAAAGCTAAAACCGGCTATATCTGGACTCACAGATCAAGACTTTTTTTAAAAAAATCATTAAAATATTTAATTTTATTAACAGAATATTTACATTTTTAAGACCTTATTTAACCATAGTGAATGTTCCAGGTTTAAAAAGCATTAGGCAATAACCACACACAAGATGAAAACAGTGTAAACTATACAATACTTTATGTACAATTTTTACAAAGTAACACTTTTTTTAAATAATATAACTGGACACAAAAATATACACTTTAGAGAAATTCACATCAGTAATTGTATAAAGCTCTCTCCTAGGGTCCTGAAAATTTAGGACAAACATTAGCTCTGTAAATAAAGTGTTACTGTGACAGTCCTGAAAGGCCACTATATATATTTATCTACATATAGATATCACATTAACATTTTCAAGGCTACCAGCTTTGCTATATAATTTTAGATTATGTATTCAAGTGTTGAGGTTTTTATGATTATGCAAACATTAAAAGAATAGTGGTATAAGAACAAGCTGGGGAACAAATCTGAGCCAGCATTTTTAGAATTACAGGCTCTAACCACCCCAATTTAAATTCTAAATGGCTGATATTTTTCACTTCAAAAACAGTAGTGAATATGCTTAAAATAAAATTATTGCAAACAAGCTTGAAACATGATTCAGATTTTAGTACAATTTTAAGTTTTTTTTTTTAAATGCAAACAATTCATTTATCATTTCTTTATTTTAGTGCATCTGCATTAAGGCTTTGAATTATTTGACCCAAGATTTTACAATATTAAAATCTGACTCGATTTACAATGTTAAAATGAACAGGTCCACAACCATACTATCTACTCTGTCTGAGAGTCAGCATAGAGTTAAAGCTCAACACCTTAAGGAAATGGTAGCAGAGACATATGCTAATATCTAAGAAGTTACATATATAGTTTTTAATTAAAGGATGTATAATAAAACAGTTTAGTGGCAAGAAATTGGTGCTAATAAACAAAAGGTTTCTTTTCAAAAGAAATTGTAACATCTTTGGAAAACTGTCCGGTTCCTTCTTTAGTTCCCACGGAGTTCATGCAGATAATTTCTTAAGACAATCTTAAAGTACACTGCAGATGGAGATGGAATGTACATCCAGAACTACAGGTGAAAACTAAGACCTGGGTGCTGATAGAAAAATCTTCCTGATTTCAGTCATCACACATTTGTGTCCTGGAGTAAAGGTTCTTTGGCCTCTCCTGGCGCTTGTGTACTATGAGGATGGCTGTGACTGCCACAGTGCTTTCTCCAACTGCTGGACCGTAAGCTTAAATTGGTATGTTCTGGAATAAACAAGGCAACAAGCAGAGCCAGCAGTACCGAACAGGCTCCAAAGAGAAAGGGGGGGCCAGGGATTATGGAATTCTGAGGAAGAAAAGAACAATTAGGATTTTTGTACAAATACTCTTGTTCTTAAGAAATTGCTTATTTTTTTTTTTTTTTTTAGTAATAACTGACTGCTATCAATTACAAGCCAATGACTCAATTCTTCATGAAAGCCATAGTTATAAAATGCATTCTGTTTTCCAGAGAAAAGTGGCACTTAAACTCTCACTATAAAATTCTGGGAATAACAATTGGCAAAAAAGCCTATACAAAATTGCCATAATTTTTAGCACAAAATATGAAACAGGTTCTAGAGTCCTCACTTAATTTGTTAGTCCTGGAAAACCATTATCTCAAAAGTACAATCAGGTAGCATATAATATATTTTTTTTATTGGTTGTTCACAACATTACAAAGCTCTTGACATCTCATATTTCATACATTAGAATCAAGTGGGTTATGAACTCCCATTTTTACCCCAAATACAGATTGCAGAATCACATTGGTTACACATCCACATTTTTACATATTGCCATATTAGTGGCTGTTGTATTCTGCTACCTTTCCTATCCTCTACTATCCCCCCTCCCCTCCCCTCCCCTCCCATCTTCTCTCTCTACCTCATCTACTGTAATTCATTTCCCTCCATGTTTGTTATCCCATTCCCCTCACAACCTCTTATATGTAATTTTGTATAACAATGGGGGTCTCCCTCCATTTCCATGCAATTTCCCTTTTTTTCTCCCTTTCCCTCCCACCTCATGTCTCTGTTTAATGTTAATCTTTTCTTCCTGCCCTTCCTCCCTGTTCTGTTCTTAGTTGCTCTCATTATATCAAAGAAGACATTAATATTAATAACTACAGCGGTAGAATCAGTTACCATTTTCTTTTAGAAAAGTAATTATATGCTCAAATGCCTGAAAGTTAGAAAAACACAGGTAATGCTATTACCATGAAAAGAAACAGAATTTTAAATTATCCCCGAATTACATTTATTAACAAAAACTTATACTGCTAATTGTACTTTTGTGTGGCCCACAGGAAAGAAGTAGGCTTGGTTGGTTTTAAGGTTAACGCTGTGAGGAAGCCAGGGAGCTGTTTCTATTGGCTAGAATGATCAATGATGCTTGGTTTTCACGTTTTTAGGTGTAAGGAAGGAAACGCAAACAAATGAACAAAGACCCATGTAACTGACTTTCTGTTCAGAAGGCTGCTGAAAACAGGGAACTGGGATATCACAGAGGACTCAGGAAACATAAGCAGCATTGTAGGGAAATGACTAACATGTGCCATTAGATGTAGATTTGGCAAACCAGGCTTTATATAATTTTTCATTCTTGAAAAAGGTATGCACAGAGAATGGCAGTTGTGATGTACTTATATCACAGCCTGAGGTGTGTAATGATATTTGAATAGAGTCTGTCGATACAAAGAATTTTGTCATGAAAAGGTACTAAGCTTGGAAATTCAAAGGAGAAAAAAATGTGGGCATTAAGTTATTTTTTTCCTGGAAAAGTAAAGAGTGACTCTTTCACATGTAAAAACTGTATCATGCACTGATTATCATGCATTATTGATTACAACTTTTTTCAAGTGAAAATTTAAGATTAATTTGAAGTGATGTAATAAACAATAAAAGAAATGTAAGCAAGGGAAAAGAAAAAGGTTTGCATAATTTCACAACGAGAACACAGTCCTTTAGACTTGAGTTTTTAATGTCAAAAGTTAAAATAAGAATCTCAAAAGTTTTTTTAAGTTATAGACAGACACAATATGTTTATTTTTTAATGTGGTGCCTCATACATGCTAGGAGAGGACTCTACCACTGAGCCACTACCCCAGCTCCTCGAAAGCTTTTATGATCAAAAAATACCATCTTTACTGGCCAAATAAATATGTGAAAGAAGAAATTACCTGTTCAAAGTGGTGCTGGGGACTTGTGTTTGTCCCCAAATCTGTTCCTGTTATTGGCAGTTCTTTAAGTTCCACGTGGAAGATGTAGAAAATAAATCCATAAAGGGCTGGTCCCAGACCATTGCACAATCCTCGAATTCCTGTTATCATTCCTTGAACAACACCTGCATTGTTTAAAGAAATCATTTAGTATGCCACCAATTTTTTCCTCCTGTAAAAACCGGTACAAATATGAAATCAATCTGAAATCAAGGCATTCAATAAACACTAGCAATTACTGCAATGGCATTAAAAACTTGGAAGCCAAAGTGCATTTGGTGTGCTATCCTATGCAAACATGAGCTCAGATGCAATCATATAGAATGAACATAGAAACAACTAGGCAAAACTACTTTATTTCCCTAGAATATAGCCTTCCAAATATCCTTGGTTAAAAACCAGTCATGCATGAGTTCATAAGTGAGACTGTTAAAACTTGGTATCCAAGCAGCTATTCAAGACCCTTTTTTAGTAAAATACATATATTTCTCTATAATCTTCTATTCAGTTTAAACTGCAGTTTTCTTTGGCCACAGACTTTTCCTCATTTCACTAAGTGACCACTGCCATTCTTTTGCAATATCACTGTTTTGATTTTTTTTCTTATGATCAGATAAAACATACTCTTTTAAAAGAATTATTCCTTCATCTCTTGGGATTCCCAAAATTAAATGCTCCCACCACAAAATCATGAGCCTTTCATGTTTATAGTTTGGTAACTGAAACCATAAGATTGGATAAAAGGGCTATGAACATATCCCAAGGTGTCTAGCACAACACAGCAAACAACAAATGTTTAGTGAACTTCTTTATTAAATTTTCTAGCAAGAGAACAGACAGGGCTATATATACAAAGGCAAAAGATAAGAGATTATATATATCCTCATCAAGGTAATATTCTAGAATCTGCTTTTCCTATTTACCACTGATAGCAATGTGAAAATTCTGTACCTTAAAAATACATTCATGTTTTGTACTTTTGTGAGGGAGAAAACAGGATTAGAATATTCTTTGCTTTTAAATAATTTTCATTGGTTCCTATTAACTCACCCTGTTGATCAGCATCAGCAGTTCGTGAAACAAGTGCACTAACAGCTGGAAAGGTAATGCTAGACATGGCTGCTACTGCTCCAGCAGCCCACATCATCCTGTAATTAAAGCATTAAAACAAAAATGAGTGAGTCTTTTCCACTGTACCTGTCAAAATTAAAATACATACTTAAAAATCAAGTCAGTACAGGGAAAAGAATTATCTTATTCCTTTCTAAGTGACTGAGAAAATCTCTTAAAAGTCTAACCCTGTTTATATAGTCTCAAAAAAGAACAATCTCTCAGGCCGGGGTTGTGACTCAGTGGTAGAATGCTTGCTGAGCATGTATGAAGCACTGGGTTCGATCCCAGCACCACATAAAAAAATAATCAAAATAAAGATATTGTGTCCATCTACAACTAAAAAAAAAAAAAAAGAACAGTCTCTTACAAAAATAGTGTAAGGTTTTAAAATAAAATTGGGATATCATGTTCCAAACTAAAGTGTGTCAGACATTATTTCTGCAGGAATTTGATAAGTTATGTTGAGGATAATGTATAATACAGATAAATAAATATCATCAGATGCTTCTGAATGTGTGAAGTGAGCAAGTCTTCATCAAACTTCCCACGGACTTGATACTCAGTATAAAGACCTCACTGATTTTATTTCTAATTCTTATCTTGTAAAGAAAGTAGCCTGGATGCTCCTGGCTTGATATTTAAAAGAAATGTCTCAGATAAGTTGTTAGCACCTCTTTGTAAAAGCTAGACTGGAAAAGAAATTGCCCATCAGAACAAATTCTACCCAAGTCTAGAGATGAGGTGGCTAGTTGTGCAAATCATCATCAGCTTCCTGCAGGAAAAGCTGAGACAACATGAAACCGGGATCAAAGCAACTGGACTTTGTTCACTTCCCCTGTGCCATCAGGGACTACCTCTGGTTTTACACAGCATTTTTTATTTCCTACCAGAAAAACAAAAAATGGTAAATTATGCTAACTTTCAGGGCTTTTATTGCTATGGAATTGTGTGCTTTTCCCTAGTGACAAACTGATCTCTGATCTTAATTAAATGCTCTTTAGATATTCAAAAGCTCAATAATCTCATGCAAAAATTCAGCCAGCCATTTAATTATGAAATGTCCTCTTTGTGTCTTCAAGTCACTCTAGGAGAGTATTGAGTACATAAGAGGGAGACTGAACTATATGTTTAGAATGAAAAGTACAGCAAGAGACAGATTAAAACCTATGCCTTAGTTGAAAAGCAAATGAAAAGCAAATAAAGGGAAACAAAGATAAATGCCAAACAAACACTAAAATATTTATACATACCAAGGTTCTGAACCAAAGCCATACCATGCCAGCTGTAATATTTGAAATCCTAGACCCAATAAAATGGTGTTCTTATTTCCAATTGACCTCATAAGTAAACTCAAGACTATAGTCTGGAGAGAAAAAGAGGAAAAAAAGAAAAAGAATATTTGCTGATATCTTCTACTCTGTAATATAATAGGACCATTACGACTTTTCTACAATTTTTTTTAGCAACTATTGCCCTGAATATATCTGAGGTTACTATTTCAGGTTTCATAAGCAGATGAAAAGTCTCTATGGTCATACAGATCCGAATTCAGAGTTAGAAAAGTGAAAGGTTAAACTTTTTATTCAGTACATTTTCTACTGAGGACTGACTGATTAAATCAGAAGTTCAAAAGGTCTTGCTAATGAATGACCCTGGGCAAGTTACCACTCTGAACCTCAGGTTTTGTCTGTTGTAAGATTAGGATAACAGCATGTATTTCAGAACTTGGTTATATGAATGAAATGAGATATATTTACATAAAATGCTAGTTTGTGCCTGACACATAATAAGCATTTAATAAATAATAGTTTAAGTGAATAACTAGAAGAGGTAAGAATTTGGGAAATTACTGTTTTATTACTGGCTGACACTCTAAAAGTCACAAAAATGTTAAAAATTTAAACTGAGATAATCATTTAACAGTTTAATTAGACTTGGTCACAAATATGCCAGTAAAAAGCAAATAATAATACTTTTAAGGATTTTTGAACCATCAAGACTCATAGCTTTCTTCTTTCAATGAAAATCAAAGTGTAGATTGAGATGTACATGATTTGTAGGATTACATTCTTTTGCAACCATAGTCCACAAAAGGGAACTCACTCAGAGCCTGGAGTTAGCCAAGAAAAATTTCATATCAACTAAAAGAAACATTTGGTTACCTTTTCACTCTAAAACAAGTATTTCCAGTCTGATGAGTGGGTAAATATTTTCAACTCTTATTCCTCTAATCAAATACAACTGGTATACTTCTTACTTCCCTTCAAAGTAGTAAATAACATACTTGCCAACATTAAAAAAAAAAACTAAATAAGTGAAATAAAGGTATTGTGTCCAACTACAACTAAAACAAAATAAATATTTAAAAAAATAATTAGGTTACAAGTATTTTTAAAAAAAATTTTATTTAAAGACTATCAGATACTGGCTTTAATTGTGAAAAATAAAACTGAATACAGCCAAAGCTCCAGGGCATCAATATGATTGGAAGGGACAGGAATTATGCAAATTCTACATAAGAATATCCCAAAGACAGCACTTTCCTCTAAATAGCTATGATTCATTTTTTATGGCTCTAGGAACTCAGAGGGCATAAAATAATCATTCTTGTCATTGTTAAATGCAACCTAGAGGAGGACATGCTGTTGAAAAACAGATTCACCAATGATGAAATAGCTGCTTCTTAAGCCTGGAAATGGGGCAGTAAAAATGGAAAACTAGGGAGCCTGAGCTCTGGAACAGACTGAACTGGCCAGATGCATACTCTAGAGCATGCATTCTTTCAGGAATGTGGTCTAAAGAAGGTGGAAACTTTCAAGCATAGATCATGAATACCACCAAAAACTGTTTCTAAAATGAAGTCATCTCACATTTCTTCAATCAACCCAGCTAGCTCTGTAAGCAGCTATTCCCAAATCCCAATTAAAAAAAAAAATGCTGAGTGCGATTATTAGCCTCATTTCCATTTTACAGACATGACCACTGAAGTAAAAAGGTAAATATTAAGGTCATGGGATGATTCATTAACACTGGAGATAAAATTCAGATATGTCAATGCCCATTTTGTGAGGCTAACATCCTTCATACAGAGATACTGCAGAAGATCCCCTACTGAAGAACCACCTCTCATCCCCTTTATCTACATCCTCTGTGACCCAAAGACCTAAAAAGACATTGATACTTATCTCATGACATTCTAATTAGGGATATCAATTTTCTTCTCAGGAGCAGGGACTTTTCTCATTTACAAGTTAAGGATTTATGGAAAGCATGTGTGATTAACAATGGAACAAATTAATACAGTGTGTTGGAATAAAAAAAATGGTTTCCTTAATTTAATATAACTCATTTTGAAGATGAGAGAACTGAGTTTCAAAGCTTAAACGACTTAACCAAGATGACACATTTAACTCTGAAATCAGTTTTGGTCAGAAAATCAAGAAGTATTTGCTAAGTTCCTACTATGTCAAATCTTCCTCTAGGCTACTAAGTGAATGGATATCCTGTATCCACCACTACTATCAGTCAGCACCCAGACTACTGGTGGAAAGATGGAGATGAGCATACTTATTTTACAAATAAGAAAATTCTAGGTTGTCATTGCTATGTGAAAACAAAAAGAGTGTGATGGGCATGCTGCTTGAATCAGGATGGACAGGGAAGGTCTTTTGGGGGTGATGTTTAAGGTTAGAGCTGAGTAAGAAGATCATTATGGGAAGTTCTGAGGGGAAAGGGTACTCCAAGGGGGGTGACAGCAAATGCAAAGGCCCTAGATTGAAATATACTCAACTGTGAAGATGAAAAATGAGTTTCCGGTTGTGATGGAAAGTAAGTTTCAGACTTACTTTAACATAAGAGATAAAATAAATTTTCATTTTAAAAAGTACTCTGCCAAGTGGAGAATGAGCAGTAAAGAGGCAAGAATGGAAGCAGAGACACCAAAAAGAGGTCACTGCCATGGGTCACACTAGATCCTAGTAATGGAGAACATAAGAAATGCTTCTATCCAGGACCTATTTAGGAGCTGAAAGGAAGAATCTGATAGACTGGATATGGGATAAAGAGATGAATGATGATGCCAAGGTTTCTGGCACACACACAAAAACCAGGAGGTGATGGTGTCACTGAAGGAGCTTGAGGAACACTGGTGCTAGGAAGAAATCCAGATTTCACCTTTGGCTGTGTTAAAGTTGAGATGCCCAGCAGATTTATCAAATAGGAGATTGACAATTGGTCTGCAGCTATAAATTCAGGAGTCACCACAAACAAGAGAACTAGATAGGAACGGACAGAGAAAAAGAAATATGTAGAACCACCTATACTGTGCCCTTATATAAACATTTATTTAGTGCATGTGAGTTAGGAACTCACATGCCTAGTGCCACAGAAGTGATAGGGCCTATGGCAAACCAGAGAGAAAAGGCCCCAATGGCGACAGCAATTACTTGACTCCTGCGGGAAGGTGGATCTGTCCAGTTAGCAGATGGAATAATTTTGGGGAGGGAGGTACATATAATTTCACCTATAACATCTAGCATTTAAAAAATGCGTACTAGTAATTTTTAAAGGTTTTGAAACACTGCAAAAAACCAAGACCTTCAATTTAGCCCCTGCTGGGTTGAAGGCAGTGCAGGATACTTGGGTGACAGAAATACACAACACTAACCTCATAATCTACATAGACCTCTATTAGAGCTTACAAATTACTAAGGCAAAAATGATCAGAAATACACAAGTAAAAGCTATACTATATTATTGTCTGTGCAATGATAGAGATATGCCCAAATTAGTGTGGGAACACAAAGAAAGCAAAGCAGAAAAGTATAGGAGAAACAAAGGCACACAGGTAAGAAATAAACTAAACAAACAAAAAGCTTAGAGGGGGATCTACAAGCAGCTCCATGCTGGTGGAAAGGAGGGAAAAAAAAAAAACACTAATTTGAGAGTTCAGTAGTGAACAAGT
This sequence comes from Urocitellus parryii, assembly GCF_045843805.1. Lineage (NCBI taxonomy): Eukaryota > Metazoa > Chordata > Mammalia > Rodentia > Sciuridae > Urocitellus > Urocitellus parryii. Next base: position 84,164,199 of record NC_135541.1, on the reverse strand, counting down.
CAATACTATAACTTTGTGTAAATGGGAATATAAGACCATGCTTCTACCTTTGGGGTTGTATGTAATATAGTAAATCACATGACATAAAAATGTTATTATCAGGGCTGGGGATGTGGCTCAAGCAGTGGTGCGCTCGCCTGGCATGCGTGCGGCCCGGGTTCGATCCTCAGCACCACATACAAACAAAGATGTTGTGTCCGCTGAGAACTAAAAAATAATAAATATTAAAAATTCTAAAAAAAAAAATGTTATTATCGTAGTCACATGCAGAGTGTAGTGCATATATTCTTATTTACCTGTTTCTGAAGATTGCTAATGTGATTCTGCTTTTAATGTGATTTTTCATCCCCTAAACTGTGTTTTCATGTAAGCAACAAAAGCTAAATGGGCATTTAAAGACCTTATTCCTGTGGTTGCCTGTATGCTGGCTGAAGCATTGCTGGTTCTTTTCTAACCTCACTGTCTTCAGGACTCTCTGCTGTTGCAGTGATCTACATAATACAAAACCATCCACACTCTTCTCCTTTATTTATTTACATGTCTGCCCCCAGATTCTGAGCTCCCAGAGGCTATTTTCATCTTGTATCCCGGATGCCAGGTGTCATCTGCTGAACAGTGGACAAATTTCCTGTAAAATATCTGATTCAATTCATCTTTGAGCCTACAGTGCTACTGGCTTAATTTATTAGGTGCCATAGCCGCCACCATGATCAGTTAAGCAACTTAAGACCTTACAGCTGTCAATCTCTTAATTATCATTATAGTAAATATTAGCCTGTTTTTTTTTTTTCCCTTCCTTTTTCTGCAATGTGGGATTGAACCCAGGGGACTGAACTACATCCCCAGCCCTTTTTATTTTTTGAGATATCATTCTACTTCGTTGTCCACGCTGGCCTTGAAACTGTGATCTTTCCACCTCAACTTCCCAATTATAGGCATGCACCACCATACCAGTCTTGATCTAAATCTTAAACAAAATATTAGCAAATCTAATTTCAGCAATATATGAAAAAGATAATCATGAACAGGGTGGATTTATCCCAGGATTACAAGGTTAATTTTTTATAACTCAACAAACTCTACCTTCTATGCTTCAAAAACTCTTTCGATGCTTCAAAAATGTAAGTGTGAATGTTTAAAGCTGTTTTTATATATAAGCTACTATATATTTTCCTCCAAAGTTGAAGAGTACTTTTTCGACACCAACATGAATATTTAAATGCAATTTTTTTCCTATCAAGAGGTTTTCGGATAAAACAAAAAAGTTAGATATAGTATTAATATTATTCTTCAATGTCATGTTTGTGTGTGGAGGCATTAGGGACATACATATATTGTAGGATTTTTATATTTTAAGGTTATCACTGAACCCACCAAAAATTCATCAATGATGAGATCTGTGAAAGCAATCCTAACAAGGTCAACCTTCCAAGAGACCAATTAAGGATCCTATCTGCCATTTTTTAAAAAATAGAATAAAACAAAGAAGTTGCAAGCTAGTAGATTGAATCTCTGAAGGGAAAAAGTATTACATTAGGGTAAGTGATAATACAGAGTCTGGAAAAAGCAAAGCCAATGGCATGAAAGGGGTGGATATTTTTCATAGAATGAAGAAAAACTATGTGAGGGAATTATGGTCACCAGAGAGGAATAGTATTTTATTGTAGAGCAGAGATAGTTTGGAGGCCAGGAATAAAATATCTTCTGAGAAAATCCAAATTCCCGTGTTGATGAATATCTCGTTCATCAAAAAAACATCATTTATCAACTGGGCTTCCGAGTTATGTACTTTCATGTCACTCCTCTGCTCAAAACATTAGAAGGTTTTCAGTCTTACCACAGCCTACAAGGCTCCACAGGAGCTGATTCCTCATCAGCTCTTAAACTTTATTTCCTAGTGCTCTTTCCTGTGTTCATGCCACTAAAGCCACACTGGTCTCCTTGCTCTCTTACTTACACATGTAAAAACAGTCTCCCCTTAAGTTTTTATTTCTGTTCCCACTACTTAGTTTTCCTCCAGATATTCCTACGGCTCATTCCTCATCCTTCTGATTCTGGTCCAATGTCTGCTTGGATTGGCAAGGACTTCCCAGACTTCCCAACCTTCCCCTAGATCGCCGGTGATAAAATAACATCTTTCCCCCAGTCTCACTTTGTATGTTCCTTCCCCCTATTCTCTGTTATTCTCATTATACTTAATATGGACATACTTATTTTCTGGACATACTTATTTTCTGTCTTACCCTACTAGAATGTAAATTCTATAACAGCATAACTTTATTGCTACATTCTTTACAGCTTGATACATGGTAGGTATTTATAAACATTTGTTGAATGAGGCAATCAATAATAGAACAAGGACTAACAGAAATAAAATTTCTTGACTAACAGGGCAACAGTTATATTCCCTAATACATATTTTAAAAACCTAGTTTTTAAATCACATATTAACATATCTCAGTTTTAAAAATGTGATCAAAACTAGCTACACCAACAACTGAATTCCTAAACCTACAAAACCTTGTACTCCTAACTTTGGTGACTCCATCAAGATGCCATCACTCTAAGGCTTCATCTGGATAGCCAGCCAAGGTAACCCTCTATGATATCACTCTAACAAAAAAGAAACTCACCTGTGCAATGATGGAAAGAATCCCAAGGACTGCTATAAATGCTGCAACACTTTCTGGTGAAAATTTCATTATCTAGAAGGTTTCCAGAACAAGTAAAATTGATGAATAAAAAAAGCATAAAAAATATCACACTAACACAGTTACTTATACATTAACATTAAATGGGCCAAAAAAATTATAAACAAAACAATTTAATTCACATATAACTCATATTTAATTCAAAATTTAATTCATTTATAAGCAAAGAATTCTTCAGAGGAGATCCAACAAGTCTTAACATACTAAAAATACTTATTTATACATGGTAAAGGTCCCTTAATTTGGATATAATAAATTATACACTATTAAGTTTAGAATATTTTATAAATGAATATTACAGTGTTTTATGCTTTGTACAGCTTTGATTTCTGTCTAGCAAGACTGGTATTTAAGGAAGAAAAACTTGTCTGTGCTCTCATTGTGGCTAGCTTCTCTCCTTTCATATGCTCTACATGAAAAAGAAACTGGAGGAAGTGAATGGTTAAAGCATCCCATACTTCTAAAAATAGCAAACAAACTCAGACTACCTATCTTGACAAGGGAACACAATCTTGTTGCCTAAGCCCTGAATCTCACTATACAAAGTGCTCTCTTTAGAAAGGCATAAGGAACATCAGACACACAAAACAAGGTTAAGTCTAGTTAACTGATTTATAAAATTGGTATTCATTTTAAATTTCTCAGCTGATTTTAGCACTTTCAAGATTAAACATTTTTCTTATGGCATTATACAATGAAAGAAAAGTTCATTAAAAAGTTCACTTAAATACCTGTCTGAGGTATAAAAAAAAGCTGGAATATTGGCCTGCTTCTGGTAGGTAGGACAGAAACACCGTAATGCAGATTAGCAGCACTATGGAATCTTGGCCCACTTTTTTTAAGGACTAGAACAAGAAAAAGAAAGACTAAAGTAAGATTTTACATCAAAAACAAGATGATTTTTAAGAATATGAAGAGATTCCTTTTGGCACTGAACACACACTGAAAAGACTTGAAGAAAGGATGATAAAATTTACTATTCTAAAAAATATTTCAAAAAAAACCCTCATACCCTCCAAGACGTTTTCCACAAAAAAACATCCACAGCCGTATATTAACATGTATTGAATTGTGCATCCACTTTTCTGCCAAAGAGAAGGAAGAAATATAAACTTACTGCAAAAGGGTCGGCCTGTTCCCAGGAAATGGGTGCTCCCCATGATGCTGGCCGCATCTTCTCAGGCAATGACTCTGGTACAGCAACAAGGATAAAACAAATATCTAGCAAAGCTATTGCTGTAGCTAGAACCACCACTAAGCTGTCTCCATACACTCGTCCAAGGTAAGCTCCAATTGCAGGGCTGGTGACTAAACTTGCAGCAAATGTTGCTGAAACCTGAAACCATGAGGACAGAGAAGAGATTAGTCAGGATTACCTGACTCCTTTACTTTACCACATATCATCCCCTTAATTCTGCTTTATGTCAGAGCTGCTTTTACACTTTCCCCTTCTCCTCCTATCTGCACCACTTGTTCTCTATTTTGCAGGAAGATAAAAGGATTATAGTTCTTCTATAAAAAATACACAATCAGCCAGGCGTGGTGGTGCATGCCTGAAATCCCAGTGGCTCCAGCTCCGGAGGCTGAGGCAGGAGGATTATGAGTTCAAAGCCAGCCTCAGCAAAAGCGAGGAGTTCAAGCAACTCAGTGAGACTCTGTCTCTAAACAGAATACAAAATAAGGTTAGGGATGTGGCTCAGTGGTTGAGTGCCCGGAGTTCAATCCCCAGTACCCTCCCCACAAAAAACATAACAGGCTCTCAGGAAAGTGGCTTCAAACTTTTAATTTTTGAGCCCTTTGTATAAAGAAATCCTACTGGCAAGGTCAAAGGTAAAACACGTTTAAAAAAAACAACAGAAAAAGAATTCAAGGTTAGCCTGGGCAACATAGCAAGATGTTGTCTCAAAACAAAACATTAAGCCTTGGTAAAAAACTGAAGCTGGTCATTTTTGCGGGGTGACAGGATTAGGAAGAATAAAATTACAGGAGGCTCTGAGAACTCTAAAGCCCTGAGGAAGTATAGACATATCTGATAAAGATAAATATTAAAGTAGGAAGAGCATAGGTAGAGAAAACCTGTTAACACCCTACTGGATAAAGGCCTTCAAATCAGCAGTAAATGTGAAAGTAGATAATAACACCTAATAAAAACCATGTTATTCAGGATAAGTAGAATTAACATTTAAACTTTATTCTGTTTCTGTACCATTTGTGACTTTTGGACCAAGGATTTAAACTTCACAAAAGTGCTTTTTTGTAACTGTTTATTAATAACTACTCAAGACAAGCATTTCAATTTTTGAAGGTCAATTAATTGAACAAATACATACAATTCTAATAATTTTAAATATCTAAGCCAGGAATTATGGCACATGCCTATAATCCTAGTTACTCAGAAGGCTAAGGCAGGAGGATCACAAGTTTGAGGCTAGCCTGGGAAACTTAAGTGAGATGCTGTCTCAAAATAAAATTAAAAAGGGCTAGGGATGTAGATCAGTGGAGGAGCTCTTGCCCAGCATGCTTGAGGGCCTGGATTCAAATCCCCAGTACAAAAAGAACAGGTAAACCACAAAGACATAAAGCAATTTGTTAATTGCCTATGGTCAGAGGAAGGACAATAAATAGGACTCAGGATATTCTTTTGGCTGTCAGAATGTTCTAGAAACCAGATTGTGGTGGTATTTAGTTATGAGTACCTTGTTGTGGTCTTAAAGAGCATTGCTGAGTCTAAGCAGAGTTCTGTACTTGTGTGAGGGAATAGACAATGGCTTGCATTGTGAGCGACAGTCAGCTTTCTGAGGGCACCCAGAGACCACATGTACAAAGTAGTAAGCACAGGTCCAATCACAGGCTTTCTTGTCATTTATCCTCTACTCAACTATCTCTACCTTGAGGCACTCTCTTTCTGGTCAGACAGAAACAGGGTGCAAAGATCACTTCCTCCTCTGTCTACATCCACATTATTTCTAGATTTAAGTGGCTGTTTGCTGGAATATGCTTTTAATACATAAAGCCTCTGGGTTGAAAAGTGTTAATTAAAAGGCACACTCATAATTGCTGGTAGGACTCCAAATTGGTGCAACCAATCTGGAAAGCACTATGGAGAATCCTTGGAAAACTGGGAATGGAACCACCATTTGACCCAGCTATCCCACTCCTCGATTTATATCCAAATGACTTAAAAACAGCATACTACAGGGACACAGCCACATCAATGTTTATAGCAGCACAATTCACAATAGCTAAACTGTGGAACCAACCTAGATGCCTTCAGTAGATGAATGGATAAAAAAAATGTGGCATATATACACAATGGAATATTACGGAGCAATAAAAGAGAATAAAATCATGGCATTTGCAGGTAAGTGGATGGAGCTGGAGAAATTAGGCAATCCCCCCCAAAACCCACAAAGACAGAAAGCAGTCTGCCGAACGATTTCTCTGATTTAAAGATGCTAATCCATAATATGCTGGGGGCAGGGTGGAAGGGGTAGGGTGGGGGGAATTAAATGAACTCTAGATAGGGCAAAGGGGAAAAGGGGAGGGAAGGGAAGGGGCATAGGGGTAGGAAAGATGTTGGAATTCGATAATCATCATTACCCTTAGTACATGTATGAAGACATGAAGGATGTGACTCTATGTACAACCAGAGATATGAAAAATTATACTCTATGTTTAATATGAATTGTAATGCACTTTGTTGTCATATATAACAAATTAAAATAAAAAATCTAACTCCTCAAAACTATAAATTTATTAAAATTAACTGAACAATACACATAAAATAAATGAATTCTTGATATATAAACTATATCTCAATATAGTTGGTTTAAAAAATCCAGCCAAGTGTAATGGCACACACCTATAATTGCAGTTACTCAGGAGACTGAGGTGGGAGTACTGTTTGAGCCCAGGAGTTCCAGAGGCTAGCCTGGACAATATAGCAAGACCCCATTGCAAAAAATTAAATTAAACTGAAAAGATGGGGGTAAATTCTACCAATCAATTTCATATCATGTGATGTTCTAAGTCTACAACTGAAAACATTAATTCTTTTTATAAGCTTCTCCCTACAGGTATTTCCACCCTCCCCCCCCCGCCAAAAAATATCTTAATTCCATAATTCATTATTTTTGGGACCTTTGAATCAGAGATCACAAACTCTTACAAAACTAAGATTCAGTATGATACAATATTTGGTCCTTATTTATCAAAATGTTTGTCACATATTTGTTGAAACTCATTACTATCCTACTTCTGCATACCTAAATAATGACCTGCATTATTATGCATGTGGGAGCTATTCTATTCCTAGATTTGATGGAACCAGACTGTACTGCCATTGTGCAAAAAGGATAAGTAATTTTTTTTTTTAATTTAACTTGTTCCCTTTAGTTTATTTTTATCTTTTTGTGATGCTGGGGAAGAACTCAGGGCCTTATGCATTCCAGGAAAGCATTCTACCATGCAACCACATCCCCAGCCCGTGAGTTATTTTTTTTTAACCCATGACATGTTAAATATTTCCTTATTTTTAGGATTCTGTTAAAAAGAACTCCACAAAAAATTTTTATTCAGGCATAAAGAAGAATAAATTGTCTCATGCAGAAAAATGAATGGAAGTTGAGAGTATTATGTTAACTGAAATAAGTTTTCACTCATATGTGAAAGCTAAAGGAAACATTTGTGTGTGGGGGATCCTCATGAAAATCAAAGGAAAACCAGTATAGTAGTAGAAAGGGACCAGCAGGCAGGAGAAGGGGAGGGAAAGGAGAAATACTGGGGAAAGACATTGACCAGTTATATTATCACAGCATGTGTATGTACAAATATAGAACAACAAATCCATTATGTATAATTACAATGCACCAATAAAAATTATAAAAAAGATTCCACAAGGCAGAAACACCGTAATTGCAATTCTGATATGAGACCTATAAATATCTCCTGAATGTTAAATTTGAAAACTTACATGGTTTTGTACTGAAAACAATTTAAAATGTAGTCTAATGGGTAACTTTTCTGAAATGTATTTTTGCAAAAAATAAAATATTTTAAAGAAAATATTTACATTCCTTATAATAAGAGATAGTTTAACAAGGTATTTTTTTGCAGATGCAAAGTATAAGATAAAAACACATACCAATCCATAAGCCATACTTCTTTCATGTTCCTGGGTTATATCTGCCACGTATGCAAATACCACAGAGAAAGTCACTGCAAAAACTCCAGAAACAGAGATAACAGCAAAGTACCACCTAAGGATGAAAGATAATTGACAAGAAATGGTTGGAACAATTACCATCACTTGAACTTTCCTTCATTTCTATTAGCTAATTTTAGTCAACAGCTTTCTAGAGCAGTTCAGGAATTAAAATTAACACAGCCGCAGATATTATGAAAACAAAGGGCTAGAAATGGCTCCTTAATAGTAACATTGTTACTATGCAGGAATTCAGCACTTAAAATGAGAACATATTCAGGTAAATCTTTAACCCAATTGTTGAATTATACCTTTGTTTGTTGCTTCTATAGCAACAAACTAAAGTTCATTCACTATTATTACTATATTTCATTCATTATTGTTTTTCACCATAGTACTACACACACACACACAAAAAAAATTCACTAAAACAAAAACCTACTCCACATTTACTTTGAGCCATTTAGAGAAACTAGATGTCTTTCAAAAGTTATCTATGGCTTTTCAAATGTTAAGAATAACAAAGTCAGTCTTCACAGAGGAAACTTGAACAGCAGTGTTCAGGTTTCAGAACAGTTAACTATAAAGCATGAATCAAAGAATCGGACTTGGTGGCCCATGCATGTAATTCCACCTAAAAGGAGGCAGAAGGATAGGAAATCCAAGTCAGTTTAAGTCAGTCTGAGCAATTTAATGAGACCCATTCTCCAAAAAAAAAAAAAAAAAAAAAAAAAAGGATGCCGTTCATTGGTAGAACACTTGCCTAGCACTCCTAATAATGGAAACAAACAGTATCTTGAAAAACAAACTATATTTTACTATGGATGATTCCAAAATATCTAGCCAGAAATAGGAAACTTCTATTGTAATGAGGTAGTTTTTAAAAATCCTGTGTAACCATAATAAACTTTCAAGACATCATTCCACCAGGACATTATAACTACTAAAATTTTTCTAACACTGCTTTCCAAACCAAATGCTTATTCCCTAGATTGCCTCAGTAAGATTTAATTTGCATGATGAGCTTTTATCAAGGGCTTGGATTTTAGAGTTCTATCTAACCTATGAGAAAAAAATCCTGCTCTGTTTATCCCCTAGGACCTTCTAGACACACAATGAAAATATACCCCATTCATTAATTAACTATAATTAAATAACCAATATTAAAATTCAGTGTAGTAAGAACATCAGAGAATAAATCTACAACTACTACTATTACTCTATTACTTTGGGACATTCATTTTCTTTTTTGTGAGTTTTCCCTCATTTCCTTTTAATGAAAAAAATCCTAATTTTAATCAGGGTTGCTATGAGTCCACCATCTTATAACAGCATCATATACCTAATACCTGACCACAGAAATGTAAGCAGAGGTTGGATGGAAATACTCTAAATAAAGTTTCCTTAGGGGCTGGGGATGTGGCTCAAGCGGTAGCGCGCTCGCCTGGCATGCGTGCGGCCTGGGTTCGATCCTCAGCAGCACCACATACCAACAAAGATGTTGTGTCCGCCAAGAACTAAAAAAGAAATATTAAAAATTATCTCTCTCTCTCCTCTCTCACTCTCTCTTAAAAAAAAAAAAAGTTTCCTTAAAAGAGAGTGATGTGCTTTTCTTAGCCATACCTTCCCTTGTGCTGCCTGAAGTGTGATCTGATAGCTGGTTCATGAGTAGTTATTTTGTACAGTGAGGTGATAGCTGAGGATGGCAGAGCAGCAAGACAGAAAAAGGATGGTTCACTGGAATTACAATAGCATCTCTCCAAAGTCTTTTTTATATTGAGAGAGAAATAACCTTCCTTCATATTAAACAACTATCATTTTGGACTTTACTGATATATAGTAAAACTTATTCCTAATGAGTACCAATAATAAGAAATTTTGTAATATGTTTTTAATAATCTACTTAAGAAAATAAAGTGTTAACAACTCTATCCAGTCCCTAAAATACTGTTTTGAAGTATGGATTGCGACATCCAAAAGCAAGTTTGCCAATAGTGTAGTATCTATTTCCAAAATAGATACTAGTACCTATTTCCAATATTAGTATTGACTTCTAAAACCTTTATTTATGAACTATTACTTGGGGGCTTTTTCTTTTTTAAAAAATATTTTTCTAGTTGTAGATGGACACAATATCTGTATCTTGTTTATTTCTATGTGATTCCTGGGATCGAACCCAGTGTCTCACGCATGCTAGGCAAGCGGTCTACCACTAAGCCACAACCCTTCTTATATGTGTCAAAGAATAATGATATTAGAAGAAAAACAATTAAAATCTACATAAGTAGGCAAGAAAAAAAACATTAAGAAAGCAATAACAGAAAATGATATTTAGTTGCAATAATATGAATATGCACCTACCATGGGCTGATCTTCATTAAAGGAATTGGGGCACATGTGAAAAATACTGTTAGCAGCAAGAAGGATTTTCGGCCCCAAACATCAGAAAGAGCACCAATAAGTGGGGCACTGAGGAATGACAACAAACCCTAAAAAAAATTTTAAAGAAAATTTATGCTACCTATCCATGAGCAAAAATAATTTTACTACCATAGAAGAATTTTGAACAACTTTGTTTCCTTAAATTAAAAAAAAAAATTATCCTGTATATCCATGAGCCCAATATAAATTTTATTACCACAAATGGATTTTAAACAATCTTGTTTTTAAATGAACAAATTGCTAAAATTTAGATAAAAATTAACTTATTTCTTCTCTATATATAATTTAAAAATTTCTTCAGATATGCTAGAATCATCTGCAGGGCTCTGACTATTAAATATAAATGCTCTAATGAATTCTCAATCAGAATAACTTACATTACCAATTCTGGAAAGAATATCACATGCTAATTACCTGGTTTTATATTGGTAGGCTAATAATCTATTTATAACATCTGTTGGTCAAACTGAATCTAGAGTAAAGAATCTGCATAATAACCAATACTTTATCATACCAATATAATTTTATATTTGTGAGGTTTCTGGCATAGTTTTTTTCCTCTCCAATCTATATTATTATTTTTAGTTTATAAAAGCACTGAGCCCTTTGGAACATAAATGCTAACAAAACATAGGAAATACAGTATAATTTATAATGCACAGGAGGCTATATTTGAGTCAAATCATATTTAAAATCCAGTTGGTCTTAAAGCATTAAATAATGCTCCAAATTATATTCTAGTTATAAAAATTGCAGTTTGTTCACACAATTAACAAAGAACTGACAGAATTATATGTACATAAATATGTATGTTTGTGCTTGCATACAGATATATAGATATATGATTGATCTTACCTTTACTCCTTGAATTAGGCCATTCATTAGAAATGTATGTTTAGGGAAGGTTTCATGTAACACCTGAAGAATAAAAACCAAAATAAAAATCACATGCTACCTTTTAATCCATAATATTTCCACCTTACATTTTCAAATATCCCTTCATAATACAATCTAATTTCATATAAATTTTCAGATTTGTATGACACTATGCATGCATATGAATAGATACTAATGTCACCAAATATTTATATGGCATTCACTGTATTATAGGACATTAAATTGAGAGCTCTCTCTATATTATCTCATTTGATTTCTCATAACAACCCTATCTATCAAAAACAGATACATGGAAGTTTAATGTCTTGTTCAAAATCATAGTCAGTAAGTGTGAAAGCTGAAACTGAACCCAGGAGGGGTCAGACTTGAACAGTATGTACTATCCTGATTCCCACATAAAACTGACTTGTAGTCTCTTTCAGATGGATATATATTATCTAGAGTAGAAAACTGGGAAAATAGAGAATTTTTAATTGCCACAAATTAAGAAAAATTAAAGCAAGAAAACAAAATCTCAATCTATTAAAATGTATAACAAGATATTCTATACTTTTCAAGATGTATTCTCAAACCACAAGGCATCAATTTCATTAGTGAGCAATGGGTAGACCATTGAGAATTCATTGGCTGAAAAGACAATTGGAGGGAAAGGAAACTGGAAAAATAAAAGTTAAAAAATGGCAGCTAATGATTTTATAGCCTATGTGTTGGGACTTTATACACTTTTATTTAATCCTATCAACACTGAATTAGATTGCATTAACACTTTACAGATATGACAATTGAGTTCTCGCTTGACTTAAAAGACAATGCTTCTACTGTTAAAGCAATGTTCTCGGAGTAAAAAAAAGAAAAAGAAAAAAGAGAATGGCAATGTGAGGGTTAAGAAGAAAGGTGGGTAAGTCTTCCTTTTAGGAAGAAACTCTATGCTGAGTGTACCTTTTTACATCTTGCAAGAACCTTTACAAGGATTAGGATTGCTTCGTTTTCTTCAGTTACTCTTCTGCCAATAGGTACAAACTTAACAAAAATTTACTACTTGTTGGTAAAAATAAAATAAAGGCAGTCCCTAAACCTTCCAAACTGTTCCTCTGTATACAATTTTCCACTCTAAAGCAATTTCTCCTTTAAGGCCATATAATTTTGAACAAAACTTTAACAGGAAAAAAAAGAAGTATGAAATGTAAGATTTTTGATTTGTCATGAGGTCTTTAGAGTTGAATAGGAAAAAAATACATACGTTTCAAGAAGTTTTAATGTCTTTAAAATTTTTAAGATCTTTAAAGATTTTGAAAGTAGTCTTTAACATATTAAATGCCTAGGTACTATCTCTGAAGCAAAGGATGAGAAATCAATTAGGTAGAAGAGATGGTGATGGATGTGAGGGTTTAATAATATGTACTGTGTATCTCAGCAGTTTGAACCACCAAACATTGGCCTAGTATTTCTAGAATCATTGATCTGTCAAAGGAGTAAAGCCATTCATAGCATTATATTTCTTACACCTACTGTCACCAATTCTCTTTATCAAGTCAATGTTATTTAATCATTGATCACTTAACATCCACTATAAACTAACCATATATTCATAACCTCTCAAAAGTGTTAAACTTCAGACCTTAAAAATATCTGTCAGTACAGAATTCTTTTTTGTAGTTAACTTAAATTCCCTTGATGGTGGAGGCTTCATCTCTTCCCCTAGGCAAGCTGACCACATAGAATACATGTGGTCATGGCTATTCTGTATGAACTTATATCTCAAAGATGTAATCTCAACCACATGAAGTGGAAAAAAATTTCATATCACATTTTTTAAAAATAAGAAATTAAGGTTATAATAAATCTAAAACTAAACATTTATTAAAATTAACAAGTCTAAAATTTATTATCAATTGAATTAATTAATATTGAAAATGAATTGCTGAAACAAACTATAATGTAATTTTTGAAAGCTACATATAGGAAGAGAAAGATATTGACTTAAAATAACAATAAACTCAATTATATCTTCATTTTCCCTTTTTAAATGAAAGTTAAGAATTGTGACTCTCTAACTGGTATCCTTTATAATCACTTTCAAAACACAAAAAACAGAAATGAAATATTTAAAAGTAAACAAACTACTGGTTGGGCACAGTGGTACATATCTATAATCCCAACAACTTAGGTGAGCTAAGGCAGGAGGGTCACAGAATTGAGGCCAGCCTTAGGAACTCAGGGAGACCCTGTCTTAAAAATAAGCCCTGGGTTGTAGCAATGGTAGGGCACCCCTGGTTTAAATCCCCAGTACCACAATAAACAAATAAATAAATATTATCAGAAATGTACCACCATCACCTGGTTCCTTCTTCTATTCCAAAACCCACCTTCCTTCATACTTCAACATGCGGGCAGAAAAAAGGAGTACAAAATAATAAATACTGGCAACAAACACCCCAAAATTTATAAGCAAAAAAAGACTCAAAGTAAGCAAAACCTTTTCAAAAGCTCACATTGAATTAATATATTGTTTTTAAATAGTGATGTATCAATCACTTCTAAAAAAAATATAAATGCCTAGGTTTCAAAAAGACAGGTTTAATCTCCCTTAAAATCTGTCATTCACCTGTAGGTATAAGTCACTGAAGTAGTAGAAAATACATTCTGAGGGGTTGGGGGTGTACCTCAGTTGGAGAGTGCTTGCCTAGCATGTGCAAAGCCCTTGGGTTCAATAGCCCACAATGCCAATCAAAAAAAGAAAAAAAGAAAAGAAAAAGAAATCCATACTATTTTAGTTAACAAAAATAAAATTAAGAATATACTAAGCACAAAGTTAGTTTCCCTATGTAAAAAGAAATCCATACTATTTTAGTTAACAAAAATAAAATTAAGAATATACTAAGCACAAAGTTAGTTTCCCTATGTAAATGAATAAATAAGCCTTTATGCTTAAATAACTTGTTTTTAAATAGTCTCCTTGGTCCAACTAGAAAAAACAACTATACTAAAAAGTTACACAAAAAGTTGACATACCTAATTAAATCAGAAGCAAAATTTAAGTAGCTATATACACTTCAAATTCTGATAACAAATATGGAAACATCACAAAAAGCTTTTGTGACAGCTTGCTAAAAGCTTAACCAAATTTTAATCCCTTTTAACTTACTAGCTAGTAGTTGGACTGCCCAATAACCTCAATTACCTAAATCATGGGTATGAATCACTTACTACCAGCATTCCCCAAAAGACTGAGCACCAGAATCAAGCAAGCCTATGTTCAAATACCAACACTATAGTTTACTATCACAGTAGCAATCAAGTTTTTTCTGTAAATCAAGGTGGTTGTAAGGATTACAACCTGTCTCTAAATAAAATTAAAAAAAAAAAGGCTGGGGGCGTGGCTCAATCGTTAAGCACACCTGGATTCCAACCCCAGTGCAAAACAAACAAACAAACAAACAAAACCTATTATTTTATGCACAAATAGTAATGATTATATAGTCGAAAATATGCCAAGAAATACGAATTGCAATTATTCCTAAACTAGTTCAATCTACTTAATCAATTTTTCTATAAACAACCTTTTATAAAAGTTTTTTGTTTAATAATGATCAAGCTCATATACATACAAGCAAGTATACTGCTTGGAATTCTGTTCTTCTAGGATTTGGCAAGCTGTACATTTAAACTACTCCTTTCAAGATATTACAGATTTCTAACATAGATAATGCCTTCCTTCATTCCACTCCCCTATCTATCCTGATAGGAAACAACTAGTTCTCATCTGAATGGTCTGATAGGGTCTTTCCAAACCTAGGGAAGTATAGGTAAAAAATCAGGTTTAGTCTTTCTAGATCCTTAGTACAAAATGAAAGGGAAAAAATAAAAGACAAAACCAAACTAAACTCTGAAATTTGGAAAATGCAATTTTATGAATGAATCTCTCATACCAACTAATGCAGGTCACAGACATCATCTTTCCTAAACTCAGCATAAGAAACCCTTTGCTTAATCCAAACAGAGTGGTGACTGAGCCCCTGCTTGAATATGTCCAAATGACATGTCTAAATTCACATATTTTACCACCAGCCCCTCAAAGTAAGGAAAGGAAGATAAAGGTTGAAAAACACAACTAAAGCAGTAAACACAGGTGAGTACTCCTCAGAATTGACAATACTGGTTTGAGTTAACCATGGAAAGGAAAAAGGTCATCTTTTCCTCCAAAACTACAGAAAAAGAGATTTTAGAATCAGTGGTAAATAAACGAAAATTACTTACCACCAAGGTTGGTGCTGTCAATAGTCCCCAGGCAAAAAACTCCAAAAAGATGACGATAACCGCATGATAAACACTAGGAGAACCTATTCCTTGAGGCTACAAAAAAAAAAAAAAAAAAAAAATTAAGTTAAAAGGGTATACTAGAATCACCAACAATGATGACAAGAATCAGTAAATATTTACCAAGAACATACAGTTATGCATTGCTTAGTAACAGGGATATATTTGGCCTTTTCAGTAAACTTAAAATTTGAGTTCAGGATTTACATGCAAATAAATAAACATTATAATGTCATAGCTTTAAAATATTCATTAGCATTATGTGGGAATATTAATAGTGTTTGGGTTCTCTTCCAATTTTTTTTTGTTTCGTTTTGTTTTTTTGGTGGTACTGAGAATCAAACCCACACCTCATGTACTTGAGGCAAGCGTTTTACCATTGAGGTAAATCCCCAGTACATGTTTGGGTTTCTCTACATGTTGAAATGATGATGCATCACTTTTAACATTGTCATAATGCATCATTATAATTTAAAATAATAGATGAGTCTCTAAACATACAGAATTAAGGTACCTGAAAACACCTTGGTAGAACCTGCAATTGAGGAGTTGGAGTGGAGGGGTTAGTGATTGAAGGACCGCAGCTGGGCATGAATTTGTACAAGATCTCATTCATTCAGTAAATATTCCAGAATACCTGCTATGTACCAGAGGTTCTAGGATTACAAAAACAAGACACAAATCCTGATCTTAAAGATCATAGCCTACATAGGAATAAGTCTTATCATCATCATCTCTTATGTGTAAATACAATAAAGAGACATGCACAGGTTAGTAAGCAAGGAGAAGTATGACCAAAGGGAAAAAAAAAAGGGTGGGGTACATAATAACAATGGAAAAAATGATAATGAAGTAGACAAGGACAACGACAATTTAAAGCTCCTGGGGAATAAACGTCTAGTCTTGGAGTAAAGAGGGAGGGAGGAGAAGTAGCCTCAAACTTGTTTAAAGAGTTTCTCATCTCACATATAGGAAGCCTCTGAACAGTTTCAAGCAAGAGAACGAATCAGATCTGCATTTTCCAATGCAACATTCTGCTGATTTCTTAAAGGATGAAATCAAAGAGCTAAGTGTGTGCAAAAGAAGGCTATCTGAATCAGCTCAAACAAGAATGATAAAGACCCAAGACAGTGGAGCAGTATGGATGCTGGAGGGGAGAGAATGGGTTTAAGTATTCAAAATATGAAATTGGCAGAACTTTAATAGTGAGAGGGAGAATTAAGAATGACTTCCAAGTTTTTAGGGTGGTTATCTAGTAGAAGAAGCTGGCAATATCCCTGCACTTTTCTCCCCAAGAAGCCTCAAATTTACCTTAGGTTCTATTTAAGAGATTGGCCCCTTTACTTAAAACCTTTCTATTGTCCTGAGCCTCAATTAAAAAAAATTAGTAAACAGCAAATGTGATGTCTGAAATCACCCAAGTGGAAAAGATATAAATTATGAAATGAACAGTGGGCTAAAACAGAACCCCAAGGAGCACCAACATTTAAGTAGTATAGCAGAAGAAAAGGAACCCATGAAGAAGATATTTAGGAAAGGAACAATGAAAGAAATAACAGGAGAATCAAGAGAACACAATGTCACAGATGACTAAGGAGCAGGAAGGAGTGAAAATCAGTACCAAATAGAGCAAGTATAGTAACATCAGGTAAAAAAATGTCCATAGGATTTGATTAGCTTCAAACCTGTTTTGTTCACCACCACATATACTCAGCAACTAGTAGAAAGCCTGGTAAAATTCTCAAGGTCTTTAACATATATCAATTTATATTATAAATTCCACAAACACAGTAAGGACTGTTTCCCAAACTCAACCAAGGAAGCTTTTACATTAACAGATAATACCACATAGACACCTAAATTCCTTGGAAAAAGACTTTGGGAAATGCTGATAAAAATATTAAGGGGCCACTAGGGATACACCTCAGTTGGCAGAGTGCTTGCTTTGCATGCACAAGGCCTTGGGTTCAAACCCTACCACCACCACCACCAAAAAAAAAAGTACAAAAATATTAGCGCTGTACTCAGTGGTAGTGCATATGCTTAGTATGTTTGAGGTCCTGGATTCAATCCCCAGCATCACTCACATACAAAATATGTAAAACTTTATACAAATAAATGCAGAGCAAAAGGATAGCACAAAAAACTGTTAGAACCAGTGAAGTGGTGTGAACCAGTAATCCCAACTACCCCAGAGGTTGAGGCAGGAAGATTGCAAGTTTGAGGTCAGCCTGGGCAATTTTGTGAGACCCAGCCAAAGGAGGGAGGAAGGAAATAATGTGTTAAAAGTGGCTCTCACATGAAGACCATGTAATCAGTTGCAAGGAATATCAGAGAAGGCTTTCAGGAGGTAGGTATGATCTGATACCTCAAAAATCCAATGGGAAAGAATCAGTATTTCTACCATGCGGCCTGCGCAATGGTTTCATTAATGAGGTTCTAGGCATAAAGTTAGTTAGAAGAGATCAAAATAAAACACACAGACTCAGTTACCTTATTTCTATTGCTAGGTCCGAGACGGCTCCCCTCTCTGGTTCCCTCCTCTAACCGCCCAGCAGGGCAGCAAGGATTACTCAGGGCTAGTAGGAGAGAGAGAGAGTTTGAACACGCCTGGGAGTAGCCTTTTATTGGGGAACAAGAGATTCAGGGGAGAATTCCATCCAATGAAGGTTGAGGGGGGGGCTGCACTCCAAGGTCAGGGTCAGTGATTGGGTCCCCGAGGTCAGTGGTCAGGCACACCCCCACACGGATGGGCTCTCTCATCAGGAAAGGGCCGGGCAAGCTTCGACACAGCCAAAGTGCCTCAGACCCTTAACGGGAGTCACCCAATCACGTGTCAGAAATGGCTTCCCAAAAGTATTGTCTGGTGCACACTGAGGCAAGGTAGGCAAAATGATGGACGAGTATCTGAGGGAAAGGGAACAGGATATGCAAAGGCAGAAGACATGAAACACCACAACTTATTTCAGTATGTGACATAAGAAGGAAAGCGGTACCAAAGTCAAGGTTGAGAGGCGAACAGAGTTGAAGCTGGAAATGTGATAAAAAAAAGACCTTATAAGTCACATTAAGGCATTTTCCTGAATGTTGAAGGAAAACTATAATATTTTAAGCCAAAGAGTAGCATAAAATTACAGAATACTAACTTCCAATGCAACATGGCAAATAGGTTGAGAGGGAGTCAGGACAACCAGAAGCCAGGTTATTGTAGAAACCCAAGTTTAAGAATTAATAGTAACTTGGGACTGGGGTTGTAGCTCAGTGGTAGAGCTCGTGCCTAGCAACTGTGAGGCAATGGGTTCAACCCTCAGCACCATATAAAAATAAAGGTACTGTGTCCGTCTACAGCTAAAAAAATAAAAAAGTAACAGTAACCTGAATAAGACAGTGGGAGTAGGATAAAGCAAAGTGAACTGACATAAAAACCACTTTGAAGATACAATCAATAGAACTCAGAGATTGACTTGATGTGCAGAGAGTAAGGGAAGATTAAAGATGAAGAGATTTCAGTTTCTTAGTCAGCTAGACAATGAGGAAAGGAGAAAGCATAAAAGATTAATTCCACTTTAGGCCTACTGGTTTGAGGAAAACACGTATAACATTAGATGAATTTAAAAAGTGAACAAGGGCCAGGAGCAGTAGAGCACTTCTTTAGCATATAAGGCACCCTGGGTTTGATTCCCAGCACCATAAAAGAAGTAGTAAACAAAATGAAGAAGATATCTAAGAAATTATAAAAGATTCATATCTTAACTAATGAAGCATTCATGCACTAAAAAAACTAAACAAACATTAAATAAATGTGATAAAAGATACAAAGGAATACACTAATATTTTTTAAAAATATCTATTTATGCCATGTAAATCATCAAGCATTCAGACAAAGCTACTACAAAGATGTTCATGGCATCAGCAGCACTTACAGTAAGAACAATAAAAAGTTAAATATTCAACCTTTGTTACAAAGCTTGTACTCAAATCACAGCCTGCAAATCAGATAGAATAATACACAGCTCAAAACTGTTTATGGATAATTTTTAATGACATGTAAAAATGCTTACTTATGATAATATTAAACTTAAAAAAATTAAAGTAGGATATAAAATAGGGTAATTTTGACCACAAAAGACAAAAACATCAATAGTGTTATATTGATACGTAAATAATGATTTAAGTGGTATAATATTATTTACTAAGTTGTTTGGAATTTTCTAAACCTTTTCTAGTAAATATGCTTGTACTTTAAGAGGAAAATGTTTTGCTTATGTAAGAAACAAACTATGTGGGGCTGGGGTTGTAGCTCAGTGGTAGAGCTCTTGCCTAGCATGATCAAGGCACTGGGTTCAATCTTCAGCACCACATAAAAATAAATAGATAAAATAAAGGTACTGTGTCCATCTACTACTAAATAAAGAAAGAAACAAACTATGTAAAATGAAAATGGAAAAAATTAAAAAGCAGCACATAGCATCCGTCCCTCCTGAACATTCTCTCTATATTTCCCAGAATGGTAAGAAAAAATATATTATTTTTCATTTTAAAAAAGGGTGTGGAAAAGGGGACATAGCTTAGTGGTGGAGTTAGAACACTGGCATGGGGGAAGAAGGGATATTTACTTGTTCTAAATTTCTGGTTATTTTGAGAGCTGTATTACAGATTAAGCATCCTTAATCTGAAAATCCAAACCCAAAATGCAAAACTTTTTGAGTAGATTTTCAGATTAGGGATGCTCAACCAGAGAAGTCTATGCAAAAACGTTCCAAAATCCAACACACTCCAAAATCTGAACATTTTTGGTCCCAAGCATTTCAGATAAGGGATGCTCAACCTGTATAACTATATTGACTTTTTAAAAATTTCAAATGAACTCAAAAGCAACATATTATTTTAATAAAATGAACTAATATAAAAAATCTTTTACTAATTTGGAATTTTAAAAGTTTCTAGGCAGGGGGCTGGGATTGTGGCTCAGTGGTACAGCACTTGCCTTGCAAGTGTAAAACACTGGGTTCAATCCTCAGTACCACATATAAATAAGTAAATAAAGGTATTGTATCCATCTACAACTAAAAAAAAAAAATTAAAAAATAGTTTCTAGGTAGGATGTTTTACTGGTAGTTTAAATGGAATACCTATTCAGAAGCAAAATTTTTTTATAATTTCAGAAAGAAAGCAAGTATCATGGATTGGGTAGAATACCAGACAGGTGAAAGACAAGAAGTAAGGAAAATAAAATATTTGACTAGATAATAGTTTGCAGTATCAAGACTAGAAAGTTCAGATCACAAATAGATCTTATCAACAGATGACATTTGCAGATGTGTTCAAGAGAACTGCAAAAGACGTGAAAAATCTGGAAGGATACAAATGTGAAAATAATACATATTTCAACCCCAAATGCCAGATATGCCACCAGAAAGCATAATTGTTATACCAAAAGTTACTCAACTTAATAACTTCTCTTATGGGGGCATGAGAGATGGTTCCACCATAAGTCAGAAATATTCTCCTTGAACCCTCAACTCTACACTACCCCTTCTAATCCCCAAATTCCCAAATCATACTTTTCATTGAATCATACATTTTCATGAATCTCACATTCATACAGACCACAGTTACATCTCGCAGGTTTCTGTCTGGATTTAATTGTTTGTTTTAAATCTACTTATTTATTCTTTTACCCTGTCACACTGGGCAACTTCTACAGTTATATATAGCTATGTAAGATACTTATTTAATTTTATTTGGCCTAAACTTTTTCAAGATCATGATCCCTGAAGCAAGTCCTGCCAATATTCTACTGTATACTGTGCTGCTACACTATGATATGCAATAAGTCAGGTATATTAAATGAATTTCAAGTTATGATATTTTAGATTTATAATGGCTTTAATCAGAAGATAACTCTATCATAAGGATATTTGTACTCCCTAAGTTTCTTCTACCTATCGCTATAGTATTCAGTAGTTATTAGACACTGTTAAAGAGGTAGTATATTCACTAAACTTATGACATTCCCTATTCGAACACTTCTCTATATCCTGATGTTCTATTGTATACACTATAGTATCATCTATCACATGGATTTATTATACAGCCTAGATTAAAATAAAATAATAAAGAATATTCCTTGCTGGGTGTAGCACCACAGTCAGATAGATCATGTTTGAGGCCAACCTGAGGAACTCTGTAAGACTGACTCAAAAGCATAAAATAAAAAGGACTAGTGACTCAGTGGGTATTGTACTCCTAGATCCAATGAATATTCCCTAAAACTTACAATGTTTTAATTTTTATATTATCAGTAAAAACAATAATTTAAAATTTTTTTTCTTAAGTCAGGGGTTTGAGGTCTAGCTTAGTGATATAGTATTTGCTTAACATGTACGAAGCCTGTGTTTGATCCCCGGTACTGGAAAAAACAACAACTGGGACTAACTGGCATCATATACCTCTGAATATAACACCCTAGGAAGGTCACTTTACTTATATAGTTTTCTTAACAATTATATTTAGCTCTTTGTCTAATTAGGAGGTACTAACGGTAAATTCTGTTTGAGCAACTTTCTACAAGACAAATGGCTTAGAATTATACACAGAAAAGCAGGGTAGCAGGAAAGATCTATACACACAAACACACAAAGCAGGAGAACTCCTCCAAATTAAACTTAATAAACCAACTGTATATAATGTATAATTTTTTATTGTATCTGGGACTTAAAAAATGAATAGCTATGAAGATATTATCAGGACAACTGGGGAAATTTGAATGTGGACTAAACAATATTATAATTTGGATCTTAAAGGCCCCCAAAGACCTACATATTGAAGGCTTTGTCCCCAGCTCATTGTGATGTGGCAAAACATTTAAGAGGTGAGGTTCAGTAGAAGGAAGTTAAATCATTGGGATTTAACTTTCATGACCTTGAAAAGATATTGGGAACCCAGTGCCTTCCTTCTGCACTCTGCTGCACCTAGCCATGAGGTGAACAGGCTGCCTCCACCATGATGTACTGTGTTGCTACAGATTCAAAGCCAGAGGGCCAATTGATCATGGACTGAAACTTCTATAACTGTGTGTCAAAATAAGTCTTTCCATTTTTAAGGTGATTTATCTTGGTTATTTATTACAATAACAGAAAGTTGACTGGAGTTTCAGGCCAGGTTGGGCAACATAGCAAGACCTTGTATCTTAAAACTTACAATGATTTACAATTATAATCCTACACTTTCCAATAACTTCTGAAGTTAGATAGGTTATTACTTTCATTTTATAATCCAACAGAGCAAAATAAGATATGGAGTCAATCACAGCAACTCCAGAGACCAAATCTTAACTATTGTATACCCTGCCATAGAATATTACTTTCTTAGAAACAGGGATCAAGTCTCATTCATTTTAGTATCCTATGGCAAACTACCATGTTTTATGTATAATGGGTGTTTATTACCAATGGACTGATTCTATAGCTCTAATCATGACAGTTACTGAGGTGCTAGGTGACTTAAGTAAGCTACTTACTTATCCCTGAGCAGGAAGGGGTAGCCTACAAATAGTTCCCAACACACAATTTTTCTATTTTACAATAGTACAAAAGCAACATGCATTCAGTAGAAACTTTCTAGTGCTAGTGATATGTAGTGTGATACTCTTTTGTGATGCTGGGCAGTGGCAGCAAGCCACAGCTCTCAGACACACAATCAAAAAGGAGAAACAACCAATACTCTATGGTATATAGTGCTGCTTTGAAAATTTTGTAAGTTGAAAATTCATTTGTTATGCCTACCAAACATAGCTTAGCAGCACTATATACCATAGCTATATTTGGTAGGCATAACAAATGAATTTTCAACTTACAAAATTTTCAATTTACAATGGGCTTATTGGGGTACAATCCCATTATAAATTGAGAAACATCTGTATTAATCTTATCTAAATCCACATCTTGGGGCTGGGATTGTGGCTCAGTGGAAGAGTGCTTGGCTAGCATGTGTGAGGCACTGGGTTCGAGAATCAGCACCATATATAAATTAAAAAAAAATAAAGGTCCATCAATAACTAATAAAAATATTTTAAAAAAGAGAAGAAAAATCCACATCTAACTCTCAAATTCTGAACCTATGATTGCCCAAATCAACGTTTATGAATCCAGCAGTTATTATGGAGGAAATATTGACTTTAATAACTTCTTGTTATATTCCTACCAGTGAACCAGGGAATTATATAGATTATTGCCCAGAAAACAGAACTCATTCCACAATTATAATGCACTGTAATTCTACTTACTAAACAGCACGCCATCTTATATAAGGAAACAGTGAGTATAAACCAAACTGAGGATCATCCTGGAAAACTGGCTTAGACTCTTCAAGGTCAAGGGGCTGCAAATGTAATTCAATGGTAGAGCACTTGCCTAGCATGTGTGAGGCCCTGGGTTCAACCCCAGCATGGCAAAACAAAATCAAAACCAAAATAAATTAATAAAAAACATATTAATGCTGGAGATATAGCTCAGTGGTAGAGCAAGTGTGAGGCCTTGGGTTTTATCCCTGGAATTAAAAAACAAACAAACAAAAAACAAAACAAGAAGAAGAATACCAAGATCATAAAAACAACAAGGGACTAGGGTTGTGGCCTGATGGTAGAGTGGTTGCCTAACATGCATGAGGTACCACATAAAAATAAAGATATTATGTCCATCTAAATATTAAAAACATTTTTTTAAAAAATGACAAAAAATTTCTTTAAGCTAAAAGAAAATGAAGAAACATGGCAGCTAAACATAGTAATTAAATTCTGTATCCAAATGCAGTATGTTTTTAGGACAATTGGGAAAACTATGGACTATTTATTGTACAACAGTATTGTATTAATGCTAATTTAAAAAATTGTATTGACTGCATTAAGGTTATGAGGAAAATGTTTGTATTCTCAGGTGTAATATCCTAAAATATTTTTTAAAATATTTTTTAGTTGTTGATAGACCTTTATTTTATTTATTTATATGTAGGGCTGAGAATTGAACCTAGTGCTTCATACATGCCAGGGAAAAGCGCTACTGCTCAGCCCCAGCCCCAGCCCCTCCTAAAATATTTTACAAACAAATGTCATGTTGTCTAAAACTGACTCTTCAAATGGTTCAGGAAAACAAAAAATGTAAATATGTGTGTGTGTGTATGTGTATATGTAAGTATGTATGTGTGTATGTGTGTATATATATATATGAAATAGCAAATATGGCAAAATGTTAATAACTGGTGAATCCTGACTCTATGTGATGGGTAAATGAGTATTCACTGTGCTAGTCTTTCAATTTTTCTATTGTTGTAAAAAATTTAAAATAAAAATTAGGGAAATAAAGAAATGACAAAAAACAATAAAAAATGTAGAAGGAAAAATAATTTTGAATGTAGAATTAAATTCTCTAACGAGTTATCAATCCAGAATGAGTATAAAGATCTTTAAGCACGGCATTTTCTCTAAACAATACATGCCTAAGGTGATTAAAATTTACTAAGAAAGTTTTTACAAAGAAAAAACATAAATAAATTTAGATGTATGTATGGAATAAGTGTACTATTTCATGGAGGAACAACAACAGGTTCTTGTAGAAAACACTATTAACCACAAATCAGTTTTAATGGGATCCTGACACATTGTGATAACTGAAGGAAACGTAGGCTTTTACTACTAGGATCTGGCATCATGGCATTTTTGTTGTTTTCTCTGATTTTAATCAAGCAGGGCAAGGCATACTATATATGCAAAGGAAAAAGAAAACTGATCCTCAGTTTCCTGAAAGTATGAATCACCAAAAACACCTAGTGACACTATTACACTTATTGAGTCACTTTGGCTTAATTTGCAGTGAGACTTAAAAAATTATTCTACAGACAAGTTATGGGTCATTTTTAAAGATGTGTGTGTGTGTGTGTGTGTGTGTGTGTGTGTGTATTCACAGAGTAAGCAGGTATGGTTAACTTGCTCCTAAAAAGAATGGAATACTGGAGCTGGGGTTGTGGCTCAGTAGTAGAGTGCTTGCCTCACACATGCGAGGCCCTGGGTTTGATCCTCAGCACCACATAAAAATAAATTGAAAAATAAAATGTATATTAAAAAAGAATATACTCTTAAAAAAAAGAATGGAATACTTCCTTAAAACATTCAAAGAAAAAAAAAAAGGATGTGAATCCTATCACTGCCACAAAAAAAAAAAAAAAGAAAGAAAAGAAAAACTCAACAAGAATTTAGTGAATCAAGTTTTACTCTTAAAAAACAAAAGACTTGGGGCTGGGGATGTGGCTCAAGTGGTAGCGCGCTCGCCTGGCATGCGTGCGGCCCAGGTTCGATCCTCAGCACCACATACAAAGATGTTGTGTCCACCGAAAACTAAAAAAAATAAATATTAAAATTCTCTCTCTCTCTCTCTCTTAAGAAAAACAAACAAACAAAAGACTTACAGCTTAAGATTATGTTGCTTTGTAGTAAGTTTTGAAGAGATAAGAAATGTGGCAATCTAATATATCCTTTTCCATTCTTAGGAAAAGATGTGACTGTTAAATCAAGTTAAGTCATCATTTTCACACTGTTCAAATGACTACAAATTGAATTTACTAAAAAAGCAAAACAAAACTAAAAATTTAAAAAGCCCTACTTAAAAAAAATCAAACTGTTATCAATGTTTAGGATATAGTCTAAACTCAGGATTAATTTTAGTGTGTTCTCTCAATATACTTATTTCTATAGCTAAATGAGAAAACATTACTGATCACTCCTTGTTCTAAAACAAGACAATATTACACATGGTAGAATTTATAACTCTTTTTATATATTGAGAAAGTCAACACATTATGAAGATTAAGATACTACACTTGCCATCAAACAAAATCTGAGGGTTCTTGATGTTTAATGGCTAAAACTATCAATTCTTATTTTAACTGACACTTTCATTTCAAAATAATGCTAAAAGATAACTTGCACTTTTAAACAACCGAAAATTTTAAATCATGCATATTTCTCAGAATATTACTTAGGAAAAAAGTTATTCTTTTAACTTAAACTTCAACTTTTGTAGCTACAAACAAGTTATACTAAAACTATAGGAGAATTTCTACAGAGATGACTAAATTGGCCTTCTAACTAATCAGGATGAATTGGCCCCATAATTTGGGAAAACTGCTTACTAATTTATGTCCAGACACACCAACCTAAACCAAACAAACCACAGAGAGAATAAATTAAGTTATTCCTGGAGCTACCTGCCACAAACTTGCCAAATCAGTGAAGTCTGCCCTCCAGTATCTGTAGGTTCTGCATCCAAGGAGCAGATCAAAAATGTTCAGGAGGGGCTGGGGATACAGCTCAGTTGGTAGAGGGCTTACCTCTCATGCACAAGGCCCTGGTTCAATTGCCAGCACCAAAAAAAAAAAAATGTTCAAGAAAAAAAAAAATGTCCCTATTGAACATGTACAGGCTTTCTTCTTTCATTATTTCCTAAACAATATAACAACCATTAAACAGAATTTACACTGTATTAAGTATTATTATAAGTAATCTCCAGAATACTCAAAGTATATAGAATTGCACTGGTTATTTGCAAATAGTATGCCATTTTATATAAGGGACCTGAAGCATTCACATGTTTTGGTAGCGAAGGGGACTCTTGAAACCTCTGAGGATAGTGAGGGATGACTATATATATACACGCTTAAGAACACAGAACAGTTCTCTGGGTCTACAAAGACCCTATACTCTTTGAAGCTTTCCTGAAACTACTTCAGCCATCCTTCTAGGTAATGAGTGCAAACATCTGAAATTGGGTCTAGCTTTCTGAATCCTTACTGACTTCTATTTATTCTCATGAAAATCAGGGGGGAAGGGCTGGAGTTGTGGCTCAGCAGGACAGCTCTGGCCTAGCACTTGCATGTCAGGGCCTGGGTTCAATCCTCAGCACCATAAATAAATAAATAATAAAGTAGCCAAGTACAACTAAAAAATAAACAAAAAAATCAGGGGGGAAGATCTGGCATATTTCATATTGCAAATGATATATTAATTATACTTTTCAAAGTATTTCCAACAACATAATTGATGTAAAACTAGTTTTTATGGAATGTTTAGTTATTTTACTGTTTCACTTGTAAAAGAACTGCACATTTTCTACTTTGTCATAGATGTAATCCTATAACTGTATTTACAAAATAATAAAGATCATATAAAAAATAAGCAAACTTAAAAATCAGAAGATCCTTCAATTTTCAAAAATATATATAACTCATGTGAATAACTGTTTAGCTCACAGCCTCTAACATGAATGAATCTAGCAATACATGATAATAATTTAAAACAAACTAAGTATTCTAAAATGTCAAAATGTGTATTTAATTCAGTTATCTTAAATTAAATGGTCTAAATAAATGAGATACATCAAAGTGTTACATACACATACATTAAAACTTATAACTAAAAACTGTATTTCTACAGAGGAAGCTTCAAAAGCAAATTCACCAGTATCAGGATTATTTTCACCAGTGAAATGGTGTATAGTAGATGATTAAACACTTACTTAAGTTAAACTATGCCACTTACTCTATAGCTACTTATACTCTTTTCAATCAGAACTGCTCTAAAAATTTTTGTTTTACAAAACAGCCTCAAGGTAAACAAAGGTTAAGACCTCCTGAAATTCACACAACTTATTGTAACTGTCCTTAATTGTGCACTATTCAAATGACAGAATATTATCCTGGCCTTAGAGTGGACTGAAATACAAATTCAAGGAAAAAGAAAATTTAGTAGTAAGGGGCTGAAGATATAGTTCAGTGGTAGATCACTTGTCTAGCACATGCAAAGCCCCGGGTTGGATTCCCAGATCAAAAAAAAAAAGAAAGAAAGTAGTATCATCATTAACCTGGTTCACATAGAAAGGCTCACTTCCTCAAAACTATAAATCTGCTCTAATTTTTTGATAAGGCATTAATAATACTAGTTTTGTTTTTTATAAATATTAAAATTGGTTTAATAGGCTTATAATGATGTGTCAACAGAAAGACAAAGCAAACACTTTTACTAACATTAGTAAACCCTAGGTACAAATCAAATCATATCAGTACCATTGACCAGGAATATGAAATCATATTCAGAGCCTTGCATATATTAACCTCAAGGAACCGTGACTGAATGAATCTACCCATTGGTGGAACTTTTTAAAAGCTCTAAGGCTGAGAGTATAGTATATATAGCTCAGTGATAAAGCACTTGTCCAGCATGTGTGAAGTCCTGGGTTAAATCCCCAGCCATGCAAAAAATAACAACAACAACAACAACAAAAGATCGTAACAGTATTCCAATCAAGCAGAGAGGCAGAAAAGCATATGCCATCTTAAAATGCAAATACTATCCTGCAAAAAAATTCATGACATTTATTGAAATATTCTTCTGATGATGCATTGGAATAAACAAAAGTATAACAAAATTCATTTAAGAAAAATTATCCCAGCTATGGGATTCAAAGATGCAAACAAAGTCTCTATTCTAAAGGAGTATCCAGTGCTCTTAGAATGGAAAGTGAAACATTAAGTCCAATAAGATGAGAAATGATAATATCCTAATGCCCAAAACCCTCAATGAAAGTTACTCTGTGTGTCCTCTTGAAACTATTTTGTGGTACAAAAATCATATTTTGTGTCCTAAAACAAGCTATGAATTCACTATAATAAATAACAGGAAAGATTTTTTAAAATCTCTTCCAAAAACTCACTGGATTTGGAAAGAATCTTCTATAGAACAAATCAAACGAAAATCCAAAAAATAGAGAAAACAAAACTAAACTTTATAGGGAAAAGGAAGTGTGTTTCTTGATGAGTTAGTTTCATTCTTACCTTTTGCAAGATAAATATTACTGATTCTCAATATCATTTGTTTATTTTGAAGACTTTGCCACCATTGTCTCTATTTTGAAGACTTTTATGAGTAATTTTAATATCTGGTCTCTTTCTATAGTTGACAAAAGCAACAGAATTTTTCTCCCCAAATAGTTATTACTGACTTGGTCAAAAGAGCTAGGATTATTTTTTTTGGGGGGGAGGGGGACCGCTGGGGATTGAACTCAGGGCCCTGTGCTTGCGAGGCAACCACTTTACAACTGAGCTATACCCCCAGCCCAAGCTAGGTCTACTCTTAATTGATTTGATCAAAGTAATATTTTTAATTAAAAATGGACAGTAAAAAGAATCTGAGAAATTTCAAACTTTCTTTTTTCAAAAAATGTCGACATCTAATAAATTTGACAGTTAAGTAAAAACATTCTGAAACCATTCCCTATGTCTCAAGCTTTCTAAATTTTGGCATATTTAGACCAGGTCATGTTCTAA
This sequence comes from Urocitellus parryii, assembly GCF_045843805.1. NCBI lineage: Eukaryota > Metazoa > Chordata > Mammalia > Rodentia > Sciuridae > Urocitellus > Urocitellus parryii. The sequence continues at coordinate 84,134,256 of NC_135541.1, read as the reverse complement.
AATGTCTAAAGAAATTTGTCATTTACTTAAGTTGAATTCAGCAAACCCTCATGGTGGCCTACTTACACATTTAGGACTTTACCAGGGGTTGAGCAAGCCTCCCCATTAAAATACAAACAGGAAGAGAATTAAAGGAACCATGTCTGCACACTTCTAGGTAAACAAACACATTTCACCTTTCCATTCTATTTCAGAACGCGATACCAAAGGATGCAATAAAGATCAGAGAGTGTAGCAAAAGGGAAATCTCAGTACAAAAAAGTATAGGTGAGTTCCCTCTTCAATTAAAAATCCTGCGTCCCCTGCTGGTAAATTATGGCACACTGCATAAAGTTTATTGTGGATAACAAATTTTTCCAAAAAGCAAAATTTTTTTCTTGCCCTCAATCTGCCTTATTTTTAAAGAGACTTCTAATCCCTAGGCCATGATCAGCTCTACGTAGTATTTTTTATTTTATGGCACAGAGTGGTGACTTGTCGGAAAACTAGCCGAATGAAATATAAGCCCCAGGTGTCTGTCAGGCTTCCGACTCCGAGAGGAAAAGAGGAAAGCCCACTCCCTGACAGGTCTCACCGTGCCGCGAGCAGGTAAAGGCTGAAGCTCCGACCCATCGCGACCAGGAAGGGGAAAGCGAACGCACGAAGGGCCTGAGTACGGTCGCCGTGCCAGATGCCACCTTTGACAGCATATGGGAGGGCAGGGACTGCTCCCAGGCCCTTGGCAAGCTTCGCCGCAGCTGGGGCCTGGCGGCGGAGGCGCGGCTGCGGCGGCAAGGGCGCGGTGGCCTGCTCGGACCGCCAGGGAGCCGGCACGTTCCTCCCCGCGGCAGGGGTGCACGTGGGGCTCGGGGCCGTAGGGCCTCAAAAGGCGACCGGAGCTGGGGGCGGCCGGTGCGGAGGAGGCGACGGTCTCCTCCCAGTACAGGCCTGGGAGGCCGCAGGCCGGAGCGGGGGAGGGCAACTCCAGCGACAGCCGCAGGGTGTCTGGCGCCCAGACCCCAGAGCCCGTGGACAGGGAAAGGGAAGCCAGAAGCATTCGGGGCGATTGTAAAAGGAAGTGAAGGGGCAGAAAGAGATCAGACCGGGGCCCCAGGGACGCTTGCCGGCGCGGAACCCTGGCTTACCGTGCCTCCGTCCTTAATGATGATCTTCTTGGCCAGCATGATACTGCGGTTTGCGGCCCGTTTCTTCTTCTTTCCCTGGGTCATTTTACCATCCTCGATTCCTGGCGTTGCTGCAGCCACTCCCGGGGCGGCCGGCCCCAGCGGCGAGTGCCGTCCCGCCACTACTGCCGGGCCGAGCCGCTCGGGGCGCCAGCCGCCATCTTGAGGGCCCGGCCTGCCTCCGGCGGCGCGTCACATCGTGCGATCGGCCGACGAGCACGCCCCGCCCCGCCCCGCCCCCGTGACGCCGGCCCGCTGGCGCGCTCGGAGGCCGGGCACTGGGAGGGAGGCCTGGAGGGAATCCGTAGACTCCCGAGAGTGGCTGGCTGCCGGAGCTCTGTGCTACTTCTTACCACTCGCTTAATTCCCTCAGCAGTTCTGGGCAGTAGGGGCCATTATTGTACCCTCTTCATAAATGAAGAAATTTTAAGTTTCAAAAGGTTGTTACCATTCATAGCTGATAACTGGTTGCTCTGGAATTGTAACCAGACTTCCTACACTATTAGTCCAATCTCCAGCTGTTCTAACCAAGTCGGAACTGAAGAGAATAGTGAAAAAAACAAAACAAAACAAAACAAAAACAAAACCCTCATTTTCTACAAATGCTGGGTAACTTAAGAGGTAAAGTAAGATGGACTTTTGGTAAATAGTCTTTTGTTCTTCTGGTGTCCCGGGGCTCCCACCAAAAGGCAACTTTTTTTTTTTTTTTTACAGTAGCTCCCTTGTCCCAAGACCTTTTCTTTATTCCCTGCCAGTGAACCTTACATGACTTATGTCACACTTTATAAGCCACTACCTTTTTATTATTTAAAAATCAATTTACAGGGGATAAGATGGGGGATTGATTAAAAAAACAGTTGACAAAAAAGGAATGTGAACTATAAAGCATTTCCACTGTTAATATTTTGATTTTGATAACTATTGTATTAGTAATAGTATGAGAGAGTAACTTTTCTTTAAATATACCCTTTATTTTTAAGGAGTGAAAGGATATAATGCACAGTACCTACCCTCAGATGGTTAGGAGATGGAGGGAAGAGTGACAGTATAAGGGCAAAATGTTAAAAGCCCAGTCAACCTGGGTAATGGTGGGTCTTATTAATATATGTTCACCAATTTGGTATATATCCTTAGAAGAGGCAGAGTGTAATTCCCTTTTCCCACCTGTTGGTTGGACTTGGTGATGCCCAGATTAAAGCAGAAGTAACAGCACTGACTTCAAAGGCTAGGTCATAAAAGGCACTGTAACTTCTTGCTAGCTCTGTTTTTGGATGACTCTGAACCCCAAAGTCTGGGAGATGTTATGTCATGAAGATATCCAAGCAGCTATGGAGACATCCAGTTGTCTACGGCTGAGACTTGCCAAAAGCCATGTGAATCATCTATCTATCCTGGTTATGCTTTTAGCTGAAGGCAACTACTAAACCAACATCCTGGCCACAACTTCAGGAGAGACTCAGAACTAGAACCATCCCGCTTATCCACTCACGGATTTCTGATTCTCAGAAACTGTGTAAGATAAAACTATTTGTCTTAAGTCACTATGCTTTTGGGGTAATTTGTTATGTGGCTATAAATAGCTAAAATACAAGATAAAGGGGGAAAGTACAGGGTAAAAATTTGAGTTCTTGTTATTGCAACTTTTCTCTAAGTTTGCAATTATTTCAAAATAAAATGTTAAGAAATAAATTTGACTGAATTTTCTGAACCTCCTATTTCCATACTTACTAGAAATGAATTTCTATGGAAGGAAGAAGAAAGGCATTTGAGCCTGATATATACTTCCCAGTAAGTCAACTCATCATTATTTTAAAAAATCTTATATACATACGTAAACTCATAATGCTTATGTTTTAAAAAAAATCTCATATAGAAACTTTTCAGATGAAGTCATATTTGAAGCTCTGGAAATAGATTTTATAATTAAATCCCCAGGAACTTGTTTTAGATGTAGAGGGCTGGTAAGATAATTTTTTGTGGTTACTCTGACTTTTCATAGGCTCTCAAAATCATACTTCATCCTGCAGCACCAATTTTATCCTTAAGAAATGGTTACTGGTCAGTCATTCAAAAATATTGAATACCTATATGTGGTTGATGTTGTGTTTTAGGCATATCTGCATGGATATTCTAGTGGGGGGCAGAGTTACAAAACAAACAAAAGATAACTGAAAAATGAAGTAAATGCAGTTGTTAATAGTAATAAGAGAAATTTAGCACATACCACCTGCTTTGGCTTGAAGGGCTGCAATGGTAAACAAAAAAGATCAGACCTGTTCTAACCGATCTAGTCTGTATATAAAGACTCTGTATGTGATTTGAGTTGTGAATATCCACAAATGAGCTTTATGTTAAGAAGTTGACATACACCCGGACACAGTAGTGTATACCTGTAATCTCAGCAGCTCAGGAGGGTGAGGCAGGAGGATTGCAAGTTTGAAGCTAGCCTCAGCAATTTAGCAAGGCCATAAGAACTCAGTGAGACCCCATCTCTAAATAAAATACAAAAAAGGGTTAGGGATGTGGCTCAATGGTTAAGTGCGCCTGAGTTCAATCCTGGGTACAAAACAACAACAACAAAGTTGACTTGTAAGTTAGGGTTCTTTGGTTAACAGTCAACAACAGGAACTAGTACTGGCTTACTTAAATAAAAGGGATTTGGAAGGATATTAGTGCGTTTCCAGAATTAATAAGGCTAAGAATCAGGCTTAAAAACAGGCAGAAACCATGGTATGGAATACTCATAGGACAGTTCACGAGGCAACACTGGAAAGTAAGGATTCCTTGGAAGAAGGGCAAGTGGCTGAAAGCTAACAATTCCTAAAGTATTAAAACTATATCATAGAACCCAAATCCCACCTTTGCCCCAGATATACCATTTACTAAAGAAACTGCACTTCACTATGGTAACAAAGGAGTCCTCTTTGCCCCAGATATACCATTTACTAAAGAAACTGCACTTCACTATGGTAACAAAGGAGTCCTCTAACTATAAAACTGAGTAAGTCACCTAAATCCCTACTCCTCCCTCTATTTCATAGAATCACCTATTGATACAAGAAGATACCACATTTTATTATGAACAGAAAGGCCACTAAAAATCCATACAAGGTTTCTGTAAAAAGAAAGTAATGGGGGCTAGGGCTCAGTGGCAGAGTGCTTGCCTGGCAAGTGTGAGGCCTTAGGTTGGATCTGTAGCACCACATAAAAATAAACAAAATAAAGGCATTCTGTCCATACACAACTACCAAAAAAAAAAAAAAAAAAAGGAAATGGAGGCTTTTTAATCAATAGAAGGCCAGTATTCCAGCTGCTTGGGAACCTGAAAGTAGGAGGATTGCTGGAACCCCAGAGTTTGAAAACAGGTTAAACAATTATTGAGGATTGCTGGAACCCCAGAGTTTGAAAACAGGTTAAACAATTATTGAGGCCCTATCTCAAAAAAACCCACACACTTTGCTGGGGGTGTAGTTCAGTGGTAGAACACATTGCCTAGTATGCCTGAGGCCCTAGGAGCAGGGGTGGAAGTGAAGGGGTAAGATTATGAATTAATAGAAAATACTACCCTCCAGAAAATACAAAGCAAAAGAAAACTACAATACTCCAACAATTAAATATCATTAATAAGCAATTCAGACAATGAAAGAGTACAACAAATAAAAAATTTAAAACAATAGGAAGAATATAGAATGACAGTTATTCAAACTCAGGCAATATACTGAAAATATAAAATCATTTTAAAAATGACAACTAAAATTAACAGGGTACCTGAGAGAATAAATACAAATAGATATGAAAATTAAGAAACAAGCTTACAACAGCTACAAGAATGAAAAAAAAAAAAAAAAAAGCAATAATAAGCCAGTGCAGTGGCACACACCTGTAATCCCAGCAGTTCATGAGGCTAAGGCAGGAGGATCATGATTTCAAAGCCAGCCTCAGCAAGGGTGAGGTGCTAAGCAAATAAGGAGATCCTAAAATACAAAATAGGGCTGGGGATGTTGCCTAGTGGTCAAGGCTCCCATTACCAAAAAAAAAAAAAGCATTAATAAGGGATTAGAGTTGTGGCTCAGTGGTAGAGGGCTTTGCCTACCATATGTAAGGCACTGGGTTCGATCTTCAGGACTACATAAATAAGTAAAACAAAAGCAATAATAAGGATCAGTGGGAAAATAATCTAAGCCTCCAGGCAAAGATCTACAAACTTAGGCCTCTGGGCATAAACAAAATTAATGTCAATTCCAAAAACTGAAAAAAAAAAAAATCAAGTGGTGCCAGACTTCTTGAAAAAACAAACAACATAATGATGGCACATCATTTTTTAAAAAATTCAAGGCAAATAAATGCCAATCTAGGATTTTGTATGTAGCACAGCTGTATGTATCAAGGCTCTAGAAAATCTTCATCATGCCACAACTATTGTACTTACAAGCCCTCTATTAGAACTTTATCCAGTCCAAGAGTAGGCTGGGTTTGTGGCTCAGTGGTAGAGCACTTGCCTAGCATGTGTGAGGCACTGGGTTTGATTCTCAGCACCACATAAAAATAAATAAGATAAAGGCATTGTGTCCATCTATTACAATAGAGTATTAAATACATTTTTAAAATGTATAATTTTACAACAAAGGCAGGGACTAGGGTGCAAATAATCTGTTTATATGTTCTAATGAAACAGAAGTAAGACAAGTAAAAATCTGAGAGAGAAAGGATAAAAGTTTCATTGAGGAGCTGGGTTTGTGGCTCAGTGGTAGAACACTTGGCCTAGTACATGTGAGGCACTGGGTTCAATCCTCAGCACAACATAAAAATAAGTAAATAAAAATAAAGATTAAAAAAAAACTTTGGTTGATGGGCTAGGGTTGTGGCTCAGTGGTAGAGTGCTTGCCTAGCATGTGTGAGGCACTGGGTTTGATTCTCAGCACTACATATAAAAAAATAAATAAAATAAAGGTCTATCAACAACTAAAAAAATTATTTAAAAAAAGCTTCATTGACTGTCACATAGACAAATCATGTGAAGAATCAACCGCTGACAAATCAATGGCTGTAGTGTTGCACAACTGTAATCCCACTTACTTGAAGACTAAGCCAAGAAGACTGAAAATTCAAGCCAGCAGTTGACTGGGCAACTTAGACTCTGTCTCAAAATGAAATTTAAAGAGGACTAGAGATGTAACTCAGTGGTAGAACACTTGCCTAGCATGTTCAAGGCTTTGGGTTTAATCCTCAGTACTACCAAAAATAAATAATATTGGGAAATCAAATAGAAGGTCAAACAAGCAAAAAGTGAGCCCCAAAAGTAGTGTAAAATGTTATCAGTATAAAGTTGATCAACAGAATGGACATACAAACCTTTCTAAATATCAAAATTTACAAAGCAAAGAACATACTCCATATAATGAAGCACAGTGCACAGTAAATATAACAATACATGTGTTTACTTTTCAAAAAAGAAACAGGAAGGTCAAACTAAAAACTAATAAAAATAGTTACCTATAAAGGTGGTTATGAATGGAAAGGAAGGACAGGCATGAGAGCTAATGAGATGTTTCTAAGTATAACATTCAGTTTTAACCTTTGAACCATGTAAATGATGCACATATTCAATAGTAGAATGATATTAAAAGTAATTTCCAAAATTGATTGTAAGTAAAAACTAATGAACTTAATTTTATCACACTGGTAACTACACAGAGAACCACTTCCATTAACTTTTGAACATATACTCCCACTATACCTCTTTAGTGGACTGTATTCTAAGGATATATAAAAATGTAAAAAAAAAAAAAAACAAAAAAACCTTAAATTTTACTCAGTATGTTTACCACAAGTTATAACATTGGTATTGTAATTTTAAAATATATACTATAAAATAAGACATCAGTAAACCTATTAATGTTGGCAAGAACCAAGATTTTCACTATTAAAGACAAGCAAAATATAAAATTAACAACTGTATCAAGTTAAAATTCATAAATACTGACTTGGAATTCATGATCTTTTAAAAATATACTTCCTAGCTTTGTGTGCAAAAATGACCTAGATGCAACGACACCTTAGTAACAATGGATTCCAAATTCCATTCCCCTTTAAAGGAATAAGGTTTCTGGGAGAAGGAGCTGATAATCATGTTTAAAATAACAAAAGTACAAGGTAAGCCTGGGACACCTTGTGTCTGAAGCTAGGCAGAACTTGCTAATGTGTCATTTGTTACTAGCTTGTAGTGACATTTGCAGTATAAAGGCTCAAAGTGTTATCAAAAAGAAGTAATTGAGGGCTGGGGATATAGCTCAGATGGTAGAGTGCTTGCCTCAGATGCATTCAGTCCCCAGCACTGCCAAAAACCGAACTAACTGAGGGTTAGGGTTGTAGCTCAGTGGTAGAGCGCTTGCCTGGCATGTGTGAGGCACTGCATAAAAATAAATATTTTTATTCATCTACATTTATTTTGTAATCATCTACAACTAAATATGTATACATATATACATATATATATACACACATACATATATAAAGAACTAATTGACTATAATATAATACACTGAGTAATTTTTTAAAAAATTCATGAAGACAGTGATATTTGAAAAAAGAGGCACTGGAGGAAAAGGAAGGAAAATGCTATTTTTTAAAAAATAAAAGATAATAAGCCTGGTGTGGTGGCACAGGCTTGTAATCCCAGCAGCTTGGGAGGCTGAGGCAGGAGGATGTGAGCTCAAAGCTAGTCTCAGCAACACAGTGAGGCAAAAAGCAACTCAGCGAGACCCTGTCTCAAAATAAAACAAAAAGGGTGGGGATGTGGTTCAGTGGTTAAGAACCCCTGGGTTCAATCCCTGGTACCAATAAATAAATAAATAAATAAATAATAGAAGATAAACTAAGAAAGGTAGAATAAAATTAGAGAATTTTTTGAAAAGTATTTTAAATCACCATTTTGCCCTCCAATGTAATAAATGACTCAATTGAGAATCCTTAATTGAACCAGGCACTGTGGTGCATGCCTGTAGTCTCAGCTACTTGGTAGACCGAAGAATGATGATCATTTGAGCCTAGGTGTTCAAGGCCCACCTGAGCAACATGGCAAATGTCTGTCTCAAAACAATCAAATAAAAGGAATCATTAATTGGTGCTATAGCCACTGAACAAAAGCTGTTGGGAAACAATATTCCCACAGTGCCAAAATATTACTCCAAAGATTACTAAGGGGAAAATAAAGGACCTTTCCAGTGAAGAGATCAAGTAGTTGTCACTTTAACCAAATAACCAATTACCAAAATTAATAAGAGTATCTAAGATTATGTACCCTTTAATAGAATGTTATATAAAATCTATAAAACTTGTGAAATACTCTTGCTAAAAACGTTTAACTGAAGCTAATCAAATCTATATACTTGATATCCAGTTCAAAGGAAATACAAAGAATAGAAGTAACAAGCCAAACAAAGGACAGATCCAAAATAGCAGCCCAGTGACTTTCTTCAAAAGTCTTATCCTGAGGAAAAAAGCTATGGGTGTGCAAGGAGAGAGGTCTTCTAGACTAAAATAAACAAATATAAAACACAAACATCAATTGTATTCTGATTCAAAAACAAAAATCTGTAAAATGTAATTTTTGAGACAGCTGGAAATATTTGAATTATCTTAGATGATGCAACTAGAGTTTGAATTGTATGATAATGGTATTGAGGTTAAGTAAGAAGATATCTTCATTTTTAGAACATGAATGCTTAAGTATTTACGGGCAAATGTCCTAATAGAGACAAAACTCTCAAAATGTTAATAAGTGTTGAATTTAGGCGATATGCTATTCTCTTAACTTTTATGTATATTTCAAAATAAAAAGCTGGATAAAATTTAAATTGAAAAAAGTTCCTTAACAACCACATCTTTGTGCACTGAGGAGATACACTATGAATTTTTTAAAGCTCACCTGGCTCAATTTGACATAGCCTAATTAATCAAAATGGCAATAGTTGTGCTAGGCAATGTGGCAAACCCCTGTACTCCTAGCTATTTGGGAGGGTGAGGCAGGAGAACCACAAGTTCCAAGCCAGCCTGGGTAATTTAGGGAGACCCTGTCTCAAAATAAAATAACAAGGGCCAAGGACGTAGCTCAGTGGTAGAGCACCTGTGGGGCACTTCCTAGGGTGTACAAGGCCCTGGTTCAGTCCCCATGACCACACACACACACACACACACACACACCCCACAAAGCAACAGTATAAAAACAAAAACCAAACTAAACATGGATACAAATAATGTAAAGAAATGAAAATTTTGAAGCATTATGTATATTATACAAAAATAATGCTTCAGTTTTAAAAATTCTAGAACTTATAGCAATACTATTGGAACAGTGACAAAATAAAACAGGGGCTCATATGGTTCATGATTTTCTGTAATCCTATGAGCCTCCCAGAAAATATTACCATACCTTTGCTATATTAAGATCTATCTGAGGCCTGGCAGTGGTGCATGCCTGTAATCCCAGCAACTCGGGAGGTTGAGGCAGGAGGATTCAAAGTCCAAATCCAGCCTCAGCAATTTAACGGGGTCCTAAGCAACTCAGTGAGACCCTGTCTCTAAATAAAATATAAAAAAGGGCTGGAATGTGGTTCAGTGGTAAAGTATCCCTGGATTCAATCCCTGGTACCAAAAGTAAGCAAACAAAAAGATCTATTTGAGCTTCATGCTTATATTAGGAAAAGCATTTAGCATCATAACATTAAATCGAATCTACTATCCAAGTAGGATAAACATTATCATTAGCCTAAAGAAAAAACTTAATAACTCCTCAATTATTAGGTTACTTTTATGTATGCAATGTCTTTTAATAAAGCAAACATACTCAGAAATTTTGTTAAAAATTATACCTTATTTAAGCATTGAACTAAAATTTCTTATATGTTTAAAGTACACTTAAGAGTGCATTTTTAGATTATCCCAAATGAGTTAAAAGAAAGAAAGTGTACATTTAGGGACAACTCTGTATTTCTAAAGGAATACCATGTTATTATTTTAAAAGAAGGCATTTTAGCATTTTAGAAATTTTAAATTAATAAGTGAAAATAAATGTGTAGTGAAAAAAAAAAAACAACAACTGATCCTTAGGTCCAATGTAAGGCTGATATTTAACCCTAGTGACTGGAAATGTAAACCTAACAACAGTGAAGCCTAATGGTGAACCAAAGTAACTGGTCTATTAGCTTTTCCTTATACTGGTGATAGTTAATGACTAATTTAAAATAAGTTCAAAATTGTGTATTAATTTAGTTTAGATAAACCTAAACAACAAAAAATTTTTTTTGAGGAGGTGTCTGGTTATGTTGAATCCTTCTAGACTTGAATTTCTGGGCTCAAATGATTCTCCTACGTCATCCTGCCAAGTAGTTGGGACTACAAACATTTCACCATGTCTGGCTCTTATAAGCCAAATTTCAAATTTGTCTTTTAAAATATTTCAGCATTTATTAAAGCTATCATTAAACATCAGAACTGAAAAGTAAATGAGAATAGTATGCTTTATAATATACATACATACATATATGCTAGTTAGTATAGTATCTGATTTTACATTTTTAATATTTATATTTTAGTAGTTGGACACAATACTTTTATTTTATTTATTTTTATATAGTGCCGAGGATAGAACCCAGTGCCTCACACATGCTAGGCAAGCGCTCTACCACTGAGCCACAAACCCCAGCCTCTGATTATACATATTTTTCCAACCCTAGAAATGTTTAGAAACATTTCACAAAATTTCTAAAATTATAAGTAGCAGTGCATAAATTAAGACTATAAACAAGAATTGTTACTGCTTTATCATCCCCATCAATTCAGGGGATGACTGACAGTTTGTATCAAAAACATGACATATGATGAGCCCTTGGAGCCTGATGTCAGAAAGATCTCCAGGGTGAGGTCAGGGGCTGTAGAGAATTTATTCATATAGACAAAGAATCAACCATACTGACTAAATAAAAATCTGGACACCTCAGCTGGGGTGAGCTTCCTTTTGCATACTGTCACATATAGTGACCAGAAGTAGATAATGTTGTCCATGACTCTACAGGGAGAGGACACTGGAAGTTCCAAGTTTGAACTCCTCCTAGACTTTGCCTTATGTGTCTTTCCCTTTGTCTGGTTTTAATTTATATTTCCTTTCCCTGTAATAGATGTAGTGTGGGTATAATAGCTTTGTTAGTTCTTTCTAGCAAATCATCAAACCAGTGGATGGATTTGGGAAACCCTGAATTTGCAATCACCTAGACATAGTCTCTAACTATAGAAAAATCTCAAATCTTTGGTAATTGAAGGCAATTTGGGTTTTCCTTGATATTTTCTAGAGTATGTAATCTTAGTGTCCTGCCTTGAAGGAATTATCTTTGTAAGAACATTAAGAAAGACTAGCTGGTTACTATCTGACTCTGTTGAAAGGCAGTAGTGTTGATGATTCTGAGATATGTTTGCATAGCACTTAGATTTGAGATTTTGATATATTTTGAACAAAAGAAGCATTCTAATAAAAAATAAAATTAAAGATTTTCAGTTAGTGCTGTTCATGAGAAGTTACCAAAGTATCTTTTTTAATGCTGATATTCTTATTTTAGTGAAGTGTTTTATGTATATAATTATTTATTTATGAATTATACATAAGTGCTACTGCCATTAGTTAATATCTCAAAACACAATAAATACTTAGGACAAGGTTTATTCTGAACCATAGTGAATGTGAATACATAGTTCAAGTAGTCCTCTCGGTAATTTCAAAATGTTTTGATTGGCTTCTTTTCAGGTCTGACTAGCTCATTGTTGATTTTTAACCTTGTAACCTGGCTCAAGAAAAAGTTCCATGTCAGGAATATGAAAAGTATCAACCTGACTTTTTCTTGTTGTCATGCTGCTTCCATTTATCAGCATTACTTTCAATCAAAGTTCTCCCTGTCAGGAATCTTTTTAAGCTACCTACCCATTTTTGATAGTTTACAACTTTCTTCCAACTTCATAAACTCATTATTGACAAAATCATGAACATTTTTAGAATAACTGTCAAACTTGAAATTAGGTAATGGCATTTCAAGATCGTTTGTGATTAATTTTTTAAATACTGTTTAAATTGACATTTTTATTGACCAGTTTTCCATCAAGTCCTCATTTTATAGTCATTTCCTGACATTTATGTTCTTTTCATTTATGTCAGTATTTCTTATAAACTTAGCAAGAAAGAAAAATTTTCCTAACATGCTCATATGAGTTAATTCTTCATTACCTGGACTATTTTTTAGTGATCTTTTAAAGAATTTGTGTAAAGTTATTTCAGTACTAGAGATGGAAATAAAATTCTATATGTTGCTTATTACATTTAATCTCTATGCAGTCAACTGATAGTCACAAAAGAAGCAATTATATTCAAATTGTGGAGAAAGTAAGTACCAAATTACTTTACTTAATTAACCTTAAGGCTAGCAAAGATATTTTATTTACAAAAAAATACTTTTAGGCAGATGTATTCTAACTAGTTTAAATAAAACCCATTCTTTCATGTTAGAGCATAGGATAGAAAAAAGGAAGGGCAATCACATGTGATAAAAAGTCAACTAGAAAAGTAAATATCAGCAATTCATTTCTGATTTATATGATGAGACTAATTCATAGTTCAACCACAGACAGAGATGAATAAGGAAATATAGGGAAAATCTAGAGTTATTTATGAAAATAATCTATTTCAACAATCTATTAAATAGATAATAATGGATACCAAACAATGACAAGACAAATTTTCCAATTAAAAAATCATTTAACAAAAGATCAGTTTATATATTCCTTTTAACTTTTGTCCATAAAAATTTAAATATACAAATCACATCCCCAAGTGAAAGAATCTTTCTAAACAAATAAAATATAGGCATTGAAAAATTCAGGATACAAACCATTTAAAAATATTTTTTAAATTTACAGTAAATTAAATCTTATAAGAAATGAGACAACAAAATGACAGTTATATACAACTGTTAAGTTTCCAAAAGCTGAATGATGATGATACAATGGTGCCACAATTTATCTAAATGAGAAATGTGACCTAATGCTTTTTATAGTTATAACTATTTCAGTTTTATTAGATAATGGGTTTAAAGAGCAAATGTTGAAATAACCAAAAGCAGAATTATAGTTATTCTTGGAACATTCTAATTTTTGCCTATGTGTCTAAAGTTGCAAATTACAGAAATATTCTTCAGAAAAGTCAGGTATTTGGTAAGGCAAGGCACATAGGACCAGATTTTGATAAAGGTGCCTTTTCCTTGGCCCTGTAATTAAATTATCCTGGAAATTCTTAAGATTACTTTCAATAGAGCATAAACAACTGATGTAAAGTATATACCCATAGTAATTAAATATTTTCTGTGCATGTTTAAATAAAATAAGGAATGCTAAACCCTTAAAAAAACCTAAGTTGAATGACTATACAATGACATTTAAAGGCCAATGATTTGATATGTAAGAACAGTCATTATTACACTAAATGCACAGAGCAGAATGTCAATTAGTTTCCTTTTAGATTCCATGTTATTAGAATCTAGTTTAAATAGCAAACTGCCTTTCTTTTCTATGAAATTTGGTGACATTTGATGTAAAAATTTAAGTACCATATATTCTACCATAAAAGTAGCTTAGGACTTCTCCAAAATCACTTATTAAAGAATTGGTAATACTGCTATATTGAAACCCCTACCTGTTGCATTTTAAACTTTAATTCACAATAACTACATTCTTAATTTTTAGTTTAATTATCAACTGGCACTTTTCTCCCAAGAAGTAATACATTCTTACATGGAACAACTTAGATGAGAGACAACAAATTCACTTTTTAAAAAAGTATAGAAATTTAAATTATCCAGGTGTCATCTTTATAAAAGCTTAATACAATAAGGACCTCTGAAGGTCATTAAAACACAAAACAAATACATAAAATAGCATTATCTGTATATATGACATGATCTAGGACCCAAATCCATCTTCTTCAATATGATTGCTTCCTTTGAATTAAAAATTAAAAACTACATAGCTCCATAACATTTTCAAACCTATTAGAAAAGCAAAGTATAAATTATGGCTAATGAAAGTTTGCTTTAAAAATATACTTTAGACTATTTTTCCATTTTCACAATTCCTAATTACATTTTATAATCTTTGTTGGAAATCTCCGAAAATATATTATTATGGACAACTGAAAATGTTATTAAACATACCTATTATCTAATAATTTACTTGTGTAATTGCTTAAGTGTTAGAATAGGGGCAGAATAAACTAAGTTAACAAAAAATTGTTGAATGCACAATGCATTAATACATAATTGCCCAAACAACACTGTAAACTGAACATATATTTTTATTTTCAGTCTTAAAATCTGTGTTTGCAAGATTTATATTTCTCTTAGTAGTAATAGGATATAAGTCTGAATGTTGTTGCAGTCTTAAAACAAAATGTGGTTATCAAACAAAATACTCTAAAAGATGGTCACTGCAGTCCAACTTAGACCATTGCATTAGCAAGGTAGCTCAGCCAGTCCAAATTATCCAAGAGTATCCAATGGTTTGGGATAACATTATTCTCCAGTCAAATTCTATTTAACAAAATCCATTAGAACTATATAAAAATATTTTTTACAGTTTTTATATCAGAACAGACTTTTAAAAATATATACAGTATAAATGAAAAAATAAAGCAAAATACTTCTTATACTTAATAGATAATCTGCATATAGTCAATAATTAAATTAAACCTATATCAATTATAGAATGTATTTTTGTCCACCAATTCATTTTACTATTTCTAATATATTCTCTCTCCTTTGAACCAGCTTATTAAATAACATATAAATTCACATCCTCAACTCCAGTGTTGAATAGGGAAGAAAATCCTTTATTTTAAAGCAAAATGGTGACTCCTTCCCAGCAGCTTTCATGGAACATAGAAAGGGAACTCTGAATTCAACTACCTCTCCCAGTCATGTGATCACAGTACTCCTGGGGAAAATGGGCTTATGAGAAGTCTAAAACATTTCTTCTGACCAGTCTTGAATTTACGGCGCCATCTAAAATAATGTAATATGGTAACAGGAATGTCTCCAAGAAAAGTCATTTTGGTCTTGGTCCACTGATACCTATACAACTAATATTTTTGGTTGTTGTTTTTGTCAACAGTTGTTGATTAAAGGAAATTTCTACAGATAAAAGTAAAATATTAATTTAAAATCTTTCTATTTGTATACAGTATAACTTGATAGTTCAAAATTCTCCAAATGGAGCTATTCTACAATAATTATTTTAAATTATTAAATCAGTATTTAATTTCTTTAAATTACATTTTAAATTTTCAGTAACACAAAAATTTAATTTAAAGTAATATTAAGAATTTATCTGATTTACAGAAAAGATAGTCAAGAGATCAAGGGTAAAACTCCATTAGAGTAAAGTCTAGCACAGGAACAAATGGATTGCTTTCAGCTGTCTCAAAGCACTAAAAAAATCTTAGGATGTATATGGAGAAATAGATGTTTCTTTACATTACATTTAAATATGAATTTTATTTTCTGACAATTCAGACTGAGAATATTACCTTATCAAATTTTTGTAACTGAACAAATAATATTTGGCAATCCTTTGTTTAGTAATCTTTATACAAATATAAAAATCTCAGATATGTGAAAAAATTTTTTTCAAATATGTCTATTTTTCACAGCTTTAATAGGTAATTATAATTTTCAAACTTCAATTATTCCATGTGATTTGATATTTCTGTACAGAAAGAATAAGGTAAAAAACATCTAATAAAAGTAAGTAGATCTAATTTGCAAAAATTGATATTTGTGTGCTCTTGCAAAGAGTGCATAGGACATTTCTGCAGCAATCAAAAAGGTAAACTCTTTTTAAAATTAGATTTCAAGTTTCCTCCAATATTCTCTCTAATTCTAAACCCTGGAAATACTTTCAAGTTTTGATTTCTAGGCATAATGTGTTTTGCTACATATACAGTACAAACATTTTATCTTTAAGCCTGTATATTTTCAAACCACTTGAACAATATGATCAGATTCAGCATGATGATATCTTCACAGAATCAGTAGAAGTCCTCTGTGCAAGATTAACGTTGAGATTCCTAGTGCACCATCATGAGAAACCAGTTAAAAAAAGTTTATGACTATGCTTTAATGGGATTTCCTGCAGGTTTGGGATCATAACCATATAAGAAAGTAGCTGCTATTACAAGGATGGCTCCAAGGAAAAAGACACTAAATGACAAGAAGGAAAAATGAAAAAAAGAAAATCAGATTAAAAGCAAAACAAAATCTTTTTATATCTTTACCATAAACCCAATTATAATTTGGGAAGAAAATGTTGCCATAACATGGCTAACAAATACTGAGTGCTTTCCATTAGGTATTTGGCTAAATGCTTTATATACGTTATCTCACTTAGTTCTCAGAACAACCCTATTAAGAAATCAGAGTATTATCTTCAATTTTTACCTGAGGAAATAGGTTTTAAAAGTTTAAATAACTTGCCCGAAGTC
Source organism: Urocitellus parryii (assembly GCF_045843805.1). Lineage (NCBI taxonomy): Eukaryota > Metazoa > Chordata > Mammalia > Rodentia > Sciuridae > Urocitellus > Urocitellus parryii. The sequence goes on along the minus strand of NC_135541.1, from coordinate 84,117,522 downwards.
CTACAACCTTAAGCACAAGACAGGATTCAAGTTCAGATTTTTCCGACTCCTGAACCTGTACTCTCACCTCCTGCACAGTATCTCCCAAAGCAAGATGTTTAGCTGTATTTTACCTAAATATGTATTTTGCATGCAATACGTTCAATAATGTAAGGTCTCAATTCTTTAAATATTTGACCAGATAAAAGGAAAATTCATTTTTTATATTAAACCAAGGTAAGTTCTGCTTAAAATGCAAGGTAACAATAACCAAAATTCAGGCCTGATTTACAAAAATAAATTAGCTTAAATGCAGGAAGTTCTTAATTTTCTATTTATTCTACTTATACATAGATATAATCTACCTTATTTTGGTAATGAACAAACTGGATGGAAACTATACAATGAAACTTAACTTTTTATATGTACATTTTAAAAAAGTTAATTTGACTAGTGTTGCTTTTAAAGTTTCTATTAACAGTTCAAAGTCATTCTCCTGCTCTAAAAACAAAACGAAAACATTGCTCTAATAAAGGAAAAATATAATTAATTCTTCTTCCTATAACCACTTAACTGAGTTTTCTGATGAGCCATTTTATCCATATAAACTTCTTCAAGAATTTCATACACTCTCCTGGTGTTGGCTACCAAAATTATGCATTAAAAATGTTATGAGCTAGACACGGTGGTAGGCAGGAGAGGCCTGTCTCAAAATAAAATAAAAAGGGCTGGGTGGTAGCTCAGTGGTAGAACAGTTGCCTAGCATGTATGAAGCTCTGGGTTTGATCCCCAATACCACCAATATTTGATTTAGTTTATCACTTTATAACACACACACACACACACACACACACACGCGCGCGCGCGCGCACACACACACATGTGTGTGTGTGTGTGTGTGTGTAAAAGTTTTTCAATGGAAGATTTCCTTTCAAGTAGTTTGAAATCTTCTTAAAAAATAGATAAATGGATTTTTAAATTATATTTCAATATTTTTTCAAAAGTTATAATAGGATAAAATATCAAATTACTTTAAGAATTCTTAACTTTATATATATTTTAAGAATTTAAAGAAATAGAAAATAATAATTTACCTGGTTGGCACAAAATCTTGTAGCCAAAAATAGGATATCAGTGTTGATAATATTATGGATAAAGAGGTTGCAAATCCTTTTAAAATATTATCCGCATACTTAATAACAGCAGCTATTACAAGGCCTCCAAGTGCCTACAAAAGTTTTAGGAAATTATTTTTAAAAACAGAATTACTTTGCAGAGAATTTCATTATTCAATGAAGATTTAGGCTTTTGTCCTACGAATCGAATCCTATTATAGTAAGCAATTTATATTAAACATCTCATAAACAATACACTCACAGGTTTTGTTCACTAGTCCGAATATTTCAAAAGGTAACTCAGAGTAACTACCAAAATTATCTGAGGCTTATTGTAATAGAGTAATGATCACATTATGAAAAGACATCTATCCTCACCTAATTATTAATTAAACATCATTTGTTTGGACAAATGTGGGAAGACTGGTCACTGTAAACAGTGTTATATTTTTATCTTTGAGTAAAAAAAGATATAATTTTTTATATTTAGAAATAATTTAAAAGATTTTTTTCACTAACCTTTCAGCAACCTCCTAACTTGGCTTTCTTCTTCTAGGTTCTCTCCATCCTAATCTACCACTCACTGTCATCAGATTACTCTTGCTAAATTAGTTTTAATCATCTCTTTCTCTTCCTTTGTTTCCTCTCTCTCCTTACTCCCTCCCCTCCCAACTTTCTTTCTAAAAAAACTAGAATGAAATATCTAGCTCTGTTTCTTTGATATTCAGGGGCTGACCACACACTTTCTGTACAATATGAGTTATAGAAAAATCAAGTTTTATTTGTCCTTAGCTTCAGCCGCTTTATTATTAAACTTGCATTTCACAGTGTTTACTCAGGACCCTTTTTAAAGTGAGTTTTTCATTAGAGCATTAAGACCAGTTCTATTTTTAACTTCCCTGAATAAATTAGACACAATGAAAGAACTAACAGGAGGGATCCCCCTGCCATCGCCTTCCCCGCCAATATCCATAGCAACTTTATTCTCTTTAGCATTAAATAAAAGAGTTTACATGCTTTACCTGAAGAACAACTACTATCCAGGTCAGTCGGTTATATCCCTGAAAAAAACCATTCTTTGATACCAATTCTCCATCATAAATGTAAACACCCATTAATCCAAATATGCTCCCAAAAAAACCTAAAAAAAAGAGAGAGAAGTCTGTATCATGTCATTTAGTTTTTCTGAAGAGAGATTGTTTCTGTTGATATCCCAAAAAGTTTTATAGTTACTTTTTTTAAAATGAAAGTTGACTACTCTTAAAATTTTTTATTTGGTTTATATAAACTTAACAAAGTAACACACCAGTTAGTACTATATCATGACTACAGACAAAGTCAAAGACGGGGAATATTAAAAAGAACAGAGATTATCAAATGAGTGCTAAAATAATATAATTGCAGAAATTATATGATTATATGGCTGCCCCATTCAAATATTTACAAAATCTCCTGATTTCAGTATATGTCATATCTTGTATCTTCCTTTTGCTATGTCTAAATTTTGATATCGTTACATTAATACATTCATATATAAAAGCTTACACATGTAACAGCTTTTTTCATATTTAGAAGTTTTGAAAGTATAATAATTAATAATCAAAAAATGAGGGGTAAGAAATATTAGAATCTATATGTATTGCTGAAATCTCAATTTTGGGGAAAGTCAGCTCAGTGAAAATAGAAATTATACCTTATTCATTACCGAGTTCCTCATCTTAACAATAGAGCCTATCATATGACTACTGTATTTAAGCAATTTCCAGGATCACTGGTAGGCTATGGATGTCTATAGGAACCACCTCTATGGACAATCTTTGGAATATATGCAGTCAAAGGGGGTAGCAGGGATATGTTTTTTTTTTTTTTTTGGTAAAGCTAGAACTAGGCAGCTTTCCATAACAAAAGGAATTAAAGAGGATATGAAAAACTCTTTAAAATTTCATTTAATGCCAGCTTTCTCCTTAATTTTGAACATGAAATTAATGCTAGCATATAATTCCAAAAATTCCTGAAAGTAGCAAAATTTTAAAAATTTAATTTATAAAAGTAATACTTTATGGGACTGGGGATGTGGCTCAAGCTGTAGTGCGCTCGCCTGGCATGCGTGCGGCCTGGGTTCATCCTCAGCACCACATACAAACAAAGATGTTGTGTCTGCCGAAAACTGAAAAATAAATATTAAAAAAGTAATACTTTATAATTAACTAAAAACATATATAGTATATACTATAGTTTGGAGCTAAAATGTCCCCCAAAGGCCCAAGTGTTAAAGGCTTGGTCCCCAGCTTGTGGCAATACTGGGAAGTGAAAGAACTTTCAAGAGGTGGGTCCTAGAGAGGATGGGCGAGGTAGTGTATGCCTGTAATCCCAATGGCTTGGGAGACTGAGGCAGGAGGATCAGAAGTTCAAAGCCAGCCTCAGTAACTTAGCAAGGCCCTAAGAAACTCAAAATACCCTGTCTCTAAATAAAATATAATAAAGGGCTGATGATGTGGTTTGGCGGTTAAGTGCTGCTGGGTTCAATTCCTGGTATTAAAATAAAATAGAGATGAGACCTACCAGGAGGTCTTAGGTCATTGGGAAGCTGATCTCTTCCTGTATCTTTGCTTCCTGGCCACCATAAGGTCAACAGCTTCCTCTGCTATGAACTCTTACCATGATGCATTGCCTCACCACAAGCCAGAAACAATGGGGACAAATGAGCATGGATTGAAACCTCCAAAACTATGAGCCAAAATAAACCGTCTGTCTTTTATAAATTGGTTTATCTCAGGTGTCTGTTACAGTGATGGAAAACTGACTAACACAGTAGACAAGGATACATACATGTTTCGTATGTCCACATGTACAGACCTACTATATTCTAACAGTTGCATAATGTCACACTATCTGGTATCAAATATGTATATAATGGTATGTTAGGAATTGTTCTAATAGCGTTAAGCATGTCAACTCACTACCTATGAGGTAGATACTTATATGCAACCATTTTACAAATGAAGCAACCTCCCCAAACTCATACTGCTAGTAAGTGATGAACTCAATATCTGAATCTAGGAAGTGTGGCTCTGGAGTCTAATTTTTTTCCCCCTGTTTTTAGAGTCTATGAGCCTTCCCACTATGCTATTTAATCAAATCATAATTTACTTAACCAGTCTCTGTTTTCTATTTTTTATCAATGTAAATAATGCTTAAATGAATAACCTTGGACATCTTTTTTTTTTAAATTATAGGATAGATTTTGTTAACATGAAATTCTTGTATCAAAGCATACATTTATTTAAAAATTTGGTAAGCATTTCCAAATTGAGGTCCAACAAAGTTGTTTTCTACTCTCTGGCTAATAATGGATCATATCAATTTGCTAACCTTTGACAAATCAATATTTGAAAAATGCTACTATATTATTTTAATTTTTGTTCTTATAATGTTTAGTTATAGCTATAACTTTGAGGTATCTTTCAAAGAGGATCTTTTCAGGGCTGGGATGTAGTTCAGTGGCAAAGCTTCTGCCCCACATTTGCAAAGCCCTGGATTTGACCCCCAGTTCCAAAAAAAAAAAAAAAGAGAAAAGAATCCATTTTTAGTCGCTCACCATTTTTTTTTCCATAAGCATTGTGCTATCTGATCAAACAAATACAAGATCTACGAAGCACCATATAAACATAAATAAATTCTAACTTATTTCCCATTTTTATCTTACAATTTAAAAAAAATTTAGGCGACTCACACAAACCTTTAATATCTTGTTTTTTCTTGTCTATTTGCATATTTATATAAATAGATGACTTTAGTGCTTATTACATGGATATGCAAGACACTTTCCCCTAAATACTTCACATGTATTATCTCATTTAATATTCATAGCAGTATGTGAGTGGGTACTGTAATTAGGTACACTTTTCTTTCTTGTTTTTTTCTTTTTTACAGTACTGGGGACTGAACCCAGGGTTTCCTGCCTGCTAGTCTTTTTTATCTTGAGACAGTCTAAGTTGTCCAGGCTGGCTTCACACTTGAGATCCTTCTGCTTCAGCCTCCCAAGTAGCTGAAATTAAAGGCATGCACCACCACAGCCAGCAATTAGTTACTATATTTTATAGATGAAAGTGAATCACATATATGTTAAAATAACTTCTGAAATGTCACAGAGACAGTAAGTGATAAAATCAGGATTTGAGTAGCATGACTTTAAAACTAAGTGTTCTTAAGCACTCTGCTACAGATATACTTTTTTTGAAATGGTAAATTAAACTGATTACTGCTTTTAAGTCTGTGAAACTATATTCTAAACAAACTGAACAAAAAGAAGCTAATTAAATTTTACTTTAAAAATATTTACCCTGAAAGGGAAAAAATGATACATTTCTACACATTTTGCAGAGAAACATAAATAAATCCTATTTGATAACATGAAGATTCAGTTTTTTGTTACCACATTATTGGAAGACAGATGAAAGGATGACTAATCAAATTTGGGAAGTTTGACTTACAATATGGGCCATTAGGAGTATAAACAATTTGCTGTGTAGGAAACAGAAGAGGCCTATATGACTGCTGATCAAGAGAGAAATGGATATCTATTAAATTGATGTGGATTGGAGAAAAAAACAGTGATTTCAAAAATAAGCCCCAAATTCTCAGGGACAAAAACTTAAAATAGAATGTGTTCACTTGCAAAGCACTGCTTCTCAGATGGCAGTTTTCTAAGTAGCACTATCCAAAATGAATATAAGCCAATAATACTAATTTTTGGAATCCTTGTATGAGGATTTAATCATAATAATACTATAAATAGTTTAAATATTTGCTCAAAGGCAATCCATAGGGCCTTTTTCTTTTAAGCTACTTACCTTCCGTTAGAAAAATACTATATTATTTAAGAGCTAAAACATAACACTTTGAAATAAAAAAGCATGTTAATATTTAGGAAACCAAAAGTTCATCATTTCTAACTCCTTCCACTTAAGTATCTTTTTTTAATATTTATTTTTTAGTTGTAGCTAGACACAATACCTTTATTTTATTTATTTATTTTTATGTGATGCTGAGGATTGAACCCAGGGCCTCGCATGTGCTAGGTGAGCACTCTACCACTGAGCCACAATATCAACCCCACTTAAGTATCTTTTTTTTTTTTTTTACTAATGGATTTCATTCACTTTATTATTTTTGTAAAAACCCTATGTTGTAGCCACAGTGGAGCCTGGGTCCTCTGTACAGAGACTCTGGTATGGGTTTTCACAAGAAGGTCAGTGAATTCCTGATAAGGAGACTTGGTGAACACAGTTTCTTTCCAGAGATCAGGGGTCAAATAGCTGTATGTCTTGGAGATGGCATCAAAGGTGGCCTTGGCAAAACTGCCCAAGGTGGCAGTGCAGCCCCTGGCAGAAGTGTAGCAATCATCAATACCAGCCATCATCAGTAGCTTCTTGGGTACAGGAGCTGAGACGATGCCAGTACCTCTGGGGGCAGGGATGAGCCGTACCAGCACAGAACCACAACGTCCTGTCACCTTGCAAGGGACAGTGTTAGGCTTGCCAATCTTGTTCCCCCAATAGCCTCTCCGCACAGGAACGATGGAGAGCTTGGCCAGGATGATGGCCCCTCGGATAGCAGTTGCTACCTCCTTGGAGCATTTTACTCCCAGTCAAACGTGACCGTTGTAGTCCCCAATAGCTACAAATGCCTTGAATCTGGTCCGCTGGCCAGCACGAGTCTGTTTCTGTACAGGCATGATCTTCAAAACCTCATCCTTGAGTGATGTCCCCAAGAAAAAGTCAATGATTTCAGACTCCTTGATGGGCAAAGAGAAGAGATAGATCTCCTCCAGGGACTTGATCTTCATGTCCTTGACCAGGCGGCCCAGTTTGGTGACCGAGATCCTTGTCTTCGGCCTTGCCTCCAGGAGCCCGGCGGCAGCGGCCCTGGCCCAGTCCACGGCCTCGACCGCGGCCTCGGAGACCGCTGCTGAAGCCTCCGCAGAAGCCGCCCGGGCCACCCATTCCGGGGGGTGCCCCGGGACCTCCGGGACCTCCGGGACCTCCCGCTGCACCGGCGTCATCCACCATTTGGTGTTTTTCCAGAGAAAAAGGCACTTAAGTATCTTAATCCACCTTTTCAGGAGTAAAATAATTATTTGCAACACCCGAAATGAAAGAAGTGAAAACTAAGGGTAAAGTTACTAATGCTACAAATGATAAGAACAGGAATAGATTATATGTTATGCTACAAACCTACAATTCCATATTCTTGAATAAAAGGCATTCATTTAAATACTTTTTTTTTTTCCACGTTGCTTAGAACCTCTGCTAATTTGCTAAGGCTAGCCTTAAACTTGCAATCCTGTCTCATCCTCTTGAGTAGGTGCCAACCACACCCAGCTTTAAAATACATTTCTTTAATTTTTAAGATTTTTAAAAAATATTCATTTTTTGTAGTTGTACACAATACCTTTATTTATTTATTTATATGTGGTGCTGAGGATTGAACCCAGAGTCTTGCAAGTGTGAGGCGAGTGCTCTACCACTGAGCCATAACCCCAGCCCCTAAAATACATTTTTTCTAAAAGGAAAAACATTGCCAGATACTTGCATAAATAGCATATTTTATGCAAGACTTATTTAAAAAGATGTACAGAAATTTGCAAATATAACAATATAATAACTTTTTTTTTTTTTGTACCAGGGATTGAACTCAGGGGTACTGGACCACTGAGCCACATCCCCAGCCCTATTTTGTATTTTATCTAGAGACAGGGTCTCACTGAGTTGTTTAGGGCCTCATAGTTGCTGAACCTGGCTTTGAACTCATGATTCTCCTGTCTCAGCCTCCCAAGCCACTGGGATTACAGGTGTGTACCATTACACCCAACAAGATAATCACTTTTTAAAATACTAAAGGGGATGGAAGTATGGCTTAGTAATAGAGTATTTGCTAACATTCACAAGGCCTTGGGCTCAATCTCCAGCACTGCAAAGGGAAAAAAAAAATTAGAAAAGACTTAAAACTTACCAAGCTGAATGTTTCTTATCCACACTGATTGCTTTGTTTCTTTTAAGATTTTCTCAAAATAAACTCCAGCAAAGCCACTTGAAAAACATGCTGTTAGAACTGCCATGAGGCCTACAAATTGAGAGCCAGCTGAAAGTTCCTTAGAATCAATCTCTTGAGAATCTGAGGGCCACTGAATAAAAACAAAATTGAAGTTTAATTCTTATAGTACTTTAATACTTTATAAAGTACATATTAAGAGCCCACTCTTAGAATCATTTGATTTCCCCCCACATTAACAATATATCACTATTTCAAGTTAATAATTTCAAAATAATACCCTAATGGAAAATAAGTATTTATATTTCATCTTTTACAGAGACCAACCTATTACTTTAAGATAATCTGTTAAAGTTTAATTTTTTTTTATGCTTGGTAGTAGTGTAGCTCAGTGGTAGAGCACTTGCCTGGCATGCACAAGGCCCTGGGTTCAATCCCCAGTATCATTTATTAAAAAAAAAAAATTAACCTGGGCACAGTGGTGCATACTTGTAATATCAGATACTCAGTTGAGGCAGGAGGATTGAAAGTTCAAGGCCAACCAAGGCAACTTAGCAAGACCCAGCCTCAAATAAAAGGTAAACAAGATTGGGATATATCTCAGTAGTAGAGCACTGGGCTCAATCCCTAGTATTCTACCCCTCCAAAAATCTTTAATTTTTTATAGACTACCTTGAAATATAGGTAGGTGAAAGTATAAGATTCCTACATGCCCTCTGTTGCCTCAGCAAAAGCATAGATAAATGGAAAGAGATGTACTAAATCAAGTTTAATAACAGGAAGCTGTTGGGAGGGGAACCCCAAACACAGTCAGGGGAATATGGGCCATCAGAAAATGAAGGAAAACTTGGGTTTACTAGAAAGGAAATGTGTTTCAACTCAGGAACTCCAATGTCATAAATCAGGTATGGTACTCTATGGCTTGGATGTTTCTGACCCCAACCTAACCATTTGACACCTTGTAACTATTGTTAAATTTTGTCTTACATCTATTTCTTCACTCCTCTGATTCTTCTATAACTTAACTTTTTTGCGGGGATGGGGATAATTTGTTCTTTTTAGATATACATGACAGTAGAGTGTATTTTGACATATTATACATATACAGAGAATAATTTATTCTAATTAGGATCCCATTTTTGTGGTTTTACATGATGTGGAGTTTCAGTGATCACGTATTCATGTATGAACATTGGAAAGTTATGTCCAATTCATTACTACTGTCTATTTCCACCCACCTACCTTCCCTTCATTCCCCTTTGTCTAATCCAATGTACTTCTATTCTTCCTGCCTTATTGTGTGTTAGCATTCACATATCAGACAGAACATTCAGTCTTTAGTTTCATTTACTGGCAAATCCATAATTTCATTCTTCTTTATGGCTAATATTCCATTGTGTATGTCTACCACATTATCTTTATCCATTCATCTGTTTAAGGGCTTCTATGCTGGTTCCATAACTTAGCTATTGTGATTTGAGCTGCTCTATAAACATTGATGTGGCTGCATCACTATAGTATGCTGATTTTAAGTACTTTGGATATATACTGAGGAGTGGGATAATTAGATCAAATGGTGGTTCCATTCCAAGTTTTTTGAGTAATCTCCATACTGCTTTCCAGAGTGGTTGCACCAATTTGTAGTTCCACCAGCAATGTACAAGTGTACTTTTTCCCCTACATCTTCATCAACATTTATTGTTACTTGTATTCTTGCTAATTGCCATTTTGACTGGAGTAAGATGGAATCTCAGCGTAGTTTTAATTTGCATTTCTCAAATTGCTAGAGATGCTGAACATTTTTTCATATATTTGTTGACCGATGGTTATTTTTTCTGTGAAGAATCTGTTGAGTTCCTTTGTCCACTTACTGATTGGGTTTTTTTTTGTTGTTGTTTTTGGTGTTAAGTTTTTTGAGTTCTTTGTGTATCCTGGAGATTAATCTGAGGTGCAGGTGGGAAAGATTTTCTCCCATTCTGTAGGCTGTTTTCACATTCTCATTTCCTTTGCTGTGAAGCAGTTTTTTAGTGTGATATCTTCCCATTTATTGATTCTTGATCTCGCTTCTTGCACTTTCAGAGTCTTGTTGAGGAAGTTGGTTCTTAAGCCAAAATGATGGAGACAACATTGTCTTCCAGTAGGTACGGGGTTTCTGGTCTAATGTCTACATCCTAGATCCACTTTTGAGTTTTGTGCAGGGTGAGAAATAGGGGTTAAATTTCATTCTACCATATATAAATTTTCAGTTTCCCCAGCACCGTTTATTTTCTTGGCTACTAGAGACTTCTCAATATGTTATATAACTTGTAATTACAAAACTGTTCATCATCTTGCCTTCACTGCAGCACTGACAATATCGATTACTAATCCCTTTCCTCTTGAAACTGCCTGCTTTTTTTCTTGGTCCTCTCTTCCCAATCTTTATATCTACATTACTCAATAGACTTCCTGTGAGAATGGAAATGTTCTTATATCTTTTCTGTATAATAGGGTAACTGTATACACATGTGGCTGTTAAGTACTTGGTATATGGGAGTATGATGGAGGAACTGAAATTCTAATTTTATTTTGTTATAAGTATTAAATTTAAATAGCCATGTGGGGCTTATCAATACCATACTGACAGAACAGCTATACAGCACAGCTTATACTCACCTTCCCTAGCTGGAGAATTGATTCACAGAAGCACTGACATCGCTTCTGACCTCAGGTTCAAGATTTCAGTTGCTTGTTATCTCCTTAAAGCCAATGTGACTAAAATTCAATTTACTTTCTTTCTCCAAAACAAACACATTTTGAAGACTTTATTTCTATTAAAAATGTCACCATTCAAACCTGTCTTTTACTCTCTTTGAACTCCATTTCCTCTGATATTTATTAGTCTCAAATTCATACAGATTCTTATCTCACAACAAATTTTTTCTTTTTTTTAAAACTGAAATTAACCCAGGGGTGCTTTATCACTATGCTACAGTCCCAGCCTATTTTATTTTTTATTTTGAGACAAAGTTTCATTAAGTTGCTTGGGGCCTCACTAAGTTGCTGAGGCTAGCCTTGAACTTGCAATCCTCCTGTTTTAGCTTCCAGAGTCACTGGGATTACAGGTGTGTACCACCACACTTGGCTCCTCGTAATACCTCTTCCATCTCTGCTATAGGACATTCCAATTCCATTCCTTCAAACTTTCTCTCCACCAATGTGTCCTGCAGACTACAGGATTTCCCTTTCAAATCCCCAGTGAAGCCTTAACAGCCTAAAATGGTCAAATCTAAGCTCCTAGCCTGATACTAAAAACCACATATAATTTGGTACCAATCTGCAATTTGTAATCTCATCTTCTGTAACCCTTCGTTCCAAGCAAGTAAGTTTATTGCCATTACTTAACCTATCTTGCACTTATCCACAGCTATCTATCTGTACTTTAAAAAAAAAAAAAAATCCTTTTTTCTGTAATGACTTTTCTGGTGCTTCAGACCTATTGAAACTGGTTCTTGCCACTACTGGTTTGGTGATTCTGAGTAAGTTAGTTAACAACCCCTGGGAGCTTCAACTCTTCTTCCTCAATTTGGAAAGAATATTTATCTTAAGCAGATATTACATAACATAGAGGAAGCATCAAGTAAGGTGCCTGGCATGTAAATATTCAATATATGTATTTCATTATAACAATTATCTTTCAAAATCTAATTTAAACCCAACTTTATCTCTGAAGTTTTCCCAGAAGTAGTATGTACTTACAGTGTATAAAATCATTTGAAAACTTATCATGTAAAAAAAAAATGTCAATTTTTTCCTGATCTTAAACTATATTTAAATCTTGCTAACTAGGCTCTGGAAATGGAAGGAAAGTGAAACACAACTCCTGTTTTCTAGGAACTTAAGTTGTAATGGTAAAGACACATGTACACAAGTGTATATGAAGTACTAGGAAAAAGATATGTACAAAGTACTATGCAGCAGACAAAAAAGAGACAAAACTCAGTTTAGTATGTTAGGAAGGTATTCTGGTAGATGTTATTACCTCAACTGAGTCTTTTTAAATGAACAGAAGGTGCTGAGGATATAGCTCAGTAGTACAGTGCCTGTCTAATATGTGTTCAATCCCCAGCAAAAAACAAACGTGTAGGTGTTAGCCAGGCAAAGAAAGGAGGGAAATCATTGGCTGCACAATAGAGAATGGATAAATGCACAGATACACAAAAAAGCACAGCAGTTGTAGAAGTCAAGTCTGAAATGGGGAGCAGCAGAAATGAACTTAGACTGGAAGGTGTTATAGGGAAGGTCTATTTTGTCATGCTAACCATTCTGGACATTAACCTGTAAGTCAGTGTTCCTGAAACTTCTGTTATTTGCCTATCATCATAGTTTCTGCCACATCCATCTTCCACTTGAATCATTAATTACTTGATATTTTAAACACTTTTAAAAACAATAACTACTTAGCTTATATTAAGCAAAATCTATAAAAATATGGGTTTGATACAGTTTTTACAATACCCATTTAAAATAAGTTATTAGAGATCTTTATTCAAGATAAACATATTACACTCTGGGGAAAGTGATCCTCTGGGTGGCAGGAAATTGATACAATTTGACTTGTTTTTAAGCAGATCATAGTGGTGACTAAGTAAAGGCTGGATTTAGAGAGATGGGTTAGACTGAAGTTAAAAAAGAAAGAAACAACAACAACAAAAGCAGTAGGTAAAGTCCATGTGAGAAAGTATGAAACTAGGCAAGTGATAAAAGGAAACAAGGATGTAATCAAGTATAATTAGAAAGCAGAATTAATAAGGTCTTAGTGATTGGATGTACAGGCAGAAGAAAGAATTTAGGACAGTTCGTAGCTTGAGTAATGATTGGAAAAAATATAAAAACAGGGTTGGTGAGGAAACAGGTAAAGTTTAATTTTAGATATGCGGAGTTTATGTGGTCTATTGAGGAACCAAGTGAAGATACTCAATTGATCTTTCAGTATACAAATCTGAAACTATAGATGTTATATAACCAGAGCTGATGACACAAACTGAGGAGACATGAGCATATCAGTGTTAAAACACACACACACACATACACACACACACACACACACACACATACACACACACACAAAAATCTGCAGAATAGATGAAACCTCTACAAATAAGGATATAACCCAGGAGAAAAAAACAAGCCTATAAACACCCCATTATCTAAAGTGAGTATCAAGAAGAGAATACCATGAAAGAAACGAATAAGGAATCATTACAAAGAGATGAGAATCAGAAAAGAAAATATCAGTGAAGCCGAGAGACATTAAGGAGGTAGCTAATAATCTCAAATACTCTAATATCCAGTAAAAATCAGGTCTGTTTTTATATAGTGTCTTATTTCCCTAACCAAATTATTCATTTCTTCTTTTTCCTTTTTTTGTAGGGCTGGGGACTGAACCCAGAGCCTCGTATGTGCTAGGCAAGTACTCTGCCACTGACTTATATTGCCAGTCCTTTTTATTGTATTTTGAGACGTGGTCTCACTAAGTTGCCCAAGTTGACCTTGAACTTGGAGTCTCCTGAGGAGATTATTCATTTCTTTAAGTAGGTAATTTTATTTTTATTTATTTATTTTTTGAATCACTGATGATCTCAATGTAGCATTTTGCATGAACGAAGCCCTCAAAAAATAAGTCAGCATTTATTTACCTCAACAAATAAAAGAACCATGCTCTCCAAGCAAATTAAATAAGGTTTCAAGACTGGTAAAAATGAAAGTTATACTTATCTTGAATAGTTACCTGTACAAAAGCAACTCCTGTCATCAAAATTACTAGGGAGAGCCATTGGTATACACCCAATTTTTTACTGAGCATAGACACAGAAAATAATGCTGTTGTAAGAATTTTCAACTGATATGTGACCTGAAAAAGAAAATAGCAATATTATTAATGCTTGTTTGTTTCTTACTTAAAAGGACAATTCAAATTAATTTCAAGTACCTGATAAGTAGCTGCATCTAGATTTGATAGTGCCACATATAGTAAATTATTCTGAAGAGTATATATTCCTGATGGAATAGCAAGTTTAAGTGTTTCCATAGGTTTATTAAGAATTTCATCATGCAGTACTCGATTCAGTGCTCTTAGACTACATTCTAGAATAAATAAGTGAAATGGGAAAAATCAATATTTAGGTAACTCTAAGTAAGTTGTACATTCATTCTCTCAAGACTTTAAATTTCCTCATTTGTAAAAAACAAAACTCAGCTACATGTTAGGATGTTTTCAGGTCTAAAATATACTTTTATGATGCTAATTTTTCAAATGTTAATTATTAACAGGTAGCATATTAAGAAGAGCATTATTCTTACATTCTTTCTGATATGTAACCAATTTGCTCGTATATTCACACACACACATACACAAACATTTATGATAACTAAAGGCTCAAAGTATTAACATGTTAACCAACTATCCTTGCTTTACTATATAACATTATAAAAATTTGTATTTTGTGCATTTCATTTATCATCAGCCATTTGTGCAATTAATAATTATGAAAACTTCAATCATGAAAAGGGGTAGGTTTGGATGGAAAACCTAAATAAAAGTAGCTCAATTTGACTTACATAGCATGAGTCCAAATCTAATGTTTCTACAGCAGCTCAGTGAACCAGGCTTCTCAATATATAAATATATTGGCTTTTTACTTTCACAGTTTTCATTTTCAGTTGTCTCTGCATAATATCCAACAGGTTCACCAAATCCAGTGTTTCTATAGCAGCTCAGTGAACCAGGCTTCTCAATATATAAATATATTGGCTTTTTACTTTCACAGTTTTCACTTTCAGTTGTCTTTGCATGATATCCAACAGGTTCACCAAATGACTAATGAACCTCTGGTTTTTGTTTCATGCAACAAGAAGGAAGAGACAACAAAAGCCTTGTAGGTATCTTACTCTCATTTCTGGAATATGTTATATTACCTACCCCTAGCTATAAGGAAGCTGGGAAATCAAGTATTTTCCTTTATTTTATACACATTAAAGACAAAAAGAAAACAGAGAAAGGAATTGGAAACAGACTTTGAGCTAACCAACCTACAGTATTAATCACACACACACAGACACACACACCCATGCACACACACAGTCCAAAGAACTTTGACATATGAATCTCTCCAGAAAGGAGAAATTCTAAGGAACTCTAATCTTTATTTTAATGATTTTCTCTCTAATATAAAATAGGAAAACTTTAATATGAAAATTTTTTGAAATGAAAGAATTTTAAAGATTGCTGTTACCTGCCCTTTTCTCAACCCAAATAGTAAAATTAACAAAAATTAAAAGTAACTGAACTATTTTTTCCTTTATCAGAAAAAATCTAAAATGTCAACTTACGTTCTGAATGTAAAAATTTAAAGAATTGATGCTATCATATACTTTTCTCACAAGTACTTTAGGGGAGGCTGTCCTCCACATTCCTGGTATTGTTACTTTTTATTTTTGTCAACCTGAGGGCAATAACATTATGTCTCTTGGTTTTAATTTTTCTGATTGCTAGTGAGGTTAAGCAGGTTTTTGTTTGTTTGTTTTTTCAGCACTAGGGACCAAACTCAGAGCCTTGTTCATGCTGTGCGGACACTCTGCCACTCAGCCCTGGACATCTTTTATGTATTTACTGGCCAGTCAGGTTTCCTCTTTTGTGAATTGCCTATTTATATCCTTTGACCCCTTTTTTACTGAGCTGTTGTCTTTTCTTACTGAATTGTTGGAGTTCTTTGTAATTCTGATTATTAATTTTTGGTGGTTACATGTAATAAAAATATATTTTCTCAAACTATGATTAGCCTCCTCACTTGGTTTGACATACAGGATTTTTCATTTTAATGTATCTACCCCCAAATTATCTATTTTTTCCCTTTATGGCTTATTTTTGTTTGGTATCTTGTTTTAAATCATTCATAGACCATGATCATAAAGTTTTGTTTTTAAGGACTGGGGTTGTGGCTCAGTGGCAGAGCGCTTGCCTAGCATGTGTGAGGTACTGGGTTTGATTCTTAGCACCACGTATCAATAAATAAAAAGTCCATTGACAACTAAAAAATATTTAAAAAATAGTTTTGTTTTAAAATGTCAATATTTTGTCCACTTGGAATTTATTTTTGTGCACAGTGTGCTTATTCATGCTTTAGTTCACTGAAATTTGGCTTTATCATCTCTCCACAATGTAACCATTTATGCTAAAGATCTCTTTGGCTCTACAATGTTAAATGTAGTGTATACTTGTATTCACCTAGACCTTAGCAGCAAAAACACTAATTTCTCAGCCTTTCTATTATGTTTTTATGTCTTGCTGGTGGCTCCTTTACAGTCCTTCTCTTACTGATTCTGCCTTCTGAATTAGACCTCTAAATATTGGGAATGCTAACAAAGTTCAGACTTTGGCCCTTCTTTCTTCTAGTACATATAATAGCTTATCTTATCCAATCCTTGACTTAAAAAAAAATTTCCTTTTTACCACAATTGACTTTTATTAAAACAATCTATAAGCTGACAAATCCCTGAGCTTCATATTCATATACTCCTCTACTATTTGACATACCAATGTGAATGCTTTATATGTGTCTCAAACTTAATATGGCCAAAGAGAAGCCTCTATCTTTTAGATATCAATCTTTAGCACCCAGGAATTTAATCTAAAAACCTAAAATCATTATCCAAACTGGACTCCTCCCTTTTCCTGGCTTTCACTCTATTATCAAGTCATGTAAAATATAGTTCAAAAGAAGATATACAAATGGCTGAGAAGCACTTGTAAATATACACTCAAAAGAAATAAAAGAAGGGACTCAACCAGACATTTGTACATCTACTGCAGCATTTCTCATTTTCATTCCAGCATTATTTACTATAACCAAAAGGTGGAAACAACCCAAGTGTCTATCAACATATGAATAAGTAAATAAAACATGGTATATTTATACAATGAAATATTTTTCAACCATAAAAAGAAATAAAGTTCTTATTTAGAGCAGTAGAGCACTTGCCTCATACATGTGAGGCACTGGGTTCAATCCTCAGTACCACATAAAAATAAATAAAGGTATTTGTCCATCTACAACTAACTAACTAACTAACTAAATAAATAAATAAATAAAATTCTGATACATGTTACAACACGGATAAATCTTGAAAACATTATAAATGTTATGATTCAACTTATATGAAATATTTGGACTAGGTATTTCATACAGACAGAAAGTAAATTAGAGAGCTGGGATGTAACTCAGTGGTAGAGTGCTTGCCTAGCATAATTGGGGCTCTGGGTTCTATCCCCAGAATCAAGAAAAAGAGAGAGTAGGGCTGGAGATGTGGCTCAAGCGGTAGTGTGCTTGCCTGGCATGCATGTGGTCCAGGTTCAATCCTCAGCACCACATACAAACAAAAATGTTGTGTCTGCCGAAAACTAAAAAAAAAAAAAAAAAAAAAAAAAAAAAAAATTAAAATTCTCTCTCTTTAAAAAAAAAAAGAAAGAAAGAAAAAGAGAGAGTAAATTAGAGATTACTGGGGAATGGCGATAAAGGCCAAATGGGGAATTATTACCCAAGAGTTCCAGAGTTTCTGTTTCAGATGATGAAAAAGCTTTGAAAATTGGCCATGTTTGTACAACACTGTAAATGCAGTTAATGCCAATGATTTATGCATTAAAAAATCATTACAATGGCAAATTCTAAGTTACATACATTTATTACAGTTGATAACAAAATACTTCAAAAACCATCAAATGGTACACTTAAAATTGATGAATACATGCACCAAGCCCTGGGTTCAATCCTCAATGCTGTACACACATAAAAAAAGGTGACTTGGGGCTGGAGTGTAGCTCAGTGATACAGAATAAGCTTAGCATGCTTGAGACCCCAGGTTCAATCTCCAGCTCCAAAAAGAACAAAACAAAACATGCCTGTAATCCCACTGAGGCACAAGTTCAAAGCCAACCTGAGAAATTTAGCAATACCCTGTCACAAAATAAAAATAAAAATAAGAAGTGTTGGGAATGTAGCTCAGTGTTAGACCACCCCTGGATTCAATCCCTAGTACTGCAAACAACAACAAAACAAAACAAACAAAAAACGGGTGAATTAAATGGTTCATGAATTATATCTCAATGAAACTGTTTTTAAAAACTGAATCAAGGGCTGGGGTTGTGGCTCAGGGTAGAATGCTTGCCTACCACACATGAGGCACTGGGTTCAATCTCTGGCACCACACAAAAATAAAATAAATAAAATAAAGATATTGTGTCCATTTACACCTTAAAATATACTTAAAAAAAAAAAACTGTATCAAGGGCTGAGGATGTAGCTCTGTGGTAAAGTGTTTGCCTAGCATGCACGAGATCCTGGGTTCAATTCCTAACACCACAAATAAATAAAGGGAAAACTGTACCAAGTTAGTCATGCCCAACTAATCAATACAGCAAATAAAATAAAAAATCTTTAGTAAAAAGTTCTAATAGTCACAGAATTATAGAATTTACTTTTTCAAAATTATTATACCATAATTGTAAGAAAAGATGATTCATATTTATAGTGTTAATCAGAAGACATGAATCATGATATAGATTAGGATAAAATGCCTTTATTCCCAACTAAATACTAGGACAATCAGACAATGCAAAAGTTCAGATAGGTAGTTACCTATATGTTTACATCTATACGTAAATTAAATTAATTGCACTAAGTAAAAACAAAAAACCTAGATACCTACTACTGTCTTTGTAGACTAATAAAAGGCAGGCCATTATCTTCAAAAGTTCAGCAACAACCACTGCTGTAGAAGATAGATAACGAGGTCCTTCCTCTTTTAAAGTCCTAGAATAACGCATGGTTAGAACCAAACTGGTAGTCTGAAAGACCAAAATTCCCAGGGAAAGGTATTTTAGGTTGGCAGACATTGTTTTATCTTCATTTGCCTGAAAAACAAAATAGACAGGGCAAGTAAATAAAATTACAAAATACAGAAACAAATATCCAACATGAGACTTCTGATTCCAGACAAGATGAAGTAAGCAACTATTCTTCCTTCTTAACCTAAGGACAAAAAGGAACTACTACCAGAAGGCTCTGAAAGGTGAAGAAAATAAATTGGCTGAAGACATAAGATTTCAAGGAATAACCCAGGAACAGATTCCTTGGAGATTTTTTGCCATCTATATTTTCTACTCTGGGTGCCACAATAACTCACAACCTGGAATTACTAACAGGAATAGAACAATAACAACAAAGTAGTAACAAGAAAAACCCAGTTCCTCTAACCAAAAGATTAACACAGCTGATTTAATACAGTCCTACAGCAACACAACAAAACCCATTCAACTGGCACAGAGCTATGTTGACCATCACCACTCAGATCAATGGGAGCAGAGGTAGTACCCTTCCCTATCCACCAAAGAATCTGCAACCATAGACACTATGGAGTAGAGCCCTATTAACCATTTCTACCATAAACAAGTTGAATATAAGCAAAGAGGCAGTGCCCAGTGTCCTACTACTAATACAGATTTAAGTAGGAACCAGAGTCTCATAATATTCAAAATGCCAAGATGCAATTCAAAATGAGTATACTCATTCCAAAAACAAGGAAAAACCTCAACTTGAATGAGGAAAGATAATCAATAGACAATAATGCAGAGGTGGCCTAGACGTTGAAATTATCAGAAAAGAATTTCAAAGAAGGCTGGGCACAGTGATGCCCATCTGTAATCCCACCTACTCAGACAGCTGAGGGAGGAGGATCCTGAGTTCAAAGCCAGCCTCAGCAATGGTGAGGCACTAAGCAACTCAGAGAGACCCTCTAAATAAAATACAAAATAGGACTGGGGATGTGGCTCAATGGTTGAGTGCCCCCGAGTTCAACCCCCAATACCAAAAAAAAATAAAATAAAAAAAAAATAAAAAAGTTACCCTGTGTAAAATAAGAAAGAAGGACTAGATGTAGCTTGGTGGTAGAGCACTGGGTTAGCATGCATGAGGCCCTGGATTCAATCACCAGTACCCCCCCCCCCCAAAAAAATTCAAAGACGCTATCATAAAAATTCAGCAAGAAGCAATTATGAACAATCTTGAAATAATTTTAGAATCATGAAGATGATGAAAAATAATGCAGAAATCTGAAAATATATGTCCTCACAAATACTTGTACATGAATGTTGATAGAAGCTTATAATAACCAGAAATTAAATAAGTGTCCACCAGCTGATGAATTATTAAACTTACTGTGCCTATTATAGTTCTACAAAGATAAACTACTCAGCAATAAGAAAGGAGAAAATACAACACACTAATATAAAAAAATAAAAATTAAATATCAAAAGTATCAAAAATATCAAACATATACTAAAAAAAAAAACCAAACGAAACTGTATATACTACACAACTTCATTTTTATAAAATTTCAGAAAACAAAAGGTAAAACTTGTATGAAGGGATACATACAAACATGTGGTTACCTGCAGCCAAGGGCTGGAGTTGATGGTTGGCTGCAAAGGGGGAGAGCAAGAAATTTTTGTTGGTGATGGAAATTTTCTGTATAGTAGTTATATACTGTATCAATTTATCAGAAATCGGGGTATAGCTCATAGGCACACATTGGGCACTGGGTTTGATCTGCAGCACCACATAAAAACAAATAAGGGCTGGAGCTACAGCTCAGTGGCAAAGCGTTTGCTTACCATGCATGAGGCATTAGTTCAATCCTCACCACCACATTAAAAAAAAAACAACAACAATATAAAGGGATTCTGTCCATCTACAACTACAAAAAAAAATTTTAAATAAATACAATAAAGGTATTGTGTCCATTTACAACTAAAAATCTTTTTAAAAATTTATCAGAACTCACTGAATTATACATTTAAGTGGGTACATTTGACTGTATAAATTGAAACTCAATAAAGGTGATTTTAATAATTAAAGATTGAACCAGGTATGGAGACCTATAAATTCCAGCTATATTAGGAGGCTGATGTATGATGATCTTAAAGTTCAAAGTCAGTCTGGCCAACTTAGCGAAACCCTGTCTCAAAATTAAAATAATAGGGCTGGAGATAAAGCTCAATGGTATACTGCTCCTGGGTTTCATTCCCCATACTGTCAAAAAATGATAAAGAGTAAAAAACTAAAGATTGAAGACGTTAAATAATAGCATTCCTCACTATGTTTTCCTCTAAACTTTGGTTCTGTTTCTGATTGCATGGATTAATGACAAGCATATTGTATTATTCTGTTCTTCACCTCAGCTAACTATCTTTTCCATGATTCCATCTTCCACATCAAATTCTTTGAATACAATCTTTGTTTATAGTATATCTCTTTATAGTTCTCAGAATCAAGCCACATTAACGGCTCTAGATATATGATCATTTTTCCCCTAACTACTAGTCATTGCAATAGCATATAATTGATACTCAAACAGATTTAACAATTATCATTTAGTTTCTATATTATTTTAGGCTACTTATGATTACAGAGAAAACTATTCTTAATTTTTTTGTATTAGTGCATTATAGTTATATATAATATTGGGTTTAATTCTGACAATTATACATGCTTAGAATATAATTTGCTCCAATTTAGTCCCTAGTACGTCACTTTTCCCTTCCCTCTCCCTCCCTCTGTTCCCTTTCCTCTACTGTACTGGTCTTTGTTCTATTTACTTATAGTTTTTAAAAATTAATTCATTATACATATACATAAAGGTAAAATTTACCAGGTGCAGTAGTGCATGACTATAATCCCAGGGACTTGGGAGGTTGAGGCAGGAGAATCACAAGTTCAAGGCTGGCCTCAGCCCTTAGGGAGGCCCAAAGCAACTTAGTGAGACCCTCTTTCAAAATAAAAAATAAGCTGGGTGTGGTGGCACACGCCTGTAATCCTAGCGGTTTGGGAGGCTGAGATAGGAGGATTGCAGGTTCAAAGGCAGCCTCAGCAACAGCAAGGTACTAAGCAACTCAGTGAGACCCTGTCTCTAAATAAAATACAAATAGGGCTGGGGATGTGGCTCAGGGGTCGATCGAGTGCCCTGAGTTCAATCCCTAGCACCAAAATAAATAAATAAATAAACAAATAAATAAATAGTGCTGGGAATATGAATCAGTGGTTAAACACCCTTGGATTCAATCTCTAAAACCAAAACAAAGATAAAGTTCACTATGGAATATTATATATGTACAAAGGACAATTTGGTCAGTTTCATTCCACCATCTTTCCTTCTCCTGTCCCTTCTCCCTTGCTCACCATCCCCTTCCTCTATACCACTTAATTATCTCTGTTCTACTGAGAAACCTATTATCAAAGGAATAAAGTCTAGCTACTAAATTTGACAGCTCCTACATATGCCTCAATCACAATGTCACACCCATGAATATAAGGATAAATTTTTAATGGTGAAATATATATGTTCACCATTAAATATACATACATAATTATTGGAAAAAATATATTAAGCATTGATTTTAATTTCAGAGACAAAAATTATAAAATATACCTTTTTGTTACACAAAAGACAAAGTTCAGAGGAAAGAATACATAGACTTATTCATCAAACATTTATCTCACTTTTGTAAACATGCAATAGCAAAGGATCTAATATGAAATAAAATTATAGCAGTTTATAGGTGGAAGATGCTTTAGAAATCATTTAATATAATCTCATCATTTTAAAAAGGAAGAAAATGGTAAATAGTGAAGTTAGAAGACTTGTTCAAGTGATTAGAAATATCAGCTTATATAGTTAAATATTAGCTTCCCTGGTTCACACTACATTCAACTGTAAAATTCTAGGGACATCCTGGTTCCTTTATCTCTGAATGGAAAGAGAGTAAGTTGCCAGCAACCTATATTTGGCAAAGGCATCTAATTCTCCTGGAAACAATGATTTCAAATCTGTTCAAGGAAGTCTTTTATTTAGTCTATGCTACCAAGATAATATTATGTACTGGTTTTAACAGCAATTCCCTAACTCCTATGCAAATAAAATTTTGAGAGGTTAGTTTCTAAGCTAGAGTATAACTTCTAAATTTTGTTTTTCATTTCCAAACATACACATTATCAATATAAATATTCATAATCATAATACAGTATCTCTTATGATGTACTTGTTTTGTTTTGTTTTGGTACCAGGAATTGAACCCAAGAGTGCTTAACACTGAGCCACATCCCGATCCCTTTTTATTTTTTGAGAAAGGGTCGCACTAAGTTGCTTAGGACCTTGCTGAATTGAAGAGGCTGGCTTTGAACCTGTGATCCTTCCTCCTCAGCCTCCTGAGTAGCTGGGATTACAGTGTGCTGCCATGCTCAGGTTATAATGCATTTTTTTTTAACAAGTTGAAAGTAGAACATATGCAAATAAGTGATCATTTGTATCAGAATCCCTATAAAAATTACAATTTAACTTACCATTCTACGAAAGGGAAGAATAAACTCAAAATGAAAATAATCAAAATAGTCATATTTATAGGATTATACAAATAACATAGTTTGGTTTGGGAATACAATATATGTAAAACTAAGCAAATACATAACAAACCACTAATATAAACTGGCCAAAACAAACATTTCTATGATTTATAAAATGAATATTATTTCTTAATTTGAATATCTAAACTACATACACTTCAAAAACTGAAAATTTTAAACAATTTCACATTTAGGTTTGAATTCTAGTCCTTTTTACATTTTTTTTTCCCTTACCCCAGATGTTCTTTTATCCTTCCAGATGTTCTTAATCCTATTGCTTCGAGAGAATTTGTTTGTTTGGGGATATTTAGATTTGTTTGCTTGTTGGATATTATTTGTTTCATTAAAATTTCCTACAAGAAACTTACCAATAATCAAGAAAAAAACAGTACTAGATTCTTTCATATACATAGCTTCATGTGATTTACTATCAAAAATCTTGTTTTGTTAGGTACAGTGGCACACACACCTGTGATTCTAGCTACTTGGGAGGCTGAGGCAGGAGGATTACAAATTCAAGACCAACTTAGGCAATTTGGCAAGACCATGTCTCAAAATTAAAAAATAAAAAGGGCTGAAGGTATAAGGTGCAGCTCAATGGTACAATGCTCCTGGATTTAATCCTCAGCAGTACCAAAAGCGGGGAAGGGAACCAACCATTTTATGTTTTTAAGATTTGCTGTTAAAAAACAGTTAAAGTGTCCCTGGATTCAAGCCCTGGTACCAACAAAACAAAACAAATAAGCAAACAAAGCAAAAAAAACAAGACAAAACAAAACAAAACACCCACCAGTCAACAGGACGGGATGCAGTTCAGTGGGATAGCACTTTTCTAGAATGCATGAGGCCTTTGGTTAGATCCTCAGGTTTTTTTGTTTGTTTGAATTAACTACTATATAATTTCAACTTAGGGAACTGCAAGTTCTGGGCAGGATCTACCACTACTACACCCTTAACTCCAAATTAGACTGATCTGATATATAATTGATATAGCAATTATACTGCCAGTACCTTCCCCCTGCCCACCATACTGAGGACTGAACCCAGAACCTTCTTCCACTGAGCTATATTCCCAGTTTTTAAATTTTTTTTTTTTAATTTTTGAGGCAGGGTCTAGCTAAGTTGCCCTGGCTGGCCTCAAAGTTGAGATCCTCCTGCCTCTGCCTCCGGAGTCACTGGGATTACAGGCATGTACTGCATCGCCGCACTTGGTTTACACTGCTAGTAGTCCCCAAAGTCCTTCCAGTACTTCTGAAGTCCATTCCTTACTCACAAGAATATTTCTAGGTTTGCTTAATCTAATAAATCTTAGTCTAATAAATATTTTTCTTTTTCTTTTTCGTGGTGCTGAGGATGGAACCCAGGGCCTCACACAAACTAAGAAAGGGCTCAAACCACTAAGCTATACTTCCGGTCCTTCCTAATGGATCCTGCACTTGCTTACTAATTGCTACTTTTCATTTGAAGTTGGATAAATTTGCTATTCATAAAGCTGAGCCTTGTAATTTTAAAATTCACACATGGGGAGGAAATGTATAAAATTTCATTCACTAAGCTCCATTCATTTGGATTTGTTGAGTTTGATAATGGCTTCACTAGAAAGTTCTTTTGCATTTTGTACAAAAAAAATTAGTAAGCTTATTTTCAAGGTCAGAGACACTCTCACTAATTATTAAACAGTCTTAATTGAAAAGTGTGTGTGTGGGGGGGGGGCTTCTGGAACATAACCAAGTGGCAGAACACTTGCCTAGCATGTGTGAAAACCTGGGTTTCATCCCCAACAATGAAAAAATAGAAGGGGGGGGCAAGGAGGAGAAGAAAGGTTTTTCAAACATATTAGAAGGAATTAAAGTAGCTCCTAAAGAGCCTTGCTTTATAAAGTTCAGTCACCCAATTCTGAGTTGCTTTAAATATTACACACACACACACACACATTTCAGGACTGGGTGTAGCTCTGTAGTAGAATGCTTGCCTAACATACATTAAGGCCTGAGTTTCAATCCCTAGCACCACAAATATACAAATGGAAACATATTATATTACATTATATATATATATATATATATATACACATATATATATATATATATATATTATTAATGTACACTATTTCTACCACCTTCCCCCTTAATTAATCAGGATTACTGAGAAATTAGTTGTATATACAATTAATAGCATTACAGATATTAAGTTCTGAAATATTCAAAACATATAAATTAATAATTTCTATTTTTTTTCGGGGGGCAATACTGGAAATTGAACATAGGGCTTCACACATGCCAAATGCCAAACACTCTACCACTAAGGTACAACCTCAGCCTTTTTTACGTCCTCTTTCTTTCTTTCTTTCTTTCTTTCTTTCTTTGGGGGGGGGTGCTGGGGATTGAACCCAGGGCTTTGTGCATATGAGGCAAGCATTCTACCAATTAAGCTATGTTCCCAGCCCACAACCTCAGTCCTTTTTATTTTATTTTTGAGATAGAACTTTGCTAAATTGCACTGGCTGGCCTTAGAACTTGTGATCCTCCTGCCTCAGCCTCCCAAATAGCTGGGATTATAGGAATGCACTACCACAATGGACTTTCTCTTCATCTTTTCAAAGTTAAAATAGATCCTGTTTAGACAAATCTGAAAATCAGTATGATTATGAACTTACTTCCTGTAGCTTACCAATATACAGCCAATGAAAATATTTAGGTCTGTGTATGCAGCCTATCATTTTACTGAGACAATATCTATATTTTTGCTGATACCTGTGTCCAGCCATTAAAGAATTTTAAAAAAACCTAAATGTTTAGTCAATGTTTTAAAACTGCAATAAAACATACATTTTTTAAGACTATTGCATATAATAAGATATGTTTATAAATCAATTTTCTTTCTATTGTAAAAATAAAAGGTTAAATTTCTAAGTTTTGATTGTAAGAGTGAACTACATGTACTAAACACTAATTGTGAAATATACTCCCTTAGTATAATATAATAATCTACCAGAGGTTAAGGACATAACAGTATTTATGAAAACACATGTTATAAGTGTTATCCAAGTATGGCTGTATTCTTCACTAGTCAGAAACAATGACTGGTGTAAAAAAACAAACCTTTTAACATTTTTCCAAGTAAATGAACACAAAACTAAACACATAGAGAATTTTTTTTTTGCATTTTTGGTCCATTATCTTCCATGATGCCAAAACTTTAAAATCTAAAAACTAGCTGGACACTAAATAATGACAAAATTCATCATGATTGATTTTATTTCTGATATTAATATTTATATTTTTTATAACTACCTTAGAAGTAGATATTGAAGGATATAGAAAATGACAACCCCCCCCCCAAAATTGTCTGGAGGAAGAGGGAGGGAAAAGGCAATCATAAATCCGTTCCCAGTAAAGATAGGCCCTGAGGGAAAAAAGCAAACTTTCATTCCCAGCATCCCTTCCCAACCACAATTGGTCCTGAAGGGGAAAGGTGGATACTGAAATGCTGGCCCTTTCCCATTGTCCTGAAAGGAGAAAAGCAAACAGTGAAGCTCTGGGTAACAATGCGTCCCAGAAGAGGAAGATAATCGAGGAAAACTGAGTTCAGAGCTTTTCCCAGTGACAATGAGTTATGGGTTTTTTACAACTTCTTTCCTGACTGTCCAAACCAACTCATTCTGCTTCAGTCTCCAATAATTAAACCACCCTCATTGTAATTTAACTATAAATTCAAACCCCTCTGTAACTGGTAGCCATTTTCCTACCCAGAAAACGAGCCCCTTCAGTGCCTGATTGATTGACTCCACTGTGGAATAAAGGAAAGCCTGCTGATCCATTTGAGGTCTGCATCCATCTCAGTTATTTGTGCTTCTATAATGGTGCTGAAACCATTTTGGTTATTTTTGCTTACAGATATAATACTAAAAAAAGCAATAATATTCTGTACTCAAAATCCATAAAAATCACACAGAAAAATCTAAAACCTTCTTTTTTGTGTAAATGAAAGAAATGAAGAAAAGTAATTGAGCCACATCCCTAGCCCAGCTTAACCAACTCTTTATCATTTACAGGTTCCTATTACATTCTAAGTTAAACAATGTTTCATTGTTTCTCCTTTCCTTTCTTCCTCATGGTGTCATGTGTCTGTTTATATAAGACAAATATCACCTGTATGTAAGTTACATTACTATCAATTTTTAACTTATGTCACTGACTGCAGAGTTTCCATTACCTACATATAATTAAAATCAATATACAAATATTTCTTCAATTATACAAGTTTAAAATCTGTCTTCCAATTTTTAGATAAAAATTATTCTGTATTTTTGTACTATTTAAATAAAGTCAGTGATTTGAAAACAAAATGACCTAGTAAACAGAGGTCTAAGATCCCCTTCAGAATGTGTGTACCAAGTAACAATGTATTCCTTCCCTCCCTCCCATTTCCCCACCTATGTGCTATCCTGCTATACCATTTTCTTCTGTGGTCATTTCCCACAAAAGGCAGGAGTTAAAAGATATTCTACAGATAACAGAGACTAATATAAAAGATGAGCAGACCACTCAATTACTAAAAGTTCAAGACTTAGAAGAGAAGGAACAGAAGTAAAAAACAAAAACAACAACAAAAAGGAGATAACAAACAATTCTCTAGATGGCAATAAGCCATCAAATATTTAAGACATACTTAGTATGATGAGGCACTGTGCATGCAATCATGAACAAGACATGAGGCTTACTCTCTAGCATGAAGGCACATTATTCAAACAATTTAAAAAAAAAACAAAAAATAGTGCATGTAATTTCTATGACAGGAAAAATAAAAGAGGCACAAAACAAAATATTACAAGAAAATTATAATCTTGTTTTATGTCAACTTGGTTAAGCTCCAACAACATTGCCCCCAAACCCATATTCTGCATGGTGCTGAATTCTAGTTGGTTAAACACAATATATGCACAAGAGTTGGAAAGAAGAAATGAAGCAAGACCCGTCACTCTCTCAAGACTGTCAGGGTTAAATGTGGTTTGAGAAAACAGATGCTAATAAGTTCCAGTTTATTCCTTCTCTACCTTGACCTACGTTAGCTCTTCCTTCCAACTGCTGACCCGCTGAGCAACAAAAAGCCACAGCCCTCCACCAGACTCTGTGAACACAGAAAAACAGCTACACAGAAGTGACAGCTTTCCATAAACCCTTCCACCAGTTTCATTTTATGGTCCTATTCTGTCAGCAAGACACAAATGGATTCCTATATTCCTCTGGAAGCTCTGACTTCTCTACCCACACCAGTGTTTAGGATGGCTGCTTAGTGACTTTACAGTAATCCTCCAACACTCTCTTTTTTGACCTTTACTTCCCTGCCTTCCCCACAATTGTGAAAAGTCTTGTTCCTATTATAAATCTCTAATCCCATAATACTGAAGGATTGTTTTCTTGACTGAACCCTAACTGAAAGTTATGGTACCAAATGTGGTTCCAGGATAACAGAACCATAAGGTGACAGGAATCTGGAATCAATTTTCAAATCTGACTAGATTAATGGTAAAGGAGACACTGGTAGTTTATCAGGTAGAAGAGTTACTTCAACTTTCACTTGTGCATAAATATCTGCAATCAGAATAAGATTTTGGGTAATAAAAAGTTGCTGACAGATATTTCATTAGAAATAGAAGAATAAATGTTTTTACTGATGGCTTCTACATTAACTAGAATTCTTGGAGAAAGAAAAGAATGAATGCAAGGCCCTAAAAATCACAGACCAAGAACCAATCAGAAAGCTTACAATGGCCCTAAAACAAAATCACACCTCATTTAGCAGCAATCTCGACATTTCTGAAAAGCACATCCAAAATCTGATCCTTATGTAGTCTGAAATGAAAGGCAATTTGAGTTTATAATTTGATAGAATCTCATGATCCCACATTCTATGTATTTTTATAATCTCTATATCTTAGCACACAGAAATGTTTGAGGATTATGGTAGGCTCAATAATGGCTCCCAGAAGTATCAGGTCTTGATCCTTGGAACCTGTAAAATGTTACTTTCCTTGGAAAAGGGGATTTTGCAAATGAGATAAGAGTCTTGGGATGGGAAGATTTTCTAGCAATTAAATGGGTAGACACTAAATACCATCAAAAATGATTAAGAGGTGTACAAGAGAGAATATATGAAGATCTAATGTACAGTGAATAATACTGTATGGTTTACTTGAGGAAGCAGATTTAAGTGTTCTTACCCCTCCACACACAAATAGTATACAGTGATCCATATATAAATTAATTTGATTAAAGTAACTGTTTCAAAAGGTATAGGTATATCAAATCACTGCATTGTGCACTTCATATAGATATAAAAATTTTACTTGTCATTTATACCTCAGTAAATCTGGGGAGTGTGTGTGTGAAAGAGAGAGCAGTGGTAGTGGGGGAGTCAGATATTAGGGACTAAACTCAGGGTCTTGAGCTTGCCAGGCAAGCCTTCTATCACTGAGCTACATTCCCAGACCAGGAAAAAGGTTTTTTTAAAGAAGAGAATACAGATACACAAGAGAAGGCAATAAAAAGAAGGGGCAGAGAGAGATTTAAAGATGCTGGCCTTGAAAATTGGAATGATGCAGATACAAGCCAAGGAATATTGGTAGTTTTCAGAAGCTAGAAGAGGAAAGAAATGGGTCCCTAGAACCACTGGAGGAGTAAAGTCCTGCTGCCATTTTGCTTTTAGCTCAGTGATACTGATTTTGGATTTCTGGTCTCCAGATCTGTAAGAAAATAAAATGCTGCTGCTTTAATCCACTATATTTGTGGAAATTTGTTACAGAAGGCACAAAAAATTAGTACAAGGACCTGTCTGTATTTTTTAAAATTAATTGTCCTCTATTTTGTGTGTATATTCAGGTAAAAAGCATTTAATGTTTTGGAGGAAGACTGTTTAAAATTTTTTCACTGAGCCATACTACTAAGACCCATTGCTATTTTAAAAAACATAAAAGGCAAAAGAATATACAGGTTGTCACTATTTTTATTACCATCTTTATTTTTATAACCTGAAATATTAATAGCATATAATCAGATATAAAGTTTATAAACTAGAAAAAAATGCCAATTTTACGTTTTCTGTCTATACTACAGTATTCAAGTTGACTCCTTTAAATATTAATTTATTGTCCAGTTTCTAATATGTTACTTATGTCAAACAATGTGATATGAAACATAACTATCTCTATCCAGAAAGTCAAACATAACAATTATTCTATAAGATAATGTTGCTCCCTAAGCATTAACATTAATAACAAAATTCTAACACTTTTCAAAGATTTTTCACATATTTAGAATTAAAGTATAGGAGGGTAATAAAGAATAAGGGAGCTCTGATTATAGCTCAGTAGTACAATATATAATTAGCATAAGCAAGAACCTGGGTTCAATCCCTAGCACAAAGAGGGGCAGGGAGTGGGAAAGGGAGATGGAGAAGAATGTTATCTATTTAATTGAGTCTGAGAATAAACCTGAAAGGTGAGGGTCCTTAAAATGATTTTCTTCATACCACTCAAAAACAATAAGCTGGGTGTGGTGGCACACATCTGTAATCACAGCAGCTTGGGAGTCTGGGACAGGAGGTTCGCAAGTTAAAAGCCAGCCTTAGCAACAGCAAGGTACTAAGCAACTCATTGAGACCTTGTCTCCAAATAAAACACAAAATAGGGCTGAGGATGTAGCTCAGTGGCCAAGAGCCCTGAGTTCAATCCCTGGTACCAAAATAAATAAATAAATAAATAAATAAATAAATAAATAAATAATAAAAATAAATTTTAGGAGGGCTGGGGTTGTGGCTCAGTGGTAAAGCACTTGCCCAGCACAGGTGAGGTACTATGTCCATCTATAAATAAAAAATATTTTTTAAAAAATAAATTTTAGGATGGAATGAAATGGACATCATAACCCTAAGTACATGTATGAAGACACGAATGGTGTGAATATACTTTATATCCAACCAGAGATATGAAAAATCATGCTCTACATGTGTAATATGAATTGTAATGCATTCTGCTGCCATATATAAGAAATTAGAATAAAAAAATAAAATTAAATAAATAAATTTTAGGAAAATGTGCTTGGTAAAATAATTTAACTGAAACTTAATAGAATATATAGAATGAGCTGGATTCTATCCTAACTGGTAATTATATTTGGATAATTAATGGAAGATTACCACCTCCTCTAAAAATAAGATTCCAATACTAGAATTCAAATGCTGTGTAGTTTCTTTTTTTTCTCAACCACTATTCTTTCTAAATATGAAACTGCAACCCCTCCCAGGTAAATCCACATTCTTAGATAATTATATATATTACAGGCTTATGAACTTAAATCATATAGAACATGAAGTACATTAATTACGCTTATTCAGTATTTACTGTTCAAGTCTCACGTCAATCTGCTTGCTAATGGATGGGGCAGGCTTCAGACTCTAATCCATCCTCTATACAGAAGATATCTTAATGAAATGTAAGCTTGATTATGTTCCTTCCCTGTGTATAAAGTTTAACCGACTCCTTACTAAATGGATGACACAGTCCAAACTCCTTCAAATAGAATAGCTCCTTGTAATCTGGTCCCAGCTTAAATTTCCTGCCATAAACGATTACCTGTATTCTTCATGCATTTTCTGAGCAAATATTTGTCTTTAAAAAAAAACCCCTCTTTCCAGAGGGGTGGGGACTAGCTCAGCTGTAGAAGGATAGCCTAGCATGTGCAAGTGCAAGGCCCTGGGTTCAATCCCTGGTAGTTGGGGGGGGGGGTGACAAAACAAATCTTTCCAGGGTTGAAGGTGTAGGTCAATAGTAGAATACCTGCTTATCATTGTGAGACCCAGCAATGCAAAAACTATGACTCTGTTTTTTCTACTAGCAGAATTGCTATATATCTTATAGAGCTAATATAGGTCTCTGAGTGAAGTTTCCTAAGTCTTCCCAAAAAGACTGAATCCTTTTCCTAATACATTCCCATACCATTGTGTACACCTTTTATAATAACACTCAAAATTGTATCAAACTAATTTGTTGACATATTTACATTATGTATTATTGCATTTCCTATATTTCCTTACCAGCACCTGTCACTCATTAGGCATTGACTCTGTTCTGTAAATCTTCAGAAGAATAGAATGATCTCTTTGTGAATTAAATCTTTTTGTATTACACATAAAAGATTCAGATGCAGGCTGAAACTGGTTCTCATGAAATGTTTTCTAATAACTATACTTCATAAGAGAAATTAAATTAATAAAAGAGCCGGGAATATCTACTATATGTCAGATATCTTGCTAGATGCTTTACAAGCATTATCTCATTTAAAGAACATTTAATCTGTTAAAGGATGAATTATTTCTTTTACAGATTAAGAAAGTATGGTTCTAAGATATTAAGATTACCATTTGCCTTGCATAACATAACATGTCTGACCTCAAATATAAACCCAAGATTTCCCTCAAAGTATAATAGGGACTTAGAAAGGCTGCCTTTGCCAAAAGCAGACTCTTTGCATAGGCCTGAAGATGCTCATAGGTAATTGAAAGCAGGATAAAGCTTGGCGTGCCTTTTTTTAAAAAAAAAACAAAAAACAAAAAACAAAAAAAAACAAAGATTTTTTAGTTGTCAATGAACCTTTATTTTATTTATTTATATGTGATGCTGAGAATCAAACCCAGTCACACATGCTGGGTAAGTGCTCTACCACTGAGCCACAACCCCAGCCCTCTGCCTTCCTTTTGTCTGTCTCCTTTATTACCTGAAACTTTGGGTCAGGTCCCTGTTCAACTCTGCACGTAAACTTGTTAATCATTTATGGAAAGTTCATCTAAATCTAGTAATACAAGGTTTATTAGCCCTAAATTTACCCAACCTATCTTGCCCTCCCTTCAAGACTGAGGCAAGATTTGCAGCATCCTGTTTCAGACCCCTGGAGTGACACTTAGAAGTCACTAGTCATTGCCCTATCCAGAGGAGTCACCCCAGGATGAAACTGCCTCCCTAACCAGAAGCAAATATCTCCCGGGAACTAAATTGCCCCTTTCCAGGATTATATATCTGAATAAGCATCCTGAGCAATAAACAAAAATTACCCCCTCAAGTGATAAAGAATTCTTCAAAACTACCTCACAGAACCAGAAATGAAAAAATGATTGACCATACCACAGTTTGACCAAGATTCAGCAGTCTCACCCTTCCCGAATTTTTCCTCTACTTAAACCAAAAGCTTATGTAAGCACTCCAAAGACAAGGCTGGGACATATGATCTCACTTTCCTTCCTAATACAACCATATTGACTAAGGTTCTTTTCCTGCTTTTTACTATAACCTTTTCTATTTGGTTTTTGGGGTGAGTGACCAGACCTGATTTGCTGGAACCCCCACAGACAGGCCTCTGGCTTAGGACTCTATTAACAAAGCACAGGGTCTGTGCAGTAAAGCCTGTGGTTTAATCATGTCTAAGGATTGGCAGATAACTCACCACTATACATGAAAATGTATGCCTCTGGACTCAAACTGCCTGAGTTCACAGTCTGACTCCACCATTTAATAACTATAGCACATTAAATAACAGTATGTACCTCACAGAGTAGCTATAAAGATTAAAGAATATAAATTAGATAAAGTGGTTATTATATAACTATCATGCTTTACAAATATTCATTCACTACCTTTATAAGATCTACTCATGAATGCTACTAGTAATGTTTGAAATTGGGTTTTATAGCACATATGAATTTAGGAAAAAAATTCTTATCTAACTTTTACAGAAAAAAAAAACAACTCAGAGTAGGTATAAAATCATAAATAGATACTTTCTTTGTGGAATGAAGTATTTCTTAGCACTTTATCTGAAGTGACCTAAAAGTTTCAGCTTAATTCTAACTTCTACTATGTTGCCTGACATACCATACCTTTTCAATCAAAATTTGTATAACTAAATATACAGCAATTTCTCTTAAACTGATTTTTTATTTCATTTGATAAGGTATCTCCAATATGGATGGTAAACAGAGTTCTGGGCAGATAATCTGCATAGAAAAGTTGAGTAACATTCTATCTTCTAAGTTATTCTCACATTTACACATCAAATACTCTCAAATTTAGTACTAAAACACATTTTAAAAAAATAACTAAAAATACATAATAAGCAAGGCACGGTGCTGTATCTGTAGTTTCAGCTACTCGGGAGACTAAGGAAGGAGGAACACTTAAGGCATGAGACCAGCCTATGAAACATAGTGAGACCACCCATCTCTAAATAAATAAATAACCACAACACTACACTCCTTCATTAATGAGGAGAATTAAGACACTTACCATACACCTGCTTTTGTTAAGCTACAATTAATATTGATCTGCACTTTAATAATAAATTCATTTCCAAGAATGTTATTAACTACCAGTTTGATGTTCAAGTTATTTCTATTATAGACAATTCTATAATTTCACACACACATACACAGACAAATGAAAAAAATCCCACAGTTGATTAAAATTAAAATAGAAACTCCTCTCAAAAAATTTCAGAAAAAGCCATGCGCCACTGTACCTGCCTATATTCCAGCGGCTCTGGAGACTGAGGCAGGAGGACCTTGAGTTCAAAGCCAGACTCAACAATTTAGGGAAGCCTTAAACAACTCAGTGAGACCGTATCTCTAAATAAAATACAACATAGGTCTGGGGATGTAGTTCAGCGGTCAAATGCCCCTGAATTCAATCCCTGGTACAAAAAAAAAAAAAAAAAAAATTCAGGAAAGAGAAAAGAAACTCAAAAGTCATACTTCTTAGCTACTGAATGATAAGATTGGGCTTTCAACTGAGAGATTATTTCTATTGATTCTACTTAGTAGGAACTTAGTATGTTGAATGAAGGAATGAATTATCTGACCTGACCTTCAATATTCATTTTTTATAAATAAGAATGGGGACTATAAAAACTGTCCTACCTCAACAATTTACTACCAGGGTCAAATGAGGTACTAAAATGTGAAACAAAAAGGCAATCTCTTATAAGAATATTTGATTAGTAATGAAACTCTGACATAAGGTTATACCACAAAACAAGTTATCCTTATCTCCAGAATATAAAAGTTTGTTTCATTAAATATATCACTAGACATAACAAAACCTTACTAAGAGTATAAAATATCATGATACTGTGCTCAAGTACCAAAGTGCTAAAAAACTTAAAAGGTACAATTACTTTCCTTAAAGAACTTACATTCTAGTAGGGATAATAAAATTCTCAAAGAGCCACAATACAGTATAAATTTAGCAAGCATTATAAGAGTTATAAAGCCCAGCACAAAGAGAAAAAGAATATTTCAGACACATGGTAGATTTCAGAAAGCTTCATAAGGAAGAGGTGGCATATAAGGCATTAAAGAATAGAATTTTTACAAAGACCTTCCTTGTAGGAAAAGAAGTTATATAAGCAAAGACCAAGGCAGGTAGGCATACAGTGTGTTCAGAAAATCCAATTCAATTAACTAACTGTAGTATAACTATAAAATAGATTAAATGGGATAAAGTATTTTTAAAAAAATAATGAAAGGGTCATATTGAGTCTTGGGAAGACTTAAATTTTAAAGGACTTTGAACCTCCCTAAATAAACAATTTATAATGGAGACAGGGGTGTAGGTCAGTGGTACAGC
Organism: Urocitellus parryii; assembly: GCF_045843805.1. Classification (NCBI taxonomy): domain Eukaryota; kingdom Metazoa; phylum Chordata; class Mammalia; order Rodentia; family Sciuridae; genus Urocitellus; species Urocitellus parryii. Next base: position 84,081,211 of record NC_135541.1, on the reverse strand, counting down.
ATTTGCCTAGCATGTATAAGACACTGGGTTCTATCCACAGCACCACAGGGGGGGAAAAGAAATAAAGAAACTTCATTCTGTAGCCAACATAGAGTCACTTAGTACCTTAAGAGAAGAATGACCAAAGAATGGCATAAGACCTTTGTATTTAAAAAACAATTGAGGAGAGTTGGGGGTATAATTCAGTGGTAGAGCACTTGTCCAGCATGCGCAAGACCTTGGGGTTCCATTGCCAGCACCACCAACAAACCAAAGGGCAATGAAGGAAAAGTGACTGGAAGGGGAACAGGCTGAAATCAGCAAGTACAGTTTAGAACCTGTTGGTTTAGTGGAAATAAAAGAGCAAAGAGGAGCCCACTTAGCACAGCGATGGTTGGAATGAAAAAGGGAAGAATTAGGGAGGAAAATCAGATTTAGAAATGCAAGTTTAGAAGTTATTATCCCCTTAAAGGAAACAGTGAATAAGCCTACCAAGTGAGAAACTGTATCAAATTTAATCTTTATCTACCAAAGCCCAATACTGATAAAGACTTAACTCTGGTTCCATTTTTGCATTTAATAGAATATAATAAAAGATTCAGACTTCTATTATAAAATAGTGACATTTAAATGGTTTACTATAAAGCAAGGCCCATCACTACATTTAATATTATTCTTCAATTCATTTGAACTAGATCTTCCTGAATTGAGAGGTCTTTTTGTTGGTTAAATTACAATGTTACTGAAAATCCTGTTCCTCAATACTCAGGACACACACACACACACCCTTGTTCTGAGGGTAATTTTACGCGGCCTCAGACAGTCCTTGTCCACACATTAACCTTACCAGTGGTAACCTTTCCATTTCTTGAAGTCCCTGTGGCTTCTTGAGCGCAAAATTCTGGTCTACTGCATCCGTGCTTATCACAGGGTTACACACTGAGCAGGAGCTCAGGGGACATTCACTGAGGGAATGAGGGACCGCCAGCCTGGCCGACTAGTCACTTCTCTGCACACCTCAGGCTTACAGCACACAGGGTCGTTTTCATTCGCTTGACACACCCCTCTTCTAAGGATCTTTTTCCTCCTCCACCCAGTACATTCCACACGTCGACGGTCGGAATTGCAACGTGTCACTTCATCTGCTCCCGCTCCTGCTTAACTAGTACTTCAGGTCCTCGACACCTTCCACTTCACCCAGACAGACCCCACAGCTTCAGAGCTGCCCAGCCGCCCCGCCGCCGCAGTCCTCCTGGGACCGCCCCTCCCCAGGAAAGCTCAGGCCTCACCTCCCGCGCAGCTCTGCCAGCGGCACGCACTGGGGCCTGCGGCTCAGCAACGCCGGGCGCCCAAGGCCGCCGAGCCCTAGGGGTCCTTCGCGACTGCTGACCCGCAGCGCCGCCAGCTCCCACCGCCTTCGTCGGTGCCACCTCGGTGCAGCCTAGGCGTTTCCGGGTTCCCGCGGTCCCGTCCTCCAAATGCTCCGGCTTCCGCCTCGGCCCGGGCAAACGCGGTTCCCGAGTCGGCTTTGGCGGCTCCAGCTCTGCACTTGTCAGCTTCGCTCCTAAGGAGATCGCGCCTAGGCTCCTCGGCTGGGAAACGCCGGTGCCGGTTTCCCGTCACTTGACTGCTGGCTCTTTTTAGACACCTCCTGGGGGTTCGAGTCAAACGGGATGATTTCTCCCCGTAGACCTCTGCGGTACTGACCAGCTGCAGAGAATGCCACAGTGACAATCTGCTAGAGGAAGGGCAAAGTTCTTTAGGGCAAAGGACCTTGAGAGACAGTGGGGAGAAGGATCTCGAAACTGCGAACCCGCTCCTAAAAATGTCGATGACATGAAAATATTATTGGCACCTGCGCCATTTATCAACCAGTACTCTGGAAAAAAACTTGTTCAGTTGGAAATGACCCCTGCTTCCATTCTGAGACCTTAAGGCTGAGAGGAGCCCAAAAGGGTGCAACCAATGAACCTTAGTGCCATTAACCAGAAGATGGGGGGAAAGCGGGGAAATGGGGAGCTTGGACTGGAAGAACTCAGTTATGAGGGATTTACCTCTTCCTGGCCGCAATGATCCCATACACATTACTTTGGGGTTGGGGTGGAGGGAATGCGACATCCAAGCCCATCTATTTATTTGTTTATTTGTCTATTTATTATTGAGACAGTGTCTCACTAAGTTCCTCAGGCTGCCTCAAACTTGTGAGTCCACTGCCTCATTTTCCGGAGTTCCACAGCAGCCTATTCTGGTGATGGACAGGCTGAAATTAATATTATGCCTTTCCAGTTAACACAATGCTGGTATAAATTAAGCTATGCCTCTTATATTGTAAATAATTTAAACTATGCTTACGGTTGGAAGGAGAGCAGAAAAATAAAGTAACTGTAAGAGTAGAATGATTGACCTTAAATTTTTGTGTAATATGATCTTAAGAAAATTTCTAGATGGTGGAATATCCCTGTTTTTTTTTTGTTTGTTTGTTTGTTGTTGTTGTTGTTTGTTTTGTGCTACTACAGATTGGACCCAGAAATGCTCTACCGCTGAACTACATCCATTTTAATTTTTTATTTGGAGACAGGGTCTCACTAAATCACCCAAGCTTACCTCAAACTTACATTGCCTTGGCCTCAGCCTTCCCAGCTTTTGGGATTACAGACATGTGCCACCATTCCCTGCTACAAATTTGTGTGTGTATGTGTATTTTCTTTCTTTCTTTCTTTCTTTCTTTCTTTCTTTCTTTCTTTCTTTCTTTCTTTCTTTCTTTCTTTCTTTCTTTCTTTCTTTCTTCCTTCCTTCCTTCCTTCCTTCCTTCCTTCCTTCCTTCCTTCCTTCCTTTTTCTTTTTTTTTTTTTCTGTTCTTGGAATCCAACCTATGGCCTTCTGCATGCTAGACAGGCACTCTGCCACTGAGCTATACCCCCAACCAATTTTTTTGAAACTATGATGTGCCTGGTATATAATAATAGCTAGCCACTATTCTATATCTCTGTACACAAATACAGATATTCATTCAGAAAATAATAGGTACACAATAAATATGTGTGAATGTAGGGGGAAAGAAATATTAAAATATTTTAAATATAAACCTGCAAGAAAAAGATGCTTTATAATGTAAATACATTCTTTAGTATTGTTCCAGTTTGTTCAGAAAGCTTTAACATGATAAAAATGAGAAGTGGAAGCACTTGTAATCATGAAGTAGTAACATATACTTTGCCACCTTGAATAGGCATGAAAGTGAAAATGATGAAAAATCTATACAGACAACACAAGACTGGGATCCTAATTAGAATAAGATATATGCCATGTTTATATAAATATGTCATAATAAACTCTATCATTATGTGTAACTACAAAGAATAAGTAAGTAAATAAACAAATCTGGTTCACACATTAAAAAGCTTAAACCAAATTAAAAAGATACAAAATCTAAATAATATAACTCAAAAATTAATAGCATCTGAATAAAAGCTGAATCCCACATGCCCATAAAAAAATAAATTGACATTGTCCAAAAACAACTTGCAGCTTTAAAATTTAAATTTGAGTTTCTAAACATGTAATAAACTATTGTTTGAGCACTACATTTCTACGTAATTAATATATCTCAAAATTTTAAAAATTGACCTCAAGGGGCTGGGTTGTGGCTCAGTGGTAGAGCACTTGCCCAGCATGTGTGAGGCACTAGGTTTGATTCTTAGCACCGCATATAAATAAATAAATAAAAGGTCTGTCAACAACTAAAAATATATTTTTAAAAAATTGACTTCAAGTAAAGAAAATGAAATGGCTGATTTGGTTCTGAAACCAGTTAAATGATTTGTAACAAAGTAAAACATAAGCATGGCATGTTTTCTATCATCACCGATTTTCCTAACAGACAATGAAATGTAAGTGGGCAAATTTTTATTCACCAAAGTCTTGTGATCTATGGTATCAAATATAGAATATCCTTTTAACTGGATTGTTAAACACTGCCAGAGCCTATTATACATTTCTATTTCCCTATGGTTAATCTTTTGAAATCTAAGAGATGTTCAGGCCTGCTGTGCCTAGTAGGCTACATACACTAAATGCCTCAGTGCTCCCACTGAGCCTATTTTAGATAAAGCGAAGAAGAAGAAGAAAAAGCATTTAAATGCAAGTACCTGATAGCTCATTAGTGTTCCTTTTCAATTAACTTTTCTATTTTTTAAGAAGCAGAATGTAACTTAATACAAAAAAAATGTGATCAAAACATATTCAAGAAAAAGCATATTATTTTAATAATGGATGAATAAATCAAGTGCAGTATAAAAAACATCTATACAGACAAAAGCAACAATGAAAATAGAATAGAAAGTAAAGATATGAGTCCTGTCTGGTATAGGAGGCATACCTATAGTCACAGCTCCTCGGGAGACTGAGGCAGGAGGATTACTTGAGCCCAGCAATTCTAAGTCAGGAAATCCTGGCAACAGAGCAAGACCCCATCTCAAAAAAAGAGGGATGAGGGGTGGTGATAAAGCAATTGCCTAGCATGAGCAAGGACCTGTGTTCAATCGCTAGCATCACACACATACAGACACACACACAATGAGCCCTAAAGTTGATAACCAAAAGCAAGCAATATTTTCATTAGCCTTCCCTAGGTTTACAATTTGTGTTCTAATAATGTGGAACTATTCTGTTTCCCTGTATACACCATTCATAATACCTATTCCTTTTCCTTTCCTCAAGCTTTTCACTAAATGTATTTTTAGGCTATCTCATAGTTTTTATATGGGTTCCACTCAACTGTTGATTCTCTGCTCCGGTATCATCATCACAAACTTGAAGCATTTTCTTCTCTGTCTTGAGTTTAGTTAGTTTATTTCTTTGTTTTGTTTTTGTACTGGAAACTAAACCCAGGGGTGTTCTACCACTGAGTTACACCAAGTTTGAGGGTCTCACTAAGTTGCACAGGCTGGCCTTGAACTTGTGATTTTCCTATCTCGGCCCCTTAAGTAGCTGGATTATAGAAATGTTCCACTGTATCCAACTTGAAGCATTTTCTTGCCCCCTTCCTCCAAAGAGAAGACCAAATCACTTCTCTTTGGTCCCATAGCAAGTTGGGGCATCCTGTGAATATCTAGATAATTTTACTTACTTCACTGTAACAGAATCACAATTCTTCTGTTTATAGTCCTCTTAAACTAACACTTTACTTGTGGTCAGTACTGTCCTAATAAGTTTTGGATATTATTCACATTCAATGTCTAATACATAGAAACTCATTATGCATATTTCCTGAACTGAACTGAACTAGCTAATAAGGATGTCAAAGATAAGCCAGGCACTACAAAAGCTCACCAGGGCAAGAATGTTAAGGGAGCCTGAAATGCAAGTCTGAACATGCAATAGCTTAAGAAAGTATCCAAGGCCTGAAGCTATTTTTGATAATAACACTTCTATTAACTCCCACAATAGCAGTATGAAGTAAGCAATAATAACTGTATTTTACAGAAGAAATTGAGGTTTATCAACATGAAGAAATTTACTTAACTACACATAAATACAGAACACAGAAGGATAAGCTAGGGTTCAAACCCTTGTCTAAAGTCCATACTTTTTTTTTTTTTTTTTTTGCATTGTCATGCTGAGGATCAATCCCAGGGCTTTGTACAAAGCAGGCAAGTGCTCTACCACTGACTGAGTTATACCTCAGCCCCTTAAAGTCCATTTTTAAAACACTGTGTTTAGCTGTCACAGGGAACAAACAAGAAATGAGTACAATATTCAGAAAAGTTGGCAGAAGCAAAAAAAAAGTAACAATTACCATAAGAAATATAGGTGAAGGACAGTGTTGACCACTTAGGATATTGGACCAAAGAATAGCTTTGACTTATTTAGTACAAGGTTTTTTTGTTTGTTTGTTTTTGTTTTGTTTATGCTACTGAGGATTGAACCCAGGGGGGGATTCAACCACTGAGCAACATCCCAGCCCTTTTAAAATATTTTATTTAGAGACAAGGTGTCCCTGAGTTAAGTGCCTTGCTAAATTGCTAAGGCTGGCTTTGAACTCCATCTCCTAGTGACTCAGCCTCCCCAGCCCCTGGGATTATAGGCATATGTCACTGCACAAGGCTGTTTGTTTTTTGATACTGGGGATTGCATACAGGGTACTTTACAACTGAGTTATATCTCCAGCCTTTTTTTTTTTTTTTTTTTTTTTTTGAGACAGGGTCTTGCTAAGTAGTTCAGGGTCTTGCTAAGTTAGTACTTTTCTAATACTTGATTAGCAAAGGTGTTGATCAGTGCCCTACCCAGTAGCTATATAAGATCCTAGACTAGTACATTTAACTGACAACCCCTGTCATGTCCCCTCTTCCTCCACTTCATAGGAATGGAGAAGAATCTGGCTTTGCCAGCTGCGACCCTTGGAGCTAACACCTCAGGCATCCCTTGCTGTGATTAGCTGTAACAATAAAAACAGGCTTTCTCAACTGCAGTGGCCTGTAGTTTATGCAGGCCCCACCCACCTGCAGAATTAAGTTTCTTCTGAAACTCTGGTTTCAAAAGGAAGCAGAGGGCTGGGGATATAGCTCAGTTGGTAGAGTGTTTGCACAAGGGCCCTGGGTTCAATTTCCAGCACCTTAAAAAAAAAAAAAAAAAAAAAAAAAAAAAAAAACAAGGATTAAGGTAGCCACAGGGTTCAGAAGGCTGAACTGGGAAGGAAGGCAGAGAGCCCAGAAAGCAATGGTTACTGCAGTTGGTCAGATAAGATTGTGAACCAGAACCAACAAATAAAAGTGATTTAGGGTGCAGAGCTGTCAGGGCAAGAAACTTATTCTAGGCTAGGATCCAGACTGATGGCAGTTTCAGAATGCCAGCTTGGAGTGAGCCATGTGTAGTCTTTATGGGCAGGAGAAACTGCTGAGCTAAAGTCCAGGAACAGAGGATCAGAGGTTCATTGTTCTGGTGATTTTCCTAGGCTTCTACTTTTATGGTTCAGGTGAATGGTTTGCTTCTTACAGTGGTTCGGTTTTTCTGATAGAGGTTTGATATGTCCATGCATCCATGTACTAGTTATTTAATTAAGTAAATTTACAGGTGATTATTTTTATTAGCATGGTTAATTTATTTATCAGTTTGTACTGTTTAGATGGTGGTTGTTGATTGTACAAACAAGGTGCAATCATTTTATCTCAGCACTTATACTCAAATTGGAGAAACTCATGGCAAACTGCTGCTTTATCAATGGAATAACTTGGGGTCAGGATCAGCCTGAAAACTGCACCCTAAACAACTTTTATTCATTGATCTGAGTCACTTTGTGATGTGACTCAGATCAGGGCACAGCTTGCTTTTGGGGGGGAGTGGGGGTGTGTGTACACTGGGGATCGAACTCAGGAGCACTTGGCCACTGAGTCACATCCCCAGCCCTATTTTGTATTTAATTAGAGACAGAGTCTCACTGAGTTGCTTAGGCCCATACCGCTGGAATTACAGGTATGCGCCACTGTGCTTCGCTACTGCCTAGGACCAGCTCAAATCATATCTAATACATGTGACACTGCAAGCATTATGCACACAGTCTCAATATCTTTGGGCAGAGAAAAGGACTTATGGACTTCAATGGCTTAAAGTCAGAGGTTACTAGAAGACCCCAAAGGAAAAAAAAAAAAGAAAACAAAGGACTATGGTAATATACATTTTAAAACATTTATTATATTTTTAGGTGTAGATGGACACAACACAATGCCTTTATTTTTATGTGGTGCTGAGGATCGAACCTGGGTCCCTCCCGTGCTAGGCGAGCGCTCTACCACTGAGCCACAATCCCAGCCTGGTAATATACATTTTTAGAGGATTTCTGTCCAAAATGGTCAAAATACAACAACAACAACAACAAAAACAATTCAATGCTTACAGAATTAAGCTTCAGGTCTCCAGAAATCGCTTTATCACAGATTTTGTTCATATACATTATAGTTATTAAAACTATTGAGTTAATATTACAGCTCAAGAGCAGGAAAAACCAGTTCCTTGTTTTAAGACACCAAATTAGTCCAATCTGGATCATTCTGGTTGGTTCTTCAGGGGAAAGAACCTATTTGTGAGGGCACTGCAACTGGAAGTGGGCGGGCAACCCTAAGAGCCAAGCAAGTCTGCATCTCTCTGGCCAGGAAAATGTGTCCCGAGTCCTGCAGCAATTTTATATGGAATGCACCCTGCAGCGTTTTATCTGGATTGCACTCTGCACAGTTCCTTTTGAGCCATTAGCCCAGTGTTTAGTTTGCAGCTTTCAGGCATGGTCTGACTAGGAGTTGTTGGGAAGTCTCTCCAGGGCCACAGCTCACCAGGGGGAAGTTCAGCCCACTCTGGGGAACATTGGTGTCTGGTTGGAAGTTGCTTCAGCATGAGGAGGTCTGCATGGGATCCAGGGGACAGGTATGTTGACTTGATCCAAGGCTCCTGTGACTCTCCCCAGAGCTGGACCAGGCCCAGGGCCCCAGACTGTGGGAGGCCATCCTTGCACGTGATTGAGTTACCTCACTGGCTGGGTAAGAGGCGCTCAGACACTTCTTTGTGTTAAGAGCTTTCCCCACCTTTCTTGGGTCCGAGGGCTTGTCCATGGTGGGAGAGACTTCCCAGCAACTCCTAGTCAGACCATGCCTGAAAGTTACAAACCAAACACTGGGCTGATGGCTCAAAAGGAACCGTGCAGGATGCAAGCCAGATAAAATGCCACACCCCCTGAAGATCCAAGATCCAATCATCTCACCTGACCTTGGGACACTCCCCCCTTAATCTTCATTGGATGGGATTTTCCCCAGAATGGTTTGTTTCCCAATAAAACTGAGAATACACTCCCTGGCGTATTCTCTCTCTCTCTCTCTCTCTCTCTCTCTCTCTCTCTCTCTCTCTCTCTCTCTCTCTCCTCTTCAGTAAACCTTGCTACTTTAATTGGAGGCTGAAGGTACTGGAGCTGGTTTAAAGGTAATTAGAGTCTGTGTCTTTAATTTAAAGTCCCTTTGGATTTCCCACATAGCTGAACCTTCACATATAAAGTCTGTGCTGACCTCCCACTAAACCAGACCTTGCAGTCTAAGGTTCATGAGGGCATGGGTCACAGGACATGGAGAGAGCCGAAAAGTTACCTGGGTTATCTCCCTCTCCTTACACACTTGTAGTTTTGTGTTATTTCCATTTTATTTATTTTGTTTGTTTGTTTTGTTTTGTTTGTTTTTGTTTTTTGCCTTTTTAAAGGATAATTCTACCATTGCCTATATTAACTGTAACCCACTCTCAGGCTGAAGGAATCTAGAGGTGTATATCATGTTTCTTTACTCTGATTCACCTCCAGCCTTCCATGTGCTGCACCCGGGCGCCCCTCCCCCATCTTGCTGAGCTGGGAACCGCTAGGAAAGTATCTGTCAGCTCATCCTTCTCAGACACCAGGGCTGTTCAAAGGGAGTCAGCTGGCAGAGGCTGTAGTGACTCAGAAAGGCCAACTCCAAGTCCACATGCCCCACTCTCTCTCTCACCCCACAGGATGAGCCCACCACCAGAATCGACCCCCAGGCGCACGGCATGCTGTGGAACACCATTGTGAGCATCCTCAGAGAAGGCAGAGCCATGGTCCTCACCTCTCACAGCCAAGAGATGCCCAGGGTGGGGAAGGTGGGTGGGAGTCCCTGCCTACTGCCTCACTTCCTCTCTCCTATACCACAGCATGGAGGAGTGTGAGGTGCTGTGTACCTGGCTGGGCATCATGGTGAAGGGCACTTTTAGTGTCTGGGCACCATTCAGCAAGCACCTCAAGTACAAGTAAGCAGGCCTGGTGTGTGTGGGGGTCCTTTATGCTACCTTTTTGGGGGGTTGAACCAGGCCCTGTGTTCTCTGTGGATGCTTGGGAGGATCGTGCTGCCCTTCATCCCACCTGCTAGTGGTAGCAGAAAGCATTGTGCTGATAAGAAGTTCCTCTTTATTGGGCTAATTGCTTGTGGTTAAAACACTGATTCAATGTCACCTCACTTATCCTGACAGATCCAAGACCTCCCTGTCTTATTTCATGACAGTCCACAACCAATATAAAAATGATTAGGAGACCAAACAACTTAGAAACCAAATTTCTTCTCTAGAATAACATGTGGTTATTTTTCAAACCAAAGTTTGAAAAATAACCACATGTTACAATAAGAAACTAAGGATGCCAGTACTCTTGAGTAGAATTATCCTGTGCTCATAAATTGTTGTAAATAATTCCTTATTTACAGTTTGTGTGCTGAAGCTAACAACCAGTTAAAACAAGATTATCATAATATTGCCAGGTTCCCTTGCATTCTGACATGCCTTTTAACCTGGGAAAGAGTGGGTTTATAGTTGTGGATTTTATTTAACACACTTATCAAGAGCCCAGAATCTAAAACCATGAGCTAGGGACATCACAGAATCTACCTTACCTATGCTGATGTGCTTAATCTTAAGGATCTGTGAAAGTGTATTTCAGTGAAAACATTCAGGCAGAAAGGTCTAGTAGATGAACTACATTTGGCAAATGGATATTTGACTCTGATTTCTTGAGCAATTACAGTCTCCAAGCTGGATATTTATGGGGACACCAGCATGTGTCAGCAATTCCTTGTGCCCAACTGCTGAGGGATGACCCCTTACTCCTTTGCCTCTCATTCCTCCATGATTGAGGAGATGAGGAGGCATGTCCCCACGTGGAGGGACATCAATTCTCTGGAGCTGAAAGATGGATAGAGAATGGCCCTAGGTCAAGGAGGGAGCTTACAGTGATAATGAACATCATACACCCTGACCTAGCCATGTGATACATGCCAGATGGCCATAAGCATACTCTCTGCTTCATCCTTCATCCTCCCTGTGAAAGTAACCAGCAACCTGGTGAAGGGAGGAAGGAGGCACAATGGCCCTGTTTCTGGAAACTTCCTCAGGGAAGTGCTGTCTTCCCAGGCCCTTGCTTCCCCATGGCTGGTGTCCTGAAGGCCAGACAGCCCTTGCCACCCCATTCAGTATGCACTGGTCACATGTCTTTATGGTTGGGCCTGGGATCTCCACAGGGCTACAACCACCTTTGACTTCAGAAAGTATATCTGTGCCACTTTACCACACATATTCAGACCTTTAAAAACTGGTACCAAAAGGTTTCTCCAAGGACTACTACTTTTTTTTTCTCCTAGTTTTAAACATGCACAGATGGCCAATGGTGTGGGCCTAACCCCAGTGTGCAGGATGAGTCTACTCCTTATTTTGGGATTGCCTTTGACCCATCCACTGACAGGCCTGAACTGCACTGTGCATCCCTTAGGTTTGGAGATGGCTACATTATCACAATGAAAATCAAATCCCCAAAGGATGACTTGAGTCCTGACCTGAATCAGGTGGAACAGTTCTTCCAGGGGACTCCCCTGGCAGTGTGCAGAGGGAGAGGCATTACAACATGCTCCAGTTCCAGGTCTCTTCCTCCTCCCTGGCCAGGATCTTCCAGCTGCTCCTCTCCCACAAGGACAGCCTGTTGATCGAGGAATACTCAGTCACACAGACCACAGTGAATCAGGCAAGTCCACCCCAGTGTACCAGGCACAGGAGAGAAGACTGTGCAAAGACAAATGTCCCAGAGTGCCATCATGGGCTGCAGTTGACACGAGAGGCAGGCATGACATTCCCGATTTTAACACACTCTTGTCTCTGTCCATTAGGATAAATCTTGATAAATCAGAACTTGTTTTCTAACAATGTTACTCATCATCCAACTTCACTGACTTTGTTTTTCAGATTGTTTTTTCCTTTACATGTTATTTTTTCTTGTTGTGTTTGGTGGTGGCTTTTTTCTTTTCAAATCAACTTTGTTGTTATATAATTTGCATACAATAAAACAAACCTATTTTAAGTGCACATTTTGGTGAGTTTTGATAAATATGTTCCATGTGTATTTTTACAATGTAACCACACTTTTTATTGTGGTAAAAAATGTTTGTGTAAAATATATACAATTTACCACTTAACCATTTCTAAGTGTGAAGTTCAAGAGTGTTAACTACCCTCACCACCACCCATCTTCAAAGCTCTTTTCATCTTGCAAAACTGTAACTGTGTCCATTAAACTGTACTGTTCCATTTCCTCCTCCACTCTGCTGCTTCCACTAGCAAATATCATTCTTCTTTCTGTTTTCTTTGAAACTGGCTATTCTGTGTACCTCACAGAAGTGGAATCATGCAAAATTTGTCCTTTTGGGACTGGCCTATTTCATTAAGCAGTATGTTCTCATGGCCCATCCACGTTGTAGCATGTGTCAGAATTTCCTTCCTTTTTAAGACTGAATAATAATCCATTGGGTTTAGATGCCACATTTTGCTTATCCTTCTATTAATTCATCAGTGGACATCTGGGTTTTTTGGTGTTATTTTTAAAAAATGTGTTATTGTTCTTTACTAAACACCCTCAAAGATAATTCAACAAAGACAGTAGAAACAGGCAAGTTACCCTTTACTCCTTGAAGAGGAACTGGCTTACCTGCTCACCTGTACCTTCTTATCAGCCTTGAGCAGGTGAAGGCCAAACTGGATTCCTTAGGCAGGGGTTGTGGCCACAATGTACATTGAATGAAGATCAGAAAAGAGTCAAGTACCTTTTCTTAGTTCCTTCTTTAGCAGATTAGGAAGGTACTTTCTGAGAATTTGCCTTGCCTTGGTTACTCCAACATCTGTACCCAAAGTCCTTTGAAACTTCTAGCAGGAACTTCCTTGGCTTGGCTGGGGGATCTAAGATGCAAGCTCTGTCTAGGGCACCAGAGGCTGGGTTTGTGTGCGTGTACCAGCCTCCCCTGGTCAGGGCACCAGTCACCCCAATAGGGCTGTATGTTAATTGGAAAATACAGAGTTAAGTGGCTAGGTTGGTGTAGGGTGCTGTTTTTCTGGAGACATCTACTTATTCTCGCTCTTCTTTTGACTCCAGGCATTTGTGAACTTTGCTGTACAGCAGAAGGAACCTCATGGACCTTCCTTTGCATCCTTGAGCTGCTGGAGCCAGCTCAATAATTTTAAGTACACATTTTAAGTGCACATTTTGGTGAGCCAAAGTACTGCTGCCCTTTCTCATTCCACTGCTTGAGGCAGATCTTGTGTTCCCAGGCCCAGTTGGCCCACTGTGCTTGAGGTGTCCCAAGGCTCACACATACCTCCTGCTGAGAGCTCCACTCATACCATGCCCCTACCACATCCTTGCTACATCCCCACCACTTTGCGCTGAAGGTCTTGTTGTTCCTGTTGTAATCTGGAAACCATTTGGATAGTACGGAAAAGCATTTTTTTTAATCTATTTATCTATTTATTTTTGGTACTGGGGATTGAATTCAGGGGCACTCAACCACTAAGCCAAATACTCAGCCCTATTTTGTATTTTATTTAGCGCAGGGTCTCCCTGAGTTGCTAAGTGCCTCGCCATTGCTGAGGCTGGCTTTGAATTTGTGATTCTCTTTCCTCAGCCTCCAAAGCTGCTGGGATTACAGGCATGTGCCATTGTACCCAGCATTTTTATTTATTTTTATATTATTATTATTATTATTATTCCAGGGATTGAACCCTTAAAGCTTGACCCACATCCCCAGCTCTTTTTATTTTTGTTTTTAGACAGGGTCTCACTACGCTGCTTAAAGCCTCACTAAATTGCTGAGTGCTAGCTTCAAACCTTCAATCATCCTACCTCAGTCTTCCCAGCTGCTGGAATTGCAGGCATGCACCATCATGCCCTACTGGGAGAACATTTTGTATTTGTGTGTGTGGTGCTGGTGACTGAACCCAGGGCCTTGCGTATGCAAGGCAAGCACTCTACTAACAGCTATATCCTCAGCCCTAGAAGAAAAAAATTTTCTTAGAATAACTTTCCCATGTGTTTTTGCTTACAACAAAAAGACCTTTGATTTTAGAAGTAAGAAGCATGGAAGATAGGAGAGAATATGAAAATATTTTGGCTGTTGGGATACTTGACATCTGCATCTGGTCATGCATTGGAATTTCAAAGGAAGGGAGTGAGCCAGCATCTGTTTCAATGGTGGGCACATTTGGTTAGATCAAGGGCCATGTCTGTTTTAGGAAGACGGCTCTTTGTTCTTTTTTTTTTTATTATTGGTTCTTCAAAACATTACAAAGCTCATGACATATCATCTTTCATACATTTGATTCAAGTGAGTTATGAACTCCCATTTTTAACCCAAATACAAATTGCAGAATCACATCAGTTACACATTCACAATTTTTACATAATGCCATATTAGTGACTGTTGTATTCTGCTGCCTTTCCTATCCCCTACTCTCCCCCCTCCCCTCCCCTCCCATCTTCCCTCTCTACCTCATCTGCTATTGTTCAATTCTCTCCCTTGTTTCCCCCTCCTTTTCCCTCACAACCTCTTATATGTAACTTTGTGTAACATTGAGGGTTTCCTACCATTTTCATATGCTTTCCCTTCTCTCTTCCTTTCTCTCCCCCAACTCGTCTCTGTTTAATGTTAATCTTTTCCTCATGCTCTTCCTCCCTGTTCTGTTCTTAGTTGCTCTCTTTATATCAAAGAAGACATTTGGCATTTGTTTTTTAAGGATTGGCTAGCTTCGCTTAGCATAATCTGTTCTAATGCCATCCATTTCCCTGCAAATTCTATGATTTTGTCATTTTTTAGTGCTGTGTAATACTCCAATGTGTATAGATGCCACATTTTTTTTATCCATTCATCTATTGAAGGGCATCTAGGTTGGTTCCACAGTCTAGCTATTGTGAATTGTGCCGCTATGATCATTGATGTGGCAGTATCCCTATAGTACGCTCTTTTAAGATCCTCAGGGAATAGTCGGAGAAGGGCAATAGCTGGGTCAAATGGTGGTTCCATTCCCAGCTTTCCCAGGAATCTCCATACTGCTTTCCAAATTGGCCTCACCAATTTGTAGTCCCACCAGCAGTGTACAAGTGTACCCTTATCCCCACATCCTCGCCAACACTTATTGTTGTTTGACTTCATAATGGCTGCCAGTCTTACTGGAGTGAGATGGTATCTTAGGGTGGTTTTGATTTGCATTTCTCTGACTGCTAGAGATGGTGAGCATTTTTTCATGTACTTGTTGATTGATTGTATGTCCTCTGTGAAGTGTCTGTTCAGGTCCTTGGCCCATTTGTTGATTGGATTATTATCTTAATGTTTAATTTTTTGAGTTCTTTGTATATTCTGGATATTAGGGCGCTATCTGAAGTGTGAGGGCTAAAAATTTGTTCCCAGGATGTAGGCTCTCTATTTACCTCTCTTATTGTTTCTCTTGCTGAGAAAAAACTTTTTAGTTTGAGTAAGTCCCATTTGTTGATTCTAGTTATTAACTCTTGGGCTATGGGCATCCTATTAAGGAATGTGGAGCCCGACCCCACAGTATGTAGATCGGAGCCAACTTTTTCTTCTATCAGACGCAGTGTCTCTGATTTGATATCTAGGTCCTTGATCCATTTTGAGTTAACTTTTGTGCATGGCGAGAGAAAGGGATTCAGTTTCATTTTGTTGCATATGGATTTCCAATTTTCCCAGCACCATTTATTGAAGATGCTATCCTTCCTCCATTGTATGCTTTTAGCCCCTTTATCAAATATAAGAAAGTTGTACTTTTGTGGATTGGTTTCTGTGTCCTCTATTCTGTACCATTGGTCCACCTGCCTGTTTTGGTACCAGTACCAAGCTGTTTTTGTTACTATTGCTTTGTAGTACAGTTTGAACTCTGGTATCACTATACCTCCAGATTCACACTTCCTGCCTAGAATTGCTTTTGCTATTCTGGGTCTTTTGTTTTTCCATATGAATTTCATGATTGCTTTATCTATTTCTACAAGAAATGCCATTGGGATTTTGATTGGCATCGCATTACACCTGTAGAGAACTTTGGGTAATATTGCCATTTTGATGATGTTAGTTCTGCCTATCCATGAACAGGGTACATTTTTCCATCTTCTAAGATCTTCTTCTATCTCTCTCTTTAGGGTTCTATAGTTTTCATTGTATAAATCTTTCACCTCTTTTGTTAGGTTGATTCCCAAGTATCTTATTTTCTTTGAAGATATTGTGAATGGAGTGGTTTTCCTCATTTCTATTTCAGATGTTTTGTTGCTGATATACAGGGATGCCTTTGATTTATGCGTGTTGATTTTATATCCTGCCACTTTGCTGAATTCATTTATTAACTCTAGCAGTTTCTTTGTAGACTCTTTTGGGTCTGTTAAATATATTATCATGTCATCTGCAAATAGTGATAATTGAAGTTCTTCTTTTCCTATTTTTATGCCTTTAATTTCTTTTGTCTGTCTAATTTCTCTGGCTAGTATTTCAAGAACTAAATTGAATAGAAGTGGTGATAGAGGGCATCCCTGTCTTGTTCCAGATTTTAGAGGGAATGCCTTCAGTTTTTCTCCATTTAGGATGATGCTAGCCTGAGGTTTAGCATATATAGCTTTTACAATGTTGAGGTAAGTTCCTGTTATCCCTATTTTTTCTAGTGTTTTGAACATAAAGGGATGCTGTACTTTGTCAAATGCTTTTTCTGCATCTATCGAGATGATCATATGGTTCTTGTCTTTAAGTCTATTGATGTGGTGGATTACATTTATTGATTTCCGTATATTGAATCAGCCTTGCATCCCAGGGATGAATCCTACTTGATCATGATGCACAATTTTTTTGCTATGCTTTTGTATTCGATTCGCCAGGATTTTATTGAGAATTTTTGCATCCAAGTTCATTAGAGATATTGGTCTGTAGTTTTCTTTCTTTGAAGTGTCTTTGTCTGGTTTCGGGATCAGGGTGATGTTGTCCTCATAGAATGAATTTGGAAGAACTCCTTCTTTTTCTATTTCTTGAAATAGCTTGAAAAGTATTGGTATTAATTCTTCTTTGAAGGTTTTGTAGAACTCTACTGTATACCCATCCGGTCCAGGGCTTTTTTTGGTTGGTAGTCTTTTGATGGTTTCTTCTATTTATTCTTTTGTTATTGGTCTGTTTAAATTGTGTGTGTCTTCCTGACTCAATCTGGGCAGATCGTATGACTTAAGAAATTTATCGATATCTTCTTTATCTTCTATTTTATTGGAATATAGGGTTTCAAAATACTTTCTAATTATCTTCTGTATTTCTGTAGTGTCTGTTGTGATATTGCCTTTTTCATCCCGTATGTTAGTAATTTGAGTTCTCTCTCTTCTTCTCTTTGTTAGCATGGCTAAGGGCCTGTCGATCTTATTTATTTTTTCAAAGAACCAACTTTTAGTTTTTTCAACTTTTTCAATGTTTTTTTTTGTTTCAATTTCGTTGATTTCTGCTCTAATTTTAGTTATTTCTTGTCTTCTACTACATTTGCTGTTGTTTTGCTCTTCCTTTTCTAGGTTTTTGAGGTGTAGTGTGAATTCATTTATTTGTTGGTTTTTTCTTTTTTTTGAGGAAATAACTCCAAGAAATGAATTTCCCTCTTAAAACTGCTTTCATTGTGTCCCATAGATTCCGGTATGTTGTGTCTGTATTGTCATTTGTCTCTAAGAATTTTTTTATCTCCTCCTTTATGTCTTCTGTAACCCATTGCTCATTCAGTAACATATTGTTCATTTTCCATGTGATGTAGGATTTTTCCTTCCTTCTTTTATCATTGATTTCCAGTTTCATTCCATTATGATCAGATATGGTGCATGGTATTATCTCCACACCTTTATATTTACTGAGAGTCGCCCTATGGCATAATATATGCTCTATCTTTGAGTAGGATCCATGTGCTGCTGAGAAGAACGTGTATCCACTTGATGATGGTTGATAAATTCTATATATGTCGGTTAAGTCTAGGTTATTCATTGTGTTATTGAGTTTTATAGTTTCTTTGTTCAGCTTTTGTCTAGAGGATCTGTCCAATGGCGAGAGCGGTGTGTTGAAGTCCCCCATAATTATTGTGTTGTGGTCTATTTGACTCTTGAACTTGAGGAGAGTTTTTTTTATGAACGTTGCAGCACCATTGTTTTGTGCATACAAATTGATAATTGTTATGTCTTGATGGTGGATGGTTCCTTTTAACAGTATATAGTGTCCTTCTTTATCCCTTTTGATTAACTTAGGTTTGAAGTTGTTTTTATTCGATATGAGTATGGCCACTCCTGCTTGCTTCCAAGGACCATGTGAGTGGTATGATTTTTCCCAACCTTTCACCTTCAGCCTGTGTAGGTCTTTTCCTATCATATGGGTCTCCTGAAGGCAGCATACTATTGGATTTGTTTTTTTAATCCAGGTTTCTAGCCTATGTCTCTTGACTGGTGAATTTAAGCCATTAACATTTAAGGTTACAATTGAAATATGGTTTGTACTTCCAGTCATGTTTATTTATTTATTTATTTTAGTTTGGCTAGTTTTTCCTCTTTGGTTATTTTTCTCCCCCTTTACTGAGATATCTCCCACTGTTAGTTTTGGGCACTATTTTTCAATTCCTCTTCTTGTAGTATTTTGCTCAAAATGCTTTGCAGTGCTGGTTTTCTGGCTGCGAATTCTTTTAGCTTTTGTTTATCGTGAAAGATTTTAATTTGATTGTCAAATCTGAAGCTTAATTTTGCTGGATACAGTATTCTTGGTTGGAATCCATTATTTCTCAGCGTTTGAAATACGTTGTTCCAGGATCTTCTCGCTTTCATAGTCTGTGATGAAAAATCAGTCATTAACCTAATTGGTTTACCCCTGAATGTAATCTGCCTCCTTTCTCTCGTAGCTTTTAATATTCTCTCCTTGTTCTGTATGTTAGCTATCTTCATAATTATATGTCTTGGATTTGGTCTATTACGGTTTTGAATGTTTGGGGTCCTGTAGGCTTCCAGGATTTGGCAATCCATTCCATCTTTCATCTCTGGGAAGTTTTCTAGGATTATTTCATTTAATAAGTTGTCCATTCCTTTGGTTTGAACCTCTGTGCCTTCTTCTATCCCAATGACTCTCAAATTTGTTTTTTTTATGAGATTCCATATCTTTTGGATAGATTGCTCATGAGATTTAAGCATCTTTTCTGTGTTGACCATATTCTTTTCAAGTTGATAAACTTTGTCTTAATTATCTGATGTTCTGACTTCTACTTGATCTAGTCTATTTGTAATATTCTCGTTAGAGTTTTTAATCTGGATTATGGTTTCTTACAGTTTTAGGATTACTGTTTGTTGTTTTTTTTTTTAAATCTCTATCTCCTGGTAAAGCTCGTTCTTTGCAGTTTGAATTTGTTTGTTTAGTTCGTTTTCAAAATATACTTTCAATGCTTGGACTTGCTGTCTCATGTCTTCTCTAATATTCCATGCCATCTGAGTTAGGTATGCCTTGATTTCTTTCCCTGTCCATGTTTCTGATGCTTCTAGGTCCTCCTGTAGATTTAAGTTGTCCTGCATTGTTTGTAGTCCTTTTTTCCCTTGTTTTTTCATGTTGTTCATGTTACTTTCCAGCTCTGTTTGACCGCTTTGCAACTGCTTTCTCCTATACATTTGTTTTGGCTTTGTATATCTCTGTTGTCTCTCCTTTGTGGTGGGAGATTATGTCTAGAAATGTTGGGCTTTATTGTACTTTAAAGCTGATTCATTCAATTCATAAAAGGCTTCCAGGTTCTGTATGCATATAGTGATTTGTTGTTTGTTCTTAGGACTATATGTTTAGGTTAGGTGCTATGATGGTACGAGGGTTAGTATGTCTTGGCTACTTTAGAAGATTGCTCTACTGAAGGTGGATACTAACAGGCAATTGGATCAGGTTGTTGGTAGTAGCTAGGTATTTAGGAGCCCTATAGACAGCCTTGAGACATTCACCTATTTGCATTTAGACAATTACACGTAATGGAAGACGTAATGCTTGAGATGAAAGTTGGGGGGTAGGGGAATGAAGGTGCTCTTAAAAAGAAAGAAGGAGAGGGAGATAGATAGATTAGAGGAGAATGAAAAGAGCAATAAAACTTGAAACGGGAAAGAAAGAGAGAAGGAAAAGGGGAGAAAGGAACAGAGAGAGAAGAAGAAAAAAAAATATTGAAGTCTTAGAGATCTATTTTCTTCTCTTCCAGTAGGCGGAGCTGTGCCCTCCGAGCAGAGCTTCTGCTCTCTACCTGCCCCATAGCAATCCCTGTAAGGCGTCTCCTGCGAGTCTCTCAGACTTGTCAGTCCAGAGCCTTTTCACTTCTCGGGCCCTTATCGCCCTTCCTCCTGTCAGCCAGCCAGCCAGGTCCTATTCACCAGAAGCGGTTCCCCAGAGATCTAGTTACACTTGCAGCCCCACCGCCTGTCCCATTTAAGCCCCAGTGCTGTGGTAAACTGGCGGCTAAGACCTTGGGAGTCACCGCTGGTGATATGGGGGGGGTTGGGGGTCGGGGATCCCCTCTGCTTCCCTACAGACACGACCCCTGAGAGGTCCATGAAGTTTCCTGGCTGCTTGTATCTATCTGGATGGGGAGGGAGTCACACACCTGCTAAAGTGGATTCTGCTGGGATGGAATTCTGTTGGCCGAACTCCGATGACGTCACCTCTCTGCTATGGCGTGCCCCAGGCTCCTTGCTGGAATGTCCGAAGGGAGGGGTGGGACTGGTCCGTCCCTGGTTGGCTTCAGTTCCCAGCTTGCTATTTCATGAAGGCTTGGCTAAAGACTTCTTCCTGCCAAGCTGTGTCTCAGAGGCTAGCGGGACCCAGTCACGTTTGCTGCTGGCGAACGGGCTGGCAGCCGCGCCGCGGTGAGCGGACTGTGGCTGGCGGATCTGGACCTCTGCGTCTCCTGGCAGGGATTCGCTCGTCTGGGGCAATCTGTCGCTTCAAAAAATCCTAGTAGCTCCTGGCCGGTCTCTCTTCAGTGGAATTTTGCTAGGAGATTCTCCGTTGGTAGAATCTAAGCGTTATCTATGCGTCTTTATTACCCCATCACTGGGGGGGTATTGAAAACGCTGCCTCTCCGCCCGCTGCCATGTTGGCTCTCCCAGCTCTTTGTTCTTTATAAAAGTATCAAGATGAAAGACGAAGAAGCAATAGAAGGTGTGGATCCTGGCCTGCAATAATTCTTGGGTATGTCCAGGTAGCTGCCCTGGCACAATGCCCATATGAGAAGCACACCCCAACTCCGAGTTCCCCAGAAGGAGAGATCGCTAGAGAATGCATGGAGGTGTCAGTTCTCAGGTGACTTAAGCCTGGGGTTTTAAAGGGAGGGGGTTGACTCAGCCTTTCTCCCCTGACTTACCTGAAGAATAAACCAAATCAAATCAAAGTATTTTTCCAAAAAGCAAAAGTATGCAAGATCTCATTTTCCATAGATTTCTCATTCCTCTCAACCAATTTCTTGATTGCAAGAAAAACCAAATCTAGTGAATGACTGAGATACTGCTTTCCAAGACAGGGCTTGTGATGAACGGTTCCCCTTCCTTTTGACCAGTAGAGGCCTTATGGACACTTGGCAAGGTAGACTTTGTCTCCCCAGTCCCCAGAAACCCCGGAAATGCCAAGCAAAGAGAACTGTTCAGGGAAGGTTAGTTTTGCTGATTTTCTAGTCATCATTTCTCACTTATACAATTTTTTTGGGGGGTAGGTACCAGGGATTGAACTCAGGGGCACACAACCACTCAGCCACATCCCCGCCCAATTTTGTATTTTATTAGAAATAGGGTCTTACTGAGTTTCTTAGTGCCTCGCAATTGCCGAGGCTGTCTTTGAACTCAGGATCCTCCTGTCTCAACCTCCTGAGCTGTTTGCCACTGTGCCCAGCTTTACTTATAAATCTTGCAGTTGCTGTTGACCCTAGTGGAAACTGTTCTTTGAAAGCAACTTGCAATTATGAATTCTTCTTATAACATAGATACATAGTTGAGTAGCAAAACTGTATCCTAGAATTTCCAGGGTCCACCCCTGCCCCACCCCCAGCCTCCATTGGCATACTCCATCTTAAAGGGCTAACACATCACCTCTGGGCCAGGCCAGGGGCACTGAGGGTCTATAACCTACATCAATTAATTTCAAACTTTCCCCTTCATTAGACATAATTTTTAAATTGTGTTTGTCATATTTTACCTCACAAATATTAGAAAACCTACTGTGACATATTTGTTAAATTGTTTATTATTTTATAATAAATTTTTAAATTCACACCCTATCTCTAATTTTATGACATACTATCTTTACAAAGATTAGCAAACTCCTTTTTATGTAAATAAACCTGTCATGAAAGAGATAGTTACTTACATTCTTGTTCATATTACATCAATTTAAAATAATTTTCCTTGGGCTGGGGTTGTGGCTCACTGGTAGAGCACTTGCCTTGCATGCATGGGGCATTGGATTCGATACTCAGCGCCACATAAATAAATAAAATAAAGGTACTGTGTCCATCTACAGCTATACATTTAGAAAATAATAATTTTCCTTAAAGTATTCTACAGAAAAGGATAATTTCTCTCAACGCATTCTAGAAAATCTTCACCGCTTGCTTCTGAACAAATGGGAGAGCTGAGCTTCAGGAAGTTCAGCAGGCTGATGGCCTCACAGCCCCAGGCTGTGAGCAAGGCCTACGCAAGGTCTAGAGACCTGCTTATCAAGACCATTTTAAAGTTTGTCAGAGGACTCAGTCTTGGAAAACATCTTTTAGGATTAGGTTTTATGTTATCTCAATCATCTACTTTATAAAACCAGGTGGGGATTGTTTTGATAGATGAGTAGGTGACAGATGATCAGACAAGTTAAAAACATCTTAAATGGGTTGTAAGTATGTGGTCATCTGTGCTTTCTAAAGTCAGGAACAACTCAGATCAATTTCTAATCCTTATTATCACACACTGATGCAATTTCCCTGCCGCACTTTTAATCTTATCCATTCGTTTCCCTATGAAACTAATTTCATTGTTTAGAAGTTCCTGATGCCTCATTGCACCACCTCAAAGCATGTTCTGAATCTTGAATACAATAACAGTAGTTATTGCCTTAAGAGAATGGGTGATTTTAACCCAGAAAACTGGATAAACCACATTTTGAATGAACTGGGAAGGCCTGCCTTTAGCTCCTCTTCCCACACTCCCTCACACCTGTAGCAGGGATTGATTCAGGAATTCCACCTGCACTTTATGAATGGAGACAGAGTCTCTCCAGTTAGAAAGGTCACTTGGTGTCCTCTTCTCTAGGGGCATGGACTTGGTTCCTGAGTTTGATCTGGAGCCTGCTATCCTGAACCCCAGCTCAAATCACTCTTATGATTTCTTGACCTTTAAGACAGTAAGGGTCCTTGGACTAAAAAGCAAATCAAAAGACTCCATAGCAGGGCTGGGGTTGAAACTCAGTGGTAGAGCGGTTGCCTAGCACGTGCGAGGCCCTGGGTTTCATCCTCAGCACCACATAAAAATAAATAAATAAATAAAATAAAGGCATTGTGTCCAACTACACCTAAAAAATAAATATATATAAAAAAGATACCATAGCATCCTTTGGAGGTAGCACGGAGGATGTGGCTTCCCTCTAAAATAGCAGTGTGCATATACTCCAGGGTGTGCGTGTGCATAAGAAATATGGACACCCTGAATCTCAAGAGCTGGGGACCCTTCAGGGTTTCCTCACAGAGGAGGAAACAAACATGGCCCATAGCCTCAGTGATCTGACAGAACCATAGTTCTCTCAGCTGGGCTTCCTTCAAAGAACTTGTAATTTCTAAAAGCAGCTACTCCAGTTCTTCAGAAAACTTAGATGATAAGAGTCTATCTAACCTCCTTCCACACTGCTCTTCCCTATGGTAAAAGGAACGCTGGGTAGTAGGACTGCAGGAGCCTTTGCCCATGTGGTCATCCAAAAGAAACCGATCCACTAAGCAGCAAACAAACATACAAGGAACACAGTGAACTCAGGAGGAGGCTCTTTCAGAAGGAAACCAGAGGGAGAGCACACCTGCAACACCTGAGGGTGATACTGACCCCACTAAACAGAATACCCTTTCCATACATACCATGGGAGTAGAATCCCAGTCCAGCCTGCCGTACCTTTAGCCTCAATATTGCTCTTATTTCAAGTGAATCTGCTTCTGTGTATGTGTGGTGTGTGTGGATGGTCAGGTGAGTTTAATTTTCAAGGAGAAATAAAATGCAGCCTAATCACAAATCACCCTATTCACTGATCTCCCTGGTGTGCACCATCTGGAATGGTTTCAGACATTTTCTGTGGGAGTTTGCAGCTCCATGTCATGCCATAAGCCTCCATGAGAGTTATTGCCACCGGAGTACTTTCTGCAACACAGGTGGAAGTGAATGGACTAGTGTCCATGTTGCATGTCAAGTCTTTAGAGGGTTTGAAGAAGACATCCGTCTGGTGATGCATGTAAACACTGTCCATTGTCAGTGGGTATTATCTGAACCCACATTTCACATCTGTTTGCCCAGCACATTTGAGTGCCTACCTCATAGGTATAATTAGGACAGGAAAAAAAGAGAATGGACAGGTAGGAGTGGCTCATTGGTTGGATGAAACCTGACATGTCTTTGTAAACTTAGGAGTCAAGACCTCATTCATGCAATACCATGCCACTCCTATAGTGTTGACAAGCGTGTCCTATGCAGTGGTGTCAGAAGGGAATGAGTCATGGGGCATGTAAAAGCTCACCAAGAGTCAGAAAATGATAGTTTTAAACCAAACCATTCAAAAGACTGTGGAGGAGGAAAGCAAATTTTCTCTTTACCAAGGCAGCTTCCTCTCTAGGATATGTACATGGGCTTTATAGTGCCCATACCCAGTGTGCTTGTGTTTGAGGAGTACTCAAGTTGGCAGGTTAGCCTAAATCTCCCTGAGAGTGAGTTAACCTATTGAAAGATTCCCCCCATCTGGGTTAATAAAGATTTATAAAAAGGAGGGGAAGGGTGGGGCTGGGGCTGGGGCTTAGCAGTAGAGCACTCACCTCGCACATGCGAGACCCTAAGTTTGATTCTCAGCATCACATACAAAAATAAACAAGTGAAATAAAGGTGTATGTCCAACTACAAGTAAAAAATAAAAAAAGGAGGGGAAGAAATGGACAGATTTAATTCAGAAAACAAGACCACATAAAAAATATTCCAGGCATATGACTTGCATTCAGATTTTTGAAGTTTCCAGTTCTTCTTTGGGGAGCTCAAGCTTTGCAATAGCTGTAATCAAAGGAGAAGCTTCTTTCAGTGTGAGTAGAGAGCTCACAGAGAGCTTCATGTGTGCCTGTCATTCCAGCTTTCCTAAGAGACAGGAAGAAAAAAGTGGGGCAGCAAAGCTCTGGGCTTGGAGGAAAGAGTCTCTGTGACAGCTTGGGGACTTGCAGTGCAGCCCCTATGAAGGCAGTTCTGCCCCAGCAGGTCTGTGGGGTGGTGGAGAAAGGAAGAATATTTCCCCCTGGCAACAGGGGGTGTCAGCCTTAAAGGACAGCTGTTTCAGGCACCATAAGGACTCAGCTCCCTAAGCCCAGGCAATTGAGGCTCAAGTTTCCTCAGTATGGTGGTTTAGGGTCTCAGCAGTTGTCCTGAGAATAACAGTTAATTACTCCTAATATTTACAGGGTAAAAAGTTATTTACCATATTTTGTCCAAAATGATCATCAGATTTGAGAAAGTATAGGTAGGAGAAGATTCAGATTTGCAAAAATAGGCTTATAGAGCTAGAAAATACCTCAGCATTCAAAAACTAAGATCCATATAATTGTTTTGTTTCCATTGTTTTACTTGATAATGAAACAAAGTCCGAGAAAAATTAAATTCCTTGACTGGTCATTCAGCCTTCCCTGCAGGTCCCAATCTGGTCCTCTTCCAGCTGCTTCTCTCACAGGCAGAGTTCACAGGTACCAGGAGACATGACCTCTGACCCCAGAACTTTGAAATTCTCTGTCCAAATGGTGTAAAGCCTGCCTCCAAGCCCTTTCTGAAGCAAGAGTGAGCTCAATCATGCAGACTGATATCTGCACATGGCACATGAAACCCTGTGAAAACAGGGGAGGGAAGGAAAGGAGAGGGAGCCATGGGGCAGCCTACTCTGCACCACCATTGTCCAAGGTAGAACTCCAAGGAAACCAAGAAGTTGACATTTGAACCTAGGTCATTATGAAGTTCATTATTTAGTAGTTGGTTCACTTGGGTTATAACTATAAGTTACTGAGACGGTATAGCATGAGGATCCCCCCCCAAAATGTGCTCTCCTTAGGGTCATCCTCACAGCTCACCATGCCACATGCTCAGCTTTCTGAACAGGTGTGTCCATATATATCAAGGCTTGAATATGGGTCTTCCATTTGGAAAGCTTTGCCTAGACCAGAGCATTCCTCTTGATTTTGTACATTGTTAGCTTTCACAAGGAAGCACTGCCTGTTGTAGTCAAACCCCATGATCTTGTGTCCTGGTGATTTCAGGGACACTCCATTCACAGAGTTCTGCAGAGACAGCACCTGGCCAGACAACATTTTAGGCATGCCGTTCAGCCGCAGAGCTGTTCTTGGTTTCCAGCACAGCTTGGTGGTCTCTTTGGTCTTGAATGATACTGACCACTGAGTTGATCCTCCTATACCTACCAGAGAAGCAAAGGACCAAGAGAGAAGGGAGGGGGTAGAGGAAACAGCAGAAGAGGAGCAAAGAGCGCCCAGCACTCCATATACTAGGAATGAAGCAGTGACCAAGACCCAGACTCTGTCTTCATGAAGTTGACTTTCTTTTTTCCTTTTTTTTTTTTCTGTACTGAACCCAGAGGCATTCTACCTCTGAGCTACATTCCCAGCCCATTTTTACATTTTATTTTGAGACAGGGTCTCACTAAATTACCTAGGCTAATCTCAAACTTGTGATCCTCCTGCTTCCTGAGTAGCTGGGCTTACAGACATGTGCCACCAAGCCTGGCCACGGTGTTAACATGCTAGTGCATGGGTCAGCAGGCTTTTCATAAGGGAACATATTTAATGAATATTTTCAAATTTTCAGGTTATATGGTCTCTACTTACAACTATTCACCTTAGCTCCTGTGGTCCAAAAGCAGTCACAGACATTACATAAAGGAACGTGGGAGGCTGGATGTGGCCTGTAGATCACCCCTCCAGTGAGTAAACAGAGGGAAGTGTTAGAGGGACCTAAAACATAGCTTCATGTTCCTTTTAGGTACTCCCAATGGCTCTCGTTCCCTTTCTTCTGTTTTATAATTGGGACTTGAAATAAATCTAGTTTAGCTGGGACAGTAGATGTTCAAAAGTAAGTCTAAGATGAGCGAATGGGAACAATTTTCAAGTTAGAATCCCTAATTTTTGATCTGCAGTCTTGACTGACACACCAGAGTACAAGATAATCCCTACCAATAACAATTGGCAGCAGACAACCTGTGGGAAGGTGTGACAGAGCCTAGGTTTTTACCTGCCTCTCCCAACCACCTTGCTTCATGTAAGGTACTTTACAGGCCCAGCACCAATTCCTCCCTAAACCAGCAGGTGTCTGGGACCTGGTTCTGAATATCCATACTGGTTCCCTCAGCTAGGGAGTTGTATAGAAACAAAATAGCGAGATCTGAAGGTTGGTTCATTTTTTAGTTTGGGTTCTCAGGCAAAAACCAGGGCAGAATCAGGAAATCCCATTTATTTGTAGACCCCCTGTTGAAGAAGTGTACACTTTTTTGGAGTATCCAGTGGTATTTACCACCACAGAGATGATAAGCTTTGAGAACTACGTAATGCTAAGGTAACTTTACACTTTGTTATTTCAATTGTCCTCATTCTCTGAAATTCTAAACCAATTATTTTCCTGTTCAGTTATAGGTGTAGCTCTTCTCCCCATCCTAGAGGCTCAAGACCTCGAAATCCTCTTCCTCTTCCTTCACATCCTGCATTCTGCCATCTGCTGAGACACAGCTTCCAACACTACAAGGTCATTCCCAGCAGTCATCCCACCTTGCTTTTTATCACTGCCCTTTATCATTTCTGCCTGGGTGATGTTCCAGCTCCTAAATGGGATAGCCTGTCTTCTTCCACATCCATTGACACTCCATTCTGTTTCCTCTCCCTGCTTGGGCTGACTCCCCACTCCAGGCCACAATACCATACTCCTCACCCTGACTGGGGTGGGACTTTCCATCTCAGGCCATCTTCCTACGTGGACCTTCTCCTCACCTCACCTGGGCTCCTATAGACCACTCAAGACCACCAAAACTGTCCCTCAGCCCCACCCTGTCTATCCCATCTAATTGCCTTCAAAATGGATTTGTTCAGGAAAGGAAGGGGACAGAAGAGGAAAGGGAAGAGTAAATGTCACTTTTGTGAAGCCAAACTTGAAAAGTTTGGGAAGAAAACATTAGATATTGTTTTCAATATGTTGGAATGAGAAGATTTTCTTAACTGGTATATTGGTTGCTAATACACTATGTGACCAGGGACTATTTAATTACTTTACATATTTAATCATGTATAGTAATCTCCTTACACCAGGACTTCATCGTGAATTTAGTAGCTTAGTTAAAAACAAAACTGACCGGAAATGTGTGAAGATCCTGGGTCTGAAATCACACATATGGTTGAATTTACAACTTTAGCTGAACATTCTGAGAGGACTCTAGAACAGGGGGAAAAACAAAAGACTGACAAGCCTCTGTCTATCCTATAGTAACAGATATAGGGGCCAAGACTAAAGGGAGGGTCTTATCTTTAAACCACAACCAAGAGATCCTAGAACAAGAAACTCTTTATTTTAAAGTTTTCATCCTCCTTGAAAACAACCAGGATGGTGGAAAAATATGGTCCACTTTAATGTCAGTGCAACAATGAGTCCCCTCCTTTTGGACTAGACTATTTCTCCACGAGAGGGAGCTCATGAGATGATCAGCAGCATTAACGGAGCTCGAGTATTTCTCCAGGAAAATTTTTACCATAATACCTTTAAATCCACATGGAAAAGCTAAAGTTAAAGTATTGGGAAACTCTGCACAATTCTGATGGGAACTGTGCCATCCTATCTACCATGAGCCCCATTTTTAAAAGTCAACAAATTCCTTGGAGTTAAAAGGTCATTTCTACATTGGGGGTTTCAAGTCAAGTTCAAGAGTTTACTATATCTTAACCTCTTCAATGGTATGGAGATCATTTTCAGAAAAACACACGTTTACCTTGTGATACTGCTCCAGTAAACTTGTAGGGCAAGACTTACAAACTAAAAGGGCATATAAAATTCTCTTCAGAGAAATAATCCCAGTATCTTTATTCCCCTGAAACAGAAATTTTATACTCTCTACTGGTAGAAACTAATAATATGGAAACTCAAGCCTACAATAATCCTGACCTTTCAAAAATACCTGACTTCTTTGACTGATAGAGGGAAGGTTAAAGATGGAGACTCCATCTATTTGAAGTCCAAATAGATTATTCAAAAACTTTGCCTAAATTGTCCTGATATCCACTAAAGCCTAAAGCAATCCAAGGACTCTTACCAATTGTAAAGGACTTATAAATCCATATACCAGTCATCATAGTATTCCAGTCTTACAAGTTGAAAAGCCAAAAGGATGAAGTTGAAATTCTCTTAATTAATAAAATTATGATACTGAAGTTTCCTATGTTTCTAAACCCAAATACTTTATTGTCCAATGTGCTTGCTGATTCAAATGGTCTATGATTTTTTAAATTCAGCTTTTGTTTAATATTCTAGTTGAAAAAAAAAGTCAGTATTTGTCTGTCTGTCTTAAAAAAGTCAACAGTGAACCTGGACTGTAATGCTACAGGTTTGCTGAAGCCCTTTCTAATTTGTCTTGGGCATTGCATGAGGACTGGCAGCCCTGCAGCCCTTCTAAATCCTCGCCACATTCAACAACTTGCACAAAAAAGATAACAAGGTAACAAAGTTTCAAAGGAAAACTTCAGTTTTCAAGGGGAAAATATCTACTCTTTAGAACATTACCTGACTGCTAAAAAGATTTCCCTTTCACCAAAGAGAATGAAACTATTAGAAGTCTTCCCTGGCCTACAATCAAAGGCAACTAAGAAACCTTTTTGTTTGTTTTCCATTTTTTTTTAGGTGTAGATGGACACAACACAATGCCTTTATTATTTTATGTGGTGCTGAGGATGGAACCTGGTCTACCCCACCCCCCCCCAAGGCGTGCGCTCTACTGCTGGGCTACAATCCCAGCCCAAGAAACCTTTTTGGACTTGCAAAATACTACAGATCCAGGGTCCTGAATTTTCCTTTAAGGGCCTCACCAGCATATGAGGTCACTAGAATTACAATACAAGAGCTTTCACTTTGGGAAGACATGGGCATGCTCTTAACTAAGTAAAATTGGCCTTACAAGAGACCCCAGCTTTAGGACTTCCAAATTATGCTAAAACTTTTACTTTATTTGTTCATGAACATGATAGTCAGGCAGTAAGAGTTCTTACCCAAGACCATGGGGAAAAACACAGGTACATCACATATTATAATTTATTATTAGATCCAGAAGCTAAGGAAATTCCTAATTATTTAAAAGCAGCAGCAGCAGCAATCAAATAGAGGTTTCATTGAGCTAGTCTTAGGAAATGAACTTTTTTTTTTTTTACAAGTCCTTGAATTCTGTAGAAAGTCTATCAAATCCAAACTAAGCATTTTCCAGTAACTGGCAACTCATAGAACTCTCCTCCTGTCTCCTTCTAATCTCCATGCACATTGCAGCCCAACTCCAAATTTTTACTACCTCTGCTTCATGATGATGAGGCCATCATCATGTGAGTTTAGTATTGGAAAGAGTAGTCCTTTATGTTGATTTACAAGATATTTCATTGGCTAGTCCTGAGTGTATACTATTAATTGACAGATCTTATTCTAAAAACTCAGGAGGAAAATACTAGGCAGGGCAGTGTTACAACCCAAAATGAGTTACTAGAAAAGGAAACTTCTTCATCTTAAGTCAGCTCAAACAGCCATGCTTTTGTTCTCACTTGAGCTGACCAGATAGCTAAGGACAAATATGTAAATATTTATACAGATGGTAGCTATACTTTTGAAGTCATCCATGATTTTTGGCATGTTATGAAAACAAAGGGCTTCTCACTTCTCACAGGAACCCCATCAAAGACAGACTCCAAGTAGGTGAACTCCCTTCTGCTATCCTGTTACCATTTGCAAATCACCATTATTAAGTTTGAGGCTCAAACTTGTAAATCTGAACCTTAATTCTATGGAAAGCTCTGGTAAATTTTTATGCAAAATCAGCTAGTGTGAAAACTATTTGGATATGCAATTTAAATAAACTCCTGATCCAAGTCAACTTCCCTGTTATCATCTGTTTAATAAATCTGCATCTTATTTACAAAAACAAAATTGACATCTGAAGGGATATAAATTTGGTGTTAATTGAACCTGAAGAGGCTGCCTGTTTCTTCCAGAATCCTTGAAACTTCCATTGTTAAAGCTCTGCACACTACAACTCATGAAACAAGCAAAATGATACAAATTATGATAAAATTTTGGCACTTATGGAAACAACATGGGATAAAACAGCCCTTGACCCCTAGTGGAAGGGACATACCAAGTTCTTCTCATTATCCATGTTGCAGTAAAACTTCAGGGCCTCGAAACCTGGGTCCACACTTCACATCTAAGAAGACTCCTAAAAGTAGACACTGTTGGAAACTTTAAGGTAAAGCTGATCAAGGAAGCTTATCTCCAGAAGCAGATGACATCCTAGAGAAGGAGAACTTTCTCAAGGTTACACATCAGACTTCTTTGTCATCAAGAATTAGCTTTTTCTTTCTCTTCCTCCTCTTCCTTCTCCTCTTCCTCCTTTTTCTCCTCCACTTCCGTCTCTTCTCTCTTCTCCTTCTCCTTCTTCTTTCCTGTTTCCTGCTGTCTTAAACCATTGCCTCTTCTTACCAGAGAATCCATGGGGCCATAATCTGTGGTTGGCTTTAGCAAGAAACTAGAGTAATTGTTGGGTTTATGTACTAAAGCCCCCACCCCCCAAATCAGGAAACAATTCCAATAATGTTTATTTGGGATATTTCTGATTTTCTTATACAGACACTCATAACTACAAACTTTTCTCTTAGAATGACTTTCATAGTGTCCAGAGGTTCTGGTATATTGTATCACTATTCTCATTTGATTCTCATTTTTAATTTCTCCCCTGATTTCTTCTATCACCCATTTATCATTTATATCCTTGGTATTCCAGACACCATTGCTATTTGCTTTTCTACAGTTACTGGAAAGAGAATTCTGACTCTTCCAATTAATATGCCAATTGCTCCAAAGGTAAAGTGATGCCTGCAAAAGGTATCTTGTGCTTCTGGGCATCATGTATTGAAGACCTGGAGACTACCTATGCAAGTATGAGTAATTGTCTGTATGAGGTCACTGAATATCATTTATTTAGGTTTCTTTTCACTAAATGTAGTTATGTACCCTTATAAAGGGACTATAAAAAGTAAATTTCCCACTAGACCTTGAAGACTACCCTAACAAGTAATTTTTCTCTATGATCAGCTTCTCCAGAGTTTCCAAAAATTCTTCAGCTGCCTCCACATCAACACTTTAAGATTCATCGTTCACTTTCACATTATGTATTGAATAATGATTTTCAAAAATCATTTAGGCCACCCATAGATGACAGTAAATTCAACAGCATAGTTAGAACCTGCCTTTTCTTTCAACATTACAAATAAACATTTTGCTCTGTCTATGATCATCATGGTGCTGAAATGGATGTTTCTGTGTCTGGTCTTTAATCCAGTTCTGACAAGTGATATAGGCCCTTTTTGAATTTTTGTGAGTCTCTGTGCTTGTTAGCTTTCTGTCACTGTGACAAAATACCTGAGAAAAACAACTTAAAGGAGGAAATACTTATTATGGCTCATGATTTCAGGAATTTCAGTCCACGGTCAATTGGCTCCATTGTTGCTAAGCCTGTGATGTGGCTGAACATCATGACAGAAGGGTGAGGCAGAGCAAAGCTGCTCACCTCCTGGCAGCAGGAAGCAGAAAGAGGAAAAAGAAGAAGCTGGCTCTCAGTGACCTACTTCCTCACTTTAACTAGGCCCCACCTCCTTAAATTCCACCTCCTAAGAGCCCATGAAGCTATGAACCATCAATGGATTAATCCATTGTTGAGGTCAGAGCCCTCAGGACCCAATCATTTCCCCAAGGTCCCACCTCTGAGTACTGCTTCACTGGGGGCCAAACCTTCAATGCATGAGCTTTGGGAGGACATTCCAGACAAACCATATTTCAGTCTCAACACCTGCAATGAAGCATCTGTCACTTTGTTGTTGTTCTTCAAGATGATAACTCTGATGGAACAGGACATAACTGACTGGCACACAATAACCATGACTGACTTCCCGACTTCATAGTACTTACTCACTTTTAATTTTATTTCCAGGTCCCTCACTTGAGTTGGCCTTTTACTGGTAATATTAATAAGGGATTTTGTATGTTTAAGGGGTCATGGAATAAAACAACACTAAGTTATATCAAGCATAAGATAGGATGATGCAATCACAAAACAGTAAATTTGAGATGTATAAGTCTGCTGCTGGTATAACAGAACATACTGTTTTACAGTAGAGTCTGTTTAAAAGTATAGAGAGAACACTCTAAAATCACAATAAAGGGGCTGGGGAGGTATCTCAGAGGCAGAAGCCCTGGGTCTAATTCCCAGCACCATAAAAAATAAAATACAAATAAGAAGTAATGTATACTAAATATACAAAGGAATAATATAGTCATTTATTATCATTATTAAGTATTATGTACTGTACATAATTGTATTGCTACACTTTTATATGACAGGCAGTGCATCAGGATTATTAATGCCAATATCACCACAAACACATGAGGCTGGGTGTGGTAGTGCACACCTGCAATTCCAGTGGCTCAGGAGGCTGAGGCAGGAGGATCACAAGTTCAAAGTCAGCCTTAGCAATAGCAAGGTGCTAGGCAACTCAGTGAGACCCTGTCCCTAAATAAAATACAAAGTAGAGCTGGGTATGTGGCTCAGTGGTTGAATGCCCTTGAGTTCAATCCCTGGTACCAAAAAAAAAAAAATGAGTAACACATTGTGCCACGATGTTATAATGACTATGACATCACTAGGTGGTGTGATTTTCTCAGCTCCAGTTATAATCTTATGGGACCACCACCATAAATGTAGTCTGGCATTGACTGAAATGTCATATGTGATACATGACTCTTCCTTCCAAAGTGAGAAGCCAAAGCTGTCAATAACCAAAATTAGTACCAACCTTGCAATAGATGAAGATGAGTTAGTTTTCCTCATTGAGAAGAGGTTCCAATGGGGTTGCTGGGGGCTCACTCTTGGTGGTAGTTGGATGGTGGTTGTATATAATTTGAAGCTAATTTTTATTTTTTATTTTTTATTTTTTTTTGGTATTGGGGATTGAACTCTTGGGCACTCAACCACCCGAGCCACATTCCCAGCTCTATTTTGTATTTTATTTAGAGCAGGGTCTCACTGAGTTGCTTAGCCTTCACTTTTTAGTTGAGGCTGGCTTTGAACTCGAGATCCTGCCGCCTTAGCCTTCTGAGCTTCTGGAATTACAGGTGTGCACCACCATTGTTTGAGGCTAATTTTTAGTGGGAAATTTTGAATTTTTTAGTTAATCATATCCTAGCAATTCAAAAAGGTAGAATCCACTTGCTGAAAGGTGGATGAAAACATTCAGGTTCAATGAAAATTCTTAATGGAACATTTTGCAACTCTAGGTCTCTTTTATGCTCACATTAGGAGCTTAATGAAACTGAATACTGCACTTATTTTTTCCCTGATTTTACTGCTCCAGAAAAATTAAATTAAAAGGTGTCTGTTACTGCCACTTCTATAAATACTACCACTAAAGACACTGAGGAAATTTCTCAGGAGAAAAGAACACAAAATGTGTTTATGAAGCCACCAGTTGGTTTGCAGGCATTTTGAGTGGTGGATAAGCCTGGCTATTCCAAAGTGTCCAAATCTTTATGTTTATATTTAGTGGGTCTCTAGGGTACTACAACTTGTGTTATCAGGATAAATAAAAAAATGGATATCTCTTTAAATCAGGCAACTTTCCAGTGAACAAGAGTCCTTAATTGCTATCATGCTTCAAAGGCTATGACCAATAGGACTCAAGTAAATTAAACTATCTTTATTGGCTGAACTTTGAATGGTTTGATTTGACTAGTTTGATTCATGGAGACTCCTATTAAGA
This sequence comes from Urocitellus parryii, assembly GCF_045843805.1. NCBI lineage: Eukaryota > Metazoa > Chordata > Mammalia > Rodentia > Sciuridae > Urocitellus > Urocitellus parryii. The sequence goes on along the minus strand of NC_135541.1, from coordinate 84,046,063 downwards.
AATGTACTTCTTGGGCTGGGAATGTAGCTCAGTTGGTAGAGTGCTTACCTTGCATGCACAAGGCCCTGGGTTCAATCCCCAGCAACACACACACACACACACACACACACACACACACGTGCTTCTTTAACAGTTGGGGAATGTGCAGTGTCTTGGTATTGTCCCCTGATAGTTATGAATCACAATAGTCTCCCTCACATGTCATTAACCCTGGGAAGTCTTAAATAGTTGTATATTTCATGTATTCATCAAATGATCTCCTAATGGTCAGAATAACAAAAACACAAAGACTCTCCCAGCTAATTTGGCATTGTGAATTGAGAACAAATAAATTCCATTATCATGGTGAAAGAAAGTTGTGTCAGTGCCCAAGGTCTTGATCAATTTCTCATATTGAGAGTCTGAACAAAAGGGGAGAGTTATTAAATGGACTAAAGCTGCCTTCATATGTAGCAAGCTGTAACCCAACTTCATGTACAAGCAAATTGTAACTTAATTTGAAAGCATATTCTTGAAACAGGTAGCTGAGTCTCCACTAGTCATAATGGCCAAGCTTTATAACCAATCAGAGGCTGCAAACTGACAAAACATGTCTCCATTTGGCAAATGCTAACTGTAACCAATCAGGCTATTTTTGTGTGTCCCTTCTGCTTTCTGTTTGTAAATATTCCCTGCCCACGTTTTGGAGTGGAGCTATCTGAAGTGCTTTTGGTCCTCAGTGCTACCTGATTTCTGCTCAACTCAGGATGTCTATCCCTGATTTTTAATTTTTTTTTCCATGAAAAGTTGTGCAAGTACTTAAAAGTACTTGGGTAGAGGTTAACTGGGATATCAGAACCCTGGACCTTGCAAAACCAGAGAGGGACAGAAATGAATCTGGGAATTGTCAAGGGATGCAGCTGTACCATTGAGAAGGTATTTTAAAGAGTTAACATTTTTGACAATATTGAGCATTTATAAAAAATGAGCTATTTATAGAGCCAAATAAAAAAGTGTTTCAGGAACTAGGCTAGGGGAAGAGGGAAACTCGATGCCAGAGCCAGGATCAGGCCCAAATCCTAATGGTCCAGTCCTGTCTTCAGCCTGTGTTCACACCTCTCTCCATTTTAATGAAAAAGAGCAGCTAGAGAAGCAGATGGGAATGGAACAAAAGCCAAGGTTGCATGTGTACACTTGTCAGACGCTTTACAGAAAGGCACAGTGTTTCTACACTTACAGCCAAAGAGCTAGAAGGAGGGAATGGCATCTCTTGGGCAGTGATTACTGCACTAGTGAGAAACAAACTTCAGGATCACAGGGCAGGAGGGATAATAAGGTTGAAATAATGCTGAAGCCACCTGCACAGAGCCCTGGTGTGGTCCCCTAGGGTTCCCCTCCATGGAAGCAGGTACATGCCAAAGCCATATAATACCTCCCCAATAGCCTCTCTCCCTACCCCCTGCAGCACCCAGGACAGAGGCTGCAGGGACAGGGAAACTTGCCTTCATCATTCACCCCACTGGCATGGTTCCCTGACAAGTCCAATGAATAAATGTGTTTTTTTTAACCTTTTGAGATGAAAAGAATGGCAGATAGAAACCAAGCTGGAAAAATAAAACAAAGAACTTTAGAAAGCTAAAGAAACATGAGGCCTGAGGCATGGAAATAAACCCTCTGGTGCTGATACTCCCTGGACCTCTGGGAGCAGCCTCAGTTAAGGTTGAAAGGCCTGTGAAAGTAAAGGAGTTGGGCATTTAGGGAAAGATATTAGGGACATTGTTCTTCCATCAGAAAAAAGGTTCCTAGCTTCTGGAGTGTTAATCAAGTTTCATATATGCAAACTTATATGCTCACCATTTCATTCTCTAACTTTATTTTGAGAGAGCAAAAGTTAAAGAAGGGGCCATTTATGGTTGATAAGAGAAGAAAGAGGGGTGGTAGTCTTCTTTAAAACCATAGGAGGCCTTTGTCAATCACAGTCACAAAGGAGGTTGGTAAGAATTTTATCAAGGGGGTCCTGGCCCCCAGCCCCAGACACCCATGCTCCCATATTTTGTTGATGTGGATCCCTCAGCCACAGTTACTTTTTAGTGGTCAGTCCTAAACAAGGCTTTCCAAGCTGGCCGAAGATCTCCTGGAGAGCAGTGCCCAGCCCCGTCTTTCCAAATTCTTGACCACTCTCAGCCAAGTTTTAATTTTTCATTTTTTTTTTGTTGTCGACCAGGGATTGAACCCATGGGTGCTTAACCACTGAGCCACATCTCCAGCCCATTTTATTTTTTTATTTTGAGACAGTCCCTCACTAAGTTGCTGAGGCTGGCTTTGAACTTGCTATCCTCCAGCCTCAGCCTCCCAAGCTGCTAGGATTACAGGCCTACATCACAAAGTCAGGCTCAGCTTAGTTTTGTCTGGCTCCTGACCCTTAGTTATGGTGCTGTTTTTGGCCACAATTCTAATCACTGCCTGTAGGATTTGTTGTGGTTACTTGATATTGGCAGCACTGACCCTTGGTGGACTTGACAGTGCTGACTCAGGCCTTTGCTTCCTCTTTCCTTGGAGGTTCTGGGGCAAGATAATTTTCTTTGTTTCAGCCTCCACTTTGAGCTGCAGCTCACACATCCAAATTCCCTTCACTCCAACCCCAGCAGCTTCCCCCACAGTGTGTTTTTATTTTTTTGTGTGTGTGATGCTAGGGATTGACCTCAGGGCAAGCACTCTACCAACTGAGCTAAACCCCCAGCCTCCCAGTGTGGTTTTGAAGTTAGAAAAGGGCCACCTTCTGACTATATCTCTATTTGTAATTTGTCCCATTTATTAGGCCAAATTTAATCTCCAGTAAAATGTACACGGCTAATCTCGTAAGTCGGATCCATTCTTCTTTAGTAATTCCTGTTCAGAGGTCAGAATTTAAGAGCACTCCCAGTCGGGTTTTGTTCAGGACACATACTCAACTGCACTCAAAATTCTGCTACCTCTAACTTAAGAACTTTATTCCCTACTGTTTCTGAGCTCCAACTGAGGGCCAAGAAGCACAGTATGCACTAGGGAACCAAGCACAAGACATGGCTCCAGTTCTGTGGGGCTTACAGTCCAGTGAGAGAAAGACAAATACCCAGATGTCATGATTCAGTGTTTGTACCACTAAGAGGTAAGTCGAGGAGGCATGCCTAACCCAAAGGAGACATGACTAAGCTAATTTTTGAACAAAAGAATAGCAAGGAAGAGGGAAGAAAGGAGTAATATAGTAGAGAGAGTGTTCTAAGCAAGGAGTGGCATGGGAGTGAGAGAGACACCCTGGCAAGTTCTGAGAGGTGCATCAGTGTTGTGAGTGAGCTCCATATTAATACAGACAGAACAAAGTCTTTCCACAATGTTAGAATTTATTGACTAGCAATAAATCCACATGCTACCATTAATTCAATACCATTAATTCACCAAATACTCATGGTTCACTTGGTAATGAGCAGGGCAATCACAGGTTCTTTTATTCCTTTTCAATCTTGATTACTAGTGTCTATAACACTCAATTCAGACATCACATTTTACACAATGATATAGAGTTTACTGAAAGGCTAAGAAAGGGTTAACAGTGACCACAGGGCTTCAAGAGCTTGCACCATAAGAAAAGGCAGAGAGAAAATAAAAATACAAAAGAGTCACTTTGGATCCTCTGATAAAATTAAGAATGGGCTTTAAAGACTCAGAGTGCAGAGCTTTTTAGGGGAAGGTCCCCACAGCAGGCAGCTTTCAAGTAGGTCACACAATCAAGGAGATGGAGCTGAGCTGAAGTCCCAGAGACTGAGTGTAGTACACAGCCTGTGACCCTGTGAAACATTCACCATGAAAAGGGGACAGGTCAGTTAGTGTGTGTGGCTGTACTCTTGCCTTAGGTGCCCTTCCTTTTATGTGTTCTAAGTGAGGGGGTTGCATCAGTTGATGGTCCATGTGGGGACAGGTGCATGGAGTACTGCATACATGGCATACCTTAAGGGCATCTGAGTGGCAAACCACTCCCCTGTGCTAGGACTGTGAGCGGAAAACCAATTACCCCCCACAGCCCTGGGCGTGAGGCCACGTGTTGGTGTGTTGGTGTTGCAGTCCCTAACCTTGTTCCACAGCCCGCTCCTCGATTGGTCGCTGCAGGAACAGTTGGCCAGAAATTGTATTGGTGGTTGCCTATAATCTGCTTAGCTACTGCCTGAGTATATATACATGGTAACTGCACAATAAAATCAGACCTGCTTCCTGCTTGGCCTCTGGAGGTCTTGATTCGTGAATCTGCAGCTACACTCTCCTCTTCCCTGTTCCATGAAACTCCTTGTTGGTTGAGAGCAAGCCCATCCAGGTCTGGTGTGTCTGATGAGCTCACAGGCCTGGTTTCCTTATTATATACTTGATATGCCCTGCATCTATGTGCCTCTGATTTAATTTATTAAGTTCAGATGACAATTTTTATTAACACAATTTACCCATCAGTTCATGCCTTATGATTGTGCTGTGCAGCTAAGGGTTATTCTTTTCAGAAAGTTCTGGATATCCAGCAGCTGGTGGTTACCAATTTGTCCAGACAGGTTACCAAGTCACTCTGCCTTGGCACTTGCACTCAAAACAGAGTAACCCAGGGTAAACTGCTGCTTTTTAAAATGGGAGTAACTCGGGATTGGGCACTGCTATTCTATACAGCATGGTGTAACAGCTTGCTGATTGAAATGTGGTTTCAGTAGATCAAGGAGTGAACTCGGGAATTTGCATTTTAGTATCCTCCCACCATGAGTCTGAGGAGAGGAGGGCTGGGCAGCACTTTTCCAAACCCAGATGTAGGCGATATGAAGCCCTAAAGGGGCGGCAGAATCAGATATGTTTCAGAAAAATCACTTTGGGAGAAAGTATTCCACATGTGCTCACTCTGCAAAGCACCCCAATCCTTTGATAATCCTGTAACCCTCTGTTGTTCAGGGGCTTCAAGGCTCATAGTTTGTTTTTGTTTTAAATATTTTAAATATATATAAATATTTTAAATATATATATATATATATATATATATATATATATATATTAAATATATATATATATAGTTGTAGGCGAACACAATACTTTTATTTTTTATTTTTATTGGTGCTGAGGCTCGAACCCAGTACCTCATGCATGTTAGGTGAGCACTCTACCACTGAGCCATAACCCCAGCTGTAAGGCTCATAGTGACTCTGAAAGTGAGTCTGTTAATCAGAGATGCCCTTGGGAGGCCACGAATGAGTGGTCCTGAACTGTTTGGCTTTGGACATTATATTGCCCAAAAGGCAGGGGCAGTGAGCAGTGTTGATTATGAGCATGTGAAAGCTTTGGGGCCCCAAATCCACAGAGGGTCTTGAGGTTCTGGAGAACACAGGCTCTGCTGGGGGATGGAGCTTGGAGCAGATCCCTGTCTAGATAGGGCTGCAGGAGCTCCTGGCAGGACAGAACCGGTGCCCACTTGGTTAACAGAGGCCCAGGGAGGATTTGGGTATAGGCCATGAAGCTATTTAATTGAAATGCCAATTATGTCACCTCACAGAGCTGAACCCACTCATTAGTGTAGCCCTGTTTCCTGCAGCCAATGGTGATGAATACATTGATTATTATTTTATGTTGGCTACAATAATGACATTCCAACTAAGAGCTTGACACTCACTTTTTAAAACTGCTGAATCCATTGAGCTGGATTTCTGTAGAAATTTCCTTCTTACAACCCAGTGGTTCTGAGCATGGTAAGAAACTCAGGCCAACTGGATCTGGCTGATAGCACAGAAGGCAGGAGATGCTCATCCTACCTGTTGCTAACACCTAAATCCACTCCAGGGTCTCAGCCCTTTGGGTACCTAGCACCTGTCTCCTCTTACTATGACTCTTCCACAGAAAAAGTTTCATCTGTCCCAGATTCAGGCAATGCTAGAGAGTGACATTTTGTTTCACATTCTACAATCTCAGAGTTGGGCAAAAAGGATGTTTTGAGTTTATTTCTGGCTCCCTGCACTCAGATAAGCAGGTCTAAAATGAGCAAGAGGCCTCCATATGGATGGGCTAGAACTCCCTTTCAGCTTCTAACCAATATGCTAACAATTCCGATCCACAGCCACCTCTGCACCAGCTGCTCTGCTGGGGCCATTTGTTTCCTGACTACTTCCCTGATTTTTTTTTTTTTTTTTTGCTTATGCTTAAAATAATTGCCCCTTCACCAGCTGGATCTTGACTGGTACTTGCTGAGATTATGCCTTGTTGACTATCTGGTAGTTATCACAAGGATCTAGATAAGAAAATGGGAAAATATTTATATTCAGATGCTATAAATAGCCATAAGGAGATGATTTAATTCCAACATTTGGCTCTTCTATGTTAAATTGCTTGTCAGTTTGTTAAGGCGAGATTGCAATAAATCACCAAGTGGATCTTAAAACAGGAGACGAAAACTGATGGTATCCACCAGCTGGTGGGCCAAGGGGTAGGCTTCAAGTCTACACCCTCCGACTCCCTTCTAGGGTTTGAGTACACCTTTTATAGTCAAAAACATATTAAAGCATAAGTGGCTGTTGCTACGATTCAAAACCATAAACAAACGTCATGAGATCTAAAATCATAAGCAGGAAAGAGAGTTTGCCAAAATGACCCTAGTTGTATACAAGTTAAAGAATGTTTACTAACATCTAGACAATCAATCTCTGACAGGGTACATTGTCCAAGAAAAATGGGAACCAAAGAGCGAACACTTTGACATTGTATAAGAATTGCCATTTTGTGTTGCCAAACATACTATGCTAAGCAACTGTTAATGGGTACAGAGGTGGGGCTTTCCCTGGGAGAAGCATATCTTATATGATGTGGAGTCTCAGGGCAAAATGAAGTCTGTTTGGTCATTGCTCATATAGTCTGGTCCATAACAAGTTTCTAGGCCATAACATTTAAACATAGTTTTGTTATGATATCTAATGTCACAGTGAGTATGTAGTTGATGCCTAAAATACTTAAGAAACATCAATCTGACATTATTAGTTGAAAGGTAAGCTTCAACATTGGTATTAAAAGTGTTTGTTATTAGCTGGGCGTGGTGGCACATGCCTGTAATTCCAGCAACTTGGGAGGAGTTCAAAACCAGCCTCAGCCACTTAGTTAGGCACTAGCAACTCAGTGAGCCCTGTCTCTAAATAAAATATAAAAAAAGGGGTGGGGATGTGGTTCAGCGGTTAAGCACTGCTGAGTTAAATTCCCAGTACCAAAGGAAAAAAAAAGTATTTATAATTAACAAGGAGTTTCTCAGAATCAACCTTTTCTTTCTTTCTTTCTTTCTTTCTTTCTTTCTTTCTTTCTTTCTTTCTTTCTTTCTTTCTTTCTTTCTTTCTTTCTTTCTTTCTTTCTTTCTTTCCTTCCTTCCCTTCCTTCCTTCCTTCCTTCCTTCCTTCCTTCCTTCCTTCCTTCCTTTCTTTCTGTATTGGGGACTTAACCTAGGGGTCCTTTACCACTGAGTTAAAATCCCAGTTAACCCCAACTGTTTTTAAAAAATTATTTCATTTTTAAATTTTGAGACAGGATCTCATTAAGTTGACCTTCAGTTGCTGAAGGTCTTGCTATGTTGCCTAGTCTAATCTTCAACTTGTGATCATCCTGCCTTAGGCTCCCAAATTGCTGATTAGAGGTGTGTAATCACCATGCCCACTGGAATAAACTTTCATTGTTCTGATGAAAGCTTGAAGAGATGGCTACCAAGGGTACCATTCTAAAGAAATAAAGCAATGGCTTAATTACAACTGGTTGAAAGGAAGAGCTGAGTGGTTGGCTGAGTGTTATCTGACCAAGCACCTTCATGCCTTGGTGTAGAGGCCAAGGGCTGATGGGTCAGGTTCATTCAATGAGGATGGTCTTTCTACTGTCTATGACACCCAAGGATAGGAGCTTGTACCTGGCCTAACTGGTGAACACTGTCACCAACCATTCAGGATGAAGAAACCTGAAATTACCAGAGAACATTAAGATCTACAAATTAGTTTTAAATAAAATAAGTCTTTAATTAGTTATCAAAGTGGTATGTTGTACATCATACACCTACTTTTGCAAAAATAAAGATAGACATGTCAAGCATGTTCACATAGATGAAATGAGTTTCATGCCAATTTATTCTAGACATCAGTATCCTAATTTTAATTAAAAGGATCACATTGGGGCTCAGAGAGATTCAAGATCATATAATTGGTAAAGGGAAGAATTGAGACTTACCCATATCTGTCTCTCCTAGCTCCCAGATTCTTTCCAACACATTTTCTTTCCAGCCCATCATATCTGTGATCTTTAGCTTGCTTCTTCACCCAGAAGACATGGCTATGTTTCAGTCTTATGATAAAGAATTTATACCTAGTATAAGCAAAAATTACAACAAAAACCTCTAGTTACTGCTCATGTAGAGTACTTACGTAGGATGTCTGCTAGCACAATGATACTTCTATCATCAAGACCAAAACCAAAGGTCAGGGGCCCCTTGCCATACCCTCACCCTTTCCAAAATGCCCTCCACTTGGAAACCCCAATCAGAGACACAGAATGAGCTTTCAGACAGCAAGTAGCAGAGGTGAGTTTCAGAAAATCAATGTATTCACACACACACAGAGACACTCAGCCAGCTGGGCTGCTCTTTGTCTTCACAGCTACATGAACAGCCCTGGTGCATCTGGCTGGCTCCTCTCAGAGAGTGTATGCAGAAGGGTAAATTGCATCCTTCCTCTTCTCAAATTGCCATCTCAGCTTATAAATTTTGACTGCTCCTTGCTTTAATAATCATGTTGCAAAAGCTGTGACTCTGAAACCTCCTACTGTAATCAGAGAAGGCTTAAAGCACAGGATAGGAATGGGAGGAACACCAATTTGTCTGGTTTCTGTTATAATCTGAAAGCTTTCAAAATAATCCTATTGGACTTTTTAGATGAGACAATCCATCAGAAGCTGAAAGGAGATTCAGTAGAGACCCCCTGAGGCTCAGGATCTAAGTAGAGCAGACTGAGAGACTCAGATGACAAAGGTTACTCACACAATGAAGAGAGGCCCTCTCCCCACTTCTGCCTGAAACCCAGCATCTCACTCTGCCTACCAGAGCCTGGAGAGGAGAAGATAGCTGGAGACAGCACCTGGGGCATGAAGACTTCCATGAACTCTTCCAAACTCTGTGAACCTCAGACACACAGGAGTGGGAACATGATGGGGGAAGAGAATCAGAGAAGTCACCATGCAGAGCTACCTCTAACACAAAGGCATGTGGACACATAAAGCACCATTTTAGGGACTTCCAGAAAAAACTGGGGGACATTTTGAGAGTCCTGAGGGCCTGTTTTTACTTGGGTGAAGGACAGTACTACAGGAAATGTATACACATACATCTCTTTTAGAATCTGGAAAGATAATGTTTTGCGGGAGGGAAAGTGAGATTATGAGAGGAGGCAAGAAATTCTTTCTATTGTATATACTTCTGGGCCGTTTAACTTTTAAATATTTTTTATTACTTTCATAATAAAAACTTAGAAGAAGATAGTCATGTTTAGAAAAACTAAAAGCTACACAATATATGGCATTAGTTTTCAAGGTCTGAACCCTTCTCTGCAGCATGGCTAGTGACAACACTAGTCCAGAGCAGAGCCATCTAGTTAGTTCCTGTCCAAACCTATGGCAGGGAATGAAGTACAGAGCAGAAGGATGCCCGAGAGCTTCCCTTGCCCCAGTTTCTGAAACTGAATCATGCGGAAGGTCAAAAGCTGGTTCAGTGTTCACTGTGAAATGCCAAGTTTAGCTATAATCTCTGGCCTAGAGGTCTTGCTCCCAGAGCTCTTAGAAAAACTTTGTGACTTGTGGATTCACCTTGGATTCAGTTTGTCTCTCACACGTTGTAAGCAAGAGATTGGACTAGGGTCTCAGGCCCTGCTGCTCTCATGAAAATGTCCAGAGTCTTCACTGAAGCACACATGACCTGGCTCTGTTTTCCTCTCCATCCTGTGCCCCTCTTTCAGCTCTTGCTCCAGGCATTAAACTAGGTGTGATGAGCTCTCTAATCTGGGGCTTCTCACCCTACACCTGCCCCACAGCATATTCTTTGGTTTCCACTGCCTAAATATTCCCTGCAGAATTCTTCCTGAGCACCAGTGGGTTAGATACCATCAGCACTGCTTCTAGATCACCCTGAGGCCATCTGAAGAAACATCGCTATAAAATGGTTGCCTGATTGTGTGTCAGTGTCCCCACCAGACTGTTGGCTTTTCTTGTTGGCAAGAGCTGTAGTATTTACCACAGTTGCCTCTAGTTCTGGGCAAAAGCTTAATAAACACTGGCTGAATAAGTAACCTGCTGGTCTGGCCGACCCCTTCAGGCACTCTTGTCAGGTCAGGCACAGAACATCCACAGGCTGCACTCTCACTTGTTCATCCACAAGTACCACATCTAGACTGCAAATTCCTCCACCTAAAGTTCTCAATGTGTCAATTTGCCAGAAACAAGTAGGGGCTTCAAGGCCTGGCAGGGTAAAGGAAATCACCAGGGGACTGCAGTTCTAGCTCCGACTCTATGCCAAATTGCAACTTTGAGCAAAGTCTGCCATCTCACAGGCCTGGATGTTCCCGGAGCCTGTAAAGGGCAGGGTTAGGTGGTGGCTAAGATCCTGAGAGTGGGTTGAGATTAAGTCTTAGTCTTTGGGGCTGGGATGTGGCTCAAGCGGTAGCGCGCTCCCCTGGCATGCGTGCGGCCCGGGTTCGATCCTCAGCACCACATACAAACGAAGATGTTGTGTCCGCCGAGAACTAAAAAATAAATATTAAAAATTCTCTCTCTCTATCTCTCTCTCTCCTCTCTCACTCTCTCTTTAAAAAAAAAAAAGTCAGTCTTTGACTTCATACTATACAAGGATAAATTAATAGACGTTTAATTAATTTAGGAAAATTAGCGGTTGGGTGGCTCAGTGGTGGAGCGCTTGCCTAGCACGTGCGAGGCCTTGGGTTCGATCCTCAGCACCACATATAAATAAATAAAATAAGGGCATTGTGTCTAACTACACCTAAAAAATAAATATTAAAAAAAAAACTAAAAGAAAAATTAGCAGTTTGGAGGAAGATTCTTGGGGATGGCAAAGCAGAGAAAGGGCACTTGTGCATTAAAACCTGTCCACCAGAACCAAAACTAGCTGGTATTTCAAAGCCTTGGCAGACCTTTTAGCGGTCCTTTTAAGGGGGTTGTGAAGAACCCGGCAGCGCGGCCGCCCTTGGTGGAGGAGTAGGGCCTCAAACGCCAGCAGCCCGCCAGGGGCGCGGGCTAAGTCGGGCGCGCAGTCCTGACATCGGCAGGGGGAGCCCTGGCGCGTGCAGCTCTGGCAGCCGCGTCGCCCGTGCTCTCTGCCCTTGCGCCCGCCCACCGCCAGCCAGGGATAATCACCTGCGGGCTGGAATCCCGCTGCGGGTTCTCACCCTGTCCCAACTCGCCGCGAGACTGGTAACCGTTAGGAAGCACTTTGCCCCGTCGGGATTTCTGCTTAGTCGTTGTCTTCCAGGAAACAGCTTCCTCAGTTTGGAGTCAGCTCTCCTGCTGCAGAAGCCAGAGACTCAGCAGCGGAGCCGCAGCCTCAGCACCTCCCTCTCCCGCGGCCGCTCAGCAGCCGACCGGCCTCCTCCCACCGGAGCGCACTTCGGCTTCCCGCCGCGCGGGGTCGGAAGCCTCGCGCTCGCCCCGGCGGCCTCGGGCACCACGCCCTGCGAGGCGGCCGTCTTCTCGCCTGCCCGTCGCCTGCCCCCTCTGGTGGCCGCTTGCATGGGCACCGACCGCCGCGCGGCCGGGGCGCTCCTGGCGCGAGCCCGCACCCTGCACCTGCAGGCCGGGAACCTGCTGAGCTGGGGCCGTCTGCAGAAGAATTGTCCTTCCACGCACAGCGAGGAGGTGAGGGCCGGCCAGCAGCGTCCGCGCAAACCCAGGTTCTGGGGCAGGCCGCGGGCCAGGGCAGGTGCGGGAGAGCACGCCTGGGCGCCGCGGGGGACTGCGGCTGGGGTCAGTGCAACCTCTTGTCCGGACCTGCCGCCTGGGGCCGAGCGTCCTAAAAACTCAGCAGGTGCAGCTGCACACTCAGTGCCGCCTCTGCCAGTGTTCGAGGTGGATAGCAGAACTCTGAGATGCGCTGGCAGGGGAGTCGGGGAGAGCCAGTTAGTGGCTGGGTGCCTCTCTCAATCTCTTGTTCTCTTCCCCACCCTTTCCTTTCGAAAGGAATATTCGAAAGATTAACTTTTGGTAAATGAAATAATATTCACAATACGCCTAACTTTGTGATCATGTTGGTATTAATCTATTGCTGTGAAGCAAATGACGAAACAATTCAAATTTGGTTTGGGCGTAGACACGTATTTTTTTCTTACTGGAAGTTAATCTGCCTCATTTTATTTTCCCGAAGGCTGATCACTAGTTAGTTGGAGGTGGCAGATGTTAATCTGGAAGTATGCACTTGTTACTCCTTTGTTGCTGACTCTTTCTGAGCCAGTGAGTAGTCATCTATTGACTGCACAAGTAATTTGTGGCACGGAATAATTTTAGTACTTGAAAAAAATTCCCAATGACAATGTGCGTTTATGATGTGTTGGTTAAATGTAAAAATAATAAAACAAAAACTTTAGGAGCCATGCGACTTTGGGAAAGAAGCTTTGAAGTTGGATGCTACCTTCCTCATCAGGTTGTTGTGAAAATTAAGAGATTATATATGAAAATACTCAACCTAGGAGAGTTTATCTCCATATAACCTGGTTCTATCAGAAAGATGCCTTGATTAAAAGAACCAGTTGCCTCAACTGTCAAGTTATCAGCTGTTCAGAGTCAGTTTTAGCTATTTTTATAGAGAGCTGTTGTCCAAAGACCCTGCAGTAAGTAGCAGTTGGCATGTGTGGGGAACCAGCAACCTTCAGGAAGTGAGAACTCTTGGTTGTTAATTTAATATGCACCAGAATCCCTATCCTATTCTGTGTTTGGGTTCCAACTTTGACTCTTTCTCTGAAAGATAAGTATTTCTATATTTCTATATCTGTTACATAGAGCCTTAATTTCTTTCAGCAGTGATAGTCATGACCAAGGTAGTTGGAAGTTCTGCAAGTATTTTGATGATATTGGTGAGATTTTTTCTGTTATATCACTATAACACATTGTAGAGTAGTGGCTTTCAAAGTTTTTTTTTTTTTTTACTCCAAATGGTAAGAAATGTATTTTACCCATGCAGTTCATAATTATATATTTATATGTGTGTATCAATATGTCTGAAACAGAGATCTCACAAAAAGATGTTAACTCTTTTTTACTGAGCCATCTCATTTTTTTTCTATCCTGTTTTTATTTTTTATTTTTAACAGGCTGCTGGGGATGAAACTCAGGGTCTCACACATGCTATCCAAGAGCTCCACCACTGAACTACACTGGGACAGTGTGCGCTGATGCACACAGTTTTCTGAAAAACATTGTTCAGAGGATTAATTCTGGTCTGTAGTGTTTTGTTTGGGGTGCCTTGTCAGAATAGAACAAAACTAAAAACCCTAGGACATTTGAGAAAAAATGTGAAGAAATAGCAGCATATTGTAGGGAAACTATAACAGTTTAATTAGAGTAGGATAGGTATGTTTAATTTTTATGTAAAGAATTTTTCATAGAGAACTCCAGAATGGGATGTACCAGTTGAAACAGCTCAATCTCATTGAAGAGATTAAAGAAAGTGAAAAAAAATTCATTATTAAAAATTTACACATTCGATAGTGTTCAATTCTTAAAAAATGTTTTCTAGTTCTAATGCTTTTTTGATTCTATGATTTTTTTCCCATATTTTTGTGTTTCACTAGAGTTTTATGAACTCAAATATTTTATAAATTGTATTTACTTATTTATAACAGTGCTGAGGATTGAAACTAGGGTCAAATATTGTTTATATATGAGTCATTGTAAGATTGTTTTGCCCTTTCTGTTGTTGAGTATTTGATCAGTTGAATTGTGGTATTTTTAAGATTCTTAAGCCATTCTGGATCTAATATACACTACACTGTGGTGATAGTATCTTTAGTGATACTGTGTATGTGATGATGAAGAAAGCAGGAAACAAAAAGGTGTAACTTTAATATTCAGTCAATATAGATAACATGTAACTTACAAAATTAAAAATCATTCAGTTTGTAATATAGTCAGTGAATTTATTTATAACCATAACTTTAAACTTTTCAATTTATCCTGAATTTTGCAGAAACCAATATTAATTAAAGAAATGGTTTCAGAAAAGGGGTGAATACTCTGAAAATATACTTATCGTTCTGAATTCAAGAATTCATCAGGAAAGCCTTCTATGTAAATGAATCATCCAGAGAAAAATTTCTTTGAATTTTCCCACAATTTGAGCCAAAGCAGCGCTGATAAAATTGTTGACTTAATCAGTCTTGCTTCTTCAACAGTTACTGATTTATCTGGTAAGATTATCAACTAATTTTTATCTACTGACTTCAAGTTGATTAGAAATACATTTTGCATAAGAATATACACCTTGTAACTTAAATTCAAGTAAGTTACTATGGATAGCTTATAAATTATTGTTGTAGATTGTAAATCCTAACATAAGTGGCTGTGTGCCCTTAAATTGATGAACCAGTTTTCCCTTTGATTTCTATATTAAGAAGTAGTAAAGTGCTTGTGTCAGTTTTTATCATAGGAAATTGTTGTTTAGAAGGTTAGTTTCTAAACAACAATTTCCTTCTAAACAACAATTTCCTATGATAAAAACTGACACAAGCACTTTACTACTATGGCTACAACCTTATTGAAATCAGTTTTTGTTTCTTTTTTTAATATTTATTTTTTAGTTATAGGTGGACACAAAGTCTTTATTTTACTTTATGTGGTACTGAGGATTGAACCCAGTGCCTCATGTATGCTAGGCGAGTGCTCTATCTCTGAGCCATAACCCCAGCCCCATTTTTTTGTTTCTTTATGAATGCTTCTAAGTTTTAGAAGTTTAAAGTTTCCTTGATACAAAAACAGTGTAAAAACAATTAGAGTGGCTTTGGGGTCAAGAATGTTTGGGAATTATGAGTAGAATAAAAACAGGTCTGAATTTATCTGTTGAAGGCAACAAAAACCTTGTAAAATTAAACTTTAGGTTTGTGTGATAAATTGTATTGATGTTTTTTTCCCCCTCCTTAATTTACCAAACTATGCATTCTTATTGTAGATGTAGGGTGAGTGAATAGAGTTTGATTAACAGTTTAAAAATGCATTCTTTTTGCAGCTTCAAGATTGTATCCAAAAGACCTTGAATGAGTGGAGTTCCCAAATCAGCCTAGATTTGGTCAGGGTAAGTGGAAAGTGACTGCAGAAATCCTGCAGGTCAAAAGGGAAGTGAAGTAAGCAGGAAGTTAACTTCCTAAGTTTGGGAGGGAAGTCAAATAGCCATCAAACCCCTTGTGGCTGAGTTGCTGAGATGACAATCTGATCCAGCTGAATTAAGCATAAAGAAAAAAAAAATCTGGACTCTGCAGGCAACTCTTCACCTAGATAAGATGATGGGATTCTCATGCTGAATTCCCACTGGTTTCCTCACCAGTAGTGTCGTCTTTCTATTGATATTGGTCTAGTAGAAGAATGATTATCAGTCAGCTTTGATTGGTAGATTACTTAGATAGAATATCCCCTCCAATAATATAGTCCCTAGAAATAATTTCTATAGTGAACAATAAGGAAAAATATTTCATTAAATGTCAGTATATGATTATAATTGTAAATGTTAATATAAAAGTACCTGTCTATAACTACCCTGAAATCCAGACTCCTTTAAAAGAGTAAAAGAGGATATGTGCTGGAAACACTTGTTCCCTTGTGCATACTGCAGATTTATGACTCTGTAGCTACTGTGCAGGCATTGATTAATGTCTTTGATTTCTGCTTCTCTGAAATGACCATTTACCTTATGTATGCCTGACCTGTAACTGGATTCCTGGTATGTATGAGGTAATGTAATGGGCTTGTGAATCATGGCAAAGGCCTCACTGTTATCTTTGTTAAATCTTGTTCTGTACATTAATGTTTCTTACTGATATGTATTAACATTTTTAATCGTTATCCTTATAAATTATTCATTATAATGCATTAGAATGGCCCTTGCTTTTTAAAAACATTGCACTCAGGGAAAAATTGTTAAAAAGTGTTTGTGATTGCAAGACAAAACATATAGTCTAGCTAGATATTTATCAATTGAATTGATCTTTTCAAACAACTAGCTTTTTGGTTACATTGATTTATGTTTTTATCATTATTTCTTTTTACTTTGGATGTAATTCTCTCTGTTTTCTAGGTTCTCCATGGTAGTGAAGATCCAGTAGACATTACAACATATTTAGCACCATCATCCATTTGATGTTGGTGGGTTCTTGGTCTTGAAAATGGAGGTGGACTTTCCATTGATAACAAGCTTTGTGTTCTCAGCCTTAACTGTGTCCTTGAATTCCTCATGGGTGTAACAGGTAGGGTGTGCAGTTGAGGTCAATGAAGGAGTCACTAATGGCAACAACACTTACTTTGCCAGAGTTAAAAACAGACCTGGTGGACAGGTACCCAGTATGGCCACATCACTTTGACTACCATATCATAGGGATATAACAGCACTGCATGAGACAAGAAGATACAGGTTTCTGTCCAACAGGGATGAGCAGAGAGACTTTCTGGAAAGCTTGGAATTACTGATTTAGGCTCTTCCTTTTAAATTTTATTTATTTATTTTGCCATATTAGAGACTGAATCCAGGTTTATGAGTGTGCTGGCAAGTGCTCTACCACTGAGGTCCTTCCTCAGCCCGAGACCCTTCTTTTTTTTTAACATTTATTTTTTTAAGTGTAGATGGAAACAACACAATGCCTTTATTTTTTATGTGGTGCTGAGGATCGAACCCAGGTCCCGCCCATGCTAGGCGAGTGCTCTATCACTGAGCCACAATCCCAGCCCCCAGAACCTTCTTTTTTTATTAAACATCTAAAGCTGTATGTTTCTCTAACCATAGTTTTTACTGTAAAAATCTCCATATTTTGAAATGTGTGTGTATTTTTTTTTTGTTCAGTTCAGAATACTTTAAAATTTCCCTTGTGGAAATTTGACCCATGGGTTATTTTAAGGATGTTTTATAATTTCCAAATATTTGTGGATTCCACATATATTTTTCTGTCATTAATTTTGGATTTAATTTTGGTTAGGTCAGAGAACATATAATGTATGATTTCAGTCATCTTAAATTTATGAAATTTTTTAATGGTCTTCCATAGGATCTCTTTTAGTAAATATTCCATATGCATTTGAAAAGAATGCCATTGTTTAGTGGTATTTTCTATAAATGTCTGTCAGGTCAAATAGGTAGGTAGTATAGTTAAAATCCTCTATATTCCTAATAATCTTTGGAGCTATTTGTTGTGTTAATTACTGAGAGAATTGTTGCTATTTTAAGTAACATTTGGAATTTTTCTGTTTTCCTTTATATTTCTGTCAGTTTTTGCCTTATAAATATCCTGGATCTCTATTTTTAGGTGCATATACTTTTAGGATCATTTTGACTTTAGGATGAAATGACTCATTTATTATTTACTTCTTGTGCTAAAACATTGCACTCAGGGAAAATTAAAATTGTAATCACAATTAACATTTATTATCTGATATAACAGAGCCACTTTAGCTTTCTTGTGATTAGTGCTTGTATGGCATATCTTTTTCTGTTGTTTTACTTTCAATATATGTTTCTTTATATTTCAAGTCTGTTTTTATATGCAAGGGGTAGTCAGATGTTATTCTTATTTCTTTCAAGATATTTATGTTTTAGTTGTAGTTGGACACAATACCTTTATTTTATTAATGTATTTATATGTGGTGCTAAGGATCGAACCCAGGGCCTCGAATATGCTAGGTGAGTGCTCTACTGCTGAGCCACAACCCCAGCCCCAGATCTTATTTTTTTACTTAATCTGAAAATATATGCCTTTTTATAGGGGTATTTAAAGTATATTTAATTATTGACATGATTGGATTTAAGGCTGCCATTTTGCTGTTTTTCATTTGTCCCATGTACTATTGGCTTCTTTTTCTTATACTGCTGTCTTTGGATTAGATTTTTAAATTGTATTTATGCTTACTATTGACTTATTAATTGTATTGCTGAAAATTTTAACCTACACTTTTAAATTATTATAGTGTATCTTTGAATAATACTGTGCTATTTCGCATATAATGAGCTTCCTATGTTTTCATTTTCTCCTTCTTTAAAATGCCATTTTCATGCATTTTACTTCTATATATGAGTATGTCATGAATGCCATAACACATTGTTAGCGTGTATGTTTTCAACCAACTTTTAAAAAAGAAATTACAAAATGTGCTTGTTTGAAACTTCATTGGGGTAGTTTTCATTACAGCTAGATGTACTAAGGACATGTGTTTCTGAGATCTCCACTTGGGTGTTGTTCAGTGGGTCACTCTGCTCTGGCAAATGAGAACTCATAGGTCTCCCAGGTCTTCAGGGAACCTGGGAATTGTATAGCTCCAGCACTCTTGAAATTCTTTGCCCATCCTTTTGGAGTTTTGTCCTACACGTGTGTATCTTGATATTCAGCAAGAGAATTAAGGAATTCCCTATGTGAATTCCTGGAGATCTTCCTCCTTCCACATTCTCCCTCTTGTATCTGTTCTATGAAGTTCCCTAGAACTATGATCTATCTCTTAGCAAGACTGCCATACTCTGCCTGGCTTTCCCCTTTCTGTTTTTGGTCTGAGTCTTTAGGCAGAAAGTTGGGGAGATTGTAAGGCTTCCCTCATTTGCTTATGATTTTCTCTTTCAGGGATTACAATTCTGTGCTGTGTGTATTTCAGTGTCTGAAAACAATGTTTATTTTGTGTAGTTTTCTATTGTTTACTACCATGGAAGGATAAGCCTGGTTTTATTAATTCTTGCACTTGGTATATATTTTTTAAAATATATTTTTAGTTGTAGATGGACACAATGCCTTTATTTTATTTTATTTATTTTTAATGTGGTGCCTGGGATCGAACTAAATGCCTCATGCATGCTAGGTAAGCACTCTGGCCCTTGATATATGTTTTAAGGATTTTTTAAAAATACCAATCACTCTTTTAAAAAATGTCTTTATATCAGACACTAGAAAGGCAATATGTCAATCAATGGAAGGGTAACTGATGTGATACAGCAATTTGTATACGGGGTAAAAGCGGGAGTTCATAATCCACTTGAATCAAACCATGTAATATGATGTGTTAAGAACTATGTAATGTTATGAACGACCAATAAAAAAAAATGTCTTTATTTTTTTATGTGGTTCTGAGGATCAAACCCAGTGTCTCACACATGCTAGGCAAGCACTCTACCACTGAGCCAAAACCCCAGCCCAAGGATTTTTTAAATCTAGGGATTTGTTGTTCCACCTGTTTTCTTGCAGCTTAATTTGTTGAAGAAATTTTGTTTGTCCAATAGAATGACCCACAGTCCTCATTTTGTGTGTGTCATAATTTAACATGTTTCTCTGTCCTAAAGCTTACAAAGTGATAGTTGAATCTAGAATAGGTCTCTTAACCTTTGGTACTGTTAACCATTTGGGGCTGATAATTCTTTGTTGAGGGTGGGGGTTCTCCTGTGCATGTAGACTATTTAGTAGCATCTTTGGTCTTTCCCCACTAGATGCCGAGGGTAGAAAAAAAAATCCAAACAACAAAAAACCCCAAAACAACAAAAATCCAGGTCTCTAGACTTTGTCAAGTGTTTTCATAGTAGATCCATGTTGTCCTATAAAAAGTAGGTTACCTAAACTACAAAATTAACAATATAGTTGATGTCACCACTGCAGATTAAAAGATCATTCAGTCTGGAACCACACTTTGAAGAGAATGCATGAATGGGATTTTAGGAATATTTAGTTTAAGGCTGCACAGAATGGCTGACTCAAAAGCAATGTATAGAGGATGTGAATTTCCATTTGAGAAGAAAAATACTAGAGACAATAATAAAATAGTAAAAACACAAGTAATTTCTTTTCAATTATGGGTTGTTTCCAGAAATGTTTTTCTGAGACTTGTTGAACAACTTAAGATTTTGGGCTTATGCAATAGATAAATGATGGGGTTTTCTTTTGGAGAGGCACTTTATAATTCTATTATAAACCAAGAATTTTGGACTTGCAGAACAGTTATTATTTCAGTAATGCAGTTTTTATGCTTAAAATTGATTAGCATGATATAAAATTACTTTAAACGCAAGTCAAGGGAGATTAATAAAATAATCCTTTTAATTTAAAAGTGAGCTGGAAGCTGTGCTGCATGCCTGTAATCCCAATGAGTGGGGAGTATCATAAGTTCAAGGCCAGCCTCAGCAACTCAGTGAGGCCCTGACCAACTTAGTGAGACCCTCTCTAAAAATAGAAAAAAAAAAAAAAGGGCTGAGGATGGCTCTATGGTACAGCACCTCTGGGTCCAATCCCTCGTACCAAAAAACAAAATAAGTAATTTAGGGACTGGGGCTGTGGCTTAGCAGTAGTGAAGTTGCCTGGCATGTGTGAGGCATTGGGTTCAATTCTCAGCACCTCACATTAATAAATAAAATAAAGGTCTATCAACAACTAAAAATATGTTTATATATTATAATTATACATATATATTTAAAAGTGAACTACCATTTTTGATTAAAAGATCATTCAGTCTGCAAATGCCGTCATTATCCCAATGGAGGATGACGGGTAATATATTTTTTAAAAGATTTAAGAGGAGGATTGAGATTGAAAGACATATCAAAATGTCTCTTTAGATAACCCTACTTATAATTTAACTGGTGAATATTAATTCTTCAAATACCTTCTCTGTCAGGTTTGACATGTAATACTTGGCTGTTTGAGGATGCTTTAAAGGCAGATCTGTTGTGGAAGGTGTTGAGAATAACCTGGAGCAGATATAGTGGCAAACTTTGCTTCCTTGAACCCTTGAGGATTGCCCTCTATCTGGCGATTGACCTTCAGAATCCTTTCCTCTTTTTCTGTTGTATCCTTCAGTTTTGAGTCATCAAAACTGGTGCATCATTCCTCTAGTGGTATTTGAAGAAATGTTCGTTTGGGGGTGTCTTCAGTACTATTAGTGCTATTGATTTTGGTACAGATATGTTTAAGGCTTAGTGGGTAAATTTTAAAAAATCAAGTCTGAAAAATAATTGTCAAGCCAGGTTCTATTTATCATTTCCAGGGAATTTAAGGACTAATGGGCTTCATTTCCACCAGAAATTTTTGCATGTGAGGAGGTTTCTCCTTCTCTTTCTCTCACTGAATGGTGTCTCTCTCTCTCTCTCTCTCTCTCTCTCTCTCTCTCTCTCTCTCTCTCATATATATATATATATATATATATATATATATATATATATATCACCTGTTTGTCTATTCTTTATCTCTGTCTCCATCTTATTTTCTCTTTCCCTGCCTTCAATTTTCTCTGTATCTTCTCCTGTCTCATTTGGTCTATTTCATTCTCTTCCCTTTTCCCTTTGTAATTTTCTCTTCTTTTCATACCTCTGTCTCTATTTGCTTTTCTCTCCCTAACAACCCCCCCCATTCCACCCACCATTTATTTCTCTTCATCAGGAACTTGTTCTTGATATTGTTAATGACATAGCCAGTTTCATTTTAATCAGGAACACCATCCTCTTTATTAAAGGGAATGGTGGATAAGTGCAAAAATAATTAATGCAATTTAAAATAGGCTTAATAGGGTGTTTGGGGTTAAGGAACTTCTTCACATTTTCTCCAAAAACTTTATTTATGAATTAACTGTGGTTGCTCCACTCCAGTCCCTGATGATTCCTTTATTCTTATTAGTTTGCCTCAATTCAGGCGTCATAAGTTTTCATAGTGAGAGTGTTTGGTAACTTTATTTTTCAGTGTCATTAAAAGGATGTTTGGTTTGGAGGTTTCCTGAGTTTTTGTGGCTCAACCTTGGTATTATTGTATTTTTGGTGTGAAGGGATAAGTTGTGAGTGTGAAAAATCCAGTCCGGAACTCATATGGAAACCAAAGAGCCTCATTTCTATCTTTTCCAAGTAGTACCCCAGGGACCAAGTTTGTTTTATTTTCTCAACACTGTTTTTCCTGTAATGGTTCTATTGGTTAAGAAGTGTCCTGTTTGTCAGTGAGTGATTTTTCCTATCTCACCACCCCAACTTGTTGGCTTTATCATGCTGGCCTCCTTTTTGTAACTGTGGAGTCTCTTCCTCCTTTTATTTCTTTTTGCCTTCACCTGCTACTGCCTTCCATCATTTTATCTCTCTCCCTATGTGTACACCCCCATTTTCTTTCTACTTCTCACACTCCCCCGGGTCTTTTCAGTTTCTCCCTATAAGGTCATTTGTCTCTGCCCCAGCGTTTTGTTCCCAGACACACTATCCATTTCTGTGTTTTCTGACAGTAGTTCCTGCACTGAGATAAATGGCATTGTTTCTTCAGTGAGGAGCTGGATCCAGGAGCTCTTGTGCTTGGTGGTGGTGGGGATTAGTTTGTATAATCATTCCATAGTTGTTTTTCTCTCATTCTGAGGTGAATTTTGAGAGCGAAGATGGAGAAAGTAAGATAGGCCTGCGTGGAAAGTGCTACCGTCTACTGTGGGCAGAGTAGTGGGCTGGTTTCAATTTATTTATTTTATTTTTTTCTTTGAAGGGTGAGGTCAAGTTTGAAATTGTTCAAGGTTGAGCCCTAATGACTGATGAACTTTGTGTCTCTGTTTATTATTTTGACACTCTTCTTCAGGAGAGATTTCGCCTCTTGCCTTTTAGAGGGCAGGATGTTACTTGCAAAAGGCAAGAGCTAAGCACTCCTTCCTTTTTTCTCTGTCCTTGACTGTCTCTTTTCTGTCATTTTTGCCCATTCCTCTGGAAGGGTGTTGGGCTATGTGGTGTTGCAGGTTACCTCTGTAGTGCCGTTTCTGGGTTCTTCCCCTCCCCTGGGTTGCAAAGGGGGGATAAAGTTGGTCCAAAAAGCACCTCACAAGAATAGATTGCTCATTTGAGAACACCCATTACCTGGATCCAGTCATCAGGTGACTTTTCCCTAAGACTTTCCATCTGTAGGCCACTGCCACCGCATCCAGCCATGGTGGGGACTGGATCAGGCAGTCTCACAGGTGACAGCCAGCCAGCCTGCCAGCGATCCACGCGCGCCTGCCTCTGCCCCGGCTCCGCCCCTACGAGCGCTGGCCAATGGCTGGTCTCTGGGGGCGGGGCGGTATGCGGCAGGGGCGGGGCGTCTGTAGCCAGGCGGCAGGGAAGGGGGCCTTTCGTGGGTGATGGGGGCGGCACGCTCCAGCCCTCCCCAGAAGCAGGGCGGGTGGAGTCCTCTGCCCTGAGCATTGGACAGGAGTTCGTCCTGGATGCAGGATTGCGCACCAAGGAGTGTAGGATGGTGGTGCTCGCTCTGGTGCTGGACTGGGTTCGGGACTGCACAGACAGCCGCCAGCCAGTTGCAGCCTGGGGTCCGGGTGGCAACGGCGCTGGCCCCCCCAGAGGAGGCTGTGGGCGGGCCACGGTCCTCCGGGAAGAATTGAACCCAGGTGACAGACGCCCACTAGCGGTGGACGTCACGAGAGGGCGCTGTGGGAAAGTGTGGACTTTGGTGAGCGGTGAGCAGTCTGAGCAGGGCGGCTGTGGCAGCCGCGGTCCAGGGATACTCAAGGACGGATTTTACTTTTCCTTCTTGGTTTTCAGGTCTTCACATCCGTCTTTCCCACTGGATATTTTTTGGAAGTTTGGTGGCATCTCCTGAAATTTCATTCTGATTAGTACCTAGGTAAAGAAACTAAAACCCTGTATTCCCTATTTACTTTTTCTTAACACACTTCACCTCATCTAGACCTTGGTTGTTTATTATTTTGGGCAGGGAGGGGGCCCTAAAGGTGCAGGGACACCCTCCTTGACTTTCTTGTGAGTGCCTCCTCTGTTGCATCTGTATCCCCCCCCACTTCTCTGTCCTTCCCTTGTTACTTGTCCCTTCTGTTTTCATTCTCCTTTTCCCAACCATGGCCCTAGGGCAAGTCGTGTGGTTGCAGAATTGAAATTGATAAGCTGCTACAAGGAGAGCATGACCCTGTGAGTTGGTTGCCCTGCATGCCCCAGGACCCTGTTAGTGATCAAAATCTGGTGTTCCAGAGGCTGCCCGGCTTCTGTGGAAACCAGGTGGACCAGGACTGTCCTTATCTTTCAGGTGCTGGGTTTATCTCACTTTTTCATTATTATCCCTCTCAAAGACCAAGGACTGGTTCCACACTGAATCTTTTGGATTTTTGAATTCACTGAGTTCTTTGGATCTTCTGGAAGAAGGGAGGAGTGTTAGGTGTTTTGTGAACATCCCAAGACTGTTTCAGAACAGCAGGCAGCTTTTTGTTCTATGTTTGCCTTTTCCTTGGTAGGTTAACTTCACCTCCTTATTGAGTTTGGGAGTAGGCGTCTCTATCTTCATGAAAAAGAATTCAAAATTAGATGTGAAGGTGAGTATTTAGGATGAGTAAATAAGTCACAGCACATTATAGATGTGTGTCTCAGAGATTTAGATCCTTTTTTTCCCCAGTGATTTCTTTAGGCAGTTTCCCAGAAATACCTACTTAGAAATGCTTCCTTACTGTTAAGAACTGTGTAAGTGAGGAACTGTGACACTTAAGCCTCATTAGGTTTACAATACATATAGCTCTGGTATCATGATTTTGATAAGACTTTTAAGAGTGAATTTGAAGAAAATAAGATAGGCCCAGGTAGAAATGTTTCAGTCCAAGTTGGCAGGATATCCAACTTTGGCTGAGATGAAGAAGTCACTATTCAGTGAAGGTATGGTCACTCCAGCTCCCTCCACCTCCCTAAAATAGAATAATCTCTCAATTGTCATCACCTTCACCTCCCACCTGTAAAAGCCCTTGACCTAGGAAAGTGGGCTTTTAAAAGTGTTCTTGGTCCCAGCGGGTTAGAATTACCATTGAACAAAGATGACCCAGAAAGTATCCTGGAAGGATTTTGATTCCTCTCCATGGTAATTTATTCAGCATTCACTCTGAAAATTTAGTAGGCTCTCACATTATGCTAGACAGAGTCTCTGTAGAACCTTTCCGTTTATTGAGTGGCAGTATACAATAACAACAACCACAAAAAAATAGAGCACAAGGCATAATATGGGTTACCTGAGAGAAGTATGAGCAGTGCCCTATGGAAAAATACAGGGATAATTATTTTCAGTGGAGGAAATGAAAGGGCATTTTGGAAGAAGTTGTGTTTTTGTGTGAACTTGAAGGTAAAGAATAAGTTTAATAAGCACAGAAGGTAAAGGGTCTTTCCTGTGCAGAATTTCTGGATATCTCTAATGTATACCAGGATGTCACTGATCCAGCTTAGATGTTTCTGCTTTGAAGCTTTGAAGGCTATTTTATTTGCTGTTTGTTTTTAATTTCCCATTCATTTTCAGCATGGTGATGAGCCACACACATAAAGACACATTCATGTGTGTAAAGAGACAAGGGGGTTTAAGAAGGTTAGGAGCACATTCTGGTCTTTTTGTGGAAGTGCTTTATTTATTGTCTTTACTATTATGATGATAAGTAAATGAGCCACCTTGTTCATATAGCAGATATTCAGCAATAATGCCTCCCTAGATAAGAATTTTATTTTTCTTGAGGAATGTTTCAGGGTGTGTTGCTGAGAGTTTTCAAATGTCATAGTCTTCCTTTTTATATTTTTTGTGGTGCTGCAGATTGAACCAGGGCTTCAAGCATGCTAGGCAAGCACTCTACCACTGAACTACACTCTCAGCCCTACAGTCTTCCTTTTTTTTTTAATTTAAAAAAATAATTATTTTTTAGTTGTAGTTGGACACAGTACCTTTATATTATTCATTTTTATGTGGTGCTGAGGATTGAACCCAGGGTCTTGCACGTGCTAGACAAGCACTCTACTGCTGAGCCACAGCCCCAGCCTCCCCACAGTCTTCCTCTTAAAGGAAGAGGTAGGAGCTAATTAACATTTTTTTTTAGAAGTGTTAGGGAAGGGTAGGTTCAGTTTTAACTTCAGGCAGTATTCAGACAGAATCTCCCATAATTTTACTTATAATTTTTTAATCTAATATTCATTGAGTACCACCACGATGTCACATTTATGCTTAGCGTGTTAGAATTATGTATAACTGGCTGGCTTCCACAGGACATTCAGGGGACTCTAGGATTGATAGAGCCCTGAGTCACATATGTACTTTACTGGAGAGAAATGGGAAGGAGAGTGACGGAGCTTATGGGGATGATCTTGAGATAGCCCAGAGTAGATCTGAAGGTAGACTAAAAAAACAAAAACAATTTTTTATTATGGAAAATTTCAAACATGCATGAAGTAGGCCAAACAGTATAATGAACTCTGTATACAACCTCAGTTTCA
Source organism: Urocitellus parryii (assembly GCF_045843805.1). NCBI lineage: Eukaryota > Metazoa > Chordata > Mammalia > Rodentia > Sciuridae > Urocitellus > Urocitellus parryii. Next base: position 84,019,614 of record NC_135541.1, on the reverse strand, counting down.
AAAATTATCAACTCATGAACAGTCTTTTACTTATACTACCATTATAGATAAACCTCCATTATTTTGAAGCAAATCCCAGACGTCATCATATTTTACCCATAAAAATTTCAGAGTGTATTTCCCAAAACGAAGTTTTTAAATTAAATATAATATCAACAACATCCAATATTCAGTCATTGTTCAGTCAAATTGAATTATAAATCATTTTTTTATAAGCAGGCTGTTTGGATCAAGATCCAGATAAGTTCCACATATTATAATTGATATGATATAGACATGTAGAAATAAACATATGATTTATTGATGTATAATTTACACATAATATACACTCTCTCTAAGGATACACTTTGCATTTTTACAAATGTAATCATCATCATAATCAAAATATAGAATATTTTCATTACTTTAAAAAGTTCTTTAATGCTCATCTTCAATTCCTCCCACACCTATGTACCATCCTGTACCTTGGCAATCAATTATATACTTCATTATAATTAATTAATTAACTAATTATTTTAGTTGTTGATAGACATTTATTTTATTTATTTTTATGCAGTGCTGAGAAATGAACCCTGTGCCTCACATATGCCAGGCAAGTTCGCTACCACTGAGCCACAGCCCCTGCCCCTACTTTTTATCACTAAACATTAGCTTTCATATTTGCTAGTATATCATGTACTTGCAATAATACTGTTACATATAAGTATTTTTTGGGGTGGAGAGGAATGACTTTGATTTAGCATAATGCTTTTGTGACTCATCAATGGTTTCTTACTGTGTAATGGATATTTATTGTTAAGTATAAAATAATGAGTAATAAAGTGAGCTATGTAATGGACTTCTTATTGTGTAATGGATATTTATTGTTAAGTAAGACTATACCACAGTTTGTTTATCCAATCAGGGATGCTGGGTTGTTTATAGTTTTTGACATGAAAAATATTCCTGTGAACAATTTTGAACAAGTTTTGGAGGGAGTGTATATTTTCATTTCTTTTGTGTATACAAAATAACAAGATTGCTGGGTTGTATGTTAAATGAATATTTGAGTGTTTAAGAAACTGTCAGGGACCTAGTGATGTAGCTCAGTAGTAGAATTTTCCTAGTGTGCACAAGGTCACCAGGATTGGATCCCAGTATAAAAAAAGAAAAGAAATGAAACTGTCAAATTGTTTTCCAAAGGTTTTGTGGACCTTGTAGAACAGTGTTGTAGTACAGTTATAATAGTTGTTCATCTTTATTAACATTTAGTATTTCAGTCTAGCTGAAATTAAAATTTCTTGTGAAAATTTAGTGGTCTTTCAGTTTAAATTTGTAGTTCCCTAATTTAGTGGTCTTTCAGTTTAAATTTGTAGTTCCCTAATACTAATGATGTTAAGCATTGTTTCATATGTATTTCTCAGTGTGTATCATCTTTTATGATGTGTTTGTTCACTTTATTATTCATTATTTTATTTATTTATTTGCTTTCTTATCATTGATTTGTAAGAGATTCTGAAGTAATTTAGATACAAACCCATTGCCAAATATATTCTCTCATTTTTTGGCTGTCATTTCATATCTTAACAATGTCTTTCAAAAAGTAGAAGTTTTAAATTTTGTCTGTTTGCCAATGTTTTCTTATATGATTCTTGTTTTTTTTGCCACTGAGAAATCATTCCCTGCATTATTTACTGTGTTTTCTTTTAGAAAAAGATTCTCTTTTTCTTAGAGAACCAGATAGTAAATATTTTATTTTAGGCTTGCAGGCCACATACTGCCTCAACTTACTCAACTCTGCTGTTGTAGCTTAAAAGCGATTATATACAATACATAAACATGTTCCTAAAACATCCTTTGTTTATAAAAATGTAAGGGTTATGTCCTTCATAACCCTGAATTCAAAGACTGATAGTGTTAGGTTGTATGTTTAGTTGTGTGGTACCTGTTAAGTTAATTTTAGAGTTGACTGAAATAAGGGTTGAGGTTCATCCCATCCCCCACAATATATTATTTCAGTACCATTTATTGAAAGACCACAGAATTACTTTGGCACTCTTGTCGGAAAATAGATTGACTAAATACATGAGTGTCTACTTTTGAATTCTATTTTATTCTGTTGATGTGCATGTCTCTTCCTCTCTCCACACTCCCCCTTTTTTTTTGTGGTGCTGGGGATTGAACCCAGGTCCTTGTGCATGTGAGGTAAGTACTCCACCAGCTGAGCTATATCCCCAGGCCTCTTCCTCTCTTCCTATGCTAATATCTTGCACTGTCTTGATTCTTGTAGCTCTATAGTAAATCTTAAAGTCAATCAGTCTAGATTCTCCAGCTTTGTTCTTTTTCAGAATTTCTTTGGCTATTCCATATCTTTAACATTTTCATATAAATTTTAGAATCAGCTTGTTAATTTCTGCATAAAAACCTGCAGGGATCTTGGAATTGCCTGAAACTGTATATCATTTTGAGAGAAAAAATTTTTTAGAGTATTGAGTTTTGCAATTCTATTAATGTGGCATACCTGTCAGTTTATTCAGTTCTTTCATTTCTTGCAGTAGTGTTTTATAACTTTTAATTTGGGATCTTACACATGCTTTATTCAACTTATCTCTAAGAATATCTTGTTTTTTGATGGTATTATAAATGGTTTTTAAAATTTTGTAGTTCAATTATTTGTTGTTAATATATTGTAGTGTATTGACTTGTATTCTGTGACCTTGCTATATTCATTTATTGGATGTAGTAGCTTATTTATGAGTTCCTCAAGACTTTTTTTTAGGAATACAGACATGTCATCTCATTAAAATGCTTTCTCCCTTTTCAGTCTGAATGCATTTTATTTTCAATCTACTATACTGGCTAAGCCCTTCAGTAACAATATTGATCCAGATTCCTAAGGGAAAGCATTATCTGTCACCATTATGATGAATAGGTCTTAGTTTTAAAAAAATTTTTTATAAATGCCTTTTGTGAGGTAGAAGAATTTCCATTCTGTTCTGACTTGCTGACTTTATCATGAAAGGGCCTGGAATCCTGTTAGATATTTTTTCTGTGTCTTTTGAAATGGTCAGATAGTTTTTCTCTAGTGAATGTTAAACTTTTGCATCCTGGGACAAAGCCTTCTTGGCCATGGTGTTGTTGGGTTTAATTTGCTAATACTGCATTGAGGAACTTGGGCTCAGTTTTCTTGTAGTAATGTCTTTGTCTGGCTTTGGTATCTTTTCAGTTTTAAACATGAAAAGAAGTAGAATAATAAAATTAAAACATGAATCATAATATTGATTAGAGGTAGAATACAATCTGTTTTAGTACAGAGAGAGAGAGAAAGAGAGAGAGAGAGAGAGAGAGAGAGAGAGAGAGAGAACAGATTTTGCTGTCTTATTTAAAAATTCTCAAGTTTTTTTTTTTTTTTTTTTTTTTACAATTTTGGGTTACTAATTTGACACAGTTACTTCAGGTCTTCTGATAGGTGAGGTGTTTTATTTCAAACTTGTCTTATGTCTTTAACTTTTGTAACATCTTTACCAATAACAATGACCAGTTGCCTAATTTTACTAAATTTAAAAGCTGCCAGAGGTAAACAATGACTTTGATTAAGTAAACTGCAAAAGTGATAAGATTTGTTGGGTTAATCGCTCTTCAGTTAGTGATTTACACAAGAGCTGCCCAAATAAGGCACTTGAATTTTTTGTCAATTGTTTATTTCTGTTGATGGCAAAAATTAGGTGTAATAATAGTGCTAAAACATGATCCGAGGTTCATTTTAGAAATTACATATTTAAGGATTAACATTAGATAGGCTTGAAACTAGTTTAAGTGTAGAAAATCTATTTTAAATAACTTTGAATTAACAAAAGAATATTGAATAAAGGAACTTTAAAAGCTATTAAAAAGTATTGGGGGGGGTGCTGGGGTTAATGCTCAGTGGCAGAGCACTTGCCTCGCACATGTGAGACACTGGGTTTGATCTTCAGCACCACATAAAAATAAACAAACAAAATAAAGATATTGGGTCACCATATTTACAAGGAACATAATAGAAATACAACTTTTATTTATTTTTTTGGTAATTTTGCCTTCACTTGGCTTCATTTACTTTTTTTTTTAAGAAAGATAACATTTTAGAGATAGATTTTTTAAAAAGTTTTCTCTTTGAAATATTGCAAAAATCCAGAGTTATTTTTGTTTCTGTAAAAGTCGGTTCTAACTATATTAATTTATGTTCACTGTTTCTGCAAATTCATGATTCATTCTGCAAATAGTTTTGAGTAGTTCATTCTTTCTTTGTAAAGCACTGTGCTGTGAGCAGAGAACAAATGATTAACAACCAAGACAAGGTCTTAATTTCTTTAAGATTCTAGTCTAAATGGTAAGATTGAATTATCTATTTGGACTGTGGTAAGTGCAGTGATGAACAGTGTAGGATGCTGTAGAGCATTGCTAGGGGTTCTGTTCTAGTTTGGTGATGGTGGTTATGGGACCATGGGAGTAGTGCAGGAGAGTTTCTCTGAGGAAGTGATCTTGGAGTGAGATTAGAGTCAGTGATTGAAGAAGAAGGAATATTGCAGGCAAGTGGATCTGCATGTAGACTGGACCCCCAGTTGAACAATAGGTGTTTTTCAAGCTATAGTGTCATGACCCTATTGCATGTATGAAGCCAATTTAGTAACTTGAAATCAGCATTTATAAAAATGAAATTGAATAGAATGAAAAAATTCTGAGTACATCTTCTGGATCCTTAGCTAGAATCTGTATTACGAAAGATTCTTACACATACCACACACCAACATTACATACTAATATATATATATATTAATAGTCATGATGTAAAACTGTTTCATACTGTGGGTTAAAGTAAACAGATACTGTTAGAAGAATGAAAAGGAGGTGTATGTGGCAGGAATGTTTAGAGCCCAGGAGTGTGATGGTACTGCAGAGGCAGGCAAAAGCCATGTGTCTCAGTCTCACCGAGCATAACATTTTTCCTTTGGAAGGGTTTAAGCAGAGAAATGACACCATTTTGAAATGGTCACATAGTTTTTCTCTAGTGAATGTTAAACTAAGTTTGCATCCTGAGACAAAGCCTTCTTGGCCATGGTATTGTTGGGTTTAATTTGCTAATACTGTATTGAAGAATTTGGGCTCAGTTTTCTTGTAATGTGTTTGTCTGGCTTTGTATTTTTTTTGTTTGGTATCTTTTATGTTTGAAAAGTTTACTTACTACATTTATAATGGGACAAGAATGGTTGTGGAATGATCAATAGGAAATTAGTGCAGTAGCTCAGGCAAGAAATGACAATTCACTAGTGTGGGAGAGGCAGAAATAGAAGTGGACAGACTAGAGAACTGTAATCACAGGGATAAACCAAATCTGTGGAATTGGGCATGGTGTAATAGTACATGATACAGTAATGTATCTTACAATGATTAAAACATTGCATAAAACTTTCTACTGTTAATTCATAGGAGTCCTTTGTCATTTTACATTTTGAAAGTATCCAAATATTTAAGACAAAATATTTGAAAAATCTTTTAATGATCATGCTTGTGCTAATTCCTCAAGTTGTTTCCTTTTTTATTTTAAGAAATTTCTAAAAATTGGGTCTTTTAATTCTGGAAAGTTAAAATAAGGATGAAAAAGAAACTAAGATTCTCTTGAGTCCCAGTGGGCCAGGAATAGGTATTTTAACATAAAAGTTTCTAAATTTTGTGATCCCTTTTAATCTTCACACAAACATGAGAGTAAATTGTGTAAGTCACACATTTAGAAAATATTAAAGCCAGGATTCAAATCTAACTTTTTAAAAATTCCAAAACATTGTCTTTAACATCCTTAAATTACCAGAAGTATTACTCTGATAATATGACATTTATTTGTTTAGTCAGGATACATCAGATTAAGGGGCATCCTTAGAACTTGCTTTCAACAAAAATGTTCTTTATGAAACTTAATAACCCAGAATGTCAGTGTGTGTGTGTGTGTGTGTGTGTGTGTGTGTGTATCTCACTAGAGAAAATAACTGTAATTCAACTACTTTTATGTGCTCAAGGTATACTTCTATACTACTGTCTCATTTAATTCTGTAAAATAAGCTCCTCAGGTAGGTGTCGTCAGGATGTTTTTCTGATTTTATAAATAAGCATACTAAAGTGAAGAGATGATTAACAGCTTCTGAGGTCATATAGTAAATGATGGAGGAGGATTTTAAACAACTTTTACAATTGAAAAATGTTCTATACCTTAGGAATTTAGAGAAAGTTAAGGCAGATCTAGATTTAACTCAAAGTTCATCATTTAGCAGTTGAGAGCATAGACATATTTTTAAACCTCTAAACCCAGGTTCCTCATTTGTGAAATGAAAAGAATGATAGTTTGCATATTGGGCATTGTCAGGATTATAAATACTTAATAAATGGAACCCACAATTCATAGTACAGTGTTTTATTCGTTTGTTTTTAAAAATTAAAAATAGAATACTAAGGTAGACTGTGGGCAATTTGTGAAAACCTGATATGTTTCCCTGGCTGATGTAGTATTTGTGTTTCATTCTTTTTTGTTTTTGTTTCTTGCCCCATTAAGGATTTCAGTTTTTCTGACTTTTAAATAAGAGGATGATTGCTCACAGAAAGAAGAAGGCAAATAAAAAGTCTGTTTCAGCATCAGGCCAACTTTCTGCTGATAAGTCCATAAGTTCCAACTTAGCATCAAGGAAGGACTACATCAAGGAGGTGTTGAATGATATCAGCGAGGTCACCCACATGTTACAATATTTCAAGGAAGCTATTCTTTCTGGTTTGTTCACTGTTTTCTCTTAGCATACTTACTGGATAGGTTGTAAAATTTTAAATGCTAGCCTCTCTACAGATAAGTGTGTACACAATGGTAAAATTGTTCTGTTTCAGTTATTTTATGGTTAGTTTTTTACCTATGTGTTTGATGTTTACAATGTAAACCATTTTATAGTTAAATAATTGTGCAGTTGGGGCATGATATTGGCTAAACTATATTGTTATATTGTGTGTATGTATGAATATGTAAAAACAAAGCCCACCATAATGTACAACTGTAATGCACCAATAAGAATAATGGGGGAAAATGAATAAAAGCAAAATAAAAATTAAAAAATAAATAATAGTGCACTATAAAATAAAAAATTGGTAAGGGTGGGGAAACAAGAGTACCAAAAAGAAAAAGAAGTCTTTGGTTCCTCTCAGTTTGGTTCAGGATAATTTGAGATCATTGGAATCTAAACCTTCTTGTTAAAGGCAATACAGCACATTGATTGGTCTTTAGTAAGCAAACTAATGTTTATAATGTAGATTGTCGATGCTTTGATCTTAATTCAGCTTTCCATATCGTTGTCGAATTTAAACTGACTGTACTAGAATGAATTTTATTCCCCAATATTCAAACTTAATTCTGTTTTGCTGATTTGTAACCTCTTCTTAAATTAAGGACTAATCACAGAATTTGTCTAGTTAGAAATAGATAATAGGATTTGGTTATCCTGAAGTAAAGAGTTATGTGTTCCCTGACTTAATCGTAGTACCTAAGTCTTTTAGTGTTTCTTTAATGTCCCAATTTGATATCAGTGATAATACATAGTTGAGAGAGCTCCTGAACTTTTGTGATAAGTAGCAGTTCATTTTCATATTCATAATGTATGTTATATGAAGTGAAGATTACTCTTCACTTTCATTGTATTTATATGAGACTTCATGGGCCTTCATAGAAATTTGTGAGATTTCAACAAATCATTCATATATATAATATATATTTTCTTAATGTATATATATCTTTCTTTCTCTCTATCTCTATCTCTTTGGTTATTTTCTGGTATGCATTTTGAAAACCAGAATCTAAAACCACATTTCATGCTTATACTAAATTTCAGGGTTTATTTCTAACCTAATTATAATGTTTAAGTTGAAATTCCTGAAATAAGTGAACTAGAATTGAAGCCTCCAAAAAAGAAAAAATGATTATTTTTTTCTGGCATTGAGGCTTAAACCCAGGATATCATGCATGCAAGGTGAGTACTCTACTACTGAACAACCTCCCCAGTCCCAAAGCCTCAAAATTTTAGTGTTTGAATTTTCATTACAGCAGCAATCATATGTTACTCTTTTGAGAGTACATTAAAAAATATGTATATAATTTATATAATATATATATATACAATTATGTGTGATGTGTGTGTATAAATATATGTATATATATGTACATATATATAAATATATGTATATATATATATGTATATACACACACATACATACACACACACACATATATGTAAAATATGATTTTGGGGAGGGATTCCAGAGATTGAATCTGGGGCACTTAACCACTGAGCCACATTCCCAGTCCCCCCACCCTTTTTTCTTTTGTTACTTATTTTGAGAGAGGATCTTACTAAATTGCTTAGGGCCTTGCTAAGTTGCTAAGGCTGCCTTTGAACTTGAGATCCTGGTGCCTGGGCTCCTTGGGTATTACAGGCATGCCACCACATCTGGCTCCCGACTGTAAATATTATCAGAAGGAGGTTGCTCACACTCTTGTTAATTTCAACAGGTTGATTTTGAAGTCTAAAATGGATGATTAAATTGTGGTAAAGAGGGCTGGGGTTGTGGCTTAGTGGTAGAATCCTCTCCTTGCATGTGTGAAGCACTTGGTTGGATCCTCAGCACCACATAAAAATAAATAAATTAAATAAAGGTATCATGTTCATCTACAACTAAAAAAAAATTGTGGTAAAAATAACTTGTTATGGGGGCTGGAGTTGTGGCTCAGCGGTGGAATGCCTGGGTTTGATCCTCTGTACCATATAAAAATAAATAAATAAAATAAGGGTATTTTATTGTATGTATGTAGTTGTGTCCAACTACAATTAAAAAAAAGTTAATAAAAATCACAAGCTTTATAATAAAAATAAGATAACTTGTTATGGAAAATATCCTAAATATATTAAGTATTATACTGGTAACAAATTCCTTAGTATGATGACACATCTGCCATTTATTCAAAGGAGTATAATTTTGTAATAAAGATTTCTTCTTAACTGGCTTAATCATTTAAAATTTATTTTTAAGTTTGCCTATAGTAAATTTTGTTCTCTTTGATGTACATTTTATTACTGGGTTAATTTTTGAGGTGAAATTTAAAATAATGTATTCAATGACAAATAATTTACCTCAATTTAGGGTAAAACATGATGTTACTTAATATATTAATGGAAGTACATTTTTAATAATATAAATAGGATTTTTAGTTAGAATTTCTGTTTGTTGTTTTTTTCCTTAGGAATTTTATACCTTTTAACATCTTCATCTTACATAGGTATCCCTTGTTTCACAGATTTTAAATGGTGGTAATTTAAAACAAGTTGAACCACTCCTTATTGGCAAAAAAATTTTGAGTTTTAATTTTTGAGTAGACAATTCAGAGAATAGGAAAGAACTGAGGATAAGAAGCTGATCCTCAGTGAGTAAAGAGAAAAATGGTAATAAGATACAGAAGGCGACCACCCTTCAGATAAAAGGATATACAGGGGAAAAAATTTATTCACTGAGATTTAAGTTTAAAAATTTGTATGGACATTATCCTTTTAATAATAAGCATTCCAGTACTTAAATAACAGATGTGTCATCAGTAATTAAAAAGCTTTTAAATTAATTTTTAAAAACCATGGAAAACAATTTTTTGATAACCAATTCTCATACTAATGAGATTGATTTTAATGCTTGATTTATCAATCAGGTTTTAAAAGATACATGTATACCACGTCAGAATGAGTTTTGAATTTTGTAAGAATTTGTTTGTAAGAATTTGTAAGAATGAGTTTTGAATTTTGTAAGAATTTGGAAAATTGTTGCCAAATCTGAAAATTACTATTTAATTAATTTGGCTAGAACCTTTTTGTTTTTGTTTTCCTTAAGTGAGGAAGTATATACAAACATAAATGAACCCCATTATAAAAGATCAGGAGATTGCTATATAATAATATGCTTGTGTTTAAGTTTGAGCATGATTTTCAGCTTCTTAGAGTATCAGATTATTTCTTATTTACTTAATAGAGTTATTATAAGATATAATCTTCAGGCAAACAGTTAAAATGTTTAAAATGCTGTAACTCTTTGAGGTAGTATTAATTACATACATTTCTATAGACGTGGACCATGTGTACTGGGAACTATTCCTGGACTTCTGTAGTTACCACTATAGCAATAAACAGTGGCCAGAAAGCAAAGAGCTGTTTCACTGTTCTCTTGGTGTGAAGGAACCTTGTCAGTATTTTGCCAGAGACGCTGTCAGTACTTTGTCTTTTGCCTTCAAAATTCTGGCACTGTTTATTACCTTTTAATTCACATCTGTTAGCCATTAAAAAAACTGAAAAGTTAACCTTTAAGAATAAAAAATGTGGATAGACAAATCACCTTTTGGTCTAATCAGAATACCCCTTTTTAATGTATACTTTAGTTGTAATGAGGCAGTAATACTCAAATTCACTTGACTTTGCCTTAGGTGTTTAATCCTACTGTTGAGGATAGACTTATAAGTAGCTTTGTGATTGGTTTATGGTCATATTTTCATTTACCCAAATGAGTTGTAAAAATGATCATTCCAGACCCCAAATTCTAAAATGCAAAGCTTTTTTTTGAGTACCATGGCAATAGAAAAAAAAATGTTTCCAATTTTAGAGCATTTGGATTTTCAGATTAGGAATGCTGAACTGGTGAAGTCTATGCAAGTATTCTAAAACCTGAAAAATTCCAAAATCTAAAATATTTCTGGTTCCAAACATTTTGGGGATACTCAAGCTCTACATTTGTACATGGTGTTTTCCAATTTACAGAATACCTGCATATGCAAAGAAATTTATTCATTTAGTACCCATAAAGGCAAGTACTTTTAGCCATATTTTACCAATAAGATGTATGTATAACTAAGATTGTATGATCTTTGTCAGCTTTTTATTGCTGATAAATAATGACCTTATTTGGGGCCCCAGAAGTCATTAATACAGAATGGTACTAGAATACCGGGTATTTGCCCACGATGCCGTAGAGGGAGACATTGGGCTAATGAATGCCGCAGTCTGGCTGGGCACAATTCAGGAGCCACTTGTCAAAAGAAACAAACTTTATTTTTAAAACTACAAATGCCAAACAAAACAGCTCCTCAGGAAAAACCCTCAGAGCCCAACTGCCACCACCGGCTTCCACAAGCCTCTCCCACACACCAACAACCACCTCCCACAATCCTCCTGCTCTTGAGGCCGATTGGCTAGGTCGCGTGGGCGGAGCCAAAGAAGTCCCCCAATGAGCAGTTCCGTAGTCTGAAGGGCAGGGAAACAGCCCAATGAACATGACCGCAGAGGAGCCAATCAGCTAGATGTTGCTGGGGCCGCTGTGAGCCAATCATCAGCTGGCAGTCTGAAGGGCAGGGAAACAGCCCAATGAACATCACCACAGAGGAGCCAATCAGCTAGATGTTGCTGGGGCCACTGTGAGCCAATCATCAGCCGGCAGCTGGGAGTTTGCTGGCAGCTGGAAGTTTTCTGGGGCCCCTTTGGCTGTGGCTCTCAACAATTAATACAGAATGGTACATTCTTTCTAGCCTATTGCACTTGCCTTACTTGGCAGGCACTCTATAAAAGCACTGCTCAGTTTTCATTTTTCACTAGCCAATTCTGTACTCTCTGGGGATTGTCTAAATTTGCACTGTCCGTCTGATATGGTAGCCATTAGATATACATGACTGTTTAAAGTAAAAACTTCACTCCTCAGTTGCAGTAGCCACCTTTTACATGCTCAGTAGTACATGTTTCTAGTGGTTACCATATCAGAGTAAAGATACAGAAAATTTCCATTATTTCCGAAAATTCTGTTGGATAGTATTGATGGAGACATTTGGTCTTCATAATTATTGAGACTACTGAGATGAGTTCTTGCACTGTAAATATTCGTTTTATTTCTATAGCATTTTTTAAAACCTAGAAAAGTTGTTTGATAACAATAAGCAAATGTTTAAGTTTTTTTTCCCAATAGAAACAGAAGTCCATTTAAAATCCCCCCCCTTTTTTTTGAGTTGTTCCTGGAGTGTATCAATTTTATTCCCTTCTTGATTTGTACCATCAGGTAGTTTTCTAGCTAGGTCATGTAGTGATTTAGTGGCAGTAAAGGATGGCAGAAAAAAACTCTCCCAGAGAATCGTATCATCCAGGTTCTAGACCTAGTTCTGCTACTGCTTTGGAATATGTCTTAAGTCATATAATCATTTCTTAAGAATGAGTTACTTGGTTAAGGTTCTGTCAGTCTTATGAGTTTGTGAATCAGAATTTGACTCAAGTTGGAGATTATACATCATTTTGAATACTTTTCAGTTTGAAGCTGAAAAACACAGCCAAATACTTATTTTCAAATTATAAAATACATATCATAGGGTATCCCCTCTTCTCCCCAGGCTCTAGAATGTTTTCATGACTTTTGTGGTGATAAATTTTCACAATAGCTATCTATGAGAGATCTGAAGACTTATGAAATCACTTCATTCTTATTTCAATAGGATAAGTAGTTTGGTGATTCTCTTTCTACTGCTTAGGTGCAGGGTGAGATTACCCTAAAGTCTTAAACATGTAGCAGATATAGAATTTGAAGTTTTATATCTCATCCAGTGTCATTAAGGTACATTATGAATAATTACAGGGATAAAATTACATCTTATATTAAATCACTAGAGGTATTAACTTATGCATATATACTTTGTTTTTAATTATAATACTGTGGATTCATATATGTGCAGTATGAATAGTAGTTCAGGGTTATGGTTGTTCCCTGAGGAAAAATGTCTTCTGAATTTCAAATAATAGATTTATAAATGTTCTTCTAGCTTATTCAGTAGTTTAAAAGTATACCTTTGTGACATATCTTCCCATTTCCAGGTAAAGTATAAATTAAGGAAGTTCAAAATCTGTGTATTTTAAAGATGTAAGTCTTTTAAATTAGGCTTGAAGGAATAGTGCAAAATAGCTCATTTCTTTTTTCTTTTTTTTTCTCTTTTTTTTTTACTACTCGGTGCTTGGAAGTGTTAAGTGCCATTATAAAATATTAGAAGGAGGAACACCAGTCTAATATTTCTTATAGGTTTTTTTGTTTTGATTATGTAATGCTATTGTACAATGGATTTTAGTGAAAGTTTACTATTTTAATTATGGTGCCTTATTTTTCTGTTGTTTGTTTTTTGGTTTGTCTTGTAAATAGGCAAGAAAGAGAAAAATTCATCATCAGTCTCAGATAAACTAGTTAAGTTCATGGATTTTTAAAAGTGCTTTATAATTTTAAGAAGCTTATTTTGTAAAACCATAACTGATCTTATAAGTGATAGCTTCTGATAAATTCTAGATCCTAGATTTTATAGAACTGTAGTGGAAAGAAGTTATGTTAACTTTCTAAGGCAAATTTTATTAAATAGTAGGAGTGAAATGAAAAGCTTAATGCCATTAAATGTTCTGTTGTGAAAGATTCTGCATAAATTTGCACTTTCAATTACTTGTCTTGAGATTAACTAAGTCCATCCCCATTAACCCCAGGGTGAATATACAGTAAGTTAGGTAAATTTTTTTCCCAGGAAAATTTCAGTGTTAATTTTACCTCACTGATATTCTTAATTTAGTCTCATAGTGTGCCACAAATTTTGTGGGAATTTCAAAAACTTAAGTTGCTAGCCCCATGTGTTGTGCTGTCTTCTAGAAGTCATCCTCTTTAGAAGTGATTTCTAACAGGTATCACTTAGCAGAAATGAATGTGAATGTTAATAGGTTATGACCTAGAGACAAAAAGAAGTGAAATGAATCTTTGAGGAATGAAGTATGAAATACGGGTAGCTCATTTAGTACACCTCTACCAGTTCTTAGGGATTGTAGTCCTCTTCTGTGCGTGCCTGGAATGGTTTTCATAATTTAATAATATATATAGTAACAACTGGCATAGTTGTGGAAGTTAAATCAAATATTGTGGGATATGTCATTAAGCTTTAACTTCTTTAACCACGTGGCAAGGTATTATACTAGGAATATAAACTTTAGAGTCAGAAAACCTGAGGTTGGAATCCTTATTTTCCTACTTGCTAGTTAGCTCTAACCTTTGTGCCTGGGTTTCTACAACTGTTAAAAGGAGATAACAGTTATGTACATCACTGGATTTTTGTGGCAATAAATGAGTTTAGAGCAAGTGTTTTAAAATGTCACCAGTTGTTGTTTTTACAGTCCGTAGGTAACTGGATAAAGCTGCTATTCCTCAGGTTTCTTTTCCTATAAATTCAAAAATTATTATAGCAAAAAAATAGGAGTTTCCTAGTGATGAGTTCTGATGCTTTTTTCCTCCTTGTTCTTTTCATTCCTCTCCCCAGTTAGATTAAGCTGAATTAACAAGACTGATTTTAAAATTATTGTCAGTATTTTTTTAATAAAGGAAAACGTATTTTTAAATTTTATTTACTTTAATATTTCCACGAAATGTTTGCAATATAAACAATGTGGTATTGTGTTAATACATAAGAACCAGACAACAGAGTTGGCCGATCTGTTTTCACTTGATAAGCTGAATGAAGCAGAAAATAAATGGCTCAAATAGGCAAAACAATAATTAAAAGTCAGGTTACCATCTTACAGGGGCAGTAGATAAACATTGGGATACTTTTTTATTGTTCTAGATAATTGGTGTTAAGACTTTGGTTGAATTTTATTATATTCATATCTTTAATACCTTTGTAGTATTAATTAAGCTTTATTACATTTACAGTGTGGCCACTATGACTTTAAAAATTACCCTGTCTTAATTATAGAACAAAATTAAATACTATAAATTGACAGGTATAGAAGTATTTTTATAAAATATATGCTTAATGACTATTTTATTTCCAAGTAATTTATTTAGATTTCACATATAAAATGAAATTGGAACTTTAATGTACCTTTTTCATTAACTAAAACATTGAGATTTGCCTATAAATATGTTACTGAATATACCTGAGGCATATCTGTTTTCAGAGATACTTAGTTTGGATGGCTTACAGATTTACTAATAATAATCATTATTTGTATATTAAGACCATAAGCAATTCATTTCTATTAATTTATTTGATGTTCACAACATAAAGTAAAGCAAATATTCTTACCAATTCTCTCTTACTGATGATGACTAAGATCAGAGAAGCCAAGAGTTTTGCATATTGTCATTTCAAGGCACTAGTAGATCAAGGATTTCTTAGTTATTTTTAAGTTAGTTTTTTCTTAGTCAGTCAGTTATTTTTAGTGCAGTTATTTTTAAGTCTTTTGTCTTCTAACACACCAAGCAGTCACTTTATTCAGTATTGGGAAAGAACAGTTACTGCCTCTTGCTTTACTCAGTTGTGTGACTGTTTTATTTTATTTTATGGGGGCAGGGTAGGGAATATTTAGTGCTGATGAACAAGCTTTTTAAACTCCTTGAAACTTTTTAAAAGTTATATTAAAATTTAGAGCTTAATTTAGAGGCATTTTGCTTCATTGAAGAGAACTTAATTATAAGGGGAAAAGAATATTTGGTAAAACAGAACCTTTGTATTTAAAAAGAAATTTTATTTTTTTACTTTTTATGGCACAGATAGTTGAGGGCTTGCTAATTTATGAAGTCCCAGGTAAAGTATTACCAGGATATAGTGATATTCTAGTTATTGACTCTTCTGCCCAAATTTATAGGAAAGTTTATGACTATGTGATTAACATTTTATTTAGTTGACCTGTTCATTGTGGTTGATTTATATAGGCTTCAGAAATATGTTTAATCATAGGAATTGGAATTATTTATTTTATGATGTAATTTATTAGTCTTTCTGAAACATGTTTCTAAAAAAACTAAGTAACTGTGTTTTAGTAAATTGTTTTGGAACAAATTTAATATCTTTTAATGAAGACTTCTTGTAGGAAAAGGGGGGAGTAAGTATTTTTTGCTGACAGTTATTAGAGTATTTTGCAATTATTTTTAAAAAAACTTATAGCAGGGATACTCATACACTTGTTAAAAAAATTACTGAGAGTCCCAAAGAGTTTTCATTTGTGTATTTTGTATCTATTACATATTAGCTACTATACTGGACATTAAAACTGAGAAAATTTAAAAATATTTAATAATTTCAAAATATATAAAATATATTAATGTCTATATATTTGATTTCCTTTCTCTGAGAAGGTTAGAATTTATTACCCTGGTTTATTTAGACATTTAGGTCATTAGTATTTTGTAGTTCTTACTTAATATTATACTAATTTTGAGTATTGGTGGTGGTTATTGACAATCACTTAAAATCAATCTCTTTTGGCATGAGCCTTCAAAATAAAACAATATATTCTTGAGTATTCCTCAAGTATATTAATAACTGTTGATTTTATTGTCAATATTAGAAATGACTATTTTCTTTTTGAAGACTATTAATCAGCGTTGGGTCATTAAACAAAATAGATAATTTATAAAGAAAAGTTTATTTTGATTCATAGTCTATTATCAATTAACACCCCCACGGTTTGGGACCTGTGGAGAGGCAGCATATGATTGTGGGAGTACACGGTAGAACAAGTCAGGCTACAGAACAAAAGAGGAGAGGAGAAAGGGAATGGACTGGGATTCCCACAGTCTCCTTTAAGGACATATCTCCAGTGATGCAGGCCTTCCTTCTAAAGATTCCACCACCTTCCAGTAGTGCCATGCTGAGAACCAATATGGGCCTTTGGGGGGAGTATTTAGCACTACCATGGATTAGGTTTCAAAAAGAATCCAGTACAATTCTCTGTGATGATCATCACTCAACCTTGGTTTTGGTAAATAGTCAGAAATATCATAGACTAGCTTCCTAGTATAAAGAAGAGACTTGTCTGTGCAAAACTGGGATAACATTGAAAGTCTGGAGTGTTTTACAGATGTTTTTTTTTTTACTATCAAGTTGTATTATTTTCCCAAAAGTTTCTTTTATTTAAGTGCTGGATTCTGTTTCAGAGCCAAACTTTGTAACCTATATCTTCTGTTGCTTAAGATAATAGGAACTGCAAATGTTGGTAGAGGGCTTACTATGTTCCAGCCACTGTTCTAAGTGCTTTATGTGTTTTAACTCATTTACTTTAACAACTCTATGAAGTAACCCTCTTTGTCTCTCTCTCTCTCTCTCTCTCTCTCTCTCTCTCTCTCTCTCTCTTAAGTTGTGTATGGACTCAATTCCTTTATTTGTTTTTATGTGGTGCTAGGATGGAACCCAGTGCCTCACACTTGCAAAGCTAGTGTTCTACTGCTTAACCACAACTCCATCCCCTCACTGTCTTCTCTTTATAGGTGAGGAAAGTAGGCACAGAGAGATTAAGTAACTTGCCCAAGTTTCTCAGCCTTGGAGGAAGAATTTGAAGTCAGGGAATCTGGTTCCAAAGGCTGTACTTTTTAACCACTGTGCTATATTGGCTTAACTAAGTAAACTTAACACCCACAATTATCAAATAGTTGTTTTTTTAATTAATATAATTCATTAAGCTGCATATTCAAATTTACCCTAAGGATTAAAATTATAAATGATTTTTAAAAATTAGGTTTATGGGGAAAATTCCAGCTGTACATAAAATTCCTAAAATCTTTGACCAGCTTGTATTTCACTTTTAAAGCAGACTTCGTTTTTTTAGAACAGTTTTAGATACAGAAAAATTGAGAAAGTGTATGGAGTTCCTATATAAGCCTATGCCCAGTTTGCCTTATTTTTATAAGAATTAATGAACCAATATTTGACAGTAAACAAGAGTAATGCTACCTTATTATTGAGCAACAAAGTTTATAGTTTATTAAAATTTATAGATTTCCCCAAATGTCCTTTTTTTTGTCTTTTAGGAACCTATTACAGTACACTTAATTGTCATGTCTCCTTAGGTTCTCCTTGGCTCTTAAGTTTCTTGGACTTTCCTCATTTTTGGTGAGGAAAGATTCAAGGAGTACTGGCTAGATATTACGTCACATGCCCTTTGGTTAGAATTTTCTGATGTTCTCCTGATTAGACTTAGGTTGTAAAACAGTAGGGGAGAGATTACAGATGTAAAGTGTTTTTTTCATCACATCATCTCAAGGATGCTTGCTACTAACATGATTTGTCATTGTTGTTAACCTTGATCAATTGTCTTATGTGGTGTTCATCAACTCTTGCACAGTGAAATTACTGTTTTTATCCTCCCATGAATAGGGTACTCTTTGGAAGAAATCACTATGCATACCTCTCTGAGGGCAAAGTTATCTACATAAAGCATATAGTATTCTTTTACACAAGAGGTTTGTTTCTTCTCAATTTATTAATTTATTCAGTCATTTATGTCAATATGAATGTATGGATGTTTATTTTATACTATAGATATAAAGTCAATACTATTTGTTGCTCCAATTATCCCAGCTTTGGACAGAGGGAACCTTTTCAGTTGACTTTTATACACCTTTGAACATACCCTTCTAACTTAAAAAATTTTTTAATTGATGCATTATAACTATACATAATGGTGGGGATTCATTATGCCATATTTGTACATGCACATAACATCATTGACCACTCTTATTCTCCTGCACCCCTCTTTTCCTTCCCCTCCTCCTCCTGATCTGCTGACTCTACTAATCTTTTTTTAATTATTATTATTTCAATTAGTACATTATAAGCAGGATCCATTGTGGTATATTCATACATAGACATAGCATAATTTGATAGATTTTGTTCCCCTGATACTTCTCCATTCCCTCCCCTCCTTGTTCCCTCTTTATTCCTTTCTTTCTGGAACTACATGATGCTTTTGACTTCAGCTTGCATATTTTCTGCCCCTGCCCTACAATTAGTCATTTCTCCAAGGAGTTCTGATGCCTTTTATTGGAGAATGGTTTAGGAACCAAGACCTGTGTGCTAGGTATACTTGTTGCTACTGGTGTGTCACTTTTTAGACCCTTTTAGCTGACAGAAAAGAAATACATACGTCTATGCTGATCCATGTGTTTATACACACATATCCATAAATATTTCTATATGTAACCATTTATATCAAATCGAATATCAGTTTTTACTGAAGTTTCCAACTTTGATCCATCACTACTTGGATTATTATAATCTCCTATTTATTTTATTTCTAAATTTCACTCTAATAGTGAGATGTCTGGCTTCCACCATGTTATCCATTTATTCACTTGTTCAGTTCCAGTGTACATCTATAATGGTGTCAGTTGTAAACCAATTGGAGTACAGAACTCAAGAGTATTTCCTTTGCCTTTAGTCTTACTCATTTAGTCTACTTTCCAGAGTTAATTAAACCAGCACTAAATCTCCTGGTTTGTTTCTTCTTTAATTTTCCCCTGTCAATAAAATTTGATAGATGAATGAATCAGATTTTTTCCTGGAAGGCACTGTTTTCTCTCTTGCTTCTAGCACTACGTGGACCACTCTTTGTTGCTTCTCTCTGAATTCTCTTTGCCCTGATATGCCCAGCTCTTTATCTTGTCTGCCCAGCACCCCTGCCCCTTGCACATTTATTCCACATTATATACACATTTATTTCACTCTTGATAGTGCTGTTAATAAATTGAATATATTATGGATCATGTTGGAATATTTTTTATTTTTTATGCTATAGATAGTATTTTTTTGGTGTCTTAACATTTCTGAAAAATGAATAATTTGTTTAATGATTATCTTTCAACATTTCTGCAAAACACGAATATACATTTAATTATAACACCACATTAAAAATATTTTTGGTTTTTAAGCTGAACTGTTTCAGTAGGGAGGCAGTATAACATTAAGAGCATGGATTCTGGAATTATGTGTGCTGACTTTAAATTAAGGCTCTATAGTTTAATAAATCTGCACAATGGAGAATTTGGGGTTTTATAGCTAATAGGAACATGAACATTAAATGGGACAATATATCTTTTAAGCATGTTTAAGAGTGTCTATCATATACTGAGCACTTAAATAAATATTAACCATTATTAAATGCTAATGCGATGTAAGGTCAAGGAAAGGAGAATCATAGCATACTACTATGTTTAAGATGGTTATCTTTTCAAACTTCTGAAGATTACTTCAGAGCCTTAAAGGTAGGTTGATAATACATACTGGTTTGCCTGGGATGATAATCCAGAATATGCTTGTTATGTTAGCATGATTATGAAGAGCATCCTCCTTTTTACTCACTAAAGTATTTTGGTTTGGACAAATTATATGATCACTTGATTTTTGGGGGCTGTAAAACTCTTATCTGCATCCCTCTGGCAGGGGTGGTATAAATGAGCACAGGAGGCTAGGATTAGACTAGTGGGTCCTGGGAAATGTGCACATCTAAAAGGGTAGCACTGCTTTGCTCCAGCTGCTGAGGAAGATAGTAGGCCTGGTATAATACATTCTTGCATTTTTTAGAGTAGGCAGAAATCTGGAAAATTTAAAATGGTTCACCCAATTTTTCATCATTAGCAACTGATTAAATTTTTCTGAAAAGCACAAAAATTCATTAAAAATCTATGCATTTGATCATACATAATTTATATCACAGTTTTAAAATATGCAGGACAAATGATGGTCTTTCAATATAGCTTGAGAGTTACTGCTTCCAATAACTGATAATTCCTTAATGGAAAGAATTGATTCTAGTAGCATTTGTGTATGTTTTTGTTTAACTGTGGACAAAGACTTATAGACAAGTGCAAAAAATAAATCCTCTTTTGCAACCCAGAACTCATTGTTCAGTATGAGTTTTGATAAATATAAGCAGGTATATTGTACCTAAGATAGCTTAAAATGATGGGATATTGATAAATGAAAAGGTTGGTCCTAGGACTAAAAAGTTAATAAAAAGCACAGGTCATGAGGAAAAAAAAGAATTCTAATGTGGAAATTGAGCATATATTTTAAAACATACTAGTTATGCAATTACATCAAACTTTTTAGAGCTTTTAACATTGTTACTACATATATTAACTATATGATAGTAAAAACTGTAAGACAGAAAATACTTTATATGGTTATTTCAAGGAAAATCTGGAGAGCATATGTAAACAGAGAAAAACTGAAAAAAGTAGCACTAAATTGACCATAATTGTCTTTAAAATCATTAATGAATTAAAATGACCAAGAATTTTCTGAAGGCAACATAACTGCAGTAGTAGAAATAGAAGCGAACATGTAGTAGGCAACAATTGTGGGATGCTTTCTAATGACATTCACTTGAAATGTATTTTATGTGATCTTTTGTAGCTTAGACTTCCAGAAATTTTTTTTGGATACAATTTTTTTTCCTTTTTTAAGATTGCTTTAAAGAAGTCATTGATATACGTCTGGATGAACTTCTTGATGTTTTAACGTCTGTAATTAATAAGCATCAGAACCTCAATTCTGTTGATATACAACATGCTGCAGAAATGCTTGCTGCAAAAGTGAAAGGTAAGGATAATATATTAAAAATGGGTTGCTTGGTACAAAAAGTATCCAGTGAGACACTTTAGTTCATAGTGACTGTATAACCATCTCCTCTGATGGCATTTGTATGAGGTATATCAGTAAAGAGTTATATATACTTGGATATTTAAATACTTCCACTAACTCATACCTACAGCTTTCTTCCTCCTAAAAATGAAAATTTAACTTGTCAGTGAACACTAAAACTTCTAACTTAAACCAAACAACTGATGTTTAAAATTTGAACTTTATGAATGAGTTCATGATATATTGAGGTAGTTTGTTAGTGTACAGGTGTCTTTGTAATGTGAGGAAGAGTGGTGTTAGAAAACGTTCAATTGTATCGATTCCAGTTTGTAAAAGGAACCAAGTGGAGAACAAGAACAAGACTTATTTTATGATTTGAAATGAAATTAAAATTGTAAAATAAGTTTAACCGATATATGTATATGAGTGTGAGTTCTCACATAGCATATATGTGCTAAAACAGTCAGAATTGGGACTCTCCACTGAAATGGCTTATCACTCAAAATCGTTAAAATGATTCTGGGCTGCAACATATAAGAACTGAGAGTGAAGAGGGAGTATTTAGGTCAATTAGGAGACTGTTAGAAGTAATGGGCAAGATAAGCATTGAAGGTCTGATCTAAGGCAGAAACTGGGATGTGGTAGTGGTAGGTTGTTGATTGTCATCTAGAGGGGAAAGATGTGAACTGACAAAACCAGCTGAACATATTAGGGATTATGGAGAAGTCTGGAGATGGAAAGTGTGGACTTGGGAATTGATGTATAGGTGGTAGATAATTTTAAGTGGGAAAAATGGATAGTTTCTCGTGTGGCTTTTAAAAATGTGCTTAGTAACCAGATTTGTTTTAAAATAGTTTGTTTACAAGTGCTATTTAACTCTACTTAGGGAAATTTGTGTCTAGAGAAAGTAAATTTCCATTGTTGGAAATAGCGGCCTAGTTCAATAATTGTCAGTGGCTACTGTGTGCAGTCAGGATGTCATGGGGAATGAGTGCCTGTGGTTGGTGTCCACAATCCAGAAACAGATGAAGAGAATGGTCTCTCAGTTGCCTTGGAGATCCTTTTATCTTTGAGGTAAAGTAATCTTTTGAATATGATTTCCCACCATGACTGTCTTTACACTTGGGATTGTTACTGTTTTACTTTTGCATTGGGTGGAACTTAAAAGAGGAAGATTACTTGTGAAATTTATTCTTTTAGCAAGAATTTGTGAGACTAGAAAACTTTAAAAACTGTTCTCTTTGGAGGTAGGTTTACATGTTTTTAAATAAAACCTTCTTCCCTGTCCCTGCTCCTAATGTTGAAGCCCCCTAAAAATATATTGATATTGTAAATGCAAAATATTCAGTGGTCTGCAAAATGGAGATCGAGCTTATTTAATTCTTTGATTTAATGACAATTTAGTTTTCAAAACCTGAAAAGGCAAGATATAGGTGGAAGCTATTTTTAAATGTCTGTTCTGTGCCAAGCAATCTAAGTGCTTTGCATACCTCAATCTTTGCAAAAACCTGTAAATGTACATTTTTGTTATGCTTATTTCAGAGAGAACTGTTAAGAAAAACTCTTATATGGTAGGATAAAAAAGCTGTAAAAGTATGAAGATCATTCAGTCTTAACTCCCTGATTATATTTTCAATAAACAACAGTGACCTAAACAGTTGACTTATTTAGAGTTCTTACCCATCAAATGCATTTTTCAAATTTGTCAGACTGCCCAAACAAAAATAAACAACCCACCCCACAATACAGAATACCTTCAGAATCTGTTGTGTATATAATGTTTGTGTTCCTCAGTTCTGAATGCATGAAGTGCATCCATTTCCTATGCATAAGAAATTGAAATCTTTAATTCCTCTTACTTGTTATTGTAAATATGAATTTACCTTGTCATAACTTTAGAAGAAAAATTCTTAGTTTTCCCCCATTCATTATAGTAATGATTTGTATTTCCTTCATCTCCTTCTGTTTCCAAGCAGGAAGTTCAGTCTGACAAAATATTTGCAATGTGGTAAGAGAGATACAGGCTATTTTTGAAGCAGAAAAAGACATTTTCAGAACTCAGGAATTTATGCTGCATTTAGTAGTTGTATTTTCATTTATTTAGGAAAATTTTAATATGTAATAGAAAAAGAGGTTTTATTTATGTTTTTCATTATCTGTATTTTACCCTATATTTATAAATTGGCAAGCAGAAAAATAAGCCTTAATTATGCCCTTAAGATTATAGAAGTTTCATGTTTTCTTTCTATTCTTCAAACTTGATTCTTTCAATGTGCAGTTCATACACACAATTAAATGCAAATTGTGTAAGAGGGTGTTCACCAATGAAATTTTTTTTTACCTAAACCTCTTTGCCTACCCATATCTTTCCATAGATAAGTAATAACTACTACTGCTTTCTTGTGCATCTTTCCAGAGATATGTTATACATATACAAGCAAATACATGCATGTATTGTTAAATTCTGACAAATGCGTATTCCTGTGAAAACGTCATTATAGTCATGATAATGCTTACTCCCATTATAGTCCTCTACCTCCTCTTTCACAAATTTTGGTATTTTATTTTCATTCTCATTTGGTTCAAAATACTTTCTAATTTCTCTTCTTTTTTGACACATGGGTTATTTAGAAGTTTGAGATTTAATTTTCAAGTATTTGGGAATTTCACAGAGCACTTCTATTATTTATTCTTGTTTTAATTCCAGGTAGTCGCAGAACGTGTTTTGTCTGATATGAATACTTTCAAACTAGGTGTGAGACATGTTTTATGGTCTATAATATGAACTGTGTTGGTAAATATTTATTTGAAAAGAACTTGTGTTTGCTGTCACTAAGTAGAGTGCTCTATAAATGTCCATCTTGCCAAGGTGGTTGACAGTATCATTCAGCTCTTCCTACCCTTACTCATTTTCCATCTGTGTGTTCTGTCAGTTGCAGGGAAGGCTATTGAAATCTCTGGCTATCTTTGCTTCATGCATTTTGAAGCTCTGTTTACTGGATGCATAAATGTATAGAAATGTTAGGTCCTCTTGATGAACTGACTCCTTCATAATTATAAAACAAGGTTGTATCCGTCTGTGTCTCCCCGCCTCACTGCCCCCTGTAATTTCCTTTGCTTGTGAATCCATACTATGTAATATTAGACAGTAAAGTCAGGCAGTTGTAAGTTACCATGGTGTTTCTTGTCTGTCAGGGATTACTGTCTTTTATTGTCAGATTATACAGGGTCTTGAAAAATGTTGCGTCTTAAATTTTATATAGTCTTTTTTCCAGTTATTTCAGGCATAATTATAATCTGTTTCTTGGTCAGAACAGAAGTGTTTTAAAAATGATTTGCAATGATTCTTAGTTTTTCTTTTTGTTGGTATTAGGGATATTTAGAAGAATATGATGAACTGTGTGGACACCCCGCCCCCGCCCCAATCTACAAAGATTTATACATGTAAAATCTGATTGTAATCTCATGGAGTTTATAGGCTAAAGGTTTAATTCATCCAAATCTAGTAGTACTTGCTTTCCAACTCTGTTTGCATATTAGAATCACTTGGGAGAGCTTTTGGAAAAATATCTGTGCCTTACCTCCAGGCCTTTTTTTTTTTTTTTTTTTAAATTGTACCAGGGATTGAACCCAGAGGTACTTAACCACTGAGCCAGATCCCCAGTCCTTTTTCATATTTTAGTTAGAGACAGGGTCTCACTAAGTTGTTTATGACTTCACTCAGTTTCTGAGTCTGGCTTTGAACTCAGATCCTCCCACCTTAGCCTTTGAAGCCACTGGGAGTACAGACATGCACCCCTGAGCCCCGATACTACAGACTTCTCAAATCTGAATTTTTGGTGATGGGGCTGACTTTGTTTTTAAGACTCTTCATCCAATATTTAAAATGATTGGTAAAGCAGAGGATGGCTTCTTCTCCACATGGTTTCTCTACCTGTACCTTATTGGTAGTATACTAGAGAGGGTGGGTAATAAGGAATCATTTGCTCCTTATTACCAATCTGAGTAGCATGGTTTATTTACTTCAGGGAAAAAAGCCAATTCCATCTTCAGATTTTGTCTTAGTAAATTGTGTTTGGGCTTTTATCAAGAGTGTGTACAGAAGTTAAAAGAAACCCTTTTAGTTTTTTCATGATTTGCATTAAAAAATAAAAAAGTCTCTATTATAAACAAAAGACAGCTATATGTCAATTAACATAGATCTCAGGTCCCAAGATCCTATTATGAGCAATAATACTATGAATAAATATGAATTTAAATTCTCTATAAAGAACTGGATTTTTAAAAAATGTGATATGTTGTATTATATAGGTTTTATATATATATGCATATAAAATTTTAGTTATTGGTGGTTCATAGTAAATATGTGCTTCCTATTGATTTCCATGAGCCACGATGTCTTCAACAGTTTTTTAAAACACCAGAAAACAGTAAGCAAGAGAAAATAGTGCAGAACATTCTTCATGAAGAGGTCTGGTATAACGGACTCCAACTCCAAGACAGATTGATATCACATTAAGTCACTTTTTATATGTGTAAAATTATGTAAATCATGGAGTAGGGAGTCTGGAATGCCAACGACTTTCATGCAAACTGATATTTTATGATTTTCTTAATAAATAACTGAATATCCTATTGGTTTTGTATATTAACCCTTTCAGTTTCTGAATCTTTTAATGAAGTAATGGTAAATTTTTAAAGTACTAAATGATTTTGTATGAATCTAGTTTCAAATATTTTCTCCATCATTTATTGTAACTAATCTTTCCTTATAGCTGTGAATTTTACAGAAGTTAATGAAGACAACAAAAATAATCTATTCCAAGAAGTATTTTCTTCTGTTGAAACTTTGACATTTACCTTTGGGGATATGTAAGTAGAGGACTGTCATTTAAATGTATTGGGCTGAAGTGTGTTTGAGTACATTGGGTGTAGAAGCCATAGAAAGTAAAGTATTAACTCTTGTAACATACTATCACAACTTTGAAAAAGCCATATTTCATATTGTTATATTGATGTATTTGGAGGTGTCTTTATAGCTATTTAGAAGCAACCTTCACTTGCAAGTTCATTTGCAAGTTCTCAGGTTCTTACTTAAAACAGATTGTCCTAGAATACATGATTGTAAAGCCTGTGACAAAGAAGCATAATGGTATGCCTTTTTTTTTTTAACCTCCCTGGATAGCTTTGCAAACTTCCTTATGGGACACGTACACAGACTGCCTGTTTCTCGGGAATATAAGGTAGGCTAAGTTTATGTGAAAGTGAAACCTTTAATGTTTTTAACTATGTATTTAATTTATTTCCTAATCTTAATCTCAGAATTACTTTCATAGCTAAATTTATAAGTTACCACATTATGGCTTGAAAACCAGACCAATTCATTTAAAATATGATAATATGATGAGTTTCTGAAGCAGTAATTTGGTAATACTTTTTAAGTGGACTGAACTATTAAAAGAGTATGCCTGATATTTTATAACATAAAATGAATCCATATGGTATAGATCTGAAATATTAGAAGGGATTTTTAACCTTTTTTCCCTACTGACTTTGCTGTAGACCTTGGGACTGGTGAAACTTGAAAAAAAAAAGAAAAATGGAAAAAGTAAGGAGGGTGGTAATCTCACATACCATACAATTTTTTGTTTGTTTGTTTCTTTTGGTCAGGAAACACTTGTTAACCCTGTATATCTTAATTCTCCCTACCAGCATCCCTAGGTTTGGGGTTATGATTTCTAATTGGAAGAAAAATTTCTTTGGAATGATAAAATGTCTGGAATGTATGGAGAATGTTGCCTTAAAGATTTATAATAGTAGGAATATTTTAAGTTTACTGATTATTTTTTCACTTAATCATATTTAAACATACTCCCTCAGAGACATGTGTTGATAATTCCTGTTAAGAATGATCAGATCCATTAGTGAGACCCTGTCTCAAAATTTAAAAAAGGACTGGAGATGTGGCTCAGTGGTTAAGCACCCTGGGTTTAACCCCTGTTACCAAAAAAAAAAAAAGATTGATCAGATCCAAAAAGGATTTCAACAAATGTACCAGATACTTGTATTATATCAGAATAATATAAAAACTTAAGCTAGTGTAGTGGCACATGCCTGTAATACCAGCAACTCAGGAGGCGGAGGCAGGAGGAACACAAGTTCAAAGCCAGCCTCAGTAATTTAGCAAGAATATGTCTCAAAATAAAATTAAAAATAAAAAGGGCTGCTGGGTGCAGTGGCACATGCCTGTAATCCCAGTGGCTCGTGAGGCTGAGGCAGGAGGATTGTGAGTTCAAAGTGAGCCTCAGCAATTTAGCAAGGCCCTAAGCAACTCAGTGAGACCCTTAAATATATAAAATGCAACAAAGGGCTGGGGTTCAGTGGTTAAGTGCCCCTGAGTTTAACCCTCAGTACCAAAAAATAAAATTAAATAAAAAACTAAAAGAGCTGGGGATCTGTCTCAGTGGTTGAGTACCCCAGGTTCAATCGCTGGTACCTCCAACCCCCCAAAAAGAAAACCTTAAGATCTTTCTTAAAATGAGACAAAATATGAACATGACTACTTAAGGTATTTGGAACATGTATTATAATATTGCAAAAAAAATCAGGACTATTTCAACAATCCCTCATTGATAAACGGAGAATAAGGAAGAGTCTTAAAATTGTTAAATATTTTACTGTTTTTTTCCTCAATTTTACCTTTTAAAATTGTAACTGATTCTTCAGAAGGTAATAAAACATTTTATATGTGTAGCAGAGCTGTGTCCAATTTAAATTTTAGATATGAATTGTATTTCCTATTCCTGCTTCTTTAGATACATACTATACTGACCTTTAATAGAAAAATACTTTTCCCCTTTTTAAAAAATGTTATTCCTTGTTTTTCTTTTTAAATTTTTAATTTTCCCTAGAGATTAAGATTAAAAAGCTCATGATATAATCCTAATAATAACATTACTTTTTTGATGAAGGTTTTTGAAAAATACACTTTAAAAATAATAGCTGCAATGCATTTTAATAATGCTTACTATGTTCTCTCTACTGTGCTAATAACATTACATCATCTTAATTCTTAAAACAGCCTTATCAATATAGTGTTCTTATCCTCTTTTTACAGAAGGGCAAACTAACCTTAGGTGAGTTTAAATGTGTAACCCTATGTCATAGAGCGAAAAACAGAGCTGGACTTCAGACCTAGGTCTTTTTGATCCCTTTTGCATTGAATCCCTATATGCCTCGTATTGCCCAACCAAGTAGATCAAATGTGTTTAAGATTTAACAATTTTGATAGATGTTGCTTTCTAGCCCTGCTAATGGTAGCCACTAGTCACATCTTCTTAGTCTATTAGATACTTTTAAAATGTTCAAGTAAGTAGCTACAATGGTATATGGTATAACTATATGGTAGTTAATAGCTACCATATAGGATATTACATTATAAAATATTTGCATCTTTACAGAAAGTTCTGTGCTAAACTACCTAATAAACTTTCAAGAATATGCTTATCATATAATAAAATGGTAAAAGATGGCTGGATAGATCTATATCTTCTATTTAGATAACAATCTATTTAGATCACTTCTTCTATATCTTCTGTTTAGATAGCAATATATTTAGATGACTTCTTTGACTTCTTAATATTTGGGGGATATGCAAAATTTAAAGTTTTGCATAGATTCATTTATGTTAACTAATGCTGTTAGTAAATAATGAGATTGTTTATTCTTGGATCTTAAGAACTGCTGGGCAAAAATTCCATATAATTCTTAGAAAATATAAATGTTCTGGTATTTAAACAGACTTCTCAGGCTCTTTAAAAGGTTTTAAATACTTGAAATTCTTTAGTAGGAATTATGTCAAAGTAATGAATTGGGGTAAAAATTTTCTGAAGCAGAGATTTGTTGTCTTTTGCACTAATCTTAAATTTGTTTTCTTCCATGTTGCAAAGTCTTTTGAAAACATTTCTGTGGACTCAGTCAAGCCATCCAATGAACAAGGTAATACTCAATGTACTTATAATTTTTGTCAAAAAATTTTGCAGTTTCTTTCAATGAGTGTTTTAGATTACTTAATATCTTCTTGATTAATGTAACCTAGTGTACCTAGGGTACTCATTTTTAGTGCAAAATGACATATAAAGATAAAAATATATTGTAATTTGAGGCCATTTTATGCTTACGTTGTGTCCTATAGTTATAAATTTGTCTGAATTCTGCTTGCTTTAAAATTATTATAGACCATATTTAACAAATACTTACTCTGATATTTTTATTTTCAGGAAATTTTTCTCCTATAGAATTAGATAATGTGCTATTAAAAGACACTGACTGTATTGAATTGGCTTTCTCATATGCTAAAACATGGTCAAAATATACAAAAAACATAGTGTCATGGATTGAACAAAAGCTTAACTTGGGTGAGTTTTCTTTTGGAGCATCTGATTAACTTTGGAGTGTAAGAACTAAATTGTTTATGATCATTTTCTATAGACTGTAAGTATTATGATTACAGATTAGTTGTTTCATTGTAATAAATAAAATCATTTTCTCTTCCTGAGACTTTTCTTACACTAGATATACTTGTTCAATATTTATTATGGGTTGACCACTAGATCTAGAAGTCATATTCTAGTGGATGAAAAGAAATACAGTCAGATAATATGGTAAAAGGAGATAAAAGCAATAATAGATGTTTAAGCAGAAGACAGCTAAAGCTTAAAAGAATGTTCCCCTGTCCCCTCATGCTGGGGATTGAGCCCAGCACATCAGGTAGGCTAGGTAAGCACACTATACTCTACCACACCTGAGCTACATTCCCAGCTCGAAGAAACACCTTAAAAGCTAATATTAGCCTAGAGTTTTACAGCTGAAAAAATGTTTTCATAGGAATTATCTAATTTAGTCCTACAAAACTGTGGGAAGTAGGCAAAACAAGAATTCTTAGCCCCATTTACAGATAAGGTAAACAAGTGATTTTCCTAAGATCATATAGCAGATTCAGTCATATAGCATAACTGGAAGAAAATAGAATCTAGCAAAGCCTGTGTTCTTTCCACTATATAATTTGTTTTTAATAGGGAATGCTAATTAGAATCTCTCCAATAGCTTTAAAAAGGGATAGTACAAAGGCCTAGGTTCCATTTCTCAGAGAGCTGAAGTCCAGTCCAGTGTATTTTGAAAAACTTTCCCAGTTGATTCTGATGAACACTTAAAATTAAGAATGAGGGGCTGAGGTTATGGCTCAGTGGTAGAGCACTTGCCTAGTATGTGTGAGACACTGGGTACAATCCCTGGAACCACATAAAAAAACAAAAACAGATAAAATAAAGATACTGTGTCCATCAAAACTTTTTAAAAAAAGTTAAGAATGGCTGCATTTTATCAAGATGCACTCATTAGTATGTATCATCACTTTTTCTCTTCTTATTTTTTGGGGGTACCAGGGATTGAACCCAGAGATACTCAACCACTGAGCCTCATTCCCAGCCCCTTTTTATTTATTTATTTATTATTTAAAAAATATTTTAGTTGTACATAATAACTTTATTTCATTTATTTATTTTTCTATGTGGTGCTGAGTATTGAACCCAGTGGCACACTCATGCTAGGCAAGTGCTCTACCACTGAGCCACAACCCCAGCTCCCCTTTTTAATACTTTGAGTCAGGATCTTGCTAAGTTGCTTAGGACCTTCCTAAATTGCTAAAGTTGGCTTTGAATTTGGAAATCCTCCTGCCTCAGCCTCCTGAGCTGCTGGGATTATAGGCATACACCATCATTCCCAGCTTGTAATCTTTTCAATTGGGGAATTACAAATAGAGTATGGAGTGGAAAAATTAGTTAATTTTGCTTTCTGATACCTTTTTTAATCTTTTCAGAATTGGAATCCACCAGAAATATTATAAAGTTGGCAGAAGCAACTACAATTAACATTGGACTAGAGGTAAGTGTTCTGTGAATTTCTAGGGTTCTATTTACAAGTGACTAGTCAGAGGACTCCCAAATAGTACCTTGTAAAATCAGAAAATTTCAGTTACTAGAGGAAAGAACTTAATTGCTAGACTTTTTATAGACAAATAAAATCCTTTTAAATTTATATGGCTGTGAATTATGAAAAAACTAGGAAATTCACAATTGTATACAAATATTGATTATCATGATGGCTGCTAATTTTCTAATTTATAATTAAAATTAACTTTCTTTAGTATTTTTCTTATAAATGTGTTCATGAATAGTCATTTTTCTGGGAGAAAAAAAATCTCAACTTAAGTTTCTCTGTTTTAAGAATAATGTGTGCATTTGAAATTCTGGTGCCATTTCTATTGTATAATTTACTTCTTAATTTTAAATTCTAGGAGTTTACGCCACTACAGTCTGTGTTTACCGGTGTTCTCCTTAATGACGTAAAGAATAGTCTCCTTTTAGAACAAAGAATTGCAGCTCTCCAAGCCAATGAATTTGTACAGGTAAAATTAATTTATTTACATAATGCATGATTTTTAAAAAAGTAGCATATCTTTAGACAACAACCTTTTTCTTTGTCTTTTTAAAAAAATATCCTTGACAGCCTCTACTGGGGAGGAAAAATAAAATAGAAAAGCAAAGGAAAGAAATAAAGGAACTTTGGAAACAGGAACAAAATAAAATGGTTAGTATTTTACTGGAGTTTCATGTACCTATTTGTGAGCATCTAAAAATCATCTATATTATATAACCATTAACCTTACTCTAGTTTTCTAAAGTACTGCTTAACTGTCTTCCTGAATTGCTAAAGAAACTTGTATAGTAGGGTTTCTTTCAAATTATATGTTTAATATACTCTTTTCTGTATAGCTCAAAACAGAAACTGCTCTCAAAAAGGCAAAATTGTTATGCATGCAACGTCAAGATGAATATGAAAAAGCAAAATATTCTGTGTTTTGTGCAGAGAAGGAGCATCAATGCACATGTGGTGGATTAGCAAAAAATCCCAACAAGCAACTAGAAAAAAATCGAAGGTTGGAAGCAGAAGCACTTCAAAAAGTAATATATTTTTTTGTTATTTGAAAGCTCAATTAGCAATAATATGCAAAGGGTTTGAGTTTAAACTTGTAATATATGTTGGGATTATCTAGGAGGCTTATTCAAGCAACCTGCTTGGCCCACCTTAAAGTTGAGGATTGAGTAGATCAAGGGTGAGACCCAAATAACCTATTTCTAACAAGTTCCCCAGTGATGCTGGTGGAGATCCACACTTTGAGAATGACTATGCTAAGAGACTTAAGAATTTGGGGGTTTATTTGTAAAAAAGTATTTTAAAGCAGTAGTTTAATATATTTTACTTGATTTTTCAGAAAGTTCACCTTTTAGGGAAGTGTGTATATTATATGTGTTCTAATTCCAGCACCTACTAGCAAGTATAAACTAAAATTTTGTTTTATTTGTGAAATATAGTTTGATAAACAAATTATGTGAGATAAACAGTAAATAAATTTAGAAAACACTATTTTAAATAGAAGTGATCACTTTATAGACAGACAATATACTAATTGTAAATTATGCTTAAATATTCATTAAAGCCAAGTACACTTGAGTCACTCACCAGAATGATTATTATTTGTTATATTTAGAAGTATTCCATTTAAAATATAGATAGACTGTTTCAAATTTTTCATGAATAAAAGGCTTCTCAGTTATTTAAATTCAACTTTTCTACAATAAGTATATATTTTAAAATATAAATTCTGGTGATCAGTGTTATTTTTTGCTTTTTTCTCTGATATTCCTGAAGGTAAAAGCAGCAAATGAACTCTACAAAGTTTGTGTAACAAATGTTGAAAAAAGACAAAATGATCTAGAAAACACCAAAAGAGAAATTTTAACACAACTCAGGACACTTGTTTTCCAGTGTGATCTTATCCTTAAAGCTGTAAGTGATTTCTTCAGTATTTTTGAAGGCAAGAGGGGAGAAAAAAGTTTTCTTATCTGCAGAAGGGAGAGGGATGCCTGATAAGTTGATTCTTATGATTTGAGAATAGAACATATTTGAAGATTGGCTTTCAATTTTCATTAGTGACATAGTTTGATTTATTTTTGATCTGTCTCCCTTCCATGTCCCCTAGATTCATGATTCGCTTGGTTAAAACTGAACTGTGAGAGTTTGAAATTGCCTCTAAATAATTGTCTTTTTGCCTTGGTTGATAAATTTGATTTTACCTTGCAACTTCTGTCAGCTGAGTGACAGAAGAGAGATCTATTCTTCAAAATTTGAGTAAACTAAATATTAAAATTGAACCCAGTGACATATTTGAAGACAAAGCATTCAGGCTGCATTTGTTTTCATTACCTCTTTAAAATGTTTTTTTGGTAAAATATTTACATATCCAAAACTTTCTTGATATACAGTTTATAGGTTTTAACATACATATAAATTTGTGTAATCATCACCATGGTCAAGATTTGAAACAATTTCATCACTTCAAAGATATTATTTTGCTGGGCACTGTATTGTGTAACTGTAATCCCAGTGACTCAGGAGGCTGAGGCAGAAGGATAGCAAGTTCAAGGCCAACCTGGGCAACTTATCGAGGTCCTAAGCAACTTATTGAGACCCTGTCTCAAAATAAAAAGGCTGGTGATGTAGCTCAGTGGTAAAGTGCTCCTGGTTTCAATCCCCAGTTTAAAACACACACACACACACACACACACACACACACACACACACACACACACACACACACATACACTTGCCATACCAGCAACTCAGAAGGCTGAGCCAGGAGGATCTCCAAGCTCAAGGCTAGCCTGGGCAACTTAATGAGAACCTAACTCAAAATAAATGGGCTTAGAAAGTATATAGCTCAGTGATAGAATCTCTGCCTTGCATGTTCAAGAAAGATCCTGGTGGGTTCAATCCCCAGTGCCAGAAAAAAAGTTATTTCATGCTATACCTTTTTACTCAAACTCTCCACCTTGCCCTAACCTCTGGCCATCTCATTACTATCATGTCTTCCAGAATGTTATATAAATGTAATCATATAGTAGGTAACCTTTGGAAATAGGTTTTTGCACAGCCTAATGCCTTTGAGATTCATCAATGTTATTCATGTATCAGTAGTCCGTTACTTTGTATTGCTGAGTGGTAGTCCATTATATGACTATACCACAGTGTTTTTCAATTTACCAGTTGGACATTTATGTTGTTTCTAGTTTGGGGTAATTATGAATAGAGTTACAAGAATATTTATATACAGGTTTTTGATGACTATGTTTTCTTTATTTTAAATAACCTAGGAGTGGGTTGGTATGCTAAATGCATGTTTAATTTAATAAGAGCTGCCAAACTATTTTCCAGAGTGGCTATAATCCAGTGGTACATGAGATTTTCAGTTATTCTCTGTCCTTGACATTTGTCACTTCCTTTTTAAAAAAAATTTTTAAAGTGTTCTAATAGAAGGGTAGGGTTATCTAATTGTGGCTTCAATTTGTTTCCAGAATGACTAATGATATTAATTTTTTTTTCTGTGGTTCTGGGAATTGAACCAGGGCCTTGTGCATGCGAGGCAAGCACTCTATATATTATTCGTATCCTGAAATTAAAAATTTTTAAAGGGCTTATTTGTAATCTGTATTTTGCCTATCTTTAATTTTTTGTCAAGTTGTTTGTTTTCTTATTGTTGAGCTTGCATGCAGTTTCTCCCATTTACAGCTTCTCTTTATATTTTTAGTATTGTCTTTCAAAGAGCAAAATGTTTTAATTTGTATGGAGTCTAGCTTATTATTTTCTTCTTTTATGGGTCATGTTTTTGATGTTATATCTAAGGATAAGGATACTTCCTTCATCTAACCCAAGGTCACAAAGTTTTCTCCTGAAAGTTTTATTATTTATTTATTTGAACTGTGGATTAAACCCAGGGGCTCTTTACCACTGAGCTACATTCCCAGTCTTTTTATTTTGAAACAGGGATCTCACTAAGTTACTGAGGCTAGCCTCAAACTTGCAAGGCTCCTCCTGTCTGAGCCTCCTGAGTTGCTGGGATTACAGACATACACCATGGTTCCTGACAAAGTTGTATAATTTTTCATTTATATACATGATCCAATTGAGTTACTTTTTTCATTTTTTAAATTGGAGCTTTATAACTGTACATATGGTGGGCTTTGTGGTTGCATATTCAGAGATGCATACAGTATAATAAAATAATTTGGCAATATTGTTCCCTACTAATTACCTTTTCCCTTCTCTCTTCCCTTCCCCTGACCCCCTTTCTCCACTGATTTCCTTTCTATTTTCATAAGAGGTAAAGATTGAGGTTTGATTTTTAGCATATAGGTTTTATATTAAAATTATACCTGTAGAATTTTAACTTACAGAAGTGATTAAGTACCAACACAGAGAGGTCAATGCCATTGATATAAGAATTTATTGCTTACATTTTCTGAGAAGACGATTTATCATAGCAGGTTTGGCAGGCAGATTCAGGAGTGAAAGGAAAGCTGAGTTAGAATCTTTATTGGGGTTTCCTCAGGAGAGGCAAAGTGGGTAAAATAACAGTTTAGAATTGGCTAGTTTGAATAATTCCGGTGGGCTTTGGGACACAGGAATGGTCTCTAGTTTCTTGTTATCTGGCCTTGGGATGATACAGGGTCAGAGGAAATAGTTGGCTTAAGGTAAGAGTTAGATCGGGAGTTGATTGGGCTACAAATTTGGGACTTCTTGGTTTATGTGTGAAGTATGTGATCCCAGCTGAGCCCCTGGCTATTTTAAGAGTTGTCTAGCCCAAGGAGGGCAGTTTCTCCCTGGCCAGTATTCTTTTCTTTTTTTGAGACATCAAAATATCATACAATACAGAAAATTTAAAACATGGTTAATATAGATGTCTACTTGTTCTGATACCATTAGTTGAAAACACTGTGCCATTTTCTTTAAATTGCCTTTGTACCTGTTTAAAAAAATCACTCGACTGCATTTGTGTGTGTCTGTTTCTGAATTCTCTACTTTATTCAATTAATATATTTGTTTATCCTTTTGCCCAAATCCCAGTATCTTGATTCAGTTGCTTTATACCAAGTCTTTTTTAATATTTATTTTTTAGTTTTTGGTGGACATAATATCTTTTTTTTTTTTTTAACGAAAGTGAGAGAGGAGAGAGAGAGAGAGAGAGAGAGAGAGAGAGAGAGAGAGAGAGAGAGAATTTTTTTAATATTTATTTTTTAGTTCTCGGACACAACATCTTTGTTGGCATGTGGTGCTGAGGATCGAACCCGGGCCGCACTCATACCAGGCGAGCGTGCTACCGCTTGAGCCACATCCCCAGCCCTGGACATAATATCTTTATATTTATGTGGTGCTGAGGATTGAACCCAGTGCCTCATACATACTAGATGAGCACTCTACCACTGAGCCACAACCCTAGTCCCAAGTCTTCTTTTTTTTAATATATCTTTATTTTATTTATTTATTTTTTTATGTGGTGCTGAGGATCGACCCCAGTGCCCCACTCATGAGGGGCAAGTGCTCAACCACTGAGCTACAACCCTAGCCCCATATATACCAAATCTTAAAACCAGGTAATTTGAGTCTTCCACTTTCCTTCTTTTTCAGAATTGGTTTTGCTTAAAATTCTTTAACTTTCTATTAAAATGTTAGAATCAACTTGTGTTTATCTACAGGAAAAATCTTGGTAACATTTTTATTGAAGTTGTATTAATTCTTAGATGATATTATGGAGAATTGATTGTATATGTAGCATCTTTTAAAATCCATGAACGCTATATATTTTTCCACTTATTTAGGTTATTGATTTTTTTAAATCAGCATTTTGTAGTTTTCAACATAAAAATCTTTTAGATTTTGTTAAATTTAAATCCATTTATGTGTTATTGTGAATGAATTGTGTACACATACACTTGCAAGTTCCAGTGTAATAACATTTGGAAATACAATTAATTTTTTTATATTGATCTTATTACTTGCAACCTTGATAAACTTGTTTTAGGAGTTGTGTAGATTCTTGGGGTTTTCTACATAGAAAATCACATTATCTGCAAATAAGAACAGTTTTATATTTTCCTTTCCAGTGTGTACTTCTTCTATTACTTTTCTTTTTAAAATATTTTTATTTATTTATTTATTTAATGTGTGATGCTGAGGATCGAACCCAGCACCCTGCATGTGCTAGGTGAGCACTCTAATGCTGAGCCAGAACCCAAGCCCTTATTTTTTTTTCTTATTGCACTAGATGGGGCTCCCTGTTGAATGGGGTCCCACTGTCGAATAAGAGAGGTAAGAGATGACATCCTTGTCTTATTCTCGATTAAGGGGAAAATATTAAGTCTTTCACCATTAAATATGATGATACCTGTAAGATACTTGAAGATACACTTCAATCTGATTAAGAAATTTCTCTGTTTGCTAGTCTGCTGAGAGTTTTATCATTAATAAGTGTTTGAATTTATAAAATATTTTTCTATATCATTTGATATAATCATATGGTCTATCTTCTTTAATTCTTTTAATTTAATGTGGTAAATTAAATTTTTATTTGAGTGTTGATCTTACCTTGGGATTAGCTCCTCTTGTTTGTGATGTATTATTCCTCTTATACATAGCTGGATTCACTTACTAATATCTTATTATATTAAAAGATATTAAAATATATTGTTATATCTTTTTTCTTTTTAAAAAGAAATTAATTAATTATACATGACAGTAGAATGCACTTTGACACATTATATATAAGTGGAGTATAACTTCTCATTCTTATGGTTGTACGTGATGTAGAATCACACTGGTTGTGTAGTCATGTATGCATATAGGGTAATAATGTCCAATTCATTTTAAGGTTCTTCTTACCCTCATACCCCCTCCCCTCCTTTCACTCCATTTTACCTAAAGTAACTCTCTTCTTCCCTAGCTCCCTCCCCTTATTGTGAATTAGCATCACATATCAGAGAAAATATTTGGTCTTTGGCTTTGTGGGATTGGCTTATTTCACTTAGAATGATATTCTCCAGTTCCATCCATTTACCAGGAAATACCATCATTTTATTCTTTAAGTCTGAGTAATAGTCCATTGTATATTATATACCACATTTTCTTTATCCATTCATCTGTTGAACCAACCTAAGTTGGTTCCATAGTTTAGCTACTGTGAGTTGAGCTGCTATAAACATGGATGTGGCTGCGTCACTATAGTATGCTGATTTTAAGTCCTTTGAGTATAAACCGAGGAGTGGGATAACTGGGTCAAATGGTGGTTCCATTGCACATTTTCTGAGGAATCTCTATACTGCTTTCCAGAATGGTTGCCAATTTGCAGTCCCACTAGCAATATATGAATATACCTTTTTCTCACATTCTCACCAACATTTATTGTTGCTTGTATTGTTTTTAGTTGTAGGTAGACTTAATACCTTTATTTTATTCATTTATTTATGTGGTGCTGAAACTTGAACCCACTGGTCCCCACTTCCACATGCAAGGCAAGCACTCTACCACTGAACCATAACCCCAGCCCATATTGTTGCTTGTATTCTTGATAATTGTCATTCTGACTAGAATGAAATGAAATCTTAAGAGTAAATTTTTTATTGATTTTTTAAAAAACATAAATGACAGTGGAATGTAGTAGTTTTGATTTGCATTTCTCTAATTGCTAGACATGTTGAACATTTTTTCAGATATTTGTTGATCCATTCTATTTATTTTTCTGTAAGGTGTCTGTTCAGTTCCTTAGTCCATTTATTGATTGGGTTATTTGGTTTTTTGGTGTTAAGTTTTGTTTCTTTTTTAATTTTTTTTTTTTTTAGTTGTCAATGGGCCTTTATTTTATTTATTTATACTCGGTGCTGAGAATCAAACCCAGTGCCTCACACCTTTAAGGCAAGTTAAGTACTCTACCACTGAGCCACAACCTTAGCCCTGGTGTTAAGTTTTTTGAGTTCTTACATATCTGGAGATGAATTGTCTCTCTGAGGTGCGTTGTTTTCCATTTTTATTTGGTTTTAGTTTAGGGTAATTCCTGTTTCATAAAATAAATGAGTTGAGAATTGTTCCCTCCTGTTCTGTTTTCTAAAAGAGTTTGTATTAAATACGTGTTATTTCCTATTTGTTTGGTACTATTCCCTGGTGAAAGTATCTGGGCTTGGGATTTTTTTTTAGGAAGGTTTTTTTTTTTTTTTAACTACATATTCAACTTCTGTTGATAAAATACTATTCAAGTTAATTATTTTTTTCTTAGGTGAATTTTGGTAGTTTGTGACTTACCTGGAATTGGGCCTTATCATCTTAAATTGCTGAATTTATGTGCCATAGGTTGTTATATTTTCTTATCCTCTTATTGTCTCTGTAAGTTGTAGTGATCTCTCCGCTTTTGTTTCTGATGTAGATCATTTGTATCTGCTCTTCTTATCTCCCTTCTTATGCACTGGCAGGTTTTCTCTCTGGTTAATCTGCCTCCATGTTTATAAACTTTATTTATATTTTCAAAAAATTGTTTTAAAACAATTTTTATTTGCATTGATTTTTCTTTTAAGTTTTATTGATTTCTGATTTTTATTCTTTATTTCTATTTGCTTTGGGTTTGTTTTACCTTTTTTAAAGTTTCTTAAAGATAGGAGCTTATATTGTTTATTGAGACCTTTCTGATTTTCTAGTAAAAATATTTAATGCTTTAACTTTTTCTATATCATTGTTTAACTGAATCTCATAAAATTTGAAATGTAATTTCCCATTTGTTTAGTTCAAAATATTTTATAATTTGCCTTAAGACTTAATTTTCAGTGTTAAGGATAATGTAAAGTTTGTTGTTTAATTTTTCAAGTAATTGAGGATTTCTCTGGATACTGATTTCCAGAAAAATCAGTATTTTTCTGAGAACTGATTAATTTCATTATGGTGGAAGAAATACTTTTCATGGTTTCAATTCTTTTAACTTTGTTTTGGTTTGTTTTATGACTCAGGATTGAGCCAAGAACAAACAAAGATTAAAAAGTAGAAAAATCAATGAACTGAAAAAGGAAAAGAAAAATCAGTGAAATTAAAAACTGTTTCTTTTAAAAGATTAATAATAAATATTGCACACATGTACTTGAAAAGAATGCACATTCTATTGTTGACTAGAGTGTTTCATGAGTGTCAGTTCCTCTTGGTTTATAGTGTAACTTATTTCTTGTGTATTCTTGATTACTTTTAAATATATCTGTCCATCAATTGCTGAGAAAAGAGTTTGAAGACTTGAACATATTGTGTATTTTTAATTCCTTCAGTTTTTATGTGTTTTGAGCTGTGTTGTTGGTTACTTCCATATTAACAATGGCTATATGATCTTGATAAATCAATCCTTTTATTTTTATGAAATGTCTACTTGTCCTGGTAAATTTCCTTGCTTTTTTTAGACTAATTTATGTAATATTGATAGAGTTATTTCAATTTTCTTTTGAAAGTGATATATCTTTTTCCATTTTTTCATTTTTAACTTTATCATTATATTTAAAGTAAGTTTGTTATATAGACTATAGTTAGTTTATACTTTCTTAAGTGCTTAGTCCATTTATATTTAATTTAAATATATATTCATATGTAGGTCCTTTTAATTTCTTTCCTGTTTATACCTTATATTTCCTTAATCTATTTCCCTTTTGCTGTCTTCTGTTGGTTGAATTGATAATTTTCTGGAACTACATTTTTTTAATTATTCATTTAATTTAGTCATTTATCAGAATTACATTTTAACTTAAAATGTGCATCTACATTTTGTCCTTTTAATTCATCTATTGGGTTTTTATTATATCTTATTGTACACATATATACTTTAGTTGGTTATACTAGGAATTGCAGTATTTGTTTTTTTAATTGCTTTTATTTTTAAATACATGACAGCAGAATGCATCACAATTCTTATTACACATATAGAACACAATTTTTCATATTTCTGATTGTATATAAAGTATGTTCACACCAATTCATGTCTTCATACATGTACTTTGGATAATGATGTCCATCACATTCCACCATCATTGCTAACCCCATGCTGTCTCCCTTCCCCTCCCACCACTCTGCCCTATCTAGAGTTCATCTATTTCTCCCATGCTCCCTCTCCCTACCCGACTATGAGTCAGTCACTTTATGTCAG
The DNA here is from genome assembly GCF_045843805.1 of Urocitellus parryii. Taxonomy (NCBI): domain Eukaryota; kingdom Metazoa; phylum Chordata; class Mammalia; order Rodentia; family Sciuridae; genus Urocitellus; species Urocitellus parryii. The sequence goes on along the minus strand of NC_135541.1, from coordinate 83,978,011 downwards.
AGAAAACATTTGCCATTTGGTTTTTTGGGATTGGCTAACTTCATTTCTTCTCCAGCTGCATCAGTTTACCTGAAAATGTCTTGATTTTATTCTCTTTTATTGCTGAGTAATATTCCATTGTGTATATATGCCACATTTTTAATCCATTGATCTACTGAAGGGCATTTAGGTTGGTTCCACAGTTTAGCTATTGTGAATTGTGCTGCTGTAAACACTGATGTGGCTGTGTCCCTGTAGTATGCTGTTTTTTTTTTTTCATTTATTTATTTATTTATTTAATTTATTTTTTTTACTGTTGGTTGTTCAAAACATTACATAGTTCTTGATATATCATATTTCACATTTTGATTCAAGCGGGTTATGAACTCCCATTTTACCCCGTATACTTTAAGTCCTTTGGGCATAGACTGAGGAGAGGGATAGCTGAGTCAAATGGTAGTTCCATTCCCAATTTTCCAGGGAATCTCCATACTGCTTTCCATATTGGCTGCACCAATTTGCAGTCCCACCAACAATGTATTAGTGTGCCTTTTCCCCACATCCTAGTCAATACTTATTGTTGTTTGTCTTCATAATAGCTGCCATTCTAACTGGAGTGAGATGGTATCTTAGAGTAGTTTTGATTTAAGAATTGCAGTATTTTTATGTGAATATGATCCTCTGTATGTATGGATTCCACATCCATGGATTCAGAAAAAAAAATCACATCTATACTGTAGAATATAAAAAGACTTTCTTTATATCATTCTCTAAACAATATAGTATAAGAACAATTTACATAGCATTTGCTTTGTATTATATACTGTAAGTGATCTACAAATCTTCTTTAAAGTATTTGGAGAGTATGCATAGATTATACACAAATCTATACCATTTTATATAAGGGGTTTGAGCATCTGAGATTTGGGTATCTGAGGGGTAACCTTAAACCTTCCCAGATGGATACTGAGGGATAACTGTCTGTAATTTTTCACAGTTTGCTGAGAACTAATATTTTACCTGAAGTGTCAGGTAGAATGTAGAAACCTTTTCACTATATAAGTCCCCTTAACCATTGAGGATTGTGGTTGATATGATACATTAAAGATCTCACCAGGCCAACTTAATTTTTTTTGCTTAAAAGTCATATGTATTATAAAGAAGAGAAGGAAAGTAGTATATGATATTTGTCCAGATGCTTTCCATTCTGTTTATTTCCCTTTCATTCCTATAGTTCCATCTTCTGTCTGGTAATGTTTTTCTTCTGTAAACAGAGCTTCCCTTACCATTTCTTTCATAGCAAGTCTGCTGGTCACAATTTTTAAAATTATCCTTCATTTAAGAATACCTTCATGTTGTCCTTAATTCTAAAGAACATTTTCACTGTATATTGAGTTATAAATATACAATTCAGTTGTTTTTTTTCCCCACCACTTTAAAAATGTTGTTTCACTGCCTTCTGGCCTCCATGGTTTCTCAGAAGAAATCCATAGTCAGTTGGTCATTATTTCTTGTATGGTTTGTGTTGCTTTTCTTTGGCTGCTTCCAAGGTTTTTTTTTTTTTAAAGAGAGAGAGAATTTTTTTTAATATTTATTTTTTTAGTTTTCAGTAGACACAACATGGGTATTTTATTTTTATGTGATGCTAAGGATCGAACCCAGTGCCCTGCGCATGCCAGGCAAGCGCGTTACTGCTTGAGCCACATCCCCAACCCTGCTTCCAAGGATTAATTCTCTCTGTGTTTGCCTTTAAGCAGTTTGGCTAAGATATCTTTATACATGGATTTTGTTGAGTTTTTCCTATTTTGGATTCACTGAATTTCTTGAATCTACACATTTGATCCTTGCAAATTTTGACAAGGTTTCAGCTATGGTTTTTTTCAAATATTTTTGTTTGTAGCACTTTCTTTCTCTTCTCTAAAACTCAGGTGACTCAGATGCTCTCACAGATCTGGCTGATCCTATTTTTCCCCCCAATCTTTTCCCCTTTAACTGTTTTTTACAAACAGTACCCAACTTACTATGGTTCAGCCTAAGATTTTACAACTTTACAGTGGGTTTTAAGTATATTTTCAACTTAGGGTGGATTTTTCAGGAAGTAATTATAAGTTGAAGGGCATCTTTATTGTCCTATGTATCTGTCTCAGGTTCACTGACTTCATTTTCCTATACAATCCTTTAATAAAAATTTTAGTAGAAAAAATCCCTTTTGTTTCTTTTTTGGATCTTCTGTTTCACTGCTGAGACTTCTGTTCAGGTTTCAAGACTGATTGTCCTCACTTGTTGACCATGTTATCATAGCAGCTTTAGAGTCTTCATCTGATAATTGCACCATCTGAGTCACCGCATTGTTGATGTCTGTTCACTGTCTTTTCCCTTGTGAGTAGTTGAGATTTTCCTGGTTCTTTGTGTGACAAGTAGCATTAAATGATATCCAACACATTTTCAGTAATACTTTCTGTGACCTTTTTATCCTGTTTATAACCTGAATTGGACATTCATTTTTTTTTAAGTTGAACAGAATTTGATCTAGTTAGATTCACGATCCACCTCCTGTGTGCCTTCCTCTTAGTCTTCTAACTGGGAAACTAAAATGTACCTCCCTACTCTGCTATGCTCCAGGGAGCCAGGGGCATCAATTCTCAGTCATTAAATAAGGGGAGAATAAAGAAAAACAAGAAGAATTTCAAATCCACTCACTCATTGGAGCACAATTCATCTTGTCATAAAGGATTCCCTCTGAAGTTTCTATTCTACTTCTACTCACATCACCCGCTGCCACAGGACAGGATTGCATCTTAGGGGTTTATGCTTGTTTGGGCACTGGGGCAGGAGAGGAAATAAATCCACCAAAGAAACCAGGTTATGACCTACTCTTTTAGTCATATCTCTTACTCCATGCTCTTTTTTTGTTCCTTGGACAAGAGAAGATCTCTCTTGGAGATCTTTCTGTCCATATCCTGTTTACACTTTTGGGACTCGAGCTGTTTTTGAGTAGGGGCCAAGTCTAGGCTGGATATGTGATTGGGGTGGGGGCAGGATTGAATTGTGGTTTATTTGCTACTTTCTACCTGCTACCATTTTCTTTTCAGAGTTCTTAGATAGCTGATTTGTGCATTCTGACCAGGGTTTTTGAGCAAATTCAGTATAGACCAAGGGATAGTGAGATTACTGCATCTGAATCAGAAACTGTTAAAATGTTCTGGGTATTTTAAATTGTGTTTCATTCATTTACCAAATTAAAAAAAATTCCTTATAGTTGTAGATGGACAGTGTGCCTTTATTTTATTTTATTTTTTATGTGGTGCTAAGGATTGAACCTAGTGCCTCATACATGCTAGGCAAGCGCTCTGCCACTGAGCTATAGCCCCAGTTCTCATTTACCAAATTTTGATTAATTAATGTTATAGCTTACAGAAGTAAAAAATAATTGAATAGGATTATAACATCCCAGGATTTGAAATTACCTTGTAAGTAATTTAGGCTGTTTACCTTTCACAAAACTCCTTTCACCTCAAATAATAAATAATGATATTTAAGATTAAGTATTTATATACCAGTGTATTAAACTGCTTGTCTACATTAAGTTATTTATTTGCACATAATCATATTGGAACAATACAATTCTTTGATCTCCTTTGAACTGATGCAGAAGTAAAATTCTAGAAAGCCTTTCCTCTAAAAATAAGGTCTTTGAACTAGTCACATTGCCATTACTTTGGGAGCCTATAAGGAATGTAGAATCTTGGGTTTTGATCCAGACTTCGCATTTGAACAAGATCTCCCAGGTGATTCACTTGAAGGTTAATTTTTTTCCAAATCACTGGTTATAAATAACTTGATCATCATGGTCATGCAAGTAAGTTTAGGCAGTGTGGTCAGACCATCAGGGTACAGAGCTATGGATCCTCAAATTGTGAACCATCAGGGACGTGGCTTGTATTTTTTAAACTTTACAGTTTAAAAACAGTTTTGTAGCAAATGAGCACACCTAGATATTAGATTCAAACTTCTCTTTTAGTTTACAATCTTTATCTTTCATAATATTGGGCAATATACCATGTGTACAGTGGTATTCAGAGCTGTTTCACTTGTGTGCCCTTTTTTATTGGTTCATTCATTGAAGTCAACATACATTTATTTATAATGCATTCTGTATATCACAAGTCTTTTCTGCCTTTTGTGTCTGTGATGATAGGTAACCGTTAATCTGTTCCAGATGCAGCACTTGCAGGCTGCCTCCCTTGCAAACAGTTTAGACTTTCCCTGTGATAGTGCCAAACTTTATGATCCAGGCCAAGAGTACAGTGAATTTGTGAAGGCTACAAAGTCAACTGAAGAAGAAAAAGTTGATGGGTAAGAATTAATATATAGATGAATTTCTAGAAATAAAACATTTACTAAGTTCCTATGTGGTATAAAGAGGTATATTTTCTAATATTGTTAGAATTGACTTTAAAAATTACTGAAAAATTTTATTTGTATTATTTTGTGGTTTCTTAGTAAGTCCATTCAATGAATAGATGTAACTCACTTGAGAGTAAAGCTTTCCATTTTGATACTGACCTCACTTCTGTGAGACTTAAAAATCCTTTGGGCATGGCAAATGACAATCATACACATTTTGAATGTCCACAAAATTTAACCTACATTTTCTACTGGGATGATACTACAAAAGTTTAATCATAACATGAATTACTGACTGTTGCTATTTCTATCAATGTTTTAACTGTGAAAATAAAAGTTTTATCCATATCTCCTTAAAGAAGCTGAACCATGTAACAGTTTGTTCATTATATTTAGTTAATTATTCTACATTTATTAAATCAACAAATTTTTCTGACTATAGTACAAAGTAGATTTATTGTTAGTGCTGAGCTTTATTTGCTTTTTCTTAGGAATGTAAATAAACCATTAACAAATAGTTCCCAGATGTCCAGATGTGGCCCTTCTCACTCTTTAAAGGATGTTGCGTGCCTTCCTGACAGTTGTAATAAAATTGAAGAGGACAGATTGAGTTTCCTTCCAGACTTTGCATTTGAACAAGATCTCCCAGGTGATTCACTTGAAGGTTAATTTTTTTCAAATCACTGGTTATAATCACTCTAACAATGGAGATCTAACAGGTGTCTTTCTTTCTTTCTTTCTTTCTTCCTTTCTTTTTAAAATATTCATTGTTCATTTGTAGTTGGACACAATAGCTTTATTTTATTTATTTTTATGTGGTGCTGAGGATCGAACCCAGTTTCTCATGCATGCTAGGAGAGTGCTTCAACACTGAGCTACAACCCTAGCCCCTAACAGGTGTTTTTTACTCTGAAGAGAATACAGGTTTATGAAAGAGCAAATTGTTCATTGGTCATTAAATAAACTGGAGCTCTAGAATCAGAAAATCAGGCTTTATAATGTAACTATGTGAGACCTAGTCATGATCTTAACCACCATGCCTGCCTTAAAGTCCATAATTGGTCATTGTTAAACAAATCTGAATTGTCTCATTTTATGTAATGTCAGTATTTTACCTTATGAAATCTACCTGTTAGCTAAGTTTTGACTTTAAATATTCTTTTCTTAAAGGTGGTTCATTTTTAAAAATATTTTTTTAGTTGTTGACAGACCTTTATTTTATTTATTTATACGCGGTGCTGAGAATTGAACCCAGTGCCTCACACATGCCAGGCAAGTGCACTACCACTGAGCCCCAACCCCAGCCCAAAGATGGTTCTTTTAGGAATATATGACAGCAGAATGCATTTTGATTCATTGTACACAATTGCAGCACAAATTTTCATTTCTCTGGTTGTATACTATGTAGTGTTGCACCATATGTGCAGTCATACATGTACCTAGGGTAATGATGTCCATCTCATTCCATCATTTTTCCTGTCTCCATGCCCCTTCCCCCTCACCCTCCCCTTGGCCCAATGAAATTTCCTCCATTTTTCTCATCTGTCCCCCACCCCCGTCCACCTCCATGGATCAGCATCCACTTATCAGAGAGAATATTTCACCTTTGGATTTTTGGGATTGGCTTACTTTGCTTAGCATGATATTCTCCATCTTCATCCATTTACCTGCAAATGCCATAATTTTATTCTCTTTTAATGCCGAGTAATATTCCATTGTGTTCGTATACCACAGTTTCTTTATCCATTCATCTTTTGAAGGGCATTTGTGGTGCTGGGGATATAGGTCAGTTGGTAGAGTGGTTGCCTCACATGCACAAGGCCATGAGTTCAATCCCCAGCAACCCCTGCCCCCTGCAAAAAAAAAAAAAAAAAAAAAAAAAAGAGATTCTTCTTTCATAAGATCATGGACATTTGGGATGTTTAGTGACTTAGAGTACTGGAGGGAGCAGTGAATCTGGATCCTTGGATTCAGAATCTGTAAGTCCAGGTACATAATTAAGTCTATCAGTAAAATTCAATGAAATTATTAAAATAATTATTTGGGGAATATTTATAACTAACTTATTTTTATAATGAAGTGTCTCAAATATAGATGAGAATATACATATATATGTACAGATTAAAGAAAGAGAATGAAACAGACCCTCAATAAAAATATTAGGACATTAGAAGCACCCTGGGTACTCCTTCTTGATAACACTGCTTTAGCTCCCACCAGCATAAATCATTATCCTGACTATTTTAAAAATCATTCTGTAGATATTTTAAATGTTTTTAGTACCTATATGTAGTAGAGTTTTGACCTCTTCTGGATGCTGTTCAAATTCAATCATACTATTTTGTGACTTAATTCATGCATATTATGTTAATGTGAATAGTTGGCCTTATTTTTACTACTGTATTCTAGTCCATGAACTTGAATATCATGATTGATCTTTTGAATTGTTTTGCAGTAATTGCTATAATAAACAATTCCATTATGCCAATCCTTGAGCCTATGATTGATTATTGCTATTTTTTTTTTACAAATGTGCTTTAAGGTACTATGATATAAATAGTCTCAAAATCCTTGTAGAGCAAATGTTTTGAACTCCCTCTTAGTAATATCAAAGAGGATAATTCTCTATGGGTTTTATAACTAGCAGGAAAAGTAGCATTTAAAGCCAGGAGATTCTTGCTTCCACATTCTTCCACCAAAGACTAATATAGTCTTTTCTGGCTATCTGCCTTCCTCCTAGACTCATGATGGGGATGTTTTTTAGGGTTTGACTTCATCAAATTCCAAAGCCATTTTTAAAGTATTTTACATATTGCACAGTTTTATACATTCAGATTAATGTCTTGTATTTAAAGTTAGAATTTTTGCCATGCAGCACTGGGGTTTATAGATTGATTATCAGGTGCCACTTTCTCATTTCCCACTACCTCTATTCAAGGGACACTCTGAAGCCTAAATATTTAACTGAATATTCTAGATAGTGCCAGAAATTAAGACCTAATCTAGAGCAACCCTTAACCCATTTGGAATCTTGTAGATGTCATGTGATGAAGGCAAGAATTTGGAATTTCTATCTCATGATAAATGGGTGAGACTGAGGGATGCCTTACTTGAGAAAAGAAACTTAAGGACATGAAATGAAATGAAATGAAATGAATTAGAGTTCTGTTTTCCCCTGTGAGAAAAAAAATATGTCCAAAGACTGAGATTCATACAGAGGCAGATTTTTGTTCAATAATATAAGGGAACTGTCTTATAATTAGAATAGCTCTAAAATGGAACATGTGAACTTGTGATTTTTTAGTCATTGGAAACACATTCAAAGTAAAAACTAGACACCCACCTGTGAGCATATTGAACAGAAAAATCCTTTTGAGAAGAGGGTGTTGCTTAAAATCATTTATGAAAAGTGTTACTAACTGAAGCTAAGATTGTTTAAAGACCTTGAATTAAAGTGAATTCTTTACTCAGTAGTAGACCTGTTTATAATTTAGCAGAGTAAATCTCTGCTAGTCAGTCTACTTCCAAACATGCTTTGATATATACATAGTAGTGTCCTGTGACATAGTTTGAACTTGTGATTTCAGCTCTTGGCTAGAGATCCCTGAGTTCTCCCTGTTTCCTATCTCCTGATTTACTAATAACATAATTTAATTTTACTATTGTATTATCGAGTTCAAATAGTTTTTGTATATTTTAGAAGGCCTTAGATTGTATTGTGTACATTTATTAATAATTTAATAAACATTTAATGACAACTTTACTATTTTGCTAGCCATTCTGTCAGATATCAGATATAGAACATGAATATAAGATACTACCTTTTTTATACTTTTATTTTATTTATGTATTTTTACGTGGTGCTGAGGATCAAACCCAGAGCCTTGGACATGCTAGGCAAGTGATCTACCACTGAGCCACAATTCCATCCTCTAGATACTACCTATCTTTGTGAAGCTTACAACCTCTAATACTTTCTATCAGAAGTTGTCAGTAAGTTCTCATAGGAATATATGATCCTAAGTTTTAAATTTATTTGGAAAAGTCAGATAAATTTAGTTAAATTCCTTTTGTTCCCAAGAAGGAATGAGCATCGTAATTCCCTGTTATCTAGAGTATAAGAATGGAAGCAAATTTTTGGATTGAAGCTAATAAAATAGTGTGACTTGCATAATTCCAAAAATATTGTCATTTCCCATTTCTGTTCTTCTAAAATGAATAGCCAGGCAATGGTATCAACAATTTTCTTTTAGGAGACTTTCATCAAAAACTTCCACAAACTCCATTCAGTGGAACCATGCCTTCTGCAGATGATTTAGATGAAAGAGAGCCACCTTCCCCTTTAGAAGCTGATATTATATTGTATTCACCTGAATGAAAACCCATTAAACTAGTTGAAGTAGTAATATCTCATAAGATCTGAAAGATAGTATAATTTTAAAGAATCATTACTTTGGTGTGTAATAAACAAAAGCATCACACAGTAACTTAAATATATCCCAGTAATTATGTTCAAATATTAATTGATAATGTACTAATCAGTTATCTGAAATACAAATAGAAGAATAAGTGGCAGGGTTAGGAATAACAGCTTAGTGGTAGAGTACTTGCTTAGCATGCACAAAGTTATAGGTTCAATTCCCAGCACCACACACACACACACACACACACACACACACACACACACACATAGCAACAAAATTAGTAGATCTGAGATGTATTGGCATGGTATTAAAGTAGCAGGCTAGGTCTGGTCTTCTTTCATAAACCCAGTACAATGACTTACTGTTAAAAGGGAGCATGCCTGAGAAAGTCTGAGAAATCTCCTTTGAAAGAAAGAGTATAAGAAACCAAGCAAGAAGAGCAGATTCAGTGTACTTCTTGAGAATAAGGAATGTTTTGGGTGTCGAAGGATATAAAAGTAAAGTCAGTTACCTTAGTGACTCAAATTAGACTCTCATAAATTAATTTTGTACATTTGATACCTGTAATACCAATATAATATTAAATATAATAAGCTAGATTGCCTGTAATTTTATAATGAATTAAGAAGAGCTTTATCCTTAATGTAAATAATTCTAACATACTCGCCTCATGTAATTGTATTTCTTTGAAGCATTTATAGCATTTATATGCCACCTATGAACATACTTACCAACTGTGTAAAGGACATGTTAATATTATTAAGTATAAATATGCTGATTCTTTTTTTTAATCTTTTTTTTCCTGGTACTGGGGACTGAACCCAGAATACTCTATCAAATGAGCTGCCATCCTCAGCCTTTTTCATTTTTCATTTCAAGACAGTGTCTCACTGAGTTGCTGAGGTGGGCGTCAAACTTGTGATTCTCCTGCCTTAGCCCCCTGAGTTGCTAGGATCACAGGCATACGCCATTGTGCCTGGCTTAAATGTGCTGATTCTAAAAACATTATGCCATAGTATCTTAAAAATTTTATTGGTTTGATGGTGATTTTTACTCATGGATAAAATGTTGAGTAAAAGTTTGTGTTTTATAAAAGAGATCTATAAAGGAGATTTTTTCATGTTAAAACTCAAAATAATAGCTTTTTATAATATATGAATAATCTCAAAGTCTAAAAATTATTCCAAGTACAATATCATGTAGTATATTTTTTTTGTCATTTACCCTTCTTATATTTCTGTTATAAGAACCCAGTTCCCTTGGAGCATTTAAGAAACCTTTGATGTCAAAGGCAGCTGTTACTCACAAGTTCCGAAAATTGAAATCCCCCTCAAAATGCAGATATTGTGAAGGCATTGTAGTGTTCCAAGGTGTTAAATGTAAGGAGGTAAGATCTTTTTGGAATCACGTTGGCCCCCTGATTTTTTTGCTATATACTTTTTTTGTTATGTTTTACGTATTAGGAGATATGTGTGTATTCACACACATGTATTAAATATATTTAAATTTGTTGTTTATACTCCTGGGAATTAAATTCAGGGTCTTGCGCATGCCAGGCAAGCACTCTACCCCTGAGCAGTATCCCCACCCCCTTTTAAATTGTGTTTTGAAATGGGGGTCTTTCTATGTTGAGCTGGCCTTCAAGTTGTGATCTTCGTGTTTCAGCCCCTCAAGTAGCTGGAATCATAGGCATATGCCATCACACCTGGCTCTGCCAGTACATTTTTAATAAAGTCCCACAGTTTATCTTCTATGGTTTTCTACTTTGTTTTGTTGTTAAATGTATTTCATAAACCACAAGTAATACTTTTTAACTCATTTTTGTTGTTATTAGTCTGGCTGTAGTTTGCTTAGTTTTGAATAGTTTTAGGGTGAGTTAATCAGTTTTAAAATATCATTTTCTTGTAGTGTCTCCTTGTTTGTCATCATAAATGTATGGAAAACCTAGTTATCTTTTGTGGTCACCGGAAACTTCTGGGGAAAACACACTTATTTGGAGCAGAATTCACACGAGTTACAAAAAAGGAGCCAGATGGCATTCCTTTTATACTCAAAATATGTGCTTCAGAGATTGAAAAGAGAGCCTTGTGTTTACAGGTATGTTGTTAACTCTTAAAATTCTAAAAACATAAATGCCTGTGTGATTTGTTTTAATGAAAAAGAGACTTTAAGAAAATCAATACTCTCAGTTTTTAATAACTGAATTTATTCACATTTATTTGGGGAATGTTAATTTATTTGACTTTAACTTGTTTTTTTCCTAAAATACTAATACAAATTGAAGGAGATACATCAAATATGTTTAGATGTCTAAATTTAGCCCTTTGTACTTAAGTAGAATTTTGCATCATTTTTTTTCTTTTCTATTCAAGGGAATTTATCGTGTCAGTGGAAACAAAGCAAAAACTGCAAAACTGTGTCAAGCTTTGGAGAATGGAATGCATTTGGTAGACATGTCAGAATTTAATTCACACGACATCTGTGAAGCCTTAAAATTATACCTTCGACAGGTAAAGTTTTTATTGTAAACTACATCAAATAAAAAGAGCAAAAATATATTTTGTATTTCATATATTTTCATTGGCACAGATTATGTCCATGTCTTTCTATTTTTTTGATTAGAGCATTATATTTATACATAGTAGCTAGGTTCATCCTGACAATTTCATACATGCATAGATCTGACTCACTCTACTTCGGTCCTCTTTTTTCCTCCTTTTATCTCCCCACTCCACTCCATTGATCCTCCCATGTTGATGTTTTTCTCATTATTAATGTACAGATCATAAAATGTATATAAAATATACGTGCAATTTAAAGAACAATAATAATAAAACCAAATTCCACTTAAGAAAATATTACTATTCCTTGTACAAGACTTCCATGTACCTCTTCCCTGTTGCAGCCTCCCAACTCCATCTTGGAGGTCCCTCCTAACCATGTTAAAGGGATAAACATACAGGAATAAATAACACTCATTAAGTTTTTGTTATCTTTAAGTTTTAGAACACTGACTAAAAGCATAAATGTATCTGTATAAGTAAAGGCCAGTGTTCACACTGTTAGGAATATTCAATAAGTAGGACAGTATCTAGATCATAGTCTAGCTTTGCCTTCAGTGATGTTTCAAAATAGCTATTTTGGGAGGTTAGTAGGCAAGGCCATGAAGTTCATAATATTTGGGGCATCAGGCATAAGTCTTCCTATAAGGTGGATACTAGAAGTCTAGCAGGAATATGGTCAGGGAGTGGGCTGTCTATATTGTCATTTTCTTTTTTTTTTGATGTTAGATATTCCTTTATTGGTAACATTTAGTGTGACTACAAATATCGTTAGTGTAATGGTACATTTTTTTCTTCTGCAGTTAAGTAAGATATCTGGGGTGTGTGTGACATTTATTAGTATGGAGTTTAACAACTTCACCAATGACATTAGCATCCATCAAATCTTGTTTGGAATAACTATTAGGTCAGGTTGGCAATGTGGTAGTATTCTAATTTTAGCATTTGTCCTATTAATTAGCTGCTATTTTTCTGTAAAGAAAATATTTCCTTCTTTTTCTTTTCAATTCTATGGATGCATGGATTTTTTTTTTATTGTGTTACACTCAATTATTCTTTTTTGTTTTTCTGAATTCTCCAAATTTGTCCAGCTCCTTGTGACCTTGACTCCTTTAGTGTGTGTGTGTGTGTGTGTGTGTGTGGCACCAAGGATTGTACCCAGGGGTACTAACCACTGGGCTGCATCCCCAGCCCTTTTTTGTATTTTACTTAGAGTCAGGGTGTCACTGAGTTGCTTAGGGCCTCGATAAGTTGCTGATGCTGGCTTTGAATTCATGATCCTCCTACCTAACTCAGCCTCCTGAGACACTGGGATTATATGCATGCACCGCCATATCTGGCTTCCTTTAGTGTTTAACACTTCCATATTTTTAGAAAGAAGTTACCCCAGGGTCACTTGAAATTTTTAGTTCATAAACCCAAACCAGCCAATTTCCTAAGGAGCTCTGGTTCATTTTATCAGGGAATGGTGCTTAGAAACCAACAGTGATGCTTTAAGTGTGCTCATTTATTGAACATTTACATGGTCCTTGTGCTAAGTGCTCCGTGAGGCTATGCACTCGATCAGGTTCACATGGCCGTCACATGGCAAAGTTGGGACTGGAGCCCAGATTATCACATCACTGTCTCCGTCCATAAATCCCCTTTACACTGATGGTCACAGCTACGTCTTACGTATGAGTTTGACAGAAGACATTATTTATCAGTAAGAGGAACAACAATGTTAGCAGCTATGAAAATTTCCTCGGTGAGTGATTTCTAATTCAATTATAATAGTAGTTATTAAATTATCAAGTCTTGAAAATTAGAAAGAATGTAATTTTTATCTGTAAAATGCATCTCTGGAGTTTTAGGAGTAGGAAATAAAAAACTGTGTTTTTTTTTTCTGTTCAGATTTTCTTTTTTTTATTTATTTTTTAATGTTGGTTGTTCAAAACATTACATAGTTCTTGATATATCATATTTCACATTTTGATTCAAGCGGGTTATGAACTCCCATTTTACCCCGTATACAGCTTGCAGAATCACATCAGTTACACTTCATTGCTTTACATATTGATAAACTCATGTCTGTTGTATTCTGCTGCCTTTCCTATCCTCTACTATCCCCCCTTCCCTCCCCTCCCCTCCCCTCTTCTCTCTCTACCCCCACTACTGTAATTCATTCCTCCCCCTTGTACTGTTTTTCCCTTTCCCCTCACTTCCTCTTGTATGTAATTTTGTATAACCCTGAGGGTCTCCTTCCATTTCCATGCAATTTCCCTTCTCTCTCCCTTTCCCTCCCACCTCTCATCCTTGTTTAATGTTGGTCTTCTTCTCGTGCTCTTCTTCCCTAGTCTGTTCTTAGTTACTCTCCTTATATCAAAGGAGACATTTGGCATTTGTTTTTTAGGGCTTGGCTAGCTTCGCTTAGCATAATCTGCTCTAATGCCATCCATTTCCCACCAAATTCTATGATTTTGTCATTTTTTACTGCAGAGTAATACTCCATTGTGTATAAATGCCACATTTTTTTTATCCATTCGTCTATTGAAGGGCATCTAGGTTGATTCCACAGTCTTGCTATTGTGAATTGTGCTGCTATGAACATCGATGTAGCAGTGTCCCTGTAGCATGCTCTTTTTAGGTCTTTAGGGAATAGACCGAGAAGGGGAATGGCTGGGTCAAATGGTGGTTCCATTCCCAGCTTTCCAAGAAATCTCCATACCGCTTTCCAAATTGGCTGCACCAATTTGCAGTCCCACCAATAATGTACAAGTGTACCCTTTTCCCCACAACCTCGCCAGCACTTATTGTTGTTCGACTTCATAATGGCTGCCAATCTTACTGGAGTGAGATGGTATCTTAGGGTGGTTTTGATTTGCATTTCTCTGACTGCTAGAGATGGTGAGCATTTTTTCATGTACTTATTGATTGATTGTATGTCCTCCTCTGAGAAGTGTCTATTCAAGTCTTTGGCCCATTTGTTGATTGGGTTATTTGTTATCTTATTGTCTAATTTTCTGAGTTCTTTATATATTCTGGATATTAGGGCTCTATCTGAAGTGTGAGGAGTAAAGATTTGTTCCCATGATGTAGGCTCCCTATTTACCTCTCTTATTGTTTCTTTTGCTGAGAAAAAACTTTTTAGTTTAAGTAAGTCCCATTTGTTGATTCTAGATGTTAACTCTTGTGCTATGGGTGTCCTATTGAGGAATTTGGAGCCCGACCCCACAGCATGTAGGTCGTAGCCAACTTTTTCTTCTATCAGATGCCGTGTCTCTGATTTGATATCAAGCTCCTTGATTCATTTTGAGTTAACTTTTGTGCTTGGCGAGAGAAAGGGATTCATATTCATTTTGTTGCATATGGATTTCCAGTTTTCCCAGCACCATTTGTTGAAGATGCTATCCTTCCTCCATTGCATGCTTTTAGCCCCTTTATCAAATATAAGAAAGTTGTAGTTTTGTGGGTTGGTTTCTGTGTCCTCTATTCTGTACCATTGGTCCACCCACCTGTTTTGGTACCAGTACCATGCTGTTTTTGTTACTGTTGCTCTGTAGTATAGTTTGAGATCTGGAATCGCTATACCACCTGATTCACACTTCCTGCTTAGTATTGTTTTTGCTATTCTGGGTATTTTATTCTTCCATATGAATTTCATGATTGCTTTCTCCATTTCTACAAGAAATGCCGTTGGGATTTTGATTGGCATTGCATTAAACCTATAGAGAACTTTTGGTAATATCGCCATTTTGATGATGTTAGTTCTGCCTATCCATGAACAGGGTATGTTTTTCCATCTTCTAAGGTCTTCTTCAATTTCTCTTTTTAGGGTTCTGTAGTTTTCATTGTATAAGTCTTTCACCTCTTTTGTTAGGTTGATTCCCAAGTATTTTATTCTTTTTGAGGATATTGTGAACGGCGTGGTTGTCCTCGTTTCCATTTCAGAGGATTTGTCACTGATATACAGGAATGCCTTTGATTTATGCATGTTGATTTTATAACCTGCCACTTTGCTGAATTCATTTATTAGCTCTAATAGTTTCTTTGTAGACCCTTTTGGGTCTGCTAGGTATAGAATCATGTCATCTGCAAATAGTGATAATTTAAGTTCTTCTTTTCCTATTTTTATGCCTTTAATTTCTTTCGTCTGTCTAATTGCTCTGGCCAGTGTTTCGAGAACTATGTTGAACAGAAGTGGTGAAAGAGGGCATCCCTGTCTTGTTCCAGATCTTAGAGGGAATGCCTTCAATTTTTCTCCATTCAGAATGATGCTAGCCTGAGGCTTAGCATAAATTGCTTTTACATTGTTGAGGTATGTTCCTGTTATCCCTAGTTTTTCAAGAGTTTTGAACATAAAGGGATGCTGTACTTTGTCGAATGCTTTTTCTTCATCTATCGAGATGATCATATGGTTCTTATTTTTAAGTCTATTGATGTGGTGAATAACATTTATTGATTTCTGTATATTGAACCAACCTTGCATACCAGGGATGAATTCTACTTGATCATGGTGCACAATTTTTTTGATATGTTTTTGTATCCGATTCGCCAGAATTTTATTGAGGATTTTTGCATCTAGGTTCATTAGAGATATTGGTCTGTAGTTTTCTTTCTTTGAAGTGTCTTTGTCTGGTTTCGGAATCAGAGTGATGTTAGCCTCGAAGAATGAATTTGGTAGTTCTCCCTCTTTTCCTATTTCCTGAAATAGCTTGAAAAGTATTGGTATTAGTTCCTCTTTAAAGGTTTTGTAAAACTCTGCTGTATACCCGTCCGGTCCTGGGCTTTTCTTAGATGGTAATCTTTTGATGGTTTCTTCTATTTCCTCAATTGATATTGGTCTGTTTAGGTTGTCTATATCCTCCTGACTCAATCTGGGCAGATTATATGACTTAAGAAATTTATCGATGCCTTCACTATCTTCTATTTTATTGGAGTATAAGGATTCAAAATAATTTCTGATTATCTTCTGTATTTCTGAAGTGTCTGTTGTGATATTGCCTCTTTCATCCCGTATACTGGTAATTTGAGTTCTCTCTCTTCTTATCTTCCTTAGCATGGCTAAGGGTCTGTCAATTTTATTTATTTTTTCAAAGAACCAACTTTTAGTTTTGTCAATTTTTTCAATTGTTTCTTTTGTTTCGATTTCATTAATTTCAGCTCTGATTTTAATTATTTCTTGCCTTCTACTTCTTTTGCTGTTGTTTTGCTCTTCTTTTTCTAGGATTTTGAGATGAAGTATGAGATCATTTATTTGTTGGTTTTTTTCTTTTTTTAAGGAATGCACTCCAAGCAATGAATTTTCCTCTTAGAACTGCTTTCAATGTGTCCCATAGATTCCGATATGTTGTGTCTGTGTTTTCATTTAACTCTAAGAATTTTTTAATTTCCTCCTTGATGTCTTCTAAAACCCATTGATCATTCAGTAATCTATTGTTCATTCTCCAAGTGGTGCATGATTTTTCCTTCCTTCTTTTATCGTTGATTTTCAGTTTCATTCCATTGTGATCAGATAAGATGCATGGTATTATCTCTACTCCTTTATATTGACTAAGAGTTTCCCTGTGACATAATATATGATCTATTTTTGAGAAGGATCCATGTGCTGCTGAGAAAAAAGTGTAGCTGCTTGATGTTGGGTGGTATATTCTATATGTGTCAATTAAGTCTAGGTTGTTAATTGTATTATTGAGTTCTATAGTTTCCTTATTCAGCTTTTGTTTGGAAGATCTGTCCAGTGGTGAGAGAGGTGTGTTAAAGTCTCCCATGATTATTGTATGGTGGTCTATTAGATTCTTGAACTTGAGAAGATTTTTCTTGATGAACATAGCAGCCCCGTTGTTTGGGGCATATATATTTATGATTGTTATGTCTTGTTGGTGTATGGTTCCCTTGAGCAGTATGTAGTGTCCCTCTTTATCCCTTTTGATTAACTTTGGCTTGAAATCTATTTTATTTGATATGAGTATGGACACTCCTGCTTGTTTCCGCAGTCCATATGAGTGATATGATTTTTCCCAACCTTTCACCTTCAGTCTATGTATATCTTTTCCTATCAAATGCGTCTCCTGCAGGCATCATATTGTTGGGTCTTGTTTTGTGATCCATTCAACTAGCCTGTGTCTCTTAATTGGTGAGTTTAAGCCATTAACATTTAGGGTTATTATTGAGATATGGTTTGTTCTTCCAGCCATAGTTTGTTTATTAATGCTATTAAACCTGATTTGTTTTCCTCTTTGATTATTTTCCCCCCTTTACTGTCCTACCTCCCACTGTTGGTTTTCGTTGTTGTTTTCCATTTCCTCTTCCTGTAGTGTTTTGCCAAGGATTTTTTGAAGAGATGGTTTTCTAGCTGCAAATTCTTTTAACTTTTGTTTGTCATGGAATGTTTTAATTTCATCTTCCATCCTGAAGCTTAATTTCGCGGGATACCTGATTCTTGGTTGGAACCCATTTTCTTTTAGCGTTTGAAATATGTTATTCCAGGATCTTCTAGCTTTTATAGTCTGTGTTGAGAGATCAGCTGTTATCCTGATTGGTTTACCCCTAAATGTAATCTGCTTCCTTTCTCTTGTAGCTTTTAAAATTCTCTCCTTATTCTGTATGTTGGACATCTTCATTATAATGTGTCTAGGTGTGGATCTCTTATGATTTTGCACATTTGGCGTCCTGTAGGCTTCTAGGATTTGGGATTCTGTCTCATTCTTCAAGTCTGGGAAGTTTTCTTGTATTATTTCACTGAATAGATTGCTTAATCCTTTGGTTTGGAGCTCTGTGCCTTCCTGTATCCCAATGACTCTTAAGTTTGGTCTTTTGATATTATCCCATAGTTCTTGAATGTTCTGCTCATGGTTTCTTAGTAGACTTGCTGAGCTATCTATGTTCTTTTCAAGTTGAAATACTCTGTCTTCATTGTCTGATGTTCTATCTTCTAAGTGATCCACTCTGCTGGTAGTATTCTCAATTGAGTTTTTAAGTTGGTTTATTGTTTCCTGCATTTCTAGGATTTCTATTTGTTTGTTTTTTATTACCTCTATCTCCCTGTGATCTTTTACTTCCTGGATTTGTTTGTCAATGTGATCTTTCATTGTCTGATTTTGCTGTCTCATGTCTTCCTTGAGACTCCAGATCATCTGAAGCATGTATGTCCTGAGCTCTCTATCTGACATTCCATCTGTTGCAGCTATTACCTCTTCTAAAGTTGAGTTGACCTGCATTGCCTGTGGTCCTTTCTTTCCTTGTCGTTTCATACTGCTGGCGTTTCTTTCTGCTTGGTGAAATTGTTGTGTCTTTGATATTTTCCCTCTATTTATTTATATTGCTCTTGTATAGTTGAAAAATCACCCTTGCAGGGCAGGTAGTGGCTGTGATCCTCCTCCAATTAGTGTGATCCGTCTACCATGCTGGCAGGCCCTAGGTCTGCTCTGCTGGTCGGTCAAAGGTCCGCCTACCCAGCAGGCGCCAGGGGCACCTGTATCACTCCGTAGGTTGCTGGGCCTAACCTCCCGATGGGTCGCAGGTTCCCCTAGCTTGCAGGCACTGAGGGAGGGGCCGGTTCCGTCCCTCAGCAGGCTTTGGGCCCGATCTGCTGGTGTTCACAGTCCCGCCTACCTTGCAGACACTGGGGGAGGGGACGGGCCTGGCCCTCAGCCGGCCACCGGACCTGTCCTAGTGGGTCCGGTCCGCGTTCCCTGCAGGCACGTGTAGCTGCTCTGTCACTTGGCTGGTTGCTGGGCCTGACCCGCCCGCCCGTGGGTTGCAGGTTCGCCTAGCTTGCAGGCACTCTATATTGTCATTTTCTATGTTCACTGTTATACCTGCAATTTGCGGGAATAGGTAAACACACACACTCACTCACATACACACACATGCATACACACATCTGTGGAGTGAAGTGACGTTGCTGGCTTTAGGCAGCGGCTTACAGAGGGGTTACAGGAACTTAATTGGCATTTTGTCATGAGCCAAGTACAAAATGATTTGGGTCAGATCCAGCTGGCATCTATCCCTGGGTGAAAATGAAGAGATAATGATAGAGTCATGCTGATAAGTCCTTGATCTGTCCTTTTCTGTTGTTCTTTTGCTCCCTTGCGGATCCTTTTTAATTTGGTTATTAGCTGTCATCCTGAGATCATTCTCCTCTCCTCTCTTTTGTGATGGAACACCTCTCCTGTTTTCCTTGTTTGGGGGGTATTCTGTTTTGGTTATGTCTGTCCTTTAAGTAGGATTAAATATTTGAAACCTGTTCATCCGTAAATGTTTTCCTACTGTCTTGACAGAAATGGACTAGTGTAGATAGTGTGGGACTTTTTAGTATTGTAGGCTGGAAATTCTTTTTCCTCTGAATTTTGAAGGCAAGGGTTTTTTGTTGTTGTTCTGTTCACACTGTGAATCCGTCTTATTTCATTCCTAACTCTGTGCCTGTTGTTTTGTCCTTGTATGGCTAATAGAATCTCTCCCATGCCACATTATTCTAAGATTTTACAGTGATGAATAATGATGTGGATATATTTCCATCCACTATTCTGGCCACTCCAAGAGCTCTGATAGTTGTCAGTGCTTTAGTTCTTTGAACTTTTCTTGATTTTTATTGCCCATTTCCCCCTCTTTCTTTGTACTCACTAGTTGAAGCTCTTGTTTGCATACTCAATAACCCATACTGGTTTTCTAGTTCCCTTACCTTTCCTCTATTCTTCTTTCTTTCCTAAATAACTTTCTAAGACATTTCCTCAGCTTTATCTTCTTGACTAATGTAAATTACTTCATTTCTGAGATCATATTTTAATTTTCAATAATTATGATTTTCTATTCCTTTGATAACATTTTTTAAAATGACTATGTCATGCTATTTTCCTGTGGATAGTCATAGATTTTTTTGTAAGGGTTCTTTTCTCTATTTAGCCTCTAACCCTCTGTATAAATACAATGTGACCCTCATATATAACATTAAATTTTCTATAGCCATATAAAATTTAAAAAATAGGTAAAGTTAATTTTAATATATTATTTAACATTTTGAATATTTTTTTTAAATTATGAGATATTTATTTATTGATTTATATTTGAGCTCTTAGTCTTTGAAATCTAGTATCTATTTTTTCATTTAGAGCACATCTTAATTTTGATCAGTTGTACTTCCAGTACTTTTTCACCATATATGACTAGTGGTCAGCATATTGACAGCATAGTTTTAGACCTTCAATTTGTTTTTTTTATACACATTTTGATTTTTGTCTTTAATGATGTCTAGTTATGTTAGATTTTGGACTTGAAATCTCTTTGGAAGCTCTTGAACACATCAAGGCTTTTTAAAAACTTGAAACTTTATTATAAAGTGGTCTAGATGGACCGTTTGATATATGCCTGGTTACATGTCTCTAGTTCCCTGCCCTTGGACTGGTTTGAGTACCCCCTGAAAAACGGTTTTCCTTGCCTAGAGATATTGTACCAATACTGTGGGAGCCAGGGTGGGAACGATGATTGCAGGATCTGTGCATTCAGTGTGCATACAGCCAACAAATTCCCATTTTCAGACAGTCACCTCTCTGTTCCTTAGGTTTGGCATTGCCCCCATTCAGAGAGCCTCTGTATCATGTTGCCCAGACAAAACATTTCCAGATTTTTAGGAAGGAGATTGCTCGAGAACATGGAGTGGAGACAGGATTCTATAGAGAGCTAAGCTGTCTCAGCTGGCCCACCTGCACCCTATCCCAAGGTCAGAGGACCTGGTACTTATTGTCCACATCCCTTTAGGATTCTGAAAATCATGTTGAATGATAAGGGGTCAGCTTTCTTGGAACTGTTGCATCAGGACTTGTTAATCTGCTCTGCTATTTGTGAATTGTTGCTTTTGTTTTCTCTATTTTCCTAGTCCTCATTGACCTACTGTATTTTAGTGGGGTTGCAGGAGAGAAAGAAATTAAGTATTAATTGCCGGATCTACAATGTTATTTCAGGAAAGTATTGATAACTCTTTAATCACATTTTACAGATACATCAACTGAGAAATGGAGGTTGATACCTTTGAATGACTATAAGTCTCATAATGTGTCATCCTTTATTTCTTCTGTTAGCCAGTCAGGGAGAGGAGATGAATTGGGTCCAATATGATAAACTTGCATTCTGTTTTAGGAATTTTGTATGTCCAAGACTTTTATGTGGGAAATTGCTCAATTCTTGCAATAGTGTTAGAGAGTAGCCTTCATTATTACCTAAAGCTCCAAGAGGTTAAGTGACTTGCTTCAGACCCCAGAGTGGTGAGGATACAAACTGATCACAGGGCAACACCTTAACCCTCTACAGATAATATAGGACATCAAGTGGCCAAAGGTACACTGAAATGATAAAAAAATCATTTGAGTAACTCTCACTAATTGTTGATTTTTAACAAAAAGAGATATTTTTAATATAATTTAATGTAATTTTTAATGTAATTTTATTTCTTTAGCTCCCAGAACCATTGATTTTATTCCAATGGTACAAGGAATTTATGGACCTTGCACAAGAGATCCAACATATTAATGAAGAGCAAGATACCAAAAATGATAACCCTAAGGACAAAACAAACCCAAATATGTGTGTAGAAATAAACCAAATTCTTCTAAAAAGCAAGGTCCTTCTAAGACAATTGCCAACATCAAATTTTAACAGTCTTCATTACCTTATCATACATCTTAAACGGTATGAATTTTTATACTGTCTTAACCATTTTTAATTGTACAGTGCAATAGTATTAAGTACATTTATACTGTTGTGGTATTGTTTTCAAAATGATTGTTTCATTTTTTATGATGTTTTTATTCTATGTTGGGAAAGGGAGACATTGAATATATGTTCATGCAGCCAACACTGTTCCCTCAGATGCCCCCTGTATGCCAGGCTCTGGCTGGGCAAACCAGCATGGAAACACAGGGTTTCTGTTTGTGGGCTCATCATCTTGGGAGACAGATATGTATATAACCACAGTACAGCATCATCCTTTTTCTAGTAGCTGTGCACAGCATGAAGGCATGCAGAGGAAGTTTGGGATTAGGGGTAAAATAGAGGAGGCAAGCCCTTGAGTCAGATTTTATGAACTGAGTGGGATTTGGTAGAGAATGTGCAGAAGAGCATACTAGGCAGAGGGTAACAGACATGGAGACACAAGAAAACATTTTACATTTGGAAAATATAATTTCATTAGGCTATAATATAGCAAGAAGTAGCGGGAACTGGGCTACCTACAGGCCTGATAAGAAAATCTATTAGATGAAATGTGGGAAGTGAGGGGAAAGGGGGAAAAAAAAGAGAGAGAAATGAAGTACAGTAGATGGGGTAGAGAGAGAAGATGGGAGGGGAGGGGAGGGGAGGGGAGGGGGGATAGTAGAGGATAGGAAGGGCAGCAGAATACAACAGACACTAGTATGGCAGTATGTAAAAAAGTGGATGTGTAACCGATGTGATTTCTGCAATATGTATACAGGGTAAAAATGGGAGTTCATAATCTGCTTGAATCAAATGTATGAAATATGATATGTCAAGAGCTTTGTAATGTTTTGAACAACTAATAATAAAAAAAGAAAATCAAGCAAAAAACAAAAACAAAAACAAAAAAAAAACCAAACAAAAAACAACAAAAGAAAAATCTATGTACCTGGCAGATGAGTTGATCATATTATTTCTGTACCCACTAAAGACTTGGAATCAGGAATTTCACATGCTCAGATTTGCCTGATAGATCTTTCTGATACCAATATGAAAAATGAGTTGGAGGGGAGGGCTTCTGTAATTCAGATCTCCTTTTTTAAAAATTTATTTAAAAATTTTTATTAGTTCTAATCAGTTATACATGACAGTAGAAAGCTTTTTGATCCATTATACACAAGTGGAGCACAACTTTTCATTTCTCTGGTTGTACATGATATAGAATTGCACCAAATATGCAGTCATACATGAATCTAGGGTAGTGATGTTCGTCTCATTCCACCATCTTTCCTACCCTCATGCCCTCTTCCCTTACCTCCTTCCCCTTGACCCAGTCAAAAATCCTCCTTTCTTCCTACAACATCATCTCCATTATGGATCAGCATCCACTTATCAGAGAGAACATTTGGCCTTAGGTATTTTGGGATTGGCTTACTTTACTTAGCATGATATTCTCCAACTTCATCCACTTACCTGCAAATGCCATAATTTAATTCTCTTTTAATGCTGAGTAACATTCCATTGTGTATATATACACACATTTTATTTATCCATTCATATATTGAAGAGCATTGAATTATTCCATGAAATAGAAAAGGAGGGAACCCTTCCAAATTCATTTTATGAAGCTAGTATCATCCTGATACCAAAACCAGGCAGAGATACATCAAGGAAAAAAAATTCAGACCAATATCTCTGATGAACATAGATGCAAAAAATTTTCAATAAAATTCTGGCAATCCCATACAAAAACATATTTAAAAAATAGCGCACCATGATCAAGTGGGGTTCATTCCAGGGATGCAAGATTGATTCAACATACAGAAATCAATAAATTAATTAATCACACTAATAGACTTAAAGAAAAGAATCATAGGATTATATCAATTGATGCAGAGAAAGCATTTGACAAAATACAGCACCCTTTTATGTTCAAAACACTAGAAAAACTAGGGATAGTAGGAATATACCTCAACACTGTAAAAGCTATCTATGCTAAACCCAAGGCTAACATTATTCTAAATGGAGAAAAATTGGAAGCATTTCCTCTAGAAATTGGAACAAGACAGGGATGCCCTCTTTCACCACTTCTATTCAACATAGTCCTTGAGACTCTAGCCAGAGAAATTAGACAGATGAAAGAAATTAAAGGGATATGAATAGGGAAAGAAGAACTCAAGCTATCATTATTTGCTGACGACATGATTCTATCCTTAGGGGATCCAAAAAACTCCACTAGAAAACTAGAATTAATAAATCAATTTGGCAAAGTAGCAGGATATAAAATCAATACCCATAAGTCCAATGCATTCCTATACATCAGTGGTGAATCCTCTGAAAGAGAAATTAGGAAAACTACCCCATTCATGATAGCGTCAGATCTCCTTGAATAGTCATAGAACTAAAATGCATCGAGTGCTTGAAGTAAAACTAGAACATTGATAGTGGCAGTAGATCAGAGAGATGTTCAGGAGAGAGAATCATCTAGGCTAGAAAACTAGCTGTCAGGGGCTGGGAGTATGACTAGTGGTAGAACACTTGCCTAGCACATGTGAGACACTAGGTTTAATACTCAGCACCGCAAAAAAAACAATAAATAAAATAAAGGTAACTAACTAAAAATATTTTTTAAAAAAGAAAACTAACTGTGGGCTGTGAGAGAAATTGACAGTGATGTTTCAGTTTCTAGAAACTGGGAGTATATACAAAGATGGAGCAATTTTTTTTTTTAAAGAAAGAGTAAGAGAGGAGAGAGAGAGAGAATTTTTTTTTAATATTTATTTTTTAGTTCTCGGCGGACACAACATCTTTGTTGGTATGTGGTGCTGAGGATCGAACCCGGGTCGCACGCATACCAGGCGAGCGCACTACCACTTGAGCCACATCCCCAGCCCATGGAGCAATTTTTTTAAGGGGTATTTTTTTTCCTTCTGCTGGTAAGAGTTCAGTAGTTCCTTCTATTTACATGAATTTTATCCTAATATAGTACTCTGAAACTCAGTTAGGTGTGTGGTATTATGATCAAACAAATGATTCTTTTCCTAGACCCACCAAACTTGACCCTTTACAAATGTTTTGTAGACTTCTATAGCCCATGTTTTCTTGACCCTTCTCAATTCATAGTAAACTACCATTGAGGACCTCTAATAGGCAAATCTCATATACTTTATGTGTTCTTCTTTTCAGGGTAGTAGACCATTCTGAAGAAAACCTGATGAATTCAAAAAACTTGGGGGTGGTATTTGGACCATGTCTCATGAGGCCAAGACCTGCAACCGCTCCTGTTACTATCTCCTCCTCCCTTGCTGCATATGCCAATCAGGCCCTGTTGGTAGAGTTCCTCATTACCAACTCACAGATGATCTTCGATGAGTTTCTAGAGTCACAAAATGTTACATGTAGTACAGGTGTTATTGCACCTCTGGTGGATAAAAGCTGTCCTTCCAAACCCGTGATATCACCAGAACATTCCACAAAGTCACAATATTTTTCTTCAAAGGAAGTGAGTTTTGATTATTATAGAATTACATTAGAACTTTGTGATGTTTATGTTAATAACAGTCTTTGAACTGTTTATTTTGAGGTGTATTTTGCTTTTTCAGTTTAAATTTTTTTTTTTGCATTAATAGGATATCCACACTGCAGATAGTGAAAGTGAAAATTTTGAATCAACTACATCATTTGAGGAATCAGAATGGAAGCAAAATGCATTGGAAATATGTGATGCATATCTCATTGGTGAGTGGTCATGTAACATATATGTTTACATATTTTCAAACTTTGCAAATAAGTCTCCATTAAAAACCAAGGTGAATGAAGTTGAGGGAAGTTCAAACTTCAAGGTTTTATTAGTTAGCTTTGCTAGCCATTGAGAAAGTTTAATGAATGTCATTTAAATGAATATCATGTTTTTGTTTCTTTCTTGTAAGGAGATATCTTGGAATTCATTTTTTGTTCTCCTTCTGAGGTTTGTTTTTATTTTTACTTCTTGTCATCAATTAAAGTCAAGGAAGAAATAAAGTGGACTCCTGAAACTCAAAAAAAATAGACTCCTAAAGTTTTTTGATGTCCCTTTACCTGTGACCTAACTTTAGCACATTAAGCACACATGTCTTCCATTTTCTTGGCCCAGTCCTTTTGTTCATTATTTTTTTTGTTAATTTTATTTCAGTGAATGGTTTCTGTTAAGGTGATCAAAAAGCTTCCATTTGTTACTGCTTTACTGGAGCTAAATTCCAATTTTTTCAACATATAGCCATATATGTTAAATTTGATGTCTAAAATTAATTAAATATCAATGAATGTAGCCTGACAAAGTCTGAAAACAAAAGGAGTCAATTATCTATCTGCTAAGAAAAGCACTGGTTTCATTTACCTGATTTGATCTTATTAGCACTTCTGTGCTATGAATCTTGGCCTCATTTAAGCCATAGCTAACAGTCTGAGGAAGGTTAATAATGCCAAGGGTCATGTCCCTAAATTATTGTTGATTCAGGATTTGAACCTCTTCCTGTCTCATTCCTAAATGTAACCTTGCTTTGCTGTCCAATGAAATTGGATTCCCAGGTAGGTATATTAATAACAATAAATAATTTTAAAATATTTGAAGTTTTTATTACATACCAGGTAATTCTAAGCCTTTTCTTTATTAGATCATTAAGACCACATGCCATCATAGCTCCATATAGGAGTCTGTCCTGACAGAGGAAGGCAGGAAGGGCTAGTGCAATGAACTTGCCCAGGGCAGAACTGGAGCAGGAGCTGAGACAGCACCCAGGCAGCTGGCTGCAGAACCTGCACTCTTCATGGTGCTAGAAGTTCTGCAGGATGTAACTATGGTCTGGTGTTTACCATCCAACCACAATGGCTCAGCTCCCTTCTATCAATGGGGAGAAGGGCCCAGGAAAGCAAATCACATGAGTGCTGCCTGGGAACCAGGGAAGAGGCCAGCAGCCTCAGGTGAAGAAAGAGGTCAGATGAGATGATGACCTGCAAGTGATGCTGGTGTGCATCTGTCTGCAAACCACTGTCCAAGGATGTGGGAGAAGGAGCAGGTGGCAGGGATGAGGACCATGGGCTATGAACAGGGCCATTGGAAAGCCGTCAGACCACTGGCAAGGCATACAGTTTGTCTGATGTTTCTCAGCAGGGAGAGGAGGATCTTGGCCAGAGGGCTGCACCTTTCTAGCAACAGCAGCTTCTGGGATACATGCAGCAAAGACAGAGTGGGAGATGCTAGGGTTCTAGGTGAGAAAACAGGGACCTTGGGACCAGACTAGAGGAGAAAGAGAAGGAAGTAAATCTGGAGTCACCAGAAACAGTAGCAGAATGGCAATTTTGACAGCTCTTCAACTTTCATTTGACCAGAGGATGTTGCCATGTATTAATGGATCAGCTGGGAGAGCATCCAAGTCCTCTCTGGTGTGTTCCCCTCAGTATGCACAGAATGTAGCTGGAAAGAAGATGAAGTGAGGAGGCAAAGTTCTTGGGATTCAGGACATGGCTTTGATTGGTCTATAGAATAGTGTTACTATTCTGCGGTTACCAGTGTCTGCCT
This sequence comes from Urocitellus parryii, assembly GCF_045843805.1. Taxonomy (NCBI): domain Eukaryota; kingdom Metazoa; phylum Chordata; class Mammalia; order Rodentia; family Sciuridae; genus Urocitellus; species Urocitellus parryii. Next base: position 83,950,418 of record NC_135541.1, on the reverse strand, counting down.
GTTGAAATCAGCACAGTCTTAACCCAGAAAATATTCATTCATAGGTAATATATTAAAACAAGTTACTTCAGGAAGAGTTAATTTTTTTGTTATTGTTTTATTTAACCAACACATGATGTGCTTTGTGGTTATTTATTGTATTGATTTAGATAATTTTAAAAAAAGTAATGCTTTAATTCAAAATGTACCTTTAATGCTATGTGAATTTGTAATACCTCTGCATCGATGACTGAGAATATCATGTTGGGAAATGTGTTGTTTTGAGAGAGTAACCATTTATAACTAACCACACTTCGTTACTAACCAAGCTCCATGAAGTTAAAAAAAAAATCTTTCTTTTTCAGATAACAAAGAACTTGAATCATTATCCCGAAAGATGGATGATATGTGTAAAACCACTGAACCACTTAGTTTGAAATCTGATGTGGCAACGAACGACATACAGAGACATACACCAACCACCAAGATTGGACATGCAATTTTGTCTGTAGATAGGTTCCATCTTTCGAGCTCTCCTAGTGAGAGAAACAGCAGAAATGTGGGAAATGTAAATTCAGACAAGTTTTGCAAGAATCTTGCTTTTGAAGGACTTAATAGCAAAGATACCCCTACTACTGTTTGTTCCAAATTTTATGGCTTTGATCAGCAGTTTCCACAAAAAACTCAGGGACAACAATGTGAACAAAAGAACTTAACTGGCAGGAGTGCAGTGATTGTGCCTAGTGCACTCCAGGAAAAAATGACAGTGAGCATCAGAGTTAGTGGTGACCATTCCATTGGTGCCACAAAGCCCAACACGCCAGCCAGATCAGCAAGAGAAGCATCAGAAAGACGGTCCTCTCATTCTTACCATCTTGCTCCTGCAAGAGCAGCAAGAACACTGCAGCCCCATCACTGGACAACATTTTACAAACCTCGTACCCCGACCAGCAAAGTCAGGGGGACTGAGGAGAGACCAGCTTCAGCTTCAGCAGCAGTGCCTCCTAGCACAGCTCTTACTCCCCTGAGTCATGTGGAGAAATCTGTTCCAGAGGCAGACAGCACATCAGCTTATGCTTTGAAGCCAGCTCCTGAGCCTAAAGAGCACTCTGAAGAACACGGCCGGCCTGACGTGAATCCAATGTGCCAGGGACTCAGGCTAAAACAAATGGAAGAGTTACAAGACCTTGAAGTTGAACTCCCACAATTTGTGTAGGTTGTCAAAATTCAGTTTTTCTTTTTCTTGTTTCGTTTTTACGTATTGTGTTTATCTTTTGAAAGAACGTTTTGACAGAACCCCTTTTGTATAGGATTGCCAAAGTATGTATTTTGCCTTTTGGCCTTGTATTGTGTTTGCTAGTCATATAGAATGGTAGTGTTTTAGTCATATAGAATGATAGTGCCTCACTGGTATTATCTTTAAATTCTGTGTTTTTGAAGTTTTGTGTAAAATAAGTATTGTGATTTTAAAATTTCAAATGATTTTCCCTATAAAATGATCCACTTAAATGCATCCCTTGTATATGATATTGTTCTCAACAAATAGGTGTGGTAGGGGATAACCAGCTTTATTATGGAGTGAAACTAAGTGCTTATTTATAAAATGTTTCTGAATGTAAGTGCCTGAAAAATCTTTATAGGGTTTGAATATATTTTTTTCCCATACAATATTATAGTGAATCTTTGACCACTTTTGTTACAGCTTACACACATACATATGGTATGTATAAGCTTTTATTTTTCAAGTGGCAATTAACTTTATATAAATATTAATTACATAATGGCCCAAAAGCTTGCTAATCTGTATCTAATTGCATTCTAATTGTCAGTTTTTAGATGTGGTAGTCAATTAAATTATAGAAATAAAATGTACTTAAATACCAAAAAGTTTGGAACTGTCATAAACTAAAAGTTTATACAGATGAAGTTAAGGGGTAAAACACCATCAAATATATCAAAACCATCTAAAGCCAAATAAGATATAATTAAAGTATATAATTTAAATTATAGTATATTTATATAAAATATTATATTATATTAATATACTATTATATAATTCAATTTAAATTATATGTAATTATATAATTCATATAATATATTATATACTGTTAATATAAATTATAGTAATATAAATAACATAATATAATAATTATATTATCACAAGTAATGTAGATTATTATAATTTATATTATTATGACAATATAAATTATAATGTCATATAATAGAATATAATTTAAATTATATAGTTATATCTTATTAGGTTTTAGATAGTTTTAATACATTTGATAGTTTTTTACCTCTTAGTTTCATCTGTATAAATTTTTATTTTATGACATTTTCAAACTTTTTGATATTTTCTAGAATGGTCTAAACAAATGCCTACTTTATATCCGCAGCAGGTCTCCAAGGTGAACAGCCTCTGGCATGTTGGAACAATGTAGCAGAAGTTGTCAGAAAAGTTACCATGGGGATAACTGGCTTGTGGCAGCCAAGTGTTCATAGCAATGTCGCTTTTTGATCCTTCGATGTCGGCTCTTCCTATCATTGTGAAGCAGAATTCACCAAGTGTTGGATTGTTCACCCACTAATAGGGAACGTGAGCTGGGTTTAGACCGTTGTGAGACAGGACTTTGGGATCTACTTCCTTTTCCCAACGATGGTGGAACTATGACAAAGGTGATATTGGAGATTTGGAACTTTTTGGTTTTTTCTTTTCCTCCTGGATGGCTGTCAAACCTGCAGCAGCACACACATTGGTCCATCTCAAAGTGGAGAATCTCTAAAGGATCTGCAGGGAAAGCGTGGACAAGGAGGATTCAGTCCTGGAGACTCTTGCCACGAGATGGAAAATCTGCCCACCGACCTCCACTCATTTCTTCTGGAAAATGAAAACACAGAATTTAAATACCTAATACCAATAAAGACAGGACAAAATGCAAAAAAATGCCTACTTTAGAAATTTTTAAATTCAATGCATTTTCTCTTGATAGTGTGTGGGTTTTGTTAAAATCATTCCTTTTGTATGAAATGCTTTGACTTATAAATCATTTTATATACTTTTTCTACCTGGACTGTCAACTAGTGAAAATGTATATTTCATTAGAATTGAGCAAAATTTCCTTAAGTTTATTTTGAGAGTATAGTAACTCTTATTGTTTAGAATTTGAGAGGTGTACATGACTGGATCTGTTTCATGTATAAAATATCCAGTTTTATAACTATTTTCTGGGTTTCATCATTTTATGAATAGGATGTAAAAGGAACAAAAATAAAATAGCCTGTTTTGGTATGTGTGAAGTATTTTTCTGCCCAATGTTTTTGTATGACATGTTATAATTGATTAAAAAATGATATCTATAGGTTTACACACACACATATATATTTAAATTATTTCAAGTATTTCAAGTATTATTGTGGCTTCTCTGAATACCAACAATTTTAAATACCAACAAGTGATACTTTTAATATTATTAACCATTGACTCAGTGGTCAACACTTGGGCTCTATATCACTTGACTATAATATGAAATGTGTTTTATGGCATATTGTCTTATAGTTCTCTGTAATATTAAGAACTAAGGAGAAATGAATAAACAGCCTTTTATGCTAAAGTGTTTTTTAAGTCTTCCTTATACAAAATACAATCATATTGATATGAAAACCTAAAAGAAAATCAGAACTAACATTTATTGAGCCCCTTCTGTGTACTAAAACTCTACCAAGTTGAAATTTCACATCAATCTATAATGGGTAAGTAAGCATTTTATGATTCCTGTGTTATAGATGAGGAAACTGAGGCTTAATTAAGTGACATGCTTTTAAGTTCCACAGATGCAGCAAGCACAACCAAATCTCAAATACAGGGCTGTCAAATTTTGATGGTTAGTACTTTTTTTTTTTTTTTTGTACTAGGGATTGAGGCACTTGGCCACTAAGCCAAATCCCCAGCACTATTTTGTATTTTACTTAGAAACAGGGTCTCAATGAGTTGCTTAGTGCCTCGATTTTGCTGAGGCTTACTTTGAACTTATGATCCTTCTTCCTCAGCCTCCCAGTGGGATTACAGGCATGTGCCACTGCACCAGCTGTTTAGTGCTCCTAATGACTGTGATTACTAAATAATAGCAGGAAACACTGAAAAATAGAAAATGCATCTTTAGATATTTTTATTGTAAAATACACATAAATTTGCCATTTGAACCATTTTTAAGTGTACAGTTCAGTGGCACTAATATATTCACATTGTTCTGTGACTATAAGTGTCCATTTCCAGAACCTTTTCATCATCCTGTAATAAAACTTACAGACTTTAAACTCCTTCAGTTTTAATATGTGGATACCACCCAGTCAAAGCATACAGACCTCACAAGTGAGGGTGGCACTGTCATGTCCTTTCTGCCTTTAGGGCCTCCTGGGATCTTCTTGTTCAGCTTGGAGCTTTCAGTCTGAAAGATCCAGCTTCCTGGAGGCACTGAAGCAAGTGTCTCCCGAGAAGAGGTTGCTGTTTCTAGAGTACCCAGAGCTTACACAGTGCCCAGCTACTCAATAATATGGTAGAAATTGTTCATTGGAAAGTTGTCTTAGGACACTTGGAAACAGATGTGAGCAAGGGGAAAGGGCATCATGGAGATTCCATTTAGAGCTGCCAGGCCACCAGAAAGCCTTGTGCAAAGCATATTGTTCAGCTTTATGAGAAGTGTCTGTGGAGAGCTGATTACACTTTCCCTCCATGGGCCTGTTTTACATGCTGAGAAATTAGAGTTTATGAGTATTTTAAAGTACTGTGTTGGTATGATTATATGTGTAGACAATTCAGTTAATATCTGTAGTTTCGTAAAGTTACATTCACAATTAGTATGTAGACACCTGTTGTATTCCTGGATATGGGCACCTAACAAAAATTAAGGTCTAAAATTACAATTATCCATATCAGACAAAGGTGCCAAAATCATGCATTGGAGAAAAGATAGCCTCTTCAAAAAATGGTGTTTGGAAAACTGAAAATCCATATGCAACAAAATGAAATTAAACCTGTATCTCTCACCATGCACAAAATTCAACTCAAAATGGATCAAGGACCTAGGAATAAAACCAGAGACCCTATGTCTAATAGAAGAAAAAGTAGGCCTTAATCTCCATCATGTGGGATTAGGCTCCAACTTCCTTAGTAAGACTCCTTTGGTACAGAATTAAAATCAAGAATCAATAAATGGGATGGACTCAAACCAAAAAGTTTCTTCTCAGTAAAAGAAACAATCTGTGAGATAAATAGAGAGTCCACATCTTGGAAGCAAATTTTCACCCCTCACACATCAGATAGAGCACTAATCTCTAGGGTATATAAAGAACTCAAAAAGTTAAGCACCCAAAACCCAAATAACCCAATCAATAAATGGGCCAAGGACCTGAACAAATACTTCTCAGAAGATAATATACAGTCAATCAACAAATATATGAAAAAATGTTCATCATCATCTAGCAATTAGAGAAATGCAAATCGAAACCACTCTAAGATTTCATCTCACTCCCATTACAATGGCAGCTATTATGAATATAAACAACAATAAGTATTGGTGAGGATATGGGGGAAAAGGTACACTCATATACTGCTGGTGGGACTGCAAATTGGTGCAGCCAATATGGAAAGCAGTATGGAGATTCCTTGGAAAATTGAGAATGGAAATACCATTTGACCCAGCTATCCCTCTCTTCCATCTATATCCTAAGGACTTAAAAACAGCATACTGCAAGGATAAAGCCACATCAATGTTTATAGAAGCACAATTCACAGTAGCTAAATTGTGGAACCAACCTAGATGGCCTTCAATAGATGAATGGAAAAAAATGTGGCATATATACACAATGGAATATTACTCAGCAAAAAATAATAAAATCATCACATTTGCAGGTAAATGGATGGAGTTAGAGAAGATAATGGAAGGTAGTGCTAAGTGAAGTTAGCCAATCCCAAAAATCTAAATGTTTTCTCTGATATAAGGAGGCTAATTCATAGTGGAATAGGGAGGGGGAGCATGGGAGGAATAGATAGGGCAGAGGGGTGGGAGGGGAAAGGAGGGAACATGGGGTTAGAAATGATGGTGGAATGTGATGGAAATTTTTATCTAAAATATAGGTATGAAGACATGAATTGTTGTAAATATACTTGTATACAACCAGAGATATGAAATATTGTGCTCTATATGTGTAAAAGAATTGTAATGCATTCCACTGTCATATAAATATCTGGAACTGAACTGGAACTACAGACCAGCTGCCAATATGCAGGTGAGTCACCTGGGAGTTATTTGCCATCATTCGTCAGCATAGAGGAAGGTTAGAATGAAAATCTGTGAAAAACATGGACTCAGTTTTCCCCTATAGAAAATGCTTCATTCCAGCTGCCTGATATCCCAGCTTAAATAAAGGGGATATAACCATGACTGAGCAGGAGGGAGAGTTCACCATGCTTCCTGCACTGGTGGCAATGGCAATTGGGATGATTCTCTACTCACTGAGGCCTTGGAGAGCTCTCTGCAGAAGCTTATGACATTGCATACCAGGAAGGGAAAAATAAAAGTCAAAGGGAGATTCAACCATTCGTTTTCTTCTTTGTCAGAGACTTGTGTGGTGGGAAAGCATGAGAAGGGCTGTTTCCATTCCAACTTCTCTATTAATACACAGTGCCACCTTGGCAGGTCATCCACCCTTTTTGAGAGTGTTTCCTCATCTGTGAAACGAGACTAGTAACTACAACACAGGGCAAGTGTGATGGATAGGTAAGCTAGTGTATCTGAATTAATGCACATTTTAAGCCTATAGAAACATGAAGCCAGATGCAGCAGCACACACCTGTAATCTCAGTGACTCAGGAAGCTGAGTCAGGAGGATCGAAAGTTTGAGGCCAGCCTTAGTAACTCAGGCCCTAAGTAACTTTAGTGAGAACTTGTCTCAAAAAAAAAAAAAAAAGAAAGAAAGAAAGAAAGAAAAAGACAAACGGGGGTGGTGGTGGTGGTGCTAGGGATATTGCTCAGTGGTTAAGCACCCCTGGGTTTCAATCCCTAGTGCAAAAAATTATTTTTGTTGCTGTGAAAATATTTGGAGATTATTTGGTGTAGAAAGAGGCAAGAGAGAGAATGTACTTTCTCAAACCTGGAATCTGGATGTAAATAGTAAAATGTTTGGATATAACTGGACTCACAAGTATATTTTTATATGTATGAAGATGGACCTTCATTTTAAAAGTGCAATTGTGTCATCATTGATTTTTAAGGTATAAGAAGACATCAACAGTAGATATTTCTTATCAAAGTCCTAATAATATAGAAGCTATCCTTTGACACTTCCTTTAAACTCACCACAGTGATAAGCTATTCTTTTCATATCATCTCATTTAATCGCAACCCCAATGATGTAAGAGTTCTCAGTAGCTATTATCCACAACTCTGTGCAACACTTAGTGTTATCCCCATTTTGCAGATGATGAGTTGGATCAAAATGGAATTTTTAAAATCTTTCCCAGGATCTGCACCTTATAAGCAGCAGAATAGAGTTTCAACACCAGGTGTGTGTGACTCTAAATTTGTTGTTTTTAATACTTCATATATATATTTTTTTATATTTTAAGATCTTAAAGAGAATGGAAGCCATGCTGTCTCAGAAGTCCAGATTCTGTGATAAGTTGACCATGATTTAAATTTGTATCCATCCCTAAAACCAAGGAAGACAGTAAAATACATGTCCCTGAAGGCCCCCTTTCTGTTCTCAGGAACCCAGCCAAGGTAAAGGAACAAGCAAGCCTGGGCTGGGAAGTCCAGATACATACTATCTTGCAGGACACTGGCTTTCTCTAGGCACATTGGGAACTAGGGCAAGTTAGTGTTATCTGTAGAAAGCTACTTTCTTGCATGTACACCTGGACAGTTCTCCTTGGGATGCTGGTCAGACAAGCTCACTTAGCAAGCTAACGCTGGCGATGCCACTCTTCTGCAACTCGAGGTATAAAACACCTTTCAGAGTGGGGGACAGGCATGGAACTGAGGGAACTGTGGAAAGAATACATGTCACACATCCAGCCAGCCACCACCGGACAGAACACCGTGAGGAGGCACGGCTTGACAGCCCGATGAGGGGTGGAGGTGCTACTGTCTGCCTGTCACCACTGAACTCTTCTTGGAGCAGTCTCTGATCTCTTGTAGGCTTTCCTCAATAAACACAATCTCCCATGCTGTCTCTGGGCACTTTTCTTTGGTCTGTCGGCAACCTACCCCACTGCCCTGGCTCTACTGGGCTGTGGAAGAGACAAAGTTCCTGAAATGGGCGTCTGGTGATGAGAGTAGCCTAAACACACACACATATACGTGGGTGTGCCTCTCACATCTTGTCCCTGTCAGCCATGAGTCTGCTAAGAGGGAGGTGACACACTGACAGGAGGAGCCAGGGAGCTTCAGTTCTTATTCCTGCCTGTGATCGACTAGCGGTGTGTAGATCTGGGGAAGGAATTTAAACACTGAGCTGTACTCCCCCCTGAGTGGGGACTCATAATGTTTCTTCAGTCCACAGGTGGGATTACCATGGAGTCAGGGGGGCACAGCTGGGACTGCTTCCTTCACTCCTGCCAGCCTGATGGTCCAGGAGCATCAGGACAGGGATTCTTGGTATAGCCTTGGGCCTGCCTTGAGATTGCTTGGGGCACAGCAATAGAGATGGTGTGCTTTCTTCTCAAGCCATGGCCTCAGATGCGGGGTGCTGGCAGGGGCACAGGTGGGGCCTCCTGCCCCACCATGGCCAGGGGGACCAGGGCTGCTGCTCCCAGATGACCCCAGCTATACTTCTGTCACAGGTGGCCAATGTATTCCCTGGCAAGGAAGCCAACAGGAAGAAAATCACACCATTAGTTGGTATGTCTTGTATGAATATGTAATTGTGGAGCCAATGAAAGCTAGAACTAACTCCAGGGCTGAACCTCCCTGAGCTGGTATTTACACGTTTATAATTATTTACATCCTTGTTGGTATCTCTTTTAATCTGTATCTTCATCTCCAAGTCTACCACTTGGACTGCCTATTATCCACATTCTCACCACTGTTTTCCTTTGAGGATAAATATTTACATCTCAGATTTTCCCAACCTACTGCCCATGCAACTCAATGGCTAACATGGGTTTTAGACTCCAGAAATTCTAAAATAAGATTCAAAAAATATGAGTAAGCTGGAGTTCCTGGAATTCTTCATGAGCATTTAAATAATTCTAATTTAAAATTATGCACGAATGGCATTATAATTCAGAGATAATGTGGGACTATGATGAGACTATTTAGGATGCTTCAACTGAAAACCTGAGGCAGCTTTACTTTCATTAGATTCTGTGAAGTAAATTTAATTAAAAGGAGAAATGTAAGTGGTTCTCTGGCTTGTTTGTGTGTTTGTTTGCTTTTATGAGTAGGTCATGGTGGGGAGCCTAGAAATATTTATTCTAGCCAGATTGCTTTACTTTGGAGCTGGTATACACTTGGTGTCTAATATACTAACTCTGATGGTGATTTAAGTTACCCATATGAATCTCTATATGTGCCCTTAGAAGATAAAAAGACACTGTGGCTTTTCCTTTTCTACTTCTTTCCTTCTCAGTTATCACCAAAATCAATCAAAATAGACATCATAACATATTAGTTATATATATTTTCACCGATGCAGACATATTTGCAGGCGAATGAAAATAATACTGAAATTCTCATTGGTGAGATTGATCTGTTGATTTCCAAAAGAAAAGCCATTCTTCAAGCCCAGATGGGTCCACACACCTGTGTACTTCAAAGCCAGGCCTTGCATGACTGGCGTAGGCCGGTGGAGAGATGCTGAGTGTGTTGGCCAGGGTGCGTTGGCTGTGCACATCTACTTGGCTCCTTCGACTCCTCCTTCTGAATACATCAAAATCTGTTATCAGGCTACTTTGGAATCACAATTCGAATATATTTGAGTTGGTTGCAAAGACTCCAGTGGATATCCATCAAGACCACATTGTCTTCAAAGTGAGCGCTGGACTATCGAATTAGCATTGAGTCCTTGAGAGCACAGTCCAGGACAGCCTGGGTGGGTTGCATGGTTCCTCTTGCTTTTACATCACACCTGGAAAAGCTCCTTTCTTTGTGCTTCTTTCTGGAAAGGAACAATCTTAATTATTTTTTAAAAAATTTGAAATAAATTCTTTTTTTTTTCAAAACAAATTCTGTGGCTAAATGTCTGTGTCCATAAACCTAGAGTACATCCCCCTGGGTTCACCCTCCCTCTCCTCCACATGGCCTTGGCATTTGGGAAAGCTGACCACCAGGGAGGTGGACCTTGTGCTTACTTTCCTTCCATCCCAAAGGCACCCACCTGGAGGAACTCCCAGGGAAGGGAGCCAGCCTGCCTTCCTGGAGCTCTCTGACCACTAGGGGGCAGAAGCACCCCCTGCCCATGTCCCCTGAAGTGGGCCCAAGAGGCGGTCACAAACTCCTCCATGGGGCTTGGTATGGAAGCAGGGGAATTAGTGAAGTCATTAGGTGGAAGTATTCTGTTTCATTCCAAAATGTTGGGAAACCTGTCCTCCTTGTATGCAGGCTTCTTAAAAAACAAAGAAAAAAACCATCTATATTTAGAAATGCAAATTACTGTTAAAATATTCCTTTTTCTTGAGAGACAAATAGTCAACACACATGTGGCCACATTTGCCATCTTATTTTTTAGACCAAATTAGTATGCAAAATATCAGTCAACTCTAACCCAGTGTATAGAAACCTCCACCCAGGGCCATATCCTTGCTGGGGTGGGCCATGGGCCTGCGCTGCCAGGACACAACATGCCTTATTCTCTGGCCTGAAATTCATGCACACATGCATGAAGGGGACTTTGCAGAGGGTTTTCTAGGAAACTAGGTCTGAGTGTCGGGAGCCCATTTAATTGTTAACTCCTTGTCTGCACAGAACATCTGTTGACATTAGTAATGTAATTGCAGTGATAATGAGCTCATTGACTTAGTAGCTAAGGAAAAATCAGTGAGGACATTGCATTTGTCTTGCTTTATTGACAGCTCATCTCCCACACTGAATAAACCATGTCAGTGAAGACCATTGTTTCAAAGAAACAAGGCAACATAAAGCTCTCCCCGTCCCTTTTTCTTCCCAAGTGCTGGAATGGCTTGCTCTATGGTACTGTGACTGGATCCATCATTTTCCTGGGACCCACCTTCCCTGCCTTCCTGGGGCATCCCATCTGTGCTGCCTGACAGGTTTAACTCCCCTGTGACTGAAGAGCAGCGGATACAGAGGCTCCAGGTAAACTGGAGTTTAAGTGGCATGGGATTGGGACTGGAGCTGATGGGAGAGTGACTCTGTGGCCTGAGTCATGCTCCTCGCCCCTCATTCTCCTCCAAGGACTCAGTGTGGAAGACAGAATGGAAAGTTTCTTTAGTGGGTGAGGATCAGGTTGATGACAGGTGACTGCTGGCACAGCTGTGTCTTCCCAGCATGAACAGAGTGGGACTTGAGAGGGCAAAGTTCAATCAAGTGATATAGAAAACAGTACTGGACACACTCTTTTCCTTTTTTGTCTCTCTAACCCCATCTGTCAGCATAGAGGGATCTGTGTCCTTGGCCCTGGATACCCCACCTCTGAAAAGCCAGGGTCCTTGGCCTCAGGGGACCTGTGGCTCAGGGACCCATTCCTATGGGAGAATGACAGAGCCACAGCTCCTCCTGCCTACATGCTTCAGGGAGTCTGACTCTCCTGACTTTCTCTCTAGTGCTCCCTAACATGGCAAGTTCAGGAGATACAAAAGCACATCTGCTCTCCTTAACACTCATCTCTCTGGAAATCAAATGGATTTCATCTAAGCGTAACCCTAACCCAAAGTGTATCACCCAGATTTTCATCCTTTTCACCCATCTCGGAAGTGTGTGCACACACAGGAAGAGAAGTGAAGATTTGCAGTAAGGCCCTCATCTCCAATAGAAGACCTCCATTGTCCCAGCTGGCCTCCACCTGCAGCAGCAGCAGGACTGAAAGCCAGGGTGCTAATGTCTTTGTTCCCACCCAGATCTGAGTCATGGCAGAGCCTCAGTGTGCACAGCTAGTCAGAGTCCTGAATCCTGCCGCCCACATCGGGTTCCTATCTGCTCATTCAGGACCACAGGAAACATTTCTATCGGCCTGATTTTCTATGCCTCCTACAAACAGGTAGACATGTTGGCAGCAAGGGTGAGCCTGAGACCACAGACATAGCTGGAGCTGCAGCTGCAGAGATGACACAGGGCTGTGTGTGTGCGTGTGTGAAGAAGATGCTGTTAGACTGTCAGCACCGGGGGCTGAAATCCGTCATTGCTGATCATGAATAGCACCATAAGCACCACTGCCTGACAGCATTTTGTCACAGTTCCTTAATAGGAAGACTCTGAAAGTCCTCTTCAGAACGAAGAAGAGGATGCCACAGGGACAGCCCAAGGGGACAGGGAGAGACTGAAACAAGTAGGGTCCCAGGCCCACCCCAGTCTGGACAGAGTAGAGGAAGGACTCCTCTGAAATAGAGGCAGGTCTCCCAGTCCCCAGGGGACCCCTTCACCCCTCAAGATGGCAGTCAGTCCATCTCTCAGCCTGGGCCTGCTGACACCCAAGCAGTTCTGAATGTGCACTGAAGACATGTGCAGCCCACTTCCTCTACCAGCAGAGGTGGTTCCACAGTCAGGGGAGAAAGGAGCACAGTATATTCTCCACACGTCTTCCCTTCACATTATTATTACAATAAAATACATTTAAAACACAAATTAAAGCTTGAATAATTTCCTGAAGGTTTTGAGATTCACTAATGAGATTTGACTTAGGGGCAGAAGTGATTAGAATGTATGCCTGTTTTAAATTCCTGCAATATTTATAAACTCTTGGTAGATTAACTATAGGATTCCCCATTCTGATCGCTTTCTCCCCTGACAAGGTGGAAAATCAGTAGTTCAAAGCAGAGCCAAGTCAAGGTATTCTGTGACCTGTTCTCACAGCACATTAAAACCAGGATGATTTAGATCAGATATTCAGGCATCAACATTTATCTTTTTTTTTTGTGATCTTGAATGTTTTATTGACATTAGGAATAATTTCAATGAGACTTCAGTTCATGAATGTATTTTAATTGTTTTATGTAACTAAACAAAAATCACTTGTATAATATTAAAAATAAGTCTTCTGATAAAGAAGAGTAACCTGATAATGTATAACTCTTAGTCCAGAGGAGAAATAACTGCTACATAATTTTTAGGATAAAGTGTTATTTTAATACAACAAATATAATTTTATTACTGACAACATATGTTTTCTTTTTTTTTCAATATACAAAATCAATTTTATTTACTTTCTGTACACCAGCAATGGACAATTAGAATTTAGGATTTTTAAAATTATTATTTAAAAGAGAAACAAAGGTACATAGATCTAAATCTACCCAAATACATTCATCATTTGAACACTAAAAGTTATAAAAATAAGTGAAATAATAAATGAAGATCTAAATAGAGTTTTGAACAATATACATTGATCGGAAGACCTAATAATGTTAGGTTTACAATTCTCTACAAATTTAATTATAGGTTGAACGAAATATTAATCAAATGTTCAGCACATTTTATTATATAGATATTGACAAACTGATTCTACAATTGAATGTACATGTAAAGTTACTTTATTAGTAAACAACTTTGTAAAATTCAAGCAAGATCAGAGTTTGTCATTAGGATCACTTTCACTTTTGATAATTTTTTTTGAATAATTTTCACTTTCATTGAGGTGTGGGTCAGTGGAGCTCCTCAGGCAGTTTGCTAGAAGCTAAGCCGGTAATCTCAATTTGTTCTTTGATGAGTCATAATTTTATTGTCATGTGTAGGAAATCTTTGGCTAACCCAAGATAATGAAGGTCTATCCCTGCACTTTCTTCTGTAAGGTTTAAAGTTTTTTGTTTCACATTTAAGTCTGTGGTCCTTTCAGGGTTAATTTTCTTTTGTAAGGTAAAATCTATGGATCAAAGTGCATTTTTTCATATGAGGAGTGAATTGTTCAAACACCATTTGTTTCGAGAACTATCCTTTCTCCACTGAACACCCCTGTTAACTTTGTCAGATAACAATTGATCATATATGTATGGGCCTACTTTTGGACAATCTATTCTCTAAAATCGATCTACTTTCTATCTTTATTCTAATGCTGTACTATCTTAATCACTGTGGCATTTAAAGTCTTAAGTTCATGAAATGTAAATTCTCTATCTTGCTTGAATTTTAACATTTATCTTCAAAATGCAAATATAAATGTTGATTTTTAAAAAGACAAAGAAAAAAAAGCACACATAGTCCTCACCTGTTGACCAGAGTTTTCAGAGGAGGGAGAATCCATAACAATGCTCAGAGAAAATGACATTCTCAGGGGCCAGAGCACATCAGGTGTACAGGCTCAGAGTAAGAACCAAAAGCCAAATAGGAGTTTATCTTAAGGCCATGGACATAACCGAGTTCCTGAACGTAAGAGGCTGTTGACATCCTGACCAACCCACAAACAAGGTTTTAAGACAATACTGGAAGCAGTGACAAAAAAAAAGGTATCCTATATCTAAAAGATCCAAAAAATTCCATCATAAAGCTTCTAGAACTAATAAATGAATTCAGCAAAGTAGCAGGATATAAAATCAACACCCATAAATCAAATGCATTCCTATACATCAGTGATGAGTCCAATGAAGGAGAAATTAGGAAAACTACTCCAATCACAATAGCCTCAAAAAAAAAAAAAAAACCAAACCAAACCAAAAACAAACAAAAAAAACCTGGGAATCAATCTAACCAAAGAGGTGAAAGACCTCTACAATGAAAACTACAGAACACTAAAGAAAAAAATTGAAGAAAACCTCAGAAGATGGAAAGATCTTCCATGCTCCTGGATAGGCAGAGTTAATATTGTCAAAATGTCCAGACTACCAAAAGTGTTATACAGATTTAAGGCAATTTCTATTAAAATCCCAATGACATTCTTCATAGAAATAGAAAAAGCAATCATAAAATTTATTTGGAAAAATAAATGATCCAGAATAGCTAAAGCAATACTTAGTTAGTGTAGTAAAATGGAATTCTTCAAGTTCTTAGTTAGTGTAGTAAAATGGAATTCTTCAAGTTCTTAGGTTTTAAGCAGATGTCTTGCAGCATGTGGCAACCAATCTGACTCCTGGTGCCCATGCCCTCTTGTTGGAGCCACTGTGGATTCTGGAAGGGAAGGGCAGGAAGAGGCACTCTTCACTTTCTTGTCACTCACCAACTGGACATGTTGGGTGGGATCCAGGCCAACAGAGGGGACACAGAAGGGCTCTTTTTGAATTCTGGAATCCTGAAGGAAAAGTTTTCAACTGTGCTTTTGCACTGGCCCTTCAGGGGTCTCTAAAGGGACAGGGAAATGGTGGAGCTAAATGGGCAGGTTCAGTGTGCAGGTGTCCCCTGATCCACCACAGAAGTCCTCCTGCTATCCTCCTCCTCTACCTCTTCTTCCTCCTGTTTCTCCTGCTTCTTCTTTGTCTTTTCTCTCTACTTCTTCTTATTCCTCCATCTTATTGATAATCTACTTTGTTGTTGGAACTATTTGTATGTAGTAATTCAACAAAGGTTTCTATGATTAAAGCAAACACACACACACACACACACACACACACCTCTTAAACCATTGTCCATAGCTGCTTTAGGGAAGAAAACAAAACAAAACAAAATGCAAGAATAAATAATTTTTTTTAAAAAAACCCACTAGGAACCAATCCAGGCTAGAGATTAGTCTGGCCCTCTTTGAATGCAGGGAAGCAATCACTTAAGGAGCCAGTGATTTACGTGAGAATTTAAAGCTTATCCTCTGGATTGCAGGTTTCACTGAAGCCGTGAAAGGCAGAAGAAGGAAGCGCTCTGGAGTCCTAAGGTCTGGAGTCAAAAGCCCACTATTGCTGTTGGAAACCCAAATGCCTGGAAAGAGGAATCACAGGACAAGGTGAAGCAGTTCTGGAAACCCAACCACCAACCGCAGCACTGTTCCTTTGGCCCAGAGCCTTCCACATGGGCATCTGGGGGGCTGTTTGCTGAAGAAGCAGTGCTGCAGAGGCACTCAGAACTCCCAGTGGAAATCTCAGCGTCTGCAGAACCTAAGGAGGAGTAAGGACAGAGGCGTTCTACTAGTGTCTGCACTGGAACAGTTCTTTAGATCTGTCATGTGCTGGAAGTGACTTAATTCAGGGCAGTCAGGACAACTGGACACATGTTATCACCTGAGGTTTTATTTCAACAGGTCTCAAAAACACTCACCAGTGAGTTCATAGCCCACTGTGACTGTGATTAAAAACTCTAATATCATCAAGGTGTGGATGTATCAATATAAATATTCTTGAAATAAATTATTGCAAAATTAGAGCCCAGATCTGCCTTGGGACACTTAGTAGGTATCTGGCCTTTGTTTGTTACTCCTCTGAGCTCACTCTTATCTGCAGAATAGGGAAAAAGTGGGAGTAGCACTCCTCCAAGGCTTCCCAAGTATCTACTCATTAGTTCCACAGCACTTCTTAGTAGCTTTTCCTTGACCGTTTGCTGTGTTCCAGGCACTTGGGCACTGAAGGTTTTAATACCATACATAAGAGTAAATTGCAGAGAGCAAGGATAGTATGAACAAGCAGTGGTTTGTTAATTTTATTCTTTGGAGGATTGAGTTTTTGTCTCTCCTCATTTCTACTCAGTGTATTAAGAAACAAAATAACTTTGATAAAATATGGAAACTTTACAAACTTCTTTAAGTAGAATTGCTTCTTAAGATCCCCAAAGAAATGGCTACTCATCTTAGCTTCAAATGTCTTCTATCTTAAGACATCGACTATGTGTTGTGTCCTTTATGGAAGAGGAGTTTGGAATGACATGTCATTTATTTAGATGCAACCTGTTCAAATAAGGTCAACTCAATGGTGAGATGGTGAGAGAATCGGTGATCATCAGGTAAACCACATGGATGAAGATAAAAACCTTTAAGGACAGACCATGCCAGAAATGATTACTTGATTCATAAACAAGGACATCTCCTGTGTCATTTAGGCCATAATGTGGTTGAGTATTTATTCAAAGATTTATTAGTTCAGATAAAAAAAGGAACACACAAAGCTGCATTTCCTTTGGGCTAGAACTGAGGCCACTTTTAAGTGAGCCTGGGGGCTGTCAGCTTTGACGACTTGGTTGAAGAGGAAAAATAGTGATTCTGAAATCAATGAGAGTTCCATTCTTTCACCATCTTCATAGATAATACAACATCCAAGAAGACTGAATTAATTAATTTCTGTTATTTGAATCAGTCAGCAATACTCGATGTATTGCCATCCGGGAGGGCTTAATTTCAGAGTGTCTAGTCCAGAATAATGGGAACAGCCAGAAACATCCACTGCCAAGTATCTGAACAAAGAGAGAAGGCGGAATTGCAATCCTCACAGGGTGCTCTACAAATGCTGAGGCCTTTGCTGCAGGAGCCTCTGTAGACATGTCTCAGGGAAGACAGGTCAGGTCTCAGACAGAATGTGGGTGGAGGCATTGGAGCAAGACCTGGAAGGCTGAAGCCAGCTCCTTTACTCACCAGTTGGGTGGCTCTGCACAGTTCACTCATTCCCTCCAGCCTTTGTGGTCTTATAGGACAAGTGGACACTGGTC
The DNA here is from genome assembly GCF_045843805.1 of Urocitellus parryii. Lineage (NCBI taxonomy): Eukaryota > Metazoa > Chordata > Mammalia > Rodentia > Sciuridae > Urocitellus > Urocitellus parryii. The sequence continues at coordinate 83,932,719 of NC_135541.1, read as the reverse complement.
ACTACCTAGCTCCAGGATGCACTGATATTCACTTACTTTAAAATTCCCCCTCCCCCTGAACCTGGGTGACAGTTGGTTTCTTCCTTTTTTCTTGTTTTCTCCAAGGCTCGGTCAGTCTTTCTATAGCTTTACCTTGAAAGTTCTCTTAAAGCAACTTAAGACTATTTTCTATCATTCCGAACCTGGAATTTTTTCAACAGGAACCTTGAGGTTCACTTTGCATGCTTGGAGAGACTAATAAAATGCTTGGCAGGTAGTTGAATGCTACATGAGCTAATGGCTTAAAAGTCCTTCAAGGAGGTGGAAATAATTCCTAAGAATATTCGTAGTGTTTGAAATAGGAATTAGCAATAATTGGGCCTACAGAAATTATATCTGGCCCTCTGATTATACAATCTGATTACAAATTCTTACATTTTATATAGGAACACGACTCGGCATTATTAAAAGTGGATTTTTCTTATGCATCTACAATTTCCTCCTTTTTTCATTTCTTGGCAATAAAATTGAGGTAATGAGAATGCTTTTGTAAAAAACGACCAGCTGGTACTATTGCACAGTGAAATTTTTTCAGACTCACTACATAAATGAAAGGTATTTTGCTTTAACATTTATTGAGGTTTTATGTATTTTTATTTTTTGGAAGTACAACAGTCTCTTTAGGCAAACAATTAAGAAACAAATTTTCCCTTTAAGAAGCATGTCTGAGACTCACCACTGCACTGTGTTGCCTGATGCTATAGTGACATGTCATTAAGAAAGTGCAGAGTGGTGTCTGAGGAATGCTCAGCCATCAGCAGATGCAGTCACTCATTTTCTTCTTGGAGAAATGGAGCCCCAGAAAGGGGAGCCACTGAACCTCAGTTTTCCAGCAATTAGGCAGAGCACAGAGAGGATGGTCCCCAGCAATGGGTTCACAGTTTCGCTTATGCCTCCTGAGTGTCCATGGCATCTCATGGATATGTACCCTGCTATCAGCCAGTCACTTCACATCAGAGAGGAAAGCATTATCTGCAGCCTGATGCTGGGTCTTCTGCACAGAGTACAGCCTGGGCCTCTCTGGTCACCAGGGATCCCTAAGGGCCACTGTGCCTCATCACCCTTGAGTGCCATCCTGCCCCATGGTGGCAGCACACTCAGCTGTCTGAGAGCATCCAGCTCACTAGCTGTACTTCTGGATCTTCTCTGTCCACTGCTATCCACCCCAGGCAGCCCCAGGGAGCACAGGGCCTTGACTGCTTGCTCCTGGCCCCTACTTACAGTGCCCAGTGCACAGTTCTGGTTCCTAGATGCCAAGACAAAAGGCTATTTAATACGAGAGGATATTTTCTCCAAAGTCAATCATGGCTCAATTTAAGGTGTGAAGAGTTGAGTTATGAGCAATATGATTATCTACATATCCAGGAGTACATTCAGCCTCTGCAGAGTTAAACATTGGGACTGCAAAAGAAACTAGAAAGGGCGGTTCTCCTCATCTCTCCAGGACTTTTCATCCCTAAGTTGGTACAGCAATGGACACCAAATGCCACCAAGGCCAGTCATTCCTTTTTCTTGAAAAGGCAAACAATTGGCTCAACTTTATTGCATAACTACATTTCTTTTGCATGATCATGGCAAGATGGTCTTTCCACCCCTCAAAATACTAGGTGTATTTTGAGCCCTGTATTTAGAATGAGATGGAAGAAGCTTAATATCTGCCAGGAAAGACCTCCTGTGGCTCTCCTTTCTCTTATCCTTTTGGGGATGCCTGATGACCAATGTTGCTTCCCACTTGCACTGAGCACATGAGCTCCTGTGTCTGACAGCCCAACATGGTGGGCCTCCCTTCGTTCTTCTTCCCCCTGAAAAATGCTGCACTGGCTTTGACTACATTGAGAAGTAGATTGGATTTTCCATGCTCTCTTTGAGTGGTAAAAGACTATCTTTGGTCTGATGTTAAATTCAACAGCAAGGAAACCCTTTTTAACATAGAGGCTGGGATGTTTTTTCCTGGAAACACCTGCAGATGGGGTCGTGTGCGGCAACTGTCATTCAGAAGGACCTGGGCAGGAGCTAACACAGACACATGTTGGAGTGACTCAGGGAAGGGCAACTCCCTTCCAGTTTAGAGGGCAGCACAATTAACATAAAAATTTCACTGATTTTCAAAGCCCAGTCAACATTGAATTTGGAGAGAGAAGTCGTTAAGTCTGACCTGACTTGGACATATGATTATATTCCCAATAAACATTGGGAACTTCTTATGTTACCAAATACATCTGTAAAATATATAAAACAAATTATCTCCCAGCACAACTCCAAGACTGGGGGGTAGAGCTGTGTGAGTGTGCTTGAGTCTCCCCTTCATAAGTCTTCCCTGACTGATGAATGGCTTCCCCAGGCCCGGGTCAGAACAGCTGGAAGGTCTCTCCAGTCACCCTTGCAGGGCCCATACAGTGTCCTGACAAGAGTCTTCTCCCTTCCTGGCTTCTGTGGTTGGTCCCAGCTCAGTGAGAAGTGCCCACACCCCCAGGTGGGGCAGCAGGAGTGATCCCAGAGTACAGGGAGAGGCATCTACATAGAAAACCAAGTTGTGCACCTCAGAACTTGCTTGCAAGCTCCTGTGGTTTTCTTTCACCTTTTTAGTGCAACACAAATCTACCTTCTGTCTTCTTACCCAAGTGCCTCTCTTAGCACCTACAATGCCCTTCTCGCTCCCTCGCAGTCCCAGGTCCTGGTACCTGAGTTATCTGTGTCCTGCCACATGGAGCCCTTTGCTTCAGCCCCATCTTGATTGGCAGGAAGCTGTCTGATCACATGACCCAGCAGCATTCACCTCTGGCTTCACTTGTTGTCTGTCCTCAGCCCTGCAGGTGCTGGGCCTTGGTCCTGGGAAGGTCTGTTCCCAGCCAGGGCCTCTCCCAGGCAGAGTTGCTTCTCTGGGTAGGAAGTCATCCTCTCAATGGGCCTCCATCCTCACAGGCAGCTTGTTTTCTAAACGTTCCTTTCATGCTTGCCTTGGATGCCTGCATTTGTTGGGACTTTTCTTTTTTTTAGTTCTCTCAATTCCTTTCCTCCGCCAGTTGGATCACAGAGGTCCCCTGCACACATCTCCCCAAACCTGGGTTTATCTGAGTCTGGAGACCTTCTCGTCCCTGTGCCTGCCAGGCCTCTTGAGCTGCTGGTCCTTTAAAGCTTCACCTAATTCCAGTTTCCTTTCCTCCACATCTTCTTTTCTGGGTTCCCTATCTCAAATATGAGACATGCTTCTGGCTATGAATGCTAGGAACAGTAGGCACCCATGACCTCTGTCTTTCTCTTCCATAGTCCCCCACACTACTCTGCTGCTGTACCACTTCTGCCCCTTCTTGGAACAGCCCTGGGGACCCCATAAAGAAATTTGCTTCTAATAATCCCCTGCCTCAAGCCTCTCCCAATGGACTCTGCCTCATAAACATCTGGGAACTTCATTTTCTCCAGTTTCTTAAAACACAAATATGACTATGTCATATCTAGAATCAAGGTTGGCTGATTGTTTATTTCCAAATAAATTGAAATCATGTTGCTCCATCTAGCATTCAAACCCAGAGAGCCACTTTGCCACTGAGCCTCCATTGCTGCCACTTGGATGCAGATCCACATGCCTCAGGTCCCAGGGAGGTGGGGCTGCTGGGAGCCCTGCATCAGCCCAGCTCTGCCTCCTCCAGGTTCCTCCCAGGTGGGGCTTCCATTCAGTGGGTGCAGAGCATGGACGCTTGCTTTAGGGCCTCACATGCGGGGACATAGTGATGGCCTCATGGCCTGAAAGGCAGAGGGTTTGGTTCTAGTTGAGGAACTTTTCTCGTGGCAAACTTAATCTGTTTGTTTGAGAGTGAAAGAAGGCATTTACATGGAAGGAGGACTAAGTAGAACTGGAAGTCACAGATGGACCAGGTCTGATATGCAGCTGCCACGTGGAGAAGAGAGATGGTGCCTGCTGCTCCAGTTCTCCCAGCCACTCCCACTGCCCTGGGCCCCAGGTGTCCTTGTTCAGGGTCAGCCATTGCATCTTAACCCACCTCCTGCTGACTTCCCACCTTCTCAGACTGGTCTGTGTAGTAGCTGAAACCTCTCCCCACCTTCTCTGTGCTCTCCACCTGCCTTCCCTCTGCCTCCTGCTGATTCCTTCTGAGCCCTGGTCCCCATGTCCTCTTTGTCCTCCCTATTAGCCATGGCCTCATCTCCTAAGCCTCTTAGCATTCTTTTCTCATGAACCAACTCAGGCCTTCGATTTTGCCTCTCAGTGTGGTTTTGCATTTATGCTGAATATTAGGATTTCCATTTTAGTTTATGTCACTTTCAAATTCCTTTTTTCTCTTTTTTGTCTTTTTTTTTTTTTTTGATACCGGGTGTATGAACTCAGGAGCACTCTACCACTGAGCCACATCCCCAGCCCTGTTTTGTATTTTATTTAGAGACAGAGTCTCACTGAGTTGCTTAGCACCTGCTCTTGCTGAGGCTGGCCTTGCTCCCTTGATCCTCCTGTGTCAGTCTTCAGAGCCCCTGGGATTATAGGTGTAGGCTCACACGCCCAACTTTTATTGATTTGTTTATTTTTTGTTTTTTAAGATTTATATGGACAATATACTTAATTTATTTATCTATGTATTTACTTGGTGGTATGGTGATTGAACCCAGGGCCTTGTACATGTGAGGCAAAGACTCTAATAACAGAGGTATATCCCCAGGTCACCATTTATTAATTTTTATGTGCTGGTGAGGATCAAGCCCAGTTTGAGCCCCAGCCAATTTCTTCACCAAGGAGATTGGATTCCTATTTCATTCTAATTGATTGCAATTCTATTTTCTGACGATGAAAATATTTATATTGTGTGCCTATAAATTATACTCTTTTGCTGGGTGTGGTTGCTCACAATAATAATCCCATCAAATCATGAGGTTGAGGAGGCAGGAGGACTGAAGTCCAAACCCAGCCTCTGAACAGGAAATGCTACACAAATCAGTATGACCCTGTCTCCATCTCAAATACAAAATAGGGTTAGGGAAGTGACTCAGTGGTTGAGTGTCTTAAATTTAGTCGCCAATATTGGCCCCTAAAAGAGTATACTGTATGGCCTAGGTGGTTTTGTACTTTTATAATTTGTTTAAACAGATTAAACCAAAAGCTTCAAATGATCTCATGGAACAGTTCACAGACTCTGTTCTGATCTGTTTGTTCTCTTCAAAATCCCCCTAAGATGGCAGAATGTCACATGTGTAACAGATATCCATGAGACTCTGTTGTAATTTCCAAGTGTTTTATAATATGGGCATATGCTTTATAAATGCTCATTTAAAAAAAATAAAATGAATATCATCCAAATGAGGGCAAGTCCATTTCCAGCCATACAGTTGTTGAATCTAGGAGCCTACTGTTTAGGTCACATGACACTCCAATTCCCCTTTTAAAAGGACAAAATAATAATCCAAAGCTTTCCCCCATAAGGGTGAGGTGTGCTTATAGACTTCCCAGTACCCCCTTCCCAGAAGCTGGCAATGGATGGGATAGTGACCTTTTCCCTGGACCATTTTCCAGGATTTTTCTTCACTCAGATCCCCAGGATGAGCATCCAGTCCCCATCCACGCTGCTGGAGCTGGCAGGGCGCAGCCTGCTGAGCAACAAGTCCAGGGCTGTCCTGGATCTGGAGGACCTGCCCATAGAGCTCTTCCCACCACTCTTTGTGGAGGCCTTCAGCAGGGGACACACTGAGATCCTGAAGAAAATGGTGCAGGCCTGGCCCTTCACCCGCCTGCCCCTGGGGGCCCTGATGAGGAAGCCACAGCTTGAGATGATCCGAGTGGCCCTGGAAGGGCTGGACATGCTGCTTGCCTAGCAGGATCACCCCAGGTGTGGGGGACCCAGGTGGCCTGGAAGGGAGCACCCTCGGGGCCAGGGAAGGAATGGGTATAGGCAGGGAGAGTGGGTGCTGAATTGTGCACCACAGGCTTCCTGTGCTGCCAGCAAGGAGGGGTGGAGAGGCCTTGGCCATGCTGAGCCCCATCTGGGAAAGGCTTCCAGATGTGGAGGTGCTGTGGCTGCTGTGGTGACCCATGAAGGAGGCTGTACCTGCCCCTGCCTCAGTCTGTACAAGTGGGGGCACCAGGCTGGATTGGAGGGAAGTGGATGGAGAAAAGTGAGACAGAACGAAGAGGTGGAGCAGGGAGCAGCAGCTGAGAGGTGAAGGAAGGTGCCTCAGGGCTGAGACTCTTCTGTCGTCCCCGCAGTAGGTGGAAACTGCAGGTGCTAGATTTGCGGAATGTTCCCCAGAACTTCTCGAGGATGTGGTCTGGAGTCCTGGTTGATGCCTGCTCACCAGAGGACATTAAGAAGAATCAAACATTGAAACTTGGTCCAGCAATGGCAGCTAAGCCACCCTTCAAGGTTTTCATAGACTTGAGCCTTAGAAAAAGACCCCTGGATGAATTCCTGACCCACTTGTTCCTGTGGGTCACACAGAGAAGGGACAGGCTGCACCTGTGTTGCAATAGGCTGAAGATTGTTGGGAAACCCACCAGCTACAGTACCAGGAAGGTCCTGAGACTGCTGCAGCTGGACTCTGTCCAGAAGGTGGAAGTGCATTGTGCCTGGGCGCCCTCCACCTTGGCTGCTTGTGCTCCTTTCTTGGGCCAGATGAGGAACCTGAGGAAGCTGCTTGTCTCCCAGGTCTATGTGCCTGCCTACACCTCCCAAGATGAGCAAGAACAGCTGCTTGCCCAGCTCACCTGGCAGTTCCTCAGGATGGATTGCCTGCGGAAGTTCTGTGCCAATGCTGTCATCCTCCTTGAGGGCCACCTGGAACAGGTGCTGAGGTGAGTAAGAGGGGGTGAGCATCCTCTGCAGACCAGTTACAGGAAATTTGAACCTACCAGACACTGACGTTCTCATGGTTAATAAGGCACTGGAAGGTAAATAACTCATCCTTTTGTTCCTATTGGATCCTGAAGCTAGTTCGCATAACGTGTGTTGAAGCAGACTCCTAAATGGGTGTCCAGAGTCTGGGAAGTGCCACCATGCTGGGAATCCAGTTGGGAGGGACAAAAGCTAGAAATGGGATTGGTGTTCCCTCCGTGGGAGGCCTGTCCAGCGAAGGTGGTGGAAAGTGGGTAGAGAAGAGGGCTTGGAAGAGGGAAGCCCCCACACTTACACCTGTCAACAGGGAAGCTCTGTGCTCCCCAGCTGGGAGCAGAGGACCTGCTTCTATACCCACCTGGGGAAGGCTGTTCTGAACTCCAGGTAGTGATCCTGGGTGTAAGGTTCGGGAGTAGGGGTGGAAATCTTGCTGAGGATATAGGGTGTGTGCCTCTCAGAGGGTTAACCCCAGTGGATTTTGTTACATCCTGCCCAAATTTGTCCTTCATACATGACTCCCCATGACCTCCTGTGGCCAGATCTCTGACTTTCTGCTTTGCAGTGAGGAGGGGACACAGATATGTGGACTCTTCTTTTCACAGGAGATGTGGTGAAAGGCTCACTCTGACATGGGGTGAAGTGAATGACCAGATTCTGCAAAAGGCAGCATCCTAAGTGTGGATCATTGTCGGATCACCAGGGTGACTTTGGGTTTGGGCCAATTTGTCTTCTGCCTCCATGACATTGCTCCTCAGCACTAACTATCTGGTTTTTCCTTAGGCACCTGAAGACTGCCCCCCCCCCGGAGACCCTCTCAAAAACCAACTGCCCACTGTCCGATTCTGACTGGAATTATCTTTCCCGATATCCAAACGCCAGACAGCTCAGACACCTGGAACTGAGGGGCATCAAACTGACCGATTTCAGTCTGGAGCCCCTCCAAATCCTCTGGACACCACTGCAACCACACTGAACAGCCTGGACTTGGCAGCTTGCGGGATCACTGACTCCCAGCTCCAGGCCCTCCTGCCTGCCCTGAGCCGCTGCTCCCAGCTTGTGATCTTGAGCATCCATGGGAACCGCCTCTCTATGTCAACCCTGAGTGACCTGCTGCTTCACACTGCCAGGCTGAGCCAGTTGAGCGTAGAGCTGTACCCTGTCCCTCTGGAGAGCTATGATGCCCAGGGTACCATCCACCCAGGGAGATGTTCCCAACTCTGTGCTGAGCTGACAGACATAGTGAGGGATTTTAGGCAGCAAAACATCCTTGTGTTCTGTACTGTCCCCTGTAGTCGTTGTGGCTCCAAGTTCATGTATAACCAGGGTCTTATTCACTGCTCCTGTCCAACAGCTGCCTAGTTGGGTGTGTTTCAAAAGTGTACTTCTAGGCAATTGTAGGTATAACCAAGATGTAAGGTCACCTTAGAGGGAACACAGAGCCCACCATTTCAGACATTGCCTAAAGAGTGGATGGGGAAAGGAAAGTACAGCAGGGGGCTCCATTGGAGGAAAACCCCCCTAGGATAAGACCTTCAGGACATGTGTCTCTATAGAGACATACATGGGGACCTGGATTTCTAGATTGACATTCATGTTTGATGGGCACAGGAAGATGCTACTTTCTTTCATGGCTGGTCCATAAATCGTATGAAATGGACAGAATCTTACGGTTAGTCTTCTGAAGTCCTCTGCACTGGATTTACCTGGCTTTCTAATGAAACCTTGGGATTCTCCAGGTCCTGATGGAGAAAGAAGGCAGGGGTTCTTGGTGAACAATGGGGTTCAGTCCCAGGAAGTCAAGGTATCAAACTGAATCTGGTCATGATATGTGACTAGTCTTTGTCTTAACACATGCAGGTTTACACAGGAGGATTGGAACATTCTATGTCGGCACTGAACATGAGCCATTGAAAGAAAACCTCTTCTCAGTGGACCTCAGTGCCGCCCAGACATTCAATGCTGGCCCTTTCTCATGGGTCTCCATGTAGACCCAGAAAACTCAGGTCCTGGTCTCTGGGTGTGCTGGGCAAGGGTATCTGTGATAAGACAGGATAAGTCTTATCTGTGATAAGACAGTGATAAGTCCCACTCCCAGTGCTGCAGGAGGTGTCCATGCTGCACCTGATCAGAGCCTCTGGGCCTCACCAAACCTTGCCTGTCATTCACCTAGGTAGTCTGTCCACAGTTAAACCTTTGGTGCCCCTTGAAGGACCCAAATTCCCTTTCAGCAAATAGTAGAATCATATAGGTAGATAACACTTGAAAATATTTCAAAATGAAACTGAATCAATTACAAGCTCTGGTGGGGGGTTGGGTAGCACATAACTGAGCGATCTTCCTCTAACTCTTCCCTCCACTGAGGACTGGGCTGGTGGGGTTGTAGAGAGACCTTAGCCTTAGTTTCTCATCCAAGGATGAGAACAAGGTCCACCCAGTCTTCATTTGAGGTATTCTAAAGCTGCCTGTGGACGTGTTTTAATTATGGCTTGAATAATTCCCCACGCATAGTGAACTGGAACCCACATTGATGTGTAAGCAGACTGCAGCTCAGTCTTGGAACTGGTAGCAGATTCTGGGCCAAGCACAGCCGGTCTCTCTGTCACAAGCACAGCCGGTCTCTCTGTCACCCACAGAGTGATCTTTGTGCCTTGCTCCCTCTTTATGGCACTTCCTTTTCTTGGGCTCTAAGTCTAGCTTGCACATATGGGGCAGGTGGAAGGTTCTGAATGGCATTCATTTTGTTGGATTCTAGGATCAAATAAAGTCAAGGAAGATCTGCATAATGAGATCTGTCATCATGTGTTCTTTTAAGAGTTATCATGACTAAAAAGGGACTTGAAGATATTCTGGTGCCTCCAGACCCCTTGAACACTGGAAGGGTTGTGAGGATACTTTGTTTTCTCAGATGCCTGTGGATAAAGCACTCACCTCTCTATGAGTTCCTCATCTTTTGACTCTAGATTGATTTGTGCTGTGAGCCAGCACACAACTGTAGGATGTCATAACAAACAGGACCAGGTTTGTAAGGGTGGTCGGGTCAGGAAGTGGGGACTGGGTTTCATTCCTTGGCTACTGAAAGATGCAGAGTCCTGTGTGCACCTGTATCCAAAGACACTACAGTCCCTTCTTGAACACTGGCCAATTTTACCTCCACAATTTAGAAACCCAGAACCCATGCTATTCTAGAGAAATGAGTGAACTTCCTCAAAGCTAACTCAGGGAGCTGGGGACATTTCTCAGTGGTGGAGCACTTGCTAGCATGTAGAAGGGCCTGGGTTCCATCCAAGGCATCACAGAGATAAGTAAACAAATAAATAAATCCAAAATTGGTGTGAGCACATTGGGAAGGTTTAATTGGAATAGAGCTGTCTATCTATTAGAAATATTCAAAAAGAAAGAACCAGAACCCACATGAAAACAATGGAATGCATTCTTTAATTGCTCTGGACAGGTGCGTCAAATTGATGTCCTGAAAGATTCTCTTCCAAAAACACCTGGAAAAGCTGGCTTGGTGGTGCTCAGCTGTAGTTCCAGCAGCTCAGGAGGTGAGGCAGGAGGATGCTGAGTTCAAAGCCAACTTCCCTCTTCTCTGCTACCAGTACTCTGGATTCCATCTTTTTCATTGTAACTTGTGCTTTGGTTGCCTTAGTTTTCTTCTCCTGGTTTGATGCATTCCTTAACCTCTGACTGTGGCCATGCTTAACACTCACCATTTTGTTTTTAACTTTCCTATTAGTTATTTGAACGTTTAAATGTCCCTGATATGTAAGCCAGGCACACTGTTGTATGCATGTAATCCCTCAGGAAACTGAGGCAGGAGGATTGCAAATTGAAAGCTATCCTCAGCAACGTAGCAAGGGCTTAAACAACTTAGTGAGACCTTGTCTCAAAATAAAATATAAAAAGGGCTGACTTCCCATTAGATCCAACACCTTCAAGAACCTGTACTCTTGCCGGTGGCCTGCACTGGCAAGATATGCTGTGTTCCCTTCCTGCAGAAAGCTGGCTGAGAGATACACCAAGAAACCACACAGCACAGAAAAAATTTTGAAATGCAAGGGCAGGCCAGTTCTGAAATCTTACGAGTTCTGCTTCCACACTGGAAGGAGAGAGTGAGTGTATGTTTTTATTTTACTATGGGAGATACACAAAGGCTTTTCCATAGAATATGATTCACCAAATAAACAATGGGTGGGCTGTCCCAGGCTGACAGGTAACACCCAAACCCAGAGCTACAGAGCAGTCTCTACATCTCCATCATGTTCCCCTTCTCTGAACTCTCAAGACCTCTGGTGAGGGAGGCCAGCAGGACTCTTCAGGGGTAATAGAATAAGTTAGGGATGGTTCATACACACATATAGAGATAGGTAATATGTGTTAGTTTTTGTTTGTAGCTGAGGTGTAGTTTAGTTGGCCTCTGAATGAAAGCCCTTCCTGTATCAAGGAATTCCCCACCCAACATGGGAGTCTCCAAGTAAGGCAGGGTCCACCATCAGTTGATAGGAATGAAAAAGTCCAATGTATTTTTCTGCCTCCTGATGTGGTTTGGGGTTAATGCCTAAGGTGTGACCTGTGCCCCCAATGTGCTATGTCACCTGGCAGCAGGTCCTAATCAGGATGTCTGTGGGGGCTCCAAGCTGTGGTCCAAGCTAGTTGTAAGGATGACCTTAACCTAAAAATGGCCTAAGCCTAAGTAATTCCAGTTGAAAGTGAACCTGCATGTCCACCAGGCACAGCCTCCAGAGCCCTCAAGTATGAATCAGGCACAGCCTGATAAAGACAAGTCTCTGTCCACAACCCAGTGGAAACTCAGAGTGCAGTCATGGTCATTTGCCTTCACCCTGATGGGAGTCAGAGGTGAGAGGTCAGGGCAGAAATTGTCAAACCAGAGGTCATTACCTGAGAATGTAAGATGTCACTAAGAAACATGGTAATAGCAGATAGGGACTGAAAAGGTGAACAGAGCCCCAACATTTAGTAGAAATTATGGAGCAAGTGAACAGACATTCAGCCAGCCTCACTCATGGCCACATGCTTGAGAGCCTGATGAGGTCCTGCACTAATATCCCAACTCTTGTCATTATCTGCCTGATCTCTGCATCTTCCTCACTGCTCTCAAACTCTACAGCCACAACTTGACCCTGGTGAGAATGGTGACTTCCTCTTAAGACTGTCTCCTCAACCAGCTGTTACATCCAGCCCAGGAGAAGCCTCCATCAGTTCTTGACCTGATCACTGTCGTCTGAGTGAGTGAGCATCTGCTGGACTTCAACCCTTAGACTTGAGACTCTAAACCTGGCACTTGAGCTGAGCATGCAGAGGGAATGTCTGTAATGAGTCTGGCATGATTAAGTGTTTGCTGTGCCCAGAGTTAACTTAGGATTTTTAGTTTTGAATTGATTATGTGTATTGCAGTGCCCAACATTAAGGATTATAATTTTCTTAATTAAGTATCTATACAATGAAGTTGTATTGAGTGATTTGAGTGAATAAAGCATTGAAAAATGCATTAGCGTGTGGATATGATTTATTTCTCCCCTCCACTGCAGATGTCACACCTTCGCCCATGCCAACACTAGCCAGGTTCCCTTGGTCCCTGCCCACTTCCACAGCATTGTCCTAACTTTGCCAATAATCTTGTGGGCTTTACAACATGCTTACTGTACATTCTCTCTGCTTAAATGTACCTGGGTTAGTTTTGATACGAAGAACTATGGTTGCCAGTCACAGTGGCACATGCCTGTAATCCCAGTGGCTTAGGAGGCTGAGATAGGAAAATGACAGGTTCAAAACAGCCTCAACAATGGCAAGGCACTAAGATCATCAGGGAGTTCCTGTCCCTAAAATATATTCACAATTTTGCTGGGGTGGTGGATCAGTGTTCAAGTGCCCCTGAGTTCAATCCTTGGTTCTCACCGCAAAACCAATGATTGTTGATGTGTGAAAATATGTAGGGTTCAAGCGACCTAGAGAGTAAACTCATATGTGAAAATTATACTCCCTAGCCCAAGGCCAAGTATGGCATTCATTCAGTATCTACAGTGAATTGATTCCTGGACCCCCCCCCCCACTTTGTATACCAAACTCTGCACCTGTTCAAGGTCTAGGTATAAATGATGCACTGTTTGAATATAACCTATGCACATCCTCTGGTGTGCTTTAAACCATCCGGAGGTTCCTTATAACATTTAACACAATGGGAACATTATATAGCAGTTTACACTGTGCTGTTTAGAGAATAATGACAAGAAAAAAGACTCTACACATTCAGCACAGATGAACTTATTTTCAACCATGTTCAATCCAAGGTTGATTGAATCCAAAGATGCAGACCCTACAGGCTCAGAGCCCAGATGAGAGATGCAATAGTGTGAGCAGAGGCAGAAGCAAACCGAGACATCAGATACAGAAGATGACCAAAGAACCAGGAAGAACAGCCTTGAGAATTAGAAGCACTTCAGCTCTGACATCTGCTGGGTGTTGGCACAAAGAGACCTACACCACTAGGGCCATCAAGGGTATTTCTGAGAGACAAATAAGACTAGCAAAATGCACATGGTAAATTATATTCAGTGCCTAGGTTTCAATAATGAAGGGAATTGTGTCTTTATTATTTTTTCAATGAAATAGTTCAATGTTTCATCATACCTCAAAGCAATAAGCTTCAGAAATTAGGAACTGAACTAATAGGAAAGGCCTAATTTCCCAACATGTTGTATAATTAAACTATTCTTTTCCTATAACTTGTATTTACAAATTTAAAAAAAAATGATAGAACTGTGGCTCAGTGGTTTAGTGTCCTTGGGTTCTACTCCTGGTACCAATGGGGGAAAAAAAGAGAAAAAGAATAAGTGACTTGGGAACCTTGTACTTTTGCTGAATAAAATTTTGGGTAGGGAGTTTTAAAAATGTGGATTGTTGTGGACACAGTTTCACACCCTCTAATTCCACCAACTCAGGAGCTGAGGCAAGAGGATTGCAAGTTCTCGGACATCCTGAGCAAGTTAGTGATAACCCTTCTCATTTTAAAAAATAAAATGTACTAGGGATGTGGTTCAGAGTTAAAGTACCCCCTGGGTTCTATCCCCAGCTCCTCCATAAAAGGGGGATTTGGGGATGTGGTTCAGTGTGTAACAGGGGTTTGCTTGATGCTTTCACTAAATCCCTTGTGGCTTTGAATCTTACATATTTTTTTTTCTTTTTTCCAAGTCGTTTCCCCAACTTCCTCTTCCCTGATCTTCTTTCCCCTATGTTCTCCTTCCTGGTTTGTTCTCTCTAATCTAATTCTCAGAATCTCCTCTTTAAAAACAACCTATTCAGCACTAATCTCTAGGGTATATAAAGAACTCAAAAAGCTAAGCACCAAAAAATCAAGTAATCTAATCAACAAATGGGCCAAGGACCTGAACAGACACTTCTCAGAAGAGGATATAGAAACAATCCAAAACATATGAAAAGATGTTCATCATCTCTAACAATCAGAGAAATGCAAATCAAAATGCCGCAGTCCGGCTGCAGCAGAATAGCCGGGGGGGTGACGAATAACTTGTGTACGTTGATACAGCAGGAATGGGAGCCATTTATTGTAGGGCAACAGAGCTATTTATACATTTTGCACAGCTTATCTTAATTAGCATAAACTAGATACATCAATCAACCAATAAGGAATCTCCACACTTAATGGCTCACTTTTGTTACTTCTCAAACCACTCCCTCTGGCATTTTGCCAGGCACCATCCAGACTTGTTTACGAACTCTAACATTTCTCTGGCAAAATACCAGGTGTTATTTTTGACTTATTTACAGACCTTAACAATTCCCCCTTTTGTTTAATTTAAATAAAGACCATAGTGGTTTTTACAGAAACACCATAAATAACCTGCTACAAACAGAAAGTGAGGATACAAAATATAACAATACCAAGCCAACTTATGGCTCCATGCAAGAAGCCCTTGGAAAAATTATACCAGCAATGACACCGTTAGCAAAGATACCGAGTTACAATTTGTTGTACATTACAGTTTGTTGTCTCAGTCCAGGTAAAGCAGTGTCTCAACAGATTAACTCACAGTCCAGGTAAATCACAGTCCAGGTAAGTTCTGCAGGCAGCTAGCTTAAATCACAGTCCAGGTAAGTTATGCAGGCAGCTAGCTTAAATCACAGTCCAGGTAAATTCTGCAGGCAGCTAGCTTGATCCGAAGTCTCATCTGTTTGTCAGCCGAAATCTCCTCCGGTTTTCAGCAACACTGGAAATTCTTCCACCCTCGTTTTCACTGGCACTGGGATGAAGGCAGGAACTCCGGATGGCTAAAGAAAATCTTGTAGCATTCTACTAAGAAAACAACCTTCTGAACAATTTAGTACATTATCTCAAGGTTTTGTTACATGTGAAATAAGCCTGAATAGTGCTCATTACTCATTAGCTTCCAGGTGTGGGAGAACCATTGTAGCTTAGTTATTGGCATTGAAAATGCCAGCGGTAGTGTTCCAGGCATCCCCGGATGGCCCTGGGGAGTGTCCCGGACTCAAACTGCTTCGGGCACAGGGAGCAAGAGCCTGCTAGGCTGTGCCTCCAGGTCAGGTCTAGATTTGGGCTCCCGGCAGTGGAAGAGCCGGCTGCCGCAGCTGCTTGGAAGGTACTTGCTGCACCATGACCTGCTTGCGCACATGGCAGCCGCTGCACAGATTCCGATTCACGCACCCTCCGGTAACGAAAAGTATTTAGTAATAGCCTTTTGCTGCAACTTTTTTCCTGATAATCCTTTTTTTCCTGAACTTTCTTTTTCTTTTTCTTCTTGACTAGAGTTCCCGGGCTTTTATCAACACATGCCCTAATTATTCTTGGTTCTACTGGGGTGCCTTCTTCCCTTAGTAATTTACTTTTCACCCCTTCCATATTCTCATCATAAAGACAATACAATACACTTAGACAAAACAAGACACAAACATACTGTATCAATCTTCTCCATTTTCTCGAAATGGCCATTTTTCCTCTCTCTTTCCTTTCTCGCCCTATCTGCCTAGGGACGAGCGGATTGCTCCCGTCCTATCTATGGACGGGCAGCTTTTTTTCGTCACTTACCCCCGAGTGTCCCGGGGCTCCCCGTAACGGGCCACCATCTGCCACAGTCCGGCTGCAGCAAAATAACCGGGGGGTGACGAATAACTTCTGTAGATTGATGCAGCAGGAATGGGAGCCATTTATTGTAGGGCAACAGAGCTATTTATACATTTTGCACAGCTTATCTTAATTAGCATAAACTAGATACATCAATCAACCAATAAGGAATCTCCACACTTAATGGCTCACTTTTGTTACTTCTCAAACCACTCCCTCTGGCATTTTGCCAGGCACCATCCAGACTTGTTTACGAACTCTAACATTTCTCTGGCAAAATACCAGGTGTTATTTTTGACTTATTTACAGACCTTAACATCAAAACTACTCTAAGATATCATCTCACTCCAGTCAGAACGGCCCCTATTATGAAGAGAAATAACAATAAGTGTTGGCTAGGATATGGGGGAAAAAAGCACACTCATATATTGCTGGTGGGACTGCAAATTGGTGCAGCCAATACAGAAAGCAGTATGAAGATTCCTTAGAAATCTGGGAATGGAATTACTATTTGACAATGTTATTACTCTCCTCAGACTATACCCATAGGACTTAAAACAGCATCCTACAGGGACACAGCCACATCAATGTTTATAGCAGCACAATTCACAATAGCTAAACTGTGGAGCCAACCTAGATGCCCTTCAGTGGATGAATGGCATATATACACAATGGAATTTTACTCAGCATTAAAAGAGAATAAAATAATGGCATTTACAGGTAAATGAATGGCATGGAGAAGATAATGCTAAGTGAAGTTAGAAAATCCACCCCAAAACAAATGCCAAATATTTTCTCAGCTTTAAGGAGGCTGACTCATAGTGAGGTAGGGAGGGGGACCATGGGAGGAATAGATGAATTCTAGATAGAGCAGAGGAGAAGGAGGGAAAAGAAGGAAGCAGGGGATTAGCAAGGAAGGTGGAATGGGATGGACATCATTATACAAATACATGTAAGAAGACAAGAATTGGTGTCAACATACTCTATATACAACCAGAGATATAAAACATTGTGCTGTATACATGTAATAAGAATTGTAATGCATTATGCTGTCATTTATTTTTTTAAAAAAATCAATTAAAAAATAACAACCTGCTCCTCTGATAGTCATAATGACAGCCTTTGGGCAGAAGACCTTCTGGTTGTTTTTTTTTTTTTTTTTTTGCTACCAAAATAGTAAACATTCCCTTTCCATTTTCTCAAAACTGTGCCCTCATTGTTACATTAGCTTCAGGGATGAGAACAGAGCATTTGAAAACAAGTGCTTTAGTGGTATAGGGCAACTGAGCTCAAAACAGAACCTTTAGAGGGTCTACACTCAGACAGTCTTCCCTGGTGACCTACAGCCAAGTAGTAGCACATGCCTGCAAACCCAACAATGCCAGAGGCTGTGGCAGGAGAAGCACAAGTGGGAGGCCAGCTTCAGCAAGTTAGCAAGATCCTTTCTCAAAATAAAAAATAAAAGGAGGTGGTGATGTAGCTCGGTGGTAGAGCACCACAGGGTTCAGTCCCCAGTACCAAAAAAGAAACACAAAATGGTGGCACATAGTTTGTGATGCAAAGAGAATATCACACATTTCTTTCTCTTCAAATGACCAGAGATCTGGACTTAGGGTCTCTACATGCATTTTCCCTTCATCCCAATAGTTTTGATTTCTGCTTTGGTTTAGATCATATGAAACTTCTTTCCTTCTGTTTTTCTTTTCCTTTTTCTGTTGTATTTTTTGTTTTGGTTTGATTTTGGTTTTGATTCTGGGGATTGAATCCAGGTGCACCACAGAGATACATCTCCTTTTCATTTATATATTTTCAGTTTGAGACCGGGTCTTCCTAAGTGGCTTAGGGTCTCATTAAATTGCTGAAGCAATTAAGTCTTGCTTAAGCAATTTGATCCTCCTGCCTCAGCCCCAAATCATTGGAATTACAGACACGTGCCACCACACTGTGCTAAATTTCTTTATTTCCCCTTCACAAATATGTGTGGGTGTGTTTTACCAGGTATTGAAGCCCAGGGGTGCTCTGTTACAGCTACATCCCAGGCTTTTTTATTTTGTATTTTCAAACAGTGTCTTGTTAAATTGCCAAGGGTGTTGCTTGAAGTCATAATCCACCTGCCTCAGCCTCCCAGGGAGCTGGGATTACAGGTGCAGGTTACCAAACCTGGAATGACACAATATTTTTTAAAGGCTGGTCTCTATTCTGATCTATTTCTTTCCTGTGACTCCACTCCAAAGTGGCACACTGTCACGTGTACAAGAAACACATGACAATAGAGCCTCATCTCAGAGTTACCATTTTCCATCTATACTTGCAAATGTTCTCAAATACTATATGTGGCTTTTAGCATTGCTTACATTTAAACAGAGCATGTCGGTACCTATCTGAAATCCAGCTATTCAAGAGGCTGTAGCAGGATGATCATAAGTTTGGGACTAGTATGGAGAACAAAGTGAGTTCCTTTCTCAGCATAAGACAGGCCTGGAACCAGATGTGGTGGGCCATGATTGTAATCCCAGTGGTTTAGGAGGCTGAGGCAGAAGGATCACAAATTCAAAGCCAGCCTCAGCAACTTAACAAGGCCATAAGCAGCTTAGTGAGATCTTGCCTCAATAAACATTGAAAAGAGCTGGGGATGTGGCTCAGTGGCTAAGTACCCTTAGTTAAAACACCAGTAACTGAAAAAAGAAGAAGATGATAAATGGAGAGGAGAAAGAGGGGTAGAAGGAGAATAAGGAGGAGGAGGAGGAAGAGAATGAGAGAAAGAAAATAAAAACAGCTAAGGGCAAATGGACAACCCTGACTAACCACAGAGTCCACCGACAAGCTGCCCATTCCCTCTACTGGGCACAATGACATCTGGCTCTAGAACCCAGCAGTAGAAAGTTACTTGATAGGAAAAGGGACACACTGGGACAAGCCTGCCCCGTACTGGCTCATTTGACACTAATTTCTAGGTGGCTCTTGCTTCAGATTATACTTTTCTGTGATTGGCACTGACTGTGGAGAAAACAGGCATGAAAATTAATTCAAAACCAATCTCCCCCAGCCCCAAAAGTGATTTTCTGTTTGTTTGTTTTTGTTATTGGACAGTGTAGGGGCTGGTGGTGCACCTGGGTAGAGGCAACTTGGAGGCCCCTGGGGAGACGAAACTAGAAACCAGACCTTGGTTGTTTGTGAATCTAGCTTTCCTGCTGGGTGTTGTTTCTTCCTGGACTAGAGCTCCCGTGACCCCTGGTGCAGGCAGAACCTGGCTGCATGTGACCTCTGGGAACTGAGGGCCTCAACTCCCCAACTCCCCCAAGGCCAGTCTTACTACCATTGCCACTGTAGGTTTCTTCCCTGCCCAGGAGAAGCTTTACTCCTTTTTGTGATGCAAAAGAGCAACCTAGGGTCAAGTTCCCCAGGGCCACGTCCAGGGTCTGCCAAGCTGCCATGGTCACTCAAGTCAAAGCCAGTCTTCTTCACCTTGGTGGCAATGATTCCTCTGATGCTGTCTCTGTTTCTTGTTAATTCCCTCTAGGGAGCATGGTCCTCTCAACAGCCTTCTGGAAATGGAAACAGACCTCAGGCCATGTTCCAACCCTGCCTAAGCCTGTCTATTGCCACTTAGGGAGCCCTGCCTGGGGCCACCTCTCCAGCTCCAACTCCCTGATCTCCCTTTGTTCCAGGTGATGAGTGGACTCCTATTGCCTTCTGTGGGAACCTCCCAGCCAAACATTCTGGTCATCCCCCCACACCTTCTTTGACTCCAGTGGCTTGGGTCATAAGATTATCTGGAGAGTCCTGACAAGGTATCAGAATGAAAGAGTGTAGGATAGAAAGGACAGGACTCTATGGATTTGGAAAAAGACTTGGACAAACAAAAACTTTGTAGAAGACCCAGGAAGACTCCTGAGGAGGAAAGTTGAATTGTGTTCTGGTTGGGATGGCACCTACCTGGGTTACGGAAACCCTGCTAAAACCAGTCACTGTCAGAGGACCTTAGCAGCCAGAGAGTTGTTCTGAATCTGTATTTTGTCAATGGTTATTTAGGATTGAAAACATGTTAATTATCAGAATACACACACACACAGACACACACACAGAAATATATATATTTGATGGATTAATCCACTGATTGGATTATAGTTCTCATGATCTGATCATTTCACCTCTTGCATTAACACAGAGGCTTTGGAGGACAAGTTATATCCAAACCATGTGAGAGACACTTGCCTTTGACATATATCTTCTGCTCCCCGACTTCCCAAAGAACCCACAGTTTCCACCTCAGGGGATTATGGAGACTGGACTCTCATATTTAACATACAATTGGACCCCAACCTGGGTGTTGAGGTCCTGAGGAGACCAAGGGAGTTCCTCTTTGGGAATTTCCTTCAGGGAAGAATAAGGCTCTGTCATTTGTCTATATTCAATTAATTCTTTTCACCTTTAATGAGCAGGACCACCTCAGGAAGAGGGCCAGGAAGGATTTTGAAAGTCAATATTCATTAAATTTATAATTTTTATCTGATACACATAGGTTAATATGTTTTACTGATTACATTCTGATTTGTTCTAAGGCCAATTTACAAGGGTTAATTCTCAGTATAATAGGTTTTACCAAATACTGACAAGGCTTTTGTTCGTCTGTTTTGTGTAGGGACACCAGTGTACTGTCGTCTACTTATATTGCCATGTCTACATATATTTAGTACTAAAATTTGACATATGAGCTCATAAATTAAAATTTAAAAAATGGATACAAATACCTTTGCTTCATATGATTTAAAAGATTCAATTGAAATTGGGTGAATAAATAAAAGTAAAAATGTCTTTAAAGTTACTAATGCACAGTTTTGTTTCTAGGTGGTCAAACAGTAAATAAAATGTTAATGGCTCTTAAGTGTCTAATATCCATTGTCTTTAGGATTTTTCTTCAATGTGAAAAATTACAAATGCTATTCAATGCACTTGTCTTATACCTTTTTTTAAAAAAATGTAAATTAGATTTGACCTATATGAAATTAATCATGGATGTGTTTGTTAGACACATCTGATTGGTTTACAAAATTTAAATGTTAACTGTTAAATGTAATATGAAATAATCAAACTTCTTAAATTCCGTAAGGTAAAATATTTAAGCACTGTCGGTGTTTTCATATATTGGTAAATTTAAAAAATTTAAAATTATTTTACGTTATCACAAAAAGAAGGTTACTAAAAGTTAAAAGTCCCAGCGGGTATTATTCTATATACAAATAGTCAAGAGGTTTCAACTGCATTTCAATTAGAGTACTATAAATATATTTCCTCTTATTAACATAGATTAATTTATCTAAATTCAGAAATTGATACGGGTTATTTTAAGGTATAAACAAAAAGAGGGATCCATGGATCAAAAATTATTAAAAGCTTCTAAATATAAAAATATATTTAGTAAAAAACATGTTTCTAGGTAAGAAAGTCTTTGTGTGGTAAAACATAATTTTTATACATCCAATTAAACAATAGAGTCTAAGTAAGTAATATAAACATCTTAAATAAAGGATAAATATTAACATGTTTCTTTATACCTAAGTTGTTTATACATGTAACACAAATGGTTAAAAGTACTCAAGGTTATTCCCCAAGAGCAAATATTAATTTACTGATATAAATCAAAGTTTGACTCACATATTAAAGTGACAAACACTTCTTAAAATATTAATTACATTGCCTCTGTTAAGTTTTATTCTCTAGAGCAACTAACTGTACAAATGAAGGTTTCTACACCTATGGTGAAACAGCAACTGTTATTTTAGAGTATTGTTCCACATTACAGAGTCTAAAACTTGGTTAATATAAAAACATCAATAAAATTGTAGTACACTACTCTTCTTTACATATTCAATGTGCTTGCTTACTTTGGCTATACCCCCAAATCTCCCTTTTGTGGTGTTTTTGCTTAAATATGAGGAATAACTGAAGGTGGTATGCTTCTCTGACCATCTCGTTTTTAGAGAGTTAAGTGTCTACTGCTGACCACCAATAAAGGCTTAATTGGAATGGCAATGTGTGGTCTGAGAGTTATTTAAGGGACTCGGCATTGGTATAACATTCATCCAGAGGGATTTTGCAGTCTGAGGCTATTATTCTCATTAGTTATGCCACTTGCTCCCAGGTGCAATGTAATCTCTTGAGGGTTTTAAATGCTCTATGGCCAGGTACCTAGGTGCACACTTACAATCCCAGTAACTTGGGAGGCTGAGGCAGGAGGATTGAAGGTTCCAAGCCAGCCTGGGTGATGTAGTCAGACCCTGTCTCAAATAAAAATATAAAAGGTGTTGGGGGGTGTAGCTAAGTAGTAATGTGCCCTAGGTACATAATTCCTACTGTTAAACACACACACACACACACAGTCCAGCAGAGACATGCATGCCCTAGCATTTAAAAGAAAAAAAAAGACATATTGACATAGCAGAGGAATTAAAATACAACCCAAAGTAGCAGATGATGGCTCCAGGCTGCAGGGAGAGCACAGGGGTGCTGCACCTGCCTAGCCTGCATGAGGCCTGGGCTCCATCTTCAGCCCTTCCCCCTCCCTACCCACAAAGTGGTGCAGACTGATTCTAGGTATTTCTAACCATTGGAAGTAAGTGGACTGAGTTTCCCCAGGCAAGGGGTGTAGCCACTTGTGATCAGCCATGAGTTCTGGTTCCTGCAAGAGCACCCCAGCCTTGGTTTGCAAGGCAGCAGGGTCCCTGGGCTCAGTATTAGAAGTCCACATAGAGTGGGGGTAGGGTCCTGGATTCTGCACTTGTGTCACCCATAACCCTAGGCTTCTTCAAGGAAAGTGACTACAGATGTGCCCTGGGGTCTTTCCATCCTTGGAGAGGATGGAGGATGAAGAGAGTCATGCTAATGATGACCCGGTGCGCTCCTAGCACAGGCCTAGTACTTTCCATAGTTTTCAAATCTCCACGTCAGGCTGGTCCTGCTAGCTGCTTTTCCCTCATGGACACTGGTGCTCACAAGGGAAGCCATGTGCCCAGCGAGACACAGCCAGTCCAAGGGCTCTGGATGGGAGGGGCAGGAAGCTTCACAGTGGTTCCCTGGCATCTGCAGGACATTGAGTTTTCTTTTTTCTTTTTTTGTAATGGGGATTGAACCCAGGAGTTGCCTACCACTGAGCCACATCTCCAGGCCTTTTAATTTTTTATTGAGATAGGGTCTCCCTAAGTTGCTTAAGGCCTTGCTAATTGCTGGGGCTGGCCTTGATCTTGAGATTCTCCTGTCTTGGCCTCCGCAGTCACTGGGATTACAGGCATGTGCAACCATACCCAGCGCTCTTTATTATTTATTTATTTATATGGGATTGAGCTTGGTATAAGGGATTGAGACTGGGGAATTTGCCAATGAGCTACATCCTCAGCCCTGCTCTGAGGAATAGAATATGAATATGCTGGAGTGCTGCTGAACTGGGCCCTGGAGGGGAACCTAACACATCTGGCAGGCTGTGCTTCCTGCCCCTTGGAAGCCACTATCATGCAGGAATCTCAGCCCTCCTGAGACCACCAGGTTGAGAAGTGCACCCAACAGGGGGAGGCCCTGGTGGGCAACAAGCCAAATACAGAGAAGACCAGAGGGCACTGTGGTACATAGCTGTATTCCCAGCAACTCAGGAGGCTGAGGAGGGAGGATCACAGGTTGGAGGCCAATCTTAGTTACTTGAGACACTGTGTCAAAATAAACAATAAGGACTGGAATGTAGCTTAGTCATAACACTATGTATTAAGCACCTGTGTAGCTAATCAGGGGGGTCAGGTAGGGTCCACTTGGATGACGATGGCAGGTGAGTCAGTCTCTGGGACTGGCCACCTATAAGAAGCAAGAATGTGCAATATGGCCAACTGTGATCCATTCCTTCTATGGAACAACCATGAGTGGACGTCGGGGTGTTCAGGGAGGGCCTCTGAGGTGATGCCAACTGAGACCTGGAGGAGCCAGTCTAGTATTGGGGAGTAGGGTGCATATGGGGACAGCAGAAAGCCCCCCTGTCTGCTCCTTCCACAGCCAGAGCCAGTCACCACAGCCGTTGAACCCCTACTCCAGCTGCTGCCCCTACCTGGCAAGTAGCAGATTTTCACCCCAAGAGGGAGAGAGAGAGCCAGTCTGCATGAAGGAGAGTGACTTCGGCAACATCCTGTGGCTGCAGAAGGTGACAGCACTTTGATCTTTCTTGACACTCCTCCCAAATTTCGGCCTGGCCACAATTCTACATATCTGAGCCCCTTCGGAACTCTCGTCCACTTGTTCTGGAAGCTGCAGATGCTTGGAGCAAGGAGAGTTATTTGATCGCAAAAAGAATAGTTGAGAAATGCTTTGGTTAAATCCACAAGAATGGGGTCCAGGAGTGTCCCTGCTTTATTGATCACACTGGGCAGATTGTCAGCAAATGACCAAATTAAAAAAAATCCATTTTGAGCTCTCACCAAACAGAAAACAATCCTAGTCTCGAATCCTGTTCCTCAGTTATGCCAGAAGATAGCCTTGAACCTCCAGTGGTGTCTGAATTAGGCAACTGGAACTTTTTAAAAATAGCCTGGTCACATACTGCAGACTAAAAATTTAAAGTACCTATGGTTTCTATCCTCTGACCTTGGCTATGGTTGTCTGATCTTTCAGAGTTAACCTCCCGCTTCACTTCCCCGAACAAATCTGCTAGTAGCACCAGGCTTGCAGGACTGCTGGTCTGTCTTTGTAGCTCAGATTTGCTTCTTTGCCCTGAACAGAGGCACACACAAAAAAGCAGGGCTTCAAACCCAGCAAGGTGGGTATGGCAGTTATGTTACATGCTTCCAAAGGATTACAAATTAGCATCCAGGTGTGGTAGCACACACCTGTAGTCCCATCAGCTTGGGAGACTGAGGCAGGAGGACCAAGTTCAAGGCTAGCCTCAGCAACTTAAATATGTCCTGGACAACTTGGAACCTGTCTTAAAAAGGGTTGGGGATGTGGCCTAATTGTTGAGCACCTTATGATTCAATACCCACACAAAAAAAAATATAATCACAGCAGTGAAAATTTAGTACATTTTTATTATGGAATAATAGATCCAAAAACCAAGTAGCATAATAAAATGAAGGCCTTGATACCTATCTTCCTGAAGGCCCATTTTTCAGGGGTACTGGGGATTGAAGCCAGGGCATATGCCCAGAGCTACTTCCCCAGCCCTTATTTTGAGATGGTCTTCCTGAGTTGTCAAGACTCAAATTTGAGGCCATATGAACACATGAACCCCATTAGACATTTATAAGAAACATTTCTTGAGGTTCTGGAGATCAAACTCACGGCCTCATGCCTGCAGGGCGCACTCTACCTGAGCCTCACCCCCAGCCCAAGAAAGCTAATGTGTTGTGCATGTCAATAATCCCCTGCCTACTGAATGGCCACTGGGTTTCCGGCAATAAAATCCGTATGTTTGAGGTGAAGAACACAATCATAAGAATAAATCTGGATGTCGTGGACAGGCCTGATGTCCTTCACCAGCTGCATCAACTCCTTCGTAACCTGGTCAAATTTCATGGGGTTGATCTCAGTCCAAAAACCCCAGAGGATTTCATCAAAGCTCTCCAGAGGGGCAGGGTACTTCGCTTGTTCCAGCGGCAGGCTAGCAGTGTGGCTCAGCAGGTTCTTAAGAGCAGTCAGGGGGATTTGGTTCCCACAGAAACTGAAGGTTTTGAGCTTGGAACAGTGACCCAGGGCTGGTGAGATGGCATTTAGCTGGGACTCTGTTATCTCACAAAACTCTAAGACCAGGGTCTCAAGGGTGTGTGCCACCTTCTCCAGCAGGACCCGGAGGGGCTCAGGACTCATATCTTTCATGGAAAAAGAGCTGAGATCCAGAAACTTCAGTTGATCAGTGCTCGGACACATGGACAGATGCTTTAAATCCTTCTCCTTGAGCGGACAACCTCTCAGCGAGAGTGTTTTCAAGGGGGTCTGACTCCTGGAGAGAATGGAAAGAGTTACTTCTGGTCAATAAAGGCACCAAATGGATATAGTGGGAAATGGTAGAAGAGAACTGTTTAATCTCAAACCCAAGGTCGCCCTGTCCTTCTGATGATGGTGGATCCCTAGGACACTGCGGGTTGCAGAATCTGCTCCTAAACATCACCCAATTTCAGGGTGAGCCTTTCACCACCACTTGAGTGATCAGGTGAGTCCATCATCTCTAAGGCTCCTCCCCAAGGAGGATCCAAGCCCAAGGCCACAGCTCTGGCGACAGGAGGTCAGGGGGAGTCATGTATGAAGGACAAACCCAGGCAAGATGAAGAAAACCAACCAGGGTTATCCACCTGCAAAGCTCACACCTTGTACCCTCCATCCCTCCTCCTCACCCTGAACTCCAGAATCACCACCTGAGGCTCAGAGCAGCCTTCCCCAGGGGGGCATTGGGGGCGGCTCCTCTGCTCCCCTCTGGAGAGCACAGAGCTTTCCTGTTGCAAGGTGCAGGTGTGGGGGCTTCCCTCCTCCAAGCCCTCTCCTCTGCCCCGTCTCCCACCTCCTTTGCTGGCCAGGCCTCCCAGGGAAGGAACCTCACCCACCCTCACTAGCTCCTTTCCCCCCAGCTGGTTTCCAAGCATGGTGGCACTTCC
Organism: Urocitellus parryii; assembly: GCF_045843805.1. NCBI lineage: Eukaryota > Metazoa > Chordata > Mammalia > Rodentia > Sciuridae > Urocitellus > Urocitellus parryii. The sequence goes on along the minus strand of NC_135541.1, from coordinate 83,906,113 downwards.
CAGACCATGCACCACGGTTTAGCCCTCTGCTTCTGTGTGGGTGGTGATGAGACCCTCCTTCAGGACTGAGCAGGGGACCAGACCCGGAGGTCACTCGGTCACTCTCCAGCATCTCCTTCCCTGACATGGCCAGTGGCCAGGGCACAAGCCCTTTTAATGCTCGGTAAGCAAAAATGGCTTTTGCGGCAAGGCGCACCCCTCATGCTTACAGGAGGATTTTGTGCAGCGCTCCGTAGAGGAAGAAGACGTTGTTCACATAGAGCTCGTGGAGTTTTTTCACCTTCCGCAGTTGAAGGCTGAATCTATGGGAAAACCACCTGTTTAAAGACCGGCTGGTGAAGACCTGTGGGCTCAAGTCGGAGAGATGGAGGACGCGAAGGTTTCTCATCTCAATCAGGCAAAAACAAAAATGTTCCATTGTTTCTCGAGTCCAATGCTGAGCATTCACCTCCAGTTCCTGCACGTAGTACAATGGCAGAGTCCTCAGGAATTTAGAGAGTTTCAAGTAGAAACCCCCGATCTGCAGCTTCTCGCAGTATATACGGACCACCCCCTTTCTCTCCTCCACCCACTCCCTGAGGCTGCCAAGGAATCTTTGGAAGACTTTGTCCAGATCGAAATCTATGAAGATCTTCAAGTGTGGCTTCGCTGCTCTTTGGCTATATTTCTCTCTTTCCTTTGGAGACATGGCCTCTTGTGAGCAGGCACCCAGTGGGGCTCTGGACCACTCATTGCAGCTGTCCTGATTCACTTCCCGAAAATCGATTGCTTTCAGTTTCCATTTCCTATGGAGAAAATGGGAAGGAGGTTCGAAAAATAGACAAAGACTCACCCAACTTCCAACCTGTGCATTAGACCCCAGTGAACCCCTTGTTCTGGGTGGCTACTCTTCTGCTCTCCTATGTTTCTCCATGCCCTTTCCCCTTGAATCCAGCCAGGGACCCTTCCTGTGGAAGGGGCAGGGCAGCCTCCTCCCTGGCACCACCTGGTCCACCCTTCACCCTGTCCTGCCTCCCCCAGCTGTCTCTTCCTGGGCCCCCCTCACCTGGGGTAAACGTTCTGGGAAATCAGCAAGTCTAGCCCATTGAGTAGGGTTTTTAAGGCCTTCACATCTCTTGTCTTCAGCAGGTACTCCACAGGCAGACAGGCCAAGGGGCAGGACAGCACCATTTTCTTTACCATCTCCATGTGACCCCCCATTATAGCCTCCTTGTACAACTGCAGGGTGAGCACCCTGGGCAGGTACTCCAGATTGGGGATGGGCAAGGCTTCGTTGCGCAGTACATTCTGTATCACCAGGTCCTGGAGTGTGGGTATGGTCCTGATGCTCATCCTGTTGAATCTGCAGGAAACAGAGGTACCCTTTCAGGCCAAGCCAAAAAAACCTCTCCTCAACCAGTTGAGGTCCAAATCCTGGTAAGCCACAGCTCTGGTGGTGGGGAACAAATCCCCACTATCCAGTTTCCACTTCTGGTCCTCCCAACTCTAATCCCTCTGGTTATCAAGCAGTCTGAAGGCTCACCAGTCCCATTATGTACAGGTGACTCATCGTCACTTTTGAGATCCTGGGGAGTGAACCAAGGGCTGAATGCATGCCTTATCACTGATCCCAAACCTAAACCTCACTTAGGACCCCCTTAAAGAGAATAGAAATGTCACAGGGCCAATGCCCAGCTTGGTGGCACAAGCTTGTAATTCTAGCAACTTGGGACACTGAGGAGGACTACAAGTTCAAGTCCAGCCTCAGCAACTTAACAAGACCCAAGGCCCTCATGAGAGAACCAATCAGAATAAAAAATTAAAAGGGCTGGAATGTGGCTAAGTGGTAAAGCACCCTGAGTTTAATCCCCATTACCAAAAAATATTTTTTTAAAAAATGAGAACCTCAAGTTCAAGGGCAGACTGGGAAACTGAGCAAGACCTTGTTTGAAGCTCAAGATGTGGTTCAGTGGTATTGAGCTTGCCAAGCATGTGAGGCCCTGGGTTCAATTCCCTGTACCACACATACACACATAAAACCATATACATATGTGGACATGTACAGATGTAAATCTAGATATAGCTATAGCTTAGGGCTGTGCTGAGGGTGGTAGCTCAGTTATATAGGAGGTTACTGAGCCCACATATAGCCTTGGGTTAGATCCCCATTGAACCACAAAAATGAAAATCAGAACCTTTTGTTGCTAGGAAGTTTATTTGGGGTTCCTGGTTTCAGAGGTTCATTCCATGGACAGCCAGCTCCATTGCTCAAGAGGCAGAAGAACATGACCAAACAGAGCCTCAGAAAAGCTGATCAGTACAGGGCAGCCTGGAGGTGGTGGGCATGGTGCCAAGAAACTTTAACAGGGGTTCACGGGATGCTTTCACTATATCCCTTGTGGCTTTGAAACTTATATGTTTCTCCCCCCACCCCCTGCATCTTCTTTTCTCTAATCTTCTCTTTCATGATCTCCCTGATGTCCTTCTTGATCTCTCCTTCCTAATCCCATTTTCTTGAATCACCTCTATAAAAGCCCCCTGTTCCTGAGGATAGGCAGAAGCATAGGCTTTGGGACACTAGTCCCTGTGTTTCTTCTTTGCTAGCAAACAACAAACCTTTTTCCTTTTTCTCAATATCTTGTCATTGCTATTGGATCGGCATGGAGGATGGGGACCAAGCCTTTGGTGGCAAAAATATAAACCCAATGACATACCCACAGGGCCCTATTTCCTCCAGCCACACCTCACCTGCCTAGAGTTTATCACCCAGTATGTAGTCCTATCAAATCTATTAAATAGATGAATGTACTGATTATGGATCTTATAACCCAATCCTCTCACTCCTTGCACCCCTTGAACCTTTGGGAGAATACATTCTATCCAAACTGTGACACCAAAATCCCATAATAAAACACTGATATAAAAATGTATACATCACGTACATGCACACATATTCTTTTGTTTTAAGGTGATGGGGTTTGAACCCAGGTCCTCCTACTAGGCAAGTCTTCTAACACTAAGCACACCCTCACCCTGTTTTAAGCTCTAATATAAAATAACTTGTAAAATCACAATACCGCAAATTCCATGAACTGTCATTTAAAGGAATATAGACTACATATGCAAATTGTCAAGACAATTCAAAATCAAATAGATAGCTCTCACTTAAAAATTTTGGACTGGGCCAGGTGCAGTGACACATGCCTGTAATCCCAGCAGCTTGGGAGGCTAAGACAGGAGGATCTTGAAAGCCAGCCTCAACAATGGTGAGGCACTAAGCAACTCAGTGAGACCCTGTCTAAGCAACTTAGTGAGACCCTGTCTCTAAATAAAATACAAAAACAGGGCTGGGGTTGTGGCTCAAATGGCCGAGTGCCCCTGAGTTCAAACCCTGGTGCCCAAAAAAGAAAAAAAAATGGGTCCAGTGGTGCATGCTGGTAATCCTAGAAATTTAGGAGGCTGAGGCAGGAGCATCAAAAGTTTAAGGCCAGCCTTAGCAATTTAGGGAGATTCTAGGCAACTTACTGAGGCCCTGTGTCAAAAAAAAATGTAAAATGTGCTGGAGATATAGCTCATTTGTAAAAAAAGTCAAGTTGCAGGTCAGCCACAGAACCTTAGCAAGAAGTTGACCAACTACACTTGATCTTAGCCAAAAGGCCGAGAAGCGATGAGAAGTTGACCAACTTAGATCCTGATTCAAAATAAAAAACAGGTCTATGGAGATGAGGCTCAGTGGTAAAGTATCCTTGGGTTCAATCCCTAAAGAAGCAGCAGCAGCAGCAATGGAGGCAACCTGAGCTGCAGTCACCAGGGCAGACTGGCTGTGGGTAGACAGGGTGGCACATCCTTAGGGAGGGCTGTCACTTACCCTATCTGCACGTCTGGATGGAATGGTATGGCTCTCCAAGTGTCAACAGATCCAGGCACTGACTCTTGGTCCAGGATTCTCTGGAACCTTCTCTGCCTGGTCTGAAGCTTTTATTCCTCCTCTCCAAACCCCTCCCTTCTAATTGAAAGCTCATATCTGACTAGATTATTGAATCTCATCCAATTAATCCTGGTTGGATTTTCAGCTTATTAATTGGTTTTAGCAGGTCTCCAGGCAGGAAGGGGAAGGGATTTTGGGTGGGGTGGAGATCCTCTCATGGATTTCTTTCACAGTTTCATTCACAGGGTCACCCTCAGTTCTGAGCACGAGACATCAATGGACTTAATCTGATAATGGACAGAGAGAAACACCTGAAAGCTCATTGTTTAGGGTTCCGTGGCCACACTAATATTGTGAACATGTTCTAGAGTTAAAATCTCTTATGTGTGATGGCTCACTTCTTTAATCCCATCTACTATGCCAGAAGCCCCAGAGGCTGAAAGAGGTCAATCCCTAAAGTGAGGAGCTCCAGGCTAGCCTGGTCAGCAGGGTGAGAACCCATCTCAAAAATAAAAACAAAAATGCTTTATGAAGCCGGGTGTGGTAGCACACACCTCTAATCCCAGTAGCTCCAGAGGCTGAGGCAGGAGGATTGCAAGTTCAAGGCTGACCTCAGCAATTTAGCAAGGCCCTGAGCAACTCAACAAGACTCTGTCTCAAAATAAAATACAAAAAGTGGCTCAGTAGAAAAGAAATTGGAAAGGAGTTGCTAGAGACACAACAGAGACTCCTGCAACCTCTCACTACACTTGAGGACAGGGAGGGAGAAGCAGTCTTTTGCTCCCTTACAAGGCATAGGATGTTTCAGGGTGATCGGTTCAGCAAACTGGCTTGAGAATATTTTCACCAAATATGAGCTGGGGCTTGAGACCAGAGAGCAGCTTTGACTACCAGCCCTAGGAAGGCCACTTTTCCATGTCTGAAGCCACTGAGTGCCGAGTCCGGCTAACGGGGCTGAGTCCGGCGAGGGGCGGCTAGGTTAAGAAATACACAGGTCACCAAGGTTCTTCATCCAGGAGGAAGCTAGCGCTTGCTTTATTGCCAAATTTGTTCCCCTTATATATGTTTTTTAACAGCTGCGGGAAATTACTCAAAAGTGAGGAGGGAAGAGTAGTAACTGCGTCCTTGGGTTACACCACCGTCCCCTATCAGAAGGCTCCCAACAGGTCAAAATGTTCCCGGGAGACACATATGCTTGAGGCAGATAAACAGGAAACCGCAAGCCTGCGTCCTGGCCTTGTGAGCTGGCCACATTGACATGCAGAACAAAGAAGTGGGGGTTGAGTCCCCAGGGGCCAGTGTGGGCCTGCTACCAGCAACTGAGGGTGGAAGCTGTGGGTACCTCTCAGAATGTTGGGGAGCAAGAAATGTAGGTCAAAGTGTGGGTCTCTCTCATCATGGTAGCCACCACCTGGAGCCTTTCAGGGTCAGGGTTCTTCTGACAGGGGCATTTCCCAGGCAATGCTGAGCCCCACACAGTGCCAGGGTCCTTTATCCTAGAAAAGCAAAGTATAAGGAACAATGACATTTTAAAGAGTGTTAGATAATAGTGAGGCATGGTGGTACAGGTCTGTAGTCCAAGAAACTGAGGAGGCTGAAGCAGGAGGATTGCAAGTTTGAGCCTGCCTCAGTACTTGAATTTAGTAAGACCAACAGCAGCATATCAAGTCCCTGTTTAAAAATAAAAAGGACTGGGGAAGCCAGGCACAGTGGTGCATGCCTATGATTTCATCGGCTCAGGAGGCTAGGACAGGAGTATCTTGAGTTCAAACCAGCCTCAGCAATGGTGAGGCACTTAGCAATCAGTGTGACCATATCTGTAAATAAGATACAAAAATAGGGCTGGGGATGTGGCTCAGTGGTTGAATGCCCCTGAGTTCAATCCATGGTACCCCCTCCCCCAATAAAAAAGGACTGGGGATGAAGATCGGTTGTCAAGGACCCCTGGTTTAAATTCTTGGTATAAATAAAAGCATGTCAGATAAGAGTTATATGAGATGGCTATTTTGGACTATTTTATGCTCTAGGCTCTAACAGACTAGACTGAAAATCAAAATGCAGTAACCCATATTAACACTCAAACAGAAATTAAGTTGATATATGACCTTTGTAAAAATTAGGAGAGAAAGAAGACAAAACCTGAATTCCCAAACAGGCCTGTGTCAATGGCATGACAAGTTTGAATCCTTATGTCTTTTTGTGCAATCAAAAATGCAACAACAGGAACCAGGCATAGTGGCACATGCGTGTAATCTCAGCGGTTTAGGAGGCTGAGGCAAGAGGATAGAGAGTACAAAACCAGCATCAGCCATTTAGAGAGGCCCTAAGCAACTCAGTGAGACCCTGTTTTAAAAATAAAAAAAATCAAAAGGGCTGGGGATGTGGCTCAGTGATTACGTGCCCGTGAGTTCAATTCCCAGTACAAAAAAAAAAAAAAAAAAAAAAAAAAAAAAAAAAAAAAAAAAAAAAAAGAACAATAACAGGGATAGGAAATAAGCTCAGTGGAACAGTGTTTGCCTAGCGCATGTAAAACCTTGGGTTCAATCCCTGGTACAAAAAAAAAAAAAAAAAAATGCTAGCAAAAATACTATCTTTTTTTTTTTTTTTTTTAATGTATCCTGGGGATTGAACCCAGGGGTGCCTTACCAATGAGCCATGTTCCCAGTTCTTTTTTATTTTGAGACATGGTCTCAGAACGTTGCTTAGGGTCTTGCTAAATTGCTGGGGCTGGCCTTGAACCTATGATCCTCCTGCCTCAGTCCCCTAAGAATCTGGGATTATAGGTGTGTGATACCATGCTCGGCTTTGTCTCATAAGTTTTGACAAAAATCATGAAGTGTTTTGTGCTGTGGGTATAGCTCAGTGGTAGAGCATGTGCTTTGCAAGTGTGGTGTCCTGGTTTTGATCCCCCGTGCCTCCCCCAAAGCCACATAACTTTATGATTTATTCTGTGATAGAATTCTGTGAATTGTGAGGGCTACTCTTAAAAACTGATGACCACTCTTGCGTTGCCCAAACTTGGAGAGCAGCAGCCCTCTGGTCCTCCACACTCATTTTGGAAACACAGCTTCCTGGGAACATTTAGTGTCCTGCCCCATTAATATACAGATTTTTTTCCTTCCTTCCTTCCTTCCTTCCTTCCTTCCTTCCTTCCTTCCTTCTTTCCTTCCTTCCTTTCTTTCTTTCATTCTTTTTTCTTGTTTGTTTGTTTGTTTTTATTTTTGGTACTGGGGGTTGAATCCACCTATTGCAGGGCAGAAACTGAAGAATATGGATAAATAAATAATTTTTTTTTTGTGTGTGTGTGTGTGTTTTATTAGAGTTTAATTCAGGGATGCTCTACCACTGAGCTACATTCATAGCCCTTTTTATTTTTTATTTTGAGACAGAGTCTAACTTGCCCAGGCTGGCCTCAAACCTGCCATCCTCCTGCCTCAGTCTCCCAAGTTACTAGGATTATAGGTATGTGCCGTTGTGCCTGACCAACAAACTACTCTTTTTACCATGTCCTACCTCACTCAGAAATATTTAATGTTTATTTTAACTAGATTAACTTGTTTCATGAAGCCCTATCAGATGGAAGAAAACTAAGTCCAGTATTTAAATTATGTTTCACTTGATTCTAGATGTAAAGATATTTAAAATTAAAAAAAATTTCTGAAAACTCTGTTTAGATTCACAAAAAATGGAGTATATGTGTATGGACACATTTAAATAATTCAATTATTATTAAGTTTAATTTGTTTTGAGATAGGGGCCTCACAATGTTGCTTAGGCTGCAGTGTTCTTGGAATCCTTCTGCTTAGCCATGGGGGAGCAGTTGGAATTATAGGACTGGGCTACCATGCCTGACTTCAGTTTAATGTTATACCCCTTCCTTCCTTCCTTCCTCCCTTCCTTCCTTCCTTCCTGCCTTCCTTCCTGCCTTCCTTCCTGCCTTCCTTCCTTCCTTCCTTTCATTCTTTTTTGTTGTTTGTTTGTTTTGTTTTTATTTTTGGTACTGGGGATTGAATCCATAGGTGCTGTACCACTGAGGTACATCCCCAGCCCTTTGTTTGTTTTTTTGTTTTCTTTTGAGACAGGGTTTTCCTAAATTGCTGACTTTGAATTTGCAATTCTCCTACCTCAGTCTCCCAATTTGCTGGGATTAGAGATGAGCACCACTGCATCTGTCTCTATTTGAAAATATGGGAAGGACACAAAGTAGCCACATTAATTATATAATTATAAAGAGCGCAACACGGGTTCACTTGATGTTTTGACTATATATGGCCCATGGGGCTTTGAAACATGTATATATATATATATATTTTTTTTTTCTTTTGCCCTAAACTTCTCCCTGATCTTCTTCTTCCTGATATCTCCTATTTAATCTCCTTTTCTCTGAATCACCTCTATCCCCTACCCCTTTCCTGTGAATAGGTAAAATCACAGCAATACACCTTCTTTTTCTTTTTTCTCAAGACCTTGTCTTGTTATTAGATTGGTGTCCAGGACGAGGACTGCGACAGGGGCATATCAAGTTTGAGGCCAGCCTGGGCAATGTAGGGAGACCCTGTCTCACAACAACAATTTTATTTTTAAAGCTTGGATATAGAGAGCTCAATGGTGGGGCACTCCTCGATTGAATCTCCAGCACTGTAACTAAATAAACAGAAAACAATAAAACAAAATTAGAAAACCTCCATTGCTTTAAGAAAAACAGAAGTATGAAAACCCTTACACCTTTAATTCCCTTTAACTATAGGAAAAAGAGGTGTCTAGGGCATGAGAATATGAGACTTCATCTTTTAATCCCAAAAAAGTGACTTGAAGTAGTCTGGGGTTAACCAATCCATGATTTTTCTCTTGCTCCACCTCTTGCCCCTCCTTACAGGGAAAATAACTTTGAAACTCTCAATCTACTTCAAGCTCTCCTCTTGCTGCCTTTGGGGGTTTTTGTGGTACTGTTTTTTTTTTTTTGTGGAATCTAGGGGTGCTCTACCTCTGAGCTATATCCCCAACCCTTTTTAATTTTATTTGAGAAAAGCTCTCACTAAGTTGCCCAGGCTAGCATTGAGTGTGTGATCCTCCTGCCTCAGCCTGCGAAGTGGCCGGGACTACAGGGAGGTGTGCACCATCAGGCCCAGTAATTTGCAGTGAGCAACTCCTCTACCATAGAGCTACATCCCTACCCAATATGGGTATTTTCTTTTAATCTAATGAACACTCTTTTCTTGTTTCAAGAAAGAAACATTCCTAAAGCCATAATGTTAAATATTAAATCTAATGCATTTACAAGATGAAAATTTATTCAACTAAAAAGCAATCCATGACCTGGGGAACTCCATATTGAAAGATATTTTCTGGCCAGGTGCGATGGCGCATACTCATAATCCCAGCAACTGGGGAAGTTGAGCAGGAGGATCACAGCCTGGGCAATTTAGCAAAGCCCTAAGCAACTTAGTGAGAGCCTGTCTCAAAATAAAACAAAAAGGGCTGGGAAGGTGGCTGAGTAGTCAAGCACCCTAGGTTCAATCCATAATACCAAAAAAGAAAAAAATATATCCGAAGTAAATACAATTTTATAATTTTTTTTTTAAAAAATGACACGATTTAACCAACTAATAAATCAATGGTAGAGGCCTGCTTATCTGATCAAAACCTTGTGTTTGTTCTTCAAGGTGTTTAAATTTGGGGTGATGCCAGGCATGGTGGCACACCCCTTTTATTACAGAGACAGGAGAGGCTGAGGCAAGAGGATCACAAGTTCAGGGGAAGCCTCAGCAACTTAACGAGGCCCTCAGCAACTTAGCAAGACCCTGTCTTAAAATAAAAAAATAAAAGCTGAACATGGTGGCACACACCTGTAATCCCAGCGGCTCAGGAGGCTGAGGCAGGAGGATAGTGTGTTCAAAGCCATCTTCAGCAACAGCAAGAATTCTGTTGGGATAAGCAACTCAGTGAGACCCTGTCTCTAAATAAAACACAAAAAGGACTGGGAATGTGGCTCAGTTGTTGAGTGCCCCTGAGTTCAATTCCTGGTACAAAAAAAAAGAAAATAAAAGAAAGAAAGAAAGAAAGAAAGAGAAAGAAAGAAAGAAAGAGAAAGAAAGAAAGAAAGAGAAAGAAAGAAAGAAAGAAAGAAAGAAAGAAAGAAAGAAAGAAAGAAAGAAAGAAAGAAAGAAAGAAAGAAAGAAAGTTGAGGGTGGTAGTGCTTTGTTAACAGGAAAACATCAATTTTCATCAATTAGGGTACAAGTTTCTTTCTGTTGAATCGAATAAAATAAAAGAAAGCAAGAACTACTATTGAGCCCAAGTTATTCACCTCAGATCACATTGCTGGAAGAGAATCCAGAGTATTATTAAAATGCTCAGGGGACCTGGGAGGAGTTCAGGAACTATGGGTCATAATTTATGTTCTGAGTGAACTACAGAAAATACCGGGGTGCTCCGGTTGGCCTCTGGGGCTGGCATCCACTTTACTGCCAGTTCTGGGAATCTCTAGTGCACCCCAGTCCCCAGGCAACCCGTGTGGACCTTCACAGTGCCAGCCCACATTGTCCACCAGAGGCATATCCACAGCTGTATCCTGCCAGGTGGCACAGAGCTCCTGCTGCACGTTCCTTTTAAGCATTTATTTTCCTCTGAAGAGCCGCAGCCTCTGCTTCTCCTGCTGTTTTCTCCTGGATCCACCGTTTTGTTTGTTTGTACATACTTAACCTGAGTCTAATCATAAAGAAATATCAATCAATTGTACCTTGAGGTACAGACTCTCATAATCCCAGCAGACTCTCTAAATAAGCTAATGTTATAAACAATTTTTGAAAATATTGAGGGAATTCCTAGTTCATTTATTTATTATTATTTTTATTCTATTTTGTTATACACAATGACAGTCATTTCATATTACACATATAGAGCACAATTTTTCAAGACACTGACTGTACACAGAGTATTTTCACAACATTCATGTCTTATACATGTACTTGGGGTAATGGTGTCTGACTCATTCCACCATCATTCCTACCCCTGGCCCCCTCTCTCCCCTCCCTCCCCTTCCTGGCCTGCTTTTGAAGACCAATGTCTTTCCACAGTGGACTCGACTTCACACAAAGGGTGCCATGTCCCCAGATGCTGAGATCACGGTGGCTTCCCCTGTGCAGCTCATCTAGATCTCCCTCGCAGGTTTTGCCCTTGTTAGGGGAGATTGAAGACTTTGGATGAGAACATTCTGGAAGCAGGGCAAGCAGGAGGCATGCTCAGGTACATTGAATATGAAACATTTTAGCAAAAAGAAAGAAAAAAGGAAAAAACCCTCCCCAACCAGCGGTACTGGCTCTAAGTAATAAAACAGTGAGAAAGGTCTATGATAATTGCTCCCGAGAGTCTCAAGCCTTCTCTCACAAATTCACTTCTGTTTGAGTTTTTAAAAACAACTTCATAAAATACAATATAAAAACAAATTGGTTTCATCTTTGTTTGGTTCTGATTGGTTGTTTGTACTACCAGGGACTGAACCCCAGGTTGTTCTAACACTGAGTCACATCCCCAGCTCTTCTCAGTTTTTATTTTGAGAGAAGATCTCATTGAGTTGCCCAAACTGGCCTGTTTTTTTCTTTTGAAGGTGTGGGGCTACAGAGGATTAAACTCAGGGACACTCAACCACTGAGCCCCATCCCCAGCCCTATTTTGTATTTTATTAGAGACAGGGTCTCACTGAGTTGCTTAGTGCCTCACTTTTGTTGAGGCTGGCTTTGGACTTGCGATCCTCCTGCCCTAGCCTCTGTAGCTGGGATTATAGGCATTTGCCACCAAGACCCACACAAACCATTGTTTATTTATTTATTTATTTTTGGTACCAGAGTTTGAACCCAGGGCGCTTTACCACTGAGCTACATCCATAGCCCTTTTTATTTTTTATTTTGTGACAGGGTCTCACTAAGTTGCTGAGAGCCCTGATAAATTACTGAGGTAATGATGATCTTTTTTGTGATCTTCCTGCCTCAGTCTCCCAAATTGATGGGATTATAGGCATAAGACACAGCACCTGGCAAAAACTGTTTTTAATATATATTATATGATAGTCACTACTTTTTAAAACTCTATGATAACTAGATTCATTGATTTACTTACTTATGGTACTGGCATTTGAAACCAGGCTTTTTTAGTTTGGCTCTGCCTCCCCAGGCCCCACCCTTTTTTTCTTCTTTTATTTTAATTGACTTTTAAAAAATAAATGACAGTAGAATGCATTACAATTCTTATTACACATATATAGCACATTTTTTCATATCTCTGGTTGTATATAAATTATGTTCATGCCAATTCGTGTCTTTATATATGTACTTTGGATAATGAAGTCCATCTCATTCCACCATCCTTGCTAATCCTCTGCCCCTTCCCTTCCCCTCCTGCCCCTTTGCCCTATCTAGAGTTCATCTATTCCTCCCAAGCTCCCCCTCCCTACCCCACTATAAGTCAGTCACCTTATATCAGAGAAAACATTAGAATGGCATTTGTTTTTTGGGGATTGGCTGACTTCACTTAGCATTATCTTCTCCAATGCCATCCATTTACCTGCAAATGCCATAATTTTATTCTCTTTTATTGCTGAGTAAAATTTCATTGTGTATTAGGCCACTTCTTTTTTTCATTCATTCCTGCTCCAATGCTGAGGCCAGGAGCCCTTTGCGGGGTCACAGCCCTGGTGATTTCTGTGGAAAGCAGCTGTTTAGGAGTCCTCAAACACTCTCTGAAATGCAGTATTCCAACTAAGTGAGATCTGGATCATGGACCCACAGAGAATTCTGCCTTCCTCTGGCCTGCCATCTTCATTCTCCCCACCCTTTTTAAATGCTGGTGATGGAACCCAGTGATGCTTTAACACTTAACTACCTCCCCAGTTCTTTCTTTTATTTTGATACAAGTTCTGGCCAAATTGCTAAGGGCCATGATAAATTGGTGAGGTCAGCCTTGAATTTGCAGTCCTCCTTCCTCAGTCTCCGATGTGGCCAGTGTTATAGGTATCTGCCACGACACTTGGCTCTGGCACTTTTTTTCCCCCTAATCCACAGAGAGAGGTTTATTTGGTAAAGTAGAAACAAATTCTAGGGATAGTGGTGCAATCTCAAGGAATATGCCTTTGGGGTTAAAGCAAGGAATACTCACTCAAGGCAGAGTGCAGGCTGTCTCCAGAGGGAGAGAAAATCTCTGGAACTAGTTTTATTTATCAGTGAAGAAGAAAGCTAGGTTCAAGCATTAAATCTTTCACTTGTGTTAGTTCTGGGGAAAGTGGTGAGTTAGGGGGCTTTACAGATTCTGGAAGAATCTTCAGATTCACATTTGTATTTCTTGCTGGGAGCCTGCCAGCCTTGAGATAAGCCTGGGTGTCCCAGTGCAGGTTTCTGGTGTTAGCAGAACCTCCTAAGTCAAGTTGACATTTTTTTCTGACTTTGAGGTCTGGGTAAATTTGCCTCTGACAGTCAGGCAAAGTATCTCACCCCTGTAACCCCAGCAACTCAGAGAAGCTGCCAGGAGATGGCAAGATCCAGGCTAGCCTCAGCAGCTTAGTGAGACTCTGTCTCAGAATAAAAAAAAAAAAAGATAAAAAGGTTAGAGATGTAGCTTGGTGACAGAGAACTCTATTCATACAGCTGGGAAAAGGAAGGAAGGAAGAAAAGGAGGGATAGAGGGAGGGAGAGAGGGAAGGAAGGAAGAAAGAAAAAGAGGGGGAGGAAAAGAAAGGAGAAAAAGGAGGAAAAAAGAAAGAAATGGAGGGTAGGTGAGAAGAAGGAAGGAAGGAAGGAAGGAAGGAAGGAAGGAAGGAAGGAAAAAAGGAAGGAAGGAAGGAAGGGGAAGAAAGAAATTGCTTCTGGCAGTATATGGACCAAGACCAAGCAAGATTGGTTAGGGTTGAAAATCCATCAGGAATGCAAGATTGGTTTAACCTTTGGAATAAACCTGGAATGCAAATCTCCTGTGATATCTGAATAACAATTTCATTGATTAACCATATCAATGGAATAAAGCAAAAAAAATCATCTCAATTGACCCAGGGAAAAATATTTGTCTGCCAGGTATGATGGTGCATGCCTGTTAACCCCAGCTACAGGAGACTGAGGCAGGAGGACCACAGGTTCAAAATCAGCCTCAGCCATTTAGTGAGACCCTGTCTCAAAATAAAACATAAAATGGGCTGGGTACATGGCTCAGTGGTTAACTGCCCCTGGATTAAATCCCAAGTATCCGCCCACCCCACAAAAAATATATGGGAGATTCAGAGAGCGAGAAGGGAATGCTAAGAATGTCCGCTAGGCAGGAATAAATAGGTGGCTGGGTGGGGGGAGGTGTGGAGAGCGAGAAAGGTTTTTCTTTCTTATTATTTTCTTTCTTGTTTTCAATGGAAAATTGTTTCTAAATTGGCAAAAATGATCTATGAGAGAAGATGAAACAAGATTCAAGAGAGATAAGCTAAAAACAGGGAGAAGGCATTGAGAAGCCAAGAGGTACCCATGCTTGATACAGGATGAAGGGCAAGGCCAGGGAAGGTGTCTGCATTACTGTATCTTTTACAGGGAGAATGTGGTTGTGCATTACGTGGGGAAAGAATTATGAAAACCGAGTGAAGTTTGCCCACATGGGCCCCTTAGGATTGCTGGACTTTCATACACACTCACACATGCACACACACACACACACACACACACACACACACACGCACATACATAGTGATCATAGCCTCAGGTTCCATGCTCAGCTCCAAGGGAGATGGAGACACAGCCCCCGCCCTTCAAGGGGCAGCTCCATCTATCAGGTGAGATTGTCCAGTAAACAATAGGAAAACATCCTTAGCCCATGATCCAGTCCTGGAGCTCCAGGTATTAACCACATGAGTGAAGCTGCCCCAGGGGGTCGGGTGGGGACCCCAGCTGCTCTGTTCAGTGGCACAAGATGTCCTGCAGTTGGGGAATGGAAACACACACAGTGGTCCACACAGCTGTGAAAAGATGCAGGGGACCTGAAGTGCAGTCACCAGGGAGGGAAGACAATCGAGGGCAGTGTACTGTAGACATTCCTGAAGACAGAAAACCAGGGGCACAGGATAAAGCCCAGTGGTTGCCAGGTTTGGGTGGGAGAGAGGGCTGAACAGCTGGAGCACCAAGGGACTGTAAGCTGTGAATTATTCTGCGTGACTCTATAATGGTGGATACAATGTCATTGGGCATTTCTAACCCCAGAAGTGTAGACTCTAGAACTGAATTCAACTACGGACTTCGCATAACACTGATGTGTCATAGTAGAGGTGTAATGCCAGATACGAGGAACCCCAATAGACCTCCAGGAGCTGAATCAGATACAGTCAAACAAGAGTCTTTATTGCAAGCTTGAGCCTGGACTCACAACCGTTTCCAATGCAGTTGTCCCAAGGAGTGAGTCCTGGTCCTTTGTTCAATGAGATTTTATAAGTTTTGGGAGATACTCTATGTGTTACAACATCACACAGCAAATCATCACACACCGTGGGAAAATCAAACAACTCTTAACACTTAACTCTTAACTCTTAACACTGGCAGGAACAAGTTGGGTAGGGGTGATTGGTTAGTTCAAGAGGGTGATTCCTTTGAACTGACTGGTTTAATTCATGAAGGGTGTATGTGCTAAACTACATGGTTTCCCAACATGTTATCAACCACCAAGACTACTGGGGGTTCTTCTGGCATTCCAAGTATTTTCCCCTCTCTCATGCTAATTTGTGGTTGCTAGGGGGTTGCTATGGGTCCTCACCTAGCCTAACTGAGTCAGGGACACCTGGTGCTGCAGATCTCTCCTGTTACTTGCAGACAAACAACTTAGCAGGGTAGGTATGTGCTTAGGAATGCTCAGTGGGTTTTTCCAAGCACAAGGGTCATGCCCCCTCCCTCTGGACAGGCCTTGAGGTAGAAGCTGTTTTCAAAAATGGAGTCACATCGGTTTCTCAGAGGCATGAATTGTAGCATAAGTACCACTCTGGTGTGAGATGCTGGTCCTGGGGGAGTTTGGGAAGGCAGAGGGATTTGGGAACCATGGAGCTTCTGCTCAGTTTTGAGGTGGTTTAAAAACTACTCTAAAACAAAACAAACAAACAAACAAAATCCAGCCTATGTTAAAAAAAGGGGAGGGAGTAGGGTTCCAGATCTAATGTTGATCTCTCCTTCTGTTTACCTGGGAATCTTTGCTTCCCCAAATGCCAAAGTATAATGCCAGAGAGGCACATCCAGGCAAGGCTAGAGGGGACAGTGGAAGGTGATGAGCCCAGCCTAACTCCATCTTAAGATTGGGAGCCATCTTGTCACAAAGACATGAAAAGGTAATTTCTGTTTTACTATATATTACTGTGATTTCTAAACTTGCTTGGAATGCCTGCCCATGCCTGGAACTCACCCATGCCTGGCTTTCCCTGACTAGATAACAACCCTCTCTTAAACCTTAGTGGTGCCTCATAAATTCTGGTGCCTCATAAATTGGGATCTAAATTTACTCCCTAACTTGAAATGTTGAGCCATGTAGATCATTTACCTACTACTTGCCTTTGTATTATGCTTGTGAAAATCCTGTAATCTGTGAGTTTCCAAGACCCTGCCCCTTTGTAACATTTTGTGCTATAAAACCTTGTTTCTAGAGAGCTGGGGGACTGTCCTCTAACCCACGGGTTTCAGGAGAGACAGTGCTGGCTGGCCAGAATACAAGCTTGCTTTAATTTGATATAAAATTGGAGTTGGGGGTCTTCTTTGCCTCAGCCTCCGGAGTTGCTGGGATGACAGGCATGAGCCACTATGCCCAGCTAACATTTTACTATTCTGAATGCTTTATTTAAAGAAATAAATCTCACTCATTTATGTCTAAGATTATTTTTTTATGTCTTGTTTGCTTTGAGAGAGCAAATCAAGCTAGACATTTATTTTAAATGTAGTATTTGAAAGTACTCGTTATGTTTTGGATCTAGAAATGTTCCCCTAAAAGCTCACATTTTGAAAAAAAAATGTGATTCCCCAGTGCAGCAAGGTCGGAGGTGGGGCTAAGGCAGTGATTAGAGCCCTAGTGCCTCATTGTTTAATCTACTGGATGGGCTAACAATTTGAGTGAGTTACTGAGCTGTAACTGTAAGGGGGAGGGCGTGCCTGGAGCAGGTAGGTCACTGGGTAGCTGGCCCATGGGGGATTGTGCCTTGTTGCTGACTCTTTCTTGCTTTCTCTGCTTTCTGGTTCCCAGGAGCTGAGCAGCTCTGCTCCACTAGGCCTTTGGGCCATGTTGTTCTGCCTCACTCAGGGTCCAGAACAGTGGAGCTGGCTAACCCTGGCTGAGGCTCTCCACTTGTGAGCCAAAAGAAATCTTCTGTGAACTATCTGTTGGTGCAGCGACTTGTGGTAGTGTTGGGGTATTTTTGCTGATGATGTCATCGGTGGTACAATTTTTCCAACAAGAGCCGTCAATTGGCTTGGTGTATCTTCCTCCCTTCTGCTTGTCATGACAAAGACCTCTCCACAGATGTGGCTGTATACTGGACCAGTAGTCAATGATGGGTAAGATCCAATTACAGTGGTACCAACCTAAGACAGGAGGCTGACGCCCTGAGGTCAGCTCATCCGAAGACGGGTAAGGACCATATGTAATATTGGACAACCTAAGGCAGGCACGGTCCCTAAGCCACATGCTTGTTGTTTAAACAGAGAGGGGGAGATGTTGAGAGCCACAGCCAAAGGGGCCCCAGCAAACTTCCAGCTGCCAGCAAACTTCCAGCTGCTGCCTGATGATTGGCTCACAGCGGCCCCAGCATCATCTACTGATTGGCTTCTCTGCGTTGATATTCATTGGGCTGTTTCCCTGCCTTTTCAGACCACGGAGCTGCTCATTGGGGGACTTCTTTGGCTCCGCCCACGCGACCCAGCCAATTGGCCTCAAGAGCAGGAGGATTGTGGGAGGTGGAGAGGCTTGTGTGGGTGAGAGGCTTGTGGAAGCCGGTGGCGGCAGTTGGGCTCTGAGGGTTTTTTCCTGAGGAGCTGTTTTGTTTGGCGTTTGTAGTTCTAAAAATAAAGTTAGTTTCTTTTGACAAGTGGCTCCTGAATTGTGCCCAGCCAGACTGCGGCAATCTTCTGCCTTTTTTCTTTCCTAAAGATTGAACCCAGGGATTCCTTTACCATTGAGCTACTCCCCATTCCATTTTTATTTTATTTTTTAAATTTTGAGACAGGATTTCACTAAGGTTCCAAGCTGGCCTGGAACTTGTGATCCTCCTGCCTCAACCTCCTGTGTTTACAGGTGAGCACTTTCATGCCCATTTAATTTTTTCTTTTTTTTTTAGGTGGTGGGGTTCCAGGGATTCAAGTCAGGGGTACTCAGCCACCAAGTCACATCCACAGCCCTATTTTGTATTTTAGAGACAGCACCTCACTGAATTGCTTAGTGCCCCACTTTTACTGAGGTTGGCTTTGAAGTATCGATCCTCCTGTCTTAGCCTCCTGAACCACTGGGATTACAGGCCTGTGCCACCCTGCCCAGCTCTCTGTTTTAAGTTCTTTTTGTCAGGCATTTTGGTTACAATAACAAAAGCTAACCCAGTACTAAATTTCCCTTACAGTTTTGAAACCAATTAATATTAACATTATTTAAAAAATCACAGCACAGATATTTATACTCAAACATCATTTTACAGTACTGGGTTTTGAAAAATACCACTCAAAATTAGTCAATGGTAGTTATGCTTATAAAAACTCATGCCACGAGTTCTGAGCTACAGCAGGTGGCGTGTGAAATCTATTACTTGGAAAAGTTTATCTTGAGATCACTGCAGGTAAACAGTCTTGGGCTCCTCAAATCCATCCTCTTCTGGCTGCTGAACGCTAATTTTCCTTAAAACTTCATTTTTTAATTCCTTTTCGGTTTTGGGGACTGAACCCAAGGATGGTTAATCACTCAGCCACATCCCTAGCCCTCTGTATTTTTTATTTTGAGACAAGGTCTTGCTAAATTGTTAGGGCCTCATTGAATTGCTGAGGCTGGACCTGAACTTTGAGTCCTCCTGCCTCAGCTTCCTGAGCTTCTGGGATTACAGTCATGTGTCACCATGCCCAGTCCATTTATTCATCTTTCATTCATTTTTGTGGTCCAGGGGAATGAACCCAGAGGCTCTCTACTACTGATCTATATCCCCAGCCCTTTTATTTTTATTTTAAACAAATTTTTGGTACTAGGGATGAAACCCAGGAGTGCTCTACCACTGAGTCATATCCCTAGCCTTCAATTTTTCTTCAGACAGGTTCTCACTAAGTTTCTGAGGACCTGACTAACTTGCTGAGCTGTGAATGTAGCTCAGGGGTAATGTGTTTACCTGGCGGGCAAGAAGCCCAAGTCCTATTCCCCACCCCAGGAAGGGGGGAATCCTTCACCTCAGTCTTTTCCCAGCTACCCTGAAGCCAGGGTTCTGTGTCCTCTACATTTGCAGCTACATGCTAAATTTCATTTCTAAGTGCCCAGAGGAAAGCTTTTCCTATGTACCCGACTGGGAAGCACACAGTAGCAGCACAGGTACCTGGGCCATAAAACATCCAGTTCCACCACGTTAAAAGGAACCTGTCTGCCCAGTAAGCACAGGAGAGGGCACAGGCCTAATGTCCCTCAGTATCCCCATCAGCTTAGCACAAAGCTGGACAAACCTCCAACGTGGAGAGTAGGACACCGATTGGTCTACAGAGGGGCGGCACACACGCTTCAGGCTTAAATGGCTCAGCCTGGCAGAGTGCAGCAGGTGGTTCTCCAGGACTGATGTGGGGAGGCACCATAGAAGCTGAACATGGTGAGCTGGGAGCATCGGTTCAGGGAAGGAGGATGGCATGGAGCTGTGAGTCCATGACCTCACAGTCCTGCAATTCCAAGGTCTGCAGAGTAGCTACAACTTTCTGTAGAACTTGGAGGGGCACCGGACTTCAACTGGATGTTTTCTTGGAGGAAGAGGGACTGGGAATTGAACCCAGGGGTGCTCTAACACAGACCTACATCCCCAGTCCACTTCCTTTTTTTTTATTTTGAGACAGGCTCTTGCCAAGTTGCTGAGGATCTAAGTCATTGGGGCTGGTTTGGAACTTTTGATCCTCCTGCCTCAGCCTCCCGAGCCACTAGGATTAGAGCTGTTCACTACCACACCTGGATTTAAATTTTGATGCCATCAAGATTCATGTGATTCAGCTGACTGATACCCAGGCACAGGGACATATGCTTCAACTCTGATTCCAAGTACAGGGAGGTGGTAATTGAGAGGGTCTGGTGGGAAGGGTTGCCTAAGGAGACACCAGGCAGTTAGTTCTGAGGAGCGATGTCAAGGTGGGAGAAAACAAATTGGCCCAAGCCCAAGATCACCCTGACGCTCTGATGATGGTCAACACCCAGGATTCTGCTTGTTGCAGAATCTGCTCCTTCACATCACCCATTTCAGAGTGAGCCTTACACCAGGTAGGTCCACCATCTGCAAGGCCTCCATCCCTGCTCCTCACCCTCAACTCTGAATCACCACCTGAGGCTCAGAGCAGCCTTCCCCAGGGGGGCATTGGAGGTGGCTCCTCTGCTCCCTGCTGGAGAGCACAGAGCTTCCCTGTTGCAAGGTGCAGGTGTGGGGGCTTCCCTCCTCCAGTGCCTTCCCCTATACCCTGCTGCTCACCACCTTTGCTGGACAGGCCTCCCAGGGAAGGAACCTCATACCCACCTCACTAGCTCCTCTCCCCACCACCTGGCTTCCCAGCAGCGTTCCACTTCCCAGACCACAGACCCCTGTTTAGCCCTCTACTTCTGTGTTTGTGGTGATGAGTCCATCCTTCTGGAATGAACAGGGGACCAGACTCTGAGGTCACTCGGTCACTCTCCAGCATCTCCTTCTCTGACATCTCCAGTGGCTGGAGTACAGCAACTGCAATTTATTTGTTTATTTATGGTGCTGGGAATGGAACCCAGGGGTGCACTACCACTGAGTCACATTCTTAGCCCTTTTTATTTTTTGAGGCAGGTTCTCCCTAAATTGTTGCAGCTGGCCTTGAACTTATGATCCTCTTGCCTCAGCCTTTTGAGTTGCTGGGATTTTAGTTCTGTGTGTTGAGCAGCTGAGGCAACTGACCCTACCTCAAAATAAATTTATTAAAAGGACTGAGGTTGTATTTCAGTGCTAGAGAGCCTCAGGGTTCTATCTCAAGTACTGAAAAAAACTTTTAGAGAGAAATTATAAAAGCTGGGTTACAGTATCAGAGGATTTGGATCTTAGAGATGGAAGGGAAAACTCTTATCTCAGTTCTGGGTATAGGGAGACCTGGGATGTCTTTCCTTCTTCAGGTAAGAGAGAAATTTTCTGCATAATCAGAGCATAACATAGGTAATAGACTTTTTCTTTCTTTCTCTTTTTTGTGGGGGGGGGTACCAGGATTTCACTCAGGGCTACTGGATGACTCAGTCACATCCCCAGCCTTATTTTGTATTTTATTTAGAGACAGGGTCTCACTGAGTTGCTTAGCGCCTCACTTTTTGCTGAGACTGGCTTTGAACCTGCAATCCCTCTGCCTCAGCCTCCTGAGCTGCTGGGATTACAGGCATTTGCCACCACTCCAGGCAGTAATAGACTTCATCTGCAGAGAACTCAAGTTTATCCAAGGAGGTCTTATGGCTCTCATTCGCCACCTGCCATTAAAGGTGAAGGAAAACTATTTTAGAATCCTGTGCCATAGGAGACCATAAAACAAATCATTTGCAAATTGAGTGAGAGGCATTTCTAGGACATTGTATGGTTGAGAGGTCTTGGCATGATGCAAGAGAGGGGTGATGTAGGGTTTCAGGGCACACTTGTAGATTCCCAGACTGGGTTTATTGCTGATTTTTCAGAGGGCAACACTGTTGGCTCTGCTTATCACCTGGGTACCAGAGACAGCAGAGTGAACTTGTCTGCTATGAACCATTTGGAGTCTGCAGGCCCATTAGATGACAGGTGCTGGGGTTTGGAATTGCAGGAAATCTTGCTTTTATAATTGTATCTATTGCACCTAACTCTTGGGTACATGTCCAACCTCGCTTTAGGTTTCTTGACTGATGGGTTGTTAAATTTTACAAGGATTCGTAAGTCGTATTCTATGAAGTTCTCTACAACAGTAGGGCACCCTTGGGTTCAATCCCCAACACACACACACACACACACACACACACACACACACACACACAGAGAGAGAGAGAGAGAGAGAGAGAGAGAGAGAGAGAGAGAGAAACTCAGACTATTTTTCCCTGAACCTCAGCTCTTGTGAATACAGCTGTGGTCCACTATGACCTGAGTAATTCAG
Organism: Urocitellus parryii; assembly: GCF_045843805.1. Lineage (NCBI taxonomy): Eukaryota > Metazoa > Chordata > Mammalia > Rodentia > Sciuridae > Urocitellus > Urocitellus parryii. The sequence continues at coordinate 83,883,883 of NC_135541.1, read as the reverse complement.
ATGGAAGTCTCCTATTATCCCCAGATAAACTCCTTTGGAGAGCAGGTTAGTGTTCTCAATTCTGTGGGCAACCACAGGTGCATAACCCCAGTAAACAGCAACATGCATCGGAAGGAATGGCACCCAGAGAGAAGTAAAGAATGGAGGGTATACTCAGAATGGCCCTGCATTATTTTTATGCCAAGAGGTCCTCGGCTCCAGTGTCACTTATCAGCACTGATCAGCCACTGGGTCAGCTTCCTGAACTTTAATTTGAAAACCTTGGAGGACAGCAGAGGCTCTGCCGCAAATTCCCCAAGTCGCTCGTTTGCAACCATCCATGCAGGGGTAATGCCCTGTGTACCTCTCAGCACAAATGTACTTCCAGAAACTCAGATTCCTGTTTCTGACTCCTAAGGCACAAGTCCCCATTGGTCCCAAGTCTCTCATCTCCTGACGGGAACCAAGCCCCTGTGACTCAGGCCTCCTGCATCAGCTTTTCTCTTCCCATTTGTGTTAAGCAGTGCCCTGGCATCCTGTTTCTAGTTACCCTTGGAGAGACACTCGTGTCTTACCTTTATTTTCAAGTGCACAGGAGAACTTTTCTGATATATGCATCCCACTAGGCAGGCAGCCAACAGCAACATGGACTGGAGGGCAGGTTATAGATAAACCAGTTGCCACATCTATGGCAGGGTTTAGTATAGAAAAGGACGTTCTTTGGCTCTCTCACATCCCTCAGTATCTCCATCAGCTCATCGATGAGTTGGAAAAGTCTCCCTGGGTGGATGGCACCCTGGGCATCATAGCTCTCCAGAGGGGCAGGATACTTCTCTAGGCTCAACAGGGTCAGCCTGGAAGTGTGAAGCAGCAGATTGCTCAGGACTGACATGGAGATGTCATTCCCATTGAAGCTCAAGACCCTGAGCTGGGAGAAGCACCTGAGGACAGGTAGGATGGCCTGGAGCTGGGAGTGTGTGATCCCACAGTTCTGCAAGTTTAGGGTCTCAAGGGTGGCTGCAGCATTCTCTAGCAGAATTATAAGAGGCTCAGGACTGAAATTTGTCAATTTGCTGTCCCACAGTGTCAGGTGTATTAGCTGATCAAGGTTTGGAGACCCCGACAGATCATTCCAGTCTGGATCTGAGAGCTGGCAGTTGGTTATTGAGCAGGTCTCCAGGGGGGTCTTCAGGAGTGTAAGCAAAGATCAAGCAGTTAGTTCTGAGGAGTAATGTCAAGGTGGGAGAAGACAAATTGGCCCAAGTCCAAGTCACTCTGACCTTCAGATGATGGTCTCCACCCAGGACTCTGCCTGCTGCAGAATCTGCTTGTTCATGTCACCCTGTTTCATGCTGAGCCTTTCACCCCCACTTGAGTGACCAGGTGGGTCCATCATCTCTAAGGTGCCCCTCCTCACTACCAAGCAGAAAGCCACAGCTGTAGCCAGAGGGGGTCAGGGTGAGACATGCACAAATAACAAACCCAGGCAACATGGAGAAACACAAACTGGGGTTGCCCTCCTGCGGGGCTCAGACCCTGTACCCTCCACCTCTGCTCTTCACCCTCCAGTCCAGAATCACCACCCAGAGCTCAGAGCAGCCTTCCCCAGGGGGGCATTGGAGGCAGCTCCTCTGCTCCCTGCTGGAGAGCACAGAGCTTCCCTGTTGAAAAGTGAAGTTATGTGGGCTTCCCTTCTCCAGCGCCCTGCCCTCTACCCTGCTTCTCACCACCTTCACTGGACAGGCATCCCAGGGAAGGAACCTCACATCCACTCACTAGCTCCTCTCCCCCCACCTGGCTCCTCAGCAGAGTTCTGCTCCCCAGACCATGGACCCCTGTTTAGGACTCTGTTTCTCTGTGGGGGTTTATTTGAGACCTGGCTTCAGGACAGAGTAGAAACAAACATTTCATTGACTTTCTAACTTCTCCATCAATGTTAAGTCACCATGGCTGGCACACAGCAGGTGCCTACTGAAGTTTCATGTAACAAAGAGTTTTCTCTGATCTCCTAGGAAAGTTCCCTCTGTTTTCTCACCTGACCACCTGGCACAGCTGGCCATCTAGGAGAAAGAAACCATCCAGGTACAGCCTCCGGAGGCTGTCCATCTTGGCAAACTGTGAGGTAATATCATCCATCAACTGATCTTTCTCCTCCTGGGAAGCATAGGCAGACACATAGGGGAGAAAAAGAGCTTCCTCAGGTTGCTCATCTGCCCCCAATAGGTAGCAAAAGTAGACAAAGTAGACAGTCTCCAGGAACACTGCACATCCACTTGCTGGATAAAGTCCAGGTCCAATCTCTCCAAGATCCTCTTGATGTTATAAATGGGCAAAGAGCACATCTGCAGCTTCTTGCAGCACAGCTGTAAGACCCTTCCTCTCATCCACCCACTGAAAGAGGAAGGAGAGGAATGCATTCAGGGGTCTTTGCTGAAAGCACAGGTTTACTAACACCTTCAAGGGCAGAGTGGGCCCTGTGTCTAGAGAGGCCATCACTGTTTGCCTCTCCTTCATGACTCCTGGTGACCAGGCATGGACCTCAGCTCCAGACCACATTCTCCAGAAGTTCACATGAACCTTCCGCACACCCAGCACCTGCAGTTTCCACCTCCTGCGGGGACCACAGCAGAGTCTCAGCCCTGAGGCCCCTTCCTTCACCTCTCAGCTGCTGCCCCCTGCTCCACATCTTCCTTCTGTCTCACTTTTTTCTACTCCTTGCCCCTCCAATCCAGCCTGGTGCCCCCACCTGTACCAGCTGAGGGAGAGGCAGGCACAACCTCCTTCAGGAGTCATGGCAGCTGCCACATGCACCCTCCACATCGGGAAGCCACTCCCAGTTGGGGCTCAGCATGGCCAAGGCCTCTCCAACCCTCCTTGCTGGCAGCACAGGAAGCCTGTTGGACACACTTCAGCTCCTACTCTCCCTGCCCACACCCTGCCGCCCAAGGCACTCCCTTCCAGGGTCCCCCTCACCTGGGGCGATCCTGCTGGGCAGCCAGCATATCCAGCCCATCCAGTGCCACTCGGATCATATCCAGCTGTGCCTTCTCATCAGGGACCCCAAAGGCAGGCAGGTGAAGGGCCAGGTCTGCACCATTTTCTTCAGGATCTCAGTGTGTCCCCCGCTGAAGACCTCCATGAAGAGTGGTGGGAAGAGCTATATGGGCAGGTCCTCCAGAGCTAGGATGGCCCTGGACTTGGCCTTCAGGAGGCTGTGCCCTGCCCACTCCTGGAGCATAGATGGGGTCAGCTGCTCATCCTCTGGAGTCTGCATGGAAAGGATCCTGGGGGAATGCCCCATCCAAACACATCATTCACAGCCAAGCTCCACAGCTCTACCTTATACCCATACAGAGGAAACAACTCAGCTAAAGTGGCTGATTTGGCAATCTATTGATCCAGTTTCACTCACTGGGTGCCAAACCAGGCCTGGTGGTTGAGGCCTATAACCCCATGGCTTGAGAGACTGAGGCAGGAGGATCACAAATTCCAGGCCAGCCTAGAACTTAGTGATACCATGTATCAAAATGAAAAATAAAATAGGGTTGGGGATGTAGCTCAGTAATAGAGTGCCCCTGAGTTCAATCTCTAGCTTCAGTAAATAAATAACTAAAGTGGGTGTTATCGGTTTTCATTTTTAGAGAAATTTTTAAATTAATTTACTTACTTATACTTTTCTTTTTTTTTTGGTGATACTAGGGATTAAAGCAAAGGGTAGCTTACTACTGAGCTACACCCTTACCCCTTTTGGTTTGTATTTATCTACTTATTTATTCATTTTGTGGCACAGGATTAAACTCAGTGTGCTTTACCTCTGAGCTACATCCTAAGCTCTGTTTGTTTTTGATGACCAAAGATTGATCTCAGGGTACTTAACCACTGAACCACATCCTCAGCTCTTTTTATTTTTTATATTGAGGCTGCTTAGGGCCTTGCTATTTGCTGTGGCTGGCTTTGAACTTGTGATCCTTCTGCCTCAGCCTCCCAAGCCACTGGGATTACAGACACCCTTCACTCACCACACTCGGCTCCCAACCCTGTTTTATTTTGAGACAGGATCTCACTAAGTTGTCCAGATAAGTCTCAAACTCATGATCTTCCTGCCTCAGCTTCTTGAATAGCTGGATTACAGACAGGTACCACCATGAACAGTTTAAATATAACCAGTGCTAAAAGCCACATATAGTATTTGAGAGCTTTTAGAAGTAAGAGATGGAAAATGCTAACTCTGAGATGAGGCTCAATTGTCAGTATATCTTGTACATGCGACAGTGTGCCACTTTGTAGTGCAGTCCCAGGAAAGAAATAGATCAGAATAGAGTGCAGCCTATGAAAAATATTCTGTAGTTCCAGGTTTGGTGACCTGAAGTTGTAATCCCAGCTACCTGGGAGGCTGAGGCAGGAGGATTACAAGTTCAAGGCCAGGTTCAGCAATCTAGTGAGACCCTAAGCAACTCAGTGAGACCCTGTTTTAAAATAAAAATATATGAATAAAAAGGGTTGGAGATGTAGCTCAGGGGTATAGTGCCCCTGGATTCAACCCCCAGAGACAAAATAAAAACAAACAAAACAAAAAATAGAAAAAGAAAAAAAAACATTCTAAATGAAGGCAACTAAGCCCAAGCATGAGAGTGTTAAGAAACTTTGAGGTACTGAGTGGCTGAATGTTAAATAAGAACATCAGTGCTTTGCTCTGAATAAGGGTTTCCTTACTCTTCATTCATTCAACAGATATTTACTGAAATGCCTTCTCCAGTCCTGCAACCATTAAAGATTTGTCAAATTATTTAAGAAGAGACTTGTCTTAAGAGTATCAGACCCAGAGAGAAGGAAGGACAACTATGTTTGGAAAACTGCAGTAGCCATTTCTCTGAGTCCCATTTACTTTTTTGAGTCTGTTTCTCTAACTGGAATCAAAATTACCATGAAGATGCAAAGGAAGAAGTATTTTGAAATTAAAGTTGATAAATAGGTGGAAATTCATTAAAAAAAGAAAATCAGAAGAAAAGAAATTGAATATGACCTAAACCAAAGCAGAAATCAAAATTATTGGGATAGAGGCAAAACTGCATTCAGAGACACAAAATGCAGACATCTGGTCCTTTGGAGAAACAGAATATGATATCCTCTTTGCCATCACAAACTACGTGTCACCATTTTTTGTTACTTTTTTGGTATTGGGGGATAAACCCAGTGGTGCTCTAACACCAAGCTACATCTCCAGCTCCTTTTATTTTTTATTTTGAGACAGGATCTTGCTTAATTGCTGAGGCTGGCCTTCAACTTGTGCTTCTCCTGCCTCAGCCTCCAGAGTTGCTGGGTTTACACACATGTGCTACCTCTCCTAGGCTGTAGGTCACTGGGTAAGACTGAGAGTAGACCTCATAGAGGTTCTGTTTTGAGTCCAGTTGTCCAAGCTCATCTTGAACTCGTGGGCTCAAGCAATCCTTCTGCCTCAGCCTCCCGAGTAGCTGGGACTAAAGGTATATGCCACTAAGCAGCCTGAATGGGGTCTCTGTGGGGTTTGGTGACTTATTTATTTATTTATCTAACTTATTTATTTATTTCACCTTCAGTGAAATTTTATTCTAATTCTTTGAAAATTGACAAACCATATCATATTGTAGAACTCAAATCACCAAAACATTCTTTCCCGTTCCCCATATCTCCACTCTCTGTTGTCTCAGTTAAATGACAGTCTCTATAATGAACCTCAACTAATTAGAACTTTCTTTAAGTATCTACATATTTATTTACTTATTCTTATTAGGCCTTTATGACACCAGAATTCATTTTGATTCATTGTACACAATTGCAGCACATCTTTTTATTTCTCTGGTTGTACAAATGTATGTTGCAGTCATATATGTCTACAGCCCTTTTTAAAATTTGAGATAGCCCTGGATAAGTTGCCAAGGTGACCTGGAACTTGTGATTCTCCTGCCTCAGCCTTCTGAGTTGCAGGGATTACAAGTGGGCACCACCAAACACAGAGATTTGCTTTTTTTTTTTTTTTGTCTTTGTTGGTTTGGGTTAGGCCTTTTTCTTAAGTGTTTAGCAGAAATTACCCATGTTCATTTCACTTATGTTTGCAGTTGAAGCATGCTTAGCATTACTTTTAAGACATAAATGGGGGTTTTTGATGAGAAATGTTCGAAGCCCAGCCTTCAAATTTGACGTGTCTTTACCTCTTTCTTGCTTTGGGGCATCTCTTGAGGCAGCTGAGCAAGAGGGTTGAAATGACAAGGTGTCACTCTCGGCCGCCACCCTTGTCTTGGTGCTTGGGACTAGAGACAGGTAGATGTTTCTGCCACCCAAATAACAATAGAGTGTCTCTCCAAAAACTGACTTTAGAAGGGACAGAAAATGCAGGACCCCAAGTAAAGTCTGGCCCCTCCAGGAGGCAAAGGGAGACAGGTTTTCAGAGGCTGCATAAGGTGCTTTGAAACCATTATCATTGGCTGCAAGGATACAGTAACAAGGGTGGCCTTGGTCCAGGATGACAGGGACCTACTACATGGATATCTTCTCAGAAAAAAAATAATTGTGAGCAGGATGCAGTGGTGTATGTCTATAATCTCAAATACTTGGGAGGCAGAGGCAGGAGGATTTGAAGTTCAAAGTCAGCCTGAGAATCTTAGTGAGGCCCTAAGATTTTGCATAAGGCTGTGGTTCTGTGAGTCTTTTGTGATGGTGTTAGGGTCTGTAAACAAGTCAGGATGGCGCCTGGCAAATGTTAGAGTCTGTAAACAAGTCTGGATGGCTTCTGGCATTTTGCCAGAGGGAGTGGTTTGTGAAGTAACGCCAGGGAGCCATTAAGTGTGGAGATACCTTATTGGTTGACTGCTATATCTAGTTTATGTTAATTAAGATAAGCTGTGTGGAATGTATAAATACCTCTCCTGTCCTACAATAAATGGCTCCCACTCCTGCTGTATCAATGTATACAAGTTGTTCGTCACCCCCCGTGTAGTTTTGCTGTAGCCGGACTGCAGCATGATGGCTCCTGTTAGCAGGCAGTTGTGGTCCAGGATGTCCACTTCCTAGCATCCTGCCAGCCCTGTTGTGTTGGAGTGGTGTCATTTTGATGGAAAACTTTCACCATTAGCTTCACCTGTAAGTACACAGGAGTTCCTGGCTGATAGACATCCTTAGCAAGGACACAACCAGTGTTAGTTTCCTTGAGTTGTCTGAAACTGATGGCAGTAGTTTGGAGTGCATGTGGTTGTAGGAAAGTATTTAAAACTCTTTAAAACCAGGAAAGAATCATGGGGACTATAAAAGGTCCACTGGCCACTGGCCTAGGGATAAGTATGCTCATCCTGCTTTCTTGCTTATTTATTTATTTTTTGTATCAATGATTGAACCCAGGGGCGCTATACCACTGGATGCCAAAAGCTCTGTCCTTGACCCTGATGACAATTCAATAACAAGGACACAGTTTTGAGAAAAAGAATGCTTATTACTTTGCTCACAAAAGAGAAACACAGGGGACTCCTGTCCCAAAGATTGTGATTCTTCCCATCAACAGGAACAGGTTGTTTTTAAAGGGGTGTTTAGAGAAAATGAGATTAGAGAGAAACCAGGAAGGAGATCAGGGAAAAGAAGATCAGGGAGGAGAAGGTTAGGGAGAAGATTTGAGAAAAAGAAACAAAATGTGTAAGTTTCAAAGCCACAAGGAATATAGGCAAAGCATCAAGGGAACTCCTGTTATGCACTGAACCACATCCCCAAACCCCATATTTTGGAGAAACTGGGGGTTGAATGCAGGGATGTTGGACCACTGAGCCACATTCCCAGCCCTTTTCATGTTTTACTTTCAGACAGTGTCTCACTAACTTGCCCAGGCTGTCTTTGAACTTGCAATCCTCCTGCCTCAGCTCCTGAGTTGGTGGACTTTGGGTGTGTGTCACCATGTCCACTACAATCCACATTTTTTAACCCCCCATAAATTGTGTTCAATAAAAGAACAAAATACCAGAAATTACCTTTTCTTTCTTTCTTTCTTTTTATTATTATTATTTTTTGGGGGGGGCACCAGGTGATGAACCCAGAAACAGTGAACTGCTGAGTCACATTTCCAGCCTTTTTTCCCCCTTTCTTTCTTTTTATTCAATAAATACAACCTTAAGGAAAAAAATAGTTTAATTATAGAGCATGTTAGGCAATTAGGCCTCTCCTATTATTCAGTTCCCTGATTTCTGAAGCTTATTGCTTTGAAGTAAGATAAAACATTGGACTGATCCATTGAAAAAAAATAATAGAGACACAATTCCCTGAATTACTGAAACCTAGGCATCTAAGGAACTTCACCAGCTTCACTCTTACTAACTTATTTCTCAGAAATGCCCTTAGTGTTCCCAGAGGTGTAGGTCTCTCTGTGCTGACACCAAGCAGATGTCATAGCTGCGGTGCTTCTAATTCTCAAGGCTGCTCCTCCTGGTTCTTTGGTCATCTTCTGTAACTGATGTCTCTGTTTGCTTCTGCCTCTGCTCACACTTCCGTGCTACTGCATCTCTCATCTGGGCTCTGAGGCTGTAGGGTCTGCATCTTTGGACTTAATCAGCCTTGAACATGGTTGAAAATGAGTGTATCTATGCTGAATGTGTAGAGACTTTTTCTTGTCATTATTTTCTAAACAGCGTAATGTAAACCACTATGTATTATTCCAATTGTATGCAGTGACTAAGGAATATTGAGGTGATTTAAAGCACACAGGAGCATGTACATAGGTTATGTCCATATCAGGAGGAACCCCCAGGCAGTTACAAAGCATGAGAATTCTTCAGCATGTTCCCCAACAACCAATGGGTCATTGAAGAAATCAAAATGAAAGTGCAAAATGCCTGCAGACCAATGAACAGGGCCACACAAGATATTCAAACCTGTGGATACAGCAAAAGTAATTCTAAGTGGGAATTTTCCAGCAAGAAATATGTATATTAGGAAAAAATCTCAAATAAGTGGCCCAATACTACATGTCAAGGGATTGGAAAAAATAAGCATGGACTATGCCCCCAATTAGTAAAATTGGGAGAAGATGTGAATTAATTAAACTTTTCAAGTAGCTGGATTCCAGACATGTGCCACTCCAATCAGATTTTTCTACTTCTTATTGTCTTGGGGACCAGGCATTGCAGCCAAGGGTGCTTTGCCACTGAGCCACACCCTTAGGGAGGATTTTGAGACAGGGTCTTGTAACCTTGCTTACAGCCTCACTAAATTGATGAGGCTGCCTTTGAACTCACCATCCTCCTGTCTCAGCCTCCTGAACTTCTGGAACTATAGCTGAGTATCACCAATCTGGCTTTTGCAGTTGTTTTTGGAAAAGAATCTTTCAGGACATCAGTTTTACATACCTGTCCAGACCAATTAAAGAATGTATTCCATTGTTTTCATGTGGGTTCTGGTTCTTTCTTTTCAAATATTTCTAACAGACAGCTCTATTCCAATTAAACCTTCCCAATATGGTCACATCATTTTTAGAATTATTTATTTACTTATTTCTGTGATGCCTTGGATGGAACCCAGGCCCATCCACATGCTAGGCAAATGCTCTACCACTGAGTGATTCCCTAGCTCCCTGAGTTAGTTTTGATGAAATTCACTCATTTCTCTAGAAAAGCATGGGTTCTGTGTTTCTAGACTGTACAGGTGAAATTGGCCAGTGTTCCAGAAGGGTTCTACACTGTTTTGATCCAGATGCACAAAGGACTCTGCATCTTTCTGTAGCTGCTCCAAGTGTTATAGTTAAAGCATCATCCTGGGGTTTCATAGATTGGCTTCTAGACTACTCATGTATAATTGAATCAAGCCTTTATTGAAGCACAGAGGTGGCGATTGACCACGACATAAAGCTATTCCCCTGATCAGCCCCCCAAAATTTCAAGGGTGCTCCTTATAAGCCTGAAAACAACAAAAGGGGTGTTTGGGGGTCCAGCCAATGCAAGCAAGCCAAGTTACAGAAGCGGGAGAGTGCAGTCAGGTGGAGGGACGCTCAGCCAATCACAATTAGCCCAGTCACCCCAGTTACAGAAACAGAGACCTGTTCCCCTAGTTACAGAAAAAATGCCCCATTAGGTAGTTCCATATTCTTAAAGGTTTCTATAGCAAAGGGAAAAGAACATCTTGCCCTCATCATGACCCTTCTACTTTGCATGGTAGTTTTACAAGATGGAGTCACAAAACAATATAAAGTCACTTTGGCTGGACTATCACACAAGGAATGGAACCCATTTCTATCTGCCTATCCAGCTATTCTTACACACCAGGTCCTGTTTGTCATTACATCATACATTTGTGTGCTGTCTCACAGCACAAATGAACCTAGAGTCAAAAATGAGCAGCTCAAAGAGATGTGAGTGCTTTATCCCCAGGGCTCTGGGAAGACCAAGAGCCCTCACAACCCTTCCAGTGTTCAAGGGGTCTGGAGGCACCAGAATATCTTTAAGTCTTTTTTTTTTAGTCATGATAACTCTTAAAAGAACAAATGATGACACATCCCATTTTGCAGATCTTTGGCTTTATTTGAACCTAGAATCCAGCAGCAGTGCAGAACAAATCCTGCTCAGAACCTTCCTCCCGCCATGTGTGCTAGTTAGACTTAGAGCCACAGAAAAGGAACTTTCATGAAGAGGGGGGTGAGGCACATAGTTTACTGTGTGTGGGACACATGAGCTGGCTGTGCATGGCCCAGACTCTGCTACCTGTTCCAAGAGCCAGCTGCAGTCTGCTTACACATCAAAGTGGGTTCCAGTTCACTATGTGTGGAGAAGCCTTCAGGCCCAAATAAAAACACATCCATAGGCAGCTGTAGGATAACTCAAATGAAGACTGGGTGGACCTCATTCTCATCCTTGGATGGGAAGCTAAGGCTAAGGTCACTGCACAACCCCATCAGCCCAGTCCTCAGCTGATTACCCATCAGGGAGTTGTCCCTTAGGGCATCTTGGTCTAGGACCAGGCAGGGCCACCCATTTGCTCACAGCCACTTCATCCTTACTCATCTTCTGACCATATGCTGATTCAGAAGAGGCCACCTTGTGTCCCTTGGTAGAGAGAGATGGGAAGAGTTGGGGAAGATCTGTCAGTTATGTGCAACACATCCCCCGCCCAGAGTTTGTAATTTATTCAGTTTCATTTTGAAATATTTGCAAGTGTTATCTACATTTATGATTCTACTATTTTGCTGAAAGGGAATTTGGATACCTTCAATGGGCACCAATAGTTGAATTGAGGACAGACTACCTAGGTGGATAACAGGCAAGGTTTGGTGAGGCCCACAGGCTCTGATCAATGTGCAGCATGGACACCTCCTGCAGGCACTGGGAGTGAGACAATGGGGCTTGTCTTATGCACAGATGCCCTTGCCCAGCACACCCAGAGACCAGGACCTGAGGTTTCTGGGTCTATGTGGAGCCCATGAGGAAGGGCCAGCATTTAATGTCTGGGTGGCACTGAGGTCCACTGAGAAGAGGTTTTCTTGCAATAGCTCATGTTCAATGCCTACATGGAATGTTCCAATCCACCTGTGTGAAACTGCATGTGTTAAGCCACTGAGTAGCCACACATCATGACCAGATTTCAGTTTGATCCCTTGACTTCCTGGGGCTGAACCTCATTGTTCACCAAGTACCCAGTGCCATCTTTCTCCATCAGCACCTGGAGAATCCCAAGGTTTCATTAGAAAGCCAGGTAAATCCATCACAGAGGACATCAGAAGACTAACATTGAGATTCCATTCATTTTTGACTATTTATGGACCAGCCATGAAAGAAAGTAGCATCTTCCTGTGTCCATGAAGGATGAATGCCATTCTAGAAATTCAGGTCCCTATTCATGTCTCTATAAAGACACATGTCCTGAAGGTCCTATCCTCACGGGGCTTCCCTCCAATATAGCCCCCTGCTGCACTTTCTTTCCCCTTCCACACTTCAGGCAATGTCTGAAATGGTGGGCTCTGTGTTCCCTCTAAGATTACTCTATATGCTGGTTATACATCCAATTGCCTAGAAGTACACTTTTTATACACACCCAACTAGGTAGCAGTTGGACAGGAGCAATGAATGAGGCCCTAGTTGTAGATGAATTTGTAGCCACACTAAAGATAGGGGACATTATTGAAAATAAGGACATTTGGCTGCCTAAAGTTCTTCAGTATTGCTGTGAGCTCAGCATAGAGTTGGGAACATCTCCCTGGGTGGATGGCACCCTGGGCATCATAGCTCTCCAGAGGGGCAGGGAACAGCTCTATGCTCAACTGGCTCAGCCTGGCAGTGTGAAGCAGCAGGTCCCTCAGGGCTGAGGTAGAGAGGCGGTTCCCATGGAAGCTCAAAACCCTGAGCTGGGCGCAGCAGCTCAGTGCATGCAGGATGGCCTAAAGCTGGGAGTCAGAGATCCCACAAGCTTCCAAGTCCAGGCTCTCTAGTGTAGCTGTAGCATTGTCCAGCAGAATTTTGAGGGGCTCTGGACTGAAATTGTTCAGTTTGATGCCCCTCAGTTCCAAGTGTCTGAGCTGTCTGGTGTTTGGATATCGGGAAAGATAATTCCAGTCAGAATCTGACAGTGGGCAGTTGGTTATTGAGAGAATCTTTAGGGGGGTCTTCAGGTGCCTAAGGAGAAACCAGGCAGTTAGTACTGAGGCAATGTCAACGTGGGAGAAGACAAATTGACGCAAACCCCAAATCACCCTGGTGATCTGACAATGGTCCACACTTAGGATGCTGCCTTTTGCAGAATGTGGTCATTCATATCACCCCATGTCAGGGTGAGCCTTTCACCACCACTCCTGTGACCAGATGGGTCCACATCTCTATGGCTCCCCTCCTCACTGCCAAGCAGAAGGCCACAGCTCTGGCCACAGGAGGTCTGGGGGAGTCATATATAAAGGACAAACCCAGGCAAGATGAATGAAACCCACCAGGGTTGTCCACCTACAGGGCTCACATGCTGTACCCTCCATCCCTGCTCCTCACCCTTAACTGCAGAAACACCACCTGAGGCTCAGAGCAACCTTCCCCAGGGGGGCATTGGAGGCAGCTCCTCTGCTCCCTGCTGGAGAGCACAGAGCTTCCCTCTTGCAAGATGCAGATGTGGGGGCTTCCCTCCTTCAGCGCCCTCTCCTCTACCTCATCTCCCACTGCCTTAGCTGGACAGGCCTTCCAGGGTAGAAACCTCACACCCACTCACTAGCTCCTGTCCCCCACAGCTGGCTTCCCAGCATAGTTATGCTTCCCAGACCATGGACCCTGGTTTAGCTCTTTGCTCTAACACAGGTTAGGAGATGGAGCTTCAGGATACAATAGGAAGAGATGATGGGATGTTAGAGTCTGTAAACAAGTCAGGATGGCACCTGGAATTTTGCCAGAGAAATGTTAGAGTCTGTAAACAAGTCTGGATGGCGCCTGGCAAAATGCCAGAGGGAGCGGTTTGTGAAGTAATGCCAGCGAGCCATTAAGTGTGGAGATTTCTTATTGGTTGACTGCTGTATCTAGTTTATGCTAATTAAGATAAGCTATGTGGAATGTATAAATACCCCTCCTGTCCTACAATAAACGGCTCCTACTCCTGCTGTATCAATCTATGCAAGTTGCTGGTCACACCCCGGTTATTTTGCTGCAGCCAGACTGCGGCAATGGGATATTTACATTCCAGTGTCTTGTTCACCATGAGAGTGTCAGTGGCTGGCACATAGTAGGTGCCCTTTCTGACAGAGATACCAAAGTAATTCTGTGGTCTTTAAACAAATGATAATGAAGTAACAGATATCCATCTTGTGAAGGATGAACCTCAACCCTTATTTCAGTCAATTCTAAAATGAACAGGAACCACACACCTAAACATACAACCTAACACTATCCATCCTTGAATTCAGGGTTATAAAAGGCAGCTACCAATTTTTATAAATAAAGAATGTTTTAGGAACACAGCCATGTTAGTGTATTGTGTGTAATTGTTTTTAAAATTATTATTTATAATGGTAGTAGTGGTAAAAGACTGTTCATGAGTTGATAATTTTTGAAACTGAGGTATACACAGAATTCAAATACTGTTGGGTCTACTTTCATGCCTGTTTGAAATTTCCCATAATTAAAACTTATTTTTGTTTTTTAGTCTACCTTCATATCTACTCTGCGCTATCTCAAGGTCATCCCCATAAGCTCCATCACTCTCCTTCCCATTTCTCTCCAGTAAAGTACATATGTGACTCAGGGCTCAACCAATCCTGGAGTCCCCTGAATGTTCTGTGTAAGCCAGCCAATTACAAACCAATGTAACATGCTAAGCACAAATGTGACATCAAATGAATATTAGAGAAATATATTATAAGTAAAATTATGGGAGGTTCTGTCTGCATACACCCTGAAGTTGAAACTGAACTTACCCTTCCCTAATACTTCTATAAACATGTTAATTAGCTCCTACCTCTTCCTTTCAAAGAAGACTGTGGAACTAGAGTGTAGTTCAGTGGTAGAGTGTTTGCCTAGCATGCCTGAAGACCTGGTTCAATATGTAGCACCACAAAAAAATAAAATAAAAAGGAAGACTGTGACATTTGAAACTTTCTCAGCAACACACCCTGAAACTTTCTTCAAGAAAAATAAAACTCTTATCAAGGGAGGCATTATTGCAAAATATCTGCTCTATGTACAAGGTGGCTCATTTCCTTATCATGTAATAATAAAGACAATTAATAAACCACATATCACTTTCCACAGAAATGACCAGAATGTGCTCCCAACCTTTATCAATCCCCTGATTTCTTTACACACATGAATTGTCTTTATGTGTGTGGCTCATCACCATGATGGAAGTGAATTGAAATTAAAAAGAAACAGCAAACTAAATAGCCATCAAAGCTTCAAAGCAGAGCTGTTGTCCGTAACTTGTTGTCTCAAATCAAGTGGTTCTGCCTTGATTTGAGACACCTGCACATTCTGGCCACCTGCACAGCTCTTGTTCAGATTCCTCAGTGGCTCTGAGCACATGGCTGCACTGTCAAAGCAGTGAGATCCTGGTAGACATTAGAAACAACCAACAATTCTGTGCAAGAAGCCCCCCCCTTCTTTTCTTATTATATTTAGCCTTTACTTTCAAGCTCACATAAAAATATCACTTCTTGAAAAATGCCTTTTCATTCCCTTCATTGAAAATTGATTATTGTATTCTGCCACTCATTAAATGGAAAAGTTCTACAGGGAGTCCGTCTAGCATAAAGTGAGACCCTGCTAAATTTTCAGAGTGATTGCTGAATAAACTACAATAGACAGGCATCAGAATCCTTCCAGAATCCCTTCTGGGAATCATCTTTGTTCAATGGTAGTACTAACCCCTTGGGACGAAGAGCAGTTGTAAAGGCCCACATTCCTAGGTCAAGGGCTTTTACAGGTGGGAGGTGAAGGGGATGATAATTGAGAGGTTGTTCTGTTTTCAGGAGGTGGATGGGACTGGTGTTACCCTACATTTACTGATTAATGTTTCTTCAACTCAGCCCAGGTCCAATATCCTGCCAACTTGAGGGCAGAAACTTTTCTACATGGGCCCATCGGGCTTTCTTCAAACAAATGGTAGATAAATTGTTGTCACTTGAGTCTGAGGGGTGGGAGGGAGGGAGGTACAGAATGACTACTAATGAGTACAAGCTTTCTTTTGGAGGTAACAAAAATGTTCTAAAATTGATTATGGTGATTTCACATACTGAATATACTAAAAACCATTAAAAACATCTTTCAAATAGATAAATTGAATATTATGTGAATTATATCAAAAAAGTTGTTTTAAAAAACAAGTGTTTTCTGATTAATTCCCATCAGGCATAATCTAATTCCTTGGACAAGTGCATTCTTTTATTTAACAAATACTTGTTGAATATCTACTAGATACTATTTCAGGAATTAAACTACTTGTTATTTTTTGCTTTTTTTAATACTATGAAATTATTTTTCTTGGTGTTTATTCTCTTATCTGTACAATGTATAAAGATTTAATTATTCTGATTTATCTTGATTTCCATAATCTGTATAGTGGCTATTATTTTTATTAAGTTTAGTTTTTTAGGATCAGATTATGTATCTAAATTCTATTAGAAATTTTTAACTTGTATGGCAGTTTATACTCAAGAGCAAATGTTATCATGTGTCATGTTAGCCAGTGAGTTTTATGTTTATTATTCCAACCAATATATCCATTATGGATTGAATAAAAGAATTTCTTTTTTTCTTAGGTGATTCTGAATATTGTCCTCCAGCCTCTGTCTTAGGGTTTAGGGAACAGAGTTCTTCAAGGTTGACATTTCCCACTTTTGACAGATTTGCTAAGACATGGACAGAACCATGAAGGAATGTGGAAAACATAGTGTCCAGCAAGAGAGCAGAGAATGTTTTGGGATATAGTGAGGGACAAGAATTCAAAGTGTATTGAGTATTAGATTTTGTGTGAATGCCAACATAAAAATTGGGCTTACTTCTGTTAGGTGCAGGACAGGCTGAGTAAGCTGTCTTCAGGGCATGCCAAACAAAGTTAGCTGCAGGATGACCTGGCCTCTCAAACCCTCTGTCTGGTTCTTTATCACCTGTTTGCTTCAAGCCCAAATGCCCAAGCCCCCGCTCAAGGCTGAGCACTTTGCCCCCCTGCTCAAGGCTGAACACTCAGCCCACCACTCAAGGCTGAGCACTTAACCCCCTTGTGCCAACAAGGCAGCTTGCAGACCCAGAGACCCCATTAGATTTGGGCTATAAAAACTCCCTCCTGCTGGGCCCCTCTCTGTCTCTTGCTATCTCTCTTGCTTTCTCTGTCTCTCTCTCTCTTGCGCTTTCTCTCTCTCTCTCTTCTCTTTCTTTTCTCCTCTGTTGCACTGCTGTAATAAAGATCTCTTGGTTGATCTGAGTGTTGTGGTCACTTTCCTTTCATTGGTGTCGAATCCCAGGAGAGGGTTAAAACCCACTTTTGGGTCCCTCTTCCTTCAGAAGTGCCACTCACTGGACAGCCTGAACCCATTTGCTCGACCACCAGAACTCCATCCACCACCGGCCTTCGATTGGTGAGTTTCCCCTTCCTGGAGTCCTAAACCCAATGGTGGTGGCAGGAGGATTTGACCATTGACAATCCAGCAAACCTCTTTGCCCACCTGTGGGGAGGAAAACACCCCACCACAGCCTTTAAGGCCACAGTGGCCCTCAGGGACTCTTTCCTTGGGCAGATTAGACTCTTGGGTTCAAAATTATTCCCCTTCCCAGCTGGTAGTTTACCAGCATAGGCTTTGTAGGTCTCCCTCAAAGGACTGTGTAACCTCCAGGGACACATAACAGAGAACCAAACATCACACCCCACCCAGACCTTCACGGTTTCAGTGGCTCTCATAAAGTCCTAGTCCTCACCTTCAAGACTTGGGTGCTAGAGAGATGCTTATTCTCCCCTTCCTCTCTCTTCCCCTGTCTCTCTCTTTCCCCTCTTTATGGCCCTGGGATTATCTGGCCTCTCCAGGAGGGGTCCCAAAAAGCCTTGGCCAAGGTCTCCCATGGCTCTGGCTCCATCCAGGAGGAGAGCTTCCACTATCAGGTTTTGGTGATGACCAATCTCTGCAGCTCAAACCTGTCACTAAGGCACTCCTAATTTTTGGCTCTAGTGGGGATGCCCCTTTTGCCAATAAATCAGTTTCCTCCTCCTCTCTTATACTATCTTTGTGTCTTCTTCCCTCTCCCTTATACTATGTTTGCGTCTCCTTCCTTCTCCCCTATACTACTTTGCGTCCTCTTCCCTTCTCCTTATACTACGTTTGTGACATGGGTAATGTGTCCTCTCTGCCGGTCGACTCTCCCCTACAATGCCTCTTGGATAACCTCAAAACCCTCTCCTTGACACCAGACATCAAACCCCCAAAATTGATCAAATATAGCACCCAGGCCTGGCCCACTTATCCCTTTAACAACCAAAGCAGATGACTCCCTTTTGGGTCCCTGGATCCCTCCATTCTAAGGGATCTCTACAATTACTGTGAGCGTTCGAAAAAATAGGTAAAGATCACTTTCTTCTTGCTCCGTTCCAATTCTGCTCTCTGCACCTCTTGCAAACCTCTACAAATTCTTCCAGCTTGCAAATCAACTCCCCCAACCATCGATCCCCAACTTTCTCCTCCTCTGCACTCATCCACTACTTTTGACCCTGCTAATGAACCTCCATCCTATCGCCTGGCTCGAGTAAGTCTTCACCCTCAGCCATCTGCCCCAGACTCTCTGCCTTCACTCCCACCTCAGTAACCTGCTTTCTCCCCTCCAAATACTAGATCAAAAATGTACATCACCACCCTTCCTCAGACTCTTGCCCCCTTGCTTAGTAGCAGTTACTGAAGGAATCCCTCCACCCACTCACTCCTCTCTTCTCCTGTCAGTGCCCACACTCAGACCCACCAGGTCCTCTTACCAGCTAACCCAAAGCTCAAACCAGCTGAGGAGAGCCCTCAGACCTCTATCCAAGATCTGGTGAAAATGGCCCTGAAAGTTGCTTTGTCATCATTAAAAACAGGTTACTAAGAATTAAAGTCCCTTACAGGCTTTTTGAGATATTCACTCCTGTCTTCCCCTCTGCTCTGCCTGTTCTACTGCTCAAGTTTTCCTTGCTAGGGAAAATCCCAAACCCCTTTTCCATTATTCTTTTACATCTTCTTCTTCATTCTTAGATCCACCTGAGCTGCTCTCAGCCCCGCCTTCCCGTCTTCCCCTTCCCTACCCAGGCCCACAGAAAAGTCTTAACTGACCTTCTCCAGCAATATTCATCATGGCTGATTTTAGGACTTTCAGCAAAAGAATCTCTACAAAAGAGTTCAGTGTAGATAAACTTCCTATTTTCATGTTGCCCTGTTTTACTTGGCTACTGTCTGGGAAAAATCAGCACTCCAGGTGCTGGACACCCCCTTACTAGTTTTTTACAAGTGCTGACTACATTTCTAAGATAAGGGAGTTACTAACTGGGCTCCATGGTAACAGCTGGCAGGGGGAGGAAAGAAAGGGAAGAAAAACCTCTCCCCTTCCCAGGTGTCCTTGAAGGGTTAACTTTCCCAGAACAGAAAAGAAAAAAAAAAAACTGCTTTTTTGAACTTCTGCAGACTGTGAACTTCTGAGCTCCTTCCCTTACATGCTGGGTGCAACATTCTGAAACTACCTAAACTTGGAGTTCAGGGGATTAATTGATTACAGCAGAAGCTGTGCCCTCTGAATCTGGCTGCAACCAAATAAAACTGTTTCCCTATCTTCACTGCTATCTTAGGTGCCTTGCCTTGTCCGTCCCTAGAACAATATAATTATATACATTTAAACAATTTTTATGTTTTCATGAAATGGTAAACAGATGTGATTAATTGTGTACTGCAAATAACAAAATATCTCTTATTAAATTGGAATAATTTGCCTAAATTCAGAAATTTACAAGGATTATTTCAAAGTGTGAATAAAGAAAGAGTTAACAGATGGGAAAGAGAAATTAAAAGGTTCTAAGTATGGATTTAATAGGAGGAAAATGTGTTTCTGGATAAGAGAGTCTATTAAGTAAATAAGAGGGTTTAAGCAAATGATAAAGAAGGTCTGTGTACATTGGCTATATAAGTTTAAGCAAGTGATAAAGAAGGTCTATGTACATTGGTTATGTATGTAAGTTTTTTGAGCAAGTAATCTTGAAGGAATTAAGGATTATACAACTATGGTTAAACAACTGTTATTTTGCAATATTGTAATATGTTAAAGAATTTCTTTAAGAGCTAAACTTGATTACTATGAAAACATCAATGTAATTGTGGTACTATTACTCTTCTTTGTATATTAAATGTGTTCATATTTTCCAGGTATATAAGTCTTTAAGATAGGAGCTTTAAAAAAATTATATTGAGCTGATGTTCTCCAAAAGGTTGAATGGTAATTTTAGGCTTATAAAAATAACATATTGGAGATGTATTTATATCATTTAATGTTCTATAACTGGACCTGTTATGAATAAGATTAATATAAAGTTCTATACACTGGGTACAATTTAAATGTAATATCATATTGTGTTAGCTAATATTCATGTGACATCAAGCAACAATATATGTAAACTTTATAAAATAATATATTAAAAAAAAAGATCAACTTCAATACTAGAACACTTTACCTAAGATTTATAAAGAGCCCTGGCTTACCTGAGATAAGGCTATGCCTTGCATCTTACTACATGTCAGAATGATTCCAAACTAGGCCAAACTTCAGCTAAAGCCCAACTCTCTTAATTTAAGGTGAAACTAACATTGCTGGATGTTTATGATCAAGACTTAAACTTAAATTAAAATGGCCAAGAAAACCAATATTTGGCTCTTGCCCTCTGAGTCAGTCTGAAATCTAGGGAACAGGGAATTTTTCTAAAGCGCTTTGCAACTCTAGGTCACATAACCTTCTGATCAGGGAGACTATTGAGACCACTGGAGAATGAAAAGCCAATCAGTGCATTTGCTATGAAGAGGAGGTTCATTAGAGACAAGAGACATCCCTGATGCTTTCAAGGGAAGCCACATGGTCAAGCTTGCAGAACTAAGAAGCTGTTCTCAAGTTCCCCCACGAGTGACCCCTATGGGAACTCGGCTGATTCTTCACAATAGATAGAAACAAAGTCAATTTTGACCAGCTTGATCTTAAACACCTACCAAACAGTTAAGCCAAAACACAGACATTCCTAGGAGTAATGAAGGAAAAGAACAGCTAGAAAAGAGGAGACAGCAACCAGGCCAACAGTCTCCATGGGGAATGTTCAGTCAAATATGGCCTTGGCTCCTCCCCCTCGCAGGACCCCTATTAGTTCTCTTTACGTTTCTCCTAATAGGACCATGACAATTGAATTGCCTACAGAAGTTCCTGCAAGATCAGATACATAAATTCACCAACCAGTCAGTCAATCAACTACCAGCCCCTGATGCCCAAGACAGAGACCTGGGACTCATGACCAACTCCTCTAACTCCAGAGACTCTGTGCCTATCTAAAACTCTCTCTAACCCCTTTTTCCAGTTTTCACAACCCCTCTTTCACGTGCTAGGAATGAGAACTACTGTCCAGCAGGCCCACTCTGCTTGTTCTGTCTGCTCTACAGTATCCCACAAGGAAGCAACAAAGCTAAACTCCCCACACGTCAGATGAGGAGCCACTAGCCATGCAAAGACTGGTAGATCAACTTCACTCACATGCCTAGGCACAAATAGCTTCCCTACCAACTTACTTTGGTTGATACTTTTTCAGGTTGGATATATGCCTTCCCTACATCCAGGGGAATTGCTGACACTTGTCTCCATCCTCATTGAGGGGATCATTCCCAGGTTAAGACTTCCCACCTCCATCCAGTCAGACAACAGTCCCGCCTTCACTTCTCAGGTTTTTCAACTAGTCTCCAAAGGCCTCAACATCACTTAGAGGCTCCACATCGCCCACCAACCCCAGTCCTTGGGTAAGGTTGAGAGGCCTAACAGCATTCTCAAGGATCACCTCACTAAACTTGCTTGAACTCAGGCTCTTCTGGCCCAATTTCCTACTGTTGGCTCTCACCTGAATTCAGATAGCCCCAAGAGCCCCCTCAGGCCTTAGCCCCTTAGAGCAACTATATGGGTGCCCTTTCTTAACCACTCAAAGCTTTCCAATCACTCCTCCTCCCCTTGTGTCCTACCTGTCCTATCTCACACTTCTACGCAAACTCCTAAGGGAACATGCAGACCAGTGCCTTCCTGTGACATTCATTGCCTCAATCCCAACACAACCACAAACTGAATTGGACCCTCTTCAACTGGGTGACTCAGTCTTACTTCAGGAACTGCATTCTCAATCATTGGAGCCTTAATGGACGG
Source organism: Urocitellus parryii (assembly GCF_045843805.1). Classification (NCBI taxonomy): domain Eukaryota; kingdom Metazoa; phylum Chordata; class Mammalia; order Rodentia; family Sciuridae; genus Urocitellus; species Urocitellus parryii. The sequence goes on along the minus strand of NC_135541.1, from coordinate 83,862,056 downwards.
GACCTCGTACGGTCATACTTACTACCCCAATGGTGACCAAGCTTTTGGGCCATTCCCCCTGGTACCATGTCTCCCACCTTAAAAGGCACCTGTTTCAAATGTCCAGTCCTGGACTTCCACCATACCCACCAAACTCAAAATTTCTCACCAACCCTCTTCTTTTACTAATCATTATTCTTTCTCAAGTTTTTATCTCAAACCACAGATGCTGCTTCTACAACCAAGCCACCAGGATGACACCACCCACTCTCACTTTATGGGTCAAGGCAATTGCTCTTCCACTGGCTGTAATCAGGCTGTCACCATTAACATTACTGGATTCAATCAAGCCACTTCAATACTTCCTAGAGTCCCTACAACAAGACCAATGACTGATGCCAAAGATTTCCTTTGATCAGAAATAGTTTGATGCCATTGACAACCTATGGCTTCAAGGAACTTTTATGGACTTTACCCCTACCAAAGTAGTTATCTATAGCCACTGAGTGTTATTTTTTGTTGAGAGCCACAGCCTAGTCGGAATGGCCCCTGGCATTTTGCCAGAAGTATTGGTTGAGAGGCAAGCCATTAAGATGATGCTGGATTGAAACAGGTTGTGTATTCAATTGTATATAGACCCCTGCTGTCCGCCTGGGAAGCCTGCTACTTTGAAGTTCTCCTGGGGATTCCTGGGGAGTTCGCCTTGGTTGGTAAAGTTCTAGTGGTGGGAGTTCCGGTTGGTGTGTGGTGTGCCTAGAAGGGCCGCGTGGGCGGCGTTCCCTTCTCAGGAGTTCAGAAAATAAATAAAGTTTGCTCCTGCTTGAGTAGCTTGTGATTTGTGCCCAGCGAGACTGCAGCAATTTTTGGTTGCCCTGGTGTTCTCAGACCTGTCCCCACCCCCAACATTCCTCCACTTCCCCTTCTAAGCCCAACTCCACCCACCATTAAGCAGGAAATAGCCAGAGGACTCTACACCATCTGCCATGTCACTTAGAAAAGCAAAAAGGGAGGAATGTTAGGTGCAGGGCAGGCTGAGTAAGCTGTCTGCAGGGCATGCCAAACAAAGGTAGCTGCAGGATGACCTTGTCTCTCAAACCCTCTGTCTGGTTCTTTATCACCTGTTTGCTTCAAGCCCAAATGCTCAAGTCCCTGCTCAAGGCTGAGCGCTTTGCCCCCCTGCTCAAGGCTGAACACTCAGCCTGCCACTCAAGGCTGAACACTTAACCCCCTTGTGCCAACAAGGCAGCTTGCAGACCCAGAGACCCCATTAGATTCTGGCTATAAAAACTCCCTACTGCCGGCCCCCCCCCTCTCTTGCTCTCTCTGTTTCTCTCTTGTGTTCTCTCTCTCTCTCCCTCTCTCTCTCTCTCTCTCTCCCTCTCTCTCTCTTTCTTTCTCTTTTCTCCTCTGTTGCACTGCTGTAATAAAGATCTCTTGGTTGCTCTGAGTGTTGTGGTCACTTTCCTTTCAACTTCTGTAGCCAATATGAACTTTTAAATTTTTTTTTAGATGTAGATGGACACAATACCTCAATTTAATTTATTTACTTATCTGTTGTGCTGAGGATCCTAACCCAGTGCCTTACACATGCTAGGCAAGCACTCTCTACCATTGAGCCATAATCCCATCCCAGCAATATGATGTTGAACTCACTTTTTACTGAGTTTAAAATTATAACAAGATCAGTATAGAAAATTTGGAAAATGCATAAAATTACCAAGAAGGAAAAATGTTACCCATCAGTGGTTATCACTATTAACATTTTGGAGTATAGCTTTCTAGTTTCCTCTGATTCATTTCTTTACATAGTTGAAACTAAATTGCATACACGTATTTTAACTTGTTTTGTTTAAAACTGACATTATAAAATAAGCATTTTCCATGTTGTTAAGAACTTTAGCATATGTTATTTTAATAGTGCCATACATAATATTCTTTCAGGATTGCAGTGTAATTAAGGATTGTTCGTTTTAGATATCCCTATTGTTTACAATCTACTGCCTTTATTTTTTATACATATTTCTTTTGGATCTCTGAATGTAAGGTGCAAGTAAGGTGTATGAAGGTATGTAGATGGTTGAGGGATAGCAAATAAAACAATACCCACGGGCCAGAGGATGGAATTTTGGTAGAAAGAGACCTGTTTCAGGAAAATGAGGGGCATGATACACGAATAAAAATATGAAAAATAAAATGGCTCTGGCACTGTGTGGATACATGGGGTGGGGTTAGAGCTGCTGCCTTTATTTGACAATATATTATCGAGCTCTGAAGGAGACCTTTCATTGAGTCCTAGGAGCAACAACCAGGTTTCCAGGACTAAGTGAGTGAGAAAGTGGTGAAGCTCAGAAACATGGAGTGTAACTGTATTTTTGGGAGGTTTGTTGATGAAGAGAAGGAGAAAAATGGAATGAGGTAAAAGGGATAAAACAAGAACAAGTAGCATTTTTATTTTATGTGTTTATTTTTAAAGATAGAGACTGGAACATTGTTAGGGCCAAGGTATAGCATAAGAGAAAATAGGGGGTTGGGATTGTGGCACAGCGGTAGCGCACTTGCCTGGAATGTGTGAGGCACTGGGTTTGATTCTCAGTATCGCGTATAAATAAATATATAAAGGACTATTAATAACTAAAAAGAGAGAGAGAAAAAAAAAATAGGGATACGAGTATCAAAAACAAACTAAAGATTGGAAGTCCATTTGCTGTTTTACATTTTTTTCTTTTTTGTCTTAACCCTGGTAGTTAGTTTCAGAAGAAACTTTCAGACTCCTCATAATCATTTGGTATTTCCATGCATTGTGGCTTAGAATCTAACCTACACTCAAGACCTATTTTAGCCTAATGAAATGAGGAACTACACATAATGTTGATTTTAGACATTGCATGTTTGTTTTTGTTTCATATGTGTCATAGTAGCATAGCATTAGAATAAGCTCATTTAGTAACATCCTCTCTGAAATTTTATATATTTAAATATATTTTATATATTTAAATATATAAAATATATAAAATTTTATATATTTCCTTGTCCACAGACTGCAACCACATTTCAATAGCAGTTTCTGGGAATTCTCTAGTGCTGATGTCTAAACAAATTATTAACATTTTATCTTCTATTGTTAATCTTTTTTGACCTGTTCAGGTTCCCAGTATGTTTTATATTTTTAAAATATCACTTTATGTCTTATCTGTGCATTTTGGTCATTCCTTATTGTTAATAAATGACTTCTAGCAAGCTCACCTGACTATCTTGCTTGGACTGTTCTTGTCAAATAAAGACAGCAGCTCTAACACCACCCAATGTATCCACAAAGTGCCAGAGCCATTTTATTTTCCATACAAAAGATTGTTCATAGAGCTTGCAAAAGAAGGTAATTGGTCCTAAAATTTTGCTTTAGACTAAATTAATAAAGAATCTTTTATAAGCAACTGTAAATGAGCCACTATAAATGACACTTACAATTTCTACTAATGGAAAAATAATCATTAGGCTAATAATACAGATAATATGTATTTGCAATTAAATAAGTTAAGAATTGTAAATTCATTATACTAATAAAGTGCCAGGCTTCCTCCAGCAACCAGGAACTCAGTAATAACTGCAACATTAGCACTTAGCATTTCCTCATTTGAGAAAACTAATATATCAGCTGGTAACAAGTCAAAATGAATTTGAAAACTCTTTTTGCTACTCTAACTTGTATAAAACCTAGCTGCTATATAACTCTCTGCTGTATTATATTGCCTTCAAAGAAACATCTGTTTAGTATTAAAAATAATTAAGAAGATGTTTTAAATTTTTTTTTTTTTTTGCAGTTTCTCTAACTCAGCTACCTGTTCATTCTAGGTTTTCTAGATGTGAGAGGTGGTGTCAGACAGGTCAAGTAATGCAATGTAATGCATAAATATAAAGCTTATTTGTACCAATTGTGATCATTATAGCAGGAAATTCCACAGTAAAACTGTACCATCATTGCACCAGAAACAATGCAACTCCAAGAAGAAAATATAGGATCAACATTCCAGCATACAGGCATAGAAAATGACTTTCTCAATAGGACCCCAAAAGCTCAAGAAATAATGCTAAGAGTTAATAAATGAGATGGCACCAAATTAAAAGGCTTCTGCACAGCAAAGGCAATAATTAAGAATGGAAAGAGAGAACCTAAAGAATGGGAGAAAATCTTTGCCTAGCTACTGTATTGAGAGAGGATTAATATCTAGAATATATAAAGAACTCAAAAAAATCAAATGACCCAATTAATAAATATAAACATACTAATGTATTAAACAGACACTTCTTAAAAGAAAAAATACAAATGGCCACAAATATATGAAAAAATGTTCAACATCATTAGCAATTAGGGAAATGCAAATCTCACAACAGTCAAAATGGCAGTCATTAAGAATACTAATAATAATAAATGCTGGAGAGGATGTGGAGAGAAAGGGACACTTTTACAGTGTTGTTGGGATTGTACATTAGTACAAGCACTATGGAAATCAGTATGGAGGTTCCTTAAATGGAACCACCATATGACTCAGCTATACCAATCCTCAGTGTTTATCCTAAAGAATTAAAGTCATCATATTATAAGGTTACATGTATATCCATGTTCATAGCAAAACAATTCACAATAACCAATCTATGGAAGTAGCCTTGGTGTTCACTGACAGATGAATGGATTAAAAAATGTGGTGTACATACATGATGAAACTTTATTGAGCCATAAATAAAAATAAAATTATGTCATTTGAAAGAAAATGAATGGAAACAGAGACAATTATGTTAAGCAAAATAAACCAAAGTCAGAAGATCAAGTGTTGTTATGTTTTTCTCTGATATGTAGAGGCTAGAGAGAAAAAGGAAAACAAAAGTTGGGGTGAATCTCCTAAAAATCAGTGGGAGGTCAAAAAGAGGAAAGGGACCAGTGAGTGGGAGAAGGGGAGTGAGGGAACAGTGCTAAGGAATGATATTGGCCAAATTATATTCTTACAATGTGTGCGTGTATGAATATGTAACAAAAATCCCATCAATGTGTATAACTATGATACACCAATAAAAATATTGAAAATAAAATTCATGACACAAAAAGGAAAAGAAAAACTATTCCACTAAAGAAATACCCCAGCATGTGTGCTCAGTACAGGCCTTTTATATACAGCCTCCATGGAATCTCATCCTTTCACAGATGTGTAGATACAGCCCTTCCAGGCTCCTCCCCAGACCTTCCTTCAAAGTAAAGCTAGCTACTAGTGTTGCTGTTTCTTTGATGGTAATTTACTTCAGCTGCAGGAGTTTGTATGTTTGTGATATCATTATTGTAAGGATAACCCAGACAGCCAGAATGGAGCTTCACACTAAAGTTTGCAGCATTTTTTTGGTGCTGTTTTTGTCATGCTCCAACTGTGTCATATTTGCTCTTTCATTTTAATCTCAATAATGTAAACATTTTGCATTCTTCTCCTTAACTGTCTCTCCAAGAATGTCTTGGTGGCCTATACAGGCTTTTCTCACACCACTACTTAATATTCCTGTTACAGAAAACCCCCATACATTTTACTCCTCTAGAATTATGTACTTCTCTTTTGTAAGAACTTTTGTGGTAATACCAGCAAAATACTTTCATAATACACATCAAAATTACATTAAACTCTTATCCCTTGCTCTTGTATCTTTTCTTTACAATGAAACTACTACAGACCTACATGTAGAAGACTCCAGGAGTTTAGCAGGACAAGAGAAATATGTTAAGCAGGGACATAAGAAAAGCTTTGGAGTGAAGTCTTAAATCATAAAATTTTGTGGTTTATGTAATGCTTTATGTGTATCTAAAAAAACAGTAAATATTCCTTCTTATAGTTTTATTTTTAATAAGAAACTACTCACATATGTTTATGGGGTACCATGTGATGTTTCAGATAAATTAGCATATGCATCACCTCAGTATTTGTCATTTCTTTGTGATGAGAGCATTTAAAAATTCTGTCTTAGCTATTTTGAAACACACATTATTGCTAATTATAGCCCTCCTCCTATCTAACTTAACCTCATGCCTGTTTACCAAAGTCTCCCCTTTCCCCATCTACCCTCCTGGCTGCCTCCTGCCTCCCTGCCACACACATGAGACTTGGTAAACACCATTGTACTCTCCACTTCTATGATTTTGACTCTTAGATTCCACATGTTAAGTGAGAGCATAGGTTTTTTTCTCCCACTACTTGGCTTATTTCACTTAACATAATCTCCTCACTTAACATACTGTCATCCATATTGTTATAAATGCAGAATTTCCTGTTTCCGTAGGGTGAATAGTATTTCATTGTGGATGTATACCACCATATCACCTTTTGAAAGAATCCCTTCATGTGTGGGGGGACACAGGTTATTTCTGTATCTTGGCTATTGCAAGCAATGCCTCAGTTAACACAGTGGTATATATACTAAGAGCCACAAGTTTCTTGAGGAAACTGCCCATAAAATTATAAAATATGTGACTATAGAAACTGTTCATAGCTATTATTTTCACCTGTGTTTTTAGAATATTCACAAAGGGCAAAAAGACTTTTTCTCCAAATATACAGCACTTTTTAAATAACAGATAACCTCAGTTTTTCTTAATTTTTAAGAGCTAACTTTTTATTTATTTTTTTCATGTTATTGTATATTTCTTTGTATTATTCAGAAAGGTGTTAGTTTTATGCATCTCTGAGAAACATTTTTACCTTCTTCTGAAAGGCATAGTTTGGACTAGGTATAGATGCCACAGTTCACATCAACTTCTGAGTTCCTATTCCCTTGTTGCTTTCTCCATTTTTTTATAATTGCAGGACTGGGATTGAATCTCATGCTTAGTTGTCCTTCATTCACAAAGCTGCATTCCCAACTCTTTTAACAAGTGTGATGAGATGTATCCATCTTACAGTACCATGCAGAATGTATCCACCATCCAGTACTACTATGTAGTGCCAGGTAGAATAGTTCCATTGCCCTAAAAATCCACTATGTACCATCTTGTCTTCCTTCCTCTACTCCAACCCCAGTTCCTTTCACTTTCTTTTTAGTTTTACCTTTTTCAGTAGGTCACAGTTCATAAACTGATTTTAATTTCCTATGTCCTCCAGGGTGCTGAAGTCTGGCTGGGCACAAAATAACCGAGCCGCCACACAGCCTTGTAAGTTCAAACAGCAACTCTTTATTTTGGAACTCTCACCAGCACTCTACACACACTTCCTAGGAACACACTCCCTCCACAGGGGTCCTTGTGCCAATTCTCCTGGAACCAAGAGAACTCCAGGGGCACTCCAAAGTAGAGGGTGCCAGAGGCAGCAGGATCTGCCCTAATCACAGAGCCCCAGAGTGGCCCTATTCTCGGGGCAGGGTCACCTTTCTACCATTCCTTCTGGCAAAATGCCAGGAGTCATTCCGACTAAACTGTGGCTCTGGACATGCAGGATTTTTAATCTTACTGAAATTGGGGTGTTTTGTTTGATTTTCTAGACTGGGTGTGTGTTCTCAAAATTTCATTATGAGGTCTTTCCTTGGATTAATCTAGCAATTTTTGTTTCATTTTTTATTGTGTCTTCTGCGTCTGTATTGTTCTTTCTAGAAAGTGTGGAATTGATGAATTTGTATAGCTCTAGCCAAATGAATTTACTTTCTTCAATGAGTTTGACTTTTAGACCCTATATAAGTGAGATCAAGCAGTATTTGTCTGTGTCTGGGTTATTTCACTTGGCATAATATCCTCCAGGTTTATCTACATTGCTGCAAATGGAAAAAATTTCTCCCCCTCAACCCAGTTTATGGGGCCTCCACCTTCCTGCGGAGCCCTGGTGCCTGGGCTTCAGTAGCTTCTGGTGAAGTGGGGGTATGGGTGGGGGTGAGGGTGGGGTGTGGCACTCTGCTAGCAAGGTCCTTGCTGGCCACTCTGCCACCATCCAGTCTGCCTCCAGGCACCACATGACCCTGGGAATGTCCAGCATGTGTGAAGCCGCCACACCCAGCCACATCGCCTTGGCCCGCCATGCCCAGGCCCCGAAGCCCCACACAGGCCCCTCTCAGCACCTTGCCATGGAGCGTTCTCCCATCCCAAGGTGCTGGCATCCAAGGCACCCTGCTAGTCCTGGACCTGATGCTCCTGCAGCCGCGGGTTGTGCTCCGCCCAGTCTCATCCCCCTCTGGGGATGGGGGAAGGCCCCAGCCTTCCGTTATACTTTTGTCATAGCTATAGCACCCCAGCCATAGCGGGAGTCCCAGCCATGACACTCTGGAGGTCCTCCATGGCCAAGGAAGTCATCTGAATAGTGCTGACTTTCTCGCTCTCCCCTGGCTCTGGCGGTATAGGAGTTCCCCCCAACACCCAGGTTATGGGGTCTCCCACCTGGAGGGGTGAGTCCCCTCTACATGGCTGGGGGGTATACAAGCTCCCCCTCGACACCCAGGTGGGAGGGGTCTCCCACCAGAAAGGGAAAGTACCCTCTACCATGGCTGTGGTGGTGTAACTGCTTGCCCTGACACCAAGGTGGGAGTGGTCTCCTGCCTGGAGGGGCCAGTCCCCACTACCTTGGCTTCAGGGGTATAGGAGCTCCACCCACCACACCCAGGTGGGAGGGATCCCCTGCTTGGAGGAGCAAATCCCCTCTACCCTGGCTGTATAGGATCTCCCCCCCACACACAGGTAGGAGGGGTCTCCTGCCTGGAAGGGCAAGTCCCCTTTACCCTGGCTGTGGTGATATATGAGATGCCGCTGACACATAGGTAGGAAGTGTCTCCCACATGGAGGGGCGAGTCCCCTCTAGCCTGACTGTGGCTCTATATGGGCTCCCACTGACACCCAGGTGGGAGGGGTCTCTGGCCTAAAAGGGTGATTTTCCCCTTCCTTGGCTGCAGGGGTTTACCAGCTTTCCCAAGACCAAGGTGCAAGGGGTCTCCTGCTTGGAGGGGCGAGTCCCCTCTATTCTGGCTGCTGTGGTTTAGGAGCTCCCCCCAACCCCATACCAAGATGGGAGATATCTCCCACTGGAAAGGGCGCGTCCCCTCCACCCTGGCTCTAGAGATACATGAGCTCCTCCCCACACCCAGGGGAACGTGGTCTCTTGCCTTGAGGGGCGAGTCCTCTCTACAAGGGCTGCAGCAGTATAAGAGCTCCCCCTGACAACCAGGTGAAAGAGGGTCTCTTACCTGCAGGAGCGAGTCCCCTCTACCCTGGCTAAGGCGGAATACAAGCTCGCCCTGGCACCAAGATGGGAGGGGTCTCTCACCTGGAGGAGCGTGTTCACTTTACCCTGGCTGCAACAGTATATGAGTTTCCCCTGACACCCAGGTGGGAGCAGTCTTCCAACTGGAGGTGCGTGTCCACTCTACTCTGACTCTGGTGGTATAGGATCTGGACACCCAGGTTATGGTGTCTCCCTACTAGAGAGTCGAGTCCCCTCTACACTGGCTGAGGGGGTATAGGAGGCCCCCCCCCATAGCCAGGTGAGAGGGGTCTCCCTCCTGGAGCAATGAGTCCCTTCTACCCTGGCTGTGGACATATACAAGCTCTTGCAGACACACAGGTGGGAGTGGTCTTCTGCATGGACAGGAGAGTCCCCTCTACCCTGGCTTTCGCAGTATACAAGCTTCCCTGACACCCAGGTGGGAGAGGTATCCCGCCTGGAAGGGTGAGTCCCCTCTACTTTACCTTTTGCCATATAAGAGCTCTTGGTACACCCAGGTGGGAGGGATTTTCTGCCTGCAGGGGCATGTTCCCTCTACCCTTGCTGTCACAGTATTGGAGCTCCCTCTGACAGCCAGCTGGGTGGGGATCCTGCCTGTAGGAGTGAGTCCCCTCTACCTGGATGCTGAAGTAATCAAGCTCCCCTGGACACCCAGGTGGGAGAGGTCTCCCGATTGGAGGGGCGAGTCCTGACACCCAGGTGGAAGGGGACTCCCTCCTGGAGCTGCAAGTCCCCTCTACCCAGGACACCCAGATAGAAGGGGTCTCCATTCTGGAGGGGAGAGTTCCCTCTACGCCACCTGCAGTGGTATAGGAACTCCCCAGCCACGCAGGTGAAAGGGGTCACCCACCTGAAGGAGAAAGTACCCTCTACCATGGCTACAGTGGTATAAGATCTCCCTCTGACACCCATGTGGGAGGGTCTCCTGCCTGGAGGAGCAATTCCCCACTACTCTGTATTTACTGAATTAAAATAAATGCTAGAACTGTGGCTCAGTGGTTTAGTGTCCTTGGGTTCTACTCCTGGTACCAAAGGGGGAAAAAAAGAGGAGAAAAAGAAAAAGTGACTTGGGTACCTTGTTCTTTTGCTGAATAAAATTTTGGGGTGCGGAGTTTTGAAGGCTGTTATTCTGGCTATCAGCTATCAGAGGAATAGGTTGTTATATTTTTACTTGATTTTTTTTTTAAAAAAGAGAGTACTGGTATCAGAGCAGAGGGAGGTTCTGTTCAGCTTAAAATGCTCTTTGGTAACTGTAAAAATTTTCTAAATCCCAGAGAAAGCCCAAAGGAAAAAAAATGACAGCATGTTCACAAATGACAAAGAAGGAAATCCAAACTTATCCCAGAAGAAAACACCAACCCACAGAAACAGAGTAGAGAGTAAGGGAGGAAAAGAGAGAAAAAGATCTAAAGAGAAATCAGAAAAAGAAACTAAAAACAAATAAGACCAGTCAGAAATAATTATGTATCTTTCAATAAAAAACCTTGAATGTAAAGTGAATAAAGTGACTGTAATGTAAAGTGACTGAATGGATTTTCTTTTTTTAATGGACTCAGTCACTTGCTGTCTACAAGAAAGTCACTCCACCTCAGGACACACACAGAGTGACAGTGAAGGGATGGAAAAGATATTCCACACGAAGAAAACCAACCTAGAGCAGGAATGGCTACACTCCTGTCAGATAAAATAGACTACAGATTAAAACACAATAAAAAGAGACAAGATGATCACACCATGATAAAGGGGTCAATTCAGCAACATGAGACAGCAATTGTACACACACATGTGCCTGACACCGAGCACCCACATGTGCAAAACAGATATTACTGGAATGTAAAAGAAGAAGTCGACTACAACACAGTAAGAACATTGGGGGCTTCAACTCCCCCCCTTCTTTTTGAGAGAGAGAGAAAGAAAGAGAGAGAGAGAGAGAGAGAGAGAGAGAGAGAGAGAGAGAGAGAGAATTTTAATATTTATTATTTAGTTTTTTGTCGGACACAATCTTTGTTTGTATGTGGTGCTGAGGATGGAATCCGGGCTGCACGCATGCCAGGCAAGCACACTACTGCTTGAGCCACATGCCCAGCCCAGTCAAATCCCCTTCTCAGCACTGGACAGATCATCTCTGCACACAGTAAACATTTACAGACCATCCCACCTAACCACTGCAGAGCAAACATCCTTCTCAACAGCACAGGACACATTCTCCATTTATCCTCAAAATAAATTTCCATAAATTTCATAAGAATGGAATCCATAGCAGGGGGAACACCTGGACAGTTACAAAGCATGGGAATTCTTCAGCGTGTTCCCCAACAACCAATGGGTCATTGAAGAAATCAAAACATTGTCATGTATGTAAGAAATAAGAAAAATAAGTAAAAATAAAAAAGAAAGTGTAAAATGCCGGCAGACCAATGAAAAGGGCCACACAAGATATTCAAACCTGGGGATACAGTAAAAGCAATTCTAACTGGGAAGTCCTCAGCAAGAAATAGCTTCATGAGGAAAATAGATCTCGAATAAATGGCCCAATATTGCATCTAAAGGGACTGGAAAAAATAAGAATGGGTTATGCCCCAGTTAGTAAATTTGGGAGAAGGAATAAAATCATAAAACTTCTCAAGTAGCTGTGATCCCAGGCATGTGCCACTGCGACTGGCTTTTCATACTTGTTTGTTATTGTTTTGGGGACCAGGCAGTGAACCCAAGGGTGCCACACCAGTGAGCCCCATCCCCAGGTACAATTTTGAAACAGGGTCTCACAAGCTTGCTTACAACCTCACTAAGTTGCTGAGGCTGGCTTTGAACTCACCATCTTTCTGCCTCACCCCCTGAGCTGCTGGAACTACAGCTGAGCACCACCAAGCCAGCTTTTCCAGTTGTTTATGGAAGAGAATCTTTCAGGACATCAATTTGATCCACCTGCCCAGACCAATTAAAGAATGCATTCCATTGTTTTCATGTGGGTTCTGGTTCTTTCTTTTTGAATATTTCTAACAGATAGACAGCTCTCTTCCAATTAAACCTTCCCAATGTGGTCACATCATTTTTGGATTTATTTATTTATTTACTTATCTCTGTGATGCCTTGGATGGAACCCAGGCCTTTCCACATGCTAGCAAGTGCTCCATCATTGAGAAATGTCCCCAGCTCCCTGAGTCAACTTTGATGAAGTTCACTCATTTGTCTAGAATAGCATGGGTTCTGGGTTTCTAAATTGTGGAGGTAAAATTGGACAGTGTTCCAGAAGGGGCTGTAGAGTCTTTGGATACAGGTGCACAAAGGACTCTGCATCTTTCAGAGGCCAAGGAGTGAAACCCAGTCGCCACTTCCTGACCTGGCCACCCTTACAAACCTGGTCCTGTTTGTTATGACATCCTACAGTTGTGTGCTCGCTCACAGCACAAATTAACCTAGAGTCAAAAGATGAGAAACTCAAAGAGAGGTGAGTGCTTTATCTGAGAAAACAAAGTGCCCTCACAATCCTTCCAGTGTTCAAGGGGTCTGGAGGCACCAGAGTATCTTCAAGTCCCTTTTTAGTCATGATAACTCGTAAAAGAACACATGATGACAGATCTCATTATGCAGATCTTCCTTGACTTTATTTGATCCTAGAATCCAACAAAATGAATGCCCTTCAGAACCTTCTGCGTGCCTCACACATGCAAGCTAGACTTAGAGCCCGAAAAAAGGAAGTGCCATAAAGAGGGAGCGAGGCACAAAGATCACTCTGTGGGTGACAGAGAGGCCAGCTGTGCTTGGCCCAGACTCTTATACCAGTTCCAAAAGTGAGCTGCAGTCTGCTGACACATCAAAGTGGGTTCCAGTTCACTATGTGTGGAGAATTATTCAAGCCATAATTAAAACATGTCCACAGGCAGCTTTAGAATACCTGAAATGAAGACGGGGTGGACCTTGTTCTCATCCTTGGATGGGAAACTAAGGTCACTGCACAACCCCATCAGCCCAGTCCTCAGCAGAGGGAAGTGTTAGAGGAAGATCTCTGAGTTATGTGCTACCCGGCCCCTGACTAGAGCTTGTAATTGATTCAGTTTCATTTTGAAATATTTTCAAGTGTTATCTACCTATATGATTCTACTATTTTGCTGAAAGGGAATTTGGGTCCTTCAAGGGGCACCAAAGGTTTAACTGTTGACAGACTACCTAGGTGGATAACAGTCAAGGTTTGGTGAGGCCCAGAGGCTCTGATCAATGTGCAGCATGGACACCTATTGCAGCACTGGGAGTGGGAAAATGGGGCCTGTCTTATGCACAGATGCCCTTGCCCAGCACACCCAGAGACCAGGACCTGAGGTTTCTGGGTCTATATGGAGACCCATGAGGAAGAACCAGCATTGAATGTCTGGGTGGCTCTGAGGTCCACTGAGAAGAGGTTTTCTTGCAATGGCTCATGTTCAATGCCTACATAGAATGTTCCAATCCACCTGTGTGAAACTGCATGTGTTAAGCCACAGAGTAGCCACATATTATGACCAGATTTCAGATTGATACCTTGACTTCCTGGGGCTGAACCTCATTGTTCACCAAGTACCCCATGCCTTCTTTCTCCGTCAGCACCTGGAGAATCCCAAGGTTTCATTAGAAAGCCACGTAAATCCAGTGCAGAGGCGGCAGAAGACTAACCTTGAGATTCTGTTCATTTCTGACTATTTATGGACCAGCCATGAAAGAAAGTAGCATCTTCCTGTGCCCATCAAGCCTGAATCCCATTCTAAAAATCCAGGTCCCTATGTATGTCTCTATAAAGACACATGTCCTGAAGGTCCTAACCTCATAGGGCTTCCCTCCAATGGAGCCCCCTGCTGTACTTTCCTTTCCCCATCCACTCTTTAGGCAATGTCTGAAATGGTGGGCTCTGTGTTCCCTCTAAGGTGACCTTACATCCTGGTTATACCTCCAATTGCCTAGAAGTACACTTTTGAAATGCACCCAACTAGGCAGCTGTTGGACACGAGCAGTGAATGAGGCCCTGGTTATACATGAACTTGTAGCCACAATGACGACAGGGGACAGTACAGAACACAAGGATGTTTGGCTGCCTAAAGTCCCTCACTATTGCTGTGAGCTCAGCACAGAGTTGGGAACATCTCCCTGGGTGGATGGTACCCCGGGCATCATAGCTCTCCAGAGGGGCAGGATACAGCTCTACGCTCAACTGGCTCAGCCTGGCAGTGTGAAGCAGCAGGTCACTCAGGGTTGACATAGAGAGGCGGTTCCCACGGAAGCTCAAGATCACAAGCTAGGAGCAGTGGCTCATGGCAGGTAGGAGGGCTTGGAGCTGGGAGTCAGTGATCCCACAAGCTGCCAAGTCCAGGCTGTTCAGTGTGGCTGCAATGCTGTCCAGCAGGATTTGGAGGGGCTCCAGACTGAAATCGGTCAGTTTGATGCCCCTCATTTCCAGGTGTCTGAGCTGTCTGGCGTTTGGATATCGGGAAAAGTATTTCCAGTCAGAATCTGACAGTGGGCATTTGGTTATTGAGAGGGTCTCCAGGGGGGTCTTCAGGTGCCTAAGGAGAAACAGGCAGTTAGTTCTGAGGAGCAATGTCATGGAGGCAGAAGACAATTTGGCCCAAACCCAAAGTCACCCTGGTGATCTGACAATGGTCCATACTTAGGATGCTGCCTTTTGCAGAATCTGGTCATTCACATCACCTCATGTCAGGGTGAGCCTTTCACCACCACTCCTGTGAACAGATGAGTCCACATCTTTGTGTCCCCTCCTCACTGCAAAGCAGAAAGTCACAGGTCTGGCCACAGGAGCTCATGGGGAGTCATGTATGAAGGACAAATTCAGGCAGGATGTAACAAAATCCACTGGGGTTAACCCTCTGAGAGGCTCACACCCTATATCCTCAGCAAGGTTTCCATCCCTGCTCCTGGCCTTTACACCCAGGATCACTACCTGGAGTTCAGAACAGCCTTCCCCAGGTGGGTATAGAGGCAGGTTCTCTGCTCCCAGCTGGAGAGCACAGAGCTTCCCTGTTGACAGGTGTAAGTGTGGGGGCTTCCCTCCTTCCAAGCCCTCTTCTCTACCCACTTTCCACCACCTTTGCTGGACAGGCCTCCCACGGAGGGAACATCAATCTCATCCCTAGCTCCTGTCCCTCCCAACTGGATTTCCAGCATGGTGGCACTTCCCAGACCATGGACCCTAGTTTAGGAGTCTGCTCTGACACAGGTTATGTGAACTAGCTTCAGGATCCAACAGGAACAAAAGGATGAGTTATTTACCTTCCAGTGTCTTATTAACCATGAGAACGTCAGTGGCTGGTAGGTTCAAATTTCCTGTAACTGGTCTGCAGAGGATGCTCACCCCCTCTTACTCACCTCAGCACCTGTTCCAGGTGGCCCTCAAGGAGGAAGACAGCATTGGCACAGAACTTCTGCAGGTAATCCATCCTGAGGAACTGCGAGGTTTGCTGGGCAAGCAGCTGCTCCTGCTCCTCTTGGGAGGTGTAGGCAGGCACATAGACCGGGAGACAAGCAGCTTCCTCAGGATCCTCATCTGGACCAAGAAAGGAGCACAAGCAGCCAAGGTGAAGGCCCACCTTCTGGAAAGCGTCCAGCTGCAGCAGTCTCAGGACCTTCCTGGTGTGGCCGGTGGGTTTCCCAACGATCTTCAGCCTATTGCAACACAGGTGCAGGCTGTCCCTTCTCTGTGTGACCCACAGGAACAAGTGGGTCAGGTATTCATCCAGGGGTCTTTTTCTGAGGCTCAAGTCCTTGAAGGGTGGCTTAGCTGCCATTGCTGGACCAAGTTTCAATGTTCGATTCTTCTTAATGTCCTCTGGTGAGCAGGCATCAACCAGGGCTCCAGAGCACATCCTCCAGAAGTTCTGGGAAACATTCCGCAAATCCAGCACCTGCAGTTTCCACCTCTTGCAGGGACCACAGCAGAATCTCAGCCCTGAGGCCCCTTTTTTCACATCTCAGCTGCTGCCCCCTGCTCCACCTCTTCCTTCTGTCTCACCTTTCTCCATCCACTTCCCTCCAATCCAGCCTGGTGCCCCCACTTGTACAGACTGAGGCAGGGGCAGGTACAGCCTCATTCAGCGGTCAGCACAGCTGCCACAAGCACCTCCACATCTGGAAGCCTTTCCCAGATGGGGCTCAGCATGGCCAAGGCCTCTTCACCCCTCCTTGCTGGCAGCACAGGAAGCTGTGGCGCACAATTCAGCACCCACTCTCCCTGCCTATACCCATCCCCTCCCTGGCACTCCTGGTGCTCCTTTACAGGCCACCTAGGTCCCCATCACCTGGGGCGATCCTGCTGGGCAAGCAGCATGTCCAGCCCATCCAGGGCCACTTGGATCATCTCAAGTTGTGGCTTTCTCATCAGGGCCCCCAGGGGCAGGCGGGTGAAGGGCCAGGCCTGCACCATTTTCTTCAGGACCTCAGTGTGTCCCCTGCTGAAGGCCTCCACAAAGAGTGGTGGGAAGAGCTCTATGTGCAGGTCCTCCAGTTCCAGGACAGCCCTGGACTTGTTGCTCAACAGACTGCACCCTTCCAGCTCCAGCAGCGTGGGTGGAGACTGGATGCTCATCCTGGGGAGTCTGAATGAAGAAAAATCCTGGAAAATGGTCCAGGGAAAAGGTCACTATCCCATCCATTGCCAGCCTCTGGGAAGGGGGTACTGGGAAGTCTACAAGCACACCTCACCCTTATGGGGGAAAGCTTTGGATTATTATTTTGTTTTTTTTTTAAAAGTGGAATTGGAGTGTCAGGTGACCTAAACAGTAGGCTCCTAGATTCAACAACTATATGGCTGGAAATAGACTTGCCCTCATATGGATGACATTCGTTTTAATTTTTTTTAAATGAGCATTTATAAAACATGTGCCCATGTTATAAAATACTTGGAAATTACAAGGAAACCCAAGGAATCTCCATACTGCTTTCCATATTGCCTGCACCAATTTGCAGTCCCAACAGCAATGTATGAGTGTGCCTTTTTCCCCACATCCTTGCCAACAGTTATTGTTGTGTGTCTTCATAATAGCTGCCATTCTGACTGGAGTGAGATGATATCTTAGAGTAGTTTTGAGTTGCATTTCTCTGATTGCTAGAGGTGATGAACATCTTTTCATATATTGTTGATTGATTGTATATCCTCTTCTGAGAAGTGTCTGTTCAGGTCCTTGGCCCATTTGTTGATTGGATTATGTGGTTTTCTTTTGGTGGTTAGCTTTTTGAGTTCTTTATATACCCTAGAGATTACTGTTGAACAGGTTGTTTTTAAAGAGGTGATTCTGATGAAATTAGATTAGAGAGCAGAAATCATGAAGGAGAACATCAGGGACAAGAAGATCAGGGAGGAGGAAGTTAGGGAGAAGATTGGGGAAAATAAAAAATATGTAATATTCAAAGCCACAAGAGATTTAGTGAAAGCATCAAGCAAACCCCTGTTACACACTGAACCACCTCCCCAACTTCCCCTTTTCTGGAGGAACTCGGCATTGAACCCAGGGGTACTTTAACACTCAGCCACCTCCCTAGTACATTTTATTTTTTATTTTGAGAAGGGTTATCAATAAATTGCCCAGGATGTCCCTGAACTTGCAATCCTCTTGCCTCAGCTCCTGAGTTGGTGAAATTAGAGGTTGTGCCACTGAGTCCACTACAATGCTTATTTTTAAAAACTCCCCACCTCAAAATTTTATTCAGCAAAAGAACGAGGTACCCAAGTCACTTTTTATTTTTCTCTTCTTTTTCCCCCCCTTTAGTACCAGGAGTAAAACCCAAGGACACTAAACTACTGAGCCACAGTTCTAGCATTTTTTTTAAATTCAATAAATACAAGTTATAGGAAATGAAGAGTTTAATTATGCAACATGTTGGGCAATTAGGTCTTTCCTATTAGTTCAGTTCCATGATTTCTGAAGCTTATTGTTTTGAGGTAAGATGAAACATTGGAATGTTCCATTGAAAACTTAATAAAGACAAAATTCCCTGCATTACTGAACCCTAGGCACTGAATGAAATTTACCAGTTGCATTTTGCTAGTCTTATTTGTCTTTCAGAAATGCCCTTAGTGGCCCCAGGGGTGTAGGTCTCTTTGTGCTGACACTAAGCAGATGTCAGAACTGCGGTGCTTCAAAGTCTCAAGGCTGCTCTTCCTGGTTCTTTGTCATCTTCTGTAATTGATGTCTCTGTTCGCTTCTGCCTCTGCTCACACTTCTGTGCTACTGCGTCTCTCGTCTGGGCTCTGAGGCTGTAGGGTCTGCATCTTTGGACTCAATCAACCTTGGATTGAACATGGTTGAAAATAAGTGCATCTGGGCTGAATGTGTAGAGTCTATTTTCTTTTCATTATTCTCTAAACAGCACAGTGTAAACCGCTATGTAATGTTCCCATTGTATTAAATGCTATAAGGAACCTTGAGATGGTTTAAAGCACAGAGGAGGATGTGCATAGGTTATATGCAAACACTGCATCATTTATACCTGACCTTGAACATGTGCAGAGTTTGGTATACAAAGGTGGGGTCCTGGAATCAATTCACTGTGGATACTGAGTGAAGGCTGTACTTGGCCTTGGGCTAGGGAGTATAATTTTCACATATGTATTTACTCTCTAGGTCACTTGAATTCTACATATTTTCACACATCAACAATCATTAGTTTGTGGTGGGTACCAGGGACTGAACTCAGGGGCACTTGACCACTGAGCCATATCCTCAGCACTATTGTGTATATATTTTAGAGACAGGGTCTCCTTGACTAGCTTAGTGCTTTGCCATTGGTGAGGCTGGGTTTGAACCTGTGATCCTCCTATCTCAGCCTCCTGAGCTGCAGGGATTATAGGCATGTGCTGCTGTGACTGGCAACCATGGTTCTTAGTATCAAAAACTAACTCAGAGACATTTAAGCAGAGAGAAAACTCTAAGCATGTTGTAAAGCCCACAAGATTACTGGGAAAGTTGGCACAGTGCTGTGAAAGTGGGCAGGGACCAAGGGAAGCTGGCTAGTGTTGGGATGGGCAAAGGTGTGACATCTGCAGTGGAGGGGAGAAATAAATCATATTCACACACTAATGCTTTTTTCAATGCTTTATTCACTCAAATAACTCAATACAACTTCATTGTATAGTTCTTAATCAAGCAAATGATAAACCTTAATGCTGGGCACTGCAATACACATAATGAATTCAAAACTAAAAATTGTAAGTTAACTCTGAGCACAGCAAACACTTAATCATGCCAGACTCATTACAGACATTTCCTCTGCATGCTCAGCTCAAGTGCTAAGTTTAGAGTCTCAAGTCTAAGGGTTGAAGTCCAGCGGATGCTCACTCACTCAGACCACAGTGATCAGGACAGGAACTGATGGAGGCTCCTCCTGGGCTGTGTGTGACAGCTGGTTGAGGAGACAGTCTTAAGAGGAAGTCGCCATTCTCACCAGGGTCGAGATGTGGCTGTAGAGTCTGAGAGCGTTGAGAACGATGCAGAGGATCAGGCAGATGATGAGAAGAGGTGGGACGTCAGTGCTGGACCTCATCGGGCTCTCCAGCATGTGGCCGTGAGTGCAGCTGGCTGAATGTCTGTTCACTTGCTCCATCATTTCTACTTAATGTTGGGGCTCTGCTCACCCTTTCAGTCCCTATCAGCTATTACCTTGTTTCTTAGTGATGTCTTACATTCTGAGGTCATGACCTCTGGTTTGACAGTTTTTGCCCTGAACTCTGACCTCTGACTCCCATCAGGGTGAAGGCAAATGACCATGATTTCACTCTGAATTTTAAGGGGGTTGTGGACAGAGACTTGTCTTTATCAGCTGTGCCTGCTTCATACTAGAGGGCTGTGGAGGCTGTGCCTGGTGGACTTGCAGGTTCATTTTCAACTGGAATTACTTAGGCTGAGGCCATTCTTAAGATATGGCCATCCTTACAGCCAGCCTTTATCACAGCTTGGACCCCTAAAGACACCTTGATTAGGACCTGCTGCCAGGTGATATAGCACATTGGGGGCACAGGCCACACCTTAGGCATTAACCCCAAAGCACATCAGGAGGAAGAAAAGTACGTTTGACTTTTTCATTCCTATCAACTGACGGTGGATCCTGCCTCACTTGGAGACTCCCATGTTGGTTGGGGAATTCCTTGACACAGGAAGGGCTTTCATTCAGAGGCCAACTAAACTACACCTCAGCTACAAACAAAAACTAACACATATTACCTATCTCTATATGTGTGTATGCACTAACTTATTCTATTACCCCTGAAGAGTCCTGCTGGCCTCCCTCACCAGAGTTCCTGAGAGTCAGAGAAGGGGAATGTGATGGAGATGTAGAGACTGCTCTGTAGCTCTGGCTTTGGGTCTTACCTGTCGGGCTGGGACAGCCCACCCATTGCTTTATTTGGTGAATCATATTCTATGGAAAAGCCTTTGTGTATCCCCCATAGAAAAATAAAAACTCACACTCACTCTCTCCTTCCAGTGTGGAAGCAGCACTCTTAAGATCTCAGAGCTGGCCCACACTAGCATTTCAAATTTTTTTCTGTGCTGTGTGGTTTCTTGGTGTATCTCTCAGCCAGCTTTCTGCAGGAAGGGAACACAGCATATCTTGCCAGTGCAGGCCACCGGCGAGAGTACAGGTTCTTGAAGGTGTTGGATCTAATGGGAAGTCAGCCCTTTTTATATTTTATTTTGAGACAAGGTCTCACTAAGTTGTTTAGGGCCTTGCTAAGTTGCTGAGGATAGCTTTCAATTTGCAATCCTCCTGCCTCAGTTTCCTGATGGATTCCATGTATACAGCAGTGTGCCTGGCTTACATAACAGGGATAGTTAGACTTTCAAATAACTAATAGGAAAGTTAAGAAGAAAATGGTGACTGTTAAGTAAGAGGTTAAGGAATGCACGAAACCAGGAGAAGGTAACCAAGGCAACCAAAGCACAAGTTACAGAAAAAAGACGGAATCCAGAGTTCTGGAATCAGAGAAGAGGAAGGTTCTGTTCAGGTTAAAACGCTCTTTGGTAACTATAAAAATTTTCCAAATCCCAGAGGAAGCCCAAAGGAAAAACCAAAAGTGACAGCATGTTCACAAAGGACAAAGAAGGAAATGCAAACTTATCCCAGAAGAAAACACCAACCCACAGAAACAGACTAGAGAGTAGGGAGGAAAAGAGAGAAAAAGAACTAAAGAGAAATTTGAAAAAGAAACTAAAAACAAACAAGACCAGTCAGAAATAATTCTGTATCTTTCAATAAAAAACCTTGAATTTAAAGGGAATAAACTCCCCAATTACAAGCTGTAAAGTGACTGAATAGATTTTCTTTTTCAATGGACTCAGTCACCTGCTGTCTACAAGAAAGTCACTTCACCTCAGGACACACATAGAGTGACAGTGAAGGGATGGAAAAGATATTCCACATGAAGGAACAAACCTAGAGCAGGAATGGCTAGACTCCTGTCAGATAAAATAGACTAGAAATTAAAACACAATAAAAAGAGACAAGGGGATCACACAATGATCAAGGGTCAATTCAGCAACATGAGACAGCAATTGTAACATACAGGTACCTGACACCCGGGTACTGTGCTGAAAGGGAATTTTTTTGCTGAAAGGGAATTTGGATACCTTCAAGGGGAACTACTAGTTTAACTGAGGACAGACTACCTAGGTGGATGACAGGCAAGAGACCCAGAGGCTCTGATCAATTTGCAGCATGGACACCTCCTGCAGGCACTGGGAGTGGGATAATGGGGCCTGTCGTATGCACAGATGCCCTTGCCCAGCACATCCAGAGACTGGGACCTGAGGTTTCTGGGTCTACATGGAGACCCAAGAGGAAGGGGCAGTGTTAAATATCTGGGTGGCACTGAAGAAGAGGTTTTCCCCTGAGAAGAGGTTTTCTTGCAATGGCTCATGTTCAGTGCCTACGTAGAATGTTCCAGGCCACACATCATGACCAGATTTCAGTTTGATCCCTTGACTTCCTGGAGCTGAACCTCATTGTTCACCAAGTACCCAGTTCCGTCTTTCTTTATCAGCACCTGTAGAATCCCAAGGTTTCATTAGAAAGCCAGGTAAATCCATCACAGAGGACATCAGAAGACTAACCCTGAGATTCTGTTCATTTCTGACTATTTATGGACCAGCCATGAAACACAATAGCTTCTTCCTGTGCCCATCAAGCCTGAATCCCATTCTAGAAATCCAGGTCCCTATGTATGTCTCTATAAAGACACATGTCCTGAAGGTCCTATCCTCGGGGGGCTTCCCTCCATTGGAGGGAAGCCCCCTGCTGCACCTTCCTTTCCCCATCAACACTTCAGGCAGTGTCTGAAATGATGGGCTCTGAGTTCCCTCTTAGGTGACGTAACATCCTGGTTATACCTCCAATTGCCTAGAAGTATGCTTTTGAAACACACCCAACTAGGCAGCTGTTGGACACGAGCAGTGAATGAGGCCTTCTTTATACATGAACTTGTAGCCACAATGACGACAGGGAACACTACAGAACACAAGGACTTTTGGCTGCCTAAAATCCCTCACTATTGCTGTGAGCTCAGCACAGAGTTGGGAACATCTCCCTGGGTGGATGGCACCCCAGGCATCATAGCTCTCCAGAGGGGCAGGGTACAGTTCTATGCTCAACTGGCTCAGCCTGGCAGTGTGAAGCAGCAGGTCCCTCCGGGCTGACATGGAGATGCGGTTTCCATGGAAGCTCAAAACCCTGAGCTGGGAGCAGCGGCTCAGGACAGGAAGCAGGGCCTGGAGCTGGGAGTCCCACAAGCTTCCAAGTCCAGGCTCTTCAGGGTGGCTGCAACAGTCTCCAGCAGAATTTTGAGGGGCTCTGAACTGAAATTGGTCAGTTTGATGCCCCTCAGATCCAGGTGGCTGAGATGTCTGGGTTTGGACATCGGGAAAGAGAATTCCAGTCAGAATCTGACAGCGGGCAGTTGTATTGAGAGGGTCTCCAGAGGGGTCTTCAGGGGGGTCTTCAGGTGCCTAAGGAGAAACAAGGCAGTTAGTTCTGAGGAGCAATGTCAAGGTGGGAAAAGACAAATTGGCCCAAACCCAAAGTCACCCTGGTCATCTGACAATGGTCCACACTTAGGATGCTGCCTTTTGCAGAATCTGGTCATTCACATCACCTCATGTCAGGGTGAGCCTTTCACCACATCTCCTGTGAACAGATGAGTCCACATCTCTGTGTCCCCTCCTCACTGCCAAGCAGAAAGTCACAGGTCTGGCCACAGGAGTTTATGGGGAGTCATGTACGAAGGTCAAATTCAGGCAGGATGTAACAAAATCCATGGGGGTTAACCCTCTGAGAGGCTCACACCCTATATCCTCAGCAAGACTTCCACCCCTGCTCCTCACCCTCACACCAGGATCACTACCTGGAGCTCAGAACAGCCTTCTCCAGGTGGGTATTAGAGGCAGGTCCTCTGTTCCCAGCTGGGGAGCACAGAGCTTCCCTGTTGACAGGTGTCCGTGTGGGGCTTCCCTCCTTCCAAGCCCTCTTCTCTACCCTGCTTTCCACCACCTTCAATGGACTGGCCTCCCACAAAGGGAACATCAATCCCATCCCTAGCTCCTGTCCCTCCCAACTGGATTCCCAGCATGGTGACACTTCCCAGACCATGGACCCTGTTAGGACTCTGCTCTGACACAGGTTATGCGATCTAGCTTCAGGATCCAAGAGGAACAAAAGGATGGGTTATTTACATTCCAGTGTCTTATTAACCATGAGAGTATCAGTGGTTGGGAGGTGCAAATTTCCTGTAACTGGTCTGCAGAGGGTGCTCACCCCCCTTATTCACCTCAGCACCTGCTCCAGGTGGCCCTCTAGGAGGAGGACAGCATCCACATAGAACTTCCGCAGGTAGTCCATCCTGAGGAACTGCGAGGTGAGCTTCGAGAGCAGCCTCTCCTGCTCCTCTTGGGAGGTGTAGGCAGGCACATAGACCTGGGAGACAAGAAGCTTCCTCAGGTTCCTCATCTGGCCCAAGAATGGAGCACAAGCGGCCAAGGTGGAGGCTGCCCAGGTGCAGTGCACTTCCACCTTCTGGACACAGTCCAGCTGCAACAGTCTCAGGACCTTCCTGGTGTGGCTGGTGGGTTTCCATAAGATCTTCAGCCTCTGGCAACACAGGTGTACCACGTCCCTTCTCTGTGTGACCCACAGGAACAAGGGGGCCTGGAATTCATCCAGGGATCTTTCTGTGAGGCACAAGTCTATGAATATCTTGAAGGGCAGCTTAGCTGCCATTGCTGGACCAAGTTTAAATGTTTGATTCTTCTTAATGTCCTCTGGTGAGCAGGCATCGACCACGGTTCCAGACCACGTCCTCCAGAAGTTCCGTGGAACCCTCCGCAAATCCAGCACCTGCAGTTCCCACCTCTTGCAGGGACCACAGCAGAGTCTCAGCCCTGAGGCCCCTTCCTTCACCTCTCAGCTGCTGCCCCCAGCTCCACTTCTTCCTTCTGTCTCACTTTTCTCCACCCACTTCCCTCCAATCCAGCCTGGTGCCCCACTTGTACAGTCTGAGGCAGGGGCAGGTACAGCCTCATTAATGGGTCAGCACAGCTGCCACAAGCACCTCCACATCTGGAAGCCTTTCCCAGATGGGGCTCAGCATGGCCAAGGCCTCTCCACCCCTCCTTGTTGGCAGCACAGGAAGCCTGTGGAGCACACTTCAGTACCCACTCTCCCTGCCTATACCCATCCCTTCCCTGGCACTGAGGGTGCTCCCTTCCAGGCCACCTGGGTCCCCCTCACCTGGGGCGATCCTGCTGGGCAAGCAGCATGTCCAGCCCATCAAGGGTCACTCGGAGCATCTCAGGCTGTGGCTTCTGAATCAGGGCCTCCAGGGGCAGGCAGGTGAAGGGCCAGGCCTGCACCATTTTCTTCAGGACCTCAGTGTGTCCCCTGCTGAAGGCCTTCACAAAGAGTGGTGGGAAGAGCTCTATGTGCAGGTCCTCCAGATCCAGGATGGCCCTGAACTTGTCACTCATCAGGCTGCTCTCTGCCAGCTCCAGCAGCATGGGTGGGGACTGGATGCTCATCCTGGGGAGTCTGAAAGAAGAAGGATAGAGGAAAATGGTCCAGGGGAAAAAAACCACTATCCCATTCATTTGCCAGCCACTGGGAAGGGAGTACTGGGGAGTCTATAAGCACACCTCACCCTTATGGGGGAAAGCTTTTGATTATTATTTTGTCTTTCTCAAAGTGGAATTGGACTGTCATGTGACCTTAACAGTAGGCTCCTAGATTCAACAACTACATGGCTGGGAATGGACTTGCCCTCATATGGGTGATGTTAGTTTTAATTAAAAAAAATGAGCAATTATAAAGCATGTGCCCATACTTGGAAATTACAACAGAGTCTCTTGGATATCTGTTACACATGTGAGATTCTGCCACCTTAGGCGGAGTTGAAGAGAACAAACAGATCAGAACAGAGTCTGTGAACTGGTCCATGAGATAGTTTGAAGCTTTTGATTTAATTTGTTTAAACAAATTATAAAAGTACTAAATCACATAGGCCATAGAGTATACTCTTTTAGGGAGCAGATATTGGCGACTTAGTTTAGGACACTCCACCACTGAGCCAAGTCCCTAACCCTATTTTGTATTTTAGTTGGAGAGGGTCTTACTGATTTGTGTAGCACTTTGTGTTGCTGAGGCTGGCTTTGAACTCTAGTCCTCCTGCCTCCTCATTCTCTTGAGTTGGCCGGATTATAGGTGTGTGCCTCCACACCCGACAAAAGAGTATAATTTGTAGGCACACAATATAAATATTTCCATCATTAGAAAATAGAATTCCAATCAATTACAATGAAATAGGAATCCAATATCCTTGGTGAAGAAAGTGGCTGGGCCTGGAACTGGGCTTGATCCTTAGCAGCACATAAAAATTAATAATGGTGACCTGGGGATATGCCTCTGTTATTAGAGTGCTTACCTCACATGTACAAGGCCCTCGGTTCAATCACCATACCACCAAATTAATTAATTAATTAATTATATTGTCCATATAAACCTTAAAAAACAAAAATTAATCAAATGAATAAAAGTTAGGCGTGCAAGTGTGCACATTTAATCCCAGGGGCTCTGGAGATTGACAGAGGAGGATCAAGGGATCAAAGCCATCCTCAGAAAGAGCAGGCAACTCAGTGAGACTCTGTCCCTAAATAAAGTACCAAACAGGGCTGGGGATGTAGCTCAGTCGTTGAGTGCTCCTGAGTTCAATACCGGGTACCAAAAAAAAAAAAAAAGAAGAGAGAGAGAAAATTGAAAGTGACATAAACCAAAATGGAAATTCTAATATTAAGCATAAAGGCAAAACCACACTGAGAGGCAAAATCAAAGTCCTACGTTTGTTCATGAGAAAAGACAGGAACAAAATTGTACCTGAATCCGCACAGATGAGGAGGAAATGTGCTGGTCCTTAGGCCAGTGAGGAAATTAGGGGATCTAGCCAGGTGTGCAGGTGCTCTGAGCTTCAGCAGGCCAGGATGTGTCTTCTTGGGCTACAAGACTCTTGTGCTTCTCTTCTGGCTCTGCAGAAGCTTTTATGGACCTCTCTGACCACGCCCCCACCTCCATCTGATTGATGAGCATCCAATCAGAAAGCAGTATGGGATCACCTTCCCCAATCTCCACCCACTTAATTCTATTGGGATTTTCTTCCTCGAGATGAGTTCATTGAATCCAATGCTCATGCAGGAGCTCAGAGTCAGGGAGATGTGAGAGTCAGGGAGGTCTCCGTCCTTGCACTCCCCACCATGGACTCAATTTTGTCCATATGTGACCCTCCTGTTTCTAGTGTCAGACAGAAAAGTACTTAATCCCTAACGTAAGAAGAACACAAGCAAAGGAAAATTGCAAGAGTCTGAGTAAAATAAAATTCTAAAATTGAGGAAAGAGAGACAGAAAGAGATGGAATGCTTGGATGAGCCATGTAAGGGGAGCACTTCCAGGGAACATGCAGAAGGAATGGTTTGATGGGTGGCATTTAGAGAATCCATTTCTGTTTCTTTGGTCTATCTTTATGGTGTTGTGACTAAAAGACCCAACCACAACAACTGAAGAGGAGGAAAATTTATTTGGGTGGCTTGGTTTCAGCAGCCTCAATCCAGAGACAGCACCTCCAAGGTGAGACTGAACATCATGGCAGAAGCGTGTGACAGAGGGAAGAGGCTCACATTACCAGAAAGCAGAGCGAGAGAGACATGGCCTCTTGCAGATACAAACTCTTCACCCATATTCACACCCCAAAGATCAGCTTCCTCCAGCCACACTCCACCTGCCCCCATTATCCCCCAGTGAATCCCACCAGGGGTTAATTCACTGGCTAGGTTAAGGCTATAAACCAATCATTTCTCCTCCAAAAACATTGTCACATGAGCTGTTGGCAGACACAGCATCTAAACCATGATGGTCTTTTGGGGAATCTTGTTGGGAAATATCCCTGCTCACATCACATAATCATTTAATTGGATACTTACAATTGGCTAAGGTTACATTTGGTTTCTGTTTCACATAAGAACTTACCACAATGAAACACATTTAACTTCATGTGTGTGTGCAGCTATATAGGATTAAGGCTATCCAACACCTTTCTCTGGATTTTATGCTCTACAAATTTGAAATTTACTCTCTGATTTAATTTTAAGTTTCTCTGGAATTTGTCTGTGTGTCACCAGCTGAGAGTGACTTCATATCACAGCCCTGGCTTCTCTTATTACTCCTGATTTGGTGCACAAGGCAGGTCAAAATTACAGTCAACCTAAGTCACACCAGACAGTGGCTCTCCATAAAACAAGTGTAGTCAGACATAATAGGGCAGGAATATAGGACACCTAAAGAAAGATGAATCAGAGCCCCCATTCAGAAGGCAAAGGGAGACAGGGTGTCAAAGGCAGCTTTGAATCAATTATCACTGGCTCCATAATAACTTGGGTGACCTCTGTTCATGGACCACAGGTGGCTACGGTGTCCTCCTACACTTTGGGGGGTGAGGGTTTGGGTGGAATTTATGCACAGCTGAGGTTGAAGCTGACTGGTTTGTGATAGTTCCTGCCATCAGGCAGGGCTGCCCAGGGACCCTCCCTTCACAGCACCCTGCTTTCCCTTCATCAGGATTTGACACAGTTCCTACCTGTTGATTTGAGCACCATTATGTTTTCCCCTTGGGATGAAGGTTTTTTCTCTGGATGCCTCACATAATGGTTAGGGTTTGATTCTCTCTCAGTGCCAGGATGGACTTTTCCTGGTTGGTCCATCTCCCATTGGAACGAATTAGTAGATGACTAGGAATCAATGTTGAAACTCATTGAGCCACATTTGAACAAGGTGGGTTTGGAGGGAGTGGCTCTCAGTGTCCCTCCACCAGGAAGTCACTGTTAAATTCAATTTTGCCTGTTCATTAGGCCTTGGCTATCTCAGCTCCAAGCTCTGGCCTTTACTATTCTAGGAAGAGTTAGACTTTTGCAGAAATTTTATGAGTACAGGTGTTCATTTTAAAAAAACATTAGGTCCTGAATTTATTTATTTTTATTTTTTGTTTTTTTTTTTGCATTGGGATTGAACCCAGGAGAGCTTTACCACTGAGCTACATCCTCAGCTTTTTTCATTTTTATTAATTAATTACTTAGTTAAATTATTCATGTATTCAGTTTGGGTACCAAGGTTTGAACCCAGGGGAACTACACCACTGAGCTACATTCCCAGCCCATATTTTAAAAAATTTTTTATTATGAGACAGATTCTCACTAAATTACTGAGACAGGCCTTGAATTTGAGATCCTTCTGCCTTAGCCTACTAAGTAGATGGTGTTATGGGGAGTCCCTCCAGAAAGTACTCAGCCTGAATTTCAAATCAAAAGAGAGCTTTACTTACCTGACTAGGGACTGTCACCCACCACAGAGACTCAAGCTCTGTGAGAGGACAGCAGCTTCCTGGTCCATCCAAAAACAATATAAGCACAAAATCCACAACTCAGTGACTTGCTTATCGTCATATAAGCTACCAATCATAGAAATTAAAACATGAATAAGTGGGGCCTCTGGGCTCTAGGCAGGACCAGAATTTTCCAGTCAGCAAGCCAGCACATTAGTTTTGCAGTTCAGTTGAGCAAGGTCCTGGGTTCAAGTAGGTACTAGATTGTCACATCGTGAATTTGGGTGGGGGTCAACAGGGTGAGAATGTACTTCAAAGTCATGTAGACCTACAATAGCATTCAAACCCAGGATGTAGCTCTCCACGACCACCACTGCATCCTGAGTAGGGTACAATTTGTGGGGTACAAAGTACAGAACGGCAATTATTTTAAAGTAAGAAAACAACATTCATTTCAGTTTCTCAGAAATAGCTCTTGTAACAGTTGTTCATAGGAGGCAGCAAAATGGAGTCTCAGGCCTACCTATGACAGTTCTTGCTTTATAATTGTCTTATCTCACTTTTCAAAATTTTATATCCATAAGCTATTTTTTTTAATTAATCTGACACACTTATTGATTATATTTATCTGTTCATAACATAGCAGATGGGATTACAAGTGTTCACCATCACACCTTTTTTAAATTACAATTTTGAAAAGGTAGAGCATTTGCCTAGCATGCATAAGGCCCTGGGTTTGATCCCTAGCAAGAATAAATAAAGAAATGGATAAATAAATACATAGATAGACAGATGAGAGACCTCTGTTCAAGTAAACTTGTTAGAGGTTTTTTCTTCTTAATCAATTAATCTTATTTTAGTTATGTTCAGGGAAAAAAATCCAAATGATAACTCTTGATGATAAATATTTAGAATAGTCATGGTTAAAAATCTGTTGGGAATTTACTATAACCAGCTATTAACCAGGTGATTTGATTGGCATATATTTTAATATAGTGTTCAGAATTATGTCTGAAAACATATGAGATTTTTTTATGAATTTTTGCCATTTTAAAGCAAATATTAATAAAATATACAAATTAATACAACTTGAAAAAGTTATGTCATATTTGCCAAGTCTTCCCATCATATCAAATTAGGATAATTGCCTTAACGTCTCTCTTCTAGAAATCCCTTAAGCAACTATGGAGTTCTCTGGAACATCCTAATGTTAGTTCAAGGTCAAATTACAATGTAGACTTTGATCATAGAGAAGTTAGTCAACAATCTCAAAAGTTTTAAAGCACTTAATGACACCTGGAGTCCTAGATCATTATAAAAGATAAGTCATTTAACCAGAGTGCTGAAAGATATTTAAAGCGAAATACAGAACGTTATGTCCTATGAAATAATACTTCAATATTTAACACAGATGACTCAGTTTTCCCTTTCCCAAGTAATCAGAGAATTTGATAAAACCAATTTGAACCCTATAAACTTACTCTCCCCTCCTCCAGTACTGAGCATTGAACCAGGGGCACTCTACCACTAAGCTACCTGCCCAGTTCTCTTTGTTTTATTTTGAAAAAGGCTTACCAAATGGCCAAGTCTGGCCTGAATCTTGCCATCCTCCTGCCTCAGGCTCCTGAGAATCTGGAATTACAGGCATGGACCACCTCACCTGGCCTAAAATGTACTTCTTAAAGGGAAGCTGTTTGAGAGATGTTCACCTGGAACATTCCATGAGGAAGCCATTACTGTTTTTAATTGTCTTTGGAATCATTTGCCCACCAGTTTAAAAATGTGCTTGAGAAGGAAACATGATAGACTCTGCTGCAGTGCAGAAGAAAGGCTCTCCTGGAGTTTCTTGGAATTTGCAGATCCCATTCTGTGTTTTATCAATCTCTTGAAAGCCAATGATAAAAATCCTATAATATTATTTGGAAAGATAGGAGTTTAGAAGCAAATTTTTGGTAATGCTGTGGTTTTGCAGAGTCCTCCTGGAAGTCTATTATCAAACTATCAAGCTCAAGGACCTTCTCCTGCATGGTCCCCTACCCTCCACTTTTGTGAGGATTTTGTACAAATAGTTTCATTTTGATCCTGAAATCTTTCACAGTAGCATCATCAGCTGAAACACTTTGGCCACTGAATATTCTAAGCCATTACATGGTCAGTATTGGCTCCCTTGAGTTGTCTGAAGCTGATGGCAATCACTTGGCATGCAGGAGGCTGCTGGACCGTGTGTGTGTGTGTGGGGGGGGTGTGGGTGTGGGTGTGTGTGTGTGTGGGTGTAGAACCAGAGATTATGTACCTGGGGCACTTTACTACTGAGCTATATCCCCAAAACTTTTTATATTTTTATTTGAGACAGGGTCTGACTATGTTGCCCAGGCTGGCTTGGAATCTCCAATCCTCCTGCCTCGGCCTCCTGAGTTACTGGGATTGTAAGTGTGCACCTCGGTACCTGGACATAGAGCATTTAAACCCTCAAGAGATTACATTGCACTGGGGAACAAGTGCCATAACTAAAAGGAGAATAATAGCCTCAGACTCAAAATTCCTCTGGATGAATGTTATACCAATATGGAGACCCTCAAATAACTCTCAGACCACACATTGCCATTCCAATTAAGCCTTTATTGCTGGTCAGCAGCAGACACTCTACTCTCTAAAAGCGAGATGGTCAGAGTAGCACACCACCTTCAGTGATGCCTCATATTTAAGCCAAAACACCACAAAAGGGAGATTTGGGGGTCTAGCCAATGTAAAAAAGCACATTGAATATGAAAAGAAGAGCAGTGTACTACAATTTTATTGTTGATGTTTTTATATTAACCAAGTTTTAGACTCTGTAATGTGGAACAATACTCTAAAATAACAGTTGCTGTTTCACCAGAGATGTCCAAACCTTCATTTGTCCAGTTAGTTGCTCTAGAGAATAAAACTTAACAGACACAATGTAATTAATATTTTAAGAAGTGTTTGTCATTTTAATATGTAAATCAAACTTTGATTTATATCAGCACATTAATATTTGCTCTTAGGGAATAACCTTGAGTACTTTTAACCATTTGTGTTACATATATAAACAACTTAGTTATAAAGAAACATTTTAATATTTAACCATTATTTATAGATGTTTATATTCCTTACTTAGACCCTATTGTTTACTTAGATGAATTATAATTATATTTTACCACACAAAGACTTTCTTACCTGGAAACATGTTTTTTACTAAATATATTTTTATATTTAGAACCTTTTAATAATTTTTAATCCATGGATTCTTCTTTTTGTTTATACCTTAAAATAACCTTTATCAATTTCTGAATTTAGATAAATTAATTCATTTTAATAAGAGGAAATATATTTACAGTACTCTAATTGAAATGCAGTTGAAACCTCTTGACATTTTGTATACAGAATTATACCCACTGGGGACTTTTAACTTTTAGTAACCTTGTTTTTGTGATGATGTAAAGTAATTTTAAATTTTTAAATTTACCAATACATGAAATAACCAACAGTTATTAAATATTTTACCTTATGGAATTTAAGAAGTTAAGATTACTTGATATTATATTTAACAGTTGACATTTAAACTTTGTAAACAAATCGGATGTCTCTAACAAGCACATCCATGATTAATTTCATATATGTCAGATCTAATTTACATTTTTTTAAAAAGATATAAGACAAATGCATTGAATAGCATTTGTAATTTTTTCCCATTGAAGAAAAATCCTAGAGACAATGGATATTAGACACTTTATAGACACTAACATTTTATTAACAACTGTTTGACCACCTAGAAACAAATCTGTGCATTGTAACTTTAAAGACATTTTTATTTTTATTTATTTACCCAATTTCAATTGAATCTTTTAAATAATATGAGCAAAAGATATTAATATCCATTTTTAAAATTTTAATTTATGAGATCATATGTCAATTTTTAGTACCAAATATATGTAGACACTGAGAAACTGATGTGACTCCATTTTTGAAAATAAATAACAGCAGCTTCTACCTCAAGGCCTATCCAAGGAAGAGGGCATGACCCTTGTCCTTGGAAAAACCCACAGAGCACTCCTAGGAACATACTCATCTGCTGAGTTGTTTATCTAAAATTAACAGGAGAGATCTGAGGCACCAGGTGTCCTTACTCAGTTAGGCTAGGTGAGGACCCATAGCAACCCCCTAGAAACCATCCATCAGTATTTTCCCAGACAGGGAAAATACTCAGGATGCCAGATGACCCCCCAGTAGTTTATGGTGGTTGATAACATGTTGGGAAACTATGTAGTTCAGCACATACACCCCTCATGGCTTAAAACAATCAGTTCAAAGGAATCCTGCAAACCCACCTTTCTGTTCAAATGTGGCTCAATGGGCTTCAACAAATATTCCTACTTGTCCTTTAATTCCCTCTAGTGGGGACAGAACCAAGGAGGACAAGTCCAACGTGGCACTGAGATCCAATCAATCCACAGGAAAGAATGGTTGATCCCTGATGCTTCAGGAGAAAAGATCTTCATCAGAACTGGGATATATAAATGGTGTCCAAATCAACAGGCAGTAACTTGTGTCAAATCCTGATGAAGGGGAGCCAGAGGGCCATGAGGGGAAGGTCCCTGGGCAGCACTGGCTGGCAGCAGGAACTATCACAAGTGAGTCAGCCAAAACCTCAGCTGTGCATAAAATCCACCCCAACCTGTACCCCCATGTTTTCTAGGAGGACACCTGGCCAGTCGCTGCCTGTTGTCCTTGAACTGAGGCCACCCTTGGTACTGAGTCTGTGGAGCCAGTGATAATTGATTCAAAGCTGCCTTTGACACCCTGTCTCCCTTTGCCTCCTGGATGGGGCTCTGACTCATCTTTCTCTGGGTGTCCTGCATTCCTGCCCTATTATGTCTGATTACACTTGTTCTTTGGAGAGCCACTGTCTGTTGTGACTCAGGTTGACAGTAACATCTAACTGCCTCCTGCACCAAGTCAAGGGTGGTAAGAGAAGGCAGGGCTGTGGAGTGAAGTCACCCTTTCAGCTGGCTACACACAGACAAATGGCAGAGAAATTTAGAATTCAGTTGAGAGACTAGATTTCAATTGTTGTGGAGCCTAAAAAGCAATGAGGTCTTTGAAATAGCCTTAGTCCTACTTCACTGCACACAAAGGAGATTAAATGTGGGTCATTTGTGGTAAGTCATTATGTGAAACAGAAACCAAAGATAACCTCAGCCAACTGTAAGTATCCAACTGTGATGTGAGAAGAAGTATTTTTCAACAAGATACCCAAGAAGACCATCACGGTTTAGATGCTGTCTCCCAACAGCTCACCTGTGAGACAATGGTTTTGGAGGAGACATGATTGGTTTATAGCCTTAACCTTGTCAGTAAGTTAATTCCCAATGGAATTAACTGAGTGACAACAAGGGGCAGGTGTGGTGTGGCTTGAGGAAGCTGATCATTGGTGGTGTGAATATGGTGTGTATATTTTGTATCTGGCTAGGGGCATCTCTCTCCCTCTCTGTTCTCTAATAATGTGAGCACCTTCCCTCTGCCACAATCTCCCACCATAATGGTCAGCCTCACCTTGAAGGTGAGGGCCCAAGGAATGGAATCTGCTGTGGTGCATTGCGACCTCTGAAACCATGAGTCCCCAGATAAACTTTTTCTCCTCTGTAGTTGTTGGGGTTGGGTATTGTAGTGACAGCGTACAAAAGCTGACTAACACAAAGACAGAACAACAAAGCAGAAATGCAATTCTGTAACTGCAGCCAATCAAACCATTCCTTCTACATCTTCCCTGTAAGTCCTCCCCTCACATGGCTTACCATCCAAGCACTCCCTCTCTTTCCGTCTCTCCTTCCTCAATTCCTGAATTACTTTATACTCAGGCTCTTCAAATTTTCCTTTGCCTGTGAACTTCTCACAGCCTAAAGAGCCCTGGAAACTGCCTAGAGCAAAGGCTTCCTGGGAGATGTGCCCTCAGGTCCCTGATTCTGCAGGAAGAGTCTCCAGTGGGTGGCCTCCCTGATGTCAGGAACACCTGCTGTCCAACCCTGTGTCTTTCTCTCCCATTCCCAAGTTGCCCACAGTTTCCACCCTGGGTGGGTTTCAGACTTTTCCAAGTCTGATGGGGCACTATGGCCCATGCCTGTAATCACAGCAACTCTTGAGATTGAGGCATGAGGATGGCAAATTTGAGGCCAGCCTCAGCAACTTAGTGAGGACCCAAGCATTTTAGTGAGACCCTATCTCCAAATAAAAGCAAAAAACAAAAAGGGCAGGGGATGTGATTCGGTGGTAGAGCACCAATGGGTTCAATCCCAGTACAGACAGTCAAACAGGAGAAGTCTTGTCCTAAGTCTAGAAGACTGATTCCACCCTCCTTGTCTGCTCTTCCTCTCTGAGTGTGCCCAGATTTGCTGCAAGGTAACTCGAAACTTGTGTGACTGTAGTAAACATGGTTTCCATTCTGTGGTCTTCGTGGATGACAATACTGTCTTCAAAAAGCTGTTTTTACTATGGAATTTTTGGAAAAAAAAACTTTCAAATAATTTTGATATGGCCAAAGACCCCTATGAAAGATACTTTCAGGTATTTTTTTTTTTCTTAGGGATTCAGTGCTTTTCTGTCTCACAGGAGAAACAGGAGGGTCACATATGGACAAAATTGAGTCCATGGTTAGAGTGCATGGAGGGACGCTTCCCTGACTCTCACACTCTCCCTGATTCTGTGCTCCGCATGAGCATCTGACTTAATCAATCAATCTGGAGGAAGAAAATCCAATCAGGATTAAATGGGTGGAGACTGGAGAACCTGATCAGATACTGCTTTCTGATTGGATGCCAGTCGATCAGATGGAGGTGGGGGCGTGGTCAGAGAGGTCCATAAAATCTTCTGTGGAGCCAGAAGAGAAACACAAGAGTCCTGGAGCCCAAGGAGAACAAGCCTGGCCTGCTGAGGCTCCGAGAACCCTGCACACCTGGACAGATCCCGTAAGTCCCTCACCGCCCTGAGCACCACTCGGGGGTGGTATGGTGATTGAACCAGGGCCTTGTGCATGGGAGGCAAGCACTCTATCAACAGAGGTATGTCCCCAGCCCATCATTTAATAATTTTTATGTGCTGCTGGGGATCAAGCCCGGTGCCTCACATGTCCTAGGAAAGTGCTCTTCCACTGAGCTCCAGGCAAAGCCAATTTAAAATTACTTAACCAAGGAAGTGGATTGCAATCCTATTTCATTCTAATTGATTGGAATTCTATTTTCTGATAATAAAAATGTTTACTTTGTGTGCCCTTAAAATTATACTGTTTTGCTGGGTGTGGTGGCACCCACCTGTAATCCCAACACCTCCAGAGTTTGAGGAGGCCAGAGAATTAGAGTTCAAAGCCAGCCACAGCAGCACGAGGTAATAACAAATCAGTGAGGCCTTGTCTCCAACTAAAATGCAATATGGCTGTGGGCAGTGATTTACTGGTTGAGTGTCCTGAATTCAATCGCCAATATCGTCTCATACCCAAATTATACTTTATAGCTTATTTAGTTTTCTAATTTTATAGTTTGTTTAAAAAAACTAAACAAAAAGCTTCAAACTACCTCATACAACAGTTCACAGACTCTGTTCTGATCTGTTTGTTCTCTTCAATCCCCCCTAAGGTGGCAGAATCTCACATGTGTAACAGACATCCTTGAGACCCTCTTGTAATTTCCAAGTGTTTTATAATATGGGCACATGCTTTATAATTGCTTATTTAACTTTTTGAAATTAAAAATAACATCACCCATGTGAGGGAAACTCTTTCTGAGCCACAATAGTTATTGAAACAGAGGATCCTACTGCATTAAGTCACATGACACTCCCATTTTCATTTTATAAGGACAAAATAATAAGCAAAGCTTTCCCCCATTAAGGTTGGGGTGAGTTTTAGACTCCCCAGTACCCCCCTTCCCAGTGGCTGGCAATGGATGGGATAGTGGCCTTTTCCCTGGACCATTTTTCAGGATCCTTCTTCTTTCAGATTCCCCAGGATGAGCATCCAGTCCCCACCCACGCTGCTGGAGCTAGCAGGGCGCAGCCTCCTGAAGGACAAGTCCAGGGCCATCCTGGATTTAGAGGACCTGCCCATAGAGTTCTTCCCACCACTCTTTGTGGAGGCCTTCAGCAGGGGACACACTGAGGTCCTGAAGAAAATGGTGCAGGCCTGGCCCTTCACCTGCCTGCCCCTGGGGGCCCTCATGAGGCAGCCACAGCTGCAGATGATCCGAGTGGTACTGGATGGGCTGGACATGCTGTTTGCCCAGCAGGATCGCCCCAGGTGAGGGGGACCCAGGTGGCCTGGAAGGGAGCACCCTCCATGCCAGGGAGGGGGTGGGTATAGGCAGGAGAGTGGGTACTGAAGTGTGCTCCACAGGCTTCCTGTGCTGCCAGCAAGGAGGGGTGGAGAGGCCTTGGCCATGCTGAGCCCCATCTGGGAAAGGCTTCCAGTTGTGGAGGTGCTTGTGGCAGCTGTGGTGACCCATTAATGAGGCTGTACCTGCCCCTGCCTCAGACTGTACAAGTGGGGCACCAGGCTGGATTGGAGGGAAGTGGGTGGAGAAAAGTGAGAAGAAGGAAGAGGTGGAGCAGGGAGCAGTAGCTGAGAGGGGAAGGAAGGGGCCTCAGGGCTGAGACTCTGCTGTCCTCCCTGCAGGAGGTGGAAACTGCAGGTGCTGGATTTGCGGAGGGTTCCACGGAACTTCTGGAGGACGTGGTCTGGAACCGTGGTTGATGCCTGCTCCCCAGAGGACATTAAGAAGAATCAAGCATTGAAACTTGGTCCAGCAATGGCAGCTAAGCCACCCTTGAAGATATTCATAGACTTGTGCCTCACAGAAGGGCCCATGGATGTATTCCTGACTCTTTTGTTCCTGTGGGTCACACACAGAATTGACGGGCTGCAACTGTGTTGCAATAGGCTGAAGATCTTTGGGAAACCCACCAGCCACACCAGGAAGGTCCTGAGACTGTTGCAGCTGGACTCTGTCCAGAAGGTCGAAGTGCACTGCACCTGGGCACCCTCCACCTTGGCTGCTTATGCTCCTTTTTTGGGCCAGATGAGGAACTTGAGGAAGCTGCTTGTTTCCGAGGTCCACATGCCTGCCCACACCTCCCCAGAGGAGCAGGAGCAGCTGCTCGCCAAGCTCATCTCGCAGTACCTCAGGATGGACTGCCTGCGGAAGTTCTGTGTGGAGGCTGTCGTCCTCCTTGAGGGCCACCTGGAGCAGGTGCTGGGGTGAGTAAGGGGGGTGAGCATCCTCCACAGATCAGTTACAGGAAATCTGAAAGGGCACCTACTGTGTGCCAGCCACTGACACTCTCATGGTGAACAAGACATTGGAAGGTAAATAACACCTCATCTGTTCTTACTGTATCCTGAAGCTCCATCTTCTAACC
The DNA here is from genome assembly GCF_045843805.1 of Urocitellus parryii. Lineage (NCBI taxonomy): Eukaryota > Metazoa > Chordata > Mammalia > Rodentia > Sciuridae > Urocitellus > Urocitellus parryii. The sequence goes on along the minus strand of NC_135541.1, from coordinate 83,823,551 downwards.
TGTGTTAGAGCAAAGGGCTAAACCAGGGTCCATGATCTGGGAGGTGCCATGATGCTAGGAAACCAGCTGATGGGGACCGGATTTAGTGAGCTTGGTTGAGGTTCCTTTCCTGAGACGACTGTCTAGCAACAGAGGTGCAAAGCAGGGTAGAGTAGAGGGCAGTGAAGGAGGGGAAGTCCCTACACCTGTACCCCCAACAGGGAAGCTCAGTGCTCTCCAGCTGGTAGCAGAGAGACCCACCTCTAATGCTCATGTAAAGAAGGTTGTTCTGAGCTCCAGGTAGTGATTGTGCAGTCCAGGGTGAGGAGCAGGGATGGAGGCTTTGCTGCGGGTGGAAGGTGTGAACTCTGCGAAGATTAACCCCAGTAGGTTTTGTCACATCTTGCCTGGATTTGTCCTTCCTATGTGACTCCCCTTGACCTCCTCTGATCAGAGATGTGGCTTTCTGCTTGTTATTGAGGATTGGAGTCTAAGAGATGGTGGATCCACCTGGTCACAAAAGTGGTGGGAAAAGGCTCAGACTGAAATGCAGTGACCTGAAAGGGCAGATTCTGCAAAATTCCAACCATATTCAGATGGCCATGGAGACATTGGGTTTAGGCCAATTCATTTTCTCCCTCAGAACTAACTGCCTTGTTTCTCCGTAGGCACCTGAAGACCCCCCTGGAGGCCCTCTCAATAACCAACTGCCCGCTCTCAGACTCCGACTGGAATTATCTCTCCTGCTGCCCAAACACCAGCCAGCTCAGACACCTGGATCTGAGGTACATCACACTGACCAATTTCAGTCCGGTGCCCCTCCAAATTCTTCTGGAGACTGTTGCAGCCACCCTGAAGAGCCTGGACTTGGAAGCCTGTGAGATGACAGACTCCCAGCTCCAAGCCATCCTGCCTGCCCTGAGCCACTGCTCCAAGCTCAGGATCTTGTGCTTTTTCGGGAACCGCATCTCCATGTCAGTCTTGAGGGACCTGCTGCTTCACACTGCCAGACTGAGTCAGTTGAGCATAGAACTGTACCCTGCCCCTCTGGAGAGCTATGATGCCCAGGGTGCCATCCACCCAGGGAGATGTTCCCAACTCTGTGCTGAGCTCACAGCAATACTGAAGGCCTTTAGGCAGCCAAACGTCCTTATTTTTCGTACTGTCTCATGTCCTCAATGTGGCCACTTGTTCCTCTACAACCAGGGGCTCATTCACTGTTCCTGTCCAACAGCTGCCTAGATGGGTGTGCATAAAAAGCTGTTTTCTAGGCAATTGGGGGTATAACCATCATGTAGTATGATTGTGAAGGAAACTCAGAGCCCAGCATTTCAGACACTGCTTGAAATTTGGATTGGGAAAGAGAACTGAAGGAGGGGATATATTGGAAGGAACCCCTTGAAGATTGGACTCTCTGTATAGAGCCATATGTGTCTGTATAGCGTCATAACTAGGGACCTGGGTTTCTAGAATGGGACTTAGGCTTCATGCACATATGAAGAAGCTATTTTGTTTCATGGATGGTCCATAAATAAATAGTCAGAAATGAACGGAATCTCAAGGTTAGTCTTCTCATGTCCTCTGGGATGGATTTTCCTGGATTTCTAATTTAAACCTTGGGATTCTCCAGGTGCTTATGGAGAAAGATGGCCCTGGATTCTTGGTGATCAATGAGGTTCAGTCCCGGGAACTCAAGGTATCAAACTGAAATTTGGTCATTATTTGTGGTGGCTACTCTGTGGTTTAAGGCATACAGGTGCCCACAGCAGGCCTGGAACATTCTAAGTGGTCAGTGAAATTGGAAGAAAACCATTCCTCAGGGGACTTCAGTGCCATCTAGACACTCAGCACTGGCCACTCCTTGTGGGTCTCTGTGTAGAACCAGAAGCCTTAGGTCCTGGGCTTTGGCTGCACCAGCAACAGGCCAGAGCCTCTGTGCCTCACCAAACCTTGCCTGCCATTCTGCTGGGTAGTCTTTCCTCAATTAACCTAGCAATGTGTACCAATAAAGGTATCCAGATTACCTTTCAGCAAAATAGTAGAATCATTTATGTAGATGACACTTGCAAACATTCCTAACTCAAACTGAATAAATTACAACCTCCAGTGAGGTGGGGGCTGCTCATGACTGAGGGATCTTCCTCGAACACTTCCAGTCTCTCCCTACCCAGGGACACAAGATGGCCTCTTTAATCAGCAGATTGTGAGAGGATGAGTAAGGATAGGGTAGCTCTGGGGAAATGCGTGACCCTGACTTACTGCCTGGTGTGAGACCATGATCCCCCAAGTGACGGCTACTGCTGAGGGTTCACACTGGTGGGGTTGTGCAGTGACCTTAGCCTTAGCTGCCCATCTGAGGAGAAGGAAGTCACCCAATTTTTATTTGAAGTTTCTTAAAGTTGCCTGTGTGTGTGTTTTAATTTGAACCTGAAGTTTTCTCCACACATAGTGAATGGGAACCTAATTTGATGTGTAAGTGACTGCAGCTCCCTCTAGGAACAGGTAGCAGAGTCCCAGCCAAGCACAGCCAGCCCATCTGGCCCCCACACAGCGATCTTTGTGCTTCACCACTATTTATGGCACTTGCTTTCCTAGGGCTCTAAGTCTAGCTTGCACGTGACACAGGTGGAAAGTTCAACAGCATTCATTCTGCACTGCTGCTGGATTTAGGATCAAATAAAGGCAAGGAAGATCTTCAGTATGAGATTTGTCATCATTTGTTCTTTTAAGGATCTTCATGACCAAAAAGGGACTTGAAGATATTCTGGTGTGTCTAGACTCCTTGAATTGTGTAAGGATTGCCAGGTCCATATGTCCTCACACAGCTCTGGGGATAAAGCACCCAGATTCCTCTTTGAGCTCCTCATCTTTTGACTCTAGGTTCATGTGTGCTGTGAGAGAGCACATGACTGTAGGATGTCATGAAAAACAGGACCGGGTGTTTAAGGGTGGCTGTGTCAGAAGGAGACTGGGTTCCACTCCCTGGAGTGCTACTAAAAGGTGCACATTCCTTTGTGCATCTGCATCAAAAGAGTCTAGATCCCCTTCTGGAATACTGGCAAATTTCACCTGTACAATCTAGGAACCCAGAACCCATGCTTTTCTACAGAAATGAGTGAACTTCATAAAAATTAACTGACAGCCTGGGGACATAGCTCGGTGGTAGAGCACTTGCTTAGCATGTGGAAGGGCCTGGGTTCCATCCCCAGAACCACAAAAGTACGTGAACAAATAAATGAATAAATAAATCCAATATTGATATGACTCCAGAGGGAAGTTTTAATTTGAAGAAAATTGTCTATATGTGAGGAGTACTTGAAAAGAAAGAACGAGAACCCACATGAAAACAATCGATTGCATTCTTTAATTAGTATGCACAGGCATGTAAAATTGATGTCCTTAAACATTCTTTTCCAAAACAACAGAAAACCCAGCCTGGGGGTGAAGGGAAAGTGAAGAATGAGAGTCAGATAAGAAAGAAATGAAAGACAGAGACCAGGCAGAGATACACACGAGAGTTGATTTTTCACACTTGACAAGTAAAGGCCATCTCTCTATAGGAGAGGGGGCAGAACAGGCTTCAGTTCTGGGACTTTTATGGCAGAGGATCCGGAATCAGAGCTCAGTGGGTCCTCATGCAGATGGTTAAGATTTGGGTTGGTATGGAGGAGTGGTGAAACTTTCTCAGAAATGCCCTTGGGTGGGATATTGAAATGTTTTCCTTAATATACCACATGTCATTTAAGATGGGCATCCAGGTGCTAAGCAAGGACCTTATAGTGAGAACCTGATGTGACTCCATTTTTGAAATAACCAGCCTCTACCTCAGAGCAGGTCCTGTCCAAAGCAGGGGGGAGGGGATGATCCAGCATTTCTAGGTGCATAGCTACCCCTAACTGCAGTGACCAGATAGCCTTGACTCAGCAATTCAAGACCAAAGAATGCTTGAGACCTAATTTCAGACCATAGCAACAACCAATCAGAGTGAGACAGGGAACATATCTAAAATGCCAGGTGACCCTCCCAGTAGTTTTGGTGATTGATAGCATGTTAGCAAACCACGTAGTTTAGCGCATACACGCCTCACAGCTTAAACCAATCAGTTCAAATGTACCCACCTCTTGATCTAACCAATCACCCTTACCCAACTTGTTCCCACCAGAGAATGTGCAAATCAATCTTAAGAGTTTTTGTTAGATTTTCCCACGGTGTGAAATGATTTGCTGTCTGATGTGATATATAGAGTATCCCAAGAAAACCTATAAATTCTCACTGAACTAAAGGCCAGGACTCACTCCCTGGGACTGCTGCATCCTAAGTGGTTGTGAGTCCAGGCTCGAGCTTGCAATAAAGACTCTTGTGTGATTGCATCAGATTCGGCTCCTGGTTGTCTATGGGGTCCCATGAATCTGGCATTACAATAGGTACTAAAAAGAAAGGAAAAATTGGAAGGGAGTTGTTAGAGACACAGCAGAGACTCCTAAAACCTTACACTACCATTGGGGACAGGGATAGAGAAGCAGGCTTTGGTTCCCCTACAAGGTAAAGGGTGTTTGGGGGGATTGGCTCAGCAAACAGGCTTGAGAAGTATAAGATTCTTGCTTAGTATCTGGATGGCCATTTTAAGTGACAGGAGCCATTTTAAGAAAAAAGTTTGCTTTCCCACCCAACCCTAACCACCCATATTAGGACCCACCTGGCTCTGATTCCTGAGCCTCCCAAGATCGGGTTCCTGGTGTGCCCAATCTCCCCTTTGAGGTTCACGGAGTTTCTCTGGGGCCCCAATCTGGATTCCATCATGGAACCCACTTCTCCATTCTGCTGAAGGCCTTCTCTACCCCCACCACCAGACATTTCATCTCCAGTCAACCTAAAGGACCTACAGTTCCTGGGAAGTGATGGTTGATCATCTGGCACTCTATGTGGTTGGGGGCACCCCCAGGCACAACATTCACAGCTACTGCTGATCCCTCCTATCGACTCAGTGTATAAGTGTTCATTTATTTGGGTCCTGGGTTTAGAGACAAAACCACCAAGGATGATTGGGAGCTGTTCCTGGTAAGACGACCTCTCAGCCTTGGGTTAATGTCTATGGACTTTTCCCCCATCTATGGGTATCCGGACCTTACACAGGCTTTTGGCTCTAGTACATTGTCCTGGCTGGATCTGAAGTGCCTCTATGGGCTTCTGGCCTTACACTTACCCCACAGGTTTGACAACCACTTGAGCATAACCATGCTCTCAACTAGGTGACACTCGGAGTCTGGGGGATGGCCCATGTTTAAATTCACACACTATGTCTCATGGGTGGCTCCTCATCCATTCCCTCCCAGAGTCCTCTAGGCTGCCTCCTGGCTAACCTAGGGTCTCTCTCACCCCAGATCTAAAGCCCCCAAAACTTATCTGCTTGTGCAATTACATCTGGCTTAAATATCCTTTGAATAACCTTTGAATAATGACTCTTAATTGCCACTTGAGGGCACTCTAGAGCCCAATGTTTTCAGGGAACTCTTCAACAATTGTGAGTGTTCGGGAAAATGGAAAGAGATGTCATATGCTCAGGCCTTCTCCTTTCCATGTCCTAATCCCTCTCTCTCCAGGTCTTGCTCTCCCACACAAGTCCTCTCAGCCTCACCTCCCCTACACCTTCTTCCAAAGGGACAGAAGATTCTACCCAGGACTCCTCCTCCTTTGACCCACTGGGTGAGACACCCACCTTGCCACAGTTCTCTTTCTGATGAAGCTACCACAACAGCTGGCCCCTTGGCCCCTCCAGCTTCTCTCCTCCTGCAACATGCTCACAGGCTGCCACTGCCCAACCCACATCTCTGTGTCTGATACACGAGGTGGCTGGGGTACATGGTATAACCCGGGTTCATGTGACTTTCTTTGTTTCAGATGTTTCCCAGACAGAAAAGTGGGCTTGGTTCATACTTCAAGCCCCACCATATGTATCAAAGGGTTTCAATATCTGACTCAATCATATAATTTGACCTTCCATGGTGTCCATATGATCTTGTCTAACACCCTCCTGCCTGAGGATCACAGGTGAGTTTGGGAACAAGCTAGAAATTATGCTGAATACATTATACATCAGACCTCCCCTGCCCATCTGGTTGACATTGAAGCAGTCCCTGACCAGGACCCCAACTGGGATTAGAATTTTCCTGAGGAATAACTAGTAGAAACCAATGCATTGCTTGCCTCATGGCAGCACTTAGAAAGGCAGCCATAAGGTTTTCAATTATGAAACACTCCAAAAGAATTCTAAGATAATAATGAAAACACTTCGGCATTTTTAGATCCCCTGACCAAGGCTTTATTACAATATATTAATCTGGACCCTGAGGCTCCATATGGGAGACAAGTACTGAGGATATAATTGTTCTCCCAAATTTTCCCTGATATTAAGGCCAAACTAAGACACATTGAGAGGAGCCCCCTAACTCCCCAAGTGAGGTTCTGGAAGTGACCTTTAAGGTATATAATGAGGGAGACAAGAAGGCCTGAAATCAGAGATATCAGATGCTCGCTCAAGCCATCTATCTGGCCTCAGCATCTATGCTTGGTTCCACTGGCCAAAGGAAGTGTCCCTCAGGTCTGCTCAGATCCTGTTTTAAATGTGGTCAGATGGGTCATTGGGCTTGTACCTGTCCTAAGCCTTGTAAGCCTCTGGATCTTTGTCTTATGCCATCAAGAGGGACACAGGGCCATTGACTGTCTCCAAGCTCATAGGAGCCCCTGGACATCCAGCCCTCCTGGTTCCACTTTTCAACTCTTGGATTGGCTGCAAAGGATTGACAAGACCCAGGTCCCCATCATCCAACCACTTCCATCACTTCACAGAAACTCAGGTAACTCTAGATCCCAATGTTATCAGGGATCTCTTCAACTACTGTGTGTTGAAGAGATAACTTCAGGGTAACTCTGTGTATTTCAGGAAGGCCCGTCTCCTTCCTCCTAGACACTAGGGCTACATATGCAATCCTCAAGGTGTTCTGGATGCCAACTACCAACCCTTATAGACGCCTTGTTTGTGCTTGTGGCTCTCTAATTTTTACTCATTCCTCTTTGGTCAATCCAAAGTGTCCTATTCCTCTTATGGGTAGTGACATCCTCACAAAGTTGGGGGCTATGCTGTCCTTCTCCCCTCATAGTCACTTCCATGCAGACTCACTTGCTGTTCCCCTGACCCTCACCCTTACCTTAGAACCATCCCTTACTCTGTTGGCCAGTGCCTTCCAATGACCTGCTTCTGAGGTGGATGTTTCCAGTCCTTCTATCACCTCACACTACGAGCCCATTCACATCTGTCTCAAAACCTCCTCCATTTTCTACCCAATCACAACACCTGCTCTCCCTCCTTGCTGATGCTGTCCCTCTCTTTGCAGAGATGCCTTGATCACATTCTTCCAACAGCTTTGCTTTTTCATCCAGCTATTTGGGCTGCTTTGATTCCTGGCCTGAGGGCCCAGGACAATGACCACACACCTTCTTCCATTCACCTAGGGCTCTTCTTTACTACACGCTGGCCTCCCTTGGGGAAGTGACTTTGCTCTTCCTCAACCTTCCTTCTCACAAGTCTACTTCCTAGAGATGGCAGTGACAAGTCTCCACTCTAGAGACAAAACTTAACTTAGATCTTGGCCCAGTACCAAGATTCTTGACATTCCCATCCCTTCCCCTTGGTGAGTTCACTCTCAGGTCTTGGTTCTTAGCTCCTCTGTGGAGTTCATGAAAGCCCTGGCAAGGCACCAAGACTCTCTATGGCACATCCTGGAACTAGGGAAGTAGTGGGTGAGGACTTGCTTCTCTCAGTCCCAGGAAGGCTTCAGCTCTGGGGCCAGAGAATTGAGTGGTGGTGACCCCTTTTTACTCTGTCCCCTCTCTCATGCTGGTTTGTCTGAGAGCTGGGTACACCTCCCTGTAGCCACTCCAGCAAACCAAATTGCCATGGGAAACTCTCAGTCCAGAATACCATCTGACTCACCTCTCAGCTGCCCCCTCACCCATGTAGCCCCAATTTATTTGGCTCCTGAATAATTCAACTTTCCATTCAGACATGGCCTTTTTATGGCTTCGACAATGATCACTTAATGGCAACTTGAAGCACAATATTTTATGGACTCTTTATAACTTTTGAAAATAACTTTTATTATAACTTTTGTTATAACTTTATAACACTCTGGAAAATGGAAAGAATTTCCTTCTATGCAGGTTTTTCCTCTGTCATATCTAAACCTTCCTGGGCTCCTCTGGCTTCTCCGCCCAGTTTCTACTAGTCCCTAAAGCTCTGGATTCCTCCAGAGACCCTCCTTCTAGACAAACAAGGACCCAGAAACCCCCTCCCTTTTTCTATTGGCATTAAACATTGTAAAGCCCTGGGAAGCAATGTCCCTGGCCAAGGCCATACTGAAGATAACATTGAAATATGAAGGACAGACTTGGCTGGCTGGATAAGAGGCCTAAGACTAAAAAAAATGTCGATTTAACATTTCCCTTAGCTACAATACAGAAGAAAAGTTTCTCCTTCTCTCCATCTCCCCGACCTCACATGCCCTTTTCACCTTTATGTGGTTGAAAAAAAAAAGGTCTGCTCTATATGTCCTTAGACACATGCCGGGTCCAACCTTTGTCCCAGAATCATTTACCTATTAAAGGGTCTTGACCCTACTGTTTGAAGATGGGCCCCATGTGGCTGCAGCCTCTGCACTCATTAATGAGATAAAGAAACTCAATTTTGGGGTCCCACTCAGCATCCTGCCTCCCTCTTACCTAAAGAAACTCCCCAAATACAAGGGCTTACATTACTTACCCCCTGAAGGCAGAGATATCTCTACAGGCTTTTCTGGTGGAAGATCCTACTCTTAATTTCCCCACCTGCTCACATTTAAACCCTGAAACTCTCATTTCCACTCCTCAGAACTCATCCACGTCTTCTCCTCTTCCCCATTCATTCTTAGAAACTCTGGAGGAGCTCCTTCCCCACCCCTCCCACACACAGGAAGGCCCCTCACTCCAAGCAACATACACATGGTTCACAGACGGCTCCTTCTTCCTTCAGGAGGAAATTAATCAGGCAGGGTGTTAACAGTCCCTCTAGCCTCGGTTGTGTAAGAGCCTCCACTCCCAATATCAGCAGGCTGAACTTGTTGCCCTCATCAGAGCCTTCACTTTGCAAAGGGAGCTTCCCTCAATGTCTACTGCCCCTTGAATTACATTTAGACTGAACTAAACTCCTTCCTTGGCTCTTCCTCTGTTTCAGGCCCTCCCAAAGAAGCCACTCGACACCTCCCCTTTGAGCTTCTATATGGACAGCCCACCTCCCTGCTCAGCTCACCACCCTCTGATTCTCCACTACCCCTTGCTCCTCATCTTTTCTGCCCCCTTCTTGCATACATTAGGAACCTTCTTTGGCAACACAGGGATGTTGTTCTGGCAAAGCCAATTCTGCCTCTTCTCTTTCTCCCATTCTGTCTCCTGGTGACCTGGTACTTTTACCACCCCTAATAAGCTCCCCTCCTCTCAATTCTCTGCAAAATGGACTGGACCCTATCAGGTCATTCTTACCACATGTTTGGTGGTCCACATTGAGGGCATCCCATATCGAGTTCCTAACCCCCATTTAAAACAGTCCTCTCTGCCCCCTTATACAGTGAGACCCACAGGCCGTCTCAAACTGCATCTCTCCAAGGTTGAAACCCCAATATTCCTTTGGTCTCTGAGGACCATGGAGACACTGCAGAATCATGAGTGCCATCCTTCCCTTTTTCTTTTTTGCCCTCCTCCCTCACTCTGCACTCACCTCCCAGGGGTGCCACCAGCAGGGATTACCATTCCAGTGTCCAGGAGACTTATAGCAAATTGCTCAAACCATACTAGCCATACAATGGCAGCTTGATTCTTTAGCTGCTGTGTCTCTGCAGAATCCAAGGGGCCTTGACCTTTTTAGGGCCAAGAAAGGTGGATTTGTCTGAACCTACAGGAGGAATGCTACTAACATGGCAATCAATCTGGTAAGTAAAGGACAAGATAAAACAACTCCAACAAGACCTTGAACATAGGAGAACACAGCTCTCCTCTGCTGAAGGAATACCAATCCCTCACCAAAATTTGGCCCTCTGGACAGCATTCCACCACCACTCAACCTCCCTCATTGTCCCAATGATTCAAACACTGCCCCTTCCCAGCAGGAAACAGTTAGAGAAGATTGACCTACATCCCTGTTCCCTATGGGGCCCATCAAAAAACAAAAAAAGAGAGAATATAAGGTCCTTGTTTAGCACCTTCATGGCCATCTTAACTGACAGCTGCCATTTCAGGAAAAAGCTTCACTTTCACACCCAAGGGTGTTTCTGAGAAAGGCTCACCACCCCCTCACACCAACCCGACCCTTAACCACTAGCATTGGGACCCGCTCAGCTCTGATTACCTGAGCCTCCCCCATAAAGGACCCAGAACTCAAGGCTGTTTTGCCCTCTCTCCATAGAGAGATGGTCTTTCCTAGTCAAGTCTGAAAAGTAAACTCCCTTATGTATCTTTGCCTGGTCTCCGTGTTTCACTTCTAACTTACCCTTCAATCTCTTCCATTAGGTTGTATTTACTGAATTGAAAAAGACTAGAAATATGGTTCAGTGGTTAAGTGTCCCTGGGTTCACCCCTGGTTACCAAAAAAAAAAAAAAAAAAAAAAAAAAAAAAGAAAGAAAGAAAAAAAAAAAGAAAAAGAAAGGAAAAAGTGACTTGTGAGCTGGGGATGTGGCTCAAGAGGTAGCATGCTCACCTGGCATGTGCGGGGCTCTGGGTTGGATCCTCAGCATCACATAAAAATAAAATAAAGATGTTTTTGTCACCAAAAACTAAAAAATAAATATTCAAAAATTCTCTCTCTCTCTCTCTCTCTCTCTCTCTTAAAAAAGTGACTTGTGTTATATTCTTTTACTGAATAAAATTTGGTGGTGGGTGTTTAAAAAAGTGGTTGTAGTGGACACATTGGCACACACCTGTAATTCAAACCAACTCAAGATTTGGGGCAGTGTGGTGAGCCGTTTCTGTGAACTGTGGCCGCCATTACAAGATGGCGCTGGTTTCCCCTGTAGTCTGTGACAAACAACTCCTTATCAGAATGAGTTGGCACGCTGTGACTTGGCACCCTGTGAGAAAAGTCCACGTGGCAGCTTCGCATTGGGGCTTGAGGTGCTTTATTAAGGCTGGGAGGGGCATCCAGGGGAGAAGAAGAAAAAGTATCAAGGACCTGAATAAACTGCTGAGAGAAGATTCCCGAGTTGCGTCTTCCTTGCGGGCAAGGGGTCGCGACAAGTGGCGCCGAGACCCGGGAACCAGAACTTTCAGTCAGTCAGGGGTGGTGCACCGGTTAATCCCAGGTAAGTGGGATCTGCCATGAAAGCAGGGATAGTCCCAGTAAGTGGGATCCGCGTCCAAAGCGGGGTCAGCTCCTCTGCAAAGAAAGAGAGAGCCTCATGTTTATTGCAGCTGCACTGTGTACTTTCACTTTTGTTTTCTGTGTTTCTTTTGTTGTGTCATCTCGTTTTTGTTTTTTGTGGTATCTCTTGTTGTTTTTTGTGCGTCTTTTGTTGTTGTGTCATGGGTGTCACATCTTCAAGTCCGCTCCTCCTGGCCCTAGATGACCTGTTACGTTCCAAGGGCCTGGAAGTGAAACGTAGTACTTTAGAGAGATTTTTACAGAAGACAGATATTGCTGCGCCGTGGTTTGCATTTTCAGGCAGCCTTACTATACCTAGTTGGGACAAATTAGGGAAAGATCTGGATTTCGCTTACAAACAAGGAACTTTAAGGGGCAGTACCATTCCGCTTTGGAAATTAGTGAGGGGGTGTATAATGGATGGTAAATGCCAGAAAGCTATGAGCGAGGGCCAGGCTGTTCTTGAGCAGTTGCATGAAGAAAAATCCGAGGGGTCACATAGCGAGGTAACAAAAAGTCTTAGGAGTAAGAGTGGTGAACAGATAAGGGAGTCTAAAGTTAAACAGAGGAGAAGGCTCTATCCGGACTTGACTGAGTTAAAAACTCCCAAGGACACAAGTAGCTCGGAGAGTTCTGAGGAATTAGATCCACCCTAGCCTCTCTCAACCCCGCCTTCTCATCTTCCCCCTCCCTATCAGGCCCACAAAAAAGTCTTATTTGACCTTCTCCAGAATATTCACCATGGCTTATTTTAGGACTTTCAGCAAAAGAATCTCTACAAAAAGGTTTAATGTAGATAAACTTCCTATTTTCATGTTGCCCTGTTTTATTTGGCTACTGTCTGAAAAAATCAGCATTCCAGGCACTGGACACTCCCTTACTAGTTTTTCACAAAAATATGTAACAAGGCCTCTGGCCTTGAGCTGGGCTTCACAGTGCTGACTACATTTCTAAGATAAGGGAGTTACTAACTGGGCTCCATGGTAACAGCTGGCAGGAGGAAGAATTGGAAAGGGAGATAGAAGAACTGGAGGGTCGATTAAAAAAGTCAAGATTTAAAGCACCTACGGCCCCGATGCAGTCATGCTCCCTCCTTGTAACCCCGATTGGGACAAGGACAACCCCAGAAGGCTGGGGGGTGTTCAGTGGCAGCCTAAGACGGCCCAAACTTCCCAGTAATTGAAAACTTGGATGCCGATGGACAGCCGGCCAGAATACATGTTCCTTTAGCCTTTAAGGATATTAAACAACTAAAGGAGGCAGTTACTAATTACAGACCCCTGCCAATCAGCCGACACCTAGTGACTGGCAACAGCTTTGCATGGCTGTGTTGTCCGGAGGGGATTTTTTGTTGTGGAAAAGTGAAAATCAAGAGAGGTGTCGCTAGCTAGCCCGAATCAATCAGGACGCCTGCTTCCCACGGCGTAACCTTAAAATGTTAACTGGCTTGGGACTATATGCTATCATAAGTCAGCAAATTGATTACGATCCTGGGGTCTATGCTCAGATAGCTGCAGCAGCCGTTCAGGCTTGGAAGGCTCTACCTATTTCAAATGCTAAAACAAAAATTTCAAAAATTGCTCAAGGACCCTCTGAGCCTTATTCTGACTTCCTTGCCTGATTGATACAGGTAGCAGAAAAAATATTCCCTAACTTGGAACAAGCCATGCCGGTCATTAAGCAATTGGCTCTTAAATATGCAAATTCCTATTGCCAAAATGCCATTAAATCTACCAGAGCAAAGAGTGTTGATGACATGATTCGAGCTTGTAAGGATATTGATGGAGCTCATATTACAGGACAGGTTCTGGCCGCTGCCCTCAAAACGGAAACAGGGGCCCGGCCCGGGCCCCGGAAGCCTAGGTGTATGGGGCAATCCAGGGACGGAATGGTACCCCGGGGAGTGGGCGACTTCGTCACCTCCCACGGACCAACCCCTTTCTATCTGTAGACTCCCTAGGGGAATGCCAGGAAGTACAGGATGTACAACTGCAACCGCAGGTCACAGAGACAGAACAAGCTGCTACCGCAGTAAGATCTTGGCCAGGCAGGGGAAAATGCAGACAAAATCAAACAAAATACAATCGGCTAAAAAAACTTGGAGAACTTTTGCCCTAAAAATGGACACCAGACTCCATGGTGTTTGCATCACCATGGTAACCATGGGGTGCCTGGCCGGCATAGCTGCTTCCTGGTCCCACCTCCCACACTTTTGCGGGCTTCTGATTGGTTCTTCCACAGTCACTCAGACAGGACTTCTAGTCCCGCTTTCCAGCCACTAACCTGTACTGCTGTGTTTCAGGTTTCTACCGGAGCTGCTCAGAGCCTGTATTTTTTTTTACAACAAAATGCCTACCTGTAAATGCTAATGAAAGATATCTTTTTCAGACAAAATTTAATTCCACAGGTTTCTATGTTACAGTCCTAAATTTAAGCTAGTTCTAAGTTAAATAACCTGACTTTTTCTCTATAGTTGTGTTACTACATAATGTTCTATTGATGAGAGATATCAAATATGCTTCTTTTTACTTTACTTTTAATTTTAAAGGTTATGAGGATGCATTTGCTCGCCACAGGAACAAGCCGGCAAAGTTCCTGTGATGACCAAAAAATCCTTATTTTCATTGCTAACTATAAAAATAAAAATGTATACTCAAGGATCTTATTTCAGTTACATCAAGTGACGTCACATAGAAGAGTGCACTCCTAGCTAAAAATAAATTTAATTGGATCCAAATATTTTAAGACCACGTGGTTACATAAAGTTAATACAATTATAAGTTATGTTCTTATTCTTTATATATATATTTTAGATATTTAGATAACCTATATTTGTTAATCTATAAATTAATTAGCACATGCCTAATTAATTAGTTAATATATATTTGCCTAATTGTTTTTCTTCAACAGAAAACCTATAATTTAAGTTTTATATTTACATTTATCAGATACTCTGTTTTTTCAGTTACAGATATTTGAGATAAATGTGTTTAGTATAAATTTGCTTTTAAGTAAAAATACAATCAAGTAATTTCTAAATCTCAAAGTAAAATTAATCAACACATTTTATCTGGGATTTTGGCTGCTAATCAAAGGATAGAGTTACTTCAAGCTCAAGTTGAGAAATTGTCTGACCTAGTACATTTGGGTTGTATTGATCAACGAGCACATTTATGTATAACCTCTGTCAGATTTTATGATTCCAGAAATGCCTCATGCATCATCGGAGAATATCTATCCGGAACCTGGTCCATGGAAGCAGAAAACTTGATCCAGTCTCAACTAACTCAGATTGCTGTTTTGAATAACACCCATGTCAATCCAGTGACCTTGGGTCAATTTACCAATTGGTTGTCATCTGCCTTTTCCTTTTTTAAGGAGTGGGTGGGAATAGGCATTTTTGATGCAATGTGTTGCTTTGGTATGTTTCTCTGTTTGTGGTTTCTCTGTCGCCTCAAGGCCCGCAATGCTCACGATAAGGCTATGATCATACAAGCTCTTGCAGCTTTAGAAAATGGCAATTCACCTCAGGTCTGGCTTGCGCATCTTAAACAGTAAACCTTTGACATGGTCGTTGCACCCCAAGTTATTATAACATTGCACTGGGATCGACATGTCTTTCCTCGCTGTTCTCTTAGTGTTGGAAAGCCCTTGCACTCTGCCGGTCTTGCTGCCATTGCACGCAGATGGGTTTCCACACTAGTGCTTCTCTATCGCTTTAAAGTCCGTGCCTTTCTTTCAGGGTGCTGTCAACTTGTTTGTCATTGTGCACAGCCACAGTTCAGCCTCAGCTATCCCCCTCCGTCCACCATCGTCACGGTACAGGATGCGAGGCAAGGCACTGCACTTGAGTGATCCTTGGAGTGGACCTCAAGGAGAGCATGTCCTATTGCATGCGGGTTTGACGTCCTTCCTTACCCCACCTTATCCACGCCCCGCCCCACGAAAAAAGGCGTCGGCTGATATGGCCTCGGATCTGGGGAAGGCGCCTCCTTGGGGCTGAGCCATACTATGCAGCCACTTCTGCACAGTGGGATAGGACCTCTACTCTCGCCTGTATTGTCATATAAAAACAAAAAAGGGGGAACTGTGGTGAGCCGTTTCTGTGAACTGTGGCCGCCATTACAAGATGGCGCTGGTTTCCCCTGTAGTCTGTGACAAACAACTCCTTATCAGAATGAGTTGGCACGCTGTGACTTGGCACCCTGTGAGAAAAGTCCACGTGGCAGCTTCGCATTGGGGCTTGAGGTGCTTTATTAAGGCTGGGAGGGGCATCCAGGGGAGAGAAGAAAAAGTATCAAGGACCTGAATAAACTGCTGAGAGAAGATTCCCGAGTTGCGTCTTCCTTGCGGGCAAGGGGTCGCGACAGGGCAGGAGGATTGCAATTTAAGGACAGCTTGGGCAAGTTAGTGAGACTTTGTCTCATAATAAAAAACATAAAGGACCGGGGATGGGCTCAGTGATCGAACAGCCCTGCATTCAATCCCCAGTTCCTCCAAAAAAGAGGGGGTTGGAAATGTGTAACAGGGGTTCGCTCTTTTATTATTGTTATGCTCCAGTTCGGGACCCCCAAAAGACCACCAGAGACTGAGATCGATGTAATCGGCAAAGAGGCGTTTATTGCGAGCTAGCTGGGTTCTCTGTGTACATAGAAATTTGTAACACTGAGAGGCCCTGAGCCCAGGGTTTGAGCAGTTTTATACACTCTTTGGGGAAGGCAGGGACTCCACATGCATCATAGGATCTTTTAGCAAATCATCACACACCACGGGAAAATCATAAAACAACTCTAAAACATAATTACCACATTCACTGGTGGGAACAAGTTGGGTAGGGGTGATTGGTTACTACAAGAAGGGGATTCCTTTGAACTGATTGCTTTAAGCCACAAGCGGAGTACTGCTGAACTACAAGGTTTCCCAACACGTTGTTATCAACCACCATAAACTACTGGGAGGGTCATCTGGCACCCCAGGTATTTTTTCTGTCTCATGCTGATTGGTGGTTGCTAGGGGGTTACTGTGGGTCCTCACCTAGGCTAACTGAGTCAGGGACACCTGGTGCCTCAGATCTCTCCTGTTATTTGTACATAAACGACTCAGCAGGGTGGGTATGTGCCTAGGAGTGCTCTGTGGGTTTTTCCAATGACGAGGGTCATGCCCCCTTCCTTGGACAGGCTTTGCTCTGAGGTAGAGGCTGGTTTCTCAAAAATGGAGTCACATAAGTTTCTCACTATATCCCCTGTGGCTTTGAAATTTACATTTTTCCCCCAAAGTCTTCTCCCTAACCTTCTCCTCCCTGAACTTCCTTTCCCTGATCTTCTCCTTCCTGGTTTCTCCTCTCTAATCTCATTTTCTCTGAAACGCCTCTTTAAAAACAACCTGTTCCTGCTGATGGGCAGAATCACAGCCTTTGGGACAGGAGTCCCCTGGGTTCCTTCTTTGCTAGCAAAGTAACAAACATTCTTTTTCCTTTTTCTTAAACCTGTGTCCTGGTTATTGGATTGACACTGGGGAGACCGACCTTTTACTAACCCTTATATAGTGCCCCTGGGTTCAATTTTCAATACTAAAAATAAATAAATAATCAGGCAAGCAAGCAGGATGAGCATACCTATCTCTCAGTCATTGGCGATTATTCCTTTTATAGTCCCCATGCTTGCCTTCCTGGCTTTAAAGGGTTTTAAACACTTTCCTACAACCACAAGCACTCCAAATTGTTACCATCAGTTTCAGACAACTCAAGGAAACTGGTTGTGTCCTTGCTGAGGATGTCTATCAGCCATGAACTCCTGTGCACTTACAGGTGGAGCTAATGGTGAAAGTTTTCCATCAAAATGACACCACTCCATGTCAAACTCTGATAAAACAGGGCTGAGGGAGGTGCTAGGAAGAGGGCATCTTGAACTACCCAAGTAGCTGGGATTACAGGGGCAGGTCACCAAACCTGGTACTACACAATATTTTTAATAGGCTGGACTCTTCTGATTTATTTCTTTCCCTGGATTTCACTCCACAGTGGCACACTGTCATGTCTACAAGATACACATGACAATTGAGCCTCATGTCAGAATTAGCATTTTCCATCTCTTATTTCCAAATGCTCTCAAATACTATATGTGGCTTTTAGCATTGCTTACATTTAAACTGAGCATGGTGGTGCCTGTCTATAATCCAGCTATTCAAGAGGCTGAGCAGGAGGATCATGAGGTTGAGGCTAGTCTGAAAAACTTAGTGAGATCCTGTCTCAAAAAAAAAATATGTCTGAGAGCCAAAAGTGGTGGCAAGTGTCTGTAATCCCAGTGGCTTGAGAGGCTCTGGCAGAAGGATAGTGAGTTCAAAGCCAGGCTCAGCGACTTACCATGGCCCTAAGCAGCTTAGTGAGTACCTGCCTCAATAAAAACTAAAAAGAGCTGGGGATGTGGCTCAGTGTTTAGGCACCCTGAGTTCAATGCCCAGTATGAAGAAAGAAGGAGATGAAGAAGGAGGAGGAGAAAGGGTGGCAAGAAGACAATAAGGAGGAGGAGGAAGAGAAGAAAGGACAGAAAAATAAATGAGCTAAGGGCAAACGGACAACCCAGACCTGAGGCAGAGTCCACCCACAAGCTGACCATCCCCTCTACTGGGCACAATGAAATCTGGCTCTAGAACCCAGCAGTGGAAAATTGCTTGGGGGAGATGGGACACACTGGAACATGCCTGCCCCCTAGTGGCTGATTTACAGGAGGCTCTGGCTTCAGATTCCATTTTTCTGTGTTTGGTGCTCACTCTGGAGAGCAGCCTTAAATAATAAATCAAAACTAGATCTCCCCCAACCCAGAAAGTGATTTTCTGTTTGTTTATTTTTGTTATTATACACAGTGGTGGGGGAAGAAGCACTGTTGGTGCACCTGGGTAGTGTCCTGATGCTTGGAGAGCTTGAACTTGAATGCAATCTGATGTTGGCCTTCGAGTCTTTTAGGGCTCACTTGAGGTCTCTGTCAGCTAGATATGAAGGTGCTGGCCCCAAGGCCTTGGTTTCTGCACCTGAGATATGGGGCATCTTGGAGGTCGCTGGGTAGATGAAGCTGGAAAACTGGATCCTATTTGCTGGTGAATCTAGCTTTCCTGCTGGGTTTTGCTTTTCCTGGACTAGAGATCCCATGACTCCTGCTGCAGGCAGAACCTGGCCTCATGTCCTCTCTGAGAACCAAGGGCCTCAACTCCCCATCTGCCTGCATGGCCAGTCTTGCTACCCTTGACAGTACAGAAATATCCCTGACCCAAGAGAAGCTTTACTCCTCTGTGGAGTGCAAATCATCAGCCTCCAGTCAAGTTGCCCAGGGTGCCAAGCTTCCCAAGGTCACTCAAGTGCAAGCCAGTCTTTCCCACCTGGTGCTACTGAGTCCTCTGATAGTGTCCCTATTTCTTGTTAATTCATCCTGGGGAACTTGGTCCTCTCAACAGCCTTCTGGAAATGAAACCGACCTCAGGTCATGTTGCAACATTATGCAAGCCTGCCAACTGGCTCTTGGCAAGCCCTTCCCTGGGGGCACCTCTCCAGCCCCACCTCCCTGCTCTCCCTAGTTCAAGGTGATGAGTTGCCATTACCCCACCTAAAACCAGTCTTGTCAGAGGACCTTAGTAGGCAAAGTCCAGTCTCTATAATCCACTGAGGGTGGAAGCTATAATCTCTTTGAGAAGCTGGAGAGAAGTGGACATGGGTCAAAGGCATGTGTCCCAGTCATGGTTTGGATATGAGGTGTCCTTTAAAAGCTGCTGTATTAAGAAGGGTTACTCAGCCTTTACGTGGGAAGGATGGAGTCACTGAGAAAGCTAAGAGGCCCCGTTAAGTCACCACCCCCACTCCCCCCCCCTTCCCCGCAACTTCAGTGTTTAGTAGGGGAGGATTCACAGCCTCTCCCTGCCTGGGCGGAGGATTTAGGAGATTCTAGGTTCTTTCTATGGCCCAGCCCCTCAGGGAGATGCCTTGGTCCCCTAAACTTTAGCATGCCTGAAAAGCCACCAAGGAAATTGTTCAACAAAGATTTCTGGGTCCCACTCTCACAGGCTCCGGGTAGGAGACTTAGAATTCGCTTCTCCAGCAGCTCCTAGGCGCTGGGATCTCTCAGCATTGATGGCTCCCCGGATGGCACTGCCCTGTCTGCTCTTGGGGCCCCACTTCCTTGGAGGTGAGGAGCCATTAGCAAAAAGCAACACAGGAGCCACCTCATCACAAGCTCTTTTTGTGCATTGTGATTTCTGGAACAAGACCTTAGAAGGGCCCTGGATCCCTCTGACTAGGGAAGCATGGAAAAAGTTGCAGAAGCTGGTGCGGTGGGGGAGGGGTCAGAGCAAACCAGGTGGAAAGCCAGGAAGTGCCCTTCTGTCCAGATGGGGAAGCTGTCTGTCCTTGCAGGAGGCACAGACTTCCTCAGCTGCCCCAGAAAGCCACCTCTGACTTCAGAATGCCCAGGTCTGCAGGGAGAGCTGATGGGGAACCCAAGGGCACACCACAGGGAGTGCCCCTGGGAGGAAAGCTACCTGCAAGGACTGGCATCTGCTCCCACTGTGCTTTGGGTGTTCCCCTCAAGTCCTTGCTCACTTTGCTCCATTAGAAAAAATTTACATAAAATTTACAATTTTAGGGGCCATTAGCAAAAAGCAAACGTTTTGGAGTCAGAAGTCCTGGTTGCCCTCCCCTTGCCTCCAGGAGGTTGGGAGTAACCCTGTAGGAAATGGTGGAAAGGCTGGGGGCCTTCTCCTAGTCTGTTTCTTCATGGTTGATGGGTCAGTGCTGCACAGGGCTGTTGATGCGGATCAGTGATACAATATGTGCCCGCTGTAGCCCCAGCACACCAGGCCGCTAAGTAGCCTCCAGCTGAAAGAAAATGCTTCAAATAATTTAGGCTTACCCCCGCCCACGGTGGAATTCTCTTCCTTCCTGCTTGTTTTTATGGAGCCAAACCTGGCCTTCCTCCACCGTCTTCCTGCACAATATCTCTGGTACAATATTGACACATCCACGTGAATTCTTTAAGTAAATGGATAGAAACTTGAGAATTCAAGGGATGAACTCTTTGGTTTCCTATTGTCAACAATTTCCGAGGTGGCATATCCCAGTAAAGCAGCCCCTGTCCTGTATCCTCAGGGGACACTTTAAGACCCCAGTGGATGCTTGAAACCACAGATAGTAACAACCCCGAGTTCTTTCCTGCACATAAGTACCCATGAGGAAGTATGATTCATACATTAGTCACCCTAAGAAAACAACAATAACCAAAAATAGAACAATTTATTACAGTATATAAGTATGTAAAAATACACTGTAATAAAAGTTTTTTTAAACTTAAAAAAACAGCTGCTGTATTAATACAAGAGGAGAAATGATCAAATCATGAGAGCTGTAATCTAATCAGTGGATTAAACCATCCAATGGATTAATTAGTCATTTTCCAAGCACACTCAAGTATTTTCCAAGTATATTCTGATAATTAGCATTTCTCCCTCATATTTAACAATACAAATAAAATCAGAACAGAACCATGATATTGTCAACCACACATAAGAAAACTAACAACTAGACATTGGTTCAAAGGAAATTCTAGAGGCAAATAGAATTTCTCTCTATAAGATAAATTATAGTTTCCTGTATGGGAAGGATAGTGATGAACACAGCCTGATTCCATCTTAAGATTGAGAACCATCTCATCACAAAGCCATGAAAAGTTCATTTGTGTTTTACTATAAATTACTGTAATTTCTAAACTTGTTTGCAATTCCTGCCTTGTGCATTGAACCCACCCATGCCTGGCCTTCCCTGACCAGATAACAACCATCTCTGAAACCTCAGTGGCACCTCAGAAATTCTAATATTGGGATTTAAATTTACTCCCTACTTTGAAATATCACGCCCTGTAGAACATTAACCTAATATCCGCCTTTGTATTATATTTGTCAAAATATTGTTACCCATAAGTTCTCAAGACACCCCCTTTGCAACTTTTTGAGCTATAAAACCTTGTTCCTGGAGTACTGGGGGGGCTGGTCTTCAGCCTGTGTTGGGAGAGACAGCTGCTGATCAGTCTCATCAAGTACACAAACACAAGCTTGCTTTAATTTAATTTAATTTAAAATTGGAGTTGGTGGTCTTTTCTTTGCATCAGGGTTCAAAATAAATGCTCAGGGTATATTTTTAGAGGAACTCAATTATGCTTAATTGGAGATGATATATAGGGTTTACTTTATCAGATTTATAAAAAATTTTTTGTTTGTATCTAACTTAAACTACACACTCCTCCTGTCAATGTGCAGAGGCAGATGTGGTAAAGGACTGTGACATCCTACCACCACCAAGGGTTGGATAATGGTATTTACTTTGACCCTTTCTCTCCTGAGTGCTAGATGATTCTCCTTGTGTGACAACAACAACAAAAAAAATTAAAATAAAAATTTCCACCTAAGTGGGTCGAGCCCAGTAGCTCAGCCTGTCTCCTACCTGAAAAGGCCAGAGATGCCTCTTAAAAAGCTGGTGACATCTCTAACTGAAGGTCCTACAAGTCTGTCATGTGTTCCCAAGCCCAACTGCTTTGTACTTCAGAGAAATGTGGCCCTGTACTACACTCCAGGATGCTTGTAGCCCTTGATAATTGTCTCAAAGCAACTTATGTAACCTTCTCAAGGAAGGTGGGTCCATGAAACCAATGCTAGGGACAGATAGACCCAGGATTGCATCCAAGATATTTATTGGATACAAAAGGACAGAAGCATGTCTCAGGCACCAGCAAGATGCTGAACTTCCACTGGGATGATACCTGGACATTCTCAGGGGACCATGCAGTAGAAGGTCCTTAAGCTTGATAGTTTGATCAAAGGAACTTTCAGGAGGACTCTGCTAAAACCACCACCTTATACAAAAGAAATGCTTCCAACCCCCTGACTTTCCAAACAAGAGCATAAGATTTTATCTTTGGTTCTCAAGAGATTAATAAAACACAGAATGGGACCCACAAATTCCAAGGAACTCCAGAAGAGACTTTCTTCTGCACTCCAGCTGAGACTATTATGGTTCATTCTCAAACACATTTTGAAATTGGTGGGCAAATGATACCAACCATAATTAAAAATTGTGATGGCTTTCATGTGAATGTTCCAGATGAACAGCTGTCAAAGAGCTGCACTCTAAGAAGTGCCTTTCAAGACAGGGAAGTGGGCCATGCCTGTAATTCCAGTTTCCCAGGAGGCTGAGGCAGGAGGATGGCAAGATTCAGATAAGACTTGTCAATTTGTCAAGCCTGTTTCAAAATAAAACCAAAATGACTTGGCACATGGCTTAGTGGTAGAGTGCCCCTGGTTCAATGCTCAGTACTAGGGGGAGGTAACATTTTATGCTTCAGATTAGATTTTTGGGGGGGAGGGTGGGGCACAAACTGGAGATTAAACTCAGGGGTGTACTCGACCACTGAGCCCCATCCCCAGTCCTATTTTGTATTTTCTTCAGAGACAAGGTCTCACTGAGTTGCTTAGTGCCTTGCTTTTGCTGAGGCTGGCTTTGAATCTTCAGCCTCTGGAGTTTTATATTGGTTTTAACAAGGTCTCTGTTTACTTGAAAAAAAGGAAAGCTTAGTCATCTCAGATAAAAGTTGAAGTACTATTTCCTATGACATAACTTTCTGTATTAGCTTTCAAAATCTTTCATCACTCTGGCTAAATGACTTATCTTTTAGAATGATCTAAGACCCTACTTTCACTAAGTGCTTTAAACCTTTTGAGATTGTGGACTAACTTCTCTAGGATCAAATTCTACATTGTCACTTGACCTTGAGCTAACATTGAGATATTATGGAGGGCTCCAGAAATTCTCAAGGGATTTCTAGAAGAGAGAAATTAACCCAAGTAGCCTAATTTGATATGATCAGAAACCCTGTCAAATAAGACATAACTTTTTCAAGTTATATTTATTTGGCTGTTTATTAATATTTGCTTCAAAATTGCAATAAATTAATTAAAAAAACTAATATGTTTTCACATATAGTTCTGGACACTATATTAAAAAAACCAAATCACCTTGTTAATAGATGGTTACATCATATTACCAACAGATTTTTAATCATGGCTCTTCAAAGTATTTATCATATGAGTCACCATTTGGATTTTTTCCTAAAAGTAACTATAATCAAATTCATGGAAAAAACAAATAAACAAACAACCTCTAACAACTATACTTGAACACAGGTTTTGGATTTATAGGTTTATTTATTTTTGGTGCTATGGATCAAACCCAGGGCCTTGTACATGCTAGACAAATGCTATACCTTTTGAAACTTTTAATTTGAAATGGGGTGTGATAGTATACACTTGTTATCCCATCTACTTAGGAGGCTAAGGCCAGAAGACCTCAAATTCGAGGCCAGTGCCAGCAATTTAGCAAGAACCTGTCTCAAAATAAAAATAAAATAGGCTGGCAGTGTAGCTCAGCGGTACAGTGCCTGTGGGTTCAATCCTCAGTACCAAAACTACATAAATGAATAATTTAATTAATTGAAATGAAATGAAAAGGACTGGGGATGTAGCCCAGTGGTACAGCTCCCCTAGGTTCCATCCCTAGTGCCAAATAAAAAGAAAAATAAAGTCAGTACCTACATTGTTTTAAAATATTAAAAGGAGACTGAGGCAGGAGGATGGCAAGTTTGAGGCCAGCCTCAGCAACTTAGTGAGGAACTAAGCAATTCAGTGAGAACCTGTCTTTAAATTAAAAAAAAAAATAGAAAGGGCTGGGGATGTGGCTCAGTGGAAGAGCACCAATGGGTTTAATCCCCAGTACAAAGAGACAAACTAAAGAAGTCTTTTCCTAAGCCTTGAAGACTGACTCAACCATCCTTGTGCATGCCTCCTCTCTGAGTGGGCCTACATGTGCTGTACAGTAACTGGATACCTATGTGACTGTTGGCAGTTGGATATTTGGTGGTCATTCTGTTTTCTTCACTGGTGATGCTACTGTCTTCAAAAACATGTTTTCTCTCTGGAATTTTTTAAAATTATTTTTTAAATAATTTTGATAGGGCTAAGGTTTCCCTTACAATATATTTTGGAGTTTTAGTTTTTCTTAGTTTAGGGATTAAGGGCTTTTCTGACTGATAGGCAGGAACAGGAGGGTCACATATGTGTAAAATTCAGTCCATGGCATGGACAGAGGCATCCCTGACCCTCACTCTCCCTGATTTTGTGCTCATGCATGAAAATCTGACTCAATCAGATAATCTGGAGAAAGAAAATCCAATCAGGGTTACATGAGTGGAGACTGGGAATGTGATCAGATAATTCTTTCTGATTGCATGCTAGTCAAAAGGTGGAGTTGGGGGTGTGGTAAGGGAGGTCAATAAAAGCTCTTTCAGAGCCAGAGGAGAAACACAAGAGTCCTGGAGCCCAGGAGTCCAACCCTGGCCTGCTGAGGATCCCAATATATCTGCCCAGATCCTGTAAGGCAATCACCTCACTGAGAATTATCTGGTTCCAGCCTCATCTGTGCAGAGGCAGGAACAAGTTTGTATTTGATTTTTTCTTATGCACCAATTTAAGACTTAGATTTTGCCTCTCAGTGCGATTTTACCTTTATGCTGAACATTAGGATTTGCACTTTAGTTTATGTTGCTTTCAATTTTCTTTCTTTCTCTCCTTTTGCTCCAAAGATTGAACTGAGGGCACTCAACCACTCAGCCACATTGCCAGGCCTATTCTGTATTTCATTTAGAGACAGGGTCACACTGAGTTGCTTAGCACCTCCTCTTCTGAGGCTGGCCTTGAACCCACTGTGACCCTCCTGTCTCAGCTTTCCCAGCTGCTAGAATCACAGGCATTTGCAAAAGGCCCAAATCTTCTTCTGTTTTGTTTTTGTTTTTAGTTGAGAGGGACACAACACATTTTTGAATCTATCTATATATTTGGTGGTGCTGGGGAATAAAGCCAGGGCCTTGTGCATGTGAGGCAAGCACTCTACGCACTGAGTTATATCCCCAGTCCATTATTTATTTATTTTTATGTGCTGCTGAGAATCAAACCCAGGGCCTCACACATGCTAGGTGACCAATTCACTACTGAGTTTCAGCCAAAGCCACTTTAATATTTCTTACCCAAGGAGAATGATTGGAATTCTATATCATTATAATTGATTGGAATTCTGTTATTTGACATTTAAGATATTTACTTTGTGTGCCCTTAAAATGAAACTTTATTGCCAGGTGAGATGGCATGTGCCTGTAATCCAATCTGCTCAGGAGGCTGAGGAGGCAGGAGGATTGCTGTTCAAAGCCAGCCTCAGCAACAGTGAGGCTCTAAGCAACTCAGTGAGGCCCTGTATCTAACTAAAATACAAAATATGGCTGGAGATGTGGCTCAGTGGTTGAGTGCTCTGAGTTCAATACCCAGTCCCAGTCCCCAAAATTATACCTTATGGCCTACGTGGTTTTGACATTTTAGTGTTTAAACAAATTACACAAAAGCTTAAAACTATTTCATGCAACACTTCACAGACTCTGTTCTGATCTATTTGTTCTCTTCAACTCCCCCCTAAGGTGGCAGAATCTCTCATAGGTAACAGATATCCATGGGACTCTGTTGTAATTTCCAAATATTTTATAATATGGGCACGTGCTATTACAATTGCTCATTTAATGATTTTAAAATTAAAACTAATGTCACCCGGGATAAGATTGTGGCTCATCAGTACAGTACTTGCCTAGCACATGTGGGACCTGGGTTCAATTCTCAGCACCACACACACACACACACACACACACACACAAAGCATTGTGTTGTGTCCATCTATAAACAAAACAAACAAACAATCAAACAAACAAACTAATGTCATCCATGTGAGGACATGTCCTTTTCCAGCCATGGTAATTGCTGAATCTGAGGAGCCCACCACTGCATTAGGTCACATGACACTCCAACTCCCTATGTATTAGGACAAAATAATAATCAAAGGCTTTCCCCCATGAGGGTGATGTGAGCTTTTAGACTCCCCAATACCCCCTTCCCAGTGGCTGGCAATGGATGGGATAGTGGCCTTTTCCCTGGACCATTTTACAGGATCCTTCTTCTTTCAGACTCCCCAGGATGAGCATCCAGTCCCCACCCACGCTGCTGGAGCTGGCAGGGCGCAGCCTGCTGAGTGACAAGTCCAGGGCTGTCCTGGATCTGGAGGACCTGCCCATAGAGCTCTTCCCACCACTCTTTGTGGAGGCCTTCAGCAGGGGACACACTGAGGTCCTGAAGAAAATGGTGCAGGCCTGGCCCTTCACCTGCCTGCCCCTGGGGGCCCTGATGAGGCAGCCACAGCCTGAGATGATCCGAGTGGCACTGGATGGGCTGGACATGCTGCTTGCCCAGCAGGATCGCCCCAGGTGAGGGGGACCCAGGTGGCCTGGAAGGGAGCACCCTCGGTGCCAGGGAAGGGATGGGTATAGGCAGGGAGAGTTGGTGCTGAAGTGTGCTCCACAGGCTTCCTGTGCTGCCAGCAAGGAGGGGTGGAGAGGCCTTGGCCATGCTGAGCCCCACCTGGAAGTGGCTTCTGGATGTGGAGGTGCTTGTGGCAGCTGGGGGGACCCATGAAGGAGGCTGCACCTGCTTTTAACTCAGCTGGTACAGGTGGGGGCACTGGGCTGAATTGGAGGGAAGTGGGTGGAGAAAAGTGAGACAGAGGAAGAGGTGGAGCAGAGAGCAGCAGCTGAGAGGGGAAGGAAGGGGCCTCAGGGCTGAGACTCTGCTGTCCTCCCTGCAGGAGGTGGAAACTGCAGGTGCTGGATTTGGAAATGTTCCCCACAACTTCTGGAGGATGTGGTCTGGAGCGGTGGTCGATGCCCGCTCACCAGAGTCCATGAAGAAGAATTGAAAATTGAAATATGGTCCAGCAATGGCAGCTAAGCCACCCTTGAAGGTAGTCATAGACTTGTGCCTCACAGAAAGGCCCCCGGATGAATACCTGACCCACTTGTTCCTGTGGGTCACACAGAGAAGGGACAGGCTGTGTTGCACCTGTGTTGCAATAGGCTGAAGATCTTTGGGAAACCCACCAGCCACACCAGGAAGGTCCTGAGACTGCTGCAGCTGGACTCTGTCCAGAAGGTGGAAGTGCAATGCACCTGGGCGCCCTCCACCTTGGCTGCTTGTGCTCCTTTCTTGGGCCAGATGAGGACCCTGAGGAAGCTGCTTGTCTCCCAGGTCCGTGTGCCTGCCCACACCTCCCCAGAGGACCAGGAGTGGCTGCTCTCGAAGCTCACCTCGCAGTTCCTCAGGATGGACTTCCTGCAGAAGTTCTGTGTGGATGCTGTCCTCCTCCAAGAGGGCCATCTGGAGCAGGTGCTGAGGTGAGTAAGGGGGGAGAGCATCCTCTGCAGACCAGTATCAGTAACTATGAAAGGGCTCCTACTGTGTGCCAGCCACAGGTGGACAGGGGACAGGAGCTAGTGAGGTAGGTGAGGTTCCTTTTCTGGGAGGCCTATTCAGCGAAGTGGTGGGAGACAGGGTAGAGGAGAGGGCGCTGAAGGAGGGAAGCCCCCTCACCTACACCTTGCAACAGGGAAGCTCTGTGCTCTCCAGAGGGGAGCAGAGGAGCTGCTTCTAATGCCCCTCTGGGGAAGGCTGCTCTGAGCCTCAGATGGTGATTCTGGTGTTGAGGGTGAGGAGCAGGGATGGAGGGTACAGGGTGTGAGCCTCACAGGTGGACAATTCCAGTGGGTTTCCTTCATCTTGCCTGAGTTTATCCTTTGTAGATGACTCCCCCTGACCTTCTGTGGAGAGAGCTGTGCCCTTCTGCTTTGCAGTGAGGAGGGGAGCCATAGAGATGTGCACCCATCTGGTCACAGGAGTGATGGTGAACCTCGCCCTGACATGGGGGTGATGTGAATGACCAGATTCTGCAAAAGGCAGAATTGCCTTTTGACATTGCTCCTCAGAACTAACTGTCTGGTTTCTCCTTAGACACCTGAAGACCCCCCTAAAGACTCTCTCAATAACCAACTGCCAGCTGTCAGATTCCGACTGGAATTATCTTTCCTGATTTCCAAACACCAGAAAGCTCAGACACCTGGAACTGAGGGTCATCAAACTGACCAATTTTAGTCCAGAGCCCCTCCAAATTCTGCTGGAGACTGTTGCAGCTACCCTGAAGAGCCTGGACTTGGAAACTTGTAGGATCACTGACTCCCAGCTCCAGGCCCTGCTGCCTGCCCTGAGCCACTGCTCCCAGCTCAGGGTTTTGAGCTTCCATGGAAACCGCATCTCCATGTCAGCCTGGAGGGACCTGCTGCTTCACACTGCCAGGCTGAGCCAGTTGAGCATAGAGCTGTACCCTGCCCCTCTGGAGAGCTATGATGCCCAGGGTGCCATCCACCCAGGGAGATGTTCCCAACTCTGTGCTGAGCTCACAGCAATAGTGAGGGACTTTAGGCAGCCAAAGGTCCTTGTGTTCTGTACTGTCCCATGTCCTCAATGTGGTAGCATGTTCCTCTACAACCAGAGCCTCCTTCACTACTCGTGTCCAACAGCTGCCTAGTTGGGTGTGTTTTAAAAGCGTACTTCTGGGTAATTGGAGGTATAACCAGGATGTAGTGTCACCTTAGAGGGAACACAGAGCCCACCATTTCAGATACTCCCTGAGGTGTGGATGGGAAAGGAAAGTGCAGCAGGGGGCTGCATCAGAGGGAAGCCCCCCGAGGACAGGACCTTCAGGACATGTGTCTTCATAGAGACATACATAGGGACCTGGATCTCTAGAATGGGATTCAGGCTTGATGGGCACAGGAAGAAGCTATTGTGTTTCATGGCTGGTCCATAAATAGTCAGGAATGAATGGAATCTCAAGGTTAGTCTTCTCATGTCCTCTGTGATGGGTTTACCTGGCTTTCTGAGGAAACCTTGGGATTCTCCAGGTGCTGATGGAGAAAGACGGCCCTGGGTACTTGGTGAACAATGAGTTTCAGCCCCAGGAAGTCAAGGGATCAAACTGAAATCTGGTCATGATGTGTGGCTACTCTGTGGCTTAACACATGCGGGTGCACACAGGTGGCCTGGAACATTCTATGTAGGTACTGAACATGACTCAAGGCAAGAAAACCTCTTCTCAGGGGACCTCAGTGCCACCCAGACATTCCACACTGCCCCTTCCTCCATGTAGACCCAGAAACCTCAGGTCCCTGTCTCTGGATGCGCTGGGCAAGGGCATCTGTGCATACGACAGGCCCCAGTGTCCGGCTCCCAGTGCCTGCAGGAGGTGTCCATGCTGTACTTTGATCAGAGCCTCTGGGCCTCACCAAACGTTGCCTGTCATCCACCTAGGTAGTCTGTCCTCAAACTATTGGTGCCCATTGAAGGTATCCAAATTCTCTTTCAGCAAAATAGTAGAATCATATAGGTAGATAACACTTGCAAATATTTAAAAATTAAACTGAATAAATTACAAGCTCTGGTGGGGCGAGGGTTGCACATAACTGACAGACCTTCCCCTAACACTTCCCTCCGCTGAGGACTGGGCTGATGGGGTTGTGCAGCGACCTTAGTCTTAGCTTCCCATCCAAGGATGAGAATGAGGTCCCCCCCAGTCTTCATTTGAGGTGTTCTAAAGCTGCCTGTGAACACGTTTTAATTATGGCTTGAATAACTCTCCACACATAGTGAACTGGAACCCACTTGGATGTGTAAGCAGACTGCAGCTCACTCTTGGAACTGGTAGCAGAGTCTGGGCCATGCACACCAGCTCATCTGTCCCCCAAACATCGAACTATGTGCCTCACCTCCTATTCATGGAAGTTCCTTTTCTGTGGCTCTAAGTCTAACTTGCACACGTGGTGGCGGGAGGAAGGTTCTGAGCGGCATTTCTTCTGCACTGCTGCTGGACTCTAGGTTCAAATAAAGCCAAAGATCTGCAAAATGAGATCTGTCATCATTTATTCTTTTAAGAATTATCATGACTAAAAAGAGACTTGAAGATATTCTGGTGTCTCCAGATCCCTTGAACACTGGAAGGGCTGTGAGGGCTCTTAGTCTTCCCAGAGCCCTGGGGATAAAGCACTCACCTCTCTTTGAGCTGCTCATTTTTGACTCTAGGTTTATTTGTGCTGTGAGACAGCACACAAATGTAGGACATCATGACAAACAGGACCGCGTGTTTAAGCGTGGTCGGGTCAGGCAGATGGGACTGGGTTCCACTCCTTGTGTGATAGTCCAGCCAAAGTGACTCCATATTGTTTTGTGACTCCATCTTGTAAAACAACAAGTAAAACAAGTAAAACAAGTAGAAGACTCGTGACCAAGGCAAGATGTTCTTTTCCTTTGGCTATAAGAACACAGAACTACCTATAGGGGCATTGTTTCTGTAACTAGGAAAACGGGACTCTGTTTCTGTAACTGGGGTGACTGGGCTAATTGTGATTGGCTGAGCATCCCTCCACCTGACTGCACTTTCCCGCTTCTATAACTTGGCTTGCTTGCATTGACTGGACCCCCAAACACCCCTTTTGTGGTTTTCAGGCTTATAAAGAGCAACCTTGCAATTGTTAGGGGCTGATCAGGGGAACAGCTTTATGTTGTGGTCAGTCACCATCTGTGTGCTTCAATAAAGGCTTGATTCAATTACATGTGAGTGGTCTAGAAGTCAATCTGTGAAACCCCAGGGGGATTCTTTAACTATAACACTTGGAGCGGCTACTGAAAGATGCAGAGTCCTTTGTGCATCTGCATCAAAACAGTATAGAACCCCTTCTGGAACACTGGCCAATTTCACCTGTACAGTCTAGGAACCCAGAACCCATGCTTTTCTAGAGAAATGAGTGAACTTCATCAAAGCTAATTCAGGGAGCTGGCAACATTGCTCCGTGGCAGAGCACTTGCTAGCATGTGGAAGGGCCTGGGTTCCATCCAAGGCATCACAGAAATAAGTAAACAAATAAATAAATCCAAAAATGATGTGACCATATTGGGAAGGTTTAATTGGAATAGAGCTATCCACCTGGTAGAAATATTCAAAAAGAAAGAACCAGAACCCACATGAAAACAATGGAATGCATTCTTTAATTGGTCTGGACAGGTAGGTCAAATTGATGTCCTCAAAGATTCTTTTCCAAAAACAACTGCAAAAACCGGCTTGGTGGTACTCAGCTGTATTTCCAGCAGCCCAGGAGGCTGAGGCAGGAGGGTGGTGAGTTCAAAGCCAGCCTCATCAATTTAGTGAGGTTGTAAGCAAGTTTGTGAGACCCTGTCTCAAAATGCCTTCTGAGGGTGTGGCTCAGTGGCAAAGCACCCTTGGGTGCAATGCCTGGTCCCCAAGACAATAACAAGTAGGAAAATCTGGTTCAAGTGGCACATGTCTGGAATTCAGCTACTTGTAAAGTTAATTAACTCGTATCTTCTCCCAATTTTACTAATTGGGGGCATAGTCCGTGCTTATATTTTCCAGTCCCTTGACATGCAGTACTGGGCCATTTATTTGAGATTTTTTCCTAATGTAGGTATTTCTTGCTGGAAACTTCCCACTTAGAATTACTTTTGTTGTGTCCACAGGTTTGAATATCTTGTGTGGCCCTGTTCATTGGTCTGCAGGCATTTTACACTTTCTTTTTGATTTCCTCAATGACCCATTGGTTGTTGGGGAGCACGCTGAAGAATCCCCATGCTTTGTAACTGCCCGGGGGTTCCTCCTGCTATGGACCTAACCTATGCACATGCTCCTGTGTGCTTTAAGTCACCTCAGCCTTCCTTATGTCACTGCATACAATGGGCAAATTACATAGCGGTTTACAATGTGCTTAGAGAATAATGACAAGAAAAAGTCTCTACACATTCAGCCCAGATGCACTTATTTTCAACCATGTTCAATGCAAGGCTGATTGAGTCCAAGGATTCAGACCCTACAGCCTCAGAGCCCAGATGAGAGATGCAGTAGCATGGAAGTGTGAGCAGAGCAGAAGCAAACAGAGACATCAGTTACAGAAGACGACAAAGAACCAGGAAGAGCAGCCTCGAGAATTAGAAGTACCACAGGTCTGCCATCTGCTTGGTGTCGGCATAGAGAGACCTACACCCCTGGGGCCACTAAGGACATTTCTGAGAAATAAGTTAGTAAGAATGAAGCTGGTAAAGTTCATTCGGTGCCTAGGTTTCAGTAATGCAGGGAATTGTGTCTCTATTAATTTTTCAATGGATCAGTCCAATGTTTCATCTTACCTCAAAGCAATAAGCTTCAGAAATCAGGGGACTGAATAATAGGAGAGGCCTAATTGCCTATCACACTCTATAATTAAACTATTTTTTTTCCTTTAGGTTGTATTTATTGAATGAAAAGAAAGAAAGGAAAAAAAAAAGGCTGGAAATGTGGCTCAGCAGTTCACTGTCCCTGGGTTCATCACCTGGTACCAAAAAAAAAAAAAAAAAAAAAAAAGAAAAGAAAAAGAAAAACTGATGAGTGGTACTTTGTTCTTTTACTGAACAAAATTTGTGGGGGGTTAAAAAATGTGGATTGTAGTGGACACAGTGGCACACACCCTAAATCCACCAACTCAGGAGCTGAGCAGGTGGATTGCAAGTTCAAGGACAGCCTGGGCAAGTTAGCGAGACACTGTCTGAAATTAAAACATGAAAAGGGCTGGGGATGTGGCTCAGTGGTCCAACAACCCTGCATCCAACCCCCAGTTCCTCCAAAATGTGGGATTTGGAGATGTGGTTCTGTGCAGAACAGGGGTTCCCTTGACGCTTTGACTATATCCCTTGTGGCTTTGAAACTTATATATTTTTTTTTCCCAAATCTCCTCCCTAACCTTGTCCTCCCTGATCTCCTTCCTGGTTTCTGTCTAATCTCATTATCTCTGAAAAACCTCTTTAAAAAAACCTGTTCCTGCTGATTGGAAGAATCACAGCCTTTAGGACAGGTCCCCTGGGTTCCTCCTTTGTGAGCAAAGTAATAAACATTCTTTTTCGGTTTTCTCAAAACTGTGTCCTTGTTACTGGATTGTTATCAGGGACAAGGACAGAACTTTTGACATCCAGTGGTAGAGCACCCCTGGGTTCAATCTTTGGTACAAAAAATAAATAAATAAGCGAGAAAGCAGGATGAGCATACCTATCCCTAGGCCACTGGCCAGTGGTCCTTTTATAGTTCCCATGATTGTTTCCTGGTTTTAAAGAGTTTTAAACACTTTCCTACAATCATACACACTCCAAACTACTGCCATCAGTTCCAGACAACTCAAGAAAACCAACACTGTTTTGTCCTTGCTGAGGATGTCTATCAGCCGTGAACTCCTGTGTACTTACAGGTGAAGCTAATGGTGAAAGTTTTCCATCAAAATGACACCATTCCAACACAACAGGCTGACAGGGTGCTAGGAAGTGGGCATCCTGGACCACAACTGCCTGCTAACCAGAGCCATCTCGTGTTCCTAAGAGCCCCCCATTCACTCCTGGTGTTCACTCAGGTCTATCTTTCTTTCCTTCCTTCCTGCCTGTCTCAGTACAGGGGATGGAACCCAGGATCTCTAGGTTAGTGCTCTACCACTGAGCTCCATGCCCAGTCCCTTTCATTTTTTATCTTGAGGCACAACCTTTCTAAGCTGCCCAGGCTGGCCTCAAACACAATTCTCCTGTCTCGGCCTCCTGAGTTGCTGGAATTACAGGTGTGGGTCACTATGCCTGGCTCTCAGTGGATTTTTGTCTAGACTCTCAACCCCTGGTTCTGACCCTTAACCTGTTCTCTGGCTTTCTGTGTCAATTCACTTTTTTGGAGGTAATCTTGTCCAGCAGGTTGACTGTGCTGATCCCTAATGGAGACTCCCCTTTTCTTTCTTGGGGAATCTAAGAAGGCATCTCCCTCCCTGACCTCAAGGACAGCACTGAGATTGAAGGGTCTCTGTTGTCCCTCTTGTAGCTCCTTCCCTTCTGACCTCTAAACTCCTTCTAAAACAGATATTTTAATCTTTCAAAAACAGATATTTTAATCTTTCCACGCTCACCACCCAAGAGAACTGCACCATGTCAAAACAAAGCCCCAGGCAGGCACCAAAAAATAGCTGCATGTACTTCCCACTGCCTTGGTGATCCAGAGTTCCAGCGTCCACACACAGCAGCCTCAGCAGCCCAGGCCCCAGCTCTGCTCCCATTATAGCTGTGGCCTAATCCTCTAGACTCAAGTTTTGAAGATCAGTCGTATCCTCAGGGGTTCCTCTCTCCCTGCCTGAGTGGGCACATGAACTGGTATGTTAGGAAACATAAAACCCATGTGACAGTTAGTACACTGAGTAACTCTGACATATGTGTGTAAATTCAATGTGGCCCATTGGGATGGTGGGGCATGCCTATAATCCTGATAACTCAGGAGACTGAGGCAAGAGGATGGCAGGTTCAAGGACAGCCTTGGCAACTGAGTGAGACCCTGTTTCCAGGAAAAAAATACGAGGAGCTGGAGATGAAGATCAGTGGTAAAGTGTCCCAAGGTTCAATCCCCAGTACCAAAAAAAATCATTTCTGTGTATATATAGAGAGACAGATAGGAGGGCATGGCCAAAGAAATCCCAAGAATGATGCATTCAGTTGATTTTCCCTAAGACCAAAAACAGATTTAACCCTTTCCTGTATCACACTCAGGACTATAAAAGTCAAATACTAATAAAAGTCAATCAATAATATAGAGTGAACAATTAATGTGTCCTTCATTGAGGCCCTACTCTTCAGGTATTCCCTTTCAGGTATGGACTTTTGATTAAATCAGTTAATTTTGGGAAAAAAAGAAGAAGTTCAGTGGGATTAAGTGGGTGGAGATTCAACTATTTAACCAGATAACTCTGATTGGAGCTAGGAGTTGAAAAGAGGAGGGGGAATTAGAAAGACCCCATAAAAGATTCAAGGAGCCATAGAAGCACAGAAGCCTGGAACCTGTGTCACTGTCTGGCAATGCTAGGATTCAGAACTCCCTGCCAATCATCCAGCTCTGGTAAGTCACCAAACCCCATGGAGACCCCATTCAGGCTGCCTGGTGGCATACACCTTTAGTCCCAGCTACTCGGGCGGCTGAGGCAGGAGGATTGCTTGAGCCCATGAGTTCAAGACCAGCTTGGGCAACTGAACTCAAAACAGAACCTCTATGGGGTCTACTCTCAGCCAGTCTTACCCAGTGACCTAGAGCCTAGGAGAGATAGCACATGTCTGTAAACCCAGCAACTCTGGAGGCTGAGGCAAGAGAAGCACAAGTTGGAGACCAGCCTCAGCAATTAAGCAAGATCCTGTCTCCAAATAAAAAAATAAAAGGAGCTGGAGATGTAGCTTGGTGTTAGAAGACCACTGGGTTCAGTCCCCAATACCAAAAAAGAAACAAAAAATGGTGACATGTAGTTTGTGATGGCAAAAAGAATATCATTCTGTCTCTCCAAAGGACCAGATGTCTGCATTTCTTGATTCTAAATGCAGTTTTGCCTTCATCCCAATAATTTTGATTTCTGCTTTGGTTTAGGTCATATTAAATTTCTTCTGTTTTTCTTTTTTTTTTAGATGAATTTCCACCTATTTATCAACTTTAATTTCAAAATACTTCTTCCTTTGCATCTTCATGGTAACTTTGATTCCAGTTAGAGAAACAGACTCAAAAAAGTAGATGGGACTCAAAGGAATGGCTACTGCAGTTTTCCAAACATAATTGTCCTTCCTTCTCTCTGGGTCTGATACTCTTAAGACAAGTCTCTTCTTAAATAATTCAACACAACATCTTCAATGGTGGCTGGACTGGAACAGGCATTTCAGTATATATCTGTTAAATGAATGAAGAGTAAGGAAAGCCTTATTCAGAGCAAAGCACTGATGTTCTTATTTAACATTCAGCCACTCAGTACCTCAAAGTTTCTTTACACTCTCATGCTTGGGCTTAGTTGCCTTCACTTAGAATATTTTTTTTTCTGGAACCACACAATATTTTTCATAGGATGCACTCTATTCTGATCTGTTTCTTTCCCATCACTCCACTCCAAAGTGGCATGCTGTCACATGTACAAGATATATGTGACAATTGAGCCTCATCTCAGAGTTAGCATTTTCCATCTCTTACTTCCAAATGCTCTCAAATACTATATGTGGCTTTTAGCATTGCTTACATTTAAACTGTTCATGGTGGTACCTGTCTGTAATCCAGCTATTCAAGAGGCTGAGGCAGGAAGATCATGAGTTTGAGACTTATCTAGACAACTTTATGAGATCCTGTCTCAAAATAAAACAGGGTTGGGAGCCAAGTGTGGTGATGGGTGTCTGTCATACCAGTAGCTTGGGAGGCTGAGGCAGAAGGATCGAAAGTTCAAAGCCAGCCACAGCAAATTAGCAAGGCCCTAAGCAGCCTCAATAAAGAGCTGAGGATGTGGTTCAGTGGTTAAGTACACTGAGTTCAATCTTTGGTATCAAAAACAAACAGGGCTGGGGATGTAGCTCAGAGGCAAAGCACCCTGATTTAATCCTGTGGCACAAAGTGAATAAATACAAACCAAAAGGGGTAAGGGTGTAGCTCAGTGATAAGCTATCCCTTGCTTCAATCCTTAGTATCACCAAAAAAAGAAAAGTACAAGTAAGTAAATTAATTTAAAAATTGCTCATTTTAAAAATGAAAACCAATGACACCCACTTTAGTTATTTATTTACTGAAGCTATGGATTGAACTCAGGGGCACTCTACTACTGAGCTACATCCCCAACTCTATTTTATTTTTCATTTTGATACATGGTCTCACTAAGTTCTAGGCTGGTCTGGAATTTGTGATCCTCCTGCCTCAGTCTCCCAAGCCATGGGGTTATAGGCCTCAACCACCAGGACTGGTTTGCCACCCAAAGAGTGAAATTGGATCAACTGATTGCCAAAGCATCCACTTGGCTGAGTGGTTTCCTCGGGGTGGGTATTAGGTAGAGCTATGTAGCTTGGCTGTAATTGATGTGTTTGGGCAGGGCATCCTCCAGGATCCTTCCATGCAGACTCCAAAGGATGAGCAGTGGACCTCACCCACACTGCAGGAGCTGGCAGGGCGCAGCCTCCTGAAGGACAAGTCCAGGGCCATCCTAGCTCTGGAGGACCTGCCCATACAGCTCTTCCCACCACTCTTCATTGAGGCCTTCAGCGGGGGACACACTGAGGTCCTGAAGAAAATGGTGCAGGCCTGGCCCTTCACCTGCCTGCCACTGGGGGCCCTGATGAAGAAGCCACAGATGGGGATGATCCGAGTGGCACTGGATGGGCTGGACATGCTGGCTGCCCAGAAGGATTGCCCCAGGTGAGGGGGACCCTGGAAGGCAGCGCCTGGGTGTCCAGGGAAGTGATGGCTGTGGGCAGGGAGAGTAGGTGCTGAAGTGTGCTCAAGAGGCTTCCTGTGCTGCCAGCAAGGAGGGGTGGAGAGGCCTTGGCCATGCTGAGCCTCACCTGGGAGGGGCTTCCAGATGTGGAGGTGCTTGTGGCAGCTGCCATGATCCCTGAAGGAGGTTGCGCCTGACCCTCCCTCAGCTGGTACAGGTGGGGGCACCAGGCTGAATTGCAGGGAAGTGGGTAGAGAAAAGTGAGACAGAAGGAAGAGGTGGAGCAGAGAGCAGCAGCTGAGAGGTGAAGGAAGGGGCCTCAGGGCTGAGACTCTCCTGTGGTCCCCGCAGGAGGTGGAAACTGCAGGTGTTTGGATTTGCGGAAGGTTCATGGGAACTTCTGGAGGACATGGTCTGGAGCCGTGGTCGATGCCTGCTCACCAGGAGTCATGAAGGAGAGGGAAACAGTGAAGGCCTCTCCAGACACAGGGCCCACTCTGCCCTTGAAGGTGTTAGTAAACCTGTGCTTTCAGCAAAGATCCCTGAATGCATTCCACTCCTTTCTCTTTCACTGGGTTAATGAGAGGAAGGGTCTGATACAGCTGTGCTGCAAGAAGCTGCAGATGTGCTCTTTGCCCGTCCATAGCATCGAGAGGATCTTGGAGAGGTTGGATCTGGACTTTATCCAGCAGTTGGATGTGCAGAGTTTCTGGAGACTGTCCACCTTGGCTACTTTTGCTACCTATTGGGGCCAGATGAGCAACCTGAGGAAGCTCTTCTTCTCCCACGTCTATGTGTCTGCCTATGCTTCCCAGGAGGAGAAAGATCAGTTGATGGATGACATTACCTCACAGTTTGCCAAGATGGACAGCCTCCGGAGGCTGTACCTGGATGGTATCTTCCTCCTAGAAGGCCGTCTGTGCCAGGTGCTCAGGTGAGGAAGCAGAGGGAACTGTCCTAGGACATCAGAGCAAACTCTTTGTCACATGAAACTTCAGCGGGCACCTGCTGTGTGCCAGCCACGGTGACTTAACATTGATGGAGATGTTAGAAAGTCAATGAAGTGTTTGTTTCACTCTGTCGTGAAGTCAGGTCTCACATAAACCCCCACACAGAAGCAGAATCCTAAACAGGGGTCCGTGGTCTGGGGAGCAGAACTCTGCTGGGGAGCCCGGTGGAGGGAGAGGAGCTAGTGAGTGGGTGTGAGGTTCCTTCCTTGGGAGGCCTGTCCAGCAAAGGTGGGGAGAAGCAGGGTAGAGGGGAGGGCGCTGGAGGAAGGAAGCCCCCACACCTGCACCTTTCAACAGAGAAGCTCTGTGCTCTCCAGCGGGGAGCAGAGTAGCTGCCTCCAATGCCCCCCTGGGGAAGGCTGCTCTGAGCTCTGGGTGGTGATTCTGGACTGGAGGGTGAGGAGCAGGGGTGGAGGGTACAGGTGTGAGCCCCGCAGGAGGGCCACCCCAGTTTGTGCGGCTCCATCTTTCCTGGGTTTGTTATTTGTGCATGTCTCACCCTGACCTCCTCTGCTACAGCTGTGGCTTTCTGCTTGTGAGTGAGGAGGGGTGCCTTAGAGATGATGGACCCACCTGATCCGTCAAGTGGGGGTGAAAGGCTCAGCATGAAACAGGGTGACGCAAATGAGTCGATTCTTCAACAGGCAGAGTCCTGAGTGGAGACCATCATCAGAAGGCCAGGGTGACCTTGGGCTTAGGCCAATTTGTCTTCTCCTACCTTGACATCACTCCTCAGAACTAACTGCTTGATCTTTGCTTAGGCTCCTGAAGACCCCCCTGGAGACCCTCTCAATAACCGGCTGCCTACTCTCAGATCCAGACTGGAATGATCTGTCAGGGTCTCCAAACCTCGACCAACTAATACACCTGACGCTGTGGGGCAGCAAATTGACGAGTTTCAGTCCTGAGCCACTTGTAATTCTGCTAGAGAATGCTGCAGCCACCCTTGAGACCCTAAACTTGCAGGACTGTGGGATCACCAACTCCCAGCTCCAGGCCATCCTACCTGTCCTGAGCTGCTGCTCCCAGCTCAGGGTCTTGAGCTTCAATGGGAATGACATCTCCATGTCAGTCCTGAGCAATCTGCTGCTTCACACTTCCAGGCTGACCCTGTTGAGCCTAGAGAAGTATCCTGCCCCTCTGGAGAGCTATGATGCCCAGGGTGCCATCCACCCAGGGAGACTTTTCCAACTCATCGATGAGCTGATGGAGATACTGAGGGATGTGAGAGAGCCAAAGAACGTCCTTTTCTATACTAAACCCTGCCATAGATGTGGCAACTGGTTTATCTATAACCTGCCCTCCAGTCCATGTCACTGTTGGCTGCCTGCCTAGTGGGATGCATATATGAGAAATGTTCTCCTGTGCACTTGAAAATAAAGGTAAGACACCAGTGTCTCTCCAAGGGGAACTAGAAACAGGATACCAGGGCACTGCTTAACATGAGTAGGTACAGAAAAGCTGATGCAGGAGGCCTGGGTCACAGAGGCTTGGTTCCCATTGGGAGACTTGGAACCGATGGGGACATGTGTCTTAGGAGTCAGAAACAGGAATCTGAATTTCTGGAAGTACATTTGTGCTGAGAGGTACACAGGGCATGACCCCTGCATGGATGGTTGCAAATGAGTGACTTGCAAATGAGCCACTTGGGGAACTTGTGGCAGATCCTCTGCTGTCCTCCAGGGGTTTCACCTTAAAGGTCAGGAAGCTAACCCAGTGGCTGACCAGTGCTGATCAGTGACACTGGAGCCGAGGACCTCATGGCATCACAATAGTGCAGGGCCATTCTGAGTATACCCTCCATTCTTTACTTCTCTCTGGGTGACATTCGTTCTGATGCATGTGGCTGTTCGATGGGGTAATGCGCCTGTGGTTGCCCACGGAACTGAGAACACTAACCTGCTCTCCAAAGGAGTTTATCTGAGAAGACTTCCATCTGAGTTATTCAGGTCATAGTGGACCACAGCTGTATCCCCAAGGGCTGAGGTTCAGGGAAAAATAGTCTGAGTCTTCGTGTGTGTGTGTGTGTGTGTGTGTGTGTGTGTGTCTGTGTGTGTGTTGGGGATTGAACCCAAGGGTGCCCTACTACTGTAGAGAACTTCATAGAATACAACTTTAAATCCTTGTACAATTTAACAACTCATCCGTCAAGAAACCTAAAGCGAGGTTGGACATGTACCCAACAGTTAGGTGCAATAGATAAAATTATAAATCCAAGATTTCCTGCAATTCCAAACCCCAGCACCTATCATCTAATGGGCCTGCAGACTCCAAATGGTTCATAGCAGACACGTTCACTCTGCTGTCTCTGGTACCCAGGTGATAAGCAGAGCCAACACTGTTGCCTTCTGAAAAATCAGCAATAAACCCAGACTGGGAATCTACATGTGTGCCCTGAAACCCCACATCACCCCTCTCAGGCATCACGCCAAGACCTCTCAACAATATAATGTCCTAGAAATGCCTCTCACTCAATTTGCAAATGATTTGTTTTATGGTCTCCTACCGCACAGGATTCTAAAATAGTTTTTCTTCACCTTTAACAGTAGGTGGCAAATGAGAGCCATAAGACCTCCTTGGATAAAGTTGAGTTCTCTAAAGAAGAAATCCATTATGCCTGGAGCAGTGCCACATGCTTGTAATCCCAGAGCTCAGGAGGCTGAGGCAGAGGGATAGCAGGTTCAAAGCCAGTCTCAGCAAAAAGTGAGGCACTAAGCAACTCAGTGAGACCCTGTCTCTAAATAAAATACAAAATAAGGCTGGGGATGTGGCTCAGTGGTCCAGTACCCCTGAGTGAAATCCCAATACCCCCCCCCAAAAAAAAACACAAAGAAATAAAGAAAAAACTCTATTACTTAGGTTATGCTGTGATTATGCAGGAAATTTCCCTCTTACCTGAAGAAGAAAAGACATCCCAGGTCTCCCTAAACCCAGAACTGAGATAATTAAGAGGTTTCCCTTCCATCTCTAAGATTCAAATCCTCTATGATATTGTAACCCAGCTTTTATAATTTCTCTCTAAAAGTTTTTTTCAGTACTTGGGATGGAACCCTGAGGCTCTCTACCACTGAAATACACCTCAGTCCTTTTAATAATTTTATTTTGAGGTAGGGTCAATTGCCTGAGCTGCTGGACACAATGGCACAGAACTAAAAGCCCAGCAACTCAGGAGGCTGAGGCAAGAGGATCATAAGTTCAAGGCCAGCTGCAACAATTTAGGGAGACCCTGCCTCAAAAAATAAAAAGGGCTGGGAATGTGACTCAGTGGTAGTGCACCCCTGGGTTCCATCCCCAGCACCATAAATAAACAAATAAACTGTACTTGCTATACCCAGGCCACTGGTGATGTCAGAGAAGGAGATGCTGGAGAGTGACCGAGTGACCTCAGGGTCTGGTCCCCTGTTTAGTCCTGAAGAATGGACTCATCACCACCCACACAAAAGCAGAGGGCTAAACAGGGGTCTGTGGTCTGGGAAGCAGAACTCTTCTGGGAAGCCAGGTGGTGGGGAGAGGAGCTAGTGAGGTGGGTGTGAGGTTCCTTCCCTGGGAGGCATGTCCAGCAAAGATGGGGAGAAGCAGGGTAGAGGGGAGGGTGCTGAAGGAGGGAAGTCTCCACACCTGCACCTTGTAACAGGGAAGCTCTGTGCTCTCCAGCAGGGAGCAGAGAGCCACCTCCAATGCCCCCCCTGGGGAAGGCTGCTCTGAGCATCATGTGGTGATTTGAACTTGAGGGTGAGGAGCAGGGATGGAGGCCTTGCAGATGGTGGACCTACCTGGTGTAAGGCTTACCCTGAAATGGGTGATGTGAATGAGCAGATTCTGCAACAGGCAGAATCCTGGGTGTTGACCATCATCAGGGGTCAGGGTGACCTTGGGCTTGGGCCAGTTTGTCTTCTCCCACCTTGTCTTTGCTCCTCAGAACTAACTGCCTGGTGTCTCCTTAAGCAACATTCCCACCAGACCCTCTCAATTACTAACTCACTGTACTTAGAATCAGAGTTGAAGCATCTGTCCCTGGGCCTGGATATCAGTCAGCTGAATCACATGGATCTTTGTGGCATCAAAATTTAAAGCCAGGTGTGGTGGCGAACACCTCTACTCCTAGTGGCTCACAAGGCTGTGGTAGGAGGATCAGAAGTTCCAAACTAGCCCCAGTGACTTAGATCCTCAACAACTTGGCAAGACCCTGTCTCAAAATAAAAAAGGAAGTGGACTGGGGATGTAGGTCTGTGTTAGAGCACCCCTGGGTTCAATTCCCAGTCCCCCTTCCTCCAAAAGTTGTCCAGGTTAAGTCTTGTGCCCCTCCAAGTTCTGCTACAGAAAGTCGTAGCTACTCTGCAGACCTTGGAATTGCAGACTGTGAGGTCATGGACTCACAGCTCCATGCCACCTCCCTTCCCTGAGCCACTGCTCCCAGCTCACCATGTTCAGGTTCTATGGCGCCTCCCCAGGTCAGTCCTGGAGAACCACCTGCTGCACTGTGCCAGGCTGAGCCGGTTAAGCCTAGAGCGTGTGCCCCGCCCCTCTGGAGACCAATCAGTGTCCTACTCTCCACGTTGGTGGTTTGTCCAGCTTCGCGTTAAGCTGATGGGGATACTGAGGGACATTAGGACTCCCCTGAACATCTGGATCTGTGCCCCCTCCTGTGCTTACTGGGTAGACAGGTGCCCTTTAACCTGGTGCAACTGGATGTTTCATGGCCCATGTCCCTGTCAGGAAGCAGCTGTGCTGGTACTATGTGCCTTCCCAGTCAGATGCATAGGAAAAGCTTTCCTCTGGGCACTTAGAGATGAAACTTAGCATGTAGCTGCAAATTCAGAGGACACAGAACCCTGGCTTCAGGGTAGCTGGGAAAAGACTGAGGTGAAGGATTCCCTGCTTCCTGGGGTGGGAATAGAATTTGGCCTTCCTGCTGGCTAAGTGAACATACTACCCCTGAGCTGCATTCACAGCCTCAATAAGTTAGCCAGGCCCTCAGCAACTTAGTGAGAACCTGTCTGAAAATGAAAAAAATTGAGGGCTAGGGATGTGGCTCAGTGGTAGAGCACCCCTGAGTTTCATCCCTAGTATCAAAAATTTGTTTAAGCGGCTGGCCGACGGGCAGGCTTGGCGTGTCCCTTCCATCTGGCTGGCGGGGGAGGCGGTGTGAAGCCCGCAGCCCGCCGCCAGCCCATGGAGGCTTTTTCCTGGACGCCCCGCTAGCCCCGCAGTGGCCGCGCCCCCGCGCCCGTGGAGGTAGTGCCCAGTGCCCGCTACGTGAGTGCCCAGGGTCAGGCGCACCCGCAGCCCTTCAGCTGGTGGAACGACTACCTGGGGCTCGCTACGCTCATCACCAAGGCGGTGGATGGCGAACCGCGCTTCCTGCAGCGCCCATGGCGAGAATGGCGGTAGCGGC
Source organism: Urocitellus parryii (assembly GCF_045843805.1). Lineage (NCBI taxonomy): Eukaryota > Metazoa > Chordata > Mammalia > Rodentia > Sciuridae > Urocitellus > Urocitellus parryii. The sequence goes on along the minus strand of NC_135541.1, from coordinate 83,779,444 downwards.
TCTCCGCCCTCTTCGTCGTCCTGGTCCTGTTGCTTCCCCCACACGGGGACCGGGCCCGGGCGCTGGGGCCAGCCAACTACTACTAGGACGATGAAGACGACGACAACGAGGAGCCGGGTCCGGGGCCTCTTCCTGGGGGGCTCGCTGGAGCTATCCGCGCTGGAGCTATGCGCATGCCCCGCCGAAAATGGTCTGCTGGAGGAGCGCTTCACAGAGCTGATCCCGTTCGCAGGTTGCGCAGCCACGGTGCTGCTGGGCTGCGTGCCCGCCGACGCCACCACCCTCGAGGTGACGCCGCGAGAGGAGCGGGCCCCGGCGTGGGCGGCTGAGCCCCGACTGGAAGCTACCTCGGGGATGGCCACTGCCCGGCTGCTCAAACCCGAGCTGCAGGTGTGCGTGTTCTGCTGGAACAACAAGGAGGCGGTGGCTCTCTACACCACCCACATCCTGAAGGGCCCCGACGGGAGAGTGTTGTGCCCGGTTCTGCGTCGCTACACGTGCCCCCGTATGGCGCCAGCGGCGACAATGCGCACACCATCAAGTATTGTCCACTCTCCAAAGTGCCAGCACCGACAGCTGGGCGTCCGCCGCCACGTGGCGCTAGGGACAATCTGCCAGGCAGGAAGCTGCGCTGAGGGCTCTGCATCCAGTCTGATGGCACCTGACGCTACTGCATTCGCTGCCTGCCCTCCATTTTGTTCTGCGAAAGATCTTTCCCTGTTTATTGGGGAGATGCGGAGCTGTCAGCACAGGCTCAACCTGGAACATCATGAAATCGGCTGTGCAGAGTACTTCTGTCAAGCAGATTGAGACTAGACGCTGATTTTTTTTTTCTTTTTTTTGGAGGGGGATGGATGAGGGGGACTGTGTTTCTAGTTTGCACACATCCAGGACTGCGAAGAAGGCTGGATGTGTATTTCACTAATTGAATATGGCAGCCGAGAGACGCTGTTTATTTACTGTATACGTCGACCTAGAGTCGCTATGAAATTATCTCTAATCTTGGGTGTGTCGTTTTATGAATGGAAGCACTTTACTAGGTCTAGTATATTTTTTAATAGCCTCTGAACTGAGCTTAAAACTGACGATTTTATGGAATATCAGCAAAATGATTATTTTATTGCTTGATGCACTATGTTAGTTGTCCTTAGTTTATATTCTAATTCCAGGCGAAGCAATTATAAGCATCATAAGAAGTGAAATTTAGTTCTTTTCAGTATTAATTTGGGTGGGTATTCCCTCCTTGTGGCTTGTTTCTGTCCTAAAAGGAGGTGTAAAATGCAGTCTGTAGCAGGTAGAATACAGCTCCTTTTATGTACCAGATCTTTTATTATAGAACTAGCAACTAGCCTTTTCACCTTTAAGAACTGTGCCAAGTCATAATCATATTGTGTATACACTTGGAGATGGTGCTGTTAAATCTAAAGAAAAAAAATTTTCAAAAATTGTTTAAAAGTAAAAATTAAAGGGCTGGGGATATAGATCAGTAGTAGAGAGCCTCTGGGTTCATTCCCCTGGACCACAAAAATGAATGAAAGATGAATAAATGGACTGGGCATGGTGACACATGACTGTAATCCTGGCAGCTCAGGAAGCTGAGGCAGGAGGATTCAAAGTTCAGGTCCAGCCTCAGCAACTCAGTGATGCCTTAAGAAATTTAGCAAGACCTTATCTCAAAATAAAAATTACAGAGAGCTAGGGATGTGGCTCAGTGATTAACTATCCTTGGGTTCAGTCTCCAGTACCAAAAAGGAATAAACAAATAAAGTTTTAAGGAAAATTAGTGTTCAGCATCCAGAAGAGGGTGGATTTGGGGAGCACTGTTTACCTGCAGTAATCTCAAGATAAACTTTTCCAAGTAGTAGATTTCACACTCCACCTGCTGGTAGCTCAGAAGTCGTGGCATGAGTTTTTATAAGCATAACTATCATTGACTATTTTTGAGTGGTATTTTTCAAAACCCAGTACTGTAAAATGATGTTTGAGTATAAACATTTGTGCTGTGATATTTAAATAATGTGCATATTAATTGATTTCAAAACTGTAAAAGAAATTTAGTACTGGGTTAGTTTTTTGTTATTGTAACCAAAATGCCTGACATAAAGAACTTAAAACAGAGAGCTGGGCAGGGTGGCACACACCTGTAATCCCAGCAGTTCAGGAGGCTAAGACAGGAGGATCACTACTTCAAAGCCAGCCTCAGTAAAAGTGAGGCACTAAGCAACTCAGTGAGACCCTGTCTCTAAAATACAAAATAGGGCTGTGGATGTGACTCAGTGGCTGAGTGCCCCTGAGTTGAATACCTGGATCTCCACCACAAAAAAAAAAAAAAAAAAAAAAAAAAATTGCAATGGGCATGAAAGTGCCCATCTGTGAACCCAGAAGGTTGAGGCAGGAGGATCACAAGTTCCAAGCCAGCTTGAAACCTTAGTGAAATCCTGTCTCAAAATTTAAAAAATAAAATTAAAATGGACTGTGGAGTAGCTCAATGGTAGAGGAACCCCTGGGTTCAATCTTCAGTGCCAGGAAAAAAAAAAAAAAACAAAGCAGAAGATTTCTTTTGGCTCACAGCTGGAGAGCCTCAGGCAGGGTTAGCCAGCTCCACTGTTCTGGCCCCTGAGTGACGCAGAACAACATGGCCCAAGGGCCTGGTGGAGCAGAGCTGCTCAGCTCCTGGAAACCAGAAAGCAGAGGAAGCAAGAAAGAGGTCAGCAACAAGACACAACCCCCAGGGGCCAGCCTCCTAGTGACCTACCTGCTCCAGGCACGCCCCCTCCCTTACAGTTACAGCTCAGTAACCCACTCAAATTGTTAGGTTCTCCAGTAGATTAAACACTGAGGGGTTACAGCCCTCACTGCCTAAGCCCCACCTCTGACCTTGCTGCACTGGGGATCATGTGTTTTGTTTTTTTTTTTTCAAAACGTGAGCTTTCAGGGGAACATTTCTAGATCCAAACCATAAGAAGTCCTTTCAAATACTATAGCAGGATATTTAAAATAAATGTCTAACTTGATTTGTTCTCTCAAGACAAACAAAATTTAAAAACATAATTTTAGACATAAATGAGTGAGATTTATTTCTTTAAATAAGCATTCAGTATAGTAAAATGTTACCTGGGCATGGTGGCTCATGCCTGTCATCCCAGCAACTCTGGAGGCTGAGGCAGGGAGATCCCAAGTTCAAAGTCAACCTCCCCAATATGGCAAGGCCCTGAACAAGTTGGAGAGAACCTGTGTTAAAATTAAAACAAACAACAACAAAGTCAGGGCAGAGAGGGTGGACCAGGGATGTTGTTCAAAGGTAAAATGGCCCCAATTCAGTTCTCAAAAGGAGGGGACTGGGGATGTGGCTCAATGTGAAGTGCCCCAGGGTTCAATTCCCATTACCAGAAGAAAAGAAAGAAGAGGAGGAGGAAGGAGGAGGAGAAGCAAAGTCAGATTTTAAGGACAGGTAGTTAGTGTAGTTAGGTAAATTGGGTCAAATATCAAGTTCCATAAAGAAAATGGAGACCATAGTGGGAATGGAAGAAGAGGGTGTCCAATCTGAGCCTGGGAAACCTGAACAACACCTGGGTTATTGAATGTTAAAGTCCCCAAGGTGTGGGGTGCATCCTAGAGAACTGTTCAGGAGGTAACTCCCAGCAAACAGGGAGGTGCTAATCAAACCACCCCAGGCCCTTACTGCCCAGATCACTCCTCCCCTTGCTCCTCCCTGGCCCATCCCTCCACCTATTTCCCACCTTTTGGCCTTCCCTCCTGCATCCCCCACCACTGCAGGATGGAGGGAAACAAAGGACAGGGGTGTGAGAGGACTAAAAGAAGACCTTAGCTATAAAAAAAGGGAGACCCCCCCTTCCACAGATTCTGCCTTTTGGGTCCCCTTCTTCCTCTGGGGGGAAGTCATTTCTGCTGTCCTTTAATAAAGCCTTCTGTTAAACCACGATGCAGAGAAGACCCCAACTCCAATTTTAAATCAACTTAAAGCAAGCTTGTAATTCTGGCCGGCCTGGACTCTCTCTGGATACCCATGGGTTAGAGGACACTGCCCCAGCTCTCTAGGAACAAGGTTTTATAGCACAAAAAGTTGCAAAGGGGGGGGGGTATTGAAACTTACAGATTACAGGATTTTGACAAGCATAATACAAAGGCAGGTAGTAGGTTAATGATGCACATAGCTCAACATTTCAAGTTAGGGAGTAAATTTAGATCCCAACGCCAGAATTTATGAGGCCCCACTAAGGTTTCAGAGAGGGTTGTTATCTGGTTAGGGAAAGCCAGGCATGGGTGAGTTCCAGGCAAGGCAGGCATTCCAAGCAAGTTTAGATATCACAGTAATTTATAGTAAAACAGAAATGACCTTTTCATGTCTTTGTGATGAGGTGGCTCCTAATCTTAAGATGGAATTAGGCTGGGCTCATCACCTTCCTCTGTCCCCCCTCCCCTTGCCTCCATGGGCCTCTCTGGAGATATACTTCAGCATTCTGGGAAGCAAGGACTCCCTGGTAAACAGAAGGAGAAACCAACATTAGACCTGGAAGCCTGCCCTTATGTTTTGTTTTGTTTTGTTTTGTTTTTTAACATAGACTGGAATTTGTTTGTTTGTTTGTTTTGTTTTAGAGTAGTTTTAAAACCACATCAAAACTGAGCAGAAGCTCCATGCTTCCCAAGTCCCTCTGTCTACCCAGCCTCCCCCAGGACCAGCATCTCACAACAGAGTGGTACATACGCTACAATTCATGCCTCTGAGAAACTGATGTGACTCCATTTTTGAAAACAGCTTCTACCTCAAGGCCTGTCCAGAGGGAGGGGGTGTGACCCTTGTCCTTGGAAAAACCAACAGAGCACTCCTAGGCACATACCCGCCCTGCTGAGTTGTTTGTCTGCAAATAAAAGGAGAGATCTGCAGCACCAAGTGTCCCTGACTCAGTTAGGCTAGGTGAGGATCCATAGCAACCCCCTAGCAACCACCAATCAGCATGAGACAGGGAAAATACCTGGAATGCCAGATGACGCGTCAGTAGTCTTGGTGGTAGATAACCTGTTGTTTAGCACATACACCCCTCATGGATTAAACCAATCAGTTCAAAAGAATCCCCCTCTTGAATTAACAATCACCCCTACCCAACTTGTTCCCACCAGTGATTGTGCTAATCAATGTTAAGAGTTGTTTGGTTCTCCTGTGGTGTGTGATGATTTGCTGTGTGACATTGTGACACATAGAGTATCCCCCAAAACCTATAAAATCTCACTGAACAAAGGACCAGGACTCACTCTCTGGGACCACTGCATCGGAAACCGTTGTGAGTCCAGGCTTGAGTTTGCAATAAAGACTCTTTTGTGATTGTATCTTGAAGTCTATTGGGGTCCCATGAATCTGGCATTATACCTCTACTGTGACACATCAGTGTTATGCAAAGTCCATAGTTGACTCTGGTTCTAGAATCTACACTTCTGGGGTTAGAAATGCCCAATTACATGGTATTTACTATTATAGTGTCATGCAGAATAATTCACAGTTTACAGCCCCTGGGTGCTCCAGCTGTTCAGCCCTCTCTCCCACCCAAACTTGGCAACCACTGGGCTTTATCCTGTGCCCCTGGTTTTCTGTCTTCAGGAATGTCTACAGTATACCACCCTCAGTTGGCTTCCCTCCCTGGTGACTGCACTTCAGGTCCCCTGAACCTTTTCACAGCTGTGTGGACCACTGTGTGTGTGTCTCCATTCCCCAACTGCAGGACATCTTGTGCCACTGAACAGAGCAACTGGGGTCCCCACCCGACCCCTGGGGCAGCTTCACTCATGTGGTGAGTACTTGGAGCTCCAGGCTGGATCATGGGCTAAGGATGTTTTCCAGCTATTTACTGGACAATCTCATCTGATAGACGGACCTGCCCCTTGAAGGGCAGGGGCTGTGTCTCCATCTCCCTTGGAGCTGAGCATGGAACCTGAGGCTATGGTCACTACATGAGTGCATGTGTGAGTGTGTGTGTGTGTGTGTGTGTGTGTGTGTGTGCATGCCGTTTGTGTATGAAAGTCCACCAATCTTAAGGGCCCACGTGGGCAACCTTCACTTGGTTTTCGTAAGTTCTTTCCCCATGTAATGCACAACCACATTCTCCCTGTAAAAGGTCCAGTAATGCAGACACATTCCCTGGCCTTGCCCTTCATCCTGTATCAAGCATGGGTACCTCTTGGCTTCTCAATGCCTTCTCCCTGTTTTTAGCTCCATCTCTCTTGAATCTTGTTTCATCTTCTCTCATAGATCATTTTTGCCAATTTAGAAACAATTTTCCATTGAAAACAAGAAAGAAAATAATAAGAAAGAAAAACCTTTCTCGATCTCCATGCCCCCACCCCAGCCACCGATTCATTCCTGCCTAGGAGACCTTCTTAGCCTTCCCTTCTCTCTCTCTGAATATCCCATATATTTTTTGCAGGGTGGGTGGGTACTTGGGATTTAATCCAGGGGCACATAACCACTGAGCCATGTCCCCAGGCCTTTTTATGTTTTATTTTGAGACAGGGTCTCACTAAGTGGCTGAGGCTGATTTTGAACCTGTGGTCCTCCTGCCTCAGTCTCCTGTAGATGGGGTTAACAGGCATGCACCTTCATACCTGGCAGACAAATATTTCTCCCTGTGTCAATTGAGATGATTCTTCTTTCTTCTTCTTCTTTTTTTTTTTTTTTGCTTTATTCCATTGATATGGTTAATCAATGAAATTGTTATTCAAATATGAAAGGAGATTTGCATTCCAGGTTTATTCCAAGTGTTAAGCCAATCTTGCAGGGGCTGGGGATGTGGCTGAAGTGGTAGCGTGCTCACCTGACAGGCATGCAGCCTGGGTTCAATCCTCAGCACCACATACAAAACAAAGATGTTGTGTCCACTGAAAACTAAAAGTAAATAAATAAATAAATATTAAAATTCTCTCTTTCTCAAAAAAAAAGTTTACTTATAAAACAAAAGAACAATCTTGCATTCCTGATAGATTTTCAACCCGTAACCTGTCTTGCCTGGTCTTGGTCTGTATATTGCCAGAGGCAATTTCTTTCTCCCCCTTCCTTCCTTCCTTTCTCCTCCCCTACCCTCCATTTCTTTCTTTTTCTCCTTTCTTTTCCTCCTCCCTCCCTTTATTTCTTCCTTCCTTCCTTCCCTCTCTCCCTCTCTCTTTCCCTCCTTTCCTCCCTTCTTTCCTTTTCCCCTATATGAAGGATTGAACTCAGGAGTCCTCTGTCACCAAGCTACATATCTGCCCTTTTTTATCTTTTCATGTTTTATTCTGAGACAGGGTCTCACTAAGCTGCTGAGGCTACCCTGGATCTTGCCATCTCCTGCCAGCTTCTCTGAGTTTCTGGGGTTACAGGGGTGAGCCACCTTGCCTGACTGTCAAAGGCAAATTTACCCAGACCTCAAAGTCAGAAAAAAAAAAACCTTGAACTTGACTTAAGAAGTTCTGCTAATACCAGAAACCTGCACTGGGACCCTCAGGCTTGTCACAGGGCTGGCAGACTCCCAGCAAGAAATCCAAATGTGAATCTGAAGCTTCTTCTGGAATCTGTAAGCCCCTAACTCACTACTTTCCCCAGAACTAACACAAGTGAAAGATTTAATGCTTGAACCTCAGCTTTCTTCTTCAGTGATAAATAAAACTAGTGCCAGAGATTTTCTCTTCCTCTGGAGATAGCCTGCACTCTGCCTTTGTTATGCTCAATTTCAGGACCCCCCAAAGACCACCAGAGACCAAGATCAATACAAACAGCAAAGAGGTGTTTATTGTGAGCTAGCTTGGTCCTCCACGTGCACACAGCAACTGATGTCACTGAGAGGCCTCGAGCCCAGGGTTGCACGAGTTTTATACATTCATTGGAGAAGGCAGGGACCCCATATACATCCTAGCATCTCTTAGCAAATCATCACATACCCTGGGAAAATCAAACAACAACTCTAAAACATGATTAGCACATTCACTGGCAGGAACAAGTTGGGTAGGACTGATTGGTTACTACCAGAGGGAGTTTCATTTGAACTGATTGGTTTAAGCCAAGAGGGGTGTTCATGCTGAATTACACGGTTTCCCAACACCATGGAGGGTCATCTGGCATCCCAGGTATTTCCCTGTCTCATGCTGATTGCTCATTGCTAGGGGGTTGCTATGGGTCCCCACCTAGCCTGACTGAGTCAGGGACACCTGGCACAGCAGATCTCTCCTGTTATTTGTAGATAAACAACTTAGCAAGGTGGGAATGTGCCTAGGAGTGCTCTGTGGGTCTCTCCAAGGACAAAGGTCATGTCCCTTCCTTGGACAGGCTTTGCTCTGAGTTAGAGGCTGGTTTTTCAGTGTCTCTAGCAACTCTTTTCCAATTTCTTTTCTACTGAGCCACTTTTTGTATTTTATTTTGAGACAGGGTCTTGTTGAGTTGCTCAGGGCCTCACTAAATTGCTGAGGCCAGCCTTGAACTTGCAATCCTCCTGCCTCAGCCTCTGGAGCTAGTGGTATTAGAAGTGTGTGCTGCCACGCCCGGCTTCATAAAGTATTTTTGTTTTTGTTTTTGAGATGGGTTCTCACCCTGCTGACCAGGCTAGCTTGGAGCTCCTTGCTTGAGGGATTGCCCTCCTTGATGGAAGTTAGGGTCCCACCTTCCTGTGAGGCTTGGAGGCAGAGGCCCCACCTTTCCTGAACACATGTCAAAGAGCTGGTCCCCAAATCCTTGACAGAGACACACTTGAGTTGCAGGCATGAATTTCACACACATCTCAAAGGGACAGCAGACACTATGCTATGCCCTTTATGTAGATGCTCTGAGGGGGGTCGGCTTCGGGGGCAGATGATGTTTGAGTGATCAGTGTCTCCACCACCCCTGGGCCTGGCCTCCCGCTACTGCAAGCCCTGCTGGAGACTGGCCATCTCCAGAGATTTGGATGGACTCCTTATTGCTGAGTATTCCACAGATCTCACCAGTGACTCTTTCCCTGACCCCTGAGCCATGATCCTGGGATGGCTCCTGTTCTGGGACCCCTGATGTCATCATACCCGTGACAAGTGGTTGCTCCTGTACTTGTCTTCTCTGGCAGGAAACCACCACAGTGGAGGCCTGATGGCCTGCTGCCTGACCAGAGCCTGGCCTGGGGTGGCCACTTAACAAATCCTGAATGAACGAGCGAACCGGTCTTGGGTACGAAGCCTCTAGGACAGAGAGGGCTTAGGCAGGAAAAGTGGAGGGAATGAGAGGAAAGAACAGACCAAAGAATCTGGTACCCGTAGGTAGTAGTACCCACCCTCCACAGAAAACCTTAACTAAGCTTCTCCAGAAATCTTCACCATAATTGGTTTTAGAACTATGGGCAAAAATGTCTCTACAAAAGAGTTCAATGGAGGTAAACTTCCTATGTTCCTGCTGCTCTATTACTTGGCCACTGTCCTGGAAGAGATCAGCACCCAAGTGCTCGAGGCCTCTATACTTATTTTCCACAAATATGCATCCAGTATAGTAGTACAGTATAGAAGTGTGTCCGCAAATGCAAAATGTGATAATAAAAAGATAAATCCTTTAACAAGGCCTCTGGCCTTGAGCTGGGCTTCACAGAGATGTCTACATTTCTAAGATCAGAGAAGTTACCACCTGGGCTCCATGATAACAGCTGGTAGGGGAGGAGAGAAAAGAGAGATGAAGCTCTCCCCTTCTCAGGTGTTGTCCTTGAAGGGTCAACTTGCCCAGCACAGGGAAAGAAAAAGCTGCTCTTATGTGAACTTCTGAGCTCCTCCCCTTACATGTTGGGTATAATGTTCTGAAACTGCCTGAACTCGGGGTTCAGGATACTAATTGAGTACAGTGAAAGCTGTGCCCTCTGAACTTGGCTGCAGCCAAATAAAATTGTTTCCTGCTATCTTTGGGGCCCTGCCTTTCTGCACTAGAGGAGGGGCCAAGATAGTAGCCCTGTGCATCAGGAGATGTTTGAAGGGGTGGTAGGAGCTGTAGGCTTTTGTTCTTGTGTGTGTGTGTGTGTGTGTGTGTGTGTGTGTGTATGTGTGTGTTGTTGGGAGAGTGCTGGGGATTGAACTCATGCATTCTGGTGAGTGCTCTACCACTGAGCGATGCCCCCAGGCCCAGCTGTGTCCCCCGTGGACTTCTGTACAGGGTCAGGGCTGCAATAGGCGGGCCTTTCCTGGTGGAAATCAGAGAGCGGGACCACAAGTAACAAGAGCAGTTAATTCCACACTGCACATTGGACCGGGGCCTCTGCCCTCCCTCTCCCTCCTTCCCACTATCACACTCATCCCCCCCTGGACAAGCAAATCAGTCACTTTAGAAGACACGGGATTAGCAGAGCATCGAGTCTTTGAGGGAGTCCATCAGACAAAAGGCTGACCTCAGTCAGGCTCAGAATCTGCAAGAATCGATCTCTGGGATATAAAATAACCTAAGCTGTGTCCAGTCTCCTCCCTGGAGGGGCAGGTGGTGGACAAGAACAGATGAAGAACACCCCCTCCAACTTCCCTAGGTTTTAAGTTGTTTTTATATGGAAATCCTGTCCAAGTAATTAACAGAAGTAATTAGGGGTCAGATGGTCACAAATGAAAATCACTCAGTATCCAGCACTGGTGCCAGGGCCGGCAGTGCCAAGGGCGAGGGGCTGGCCTGATGATGTGGCAGTCTGACCACGGCTCTGGAGGAAGGCTAGGTGTCCTAGCAGCCTGAGCTGTGACAGAGACAGGCAACTACCAAAGAAGGAAACATAAGCGGCTCCCAGAGCCCCAGGCTCAGGGCCCTGCCCTTTGTAAGGCAGAGAGGGAAGTTTTCCTTTAATGTACTGAGTGTGAATCTCCCTGTCCCTGGGCCTCACACAGGATGTGCAGCTTTTAAATCCTTGAAAAGGGCAGGAATTTATCACCCATCCATTCATCCCACCCACCTGCCATCCACAACCCACGCATCTGTTCATAACCCACCCACTTATCCAAACCCAAAAGAGAGAGAGAGAGAGAAGGAGGGAGGGACAGAGAGGTGTCAGAGGGATTCCTTAGGGGAGCTGGCTCAGGTGATCATGGAGGCTGGGATGTCCCATGATGTGCAGAAAGTTGGAGACACTGGGAAGCCTGTGGTTCAGTCCAAGTCCAAAGGCCTGGGGGCCAGGGGAGCCGGCAGCACAAGTCCGGGGGTCAGAATGCTGGAGAACCTGGGGTCTGACGTCCAAGGTCAGGAGAAGGGTGTTGGCTCCAGAAGAATGTGCCAGTGAGTTCACCTTTTCTCTGCCTTTTTGTTCTGTCCAGGCCCTCGGCTGATGGGAAAAGGCCTGTCCTCACTGGGTAGGAGCCACTATCCACCAACTGAAAGGCCAGGCTCCACCAGACACCCCCAGAAAGGGCGTTGTTGCAGCCCGCTGAGTACCCCTTAGCCCAGGCAAGCTGATGCCTTAAACTAACCATCACAGAGGGTGACAGGGGAGGGTTTCTTTGCTGGGATTGGCAGGGAGGGCCTCTCTGAGAGGGTGACCTTGAGAGGAGATCTGGATGCCAAGACAGAGGAAATACTTGAGGGAAAGCATCCCAGATAGAGAGGACAGCAAGGAGCAAGGGTCCTGTGGCTGGGACCAGCTGGAATTATGCAAGGACCCCAAGGTGGGTGGGCAGCTTCAGGGTGCTAATAATGGGGAGAGGGACAGAAGCAGGTCCCTTTGGGACCTCAGGACAGCATGATGGGCTAAGGGTCACTGGGGTGAGCAGCCGGCCCCACTCAAGTGCCCCAGGTGCTCAGGTAGAGTGGAGATACTCTGCTCTGCTTGAATATTTTGTGATTCTAGCATCCTAACCCTTGGGTACAATATTCCCCCCACCAGTCCTTCACCTTCTATGGTTTCAGTTAGCTGTAGTCAACCATAGTCTGGCAATATTAAATGGAAAATTCCTGAGATAAATACTTCACGTGTTGTAATAACATTTACTCATTTGTTTGTTTATTTTGTACTGGGGATTGCTAGTACAAAATCTGGCTTTACCACTGAGCCTAATCCCCAGCCCTCTTTATTTTTTATTTTGAGACAGGATTTTGCTAAGTTGCTTAGGGGGCTTCGCTAAGTTGCTGAGGCTGGCCTCAAACTTGTCATCCTCCTGCCTCAGCCTCCTGAATCTCTGGATTACAGTCATGCACCAGCACACCTGGCTAAATAAATTCTATTGTAGTATAATGCTAGACTTATTATATTTTATTAGGAGTATTGCTGACCTCTTACTGTGTCTAATTTATTTATTTATTTAAAGTCCTGGAAATTGAATCAAGGGCCTCATCCATGTTAGGAAAGCACTTCACTGAGCCATATCCCCAGCCCTTTTTATTTGATTTTGAGACAGGGTCTCACCAAGTTGCCCAGGCTGGCCTTGAAGGGGTGATCCTCCTGCCTCAACCCCCTGAGTAGTTTGGATTACAGATGTGTGGCCACTGTGCTGGGCACTGTGACTAATTTATAAATTAAGGTTTACCATAGGTGCATATGTGCAGGGAACACATGGAATAAGTGGGGTTGGGCACCCTCTGTGGTTGCAGGCATCCCCTGGGGTCGCTGTGAACAAGGGTCTACTTCGAAGCTTCCCCCCCAGATGCCCAGCTAGACGGCTGCGGTGCTTCTGGAAGGCCAGCACAGTGGGCTCCGCTGTGGACCAGCTGCACTCTGCCCCGCCTCCCCACTCCTAGGGACTCGCCCTCCAGCCAGGTCACTTGCTGTAGCTCTTGACCTGGGAACCGTGTGTCTGTGTCTTTGGGCCACAGTTCAGGGGCCCACCCGCCAGGCCTGGGCCAAGGTTGTTATTTAATGATGGGTGACACCCTCAGTCTGGCCTCATCTGTGGGGACAGAGGATTCCACAGGGAGGAAGGGTCCTGTCCCATGGGCCACCATAGAGCCCCTGAGGAGGTCCCTGCGTTTCTCACCTCCGAGGCGATGGCTCGGGTGTGTGCGGAGTCCACAGCCTCCCCGGGAGCCCCAGGACTTTCCGGCTTCCTGGATGTCCATCCTGCGCCTGCTCCAGGGCCTCGGCTGCTCCGGCTGGGCAGCGGCAGCCCTGCCCCAGGGAAGCTGCTCAAGTTTCTAAACAGGAGTGGAGGGAGCTGAGGAAGGGGAGGTCTTAGAGTCCAGGAAGAGACTGGAGGCAGACATTAGAGGGCTGGTCCTCAGCCTGTCCATGGGACTAGGCCTGGTCCCTGGCAGCGGGCATGGTTCCCATTTCTGGGACAGGCAGGGTGGCCCTGTCGTGTGCTGGGGGCTGAAAGGAAGCTCAGTGTGTGAGCACCTCCAGAAACAGGCACTTCCTGATCAAGCTCCTGGGCAGGCAGGAATGGCCTGAGGAGGGCCCCCAAGGGGCCATGATGTCCTGGGCCAAGCTGAGCAGACATGGTGGCCTCTCGATGGATGCCGTCAGACTGGCCTTCTCAAGAGGAAGTCTCCCTGTCCCCACCTATCACCTGAGGGTTGTAGCCTGGGCCAGGGGACTCTTGCATTCAGGCAGGAAGGGTGACAGTGGCCAGGACATTATTTAGGTGTTCAGCTGTCCTCATTTGCCTTCCTAGGTGAGTGGGCTCTGGGAGCTGGTGGGTCGTATGTGTGGAAGTAGCTCCAACATTCATGCAGATTCTGAGCGCAGAGGGGCAGCTGGGTCCTTAGGCCACCACAGCAGGGCTGGGGACAGCTATGAAATGGAGAAGCCAGAGGCTGGTCTGCGGACTGACTCTGGGACTCTGCTGTGCTTCCCTAGAAGGCACTCTGGGACTCTCAGGGACAAGGGCAGGGAAGACAGTTGATGGGCAGGGTGCACCCCTTGCTGCACGGGGATCTTCCCATTCTGCCAAGAAATCAGGGTCACTGACTCCCCAAGGAGGGCTCCTGGCTCCAAGAGGATCTGTAGCCTGCCAAGGCCACTTGGCTGTGAGGACCGGCTGGTCACTCCCTGGGAGCTGCTGTGGAGACAGCTGACATTCATTCGCTCCGCGGTGGGATTCCATTCAGAGGCCGAGGGGGCCTGAGCACGGTGGTCTGTGCCCGATGCTGAAGGGATGGTTCTTGAAAACCAGCTCCTGGCTCGGCTTCCAACAGGACTCGGAGCAAAGCATGCGCAGCAAATGGTCCCGACTGTGGGTGTGAGGATTTCCCAAAAAAGGACATAGTATTTTTCCAGGGCCAAAATATAAGTCACACCCTGGGAAGGTATGTTCATTAAAAAAAAAAAAAATGATCCCATATTCAAACAGCAGAGAACAGTGGTCTTTCTCATTTTTAAACTCTCTTTTTTCCACGGAAAAACATTTAAAGTTTGGAGGTGTGTTTATTAGCCTGGGGACTTAGGAACAAAGCTACCTTGTTGGTTGCAGGCAGGTGACACCCACAGGGGCCTGCAGATGTGGCTCAGGAGTAGAGCGCTGGCCTCACATGCAGAGCCCCGGGTTCTACCCCATTATCACAAAGAAAAAAGAAAAAGAAAAGAAGACCCCAAGGGGTTTCCTTCTCAGATCATGCACAGGGTTTGAACAGATCACTTATGCAAATAATGAGTCACTTAAACCTTGAGGCCACTAAAAAGGAGTTTATAGCCAAGGTACAGAGATGGTGGCTATCTTAGTAAAATATATTTTTTGACTGTGAGAGATTTTTATTCAATTTGTTGGTGTTTGGGGCTGGGGATAGGACCCAGGGGTGCTCTTCCACTGAGCTACAGCCCCAGCCCATGTATATATATATATATATACACACACATACATACATATACACATATATGTGTACACACACACACACACACACACACACATAGTTGTAGATGGACACAATACCTTTATTTTATGTATGTATTTTTTAATGCTTTGCTGAGGATCGAATCCAGTGCCTCATCCATGCTAGGCAAGCATTCTACCACTGAACCACAATCCCAGTCTCACCAGCCCTTATTTTTTATTTTGAGACAGGGTCTTGCTAAGTTGCTGAGGCTGGCCTTGAACTTGGAATCCTCCTGCCTCAGCCTTCTGAGTAGCTGGAATCACAGGCAAGTGCCACTCCACTCAGCTGTAATAAAATTAGTTTTAAGACAAAATATTAATGCACTCTTAAAACATTTTTTTCACTTGACATTTTATCTGTCTGTACCCGTTATTATTACAAAAATAAAAAATGTCAAAATTCAGTACAATATCTGCACCAGTAGTTGCCTAAACAAATATTAACTTCTATAAAACCATTAACTTAATTCAGTTCTATTAAAAGAGATTCAACATTCCCTCAGTTAACAAGATATAAATAGTGGTATATATGTTTTAAAGCAGAAAAGCCCAAAAAACCAAGGAGAAAATGTTAAATATTTTGGTCTGACGGTTCCTACAAGTGGTAACTTCCAATACGTATAAAGGAAATGTTCAAGGATAAAACTCTAGAGTGCAAGTAGAAAAACAGTCAATCAGAATTTACCCCAGGCTACATCGTTAAGTGGCATTAAGTTGGGGCACCATGTATGGCCCCATGTCACCGTGTTCTTCATCTAAAGACTTCCCTGCAAGACAAGTTGCAAAGTTTAAATGAGAAGACAGGAAAAAAGAGACTCATTTTTTTTTTTTTTTTTAAGCTGGGCATTGAACCCAGGTGCTTTACCACTGAGCCATGTCCCCAGTCCTTTTTATTTTTTTTTATTCTGAGACAGGGTTTCCCTAAATTGCTGAGACTGGCCTTGAACTTTTGATCCTTTCTGATAGGAACAGGTGTGCTTTGTTTGGCTCTTTTCTTTGCACAAATCACTACTAGGCATCTCTGTGAGGATACTCCGTGTGCTGGGAAGCAGCCACATCATCAGGAACTCTACAGAGAAGAGCAAACCAGCTTTTCAAAACTACACCCATGTGTAAAAGGTAAATCACCACGCACCCCATTTATTGTCCCAGTTTATCGTGATTAGATATAACTCACAAAAAGAAAAAATGGCAATTTCTAGTGATAATATTAAAACATATATAGACACTGGCATAAGGAAAAAATATGCCTTTATTTTTTGTGGTAGTGGGGATAGAACCCAAGGGAATACCACTGAGCCTCATCCCTAGTTCTTTAAGGTTTTTTTTTTTTTTTTTTTAGACAGGGTCTTGCTAAGCTGCTGAGGCTGGCCTTGAACTTGCCATCCTCCTGCCTCAGCCTCCTGAGCTGCTGGGATGACAGGCGTGCACCACCACACATGGCTTGTTCCCAGTTTTTCAAAGGAATTTTATATCCAGGAAGTAATGGTTCCACTGAGCATTATGTGAAAACCCCTCTTTTTCCCCCCAGAATAATGTTCATGCTAAAACTGTGGGATGTGGAAAATACTGACCCTGCCTCACTCATGAACCCCTTCAGGGACTGCTGCACAGGGCTGGTACCATGACCCTTGGGAGGCAGTGTGACCCTTGGGAGGCAGGTTGAAAGACTAGAGGAGACAGGGTGGGAACTTCATCCTCCAGATCCCACTAGAACAGGACCTAGCACCATGTCCATTGCCTGGGCACCACCTCCTGAGGATTATGGGACAAACACACTCTTCAATGGGGCTGAGAAGGGTTCAAGCCTGCAGCTGTGACCCAGAGAGTGGTGCTCCTGGGGATGGGGAACAGGTGATGGCAGCTGCTCCACACAAGCCCGGCTGAGTGTGTGGACAGGCTGTGAGCAGCAGGTGACAGAGATGATGACATTAAGTAGTGTCTGACTCCTGGCTTCTGAACTCCTCCCACTGAGCTCTTCTGGAGTCTTCTCCCCTTCCTGCATGGCCCAATGTGAGTGGAGCCTCCCTCTGTCCTGAGTGAATACCTTCCCCCAGGAGCCTCCATTCCCATCAGGGTGTAAGTGTTGGCTGGGGCTTTCAGACAGAAACTCTAGCAGCGTCTCATGGCTCAGGATGACGTGTTTCTGTGTGTCTACGTGGTTTTCTCAACAGAAGTGCCACCTTCCCCGACATCAGAGCCCACTTGGCAGCTCCCTAAGGTGCTGAGGTAACCATGGAGACCAGGAGGAGGCTGCTCACTTCTCTACCTGCCCAGGGACTGTGAGAAGACAGCCCCTCTGAGCCAAGGATCTCTGCTGGTGACCATAATGCTGGACCAGGAGTCTCCTCAAGGTTGACGAGGGTAAAGAAGGGTAGGGAAGGAGAGTGGAAGAAGAGGAAGAAAGGAGGGAGGGAGGGAGGGGAGAGAAGAGGGAATCAGAACCCGGTTTGAAGGCTACGGATCACAGGAATACTGGTTTTATATGTCAGCTTGACTAGGCTACAGGGTGCCCAGATATTTGGTTAGTTCTGTGTGTCCACTGAGGGTGTTTCTGGATGAGATTAACATTTGAATAGGTAGAGTGACTTAGATGACCCTTCCTCATGTATTGGACATCATCCATTCCACTGAGGACCTGAAGAGAACAAGAAGGTTGAGAAAGGGGACATTTGTTCTCTGTCCCCCTGACTGCTGAGCTGGGGCTTTTCCTACCCTTGGATCAAATGTCACCATTGGCTTCCAGCTCACCAGCCACGGCTCCTGCTCCTCAGCCTCCACAACAGTGTTAACCAATCTCTTATAGTAAATCTCTTTTTACACCTCCTATTGACTCTGTTTCTCTACTTCTCAGAGACCCCTGAAGAATGTGCCCTCTATCTGCTCTAGAGCAGCTGTCAAATTACTTTCTATCACAGGAGTTCATTGATTTTCTTTGTGGAAAGTTTCTCTACATGCAATGATACTTTTGGCTCCTTGCTGGTCTCATGTCCTACCCATAAAAATATAAGGCCTTCCAAAGAGAGCAGGACTGTCTTTCTTAATTAAAGCAGTATCTGGCATTTAGCAATCACTCAATAATTATTAATGGAAGCAAAAGTCGAGAGATGAAGGAAATATAGCAGATATATTATGAAGCTGGGCACATTGGTGCAGACTTGTAATCCCAGCTCCTCAGGAGGCTGAGGCAGGAGGATCACAATTTAGAGTCCAAACTCAGCAACTTGGAACCTTAAAAAGGGGTGGGGATGTAGGTCGGTGGTAGAGCATTCCTGTATTCAATCCTCAGTGCTGCAAAGAGAAAATAAAAAGATATCCATTATGAGTAACAAAGGAGAAATGTTTTCCCCAAATATCCCAGGAGCTTCTTGAGAGCCTTTTATCCAAGATTCTGTCGCAGCCTGTCCAATGCTGCTCATGTGATGTCTTGCATCAACCCAGGGACACACAACCTGTCTCACATGGTCTCCAACCAAAGTGCTGCGTTCCACATCCTAAAAAACGCTACCTATCACAGCCCACTACAAGAAAAGTTTTCCAAAAGTTCCAGAGAGGACGAGTCAGGGTCTGTAGAATGGCCCAGTGGGACAGGCTGAGGAGGACTCAGGAGGGGCTGGGGGAAGGGGAGCACCGTGACTCCAAAGAGAGAAAGTGACTGTCCCTCCTCTGCAAGTTGCTGCCTCTCAGGAAGAGGGTCAGGGTTTGCGTTATACCAATGAAGGTTTTTTCCAGTGACTTACCAAAACAATAGCAGTGAATGGCCTGTGGCCAGTTCTCATTTCTTTCCTTGATAACCATTTTTAAAAATTAATTTTTCAAGGACCCAGGGATTGAACTCAGGGCACTTTAACCCTGAGCTTCATGCCCAGCTCCACCTCCCTTTTTTAAGACAGGGTTGCTGAGGCTGGCCTCACTTGTGATCCTTCTTCCTCAGCCTCCGGAGGAACTGGGATTACAGGCATACACTTTGTTCCACTTTAGCTGAATGGGGTCTCCTAGTCTGCTTGGGCCACTATAACAGAACACCACACCTGGGGTGATTTATAAACAACACATTTATTTCCCACAGTTCTGGGAGATGGAATTGGGAGATGGGGGTGTCAAGATTGAACTCCCATTCCTGGTTCATGGATGGCTGGCTTCTGGCTGTGTCCTACCTGCTGAGGGAGTGAGGGGTTTTCTGGCATCTCTACTCTGAGGGCAATCAGGAGAGTCCCACCCTCACGACATCCCAGGGGCTTCACCCCCCTGGGGATGAGGAATCCACACAGGGAAGTGGGGAGGGTCACAAAGGTCTATTGCACATAGATTGATTTGTTCTCCATACAACATTCCAAGGCTGCTGAGGCCTATTATATGGAGAGAATCCTGCTTCCGTGGAGGAGGCTCTGAACTGGAGCGCTGCCTGGGCAGCTTCCCGGCCTTGGGGGGAAGAGGTTGATGCTGGTCTCCCAAGCACAGCTCCGGCCCAGAAAGAAGGGCTGGAAGATGCGTCTTGGCATTTCCTGCAGAGACCCCGGCTGGGTCCTCCCGGGCCCCGCAGCCTGCACCGAGAGTCGGCCCTGCTCAGGAGCGACCCACCTAAGCTCCCCAGGCTTCTGGACGCTGCGATGGGCGGGGCTAGCGGGTGCCCCAGTCCCCTTCCCTGAGGAGACTCTGTTCTGTTCATGGAGGGTGGCTGGTGCCTCCCTGTCTTCAGCGCTTTCCCCTGCCTCTCCGAGAGGCTCCGCTGGCTGGGGGTTGCCAAGGGACGCGCCCGAGCAGGGGGCTCAGTCATCCTCGTCCTCGTCCTCGTCTTGGCATCCTTGTTGGGGGCGCATCTCTGGAAGCACTTCACGACGGTGGCCAGGAAGAAGCTGGAGATGATGGCCGCGATGGAGACCGCCACGCCCGAGAAGACGATGATGAACAAGTGGGTGAGCCACAGGCTGAACTTGCACTCGCTGAAGCTGGCCTTCAAGAGCTGCCGCAGCGCCACCCTGCGGTTCTCCAGGGGCAGCGAGCACTGGATTTCGTCCAGGCCTGTGGAGAGGCAGTGGCCAGAGGGTCAGCCTCAGCCCGGACCAACGGGAGTCCCACCCCACCCCAGACACGAGGGGACAGGAGCTGGGCTGAGCGGAACTGGGACTTCTCTAGACCTCAGTGTCACCATCGTGGGGAGAATCAGGACATGGCTCTTCCCTGGGCTCCTAGAGGGTTAGGGGCCGTTTGGATTTGGATTTAGGGTGGCATGGGGGTCTTTACACTCCACTTAGGGTTGGGGACCTCTCTAGACCCGGTCACAGCCTGCCATGGCAGGGAGCAGGAGGTGGCAGCAGGTGCAGGGACTAGGAGCAGGGCCCACCCGGTGGCAGGACCCTCCAGGCTGCAGGGCCATCGCCCCACTGGATGCCACGCTCCTCTCCACCGTCCTCAGGGCAGACAGGAAGAGAGGCTTGCCACCGTGTAAACCCCACCACGCCGACAGAGGAGAGGGGAGGAAGAGGAGGCAGCTGGAGGGGGCCTTCCGGTGGCATCTGGTACTTTTTATTTTTTGTACTGGGGACTGAACCCAAGGTTGTCATCCACCACTGAGTTACAGGTTTCATAAGCTGCGGAGGCTGGCCTTGAACTTGGGATTCTCCTGCCTCAGCCTCCTCAGCGAATCACTGGGACAATAGGCATGTGCCACCACCCCCAGATGGAGTATTTGATACTTGGAACTTGAGTGAAGCTCTGGTGCTGAAGAGTCACCAGAAGACTGTGCTTGGATGCAGGCTCCCCAGGGACCCATCCAGAGGTGGGGGGGGGGGGCTTATCTGCATTTTTTTTTTTTTTTTTAGTACTGGGCATTGAAACTAGAGGTGCTTAGTCACTGAGGCACATCCCCAGCCCTTTTGTTTACATTTTACTGAGGGACAGGGCCTTGCTAAATTACTGATGCTGGCTTTGAACTCCCTGTCCTCCTGCCTCAGCCTTCTGAGCTGCTGGGATTTCAGGGAAGCACCACTGTGCCAGCCCACACTGCATTTTCTAATAACTGGGGGATTCTGTTGTGGCCGGAGGCAACTTTGAGAAGCTTCACTATCCAAACATCCAAGGAAGGGGCCTGAGCCCACCCCTGATATGACCAGAGGAGGCCTCTTGAACTCTGCTTTCTTTATTGGGTTGACTGTAGGATTTCACTTGAGTGTTTGACTAATTTAAGAAGAAGCCTTAAACCCTCCAGTCTAGAAAAATGTTAACGATGGAGCACATGCTGAGTAAGGGCTTGCTAATAATAACCACCACACCACCATCTCCACAAGGATGGCTCCATAGGACTCACCCAGGCTCTGTTCTGAGCACCTGACTTAGATGAACTCATTTAATCCTTACAACAACTCCGTAGAAAGGCCTCGATATCAGCCCCACTTTTCAGAAGGGAATGGGCTCAGACAGGTGAAGTCACTACTCAAAGTGGGACAGCTAGTAAATGGCTGAGCCCAGATTCAAACCCAAGCAACCTGGCTCTGGAGCCACTATGCCTCCAAAAGAAAGAGAAAGGGCGAGAAGCCAGGACGAGAGGGCAGGGTGGGAACAAAAGACTCTGGGCACTTCCTCCCCAGGGCTGCCATCAGGTAGCCACCTGGTCATAGGAGACACAGTTTCCAGGGTAAACAGTTCATAACATGTTTAGAGATACCTTTGATGACTCCCCCGTTTTGGTGAGCTGTTTCTCTTGGGGTCCCCCCGTCTGCCATCAGTGAAGTAGGAGGCAGTCAGAGTGGCAGGCAGGTGATGCCTGTCCCTACCCTCGACTTAGATGAGGAAGGCAAAAATGAAAAAGGGAAGGATGGCACTCATGGTTCTGTAGTTTCCTCATGGTCCTCAGAGACCAAAGGAAGATTGGGTTTCAACCTTGGAGAGACGCAGCTTGAGAGGGGTTGTGGGTCTCACTGTATAAGAGGGCAGAGAGGACTGTTTTAAATGGGGGTTAGTAACTCCATATGGGATGCCCTCAAGGTGGGCCACCAAACATGTGGTAAGAATGACCTGATAGGGTCCAGTCCACTTTGCAGAGAATTGAGAGGAGGCGGCGGGCTTTTGGGAGTGGTAAAAGTACCAGGTCACCAGGAGACAGAGTGGGGGAAAGAGAAGAGGCAGAATTGGCTTTGCCAGAACAACATCCCTGTGTTGCCAAAGAAGGATCCTAGTGTATGCAAGAAGGGGCCAGAAAAGATGAGGAACAAGAGGTAGTGGAGAATCAGAGGGTGGTGAGCTGAGCAGGGAGGTGGGCTGTCCATATAGAAGCTCAAAGGGGAGGTGTCGAGTGGCTTCTTTGGGAGGGCCTGAAACAGAGGAAGAGCCAAGGAAGGAGTTTAGTTCAGTCTAAATGTAATTCAAGGGGCAGTAGACATTGAGAGGGGCTCCCTTTGCCAAAGTGAAGGCTCTGATGAGGGCAACAAGTTCAGCCTGCTGATATTGGGAGTGGAGGCTCTTACACAACTGAGGCTAGAGAGACTATTGCCTACCCTTCCTCGTGAATTCCCTCCTGAAGGAAGAAGGAGCCATCTGTGAACCATGTATATGTTGCCTGGAGTGAGAGGCATTCCTGTGTGTGGGAGGGGTGGGGAAGGAGGTTCTCCAGAGTTTCTAAGCATGAATGGGGAAGAGGAGAAGACGTGGATGACTCCTGAGGAGGGGAAATGAGAGTCGCAGAGTTTAAGGGTGAGCAGGTGGGGAAATTAAGAGTAGGATCTTTCACCAGAAAAACCTATAGAGATATCTCTGCTTTCAGGGGGTAAGGAATATAAGCCCTTGTAGGTGGGGAGTTCCTTTAGGTGAGGGGGAGCCAGGATGCTGAGTGGGGCCCCAAAATTGAGTTTCTTTATCTCATTCATGAGTGCAGAGGCTGCAGCAACGAGGGGCCCATCTCCGAACAGTAGGGTCAAGACCCTTCAATAGATAAATGAT
Organism: Urocitellus parryii; assembly: GCF_045843805.1. NCBI lineage: Eukaryota > Metazoa > Chordata > Mammalia > Rodentia > Sciuridae > Urocitellus > Urocitellus parryii. Next base: position 83,756,752 of record NC_135541.1, on the reverse strand, counting down.
CCAGGGCAAAGGTTGGTCCCAGCATGTGTCTAAGGACATGTAGAGCAAACCCCTGCTTTTCAACCACATAAAGGTGAAAAGGGCATGTGATGTCAGGGAGATGGGGAGAGAGAGAAAGTTTTCTTCTGTATTGTAGCCAAGGGAAGATTTAAATTGACACTTTTTTTTTTTTTTTTTTTTTTTTTAGTCTTAGGCCTCTTATCCAGCTGAGTCTGTCCTTTGTATTTCAATGTTATCTTCAGTATGGCCTTGGCCAGGGACACTGCTGCCCAGGGCTTTACAATGTTCAATGCCAATAGAAGAAGGAAGGAGGTTTATGGGTCCTTGTTTGTCTAGAAGGAGGATCTCTGGAGGAATCCAGAGCTTTAGTGGCAAGTAGAAGCTGGGCAGGGAATCAAGAGGAGCCCTGGAAGGCTTAGATTGGACAGAGGAGAAACCTGCATAGAAGGGATTTCCTTCCATTTTCCTGAGTGCTTTCAAAAGTTATAAAGATTCCATAAAATATTGGGCTCCAAGGTGCCATTAGGTGATCATTGTCCAAGTCATAAAAGGGCCAAGACTGAATGGAAAGTTGAATTATTCAGGAGCCAAATGAAGTGGGGCTATGTGGGTGAGGGGGCAGTGGAGAGGTGAGTCAGATGGGATTCTGGATTGGGAGTTTCCCAAGGCAAGTTGGATTGCTGGAGTGGCTACAGGGAGGTGTCCCCAGCTCTAGGAAAAACCAGAGTGACGGAGGGGACAGAGTGAAAAGGGGTCACCACCACACAATTCTCTGGCCCCAGAGCTGAAGCCTTCCTGGGACTGAGAGAAGGGAGTCCTCACCCGCTACTTCCCTAGTTCCAGGATTTGCCATAGAGAGTCTTGGTGCCTGGCCAGGGCTTTCATGAGTTCCACAGAGGAGCTGAGAACCAAGACCCAAGAGTGAACTCGCTAAGGGAAAGTGATGGGAAGTCGAGAATCTTGGTGCTGGGCCAAGATCTAAGTTAACTTTTGTCTCTAGAGTGGAGACTTGTCACTGCCATCTCTATGAAATAGAGTTGTGAGAAGGAAGGTTGAGGAAGAGAAAAGTCACTTCCCCAAGGGAGGCCAGTGTGTGGTAAAGAAGAGTCCTAGGTGAATGGAAGGTGTGTGGTCATTGTCCTGGGCCCTCAGGCCAAGGACCAAAGCAGCCCAAATACCCAGATGAAAGAGCAAAGCTGTTGAAAGAATGTGATCAAGGCATCTCTGCAAAGAGAGGGACAGCATCAGCAAGGAGGGAGAGCAGGTGTTGTGATTGGGCAGAAAATGGAGGAGGTTTTGAGACAGATGTGAATGGGCTCATGGTGTGAGGTGATAGAAGGACTGGAAACGTCCACCTCAGAAGCAGGTCATGGGAAGGCACTGGCCAACAGAGTAGGGGATGGTCCTAAGGTAAGGATGAGGTTCAGGGGAGCACCCGGTGAGTCTGCATGGAAGCGACTATGAGGGGAGAAGGAGAGCATAGCCCCCAACTTTGTGAGGATGTCCCTTCACATAAGAGGAACAGGACACTGTGGATTGACCAAAGAGGAATGAGTAAAAATTAGAGAGCCACAAACACAAACAAGGCTAGGTGTCTCCAAGGGTTGGTAGTTGGCATCCAGAAGACCTTGAGGACTGAATATGTAGCCCCAGTGTCTAGGATGAAGGAGACAGGCCTACCTGAAATACGCAGAGTTGCCCTGAAGTTATCTCTTCAACACACAGTAGTTGAAGAGATCCCTGATAACATTGGGATCTAGAGTGCCCTGAGTTTCCATGGAGTGATGGTAGTGGTTGGGTGATGAGGACCTGGGTTTTGTCAATCCTCTTCAGCCACTATAAGAGTTGAAAAAGGGAACCAGGAGGGCTGGATGTCCGGGGGCTCCTATGAGCTTGGGGACAGTCAGTGGCCCTGTGTCCCTCTTGATGGCATTTAGGACAAAGACCCAGAGGCTTACAAGGCTTAGGACATGTAAAAGCCTAATGACCCATCTGACCACATTTAAAACAGGATCTGAAAAGACCCTAGGGACTCTTCCTTGGGCCAGTGGAACCAATCATAGATGCTGAGGCCAGATAGATGGCTTGAGCGAGCATCTGATATCTCTGCTTTCAGGCCTTCTTGTCTACCTCATTATACACCTTAAAGGTCACTTCCAGAACCTCACTTAGGGAGTTAGGGGCCTCCTCTCAATGTGTCTTAGTTTGGCCTTAATATCAGAGAAAATCTGGGAGAAAAATTATGTCCCTAGTAGTTGTCTCCCATCTGGAGCCTCAGGGTCCAGATTAATATATTGTAATAAAGCCTTAGTCATCAATCTAAAAATGCTGAAGGTTTTCATTATTATCTTGGAATTCTTCTTGGAGTGTTTCAGAATTGATAACCTTATGGCTGCCTTTCTAAGTCCTGCCATGAGGCAAGTAATGCATTGGTTTCTACTAGTTATTCCTCAGGAAAATTCTAATCCCAGTTGGGGTCCTGGTCAGGGACTGCTTCAATGTCAACCAGATTGGCAGGGGAGGTCTGATGTATAATGTATTCAGCATAATTTCTAGCTTGCTCCCAAACTCACCTGTGATCCTCAGGCAGGGGGGTGTTAGACAAGATCATATGGACACCATGGAAGGTCAAATTATATGATTGAGTCAGATATTGAAACCCTTTGATATATGTGGTGTGGCTTGAAGTATGAACCAAGCCCACTTTTCTGTCTGGGAAAGATCTGATAAAGGGAAAAACACATGAACCTGGGTTATACCATGTACCCCAGACAGAGATGTGGGTTGGGCAGTGGCAGCCTGTGAGCACGTGGCAGGAGGAGAGAAGCTGGAAGGGCCAAGGGGCCAGCTGTTGTGGTAGCTTCATCAGAAAGAGAACTGTGGCAAGGTGGGTGTCTCACCCAGTGGGTCAAAGGAGGAGGAGTCCTGGGTAGAATCTTCTGTCCCTTTGGAAGAAGGTGTAGGGGAGGTGAGGGCTGAGAGGACTTGTGTGGGAGAGCAAGAGCTAGAGAGAGAGGGATTAGGACATGGAAAGGAGAAGGCCTGAGCATATGACATCTCTTTCCATTTTCCTGAACACTCACAATAGTTGAAGAGTTCCCTGATAACATTGGGCTCTAGAGTGCCCTCAAGCAGCAATTAAGAGTCATTATTCAAAGGATATTGAAGCCAGATTTGATTGCACAAGCAGGTAAGTTTTGCGGGGTTTAGATCTGGGGTGAGAGAGACCCTAGGTTAGCCAGGAGGCAGCCTAGAGGACTCTGGGAGGGAATGGATGAGGAGCCACCCATGAGACATAGGATGTGAATTTAAACGTGGGCCATCCCCCAGTCTTGAGTGTCACCTAGTTGAGAGCATGGTTATGCTCAAGTGGTTGTCAACCCTGCTGGGTAAGCGTAAGACCAGGATCCCATAGAGGTACTTCAGACCCAGCCAGGACAATGTACGAGGGGCAAAAGCCCATATAAGGTAAAGATACCCATAGATGGGGGAAAGTCCATAGAGATTAAACCAAGGCTGAGAGGTAGTCTCACAGGAACAGCTCCCAATCATCCTTGGTGGTTTTGTCTCTAAACCCAGGACCCAAATAAATGAGCACTTATACACTGAGTAGATAGGAGGAATCAGCAGTAGCTGTGAATGTTGTGCCTGGGGGTGCCCCCAACCACATAGAATGCCAGATGATCAACCATCACTTCCCAGGAACTGTAGGTCCTTTAGGTTGACTGGAGATGAAATGTCTGGTGTTGGGGGCAGAGAGGGCCTTCGGCAGAATAGAGAAGCGGGTTCCATGACGGAATCCAGATTGGGGCCCCGGGGAAACTCTGTGAACCTCAAAGGGGAGATTGGGCACACCAAGGAACCCAATCTTGGGAGGCTCAGGAATCAGAGCCAGGTGGGTCCTAATATGGGTGTTTAGGGTTGGGTGGTAAAGCAAAAGTTTTTCCTTAAAATGGCTGCTGTCACTTGAAATGGCCATCCAGATACTAAGCAAGAATCTTATACTTCTCAAGCCTGTTTGCTGAGTCAATCCCCCCAAACACCCTTTACCTTGTAGGGGAACCAAAGCCTGCTTCTCTGTCCCTGTCCTTAATGGTAGTGTAAGGTTTTAGGAGTCTCTGCTGTGTCTCTAACAACTCCCTTCCAATTTTTCTTTTTGTTTTAGTACCTACTATAATGCCAGATTCGTCATACCCCACTAGACCTCCAGGAGCCAAATCTGATGCAATCACACAAGAGTCTTTATTGCAAGCTCGAGCCTGGACTCAGAACCATTTAGGATGCAGCAGTCCCAGGGAGTGAGTCCTGGCCCTTAATTCAGTGATGATTTATAATTTTTGGGGGGATATTCTATGCATCACAACATCACACAGCAAATCATTTCACACAGTGGGAAAATCAAACAAAAACTCTTAACATTGATTAGCACATTCTCTGGTGGGAACAAGTTGGGTAAGGGTGATTGGTTAGTTCAAAAGGTGGATACATTTGAACTGATTGGTTTAAGCTGTGAGGCGTGTATGCAGTAAACTACATGGTTTGCTAACATGTTATCAATCACCAAAACTACTAGGAGGGTCATCTGGCATTTCAAGTATGTTCCCTGTCTCACTCTGATTGGTTGTTGCTATGGTCTGAAATTAGTCTCAAGCATTCTTTGGTCTTGCATTGCTGAGTCAAGGCTATCTGGTCACTGCAGTTAGGCACATTCTATGTGCCTAGAAATGCTGGATCATTCTCCGCCCCCCGCCGCCCGCCCCCCTGCTTTGGACAGGCCCTGCTCTGAGGTAGAGGCTGGTTATTTCAAAAATGGAGTCATATCAATTTCTCACTATAAGGTCATTGCTTAGCACCTGGATGGCCATCTTGAATGACACCTGGCATATTAAGGAGAATATTTCACTTTCCTGCCCAAGGGCATTTGAGAAAGTCTCACCAAACCTTCATATCAACCAAACCCTTAACCATCTGCATGAGAACCCACTGGGCACTGATTCCTGATCCTCCACCATAAAAGTCCCAGAATTGAACCCTGTTCTGTCCCTCTCTCCTATAGAGAGATGGCCTTTACTTGTCAAGTGTGAAAAATCAACTCTCATGTGTATCTCTGCCTGGTCTCTGTCTTTCATTTCTTGCTTATCTGTCTCTTGTTCCTCACTTTCCCTTCACTCCCAATCTGATTTTCTGTTGTTTTTGGTAAAAAAATCTTTAAGGACATCAATTTTACATGCCTGTGCATACCAATTAAAAAATGTATTCGATTGTTTTCATTTGGGTCCTGGTTCTTTGTTAAGTACTCCTCACAGAGACAATTTTCTTCAAATTAAAACTTCCCCCTGGAGTCACATCAATATTGGATTTATTTATTCATTTATTTGTTTACATGCTTTTGTGGCTCTGGGGATGGAACCCAGGCCCTTCCACATGCTAGGCAAGTGGTCTACAACTGAGCTATGTCCCCAGGCCCTCAGTTAATTTTTATGAAGTTCATTCATTTCTGTAGAAAAGCATGGGTTCTGGGTTCCTAGATTATACAGGTGAAATTGGCCCGTGTTCCAGAAAGGGATCTAGACTCTTTTGATGCAGATGCATAAAGGAATGTGCATCTTTGATTAGCACTCCAGGGAGTGGAACCCAGTCCCCTTCTGACCCAGCCACCCTCACACACCCAGTCCTGTTTGTCATGACATCCTACAGTTGTGGGCTGTCTCACAGCACACATGAACCTACAGTGAAAACATGAGGAATTCAAAGAGCAGTCTGGGTGCTTTATCCCCAGGCTGTGTGGAGACACATGCAGCTTACAGTAATTATACAATTCAAGGAGTCTGGACACACTAGAATATCGTCAAGTCCCTTTTTGGTCATGAAGATCCTTAAAAGAACAAATGATGACAAATCTCGTACTGAAGATCTTCCTTGCCTTTATTTAATCCTAAATCCAGCAGCAGTGCAGAATGAATGCTGTTGAACTTTCCACCTGCCCCACGTGAAAGCTAGATTTAGAGCCCTAGGAAAGCAAGTGCCATAAACAGTGGTGAAGCACAAAGATCACTGTGTGGGGGCCAGATGGGCTGGCTGTGCTTGGCTGGGACTCTGCTACCTGTTCCTAGAGGGAGCTGCAGTCGCTTACACATCAAATTAGGTTCCCATTCACTATGTGTGGAGAAAACTTCAGGTTCAAATTAAAACACACACACAGGCAGCTTTAAGAAACTTCAAATAAAAATTGGGTGACTTCCTTCTCCTCAGATGGGCAGCTAAGGCTAAGGTCACTGCACAACCCCACCAGTGTGAGTCCTCAGCAGGAGCTGTCGCTAAGGAGATCCTGGTCTCAGACCAGGTAGCAAGTCAGGGTCACACATTTCCCCAGAGCTACCCTATCCTTACTCATCCTCTCACCATCTGCTGATTAAAAGAGGCCATCTTGTGTCCCTGGGTAGGGAGAGACTGGAAGTGTTCGAGGAAGATCCATCAGTCATGAACAGCCCCCACCTCACCAGAGGTTGTAATTTATTCAGTTTGAGTTAGGAATGTTTGCAAGTGTCATCTACGTATATGATTCTACGATTTTGCTGAAAGGTAATCTGTATACCTTTATTGGTACACATTGCTAGTTTAATTGAGGAAAGACTACCCAGCAGGATGGCAGGCAAGGTTTGGTGAGGCCCAGAGGCTCTGGCCTGTTGCCAGTGCAGCCAAAGCCCAGGACCCAAGGCTTCTGGGTCTACACAGAGACCCACAAGGAGGGGCCAGTGCTAAGTGTCTAGGCACTGAAGTGTCAGGGCACTGAAGTCCCCTGAGGAATGGTTTTCTTCCAATTCCACTGACCACTTAGAATGTTCCAGGCCTGCTGTGGGCACCTGTATGCCTTAAACCACAGAGTAGATGGCACACATAATGGCCAAATATCAGTTTGATACCTTGAGTTCCCAGGGCTGAACCTCATTGAACATCAAGAACCCAGGGCCATCTTTCTCCATAAGCACCTGGAGAATCCCAAGGTTTAAATTAGAAATCCAGGAAAATCCATCACACAGGACATGAGAAGACTAACCTTGAGATTCCATTCATTTCTGACTATTTATTTATGGACCATCCATGAAACAAAATAGCTTCTTCATATGTGCATGAAGCCTAAATACCATTCTAGAAATCCAGGTCCCTAATTATGACCCTATACAGACACATATGGCTCTATACAGAGGGTCCAATCTTCAAGGGGTTCCTTCCAATGTGTCTCCTGCTTCAGTTTCCTTTCCCCATCCACATTCCAAACAGTGTCTGAAATGCTGGGCTCTAAGTTTCCTTCACAATCATACTACATTCTGGTTATACCTCCAGTTGCCTAGAAGATACCTTTTTATACACACCCAACTAGGCAGCTGTTGGACAGGAACAGTGAATGAGGCCCTGGTTGTAGAGGAACATGCGGCCACATTGAGGACATGGGACAGTACAGAACACAAGGACATTTGGCTGCCTAAATTCCCTCACTATTGCTGTGAGCTCAGCACAGAGTTGGGAACATCTCCCTGGGTGGATGGCACCCTGCATATCATAGCTCTCCAGAGGGGCAGGGTACAGTTCTATGCTCAACTGACTCAGCCTGGCAGTGTGAAGCAGCAGGTCCCTCAGGACTGACATGGAGATGTGGTTCCTGAAAAAGCACAAGATCCTGAGCTGGGAGCAGTGGCTCAGGGCAGGCAGGATGGCTTGGAGCTGGGAGTCTGTCATCTCACAGGCTTCCAAGTCCAGGTTCTTCAGGGTGGCTGCAACCATCTCCAGAAGAATTTGGAGGGGCTCTGGACTGAAATTGGTCAGTTTGGTGCCCCTTAGATCCAGGCATTTGAGCTGGCTGGTGTTTGGGCAGCAGGAGAGATAATTCCAGTCGGAATCTGAGAGCGGGCAGTTGGTTATTGAGAGGGCCTCCAGGGGGGTCTTCAGGTGCCTACGGAGAAACAAGGCAGTTAGTTCTGAGGGAGAAAATGAATTGGCCTAAACCCAATGTCTCCATGGCCATCTGAATATGGTTGGCATTTTGCAGAATCTGCCCGTTCAGGTCACTGCATTTCAGTCTGAGCCTTTTCCCACCACTTTTGTGACCAGGTGGATCCACCATCTCTAAGATCCCCATCCTCAATAACAAGCAGAAAGCCACATCTCTGGTCAGAAGAGGTCAAGGGGAGTCATGTACAAAGGATAAACCAGGCAAGATGTGTCAAAACCTAGTGGGGTTAACCCCCGCAGGATTCACATCCTGCTCCCTCTGCAAGGCCTCCATCCCTGCTCCTCACCCTGGACTGCAGAATCACTACCTGGAGCTCAGAACTGCCTTCCTTACATGAGCATTAGAGGTGGGTCTCTGTGCTACCAGCTGGAGAGCACAGAGCTTCCCTGTTTGGGGTACAGGTGTAGGGACTTCCCCTCCTTCACTGCCCTCTCCTCTACCCTGCTTTGCACCTCTGTTGCTAGACAGGCCTCCCAGAAAAGGAACCTCAACCAACCTCAATAAATCCTGTCCCCATCAGCTGGTTTCCCAGCATGGTGGCACCTCCCAGATCATGGACCCTGGTTTAGCCCTTTGCTCTAACACAGGTTAGAAGAAGGAGCTTCAGGATACAATAGGAACAGATGAGGGGTTATTTACCTTCCAGTGTCTCATTTACCATGAGAGTGTCAGTGGCTGGCACACAGTAGGTGCCCTTTCATATTTACTGATACTGGTCTGCAGAAGATGCTCACCCCCCTTACTCACCTCAGTACCTGCTCCAGGTGGCCATTGAGAATGAGGAAACCATCCACACAGAACGTCTGCAGGCAGTCCATCCTGAGGAACTGTGAGGTGAGCTGGGCGAGCAGCCACTCCTGCTCCTCTGGGGAGGTGTGGGCAGGCACACGGACCTGGGAGACAAGCAGCTTCCTCAGGTTCCTCATCTGGCCCAAGAAAGGAGCATAAGCAGCCAAGGTGGAGGGCGCCCAGGTGCAGTGCACTTCCACCTTCTGGACAGAGTCCAGCTGCAGCAGTGTCAGGACCTTCCTGGTGTGGCCTGTGGGTTTCCCAAAGATCTTCAGCCAACTGCAACACAGGTGCAGCCTGTCCCTTCTCTGTGTGACCCACAGGAACAAGTGGGTCAGGAATTGATCCAGGGGACTTTTTGTGAGGTTCAAGTTTATGAAAACCTTCAAGGGTGGCTTAGCTCCCATTGCTGGACCATGTTTCAGCATTTGATTCTTCTTCATGGCCTCTGGTGAGCAGGCATCAACCATGGCTCCTGACCACATCCTCCAGAAGTTGTGCCGAACATTCCGCAAATCCAGCACCTGCAGTTTCCACCTCCTGCGGGGACCACAGCAGAGTCTCAGCCCTGAGGCCCTTTCCTTCCCCTCTCAGCTGCTGCCCCCTGCCCCACCTCTTTCTTCTGTCTTGCTTTTCTCCACCCACTTCCCTCCAATACAGGCTGCTGACCTGTAGCAGCTGAGGGAGGGGCAGATTCAGCCCTCTTCAGGGGTCACTGCAGCTGCCACAAGCACCCTCCACATTTGGGTCACATTCCCAGATGGGGCTCAGCATGGGCAAGGCCTCTCCAAAACCTCTCTTGTGGCACTCTTCAGCACCCAGTCTCCCCACCCACAGCCATCACTTCCCTGGTCCCCAGGGTGCTTCCAGGCCACCTGGGTCCCCCTCACCTGGGGCGATCCTGCTGGGCAAGCAGCATGTCCAGCCCATCCAGTGCCACTCGGAGCATCTCCGGCTGTGGCTTTCTCATCAGGGCCCCCAGGGGCAGGCAGGTGAAGGGCCAGGCCTGCACCATTTTCTTCAGGACCTCAGTGTGTCCTCTGCTGAAGGCCTCCACAAAGAGTGGTGGGAAGAGCTCTATGGGCAGGTCCTCCAGATTCAGGACGGCCCTGGACTTGTCGCTCAGCAGGCTGCGCCCTGCCAGCTCCAGCAGCGTGGGTGGGGACTGGGTGCTCATCCTGGGGAGTCTGAAAGAAAAAGGATCCTGAAAAATGGTCCAGGGAAAAGGCCACTATCTCATACATGTGCAGCCACTGGTAAGGGGGTAGTGGGGAGTCTAAAAGCTCACATCACCCGTAATGGGGGAAAGCCTTTGATTATTATTTTGTCCTTATAAAATGGGAAGTGAAGTATCATAACACAGTAGGCTCCTCAGTTTCAACAACTACCATGGCTGGGAAAGGACTAGCCCTCAAATGGATGATGTTACTTATAATTTTAAAACATTAAATATGCAAATATAAAGTATGTACCCACATTATAAAAGATTGGAAATTACAGCAGAGTCACATGGATATCTGTTACCCATGTGAGATTCTGCCATCTTATGGGGAGTGAAGAGACAAAATGAATTAGAATAGAGTCTGTGAATTGTTACATAATATGGTTTTAAGGTTTTTGTTTAATATGTTTAAACAAATTATAAAATTACAAGACACATAGGCCATAAAGTATCATGTTTTGGAGGGATAGTATTGGGGATTGAACTCAAGGGCATTCAACCACTGAGCCATTTCTTCAACCCTATTTTGCATTTAGTTGGAGACATGATCTCACTGAGTTGTTTAGCACCTGATGTTGATGTGGCTGGCTTTGAACATTATTCCTCCTGCTTCCTCAACCTCCTAAATTGCTGGTTTTATAGGCATATGCCACCAAGCACAGCAAAAAGTATAATTTTAAGGATGCACAATATAAATATTTTTATTATCAGAAAATGGAATTCCAGGGCTGGGGATATGGCTCAAGCAGTAGTGCACTTGCCTGGCATGCGTGGGGCACTGGGTTCGATCCTCAACACCACATAAAAATAAAAAATAAAGATATTGTATCTACCTAAATCTAAAAAATAAATATTAAGTAAAAATAAATAAATAAATCTTCCTTTAAAAAAAGAAGATAGAATTCTAATCAATTAGATTGAAATAGGATTGCAATCTACTTAAGTAATTTTAAAGTGGGTGGGGCTGGAGCTCAGTGGAAGAGCAGTTGCCTAGTATGTGTGAAGCACTGAGTTTGATCCTCAGCAGCACAAAAAAATTAATAAATGGTGGGCTGGGGATTAGGTCTATTGGTATATGCTTGCCTCATATGCACAAGGCCCTGGTTTCAATCACCAGCACTGCCAAATAAATAGATAAAAGAATGCAGTCCATGTAAACTTATTTTTATTTTATTTTATTTTTTAAATGCGGGACATGTGTGCACAAGCCTATATTCCCAGGGGCTCTGGAGATTGAGACAGGAGGATCATGCATGCAAAGCCAGCCTCAGCAAGAGCGGTGCTAAGCAATTTAGTGAGATCCTTTCTCTAAATAAAATATGGAATAGGGCTTAGATGTGGCTCAGTGGTTGAGTGCCCCTGAGTTCAATCCCTGGAACCACCCCCCCCCCAAAAAAAAAGAAAGAAAGAAAGTGGAAATCTTAATATTCAGGATTCACTGAGAGACAAACCCTAAGTCCTAAATTGGTTCATGAGGAAAAACAGAAAATTGTTCCTGAATCTGCACAGGTGCTCAGGGTGGTGTGGGACTTACAGGATTTGTCCAGTTGTCCGGTGTGCTCGGAGCCTCAGCATGTCGTTATGGTTCTCCTTGGGCTCCAGGACTCTTGTGTTTTTTCTCTGGCTCCGCAAAAACTTTTATGCACCTCCCAGACCACGCCCCCACCTCCACCTTTTGACTAGTATCCAATCAGAAAGCAGTATCTAATCACATGCCCCAATCTCCACCCACGTAATCCTGATCGGATTTTCTTTCTCCAGATTAATTGATTGAATCCCATGTTTTTGCAGGAGGGCAGAATCAGGGAGAGTGAGGGCCAGGGTTGCCTCTGTCCATGTACTCCACACGGAGGACTGAATTTTGTCCATATGTGACTCTCCTGTTCCTGCCTGGAAGACAGAAAAGCAATGAATCCCTACAGTAAGAAAAAACAAAACCCCCCAAATATCATTGTGATATCTTTGCCATATCCAAAATATTTTTTAAAAAATATTTCCTAAAGATTCCATAGTAAAACAGCTTTTTGAAGATACTAGCATCATTCACGAAGAAAACAGATGGAAACCAGGTGTCCAACAGTCACATAGGTGTGACATTACCTTGCAATAGATCACAGCCACTCAGGAGGAAGAATAGACATCAAGGGTGAAATCAGTCTTCTAGACTTGGGGGAAGACTTGTCCTGTCTGTCTGTTTGAACTGGGGATTGAACCCATTGGTGCTCTACCACTGAGCCATATCCTAGCCCTTCTCCTATTTTTTTGGGGGGGGGGGATTTTAAGACAGGGTCTCACAAAATTGCTTAGGTCTTCACTAAGTTTCTGAGGCTGGCCTCAAACTTCCCATCCTCCTGCCTCAGTCTCCAGAGTCACCGGGATCAGAGGCATGGGCCGCCATGCCCCACCAGATGGAAATATAGAAATCCACAGAGGGTGGAAACTGTGGGCAACTTGGAATGTTGGACAGAAAGACACAGGTTTGGATATCAGGTGTCCCTGACTTCAGGAAAGCCACCACCTGAGAGCCTTCCCTCAGAATCAGGGACCCCCCAGGGCACATCTCCCAGGCAGTTTCCAGGGCCCTTTGGGCTGTGAGAAGTACCAGAGGAAAATATGAAGAGTCTAAAAAACATAATTCAGGAATTGAGGACAGAGAGACAGAGAGAGGGAGTGCTTGGATGATGAGCCATGTGAGGGGAGGGCTTACAGGGAAGATGTAGAAGGAATGGTTTGATTGGCGGCAGATACAGAATTGCATTTCTGCTTTGTTGTTCTGTCTTTGTGTTAGTCAGCTTTTTCATGCTGTCACTACAACACCCAACCCCAACAACTACAGAGGAGGAAAAGTTTATTTGGTTTCAGATCCCAATCCAAAGACTGCAGGCTCCATTGCTTGTGGCCTCACCTTCAAGGTGAGTCTGAACATCATGGTGGAAGAGTGTGGCAGAGGGAAGTGGCTCACATCATTAGAAAGCAGAGAGGGAGAGAGATGGCCCCTTGCCAGATACAAAATATACACCCATATTCATACCCCCAATGATCAGCTTCCTCCAGCCACACTCTACCCACCCCCACTTATCCCTAATCCCATCATGGATTGATTCATTGTGTAGGTGAAGGCTCTAAACCAATCATTTCTCCTCAAAAACATTGTCACATGTGAGCTATTCAGAGACACTGAATCTAAACCATTATTGCTTTTTAGGCTCCACAACAATTGAAATCTAGTCTCTCAACTGAATTCTAAATTTCTCTGCCATTTGTCTGTGTGTTGCCAGCTGGAAAGGGTGACTTCACGCCACAGCCCTGCCTTCTCTTACCACCCTTGACTTGGTGCAGGAGGCAGGTAGATGTTTCTGTCAACCTAAGTCACAACAGACAGTGGCTCTCCAAAGAACAAGGGTAGTCAGACATAATAGGGCAGGAATGCAGGACACCCAAAGAAAGATGAGTCAGAGCCCCATCCAGGAGACAAAGGGAGACAGGGTATCAAAGGCAGCTTTGAATCAATTATCACTGGCTCCACAGATTCAGTACCAAGGGTGGCCTCTGTTCAATAGGCGTTGGCTCTCTGATCTCCAGGTCCAGGCCTCTGATTTTCTGTTGGGAGCTGGACTTTTGCAGAAAATGTATAGTTTAGGTGTTCATTTAAAAAAAAAAATATTTAGGTGGTGATTTTATTTAGTTTTAATTTTCTCTAGCAGTGGGAATTAAACCTATGGATGGTTTAACACTCAGCTGCATCCCCAGCCCATTTATTTATTTATTTATTTATTTATTTATTTATTTATTTATTTATTTATTGAGACAGGTTCTCACTAAATTGCTCAGATTGGGGTCAAATTTGAGATCCTCATGCCTTAGCAACCTAAGTAGATGGGATTACAAGTGTGCACCACCACACCCTATTTTGAATTAAAATTTAAAAAGGTAGAGCATTTTCCTAGCATTCAGAAGAACCTGGATTTGCACCCTTGCATGAAAAGTATAAATAAACATATGGATAAATAAATAAGCAAACAAAAAAATCAGAAACCTGTGTTCAAGTACACTATTTAGAGTTGTTTTTCTTCTTTTTCATTTCTTTCTTTTTTAAAAAACTTTTTTGTATGAAGCTGATTATAGTTACTAATATGGGAAATATCTGAATGGTTACACTTTCTGATAAACACTTAGAATACCCATGCTTAAAAATGTGTTGATAAATTGCTTTAACCAGCTATTAACAAGGTGATTTGATTGGCAGACGTTTTAATATAGTTTCCTAAAGTATGTCTAAAAATATGAGAATTTTTATGAATTTAGTGGAATTTTGAAGCAAATATCAATAAAAGAGCCAAATAAATGTAACTTGAAAAAGGTTATATTATGTCTTATTTGACAGGGCTTCCCATCTCACAAATTAGGCTAATTGCCTTAATGTTTTTCTTCTAGAATTACCTTGAGAAATTCTGTAGCCCTGTGGAACATCCCAATGTTAGCTGAAGGTCAAGTGACAATGTAGAATCTGATCCTAGAGAAGTTAGTCAACAATCTCAAAAGGTTTAAAGCACTTAATGAAAGTAAGGGCCTAGATCATTATAAACCTTAAGTCATTTAGCAAAAGTGCTGAAAGATTTTGAAAGCTAATATAGAAAGTTGTGTCATAGGAAACAATAATTCAAATTTTAACAGAGATGACTCAGTTTTTGTTTTTCCAAGTAATCAGAGACCTTGTTAAAACCAACCTGAAGTGGGCTGGGGATGTGGCTCAAGCAGTATCGCGCTCGCCTGGTATGCGGCCCGGGTTCGATCCTCAGCACCACATACCAACAAAGATGTTGTGTCCGCCGAGAACTAAAAAATAAATATTAAAAATTCTCTCTCTCTCTCTCTCTCTCTCTCTCTCTCACACACACACACACACACACACACACACTCTCTCCTCTCTCACTCTCTCTTTAAAAACAAACAAACAAACAAACAAACAACCTGAAGCTAGTAAGGCTGAGACAAGAAGACTGAGAGTTCAAAGCCAGCCTCAGCAAAGGGGAGGCACTAAGACACTCAGTGAGACCCTGTCTCTAAATAAAATACAAAGTAGGGCTGGGGACATGGCTCAGTGGTCAAGTGCCCCTGAGTTCAATTCCTAGGATCAATCAATCAATAAATAGTAAAAGGTTACTCCCCACAGCTCTAGTACTGAGCATTGAACCAGGGGCACTCTGCCACTAAGCTACGTGCCCAGTTCATTTTGTTTTATTTTGAAACAGGTTTGCCAAATTGCCAAGTCTGGCATGAATCTTGCCATCTGCCTGCCTCAGCCTCTGAGAAGGTGGAATTACATGTATGACTCATCTCACCTGGCTTAAAATGTACTTGTTAGAATGCAGCTATTTGGTGGTTGTTCATCTGGAACATTCCACATGAAAGCTATCACCATTTTGAATTATCTTTGGTATCATTTGTCCACCAATTTCCAAATGTGCTTAAGAATGAACCATAATAATCTCAGTTGGAGTGCAGAAGAAAGACTCTCCTGGCATTCCTTGGAGTTTGCAGGTCCCATTCTGTGTTTTACTAATCTCTTGGGAGCCAAGAGAAAATCTGATGATCTTGTTTGGAAAGTCAAGGGTTTGGAAGCAGTGTGTGTGTGTGTGTGTGTGTGTGTGTGTGTGTGTGTGTATCTGTTTATGTGGTTTTGGCAGAGTCCTCCTGGAAGTTCCTTTGATCAAAATATCAAACTTAAGGACCTTCTCTTGCATGGTCTCCTGCCTCCACTTTTGTCAGGTTTGGTACAAATAAATTCATTTTGTTTCTGCAGAGTTTCACAGTAGCATCCTCAGCAGGGACACTGTGGTCATGGAATATCCTCAGCCATTACACAGTCACCATTGGCTCCATTGAGTTGTCTGTATCTGATGGCAATCATTTGGCAGGCATGTGGCTGCTTGATCGTGTGTGTGTGTGTGTGTGTGTGTGTGTGTGTGTGTGTGTAATACTGGGGATTGAACCTGGGACAATTTACTACTGAGCAATACCCCCAGCCCCTTTTTTTTTTTTAAATTTTGAGGCAGGGTCTCTCTAGGTGGTCCAGACTGGCTTGAAACCTTCAAATCTCCTGTCTCAGCCTCCATGTTGCTGGGATTATAGGTGTGCACCATGGTACCTGGCCATAGAGCATTTAAC
This sequence comes from Urocitellus parryii, assembly GCF_045843805.1. Lineage (NCBI taxonomy): Eukaryota > Metazoa > Chordata > Mammalia > Rodentia > Sciuridae > Urocitellus > Urocitellus parryii. Next base: position 83,740,562 of record NC_135541.1, on the reverse strand, counting down.
ACCTTTGAGAGATTGCATCACACCAGGGAGAAGCACCTTACTTATGAGGAGAATAATAGCCTCGGACTGCAAAATTCCTCTGGATGAAGATTCCCAGGAACCAAGATTTATCCAACTGAATAAGTCAATGGTGGAGCTTGTTCTCATCTCATGAAAAGCACCCATTTCTTCTTTAAAAAATTTTATATTTTTATCAGAAACATCACTTTTCACGAATTAGGGCACAAACTCCTTCCTGATGAACAGCAGGACAAAGAGATCACTTCCCCTCTGGAGTGTGCCTGAGGCCAAATCCCTCTCAGACTGCAGTGCTAGTAGGCAATTCAAAGGTTCAAACTGTTTGTAACAGTTGCTAAAATATTATTAAGTGAATTTTCCAATTTAGAGATTCCTACCTGAGGTAAAATTTCTCCTACAAAAGAATGCCTTCAGATGATTGGTACTCTACTCCATTTTCTGTTACTGTCATGAAATACCTGAGACAGACTTTTTTTTTAAAGAGATTTATTTAGCTCACAGTTCTGAAAAATACAAGGCCAAAATCAGGAAGCCCCCTTGGTTTGGCCTGTGGGAGGAAGCCAAAGAACAACCCGGGGCTCAGGGTCAGGCTTGTAAACAACTCTCAGAAGGACAGACTCAGCATCCCAGGAGAACCATCCCTTTCTAAGAACACACAAAGCTTCCATTACCTGAAGCTTTAAGGGATAAATTGCACCAAACCATAGCATAGGGATAGAGCTAGACGTGATCACAGCCACCTCAGTCATTGTGGCTAGTTTGCCCACCAGTTGATCCCAAGCCCTAGAGGCCAACAAAGTTATTAACAATCAAGAAACATGTTGTTTCAGTCGCTGATACCCAGACTTGTACTTCTCTTCTGACATCTATCTTTTATTGGGGATTTACCTCCCATCACTTTTTAATTTTTATTTTAAGCCAGGATCTCCCTGGGTTGCTGAGGGTCTTTATAAGTTCCCAGGCTGGCCTTGAACTTGCCATTCTCGTGCCTCAGCCTACCCAGCTGCTGGGATTACAGGCGTTCCCCCACCAGTCCTGGCCTGGCCTGTTTCTTAATATCCACTTACATGTCAGACACAGTATAGATTTGAGAATGTCTTGGTACTGCCCTGGTGGAAGTCCACTGTCTTGCTGCTGCTTGAGACACCTCTGCCTTTAGTCTCCAATAAGGGTCTTAAACTGTTTCTGGTATTAGGGAAGAGAAATGGAATTTATCATTCTTGGGGGGGTTCATTGTCCATGCAAACAAAACAAAAGAAAAACAAACAACATGTATATGTTAACTAGATAAAAACCAGAGATCCAGGTTTCCCACTCCTGTAACTGCAGTAACTCAGGAGGCTGAAGCAAAATGATTGCGCTCTTGAGGCCAGCCTGGGCAGCTTAGCAAGACTGTGTCTCAACATAAAAAATGAAAAGGACTGGGCATGGAGCTCAGTGGTAGAGCACTCACCTAGGGATCCTGGGTTCCATCCCCTGTACTGAGACAGGCAGGAAGGAAGGAAAGAAAGATAGACCTGAGTGAACACCAGGAGTGAATGGTGGGCTCTCAGGGACACGAGAGATAGAAACAGGGCCAAAGGCACCTGTCCCAGTCTCCATGGTGGCTGTCATCTGGAGCCTTTTGAGTTCTTCCCAAAGTGGGATATTTCCCAGACTGCTTCAACCCGAATCAGTTTCTATGTCTCTTGAGCCCATAAGGGAATTCTCTGTAGCATAATGAAAGGAGAGAGTTTGAGTAACAGTCAATCAGCAATTGGGGAGCATCAGAGTTAAAAAGTTGCACACCTTCATGCAACCTGTCAGACGCAAGTGCCTATGGGAAAATGCAAAAGGGATCTTTGTTGGTGTGTGTTGGTGTTGCAGCTCCAGGGATTGAATCCAGGGTGCGGTCCACCAAGCACCACCCCTAGCCCTTTTTATTTATTATTACTTTTAGCTTCAGTGCAGTTTTATTCTAATTCATTGAAAATTGATAAACCATATCATATTGTAAAACTCAAATCACCAAAACATTCTTTCCCGTTCCCCATATCTCCACTCTCTTGAGTCATCTCAGTAAATGACAGTCTCTACAATGAATCTCAAGTAACTAGAACTTTTTTTCTTTCATTATCTATCCATCTATCATTCTAATTAGGCAAATATCACAGCAGAATGCATTTTGATTCCCTGTACACAATTGCAGCACAACTTTTCCTTTCTCTTGTTGTACACCATGTAGCATCGCACCATATGTGCAGTCACACATGGTGCATCCCTTTTTAAAATTTGAGATAGGACTTGCTATCTTACACAGGCTGGCCTGGAGCTTGTCATCCTCCTGCCTCAGCCTCATGAGTGGCTGTGATTACACCCAGAGAGTCCTTTTGGTTTGTTTTTGTTGGTTTGGGCTGTGCCTTTTTCTTTTTTTAAAGAAATCACCCATATTTGTTTCACTTACGTTTGCAGTTGAAACAGGCTTAGGATTATTTTTAAGACCTAGATGGTGGTTTAAGCTGAGGAATATTTGAAGTCCAGCCTTCAAATTTGACTTGTCTTACCTCTTTCTTGCCTTTGGGCATCTCTTGAGGCAGCTGAGCAAGAGGGTTGAGATGGCAAGGTGTCACTCTCAGGTGCCACCCTTGACTTGGTGCTTGGGCCTAGAGACAGGTAGATGTTTCTGCCACACAGGTAACAACAGAGAGTGGCTCTCCAAACACTGACTTTAGAAGGGATAGGGAATGCATGATACTCAAGCAAAGAGAGTCAGGGGGCCCATCCAGGAGGCAAAGGAAGACAGGACTTCAAAGGCCACATAAGGTGCTTTGAAACCATTATCATTGGCTGCAACAATACAGTAACAAGGGTGGCCTTGGTCCAGGATGACAAACAGCTGCTGAAAGGGTGTCTTTTCATAAAAATATAACTTTGTGCAGGATGCAGTGGTGCATGTGTGTAATTCCAGAGACTCAGGAGGTGGAGGCAGGAGGATTGCAAGTTCAAAGCCAGCCTGAGCAACTTATTGAGGGCCTAAGAATCTTACTGAGACCCTGATGCAAAATAAAAACTAAGAAAGGGTTGGGGATGTGGTTCAGTGGTATAGGAACCCAGGGTTCAATCCCTGGTACCTAAAAAAATTTAAAGAAAGAAAAATATTTTTTTTATGTACAATTTGTGGTGGATTTTGCATAGGGCTGTGGTTCTGTGAGTCTTTTGGTATGGCTCTGGTTAGCAGGCAGTTGTGGTCCAGGATGCCCACTTCCTAGCACCCTGCCAGCCCTGCTGTGTTGGAATGGTGTCATTTTGATGGAAAACTTTCACCATTAGCTTCACCTGTAAGTACGCAGTTGTTCACAGCTGATCAACATCCTCAGCAAGGACACAACCAGTGTTGGATTCCTTGAGTTGTCTGAAACTGATGGCAGTAGTTTGGAGTGTGTGGTTGTAGGAATGTGTTTTGAAAGGAAAGTGACCACAACACTTGGAGCGACCAAGAGATGTTTATCGCAGCAGTGCAACAGAGGAGAAAAGAGAGAAAGAAAAGAAAAAGAGAGCAATGGAGAGCAAAAGCAAGAGAAGAAAGAGACAGCAAGAGCAATAGAGCAAGAGCAAGAGAGAGGGGCCTGGCAGGAAGGAATTTTAGAGCCCAAATCTAATGGGTTCTCTGGGTCTGCAAGCTGCCTTGTTGGCACAAGGTGGGTTGTGTGTTCAGCCTCGAGCAGGGGTGTAAAGTGCTCAGCCTTGAGCAGGGGCTTGGGCATTTGGGCTTGAAGCAAACAGTTGATAAAGAACAAGACAGAAGGGTTGGAGTGGCCAGGTCACCCTGCATCTAACTTTGTTAGGCATGCCCTGCAGAGAGCTTACTCAGCCTGTCCTGAACCTAACATGTTTAAAACCCTTTAAAGCCAGGAAGGCAAGCATGGCGACTATAACAGAAATAATTGCCAATGACCTAGGGAAAGGTATGCTGATCCTGCTTGCTTGTTGATTATTTATTTTTAGTATTGGAGATTGAACCCAAGGGAGCTATACCACTGGTTGCTAAAAGCTCAGACTCCCTGATGCCAACCCTATAAGGAGTACACAGTTTTCAGAAAAAAAGAAAAGGGATATTTGTTAAATTGCTAGCAAAAGAGGAAATGAGAGAACTCCTGTTCCAAAGGCTGTGTTTCTGCCCATCAGCAGGAACAGGTTTTTTAAATGAGCAGTTTCAGAGAAAATGACATTAGAAAGGAGAAACCAGGAAGGAGAAGATCATGGAGGAGAGGTAATGAAGAAGATTTGGGGGAGAAAAATGTAAGTTTCAAAGCTACAAGAGATATGTAAAAGAGCATCAAGTGAGCCCCTATTACACACTGAACCAATTCCTAACCTGCTCTTTTTTGGAGAAGCTGGGGTTTGAACACAAGGTTGTTTGACCACTGAGCCGTGTCCCAGGTCTCTTGTTTTTTTTATCTTGAGACAGGGTCTCACTAACTTGCCTAGGTTGTTCTTGAATTTACAATTCTCCTGCCTCAGCTCCTGAGTTGGTGGAATTACAGGTGTGTGCCACGTGTCCACTACAATCTATTAAAAAAAAAAACAAAAAAAACCCCTGTGCTCTCACAGGATATGAGGGCAGAGAGGAGTGTTTTAAATGTGGGTTAGCAACACGATATGGGATGCCCGCAAAGTGGACCACCAAACAAGTGGTAAGAATGACCCAATAGAGTCCAGTCCATTTTGCAGAGAATTGAGAAGAGGCGGCGGGCTTTTGGGAGTGGGAAAAGTACCAGGTCACCAGGAGACAGAGTGTGAGAAAGAGAAGAGGCAGAATTGGCTTTGCCAGAACAACATCCCTGTGTTGCCAAAGAAGGATCCTAGTGTATGCAAGAAGGGGCCAGAAAAGATGAGGAGCAAGGGGTAGTGGAGAATCAGAGGGTGGTGAGCTGAGCAGGGAGGTGGGCTGTCCGTATAGAAGCTCAAAGGGAAGGTGTCGAGTGGCTTCTTTGGGAGGGCCTGAAACAGAGGAAGAGCCAAGGAAGGAGTTTTGTTCAGTCTAAATGTAATTCAAGGGGCAGTAGACATTGAGGGAAGCTCCCTTTGCCAAAGTGAAGGCTCTGATGAGGGCAACAAGTTCAGCCTGCTGATATTGGGAGTGGAGGCTCTTACACAACCGAGGCTAGAGAGACTATTGCCTACCCTGCCTGATGAATTTCCCCCTGAAGGAAGAAGGAGCCACCTGGGAACCAAGACTCAGAGTGAACTTGCGAAGGAGAAGGGATGGGAAGGTCGAGAATCTTGGTGCTGGGCCAAGATCTAAGTTAACTTTTGTGTCTCAAGAGGAGACTTCTCACTGCCATCTCCAGGGGGTAGACTTGTGAGGAGGAGGGGAGGAGAAGGGTAGAGTCACTTCCCCATGGGAGCCGGTGAGAGGATAAAGAAGAAGAGCCCTAGGTGAATGGAAAAAGGTGTGTGGTCATTGTCCTGGGCTCTCAGACCAGAGTCCAAACCAGCTCAAATCCTCAGAGGGGAGAGAAAGTCTGTTAGGATCACGTCTGCTCTGCAAAGAGAGGGACAGCATCAGCAAGGAGGGAGAGCAAGTGTTGTGATTGGGCAGAAAATGGAGGAGGTTTTGACAGATGTGAATGGGCTCGTGGTGTGAGGTGATAGAAGGACTGAAAACGTCCACCTCAGAAGCGGGTCATGGGAAGGTACTGGCCAACAGAGTAGGGGATGGTCCTAAGGTAAGGGTGAGGGTCAGAGGAGCAGCAGGTGAGTCTGAATGGAAGTATCTATGAGGGGAGAAGCAGAGCATAGTCCCCAACTTTGTGAGGATGTCCCTTCCCATAAGGGGAACAGGAAACTGTGGAATGACCAAAAAGGAATGTGTAAAAATTAGAGAGCCACAAGCACAAACAAGGCTAGGTGTCTGTAAGGGTTGGTAGTCAGCCCCCAGAACACCCTGAGGACTGAATATGTAGCCCTGGTGTCTAGGAGGATGGAGAGGGGGCCTACCTGACATACACAGTGTTACCCTGAGTTTCCATGGAGTGATGGTAGTGGTTGGGTGATGGGGACCTGGATCTTTTCAGTCCTCTGCAGCCAGTCCTAAGATTTGGAAAGGGGAACCCTAAGGACCAGGTGGCTGGGGGGCCCCCATGTACTAAGGGAATGTGAACAGCCCAGTGTCCCTCTTGATGACGTTTAGGACAAAAATCCAGAAATTATGAGGCTTGGGACATGTACGAGCCCAGTGACCCATCTGACCACATTTAAAACAGGGTCTGAGTGGTCCTGAGGGACCACTCATGACACCAGGGACAGATGGCTTGAGTGAGAATCTGCTATCTCTGCTTTCAGGCCTTCTCACCTCTCTCATTATACACCTTAAAGATCACTTCCTGAACTTCAGCTTTGGGATTTAGAAGCCCCCTCTCAAAGCATCTGTCACAAGGAGACAAAATTGCAATGTATGCAGTCCAGGGGAGAAATAAAGACTGTCCACGTGCTTCTGCCCCTTTTGATGCTTTATTCACTCAAATTACTCAATGCAATTTCACTCTATAGGTTCTTTTTTTAATATTTATTTTTTTAGGTGTAGATGGAAACAACACCATGTCTTTATTTTATGTGGTGCTGAGGATTGAACCCGTGTCCCGCCCATGCTAGGTGAGAGCTCTACCACTGAGCCACAATCCCAGCCCTCAATAGGTTCTTAATCAAGAAAAATGACAATCCTTAATGCTAGGCACTGCAATAGACATAATCAATTCACAGCAAACAATTCTAGATTAATTTTAAGCATTGCAAACACATTTAATCATGACAGGCTAATGACAGACATTCCCTCTGCATGCTTATTCTTCTCAAGCCTCCTTGCTGAGCCAATCCCCCCCAAACACCCTTTATCTTGTAGGGGAACCAAAGAGTGCTTTTCCCTCCCTGTTCTCACGGGTAAGTTTTAGGAGTCTCTGCTGTGTCCAACTTTCTCTTTTCTTTTTAGGACTTATAAAGTTCTTGGTTAGCACCTGGATGGACATCTTAAATGACAGCTGCCATTTTAAGGAAAACATTTCACTTTCCTGACCAAGGGTGTTTCTGAGAAAAGCTCACCAGCATTCAAATTAAAAAAAAAAAAAAAAGCATTTCATTGTGTTCATATGGGCTCTGTTCTCCTCACAGTTAGATAATTTTCTTCAAATTAAAACTTCCCCCTGGAGTCACATCAATATTGGATTTACTTATTCATTTGTTTGTTCACATACATTTGTGATTGTGGGGATGGAACCCAGGCCCTTCCACATGCTAGGCAAGTGCTCTACCACTGAGCTATGTCCCCAGGCACTCCGTTATTTTTTATGAAGTTCATTCATTTCTGTAGAAAAGCATGGGTTCTGGGTCCCTAGATGGTACAGGTGAAATTGGCCAGTGTTCCAGAAGGGGATCTAGACTCTTTTGATGCAGATGCACCAAGGAATGTTATAAAAAATCAAATGTGACTGCGTTACTATTAGTGTCCTTGATGGAGTTTGCCTGCAAACAAAATACTCTATCGAGATATAGAAAGGCAACAACAGACATGCTTGCAAACGAGGTGTCTGCTGTCCTTGGGAGGGCTTACTTGCAAACGAGGGGCTCCTTCAAGGTTTAGATAAAATAACAACTAACATGCTTGAAAACGAGATGTTTACTATCCCTGGGAGAATCTACTCGCAAACGAGAGACTTCTTCAAGGTTTAGATAGATAACAACAAACATGCTTGTAAGCGAGGTGTCTACTGACCTTGGGAGAACTTACCTACAAACAGGATGTTCTGCCAAATGGGCTAAGAGGGCACTAAGAAAAATTTTTTATCTGTTCTAAACAAAGAGCAGAGCTCAACATACTCCAGGCCGAAAGTAGATTAACCATGAGAAGCGGGTCACTTCTAATTAGAAAGTAAAACTTCTATGCGCTATGTTTAACTAGCTGAAAGACCTGATTTATTGATGTTGGAAGGCTGCCTTCTTTGTTCACAATACTATAAAAAGATTGCTTATACACAATAAAGGACTTTTTTTTCTGCTGCTACTTTACTTGCTCTGCTTCTTCTTTTTCTTTCTTTTCCCATGCTAACCTGCAAGTGAATTACTGCAACAGAATGTGCACCTTTCAGTAGCACTCCAGAGAGTGGAACCCAGTCCCCTTCTGACCCGGCCACCCTTACACACCCGGTCCTGTTTGTTATGACATCCTACAGTTGTGGGCTGTCTCACAGCACAAATGAACCTAGAGTCAAAAGATGAGGAATTCAAAGAGCAGACTGGGTGCTTTATCCCTAGGGCTGTGTGGGGACACATGCAGCTCTCAGTCCTTATACAATTCAAGGAGTCTGGACACACCAGAATATCTTCAAGTCCCTTTTTGGTCATGAAAACCCTTAAAACAACCAGTGATGACACATCTCATATTGCAGATCTTCCTTGCCTTTATTTGATCCTAGAATCCAGCAGCAGAGCAGAATGAATGCTCTTCAGAACTCCCCACCCCACCCACCACACATGCAAGTTAGACATAGAGCCAGAGGAAAGGAAGTGTCATAAAGAGGTGTGAGGCACACAGATCCCTGTGTGGGGGACAGATGGGCTGGCTGTGTAGGACCTGGACTCTGCTACCTGTTCCAAGAGTGAGCTGCAGTCTGCTTAAACATCCAACTGGGTTCTAGTTCACTGTGTGTGGAGAAGCCTTCAGGCCCAAATTAGAACAAGCAGCTTTAGGATAACTCAAAAGAAGATTGGCTGGACCTCCTTCTCCTTCTTGGATGGGAAGCTAAGGCTAAGGTCACTGCATAATACCACCAGGCTGAGTCCTCAGCAGGAGTCGTCATTTAGGGGATCTTGGTCTAAGACCAGGCAGCACAGGCTGGGCCACCCTTGTGCCCACAGCCACCTCATCCTTACTCATCCTCTGATCATCTGCTGATTGAAAGCCTTGTGTCCCTGGGTAGGGAGAGATGGGAAGTGTTAGGAGAAGATATGTCAGTTATGAGCAGCCTTCTCCCCCACCAGAAGGTGGTAATTTATAAAGTTTAGTTTAGACACATTTGCAAGTGTGATCTACCTATATAATTCTACTATTTTGATGAAAGCTAATTTGGATGGTTTCATTGGCCATGACTATATTATTTCAGGATAGACTTTGTAGCAGGATGATAGGCAAGGTTTTGCGAGGCCCAAAGACCCTATTTTATTCTCATTGCATCCGAAGACCAAGACACCAAGTTTCTAGGTCTATGAGGAGACCCACAAGGATGGGTGAACCTTGAGTGTCTTGGTGGCACTGAGGTCACCTAAGAAGGGAAGATGTCAGAGGATTAATCTCGAGATGCCGTTCATTTCAGACAACTTATTTATGGACAACCCATGAAACAAAATAGTCTCTTTATATGTGCATGAAGCATAAATCCCATTCTAAAATTCCAGGCCCCTTGTGATGACTCTATACAGACACATATGGCTCTATACAGAAGGTCCAATCTTCAGGGGCTTCCTTCCAATGTAGCCCCCAGCATCTGATTCCTTTCCCCATCCGCACTTCAGGCAGTGTCTAAAATGCTGGGCTCTGAGTTTCCTTCATGATCCCTCTACATCCTGGTTATACATCCAATTGCGTAGAGGGCAGCTTTTTATACACACCCAACTAGACAGCTGTTGGACAGAAACAGTGATTGAGGCCCTGGTTGTAGAGGAACATGCTGCCACATTGAGGACATGGGACAGTACAGAACACAAGGACCTTGGGCTGCCTAAAGTCCTTCAATAGTGCTGTGAGCTCAGCACAGAGTTGGGAACATCTCTCTTGGTGGATGGCACCCTGGGCATCATAGCTTTCCAGAGGGGCAGGGTATAGCTCTATGCTCAACTGGCTCAGCCTGGCAGTGTGACAGAGCAGGTCCCTGAGGACTGACATGGAGATGCGATTCCGGAAAAAGCACAAGATCCTGAGCTGAGAGCAGCGGCTCAGGGCAGGCAGGATGGCTTGGAGCTGGGATTCCGCAATCTCACAGGCTTCCAAGTCCAACCTGTTCAGGGTGGAGGCAACAGCCTCCAGCAGAATTTTGAGGGGCTCTGGACTGAAATTGGTCAGTTTGAGGTATCTCAGATCCAGGCGTCTGAGCTGGCTGGTGTTTGGGCAGCGGGAGAGATAATTCCAGTCGGAATCTGAGAGCGGGCAGTTGGTTATCGAGAGGGTATCCAGGGGGGTCTTCAGGTGCCTAAGGAGGAACCAGGCAGTTAGTTCTGAGGGAGAAGACAAATTGGCCCAAACCCAAGGTCACTGTGACCATCTGAACATGGATGACATTTTGTAGAATCTGCTCATTCAGGTCACTCCAATTCAACCTGAAACTTTTACCACTACTTGTGTGACCAGGTGGGTCCTCCATCTCTATGAATGTCACCCTCAATGACAAGCAGAAAGCCACAAATCTAGCCCCAGGAAGTCAGGAAGAGTCATGTACCAAAGGCAAATACAGGAAAGATGTGTCAAAACACGCTGGGGTTAACCCCTGCAGGGCTCACTCCCTGTACCCTCAGCAAGGTCTCACTTCCTGCTCTTCACTCACAACCCCTGAGTCATCACCTGGAGATCAGACCTGCCTTCCCCAGGAGGGCATTTGAAGTGGGCTCCTCTGCTCCCAGAGGGAGGACAACAGGGCTTCCTTGTTGAACGGGTACAGGTGTGGGGGCGTCCCTCCTTCAAAGTCCTCACCTCTACCCTGCTTTGTTCCCCTGTCGCTGGACAGGGCTCCCGGGGAGGGTACCTCACACCCACCTCACTAGCTCCTGTCCTCATCAGCTGGCTTCCCAGCATGATGTCACTTCCCAGACCATGAACCCTGGTTTAGCCCTTTGCTCTAACACAGGTTAGGAGATCGAGCTTCAGGATACAACAGGAAGAGATGATGGGTTATTTACCTTCCAGTGCCTTGTTCACCATGAGAGTGTCAGTGGCTGGCACACAGTAGGTGCCCTTTCAGATTTACTGATACTGGTCTGCAGAGGAAGCTCATCCCCCTTACCCACCTCAGCACCTGCTCCAGGTGGCCCTCGAGGAGGAGGACAGCATCCACATAGAACTTCCTCAGGCAGTCCATCCTGCGGAACTGTGAGGTGAGCTTCGAGAGCAGCCTCTCCTGCTCCTCTGGGGAGGTGTGGGCAGGCACGCGGACCTGGGAGACAAGCAGCTTCCTCAGGTTCCTCATCTGGCCCAAGAAAGGAGCACAAGCAGCCAAGGTGGAGGGCGCCCGGGTGCAGTGCACTTCCACCTTCTGGACAGAGTCCAGCTGCAACAGTCTCAGGACCTTCCTGGTGTGGCGGGTGGGTTTCCATAAGATCTTCAGCCAACTGCAACACAGGTGCAGCCTGTCCCTTCTCTGTGTGACCCATAGGAACAAGAGAGTCAGGAATTCATCCAGGGGCCCTTCTGTGAGGCACAAGTCTATCAATATCTTCAAGGGCTGCTTAGCTGCCATTGCTGGACCAAGTTTCAATGTTCGATTCTTCTTCATGTCCACTGGTGAGCAGGCATCAATCACGGCTCCAGACCACGTCCTCCAGAAGTTAAGTGGAAGCATCCGCAAATCCAGCACCTGCAGTTTCCACCTCCTGCGGGGACCACAGCAGAGTCTCAGCCCTGAGGCCCCTTCCTTCCCCTCTCAGCTGCTTCTCCCTGCTCCACCTCTTCGTTCTGTCTCACTTTTCTCCACCCACTTCCCTCCAATCCAGCCCAGTGCCCCCACTTGTAGAGACCGAGGCAGGGGCAGGTACAGCCTCATTCAGGGGTCAGCACAGCTGCCACAAGCACCTCCACATCTGGAAGCCTTTCCCAGATGGGGCTCAGCATGGCCAAGGCCTCTCCACCCCTCCTTGCTGGCAGCACAGGAAGCCTGTGGAGCACACTTCAGCACCAACTCTCCCTGCCTATACCCATCCCTTCCCTGGCACCGAGGGTGCTCCCTTCCAGGCCACCTGGGTCCCCCTCACCTGGGGCGATCCTGCTGGGCAAGCAGCATGTCCAGCCCATCCAGTGCCACTCGGAGCATCTCAGGCTGTGGCTGCCTCATCAGGGCCCCCAGGGGCAGGCAGGTGAAGGGCCAGGCCTGCACCATTTTCTTCAGGACCTCAGTGTGTCCCCTGCTGAAGGCCTCCACAAAGAGTGGTGGGAAGAGCTCTATGGGCAGGTCCTCCAGATTCAGGACGGCCCTGGACTTGTCGCTCAGCAGGCTGCGCCCTGCCAGCTCCAGCAGCGTGGGTGGGGACTGGGTGCTCATCCTGGGGAGTCTGAAAGAAGAAGGATCCTGAAAAATGGTCCAGGGAAAAGGCCACTATCCCATCCATTGCTAGCCACTGGGAACGGGGTACTGGGGAGTGTAAAACTCACCCCAACCTTAATGGGGGAAAGCTTTGCTTATTATTTTGACCTTATAAAATGGGAATTGGAGTGTCATGTGACTTAATGCAGTAGGCTCCTCAGTTTCAACAACTACAGAGGCTCAGAAAGGATTTGCCCTCACATGGGTGATGTTATTTTTAACTTCAAAAAATTTAATGGGCAATTATAAAGCATGTGCCCATATTATAAAACACTTGGAAATTACAACAGAGTCTCATGGATATCTGTTACACATGTGAGATTCTGCCACCTTAGTTGGGAGGTCAAGAGAACAAACAGATCAGAAGAACAGAGTCTGTGAAGTGTTGCATGAGATAGTTTAAAGCTTTTGGTTTATTTGTTTAAGCAAATTATAAAATTACAAAACTACATAAGCCTTAAAGTATAATTTGGGGGATGAGGCAATATTGGGGATTGAATTCAGGACACTCAAACAGTAAGTCACTGCCCCAAGCCATATTTTGTATTTTAGTTGGAGACAGGGTCTCACTAATTTGCTCAGCACCTCGTGCTGCTGTGGCTGGCTTTGAACTCTAATTCTCTGGCCTCCTCAAACTCTGGAGGTGTTGGGATTACAGGTGTGTGCCACCACACCCAACAAAACAGTATAATTTTAAGGGCACACAAAGTAAACTTTTTTATTATCAGGAAATAGAATTCCAATCAATTAGATGAAATAGGATTGCAATTCACTTCCTTGGTTAAGTAATTTTAAATTGGCTTTGCCTGGAGCTCAGTGGAAGAGCACTTTCCTAGGACATGTGAGGCACTGGGCTTGACCCTCAGCAGCAGCTAAAAATTCTTAAAGTTGGGCTGGGGACATACCTCTGTTGATAGAGTGCTTGCCTCCCATGCACAAGGCCCTGGTTCAAACACCATACCACCAAATAAATAAATGGATAAATAAATTATATTGTCCATATAAACTTTAGAAAACAACAATTTAGAAAAAGAAAAAGTGCGGGCCGTGGGTGCACAAGCCTGTAATCCCAGGGTCTCCAGAGAACTCATTCCGGGGGCTGATGCGATCAAAGTCAGCCTCAGCAAGAGTAGGCGCTAAGCAACTCAGTGAGACCCTGTCTCAAAATACAGCACAAAACATGGATGCGGATGTGGCTCAGTGTTTGAGTGCCCCTTGGTTCAATAGCCCATACCAAAGAAAGAAAGAAAGAAAATTGAAAGTGACATAAACCAAAGTGGAAATCCTAGAGTTCAGGATCAAGGTAAAACTACACTGAGAGGCAAAATCGAAGTTCTAAATTGGTTCATGACAAAAGACAGGGAAAAAAATTGTTCCTGAATCCACACAGGTGAGGCGGGAACGGGGTGGTGCTCAGGGCAGTGAGGGACTTACGGGATCGGTCCAGGTGTGCAAGGTTCTCGGAGCCTCAGCAGGCCAGGCTGGTCCTCCTTGGGCTCCAGGACTCTTGTGTTTCTCTTCTGGCTCCACAGAAGCTTTTATGGACCTCTCTGACCACGCCCCCACCTCCATCTGATTGGCTGGCATCCAATCAGAAAGCAGTATCTGATCAGGTTCTCCAGTCTCCACCCATTTAATCCGGATCGGATTGTCTTCCTCCAGATTGATTGTTTGAATTCGATCTCATGAAAGTGTGCAGAATCCGGGAGAGTGTGACAGTCCGGGATGCGTCCTTCCATGCACTCCACACCATGGACTCAATTTTGTCCATATGTGACCCTCCTGTTTCTCCCGTGAGACAGAAAAGCAGTGAGTCCCTAAGAAAAAACAACACCTGAAAATAGCTTTCAAAGGGGTCTTTGGCCATATCAAAATTATTTGAATTTTTTTTCCAAAAATTCCATAGTAAAAACAGCTTTTTGAGGACAGTAGTGTCATCCACGAAGACCACAGAATGGAAACCATCTTGACAACAGTCACACAAGTTTCGAGTTACCTTGCAGCAAATCTGGGCACACTCAGAGAGGAAGAGCAGACAAGGAGGGTGGAATCAGTCTTCTAGACTTAGGGCAAGACTTCTCTTGTTTGTTTGTCTGTACTGGGGATTGAACCCATTGGTTCTCAACCACTGAATCACATCCCCTGCCCTTTTTATTTTTTGCTTTTATTTGGAGATAGTTTCTCACTAAATTGCTTAGGTCCTCACTAAGTTGCTGAGGCTGGCCTCAAATTTGCCATCCTCCTGCCTCAGTCTCCTGAGTTTCTGTGATTATAGGCATGGGCCAACATGCCCCTGATGGGGACTTGGAAAAGTCTGAAATCCACCAAGGGTGGAAACTGTGGGCAACTTGGGAATGGGAGAGAAAGACACAGGGTTGGACAGCAGGTGTTTCTGAAATCAGGGAGGCCACCCACTGGAGAGTCTTCCTGCAGAATCAGGGACCCGAGGGCACATCTCCCAGGCAGCCTTTGCTCCAGGCAGTTTCCAGGGCTCTTTAGGCTGTGAGAAGTTCACAGGCAAAGGAAAACTTGAAGAGCCTGAGTAAAAAGTGATTCAGGAATTGAGGAAGGAGAGACGGAAAGAGAGAGAGTGCTTGGATGATGAGCCATGTGAGGGGAGGACTTACAGGGAAGATGTAGAAGGAATGGTTTGATTGGCGGCAGATACAGAATTGCATTTCTGCTTTGTTGTTCTGTCTTTGTGTTAGTCAGCTTTTTCATGCTGTCACTACAACACCCAACCCCAACAACTACAGAGGAGAAAAAGTTTATCTGGGGACTCATGGTTTCAGAGGTCGCAATGCGCCACAGCAGATTCCATTCCTTGGGCCCTCACCTTCAAGGTGAGGCTGACCATTATGGTGGGAGATTGTGGCAGAGGGAAGGTGCTCACATTATTAGAGAACAGAGAGGGAGAGAGATGGCCCCTTGCCAGATACAAAATATACACATCATATTCACACCCGCAACAATCAGCTTCCTCCAGCCACACTCCACCTGCCCCCTGTTATCACTCAGTTAATCCCATTAGGAATTAACTTACTGACAAGGTTAAAGCTATAAACCAATCATGTCTCCTCCAAAACCATTGTCTCACAGGTGAGCTGTTGGGAGACACAGCATCTAAACCATGATAGACTTCTTGGGTGTCTTGTTGGAAAATATCGCTGCTCACATCACAGTTGGCTGAGATGATCTTTGGTTTCTGTTTCACATAATGACTTACCACAAATGATCCACATTTAATCTCCTATGTGTGCAGTGAAGTAGGGCTAAGGCTATTTCAGAGACCTCATTGCTTTTTAGGCTCCACAATATTGAAATCTAGTCTCTCAATTGAATTCTGAATTTCTCTGCCATTTGTCTGTGTGTAGCCAGCTGAAAGGGTGACTTCATGCAACAGCCCTGCCTTCTCCTACCACCCTTGACTTGGTGCAGGAGGCAGGTAGATGTTACTGTCAACCTGGGTCACAACCGACAGTGGCTCTCCAAAGAACAAGGGTAGTCAGACATAATAGGGCAGGAATGCAGGACACCCAAAGAAAGATGAGTCAGAGCCCCATCCAGGAGGCAAAGGGAGACAGGGTGTCAAAGGCAGCTTTGAATCAATTATCACTGGCTCCACAGATTCAGTACCAAGGGTGGCCTCAGTTCAAGGACAACAGGCAGCGACTGGCCAGGTGTCTTCCTAGAAAACTTGGGGGTACAGGTTGGGGTAGGTTTTATGCACAGCTGAGGTTGTGGCTGACTGGTTTGTGATAGTTCCTGCCATCAGGCAGGACTGCCCAGGGACCCTCCCTTCCCAGCACCCTGCTTCCCCTTCATCGGGGTTTGACACAGTTCCTGCCTGTTGATTTGAGCACCACTATATTTCCCCCTTGGTATGAAGATTTTTTCTCTGGATGCATCACATAATGGTTAGGGTTTGATTCTCTCTCAGTGCCAGGATGGACTTGTCCTGGTTGGTCCATCTCCCATTGGAGGGAATGAATAGATGAGTAGGAATCAATGTTGAAACTCATTGAGCCACATTTGAACAAGGTGGGTTTGGAGGGAGTGGCTCTCAGTGTCCCTCCACCAGGAAGTCACTGTTAAATTCAATTTTGCCTGTTCATTAGGCCTTCGCTATCTCATCTGCAAGCTCCAGCCTTTATTATTCTAGGAAGAGTTCGACTTTTGCAGAAATGTTATGAGTACCGGTGTTCATTTTTAAAAAACATTTAGGCCCTGAATTTATTTATTTTTATTTTTTATATTTTGGCATTGGGGATTGAACCCAGGAGAGCTGTACCACTGAGCTACATCCTCAGCTTTTTTCATTTTTTTAAATTCATTACTTAATTAAATTATTCATTTATTCAGTTTGGGTACTAAGGTTTGAACCCAGGGGAACTACACCACTGAGCTACATTCCCAGCCCATTTTTATAAAAAAAAAAAAAATGAGTGAGTCAGGTTCTCACTAAATTACTGAGACAGGCCTTGAATTTGAGATCCTTTGAGATCCTTCTGCCTTAGCCTGCTAAGTAGATGGTGTTATGGGGAGTCCCTCCAGAAAGCACTCAGTCTGAATTTCAAATCAAAAGAGAGCTTTACTTACCTGACTAGGGACTGTCACCCACCACAGAGACTCAAGCTCTGTGAGAGGACAGCAGCCTCCTGATCCATCCAAAGGCAATATAAGCACAAAATCCACAACTCAGTGACTTGCTTATCGTCATGTAAGCTACCAATCATAGAAATTAAAACATGAATAAGTGGGGCCTCTGGGCTCTAGGCAGGACCAGAATTTTCCAGTCAGCAAGCCAACACATTAGTTTTGCAGTTCAGTTGAGCACGGTCCTGGGTTCAAGCAGGTACTAGTCCCTCACATCGTAAGTTTTCGTGGGGGTCAGCAGGGCGAGAATGTACTTCAAAGTCATGTAGACCCACAATAGCATTCAAGCCCAGGATGTAGCTCTCCACGACCACCACTGCCTCCTGAGTAGGGTACAATCTGTGGGGTACAAAGTACAGAATGGCAATTTTTTTTTAAATAAGAAAACCGCAGTCATTTCAGTTTCTCAGAAGCAGCTCTTGTAACAGTTGTTCATAGGAGGCAGCAAAATGGAGTCTCAGGCCTGCCTATGACAGTTCTTGCCTTATAATTGTCTGATCTCACTTTTCAAAATTTTATATCCATCGTCTGTATTTTTTTTCTAATCTAGAACCTATAACTGACACACTTATTGATTATATTTATCAGTTCATACCATAGCAGATGGGATTACAAGTATTCACCACCACACCTTTTATAAATTATAATTTGAAAAGGTAGACAATTTGGCTAGCATGCATGAGGCCCTGGGTTTGATCCCTAGCAACAATAAATAAAGAATTGAATAAATAAATACATAGATAGATAGATAGATGAGAGACCTCTGTTCAAGTAAACTTGTTAGAGTTTTTTTCTTCTTAATCAATTAATCTGATTTTAGTTATATTCAGGGAAAAAGTCCAAATGATAGCTCTTGATGATAAAAATTTAGATTTTTAACATGGTTAAAAATCTGTTGGGAATTTACTATAACCAGCTATTAACAAGGTGATTTGATTGGCATAAATTTTAATATAGAGTCCAGAATTATGTCTGAGAACATATGAGATATTGTACGAATTTTTGCCATTTTAAAGCAAATATTAATAAAATATCCAAATAAATATAACTTGAAAAAGTTATGTCATAGTTGACAGGAGTTCCCATCACACCAAATTAAGCTAATTGCCTTAATGTCTCTCTTCTAGAAATCCCTTGAGCAACTATGGAATTCTCTAGAACATCCCAATGTTAGCTCAAGGTCAAGTGACAATGTAGACTTTGCTCCTAGAGAAGTTAGTAAATAATCTCAAAAGGTTTAAAGCACTTCATGAAACTTGGGGTCCTAGATCATTATAAAAGATAAGTCATTTAACCAGAGTCATGAAAGATATTTAAAGTGAATAAGGAAAGTTATGTCCTATGAAATAATACTTCAACTTTTAACAGAGATGATTCAGTTTTCCTTTTCCCATGTAATCAGAGAACTTGATTAAAAACAACTTGAAGCTGAAAAACTTACTCTCCCCTCCTCCAGTACTGAGCATTGAACCAGGGGCACTCTACCACTAAGCTACCTGCCCAGTTCTCTTTGTTTTATTTTCAAACAGGCTTGCCAAATGGCCAAGTCTGGCCTGAATCTTGCCATCCTCCTGCCTCAGGCTCCTGGGAATCTGGAATTACAGGCATGGCCCACCTCACCTGGCTTAAAATGTACTTCTTAAAGAGCAGCTGTTTGAGAGATGTTCAACTGGAACATTCCACGTGGAAGCCATTACTGTTTTTAAATGTCTTTGGAATCATTTGCCCACCAGTTTCAAAATGTGCTTGAGAAGAAACCATAATAGACTCCTCTGCAGTGCAGAAGAAAGGCTCTCCTGGAGTTTCTTGGAATTCGCAGGTCCCATTCTGTGTTTTGATAATCTCTTGAGAGCCAATGATAAAAATCCTATGATCTTGTTTGGAGAGTAAGGAGTTTAGAAGCAATTTGTGTGTGTGTAATGTTGTGGTTTTGTCAGAGTCCTCCTGAAAGTCTATTATCAAACTATCAAGCTCAAGAACTTGGTATGCTGATCCTGCTTGCTTGCTTGCCTCCTGCATTAATATAGAAGTTTTTGGAGGACACCTCATATCCAAACCATATCAGAGACACTTGCCTTTGACACGTATCTTCTGCTCCCCAATTTCCCAAAGAGCTCACAGTTCCCACCCTCAGTGGATAATGGAGACTGGACTCTCATATGTAACCATACAATGGGACCCCAACCTGGGTAACTCTCCTGAGGAGAGCAATGGAATTCCTCTTTGGGAAGTTCCTTCAGGGAGGAAAAAGGCCCTGTCATTTGTCTATGTTCTCTGAATTCTTTTCACCTTTGATGAGCAGGACCACCTCAGGAAGAAGGCCAGGAAGGTTTTTGAAAGTCTATATTTGTTAAATGCATAATTGTGATCTGATATGCCTAGGTTAATATGATTTTCTGATTACATTCTGCTTTGTTCTAAGGCCAATTGACAAGGGTTAATTCTCAGTCTAATAGGTTTTTAACAAATAACCTACAAGGCTTTTGTCGGTCTGTTTTGTGTAGGTGCACCGGTGTACTGTACATCTACATGTATTGCTGTTTCTACATATATTTGATACTAAAAATTGACATATGAGCTCATAAATTAAAATTTAAAAAATGGATCCAAATACCTCTGCTTCATACGATTTAAAAGGTTCAATTGAAATTGGGTAAATAAATAAAGGTAAAAACATCTTTAAATTTACTAATGCAACTTAAACAAGTTACAGATTTGTTTTTAGGTGGTCAAACAGTTGTTAATAAAATGTCAATGTCTATAAAGTGTCTAATATCCATTGTCTCTAGGATTTTCCTTCAATGGGAAAAAATTACAAATGCTATTCAATGCACTTGTCTTATACTTTTTTTAAAAAAAAATATAAATTACATCTGACCTATATGAAATTAATCATGGATGTATTGTTAGAGACATCTCATTGGTTTACAAAGTTTAAATGTTAACTGTTAAATATAATATCAAGTAATCTTAACTCCTTAAATTCTATAGGGTAAAATATTTATGCACTGTTGGTGTTTTCATATATTGGTAAATTTAAAATTTAAAAATTACTTTATGTTATCACAAAAACAAGGTTACTAAAAGTTAAAAGTCCCAGCAGGTATAATTCTATATACAAATGTCAAGAGGTTTCCACTGCATTTCATTTAGAGTACTGTAAATATATTTCCTGTTATTAAAATGGATTAATTTATCTAAAGTCAGAAATGAATAAGAGTTATTTTAAGGTGTAAACAAAAAGAGGGATCCATGGTTTAAAAATTATTAAAAGGTTCTAAGTATGAAAAATATATTTAGTAAAAAAACATGTTTCCAGGTCAGAAAGTCTTTATGTGGTAAAATATAATTATAATACATCTAAGTAAACAATAGGGTCTAAGTAAGTAATATAAATATCTATAAATAAAGGTTAAATATTACAATGTTTCTTTATACTAAGTTGTTTATATATGTAACACAAATAGTTAAAAGTATTCAAGGTTATTCCCTAAGAGCAAATATTAATGTGGGGATATAAACCAAAGTTTGATTTACATGTTAAAATGACAAAGACTTCTTAAAATATTAATTACATTATGTCTGTTAAGTTTTATTTTCTAGAGCAACTAACAGGACAAATGAAGGTTTGGACATCTCTGGTGAAACAGCAACTGTTATTTTAGAGTATTGTTCCACATTAAAGAGTCTAAAACTTGGTTAATATAAAAACATCAATAAAATTGTAGTACACTGCTCTTCTTTTCATATTCAATGTGCTCTTTTAATGGTCTAGACCTCCAAATCTCCCTTCGGTGTTTTTTTTTTTTTTTTTTTTTTTTTTTTGGCTTAAATATGAGGCATCACTAAAGGTGGTGTGCTACTCTGACCATCTCGCTTATAGAGTGTCTGCTGCTGGCCAGCAATAAAGGCTTAATTGGAATGGCAATGTGTGGTCTGATAGTTATTTGAGGGTCTCGGTATCAGTATTACATTCATCCAGAGGAATTTTGCAGTCTGAGGCTATTTTTCTTCTTTTAATTATGGCACTTGTTCCCCAATGCAATGTAATCTCTTGAGGGTTTTAAATGCTCTATGGCTAGGTACTGAGGTGCACACTTACAATTCCAGTAACTTGGGAGGCTGAGGCAGGAGGATCAGAGATTCCAAGCCAGCCTGAGCAACGTAGTCAGACACTGTCTCAAATAAAAATATAAAAAGTTTTGGGGGTGTAGCTCAGTAGTAAAGTGCCCCAAGCACAAAATCCCTGGTACTACACACACACACACACACACACACACACACACACAAACACACACACACACACACACACACAGTCCAGCAGCCTCATGCATGCCATGTGATTGTCATCAGATTTAGACAACTCAAGGGAGCCAATACTGACCATGTAATGGCTTAGAATATTCCCTGTCCACAGTGTCCCAGCTGATGATGCTACTGTGAAAGACTTCAGAATCAAAACGGAATTATTTGTACCAAAACCTCACAAAAGTGGAGAGCAGGGGACCATGCAGGAGAAGGTACTTGAGCTTGATAGTTGATAATAGACTTTCAGGAGGACTCTGACAAAACCACAACATTACACACACACAAATTGCTTCTAAACTCCTTACTCTCCAAACAAGATCATAGGATTTTTATCATTGGCTCTCAAGAGATTATCAAAACACAGAATGGGACCTGCGAATTCCAAGAAACTCCAGGAGAGCCTTTCTTCTGCACTGCAGAGGAGTCTATTATGGTTTCTTCTCAAGCACATTTTGAAACTGGTGGGCAAATGATTCCAAAGACATTTAAAAACAGTAATGGCTTCCACGTGGAATGTTCCAGTTGAACATCTCTCAAACAGCTGCTCTTTAAGAAGTACATTTTAAGCCAGGTGAGGTGGGCCATGCCTGTAATTCCAGATTCCCAGGAGCCTGAGGCAGGAGGATGGCAAGATTCAGGCCAGACTTGGCCATTTGGCAAGCCTGTTTGAAAATAAAACAAAGAGAACTGGGCAGGTAGCTTAGTGGTAGAGTGCCCCTGGTTCAATGCTCAGTACTGGAGGAGGGGAGAGTAAGTTTTTCAGCTTCAAGTTGTTTTTAATCAAGTTCTCTGATTACATGGGAAAAGGAAAACTGAATCATCTCTGTTAAAAGTTGAAGTATTATTTCATAGGACATAACTTTCCTTATTCACTTTAAATATCTTTCATGACTCTGGTTAAATGACTTATCTTTTATAATGATCTAGGACCCCAAGTTTCATGAAGTGCTTTAAACCTTTTGAGATTATTTACTAACTTCTCTAGGAGCAAAGTCTACATTGTCACTTGACCTTGAGCTAACATTGGGATGTTCTAGAGAATTCCATAGTTGCTCAAGGGATTTCTAGAAGAGAGACATTAAGGCAATTAGCTTAATTTGGTGTGATGGGAACTCCTGTCAACTATGACATAACTTTTTCAAGTTATATTTATTTGGATATTTTATTAATATTTGCTTTAAAATGGCAAAAATTCGTACAATATCTCATATGTTCTCAGACATAATTCTGGACTCTATATTAAAATTTATGCCAATCAAATCACCTTGTTAATAGCTGGTTATAGTAAATTCCCAACAGATTTTTAACCATGTTAAAAATCTAAATTTTTATCATCAAGAGCTATCATTTGGACTTTTTCCCTGAATATAACTAAAATCAGATTAATTGATTAAGAAGAAAAAAACTCTAACAAGTTTACTTGAACAGAGGTCTCTCATCTATCTATCTATCTATGTATTTATTTATTCAATTCTTTATTTATTGTTGCTAGGGATCAAACCCAGGGCCTCATGCATGCTAGCCAAATTGTCTACCTTTTCAAATTATAATTTATAAAAGGTGTGGTGGTGAATACTTGTAATCCCATCTGCTATGGTATGAACTGATAAATATAATCAATAAGTGTGTCAGTTATAGGTTCTAGATTAGAAAAAAAATACAGACGATGGATATAAAATTTTGAAAAGTGAGATCAGACAATTATAAGGCAAGAACTGTCATAGGCAGGCCTGAGACTCCATTTTGCTGCCTCCTATGAACAACTGTTACAAGAGCTGCTTCTGAGAAACTGAAATGACTGCGGTTTTCTTATTTAAAAAAAAATTGCCATTCTGTACTTTGTACCCCACAGATTGTACCCTACTCAGGAGGCAGTGGTGGTCGTGGAGAGCTACATCCTGGGCTTGAATGCTATTGTGGGTCTACATGACTTTGAAGTACATTCTCGCCCTGCTGACCCCCACGAAAACTTACGATGTGAGGGACTAGTACCTGCTTGAACCCAGGACCGTGCTCAACTGAACTGCAAAACTAATGTGTTGGCTTGCTGACTGGAAAATTCTGGTCCTGCCTAGAGCCCAGAGGCCCCACTTATTCATGTTTTAATTTCTATGATTGGTAGCTTACATGACGATAAGCAAGTCACTGAGTTGTGGATTTTGTGCTTATATTGCCTTTGGATGGATCAGGAGGCTGCTGTCCTCTCACAGAGCTTGAGTCTCTGTGGTGGGTGACAGTCCCTAGTCAGGTAAGTAAAGCTCTCTTTTGATTTGAAATTCAGACTGAGTGCTTTCTGGAGGGACTCCCCATAACACCATCTACTTAGCAGGCTAAGGCAGAAGGATCTCAAAGGATCTCAAATTCAAGGCCTGTCTCAGTAATTTAGTGAGAACCTGACTCACTCATTTTTTTTTTTTTTATAAAAATGGGCTGGGAATGTAGCTCAGTGGTGTAGTTCCCCTGGGTTCAAACCTTAGTACCCAAACTGAATAAATGAATAATTTAATTAAGTAATGAATTTAAAAAAATGAAAAAAGCTGAGGATGTAGCTCAGTGGTACAGCTCTCCTGGGTTCAATCCCCAATGCCAAAATATAAAAAATAAAAATAAATAAATTCAGGGCCTAAATGTTTTTTAAAAATGAACACCGGTACTCATAACATTTCTGCAAAAGTCGAACTCTTCCTAGAATAATAAAGGCTGGAGCTTGCAGATGAGATAGCGAAGGCCTAATGAACAGGCAAAATTGAATTTAACAGTGACTTCCTGGTGGAGGGACACTGAGAGCCACTCCCTCCAAACCCACCTTGTTCAAATGTGGCTCAATGAGTTTCAACATTGATTCCTACTCATCTATTCATTCCCTCCAATGGGAGATGGACCAACCAGGACAAGTCCATCCTGGCACTGAGAGAGAATCAAACCCTAACCATTATGTGATGCATCCAGAGAAAAAATCTTCATACCAAGGGGGAAATATAGTGGTGCTCAAATCAACAGGCAGGAACTGTGTCAAACCCCGATGAAGGGGAAGCAGGGTGCTGGGAAGGGAGGGTCCCTGGGCAGTCCTGCCTGATGGCAGGAACTATCACAAACCAGTCAGCCACAACCTCAGCTGTGCATAAAACCTACCCCAACCTGTACCCCCAAGTTTTCTAGGAAGACACCTGGCCAGTCGCTGCCTGTTGTCCTTGAACTGAGGCCACCCTTGGTACTGAATCTGTGGAGCCAGTGATAATTGATTCAAAGCTGCCTTTGACACCCTGTCTCCCTTTGCCTCCTGGATGGGGCTCTGACTCATCTTTCTTTGGGTGTCCTGCATTCCTGCCCTATTATGTCTGACTACCCTTGTTCTTTGGAGAGCCACTGTCGGTTGTGACCCAGGTTGACAGTAACATCTACCTGCCTCCTGCACCAAGTCAAGGGTGGTAGGAGAAGGCAGGGCTGTTGCATGAAGTCACCCTTTCAGCTGGCTACACACAGACAAATGGCAGAGAAATTCAGAATTCAATTGAGAGACTAGATTTCAATATTGTGGAGCCTAAAAAGCAATGAGGTCTCTGAAATAGCCTTAGCCCTACTTCACTGCACACATAGGAGATTAAATGTGGATCATTTGTGGTAAGTCATTATGTGAAACAGAAACCAAAGATCATCTCAGCCAACTGTGATGTGAGCAGCGATATTTTCCAACAAGACACCCAAGAAGTCTATCATGGTTTAGATGCTGTGTCTCCCAACAGCTCACCTGTGAGACAATGGTTTTGGAGGAGACATGATTGGTTTATAGCTTTAACCTTGTCAGTAAGTTAATTCCTAATGGGATTAACTGAGTGATAACAGGGGGCAGGTGGAGTGTGGCTGGAGGAAGCTGATTGTTGCGGGTGTGAATATGATGTGTATATTTTGTATCTGGCAAGGGGCCATCTCTCTCCCTCTCTGTTCTCTAATAATGTGAGCACCTTCCCTCTGCCACAATCTCCCACCATAATGGTCAGCCTCACCTTGAAGGTGAGGGCCCAAGGAATGGAATCTGCTGTGGCGCATTGCGACCTCTGAAACCATGAGTCCCCAGATAAACTTTTTCTCCTCTGTAGTTGTTGGGGTTGGGTGTTGTAGTGACAGCATGAAAAAGCTGACTAACACAAAGACAGAACAACAAAGCAGAAATGCAATTCTGTATCTGCCGCCAATCAAACCATTCCTTCTACATCTTCCCTGTAAGTCCTCCCCTCACATGGCTCATCATCCAAGCACTCTCTCTCTTTCCGTCTCTCCTTCCTCAATTCCTGAATCACTTTTTACTCAGGCTCTTCAAGTTTTCCTTTGCCTGTGAACTTCTCACAGCCTAAAGAGCCCTGGAAACTGCCTGGAGCAAAGGCTGCCTGGGAGATGTGCCCTCGGGTCCCTGATTCTGCAGGAAGACTCTCCAGTGGGTGGCCTCCCTGATTTCAGAAACACCTGCTGTCCAACCCTGTGTCTTTCTCTCCCATTCCCAAGTTGCCCACAGTTTCCACCCTTGGTGGATTTCAGACTTTTCCAAGTCCCCATCAGGGGCATGTTGGCCCATGCCTATAATCACAGAAACTCAGGAGACTGAGGCAGGAGGATGGCAAATTTGAGGCCAGCCTCAGCAACTTAGTGAGGACCTAAGCAATTTAGTGAGAAACTATCTCCAAATAAAAGCAAAAAATAAAAAGGGCAGGGGATGTGATTCAGTGGTTGAGAACCAATGGGTTCAATCCCCAGTACAGACAAACAAACAAGAGAAGTCTTGCCCTAAGTCTAGAAGACTGATTCCACCCTCCTTGTCTGCTCTTCCTCTCTGAGTGTGCCCAGATTTGCTGCAAGGTAACTCGAAACTTGTGTGACTGTTGTCAAGATGGTTTCCATTCTGTGGTCTTCGTGGATGACACTACTGTCCTCAAAAAGCTGTTTTTACTATGGAATTTTTGGAAAAAAAATTCAAATAATTTTGATATGGCCAAAGACCCCTTTGAAAGCTATTTTCAGGTGTTGTTTTTTCTTAGGGACTCACTGCTTTTCTGTCTCACGGGAGAAACAGGAGGGTCACATATGGACAAAATTGAGTCCATGGTGTGGAGTGCATGGAAGGACGCATCCCGGACTGTCACACTCTCCCGGATTCTGCACACTTTCATGAGATCGAATTCAAACAATCAATCTGGAGGAAGACAATCCGATCCGGATTAAATGGGTGGAGACTGGAGAACCTGATCAGATACTGCTTTCTGATTGGATGCCAGCCAATCAGATGGAGGTGGGGGCGTGGTCAGAGAGGTCCATAAAAGCTTCTGTGGAGCCAGAAGAGAAACACAAGAGTCCTGGAGCCCAAGGAGGACCAGCCTGGCCTGCTGAGGCTCCGAGAACCTTGCACACCTGGACCGATCCCGTAAGTCCCTCACTGCCCTGAGCACCACCCCGTTCCCGCCTCACCTGTGTGGATTCAGGAACAATTTTTTTCCCTGTCTTTTGTCATGAACCAATTTAGAACTTCGATTTTGCCTCTCAGTGTAGTTTTACCTTGATCCTGAACTCTAGGATTTCCACTTTGGTTTATGTCACTTTCAATTTTCTTTCTTTCTTTCTTTGGTATGGGCTATTGAACCAAGGGGCACTCAAACACTGAGCCACATCCGCATCCATGTTTTGTGCTGTATTTTGAGACAGGGTCTCACTGAGTTGCTTAGCGCCTACTCTTGCTGAGGCTGACTTTGATCGCATCAGCCCCCGGAATGAGTTCTCTGGAGACCCTGGGATTACAGGCTTGTGCACCCACGGCCCGCACTTTTTCTTTTTCTAAATTGTTGTTTTCTAAAGTTTATATGGACAATATAATTTATTTATCCATTTATTTATTTGGTGGTATGGTGTTTGAACCAGGGCCTTGTGCATGGGAGGCAAGCACTCTATCAACAGAGGTATGTCCCCAGCCCAACTTTAAGAATTTTTAGCTGCTGCTGAGGGTCAAGCCCAGTGCCTCACATGTCCTAGGAAAGTGCTCTTCCACTGAGCTCCAGGCAAAGCCAATTTAAAATTACTTAACCAAGGAAGTGAATTGCAATCCTATTTCATCTAATTGATTGGAATTCTATTTCCTGATAATAAAAAAGTTTACTTTGTGTGCCCTTAAAATTATACTGTTTTGTTGGGTGTGGTGGCACACACCTGTAATCCCAACACCTCCAGAGTTTGAGGAGGCCAGAGAATTAGAGTTCAAAGCCAGCCACAGCAGCACGAGGTGCTGAGCAAATTAGTGAGACCCTGTCTCCAACTAAAATACAAAATATGGCTTGGGGCAGTGACTTACTGTTTGAGTGTCCTGAATTCAATCCCCAATATTGCCTCATCCCCCAAATTATACTTTAAGGCTTATGTAGTTTTGTAATTTTATAATTTGCTTAAACAAATAAACCAAAAGCTTTAAACTATCTCATGCAACACTTCACAGACTCTGTTCTTCTGATCTGTTTGTTCTCTTGACCTCCCAACTAAGGTGGCAGAATCTCACATGTGTAACAGATATCCATGAGACTCTGTTGTAATTTCCAAGTGTTTTATAATATGGGCACATGCTTTATAATTGCCCATTAAATTTTTTGAAGTTAAAAATAACATCACCCATGTGAGGGCAAATCCTTTCTGAGCCTCTGTAGTTGTTGAAACTGAGGAGCCTACTGCATTAAGTCACATGACACTCCAATTCCCATTTTATAAGGTCAAAATAATAAGCAAAGCTTTCCCCCATTAAGGTTGGGGTGAGTTTTACACTCCCCAGTACCCCGTTCCCAGTGGCTAGCAATGGATGGGATAGTGGCCTTTTCCCTGGACCATTTTTCAGGATCCTTCTTCTTTCAGACTCCCCAGGATGAGCACCCAGTCCCCACCCACGCTGCTGGAGCTGGCAGGGCGCAGCCTGCTGAGCGACAAGTCCAGGGCCGTCCTGAATCTGGAGGACCTGCCCATAGAGCTCTTCCCACCACTCTTTGTGGAGGCCTTCAGCAGGGGACACACTGAGGTCCTGAAGAAAATGGTGCAGGCCTGGCCCTTCACCTGCCTGCCCCTGGGGGCCCTGATGAGGCAGCCACAGCCTGAGATGCTCCGAGTGGCACTGGATGGGCTGGACATGCTGCTTGCCCAGCAGGATCGCCCCAGGTGAGGGGGACCCAGGTGGCCTGGAAGGGAGCACCCTCGGTGCCAGGGAAGGGATGGGTATAGGCAGGGAGAGTTGGTGCTGAAGTGTGCTCCACAGGCTTCCTGTGCTGCCAGCAAGGAGGGGTGGAGAGGCCTTGGCCATGCTGAGCCCCATCTGGGAAAGGCTTCCAGATGTGGAGGTGCTTGTGGCAGCTGTGCTGACCCCTGAATGAGGCTGTACCTGCCCCTGCCTCGGTCTCTACAAGTGGGGGCACTGGGCTGGATTGGAGGGAAGTGGGTGGAGAAAAGTGAGACAGAACGAAGAGGTGGAGCAGGGAGAAGCAGCTGAGAGGGGAAGGAAGGGGCCTCAGGGCTGAGACTCTGCTGTGGTCCCCGCAGGAGGTGGAAACTGCAGGTGCTGGATTTGCGGATGCTTCCACTTAACTTCTGGAGGACGTGGTCTGGAGCCGTGATTGATGCCTGCTCACCAGTGGACATGAAGAAGAATCGAACATTGAAACTTGGTCCAGCAATGGCAGCTAAGCAGCCCTTGAAGATATTGATAGACTTGTGCCTCACAGAAGGGCCCCTGGATGAATTCCTGACTCTCTTGTTCCTATGGGTCACACAGAGAAGGGACAGGCTGCACCTGTGTTGCAGTTGGCTGAAGATCTTATGGAAACCCACCCGCCACACCAGGAAGGTCCTGAGACTGTTGCAGCTGGACTCTGTCCAGAAGGTGGAAGTGCACTGCACCCGGGCGCCCTCCACCTTGGCTGCTTGTGCTCCTTTCTTGGGCCAGATGAGGAACCTGAGGAAGCTGCTTGTCTCCCAGGTCCGCGTGCCTGCCCACACCTCCCCAGAGGAGCAGGAGAGGCTGCTCTCGAAGCTCACCTCACAGTTCCGCAGGATGGACTGCCTGAGGAAGTTCTATGTGGATGCTGTCCTCCTCCTCGAGGGCCACCTGGAGCAGGTGCTGAGGTGGGTAAGGGGGATGAGCTTCCTCTGCAGACCAGTATCAGTAAATCTGAAAGGGCACCTACTGTGTGCCAGCCACTGACACTCTCATGGTGAACAAGGCACTGGAAGGTAAATAACCCATCATCTCTTCCTGTTGTATCCTGAAGCTCGATCTCCTAACCTGTGTTAGAGCAAAGGGCTAAACCAGGGTTCATGGTCTGGGAAGTGACATCATGCTGGGAAGCCAGCTGATGAGGACAGGAGCTAGTGAGGTGGGTGTGAGGTACCCTCCCCGGGAGCCCTGTCCAGCGACAGGGGAACAAAGCAGGGTAGAGGTGAGGACTTTGAAGGAGGGACGCCCCCACACCTGTACCCGTTCAACAAGGAAGCCCTGTTGTCCTCCCTCTGGGAGCAGAGGAGCCCACTTCAAATGCCCTCCTGGGGAAGGCAGGTCTGATCTCCAGGTGATGACTCAGGGGTTGTGAGTGAAGAGCAGGAAGTGAGACCTTGCTGAGGGTACAGGGAGTGAGCCCTGCAGGGGTTAACCCCAGCGTGTTTTGACACATCTTTCCTGTATTTGCCTTTGGTACATGACTCTTCCTGACTTCCTGGGGCTAGATTTGTGGCTTTCTGCTTGTCATTGAGGGTGACATTCATAGAGATGGAGGACCCACCTGGTCACACAAGTAGTGGTAAAAGTTTCAGGTTGAATTGGAGTGACCTGAATGAGCAGATTCTACAAAATGTCATCCATGTTCAGATGGTCACAGTGACCTTGGGTTTGGGCCAATTTGTCTTCTCCCTCAGAACTAACTGCCTGGTTCCTCCTTAGGCACCTGAAGACCCCCCTGGATACCCTCTCGATAACCAACTGCCCGCTCTCAGATTCCGACTGGAATTATCTCTCCCGCTGCCCAAACACCAGCCAGCTCAGACGCCTGGATCTGAGATACCTCAAACTGACCAATTTCAGTCCAGAGCCCCTCAAAATTCTGCTGGAGGCTGTTGCCTCCACCCTGAACAGGTTGGACTTGGAAGCCTGTGAGATTGCGGAATCCCAGCTCCAAGCCATCCTGCCTGCCCTGAGCCGCTGCTCTCAGCTCAGGATCTTGTGCTTTTTCCGGAATCGCATCTCCATGTCAGTCCTCAGGGACCTGCTCTGTCACACTGCCAGGCTGAGCCAGTTGAGCATAGAGCTATACCCTGCCCCTCTGGAAAGCTATGATGCCCAGGGTGCCATCCACCAAGAGAGATGTTCCCAACTCTGTGCTGAGCTCACAGCACTATTGAAGGACTTTAGGCAGCCCAAGGTCCTTGTGTTCTGTACTGTCCCATGTCCTCAATGTGGCAGCATGTTCCTCTACAACCAGGGCCTCAATCACTGTTTCTGTCCAACAGCTGTCTAGTTGGGTGTGTATAAAAAGCTGCCCTCTACGCAATTGGATGTATAACCAGGATGTAGAGGGATCATGAAGGAAACTCAGAGCCCAGCATTTTAGACACTGCCTGAAGTGCGGATGGGGAAAGGAATCAGATGCTGGGGGCTACATTGGAAGGAAGCCCCTGAAGATTGGACCTTCTGTATAGAGCCATATGTGTCTGTATAGAGTCATCACAAGGGGCCTGGAATTTTAGAATGGGATTTATGCTTCATGCACATATAAAGAGACTATTTTGTTTCATGGGTTGTCCATAAATAAGTTGTCTGAAATGAACGGCATCTCGAGATTAATCCTCTGACATCTTCCCTTCTTAGGTGACCTCAGTGCCACCAAGACACTCAAGGTTCACCCATCCTTGTGGGTCTCCTCATAGACCTAGAAACTTGGTGTCTTGGTCTTCGGATGCAATGAGAATAAAATAGGGTCTTTGGGCCTCGCAAAACCTTGCCTATCATCCTGCTACAAAGTCTATCCTGAAATAATATAGTCATGGCCAATGAAACCATCCAAATTAGCTTTCATCAAAATAGTAGAATTATATAGGTAGATCACACTTGCAAATGTGTCTAAACTAAACTTTATAAATTACCACCTTCTGGTGGGGGAGAAGGCTGCTCATAACTGACATATCTTCTCCTAACACTTCCCATCTCTCCCTACCCAGGGACACAAGGCTTTCAATCAGCAGATGATCAGAGGATGAGTAAGGATGAGGTGGCTGTGGGCACAAGGGTGGCCCAGCCTGTGCTGCCTGGTCTTAGACCAAGATCCCCTAAATGACGACTCCTGCTGAGGACTCAGCCTGGTGGTATTATGCAGTGACCTTAGCCTTAGCTTCCCATCCAAGAAGGAGAAGGAGGTCCAGCCAATCTTCTTTTGAGTTATCCTAAAGCTGCTTGTTCTAATTTGGGCCTGAAGGCTTCTCCACACACAGTGAACTAGAACCCAGTTGGATGTTTAAGCAGACTGCAGCTCACTCTTGGAACAGGTAGCAGAGTCCAGGTCCTACACAGCCAGCCCATCTGTCCCCCACACAGGGATCTGTGTGCCTCACACCTCTTTATGACACTTCCTTTCCTCTGGCTCTATGTCTAACTTGCATGTGTGGTGGGTGGGGTGGGGAGTTCTGAAGAGCATTCATTCTGCTCTGCTGCTGGATTCTAGGATCAAATAAAGGCAAGGAAGATCTGCAATATGAGATGTGTCATCACTGGTTGTTTTAAGGGTTTTCATGACCAAAAAGGGACTTGAAGATATTCTGGTGTGTCCAGACTCCTTGAATTGTATAAGGACTGAGAGCTGCATGTGTCCCCACACAGCCCTAGGGATAAAGCACCCAGTCTGCTCTTTGAATTCCTCATCTTTTGACTCTAGGTTCATTTGTGCTGTGAGACAGCCCACAACTGTAGGATGTCATAACAAACAGGACCGGGTGTGTAAGGGTGGCCGGGTCAGAAGGGGACTGGGTTCCACTCTCTGGAGTGCTACTGAAAGGTGCACATTCTGTTGCAGTAATTCACTTGCAGGTTAGCATGGGAAAAGAAAGAAAAAGAAGAAGCAGAGCAAGTAAAGTAGCAGCAGAAAAAAAAGTCCTTTATTGTGTATAAGCAATCTTTTTATAGTATTGTGAACAAAGAAGGCAGCCTTCCAACATCAATAAATCAGGTCTTTCAGCTAGTTAAACATAGCGCATAGAAGTTTTACTTTCTAATTAGAAGTGACCCGCTTCTCATGGTTAATCTACTTTCGGCCTGGAGTATGTTGAGCTCTGCTCTTTGTTTAGAACAGATAAAAAATTTTTCTTAGTGCCCTCTTAGCCCATTTGGCAGAACATCCTGTTTGTAGGTAAGTTCTCCCAAGGTCAGTAGACACCTCGCTTACAAGCATGTTTGTTGTTATCTATCTAAACCTTGAAGAAGTCTCTCGTTTGCGAGTAGATTCTCCCAGGGATAGTAAACATCTCGTTTTCAAGCATGTTAGTTGTTATTTTATCTAAACCTTGAAGGAGCCCCTCGTTTGCAAGTAAGCCCTCCCAAGGACAGCAGACACCTCGTTTGCAAGCATGTCTGTTGTTGCCTTTCTATATCTCGATAGAGTATTTTGTTTGCAGGCAAACTCCATCAAGGACACTAATAGTAACGCAGTCACATTTGATTTTTTATAACATTCCTTGGTGCATCTGCATCAAAAGAGTCTAGATCCCCTTCTGGAACACTGGCCAATTTCACCTGTACCATCTAGGGACCCAGAACCCATGCTTTTCTACAGAAATGAATGAACTTCATAAAAAATAACGGAGTGCCTGGGGACATAGCTCAGTGGTAGAGCACTTGCCTAGCATGTGGAAGGGCCTGGGTTCCATCCCCACAATCACAAATGTATGTGAACAAACAAATGAATAAGTAAATCCAATATTGATGTGACTCCAGGGGGAAGTTTTAATTTGAAGAAAATTATCTAACTGTGAGGAGAACAGAGCCCATATGAACACAATGAAATGCTTTTTTTTTTTTTTTTAATTTGAATGCTGGTGAGCTTTTCTCAGAAACACCCTTGGTCAGGAAAGTGAAATGTTTTCCTTAAAATGGCAGCTGTCATTTAAGATGTCCATCCAGGTGCTAACCAAGAACTTTATAAGTCCTAAAAAGAAAAGAGAAAGTTGGACACAGCAGAGACTCCTAAAACTTACCCGTGAGAACAGGGAGGGAAAAGCACTCTTTGGTTCCCCTACAAGATAAAGGGTGTTTGGGGGGGATTGGCTCAGCAAGGAGGCTTGAGAAGAATAAGCATGCAGAGGGAATGTCTGTCATTAGCCTGTCATGATTAAATGTGTTTGCAATGCTTAAAATTAATCTAGAATTGTTTGCTGTGAATTGATTATGTCTATTGCAGTGCCTAGCATTAAGGATTGTCATTTTTCTTGATTAAGAACCTATTGAGGGCTGGGATTGTGGCTCAGTGGTAGAGCTCTCACCTAGCATGGGCGGGACACGGGTTCAATCCTCAGCACCACATAAAATAAAGACATGGTGTTGTTTCCATCTACACCTAAAAAAATAAATATTAAAAAAAGAACCTATAGAGTGAAATTGCATTGAGTAATTTGAGTGAATAAAGCATCAAAAGGGGCAGAAGCACGTGGACAGTCTTTATTTCTCCCCTGGACTGCATACATTGCAATTTTGTCTCCTTGTGACAGATGCTTTGAGAGGGGGCTTCTAAATCCCAAAGCTGAAGTTCAGGAAGTGATCTTTAAGGTGTATAATGAGAGAGGTGAGAAGGCCTGAAAGCAGAGATAGCAGATTCTCACTCAAGCCATCTGTCCCTGGTGTCATGAGTGGTCCCTCAGGACCACTCAGACCCTGTTTTAAATGTGGTCAGATGGGTCACTGGGCTCGTACATGTCCCAAGCCTCATAATTTCTGGATTTTTGTCCTAAACGTCATCAAGAGGGACACTGGGCTGTTCACATTCCCTTAGTACATGGGGGCCCCCCAGCCACCTGGTCCTTAGGGTTCCCCTTTCCAAATCTTAGGACTGGCTGCAGAGGACTGAAAAGATCCAGGTCCCCATCACCCAACCACTACCATCACTCCATGGAAACTCAGGGTAACACTGTGTATGTCAGGTAGGCCCCCTCTCCATCCTCCTAGACACCAGGGCTACATATTCAGTCCTCAGGGTGTTCTGGGGGCTGACTACCAACCCTTACAGACACCTAGCCTTGTTTGTGCTTGTGGCTCTCTAATTTTTACACATTCCTTTTTGGTCATTCCACAGTTTCCTGTTCCCCTTATGGGAAGGGACATCCTCACAAAGTTGGGGACTATGCTCTGCTTCTCCCCTCATAGATACTTCCATTCAGACTCACCTGCTGCTCCTCTGACCCTCACCCTTACCTTAGGACCATCCCCTACTCTGTTGGCCAGTACCTTCCCATGACCCGCTTCTGAGGTGGACGTTTTCAGTCCTTCTATCACCTCACACCACGAGCCCATTCACATCTGTCAAAACCTCCTCCATTTTCTGCCCAATCACAACACTTGCTCTCCCTCCTTGCTGATGCTGTCCCTCTCTTTGCAGAGCAGACGTGATCCTAACAGACTTTCTCTCCCCTCTGAGGATTTGAGCTGGTTTGGACTCTGGTCTGAGAGCCCAGGACAATGACCACACACCTTTTTCCATTCACCTAGGGCTCTTCTTCTTTATCCTCTCACCGGCTCCCATGGGGAAGTGACTCTACCCTTCTCCTCCCCTCCTCCTCACAAGTCTACCCCCTGGAGATGGCAGTGAGAAGTCTCCTCTTGAGACACAAAAGTTAACTTAGATCTTGGCCCAGCACCAAGATTCTCGACCTTCCCATCCCTTCTCCTTCGCAAGTTCACTCTGAGTCTTGGTTCCCAGGTGGCTCCTTCTTCCTTCAGGGGGAAATTCATCAGGCAGGGTAGGCAATAGTCTCTCTAGCCTCGGTTGTGTAAGAGCCTCCACTCCCAATATCAGCAGGCTGAACTTGTTGCCCTCATCAGAGCCTTCACTTTGGCAAAGGGAGCTTCCCTCAATGTCTACTGCCCCTTGAATTACATTTAGACTGAACAAAACTCCTTCCTTGGCTCTTCCTCTGTTTCAGGCCCTCCCAAAGAAGCCACTCGACACCTTCCCTTTGAGCTTCTATACGGACAGCCCACCTCCCTGCTCAGCTCACCACCCTCTGATTCTCCACTACCCCTTGCTCCTCATCTTTTCTGGCCCCTTCTTGCATACACTAGGATCCTTCTTTGGCAACACAGGGATGTTGTTCTGGCAAAGCCAATTCTGCCTCTTCTCTTTCTCACACTCTGTCTCCTGGTGACCTGGTACTTTTCCCACTCCCAAAAGCCCGCCGCCTCTTCTCAATTCTCTGCAAAATGGACTGGACTCTATTGGGTCATTCTTACCACTTGTTTGGTGGTCCACTTTGCGGGCATCCCATATCGTGTTGCTAACCCACATTTAAAACACTCCTCTCTGCCCTCATATCCTGTGAGAGCACAGGGGTTTTTTTTGTTTTTTTTTTTAATAGATTGTAGTGGACACGTGGCACACACCTGTAATTCCACCAACTCAGGAGCTGAGGCAGGAGAATTGTAAATTCAAGAACAACCTAGGCAAGTTAGTGAGACCCTGTCTCAAGATAAAAAAAACAAGAGACCTGGGACACGGCTCAGTGGTCAAACAACCTTGTGTTCAAACCCCAGCTTCTCCAAAAAAGAGCAGGTTAGGAATTGGTTCAGTGTGTAATAGGGGCTCACTTGATGCTCTTTTACATATCTCTTGTAGCTTTGAAACTTACATTTTTCTCCCCCAAATCTTCTTCATTACCTCTCCTCCATGATCTTCTCCTTCCTGGTTTCTCCTTTCTAATGTCATTTTCTCTGAAACTGCTCATTTAAAAAACCTGTTCCTGCTGATGGGCAGAAACACAGCCTTTGGAACAGGAGTTCTCTCATTTCCTCTTTTGCTAGCAATTTAACAAATATCCCTTTTCTTTTTTTCTGAAAACTGTGTACTCCTTATAGGGTTGGCATCAGGGAGTCTGAGCTTTTAGCAACCAGTGGTATAGCTCCCTTGGGTTCAATCTCCAATACTAAAAATAAATAATCAACAAGCAAGCAGGATCAGCATACCTTTCCCTAGGTCATTGGCAATTATTTCTGTTATAGTCGCCATGCTTGCCTTCCTGGCTTTAAAGGGTTTTAAACATGTTAGGTTCAGGACAGGCTGAGTAAGCTCTCTGCAGGGCATGCCTAACAAAGTTAGATGCAGGGTGACCTGGCCACTCCAACCCTTCTGTCTTGTTCTTTATCAACTGTTTGCTTCAAGCCCAAATGCCCAAGCCCCTGCTCAAGGCTGAGCACTTTACACCCCTGCTCGAGGCTGAACACACAACCCACCTTGTGCCAACAAGGCAGCTTGCAGACCCAGAGAACCCATTAGATTTGGGCTCTAAAATTCCTTCCTGCCAGGCCCCTCTCTCTTGCTCTTGCTCTATTGCTCTTGCTGTCTCTTTCTTCTCTTGCTTTTGCTCTCCATTGCTCTCTTTTTCTTTTCTTTCTCTCTTTTCTCCTCTGTTGCACTGCTGCGATAAACATCTCTTGGTCGCTCCAAGTGTTGTGGTCACTTTCCTTTCAAAACACATTCCTACAACCACACACTCCAAACTACTGCCATCAGTTTCAGACAACTCAAGGAATCCAACACTGGTTGTGTCCTTGCTGAGGATGTTGATCAGCTGTGAACAACTGCGTACTTACAGGTGAAGCTAATGGTGAAAGTTTTCCATCAAAATGACACCATTCCAACACAGCAGGGCTGGCAGGGTGCTAGGAAGTGGGCATCCTGGACCACAACTGCCTGCTAACCAGAGCCATACCAAAAGACTCACAGAACCACAGCCCTATGCAAAATCCACCACAAATTGTACATAAAAAAAATATTTTTCTTTCTTTAAATTTTTTTAGGTACCAGGGATTGAACCCTGGGTTCCTATACCACTGAACCACATCCCCAACCCTTTCTTAGTTTTTATTTTGCATCAGGGTCTCAGTAAGATTCTTAGGCCCTCAATAAGTTGCTCAGGCTGGCTTTGAACTTGCAATCCTCCTGCCTCCACCTCCTGAGTCTCTGGAATTACACACATGCACCACTGCATCCTGCACAAAGTTATATTTTTATGAAAAGACACCCTTTCAGCAGCTGTTTGTCATCCTGGACCAAGGCCACCCTTGTTACTGTATTGTTGCAGCCAATGATAATGGTTTCAAAGCACCTTATGTGGCCTTTGAAGTCCTGTCTTCCTTTGCCTCCTGGATGGGCCCCCTGACTCTCTTTGCTTGAGTATCATGCATTCCCTATCCCTTCTAAAGTCAGTGTTTGGAGAGCCACTCTCTGTTGTTACCTGTGTGGCAGAAACATCTACCTGTCTCTAGGCCCAAGCACCAAGTCAAGGGTGGCACCTGAGAGTGACACCTTGCCATCTCAACCCTCTTGCTCAGCTGCCTCAAGAGATGCCCAAAGGCAAGAAAGAGGTAAGACAAGTCAAATTTGAAGGCTGGACTTCAAATATTCCTCAGCTTAAACCACCATCTAGGTCTTAAAAATAATCCTAAGCCTGTTTCAACTGCAAACGTAAGTGAAACAAATATGGGTGATTTCTTTAAAAAAAGAAAAAGGCACAGCCCAAACCAACAAAAACAAACCAAAAGGACTCTCTGGGTGTAATCACAGCCACTCATGAGGCTGAGGCAGGAGGATGACAAGCTCCAGGCCAGCCTGTGTAAGATAGCAAGTCCTATCTCAAATTTTAAAAAGGGATGCACCATGTGTGACTGCACATATGGTGCGATGCTACATGGTGTACAACAAGAGAAAGGAAAAGTTGTGCTGC
Source organism: Urocitellus parryii (assembly GCF_045843805.1). Lineage (NCBI taxonomy): Eukaryota > Metazoa > Chordata > Mammalia > Rodentia > Sciuridae > Urocitellus > Urocitellus parryii. The sequence goes on along the minus strand of NC_135541.1, from coordinate 83,702,283 downwards.
AATTGTGTACAGGGAATCAAAATGCATTCTGCTGTGATATTTGCCTAATTAGAATGATAGATGGATAGATAATGAAAGAAAAAAAGTTCTAGTTACTTGAGATTCATTGTAGAGACTGTCATTTACTGAGATGACTCAAGAGAGTGGAGATATGGGGAACGGGAAAGAATGTTTTGGTGATTTGAGTTTTACAATATGATATGGTTTATCAATTTTCAATGAATTAGAATAAAACTGCACTGAAGCTAAAAGTAATAATAAATAAAAAGGGCTAGGGGTGGTGCTTGGTGGACCGCACCCTGGATTCAATCCCTGGAGCTGCAACACCAACACACACCAACAAAGATCCCTTTTGCATTTTCCCATAGGCACTTGCGTCTGACAGGTTGCATGAAGGTGTGCAACTTTTTAACTCTGATGCTCCCCAATTGCTGATTGACTGTTACTCAAACTCTCTCCTTTCATTATGCTACAGAGAATTCCCTTATGGGCTCAAGAGACATAGAAACTGATTCGGGTTGAAGCAGTCTGGGAAATATCCCACTTTGGGAAGAACTCAAAAGGCTCCAGATGACAGCCACCATGGAGACTGGGACAGGTGCCTTTGGCCCTGTTTCTATCTCTCGTGTCCCTGAGAGCCCACCATTCACTCCTGGTGTTCACTCAGGTCTATCTTTCTTTCCTTCCTTCCTGCCTGTCTCAGTACAGGGGATGGAACCCAGGATCCCTAGGTGAGTGCTCTACCACTGAGCTCCATGCCCAGTCCTTTTCATTTTTTATGTTGAGACACAGTCTTGCTAAGCTGCCCAGGCTGGCCTCAAGAGCGCAATCATTTTGCTTCAGCCTCCTGAGTTACTGCAGTTACAGGAGTGGGAAACCTGGATCTCTGGTTTTTATCTAGTTAACATATACATGTTGTTTGTTTTTCTTTTGTTTTGTTTGCATGGACAATGAACCCCCCCAAGAATGATAAATTCCATTTCTCTTCCCTAATACCAGAAACAGTTTAAGACCCTTATTGGAGACTAAAGGCAGAGGTGTCTCAAGCAGCAGCAAGACAGTGGACTTCCACCAGGGCAGTACCAAGACATTCTCAAATCTATACTGTGTCTGACATGTAAGTGGATATTAAGAAACAGGCCAGGCCAGGACTGGTGGGGGAACGCCTGTAATCCCAGCAGCTGGGTAGGCTGAGGCACGAGAATGGCAAGTTCAAGGCCAGCCTGGGAACTTATAAAGACCCTCAGCAACCCAGGGAGATCCTGGCTTAAAATAAAAATTAAAAAGTGATGGGAGGTAAATCCCCAATAAAAGATAGATGTCAGAAGAGAAGTACAAGTCTGGGTATCAGCGACTGAAACAACATGTTTCTTGATTGTTAATAACTTTGTTGGCCTCTAGGGCTTGGGATCAACTGGTGGGCAAACTAGCCACAATGACTGAGGTGGCTGTGATCACGTCTAGCTCTATCCCTATGCTATGGTTTGGTGCAATTTATCCCTTAAAGCTTCAGGTAATGGAAGCTTTGTGTGTTCTTAGAAAGGGATGGTTCTCCTGGGATGCTGAGTCTGTCCTTCTGAGAGTTGTTTACAAGCCTGACCCTGAGCCCCGGGTTGTTCTTTGGCTTCCTCCCACAGGCCAAACCAAGGGGGCTTCCTGATTTTGGCCTTGTATTTTTCAGAACTGTGAGCTAAATAAATCTCTTTAAAAAAAAGTCTGTCTCAGGTATTTCATGACAGTAACAGAAAATGGAGTAGAGTACCAATCATCTGAAGGCATTCTTTTGTAGGAGAAATTTTACCTCAGGTAGGAATCTCTAAATTGGAAAATTCACTTAATAATATTTTAGCAACTGTTACAAACAGTTTGAACCTTTGAATTGCCTACTAGCACTGCAGTCTGAGAGGGATTTGGCCTCAGGCACACTCCAGAGGGGAAGTGATCTCTTTGTCCTGCTGTTCATCAGGAAGGAGTTTGTGCCCTAATTCGTGAAAAGTGATGTTTCTGATAAAAATATAAAATTTTTTAAAGAAGAAATGGGTGCTTTTCATGAGATGAGAACAAGCTCCACCATTGACTTATTCAGTTGGATAAATCTTGGTTCCTGGGAATCTTCATCCAGAGGAATTTTGCAGTCCGAGGCTATTATTCTCCTCATAAGTAAGGTGCTTCTCCCTGGTGTGATGCAATCTCTCAAAGGTGTTAAATGCTCTATGGCCAGGTACCATGGTGCACACCTATAATCCCAGCAACATGGAGGCTGAGACAGGAGATTTGAAGGTTTCAAGCCAGTCTGGACCACCTAGAGAGACCCTGCCTCAAAATTTAAAAAAAAAAAAGGGGCTGGGGGTATTGCTCAGTAGTAAATTGTCCCAGGTTCAATCCCCAGTATTACACACACACACACACACACACACACACACACACACACACGATCAAGCAGCCACATGCCTGCCAAATGATTGCCATCAGATACAGACAACTCAATGGAGCCAATGGTGACTGTGTAATGGCTGAGGATATTCCATGACCACAGTGTCCCTGCTGAGGATGCTACTGTGAAACTCTGCAGAAACAAAATGAATTTATTTGTACCAAACCTGACAAAAGTGGAGGCAGGAGACCATGCAAGAGAAGGTCCTTAAGTTTGATATTTTGATCAAAGGAACTTCCAGGAGGACTCTGCCAAAACCACATAAACAGATACACACACACACACACACACACACACACACACACACACACACACACTGCTTCCAAACCCTTGACTTTCCAAACAAGATCATCAGATTTTCTCTTGGCTCCCAAGAGATTAGTAAAACACAGAATGGGACCTGCAAACTCCAAGGAATGCCAGGAGAGTCTTTCTTCTGCACTCCAACTGAGATTATTATGGTTCATTCTTAAGCACATTTGGAAATTGGTGGACAAATGATACCAAAGATAATTCAAAATGGTGATAGCTTTCATGTGGAATGTTCCAGATGAACAACCACCAAATAGCTGCATTCTAACAAGTACATTTTAAGCCAGGTGAGATGAGTCATACATGTAATTCCACCTTCTCAGAGGCTGAGGCAGGCAGATGGCAAGATTCATGCCAGACTTGGCAATTTGGCAAACCTGTTTCAAAATAAAACAAAATGAACTGGGCACGTAGCTTAGTGGCAGAGTGCCCCTGGTTCAATGCTCAGTACTAGAGCTGTGGGGAGTAACCTTTTACTATTTATTGATTGATTGATCCTAGGAATTGAACTCAGGGGCACTTGACCACTGAGCCATGTCCCCAGCCCTACTTTGTATTTTATTTAGAGACAGGGTCTCACTGAGTGTCTTAGTGCCTCCCCTTTGCTGAGGCTGGCTTTGAACTCTCAGTCTTCTTGTCTCAGCCTTACTAGCTTCAGGTTGTTTGTTTGTTTGTTTGTTTGTTTTTAAAGAGAGAGTGAGAGAGGAGAGAGTGTGTGTGTGTGTGTGTGTGTGTGTGAGAGAGAGAGAGAGAGAGAGAGAGAGAGAGAGAATTTTTAATATTTATTTTTTAGTTCTCGGCGGACACAACATCTTTGTTGGTATGTGGTGCTGAGGATCGAACCCGGGCCGCATACCAGGCGAGCGCGATACTGCTTGAGCCACATCCCCAGCCCACTTCAGGTTGGTTTTAACAAGGTCTCTGATTACTTGGAAAAACAAAAACTGAGTCATCTCTGTTAAAATTTGAATTATTGTTTCCTATGACACAACTTTCTATATTAGCTTTCAAAATCTTTCAGCACTTTTGCTAAATGACTTAAGGTTTATAATGATCTAGGCCCTTACTTTCATTAAGTGCTTTAAACCTTTTGAGATTGTTGACTAACTTCTCTAGGATCAGATTCTACATTGTCACTTGACCTTCAGCTAACATTGGGATGTTCCACAGGGCTACAGAATTTCTCAAGGTAATTCTAGAAGAAAAACATTAAGGCAATTAGCCTAATTTGTGAGATGGGAAGCCCTGTCAAATAAGACATAATATAACCTTTTTCAAGTTACATTTATTTGGCTCTTTTATTGATATTTGCTTCAAAATTCCACTAAATTCATAAAAATTCTCATATTTTTAGACATACTTTAGGAAACTATATTAAAACGTCTGCCAATCAAATCACCTTGTTAATAGCTGGTTAAAGCAATTTATCAACACATTTTTAAGCATGGGTATTCTAAGTGTTTATCAGAAAGTGTAACCATTCAGATATTTCCCATATTAGTAACTATAATCAGCTTCATACAAAAAAGTTTTTTAAAAAAGAAAGAAATGAAAAAGAAGAAAAACAACTCTAAATAGTGTACTTGAACACAGGTTTCTGATTTTTTTGTTTGCTTATTTATTTATCCATATGTTTATTTATACTTTTCATGCAAGGGTGCAAATCCAGGTTCTTCTGAATGCTAGGAAAATGCTCTACCTTTTTAAATTTTAATTCAAAATAGGGTGTGGTGGTGCACACTTGTAATCCCATCTACTTAGGTTGCTAAGGCATGAGGATCTCAAATTTGACCCCAATCTGAGCAATTTAGTGAGAACCTGTCTCAATAAATAAATAAATAAATAAATAAATAAATAAATAAATAAATAAATGGGCTGGGGATGCAGCTGAGTGTTAAACCATCCATAGGTTTAATTCCCACTGCTAGAGAAAATTAAAACTAAATAAAATCACCACCTAAATATTTTTTTTTTTAAATGAACACCTAAACTATACATTTTCTGCAAAAGTCCAGCTCCCAACAGAAAATCAGAGGCCTGGACCTGGAGATCAGAGAGCCAACGCCTATTGAACAGAGGCCACCCTTGGTACTGAATCTGTGGAGCCAGTGATAATTGATTCAAAGCTGCCTTTGATACCCTGTCTCCCTTTGTCTCCTGGATGGGGCTCTGACTCATCTTTCTTTGGGTGTCCTGCATTCCTGCCCTATTATGTCTGACTACCCTTGTTCTTTGGAGAGCCACTGTCTGTTGTGACTTAGGTTGACAGAAACATCTACCTGCCTCCTGCACCAAGTCAAGGGTGGTAAGAGAAGGCAGGGCTGTGGCGTGAAGTCACCCTTTCCAGCTGGCAACACACAGACAAATGGCAGAGAAATTTAGAATTCAGTTGAGAGACTAGATTTCAATTGTTGTGGAGCCTAAAAAGCAATAATGGTTTAGATTCAGTGTCTCTGAATAGCTCACATGTGACAATGTTTTTGAGGAGAAATGATTGGTTTAGAGCCTTCACCTACACAATGAATCAATCCATGATGGGATTAGGGATAAGTGGGGGTGGGTAGAGTGTGGCTGGAGGAAGCTGATCATTGGGGGTATGAATATGGGTGTATATTTTGTATCTGGCAAGGGGCCATCTCTCTCCCTCTCTGCTTTCTAATGATGTGAGCCACTTCCCTCTGCCACACTCTTCCACCATGATGTTCAGACTCACCTTGAAGGTGAGGCCACAAGCAATGGAGCCTGCAGTCTTTGGATTGGGATCTGAAACCAAATAAACTTTTCCTCCTCTGTAGTTGTTGGGGTTGGGTGTTGTAGTGACAGCATGAAAAAGCTGACTAACACAAAGACAGAACAACAAAGCAGAAATGCAATTCTGTATCTGCCGCCAATCAAACCATTCCTTCTACATCTTCCCTGTAAGCCCTCCCCTCACATGGCTCATCATCCAAGCACTCCCTCTCTCTGTCTCTCTGTCCTCAATTCCTGAATTATGTTTTTTAGACTCTTCATATTTTCCTCTGGTACTTCTCACAGCCCAAAGGGCCCTGGAAACTGCCTGGGAGATGTGCCCTGGGGGGTCCCTGATTCTGAGGGAAGGCTCTCAGGTGGTGGCTTTCCTGAAGTCAGGGACACCTGATATCCAAACCTGTGTCTTTCTGTCCAACATTCCAAGTTGCCCACAGTTTCCACCCTCTGTGGATTTCTATATTTCCATCTGGTGGGGCATGGCGGCCCATGCCTCTGATCCCGGTGACTCTGGAGACTGAGGCAGGAGGATGGGAAGTTTGAGGCCAGCCTCAGAAACTTAGTGAAGACCTAAGCAATTTTGTGAGACCCTGTCTTAAAATCCCCCCCCCCCAAAAAAAATAGGAGAAGGGCTAGGATATGGCTCAGTGGTAGAGCACCAATGGGTTCAATCCCCAGTTCAAACAGACAGACAGGACAAGTCTTCCCCCAAGTCTAGAAGACTGATTTCACCCTTGATGTCTATTCTTCCTCCTGAGTGGCTGTGATCTATTGCAAGGTAATGTCACACCTATGTGACTGTTGGACACCTGGTTTCCATCTGTTTTCTTCGTGAATGATGCTAGTATCTTCAAAAAGCTGTTTTACTATGGAATCTTTAGGAAATATTTTTTAAAAAATATTTTGGATATGGCAAAGATATCACAATGATATTTGGGGGGTTTTGTTTTTTCTTACTGTAGGGATTCATTGCTTTTCTGTCTTCCAGGCAGGAACAGGAGAGTCACATATGGACAAAATTCAGTCCTCCGTGTGGAGTACATGGACAGAGGCAACCCTGGCCCTCACTCTCCCTGATTCTGCCCTCCTGCAAAAACATGGGATTCAATCAATTAATCTGGAGAAAGAAAATCCGATCAGGATTACGTGGGTGGAGATTGGGGCATGTGATTAGATACTGCTTTCTGATTGGATACTAGTCAAAAGGTGGAGGTGGGGGCGTGGTCTGGGAGGTGCATAAAAGTTTTTGCGGAGCCAGAGAAAAAACACAAGAGTCCTGGAGCCCAAGGAGAACCATAACGACATGCTGAGGCTCCGAGCACACCGGACAACTGGACAAATCCTGTAAGTCCCACACCACCCTGAGCACCTGTGCAGATTCAGGAACAATTTTCTGTTTTTCCTCATGAACCAATTTAGGACTTAGGGTTTGTCTCTCAGTGAATCCTGAATATTAAGATTTCCACTTTCTTTCTTTCTTTTTTTTTGGGGGGGGGGTGGTTCCAGGGATTGAACTCAGGGGCACTCAACCACTGAGCCACATCTAAGCCCTATTCCATATTTTATTTAGAGAAAGGATCTCACTAAATTGCTTAGCACCGCTCTTGCTGAGGCTGGCTTTGCATGCATGATCCTCCTGTCTCAATCTCCAGAGCCCCTGGGAATATAGGCTTGTGCACACATGTCCCGCATTTAAAAAATAAAATAAAATAAAAATAAGTTTACATGGACTGCATTCTTTTATCTATTTATTTGGCAGTGCTGGTGATTGAAACCAGGGCCTTGTGCATATGAGGCAAGCATATACCAATAGACCTAATCCCCAGCCCACCATTTATTAATTTTTTTGTGCTGCTGAGGATCAAACTCAGTGCTTCACACATACTAGGCAACTGCTCTTCCACTGAGCTCCAGCCCCACCCACTTTAAAATTACTTAAGTAGATTGCAATCCTATTTCAATCTAATTGATTAGAATTCTATCTTCTTTTTTTAAAGGAAGATTTATTTATTTATTTTTACTTAATATTTATTTTTTAGATTTAGGTAGATACAATATCTTTATTTTTTATTTTTATGTGGTGTTGAGGATCGAACCCAGTGCCCCACGCATGCCAGGCAAGTGCACTACTGCTTGAGCCATATCCCCAGCCCTGGAATTCCATTTTCTGATAATAAAAATATTTATATTGTGCATCCTTAAAATTATACTTTTTGCTGTGCTTGGTGGCATATGCCTATAAAACCAGCAATTTAGGAGGTTGAGGAAGCAGGAGGAATAATGTTCAAAGCCAGCCACATCAACATCAGGTGCTAAACAACTCAGTGAGATCATGTCTCCAACTAAATGCAAAATAGGGTTGAAGAAATGGCTCAGTGGTTGAATGCCCTTGAGTTCAATCCCCAATACTATCCCTCCAAAACATGATACTTTATGGCCTATGTGTCTTGTAATTTTATAATTTGTTTAAACATATTAAACAAAAACCTTAAAACCATATTATGTAACAATTCACAGACTCTATTCTAATTCATTTTGTCTCTTCACTCCCCATAAGATGGCAGAATCTCACATGGGTAACAGATATCCATGTGACTCTGCTGTAATTTCCAATCTTTTATAATGTGGGTACATACTTTATATTTGCATATTTAATGTTTTAAAATTATAAGTAACATCATCCATTTGAGGGCTAGTCCTTTCCCAGCCATGGTAGTTGTTGAAACTGAGGAGCCTACTGTGTTATGATACTTCACTTCCCATTTTATAAGGACAAAATAATAATCAAAGGCTTTCCCCCATTACGGGTGATGTGAGCTTTTAGACTCCCCACTACCCCCTTACCAGTGGCTGCACATGTATGAGATAGTGGCCTTTTCCCTGGACCATTTTTCAGGATCCTTTTTCTTTCAGACTCCCCAGGATGAGCACCCAGTCCCCACCCACGCTGCTGGAGCTGGCAGGGCGCAGCCTGCTGAGCGACAAGTCCAGGGCCGTCCTGAATCTGGAGGACCTGCCCATAGAGCTCTTCCCACCACTCTTTGTGGAGGCCTTCAGCAGAGGACACACTGAGGTCCTGAAGAAAATGGTGCAGGCCTGGCCCTTCACCTGCCTGCCCCTGGGGGCCCTGATGAGAAAGCCACAGCCGGAGATGCTCCGAGTGGCACTGGATGGGCTGGACATGCTGCTTGCCCAGCAGGATCGCCCCAGGTGAGGGGGACCCAGGTGGCCTGGAAGCACCCTGGGGACCAGGGAAGTGATGGCTGTGGGTGGGGAGACTGGGTGCTGAAGAGTGCCACAAGAGAGGTTTTGGAGAGGCCTTGCCCATGCTGAGCCCCATCTGGGAATGTGACCCAAATGTGGAGGGTGCTTGTGGCAGCTGCAGTGACCCCTGAAGAGGGCTGAATCTGCCCCTCCCTCAGCTGCTACAGGTCAGCAGCCTGTATTGGAGGGAAGTGGGTGGAGAAAAGCAAGACAGAAGAAAGAGGTGGGGCAGGGGGCAGCAGCTGAGAGGGGAAGGAAAGGGCCTCAGGGCTGAGACTCTGCTGTGGTCCCCGCAGGAGGTGGAAACTGCAGGTGCTGGATTTGCGGAATGTTCGGCACAACTTCTGGAGGATGTGGTCAGGAGCCATGGTTGATGCCTGCTCACCAGAGGCCATGAAGAAGAATCAAATGCTGAAACATGGTCCAGCAATGGGAGCTAAGCCACCCTTGAAGGTTTTCATAAACTTGAACCTCACAAAAAGTCCCCTGGATCAATTCCTGACCCACTTGTTCCTGTGGGTCACACAGAGAAGGGACAGGCTGCACCTGTGTTGCAGTTGGCTGAAGATCTTTGGGAAACCCACAGGCCACACCAGGAAGGTCCTGACACTGCTGCAGCTGGACTCTGTCCAGAAGGTGGAAGTGCACTGCACCTGGGCGCCCTCCACCTTGGCTGCTTATGCTCCTTTCTTGGGCCAGATGAGGAACCTGAGGAAGCTGCTTGTCTCCCAGGTCCGTGTGCCTGCCCACACCTCCCCAGAGGAGCAGGAGTGGCTGCTCGCCCAGCTCACCTCACAGTTCCTCAGGATGGACTGCCTGCAGACGTTCTGTGTGGATGGTTTCCTCATTCTCAATGGCCACCTGGAGCAGGTACTGAGGTGAGTAAGGGGGGTGAGCATCTTCTGCAGACCAGTATCAGTAAATATGAAAGGGCACCTACTGTGTGCCAGCCACTGACACTCTCATGGTAAATGAGACACTGGAAGGTAAATAACCCCTCATCTGTTCCTATTGTATCCTGAAGCTCCTTCTTCTAACCTGTGTTAGAGCAAAGGGCTAAACCAGGGTCCATGATCTGGGAGGTGCCACCATGCTGGGAAACCAGCTGATGGGGACAGGATTTATTGAGGTTGGTTGAGGTTCCTTTTCTGGGAGGCCTGTCTAGCAACAGAGGTGCAAAGCAGGGTAGAGGAGAGGGCAGTGAAGGAGGGGAAGTCCCTACACCTGTACCCCAAACAGGGAAGCTCTGTGCTCTCCAGCTGGTAGCACAGAGACCCACCTCTAATGCTCATGTAAGGAAGGCAGTTCTGAGCTCCAGGTAGTGATTCTGCAGTCCAGGGTGAGGAGCAGGGATGGAGGCCTTGCAGAGGGAGCAGGATGTGAATCCTGCGGGGGTTAACCCCACTAGGTTTTGACACATCTTGCCTGGTTTATCCTTTGTACATGACTCCCCTTGACCTCTTCTGACCAGAGATGTGGCTTTCTGCTTGTTATTGAGGATGGGGATCTTAGAGATGGTGGATCCACCTGGTCACAAAAGTGGTGGGAAAAGGCTCAGACTGAAATGCAGTGACCTGAACGGGCAGATTCTGCAAAATGCCAACCATATTCAGATGGCCATGGAGACATTGGGTTTAGGCCAATTCATTTTCTCCCTCAGAACTAACTGCCTTGTTTCTCCGTAGGCACCTGAAGACCCCCCTGGAGGCCCTCTCAATAACCAACTGCCCGCTCTCAGATTCCGACTGGAATTATCTCTCCTGCTGCCCAAACACCAGCCAGCTCAAATGCCTGGATCTAAGGGGCACCAAACTGACCAATTTCAGTCCAGAGCCCCTCCAAATTCTTCTGGAGATGGTTGCAGCCACCCTGAAGAACCTGGACTTGGAAGCCTGTGAGATGACAGACTCCCAGCTCCAAGCCATCCTGCCTGCCCTGAGCCACTGCTCCCAGCTCAGGATCTTGTGCTTTTTCAGGAACCACATCTCCATGTCAGTCCTGAGGGACCTGCTGCTTCACACTGCCAGGCTGAGTCAGTTGAGCATAGAACTGTACCCTGCCCCTCTGGAGAGCTATGATATGCAGGGTGCCATCCACCCAGGGAGATGTTCCCAACTCTGTGCTGAGCTCACAGCAATAGTGAGGGAATTTAGGCAGCCAAATGTCCTTGTGTTCTGTACTGTCCCATGTCCTCAATGTGGCCGCATGTTCCTCTACAACCAGGGCCTCATTCACTGTTCCTGTCCAACAGCTGCCTAGTTGGGTGTGTATAAAAAGGTATCTTCTAGGCAACTGGAGGTATAACCAGAATGTAGTATGATTGTGAAGGAAACTTAGAGCCCAGCATTTCAGACACTGTTTGGAATGTGGATGGGGAAAGGAAACTGAAGCAGGAGACACATTGGAAGGAACCCCTTGAAGATTGGACCCTCTGTATAGAGCCATATGTGTCTGTATAGGGTCATAATTAGGGACCTGGATTTCTAGAATGGTATTTAGGCTTCATGCACATATGAAGAAGCTATTTTGTTTCATGGATGGTCCATAAATAAATAGTCAGAAATGAATGGAATCTCAAGGTTAGTCTTCTCATGTCCTGTGTGATGGATTTTCCTGGATTTCTAATTTAAACCTTGGGATTCTCCAGGTGCTTATGGAGAAAGATGGCCCTGGGTTCTTGATGTTCAATGAGGTTCAGCCCTGGGAACTCAAGGTATCAAACTGATATTTGGCCATTATGTGTGCCATCTACTCTGTGGTTTAAGGCATACAGGTGCCCACAGCAGGCCTGGAACATTCTAAGTGGTCAGTGGAATTGGAAGAAAACCATTCCTCAGGGGACTTCAGTGCCCTGACACTTCAGTGCCTAGACACTTAGCACTGGCCCCTCCTTGTGGGTCTCTGTGTAGACCCAGAAGCCTTGGGTCCTGGGCTTTGGCTGCACTGGCAACAGGCCAGAGCCTCTGGGCCTCACCAAACCTTGCCTGCCATCCTGCTGGGTAGTCTTTCCTCAATTAAACTAGCAATGTGTACCAATAAAGGTATACAGATTACCTTTCAGCAAAATCGTAGAATCATATACGTAGATGACACTTGCAAACATTCCTAACTCAAACTGAATAAATTACAACCTCTGGTGAGGTGGGGGCTGTTCATGACTGATGGATCTTCCTCGAACACTTCCAGTCTCTCCCTACCCAGGGACACAAGATGGCCTCTTTTAATCAGCAGATGGTGAGAGGATGAGTAAGGATAGGGTAGCTCTGGGGAAATGTGTGACCCTGACTTGCTACCTGGTCTGAGACCAGGATCTCCTTAGCGACAGCTCCTGCTGAGGACTCACACTGGTGGGGTTGTGCAGTGACCTTAGCCTTAGCTGCCCATCTGAGGAGAAGGAAGTCACCCAATTTTTATTTGAAGTTTCTTAAAGCTGCCTGTGTGTGTGTTTTAATTTGAACCTGAAGTTTTCTCCACACATAGTGAATGGGAACCTAATTTGATGTGTAAGCGACTGCAGCTCCCTCTAGGAACAGGTAGCAGAGTCCCAGCCAAGCACAGCCAGCCCATCTGGCCCCCACACAGTGATCTTTGTGCTTCACCACTGTTTATGGCACTTGCTTTCCTAGGGCTCTAAATCTAGCTTTCACGTGGGGCAGGTGGAAAGTTCAACAGCATTCATTCTGCACTGCTGCTGGATTTAGGATTAAATAAAGGCAAGGAAGATCTTCAGTACGAGATTTGTCATCATTTGTTCTTTTAAGGATCTTCATGACCAAAAAGGGACTTGACGATATTCTAGTGTGTCCAGACTCCTTGAATTGTATAATTACTGTAAGCTGCATGTGTCTCCACACAGCCTGGGGATAAAGCACCCAGACTGCTCTTTGAATTCCTCATGTTTTCACTGTAGGTTCATGTGTGCTGTGAGACAGCCCACAACTGTAGGATGTCATGACAAACAGGACTGGGTGTGTGAGGGTGGCTGGGTCAGAAGGGGACTGGGTTCCACTCCCTGGAGTGCTAATCAAAGATGCACATTCCTTTATGCATCTGCATCAAAAGAGTCTAGATCCCTTTCTGGAACACGGGCCAATTTCACCTGTATAATCTAGGAACCCAGAACCCATGCTTTTCTACAGAAATGAATGAACTTCATAAAAATTAACTGAGGGCCTGGGGACATAGCTCAGTTGTAGACCACTTGCCTAGCATGTGGAAGGGCCTGGGTTCCATCCCCAGAGCCACAAAAGCATGTAAACAAATAAATGAATAAATAAATCCAATATTGATGTGACTCCAGGGGGAAGTTTTAATTTGAAGAAAATTGTCTCTGTGAGGAGTACTTAACAAAGAACCAGGACCCAAATGAAAACAATCGAATACATTTTTTAATTGGTATGCACAGGCATGTAAAATTGATGTCCTTAAAGATTTTTTTACCAAAAACAACAGAAAATCAGATTGGGAGTGAAGGGAAAGTGAGGAACAAGAGACAGATAAGCAAGAAATGAAAGACAGAGACCAGGCAGAGATACACATGAGAGTTGATTTTTCACACTTGACAAGTAAAGGCCATCTCTCTATAGGAGAGAGGGACAGAACAGGGTTCAATTCTGGGACTTTTATGGTGGAGGATCAGGAATCAGTGCCCAGTGGGTTCTCATGCAGATGGTTAAGGGTTTGGTTGATATGAAGGTTTGGTGAGACTTTCTCAAATGCCCTTGGGCAGGAAAGTGAAATATTCTCCTTAATATGCCAGGTGTCATTCAAGATGGCCATCCAGGTGCTAAGCAATGACCTTATAGTGAGAAATTGATATGACTCCATTTTTGAAATAACCAGCCTCTACCTCAGAGCAGGGCCTGTCCAAAGCAGGGGGGCGGGCGGCGGGGGGCGGAGAATGATCCAGCATTTCTAGGCACATAGAATGTGCCTAACTGCAGTGACCAGATAGCCTTGACTCAGCAATGCAAGACCAAAGAATGCTTGAGACTAATTTCAGACCATAGCAACAACCAATCAGAGTGAGACAGGGAACATACTTGAAATGCCAGATGACCCTCCTAGTAGTTTTGGTGATTGATAACATGTTAGCAAACCATGTAGTTTACTGCATACACGCCTCACAGCTTAAACCAATCAGTTCAAATGTATCCACCTTTTGAACTAACCAATCACCCTTACCCAACTTGTTCCCACCAGAGAATGTGCTAATCAATGTTAAGAGTTTTTGTTTGATTTTCCCACTGTGTGAAATGATTTGCTGTGTGATGTTGTGATGCATAGAATATCCCCCCAAAAATTATAAATCATCACTGAATTAAGGGCCAGGACTCACTCCCTGGGACTGCTGCATCCTAAATGGTTCTGAGTCCAGGCTCGAGCTTGCAATAAAGACTCTTGTGTGATTGCATCAGATTTGGCTCCTGGAGGTCTAGTGGGGTATGACGAATCTGGCATTATAGTAGGTACTAAAACAAAAAGAAAAATTGGAAGGGAGTTGTTAGAGACACAGCAGAGACTCCTAAAACCTTACACTACCATTAAGGACAGGGACAGAGAAGCAGGCTTTGGTTCCCCTACAAGGTAAAGGGTGTTTGGGGGGATTGACTCAGCAAACAGGCTTGAGAAGTATAAGATTCTTGCTTAGTATCTGGATGGCCATTTCAAGTGACAGCAGCCATTTTAAGGAAAAACTTTTGCTTTACCACCCAACCCTAAACACCCATATTAGGACCCACCTGGCTCTGATTCCTGAGCCTCCCAAGATTGGGTTCCTTGGTGTGCCCAATCTCCCCTTTGAGGTTCACAGAGTTTCCCCGGGGCCCCAATCTGGATTCCGTCATGGAACCCGCTTCTCTATTCTGCCGAAGGCCCTCTCTGCCCCCAACACCAGACATTTCATCTCCAGTCAACCTAAAGGACCTACAGTTCCTGGGAAGTGATGGTTGATCATCTGGCATTCTATGTGGTTGGGGGCACCCCCAGGCACAACATTCACAGCTACTGCTGATTCCTCCTATCTACTCAGTGTATAAGTGCTCATTTATTTGGGTCCTGGGTTTAGAGACAAAACCACCAAGGATGATTGGGAGCTGTTCCTGTGAGACTACCTCTCAGCCTTGGTTTAATCTCTATGGACTTTCCCCCATCTATGGGTATCTTTACCTTATATGGGCTTTTGCCCCTCGTACATTGTCCTGGCTGGGTCTGAAGTACCTCTATGGGATCCTGGTCTTACGCTTACCCAGCAGGGTTGACAACCACTTGAGCATAACCATGCTCTCAACTAGGTGACACTCAAGACTGGGGGATGGCCCACGTTTAAATTCACATCCTATGTCTCATGGGTGGCTCCTCATCCATTCCCTCCCAGAGTCCTCTAGGCTGCCTCCTGGCTAACCTAGGGTCTCTCTCACCCCAGATCTAAACCCCGCAAAACTTACCTGCTTGTGCAATCAAATCTGGCTTCAATATCCTTTGAATAATGACTCTTAATTGCTGCTTGAGGGCACTCTAGAGCCCAATGTTATCAGGGAACTCTTCAACTATTGTGAGTGTTCAGGAAAATGGAAAGAGATGTCATATGCTCAGGCCTTCTCCTTTCCATGTCCTAATCCCTCTCTCTCTAGCTCTTGCTCTCCCACACAAGTCCTCTCAGCCCTCACCTCCCCTACACCTTCTTCCAAAGGGACAGAAGATTCTACCCAGGACTCCTCCTCCTTTGACCCACTGGGTGAGACACCCACCTTGCCACAGTTCTCTTTCTGATGAAGCTACCACAACAGCTGGCCCCTTGGCCCTTCCAGCTTCTCTCCTCCTGCCACGTGCTCACAGGCTGCCACTGCCCAACCCACATCTCTGTCTGGGGTACATGGTATAACCCAGGTTCATGTGTTTTTCCCTTTATCAGATCTTTCCCAGACAGAAAAGTGGGCTTGGTTCATACTTCAAGCCACACCACATATATCAAAGGGTTTCAATATCTGACTCAATCATATAATTTGACCTTCCATGGTGTCCATATGATCTTGTCTAACACCCCCCTGCCTGAGGATCACAGGTGAGTTTGGGAGCAAGCTAGAAATTATGCTGAATACATTATACATCAGACCTCCCCTGCCAATCTGGTTGACATTGAAGCAGTCCCTGACCAGGACCCCAACTGGGATTAGAATTTTCCTGAGGAATAACTAGTAGAAACCAATGCATTACTTGCCTCATGGCAGGACTTAGAAAGGCAGCCATAAGGTTATCAATTCTGAAACACTCCAAGAAGAATTCCAAGATAATAATGAAAACCTTCAGCATTTTTAGATTGATGACTAAGGCTTTATTACAATATATTAATCTGGACCCTGAGGCTCCAGATGGGAGACAACTACTAGGGACATAATTTTTCTCCCAGATTTTCTCTGATATTAAGGCCAAACTAAGACACATTGAGAGGAGGCCCCTAACTCCCTAAGTGAGGTTCTGGAAGTGACCTTTAAGGTGTATAATGAGGTAGACAAGAAGGCCTGAAAGCAGAGATATCAGATGCTCGCTCAAGCCATCTATCTGGCCTCAGCATCTATGATTGGTTCCACTGGCCCAAGGAAGAGTCCCTAGGGTCTTTTCAGATCCTGTTTTAAATGTGGTCAGATGGGTCATTAGGCTTTTACATGTCCTAAGCCTTGTAAGCCTCTGGGTCTTTGTCCTAAATGCCATCAAGAGGGACACAGGGCCACTGACTGTCCCCAAGCTCATAGGAGCCCCCGGACATCCAGCCCTCCTGGTTCCCTTTTTCAACTCTTATAGTGGCTGAAGAGGATTGACAAAACCCAGGTCCTCATCACCCAACCACTACCATCACTCCATGGAAACTCAGGGCACTCTAGATCCCAATGTTATCAGGGATCTCTTCAACTACTGTGTGTTGAAGAGATAACTTCAGGGCAACTCTGCGTATTTCAGGTAGGCCTGTCTCCTTCATCCTAGACACTGGGGCTACATATTCAGTCCTCAAGGTCTTCTGGATGCCAACTACCAACCCTTGGAGACACCTAGCCTTGTTTGTGTTTGTGGCTCTCTAATTTTTACTCATTCCTCTTTGGTCAATCCACAGTGTCCTGTTCCTCTTATGTGAAGGGACATCCTCACAAAGTTGGGGGCTATGCTCTCCTTCTCCCCTCATAGTCGCTTCCATGCAGACTCACCGGGTGCTCCCCTGAACCTCATCCTTACCTTAGGACCATCCCCTACTCTGTTGGCCAGTGCCTTCCCATGACCTGCTTCTGAGGTGGACGTTTCCAGTCCTTCTATCACCTCACACCATGAGCCCATTCACATCTGTCTCAAAACCTCCTCCATTTTCTGCCCAATCACAACACCTGCTCTCCCTCCTTGCTGATGCTGTCCCTCTCTTTGCAGAGATGCCTTGATCACATTCTTTCAACAGCTTTGCTCTTTCATCTGGGTATTTGGGCTGCTTTGGTCCTTGGCCTGAGGGCCCAGGACAATGACCACACACCTTCCATTCACCTAGGACTCTTCTTTACCACACACTGGCCTCCCTTGGGGAAGTGACTTTTCTCTTCCTCAACCTTCCTTCTCACAACTCTATTTCATAGAGATGGCAGTGACAAGTCTCCACTCTAGAGACAAAAGTTAACTTAGATCTTGGCCCAGCACCAAGATTCTCGACTTCCCATCACTTTCCCTTAGCGAGTTCACTCTTGGGTCTTGGTTCTCAGCTCCTCTGTGGAACTCATGAAAGCCCTGGCCAGGCACCAAGACTCTCTATGGCAAATCCTGGAACTAGGGAAGTAGCGGGTGAGGACTCCCTTCTCTCAGTCCCAGGAAGGCTTCAGCTCTGGGGCCAGAGAATTGTGTGGTGGTGACCCCTTTTCACTCTGTCCCCTCCGTCACTCTGGTTTTTCCTAGAGCTGGGGACACCTCCCTGTAGCCACTCCAGCAATCCAACTTGCCTTGGGAAACTCCCAATCCAGAATCCCATCTGACTCACCTCTCCACTGCCCCCTCACCCACATAGCCCCACTTCATTTGGCTCCTGAATAATTCAACTTTCCATTCAGTCTTGGCCCTTTTATGACTTGGACAATGATCACCTAATGGCACCTTGGAGCCCAATATTTTATGGAATCTTTATAACTTTTGAAAGCACTCAGGAAAATGGAAGGAAATCCCTTCTATGCAGGTTTCTCCTCTGTCCAATCTAAGCCTTCCAGGGCTCCTCTTGATTCCCTGCCCAGCTTCTACTTGCCACTAAAGCTCTGGATTCCTCCAGAGATCCTCCTTCTAGACAAACAAGGACCCATAAACCTCCTTCCTTCTTCTATTGGCATTGAACATTGTAAAGCCCTGGGCAGCAGTGTCCCTGGCCAAGGCCATACTGAAGATAACATTGAAATACAAAGGACAGACTCAGCTGGATAAGAGGCCTAAGACTAAAAAAAAAAAAAAAAAAAAAAAAGTGTCAATTTAAATCTTCCCTTGGCTACAATACAGAAGAAAACTTTCTCTCTCTCCCCATCTCCCTGACATCACATGCCCTTTTCACCTTTATGTGGTTGAAAAGCAGGGGTTTGCTCTACATGTCCTTAGACACATGCTGGGACCAACCTTTGCCCTGGATCATTTATCTATTGAAGGGTCTTGACCCTACTGTTCGGAGATGGGCCCCTCGTTGCTGCAGCCTCTGCACTCATGAATGAGATAAAGAAACTCAATTTTGGGGCCCCACTCAGCATCCTGGCTCCCCCTCACCTAAAGGAACTCCCCACCTACAAGGGCTTATATTCCTTACCCCCTGAAAGCAGAGATATCTCTATAGGTTTTTCTGGTGAAAGATCCTACTCTTAATTTCCCCACCTGCTCACCCTTAAACTCTGCGACTCTCATTTCCCCTCCTCAGGAGTCATCCACGTCTTCTCCTCTTCCCCATTCATGCTTAGAAACTCTGGAGAACCTCCTTCCCCACCCCTCCCACACACAGGAATGCCTCTCACTCCAGGCAACATATACATGGTTCACAGATGGCTCCTTCTTCCTTCAGGAGGGAATTCACGAGGAAGGGTAGGCAATAGTCTCTCTAGCCTCAGTTGTGTAAGAGCCTCCACTCCCAATATCAGCAGGCTGAACTTGTTGCCCTCATCAGAGCCTTCACTTTGGCAAAGGGAGCCCCTCTCAATGTCTACTGCCCCTTGAATTACATTTAGACTGAACTAAACTCCTTCCTTGGCTCTTCCTCTGTTTCAGGCCCTCCCAAAGAAGCCACTCGACACCTCCCCTTTGAGCTTCTATATGGACAGCCCACCTCCCTGCTCAGCTCACCACCCTCTGATTCTCCACTACCTCTTGTTCCTCATCTTTTCTGGCCCCTTCTTGCATACACTAGGATCCTTCTTTGGCAACACAGGGATGTTGTTCTGGCAAAGCCAATTCTGCCTCTTCTCTTTCCCCCACTCTGTCTCCTGGTGACCTGGTACTTTTACCACTCCCAAAAGCCCGCCGCCTCCTCTCAATTCTCTGCAAAGTGGACTGGACCCTATCAGGTCATTCTTACCACATGTTTGGTGGCCCACCTTGAGGGCATCCCATATGGAGTTACTAACCCCCATTTAAAACAGTCCTCTCTGCCCTCTTATACAGTGAGACCCACAACCCCTCTCAAGCTGCGTCTCTCCAAGGTTGAAACCCAATCTTCCTTTGGTCTCTGAGGACCATGAGGAAACTACAGAACCATGAGTGCCATCCTTCCCTTTTTCATTTTTGCCTTCCTCATCTAAGTCGAGGGTAGGGACAGGCATCACCTGCCTGCCACTCTGACTGCCTCCTACTTCACTGATGGCAGACGGGGGGACCCCAAGAGAAACAGCTCACCAAAACGGGGGAGTCATCAAAGGTATCTCTAAACATGTTATGAACTGTTTACCCTGGAAACTGTGTCTCCTATGACCAGGTGGCTACCTGATGGCAGCCCTGGGGAGGAAGTGCCCAGAGTCTTTTGTTCCCACCCTGCCCTCTCGTCCTGGCTTCTCGCCCTTTCTCTTTCTTTTGGAGGCATAGTGGCTCCAGAGCCAGGTTGCTTGGGTTTGAATCTGGGCTCAGCCATTTACTAGCTGTCCCACTTTGAGTAGTGACTTCACCTGTCTGAGCCCATTCCCTTCTGAAAAGTGGGGCTGATATCGAGGCCTTTCTACGGAGTTGTTGTAAGGATTAAATGAGTTCATCTAAGTCAGGTGCTCAGAACAGAGCCTGGGTGAGTCCTATGGAGCCATCCTTGTGGAGATGGTGGTGTGGTGGTTATTATTAGCAAGCCCTTACTCAGCATGTGCTCCATCGTTAACATTTTTCTAGACTGGAGGGTTTAAGGCTTCTTCTTAAATTAGTCAAACACTCAAGTGAAATCCTACAGTCAACCCAATAAAGAAAGCAGAGTTCAAGAGGCCTCCTCTGGTCATATCAGGGGTGGGCTCAGGCCCCTTCCTTGGATGTTTGGATAGTGAAGCTTCTCAAAGTTGCCTCCGGCCACAACAGAATCCCCCAGTTATTAGAAAATGCAGTGTGGGCTGGCACAGTGGTGCTTCCCTGAAATCCCAGCAGCTCAGAAGGCTGAGGCAGGAGGACAGGGAGTTCAAAGCCAGCATCAGTAATTTAGCAAGGCCCTGTCCCTCAGTAAAATGTAAACAAAAGGGCTGGGGATGTGCCTCAGTGACTAAGCACCTCTAGTTTCAATGCCCAGTACTAAAAAAAAAAAAAAAAATGCAGATAAGCCCCCCCCCCCCCACCTCTGGATGGGTCCCTGGGGAGCCTGCATCCAAGCACAGTCTTCTGGTGACTCTTCAGCACCAGAGCTTCACTCAAGTTCCAAGTATCAAATACTCCATCTGGGGGTGGTGGCACATGCCTATTGTCCCAGTGATTCGCTGAGGAGGCTGAGGCAGGAGAATCCCAAGTTCAAGGCCAGCCTCCGCAGCTTATGAAACCTGTAACTCAGTGGTGGATGACAACCTTGGGTTCAGTCCCCAGTACAAAAAATAAAAAGTACCAGATGCCACCGGAAGGCCCCCTCCAGCTGCCTCCTCTTCCTCCCCTCTCCTCTGTCGGCGTGGTGGGGTTTACACGGTGGCAAGCCTCTCTTCCTGTCTGCCCTGAGGACGGTGGAGAGGAGCGTGGCATCCAGTGGGGCGATGGCCCTGCAGCCTGGAGGGTCCTGCCACCGGGTGGGCCCTGCTCCTAGTCCCTGCACCTGCTGCCACCTCCTGCTCCCTGCCATGGCAGGCTGTGACCGGGTCTAGAGAGGTCCCCAACCCTAAGTGGAGTGTAAAGACCCCCATGCCACCCTAAATCCAAATCCAAACGGCCCCTAACCCTCTAGGAGCCCAGGGAAGAGCCATGTCCTGATTCTCCCCACGATGGTGACACTGAGGTCTAGAGAAGTCCCAGTTCCGCTCAGCCCAGCTCCTGTCCCCTCGTGTCTGGGGTGGGGTGGGACTCCCGTTGGTCCGGGCTGAGGCTGACCCTCTGGCCACTGCCTCTCCACAGGCCTGGACGAAATCCAGTGCTCGCTGCCCCTGGAGAACCGCAGGGTGGCGCTGCGGCAGCTCTTGAAGGCCAGCTTCAGCGAGTGCAAGTTCAGCCTGTGGCTCACCCACTTGTTCATCATCGTCTTCTCGGGCGTGGCGGTCTCCATCGCGGCCATCATCTCCAGCTTCTTCCTGGCCACCGTCGTGAAGTGCTTCCAGAGATGCGCCCCCAACAAGGATGCCAAGACGAGGACGAGGACGAGGATGACTGAGCCCCCTGCTCGGGCGCGTCCCTTGGCAACCCCCAGCCAGCGGAGCCTCTCGGAGAGGCAGGGGAAAGCGCTGAAGACAGGGAGGCACCAGCCACCCTCCATGAACAGAACAGAGTCTCCTCAGGGAAGGGGACTGGGGCACCCGCTAGCCCCGCCCATCGCAGCGTCCAGAAGCCTGGGGAGCTTAGGTGGGTCGCTCCTGAGCAGGGCCGACTCTCGGTGCAGGCTGCGGGGCCCGGGAGGACCCAGCCGGGGTCTCTGCAGGAAATGCCAAGACGCATCTTCCAGCCCTTCTTTCTGGGCCGGAGCTGTGCTTGGGAGACCAGCATCAACCTCTTCCCCCCAAGGCCGGGAAGCTGCCCAGGCAGCGCTCCAGTTCAGAGCCTCCTCCACGGAAGCAGGATTCTCTCCATATAATAGGCCTCAGCAGCCTTGGAATGTTGTATGGAGAACAAATCAATCTATGTGCAATAGACCTTTGTGACCCTCCCCACTTCCCTGTGTGGATTCCTCATCCCCAGGGGGGTGAAGCCCCTGGGATGTCGTGAGGGTGGGACTCTCCTGATTGCCCTCAGAGTAGAGATGCCAGAAAACCCCTCACTCCCTCAGCAGGTAGGACACAGCCAGAAGCCAGCCATCCATGAACCAGGAATGGGAGTTCAATCTTGACACCCCCATCTCCCAATTCCATCTCCCAGAACTGTGGGAAATAAATGTGTTGTTTATAAATCACCCCAGGTGTGGTGTTCTGTTATAGTGGCCCAAGCAGACTAGGAGACCCCATTCAGCTAAAGTGGAACAAAGTGTATGCCTGTAATCCCAGTTCCTCCGGAGGCTGAGGAAGAAGGATCACAAGTGAGGCCAGCCTCAGCAACCCTGTCTTAAAAAAGGGAGGTGGAGCTGGGCATGAAGCTCAGGGTTAAAGTGCCCTGAGTTCAATCCCTGGGTCCTTGAAAAATTAATTTTTAAAAATGGTTATCAAGGAAAGAAATGAGAACTGGCCACAGGCCATTCACTGCTATTGTTTTGGTAAGTCACTGGAAAAAACCTTCATTGGTATAACGCAAACCCTGACCCTCTTCCTGAGAGGCAGCAACTTGCAGAGGAGGGACAGTCACTTTCTCTCTTTGGAGTCACGGTGCTCCCCTTCCCCCAGCCCCTCCTGAGTCCTCCTCAGCCTGTCCCACTGGGCCATTCTACAGACCCTGACTCGTCCTCTCTGGAACTTTTGGAAAACTTTTCTTGTAGTGGGCTGTGATAGGTAGCGTTTTTTAGGATGTGGAACGCAGCACTTTGGTTGGAGACCATGTGAGACAGGTTGTGTGTCCCTGGGTTGATGCAAGACATCACATGAGCAGCATTGGACAGGCTGCGACAGAATCTTGGATAAAAGGCTCTCAAGAAGCTCCTGGGATATTTGGGGAAAACATTTCTCCTTTGTTACTCATAATGGATATCTTTTTATTTTCTCTTTGCAGCACTGAGGATTGAATACAGGAATGCTCTACCACCGACCTACATCCCCACCCCTTTTTAAGGTTCCAAGTTGCTGAGTTTGGACTCTAAATTGTGATCCTCCTGCCTCAGCCTCCTGAGGAGCTGGGATTACAAGTCTGCACCAATGTGCCCAGCTTCATAATATATCTGCTATATTTCCTTCATCTCTCGACTTTTGCTTCCATTAATAATTATTGAGTGATTGCTAAATGCCAGATACTGCTTTAATTAAGAAAGACAGTCCTGCTCTCTTTGGAAGGCCTTATATTTTTATGGGTAGGACATGAGACCAGCAAGGAGCCAAAAGTATCATTGCATGTAGAGAAACTTTCCACAAAGAAAATCAATGAACTCCTGTGATAGAAAGTAATTTGACAGCTGCTCTAGAGCAGATAGAGGGCACATTCTTCAGGGGTCTCTGAGAAGTAGAGAAACAGAGTCAATAGGAGGTGTAAAAAGAGATTTACTATAAGAGATTGGTTAACACTGTTGTGGAGGCTGAGGAGCAGGAGCCGTGGCTGGTGAGCTGGAAGCCAATGGTGACATTTGATCCAAGGGTAGGAAAAGCCCCAGCTCAGCAGTCAGGGGGACAGAGAACAAATGTCCCCTTTCTCAACCTTCTTGTTCTCTTCAGGTCCTCAGTGGAATGGATGATGTCCAATACATGAGGAAGGGTCATCTAAGTCACTCTACCTATTCAAATGTTAATCTCATCCAGAAACACCCTCAGTGGACACACAGAACTAACCAAATATCTGGGCACCCTGTAGCCTAGTCAAGCTGACATATAAAACCAGTATTCCTGTGATCCGTAGCCTTCAAACCGGGTTCTGATTCCCTCTTCTCTCCCCTCCCTCCCTCCCTCCTTTCTTCCTCTTCTTCCACTCTCCTTCCCTACCCTTCTTTACCCTCGTCAACCTTGAGGAGACTCCTGGTCCAGCATTATGGTCACCAGCAGAGATCCTTGGCTCAGAGGGGCTGTCTTCTCACAGTCCCTGGGCAGGTAGAGAAGTGAGCAGCCTCCTCCTGGTCTCCATGGTTACCTCAGCACCTTAGGGAGCTGCCAAGTGGGCTCTGATGTCGGGGAAGGTGGCACTTCTGTTGAGAAAACCACGTAGACACACAGAAACACGTCATCCTGAGCCATGAGACGCTGCTAGAGTTTCTGTCTGAAAGCTCCAGCCAACACTTACACCCTGATGGGAATGGAGGCTCCTGGGGGAAGGTATTCACTCAGGACAGAGGGAGGCTCCACTCACATTGGGCCATGCAGGAAGGGGAGAAGACTCCAGAAGAGCTCAGTGGGAGGAGTTCAGAAGCCAGGAGTCAGACACTACTTAATGTCATCATCTCTGTCACCTGCTGCTCACAGCCTGTCCACACACTCAGCCGGGCTTGTGTGGAGCAGCTGCCATCACCTGTTCCCCATCCCCAGGAGCACCACTCTCTGGGTCACAGCTGCAGGCTTGAACCCTTCTCAGCCCCATTGAAGAGTGTGTTTGTCCCATAATCCTCAGGAGGTGGTGCCCAGGCAATGGACATGGTGCTAGGTCCTGTTCTAGTGGGATCTGGAGGATGAAGTTCCCACCCTGTCTCCTCTAGTCTTTCAACCTGCCTCCCAAGGGTCACACTGCCTCCCAAGGGTCATGGTACCAGCCCTGTGCAGCAGTCCCTGAAGGGGTTCATGAGTGAGGCAGGGTCAGTATTTTCCACATCCCACAGTTTTAGCATGAACATTATTCTGGGGGGAAAAAGAGGGGTTTTCACATAATGCTCAGTGGAACCATTACTTCCTGGATATAAAATTCCTTTGAAAAACTGGGAACAAGCCATGTGTGGTGGTGCACGCCTGTCATCCCAGCAGCTCAGGAGGCTGAGGCAGGAGGATGGCAAGTTCAAGGCCAGCCTCAGCAGCTTAGCAAGACCCTGTCTAAAAAAAAAAAAAAAAAAACCTTAAAGAACTAGGGATGAGGCTCAGTGGTATTCCCTTGGGTTCTATCCCCACTACCACAAAAAATAAAGGCATATTTTTTCCTTATGCCAGTGTCTATATATGTTTTAATATTATCACTAGAAATTGCCATTTTTTCTTTTTGTGAGTTATATCTAATCACGATAAACTGGGACAATAAATGGGGTGCGTGGTGATTTACCTTTTACACATGGGTGTAGTTTTGAAAAGCTGGTTTGCTCTTCTCTGTAGAGTTCCTGATGATGTGGCTGCTTCCCAGCACACGGAGTATCCTCACAGAGATGCCTAGTAGTGATTTGTGCAAAGAAAAGAGCCAAACAAAGCACACCTGTTCCTATCAGAAAGGATCAAAAGTTCAAGGCCAGTCTCAGCAATTTAGGGAAACCCTGTCTCAGAATAAAAAAAAATAAAAAGGACTGGGGACATGGCTCAGTGGTAAAGCACCTGGGTTCAATGCCCAGCTTAAAAAAAAAAAAAAATGAGTCTCTTTTTTCCTGTCTTCTCATTTAAACTTTGCAACTTGTCTTGCAGGGAAGTCTTTAGATGAAGAACACGGTGACATGGGGCCATACATGGTGCCCCAACTTAATGCCACTTAACGATGTAGCCTGGGGTAAATTCTGATTGACTGTTTTTCTACTTGCACTCTAGAGTTTTATCCTTGAACATTTCCTTTATACGTATTGGAAGTTACCACTTGTAGGAACCGTCAGACCAAAATATTTAACATTTTCTCCTTGGTTTTTTGGGCTTTTCTGCTTTAAAACATATATACCACTATTTATATCTTGTTAACTGAGGGAATGTTGAATCTCTTTTAATAGAACTGAATTAAGTTAATGGTTTTATAGAAGTTAATATTTGTTTAGGCAACTACTGGTGCAGATATTGTACTGAATTTTGACATTTTTTATTTTTGTAATAATAACGGGTACAGACAGATAAAATGTCAAGTGAAAAAAATGTTTTAAGAGTGCATTAATATTTTGTCTTAAAACTAATTTTATTACAGCTGAGTGGAGTGGCACTTGCCTGTGATTCCAGCTACTCAGAAGGCTGAGGCAGGAGGATTCCAAGTTCAAGGCCAGCCTCAGCAACTTAGCAAGACCCTGTCTCAAAATAAAAAATAAGGGCTGGTGAGACTGGGATTGTGGTTCAGTGGTAGAATGCTTGCCTAGCATGGATGAGGCACTGGATTCGATCCTCAGCAAAGCATTAAAAAATACATACATAAAATAAAGGTATTGTGTCCATCTACAACTATGTGTGTGTGTGTGTGTGTGTGTGTGTACACATATATGTGTATATGTATGTATGTGTGTGTATATATATATATATATACATGGGCTGGGGCTGTAGCTCAGTGGAAGAGCACCCCTGGGTCCTATCCCCAGCCCCAAACACCAACAAATTGAATAAAAATCTCTCACAGTCAAAAAATATATTTTACTAAGATAGCCACCATCTCTGTACCTTGGCTATAAACTCCTTTTTAGTGGCCTCAAGGTTTAAGTGACTCATTATTTGCATAAGTGATCTGTTCAAACCCTGTGCATGATCTGAGAAGGAAACCCCTTGGGGTCTTCTTTTCTTTTTCTTTTTTCTTTGTGATAATGGGGTAGAACCCGGGGCTCTGCATGTGAGGCCAGCGCTCTACTCCTGAGCCACATCTGCAGGCCCCTGTGGGTGTCACCTGCCTGCAACCAACAAGGTAGCTTTGTTCCTAAGTCCCCAGGCTAATAAACACACCTCCAAACTTTAAATGTTTTTCCGTGGAAAAAAGAGAGTTTAAAAATGAGAAAGACCACTGTTCTCTGCTGTTTGAATATGGGATCATTTTTTTTTTTTTAATGAACATACCTTCCCAGGGTGTGACTTATATTTTGGCCCTGGAAAAATACTATGTCCTTTTTTGGGAAATCCTCACACCCACAGTCGGGACCATTTGCTGCGCATGCTTTGCTCCGAGTCCTGTTGGAAGCCGAGCCAGGAGCTGGTTTTCAAGAACCATCCCTTCAGCATCGGGCACAGACCACCGTGCTCAGGCCCCCTCGGCCTCTGAATGGAATCCCACCGCGGAGCGAATGAATGTCAGCTGTCTCCACAGCAGCTCCCAGGGAGTGACCAGCCGGTCCTCACAGCCAAGTGGCCTTGGCAGGCTACAGATCCTCTTGGAGCCAGGAGCCCTCCTTGGGGAGTCAGTGACCCTGATTTCTTGGCAGAATGGGAAGATCCCCGTGCAGCAAGGGGTGCACCCTGCCCATCAACTGTCTTCCCTGCCCTTGTCCCTGAGAGTCCCAGAGTGCCTTCTAGGGAAGCACAGCAGAGTCCCAGAGTCAGTCCGCAGACCAGCCTCTGGCTTCTCCATTTCATAGCTGTCCCCAGCCCTGCTGTGGTGGCCTAAGGACCCAGCTGCCCCTCTGCGCTCAGAATCTGCATGAATGTTGGAGCTACTTCCACACATACGACCCACCAGCTCCCAGAGCCCACTCACCTAGGAAGGCAAATGAGGACAGCTGAACACCTAAATAATGTCCTGGCCACTGTCACCCTTCCTGCCTGAATGCAAGAGTCCCCTGGCCCAGGCTACAACCCTCAGGTGATAGGTGGGGACAGGGAGACTTCCTCTTGAGAAGGCCAGTCTGACGGCATCCATCGAGAGGCCACCATGTCTGCTCAGCTTGGCCCAGGACATCATGGCCCCTTGGGGGCCCTCCTCAGGCCATTCCTGCCTGCCCAGGAGCTTGATCAGGAAGTGCCTGTTTCTGGAGGTGCTCACACACTGAGCTTCCTTTCAGCCCCCAGCACACGACAGGGCCACCCTGCCTGTCCCAGAAATGGGAACCATGCCCGCTGCCAGGGACCAGGCCTAGTCCCATGGACAGGCTGAGGACCAGCCCTCTAATGTCTGCCTCCAGTCTCTTCCTGGACTCTAAGACCTCCCCTTCCTCAGCTCCCTCCACTCCTGTTTAGAAACTTGAGCAGCTTCCCTGGGGCAGGGCTGCCGCTGCCCAGCCGGAGCAGCCGAGGCCCTGGAGCAGGCGCAGGATGGACATCCAGGAAGCCGGAAAGTCCTGGGGCTCCCGGGGAGGCTGTGGACTCCGCACACACCCGAGCCATCGCCTCGGAGGTGAGAAACGCAGGGACCTCCTCAGGGGCTCTATGGTGGCCCATGGGACAGGACCCTTCCTCCCTGTGGAATCCTCTGTCCCCACAGATGAGGCCAGACTGAGGGTGTCACCCATCATTAAATAACAACCTTGGCCCAGGCCTGGCGGGTGGGCCCCTGAACTGTGGCCCAAAGACACAGACACACGGTTCCCAGGTCAAGAGCTACAGCAAGTGACCTGGCTGGAGGGCGAGTCCCTAGGAGTGGGGAGGCGGGGCAGAGTGCAGCTGGTCCACAGCGGAGCCCACTGTGCTGGCCTTCCAGAAGCACCGCAGCCGTCTAGCTGGGCATCTGGGGGGGAAGCTTCGAAGTAGACCCTTGTTCACAGCGACCCCAGGGGATGCCTGCAACCACAGAGGGTGCCCAACCCCACTTATTCCATGTGTTCCCTGCACATATGCACCTATGGTAAACCTTAATTTATAAATTAGTCACAGTGCCCAGCACAGTGGCCACACATCTGTAATCCAAACTACTCAGGGGGTTGAGGCAGGAGGATCACCCCTTCAAGGCCAGCCTGGGCAACTTGGTGAGACCCTGTCTCAAAATCAAATAAAAAGGGCTGGGGATATGGCTCAGTGAAGTGCTTTCCTAACATGGATGAGGCCCTTGATTCAATTTCCAGGACTTTAAATAAATAAATAAATTAGACACAGTAAGAGGTCAGCAATACTCCTAATAAAATATAATAAGTCTAGCATTATACTACAATAGAATTTATTTAGCCAGGTGTGCTGGTGCATGACTGTAATCCAGAGATTCAGGAGGCTGAGGCAGGAGGATGACAAGTTTGAGGCCAGCCTCAGCAACTTAGCGAAGCCCCCTAAGCAACTTAGCAAAATCCTGTCTCAAAATAAAAAATAAAGAGGGCTGGGGATTAGGCTCAGTGGTAAAGCCAGATTTTGTACTAGCAATCCCCAGTACAAAATAAACAAACAAATGAGTAAATGTTATTACAACACGTGAAGTATTTATCTCAGGAATTTTCCATTTAATATTGCCAGACTATGGTTGACTACAGCTAACTGAAACCATAGAAGGTGAAGGACTGGTGGGGGGAATATTGTACCCAAGGGTTAGGATGCTAGAATCACAAAATATTCAAGCAGAGCAGAGTATCTCCACTCTACCTGAGCACCTGGGGCACTTGAGTGGGGCCGGCTGCTCACCCCAGTGACCCTTAGCCCATCATGCTGTCCTGAGGTCCCAAAGGGACCTGCTTCTGTCCCTCTCCCCATTATTAGCACCCTGAAGCTGCCCACCCACCTTGGGGTCCTTGCATAATTCCAGCTGGTCCCAGCCACAGGACCCTTGCTCCTTGCTGTCCTCTCTATCTGGGATGCTTTCCCTCAAGTATTTCCTCTGTCTTGGCATCCAGATCTCCTCTCAAGGTCACCCTCTCAGAGAGGCCCTCCCTGCCAATCCCAGCAAAGAAACCCTCCCCTGTCACCCTCTGTGATGGTTAGTTTAAGGCATCAGCTTGCCTGGGCTAAGGGGTACTCAGCGGGCTGCAACAACGCCCTTTCTGGGGGTGTCTGGTGGAGCCTGGCCTTTCAGTTGGTGGATAGTGGCTCCTACCCAGTGAGGACAGGCCTTTTCCCATCAGCCGAGGGCCTGGACAGAACAAAAAGGCAGAGAAAAGGTGAACTCACTGGCACATTCTTCTGGAGCCAACACCCTTCTCCTGACCTTGGACGTCAGACCCCAGGTTCTCCAGCATTCTGACCCCCGGACTTGTGCTGCCGGCTCCCCTGGCCCCCAGGCCTTTGGACTTGGACTGAACCACAGGCTTCCCAGTGTCTCCAACTTTCTGCACATCATGGGACATCCCAGCCTCCATGATCACCTGAGCCAGCTCCCCTAAGGAATCCCTCTGACACCTCTCTGTCCCTCCCTCCTTCTCTCTCTCTCTCTCTTTTGGGTTTGGATAAGTGGGTGGGTTATGAACAGATGCGTGGGTTGTGGATGGCAGGTGGGTGGGATGAATGGATGGGTGATAAATTCCTGCCCTTTTCAAGGATTTAAAAGCTGCACATCCTGTGTGAGGCCCAGGGACAGGGAGATTCACACTCAGTACATTAAAGGAAAACTTCCCTCTCTGCCTTACAAAGGGCAGGGCCCTGAGCCTGGGGCTCTGGGAGCCGCTTATGTTTCCTTCTTTGGTAGTTGCCTGTCTCTGTCACAGCTCAGGCTGCTAGGACACCTAGCCTTCCTCCAGAGCCGTGGTCAGACTGCCACATCATCAGGCCAGCCCCTCGCCCTTGGCACTGCCGGCCCTGGCACCAGTGCTGGATACTGAGTGATTTTCATTTGTGACCATCTGACCCCTAATTACTTCTGTTAATTACTTGGACAGGATTTCCATATAAAAACAACTTAAAACCTAGGGAAGTTGGAGGGGGTGTTCTTCATCTGTTCTTGTCCACCACCTGCCCCTCCAGGGAGGAGACTGGACACAGCTTAGGTTATTTTATATCCCAGAGATCGATTCTTGCAGATTCTGAGCCTGACTGAGGTCAGCCTTTTGTCTGATGGACTCCCTCAAAGACTCGATGCTCTGCTAATCCCGTGTCTTCTAAAGTGACTGATTTGCTTGTCCAGGGGGGGATGAGTGTGATAGTGGGAAGGAGGGAGAGGGAGGGCAGAGGCCCCGGTCCAATGTGCAGTGTGGAATTAACTGCTCTTGTTACTTGTGGTCCCGCTCTCTGATTTCCACCAGGAAAGGCCCGCCTATTGCAGCCCTGACCCTGTACAGAAGTCCACGGGGGACACAGCTGGGCCTGGGGGCATCGCTCAGTGGTAGAGCACTCACCAGAATGCATGAGTTCAATCCCCAGCACTCTCCCAACAACACACACATACACACACACACACACACACACACACACACACACAAGAACAAAAGCCTACAGCTCCTACCACCCCTTCAAACATCTCCTGATGCACAGGGCTACTATCTTGGCCCCTCCTCTAGTGCAGAAAGGCAGGGCCCCAAAGATAGCAGGAAACAATTTTATTTGGCTGCAGCCAAGTTCAGAGGGCACAGCTTTCACTGTACTCAATTAGTATCCTGAACCCCGAGTTCAGGCAGTTTCAGAACATTATACCCAACATGTAAGGGGAGGAGCTCAGAAGTTCACATAAGAGCAGCTTTTTCTTTCCCTGTGCTGGGCAAGTTGACCCTTCAAGGACAACACCTGAGAAGGGGAGAGCTTCATCTCTCTTTTCTCTCCTCCCCTACCAGCTGTTATCATGGAGCCCAGGTGGTAACTTCTCTGATCTTAGAAATGTAGACATCTCTGTGAAGCCCAGCTCAAGGCCAGAGGCCTTGTTAAAGGATTTATCTTTTTATTATCACATTTTGCATTTGCGGACACACTTCTATACTGTACTACTATACTGGATGCATATTTGTGGAAAATAAGTATAGAGGCCTCGAGCACTTGGGTGCTGATCTCTTCCAGGACAGTGGCCAAGTAATAGAGCAGCAGGAACATAGGAAGTTTACCTCCATTGAACTCTTTTGTAGAGACATTTTTGCCCATAGTTCTAAAACCAATTATGGTGAAGATTTCTGGAGAAGCTTAGTTAAGGTTTTCTGTGGAGGGTGGGTACTACTACCTACGGGTACCAGATTCTTTGGTCTGTTCTTTCCTCTCATTCCCTCCACTTTTCCTGCCTAAGCCCTCTCTGTCCTAGAGGCTTCGTACCCAAGACCGGTTCGCTCGTTCATTCAGGATTTGTTAAGTGGCCACCCCAGGCCAGGCTCTGGTCAGGCAGCAGGCCATCAGGCCTCCACTGTGGTGGTTTCCTGCCAGAGAAGACAAGTACAGGAGCAACCACTTGTCACGGGTATGATGACATCAGGGGTCCCAGAACAGGAGCCATCCCAGGATCATGGCTCAGGGGTCAGGGAAAGAGTCACTGGTGAGATCTGTGGAATACTCAGCAATAAGGAGTCCATCCAAATCTCTGGAGATGGCCAGTCTCCAGCAGGGCTTGCAGTAGCGGGAGGCCAGGCCCAGGGGTGGTGGAGACACTGATCACTCAAACATCATCTGCCCCCGAAGCCGACCCCCCTCAGAGCATCTACATAAAGGGCATAGCATAGTGTCTGCTGTCCCTTTGAGATGTGTGTGAAATTCATGCCTGCAACTCAAGTGTGTCTCTGTCAAGGATTTGGGGACCAGCTCTTTGACATGTGTTCAGGAAAGGTGGGGCCTCTGCCTCCAAGCCTCACAGGAAGGTGGGACCCTAACTTCCATCAAGGAGGGCAATCCCTCAAGCAAGGAGCTCCAAGCTAGCCTGGTCAGCAGGGTGAGAACCCATCTCAAAAACAAAAACAAAAATACTTTATGAAGCCGGGCGTGGCAGCACACACTTCTAATACCACTAGCTCCAGAGGCTGAGGCAGGAGGATTGCAAGTTCAAGGCTGGCCTCAGCAATTTAGTGAGGCCCTGAGCAACTCAACAAGACCCTGTCTCAAAATAAAATACAAAAAGTGGCTCAGTAGAAAAGAAATTGGAAAAGAGTTGCTAGAGACACTGAAAAACCAGCCTCTAACTCAGAGCAAAGCCTGTCCAAGGAAGGGACATGACCTTTGTCCTTGGAGAGACCCACAGAGCACTCCTAGGCACATTCCCACCTTGCTAAGTTGTTTATCTACAAATAACAGGAGAGATCTGCTGTGCCAGGTGTCCCTGACTCAGTCAGGCTAGGTGGGGACCCATAGCAACCCCCTAGCAATGAGCAATCAGCATGAGACAGGGAAATACCTGGGATGCCAGATGACCCTCCATGGTGTTGGGAAACCGTGTAATTCAGCATGAACACCCCTCTTGGCTTAAACCAATCAGTTCAAATGAAACTCCCTCTGGTAGTAACCAATCAGTCCTACCCAACTTGTTCCTGCCAGTGAATGTGCTAATCATGTTTTAGAGTTGTTGTTTGATTTTCCCAGGGTATGTGATGATTTGCTAAGAGATGCTAGGATGTATATGGGGTCCCTGCCTTCTCCAATGAATGTATAAAACTCGTGCAACCCTGGGCTCGAGGCCTCTCAGTGACATCAGTTGCTGTGTGCACGTGGAGGACCAAGCTAGCTCACAATAAACACCTCTTTGCTGTTTGTATTGATCTTGGTCTCTGGTGGTCTTTGGGGGGTCCTGAAATTGAGCATAACAAAGGCAGAGTGCAGGCTATCTCCAGAGGAAGAGAAAATCTCTGGCACTAGTTTTATTTATCACTGAAGAAGAAAGCTGAGGTTCAAGCATTAAATCTTTCACTTGTGTTAGTTCTGGGGAAAGTAGTGAGTTAGGGGCTTACAGATTCCAGAAGAAGCTTCAGATTCACATTTGGATTTCTTGCTGGGAGTCTGCCAGCCCTGTGACAAGCCTGAGGGTCCCAGTGCAGGTTTCTGGTATTAGCAGAACTTCTTAAGTCAAGTTCAAGGTTTTTTTTTTTCTGACTTTGAGGTCTGGGTAAATTTGCCTTTGACAGTCAGGCAAGGTGGCTCACCCCTGTAACCCCAGAAACTCAGAGAAGCTGGCAGGAGATGGCAAGATCCAGGGTAGCCTCAGCAGCTTAGTGAGACCCTGTCTCAGAATAAAACATGAAAAGATAAAAAAGGGCAGATATGTAGCTTGGTGACAGAGGACTCCTGAGTTCAATCCTTCATATAGGGGAAAAGGAAAGAAGGGAGGAAAGGAGGGAAAGAGAGAGGGAGAGAGGGAAGGAAGGAAGGAAGAAATAAAGGGAGGGAGGAGGAAAAGAAAGGAGAAAAAGAAAGAAATGGAGGGTAGGGGAGGAGAAAGGAAGGAAGGAAGGGGGAGAAAGAAATTGCCTCTGGCAATATACAGACCAAGACCAGGCAAGACAGGTTACGGGTTGAAAATCTATCAGGAATGCAAGATTGTTCTTTTGTTTTATAAGTAAACTTTTTTTTTGAGAAAGAGAGAATTTTAATATTTATTTATTTATTTACTTTTAGTTTTCAGTGGACACAACATCTTTGTTTTGTATGTGGTGCTGAGGATTGAACCCAGGCTGCATGCCTGTCAGGTGAGCACGCTACCACTTCAGCCACATCCCCAGCCCCTGCAAGATTGGCTTAACACTTGGAATAAACCTGGAATGCAAATCTCCTTTCATATTTGAATAACAATTTCATTGATTAACCATATCAATGGAATAAAGCAAAAAAAAAAAAAAGAAGAAGAAGAAAGAAGAATCATCTCAATTGACACAGGGAGAAATATTTGTCTGCCAGGTATGAAGGTGCATGCCTGTTAACCCCATCTACAGGAGACTGAGGCAGGAGGACCACAGGTTCAAAATCAGCCTCAGCCACTTAGTGAGACCCTGTCTCAAAATAAAACATAAAAAGGCCTGGGGACATGGCTCAGTGGTTATGTGCCCCTGGATTAAATCCCAAGTACCCACCCACCCTGCAAAAAATATATGGGATATTCAGAGAGAGAGAAGGGAAGGCTAAGAAGGTCTCCTAGGCAGGAATGAATCGGTGGCTGGGGTGGGGGCATGGAGATCGAGAAAGGTTTTTCTTTCTTATTATTTTCTTTCTTGTTTTCAATGGAAAATTGTTTCTAAATTGGCAAAAATGATCTATGAGAGAAGATGAAACAAGATTCAAGAGAGATGGAGCTAAAAACAGGGAGAAGGCATTGAGAAGCCAAGAGGTACCCATGCTTGATACAGGATGAAGGGCAAGGCCAGGGAATGTGTCTGCATTACTGGACCTTTTACAGGGAGAATGTGGTTGTGCATTACATGGGGAAAGAACTTACGAAAACCAAGTGAAGGTTGCCCACGTGGGCCCTTAAGATTGGTGGACTTTCATACACAAACGGCATGCACACACACACACACACACACACACACACTCACACATGCACTCATGTAGTGACCATAGCCTCAGGTTCCATGCTCAGCTCCAAGGGAGATGGAGACACAGCCCCTGCCCTTCAAGGGGCAGGTCCGTCTATCAGATGAGATTGTCCAGTAAATAGCTGGAAAACATCCTTAGCCCATGATCCAGCCTGGAGCTCCAAGTACTCACCACATGAGTGAAGCTGCCCCAGGGGTCGGGTGGGGACCCCAGTTGCTCTGTTCAGTGGCACAAGATGTCCTGCAGTTGGGGAATGGAGACACACACACAGTGGTCCACACAGCTGTGAAAAGGTTCAGGGGACCTGAAGTGCAGTCACCAGGGAGGGAAGCCAACTGAGGGTGGTATACTGTAGACATTCCTGAAGACAGAAAACCAGGGGCACAGGATAAAGCCCAGTGGTTGCCAAGTTTGGGTGGGAGAGAGGGCTGAACAGCTGGAGCACCCAGGGGCTGTAAACTGTGAATTATTCTGCATGACACTATAATAGTAAATACCATGTAATTGGGCATTTCTAACCCCAGAAGTGTAGATTCTAGAACCAGAGTCAACTATGGACTTTGCATAACACTGATGTGTCACAGTAGAGGTATAATGCCAGATTCATGGGACCCCAATAGACTTCAAGATACAATCACAAAAGAGTCTTTATTGCAAACTCAAGCCTGGACTCACAACGGTTTCCGATGCAGTGGTCCCAGAGAGTGAGTCCTGGTCCTTTGTTCAGTGAGATTTTATAGGTTTTGGGGGATACTCTATGTGTCACAATGTCACACAGCAAATCATCACACACCACAGGAGAACCAAACAACTCTTAACATTGATTAGCACAATCACTGGTGGGAACAAGTTGGGTAGGGGTGATTGTTAATTCAAGAGGGGGATTCTTTTGAACTGATTGGTTTAATCCATGAGGGGTGTATGTGCTAAACAACAGGTTATCTACCACCAAGACTACTGACGCGTCATCTGGCATTCCAGGTATTTTCCCTGTCTCATGCTGATTGGTGGTTGCTAGGGGGTTGCTATGGATCCTCACCTAGCCTAACTGAGTCAGGGACACTTGGTGCTGCAGATCTCTCCTTTTATTTGCAGACAAACAACTCAGCAGGGCGGGTATGTGCCTAGGAGTGCTCTGTTGGTTTTTCCAAGGACAAGGGTCACACCCCCTCCCTCTGGACAGGCCTTGAGGTAGAAGCTGTTTTCAAAAATGGAGTCACATCAGTTTCTCAGAGGCATGAATTGTAGCGTATGTACCACTCTGTTGTGAGATGCTGGTCCTGGGGGAGGCTGGGTAGACAGAGGGACTTGGGAAGCATGGAGCTTCTGCTCAGTTTTGATGTGGTTTTAAAACTACTCTAAAACAAAACAAACAAACAAACAAATTCCAGTCTATGTTAAAAAACAAAACAAAACAAAACAAAACATAAGGGCAGGCTTCCAGGTCTAATGTTGGTTTCTCCTTCTGTTTACCAGGGAGTCCTTGCTTCCCAGAATGCTGAAGTATATCTCCAGAGAGGCCCATGGAGGCAAGGGGAGGGGGGACAGAGGAAGGTGATGAGCCCAGCCTAATTCCATCTTAAGATTAGGAGCCACCTCATCACAAAGACATGAAAAGGTCATTTCTGTTTTACTATAAATTACTGTGATATCTAAACTTGCTTGGAATGCCTGCCTTGCCTGGAACTCACCCATGCCTGGCTTTCCCTAACCAGATAACAACCCTCTCTGAAACCTTAGTGGGGCCTCATAAATTCTGGCGTTGGGATCTAAATTTACTCCCTAACTTGAAATGTTGAGCTATGTGCATCATTAACCTACTACCTGCCTTTGTATTATGCTTGTCAAAATCCTGTAATCTGTAAGTTTCAATACCCCCCCCCCTTTGCAACTTTTTGTGCTATAAAACCTTGTTCCTAGAGAGCTGGGGCAGTGTCCTCTAACCCATGGGTATCCAGAGAGAGTCCAGGCCGGCCAGAATTACAAGCTTGCTTTAAGTTGATTTAAAATTGGAGTTGGGGTCTTCTCTGCATCGTGGTTTAACAGAAGGCTTTATTAAAGGACAGCAGAAATGACTTCCCCCCAGAGGAAGAAGGGGACCCAAAAGGCAGAATCTGTGGAAGGGGGGGTCTCCCTTTTTTTATAGCTAAGGTCTTCTTTTAGTCCTCTCACACCCCTGTCCTTTGTTTCCCTCCATCCTGCAGTGGTGGGGGATGCAGGAGGGAAGGCCAAAAGGTGGGAAATAGGTGGAGGGATGGGCCAGGGAGGAGCAAGGGGAGGAGTGATCTGGGCAGTAAGGGCCTGGGGTGGTTTGATTAGCACCTCCCTGTTTGCTGGGAGTTACCTCCTGAACAGTTCTCTAGGATGCACCCCACACCTTGGGGACTTTAACATTCAATAACCCAGGTGTTGTTCAGGTTTCCCAGGCTCAGATTGGACACCCTCTTCTTCCATTCCCACTATGGTCTCCATTTTCTTTATGGAACTTGATATTTGACCCAATTTACCTAACTACACTAACTACCTGTCCTTAAAATCTGACTTTGCTTCTCCTCCTCCTTCCTCCTCCTCTTCTTTCTTTTCTTCTGGTAATGGGAATTGAACCCTGGGGCACTTCACATTGAGCCACATCCCCAGTCCCCTCCTTTTGAGAACTGAATTGGGGCCATTTTACCTTTGAACAACATCCCTGGTCCACCCTCTCTGCCCTGACTTTGTTGTTGTTTGTTTTAATTTTAACACAGGTTCTCTCCAACTTGTTCAGGGCCTTGCCATATTGGGGAGGTTGACTTTGAACTTGGGATCTCCCTGCCTCAGCCTCCAGAGTTGCTGGGATGACAGGCATGAGCCACCATGCCCAGGTAACATTTTACTATACTGAATGCTTATTTAAAGAAATAAATCTCACTCATTTATGTCTAAAATTATGTTTTTAAATTTTGTTTGTCTTGAGAGAACAAATCAAGTTAGACATTTATTTTAAATATCCTGCTATAGTATTTGAAAGGACTTCTTATGGTTTGGATCTAGAAATGTTCCCCTGAAAGCTCACGTTTTGAAAAAAAAAAAACAAAACACATGATCCCCAGTGCAGCAAGGTCAGAGGTGGGGCTTAGGCAGTGAGGGCTGTAACCCCTCAGTGTTTAATCTACTGGAGAACCTAACAATTTGAGTGGGTTACTGAGCTGTAACTGTAAGGGAGGGGGCGTGCCTGGAGCAGGTAGGTCACTAGGAGGCTGGCCCCTGGGGGTTGTGTCTTGTTGCTGACCTCTTTCTTGCTTCCTCTGCTTTCTGGTTTCCAGGAGCTGAGCAGCTCTGCTCCACCAGGCCCTTGGGCCATGTTGTTCTGCGTCACTCAGGGGCCAGAACAGTGGAGCTGGCTAACCCTGCCTGAGGCTCTCCAGCTGTGAGCCAAAAGAAATCTTCTGCTTTGTTTTTTTTTTTTTTTTCCTGGCACTGAAGATTGAACCCAGGGGTTCCTCTACCATTGAGCTACTCCACAGTCCATTTTAATTTTATTTTTTAAATTTTGAGACAGGATTTCACTAAGGTTTCAAGCTGGCTTGGAACTTGTGATCCTCCTGCCTCAACCTTCTGGGTTCACAGATGGGCACTTTCATGCCCATTGCAATTTTTTTTTTTTTTTTTTTGTGGTGGAGATCCAGGTATTCAACTCAGGGGCACTCAGCCACTGAGTCACATCCACAGCCCTATTTTGTATTTTAGAGACAGGGTCTCACTGAGTTGCTTAGTGCCTCACTTTTACTGAGGCTGGCTTTGAAGTAGTGATCCTCCTGTCTTAGCCTCCTGAACTGCTGGGATTACAGGTGTGTGCCACCCTGCCCAGCTCTCTGTTTTAAGTTCTTTATGTCAGGCATTTTGGTTACAATAACAAAAAACTAACCCAGTACTAAATTTCTTTTACAGTTTTGAAATCAATTAATATGCACATTAT
Source organism: Urocitellus parryii (assembly GCF_045843805.1). Taxonomy (NCBI): domain Eukaryota; kingdom Metazoa; phylum Chordata; class Mammalia; order Rodentia; family Sciuridae; genus Urocitellus; species Urocitellus parryii. Next base: position 83,663,225 of record NC_135541.1, on the reverse strand, counting down.
TTAAATATCACAGCACAAATGTTTATACTCAAACATCATTTTACAGTACTGGGTTTTGAAAAATACCACTCAAAAATAGTCAATGATAGTTATGCTTATAAAAACTCATGCCACGACTTCTGAGCTACCAGCAGGTGGAGTGTGAAATCTACTACTTGGAAAAGTTTATCTTGAGATTACTGCAGGTAAACAGTGCTCCCCAAATCCACCCTCTTCTGGATGCTGAACACTAATTTTCCTTAAAACTTTATTTGTTTATTCCTTTTTGGTACTGGAGACTGAACCCAAGGATAGTTAATCACTGAGCCACATCCCTAGCTCTCTGTAATTTTTATTTTGAGATAAGGTCTTGCTAAATTTCTTAAGGCATCACTGAGTTGCTGAGGCTGGACCTGAACTTTGAATCCTCCTGCCTCAGCTTCCTGAGCTGCCAGGATTACAGTCATGTGTCACCATGCCCAGTCCATTTATTCATCTTTCATTCATTTTTGTGGTCCAGGGGAATGAACCCAGAGGCTCTCTACTACTGATCTATATCCCCAGCCCTTTAATTTTTACTTTTAAACAATTTTTGAAAATTTTTTTTCTTTAGATTTAACAGCACCATCTCCAAGTGTATACACAATATGATTATGACTTGGCACAGTTCTTAAAGGTGAAAAGGCTAGTTGCTAGTTCTATAATAAAAGATCTGGTACATAAAAGGAGCTGTATTCTACCTGCTACAGACTGCATTTTACACCTCCTTTTAGGACAGAAACAAGCCACAAGGAGGGAATACCCACCCAAATTAATACTGAAAAGAACTAAATTTCACTTCTTATGATGCTTATAATTGCTTCGCCTGGAATTAGAATATAAACTAAGGACAACTAACATAGTGCATCAAGCAATAAAATAATCATTTTGCTGATATTCCATAAAATCGTCAGTTTTAAGCTCAGTTCAGAGGCTATTAAAAAATATACTAGACCTAGTAAAGTGCTTCCATTCATAAAACGACACACCCAAGATTAGAGATAATTTCATAGCGACTCTAGGTCGACGTATACAGTAAATAAACAGCGTCTCTCGGCTGCCATATTCAATTAGTGAAATACACATCCAGCCTTCTTCGCAGTCCTGGATGTGTGCAAACTAGAAACACAGTCCCCCTCATCCATCCCCCTCCAAAAAAAAGAAAAAAAAAATCAGCGTCTAGTCTCAATCTGCTTGACAGAAGTACTCTGCACAGCCGATTTCATGATGTTCCAGGTTGAGCCTGTGCTGACAGCTCCGCATCTCCCCAATAAACAGGGAAAGATCTTTCGCAGAACAAAATGGAGGGCAGGCAGCGAATGCAGTAGCGTCAGGTGCCATCAGACTGGATGCAGAGCCCTCAGCGCAGCTTCCTGCCTGGCAGATTGTCCCTAGCGCCACGTGGCGGCGGACGCCCAGCTGTCGGTGCTGGCACTTTGGAGAGTGGACAATACTTGATGGTGTGCGCATTGTCGCCGCTGGCGCCATACGGGGGCACGTGTAGCGACGCAGAACCGGGCACAACACTCTCCCGTCGGGGCCCTTCAGGATGTGGGTGGTGTAGAGAGCCACCGCCTCCTTGTTGTTCCAGCAGAACACGCACACCTGCAGCTCGGGTTTGAGCAGCCGGGCAGTGGCCATCCCCGAGGTAGCTTCCAGTCGGGGCTCAGCCGCCCACGCCGGGGCCCGCTCCTCTCGCGGCGTCACCTCGAGGGTGGTGGCGTCGGCGGGCACGCAGCCCAGCAGCACCGTGGCTGCGCAACCTGCGAACGGGATCAGCTCTGTGAAGCGCTCCTCCAGCAGACCATTTTCGGCGGGGCATGCGCATAGCTCCAGCGCGGATAGCTCCAGCGAGCCCCCCAGGAAGAGGCCCCGGACCCGGCTCCTCGTTGTCGTCGTCTTCATCGTCCTAGTAGTAGTTGGCCGGCCCCAGCGCCCGGGCCCGGTCCCCGTGTGGGGGAAGCAACAGGACCAGGACGACGAAGAGGGCGGAGAGCCGCTACCGCCATTCTCGCCATGGGCGCTGCAGGAAGCGCGGTTCGCCATCCACCGCCTTGGTGATGAGCGTAGCGAGCCCCAGGTAGTCTTTCCACCAGCTGAAGGGCTGCGGGTGCGCCTGACCCTGGGCACTCACGTAGCGGGCACTGGGCACTACCTCCACGGGCGCGGGGGCGCGGCCACTGCGGGGCTAGCGGGGCGTCCAGGAAAAAGCCTCCATGGGCTGGCGGCGGGCTGCGGGCTTCACACCGCCTCCCCCGCCAGCCAGATGGAAGGGACACGCCAAGCCTGCCCGTCGGCCAGCCGCTTAAACAAATTTTTGATACTAGGGATGAAACTCAGGGGTGCTCTACCACTGAGCCACATCCCTAGCCCTCAATTTTTTTCATTTTCAGACAGGTTCTCACTAAGTTGCTGAGGGCCTGGCTAACTTACTGAGGCTGTGAATGCAGCTCAGGTGTAGTGTGTTCACTTAGCCAGCAGGAAGGCCAAATTCTATTCCCACCCCAGGAAGCAGGGAATCCTTCACCTCAGTCTTTTCCCAGCTACCCTGAAGCCAGGGTTCTGTGTCCTCTGAATTTGCAGCTACATGCTAAGTTTCATCTCTAAGTGCCCAGAGGAAAGCTTTTCCTATGCATCTGACTGGGAAGGCACATAGTACCAGCACAGCTGCTTCCTGACAGGGACATGGGCCATGAAACATCCAGTTGCACCAGGTTAAAGGGCACCTGTCTACCCAGTAAGCACAGGAGGGGGCACAGATCCAGATGTTCAGGGGAGTCCTAATGTCCCTCAGTATCCCCATCAGCTTAACGCGAAGCTGGACAAACCACCAACGTGGAGAGTAGGACACTGATTGGTCTCCAGAGGGGCGGGGCACACGCTCTAGGCTTAACTGGCTCAACCTGGCACAGTGCAGCAGGTGGTTCTCCAGGACTGACCTGGGGAGGCGCCATAGAACCTGAACATGGTGAGCTGGGAGCAGTGGCTCAGGGAAGGGAGGTGGCATGGAGCTGTGAGTCCATGAACTCACAGTCTGCAATTCCAAGGTCTGCAGAGTAGCTACGACTTTCTGTAGCAGAACTTGGAGGGGCACAAGACTTAACCTGGACAACTTTTGGAGGAAGGGGGACTGGGAATTGAACCCAGGGGTGCTCTAACACAGACCTACATCCCCAGTCCACTTCCTTTTTTATTTTGAGACAGGGTCTTGCCAAGTTGTTGAGGATCTAAGTCACTGGGGCTAGTTTGGAACTTCTGATCCTCCTACCACAGCCTTGTGAGCCACTAGGAGTAGAGGTGTTCGCCACCACACCTGGCTTTAAATTTTGATGCCATCAAGATCCATGTGATTCAGCTGACTGATATTCAGGCCCAGGGACAGATGCTTCAACTCTGATTCTAAGTACAGTGAGTTAGTAATTGAGAGGGTCTGGTGGGAATGTTGCTTAAGGAGACACCAGGCAGTTAGTTCTGAGGAGCAAAGACAAGGTGGGAGAAGACAAACTGGCCCAAGCCCAAGGTCACCCTGACCCCTGATGATGGTCAACACCCAGGATTCTGCCTGTTGCAGAATCTGCTCATTCACAATACCCATTTCAGGGTAAGCCTTACACCAGGTAGGTCCACCATCTGCAAGGCCTCCATCCCTGCTCCTCACCCTCAAGTTCAATTCACCACATGATGCTCAGAGCAGCCTTCCCCAGGGGGGCATTGGAGGTGGCTCTCTGCTCCCTGCTGGAGAGCACAGAGCTTCCCTGTTACAAGGTGCAGGTGTGGAGACTTCCCTCCTTCAGCACCCTCCCCTCTACCCTGCTTCTCCCCACCTTTGCTGGACATGCCTCCCAGGGAAGGAACCTCACACCCACCTCACTAGCTCCTCTCCCCACCACCTGGCTTCCCAGAAGAGTTCTGCTTCCCAGACCACAGACCCCTGTTTAGCCCTCTGCTTTTGTGTGGGTGGTGATGAGTCCATTCTTCAGGACTAAACAGGGGACCAGACCCTGAGGTCACTCGGTCACTCTCCAGCATCTCCTTCTCTGACATCACCAGTGGCCTGGGTATAGCAAGTGCAATTTATTTGTTTATTTATGGTGCTGGGGATGGAACCCAGGGGTGCACTACCACTGAGTCACATTCCCAGCCCTTTTTATTTTTTGAGGCAGGGTCTCCCTAAATTGTTGCAGCTGGCCTTGAACTTATGATCCTCTTGCCTCAGCCTCCTGAGTTGCTGGGCTTTTAGTTCTGTGCCATTGTGTCCAGCAGCTCAGGCAATTGACCCTACCTCAAAATAAAATTATTAAAAGGACTGAGGTGTATTTCAGTGGTAGAGAGCCTCAGGGTTCCATCCCAAGTACTGAAAAAAACTTTTAGAGAGAAATTATAAAAGCTGGGTTACAATATCATAGAGGATTTGAATCTTAGAGATGGAAGGGAAACCTCTTAATTATCTCAGTTCTGGGTTTAGGGAGACCTGGGATGTCTTTTCTTCTTTAGGTAAGAGGGAAATTTCCTGCATAATCACAGCATAACCTAAGTAATAGAGTTTTTTCTTTATTTCTTTGTTTTTTTTTGGGGGGGTATTGGGATTTCACTCAGGGGTACTGGACCACTGAGCCACATCCCCAGCCTTATTTTGTATTTTATTTAGAGACAGGGTCTCACTGAGTTGCTTAGTGCCTCACTTTTTGCTGAGACTAGCTTTGAACCTGCTATCCCTCTGCCTCAGCCTCCTGAGCTCTGGGATTACAGGCATGTGGCACTGCTCCAGGCATAATGGATTTCTTCTTTAGAGAACTCAACTTTATCCAAGGAGGTCTTATGGCTCTCATTTGCCACCTACTGTTAAAGGTGAAGAAAAACTATTTTAGAATCCTGTGCGGTAGGAGACCATAAAACAAATCATTTGCAAATTGAGTGAGAGGCATTTCTAGGACATTGTATGGTTGAGAGGTCTTGGCGTGATGCCTGAGAGGGGTGATGTGGGGTTTCAGGGCACACATGTAGATTCCCAGTCTGGGTTTATTGCTGATTTTTCAGAAGGCAACAGTGTTGGCTCTGCTTATCACCTGGGTACCAGAGACAGCAGAGTGAAGTTGTCTTTTGCGAACCATTTGGAGTCTGCAGGCCCATTAGATGATAGGTGCTGGGGTTTGGAATTGCAGGAAATCTTGGATTTATAATTTTATCTATTGCACCTAACTGTTGGGTACATGTCCAACCTCCCTTTAGGTTTCTTGACGGATGAGTTGTTAAATTATACAAGGATTTAAAGTTGTATTCTATGAAGTTCTCTACAGTAGTAGGGCACCCTTGGGTTCAATCCCCAACACACACACACACACACACACACACGAAGACTCAGACTATTTTTCCCTGAACCTCAGCCCTTGGGGATACAGCTGTGGTCCACTATGACCTGAATAACTCAGATGGAAGTCTTCTCAGATAAACTCCTTTGGAGAGCAGGTTAGTGTTCTCAGTTCCGTGGGCAACCACAGGCACATTACCCCATCGAACAGCCACATGCATCAGAACGAATGTCACCCAGAGAGAAGTAAAGAATGGAGGGTATACTCAGAATGGCCCTGCACTATTGTGAGGCCATAAGGTCCTCGGCTCCAGTGTCACTGATCAGCACTGGTCAGCCACTGGGTTAGCTTCCTGACCTTTAAGGTGAAACCCCTGGAGGACAGCAGAGGATCTGCCACAAGTTCCCCAAGTGGCTCATTTGCAAGTCACTCATTTGCAACCATCCATGCAGGGGTCATGCCCTGTGTACCTCTCAGCACAAATGTACTTCCAGAAATTCAGATTCCTGTTTCTGACTCCTAAGACACATGTCCCCATCGGTTCCATGTCTCCCAATGGGAACCAAGCCTCTGTGACCCAGGCCTCCTGCATCAGCTTTTCTGTACCTACTCATGTTATGTGCCCTGGTATCCTGTTTCTAGTTCCCCTTGGAGAGACACTGGTGTCTTACCTTTATTTTCAAGTGCACAGGAGAACATTTCTCATATATGCATCCCACTAGGCAGGCAGCCAACAGTGACACGGACTGGAGGGCAGGTTATAGATAAACCAGTTGCCACATCTATGGCAGGGTTTAGTATAGAAAAGGACGTTCTTTGGCTCTCTCACATCCCTCAGTATCTCCATCAGCTCATCGATGGGTTGGAAAAGTCTCCCTGGGTGGATGGCACCCTGGGCATCATAGCTCTCCAGAGGGGCAGGATACTTCTCTAGGCTCAACAGGGTCAGCCTGGAAGTGTGAAGCAGCAGATTGCTCAGGACCAACATGGAGATGTCATTCCCATTGAAGCTCAAGACCCTGAGCTGGGAGCAGCAGCTCAGGACAGGTAGGATGGCCTGGAGCTGGGAGTTGGTGATCCCACAGTCCTGCAAGTTTAGGGTCTCAAGGGTGGCTGCAGCATTCTCTAGCAGAATTACGAGTGGCTCGGGACTGAAACGCGTCAATTTGCTGCCCCACAGTGTCAGGTGTATTAGCTGGTCGAGGTTTGGAGACCCCGACAGATCATTCCAGTCTGGATCTGAGAGTAGGCAGTCGGTTATTGAGAGGGTCTCCAGGGGGGGTCTTCAGGAGCCTAAGCAAAGATCAAGCAGTTAGTTCTGAGGAGTGATGTCAAGGTAGGAGAAGACAAATTGGCCTAAGCCCAAGGTCACCCTGGCCTTCTGATGATGGTCTCCACTCAGGACTCTGCCTGTTGAAGAATCGACTCATTTGCGTCACCCTGTTTCATGCTGAGCCTTTCACCCCCACTTGACGGATCAGGTGGGTTCATCATCTCTAAGGCACCCCTCCTCACTCACAAGCAGAAAGCCACAGCTGTAGCAGAGGAGGTCAGGGTGAGACATGCACAAATAACAAACCCAGGAAAGATGGAGCCGCACAAACTGGGGTGGCCCTCCTGCGGGGCTCACACCTGTACCCTCCACCCCTGCTCCTCACCCTCCAGTCCAGAATCACCACCCAGAGCTCAGAGCAGCCTTCCCCAGGGGGGCATTGGAGGCAGCTACTCTGCTCCCCGCTGGAGAGCACAGAGCTTCTCTGTTGAAAGGTGCAGGTGTGGGGGCTTCCCTCCTCCAGCGCCCTCCCCTCTACCCTGCTTCTCACCACCTTTGCTGGACAGGCCTCCCAGGGAAGGAACCTCACACCCACTCACTAGCTCCTCTCCCTCTTAGCAGCCACCAATCAGCATGAGACAGGGAAAATACCTGGGATGCCAGATGACCCTCCCAGTAGTTTATGGTGGTTGATAACATGTTGGGAAACCATGTAGTTCAGCAGGAACACCCCTTTTGGCTTAAACCAATCAGTTCAAATGAATACCCCTTTTGTACTGACCAATCACCCTTACCCAACTTGTTCCCACCAGTGAATGTGCTAATCATGTTTAAGAGTTGTTATTTGATTTTCCTGCAATGTGTGATGATTTGCTAAGAGATATTATGATGTATGTGAAGTCCCTGCCTTCTCCAAAGAATGTATAAAACTGCTGCAAACCCTGGGCTCAGGGCCTATCAGCATCACCCGTTGCTGTGTGTGCGCTCGGAGGACCCAGCTAGCTTGCAATAAACACCTCTTTGCTATTTACATCGATCTTGGGTCTCTGGTGGTCTTTTGGGGGTCCCAAATTCGAGCATAAAATTTGAGGACTCCTAAACAGGTGCTTTCCACAGAAATCACCAGCACTGTGACGCCGCACAAGGCTTCAGGCCTCAGCATTTGAGCAGAAATGAGTTAAAAAAAAGTGGCCTATATACACAATGAAATTTTACTCAGTGATAAAAGAGAATAAACTCATGGTATTTGCAGGTAAATGGATGGCATTGGAGAAGATAATACTAAGTGAAGTTAGAAAATCCCCCAAAAACAAATGGCATTCTAGTGTTTTCTGTGATATAAGGTGAGGGACACATAGTGGCGTAGGGAGGGGGAGCTTGGGAGGAATAGATGAACTCTACATAGGGCAGAGGTTTGGGAGGGGAAGGGAGGGGGCAGGGGATTAGCAAGGATGGTGGAATGTGATGGACATCATTATCCAAAGTACATGTATGAAGACACGAATTGGCATGAACATAATTTATATACAACCAGAGATATGAAAAATTGTGTTCTATATGTGTAATAAGAGTGGTAATGCATTCTACTGTCATTTACTTTTAAAAAGCCAATTAAAATAAAAGAAGTAAAAAACGGTGGGGGCTGGAGAGGCAGAGCCAAACTAGAAAAGCTTGGTTTCAAATGCCAGTACCATAAGTAAGTAAATAAATGAATCTAGTTACCATAGAGTTTTAAAAAGTAGTTACTATTATATAATATATGTTAAAAACAGTTTTTGCCAGGTGCTGTGTCTTATGCCTATAATTCCAACAATTTGGGAGGGTGAGGCAGGAGGATCATAAAAAAGATCATCATTACCTCAGTAATTTATCAAAGCTCTCAGCAACTTAGTGAGACCCTGTCTCAAAATAAAAAATAAAAAGGGCTAGGGATGTAGCTCAGTGGTAATGTGGCCCTGGGTTCAAACTCCAGTACCCAAAATAAATAAATAAATAAACAATGGTTTGTGTGGGTCTTGATGGTGAATGCCTATAATCCCAGCTACAGAGGCGAGGGCAGGAGAATCCAGAGTTAAAAGCCAGCCTCAATACAAGTGAGACACTAAGCAACTCAGTGAGACCCTGTCTCTAAATAAAATACAAATTAGGGCTGGGGATGGGGCTCAGTGGCTGAGTGCCCCTTAGTTTAATCATCAGTAGTCCCACCCCCCTGCAAAAAAAAAAAGACCAATTTGGGCAACTCAGTGAGATCTTGTCTCAAAATAAAAACTGAGAAGAGCTGGGGATGTGACTTGGTGTTAGAACAGCATGGGGCTCAGTCCCCGGTAGTGCAAACAACCAATCAGAACCAAACAAAGATGAAACCAATTTTTTCTTATACTGTATTTTATGAAGTTATTTTTTAAAAGCTCAAACAGAAGTGAATATGTGAGAGAAGGCTGGAGACTGTCGGGAGCAATTATCATAGACCTTTCTCACTGATTTAGTACTTAGAGCCAGTACTCCTGGTTGGGGAGGGTTTTTTCCTTTCTTTCTTTCTTTTTGTTAAAATGTTTCATATTCAATGTACCTGAGCATGCCTCCTAGTTGCCCTGCTTCCAGAATGTTCTCAACTGAAGTCTTCCATCTCCCCTAACGACGGTGAAACCTGCCAGGGAGATCTAGATGAGCTGCACAGGGGAAGCCACCCTGATCTCAGCATCTGGGAACATGGCACCCTGTGTGTGAAGACAGACCGAGTCCACTGTGGAAAGACAATGGTCTTCAAAAGAAGGCGGGAAGGGGAGGGCAGGGGGAGGGGGCCAGGGGATAGGAATGATGGTGGAATGAGTCAGACACCATTAGCCCAAGTACATGTATAAGACACGAATGGTGAGAAAATACTCTGTGTACAATCAGTGTCTTGAAAAATTGCGTTCTATATGTGTAATAGGGAATGACTGCATTCTGCCATTGTGTATAACAAAATGGAATTAAAAAATAATAAAATAAATGAACTAGACATTCCCTCAATATTTTCAAAAATTGTTCATAATATTAGCTTATTTAGAGAGTCTGCTGGGATTACGAGAGTCTGTACCTCAAGGTACAATTGACTGATATTTCTTTATAACTCAGATTAAATATGCACAACTGACTGAAATGCTACAAAATCAATTTTAAAAAGGCAGATCCAGGGGGAAACAGCAGGAGCATCAGAGGCTGCAGCTCTGCAGAGAAAATAAATGGTTCCAAGGAACGTGCAGCAGGAGCTCTGTGCCACCTGGCAGGACACCGCTGTGGCTATGCCTCTGGTGGACAATGTGGGCTGGCATTGGGAAGGTCCCACATGGGTTGCCCTGGGACTGGGGTGCACCAGAGATTCCCAGAACTGGCAGTAAAGTGGAAGCCAGCCCCAGAGGCCGACGGGAGCACCCAGGTATTTTCTGTAGTTCATTCAGAACATAAATTGTGATAAGGACCCATAGTTCCTGAGTTCCGCCCAGGTCCCCTGAGCATTTTAATAATACTTTGGATGCTCTTCCAGCAGTGTGATCTGAGGTGAATAATCTGGGCTCATAGTAGTCCTTGCTTTCTTTTAATTCATTCTATTCAACAGAAAGAAACTTGTACCCTAATTGATGAAAACTGATGTTTTCCTGTTAACAAAGCAAGCACTACTACCCTCAATTTTATTTTATATATATATTTTTTTGTACCAGGAATTGAACTCAGGGGCATTCAACAACTGAGCCACATCCCCAGCCCTATTTTGCATTTTATTTGGAGACAGGGTCTCTCTGAGCTCCTTAGCGAAACAGCATCCTTGCTGTTGCTAAAGATGGCTTTGAACCCACAATCCTCCTGCCTCAGCCCCCTGAGCCACTGGGATTACAGATGTATGCCACCATGCTCAGCTTTTATTTTTTATTTTAAGACAGGGTCTTGCTAAGTTGCTGAGGGCCTCATTAAGTTACTGAGGCTGCCCATGAACTTGTGATCCTCTTGCCTCAGCCTCTCCTGTCTCTGTGAAAACAGGCATGTGCCACCATGCCTGGCATCATCCCAATTTAAACACCTTGAAGAACAAACAAGAGGTTTTGATCAGATAAGCAGGCCTCCACCATTGATTTATTAGTTGGTTAAATCATGTCATTTTTTTTAAATTATAAAGTTGTACTTATTTTGGATATTTTTTTTTTCTTTTCTGATATTATGGATTGAACCTAGGGGCTTGAAAACTCTGCTACCTTCCCAGCCCTTTTTGTTTTATTTTGAGACAGGCTCTCACTAAGTTGCTTAGGGCCTTGCTAAATTGCCCAGGCTGTGATCCTCCTGCTCAACTTCCCCAGGTGCGGGGATTATGAGTGTGTGCCATCGCACCTGGCCAGGGAATGTCTTTCAATGTGGAGTTCCCCAGTTCATGGATTGCTTTTTACTCGAATAAACTTTTTTATCTTGTAAATGCATTAGATTTTAATATTGAACATTATGGCTTTAGGAATGTTCTTTCCTGAAACAAGAAAAGAGTGTTCATTAGATTAAAAGAAAATACCCATATTGGGTGGGGATGTAGCTCTATGGTAGAGGAGTTGCTCACTGCAAAATAAAACAGGAAACTGGGCCTGATGGTACACACCTCCCTGTGGTCCCGGCCTCTTTTGGAGGCTGAGGCAGGAGGATCACACACTCAAAGCCAGCCTGGACAACTTAGTGACAGCGTTTCTCAAATAGAATTAAAAAGGATTGGGCATATAGCTCAGAGGTAGAGCACCCCTAGATTCCACAAAGAAAACCAGTACCACAAAAACCCCCAAAGGCAGCAAGAGCAGAGCTTGAAGTAGATTGACAATTTCAAACTTATTTTCCCTGTAAGGAGGGGCAAGAGGTGGAGCAAGAGAAAAATCACTGATTGGTTAACCCCAGACTACTTGAAGACACTTTTTTAGGGATTAAAAGATGAAGTCTCATACTCCCATACCCTAGACACCTCTTTTTCCTGTAGTTAAAGGGAATTAAAAGTGTAAGGGTTTTCACACTTCTGCTTTTCTTAAAGCAATGGAGGTTCTCTAGGGTTTTTTTTTTCTACTTATTTGGTTTACAGTGCTGGGGATCCAATCCAGGAGTGCTCCACCATTGAACTCTCTATGCCCATGCTTTAAAAACAAAATTTTTGTTGTGAGACAATGTCTCCCTAAATTGCCCAGGCTGTCCTCAAACTTGATATCCCCCAGTCACAGTCCTCTCCCTGGAAACCAATCTAATAACAAAGATAAGGTCTTGAGAAAAATGAAAAAGAAGATTTATTGCTGTCATTTTACCTATTCACAGGAAAGGGGTAGGGGATAGAGATGATTTAGAGAAAAGGAGATTAAGGAGGAGAGATCAGGAAGAATAAGGTCAGGGAGAAGTTTAGGGAAAAAAAAACCAAACATGTAGGTTTCAAAGTCCCAAGGGCTATATAGTCAAAGCATCAAGTGAACCCCTGTTACACTCCTATATAATTTAATGTGGCTACTTTGTGTCCTTCCCATATTTTCAAATAGAGACTGATGCAGTGGTGCACATCTCTAATCCCAGCAAACTGGGAGACCAAGGGAGGAGAATTGCAAATTCAAAGTCAGCGATTTCGGAAAACTCTGTTCAAAAGAAAACAAAAAACAATGGGGATGTATCTCAGTGGTACAGCACCTGTGGATTCAATGCCCAGTATTAAAAATAAAAACAAACAACAAAAAACAAAAAAGAATGAAAGTAAGGAAGGAAGGAGGAAGGAAGAAAGAAAGGAAGGAAGGAAAGAAGGAAGGAAGGGAGGAAGGACGGAGGAAGGAAGGAAGGAAAGGAGAGAGGGAGGCAGGGAGAGAGGGAGGGAAGAAGGAAGAAAAGGAGGGAGGGAGAGAGAAAGGGAGGGAGGGAGAGAGAAAGGGAGGAAGGGGTATAACATTAAACTGAAGTGAGGCATGGTAGCCCAGTCCTATAATTTGCTCCCCCAAGGCTCAGCAGAAGGATTCCAAGAACACTGCCAGCCTGAGCAACATTGGGAGGCCCCTATCATGAAACAAATTAAACTTAATAATAATTGAATTATTTAAATGTGTCCATACACATGTGCACTATTTTTAGTGATTCTAGACAGAGGATTTTTCAGAAATTCTTTTTAATTTTAAATTATCTTTACATCTAGAATCAAGTGAAACATAATTTAATACTGGACTTAGTTTTAGTCCATCTGATAGGGCTTCATGAAACAAGTTAATCTAGTTAAAATAAACATTAAATATTTCTGAGTGAGGAAGACATGGTAAAAAGAGTAGTTTGTTGGTTGGGCACAGTGGCACATACCGATAATCCTAGTGACTTGGTAGACTGAGGCGGGAGGATGGCAGGTTTGAGGCCAGCCTGGACAAGTTTGACTATCTCAAAATTAAAAATAAAAAGTCTATGAATGTAGCTTAGTGGTAGAGCACCCCTAGATTAAAATCTAATAAAACACACCCACACAAACACACACACACACACACACACACACACAGAATGATTTCTTTATCCATGTTCTTCAGTTATTCCCCTGCAATAGGTAATCTGTACATAAATGGGGTACGAGACTAAATGTTCCCAGGAAACTGTGTTCCAAAATGAGTGTGTTGGACCAGAGGGCTGCTGCTCTCCGAGTCTGGGCAACACAAAAGTGGTCATCAGTTTTTCAGAGTAGCCCTCACAGTCCACAGAATTCTATCACAGAATATATCATAAAGTTATGTGGCTATGGGGGAGGTATGGGAGATCAAAACCAAGACAGCACACATGCTAAGCATGTGCTCTACCACTGAGCTATACCCACAGCTCAAAATACTCATGATGTTGGTCAAAACTTATGAGACAAAGCCAGGCATGATATCACACACCTATAATCCCAGCTTCTTAGAAGACTAAGGCAGGAGGATCATAGTTTCAAGGCTAGCCCCAGCAATTTAGCAAGACCCTAAGCAATGTTCTGAGACCCTGTCTCAAAATAAAAAATAAAAAGAACTGGGAACATGGCTCATTTGTAAATACCCCTGGGTTCAATCCCCAGGATACATTTTTTTAAAAAAAGTAATTTTGCTAGCAGTTTTTTTTTTTTTTTGGTACCAGGGATTGAACCCAAGGTTTTACATATGCTGGGAAAGCACTTTTCCACTGAGCTTCTTCCCTATCCCTGTTATATATTTTTTAAATTTATTTTTTGGTACTGGGGATTGAACTCATGGGCACTCGACCACTGAGCCACATCCCCAGCACTATTTTGGTATATTATTTAGAGATATGGTGCCAATGATTGCTAAGAGTGCCTCACTATTGCTGAGGATGGCTTTGAACTCAAGATCCTCCTGTCTCAGCCTCCTGATCCACTGAGATCATAGGCGTGCACCACTGTGCCTGGCTTCCCCAGTCCTTTTTATTTTTAAACATGAACTTGATATGCTGCCAGTGGTCTTACTAAATTCAAGTGCTGAGGCAGGCTCAAACTTGCAATCCTCCTGCCTCAGCTTCCCCAGTTTCTCAGACTACAGACCTGTACCACCACGCCTTGCTATTATCGAACACTCTTTAAAATGTCATTGTTCCTTAGACTTTGCTTTTATAGGATAAAGGACCCTGACACTGTGTGGGGCTCAGCATTGCCTGGGAAATGCCCCTGTAGGAATAACCCTGACACTAAAAGGCTCCAGGTAGTGGCTGCCATGATGAGAGGGACCCACACTTTGACCTCCATTTCTTGCTCCCCAACATCCTGAGAGGTACCCACAGCTTCCACCCTCAGTGGCTTCAGACATGGAAAAGTGGCCTTTCCAGGGCTGATAGTCGAAGCTGCTCTCTGGTCTCAGGTTCCAGCTCATATTTGGTGAAAATATTCTCAAGCCAGTTTGCTGAGCTGATCCCCCTGAAACACCCTTTACCTTGTAAGGGAACAAAAGATTGCTTCTCCCTCCCTGTCCTCAAGGGTTCTGAGAGGTTTTAGGAGTCTCTGTTGTGTCTCTAGCAACTCCTTTCCAATTTCTTTTCTACTGAGCCACTTTTTGTATTTTATTTTGAGACAGGGTCTTGTTGAGTTGCTCAGGGCCTCGCTAAATTGCTGAGGCCAGCCTTGAAATCTCAATCCTCCTGCCTCAGCCTCTGGAGCTACTGAGATTAGAGGTGTGTGCAGCCATGCCCGTTTTCATAAAGCATTTTTGTTTTTGTTTTTGAGATGGGTTCTCACCCTGCTGACCAGGCTAGCCTGGAGCTCCTTGCTTTAGGGATTGCCCTCCTTCAGCCTCTGGGGCTGCTGGCATAGATGGGATTAAAGAAGTGAGCCATCACACCTAAGAGGTTTTAACTCTAGAACATGTTCACAATATCAGTGTGGCCACGGACCCCTGAACAATGAGCTTTAAGGTGTTTCTCTGTGTCCAATATCAGATGAAGTCCTTTGGTGTCTCATGCTCAGAACTGAGAGTGACCCTGTGAATGAAACTCTGTGAAAGAAATCCAAGAGAAGATCTCCAGCCCACCCAGAATCCCTTCCTCTTCCTGCCTGGAGATCCGCTAAAACCAATCAATAAGCTGAAAACCCAACCAGGATTAATTGGATGAGATTCAATAATCTAGTCAGATATGAGCTTCTCATTGGAAGGGAGGGGTTTGGAGAGAAGGAATAATAGCTTCAGACCAGCCAGAGAAAGTTCTAGAGAATCCTGGACCAAGAGTCACTGCCTGGATCTGTTTACACTTGGAGAGCCAGACCATTCCATCCAGATGTGCAGAGAGGGTAAGTGACAGCCACCCCTAAGAATGTGCCACCCTGTCTACCACAGCCAGTCTGCCCTGGTGACTGCAGCCCAGTTTGCCACCACTGCTGCTTCTTCAGGGATTAAACTCAAGGATGCTTTACCACTTAGCCTCATCTTCACAGACCTGTGTTTTATTTTGAATCAGGGTCTACCTAAGTTGGTCAACATCTTGCTAAGGTGCAGTGGCTGACCCGCAACTTGACTTTTTGTGGACTGGGGATTGAACTCAGGGCTGCTTAACAACTGATCCACATCTCCAGCACCTTTTATTTATTTATTTTTTTGACACAGGGTCCCAATAAGTTGCCTAGAATCTTCCTAACTGCTAAGGCTGGCCTTAAACTTTTGATGCTCCTGCCTCAACCTCCTAAATTGTTGGGGTTAGCAGCATGCACCACTACACCCATTGAATTTTTTTTTTTTTGGCATCAAAGTTTGAACTCAGGGGCACTTGACCATTTGAGCCACATCCCCAGCCCAATTTTTGTATTTTATTTAGAGACAGGGTCTCACTGAGTTGCTTAGACATGGTCTCACTGAGTTGCTTAGTGCCTCACCTTTGCTGAGGCTGGCTTTCAAGATCCTCCTGTCTTTGCCTCCCTAGCTGCTGGGATTATAGGCGTGTGCCACTGCGCCTGGCCCAGTGCAACATTTTTAGGTGAGAGCTATGTATTTGATTTTGAATTGTCTTGACAATTTTCATATGTAGTCTATATTCCTTTAAATGACAGTTCATGAAATTTGTGTATTGTGGTTTTACAAGTCATTTTGTATTTAGAGCTTAAAACAGGGTGAGGGTGTGCTCAGTGTTAGAAGACTTGCCTAGTACGAGGACCTGTGTTCAAACCCCATCACCGCAAAACAAAGGAATATGTGCGCATATATGTGATGTATACATTTTATATCAATGTTTTATTACTGGATTTTGGTGTCACAGTTTGGATAGGATGTATTCTCCCAATGGTTCAAGTGTTAATGCAAGGGGTGAGACGATTGGGTTATAAGATCCATAATCAGTACATTCATCTATTTAATGGATTTGAAAAAACTACATACTGGGTGATAAACTCTAGGCAGGTGAGGTGTGGCTGGAGGAAATAGGTCCCTGGGGTGTGTCTTTGGGTTTATATTTTTGTTACCAAAGGCTTGGTCCCCATCCTCCATGCTGATCCATTAGCAATGGAAAAAGGAAAAAGGTTTATTGTTTTGCTAGCAAAGAAGAAACACAGGGACTAGTGTCCCATAGCCTGTGTTTCTGCCTATCCTCAGGAATAGGGGGCTTTTATACAGGTGATTCAAGAAAATGGGATTAGGAAGGAGATCAGGGAGATCATGAAAGAGAAGGTTAGAGAAAAGAAGATGCGGGGGGAGAAACATGTAAGTTTCAAAGCCACAAGGGATACAGTAAAAGCATCAGGTGAAGCCCTGTTAAAGTTTCTTGGCACCCTGCCCACCACCTCCAGGCTGCCCTGTACTGATCAGCTTTTCTTTTCTTTTTTTTCCTAAGTGTAAGGATGGACTTTATTTAAAAAAAAGTGTTTTTCGGACTACAAATTACAAAGTAAAAGCAGATCACTATGTAGAAATCTAGTGAATACATTTTGCCTGCACATGAAAACTTTATCCAAGTTATTCATTTAACAAAATCACCCCATTCCCACAATGTTATCTGTTATAATGCTCTTCTTAAGGTCACTATAACTTTATTTCAAATTATATATTACATGTTATTCCCTCAAGATGAATGTTTAAATACCAACTTCTTGGCTAATAAGAATGGCACCTTCAAAAGGGGTAATTTCCACTCAATCTCTGGTGGCATTATTCCAGGCTAGTTTCTTTCAATTAAAAAATCCTTCAAAACATTCACTTATAACACAATGCCTTTCCACCCAAAAATGTTGTAATATTTTCCCCTTAATGACTACATACATGGATGGGCAGCAGCAAGAAAATAAAAAGATGAAAAATTAAAAGGCAGCCATTAAAATAAATGGATTAATCACATAGAAGAAATATTTGGCTCATGGCAATTAAGAGTTGGCAACTAGGGTACATTAATAGCCAGATGCTTGAGTCATTACTGAATGTACTAAGAGAATGAAGCCAGTCCAGTACGACCAAGTGAGAATATACAATTATTGTACTTCATTCTTTGGAACAAATGCTCTAAGCCAAAAGGAAATACAAGTTAAATTCAGATCCCCAATTAGAACATGCTGACTCTTAACATTCTCAACAATTTTATGGGGTCTATAACAGTCATTTCCTCTATTCACACTTTTTTAGAAGTCCTTTCATATCAAACTAAGGGTATTCTGAGCCCAAAATAAGACTTATATGGTACATTTGAAAATGTTCATATGAAAAAAGTACCCATTTGTTTTGCCTAGAAAGATAAAACTAAATGCAGAAGTTTCTCAATGGGAAAAAGCTCAATTTTCTTCTTCCCACCATCTCTGACATATGAGATTCCTCAAACTTCAAGTTTGTTCTCCATAGCTTCACTAATGATGAGAGACAGAAAGCAAACAATTGAACTTAAGGACATCTGGGATTAAAAATACAAGTAAATGTTAACATGAAAGCAATGGTCCAAATACTCAGGATCATGTTAATGAGTTCAATTACTGTGTAAGAGACTTTCATTAATGAATAGGGCTCTAGGCATACCAAATTATCACACAAACCATTGCCTTTTGAGACTTTGGATACTTTTACAGTTTAATTTGCAAACAGAATTTTTATAACAAATTATTTTTAACCAAAGCATATCTTGAAAACTGTTTATATACAGAAAACCCAGGGAATAAAGTGAACTGTTCATTGTGGAAGGCCTTAAATTACATTATTACAGTAGAAAATACAGGAGGTAGAAGATAACTGAAAAGACTAATGCAACTTTAGATTCAAATCTATAGCTCCTGTAGCTACTTAAAACATGGTTTTAGAAACTAAACCCAAAATTTCCAGTAACCATAGAAACAGTTAAAATAAAATTTGCCATGAAAGCCCTTATATCATGCTTGATATAGGGAGGTAGGAAGATGTAAGAACCAGGACACATGAGACATGACATTTTATCTACAACTCCTCTTTGCTTTACTGAGGATGTAGTTTCAAAATTCAGTCACCTTCTTCAGCTTCAGACTCCGATTCTTCTTCAACATTTTTGTTCCATTCAACAAACTTTTTCATTTGTTCAAGGAAGACACTTTTCCCCTTTGCAACATGTGCATCTTTATACCACTTCAGAATCGGCTCTTCACTCAGGACTTCAGCTTTATAAAAAAGCACCACTATTTTCTGGAAGGCTTTCATGAAATGAATGTTGTCATAACAATACTCCTGAATCTTCAGTAACAGTCAGCTCAGACTGACCTTGAGTAGTAAAGGCAGCAAGTAGAGGGCTGTATTGCTTCAAGTGCTTGATGGCTTGCTCTGCTACAAGCTCCTCTTTTTTGTTCCACTCCACAGTGCTCATTACACTTGACCAGACTATCCCAATGACAACTGGTTCTGGAATGTTGTTTCTTTTCATTTCTTCCTTGACATATAAAATTATATCCTTAAATGGATCTCCACGGGACATCTGTTCTTGAAGTTCTTTCTGGAGCTCCTTGCGAGCTCCTATGGTCTGTTGATTGCAAACATACTCTGAAAGCTCTTTCAAGCCTGCCTCAGTAAAATACTTTGTGAAGTGTTCAACGCTTTGCTTGTTGGCAGGAAAAAGTTCCATCAGTCTGTTATCCATGCTGACTTTCCGAAGACTTGCAGCTACTGCATTGATGTCTTTTTCATTTATCCATGATTTAAAGAGTTTTACAGCAAAAGCTGCTGAAACTCCTTCTTTAACCAAATTCTCATTATAAAGGCTATTAAGAATGGATGCATTAAGTGTTCCATTAGCCAGAAGAACACCAGTCAACATAGCCAGCTTGTTCCTCTCCAACTCTGAAAAACCCTTTAAGAACAGCAGCAGCTTTTTTACTTCATCTTCAAAACCTTTCTCCAGGTATTTGTAGCGCCTGATTAACTTGTTAAAAACCTGAGCAAATGCTTGCATGGTCTCTAGGTCTTCTTGTGCTGCAAACACGCAGACATGTGTACGCATCATGTCATCTGGCAGTGTACCACCTGGGGCCAGCATTCCACCAGTCACCAGAATGTCAAAGAGTGTTTCTGCATATCGGCGATAGTCAAGTTTTGCTCCAGAAGCATCAAGAAACTTAGCTACTGCTTCCAAATCAGTACCAGTTTCAGTTAAGCCTTGAATAATACAGTCTTGAAACTGAGTAGGGTCAAACTTCTCTTTTTCATCTCCTTTTCTGGTTTTAAAACGCTGGCCTGATAGCGTTGGCTTTTGCTGCTTTTGATTATTCATAAAAGACACCTAAATTTAAGGCGAAGAGAAAAGAGCCAGAAATCCCCGATGTGGCGGCAACTGCAGCGGTGTCTCCTCTGCGACCTGAACTAACGCAAGGAGGAGGAGGGAAGAAGTGCCACCCCCCTGATAAGCTTTTCTGAGGCTCTGTTTGGTCATGTTCTTCTGCCTCTTGAGCAATGGAGCTGGCTGTCCGTGGAATGAACCTCTGAAACCAGGGACCCCAAAGAAACTTCCTCTAAGTTCAGCAACCAAAAGTTCTGATTTTCATTTTTGGGGTCCAATGGGTATCTAACCCAAGGCTCTATGTGGGCTCGATAACCTCCTATATCACTGGGCTACCACCCTCAGCAAGCTCCTAAGCTATAGCTATATGTAGATTTACATCTGTACATGTCCACATATGTTTATGGTTTTGTGTGTGTATGTGTGGTACAGGGAATTGAACCCAGGGCCTCACATGCTCGGCAAGCTGGATACCACTGAACCACATCTTCAGCCTCGGACAAGATCTTGCTCAGTTTCCCAGTCTGCCCTTGAACTTGAGGTTCTCATTATTTAAAAAATATTTTTTGGTAATGGGGATTGAACTCAGGGTTCTTTACCACTTAGCCACATTCCAGCCCTTTGAATTATTTATTCTGGTTGGGTCTCTCACGAGTGCCTTGGGTCTTGTTAAGTTGCTGAGGCTGGACTTTACTTGTAGTCCTATTGCCTCAGTGTCCCAAGTTGCTAGAATTACAGGCTTGTGCCACCAGGCTGGGCATTGGCCCTGTGACATTTCTATTCTCTTTAAGGGGGTCCTAAGTGAGGTTTAGGTTTGGGATGTGGATCAGTGGTAAGGCACTTCCCTGGCATGCATTCAGCCCTTGGTTCACTCCCCACGATCTCAAAAGTGAGGATGAGTCACCTGTCCATAGGGGGACTGGTGAGCCTTTAGACTTCTTGATAACTAGTGGGATTAGTGTTCGGGGGACCAGAGGTGGATCTGGGTACTGAGGATTTGATCCCCACCACCACAGAGCTATGGCTTACCAGGATTTGGACCTCAGCTGGATGAGAAGGGGTTTTTCAGGCTTGGCCTGAAAGGGTGCCTCTGTTCCCTGCAGATTCAACAGGATGAGCATCAGGACCGTACCCACACTCCAGGACATGGTGATACAGAATATACTGCACAATGAGGCCTTGCTCATTCCCAGTCTGGAATACCTGCCCAGGGTGCTTACACTGCAGTTGTACAAGGAGGCTATAATGGGGGGTCACATGGAGATGCTAAAGAAGATGGTGCTGTACTGCCCCTTGGCCTGTCTGCCCGTGGGCTACCTGCTGAGGACAAGAGATGTGAAAGCCTTAAAAACCCTACTGAATGGATTAGACTGGCTGATTTCCAAGAACATTTACCCCAGGTGAGGGGGGCCCAGGAAGAGACATCTGGGGGAGGCAGGACAGGGTGAAGGGTGGACCAGGTGGTGCCAGAGACTAGGATGCCCTGCCCCCTCCACAGGAAGGGTCCCTGGCTGGATTCAAGGAGAAAGGACTCGGAGAAAAATAGGAGAGCAGAGGAGCAGCCACCCAGAACAAGGGGTTCACTGGGGTCTAATGCACAGGTTGGAAGTCGGTGGGTCTTTGTCTATTTTTTGAGCCTCCTTCCCATTTTCTCCGTAGGAAATGGAAACTGAAAGCAATCAATTTTCAGGAAGTGAATCAGGACTGCCCCAATGAGTGGTCCAGAGCTCCACTGGGTGCCTGCTCACAAGAGGCCATGTCTCCAAAGGAAAGAGAGAAATGTAGCCAAAGAGCAGGGAAGCCACACTTGAAAATCTTCATAGATTTTGATCTGGACAAAGTCTTCCAAAGATTCCTTGGCAGCCTCAGGGAGTGGGTGGAGGAGAGAAAGGGGGTGGTCCGTATATACTGTGAGAAGCTTCAGATTGGGGGTTTCTACTTGAAACTCTCTAAATTCCTGAGGACTCTGCCATTGTACTACGTGCGGGAACTGGAGGTGAATGCTCAGCACTGGACTCGAGAAATAATGGAACATTTTTGTTTTGTCCTGATCGAGATGAGGAACCTTCGCATCGTCCATATCTCTGACTTGAGCCCACAGGTCTTCACAGGCCGCTCCATAAACAGGTGTTATTCTCATAGATTCAGCCTTCAACTGAGGAAGGTGAACAAACTCCGTGAGCTCTATGTGAACAAAGTCTTCTTCCTCTACGGAGCGCTGCACAAAATCCTCCTGTAAGCATGAGGGGTGCACATTGCCGCAAAAGCCATTTTTGCTTACTGAGCATTAAAAGGGCTTGTGCCCTGGCCACTAGCCATTTCAGGGGAAAAGATGCTGGAGAATGACCGAGTGACCCCATGTTCTGGTCCCCTGCTCAGTCCTGAAGGATGGTCTCATCACCACCCACACAGAAGCAGAGGGCTAAACTGGGGTGCATGGTCTGGGAAGTGCCACCATGTTGGAAAGCCAGCTGGGAGGGACACGAGCTAGTGAGGGTGGATGAGATTCCTTTTCTAGGAGGCCTATCCAGCGAAGGAGGTGGTAGACAGGGTAGAGGAGAGGGCATTGGATTAGGGAAGCCCCCACACCTGACCTTGCAACAGAGAAACTCTGTGCTCTCCAGGGAGGAGCAGAGGAGCCGCCCCCAATGCCTCCCTGGGAAAGGCTGCTCTGAGCCTCAGGTGGTGATTTGGAGTTGAGGGTGAGGAGGAGGGATGGAGGGAAAAGGGTGTGAACCTCCCCTGTGGATAACCCGGGTTGGTTTCCTTCATCTTGCCCAGAATTTTCCTTCCTACATGACTCCCCCTGACCTCCTGTGGCCAGAGCTGTGGCCTTTGGCTTGGCAGTGAGTGGAGGAGCCTTAGAGATGATGGACCCACCTGGTCACTCAAGTGGTGGTGAAAGGCTCACCCTGAAATGGGTGAGTGTAGGAGCAGATTCTGCAACCCGAAGTGTCCTGGGGGTCCACCATCATCAGAAGGTCAGGGCGACCTTGGGTTTGGGATTAGACAGTTCTCTCCTACCATTTCCCACTCTATCCACTTGGTGCCCTCATTCACCCAAAGTAACTCTTTGCTTTCTCTCCAGGAGTCGGACCCCCTTGAAAACACTCTCGCTGAGAGGTTGTCCGCTCAAGGAGAAGGATTTAAAGCATCTGTCCATGTGTCCAAGCACTGATCAACTAAAGTGTCTGGATCTGAGCTCTTTTTCCATGAAAGATATGAGTCCTGAGCCCCTCTGGGTCTTGCTGGAGAACATGGCACACACTCTTGAGACCCTGGTCTTAGAGTTTTGTGAGATAACAGAGTCCCAGCTAAATGCCATCTCACCAGCCCTGGGTCACTGTTCCCAGCTCAAAACCTTCAGTTTCTGTGGGAACCAAATCCCCTTGACTGCTCTTAAGAACTTGCTGAGCCACACTGCTAGCCTGCTGCTGGAACAAGCGAACTACCCTGCCCCTCTGAAGAGCTTTGATGAAATCTTCTGGGGTTTTTGGACTGAGATCAACCCCATGAAATTTGACCAGGTTCGGAAGGAATTGAGGCAGCTGGTGAAGGACATCAGGCCTGTCCATGACATCCAGATTTATTCTTATGATTGTGTTCTTCACCTCAAACATACAGATTTTATTGCCTGAAACCCAGTGGAAATTCGATAGGCAGGGGATTGTTGACATGCACAACACATTAGCTTTCTTGGGCTGGGGGTGAGGCTCAGGTAGAGTGCACCCTGCAGGCATGAGGCCATGAGTTTGATCTCCAGAACCTCAAGAAATGCTTCCTATAAATTTCTGATGGGATTCATGAGTGCATATGGCCTCAAGTTTGAGTCCAGCCTTGAAAACTCAGGAAAACCATCTCAAAATAAGGGCTGGGGATGTAGCTCTGGTCAAATACCCAGGCTTCAATCCCCAGTGCCCCTGAAAAATGGGTTATGTTGGCCATCAGGAAGATAGGTATAAGGGCCTTCATTTCATTATGCTACTTGTTTTTGGCTCTATTATTACATAATAAAAATGTACTAAATTTTCACTGGTATGATGATTTTTTTTTTTTGTGTGTGTGTGTGGGTATTGAACCAAAGGGTGCTCAACAATTAGGCCACATCCCCAACTATTTTTAAGACAGTTTCCAAGTTGCCCAGGACATAATTAAGTTGCTGAGGGTAGCCTTGGACTTGATTCTCCTGCCTCAGTCTCCCAAGCTACTGGGACTACAGGTGTGTGCTACCACACCCAGCTGCTAATTTGTAATCCTTTGGAAGCATGGGGCATAACTGCCATACCTGCCTTGCTGGATTTGAAGCTCTGCTTTTTTTCTGTGCCTCTGCTCAGGGCCAAGAAGCAAGTCTGAGCTACCAAGACAGACCAGCAGTCCTGTAAGCCTGGTGCTGCCTGCATATTTGTTCAGGGAAGTGAGGGGGAGGTTAATTCAGAAAGATCAGACAACCGTAGCCAAGGTCAGAGGACAGAAATTGCAGGTACTTTAGAATTTTAGTCTGCACTGTGTGACCAGGCTATTTAAAAGGACTTCCAGTTGCCTAATTCAGACACCACTGGAGGTTCAAGGCTACCTTCTGGCATAACTGAGGAACAGGATACAAGACTAGGATTGTTTTCTGTTTGGTGGAGGCTCAAAATGGGTTTTTTTATTTGGTCATTTGCTAACAATCTGCCCAGTGTGACCAATAAAACAGGACACTCCTGGACCCCATTCTTGTGGATTTACCCAAACCATTTCTCCACTATTCTTTTTGCGATCAAATAACTCTCTCCTTGCTCCAAGCATCTGCAGCTTCCAGAATGAGCAGATGTGTGTTCTGAAGGGGCTCAGATCTGTACAATTGTGGCCAGGCTGCATTTGGGAGGAGTGTGAAAAAAGGTCAAAGTGCTGTCACCTTCTGCAGCAGCAGCATGTTGCTTAGGTCACTCTCCTTCAAGCAATTGGCTCTCTCTCCCTCTTGGAGTGAACCTCTGCTACTTGCTATGCAGGATCAGTAGCTGGAGCAGGGGTTCAACTACTGTGGTGACTGTGGCTCTGCCTGTGGAAGGGGCAGGCAGGGGGCTCTCTGCTGTCCCCATATGCCCCATACTCCCCAATACTAGATTGGCTCCTCCTCCAGGTCACAGTTGGCATCACCTCTGAGGCCCTCTCTGAACACCCGTTCGACCACCCATGGTTGTTCCATAAAAGGAATGGATCACCGTTGGCCACATTGCACATTCTTGCTTCTTATAGGTGGCCAGCCCCAGAGACAGGGACTCACCTGCCATCTTCATCCATGAGGACCATACCTGACCCCCTGTCTAGCCACACAGGTGCTTAATACATAGTGTTATGACTGAGATACATCCCAGTCCTCATTTTTTCTTTTGACACAGGGTCTCAAGTGTCAAGGGCTAGAAGGAAATTCTCCTTCAAAGAATAGCCTGACATTTACAAGAAACAGCCCCCTGAGAGACATCCTGCCTGGGAGACATCCTGCAGCTACCTATCTCCCTGGAACACCCTGCAGTTATCAGGATCATCAGACATCTTGCAGCTGGCAATTTTACCACCCACATTCAGCAATTGCTGATTAGAGAGCTTCCCCATCCCCAGCATATAAATACCCCTGTGTGAACAATAAAAATTTGCAGCTTGATCAGAACTCCTGTCTTGCTGTCATCCTTCGTGTCTCTTGTCCCTTCATTCCTCCCCTTCTAGGTTCACTGCCCACGTTGATGTGTCCTGCGGGTCGGGACATTTGGCGCCCAACATTGTGCACTCGAGCCTTTGACTGAGTAGGAACGCCGTCCTCCAGGAAGACTTGGCCAAGCAGAGCTCATGATCACCTCGGCAGACACGACCTAGAGACAGATTCAGGAGGAGAGTGGGGAAGACGCACGGTGAGTGACCCACCATGGGACAAGCAGTTTTGTCACATGATTTGTTTTTGTCAGGCCTCAAGGAGGCCCTTGGGGGGGGGCGCATGTTAAGAAAAATGACTTAAAATTATTCTTTTCATACATAGGAGAATTGTGTCCATGGTTTCCCCTTGAAAGGACCATTGATGGTAAAAATGGCTTAGAGTAGGAGAATGTTTAAAAGATTATTATGAATCCTTTGGCCCAGAAAAGGTGCCTGTTCCCACCTTTTCTTACTGGAACTTAATTAATGAAATTCTTAAAAGTTCACCCTTTGACAATGGTACCTTAAAACTTGTCAGGATTGGGGAGGAGGCTATGCAAAAGACGTCTCGTTCCTCTCATCCCCCCTCAGCATGCCCTTCAGTTAGTATAGACATAGACCCTTCTCAGTCTTCCCAGGACCCCGGGAACCTTCTTGTTCCCCCTCAAAATCCCACCCTAATGAATAATGCTCCAATGGTTACCAACCGCCTTTATCCAGTTTTAAATCCCGGAGACACATTGACCCCTGGGGAGGAGGCTACTTTGGAGAAGGAAGCAGCTCGCTACCATTCAGAAGACCTGCCACCTCTCAGAACCCTGCCACAGCCTATAGGACTTACAAATCCACCTCCCTCCTATATCCCTCCTGCCTTTTGTGCTCCGGCCCTTCAGGGGCCAACTGCCCCCTCAGATATTTTTTCCCCACTTCCCCTGACTAACCTGGCTCCCTTGCGAGAGTCTCTCCAACATAGACGAGAACAGATCCAACTTTTAAAAGAATTAAGATCCCTTGACACTGAGCTCTGCTCATTAGCCTTAGGCACAGAGTCAACCCGAGCTGGCCCAAGGCGGTCTAATATAAAGGCTAAGCTACGCCATCGGCCTGTTCTCCCCTTCCCAGTCACCCGCAGTCAGACAGATAAGCCCACCCAGGTTGAGGAGAAAGAGGAGGATCAGGAGGAGGAAGGGGGGAGTGGGGGGTGGTGGGGAACGGATCAAGGGGACTAAGCGGGGGAATGGCAGGAGGAAGATCAGGACTCAGAGGATGAGGAGTTCACCCCTAGGCAGGAAGGAACCCAGAGTGTCTACAAAAAATTAAGCCTGCATTTTCTTGAAAACCTTAAAAAGGCTTGTGCTCATTATGGACCCACTGCGCCCTACACATTGGCTTTATTAGAGAGTCACAGTGCACAATGGCTTACTCCTAATTATTGGAAATTTTTAGCCTGAGCTACCCTCAGTGCCAGAGACTTCCTCTTATGGAATGCAGATTTCAAAGAGCACAGTCGGGAAACTGCTCAAAAAAATTTAACTAAGGCCTCCTCTAAATCCTGGACTTATGTTAAGCTAGTGGGCAATGCACCCTTTGACACTAGCCCTAAACAGGCGCGTTTCCCTGCTGGACTTTTGGCGCAGATTCAGATGGCTGGCTTACATGCTTGGAGATGCCTCCCTCAAAAGGGCTCAGCTACCACTTCCCTGGCAAAAATTTGACAAGGGCCTAACGAGCCTTATAGAGACTTTGTTGCCCAGCTCAACCTAGCCGCGGAAAGGCTGCTTGGACCAAGCAAAAGCAAAAGCGCCTTTGTAAAACATCTTGCCTTTTAAAACACCAACCCGGCATGTCAGGATGTTCTTTGACCACATAAGGATAAAGGAGAACTTTCTGACTTTATTAGACTCTGTGCCGGGGTGGGTGCAGCCCATGCCATGGGTCTCGCCATAGGTGCCGCCTTTACCAAGGCCTTTCACAATCCTGGCTCACGTACTTGCTTTATTTGTAAACAACCTGGCCATTTTGCACATGAGTGTCTGACAGGCAAACAAAGCCTCCTCAAACCGGGGCTAAACCGCCCCCAGCCACCCTTTGCCCTAGATGTGGTAAAGGTTGTCACTGGGCCAATGAGTGTAGATCTAAGACAAATGCCCTTGGACAGCCTATTTCTTCCTGCTTCCAGGGAAACTCCTTTCGGGGCCAGCCCCTGGCCCCGACCTCCCCTGGGACAAACCCAGGGGCAATAAGGTTAGTTCCCTCCCAAACTCCCAACCTACCTCAAAATCCTTCTCCACAATTGCCTCCTTCCAACAAGCAACCCCAGGCAGCGCAGGATTGGACCTCTGTGCCACCACCAATACAATATTAGACTCCATGCAAGGGCCCCAGATAATACCCACTGGAATTATGGGTCCCCCTCCATCTCATACGTGTGCCCTTATTCTTGGAAGAGCCTCTACTACCTTACAAGGTGTTCAGGTTTTCCCTGGCATTATTGATAATGATTTCACTGGAGAAATAAAAATACTGGCCAAGCTATCCAAGGTAATGCCCAACTGATGTGGTAACTCATTCCATCTTTCCAATTTTTGTTGGCTCCATTCAAAAGGCCACGGAGTTACACAATCTTCACCATCTAAATTCCTAGAGCCTTCAATTACTTTGTAAAGTTATCAGGCAACAGGCACGAGAAATAGTAAAAGCATGTCCTTCTTGCACTGTCTCTCTCCCCATTCAACACTTGGGAGTTAACCCCCGAGGATTACTGCCCAATCAGGTTTGGCAAATGGATGTTACTCATTTTCCTGAATTTGGAAAAACCAAATATATACACGTTTCTATAGATACCTTCAGTGGCTTTATTTTTGCATCACCACATTCCAGAGAGGCTACCAAAGATGTCCTTTCTCATCTTGTTTCAGCCTTTTTCGTAATGGATAAACCAATACATATTAAACAGTTTTGTGCTACCTTGCAAATTTGTCATACTACTGGAATTCCATACAACCCTCAGGGCCAAGGCATTGTGGAATGTGCCCACCTTACCTTAAAGACTTGGCTAACCCACCTTAAGGCTTCCGCCCTTGTATTTACCACTCCCAGGGATTGCCTTAACCGTGCATTATTTTCCCTTAATTTTCTTACCCTAGACAGTGAAGGCCATTCAGCCGCAGACAGACACTGGCATCCCTCATCCAATTCTGTTCACCCACCTGTTTTGTGGAACGATCCCCTTACAAATAAATGGAAAGGCCCAGATCCTGTCCTCATCTGGGGATGAGGCTCAGCTTGTGTTTTGGACCAAGAGCAAGCAGCCCCAGGATGGTTACCAGAATGCCTGGTTAAACAGGTTAATGACTTACCTCAACCCAGGGATGGAGGCCCTCCCCCTGAGGACAAATTTTCTTCTTTTTCAGATGCAGCCAACAATCTGTGTGAGGATCCTGCTTAAGGCACTTCTGCTGAACAGGTTTGTACACAGAGGCCTTAGCCCTCCACATTCTAACATCATGGAGTACCTTTTAGGCACCCCCTGCAAATGCAAGGGAGGATCTTGGGCTCAGGCTCCCACTATTTGGACCCAGACTGCTGACTGGTTGACTAAGGTGGCTTACCTCCATGCCGAGGTTGACCATAAACTCTGAGGAGTTCATCAGCCTAAATGGATGTGTGTTAACAAGCCAAAGATTATTCCCACCAGTACAAGTAAAGCTCTCCAAAATTGTTCTGCAACTTGTACGCATACCCAGGCGATGCATGTCTCTTGTTATGAGTCGGCCTCAATTTGTGTTAACAAGCAGGGAAAACAATTTTTTGAAGCCACCCTAACTAAAACTCATGCAGCAGGGGGGACCACTATTCATTATACCCCTGTTCTCTTTGACCGGGGAGGAGAAGGCAAATACACCAAGCTACAGTCAGCTGAATGCCAAGGCACTGTCGGTAAACCCTCCTGCTGGCCCATTAAGGTCCCTACAGGGGTCTCTGATGGTGGAGGACCCACTGATGCTGTCAAGCATCTTCAGATAATCAAACTTTTGAAACCCCAAATCCCTGAGCTCATATATCATCCCTTAATGCTGCCTAAATCCCAGCTCCCAGATTTAGATACCAATACATTAGATATTTTGGAAACTACCTTCTCCTTGCTTAATAATTCCAACCCCACCCTTGCTGGTGATTGATGGCTCTGCATCACAACAGGGGCAATCATGCCTATGGCAGTTCCTATTAATTCTATCATAGACAATGATAATACATGCCAACCTGGATTTCCTTTTAAAGTACAGCCTATAGGCACTTTTATATTATGTCTTTTGGGCGTGATGCAGAATAATACCTATGATATTGATGTTGGAGTTACTTCCTTTGGAAATTGCTCAACAGTACAAAATTATTCCTCACCCACCCCACCTCTTTGTCCCCTCAATGGCACAGTTTTTATGTGTGGAGGAAACTCGGCCTTCCCCAGGCTTCCGGCGAATTGGACCAGCGGCTGTGTTCTTGCCTTATTACTCCCTGATATAACTATTGTCCCAGGAGATGAACCTCTACCCATTCCTAGTTTAGACACCTTAGTCAAAAGACACAGGCGGGCAATACAGGCCTTCCCACTCCTTGCCAGCCTTGGAATAACAGCTGCTGTGGGCACAGGTACAGCTGGCTTAGGCATGGCTATACACTCTTACCGTGGCCTGTCTCAAAAACTTATAAATGATGTACAAACTCTATCAGGAACCATTAAAGATTTACAGGACCAAATAGACTCCCTGGCAGAAGTGGTCCTTCAAAACAGACGAGGCTTAGATTTGCTGACACTAACCAGGGAGGTATTTGCTTGGCCTTAGGGGAACGATGCTGGTTTCATGACAAAAAATCAGGCATAGTATGCACTAAAATTAAGCAGCTTCAAGAAGATCTAGAAAAGAGACGAAGTGAACTATTTAAAAATCCCCTCTGGACTGGGCTTAATGGATTTCTACCCTACCTTCTTCTCCTATTAGACCCATTATTGGGTTTACTTTTAATGGTGTCCATAGGACCATGCATTATAAACAGGCTGGTACAATTTATTAAAGAACAGATTAATATTTTGGCCTCTAAGCCCATACAGGTCCACTATCATCATCTGGAGATGGAAGACCGCGCTGCCAACACTTAAAAGGATGTTCCACCCTTCTCACAGGCTTATTTCTTAAGTTTACATCCCCACAGATCTCTCCTTCTTATATAAAAAGTATAAGTAACAGCTCTGACCAACCATCTTCTGCCCTTGCCATAAGGGTTAAGTTATCCCTCCTCCATGGGCCCCTCCTCTTGGGGGAGGACACACCCATGGAAGTGAGGATGTTAGGCCAAAATAATGGAGGGTGCAGGAAGGACTGCAGGAGGATGGATCCTCGGATCCCCAAACCCAAGACCTCTGAGTGACACGCTCTGGTGCATGGCAGTTGGCATGCTTCCCCCTCAAAGCCATCTCCTCCAAAAACATGCCAAGGCCACAAAATCTCCTAGTGAAGACGCTCACTCGGATCAGGAGATCTTCTAAGGCCTCCTAGAGGAACAGCGCCTCTATCACCCCCTAAAAAACATGGACAATAAGGTATGGTCAGATACTTTATATAAGAAAGGGGGAAATGTCAGGGGCTAGAAGGAAGTTCTCCTTCAAAGAATAGCCTGACACTTACAAAAAACAGCCCCCTGGGAGACATCCTGCAGCCATCTATCTCCCTGAGACATTCTGTGGCCATCTGTCTTCCTGAAATGTCCTGCGGTTATCTCACCCTGTGCAGACATCCAGCAACTGCCGATAAGAAAGCTTCCCCACCCCCAGTATATAAATACCCCTGTGTGAACAATAAAAATTTGCAGCTTGATCAGAACTCCTGTCTTGCTGTCATCCCTTGTGTCTCTTGTCCCTTCATTCCTCCCCGCCTAGGTTCGCCATCCTCATTGATGTGTCCTGCTGGTCAGGACAGCAATTGGTGATGTTGAGAGGCCCTGAGCCCAGGGTTTGAGCAGTTTTATACACTCTTTGGGGAAGGCAAGGACTTCACATACATTATAGCATCTCTTAGCAAATCATCACACACCAAGCAAAAATCATAAAACAACTCTAAAACAGGATTAGCAAATTCACTGGTGGGAACAAGTTGGGTAGGGGTGATTGGTGAGTACAATAGGGGGATTCCTTTGAACTCATTGCTTTAAGCCATGATGGGAGTACTCCTGAACTATATGTTTTCCCAACATGTTATCAATCACCATAAACTACTGGGAGGGTCATCTGGCAACCCAGGTATTTTCCCTGTCTCATGCTGATTGGAGGTTGCTAGGGGGTTGCTATGGGTCCTCACCTAGCCTAACCGAGTCAGGGACACCTGGTGCCTCAGATCTTTCCTGTTATTTGTAGATAAACAACTCAGCAGGGTGGGTATGTGCCTAGGAGTGCTCTCTGGGTTTTTCCAAAAACAAGGGTCATGCCCCCTTCCTTGGACAGGCTTTGATCTGAGTTAGAGGCTGGTATCCCGAAAACAGTGTCACATCAGTTTCTCACTATATCCCCTGTGCCTTTGAAATTTACATTTTCCCCCAAAATCTTCTCCCTAACCTTCTCCTCCCTGAACTTCCTTTCCCTGATCTTCTCCTTCCTGGTTTCTCCTCTCTAATCTCATTTTCTCTGAAACACCTCTTTAAAAACAACCTGTTCCTGCTGATGGGCAGAACCACAGCCTTTGGGACAGGAGTTCCCTGGGTTCCTCCTTTGCTAGCAAAGTAATAAACATTCTTTTTCCTTTTTCTGAAAACTGTGTCCTGGTTATTGGATTGTCACTGGGGAGACCAACCTTTTACTTACCCTTGTATAGTGCCCCTAGGTTCAATCTTCAATACTAAAAATAAATAAATAATCAGGCAAGCAAGCAGGATGAGCATACCTATCTCTCAGTCATTGGCGATTATTTCTTTTATAGTCCCCATGCTTGCCTTCCTGGCTTTAAAGGGTTTTAAACACTTTCCTTACAACCAAAAGCACTCCAAACTGTTGCCATCAGTTTCAGACAACTCAAGTAAACCAACTCTGGTTGTGTCCTTGCTGAGGATGTCTATCAGCCGTGAACTCCTGTGCACTTACCGGTGGAGCTAATGGTGAATGTTTTACATCAAAATGACACCACTCCATGTCAAACTCTGACAAAACAGGGCTGAGGGAGGTGCTAGGAAGAGGGCATCTTGAACTACCCAAGTAGCTGGGATTATAGGGGCAGGTCACCAAATCTGGTACTACACAATATTTTTAATAGGCTAGACTCTTCTGATTTATTTCTTTCCCTGGATTTCACTCCACAGTGGCACACTGTCATGTGTACAAGATACACATGACAATTGAGCCTCATGTCAGAATTAGCATTTTCCATCTCTTATTTCCAAATGCTCTCAAATACTATATGTGGCTTTTAGCGTTGTTTACATTTAAACTGAGTATGGTGGTACCTGTCTATAATACAGCTATTCAAGAGGCTGAGCAGGAGGAACATGAGGTTGAGGCTAGTCTGGAAAACTTAGCAAGATCCTGGCTCAAAATAAAATATGTCTGGGAGCCAAATATGGTGGCATGTGTCTGTAATCCCAGTGGCTTGAGAGGCTATGGCAGAAGGCTAGTGAGTTCAAAGCCAAGCTCAGCAACTTACCATGGCCCTAAGTAGCTTAGTGAGAACCTGCCTCAATAAAAAATAAAAAGAGCTGGGGATGTGGCTCAGTGCTTAAGCACCCCTGAATTCAATGCCCAGTATGAAGAAAGAAGGAGATGAAGAAGGGGGACGAGAAAGGGTGGCAAAAAGATAATAAGGAGGAGGAGGAAGAGAAGAGGGAAAGAACAATAAAGTTAAGGGCAAATGGACAACCCAGACCCAAGGCAGAGTCCACCCATGAGCTGACCATTCCCTTTACTGGGCACAATGAAAAGTGGCTCTAGGACCCCACAGTAGAAAATTGCTTGGGGGAGATGGGACACACTGGAACATGCCTGCCCCCTAGTGGCTGATGTACAGGTGGCTCTGGCTTCAGATTTCATTTTTCTGTGTTTGGTGCTCACTCTGGAGAGCAGACTTGAAAATTAATTCAAAGAAGGGGGAGACTCAACATGGCAGTTGGCGGGGAGGCAGTGCTTTCAGTACCTCCTCAACCACGGGGACAGAGAGATGCATTATAACGTTCAGATTCTACCTGCTGAGAAACTCCTAGCAAAATTCCGCTAAAGTGAGACCTGCTGGGGAATTTTGGGATTATTGGAGGTGACAGTTTTCCCCAGATGGGTGAATCTCTGCCACGAGGCCCAGAGTTCTGGGTCCGCCGGCACTGCCTGGCGACCAGCACAGTAGGGGGTGGTTCAGCAAGGCGGGCGTAGAGACCCTATGAAGAGGTAGGTTGCTAACCAACCCTTCATGAAACAGCGAACCGGAACTGAAATCAACCGAGACTGGGTCAGACTAGAGACAGGCCAGACCCACCCCTCTCATCGGACACTCTGGCAAGGAGCCTGGGGCCCGCCATAGCAGAGAGCTATGACATCACCAGAGTTCAGTGGATGGGATCCCTTCCCAGCGGAATCAGCTTTAGCAGGTGTGTGATTCCCACCCCCACCAGATACTTACAGCTGGGAAACCTCAACAATCTCACCCCAGAGCTCCGTGGGCGTGAGTGTAGTGGCCAAGGGAAGCAGAGGAGACTCCCAACCCCCAACTCCCTCTACTGCCAGCAGCATGGGCATGACTGTAGTGGCCAATGGAAGCAGAGGGGACTCCTGACCCCCAACTCCCACTAACGCCAGCAGCGTGGGCGTGACAGTAGGGGCCAAGGGAAGCAGAGAGGATTCCCAATCCCCAACTCCCCCACCACCAGCAGTGACACACAAGGTCTTAGCCACCAGTTCCCGGGGGCATGCCCACCAAAGGGGTCCGGACAAATTAAACTGTCAGTTCCCAGATCACTGCTCCACAGCCCTGGGGTTTGGATGAATGACAGAGAGAGTGCTCAGTCGTTCAGGAAATAGGTCACGCAGTGGGACTGCAAGTGTAACCAGATCCTTGGAGATCACCTCCAGTGAGAGGGGACATGCTGGCTGGCAGGAGGAAGGGGGGAGGGGCCAGAGAAGAGAAATGGCTCTGGACTAACAGGATTGGAGAGATGCCCAGGAGCTGCCTTACAGGGATTGCTGCAGGCACATAGAGGGCAAAATCTCGGCTTAGAGGGCACAGATCCACCTACTGGAAGAGAAGAAAATAGATCTCTAAGACTTCATTTTTTTCTTTTTCTTCCTTCTTTCTTTTCCCTTTTCAATTTTTATTGTTCTTTCCATTCTCCTCTATTCTACCTATCTTTCTCTCCCTCTTTCTCTTTAAGAACTCCTTCCTTCCCCTTCCCCCTAACTTTCATCCCAAGCATTACGTCATTCATTACGTGTAATTTTTAAATGCAAATAGGTGATTGTTTCGAGGCTGACTATAGGGTTCATAAATACCTAACTATTATCACATACCCTGATCCAATTGCCTGTTAATATCTCCCTTCAGTAGACAATCTTCCAAAGTAGCCAAGACATACTAACCTTCATACCATCATAGCACCTAACCTAAACATAAAGTCCTAAGACCAAAAAACAAATCACTATATGCATACAGAATTCGTAAGCCATTTATGAATCGAATGAATCAGCTTTAAATTACAATAAAGGCCAACATTTCTAGGCATAGTCTCCCACCACAAAGGAGACACCACAGAGATATAAAAAACCAAAACAAATTTATAGTATAAATCAGAAACACAGCAGTTAAACAGAGTTGGAAAGTAACATGAACACCATGAAAAAAACAAGGGAAAAAAGGATTACAAACAATGCAGGACAACTTAAATTTACAGGAGAACCTAGAGGCATCAGAAAAATGGACAGAGAAAGAACTCAAGGCATACCTGACTCAGATAGAATGGAATCTTAAAGAAGTCATTATACAGCAAGTCCAAACAATGAAAGAATACTTTGAAAATGAATTGCATAAGCAGATTAAAATAGCAAAAAATGAACTCTACCAGGAGATAGAGATTTTTTAAAAAAATCAAACAGTAATCCTAGAAATGCAGGAAACCATAAACCAAATAAAAAACTCAAACAAGAATATTACAAATAGACTAGATCAAATAGAATTCAGAACATTAGATAATGAAGACAAAGTTTATCAACTCGAAAAGAATATAGTCAACACAGAAAGGTTGGTAAGAAATCATGAGCAAGGCATCCAAGAGATATGGGATGTCATAAAAAAACAAACAAGAGTCATTGGGATAGAAGAAGGTATAGAGGTCCAAACCAAAGGAATGAACAATCTGTTAAATGAAATAATCTTAGAAAACTTTCCAGATCTGAAAGATGGAGTGGATTGCCAATCCTGGTACAGGACCCCAAACATACAATACCATAATAAACCAACTCCAAGACACATAATTATGAAGATATCCAACATACATAATAAGGAGAGAATATTAAAAGCTATGAGAGAAAGGAGGCAGATTACATTCAGAGGTAAACCAATTAGGTTAATGGCTGATTTTTCATCACAGATGTTGAAAGCGAGAAGATCCTGGAACAACGTATTTTAAAAGCTGAAAAATAATGGATTCAATCCAAGAATACTGTATCCAGCAAAATTAAGCTTCAGGTTTGACAATGAAATTAAAATATTTCATGATAAACAAAAGTTAAAAAAAATCACAGCCAGAAAACCAGCACTGCAAGGCATTTTGAGCAAAACACTACAAGAAGAGGAAATGTAAAACAGCACCCAAAACTAACAATGAGAGGTAACTCAGTAAAGGGGGGAAAATTACCAAAGAGAAAAAACAAGCCAAATTAAAATAAATAAATAAATAAACATGACTGGCAGTACAAACCATATATCAATAGTAACACTAAACGTTAATGGCTTAAACTCACCAATCAAGAGACTTAGGCTAGTAACCTGGATTAAAAAAAAAAAAAAAAAAAAAAAAAAACAGATCCAACAATATGCTGTCTTCAGGAGACTCATATGATAGTAAAAGACATACACAGACTGAAGGTGAAAGGTTGGGAAAAATCATACCACTCATATGGTCCTCGGAAGCAAGCAGGAGTGGCCATACTCATATCAAATAAAATCAACTTCAAACCTAAGTTAATCAAAAGGGATAAAGAAAGACACTAATACTGTTAAAAGGAACCATTCACCAACAAGACATAACAATTATCAATATGTATGCACCAAATAATGGTGCTGCAACTGTCATAAAACAAACTCTCCTCAAGTTCAAGAGTCAAATAGACCGAACACAATAATTATTGGTGACTTCAACACACCACTCTCACCATTGGACTGATCCTCCAGACATAAGTTGAATGAAGAAACTATAGAACTCAATAACACAATCAATAACCTAGACTTAACCAACTTATATAGAATATATCAATCATCATCAAGTGGATGTACATTCTTCTCAGCAGTGCATAGATCCTTCTGAAAGATAGACCATATATTATGCCATAGGGCAACCCTTAGTAAATATAAAGGTGTGGAGATAATACCATGTATC
This sequence comes from Urocitellus parryii, assembly GCF_045843805.1. Lineage (NCBI taxonomy): Eukaryota > Metazoa > Chordata > Mammalia > Rodentia > Sciuridae > Urocitellus > Urocitellus parryii. The sequence continues at coordinate 83,626,157 of NC_135541.1, read as the reverse complement.
TTATCTGATCATAATGGAATGAAACTGGAAATCAATGATAAAAGAAGGAAGGGAAAATCCTGCATCACCTGGAAAATGAAAAAATATGTTACTGAATGATCAATGGGTTACAGAAGACATAAAGGAGGAAATCTAAAACTTCTTAGAGACAAATGAAAATTGTTTCAACATATCAGAATCTATAGGACACAATGAAAGCAGTTTTAAGAGGGAAATTCATTGCCTGGAGTTCATTCCTCAAAAAAAAAAAAAAAAGAAAAAGAAAAAGAAAAAAAAAAAACAAGAAATAAATGAGCTCACACTTCATCTCAAAACCCTAGAAAAGGAAGAGCAAAACAACAGCAAATGTAGTAGAAGGCAAGAAATAATTAAAATCAGAGCGGAAATCAATGAAATTGAAATGAAAGAAACCATTGAAAAAATTGATAAAACTAAAAGTTGGCTCTTTGAAAAAATAAATAAGATTGACAGACCCTTAGCCATGCTAATGAAGAGAAGAAGAGAGAGAACTCAAATTACTAACATACGGGATGAAAAAGGCAATATCACAACAGACACTACAGAAATACAGAAGATAATTAGAAATTATTTTGAAACCCTATATTCCAATAAAATAGAAGATAGTGAAGATATTGATAAATTTCTTAAGTCATATGATTTGCTCAGATTGAGTCAGGAAGATACACACAATTTAAACAGACCAATAACAAAGGAAGAAATAGAAGAAGCCATCAAAAGACTACCAACCAAGAAAAGCTCTGGACCGGATGGGTATACAGCAGAGTTTTACAAAACCTTCAAAGAAGAATGAATACTGATACTTTTCAAGTTATTTCAGGAAATAGAAAAAGAAGGAGCTCTTCCAAATTCATTCTATGAGGACAACATCACCCTGATCCTGAAACCAGACGAAGACACTTCAAAGAAAGAAAACTACAGACCAATATCTCTAATGAACCTAGATGCAAAAATCCTCAATAAAATTCTGGCGAATCAGATACAAAAGCATATCAAAAAAATTGTACACCATGATCAAGTAGGATTCATCCCTGGGATGCAAGGCTGGTTCAATATACAGAAATCAATAAATGTTATTCACCACATCAATAGACTTAAAGAAAAGAACCACATGATCATCTTGGTAGACACAGAAAAGCATTCAACAAAGTACAGCATCCCTTTATGTTCAAAACACTAGAAAAACTAGGGATAAAAGGAACTTACCTCAACATTGTAAAAGCTACCTATGCTGCCTCAGGCTAGCATCATTCTAAATGGAGAAAAACTGAAGGCATTCCCTCTAAAATCTGGAACAAGACAGGGATGCCCTCTCTCACCACTTCTATTCAATTTAGTTCTCAAAATACTAGCCAGAGCGATTAGACAGACAAAAGAAATTAAAGGCATAAAAATAGGAAAAGAAAAACTTAAATTATCACTATTTGTGCCTGACATGATTCTATACCTAAAAGACCCAAAAGGGTCTACAAAGAAACTATTAGAGCTAATAAATGAATTCAGAAAAGTGGCAGGATATAAAATCAACATGAATAAATCAAAGGCATTCCTGTATATCAGCAACAAATCTTCTGAAATGGAAATGAGGACAACCACCCCATTCACAATATCCTCAAAAAAAAAAATACTTGGGAATCAATCTAACAAAATAAGTGAAAGATTTATAAAATGAAAACTACAGAACCCTAAAGAGAGAAATAGAAGAAGATCTTAGAAGATGGAAAGATATACCCTGTTCATGGATAAGCAGGGCTAACATCATCAAAATGGCAATATTACTAAAAGTTCTCTATAGGTTTAATGCAATGGCAATCAAAATCCCAACAGCATTTCTTGTAGAAATAGATAAAGCAATCATGAAATTCATATGGAAAAATAAAAGACCCAGAATAGCAAAAGCAATTCTATGCAGGAAGTGTGAATCAGGTGGTATAGCGATACCAGATTTCAAACTATACTACAGAGCAATAGTAACGAAACAGCATGGTACTGGTACCAAAACAGGTGGGTGGACCAATGGTATAGAATAGAGGACACGGAGACCAACCCATCAAATTACAACCATCTTATATTTGATAAAGGGGCTAAAAGCATGCAATGGAGGAAGGATAGCATCTTCAACAAATGGTACTGGGAAAACTGGAAATCCATATGCAACAAAATGAAACTGAATCCCTTTCTCTTGCCATGCACAAAAGTTAACTCAAAAAGGATCAAATCAGAGACTCTGCATCTGATAGAAGAATAAGTTGGCTCCGATCTACATATTGTGGGGTCGGGCTCCAAATTCCTTAATAGGACACCCATAGCACAAGAGTTAATAACAAGAATCAACAAATGGGATTTACTTAAACTAAAAAGGTTTTTCACTCAGCAAGAGAAAGAATAAGAGAGGTAAATAGGGAGCCTACACCTGGGAACAAATCTTTACTCCTCACACTTCAGATAGAGCCCTAATATTCAGAGTATACAAAGAACTCAAAAAATTAAACAATAGATAACAAATAACCCAATCAACAAATGGGCCAAGGACCTGAACAGACACTTCCCAGAGGAGGACATACAATCAATCAACAAGTACATGAAAAAATGCTCACCATTTCTAGCAATCAGAGAAATGCAAATCAAAACCACCCTGATATACCATCTCACTCCAGTAAGATTGGCAGCCATTTTGAAGTCAAACAACAACAAGTGCTGGCGAGGATGTGGGGAGAAGGGTACACTTGTTCATTGCTGGTGGGACTGCAAATTGGTGTGGCCAATATGGAAAGCAGTATGGAGATTCCTCGGAAAGCCGGGAATGGAACCACCATTTGACCCAGCTATTCCCCTTCTTGGACTATTCCCTAAAGACCTTAAAAGAGTGTACTATAGGGATACTGCTACATTGATGTTCATAGCAGCACAATTCACAATAGCTAGACTGTGGAACCAACCTAGATGCCCATCAATAGATGAATGGATAAAAAAATGTGGCATTTATACACAATGGAGTACTACTCAGCAATAAAAACATGACAAAATCATGGCATTTGCAGGGAAATGGATGGAACTAGAGCAGATTATGATAAGTGAAGCTAGCCAATCCCTAAAAAATAAATGCCAAATGTCATCTTTGATATAAGGAGAGCAACTAAGAACAGAGCAGGAAGGAAGAGCATGAGAAGAAGATTAACATTAAACAGGGATGAGAGGTGGGAGGGAAAGGGAGAGAGAAGGGAAATTGCATGGAAATGGAAGGAGATCCTCATCGTTATACAAAATTACATATAAGAGAAGGTGAAGGGAAAGGGGGGGGAAACCAAGGCAGAAAAATGAAGTACAGTAGATGGGGTAGAGATAGAAGATGGGAGGGGAGAGGAGGGAAGGGGGGATAGTAGAGGATAGGAAAGATAGCAGAATACAACAGACAATAGTATGGCAATATGTAAAAACGTGGATGTGTAATCGATGTGATTCTGCATTCTGTATACGGGGGAAATGGGAGTTCATAACCCACTTGAATCAAATGTATCAAATATGTCAATAGCTATGTAATGTTTTGAACAACTAATAAAAAAAGAAAATTAATTCAAAACTAGATCTCCCCCACCCCAGAAAGTGATTTTCTGTTTGTTTATTTTTATTATTAGACACAGTGGGTGGGGGAAGAAGCACTGTTGGTGCACCTAGGTAGTGTCCTGATGCTTGGAGAGCTTGAACTTGAATGCAATTTGATGTTGGCCTTCGAGTCTTTTAGGGCTCACTTGAGGTCTCTGTCAGCTAGATATGAAGGTGCTGGCCCCAAGGCCTTGGTTTCTGCACCTGAGATATGGGGCATCTTGGAGGTCGCTGGGTAGATGAAACTGGAAACTGGATCCTAGTTGTGGTGAATCTAGCTTTCCTGCTAGGTTTTGCTTTTCCTGGGCTAGAGATCCTGTGACTCCTGCTGTAGGCAGAGCCTGGCCTCATGTCATCTCTGAGAATCAAGGGCCTCAACTCCCCATCTGCCTGCATGGCCAGTTTTGCTACCCTTGTCAGTACAGAAATATCCCTGACCCAAGAGAAGCTTTACTCCTCTGTAGAGTGCAAATCATCAGCCTCCAGTCAAGTTGCCCAGGGTGCCAAGCTTCCCAAGGTCACTCAAGGGCAAGCCAGTCTTTCCCACCTGGTGCTACTGAGTCCTCTGATAGTGTCCCTATTTCTTGTTAATTCACTCTGGGGAACTTGGTCCTCTCAGCCTTCTGGAAATGAAAATGACCTCAGGCCATGTTGCAACATTATGCAAGCCTGCCAACTGGCTCTTGGCAAGCCCTTCCCTGGGGGCACCTCTCCAGGCCCACCTCCCTGCTCTCCCTAGTTCAAGGTGATGAGTTGCCATTACCCCACCTAAAACCAGTCTTGTCAGAGGACCTTAGCATGCAGAGTCCAGTCTCTATAATCCACTGAGGTGGAAGCTGCAAACTCTTAGAGAAGTTAGGGAGAAGTGGACATGGGTCAAAGGCATGTGTCCCAGTCATGGTTTGGATATGAGGGAGGTGTCCTTTAAAAGCTGCTGTATTAAGAAGGGTTACTCAGCCTTTATGTGGGAAGGACTGTGTCACTGAGAAAGCCCAGGTCACTGAGAAAGCCCAGAGGCCCCGTTAAGTCACCAACCCCCAGGGCAAATTCAGTGTTAGGGCAGACTGGGAAACTGAGCAAGACCTTGTCCGAAGCTCAAGATGTGGTTCAGTGGTATTGAGCTTGCCAAGAATGTGAGGCCCTGGGTTCAATTCCCTGTACCACACATACACACATAAAACCATATATATATGTGGACATGTACAGATATAAAACTAGATATAGCTATAGCTTAGGGCTGTGCTGAGGGTGGTAGCTCAGTTATATAGGAGGTTACTGAGCCCACATATAGCCTTGGGTTAGATCCCCATTGGACCACAAAAATGAAAATCAGAACTTTTTGTTGCTGAACTTAGAGGAAGTTTCTTTGGGGTTCCTGGTTTCAGAGGTTCCTTCCATGGACAGCCAGCTCCATTGCTCAAGAGGCAGAAGAACATGACCAAACAGAGCCTCAGAAAAGCTGATCAGTACAGGGCAGCCTGAAATGGTGGGCACGGTGCCAAGAAACTTTAACAGGGCTTCACAGGATGCATTCACTATATCCCTTGTGGCTTTGAAACTTATATGTTTCTCCCCCCACCCCTGCATCTTCTTTTCTCTAATCTTCTCTTTCATAATCTCCCTGATGTCCTTCTTGATCTCTCCTTCCTAATCCCATTTTATTGAATCACATCTATAAAGGCCCCCTGTTCCTGAGGATAGGCAGAAGCATAGGCTTTGGGACACTAGTCCCTGTGTTTCTTTGCTAGCAAAACAATAAACCTTTTTCCTTTTTCTCAATATCTTGTCATTGCTATTAGATCGGCATGGAGGATGGGGACCAAGCCTTTGGTGGCAAAAATATAAACCCAATGACACACCCACAGGGCCCTATTTCCTCCAGCCACACCTCACCTGCCTAGAGTTTATCACCCAGTATGTAGTCCTATCAAATCTATTAAATAGATGAATGTACTGATTATGGATCTTATAACCCAATCCTCTCACCCCTTGCACCCCTTGAACCTTTGGAAGAATACATTCTATCCAAATTGTGTCACCAAAATCCAGTAATAAAACACTGATATAAAAATGTATACATCACATACATGCACACATATTCCTTTTTTTTACGGTGATGGGGTTTGAACCCAGGTCCTCGTACTAGGCAAGTCTTCTAACACTGAGCACACCCTCACCCTGTTTTAAGCTCTAAATATAAAATAATTTGTAAAATCACAATACCACAAATTCCATGAACTGTAATTAAAAGGAATATAGACTACATATGCAAATTGTCAAAACAATTCAAAATCAAATAGATAGCTCTCACTTAAAATTTTTGGACTGGGCCAGGTGCAGTGACACATGCCTGTAATCCTAGCAGCTTGAGAGGCTAAGACAGGAGGATCTTGAAAGCCAGCCTCAACAATGGTGAGGCACTAAGCAACTCAGTGTGACCCTGTCTAAGCAACTTAGTGAGACCCTGTCTCTAAAAAAAATACAGGGCTGGAGACGTGGCTCAAATGGTTGAGTGCCCCTGAGTTCAATCCCTGGTGCCCAAAAAATAAAAAAAAAAATTTTGGTCCAGTGGTGCATGCTGGTAATCCTAGAAATTTAGGAGGCTGAGGCAGGAGCATCAAAAGTTTAAGGCCAGCCTTAGAAATTTAGGGAGATTCTAGGCAACTTACTGAGGCCCTGTGTCAAAAAAAAAAAAGTAAAAGTTGCTGGAGATATAGCTCATTTGTTAAGCAGCCCTGAGTTCAATCCCCAGTCCAAAAAAAAGTCAAGTTGCAGGTCAGCCACAGAACCTTAGCAAGAAGTTGACCAACTTAGACCCTGATTCAAAATAAAAAACAGGTCTGTGGAGATGAGGCTCAGTGGTAAAGCATCCTTGGGTTCAATCCCTAAAGAAGCAGCAGCAGCAGCAGTGGGGGCAACCTGAGCTGCAGTCACCAGGGCAGACTGGCTGTGGGTAGACAGGGTGGCACATCCTTAGGGAGGGCTGTCACTTACCTATCTGCACATCTGGATGGAATGGTATGGCTCTCCAAGTGTCAACAGATCCAGGCAGTGACTCTTGGTCCAGGATTCTCTGGAACCTTCTCTTGCTGGTCTGAAGCTTTTATTCCTCCTCTCCAAACCCCTCCCTTCTAATTGAAAGCTCATATCTGACTAGATTATTCAATCTCATCCAATTAATCCTGGTTGGATTTTCAGTTTATTGATTGGTTTTAGCAGATCTCCAGGCAGGAAGAGGAAGGGATTCTGGGTGGGGTGGAGATCCTCTCATGGATTTCTTTCACAGAGTTTCATTCATAGGGTCACCCTCAGTTCTGAGCATGAGACATCAATGGACTTAATCTGATATTGGACAGAGAGAAATACCTGAAAGCTCATTGTTCAGGGTTACGTGGCCACACTAATATTGTGAACTTGTTCTAGAGTTACAACCTCTTATGTGTGATGGCTCACTTGTTTAATCCCATCTACTATGCCAGAAGCCCCAGAGGCTGAAGGAGGTCAATCCCTAAAGCAAGGAGCTCCAGGCTAGCCTGGTCAGCACGGTGAGAACCCATCTCAAAAACAAAAACAAAAATGCTTTATGAAGCCCGATGTGGCAGCACACACCTCTAATCCCAGTAGCAACAGAGGCTGAGGCAGGAGGATTGCAAGTTCAAGGCTGACCTCAGAAATTTAGCAAGGCCCTGAGTAACTCAACAAGAATTGAGTTAAAATAAAATAAAATACAAAATAAAATACAAAATAAAATACAAAAAGTGGCTCAGTAGAAAAGAAATTGGAAAGGAGTTGCTAGAGACACAACAGAGACTCCTAAAACCTCTTGCTACACTTGAGGACAGGGAGGGAGAAGCAGTCTTTTGCTCCCTTACAAGGCATAGGATGTTTCAGGGTGATCAGCTCAGCAAACTGGCTTGAGAATATTTTCACCAAATATGAGTTGGTACTTGAGACCAGAGAGCAGCTTTGACTACCAGCCCTAGGAAGGCCAGTTTTCCATGTCTGAAGCCACTGAGGGTGGAACATGTGGTTACCTCTCAGAATGTTGGGGAGCAAAAAATGTAGGTGAAAGTGTGGGTCTCTCTCATCATGGTAGCCACCACCTGGAGCCTTTCACTGTCAGGGTTCTTCCGACAGGGGCATTTCCCAGGAAATGCTGAGCCCCACACAGTGCCAGGGTCCTTTATCCTAGAAAAGCAAAGTATAAGGAACAATGATATTTTAAAGAGTGTTAGATAATAGTGAGGCATGGTGGTACAGGTCTGTAGTCTGAGAAACTGGGGAGGCTGAAGCAGGAGGATTGCAAGTTTGAGCCTGCCTCAGCACTTTAATTTAGTAAGACCATCAGCAGCATATCAAGACCCTGTTTAAAAATAAAAAGGACTGGGGAAGCCAGGCACAGTGGTGCATGCCTATGATTTCAGCTGCTCTGGAGGCTAGGACAGGAGTATCTTGAGTTCAAACCAGCCTTAGCAATGGTGAGGCACATAGCAATCAGTGTGACCATATCTGTAAATAAGATACAAAAATAATGCTGGGGATGTGGCTCAGTGGTTGAATGTCCCTGAGTTCAATCCATGGTACCCCCTCCCCCAATAAAAAAGGACTGGGGATAAAGTTCAGTGGTCAAGAGCCCCTGGTTTAAATTCTTGGTATAAATAAAAGCATGTCAGATAAGAGTTATATGAGGTGGCTATTTTGGACTATTTTACGCTCTAGGCTCTAACAGACTAGACTGAAAATCAAAATGCAGTAACCCATATTAACTCTCAAACAGAAATTAAGTTGATATATAACCTTTGTAAAAATCAGGAGAGAAAGAAGACAAAACCTGAATTCCCAAACAGGCCTGTGTCAATGGCACGACAAGTTTGAATCCTTATGTCTTTTTGTGCAATCAAAAATTCAACAACAGGAACCAGGCATAGTGGCACAAACGTGTAATCCCAGCGGCTAAGGAGGCTGAGGCAAGAGGATAGAGAGTACAAAACCAGCATCAGCCATTTAGAGAGGCCCTAAGCAATTCAGTGAGACCCTGTTTTAAAAATAAAAAAAAAATCATAAGGGCTGGGGATGTGGTTCAGTGATTACGTGCCCCTGAGTTCAATTCCCAGTACAAAAGAAAAAAAATCAATAACAGGGATAGAAAATAAGCTCAGTGGAACAGTGTTTGCCTAGCACATGTGAAACCTTGGGTTCAATCCCTGGTACCAAAAAAAAAAAAATTGCTAGCAAAAATACTATCTTTTTTTTTTAATGTATCCTGGGGATTGAACCCAGGGGTGCCTTACCAATGAGCCATGTTCCCAGTTCTTTTTATTTTTTATTTTGACACATGGTCTCAGAACGTTGCTTAGGGTCTTGCTAAATTGCTGGGGCTGGCCTTGAACCTATGATCCTCCTACCTCAGTCCCCTAAGAAGCTGGGATTATAGGTGTGTGATACCATGCCCGGCTTTGTCTCATAAGTTTTGACAAAAATCATGAAGTGTTTTGTGCTGTGGGTATAGCTCAGTGGTAGAGCATGTGCTTTGCAAGTGTGGTGTCCTGATTTTGATCCCCAGTACCTCCCCGAAAGCCACATAACTTTATGATTTATTCTGTGATAGAATTCTGTGGATTGTGAGGGCTACTCTTAAAAACTGATGACCACTCTTGTGTTGCCCAAACTTGGAGAGCAGCAGCCCTCTGGTCCTCCACACTCATTTTGGAAACAGAGCTTCCTGGGAACATTTAGTCTCCTGCCCCATTAATATACAGATTTTTTTCTTCCTTCCTTTCTTCCTTCCTTCCTTCCTTTCTTCAATCATTCCTTCCTTCCTTCCTTCCTTTCTTTCATTCATTCTTTTTTCTTGTTTGTTTGTTTGTTTTTATTTTTGGTACTGGGGGTTTAATCCACCTATTGCAGGGCAGAAACTGAAGAATATGGATAAATAAATCTGTGTGTGTGTGTGTGTGTGTGTGTGTGTGTGTGTGTTTTATTAGAGTTTAATTCAGAGATGCTCTACCACTGAGCTACATTCATAGCCCTTTTTATTTTTTATTTTGAGACAGAGTCTCACTTGCCCAGGCTGGCCTCAAACCTGCCATCCTCCTGCTTCAGCCTCCCAAGTCATGAGGATTATAAGTATGTGCAACTGTGCCTGACCAACAAACTACTCTTTTTACCATGTCTACCTCACTCAGAAATATTTAATGTTTATTTTAACTAGATTAACTTGTTTCACCCTATCAGATGGAAGAAAACTAAGTCCAGTATTTAAATTATGTTTCACTTGATTCTAGATGTAAAGATATTTAAAATTTAAAAGAATTTCTGAAAACTCAGTGTGTTTAGAATCACAAAAAAATGGAGTATATGTGTATGGACACATTTAAATAATTCAATTATTATTAAGTTTAATTTGTTTTGAGATAGGGGCCTCACAATGTTGCTTAGGCTGGCAGTGTTCTTGGAATCCTTCTGCTTAGCCATGGAGGAGCAGTTGGAATTATAGGACTGGGCTACCATGCCTGACTTCAGTTTAATGTTATACCCCTTTCCTTCCTTCCTTCCTTCCTTCCTTCCTTCCTTCCTTCCTTCCTTCCTTCCTTCCTTCCTGCTGTGTCCGGCTAACTGGAACCGAGTCCGGCGAGGGACGATGAGGTTAAGAAATACACAGGACACCAAGGTTCTTTATCCAGGAGTCTCTCTTTATTACTAACATCCTCCCCTTATATCCCCCAAGCAGCAGGAGTGGAAAATTACTCAGAAAAGGGAGGGAGAGGGGAGAAATTCGGCTACGACATCTGCCATTGTTAGACACTGAAACTTCTCTTATCAGGGAGTCCACCAGAGCAGAAAAAGGTCAAGACGTTCCTGGCGTTCCTGTGGAACATATATGTCTCAGGCAGACAAGCAGGAAAACCGCAAGCCTGCTTTCATGGCCTAGTGAGCTGGCCACTTTGACATGCATTACAAAGAACTGGGCACTGGGCCTCAGGAGCCTGGGAAAGGCCTGCTACCTGGGGGCTGGGCCTCAGGGGCCTGGGAAAGGCCTGCTACCAGCAAGTCCCCCTCTTTTGTTTTTTGCATGTCAAAGGGAATCAAGTAGCCCCTGTCTTAGGTCGTCCACTGCCCCTGCACTGCTTACCCGTCTCTGGGGAGGCCCCATTCCCCTGGCTTAGGTTGCAATGCAAGCGTGGAAGTTGCCCGTCACTGGGTACTACAAGATCAGCTCGGGGTGTTATGGCCAGCAAGACATTGTTATGGTGAACGTTCAACCGCCTCCATGTACAGGACTCATGACCATCACTGTCAAATGGCAGATGTAGTTGGACCGTAAGATTAGGCAGCAAAGATTCTAGCACAGAAGGGCAGGGAGGAGAGGTATGCACAGAGGAAAGATATGGCAGAAATTCTTCTTTTAAGGAGGGTATTTATCTTCGGATCTGCCTGAAATATATCTCAGGAGGGCGATCATCCATCCTCAAGCGCTGATAATGAACCTGTATTGATTGGCTTAGAAACTAAGATATTAATTTGATCTTTAATGAATTGTACTATCCTATTTACAATGCAGGGTCCTATGGCTATCAATAAAAGGAGGCCCAATAATGGTCCCAATAAAGGAAGGAGATAAGGCAAAAATCCATTAAGTCCAGTCCAGAGAGGGTTTTCGAATAATTCCCTCCTTCTCTTTTCTATGTCTTCTTGGAGCTGTTTAATTTTTGTGCGAACTATACCAGATTTGTTAACATAAAAACAGCACCTCTCCCCAAGGGCCAAACAAATGCCCCCTTGGTTAGCAGTCAGCAAATCTAAGCCCCGCCTGTTTTGGAGAACTACCTCTGCTAGGGAATCTATTTGGTCCTGTAAGTCCTTAATGGTTCCCGACAGGGCTTGTACATCATCTATAAGTTGTTGAGATAGACGGCGGTAGGAGTGTATAGCCATGCCCAATCCTGCCGTGCCTGTGCCCACAGCAGCGGCTATCCCAAGGCCAACAAGGAGTGGCAGGGCCTGGATAGCTCTCTTATGTCTTATAACTAGGGTGTCTAGGCTAGGAATGGGTAAGGGTTCATCTCCTGAAATAATTGTTATATCAGGAAGCAATAAAGCTAGAACACAACCACCAGTCCAATTTACTGGAAGCCTGGGAAAAGCTAAGTTTCCTCCGCACATAAAAACTGTGCCATTAGGGGGACAGATGGATGGAGTAGGTGAAGAATAATTCTTTACCGTTGTGCAGTTTCCAAAGGAGGAGACTCCAACATCAACATCATAAGCATTATTTTGCATCATGCCTAGCCTAGGAGGCATGACGTAAAACTACCCAGAGGCTGTACCTTAAAAGGTAGTCCAGACTGACATGTGTTATCATCATTTATGGTATAATTAATGGAGACCGCCACTGGCATAACTGCCCCCGTCGTCATACAGAGCCAGCAATCACCAGCAAGGGTAGGATTAGAACTGTTAAGCAAAGAAAAGGTGGTTTCTAGGATATCTAATGTATTGGCATCCAAATCAGGAAGCTGGGATTTTGGCAATACCAAGGGATGATATGTAAGCTTAGGGATCTCCGGCTTTAAAAGCTTAATCACCTGAAGATGTTTAATAGCATCAGTGGGTCCTCCTCCATCAGAGACTCCGACAGGGGCCTGCATGGGCCAACAGGAGGGTTTGCCCACGGTGCCCTCACATCCCGCCTCCAGTAATTTAGTTTCAATGCCTTCTCCTCCCCAGTCACCGAGAAAAGGAGTAAAATGATAAGTGACCCCCCCTTCTCCATGGGTTTTAGTCAGGGTGGCCTCAAAATACTGTTTTCCTTGATTATTAACACAAATTGAGGCTGATTCATAACAGGCGATGTGCACCGCCGAGGTATAATGACAAGTGGCGGAACAGTTTCCAAGAGTCTCAGTCGAACTAGGGACAACAAGTTTTGGCTTATTAACACATACCCATTTTGGCTGATTAAATCCTCCGATGTTTTGATTGAGTTCAGCCGCCATATAGGCCACTTTAGCCCCACAGTCAACGCTTTGGGTAAAACCAGAGGGGGCCAAGTGCCGTGGCCCTCCCTTGCACTCACAAGGGGCTCCAAAAAGATACTCATGAATATTCCCAGATGGGGGGTCAAGTCCTCCTTCAACAAACCTGTCCAGAAGGAATGTCACAAGCAGGGTCCAGCTCATGAGGTGTGTCTTGGCGTTCACTTGAAGGGGTGGGAGCATCAGCGGCAGGATCAGCCATCTTGGGAACTTCATTTTGTCTTGAATTTTCATCCACCGGTCTGGTGCAGCGCTCCGGGACCCAAATGGGCTTCTCAGTCCCTGGGGGAAAAACACATACAGCTCCCCTCACTCTAGCTAAGAGTGGAGCAGGAGGTTGCCACTTCCCTGTAGCCAGATCCTTCCATCTTATCTGTGCCTTTTGTATGGTGGGAGAGGAAAAGTGACGTTGCGCCGCTGTACGGCCATCGGCGTCAGTGAGCAAAAAATTTAAAATGAATAGGGTTATATTTAATAGTGCATGTGGTCCCTGGCAACTCTGGTATATCTCCCCCTCTTTTGTTTTTTGCAAATAGGTTTTAAGATGTTGATTGGCCCGTTCAACAATGGCCTGTCCTTGGGGATTATATGGGAGTCCTGTTTTGTGTATAATATCCCACTGTGAGCAAAATTTTTAAAATGTTTGACTGACATAAGCTGGGCCATTATCTGTTTTTATGCATCGAGGAGTTCCCATAAAGGAAAAGGTTTTTACATAGTGTTGTATCACATCTTTAGCCTTTTCTCCTGAATGTAGAGTAGCAGAGATAAAACTAGAAAATGTGTCTATACTGACATGTACAAAGGACAACTTTCCAAAACTAGGGATATGAGTTACATCAGTTTGCCAGATGTCATTTGGCTGAAGGCCCCTTGGGTTAACTCCCAGAGAAGGGGAATGGATAAAAGGTGCACAAGTAGGACATAGGGAGACAATTTTTAAAGCTTGATCCCGGGAACATCCTGAGCGGAAACGTAAAGTTTGTGCGTTTAGGTGGAATTTATTATGAAGTTGTAGGGCCTTATCATACTCAGTTATTGTATATACAAGGTTAGTGGCATGTGTGGCAGCGTCTGCCATGGCGTTGCCTGCAGCCAGAGGACCTGGAAGCCCAGAATGACTTCTAATGTGACCTATGAAAAGAGGATCTGTCCTAGCCCATATAAGAAGCTGCACTGTCTGTAGTTGTTCCATAATGGTGGATCGTTTTCCAATATAAGGTGCTGTCTCAATCTCGGAGGCAAGCCTGGCGATATAGAGACTGTCTGTGAAAATATTAAGGGGCACCGAACTATATGTCCTTAAGGCCAATATTAAGGCCTCAACCTCCACCTTTTGGGCCGAGCGATCTGTCACTCTCTTGCGGATGACCCGGTTCCCATCTGAAACGACAGCAAACCCATCTTTAGCTCCGTCGGTGAAGACGGTTTGTGCCCCTGGGAGAGGATTCTTTTTCAGGATCTTGGGGAAAATTATTGTACATGTCTTTAGACTTTCAAGGAGTCTGCTTTTAGGGTAATGATTGTCAACCTGTCCCATGAAACTACAGAAGAAGAGACACCAGAGATCATGTTCCTGTCTTAATTTAGAAAGAATGTCTTGATTATATGGTAATATGAGAATATCAAAGGTCTTTCCAAACAAGGCATCCCCCAGATATTTTGCTTTCCAAACTAGTTGTATTACCAGGTCATGGAAGGGTACCAGGACCCGAGAGGGGGATGCAGGTAAGTGAACCCAATAAATAGGACCAGTCTGCCAAAAGACCCCCGTCGGAGTGAGTTTTGACGGAAGAACGATGAATAACAAAGACTGGGAATAGTCCACCTGCATCACCTGCATCTCTTGTATGGCTGTCTCTATCAATTTAAGCGCTTTTAGGGCTTCTGGAGTAGGCTTTCGCGGGGAGGTGGGTGAGGGGTCTCCTTTTAAAAGATCATACAGGGGTTTAAGTTCCCCAGTAGGGACATGGAGAGAAGGCCGTAGCCACTGAATTTCCCCCAGAAATGTCTGCCACTGGTGCAGGGTTCTAAGCTGATTTACCTGGAATTGAGGCCTCTGGGGAGTGATCCCTATCTTGTTAATAGTGTATCCTAGGTAGTTATAAGGGAATTGAATTTGTATCTTCTCTGGGGCTATAATCAGTCCGGCTCCCTTTAATAGGGACTGGAGGACTTCATAAGACCGGAAAAGTTCCTTCCTATCAGGGCCTGCCAACAGTATATCATCCATATAATGGACGAGGTAAAAGTTTGAGAATTGTTGCCTAAAGGGTTGCAAAATTTTTGCTATAAAATATTGACACATAGTAGGACTATTAGCCATTCCCTGAGGTAAGACTGTCCATTCAAATCGCTGGTAGGGTTCCCTAAAGTTTGTTGATGGTAAAGAAAAAGCAAAACGTTTACGATCCTGGGGTGCCAGGGGAATAGAAAAGAAGCAATCTTTTAGGTCCAAAATAATGAGATGCCAATCTTTAGGGATAGCCGTGGGGAAGGGTAGTCCTGGCTGCAAAGATCCCATGGGCTGCATTGTGTTGTTAATAGCCCGCAGATCCTGGAGGAGTCTCCATTTCCCAGATTCCTTTTTTATGACAAAAATGGGAGTGTTCCAGGGAGAAGTGGAAGGCACCACATGTCCCATCCTAAGCTGTTCTTGAACTAGAAGGGTTGCAGCCTGTAACTTGTCCTTGGTTAGGGGCCACTGTTCTATCCACACAGGGTCATCTGATAGCCAAGTGATAGATAGAGGACATGGCCGCACTTCAGTGGCCCCTAGGAAAAATTTCCTAGCCCCTTTCGGTCCCCACCCTTTTGGGTGACTTTCTCCGTGGGATCCACAGGTGTGACCCTTCCCTCATGATTTTTCCCCAGTCCTTTTCCGGGAAGCCATCCCATATCTAACATCATATCATTAACAAATCTATTACTCCCTTTTAGGGTTTGAGTGGTAAGAATAGCTCCCATTTGTTGAAGCAGGTCCCTTCCCCAAAGGTTTGTGGGGAGTCCGGCCACCACGTAAGGCTGAAAGTAACCACTGCGTCCTTCCTCATCTCTCCATTTTAGAAAAGAGGTGCTTTTTTCTGGTCTAGTTTGCCCGATCCCCTGTAAGACAGCTGAGGGATCTTGGAGAGGCCAAGCAGATGGCCATTGTCTTTTAGAGACAACAGAGACATCAGCTCCTGTATCTAATATTCCTTTAAAGATTTTATCTTGTATCCTAATGGTTAATTGTGGCCGGGAGTCTAAATGCGCTATCCAAAAGGCCTGAGGGCTGCCGGTGGAGCTGAAGCTGCCAGCACCCCGAGTTATCTGTAAGGCTCGATTGGGCAATGGTGCTACTGGCAACAATAATAGTTGTGCTATTCTCTCCCCGGGGGGAATGATAACAATCCCCTGAGTTGCCTCAGCAACAATCTTTAACTCCCCATGATAATCACTATCAACTACACCTGTGAGTATCCTAAGTCCTTTATGGAAAGCACTACCTCTTCCAAGGATCAATCCTACAGTTCCTTCTGGCAAGGGGCCAAAAGTCCCGGTTGGCAGGGTCTGGGGGCCCATCTGTGGAGTTAGTACCACTCGGGAGGTGGAACTGAGGTCCAATCCTGCACTTCCGGGTGTCCCTCGGGGGAGCTCCCGGACAGAAAGGGATTGGTCTGAGGAAGGTGACGAAGTCGCCCACTCCCCGGAGCCCCATTCCGTCCCTGGATTGCCCCGTACACTCTGGCTTCCGGGGCCCAGGGAGGGCCCCTGTTCCCGTTTCCCGGCTGCAAGGGGTGTCCCTGAGCATCAAACTTAGAACGACACTCACTGCTCCAATGATTTCCCTTACCGCACCTGGGACAGGGGCCAGGGGTGCCTTCTCGGCCCCGTCTATTCCCTTCGGGACAACTCCGCTTAATATGTCCCTCCTTTTTACATCGGAAGCAACCTTTGGGTCGGGCCCTTTTACCATCAGACCCTGACAATCCTGTTTTAAGGGCAGCAGCCAGGACCTGTCCAGTAATATGAGCTCCATCAATATCTTTGCAAGCTCGGATCATGTCATCAACACTCCTTGCCCTAGAAGACTTAATAGCAGTTTGGCAATAGGAATTTGCATTTTCATAAGCCAATTGTTTAATAACTGGCATGGCCTGTTCCAAGTTAGGGAATATTTTTCCTGCCACCTGCATTAATCAGGCAATGAAGTCAGAGTAAGATTCAGAGGGTCCTTGAGTAATTTTTGAAATTTTTGTCTCAGAATTAGAAAGGGGCAATGCCTTCCAGGCGTGGATTGCTGCTGTTGCAATCTGGGCGTATACCCCGGGGTCATAGTTAATTTGTTGATTCAGAGAGGCATACTGTCCGGACCCAGTCAACATCTCCAGATTACCCTGTGGGAACCCAGCATCTTGATTGATATGAGCCAATTCTCGGCACCTTTCCTGATTTTCACTTTTCCAAAGCAAGAAATCTCCTCCCGATAACACCGCCCTGCAAAGCTGTTGCCAGTCACCAGGAGTTAACTGGTTGGCAGAAAAGGCCCCCAAAAGTGTCAAAGTGAAAGGGGCGTGAGGTCCGTAGTTAGTGACAGCCTCCTTCAATTGCTTAATGTCTTTAAAAGCTAAGGGAACATGCGTCCTGACCGGTGGCCCATCCTCATCACGGGTTTCTGCCACGGGAAAAGCCAGGGCATGTTTGGCGCGCTACTGGACCCCTCCCTGTCTTCGGGGATTGTCTGGATCCCAATTAGGATTATAAGGAGGGGGAGCGGTGGCAGCCCGAGAGGCAGCTCCTGGGGTATTGGAATCTTTCCAATTTGATCTACTTAAGCGACCCTCCAATTCCTCTATCTCCCTCTCTAGTTCTCCCTCCTCTTCGGAAAGAGAACTAGAGTCTCCCTCCTCCCCCTCTGGGGCGGACACTCGGAGGCGCCTTTTAGTCCTTTTCTTCGAGCCCTGGTCAGAATTCTCGTCCTTTAAGGACGCAGCCACTTGTTCTTCCTGTACCTCATTAAGGGCTTGTTCACACTCAGCAAGTTGTTCTTTGATCTTGACTTTATCTGTCAATAGAGCATCTTTTACCAATCTCCATAGGGAGAAGGTAGCAATGGGTATACTGTCTGGACCACTGTCTCTCAAAATTTTTTGGAGGTCCTGTTTTACCAGGTCCCAATCAGTATTATTAAGAAGAAATCCCCCTGTCAGAAACCAAGGACAAGCCTGGGCTATAGTTTCAACAAATTCAGTTGCAGTTTTGGTTTTTATTCCTGTTCCTTGCTTGCTTAACAGCTCTTTAACCTTGTTGGCCAGACGAAGCTTTGCTGTTGAGTTACCCATGGTGCGCACCCCCCTTTTTCTTATATACTTATTAACCAATCCTCCCCCTTATCCTAGAAGGTGAGCCTCATTCGCTTACCCCTCTTTCCGAATCGGTGGGACCTCCACTCTGCCGCGTCCGGCTAACTGGAACCGAGTCCGGCGAGGGACGATGAGGTTAAGAAATACACAGGACACCAAGGTTCTTCATCCAGGAGTCTCTCTTTATTACTAACATCCTCCCCTTATATCCCCCAAGCAGCAGGAGTGGAAAATTACTCAGAAAAGGGAGGGAGAGGGGAGAAATTCGGCTACGACATCTGCCATTGTTAGACACTGAAACTTCTCTTATCAGGGAGTCCACCAGAGCAGAAAAAGGTCAAGACGTTCCTGGCGTTCCTGTGGAACACATATGTCTCAGGCAGACAAGCAGGAAAACCGCAAGCCTGCTTTCATGGCCTAGTGAGCTGGCCACTTTGACATGCATTACAAAGAACTGGGCACTGGGCCTCAGGAGCCTGGGAAAGGCCTGCTACCTGGGGGCTGGGCCTCAGGGGCCTGGGAAAGGCCTGCTACCAGCACTTCCTGCCTTCCTGCCTTCCTGCCTTCTTTCCTTTCATTCTTTTTTGTTGTTTGTTTGTTTTGTTTTTATTTTTGGTACTGGGAATTGAATCCATAGGTGAGATACATCCCCAGCCTTTGTTTTTTTTTTTTTTTTTTTTTTTTTTTTTTTTTTTTGAGACAGGGTTTTCCTAAATTGCTGACTTTAAATTTGCAATTCTCCTGCCCCAGTCTCCCAATTTTCTGGGATTAAAGATGTGCACCACTGCATCTGTCTCTATTTGAAATATGGGAAGGACACAAAGTTGCCACATTAATTATATAATTGTAAAGAGCGCAACAGGGGTTCACTTGATGTTTTGACTATATATGGCCCATGGGGCTTTGAAACACATATATATATATAATTTTCTTTTTCCCTAAACTTCTCCCTGATCTTCTTCTTCCTGATCTCTCCTCCTTATTCTCCTTTTCTCTGAATCACCTCTATCCCCTACCCCTTTCCTGTGAATAGGTGAAATCACAGCAATACACCTTTTTTTCTTTTTTCTCAAGACCTTGTCTTGTTATTAGATTGGTGTCCAGGACGAGGACTGTGACAGGGGGATATCAAGTTTTAGGCCAGCCTGGGCAATGTAGGGAGACCCTGTCTCACAACAACAAAATTGTTTTTAAAGCTTTGTGATAGAGAGCTCAATGGTGGAGCACTCCTCGATAGGATCTTCAGCACTGCAACTAAATAAACAGAAAATAATAAAACAAAATTAGAAAACCTCCATTGCTTTAAGAAAAGCAGAAGTATGAAAACCCTTACACCTTTAATTCCCTTTAACTACAGGAAAAAGAGGTGTCTAGGGTATGGGAGTATGAGACTTCATCTTTTAATCCCTAAAAAAGTAACTTGAAGTAGTCTGGGGTTAACCAATCCATGATTTTTCTCTTGCTCCACCTCCCCGGCCCCTTCTTATATGGAAAATAACTTTGAAACTCTCAATCTACTTCAAGCTCTCCTCTTGCTGCCTTTGGGGATTTTTGTGGTACTGTTTTTTTGTGGAACCTAGGGGTGTTCTATCTCTGAGCTATATCCCCAACCCTTTTTAATTTTATTTGAGAAAACCTCTCACTAAGTTGCCCAGGCTAGCATTGAGTGTGTGATCCTCCTGCCTCAGTCTCCAAAGTGGCCAGGACTACAGGGAGGTGTCCACAATCAGGCCCAATTATTTTGCAGTGAGCAACTCCTCTACCATAGAGTTACATCCCCACCCAATATGGGTATTTTCTTTTAATCTAATGAACACTCTTTTCTTGTTTCAAGAAAGAAACATTCCTAAAGCCATAATGTTAAATATTAAATCTAATGCATTTACAAGATAAAAGTTTATTCGACAAAAAAGCAATCCATGAACTGGGGAACTCCATATTGAAAGATATTTTCTGGCCAGGTGCTAAGGCACAAACTCATAATCCCAGCAACTGGGGAAGTTGAGCAGGAGGATCACAGCTTTGGCAATTTAGCAAAGCCCTAAGCAACTTAGTGAGAGCCTGTCTCAAAATAAAATAAAAAGGGCTGGGAAGGTGGCTGAGTAGTCAAGCCCCCTAGGTTCAATCCATAATACCAAAAAAGAACAAAAAATATATCCAAAATAAATACAATTTTATAATTTTTTAAAAAAATGACACGATTTAACCAACTAATAAATCAATGGTGGAGGCCTGCTTATCTGATCAAAACCTCTTGTTTGTTCTTCAAGGTGTTTAAATTTGGGGTAATGCCAGGCATGGTGGCACACCCCTGTTATCACAGAGACAGGAGAGGCTGAGGCAAGAGGATCACAAGTCCAGGGGAAGCCTCAGCAACTTAACGAGGCCCTCAGCAACTTAGCAAGACCCTGTCTTAAAATAAAAAATAAAAGCTGAGCATGGTGGCACACACCTGTAATCCCAGCAGCTCAGAAGGCTGAGGCAGGAGGATCCTGGGTTCAAAGCCATCTTCAGCAACAGCAAGAATGCTGTTGAGATAAGCAACTCAGTGAGACTCTGTCTCTAAATAAAATACAAAAAAGGCTGGGAATGTGGCTCAATTGTTGAGTGCCCCTGAGTTCAATTCCTGGTACAAAAAAAAAAAAAAAGAAAAGAAAGAAAAAGAAAGAAAGAAAGAAGGAAGGAAGGAAAGAAAGAAGGAAAGAAAGAAAGAAAGAAAGAAAGAAAGAAAGAAAGAAAGAAAGAAAGAAAGAAAATTGAGGGTGGTAGTGCTTTCTTAACAGGAAAACATCAGTTTTCATCAATTAGGGTACAAGTTTCTTTCTGTTGAATCGAATAAAATAAAAGAAAGCAAGAACTACTATTGAGCCCAAGTCATTCACATCAGATCACATTGCTGGAAGAGAATCCAGAGTATTATTAAAATGCTCAGGGGACCTGGGAGGAGTTCAGGAACTATGGGTCACAATTTATGTCCTGAGTGAACTACAGAAAATACCAAGGTGCTCCGGTTGGCCTCTGGGGCTGGCATTCACTTTACTGCCAGTTCTGAGAATCTCTAGTGCACCCCAGTCCCCAGGCAACCCGTGTGGACCTTCACAGTACCAGCCCACATTGTCCACCAGAGGCATATCCACAGCTGTGTCCTGACAGGTGGCACAGAACTCCTGCTGCACGTTCCTTTTAAGCATTTATTTTCCTCTAAAGAGCCGCAGCTTCTGCTACTCCTGTTGTTTTCTCCTGGATCTACCCTTTTGTTTGTTTGTACATACTTAACCTGAGTCTAGTCATAAAGAAATATCAATCAATTGTACCTTGAGGTACAGACTCTCATAATCCCAGCAGACTCTCTAAATAAGCTAATGTTATGAACAATTTTTGAAAATATTGAGGGAATTCCTAGTTCATTTATTTATTATTATTTTTATTCTATTTTGTTATACACAATGACAGTCAATTCATATTACACGTATAGAGCGTAATTTTTCAAGACACTGGTTGTTCACAGAGTATTTTCATACCATTCATGTCTTATACATGTACTTGGGGTAATGGTGTCTGACTCATTCCACGCTCATTCCTACCCCCTGGCCCCCTCCCTCCTCTCCCTCCCCTTCCAGCCTGCTTTTGAAGACCAATGTCTTTCCACAGTGGACTCGACTTCACACACAGGGTGCCATATCCCCAGATGCTGAGATCACGGTGACTTCCCTTGTGCATCTCATCTAGATCTCCCTTGCAGGTTTTGCCCTTGTTAGGGGAGATTCAAGACTTTGGATGAGAACTTTCTGGAAGCAGGGCAAGCAGGAGGCATGCTCAGGTACATTGAATATGAAACATTTTAGCAAAAAGAAAGAAAGGAAAAAACTCTCCCAACCAGCAGTACTGGCTCTAAGTAATAAAATAGTGAGAAAGGTCTATGAAAATTGCTCCCGAGAGTCTCAAGCCTTCTCTCACATATTCACTTCTGTTTGAGCTTTCAAAAACCACTTCATAAAATACAATATAAGAACAAATTAGTTTCATCTTTGTTTGGTTCTGATTGGTTGTTTGTACTACCGGGGACTGAACCCCAGGTTGTTCTAACACCGAGTCACATCCCCAGCTCTTCTCAGTTTTTATTTTGAGAGAAGTTCTCACTGAGTTGCCCAAACTGGCCTGTTTTTTTTTGCAGGGGTGGGGCTACTGAGGATTAACCTCAGGGACACTCAGCAACTGAGCCCCATCCCCAGACCTATTTTGTATTTTATTAGAGACAGGGTCTCACTGAGTTGCTTAGTGCCTCACCTTTGTTGAGGCTAACTTTGAACTAGCTATCCTCCTGCATTGCCTCTGTAGCTGGGATTATAGGCACTTGCCACCAAGACCCACACAAACCATTGTTTATTTATTTATTTATTTTTGGTACCAGAGTTTGAACCCAGGGCGCTTTACCACTGAGCTACATCCCTAGCCCTTTTTATTTTTTATTTTGTGACAGGGTCTCACTAAGTTGCTGAGAGCCCTGATAAATTACTGAGGTAATGATGATCTTTTTTGTGATCTTCCTGCCTCAGCCTCCCAAATTGATGGGATTATAGGAATAAGACACAGCACCTGGCAAAAACTGTTTTTAATATATATTATATGTTAGTAACTACTTTTTAAATCTCTATGATAACTAGATTCATTGATTTACTTACTTATGATACTGGCATTTGAAACCAGGCTTTTTTAGTTTGGCTCTGCCTCCCCAGGCCCCACCCCTTTTTTCTTCTTTTATTTTAATTGACTTTTAAAAAATAATGACAGTAGAATGCATTACAATTCTTATTACACATATATAGCACATTTTTTTCATATTTCTGGTTGTATATAAATTATGTTTGTGCCAATTCCTGTCTTTATATATGTACTTTGGATAATGAAGTCCATCTCATTCCACAATCCTTGCTAATCCTCTGCCCCTTCCCTTCCCCTCCTGCCCCTCTGCCCTATCTAGAGTTCATCTATTCCTCCCAAGCTCCCCCTCCCTACCCCACTGTAAGTCAGTCACCTTATATCAGAGAAAACATTAGAATGGCATTTGCTTTTGGGGGATTGGCTAACTTCACATAGCATTATCTTCTCCAATGCCATCCATTTACCTGTAAATGCCATAATTTTATTCTCTTTTATTGCTGAGTAAAATTTCATTGTGTATTAGGCCACTTCTTTTTTTTATTCATTCCTACTCCAATGTTGAGGCCCTTAGCCCTTTGCAGGGTCACGGTCCTGGTGATTTCTGTGGAAAGCAGTTGTTTAGGAGTCCTCAAACACTCTCTGAAATGGAGTATTCCAACTAGGTGAGATCTGGATCATGGACCGACACAGAATTCTGCCTTCCTCTGGCCTGCCATCTTCCTTCTCCCCACCCTTTTTAAATGCTGGTGATGGAACCCAGTGATGCTTTAACACTTAACTGCCTCCCCAGTTCTTTCTTTTATTTTGATGCAAGTTCTGGCCAAATTGCTAAGGGCCATGATAAATTGGTGAGCTCAGCCTTGAATTTGCAGTCCTCCTTCCTCAGCCTCTGATGTGGCCAGTGTTATAGTTATCTGCCACCACACTTGGCTCTTACACTGTTTTTTTTTTTCCCTTAGCCACAGAGAGAGGTTTATTTGGTAAAATAGATACAAATTCTAGGGAGAATGGTGCAATTTCAAGGAAGATGCCTTTGGGGTTAAAGCAAGGAATACTCACTCAAGGCAGAGTGCAGGCTATCTCCAGAGGGAGAGAAAAATCTCTGGAACTAGTTTTATTTATCAGTGAAGAAGAAAGCTGGGTTCAAGCATTACATCTTTCACTTGTGTTAGTTCTGGGGAAAGTGGTGACTTAGGGGGCTTTACAGATTCCAGAAGAATCTTCAGATTCACATTTGGATTTCTTGCTGGGAGCCTGCCAGCCTTGAGACAAGCCTGGGTGTCACAGTGCAGGTTTCTGGTGTTAGCAGAACCTCCTAAGTCAAGTTGACATTTTTTTCTGACTTTGAGGTCTGGATAAATTTGCCTCCAACAGTCAGGCAAAGTATCTCACCCCTGTAACCCCAGCAACTCAGAGAAGCTGCCAGGAGATGGCAAGATCCAGGCTAGCCTCAGCAGCTTAGTGAGACTCTGTCTCAGAATAAAAAAAAGAAAAGATAAAAAGGTTAGAGATGTAGATTGGTGACAGAGAACTCTCTTCATACAGTGGGGAAAAGGAAGGAAGGAAGGAAAGGAGGGATAGAGGGAGGGAGAGAGGGAAGGAAGGAAGAAAGTAAAAGAGGGGGAGGAAAAGAAAGGAAAAAAGGAGGAAAAAAGAAAGAAATGGAGGGTAGGTGAGGAGAAAGGAAGGAAGGAAGGAAGGACGGAAGGAAGGAAGGAAAAAAGGAAGGAAGGAAGGAAGGGGAAGAAAGAAATTGCCTCTGGCAGTATATGGACCAAGACCAAGCAAGATTGGTTAGGGTTGAAAATCCATCAGGAATGCAAGATTGGTTTAACCTTTGGAATAAACCTGGAATGCAAATCTCCTGTGATATTTGAATAACAATTTCATTGATTAACCATATCAATGAAATAAAGCAAAAAAATCATCTCAATTGACACAGGGAAAAATATTTGTCTGCCAGGTATGATGGTGCATGCCTGTTAACCCCAGCTACAGGAGACTGAGGCAGGAGGACCACAGGTTCAAAATCAGCCTCAGCCACTTAGTGAGACCCTGTCTCAAAATAAAACATAAAAAGGGCTGGGGACATGGCTCAGTGGTTAACTGCCCCTGGATTAAATCCCAAGTATCTGCCCACCCCACAAAAAAATATATGGGAGATTCATAGAGAGAGAAGGGAATGCTAAGAATGTCCGCTAGGCAGGAATAAATAGGTGGCTGGGTGGGGTGTGGTGTGGAGAGCGAGAAAGGATTTTCTTTCTTGTTTTCAATGGAAAATTGTTTCTAAATTGGCAAAAATGATCTATGAGAGAAGATGAAACAAGATTCAAGAGAGATAAGCTAAAAACAGGGAGAAGACATTGAGAAGCCAAGAGGTACCCATGCTTGGAAACAGGATGAAGGGCAAGGCCAGGGAAGGTGTCTGCATTACTGGACCTATTACAGGGAGAATGTGGTTGTGCATTACGTGGGGAAAGAATGTATGAAAACTGAGTGAAGTTTGCCCACATGGGCCCCTTAGGATTGCTGGACTTTCATACACACACACACATGCACACATGCTCTCTCTCTCTCTCTCTCTCTCTCTCTCTCTCTCTCTCTCTCACACACACACACACACACACAGTGATCATAGCCTCAGGTTCCATGCTCAGCTCCAAGGGAGATGGAGTCACAGCCCCTGCCCTTCAAGGGGCAGCTCCATCTATCAGGTGAGATTGTCCAGTAAACAGCTGGAAAACATCCTTAGCCCATGATCCAGTCATGGAGCTCCAGGTATTCACCACATGAGTGAAGCTCCCCAGGGGGTCAGATGGGGACCCCAGCTGCTCTGTTCAATGGCACCAGATGTCCTGCAGTTGGGGAATGGAGACACACACAGTGGTCCACACAGCTGTGAAAAGATGCAGGGGTCCTGAAGTGCAGTCACCAGGGAGGGAAGACAATCAAGGGCAGTGTACTGTAGACATTCCTAAAGACAGAAAACCAGGGGCACAGGATAAAGCCCAGTGGTTGCCAGGTTGGGGTGGGAGAGAGGGCTGAACAGCTGGAGCACCAAGGAACTGTAAGCTGTGAATTATTCTGCGTGACTCTATAATGGTGGATACAATGTCATTGGGCATTTCTAACCCCAGAAGTGTAGACTCTAGAACTGGATTCAACTACGGACTTCGCATAACACTGATGTGTCATAGTAGAGGTGTAATGCCAGATTCGAGGAACCCCAATAGACCTCCAGGAGCTGAAACAGATATAGTCACACAAGGGTCTTTATTGCAAGCTCGAGCCTGGACTCACAACCGTTTCCAATGCAGCTGTCCCAAGGAGTGAGTCCTGGTCCTTTGTTCAATGAGATTTTATAAGTTTTGGGAGATACTCTATGTGTTACAACATCACACAGCAAATCATCACACACCGTGGGAAAATCAAACAACTCTTAACACTTAACTCTTAACTCTTAACACTGGCAGGAACAAGTTGGGTAGGGGTGATTGGTTAGTTCAAGAGAGAGATTCCTTTGAACTGACTGGTTTAATTCATGAGGGGCGTATGTGCTAAACTACATGGTTTCCCAACATGTTATCAACCACCAAGACTACTGGGGGTTCTTCTGGCATTCCAAGTATTTTCCCCTCTCTCATGCTAACTTGTGGTTGCTAGGGGGTTGCTATGGGTCCTCACCTAGCCTAACTGAGTCAGGGACACCTGGTGCTGCAGATCTCTCCTGTTACTTGCAGACAAACAACTTAGCAGGGTAGGTATGTGCTTACAAGTGCTCAGTGGGTTTTTCCAAGCACAAGGGTCATGCCCCCTCCCTCTGGACAGGCCTTGAGATAAAAACTGTTTTCAAAAATGGAGTCACATCGGTTTCTCAGAGGCATGAATTGTAGCATAAGTACCACTGTGGTGTGAGATGCTGGTCCTGGGGGAGGTTGGGAAGGCAGAGGGATTTGGGAACCATGGAGCTTCTGCTCAGTTTTGAGGTGGTTTTAAAACTACTCTAAAACAAAACAAACAAACAAACAAAATCCAGCCTATGTTAAAAAAAGGGGAGGGAGTAGGGTTCCAGATCTAATGTTGATCTCTCCTTCTGTTTACCTGGGAATCCTTGCTTCCCCAAATGCCAAAGTATAATGCCAGAGAGGCACATCCAGGCAAGGCTAGAGGGGACAGTGGAAGGTGATGAGCCCAGCCTAATTCCATCTTAAGATTGGGAGCCACCTCATCACAAAGACATGAAAAGGTCATTTCTGTTTTACTATATATTACTGTGATTTCTAAACTTGCTTGGAATGCCTGCCCATGCCTGGAACTCACCCATTCCTGGCTTTCCCTGACCAGATAACAACCCTCTCTTAAACCTTAGTGGTGCCTCATAAATTCTGGTGTTGGGATCTAAATTTACTCCCTAACTTGAAATGTTGAGCCATGTAGATCATTTACCTACTACTTGCCTTTGTATTATGCTTGTGAAAATCCTGTAATCTGTGAATTTCCAAGAACCCCCCCTTGTGTAACATTTTGTGCTATAAAACCTTGTTTCTAGAGAGCTGGGGGACTGTCCTCTAACCCACGGGTTTCAGGGGAGACAGTGCTGGCTGGCCAGAATACAAGCTTGCTTTAATTTGATATAAAATTGGAGTTGGGGGTCTTCTTTTCCTCATCCTCCGGAGTTGCTGGGATGACAGGCATGAGCCACTATGCCCAGCTAACATTTTACTATTCTGAATGCTTATTTAAAGAAATAAATCTCACTCATTTATGTCTAAGGTTATTTTTTTTATGTCTTGTTTGCTTTGAGAGAGCAAATCAAGTTAGACATTTATTTTAAATGTAGTATTTGAAAGTACTCGTTATGTTTTGGATCTAGAAATGTTCCCCTAAAAGCTCACATTTTGAAAAAAAAATGTGATCCCCAGTGCAGCAAGGTCAGTGGTGGGGCTAAGGCAGTGATTAGAGCTCTAGTGCCTCATTGTTTAATCTACTGTATGGGCTAACAATTTGAGTGAGTTACTGAGCTGTAACTGTAAGGGGGAGGGCGTGCCTGGAGCAGGTAGGTCACTGGGCAGCTGGCCCATGGGGGATTGTGTCTTGTTGCTGATCTCTTTCTTGCTTTCTCTGCTTTCTGGTTCCCAGGAGCTGAGCAGCTCTGCTCCACTAGGCCTTTGGACCATGTTGTTCTGCCTCACTCAGGGGCCAGAACAGTGTAGATGGCTAACCCTGGCTGAGGCTCTCCACCTGTGAGCCAAAAGAAATCTTCTGCCTTTTTTCTTTCCTAAAGATTGAACCCAGGGATTCCTCTACCATTGAGCTACTCCCCATTCCATTTTTATTTTATTTTTTAAATTTTGAGACATGATTTTGCTAAGGTTCCAAGCTGGCCTGGAACTTGTGATCCTCCTGCCTCAACCTCCTGTGTTTACAGGTGAGCACTTTCATGCCCATTTATTTTTTTTCTTTTTTTTTAGTTGGTGCGGTTCCAGGGATTCAACTCAGGGGCACTCAGCCACCAAGTCACATCCACAGCCCTATTTTGTATTTTAGAGAAAGCACCTCACTGAGTGGCTTAGTGCCCCACTTTTACTGAGGTTGGCTTTGAAGTATTGATCCTCCTGTCTTAGCCTCCTGAACCACTGTGATTACATGCATGTGCCACCCTGCCTAGCTCTCTGTTTTAAGTTCTTTTTGTCAGGCATTTTGGTTACAATAACAAAAGCTAACCCAGTACTAAATTTCCCTTACAGTTTTGAAACCAATTAATATTAACATTATTTAAAAAATCACAGCACAGCACCTGCAAGGTAGGCCAACATGCGACCCACGGGCAGGTCAGGCCCAGCAACCTGCGGAGTGACAGAGCTGCCCCAAGCACCTGTAGGGTAGGCGGACCTGCAACCCACCAGCAGGACAGGTCCAGAGGCCTGCTGAGGGGCTGGCCTGCCCCCTCCCCCCGTGCCTGCAATGTAGGCAGAACTCTGACCACAGGCATATCAGGCCCAGTGGCCTGCTGAGGGGCGGAGCCGCCCCCTCCCTCCGTGCCTGCAAGTTAGGCGGAACTCTGACCACCGGCACATCAGGCCCAGCGGCCTGCTGAGGGGCGGAGCAGCCCCCTCTCCTTGCACCTGCAAGGTAGGCGGACCTGCGACCCACCAGAAGGTCAGGTCCAGCAACCTGTGGAGTGACAGAGCTGCCCCACGCGCCTGCAGGGTAGGCGGACCTGCGACCCACCAGCAGAGAAGGTCCAGCGGCCTGCTGAGGGGCAGGCCCACCCCCTCCCCCAGTGCCTGCAAGGTAGGCGGGACTGTGACCACCGGCAGATCAGGCCCAGCGGTCTGCTGAGGGTGGAGCCGTCCCCTCCCCCCGCACCTGCAAGGTAGGCGGGCGGACCTTCGACCCACCAGGAGGTTAGGCCCAGCAACCTGTGGATTGACAGAGCTGCCCCACGTGCCTGCTGGGTAGGCAGACCTTCGACCAACTGGCAGAGCAGACCTAGGGGCCCACCAGCGTGTTATACAGATCACCCCAATTGGAGGAGGATCACAGCCACTACCTGCCCTGCAAGGAAGATTTTTCAACTATACAAGAGCAATATAAATAAATAGAGGGAAAATTTCATAAACACAACAGTTTCCCCAAGCAGGAAGAAACGCCAGCAGTATTAAAAGACAAGGAAAGAAAGGACCACAAGCAATGCAATGCAGGTCAACTCAACTTTAGAAGAGGTAATAGCTGCAACAGATGGAATGTCAGATAAAGAGTTCAGGATATACATGCTTCAGATGATCTGGAGTCTCAAGGAAGACATGAGACAGCAAAATCAGACAATGAAAGATCACATTGACAAGGAACTACATAAACAAATCCAGGAAGTAAAAGATCAATTTCACAGGGAGATAGAGGTAATAAAAGACAAACAAATAAAAATCCTAGAAATGCAGGAAGCAATAAACCAACTTAAAAACTCAATTGAGAATACTACCAGCAGAGTAGATCACTTAGAAGATAGAACATAAGACAATGAAGACAAAGTATTTCAACTTGAAAAG
Organism: Urocitellus parryii; assembly: GCF_045843805.1. Classification (NCBI taxonomy): domain Eukaryota; kingdom Metazoa; phylum Chordata; class Mammalia; order Rodentia; family Sciuridae; genus Urocitellus; species Urocitellus parryii. The sequence continues at coordinate 83,596,445 of NC_135541.1, read as the reverse complement.
AACATAGACAGCTCAGCAAGTCTGCTAAGAAACCATGAGCAGAACATCCAAGAATTATGGGATAATATTAAAAGACCAAACTTAAGAGTCTTTGGGATACAGGAAGGCACAGAGCTCCAAACCAAAGGAATAAACATTCTATTTAGTGAAATAATACGAGAAAACTTCCCAGACTTGAAGAATGAGACAGAATCCCAAATCCTAGAAGCCTACAGGACGCCAAATGTGCAAAATCATAAGAGATCCACACCTAGACACATTATAATGAAGATGTCCAACATACAGAATAAGGAGAGAATTTTAAAAGCTACAAGAGAAAGGAAGCAGATTACATTTAGGGGTAAACCAATCAGGATAACAGCTGATCTCTCAACACAGACTCTGAAAGCAAGAAGATCCTGGAATAACATATTTCAAACACTAAAAGAAAATGGGTTCCAACCAAGAATCGTGTATCCGGCGAAATTAAGCTTCAGGATGGAAGATGAAATTAAAACCTTCCACGATAAACAAAAGTTAAAAGAATTCGCAGCTAGGAAACCATCTCTTCAAAAAATCCTTGGCAAAACATTACAGGAAGAGGAAATGGAAAACAACAATGAAAACCAACAGTGGGAGGTAGGACAGTAAAGGGGGGAAAATAATCAAAGAGGAAAACAAATCAGGTTTAGTAGCATTAATAAACAAATATAGCTGGAAGAACAAACCATATTTCAATAATAACCCTAAGTGTTAATGGCTTAAACTCACCAATTAAGAGACACAGACTAGTTGAATGGATCACAAAACAAGACCCAACAATATGCTGCCTACAGGAGACGCATTTGATAGAAAAAGATATACATAGACTGAAGGTGAAAGGTTGGGAAAAATCATATCACTCATATGGACTTCGGAAACAAGCAGGAGTATCCATACTCATATCAAATAAAATAGATTTCAAGCCAAAGTTAATCAAAAAGGATAAAGAGGGACACTACATACTGCTCAAGGGAACCATACACCAAAAAGACATAACAATCATAAATATATATGCCCCAAACAATGGTGCAGCTATGTTCATCAAGCAAACTCTTCTCAAGTTCAAGAGTCTAATAGACCACCATACAATAATCATGGGAGACTTCAACACACCTCTCTCACCACTGGACAGATCTTCCAAACAAAAGTTGAATAAGGAAACTATAGAACTCAATAACACAATTAACAACCTAGACATAATTGACATATATAGAATATACCACAACATCAAGCAGTTACACTTTTTTCTCAGCAGCACATGGATCCTTCTCAAAAATAGATCATATATTATGTCACAGGGCAACTCTTAGACAATATAAAGGAGTAGAGATAATACCATGCGTCATATCTGATCATAATGGAATGAAACTGAAAATCAATGATAAAAGAAGGAAGGAAAAATCATGGATCACTTGGAGAATGAACAATAGGTTACTGAATGATCAATGGGTTTTAGAAGACATCAAGGAGGAAATTAAAAACATTCTTACAGTTAAATGAAAACACAGAAACAACATATCGGAATCTATGGGACACATTGAAAGCAGTTCTAAGAGGAAAATTCATTGCTTTGAGTTCATTCCTTAAAAAAAGAAAAAAAAACAACAAATAAATGATCTCATACTTCATCTCAAAATCCTAGAAAAAGAAGAGCAAAACAACAGCAAAAGAAGTAGAAGGCAAGAAATAATTAAAATCAGAGCTGAAATTAATGAAATCGAAACAAAAGAAACAATTGAAAAAACTGACAAAACTAAAAGTTGGTTCTTTGAAAAAATAAATAAAATTGACAGACCCTTAGCCATGCTAGTGAAGAGAAGAAGAGAGAGAACTCAAATTACTAGCATACGGGGTGAAAAAGGCAATATCACAACAGACACTTCAGAAATACAGAAGATAATCAGAAATTATTTTGAAGCCTTATACTCCAATAATATAGAAGATAGTGAAGGCATCGATAAATTTCTTAAGTCATATAATCTGCCCAGATTGAGTCAGGAGGATATAGACAACCTAAACAGACCAATATCAATTGAGGAAATAGAAGAAACCATCAAATGATTACCATCTAAGAAAAGCCCAGGACTGAATGGGTATACAGCAGAGTTCTACAAAACCGTTAAAGAGGAACTAATACCAATACTTTTCAAGCTATTTCAGGAAGTAGGAAAAGAGGGAGAACTTCCAAATTCATTCTACGAGGCCAACATCACCCTGATTCCAAAACCAGACAAAGACACTTCAAAGAAAGAAAACTACAGACCAATATCTCTAATGAACCTAGATGCAAAAATCCTCAATAAAATTCTGGAGAATCAGATACAAAAACATATCAAAAAAAATGTGCACCATGATCAAGTAGGATTCATCCCTGGTATGCAAGGCTGTTTCAATATATGGATATCAATAAATGTTATTCACCACATCAATAGACTTAAATATAAGAACCATATGATCATCTTGATAGATGCGGTAAAAGCATTCGACAAAGTACAGCATCCCTTTATGTTCAAAACTCTAGAAAAACTAGGGATAACAGGAACATACCTCAACATTCTAAAAGCAATCTATGCTAAGCCTCAGGCTAGCATCATTCTGAAAGGAGAAAAATTGAAGGCATTCCCTCTAAAATCTGGAACAAGACAGGGATGCCCTCTCTCACCACTTCTGTTCAACATAGTTCTTGAAACACTGGCCAGAGCAATTAGACAGACGAAAGAAATTAAAGGCATAAAAATAGGAAAAGATGAACTTAAATTATCACTATTTGCAGATGACATGATTCTATTCCTAGCAGACCCAAAAGGTCTACAAAGAAACTATTAGAGCTATTAAATGAATTCAGAAAAGTGGCAGGATATAAAATCAACACGCATAAATCAAAGGCATTCCTGTATATCAGTGACAAATCCTCTGAAATAGAAACGAGGACAACCACTCCATTCACAATATCCTCAAAAATAATAAAATACTTGGGAATCAACCTAACAAAAGAGGTGAAAGACTTATTCAATGAAAACTACAGAACCCTAAAGAGAGATATAGAAGAAGACCTTAGAAGATGGAAAAATATACCCTCTTCATGGATAGGCAGAACTAACATCATCAAAATGGCGATATTACCAAAAGTTCTCTATAAGTTCAATGCAATGCCAATCAAAATCCCAACAGCATTTCTTGCAGAAATAGATAAAACAATCATGAAATTCATATGGAAAAATAAAAGACCCAGAATAGGAAAAACAATGCTAAGCAGGAAGTGTGAATCAGGCTGTATAGCGATACCAGACTTCAAACTATACTATAGAGCAATAGTAACAAAAACAGCATGGTACTGGTACCAAAACAGGCAGGTGGACCAATGGTATAGAATAGAGGACACAGAAACCAATCCACAAAATTACAAATATCTTATATTTGATAAAGGGGCTAAAACCATGCATCGGAGGAAGGATAGCAACTTCAACAAATGGTGCTGGGAAAACTGGAAATCCATATGCAACAAAATGAAATTGAATCCCTTTCTCTCACCATGCACAAAAGTTAACTCAAAATGGATCAAGGAGCTTGATATTAAATCAGAGACGCGGCATCTGATAGAAGAAAAAGTTGGTTATGACTTACATACTGTGGGGTCGGGCTCAAAATTCCTCAATAGGACACCCATAGCGCAAGAGTTAACAACTAGAATCAACAAATGGGACTTACTCAAACTAAAAAGTTTTTTCTCAGCAAAAGAAACAATAAGAGAGGTAAATAGGGAGCCTACATCCTGGGAATGAATCTTTACTCCTCACACTTCAGATAGAGCCCTAATATCCAGAGTATACAAAGAACTCAAAAAATTAGACAATAAGATAACAAATAACCCAATCAACAAATGGGCCAAGGACCTGAACAGACACTTCCAAGAGGAGGACATACAATCAATCAATAAATACATGAAAAAATGCTCACCATCGCTAGCAGTCAGAGAAATGCAAATCAAAACCACCCTGATATACCATCTCACTCCAGTAAGATTGACAGCCATTAGGAAGTCCAACAACAACAAGTGCTGGCGAGGATGTGGGGAAAAGGGTACACTTGTTCATTGTTGGTGGGACTGCAAATTGGTGCAGCCAATTTGGAAAGCAGTATGGAGATTTCTTGGAAAGTTGGAAATGGAACCATCATTTGACCCAGCTATTCCCCTTCTCGGTCTATTCCCTAAAGACCTAATAAGAGCATGTTACAGGGACACTGCTACATCGATATTCATAGCAGCACAATTCACGATAGCAAGATTGAGGAACCAACCTAGATGACCTTCAATAAATGAATGGATACAAAAAATGTGGCATTTATACACAATGGAGTAGTACTCTGCATTAAGAAACGACAAAATCATAGAATTTGGAGGGAAATGGATGGCATTAGAGCAGATTATGCTAAGTGAAGCTAGCCAATCCTTAAAAAACAAATGCCAAATGATTTCATTGATATAAGGGGAGTAACTAAGGACAGGGTAGGGACCAAGAGCTAGAGAAGAAGATTAACATTAAACAGGGATGAGAGGTGGGAGGGAATGGGAGAGAGAAGGGAAATTGCATGAAAATGGAAGTTTATCCTCAGGGTTATACAAAATTACATATAAGAGGAAAGGAGGGGTAAGAGAAGAATAATACAAGTGGAAGAAATGATTTAAGGTAGAGGGGGTAGAGAGAGAAGAGGGGAGGGGAGGGGAGGGGAGGGGGGATAGTAGAGAATAGGATAGACAGCAGAATACATCAGACACTAGAATGGCAATATGTAAATCAATGGAAGTGTAACTGATGTGATACAGCAATCTGTATATGGGGTAAAAATGGGAGTTCACAACCCACTTGAATCAAACTGTGAAATATGATATATTAAGAACTGTGTAATGTTTTGAACTACCAACAATAAAAAAAAATCACAGCACAGATATTTATACTCAAACATCATTTTACAGTACTGGGTTTTGAAAAATACCACTCAAAAATAGTCAATGGTAGTTATGCTTATAAAAACTCATGCCACGAGTTCTGAGCTACCAGCAGGTGGCGTGTGAAATCTATTACTTGGAAAACAGTCTGCAGGTAAACAGTCTTGGGCTCCTCAAATCCATCCTCTTCTGGCTGCTGAACGCTAATTTTTCTTAAAACTTCATTTTTTTATTCCTTTTCGGTATTGGGGACTGAACCCAAGGATGGTTAATCACTCAGCCACATCCCTAGCCCTCTGTATTTTTTATTTTGAGACAAGGTCTTGCTAAATTGCTTAGGGCCTCATTGAATTGCTGTGGCTGGACCTGAACTTTGAATCCTCCTGCTTCAGCTCCTGAGCTTCTGGGATTACAGTCATGTGTCACCATGCCCAGTCCATTTATTCATCTTTCATTCATTTTTGTGGTCCAGGGGAATGAACCCAGAGGCTCTCTACTACTGATCTATATCCCCAGCCCTTTTATTTTTATTTTAAACAAATTTTTGGTACTAGGGATGAAACCCAGGAGTGCTCTACCACTGAGTCATATCCCTAGCCTTCAATTTTTCTTCAGACAGGTTCTCACTAAGTTTCTGAGGAACTGACTAACTTGCTGAGCTGTGAATGCAGCTCAGGAGTAATGTGTTTACCTGGAGGGGAAAGAAGCCCAAGTCCTATTCCCCACCCCAGGAAGGGGGGAATCCTTCACCTCAGTCTTTTCCCAGGTATCCTGAAGCCAGGGTTCTGTGTCCTCTACATTTGCAGCTACATGCTAAATTTCATTTCTAAGTGCCCAGAGGAAAGCTTTTCCTATGCACCCGACTGGGAAGCACACAGTAGCAGCACAGGTACCTGGGCCATAAAACATCCAGTTCCACCACTTTAAAAGGAACCTGTCTACCCAGTAAGCACAGGAGAGGGCACAGGCCTAATGTCCCTCAGTATCCCCATCAGCTTAGCACAAAGCTGGACAAACCTCCAACGTGGAGAGTAGGACACCGATTGGTCTACAGAGGGGCGGCACACACACTTCAGGCTTAAGGGGCTCAGCCTGGCAGAGTGCAGCAGGTGGTTCTCCAGGACTGATGTGGGGAGGCACCATAGAAGCTGAACATGGGAGCATCGGTTCAGGGAAGGAGGGTGGCATGGAGCTGCGAGTCCATGACCTCTCAGTCCTGCAATTCCAAGGTCTGCACAGTAACTACAACTTTCTGTAGAACTTGGAGGGGCACCGGACTTCAACTGGATGTTTTCTTGGAGGAAGGGGGACTGGGAATTGAACCCAGGGGTGCTCTAACACAGACCTACATCCCCAGTCCACTTCCTTTTTTTATTTTGAGACAGGCTCTTGCCAAGTTGCTGAGGATTTAAGTCATTGGGGCTGGTTTGGAACTTTTTATCCTCCTGCCTCAGCCTCCTGAGCCACTAGGATTAGAGCTGTTCACTACCACACCTGGATTTAAATTTTGATGCCATCAAGATCCATGTGCTTCAGCTGACTGATACCCAGGCACAGGGACATATGCTTCAACTCTGATTCCAAGTACAGGGAGTTAGTAATTGAGAGGGTCTGGTGGGAAGGGTTGCCTAAGGAGACACCAGGCAGTTAGTTCTGAGGAGCGATGTCAAGGTGGGAGAAAAGAAATTGGCCCAAGCCCAACGTCACCCTGACCCTCTGATGATGGTCAACACCCAGGATTCTGCCTGTTGCAGAATCTGCTCACTCACATCACCCATTTCAGAGTGAGCCTTACACCAGGTAGGTCCACCATCTGCAAGGCCTCCATCCCTGCTCCTCACCCTCAACTCCAAATCACCACCTGATGCTCAGAGCAGCCTTCCCCAGGGGGGCATTGGACGTGGCTCCTCTGCTCCCTGCTGGAGAGCACAGAGCTTCCCTGTTGCAAGGTTCAGGTGTGGGGGCTTCCCTCCTCCAGCGCCTTCCACTCTACCCTGCTGCTCACCACCTTTGCTGGACAGGCTTCCCAGGGAAGGAACCTCATACACACCTCACTAGCTCCTCTCCCCACCACCTGGCTTCCCAGCAGCGTTCCACTTCCCAGACCACAGACCCCTTTTTAGCCCTCTACTTCTGTGTTTGTGGTGATGAGTCCATCCTTCTGGAATGAACAGGGGACCAGACTCTGAGGTCACTTGGTCACTCTCCAGCATCTCCTTCTCTGACATTGCCAGCAGCTGGAGTACAGCAAGTGCAATTTATTTGTTTTTTTATGGTGCTGGGGATGGAACCCAGGGGTGCACTACCACTGAGTCACATTCTTAGCCCTTTTTATTTTTTGAGGCAGGGTCTCCCTAAATTGTTGCAGCTGGCCTTGAACTTATGATCCTCTTACCTCAGCCTCTTGAGTTGCTGGGATTTTAGTTCTGTGTGTCGAGCAGCTCAGGCAACAGACCCTACCTCAAAATAAAATTATTAAAAGACTGAGGTTGTATTTCAGTGCTAGAGAGCCTCATGGTTCTATCTCAAGTACTGAAAAAACACTTTTAGAGAGAAATTATAAAAGCTGGGTTACAATATCAGAGGATTTGGATCTTAGAGATGGAAGGGAAACCTCTTAATTATCTCAGTTCTGGGTTTATGGAGACCTGGTATGTCTTTCCTTCTTCAGGTAAGAGGGAAATTTCCTGCATAATCAGAGCATAACCTAAGTAATAGACTTTTTCATTTTTTCTCTCTTTTTTTTTGTGGAGGGGTACCAGGATTTCACTCAGGGTTACTGGACCACTGAGCCACATCCCCAGCCTTATTTTGTATTTTATTTAGAGACAGGGTCTCACTGAGTTTCTTAGAGCCCCACTATTTGCTGAGACTGGCTTTGAACCTGCAATCCCTCTGCCTCAGCCTCCTGAGCTGCTGGGATTACAGGCATTTGCCACCACTCCTGGCAGTAATAGACTTCATCTGCAGAGCACTCAAGTTTATCCAAGGAGGTCTTATGGCTCTCATTCGCCACCTGCCGTTAAAGGTGAAGAAAAACTATTTTAGAATCCTGTGCCATAGGAGACCATAAAAGAAATCATTTGCAAATGGAGTGAGAGGCATTTCTAGGACAATAGTAGGGCACCCTTGGGTTCAATCCCCAACACACACACACACACACACACACACACACACAGAGAGAGAGAGAGAGAGAGAGAGAGAGAGAGAGAGAGAGAGAGAGAGAGACTCAGACTATTTTTCCCTGAACCTCAACCTCAGCCCTTGTGAATACAGCTGTGGTCCACTATGACCTGAGTAATTCAGATGGAAGTCTCCTATTATTCCCAGATAAACTCCTTTGGAGAGCAGGTTAGTGTTCTCACTTCTGTGGGCAACCACAGGTGCAAAACCCCAGTAAACAGCAACATGCATTGGAAGGAATGGCACCCAGAGAGAAGTAAAGAATGGAGGGTATACTCAGAATGGCCCTGCATTATTTTGATGCCATGAGGTCCTCGGCTCCAGTGTCACTTATCAGCACTGATCAGCCACTGGGTTAGCTTCCTGAACTTTAATTTGAAAACCTTTGAGGACAGCACAGGCTCTGCCGCAAGTTCCCCAAGTCGCTCGTTTGCAACCATTCATGCAGGTTTAATGCCCTATGTACCTCTCAGCACAAATCTACTTCCAGAATTTCAGATTCCTGTTTCTGACTCCTAAGGCACATGTCCCCGTCGGTCCCAAGTCTCCCATCTCCTGAAGGGAACCAAGCCCCTGTGACTCAGGCCTCCTGCATCAGCTTTTCTCTTCCCGTTTGTGTTAAGCAGTGCCCTGGCATCCTGTTTCTAGTTCCCCTTGGAGAGACACTCGTGTCTTACCTTTATTTTCAAGTGCACAGGGGAACTTTTCTGATATATGCATCCCACTAGGCAGGCAGCCAACAGCAACATGGACTGGAGTGCAGGTTATAGATAAACCAGTTGCCACATCTATGGCAGGGTTTAGTATAGAAAAGGACATCTGTTGGCCCTCTCACATCCCTCGTATCCACATCAGCTCATCGATGAGTTGGAAAAGTCTCCCTGGATGGATGGCATCCTGGGCATCATAGCTCTCCAGAGGGTCAGGGTACCTCTCTAGATTCAACCAGGTCAGCCTGGAAGTGTGAAGCAGCAGGTTGCTCAGGACCCACATGGTGATGTCATTCCCATTGAAGCTCAAGACCCTGAGCTGGGAGCAGCAGCTCAGGACAGGTAGGATGGCCTGGAGCTGGGAGTGTGTGATCCCACAGTTCTGCAAGTTTAGTGTCTCAAGGGAGGCTGCAGCATTCTCTAGCAGAATTATAAGGGGCTCAGGACTGAAATTTGTCAATTTGCTGTCCCACACCATCAGGTGTATTAGCTGATCAAGGTTTGGAGACCCCGACAGATCATTCCAGTCTGGATCTGAGAGTAGGCAGTCGGTTATTGAGAGGGTCTCCAGAGGGGTCTTCAGGAGTGTAAGCAAAGATCAAGCAGTTAGTTCTGAGGAGTGATGTCAAGGTGGGAGCATACAAATTGGCCCAAGCTAAAGGTCACTCTGACCTTCAGATGATGGTCTCCACCCAGGACTCTGCCTGCTGCAGAATCTGCTCCTTCATGTCACCCTATTTCATGCTGAGCCTTTCACCCCCACTTGAGTGACCAGGTGGGTCCATCATCTCTAAGGTGCCCCTCCTCACTACCAAGTAGAAAGCCACAGCTGTAGCCAGAGGGGGTCAGGGTGAGACATGCACAAATAACAAACCCAGGCAACATGGAGAAACACAAACTGGGGTTGCCCTCCTGCGGGGCTCAGACCCTGTACCCTCCACCTCTGCTCTTCACCCTCCAGTCCAGAATCACCACCCAGAGCTCAGAGCATCCTTCCCCAGGGGGGCATTCGAGGCAGGTTCTCTGCTCCCTACTGGAGAGCACAGAGCTTCCCTGTTGAAAGGTGCAGGTGTGTGGGCTTCCCTCCTCCAGCGCCCTCCCCTCTACCCTGCTTCTCACCACCTTTGCTGGACAGGCATCCCAGGGAAGGAACCTCACATCCACTCACTAGCTCCTCTCCCCCCACCTGGCTCCTCAGCAGAGTTCTGCTCCCCAGACCACGGACCCCTGTTTAGGACTCTGTTTCTCTGTTGGGGGTTATTTGAGACCTGGCTTCAGGACAGAGTACAAACACTTCATTGACTTTCTAACTTCTCCATCAATGTTAAGTCATCTTGGCTGGCACACAGCAGGTGCCTACTGAAGTTTCATGTAACAAAGAGTTTTCTCTGATCTCCTAGGAAAGTTCCCTCTGCTTTCTCACCTGACCACCTGGCACAGCTGGCCATCTAGGAGAAAGAAACCATCCAGGTGCAGCCTCTGGAGGCTGTCCATCTTGGCAAACTGTGAGGTAATATCATTCATCAACTGATCTTTCTCCTCCTGGGAAGCATAAGCAGACATATAGGGGAGAAAAAGAGCTTCCTCAGGTTGCTAATCTGGCCCCAATAGGTAGCAAAAGTAGACAAAGTAGATAGTCTCCAGGAACACTGCACATCCACTTGCTGGATAAAGTCCAGGTCCAATCTCTCCAAGATCCTCTTGATGCTATAAATGGGCAAAGAGCACACCTGCAGCTTCTTACAGCACAGCTGTAAGACCCTTCCTCTCATCCACCCACTGAAAGAGGAAGGAGAGGAATGCATTCAGGGGTCTTTGCTGAAAGCACAGGTTTACTAACACCTTCAAAGGCAGAGTGGGCCCTGTGTCTAGAGAGGCCATCACTGTTTGCCTCTCCTTCATGACTCCTGGTGACCAGGCTTGGACCACAGCTCCAGACCACATTCTCCAGAAGTTCACATGAACCTTCCGCACACCCAGCACCTGCAGTTTCCACCTCCTGTGGGGATGACAGCAGAATCTCAGCCCTGAGGCCCATTCCTTCACCTCTCAGCTGCTGCCCCCTGCTCCACATCTTCCTTCTGTCTCACTTTTTTCTACCCCTTGCCCCTCCAATCCACCCTGGTGCCCCCACCTGTACCAGCTGAGGGAGGGGCAGGCACAACCTCCTTCAGGGGTCATGGCAGCTGCCACAAGCACCCTCCACATTGGGAAGCCACTCCCAGGTGGGGCTCAGCATGGCCAAGGCCTCTCCACTCCTCCTTGCTGGCAGCACAGGAAGCCTGTTAGACACACTTCAGCACCTACTCTCCCTGCCCACACCCTGGCCGCCCAAGGCACTCCCTTCCAGGGTCCCCCTCACCTGGGGCGATCCTGCTGCGCAGCCAGCATATCCAGCCCATCCAGTGCCACTCGGATCATATCCAGCTGTGGCTTCTCATCAGGGACCCCAAGGGCAGGTAGGTAAAGTGTCGCGACCCCTTGCCCGCAAGGAAGACGCAACTCAGGAATCTTCTTTCAGCAGTTTATTCAGGTCCTTGATACTTTTTCTTCTTTCAGCTGTTTATTCAGGCCTTTGTATTGACATGTCTTTTAGCTTCTACTGCTACTCCTACTACTACTTCTACTGCTACTCCTACTGCCACTACTACTACTGCTACTACTACTGCCACTACTACTACTCCTGTGTGCCCCAGCCTTAATAAAGCAGATAAAGCCCCAATGCACAACTGCCACGTGGACTTTTCTCATAGGGTGCCAAGTCACAGCGTGCCAACTCATTCTGATAAGGAGTTGTTTGTCACAGACTACAGGGGAAACCAGCGCCATCTTGTAATGGAGGCCACAGTTCACAGAAACGGCTCACCACAGTTCCCCCTTTTTTGTTTTATTACGACAATACAGGCGAGAGTAGAGGTCCTATCCCACTGTGCAGAAGTGGCTGCATAGTATGGCCCAGCCTTAAGGAGGGCCCTTCCCCAAACCTGAGGCCATATCAGCCGACGCCTTTTTTCGTGGGGCGGGGCGTGGACGTCAAACCCGCATGCAATAGGACATGCTCCCCTTGAGGTCCACTCAAGTGGATCACTCAAGTGCAGTGCCTTGCCTTGCATCCTGTATCGTGACGATGGTAGACAAAGGGGGACAGCTGAGGCTGTCTTTGTAGTGCAGACAAAATTAAGTTGGCAACACCCTAAGAGAAAGGCACGGACAATAGAGAGGGGGAGAAATTTGGTTGTGACATCTGCCATTGTTAGATAAAGGTCAAGACGTTCCCGTGGAGCACATATGTCATGGCCTTGTGAACTGGCCACTTTGACATGCAGAACAAGGAATTGGGGGCTGGGCCCCGGGGGCCAGGGAAGGCCTGCTATCAGCAAGTTCCCCTCTTTTGTTTATTGCATGTCAAAGGGAATCAAGTAGCCCCTGTCTTAGGTCGTCCACCGCCCCTGCACTGCTTACCCGTCTCTGGGGAGGCCCCACTCCCCTGTCTTAGGTTGCAGTGCAAGCGTGGAAGTTGCCCGTCACTGGGTACTACAAGATCAGCTCAGCGTGTTGTGGCCAACAGGACATTGTTATGGTAACCGCCTCCATAAACAGGACCCATGACCATCACCATCAAATGGCAGGTGTAGTTGGACTGTAAGATTAGCTAGCAAAGATCCTAGTGCAGAAAGGCAGGGAGGAGAGGTATGCACAAAGGAAAGATATGGTAGAAGTTCCAACACTAGAAGAGTGACAAAAGAAGGACATGTCGATCCCAGTGCAATGTAACTTGGGGTGCAACGACCATGTCAAAGGTTTACTGTTTAAGATGCACAAGCCAGACTTGTGGCGAGTTGCCATTTTCTAAAGCAGCAAGAGCTTGTATGATCATAGCCCTATCGTGAGCACTGCGGGCCTTGAGGCGACAGAGAAACCACAAGTAGAGAAACATACCAAAGCAACACATTGCACCAAAAATGCCTATTCCCACCCATTCCTTAAAAAAGGAAAAGGCAGAAGAAATCCAAAGGGTGAATTGTCCCAAAGTCACCGGTATGACATGGGTGTCGTTCAAAACAGCTTTCTGAGTCAGTTGAGACTGGATCAAATTTTCTGCCACCATGGACCAATTTCCGGCCAAGTACTCTCCGATGATGCGGGAAGCATTCCTGGAATTATTAAATCTGACAGAGGTTATGCATAAATGTGCATGTTGGTCAACACAACCCAAAAGCACCAAGTCAGCCAATTCTTCTACCTGAGCTTGGAGTAAATCTATTCTTTGGTTGGCAGCTAAAATCCCTGACAAAAGATGTTGGTTAACTTTATTTTGAGAATCGAGTATGGTGGAAGTTTGTTGAATAACCTGATTAATAGTGGCAGCAGTTTGGACCTGATTAAGAGCCTGTTTGCATTTAGCAAGCTGCTCCTTAATCTTCACTTTATCAGTTAAAAGAGCATCCTTTACCAATCTCCATAGAGAGAAAGTAGCAATCGGGACTCTATCTGGACTTTGGTCCCTCAACAACTTTTGGAGATCCTGCTTTACCAAATCCCAATCACTGTTATTAAGAAAGCCTCCCGTCAGAAACCAAGGACAAGCCTGGGCTATAGCTTCAACGAATTCAGTTGCTGTCTTGGTTTTTATTCCTGTTCCTTGTTTGTTTAACAGTTCTTTAACTTCGTTGGCCAGACGAAGTTTCACTGTTGAGTTACCCATGGTACGTACCCTGTCTCTTTAAATTATCTTTGATCCAATCTTCCCCCTTCTCCCTTAGAAGGTGAGCCTTGTCCGCTTACCTCTGCTTTCCGAATCTCGGTAAGGACCTCCAGATGCCAAGTCCGGCTAACGGAAACCGAGTCCGGCAAGAGACGTCGAGGTTAAAAAATAATAAAAAAATCACAGGACACCAACGTTCTTCATCCAGGAGGAGGCATGTGTGTTTTTTTTTTGTTGTTGTTTTCTTTTTTTTTTTTTTTTTTTTTTTGCTTTTTATATTTTGGAACAATTTTTGAAAACCTTAGAATCTATAAACAAATTATTATATTTTGAGAAGAAATATCAATGAAAATAAAGTTAAAACCTTTAGATATTTTGGAGAAATAATTATAATAATTTATCATTATATGAGTTTGAACAATAACCTTGAGAAGTAGAAATTACTTGATTGTATTTTTACTTAAAAGCAAATTTATAGTAAACGCATTTATCTCAAATATCTGTAACTGAAAAAACAGAGTACCTGATAAATGTAAATATAAAACTTAAATTATAGGTTTTCTGTTGAAGAAAAACAATTAGGCAAATATATATTAACTAATCAATTAGGCATGTGCTAATTAATTTATAGATTAACAAATATAGGTTATCTAAATATCTAAAATATATATATAAAGAATAAGAACATAACTTATAATTGTATTAACTTTATGTAACCACGTGGTCTTAAAATATTTGGATCCATTTAAATTTATTTTTAACTAGGAGTGCACTCTTCTATGTGACGTCACTTGATGTAACTGAAATAAGATCCTTGAGTATACATTTTTATTTTTATAGTTAGCAATGAAAATAAGGATTTTTTGGTCATCACAGGAACTTTGCCGGCTTGTTCCTGTGGCGAGCAAATGCATCCTCATAACCTTCAAAATTAAAAGTAAAATATAAAAAAGCATATTTGATATCTCCCATCAATAGAACATTATTTAGTAACACAACTATAGAGAAAAAGTCAGGTTATGTAACTTAGAACTAGCTTAAATTTAGGACTGTAACATAGAAACCTGTGGAATTAAATTTTGTCTGAAAAAGATATCTTTCATTAGCATTTACAGGTAGGCATTTTGTTTTAAAAAAAATACAGGCCCTGAGCAGCTCCGGTAGAAACCTGAAACACAGCAGTACAGGTTAGTGGCTGGAAAGCGGGACCAGAAGGCCTGTCTGAGTGACTGTGGAAGAACCAATCAGAAGCCCGCAAAAGTGTGGGAGGTGGGACCAGGAAGCAGCTATGCCGGCCAGGCACCCCATGGTTACCATGGTGATGCAAACAACATGGAGTCTGGTGCCCATTTTCAGGGCAAAAGTTCTCCAAGTTTTCTTAGCCGATTGTATTTTGTTTGATTTTGTCTGCATTTTCCCCCGCCTGGCCAAGATCTTACTGCGGTAGCAGCTTGTTCTGTCTCTGCGACCTGCGGTTGCAGTTGTACATCCTGTACTTCCTGGCATTCCCCTAGGGAGTCTACAGATAGAAAGGGGTTGGTCCCTGGGAGGTGACGAAGTCGCGCACTCCCCGGGGTACCATTCCGTCCCTGGATTGCCCCATACACCTAGGCTTCCGGGGCCCGGGCCGGGCCCCTGTTTCCGTTTTGAGGGCAGCGGCCAGAACCTGTCCTGTAATATGAGCTCCATCAATATCCTTACAAGCTCGAATCATGTCATCAACACTCTTTGCTCTGGTAGATTTAATGGCATTTTGGCAATAGGAATTTGCATATTTAAGAGCCAATTGCTTAATGACCGGCATGGCTTGTTCCAAGTTAGGGAATATTTTTTCTGCTACCTGTATCAATCAGGCAAGGAAGTCAGAATAAGGCTCAGAGGGTCCTTGAGCAATTTTTGAAATTTTTGTTTTAGCATTTGAAATAGGTAGAGCCTTCCAAGCCTAAATGGCTGCTGTAGCTATCTGAGCATAGACCCCAGGATTATAATTAATTTGTTGATTTATGATAGCATATTGTCCCAAGCCTGTTAACATTTCAAGGTTATGCCGTGGGAAGCCGGCGTCCTGATTGACTCGGGCTAGCTCGCGACACCTCTCTTGATTTTCACTTTTCCACAACAAAAAATCCCCTCCGGACAACACAGCCATGCAAAGCTGTTGCCAGTCACTAGGTGTCAGCTGATTGGCAGAGAAAGACTCGAAGAGAGTCAATGTAAAGGGGGCATGGGATCCGTAATTAGTAACTGCCTCCTTTAGTTGTTTAATATCCTTAAAGGCTAAAGGAACATGTACTCTGGCCGGCTGTCCATCGGCATCCAAGTTTTCAATTACTGGGAAGTTTGGGCCTTCTTAGGCTGCCACTGAACACCCCCCAGCCTTCTGGGGTTGTCCTTGTCCCAATCGGGGTTATAAGGAGGGAGCGTGACAGCGATCGGGGCTGCAGGTGCTTTAAATCTTGACTTTTTCAATCGACCCTCCAGGTCCTCTATCTCCCTTTCCAATTCTTCCTCCTGCCAGCTGTTACCATGGAGCCCAGTTAGTAACTCCCTTATCTTAGAAATGTAGTCAGCACTGTGAAGCCCAGCTCAAGGCCAGAGGCCTTGTTACATATTTTTGTGAAAAACTAGTAAGGGAGTGTCCAGTGCCTGGAATGCTGATTTTTTCAGACAGTAGCCAAATAAAACAGGGCAACATGAAAATAGGAAGTTTATCTACATTAAACCTTTTTGTAGAGATTCTTTTGCTGAAAGTCCTAAAATAAGCCATGGTGAATATTCTGGAGAAGGTCAATTAAGACTTTTCTGTGGGCCTGATAGGGAGGGGGAAGATGAGAAGGCGGGGTTGAGAGCGGCTAGGGTGGATCTAATTCCTCAGAACTGTCCGAGCTACTTGTGTCCTTGGGAGTTTTTAACTCAGTCAAGTCCGGATAGAGCCTTCTCCTCTGTTTAACTTCAGACTCCCTTGTCTGTTCACCCCTCTTACTCCTAATACTTTCTGCTACCTCGCTATGTGACCCCTCCGATTTTTCTTCATGCAATTGCTCAAGAACGGCCTGACCCTCGCTCACAGCTTTCTGGCATTTACCATCCATTATACACCCCCTCACTAATTTCCAAAGCGGAATGGTACCGCCCCTTAAAGTTCCTTGTTTGTAAGCGAAATCCAGATCTTTCCCTAATTTGTCCCAACTGGGAATCGTGAGACTCCCTGAAAAAGCAAACCAAGGAGCTACAGAGTCAGTCTCTTCTAAAAACCTCTGTAATGTGCTCCGCTTCACTTTAAGTCCCTTAGAACGCAGTAACCCGTCCAAGGCCAGCAAAATTGGACTTGAGGGAGTAGCACCCATACTGTTCCAAGCAGTATAAAGAAAGTGAAAATACAAAACCCCACTCTCTCTTTATCTACAGAGGAGCGTCTTATTTATTTATTTATTTTTTCCCCGCTCTCTCTTTATCTACAGAGGACACAACAACAAAAGAAACACAAAAAACAAAAGCGAAATGACACAACAAAAGAAACACAGAAAACAAAAGTGAAAGTACACAGTGCAGCTGCAATAAATATGAGGCTCTCTCTTTCTTTGTAGAGGAGCTGACCCCGCTTTGGACGCGGATCCCACTTACTGGGACTATCCCTGCTTTGATCGCAGATCCCACTTACCTGGGACTAACCGGTGCACCACCCCTGACTGACTGAAAGTTCTGGTTCCCGGGTTTCGGCACCACTTGTCGCGACCCCTTGCCCGCAAGGAAGACGCAACTCAGGAATCTTCTTTCAGCAGTTTATTCAGGTCCTTGATACTTTTTCTTCTTTCAGCTGTTTATTCAGGCCTTTGTATTGACATGTCTTTTAGCTTCTACTGCTACTCCTACTACTACTTCTACTGCTACTCCTACTGCCACTACTACTACTGCTACTACTACTGCCACTACTACTACTCCCATGTGCCCCAGCCTTAATAAAGCAGATAAAGCCCCAATGCACAACTGCCACGTGGACTTTTCTCATAGGGTGCCAAGTCACAGCGTGCCAACTCATTCTGATAAGGAGTTGTTTGTCACAGACTACAGGGGAAACCAGCACCATCTTGTAATGGAGGCCACAGTTCACAGAAACGGCTCACCACAGTGAAGGACCAAGCCTGCACCATTTTCTTCAGGACCTCAGTGTGTCCCCGCTGAAGGCCTCCATGAAGAGTGGTGGGAAGAACTATATGGGCAGGTCCTCCAGAGCTAGGATGGCCCTGGACTTGTCCTTCAGGAGGCTGCTCCCTGCCCACTCCTGGAGCATAGGTGGGGCCAGCTGCTGATCCTCTGGAGTCTGCATGGAAAGGATCCTGGGGGAATGCCCCACCCAAACACATCATTCACAGCCAAGCTCCACAGCTCTACCTTATACCCACTAGAGGAAACAACTCAGCTGAAGTGGCTGCTTTGGCAATCGATTGATCCAGTTTCACTCACTGGGTGCCAAACCAGGCCTGGTGGTTCAGGCCTATAACCCGATGGCTTGGGAGACTGAGGCAGGAGGATCACAAATTCCAGGCCAGCCTAGAACTTAGTGAGACCATGTATCAAAATGAAAATAAAATAGGGTTGGGGATGTAGCTCAGTAATAGAGTGCCCCTGAGTTCAATCTATAGCTTCAGTAAATAAATAACTAAAGTGGGTGCTATCGGTTTTCATTTTTAGAATGAGCAATTTTTAAATTAATTTACTTACTTATATTTTTCTTTTTTTTTTTTTTGGTGATTCTAGGGATTGAAGCAAAGGGTAGCTTACTACTGAGCTACACCCTTACCCCTTTTGGTTTGTATTTATCTACTTATTTATTCATTTTGTGGCACAGGATTAAACTCAGGGTGCTTTACCTCTGAGCTACATCCTAAGCTCTGTTTGTTTTTGATGACCAAAGATTGATCTCAGGGTACTTAACCACTGAACCACATCCTCAGCTCTTTTTATTTTTATATTGAGGCTGCTTAGGACCTTGCTAATTTGCTGTGGCTGGCTTTGAACTTGTGATCCTTCTGCCTCAGCCTCCCAAGACACTGGGATTACAGACACCCTTCACTCACCACACCCGGCTCCCAACCCTGTTTTATTTTGAGACAGAATCTCACTAAGTTGTCCAGATAAGTCTCAAACTCATGATCTTCCTGCCTCAGCTTCTTGAATACCTGGATTACAGACAGGTTACACCATGAACAGTTTAAATATAACCAATGCTAAAAGCCACATATAGTATTTGAGAGCATTTGGAAATAAGAGATGGAAAATGCTAACTCTGAGATGAGCCTCAATTGTCACATATATCTTGTACATGCGACAGTGTGCCACTTTGTAGTGCAGTCCCAGGAAAGAAATAGATCACAATAGAGTGCAGCCTATGAAAAATATTCTGTAGTTCCAGGTTTGGTGACCTGAAGTTGTAATCCCAGCTACCTGGGAGGCTGAGGCAGGAGGATTACAAGTTCAAGGCTAGGTTCAGCAATCTAGTGAGACCCTAAGCAACTCAGTGAGACCCTGTTTTAAAATAAAAATATATAAATAAAAAGGGTTGGAGATGTAGCTCAGGGGTATAGTGCCCCTGGATTCAACTCCCAGAGACAAAATAAAAACAAACAAAAAAAAAATAGAAAAAGAAAAAAATTTAAATGAAGGCAACTAAGCCCAAGCATGAGAGTGTTAAGAAACTTTGAGGTACTGAGTGGCTGAATGTTAAATAAGAACATCAGTGCTTTGCTCTGAATAAGGGTTTCCTTACTCTTCATTCATTCAACGGATATTTACTGAAATGCCTGCTCCAGTCCTGCAACCATTGAAGATTTGTCAAATTATTTAAGAAGAGACTTGTCTTAAGAGTATCAGACCCAGAGAGAAGGAAGGACAACTATGTTTGGAAAACTGCAGTAGCCATTTCTCTGAGTCCCATCTACTTTTTTGAGTCTGTTTCTCTAACTGGAATCAAAGTTACCATGAAGATTCAAAGGGAGAAGTATTTTGAAATTAAAGTTGATAAATAGGTGGAAATTCATTAAAAAAAAGAAAATCAGAAGGAAAGAAATTGAATATGATCTAAACCAAAGCAGAAATCAAAATTATTGGGATGGAGGCAAAACTGCATTCAGAGACACAAAATGCAGACATCTGGTCCTTTGGAGAGACAGAATATGATATCCTCTTTGCCATCACAAACTACGTGTCACCATTTTTTGTTTCTTTTTTGGTATTGGAGGCTGAACCCAGTGGTCTTCTAACACCAAGCTACATCTCCAGCTCCTTTTATTTTTTATTTGGAGACAGGATCTTGCTTAATTGCTGAGGCTGGCCTTCAACTTGTGCTTCTCCTGCCTCAGCCTCCAGAGTTGCTGGGTTTACACACATGTGCTACCTCTCCTAGGCTGTAGGTCACTGGGTAAGACTGAGAGTAGACCTCATAGAGGTTCTGTTTTGAGTCCAGTTGTCCAAGCTCATCTTGAACTCGTGGGCTCAAGCAATCCTTCTGCCTCAGCCTCCCGAGTAGCTGGGACTAAAGGTGTATGCCACCAAGCAGCCTGAATGGAGTCTCTGTGGGGTTTGGTGACTTATTTATTTATTTATCTAACCTATTTATTTATTTATTTTACCTTCAGTGAAATTTTATTATAATTCTTTGAAAATTGACAAACCATATCATATTGTAGAACTCAAATCACCAAAATTTTCTTTCCCGTTCCCCATATCTCCACTCTCTGTTGTCTCAGTTAAATGACAGTCTCTATAATGAACCTCAACTAATTAGAACTTTCTTTAAGTATCTACATATTTATTTACTTATTCTTATTAGGCATATATGACACCAGAATTCATTTTGATTCATTGTACACAATTGCAGCACATCTTTTTATTTCTCTGGTTGTACAAATGTATGTTGCAGTCATATATGTCTACAGCCCTTTTTAAAATTTGAGATAGCCCTGGATAAGTTGCCAAGGTGGCCTGGAACTTGTGATTCTCCTGCCTCAGCCTTCTGAGTTGCAGGGATTACAAGTGGGCACCACCAAACACGGAGATTTGCTTTTTTTTGTTTGTTTTTGTTGGTTTGGGTTAGGCCTTTTTCTTAAGTGTTTAGCAGAAATTACCCATGTTCATTTCACTTATGTTTGCAGTTGAAGCATGCTTAGGATTACTTTTAAGACATAAATGGGAGTTTTTGATGAGAAATGTTCGAAGCCCAGCCTTCAAATTTGACGTGTCTTTACCTCTTTCTTGCTTTGGGGCATCTCTTGAGGCAGCTGAGCAAGAGGGTTGAAATGGCAAGGTGTCACTTTCGGCTGCCACCCTTGACTTGGTGCTTGGGACTAGAGACAGGTAGATGTTTCTGCCACCCAAATAACAATAGAGTGTCTCTCCAAAAACTGACTTTAGAAGGGACAGAAAATGCAGGACCCCAAGTAAAGTCTGGCCCATCCAGGAGGCAAAGGGAGGCAGGGTTTCAGAGGCTGCATAAGGTGCTTTGAAACATTTATAATTGGCTGCAAAGATTCAGTAACAAGGGTGGCCTTGTTCCAGGATGACAGGGACCTGCTGCATCGATATCTTCTCAGAACAAATAATTGTGAGCAGGATGCAGTGGTGCATGTCTATAATCTCAAATACTTGGGAGGCAGAGGCAGGAAGATTTGAAGTTCAAAGTCAGCCTGAGAATCTTAGTGAAGACCTAAGGTTTTGCATAAGGCTGTGCTTCTGTGAGTCTTTTGTGATGGTGTTAGGGTCTGTAAACAAGTCAGGATGGCGCCTGGCAAATGTTAGAGTCTGGATGGCGCCTGGCATTTTGCCAGAGGGGGTGGTTTGTGAAGTAACGCCAGGGAGCCATTAAGTGTGGAGATTCCTTATTGGTTGACTGCTATATGTAGTTTATGTTAATTAAGATAAGCTGTGTGGAATGTATAAATACCTCTCCTGTCCTACAATAAATGGCTCCCACTCCTTCTGTATCAAAGTATACACGTTGTTCGTCACCCCCCGGTTATTTTGCTGCAGCCGGACTGTGGCAAGATGGCTCCTGTTACCAGGCAGTTGTGGTCCAGGATGTCCACTTCCTAGCATCCTGCCAGCCCTGTTGTGTTGGAGTGGTGTCATTTTGATGGAAAACTTTCACCATTAGCTTCACCTATAAGTACACAGGAGTTCCTGGCTCATAGACATCCTTAGCAAGGACACAACCAGTGTTAGTTTCCTTGAGTTGTCTGAAACTGATGGCAGTAGTTTGGAGTGCATGTGGTTGTAGGAAAGTATTTAAAACTTTTTAAAACCAGGAAAGAATCATGGGGACTATAAAATGTCCACTGGCCACTGGCCTAGGGATAAGTATGCTCATCCTGCTTTCTTGCTTATTTATTTATTTTTTGTATCAAAGATTGAACCCAGGGGCACTATACCACTGGATGCCAAAAGCTCTGTCCTTGACCCTGATGACAATTTAATAATAAGGACAAAGTTTTGAGAAAAAAAAAAGAATGTTTATTACTTTGCTCACAAAAGAGAAACACAGGGGACTCCTGTCCCAAAGATTGTGATTCTTCCCATTAACAGGAAAAGGTTGTTTTTAAAGGGATGTTTAGAGAAAATGAGATTAGAGAGAAACCAGGAAGGAGATCAGGGAAAAGAAGATCAGGGAGGAGAAGGTTAGGGAGAAGATTTGAGAAAAAGAAACAAAATGTGTAAGTTTCAAAGCCACAAGGGATATAGGGAAAGCATCAAGAGAACCCCTGTTATGCACTGAACCACATCCCCAAACCCCATATTTTGGAGAAACTGGGGGTTGAATGCAGGGATGTTGGACCACTGAGCCACATTCCCAGCCCATTTCATGTTTTACTTTCAGACGGTGTCTCACTAACTTGCCCAGGCTGTCCTTGAACTTGCAATCCTCCTGCCTCAGCTCCTGAGTTGGTGGACTTTGGGTGTGTGTCACCATGTCCACTACAATCCACATTTTTTAACCCCCCCACAAATTGTGTTCAATAAAATAACAAAATACCAGAAATTACTTTTTCTTTCTTTCTTTTTATTATTATTATTATTATTATTATTATTATTATTATTATTATTATTTGGTACCAGGTGATGAACCCAGAAACAGTGAACTGCTGAGTCACATTTCCAGCCTTTTTTTCCCCCTTTCTTTCTTTTTATTCAATAAATACAACCTTAAGGAAAAAAATAGTTTAATTTATAGAGCATATTAGGCAATTAGGCCTTTCCTATTATTCAGTCCCCTGATTTCTGAAGCGTATTGCTTTGAGGTAAGATAAAACATTGGATTTATCCATTGAAAAAATAATAATAGAGACACAATTCCCTGAATTACTGAAACCTAGGCATCTAAGGAACTTCACCAGCTTCACTCGTACTAACTTATTTCTCAGAAATGCCCTTAGTGTTCCCAGAGGTGTAGGTCTCTCTGTGCTGACACCAAGCAGATGTTATAGCTGTGGTGCTTCTACTTCTCAAGGCTGCTCCTCCTGGTTCTTTGGTCATCTTCTGTAACTGATGTCCCTGTTTGCTTCTGCCTCTGCTCACACTTCCGTGCTATTGCATCTCTCATCTGGGCTCTGAGGCTGTAGGGTCTGCATTCTTGGACTTAATCAGCCTTGGATTGAACATGGTTGAAAATGAGTGTATCTATGCTGAATGTGTAGAGACTTTTTCTTGTCATTATTTTCTAAACAGCATAGTGTAAACCAATATGTATTATTCCCATTGTATGCAGTGACTAAGGAATATTGAGGTGATTTAAAGCACACAGGAGCATGTACATAGGTTATGTCCATATCAGGAGGAACCCCCAGGCAGTTACAAAGCATGGGAATTCTTCAGCGTGTTCCCCAACAACCAATGGGTCATTGAAGAAATCAAAATGAAAGTGTAAAATGCCTGCAGACCAATGAACAGGGCCACACAAGATATTCAAACCTGTGGATACAGCAAAAGTAATTCTAAGTGGGAAGTTTCCAGCAAGAAATATCTACATTAGGAAAAAATCTCAAATAAGTGGCCCAATACTACATGTCAAGGGATTGGAAAAAGTAAGCATGGACTATGCCCCCAATTAGTAAATTGGGAGAAGATGTGAATTAATTAAACTTTTCAAGTAGCTGGATTCCAGACACGTGCCACTCCAATCAGATTTTTGTACTTGTTATTGTCTTGGGGACCAGACATTGCAGCCAAGGGTGCTTTGCCACTGAGTCACACCCTCAGGGAGGATTTTGAGAAAGGGTCTTGTAACCTTGCTTACAGCCTCACTAAATTGATGAGGCTGCCTTTGAACTCACCATCCTCCTGTCTCAGCTTCCTGAACTATGGAACTATAGCTGAGCATCACCAATCTTGCTTTTGCAGTTGTTTTTGGAAAATAATCTTTCAGAACATCAATTTTACATACCTGTCCAGACCAAATAAAGAATGCATTCCATTGTTTCATGTGGGTTCTGGTTCTTTCTTTTCAAATATTTCTAACAGATAGGCAGCTCTATTCCAATTAAACCTTCCCAATATGGTCACATCATTTTTAGAATTATTTATTTACTTATTTCTGTGATGCCTTGGATGGAATCCAGGCCCTTCCACATGCTAGGCAAATGCTCTACCACTGAGTGATTCCCTAGCTCCCTGAGTTAGTTTTGATGAAATTCACTCATTTCTCTAGAAAAGCATGGGTTCTGTGTTCCTAGACTGTATAGGTGAAATTGGCCAGTGTTCCAGAAGGGGTTCTACACTGTTTTGATCCAGATGCACAAAGGACTCTGCATCTTTCAGTAGCTGCTCCAAGTGTTATAGTTAAAGCATCATCCTGGGGTTTCATAGATTGGCTTCTAGACTACTCATGTATAATTGAATCAAGCCTTTATTGAAGCACACAGGTGGCAACTGACCACAACATAAAGCTGTTCCTCTGATCAGCCCCAAACAATTTCAAGGGTGCTCCTTATAAGCCTGAAAACAACAAAAGGGGTGTTTGGGGGTCCAGCCAATGCAAGCAAGCCAAGTTACAGAAGTGAGAGCGTGCAGTCAGGTGGAGGGACGCTCAGCCAATCACAATTAGCCCAGTCACCCTAGTTACAGAAACAGAGACCTGTTCCCCTAGTTACAGAAACAATGCCCTGTTAGGTAGTTCCATGTTCTTAAAGGTTTCTATAGCAAAAGGAAAAGAACATCTTGCCCTCATCATGACCCTTCTACTTTGCATGGTTGTTTTACAAAATGGAGTCAAAAAACAATATAAAGTCACTTTGGCTGGACTATCACACAAGGAGTGGAACCCATTTCTATCTGCCTATCCAGCCACTCTTACACACCAGATCCCGTTTGTCATTACATCATACATTTGTGTGCTGTCTCACAGCACAAATGAACCTAGAGTGAAAAATGAGCAGCTCAAAGAGATGTGAGTGCTTTATCCACAGGGCTCTGGGAAGACCAAGAGCCCTCACAACCCTTCCAGTGTTCAAGGGGTCTGGAGGCACCAGAATATCTTTAAGTCTTTTTTTTTTTTTTTTTTTTTTTTAGTCATGATAACTCTTAAAAGAACAAATGATGACACATCTCATTTTGCAGATCTTTGGCTTTATTTGAACCTAGAATTCAGCAGCAGTCCAGAACAAATCCTGCTCAGAACCTTCCGCCCACCACGTGTGCTAGTTAGACTTAGAGCCACAGAAAAGGAACTTTCATGAAGAGGAGGGTGAGGCACATAGTTTACTGTGTGTGGGACACATGAGCTGGCTATGCATGGCCCAGACTCTGCTACCTGTTCCAAGAGCCAGCTGCAGTCTGCTTACACATCAAAGTGGGTTTCAGTTCACTATGTTTGGAGAAGCCTTTAGGCCAAAATCAAAACACATCCATAGGCAGCTGTAGGATACTCAAATGAAGAGTGGGTGGACCTCGTTCTCATCCTTGGATGGGAAGCTAAGGCTAAGGTCACTGCACAACCCCATCAGCCCAGTCCTCAGCTGATTCCCCATCAGAGAGTTGTCCCTTAGGGCATCTTGGTCTAGGACCAGGCAGGGCCACCCATTTGCCCACAGCCACTTCATCCTTACTCATCTTCTGACCATATGCTGATTCAAAAGAGGCCACCTTGTGTCCCTTGGTAGAGAGAGATGGGAAGAGTTGGGGAAGATCTGTCAGTTATGTGCAACACATCCCCCGCCCAGAGTTTGTAATTTATTCAGTTTCATTTTGAAATATTTGCAAGTGTTATCTACCTTTATGATTCTACTATTTTGCTGAAAGGGAATTCGGATACCTTCAATGGGCACCACTAATTGAATTGAGGACAGACTACCTAGGTGGATGACAGGCAAGGTTTGGTGAGGCCCACAGGCTCTGATCAACATGCAGCATGGACACCTCCTGCAGGCACTGGGAGTGAGACACTAGAATGGCAATATGTAAATCAATGGAAGGGTAACTGATGTGATACAGCAATCTTTATACGGGGTAAAATTGGGAGTTCATAACCCACTTGAATCAAACTGTGAAATATGATATATTAAGAACTATGTAATGTTTTGAACGACCAACAATAAAAAAAAAGATAAGCTATGTGGAATGTATAAATACCCCTCCTGTCCTACAATAAACGGCTCCTACTCCTGCTGTATCAATCTATGCAAGTTGCTCTTCACAACCTGGTTATTTTGCTGCAGCCAGACTGCGGCAATGGGATATTTACCTTCCAGTGTCTTGTTCACCATGAGAGTGTCAGTGGCTGGCACATAGTAGGTGCCCTTTCTGACAGAGATGCCAAAGTAATTCTGTGGTCTTTAAATAAATGGTGATGAAGTAACAGATATCCATCTTGTGAAGGATGAACCTCAACCCTTATTTCAGTCAATTCTAAAATGAACAGGAACCATACACCTAAACATACAACCTAACACTATCCATCCTTGAATTCAGGGTTATAAAAGGCAGCTACCTATTTTTTATAAATAAAGAAGGTTTTAGGGACACAGCCATGTTAGTGTATTGTGCGTAATTGTTTTTAAAGATTATTATTTATAATGGTAGTAGACTGTTCATGAGTTGATAATTTTTGAAACTGAGGTATACACAGAGTTCAAATACTGTTTGGTCTACTTTCATGCCTGTTTGAAATTTCCCATAATTAAAACTTGTTTTTGTTTTTTTAGTCTACCTTCAGATCTACTCTGGGCTATCTCAAGGTCATCCCCATAAGCCCCATCACTCTCCTTCCCATTTCTCTCCAGTAAAGTACATATGTGACTCAGGGCTCAACCAATCCTGGAGTCCCCTGAATGTTCTGTGTAAGCCAGCCAATTACAAACCAATCTAACATGCTAAGCACAAATGTGACATCAAATGAATATTAGAGAAATATATTATAAGTAAAATTATGGGAGGTTCTGTCTGCATACACCCTGAAGTTGAAACTAAACTTACCCTTCCCTAATACTTCTATAAACATGTTAATTAGCTCCTACCTCTTGCTTTCAAAGAAGACTGTGGAACTAGAGTGTAGTTCAGTGGTAGAGTGTTTGCCTAGCATGCCTGAAGACCTCGTTCAATATGTAGCACTACAAAAAAATAAAATAAAAAGGAAGACTGTGACATTTGAAACTTTCTCAGCAACACACCCTGAAACTTTCTTCAAGAAAAATAAAACTCTTATCAAGGGAGGCATTATAGCAAAATATCTGCTCTATGAACAAGGTGTCTCATTTCCTTATCACATAATAATAAAGACAATTAATAAAACACATATCACTTTCCACAGAAATGACCAGAATGTGCTCCCAACCTTTATCAATCCCCTGGTTTCTTTACACACATGAATTTTCTTTATGTGTGTGGCTCATCACCATGATGGAAGTGAATTGAAATTAAAAGGAAACAGCAAACTAAATTGCCATCAAAGCTTCAAAGCAGAGCTGTTGTCTGTGACTTGTTGTCTCAAATCAAGTGGTTCTGCCTTGATTTGAGATACCTGCACATTCTGGCCACCTGCACAGCTCTTGTTCAGATTCCTCAGTGGCTCTGAGCACATGGCTGCACTGTAAAAGCAGTGAGATCCTGGTAGACATTAGAAATAACCAACAATTCTGTGCAGGAAGCCCCCCCCCCTTCTTTGCTTATTATAGTTAGCCTTTACTTTCAAGCTCACATAAAAATATCACTTCTTGAAAAATGCCTTTTCATTCCCTTCATTGAAAATTGATTATTGTATTCTGCCACTCATTGAATGGAAAGGTTCTACAGGAAGTCCGTCTAGCATAAAGTGAGACCCTGATAAATATTCAGAGTGAATGCTGAATAAACTACAATAGACAGGAATCAGAATCCTTCCAGAATCCCTTCTGGGAATCATCTTTGTTCAATGGTAGTACTAACCCCTTGGGGCGAAGAGCAGTTGTAAAGGCCCACATACCTAGGTCAAGGGCTTTTACAGGTGGGAGGTGAAAGGGATGATAATTGAGAGGTTGTTCTATTTTCAGGAGGTTAATGGGGCTGGTGTGACCCTACATTTACTGATTAATGTTTCTTCAACTCAGCCCAAGTCCAATATTCTGCCAACTTGAGGGCAGAAAATTTTCTATATGGGCCCATTGGGCTTTCTTCAAATTCAGTCTGAAAGGTTTTATCAAAATCATGAGACAAGAGCTATAGGTATTGTCAACCTAATGAGGCTTAAGTATCACTGTTCCTCACTTGCACAGTTCTTACAATAAGGAAGCATTTCTAAGTAGGCATTTCTGGCAAATGGCTTAAAGAACACATTGGTGGTGGGCCGGGAAGGATCTAAATCTTGAAGACACACATGTATCATGTGCTGTGATTTATTTACTCACCCTAAATACTCACCTTCACATCTAATTTTGAATTCTTTTTCATGAAGAGGGAGACCCCTACACCTAAACTCAATAAGGAGGTGAAGTGAACCCAAAGAGAAAAAACAAAACAAAACTGATAGATAACAGAAAGCTTCCTTCTGTTTGGAAACAAACTTGGAATGTTCACAAAACACTTAACACTTGTCCCTTCCCCCAAAACATCTGAAGAACTCAGTGGATGTCAAAGATCCAAAGGACTCAGTGTGGAACCCTCTCCTTGGTCTCTAAGACAGGGACAGTAGTGAAAAAGTGAGATAAACCAGCACCTGTCTGACTCAAAGAAAAGGACACTTATGGTCCACTTGGTTTCCACAGAAGCCAGGCCACCTCTGGAACACCAAATTTTGATCACAACAGGGTCCTGGGGCATCCTGGCAACATACTCACAGGGATATACTCTCCTTGAAGCAGTTGGGATCTCCCAGCTTGTCAATTCCAATTTAGACCCTAACTTGCCATCCTAAGGCCATGGTTGAAAAAAGGTGAATGGAAACAGAGGGACAATAACAAAGGAAGGACAGAGAAGAGGTAGGATAGAGATGCAACACAGGGGGCCCTCAGAAAGAAAGGCAAGGAGGGTGCCCCTGCACCTTTAGGCCCCCCTCCCCACCCAAAGTAGTCATCAACCAAGGCCTGGATGAGGTGTAGTGTGTAAACAAAAAGCACAAACAGAACAGCACTTTTTAGTTTCTTTACCTAAGTACTCATCAGAATGGAATTTCAGGAAATGTCACCACACTTACAAGAAAGATCCCAGTGGGAAAGACGAACATGAAGCCGTAAAACCAAGAAGGAAAAGTTAATTTAACTTGTGAGTATCCTGATTATCACACTAGTCTGCAGATGCTGCAGTGTCTTCGTCCTGCTCCAAATGCTTATTGATCACCAAGGACCAAAGCGTTCTCATAGCACCTGATCGTGACGTCCACCATTCGTGGGCGCCCATCCCAAGGTTCCATCCTCCCAGAGGACTCCGCCCCACCAGCAGTTGCCACCCTTCTGGGACCACGGCTGACCCCGTGACCATCCTGACCCTGGACAGCAATTGGCCAGCAGCCATCTCTGCAGTCCTGAACCTAGTCCAGCGCCAGAGCGATTACCGCCATCCCACACTCATCCAAGCGCTCTCTCTAGCATCCAGGATACAGACTCCAGCCCAACGTGCAGCCAGAGAGGGCCAGAGCTCGCTGCCTCCATCCCCCACGAATGGCCCTTGGATGCCTTGTCAAGCCACCTGCAAGAACATCCTGGCCACAGTTTCCCCATCCCCTCCGTGCACCACCAAGGCCCCCAGAGACCAGCTATTGGCCAGCATTATTGCTGCCATTGTGCAATCCATCATTTGCATGGTCATGTTGGAGTTCCCTCCCTCCAAGGGCATGACCAATCCATACTGGCCCAAGCAGTCAAGTTCTCCATTCATCTTTGCAGGTGTTCAGGGCAGGTACAGCACAGGCAGTGACAGTGCAAGCTTTACCCACACTATCCCATCCATGTGCCTCAACCTTGACCTGGAGGGACCACGTCTAGAGGGCTATACCATTCAAGGACAGTATGCCATTCCACAGCCAGATTTGACCAAGCTGCACCAGTTGGCAATGCAACAGTCTCATTTTCCTATGACACATGGCAGCACTGGTTTCAGTGCAGATTTGGATGCATCTGCTCAGACTACTTCTCATGAACTCACCATTCCAAAGGATTTGATTGGCTGCACGACAAGGCGCCAAAATCAATGAGATTCTTCATTTGTTGGGGCACAGATCAAAATTGCGAATCCAGTGGAAGGATCTACTGATCCTTCCCTGGATCTGCTGCCCTCATTAGCCTGGCTCAGTATCTAATCAAAGTCAGGATTTCCTCGGAGACTGGTGGCATGGGGATCAGTAGAGCAATGCAGATTCATCCATAATCCCTTTCTGCTGTTCACCACCACCCATGATCCATCTGTGTAGTTTATGAATAGTCAGCGATTCCAGGTTGCAAATAGTTTGTAAATTTTCAGTTTCTACACACTATCGTCCACTCGTGATTTTTTAATTAAAGTGAATTAATTCTTGTCTCTGTTCAGCTGTTAATGCTGAGATCCATATTTAGTTTTATAAGCTTCTTCTTTTTTTTTTTGCTCATGATTTTTTCTGTTTGTCACAGAAACTCCACAAATGGGTTTATCTAGGTTGGCCTTGGCTTCTGCATTCCTGGCTCCAAATGGTTCCTGATGACAGCTCTTTCCTCCCAATTCTCTAGGAAGGGGAAAGATGGCCAAAGGGGGAGAGAGGATGCTTCTTGTTTCCCTTAAGACATTTCCATATTTGTAAAATACAAAGTGAAATTGGAGATGTTGTTAAAAACAAAAAGATTCCAGATGCTCTGAGTTCCAAGAACGACCACTGTGAACAGCCTATGCTTGGTGTCACTCTTCTTTCTGGTAGGCTAGGAGGGGTTTTGTGCATCCAGATTGAGGTTGAGGTAGGCCAGGTTGGCCTTATTTTAAGGCAAGGGTTCCTAGCAGATGAGGCAACAGTGATGAGACTGTAGATTGCACCTCCAGCTCCAAGCTAATGCTCATCAAAATACCTGTTTTGAAGTGACCACACTGTGCGTCTCAATGTGGGGGACTTAGAACCATGAGGGAAGCCCAAACTCTGTGCTCATTTTGAAATGAGCCTCTCCCTATTTACCCTGTGAACTCTTTGGGAGAGACATTAGTAGGTTCCAGAATGCAGCCAGGTGTGGCAATATTCCTTGAGTAATTTCAGGATTATTCACAGATTGATAGAATTGCCCTAGGGTATTTTTTTTCTTTTCAAGAAAATAGAAAAAAAAGTTTATCACTGAATTTTTGAGTTCTTGAGGTCAAGGAGAAGAGTTAATAATCTTTGTTTAATCCTCATATAGTGGTCACAAACCTTATTTTTACACAAAAAATATTGTACTTTCTTTTTTATCTATCATCCCATTAAAATTGTAAAGGAAATAATGTCAATGGATTGTGGAATTGGAGCCAGAAAATTGTCCACTGTGGCAATATTGAAGTCTATGGGAGCCCGATAATGTCTGTTTGGCTACACCAAAGGATATGAAAAGCACTATTGATTCTCAATAAATAAACCACTGAGGATAATTTTTAAAATTAAATTTTGGTAACAAATCTGAGTATATTCAGCTAATTAATTATAGTACATAATTTTTAGCACACCTGTAAGAGAATAATGAATGGTGCAAATAATATATATACATATATGTGTGTGTGTGTGTGTGTGTGTGTGTGTGTGTGTGTGTGTATAATACCAGCTCCCAAGGTGCAGAAAAGCCTATATCAATTTTGAATGTACTGTAGGTGAAAATGATAATCTTGTTTTGCTCCTAAGTTCTACTTCACTACCTGGAGCAGTTAGGTGAGTACTCCTGGCCCAATGGTGATACCTGGTGGTCAGGACACTTGCTGGCTACCTTCTTAAGTCAGTTATTGAGTCATTGCAGGCAAACATGTATAGGCCTTTTGAATATAATTTTTTGGGGTACCAGGGCTTGAACTCAGTAGTACTGGACCACTGAGCCACATCCCCAGCCCTATTTTGTATTTTATATTTATAGCAGGGTCTGGCTCAGTTGCTTAGCCCCTCACCACTGCTGAGGCTGGCTTTGAACTCACGATCTTCATGAAATATACTATCCTATTTAATTCTCACAGCAAGCCTAGGGATCCACATTTTGTGAATAAATGATGATATGTGTAATGCCAAGATTCTGATACAGGTATAACTTCAAACAGGGTGATGCCAGATAAAAGGGGAAAGTGTGTTCTGTGCTGAAGAGTTTCTAAATAGGCAGCTTCTTAATGATTTTTTTGTGTGCAGTGGGTATCATTTGATTCGTCCTCTGCAAGACTTGGAAATGAAAAACTATCCTGTGATAAGCTTCACCCTTTCTGTTCCAATTAAAATCTGGCTTTAATCAAGGTAAACACAGTTAAGCATATTGCTTGTTTTTTTTTCTTTTTTTTTTAATCTTTTAGGCTGAGCAGAGAATGGGAAAACTCTTGATTATCTCCCCTTCTTCATCATCAATTTTTCTTTATTTTTTGTTTGTTTTTGTAGTTGTAGATGGACAGAATGCCTTTGTTTACTTTTATGTGGTGCCAAGGATTGAACCCAGTTCCTCACACACGCTAGGTAAGTGCTCTGCCACTGAGCTGCAGCCCCACCCCTCATCCTCAGTTCCTTTCATTATAAATTTGTATTTCTGGAAAGAAAGAATAGTGCTTGGTACAGACAAACAAACAAACAAACAAAGAAACAGAGTTTGAGAAAAATGATTCAAAATAAGAAGTATGTGCCTTTGAAGTTAGGTAGAGAGAGTTAGCATAAAGCTAAGAACAAGAGTTTGGAATGAGGTAGGTTTAAGCCTAATCCCAGTTCCACCATGGTAGACCTGGTTGTGGTTACTTAAGCTCTCGAAGTTAAAAATCTGTAAAATTGAACCCGTCACTGACACTTGAGGTGATTTTGAGGATTTAGTAAGCTGATATGCCTAAGATACACAACAGTGCTTTGACATCTAGTTGGCACTTAAAGAATAGATGGCAAACTTATTTGAAAAGGTCTGCTTTCTTTAGATGTTATAGTTAATTCCTTTTTCCTGACAAGTACAAAAATGTTGATTTAAGAATCATTCCTCATTTTACAAGGGAAAAAATAAATCCTGAAATACCAGTGGTAAATAAATTATTTCAAAATTGCATAACTCTTACCTAGTGGATGCCAGTCTAGGAATGCAACTATAATTAAAGGCTATGTTTTAATTTCTAAAAATCCATTTGTGGGACCCTTTTAAATCAGAAACTTTAAACACTATAACATTTCTCCCATAAAAATGTGAAATCAATAGTATGTAAAAGATATAATAAAGCACACTCAAGACTGCTGTCTTTAGAAAGGTTTACCAGGTTGTTTTTGGCTAGTGTCTGGGAACCTGAGTGGTAAATAGTTCTATACCTGATATAAAATTTCATCTAAATGATACAAGATGCTCAATGTGCCTAGACAGCACAAAGTGTGATTCTTGATAAACACCTTCTGAGAGTCATGCATTTGGGTCCAAATTAAGCAAAGGGTGCTAAAGTAAATAACTTAATAAAAACCTTCAGCACTGAGTCTCTAATGAGTTTTTCTAGTAGACAACACATGTGACAATTTGATGCTAAAGAAATTGTGCCTGAGTCTGCTTTCTATCCTGTTGCTATAATAAATCGTAGCCACAATACAACTATATGCTGAGTCCTGTGAGTTCTCCTCAAGAATCACCAAACCCAGGGATGGCTTTGGGAACCCCCATACATGAACTAGTGTGAAAAAAATATTTGTTTGTTAGAGAAAAGTCTTGGAGATATGTAGTAAATTCTCTGTCTCTTAAACACACATACACACACACACCACACACTTGGCTTTGTATAAAATCTAAAATGCAAATAATTCATTTTTCACCAAATATTAATTGTACATTTACCAATTTCTAGCTGTTAGGAACTGTGAGAAGTACAACAAATAAAGGGTCCACAAAAAATTACCTCAAGTTAAAAAAACAATTATAATTATTTGTCAGTAGGAGACAGTATGACTTGCTGCCCTGTCCATGGGTCAGACAATATATAAGGGTTGTTGAAATTATAAAGGAAAAGAGTTCATTTACAGCTGTACTGGTTACTGAAAATTGTATTTGAATTTCAGTTGAGCATGCTGGGAGGATGAATTTGCATTGACAAGAAAGTGAGGTGGGAGCACAGCTGAGCAAGACACTCATAGAATTGGTTCTAGATCTTCCTGATTCCACAGAGTTCAAATGGATCAAAAGCAGAAGATTAGACAAAGCCTTTGAATGCCATTATAGTTTGCTTTTCACTGCTCATAGGATAAAATTCAAGCTAGGATTCTTGAACTGAGTTGTAATATGATTAAAGTGATATTTGAGCTTCCTGGCAGGCTGATGCTTTTGAATTCAAGTGATAATAGATGAGATGAGGAGACAAATGAGGAGCCTATGAAAATAATGCAGGCAGGAGCTAATGAGATCCTGAACTCAAGTTTCTCATATGAGTGACTGATAAATGAAAATATTGTGATAGATCCCTTGATGCCAGGAGAGAAACAAGGAAGTCCAGACAATTCTTTGTTTTGTTTAAGGGAAATATTGTATATGGTGGTAGAAGATATGAAGAATTAAGTTGATAACATGATAATATGTTACATTTGGAGGTGATAGTGAGTCTGATAAGCAGTTAAAGTCACATTTATTGTGATATATATTTTTCTTAAATTCTAGTCTATTGGAGCCATACAAACCTGCTTATTTCTCATTTAGGTTTTCCTTATGCTGTTTTGGCCTATTAGTGATTGTTAGTGAAAATTAATTTTAGAAGGATCCAGTTTCTCCAGGGAATGTTTGCTCAGTGAAGAGGTTAAAAAGAAATAAGACAAAAAGGTATTTATTTGTAATGAATGATGTTGTTATTATGATTTTGGTACTGGGAATTAAATCCAGGGGTGATTAACCACTGAGCCTCATCCCCAGCCATTTTTATGTTTTATTTTGAGACAGGGTCTTTTTAAATTGCTTAGACCCTCACTAAATGCTGAGTCTGATTTTGAAATTGGGATCCTCCTGCCATAACCCCCCACAACCCTAGTCATTGGGATTACAGAGGAGAGCCACCGTATCCAACTATAATTTTTATTAAAATGGTCAGGGTAACTGGTTAGATTTTACATAACCACAATTATTATAACATTTGGCAAGTGCCTTGTACAATTATATTGTTCTATTCAGCTGAAGCCAAATTCTTGCATAATAAAATATTTTCAAATATCTCTTAGGCAAAATATTATATTTTTTGAATCTTTTTAGATTTCTTCTTTTGTAAACATTTAAATCACTTTTGAAGTTTTATTAAGACTGCCAGGATAAATTTAATTTTGTTGTGTTTAAATGAAGAAAGAAATTTTTTCTACATATTTTAGGCCAATTTTTTCCTATGTCTTCACCTGTGTGAGTGGGTGGGTGCTAATAGGTAAAGTAATTTTTCAGATTTCAGATGAATTCAGGGAGTGTCCAGGAAGCTATTAGGCACTTCTGTTTATTAGACCTATTACTTTTTAAGCAAGCTAAAATGATTTCTCTCTTTTTTGTCAAAGACTTTCTTTATGTTTTCAAGATTTTATTTGTTTAACTTGTATAACAAATATTTATTATTTTAACTAAATTATTTATTCTAATTTGGTATACATGATGGCAGAATGCAGTTTATTTCACATGACACAGATAGAGCACAATTTTTCAAGTCATTGATTGTACACAAAGTATTTCACACTGTTTGTGTCTATTTACATGTACTTAGGGTAATCATGTCTAACTCATTCCACCATCATTCCTACCTCCATGCCCCCTCCCTGTTTTCAAGATTTTAATTCACTGCATTGTTTATTTCTTTTTACTAATTTTTCCATACTTCAAAAGTAATATAGACTCATGTGGAAAACTTAGAAAAGCAAAAAGAAAAGAACAAAAATTTCCCATAAATGAAAATCCAGAAATAAACACTATTATTGATATTTTGGTGTATGACTTAGAAACCTCTATCAATCCCCACATATACATACATACATAGATGTATATGCACAACCCCTCCACAATCATCAGATTCTTTTATAAGAAATCATAATGTACTTAATACATTTTTTCCTTCTATATAATTAAATATTAAATGTTAAAGTGCTTTAAAATTAGCATACTATAGCGATCCATGCATACCAATGTTTATAGCAGTGCAGTGCACTATAGTGGAGTAATGGATCCAGTCTAGGTGCAAATCAACAGATGAAAAGATAAAGAAAAATAATATATGTAATGGAATTCTACTCAGCCATAAAGAGGGATGAAATCATGGCATTTGTGAAGTAAACAAGACTCAGAAAAACAAGGGCAAATGTTTTCTCTCATATGCTGAAGCTAGAGCAAAATAAGGGGGAAAAGGCAGGGGCCCCATGCAAATAGAAGGGAGACCAAAGTAGTAGAAGAGGAGGATTGAAGGGGAAGGAGGAGGGACTGTAAAGGGAAGGATGCAGAATAAATTGACCAAATTTATGATCTGTACATATATGATTGTACCATGATGAATTCCACCTTCATGTGCACATATAAATCACCAATTTAAAAAACAATAAATACATAGGATAAAGATCAGTAGAGTTGAAGAAGAGAACAGAGACAGGGAAGAGGGGAGGGAAAGAGGAAGTATCTGGGACTGAAATGGAGCAAATCGCATTCTAGTCATGTATGATTGTATCAGAATGAACTCCACTATTATGTATAATTATAATGTGCTAATAAAAATTAAAATGTTTTAAATAGATGCATATAATTCTATTTTATTAATTTCCATGATTTATTGTACCAATCTTTTTGTAGCAGTCAGATTCTTGTTGTTTTGGTATGCTGGGTATTGGACCTCTACCTCTGGTCCACGTCCCCAGCTCTTTTTTCCTTTGTAATTCATATTTTTATAAATAAACCACCATAAGCATCCATATAGCCCAGTTTGGTGCATGATTATTTAGGATCAACACTTAGAAATAGAAATATCTAGTAATGCATGCATGCTTTTAAAACCTTTGTAATATACTTCCAGTTTACCCTTTTGCATTAAACTGAGTTTTGATGATGGAAAAAACACTAATAAGTATTAAATATCAAAAATAACCAATGTTAGAAAATGCTGTTTGACCATATGGCAGATAATTGTTTACACCCTGGTTCCAACAATCGCCCTTCTGTGTATATAGCCAAAGGCTGTTAAATCAGTATGCTGAAGAGAAGTCTGCACTCCCATGTTCATTGCAACATTGTTCACAATAGCCAAGACACTGAAACATCCTTTCTGTAACAGATGAATGAATATTTAAAATGTGGTATATCCAATGGAATAAAATTCAATCTTTAAAAAGAAATAAATCCTGTCATTTGTGACAAAGTGGATGAAACTGGAGGGCATTATGCTAAATGATATAAGACAGGCATAGACAGTGCACATGTGTAACATGAAAAAGGCCAACTCTCGGAAGCAGAGAATGGAATGGTGGTCCCCAGAACATAGGGGTGAAAGGTATGGGGAATTTCTAATTTCTGTTAGAATGAATAAGTCCCAGAGATATATTGTATATCATAATTATTAAAGTTAATATACATTTAGAAATTGCTGAGAGTGGATGATAAATGTTCTGACAAAAAAAAATCAAGTGAATTGATGAAATTATTAATTTAATTGAACCATTTCACAAAGTACACATATATCAAAACATTATTGTATACCATGTAATAACATATTATGAAATAAATACATAATTGAGTGCACAATTTTTTTGTGTCAACTATATATTAATATAAATAAAGATATAAGAAGAACTCTTTATATCCTCACTGGAAATGGAATCATCAATTCACATTATTATAATAGCTATGATCTAATAGTAGTTTACACTTACTTGAGCACTTTCTAATATATATTAGTACAAATTGTTCATTAATTATACACCTCTGAATATCTATTAGGCAACAGACATTGGGAAGTACAAATTTTTCATTCATTAAACACCTCTGAATACCCATTAGGCAACAGACATTGGGAAGGGTGTTAGGAATCTCTAGTAATGATGACATCGGATATACTGGGAATTAAACAGCAGACTTTTCTCTGGAGCCTTCTATGAGGTAGGCATGGAACAGGAATCCTCCACCTGTTTTAGTTCCCATTTTATAATTAAAGAACAAGGAATTAGAGAAAATGTCTAATGCAAATGATTCACTATACTTACAGAGTGATTAACTAACGTATGGTCTGTTAGGCTCAAAAATGTGTCCAGTTATGTCACACTGACCTCATAGAGAAGATATACTTTCCCTGAGGAGACACCATGGTACATGCTGTCCTCCAGCAGGAACTTCATGGATCTCTAACAGAGAAGGGTCAGACTAATACTATGAGGTCCACTGATTTTCTCATGCATATTTTCTCTGTCTCCAATGCTTCCTTTTTAAGTCCCTTCCTCTGGGACTGTGAAGTTGACTCAGTCAGGTTTCTCTGGCCTGCAGGTCACAGGTGCAGAGGCCGCAGGACTCACTGGGTGCATGTGGCTTGAGGCTGCCCCGGTGCGGGAGTAGGGCAGAAGAGCACACACCTGCTCAGCACACCTCCTAGCTGTGCTGCCACCAAGCCAGACCAGACTCCCTCACAGTGGGATACTAACAGAATGACCAGGGATCAGAGAGGGCTGAGTCTGTTTGTTTGGCCAGCAACACCCCAATGGAATTGGCCACTTGTTTCTGCCTGTGTGGAGTGAGCTGGTGGAGTTTCATCTCTTCCAAGACCTGATCAGTTTAGTTTTCTCTAAGTTGTGTTTATGTTAGTCACAAGCAGTGGCTGTTGGTGACCAAAGAACCCAGTTAACAGGGGGTATCTATGTGCTGGGGCAACCGAGTGCTCCACAAAGTCACTTCCTTTAATTGTCAGCAAAAGCAGATGTGGTAGAAAGGAAATTATGGACTCTACATGAGAAAGCTGGGGCGCAGAGATGTCAGGTCAACTTCTCCATGCCACACAGCTGTGCAGTGTTGGAGCTGTGACTCAAACTGAGGTCTGTCAGACCTCTGAGTTCACATCCAGAGCCTTACTGCAGCCACCACCTCAGTGAAATGTAACGTGCACACAGTGCTGTGGGGCCAGGGAGATGGATGTAGTCAACCCAGCTTATGGGTCAAGAGGGACATTGCCGCCCAGCTGAAATCCATCAGATGCAGCCACAGAGAGGGGAAAAATGAGCCAAGGACACTAGGTGACCAAGTTAGGAAGGACATCGCAGGCAGAGGGCCTGTTCTTGAGACCTGGTATCTTGCTGGCCTTCGAGAGTCCAGGAAGATGGATGGCCTAGCACTAGTTGATTCGTGGCTCATCCCCCTCGGAATGAGTTTCTGCATTCACCTGGCTTCTGAAGTCTCACCCTGACCCTTGGGGTTCCAGCAAGCAGTCCTACCTCTTGGTTACCTGTCCTGGTGCCTGCTTCTCCTTAGCATAGGCAGATCCCAGGCTTGGCACTGAGGCTAGCTGCTCTAGTCTCTGTGTTCGTCTTACTCTGGTCCACACCCCAGAGAAACGAGAGGTGTCTCCGATGAGTGGAAACTGATGGCAAGCGGCAAAGTGGCTGGGCCTGGCTTCTTGGGCAGATCATTGTCCAGAACTCGGTAGTCCAATTGCAGCCAATTCTGCTGACCAGTGTCATCTATGAACAAAAAGTACTCTTTTGTTTCAGGTTGAAGTGTGAAGCCACCAGATCCAGCA
Organism: Urocitellus parryii; assembly: GCF_045843805.1. NCBI lineage: Eukaryota > Metazoa > Chordata > Mammalia > Rodentia > Sciuridae > Urocitellus > Urocitellus parryii. The sequence goes on along the minus strand of NC_135541.1, from coordinate 83,556,586 downwards.
GCTCTCTTGACAGCAGTTTGGGCTGAACCAGCAGCTCCAGCCTTCTGTCATCCAGGAGGTGCACCTGGCAGTGCCTGTCCCCTGTCATCTGGTACACATCCACAGCCTGCACAAGTCCGCTGCATCTTGTGGCAAGACACTCTGTAGACCATCTCCAGAGCGTGGACACTGTCAGGTTCCACACGAAGTGGCTGCTGGTGAACAGTATGTCCTCCACGCAGCACATGAACACCGTGGCCATCCTCTTGGCTTGGGTGCAGGGTCCCCACCACCATACTATTGCCACCTCTGCAGCTGTGTCAAGCATGCCGCCTGGCTTGTCTAAAGCTCGCACCTGGCCGGTTTCTAGCAGTATGCCCCAGGATTGGGCACCAGCCAGCCAAGGGTCGCAGTTGGCACCAGCGGCCTCAGTGTGCCCAGTCCGCCCACAGGCTGTGCTAAACTCGGCAAGCTTCTAATATATTTTTAATTCTTTATGTTACTCCTCAAAATAATCCTATGAGAAAGTACTATTATTTTCTCATTATTATTGTTATTATTACTCTGATTTTATACCTGAAGAAACAGAAGCACAAAGAAATGTTGAAAGTTAGTCAGCTAGGAAGTGCAGAGCCAGGAGTCAGGCAGGCTCCAGTGTCCATTTTTAATCACTAGACTTTAATGGTTCTTACGTTTTGGGTTGTATGTTTTCTCAGCTTTATGTTTTAGAATACAAATACATAAGTCTACGTAATATGACTTTTCCTGAATGTTGTTATAGGAAATGGGTTCCAATATGTGATACCACTAAATGCTGAGAGCCACAGCCAAGTCAGAATGGCCCCTGGCATTTTGCCAATAGTATTGGTTGAGAGGCAAGCCATTAAGATGATGCTGCATTGATTCGGTTGCATATTAGACCTTTATTGTCTGCCTCTCGGCCTGCTACATGGAGTTCTCCTGGGGATTCCCAGAGAGTTCCCATTGTTTGGGGAAGTTCAGGAGGAGGGATTTCCAAAGGAGGGATTTCTGCTGTGTGGTTCCTGGAGGAGTCGGGTGGCGTGGCATTCGGAAAGTTCCTGGGGAGCCTGTGTGGAGTGAGCTGGTGGAGTTCAGAAATACAGTTTGTTCCTATTGAGTGGCTCGTTATTTGTGCCCAGCCAGACTGTGGCATTTGGTGGCCCATGCGGGGAAAGCTTGAGGGTAAGTGATAAGGTAAACTGCTCGATCCTGAGGGCAGTGTGAGAGGATGGGTAACCATTTAAAGATTCTTCTTCCGTTTTGTTTCGCTTTTGTTTTAAGTTGCCAGTCCTTGGAGATGGGTGGGACGGAAGAAAAGCCACTCACATCTGAGGAAAAACTATTTGCATCTGAGGAACAGATAGGGAGAAAGCACAGATGGACATTTCAGGAGGATAGAAAGACTAATATAATAAATTTTTGTTCCATTTTTGTTTCATTTTGTCTCAGTTTTCTTTTGCATTATCTTAGTGAGGGGTATCTTCGTCACAGAAATATGGAATTAAAAATTAGTAAAAACCAAACCAAAAGGGTGTTAAGTAAATTGCTAGAGAAAGGAGGCATTCAGGCAGCGAGTGCAGAGAAAGCACAGGAGATGGCAGCCCAGCTTGAGGAAGCGGCAGATAAGTTTTTCTGATCTAAAAGGAAAAGATAGTGACTAGGATAACTTTATCAGACATAAATAGGAAATAGCTTTCTAAAATACTGCCTAGTGTTAAGTTTTTAAAGTAATTTTAATGCCATTTGAAAAGATTTTGAGGAAACTAGGCTCACTTTGAAAACTTGAGAAAGGGAAAAAGAAGAAAAGGTGTTTGTACATGGCAGATTGAGACAAAGCTTCTTAATGGAGTAAAAAAGAAAAAGGAAAAGAAAAAAAGATTTAAAGAAGTTGTCTAAAGAGGATTGCAGAGTCCTTACTAAAAGCCTTTAGTTGAAGGGCAGCCGTGGAAATTAACATTAAACCGATTTAAACAGAATCTAAGCCTCATTTAAAAGAGTGAAGCTGTAGGTGGTGAAAAACAATGTAAAAGTACAGTATAGATGATAATTGAAAGGCTTTAAAAGGTTAAATTGAAGGTGGTTAAGATGCCTTCATGCTGGAGAAAAAACTAAAGATATTATAGCTCAATTGCTTACAAAATTTTGCCACTGTGTGTGTTCAAAAACAGTTAAAAACAGATAATGGTACTGGTTATACTTCTACCTCTTTTAAACAATTTTGCTCATCATTTGGCATTACTCACATAACAGGAATTCCATAAATTCCACAGGGACAAATCATAGTTGAAAGAGCTCATCAAACTATTAAAATGTACTTATTAAAGCAAAAAGAGGGAATTGGAAGGGGTATATATCCCCCAAAGATAAACTTAAAATAACCCTTTCTCTAAACTTTTAAAATTTAGATTCTTGAGGGCTCAGTGCTTTGGAAAGGCATATGTGTCCAAAAAATGTACATAAGCCTAAGGTACCTTGGAAGGATATTCTAACAGGACAATGGAAAGGTCCTGACCCAGTGATTGTCTGGAATCAGGGTTCTGTTTGTGTGTTTCCACAGGGAGAACAGTAGCCAATTTGGATTCCAGAAAGACTAACCAAAGCGATTTCTACAGACCAAAAAGAAGATGATTTGACTCAAATCCATAACAGCTGATATCCAGAACTCCAGCTTGGCTATTCTTACATCTGCAACAGTGATTCTCCCACACCTGGAGGCTAATGAATAATGAACACCATTAAGGCCTATTTCAAATGTAAAAAAAAAACCTTGAGGCTTGCTTGTGGGAATACCTTCAGACCCATATGCAAGTTACAGAAAAAAGGATGGGATATCCAAAAAAGAGTCAAACCCAGGTGGTAACCAGGATGTCTTTTTCAATATCTATTTTATTATTGCCCTTTCCCACATCATAAAGTTCTATTTTATTTTTTGAGCTCATACAGACCTAGATTAAGGTTTTTCTGATCAGTTGTATTTTTTGACTGTGGAGTTTTTAAACATTGCAATGGAGATTTCACCTGTGTAAAGCTACAAGGCCTTTACTATTGTCTTATGTGTCGTATGTTATGTGTGCACACTTCTGTTTTGTGTTGTATATCTGTCTGTGAGTATGTCCATATGTCATATATGAGAAGCACTCATGAAAAAATGGATCCAAATTTTTTTTTATTCACGTGATTTAAATGTTTTAATTTAAATTGGGTAAACAGCTGTTGAGGATTATTTTAATATGTGAACAAAAAAGGAAGTTAACAGATCTGTTTGTTTACTTTCACCTTTCCTTTTTATTATATTTAATAATTCTGTTCAGGATAATGTAAATTGTTCAGAAAATTGTTTTCTTAGTACCTGTTGGAATGTTACATTTTTTTTTTTTAGCCATCTATGCCAGAATTCCTATCTTCATCCCAGTGCTGGTGAAGACAAAGATAAAACCAAACTACAGCTTCTTTGATAGTTATCACAACAAACTGTATAAACTGATGCATCAATGAATAATAACTCAACAAGTAATGCTCAATCAAGGAGTTGATTTACTTTGGGAGGAAATGGACATATTGATGGATTCCTCTGCTTTGAACTGCTTGCAGAACTTGCCTGGACTCTGTATCATTTGTATGCATTGTGAACTATCTGTTGATGCAGTGAATTGTGGTAGTGCTGGCATATCTTTGTAGATGGTGTCATTGGTGGTACAATTTTTCCAAAGAGAGCCATCATTTGGCCTGGTGTGGTGGCATTTTGCATCCTTCTCCCTTCTACTAGTGATGATCTAAAATTTTGGGGCCAACAGAGGTGAGGCAAAGAACCTCACCCCCCCACTGGTGCAAAGGCCAAATTTGGGGGCCAACAGAGGTGAGGCAAAGAACCTCACCCCCCCACTGGTGCATAGGCCTATTCACAATTATGGCTATATGCTGGACCGGTAGTCAGTAATGGGGAAGATCTAATTGCAGTGGTACCAACCTAAGACAGGAGGTTGACGTCTTGAGGTCAGCTCATCTGATGATGGGTAAGAACCATATGTTTATTGGAAAACCTAACAGACACGGTCCCAAAGCCACATTGCTTGTTGTTTAATTAAACAGAAAGGGGGAGATGCTGAGAGCCACAGCCAAGTCGGAATGGCCTCTGGCATTTTGTCAATAGTATTGTTTGAGAGGCAAGCCATTAAGATGATGCTGGATTCATTCAGTTGTATATTAGACCTTTACTGTCCGCCTGGGCCTGCTACTTAGGAGTTCTTGAGCTACTTTGGAGTTCTCATGAGGATTCACGGAGAGTTCCCATTGGTTGGGGAAGTGCGGGAGGAGGGATTTCCGGTGTGTGGTTCCTGGAGAAGCCGCATGGCATTCAGAAGAGTTCCTGGGGAGCGTGTGTGGAGTGTGCTGGCGGAGTTCAGAAATAAAGTTTGTTCCTCTTGAGTGGCTCGTGACTTGTGCCCAGCCAGACTGCGGCAACTAAATGGGTTAGTAGACCTGGACCATTTACATTTGCCTCAAGATAATCATATATAAAAGATAAGAAACATAATACTCATGCATATACTCTATTTTTTAAGCTGTGGCTTTCTAGTTCTAAGTTTGCAAAATTCAGTCTCATTACTAGGTATTCATGCCTCTTAAAATTTTTGCTAATACCATTTTATGCCACTAAGTTAATATTCACCATTATATCAGTAAGCCATGCACATGAGACAGGAGAATCTCAAATTCAATATAAGTTTGGGCAAATTGGAGAGGACTCAAAATTTTAAAAAGGGCTGGAATGTGGCTCAGTGGTAACATACACCTGAATTCAGTTCCTCAGTACAAGAGAGTGGGGGAGAGATGAAGGTTATCATATGCTGAGAATTGAATATATATATATACACATACACACACACATATATATGCTTTTTAGTATATAAAATAAAATATGCACATATAGTCTAGCATATATATACTATATATGCATATATATGCATGTATATTTTACATTCCTAATTTTACTCAATTCTTACAAAACCCCTTTAACAGAAGTAAAAAAATCATTGCTACTCTTCTTGGATTAGGAGATATGTCATAATACATTTTTAATTTTTTTAAAGTTAAGGAAATTTATTATCAGAATATGGGTTTAGAAAAAGAAAAATATTCAGAAAAGACCATGCATCCTATTAGATGAGAGATAATTGAAGTGTAGATAGTTGAGGAACTACCTCATAGAAAATAAGTAGATCTGGGGCTGGGGTTATGGCTCAGCCGTAGAGCCCTCATCTCGCACATGTAAGGCCCTGGGTTCAATCCTAAGCACCACGTATAAATAAATAAAATAAAATAAAGTTAAAAAAAAGAAAAAGAAAAGAAGTAGATCTGACTTTACTGTCACAAGAGCACAAAATAAGGACCAATAGGAGGGAGCTCCAGGGGAGTAGATGTGTAATCAACCTATAGGAGCACTTCCCAATGCTGTGTACTGACTCATGTTCGAATGGGTTTCTTTGAGAGGATGATGGAGTCCTAAGCACTGACTGAATCACTGTTTTGAGAAATGTTGAAGAGAGAATCTTTGGAAGATTTTTTTAAAAATACTTTTTAGTTGTAAATGGACACAATACCTTTTTATGTATTTATTTTTATGTGGTACCAAGGATCGAACCCAGTGCCTCACAAATTTGAGGCAAGTGCTCTATCACTCAGCACCACATAAAATAAAATAAAGATACTGTGTCCATCTACAACTAAAAAAATAAATATTTCAAAAAAATAGTTTGAGTATTAAAAAGCAAGCTTAGGTCCTGAAGCAAAATTTCAGGTGACCAAAGATTAGAGGAGACCAACAAATTTGGACAATATGTTCTTGTGTCATAACACATTTATTTTTTAAAAAGTAACAAGAAGCTTAAACAAAATAGAAGTTTATTTCTCTCATATAAAGTCCAAACTGGCATGGTAGTTCTGCCTTGTCAAGTAGTCAGGAGCCTGGTCTCTTTTTATCTTGTTTTCAGGGTATTGTGCTCATCCACAGGGATTAAGTTGGCTCACCCTACATCCAAATTCTAGCCCCAACCTTTGGGAGAGAGGAAAGGGGATGAGGATGTCTCTTCTGCTCACGGTCCATTGACCAGAACATAAGCAGAATGTCACATTCAATTGTCCAGAAGGATAAAAAAAATGTAATCATTGCTGGGTTACATATACTTAGAAAAAAATATAATTATAATAAATGGAGGGGACAACAGCTATCAGGAGACAATTAGCTTCTGTACACCTCTTTTTTAGAGATGAGAAAGATGATCCTCAGAAAATTATTTGTTCAAGGATGCACATAACTAAGATATTTGAAAAACTGGTGATAAAGAGGACATAGAGTTATGCTGGGTACATCAGAAGTCAGAACCAGGACTGTTAGGGAGGCATGTTTCTATACAGTTAATATTAGAAAAAATAATTTTCAACATTTAGAAGAGTACAATAATGAATAGGCTACCTCAGTGGTACTACCAATTGAATGGCTTTGTCCATCTGTCAGGGATGTCATTCTTACTTAGGCACAATGCCTGTAATACCAGAACCTTGGCTGAGGCAGGAGGATTGCAAGTTTGAGGCCAGCCTCAGCAAATCAGACTCTCAGCAACTTAGCAAGACCCTATCTTAAAATGAGAGAGAGAGAGAGAGAGAGAGAGAGAGAGAGAGAGAGAGAGAGAGAGAGAACATACTTCATTGGGAAGATGGGTCACTTAGGTGATTCTTAAGGTGTTTTCTAATTCCAAGAGTCTGTGATTGAGCTTTCAGTTTTGTCTCCTAATACCAGTGTTCCTAAACCTTTCTTTTTTAGCCAGGACCAGTCACCTTATATTAGCCAAATATGTATGTGTTTTTTTTCTTGGTAACCTATCATTTCCCTTCAAGCTTCTTTTAGTTGATTCACATTCCAACCTTTCTTCAAGATCCAGATATAATTTAATTTCTCATCCATTTTATTGCAATACCTGTCCAAACCTACAACCTACCCACTTGTTCTTCTCCAACACCTGGTGTACATACTAAGTATGTTGTTAATACGTTGGTTATTTGTTTAATAAATGACGAAACTTCCTCACCATCCTATTTTGATTTCTCATTCAGTTGTTATAATTCTTGTTCCTACCAGTCCCTTCAAACCAAATTTGTTTTTCAAATTACCTTTATGGATAATTACCATGCCATGTAAAAATTGCAGTAATACAAAGAAGAAGAAGGAGGAGGAGGATGAGGAGGAGGAGGAGGAGGAGGAGGAGGAGGAGGAGGAGGAGGAGGAGGAGGAAGAAGAGGAGGAAAGTAGAAAGTATTTAAGTGCTTTTTTTCCTTTTTTCATTGACGAGAGTTAGGAGACATGGAAGAGATTTCTTTAGCAAAGTTTTTGTTTGTTTGTTTGTTTTTTAAGTCTAACTGGAGGAGGAAATAGATGGCAGAAGGAACAGCATATACAGCAGCCTGAGCAACATGGTGTGTTGAGGGCACAGTGAGGATACTGGTATTTTATGCTGCCACAGAAAAATAGTGAGAGGAAGTGGTTATTTCAAGGAGTCTAGACTTGAGTGCATTCTGTATTTAGGGAGCCAAAAACAGAAGAGTGACTTAAACAAAGTGGTAGGTTGGCTTTAGGCTGAAATTGAGAGGAATTCTCATTTGATAGACCACCTTAGCTTTCTCAGAAATCAAGAAAGGTAGACTAAGGTATGATAAAATATCAGAAAAGCTTCTGAAGTGATGGTATAGGAAGTAGAACAAAGGGAAGTCCAAAAGGCCCCACTGAAATTTTAAAATATGAATTTCAGTAACAGTAGCATGCTCATTTATACAGTTTCCTCCAGCAATGCTCATAGGTTAGGTGCAGGAGAAAATGGATGGTAGGATTGATTCGGATTTAGAAGTTGATAGCTAGATGGAAGGGTCAATAGGCAAGGGATTAAGAGTGTTGAAAGAAATTTAAGGAATCAATTATGGGATCCAGATTGCATAAGGAAGGAAACCAGGCCAGGAAGATAAATCTGGAAAGTATAGAATGTTTGGAAGATGAAGGCCTCAGTGATGTCAAAGAAGGTGTGTATTTAAGCAGTAATGCTGTGAAGCTGGATTAAACTGGAGGAGGGATAGGGATTCAAAAGTGGGTTATTAAAGCCTGAAATTCCTTCAGTAAAGCAGTGTAGAATGGGCAAGGTCAAGGGCATGGGTGTTGCTGAAATGGCATGAAGGCTTGAGTAGGGCAAAGAATGCTGAGCCTAGGATGTTAGGTTGTTTGTCTAGTGTTAAGGTAGCTAGTATGATTGTAGATTTTGGGGTGAAGAGAGAGAGATTGCAAAACAAATATTTCAACTGTAAGATCAACTAGAAGAAGAGCATGACATAACCAGACATGTTGTACCTTGAGATTTTGAGTCTTAAGTTTGAAAATAGAAGAGTGAAAACCTGCAAATGACAGGGTGCTGAAAAGTGCTGGTGCTGCCTTGGAACCTGTGGGAGATGGAGGTGGAGAATAAATGTCCTATTAGCAGGGGAATAATCCCAGTGGCATCCTCTTGAGGTAGCCAGGTTTCAGTTAGGCAGTAAGTGGAGGGTTAGTGAAAAGATTGAGAATGTGAGGATTTGTTGAATCCTGGAACAAAGGTTTCAGTTGGTGTGACAGAATGAGGGGAAAGAAATTTACAACAAGAGAGTGAATCAGAATGAGGTTAGGTATAGGAGAAAATGGATGGTATGATTGATTCAGATTTAGAAATTGATAGCTAGATGGAAGGGTCAAAAGGCAAGGGATTAAGAGTGTGGAAAGAAATTTAAGCAACTAATTATTGGATCCAAATTGCATAAGGATGGAAACCAAGCCAGAATTTTTTTTTTTAAAAATCCAAAGTGAAGAGTGAGAAAAGACAGAGCACATTGGGGACTGAAGGAGAATAGGTTACCAGGACTTCCATTTTTATCTTCTCCTGTGGATTCTGGGGATGTAAGGCATAGGTAGAACAGAGGCCTGAGGATGTCCAATATGGACATGAAATAGTTTATATCAAAGGCCCTGGGAATACAAGGTGCCTCTCTCACCCCTCTACCTTTGGGCATAATCCTCATCACCATCTACCTATTACCTCTTATTTCAGAAAAATAATATTCCTTCCATTCCCTGATATTCCTATATCTTTCACCCAAACCACATCTTATTTCCTTCTCCCTGTTTTGCTATGCAATTCTGATACAAATTTCATGAAAAAAATAATCTATATTTCATATCTCTTAAGAATTCTTTTTCTTCCTTTTAACCCTACTCAGTCTTGCTGTACCATTTGACTCAAAAATTGTTTTTGCTAATATCATCAGTCATCTCCAGTTGACATAACTAATCAATATTTTCTCATTTGTACCTTTGTGCTCTGTTCAGAACTCTATCATTACCTATTTCTTGAAACTTGAGTATTTTGGTTTCATGAACCATATTCTCTACTTTTACCTTCCACTTCTTTATTTCTTTTACTAAATTCTCCGAGGGTGTTACTTCTCCTCATTTTTTTTTTAAATCAATTTTATTTTAAAAACAAGTACATAGTTTCTATATACCTCCTGTGCTCCCACTCAAAGAGCCTTCCCCACCATGGTCATCCTGCATTTGTTACAGTGGTATACTTGTTACATTGAGCAATCCACACAGACACATCATTGTCCCCTAAAATACATCATTTCCATTAAGGACCAATCTTGGTGTCAGGTATTGTATGAGTCTTGACAAATGTATAATGACATGTATCCACCATTCTAGTATAATACTAAATAATTTCACTGCCCTAAAAATCCTCTATAGGTTTCCTATTTTCCCTCTCTCCTGAACCACTAATCTTTTTACTTTCTCCATAATTTTTCTTTTTTTTCAGAATATTATGTAGTTAGAATCAAACAGTATGGAGCCCTTTCAGACTGGTCTTTCACTTAGTAATATGCATCTAAGCTTCCTCCATGTCTTTTCATGCCTTGCTAACTTTTTGTTTTTTTAGTGCTTAATAATATTCTGTTACCTAGAATTCAATTCATTTGTTTTCATCAGAACAACTTGATTGCTTTCAAGTTTGGGCAGTTATGAATAAAGATGCTATAAACATGTATACTTAGGGTTTTATGTGGATATGTTTTCAATTCACTGGATTAAATACCAGAGAACAAGACTCCTGGACCGCATGGGAAAGTATTGTCCACCCTTTTAATAGGCGAATGGTCCACAGGAGGCCAGCCATTAGTATTCTGCTTTGTAAACATATAACTTAAGGTCAAAAAAGTTAAATGTCTCAACCAAAAATTACACAGGAATAAGTGATAGAGCAGGTCTAAACTTTGGGATTTCTCCCTACTGGTCCAAGACTTTGTGGCTTCCTCATTACATAACAGAGAAATAGTTTAGATTTCATAACTAGGGATCTAAGTCTAAAATTATCACACAGCTCAAAAAAGACTGCAGTAACATCATACCTAGAACTGGGTGGAGAAAAAGTACAAGCTATAAATTTGTAATATTTTAAGGCCTTCAAGAGTGATTAGGATATTAAAGTTTCTAAAACACCCAAGAGTTTTGTTTATATGTAAAACATGTTAAGTTGATAGTGAAATAACAACTTATAGGATGGAAGAAATTATTTACAATTCACATATTCTATAAGGGTTTAATATCCAGAGTTGAGCTGGATTGTGGCTCAGTGGCAGGACACTTGTCTAGCATATGTGAGGTAATGGGTTTGATTTTCAGCACCACATAGAAAAATAAATAAAATAAAGTCATTATGTACAACTACAAATAAAATATTTTTTTAAATACCCAAAGTAATGGGCTTGGGTTGTGGCTCAGTGGTACAGCACTCACCTAGGACATGCAAGGCCCTGCACCACATAAAAATAAATAATCAAAATAAAGATATGTGTCCACTAGAGCTAAAAATTAAATATTTTTTTCAAATCCAAAGTAAATACAGAACTCCTTCAACTCAACAACAATAAAACTTGATTAAAAAATGGGCAAAGGACTTCTCCAAAGAAGTTGCACAAATGACCAATAAGCACAAGATGCACAGCATCACTTCTCATTAGGGAAATGAAAATCAAAACTACAAGAAGGAATAACCTCACACCCATTAGGATTGGCTACTATTTAAAAATAGTAATTATCACAAGTGTTGACACGGGAATGGAAAAATAGGAACCTTCTTGTGTTGTTGGTGGGGTAATGTAAAATAGTACACCCTCTATGGAAAACAGTATGGCAGTTGCTGAAAAACCTTAATAAATAATTCCACTTTGGGGTATAACTACCCAAAATAATTAGTAACAAAAACTAAACAGGTATTTGGACACCCATGCTCATAGCATTATTTGCAATATCCAAAAGGTGTAGGCATTTTAAGTGTCCATCAAAGGTTGAATGAATAAACAAAATTTGTCATACACACATAGAGTAGAATAGTATTCATCCTTAAAAAGGAAGGAAATTCTGATACAACATTTATGAAATTTAAGTATATGATGCTATGTGAACTAAGGACAAATACCGTATAATTCTACTTAACCATAGTTAAACTGACCCAGATTAGTAAGATTCATAGAGACAGAAAATTAGATTAGTGGTTGCCATGGAATGAATAGTGGAATGGGGAGATACTTAATGGAAATGGAGTTTTGGTTTGTAAGTTAAAGTGTTCTGAAGATTGGGCACAAAACCGCATGACAGTAATTAACCCACTGAAGTGAACTGTACACTTAAAAATGGTTGTGGTTGTGAGCGTTATGTGTATTCTACCATTATTTTAAAAAATGAGTAAATATTTTGACCAAGCCCCAGATTTTTTTACTAAGCTAATTATTTATGTGTTATTATATTCAAGTAAAGTACATGAGTGTTGAAAAAGAATTTTTTTCAATACTCAATTTTTGATGAGTCTATTCAGTCGCTCCACTAACTAATATGATTTAGTAAACTGTAGACATAGGTTTAGGCTTTAGAGTGATTAACTTTTATTTGACACTTTTGGAAAGTTCCTCCATCATAGTATAATGTTTAACTTTGAGGCATTGCCAAGTTGTTCTTCAAGAGGTTGCACTAGGAAATGCTTTCTTGACAGAAACATGAGTACAAGCAAATGTGCTTCAAGTTGACTGGCTTCTGGGGGCACAGGGTTCTAAAAAATTTAGATTTCAATCCAAGGTCATGGTAAAACATGTGAAGTTCATTGCCAGGACTGTGATGGTATAGGAGAGGGACATGGAAGGTGCCTACAGGACCCTCAGCAGAATCCCCACCATGGATGGGCACTGAGGACATGAAGCTATATAGTGGTGCTGTGATGTGCCTGGCCTCCTTTTATGGCAGGGAAACTGTAAAAGTGCTGGTGGATCCGCAAAGTGGAAATGGCTCCAAAAATCAACTTCTTTTTTATCATTCCCCAGTATGGTGACTGGGACCCAGGAAATTTCTACCTTTGAGCTGTATTCCCAGCCCGTTTTTAAAACTTGATTTTGAGACAGGGTCTTGCTAAGCTGTCTAGGTTGCCCTCAAACTTTCAATCCTCATGGCTCAGCTTCCTGAGTAGTTGGGATTATAGGAAGGTTAATTTCTGTTTTTTTGTTTGTTTCTTTCTTTTATTATTAGTTGTTCAAAACATTACAAAGCTCTTAACATATTATATTTCATACATTTGATTCAAGTGGGTAATGAACTCCCATTTTTACCCCATATACAGATTGCAGAATCACATCGGTTACACATCCATGTTTCTACATACTACTGTACTAGTGTCTGTTGTATTCTGCTGCCTTTCCTATCCTCTACTATCCCCATCTCCCTTCCTCTCCCCTCCCATCTTCTCTCTCTACTCCATTTACTGTAATTCATTTCTCTCTCTTGTTTTTTTTCTCTTTCCCCTCACTTCCTCGCATATGTAATTTTGTATAACAATGAGGGTCTCTTCCAATTCCATGCAATTTCTCTTCTCTTCCGTTTCCCTCCTATATCTCCTCTCTGTTTAATGGTAACCTTCTTCTCATGTTCTTCCTCCCTGCTCTGTTCTGAGTTGCCCTCCTTATATCAAAGGAGACATTTGGCGTTTGTTTTTTAGGGATTGGCTAGCTTCATTTAGCATAATCTGCTCTAATGCCATCCATTTCCCTGAAAATGCCATGATTTTGTCATTTTTTAGTGCTGAGTAATATTCTATTGTGTATAAATGCCACATTTTTTTTTATCCATTCATCTATTGAAGGGCATCTAGGTTGGTTCCACAGTCTAGCTATTGTGAATTGTGCTGCTATGAACACTGATGTAGCTGTATCCCTATAGTATGTTCTTTTAAGGTCTTTGGGGAATAGTCCGAGAAGGGGAATGTCTGGGTCAGATGGTTGTTCCATTCCCAGCTTTCCAAGAAATCTCCATACTGCTTTCTAATTGGCTGTGCCAATTTGCAGTCCCACCAGCAATGTACAAGTGTACTCTTTTCCCCACATCCTCGCCAGCATTTGTTGTTGTTTGACTTCCTAATGGCTGCCATTCTTACTGGAGTGAGATGGTATCTCAGGGTGGTTTTAATTTGCATTTCTCTCACTGCTAGAGATGGTGAGCATTTTTTCCTGTACTTGTTGATTGATTGTATGTCCTCCTCTGAGAAGTGTCTGTTCAGGTCCTTGGCCCATTTGTTGATTGGGTTATTTGTTTTGTTATTGTTTAATTTTTTGAGTTCTTAGTATACTCTGGATATTAGGGCTCTATCTGAAGTAAGAAGAATAAAAATTTGTTCCCAGGATGTAGGCTACCTATTTACCTCTGTTATTGTTTCTCTTGTTGAGAAAAAAAACTTTTTTTTTTAGTTTGAGTAAGTCCCATTTGTTGATTCTTGTTTTAACTCTTGTGCTATAGGTGTACTATTAAGAAATTTGGAGCCCGACCCCACAATATGTAGATCAGAGCCAACTGTAATCCCAGCGGCTCTGGAGTTTGAGGCAGAAGGATCCTAAGTTCAAAGGCAGCCTCAGCAAAAATGAGATTCTAAGCAACTCAGTGAGACCCTGTCTCTAAAAAAAATACAAAAAAGGGTCTGGGATGTGGCTCAGTGGTTGAGTGACCCTGAGTTCAATCCATGGTACCCTTACTCCAATTTTTTTTTAATAAAAACAAGGGGTGATCTGTGCATTTCCTACCAGAGGGCTGTTGAGAAAACTTTGCCTCTCATTCTCTGGTTCCTTGTGCCGTGTCTGTTTGTGGCACAGCTTTTCTAGAGAACAGAATTGATGGTTACTATGAAACCCACAGACTTTTCATGAGTTGTTCCACGGGGCCAGTTGCACTCACCTCTGTATTCAGGTTTCCAAGATGCTGGTGTAGTCCCATGAACATCTTCTTGGTTTTATTTTATCTGTTTTTAAACAAAAGTGAGCCTTCAGATATGTCCTTTCCTAAACTCATTCTAAGGCCAATAAATGTGGATGTCTGGGGGTGAGATTCAGGCACTAAGAACATCCCAGGTGATTCCAGGGATTGCCAAGATTTCACAGTTTTGTCTGCTGGTCAGATGACTGAAAAATGAGCACAGGTGTGGGAAAGTGCCTCTCCTCAGCATGTGGCCTTTGTTTTCCACTTCCACCCCCATCCACTGCCACCAGAAATCCATGCACATCATTGAAACATTGATTACTAATTTTCTCATGTTTCAAAAGATATCATATGCCAAAGATTCAATTGCCCATAACTCACATTGATAACACACTTACATTGTCCATAATGGCCTCCTTTTATTAAGTTTTAGTTATTTCTCATAAACCTACCTTGAACATTCAAGTGTAACAACTTTCATGGAAGTATATGCTTTCGCCTACCTTCTTTCACCTTTAGGAGTCCTTACTCTCTCACTTTCTTTGAAGTTTTATTGCAGCCGTTAGTATTCCTAACATTATATGTGTATATGTATGTGTGTGTGTGTGTGTGTGTGTGTGTGTGTGTACAAATGCATATAAATGTATAATATTTTAGTGATGCTTTAATTTAACAAAAATATTCTGTTGAATGTATCTACATTCTGTGTAGTCTGGGAAGAGATTAGGAGAGAGAGAATAGGAGAGAGATTAGTTTTGATGTGTTGTTTCATATTATGGGAGCAGACCATAGGAAATCCATGGCACTTGTCAGCAGGCTGGAAATTTAGGAAAAAGTAGATGCTGCAGTCTTGAGTCAATTCCATAAGTGAACAGGTTGGAAACTCAGATGAGTCTTCTATGCTGTAGCCTTGAGAAGAATGCTTTCTGCTTTAGTAACCTCAGTTCTTCCTCTTAAGGCTGTCAACTGATTAGATGAGGTCCACCTACACTATAAAGTGTGGCCTATGTTACTTTAAGTCAATGTTAATCACAGCTAAGAAGTATTTTTCCACATCTAGACTGATGCTTAACCAAACAACTGGGGACCATAACCTTGCCAGCTGGACACATAAAAATAGCCATCAAAGAGTGGTGGTCCTTAAACTCACCCACTGTGCGCACTGGTTTTGACTGGAGTCAGCCTGTGGATGTACCTGGTTGCCTTGCTCACTCTCCTGCTTATGCACTTTTGAGAGGTCTTCAGGTTTTTGCTGCTCTGAACCTCACTGCTACGAGCTTTAGGCACAGGCCTCCTTTGTGTGGGACTGTCCCTAGTATATGTGCTGGGAATGTGGCTGCTGGTCACAGGGCATATGAGAGGTCAGCCCAGGGATCACACCCAGCTCTCTTCCTAGAAGCAGCATCTGTTGCCACAAGTGTCTATCACATGTGAGATGCCCTTGGTCTAGTCTCCTTGGAGGTGTCCAGGCACTTTCTCAAGGTCTCTTAGCTGTTGGCAATAAAACCTTCAGAAGCTCTTTCATTATGAGGTCTATATTTATTGTCATTGATAATGTTACATTCCTTTTCTGTGTTTGATAGTCATTTGTATTCATTTGTAAAATTTCTTGTCATGCATTTTGGCCATTTTTAACTAGATTAATTATATTTTTATTACCAGTTTGTAGGTTATCTTTACATATTTTTAATTTTCAAGTGTGTTAGTTATATTGAAACTCTATCAGTTATATTGAAAATATTTTCTTAAATTTCTAAACATTTTTAGTTTAAGACATCTTTTTTTCCCCAGATAATCAAGCATTGATTACATTATTCTTGTATCCATTATTTATAAATGTAAATGACAGTGTGTCTCTTAGTTGCTTTGGGTATAAGGGAAAAATTAATGTTGTGAAAATATTATTAACAATCACACAAAATTGAGTACTACTTAAGTCAATGAACCATAAGTCAAACTTCAGCAATATGGTAAAAACTACTTATCTTTACATTCAAAGAAAAATGCATGAAATTCCTATAAAAATATGGGCATATAATTTAAAAAACTCATGCTCACTTTACATTATTCTGTAGCTAGTAACATCATGAGATGCTTTCAAAAGTCAGAAATATTGTACTATTTATAAATACTCTGAATAGGAAAGGAATTCGCTGTAAATTTTATTCTCAAAATTGATCAACATGGAGGAAAATACTAGTTAAGCAGAAAAAAATGTACCAAAAACAGGGTATTGCTCATATATACAGAAGATATGAACAGTATAGATTCATTTCTAGTGGATTCAATCCTATTTACACATTTAAAATACAAAATTATATTTCAATCTGTCAAGAAGCTGACCACATTTAGCACCAGTAAAGGAACTTGACTTCTGATCATGACTTCAATATCCTGGAATAGGAAAAGGAATTTCATGGAATCTAGATGCATTTATCAACACCAATTAATAAAAATTAATTCTGAAAAGTAATTCCTGAATGTCATCCATTCACAAATGGGTCAAAGGCATTAGGACCTTAACACTTGGTACTACTTGATGTTGTGAACTACTCTCCTACAGTGGTTTGTTTTCATCTCCTCCAAGGATTGTTACAGTTGCTGAACTAAATGTAGTAGGGTGGCTGAGTCTGTCTGCAGAACTTTGGTGTTGTGGTCTCCACTCAGATTTGGGTTTAGTTTTATAGTTACGGCTGGCTTAATCTGTTGCCTGAGGCTTTTGCTTGCAAGCTGTACATCTAGTCACCACTCAAGGCTGTGGTAACTGGGAAGGTTGGGTGTCAATTCACCCAGAATAGTCCTGATCTCTTTTCTGTTGTCCAAGTAAAGTGGAAGCAATAATTTGTTCAGTTCTTCAGAGAATCCCAGAACAAAAACAGAGTCTTGGAAATCCACTTCAAAAATCATGAGCTTGGAGCTCTCAGTGAGTAGGTAGGTCAACATTTCCACACCATGCTGGACCGTGTTGCTGCTCAGGTTGAGCTTCCTGCTGGCACCCTTGTAGACCTTGGGGATTGTTCCTCTGCCTCAGGAACCCCACCCCGATCCACCCAAACTCCACCACCACTTCAGCAGGAAGGCCAGGTGCTCCTTATGCTCTTCCGACAAGTCCAGCAGCATCTTCACTGGGCACCCTTTTTCACCCAGCAGCATGCTGGTCTTCCTGTTTAAGACACCTTTGGACATACAGATGTCTTTAATTTTTTTAAAAAAAATATTTTTTAGTTATAGTTGGACACAATACTTTTATTTTATTTATTTATCTTTATGTGGTGCTGAAAATAAAACCCAGCACCTTGCACATGGTAGGCAAGCACTCCACCGCTGAGCTCCAGCCCCAGCCCCAGATGTTTTTAATATTATGTGATCAAATTACTAATCTTTTCTCATGTGATCATGTGTTTTCATGCATGCATTCTTAGGAAATATTTTGTAACATCAAGTTTTAAAAGCTATCCACAATATTTTTCACTAATCATTTTAAAATTTCCTTTTAAAATATTAACATGGTTAATATATCTAGAGTTGACAATGCATATGGAATGATGTAGAAATGCAAGTGTGTATTTTATTTGTGGAATGTTAATTCTCCAGTCCCGTTTGTTAAGTAATTCTCTCTTTTCCTACTTCTCTATGTTGCCATCTCCATCATGAATCCCAGTTGTCCATGTGGACAGTTCTGTTTCTGGGATTCTTAAGAATGTGTTGATAAACTTGTGTTCTTATTCTGTTGATAAATGATTCTTGCTACATCTGTTGAGAATGTTTCCTTCCACTACAGAGTAAAAAGAAAAAAATATGATAATAAGACATCCACTTGTATATAATGGTAATAATAGTAACCTGTGTGATAGAGCTTTCCTTGGGAAGAATATATGTTGGACATATTTTTTTTTAATGTGGGAGTATCAGAACACTGCTTATAGAACCCACTCAAAACTAAGTAGCCATGAAGCAGAGACCTGTCCCCTACTGATGGACAGCTCTCTTTCTTTCATGACATCTATTCTGACCCTATGAAAAGTCTACCCAAGTAAAATAATTGCCACTTACTCAGTATTGTATAGAGAGTTGTGAGAGACTCTGCATCTAATAGAAGAAAAAATAGGCCTTAATCTTCATCATGTGGGATTAGGCCCCAACTTCCTTAATAAGAATTACTGTATAAGAATTAAAACCAAGAATCAATAAGTGGGATGGAATGAAACTAAAAAGTTTCTTGGAGACTCCAAGATAGCCGTGAATAGAGTGCATCACACCCCGTGTACTGCATCACTGCGCAGGTAAATAACGAGTTAGAGCAACAAAAAGCTATATTGTTAGGAATTTACAGCAAAATAGGGGTGCACCGAAACCTAGAGGAAGGATTTTGAGCACCGAGGACTGGTTATTGAATCTCTAACATGAGCCAACTGTGCAACTGGAGTTCCAGGCTGACTGATCTGCCACCCGTTGTGCAGCCCGCCCCGCGGCTACAGACAGCGGGGTGCCGCCGAGAAGCAACCAGCAAGCAGAGAGAAACAGTGCTACGGATTCTGTGGAATCCTGCCGGCTGTGCCCTCACTGAGCTTTGGGCTGAGTTCAGGATTAGAGATGGGGAAGGAAGCGGTCGAGTTCTATCTCCCACAACGAAAGTCCACCAAGGAAGCCAGCGGCCACCATCTTGGAGAGCTGACATCACCACCGCCACTCTCCCACAGATTGCAACAATAAAACAAGTGTGTGTTACAAAGCCCATCCCCCATACAGTGGGGAATTCACATAAAATCTCTCCCAGGCTTCCCAAGGGAGGGATTATCATAACGAGCCTGCATAGAGACGTGGGGAAAGGTAGAGACACCAGACCTTCAACTCCCCCTCCCATCAGCGGCGAAAATGAAACCTGTCCAGCCAGCACTGGGGGAGGGGCAAGGGGAAAAAATCAAAACAATATTGTGCCGGGTTTCCCAATAGCCACCCTCCACACCCAGCAAATTGCAGGCCCAGAGGACAGTTTGAACTGCTGAGAGGCATTACACAGGGGAAAGCCCTGCTAGCAGGGGCAACCAGGGCTAGCAGGAGAAGCCAGGGGATGAGAGGCCAAGCCCTCGTGACTGGGCGGCTAGAGACCGCCCACCCGCTGGCGACCACCCGCATGCTGCCCATGCACCTGGGAGGATGGAGACCGCCTGCCTGCCGGTGACCACCCACAGGCTGCCCGTGCAACTGGGCGGCTAGAGACCGCCCACCCACCGGTGACCGCATGCCCGCTGCCTGTGACACTAGGCAGGTGGAGACCGCCCTCCTGCTGGCGACCGCCCGCCCTCTGGCGACCGCACAGCTAGACCCCGAGGTGCGGCCCAGCAGGTAAGTCACAGAGACTCTAGGAAGAGGTCTATAGCCAGGCCTTCATGAAGTAGCTAACTTGGAGCTGAAAACAACCAGAGACAGACCAGTCCCAGCCCTCCCTTTGGACACCCTGGCAAGGAGCCTGGAGTCTTCCATAGCAGAGAGGTGACGTCACCGGAGTTTGGCTATTGGAACTCCTTCCCATCAGAATCCACTTTAGCAGGCATAGTCTACCACCACAAAGGAGAGACAACAGAGATATACAAAACCAAAACAAATTCATAGGAGAGAGCAGAAACACAGCAATCAAACAGAGCTGGAAAGTAACGTGAACAACATGAAAAAACAAGGGAAAAAAGGATTACAAACAATGCAGGACAACTTAAATCTACAGGAGGACCTAGAAGCATGAGAAACATGGATAGGGAAAGAACTCAAGGCATACCTAACTCAGATGGAACCGAATATTAGAGAAGACATGAGACAGCAAGACCAAGCAATGAAAGTATATTTTGAAAACGAATTAAACAAACAAAATCAAATGGCAAAGAACAAGCTTTACCAGTAGATAGAGATCTTAAAAAAAAATCAAACAGTAATCCTAGAAATGCAGGAAACTGTAAACCAAATTAAAAACTCAAACGAGAATATTACAAATAGACTAAGTCAAGTAGAAGTCAGAACATCAGATAATGAAGTCAAAGTTTATCAACTTGAAAAGAATATAGTCAACAAAGAAAAGATGCTTAAATATCATGAGCAATCTATTCAAGAGATAAGGGATGTCATAAAAAAACAAATTTGAGAGTCATCGGGATAGAAGAAGGCATAGAAGTTCAAACCAAATGAATGGATAACCTATTAAATGAAATAATTCTAGAAAACTTCCCAGAGATGAAAGATGGAATGGATTGCCAAATCCTGGAAGCCTACAGGACCCCAAACATTCAAAACCATAATAGACCAACTCCAAGACATATAATTATGAAGATAGCCAACATACAGAACAAGGAGAGAATATTAAAAGCTACAAGAGAAAGGAGGCAGATTACATTCAGGGGTAAACCAATTAGGTTAACGACTGATTTTCCATCACAGACTTTGAAAGCTAGAAGATCCTGGAACAATGTATTTCAAACACTGAAAAATAATGGATTCCAACCAAGAATACTGTACCCAGCAAAATTAAGCTTCAGATTTGACAATGAAATTAAAATATTTCACGATAAACAAAAGCTAAAAGAATTCACAGCCAGAAAAGCAGCACTGCAAAGCATTTTGAGCAAAATACTACAAGAAGAGGAATTGAAAAATAGCGACCCAACCTAACAGTGGGAGGTATCTCAGTAAAGGGGGAGGAAAATAACCAAAGAGTAAAAACTAGCCAAACTAAAATAAATAAATAAATAAACATGACTGGAAGTGCAAACCATATTTCCATTGTAACCTTTAATGTTAATGGCCTAAATTCACCAATCAAGAAACATAGGCTAGTAACCTGGATGAAAAAAACAAATCCAACAATATGCTGCCTTCAGGAGACTCATATGATAGGAAAAGACATACACAGATTGAAGGTGAAAGGTTGGGAAAAATCATACCATTCACATGGCCCTCGGAAGCAAGCAGGAGTGGCCACACTCAAATCGAACTTCAAATCTAAGTTAATCAAAAGGGATAAAGAAGGACACTATATACTGTTAAAAGGAACCATCCACCAACAAGACATAACAATTATCAATTTGTATGCACCAAACAATGGTGCTGCAACATTCATAAAACAAACTCTCCTCAAGTTCAAGAGTCAAATAGACCACAACACAATAATTATGGATGACTTCAACACACCACTCGCACCATTAGACAGATCCTCTAGACAAAAGCTGAATAAAGAAACTGTATAACTCAAGAGCACAATCAATAACCTAGACTTAACCGACATATATAGAATATATCAACCATCATCAATTGGATACACGTTCTTCTCAGCAGCACATGGATCCTACTCAAAGATAGACCATATATTATGCCATAGGGCAACTCTTAGTAAATATAAAGGTGTGGAGATAATACCATGCACCATATCTGATCATAATGGAATGAAACTGGAAATCAATGATAAAAGAAGGAAGGAAAAATCCTACATCACATGGAATATGAACAATATGTTACTGAATGATCAATGGGTTACAGAAGACATAAAGGAGGAGATAAAAAAATTCTTATAGATAAATGACAATACAGACACAACATACTAGAATATATGGGACACAATGAAAGCTGTTTTAAGAGGGAAATTCATTTCCTGAAGTTCTTTCCTCAAAAAAAAAGAAAAAAAAACCAACAAATAAATGAACTCACACTACACTTCAAAACCCTAGAAAAGGAAGAGCAAAACAACAGCAAATGTAGTAGAAAACAACAAACAATTAAAATCAGAGCAGAAATCAACAAAATTGA
Organism: Urocitellus parryii; assembly: GCF_045843805.1. Lineage (NCBI taxonomy): Eukaryota > Metazoa > Chordata > Mammalia > Rodentia > Sciuridae > Urocitellus > Urocitellus parryii. Next base: position 83,534,445 of record NC_135541.1, on the reverse strand, counting down.
AACAAAAAAATTGAAAAAATTGATAAAACTAAAAGTCGGTTCTTTGAAAAAATAAATAAGATCGACAGGCCCTTAGCCATGCTAACGAAGAGAAGAAGAAAGAGAACTCAAATTACTAACATACGGGATGAAAAATGCAATATCATAACAGAAACTACAGAAATACAGAAGATAATTAGAAAGTATTTTGAAACCCTATATTCAAATAAAATAGAAGATAGTGAAGATATTGATAAATTTCTTAAGTCATACGATCTGCCCAGATTGAGACAGGAAGACACACACAATTTAAACAGACCAATAACAAAGGAAGAAATAGAAGAAGCCATCAAAAGACTACCAACCAAGAAAAGCCCTGGACCTGATGGGTATACAGCGGAGTTTTACAAAACCTTCAAAGAAGAATTAATACCAATACTTTTCAAGTTATTTCAAAAAATAGAAAAAGAAGGAGCTCTTCCAAATTCATTCTGTGAGGCCAACATCACCCTGATCCAGAAACCAGACAAAGACACTCTAAAGAAAGAAAACTACAGACCGATACCTCTAATGAACTTGGATGCAAAAATTCTCAATAAAATCCTGACAAATGGAATACAAAAGCATATCAAAATATTGTGCACCATGATCAAGTAGGATTCATCCCTGGGATGCAAGGCTGGTTCAATATACAGAAATCAATAAATGTTATTCACCACATCAATAGACTTAAATATAAGAACCATATGATCATCTTGATAGATGCAGAAAAATCATTCAACAAAATACAGCATTCCTTTATGTTCAAAACACTAGAAAAACTAGGGATAACAGGAACTTACCTCAACATTGTAAAAGCTATATATGCTAAACCTCAGGCTAGCATCATCTTAAATGGAGAAAAACTGAAGGCATTCCCTCTAAAATCTGGAACAAGACAAGGGTGCCCTCTCTCAGCACTTCTATTCAATTTAGTTCTTGAAATACTGTCGCGACCCCTTGCCCGCAAGGAAGACGCAACTCGGGAATCTTCTCTCAGCAGTTTATTCAGGTCCTTGATACTTTTTCTTCTTCCCTCGGATGCCCCTCCCAGCCTTAATAAAGCACCTTAAGCCCCAATGCGAAGCTGCCACGTGGACTTTTCTCACAGGGTGCCAAGTCACAGCGTGCCAACTCATTCTGATAAGGAGTTGTTTGTCACAGACTACAGGGGAAACCAGCGCCATCTTGTAATGGCGGCCACAGTTCACAGAAACGGCTCACCACAGTTCCCCCTTTTTTGTTTTTGTATGACAATACAGGCGAGAGTAGAGGTCCTATCCCACTGTGCAGAAGTGGCTGCATAGTATGGCTCAGCCCTAAGGAGGCGCCTTCCCCAGATCCGAGGCCATATCAGCCGACGCCTTTTTTCGTGGGGCGGGGCGTGGATAAGGTGGGGTAAGGAAGGACGTCAAACCCGCATGCAATAGGACATGCTCTCCTTGAGGTCCACTCCAAGGATCACTCAAGTGCAGTGCCTTGCCTCGCATCCTGTACCGTGACGATGGTGGACGGAGGGGGATAGCTGAGGCTGAACTGTGGCTGTGTACAATGACAAACAAGTTGACAGCACCCTGAAAGAAAGGCACGGACTTTAAAGCGATAGAGAAGCACTAGTGTGGAAACCCATCTGCGTGCAATGGCAGCAAGACCGGCAGAGTGCAAGGGCTTTCCAACACTAAGAGAACAGCGAGGAAAGACATGTCGATCCCAGTGCAATGTTATAATAACTTGGGGTGCAACGACCATGTCAAAGATTTACTGTTTAAGATGCGAAAGCCAGACTTGAGGTGAATTGCCATTTTCTAAAGCTGCAAGAGCTTGTATGATCATAGCCTTATCGTGAGCATTGCGGGCCTTGAGGCGACAGAGAAACCACAAACAGAGGAACATACCGAAGCAACACATTGCACCAAAAACACCTACCCCCACCCACTCTTTAAAAAAGGAAAAGGCAGAAGATATCCAATCGGTGAATTGTCCCAAGGTCACGGGATCGACACGGGTACTGTTCAAGACAGCTATTTGGGTTAGTTGAGACTGGATCATGTCTTCCGCTTCCATGGACCAGTTTCCGGCCAAGTACTCTCCGATGATGCGGGAAGCATTCCTGGAATTATTAAATCTGACAGAGGTTATGCATAAATGTGCACGTTGGTCAACGCAACCCAAAAGCACCAAGTCAGCCAATTCTTCTACCTGAGCTTGGAGTAAATCTATTCTTTGGTTGGCAGCTAAAATCCCTGACAAAATATGTTGATTAATTTTACTTTGAGATTCGAGTATGTTGGAAGTTTGTTGAATAACCTGATTAATAGTGGCAGCAGTTTGGACCTGATTAAGAGCCTGTTTGCATTCAGCAAGCTGTTCCTTAATCTTCACTTTATCAGTTAAAAGAGCATCCTTTACCAATCTCCATAGAGAGAAAGTAGCAATCGGGACTCTATCTGGACCCTGGTCCCTCAACAACTTTTGGAGATCCTGCTTTACCAAATCCCAATCACTGTTATTAAGAAAGCCTCCTGTCAGAAACCAAGGACAAGCCTGGGCTATAGCTTTAACGAATTTAGTTGTTGTCTTGGTTTTTATTTCTGTTTCTTGTTTGCTTAACAGTTCTTTAACTTCGTTGGCCAGACGAAGTTTCACTGTTGAGTGACCCATGGTATGTACCCTGTCTCTTTAAATTATCTTTGATCCAATCTTCCCCCTTCTCCCTTAGAAGGTGAGCCTTGTCCGCTTACCTCTGCTTTCTGAATCTCGGTAAGGACCTCCAGATGCTAAGTCCGGCTAACGGAAACCGAGTCGGCGAGAGACGTCGAGGTTAAAAAATAAAAAAAAATCACAGGACACCAAGGTTCTTTATCCAGGAGGAGGCATGTGTGCCCCTTTTTTTTTTTTTAAATTTCTTTTTATACTTTGGAACAATTTTTGAAAACCTTAGAATCTATAAACAAATTATTATATTTTGATAAGAAATATCAATGAAAATAAAGTTAAAACCTTTAGATATTTTGGAGAAATAATTATAATAATTTATCATTTTATGAGTTTGAACAATAACCTTGAGAATTAGAAATTACTTGATTGTATTTTTACTTAAAAGCAAATTTATAGTAAACACATTTATCTCAAATATCTGTAACTGAAAAGGCAGAGTATCTGATAAATGTAAATATAAAACATAAATTATGGGTTTTCTGTTGAAGAAAACAATTAGGCAAATATATATTAACTAATTAATTAGGCATGTGCTAATTAATTTATAGATTAACAAATATAGGTTATCTAAATATCTAAAATATATATATAAAGAATAAGAACATAACTTATAATTGTATTAACTTTATGTAACCATGTGGTCTTAAAATATTTGGATCCATTTAAATTTATTTTTAACTAGGAGTGCACTCTTTAATGTGACGTCACTTGATGTAACTGAAATAAGATCCTTGAGTATACATTTTTATTTTTATAGTTAGCAATGAAAATAAGGATTTTTTGGTCATCACAGGAACTTTGCCGGCTTGTTCCTGTGGCGAGCAAATGCATCCTCATAACCTTTAAAATTAAAAGTAAAGTAAAAAGAAGCATATTTGATATCTGTCATCAATAGAACATTATGTAGTAACACAACTATAGAGAAAAAGTCAGGTTATTTAACTTAGAACTAGCTTAAATTTAGGACTGTAACATAGAAACCTGTGGAATTAAATTTTGTCTGAAAAAGATATCTTTCATTAGCATTTACAGGTAGGCATTTTTTTTTTTTTTTTTGTTAAAAAAAATACAGGCTCTGAGCAGCTCCGGTAGAAACCTGAAACACAGCAGTACAGGTTAGTGGCTGGAAAGCGGGACTAGAAGTCCTGTCTGAGTGACTGTGGAAGAACCAATCAGAAGCCCGAAAAGGTGTGGGAGGTGGGACCAGGAAGCTACTCTTCCGGCCAGGCACCCCATGGTTACCATGGTGATGCAAACAACATGGAGTCCGTTGCCCATTTTTGGGGCAAAAGTTCTCCAAGTTTTCCTAGCCAATTGCATTTTGTTTGAGTTTGTCTGTATTTTCCCCCGCCTGGCCATGATCTTACTGCGGTAGCAGTTTGTTCTGTCTCTGTGACCTGCGGTTGCAGCTCTTGTATATCCTGCACTTCCTGGCGTTCCCCTGGGGAGTCTACAGATAGAAAGGGGTTGGTCTGTGGGAGGTGACGAAGTTGCCCACTCCCCGGGGCACCATTCCGCCCCTGGATTGCCCAGTAGACCTTGGGGTGGGCCCCTGTTCCTGGTTTGAGGGCAGCGGCCAGAACCTGTCCAGTAATATGAGCTCCATCAATATCCTTACAAGCTCGAATCATGTCATCAACACTCTTTGCTCTGGTAGATTTAATAGCATTTTGGCAATAGGAGTTTACATTTTTAAGAGCCAATTGCTTAATGACCGGCATGGCTTGTTCCAAGTTAGGGAATATTTTTTCTGCTACCTGTATCAATCAGGCAATGAAGTCAGAATAAGGCTCAGAGGGTCCTTGAGCAATTTTTGAAATTTTTGTTTTAGCATTTGAAATAGGTAGAGCCTTCCAAGCCTGAACGGCTGCTGCAGCTATCTGAGCATAGACCCCAGGATTATAATTAATTTGTTGATTTATGATAGCATATAATCCCAAGCCTGTTAACATTTCAAGGTTACGCCGTGGGAAGCCGGCGTCCTGATTGACTCGGGCTAGCTCGCGACACCTCTCTTGATTTTCACTTTTCCACAACAAAAAATCCCCTCCGGACAACACAGCCATGCAAAGCTGTTGCCAGTCACTAGGTGTCGGCTGATTGGCAGGGGTCTGTAATTAGTAACTGCCTCCTTTAGTTGTTTAATATCCTTAAAGGCTAAAGGAACATGTATTCTGGCCGGCTGTCCATCGGCATCCAAGTTTTCAATTACTGGGAAGTTTGGGCCGTCTTAGGCTGCCACTGAACACCCCCCAGCCTTCTGGGGTTGTCCTTGTCCCAATCGGGGTTATAAGGAGGGAGCGTGACAGCGATCGGGGCTGTAGGTGCTTTAAATCTTGACTTTTTCAATCGACCCTCCAGTTCCTCTATCTCCCTTTCCAATTCTTCCTCCTGCCAGCTGTTACCATGGAGCACAGTTAGTAACTCCCTTATCTTAGAAATGTAGTCAGCACTGTGAAGCCCAGCTCAAGGCCAGAGGCCTTGTTACATATTTTTGTGAAAAACTAGTAAGGGAGTGTCCAGTGCCTGGAATGCTGATTTTTTCAGACAGTAGCCAAATAAAACAGGGCAACATGAAAATAGGAAGTTTATCTACATTAAACCTTTTTGTAGAGATTCTTTTGCTGAAAGTCCTAAAATAAGCCATGGTGAATATTCTGGAGAAGGTCAAATAAGACTTTTCTGTGGGCCTGATAGGGAGGGGGAAGATGAGAAGGCGGGGTTGAGAGCGGCTAGGGTGGATCTAATTCCTCAGAACTGTCCGAGCTACTTGTGTCCTTGGGAGTTTTTAACTCAGTCAAGTCTGGATAGAGCCTTCTCCTCTGTTTAACTTTAGACTCCCTTATCTGTTCACCACTCTTACTCCTAAGACTTTCTGCTACCTCGCTATGTGACCCCTCCGATTTTTCTTCATGCAACTGCTCAAGAACGGCCTGACCTTTGCTCACAGCTTTTTGGCATTTACCATCCATTATACACCCCCTCACTAATTTCCAAAGCGGAATGGTACTGCCCCTTAAAGTTCCTTGTTTGTAAGCGAAATCCAGATCTTTCCCTAATTTGTCCCAACTAGGTATAGTAAGGCTGCCCGAAAATGCAAACCACGGCGCAGCAATATCTGTCTTCTGTAAAAATCTCTCTAAAGTACTACGTTTCACTTCCAGGCCCTTGGAACGTAACAGGTCATCTAGGGCCAGGAGGAGCGGACTTGAAGATGCGACACCCATGACACAACAACAAAAGACGCACAAAAAACAACAAGAGATACCACAAAAAACAAAAACGAGATGACACAACAAAAGAAACACAGAAAACAAAAGTGAAAGTACACAGTGCAGCTGCAATAAATATGAGGCTCTCTCTTTGCAGAGGAGCTGACCCCGCTTTGGACGCGGATCCCACTTACTGGGACTATCCCTGCTTTCATTGCAGATCCCACTTACCTGGGACTAACCAGTGCACCACCCCTGACTGACTGAAAGTTCTGGTTCCCGGGTCTCGGCACCACTTGTCGCGACCCCTTGCCCGCAAGGAAGACGCAACTCGGGAATCTTCTCTCAGCAGTTTATTCAGGTCCTTGATACTTTTTCTTCTTCCCTCGGATGCCCCTCCCAGCCTTAATAAAGCACCTTAAGCCCCAATGCGAAGCTGCCACGTGGACTTTTCTCACAGGGTGCCAAGTCACAGCGTGCCAACTCATTCTGATAAGGAGTTGTTTGTCACAGACTACAGGGGAAACCAGCGCCATCTTGTAATGGCGGCCACAGTTCACAGAAATGGCTCACCACAAAATACTAGCCAGAGCAATTAGACAGACAAAAGAAATTAAAGGCATAAAAATAGGAAAAGAAGAACTTAAATTATCACTATTTGCAGATGACATGATAATATATTTAACAGACTCAAAAAGGTCTACAAAGAAACTGCTAGAGTTAATAAATGAATTCAGCAAAGTGGCAGGATATAAACTCAACATGCATAAATCAAAGGAATTCCTATGTATTAGTAATAAAACTTCTGAAACGGAAATGAGGAAAACCACTCCATTCACAATATCCTCAAAGAAAATAAGACACTTGGGAATCAACCTAACAAAAGAGGTAAAAGTTTTATACAATGAAAACTACAGAAACCCTAAAGAGAGAAATAGAAGAAGATCTTAGAAGATGGAAAAATGTACCCTGTTCATGGATAGGCAGAACTAACATCATCAAAATGACAATATTACCCAAAGTTCTCTACAGGTTTAATGTGATGCCAATCAAAATCCCAGCGGCATTTCTTGTAGAAATAGACGAAACAATCATGAAATTCATATGGAAAAATACAAGACCCAGAATAGCAAAAGCAATTCCAAGCAGGAAGTGTGAATCTGAAGGTATAGCAATACCAGATTTCAAACTGTACTACAGAGCAATAGTAACAAAAACAGCATGGTACTGGTACCAAAACAGGCAGGTGGACCAATGGTACAGAACAGAGGACACAGAGACCAATCCACAAAATTACAACTTTCTTATATTTGATAAAGGGGCTAAAAGCATGCAATGGAGGAAGGATAGCATCTTCAACAAATGGTGCTGGGAAAACTGGAAATCCATATGCAACAAAATGAAACTGAATCCCTTTCTCTCGCCATGCACAAAAGTTAACTCAAAATGGATCAAGGAGCTAGATATCAAATCAGAGACACTGTGTCTCATAGAAGAAAAAGTTGGCTCTGATCTACATATTGTGGGGTCGGGCTCCAAATTCCTGAATAGGATGCCCATAGCCCAAGAGTTAATAACAAGAATAAACAAATGGGACTTACTTAAACTAAAAAGTTTTTTTCTCAGCAAGAGAAACAATAAGAGAGGTAAATAGAGAGCCTACATCCTGGGAACAAATTTTTACCCCTCACACTTCAGATAGAGCCCTAATATCCAGAATATACAAAGAACTAAAAAAATTAAACAATAAGATAACAAATAACCCAATCAACAAATGGGCCAAGGACCTGAACAGACACTTCTCAGAGAAGGACATACAATCAATCAACAAGTACAGGAAAAAATGCTCACCATCGCTAGCAGTCAGAGAAATGCAAATCAAAACCATGCTTATATACCATCTCACTCCAGTAAGATTGGCAGCCATTATGAAGTCAAACAACAACAAGTGCTGGCAAGGATGTGAGGAAAGGGGTACTCTTGTACATTGCTAGTGGGACTTCAAATTGGTGCGGCCAATTTGGAAAGCAGTATGGAGATTCCTGGGAAATCTGGGAATGGAACCACCATTTGACCCAGCTATTGCCCTTCTCGACAATTCCCTGAAGACCTTAAAAGAGTGTACTACAGGGATACTGCCACATCGACGTTCATAGCAGCACAATTCACAATAGCTAGACTGTGGAACCAACCTAGATGCCCTTCAATAGATGAATGGATAAAAAAAAATGTGGCATTTATACACAATGGAGTAGCACTCTGCATTAAGAAACGACAAAATCATAGAATTTGCAGGGAAATGGATGGCACTAGAGCAGATTATGCTAAGTAAAGCTAGCCAATCCTTAAAAAACAAATGCCAAATGTCTTCCTTGATATAAAGGGAGCAACTAAGAACAGAACAGGGAGGAGGAGCATGCGGAAAAGATTAACATTAACCAGAGGAGAGTGGGGGTAGAGAAAAGGAGAGAGAAGGGAGATCATATGGAAATGGTAGGAGACCCTCAATGTTACACAAAATTACATATAAGAGGTTGTGAGGGGAAAGGGGGGGAAACAAGGGAGAGAATTAAACAACAGCAGATGAGGTAGAGAGGGAAGATGGAAGGGGAGGGGAGGGGGATAGGAAAGGTAGTAGAATACAACAGTCACTAATATGCCATTATGGAAAAATGTGAATGTGTAACCGATGTGATTCTGCAATTTGAATTTGGGGTAAAAATGGAAGTTCATAACCCACTTGAGTCAAATGTAGGAAAGATGATATGTCATGAGCTTTGTAATGTTTTGAACAACCAATGAAAAATAAATAAAAAAATAAAAAGTTTCTTTTCAGCAAAAGAAACAATCTGTGAGGTGAATAGAGAGCCTACATCCTGGGAGCAAATCTTTACACGTCACTTATCAGATAGTGCACTAATCTCTAGGGTACATAAAGAACTCAAAAAGCTGAACACTGAAAAAACAAATTACCCAATCAACAAATGGGCTAAGGACCTGAACAGACACTTCTCAGAAGAGGATATACAATCAATCAATAAATATAAGAAAAAATGCTCATCATCTCTAGCAATCAGAGAAATGCAAATCAAAACCACTCTAAGATATCATCTCACTCCAGTCAGAATGGCAGCTATTATGAAGACAAATAACAATAAGTGTTGGTGAGGAATTGGGGAAAAATGTACACTCATACATTGCTGGTGGGACTGCAAATTGGGGCAGCCAATATAGAAAACAGTATGGAGGTATGGAACCACCATTTGACCCAGCTATTCCTGTCCTTGGACTATATCCAAAGGACTTAAAAATAGCATACTATAGGGACACAGCCACATCAATGTTTAAAGCAGCACAATTCACAATAGCTAAAGGAAGGGAAGGCAGGGATGTGGGGATAAGAAAGATAGTAGAATGAAATAGACGTGAGCCAACCTAGATGTCCTTCAGTGGATGAATGGATAAAAAAAAATGTGGCATATATACACAATGGAATTTTATTCAGTATTAAAAGAGATTAAAACCATGGCATTTGCATGTAAATGGATGGCACTGGAGAAGATAATGCTAAGTGAAGTTAGTCAATTCCCCCAAAACAAATACTGAATGTTTTCTCTGATATAAGAAGGTTGACTCATGGTCGGGTTGGGAGGGAGAGCATGGGAGAAATAGGGTAGAGGGGTGAGAGAGAAAGGGAGGGGGCAGGGGATTAGGAACGATGGTGAAATGTGATTTATCAAGACTTGAATTGGGTGTCAACATACTTTATATACAAACAGAAATACAAAAATTGTGGTATATATGTGTATTAAGAATTGTAATGCAAAAAATATATATATCGTTACCTTAGGTAGAGGGAAGTGAAAGGAGGGGAAGTCAGGGGATATGGGGATAAGAAAGAAGAATGAAACAGACATTATTACTTTATATATATATATATATATATATATATATATATATATATATATATATATATATGACTGTATAACCAATGTGATTCTACAATATGTACACTCAGAAAAAGAGAAATTATATTGCATCTACGTATAATATATCAAAGTATATAAGTGCATTCTACTGTCATGTATAACTAATTAAAACAAATTAAAAATTTTTAAAAAAGAGAGAATTGTGGCTTTGACCAATAGCGTTGCCCCTGCATCTCCCAAATGAGCAAGAGTGCATGGCTCTCGGAAAACTCCCTCTGCTGAGAAGCCTTGCTTACCTTCAGTCTGGTCTTCACAACTAACCTCTTACACTGTTACTGAGAAAGCTTAATGTGTGCATGCGAGTGGGTATGCCATGAGGAATAGAACATCCAGACATTTAGATTTATATTGCTTCAATTCTGCATTCTTCTTGCACACTACCCTAGTGTGTAATTTTGCAATGAATTTCCTCTTGCATTTTACTGAACATTTTTAAATTCTTCAAAAACTCTGTGATTCTAGAATGCTGAGTTGTTTTGTGAGCCTCTGTGTTTTCATGCAAAATGGAATGTCTAATTGATAGGAGGTTGCTTTTACATCAATGTAGTTTTGTACTTAATGTAATTTCTATGTCTCCAACAGCATTATACTATTTTAATCTGAACAACTTAATAATGACAATAGCTTAATTTATAACAATAATAGCTTAATAGTTAATTGATAGACCAGACCCACTACAGGTTCCTCTTTAGATTAAATGATGTTTTAGCTTTCAAAATACTTTTTATTTTTTGGGGGGGAGGATGTACTGGGGACTGAATTTAGGGGCACTCTACCATACAGCCACATTCCCAGCCCTATTTTGTATTCTATTTCAGAGACACGGTCTCATTGAATTGTTTAGTGCCTGCTTTTGCTGAGGCTAGCTTTGAACTCATGATCCTCCTGTCTCTGCCTCCTGAGCTACTAGTATTACATGTGTGTGCCACTGCTCCTGGCTGCTTAAAAATACTTTTAAAAATGACCTAGACTAAGTCTTATATTGACAAACGTAGTATATGCCTTTATGTATTTATGTTCTTTTGAACATCCCCAAATAAAATTTTATAATTTGTCTACAGAAGTCTTAAGTCTATTATTTGATTATTTAGGCAATTTCAGTCTCTGATTCTATTGTAAATAGTATATCCTGTTCAATCACAATTTCTATCATTTGCCACTGGAATATAAAATTTTAATTTTACTTTTATACTTCAAGCTTTTATTCAGGAACCTTGACAATTTCTATAGGTATTTCCAATAATCTTTCTGGAGATTACATTTTTTTCAAAATATAAATATTTTGGGCTGGGGATGTGGCTCAAGTGGTAGTGTGCTTGCCTGGCATGTGGGAGGCACTGGGTTTGATCCTCAGCACCACATTAAAAAAATAAAATAAAGATATCAGGTCCATCTAAAATTTAAAAAAATAAAAAATATTAAAAAATAGTCATAATTTGAAAATAATGCAATTTTAAGCTTTCTATATTTTAGTATTCCATTTTTCTACTTTCTTTTATTCTCATTATATTTTACTCATGAGGATCTCCAATACAAATTTGACTAAACATGGTGATACCGGGTATGATTATACTGATTTTAAAGTAAATATTTCTAGGGAGGAGAGATGCTGGCAAGAAGTCTGACTAGAAGCCCTACCATTCTTTCTCCCACAAAGACAACTCCCAAAATAAGCAATGCATTTTGGTGAGGCTAAGTGAAGAGAGCCTCAGAGAACATCTAAGGATCAGCAGAAGCCAGATAGAGCATGGGAACCTGGGATGTTCACACAGAGAATAGGACACACTTAGTGTCTGACATGCCATCAACAGCCAGGAGCAGCTCAGAACAAGGGAGCCACCTCCCTGTGTGGACTAATCAAGCAAGAGGACCCCAACAGCTCCCACCCAAACCTTGGACACCTTCCATACTCACTACTAGGACTCTTGTATTCTCATGCCACTCAGATCCCCTGAGGGGACTGCCTGGAGTCCACACATCTGAGCTCCCAGAAAATAAGGAGGTGATGGTGTACCCCACTCCTGTGGCCAGCACAGCTATTAGAGCATGGCACATCGGGACCGGAAATACTACTGGATTGTGTCTTTCTCAGGTGACAAACAGCCATGGCACCCCACCTTCTCTGAGACTTAGGCACTGCTAAACCACCCACACTTGGTGCCCTGCCACTCCTGAGCTCAGCCCCTGTCACAGCCTACCCCATGGGTCCAGGCTGCAGTGAAGCCACACATCAGTGCTCCCAGTCTCTGGTGCACCCTGCCCCTCAGGGCCTGGGCTGGGACTGTAGGCTGCCTCCTGGAAGAGGCATCTGAGTGCCCACAGCAGTCATAACCCACATCTGACTGAAGTTTCATATCACTTCTTGGGACCTAGCTGAGCAGCTAGACTTCCAAGGGCTGAGATGAATGTATTGCCATGGGTTCAGAAAACAGAGCATTGGCTAAGCTGCATCCTCACCCTACAGGTCAGAAAACCCTACAACTCTGGGTAAGACCCAGGACCCTGCAATGCTAGAACTGTGTGAGCTTCCTAGAACTTCCAGTCCTAGAACTGGCTAGGCCTCTGTGGGGGGCTGTTGCTCTGAGTGACCAGCATTTTCCTTCCCTGATTGGTTGTGGCTCTGTCAGTCACTTCCAGTGATCTGGCCACATTCAAAGTGGCCCTAGATGGCTGCCCTGATCCTGGAAGTAGCAGAATGTGTCTTCATGCTTAGGCATGCCTTCCTATAACCGCAGGGGTCGAATTACCTTACCTGTCCTTGTAACCCTGCCCCTCTTGACCTTGTTTGAATGGAATTTTCTAAAGAATGAGGGTCTCCCCAGTAAAAGTCCACTCTTGGACATGCTCACTCTCACCAGCCCCTCGTGACATTCCTTGCTCTCCCATTTGGGGAGCTTGAGGCAGAGGAGCTGTCCTCGGTGTTTTATTTGGTATCCTAAGAAATTCACTCGAGCAAACTTTAGTTTGGCTGCCTGCGCTGCTGGGGGTGGCAGGCCTCCCAAGATTCTGCAGTTCTGGAACTGGATAAGAATCCTAGACCCTACAATGGAGTGATCTCCCAGAACCCTGCAGCTCTGGAACTGGGTGAGTTTTCTGGACCGCCCCCCTGCCCCATTCCTGGAACTGGGCGATCCCCAAGCTGCTGAGCTGCTGAGCCATTCTGCTCCCTAGAGAGAAGTCATTATATATTTTTGTTTCCCTTGCTTTCAAAGTGCACACTGTGGGAGTCCATCCTTGAACTGACTGAGTTTACTCCCTGGCTAGGTGTGAGGTGCTCAGACAATTTTAATGTGGCAGAGCTCTCCCCACCCTTCTTGGGTTTGAGAGCTTTTCCATGTGGACGCACATCTCACCACTGCCCCAAAGATCCAATCATCGCACCTGACCTTGCCACATTGCCCACCCTTGACCTTCATTGGATAAAATATTTTCCCCAGAATTTTTTTGTTCCCCAATAAAAGCCCTATCCCTAGCATTCTCTCTTTCTCTCTCTCTCTCTCTCTCTCTCTCTCTCTCTCTCTCTCCCCTTCACTCATCTTCAGTAAAACCTCACTGCCTCCCTGGGGAGCTTGAGGCTGAGGGTTCAAGGAGCCATCCCAGAGCTGGTTTAAAGGTAAAATGGTGTCTGTGTCTTTAATTTAATCTCCCTGAGGATTTTCCCACGTGACCAAACTGTTCACACCATCTGCACTGGCCCTGGACTAAATAGCACCACAAACTCTTCTTGCAATCATAGAATGAGAAAGGGCTAACTCTTATGTAGATCAACTAGGAGTTCATTTGAGTTTGTTGAGATGAAAAGTGCTTAGAACAGTAACTCACCTAATAAATTCTCAGTACACTTCACCATCACCTGGTTAAGATCAACATTTCTTATTGTGTACTATGTATCCTGAAATAGTGGAACTCTGTGCCTTGCCAGTGGTCTGATGGCTTTCCAATGGCCCTGTTCATAGCCCATGGTCCTCATCCCTGTCACCTGCTCCCTCTCCCACATCCTTGGTCAGTGGTTTGCAGACAGGTGCACACCAGCATCATTTGCAGGTCATAATCTCATCTGACCTCCTTCTTCACCTGAGGCTACTGGCCTCTCTTTCCTGGTTCCCAGGCACTGCTCATGTGATTTGCTCTCCTGGGCCCTTCTCCACATTGATAGAAGGGAGCTGAGTCATTGTGGTTGGATGGTAAACACCAGAACATATTTACAGTCCTGCAGAACTTCTAGCACCATGAAGAGTGCAGACTCTGCAGCCAGCTGCCTTGGTGGTGGCTCAGCTCCTGCTCCAGTTCTGCTCGGGGCAAGTCCATTGCACTAGCCCTACCTGCCTTCCTCTGTCAAGACTGACTCCTATGTGGTGATATGTTGGCATGTGGTCTTAATGATCTACTAAGGAACAGGCTTATAATTACTTGGTATGTAATAAGCAGTCAAAATTAAAAATTTTAACTTATCTTTTCTTAATATTCCTCATTAGGAGCTCTAGATCTTGGGATAGTAAAATTAATGGAAGCTAGCTGTGTTCAAATTCTGACTGAACGACTCACTGGGAGCACAATTTGGAGCACATTATTAAACTAAGATCAGCCTGTTAGGCTATAGGATTAATACTACCTATTTCATAACACACAGTTGTTACAGAAGTAAATAAAATAAATGGAATTAAGCACTTTGTATAATTCCCAGCATATAATAAATAGGAATTACTAAACTTCAGTGTAGTGGTTTTTAGACCTTATGATTATTGATACCAGATTTAAGATCAAAGATATCATATAGGACCCTATTTTCATATATCAATTGGAATTTAGCTCTACTAGTGTCTAGAACTGCAGTAGCAAGAAGTAGTTTTTTAAATCAGTGTTTATGAACTCTTGCAACAAAAATATATTAGAAAAGTGAATTAAATATAGTTAAAAAGTATATATATATATATATATATATATATATATATATATTCACTAAAGGCAGACCACAGTTAAAAAATTTAGAAAATTCCTTATGAATTTTAGAAGTCTAGTTTAACCCCTGTTGAGCAGTTAGTCAACAAAGAACTTTCACTGTGTTAACACACCTCTAGCTTGGCTTTGTTTCATGGAAGAATTTCCAGTCTGTTATTTTAGTGCTGTGCTATTATGCATTAGATGAACAAGTTTTCCTGGTTGGTTTTCTATTTGTAACATTCAATTGATAATCAACCCATATTTTTATACAAGAGTTGGGAATTTAAAGTCATCACAATGCTTTTTTGTATATATACAGCAAAGAGGCTATTTTCCAAATGATGTTATTTTGATAAAATCATGAATGAGATGCTGCCAATTTGACTGGTTGTTAAGAAGGTCATCTTTTGCTTTCAGGATGTTATCTTGTAGGTCACAATTTGCTACGTGTTTTTTTTTAACATGTATGTTGTTGAATTTTATTGAATATTCTTTAACTCATTCACAATACCAATACCTTGATGTGATGCTTCCTCTTAATCAGTGTTGTCCAATAGACCTTTCTGACATGACAGAAATATACGGTGTCTGCACTGCACTGTCAGATAAGATAGCCACCAGCCCATGTGGTTATTGAGCTCTAGAAATAACTGGTGGGAGTGAAGAACTGAAATTTGATTTTGTAGGATTTTAATTAATTTAAATAGTCATACAAGGGTTTTGGTTCCTGTATTGAATGACTAATATGTAGGTTAGCAGAAGACATTTTAATTGGTGTTCATTATAACTTTCTTAATCTTTTTCCTTCCCTTCCTTTCTTTCCTCCCTTCCTTCCCTTCCTTTCTTCCTCCCTCCTTCTACTCTCTCTTCCCCTTCCTTTCTTCTTTCTTCCTTCCTTCTTTTCTTCTTCCTTCATTTTCCCTCACTCCCTTCCTCCATCCCTCCCTTCCTTCCTTCCTCCCTTTCTCTCTCCCTCCTTCCCTTTCTGTCTTTCACTCTTCCAGCCTCCCTCCCCTCCCTTTTTTATCCCTCCCTTCCCTTATTCCTTCCTCCCTCCCTCCCTCTCTCCCTCACTCCTTTTCTTCCTCTCTTTCTCCCTCTCTCTCTCTCTTCCCTCCTTCCTCCTCCCTCCCTCCCTTCCTTCCTTCCTTCCTTCCACTCTCTCTCCCTCCCTCCTTCCCTTTCTCTCTTTCTCTTTCTTCCCTACTCCCTTCCCTCCTTATTTCCTTCCTTCCTTCCTTCCTTCCTTCCTTCCTTCCTTCCTTCCTTCATTAATTCATTCTCTCTAGCACTGGAGCTCAATTCCAGGGCCTCAGCATGCAAGGAAAGTGCTCTACCACTGAAACACATCCCAGACTTCAGGAGAGTTTTCAATTAAATTCTTCTGATAGAAAGGTGGGTGCACAAATATGATAATTACAATTTTAGAAATGGGAGATTCATGCCTTTAATCCCAGTGGCTTGGGAGTGTGAGACAGGGGGATCATAAGCTCAAAGCCAGTCTCAATAAATTAATGAGATCCTGTCTCAAAAAATAAGATCTCTGAATGTGACTCAGTGGTTAAGCTCCCCAGGGTTCACTCCCCAGTACCAAGAGGAAGATAAGAATTTTACAAATGGAAAAAAAAATTGAAATAATACAAGTTACACAATTTTAGCTTCAATTTAAAAATTTACTCCTATTCTCAGACTTTTATTTACAGGACATTCTGCTATTTTTTTTCTGGAAAAATATGGTACTTGAACAAATCTGACTTTTTCAAATGTGAAAATAGAATCCACTAAGAGTTAGCTGCCAATTCCTGATAGTATTTAGTTGTAAGTTCCACAAATACAGAAAGGTTTTTTGTTTGTTTTTAGTACTGGAAATTGAACGCAGTGCCTCGCACATGTTAGGCAAGCACTTAACTGTGAGCTTTATTTCAGCCAAGTATGTGTTTTTAAAGACTGTCTTGTCTCTGTTATCTAGCATGGTGATGGTATATAGTAAATTGTCATTAAATGTTTGTTTAATTATTGTAATTAAATATCAGCAACCTAAATCTTTAAACTACACAACAGTCCTTAAATTCTACAATCCAATAGTGACATCAATTCATGTTAGTAGCAAGATGGAGATGGGAACTAGGGCCACAGTGCAGTGATCCCTGGCTGGTAGCTGAAGCCTCAGGATGCAAGCTGCATCAGCACAGGGCACTGCCATGTCTATGGGCACATATTTGGAAACAGCCCAACTAGAATCAAGGTCTATTTACCCTACAGTCTTAGGTTCAGAGATAGAAAGTATTTTCCACATGATTTAAACCAACATTCTTTCCCCAGAAGGATTTCTCTTTACAGTGTATATATTAAACATGGTTGCTATGGTCTGAATATGTTCTTCCCAAATGTATGTGTTGTGACAATCACCATTGTGACAGCAGCAAAAGGGACAATGAGACTTACTATACTCTCAAAATCAACTTAAATAAATCATTTCTCAATTCTAATGATATATACATTTTCACTGGTTGATAGTACAGGTAGAAAAACTATGTAATGTGATTTATAAGTAAAAACATGTGATTAGATCATGGGGCTCTCTATTTTTTAACAGAATGAATGCCCTTATATAAGAGGCTTCACACATCATTCACATCCCTTTCCCCTCTTCTGCTTTCTGTCAACTGATGATGCAGCAATACATGCCACTTTGGACAATGTGAATATACTTAGTGTTCCTGAACTGTATACTTCAAAATGGTCTAAATGGCAAATTATAAGTGTATTTTACAATAAAAACATCAAAAGATGCATTTTCTATTTTTCAGTGTTTCCTACTATTATTTAGTAATCACATTCATTAAGAGCACTAACCAGCCAGGCACAGTGGCTCATGCCTGTAATCCCACTGGGAGGCTGAGGCAGGAGAATTGCAAGGTCAAAGCCAGCCTTAGCAAAAGCAAAAGCAAGGTACTGAGAAATTCAGTGAGATCCTGCTGTAAATAAAAAATAAAATAGGGTTGTGGATGTGGCTCTCTGGTACCCCCCAAAAAGAAGCAGTAATCAAAATTTCACAACCCTGTATTTGAGATTCAATTCTGCTTGCTGCATCTCTGAAAACTGAAAGCATGTCACTTAGCTAAGCCTCAGTTTCCTCATCTGTAACACAGAAATTATAAAATTCTTACTTACCCATTAGAGGTTGGTGTGAAATTTCAACTTGGTAAAGTCTAAATACACAAAGCTCAATAAATGTTAGCTCTGATTTTATTTTTAAGTTTTCAAACCAATATGATTCTTGTACTTTGTATAAGGAAGGCTAAAAAATGGCTTTTTTAGCATTAAAAAGGCCATTTGTTCATTTCTCCTTAGTCTTTAATGTTATGGAGAACTATAAGACAACAGGCTCTAAAACACATTTCATATCATAGTCAAGTGATGAGCCCATGTGTTGACCACTGAGTCAATAGTTAATAATCTTAAAGTATCATACTCCAAGAGGTAACAATTTCAGAGAAGCCACAATAACTTATTGTACTTGAAATAATTTACATATAATAATGTGTGTATAAACCTGTACATATAATTTTTATCAAGTATAATATGATCATACAAAAACATTGACTCACAATATAGTTCACACATACCAAAGAAGGCTATTTTATTTTTGTCCCTTTTACATCATTTTTTAGGCAAGATGATGAAACCCAGAAAATAACAGGAAGGGACTAGTTTATAAAACTTGGTATTTCATAAGTGAAATGCATTCAGTCATCTACATCTCTCAAATTGCAAACAATGTGACTTACTATACTCTCAAAATGAACTTAAATAAATTATTGCTCAATTCTAATGACATATACGTTTTCACTGGTTGATAGTCCAGGTAGAAAAAGTATGTAAAGTGATTTATAAGTCAAAACATTTCATACCAAAGGATTTTTTTTTGGGGGGGGTACTGGAAATTGAACTAAGGGACAATCAACCATTGAGTGGAATCGCCAGTCTTATTCTGAATTTTATTTAAAGACAGGATTGCTAAGAGTTTTGCCATTGCTAAGGCTGGATTTCTACTTGAGATCCACCTGTCTCAGCTTCCCAAGCTACTGGGATTACAGGAATACATCCAAAGGAATGGTTTTAAACAAACCCTCATAATGTCAAGAGAAAATGCATTGAAATTAAAAATATCTGAAGCACACATTTTTTAAGACCATTATAAAAAATACAAAAAAGGTTAAAAATGTCATAAAATAAAAATTTATACAGATAAAGTTAAGGGTTTAAAAACTATCAAATGTATTAAAATCATCTAAAGTCAAATAAGACATAATTTATCTATATAATTTAAATTATAATATTATATAAATATATTGCATATTATATAATACATATATAATATAAATTACATGCAATATATTTATATAACATTCTAATTTATATTATGTTATACACAATATATTTATTTTATCATATATACATATAATACAAATATATAATATATTAATATTAATTATATATTAATATATTAATATATAAATATATTATATATTCATAATAATATATTATATATAATTTATGTAATATATTTACATAACATTCTTATATATTTATATATAAATTATATATATTAATATATAAATATATAAGTATATGTTATATAAATTATATATATATTACATTCCAAAATGTTTATGATTCATATGTGTTTAATATAAATTATATATGATATATGAAATACATATATATTATATACACATATAATAAAATAATATATAAATTAAATATATAAATATTATGTTATTATATATAACATATTTATTATATATCATATAATATATTTAGATTTATATTAATTTATATTATATTGCACATCATTGTAATGTAATTATATAATAATATAATTTCTATTATTAATAATATAATAATACAATTTTATATTAGTATAATTTATATTAATATAATATATAAAACTTGGATTATATTATAATTATATATAAACAACTTATAATATATCATATAGATATATGTAAATCTTTAATATGTATTATATAATATATAATACATAATATATAATATATAAATATATTATAATTTAAATTATATAGTTTAGTTATTTGGCTTTAGATGGTTTTAATGCTTCTGATAGTGTTTTATCCCTTAGCTTTATCTGTACATATTTTTATTTTATGACAGTTCAAAACTTTTAGTATTTTTTTTAATAACAAACATTTATTGGTGTCACTTATGATAGAAAAAAGTTCCTACACAAGATGTGCATGACCCAATCATTAAATAGAACATTTCTGAGGTGAACACATATCCTGACCCACATTTTTATATCCAGTTTTTTAAGATAGCCAATTCCTCCTCTCTCTCTTCCCCAAAACATATGAGCAACTGCTGATGGAAAGCAGTAAACAGCCACTTGGGCTATAGCATTTTTCAACTCCACTCTGAGGTGAAGATTCCAATTACATTCAAGACTTAAGTTCTCTCAGTTTTCTCCTAAGGAAAGTTCTGAGTCCAGTATTTACAATGTTACAGCACTAGCAGATCAGTGTCTTCAACTCGTCTCTTTCTGCTGTATCCTCTTCACCAGTCAGTGGGGTGGGGGGCTGGCTACACTTCCATAGAATTTGCTGATAATTGGCTGAACAATTTCTTCTAGTTCCTTATTTTTAGTTTTGAAGTCTTCAATGTCAGCTTCTTGGTGGCTTTCCAGCCATTCAAACTTTTCCTCTACAGCTTTTTCCATGGTATCCTTATCTTCAGAGGAAAGTTTGCCTCCCAACTTTTCTTTATCTCCAATCTGATACTTTAGAAAGTAGGCGTAGCTTTCCAACTCATTCCTAGTATCAATGCACTCCTTGAGTCTTTTGTCTTCTTCAGCAAACTTCTGAACATCCTTAACCATCTTTTCAATTTCTTCAGGTGTCAGGTAATTTTGGTCATTGGTAATGGTAATCTTATTTTTGTTCTCTGAACCTTTGTCTTCACCTGTCACCCAAAGAATACCTTTCACATCTATCTCAAAAGTGACTTTAATCTGAGGGACCCCCTGGGGAGCAGGAGGAATTCCAGTGAGATAAAATGTACTCAGAAGGTGGGTGTCTTTTTTCAGGGGTTATTTACCTTCATAGACCTTGATTGGAACGGTAGGTTGATTATCAGAAGCTGTAGAAAAGAAGTGAGACTTCTTGGTGGGTACGAAAGTGTTCCTTGGTATCAGTTTGGTCATGACACCTCCCACAGTTTCAATACCAAGTGTCAGGGGACATATATCAAGCAGTACTAGGTCACCTGTATCTTGATCATCAGAGAGTACACCAGCCTGGACAGTGTCACCATATGCAACAGCCTCATCTGGGTTTATGCCACAGGACTGATCCTTGCCATTGAAGAACTTTTTAACAAGTTGTTGAATCTTTGGAATTTGAGTAGAGCCACCAACAAGAACAATCTCATCAATATCAGACTTCTTCAAGTCAGAATCCTCCAGTACTTTCTGAACAGTCTTCATGGTAGACCAGAACAGGTCCATGTTTTCTCTTCAAATTTTGCCTCAGTCAGGGTTTCAGAAAAGTCTTCTCCTTCATAGAAGGACTCAATTTTAATTCTTGCTTAATGTTGAGGAGACAGGGCCCACTTGGCCTTTTCTATTTCATGCTGGAGTTTCTGCACAGCTCTGTTTTCTTTCCTAACACAGTTGCCAGTCTTCTTTTTGTACCACCTGATGAAATGTTCTATAACACACTGGTCAAAGTCTTCTCCACCCCGATGAGTATCTCTGTTGGTGGCCATGACTTGGAAGACATCAAATTGTTAATGGGGAGAAGAGACACATAGAAGATTCCATCACCCAGACCAAACATCAGAATGTTCTTCTCTCCCTCCCTCTTATCCAGGCCATAAGCAATAGCAGCTGCTGTAGGCTCATTGATGATCCTCATAACATTCAGGCCAGCAATAGTTACAGCATCTTTGGTTGCTTGCTGCTGGGCATCATTAAAACAGGCTGGTACAGTAACAACTGCATGGGTAACCTTCTTTCCCAAATAAGCCTCAGCAGTCTCTTTCATTTTAGTGAGAATAATAGCAGAGATTTCTTCTGGAGCAAATGTCTTAGTTTGCCCACTTTCAATATCAACCTGCATGCATGGTTTAGGTTTCTCTTCAAACACCTTGAAAGGCAAGAACTTGATGTCTTGCTGCACAGAAGGGTCATTCCCAGTGCTGCCAAAGAGCTGCTGGGCATCGAAGACCATGTTCTCAGGATTGGACATGAGCTGATTCTTGACTATATCGTGGATCAGAAGTTCTTCTTCAGTGGTGAAGGCCACATAATACAGCCTGAAGCGCTTGCCCTGATTGTTGGAAATGATCTCCAGTGGCCATTCTTGAACACCCCAACACAAGAGTAAGTGGTCCCCAGGTCAATGCCAACCACGGTACCCATGTCATTTTCTTGTCATCCTCCTCAGCCGTGCTGCGCAGAGCAGCAGCAGAACCGCAGCCACCAGAGAGAGCTTCATCTTGCCCAAGCTGTTGGCCACTTGCTCTCCTCAGCAGACAGCCAGAAGTCGTAGGGAATCCAGCAACAGCCCGCAGCTGAGAGCAGAGAGGTTACAGGTCTCTTACACTTGAGATACCTCAACTCTGTCCATCTGTGTTATCTCTGCCAATATCTCAAACTTTTTAATATTGAAGTGAATTTTCTTTCTACAATTGTATTAATTACCATATGTAAAAATTGACAAGTAGAATGCTAGTAAACACAGATTTGCAAGCTTTTAGGCCACTATGTAAATATTAAAAAAGTTAAGTGAATTGCCAATGCTTCCATACATGCTATAACAACACAAGTGTTCAAAGATGCACTAGAACATTATGTGGGAAAAAATATATTCATACCCAATCAAGATTTTTCAGGCACTTGCCTTGAGAAGCATTTTATGAATCAGCACCAGGTTTGCTCCAAAATAAAGCTCCTTTCCCCCTACTGCCCCTATTTGTTGAGAACAATATTATACATTAAAGATACATTTACATGAATCACTTTATAAAGAAAATTATATTAAATTAAAAATTAAAATACTTATTTTATGCATAACTTCAAAAACACAGAATTTAAAGACAATACCAGTGAACACTATCATTCTATATGACTAAAACATTATCATTCTATATGACTAGCAAATACGATACAAGGCCAAAAGGCAAAATATACACTTTGGCAATCCTATACAAAAGGGGTTCTGTCACAACATTCTTTCATAAAATAAACACAATACATAAAAACAAAACAAGAAAAAGAAAAACTGAATTTTAACAACCTACACAAACTGTGGCATTTCAAATTCAAGGTCTTGTAACTCTTCCATTTGTTTTAGCCTGAGTCCCTGGCACATTGGATTCATGTCAGGCAGGCTGAGCTCCTCGGAGTTCTCTTTCGGCTCAGCAGCTGGTTTCAAAGCATAAGCTGATGTGCTGTCTGCCTCTGGAACAGATTTCTTCACATGACTCAGGGGAGTAAGAGCTGTGCTAGGAGGCACTGCTGCTGAAGGTGAAGCTGGTCTCTCCTCAGTCCCCCTGACTTTGCTGGTCAGGGTAGGTGGTTTGTAAAATGTTGTCCTGAGATGGGGCTGCAGTATTCTGGGTGCTCTTGCAGGAGCAAGAAGGTGAGAATGAGAGGACAGTCTCACTGGTGCCTCTCTTGCTGTACTGGCTGGCATGTTGGGCTGTGTGGCACCTTTGGAATGGTCACTACTAACCTTGATGCTCATTGGAGTACACTTGGCAAAATCACTGCACTTGTGCCAGTTAAGTTCTTTGCTTTGTATTGTTGTCCCTGAGATTTTTGTGGACTCTGCTGATCAAAACCATTAATTTGGGAGCCAAAAGTAGTAGGGGTATCTTTTCTATTAAGTCCTTCAAAGGTAAGATTCTGGCAAAACATGTCTGAATTGACATTTCCCACATTTCTGCTGTTTTTCTCATTAGGAAAGCTTGCAAGAGGGAACATATCTACAGGCAAACAGAAACATCTGATCTTGGGGCATGGCATAGACCTCGGTATATCATTTGTTGTCACATCAGATTTCAGACTAAGTGGTTTCGTGGTTTTACATGTATTGTCCATCTTTTGTGATGATGATTCAAGTTCTTCGTGATCTGAAAAAGAAGAGTGTTGTTATTTACCTTCATGGAGCTTGGTTAATAAGGAAGTGTGGTTATTTATGAATGGGAATTCTCTCAAACAACAGAGTCTTACATATTTTTTACCAACATTATTTTCTCAGTCATCTATGCAGAGGAATTAAAAATCCATACAATATTAAAGGCACATTTTTAATTAAAGCATTACTTTTTAAATTTTATCTTAATAGAACAAATAGTCACAAAGCACATAAAATTAAAAAAAAAACACTTCCTGTAGTAAGTTGTTTTAATATACTACTCATGAATGAATATTTTCTGGGTTAGGACTTTCCTGTTTTCAACAGGCAGACAATGGTAACTCTAGAATAGTAACACTATTCTGTACAGCAACAAATGCCATGTCCTGAATCCCAAGGACTTTGCCTGTCACTTAATCTGCTTTCCAGCTACATTCTGTCCATACTGGGGGCAAGACACCACAGAGGACTTGGATGATCTCACAGTTGATCCACTAATACATGGAAACATCCTCTGGACAAAGGAAGGTTGAAGAGCTGTCAAAATTGCCATTGTGCTACTGGTCCTGGAGACTCCAGATTTACTTCCTTCTCTTTCTCCACTTGTCTGGTCCCAAGGCCCCTGTTTTCTCACCTAGAACCCTAGCATCTCACACTCTGACTTTGCTGCAAGTACCCCAGAAGCTGCTGTTGCTAGAAAGGTGCAGCCCTCTGGCTATGATCCTCCTCTCACTGCTGAGAAACATCAGAAAACTGTGTGCCTTGCCACTGGTATGATGGATTTCCAACAGCCCTGTTCATTGCCCACAGTCCTCAACCCTGCCACCTGGTCCTTCTCCCATATCCTTGGGAAGTGGTTTGCAGACAGGGGCACACCAACATCACTTGATGATGATCACAGGTCATCATCTCATCTGACCTCCCTTTTCACCTGAGGCTGCTGGCCTCTCTTCTCTGGTTCCCAGACAATACTCATGTGCTTTGCTGTCCTGGACCCTTCTCCACATTGATAGAAGGGAGCTGAGCCATTGTGGTTGGATGGCAAACACCAGAACATATTTACAGTCCTGCAGAATTTCTAGCACCACTTCTAGCTGCCTGGGTGCTGTCTCAGCTCCTGCTCCAGTTCTGCTCTGGGCAAGTCTAGTGTACTAGCCCTACCTGCCTTCTTCTGTCAAGACAGACTCCTATGTGGAGATATGTTGGCATGTGGTGTTAATGATCTTCTAAAGAAAAGGCTCAGACTTACCTGGTATGTAATGAAAACTTCAAATATTTTAAAATTATTTATTGTTATTACTATGCCTACCTGGGAATACAATTTCATTGGACAGTGAAACAAGGTTACATTTAGGAATGACACAGGATGAGGTTCAAATCTTGAATCAACAATAATTTAGGGACAAGATCCTTGGCATTATTTACCTTCCTCAGACTGTTAGCTATGGCTTAAATTAGGCCAAGATTCATAGCACAGAAGTGTTAATGAGATCAAATCATATAAATGGAATCAGTGAGTCCAGTGCTTTTCTTTGCAGAGTGGTAATGGATTGTCTTTATTTTCAGAATTTCTCAGGCTACACTCATTGATATTTCATTAATTTTATATATATATAATTTTACATGTATGGCCATATATTGAAAAATTCGGATTTAGCTCTACTAAAGCAGTAATAAATGAAAGGTTATTAACACCCTTAACCAGAAACCATTCACTTAAATAAAATGATCAAAAAGCAGTGAACAAAAAGACTGGAGCCAAGAAAATGGAAGACATGTGTGCTTAATGTGCTAAAGTTAGGCCCAGGTAAATGGACATCAAAAAACTTTAGGTGTCTATTTTTCTGAGTTTCAGGAGTCCAGATTTTTTCTGCTTTGACTCTAATTGATGACAAAGAAGTAAAGGTGAAAACAAATCTCAGAAAGAGAACAAAAATAATTTATGAATTTCAAGATATCTTTTTAAAAGAAAAGGAACAAAGCATGATATTCATTTAAATGGCATTCATTAAACTTTCTCAATGAGTAGCAAAGTTAACTAATAAAGCCTTGAAGTTTGAACTTACCTCACCTTAATACACCTTGTTTTTTTTAAAGGATGAGTATTGTAGATGGACACAATATTTTTATCTTTATTTATTTGTTTTATATGGTACTGAGGATCCAACTCATGGCCTCAGTGGCAAGCATTTTACCACTGAGCTACAAGCCCAGCCCTCAACTTGGTTTTTAATCACAACTTCTTGGCAAGGTTTGAAATATGCAAAGACATATCTTACATGACAACTCACCAATGAGACATGCATCCAGTTTTTCCAATGCATTTTGCTTGCATTCTGACTCCTCAAGTGATGTAGCCAATTCCTAATTTTTAATTTCAATATCTGCAGTGTGGATATCCTATTGATACAAGAAAAGTTTTAAAATAAAAGCAAAACATATCTCAAAACAAATAGTTCAAAACTATTAACTTGTTAACATAAACATCACAAATTTAATCCAATTCTGTAATGGTCAAAACTCACTTGCTTTGTAGAAAAATATTGTGACTTTGTGGAATGTTCTGTTGATATTATGGATTTGGAAGGAAGGCTTTTATCCACCCAAGGTGCAACCACATCAGTACTAGATGAAACATTTTGTGGCTCTAGGGACCCATCCAAGATCATTTGTGCATTGGTAATGAGGAACTCTACCAACAGGGCCTGATTGGCATATGCAACAAGGGAGGAGGAGATGGTACAAGGAGTGGTTGTAGGCCTGGGCCTCATCAGACAGGGTCCAAATACCACCCCCAAGTTTTTTGAGTTCATCAGGTTTTCTTCAGAATGGTCTACAACCCTGAAAAGAAGAACACATAAAGTGTATGAGATTTGCCTAATAGATGTCCTTAATGGTAGTTTACTATGACTTGAGAAGGGTGGAGAAAACTTGGGCTATAGAAGACTATAAAACATTTGTCAAGGGTCAAGTTTAGTGGGTATAGGGAAAGAATTCTTTATTTCATTATGATACTTACCACACACCAAACTGAGTTTCAGAATACTATATTAGGATAAAATGCATGTAAGTAGAAGGAACTACTGAACTCAGTAGCAGAAGGAAGAAAAACACCTCTAAAAATTGCTCCATCTTTGTATGTGGGATATACTCCCCGTTTCGTATACTAGAAACAGAAACATTACTGTCAATTTCTCTCTCACTGCCCAGTTAGTTTTCTTTTTTAAAAAAATAATTTTTAAGTAGAGATGGACACAATACCTTTACTTTATTTATTTATTTTTATGCAGTGGTGAGTATCAAACCCAGTGTCTCACATGTGCTATGCAACTGTTCTATCACTAGCCACACTCCCAGCTGCCCACAGCTAGTTTTCTAGCCTAAATGATTCTCTCTCCTGAACATCTCTCTGTTCTATTGCCACTATCAATGTCCTGGTTTTACTTCAAACACTCTTAGCTTTTTATTTCTTTGACTATCTAAGGAAATCTGTCTCTGCCTGGTTTAGCTATCAGGATGATACTAGATTCATCTATGGGTAAAAAAGCTGTGATATATATAGTGAATGGGGTAGTTTTGCTATTTGTCTTTCAGAGGATTCATCACTGATGTATATAAATGCATTTGATTTATGGGTATTAATTTTATATCCTGCTACTTTGCCAAATTCATTTATTATTCTAAAAGTTTTCTGGTGGAGTTTTTTGGATCCTCCAAGTATAAAATTATGTTGTTGGCAAAGAAAGATAATTTGAGTTCTTCTTTTCCTATTCATATTCCCTTGAATTTCTTTCATCTAATTGCTCTGGCTAGAGTGGCAAGGATTATGTTGAACAATTTTTAGATGGAATGCTTCCAATTTTTCTTCATTTAGAATGATGTTAGCCTTAGTTTTAGCATAGAGAGCTTTTACTGTGTTGAGGTATTGCTGAGGGCCATTGTCAAGTAGGAATGATGCTTCAAAGTTTCCTTGCCAGCGTACCCCATGTTAAATGGATTTCGCTGTTGACATTGCATGTAAGGTGACCTTGCTCAAGGACCAAGGTGGATCCGGGTTTAGAGCTGATCAGGTTTGAGGAAGTATTCCGCTCCTTAGGGTGTTCCCGGTTTAAGACAAAAGGAGTTTTAGGGAAGTGGGAGGTTGAAGATTATTGCTGCTGGGAGTAGGGCGTGCCTGCTGCCTGAGTTCCCGCTGAGTTCTCATGGAGAAAAAGTATTTAGGACGTGTATTGTGGGGGAGATAGAGATTTTCCCCTGAGCGTGTGTGGAGGCTGGTGTGAGATCGGGAATAAAGAATTGCTGTTTGAACCTACAAAGCTGTGTGGTGGCTCGTGATCTTGTGCCAAGCCGAGACATTGGAATTTGGCATTTGGTGGTCCATACGCGGAACGTCTGAAACTTGGAGGTATGTAAATTGCTCGCCCCTGAGGAAAGGCGAAAGAATGGGTGACCATTTCAAAAAACAATGTGTTCTTGTTTTGAAGATTTATTTTGTTTTTGTTTCAAGTTGCCTGTCCCTAGAAATTTCTCAGGCAACCCGGGAATAATGGTTGGCTCAAGGTTTGAAGTTTGTTAGCCCCGAGAAAGAGAAAATTGATACAGCGAATTTTTATTCAGTTTTTGTTTCATTCAGTTGCGGTTTTGTTTTGTGTTATCTTATTGGGTTGCGTTATCTTTATAGAAGATTAGAAATTAGTAAAAAAGAAACCGAAAAGGTGTTAAGTAAATTGTTAGAGATTCAGACCATGGAGAAAGGTATTTTAGATCAAGCAAAAGAGAAGGTCTCTAGAGCCAGTCAGAGAGAGGAAGAAAATTTAAAGGAAAAGGGGTTATTAGGAAAAAGGCCACAACAAGAGGCTGTTACTAACTCCGTTTTATTACCAGAGGGCATAATTCAACCAACAGCCCCACTGATGGAGACAGCTGAGTGACCCTCAAACCCCGTAGTTGATAAGTGGGATCCTGAGACAGGACCTCAAAGATTAGCATGCCCTGTATTTGAACAGGTAGGAGGGCAGCGAATTCACCACGCTTTAGAATTTAAAACAGTGAAGCAGTTAAAGGAGGCTGTAATAACCTATGGTCCTCAAGCCCCCTTCACGGAAAGCATGGTCGAGTCCATTACTAACTTGGACATGATGCCAGAAGATTGGACTAGCATGTGTAAATATGTGCTAAATGGAGGACAATATTTGTTATGGAAGGTTGCCAATGAGGAATTTTGCATGGAGACAGCTAGGCGAAATGCAGCAGCCAGTTACCCTCAAAGAAATCTAGATATGTTGTTAGGAAAAGGACCTTATGAGGGTCAGCAGCAAGAAATTGAATATGATCCTGCTGTATATGCACAGATTGCTGCAGATGCAGTTAGGGCATGGAAGACTTTACAAGGACATGGAGATTTACAAGGTCAGCTATCTAAGGTAATACAGAGACCTAATGAACCTTACGCTGACTTTGTAGAGAGGCTTATTCAAACGGCTGCCAAAATTTTGGGGGACACAGAACAAGCAATGCCATTAATAAAACAACTGGCTTATGACCAAGAAAATTGTTGCTGCAGAGAGGTTATTAGACCATGGAGACATGAAGATTTAAACACATATATTAAATTATGTAGAGATGTTAATGAACAAGGGCAAGTCTTGACAGCTGCAGTACAACAGGCTTTAGATGCCAGGTCAGAAACATGCTATAATTGTGAACAAACAGGACATTTTAAAAGGAGTTGCCCCATAAGAGGAGGTTTTAACAAAACTAGAAATCAAAGGAATAGAATACCGGGTATTTGCACACGATGCCGTAGAGGGAGACATTGGGCTAATGAATGCTGTTCTCAAACCACCATAGAAGGTACTCCCTTTTCAAAAACAGACAAGGATCAGGTATTTACCCATGATATCGTGGAGAAAGGCATCAGGCTTCATTGCCAAAAAACGGACTGGGGGGCCCAATGCTCCGGGGCCCACAACCACAAATATACGGAGCACTGGAGGAAACCAGCAACACCATCAAGGTGATGCCCAGGACACATTGTCCATTAAATCAGACAAACCCGAGGGAGCACAGGGTTGGACATCTGCGCCTCTGCCAGAGCAGTATTAACTCCAGAGATGGGAGTTCAAATCATTCCTACGGGAGTAAAAGGACCTCTTCCCCAAGGAACAGTAGGCTTATTATTGGGACGTAGTTCATCTACATTAAAAGGACTTATGATAAGTCCTGGGGTAATTGACCCGATTATGTGGGTGAAATAAAAATTATAGCTAGTTCTCCAGGAGGTATATCAGTAATTTCACCTGGAGATAGAATAGCACAGTTGTTAATAATACCCAGCCTACATAGTAAGTTCTCTAGTCTTAATGTAGAAAGAGGTTCCAGGGGATTAGGCTCCACAGGTGTAGATTGGGCTATGTTGTCTTTAAATTTAGATTCTCGCCCAATGCTAAAACTAAATATTCAGAGTCATGAATTTAATGGGCTGCTAGACACAGGTGCTGACCTTAGCATCATATCTCTTCAAGAATGGCCAAAACATTGGCCATTACAACAAGCCACTCAAATGCTTCGAGGCCTAGGAGTGGCGACTAATCCCCATAGAAGTGCTATGGTATTAGATTGGAAGGATCCTGAAGGATGTGAAGGAACTATACAGCCATATGTTTTGGATCACCTTCCTATTAATTTATGGGGACGAGATGTCCTAGATCAACTAGGTTTGATGTTAACAAATAACATCAATCTTAATGCACCCACTACTAGGGCTAGACAAGGTATCAGGACAGAAAAAAGATTAGGAAAACAAGAACAATGTATAGCAGCACCAATTCAAATAGATCAAGGAACAGACAGACATGGGTTGGATTTTCAGAAGGGGTCACTGAGACAATCAAAATTACTTGGAAATCATAAAGACCAGTGTGGGTTCCTCAGTGGCCCCTGACTAAAGAAAAAATAAAAGTAGCCCATGATCTGGTCAAACAACAATTAGTGGAAGGACATTTACAACCTTCCATATCTCCCCATAATGCTCCCATTTTTGTCATCAAAAAGAAATCAGGTAAATGGAGATTAATGCAAGATTTAAGAGCCATTAATAATGAGATGGTTATTATGGGACCTGCTCAATCAGGGATTCCTCAATTGTCTGCTTTACCAAAAACGTGGCATGTTTTAGCTATAGACATTAAAGATTGTTTTTTTTTTTATTCCAATTCATCCCGAGGATAGTCCACGTTTTGCATTTATTATCCCTGCATTAAATCATGAAGGTCCTGATCAGAGATATGAATGGAAAGTACTCCCTCAAGGAATGGCTAACAGTCCAACTCTATGTCAAATATATGTTAATAAAGCAATCCAGCCACTTAGAAATCAAAATCCTGAACTAAAAATATTTCATTATATGGATGATGTATTATTAGCACATAAAGATAAAAACACATTGCTGGAATGTTATGCCACACTTACAAACTTATTAAAAAATTATAATCTAGAGATAGGAATGGAGAAAGTACAATTAAATTTTCAATTAATTATTTAGGAGTTCTATTATCCTCAACCATGGTCTGTCCACCTAAAATTCAAATACGAGTAGATCAACTCAAATCACTTAACGACTTTCAAAAGTTGTTGGGAGATATAAATTGGATAAGGCCTTATCTAGGCATACCAACAGGAGAGTTGGGACCTTTATTTGATATCCTAAAAGGTCCATCAGATCCAAATTCACCCCGAATGTTAACTCCTAAAGCTAGAAAAGCATTAAAAATTATTGAAACATATATGGAAAATATGCATTTAGATAGAATTGAGATAAGTTTG
The DNA here is from genome assembly GCF_045843805.1 of Urocitellus parryii. Lineage (NCBI taxonomy): Eukaryota > Metazoa > Chordata > Mammalia > Rodentia > Sciuridae > Urocitellus > Urocitellus parryii. The sequence continues at coordinate 83,502,582 of NC_135541.1, read as the reverse complement.
CCTTTATTATTTATTGTACTACCAACAAAAAATATTCCTACAGCAGTATTTTGGCAGGAAGGTCCATTATTGTGGATACATTTATCTTATTCTCCTAACGCTATTCTTACTAGGTATCCTGAGGCTGTAGGACAATTAATACTCAAAGGAATAAGAACAGCAAAGGGAGTGTTTGGAATTTCTCCCAATAAAATTATTACTCCATATACTATGGATCAAATTGATGAGTTAGCTAATGAGTTAAATACTTGGGCAATAATTATGTGTAAATCGAATGTTTCATTTGATAATCATTTACCATCTAATCCTTTGTTGTCTTTTTGGTCTAAGCATCCTGTAGTTTTTCCTAAAATGACAAGAAAAACACCTATCATGAATGCTCCAAATATATTCACTGATGGGTCTAATAATGGTACAGCAGCAGTAGTTACCCCTGATCAAACTTTTACATTTTTAGTACCCAAACAATCAACTCAAAAGGTAGAGCTTAATGCAGTTTTACAAGCTTTTGTGATGTTCAAAGACTCTGTATTTAATTTATTTTCTGATAGTCAATATATAGTTAATGCTATAATACCCCTTGAAGATGCTGGTAGGATTTCCCTTTCCTCTACTGTTTTCTCTTTGTTTTCCACTATACAAAGTCTAATTTGGGACAGAAAAGATCCATTCTTTATAGGACATATTAGGGCACATACAGGATTGCCTGGAGCCCTTAGTTTGGGCAATGATTTAGCAGATAAAACTACACATGATGTACATATTTTCTCTAGGAGAGAAGAAGCTACAAATTTTCATAAAAGGTTTCATGTTAATGCTAATACTTTACAAAAGCATTTTAAAATAACTAAGAAACAATCCAGGCATATAATAAAACAATGTCAAAATTGTGTGACCTTTTTACCACAAGTTAATCTTGGAGTCAATCCTATAGCACTGATACCTAACCATATTTGGCAGATGGACGTCACATACTTGCCAGAATTTGGAAAATTAAAATATTTACATGTCACAGTTGATACTTCTTCTGGATTTTTGATGGGCTCCCTTCATGCTGGAGAAAAAACTAAAGATGTTATAGCTCATTGATTACAAAATTTTGCCACTATGGGTGTTCCTAAACAGTTAAAAACTGACAATGGTCCTGGTTATACGTCTACTTCTTTTAAACAATTTTGCTCATCATTTGGTATTACTCATATAACAGGAATCCCATACAATCCACAGGGACAAGGCATAGTTGAAATAGCTCATCAAACTATTAAAACGTACCTATTAAAGCAAAAAGAGGGAATTGGAAAGGGGTATATATCCCCCAAAGATAAACTTAAAATAACCCTTTTTACTCTAAACTTTTTAAATTTGGATTCATCAGGACTTAGTGCTGTGGAAAGACATATGTACCCAAAAAATGTACATAAGCCTAAGGTACTTTGAAAAGATATTCTAACAGGACAATGGAAAGGTCCTGATCCAGTTATTGTCTGGATTCGGGGTTCCGTTTGTGTGTTTCCGCAGGGAGAACAGCAGTGGATTTGGATTCCAGAGAGATTAACTAAAGCAATTTCTACAGAAAAAGAAGATGATTTGACTCAAATCCATAACAGCTGATATCCAGAGCTCCAGCTTGGCTATTCTTACATCTGCAACAGTGATTAACCACGGTGCTTTATTTTCAATATCTATTTTATTATTGCATTTTTCCCACATCATAAAGTTCTAATTTATTTTTTGAGCTCATACAAACCTATGTTAATGTTTTTCTGATCAGTTTTATTTTTTGACTGTGTTTTATTTTTTGACTGTTGAGTTTTTAAACATTGCAATGAAGATTTCACCTAGGTATAGCTACAAGGCCTTTACTTACTATTTTCTTATGTGTTGTATGTTATGTGTGCACTGTTTTGTGTTGCATGTCTGTATGTGTGTATGTCCATATTTTATATATGAGGAGAGCTCATGAAAAAATGGATCCGAATTTTTTTTTATTCACGTGATTTATATGGTTTAATTTAAATTAGGTAAACAGCTGTTAATGATTCTTTTCAAAGGTGGTTAACAGATCTGTTTGTTTACTTTCACCTTTCCTTTTCATTATATTTAATAATTCTGTTCAGGATAATGTCTCTTTAGCATCATTGCCAGAATTCCCATCTCCATTCCAGTGCTGGTGAAGACTAAGAAAACCAAACTACAGCTTCTATGATAGCTATCACAGTAAACTGTATAAACTGATGCATCAATGAATATAACTCAACAAGTAATGCTTAATCAAGGACTTGATTTACTTTGGGAGGAAATGGACATATTGATAGACTCCTCCGATTTGAACTGCTTGCATAACTTGCCTGGACTATATATCAGTTGCATGCATTGTGAACTATAGTCTGGTGCATCGAATTGTGGTACTGCTGGCATATCCTTGCTGATGGTGTCACCTGTGATGCAATTTCCTTGCCAGGGTACCCCATGTTAATTGTGGTAATGCTGGCATCTTTGCTGATGGTGTCACCAGTGATGCAGTTTTTCTAAAGGAGCTGTCAATTGGCTTGGTGTCGTGGCATTTCTGTATCCTCCTCCCTTCTACTAGTGATGGTCTAAAATTTGGGGGCCAACAGAGTTGAGGCAAAGAACCTCACCCCCCCACTGGCACCAAGGCTAAATTTGGGGTCCAACAGAGGTGAGGCAAGAACCTCACCCCCCCCCCCACTGGTGCATAGGCCTATCCACAAGCATGGCTTGTTGAGAGCCACAGCCAAAGGGACCCTAGCAAACTTCCAGCTGCCAGCAACCAGCTGCCGGCTGATGATTGGCTCACAGCTGCCCCAGCAACATCTAGCTGATTGGCTCCTCTGCGATGATGTTCATTGGGCTGTTTCCCTGCCCTTCAGACTGCCAGCTGATGATTGGTTTACAGCGGCCCCAGCAACATCTAGCTGATTGGCTCCTCTGAGGTGATGTTCATTGGGCTGTTTCCCTGCCCTTCAGACTACGGAACTGCTCATTGGGGGACTTCTTTGGCTCCGCCCACACGACCCAGCCAATGGGCCTCAAGAGCAGGAGGATTGTGGGAGGTGGTTGTTGGTGTGTGGGAGAGGCGTGTGGAAGCCGGTGGTGGCAGTTGGGCTCTGAAGGTTTTTCCTGAGGAGCTGTTTTGTTTGGCGTTTGTAGTTTTAAAAATAAAGTTTGTTTCTTTTGACAAGTGGCTCCTGAATTGTGCCCAGCCAGACTGCGGCAATGGCTGAATGCTGGACCGGTAGTCAGTGACGGGTTGATCTGGTTGCAGTGGATTCAACCTAAGACAGGAAACTGATGCCTAAAGGTCAGTTCTCCCATGACGGGTAAGAACCATATGTTGAATTGGACAACCTACCAGGCACAGTCCTAAGCCACATTGCTTGTTGTTTAATTAATCAGAAGTGGGGAAATGCTGAGGGCCATTGTCAAGTAGGAATAACGCTTCAAAATTTCCTTGCCAGCGTACCCCATATTAAATGGATTTCGCTGTTGACATTGCATGTAAGGTGACCTTGCTCAAGGACCAAGGCAGATCCGGGTTTAGAGCTGATCAGGTTTGAGGAAGTATCCCGCTCCTTAGGGTGTTCCCGGTTTAAGACAAAAGGAGTTTTAGGGAAGTGGGAGGTTGAAGATTATTGCTGCTGGGAGTAGGGCGTGCCTGCTGCCTGAGTTCCCGCTGAGTTCTCATGGAGAAAAAGTATTTAGGACGTGTATTGTGGGGGAGATAGAGATTTTCCCCTGAGCGTGTGTGGAGGCTGGTGTGAGATCGGGAATAAAGAATTGCTGTTTGAACTTACAAAGCTGTGTGGTGGCTCGAGATCTTGTGCCAAGCCGAGACATTGGCATTTGGCAAGGTATATTCCTACTACCTCTAGTTTTTCTAATGATTTGAACATGAAAATGTACTGTACTTTGTCAAATGCTTTCTCTGCATCAATTGATAAAATCATAGGATTCTTCTCTTTAAGTTCATTGATTTGATGAGTTACATTTATTGATTTCTGTATGTGGAACCAACCATGCATCTCTGGAATACACAACTTGATCATGGTGCACTTTTTTAGTATGTGATTTGCCAGAATTTTATTGAGAATTTTTGCATCTATGTTCATCTGGGATATGGGTCTGAAATTTTCTTTCTTTGATGTGTCTCTGGCTGGTTTGGCTATCAGTGTGATACTAGCTGCACAGGATGAGTTTGGAAGGGTTTCCTCCTTTTCTATTTCATGGAATGTTAGAGTCTATAAACAAGTCAGGATGGCATCTGGCAAATGTTAGAGTGTGTAAACAAGTCTGGATGGCGCCTGGCATATTGCCAGGGTGAGTGGTTTGTGAGGTGGCGCCAGCGAGCCATTAAGTGTGGAGATTCCTTATTGGTTGACTGCTGTATCTAGTTTATGTTAATTAGATAAGCTGTGTGGCATCTATAAATACTCCTCCTGTCCTACAATAAAGGGGTCCCACTCCTGCTGTATCAACATACACAAGTTGTTCGTCACCCCCTGGTTATTTTGCTACAGCCAGACTTCGGCTGGGGACCTGCGTGGGAGCAGACTGTCCTCTGGAGTTCTGCCACTGCACCAAGGTGCTGAGTTGGTGTCTCTGCTCCCCCACTTGAGAGTCACGCCTGTGCTTTAACTGTGGACTTTGGAGTCTCACCTGAACACAGAGGCTCTGAGTTCTGCTTGTTGTTCGCAGCTCTGGTGGATTCTGCGAAGATCTGCTGATGGAGTCCTGTCACATGAGCTGAGATGTTGTGTTCCCTCAAGGAAAGATCCTGAGCAGGAGAAGCCACCTGATAACTTTCTCTGATTCTGCCACAGAGCAGCCAGAAACAGGATTTCCTCTACTCTGCCACCTTGGATCCCATTCAACCAATTTCTGACAGAGATGCCAAAGTAATTCCATGGTCTTTCAATAAATGGTGCTGAAATAACAGATATCCATAATGTGAGGGATGAACCTCAAACCTTATTTCAGTCAACTCTAAAATGAACAGGAACCACACACCTAAACATACAACCGAACACTATCCTTTGAATTCAAGGTTATGAAGGGCAGCTGCCTAGTTTTATAAATAAAGGATGTTTTGGGAACACAGCCATGTTGATGTACTGTGTATAATTGCTTTTAAGGATTATTAATTATAATGGTAGTACAGATAAAAGACTGTTCAGGTGTTGATAATTTTTGAAACTGAGGTTGTATACACAGAGTTCAAATATTGTTTGACCTACTTCATGCATGTTTGAAATTTGCCATAATAAAAACTTGTTTTTGTTTTTTTAGTTGACCTTCAGTTCTACTCTGGGCTATCTCAAGATCATCCCCATAAGCTCCATCACTCTCCTTCCCATTTCTCTCCAGCAAGGCTCAACCAATCCTAGAGTCCCCTGAATGTCCTGTGGAAGCCAGCCATTCATTCTAACATGCTAAGCACAAATGTGACATCATGGTGGTACTCAGTGAATATTAGAGAAATATATTATAAGTAAAATTATGGAAGGTTCTGTCTGCATACACCCTGAAGTTGAAACTGAACTTACCCTTGCCTAATACTTCTATAAACATGTTAATTAGCTCCCACCTTTTTCTTTCAAAGGAAGACTATGGGGCTAGAGAGTAGTTCAGTGGTAGAGTGCTTTCCTATCATGCATGAAGCCCTGGTTCAATATGTAACACCATAACAAATAAAATAAAAAGGAAGACTGTGACATTTGAAAACTTTCTCAGCAATACACCCTGAAACTTTCTTCAAGAAAAATAAAACTCTTATCAAGGGAGACATTATTGCCAAATATCTGCTCTATGAACAAGGTGGCTCATTTCTTATCATGTAATAATAAAGACAATTAATAAAAGACATACCACTTTCCACAGAAAAGACCACAATGTGCTCCAAACCTTTATCAATCCCCTGGATTCTTTACACACATGAATTTTCTTTATGTGTGTGGCTCATCACCATGATGAAAGTGAATGGGAAATTAAAAAGAAACATCAAACCAACTACTCTTCAAAGCTTCAAAGCAGAGCTGTCTATGACTTGTTGTCTTAAATCAAGTGGTTCTGGCTTGATTTGAGATACCTGCACATTCTGGCCACCTACAGAGCTCTCTTTCAGATTCCTCAGTGGCTCTGAGCACATGGCTGCACTGTCAAAGCAGTGAGATCATGGTAGACATTAGAGATAACCAGCAATTCTGTGCAGAAAGCCTCCCCACTTCTGTGCTTATTAAAGTTACCCTTTACTTTCAAGCTCACACAAAAGTACCACTTCATTCCCTCCATTGAAAATAATCATTCCGTTGGCTCTAGTTTTTGGTTATTGTATTCTGCCACTCATTAAATGGAAAGGTTCTACAGAGACTCTGTTTAGCATAAAGTGAGATCCTGATAAATTTTCAGAGTGAATGCTGAATAAATTACAATAGACAGGAATCAAAATCCTTCCAGAATCCCTTCTGAGAATCATCTTTTTTCACTGGTAGTACTAACCCTCTTGGACAAAGAGAAGTTGTAAATGCCCACATTCCTAGGTCAAGGGCTTTTACAAGTGGGAGGTGAAGGTGATGATAATTGAGAGGTTGTTCTATTTTCGGGAGGTGGAATGGGCTGGTTTTACCCTACATTCACTGAATAGTGATTCTTCAACTCAGCCAAACTTCAATATCCTGCCAACTTGGGGGCTGAAAATTTTCTACCTGGGCCCATTGGACTTTCTTCAAATTCAGTCTGAAAGGTTTTATCAAAATCATGAGACCAGAGCTATAGGTATTGTCAACCTAATGAGGCTTAAGTGTCACTGTTCCTCACTTGCACAGTTCTTACAATAAGGAAGCATTTCTAAATAGGTATTTCTGGCAAACTGCTTAAAGAACACACTGGGGGAGGGATCTAAATTTCAAAGACACACATGTATAATGTGCTGTGATTTATTTACTCATCTGAAATACTCACCTTCACATCTAATTTTGAATTCTTTTTCATGAAGAGGGAGACCCCTACACCCAAACTCAATAAGGAGGTGAAGTGAACGCAAAGAGGAAAAAACCAAAAATGATATGGAACAAAAAGCTGCCTGTGTTTAAAAATGGTCTTGGAATATTCACAAAACACCTAACACTCCTCCCTTCCCCCCAAAAGATTCAAAGAACTCAGTGGATGTCAAAGATCCAAATGACTCAGTGTGGAACCCTATCCTTGGTCTCTAAGGCAGGGACAGTAGTGAAAAAGTGAAATAAACTAGTACCTGTCTTACTCAAAGAAAAGGACAGTCCTGGTCCACTTGGTTTCCACAGAAGGGGGGACGACCTTTGGAACACCAGATTTTTATCACCGACATGGTCTTGGGGCATCCTCGCCACATACTCACAGGGACATCTCTTCTTGTAGCAGTTGGGATCTCCCAGCTTATCAATTCCAATTTACACCCTAACTTTGTGTGCTAAGGTCATGGTTGAAAAATAGTGAATGGAAACAGAAGGGACAGTAATAAGGGAAGGACAGAGAAGAGGTAGGATAGAGATGCAACAGGGGAGCACTCAGAAATAAAGGCAAGGAGAGTGTCCCTGCATCTTTAGACCCCCTTCCCCTCCCCAAAGTAGTCATCAACCAAGGCCTAGATGAGGTGAAGTGGGTAAAGAAAAAGTAAAAAGGGAACAGCACTTGTTAGTTTCTTTACCTAGGTACTCATCAGAATGAAATTTCAGGAAATGTCACCAAACTTACAAAAAGATCCCAGTGGGAAAGACGATTGTGAATACCCGAAAACCAAGAAGGAAAAGTCAAGTTAACCAGTGAGTATCCTGAGTATCACGAGTATTGCTCTAGTCCGCAGCTGCCGCAGCATCGTCATCCTGCTCCAACTGCTCACTGATCACCAAGGACCACAGTGTTCCAGTTCCCATAGTGCCCGCTCCTGATGTCTAAGTCTCCTAGGCGCCCATCCAAAGGTTCCATTCTCCTGGGAGACCCCGCCCCGCCCACAGCCATCTCCCCTCCGGGACCACCGCGCGACCCTGTGGCCGCCCTGACCCCAGATGGCAATTGGTCAGCAGCCATCTCTGCAGTTCCCAGCCCAATGCAGCGCCAAAGCTACTACCACCATCCCACACTCATCCCCGCGCTTCCTCCAGCGTCCAGGACTCAGAATCCCGCCTAATGCATGGTGAGAGAGGGCCAGAGCTCGCTGCCTCCATCCCCATGCATGGCCCTTGAATGCCCTATCAAGCCACCTCCAAGACCACCCTGGCCACATAAGCCCCTCCCGCCATGCACTGCCAAGTCCCCCAGAGACCAGCCACTGGCCAGCGTTTGTGGGGGTGGAACCAGGGCCAGCTGCAGGTGAGGGCGGACCGTGGATCACAGGATATCAGCTGTGAAGCGCACTGATCCAGTCCCCCAGAGGCAGGTGGATGCCCTAGAGAATAAGCCTGACAGATATTTCTTGGAGCCCCTGCTGCCAGCAGTGCTGAGGCCAGCAAAAAGAAGCAGACCATGACCAAGGAAGATGAGCGAGGGGAAAGGAGACCTTGGAACATTGTGCCCATGAGGCCCAGGGAGGGCACTCAACCTGCTGCCATCGTGACTTGAATAGCAATTTCACCCAATTCCGTCCTCAGAGCTTGCTGCCAGCACTAACCCTGCAGAGTAGGGCTGCAGTCTGCAGGAGCTACAGAAGTGCATGGGGGGGGGCCTCTGGCCATTGGCAGATTGGATCCCTAGTCTCAGTGACAGTCTGCCAATGGCTTTTTCCTTCACCTAGTCAGGGCTGATGGAGACACAGAGGGGAGGTTATGTGTTGGCCCAAGAAGCTCTGGAACCCCCTATAAAAAGCCCTGGGCTGCCCGAGGCCAGATTCTGACTCTGATGCAGGAGACATAGAAGAAGTGGAACAGGATTTCATTGGCGAGGACCCTGCCATCAACCCAAGCAGGAGAACAGACCAGGACTGGGAAACGGCCTTGGCAGCTTCCTCCCTGGCCTAGGTGGTGGAGTACACAGGTCCCAAGCTCTTCAAGGAGTCCAGTAGAAACTCCAACAGGCCCATCATCCACAAGGCCATCTCCCACTGCCGGGAAGGTGAAGGAGCCTCACAAGAACTCCATATTGGAGGAGCTGGAGAAGTGTGACGCCAATCACTACTTCATCCTATTTCGTGATACAGGCTACCAGTTCAGGTCACTGTACTGCTACTATCCGGACACCGAGGAGATATGCAAGCTCATGGGCCCAGGTCCCAGGAGAATCACCAAGAAGATGATCTACAAGCTGTACAAATACAGCTCTGGCCGAAACCGTTCATCCTGATCCAGCCAAGACCATGTCTGTCAGCATGGACACCCTCTGCATCCATAACCACTGTGGCAGCCCAAGTGGCCCGCAGTGCCAAAGAAAAAACAGACTCTTAAGTGACCCCAGTACAGCCCGGGGTCTGAGGACTCCGTTGGGATCCATAGTAACTGTTTCCTCTACTGGGGTAGGAAGTGTGCAGAGACACCGACCTTTTTCAGAGGCATTTAGACCACAACAGGAAGCCCTCTCTCACCTCCTTACATGCACAAGGCATGCCAAGAGTGCCTGGGGGGGGGGGGAATTCGTGCCCTGTTTTCAATGGCAGCTGCTGTGGTCCCTGCTGACCCCCACAGCTCTCAAATGGAAACATCATGCAGCGAGGTCTCCAGCACCTGTCTCCCTTGCTTGACCCTCCAAAGGCTGCCTGCTGCCCTCTCGTTGGCCAGAGGTAGGTGTGCTTTGCAGTCAGGTGTGTGAATGTCTTCCTGAGGGGAGCTCATGTGGAGTCTTTTTATTTGAGAAGTTGTCTATTTATTGATTGTGTCTACTGCCAACTTCTACATCCAGTTCTGGGATGTCTGAACAAGTCCTTGTTCCTTGCTGCTCAGAGAAGTTTACTGAGATTTCCAGTCCACTAAAGGCACTGAAAGCAGCAGTCGGTCTCTGCGGCATCCCTTTACAGGCATGGAGATGGTGACTTCAACAGGCGGCTGTGAGGATCACTACTGGCTGGTGATGGCCTGCTGTGAGGTGGCAGCTGGGCCAGCAGTGGCTGTGCAGGTAAAGCTGGGTAGGGGCTGGTGGTCTGTTCACTTATTAAAAGCAGATTTTGGTAAAAACAAACAAACACAAATTTAAATTGAAACCAGCCCACTACTCTGCCCACAGTAGAGGGCAGTATTTTCCATGCAGGTCTATCTTACTTTCTCCATCTGCACTCTCAAAATTCATCTCAGAATGAGAGAAAATGACTATGGAATGGGTATATAAACTAATCCGCCCCAAGAACTCCTGGCCTGCACTACTTATTGGAACAAGCAATGCCACTTATCTAAGGACAGGAACTGTCAGGAAAAAAAATAACCAGAAACACAGGTAGTGTGTCTGGGATCAACAAGCTGGGACACAGAAAAATGATCTTATAGGGAGAAACTGAAAAGACCCAGGAGAATGTGAGAAGTGGACAGAAAATGGGGGTGTACATAGGGAGAGAGATGAAATGATGGAAGGCAGTAACAAGTGAAGGCACAAAGAAACAAGAGGAGGAAGAGACTCCCCACTTAGAAAAAGGAGGCCAGCATGATAAACCAATAAGTTGGGGTGGTGAGATAGGAAAAACCACTCACTGACAGAGAACAGAACACTTCTTTAATAATAGAAACATTACAGGAAAAACAGTATTGAGGAAATAAAACAAATTTTGTCCCTTGGGTACTACTTAGAAAAGATAGAAATGAGGCTCTTTGGTTACTATGTGAGTTCTGTGCTGAATTTTTCAGACTCACAACTTATCCCTTCACACCCCAAACACAATACTACCAAGGTTGAGCCACAAAAACTCAGGAAACCTTCAAACCAAACATCCTTGTAACTACTGGAAAATAAAGTCATCACTCTCTATATGGAAACTAATGCTGCCTGAATTGAAGCAAACTAATAAGAAGAAAGGAATTATCAGAGGCTGGAGTGGAGCAGCCACAGTTAAATCATAAATAAGGTTTTTGGAAGGAAATGTGGAGAAGTTCCTTAACCCCAAACACCCTCTGAAGTCTATTTTAAAATGTATTAATTACTTATGCATTTATCCATCATTCCATTTAATAAAGATGATGGTGTTCCTGAATACAATAGAACTGGCTATGTCATTAACAATATCATGAACAAGTTCCTGATGAAGAGAAATGGTGGGTGGAATGGGGAGCAATGGTATTTGGGAGAGAAAAGCAAATAGAGACAGAGGTGTGGAAAGGAGAGGAAATTACAAAATGAGAAGAAAGAGAAGAGAATAAAGTAGACCAAATGAAACAGGGGAAGATACAGGGAAAAGTAGAGTCAGGGAAGGAGAAAATAAAATGGAGATAGAGATAAGGAAGATAGACAACAGGTGATAAAGAAAGACACCATTCACTGATAGAAAAAGAAGGAGAAACACTTCTCATATGCAAAAAGTTCTGATGGAAATGAGGCCAATTTGTCCTTAAATCACCTGGAAATGATAAATAGAATCTGGATCCACAATTGTTTTTCAGATTTGATTTTTAAAACTTTACCCATAATGCTTAAACATACCTGTTCCCAAATCAATAGCACTAATAGTACTGAAGACACCCCAAACAAACATTCCTTCAAAAACCACTAGAGGAATGATGCACCATGTACAACTCATTAAATCACTTATGACTCAAAACTGAAGGATACCAACAGAAGGCATAAGGATTCTGAAAGTCAATCAACAGGTAGAGGGCAACTCTCAAGGGTTCAAGGAAGCAAAGTTTGCCACCCTATCTGCTCCAGGTTATTCTCAACACCCTACACAACAGGTGTGCCTTTAAAGCATCCTCAAACAGCCAAGTATTACATGTCAAATCTGATACAGAGAAGTTTTTTGAAGAATTAATATTCATTGGTTAAATTATAAGTGGGGTTGTCTTTCAGTCTGAATCCTCCTCCTAAATCCTTTAAATATATTATCTGTCATCCTGCATCCAGATATGACGTCACTTGCAAAGACAAACAAAAATGGTAGTTCAATTTTAAATTTTTTTTTAATTTTATTTTTTTGGTACTAGGAATTGGACCCAGAGATGGTGTACCACTAAGCCATCCTCAGACCTTTTGGTTTTCTATTTTGAGACAGGGTCTCACTAAGTTGGTCAGGGCCTCACTGAGTTGCTGAGGCTGGCCTTGAACTTAGCTCCTCCCCACTCGTTTGGGATTACAGGTGTGCAGCAGAGCTTCCAGCTCTCTTTTAAATTAAAAGCATTATTTTATTAATCTCCCCTGACTTCTGTTGTGTTTAATGTAATTTTATAGCACACAAATCTATTTTGAGAATGAAAACTGCATTACTAAAATAATACTTTTCTCCAAGGCCAAAATGCTTGGTTTACAATAAAAGTATAACATGCCTCTCCAAAAGAAAAACCATCATTATATCTATTGTGTAAGTCCAACATCTTAAGTTGTTCAACAAGTCTTAGAAAAACACTTCTGGGAAAAAGAAGTTTCCAATAATGGAAAAGAATTTTCCATCATGGAAAAGAAATTACTTGCGTTTTTACTATTTTATTTTATTATTGTCTCTGATATTTTTCCTTCTCAAAAGGAAATTCATATTCTCTATATGTTGCTTTTGAGTCAGCCATTCTGTGCAGGCTTAAGTTAAATATTTCTAAAATCGTGTTCAGGTGTTCTCTTCGAAGTATCTGTGGTTCCAGACCTAATGATCTTTTAATCTGCAGTGGTGACATCAACCATATTGTTAATTTTGTAGTAAAAGTAACCTACTTTTCACAGCAGAACACAGGTGTGCTATGAAAAAATTTGACAAGATTTTGAGACCTGAGTTTTTGTTTGTGTTTTTTTGGGGGGATGGTGGGGATGGAGGATTGTGATAGCTAAGGGGGCTCTACTGACATCTAGTGGGTAGAGGCCAAGGATGCTACTAAACAGCCTACATGCACAGGAAGCCCCCATCCTCATCAGGGAATTATCAGCCCCAAATGGTTAATAGTACCAATAGGTTCTAGATCCAACTACTGCTTTGTAAGCTTTAGGACAGAAAATTATTAAATTATGCCACATGATACATCCAACAAAACTTGGACTGTGGGCCATTCTATTGGACAAACAACACAATTTCTTCAAAATATTAAGTTGGAAGAAAACAGGTAGAACAACAAATCTCTAAAATTAAAAAAAAATCCATAAAAGATATATCAAGTGGGAGAATTAATTAATTAATTAATAATTATTTAATATATTTGAATTTATATTTATTAAATTTATATATTATTAAATATATATTTAAGTATATGTTTATTTAGTTGTACATGGACACAATACTTTATAAATTTTTTTTAAATGTGGTGCTGAGGATTGAACCCAGTGCCTCAGTGCCTCACATGTGCAAGGTAAGCACTCTACAGGTGAGCCCCATGCCCAGCCCCAGCCCTTAAATATGTTACTTTTATTTAGCTTTTTTTTTTTTACTTTTATTTGGCTCCTAAAATCAACAGATTATTTATTTCTATTCTTTGAAAGTTGAGAGTCATTTTGTTATAAATGAGCTAGAAATTTACAACATGAGTTCAAAGGAGGCATGAGTTAGCAATTCTTGTACAGTTTCTGGTAATTATGGAGTTTAAAGCTTCTAGTGTAAGATTCACCATCCAATGTTTTGTTTAAGTGGATCCTAAAATATTTGTGGGTTAAGTGACAGAAGTTATATAAGTAGGTGATGTGTATATATTGTTTTCTAGTGTGAAGGACGATTTCATGTTATTAAGGTGGTATGTGAATTCTCCTCGCATTGTGATTAATGTGTGGAGGGAATATAAGGCCATAATTAATATATTGAGTCCTCTTAGGATAATGGTAAAACTAAGTCATGAAAATCATGCTATTACTACAAATAATTCTCCAGCTGAGCTGATACTTGGTGATGCAGATAGGTTAGTTAGACTTACCAGTACTCATCATGTTACTATTAAAGGAGTTAATATCTGTATTCCACAAACCAATAGTAGTTCTACTATGGATTCATAGTCTGAGTTTGTGAGGCAAAATAACATTGATGATGTGAGGCTGTGGGATGATTAGGATTGTGACTCCAATAAAACTTTGTGGTTTTGGATAAGAGTGGCCACAATTACCAGTGCCATATGATGTGGATAAATTTGTGATGAGAAATTTTTAAGGCTCTTTCAAGTAAATAGAGTTTGTTATTTGTAGTATTTGGTGATTTTCCATAAGAATTATATTAGAAATGGATAGGGTATACGTTGTATTAATGGATTTGAAATTATAGTAGTGCTTATTCTACTATAGCCTCCTAGTCTTGGTAACACAGCAGCAAGTCTGTAGATCCAGCAACTACAGCTTCTATGTGTGCTTTTGGTTACCAGAAGCAGGGTCTGTAAAGGGATATTTTTACTGTGAATGCTACTATATTTGCCAATCATAGAAGACCTTTACATAAGGAGCTTAGTAATTTGGTAGAAGGTTATTAAAAAATTAAATGAACCTGTAGAGTGTTGAACATAGAATAATGCTATCAGTACAGGTAAAGAGACAATCATCATATAGAACAGGAAATAAAGTCTTGCACTTAATTATTAAGCTTGATTTCCTCATTGGGTGATCATAATTAGAGTTGGAATTAGAGTCACCTCAAAAAGAATATAGATTAGAACTAGTTTTCTGGCAGTAAATGCAATGACTAAGCAGATTTGTAGAAAACTAATATGTAGATATGTAGTTTTTTTCTATATCTGATGTTTTGGAAATATGGTACTTACTGTAATTGCTTGGAGAAAGAGTTGGTTGTTAATTTTAAAAGTAGTGCTCATAGTGAGTTGGAGAAAAAAAAATGAAAAATTTAGGCTATTTTTGCCAAATTGGTTTAAGAGAAATAAGTTGATGAAACTAATTGGTAGCCTATATAGTGATTCAGTTCATGGAATTTTTAGAGTATCATCTTACTGATGCAAATGTAATTATGGGTATGATAATTTTCAGCATAGGAGGAAGTTTAAGTTTACATATGGTCTATGCTGTATGTGTTACACACTGTTCAGTAATGCTAGGCCCACAGAAGCTTCACAGAATGCAAGTGTTGATGAAATGATTGGTATAAAGGTGGCTAAATATAAGTGATAATTAAAATTATGAGAGTCCCACTGGGTATAGTGGCTCATGCCTATAATCCTACCAACTCAGGAAGCTGAGGATGGAGAAGCAAAAATTTAAGGCCAAACTCAGCAATTTAGCAAGTCCTAAGCAATTTAGTAAGAGTGTCTCAAAATAAAAATTTATAAGATCTTGGGTATGTAACTCTGTGGTAGAGCACCATTGGGTCTCATTCCCAGTACCAAAAAATGAATAAATGTATAAATAAAATTATGAGAGTTCCTAGAATAAACAGTGACAATATTGTGCCTTTTAACATAGTTTGAACCTTTAGGAAGTTGCATATAATCTAAAGCATTTTATTCAAGTAGTGCTAATAACCCTATGATAATAAAAATAGGGATAATAAGTAGATTAACTTTGAACCTGTTGTTAGGAAGAGAAGTTGAACATTGGATTATAAAATGTTAGCCCATTAAGGGGATCAGACATTTTAACTAGCTCTTTTTAGAGTCAGGGCATATAGTTATGTATTAGATTGTAGATTATACCAGCCATTAAATGCAGGGTGCTCTTACAAGCAGGCCGTGTTCTGTTGTACTAGGAGAAATATTGGATTCATATAAACCAACATGGCTTGTTCTGATATAACCTCAGATTATGTAGGACTATACTCATTAAACAAATGGATCCTTAATGATGGTTATGCCATCCAACAACCAGGTCGTAAACCCTATTGCCAATATGGACTCTAGAATAGTATTGCACTATTGACTCTAGAGAAACTTATTTTTTCAATCAAATATTTGGGTCAATTAATTATTGTACTACTTCAGCTGGTATTATCTAAGTTTTAATCATTAGAGGCTGTATTCTGCTCAAATGTCACCCCAACTGAATGTTTTCAATAGGTTAAGCATTATTCCTTATAATTAGGTTAAGATTTGTTTAAGTGGACTTAAATTAAGTACCATGAGGGTCTTCTCATCTTATTTTAATATCCCTATGTTTTCATGGAGAGGTCAATTTCACTGAAATTAAGACAATTATCCTGGTATGGTCATTCATACAAGTCCATATTTAAGGAACAAATGATTGTTCGACCTTTGCACAGTCAGGATATTGTAGTTGTTAATAATATGTCACTGAGAAGGCATGACTGATGCAAAGTATGCTATAGGTGATGATTTTGGTAAACAGGAGGGATTTGTGTTTGCCAGATCTTTTCCTCTTTAGGATCTTTTCTTAGGAACATGCCTGTGTTAGGTTAGTGATTATTTGAATAAACAGTCAACAGATTAATCTGTTTTTATTTAGACTCTAGCTATCAATATATAGCCATTCTTGTGTAATATTATGACAGGACAATTTATTTCTTGTTACTTATATTAACATGATTTCTTCTATTTATACATAGATTAATCTAGAAAAATGTTAGGCATTTATGGAAATAATGGGAAAGTATTAGAATTTGTTGCACTTGAATGCTTTCTTAATTGGTGGACTCTTTTTAAGCCACCTATGAAAATTTAATAAATTACTCTATGAAGGACTGTTTTCCATTTTTAAAAATCTGTCCCTCTTTGGTTTAACATTTAAATTGATATCATTATAAAAATTTTTGTTGGGCCTTGCGGTACTCACCTGTGATCCCAGCAACTTGGGAGACTGAGCTAAAGGAATGTGATTTCAAAGCCGAACCGGGCAACATCGGAAGACCCTGTCCCCCACCAAAAAAAAAAAAAAAAATTATAATAATAATAATAAATAAAATTCCTTTAGGTCAGTTTAAACTGGAACTTCAATTCTATTCTGGATAAACAGATATCACCATACAGGACTAGTTTGTCACCTCTATTCAGGGGTCTCACTGCATTGCTTCAAAGATGTATTTTTTTTTATAATTGTCCACGAATACCTTGTTCAGTGTTCTGTGTTCATAGCTGAAGTTATCCTTGTTGATTTATTCTAGTTAATTCACTATGCAATGTGCATAAGAGGTTAGCTTTGAAATTTGTTAACTTAAAAATATTCTTTCATCTTTCCCTTAATGATATTTTTTTCTATGGTGCCTCAAGAAATTTGTATGTCCTATGCTTTTAGTTGGGAGTAAATGTCTTCCTCAAAGATTTATCTAATACTAGATGATGATAGAAATTACCATCAAATTGCATTTGAAATTTGCTGATACTTGTAATTCTGTACAAGTTGAGTTTAATATATGACTAGTATTAAACCAACTTTAGCATTTTCTTAAATTCCTAATGTTGGTTTGAGGCAGAGAAATTTAAAACCAAGTCTAATCTACTAGTGCACAATAGAATGTGCAGACTTGGGTTCCAATTGACTGTCCCCAGACATAGCTTCATCCCAACATGCACACAAACTTACAACAGAAAACAAATTTGCCATTAAATGAAGAATTAACATCTTTCTTTTAGAGAGAACCCCAGGCTGCTAGGAAATCATGAGCTCAGAGTCCTAATGAGGCTGAAGTAGTGAAGAGAAGAAGCACCTCAGGTAAGCCATGAACATTCCCTGACATTGAAGTCTCTCTTGTGGAGTGAGGGAACTAGACTGGGAGGTACTGTCTCCTCATGGCTGGCTAATCTGCCAAAAAGAGAGACTTTTCTAAATAATTGGCAACTGTGAAAATGAAGTTGTGATAGGCTTATTATCATAAGTGTTGAAATTCAGAAATAAAATACAGTATTACAATATTTTGAGATACTTTTTTTTCTGTTAGAAGGTATTGAGTTGAGATAGTCATATTTGCCTATTATCTACTTCTGATGTTGAATCATCAAATACAATTTTTATAGCAGGAATTGATGACTGACAGCTGGGTATGCACAGGTGGGTTATCCTGGTTTGGAAGCATGGAGATTAGAAATCCACATTTTAAGCAGATCTTTCAGGGGTCTCCTATACTCACTATTGATTTTGACAATTGATCTCAAAGATTTGAATTATCTTGCCCAATATTTCTCCCTAAAATAATAATTTTTTAGGTGATGCACATCTGTAGTCCCAGCTATTCAGGAGGCTGTTGATGGAGAATCGAGTTCAAGGGCAGCCTGGGCAACTTAGCAAGACCCCAATATTAGAAAAAAAAAAGTCAGTCATGGTGGGACCAATAGTCTCAGCTTCTTGGAGCCTGAAGATGAAAGATTGTTTGAGCCAACAAGTTCAAGACTAGCCTGAGCAATATGAAGAGACCCTGACTCAAACCAAAACAATCCTCAAAACATTTTTTAGTATAAAACAAACAAACAAACAAACAAAAACAAATGACAGGCCAGATTTGGCCTATGTGATTTGTATCACATTTATTTAAAAAAAAAAAAAAATATATATATATATATATATATATATATATATATATATATACACATATATATATGAAGAGAGAGAGTCATGCATTGAATTCAGGATGTTTTGCTCAAATGTGAAAAATGAAAAACTAACAAGATTCACGGAACTCTTCAGAAATAAGCTAACAAGCTTAAGTAAATATGATCTCTGTACTATGCAACCATTTGTGCACTGTTAACAAATGAAGACAATGGTTTGAATATATGTGTACATTATATATAGAGAGAAACATGTTATAAGTATATAATATTTAAATCTTAGATATATTATGAAAAATTTCAAACTGTATTGGGCTCTTTTCTTTCACAGCTACAGGAGCAGCCAAGAGGATGCTCGGGCTTCAGTAGAGGTGCCTCCAGTTTCCCTTGCTGTGGCAAAAGAAGCTTTGGTTGGATCCCAATGAAACCAATGAAATCTTCAATGCCAACTCTCATCAGCAGATTTGGAAGCTGATCAAAGATAGCTGATCATCCACAAAACCAGTGACTATTCATTCTGAGGCTCCATGCCAGAAAAATTCCTTGGCTCTCCAGAGACACAGGCATGTGGGCATAGGTAAGCAGAAGAGTATAGTTAATGCTCCAATGCAGGAGAAGATTACCTGGGTGCAGAGGATGTGAATTCTGTGTAGGCTGCTCAGAGACACCATGAATCTAAGATTAACCACCACATGTATCACAGCCTCTACCTGAAGGTAAAGGGCAATGTGTTCAAAAACAAGTGGATCCTCATGGAACATATTCTAAAACTGAAGGTAGATAATGCAAAGAAGAAGCTTCTTGCTGACCAGGCTGAGACCAAAGAGGAATACAAGCTCTGTGAGGAGCATTCCAGGCCAAAGAGGAGGACATCAAGACTCTGTCCAAGGAGGAAGAGACCAAGAAATTAGGCTCCCCTCTTGTATCTGTACATAGTGGCCTTGATGATTACATAGATACTCCTTGAAATAAAAACAAGCTTTATCTGTTAAAAAAAACTATATTGTACCACAATTTTAGAAATTCACAGTTTTATAAATTGTCATTTTTACAATAAAAGAAATACAGTTAGTCTGTTCTTTGAATTGTGAGGCTGAAAGAAGCCATGTTACTTGTTGTAAAACCAGAAATAGTTCATCACTCTTTAAATATTTTGCTCTGTTTTACATACTTTATTTTTTTAATCTTCAACACTGTTCTGAACTTCTTTCACCATTACATACAATGTTCAAATGGTCAGCATTGAATTTTATTGGAAATGTATAATTTTCTTGTTGAAGCCAATGTCCTGAAAGACTATGGACATATTTAAAAAGCTAAATACTGAAATGTAACAAAACCATATTATTCAGAAAGAACTTTGGCTGATACAGAAGATATTAGAAAATAAAGCTGTCAATTGTCATTTGGAAAATAAAAACTATGCTTAACAGAGGACAACTTTTTTTTAAGTCAAGCTCTTTTTCTCACCCATATAGTTTATGTGGTAAAAATTTTATTTTAACCATTGTAGTGAGAAATACTATTTATATACTTAGGCACTTAGCTCCAGACTAGAAAATGAAGTTGCTTCTGGCTAATTCTATCAGTTTGACAACTAGAATTTGTTGAAGATGAACTAAAAAGTCTGATTTTTTATTATGGGAATGAAAAATCAATGGACCTTTAAATCATTACATTGTCTTTATAAGTTCCAAAACACAAAATGTAGTGATGTGCATAATGAGCTTAGGAGGCTTAGAGAACATCATGGCCTGTTTGGGCCACAATATTTTCTGCACTCAGAAAGCAGTTCAAGAATTTGAAGCTGAGCAAAATCTAGACATTTACTGAATTCTTTTTTTTCAAGAGCACCTTGGTTCATGGGCAAGAACTTAGTGTTTCCTGACAAAAGGGACAAGTGCCTTTCTTTCTTACTTACTTTTTTTTTCTTTTGGTACTGGGAACTGAACCCAGGGGTGCTTTACCACACAGCTACATTCCCAGACCTTTTTTAAATTGCCCATGCTGTCCTTGAACTTTAGATTCTCCTACTTCACTGGGATTACAAATGTGTGTCACTGTACCTGGTGTGTGTCAATTTTTTTTTACAAACCAAAGTTGATTGGTATTTAATTAAATGGCCAAGTTTGAGTTCATAGATGCATAACCTTGTAGATCAATTAGGAGTTCGTTTGAGTTTGTTGAGTGAGATGTAAAGTGCTCAGAACAGTACCTGACCTAATAAATTCTCAGTACACTTCATTATCACCTTGTTAAGATTAACATTTTATATTGAGTAATATATATCATGTGATAGCAGAAACTGTGCACCTTGACACTTGTCTGACAGTTTTGCCACTGGCCATGTTCACAGCCCACAATCCTCTTCAATGCCACCTGGGCCTTCTCCCACATCCTTGGGCAGTGGTTTTCAGACAGGTGCACATCAGCATAACTTGCAGGTTCATCATTTCATCTGACTTCCTTCTTCACTTGGGGCTGCTGGCCTCTGTTCCCTGGTTCCTAGGCACTGTTCCTGTGATTTGCTGTCCTTGGCCCTTCTCCACATTGATAGAAGGGAGCTGAGCCATTGTGGTTGGATAGTAAACACCAGAACATATTTACAGTCCTGCAGAACTTCTAGCACCATGAAGTGTGCAGGCTCTGTAGCCAGCTGCCTGGGTGCTGGCTCAGTTCCTGCTCCAGTTCTACCCTGGGCCAGTTCATTGCACTAGCCCTTCCTGCCTTCCTCTGTCATGGCAGACTCCTATATGGTTCTCTGTTGGCATGTGGTCTTAATGATCTACTAAGAAACAAAAATTTAAATTACCTGATATTAATAAGCAATCAAAATTAAAAATTTTAACTTATCTTTTTTTTTAATATTCCTCATTAGGAGCTTTAGATCTTGGGAGAGTAAAATAAATGGAAGCTAGCTGGGTTAAAATCCTGACAGAATGACTCATTGGCAGCACAATTTGGAGCACATTATTGAACTAAGATCAGTCTGTTAGGCTATGGTATTAATACTACGTACTTTATATCACATAGTTGTTACATGAAGTAAATTAGATAAATGGAATTAAGCACTTTGCATAATGCCCAGAATGGAATAAATAGGAGTTACTAAACTTCAGTGCAGTGGTTTTTAGACCTTATACCTTATACCAGATTTAAGATCAAAGTTATCATATATGGCACTATTTTCATATATAAATTGAAATTTAGCTCTACTAGTACCTAGAACTGCAGTAGCAATAGTTTTTTTTAATCAATTTTTATGAACTCTTTCAACAAAAAAAATTTAGAAAAAGTGAACAAAATAGTTAAATTGAAAAAGTATATTCACATATGTGCATAATGAGCTACAGACAGACCACAGTCAATAAATTTTAGAAAATTCCTAATGAATTTCAGAAGTCTAGTTTTACCTCTGTTGAGCAGTTAGTCAGTAAAGAACTTTCACTGTGGTAACACACCCCTCCCTTGGCTTTGTTTCATGGAGGAATTTCCAGTCTATTATTTTAATACTGTGCTATTATGAATTAGATGAACTAGTTTTCCTGGTTGGTTTTCTATTTGTAACATTCGATTGATAATCAACCCAGATTTGTACATAAGAGTTCGGACTTTTAAAGTCATTACAATACTTTTTAGTATATACACAGTGAAGAGGCTATTTTCCAAATGATGCTATTTTGTCAAAATCATGAATGAGATGCTGCAATTTGACTGGCTTGGTAAGAAGGTCTTCTTTTGGTTTCAGGATGTCCTCTTATAGGTCACAATTTGCTAAGTGTTTTTTTATAACATAAATGATGTTGAATATTATTGAATATTTTTTAACATATCCACAATATCAGTACCTTGATGTGATACTTCCTCTTTATCAGTGTTGTCCAATAGACCTTTCTGCCATGACAGAAATGTACGGTATCTGCACTGCACTGTCGATATGATAGCCACCAGCCCATGTGGTTACTGAGCTGTTGAAATAAGTGGTGGGACTGAGATACTGAAATTTGACTTTGTAAAATTTTAATTAATTTAAATAGTCATACAAAGCTTTGGTTCCTTTATTGGATGATTAATATGTAGGTTAGCGGAAAACATTTTAATTGGTGTTCATTATAGTTTTCTTTTCCTGATCTTTTTCCTTACCTGCCTTCCTTTCTTTGTTACTTCCTTCCTTCCATTCCTTTTTTCTCCCTCTCTCCCTCACTTTTGCCCTTTCTCTTTCTCCATTTCTCTCCTTCCCCCCTTCCTTCCTTCCTTCCTTCCTTCCTTCCTTCCTTCCTTCCTTCCTTCCTTCCTTCTCTCTAGCACTGGAGTTCAAGTGCAGGGCCTCAGCATGAAAGAAAAGTACTCTAGCACTGAAACATCCCAGCCTTCAGGAGAGTTTTCAATTAAAGTCTCCTGAAAGAAAGCTGGGTGCACAAATATGATAATTACAATTTTAGAAATGGGAGGTCCATGCCTTTAATCCCAGTGGCTCAGAAGTCTGAGACAAGAGAATCATAAGCTCAAAGCCAGTCTCAACAAAATAGTGAGATCCTGTCTCAAAAAATAAGGGCTCTGAATGTGGCTCACTGGTAAAACTCCCCAGGTTTCACTCAGCCATATCAAGGGAGGGAAAGGAATTTTAGAAAAGGAAAGAAACATTTTTAAAATAATACAAGTTGCACAATTTTAGCTTCTATTTAAAATTTACATCTATTCTCAGACTTTATTTATAGGAAAATTCTGTTATTCATTCCTGGAAAACCATGGTACTTAGCTTAAAATTAGAAACAGTCTTTCTTTCTTTCTTTCTTTCTTTCTTTCTTTCTTTCTTTCTTTCTTTCTTTCTTTTTGGTGGCCTTTTTTTTTTGCATTGTGGTTTAACACTGGTTTCCAAATTATGGCCCTTTTTTTAATCTTGACCAAGTCTAGCTTCACTGTCCTCAATTCTATATTCACAATAGTTCACTAAAATCCTATAGTTCTTTAGCATTTCTTGAACAAATCCTTAGTGTTTTGTCACCGTGGCTAATGGGGATACCTGCATTCTTCACAAATTACATTATAACATTCAGTTTGTCATTTTCTAGTGAAAGCCTAGCTCTTCTGCCTTATAAGATTCTGTATTCTCAGTTGCAGGGCTTTCTGAGGGTCAGGAGCTACATGGGTTGTTAGAATGTGCTAGACCTTAGTGGAGGATTCTGGAGGAAGACCCCTGGTCTATCATGGCTGCTTTCATTGAAGCTCTGATTACCTTAACTTCTCCTCACACCCATCTCCCAAGATAATAATTCAAAAAGAAAAAAAGAAAATGGAGGAGCACAGACATAGACACCCTGGTAATGCATAAATGTTCACTTCCAATAATTCTGAAGTTTGAGCAGAAATTCGGGGGCCTTTTAAACTTCTTCACTCCTTAGGTCTTCTAGGTCAAAAGGTCAGAGGATGTCACTATGACCTTGCAACTTCTTTTGGTGATGCTCCTAGAATCCCAACATACTTTTAAAATTTTTATCTCTGTGCCAGTCTTAGGGAAAGATAGACAACCACTACCGGCCCTGCCGTCAAAGAATTGTTCATATATTAGGCTGTTTCTTATTGCCAGCCCTGAGGTGGGCTAGATTCTTGATCCCCTCTCCAGTTTCCAGTTCTACATTAATGTTGCTGGTATGTTTTAGGATGAAACTATGTTAATTCCAGGAAGGTACTTTACCTTCTTCGGGTAGGTACAGACATTCTGAAACCTGAGCACTGTCATCAGGGCACCCCTGAGTCCCAGACATAATATCTTTGAAATTCCAAGTCCTTCATATATGGGGGAAGGGTGAGAGAAAACTTTTACAAGGACTGATATGGAGGTCTTGTTTGCAGTTGGGAGTTTCCTGCAGGTGTGGAGTCAGGGTCTCCTTGACCACAGAAATGTAGGTCTGTGCTAGTTTCTCAACATTCCTACCTGTGGTCTCTTCCTCAGCTGTTCTGAGCTGGAGGATTGAGAGGCTGCAATGGAGAAAACTCAGTCTGGGAAGTGTTGAGAAGATTTCGGACTTGTGCTTCTGATTGGTATAACCACAATGCACTGGATGCATCCAATCTCAAAACTGTTGTCTGAGAGCCTGTCCCTCTTCTCCAGGTTGAGTCAATGGAAAGGAAGCTCCTGGATTTGTGAGCCCAAGTATCAAAACAGGAAAGGCTCCTTCAGAACACAGCTGAAAATAGGGTCCAGTTGGTAACTCATGCTTTGTGGGGCTCTTTAATTGTTTCAGTGACCAGGACACATGATGTTTTCAAGAAGGAAAGGACTAACTTGGAGCTAAAGAATCGATTGCACCTTTCACACTCAGAAAGCCTGCTTCAAACACTTCATGGTCTATGATCAGATCTGTAAGTGACTCTGACCTCCTTTGACCTTCCAGAAGCATATATTCTGGTTCACTAGACAGGCCTTAGCTCCTAGATTGCCTCTAGCTAGGATTCTATCCCTTTGCCCTCAAGCCCCCTCAGCTCCCTGCCCTGCCCTTGCTCTCCTGTGTCATTGTCTCTCCTCTTTACCCCAATTTTCGCTCCTTGACGTCAGTCAAGCAAGGAGGTGGGAGAAATGCAGTAAAGTTGGTCCTTGAATGAAGAAACTTTTAAACTCTGTAAATTAGTTGTCTACAATGAGATCTCTTTTTTTCTTAATTTTTATTGTTCATTGTTCAAAATATTACATAGTTCTTGATACATCATATTTCACACTTTGATTCAAGTGGGTTATGAACTAACATTTTTACCCCGTATACAGATTGCAGAATCACATCGGTTACACAACCATTGATTTACATATTGCCATACTAGTGTCTGTTGTATTATGCTGCCTTTCCTATCCTCTACAATACCCCCTCCCCTCCCCTCCCCTCTTCTCACTCTACCCCTTCTACAGTAATTCATTTCTCCCCCTTGTATTTTTTTCCCTTTCCCCTCACTTCCTCTTATATGTAATTTTGTATACCCCTGAGGGTCTCTTTCCATTTCCATGCAATTTCCCTTCTCTCTCCCTTTCCCTCCCACCTTTCATCCCTGTTTATTGTTAATCTTCTTCTCATGCCCTTCGTCCCTACTCTGTTCTTAGATACTCTCCTTATATCAAAGAAGACATTTGGCATTTGTTTTTTAGGGATTGGCTAGCTTCACTTATCATAATCTGCTCTAATGCCATCCATTTCCCTGCAAATTGTATGATTTTGCCGTTTTTTAATGCAAAGTAATACTCCATTGTGTATAAATGCCACATTTTTTTATCCATTCATCTATTGAAGGGCATCTAGGTTGGTTCCACAGTCTTGCTATTGTGAATTGTGCTGCTATGAACATCAATGTACCAGTGTCCCTGTAGCATGCTCTTTTTAGGTCTTTAGGGAATAGACCGAGAAGGGGAATAGCTGGGTCAAATGGTGGTTCCATTCCCAGCTTTCCAAGAAATCTCCATACTGCTATCCAAATTGGCTGCACCAATTTGCAGTCCCACCAGCAATGTACAAGTGTACCCATTTCCCCACATCCTCACCAGCACTTTTTGTTGTTTGACTTCCTAATGGCTGCCAATCTTACTGGAGTGAGATGGTATATAAGCATGGTTTTGATTTGCATTTCTCTGACTTCTAGAGATGGCGAGCATTTTTTCATGTACTTGTTGATTGATTGTATGTCCTTCTCTGAGAAGTGTCTGTTCAGGTCCTTGGCCCATTTGTTGATTGGGTTATTTGTTATCTTATTGTCTAATTTTTTGAGTTCTTTGTATACTCTGGATATTAGGGCTCTATCTGAAGTGTGAGGAGTAAAGATTCGTTCCCAGGATGTAGGCTCCCTATTTACCTCTCTTATTGTTTCTTTTGCTGAGAAAAAAACTTTTTAGTTTGAGTAAGTCCCATTTGTTGATTCTAGTTATTAACTCTTGTGCTATGGGTGTCCTATTGAGGAATTTTGAGCCCGACCCCACAGTATGTAGATCGTAGCCAACTTTTTCTTCTATCAGATGCCGTGTCTCTGATTTGATATCATGCCCCTTGATCCATTTTGAGTTAACTTTTGTGCATGGCGAGAGAAAGGGATTAAGTTTAATTTGTTGCATATGGATTTCCAGTTTTCCCAGCACCATTTGTTGAAGATGTTATCCTTCCTCCATTGCATGCTTTTAGCCCTTTTATCAAATATAAGAGAGTTGTAGTTTTGTGGATTGGTTTCTGTGTCCTCTATTCTGTACCATTGGTCCACCTGCCTGTTTTGGTACCAGTACCATGCTGTTTTTGTTACTATTGCTCTATAGTATAGTTTGAAGTCTGGTATCGCTATACCGCCTGATTCACACTTCCTGCTTAGTATTGTTTTTGCTATTCTGGGTCTTTTATTTTTCCATATGAATTTAATGATTGTTTTATCTATTTCTACAAGAAATGCCTTTGGGATTTTGATTGGCATTGCATTAAACCTATAGAGAACTTTTGGTAATATCGCCATTTTGATGATGTTAGTTCTGCCTATCCATGAACAGGGTATATCTTTCCATCTTCTAAGATCTTCTTCTATTTCTCTCTTTAGGGTTCTGTAGTTTTTATTGTATAAGTCTTTCACCTCTTTTGTTAGGTTGATTCCCATGTACTTTAGTTTTTTTTTTTTTTTGAGGATATCGTGAATGGAGTGGTTGTCCTCATTTCCATTTCAGAGGATTTGTCGCTGATATACAGGAATGCCTTTGATTTATGCATGTTGATTTTATATCCTGCCACTTTGCTGAATTCATTTATTAGCTCTAATAATTTCTTTGTAGACCCTTTTGGGTCTGCTAGGTATAGAATCTTGTCATCTGCAAATAGTGATAATTTAAGTTCATCTTTTCCTATTTTTATGCCTTTAATTTCTTTCGTATGTCTAATTGCTCTGGCCAGTGTTTTGAGAACTATGTTGAACAGAAATGGTGAGAGAGGGCATCCCTGTCTTGTTCCAGATTTTAGAGCAAATGCTTTCAATTTTTCTTTATTCAGAATGATGCTAGCCTGAGTCTGAACATAGATTGCTTTTACAATGTTGAGGTATGTTCCTGTTATCCCTAGTTTTTTGAGAGTTTTGAACATAAAGGGATGCTGTACTTTGTCGAATGCTTTTTCCACATCTATCGAGATGATCATATGGTTCTTATTTTTAAGTCTATTGATGTGGTGAATAACATTTATTGATTTCCGTATATTGAACCAGCCTTGCATCCCAGGGATGAATCCTACTTGATCATGGTGCACAATTTTTTTGATGTGTTTTTGAATTTGATTCGCCAGAATTTTATTGAGGATTTTTGCATCGAGGTTCATTAGAGACATTGGTCTGTAGTTTTCTTTCTTTGAAGTTTCTTTGTCTGGTTTAGGAATCAGGGTGATGTTGGCCTTGTAGAATGAATTTGGAAGTTCTCCCTCTTTTTCTATTTCTTGAAATACCTTGAAAAGTATTGGTATTAGTTCCTCTTTAAAGGTTTTGTAAAACTCTGCTGTATATCCATCGGGTCCTAGGCTTTTCTTAGTTGGTATTCTTTTGATGGTTTCTTCTATTTCCTCAATTGATATTGGTCTGTTTAGGTTGTCTATATCCTCCTGCCTCAATCTGGGCAGATCATATGACTTAAGAAATTTATCAATGCCTTCACTATCTTCTATTTTATTGGAGTATAAAAATTCAAAATAATTTCTAATTATCTTCTGTATTTTGGAAGTGTCTGTTGTGATATTGCCTTTTTCATCCTGTATGCTCTTAATTTGAGTTCTGTCTCTTCTTCTCTTCGTTAGCATAGCTAAGGGTCTGTTGATTTTATTTATTTTTTCAAAGAACAAACTTTTAGTTTTGTCAATTTTTTCAATTGTTTCTTTTGTTTCGATTTCATGAATTTCAGCTCTGATTTTAATTATTTCTTGCCTTCTACTTCTTTTGCTGTTGTTTTGCTCTTCTTTTTCCAGGATTTTGAGATGAAGTATGAGATCATTTATTTGTTGGTTTTTTCTTTTTTTAAGGAATGAACTCCAAACAATGAATTTTCCTCTTAGAACTGATTTCAATGTGTCCCATAGATTCCGATATGTTGTGTCTGTGTTTTCGTTTGTCTCTAATAATTTTTTAATTTTCTCCTTGATGTCTTCTATAACCCATTGATCATTCAGTAACCTACTGTTCATTCTCCAAGAGATGCATGATTTTTTCTTCCTTCTTTTATTGTTGATTTTCAGTTTCATTCCATTATGATCAGTTAAGATGCATGGTATTATCTCTACTCCTTTATATTGGCAAAGACTTGCCTTGTGACATAATATATGATCTATTTTTGAGAAGGATCCATGTGCTGATGAGAAAAACGTGTAACTGCTTGATGTTGGGTGGTATATTCTATATATGTCAATTAAGTCTAGGTTATTAACTGTGTTATTGAATTCTATAGTTTCCTTATTCAACTTTTGTTTGGAAGATCTGTCCAGTGGTGAGAGAGGTATGTTGAAGTCTCCCATGATTATTGTATGGTGGTCTATTAGACTCTTGAACTTGAGAAGAGTTTGCTTGATGAACATAGCTGCACCATTGTTTGGGACATATATATTTATGATTGTTATGTCTTTTTGGTGTATGGTTCCCTTGAGCAGTATGTAGTGTCCCTCTTTATCCTTTTTGATTAACTTTGGCTTGAAATCTATTTTATTTGATATGAGTATGGATACTCCTGCTTGTTTCCGAAGTCCATATGAGTGATATGATTTTTCCCAACCTTTCACCTTCAGTCTATGTATGTCTTTTCCTATCAAATGCGTCTCCTCTAGACAGGATATTGTTGGGTCTTGTTTTGTGTTCCATTCTACTAGCCTGTGTCTCTTAATTGGTGAGTTTAAGCCATTAACATTTAGGCTTATTATTGAGATATGGGTTGTTCTTCCAGCCATATTTGTTTATTTATGTTACTAAACATGGTTTGTTTTCCTCTTTGATCATTTTTCCCTCCTTTACTGTCCTACCTCCCACTGTTGGTTTTCATTGTTATTTTCCATTTCCTCTTCCTGTAATGTTTTTGCCAAGGATGTTTTGAAGATATGGTTTTCTAGCTGCAAATTCATTTAACTTTTGTTTATGTTGGAAGGTTTTAATTTCATCTTCCATCCTGAAGGTTAATTTCGCTGGATACACAATTCTTGGTTGGAACCCATTTTCTTTCAGTGTTTGAAATATGTTATTCCAGGATCTTCTAGCTTTCAGAGTCTGTGTTGAACGATCAGCTGTTATTCTGATTGGTTTACCCCTAAATGTAATCTATTTCCTTTCTCTTGTAGCTTTTAAAATTCTCTCCTTATTCTGTATGTTGGGCATCTTCATTATAATGTGTCTAGGTGTGGATCTCTTATGATTTTGCACATTCGGCATCCTGTAGGCTTCTAGGATTTGGGATTCTGTCTCATTCTTCAAGTCTGCGAAGTTTTCTAGTTTTATTTCATTGAATAGATTTCTCATTCCTTTGGTTTGGACCTCTATACCTTCCTGTATCCCAATGACTCTTAAGTTTGGTCTCTTTATGTTATCCCATATTTCTTGGATGTTGTGCTCATGGTTTCTTAACAGTCTTGCTGAGCTGTCTATGTTCTTTTCAAGTTGAAATACTTTGTCTTCATTGTCTGATGTTCTATCTTCTAAGTCTTCCTACTCTGCTGGTAGTATTCTCAATTGAGTTTTTAAGTTGGTTTATTGCTTCCTGAATTTCTAGGATTTCAGTTCGTTTGTTTTTTATAACCTCAATCTCCCTGTATAGTTGATCTTTTGCTTCTTGGATTTGTTTATGTAATTCATTGTGGAAGTGATCTTTCATTGTCTGATTTTGCTGTCTAATGTCTTCCTTGAGACTCCAGATCATCTGAAGCATGTATATCCTGAATTCTTTATCTGACATTCCATCTGCTGCAGCTATTACCTCTTCTAAAGTTGAGTTGACCTGCATTGCTTGTGGTCCTTTCTTTCCTTGTATTTTCATACTGCTCGCATTTCTTTCTTCTTGGTGAACCTGCTGTGTTTTTGAAATTTTCCCCCTATATATTCATATTGCTTTTGTATAGTTGAAAAGTCTCCCTTGCAGGGGCGGGCGGCTGCTGTGCTCCTCCTACAATTGGGGTGATCTGTCTACCACCACGCTGACAGGCCGCTGGGTCTCTTCTGCCGGTCGGTCGCAGGTCTGCCTACCTTGCAGGCGTGGTTTGTGGCTCTCCCTGCCCCTCCTCCAATTGGTGTGACGTGTCTACATGCCCGAGGACCCCTGGGCCTGTTCTGCCGGTGGGTCGCAGGTCTGCCTACCTTGCGGCTCTGCTCTGCCCTTACTCCAATTGGGGTGAGGAGTCTACCAAGCTGGCGGGTCGCTGGGCCTGTTCTGTGCGTGGGAGGAGGCTATGCTCTGCCCCTACTCCAATTAAAGTGACGTGATTACCACACCGGCGGGCCGCTGGTCCTGTTCCAGGCGCAGGCAGCAGCTCTGCTCAGCCCCTACTCCAATTAAGGTGAGGTGATTACCACACCGGCGGGCCGCTGGGCCTGTTCCAGGCTCGGGCAGCGGCTCTGCTCTGCCCCTACTCTAGTTGGGGTGATGTGTCCACCATGCCGGCAGGCCGCTGGGCCTGTTCCTCTGGTCGGTCGCAGTTCTGCCTACCTTGCGGGCACAGGCGGTGGCTCTGCTATCCCCCTACTCCAAATGGGGTGACGTGTCTGCCGCGCCGGCAGGCCACTGGGCCTGTTCCACCGGTCACAGGCCTGCCTACCTTGTGGGAGAGGGTGGAGGCTCTCCTCTGCCCCTACTTCATTTGGGGTGTCGTGACTACCAAGCCGGCAGACCACTGGGCCTGTTCCGGGCGCGGGTGGCGGCTCTGCTCTGTCCCTACTCAAATTGGGGTGACGTGACTACCTCGCCGGCGGGCCTCTGGGAACTGTTCCTCCGGTCGGTCACAGGTCTGCCTACTTTGCGGGCTTGGGCGGCGGCTCTGCTCTGCCCCTACTCCAATTGGGGTGACATGACTGCCACGCTGGCGGGTCGCTGGGCCTGTTCCAGGTGCGGTCTCAGCTCTGCTCTGCCCCTATTCCAATTGGGGTGACGTGACTACCATGCCTGCGGGTCGCTGGGCCTGTTCCGGGTGCGGGCAGCGCCTCTGCTCTGCCCCTACTCCATTTGGGGTGACGTGACTACCACGCTGGCAGGTCACTGGGCCTTTTCTGGGTGCAGGCGGCTTCTCTGCTCTGCCCCTCTGGCTTGATGACAAAGTGAGAGAGACTCGGGTGTATGTGACTCACTTTCTTTACCAGGAGACCAACTGTTTCTTTCGCCACTGGTATCAATGAAGTTATCTCCTCTGACGCTTTCTGATGACATCAGATCTCTGCCATGTTGGTATCCCATGCAAACGGCAGCATTTTGCTCCCTTTGCTGGGTGACCAAAGCAACAGGTGAGTCTTGACCAGCCCTCACAAGCCCCGTCTCAATCCTGTTGCCACTGCCTATGAAGGCTCGGTTGGTATTTACCTCCACAGTATTCAGCAGGACCCGGACTGAGAAACAGTTTCCGCGGGTTCTTTAGCCCTGGGCCAGAGCAGTTCTGGGAGCCAGAATTCAGCCACTCCGGGCTCTGTGTATGTTCTGATAGGAGTAGGCTCCAAGAAGCAGTTTCTGCGGGTTCTTTAGCACTGACCCTGAGTAATTTGTCTGTGAGACCCAGGCGAATGGCAACCTGAAATTACCTGTTTTATAGCTGAATGAGCTGTGATCAGTTGAAAACAGGGATGGTGGCGTCAGCTTTCCAAGATGGTGGCCACTGGCTTCCTCTGTGGTCTGACCGGTGTGGAGAACCAAATTGGACCGCTTCCTTTCCCCGTCTCAAACCCAGAATTCAGCACTGAGTACAGTGATTGCACAGCTGGCAGGAGCCCACAGAATCCGCAGCGCTGTATCTTTGCATTGCTATCTCCTCATTTCCCAGCGCGCACCGCAGACTCTAGCCTAGGGGCGATTTGCTGAATAAGCAGCGTGACCCTCCGTGCGGACAAATCGCTTGCCTTTGAGCCCCCGTAGCTGATCCTCGTGCGATGAAAATCCTTCCTCTAGGTTTTGGAGCACCCCAATTTTGCTGGAAATTCCTAACAAGATAGCTTTTAGCCATTCTAAGTGGTCATTCTCCCGCACAGTGATGCGGTACACGGGGGTGATGCACTCCCTTCGCCACCATCTTAAGAAATCCAGGCTTAATTTTTTGTGTCATCCTCTGAGTCCTGATCTTCCTCTTGCCCTTCCCCCCCTTCGTCCCCTTGATCCGTTTCCCCTGCTTCCTCCTCTTGATCCCCCTCTGAGTCTTCAGCCTGGGCGGGCTTATCTGTCTGACTGCGGGTGACTGGGAAGGCGAGAACAGGCCGGTGGCTCAGCTTAGCCTTTGTATTAGACTGCATTGGGCCAGCTCGGGTTGACTCTGTGCCTAAGGCTAATGAGCGAAGCTCAGAGTCAAGGGATCTTAATTCTTTTAAGAGTTGTATCTGTTCCCGTCTATGTTGGAGAGACTCTCGCAAGGGAGCCAGGTTAGGCAGGGGAAGTGGAGAAAAATATCTGAGGGGGCAGTTGGCCCCTGAAGGGCCAGAGCACAAAAGGCAGGAGGGATATAGGAGGGAGGTAGATGTGTAAGTCCTATAGGGTGTGGCAGGGTCCTGAGAGGTAGCAGGTCTTCTGAATGGTAGCGTGCTGCTTCCTTCTCCAAGGTAGCCTCCTCCCCAGGGGTCAATGTGTCTCCGGGATTTAAAACTGGATAAAGGCGGTTGGTAACCGTTGGTGCCTTATTCATTAGGGTGGGAATTTGAGGGGGAACCAAGAAGGTTCCCAGGGTCCTGAGGAGACTGATAAGGGTCTATGTCTATACTAACTGAAGGACATGCCGAAGGGGGACAAGAGGTCTTTTGCATAGCCTCTTCCCCAATCCTGACAAGTTTTAAGGTACCATTGTCAAAGGGTGAACTTTTAAGAATTTCATTAATTAAGTTCCAGTAAGAAAAGGTGGGAACAGGCACCTTTTCTGGGCCAAAGGTTTCATAATAATCTTTTAAACAGTCTCCTACTCTAAGCCATCTTTTACCATCAATGGTCCCTTCAAGGGGAAACCACGGACACAATTCTCCTATGTATGAAAAGAATAATTTTGAGTCCTTTTTCTTAACATGCGCCCCCTGTGTCTTGAGGGCCTCCTTGAGGCCTGACAAAAACAAATCATGTGACGAAACTGCTTGTCCCATGGTGGGTCACTCACCATGCATCGTCCTCACTCTCCTCCTGGATCTGTCTCTCTGTTGTGTCTGCCTAGGCAATCACAAGCTCCACTTGGCCAAGTCTTCCCGGAGGATGGCGTTCCTTCTCAGTCAAAGGCTCGAGCCCCACTTTGGGCACCAAATATCCCATCTGGCAGGACACATCAACGTGGGCACCGAACCTAGATGGGGTGGAATGAAGGGACATAGAGACACAAAAGGTGACAGCAAGACAGGAGTCTGATCAAGCAGCAAACTTTTATTGTTCACACAGGGGTATTTATATGCTGGGGATGGGGAAGCTCTGTAATCAGCAATTGCTGGATGTGGGTGGTAAAACTGCCAGCTGCAAGATGTCTGATGATCCTGATAGCCACAGGATGTTCCAGGGAGATAGGTAGCTGCAGGATGCCTCCCAGGCAGGATGTCTCCCAGGGGGCTGTCAGGCTAATCTTTGAAGGAGAATTTCCTTCTAGTCCCTGGCAGAAGGCAATAGCTCCTTCTTGCCTCTGGACCTTTGCATCTATTCTTCTTCTGTGTGGTACACTCTTCAACCACGTGTGCTCATGGCTTTGTCACTCACATCATTCAGACATCCTGGGGAAGCCTTTCTGGACAATCTATCAAAAAATAGCACCTTAGCCAGGCACAGTGATGCACATTTGTAATTCTCGTAGTTTGGGAGCCTGAGGCAGGAGAATCTCAAGTTCAAAGTCAGCCTCTGCAACTTAGCAGACCTTGTCTCATAATAAAAAATAAAAGACAAAAGGGGCTGGAGTTGTAGCTCAGTGGTTAAGCAACCCTGGGTTCAATCCTTGATAACCCCCCACTAAAAAAAAAAATCTTGCCTCTTCCATTGGCCCCACCCATTTTAACCATCTCCTTCCCCTGTTTTACTGTTTTTCATTGCACTATTACTTCTTGATATTACATATTTGCTTGCTTGTTATGTGTCCATTTAAAGCCTGTGGAAGTTCATGAGCACAGGAATTTTGTGTGCCTTGTCCACTGCTGTTTCTTCAGTGCATAAAAGAAGTGCTCTCAATGCAATATGTATATTTTTGAACAAACAAATGAATTAACGGATTCTAAAATAATGTGCCTGTAATTAGAGGTGTGAATCTAATTTAGCAAACCCTATATATTGCTTACTGATTGGATAATCTGAGGAGAGTTGTTTAATCTCCCTGTGCCTCAATTTCTTCATCTGTGAAATGTAAGAAATGTCATCTATTTCATTGAGTATGAGGTTTGAATAAATGAATACATGAAGTGCTTATTCTGGAATAATGCCTAATAATAATAATACTTATTCAATCAGTGCTTGCTGATATTGTTGGGTTTTGGTTATTTATTTATTTATTTATTTATTTGGTGGTGCTTGGGATTGAACCCAGGGCCTTGAGCATGTGAGGAAAGCACCCTACCAACTGTGCTATATCCCCAGCCTCCTGTTATTGTTATTTATAAAGAAATCTAGACTTTCAAAGTTTAAATTAAGGAGCTAGATGAAAGGGCTGTTTTTCACTTTATAAAAGAAATTTGAAAATCATAACAAATGAATGTGTATTTGGGTTTACAAAGCAGAAATTAAAAAAAAAATAGAAGAGAAATTTGAAATGAAAGTCTTAGAAACCTCTGCCAATTAAAAATCAATCAGCAGCTGGGTGCAGTGGAGCATGCCATTAATCACAGCAGTTTAGGAGGCTGAGGCAGAAGCATCAGGAGTTCAAAGCCAGCCTCAGGACAAGCAATGTGCTGAGCAACTCAGTGAGACCCTGACTCTAAATAAAATACAAAATAGAGCTGGGAATGTGGCTCAGTGGTCAAGTGCTCCTGAGATCAATCCCCAGAACTAAAAATAAATAAAATAAAAATCAGCAATTAAGAAAAAGGAAGTCTGAAACTATGATGGAGCCATTCAAATTTGATTAACAACCAAAAAAATTAGTTTATATACAACTTCACAGGATAAAAATTGCAGTATATATTGAAGCACATCTGTATCTTTAAAACTAAATGCCACAATATCAGCAAAGATGATAGAATCCTTTCCCACTGTCTTTGCGCCTTCTACACCACATAACCACCATGTCCCTCTTTACTAACAACTTCGATCTGGAGGAAGCAACATAATTTTTGCTCCAGCCCAGACTTATCACATTAGTTCAAAGCCAATAAACTTGACCCACAAAAAAGTGTTCTGCTAATGAAGGTGATTGATTAGCTAAATGTTAACTATCAATTCTTCACTGAAAAGAAGCCAAAAATTGAAGCAAACTATATGGATATTTTTGATAAAATTTGTTTTTAAGCCAGTTGCTTATGTATTTATCTCTGTTTCTTTTCCTACATTCACTAGAAAAAAATTATATCTTTTTTTTTTGTTGTTGTTATCTGAATTATTCTGGTGTTTTGATTCTGCTGTACTCTCCTTTGACCAAACTGACTTGCCAAGCATATAGCATTTTCTTGTTCCCACAAAGCAACCTCCCATCTTTTCTTAGAATTTTGAAGCATGCCAAAGAAAGAAAATTGGGTGTCTCAACATAACATGAGCCTCAGTCCTCCTGTCCCTCCAACAGCCAGACAAAAGAAGATCTTCTCATAAAGACAGCTCTTAAGTTTCAAAGTAGAATTAAAAATCAGTGAATTAAAAATTCTCATTTTTGAACTATGGCACTATAAATACTATACTAGTTAAGCCTACCACATATTCCTACTGTGATTTCAGATTGAAAATGCAAAGCCATAAATATGGAATAAAGTATTGCTTAGGTTAAACAATTATTATTATTATTATTATTATTATTATTATTATTATATCTTAACCAATTCAGAAATCTGAATACTTCTTCTCAGAGATTGCCAACTGAGAAATTGTATTTCATTTCATGACAGCAATTGTCTATGGGCTATTTATTTAAAATTTGTTAAGCATGTCATATTTAATCTAGAAAGCCCTTCATTTTAAGTGTTCAAAGAACGTGTGAGCTGAAAGCTTAAATCAAGTCTTTCCAAGGATGGATACTTTTTTGTTGTTACAATAAAGATTTTTTGTGCTATTTTAAGAATCTCCTTGGCTACAGATTTCAAATACAGTAAGAAAATCTATAGACCTCAGACACTTGGCTAACCAGGAAGGTCAGCTTAAAGTTAAAAGAGGCATTTTTCCAACCCTCACTCTGAGAGAATAAATACATTTATGTAATAAAGGAAACAGTATTAAATACAAGTAACCTGGACACTTATTACCTCAGTGCAAAAATTCAAGATGTCCCCAGTGCCTTTCTCATTTTTGTCATTGGCATCAGTTAAAGTAAATATATATATGAATAGATGAATATAGATTCCTAAAAATTATGTGTATTTTTTTTCCAAAATATTTTTCTTCCTTATAAGAGCATATTTTCTAATGTCAACCTAAATCTGATTTTCCTCCTGCATTTCTTAAATTTTTATCTATCAGGGAGACTTTTAATACCAAAGTCATTTTTAAAAATTCTTCCCTTATTTCAGCACCATATTCACTGAGTTGCCAGGTTCTATTGGGTTTACCTTTGAAATAACCTCTCCAGTGCCCTCCTCTCCAATCCCCCTAACTCAAGGGATTACCTTCCCTGCTATGATAACTACTCCTACAATTTTTTCCTGCATTTAGCCTCTCCATATCTCAAGGCAAATAGTTCTGTCAAATCAATTTTTTAATGAATAACTATAATTTTTCATTCCCTTCTCAAATGCATTACAAACTGCAAGACAAAACCTAGATGCCCCTGTCTAGCATTTAAAACCAGAATATGCCCATGATCTAGATCCCCAAACTGCTTTTCCTCTACTTTTTCACAGCTATTGTTTTATTTGCTTTTAACTTTGATTCTTCTCCTCCCTACCTTCATGCTTTCCTGCCTTGGAAATGGCCTTTCTTTCCTTCTCTGCCTTTGTAGGTCTTACACTTCCTACAAGGCTCAAGGTCTAGCTCTGTGCCACATCCCCCACAAAGTCTTCTTTTCCTGTCTGGAAGCAATTGCTCCTACCTCTGAAGTACTATGAAGATAGTCATGTAAATGGCTTTTTCTCAACTTTCTTCTCATTATTTTTCTACTCGGAATTCCTTGAGAAGAGCAAACATTTGTTTTTGTATTCTCTAGTTGAATGCACAGTAATACCTGCATACTGAACTAAAGAAAGTTTAAGAAATAAATGTGCATATTTAATAAATAAGAGGCAACATCATGTCAGATAGAAGACATAATCTAATACAGAAAAGTCCTGGACTCAATACTATAGCTAGACACTAGCAAAAAAGAAAAAAAAAGCACATTGAGAGGGAATAAATATTTGTGTCCAGGTGACAATATGATAGAATTGTTTTGTGTGTATGTGGTTATGGGGATTGAATCTAAGACTTCTTGATCACTCTTGATCCACTCAAGTTATGTCCTAAGTAGAAAAAAGTTCTTGAAAAAACATTCTTGTTTCTTTTCTCTCTCTCTCTTTTTTTTTCATTTAAGCTTTCTACTTATACATAGTAGTGGAGTTCATCACAACAAACTCATGCTATTTTTTTTTATTCCAGGAATTGAACCCAGAGGCACTTGACCATGGAGCTACTTCCCCAACACATTTTTTATTTTTTATTTTGATCTTCTAAGTTGCTTAGGGCATTACAAAGTTTTCCAGACTGGCCTCTAACTTGTGATCTTCCTTCCTCAGCCTCCTGGGTTGCTGGGATTATAGGTGTGCACTGCCACATCTGGCTAAACATTATAGTTTCTGAAAGAAAATTCTACCACCTAATTTTTGTTTTTAAAAACTACAAAGGCAATTTTTTATCTTTCCACGGAAATTTGAACATTGGTCAAACAAAAACAACTAGTGATGAAAGAGATAAATTTTTAGCATTAAAAGATAACTCAGAAAGGTTCCATATTTGAAAACCTTTATTCTTCAATCAGGTAAACTAGTATTAAGGATGATTATGTATCAGTTCTTAGGGATCAATAATATCTATTCAACCACAAGACCAAAGAAAAATGTGTGTTTACCACCACATTCTTTGGAAGTGAACTTTTTAAAAACTTTTTTAGATGTTGATGGACCTTTATTTTATTCATTTATTTATATAAAGTGCTGAGAATTGAATCCAGTGTCTCACACCTGCTAGGCAAGCACTCTATCACTGAGCCACAACTCCAACACAGGAAGTGAATTAAAAAAAAAAAACTTTTCTTGGCTAGGAATGTAATTATTTTGAGCTCCTATGTGTTTTTTAAATCACACACACACACACACACACACACACACACACACACACACACTAAATTTTATAGACTTCCAATAGGGAACCTGGCTGATAGAGCCTTTTCCATCTACAACACCTGGCTTCAAAGGTCATTCTTGACACTAATATTCAGCCATCAGATGGAAAGAAGAATGACAGGATCACACTCAGGAGTTCTTCATGATCCAGGCTTAGAAGTTGCACACATTTCATTAACTGAAATTGTCTTCCAGCTACATCTAATTATGAGGAATAGTTTAAGTAAGAAATATCGGGAGTTGAAGGTGGAATAGTCTATTTTTCTTCCCTGAGGTGATTGCTCTAAGAAGTTTATAACTTCATTTTTGGTTTACAAAACCAAGGTAATGTTTATACTATTAGGACTCTTCATTTGAGGAGTTTGTTTTCAATTAAGCTGGCAGTTGATAAAATAAGGAGGATGATGGTGAAGTATAAGACTGATGCTAGTTGACCAATAATAATGAATGGGTATTCTACAGGTTGATCTCCGATTAAGGTTAATGTAAATTTGCCGCGTCCAGCTAAGAGGAGCAGAGTCCGGGGAGGGGCGGTGAGGTTAAG
The DNA here is from genome assembly GCF_045843805.1 of Urocitellus parryii. Taxonomy (NCBI): domain Eukaryota; kingdom Metazoa; phylum Chordata; class Mammalia; order Rodentia; family Sciuridae; genus Urocitellus; species Urocitellus parryii. The sequence goes on along the minus strand of NC_135541.1, from coordinate 83,462,907 downwards.
AAATACACAGGACACCAAGGTTCTTCATCCAGGAGTAAGCGAGCGCTCTTTATTGCCAAATTTGTTCCCCTTATATATCTTTCTTAACAGCTGCGGGAAATCACTCAAAAGTGAGGAGGGAAGAGTTATAACTGCATCCTTGGGTTACGCCACCATCCCATATCAGAAGGCTCCAAACAGGTCAAAATGTTCCCAGGAGACACATATGCTCGAGGCAGATAAACAGGAAACCGCAAGCCTGTGTCATGGCCTTGTGAGCTGGCCACATTGACATGCATAACAAAAGACTGGGGGTTGAATCCCCAGGGGCCAGGGTGGGCCTGCTACCAGCAAGTCCCCCTTTTTTGTTTTTTGCATGTCAAAGGGAATCAAGTAGCCCCTGTCTTAGGTCATCCACTGCCCCTGCACTGCTTTCCCATCTCTGGGGAGGCCCCATTCCCCTGGTTTAGGTTGCAGTGCAAGCGTGGAAGTTGCCAGTCACTGGGTACTACAAGATCAGCTCTTGTCCTACGTAAACGGACACTTTTCAGTTAGGATGTCATGGCCAGCAGGGTACAACTGCGGATCCCAGTCATCATCTTTGCCAGTGGGATAGCTATGACCAGGGAGCTTTCTGAACATAAGGATCTGGGATGATGGCACCAAGTTTGCAGGGTAATTAGGGACCTGGGCAAAAGTAGGCACACATAGGAGGGCTCGGGTATTGGCTCCTGTCCAGTTACATCTCATCTCCGGATGGGTTGTAAGTACACCTCGTGGGCAGAGTCGTCCATCTCCAGGCATTGGTAGTGAACCTGTATTGGCTTGGAGGTTAAAATGTTAATCTGGTCCTTAATGAATTGAGTTATCCTATTTGCAACACAAAGTCCCAAGGTTGCAATCAAAAGAAGACCCAGTAAGGGCCCCAGGAGGGGAAGAAGGTAGGGCAGGAACCCATTCATCCTAGTCCAAAGAGGGTTCTTGAATAATTCTTTTCTCCTTTTCTCTAGGTCTTCTTGAAGGTCCTTGATTTTAGTGCGAACTATGCCCGATTTATTGGCATAGAAGCAGCACCTTTCTCCTAAGGCTAAACAGATTCTCCCCTGATTGGCAGTCAGTAAGTCTAGGCCTCGCCTATTTTGGAGGACCACTTCTGCCAAAGAGTCAATTTGGTCTTGTAGGTCCCTAATAGTGCCAGATAGGGTCTGCAAGTCATCTATAAGCTGCTGAGATAAGATAAGAATGTATCGCTGTACCCAGTCCAGCTGTGCCTGTGCCCACAGCAGCCGTTATCCCCAGTGTGGCGAGTAATGGTAGAGCCTGTATAGCTCGCCTGTGTCTTCTCACTAGAGTATCTAGGCTGGGGATGGGCAGGGGCTCATCCCCAGGGACAATGGTTATGTAAGGGAGGAGCAGGGTGAGAACGCAGACACCTGTCCAATTTGTAGGGAGTTGAGGGAGGGCAGAAATTTCCCCACATATAAAAACAGTTCCATTAGGGGGACAGAGGGCTGGAGTAGGTGAGGAATAATTCTTCACTGTCGAGCAGTTCCCATAGGAGGTCACTCCAACATCCACATCGTAGGTATTGTTTTGCATCATACCCAGGAGACATTCTGTAAAAGTGCCCATAGGTTGGACCTTGAAAGGTAGCCCAGGCTCACAGGTCTCATCATCAGATATGGTGACATTGATAGGAACTGCCACAGGCATGACCACCCCGGTTGTCATGCAGAGCCAGCAGTCACTAGCAAGCATGGGATCAGAGTTGTTAAGTAAGAAAAGGGTGGTTTTTAAGATATTCCACGTATTGGCATCCAGATCTGGGAGCTGAGACTTAGGCAGCACTAAGGGGTGGTATATGAGGTCAGGGACCTGTGGTTTCAAAAGCCTGATGATTTGAAGATGTTTAACAGAATCAGGCGGTCCCCCCTGTCAGATATCCCTGTAGGGGCTACAGTGGGCCAACAGGAGGACTTACCAACCTCACCCTGGCACCCAGCCAACCGGAGTTTAGATTCAACTCCCCCTTGGCCAAAAAGAAATGGAGTAAAGTGATAGCTCACCCCCACTCCCTTCTCTGACCAAGTCTTGGTCAATTTGGCCTCAAAATGCTGTTGTCCCTTGTATACACAAATTGAGGCCGTCTCATAGCAGGAGACATGAACTGCTGAAGTATAAGTACAAGTTGTGGAGCAGTTACTGAGGGTTTTTTCGGGACCAGGGGGGTTAATCTTTGGTTTGTTTACGCATAACCACTTAGGGTGGTGTTCATTACTTGCTTAAACCCTCTTATTTACTTAATCACATAGACTCTCTTATCCAGAAACACATTTCCTTCTATTAAATCCATATTTAGAACCTTCTAATTTCTTTTTCCTATCTGTTAACTCCTTCTTTGTTTACACTTTGAAATAATCCTTGTAAATTTTTGAATTTAGGCAAATTATTCCATTTTAATAATAGATATTTTGTTATTTGCAGAACACAATTAATCACATCTGTTGACCATTTCATGAAAACATAAACAATGTTTAGGTATATAGAATTATACCATTGTAGGGATGGACAAGGCAAGGCACTTAAAATAGAATCGAAGATAGGGAAACAGTCTTATTTAGTTGCAGCTAGATTCAGAGTGCACAGCTTCTGCCATAATCAATTAATTCCCTGAATCCTAAATTAGATAGTTTCAGAATTTTGCACCTAGCATGTAAAGGGGGGGGGGGGCTTAGAAGTTCACAGTTTGCAGAAGTTCACAAAAGGCAGGGTTTTTTTTTTGTTCTGCTCAAGTTAACCCTTCAAGGACACTTGAGAGGGGGAGAACTTTTTCTTCCTTTTTCTTTCTTTCTTTCTTTCTTTCTTTTTTTTTTTTTTTGCGAGCTGTTACCATGGAGCCCAGTTAGTAACTTCCTTATCTTAGAAATGTAGTCAGGACTGTGAAGCCCAGCTCAAGGCCAGAGGCTTTGTTTACATATTTTTGAAAGGGGGTGTCCAGCACCTGGAGTGCTGGTTTTTTCAGACAGTAGTCAAGTAAAACAGGACAACATGAAAAGTGGAAGTTTATCTACATTAAACTCTTTTGTAGAGTTTTTTTTTTCTTATACTTTGGAACAATTTCTGAAAACCTTAGAATCTATAAACAGATTATTATACTTTGATAAGAAATATCAATGAAAATATAGTTTAAACCCTTAGATATTTTGTAGAAATAATTATAATTATTTATCATCTTATGAGTTTAAACAGTAACTTTGAGAATTAGAAACTACTTGATTGTATTTTCACTTAAAAGCAAATTTATAGTAAACACATTTATCTCAAATATTTGTAACTGAAAAGGCAGAGTATCTGATAAATGTAAATATAAAACATAAATTATGGGTTTTCTGTTGAAGAAAAACAATTAGGCAAATATATATTAACTAATCAATTAGGCATGTGCTAATTAATTTATAGATTAACAAATATAGGTTATCTAAATATCTAAACAAATACATATTGAGAATAAGATCTTAACTTATAATTGTATTAACTTTATGAAACCACGTGGTCTTAAAATATTTGGATCCATTTTAATTTATTTTTAACTAGGAGTGCACTCTTCTATGTGACATCACTTGATGTAACTGAAATAAGATCCTTGAGTATACATTTTTATTTTTATAGTTAGCAATGCGAATAAGGATTTTTTGGTCATCACAGGAACTTTGCCGGCTTGTTCCTGTGGTGAGCAAATGCATCCTCATAACCTCCAAAATTAAAAGTAAAATATAAAGAAGCATATTTGATATCTTCTCATCAATAGAACATTATTTAGTAACACAACTATAGAGAAAAGTCAGGTTATTTAACTTAGAACTAACTTAAATTTAGGACTGTAACATAGAAACCTGTGGAATTAAATTTTGTCTGAAAAAGATATCTTTCGTTAGCATTTACAGGTAGGCATTTTTAAAAATACAGGCTCTAAGCAGCTCTGGTAGAAATCTGAAACACAGTAGTACAGGTTAGTGGCTGGAAGGCGGGACTAGAAGTCCTGAGTGACTGTGGAAGAACCAATCAGAAGCCCGCAAAAGTGTGGGAGGTGGGACCAGGAAGCCACTCTTCTGGCCAGGCACCCCATGGTTACCATGATGATGCAAACAACATGGAGTCCGCTGCCCATTTTCGGGGCAAAAGTTCCCAAGTTTTCCTAGCCGATTGCATTTTGTTTGATATTGTCTGCATTTTCCCCTGCCTGGCCAAGATCTTACTGTGGTAGCAGCTTGTTCTATCTCTTCGACCTGCGGTTGCAGCTCATGTACGTCCTGCACTTCCTGGCATTCCACTGGGGAGTCTAGAGATAGAAAGGGGTTGGCCTGTGGGAGGTGACGAAGTCGCCCACTCCCCGGGGCACCATTCCGTCCCTGGATTGCCCCGTACACCTTGGCTTCTGGGGCCCGGGGCGGGCCCCTGTTCCCATTTCCCGGCTGCTGTGGCTATCTGAGCATAGACCCCAGGATCATAATTAATTTGTTGATTTATGATAGCATATTGTCCTGAGCCTGTTAACATTTCGAGGTTACGCCGTGGGAAGCCAGCGTCCTGATTGACTCGGGCTTGCTCGCAACACCTCTCTTGATTTTCACTTTTCCACAGCAAAAAATCTCCTCCGGACAACACAGCCCTGCAAAGCTGTTGCCAGTCACTCGGTATCAGCTGATTGGCAGAGAAAGATTCGAAGAGAGTCAATGTGAAGGGAGCATGGGGTCCATAATTAGTAACTGCCTCCTTTAGTTGTTTAATATCCTTAAAGGCTAAAGGAACATGCGCTCTGGCCGGTTGTCCATTGGCACCCAAGTTTTCAATCACTGGAAAAGTTTGGACTGTCTTAGGCTGCCACTGAGCACCCCTGCGCCTTCTGGGGTTGTCCTCGTCCCAATAGGGATTATAAGGAGGGAGCGCAACAGCGATTGGGGCGGTAGGCGCTTTCAATTTTGACTTCCTCATCCTCAATCAACCCTCCAATTCCTCTATCTCTCTTTCCAATTCCTCCTCCTCGGAGAGAGAGAGAATTAAGATCCTCATCACCCTTTTCTGAAGCAGGGACCTGAAGATGCCTCTTTGCCTTACAATTTAAGTCTTGCGAGGGACCTTCGTCCTTCAGAGATGCAGCCATCTGCTCTTCCTGAACCTCACTGAGGGCTTGCTCGCACTCGGCAAGTTGATCCTTAATCTTTACTTTGTCAGTTAAAAGAGTGTCCTTAACCAATCTCCATAGAGAGAGAGAGAGAAAGTAGCAATCAGGACTCTATCCGGACCCTAGTCTCTCAACAACTTTTGGAGATCCTGCTTCAGCAAATCCTAATCACTGTTATTGAGAAAGCCTCCTGTCAGAAACCAAGGACAAGCCTGGGCTATAGTTTCAATGAATTCAGATGCTGTCTTGGTTTTTATCCCTGTTCCTTGTTTGCTTAACAGTTCTTTAACTTCGTTGGCCAGGTGAAGCTTCGCTGTTGAGTTACCCATGGTACGTACCTTGTCTCTTTAAATTATCTTTGAACCAATCCTCCCCCTTCTACCTTAGAAGGTGAGCCTTGTCCGCTTACCCCTGCTTTCCGGATCTCGGTGGGGACCTCCAGATGCCACTTCTAGCTAACAGGAGCCAAGTCCGGTGAGGGGCGGCGAGGTTAAGAAATACACAGGACACCAAGGTTCTTCATCCAGGAGGAAGCGTGTGCTCTTTATTGCCAAATTTGTTCCCCTTATATATCTTTCTTAACAGCTGTGGGAAATCACTCAAAAGTGAGGAAGAAAGAGTAATAACTGCATCCTTGGGTTACGCCACCGTCCCATATCAGAAGGCTCCGAACAGGTCAAAATGTTCCCGGGAGACACATATGCTCGAGGCAGATAAACAGGAAACCGCAAGCCTGCATCATGGCCTTGTGAACTGGCCACATTGACATGCATAACAAAAGACTGGGGGTTGAATCCCCAGCGGCCATGGTGGGCCTGCTACCAGCATAAATTGGTCAGCTACCAGGATTCAGAATATACACTGACTCAATGATAGGAACATCATGCTACCCTTGTTTAGATATATGGAGTATAGGAAAGAGTATAAGAATTAGGATAGAAAAAACTAAGGCCAATATGCATCCTAGTTTATTAGGAATAGATCAGAGGATGGTGTAGGCAAAAAAAAAAAAAAAGTCTTTCTGGTTTAACATGAGGGGGTGTGTTCAAAGGGTTAGCAGGTGTGGAATTATTGGTGTCTCCTAGGAAGTCTGGTGAGAATAAGATAAGGACTATTAGGACTAGGATAAGGAGAAGGACCCCAAGGATGTCTTTGATAATAGAGTATGGGTGAAAAGGGATTTTATCTGAGTCAGAGATAAGGCCAGAGGGATTGTTTGACCCTGTCTCATGGAGGAAAAGAAGGTGAATTATTACTAGTGCTGCAATAATAAATGGTAGTACAATGTCTCAACAAATGTGAGTGACAGATGAGAGGCCTGTTATGGTGTCTGATGTGTAGTGTATTGCCAGAAATAGCCCTGTGAGAATTTGGATAGCTAGGCAGAAGCCTAAAAGGGAGCCAAAGTTTCATCATGCAGAAATATTAGAGGGTGCAGGTAAGTCAATAAAGAAGTAGTTGATGATTTTAATTAAGGGATGAGTTTTGCGGATGTTTATCATTAATGTTTTTATAGTTGAATAACAATGTTGATTTTTCATGTAATTGGTCATGGTTAAATTCCATATAAAAATAATGACATACGTTACATATTTATTAAATATACTTTTTGTTTTAGATTTTGTAGGATTTTCCTCAAAGCCGTCTCCTATTTTGCAGCAGTCTGGCTGGGCACAATTCAGGAGCCACTTGTCAAAAGAAACTAACTTTATTTTTAGAACTACAAACACCAAACAAAACAGCTCCTCAGGAAAAAACCCTCAGAGCCCAACTGCCACCACCGGCTTCCCACAAGCCTCTCACCCCAACACAAGCCTCACCACCTCCCAATATCCTCCTGCTCTTGAGGCCGATTGGCTGGGTCGCATGGGCAGAGCCAAAGAAGTCCCCCAATGAGCAGCTCTGTGGTCTGAAACGGCAGGGAAGCAGCCCAATGAACATCAACGCAGAGGGGCCAATCAGCTAGATGTTGCTGGGGCCGCTGTGAGCCAATCATCAGCTGGCAGTCTGAAGGGCGGGGAAACAGCCCAATGAACATCACCGCAGAGGAGCCAATCAGCTAGATGTTGCTGGGGCCGCTGTGAGCCAATCATCAGCCGGCAGCTGGAAGTTTGCTGGCAGCTGGACGTTTGCTGGGGCCCCTTTGGCTGTGGCTCTCAACATCTCCCCCTCTCTGTTTAAACAACAAGCATGTGGCTTAGGGACCGTGCCTGCCTTAGGTTGTCCAAAACTACATATGGTCCTTACCCGTCATCGGATGAGCTGACCTCAGAGCGTCAGCCTCCTGTCTTAGGTTGGTACCATTGTAATTGGATCTTACCCATCACTGACTACTGGTCCAGTATAAAGCCACACCTGTGGAGAGGTCTTTGTACCAGCGGGGGGCTGAGGTTTTTTGCCTCACCTCTGTTGGCCCCCAAATTTTAGCTGAACGATCATGACAAGCAGAAGGGAGGAAGATACACCAAGCCAATTGATGGCTCCTTTTGGAAAATTTGTACCACCGATGACATCATCAGCAAAAATACTCCAACACTACCACAAGTCGCTGCACCAACACTATTTATGGTGGATTAGGGTTAATTGTTAGTGGAGGAATTGGATGTGGGGTTGTATTATATTTTGGAGGGTCGTTTTTATATTTGATAGTATTTTAAATTTATTTAGGAGGTATGTTAGTGGTATTTAGTTATACTACAGGAATAGCAATGGAAAATGATAGTAAGATTTGCTGGTAAAATGATAAGTGGGAAGAGGTGAAGTAACATAAGTGTGTTTTCTCGCATGAAAGAAGGATCAATGTTAGACGTGTGGTATGTAAAATTTTCCCATTGTGTTATGATTAATATATATAGTGTGTAAAGGGCAGTGATTGATATATTAAGGCCAGTTAAAGTAATATATAATAATATATGTGTATTCAGATATGAAAATAAGGTGAAAGAGCTGGCTGCATATTCGATGTTGAAGCCAGATACAAGTTGTGATTCTCCTTCTGTTAAGTCAAATGGAGCTTGGTTGGTCTCTGCTAGTGTTGAGATGAATCACTTTATTGCTAGTGGTCATGTTGGTAGTAGTAGTCATGTGAACTCTTGAGTAGTAATAAGGGTAGATAGAGTAAAGGAGCCATTTATTAGTAATGCAGAGAGGAGAATAATGACTAGTGTTACTTAATATGAGATTGTAAATGCTCTGATTACAGTTTATTAGAGTTGGAGGCTCAGCCTGACACAAGATTGCATACACAGCTAGGCTTGAGGTAGTGAGAATGAATAGTACGCCTATATTTATGTTGATCAGGGGTTGGATTATGGGTAGGGGGATTTGCCGCAGTCCGGCTGCAGCAAAATAACTGGGGGGTGACTAACGACTTGTGTAGATCAATACAGCAGGACTGGGAGCCGTTTATTGTAGGACAACAGAGGTATTTATACATTCCACACAGCTTATCTTAATTAACATAAACTAGATACATCAGTAAACCAATAAGGAATCTCCACACTTAATGGCTCGCTGGCGTTACTTCACAAACCACTTCCTCTGGCAAAATGCCAGGCACAATCCAGCCTTGTTTACAGACTCTAACATTTGCCAGGCGCCATCCTGACTTGTTTACAGACTCTAACAGGGATTCACATGGTAAATACCAGGGTTAGGGCTAGGGTAGGAGCAACAATAAATAGTATAATTGATGATGTTAAAGGTTTTATGGGCTCTTTAATGAATAGTTTTATTGCATCAGCAAATGGTTGGAGTAAGCCATAGGGCCTGATGACATTGGGGCCTTTATGGAGTTGAATGTAGCCTAGTATTTTTTGTTCAATAAGGGTTAGGAAAACAATGGCTACCAGGATTGGGATAATTAGGAGGAGGAGGATTAATAGAAACATTAATGTTAAGAAGAGGAATTGAACGTCTGTATAAAGTTTTAAGTCTTATGCAATTACCGGGCTCTGCCATCTTAATAAGCCCTTTTCCGGGGCAGGATATTTATAATAGTTTACTAGATTTAGATTATTTCATTTATTTATCTAAGGCATAAGTGTTAAATTGGCCTCATTTCTCTTGTCCTTTTGTACTGGGAGAAATATAGTAATAGAAACAGACCTGGATTTCTCCAGTCTGAACTCATATCACTTAGGCCTTTAATCGTTGAACAAAGGAACCATTAATAGCGGTTAAACCATTTGGATGTCCTGATGCAACATTGAGGTCATAAACCTTAAGCTGTCCATATGAACTCTTGAGTAGGATTGCACTGTTATCCCTAGGGTAACTTGTTCTATTTATCAATAGTTTGGGTCAACTGATGAGTCCTAATTTGGACATGTTATGTCTAGATGATTATCATTCGGAGGTTTGTTTGTACTCCAAGGTCACCCCAACCAAAATTTTTAGTCTGTTAAGAATAATTTTGACCCTGTAGGTGAAGTTAAGGCTGTTAGACTACTAAATTTAAGCTCCATAGGGTCTTCTCATCTTATTAGAATATTCCTGCCTCTTCACGGGAAGGTCAATTTCACTGATTAAAAGTAAGAGATAGTTAAATTCTCCTCAAGCCATTCATACTAGTCCCTATTTAAAGAACAAGTGATTATGCTACCTTTGTACGGGTGAAACGTGTGTCACTGGGCAGGCAGTGCCTCTAATACTGATTATGCTAGAGGTGATGTTTTTGGTAAACAGGTGGGGTTAATGTTTGCCGAGTTCCTTTTACTTTTTAAAAATCTTACCCTTAAGTGCACACCAGTGTTGGGTTAACAATGCTATTAATAATAGTTTTATGATTTATTTAATATTATGAAGTTGTTAACTATCAGTGAATTATTTGGTCTGATATAAATTTATGCAGGGAGAACTATCTACTTGTTTCTCATTTTAACATAATTTTTTCTATAAGAATAATAGATTAGTCCAGTGTTGGTTTTAGGAGGTTATTGAGAGGTAGGTATTAAGTATTGATGATTAGGTTAAGCTTTAATCCTTTTTCAATTGATGGCTGCTTTGAGGCCAACTATGGAAATTAGCATATTTACTCTCTAATTAAGGTTTTTTGTTGTTTCTAAAGAGCTGACCCTTTTAGATTAACATTTAAAATTACATTTGGCTTGCTTGTGCTTCAAAATACACTCTACTGTCATGTATAACTAAAAAGAAGAAATAAAAATTCTTTTAAAAGGAAGTGAAATAAACCAGACTAGTAATGTTCATCATAACTGATGTAACTTTGTACTCACTGGTCTGGGGATTTCTACTCCTCCATCCCTTCCAAGGACCTCAGAAGCACTGAAATGCCAGATGAAATTCCTTTGTGTTTTGAAATATCTAGAGTGCTTGTGGATTCCTACAGTAAATGCTGGATGAATTGGGTGTGTGCTGGTAGCTTTATATACTTTTACTACTACCTGTCCTTATCATCTCTGCTTCCTAAGGCTGTCCTGTATGAACTGCTATATCCAGGCTCCTTTGCCTTCTGGCTTTGGTTGGGGCAGATCATGGGAGACTCCAGTAGGAGATGAGAAAACAGGAGTTGAGACAGATCAGAATATTTATCTCTGCCTCCTTTCAACTCCCCACAAAACTGTGAGTTCTTGATCGTGCCCCCAACTCAGTAGGGTCCTTTCATTAAACTTCCTCCATCTAAACACTTTGAGTATGATGTCTGTTTTGACCCTGGCCCATAGCAGGTGTTTAATAAGCAAAGTTTTTCCACTGTAAATCCAAAATAGAGTAACAGACCATCTCCCATCTTCCAATTTTACTACAGCTGGAGGTCTTCTAAGATGCCCTTCTTCTGCCTTAAAACATCAGTGGCTCTCAACTCTACCCATCACCACACCCCCACTTTAAACTGCAGCCAGACAGAAGTAATTTCAGTTCCCTCTGAAATGTGTTCTCTTCCTCTGAGCCTCTGCACATGCAGATTAGGCTGGAAACTTCTCCCCACCCCCACTCTTATCAAAAGTCAGTTACCCTCAGAAGCTTCCTTGAGATTGTAGAATACTCTCCCTCTGCAGTCTTTATGTACCATAATACAGAGAGAGTATTCACTGTTACATTGTACTACGACTGCCTACTTACCTGTGTCCTCCAAGACTGTAAGATCTAGAACAAGGAATGAGTCCTAGGACAGGAATTAAGTCTTTCCCTTTCTCTGTGTGTCTCTATCTCTCTTTCTGTCTCTCATTGATCTGTTGCTTTTCTGTTTTTTTTTCCATTCATTTGTAAGTCCCTGTGTGTCTTATTCATTTGTATCTAGATCCCAGCATAATAGCATGGCACACAGTAGGTGTTAGTAACTATAAATATTGAATGGTTAAAACTCTCTCTTGGTTTCCAGGTCATCTCTCTTTCTTGATTTGCCTCTTTCTCTGGCTCTTTGTTCTTGAAAGACTTCCCAATCAACTCCTCCTCTGTCTACCCATTAATTTTTCTTCAGAGCAACTCATTCTTATCTGCCTTTTGGACTTCAGCCATCAGTAAATACCACAATACCCAAAAGCATATTTTCAATCTTAACTTTTCACATGAGCTAAGGCTGGCCCTCTCTCCCTGCAATCAGTTCAGATAAAGCCTTATTATTTCTCTATTCCCAACCTGTCCTCCTCCTGCTTCCAATACTCTGTCCACTCAGTTGTCCAAGTGACAAACTTCAAAGTCCCCCAACTCTTCCAACTGTTTTCCCACTTCTGTCCTGCTGGGCAACAAGTTTTACCCATTCTCACATTTTACACTCTGTTTCTTGGTCTTCATTTTTCCTATTTCTTTTACCAAGAATACGTTCCCCCCACTTTATCTCAAATCTTTTGCATTATCTGAAATTCAGAAAACTCATCAATTTCAATTCATTGCCTCTTCCTCCAAGTTCTACGTAAGTGATTTCTATATTTGTCTGCTTGAGGAATTTGTTAGTTTTTGCAGTTCAGGGGTTTGAACCCAGGACTTTACACACATGCTAGTTAAGCACTCTACCACTGAGATATAAATCCCCCATGCTTGTTAAAATTTTGAGGCAGGGGCTTGGTTTCCCAGCTGGGTTGCCACTTGTGATCCTCCTGCCTCAGCCTCAGAAGCCGCTGGGCTTGATGGGTAGCTGAGCCAAGTAGACTCCTAGGCACCTGGCTTGATGACATGTCTTTTAGTGTTGGATCTAAAGAGGTCTCCATCAGTAGAGGGTAAAATTCCTAGGTTGTTTTTTTATTATTATTTATTCATTGTGACTAGCCTGTGATTGACATTTTATCTAATTAAAATATTTTATATGAATGAATGAATAAATGAATTAACTGGGAAAGAGAATCTTTTCAATTACACCCTTTCAGAGGTTACTGCAAGAGAATCCTTGAGATTAAAGAATAAAAATCTCAGTTGAAAAGCCTGAACTTTATGTAATCAAGTGAACATAAACTTTAATAATATATTGCATGTGCTTATACACGACAGGTAATTGCTATACAAGTAGGAAGTTTTTTTTTTTTTAAGCTTACCCTGCAGAATTTGATTTTAAGCATTTTCAATTCCGAGTTTGGGCAAATTTTAAAAGGGAAGGTGTGATTTTAACTCCTTCTATGCTCTTATTTACCCTGGGTGACAGGCATTAGATAAAAGAAAAAAAAAATGCCTGTATCAGTACAAGGCTGGGCACTTGGTAGGTCCCCAACACATTTTAATCCCTTTCCTTTTTCCTCTTCTTCATTTCATATTTGAAGGTTCGCAAATGTTGAGTATTTAAAAGAAGTTTTAGTTTTTGGATTTCAATTTGACTAAAACAACGTCATATTCTGACATTACCTATTAACTCTGAAACCCAAGGGAAAGAAATAGCTGGAAGGGGAGGGGGAGAAAAGAGACGGTGCAGAAATTGAAACCAAAGGCGCCCAGAATCTGTAGAAAGAAGCTTTTTTGCCATGTTTGTCTTTTTTTAACCCCAGAGAGGCTGACGCGCTAACTGCTTTCATGATTACTTTCCTAGCGAGGCGCCAGCCCACCTTGAATCTCCCCGCCCACCCCCTGCTTCCTGCTTCCACCAGGCAGTGAGCTGCAGATCGGGCCGCTGGGGGCGCCCGGGCTGGAGTCGCTGAGGCTGAGACAGCCACCATACTCCAAACTTCTCCTCTCGCAGCTCTCAGAAAGGTGGCACCAGCAGCGAGGTGCGCACCTAAGGGCGCCCTTTCCCTGGGCCAGCTGCAGCACAACCGCTGGTGGAGGTCGGCCAGGGTTTATGCCGCTGCCCCCGCTGCACTCCGGCCTGGGCTTCCGCCAGAGGCAGCGGCGGTGTTCCCTGCCCCAGCCTACCTTAGGCAACCCGGCCGCGCCCCTGTGCTCAGCTTGAGGCCCTGAGCATGGATCTAGGCAGATCCGGGGCTCAGCGGCGCCCCCCTGCGCAGCCTGCTCCCAGGCGCCTGGCTCTCACAATGATGAAGAAGTTTAAGGAGGACTTCGAGCTGGAGGAGCTCTCCTGGGTACCCTACCTCAATGGGGGTCCTCTTCTGCAAGATGGGGCTGCTGGATGGCAGCAGCTTCACCCCGGAGTCCTTCAGGTAAGGCGCCCTCCAAGCTTCCTGCTCCTCCTGAGCTGCCAAGCCTGGCCTATGCAGGCTTGCTGGTTCATGGACAGCTTCCCTTCCCTTGGCCCCTTCATTCCAGCCTGGCAGCCAGCCTCCTGAGCTGGCTGTCCTCCAGTGACCAGTCTGAAACCAGTCAGGAATGTATCCATCAGAATAAAGGGCTTCGCAAATGGGCTTATCTAGGCTGGCCTTGGCTTCTGTGTTCCTGGCTCCAAATGGTTCCTGGTGACATCTCTTTCCTCCCAATTCTCTAGGAATGGGAGAGATGGCCAAAGGGAGAGAGAGGATGCTTCTTGTTTACCTTAAAACATTTTCTTATTTGTAAAATACAAAGCGGAATTGGAGATGTTGTTTAAAAAAATAAATAAATAACCCCAGCTGCTGGATTTCCAAGAATCCACTCTAAACAGACTGTGCTTGGTGTCACTCTTCTTTCTGGTGGGCTAGGAGGGGTTTTGAGCACCCAGATTGAGGCTGAGGTAGGCCAGGTTGGCCTTAATTTAAGGCAACTGTTCCTAGCAGATGAGGCAACAGTTCATGAGACTGTAGATTGTATCTCCAGCTCCCAACTAATGCTCATCTACTTACCTGTCTTGAAGTGACCACAATGAGTCTCAATGTGGGGGACTTAGAACAAGGAGGGAAGCCCAAACTCTGTGCTCATTTTGAAATGAGCCTCTCCCTGTGCGCCCTGTGCACTCTCTAGGAGAGACATTAGTAGGTCCCAGAATGCAGCCAGGTGTGGCAATGTTCCTTGAGTAATTTCACGGTTATTCACAGATTGATAGATTTGCCCTAGGGTGTTTTTTTCTTTTTAAGAAAATAGAAAACAAAAAGTTTATAACTCAATTTTGGAGTTCTTGAGGTCAAGGAGAAGGCTTAATAATCTGTTTAACCCACATATAGTGGTCACAAACTTTATTTTTACACTAAAACTATTGTACTTTCTTTTTTATCTGTCATCCCATTAAAATTGTAAAGGAAATAATGTCAATGGATTGTGGAATTGGAGCCAGAAAATTGTCCACTGTGGCAATATTGAAGTCTATGGGATCCTGATAATGTCTGGTTGGCTAAACCAAAGGATGTGTAAAGCACTATTGATTTTCAAAATTAATAAATAGTCCACTGAGGATAATTTTAAAAATTACATTTTGGTACAAATCTGAGTATATTTAGCTAATTAATTATAGTACATAATTTTTAGCACACCTGTAAGAGAATGATGAATGGTGCAAACAATATGTGTGTGTGTGTGTGTGTGTGTGTGTGTGTGTGTGTGTGTAATACCAGCTCCCAAGGTAGGGAAAAGCCTATATCAATTCTGAATGTACTGTAGGTGAAAGGGACAGTCTTGTATGGCTGCTAGGTTCTACCCCCTGCCTGGAGCAGTTAGGTGAGTACTCCTGGCCCAATGGTGACACCTGGTGGTCAGGACATTTGTTGGCTACCTTCTTAAGTCAGTTATTTAGTCATTGCAGGCAAACATGTCCACTAAGCCTTTTGAATATATATATATATATATATATATATATATATATATATATATATATATATATAGGAACCGGGGCTTGAACTCAGGAGGACTGGACCACTGAGCCACATCCCCAGCCCTATTTTGTATTTTATATTTATAGACAGGGTCTGGCTGAATTGCTTAGTGCCTCACCATTGCTGAGGCTGGCTTTGAACTCATGATCCTCCTGAAATATCCTATCCTATTTAATTCTCACAGCAAGCCTAGGGATCCACATTTTGTGAATAAACGATTCAAAGTTCCCACAGATGATATGTGTAATGCTGAGATTCTGATACAGGTGTAACTTCAAACAGGGTGATGCCAGATAAAGGGGGAAAGTGTGTTCTGTGCTGAAGAGTTTCTAAATAGGCAGCTTCCTAATGGTTTTAAGGTGCAGTGGTTATCATTTGATCTATCCTCTGCAATACTTGGAAATGAAAAACTATCCTGTGATGAGCTTCACCCTTTTTCTTCCAACTAAAATCTTGCTTTAATCAAGGTAAACACAGGTAAGCATATTGCTTGATTTTTTTTCTTTTTTTTACCTTTTAGGCTGAGCAGAGAATGAGAAAAGTCTGATTGTTGATTTATTCCCCCCTTCATCCTCAATTCTTTTTTAAAAATTAAGTTTTTTTTTATCAGAATATTATGTAATTGGAATAGAACAGTTAGGGGCCCTTTTCCGACTGGTGTCTTTTGCTTAGTAATGTGCATCTAAGCTTCCTCCATGTTTTTTCATGGCTTTCTAACTTTTTTTTTTCAGTGCTTAATAATATTCTGTTATCTAGAATTAAATTCATTCGTTTTCATCAGAACGTCTTGATTGCTTCCAAGTTTGTGCAGTTATGAATAAAGATGCTATAAACATGCATAGTTAGGGTTTTATATGGATATGTTTTCAATTCACTGGGTTAAATACCAGAGAACATGACTGCTGGACCACATGGTGAAAATGTTGTCCATCCTTTATAAAGGTGAATGGTTCACAGGAGGCCAGTCATTAATATTCAACGGCAACAAAATGAATATGATCCTGCTATATATGCACAAATTGCTGCAGATGCAGTTAGGGCTTGGAAGACTTTACAAGGACATGGAGATTTACAAGGTCAATTATCTAAGGTAATACAGGGAGCTAATGAACCTTACGCTGAATTTGTAGATAGGCTTATTCAAACAGCTACCAGAGTTTTGGGGGATACAGAAGAAGAAATGCCATTCATTAAACAACTGGCTTATGACCAAGCAAATTGTTGGTGCAGAGAGGTCATTAGACCATGGAAACATGGAGATTTAAACACATATATTAAATTATGTAGAGACATTAATGAACAAGGGCAAGTCTTGGCAGCTGAAGTACAACAGGCTTTAGATGCCAGGCCAAAAACATGCTACAATTGTGAACAAACAGGATATTTTAAAAGGAATTGCCCCATAAGAGGAGGATTTAACAAAGCTAGGTATGAAAGGAATAGAATACCGGGTATTTGCCCACGATGCCATAGAGGGAGACATTGGGCTAATGAATGCCATTCTCAAACCACCATAGAGGGTACTCCATTATCAAAAAACGGACAAGGACCAGGTGTTTACCCACAATATCGTGGAGAAAGGCATCATTCTCCATTGCCAAAAAAAGGACAGGGGGGGCCCAATTCTCTGGGGCCCACGACCAAAAATATACGGGGCACTGGAAGAACCCAGAAACACCATGGAGGAACCCAGCAATACCATCAGGGTAGTGCCCAGGACACATTATCCATCAGATCTCTCATCAGATGAACCAGAGGGAGCACAGGGTTGGACATCTGCGCCTCTGCCAGAGCAGTACTAACTCCAGAGATGGGAGTTCAAATCATTCCCACAGGAGTAAAAGGACCTCTTCCCCAAGAAACAGTAGGCTTATTGTTAATTCTTCTACTCTAAAAGGACTTATGATAAGTCCTGGGATAATTGATCCCGATTATGAAGGTGAAATAAAAATTATAGCTAGTTCTCCAAAAGGTATATCAGTAATTTCACCAGGAGATAGAATAGCACAGTTATTAATAATACCCAGCCTACATGATAAATTTTCCAGCAGTAGTATAGAAAGAGGTTCCAGGGGATTAGGCTCCACAGGTGTAGATTGGATTATGCTGTCTTTAAATTTATAGTCTCGCCCAATGCTAAAACTAAGTATTCAAAAACATGAATTTAATGGGCTACTGGACCTTAGCATCATATCTCGTCAAGAATGGCCAAAACATTGGCCGTTACAACAAGCTACTCAAACGCTTTGAGCCCTAGGAGTGGCAACTAATCCCCATAGAAGTGCAATGGTATTAGATTGGAAAGATCCTGAAGGATGTTAAGGAACTATACAGCCATATGTATTGGATCATCTTCCTGTAAATATATGGTAACGAGATGTCCTATATCAATTAGGTTTGACATTAACAAATAACATTAATCCAAATGCACCCATTATTAGGGCTAGACAAGGTTTCAGGAAAGAAAAAAAAATAAGAGAACAAGGTATAGCAGCACCAATTCAAATAGATCAAGGAATAAATAGACATTGATTGGGTTTTCAGAAGGGGTCACTGAGGCAATAAAAATTACTTGGAAATCAGAAAGACCAGTATGGGTTCCTCAGTGGCCCCTGACTAAAGAAAATATACAAGCAGCACATGACCTGGTCAAACAACAATTAGTGGAGGGACATTTACAACCTTCAGTATCTCCCTATAATACTCCCATTTTTGTCATTAAAAAGAAATCTGGTAAATGGAGATTATTGCAAGATTTAAGAGCCATTAATAATGAGATGGTTATTATGGGACCTGCTCAATCAGGGATTCCTCAATTGTCTGCTTTGCCAAAAACCTGGTACATTTTAGCTATAGATATTAAAGATTTTTTTTTTCAATTCCAATTCATCCTCAGGATAGTCCACGTTTTGCATTTACTATCCCTGCACTGAATCATGAAGGTCCTGATCAGAGATATGAATGGAAAGTACTCCCTCAAGGGATGACTAACAGCCCAACTATGTGTCAAATTTATGTTAACAAAGAAATCCAGCCACTTAGAAATCAAAATCCTGAACTACAAATATTTCACTATATGGATGATGTATTGTTAGCACACAAAGATAAAAACACATTGCTGGAATGTTATGACACATTTACAAATGTATTAAAAAATATAATCTAGAGATAGCAATAGATAAAGTACAATTAAATTTTTAATTAATTATTTAGGAGTTCTATTATCCTCAACCATGGTCTGTCCACCAAAAATTCAAATATGAGTAGATCAACTCAAATCACTTAACGACTTTCAAAAGTTATTGGGAGACATAAATTGGATAAGACCTAACCTAGGCATACCAACAGGAGAGTTGGGACCTTTATTTGATATCCTAAAAGTTCCATCAGGTCCAAATTCACCCCGCATGTTAGTGCCTGAAGCAAGAAAGGCATTAAAAATTATTGAAAAATATATGGAAAATATGCATTTGGATAGAATTGATATAAGTTTGCCTTTATTATTTATTGTACTACCAACAAAAAATATTCCTACAGGAGTATTTTGGCAATTATTATGGATACATTTATCTTATTCTCATAACACGATTCTTACTAGGTATCCTGAGGCTGTAGGACAATTAATACTCAAAGGAATAAAAGCAGCAAAGGGAGTGTTTGGAATTTCTCCCAATAAAATTATTACTCCATATACTATGGATCAAATTGATGAGTTAGCTAATGAGTTAAATACTTGGGCAATAATCATGTGTAAATCTAATGTTTCATTTGATAATCACTTACCATCTAATCCTTTGTTGTCTTTTTGGTCTTCGCATCATGTAGTTTTTCCAAAAATGACTAGAAAAACCCCTATCATTAATGCTCCATATGTATTCACTGATGGGTCAAATAATGGTATAGCAGCAGTAGTTACCCCTGATCAAACTTTTCCATTTTTTAGTACCCAAACAATCAGCTCAAAAGGCAGAGCTTATTGCAGTTTTACAAGCTTTTCTGATGCTTAAAGATTCTGTATTTAATTTATTTTCTGATAGTCAGTATGTAGTTAATGCTATAGTATCTCTTGAAGATGCTGGTAGGATTTCTCCTTCCTCTACTGTTTTCTCTTTGTTTTCCACTATACAAAGTCTAATCTGAGACAGAAAAGATCCATTCTTTATAGGATATATCAGAGCACATACAGGATTGCCTGGAACCCTTAGTTTGGGCAATGATTTAGCAGATAAAACTACACATGACATACATATTTTCTCTACACTAGAAGAAGCAACAAATTTTCATATAAGGTTCCATGTCAATGCTAATACTTTAGAAAACCTTTTTAAAATAACCAAGGAACAAGCTAGACAAATAATAAAACAATGTCAAACTTGTGTGACCTTTTTACCACAAGTTAATCTTAGAGTCAATCCTAGAGTATTGATACCTAACCATATTTGGCAGATGGATGTCACACACTTGCCAGAATTTGGAAAATTAAAATATTTGCATGTTACAGTTGATACTTCTTCCAGATTTTTGATGGGCTCCATTCATGCCGCAGAAAAACTAAAGATGTTATAGCTCATTGCTTACAAAATTTTGCCACTGTGGGCGTTCCAAAACAGTTAAAAAGAGATAATGGTCCAGTTTATGTTTCTACCTCTTTTAAACAATTTTGCTCATCATTTGGCATTACTCATATAACAGGAATCCCATACAATCCTCAGGAACAAGACATAGTTGAAAGAGCTCATCAAACTATTAAAATGTACTTATTAAAGCAAAAAGAGGGAATTGGAAAGAGGTATATATATCCCCCAAAGATAAACTTAAAATAACCCTTTTTACTCTAAACTTTTGAAATTTGGATTCATCAGGGCTTAGTGCTGCAGAAAGGCATATGTGTCCAAAAAATGTACATAAGCCTAAGGTACTTTGGAAGGATATTCTAACAGGACAATGGAAAGGTCCTGAACCAGTGATTGTCTGGAGTTGGGGTTCTGTTTGTGTGTTTCCACAGGGAGAACAACAGCCGATTTGGATTCCAGAGAGACTAACCAAAGCGATTTCTACAGACCAAAAAGAAGATGATTTGACTCAAATCCATAACACCTCATATCCAGAGCTCCAGCTTGGCTATTCTCACATCTGCGACAGTGATTAACCAGGATGCTTTTTTCAATATCTATTTTATTATTGCCTTTTACCACATCATAAAGTTCTATTTTATTTTTTGAGCTCATACAGACCTAGGTTAATGTTTTTCTGATCAGTTTTATTTATTGACTGTGGAGTTTTAAACATTGCAATGGAGATTTCACTTGTGTAAGCTACAAAGCCTTTACTATTTTCTTATGTGTTGTACGTTTGTGTGCACACTTGTTTTGTGTTGTATGTCTGTATGTGCATATATCCATAGATCATATATGAGGAGCGCTCATGAAAAAATGGATCCAAATATTTTTTTATTCGCGTGATTTTAATGGTTTAATTTAAATTGGGTAAACAGCTGTTGAGGATTGTTTTAATATGTGTACAAATAAGGAGGTTAACAGATCTGTTTGTTTACTTTCACCTTTCCTTTTTATTATATTTAATAATTCTGTTCAGGATAATGTAAATTGTTCAGAAAATTGTTTTCTTAGTACCTGTTGGAATGTTACATAATTTTTTTTAGCATCATTGCCAGAATTCCTATCTTCATCCCAGTGCCAGTGAAGACAAAGATAAAACAAAATTACAGCTTCTTTGATAGTTATCACAACAAACTGTATAAACTGATGCATCAAAGAATAATAACTCAACAAGGGATGCTCAATCAAGAAGTCAGTTTACTTTTGGGAGGAAATGGACATATTGATGGATTCCTCTGCTTTGAACTGCTTGCAGAACTTGCCTGGACTATGTATCACTTGTATGCATTGTGAACTATCTGTTGTTGCAGCGAATTGTGGTAGTGCTGGAGTATCTTTGCTGATGGTGTCACAGGTGGTACAATTTTTCAAAGGAGCCCTCAATTGGCTTAGTGTCATGGCATTTTGCATCCTCCTCCCTTCTACTAGTGATGGTCTAACATTGGGGGACCAAGAGAGGTGAGGCAAAGAACCTCACCCTCCCACTGGCACCAAAGCCAAATTTAGGGGCCAACAAAGGTGAGGCTAAGAACCTCAACCCCCCCACACACTGGTGCAAAGGCCTATCCACAAGTATGGTTATATGCTGGACTGGTAGTCAGTGACGGGTATGATCCAATTGCAGTGGTACCAACCAAAGACAGGAGGCTGACGCCTAGAGGTCAGATCATCCGATGATGGGTAAGTAGGATATGTTGTATTGGACAACCTAACAGGCAGGGTCCCTAAGACACATTGCTTGTTGTTCAATTAAACAGAAGGGGGGAGATGCTGAGAGCCATGGCAGAGTCTGTACGGCCCCTGGCATTTTGTCAACAGTATTGGTTGACAGGCGAGGCATTACTATCGCCTCAGCCGCTACTATTGAGTTCTCACGATGCCTTGGAGTTCTCCTGGGAATTCCCGGGGATTCCCCGAGAGTTCCCATTGGTTGGGGAAGTGCAGGAGGAGGGATTTCCGGAGGAGATATTTCTGGTGGCTTGTTCCTGGATGAGCTGCCTGGATTTTGGGAGAATTCCTGGGAGCATGTGTGAAGTGTTTTCTTGCAGTTCAAAAATAAATTTTGTTCCTGCTTCAGTGGCTCATGGTTTGTGCCCAGCCAGACTGCAGCATTCTGCTGCACTACAAAGTAGGGGACCAGGAGGAAAAGACCAAAGACTTTGCCATGGAGGACTGAGCCTTGCTTTTTCTCACAGCCACCTCCCAAGGCAGCCTGGCCTGTTTGGGAGAGGAATAGGGAGGTCAGAGGAGAAAGGAAGACCCCTTGTGCAAGAAGGGGACTATCTCTCTTTTCCCTCATGGTTCTTGGGGAGGGAGAGTGACTTCAGTCTCCATTAGAGGAGATTCTTCTGGCAATTTATAAAGTGATCTCCTCAATCACAGATACAGCATGCTTATTGATAGGCTTTTAAGCCTTAAAAGCATGTGGTAACAAGCACTTGTATTTCCATTTCTTTTGTTTCATGGGGGAAAAAAGATGGATAAAATGTCAGTTTATGCTGGGTCCATGCACAAACTAAACACCTCACACCTTATCTAAGTCTGCAGCTGGAAAAAGGGTACAAGAGTTCAGTTCCACTCCAGAAGTTTCCACTATGACTTAACCTCTCCAGAGCCTTAATTTCTGTGTCTGAGTTCCTTCCATTTCTAGATTCCTGTAGGCTATGGTACTTGTTCCTCATTGTTTTCTAAATAAAACTCATTACTGGTAATTAAGGGGTGGAGATGAGGAAGTAGTTTAAATAGCCTAATTCCTACTACTTCTATTGTATGCTAAAGTTTATGAACACATGGAAATGGACTTTATATAATTATATAGCATACCTAAGAATTTCAAAATACTATATTTAGGAGAAAAAAGTCTGAAAAACTGTGAAGTAGCATGGATTTTAAAAATTCTTATTACTATTAAAACTGAACAAAGAAAATGTCTTATTATGTTCCATAATATTGGAGTAATTATGAAACAAGCTGATAGAGAAGGTTTCTGGACCTAAACCCAGGTTTTATTCATTACCATGGGTACATTATTTAAGCTCACTAAAATAAGGAAAATACATTTCCAGCTAGAAAAGTGTAGTCAATTTAAACATGTGTAGGTATTAAATGACTTGGCCTATTTACATCTAGTGAAAGTTCCTTTCTTTTCTTTTTTAACTTTTTTTTTTTTAAGATCACCCAAATGTGAAAGTTGTGAATTTTGGAAAATGGCTTGTAATGAAGTGTGAGTCATGTTGTCCAATTCATTCCACTGATGTTTCCCCCTTATCTCTATGGCAAATAAAACATTTACATTCCTATTATTTTTACAGATTAAGTAAGTTTTGAGTACTGTTTATGAGTTATAATGCTTTTTGCCTTTTTAATATCTGTTACTAAGTGTTACAAACCCTTCAGAACTTAACTTCAGGGCAATTCAAAGGACTAAAGCTATGGTTTTTGCATATTATTAGCTTTTATATGCTAATAGAAAAAGTGTGGAAATTGTGTTCTTAAGTACTCTAGAATTGTATTTATTGTAACTTGCATTTTCTGCTCTTTTATTCATTGCATATTAAAGTATTTAAGTCTAAAAAATAGAAATATATGGAAAAAGCAAAATCTTTAAATGGTTGTGACTTGAGTCTGAGTGGTGGGAGGGAGGTATAGAATGACTACTAATGAGTGCAAGCTGTTTTTTGGAGGTAACAAAAATGTTCTAAAATTGCTTAGGGTGATTTCACATACTGAATATACTAAAAACCATTAAAAACATCTTTTAGATAGGTAAATTGAATATTATGTGAATTATATCAAAAAAGCTGTTTTATAAAACAAGTGTTTTCTGACTAATATCCATCAGGCACAATCTAATTCCTTGGGCAAGTGCATTCTTTTGTTTAGAAATACCTGTTGAGTATCTATTAGATAATGCTTCAGGCATTAAACTACTTGTTATTTTTTTAATACTATGAAATTATTTTTCTTGGTGTTTATTCTGATTAATCTTTATTTCCATAATATATATAGTGGCTATTATTTTTATCAAGTTTAGTTTTTTAGGATCAGATTATGTATCTAAATTCTATTAGGAATTTTTAACTTGTGTGGCAGTTTATACTCAAGAGCAAATGTTATCCTGTGTCATGTTAGCCAGTGAGTTTTATATTTATTATTGCTACCAATATATCCATTATGGATTGAATAAAATAATTTCTTTTTTTCTTAGGTGATTCTATTCAGGATTGACATTTCTCATTTTTGACAGATTTGCTAAGACATGGACAGAACCATGAAGGAATGCTGAAAATGTAGTTTCCAGCAAGAGATCAGAGAATGTTTTGGGATATAGTGAGCGACAAAATGGAAAGTGTATTCAGGGTTAGATTTTGTGTGAATGCCAACATACAAATTGGGCTTACTTCTGTAGCCAATATGAACGTTTTAATTTTTTTTAGATGTAGATGGACATAATACCTCAATTTAATTAATTTATTTATCTGTTGTGCTGAGGAATGAAACCCAGTGCCTTACAAATGCTAGGCAAGCATTCTCTACCTTTGAGCCATAATCCCATCCCAGAAATATGATGTTGAACTCACTTTTTCACTGAGTCTAAAATTATAACAAGATCAGTATAGAAAATTTGGAAAATGCAGAAAATTACCAAGAAGGAAAAATGTTACCCATCAGCAGTTATCACTATTAACATTTTGGATTACAGCTTTCTAGTTTCCTCCAATTCATTTTTTTTTACATAGTTGAAATTAATTGCATACACGTATCTTAACTTGCTTTGTTTAAAACTGACATTATAAAATAAGCATTTTCCAAGTTGTTAAGAACTTTAGCATATGTTATTTTAAAAGTGCCATACATAATATTCCTTCAGAATTGGAGTGTAATTAAGGATTGTTCATTTTGGATATCCCTGTCTTTTCCAATTCACTGCCTTTATTATTTATACATTTTTTTTGATCTCTGAATGTAAGGTTCAAGTAAGGTATATGAAGGTATGTAGGTGGATAAGGGATAGCAAATAGAACAATACCCAAGGGCCAGAGGATGGAATTTTGGTAGCAAGAGACAACAATAAAAATATGGAAAATAAAATGGCTCTGGCACTGTGTGGATACATGGGTTGGTGTTAAAGCTGCTGTCTTTATTTGACAAGATATTAGCAAGCTCTGAAGGAGACTTTTCATTGATTCCTAGGAGCAAAAACCAGGTTTCCAGGACTAAGGGAGTGAGGAGGTGGTGAAGCTCAGAAATATGGAGTGTAACTGTACTTTTGGGCGGTTTGTTGATGAAGAGAAGGAGAAAACGGAATGAGGTAAAATGGGGAAAACAAGAACAAGTAGCAATTTTATTTTATGTATTTATTTTTAAAGATAGAGACTGGAACATTGTTTGGGCCAAGAACAATAAGAGAAGCATAAGAGAAGATGGGGGTTGGGATTGTGGCTAAGCAGTAGCGCACTTGCCTGGAATGTGTGAGACACTGGGTTTGATTCTCAGTATCGCATATAAATAAATAAATAAAGGACAATTAATAACTAAAAGAGAGAGAGAGAGAGAGAGAGAGAGAGAGGGAGAGAGAGAGAGAGAGAGAGAAAATCGGGATACAAGTATTAAAAACAAAATAAAGATTGGAAGTCCATCTGCTGTTTTATTTTTTTTCTTTTTTGTCTTAATCCTGGTAGTTAGTTTCAGAAGAAATTTTCAGACTCCTCCTAATCATTTGGTATTTCCATGCATTGTGGCTTAGAATCTGACTTACACTCAAGACCTTTTTTAGCCTGAAGAAATGAGGAACTACACATAATGTTGATTTTAGACTTTGCATGTTTGTTTTTGTTTCATATGTGTCATCAGTAGCATAGCATTAGAATAAGCTCATTTAGTAACATTCTCTCTGAAATTTTATATATTTTATATATTTAAATATTTATATATTTATTTATATAAAATATATTAAATTATATAAAATTTTATATATTTCCTTGTCCACAGACTGCAACCACATTTTAATAGGAGTTTCTGGGAATTCTCTAGTGCTGATTTCTAAACAAATTATTAACATTTTATCTACTATTGTTAAACTTTTTTGACCTGTTCAGGTTCCCAGTATGTTTTATATTTTTAAAATATCACCTTTATGTCTCATCTGTGCATTTTCGTCATTCATTATTGTTAATAAATGACTTCTAGCAAGCTCACCTGACTATCTTGCTTGGATTGTTATTGTCAAATAAAGCCAGCAGCTCTAACACCACCCAATGTATCCACAAAGTACCAGAGCCATTTTATTTTCCATACAAAAGATTGTTCATAGAGCTTGCAAAAGAAGATAATTGGTCCTAAAATTTTGCTTTAGACTAAATTAACAAAGAATCTTTTATAAGCAACTGTAAATGAGCCAGTATAAATGACACTTAAAATTTCTACTAATGGAAAAATAATCATCAGGCTAATAATACAGATAATATGTATTTGCAATTAAATAAGTTAAGAATTGTAAATTAATTAAACTAATAAATTGTCATGCTTCCTTCAGCAACCAGGAAATCAGTAATAACTAAAACATTAGCACTTAGCATTTTCTCATTTGAGAAAACTAATACAATAGCTGGTAACAAATCAAAATGGATTTGAAAACAGTTTGTGCTACTCCAAATGGTATAAAACCTAGCTGCTATATAACTCTCTGCTGTATTATATTGCCTTCAAAGAAACGTCTGTTTAGCATTCAAAATAATTAAGAAGATGTTTTAATTTTTTTTTTGTAGTTTCTCTAACTCACCTACCTTGTTCACTCTGAGGTTTCCTAGATGTGAGAGGTGGTGTCAGACAGGTCAAGTAATGCAATGTCATGCATAAATATGAAGCTTATTTGTACTAATTGTGATCATTATCAGCAGGAGATTCCACAGTACAACTGTGCCATCATTGCACCAGAAACAATGCAACTCCTAGAAGAAAATATAGGATCAACATTCCAGCATACAGGCATAGGAAATGAATTTCTCCATAGGACACTGAAAGCTCAGGAAATAATGCTAAGAGTTAATAAATGAGATGGCACCAAATTAAAAGGCTTCTGCACAGCAAAGGCAACAATTAAGAATGGAAAGAGAGAACCTAAAGAATGGGATAAAATCTTTGCTAGCTACTGTTTTGAGAGAGGATTAATATGTAGAATATATAAAGAACTCAAAAAAATCAAATAACCCAATTAATAAATAAAAACATACTAATGTATTAAACAGATACTTCTTAAAAGAAGAAATACAAATGGCCAACAAATATATAAAAAAATGTTCAACATTATTAGCAATTAGGAAAATGCAAATCTCACAACAGTCAAAATGACAGTCATTAACAATACAAATAATAAATGCTGGAGAGGATGTGGAGAGAAAGGAACACTTTTACACTGTTGGTGGGATTGTACATTGGTATAGCATATGACTCAGCTATACCAATCCTCAGTGTTTATCCTAAAGAATTAAAGTCATCATACTATATGTATATGTTGACTTTAATTATATGACATGTATATCTATGTTTATAGCAACACAATTCACAATAACCAATCTATGGAACGAGCCTTAGTGTCCATGGACAGATGAAGGGATTAAAAATATGTGGTGTACATATATGATGAAACTTTATTGAGCCATAAATAAAAATAAAATTATGTCATTTGCAAGATAATGGATGGAACTAGAGACTATTATGTTAAGCAAAATAAGCCAAAGTCAGAAGATCAAGGGTTGTTATGTTTTTCCTCTGATATGTAAGGGCTAGAGAGTAAAAGGAAAACAAAAATTGGGGGTAGACCTCCTAAAAATCAGTTGGAGGTCAAAAGAGGAAAGAGACCAGGGAGTGGGAGAAGGGGAGTGAGGGAAAAGTGCTAAGGAATGATATTGGCCAAATTATATTTTTATAATTTGTGCATGTATGAATATGTAACAAAAAATCCCATCAATGTGTATAACTATGATACACCAATAAAAATATTGAAAATAAAATTCATGACACAAAAAGGAAAAAACTGTGCCACTAAAGAAATACCCCAGCATGTGTGCTCAGTACAGGCCTTTTATATATAGCCTCCTTGAAATCTCATCCTTTCAAGATGTGTAGATAGAGCCCTTCCAGGCTCCTCCTCAGACCTTCCTTCAAAGTAGAGCTAGCTAGAAGTGTTGCTGTTTCTTTGATGGTAATTTACTTCAGCTGCAGGAGTTTGTATGCTTGTGATACCATTATTGTAAGGATAACCCAGACAGCCAGAGTGGAGCTTCACACTAAATTATGGAGCATTCTTTGTGCTGTTTTGTCATGCTCCAACTCTGTCATATTAGCTCTTTCATTCTTAATCTCAATAGTGTAAACCTTTTGCATACTTCTCCTTATCTGTCTCTGCAAGAATGTTTTGGTGGCCTATACAGGCTTTTCTGACTTCACTACTTAATATTGCTGTTACAGGAAAAACCCCATACATTTTATTCCTCTAGAATTATGTATTTCTCTTTTGATAAGAACTTTTGTAGTAATACCAGCAAAATACTTTCATAATTCATATCAAAATTACATTAAACTCTTATCCCTTGCTCTTGTATCTTTTCTTTACAATGCAACTACTACAGACCTACATGTAAAAGACTCCAGGAGTTTAGCAGAACAAGAGAAATATTTTAAGCAGGGACATAAGAAAAGCTTTGGAGTGAAGTCTTAAATCATAACATTTTGTGGTTTATGTAATACTTTATATATTTCTATAAAAACCAGTAAATATTCCTTCTTATAGTTTTATTTTTAATTAAACATACTCACATATGTTGATGGGTTACCATGTGATGTTTCAGATAAATTAGCATATGCATCACCTCAGTATTTATCATTTCTTTGTGATGAGAGCATTTAAAATTCTGTCTTAGCTATTTTGAAAAACACATTATTACTAATTATAGCCCTCCTCCTATATAACTTAACTTCATGCCTGTTTACCAAAGTCTCCCCTTTTCCCTATCTACCCTCCTGGCTGCCTCCTGCCTCCCTGCCACACACATGAGACTTGGTAAACACCATTGTACTCTCCACTTCTATGATTTTGACTCTTAGATTCTACATGTTAAGTGAGAGCATAGGTTTTTTTCTCCCACTACTTGGCTTATTTCACTTAACATAATCTCCTCACTTAACATACTGTCATCCATATTGTTATAAATGCAGAATTTCCTGTTTCCATAGGGTGAATAGTATTTCATTGTGGATGTATACCACCATATTGCCTTTTAGAGAATCCCTTCATGTGTGGAGGGACACTTAGGTTATTTCTGTATCTTGGCTATTGCAAGCAATGCCTCAGTTAACATGGTGGTATATACACTAAAAGCCACAAGTTTCTTGAGGAAATTGCCCATAAAATTATAAAATATGTGCCTATAGAAAGTGTCCACAACTATTATTTTCACCTGTGTTTTTAGAATATTCACAAAGGGCAAAAAGACTTTTTGTTCAAATATACAGCACTTTTTAAATAACAGATAACTTCAGTTTTTCTTAATTTTTAAGAGCCTTTTATTTTTTTCATGTTATGGTACATTTCTTTGTCTTATTCAGAAAGGTGTTAGTTTTATGCATCTCTGACAAACATTTTTACCTTCTTCTGAAAGGCATAGTTTGGACTAGGTATAGACGCCACAGTTCACATCAACTTCTGAGTTCTATATTTCCTTGTTGCTTTCTCCATTTGTTTATAATTGCAGGACTAGGACTGAACCCAGGATTCGTTGTCCTTCATTCACAAAGCTACATTCCCAACACTTTTAACAAGTGTGATGAGATGTATCCATCATACACTACCATGCAGAATGTATCCACCATCCAGTACTACTATTTAGTGCCAGGTAGAATAGTTCCATTGCCCTAAAAATCCACTATGTACCATATTGTCTTCCTTCCTCTACTCCAACCCCAGATCCTTTCACTTTCTTTTTAGTTTTACCTTTTTCAGTAGGCCACAGTTCATAAACTGATTTTAATTTCCTATGTCCTTGCAGGATTTTTAATCTTATTGAAATTGGGGTGTTTTGATTGATTTTCTAGACTGGGTGTGTGTTCTCAAAATTTCATTATGAGGTCTTT
Source organism: Urocitellus parryii (assembly GCF_045843805.1). Lineage (NCBI taxonomy): Eukaryota > Metazoa > Chordata > Mammalia > Rodentia > Sciuridae > Urocitellus > Urocitellus parryii. The sequence continues at coordinate 83,432,878 of NC_135541.1, read as the reverse complement.
CCTTGGATTAATCTAGGAATTTTTGTTTCATTTTTTATTGTGTCTTCTGCATCTGTATTGTTCTTTCTACAAGGTGTGGAACTGATGAATTTGTATAGCTGTAGCCAAATGAATTTTCTTTCTTCAATGGGTTTGACTTTTAGACTCTATAAATGAGATCGTGCAGTATTTGTCTGTGTCTGGGTTATTTCACTTTGCATAATATCCTCCAAGTTTATCTACATTGTTGAAAATGGCAAAACTTCTTCCCCACAACCCAGTTCATGGGGCCTCCTCCTTCCTGCGGAACCATGGTGCGGGGGCTTCAGTAGCTTCTGGTTAAGTGGGGGTATGGGTGGGGGTGAGGGTGGGGTGTGGGACTCTGCTGCCAAGATCCTGGCTGGCCACAATGCCATCATCCAGTCTGCCTCCAGGCACCACATGACCCTGGGAATGTCCAGCATGTGTGAACCCGCCATGCCCAGCCACTTAGCATTGGCCTACCCTTGCCTAGGCCTGAAGCCCCAGACAGGCCCCTCTCAGCACCTTGCCATGGAGTGTTCTCCCAGCCCAAGTCGCTGGCATCCAAGGCACCCTGCCATTCCCAGACCTGATGCTCCTCCAGCAGCCGGTTGTTCTTGGCCCAGTCTCCTCGCCCTCTGGGGCCATGGGGGGAGGCCCTGGCCTTCGGTTACCTCTTGTCAGAGCTGTAGCCCCCACAGCCATCGTGGGAGTCCCGGCCATGGCGCTCTGGATGTCCTCCATGGTCATGGCGGTCATCTGAATAGTCCTGACCTTCTCGCTCTCCCCTGGCTCTGACAGCATAGGAGATCCCACACACACACCCAGGTTATGGGGTCTTCCGCCTGGAGGGTCGAGTCCCCTCTACAGGGCTGCAGGAGTATATGTGCTCTCCCCACACCCAGGTGGGAGGGGTCTCCCACCAGAAGGGGAAAGTACTCTCTACCATGGCTGTGGTGTTGTAACAGCTCGCCCTGACACCAAGGTGGGAGTGGTCTCCTGCCTGTATGGGTGAATCTCCACTACCTTGGCTTCAGGGGTATAGGAGCTCCATCCCCCACACCAAGGAGGAGGGATCTCCCACCTGGAGGAGCAAATCCCCTCTACCCTGGCTGTGGTGGTATAGGATCTCCCCCCCACACACACACAGGTGGGAGGGGTCTCCTGCTTGGAAGGGCCAGTCCCCTTTACCCTGGCTGTGGTGATATATGAGATCCCGCTGACACATAGGTGGGAAGGGTCTCTCGCATGGAGGGGCGAGTCCCCTCTAGCCTGACTGTGGCTGTATATGAGCTCCCACTGACACCCTGGTGGGACGGATCTCCTGCCAGGAGGGGCAAGTATTTTCTACCCTGGCTGTGGTGGTATATGAGCTCCTGCTGACAGCCAGGTTGGAGAGGTCTCCTGCCTGGATGGGCTAGTCTCCTCTACCCTGGCTAAGGTGGTATACAAGTTCCCAACAACACCCAAGTCGGAGGGGTCTCCTGCCTTGAGGGGCAAATCCCCTCTTCCCTGGATGCTGTGGTATGAGTTCCTCCCCCACACCCTAGTGGGAAGGTCTCCAGCCTGAAGGGGCGAGTCCCTTCAACCCTGGCTGAGGGGGTATAAGAGGCCCATCCTAACTGCAGGAGGAGAAGACACTGGCCTTGAGAGGTACGTCACTGCTACCCATCTGTAGCTGTATAAGAACCCTCCCTCGCCAGACACCCATGTCAGTAGGGATCTTCTGTCTGGAAGGGCAAGCCCCCTCTACCCAGGCTTAGGTGGTATAGGAGTTACCCCCATTCCCAGGTGGGAGGTGTCTCTTGCCTGGAGGTGTGAGTCGCCTCTACTCTGGCTTCTGGGGTATATGAGCTCCACCAGACACCCAGGTGGGAGGGGTCTTGCTCCTGGAGGGGCAAGTCCTCTCTACCCTGGCTACAATGATATAGGAAATTTCCCCTACACCTAGGTGGGAGGGGTCTCAAGCCTGGAGTGAGAGTCCCCTCTCCCCTGCCTGTAGCACTATATGTACTACCCTGACAATCAGGTGGAAAATCGGTGGAAGGGATTTTCCACATGGAGGGTCGAGTCCCCTCTCCCCTGACTCTGGCAGTATAGGAACTCCCCATAACACCCAGGTTACGGGGTCTCTTCACTGGAGAGGCAAGTCCCCTCTACTCTAGCTTCAGGGTCATAGGAGCTCCCCCTGACACCCAGATAGGAGGGGTCTCCCAATTGGATGGGGAAGTTCCCTTAATCCTTGCTGCAGAGGTAGAGGAGCTCACCCAGACAGCCAGGTGGGAGGGGTCTCCTGACTGGCAAGGCAAGTCTGCTCTACCCTGGCTGCAGCAGTGTAGGAACTCCCACTTGCCACAGTCTGGCTGGGCACAAAATAACCTAGCCGCCAGGAGGCACTTGTAGGTTCAAACAGGAACTCCTTTATTGCCTGAACTCCACCAGCACTCCACACGCACACCCCAAGAACTCTCTCACCCTCCACTGGTCTCTCAGAATCCTGGTCTCTCAGAACGCCGGGAGAACTCCATGGGAACTCCAAAGTAGTGGCACCTGAGGCAGCAAGAGCCACCCTATTGCAAGATAGTAAAGGTCAAATATACAATTGAATACGCAGCTTAAAATAACCATCATCATCTCAATGGCTTGCTGGCATCACCTCTCAACTACTCCCTTCTGGCAATATGCCATGCTGTCATCCTGACTCAGCTGTGGCCCTCAACACCTCCTGACACCCTGCGGGAGGAGTCTCCCACCTGGAGGGGCAAGTCCCCTCTATCCTGGCTTTGTGGTGTAGGAGCTCCCTAGGACACCCAGGTGGAAGGGGTCACCCTCCTGGAGGGTCCAGTCCCCTCTACCCTGGCTGCAGCAGAATAAGAGCTCCCCCTGAAACCCAGGTGGGAGAGGTCTCCCACCTGGAGGGGTGAGTCCCCTCTTCCCTGGCTGTGACAGTATAGGATCTCCTTCTCAAATCCAGGTGGGAGGGGTCTCCCGATTGGAGGGACAAGTCCCCTCTACACTTGCTGGAGAGGGATAAGAGCTCACCGAGAAACCCACATGGGAGGGGTCTACCAACTGAAAGGACAAGTCCACTCTACCCTGGTTATAACAGTATAGGAATTCCTTCTGACACACAGGTGGGAGGGGTGTCCCGCCTACAGGGGAGACTCCCCACAACCCTGGCTGAGGTGGTGTACCAGCTCTCCCAGAAACCCAGGTGGGAGGGGTCTCTGCTTGAAGGGCCGAGTCCCCTCTATTCTGGCTGCTATGGTATAGGAGTGATAGACCCAAACTGATCTTTTATTAAAATTGGGATCCATCTTGCCACAAAGCCATGAAAAGATAATTTTGGCTTTACTATAAATTACTGCAAATTCTGAACCTGCTTGGAATGCCTGCCTGTGTCTTGAACTCACCCATACCTGGCTCTCTGACCAGATAGCAGCCCTCTCTGAAACTTTAGTGACACCTCATAAATATTAGCCTTCCCTGGCCATCCTGACTGAGGCTCTAATGGTCCTCATGAATTCTGATGTTGGGGCCAGCAAAAAAAAAAAAAAAATGTGTAAACTACCATTAGTGTGATGCTTGTCACAGTTCTGTTATCTGTAACACCCCTTTTGTGTAACTTTCTGGGCTATAAAGCTGGGCTGTAGGAAAGGTGGGGGGCTGTCTTGTTCCCGCCGTTTTGGGAGGGAAAGGCAGCCCAGCCAGTTGAAATAATAAGCTTGCTTTAATTTGATTTTAATTGGAGTCAGTGGTCTTTTCTTGCATCCTGGTCTAACATTTTGGAGGCCGCAGCCAGATGACCCTGCCTGACCAGATCATAAGACCAGAAAAATGGAAATTCTGAAGCCGGCCTTCGCTCCAGGGCTCCGGGATGGAGAGCCACTCTAGGGGGTGCACAACTTGAGACGTTCCAAGGCCTCAGGGTGAGCCTTCGGTCCCTGGAGCACTGCAGTGAACTGCCACACTAAAACTATCAGCAAGCACCTGGTGGAGGAGGCCTCCATAGGTAAGTGGTGCCTTTATAACATCTGATATCCAGTTAAGGGAGATATCTTTTGATGACAGAGAGGTGGCCTGGCGAGGCTCACATATACTCCTGTCTGGACAGTAACAAGAAATTGTTCTGTCTTCTGTTCTATTCTGTAGGGAATTCCTCTGGAAGGGTAGAGAGGTGCTGACGGGCATGCACACACTCCTACCCCAGAGCTTTAGCAAGACGTTGCATTGCTCCTCTGTTTTTCTGTTTCCGCACCGGGTTTCTGTTTTCTTGTGTTTTGTTCTGTGTTCTATTTTATGTTTTTTGTTTGTTTATTTTTGTGTGTTTTGTTGTGTGATTTCTGTGATAAAAACTTAAGGATATTGGACGTGAAAATAGGTAATAAAGCAAGTAAGCCTGACACCCCTTTGAACTGTGTTTTAAGGAACTGTGATGAACTTTACCCCCCTTTGTTAAGCAGGATGAGATAAGCCCCTAGCTGGCTGCTGGAGCACACCCACTGCAGAGGGCAGCCTGCTGGGGATCTAAGAACTGAGTATCTCCCAGGTTAACAAGTGAGACTCCTTTAAAACCCCTTGTCCCCCCAGATCTAGAGAGTCAAAACCTTTGGGCAGAGTCCCCTGTGTTTCTCCTTTGTTAGCAAAGCAATAAAACTCCATTTTTCTTTTTCTCAAAACCCTGTCCTCATTATTAAATTGGCATTAATTGGCTTCAAGGTCAGGAACCGAACTTTCAGTTACAAATTTTGATACCACCCACCCCCAGAACTTTTTGAGAACTGACTACTGAAATGTTAGGAGCTGAAGTGTGCCTGGGGTGGAACCAAACCAGAGGAGCTAATCCTGTAAGTAAAAGGAGGGACTGAGGGACTTCCAGCAGCTGCCGAAGCCCTGTTGCTTTGGGGAATTCCCTCCTTTCTTCCCTGCACTGTAAGGATTATGCCACATCTGTCTTCCTAAAAAAAGAAAAAAAGAAAAAGGGTACACTAAATGCAGTTAAGTCACCATTGAGACCCTTGATTTTACATTTCAGGTTGACCCTCTGTGAAAACATCTGGTCCCCTTGTGCGGACATCTACGGTGCCACTGGTGTAGGAGATTTTTCTCTTATCTGCTCTGTTTTAAAGGTTTCTGTCTGTCAGCCATAGTCTGGAGCTCCTTTCTGTCTGTCTATCTTGTGTCTTTGTTTCTGGCCCTTTAAGACATGTGCAATAGTGTGTTGATATTATAAATTGTTTCTTGGGAATGATCTTGGCTGAAAGTGTGTCTAAAAGATGATGTTTTATTGTAACAATCTGGTATCTGAATGGGTTTTTGAAGCATTGCACAATCTTGCAGTTAAAAGTTGGGTTTAGGTAATTGTTTAGTTTATGATTTCAGATAATTCATGCCAGAGAACTTAAATACTTAGGATGGAAAACTAAAGAACTTTACTTCCAAGTTGGCAAGTAACTTCCCAATCATTCAGTCTTTTTTTTTCACCAATTTTGAATTGGGTAGCCTGGGAAAATGTCACTGTGTGTACCAGTGCATTAATTTGGACAAGGATAGTAAATCATAGTATGGTATCTGTTGACAAAACAAGATGTAAAGATAAAATTTTGTGAATTGTATCTTAAACTTGTATCATAATTTTCAACATCGGAACCTGAAAATTATGACATATGGTTAAAATGCCTTCGGCCTGAGGTGTCTGCTCAGAATAGCAGTTTTCCCCTGCTCCTTCAGACCTCAGCCAGGACTTATGTTGAAATGCAAATGAAAGAAGCCTGCAAGCTCAGTAGGAGACTGATCTGAGGCCTAAAAAAAAAAAAAAAAAAAAAAAGTAAAGTGTATGGTATTTACTAATTACTGGCCAGTCATTTTTTCTAGGACTCTTGTTTTTTCCTTAGATTCTGTATTTTTTGAGCTCATGATTTTGATCCTATAGACCTAAGTTAATGTTTTTCTGATCAGTTCTATTTTTGACCAACTGGAGTTTTTGAAACATTGCAATGGAGATTTCACCTTCGAAGAGCTACTAAGGCCTTTACTATTGTTATGTGTGCACACTTTTGTTATGTGTTGTATGTCTATATATACACGTATGTCCGTATATCATATATATGATATACAAATTAACATATATAAGGAGCGCTCATAAAAACAAATTTTAAAAAAATGGATCCAAAGATCTTTAATTCATGTGATTTAAATGGTTCAATTTAAATTGGATAAACAGATAAAAATAAATGTCTTTAAATTTAAGCTTACAAGTTTTCCTAGGTGTTCAAAAAAAAAACTCATAAATATTAATGTCTATACAATGTCTAAAATGCCTTGGTTCTAGGACTTTTCCTTCAACAACAACAACAAAATGGCTAGCACTGTTCAATACACTTGTCTAATATTTTGATAAAATAAGTAAAGTAATTTTGATATAGGGTTACTCATTCATGAGTACTTTTGTTAGATATCTGATTGATTTACTAAGGTTTGTATAAGTTTTTACTAAGGTCTGTATAAGATTGTAAAAATCAGTCATGTTAAAGAGACAAAAATTTCTTAAAACATAAGTTTACCAATAACATTGTGTTTATTAAGTTTTATTTGTTTTATAGAGCAAGCAACCATAAAAATTAAACAACTGGTTAAATAAGAACTGTTATTTTAGAGCAGTGTACTGCCATTTCTTTAAAAGCTAAACTTGGTTATGTAGAAATATCAATGTAATTTTGATGCCATTAATGTGCTCATATCTTCCAGGTATACAAGTCTGTAAGGTAGAAACTTTAAAAGAGCATTGTATCAAGCTGGTGTTCTGATGTTGTATGGTAAAATATATTGGGGATTTATTTACCTGTTATCAATAAGATATGTAAAGTTTTATGTTACTTTTTACATTGGGGAACAATTTAAATGTATTTTTAAGTTAATGAGAGCCTAATCTATGAAAAGGTTAAAAAACTTTCAGCCTTTCTTTAATTCATGTTTTAAATGTGATATCATATGGTGTTAGCTAATGTTCATGTGACCTCAAACAATTTATGTAAACTTTGTAAAATGATATTTAAAAAAAGTGATCAGCTTTAGAACTAAAACACTAAGATTTATAAAGAGCTCTGCCTTACCTGAGAAAAGGCTCTGTGTCCCATCTTACTACATGTGAGAATGACTACAAAATCAGTAGACCAGATTTTAGTTCATTTAAAGTTATGTTCAAAAGTTGTTTTATTTCTGTCAAGATTAGTAGGAGCTCAAACAGGGGATATAATGTATAACTCAGCCAAAAATTCAGGGTAGCTATTACACGAACTAAGTGTTTTTACTCTTGTTAATTTTATTTTGTAATTTCCTTATAAGTGATCTAAAGATTCCCTGATAGTGTTTTACAAAAATGTTGCTTTAAGAACACAACATGGGTTAATTTAAGATAATAAGCCATCACCTACAAGACAGATAGGATAATACAGATCCCAATTAATAAAAAAGATAAATAATTATAAAGTTATAGACATTAAAGCCCAGTACTCTTAATGTAAGGCTGTTAAAATTTATTTGCTGGATGTTTAAGATTAAGTTTTAAAATTAAAGTTAAATTAAAAGGGCCAGAAAAAAACAATATTTGGCTCTTGCCCTCTGAGTCAGTCTGAATCCAGGGAACAAGGGACTTCTCTAAAGAGCTTTGCAACTCTGGGCCACATAACTTCCCGATCAGGGAGACTAATGAGACCACTAGAGAACATAAAGCCAATCAGTGCATTTGCTATGAAGAGGAGAGTCATCAGAGAAGGGAGACATCCCTGATGCTTCTGAGGGAAGCCACGTGGTCAAGCAAGATCTGGACCCATCCTAGCGCAAATGGCACTAACAGAACTGAGAAGCTGCTCTCAAGTTTCCCCAGGAATGATTCCCATAAAAACTCAGCTGACTGTTAACAATAGATAGAAACAAAAGTCAGTTTGACTGCTTCATCTTAAACACTTAGCAAAGACATTAAAACCAAAATACAGCCATTCCTGGGCATTTTAAATAATAATAATAATAATAATAATAATAATAATAATAATAATAATATATTTTAAGGTATACACTTTATGTTAGCCTCCCAAAATAAGTAAGACTGGAGGCTACAAAGAAGGATTCTCAGACAGAAATGCCTGATAACTATCAAAAGAGACTATCAAGAGGAGCTGCCAGAGACAGAAGTTTTTAGTTTAAGGCCTACAGATATTCCTAACCTACACAGGTAGGCTTCGTGTTTGCTAATATGATTATGCAGCCCTGAGTAACAGAATTAAAGGTTTCTCTATTAGACACAGAGCTCATACTAGTAAAAGAATTTTGCAAGATCAGATGACATTAAATTATTAAACTGTATCTTATGGGGAGGGACAACTGTAACCCTAAAAGTTAAATGTTATGCTTACAGTCCTGATAACTGGGGATGTTAAAGGCTGGTGAGGGAACTTATATACAGTGACATGTTCCAGCTGCTGCAACATTTATTCAGTACTCATGGTTTTTGTTTCTCTCATAGAAGCACCATCCCCAGATGACTTTACAACCTGTTCTTCCCCAACCAGACTTCAAACTGAACTGACTTCTAAAAGGCAACTCATGTCACTTAACTGACTTCTAAAAGGCAACTCACACCTCATGCCGTGCCCCCTCATGTTGTCACCCCCTCTCAGCTCAGAAGAAGCCAAAACGAGCGACGCCTCTCTTCTTACAACAATGGACCCAAAAATAGACTGTCAATATAAGTAATTCATTAAGTCAGGTAAAATCAGGGAGACCAGTTTTGGGTGAGTTCTAAAAGTTGGAGACTGTTGCCTGAGGGATTAAAATTCCCTCAGTACTCTTACCCTACCCTATCAAAGATTTGAAAGGGACACATAAGAAAAGGGGGGAATGATAGACCCAACCTGATCTTTTATTAAAATTGGGATCCATCTTGCCACAAAGCCATGAAAAGATAATTTTGGCTTTACTATAAATTACTGCAAATTCTGAACCTGCTTGGAATGCCTGCCCGTGTCTTGAACTCACCCATGCCTGGCTCTCTGACCAGATAGCAGCCCTCTCTGAAACTTTAGTGACACCTCATAAATATTGACCTTCCCTGGCCATCCTGACTGAGGCTCTAATGGTCCTCATAAATTCTGATGTTGGGGCCAGCAAAAAAAAAAAAAAAATGTGTAAACTACCATTAGTGTGATGCTTGTCAGAGTTCTGATATCTGTAACACCCCTTTTGTGTAACTTTCTGGGCTATAAAGCTGGGCTGTATGAAAGGTAGGGGGCTGTCTTGTTACCGCCGTTTTGGGAGGGAAAGGCAGCTCAGCCAGTCGAAATAATAAGCTTGCTTTAATTTGATTTTAATTGGAGTCAGTGGTCTTTTCTTGCGTCCTGGTCTAACAGGAGCTCCATCCCCCATGCCCAGATGGGAGGGTCTCCCTCCTTAAGGAGTGAGTCCCTCTACCCTGGCTGCAGTGCTTTACTAGCTTTCCCTGACACCCAGGTTGGATGGGTCTCTCTCTTGGAGGTATGAGTCCCCTCTACCCTGGCTGTGGCTGTAAAGGCCTTCCCCCTGACAGCCAGCTGGTAGGATCTCTGGATTGAAGAGGTGAGTTCTCTCTATACTGGCTGCAGTGGTATCAGAGTTTCCCTTCACCCAGGTGGGAGAGGTTGTCCACCTTGAGTGTAGAGTCCCCTCTACCCTGTCTGTGACAGTATATGAACTCCCCTGACAACCATATGGAAGGGATCTTCTGCCTGGAGGGTCGAGTCCCCTCTCTCCTGGGTCTAAGGGTATAGAAGCTCTCCCCCTCAACCAGGTTATGGGGTCTCCCACTTGGAGGGGCGAGTCCCCTATACCTTGGCTAAGGCGGTATAGAAGTTACTACCATTCCCAGGTGGGAGGAGTTTCTGGACTCGAGGTGCCAGTTACCTCGACCGTGGCTGCTGAGGTATATGAGCACCCCACCACCCCATATCCAGATGGGAGGAATCTCCCGCCTGAAGGGGCAAGTCCCCTCTACACTGGCTGAAATGGTTTACTAGCTTTCACTGACACCCTGGAGGGAGGTATCTCTCGCCTGAAGGGGCGAGTTCCCTCTACCATTTCTGGGGTAAATAATCTCCACCTGACACCCAGGTGGGAGGGACTCTGGCCTGGAGAGGCCAGGCCACTCTACCCTGACTGCAGTGGTATACGAGGTCCCCCTACACCCAGATGGAAGGGGTCTCCTGCCTCCTGTTGCGAGACCCCGCTACACTGCTTGTGGGAGTATATGAACTCCCCTGAACAACCAGGTGGAATGGATGAGCTCCCCCATCACCCAGGTTATGGGGTCACAAGACTGGAGGGGCGAGTCCCCTCTACCCGGGCTAAGGTGGTATAGAAATTACCCCCATCCCCAAGTGGTAGGTATCTCTCGCCTGGAGGAGGGAGTTGCCTCTACCCTGGCTGCTGGGGTATATGAGCTCACCAGACACCCAGGTGGGAGGGGTGTTCTGCCTGGAGGAGCTAGTCCCCTCAACCCTGGCTAAGGCAGTATAGGAGTTACCCCCATTCCCAGGTGGGAGGTGGGAGGTGTCTCTTGCCTGTAGGTGCTAGTTGCCTCTACCCTGGCTGCTAGGGTATATGAGCTCCACCTGACACCCAGGTGGGAGGGGTCTTCCACCTGGAGCAGGGAGTCCCCTCTACCCTACACGGGCTAAGGGGGTATAGGAGATACTCCCATTCCCAGTTGGGAGGTGTTTCTTGCCTCAGGTGCGAGTTGCCTCTACCCTGGATATGAGCTCCCTCTGACACCAAGGAGGGAGGGGTCTTCCGCCTGCAGAGTCGAGTCCACTCTACCCTGGCTGCAGCAGTTAAGGAGCTTTCCCTGTTACCCAAGTGGGAAGGGTCTCCCGCCTAGAGGGGTGAGTCCCTCTACCCTGGCTGAGTGGGTGTACCGGCTCTCTCAGACACCCAGAAGGGAAGGGTTTCATGCTTGGAGGGGAGAGTCCACTTTACCCTGGCTGCAGCAATGTATGACTTTCCCCTGGTGGGAGCGGTCTTCCAACTGGAGTTGCAACTGGAGGTCTTCCAACTGGAGATGCATATCCACTTTACCCTGACCCTGGTGGTATAGGAGCTCCCCCAGACACCCAGGTTATTGGGTCTCCCGACTAGAGAATCAAGTCCCTGCTACACTGGCTGAGGGGGTATAGGCGGCCCCCGCCCATAGCCAGGTGAGAGGGGTCTCCCACATGGAGCAATGAGTCCCTTATACCCTGGCTGTGGAGGTATACAAGCTCTTCCAGATACCCAGGTGGGAGGTGTCTGCCACCTGGAGGAGCAAGTCTTCTCTACTTTGGCTAAGGTGGTATACAAGTGCCCCCCTACACAAAGGTGGGAGTGGTCTTCTGCATGGACAGTAGAGTCCCCTCTACCCTGGCTTTCCAAGTATACAAGCTTCCCTGACACACAGGTAGGAGGGGTATCCCACCTGGAAAGGCTAGTCCCTTCTACTTTACCTTTTGTCATATAAGAGCTCCTAGTACACCCAGGTGGGAGGGGTCTTCTGCCTGCAGAGGCATGTTCCCTCTACCCTTGCTGTGGGGATCCAGCCTGTAGGAGTGAGTCCCCTTTACCATGGCTGCAGAGGTATAGGAGCTCACCCAGACACCCATGTGGGAGGGTTCTCCCAACTAGAAGGGAGAGCCCTCTCTACCCTGGCTGCAGCAGTATAAGAACTCCCCCTGGCACCCAGTTGGAAGTGGTCTCCCTTCTGGAGCTTCGACTCACCTCTACCCTATCTGCAGGGTTATAGGAGCTCCCCAGGACACCCAGATAGAAGGGATCTCCCATCTGGAGGGGGGAGTTACCTCTACCCTGCCTGCAATAGTATAGGAACTTCCCAGCCACCCAGGTGGGAGGGGTCACCCACCTGAAGGAGAAAATACCCTCTACCATGGCTACAGTGGTATAAGGTCTCCACCTGACACCCATGTGGGAGGGTTCTCCTGCCTGGAGGAGCAATTCCCCACTATTCTGTATTTACTGAATTTTAAAAAAATGCTAGAACTGTGGCTCAGTGGTTTAGTGTCCTTGGATTCTAATCCTGGTACCAAAAGGGGAAAAAAAGAGAAGAAAAAAAAGTGACTTGGGTACCTTGTTCTTTTGCTGAATAAAATTTTGGGGTGGGAAGTATTAAAGGCTGTCATTCTGCCTATCAGAGGAATAGGATGTTATTTTTTTACTTGATTTAAAAAATTAATCACAGCAGAATGCATTATAATGCTTATTACATGTATACAGCACAATTTTTTTATATTTCTGGTTGTATATAAAGTATGTTGACACCAATGCTTGTCTTCATACATGTATTTGTATAATGATGTCCATCACATTCCACCATCCCTGCTAATCCCCTGTGCCCTTCTTTTCCCTCCCATTCCTCTGCCCTATCTAGAATTCATCTATTCTCCCCATGGTCCCCCTCCATACCCAACTATGAGTCAGCCTCCTTAAAGCTGAGAAAATATTTGGCATTTGTTTTGGGAGGGAATTTCTAACTTCACTTAGCATTATCTTCTACAATGCCATCCATTTACCTGTAAATGCCATGGTTTCATTCTTTTTTAATGCTGAGTAAAATTCCATTGTGTATATATGGCACATTTTTTTTATCCATTCATCCACTGAAGAACATCCAAGTTGGCTCCACAGTTTACCTATTGGGAATTGTGCTGCTATAAACATTGATGTGGTTGTGTCCCTGTAGGATGCTGTTTTTAAGTCCTTTGGGCTTAGTCTGAGGAGAGTAACAGCTTTGTTAAATGCTAATTCCATTCCCAAATTTTCAAGGAATCTCCATAATGCTTTCTGTATTGGCTGCACCAAATTGAAGTCCTACCAGCAATATATGAGTGTGCCTTTATCCCCACATCCTCGCCAACACTTATTGTTGTTTGTCTTCATAATAGCTGCCATTCTGACTGGAGTAAGGTGATATCTTAAAGTACCTTTGAATTGCATTTCTCTGATTGCTACAGATGATGAACACCTTTACATACATGCGTTGATTGATTGTATATCCTCTTCTAAAAGTTCCTGTTCAAGTTCTTGGCTCATTTGTTGATTCGGTTGCTTGTTTTTGGTGCTTAGCTTTTTGAGTTATTTATATACCCTAGAGATTCGTTCTGAACAGGTTGTTTTTAAAGTGGTGATTCTGAGAAAATTAGATTAGAGAGAAGAAACCAGGAAGGACAACACCAGGGACAAGAAGATCACGAGTAGGAAGTTAGGGAGAATACTTGGGGGAAAGAAAAAAATATGTAAGATTCAAAGCCACAAGGAAATTAGTGAAAGCATCAAGCAAACCCCTGGTATACACTGAACCACATCCCAAACTCCTCCTTTTGTGGAGTAACTGGGGATTGAACCCAGGGGTACTTTAACACTGACCCACATCCCTAGTACATTTTATTTTTTATTTTGAGAGGGGTTATCACTAACTTGCTCAGGATGTCTGTGAACTTGCAATCTTCTTGCCTCAGCTCCTGAGTTGGTGGAATTAGAGGTTGTGCCACTGTTTCCACTACAATCCACCATTTTAAAAACTTCCCACCCCAAAATTTTATTCAGCAAAAGAACAAGGTACCCATGTGACTTTTTCTTTTTCTCATCTTTTTTCTTCCTTTGGTACCAGGAGTAGAACCCAAGGACACTAAAACACTGAGCCACAGTTCTAGCATTTTTTTAAAATTCAGTAAATACAAGTTATAGGAAATCAATAATTTAATCATACAACATGTTGGTCAATTAGGCCTTTTTTTTACTTCAGTTTCTGATTTCTGCACCTTATTGCTTTGAGGTAAGATGAAACATTGGACTTTTTTATTGAAAAATTAATAGAGACACAATTCCCTTCATTATTGAAACCTAGGCATGGAATGAAATTCACCAGTTGCATTTTTCTAGTCTTATTTGTTTCTCAGAAATGCCCTTGGAGGCCCTAGGGTTGTAGGTCTCTTTGAGCTGACACCAAGCAGATGTGAGAGCTGCAGTGATTCTAATTCTCAAGGCTGCTCTTCCTGGTCCTTTGGTCATCTTCTGTAACTGATGTCTCTGTTTGCTTCTGCTTCTGCTCACACTTGTGCGCTATGGTGACTCTCATCTGGGCTCTGAGGCTGTAGGGTCTACATCTTTGGACTCAATCAACCTTGGAGTGAACATGGTTGAAAATAAGTTTATCTGTGCTGAATGTGTAGAGTCTTTTTTCTTGTCATTATTCTCTAAACAGCACAGTATAAACTGCTATATAATGTTCCCATTGTATTAAATGTTATAATGAACCTTGAGATGGTTTAAAGCACATGGGAGGATGTGCATAGGTTACATGCAAACACTGCATTATTTATACCTGGACCTTAAACATGTGCAGAGTTTGGTATAAAAAAAGGTGTGTTCTTGAATCAATTCACTGTGGATACTAAATGAAGGCTGTACTTGGCCTTTGGCTAGGGAGTATAATTTTCACATATGTTTTTACTCTCTAGGTCACTTGAACCCTACATATTTTCAAACATCAACAATCATTGGTTTTGTGGTGGGCACCAGGGATTGAACTCAGGGGCACTGGACCACTGAGCCAGATCCCCAGCACAATTGTGAATATATTCTAGGGAAAGGAACTCCCTGATGAGCTTAGTGCCTTGCCATTGCTGAGGCTGTTTTGAACCTGTGATCTTCTTAGCTCAACCTCCTCAGCTACTGCAATTACAGGCATGTGACACTGTGACCGGCAACCATGGTTCTTAGTATCAAAAAATGACCCAGGTATATTTAAGCAGAGAGAATGTACAGTAAGCATGTTGTAAAGCCCACAAGATTGTTGGCAAAGTTAAGACAATGCTGTGGAAGTGGGCAGGGACCAATTAAAGCTGGCTAGTGTTGTGATGGGCAAAGGTGTGACATCTGCAGTGGAGGGGAGAAATAAATCATATTCACACACTAATGCTTTTTTCAATGCTTTATTCACTCAAATCACTCAATACAACTTCATTGTATAGGTTCTTAATGAAGAAAATGATAATCCTTAATGTTGGGCACTGCAATACATATAATCAATTCAAAACTAAAAATTCTAAGTTAACTCTGAGCACAGCAAATACTTAATCATGCCAGACTCATTACAGGCATTACCTCTGCATGCCCAGCTCAAGGGCCAGGTTTAAAGTCTCAAGTCTAAGGGTCCTGCAGATGCTCACTTAACTCAGATCACAGTGATCAGGTCAGGAACCGATGGAGGCTTCTACTGGTCTGGATGTGATAGCTGGATGAAGAGACAGTCTTAAGAGGAAATCACCATTCTCACCAGGGTCCAGATGTGGCTGTAGAGTTTGAGAGCAGTGAGGACAATGCAGAGGATAAGGCAGATAATGACAAGAGTTCGATATTAGTGCAGGAACTCATCAGGCTCTCCAGCATGTGGCCATGAGTGGAGGTGGCTGAATGTTTGTTCACTTGCTCCATGATTTCTACTAAATGTTGGGGCTCTGCTCACCTTTCCAGTCCTTATCAGCTATTACCGTGTTTCTTAGTGACCTCTTACATTCTCAGGTCACAACCTCTGGTTTGACAATTTCTGCCCTGACCTCTCAGCTCTGACTCCCATCAGGGTGAAGGCAAATGACCATGATTTCACTCTGAGTTTCCACTGGGTTGTGAACAGAAACTTGTCTTTATCAGGCTGTGCCTGATTCATACTAGAGGGCTCTGGAGGCTGTGCCTGGTGGACCTGCAGGTTCATTTTCAACTGGAAATACTCAGGCTTAGGCCATTTTTATGTTAAGGCCATCCTTACAGCTAGCCTGGACCACAGCTTGGAACCCCCACAGACATCCTGATTAAGACCTGCTGCCAGGTGACCTAGCACATTGGGGACACAGGTCACACCTTAGGCATTAACCCCAAACTACATCAGGAAGCAGAAAAATACAATTGACTTTTTTATTCCTATCAACTGATGGTGGACTCTGCCTTACTTGGAGTCTCCCATGTTGAGTGGGGAATTCCTTGACACAGGAAGGGCTTTCATTCAAAGGCCAACTAAACTCCACCTCAGCTACAAACAAAAACTAACACATATTACCTATCTATATATGTGTGTATGCACCATCTCTAACTTATTCTATTACCCCTGAAGAGTCCTGCTGGCCTCCCTCACCAGAGTTCTTGAGAGTTAAGAGAAGGGGAACGTGATGGAGATGTAGAGACTGCTCTGTAGCTCTGGGTTTGGGTGTTACCTGTCGGGCTGTGACAGCCCACCCATTGCTTTATTTGGTGAATCATATTCTATGGAAAAGCCTTTGTGTATCCCCCATAGAAAAATAAAAACACACACTCACTCTCTTCTTCCAGTGTGGAAGCAGAACTCTTAAGATTTCAGAACTGGCCTGCCCTTGCATTTCAAATTTTTTTCTGTGCTGTATGGTTTCTTGGTGTATCTCACAGCCAGCTTTCTGCTTGAAGGGAACACAAGCATATCTTCCAGTACAGGCCTCAGGTGAGACTACAGGCTCTTGAAGGTATTGGATCAAATGGGAAGTCAGCCCTTTTTATATTTGATTTTGAGACAAGGTCTCACTAAGTTGTTTAGGAGCTTGCTAAGTTGCTGAGGATAGCTTTCAATTTGCAATGCTCCTGCCTCAGGTTCCTGAGAGATCACATGCATACAGAAGTGTGCCTGGCTTACATAACAGGGATATTTAAACTTTCACATAACAAATAGGAAATTTAAAAACAAAATGGTTAGTGTTAAGCAAGGCCACAGTAAGAGGTTAAGGAATACACGAAACCAGGAGAAGGAAACCCAGGCAATCAAAGCAAATGTTACAAGGAAAAAGCTGGAATCCAGAGTACTGGTATCAGAGCAGAGGGAGGTTATGTTCAGCTTAAAATGATCTTTGGTAAGTATATAAATTTTCTAAATCCCAGAGGAAGCCCAAAGAGAAAAACAAAAATGATGGCTTGTTTAAAAATGACAAAGAAGGAAATCCAATCTTATCCCAGAAGAAAACATGACCCACAGAAACAGACTAGAAAGGAAGGGAGGAAAACATAGAAAAAGATCTAAATAGAAATCAGAAAAAGTAACTAAATATGAATAAGACCAGTTAGAAATTATTCTGTATCTTTCAATCAAAAACCTTGAATTTAAAGGGATTAAACTCCCCAATTATAAGACATAAAGTGACTGAATGCATTTTCTTTTTTTTAATGGACTCAGTTACCTGCTGTGTACAACAAAGTCATTTCACCTCAGGACACACACAGAGTGATAGTGAAAGGATGAAAAAATATTCCACACAAAGAAAACCAACCTAGAGCAGAAATGGCTAGACTCCTGATAGATAAAATAGACTACAGATTAAAACACAATAAAAAAAACCCCAAGGTGATGGCACCATGATAAAGTGGTCAATTCAGCATTGTGAGACAGCGATTGTACACATACATGTACCCGACACCCGAAAACCCACATGTTCAAAACAGATATTACTGAAATGTAAAAGAAGAAAGTCAACTATGACACAATAAGAACAGTAGGGGCTTCAACTCCCCTTTTCAACACTGGACAGATCACCTCTGCACACAGTAGACATTTACAGACCATCCCACCCAACCACTGCAGAGCAAACATCCTTCTCAACAGCACATGACACATTCTCCATTTATTCTCAAAATGAATCCCCATAAATTTAATGAGAATGGAATCCATAGCAGGGGGAACACCTGGACAGTTACAAATCATGGGAGTTCTTCAGCGTGTTTCCCAACAACCAATGGGTCATTGAAGAAATCAAAACATTGTCATGTATGTAAGAAATAAGAAAAATAAATAAAAATTTAAAAAAGAAAGTGTAAAATGACTGCAGACCAATGAAAAAGACCACACAAGATATTCAAACCTGGGGATACAGCAAGAGCAATTCTAACTGGGAAGTCCTCAGCAAGAAATACCTTTATTAGGAAAATAGATCTTAAATAAATGGCCCAATATTGCATCTCAAGGGACTGGAAAAAATAAGGATAAGTCATGCCCCAGTTTGTAAAATTGGGAGAAGGAATAAAATCATAAAACTTCTTGAGTAGCTGAGATGCCAGGCATGTGCCACTGCAACCAGCTTTTCATAGTTGTTTGTTATTGTTTTGGGGACCAGGCAGTGAACTCAAGGTGCCACATCAGTGAGCCCCATCCCCAGGTAGGATTTTGAAACAGGGTCTCACAAACTTGTTTACAACCTCACTAAATTGCTGAGGCTGGCTTTGAACTCACCAGCCTCCTGCCTCACCTCCTGAACTGCTAGAACTACAGCTGAGCACCACCAAGCCAGCTTTTGCAGTTGTTTTTTGAAGAGAATCTTTCAGGACATCAATTTGACCCACCTGTCCAGACCAATTAAAGAACGCATTCCATTATTTTTATGTCGGTTCTGGATCCTTCTTTTTGAATATTTCTAACAGATAGACAGCTCTATTCCAAATAAAACTTCCCAATGTAGTCACATAATTTTGGAATTTATTTATTTGTTTACTTATTTCTGTGATGCCTTGGATGGAACCCAGGCCCTTCAACATGCTAGCAAGTGATCCACAACTGAGAAATGTCTCCAGCTCCCTGAGTTAGCTTTGATGAAGTTCACTCAGTTCTCTAAAATAGCAAGGTTTCTGGGTTTCTAAATTTTGGAGGTAAAATTGGCCAGTGTTCCAGAAGGGGCTGTATTGTCTTTGGATACAGGTGTACAAAGGACTCTGAATCACTCAGTAGCCAAGGAGTGAAACCCAGTCCCCACTTCCTGATCCGGCCACCCTTACAAACCAGGCATCTGAGAAAGCAAAGTGCCCTCACAAACCTTGAAGTGTTCAAGGGGCCTGGAGGCACCAGAATATCTTCAAGACCCTTTTTAGTCATGATAACTCTTTAAAGAACACATGATGACAGATCTCATTATGCAGATTTTCCTTGACTTTATTTGATCCTACAATCCAACAAATTGAATGTCATTCAGAACCTTCCACCTGCCCCACACGTGCAAGCTAGACTTAGAGCCCGAGAAAAGAAAGTGCCATAAAGAGGGATCAAGGCACAAAGATCACTCTGTGGGTGACAGAGAGGCCGGCTGTGCTTGGTCCAGACTCTGCTACCAGTTCCAAGAGTGAGCTGTGCTCTGTTGACACATCAAAGTGGGTTCCAGTTCACTATGTGTGGGGGATTATTCAAGCCATAATTAAAACACGTCCAGAGGCAGCTTTAGAACACCTCAAATGAAGACTGAGTGGACCTCGTTCTCATCCTTGGATGGGAAACTAAGGCTAAGGCCGCTCCACAACCCTATCAGTGCAGTCCTCAGTGGAAGGAAGCATTAGGGCAAGATCTGTCAGTTATGTGCAACTCCCGCCCCACCAGAGCTTGTAATTGATTCAGTTTCATTTTGAAATATTTTCAAGTGTTATCTACATATATGATTCTACTATTTTGCTGAAAGGTAATTTGGATACCTTCAAGGGGCACCACTAGTTTAAATGAGGATAGACTACCTAGGTGGATGACAGGCAAGGTTTGATGAGGCCCAGAGGCTCTGATCAAAGAGCAGCATGGACACTTCCTGCAGGCACTGGGAGTGAGGCAATTAGGCCTGTCTTGTGCACAGATGCCCTTGCCCAGCAGATCCAGAGACTGGTACCTGAGTTTTCTGGGTCTACATGGAGACCCATGAGGAAGGGCCAGCATTTAATGTCTGGGTAGCACTGAGGTCCACTGAGAAGCGGTTTCCTTGCAATGGCTCATGTTCAATGCCTACGTAGAATGTTCCAATCCATCTGTGTGAATCTGCATGTGTTAAGCCACAGAGTAGCCACATATCATGACCAGATTTCAGTTTGATACCTTGACTTCTTGGGGCTGAACCTCATTGTTCACCAAGTACTCCATGCCTTCTTTCTCCACAGCACCTGGAGAATCCCAAGGTTTCATTAGGAAGCCAGGTAAATCCAGTGCAGAAGACATCAGAAGACTAACCTTGAGATTCTGTTCATTTCTGACTATTTATGGACCAGCCATGAAACACAATAGCTTCTTTTTGTGCCCATCAAGCCTAAATCCCATTCTAGAAATCCAGGTCCCTATGTATGTCTCTATAAAGACACATGTCCTGAAGGGCCTATCCTCGGGGGGCTTCCCTCCAATGGAGCCCCTTGCTGTACTTTCCTTTCCCCATCCACACTTCAGGCAATGTCTGAAATGGTGGGCTCTGTGTTCCCCATAAGGTGACCTTACCTCCTGCTTATACCTCCAATTGCCTAGAAGTATGTTTTTGAAACCCAACCAACTAGGCAGGTGTTGGACAGGAGCAGTGAGTGAGGCCCTGGTTATACATGAACTTGTAGCCACAACGGCGACACGGGACAGTACAGAACACAAGGATATTTGGCTGCCGAAAGTCCCTCACTATTGCTGTCAGCTCAGCACAGAGTTGGGAGCATCTCCCTGGGTGGATGGTACCCCAGACATCATAGCTCTCCACAGGGGTAGGGTACAGCTCTACGCTCAACTGGCTCAGCCTGGCAGTGTGAAGCAGCAGGTTCCTCAGGGTTGACATAGAGAGGCAGTTCCCATGGAAGCTCAAGATCACAAGCTGGGAGCAGCGGCTCAGGGCAGGCAGGAGAGTCTGGAGGTGGGAGTCAGTGATCCCACAATCTTCCAGGTCCAGGCTGTTCAGGGTGGTTGCAGTGCTCTCCAGCAGGATTTGGAGGGGCTCCAGACTGAAATCGGTCAGTTTTGTGCCCCTCAGTTCCAGGTGTCTGAGCTGTCTGGTGTTTGGATATCGGGAAAGATAATTCCAGTCAGAATCTGACAGTGGGCAGTTGGTTATTGAGAGGGTCTTCAGGGGGGTCTTCAGGTGCCTAAGGAAAAACCAGAAAGTTAGTACTGAGGAGCAATGTCAAGGAGGGAGAAGACAAAATGGCCCAAACCCAAAGTCACCCTGGTGATCTGACAATGGTCCACACTTAGAATGCTGCCTTTTGCAGAATCTGGTCATTCACATCACCCCATGTCAGGGTGAGCCTTTCACCACATCTCCTGTGAAAAGATGAGTCCACATCTCTGTGTCCCCTCCTCACTGCCAAGCAGAAAGTCACAGGTCTGGCCACAGGAGGTCATGGGGAGTCATGTATGAAGGAAAACTTTGGGCAGGATGTAACAAAATCCCCTGGGGTTAACCCTCTGAGAGGCTCACACCCTATATCCTCAGCAAGATTTCCACCCCTGCTCCTGACCCTTACACCCAGGATCACTACCTGGAGTTCAGAACAGCCTTTCCCAGGTGGGTATAGAGGCAGGTCCTCTGCTCCCAGCTGGGGATCACAGAGCTTTTCTGTTGACAGGTGTAAGTGTGGGGGCTTCCCTCCTTCCAAGCCCTCTTCTCTACCCACTTTCCACCACCTTATTTGGACAGGCCTCTCATGGAGGAAACATCAATCGCATCCCTAGCTCCTGTCCCTCCCAACTGGATTCCCAGCATGGTGGCACTTCCCACACTATGGACCCTCCTTTAGGAGTCTGCTCCAATGCACATTATGCATTCGATCCTATTCAGGATCGAATAGGAACAGAAGGATAGGTTATTGAACTTCCAGTGTCTTATTAACCATGAGAGTTTCAGTGGCTGGTAGGTGCAAATTTCCTGTAACTGGTCTGCAGAGGGTGCTCTCCCCCATCTTACTCACCTCAGCACCTGTTCCAGGTGGCCCTTGAGGAGGAAGATAGCATTGGCACAGAACTTCCGCAGGCAGTCCATCCTGAGGAACTGTGAGGTGAGCTGAGTGAGCAGCTGCTCCTGCTCCTCTTGGGAGGTGTAGGCAGGCACATAGACCTGGGAGACAAGCAGCTTCCTCAGGTTCCTCATCTGGCCCAAGAAAGGAGCAAAAGCAGCCAAGCTGGAGGCCGCCCAGGTGCAGTGCACTTCCACCTTCTGGATAGAGTCCAGCTGCAGCAGTCTCAGGACCTTCCTGGTGTGGCTGGTGGGTTTCCCAAAGATCTTCAGCCTATTGCAACACAGGTGCAGCCTGTCCCTTCTCTGTGTGACCCACAGGAACAAGTGGGTCAGGAATTCATCCAGGGGTCTTTTTCTGAGGCTCAAGTCTATGAAAACCTTGAAAGGTTGCTTAGCTGCCATTGCTGGACCAAGTTTCAATGTTCGATTCTTCTTAATGTCTTCTGGTGAGCAGGTGTCAACCACGGCTCCAGACCACATCCTCCAGAAGTTCTGGGGAACATTCCGCAAATCCAGCACCTGCAGTTTCCACCTCCTGCGGGGACGACAGCAGAGTCTCAGCCCTGAGGCCCCTTCCTTCACCTCTCAGCTGCTGCCCCCTGCTCCACCTCTTCCTTCTGTCTCACTTTTCTCCATCCACTTCCCTCCCCACTTGTACAGACTGAGGCAGGGACAGGTACAGCCTCCTCCTTCATGGGTCACCACAGCTGCCACAAGCACCTCCACATCTGGAAGCCTTTCCCAGATGGGGCTCAGCATGGCCAAGGCCTCTCCACCACTCCTTGCTGGCAGCACAGGAAGCCTGTGGTGCACAATTCAGCACCAACTCTCCCTGCCTATACCCATTCCTTCCCTGGCCCCGAGGGTGCTCCCTTCCAGGCCACCTGGGTCCCCCTCACCTGGGGTGATCCTGCTGGGCAAGCAGCATGTCCAGCCCTTCCAGGGCCACTTGGATCATCTCAAGCTGTGGCTTCCTCATCAGGGCCCCCAGGGGCAGGCGGGTGAAGGGCCAGGCCTGCACCATTTTCTTCAGGACCTCAGTGTGTCCCCTGCTGAAGGCCTCCACAAAGAGTGGTGGGAAGAGCTCTATGGGCAGGTCCTCCAGATCCAGGGCAGCCCTGGACTTGTCGCTCAGCAGGCTGCGCCCTGCCAGCTCCATCAGCGTGGGTGGGGACTGGACGCTCATCCTGGGGAGTCTGAAAGAAGAAAGATCCTGGAATATGGTCCAGAGAAAAGGCCACTATCCCATCCATTGCCAGCCTCTGGGAAGGGGATACTGGGAAGTCTATAAACACACCTCACTCTTATGGGTGAAAGCTTTGGATTATTAGGTTGTCCTTTTAAAAGGGAAATTGGAGTGTCATGTGACCTAAACAGTAGGCTCCTAGATTCAACAACTATATGGCTAAAAATGGACTTGCCCTTATATGGGTGACATTCGTTTTAATTTTTTTAAAAAATGAACATTTATAAAGCTTGTGGCCATGTTATAAAACACTTGGAAATTACTACAGAGTCTCATGGATATCTGTTACACATGTGAGATTCTGCCATCTTAGGGGGGATGTTGAAGAGAACAAACAGATCAGAGCAGAATCTATGAACTATTCCATGAGATCATTTGAAGCTTTTGGTTTAATTTGTTTAAACAAATTATAAATTACAAAACAACATAGGCCATACATTATAGTCTTTTAGGGGCCAATATTGGCGACTGAATTTAGGACACTCAACCACTGAGCCACTTCCCTAAGCCTATTTTGTATTTGAGATGGAGACAGGGTCTTACTGATTTGTGTAGCATTTCGTGTTCTGAGGCTGGCTTTGAATTCTAGTCCTCCAGCCTTCTCAACCTCTTGTGTTGGTGGGATTATTGGTGTGTGCCACCAACCCAGCAAAAGAGTATAATTTATAGGCACACAATATAAATATTTCCATCATCAGAAAATAAAATTGCAATCAATTAGAATGAAATAGAAATCCAATCTCCTTGGTGAAAAAAAGTAGCTGGGGCTTGAACTGGGCTTGATCCTCAGCAGAACATAAAAATTAATAAATGGTGACCTGGGGATATACCTCTGTAATTAGAGTGCTTGCCTCGAATATACAAGGCCCTGGGTTCAATCACCATACCATCAAATAAATAGGTAAATAAATAAATTATATTGTCCATATAATCCTTAAAAATCAAAAAAATAAACAAATGAATAAAAGTTGGGCGAGGGAGCCTACACTTATAATTCCATAGGCTCTGGAGACTGACACAGGAGGATCAAGGGATCAAAGCCAGCCTCAGCAAGAGTAGGTGCTAAGCAACTCAGTGAGACTCTGTCTCTAAATAAAATACAAAACAGGGCTGGGGATGTGGCTCAGTGGTAAAGTGCTCCTGAGTTCAATACCGGGTACCAAAAACATTAAAAAAAAAAAGGAAATTTGAAAGTGACATAAACCAAAATGAAAATCCTAATATTTAGCATAAAGGCAAAACCACACTGAGAAGCAAAATTGAAGTCCTAAGTTGCTTCATGAGAAAAGACAGGAACAAAATTGTTCCTGAATCCACACAGGTGAGGAGGGAAGGTGCTGGTCCTTAGGCCAGTGATGGACTTACGGGATCTGGCCAGGTGTGCAGGTGCTCTGAGCTTCAGTAGATCAGGATGTGTCTCCTTAGGCTGCAAGACACTTGTGCTTCTCTTCTGGCTCTGCAGAAGCGTTTAGGACCTCTCTGGCCACGCCCCCACCTCCATCTGATTGATCAGCATCCAATCAGAAAGCAGTATGTGATCACCTTCCAAAATCTCCACCCACTTAATAATGGGTGGCGGTTAGACAATTGCATTTCTGTTTTTTCGGTCTCTTTGTTTTAGTCAGCTTTATGGTGCTGTAACTTAAAGACCCAAGGACAACAACTACAGTGGAGGAAATGTTTATTTGGGTGGCTTGGTTTCAGAGGCCTCAATCCAGAGACAGCACCTCCAAGTTGAGACTGAACATCATGGCAGAAGCATGTGGCAGAGGGAAGAGGCTCACATTACCAGAAAGCAGAGAGAGAGATGGCCACTTGCAGATACAAACTCTACACCCATATTCACACCCCAAAGATCAGCTTCCTCCGGCCACAGCCCAACTGCCCCCATTATCTCCCAGTTAATCCCACCAGAGATTAATTCACTGGCTAGGTTATGGCTATAAACCAATCATTTGTCCTCCAAAACATTGTCACATGTGAGCTGTTAAGAGACACAGCGTCTAAACCGTGATGGTCTTTTGGGGGTATCTTCTTGGAAAGTGTCCCTGCTCACATCACATAATCATATGTAAGATGGATAATTACAATTGGCTAAGTTTATATTTGGTTTCTGTTTCACATAATAACTTACCACAAATGAAACACATTTAATTTCATGTGTGTGTGCAGCTATATAGGATTAAGGCTACATCCAACACTGTCTCTGGTTTTTATGCTCTACAATATTTGAAATCTACACTCTGATTTAATTTTAAGTTTCTCTGGAATTTATCTGTGTGTCACCAGCTGAAAGGGTGACTTCATGCCACAGCCCTGGCTTCTCTTATTACCCCTGACTTGGTGCACAAGGCAGGTCAATATTACAGTCAACCTATATCACTACAGACAGTGTCTCTCCAAAGAAAAGTGTAGTCAGTCATAATAGGTCAGAAATGCAGGACACTTAAGGAAAGATGAGTCAGTGCCCCATCCAGGAGACAAAGGGTGACAGGGTGTCAAAGGCAGCTTTGAATCAATTATCACTGGTTCCACAGATTCAGTACCAAGGGTGGCCTCAAGTTCAAGGACAATAGGTGGTGACTGGCCAGGTGTCCTCTTAGAAATTATGGGTTTATTTTATGCACAGCTGAGGTTGGGGCTGACTGGTTTGTGATAGTTCCTGCCATCAGGCAGGGCTGCCCAGGGACCTTCACTTTGCAGCACCCTGCTTCCCCTTCATCAGGATTTGACAAGGTTACTTCCTGTTGATTTGAGCACCATTTATGTTTCCCCCTTGGAATGAAGATTTTTTTTCCTCTGGATGCATCACCTAATGGTTAGGGTTTGATTCTATCTCAGTGCCAGGATGGACTTTTCCTGGTTGGTCCAGTCCCACATTGGAGGGAATTAATAGATGACTAGGAATCAATGTTGATACTCATTAAGCCACATTTGAACAACAATGTGGGTTTGGAGAGAGTGGCTCTCAGTGTCCCTCCACCAGGAAATCTTTGTTAAATTCAATTTTGCCTATTCATTAGGCCTTGGGTGTCTCATCTCCAAGCTTTGGCCTTTACTATTCTATGAAGAGTTAGACTTTTGCAGAAATTTGATGAGTATAGATGTTCATTTTTTAAAAAAAATATTTAGTTCCTGAATTCATTTGTCTTTCTTTCTTTCTTTCTTTCTTTCTTTCTTTCTTTCTTTCTTTCTTTCTTTCTTTCTTTCTTTTTGGCACTGGGGATTGAACTCAGGAGAGCTTTATCACTGAGCTACACCCTCACCTTTTTTTCATTTTTATTAATTAATTACTTAGTTAATTAAATTATTCATTTATTCAGTTTGGGTACCAATGTTTGAATGCAGGGGAACTATACCACTGATCTATATTCTCAGCCCATTTTTTTTATTTATTTTGAGACATGCTCTCACTAAATTTCTGAGACAGGCCTTGAATTTGAGATCCTCTGACTTAGCCTGCTAAGTAGATGGTGTTATGGGGAGTCCCTCCAGAAAGCACTCTAAGTCTTAATTTCAAATCAAAAGAGATCTATAATTAGCTTACTAGGGACTGTCACCCACTACAGAGTCTCAAGCTCTGTGAGAGAACCGCAACTTTCTGATCCATCCAAAGGCAATATAATCACAAAATCCACAACTCAGTGACTTGCTTAACTTCATGTAAGCTAGCCAATCATAGAAATTGAAACATTAATAAGTGGGGCCTGTGGGCTCTAGGCAGGATCAGAATTTTCCCATCAGCAAGCCAGCACATTAGCTTTGAAGTTCATTTGAGCACATACCTGGGTTCAAGCAGGTGCTAGACAGTCACATCCTGAATTTGGGTGGGGGTCATCAGGATGAGAATCTACTTCAAAGTCATGTAGACCCACAATAGCATTCAAACCCAGGATATAGCTCTTCATGACAACCAGTGCATCCTGAGTAGGGTACAATTTGTGGGGAACAAATACAGAAATGCGATTTTTAAAAAATAAGAATACAGCTGCCATTTCAGTTTCTCAAAAACAGCTCTTATAACAGTTTTTCAGAGGAGGCAGCAAAATGGAGTCTCAGGCCTGCCTATGAGAGTTTTTGCTTTATAATTGTCTTATCTCACATTTCAAAATTTTATATCCATCATCTGTATTTATTTACTATTACATTACCTATAGGTGACACACTTATTGATTGTATTTATCACTTGACACTACAGCTGATGGGATTACAATTGTTGACCACCACACCCTTTTTTTTAAATACAATTTTGAAAAGGTAGAGCATTTGCCTAGCATGATTGATTCCCTGGGTTTGATTCCTAGCATCAATAAATAAGGAAATGAATATATATATATATATATATATATATATATATATATATATATATATATATATATATATGAATGAGATACCTGTGTTCAAGTAAATGTGATAGAGGTTTTTTCCTTCTTAACCAATTAATCTGATTGTAGTTATGTTATGTTCAGGAGAAAAATCCAAATGGTAACTCTTGATGATAAACATTTAGAATAATCATAGTTAAAAATCTATTAGGATATTATTATAACCAGCTATTAACAAGGTGATTTGATTGGCATGCATTTTAATATAGTGTCCAGAATTATGTTTGAAAACATAAGATTTTTTGAGTTTTTGCCATTTTAAAGCAAATATTAATAAAATATACAATTAAATATAATTTGAAAAAGTTATGTTATATTTGACAGGACTTCCCATCAAATCAAATTAGGCTAATAGACTTAATGTCTCTCTTCTAGAAATCCCTTAAGCAACTATGTAGTTCTCTGGAACATCCCAATGTTAGCTCAAGGTCAAATGACAATGTAGACTTTGATCACAGAGAAGTTAGTCAATAATCTCAAAAGGTTTAAAGTGCTTAATGAAACCTAGAGTCCTAGATCATTATAAAAGATAAGTCATTTAACCAGAGTGATGAAAGATATTTAAAGCTAATACAGAAAGTTATGTCTTATGAAATGATACTTCAACTTTTTTTTAAGAGAGAATTTTGTAATATTTATTTTTTAGTATTCAGTAGACACAACATCTTTATTTTATTTTTATGTGGTGCTGAGGATCAAACCCTGCACATGCCAGGCGAGGGTGCTACTACTTGAGCCTCATTCCCAACCCATACTTCAACTTTTAACAGAGATGACTCAGTTTTCATTTTCCCAAGTAATCAGAGAACTTGATAAAACCAATTTGAACCCTAAAAACTTATTCTCCTCTCCTCCAGTACTGAACATTGAACCATGGGCACTCTACCACTAAGCTACCTGCCCAGTTCTCTTTGTTTTATTTTGAAACAGGCTTGCCAATTGGCCAAGTCTGGCCTGAATCTTGCCATCCTCCTGTCTCAGGCTCCTGAGAATCTGGAGTTACAGGCATGGCCCACCTCACCTCGTTTTAATGAACTTCTTGAAGTCCAGCTGTTTGAGAGATGTTCAACTGGAACATTCCACATGGAAGCCATTAGTACTTTTAATTGTCTTTGGAATCATTTGCACACTAATTTCAAAATGTGCTTGAGAATGAACCATAATAGATTCCTCTGCAGTGCAGAAGAAAGTCTCTCCTGGAGTTTCTTTGGAATTTGCAGGTCCCATTCTGTGTTTTATTAATCTCTTGAGAGCCAATGATAAAAATCCTATGATCTTGTTTGAAAATTTAGGGGTTTCAAAGCATTTGTGTGTGTGTGTGTGTGTGTGTGTGTGTGTGTGTGTGTGTGTGTGTAATGTTGTGGTTTTTGCAGAGTCCTCCTGAAAGTTTATTATTAAATGACCAAGCTCAAGGACCTTCTCCTGCATGGTCCCCTGCCCTCCACTTTTGTGAGGTTTTCCTACAAATAACTTCATTTTGATTCTGCAGTCCTTCACAGTAGCATCATCAGCTGGGATACTGTGGCCATGAAATATCCTGAGCCTTTACATGGTCAGTGTTGGCTGACATGGTCATTTGTCTGAATCTGATGGCAATCACTTGGTATGCATATGGCTGCTGGACTGTGTATGTGTGTGTGTGTGTGTGTGTGTGTGTGTGTGTGTGTGTGTGCATTACCTGGGATTATATACCTGGGACACTTTTCTACTGAGCTACAACCCCAACACTTTTTATATTTTTATTTGAGACAGGGTCTGACTATGTTGGTCAGGCTGGCTTGGAAGCTCTGATCCTCCTGCCTAAGCCTCCCAAGTTACTGGGATTCTAAGTGTGCACATCGGTCCTAGCCATAGTTCATTTAAAACCCTCAAGAGATTATATTGCACCAGGGATCAAGTACCATAAGTAAAAGGAGAATAATAGCCTCAGACTGCAAAATTCCTCTGGATGAATGTTATACTTATACTGAGACCCTCAAATATCTCTCAGACCACAAATTGCCATTCCAATTAAGCCTTTATTGCTGGCCAGCAGCATACACTCTACTCTCCAAAAGTGAGATGGTCAGAGTGGTGAACCCCCTACAATTTTGCCTCATATTTAAGCCAAAAAACCAAAAAAGGGAGATTTGGGGGTCTAGCCAATGTAAGCAAGTACATTGAATATGTAAAGAAGAGTAGTGTCAACTACATCAATTTTATTGATTTTTTATATTAACCAGGTTTTAGAATCTGTAATGTGGAAGAATACTCTAAAATAACAGTTGCTATATCACCAGAGATGTACAAACCTTCATTTGTCCAGTTAGTTGCTCTAGAGAATAAAACTTAACAGAAAAAATGTAATTAATATTTTAAGAAGTGTTTGTCATTTTAATATTTAATCAATTCTTGGTTTATATCAGCACATTAATATTTGCTCTTAGGGAATAGCCTTGAATACTGTTAACTATTTGTGTTACATATATCAACAACTTAGTTATAAAAAACATTATAATATTTTTCCTTTATTTATAGATGTTTACATTACTTACTTATACTCTATTGTTTACTTAGATGTATTATAATTATGTTTTACCACACAAAGGCTTTCTTACCTGGAAACATGTTTTTTACTAAATATATTTTTATATTTATAACCTTTTAATAATTTTTAATCCATGGATCCCTCTTTTAGTTTATACCTTAAAATAACCCTTATCAATTTCTGAATTTAGATAAATTAATCCATTTTAATTAGAGAAAATATATTTATAGTACTCTAATTGAAATGCAGCTGAAACCTCTTGACTATTTGTATATAGAATTATACCTTCTGGGACTTTTAAATTTTAGTAACCTTGTTTTGGTGATAAGGTAAAATAATTTTAAATTTTTTAAATTTACCAATATATGAAAACAAGAACAGTGCTTAAATATTTTTATCTTCTGCTATTTAAGGAGTTTGATTACTTGATATTACCTTTAACAGTTAACATTTAAACTTTGTAAACCAATCAGATGTCTCTAACACACACATCCATGATTAATTTTATATAGGTCAGATCTAATTTACATTTAAAAAAAAAACAGGTATAAGACAAGTGCATTGAATAGTATTTGTAATTTTTCCCATTGAAGAAAAATCCTAGAGACAATGGATATTAGACACTTTATAGATATTAACATTTTATTAACTGACCAAATAGAAACAAAACTGTGCATTAGTAACATTAAAGACATTTTAACTTTTATTTATTCACCCAATTTCAATAGAACCTTTTTAAATTCTATGAAGGAAAGGTATTTGGATCCTTTTTTTAAAATTTAATTTATGAGCTCATATATCAATTTTTAGTACTAAATATATGTAGACACACAGTACCCCGGTGCCCCTACACAAAACAGACAAACAAAAGGCTTGTAGGTTATTTATTAAAAACCTATTAGACTGAGAATTAACCCTTGTAAATTGGCCTTAGAACAAAGCAGAATGCAATCAGAAAAACATATTAACCTAGGCATGTCAGATCAAAATTATGAATTTAACAAATATAGATTTTCAAAAACATTCCTGGCCTTCTTCCTGAATTGGTCATGCTCATCAAAGGTGAAAAGATTTAAGGGAACATAGACAAATGACAGGGCCTTATTCCTCCTTGAAGAAACTTCCCAAAGATGAACTCCATTGGTCTCCTCAGGAGAGTCACCCAGATTTTGGGGTCCCATTGTATGTTAAATATGAGAGTCCAGTCTCCATAATCCACTGAGGTGGGAACTGGGAGTTATTTGGCCAGTTGGAGAGTAGAAGATATGTATCCAAAGCAATTATTTATGATATGGTTTGGATATAAGTTGTCCTCCAAAAGCATGTGTTAATGCAAGAGGTGAAATGATCAGATCATGAGAGCTATAACCCAATCAGTGGATTAATCCATCAAATGGATATATTTCTGTATGTGTGTGTGTGTGTGTGTGTATTCTGATAATTAGCATGTTTTCAATCCTAGATTAACATTGATAAAATGCAGTTTCAGAAGCTCTCTCTGGCTGCTGAGGTCCTCTGACAATGACTGGTTTTAGCTGGGTTTCCATAACCCAGGTAAGTGCCATCCCAACCAGAACACAATTCAACTTTCCTCCTCAGGGGTTTTCCTGAATCTTCTCCAAAGCTTTTGTTTGTCCAAGGCTTTTTCCAAATCCAGAGTCCTGTCCTTTCTGTCCTACAGCCTTTCAGTCTGATACCTTGTCAGGACTCTTGAGATAATCTTATGACCCAAGCCATTGGAGTCAAAGAAGGTGTGAGTGAATGACCAGAATGTTTGGCTGGGAGGTTCCCACAGAAGGCACATAGGAGACCACTCATCACCTGGAACTAGGGGAGAGCAGGGAGCTGGGGCTGGAAAGGTGGCCCCAGGCAAGGCTTGCTAAGTGGAAATTGGCAGGCTTGGGCAGGGTTGGAACATGGTCTGAGGTCTGTTTCCACTTCCACAAGGTTATTGAGAGGACAATGCTCCCTAGAGGGACTGTTTGACTCAGAGGAATCATTGCCACCAAGGTGAAAAAGAATGGCTTGCACTTGAGTGACCATAAGCAGCATGGCGGACCATGGAGGTGGCCTTAGGCAACTTGACCCGAGGTTGCTCTTTTGCACCACAAAGAGGAGTAAAGCTTCTCCTGGGCAGGGAAGAAACCTGCAGTATCAAGTGTAGTAAGACTGGCCTTGGAGGGAGTTGGGAAGTTGAGGCCCTTGGTTCCCAGAGGCCACATGCAGCCAGGCTCTGCCTGCACCAGGGGTGACAGGAGCTCTAGTCCAGCAGGAAAGCTAGATTTATCAACAACCAGGGTCCAGTTTTCTAGTTTCATCTCCCCATTGCCCTCCAAGATGCCTCTACCCAGGTGCACTACCAGCACCTACACAACATCGAATAACAGAAACAAACAGAAAATCACTTTTGGGGGTGGGGGAGATTGGTTTTGAATTAATTTTCATGCCTGTTCTCTCTACAGTCAGCCAATCACAGAAAAATGTAATCTGAAGCAAGAGCCACCTAGAAATCAGTGTCAAATGAGCCAGTAGGGAGCAGGCTTGTCCCAGTGTGTCCCCTTTCCTATCAAGTAACTTTCTACTGCTGGGTTCTAGAGCCAGATGTCATTGTGCCCAGTAGAGGGAATGGGCAGCTTGTGGGTGGACTCTGCCTTAGGTCAGGGTTGTCCATTTGCACTTAGCTGGGTTTGTTTTCTTTCTCTTCTCCTCCTCTTCCTTATTCTCCTTCTACCCCTCTTTCTCCTCTCCATTCTTCATCTTCTTCTTTTTTAGTACTGATGTTTGAACTCAGGGTACTTAACCACTGAGCCGCATCCCCAGCTCTTTTCAATTTTTATTGATGCAGGATCTCACTAAGCTGCTTATGGCCTTGTTAACTTGCTGAGGCTGACATTGAACTTATGATCCTCCTGCCTCAGCCTCCTAAACCACTGGGGTAGCAATCATGGCCCAGCACATCTGGTTCCCATCCCTCTTTTATGCTGAGACAGGATCTCACTTTGTTCTCCATACTAGTCTCAAACTCATGATCATCCTGCTGCAGCCTCTTGAATAGCTGGATTAGACAGGTTCC
Organism: Urocitellus parryii; assembly: GCF_045843805.1. Taxonomy (NCBI): domain Eukaryota; kingdom Metazoa; phylum Chordata; class Mammalia; order Rodentia; family Sciuridae; genus Urocitellus; species Urocitellus parryii. The sequence goes on along the minus strand of NC_135541.1, from coordinate 83,399,832 downwards.
AACCTGCTCCGTTTAAATGTAAGCAATGCTAAAAGCCACATAGAGTATTTGAGAACATTGCAAGTAAGAGATGAAAAATGCTAACTCTAAGATGAAGCTTGATTGTCATGTGTATGTTGTACACATGACAGCATGCCACTTTGGAGTGGAGTCCCAGGAAAGAAATAGATCCACTCCTTGGCTTTAGGTAACTAGGGAAGACTGTCTGAGTGTAGACCCTCTAAAGATTCTGTTTTGAGCTCATTTGCCCTATATCACTAAAGCAAATGTTGTCAAATACTTTGTTCTCCTCCCTGATGCTAATGTAATAATGAGGACACAGGTTTCAGAAAAAGGAAAGGGAATGTTTACTATTTTGGTAGCAAAAAAAGAGGGTCTTCTGTCCCAAAGGCTGTCATTCTGCCTATCAGAGGAACAGGTTGTTTTTTTTTTTTTTTTACTTGATTTAAAAAACAGAAAATGGGGGGATCCAACATGGCGGCCGGCGAGGAAGCAGCGATTCCAACGTCTCCACTTTAAAGGGATAAGAAAGACCCACCTGGACAGCTGCAGCCTACATATGGAGGAACTCCTAGCATAATTCCCTTTAGAGGAGAGCAGCCGTGATCTGGTAGGTTTATTGGAAGTGACAGTTTGTCCCAGAGAAGTGGATCTTGGGCGGCCACTCAGGCACAGAGGTCTAGTCCGCAGACATTAGCCAATCCGGCAAGGGGCTCCCCTGGGAGGCCTAGCTCTCGCTTTGCGAGCAGCCACCCCACCTGTCCGGTTCCTAACCACGCGGCCACAGCTAACCGGCTCCACAGGTGGCACCGCGGCAGGTGCAGAAGTCAAGTCTCGGAGCCAGCAATCGCTTTTGCAAGCAGCGGTCACCCTGAGCGGCTGGGGCCGCCCCGCCCGAACCCGCAGTTGGCCTCCGCCATCCGGGCTCCCCCGGAAGGCATAGCGCTCGCTCTGGGAGCAGCCGCTTCTCCCTCCGGGTCCCTAACCACGCGGCCACAGCTAACCGGCTCCACAGGTGGCACCGCGGCGGGTGCAGAAGTCAAGTCCCGGAGCCAGCAACCGCTTTTGCAAGCGGCGGTCACCCTGAGCGGCTTGGGCCGCCCCGCCCGAACCCGCAGTCGGCCTCCGCCATCCGGGCTCCCCGGGAGGCATAGCGCTCGCTCTGAGAGCAGCCACTTCTACCGCCCGGTCCCTAACCACGCGGCCTCAGCTACCCGGCTCCACAGGGGGCACAGCGGCGGGTGCAGAAGTCAAGTCCCGGAGAAAGCAACCGCTTTTGCAAGCGGTGGTCACCCTGAGTGGCTTGGGCCGCCCTGCCCGATCCCGTAGTCGGCTGCCGCCAATTTCCAGCGAAATCGAGGGGCTCCAGACAGATTTCCATCGTGCAAAGTTCGACTGCGGGAGCTCCTTTTCTCCGCACGGAGGGGCGCATAGCCTGATAGGCAATCGCCCTGAGGCTGGAGTCTGTGGCGCGCACTGGGGAGCGGCAAGGTGCCGGAGTGGGGGGAGCAAAGATACCTGCGGCCCACTGGAAAGACAGGCCAGGGGGTAAATTTCAAAAACACAACAATTGCACCAAGCAGAAAGAAACGCGAGCAGTATAAAAAGACAAGGAAAGAAAGGACTACAAGCAATGCAGGTCAACTCAACATTGGAAGAGGTAATAGCTGCAACTGATGGAATGTCAGATAAAGAGTTCATGATATACATGCTTCAGATTATCTGGAGTCTCAAGGAAGACATGAGACAGCAAAATCAGACAATGAAAGATCACATTGACAAACAAATCCAGGAAGTAAAAGATCAATTTCACAGGGAGATAGAGGTAATAAAAAACAAACAAATAGAAATCCTAGAAATGCAGGAAACAATAAACCAACTTAAAAACTCAATTGAGAATACTACCAGCAGAGTAGATCACTTAGAAGAGAGAACATCAGACAATGAAGACAAAGTATTTCAACTGGAAAAGAACATAGACAACTCAGCAAGTCTGCTAAGAAACCATGAGCAGAACATCCAAGAAATATGGGACAATATCAAAAGACCAAATTTAAGAGTCATTGGGATACAAGAAGGCACAGAGCTCCAAACCAAAGGAATAAACAGTCTATTCAGTGAAATAATACGAGAAAACTTCCCAGACATGAAGAATGAGACAGAATCCCAAATCCTAGAAGCCTACAGGACGCCGAATATGCAAAATCATAAGAGATCCACACCTAGACACATTATAATGAAGATGTCCAACATACAGAATAAGGAGAGAATTTTAAAAGCTGCAAGAGAAAGAAAGCAGATTACATTTAGGTGTAAACCAATCAGGATAACAGCTGATCTCTCGACACAGACTCTGAAAGCTAGAAGATCCTGGAATAACATACTTCAAACACTGAAAGAAAATGGGTTCCAACCAAGAATCGTGTATCCGGTGAAATTAAGCTTCAGGATGGAAGATGAAATTAAAACCTTCCACGATAAACAAAAGTTAAAAGAATTTGCAGCTAGAAAACCATCACTTCAAAAAATCCTTGGCAAAACACTACAGGAAGAGGAAATGGAAAATAACATTGAAAACCAACAATGGGAGGTAGGACAGTAAAGGGGTGAAAGTAGTCAAAGAGGATAACAAATCAGGTTTAGTAACATCAATAAATAAATATGGCTAGAAGAACAAACCATATCTCAATAATAACCCTAAATGTTAATGGCTTAAACTCACCAATCAAGAGACACAGGCTAGCAGAATGGTTCACAAAACAAGACCCAACAATATGCTGCCTACAGGAGACGCATCTGATAGGAAAAGATATTCATAGACTGAAGGTGAAAGGTTGGGAAAAATCATACCACTCATATGGACTGCGGAAACAAGCAGGAGTGGCCATACTCATATCTAATAAAATAGATTTCAAACAAAAGTTAATCAAAAGGGATAAAGAAGGACACGTCATACTGCTCAAGGGAACCATACACCAACAAGACATAACAATCATAAATATATATGCCCCAAATAATGGCGCAGCTGTGTTCATCAAGCAAACTCTTCTCAAGTTTAAGAGTCTAATAGACCACCATACAATAATCATGGGAGACTTCAACACACCTCTTTCACCACTGGACAGATCTTCCAAACAAAAGTTAAATAAGGAAACTATAGAACTCAATAACACAATTAACAATCTAGACTTAATTGACATATATAGACTATACCACCCAACATCAAGTAGTTACACTTTTTTCTCAGCAGCACATGGAACCTTCTCAAAAATACACCATATATTATGTCACAGGGCAACTCTTAGACAATATAAAGGGGTAGAGATAACACCATGCATCTTATCTGATCACAATGGAATGAAACTGAAATTCAATGATAAAAGTAGGAAGGAAAAATCAAGCATCAATTGGAGAATGAACAATAGGTTGCTGAATGATCAATGGGTTTTAGAAGACATCAAGGAGGAAATTAAAAACTTCCTAGAGTGAAATGAAAACACAGACACAACATATCGGAACCTATGGGACACATTGAAAGCAGTTCTAAGAGGAAAATTCATTGCTTGGAGTTCATTCCTCAAAAAAAGAAAAAACCAACAAATAAATGATCTCATACTTCATCTCAAAATCCTAGAAAAAGAAGAGCAAAACAACAGCAAAAGAAGTAGAAGGCAAGAAATAATTAAAATCACAGCTGAAATTAATGAAATTGAAACAAAAGAAACAATTGAAAAAATTGACAAAACTAAAAGTTGGTTCTTTGAAAAAATAAATAAAATTGACAGACCCTTAGCCATGCTAACAAAGAGAAGAAGAGAGAGAACCCAAATTACTAGCATACGGGATGAAAAAAGGCAATATCACAACAGATTCTTCAGAAATACAGAAGATAATCAGAAATTATTTTGAATCCTTATACTCCAATAAAATAGAAGATAGTGAAGGCATAGATAAATTCCTTAAGTCTTATGATCTGCCCAGATTGAGGCAGGAGGATATAGACAACCTAAACAGACCAATAACAATAGAGGAAATAGAAGAAACCATCAAAAGATTACCAACTAAGAAAAGCCCAGGACCGGATGGGTATACAGCAGAGTTTTACAAAACCTTTAAAGAGGAACTAACACCAATACTTTTCAAGCTATTTCAGGAAATAGAAAAAGAGGGAGAACTTCCAAATTCATTCTACGAGGCCAACATCACCCTGATTCCAAAACCAGACAAAGACACCTCAAAGAAAGAAAACTACAGACCAATATCTCTAATGAACCTTGATGCAAAAATCCTCAATAAAATTCTGGCGAATGGGATTCAAATACATATCAAAAAAATTATACACCATGATCAAGTAGGAGGCATCCCTGGGATGCAAGGTTGGTTCAATATACGGAAATCAATAAATGTTATTCACCACATCAATAGACTTAAAAATAAGAACCATATGATCATCTCAATAGATGCAGAAAAAGCATTCGACAAAGTACAGCATCCCTTTATGTTCAAAACTCTAGAAAAATTAGGGATAACTGGATCATACCTCAACATTGTAAAAGCAATCTATGATAAGCCACAGGCCAGCATCATTCTGAATGGAGAAAAATTGAAGGCATTCCCTCTAAGATCTGGTACAAGACAGGGATGCCCTCTCTCACCACTTCTGTTCAACATAGTCCTGGAAACACTGGTCAGAGCAATTAGGCAGACAAAAAAAATTAAAGGCATAAACATAGGAAAAGAAGAACTTAAATTATCACTATTTGCAGATGATATGATTCTATACCTAGCAGACCCAAAAGGGTCTACAAAGATGCTATTAGAGCTAATAAATGAATTCAGCAAAGTGGCAGGATATAAGATCAACACGCATAAATCAAAGGCATTCCTGTATATCAGCGACAAATCCTCTGAAACAGAAATGAGGACAACTACTCCATTCACAATATCCCCCCCAAAAATAAAATACTTGGGAATCAACCTAACAAAAGAGGTGAAAGACTTATACAATGAAAATTACAGAACCCTAAAGAAAGATATAGAAGAAGACCTTAGAAGATGGAAAAATATACCCTGCTCATGGATAGGCAGAACTAACATCATCAAAATGGCGATATTACCAAAAGTCCTATATAAGTTCAATGCAATGCCAATCAAAATCCCAACAGCATATCTTGTAGACATTGATAAAAGAATCATGAAATTCATATGGAATAATAAAAGACCCAGAATAGCAAAAACAATACTAAGCAGGAAGTGTGAATCAGGCGGTATAGCGATACCAGACTTCAAACTATACTACAGAGCAATAGTAACAAAAACAGCATGGTACTGGTACCAAAACAGGAGGGTAACCAATGGTACAGAATAGAGGACACAGTAACCAATCCACAAAACTACAACTATCTTATTTTTGATAAAGGGGCTAAAAGCATGCAATGGAGGAAGGATAGCATCTTCAACAAATGGTGCTGGGAAAACTGGAAATCCATTTGCACCAAAATGAATCTGAATCCATATCTCTCGCCGTGCACAAAAGTTAACTCAAAATGGATCAAGGAGCTTGATATTAAATCAGAGACATGGCATCTGATAGAAGAAAAAGTTGGTTATGATCTACACGCTGTGGGATCGGGCTCCAAATTCCTCAATAGGACACCCATAGCGCTAGAGTTAACAAATAGAATCAACAAATGGGACTTACTCAAACTAAAAAGTTTTTTCTCAGCAAAAGAAACAATAAGAGAGATAAACAGGGAGCCTACATCCTGGGAACAAATCTTTACTCCACACACTTCAGATAGAGCCCTAATAACCAGAATATACAAAGAACTCAAAAAATTAGACAATAAGATAACAAATAACCCAATCAATAAATGGGCCAAGGACCTGAACAGACACTTCTCAGAGGAGGACATACAATCAATCAACAAGTACATGAAAAAATGCTCACCATCGCTAGCAGTCATAGAAATGCAAATCAAAACTACCCTAAGATACCATCTCACTCCAGTAAGACTGGCAGCCATTAGGAAGTCAAACAGCAATAAGTGCTGGAGAGGATGGGGGGAAAAGGGCACTCTTGTTCATTGCTGGTGGGACTGCAAATTGGTGCAGCCAATCTGGAAAGCAGTATGGAGATTTCTCGGAAAGCTGGGAATGGAACCACCATTTGTCCCAGCTATTCCCATTCTCGGTCTATTCCCTAAAGCCCTAACAAGAGCATGCTACAGGGACACTGCTACATCGATGTTAATAGCAGCTCAATTCACGATAGCAAGACTGTGGAACCAGCCTAGATGCCCTTCAATAGATGAATGGATAAAAAAATGTGGCATTTATATACTATGGAGTATTATTCTGCATTAAAAAATGACAAAATCATAGAATTTGGAGGGAAATGGATGGCATTAGAGCAGATTATGCTAAGTGAAGCTAGTCAATATTTAAAAAACAAATACCAAATGACTCCTTTGATATAAGGGGAGGAAACAAGGACAGGGTAGGGACGAAGAGCTTGAGAAGAAGATTTACATTGAACAGGGATGAGAGGTGGGAGGGAAAGGGAGTGAGAAGGGAAATTGCATGGAAATGGAAGGCGATCCTCAGGGTTATACAAAATGTCATATAAGAGGAAAGGAGGGGTAAGACAAGTTAATACAAATGGAAGAAATGATTTACAGTAGAAGGGGTAGAGAGAGAAAAGGGGAGGGGAGGGGAGGGGAGGGGAGGGGGATAGTAGAGAATAGGACAGACAGCAGAATACATCAGACACTAGAAAGGCAATATGTCAATCAAGGGAAGGGTAACTGATGTGATACAGCAATCTGTATACGGGGTAAAAGCGGGAGTTCATAATCCACTTGAATCAAACCGTGTTATATGATGTATTAAGAACTATGTAATGTTATGAACGACCAATAAAAAATAAATAAATAAAAAACAGAAAATAAATGACAGCAGAATGCATTACAATTCTTATTACATGTACACAGCACAATTTTTTATATCTCTGGTTGTATATAAAATATGTTGACACCAATTCTTGTCTTCATATGTGTAGTGTATTTGTATAATGATGTCCATCACATTCCAGCATTCTTGCTAACCCCCTGCCCCCTTCTTTTCTCTCCCACTCCTTTGCCCTATTTAGAATTAATCTAATCCTTCCATGGTCCCCCTCCTTCCCCTACTATTAGTCAGCCTCCTTAAAGCTGAGAAAATATTTGGCATTTGTTTTTTTTTTTTGGGTGGGGGATTCTGTAACTTAGCATTATCTTCTCCAATGTCATCCATTTACCTGTAAATGCCATGATTTTATTCTCTTTTAATGCTGAGTAAAATTCCATTGTGTATATATGCCACATTTTTTTCATTCATCCACTGAAGGGCATCTATGTTCCCTCCACAGTTTACCTATTGTGAATTGTGCTGCTATAAACATTGATGTGGCTGTGTCCCTGTAGGATGCTGTTTTTAAGTCCTTTAGGTATAGTCTGAGGAGAGTAATAGCTTTGTCAAATGGAAATTTCATTCCCAGATTTCCAAGGAATCTTCATACTGCTTTCTGTATTGGTTGCACCAATTTGCAGTCTCACCAGAAATATATGAGTGTGCCATTATCCCCACATCTCTGGCCAACACTTATTGTTGTTTGTCTTCCTAATAGCTGCCATTCTAACTGGAGTGAGATGATATTTTAGAGTAGCTTTGATTTGCATTTCTCTGATTGCTAGAGATGATGAATATCTTTTCATATATTTGTGGATTGATTCTATATCCTCTTCTGAGAAGTGTCTGTTCATGTCCTTGGCCCATTTGTTGACTGCATTATGTGGTTTTTATGGTGCTTAGCTTTTTGAGTCCTTTATATACCCTGGAGATTAGTGTTGAAGAGGTTGCTTTTATAGAGGTGATTCTGAAATAATTAGATTAGAGAGAAGAAACCAGGAAGGGGAATATCAGGGACAAGAATATCAGGGAGGAGGAAGTTAGGGAGAAGACTTGAGGGAAAGAAAAAAAATATGTAAGATTCAAAGCCACGAGAGATTTAGTGAAAGCATCAAGCAAACCCCTGTTACACACTGTACCACATCCCAAACTCCCCCCTTTTGTGGAGGAACTGGGGATTGAACTCAGGGGTACTTTAACACTGAGCCACATCCCTAGTACATTTTTTTTTATTTTGAGAGGGGTTATTACTAACTTGCTCAGGATGTCTGTGAACTTGCAATCTTCTTGCCTCATATCCTGAGTTGGTGGAATTAGAGGTTGTGCCACTGTGTCCATTACAATCCACATTTTTTTAAAACTCCTCACCCCAAAATTTTATTCAGCAAAAAAACAAGGTACACGAGTCTGTTTTTCTATTTCTCTTTTTTTTTTCTTTTTCCTTTGTACCAGGAGTAGAATCCAAGGACACTAAACCACTGAGCGACAGTTCTAGCATTTTTTTAAATTCAATAAATACAAGTTATAGGAAATGAATAGTTTAATTATACAACATGTTGGGCAATTAGGCCTTTCCTATTAGTTCCATTACCTGATTACTGAAGCTTATTGATTTTGAGCTAAGATGAAACATTGAACTGTTTCATTGAAAAATTAATAGAGACACAGTTCCCTGCATTACTGAAGTCAAGGCACTGAGTGAAATTTACCAGTTGCATTTTGCTAATTTTATTTGTCTCTCAGAAATGCCCTTAGTGACCCCACTGGTGTAGGTCTCTTTGTGCTGACACTAAGCAGATGTCAGAGCTGCAGTGTTTCTAATTCTCAAGGCTGCTCTTCCTGGTTCTTTGGTCATCTTCTGTAACTGATGTCTCTGTTTGCTTCTGCCTCTGCTCACACTTCTGTACTACTGCATCTTGTCTGGGCTCTGAGGCTGTAGAGTCTGCCTCCTTGGACTCAATCAACCTTGGATTGAACATGGTTGAAAATAAGTACATCTTGGCTGAATGTGTAGAGACTTTTTTCTTGTCATTATTCTCTAAACAGCACAGTGTAAACTGCTATGTAATGTTCCCATTGTATGCTGTGGTATAAGGAACCCCTAAATGGTTTAAAACACACAGGAGGATGTGCATAGGTTATATGCAAACACTGCATCATTTATAGCTGACCTTGAACATGTGCAGAATTTGGTATACAAAGGGAGGGTCCTGGAATCAATTCACTGTGGATACTGAGTGATGGCTGTACTTGGCCTTTGGCTAGGGAGTATAATTTTCACATATGTGTTTACTCTCTAGATCATTTGAACCCTACATATTTTCACACATTAACAATCATTGGTTTTGTAGTGGGTACCAGGGATTGAACTCAGGAGCACTTAACCATGGTGGAACATCCCCATGACTATTGTGGATATATTTTAGAGACAAGGTCTCCCTCATGAGCTTAGTGCCTTTCCATTGCTGAGGCTGGAATTGAACCTGTGATCCTCCTGTCCCAGCCTCCTGAGCCACTGGGATCACAGGAATGTGACACTGTGACTGGCAACCATCATTCTTTGTATCAAAAACTAACCCAGGTACATTTAAAGAGAGAGAACAACTGTAAGCATGTTGTAAAGCCCACATGATTACTGGGAAAGTTGGAATAATGCTGTGGAAGTGGGCAGGGACCAAGGGAACCTGGCTAGTGTTGGGATGGGCAAAGGTATGACATTTGCAGTGGAGGGGAGAAATAAATCCTTTTAACACACTAATGTTTTTTAATGCTTTATTCACTCAAATCACTCAATACAATTTCACTGTATAGGTTGTTAACCAAGAAAATGATAATCCTTAATGCTGGGCACTGCAATACAAATAATCAATTGAAAACTAAAAATTCTATGTTAACTCTGAGCCCAGCAAACACTTAATCATGCCAGACTCATTACAGATATTTCCTCTGCATGCTTGGCTCAAGAGCCAGGTTTAGAGTATCAAGTCTAAGGGTTGAAGTCCATCAGATGTTCATTCACTCAGACCACAGTGATCAGGTCAGGAACTGATGGAGGCTTCTCCTGGGCTGGATGTGCCTGCTTGTTGAGGACCCAGTTATAAGAGGAAGGCACCATTTTTTCCAGGGTCGAGATGTGGCTGTAGAGTTTGAGAGTGGTGGGGATGATACAGAGGATCAGGCAGATGATGAGAAGTGGTGGGATTTCAGAGCAAGACCTCATCAGGCTCTCCAGCATCTGGCCATGAGTGCAGCTGTCTAAATGTCTGTTTTCTTGCTCCATCATTTCTACTAAATGTTGGGGCTCTGCTCACCCTTTCAGTCCCTATCAGCTCTTACCATGTTTCTTAGTGACATCTTACATTCTAGGGTCACAACATCTGGTTTGAAAATTTATACCCAAAACTCTCACCTCTGACTCCCATTAGGGTTAAAAACAAAACTGTGAGTGTTAAGCATGGCCAAAGTAAGAGGTTAAGGAATTCATGAAACCAGGAGAAGGAAAGCAAGGCAACCAAAGTGCAAATTACAAGGAAAAGGACAGAATCCAGAGTACTGGTAGCAGAGCAGAGGGAGGTTCTTTTCAGCTTAAAACACTCTTTGGTAATTATAAAAATTTTCTAAATCCCAGAGGAATCCCAAAGGAAAAAACAAAATGGCAGCATGTTCACAAAGACAAAGAAGGAAATCCAAACTTATCCCAGTAGAAAACACCAACCCACAGAAACAGACTAGAGAGGAAGGGAGGAAAACAGAGAAAAAGAACTAAAGAGAAATCAGAAAAAGAAACTAAAAACAAATAAGACCAGTCAGAAATAATTCTGTATCTTTCAATAAAAAACCTTGAATTTAAATGGATTAAACTCCCCAATTATAAGATGTAAAGTGACTGAATGGATTTTCTTTAATGGACTCAGTTCCTGCTGTCTACAAGAAAGTCACTTCACCTCAGGACACACACAGAGTGACAGTGAAAGGATGGAAAAGACATTCCACAAGAAGGAAACCAACCTAGAGCAGGAATGGCTAGACTCCAATCAGATAAAATAGACTACAGATTAAAACACAATAAAAAGAGACAAGGGGATCACACCATGATAAAGGGTCTATTCAACAAAACGAGACAGCAATTGTACACATACATGTACCTGACACCCAAGCACCCACATGTGAAAACAGATATTACTGGAATGTAAAAGAAGAAGTCGACTACAACACAGTAAAAACAGTGGGGGTTTCAACTCCCCTTTTCAGCACTGGACAGATCATCTCTGCACACAGTAGACATTTACAGACCATCCCAACCAACTGCTGCAGAGCAAACATCCTTCTCAATAGCACACGACACATTCTCCATTTATTCTCAAAATAAATCTCCATAAATTTAATAAGAATTGAATCCATAGCAGACCAATGGTGTTTCCTCTTTGGAAAGTTCCTTCAGAGAGGAATAAGGCCCTGACATCTATCTATGTTCCCTTAATTCTTTTCACCTTTGATGAGCAGGCCCAAGTCAGGAAGAAGGCCAGGAAGGTTTTTGAAAGTCTATATTTGTTAAATTTATAATTTTGATCTGATATGCCTAGATTAATATGTTTTTCTAATTACATTCTGCTTTGTGCTAAGGCCAATTGACAAGGATTAATTCTCAGTCTAATAGTTTTTTGTTTTTAAACAAATAACCTACAAGGCTTTTGTTTGTATGTTTTGGGTAGGGGGACGGGGTATTGTCTGTCTACATGTATTGCCATGTCTACATATATTTGGTACTAAAAATTGACATATAAGCTCATAAATTAAAATTTAAAAAATGGATCCAAATACCTTTGCTTCATATGACTTAAAAGGTTCAATTGAAATTGGGTGAATGAATAAAAGTCAAAATGTCTTTAAAGTTACTAGTGCACAGTTTTGTTTCTAGGTGGTCAAACAGTTGTTAATAAAATGTTAATGTCTAAAAAGTGTCTAATATCCATTGTCTCTAGGATTTTTCTTCAATGGGAAAATATTACAAACACTATTCAATGCACTTGTCTTATACCTTTTTTAAAATAAAATGTAAATTAGATCTGACATATATGAAATTAATCATGGATATGTTTGTTAGATACATCTGATTGGTTTACACATTTTAAATGTAAAGTGTTAAATATAATGTCAAGTAACCTTAACTCCTTAAATTCCATAAGGTAAAATATTTAAGCACTGTTGGTTTTTTCTTATATTGATAAATTTTAAAAATTTAAAATTACTTTTTTATCACAAAAACAAAGTTATTAAAAGTTAAAAGTCCCAGTAGGTATAATTCCATATAAAAACTTCAAGAGGTTTTAACTGCGTTTCAAGTAGAGCACTGTAAATATATTTTGTCTTATTAAAATGGATTAAGTTTTCTAAATTCAGAAATTGATAAGGGTTATTTTAAGGTATAAACAAAAAGAGGGATCCATGTGTTAAAAAATATTAAAAGGTTCTAAATATAAAAGTATGCTTAGTAAAAACATGTTTCCAGGTAAGAAAGTCTTTACGTGGTAAAATATAATCATAATATATCTAAGTAAACAATAGGGTCTATGTAAGTAATATAAACATCTTAAATAAAGGATAAATATTAAAATGTTTCTTTATAACTAAGTTGTTGATATATGTAACACAAATAGTTAAAAGTATTCAAGGTTATTCCCTAAGAGAAAATATTAATGTGCTGATATAAACCAAAGTTTGATTCACATATTAAAATAACAAACACTTCTTAAAATATTAAATACATTGTGTCTGTTAAGGTTTATGCTCTAGAGCAACTAATTGGACAAATGAAGGTTTGTACATCTCTGGTGAAACAGCAACTGTTATTTTAGAGTATTATTCCACATTACAGAGTCTAAAACTTGGTTAATATAAAAATATAAATAGAATTGTACTACACTACACTTCTTTACATATCCAATTTGCTTGGTTACATTGACTACACCCCCAAATCTCCCTTTTGTGGTTTTTTGGCTTCAATATGAGGCATAACTGAAGGAGTTATCTTTGCTTTTAGAGAGGAGAGTGTCTGCTTCTGGCCAGCAATAAAGGGTTAATTGGAATGGCAATGTGTGGTCTGAGAGTAATTTGAGGTCTCGGTATTGGTATAACGTTCATACAGAGGAATTTTGCAGTCTGAGGCTATTATTCTCTTTTAATTATGGCACTTGCTCACCAGTGCAGTGTAAACTCTTGAGGGTTTTAAATGCTTTATGGCCAGGTACTGAGGTGCACACTTAGAATGCTAGTAACTTGGGAGGCTGAGGCAAGAGGATCAGATATTCCAAGCAAGTCTGGAATACAGAGTCAGACCCTGTCTCAAATTAAAATATAAAAAGTGTTGGGGGTGTAGCTCAATAGTAAACTGCCCCAGGCACATAATCCCCAGTACTACAAACACATATGCAAACACACACACACACACACACACACACACACAGAAAAATACACACAAAAACACACAGTCCAGCAGCCTTTTGCATGGCAAGTGATTGCCATCAGATTCAGACAACTCAAGGTAGCCAATACTGACCATGTAATGGCTTAGAATATTCCGTGGTCACAGTGTCCCAGCTGATGATGCTACTGTGAAAGAATGCAGAATCAAAATGAAATTTATGTACCAAATCCTCACAAAAGTGGAGGGCAGAGGACCATGCAGGAGAAGGTCCTTGAGCTTGAGAGTTTGATAATAGACTTTCAGGAGGACTCTGCCAAAACCACAACTTTACACCAAAAAAATTGCTTCTAATCTCCGAACTTTCCAAAGAATATCATAGGATTTTTATCATTGGCTCTCAAGAGATTAATAAAACACAGAATGGGACCTGCAACTTCCAAGAAACTCCACTAGAGACTTTCTTCTGCACTGCAGTGGATTCTATTATGGTTCATTCTCAAGCACATTTTGAAACTGGTGGGCAAATGATTCCAAAGACAATTAAAAAGAGTAATGGCTTCCACGTGGAATGTTCCAGTTGAACATTTCTCAAACAGATGCTCTTTTAAGCCAGGTGAGGTGGGCCATGCCTGTAATTCTAGATTCTCAGGAGCCTGAGGCAGGAGGATGGCAAGATTCAGGCCAGACTTGGCCAATTGGCAAGCCTGTTTCAAAATAAAACAAAGAGAACTGGGCAGGTAACTTAGTGGTAGAGTGCCCCTGGTTCAATGCTTAGTACAGGAGGAGGGGAGAGTAAGTTTTTAGGCTTCAAGTTGGTTTTATCCAGTTCTCTGATTACATGAGAAAAGGAAAACTGAATCATCTCTGTTAAAAGTTGAAGTATTATTTCATAGGACATAATTTTCTGTATTCACTTTAAATATCTTTCATCACTCTTGTGAAATGACTTATCTTTTATAATGATATGGGACCCCAGTTTTCATTAAGTGCTTTAAACCTTTTGAGATTATTGACTAACTTCTCTATTATGAAAGTCTACATACTCATTTGACCTTGAGCTAACATTGGGATGTTCTAGAGAATTTCATATTTGCTCAAGGGATTTCAAGAAAAGAGACATTAAGGCAATTAGCCTAATTTGATATGATGGGAAGTCATGTCAAATATGACATAACATTTTCAAGTTATATTTATTGAGATACTTTATTAAATGTGGCATTTATACACAATGGAGTATTACTCTGCATTAAAAAATGACAAAATCATATAATTTGGAGGGAAATGGATGGCATTAGAGCAGATTATGCTAAGTGAAGCTAGTCAATCTTTAAAAAACAAATACCAAATGACTCCTTTGATATAAGGGGAGGAAACAAGGACAGGGTAGGGATGAAGAGCTTGAGATGAAGATTTACATTAACAGGGTTGAGAGGTGGGAGGGAAAGGAAGTGAGAAGGGAAATCACATGGTAATGGAAGGCGATCCTCAGGGTTATACAAAATGACATATAAGAGGAAAGGAGGGGTAAGACAAGATAATATAAATGGAAGAAATGATTTACAGTAGAAGGGGTAGAGAGAGAAAAGGGGAGGGGAGGGGAGGGGAGGGGAGGGGGGATAGTAGAGAATAGGACAGACAGCAGAATACATCAGACACTAGAAAGGCAATTTGTCAATCAATGGAAGTGTAACTGATGTGATACAGCAATCTGTATACGGGGTAAAATTGGGAGTTCATAACCCACTTGAATCAAACTGTGAAATATGATGTACTAAGAACTATGTAATGTTTTGAATGACCAACAATAAAAAAAAATTAAAAAAAGGAATTTAAATCTTGATTGTTTTAATTTTTTCCCCAAATAACACCCTTTGTCCCAAACACTTACTGAATAATCATAGTTGTTTACTACTTATTTGTAATGCGAACTTTATCTTAGAAATGAATATGTGTGACTATATCCAGCAATGTGATCAAAGCATTGTATTTGGAGTCAGACAAACCTCAATAAAATTCTATCATTCTCTTCCTAAAAAAAAAAAAAATGGCAAAAATTCATAAAAAATCTCTTATGTTTTCAGATATTATTCCGGACATTATATAAAAATGTATTCCAATCAAATCACCTTGTTAATAACTGGTTATTATACATTGCCAACAGATTTTAAGCCATGAAGATTCAAAATGTTTATCATCAATAGTTATCATTTGGGCTGGGGATGTGACTCAAGCTGTAGCATGCTCACATGGCATTCGTGCAGCCCTGTGTTCATTCCTCAGCATCAAGTACAAATAAAGATGTTGTGTCCACCAAAAAATAAATATTAAAAAATTCTCTCTCTCTCTCTCTCTCTCTCTCTCTCTCTCTCTCTCTCTCTCTCTCCTCTCTCCCCTCTCTCTGTATTTTTTTTTAAAAAGAGTTACCATTTGGATGTTTTCCCTGAAGATAATGAAAATCAGATTAATTGATTAAGAAGAAAAAAAAAAACACTAACAAGTTTACTTGAACACAGGTATCTCACCTATCTGTCTGTCTGTCTATCTATCTATCTATCTATCTATTTATCAATCTATCTATTCATGTATTTATTTATTCATTTCTTCATTTATTGTTTCTAGGGATCAAACTCAGTGCCTTATGCATGCTAGGCAAATGGTCTATCTTTTCAAAATTGTATTTAAAAAAAAGGGTGTGGTGGTCAACAATTGTAATCCCATCAGCTGTAGTGTCAAGTGATAAATACAATCAATAAGTGTGTCACCTATAGGTAATGTAATAGTAAATAAATACAGATGATGGATATAAAATTTTGAAATGTGAGATAAGACAATTATAAAGCAAAAACTCTCATAGGCAGGCCTGAGACTCCATTTTGCTGCCTCCTCTGAAAAACTGTTATAAGAGCTGTTTTTGAGAAACTGAAATGGCAGCTGTATTCTTATTTTTTAAAAATCGCATTTCTGTATTTGTTCCCCACAAATTGTACCCTACTCAGGATGCACTGGTTGTCATGAAGAGCTATATCCTGGGTTTGAATGCTATTGTGGGTCTACATGACTTTGAAGTAGATTCTCATCCTGATGACCCCCACCCAAATTCAGGATGTGACTGTCTAGCACCTGCTTGAACCCAGGTATGTGCTCAAATGAACTTCAAAGCTAATGTGCTGGCTTGCTGATGGGAAAATTCTGATCCTGCCTAGAGCCCACAGGCCCCACTTATTAATGTTTCAATTTCTATGATTGGCTAGCTTACATGAAGTTAAGCAAGTCACTGAGTTGTGGATTTTGTGATTATATTGCCTTTGGATGGATCAGAAAGTTGCGGTTCTCTCACAGAGCTTGAGACTCTGTAGTGGGTGACAGTCCCTAGTAAGCTAATTATAGATCTCTTTTGATTTGAAATTAAGACTTAGAGTGCTTTCTGGAGGGACTCCCCATAACACCATCTACTTAGCAGGCTAAGTCAGAGGATCTCAAATTCAAGGCCTGTCTCAGAAATTTAGTGAGAGCATGTCTCAAAATAAATAAAAAAAATGGGCTGAGAATATAGATCAGTGGTATAGTTCCCCTGCATTCAAACATTGGTACCCAAACTGAATAAATGAATAATTTAATTAACTAAGTAATTAATTAATAAAAATGAAAAAAAGGTGAGGGTGTAGCTCAGTGATAAAGCTCTCCTGAGTTCAATCCCCAGTGCCAAAAAGAAAGAAAGAAAGAAAGAAAGAAAGAAAGAAAGAAAGAAAGAAAGAAAGAAAGAAAGAAAGACAAATGAATTCAGGAACTAAATATTTTTTTTAAAAAATGAACATCTATACTCATCAAATTTCTGCAAAAGTCTAACTCTTCATAGAATAGTAAAGGCCAAAGCTTGGAGATGAGACACCCAAGGCCTAATGAATAGGCAAAATTGAATTTAACAAAGATTTCCTGGTGGAGGGACACTGAGAGCCACTCTCTCCAAACCCACATTGTTGTTCAAATGTGGCTTAATGAGTATCAACATTGATTCCTAGTCATCTATTAATTCCCTCCAATGTGGGACTGGACCAACCAGGAAAAGTCCATCCTGGCACTGAGATAGAATCAAACCCTAACCATTAGGTGATGCATCCAGAGGAAAAAAAATCTTCATTCCAAGGGGGAAACATAAATGGTGCTCAAATCAACAGGAAGTAACCTTGTCAAATCCTGATGAAGGGGAAGCAGGGTGCTGCAAAGTGAAGGTCCCTGGGCAGCCCTGCCTGATGGCAGGAACTATCACAAACCAGTCAGCCCCAACCTCAGCTGTGCATAAAATAAACCCATAATTTCTAAGAGGACACCTGGCCAGTCACCACCTATTGTCCTTGAACTTGAGGCCACCCTTGGTACTGAATCTGTGGAACCAGTGATAATTGATTCAAAGCTGCCTTTGACACCCTGTCACCCTTTGTCTCCTGGATGGGGCACTGACTCATCTTTCCTTAAGTGTCCTGCATTTCTGACCTATTATGACTGACTACACTTTTCTTTGGAGAGACACTGTCTGTAGTGATATAGGTTGACTGTAATATTGACCTGCCTTGTGCACCAAGTCAGGGGTAATAAGAGAAGCCAGGGCTGTGGCATGAAGTCACCCTTTCAGCTGGTGACACACAGATAAATTCCAGAGAAACTTAAAATTAAATCAGAGTGTAGATTTCAAATATTGTAGAGCATAAAAACCAGAGACAGTGTTGGATGTAGCCTTAATCCTATATAGCTGCACACACACATGAAATTAAATGTGTTTCATTTGTGGTAAGTTATTATGTGAAACAGAAACCAAATATAAACTTAGCCAATTGTAATTATCCATCTTACATATGATTATGTGATGTGAGCAGGGACACTTTCCAAGAAGATACCCCCAAAAGACCATCACGGTTTAGACGCTGTGTCTCTTAACAGCTCACATGTGACAATGTTTTGGAGGACAAATGATTGGTTTATAGCCATAACCTAGCCAGTGAATTAATCTCTGGTGGGATTAACTGGGAGATAATGGGGGCAGTTGGGCTGTGGCCGGAGGAAGCTGATCTTTGGGGTGTGAATATGGGTGTAGAGTTTGTATCTGCAAGTGGCCATCTCTCTCTCTGCTTTCTGGTAATGTGAGCCTCTTCCCTCTGCCACATGCTTCTGCCATGATGTTCAGTCTCAACTTGGAGGTGCTGTCTCTGGATTGAGGCCTCTGAAACCAAGCCACCCAAATAAACATTTCCTCCACTGTAGTTGTTGTCCTTGGGTCTTTAAGTTACAGCACCATAAAGCTGACTAAAACAAAGAGACCGAAAAAACAGAAATGCAATTGTCTAACCGCCACCCATTATTAAGTGGGTGGAGATTTTGGAAGGTGATCACATACTGCTTTCTGATTGGATGCTGATCAATCAGATGGAGGTGGGGGCGTGGCCAGAGAGGTCCTAAACGCTTCTGCAGAGCCAGAAGAGAAGCACAAGTGTCTTGCAGCCTAAGGAGACACATCCTGATCTACTGAAGCTCAGAGCACCTGCACACCTGGCCAGATCCCGTAAGTCCATCACTGGCCTAAGGACCAGCACCTTCCCTCCTCACCTGTGTGGATTCAGGAACAATTTTGTTCCTGTCTTTTCTCATGAAGCAACTTAGGACTTCAATTTTGCTTCTCAGTGTGGTTTTGCCTTTATGCTAAATATTAGGATTTTCATTTTGGTTTATGTCACTTTCAAATTTCCTTTTTTTTTTAATGTTTTTGGTACCCGGTATTGAACTCAGGAGCACTTTACCACTGAGCCACATCCCCAGCCCTGTTTTGTATTTTATTTAGAGACAGAGTCTCACTGAGTTGCTTAGCACCTACTCTTGCTGAGGCTGGCTTTGATCCCTTGATCCTCCTGTGTCAGTCTCCAGAGCCTATGGAATTATAAGTGTAGGCTCCCTCGCCCAACTTTTATTCATTTGTTTATTTTTTTGATTTTTAAGGATTATATGGACAATATAATTTATTTATTTACCTATTTATTTGATGGTATGGTGATTGAACCCAGGGCCTTGTATATTCGAGGCAAGCACTCTAATTACAGAGGTATATCCCCAGGTCACCATTTATTAATTTTTATGTTCTGCTGAGGATCAAGCCCAGTTCAAGCCCCAGCTACTTTTTTTCACCAAGGAGATTGGATTTCTATTTCATTCTAATTGATTGCAATTTTATTTTCTGATGATGGAAATATTTATATTGTGTGCCTATAAATTATACTCTTTTGCTGGGTTGGTGGCACACACCAATAATCCCACCAACACAAGAGGTTGAGAAGGCTGGAGGACTAGAATTCAAAGCCAGCCTCAGAACACGAAATGCTACACAAATCAGTAAGACCCTGTCTCCATCTCAAATACAAAATAGGCTTAGGGAAGTGGCTCAGTGGTTGAGTGTCCTAAATTCAGTCGCCAATATTGGCCCCTAAAAGACTATAATGTATGGCCTATGTTGTTTTGTAATTTATAATTTGTTTAAACAAATTAAACCAAAAGCTTCAAATGATCTCATGGAATAGTTCATAGATTCTGCTCTGATCTGTTTGTTCTCTTCAACATCCCCCCTAAGATGGCAGAATCTCACATGTGTAACAGATATCCATGAGACTCTGTAGTAATTTCCAAGTGTTTTATAACATGGCCACAAGCTTTATAAATGTTCATTTTTTAAAAAAATTAAAACGAATGTCACCCATATAAGGGCAAGTCCATTTTTAGCCATATAGTTGTTGAATCTAGGAGCCTACTGTTTAGGTCACATGACACTCCAATTTCCCTTTTAAAAGGACAACCTAATAATCCAAAGCTTTCACCCATAAGAGTGAGGTGTGTTTATAGACTTCCCAGTATCCCCTTCCCAGAGGCTGGCAATGGATGGGATAGTGGCCTTTTCTCTGGACCATATTCCAGGATCTTTCTTCTTTCAGACTCCCCAGGATGAGCGTCCAGTCCCCACCCACGCTGATGGAGCTGGCAGGGCGCAGCCTGCTGAGCGACAAGTCCAGGGCTGCCCTGGATCTGGAGGACCTGCCCATAGAGCTCTTCCCACCACTCTTTGTGGAGGCCTTCAGCAGGGGACACACTGAGGTCCTGAAGAAAATGGTGCAGGCCTGGCCCTTCACCCGCCTGCCCCTGGGGGCCCTGATGAGGAAGCCACAGCTTGAGATGATCCAAGTGGCCCTGGAAGGGCTGGACATGCTGCTTGCCCAGCAGGATCACCCCAGGTGAGGGGGACCCAGGTGGCCTGGAAGGGAGCACCCTCGGGGCCAGGGAAGGAATGGGTATAGGCAGGGAGAGTTGGTGCTGAATTGTGCACCACAGGCTTCCTGTGCTGCCAGCAAGGAGTGGTGGAGAGGCCTTGGCCATGCTGAGCCCCATCTGGGAAAGGCTTCCAGATGTGGAGGTGCTTGTGGCAGCTGTGGTGACCCATGAAGGAGGAGGCTGTACCTGTCCCTGCCTCAGTCTGTACAAGTGGGGAGGGAAGTGGATGGAGAAAAGTGAGACAGAAGGAAGAGGTGGAGCAGGGGGCAGCAGCTGAGAGGTGAAGGAAGGGGCCTCAGGGCTGAGACTCTGCTGTCGTCCCCGCAGGAGGTGGAAACTGCAGGTGCTGGATTTGCGGAATGTTCCCCAGAACTTCTGGAGGATGTGGTCTGGAGCCGTGGTTGACACCTGCTCACCAGAAGACATTAAGAAGAATCGAACATTGAAACTTGGTCCAGCAATGGCAGCTAAGCAACCTTTCAAGGTTTTCATAGACTTGAGCCTCAGAAAAAGACCCCTGGATGAATTCCTGACCCACTTGTTCCTGTGGGTCACACAGAGAAGGGACAGGCTGCACCTGTGTTGCAATAGGCTGAAGATCTTTGGGAAACCCACCAGCCACACCAGGAAGGTCCTGAGACTGCTGCAGCTGGACTCTATCCAGAAGGTGGAAGTGCACTGCACCTGGGCGGCCTCCAGCTTGGCTGCTTTTGCTCCTTTCTTGGGCCAGATGAGGAACCTGAGGAAGCTGCTTGTCTCCCAGGTCTATGTGCCTGCCTACACCTCCCAAGAGGAGCAGGAGCAGCTGCTCACTCAGCTCACCTCACAGTTCCTCAGGATGGACTGCCTGCGGAAGTTCTGTGCCAATGCTATCTTCCTCCTCAAGGGCCACCTGGAACAGGTGCTGAGGTGAGTAAGATGGGGGAGAGCACCCTCTGCAGACCAGTTACAGGAAATTTGCACCTACCAGCCACTGAAACTCTCATGGTTAATAAGACACTGGAAGTTCAATAACCTATCCTTCTGTTCCTATTCGATCCTGAATAGGATCGAATGCATAATGTGCATTGGAGCAGACTCCTAAAGGAGGGTCCATAGTGTGGGAAGTGCCACCATGCTGGGAATCCAGTTGGGAGGGACAGGAGCTAGGGATGCGATTGATGTTTCCTCCATGAGAGGCCTGTCCAAATAAGGTGGTGGAAAGTGGGTAGAGAAGAGGGCTTGGAAGGAGGGAAGCCCCCACACTTACACCTGTCAACAGAAAAGCTCTGTGATCCCCAGCTGGGAGCAGAGGACCTGCCTCTATACCCACCTGGGAAAGGCTGTTCTGAACTCCAGGTAGTGATCCTGGGTGTAAGGGTCAGGAGCAGGGGTGGAAATCTTGCTGAGGATATAGGGTGTGAGCCTCTCAGAGGGTTAACCCCAGGGGATTTTGTTACATCCTGCCCAAAGTTTTCCTTCATACATGACTCCCCATGACCTCCTGTGGCCAGACCTGTGACTTTCTGCTTGGCAGTGAGGAGGGGACACAGAGATGTGGACTCATCTTTTCACAGGAGATGTGGTGAAAGGCTCACCCTGACATGGGGTGATGTGAATGACCAGATTCTGCAAAAGGCAGCATTCTAAGTGTGGACCATTGTCAGATCACCAGGGTGACTTTGGGTTTGGGCCATTTTGTCTTCTCCCTCCTTGACATTGCTCCTCAGTACTAACTTTCTGGTTTTTCCTTAGGCACCTGAAGACCCCCCTGAAGACCCTCTCAATAACCAACTGCCCACTGTCAGATTCTGACTGGAATTATCTTTCCCGATATCCAAACACCAGACAGCTCAGACACCTGGAACTGAGGGGCACAAAACTGACCGATTTCAGTCTGGAGCCCCTCCAAATCCTGCTGGAGAGCACTGCAACCACCCTGAACAGCCTGGACCTGGAAGATTGTGGGATCACTGACTCCCACCTCCAGACTCTCCTGCCTGCCCTGAGCCGCTGCTCCCAGCTTGTGATCTTGAGCTTCCATGGGAACTGCCTCTCTATGTCAACCCTGAGGAACCTGCTGCTTCACACTGCCAGGCTGAGCCAGTTGAGCGTAGAGCTGTACCCTACCCCTGTGGAGAGCTATGATGTCTGGGGTACCATCCACCCAGGGAGATGCTCCCAACTCTGTGCTGAGCTGACAGCAATAGTGAGGGACTTTCGGCAGCCAAATATCCTTGTGTTCTGTACTGTCCCGTGTCGCCGTTGTGGCTACAAGTTCATGTATAACCAGGGCCTCACTCACTGCTCCTGTCCAACACCTGCCTAGTTGGTTGGGTTTCAAAAACATACTTCTAGGCAATTGGAGGTATAAGCAGGAGGTAAGGTCACCTTATGGGGAACACAGAGCCCACCATTTCAGACATTGCCTGAAGTGTGGATGGGGAAAGGAAAGTACAGCAGGGGGCTCCATTGGAGGGAAGCCCCCCGAGGATAGGCCCTTCAGGACATGTGTCTTTATAGAGACATACATAGGGACCTGGATTTCTAGAATGGGATTTAGGCTTGATGGGCACAAAAAGAAGCTATTGTGTTTCATGGCTGGTCCATAAATAGTCAGAAATGAACAGAATCTCAAGGTTAGTCTTCTGATGTCTTCTGCACTGGATTTACCTGGCTTCCTAATGAAACCTTGGGATTCTCCAGGTGCTGTGGAGAAAGAAGGCATGGAGTACTTGGTGAACAATGAGGTTCAGCCCCAAGAAGTCAAGGTATCAAACTGAAATCTGGTCATGATATGTGGCTACTCTGTGGCTTAACACATGCAGATTCACACAGATGGATTGGAACATTCTACGTAGGCATTGAACATGAGCCATTGCAAGGAAACCGCTTCTCAGTGGACCTCAGTGCTACCCAGACATTAAATGCTGGCCCTTCCTCATGGGTCTCCATGTAGACCCAGAAAACTCAGGTACCAGTCTCTGGATCTGCTGGGCAAGGGCATCTGTGCACAAGACAGGCCTAATTGCCTCACTCCCAGTGCCTGCAGGAAGTGTCCATGCTGCTCTTTGATCAGAGCCTCTGGGCCTCATCAAACCTTGCCTGTCATCCACCTAGGTAGTCTATCCTCATTTAAACTAGTGGTGCCCCTTGAAGGTATCCAAATTACCTTTCAGCAAAATAGTAGAATCATATATGTAGATAACACTTGAAAATATTTCAAAATGAAACTGAATCAATTACAAGCTCTGGTGGGGTGGGAGTTGCACATAACTGACAGATCTTGCCCTAATGCTTCCTTCCACTGAGGACTGCACTGATAGGGTTGTGGAGCGGCCTTAGCCTTAGTTTCCCATCCAAGGATGAGAACGAGGTCCACTCAGTCTTCATTTGAGGTGTTCTAAAGCTGCCTCTGGACGTGTTTTAATTATGGCTTGAATAATCCCCCACACATAGTGAACTGGAACCCACTTTGATGTGTCAACAGAGCACAGCTCACTCTTGGAACTGGTAGCAGAGTCTGGACCAAGCACAGCCGGCCTCTCTGTCACCCACAGAGTGATCTTTGTGCCTTGATCCCTCTTTATGGCACTTTCTTTTCTCGGGCTCTAAGTCTAGCTTGCACATGTGGGGCAGGTGGAAGGTTCTGAATGACATTCAATTTGTTGGATTGTAGGATCAAATAAAGTCAAGGAAAATCTGCATAATGAGATCTGTCATCATGTGTTCTTTAAAGAGTTATCATGACTAAAAAGGGTCTTGAAGATACTCTGGTGCCTCCAGACCCCTTGAACACTGGATTGGTTTGAGGGCACTTTGTTTTCTCAGATGCCTGGGGATAAAGCCCTCACCTCTCTTTGAGTTCCTCATCTTTTGACTCTAAGTTGATTTGTGCTCTGAGAGAGCACACAACTGTAGGATGTCATAACAAACAGGACCTGGGTTGTAAGGGTGGCTGGGTCAGGAAGTGGGGACTGCGTTTTTCTCCTTGGCCTCTGAAAGATGCAGAGTCATTTGTGCACCTGTATTCAAAAACTCTACAGCCCCTTCTGGAACACTGTCCAGTTTTACCTCCATAATCTAGAAACCAAGAACACATGCTATTCTAGAAAAATGAGTGAACTTCA
Organism: Urocitellus parryii; assembly: GCF_045843805.1. Lineage (NCBI taxonomy): Eukaryota > Metazoa > Chordata > Mammalia > Rodentia > Sciuridae > Urocitellus > Urocitellus parryii. The sequence goes on along the minus strand of NC_135541.1, from coordinate 83,375,049 downwards.
TCAAATCTAACTCAGGGAGCTTGGGACATTTCTCAGTGGTGGAGCACTTGCTAGCATGTGGAAAGGCCTGGGTTCCATCCAAGGCATCAGGTAAATAAGTAAACAAATAAATAAATATAAAATTGGTGTGACCACTATGGGAAGGTTTAATTGGAATAGAATTAATTGATTAATCTGTTAGAAATATTCAAAAAGAAAGAAACACAACCCACATGAAAACAATGGAAAGCATTCTTTAATTGGTCTGGACAGGTGGGTCAAATTGATGTCCTGAAAGATTCTCTTCAAAAAACAACTGAAAAAGCTGGCTTGGTGTTGCTCAGCTGTAGTTCCAGCAGCTCAGGAGGTGAAGCAGAGGAAGGTGAGTTCAAAGCCAGCCTAAGTAATTTAGTGAGGTTGTAAGCAAGTTTGTGAGACCCTGTTTCAAAATCCTACCTGAGGATGGGGCTCACTGGTGTGGCACCCTTGAGTTCACTGCCTTTGTCCCCAAAACAATAACAAGCAAGTATGAAAAGCCTGTTGCAGTGGCTCATGCCTGGGATCCCAGCTTCTCGAGGAACTTTAGGATTTTATTCTTTCTCCCAATATTACTAACTGGAGCATGACCCACCCTTATATTTTCCAGTCCCTTGAGATTCAATATTGGGCCATTTATTTGAGATCTATTTTCCTAATGAAGGTATTTGTTGTTGAGGACTTCCCAGTTAGAATTGCTTTTGCTGTATCTGCAGGCTTGAATATCTTGTGTGGCCCTGTTCATTGGTCTGCAGGCATTTTATACTTTCTTTTTTTATTTTTATTTATTTTTCTTATTTCTCACATACATGACAAAGTATTGATTTCTTCAATGACCCATTCATTTTGGGGGAACACGATGAAGAATTCCCATGCTTTGTAACTTTCCAGGTGTTCCCCCTGCTATGAATTCCATTCTTATTAAATTTATGGAGATTTATTTTGAGAATAAATGGAGAATGTGTCGTGTGCTGTTGAGAAGGATGTTTGCTCTGCAGTGGTTAGGTGGAATGGTCTGTAAACGTCTACTGTGTGCAGAGATGATCTGTCCAGTGCTGAAAAGGGGAGTTGAAGCCTCCACTGTTCTTACTGTGTTGTAGGCGACTTCTTCTTTTACATTCCAGTGATATCTCTTTTGCACATGTGGGTGCTCGGGTGTCAGATACATGTATTTGTACAATTGCTGTCTCATGTTGTTGAATTGACCCCATTTATCGTGTGATCACCTTGTCTCTTTTTATTGTGTTAATCTGTAGTCTATTTTATCTGACAGTAGTCTAGCCATTCCTGCTCTAGGTTGGTTTTCTTCATGTGGAATACCTTTTCCATCCCTTCACCGTCACTCGGTGTGTGTCCTGATGTGAAGTGATTTTCTTGTAGACAGCAGGTGACTGAGTCCATTAAAAAAAGAAAATCCACTCAGTCACTTTCCATCTTATAATTGGGGAGTTTAATCCATTTAAATTCAAGGTTTTGATTGAAAGATACAGAATTATTTCTGAATGGTCTTATTTGTTTTTAGTTTCTCTTTCTGATTTCTCTTTCAATCTTTTTCTCTATTTTCTTCCCTTACTCTCTAGTCTGTTTCTGTGGGTTGGCGTTTTCTTCTGGCATAAGTTTGGATTTCCTTCTTTGTCATTTGTGAACATGCTGTCATTTTTGTTTTTTTCGTTGGGCTTCATCTGGGATTTTGAAAAATTTTACAGTTTCCAAAGAGCATTTTAAGCTGAACAGAACAGAACCTCCCTCTGCTCTGATACAAGTACTCTGGATTCCATCTTTTTCCTTGTAACTTCTGCTTTGGTTGCCTTAGTTTTCTTCTCCTGGTTTCCTGCATTCCTTAACCTCTTACTGTGGCCATGCTTAACACTCACCATTTTGTTTTTAACTTTCCTATTAGTTATGTGAATGTTTAAATATTCCTGTTAAGTAAGCCAGGCACACTGCTGTATGCATGTAATCTCTCAGGAACCTGAGGCAGGAGCATTGCAAATTGAAAGCTATACTCTGCAACTTAGCAAGTTCCTAAACAACTTAGTGAGACCTTGTCTCAAAATCAAATATAAAAGTGGCTGACTTCCCATTAGACCCAACCCATTCAAGAGCCTTTACTCTCACCTGTGGCCTGAACTGGAAGATATGCTGTGTTCCCTTCCTGTAGAAAGCTGGCTGTGAGATACACCAAGAAACCATACAGCACAGAAAAAATTTTGAAATGCAAGGGCAGGCCATTTCTGAGATCTTAAGAGTGCTGCTTCCACACTGGAAGTAGAGAGTGAGTGTGTGTTTTTATTTTTCTATGGGGGATACACAAAGGCTTTTCCATAGAATATGATTCACCAAATAAAGCAATGGGTGGGCTGTCCCAGCCTGACAGGTACAACCCAAACCCAGAGCTACAGAGCAGTCTCTACATCTCCATCATGTTCCTCTTCTCTGAACTCTCAAGACCTCTGGCAAGGGAGGCCACCAGGACTCTTCAGGGGTAATAGAATAAGTGAGGGATGATGCATACACACATATATAAATAGGTAATATGTGTTAGTTTTTGTTTGTAGCTGAGGTGTAGTTTAGTTGGCCTCTGAATGAAAGCCCTTCCTGTGTCAAGGAATTCCCCACCCAACATGGGAGTCTCCAAGTAAGGCAGGGTCCACCATCAGTAGATAGGAATGAAAATGTCAAATGTATTTTTCTGCATCCTGATGTGGTTTGGGGTTAATGCTAAGGTGTGACCTGTGCCCCCAATGTGCTATGTCACCTGTCTGAAGGTCCTAATCAGGATTTCTGTGGGGCTCCAAGCTGTGATCCGGGATAGATGTAAGGATGGCCTTAACCTAAAAATGGCCTAAGCCAAAGTATTTCCAGTTGAAAATAAACCTGCAGGTCCACCAGGCACAGCCTCCAGAGCCCTCTAGTATGAATCAGGCACAGCCTGATAAAAACAAGTCTCTGTTCACAACCCAGTGGAAATTCAGAGCAAAGTCATGGTCATTTGCCTTCACCCTGATGGGAGTCAGAGGTGAAAGGTCAGGGCAGAAATTGTCAAACCAGAGGTCATGACCCAAGAATGTAACACATCACTAAGAAACACGATAATAGCTGATAGGGACTGAAATGGTGAGCAGAGCCCCAATATTTAGTAGAAATGATGGAGCAAGTGAACAGACATTCGGCCAGCTGCACTCATGGACACATGCTGGAGAGCCTGATGAGGTCCTGACTTGGGTACCTTGTTCTTTTGTTGAATATAATTTTGGGGTGGGGGTTTTAAAAATGTGGATTGTAGTGGACACAGTTGAACAACCTCTAATTCCACCAACTTAGGAGGTGAGGCAAGAGGATTGCAAGTTCATGGACATCTGAGCAAGTATGTGATAACCCCACTCAAAATAAAAAATAAAATGTACTAGGGATGTGGCTCAGTGTTAAAGTTCCCCCGGGTTCAAACCCCAGTTCCTCCAAAAAAGGGGGAGTTTGGGATGTGGTTCAGTGTGTAACAGGGGTTTGCTTGATGCTTTCACTAAATGACTTGTGGCTTTGAATCTTACATATATTTTTTGTTTTCCCCAAGTCTTCTCCTTAACTTCCTCCTCCCTGATCTTCTTGTCTCTGATGTTCTCCTTCCTGGTTTCTTCACTCTAATCTAATTTTCTCAGAAACACCTCTGTAAAAACAATCTGTTCATCACTAATCTCTAGGGTATATAAAGAACTCAAAGAGCTATGCACCAAAAAAATCACATAATCCAATCAACAAATGGGCCAAGGACCTGAACAGACACTTCTCAGAAAAGTATATAAAATCAACAACATACATATGAGAAGATGTTCATCATCTCTAGCAATCAGAGAAATGCAAATCAAAACTACTCTAAGATATCATCTCACTCCAGTCAAAATGGCAACTATTATGAAGACAAACAACAATAAGTGTTGGTGAGTTGTGGGGAGAAAGGCACACTTATATATTGCTGGTGGGACTGCAAATTGGTGCAGCCAATACAGAAAGCAGTATAGAGATTTTTGGAAATCTGGGAATGGAATTTCCATTTGAAAAAGCTATTACTCTCCTCAGACTATACCTAAAGGACTTAAAAACAACATCCTACAGGGACACAGCCACATCAATGTATATAGCAGCACAATTCACAATAGGTAAACTGTGGAGGGAACATAGATGCCCTTCAGTGGATGAATGAAAAAAAATGTGGCATATATACACAATGGAATTTTACTCAGCACTAAAAGAGAATAAAATCATGGCATTTACAGGTAAATGGATGGCACTGGAGAAGATAATGCTAAGTGAAATTAGAAATTCCCTCCCAAAACAAATGCCAAATATTTTCTCAGCTTTAAGGAGGCTGACTCATAGTGGGGTAGGAAGGGGGACCATGGGAGAAATAGATGAGTTCTAGATATGGCAAAGGAGTCGCAGGTAAAAGAATGAGGCAGGGGATTAGCAAGGATGGTGGAATGTGATGGATACCATTATACAATTACATGTAAGAAGACAAGAATTGGTGTCAACATACTTTATATACAACCAGAGATATAAATAATTGTGCATCAAGAAAACCCCTGTTACATTCTGCTGTCATTTATTTTTTTTAAATCAAGTTAAAAAAAAATAACAACCTGTTCCTGATATGCAGAATGATAGCCTTTGGGACAGAAGACCTACTGTTTTTTTTTTCTACCAAAATAGCAAACATTCCCTTTCATTTTTCTCAAAACTGTGTCCTCATTGTTATGTTAGCATCAGGGATACGAACAGAGCATTTGGCAACAAGTGATTTTGTGGTATATGGCAACTGAGCTCAAAACAGAACCATTAGAAGGTCTACACTCAGACAGTCTTCCCTAGTGACCTACAGCCAAGAAGTTGTATCACATGCCTGCAAACCTAGCAATGCCGGAACTGAGGCAGGAGAAGCACAAGTGGGAGGCCAGCCTCAGCAAGTTAGCAAGATCTGTCTCAAAATAAAAATAAATGGAGGTGGATATGTAGCTCAGTGGTAAAGCACCACTGGGTTCAGTCCCCAGTACCAAAAAAGAAACACAAAATGGTGGCACATAGTTTGTGATGCAAAGAGAATATCACATTTCTTTCTCTTCAAATGACCAGAGGTCTGGACTTAGGGTCTCTACATGTAGTTTCCCTTCATTCTAATAGTTTTAATTTCTGCTTTGGTTCAGATCATATGAAACTTCATTCCTTCTGTTTTTCTTTTTGTTTTTCTGTTGTATTTTTTGTTTTTGTTTTGGTTTTGGTTCTGGGGATTGAATCCAGGTGCACTACAACCCAGAGCTACATCTCCTTTTCATTTATATATTTTCAGTTTGAGATAGGGTCTCACTAAGTGGCTTAGGGTCTCATTAAATTGCTGAAGCAATTTAATCCTTGCTTAAGCAATTTGATCCTCCTGCCTCAGCCCCAAGTCATTGGAATTACAGACACATGCAACCACACTGTGCTAAGTTTCTTTATTTCCCCTTTACAAATATGTGTGGGTGTGTTTTACTGGGTATTGAAGCCTAGGGATGCTCTGTTACAGCTACATCCCAGGCTTTTTCATTTTGTATTTTCAGACAGTGTCTTGTTAAATTGCCAAGGCGTTGCTTGAACTCATAATCCACCTGCCTCAGCCTCCCAGGGAGCTTGGATTACACATGCTGTTCACCAAACCTGGAACAACACAACATTTTTCAAAGGCTGGACTCTATTCTGATTTATTTTTTTCCTGGGACTCCACTCCAAATGACACGCTGTCACGTGTACAAAATACACATGACAATCGAGCCTCGTCTCAGAGTTAGCATTTTCCATCTCTTAACTTGCAAATATTCTCAAATACTATATGTGGCTTTTAGCATTGCTTACATTTAAATGGAGCCTGTTGGTACCTGTCTATAATTTAGCTATTCAACAGGCTGCAGCAGGATGATCATGAGTTTAAGACTAGTATGGAGAACAAAGTGAGATCCTGTCTCAGCATAAAAGAGGGATGGGAACCAGATATGCTGGGCCATGATTGTAATCCCAGTGGTTTAGGAGGCTGAGGCAGAAGGATCACAAGTTCAAAGCCAGCCTCAGCAACTTAACAAGGCCATAAGCAGCTTAGTGAGACCTTGCCTCAATAAAAACTGAAAAGAGCTGGGTATGTGGCTCAATGGTTAAGTACTCTTAGTTCAAACACCAGTGCCAAAAGAGAAAAAGATGAAGAATGGAGAGGAGAAAGAGGGCTAGAAGTAGCATAAGGAGGAGGAGGAGAAGAGAAAGAAAACAAAAACAACTAAGGACAGATGGACAACCCTGACCTAAGGCAGAGTCCACCCACAAGCTGCCCATTCCCTCTACTGGGCACAATGGCATCTGGCTCTAAAACCCAGCAGTAGAAAGTTAATTGATAGGAAAGGGGACACACTGGGTCAAGTCTGCCCCCTACTGGCTCATTTGACACTGATTTTTAGGTGGCTGTTGCTTCAGATTACACTTTTCTGTGATCAGCGCTGACTGTGGAGATACCAGGCATGAAAATTAATTCAACACCAACATCCCCCACCCCCAAAAGTGATTTTCTGTTTGTTTGTTTTTGTTACTGGATGGTGTAGGGGCTGGTGGTGCACCTGGGTAGAGGCATCTTGGAGGGCCCTGGGGAGATGAAACTAGAAAACTGCACCCTGGTTTTTGGTGAATCTAGCTTTCCTGCTGAGTGTTGTTTCTTTTTAACATCCTTTTAACTACTGGAAAATAAAGGCACCAAACACTTTCTATATGGAAACTCATGATGCCTGAATTGAAGCAAACTAATAAGAAGAAAGAAATTATCAGAGGCTGGAGTGGAGCAGCCACAGTTAAATCATAAATAAGGTTTTTGGAAGGAAATATGGAGAAGTTCCTTAACCTCAAACACCATCTGAAGTCTATTTTAAAATGCATTAATTACTTTTGAATTTATCCACCATTCCCTTTAATAAAGATGAGAGTGTTCCTGATTAAAATGGAACTGGCTATGTCATTAACAATATCATGAACAAATTCCTGATGAAGATAAATGGTGGGTGTAATGGGTAGCAATGGTGTTTGGAAGAGAAAAGCAAATAGAGACAGAGGTATGGAAAGGAGAGGAAATTATGAAGGGAGAAGAAAGAGAAGAGAATAAAGTAGACCAAATGAGACAGGAGAAGATACAGGGAAAAGTGGATTCAGGGAAAGAGAAAATAATATGGAGATAGAGATAAGGAAGATAGACAACAGGTGATAAGGAAAGAGAGACACCATTCACTGATAGAAAAAGGAGAAACACTTCTCATATGCAAAAGGGTCTGGTGGAAATGAGGCCAATTCATCCTTAAATTACCTGGATATGATAAATAGAATCTGGATCCACAATTGTTTTTCAGATTTGATTTTTAAAAATTTACCCATAAGGCTTAAACATACCTGTTCCCAAATCAATAGCACTAATAGTACTGAAGACCCACAAACAAACATTCCTTCAAAACCACTAGAGGAATGATGCACCATGTACAACTCATAAAACTCCTTATGTCTCAAAACTGAAGGATACCAACAAAAGGGGTAAGGATTCTGAAAGTCGATCACCAGGTAGAGGACAACTCTCAAGAGTTCAAGGAAGCAAAGTTTGCCACTCTATCTGCTCCAGGTTATTCTCAACAAGTTCCACAATGGATCTGTATTTAAAGCATCCTCAAACATCCAAGTATTACATGTCAAACCTGACACAGAGAAGGTTTTTTAAGAATTACTATTCATTGGTTAAATTATAAGTAGGGTTTTTTTTCAATCTGAATCCTTCTCCTAAATCTTTTAAATATATTATCTGTCATCCTGCATCCAGAAAATTATGGCACTTGCAAAGACAAATAAAAATGGTAGTTCACTTTTAAATTATTATTATTATTATTATTATTATTATTATTATTTCTACTAGGGATTGGACACAGAGATGATGTACCACTGAGCTATCCTCAGACATTTTGGTTTTCTATTTTGAGACATGGTCTCACTACGTTTATCAGGGCCTCACTGAGTTGCTGAGTCTGGCCTTGAACTTAGGCTCCTCCCCACTCATTTGGGATTACAGGTGAGCAGCACAATTTTCATCTCTCCTTTAAATTAAAAGTATTATTTTATTAATCTCCCTTGTCTTGTGTTGTGTTTAAAGTAATTTTATAGCACACAAATCCATTTTGAGTATGAAAACTGCATTACTAAAATGATACTTTTCTGCAAGACCAAAATGCTTGGTTTATAATAAAAGTATAAAGTGCCTCTCCAAAAGAAAAACCATCACTGTATCTATTGTGTAAGTCCAACATCTTAGGTTGTTCAACAAGTCTTAAAAAACACTTCTGGAAAAAGAAGTTTCCCATAATGGAAAATAATTTTCCATAATGGAGAAGAAATTACTTGTGTTTTTACTATTTTATTTTATTATTGTCTCTAGTATTTTTCTTCTCAAAAGGAAATTCACATTCTCTATATGTTGCTTTTAAATCAGCCTTGAATTAAATTCTGTTCAGGCTGAAATTAAATATTCCTAAAATCATGCTCAGGTGTTGTCTTCAAAGTATCTGGTTCCAGAATGAATGATCTTTTAATCTGCAGTGGTGACATCAACCATATTGTTAATTTTGTAGTATAGGTAACCTACTTTTCACAGCAGAACATAGGTCTGCTATGAAAACCTTTGATAAGTTCTGGAGACCTGTGTTTTTTGTTTTGTTTTGTTTTGTTTTGTTTTGTTTTGTTTTGTTTTTTGGGAGGCAAGGCAGTGATAGCTAAGGGGGCTCTACTGACATCTAGTGGTTAGAGGCCAAGGATGCAATGAAACAGCCTACATGCACAGGAGAGCCCCCATCCTCAACAAGGAATTATCAGCCCCAAATGGTTACCAGTGCCAAAAGGTTCTAGATCCAACTACCTCTTTGTAAGCTTTAGGACAGAAAAAAATTAAATTATGCCACAGGTTACACCCAACAAAATGTGGACTGTGGGCCATTCTATTGGACAAACAACACAATTTCTTCAACAAATTAAGTGGCAAGAAAACAGGTGAAACAACAAATCTCTAAAAAAAATTCCTTAAAAGATATATCAAGTAGAATAATTAATTATTTAATTAATAATTATTTCATATATTTAAATTTATATTTATTAATTTATATATATTTAGTTGTACATGGACACAATACCTTTATTATTTTTTTAATGTGGTGCTGAGGATCGAACCCAGTGCCTCACATGTGCAAAGTAAGCACTCTACAGGGGAGCCCCACCCCCTGCCCCTAAATGTGTTACTTTTATTTAGCTTTTTTTTTTTTAACTTTTATTTGGCTCCTAAAATCAACAGATTATTTATTTCTATTCTTTAAAAGTTGAGAGCCATTTCATTATAAATGAGCTAGAAATTTACAACATGACTTCAAAGGAGGCATGAGTTAGCAATTCTTGTACACTTTCTTGGTAAATAAGGAGTTTTAAGCTTCTAGTGTAAAATTCACAATCTAATGTTGTGTTTATGTGGATGCTAAAATATTTGTGGGTTAAGTGACAGGAGTGATTTAGGTTGGTGATGTATAAATATTGTTTTCTAGTGTGAAGGAAGTTTTCCTGGTGGTATGTGAATTGCCCTCATGTTGTGATTAATGTGTGGAGGGAGTATAAGGTCATAATTAGTATATTGAGTCCTCTTAGGATAATGGTAAACTAAGCCAGGAAAATGATGCTATAAATACAAATAATTCTCCAGCTGAGCTGACACTTGGTGGTGAAGATAGGTTAGTTAGACTTACCAGTACTCATCATGTTACTATTAAAGGAGTTAATATCTGTATTCCACAAACTAATAGTAGTTCCACTATGGATTCATAGTCTGAGTTTGTGAGGCAAAATAGCATTGATGATGTGAAGCTGTGGGATGATTACAACTGTGACTCCAGTAAAACTTTGTGGTTTTGGATAAGTGTGGCCACAATTACTAGTGCTATATGATGCGGATAAATTTGTGATGAGCAATTTTTAAGGCTGTTTCAAGTAAATAGAGTTTGTTATTTGTAGCAATTGGTGATTCTCCATAGGAATTATATTAGAAATGGATAGGGTATACATTGTATTAGTGGATTTGAAAATATAGTAGTGCTTATTATACTATAGCTTCCTAGTCTTGGTAACACAGCTGCAAGTTCTGTAGATCCAGCAACTGCGGCTTCTTTGTGTGCTTTTGGAACTAGAAGCAGGGGCTGTAAAGGGATATTTTTTCTGTGAATCCTATTATGTTTGCCATTCATAGAAGGCCATTACAAAAGGAGCTTGGTAATTCGGTAGTAGGTTATTAAGAAAAATTGAATTAACCTGTAGAGTTTTGAACATAGAATAATGCTATCAGTACAGGTGAAGAGCCAATCATCATATAGAACTGGAAATAAAGTCTTGCACTTAATTATTCAGCTTGGTTTCCTCAATAGGTGATAATAACTAGAGTTGGAATTAGAGTCGCCTCAAAAAGAATATAGACTTGAACTAGTTTTCTGACAGTAAATGCCATGACTAAGTATATTTGTAGAAAATCAATATGTAGATATGTAGGTTTTTCTATATCTGATGTTTTGGAAAGATGGTACTTAATGTAATTGCTTGGAGAAAGAGTTGGGTTGTTAATTTTAAAAGCAGTGCTCATAGTGAGTTGGAAAAAAATTAATGAAAAATTTAGGCTATTTTTGCCAAATTGGTTTAAGAGAAATAAGTTGATGAAACTAATTGGTAGGCTATGTAGTGATTCAGTTTATAGAATTTTTAGAGTATCATCTTACTGATGCAAATATAATTATGGATATGATAATTTTCAGCATTGGAGGAAGCTTAAGTTTTACATGTGGTCTAAGCTGTATGTGTTATACACTGTTCAGTAATGCTAGGCCCACAGTAGCTTCTCAGAATGCAAGTGTTGATGAAATGATTGGTACAAAGGTGGCTAAATATAAGGGATAATTAAAATTATTGGAGTCCCACTAGGTATAGTGGCTCATTCTTATAATCCTAGCAACTAGGAAAGCTGAGACTGGAGGAGCAGAAATGTAAGCCCAGTCTCAGCAATTTATCAAGTACTAAGCAATTTAGTAAGCCTCTGTCTCAAAATAAAAAAAAATTATAAGGTCTTGGGGTCTTGTGGTAGAGCACCCCTGGGTCTCATTCCCAGTACTCAAAATAAATAAATATATAAATAAAATTATGAGAGTTCCTAGAATAAACAATGATAATATTATGCCTTTTAACATAGTTTGAACTTTTAGGAATTTGCATATAATCCAATGCATTTTATTCAAGTAGTGCTAATAACACTATGATGAGAAAAATAGGGATAATAAGTAGATCAACTGTAACCTGCTGTTAGGAAGAGAAGTTGAACATTGGATTATAAAATGTTAGGCCATTAAGGGGATCAGCATTTTAACAAGTCCTTTTTGGAGTCAGGGCATATAGTTATGTATTAGATTGTAGATTATATCAGCCATTAAATCCAGGGTGCTCTTACAAGCAGGCCTTATGTCTCTTGTTCTGTTGTACTGGGAGAAATATTGGATTTATATAAACCAACATGAATTGCTCAGATCTAATCTCAGATTATGTAGGACTTTACTCATTGAACAAATGGATCATTAATGATGGTTACACCATCCAACATCCAGGTCGTAAATTCTATTGCCAAAATGGACTCTAGAGTAAGATTGCACTATTGACCCTAGAAGAAGTTATTTTTTCAATCAAATGTTTGGGTCAATTATTGATTTTGCTACTTCAACTGGCATGATCTAAGTTTTAATCATCAGAGCTTGTATTCTGCTCTAAGGTCACCCTAACTGAAAGTTTTCAATAGGTTAAGCATTATTCCTTATAATTAGGTTAAGATTTGTTTAAGTTGATTTAAATTAAATACCATGAGGCTCTTCTCATTTTAATATCCCTATCTTTTCATGGAGAGGTCAATTTCACAATTAAGTTGAATTAAGAGGTCAATTAAGACAATTAACCTGGTATGGTCATTCATACAAATCCATATTTAAAGAACAAATGACTGTGCAATCTTTGCACAATCAGGATACTGTAGTTGTTAATAATATGTCACTGAGAAGGCATGACTGATGCAAAGTATGCTATAGGTGATGATTTTGGTAAACAGGAGAGATTTGTGTTTGCCAGATCCTTTTACTCTTTAGAATCTTTTCTTAGGTATATGCCTGTGTTAGGTTAGTGATTATTTGAATAAACAGTCAATAGATTAATCTGTTTTTATTTAGACACTAGCCATTCTTGTGTAATTTTATGACAGGACAATTTATTTCTTGTTACTTATATTAACATGATTTCTTCTATTTATACATAGATTAATCTAGAAAAATGTTAGACATTTATGGAATTAATGGGAAAGAATTAGAATTTGTTGCACTTGAATGCTTTCTTAATTGGTGGACTGTTTTTAAGCCAACTATGAAAATTTAATAACTTACTCTGTGAAGGACTGTTTTCAATTTTTAAAAAGCTGTCCCTCTTTGGATTCACAGCCCCAAATCCTCTTGTGCCACTTGGTTCTTCTCCTACATCTTTGGGCAATGGTTTGCAGGCAGGTGCACACCAGCATCACTTGCAGGTTCATTACCTCATCTGACCTCCTTCTTCACCTGGGACTGCTGGCCTCTCTTACCTGGTTCCAAGCCAGTGCTCCTGTGATTTGCTGTCCTGGGCCTTCTCCACATTGATAGAATATTTTTAACACATCCACAATACCAGTACTTTGATGTGATGCTTCCTCTTTATCAGTGTTGTCCAATAGACCTTTCTGCCATGACAGAAATGTACAGTATCTGCACTGCACTGTCAGATATGATAGCCACCAGCCCATGTGGTTATTGCATTCTTAAATTAAATGGTGGGACTGAGATACTGAAATTTGATTTTTTAAAATTTTAATTAATTTAAACAGTCATATAAGGGCTTTGGTTCCTGTATTGGATGATTAATATGTAGGTTAGCATAAGACATTTTAATTGGTGTTCATTATAATTTTTTTCCTGATCTTTTTCCTTACCTCCATTCCTTTCTTTGTTCCTTCCTTCTTTCCCTTCCTTCTTCCTCCCTCTCTCCCTCCCTCTTTTCCTTTCTATTTCTCCCTTTCTCTCAGTCCCCCATTGCTTCCAACCTTCCTTCCTTCCTTCCTTCCTTCCTTCCTTCCTTCCTTCCTTCCTTCCTTCCTTCCTTCCCTCTAGCACTGGAGCTCAAACCCAGGGCCTCAGCATGCAAGGAGAGTTCTCTACCACTGAAACACATCCCAGCCTTCAGGAGAGTTTTAAATTAAAGTCTCCTGAAAGAAAGCTGGGTGCACAAATATGATAATTACAATTTTAGAAATCGGAGGTTCATGCCTTTAATCCCAGTGGCTCAGGAGTCTGAGACAGGAGTATCATAAACTCAAAGCCAGTCTCAACAAATTAGTGAGATCCTGTCTCAAAAAATAAGGGCTCTGAATGTGGCTCACTGGTAAAGCTCCCCAGGGTTCACTCCCTGATATCAAGAGGAGGAAAAGAATTTTAGAAAAGGAAAAAACATTTTTGAAATAATACAAGTTGCACAATTTTAGCTTCTATTTAAAATTTACATCTATTCTCAGACTTTATTTATAGGGAAATTCTGCTATTTGTTCCTGGAAAACCATCGTACTTGGTTTAAAATTTGAAATAATGGTCCTTTCTTTCTTTCTTTCTTTCTTTCTTTCTTTCTTTCTTTCTTTCTTTCTTTTTTGTGGTCTTTTCTTTGCATTGTGGTTTAACACTGGTTTCCAGATTATGGCCTTTTTAAAAATTTTGTCTAAGTCTAGCTTCACTGAACTCAATTGCATATTCACAATAGTTCACTAAAATCCTATGGTTCTTCAGCATTTCTTGAACAAATCCTTAGTGTTTTGACACCATGGCTAATAGGTATATCTGCGTTCTTCTCAAATTACTGTAAAACAATCAGTTTGTCATTTTTTGGTAAAAGCCTAGCTCTTCTGCCTTATAAGATTCTGTACTCTCAGTTGCAGGGCTTCTGAGGGTCAGGTGCTACATGGGCTGTTAGAATGTCCTAGACCTTAGTGAAGGATTCTGGAGGAAGACCCCTGGTCTATCATGGCTGCTTTCATTGAAGCTCTGATTACCTTAACTCCTCCTCACACACAGCCCCAAGATAATAATTCAAAGGGAAGAAAAGGAAATAGAGGAGCACAGACATAGACACCCTGGTAATGCATAAATGTTCACTTCCAATAATTCTGAAGTTTGAGCAGAAATTCAGGGGCCTTTTAAACTTCTTCACTCCTTAGGTCTTCTAGGTCAAAAGGTCAGAGGATGTCACTATGACCCTGCAACTTCTTTTGATCATGCTCCTAGAATCTTAACATACTTTTAATTTTTTTTATTTCTCTGCCAGTCTTAGGGAAAGACAGACAACCACCACTACCACCCCTCCTCTGCCACCAAATAATTCTTCATATATCAGGCTGTTTCTTATTGCCAGCCCTGAAGTGGGCTAGATTCTTGATCCCCTCTCCATTTTCCAGTTCTACATTAATGTTGCTAGTTTATTTTATGATGAAACTTTTTTAATTCCAGGGAGGTACTTTACCTTCTTCAGGTTGGTACAGACATTTTGAAACCTGAGCACTGTCATCAGGGCATCCCCAAGTCCCAGACATAATATCTTTGAAATTCCAAGTCCTGCATGTATGGGGGAAGGGTGAGAGAAAACTTTTACAAGGACTGATATGGAGGTCTTGTTTGCAGTTGAGAGTTTTCTTCAGGTGTGGAGTCGGGGTCTCCTTGACCGCAGAAATGTAGGTCTGTGCTAGTATGATTGGGGGCTTGAAGGTTCTCAACATTCCTACCTGTGGTCTCTTCCTCAGCTGTTCTGAGCTGGAGGATTGAGAGGCTATAATGGAGAGAACTCAGTCTTGGTAGTGTTGAGAAGATTGTGGAGTTGTGCTTCTGATTGGTAGGAACCACAAAGCACTGGAAGCATCCATTCTCCAAACTGTTGACTGAGAGCCTGTCCCTCTTCCCCAGGCTGAGTCAATGAAAAGGGAGCTCCTGGATCTGTGAGCCCAAGTATCCAAACAGAGCACAGCTGAATGTCTGAAGACTGCAAACAAGCAGAAGCAGAACATGGAGCAGTTCATTATCAGCCAGCATCGGTGTTCCTGATCTGTGGTGCTGCAAAGGAAAGGGGAGGTCTTTCACATGCCCCACTTGTGCTGCAGAGGAATAGTCAGAAGAGAGGCACAGAAATGTTGGGAGGGGAGCACCTAATGCCCTGGGGCCATCCCTCCTGTGTTATGAATAATTGTGGGTGCAGAGGGAGGGGAAGAAGGGTGAGAAAGAGACCCAAGATTGAGGGGTGAGAAGAAAATGCTTTAGAAATTACACACGCAGCAAGTATGGCCCAGTTGGTAATTCCTGCTCTGTGGGGCTCTTTTATTGTTCAGTGACCAGGACACATGATGTTTTGAAGAAGGCAGCGACTAACTTGAAGCTAAAGAATCGGTTGCACCTTTCACAGTCACAGAGTCTGCTTCAAACACATCATGATCTATCATCAGATCTGTAAGTGACTCTGACCTCCTTTGACCTTCCAGAAGCATATAATCTGGTCCAATAGACAGGTCTTAGCTCCTAGATAGCCTCTAGCTAGGGTTCCATCCCTTGTGCCCCCTCAGCTCCCTGCCCTGACCTTGCTCTCCTGTGTCATTGTCTCTCCTCTTTACCCCAATTTTCCCTCCTTGATGTCAGTCAAGCAAGAAGGTGGGAGAAATGTAGTCAAGTTAGTCCTTGAATGAAGAAACTTTTAAAGTCTGTAAATTAGTTGTCTATAAGGAGATCTTGAGGCCATTTGTACATTCTGGACTTTCCTGAACTAATTTATGAAAAATCAAATAAGGCATAACTTTATAAATTGACTTGAGTGCACAATATTAGATTAAGAACAGCAATTTTATTTTGACAGACCAGTTTAAAAAAATGAAGGAAGATCCATGTGGTCTCATTGTCATAAAAAAATAAACTGATAATAAAAACACTGAACTTTAAGGGAAAAAAAATTAAATATGTGTACCAGATATTGTCTACATTTACTTAAATGCTGTGCTATAATTCCCTAGAAATACTTTGAAGAAAAACTTGATATGTAACTGATTGTTTTAAAAATCAGAAATTAAATCTTTACACTTAGATGGTAAACATCGGAGGAGCTGAGCATTCTCCTAGGAATGTTCCTAAATTGTACTCTGAGAGCTTTGACCCCTATAGCATGATTAAGGATCAAGGGCCATGATTTAACTAGCTCTTGTTTTCTACTTCCTTTTGGTTCTTCTCTGAGGATTGCTTTCTTTCCTGAGCCACTTTAGCACAACACTGACAAAATTGCCTCTGTACAGCCTCATCCTGTCCCTGCCAAGTTAACCCAGAAGCCTCCAGTTCCCACTGGCTCCCTCTAGTGTGCAGACCACCCTGTCTTCTTCCTGATGTCTGGTCTGTAACTCCAGACTTGTCACTATCTGGTTGTATGCCTTTAGCTGGCCTCTTTGTCTCTGTGAGCTGATGTCCCTTATCTGTAAAAGGTGGACCTAGACTTAGATGATGTCTGAGGTCCCTGTCAATTTGTCCTCTCCTTAAGAAAACTAATATACACACTTAACAGGGATCTTCCCCCAACATGTCCTCTCCAATCACCACAAGTTGTTTCTACATGTGTGTTTTTCATGCTCCATTCTACTTTTCCTAGAAGATGACAAAGGCCGTTATTTCCCTTCAGACTACATAACTTGTAGCATAAACTGGCTCATGAAAAGGAAGTGGTAGGATATGACCACACAGTATGCAGTGGGATGGTGGCTGGGACAGCAAGGATTTGGGGGCACAGGGAGACTTCTCCTCTAAGCTGGAACCTGGAATCTCCTCCAGACCCAGTGCACCCCCTTGGCTCATCCTCTTAATCATCTCTCACCCTGTTCCTACCTTCCTGCATGCTTTGCCCTCTTTCCAGCCTCTGGGCACTATCATCAGGTCTGACAGTTCCATCTGAACAGGGTTGTTTTGTTTGCTTTCTCATAAAGTCCTTAAGGGCCCTGCTGTGTTCTCCTGTCTTGAAAGCCTTGCCTTCCAGGAGCCACACAAGAAGCAAAGCCACCACAGGTCTCTAAAGCACAAGGAAGGCTTGGCCTACCTCCACCCCCTATATGAATAACCCTATCTGCTAAGGAGCATCTTGGGCCCTCTTCATTCAAAACTAGTGCAGATCTGAAGAGGTGATCAGAGATGTGTCCTACTAGGGTAGGCAGAAAGACAAAATGACTTCCTGGCAGTGATGGAATACAAGTAGCCAAATACCACCAGGCCCAACATTAAGGAAAGAGCACCTAAGATTGCATGGTAAACTTTGTGACACTGCTTCTGAACAGCATCTGTGACACAACACCTGCCACAGCATGGTTCTCACCTCAACAGCTCTCCTCAGATGATCAACTTGGGGACAACAGCTGCCCCCTACACATGAGTCATATGGTTCCAACATTGTATTCCTTGGAAGTCCTAGAAGCACCCTAGTGAGCAGCAGGGCACTTCTGAACAGTGTCAGTGGTGTTCAGCAAACACCTTTCACAGATCCAAACCTCACCAGGTAGCTCCTCTGAGCCAAGCCAGCTGGACTTTGCACTGCACCATCAGGTCTGAGCTCTTTGAGTCCATGTGGGGAAGGGTATTGGTGACTTCAAAGAAGCCCTCTCATTCATAGCTCATAACAATCCGCTTCCTTTATTACCATGTTCTCCAAAATTTACTGCCCTCCTGTCCCCCATTAAGTATGCTGTCCCATATTTAACCTGACTTCCCTCAGGAAGGAGTTTGATGTCCACACCAAGCCTATGCAAAGTCTTGCATATGGCAGCCCTCTACTTATTTTTTAGTGGTGTGGGAAAGACACCAATTGTGCTGAAGTCTGTTTTGTGTCTCCAGAGTTTTCCAAAAATGTGAGTAGATGTGTATACATGTATGATAGAGATTTCTTTTTATGTTGCTGTAGCCGTATGTTGAAGGCCAACATCAGTCATGGACATGGAGGGTGAAACAGAATAACAGTCTTTCAGTGGCATTTTTTCTTTGAAAGCAAAATTGTATATACAAATAGTTTTTTTCTTTCTTTCTTTCTTTTTTTTTTTTTTGCGTTGTTTCCCATTTCTAGACCATTCCCTAGAACAAATGTTAAGAATAGAAAATAAAATAAGCCAAACTCAAAAAACCAAAGGCTGAACATTTTCTCTGATTAGAGGATGGTGATTCATAATGCAAGGGGGAAGGGGGATAGAGAAGAATGAAGGAACTTTGTATTGAGCAGAGGGGGATGATGGAAGGGGAGAGGATGTGGGAAGGACAGTGGAATGAAAAGGACATCAGCACCTTATATACATGTATGATTACACTATCAGTGTGACTGCACCATGTTCAGACAGAAGAAGGAGTAGTTGTACTCCATTTGAGTACAGTGTGTCAAAATTTATTCGGCTGTCATGTATAACTACTTAGAAAAAAATTTTGATTATAAAAACTTAAACAAAGAATAATAATTCTGAAGTCTAAGATTAAAAATTACAATTTTCCCTCTTGCCATTTTGTAAAAATCTCCAATCTAAGATATGATGGAGTGATTCTTAAAATTGATGTGCCTTTGTAGTTTTCATTGGGAAGGACATATTTTGCTGTTTCTTCTGCAGCATTAAAACTCAGGAGTCAGGATGGAAATGAAAATATAGGTCTCTTTCCAGTTTGGGTTGAGTAAAATAGAGGAAAATATTTTCTTTCATGAGTCTCCATTGTTGGTGACTCAGTGTAATTGAAAGCTTTCATAAGGACAGAGGGCACAGTGGGAATAAAGACAGGAAATACCCAAGTGTACATGTAACTAGGCTATGTTAGCCAGAAACCTGTCTCAGTGCATGGTCCCCTTTGCAGTGCCCACCAGGGCCAGGCAGTACCTTGGCCTCCATCCTCAGTATAAAGAAGATCAAAGGTTAAAAGAATTTGAAGATTTTCATTTCAAAAGCTGTCTGTTTCAACATCAACTGAGGGATTGTGGGTGCAACTTCCCTGGCTGCAATGGCAAGTGCTTCAGTGGGAGTTGAACTCTCATCTAGGATCTGAATCTTTCTTTAAGTATCCCAGGTGATTCCAATGCAGGCACAATTTAACACACTGCTGAAGATTCTGATACAGATGGGCTGCAGACCACAGTTTACCACACATTATGCATGTCACTGAGTCACAACAATGAACTCATTTATGAACCTTAATTGAAAATCATATCATTCCATAAATTTTGAAATAAAAATTTAAAATAATCCTTCAGAAAATTCTTGTGTCCTTTTACCTTCCAGAATTAAAATAAAGCTATTACTCTACAATGATGTCCTAGAAATAGTAAAGAATGAACACAAACAATGGCAGCTAGAACAAAAACTGTAATCATTATCAATGAAACCAGGACCCTTACCAGCAGCAACAACAAAAGACTCTTCAAGAGACCTCCCTGGGTAGAGACATGGTCACGCCTATGGGGAGATGTGAAGTCAACCTGCATTTCACCAGGTGTTGTAAGGATTTGTATGACTGCTTTTGCCTTTATAATACAGAGGAATTTTCTGGCAAATCAGCTGAATGGTTGGAAAGTCCTCAGACCCATTATTGAATTTAAAGACAAAGCAGCCAATGGTAAGGACCTCTGGCCCTGAGGTTATTGCAGCAGCCTGCAAAGTTCTCTCCTTTATCTCTGTGCCTCAAGGGCTGGTCACCTTGATAAAATGATTAGTGATTACAGGACAACTCAAATAGTCATACTTAGTAAGTCAGCTTACTTCAGAAAATAGAGTGAAAGCCCCATAAGAGAGAAAGAAAAGTCCCAGAAAAGAGGACAAAAAGAAAACAGAGGACAAATACCTATTGTACACTTCAAATATGTAATAGTATCTCCTGACCTACTGACCTAAGACCTTCAGAATTTACAGAGAATTTATCATGTCCCTCAGATCTCCTCACTACTGAGGTGAGTGACAGAGGCACTAGGAATGATTTTCCATTGCTGCCATAACAAATTTTCACAAGCATCATGGCTGAGAAGAACACAAATCCATTATATCAGAGTGGTAGGTTAGGAGTCCACAGAAGGTCCCACTGGCTTAAAATCTCTGGGGAACAGGCCTGTCACCCAGTGGAGGATCTCAGGCACATCTGGCTTCCTTAATTTTTCTGGCTCTAGAAGCCACCCACTTCTTGGCTGGTGGTTTCTTCCTTCACCTCATTCCTGATTTAATTCTGTGTGTGTGTGTGTGAGAGAGAGAGCTAGGAATAGGAGGAAATCATTCTTAATGACAAAATGCATCTATTAAGAACAAACAACTTATACAGGTACTAGTAACATGCTGAATATTCCCCATGTAACCTAGGAAACAAGGTTAGGATAGCTTCTGGAACCATGGTCACTTACTATCATGCTGGATATCTTAGTCCACAAAATAAGGAAAAATAAAGACAAGCCAAGAGAAATATAGTGCAGAAATGAAGATGTTAAACTACTTTTATTTACAAAAAAGTATGTAGAAAATCCTAAGAAATCTTCCTAAAATTGTTGGTATTAATTTGTGATTTTGCCAGGGTCATAGGATTCAAGGTTAATGAACAAGCCCCCAAAAGTATCAACAAAGGAAGAGATATATCATGGAGAAAAATTGGAAGACTTTAGTGTTATCAAATAAGTTACTTTTTTTCTTTACATGTGCTGAGTTTCCAGTGTTAGCTGAAAACTCCCCAATGCCAATGTTATACATCTACTATCTTGAAATTAATATTTAAGTTAATTTTCCTTTACATTTCAGTCTTATATCTATTTATAAATTATTTTTGGGTCTGATGAGACAGTGGCTCAGCATCATTTCCTTCTAGATGGACACCTAATTGTGCCAGAATAGATGATTTTCTTTTAAAAGCTATCCTTTCTTCCACTGATTTGATATATTATTAGCATATTTGTTTATATGTCAATATTATCATGTTTTTTCAAGTTCATGAAATAGAATTGTTTTAGTCAGGTTTTTCTCACTGTGAACAAAATACCCAAAAAGAACAACTTGCAGGAAGGAAAGTGCCTGTGCAACTAAATATAAATGGAATAATTTGTCATGCATTCTTTGCTATCTGAGACTTCTTTTGCTCAGCATATTATTTCTGAGATTCTTTCCTGTTATTACTAGTATCAGTTGTTTTTTTATTGCTGAGTAGTATTCCATTGTAAGGACTATAACTTGTTTTAGCCATGCACTTTCTAAGTTGATTGCTTCCATTTGGAATTTCTCTTGAGTACTGCACTTTTGAAGTTCATGTTACAGGTCCTTTTGTAGCTTTGTGCTTCTATGTCTGGTGACAGCATTGACGGGTCACATGATAAATGCATGTTCACCTAGAGAAGCCACCAAACAGTTTTTCAAAGTGATTGTAACTTTTATCCCTTTCACCAACAGTGAATGGAGCTGCAGTTGTTTGTTCTAAATCCTTCCAACACTTGGCATGGTCATTTGAATTTTAGACATTGTGATGGATGTGAGTTGGTCTTCATTTTTGTTTTCATATGACTCATGCTTATGAGCATCTTTTCAGGTGCTCTTTGATGTTTACATTCTCTTCTTTGTGTAGTATGGATTCAAATATTATGATCCCTCTTTAAGTTGCTTGTCTTACTATTTCTAACTTTTATGTGGCCTTAAGTATATAAATTTTAATAATTTAATAATATATATAAGCCTAAAATAAGATATCTGAACACTGTTAATCTATAAAGTATATTATTATTATTATTATTATTATTATTATTATAAATATTATAGGGATTTGTCTTTTCATTTTCTTGATGGAATCTTTCAAACAGTAGAAGTTTAGGATTCCATGGTGTTTATCTTTTTTTAACCTTAATAGTTTGTCTTTTTTGTGTGTCAAATATAAGAAATCATTGCCAATATAAAAACACAGCCAGAAACTTTTTCTTCTTAGTTTCCATCTCCAAGGTTAGAGCAGATTTTATGTTTAATGCAGAATATAGAAGATCATTTAAAAGCTGGTATAATTATGAGGGAGCAGGGGACCCGCAGCGCCTGCCCATTCCGTGATGATGGTCATGGGGAGGTCGCGAGGGGAGACAGTTGGCAGTTGGGTGCTGTGTACCCCTTTGCACCCACTGGGGAGCACCATGTGAGGAGCTGGTTGGAGTGAGATGCCTGCTTCACTGCAGAAGGAGCACCAGCCCAACGGTGGCAGCGCTCCCCACCGAGGAGCGGCAACGTGGCAGGGCCATCTAGCCATGGGCACTACCCTCAGTGTGAGCGGGCACTACCCTCAGTGTGAGCGGATGCTGGGCCCACATGGCACAGGAGGGCTGGGCAGAGGGACGGAGGTTGGGTTTTGTGGGCTCCTTGCTGCTCCAGGAGCTCTGAGGACTGCAGAGCTGGGAGGAGCCTGGGCCCTTGCCGCAGAAGATCACCCAAAAGAAGAGGAAAGCAGACCAGAGAACTACAAGCAGGGGCATCCTGCATGTTGGACAAATGCATCACAAGTGTAGGGAATGTGGGAACGCCTTTAGTCCTAAAGCTACACTGTCCAGCTCCGGAGGATCCAAGCTGGAGAAAGGCCTTAGGAGTGCAATGAAGGTGGAAAAGCCTTCAGTCGAAAAGGCAACCTTATTCAGCCCAAGAGATTCCACGCAGGACAATTGCCTTATAAGTGTGGTGAAATTGGAAAATAATTTAGCCATCATTCTAACCTAATTGTACACCAGAGAGTACACAGGAGTGCAAGGCCTCACAAGCGCAATGATTCTGGGAAAGTCTTCAAACTCAAATCCACATTTGTTCATCATAAAAGTAGCTATAGTGTAGAACATCTTTATGATTGCAGTGAGTGTGGGAAATCTTTTGGCCACAAACACATTCTCAGTAAACAACAGAGAATTCACACTGAGACAAAGACTTTTGAGTGTGTTCCTGACTAGGCCTAGGAAATGCTGCTTGGTGGGTTGGCCAAAAGGTGGAAAACTGGTGGGCTGAAGCAGGAAGGGCAGAATGGAGCAGGCCAGGACACACTAATTAACAACCTTTTGATTCCTTGTAGGAAGGGGCAATTCCTGGGACAGTTAACCCTGGCAACAGACTGGAGCAGGGGCAGGTTCTTGATAAGAGTGGAGGAAGGTTTCTGATAAATTAACATTTCCATCCCCCTGGAGACATCTCCAACTTTCTGGACTCACTCAAAATGGTCCTCCTTGATCTGACCTGAGGATTTTACTGTCTATACTGACGGCCTGTCTACTTCTGGCTTCAGAACCTCAGATGTCAGCAAAGATGGCTTATCTTGCTGCTGCTGCTGCTGCTGCTGCTGCTGCTGCTGCTGCTGCTGCTGCTGCTGCTGTGAGTATACTTCCAGAAACCTCTGGAACATGCTTTCTGCTGGCTTACCACTAGTTCACTTTTCAGTTAGTCAACCTCTTTTACATCTACGTATGGTAATTGGAATTCACTAGGAAACTTACTGGATAGAATATTAACTTAGTTTAATGATTAAATTTATTAAAAAATAAAAGCATTTTGTTTATATTCTTAGAGTTTCATTAAGATGTATATATTACCCCAGGAAATAGTCTCTTGCATAGTTTTATGGAACTCTGAAAACTAAGAAAACAATTCATTATCTCTCAGTGTTTCTTAGATTTTAATGTGCAAATTAGCCACTAAAAGTTCTTGGTTTAAATGAGATGCCTAGACCCTATCACATAGATTGTGATTGGTGTGGCCCAATATATACATTTTAGAATTTGCAGGTGATTCAAACATTAGGTTTTGAGAAATTCTTTTCTTGAGACTACTATAACATTTTACCCTCAAAGAGTCTATGAAATTGAAATTAGTATGTTCTTGAGACTACTATAACATTTTACCCTCAAAGAGTCTATGAAATTGAAATTAGTATGTTCTTCTTCCAGGACTGGTCTTTGAAACAATTTCTACTAAAGCCTTGAGTTTCAGTGCTTAACTAAAGAGGATAGGCTAATTAGGAGGTTAGCTTTGTCAAGTTTGGAATAATTTAAATTTATATATTTTGAATTGATAGGGACTATCTAAATCACCTATAATTCTACAAACATTTCATTATGTTGCTGATACTTCTTTATTTAATTTATTCTAACAGATGCTGGAATAAATTTGGCAGGGCCCTGAGGCCTTCCTTGGATCCCACTCCAAGCTGCCTGCTGCAGGCCACTCATATCTACTTGTTGACCCTCAGAGATATCTCCTTACACCAAGCCCTCTCTCTCCTCCCCAGAAAACACACCTGATGCCTCCTGGCATAATGATGTAATCCCACAGGAAACAAAGCCTCCTTAACCCACCTGTACCCAGGTTCTCAGCATGTCTGTTAAAATTAGAATGACAGCAAAGCCCAAAGCAGCACCTCCATTGTAAAGGCAGCAAGAAGATGCAGGTAAATCTCTCAAATTTCTTTTCATACAGCTATTCTCTTCTCTGGGGCCTAGCCTGGAGCAAGACCCAGTCTGTGAACCTAATTAATCGATAAAGATCTATTTATCCCTTTGAGGGACTTATCTAGAAGTGGAGAGGGGCAGGCTTTCTCAGCTCCAAAGGCATGGGATATGTTTCTTATGCTCAGGCAAGTAAAAAAAAAAAAAAAAAACTGTCTTGGAAAGAATATGATGACATGTTTATAGATCTACTCCTAAGTAGTTAGGTTTTGTGGCTTAGCAATTGCTTTCTCTTACTGCAAGTTGAAATGTATTTTTTCATTTGTGTATTTAGATTAATATAGATTA
Organism: Urocitellus parryii; assembly: GCF_045843805.1. NCBI lineage: Eukaryota > Metazoa > Chordata > Mammalia > Rodentia > Sciuridae > Urocitellus > Urocitellus parryii. The sequence continues at coordinate 83,350,065 of NC_135541.1, read as the reverse complement.
ATCTAAGTATTCAGGTTAGTAGTTTCTCAAAATTCAAATTTCTTTACCATCAGCATGTGTCTGCTATGTGTATTAGATTTATATTAAAGTAAAAAAAAAGAAAAAGAAAGAAAAAACTGTCTTTAAACTTGGCATGTGTGAGGCCCTGGATGAAGAATAGGGCCTTTGACAAGGTTGAAGAAATGGATTTGGAAATATCATCATAAAATGAGGGCAGCTAACCATGTCCCCTACCTCTGTCCCCTACACAGACCATTTTCCTTATGTCCAGGATGATATCTCAATAAATCTCCCTTGATATTGGCAGTTTATCTTGTAGCAAAGGCACACACTGGTTAATCTTCCACTAATACATTTTCCTTTGAACTGGGGCATATTACTTCTCTATTAATCATGGTTGTAGCCATAATCCTATCTCTATACATAGAACAGAAGCCAGTGAAACCTATAAAATGTGCTTGCTCTTAGAGAAAAGAGCTCCAAATGCTGCCCAGAAGGAGCAGCAGGCCCTCCTCCTAACAAGCAGCCTTCAACTAGGGTCGGGGAACAGAACTGGACTCCATGGACAGAGAGAGGTGGCTGTTTCACTGTTGTATGCTGATTGCAAGTCCTTTGGGTATAAACTGAGGGGTGGCATGACTGGGTCAAATAGTAGTTCCATTCCACATTTTCTGAGAAATCTCTATATTGCATTTCATAGTGGTTGCACCAATTTTCAGTCTCACCAATAATGTTTGAGTGTATATTTCCCCCACATTCTTGCCAAATTTATTATTGCTTGTATTCTTGATGATTGCCATTCTGACTGGAGTGAGGTGGAATCTCAGTGTAGTTTTGATTTGCATTTCTCTCATGGCTATGATACCACCAGTTATCAGTGATGAGATCTGCTTCCTCACATGTTTAAGTATAACTTTAAAAAGGGTTCAGAGGCAAGAATGTAAAACAGGGCTTATTTATAAAGGGGTAACACAAACTTCTCCTGTGGAAAAAAAGGGGGCCATAACTAGTATTCTGGTGTCCCAAAGAGTGAGAGCATTCTGTCTTCCTTTGCTTTCCTGCTGTCTTCTCCTTCTCATTCCTTCCTGCATGTGTGACTAGGCCCAGGAGATTGCCCAGGTGTGATGGTCAAAAGGTGAGAAGCAGATGGGCTGGAGGGGCCCAGGTGGAGTGATATGGACAGGAGGTGATCCCAGGGTGCATCAATTAACAACTTTTACAATTCCCTGAAGAGAGGGACAATCCCTGGGACAGGTTACCTTAGCAATAGGTTGGAGCTTTGGCAGGTTGTCTTGATAAGGGTGGAGGAAGGGTTCTGAAGGCATTAAGATTTCAATTCTTCAGAGGTGGTCTCCAACTTCCGGGACAGAAACTAGACTCCCTTCTATAGATCTGATTCTTGCCTATCTACACTGAATGACTGTCTTTAATTCTGGCTTCAGGTAGATATTTTGAACATTATTTCATATATTTGTTGATTGATTGCATTTCTTCTTCTTTGAAGTGTCTGTTCAGTTTCTTTGCCCATCTATTGACTGAGTTATTGGGGTTTTTGTGTTTATTTGTTTCTGAGTTTTTAATGTGTCTTGGAGATTAATGCCCTATGTGTGATGAAGAATTTTTCCCCATTCTGTGGATTCTGTCTTCACATCATTGATTGTGTCTTTGCTGTGAAGAAAAATTTTTAATTTGAATCCATCCCAATTATTGATCTTGATTTTTTTTTACTTGTGCACTTTAGGAGTCTTGTTGAGGACATCAATTCCTAAGCTGATATTGAAGAGATTCTGGCCTACTTTTTCTTCAATTGGGCACAGGGTCTCTGTCCTAGTGCCTAAGTCTGTAATCCACTTTGAGTTGATTTTTGTACAAGGTGAGAGATAGGGGTGACTTTTCATTTTGCTACATGTAGATTTTTACTCTCCATTTTTTTTTTACATAATTTACAAACAAAAAAAAAGAGCACAGGCAATCTCTACTCTAGTGCCTTTCATTATGCTGTAGCTAGCTAAACTGCTGCTGAGGAAGGCTTTATGTGAAGAATCAAGTACAGACCTTCCATATATTTAATTCCCCAAATGGAATATAAGGTGATGGTGAAGAGTTAATTGCAAATTAACTTAATGGAGAGAGGTGAGAGTTGGGTGTAACACACTCCTGGAGTTACATGAGCTCCTGGTTAAACACTTACTGATCTGACACTCACTGGAAGCAGGGAAAAGTTGTGTACTCACCCATGGCACACTCATCCTCATATCTGTGCAGTCTGCCCCTTTGTAGCACTATAGTCAGGTGCAGATTTCCTTTCCATTCATGGGTTGTTGTCACACATCGCCCCCTTGTGGCAAGGACTGCTGATGCAGGCATCATGCAGAGACCTGTCCAGAGTGAGGCAAGTATGGAGAGAGAAAACATCTCTCACTTGGAGAAAAACTTTCTCTTTTACCGAAGAGGGGAAGCCTTATGAGGGACCCCTCAGAATAGAACATAAATATTTACAGGCAACATCCCCTTCACCTGGTCCTATTGCGGGACACACTGTAGCATCAGCAAAGCAACTAGCTGCTCTAGACAAGCTCATGTTCCAACCCTGAGCCCTCAACTACACATATTCTCCAGGGCAGAGATGTAAAGAGGCCAGAAAATTAGATTAGGGAGACAGGAACATATGTATATTCTCTGGATTGTCAGATTTAGCAAATAAAATAGAAGATACACAATTAAATTTAAATGTCCAATAAACAGAAAACATTTTCAATGTAAAGATGTGTAATATATCCAAAACATCGAGATGTTTTATCTGGCATCCTCATTCCCTGAAGTCTCTTTTGTACTTTGAAGTGGATTATGTGCCAGTTGTATCCTTTCCTTATAATGTTCCAGGCTCCCTGGGAGAGAAGGTCTGTGATTCTCGTTCATGAAATTCCAGATCCATGACCATAATGTCCTCCAAATGCACTCCAGGCTAGTCCCAATACTGTAACCATGTCCAAAAGCAAACTTTTTTATCTATTCCTCTAAACTCTTCCAGTGTTGCTGCATTAGAATATGTCTTTCCAGTCCAACCCCTTGTAGTTTGAAACTTTGGACATGCTCTTGACAGTATGTTCCCATTGTTCTCCATATTCATTTTAATCAAAAAAATCACATGAACTCTACCTCTGAGTCATCTTGTGATTCTACCTATAATGCCAACACCTTCATCTCATCTAAGTCCTGTAATTCCTGACCTCCTAAGTCATTATTGCTTCACTTGTGAAGGACAGGTCTTCCAAAAATGCAAATTGGATCATGCAATATATGATTTGAAGCATTTCAGGGAGTTATGATTGTTCTTCTCACAAAGTCTAAAATCATTAATATGAATGACCAATATATCTATAAATTATTATCTTGTGATAACAAAATAAAGCCTCACTGTATTCTAAAGATTTTAAAAACATTCAAATATCTGAAAATATTTTTTTTTACCCATGGCATGATTTGGAATCTATCCCAAACATAGGAGTAACTCCACCCTGTAACAGAAATTTCAATACTCCAAACAAACAAACAATCAAACAAAACAAAACAAAAAAATGTGGAAAAGGTTAAAGGGATTCATTTATTTTATATTAAGGGACATGCCCAGAACATAACACCCACATTGCTCACAGTGTTTCCTCTAAAAGCAGAAAACTCCTTGTGTGCACATGGCCCTGTCCTCAGATAGGTGTGACATGATGTGGGAAACAGAGGGCAGAACTTGTGATCACTTCTGAGTACTGAAGCTTTCTAAGGATGGACACATAGGGGACATAGCAATGCACCTGCACTCACTGACCTGGGGCTTATTCCAGTAGAGAACAGGCACTAGTCCTTCCCTGGGGAGAAAACATCTGCCAGACAGCAATGAAGCTGGTTCACCTCTATGGCCAGTATGATGAGGAAAAGGGTGCAAAGTGTGAGCAGCAGATTCCCAGAGATGTAGGGTTGTATCTTCATCTTCCACACAACTATGCAGACCCTTGCCATGATAAATGGAGTACCTTTGGCATTTCCTGGGTAGAGACAATGGTCATAGATTTATTAGCATTTCTACATGGAATTGTTCAACCCAGCATCCTAGGAGATTAGGGCTTAATAGATATTTTCACTGAGAACTCAGAACTGAACATTATTTTCTATCAGATATATAAGGAATTTAAAGTCTTTACCTCTTTTTGAAATTTAGTGTGGCTGGTGAAGTCAATTTTGTTATATTTCCATTTTTTAATCTTTTTGGGGGCACATGATTTTCTTTCTTTAATCTGTAAATTAAAAGAATGTTTGATGCTCAGTGTTTTTGAATATGAGGAAAATAAATCTAGTTGGAAAGAATTTAATGTTTCTCCAAAAGATATCCAGTTATCATGATTATTATATGATCCTTTCTTTTCCCCACTGAGTTAAAACACCAAATTTATCATATTTTGGGTCCCCATATACATTTCAACTTCAAGCTGGAATGTTTATACCTTTGTAATGCCTTATTTAATATTTTTTCATCAATGACACATTATTTTGCTTAATTTAATATGCATTTAAAATAATCTTCTATGGCATACTCTTCCACAATACTTGTTTCCTGTGTCTTAATAAAGTAAACCAACAGTAATTCAAATTCAAAGTAATTCCATTTGGACTTGTGTGGTTTGTACATATACCATAAAGTGTTGGCTATTTATTAATCTTCCCACAAGGAACATGACATGTATTTGTATAGTATTTAAGATCACATATTAAGAACTTAAACTTTCTTCTTACAAGTCTTGCATGCTTTTGTTGAATTTATTTTTCTGCAGGACATTGGACACCTGCTCTGTCCTACCCATCAGCAGTGATACCAACCACCTTCCTCCTGTACCTCTTTATCTAACTAAACTGAGGGCTTTTCCCACCTCCACGGGAAGAAGACTCAGCACCAGTATTGCATGTTTAGACATAAACTGATGCAGAGTAAGAGTAAAAGTGCACACACTTAAAACTCTGTGCCCCAGGCGCTAATGGCAATGGGGGGTGGGTGGGACCAGTTCTAGAAGGGTGAGCCAGCAGGAACCACGGACAACATCCAATACCACTACCACATTTTACGAATGAGGAAATAGTGATGCCACAGAAGTAGAGCTTTAAGTAAATCCACATGACATTTCTTAAGAAGCCTGGATCCAAAGCGTAGGCCTCAGGCCCTTTCCATAAATATACAGGGAGGGAGAGGAAGGCTGCAATCTGGAGGCATCCCAGGCACCTGGACTGTTAGGTCCCCTTGGTTAGACAGACAGAAGAATCCATGGGAAACATTAGCAGTTCTTCCAAAGCAGATCAGGAGAGAAGAGAAAAAGAAGTCATTCACAGTGCCATGAGCCAAGGGAGAGCAACCACAGCCCAAATCCTTTTCTCTAGTTCCCTGCAGGTGACTCTGCACCCTGTCAGAAGGTGAACTATTTTGAGAACATTCTGTCTGGACACCTCAGGTAAAAGAATGACATTTTGTATTACTGTATTCTCCTCCCTCCCTCTTTTTCCTTCCCCAAGTTCTCCTTTGAGAAAGATTTCTTGACAGTATTTCATACTAGTATCAAAAATGACAGAATACAGTCTAAATAACCATCATTTTCTGCATTTCCATGGTGATTTACCATCCTGTAGTCTTCATGGGAGTGAGACTGAAGAGATATATTGGGGGATTTTACCTAATTAAAGTAATGGACCTCATGTAAAACTCACAGTTGTGGTTTTGATTTTATTAAAAGGCTGTGAGTTCATGTGGTTGGATATAAACTGCAGTTTTGTTTTAAAAATTAAAAAGGAAATACTCATTTTGATTATTTGTAATGGTAGGAGGTATTGTTTTCTGTGCACTGAGTTTCAATGCAGCTATTATTATTTTATCTTGTATTCTAAAAAGTTGTACACAGGTGGTTCAACAGAGAGGCTACAGGTTTAAGCCATAAATCTGCATGTTTTCCTTTGAATTTTTTTTTCTATGACATAAAATGAGTCATCATGAGAGGCAAATTAACTTTTTCTTAATGGTTAATAGATGCTCAGTCTTTTCCATGCAGTAAACCACATGTTTGAAGTGTTTTCATGTTGGTAATCTGAGATCATATTGTACCCCGTGCTCCTTCTCCTTGATAAAATTATCTGAGAGCTTTTGAAAATGCTGATACCCAAATTATATTCCTGACCATTTACATGAGAATCTCAGGTGTGCTCTCACATTTATCTTAAAGGACATCTCCCCAGGTATCTGTTGCATGGTGGCATCATTTAGATGTAGTGAATGTATCCCTAACTCCCATCATCTCCCCAACTCCCTCATGACTGGATCTTTCCCATTTGGCATTATAGGTGGACATTTTTATCCCCAAATTGCACATAAATCTCCCCCTTTTTTGGTACTGGGGTTTTAATTTAGGGACACTCAACCACTGAGCCACATCCCCAGCCCTATTTTGTGTTTTATTTACAGAAAGGGTCACAATGAATTGCTTGGTGCCTCGCTGTAGCTGAGGCTGGCTTTGAACTCGAGATCCTGCTGCCTCAGTCTCCTGAGCTGCTGGGATTACAGGCATGCAGCACCATGCCCACCCTTATATTGGGTTTTGATAGAGCTGGTCCCCCAATTAACTTTTGTGAAGTTAGTAAATAAACATGCTCTCTGATATTCTCAGACTTCAATTTCAATAAAGTTGAATTTTATACTCTTAACTTGACATGTAAATGTGGAAACAGGAATAAAAAGGGAGAACACAGACCCTAAGGAGCTCAGGATCTGAGCTGTATGAAGCACCACTCTGGAGTATGTTTATAAGACTGATATCCATTTACGGTGTCTTCTAATGTTCTCTAGTTAATGTCAGCTGAAATGAATCAATGATCTCCAGACACTGAGTCCTGAAGAACCCATGTGCAGTTGCACAGGGCTGTGATAGTGGTGCTGAAGACAAATGTGCTTTGTGCCTCAGGCCAGTATGCTTCTCCCACCTGGAGTCCAGTTTGCAATTTAGTGTTTGTAGTCAGGGCTCTTTCTCATCAGTTATAACACTTTTCATTTGCATGTCCAAGAGAACAGTCCAGGGTTGACTCAGTCTTTTTTCTCAAGGCAGGCCCAAGAGAAGGAGCCATGTGCCAGTGACTTATGAAGGCCACACTCTCAGAAGAAAGAGGCAGTGGAGTCAAGGAAAGAAGACCAAGAAAGCCTAGGAAGTGTATGATTTCAGAGAGAGGATAGCACGTGTTTAGAAGATGCTTTTCATAGGTATAGGACCCCAATCTGACTGAGCTGTTGTCTGGTTGTGACATAGATCCCAATGCAAAGAAGAGATGCAGATTATAGAAGATGGCAGGGCAGCAACTCAAGGAAGATAGAGGTAAGACCAGATGGAATCTCCATCAGCTGTTATAAAAAATGGTGAAGAGAAGACACAGCATGAGAGGGAATTATAATCTTAAAGAGTTAAAAAGAGTAAGTGCATCCCAGATCCACATATATAATCACCTCTGTACCCAAAGCTTGAAGGCCAGGGAATTTGAACGCTATTATCCATTTGCTAAACCATAGCTTTCTTTTGATAATCTTCTGTCACAGGACAGTTGTGGCATTAATGAGGCCATGTACTTGAGACCCATGTTTGTCAGCAGATGAACCTTCAAGAGCATCACATCCCAGGTTGGGAGAATTCTTCTTTCCAAGGCAAGCATCTAAGTGCAGTTTTGAAAAGAAAACCAGAGACAAGAGGTGTAAGGATTCTGTGTTTGGGATTAGGGTCTCTGACAGCTTCATGATTGTGCCATGCTTGGTGGCTAAGGAAGTTCCTGTGCAAAGACACAGAATGCCTGGCAGATAGGAAATTCCTGACTGCTATACAAATGCCCAGCATTAGGAGGCTCTGTATTAGAGTCCTATTTGCCTCGACCTTGATCTCAGGCTCCTGGGAATAAAGAAAGTCTCTTGTTAGACAGCTGCAACGTTTCACCAAGCTCTGCTGCACCTGAATCTGTCTACATAACAGTAACTTTAAACAACAGACTTTCTTGAGAGCTACACAAAGCTCCTAACATTGCACACAGCAACTATAGTATGTAACTGAGGAATAAGCTGCATAATGTTGCTAAATCTGTAACCTGCCTAATGACACAACGAACAATGATGAACTGATGCCAGTGACCCAATATAATCTATTAATATTAATAAAGGTGGCAGCTTAGACAAGGGACATTCTGTTATTCTGCCTTTGCACCTTGAATCTGTCTCCTTTTGTTTCCTTTACAAACAGAATTCATTATCTATGACCTCACTATAATAAACTGTTCCACATAAGAAATTCATCAAATCAAGAGAGCAGTCTTGGACAAGGGAGTTCAGAAATAAAGTCTAGAAAGTGTTGGATATTTCTATTTTTATTGTTCCTTTTTACATATCCAGTGATGAAAAGCTTGCTGGGAGGTAAAGTTTCTCTGATTTTATATAAAAAAATTGAAGTAAAATAGGATTGTTAAAAACCAATAGCCCCCAGGTTTATAAGGCAAAGACAAGGAAATCATACTTGGTATAGTTGCATTACTGGCAGGAAGAAGAAAATAAATAATCAAGCAAGATCAAAGTAGAAGGACACCACTATTAATGAAGACAAAACCTATGAATTTCATAAAACTTGCATAAGAATGATATGCTTCATATTTACCCATTATATATAATAACCCTTGTATAGGTATCATGTAGGTATTGATATTTGTCTGAACAAAGATGTTATATAGGAATACAGGAGAGATGATTTATAATTATTATTACAGTCACGTGAAAATCAAAAATCTTTAGAAATATGAGAAGAATGAGAGAGAGGTGTCATGAAAAGCAGATGCCCTATTTGATAACAATAAGAAATTAGTGTGAAGGTATGTGGTATTAAACAGATGTTTCAAACTATCCTTACAAAATCTTTACTGGAGCTGGTTTCATGCTCTGGTATCTGTAGGAGTTGTGCAGGGGACCAAAAACTGAGCCATGGGATGAGTCTTGACAGAGATTGTGGGAACCCATGGAGAAGTAGAAGGCCAGTGGGAAGAAAAGGTGTTCACCAGTATATGTTATCCTATGTGTGTCAAAAACAATGCACCCATGAAGCTTACTGAGCTTCTTCAATACAGCTGTCCTTGTGCCAGGCAGGTGCTCCTTATCTGTCATGACCCTTGCCTCCTTCTGCACTGAGGGTCTCATATCTCAGATGAGGGTGCCACCTGAATTGAACACCAGAAAGTAAGTTGATCATGATCCAGATGAAGTAGATTTGCAGGGCTGAAAGCTCAGTCTTCACATCTGAACAAAGTGGACCCTGGTTGAGAAGGACACTGAGTACATGGCCATGGAGACAGATTGAGAGGATGGTCTGAATATGGAATCATCAGGGAGACCAATTTGTACACCTTCTTTTTGAGGTTGTACTTTATTTCAAAGAGAGTGGGAAAGGAGAAAAAAGAGCTGGATATGTCATGACACAGAGTTGTGGACCTAGGATTTATACACTGTTACTGAAAAAATGTTCTATATCAGATGAAAAAAAATCCTAGACATCATTTTGTTTTATATTGTCAGAAAGACCTAACGACATGATATTACTTAGTGAATGCTTTAATTGGACAATTTGTTTACTGAATTATCACTATGAAAATTATTTAATTAATGATACCACACATGTATAAATGTAGATATTATTTATCAGGTCTCTGAAATAAGGTGATTGAGATGTAAATACTTACAAAATCCAGGTGGCCAAGGACAGTCAAGGACCTGAGAGCAGTTCTGATACTAATCCCAATCCTGCTCACCTCATCATATTGGAGAATCTCAGATTTCAGTCTGACCATAAGAGAACATGGAGAGGCCTCAACATCCTGACAACCAACAATTGGATTTGGGCTTCCTCTTCCCCTTTCCTTCCCTACCTTGGAAGAGCATCCATTATTTTGCAGAATTAGTATTTTTCATAAAGCTCTTGTTGGTGCAGGAAAGGCTCAGGCTGACTTTGCTGTCACCATCAAGTGTGGATCCAGTTGCATTCCAAGACAAGTTTTCCTTTGGGCCTTGTATTTAAATTTCTTATTTTGACTAATATGCTATCAGTTGAACTAAAATAGCTTTGAACAATCAAAACATAAAAATTAGGAAGAATTGCAGCAAGAAAAAGCAAACAAACAAAAGACTAGATCAAACAAACAAAAAATTCCAAACAGTCTATGTTCTTACATAAAATTAAATATTGTAATCATGTTAGTTCTTATTAAATGTACTTAGTGAAAAAGACTAATAGTTTTTAGATTTGAAAAATACATAAGAATGCCAAGTTGGGAATATATAAGAAAATTCTGAAAAATAAAGAGTAGGGAATTGGTTAGAAAGTAAGGTGATAAGAAAAAAAAACTAATAAATATTAAAACAAAAACTACAGTAGTTAAGTGAATGTCTAGGCAGATAACTTCAACAATAATCCCTAAATGTAGGTCCTACTATTAAAAAAAAATCAATGACTGAAAAAAGGCATTACCATAAACATATTCAACTTGAATTTAGAGTGCAATAATTTTTAAAAAACCTAAGTGATTTTTACCTCCTATCAGATAACTGTTAAAAAATCCATAAGCCCAAAGGAAAATAGAAGGAATGTTTATTAAATTGTGTTTGTCTTATTAAAATTTGAAGGGAGAGAAGAGATAAGTAAAAAATAAAGATTTGATTAAAGAAAACTTAAAAGCCTTTGTGAGTTAAACAAAAAATTCTCCTAGCCAAAATAACAAAACCAAAAATATTAGGAAAACATATATTAGGAAAAACGTTGGGGCTAGGGATGTGGCTTAAGCGTTAGTGCACTCGCCTGGCATGCGTGTGGCTGGAGTTCGATCCTCAGCACCCCATACAAACAAAGATGTTGTGTCAGCCGAAAATTTAAAAAAAATATATATTGAAATTCCCTTTCTCTCTGTCTCTCTCTGTCTCTCTCTCTCTCTCAAAGAAAAAAAATTGCAGCCTAAATGACAAGATTTCAATACTGCTTTATAATTTAAGGCCCATACAAATAGAAAAAACAAAAACAATAAACCACTAAGCAAATTCCTTGAGTTTATTATATCAAAACTTTGAGGATTTGAATAAGTAAACTTAGCAAGTTTGATAAGTTAACCTAAAACCATTTGATAGTTACAGGTTTAGATTTTTAGGTTAAGACCTTTTATCTGAAGATAAAGATATATATCCGCATTAAAAAAATGAATCAACACTACTTAAGGCAACAGTTAAATATATCAATTTAGGTTATACATATACACACATATATATTATTCAGTAAAATAAAAGTGACAAAATCTTTATTGGTTACTTCAGTAGAAACTATGTATGTATGTCTATTTTGCATGTAGTATTTGCATTTAATAAGTTGAAAGAAAAATAAAAAGTTCATGGTATTGAAGACATACAAGAGGAGTACATAGTTGCTAATAGATCTATTAATACATCAAGAGTTTAATTTGCTCCAAATTTTGACATGACTAATTAAATTATCAAATATCTTAAAATTCTACTCTGTCCCCACACATCCTATCAAAAAGGTAAGCACCCAAATAAGCAAGTACTTAATTAATGTCAAGTTAATTGGAAAATGATGTAATGAAATCAAAACACAGTCCTTTAGAAAACATTTTATTTTCTTGGCACACAGAGATTTAAATGAAATTTGCCCACTAGATACAGCAGCATAAGACTGATATTAGAATGGATTACAATTCATATTACAATATTGATACATATGATAAGTCTCATGTTTCCTTAATTACCTTTGAAAAGTTACTAAAATATCACAGTACACTGGTAAAAGAGGCAAGTTGCATTCTCATTTTGAAGGGTTCAGATTGATTTGGATTAATGAAAAACCAAGGATCAGACCATTGTCAAAATGTAATATAATAACAGCTTATCCAGTGTTGCACAGGAATGAAGCATTCTACATAAATGTTCTTTAGTCAAATGGCATTTATCCTTCTAAAGTCTAAAAGTGTTACTTTAACTACCATGGATGGAATAATGCAGAACATGCCTTCTTCTTCTTCTTGTCTTTTCCCCAATGTTTGTGTGTGTGTGTGTGTGTGTGTGTGTGTGTGTGTGTGTGTGAGAGAGAGAGAGAGAGAGAGAGAGAGAGAGAGAGAGAGAGGGAGGGAGATATGTGGGGGATCTAACCAAGGGGCCTTGCAAATTCGAAGAAAGCACTCTACTAGTGAGCTGCATTGCTAGCTCACAACATGCCTTTTTAAACTTTAAAGCATACCATGCATAATATGACAATGTTCTTTCATTAATACTCCTAATTAAGAATGCAATATCCAAAAGATTTACCAAGACGTGTATTTCCCCTACAGTGGATAAACTAGCATATCTATTTTTTAAAAACCATAAACTTGTTGTTTATTTGTTTATTTAGTCACATTTAACTGTCAGCTGTCAGTTCTTGCTTTAGTTCCCTATGCAGGTTTTCTGTTACTTTTCTTATTTCCTGTATTGTTAGGGTAGAGCAGCATAGCTACATAAACTTTGGATGAACTAATAGTTCCCTCAAGGAAGGTAAGTCTCCCCCACCCCCAGTACTGGGGATTGAACCCAGTGGTGCTCTATCACTAAGCTACATCTCTAGTCCTTTTCATTTTTTATTTTGAGACAGGGTCTCACTAAGTTGTCTAGGCTGGACTTGAACTTGTGATCCTCCTGCCTCAGACTCCTGAGTTGCTGGGATAACAGGTATGGGTTTCTAGGCCAGGTTAAGGTCATTCCATTTACCTCCAAAGTTTATAGGAGGTTATATATTGAGTAAGGGAGGGAATGAAGAAAAAAGAAAAATCTGGAAATTCTTATTTTTAAATAGTGGTCAGATTACTATCACAAGCTTCCTTGAATTTGTAGGACTTAATCTGCTCTAGGTTAGGTACCAGAAAACTAAGCTAGTGAAAACTATTTCTAAAGCAGGGTCAGCTTTGCAGAAGGGTGGGTAGGTAATCCTGCAGTAAACTGCATGAGCCTTTCAACATGGACATTTGACATTTGATGCATTTATAGATTTTGGTACTAGAAGTTGTGCCTTGAATGCCTATCTTTATTTTCATTTCTTAGGTTGTTATGTATATGATCTCTTGAGAAAAGTTCTACTGTATCATTATTTTATATATAAACATGCATATCCCTGAATAATATTAAATAGTAATGAGAGGATTTTTACAACTAATTTCTCCCAAACAAAAGTATAATGATATAATTAATTTACTCTTGAGAAAAAAATAGTAAAAAAAAAAAATCCATATAGGAAATAAGTACTATTCAAAAATGAAAATTCTTATAAATGTTAAAAACCTTTTCACTTTTATGTTATTTTCAAGTTTAAGGTATCTTAAAACAAAATATGTTTCAAATTATTTTCTTGGATTCAAGATAACTACTGAATTTGTATCTATAGTTTTATTATATTAAGATTGTTGTTGGCCTGGGAATGTGGCTCAGTGGTAGAGTGCTTACCTAGTATGTATGAGGTTTGATTCCCCAGCACCAAAAAAAAAAAAAAAAAAAAAAAAAAAAGATTGTTCTCAATACTGAACTTATCAATGTAGGCTTTCATTAACAGAAACCAGTATTTATTATGCTCTGTCAATAGACTTTTGCACAGAAACTAGAGAGAGCTATCAAGTTTTAAAAATTAATATAACATTTTTTTCTTCTTGAAAGTTCTCATAAATGTGTCCAACAATTTCTATTTTGAAAATGTAAGTCATCTCATATATCAGGAAACTGGAACTTGAGGCTAACTTTACAAAACTGTTTTTAATGAAATCAATTTATTAATGCTCTGCTTTTTTCCCAGTCTATGCATCATTAGCACAAGTCAGTTGTCTTTAATAAACTATTGATATTCATAACATTTGAAAACATATTGATACAACAGTGAAAAAATAATATCACAGTTTGAACATCTGTGCTTCATTTATGAACATATATGGTAGAAATGTTGATAATTCTACATTCATGAAGCACTTCTGAAATATATATTGAATAAGGTATTAAGAAGGCAGTCATAGGCTGGGTGCAGTTGTGCACACCTGTAATCCCAGCAGCTCAGGACACTGAGGCAGGAGGATTTCAAGTTCAAAGCCAGCTTCAGCAAAAGAGAGGTGCTAAGCAACTCTGGGAAACCCTGTCTCTAAATAAAATACAAAACATTGGGTTGGCTCAGTGGTTGAGTGCCCCTTGAGTTCAATCCCCAGTACCCCCCCCCAAAAAAAAAGAAGTTCATAGTACATGGTGAGAACGTTAATTATCCACAGCCTGTTCAGTATGTATTGTTCCTGAATATATACCACGATTTAAAGATACTTTTCCATTTTCATTTTGTAGAAAATTAAGATAAGTTTTCATTTTCTAACTCTGTATTTCAAGGAATACTTAATGAACTCAAAAGAAAATTTTGTTGGTAATCATAATTTTTCTCTTATTCAAACTGAAAGCTATCTTCATACATTAAAAAGGGAAAAGATAAATCAATGCTTTTATAATATTACCTAATTGGGCATCAATATTATATGAAATATTTTTTTAAAACTTGAATTTGTATACATAGGCATTTGCATTATGATCTTGCATTGCATAATGAGGTTGTATATTTATTAAATATATCTGAACAAACTATAAATCATAAAGTGTTTCAAGAACAACAGCAATTGACCAGGCTTATGTCTCACAGCTGAAAGGACAATACTGTCCATTCTCATTGGTCAGTTCTGGAAGTCCTTTCCAAGGGGATCTGAAAAATAGAAAGGATTTTTTATGAGACATAATCTAACACATTTTAACAATATAGTTAATACTTCATGTTTTTATGCCTTTTAGTACAGAAACAATCACTTGTAACAAAATAAACCAGAATATCCTAAAGATGTCCATATAAAGAATTTAGATTAAAATTATTTTTTTCCTATTCCACCCTTAGGATTCATAACTTTGAAATACAAAGGATCCTTTTATCTATTAGAAATATACTAAACCCTCACCATTCCAGGCAATATAGGAATATTCTTTGAGGCTTAATTTCATTATTTTAGAATAAATTATAGGACTCAAGTTGTAATTATGTAGATAGTATGTGTGATTTGTGTGTGTTTGTGGTGCTGGGAATTAACTCCATGGCCTCATATATGCTAGGCAAGCACTCTGCTTTTGAGGTACATCCCCATGTGTGATCTTGATATAACTGTAAAACTAAATAAAATAATAAATAAACAATAGTAATTGTCACTGGGAAAAACTGACCATTTTCATTTTACTAAATAACAAATTTTTATAGTATACACTTATGTTATAATATTTAGTAATTTATATACATTACCTCATTTAATGCTCACTGTAACTCTATGATACAGGAGCTAGAATTACTCCTTACTTATACAGAATTAAGAGGCATTAATAAAGCTTTAAAAATGTGTTCTAGAACACAGAAATATTATTGTATCTAATTTATTCTTAGTTTCAAAATACATCCTAAAATATAAAGCAAATTTCAAAGAAATAAAAATACAGAAATGTGTAATATTTCTTTTTTAATTTTTTGTTTTTTTGGTTGTAGATAGACAACATCTATTTGTTTTTTTATGTGGTGCTGAAAATTGAACCTAGGGTCTTGCACATGCTAAGTGAGCACTTTACAGCTAAACTACAACTCCAGCCCATATTTTTTCTATCTTAAGTGGGGTTGTGAGAATATATTAATGTCCTTGTTTTTCATTGGAACTCAACTGTGTTACAAATATTCTTCTGTTCATAGGAAATATTTCATAATTAAAATAGAAAAATAATTCCATGAGATGAATATGAGTTATTTTTGGTAGGTATTATCAAAGAAGCTAGGTATTATATTTATCTTTTAATAAAGGTATATGTACATGAACACATATCTTTATTTATTTTTATGTAGTGCTTAGGAATGAACCCAGTGCCTCACATGTGCTAGACAAGCATTCTAGCACTGAGCTATGACTCTAGCCTGGTATTATATTCCTTAAAAAAATCTATCAAATAGAAATGTAAAATACAGAAAAATTATTTAAATGACTCCAAGTATTAAAGTTACTTCAGAGCAAAATGCCAAATCTCTGAAGTTGGATAGTTGGGTAATCTGTTAGTGGTTGAACTATATTCTCCACATTCATGATTACTTATTAGCAGATATGATTAGTTAAGATGAGGTTATACTGGAGTAAGGTGGACCCTAATCCAATATGACTGGCATCCGTATACAGGAGAAATTTGGACACCAACATGCACACAAAAGGAATGTCCAGTGAAGACTGAAGGTTTGCTGTCACAGCTCTAATGCCTTCAGAGAGAGAATGGCCCTGCCCATGCCTTGATTTCAGATTATTGGCTGCAGAAATTGAGACAATATCTTGTTGTTTAACAGCTTCTGTGAAGTCACTCAGTTTGTGGTGCTTTGTTATGGCAGCACATCAGTAGGACTTAACAAAGTCCTACTGATATTATGAAACAAAGAGAGGTTATAAAATTACTAAAATTATAAGATTATAAAACTATGCTACTCACAATTAAATGTGAACACTAATACATGGAACATACCCATACTAATATAAAGAAGTCTCTTTTCCTGAAAAATTCATCCCTAAATTCATTAGGCAGGCAGAACAAAGGGGGTATCTACAATAAGAGAGAGGAGGAGAAAAGAAGGAAAGGATAGTGTTATGGTTTAGATTAGGTGTTCTCCAAAAGCTCATATGAGAAAATGTAAGATTTAAAGGTGAAATGGTTGGGTTATGACAGCCTTAACCCAATCAGTGAATTAATCTGCTGACAGGGACTAAATGGTAACTGTGGGCAGGGAGGATGTACCTGCAGGAGTTAGGTCACTGGGAATTTGACTTTGGGATACACATTTTGTCCTTGAGGAGTAGAGCTCTTTCTATTCTTCCTGTTGTGATGTCTTGAACAGTTTTCTCCACCACACCCTTTTGCCCTGATATTCAGCCTCACCTCAAGCCCTAAGGAATGGAGTTGAGCCCCAAGGAATAGAGCCAGCTGTCTATGGACTAAGACCTCTGAAACAGTGAGCCCGCAAATAAACTTTTCCTCTTTCTGCTGTTCTTGTCAGGTCTTTTTTGTCACAGCAGTGAGAAAGCTGACTAAGATAGATTACAAGTACTTCAAAGCAAGATGTCAGCACTCAAGAGGTATAAGGAAGGAGGTGGAGGTCACAACAGGTGTGGGGGTGGTTGAGAGTAATCTGAATTCAAGTTATGTAAGGAAGGCACTTGCATGTAGAGGTTGCCTAGTATGGAGTGTAAGACAATAAGGGAAGGGCATTTATGTCTCAGGACATCTGTTCAGGGGATTTCAGAGCCAGAGAAGGCACAGATAGTTTGAAAATATAAATATGGAAAAATATATGTTGGTAACAAATAAAAGAAATCTGGAGTGCTATATTAATATTAAAGAAAGTAGACCTTGGAGTAGAGAAGTATCAGTGACAAGGAAGGTGATTTCATAAATGTTTATATACTTAATAATAGTGTTTCAAAACATCTGAAACAAAAACATATACAACAGCACACAGAAACAAGTACAGCAGGAGATTGCAATATTCCTTTGTCAGTAATTCATAGAACAAGGAGGTGGAAATCCCTTAAGGAATTTGAACATCAACCAACTTGATCCAACTGACATTTCTACACACGCCGCCTAAGGATTGCATAATATATATTCTTTTTTTTTTAAGAGAGAGTGAGAGAGAGAATTTTTTTAATATTTATTTTTTAGTTTTCGGCAGACATAACATCTTTGTTTGTATGTGGTGCTGAGGATCGAATCGGAGCCGGACGCATGCCAGGCAAGTGCGCTACCACTTGAGCCACATCCCCCGCCCCAGAATATATTGTCTTTGCAACTGAAAACAGATGAATTACCTAGACAAAAAATTCTGAATAATTACTACTAATAAATTTATAAGGATTTGAGTCACACAGAGTATAATCCTTGACTACAATGGACTCAATTTTAAAAACGATAATAGAAATAGCTCTGGAAAATTCATGAACATTTGAAAACTAAATAATGAATTTCTAAATAATCTATGAGTGAAAGATGAAATCAAAGAGAAAACAGAAAGTACTTCAACCAAACTTGGAATAGAACCACGATTGGACCCAGTTATCCCACCCCTCTGTATATACCCAAAGGATCTGAAAAACAGCATACTACAGTGATATAGCCACCCCAATGTTTACAACAGCTCAATTCACAGTAGTGAAGGTATGGAACTAACCAAGGTGCAATTCAACAGATGAACAGATAAAGAAAAGGTGGAATATATACCCATGGGATATTACCACAAAGAAGAATGAAATTATGGCATTTGCCAGGTAAATGGATTGAGCTAGAGATTTATCATGCTAAGTGAAATAAATGAATCCCCAAAAATCAAAGGCTGAATGTTCCCTCTGATAAGCTAACAAACAATAAGGGGTGGGGGAATAGAAAGCCATTGGATTAGACGAAGGGGAATGAGGCAAGGCAAGGAGGGTGGAAATAGGAAAGACAGAAGACATCCCTTTTCTGTGTTCATATATGAATACACAACCAGTGTAACTCCACATCATATACAACTACAAGAATGGGAAGTTATAATTCATGTATGTATAATATGTCAAAATACATTCTACTGCTAAGTAAAACTAAAAAGAACAAATAAAAATTTTAAGAAAAGGAAGTACTTCAACTAAATAAGTATACAACTTATCAGAATTTGTGGAATATGATAAACTGATACTTAAGGGGAAATGTATAGCACTAAACACCTGTATTAGAAAGGACAAGAGGCAACCAGGGTACACATCTGTATCCCCAGCTACTTAGGATACTATGGTGAGAAAATCACAAGTTCAAAGCCTGCCTGGGAAGGGGATGTAGTTCACTGGTAGAGTGTTTGCCAGACATGTATGTGGCCCTGAGTTTAGAAATCAGTATTGCAAAGCAATAACATTAATAAGAAACAAGCAAACAAACAAAATCCCTTGGATTTTTAGAGAATGAGCATATTTAGGTGCTGGAAATAAAAGCCAGAGAAAGTGTAAACAGAGTTAATAGTGCAGTTAAGAGCAAAGCCTGGAGGACCTGACTTCCTGGATATTAGTAAAAGCTAAAGTGGATTACTTGCTGTTTGACTTTGTCTAAGTTACTTCACCTTCTTAACTTTGTTTATAAAATGAAGATAATTAATGAGAGCTCATAACTGTCTTATTATCTTGTCTATGTAACATATGTTAATATATTAGTCTTTGAAAAAATCCAACCTCCAAAGATCCCAACTCACTCTATGCAGATGAGAAAACCAAGCTTTAGAGAAGTTAAACAACTTCCTCATGGTCACACAGTGAGTAAGTGGACAAGTGGATAACAACAGTAATATGTGGTGGTGGTAGAGATTATGATGATGGTAATAGTAGCGATTTTATATAGTTGTTTGGATTAAATTAGTCATTTTACATACATGCATTTAGAATAATGCCTAGAACAGGGTTAAGTGATCAATGAATATCATTTGTTGTTATTACCATTAGTTCTACCATGTAAACAAGGGAAGCCTAATACTAATGGTACCATAAGGTTTTTCATGAAAAAAAGGAAAGCAGTAGCCAGCTCAAAGAAGAGAACTGAAGGGAAGTCATGGGGTCTGGAAACTAGGAGAGATCTTGTTGAGTGGCTTTGCCAGAGTGGTGAGAGCGAAAGCCAGATGAAGGTGGTAATGACTAAGTGGGTGGTCAAAATGGAAAGAGAAAAAAGAGGTTACTCCTGACAGGGACATGGGCTGGTAAGAGAGACAGGACCAGGTTTGAGTTTAATAACTATATGAAGGGATTTTGTTTTAGAATGGGCTGACAGATATCTCTGTAGCTTAAGTAGGAAAGATAAAGTGGAATACCAAAGAAGATAATTAATTACTGGAACAAGGTCTCATAAGAGGTCTGAAGTGAAGAGATGACAGGAAAAAGTAGAATGATGCCAGGAATGCCAGATTGTTCCCTTTTATCTGTTAAAAGTAAGACTAAGAGAAAAGAAATACAAAACTCCCAGAAACAGTACAGGGCAACGACAGAGTTGGGCTTTCTGCGAGTATATTTAAGCTAATGAAAACCAGTTTTCATGCAATGTTTGCCAGATACATTGAAGTCCCTTATGTTCTTGAAAGAGAGTTGATACAATTTATGCCAATTACGCCTAATTAGTCTGAGCAATAAGATAAAGACATAATCTAGAATTTGAGAAATTAAGATAGACTTGATGAAATTTGTACCATTTTAGAAAAATATGTAATTCTGACACTGTTAATCTGCTAATATTTATGACAGAGGAGGTGAGAAACTGTTTTTGAAATAACAGTCAAAAGGCCAATTCCAATATTTTAACTATAATTGGAACATTTTTGAAAATTGTTATATATATATATATATATATATATATATATATATATATATATATATCTCAACTAGTTCAAAAGGCCTGATTCAAATATTTTTGTTTTTTGTATTTATTCTTTGCTAACCACATTCTAACAATACGAGCTAAATTTTGAAAATCAATGGCTATTCCATATGTTCAAATCATACAATATCAAATCCTTAGCTTTAAGTAACTTACTACCTAAAGTAATGAAGGGAAGGTAAAATTTCCATGATGGACTCTGCCATGTTAAACAAGAAAGGTTTCAAGCTTCATTGTGATACCTAGAGCACAGAGAAATGAATCCTAAGAAAACCCAACTTACCTAATATCTAATGAACTGAGGACACACCAGTTATACACATTACATGCCCATGACAACTTACCTCTCAAGATGAGCATAATGTTGAGAAAGAACGTTTTTAACCAAAAACATTTTTTTGCACTATACTGTGGACCCATCAATTTGGAAAAATATAACTTTGCATGAAGAAAATATCCAAAAGGCCATAGCCATTCCTGATAAAAGATAATTTAAAAGTAAAGGAAAGAGAAGGAACTGTGAATATGTAAAACTATTTGAAAAATTAACTGAAAACTCAGAGAAAAATGAAATTCTTACAGGTCCTTGGTGATAATTGAAACCTCTAGAAAGATTGTAGTTGTCATTGTCTAAGGCATTGTCATATATTCCAGATTAAACCATATCACTGCAAAATGATTGGAACTTAAGTTAAATAAAAGAAGCTCAGATATCATAGAAAGCATTAAAAAACATTTCAATAGCAATGTTAAGAGAAATAATCATGTTATCTTCCAATTCATAGAATAAGCTCAGCATTAAAACATAATTTAACCTTAAATAAGTATATAATGAGTCCAGAGGACTTTAGCAATGTGTTCAGGAATAATTAATAAATACTGACTAATATAAAAAATATTAAATATTCAGGTATCTTGCCTTCCAGGAGTTAGCTTGACACTAACCATTGGTTTAAAGTCAAGTATTTCAAAAGGTCTCTAATATATGAATAATAATTAAAATGGCCATATAATAAATTGAATTACTAAATATTATAGATAAGGTTTTACTGGTTATAGATTATAAAGGTTGTTTTTGAAACATGTCCATGATGTTATTTTAAAATTATATTTGGCATATCATCACACTACAAATAGCAATTCAACATACATTCTGATAGTATGTAGAATTTATAACATATTTATGCAGCAAACAATATTACAAAATTATTGTAACAGAAAATACAAGGGCTATGTATACTTGATTTAATTTAAATACAAAGTTTTTTTTTTTAAGATAGATGTGGCCACAAAAATAAACTTTGTGTTTTAGTTTTAATCAGTGCCTCTTAACTACTCTGAAAATATGAGAATCTCAGAATGTAGTTAAGAAAAAACATTCAAAATTTTGCATCTCATGATGGAAATGAGTACATAGTAAAGTAGGAAAATTCTACAAAGGTGAGATTCTGTCATCAATTCATACAGAAAGCAATTTAATAACAACTATCAAGTTTTAAAGAAAAATCATAAAGGAAAGACAGAAGGGTTATTAGAAACTCAAGAAAAAAACAAAGTTTGAAAGGCATAAACCCACAACTGTAAAATAAAAATGAAATCATTTATGGATAAAAGTAAAAAGAGTAGTATAATTACAAAGAAAGGATGGATAAGACTAATATTGAGAACAGAATTAAATCCTCATCTGTCATCACTATATGTGAATAATACCTAATACTTACAATATCATAAAACAGCAGCATATACTTTTTTAGAAATGTAGAAACAACTATTAGTAGAAACAATATAGAAAATAATGACCACCTTTGATGAGTAGAATTGAGGTGAAGAAAGGAAGCAAGGGAATGAATTATTTTTCTTCTTCTGGTGCTGGCGATTAACCCCATGTAATGTTTTCCATAAATTCTCTTAGGTATATGCCCATATGGTCCAAATTGTACAAAAATGCACAGATAGATCAGATGATAATGATGCTTATTTCTAGATAAAGGGGTTTAAAGTAATTTTATGTTTTTCTCTCTATATATCTGTAACTTCTAATGTTTATAATAATCATTTACCACCTTTATGATCAGAAAAATGCACATCAGAAAATATTCATGACATTAGATTTATAAACTAAAACGCTAATTGATAATTGAATACAGAATAAGACAGAGGCATTCTGAGTACTAATGCTTAATGAAAGTACAGATGACACTTTTAAAAACTCAATCTGAATGAAATTTTGGAGATGTTATCGATAAGAAAAATTGATAGCTGGTGTTAATATATTTGGATTAAATATAATACTAACAACATTCTTAATACTTAGATTCCAACTTACTCTGGATCTAAAGTTTTCATGCCAAGGGGACCAAGTAATTTTTTTTCTGCGATCTCCAATGCTCTCCATGCTTTTTCTGTAGTAAACAGCTCAGGGGCCTAATGAATATCAAAAACAAATATACAACTTTTTCACATCACAGAAGAATTACTTTCACCTACATATACACATCATCATCTTGAAAAAGAATGAATATTTTAAAAAATACAGTGTGGGCAGAATTTAAGAGTAGATGCCTAACCAGATTTAATTCCATGAGGCTAACTTGGAAGCACTGTTCTAGGCCTTAGAAGTTAGGAAAATGTGTGGATATTCTTCAAAAATGTATTAGATCAACAGGAAGTTGTCATAGTTATTAGGAATATAGAACTCACTTCAACTCATGTAATTTATTCTTTATAATATTTACAATAGTTTCCTTTAAGGTATATCTGAACACACTTTCTGCTTCTAGGAGCATAATAAAATGTAGAACAATATAATTACTTATAATACAGAGAAGAAGGAGAAGAGGATCTGCATTAATTTTGCACAGATAAATCAAATGCACATTGAATCAAAGCTGTCCTGTGTGCCTGTGTGTTTTTCATTCTACTGTAATTTATAATACCATGTTTAGTTATGTTTTTGACAAAATGGAAACAGCTAGGCAGGCATGGAGAAACACAAACCTCTATTTTATTGCCCTCACAGCTTAGGCAGAATTTTAAAAGGAGAGACTCTTGAATCATTGGCTATACATAATTTATTAATTATCAATAAAAGAGCATGTGAATTTAAGCTATTCCTGGTAATTCACTACACCAGAACTTCCCATCTAGCATGCTGAGGCACTGGTTGTGGCACAGATGATTGGAAATACAGGCTTCTTTAGCTTTCAGGACAACTGAGTGGGTCAGGGGCTCATTGAAGAAGCTGGATTTGGCATAAACAGCAAAATCCATTTTCTAAGTGTATTCAGGATGTGAAAAATACATCAGGAAAATACTTCATTGATCATCTTCCATTGTTTTCTATTTTTTGATACTAATTGGTAAATGTTAAAGGTGATAAGCCAAAATTTTGAATTATAAAGGACTATATAAAACTAGCTTGCAAGCAATATCTTTTTCTGCAGTTCAATGAAAACAGTAAAAAATAAAAAAATTAAGTAAATTCTATCACAATTTGGACAGTAACAAACATGTCACTTACCACAACCATTGCTATGGTAAAATTAGGCCTGAGCTGGTAGTCACACCAAGGACTTGAAGCTCCATAACTCTCTTTGTATATGCCACGTTTGTGAACTAGATTTGGATGCTTCTCATTAGAATCAGAAGGATCTTCTGAAACATGAAACAGTTTTTCAAAGTTGTCTTGTATTTTTCTGTTCCATTCTTCATATGAGACTGTTGCAACTTTCCCTGGAAAATGATGAAAAGACATGGCAGTTTCAGACGTTTAAAGCAATTCAAACCTCTAATAAGAGCCAAAAAGTCATATTTAGTACACTTATTACTTTTTATCTACTAGGGAAAAATAAATTGGCCACTTTTTGAAAATGTAGATAGCCTAAATTGAGATGTGATATAAAACATTTACTGTATTTCATAAACTCAGTACTTCCCAAAATATAAAATAGTTCAGGAATAGTTTTATATTGACTACATGTTGAATAATATTTCACAAACATTATCTTAAATGAAACATAATTAATTTCATCCATTTCTTTTTACTTTTAACAAATGAATTAGAAAATTTTAAATTATTTATGTGGCTCAAATAATATTTCAATTGGACAAAATTTTCTCAAAAAAGATGTAAAGATTTCAAAATTGTTCATGAAAATAGAACCTGTTCACAGTCACACTAAGAAAAAAGAAAAGCACAATAAGGCAGTAACTATGTTGTTATTCTTGCCTCAGTTTAAACTGCTATCAAAAATATGGTTAGTAACTAGATTTGCTACAATTTCCATAGAGGAGATTAATGATTTTTCTTTCTTCTTGAAATTTATGGTTTTCTAATATTAGCTAACTGCATCAAATGATGAGTACATAGTTAAAAAATACAAACAGTATTAGAAGTTTCTTTGTAAATAAAAGGAACAGCTTACAATGTCTTTTTACTCTAACTTCATGATAAGGAGAAATATTTTTGGGGGGATAATTCCAGCAACCAACAAATGGCAGGTTTACACAAGCCCACAATTTCCACAGCAGACCCATCTCTAAAATTAAAAATAAATTTTATTCTCTAAGTAGGATTTGTTTAGGCATTATCTTAAGAAGGTATTCAATAAACAATTCTGATAAATAGTATAACCATTTCATTATAAAAGCAACTATCTACTAAGAAATCCTAACTTAATAAGGAATATATAATTTTGCTGGAGACTGAAACCAGGCCTCACCCAAGTTAGAGAAGTGTTCTACCAGGGAGCTACACCCTCCAGTCTAGTAGCAAGTATTTAGAAATTGTTTTTTAGATAATTCTTACTGAAGATAAAATTTGAAGAAAAGAGCTTCTCAGCTTAATATAGTACAAGAAGCTATTTGTTGATAGCTTCTGAAATAAAAAAAAGAAAAATGACAAATTCTGGGACAAAAGTTTAAAGAATTACGAAGAAAAAAGATTCCCTTTTTATGAAGAGAAAAGACTTCATAAAAAACAGAACAACTGATGGTTGCTCATATTTACAAAAGATATGCAAAATGAAATATTAACCATTGGGATAATAGATCATAAGACTTGATTTTGAAGTACTTGCAGAGGCTGAAACTATGATAATTTCTAAAAAAAAAAAAAAAAAAACCAGACAGTTTTGCTATATTACATATATCAAAAGGAACACATCTGCATGACAAAGAGAAAGAACGGATGAGTCAGAAAACAGAAGAGAGGAAGAGAGGCAGATTTTTATTGATTTACTATGAAGAATACATCATTAATAGAGTAAAAGATTCGACAAGTATGTGTTTTTAAAAACTAAAATGGTAAATTAAAAGGGCATAATTAGGGGGCTGGGGTTGTGGCTCAAGTGGTAGAGCACTCACCTAGCATGCCTGAGGCACTGGGTTCGATCCTCAGCATGACATAAAAATTAAAAAAAAAAAAAGATATTGTATCCACCTACAACTAAAATATATACATATATTTAAAAATATTTTTTTTTAAAGGGCATAATTACAAAAGCACTTTAAAATAAACACTACCTTGCAGTGGCTGGGATTCCTCTGTTTCTAGCTCTGTCACTTTCTCCCATTTTATCCATCCATGTGCCACAATTTAAGTGATTTCCACCATAAATAAATCCTGTATTGTCATCAACCCCTGCAGTTATATTAAAACCTAAAAAAACAAAAACATGTATAAAACAAATGTTCTATAACCAGTACATATTATATACAGCAAATGAAAATTAATATTTTATTTAAAATATTTATATAATTTATAGGAATATAATAAACCAGGACAACTATTCTGAAGATCAACTTGGTAATACCTTAAAAATTAGAGATGTAAAATTGAACAGTAATTACATTTCTTTCTAAATATACTCTAGGGAAATCCTTACTTCTGTGTACATGGAGATGATAAAAACAATGTAATGATGAATATTCATCATTACATTGCTTTTATCAGCAAAAAAAAAAACAACCACTCAGTAGAGGAATGATTAAATGCTGTTTATATATAGGGAAACACCCTATATTTTATATGATAAAATATAAAATTTATAAAAGTAGATTTATGTGAACAAAAATATCCAAGACAAAATGATTGTGTAAACAAGTCATAAAAGGAGATATATAATAAAAACTTTTTCTGTAAAAGATTAAAACATAGATAATACTAATGTATATAGCTATGCATGTCTATCTGGTCTATATGAAACTCATGAAATACACGTATTTGTTATACACAATACATGTATTTGTGTATAATTTTAAAATACATCAAATATTTATACAGTGTATATGTTATAGTACACTGAATATATACAACACAACATAGATCACATGTAATTTGCATATAATCAAATACACACAAAAGTCTAAAGCATTAAAAATATACATGGAAATAGTGAACCCTGATTATACGATAGTCATTAATTCTAGAGAGAAAAGAAAGAAAAGAAGAGATGAAGCTTTGGATATACCTGATATGGTTTATTTCTTTTTAAACAAAAACAGAAAGATCTGAAGAAAATATAACTGAATGTTAATATCTGCTTAATTTGAGTACTAAGTTAGAGGTAGAATTTATGCCACTATCTGTAATTTGAAATAAAAAACGAAATTAATTCAAAGATATCACAAAATATGTTCTTTAAATATAAAATCTATTTCTATTGATTTACTGAATGATAAAAGAACTATAAGTGATTGTTAGAAGCTAACTTTGGTTAGCAGGGTTAGTATTTGGATGTTACTGCTAGAAATAATAAATTAGTGATTTTAAATTAACATATAAAATGTAATTTTGAGCATACAATATTTGCCAATGAGTGTAGTGAGTTACCTAGAAACTCAAAGGTTCATTACATTATGTTATAAATGGTGTCATATTAATATTAATATATTTTCAATGTAATATTATATTTTAAAATCATAAATTATAAAATCATAACCATATTTTAAAATAAAAAGACATATATTTCCTTCTAATATTTTTATGCAGTAATATTTTTATAAATGGCTTATATCCAAATATTTTTATTTAATAGACTTCACACTTGTGTGTCATAGGTATAATTTTGTAATTTTTTCATTCTGGTCAATGTAAATATTTTCTGTTAATTGTAAAGGCTGTTTCTTCCTTTTATGTAATTATAAATAATGGTATGATCAATATCATCATATAATATGACCTTTTTGTGTGTTTTAGATTATTTCATAGGCTAGATACCTAGAAGCAGATTAAATTAATAAAAACATAAATATTTTATATCTTTTTTTCTTATATATGACAGCGGAATGCATTACAATTCTTATTACATATATACAGCACAATTTTTCATATCTCTGGTTGTATACACAGTATATTCACACCAATTCATATCTTCATACATGTACTTTGTATAATAATGATCATCAAAATTCACCATCATTAATAACCTATGCCCCCTCCCTTCCCTTCCAACCCCTCTGCCCTATCTAGAGTGGGATAGGGAGCAGGAATATGGGAGGAATATTTTATATTTTCTTTTTTTTTTTTTTTTGAGAAAGGGTCTTGCTAAGTTGCTTAGGACCTCACTAATTTGCTGAGGCTGTCTTTCAACTGGCAATCCTCCTGCTTTAGTCTCTCAAGCCATGGGATTACAGGTATGCATCACCATGCCTGACTGTAAATTATTTCAAAAAAGGAATGCCATCACAAATTGGTGTGAATATACTTAGTATACAATCAGAGATATGAAAAATTGTGCTCTATATGTTTAATAAGAATTGTAATGCATTCCACTGTCAAATATAAATAAAAAAATAAAAAAATAAAATAAAAAAGGAATGCCATCATTAGTATATAAATACTTCTCAAAACTAAACATTTTTTATTTTTTTGAGTGGATCCCTCCCCACAAATTTAAAAATTGTAATCATGGCCTCCAGTGTATCTGAATGTGAATTTACTTAGAAACTGAACTTCACGAAGGTAATCAAGTTTCAAGGGTCATTAGGGTGGACCCTAATCCAATCTGACTGGTATCTTTATAAGAGGAGATTTGGGCTCAGATATACCCCAAGGGAAGATGATGTGAACTATAGGAAGAATGCCATGTGAACATGAAGATCCCATACTAAATAAAGAGAGGGGCTTGGAACAGATTTTCCCTCACAGCCTTTTTGAAAGTTGCCTTTTCTCTTCACCCTTGAATAGATCCAGTATTTGATGAAAGTGGGCGGCAACTGTTGTGCCCCTTCTCTTTTCTAGGGTGCACTCTACATGTGACTCTGATTTCCAAGGAAATTTGTTGCTATTTGCTGGGGTTTTTTTTGGGGGAGGGAATTAATTTCTAACTCCTTCCACTTATAAATAAACACATGGATTGAGTCTGTAATTAAAAGAAAAAGTTTCCTGTCAGTCAATGTCTTATATATTTAGCACAGATTTGCAACTCAAAATTGTATGGCCTTTTTGGAACACAGCTGTAGACTTGGTACATAGCTGTGTGGTGCCAGAAGAGAGATGCCTACAAAATGACTGGCATCCTTTCAAGTTTGAGAATGTAGGCCTGCTTCACTAAGAAGCCAGGGATGTGGAGAGAATATTTACCAACAAGGGGAACAGCCAGGGGAAGTCCTTTATTTCTTTTTGGCACAAAAGACTCTCTATCCCATTGAGATTCTCTAATGATTCTCTAATGAAAATCATGGAAACAGTCTGGAGGAGAATCTCTGTAAGTGTTAAGAGGGTTTTTTTTTTCTTCCAGCTTATTTTGGTTGTAATTTCTAGTTTTAAAAAATGTTGGATGGAAAATTTAATTTTATAATTTTTTATCACAAAAAAATCCTCAAAAAACTAACAAAAAAAGAGGAATGGAATTCTGATACACATACAACATGGTTGAAATGTAAAAAATTATGCTCAATGAAATAAGCCAGAAACAAAGGGCACATATATTATTATTTCAATTATATGAGGTACACAGACTATGATTTAGATGTTCTGGAAGCTGTAAGAGGTGTGGCCTGATGAAGGTGGTTGAGTCACTGGAGACATTACCATTGGAAAAGATCAATGATGACTTTCAGAGGGGATTTGGTTCCAAAGAATAATAATGTCCTGACCTCTAAATCTCTGGCTTTCTTTCTTGTCATGGGATCTCCCCCACACATAATCTCTCCCACTATGAGGGTATCTGGCATGATGTGATATAACAAAGAGGATCCTCACCAGAGACCAAACTCAACAGAGATGCTTCAGCTTATACTTTCAGCCTCCAAACATTTGAGCTAAAAAAATCTTTTTTCTGTATAAAGTGGCCTGCCTCAGGTATTTTGTTATAGTAAGAGACACTGGACAAATACATTCAAATAGTTAAATTCATAGACACAGAAAGTAGAATAGTAATTTTTAGGAGCTGGGAAAAGGGTAATGAGTACTTATTATTTACTGGGTAGTTTCTGTTTGGGATGACAAAAAAGTTCTGGAGATGGATAGTGATGATCGCTACACAACAATGTGAATGTAGTTAAAGCCCCTGAACTGCACACTTTCAAATGGCTAAACTGGGACATTTTATAATACAATACAGATGAATATACCACGGTGATTTTCGCCTTTATGTGCATCTATTAAACACCAATTAAAAATGGTGCTTAAAATTAAAAATGTGTAAGTAAATAAAAGACCATTAGAGTATAGGAAAGGGAATATGGTGAGGTGAACATGGGTGGGGGAAAGAGGGGAAGGAAAGAAGAAGTAGTAGGGAGTGAAGTGGAGCAAATGCTTGTGTGATTATCTCAAAATGAACCCAAAGTTATATATAACTATAATGCACTAATAAAACATTAAAATGACATATACATAAAATAATATGTGTTTTATAAAAAATAAATATACAATAAATGCATTGGAATGATTCTGTAAGAGAAATACGGGAAAATGAAACAATTAGCCTTGCATTGGCTTGTAATGATTGTGTGCCATAAAATAAAGAAGAAGAAGTTAAAAGTTTATCAACTTTAACTTGATATACATATATCATTTTTGTAAAAACTGTTTTACAGGGGTAAAAGCCAAAGAGAGAGACCAGGGGAAAAAATCCTAGTTTGCCACTTAGTAGCTCTTTAGCTCTAGGCAGGCTACTCTTGTATTCTCATTTAGTAAAAATGAAAACAAAATAACTTGTTTCAAATGTTCTTTGGAGTATTAAATTGGAACAACATAGGTTAAATAGTTAGCACAATGCCTACCAGATAATGACTCAATTTATGGCAATTAATATTGATGTTATCATTTTAAATTGTAATCATCAATATTATTGTTAATATTGGCTGACTAGAATGATATGAAACTTCATATTTTCTGTATAAACTAAAAACTTGATGAGATCAGAATCAGTCTTATGTTTCTCATTGTTATATCTTAAGTTTTGCATCGATTACTGCAAAGTGAAAGAATGATTACAAGTTTAAATTTCTATGTATCAGTGAATATTCACTATGGAGTTAAAGTTCCATACCTTCATCCTTCATGTTTCTATCTATCTGTGGTCCAGCATTCCTTTCTCAGAACTGCATGCCCTGTATGTGTCTTTGCATGGCTTCCTGTATTACTTCAAACAATGGTTGATCCGGTTTGAGACAGAATGGATGTGACCTCTATTAGAAACTACATACTGATCTTCTCCTAAATCCCACACCTTAAGTAATGTGAAAACACATACTTTTCTTTGGAGGGAGAAATAAGGATTGGAGTAGGCCCAGGGAAAAGCAGCAGCTCCTACTACACAAAATAATACAATCTGCCATATGAATAATTAACATTAGTAGTTTTAACTATTCAGGCCTGTAACAAAATAATTTGTAATGTTGCAGGTAGGTGAAATGATGAGCTTGAATAGTTTCTAGAAGAACAATAAACAATAAATGAGTTTAGCTTGTCATTTATCACCTAAATATTCTTACTCCTCTGCACACATATGTAATAGTGATTAAATTATGTAAAAAAGTGGTACTCTCAAACATGGGAATCTATCATAACTTCAGAAAATATCCACAGTGAATGTAAAGAGTCCACAGATAATTTTCTTTGTCCATGTTAATAAAAAAGTAATACTTTGGATGACAATAGGGAGATATATAATTGTATTTTTAAAAAATAAGGTGAAGCATGTAAACTAAAAATGAAATTTAGGGTCCTTATATATTTGATTAAACTTTATTTAAAAAAAACTGTGAATAAATCTGAATCTATCATATAAATTTCTTTATATAGTTTTAAAATGTATGAAGCACATAAAAATACTTTATAACTTTTACCAAATTGTGAGAACATAAATAGGTCTAATATAAATACCTACTGATAATATTAACCCATGAAGGACAATGGAACATAGATAAAGAGTTATTTTTTGACATATGTTTTTTGAGTATTTTGTGATAAATATAAACATCATGGGGACACAAACATGCAAGCCCTGAAGCAGTTTTCACCACCCCTGAAGTCTTATACTGAACACATGATAACAAATGCAGATCAGAAGTGACAAAAATGTAATATTATTGTACATTCCCTATTGGGAAAAACACTCAAATATATTTACCAGTTCAACATTTTTCATAAGATGAACTCTGAACTACCTGGATTGGTTGCTGAGGTCCTCTACACCTGGTTCACCCTTTCAATATTCTCTCCCTACCCTCAGGTGTTGTACACAGAAATTAAAACTAGGCTGAGCAGTATGTCCTAAATTGTTCTTAAACTCACTATGCTTTACTGTACCTTTCATCTTTCAAGTCTTCCCATATTCCCCCACAAACTCTCCTAAAATCCTACTCACATTTTCAGAGTGCATTTAGGTGAAATTTTAGTTACTTTATAAGTCTCCCTCCCTGGGTCCCACCTAGTACTCCTCTCTCCCTTGCATGAGACTGCATAGTACTACTTGTACATCTTTGCAATGACCATGTTTTTGTGGACACACCATCTCTTCTACCATGTTACAAGCTGTTTAAGCAAGTAGCAATTTTATGTTGACTGTGTATTAGCAAATAAGTTTTAATAAATTCTCTTTACTCATGTGCCAGCAGGAAAAGCAACAGAATCATCTGTTGGATACATTCTGGAAACTGGGCACTTGAGAATCTCTACACCATTTGGAACCATTTTACTGTAATCTTGAATGCACTGCAGCCACCACCACCCAGCATCCCGGCAATTGTATCTGGCATAAGTTTCTTCACTGAGGAGATTAGAAATGAGACCATGCCTCTGGGTACCAGCAAATGCTAAAATAATATTCCTAAACAACAGAATTGAGTGGATCATTTAAAATGAAAACATACTCTTAAAAACTGAAGACAAACATAGTCACTTTTGGTGACTGTGTCATGGAAGTATTTTCTCACCTGTCCTTATTTAATTTTATATGTATTTTTAGAAAGCAGTCATAATATGATAAACAAGTAATGAATTAAAAGTAAGAGATTTTGTTTGCAGCTTTGGTTTTTTTCTCTATCAATTTGTGACTTTCTCTTTTTTGAACAGTTTTTTCATCTGTGCAGTCAGGGATTGTGCTGGGTGATTTTTAAAGATCTTTATAGCTATTGATTCTACTTTTGAAATCCATAGTATTTCAAAATCTAAGTAATTATTAGGCATAAACTTTTATTTTATAAGGTACCAAAAGCAAAGCAAATATATAAGAAAACCAATGACTAAAAGCTGACTTTAAAAAAAACACTCAATTTTAAAATTTGGTATTTAAAATTTAAAAATAGAATTCTACTATAATACACCAAATTAGATGGAAGATTTGGTGCATCTCATTTGTAAGATGGAATTGTGTTCTAGAAAGATCATAAAATTAAGAAATAAGGTGCCTGAAGTATAAATCCTAGCTTTGCCACCTGTATGACCTTGGAATAAGTCATTTAACAATGTCTAGAATTTAATGCATTTTAACTAAAACATTCAGAAATTTTATTAATTCTATGCTTCAGTTTAATGGTTCTCCAGTCATAGTACAAAAGGAAAGTTTTGTTTTCTAAAATGCATGATGTTCCCAATTAATAAAAGGTGAGAATTCTAGCAATCTTGACCATCCAGATAAATGTCAAACATGCGAAAACCGAATAAAATGATTTCTGATCCATGAATACCTTTACAAAGGGAGGAAGGAAAATCACCCCTGTGGTATAGGTATTCAAAATAGTTGTTCCATTTCACATTTCCTAACCATACTTCCAGTTGGTGATTGCTACCTAGATGATGTGAAGACAGTTTCTCCTACCAACCTTGCCCTCTCCATCTCCAGGTTAAGATTCAGCCGGTCTGCCATAGGCACGAAAAATAGGCATTTCTAACAAGTTCTCAGATGATGGTGTTAGTACTGATTTATGAAACATTCTGAATCACAATGCT
This sequence comes from Urocitellus parryii, assembly GCF_045843805.1. Taxonomy (NCBI): domain Eukaryota; kingdom Metazoa; phylum Chordata; class Mammalia; order Rodentia; family Sciuridae; genus Urocitellus; species Urocitellus parryii. The sequence goes on along the minus strand of NC_135541.1, from coordinate 83,316,076 downwards.
GCAGAACTTTCTTTTCAACCTCCAATAAATTCATTTACATTATTGTGTGACATAAGAAAAGATCACTTGAATCTGGAAACTGGAGCTTGCAAGCTTGCAACAAACAGAAGGAACCCTGCTAATTTTTTTTTTTTTTCTGTAAGACTCAACAAGCCAGCAGTAACTTCATTATAAAATACATAAAATGATCATAAATTTTATCTTATAAAGATAAACTTACAAATTCTGTACATAACCTAACCTATAATATGAAATAGTAGAACTTGGTATATTCAAAGATATTTTTCCTCCTTTAAATTTTTATTATATTTTTCAATGAACATTCGTAAAAATACCATTGAAAATTTTATGAAAAATATACCTCTCAAATGTTAAGACTAGATGGATCAGAAGAAATTTTTGAAGAACATATAGAAAACATTAAGACATAAACTTACATTGTAACTTTTTAGATGATCTCTTATCTGGCTTCTAAATATCGTCCAGTAACCAGCAGTAAACCTTTAAGTGCAATAAAATATCCCTTCGCCAGTGGCAGAAAAAAACAGAAGAAAAATGAGGTAAGCCTAACAGAAAAGATAAATATATATCAATATAAATATATGATAATCACATGTCAATCATAAAAATCATATATGTCAATCACAAAAATAAATACAAATCCATGAACTGTATTATCACACAATAGTTACTCTAAACAAGGGATAGAAGAGTAAGTTAAAATGTGTCTGCATACTGTCTAAAATTTATCTGCAAAATGTATGTTTGTGATGTCAACTTTTATGGAATAAATTATATGTATAAAAAATTATATATATATATATATATATATATATATATATTCATATTTCTTTTTGTATTGGGGATTGAACCCAGGGGCACTTAACCACTGAGCTAAATTTCCAGGCTTTTTTTTTTTATTATTTTGAGACAGGGTCTCCTACATGCCTTATGGTCAGCATGCCTTAATTCCTGAGGCTAGTTTTAAACTCATGATCCTCCTGCCTCCACCTCCTGAGTCAATAGGATTTATAGGCATGTGCCACCACCCCCAGATCAATTCTTTTTTTTTAAATATTTAGTTTTTAGTTGTAGTTGGACACATACCTTTTTTTTATTGATTTATATGTGGTGCTGAGGATCAAACCCAGGGCCCTGCATATGGCAGGCAAGTGCTATACTGCTGAGCCACAACCCCAGCCCCAATTCTACATTCTTATCAGGTTATATTTTTTGCTTGTTTGTTGGAGATAGATTCTTTCTATGTTGTGCAGGCATTCTCCAGTTTCAGCTTCTGATGCTCAGAATACAGTGTGTACCAAAACATCTGATTTACCAGATTTTTAAAAGACCCAAAGGAGATAAAATCTACCACTGTTTTTTTATTTTTAATTTTATTTTTTTATTATTATTTTTTATGTTCTGGGGATAGTACCCAGGGACTCTTGTATGCTAGGCCAGCACTTCACTACTGAGTTACATCCTCTGCCCCAAGAGCAAGTGCTAGACAATTGATTTCAAGATATCTTTAAACAGACAAAAAAAATTTATTTTAATGAATTAAAAGCAAGAAATCAAATATTTAACATATAAAGTAATATAATATGATAATTATAGGCTTTAAAGATTCTACCCTTCCTTTAAGGATAATAAATTAAACTAAATATGAAATGATTACCTGAATGATAACCAATTATATACATATTTACTCTATTATTCTGGAGTTAAACATATTACCAAATTTCCTATTAATTTAAAATAAATTAGTACTGTTACACTTTGTATACAATGAATAAATATGTTTGTCAACTGAAAATAAATATATTTTGGCTGGGTGTTGTGGAACAAGCCTGTAATCTCAACAATCTGGCAGGCTGAAGCATGAAGTTGACAAATTTGAGGCCAGTCTCAACAATGTAGAAAAGCCCTAAGCAATTTATTGAGATCCTGGCTCAAAATTTAAAAAATAAAATAAAAAGGGCTAGGATGTAGCTCAGTTATAAAGCACTCCTAATTTCAACCTTCAGAACTGCCCCCTCAAAAAAGGAAAAGTAAAAATAAAAGAATTTTTAAAAACTGTTATACTTTCATAAAAAATTTTTGCAGATGAAAATGGGATTATGTATGCTAAACTATGAACATTTGTGGTAATTATAACTATTATGTAAAAGATAAAAATAGTATATGTAATAGAAAGAATTCTAAAATTTTACTTTTAGACTGATTTGAGTTTCTTTTTTTTTTTTTTTCCCCTGTGATTCACGAGATTGAAGAAAGGTCCTTGTACATGTTAGGCAAGTGCTCTACCACTGATTTACATCCCCAGTCCAGTTGGGTTTTTTAATAAAACATTTGAAGAAATATGATTGCTAGCTGTCTCAAAGTAAAAATTTAAAAAGGGGTGGAGATGTATCTCAGTGGTTAAGCACCCTAGGTTCAATCCCCAGTGCCAAAACAGAGAGAGAGAGAGAGATGAGGAGGAAGAAGAAAATAAGAAATATTAGAACAAAGGCAAACATAATACATATTTTCTATGCTATCTCCAAAATGATGGTACAGAGTTTCCCTGCACAAACTGTGTGTTTTTAAATATGTTTTTTAGTTGTCAAAGAACTTTGTTTATTTATATGCAGTGCTGAGAATTGAACCCAGTTCCTCACTCTTGCTAGGCACAATCCCAGCCCACACTGTGTATTTTTAAATAATGGTTGATATACACTATTGATGGCTTCAAACTTTGATGATGATGACAATGACAGCAGCTAACATATATGTAGCAGTGTGTGTCAGAAAGCATTCCTATAGTTTAACCCATTCAACATTTTGTATGAAACCTGGATAGAGAGATTCAAAGGTGACTTTAAATTTGTATATCCTAAAATATGTACAGTCTGTCTTTGTTAAAAAATGCTATAAAATCTGTATCACTGATATGTGGAAATATTTATTTTAACTTTTTTATTTGTTCTTTTTAGATATACATGAGAGTAGAGTATATTTGGACATATTATACATACATGGAATATAACTTCCCATATAACACACTGATCATGTGTCCATAATTACACAGGAAAGTTACTGCCCAATTCATTCTACAAGCTTACTATTCCCATCCCTGCTTCTGTTCACTTCCCTTTGTCTAATCCAATGAACAACTTTTATTCTTCCCTCCCCACACACCCATATTAACCTTTTCATCTCTGAAAGTATACAGCTTATAGATTATATATCTTTGGAATTATTTCTGCTTTGTCAATTATTATAGAAGTTTATAATTATAACATGTTTTGCAATAGTATCACCAAAGAAATGAATTCCCAGCCATTTTAAAATGCACCTCCAAAAAATCTACCTGCAAATCTGAGTTTATTATAATTTTGCCAGTAAGCACTAGGCAAAACATTCCATGCTAGAAGAAAATACCAGAATTTATATTTACTTACTATACTATACTTGGTATGTAAGTGTATCAGGAATGCATTTATGAATAAATGCATACATTAGGGGTATTTAACAGCAACAGAATGTAATCAAAAGACTGAGATTACTATTTGATGTAATAGGCTTCTATAAAATAGGCTAAAACCTAAAATTCTTCATATCAGCATGTTTTTTCCCCACAATGGCTCAGTTCAGTTTTATGACTATTTGCATGGATTCATTGGGAAATGACAGGAAATAGAAGATCAAACAGTCAAGTGAAAATATGAAATAATTATAAAACTAAACCAAAATTTTAATTTTATTCTTTTATAAAATTGTTTTATTTTTTAGTTTTGTGGTGATAGGGATTGATCCTAGGGCCTCACACATACTTGAACTACATCTCCACTCCCAAAAAAGAGTTTTATGATTTTTTTTATGATCATTCTAAATGAAAAGGTAATTTTTACTGTAGTTGTTTGGTGCTATGAAGCCTTTTCATTTGATCTGAGCAGATACAAATTTAAAGGAATATAAATTTAACAGAGAGAGCCATGAAGATATATAATACTTTCTATAATTTCACATATTTCAGGTTAGTTTTGAGAATTCTCAACTTCAGTGACCTCAAGTATTAAATATTTTCTAGAAATATGATGGAATGTTTTTTAAAGGGAAAGCCTGTTCTCTAACCTATTTTGCTTACTCATACTTGTTATTTGATTGAAGTTTTTAAACTACTTTCAGGAACAGATACCAATAAACATGGCTGGAAGTATTTTATGTCAAATTGACAGCATCTGGATGCATAACAATAATAATTTCTTAAAACTTTTATTACTTGTGGCTGGGGCTATGGCTCAGTGGTAGTGCACTTGCCTGGCATGTGTGAGGCACTGGGTTAGATTCTCAGTACCACATATAAATAGATAAAATAAAGGTGTATCAACAACTGAAAAAATACTTAAAAAAACAAAAAAAAAATTCATTAGATGTTGATGGACCTTTATTTTATTCATTTATTTATATGCATTGCTGATAATTGAATCCAGTGCCTCACACATGCTAGACAGTCATTGCACCACGGAGCCACAACCCCAATCTCCAATAATAATTATTTAAAATCAGTTTTGTGTTTTGTAACTGATAGGACACCTTTAAATGATCTTTAGATAAGTTTCTTTTAAAAACTGGGAAGAGATATAGGAAAATGGATAGTAAAATAATGATTTAAAACATATATTTTAAATATGATTTAAAGTAATACCACTAGTTAGAAGAAAAGGATTAACCAGACACAACAAAAACACACATAAATGCCTCATACACAATTATAACTAAATAATAACATGGTTAGTATTTTATGAGTATCAAAGAAATTTTACTAAGCAATAACATACAGTCTTGGATAACTTCATGAATTTTTTTAAAAAGTCTTTTTCTTGTAAGTTTTCCTTTTGAATACTATTCACTTTTACATTTTAACCTTCTACAAAATTCCTTACCTGCAGCTAAAGAAGCACAGCACTGCTGTTTTTCCTTTCTTATCTCATTCAACCAATATGGTACATCCAGAAGGGAAGGTGAAAGAAGTGGCAGAGTAGGGAATTTTCCTACTCCAAACATTTGGACTGAACCCAGTGAAAGGTGTTTCACAAAGGATGAACCATTCTGAACAAAGTTGTAATAAAAGTGATAGGGTTTAAAATCTAATCTGTAAAAATTCAAAACTTTTTAGCAGTTTTATTCTGTTTTCCCCCTTCAAATGATTTATCCAAACAATGTATAAAAATAGTAATATAGTAGGAAAAATGTTAAATTTGATTAGGTTTCAAAACTGCTTACATGGCATCCATTATTTTAGCTGGCTTTAGTCCAGGCATCGTTGTAACACAAATGGCAGAATTGAAGTGATTTTTCTTTCTGAAAAATCTGAAAACATGCCCAAATCAACCTGCTGGCTCTCATAGTTAATTTCCATTTGTAGTTTCATTTTAGAAAATTTTAGTGTAAAAGGAAGATTACATTTAATAAAAGCAGAATACTTTTCTTTTAATCGATGAAAATTAGAGAAAGAACTATATGTACATATTCTAAACATTATATCAATTAAATTTAAAAAATCAATGAATAAATAAATAGAAACAAATAACATAAAACAAGTTATTTTCCCCAAACATATTTTATATAGGATAGAATTTATATGGGTTTGTTTTTGTGTGTTTCAGACTAAAGGATGTTAATAAATTTACTCTCCACTTAAAAACTTTTCCAGCTCTGAGTCTCCAAAATTCATGCTTTGGTCTTTTAAGAGCATGTGTAAAGTGACTCTGTGTATAGTTTCTATGTAAACACACCTATTTATGTAAGCTTTGTTGGAAATACCTTGACATCTGCTTCCATGCTGCATCCAGAAGAGTGGTGTATGCACCAATTAATATAGCATCAAAGTAACATGGGATAGTATCGTGGGATCTGCTTCAAGTAAAAGAACATAGCCTGCAACCATTTACCAACCTGATGTAAAAATAATTTAAAAAGTTAATTTGGAGTGTTCACAGGCTATGCATATTTTAATTGATAAATCATAACATAAAACTGTGCTATCCAATAATTCATGAATCAAATTTCCATGTATTAGAACTAGAAATGCAAAGAAGGAAGAAAACAGGTAAACATTATATATATATATATATATATATATATATATATATATATATATATAATAATTCTTCTTGTGCCTTTGCTTATTTTGAACTAGAACACACCTTACTTATTTAATACTTACTTCAGCAATATTTCCTGATCATGATATAAACTGGCCACTGACATAATCGATCATCCTATCTCCAGATCTCAAATGTTCAAAAAAAGGTTGCCCCAAGTTATTCTTTGGTCTTATTTCTGCCATTATGGACATTAGCCCTGAAAATTCAGATATGCCATGCTGCATTACTGGTAGAGACAAAATGTTCCCATAGTTGAGTTATGGCAAGTACCTGATGATTTGACATGAACAAAAAAGCAGACAAAATGGCCATTTAGTCCTACTATGGCACTCAGCTTAGTAGGAGGAAAGTGTGGCTTTATGGACTGGAACCAGATGCAAAGGTATGTTGAGGGAGCCTACTGCCACATTTCACACAAAGCTTCCCCAAAGTTATAACTTGTGGCACTGGTCTACTTTTTTTAATGTTATAATATTCAAAGTCAATTGGCATTTTTATTTTTGCCTTAAGGCATAAAAGAGAAAAAAATTGATAATCCTGTATCTTTCCATGTTAAAAAGTAGTAGATTTGTTATTATTCAGGCAAGATTTAAGAAAATCACAAAACTGGTCACAGCATGGATATAAAATCAACACGCATAAATCAAAGGCATTCCTGTATATCAGCGACAAATCTTCTGAAATGGAAATGAGGACAACCACTCCATTCACTATATCCTCAAAAAAAAAATAAAATACTTGGGAATCAACCTAACAAAAGAGGTGAAATACTTATACAATGAAAACTACAGATCCCTAAAGAGAGAAATAGAATAAGATCTTAGAAGATGGAAAAATATACCCTGTTCATGGATAGGCAGAACTAACATCATCAAAATGGCGATATTACCAAAAGTTCTCTATAGGTTTAATGTAATGCCAATCAAAATCCCAATGGCATTTCTTATTGAAATAGAGAAAGCAATCATGAAATCCATATGGAAAAATAAAAGACCCAGAATACCAAAAACAATGCTAAGCAGGAAGTGTGAATCAGGTGGTATAGCGATACCAGACTTCAAACTATACTACAGAGCAATAATAACAAAAACTGCATGGTACTGGTACCAAAACAGGCGGGTAGACCAATGGTAGAGAATTGAGGACACAGAAAAAAATCCACAAAACTACAACTATCTTATATTTGATAAAGGGGCTAAAAGCATGCAGTGGAGGAAGGATAGCATCTTCAACAAATGGTGCTGGGAAAACTGGAAATCCATATGCAACAAAATGAAACTGAATCCCTTTCTCTCGCCATGCACATAAGTTAACTCAAAATGGATCAAGGAGCTTGATATCAAATCAAAGACACGGCGTTTGATAGAAGAAAAAGTTGGCTACGATCTACATACTGTGGGGTCGTGCTCCAAATTCCTCAATAGGACACCCATAGCACATAGAGTTAATAACAAGAATAAACAAATGGGACTTACTCAAACTAAAAAGTTTTTTCTCAGCAAAAGAAACAATAAGAGAGGTAAATAGGGAGCCTACATCCTGGGAACAAATCTTTACTCCTTACATAATTTTTCTATGTACATGTATGAATACCCCACTGTGAATCCCACCAAGGTGTACATCCATAAGAATGATGTCCTAATTAGAATAAAATACATTCCCTGCTTATATAATTATATCAAATACACTCTGCTGTCATGAATAACTAAAAAGAAGCAATAAAAATAAAACTTAAAAAATAATCATTCCCATCTTATTAAAAATGTTATTTTAGTTTCAGTGATATAAACTAAATTTAGTTAGAAATGAATCTATGAACTATGTATATGGTATATTCTGAGAAATAAATAAACTTAATATAAAGTTTTTCCTTCAAGGGAAGGAAAATTTGGGAAATAAAGCTTAAATACAAAAAAATCTGGAAAGCAAGACAGTATAAAATAACATTCTACATATGACCTAAAACTTTTGTGAAAGGTGAATGTTGCTCAGTAAATATTGGTACCACTGTTGAATAATGAAATATGATGGAACAGTGTTTCAGGAAACAGATTTGACAGTGTCCAAAGGGATGGAATTAAGTGAGGAGGAAGGAACAACAGCTCAGAGTGAAAATGGAATAGAGTAATTGCTTACAACAAGTAACAGATACATTTACTTACTACTCATAGAAGTAAATACTTTGTTTTGCCAATAAATACAACAGGTCTTGGAAAAATTTACTAGAACTTATGTGATTGCTTTAGTAGGAAGAACATCTGAGTTCAGTTCAAGAACAGCCTGAGCAACATAGCAAAACCCCTCTCAATTAAAAAAAAGAAGAAGAACAAGAAGAAAAGAAAGATAGTATAAAAGCCAGGTGTGGTGGCACACACCTGTAATCCCAGAAGGTCATGAGGCTAAAGCAGGAAGAATGCAAGTTCAAAAATTCAACCCCCTCAGCAACTTAGGGAGATCCTAAGAAACTTAGTGAGACCTGCCTCACTTTTTGAGACCCTGTCTCAAAAATTTAAAAGTTGAATAAAAAAGGCTAGGGATATGGATCAGTGGTTAAGAACACTTGAGTTCAATAGAAAGTACCAAAAAAAAATAGGAACCATTAAAGTATTGATTGCTAAAATAATAAGTTTGACAGTAAAGTTAAAAAATATGATTGAGGAAAGTTCCAAAAAATGTTGAGTAAAATGACATTTTAATAAAAAAATACTTAGGAAAAAATAAAATGCATAGAGAGTGTGATGTTTAATTTTATGTGCCAACTTGACTGGGCTAAATGATGCCCTGTAGTTGGTTTCATATGTGTCTCTATGAGGGTATTTCTAGAAGAGATTAGCATTGAATGCATAGATACACCATAAGTGGGCATCATTCAACCATTTGACTGTCATCATAGAACATTAAGGTAGAGGAAAGCAAATTCTCTCTATTTTCTTGAGCTGGGACATCTTTGTCTTCATGCTCTCAGAATCTCAGGACTCAAAGACTTATGCCAGTAGACTCACCCTTCACCCCAGTTCTCAAGTCTTTGATCTTGGACTGAGAGTTGAACCATGGTACTCAGGCCTGTGGATTTAGACACTAGCAGGTATCCTTGTTCTCCAGTTTGCAGAAAGTACATCACAGAGCTTCTTACCCTCTATAATCACAGGAGGAAATTCCCATTATAAATCAATTACCCCCTTCTTTCATTCAATGAGGCACAGGACTGAATACAGGTGAAAAAATATGCACACTGAAAAAAGTCTTGTGCCCCTTTCCCCTTCTTTAAATTCAGAATAGCTGCAACCAAGCACACTTGCTTCATCTCTATTTCAGTAAAAATTAGAAAGAAATATGTTCTTCCATAGCTCAAAAAGGTAAAAGTAGATAGAGATTGTTGCTAGAGCCCCATAATTTCTGCCTTAAGTACAACATGGAAAGAATGGAAACCCTTCCTCTCCCCTTGTCACAGTTACATCACCAGACCCATAGAAACTTGGCCCCAAGGCACAGGCAAACAATTTAAGGTATGGCCTGCTTCAAAGGGACCACAAGCAATTACAGGTTCTTTCATATGATAGGGAATAAAGAGTGAGTGTAACTCCTGGACCAGTCTCTGTCTCTTCATGACACAATTTTGATTCTCTCCATGAATCAAAGTATACTGTATGTTTATCACCCATTTCAAAAGAAAGGAGATAATTCTCTAATTTTGCCCCACCCTAGAACACTAGTGGTAGATAATAATGTTGTCAATTGTAAATTAAAAATAACTGAATTATCGTGTTTATGACAATCTTTACATTACCAATTTTTAAATCTATCATATTTTTAATTGAAAACTATTTATATAATATGGAATACTAAAAGAAAATTCTTTCAAATTCTAATAAATATTTTTAGCTATGGCAAACTCAAATCAAACAAACTACTAGTGAGCTAGTAGCTATTTAATTGGCAATAATGTCAAAGTCTCATTAGAGTTCAAGATCTAGTGCATGGCTATGTTATCTTCAGTCAGAATATACTTTAACAAAAAAATATAAAATATATAAAACATATTTAAAAGAGTTTTGTTTTACATCTCGACATATAGTGGAAGTGGTGAAAGTCTGATAATTTCCACATAATACCTAAAGCAGAAAATAAGTTCTGTTATACATGTATCATAACTTGGAATTTTTGAGGGGACAGAACCTGGACCCAGGAATCAGATGGAATCAAATCCTGACCTCCCTAATCCTAACTGAAAATCTCCTCTGGGCCTCGGTTACCTCAAATGTGAAGTAGAAACAATACTAATACCTTCTTTGTAAGATTATAAGTGACAAGACAGGTGCAGTGGTTCACACCTGTAACCTCAGGCTGTACTAGATCTTGTGCTTCCCCTGCCTCAGTCTCCTAATTATAGGTACACCACAGCACCCAGCCATAACACAGAATGTTAAGAGAAAATTAAGTGTTGAAGAAAAAAAGGTAAATTTCACAAAGAAACAACAGACATCACAGCTTTGAAATACCGGTTTCAGTTCAAAGTTCTTTACTTTCTACTGGTAATCATAATAGCTAAAAAAGTATGGTGTTTAACATGTCAATTGTTATTCTAAATGCTTTTCTTTTATTAATTACTTTAATCCCCACAATGACCTAAGGCATAGATCACATTGACACATAATTTTACACCCTGTGTTACATTTTTATGCCCATGACATAAAATAAACAAATAGTAAAAAAGAGACCACTTACAGTAAAATGATTCTAGTAATGAACACTTTCCTCAACATTTCTGACAGGTTTCAATAGGAAATGCTTCTTCCATTCATCAAGGTCCACTGTCATTGACACATCAAGATCTGTGCTATACATTTTTTAAGAAAGTATGTGCTCAAATAGAAATTGTGATTTATAAATTTCAAAAACTTCAAAATGACATCAAGTCAGAAAATCTGGATTATAGTAGAGCTCTGTCCATTGTTACTTTTGTGATATGGAGGCCACCTAACATCCATGAACCCCAATTTATGTGGGGATAATTCATACAATAAGGAACTATTCAGAGTATTAAATGAGATGGTATATACATTGTCACCATAAATTATAAAGAACTGCAGAAATTTAAGTCGTTATTATTACATCCCAATCTGCTAGTGGTTCTTCTTCAACATTTCTCCTTACAACCTCATCTTATAACTTCTTTTCATTGCTAATCTCTCTAGCAATAGAGTCAGGCTGACAAATACCCTTTGTGGTTGCAGATCTTAAAAGACAATTTCCATTTTTATGGATCTGAAATATCTAGTATCCAAAATGTCAAAAGAAATATAAATAGCCATGGGATTATAATTCCCATTGAGATGATACTGTTCAAGCCAATTTCATGAATTTTTAAAATTGCCATCAGAGCCAGCACAATGGCACAAGCCCATAATCCCAGTGGATTGGAAGGCTGAGGCAGAGGGATCGCTAGTTCAAAGCCAGACTCAGAGAGACCTTGTCTCTAAATAAAACATAAAAACTGGCTGGAAATATATATAGTTCAATGGTTAAGCACCCCTAGGTTCAATCATCAGTACCTCAGTAGAAAAAAATTGAAGCAAAGAATTTCTCAAATAACTAAATGAAATTAAGAATTTGAAGAAAGACAGTGAGATACATTGCTTTACTAATTTTGATTTCAAATTCTTGCCTCAGCCAACTTCTGTCCTCATTTTTTTCAGGAATTATTGCTAATCCTAAAGCATCTCCTCAAGCCACCAGTTCAATTTCTAACACTCATTCTCAAGCCCCAAGTCATCCCAATTCTTCCCAAAACATGAGTGCTCAAGCAGTTTCATCATAAATAAATAAAAACAAAAAGACTCTTGTCTCCACCTTCCCCACTATCACTCTGTTTCTGTCTCTGTCCTTGCAACAACACTTCATCAACAGTTACCTCCCTTGTCTCCAATCTCTCCTTGCCATTTTTGAACCCACTAAGATCTTACCACCATTACTCCACCAATGGCTTCCACAGGGCTAAATCCAGTGGTCTATCCCCTGTCCTTGTCTTAGCTTATCAGAGTCATTTGACAGAAAGAACTACCTCCTCCCAAACTGTCATCTGTATTTGGCTTCCAGAACAGAGTATTCTACTGTTTTCCCCTTTTCTCTCTAGTTGCTCCTTCTGGGTCACTTTGTCTGATTCTGCCCATCTCCCCTGTGCCACAGTCTAGCTGTAGCAAAATAACCAGGGGGTGACTTGTGTACATTGATACAGCAGGAGTAGGAGCCATTTATTGTAGCACAGGAGGGGTATATATTTATATATATATATATATATATATATATATATATATATATATATATATATATATTACACACAGCTTATCTAAATTAAAATAAACTAGATACAGCAGTCAACCAATAAGGAATCTCCACACTTAATGCCTCACAGGTGTTACTTCACAAACCACTCCCTCTGTCAAAATGCCAGGCACCATCCTGACTTGTTTACAGACTCTAATATTTCCCCCTTTTATTTAATTTAAATAATGACCATAGTGGTTTTTACACAAACACCATAAATAATCTGCTACAAGCCGAAGGGGAGGATACCAAATGCCACAATACCAAGCCAATTGATGGCTCAATGCAAGAAGACCTTGGAAAAAATTATAGCAGCAATGACAGTGTTAGCAAAGATACCGAGTTACAATTTGTTGTAGATTACAATTTATTGTCTCAGTCCAGGTAAAGCAGTGTCTCAATAGATTAACTCACAGTCCAGGTAAATCACAGTCCAGGTGAGTTCTGCAGGCAGCTAGCTTAAATCACAATAAAGGTAAGTTCTGCAGGCAGCTAGCCTAAGCTGTAGCAGCAGAAACAGCAACAGCTCAGAAGTCTTGTCCATTTCTCAGCTGAAGTTTTGTCCGGTTTTCAGCAACACTGGAAATTTTTCCACCCTTGTCTTAACCAGCACTGGGATGAAGGCAGGAACTCTGGAAATGATGCTAAAGAAAATCCTGTAGTATTCCACTAAGAAAACAACCTTCTGAACAATGTAGTACATTATCTCAAGGTTTTTTACATTTGAAATAAGCCTTAATAGTACTCATTATTCATTAGCTTCCAGGTGTGGGAGAACCATTGCAGTTATTGGCCTTGGAAATGATCAAACTTCAGGGATTCGGGCCAGGCCTTATTCCACCTGCAGCATCCTGGGCAGCCCCAGATGGCCCTGGGGAGAGTCCGGGGAGTATTCCAGACTCAACCTGTCACTAGGTACAGGGAGCAAGAGCCTAGGAGATTGTGCCTCCCCGTCAGGTTTCTATCTGGGCTCTCACAGTGGCATCCTGCTCCCGGGCAAGGGGCAGGGAAGAGCCGCTGCCACCACTTGGAAAGTCCTTGCTGTGCCATGACCTGCTCGCGCATGTGGCAGCTGCCGCACCAATTCACGCACCCTCCAGTAATGAAAAGTATTCAGTAATAGCTTTTTCTGCAACTTTTTTTCTGATAATCCTTCCTCCTCTGAACTTTCTTCTTTCTTACTAGAGTTCCTGGGCTTCCATCAACACATGCCCTAACTATTCTCGGTTCCACTGGGGTGCCTTCTTCCCTTAGTAATTTTCTTAACACCCCTTCCATATTTTCATCACAAAGATAATTCAATACACTGAGACAAATCAAGACAAAAACATACTGTATCAATCTTCTCCATTTTCTCAAAATGACCATTTTTCCTCTTGCCCATCTGCCTAGGGATGAGCAGATTTGCTCCCATCCTATCTATGGATGGGCAACTTTTGTTTTCATCACTTACCCCCAAGTGTCCCTGGGCTCCCCGTATGGGACACCATCTGCCACAGCATGGCTGCAGCAAAATAACTGGGGGGTGACCAGGAACTTGTGTACATTGATACAGCAGGAGTGGGAGCCGTTTATTGTAGCACAGGCGGGGTATATATTCATGACACACAGCTTATCTTAATTAACATAAACTAGATACAGCAGTCAACCAATAAGGAATCTCCACACTTAATGGCGCACTGGCGTTACTTCACAAACCACTCCCTCTGGCAAAATGCAGGCGCCATCCTGACTTGTTTACAGACTCTAATGCCAGGTGCCATCCTGACTTGTTTACAGATTCTAACATCCCTGTCTCTTAACATTGGAAAATATTAGGACTCTGTACACTGTATTCTCTCTCCCTAGTCATCTCTCCCAGTCTCATGGCTTTAAAGACTTTCTGAAAGCTGTTGGTTCCAACCCCTCCCAGTCAGCTATCAGCCACCTCCTCTCTCTTGCTAGGGTGTTTCTTTGAACACCAGATTACTAGTTCAAGTTGCCTACTTGACATTTTTACTTAGATGTCAGATTAGCATCTGAAACTTAACAAAAACAAAACTAGATTCTGATATTCACTCTGTCCTAACCCAGTTTCTCTCACAATCTTGTCCATCCCACTACATGGCAGCCACAGTCTTCTAAGTGCTCATATCAAAACTCCTGACTACCCTCTTTTGTATCATACACATGACCCAGAAGAAAATCCTGTCACCATTTCAAAATATATCAATAATCCAAACAGTTCTTACTTCTTCCATCCTAGTACAAGCCACCCTCAAATTTTGTCTGTGTTGTAAAACTATACTAATTGCTCTCCTTGATTTCATCCTTACCCTAGCTACTCTCAATACACCACCAAGAGTGAGGGTGTTACAACTTAAGTTATATCATGACACACACTTGTTTAAAACCATCAAATAATATACCAGTAAAAGCCCAAGTCCTTACAATTTCCTGCAAGACCTCATGTGATCTGGCCTGTTACCTCTTCAATGACACACCTCCTGGCATCCTCTTTGTCATTCACTCTATTCCAAACTCCCTTCAGTCCCTACCTCTTCCTATTTTTTTTTTCCTGGAGCTATAGATCCCCCACACTTGTAAAAATTTTGAGGCAGGGTTTTGGTTTCCCAGGCTGGGCTGCCACTTGTGATCCTCCTGCCTCAGCCTCAGAGCCGCTGGGCTTGATGGGTAGCTGAGCCAAGTAGACTTCTAGGCACCTAGCTTGATGCCATGTCTTTTAATGTTGGATCTAAACAGGTCTGCATCAGTAAAGGGTAAAATTCTTAGTTTTTTTTTCTTTTTTTTTAAATAATTGGGACTAGCTTGTGATTGATATTTTATGTAATTAAAATATTTTATATGAATGAATGAATAAATGAATTAACTGGGAAAGAGAATGTTTTCAATTACACCCTTTCAGAGGTTACTGCAAGAGAGTCCTTGAGATTGAAGGATAAAAATCTCAGTTGAAAAACCTGAACTTTATGTAACCAAGTGAACATACACTTTAACAAGATATTGCATGTGCTTATACAGGACAGGTAATTGCTATGCAAGTACAAAGATTTTTTTTTTTAAGCTTTCCCTGCAGACTTTGATTTTAAGCATTTTCAGTTCCGAGTATGGGCAAATTTTAAAAGGAAAGGTGTGATTTTAACTCCTTCTATGCTCTTTTTTACCCTGGGTGACAGGCATTAGATAAAAGAAAAAAGAAATGCCTGTATCAGTACAGGGCTGGGCACTTGGTAGGCCCTCAACACATTTTAATCCCTTTCCTTTTTCCTCTTCTTTATTTCATATTTGAAGGTTCGAGAATATTGAGTATTTAAAAGAAGTTTTAGTTTTTGGATTTCAATTTGACTAAAACAACGTCATATTCTGACATTCCCTATTAACTCTGAAACCCAAGGGAAAGAAATAGCTGAAAGGGCAGGGGGAGAAAAGAGGCGGTGCAAAAACTGAAACCAAAGGTGCCCAGAAAGCTGTAGAAAGAAGCTTTTTTTGGCCGCTGCTGTTGTTGTTGTTGTTTTTAACCCCAGAGAGTCGTGATGGCGCTAACTGCCATTGAGGTTTAGTTTCCCCGCCCTCCCTGTGCCTCCCGCTTCCGCCCAGTAGTGCGCTGCAGATCGCGCTGCAGATCCCGAGTGGCTGAGGTGGAGACAGGGACCACACTCTGAGCTCCACTTCTCACAGCTCTCAGAAGGATGGCGACAGCGGCGAGGTGCGCACCTAAGGGCACCCTTCCTGGGCCAGCTGCAGCACAACTGCTCCTGGAGGTCAGCCGAGGTTGGTGCCCCAGCCGCTCTCGACCTGGGCTACCGAGAGAGAGTGGAGGCCTTGCCGCCACAGCCCCGGAGCCCCCTGCCTCGCCCCTGTGCGCAGCTGGAGGCCCCAGCCCTAGATCTGGGCGGATCGGGGCTTAGCGGAGCTAAGGGGGCGGCACCCGCCTGTGCTGCCCGATTGCTGGCGCCTGGCTCTCACAATGTTAAAGAAGTGTAAGTTTAAGGTGGACTTCGAGCTCCAGGAGCTCTCTTCTGTACCCTAAGTCAATGGGGTCCTCTTCTGCAAGATGGGGCTGCTGCACAGCAGCAGCTTCACCCCGGAGTCCTCCGGGTCTCCTGCTCCTCCTGAGCTGCCACGCCCCCTGCGCAGCCTAGGCTGGTTCATGGACAGCATCCCTTATGTTGGCCCCTTCATTCCAGCCAGGCAGCCAGCCTCCTGAGCTCGCTGTCCTCCAGGGACTGGTCTGAAACCAGTCAGGAATGTATCCATCAGCACAAAGTGCTTCACAAATGGGTTTATCTAGCCTGGCCTTGGCTTCTGCATTCCTGGCTCCAAATGGTTCCTGGTGACAGCTCTTTCCTCCCAATTCTCTAGGAATGGGAGAGATGGCCAAAGGGAGAGAGGATGCTTCTTGTTTTCCTTAAGAAGCATTAAGTGCTTCTTACAAAGTGGAATTAAAAAAAAAAATGACCCCAGCTGCTGGAGTTCCAAGAATGTGCTCTGAACAGCCTGTGCTTGGTGTCACTCTTCTTTCTGGTGGGCTAGGAGGGATTTTGCATGCCCAGATTGAGGCTGAGGTAGGACATGTCAGCCTTAATTTAAGGCAAGTGTTCCTAGCAGATGAGGCAACAGTCCATGAGACTATTGATTGCACCTCCAGCTCCAAGCTAATGCTCATCGAATTACCTGTCTTGAAGTGACCACTGTGAGCCTCAATGTGGGGGACTTAGAACCAGGAGGGAAGCCCAACCTCTGTGCTCATTTTGAAATGAGCCTCTTGCTGTGCACCCTGTGCACTCTCTAAGAGAGACATTAGTAGGTCCCAGAATGCAGCCAGGTGTGGCAATGTTCCTTGAGTAATTTCAGGGTTGTTCACAGATTGATAGATTTGCCCTAGGGTGTTTTTTTTTTCTTTTCAAGAAAATAGAAAACAACAAAAAAAAGTTTATAACTGAATTTTTGAGTTCTTGAGGTCAAGGAGAAGGGTTAATAATCTTTGTTTAACCCACATTTAGTGGTCACAAACTTTATTTTTACACTAAAACTATTGTACTTTCTTTTTTATCTGTCATCTCATTAAAATTGTAAAGGAAATAATGTCAATGGATTTTGGAATTGGAGCCAGAAAATTGTCCATTGTGTCAATGTTGAAGTCTATGGGAGACCAATAATGTCTGGTTGGTAAACGAAAGGATGTGCAAAGCACTATTGATTCTCAAAATTAATAAATAGTGCACTGAGGATAATTTTACAAATTAAATTTTGGTAACAAATCTGAGGATATTCAGCTAATTAATTTTAGTACATAATTTTTAGCACACCTATAAGAGAATACTGAAATATTATAATATTTCAAATTATATGTGTGTGTGTGTGTGTGTGTGTGTGTGTGTGTGTGTGTGTGTGTGTGTGTGTTTACCAGCTCCCAAGGTAGGGAAAAGCCTATATCAATTCTGAATGTACTCTATGTGAAAGTGACAGTCTTGTTTTGCTGCTAGGTTCTACCCCCTGACTGGAGCAGTTAGGTGAATAATCCTGGCCCAATGGTGACACCTGGTGGTCAGGACACTTGTTGGCTACCTTCTTAAGTCAGTTATTTAGTCATTGCAGGCAAACATGTCCACTAGGCTTTTTGAATATATATATATATATATATATATATATATATATATATATATATATATATATATATATATATATATTGGTACCGGGGCTTGAACTCAGGAGGACTGGACCACTGAGCCACATCCCCAGCCCTATTTTGTATTTTATATTTATACACAGGGTCTGGCTGAATTGCTTAGCACCTCACCATTGCTGAGGCTGGCTTTGAACTCAGGATCCTCCTGAAATATACTATCCTATTTAATTCTCACAGCAAGCCTAGGGATCCACACACATTTTGTGAATAAAGGATTCAAAGTCCCCACAGATGATATGTGTAATGCCGAGATTCTGATACAGGTGTGACATCAAACAGGGTGATGCCAGATAAAGGTGAAAAGTGTGTTCTGTGCTGAAGAGTTTCTAAATAGGCAGCTTCCTGATGGTATTAAGGTGCAGTGGGTATCATTTGATTTGTCCTCTGCAAGACATGGAAATGAAAAACTATCCTGTGATAAGCTTCACCCTTTCTCTTCCAACTAAAATCTGGCATTAATCACGGTAAACACAGGTAAGCATATTGCTTGATTTTTTGTTCCTTTTTTTTACCTTTTAGGCTGAGCAGAGAATGAGAAAAGTCTGATTTTTTATTTATTCCCCCCTTCTTCCTCAATTCTTTTAAAAATTTTTTTTCAGAATATTATGTAGTTGGAATCGAATAGTTTGGAGCCCTTTCAGACTGGTGTCTTTTGCTTAGTAATGTGCATCTAAGCTTCCTCCATGTCTTTTCATGGCTTCCTAACTTTTTTTTAGTGCTTAATAATATTCTGTTATCTAGAATTCAATTCATTTGTTTTCATCAGAACATCTTGATTGCTTCCAAGTTTGGGCAGTTATAAATAAAGAAGCTATAAACATGCATAGTTAGGGTTTTATATGGATATGTTTTCAATTCACTGGGTTAATACCAGAGAACATGACTGCTGGACCACATGGTGAAAATGTTGTCCATGCTTTATAAAGGTGAATGGTTCACTGGAGGCCAATAATTAACATTCTGCTTTGTAAACATGTAACTTAAGGTCAAAAAAGTTAAATGACTTACACAAGTATTACACTAGTAATAAGTGATAGAGCAGGTTTAAATTTTGGGTTTTCTCCCTACTGGTCCAAGACGTTTTACTGTCTTATGTGGCTTCCTAATTACATGACAGAGAAAAAGTTTAGATTTCTTACCCAGAGGTCTAAGTCTAAAATTATCACACAGCTCAAAAAAGACTGCAGTAATGTCATACCTAGAACTGGGTAGGGAAAAGGTACAAGCTAGAAAAGTATAATATTTTAAGACCTTCAAGAGTGATGAGGATATTAAAGTTTCAAATAAACCCAAGAGTTTTATTTATATTTAAAACTTGTTAAGTCGATAGTGAAATAGCAACTTATACAAGGGATGAAAATACTTACAAATCCCATATCCCATAGGGTTTAATATTCAGAGTTGGGCTGGGTTTGTGGCTCAGTGGTAGGGCACTTGCCTAGAATGTGTGAGGCACTGGGTTCGATTTTCTGCACCACATAGAAAAATAAATAAAGTTATTATGTCCAATTAGAACTAAAAATATATTTTTAAAAAATACGCAAAGTTATGGGCTGGGGTTTTAGCTCAGCAGTAGAGTGCTTGCCTAGCATGGGTGAGGCCCTTCATCATATAAAAATAAATAAGTAAAATTAAGGTATGTGTCAAACTACAAATAAAAAATAAATATTGAAAAAAATACAAAGTAAATAAAGAACTCCTTCAACTCAACAATAAAACTTGATTAAAAAATGGGCAAAGGATTTCTCCAAAGAAGTTGCACAAATGACAAATAAGCACAAGATGTACAGCATAATTTACCATTATGAAAATCAAAACTACAATTAGGAACCACCTCACACCCATTATGATTGGCTACTATTAAAAAATAATAATAGTAACTAGTGTTGACAAGGGAATGGAAAAACAGGAACCCTCTTGTGTTGTTGGTCGGGTAATGTAAAATAGTGCAGCCACTATGGAAAACAGTATGGCAGTTGCTGAGGAAACTTAATAAGCAATTCCACTTTGGGGTATAAGTCCCCAAAAGAATTGATAATAAAAAACAAACAGGTATTTGGACACCCATGCTCATAGCATTATTTGCAGTAGCCAAAGGTGTAAGCATTTTAAGTGTCCATCAAAGGTTAAATGGATAAACAAAATTTGGCATACACACATATAGTAGAATACTATTCATCCTTAAAAAGGAAGGGAATTCTGATACATCATTAATAAAATTCAAGGATACGATGCTATGTGAACTAAGGACAAATACTGTATAATTCTGCTTAACATTAGTTAATCTGACCCAGAGTAGTAAGATTCATAGAGAAAGAAAGTTAGATTGGTGATTGCCAGGGAATGAATAGTGGAATATGGAGTTGCTAAATGGAAATGGAGTTTTGGTTTTGTAAGATAAAGAGTTCTGAAGATTGGGCACACAACCACGTGACTGTAATTAAGCAACTGATCTGAACTGTATACTTAAAAATGGTTGTGATGGTGAGTGGTATGTGTATTCTACCATTAATTTAAAAAATGTGTAAATATTTTGACCAAGCCCCATATTTTTATAAGGCTAAGCTAATTATGTGTTATTATATTCAAGTAAAGTACACAAGTGTTAACAAGAATTTTCTTTAATTCTCAATTTTTGATGAGTCCGGTCAGTCACTCTGCTAACTAATATGATTTAGTAGACATATAGCCTAGGATTATACAGTGATTAATTTTTATTTGACACTTTTGGAAAGTTCGTCCATCATAGTATAACTGTTTAACTCTGAGGCATTGCCAAGTTGTTTTTCAAGAGGCTGCACTAGGAAATGCTTTCTTGACAGAAAGCATCAGTGCAAGCAAGTGTGCTTCAGGTTAGCTGGGATCTGGGGGCTCAGGGTTCTACAAAATTTAGATTTCAATCCAAGGTCATGGTAAAACATGTGATGTTCAATGCCAGGACTGTGATGGTACAAGAGGGGAACATGGAAGTGCCTACAGGACCCTCAGCAGAATCCTCACCATGGATGGGCACTGAGGACATGAAGCTATAGTGGTGCTGTGATGTGCCTGGCCTCATGTGAAGGCAGGGAAACTGAGAAAGTGTGAAACTGCTGGTGGATCTGCAAAGTGAAAATGGCTCCAAAAATCTGGGGAATGGAACCCAGGAGCATTCTACCTCTGAAATGCATCCCCAGCCCTTTTTACAAACTTTATTTTGAGACAGGGTCTTGCTAAACTGCCCAGGTTGCCCTCAAATTTGCAATCCTCATGCCTCAGCTTCCTGAGTAGTTGGGATTATAGGAAGGTCAAGGTCAAGGTCAATTTCTGTTTTTTTTTTTTTTTTTTTTTTTTGCTTTTTTTTTTAGTACTCTGGATTGAACTCAGGTGTGCTCAACCACCAAGTCTCATCCCCAGCCTTCTTTTCTTTTGTATTTTATTTAGAGAGAGGGTCTCACTGAGTTGCTTAGCCCCTTGCTTTTGCTGAGGCTGGATTTGAATTTGCAATCCTCCTGCCTCAGCCTCCCAGGCTGGTGGGATTACAGGTATGCACCACAGCACCAGGTGGAAGGTCAATTTCTTGATGTGAAATAATCAGGCAGATCTGTGACAGGGCTGCTTAAGCCTGTGGATAGAGATCCATATGTTCAGTTTTTGTCTCCACCTCTTTTTTTCCCTATTTTCTGTTACCTGTCCTTACAATACACTCAATCATGTATGTGCAGCAAGGCCTGTAAATATAGACACCACCCATTAGTCAGTGGTGGATCTCTCTTACTAAGTGAAAAAGAAACAGTCCAAAAGTACTCTAGGAGTAGAGTGGAGGTTGCCAGTCTGGGAGTTATCTTTATTAAGGGTGAAATGTTGCAATTTGCCAAGATGGAAATGTTCTGAAGATGGTTGTTGGTGATGGTTGTACAAATGTGAATGTACTCAATGCCATGAAATTGTAGGGTTCTAGTTAAATATTAAATTTTGTGAGTATTTTACTAATATATATATATTAAATAAGTCTGATTCAGAAAGTCAAGGTTGAATGTTTTCTCTCATAGAAGGAAGCTTGACCAAGGGAAGGGGAAAAAGTGGGGGAGGAATCCTGTGAAAAAGGAAGGGAGATCAGTGGAGGAATGGATGGGGAGGGAGGAGGAATGGGAAAGGAGAGGAACAATGGATTAAAATTCACCAAATTATGCTATGTACATGTGAATGCACCACAGTGAATTTGACCTTTATGTTTATATATAAAGAACTAAATTTTAAAATTATAAATAAATAGAAGGAAGACCATTAGAGTAGAAAGGAAATAGGAGGAGGGAGAAGGAGAGGAAAAGGGGAAGTACTGGGGACTGAAGTGGAGAAAATTTTATTCCATGATATATAATTATGTCAAAATGAGCCCCACTATTATGTGTAACTATAATATACAAATAAAACATTCAGAAGTAAAAACATATGCTGTGTTGATGAAGATTTACTACTGATATACCACTCTTTAAAATGCCTTTTTTTAATTGATTTTTTATATGACAGCGGAATACATTACAATTTGTATTACACTTACAGAGCACAGCTTTCATATCTCTTGTTGTATATAAAATATATTTACACCAATTTGTGTTTTCATAAATGTACTGTGGATAATGATATGCAAATATAAGTCAAATGTTATTGAAGTCAAAATGTCTGACTTTCTGTCATCTCATTTTCCCTTTTCTGGTTGAATCCTATCACTCCTATTTCAAAACTTAGCTCACATTCCACTTTTACTAAGTAGTCTTTTCTAATTTCTCAGCCAGAATTAACAGTTCCATTTTTTTCTTTGAACTTACCCTTAACCAGTAAGGGGAAAGAGCATATGCCCCAGTAAGTCCCAAAGGTATATATGCTAGAGAAATGAAAATAAAATGTTCACATAGAAACTTGCACATGAATTTCATATGGCATTATTCATAAGAGCCAAAAATATGTAAATGACCCCAGGATCTGTCAACTGAATAAAATGTGGTGTATCCATAAAAGGGAATATTTGGCAATAAAAAGAAATGAACTACTGATACATGCTGCACTGTAGGTGAAACCTGAATACATCAAGTTAAGAAGCCAATCACAAAAGACCACATATTGTATGATTCCATTTATATGAAATATCTGGAGAGTCGTGGGGGGGGCAGCAAAGGAGGGGAGAGAACTGAAGAAGAAGAGGACGGGGAGCAGGAGGTGGACTTGCCATGATCCCGACCCCAGAGGACTAAGAGCAAGCAAGCAGGACCACCTGTACTAGGGGTGCTACAGGGACATGTCGGGGAGGAGAGGATCTCCAACTGCGTCCTCACCAATGCCTACCGCCTTGGCATCCTGCTGAACTGGGCAGCTCTGCAAGGCAAGACCTTGTTGGAGGTGGGCACAGGCACCGGCATTTTGAGCATATTCTGTGCCCAGGCTGGTAGAGACATTTGGCAAGAGGCCCTAGAGGTAGGGCGGCTCAATGGGCTGGAGGACCAAGTGCATGTCCTGCAGGGTTCGGTGGAGATGGTGGAGTTGCCAGAGCACGTGGATGCCATCGTAAGCGAGTGAATGGGCTATGGACTTCTGCGTGAGTCCATGCTGAGCTCTGTGCTGCACCTGCAGACCCAGTGGCTGAGGGAGGTCGGTAGTCTCCTACTGATTTTCACTGAGCTCCTTGTAGCCCCCATCAGCGACCAGATGCTGGAGTGGCGCCTAGGCTTTTGGAGCCAGGTGAAGCAACACTAAGGCATGGACATGAGTTGCCTAGAGAGTTTCGCCACAAGCTGCCTCATGAGCCACTCGGAGATCTTGGTGCAGGGTCTGTCCGGCCAGGATGTGTTGGCCTGGTTGTAGCACTTTGCTCAGCTCCAGCTGACCTGCGGGCCTGGAGCTGGAGCTGGAGGCAAGGTGGGTGGGCACTTCCGCTATAGCTGTTATGGCTGGGTGCCCTTGCATGGTTTGGCCTTTTGGTTCCAGGTGACCTTCCCTGGAGGAGATTCGGAGAAACCCCTGGTGCTGTCCATCTCGCCTTTGCACCGGGCCACACTCTGGAAGCAGGCACTCCTCTTCCTAAAGGAGACAGTACAAGTGGAGCAAGGCAGGGTCATTTCAGCAGAGATCATGCTGCTGCCCTCCCAGGACAACCCTCTTCACCTGTGCTTTCTGCTGTGCTACAAAATGGGGGACCAGGATGAAAAGACCAAAGACTTTGCCATGGGGGAATGAGCATTGCTTTTTCTCCCAACCACCTCCCAAGGCAGCCTGGCCTGTTTGGGAGAGGAATAGGGAGGTCGGAGGAGAAAGGGAGATTTCATGTGCAAATAGGGGACTATCTCTCTTTTCCCACATGGTTCTTGGGGAGAGAGAGTGACTTCAGTCTCCATTAGAGGAGATTCTTCTGGCAATTTTTAAAGTGATCTCCTCAATCACGGATACAACATGCTTAAAAGCCTTAAAAGCATGGGGTAACAAGCACTTGTATTTCCATTTCTTTTCTTTCATGGAGGAAAAAAAAGAAGATGGATAAAATGTCAGTTTATGGTGGGTCCCATGCACCAACTAAACACCTCACACCTTATCTAAGTCTGCAGCTGGGAAAAGGGTATACGAGTTCAGTTTCATTCTGGAAGTTTCCACTATGACTTAACCTCTCCAGAGCCTTAATTTCTGTGTCTGAATTCCCTCCATTGCTAGATGCCTGTAGGCTATGGTACTTGTTCCTCATTGTTCCCTAAATAAAATTCATTACTAGTAATTAAGGGGTGGAGATTAGGAAGTAGTTTATATAACCCAGTTCCTACTACTTATTGGGTGCTAAAGTTTATGAACACATGGAAATGGACTTTATATACTTATATAGCATACCTAAGAATTTCAAAATCCACATTTAGGAAAAAAAAGTCTGAAAAACTGTGAAGTAGCATGGATTTTAAAAAATCTTATTACTATTAAAACTGAACCAAGAAAACGTCTTATTGTGTTCCATAATATTGGAGTAATTATGAAACAGGCTGATAGAGAAGGTTTCTGGACCTAAACCCAGGCCTTATTCATTACCATGGGTACATTATTTAAGCTCACTAAAATAAGGAAAATACATTCCCAGCTAGAAAAGTGTAGTCAATTTAAACATGTGGAGGGATTAAATAACTTGGCCTATTTACATCTAGTGAAAGTTCCTTTCTTTTCTTTTTTAACTTTGTTTTTTTTTTTTTTTTGAGATCACCCAAATGTGAAAGTTGTGAATTTGGGAAAATGGCTTGTAATGAAGTGTGAGTCATGTTGTCCAATTCATTCCACTGATATTTCCCTCCTTATCTCTATGTCAAATAAAACATTTGCATTCCTATTATTTTTAGAGATTAAGTAAGACTTTTGTGCTGTTTATGAGTTATAGTGCTTTTTGCCTTTTTAATGCCAGTTCTTAAGTGTTACAAACCCTTCAGAACATAGCTTCAGGACAATTCAAAAGACTAAAGGTATGGTTTTTGCATATTAGTAGCTTTTATAGGATAATAGAAAAAGTGCAGAAGTTGTGTTCTTAAGTACTCTAGCATTTCATTTATTGTAACTTGCATTCTCTTTTTCTTCACTGCATATTAAAGTACTTAAGTCTAAAAATAAAAATAAAAGAAATATCTGGAAAAAGCAAAATCTTAGAAACAAATGGTAGACAAATTGTTTTCACTTGAGTCTGAGGGGTGGGAGGGAGGTATAGAATGACTACTAATGAGTGCAAGCTTTCTTTTGGAGGAAACAAAAATGTTCTAAAATTGATTATGGTGATTTCACATACTGAATATACTAAAAACCATTAAAAATATCTTTTAAATAGATAAATTGAGTATTATGTGAATTATATCAAAAAAGTTGTTTTAAAAAACAAGTGTTTTCTGATTAATTCCCATCATGCACAATCTAATTCCTTGGACAAGTGCATTCTTTTATTTAACAAATACCTATTGAATATCTACTAGATACTATTTCAGGAATTAAACTACTTATTATTTTTTGCTTTTTTCAATACTATGAAATTATTTTTCTTGGTGTTTATTCTCTTATCTGTACAATGTATAAAGATTTTATTATTCTGATTTATCTTGATTTCCATAATCTGTATAGTGGCTATTTTTTTATTAAATTTAGTTTTTTAGGATCAGATTATGTATCTAAATTCTATTAGAAATTTTTAACTTGTATGGCAGTTTATACTCAAGAGCAAATGTTATCATGTGTCATGTTAGCCGGTGAGTTTTATGTTTATTATTCCTACCAATATATCCATTATGGATTGAATAAAAGAATTTCTTTTTTTCTTAGGTGATTCTGAATATTGTCCTCCAGCCTCTGTCTTAGGGTTTAGGGAACAAAGTTCTTCAAGGTTGACATTTCCCACTTTTGACAGATTTGCTAAGACATGGACAGAACCATGAAGGAATGTTGAAAACATAGTGTCCAGCAAGAGAGCAGAGAATGTTTTGGGATATAGTGAGGGACAAGAATGCAAAGTGTATTGAGTGTTAGATTTTGTGTGGATGCCAACATAAAAAATGGGCTTACTTCTGTTAGGTGCAGGACAGGCTGAGTAAGCTGTCTGCAGGGCATGCCAAACAAAGTTAGCTGCAGGATGACCTGGCCTCTCAAACCCTCTGTCTGGTTCTTTATCACCTGTTTACTTCAAGCCCAAATGCCCAAGCCCCTGCTCAAGGCTGAGCACTTTTCCCCCCTGCTCAGGGCTGAACACTCAGCCCACCACTCAAGGCCTAACACTTAACCCCCTTGTGCTAACAAGGCAGCTTGCAGACCCAGAGACCCCACTAGATTTGTGCTATAAAAACTCCCTCCTGCTGGGCCCCTCTCTGTCTCTTGCTATCTCTCTTGCTTTCTCTGTCTCTCTCTCTCTCTCTCTCTTGCGCTCTCTCTCTCTCTCTCTCTTTCTCTTTCTCTCTCTCCTCTTTCTCTCTTTTCTCCTCTGTTGCACTGCTGTAATAAAGATCTCTTGGTTGATCTGAGTGTTGTGGTCACTTTCCTTTCATTGGTGTCGAATCCCGGGAGAGGGTTAAAACCCACTTTTGGGTCCCTCTTCCTTCCGAAGTGCCACTAACTGGACAGCCTGAATCCATTTGCTCGACCACCAGAACTCCATCCTCCACCGGCCTTCAATTGGTGAGTTTTCCCTTCCTGGAGTCCTAAACCCAATGGTGGTGGCAGGAGGATTTGACCATTGACAATCCAGCAAACTTCTTTGCCCACCTGTGGGGAGGAAAACACCCCACCACAGCCTTTAAGGCCACAGTGGTCCTCAGGGACTCTTTCCTTGGGCAGATTAGACTCTTGGGTTCAAAATTATTCCCCTTCCCAGCTGGTAGTTTACCAGAATAGGCTTTGTAGGTCTCCCTCAAAGGACTGTGTAACCTCCAGGGACACATAACAGAGAACCAAACATCACACCCTACCCAGACCTTCACGGTTTCAGTGGTTTTCATAAAGTCCTAGTCCTCACCTTCACTGGGGTGCTAGAGAGATGCTTACTCTCCCCTTCCTCTCTCTTCCCCTCTCTCTCTCTTTCCCCTCTTTATGGCCCTGGGATTATCTGGCGTCTCCAGGAGGGTTCCCAAAAAACCTTGGCCAAGGTCTCCCTCGGCTCTGGCTCCATCCAGGAGGAGAGCTTCCACTGTCAGGATTTGGTGATGACCAATCTCTGCAGCCTGAACCTGCCACTAAGGCACTCCTAATTTTTGGCTCTAGTGGGGATGCCCCTTTTGCCAATAAATCAGTTTCCTCCTCCTCTCTTATACTATCTTTGTGTCTTCTTTCCTCTCACTTATACTATGTCTGTGTCTCCTTCCTTCTCCCCTATACTACTTTGCGTACTCTTCCTGTCTCCTTATACTATGTTTGTGTCTCCTTCCTTCTCCCCTATACTACTTTGCGTCCTCTTCCCTTCTCCTTATACTACGTTTGTGACATGGGTAATCTGTCCTCTCTGCCGGTCAACTCTCCCCTACAATGCTTCTTGGATAACCTCAAAACCCTCTCCTTGACACCAGACATCAAACCCAAAAATTGATCAAATATAGCACCCAGCCCTGGCCCACACATCCCTTTACAACCAAAGCAGATGGCTCCCTTTTGGGTCCCTGGATCCCTCCATTCTAAGGGATCTCTACAATTACTGTGAGCATTCAAAAAAATAGTTAAAGATCACTTTCTTCTTGCTCCGTTCCAATTATGCTCTCTGCACCTCTTGCAAACATCTACAAATTCTTCCAGCTTACAAATCAACTCCCCCAACCATCGATCCCCTACTTTCTCCTCCTCCGCACTCATCCACTACTTTTGACCCTGCTAATGAACCTCCATCCTATAGCCTGGCTCGAGTAAGTCCTCACCCTCAGCCATCTGCCCCAGACTTTCTGCCTTCACTCCCACCTCAGTAACCTGCTTTCTCCCCTCCAAATACTAGATCAAAAATGTACATCACCACCCTTCCTCAGACTCTTGCCCCCTTGCTGAGGTAGCAGTTACTGAAGGAATCCCTCCACACACTCACTCCTCTCTTCTCCTGTCAGTGCCCACACTCAGTCCCACCAGGTACTCTTACCAGCTAACCCAAAGCTCAAACCAGCTGAGGAGAGACCTCAGACCTTTGTTCAAGATCTGGTGAAAATGGCCTTTAAAGTTGCTTTGTCATCATTAAAAACAGGTTACTAAAAATTAAAGTCCCTTACAGGCTTTTTGAGATATTCACTCCTGTCTTCCCCTCTGCTCTACCTGTTCTACTGCTCAAGTTTTCCTTGCTAGGGAAAATCCCAAACCCCTTTCCAATTATTCTTTTACATCTTCTTCTTCATTCTTAGATCCACCAGAGCTGCTCTCAGCCCTGCCTTCCCATCTTCCCCCTCCCTACCCAGGCCCACAGAAAAGTCTTAACTGACCTTCTCCAGCAATATTCATCATGGCTGATTTTAGGAATTTCAGCAAAAGAATCTCTACAAAACAGTTTAGTGTAGATAAACTTCCTATTTTCATGTTGCCCTGTTTTACTTGGCTACTGTCTGGGAAAAATCAGCACTCCAGGTGCTGGACACCCCCTTGCTAGTTTTTCACAAGTGCTGACTACATTTCTAAGATAAGGGAGTTACTTACTGGGCTCCATGGTAACAGCTGGCAGGGGGAGGAAAGAAAGGGAAGAAAAAGCTCTCCCCTTCCCAGGTGTCCTTGAAAGGTTAACTTTCCCAGAACAGGAAAGAAAAAAAAAACTGCTTTTTTGAACTTCTGCAGACTGTGAACTTCTGAGCTCCTTCCCTTATATGCTGGGTGCAACATTCTGAAACTACCTAAACTTGGAGTTCAGGGGATTAATTGATTATAGCAGAAGCTCTGCCCTCTGAATCTAGCTGCAACCAAATAAAACTGTTTCCCTATCTTCACTGCTATCTTACGTGCCTTGCCTTGTCCATCCCTAGAACAATATAATTATATACATTTAAACATTGTTTATGCTTTCATGAAATGGTAAACAGATGTGATTAATTGTGTACTGCAAATAACAAACTATCTCTTATTAAATTGGAATAATTTGCCTAAATTCAGAAATTTACAAGGATTATTTCAAAGTGTGAATAAAGAAAGAGTTAACAGATGGGAAAGAGAAATTAAAAGGTTCTAAGTATGGATTTAATAGAAGGAAAATGTGTTTCTGGATAAGAGAGTCTATTAAGTAAATAAGAGGGTTTAAGCAAATGATAAAGAAGGTCTGTGTACATTGGCTATATAAGTTTAAGCAAGTGATAAAGAAAGTCTACGTACATTGGTTATGTATGTAAGTTTTTTGAGCAAGTAATCTTGAAGGAATTCAGGATTATACAACTATGGTTAAACAACAACTGTTATTTTGCAATATTGTAATATGTTATTTCTTTAAGAGCTAAACTTGATTAATATGAAAACATAAATGTAATTGTGGTACTATTACTCTTCTTTGTATATTAAATGTGTTCATATTTTCCAGGTATATAAGTCTTTAAGATAGGAGCTTTAAAAAAATTATATCAATCTGATGTTCTCCAAAAGGTTGAATGGTAATTTTAGGCTTATTAAAATAACATATTGAAGATGTATTTATATCATTTAATGTTCTATAACTGGACCTGTTATGAATAAGATTAATATAAAGTTCTATACACTGGGTACAATTTAAATGTAATATCATATTGCGTTAGCTAATATTCATGTGACATCAAGCAACAATATATGTAAACTTTATAAAATAATATATTTCTAAAAACGATCAACTTCAATACTAGAACACTTTACCTAAGATTTATAAAGAGCCCTGGCTTACCTGAGATAAGTCTATGCCTTCCATCTTACTACATGTCAGAATGACTCCAAAGTAGGCCAAACTTCAGCTAAAGCCCAATACTCTTAATTTAAGGTGAAACTAACATTGCTGGATGTTTATGATCAAGACTTAAACTTAAATTAAAATGGCCAAGAAAACCAATATTTGGCTCTTGCCCTCTGAGTCAGTCTGAAATCTAGGGAACAGGGAATTTTTCTGAAGCACTTTGCACCTCTAGCTCACATAACCTCCTCATCAGGGAGACTATTGAGACCACTGGAGAATGAAAAGCCAATCAGTGCATTTGCTATGAAGAGTAGGTTCATTAGAGACAAGAGACATCCCTGATACTTCCAAGGGAAGCCACATGGTCAAGCAAGACCTGGACCCATCCTAGCGCAAATGGCACTAGCAGAACTAAGAAGCTGTTCTCAAGTTCCCCCACGAGAGTGACCCCTATGGGAACTCAGCTGACTCTTCACAATAAATAGAAACAAAGTCAATTTTGTCCAGCTTGATCTTAAACACCTACCAAACAGTTAAGCCAAAGCACAGACATTCCTAGGAGTAATGAAGGACAAGAACAGCTAGAAAAGAGGAGATAGCAACCAGGCCAACAGTCTCCATGGGGAATGTTCAGTCAAATATGGCGTTGGCTCCTCCCCCTCACAGGACCCCTATTAGTTCTCTTCATGTTTCTCCTAATAGGACCATGACTATTGAATTGCCTACAGAAGTCCCTGCAAGATCAGATACATAAATTCACCAACCAGTCATTCAATCAAGTACCAGCCCCTGATGCCCAAGACAGAGACCTGGGACTCATGACCAACTCCTCTAACTCCAGAGACTCTGTGCCTATCTAAAACTCTCTCTAACCCCTTTTTCCAGTTTTCACAACCCCTCTTTCACATCCTAGGAATGAGAACTACTGTCCAGCAGGTCCACTCTGCTTGTTCAGTGTGCTCTACAGTATCCCCACAAAGAAGCAACAAACCTAAACTCCCCACACGTCAGATGAGGAGCCACTAGCCATGCAAAGACTGGTAGATCAACTTCACTCACATGCCTAGGCACAAATAGCTTCCCTACCAACTTACTTTGGTTGATACTTTTTCAGGTTGGATAGATGCCTTCCATACATCCTGGGAAATTGCTGACACTTGCCTCCATCCTCATTGAGGGGACCATTCCCAGGTTAAGACATCCCACCTCCATCCAGTCAGACCACAGTCCCACCTTCACTTCTCAGGTTTTTCAACTAGTCTCCAAAGGCCTCAACATCACTTAGAGGCTCCACATCCCCCCCCAACCTCAGTCCTTGGGTAAGGTTGAGAGGCCTAAGAGCATTCTCAATGATCATCTCACTAAACTTGCTTGAACTCAGGTTATTCTGGCCCAATTTCCTACTGTTGGTCCTCACCTGAATTCAGATAGCCCCAAGAGCCCCCTCAGGCCTTAGCCCCTTTGAGCAACTATATGGGTGCCCTTTCTTAACCACTCAAAAGTTTCCAATCATTCCTCCTCCCCTTATGTTCTACATGTTCTATCTCACACTTCTATGCAAACTCCTAAGGGAAATGTAGACCAGTGCCTTCCTCTGCCATTCATTACCTCAATCCCAACACAACCACAAACTGAGTTGGACCCTCTTCAACTGGGTGACTCAGTCTTACTTCAGGAACTGCATTCTCAATCGTTGGAGCCTTAATGGACGGGACCCCGTACGGTCATACTTACTACCCCAATGGTGACCAAGCTTTTGGGCCACTCCCCCTGGTACCATGTCTCCCATCTTAAAAGGCACCTTTCCAAATGTCCAGTCCTGGACTTCCACCATACCCACCAAACTCAAAATTTCTCACCGACCCTCTTCTTCTTGTTCTAATCATTATTCTCTCTCAGTTTTTATCTCAAGCCACAGATGCTGCTTCTACAACCAAGCCACCAGGATGACACCACCCACTCTCACTTTATGGGTCAAGGCAATTGCTCTTCCACTGGCTGCAATCAGGCTGTCACCATTAACATTACTGGATTCAATCAAGTCACTTCAATACTTCCTAGATTCCCTACAACAAGACCAATGACTGACACCAAAGATTTCCTCCTATCCGAAAGGGTTTGATGCCATTGACAACCAATGGCTTCAAAGAACTTTTATGGACTTTACCCCTCCAAAGTAGTTATCTATAGCCACTGAGTGTTATTTTTTGTTGAGAGCCACAGCCTAGTTGGAATGGCCCCTGGCATGTTGTCAGAAGTATTGGTTGAGAGGCAAGCCATTAAGATGATGCTGGATTGAAACAGGTTGTGTATTCAATTGTATATAGACCCCTGCTGTCCTCCTGGGAAGCCTGCTACTTTGAAACTCTCCTGGGGATTCCTGGGGAGTTCACCTTGGTTGGTAAAGTTCTGGTGGTGGGAGTTCCGGTTGGTGTGTGGTGTGCCTAGAAGGGCCTCGTGGGTGGTGTTCTGTTCTCAGGAGTTCCAAAAATAAATAAAGTTTGTTCCTGCTTGAGTAGCTTGTGATTTGTACCCAGCCAGACTGCAGCAATTTTTGGTTGTCCTGGTATTCTCAGACCTGTCCCCGACCCCAACATTCCTCCACTTCCCCTTCTAGGCCCAACTCCGCCCACCATTAAGCAGGAAGTAGCCAGAGGACTTTACACCATCCCCCATGTCACTTAGAAAAGCAAAAAGGGAGGAATGTTAGGTGAAGTACATGCTGAGTAAGCTGTCTGCAGGGCATGCCAAACAAAGGTAGCTGCAGGATGACCTTGTCTCTCAAACCCTCTTCTGGTTATTTATCACCTGTTTGCTTCAAGCACAAATGCCCAAGCCCCCGCTCAAGGCTGAGCGCTTTGCCCCCCTGCTCAAGGTTGAACACTCAGCCTGCCACTCAAGGCTGAACATTTAACCCCCTTGTGCCAACAAGGCAGCTTGCAGACCCAGACACCACATTAGATTCTGGCTATAAAAACTCCCTACTGCCCGGCCACCCCCCTCTCTCTTGCTTGCTCTCTCTTGCTTTCTCTCTCTCTCTCTTGTGTTCTCTCTCTCTCTCTCTCTCTCTCTCTCTCTCTCTCTCTCTGTCTCTCTCTCTCTCTGTCTCTTCTCTTTCTCTCTTTTCTCCTCTCTTTTCCTGCTCTAATAAAGATCTCTTTGTTGCTCTGAGTGTTGTGGTCACTTTCCTTTCAACTTCTGTAGCCAATATGAACTTTAAAAAATTTTTTTAGATGTAGATGGACACAATACCTCAATTTAATTTATTTACTTATCTGTTGTGCTGAGGATCCTAACCCAGTACCTTACACATGCTAGGCAAGCACTCTCTACCATTGAGCCATAATCCCATCCCAGCAATATGATGTTGAACTCACTTTTTACTGAGTTTAAAATTATAACAAGATCAGTATAGAAAATTTGGAAAATGCATAAAATTACCAAGAAGGAAAAATGTAACCCATCAGTGGTTATCACTATTAACATTTTGGAGTATAGCTTTCTAGTTTCCTCTGATTCATTTCTTTACATAGTTGAAACTAAATTGCATACATGTATTTTAACTTGTTTTGTTTAACACTGACATTATAAAATAAGCATTTTCCATGTTGTTAAGAACTTTAGCATATGTTATTTTAATAGTGCCGTACATAATATTCTTTCAGGATTGCAGTGTAATTAAGGATTGTTCATTTTAGATATCCCTATTGTTTACAATTTACTGCCTTTATTTTTTATACATATTTCTTTTGGATCTCTGAATGTAAGGTGCAAGTAAAGTGTATGAAGGTATGTATATGGTTGAGGGATAGCAAATAAAACAATACCCAAGGGCCAGAGGATGGAATTTTGGTAGAAAGAGACCTGTTTCAGGAAAATGAGGGGCATGATACATGAATAAAAATATGAAAAATAAAATGGCTCTGGAACTGTGTGGATACATGGGGTGGGGTTAGAGCTGCTGCTTTTATTTGACAATATATTATTGATCTCTGAAGCAGACCTTTCATTGAGTCCTAGGAGAAAAACCAGGTTTCCAGGACTCAGTGAGTGAGCAAGTGGTGAAGCTCAGAAGCATGGAGTGTAATTGTATTTTTGGGAGGTTTGTTGATGAAGAGAAGGAGAAAAATGGAATGAGGTAAAAGGGAGAAAACAAGAACAAGTAGCATTTTTATTTTATGTGTTTATTTATAAAGATAGAGACTGGAACATTGTTACGGCCAAGGTATAGCATAAGAGAAAAAAGGGGGTTGGGATTGTGGCTCAGCGGTAGCACACTTGCCTGGAATGTGTGAGGCACTGGGTTTGATTCTCAGTATCACACATAAATAAACAAACAAATAAATAAATAAATAAATATATAAATAAAGGACAAGTAATAACTAAAAGAGAGAGAGAGAGAGAGAGAGAGAGAGAGAGAGAGAGAGAATAGGGATATGAGTATTAAAAAAAACTAAAGATTGGAAGTCCATCTGCTGTTTTACATTTTTTTCTTTTTTGTCTCAACCCTGGTAGTTAGTTTCAGAAGAAGCTTTCAGACTCCTCGTAATCATTTGGTATTTCCATGCATTGTGGCTTAGAATCTGACCTACACTCAAGACCTATTTTAGCCTAATGAAATGAGGAACTACACATAATGTTGATTTTAGACTTTGCATGTTTGTTTTTGTTTCATATGTGTCATAGTAGCATAGCATTAGAATAAGATCATTTAGTAACATTCTCTCTGAAATTTTATATATTTAAATATATAAAATATATAAAATTATATAAAATTTTATATATTTCCTTGACCACAGACTGCAACCACATTTCAATGGTAGTTTCTGGGAATTCTCTAGTGCTGATGTCTAAACAAATTATTAACATTTTATCTCCTATTGTTAATCTTTTTTGACCTCTTCAGGTTCCCAGTATGTTTTTTATTTTTAAAATATCACCTTTATGTCTCATCTGTGCATTTTGGTCATTCCTTATTGTTAATCAATGATTTCTAGCAAGCTCACCTGACTATCTTTCTTGGACTGTTCTTGTCAAATAAAGAGGGCAGCTCTAACACCACCCAATGTATCCACAAAGTGCCAGAGCCATTTTATTTTCCATAGAAAAGATTGTTCATAGAGCTTGCAAAAGAAGGTAATTGGTCCTAAAAGTTTGCTTTAGACTAAATAAAGAGTCTTTTATAAGCAACTGTAAATGAGCCACTATAAATGACACAATTTCTACTAATGGAAAAATAATCATCAGGTTAATAATACAGATAATATGTATTTGCAATTAAATAAGTTAAGAATTGTAAATTCATTATACTAATAAAGTGCCAGGCTTCCTTCAGCAACCAGGAACTCAGTAATAACTGCAACATTAGCACTTAGCATTTCCTCATTTGTGAAAACTAATATATCAGCTCGTAACAAGTCAAAATAAATTTGAAAACTCTTTTTGCTACTCTAACTGTATAAAACCTAGCTGCTATATAACTCTCTGCTGTATTATATTGCCTTCAAAGAAACATCTGTTTAGCATTCAAAATAATTAAGAAGATGTTTTAATTTTTTTTTTTTTTTTTTGCAGTTTCTCTAATTCAGCTACCTGTTCATTCTAGGTTTCCTTGATGTGAGAGGTGGTGTCAGACAGGTCAAGTAATGCAATGTAATGCATAAATATGAAGCTTATTTGTACCAATTGTGATCATTATCAGCAGGGAATTCCACAGTAAAACTGTTCCATCATTGCACCAGAAACAATGCAACTCCAAGAAGAAAATATAGGATCAACATTTCAGCATACAGGCATAGAAAATGACTTTCTCAATAGGACCCCAAAAGCTCAAGAAATAATGCTAAGAGTTAATAAATGAGATGGCACCAAATTAAAAGGCTTCTGCACAGCAAAGGCAATAATTAAGAATGGAAAGAGAGAACTTAAAGAATGGGAGAAAATCTTTGCCTAGCTACTGTATTGAGAGAGGAGTAATATCTAGAATATATAAAGAACTCAAAAAAAATCAAATGACCCAATTAATAAATAGAAACATACAAATGTATTAAACAGACACTTCTTAATAAAAAAAATACAAATGGCCACAAATATATGAAAAAATGTTCAACATCATTAGCAATTAGGGAAATGCAAATCTCACAACAGTCAAAATGGCAGTCATTAAGTATTCTAATAATAATAAATGCTGGAGAGGATGTGGAGAGAAAGGGACACTTTTACACTGTTGGTGGGATTGTACATTAGTACAAGCACTATGGAAATCAGTATGGAGGTTCCATAAATGGAACCACCATATGACTCATCTTTACCAATCCTCAGTGTTTATCCTAAAGAATTAAACTCATCATATTATAAGGTTACATGTATATCCATGTTCATAGCAAAACAATTCACAATAACCAATCTATGGAAGTAGCCTTGGTGTCCATTGACATTTGAATGGATTAAAAAATGCAGTGTACATACACGATGAAACTTTATTGAGCCATAAATAAAAATAAAATTATGTCATTTGAAAGAAAATGAATGGAAACAGAGAGTATTATGTTAAGCAAAATAAACCAAAGTCAGAAGATCAAGTGTTGTTATGTTTTTCTCTGATATGTAAAGGCTAGAGAGAAAAAGGAAAACAAAAGTTGGGGTGGATCTCCTAAAAATCAGTGGGAGGTCAAAAAGAGGAAAGGGACCAGTGAGTGGGAGAAGGGAAGTGAGGGAACAGTGCTAAGGAATGATATTGGCCAAATTATATTCTTATAATGTGTGCATGTATGAATATGTAACAAAAATCCCATCAATGTGTATAACTATGATACACCAATAAAAATATTGAAAATAAAATTCATGACACAAAAAGGAAAAGAAAAACTATTCCACTAAAGAAATACCCCAGCATGTGTGCTCAGTACAGGCCTTTTATATACAGCCTCCATGGAATCTCATCCTTTTACACATGTGTAGATACAGCCCTTCCAGTCTCCTGCCCAGATCTTCCTTCAAAGTAAAGCTAGCTACTAGTGTTGCTGTTTCTTTGATGGTAATTTACTTCAGCTGCAGGAGTTTGTATGTTTGTGATATCATTATTGTGAGGATAACCCAGACAGCCAGAATGGAGCTTCACACTAAAGTTTGCAGCATTTTTTGTGCTGTTTTGTCATGCTCCAACTGTGTCATATTTGCTCTTTCATTTTAATCTCAATAATGTAAACATTTTGCATTCTTCTCCTTAACTGTCTCTCCAAGAATGTCTTGGTGGCCTATACAGGCTTTTCTCACTCCACTACTTAATATTCCTGTTACAGAAAACCCTTATACATTTTACTCCTCTAGAATTATGTATTTCTCTTTTGTAAGAACTTTTGTGGTAATACCAGCAAAATACTTTCATAATACATATCAAAATTACATTAAACTCTTATCCCTTGCTCTTGTATCTTTTCTTTACAATGAGACTACTACAGACCTACATGTAGAAGTCTCCAGGAGTTTAGCAGAACAAGAGAAATATGTTAAGCAGGGACATAAGAAAAGCTTTGGAGTGAAGTCTTAAATCATAACATTTTGTGGTTTATGTAATGCTTTATGTGTATCTATAAAAACAGTAAATATTCCTTTTTTCTTTTTTTAAGAGAGAGTGAGAGAAGAGAGAGAGAGAGAGAGAGAGAGAGAGAGAGAGAGAGAGAGAGAATTTTTTTAATATTTATTTTTTAGTTCTCGGCGGACACAACATCTTTGTTGGTATGTTGTGCAGAGGATGGAACCCGGGCCGCACGCATACCAGGCAAGCGCGCTACCGCTTGAGCCACATCCCCAGCCCTAAATATTCCTTCTTATAGTTTTATTTTTAATAAGATACTACTCACATATGTTTATGGGGTACCATGTGATGTTTCAGATAAATTAGCATATGCATCACCTCAGTATTTGTCATTTCTTTGTAATGAGAGCATTTAAAAATTCTGTCTTAGCTATTTTGAAAAACACATTATTACTAATTATAGCCCTCCTCCTATCTAACTTAACCTCATGCCTGTTTACCAAAGTCTCCCCCTTTCCCCATCTACCCTCCTGGCTGCCTCCTGCCTCCCTGCCACACACATGAGACTTGGTAAACACCATTGTACTCTCCACTTCTATGATTTTGACTCTTAGATTCCACATGTTAAGTGAGAGCATAGGTTTTTTTCTCCCACTACTTGGCTTATTTCACTTAACATAATCTCCTCACTTAACATACTGTCATCCATATTGTTATAAATGCAGAATTTCCTGTTTCTGTAGGGTGAATAGTATTTCATTGTGGATGTATACCACCATATCACCTTTTGAAAGAATCCTTTCATGGGTGGGGGGACACAGGTTATTTCTGTATCTTGGCTATTGCAAGCAATGCCTCAGTTAACACAGTGGTATATACACTAAGAGCCACAAGTTTCTTGAGGAAACTGCCAATAAAATTATAAAATATGTGACTATAGAAAGTGTCCACAGCTATTATTTTCACCTGTGTTTTTAGAATATTCACAAAGGGCAAAAAGACTTTTTTTTTCAAATATACATCACTTTTTAAATAACAGATAACCTCAGTTTTTCTTAATTTTTAAGAGCTAACTTTTATTTATTTTTTCATGTTATTGTATATTTCTTTGTCTTATTCAGAAAGGTGTTAGTTTTATGCCTCTCTGAGAAACATTTTTACCTTCTTCTGAAAGGAATAGTTTGGACTAGGTATAGACGCCACAGTTCACATCAACTTCTGAGTTCCTATTCCCTTGTTGCTTTCTCCATTTTTTTATAATTGCAGGACTGGGATTGAATCTCATGCTTAGTTGTCCTTCATTCACAAAGCTGCATTGCCAACTCTTTTAACAAGTGTGATTAGATGTATCCATCTTACAGTACCATGCAGAATGTATCCACCATCCAGTACTACTATGTAGTGCCAGGTAGAATAGTCCCATTGCCCTAAAAATCCACTATGTACCATCTTGTCTTCCTTCCTCTACTCCAACCCCAGTTCCTTTCACTTTCTTTTTAGTCTTACCTTTTTCAGTAGGTCACAGTTGATAATTGGATTTTAATTTCCTATGTCCTCCAAGGTGGTGAAGTCTGGCTGGGCACAAAATAACCGAGCCGCCACACAGCCTTGTAGGTTCAAACAGCAACTCTTTATTTTGGAACTCTCACCACCACTCTACACACACTTCCTAGGAACACACTCCCTCCACCAGGGTCCTTGTGCCAATTCTCCTGGAACCAAGAGAACTCCAGGGGAACTCCAAATAGAGGGTGCCAGAGGCAGCAGGATCTGCCCTAATCCCAGAGCCCCAGAGCAGCCCTATTCTCAGGGCAGGTTCACCTTTCAACCATTCCCTCTGGCAAAATGCCAGGAGTCATTCCGACTAAACTGTGGCTCTGGACATGCAGGATTTTTAATCTTATTGAAATTGGGGTGTTTTGTTTGATTTTCTAGACTGGGTGTGTGTTCTCAAAATTTCATTTTGAGGTCTTTCCTTGGATTGATCTAGCAATTTTTCTTTCATTTTTTATTGTGTCTTCTGGGTCTGTATTGTTCTTTCTAGAAAGTGTGGAAATGATGAATTTGTATAGCTCTAGCCAAAAGAATTTACTTTCTTCAATGAGTTTGACTTTTAGACCCTATGTAAGTGAGATCAAGCAGTATTTGTCTGTGTCTGGGTTATTTCCCTTGGCATAATATCCTCCAGGTTTATCTACATTGTTGCAAATGGAAAAAATTTCTCCCCCTCAATCCAGTTCATGGGGCCTCCGCCTTCCTGCGGAGCCCTGGTGCCTGGGCTTCAGTAGCTTCTGGTGAAGTGAGGGTATGGGGGGGGTGAGGGGGGTGTGGCACTCTGCTAGCAAGGTCCTTGCTGGCCACTCTGCCACCATCCAGTCTGCCTCCAGGCACCACATGACCCTGGGAATGTCCAACATGTGTGAAGCAGCCACACCCAGCCACATCGCCTTGGCCTGCCATGCCCAGGCCCCGAAGCCCCAGACAGGCCCCTCTCAGCACCTTGCCATGGAGCGATTTCCCAGCCCAAGGTGCTGGCATCCAAGGCACCCTGCCAGTCCTGGACCTGATGCTACTGCAGCCGCGGGTTGTACTCTGCCCAGTCTCATGCCCCTCTGGGGATGGGGGAAGGCCCTAGCCTTCCGTTATCCTCTTGTCAGAGCTGTAGCACCCCAGCCATAGCGGGAGTCCCAGCCATGACACTCTGGAGGTCCTCCATGGCCAAGGAGGTCATCTGAATAGTGCTGACTTTCTCGCTCTCCCCTGGCTCTGGCAG
The DNA here is from genome assembly GCF_045843805.1 of Urocitellus parryii. Classification (NCBI taxonomy): domain Eukaryota; kingdom Metazoa; phylum Chordata; class Mammalia; order Rodentia; family Sciuridae; genus Urocitellus; species Urocitellus parryii. The sequence goes on along the minus strand of NC_135541.1, from coordinate 83,275,264 downwards.
CATAGGAGTTCCCCCCAACACCCAGGTTATGGGGTCTCCCACCTGGAGGGGTGAGTCCCCTCTAAATGGCTGAGGGGGTATACAAGCTCCCCCTCAACACCCAGGTGGGAGGGGTCTCCCGCCAGAAAGGGAAAGTACCCTCTACCAAGGCTGTGGTTGTGTAACAGCTAGCTCTGACACCAAGGTGGGAGTGGACTCCTGACTGGAGGGGCCAGTCCCCACTACCTTGGCTTCAGGGGTATAGGAGCTCCACCCACCACACCCAGGTGGGAGGGATCCCCCGCCTGGAGGAGCAAATCCCCTCTACCCTGGCTGTATAGGATCTCCCACACACACACAGGTAGGAGGGGTCTCCTGCCTGGAAGGGCCAGTCCCCTTTACCCTGGCTGTGGTGATATATGAGATCCCGCTGACACAGAGGTAGGAAGTGTCTCCTGCATGGAGGGGCGAGTCCCAGCTAGCCTGAATGTGGCTTTATATGAGCTCCACCTGACACCCAGGTGGGAGGGGTCTCTGTCCTAAAAGGGTGATTTTCCCCTTCCCTGACTGCAGGGGTTTACCAGCTTTCCCAAGACCAAGGTGTGAGGGGTCTCCTGCTTGGAGCGGTGAATGCCCTCTATTCTAGCTGCTGTGGTTTAGGAGCTCCCCCCCATACCAAGATGGGAGATATCCCCCACTGGAAAGGGCGCATCCCCTCCACCCTGGCTCTGGAGATACATGAGCTCCTCCCCACACCCAGGGGAACGTGGTCTCTTGCCTTGATGGGCAAGTCCCCTCTACAATGGCTGCAGCAGTATAAGAGCTCCCCCGACAACTAGGTGAAAGGGGGTCTCCCACCTGAAGGGGCGAGTCCCCTCTACCCTGGCCAATGAGGAATACAAGCTCGCCCTGGCACCAAGATGGGAGGTGTCTCTCACCTGGAGGAGCGTGTTCACCTTACCCTGGCTGCAGCAGTATATGAGTTGCCCCTGACACCCAGGTGGGAGCAGTCTTCCAACTGGCGGTGCATGTCCACTCTACCCTGACTCTGGTGGTATAGGAGCTCCCCCTGATACCCTGGTTATGGTGTCTCCTGACTAGAGAGTCGAGTCCCCTCTACACTGGCTGAGGGGGTATAGGAGGGCCCCCCCCATAGCCAGGTGAGAGGGTTCTCCCTCCTGGAGCAATGAGTCCCTTCTACCCTGGCTGTGGACGTATTCAAGCTCTTCAAGACACACAGGTGGGAGTGGTCTTCTGTATGGACAGGAGAGTCCCCTCTACCCTGGCTTTCACGGTATACAAGTTTCCCTGACACCCAGGTGAGAGAGGTATCCCTCCTGGAAGTGCGAGTCCCCTCTACTTTACCTTTTGCCATATAAGAGCTCCTAGTACACCCAGGTGGGAGGGATCTTCTGCCTGCAGGGGCATGTTCCCTCTACCCTTGCTGTTACAGTATTGGAGCTCCCTCTGACAGCCAGCTGGGTGGGGATCCTGCCTGTAGGAGTGAGTCCCCTCTACCTGGATGCTAAAGTAATCAAGCTCCCTTAGACACCCAGGTGGGAGGGGTCTCCCGATTGCAGGGGCGAGTCCTCTCTACCCTGCCTGCAGCAGTATAAGAACTCCCCCTGACACCCAGGTGGAAGGGTCTCCCTCCTGGAGCTGCAAGTCCCATCTACCTAGGACACCCAGATAGAAGGGGTCTCCCATCTGGAGGGGAGAGTTCCCTCTACCCCACCTGCAGTGGTTTAGGAACTCCCCAGCCACCCAGGTGGGAGGGGTCACCCACCTGAAGAAGAAAGTACCCTCTACCACGGCTACAGTGGTATAAGATCTCCCTCTGACACCCATGTGGGAGGGACCTCCTGCATGGAGGAGCAATTCCCCACTACTCTGTATTTACTGAATTAAAAAAAAAATGCTAGAACTGTGGCTCAGTGGTTTAGTGTCCTTGGGTTCTACTCCCGGTACCAAAGGGGGAAAAAAAGAGGAGAAAAAGAAAAAGTGACTTGGGTACCTTGTTCTTTAGCTGAATAAAATTTTGGGGTGCGGAGTTTTAAAGGCTGTCATTCTGCCTATCAGAGGAATAGGTTGTTATATTTTTACTTGATTTTTTTTAAATAGAGTACTGGTATCAGAGCAGAGGGAGATTCTGTTCAGCTTAAAACGCTCTTTGGAAACTGTAAAAAATTTCTAAATCCCAGAGGAAGCCCAAAGAAAAAACAAAAATAACAGCATGTTCACAAATGACAAAGAAGGAAATCCAAATTTATCCCAGAAAAAAACACCAACCCACAGAAACAGACTAGAGAGTAAGGGAGAAAAACAGAGAAAAAGATCTAAACAGAAATCAGAAAGAGAAACTTAAAACAAACAAGACCAGCAGAAATAATTCTGTATCTTTCAATCAAAAATTTTGAATGTAAAGGGAATAGACTCCCCTATTTTAAGATGTAAAGTGACTGAATGGATTTTCTTTTTTTAATGTACTCAGTCACTTGCTGTCTACAAGAAAGTCACTTCACCTCAGGACACACACAGAGTGACAGTGAAGGGATGGAAAAGATATTCCACATGAAGAAAACCAACCTAGAGCAGGAATGGCTAGACTCCTGTCAGATAAAATAGACTACAGATTAAAACACAATAAAAAGAGACAAAGTGATCACACCATGATAAAGGGGTCAATTCAGCAAGATGATACCGAAATTGTACACATAAATGTGCCCTACACCGAGCACCCACATGTGCAAAACAGATATTACTGGAATGTAAAAGAAGAAGTCAACTACAACACAGTAAGAACAATGGGGGCTTCAAATCCCCCCTTTTTTGAGAGAGAGAGAGAGAGAGAGAGAGAGAGAGAGATTGATTTAATATTTATTATTTAGTTTTTTTGGTGGACACAATCTTTGTTTGTATGTGGTGCTGAGGATGGAATCTGGGCCCCTCACATGCCAGGCAAGCACACTACTGCTTGAGCCACATGCCAAGCCCAGTCAACTCCTCTTTTCAGCACTGGACAGATCATGTCTGCACAGGGTAGACATTTACAGACCATCCCACCCAACCACTGCAGAGCAAACATCCTTCTCAACAGCACGCGGCATATTCTCCATGTATTCTCAAAATAAATCTCCATAAATTTAATAAGAATGGAATCCATAGCAGGGGGAACACCTGGACAGTTACAAAGCATGGGAATTCTTCAGCGTGTTCCCCAACAACCAATAGGTCATTGAAGAAATCAAAACATTGTTATGTATGTAAGAAATAAGAAAAATAAATAAAAATAAAAAAGAAAGTGTAAAATGTCTGCAGACCAATGTAAAGGGCCACGCAAGATATTCAAACCTGGGGATACAGCAAAAGCAATTCTAACTGGGAAGTCCTCAGCAAGAAATAGCTTCATGAGGAAAATAGATCTCGAATAAATGGCCCAATATTGCATCTCAAGGGACTGAATAATATAAGGATGGGTCATGCCCCAGTTAGTAAATTTGGGAGAAGGAATAAAATCATGAAGCTTCTAGAGTACCTGGCATGTGCCACTGCAACTGGCTTTTCATACATGATTTTTATTGTTTTGGGGACCAAGCAGTGAACCCAAGGGTGCCACACCAGTGAGCCCCATCCCCAGGTAGGATTTTAAAACAGGGTCTCTCAAACTTGCTTACAACCTCTCTAAGATGCTGAGGCTGACTTTGAACTCATCATCCTCCTGCCTCACATCCTGAGCTGCTGGAACTACAGCTGAGCACCACCAAGCCAGCTTTTCCAATTGTTTGTGGAAGAGAATCTTTCAGGACATCAATTTGACCCACCTGTCCAGAACAATTAAAGAATGCATTCCATTGTTTTCATGTGGGTTGTGCTTCTTTCTTTTTGAATATTTCTAACATATAGACAGCTTTATTTCAATTAAACCTTCCCAATGTGGTCACATCGTTTTTGGATTTATTTTTTTGTTGTTTACTTATCTCTATGATGCCTTGGATGGAACCCAGGCCCTTCCACATGCTAGCAAGTGCTCCACCACAAAGAAACGTCCCCAGCTCCCTGAGTTAGCTTTGATGAAGTTCACTCATTTCTCTAGAATAGCATGGTTTCTGGGTTTTCTAAGTTGTGGAGGTAAAATTGGCCAGTGTTCCAGAAGGGGCTGTAGAGTCTTTGGATACAGGTGCACAAAGGACTGTGGATCTTTCAGTGGCCAAGGAGTGAAACCCAGTCCCCACTTCCTGACCTGGCCACCCTTACAAACCAGGTCCTGTTTGTTATGACATCCTACAGTTGTGTGCTCGCTCACAGCACAAATTAACCTAGAGTCAAAAGATGAGAAACTCAAAGGGAGGTGAGTGCTTTATCTCCAGGCATCTGAGAAAACAAAGTGCCCTCACAATCCTTCCAGTGTTCAAGGGGTCTGGAGGCACCAGAGTATCTTCAAGTCCCTTTTTAGCCATGATAACTCTTAAAAGAACACATGATGACAGATCTCATTATGCAGATCTTCCTTGACTTTATTTGATCCTTGAATCTAACAAAATGAATGCCATTCAGAACCTTCCACCTGCCCCACATGTGCAAGCTAGACTTAGAGCTGGAGAAAAGGAAGTGCCACAAAGAGGGAGCAAGGCACAAAGATCACTCTGTGGGTGACAGAGAGGCCGGCTGTGCTTCACCCAGACTCTGCTACCAGTTCCAAGAGTGAGCTGCAGTCTGCTTACACATCAAAATGGGTTCCAGTTCACTATGTGTGGAGAATTATTCAAGCCATAATTAAAACATGTCCACAGGCAGCTTTACAATACCTCAAATGAAGACTGGGTGGACATTGTTCTCATCCTTGGATGAGAAACTAAGGCTAAGGTCACTGCACAACCCCATCAGCCCTGTCCTCAGTGGAGAGAAGTGTTAGAGGAAGATCTCTCAGTTATGTGCTAAACGTGCCCCTTCCACCAGAGCTTGCAATGGATTCAGTTTCATTTTGAAATATTCACAAGTGTTATCTACCTATATGATTCTACTATATTGCTGAAAGGGAATTTGGGTACCTTCAAGGGGCACCAAAGGTTTAACTGTGGACAGACTACCTAGGTGGATAACAGGCAAGGTTTGTGAGTCCCAGAGGTTCTGATCAAGGTGCAGCATGGACACCTCCTGCAGCACTGGGAGAGGGACAATGGGGCCTGTCTTATGCACAGATGCCCTTGCCCAGCACACCCAGAGACCAGGACCTGAGTTTTCAGGGTCTACATGGAGACCCATGAGGAAGAACCAACATTGAATGTCTAGGTGGCACTGAGGTCCACAGAGAAGAGATTTTCTTTCAATGGCTCATGTTCAATGCCTACATAGAATGTTCCAATCCACCTGTGTGAACATGCATGTGTTAAGCCACAGAGTAGCCACACATCATAACCAGATTTCAGTTTGATACCTTGACTTCCTGGGGCTGAATGTCATTGTTCACCAAGTACCCCATGCCTTCTTTCTCCATGAACACCTGGAGAATCCCAAGGTTTCATTAGAAAGCCACGTAAATCCAGTGCAGAGGATGGCAGAAGACTAACCTTGAGATTCTGTTCATTTATGATGATTTATGGACCAGCCATGAAAGAAAGTACCATCTTTCTGTGCCCATCAAGCCTGAATCCCACTCTAGAAATCCAGGTCCCTATGTATGTCTCTATAGAGACACATGTCCTGAAGGTCTTATCCTAGGGGTGTTTTCCTCCAATGGAGCCCCCTGCTGTACTTTCCTTTTCCCATCCACACTTTAGGCAATGCCTGAAATGGTGGGCTCTGTGTTCCCTCTAAGATGACCTAACATCCTGGGTATACATACAATTGCCTAGAAGTACACTTTTGAAACACACTCAACTAGGCAGCTATTGGACAGGAACACTGAATGAGGCCCTGGTTATACATGAACTTGGAGCCACAATGACAACAGGGGACACTACAGAACATAAGGATGTTTGGCTGCCTAAAATCCCTCACTATTGCTGTCAGCTCAGCACAGAGTTGGGAACATCTCCCTGGGTGGATGGTACCCCAGGCATCATAGCTCTCCAGAGGGGCAGGGTACAGCTCTACGCTCAACTGGCTCAGCCTAGCAGTGTGAAGCAGCAGGTCACTCAGGGTTGACATAGAGAGGCGGTTCCCATGGATGCTCAAGATCACAAGCTGGGAGCAGCGGCTCAGGGCAGGCAAGAGGGCTTGGAGCTGGGAATCAGTGATCCCGCAAGCTGCCAAGTCCAGGCTGTTGAGGGTGGTTGCAGTGCTGTCCAGCAGGATTTGGAGGGGCTCCAGACTGAAATCGGTCAGTTTGATGCCCCTCAGTTCCAGGTGTCTGAGCTGTCTGGCGTTTGGATATCGGGAAAGATAATTCCAGTCAGAATCTGACAGTGGGCAGTTGGTAATTGAGAGGGTCTCCAGGGGGGTCTTCAGGTGCCTAAGAAAAAACCAGACAGTTAGTTCTGAGGATCAATGTCAAGGAGGGAGAAGACAAATTGGCCCAAACCCAAAGTCACCCTGGTGATCCCACAATGGTCCACACTTAGGATGCTGCCTTTTGCAAAATCTGGTCATTCACATCACCCCATGTCAGGGTGAGCCTTTCACCACATCTCCTGTGAACAGAAGAGTCCACATATCTGTGTCCCCTCCTCACTGCCAAGCAGAAAGTCACAGGTCTGGCCACAGGAGGTCATGGGGAGTCATGTATGAAGGACAAATTTGGGCAAGATGTAACAGAATCCACTGGGGTTAACCCTCTGAGAGGCACACACCCTATATCCTCAGCAAGATTTCCACCCCTGCTCCTGACCCTTACACCCAGGATCACTACCTGGAGTTCAGAACAGCCTTCCCCAGGTGGGTATAGAGGCAGATCCTCTGCTCCCAGCTGGGGAGCACAGAGCTTCCCTGTTGACAGGTGTCAGTGTGGGGGCTTCCCTCCTTCCAAGCACTCTTCTCTACCTGCTTTCCACCACCTTCACTGGACAGGCCTCCCACGGAGGAAACATCAATCCCATTTCTAGCTTTTGTCCCTCCCAACTGGATTCCCAGCATGGTGGCACTTCCCAGACTCTGGAGCCTCATTTAGTAGTCTGCTCCAACACATGTTATGCGAACTAGCTTCAGGATCCAATAGGAACTAAAGGATGAGTTATTTACCTTCCAGTGCCTTATTAACCATCAGAGTGTCAGTGGCTGGTAGGTGCCAATTTCCTGTAACTGGTCTGCAGAGGATATTCACCCCCTCTTACTCACCTCAGCACCTGTTCCAGGTGGCCCTCGAGGAGGAAGAGAGCATTGGCACAGAACTTCCGCAGGCAATCCATCCTGAGGAACTGCGAGGTGAGCTGGGCAAGCAGCTGCTCCTGCTCCTCTTGGGAGGTGTAGGCAGGCACATAGACCTGGGAGACAAGCAGCTTCCTCAGGTTCCTCATCTGGCCCAAGAAAGGAGCACAAGCAGCCAAGGTGGAGGGCGCCCAGGCACAATGCACTTCCACCTTCTGGACAGAGTCCAGCTGCAGCAGTCTCAGGACCTTCCTGGTGTAGCTGGTGGGTTTCCCAAAGATCTTCAGCCTATTGCAACACAGGTGCAGCCTGTCCCTTCTCTGTCTGACCCACAGGAACAAGTGGGTCAGGAATTCATCCAGGGGTCTTTTTCTGAGGCTCAAGTCTATGAAAACCTTGAAGGGTGGCTTAGCTGCCATTGCTGGAACAAGTTTCAATGTTTGATTCTTCTTAATGTCTTCTGGTGAGCAGGTGTCCACCACAGCTCCAGACCACATCCTCCAGAAGTTCTGTGGAACATTCCGCAAATCTAGCACCTGCAGTTTCCATCTCCTGTGGGAACAACAGCAGAGTATCAGCCCTGAGGTCCCTTCCTTCCCCTCTCAGCTGCTGTCCCCAGCTCCCCCTCTTCGTTCTGTCTCACTTTTCTCCATTCACTTCCCTCCCATCCAGCCTGGTGCCCCCACTTGTACAGACTGAGGCAGGGGAAGGTATAGCCTCCTTCATGGGTCATCACAGCTGCCACAATCACCTCAACATCTGAAAGCCTTTCCCAGATGGGGCTCAGCATGGCCAAGGCCTCTCCACCCCTCCTTGCTGGCAGCACAGGAAGCCTGTGGTGCACAATTTAGCACCCACTCTCCCTGCCTATACCCATCCCTTCCCTGGCACCCAGGGTGCTCCCTTCCAGGCCACCTAGGTCCCCCTCACCTGGGGTGATCCTGCTGGGCAAGCAGCATGTCCAGCCCTTCCAGGGCCACTTGGATCATCTCAAGCTGTGGCTTCCTCATCAGTGCCCCCAGGGGAAGGCTGGTGAAGGGCCAGGCCTGCACCATTTTCTTCAGTATCTCAGTGTGTCCCCTGCTGAAGGCCTCCACAAAGAGTGGTGGGAAGAGCTCTATGGGCAGGTCCTCCAGATCCAGGACAGCCCTGGACTTGTCGCTCAGCAGGCTGCGCCCTGCCAGCTCTAGCAGCGTGGGTGGGGACTGGACGCTCATCCTGGGGAGTCTGAATGAAGAAAACTCCTGGAAAATGGTCCAGGGAAAAGGTCACTATCCCATCCATTGCCAGCCTCTGGGAAGGGGGTACTGGGAAGTATACAAGCACATCTCACCCTTATGGGGGAAAGCTTTGGATTATTATTTTGTCCTTTTAAAAGGGGGAATTGGAGTGTCAAGTGACCTAAACAGTAGGCTCCTAGATTCAACAACTATATGGGTGGAAATAGACTAGCCCTCATATGGATAACATTCCTTTTAATTTTTTTTTAAATGAGCATTTATAAAGCATGTGCCTATATTATGAAACACTTGGAAATTACAACAGAGTCTCATGGATATCTTTTACACATGTGAGATTCTGCCAACTTAGGGGGATGTTGAAGAGAACAAATAGATCAGAACAGAACTCTTCCATGATATCATTTGAAGCTTTTGGTTTAATTTGTTTAAACAAATTATAAAAGTAGAAGACCACCTAGGCCATAGAGTATACTCTTTTAGGGGCCAATATTGGCGACTGAATTTAGGACACTCAACTACTGAGCCACTTCCCTAACCCTATTTTGTATTTGAGATGGAGACAGGGACTTACTGATTTGTGTAGCATTTCGTGTTCTGAGGCTGGCTTTGGACTCTAGTCCTCCTGCCTCCTCAACCTCTTGAGTTGGCGGGATTATTGGTGTGTGCCACCACACCCAGCAAAAGAGTATAATTTATAGGCACACAATATAAATATTTCCATCATCAGAAAATAGAATTGCAATCAATTAGAATGAAATAGGCATCCAATCTCCTTGGTGAAGAAAGTGGCTGGGGCCCGAACTGGACTTGATCCTCAGCAGCACATAAAAATTAATAAATAGTGATGTGGGGATATACCTCTGTTATTAGAGTGCTTACCTCGAATATACAAGGCCCTGGGTTCAATCACCATACCACCAAATAAATAAATAGATAAATAATTAAATTATATTGTTCATATAAACCTTAAAAAACAAAAATTAAACAAATCAATAAAAGTTGGGCATGTGAGCCTAGACCTATAATCCCAGGGGCTCTGGAGACTGACAAAGGAGGATCAAGGGATCAAAGCCAGCCTCAGCAAGAGCAGGTGCTAAGCAACTCAGTGAGACCCTGTCTCTAAATAAAATACAAAACAGGGCTGGGGATGTGGCTCAGTGGTAGTGCTCCTGAGTCCAATACCTGGTACTTCTGAGTTCAATACCTGGTACAAAAAAAAAAAAAAAAAGAAAGAAAGAAAGAAAAGAGAAGAAAACAAAAGTAATTTGAAAGTGACATAAACCAAAATGGAAATCCTAACATTCAGCATAAAGGCAAAACCAAACTGAGAGGCAAAATTGAAGGCCTAAGTTGGTTCATGAGAAAAGACAAGAACAAAATTGTTCCTGAATCCACACAGGTGAGGAGGGAAGGCGCTGTTCCTTAGGACAGTGAAGGACTTACAGAATATGGCCAGGTGTGCAGGTGCTCTGAGCTTCAGCAGGTCAGGATGTGTCTCCTTAGGCTGCAAGACTCTTGTGCTTCTTTTCTGGCTCTGCAGAAGCTTTTATGGACCTCTCTGGCCACTCCCCCACCTCCATCTGGTTGATCAGCATCCAATCAGAAAGCAGTATGTGATCACATTCCAAAATCTCCGCCCACTTAATAATGCTTGCATTAGTTCATTGAATCTGATGGTCATGCAAGAGCGCAGAATCTGGAGATGTGAGAGTCAGCGACGACTTTGTCCATGCACTCCCCACCATGGACTCAATTTTGTCCATATGTGACCCTCCTGTTTCTACTGTGAGATATAAAAGTATTTAATCCCTAATGTAAGAAAAACATTACTTGAAAATACCTTTCTACAGGGATCTTTGCCATATCAAAATTATTTGAAAAAAATAATTTTCAAAAATAGTTTGAAAATTCCAGAGAGAAAACAACTTTTTGAAGACAGTAGTGTCATCCACAAAGATTATAGAATGGAAACCATGTTTCCCACAGTCACACAAGTATCAAGTTAACTTGCAGCAAATATGAGCACAATAAGTTAGGTAGAGCACAAAGGAGGGTAGAATCAGTCTTCTAGACTTAGGGCAAGATTTCTTCTGTCTCTTTGTACTGGGGATGAAACCCATTGGCTCTCTTCCAGTGAGCCACATCCCCATTCCTTTTTAATTTTTTGCTTTTATTTGGAGGCACAGTCTCACTAAATTGCTTAGGTCCTCCCTAAGTTGCTGAGGCTGGCCTCAAACTTGCCATGCCCCTTCCTCAAGTCTCCTGATTGCTTTGATTACAGGCACGGGCCACTATGCCCCATCAGACTTGGGAACCTCTGAAAGCCACTGAGGGTGGAAGTGTTGGGCAACTTGGGATGTTGGAAAGAAAGACACAGGGTTGGACAGTAGGTATCCTTGACTTCAGGGAAGCCACCAATTAGAGAGCCTTTCTTCAGAATCAGGGACTGCCCCAGGGCATATCTCACAGAAAACCTTTACCCCAGGCACTTTCCAAGGCCTTAACCTGGGAGAAGAACAGAAGCAAAGGAAAATTTCAAGAGTCTGAGCAAAATGAAATTCTAAAATTCAGGAAGGAGAGACAGAAAGTGATGGAATGCTTGGATGAGCCATGTGAGGTGAGCACTTCCAGGGAACATGTAGAAGGAATGGTTTTATGGGTGGTGGTTAGACAATTGAATTTCTGTTTTTTCAGTCTGTCTTTGTTTTACTTAGCTTTATGGTGCTGTAACCAAAAGACCCAAGGACAACAACTACAGAGGAGGAAATGTTTATTTGGGTGGCTTGGTTTTAGCGGCCTCAATCCAGAGACAGCACATCAAAGTTGAGACTGAATCTCATGGCACAAGCTTGTTTCAGAAGGAAGAGGATCACATTACCAGAAATCAGAGAGAGAGAGAGAGAGAGAGAGAGAGAGAGAGAGAGAGAGATTTTTAATATTTATTTTTTTTATTTTTTGGCGGACACAACATCTTTATATGTATGTGATGCTGAGGATTGAACCCAGGGTCACAGGCATGCCAGGTGAGCACGATACCACATGAGCCACATCCCCACCCACATGATAACTCTTGATTCTAAACATTTAGAATCGTCATGGTTAAAAATCTGTTGGGAATTTACAATAACCAGTTATTAACAAGGTGTTTTGATTGGCATACATTTTAATATAGTGTCCAGAATTATGTCTAAAAACATATGAGATTCTTTACAAATTTTTGCCATTTAAATCAAATATTAATAAAATATCTAAAGAAATATAACTTGAAAAAGATATGTCATATTTGACAGGACTTCCCCTAGTATCAAATTAGGCTAATTGCCTTAATATCTCTCTTCTAGAAATCCCTTGAGCAAATATGGAGTTCTCTAGAACATCCCAATGTTAGCTCAAGGTCAAATGACAATGTAGACTTTGATCATAAAAAGTTAGTCAATAGTCTCAAAAGGTTTAAAGCACTTAATGAAACCTGGGGTCCCAAATCATTATAAAAGATAAGTCATTTAACCAAAGTGATGGAAGATATTTAAAGTGAATACAGAAAGTTATGTCCTATGAAATAATACTTCAACTTTTAACAGAGATGATTTAGTTTTACTTTTCCCATGTAATCAAAGAACTTGATAAAACCAACTTGAAGCCTAAAATCTTACTCTCCCCTCCTCCAGTACTGAGCATTGTACCAGGGGCCAACTGCCCAGTTCTCTTTGGTTTATTTTGAAACAGGCTTGCCAAATGACCAAGTCTGGCCTGAATCTTGCCATCCTCCTTCCTCAGTCTCCTCAGAATCTGGAATTACAGGCATGGCACACCTCAACTTGCTTAAAAGAGCAGCTGTTTGAGAGATGTTCAACTGAACATTCCACGTGGAAGCCATTATTGTTTTTAATTGTCTTCGGAATCATTGCCCAGCAGTTTCAAAATGTGCTTGAGAATGAATCATAATTGAATCCACTTCAGTGCAGAAAAGAGGCTCTCCTGGAGTTTCTTGAAAGTTGCAGGTCCCATTCTGTATTTTATTAATTTCTTGAGAGCCAATGATAAAAATCTTATGATCTTCTTTGGAAAGTTAGGAGTTTAGAAGCCATGTTTTTTTGGTGTAATGTTGTGGTTTTGTCAGAGTCCTCCTGAAAGTCTATTATCAAACTATCAAGCTCAAGGACCTTCTCCTGCATGGTCCCCTGCCCTCCACTTTTGTGAGGATTTGGTACATAAATTTCATTTTGATTCTGCAATCTTTCACAGTAGCATCATCAGCTGGGACACTGTGACCACGAAATATTCTAAGCCATTACATGGTCAGTCTTGGCTCCCTTGAGTTGTCTGAATCTGATGGCAATCACTGGGCATGCATGAGGCTGCTGGACATGTGTGTGTGTGTGTGTGTGTGTGTGTGTGTGTGTGTGTATGTAGTACCGGGGACTATGTACCTGGGGCAGTTTACTACTGAGCTACACCCCCAAACACTTTTTATATTTTTATTTGAGACAGGGTCTGACTATGTTGACCAGGCTGGCTTGGAATCTCTGATCCTCCTGCCTCAGCCTCCCAAGTTACTGGGACTCTATGTGTGCACCTCAGTACCTGGCCATAGAGCATTTAAAACCCTCAAGAGATTACATTGCACCTGGGAGCAAGTGCCATAACTAAAAGGAGAATTATAGCCTTGGACTGCAAAATTCCTCTGGATGAATGTTATATGGATACTAAGACCCTGAAATAACTCTCAGACCACACATTTCCTTTCCAATTAAGCCTTTATTGCTGTCCAGCAGCAGACACTCTACTCTCTAAAAGCGAGATGTTCAGAGTAACATACCACCTTCAGTTATGCCTCATATTTCAGCCAAAAAAAACACAAAAGCGAGATTTGGGGGTCAAGCCAAGGTAACCAAGCACACTTAATATGTAAAGAAGAGTAGTGTACTACAATTTTATTGATGTTTTTAAATCAACCAAGTTTTATACTCTGTAATGTGGAACAATACTCTAAAATAACAGTTGCTGTTTCACCAGAGGTATACAAACCTTCATTTGTCCAGTTAGTAGCTCTAGAGAATAAAACTTAACAGACATAATGTAATTAATATTTTAAGAACTGTTTGTCATTTTAATATGTGAATCAAACTTTGTTTTATATCAGTACATTAATACTTGATCTTAGGGAATAACCTTGAATACTTTTAACTATTTGTATTACATATATAAACAACTTAGTTATAAAAAAATTTTAACATTTCTCCTTTATTTATAGATGTTTACATTACTTACTTAGACCCTTTTGTATACTTAGATGTATTATAATTATGTTTTACCACACAAAGACTTTCTTACCTGGAAACATGTTTTTTACTAAATATATTTTTATATTTAGAAGCTTTTAATAATTTTTGATCCATGGATCCCTCTTTTTGCTTATACCTTAAAATAACCCTTATCAATTTATGAATTTAGATAAATTAATCCATTTTAATAAGAGGAAATATATTTATAGTACTCTAATTGAAATGCAGTTAAAACCTCTTGACTATTTGTATATAGAATTATACCCACTGGGACTTTCAATTTTTAGTAACCTTGTTTTGGGGATAATGTAATATGAATTTTTTTTAATTTACCAAAATATGAAAACACCAACAATGATTAAATATTTTACCTTATGGAATTTAAAAAGTTTGATTATTTGATATTACATTTAATAGTTAACATTTAAACTTTGTAAACCAATCAGATGTCTCTAACAAACACATCCATGATTAATTTCATATAGATCATATCAAATTTACATTTTTTAAAAAGGTATAAGACAAGTGCATTGAATAGCATTTGTAATTTTTTCCCATTGAAGAAAAATCCTAGAGACAATGAATGTTAGACACTTTATAGACATTACCATTTTATTAAATATTTGATCACCTAGAAACAAAACTCTGCATTAGTAACTTTAAAGACATTTTGACTTTTATTTATTCACCCAAATTTCAATTGAACCTTTTAAATCATATGAAGCAAAAGTATTTGTATCCATTTTTTAAAATTTTAATTTCTGAGCTCATATATTAATTTTTAGTACTAAATATATGTAGACATGGCAATACATGTAGACGAAGAGTACCCGGTGCCCCTACACAAAACAGAAAAACAAAAGCCTTGTAGATTATTTGTTAAAAACCTATTAGACTATTAATTAACCCTTGTAAATTGGCCTTAGAACAAAGCAGACTGTAATTAGAAAAACATATTAACCTACGTGTATCAGATCAAAATTATGAATTTAACAAATATAGACTTTCAAAACCATTCCTGTCCTTCTTCCTGAGGTGGTCCTGCTCATCACAGGTGAAAAGAATTAAGGGAACATAGACAAATGACAGGGCCTTATTCCTACCTGAAGGAACTTTCCAAAAAGGAACTCCATAGGTCTCCTCAGGAGAGTCACCCAGATTGGGGTCTCATTGTATGTTAAATATGAGAGCCCAGTCTCCATAATCCACTGAAGTGGGAATTGTGAGTTCTTTGGGAAGTTGGGGACCAGAAGATATGTGTCAAAGGCAAGTGTCGTAAAGGTAAAATTTCTAAGCTGCAAAAGTCTGAGTTAAAGTGTAAAAGACCGGGAATTGTAAAGTTTCTAAATTACAAGGCCTGGGCTAAAAAGTGAAAGACAAGGTATTGTTACAATTCCTCTGCTACCCCCGGAACCTGTAATCTCTGTAGCTGTTAGGACAATACTGGAACTGCCCAGTAAATATTTCCATTGATTCCCTGGTTGTTTAATAGCTAAGAGTTCCATGTAGCTCAGCAGGTAAGCATCCAGGCCACAAAACCAATCAGTTTAAATGTGTACCCTGCTTAAGCGTGACCAATCACCCCTTCCCAGACAATGAATGTACTAATCCTATCTAGAGTTGTTGTTCAATTTTCCTGCACCACATGATGAGTTGTTCTGATGTATGCAAAGCCCCCAGCCCTCTCCAAAGAGTGTACTTAAGCTCTGCTTGACCTCTGCTCTGGGCTCTGGGCTGCTCTCCCTTCTTGATTGAGCACAGAGCCCCAGCGCACTGGAACAGATCCCCAATAAATCCCCTTCTGCAATTGCATGAAGCCAGTTTCTTGTGTGGTCTCTCCCTCCGACACTCTGCCGGACCCTTTACAGTGTCTCTGATATGGTTTGGATATAAGTTGTCCTCCAAAAGCCTCTATGTTAATGCAAGAGGTGAAATGATCAGATCATGAGAGCTATAATCCAATCAGTGGATTAATCCATCAAATGGATATATTTCTGTATGTGTGTGTGTGTGTGTGTGTGTGTGTGTGTGTATTCTGTTAATGAGAATGGTTTAAATCCTAGATAACTATTGATAAAAGGAGTTTCAGAAGCCCTTTCTGGCTGCTAGGGTCCTCTAACAATGACTGCTTTGAGCTGGGTTTCCATAACCCAGGTAAGTGCCATCCCAACCAGAACACAACTCAACTTTCCTCCTCAGGGGTTTTCCTGAATCTTCTCCAAAGCTTTTGTTTGTCCAAGGCTTTTTCTAAATCCAAAGAGTGCTGTCCTTTCTGTCCTACAGTCTTTTAGTCTGATACATTGTCAGGACTCTTAGGATAATCTTATGACCCAAGCCACTGGAATGAAAGAAGGTTTGGGGGGATGACCAGAATTTTCAGCTGGGAGGTGCCCACAGAAGGCACATAGGAGTCCACTCATCACCTGGAACTAGGGGAGTTCAGGGAGTTGGGGCTGGAAAGGTGGCCCCAGGCAGGGCTTGCTAAGTGGCAATTGGAAGGTTTGGGCAGGGTTGAAACATGGACTGAGGTCTGTTTCCATTTCCAGAAGGCTGTTGAGAGGATCATGCTCCCTAGAGGGAATTAACAAGAAACAGAGACAGCATCAGAGTAATCATAGCCACCAAGGTGAAAAAGACTGGCTTGCACTTGAGTGACCATGAACAGCTTGGCAGACCATGGAGGTGGCCCTGGGCAACTTGACTGGAGGTTGCTCTTTTGCACCACAAAGAGGAGGAAAGATTCCCCTGGACAGGGAAGAAATCTACAGTGGCAAGGGTAGTAAGACTGGCCTTTGGGGGGAGTTGGGGAGTTGAGGCCCTTGGTTCCCAGAGGCCACATGCAGCCAGGCTCTGCTTGCACCAGGGGTCACAGGAGCTCTAGTCCAGGAAGAAAAAACACCCAACAGGAAAGCTAGATTCACCAACAAATAGGGTCCAGTTTTCTAGTTTTGTCTCCCCATTGCCTTCCAAAATGCCTCTAACCAGTTGCACCACCAGCCCCTACACACCCTCCAATAATAAAAACAAAACAAAACAAAAAAAAAAAAACAGAAAATCACTTCTGGGGGTGGGGGAGATTGGTTTTGAATTAATTTTCATAGCCACTCTCCACAGTCAGTGCCAATCACAGAAAAGTGTAATCTGAAGCAAGAACCACCTAAAAATCAGTGTCAAAAGAGCAAGTAGGTGGCAGGCTTGTCCCAGTGTGTCCCCCTTCCTATCAAGTGACTTTCTACTGCTGAGTTCTAGAGCCAGATGTCATTGTGCCCAGTGGAGGGAATGGGAAGCTTGTGGGTGGACTCTGCCTTAGGTCAGGGTTGTCCACTTGCCCTTAGCTGTTGTTGTTTTCTTTCTTTTTTCCTCCTCCTCCTCCTTATTCTCCTTCTACCCCTCTTTCTCCTCCCCATTCTTCATCTTCTATTTTTTTTTTTGGTACTGGTGTTTGAACTCAGGGAACTTAACCAGTGAACCACATCCCAAGCTCTTTTCAATTTTTATTGAGGCAAGGTCTCACTAAGCTGATAATGGCCTTGTTAAGTTGCTGAGACTGGCTTTGAACTTGTGATCCTTTCTGCCTCAGGCTCCTAAACCACTGGGATTACAATCATGGCCCACCACATATGGTTCCCATCCCTGTCTTATGCTGAGACAGGATCTCACTTTGTTCTCCATACTAGTCTCAAACTCATCATCATCCTGCTGCAGCCTTTTGAATAGCTGGATTACAGACCGGTACCAACATGCTCCGTTTAAATGTAAGCAATGCTAAAAGCCACATATAGTATTTGAAAACATTTGCAAGTAAGAGATGGAAAATGCTAACTTTGAGATGAGGCTCGATTGTCATGTGTATCTTGTACATGTGACAGCGTGCCACTTTGGAGTGGAGTCCTGGGAAAGAAATAGATCAGAATTGAGTCCAGCGTGTAAAAAATATTGTGTCATTCCAGGTTTGGTGACCTGCACCTGTAATCCCAGCTTCCTGGGAGGCAAAGGCAGGTGGATTAAGAGTTCAAGCAACACCCTTGGAAATTTAACAAGACACTGTCTGAAAATACAAAATGAAAATGCCTGGGATGTAGCTGCAACAGATCATTCCTGGGCTTCAATACCTGGTAAAACACACCCACACATATTTGCAAAGTGGAAATAAAGAAATTTAGCACAGTGTAGTGGCATGTGTCTGTAATTCCAATGACTTGGGGCTGAGGCAGGAAGATCAAATTGCTTAAGCAACGATTAAATTGCTTCAGCAATTTAATGAGACCCTAAGCCACTTATTGAGACCCAGTCTCAAACTGAAAATATATAAATGAAAAGGAGATGTAGCTATGTGGTGTAGTGCACCTGGATTCAATCCCTAGGACCAAAATCAAAACCAAAACAAAACAAAAAATACAACAGAAAAAGGAAAAGAAAAACAGAAGGAAAGAAGTTTCATATGATCTAAACCAAAGCAGAAATCAAAACTATTGGGGTGAAGGGAAACTGCATGTAGAGACCCTAAATCCAGACCTCTGGTCATTTGAAGAGATAGAAATGTGATATTCTCTTTTCATCACAAACTATGTGCCACAATCTTGTGTTTCTTTTTTGGTACTGGGGACTGTACCCAGTGGTGCTCTACCACCGAACTACATCTCCACCTCCTTTTCTTTTTATTTTGAGACAGATCTTGCTAACTTGCTGAGGCTGGCCTCCCACTTGTGCTTCTCCTGCCTCAGCCTCTGGCGTTGTTGGGTTTGCAGGCATGTGCTACCACTCCTTGGCTGCAGGTCTCTAGGAAAGACTGTCTGAGTGTAGACCCTCTAAAGGTTCTGTTTTGAGCTCAGTTGCCCTATGCCACTAAAGCACTTGTTTTCAAATGCTCTGTTCTCGTCCCTGAAGCTAATGTAATAATGAGGACACAGTTTTGAGAAAAAGGAAAGAGAATGTTTACTATTTTGGTAGGAAAAAAAAAAAACAGAAGGTCTTCTGTCACAAGGGCTGTCATTCTCTCTATTAGAGAAATAGGTTGTTATATATTTTGCTTGATTTAAAAAAAATAAATGACATCAGAATGCATTATAATTCTTATTACACGTATACAGCACAATATTTTATATCTATGGTTGTATATAAATTATGCTGACACCAATTCTTCTCTTCATACATGTATTTGTGTAATGATGTCCATTGCATTCCACCATCCTTGCTAATCCCCTGCGCCCTTATTTTCCCTCCCACTCCTCTGCCCTATCTAGAATTCATCTATTCTTCCTATGGTCCCCCTCCATACTCCACTATGAGTCAGCCTTCTTAAAGCTGAGAAAATATATGGCATTTGTTTTTTTTTTGGGGGGGGGCGATTTTCTAACTTCACTTAGCATTATCTTCTCCAATGTCATCCATTTACCTGTAAATGCCATGATTTTATTCTCTTTTAATGCTGAGTAAAATTCCATTGTGTATATAATCTATATTTTTTATCCATTCATCTTATGAAGGACATCTAAGTTGGCTCCACAGTTCAGCTATTGTGAATTGTGCTTCTATAAAGATTGATGTGGCTGTGTCCCTGTAGGATTCTGTTTTTAAGTACTTTGGGTATAGTCTGATGAGAATAATAGCTTTGTCAAATGGTAATTCCATTACCAGATTTCCAAGGAATCTCCATACTGCTTTCTGTATTGGTTGCACCAATTTGCAGTACCACCAGCAATATATGAGTGTGCCTTTATCCCCACATCCTCGACAACACTTATTGTTGTTTGTCTTCATAATAGCTGCCATTCTGTTTGGAGTGAGATGATATCTTAGAGTAATTTTGATTTGCATTTCTCTGATTGCTAGAGATGATGAACATCTTTTCATATGTTTGTTGATTGATTGTATATCCTTTTCTGAGAAGTGCCTGTTCAGGTCCTTGGGTTACTTGTTTTTTGTTTTGTTTTGTTTTGTTTTGTTTTGTTTTGGTGCTTAGCTTTTTGAGTTCTTTATATACCTTAGAGATTAGTGCTGAACACGTTGTTTCTTAGAGGTGATTCTGAGAAAATTAGATTAGAGAGAAGAAACCAGGAAGGAGAACATCAGGGACAAGAAGATTACAAGGAGGAAGTTAGGGAGAAGACTTGGGGGAAAGAAAAAAAATATGTAAGATTCAAAGCCACAAGGGATTTAGTGAAAGCATCAAGCAAACCCTGTTACACACTGAACCACATCCAAACTCACTCTATTGTGGAGGGACTGGGGATTGAACCCAGGGCTACTTTAACACTGAGCCACATTCCTAGGACTTTTTTTTTTTTTGAGAGGGGTTATCCCTAACTTGCTCAGGATGTCTGTGATCTTGCAATCCTCTTGCCTCAGCTCCTGAGTTGGTGGAATTAGAGGTTGTGCCACTGTGTCCACTGCAATCCACCTTTTTTAAAATTACCCACCCCTTTTTATTCAGCAAAAGAACAAGATACCCAAGTTACTTTTTCTTTTTCTCCTCTTCCCCTCCCCTTTGGTACCAGGAGTAGAACCCAAGGACACTAAACCAGTGAGCCACAGTTCTAGTATTTTTTTAAATTCAGTAAATACAAGTTATAGGAAATGAATAGTTTTATTATACAACATGTTGGGCAATTAGGCCTTTCCTATTAGTTCAGTTCCTTATTTCTGAAGCTTATTGCTTTGAGGTAAGATGAAACATTGAACTGTTTCATTAAAAAATTAATAGAGACACAATACCCTTCATTATTGAAACCTAGGCACTGAATGAAATTTACCAGTTGCATTTTGCTAGTCTTATTTGTCTCTCAGAAATGCCCTTGTTGTCCCTAGGGGTGTAGGTCTTTTTGTGCTGACACCAAGCAGATGTCAGAGCTGTGGTGCTTCTTATTCTAAAGGCTGCTCTTCCTGGTTCTTTGGTCATCTTCTGTATCTGATGTCTTTGTTTGCTTCTACCTCTGCTCACACTTCTGTGCTATTGTGTCTCTCATCTGGGCTCTGAGGCTGTAGTGTCTGGATCTTTGGACTCAATCAACCTTGGATTGAACATGGTTGAAAATAAGTTTCTCTGTGCTTAATGTGTAGAGTCTTTCTTCTTGTCATTATTCTCCATGCTGCACAGTGTAAACTGCTATATAATATTCCCATTGTGTTAAATGTGATAAGGAACCTCAAGATGGTTTAAAGCACACTGGAGGATGTGCATAGGTTATATTCAAACACTGCATCATTTATACCTGGACCTTGAACATGTGCAGAGTTTGGTATACAAAGGGGGGGGGGAGTTATGGAATCAATTCACTGTGAATACTGAATTAAGGCTGTACTTGGCCTTTGGCTAGGGAGTATAATTTTCACATATGCGTTTACTCTCTAGGTCACTTGAACCCTACATATTTTCACACATCAACAATCATTTGTTTTGTGGTGGGCACCAGGGATTAAAGTCAGGGGCACTCGACCACTGAGCCATATCCCCAGCAAAATTGTGAATATATTTTAGGGACAGGAACTCCCTGATGAGCTTAGTGCCTTGTCATTGCTGAGGCTGTTTTGAATCATGATCTTCCTATCTCAGCCTCCTAATCCCCTGGGATTACAAGCATGTGCCACTGTGAGTAGCAACCGTGGTTCTTAGCATCAAAAACTAACCCAGGTACATTTAAGAGAATGTACAGTAAGGATGTTGTAAAGCCCACAAGATTATTGGCAAAGTTAGGAAAATGCTGTGGAAGTGGGCAGGGACCAAGGGAACCTGGCTAGTGTTGGGATGGGTGAAGGTGTGACATCTGTAGTGGAGGGGAGAAATAAATCATATCCACACACTAATGCATTTTTCAATGCTTTATTCACTCAAATCACTCAATACAACTTTATTGTATATGTTCTTAATCAAGAAAATGATAATCCTTAATGTTGGGCACTGCAATACACATAATCAATTCAAAACTAAAAATTCTAAGTTAACTCTGAGCACAGCAAACACTTAACCATGCCAGACTCATTACAGACATTCCCACTGCATGCTCAGCTCAAGTGCCAGGTTTAGAGTCTCAAGTCTTAGGGTTGAAGTCCAGCAATTGCTCACTCATTCAGACCATTTTGATCAGAACAGGAACCGATGGAGGCTCCTCCTAGGCTGGATGTGACATCTGGTTGAGGAGACAATCTTAAGACGAAGTCACCATTCTCACCAGGGTCAAGATGTGGCTGTAGAGTTTGAGAGCAGTGAGAATGAATGTGAGGATCAGGCAGATAATGACAAGAGTTGGGATATTAGTACAGGACCTCATCAGGCACTCCAGCATTTTGCCATGATTACAGCTGGCTGAATGTCTGTTCACTTGCTCCATCATTTCTACTAAATGTTGGGGCTCTGCTCACCTTTTCAGTCCCTATCAGCTATTACTGTGTTTCTTAGTGACATCTTACATTCCCTGGTCATGACCTCTGGTTTGACAATTTCTGCCCTGACCTCTCACCTCTGACTCCCATCAGGGGGAAGGCAAATGACCATGACTGCACTCTGAGTTTCCACTGGGTTGTGGACAGAGACTTGTCTTTATCAGGCTGTGCCTGATTCATAGTAGAGGGCTCTGGAGGCTGTGCCTGGTGGACATGCAGGTTCATTTTCAACATGCAGTTTTTAGGTTAAGGCCATCCTTACAGCTAGCCTGGACCACAGCTTGGAACCCCCACAGACATCCTGATTAGAACCTGCTTCCAGGTTACATAGCACATTGGGGGCACAGGTAACACCTTAAGCATTAACCCCAAACCACATCAGGAGGCAGAAAAATACATTTGACATTTTCATTCGTATCAACTGATGGTGGATCCTGCCTTACTTGGAGACTCCCATGTTGGGTGGGGAATTCCTTGGCACAGGAAGATCTTTCATTCAGAGGCCAACTAAACTAAATCCTCAGCTACAAACAAAAACTAACACATATTACCTATCTCTATATGTGTGTATGCACCATCCCTAACTTATTCTATTACCCCTGAAGAGTCCTGCTGGCCTCCCTCACCAGAGTTCTTGAGAGTTCAGAGAAGGGGAACGTGATGGAGATGTAGAGACTGCTCTGTAGCTCTGGCTTTGGGTCTTACCTGTCGGGCTGGGACAGCCCACCCATTGCTTTATTTGGTGAATCATATTCTATGGAAAAGCCTTTGTGTATCCCCCATAGAAAAATAAAAACACACACTCAACTCTCTCCTTCCAGTGTGGAAGCAGCACTCTTAAGATCTCAGGACTGGACTGCCCTTGCGTTTCAAAATTGTTTCTGTGCTGTGTGGTTTCTTGGTGTATCTCACAGCCAGCTTTCTGCAGGAAAGGAACACAGCATATCTTCCAGTGCAGGCCTAAGGTGAGAGTACAGTCTCTTGAAGGTGTTGGATCTAATGGGAAGTCACCCCTTTTTATATTTTATTTTGAGACAAAGTCTCACTAGATTGTTTAGTCCCTTGCTAAGTTGCTGAGGATAGCTTTCAATTTGCAATCCTCTGCCTCAGTTTCCTGAGGGATTACATGCATACAGCAGTGTGCCTGGCTTACTTAACAGGAATATTTAAGCTTTCAAATGAGTAATAGGAAAGTTAAAAACAAAATAGTGAGTGTTAAGCATGGCCAAAGTAAGAGGTTAAGGGATGCACAAAACCAAGAGAAGGAAACCAAGGCAACCAAATCACAAGTTACAAGGAAAAAGACGGAATCCAGAGTACTGGTATCAGAGCAGAGGGAGGTTCTGTTCAGCTTAAAATGCTCTTTGGAAACTGTAAAAATTTTCTAAATCCCAGAGGAAGCCCAAAGAGAAAAACAAAAATGATGGCATGTTCACAAATGACAAAGAAGGAAATCCAAATTTATCCCAGAAAAAAACACCAACCCACAGAAACAGACTAGAGAGGAAGGGAGGAAAACAGAGAAAAAGATCTAAAGAGAAATCTGAAAAAGAAACTAAAAACAAATAAGACCAGTCAGAAATAATTCTGTATCTTTCAATCAAAAACCTTGAATCTAAAGAGAATAAACTCCCCAATTTTAAGATATAAAGTGACTGAATGGATTTTCTTTTTTTAATGGACTCATTCACCTGCTGTCCAAAAGAAAGTCATTTCACCTCAGGACACACACAGAGTGGACAGTGAAGGGATGGAAAAGATATTCCACATGAAGAAAACCAACCTAGAGCAGGAATGGCTAGACTCCTGTCAGATAAAATAGACTACAGATTAAAGCACAATAAAAAGAGACAAGGTGATCACACCATGATAAAGCGGTCAATTCAGCAAGATGATACAGAAATTGTACACATAAATGTGCCCGACACCTGAGCACCCACATGTGCAAAACAGATATTACTGGAAATTAAAAAAATAAGTGGACTACAACACAGTAAGAACAGTGGGGGCTCCAAATCCCCCGTTTTTTTTTTTTTTGAGAGAGAATAAATTTTAATATTTAACTATTTAGTTTTTTGGCAGACACAATCTTTGTTTGTATGTGGTGCTGAGGATAGAATCCGAGCAGCACGCATGCCAGGCAAGCTTGAGCCACATCCCCATCCCAGTCAACTCCCCTTTACCGCCCTGGACAGATCAACTCTGCACAGAGTAGACATTTACAGACCATCCCACCCAACCACTGCAGAGCAAACATCCTTCTCAACAGCACACGACACATTCTCCATTTATTCTCAAAATAAATCTCTATAAATTTAATAAGAATGGAATCCATAGCAGGGGGAACACCTGGACAGTTCCAAAGCATGGGAATTCTTCAGCGTGTTCCCCAACAACCAATGGGTCATTGAAGAAATTTGAGATTTTGGGAATCATTTGTTATTTTTTGTAATATTTTATTTTTAATTTTTAATTGTAGTTAAACCTGGTTCCTTTATTTTATTTATTTATTTATTTTTATGTGGTGCTGAGGATTGAACCCATGGTTTGCAAGTGCTAGAGGAGTGCTCTACCACTGAGCCACAACGCCAGGCCCCCTACATCATTTGTTACTACTAAGCCTGGCTTATTATGACTAGAATGTACCTAGGATTAGACACTGCTATTGCTGCTGTCAGCACTGACTCTCACACCCTGAAGATCACAAGGGGAGTGTGAATGTCACATACATGTCATCACACTTCACAAGTGACCTGCAAATGCAGGAAGGTAACCTTCATTTACTTGTACATTTTTTTCTAAGAATATCTCTTTGGCAGACCTTATTTGTAACTGGAACTCAAGTGGGAAGTGAATCTGAGAAATGTCATTTTTAGCTCTTCAATTTCTTCAAACAGCATGGTGGAGTGGACTTGGAAGGGATACCAGTAATGTACCCATAATGCAAGTTCTTTAAATGCAGGGGTAGTTATGCTAATTATGTTTATATGTTTTGTATCCAGTTTGGGACCTGGCATTAGTGGGTGTCAAAAAATATTTCTTGAAATAATCTGAATTTATGAAATAATCCTAATTTTTTTTTTCTTTCTCAGGTGAAATAATAGAGATGTAAAATATGTGCTAAAACTATTGGCTGCTAAGGATTTGAGAGTTCTGAAAGTACTCTGGACTATGAGAAGGAAATAGCAGAAGGCACCAATACAAAGGGGGTGGATGTGGGCAGAAGAGAAAATAGCATACCAAACAATTAGAGAATACCTTGTAAGTTAAGTTGATTCAACTGTAAATAAAACTCAAAATGACAGTGGCTTAAATATGACAGGAGCTCATTGTTTCCTTAAAGACAGCACGTAAACTCATGCACTGTTATGCCATCATCTTTAATGTGTGGTTTTGACCAGATGGTTGAAGATAGCTGCTTGTGCTCCAGCCACCATTTCTCAATTTTAGTCAGTGAGAAGATGGTTGGAAGTATGCTCCCTCCTTTCAACAACACTTCCTAGAAGATGCACACTCCTCTTTTATTTAAATATCATTTAAATTAATGTGCAATGTGAACAGACATGATGAGGCCTGGTCCATAGAGACTGCCCTTATTTGATCCTCTTTATTTCTGGCAACTTCTGGTCAGATTTTGACATCAAGGGAAACATAGGATATCACATATTGGAGGACAGTGCCTCTACTAGCCTGGATCCCTAGGTGATTATGAAGCAAAGAGGTAGCTAGGTTGTCTGTGGGAGCTCTTATAACTCTGCAACCTGGGTAGAGAGGACTTTCTCCTTCAGGCGAGAGACCCCTCCGACCTTGGTGTCTAGGCTAGCCTGTATTCTGCCCCAGCCCATGTAGAGGGGACTCACCACTACAATCATGAGAACCCTTCCACCTGAGTGCCCAGTGGTGGTGGTAGGGGGCTTGTGTACAGCTGCAGCCAGGGTAGCAGGCACTCACCCCTCCAGTCGGGATACCCCTTTCACCTGGGTGTCAGGGGGAGCTCCTATCTAGGTGCAGCTAGAGTAGCAGGACTCGCCCCTCTAGGCAAGAGACCCCTCACACCTGGGTTTGTATGGGGGCTCCTATAGAGCTGCAGCCAGGGTAACAGGTACTCACCACTCTAGGCAGGAGACCCCTTTCACCTGGGCTTCTGGGGGAACTCATATACCTCCTCAAGGAGAGTAGAGGGGACTTGCCTCTCCAGGTAGGAGACTCCTCCCAACTGGGTGTCAGAGGAGCTAATACACCGTCCCAACCAAGGTAGTGGGGATTCGTGCCCCCAGGAGGGAGACCTCTCCCACCTGAGTTGCGGGGATCTTGTATACCACTGCAGCCAGTTTGGAGGGGATTTGCCACTCCAGGCAAAGACCCCTCCAACTTGGGTGTAGAGGGGATCTCATATACAACTGCAGCCAGGGTAGAGTACACTCGCCCCGCCAGGCTGGAGACTTCTCCTACCTGGGTGTCCTGGAATCTCTTATATGGCACCAGCCAAAGTAGAGTGGACTCTAGCCCTTCCAGGCGGGAGACCCCTTCTACCTGTGTGTGTGGGGTGAGCTTGTATACTGCCACAGCCAGGATACAGGGGACTCCCCTGTCTAGGCCAGAGACCCCTTCTACCTGTGTGTCAGGGTAGCTTGTATACTGCCACAGCAGGAGTAGAGTGGACTTGCCCCTTCAGGCGGGAGACCCCTCCCATGTGGGTGTCAGGGGAGTTCTTATACTGCCTCAGCCAAGGTAGAGGTGACTTGCCCTTCCAGGCGTGAGACTCCTTCCACCTGGGTGTCCGGGGGAGCACCTATACAGCCACAGGCAGGGTACAGGGGACTCTACCCTCCAGGCTGGAGACCCTTGACACCTGTTGTCAGGGGAACTCCTATACACAGCACCAAGCGTAGAGGGGACTCTCCCTTCCAGGTGGGAGATCCCTGCCATCTGTGTGTGGGGGGGTGAAGCTTTTATACCCCTGCAGCCAGAGCAGTGGGGACTTGCTTCTCAAGGCAGGAGACCACTCCCACCTGGGTATCAGGGGGAGATCTTATACCACCTTAGGATAGAGGGGACTCACCTGTCCATGCGAAAGACCACTTTCACTTGTGTGTAGGGGGGCAATTGTATACCACCTTAGCCAAGGTAGTAAAGACTTGTCCCTCCAGGAGGTAGACCCCTCCCACCAGAGTGTCTGGGAGAGCTTGTATAAGGCCTCAGCCAGGGTAGAGGGGACTCATTGTTCCAGGAGGAGACCCATCCCATCTGGGTGTTGGGGGGGGCTCCTATACCCCTGTAGCCAGGGTAGAGTGGACACACTCCTACAGGTGAGAGACCCCTCCCATCTTGGTGCCAGGGCGAGCTTGTATTCTGCCTTAGCCAGGGTAGAGAGAACTCGCCCCTCCAAGCGGGAGACCCCTCCCACCTGGGAGTTGCGCGGGGGCAGGTATACATCTGCAGCCAGGGTAGCTGGGACTCGCACCTCTAGGCAGGAGAACACTTTCATCTGGTTGTCAGGGGGATCTCTTATCCTGCTGCAGCCATTGTAGAATAAACTCGCCCCTCAAGGCAAGAGACCACTCCCCCCTGGGTGTGTGGGGGAGCTTGTGTATCTACAGAGACAGAGTGGAGGAGACTCACCCCTTCCAGCGGGAGACACCTCCCATCTTGGTTGGAGGGGGGAGCTCCTATACCACAGCAGCCAGAATAGAGGGGACTTCCTTCTCCAAGCAGGATACCCCTCCCATCTTGTTCTCTGGGAAAGCTGGTAAACCCCTGCAGCCAGGGTAGGGAGAAGTCACCCTTCTAGGCTGGCGACATCTCCAATGTCTGTCTCATGTAGAGCTCCTTAACAGCTGCAGCCAGGTTAGAGGAGACTCCTTCCTCCATGTGGAAAACTCATATACCCCAGCAGCCAGGGTACAGGCAACTAGCACCTCCAGTTGAGAGACACCTCCCACCTGGGAATGGTGATAATTCCTATACTGCCTTAGCCAGGGTAGAGCGGACACGCAGGAGATGCCTAATGCAGTAAAAGTTTTTTCTCGCACCAAAATGTTTACTGCAGATGTGGACAGTTGCTCTCCATGTTCTTAGAATCTAGGATGCTTCAACTTTGTAGATACAATGTTACCCCAGGGACTCTTCCGTGACTTTTGTGGCAGGGAAGAGACAGTCTAGAGAGTGCTCACAGCTTGTGATGGTGTCATCCTGGAAGTAACACATTACTTCCTCTCAGGTATAATTGGCTAGAATTAGTCACATGGTCCTATCTACATGTGGACCTAGAAATGTAAGCTTCCATATTTGGAAGTAAAGGAGTCACAAAAAAGGAAGCAAGAATGTGAAGAGAGAGCCTACAGAATGGGGGGAAAATCTTTGCTACCTGCACCTCAGATAGAGCAGTAATCTCCAGGATATATAAAGAACTCAAGAAACTTAACAGCAGCTGGATGTGGTGCTGCACGTCTATAATCCCAGCAGTTTGGGAGGCTGAGACAGGAGAATTGTGACTTCAAAGCCAGCCTCAGCAATTGTGAGGTGCTTAGCAACTCAGTGAGACCCTGTCTCTAAATAAAATACAAAATATTGGTGGGGATGTGGCTTAGTGGTCGAGTGCCCTGAGTTCAATCCCGGTACCAAAAAATAAACAAAAATAAAAAACAAACTAACACCAAAACCAAATAAATAACCCAATCAATAAATGGGCAAAGGAACTGAATGTACACATCACAGAAGAAATACAATTGGTTAATAAATATATGAAAAAAATGTTCAAATCTATATCAATTAGAGAAATGCAAATTAAAACTACACTGAGGTGCAGTTTGGTTTAGTGAAAATGTGAACCCTAGCAAGTATCAAAGTAATCTCACTCTAGTCAGAATGCCAATTATCAAGAATACAAATAACAGTAAATGTTGGTGAAGATGTGGGTGAAAATGTACCCTCATACATTGCTGATGGGACTACAAATTGGTGCAAGTACTAAGGAAAGCAGTAGGGAGATTCCTTAGAAAACATTGAATGAAACCACCATTTGACCTAGTTATCCCACTTCTCGGCACATTCCCAAGAAACTTAAAATCAGTGTACTATAGTGATACAGCCACATCAATGTTTACAACAGCTCTATTCACCATAGCTAAACTAATGAACCAAATTATGTTTCTTTCAAAAATGGATAAAGAAAATGTGGTATACATACATAATGGACTATTACTCAGCCAAATAGAAGAATGAAATTATAGCATTTGCCAATAAATGCATGGAACTGTAGACAATCATGCTAAGTGAAACAAGTCAATCCCCAAAAATCAAAAGCCAAGTGTACTGATATGCAAATGCTAACACACAAAAGGAGAGGCATGAAGGGAAAATAGAAGTTCTTTCAATTAGACAAAGGGGAATGAAGGGAAGAGAGAGGCAATGAGAATAGGAAAGACAGTGAAATGAATCAGACATAACTTTCCTATGTTCATATATGAATATACAACCAGTGTAACACCACATCTTACACAACCACAAGAATAGGAAGTTATACTCCATGCATATATGATATGTCAAAACACACTCTACTGTCATGTATAACTAAAAAGAACAAATAAAAAAATTTAAAAAGAAGTGAAATAGGACCAGACTAGTTATGTTCATCATAACTGATGTGACTTTGGACTCACTTTTCTGGGGATTTCTACTCCTTCATCCCTTCTAAGGACCTCAGAAGCACTGAAATGCCAAATGAAATTCCTTTGTGTTTTGAAATATCTAGAGTGGTTATGGATTCCTACAGTAAATGCTGGCTGAATCAAGTGTGTACTGGTAGCTTTGTATAATTTTACCACTACCTGACCTTAAAATCTCTGCCTCCTAAGGCTGTCCTGTATGAACTGCATATTCCAAGCTCCTTTGCCTTCTGGCTTTGGTTGGGTGGGATCATGGGAAAATCCAGCAGAAGATGAGAAAATAGGAGTTGAAACAGATCAGGATATCTCTCTCTGCCTCCTTAACTCCCCATTAAACTGTGAGTTCTTGATCCTGCCTCCAACTCTGTAGGCTCCTTTCATTAAACTTCCCTCTTGAGTACACTTTGAGTATGATGTCTGTTTTGAACCTGATTCATAGCAGGTATTTAATAAGCAAAAATTTTCAACTATAAGTCTAAAAAAGAGTAACAGACCATCTCCCATCTCCCAATTTTACTACAGCTGGAGGTCTTTCTAAGATGCCCTTCTTCTGCCTTAAAACATCAGTGGCTCCCAAGTATAACCATCACCACACCCCCACTGTAAGCTGCAGCCAGACAGAAGTAATTTCAGCTCCCTCTGCAATGTGTTCTCTTCCTCTGAGCCTCTGCACATGCAGCCTAGGCTGGAAACTGCTCACCAACCCCACTCTCATCTAAAAGTCACTTACCCTCAGAAGCTTCCCTGAGATGGTAGAATACTTGTTGAGGGCCACAGCCAAGTCAGGATGACTGCATGGTATTTTGCCAGAAGGGAGTGTTTGAAAGGTGATGCCAGGGAGCTGTTGAGATGATGGTGGTTATGTTAAGCTGTGTATTCAACTGTATCTTAGACCTTTACTGTCAGGTAATAGGGCCGGCGACTCTTGTTGCCTTAGGCGTGTCCTCTACTTTGGAGTTCCCATTGAGTTCTGGAGAGTGAGTGTGCTCAGCCCGGTGGAGTGGGAGAGAGTTCCCGGGGAGGGTGCATGGAGTGCAGGTGGAGTTTGGGCATAAAGTTTCCTGTTTGAACATACAAGTGCTTTGTGGCAGCTCGGTTATTTGTGCCCAGCCAGACTGCAGCAAATACTCTCCCTCTGCAGTCTTTATGTACCATAATACAGAGAGAGTATTCACTGTTACATTGTACTATGACTGCCTACTTACCTTTGTCCTCCAAGACTGTAAGATCTAGAACAAAGAAAGAGTCCTAGGACAGGAAATGAGTCTTTCCCTCTCCCTGTGCGTCTCTGTCTCTTTCTGTTGCCCATTGATCTGTTGCTTTTCTCTTTTCTTCCATTCATTTGTATTTAGATCCCAGCATAATAGCCTGGCACACAGTAGGTCTTAGTAACTACAAATGTTGAATGGTTAAAACTCTCTCTTGGCTTCCAGGTCATCTCTCTTTGTTGATTTTTCTCTTTCTCTGGCTTTCCTCTTTCTTTGTTCTTGGAAGTCTTCACAATCAACTCCTCCTCTGTCTACCCATTAACTATTCTTCAGAGCAGCTCATTCTTATCTGCCTTTTGGACTTCAGCCATCAGTAAATACCACAATCCCCAAAAGCATATTTTCAATCTTAACCTTTCACATGAGCTAAGGCTGGCCCTCTCTCCCTTCAAGCAGTTCAGATAAAGTCTCATTATTTCTCCATTCCCAACCTGGCCTCCTCCTGCTTCCAGTACTCAGTCCACTCAGTTGTCCAAGTGACAAACTTCAAAGTCCCCCATTGTTTTTCCCCCTTTGTCCTGCTGGGCAACATGTTTCATCCATTTTCACAATTTACACTCTGTTTCTGAGTCTTTATTTTTCCTAATTCTTTTACCAAGAACACTTTGCCCCCACTTTAACTCAAATACTTTGCATTCTTTGAAATTCAGAAAACTGGTCAATTTCAATTCATTGCTTCTTCCTCCAAGTTCTACTGAAGTGATTTCTGTTTTTGTCTGCTGTGGGATTTGTTTGTTTGTTTGTTTTTGCAGTTCAGGGATTTGCACCCAGGACCTTGCACACATGCTAGTTAAGCACTCTACCACTGTGCTATAGATCCCCCACGCTTGTTAAAATTTTGGGCCAGGGTCTCAGTTTCCCAGTCTGGCCTCCCACTTGTGATCCTCCTGCCTCAGCCTCAGAAGCAGCTGGGCTTGATGGGTAGCTGAGCCAAGTAGATGGCTAGGGCACCTGGCTTGATGCCATGACTTTTAATGTTGGATCTAAACATGTCTCCATCAGTAGAAGATAAAATTATTAGGTTGTTTTTTTTTTTTTTTTTTTTTTTTTTTTTAGTCATTGGGACTAGCTTGTGATTGATATTTTATGCAATTAAATATTTTATATGAATGAATGAATAAATGAATTAACTGGGAAAGAGAATCTTTTCAATTACACCCTTTCAGAGGTTATTGCAAGAGAATCTTTGAGATTAAAGGATAATAGTCTCAGTTGAAAAACCTGAACTTTATGTGACCAAGTCAATATACACTTTAACAAGATATTGTATGTGCTTATACAGGACAGTTAATTGCTATGCACGTAGCAAGATTTTTTTTTTAAGCTTACCCTGTAGAATTTGATTTTAAACATTTTCAATTCCGAATATGGGCAAATTTTAAAAGGGAAGGTGTGATTTTAACTCCTTCTATGCTCTTTTTTACCCTGGGTGACAGGCATTAGATAAAAAGGCCTGTATCAGTACAGGGCTGGGCACTTGGTAGGCCCTCAACACATTTTAATCCCTTTCTGTTTTCCTCTTCTTTATTTCATATTTGAAGGTTTGTGAATGTTGATTATTTAAGAGAAGTTTTAGTTTTTGGATTCCAATTTGACTAAAACAACGTCATATTCTGACAGTCCCTATTAATTCTGAAACCCAAGGGAAAGAAATCGCTGGAAGGGGAGGGGGAGAAAAGAGGTGGCGCAAAAACTGAAAGCAAAGGCGCCCAGGAAGCCATAGAAGGCAGCTTTTTTGGCTGCCTTTGTCTTTTTTAAGCCCAGAGGCATGATGCGCTAACTGCAGTCGAGGTTAGTTTCCCCCAGGAGGCGCCCGCCTGCCCAGAATCTCCCCGCCCTCCAGGTGCCTCCTGCTTCCGCCCTGCAGTGCGCTGCAGATCGCGGCCGCTGGGGGCGCCAGGGGCCGAGTTTCTGAGGTGGAGACAGTGACCTTACTCCGAGCTTCGGCACAACTGCTTGCCGAAGGCGCCTGGGGTCCGTGACGCAGCCGCCGCCGGGCTCAGGTTCAGGCTGCTGGAGAGGCTGCGGCGGCGGTCCTGGCCCCTGCTGTTCATCGGCTCCCCGGGTCTGGGCAGATCCTGGACTCAGGGGAGCTAAGGCGGCGCCCGGCTGCGCAGCCCGCTAGCCGGCGCCTGGCTCTCACAAGGATGAAGAAGTTTAAGTTTAAGGTGGACTTCGAGCTCGAGGTACCCTTCATCAGTGGAGTCCTCTTCTTCAAGATGTGGCTGCTGGTCGGCCGCAGCTTCACTGCAGGTAAGGCGCCCTCCGTGCCTGGCGCGCCTCCAGAGCCCTGCCTGCGCAGCCTTGGCTGGTTCAAGGACAGCATCCCTTCCCTTAGCCCCTTCATTCCAGGCGGGCAGCCAGCCTTGTGAGCTCCCTGTCCTGCAGGGACCCGTCAAAAACCAGTCAGGAATGTATCCATCAGCACAAAGTGCTCCACAAATGGGTTTAACTAGATTGGCCTTGGCTTCTGCATTCCTCGCTCCAAATGGTTCCTGGTGACAGCTCTTTCCTCCCAATTCTCTAGGAATGGGAGCAGTGGCCAAAGGGAGAGAGAGGATGCTTCTTGTTTCCTTTAAGACATTTCCATATTTGTAAAATACAAGGTGTAATTGGAGCTGTTGTTAAAAATAAAAAGGATCCCAGCTTCTCTGAGTTCTAAGAATGACCCCTGTGAACAGCCTGTGCTTGGTGTCACTCTTCTTTTTGGTGCGCTAAGAGGGGTTTTGTGCACCCAGATTGAGGCTGAGGTAGGCCAGGTTGGCCTTAATTTAAGGCAAGTGTTTCTAGCAGATGAGGCAACAGTCCATGAGACTGTAGATTGCTTCTCCAGCTCCAAGCTAATGCTCATCTAAATACCTGTCTTAAAGTGACCACAGTGAGTCTCAATGTGGGGGACTTAGAACCAGGAGGGGATCCCAAACTCTGTGCTCATTTTGAAATGAGCCTCTCCCTGTGCGCTCTGTGCACTCTCTGGGAGAGACATTAATAGGTTCCAGAATGCAGCCAGGTGTGGCAATGTTCCTTGAGTAATTTCAGGGTTATTCACAGACTGACAGATTTGCCCTAGGGTGTTTTTCTATTTTCTTGAAAAGAAAAAAAAAAGTTTATCACTGAATTTTTGAGTTCTTGAGGTCAAGGAGAAGGGTTAATGATCTTTGTTTAACCCAAATATATATATAGTGGTCACAGACTTTATTTTTACACTAAAAATATTGTACTTTCTTTTTATCTATCATCCCATTAAAATTGTAAAGGAAATAATGTCAATGGATTGTGGAATTGGATCCAGAAAATTGTCCACTGTGGCAATATTGAAGATTATGGCAGCCTGATAATGTCTGGTTGGCTAAACCAAAGGACGTTTTAAGCACTATTGATTCTCAAAATTAATAAATAGTCCACTGAGGATAATTTTAAAAATTAAGTTTGGTAACAAATCTGAGGATATTCAGCTAATTAATTATAGAACATAATTTTTAGCACACCTGTAAGAGAATAATGAATGGTACAAATAATATGTGTGTGTGTGTGTGTGTGTGTGTGTGTGTGTGTGTGTGTGTGTGTATAACCAGCTCCCAAGGTATGGAAAAGCCTATATTAATTCCGAGTGTACTGTAGGTGAAAGTGACAGTCTTGTTTTGCTGCTAGGTTCTACCCCCCTACCTGGAGCAGATAGGTGAGTACTCCTGGCAATGGTGACACCTGGTGGTCAGGACACTTGCTGGCTACCTTTTGAATATAATTCATTAGTTCTTTCTTTTTTCTTTTCTTTTCTTTTCTTTTTTTTTTCTTTTTCTTTTTCTTTTTTTTTTTTTTTTTTTTTGTTCAGGGGCTTTAACTCAGGAGTACTGGGCCAGTTAGCCACATTCCCAGCTCTATTCTGTATTTTATATTTATACACAGGGTCTGGCTGAGTTCCTTAGGGCCTCACCATTGCTGAGGCTGGCTTTGAACTCACAATCCTCCTAAAATATACTATCATATTTAATTCTCACAGCAAGCCTAGGGATCCACATTTTGTGAATAAATGATTCAAAGTCCCCACAGATGATATGTGTGATGCTGAGTTTCTGATACAGGTGTAACATTAAACAGGGTGATGCCAGATAAAAGGAGAAAGTGTGTTCTGTGCTGAAGAGTTTCTAAATAGGCAGCTTCCTAAAGGTTTTAAAGTGCAGTGGGTATCATTTGATTTGTCCTCTGCAAGAGTTGGAAAGGAAAAACTATGCTGTGGTAAGCTTCACCCTTTCTCTTCCAGCTAAAATCTGGCTTTAATCAAGGTAAACACTGTTAAGCATATTGCTTGATTTTTTCTTCCTTTTTTTCCCTTTTAGACTGAGCAGAGAATGAGAAAATTCTGATTCTTGATTTATCCCCCCCTCTTCATCCTCAATTCTTTTTTAATTTATTTTTTTAATTTGTTTTTGTAGTTGTAGATGGACAGAATGCCTTTGTTTATTTTTATGTGGTGCTAAGGATTGAACCCAGTGCCTCACACAGGCTACGTAAGTGCTCTGCCACTGAGTTACAGCCCCACCCCTTCTCCTCAGTTCTTATCATTACAAAATTTGTATTTATGAAAAAAAAAAGAATAGTGCTTGGTACAGCCAAAAAACAAAGAATCATAATTTGAGGGAAATGTTTCAAAATAAGAAGTATATGCCTTTGAAGTTAGGTAGAGAGAGTTAGCATAAAGCTAAGAACAAGAGTTTGCAATGAGGTAGGTTTAAGCCTAATCCCAGTTCCACTATGGTAGATCTGATTGTGGTTACATAGGCTCTCAAAGTTAAAAAACTGTAAAATTAAAACAGTCACTGGCACTTGAGGAGATTTTGAGGATTTAGTAAGCTGATGTACCTAAAATGTGCCCAAAAGTGCTTTGGCATCTAGTTGGCACTTATTAAAAAATGTCTGCTTGCTTTAGATGTCATAGTTAATTTCTTTTTCCTGACAAGTACAAAAATGTTGATTTAAGAAACATTCCTCATTTTATAAGGGAAAAAAGAAATCCTGAAATACCAGTGGTAAGTAAATTATTTCAAAATTGCATAACTCTTACCTAGTGGATGCCAGTCTAGGAATGCAACTTTGAGTAAATGCTAGGTTTTAATTTCTAAAAATCGATTTGTGGGACCCTTTTAAATCAGAAACATTAAACAGTGTAACATTTCTCCAATAAATATGTGAAATCAATAATATGTAAAAGATTTAATAAAACACACTAAAGACTGCTGTCTTTATAAAGGTTTACCAGGTTGTTCTTTGCTAGTGTCTGGGAACCTGAGTGGTAAATAGTTGTATACCTGATATAAAACTTCATCTAAATGATACAAGCAGCTCAATGTGCCTAGACTGCACAAAGTGTGATTCTTGATAAACACCTTCTGAGAGTCATGCATTTGGGTCCAAATTAAGCAAAGGGTGCTAAAGTAACCAACCTAATAAAAACCTTCAGCACTGAGTCTCTAATGAGTTTTCCTAGTAGACAACACATGCCACAATTTGATGCTAAAGAAATCGTGCCTGAGTCTGCTTAGTATCCTGTTGCTGTAATAAATCATAGACATAAAACAACTATATACTGAGTCCTGTGAGTTCTCCTGAGGAATCTCTAAACCCAGAGATGGTCTTGGGAACCCCCCTACATGAACTAGTGTGAAATAATATTTGTTTGTTAGAGAAAAGTCTTGGAGATATATAGAAAATTCTCTGTCTCTTACACACACATACACACACACCATAAACTTGGCTTTGTATAAAACCTAAACATGCAGATACTACATTTTTCACCAAATATTAATTGTGCATTTACCAGTTTCTAGCTGTTAGGAATCATGAGAAGTACAACAAATAAAGGTTCCACAAAAAAAATACCTCAAGTTAATAAAAATAATTATAATTATTTGTCAGTAGGAGACAGTATGACTTGCTGCCCTGTCCATGGGTCAGACAATATATAAGGGTTGTTGAAATTATAAAGGAAAAGAGTTCATTTACAGCTGTACTAGTTACTCAAAATTGTATTTGCATTTCAGTTGAGCATGCTGGGAGGATGGATTTTTATTGACAAGAAAGTGAAGTGGGAGGATAGTTTGAGCAAGACACTCATAGAATTGGTTCTACATCATCCTGATTCCACAGAGTTCATGTGGAGAAAAAGCAGAAGATTATAAAAAGCTTTTGAATGCCATTTTAGTTTGCTTTCCACTGCTCATAGGATAAAATTCAAGCTAGGATTCTTGAACTGAGTTGTAGTATGATTAAAGTGATATTTTTGCTTCCTGGCAGGATGACGCTTTTGAATTTAAGTGATAATAGATGTGATGAGGAGAAAAATTAGGAGCCTATTAAAATAATGCAGGCAGAAGCTAATGAGATGCTGAACTCAAGTTTCTCATATGAGTGACTGATAAATGAAAATGCTGTGATAGAGCCCTTGATGCCAGGAGAGAAATAAGGAAGTCCAGACAATTGTATATGGTGGTAGAAGATATGAAGACTTAAGTTGATTACATGATAACATGATACATTGGGGGTGACAGTGAGTCTGATAAGCAGTCGAAGTCACATTTATTGTGATACATGTGTTTCTTAAATTCTAGTCTATGGGAGCCATACAAACCTGCTTATTTCTCATTTAGGTCTTCCTTATACTGTTTTGGCCTTTTAGTGATTGTTAGTGAAAATTAATTTTAGAAGGATCCAGTTTCTTAAGGGAATGTTTGCTCAGTGAAGAGGTTAAAAAGAAATAAGACTAGAAGGTATTTATTTGTAATGAATGATGTTGTTATTATGATTTTGGTACTGGGAATTTAACCCAGGGGTGATTAACCACTGAGCCTCATCCTCAGCCATTTTTATGTTTTATTTTGAGACAGGGTCTTTTTAAGTTGCTTAGAGCCTCACTAAATGCTGAGTCTGACTTTGGACTCGGGATCCTCCTGCCATAACCTGCCATGCCCCCAGTCATTGGGATTAAAGGGGAGAGCCACCATATCCAACTATAACTGTTATTAAAATGGTCAGGGTAAATGGTTAGATTTTACATAACCACAATTATTATAACACTTGGAAAATACCTTGTACAATTATATTGGTCTATTCAGCTAAGCCAAATTCTTGCATAATAAAATATTTTCAAATATCTCTTAGACAAAATATTATATTTTTTGAATCTTTTTAGAGTTCTTCTTTTGTAAACATTTAAATCACTTTTGAAGTTTTATTAAGACTGTCAGGATAAATTTAATTCTGTTCTGTTTAAATAAAGGAATAATTTTTTTCTACATATTTTAGGCCAATTTTCCTTATTTCTTCATCTCTATGGGTGGATGGGTGCTAATACCTAAAGTAATTTTTCAGATTTCACATGAGTTTGTGGCAAAAACACATGTGAATTCAGGGAGTGTCCAGGAAGCTATTAAACACGTCTGTGTATTGCATCTTTTACTTTGTAAACAAGCTGAAAAGATTTCTCTTTTTTTTTTTCAAAGACTGTCTTTATGTTTTCAAGATTTTATTTGTTTTTTTAACTTGTATAACAAATATTTATTATTTTAACTAAATTATTTATTCTAATTTGGAAAACATGATGGCAGAATAGAATTTATTTCCTATTACATAAATAGAGCACGAGTTTTCAAGTCACTGATTATACACAAAATATTTCACACTGTTCATGTCTATGTACATGTACTTAGGGTAATGGTTTCTAACTCATTTTCCCATCATTCCTACCCCTGTGCCCCCTCCCTGTTTTCAAGATTTTAATTCACTTCATTGTTTATTTCTTTTTAGTAATTTTCCATACTTCAAAAGTAATATAGACTCATGTGGAAAATTTAGAAATGCAAAAAGAAAAGAACAAAAATTGCATGTAAATGAACAATCCAGAAATAAACACTATTACTGATATTTTGGTGTATGACCTAAAAACCTATATCAATCCCCACGTATACATACATACATAGACATATATGTGTGCCCTCTCCACAATCATCAGCATTTTTAAAAAGAGATAATAATGTAATTAATACATTTTTTGACTTCTATATCATTAAATATTCAATGTTAAAGTGCTTTAAAATTAGCATACTATAGGGATCCATGCATAATAAAGTTTATAGCAGTGCAACGCCAAATACTGGAGTAAAGGAACCAGTCTAGGTGCCCATCAGCAGATGAAAGGATAAAGAAAATGTAATATATATAATGGAATTCTACTCATCCATAAAGAGGGATGAAATCATGGCATTTGTGAAGTAAACAAGACTCAGAAAATCAAGGGCAAATGTTTTCTCTCATAATCTGAAGCTAGAGCAAAATAATGGGGAATAGGTGGGGGCCCCATGCAAATAGAAGGGAGACCATTGTAGTAGAAGAGGAGGATTGAAGGGAAGGAGGAGGGACTGTAAAAGGGAGGATGCACAATAAATTGACCAAATTTATGATCTGTACATATATGATTGTACCACAATGAATTCCACCTTTATGTGCACCTATAAAACACCAATTTAAAAAACAATAAATACATAGAAGGAAGATCAGCAGAGCAGAGAAAGGGAATAGAGCCAGGGAAGAGGGGAGGGAAAAAGAAAGTATCTGGGACTGAAATGGAGCAAATCGCATTCCAGTCATGTATGATTGTATCAGAATGAACTCCACTATTATGTATAATTATAATGTGCTAATAAAAATGAAAATGTTTTAAATAGATGCATATCATTCTATTTTGTTAATTTTCATGATTTATTGTACCAACCTTTTTGTAGCAGTCGGGTTCTTGTTGTTATTTTGAGATGCTGGGTATTGGACCTCTACGTCTGGGCCATATCCCCAGCTCTTTTTTTCCTTTGTAATTAATACTTTTTTTAAAATAAATAAACCATCATAAGTATCCACATAGCCCAATTTTGTGCATGATTATTTAGGATTAACACTTAGAAATGGAAATATCTAGTAATGCATGCATGTTTTTAAAACATTTGACATGTACTGCCAGTTCACCCTTTTGCATTAAATTGAGTTTTGATGATGAAAAAAAAATAATAAATATCAAATATCAAAAGTAACCAATATTAGAAAATGCTGTTTGACTATATGACAGATAATTGTTTACACCCTTGCTCCAGCAATGGCCCTTCTGGGTATATATCCAAAGGCAATTAAATCCGTATACTGAAGAGAAGTCTGCACTCCCACATTCATTGCAACATTATTCACAATAGCCAAGACACTGAAACAACCTGTCTGTAACATATGAATGGATTTTTAAAATGAGGTATATCCAATGGAATAATATTCAGTCTTTAAAAAGAAATAAATCCTTTCATTTATGACAAAGTGGATGAACCTGGAGGACATTATGCTAAATGAGGTAAGCCAGGCATAGACAGTGCACATGTGTAACATGAAAAAGGCCAACTCGTGGAAGCAGAAAATAGAATGATGGTCTCCAGAGCATAGGGGTGGAAGGTATGGGGAATTTCTAATTTCTGTTAGAATGAATAAGTCCCAGAGATATATTGTATATCATAATTATTAGAGTTAATGTACATTTAGAAATTGCTGAGAGTGGATGATAAATGTTCTGAGAACAAAAAAAAAGTAAATTGGTGAAATTATTAACTTAATTGAACCATTTCACAATGTACACATATATCAAAACATCATTATACACCATGTAATAACACATTATGAAATAAATATATAATTGAGTGCATAATTTTTGGTCAACTATATATTAATATAAATAAAGATGTAAGAAGAACTCTTTATATCCTCACTGGAAATGGAATCATCAATTCACTTTATTATAAT
Organism: Urocitellus parryii; assembly: GCF_045843805.1. Lineage (NCBI taxonomy): Eukaryota > Metazoa > Chordata > Mammalia > Rodentia > Sciuridae > Urocitellus > Urocitellus parryii. The sequence goes on along the minus strand of NC_135541.1, from coordinate 83,234,321 downwards.
AGCTGTGATCTACTAGTAGCTAACACTTATTTTAGCACTATATATATATATATATATATATATATATATATACATATGATGTATAAAAGTACAAATTGTTCATTCATTAAACACCTTCTGAATACCTGGTAGGCACCAGACATTGGGAAGGATGTTAGAAATCTCTAGTAATGATGACATCGATACCGGAAATTAAACAGCAGACTTTTCTCTGGAGCCTTCTATGAGGTAGGCATGGAACAGGAATCCTCCACCTAATTTAGTTCCCATTTTATAATTAAAGAACAAAGAATTAGAGAAAATATCTAATGCAAATGATCAGCTCTACTTGCAAAGCGGTTATCTAAATTATGATCTGTTAGGCTCAAAAACGTGTCCAGCTATGTCACACTGTGCTCATAGAGAAGACAGACGTACTTTCCCCAAAAAACAAAGGTGACAAAGGACAGAGATGTGTGGAGAGTAAGAAGATACCATGGTACATGCTGTCCTCCAGTATTGGTCTGACCCTTCACAGATGTCTAACAGAGAACGTCAGACCAATACTACAAGGTCCATGGATTTTCTCGTGCATATTTTCTCTGTCTCCAATGCTTTCTTTTTGAGTCCCTTCCTTCTGGGACTGTGAAGTTGATTCAGTCAGGCTTCTCTGGCCTGCAGGTCACAGGTGCAGAGGCCATAGGACTCACTGGATTCATGTGGCGTTTGGCTGCCCGGGGGTCGGTGTAGGGCAGAAGAGCGCAAACCTGCTCAGCACACCTCCTAGCTGGCCTGCCAAGCCAGACCAGACTCCCTCATGGTGGGATACTAACAGAATGACAAGGGGTCAGAGAGGGCAGAGTCTGTTTGTTCGGCCAGCAGCACCCCAATGGAATCAGCCACTTGTTTCTGCTGATCTCATTTTTTCATCTCTTCCAAGGCCTGATCAGTTTAGTTTTCTTTAAGTTGTGTTTATGTTAGTCACAAGCAGTGGCTGTTGGTGACCAAAGAACCCAGTTAACAGAGGGTATCTACATGCTGGAGCAACCGAGTGCTCCACAGGGGTCACTTCCTTTAATTGTCAGCAAAAGCAGATGTAGTAGGAAGGAAATTATGGACTCTACATGAGAAAGCTGGGCACAGAGATGTCAGGTCAACTTCTCCATGCCACACAGCTAGGCAGTGTTGGAGCTGTGACTCAAACTGGGCTCTGTCAGACCTCAGAGTTCATATCCAGAGCCTTCCTGCAGTCACCACCTCAGTGAAATGTCAGGTGCACACAGTGCTATGGGGCCAGGGAGATTGATATAGTCAACCCAGCTTAGGGGTCAAGAGGGACATTGCCGTCCAGCTGAAATCCATCAGATGCATCCACAGAGAGGGGACAGGTGGGCCTAGCATACTAGGTGACCAAGTTAGGAAGGACATTGCAAGCAGAGAGCCTGTCCAGGAGACCTGGTCTCTTGCTAGTCTTCAAGAGACCAGGAAGACAGATGGCCCAGCACTAGTTGATTCGTGGCTCATCCCCCTTGGAATGAGGTTCCACATTCACCTGGCTTCTGACGTTTCATCCCGACTCTTGGGGTTCAGGCAAGCAGTCCCTATCTTATCCCCCACCTCTCGGTGACCCGTTTTTGTTCCTGCTTCTTCCTGGGCATCCGATTACCTGCTGTCTGAATCCACCAGCCACCTCTGCCTCAGGGGTCACTGGAACCAGTGCCTGTTTAGGGGGTGTTCATGGAAACCTCACAAGGTCCTTGGGGAGATGGGCTCCAGGCACCCCTATCAGATGCACCATGAACCAACCATGCAGTTAACAGGGCTCTTTCATGGAAGCCAATGGACCATCCCAGACTCACAGAATAAAGGCTTGTTTGAACCCTTTTTGAAAACTCATAGTTTGCTTTCTACACATGCACTGGTGGGGATTTCTCCAGGATTTTGTTCAGTTGATGCCCAGGGTTAAATTTTCAGCTTTGGAATGAACTCAGAGGTGTTGAACTGGCATAGGTTTTGGAGTTAAAATTCAAACAGCTTCACAAAGGATGCTTTCTGGGGAAGAGCAGCTGCTCCCAGAGGCTTTGCTGCCACCTTTCCAGATCCTCCTATGAGCATCTTCTCTCTTTCATGATGGCTTACCTGCCCACCCTTCAGTGGGACATGATGGTGACAGCATGCAGGCTGTCAGCCAGACGACTGGACATGGGGGTCAGAGAGCAAGCACTGGAGTTATTTTGGCGGGCTTTCCTTGAATAGGCACTTGGATTTAGGTGGCCAACACGTTGATCTTAGTTCCTACTGGAGGTCAAAGTCACTACTATGGAGCTGGGAAGAGTCATGTGGATCCCAGGCTTGGTGCTGGGGCCACCTGCTCTGCTCTCTGTGTTCGTCTTACTCTGGTCGACACCTCAGAGTGGTGTGTCCTTTGTGCGGAACCTGATGGCAAGGTGCAAGGCGGCTGGGTCCGACTTCTTGGGCAGATCATGGTCCAGAACTCATGGTCCAACTGCAGTCAGTTCTGCTGACCAGTGTCATCTATGAACGTTGTTATTCCAAAGTACTCCTTTTGTTTCAGGTTGAAGTGTGAAGCCACAAGGTCCAGCAGCTCTCTTGACAGAACTTTGGGCTGAACCAGCAGCTCCAGCCTTCTGTCATCCAGGAGCTGCACCTGTAGTGCCTGTCCTCTGTCATCTGGTACACATCCGCAGCCCACACAAGTCCTCAGCACCTGATGGCAAGCGCGCACCCGCTCCATCTCCGCAGCATGGACACTGTCAGGTTCCACATGAAGGGGCTGCTGGTGAACAGCAGGTCCTCCACGCAGCACATGAACAACGAGGCCATCCTCTTGGCTCCGCCAGGGTCCCCACCGCCATCCCAACGCCACGTCCAGGGGCAGCAGCGTCAAGCCTGTTGCCTGGCTGGTTTAAAGTGTGCATCCCGGCCTGTTCCAGGTTGGTGGGCTAAGCTCCACCAACTCCTAATATATTTTTAAGTCTTTACGTTAATCCTCAAAATAATCCTATGAGGAAGTACTAATATTTTCTCATTACTCTTGCTATTATTACCATTGTTGTTATTATTACTCTCATTTTCTACCTGAAGAAATAGAAACACAAAGAATTGTAGAAAAGTCAGCTGGTAAGTTCAGAGCCAAGAGGCAGGCTGGCTCCATGGTCCATTTTTAATCATAGACTTTAATGCTGCTTACGTTTTGGGTTGTATGCTTTCTCAGCTTTATGTTTTAGAAAACCAATACATAAATCTATGTAGTATAATTTTTCCTGAATGTTAATTATAGGAAATTGGTTCCAATATGTGATACCACGAAATGGTTAGTAGACCTGGACCATTTACATTTGCCTCAAGATAGTCATATATAAAAGATAAAAAATATAATACTCATGCATATACTCTATTTTTCAAGCTGTGGCTTTCTAGTTCTAAGTCTACAATATTCAGTCTCATTACTAGGTATTCATGCCTTGTAAAACTTTTGCTAATGCCATTTTATGCCACTAAGTTAATATTCACCATTATATCATTAAACTATGCACACAAGGCAGGAGAATCTGAAATTCAAAACAAGTTTGGGCAACTTGGAGAGGACCTAAAATTTTTAAAAAGGCTAGAATGTGGCTCAGTGGTAATATACACTGAATTCAGTTCCTCAGTACAAGAGAATGGGGGAGAGATGAAGGTCTTCAAATGCTGAGAATTGAAAATATATATATATAAACACACACACACACACACACACATATATATATATATGCTTATATAGTATATAAAATAAAATATACATGTATAGTCTAGCATATATATATATATATATATATATATATATATATATATACTATATATGCATATATATGCATGTATATTTTACATTCCTAATTTTACCCAATTCTTACAAGACCCCTTTAACAGAAGTAAAAAAAAAAATATTGCTACTCTTCTTGGATTAGCAGATATATCATAACACATTTAAAAAATTTTAATGTTAAGCATACTATCAGAATAAGGGTTTAGAAAAACAAAAATATTCTGAAAAGACCATTTATCCTAGTACATGAGAAATAATTGAAGTGCTAGATAGTTTAGGAACTGTCTCATAGAAAATAAGTAGATCTGGGGCTGGGGTTATGGCTCAGTGGTAGAGCTCTCACCTCGAACATGTAAGGCCCTGAGTTGGATCCTTAGCACCACATACAAATAAAATAAAATAAAGTTCACAAAAAAAGAAAAAGAAAAGAAGTTTCATCTGACATTAGTGTCACAAGAGCACAAAATGAGGACCAATAGGTGGGAGCTCTAGGGAAGTAGATTTATAATCAACCTAAAGAGCATGTCCCAATGCTTTGTACTGACTGGACATCGAATGGGTATCTTTCAGAGGATGGTGGAATCCTCAGCACCATCTGAATAACTGTTTTGGGAAATGTTGAAGAGTGAATCTTTGGAAATTTTTTTAAATACTTTTTTAGTTGTAAATGGACACAATATTTTTGTATGCATTTATTTTTATGAGGTGCCAAGGATTAAACCCAGTGCCTCACAAATGTGAGTGGAGTGCTCTACCACTGAGCTACCACCCCATCCCAGAATCTTTGCAAGTTTGCTAAGTATTCTGTTCCCTTCTCTCTGCAGTAGATTAAATACCTGTGGAACTCAGAAGTGATCATATGACTTTCTCTGACCAATGAGATGTGAGCAAAAGTGACATCTGTCATTTCTGGGCAGAAGGTTTAAGAGAAATGATGTAGTTTGCTGTGTCTCTTTTCCTTTACTACAAACAGCTGTCCATGTGTGGTCAACCTGGACAATAAATGAATATGGTATGGTTCAGAGCCTCAAGTGACCTCCACTAGACATTAACATGAACAGAAACAAACCCTTGGATGTTTTTTGAACCATCAAAATTTCAGGGTTGCATATTAACTGAAGCATAATGGACCCTATCCTGACTGATACAGACTCTTCTTTATTTAGGTGACCCCTAAAACCAATCCTATACATGAAGTTTTTAGGATGTGATATCATCTGCAGTATTTTTTAGTTGTTTACTTCCTGTATTTCTTCCTTATAGTTGAGTTGTAATTATCAAGGGTTATAGAGTCAAGAAAAAAAATCATGTATTGTTGGGTTGTAACTCAGTAGTAAAATGCTTGTCTCATAAGAATGAAGGCCTGGGTTTTATCCCCAGTTACATCCCCCTACACATACACAACATACAAGAATCATGAATTGTCAAAGTTACCCTTGAAAATAATGAGAAACACCCACAAAACCAAAACAATAAATGCAGTAGTATATGCATATCTCTGTCAGTATTATACATAAATTTACAATGAAGTTGTAAAAATCCTCTGTATTTTATTATACATAAATTTATACATAAATTTACATACATACATACATAATACATACATACATACATAATACATACATACATTTACATACATACATACATACATAAATTTATACATAAATTTACATACATACATGTATTTTATTATACATAAATTTATACATGAATTTACATACATAAATTTACAATGAAGTTGTAAAAATCCTCTGTAGGTTTTCTATTTTCCCTGTATCCTCAACCACTAATCTTTTTACTTTCTCCATAATTTTTCTTTTTATCATAATATTATGTAGTTAGAATCAAACAGTATGGAGCCCTTTCGGATTGGTGTCTTTCACTTAGTAATATGCATCTAAGCTTCCTCCATGTCTTTTCATTTCTTCCTAACTTTTTTGATTTTTAGTGCTTAATAATATTCTGTTATCTAGAATTCAATTCATTTCTTTTCATCAGAACATCTTGATTGCTTCCAAGTTTGGGAAGTTATGAATAAAGATGCTATAAACATGTATAGTTAGGGTTTTATGTGGATATGTTTTCAATTCACTGGATTAAATACCAGAGAACATGACTGCTGAACCACATGGGAAAGTATTGTCCACCCTTTTTAAAGGCGAATGGTCCATAGGAGGCCAGTCATTAGTATTCTGCTTTGTAAATAGGTAACTTAAGGTCAAAAAACTTAAATGACTTACCCAAGGATTACACAGTAATAAGTGATAGAGCAGGTCTAAACTTTGGGATTTCTCCCTCCTGGTCCAAGACTTTTTATTATCTTACGTGGCTTCCTCATTACATAACAGAGAAAAAGTTTGGATTTCTTACCCAGGGGTCTAAGTCTAAAATTATCACACAGCTCAAAAAGACTGCAGTAATGTTGTACCTAGAACTGGGTGGGGAAAAAGTACAAGCAAGAAACATATAACATTTTAATACATTTAAGAGTGATGAGGATATTAAAGTTTCTAAAAAAAACCCAAGAGTTTTATTTATATTAAAACATGTTTAGATGATAGTGAAATAGCAACTTATAGGAGGGAAGAAAATATTTACAAATCACATATTCCATAAGGGTTTAATATCCAGAGTTGGACTGGATTTGTGCCTCAGTGGCAGGTCATTTGCCTAGCATGTGTGAGGTACTAGGTTCAATTTCCAGCACCACATAGAAAAATAAATAAAATAAAGATATTATGTCCAACTACAACTAAAAATATTTTTTAAAAATATCCAAAGTAATGGGCTTGGGTTGTGGCTCAGCGGTAGAGTGCTTGCCTAACATGTGTGAGACCCTGCACCAAATAAAAATAAAGAAGTAAAATAAACATATGTGTCCAACTAGAACTAAAAAATAAATATATTTAAAAAAAATACAAAGTGAATAAAGAACTCCTTCAACTCAACAACAACACAACTTGATTAAAAATGGGCAAAGGATTTCTCCAAAGAAGTTGCACAAATGACCAATAAGCACAAGATGTACAGCATCACTTATCATTTGGGAAATGAAAATCAAACTACAATAGGAACCACCTCACACCCATTAGGATTTTCTACTATTTAAAAATAATAATAATGACAAGTGTTGACAATGGGATGGAAAAATAGAAACCCTCTTGTGTTGTTAGAGTAATGTAAAATAGTACAGCCACTATGGAAAACAGTATGGCAGTTGCTGAAAAACCTTAATAAACAATTCCACTTTGGGTATAAGTACCCAAAAGAATTGATAACAAACCCAAACAGGTATTTGGACAACCATGCTCATAGCATTATTTGCAGTAGCCGAAAGGTGTAGGCATTTTAAATGTCCATCAAAGGTTGAATGAATAAACAAAATTTGGCATACACACATATAGTAGAATAGTATTCATCCTTATAAAGGAAGGGAATTCTGATACAACATTTATGAAATTTAAGGATACGATGCTATGTGAACTAAGGACAAATACTGTATAATTCTTCTTAACTTAGTTAATCTGACCCAGAGTTGTCAGATTAATAGAGACAGAAAATCAGATTGGTGGTTGTCATGGAATGAATAGTGGAATGGGGACATGATTATGGAAATGGAGTTTTGGTTGTGTAAGATAAAAATTTCTGAACATTGGACACACAATTGCATGACTGTAATTAACCCAATGAACTGTACACTTAAAAATGGTTGTGATGGTGAACGTTATGTGTATTCTGCCATTATTTTTTTAAAAATGAGTAAATATTTTGACCAAGCCCCAGATTTTTATAAGGCTAAGCTAATGATTTATATGTTATTATATTCAAGTAAAGTACACAAGTGTTAAAAACAATTTTTTTCAATACTCAATTTTTGATGAGTTCAGTCAGTCACACTACTAACTAATATGATTTAGTAAATGATAGACATGTAGGCTTAGGCTTATACAGTGATTACTTTTTATTTGATACTTTTGGAAAGTTCCTCCATTGCCGAAGTCTGGCTGGGCACAATTCAGGAGCCACTTGTCAAAAGAAATGAACTTTATTTTAAGAACACACATGCCACACCACACAGCTCTTCATGAAAACCTTCAGAGCCCAACTGCCACTACTGGCTTCCCACAAGCCTCTCAACCTCCCCCACACCTCCTGCTCTTGAGGCCAATTGGCTGGGTCACATGGATAGAGCTAAGAAAAAGTCCCCCAATGAGCAGCTCCGTGGTCTGAAAGGGTAGGGAAACAATCCAATGAGCATCACTGCAGAGGAGCCAATCAGTTGGCAGCTAGAAGTTTGCTGGGGCTGCTGTGAGCCAATCATCAGCTGGCAGCTGGAAGTTTGCTGGCAGCTGGAAGTTTGCTGGGGCCCCTTCTGCTGGGGTCACTGTGAGCCAATCATCAGATGGCAGCTGGTGCTGGCAGCTGGAAGTTTGCTGGGGCCCCTTCTGCTGTGGCCACTGTGAGCCAATCATCAGCTGGCAGCTGGTACTGGCAGCTGGAAATTTGCTGGGGCCCTTTTGGCTGTGGCTCTCAACACTCCCTCATAGTATAACGTTTAACTCTGAGGCATTGCCAAGTTGTTTTTCAAGAGGCTGCACTAGGAAATGCTTTCTTGACAGAAACACAAGTTCAAGCAAATGTGCTTCAGGTTGACTGGGTTCTGGGGGCTCAGGGTTCTACAAAATTTAGATTTCAATCCAAGGTTATGGTAAAACATGTGAAGTTCAATGCCAGTCTTTTTTTTTTTTTTTTTTTTTTGGTATGGGAAGGGAACATGGAAGGTGCCTACAGGACCTTAGCAGAATCCTCACCAAGGATGGGCACTGAGGAAATGAGGCTACACAGTGGTGCTGTGATGTGTCTGGCCTCCTTTGATGGCAGGGAAACTGTAAAAGTGCTGGTGGATCCGCAAAGTGGAAATGGCTCCAAAAATCAATTTCTTTTTTATCACTCCCCAGTATGGGGACTGGAACCCAGGAACATTCTACCTCTGGGCTGTATCCCCAGCCCTTTTTAAAAACTTGATTTTGAGACAGGGTCTTGCTAAGCTGTCCAGGTTGTCCTCAAACTTGCAATCCTCATGCCTCAGTTTCCTGAGTAGTTGGGATTATAGATGGTGAAATGAGAAGGTCATCATTATGCCAAATACATGTATGAAGACATGAATAGGTATGAATATACTTTGTATATGAACATAGATGTGAAATATTGTGCTCTATATGTGTAATATGAATTGTAATGCATTCCACTGTCATAAGTAAATAAAAAATAAAATATGTGTTTTATAAGAGATAAATAAATGAGATGCTTTTTTATGTTAGAAATGCAAAATAATAGCTTTTGTAATATATAAATAATCTCAAAGTCTAAAAATTATTCCAAGTACAATATAATGTGGTATATGTTTTTGTCATTTTACCCTTCTTATACTAACATTTCTGTTGTAAGGACCCAACTCCCTTGGAACATTTCAGCAATAATTAATGGCAAAAGCAGCTGCCACCCATAAGTTCAGAAAATGGAGATTTCCCACAAGATGTAGATACTGTGAATGCATTGTCATATTTCGAGGTCTTAAATGTGAAGAGGTAAGATCTTTATGGAATCACATTTTTTTTCTTTTGCTATATACTTCTTTGTTATGATTTTACTTATTTGGAGATGTGTGTGTCCACACACATATAAATATATATAAATTTGTTGTTTGTTCTCCTGGGAATTAAATTCAGTGTCTTGAACGTGCCATATTTTTAGAGAGAGAAGAGAAAGAGAGAGAGAGAATTTTTTAACATTTATTTTTCTGTTTTCGGTGGAAAAAATATCTTTTTTTAAATTTTATTTTTTATGTAGTGCTGAGGATCGAACCCAGAGTCCCATGCACACCATGCGAACACATTACTGCTTGAGCCACATCCCCAGCCCATCTACCCTTTCTTAAAATTGTGTTTTGAAATGGGTTCTTGCTAGATTGGTCTGGCCTTCAACTTGTGAAATTCCTGTTTCAACCCCTCAAGTAGCTGGAATCATGGGCATATGCCATCACACCTGGGTTGCCAGTACTTTTTAAAAAAGTCCCACATTTGATTTCTATAGTTTTCTTCTTTGTTTTCCTGTTAAATGTAATTCACAAACTACAAATAGTACTTTTTAACTTATTTTTGTCATTATTAGTCGGTCTGTATTTTGCTTAGTTGTGAATAATTTTAAGTTGAGTCAATCAGTTTTCAAATATCATTTTCATTAGTGTCTACTTGTCTGCCATAAAAAATTCATGGCAAACTTAACCATCGTTTGCGGATATTGGAAACTTCGGGGGAAAATACACTTATTTGGAGCAGAATGGTCCTGTGTTGCCAAAAAGGAGCCAGATGGCATTCCTTTCATAATCAAAACGTGTACTTTAGAAATTGAAAAGACTGCCTTGTGTTTACAAATATGTTGTTTACTCTTAAAACTCTAAAAACATAAATGCCTTTGTGATTTGTTTTAATGAAAAAGAGACTTTAAGAAAATCAGCACTCTCCATTTGTAATAACTAAATTTATTCACATTTATTTGGAAAATGTTAATTTATTTTATTTCAACTTGTATTTTTTAAATAGTAATAAAAATTGAAGTAGATACATCAACTCTGTCTAGATGTCTGCATTTAGCTCTTTGTACTAAACTAAAATACTGCATTCTGTTTTTCTTTTTTCTTCAAGGGAATTTACTGAGTCAGTGGCAACAAGGCAAAAATCCCAATACTGTGTCAAGCTCTGGAAAACAGAAGGCATTTAGTAGATCTGTCCGAATTTTCTTCACATGACATCTGTGAAGTGTTAAAATTTTACCTTCAACAGGTTCAAGTATTATTCTCAACCTACCATCAAATGCAAAGAGCAAAAATATTTTATATTTCATATTTTTCATTGGTATAGACTATGTCATCACCCCCCTCATTATTCTAAGATTTTTATTATTTTATTACCTTTTATTTTTTTAAATTTTTATTGTTGGTTGTTCAAAACATTACATAGTTCTTGATATATCATATTTCACACTTTGATTCAAGTGGGTTATGAACTCCCATTTTTACCCCATATACAGATTGCAGAATCACATCAGTTACACATCCACTGATTTACCTATTGCCATACTAGTGTCTGTTGTATTCTGCTGCCTTTTCTATCCTCTACTATCCCCCCTCCCCTCCCCTCCCATCTTCTCTCTCTACCCCATCTACTGTACTTCATTTATCCCCCTTGTTTTTTTCCCTTTCCCCTCACTTCCTCTTGTATGTAATTTTGTATAACCATGATAATATTCCATTTCCATACAATTGCCCTTCTCTCTCCTTTTTCCTCCCACCTATTGTCCCTGTTTAATATTAATCTTCTTCTCATGCTCTTCCTCCCTACTCTGTTCTTAGTTACTCTCCTTATATCAAAGAAGACATTTGGCATTTCTTTTTTAGGGATTGGCTAGCTTCATTTAGCATAATCTGCTCTAATGCTATCCATTTCCCTGAAAATTCCATGATTTTGACTTTTAATGCAGAGTAATACTCCATTGTGTATAAATGCCACATTTTTTTATCCATTCATCTATTGAAGGGCATCTAGGTTGGTTCCACAGTCTTGCTATTGTTAATTGTGCTGCTATGAACATCGATGTAGCATTGTCCCTGTACTATGCTCTTTTTAGGTCTTTAGGGAATAGACCGAGAAGGGCAAAAGCTGGGTCAAATTATGGTTCCATTCCCAGCTTTCCAAGAATTCTCCATACTGCTTTCCAAATTGGCCACACCAATTTGCAGTCCCACCATTAATGTACCCTTTTCCCCACATCCTCCTAGCACTTGTTGTTTGACTTCATAGTGGCTGCCAATCTTACTGGATTGAGATGGTATCTTAGGGTGGTTTTGATTAGCATTTCTCTGACTGCTAGAGATGGTGACCATTTTTTCATGTACTTGTTGATTGATTGTAGGTCCTCCTCTGAGAAGTTTCTGTTCAGGTCTTTGGCCCATTTTTTGATTGGGTTATTAGTTTTCTTATTGTTTAATTTTTTGAGTTCTTTGTATACTCTGGATATTAGGGCTCTATCTGAAGTAAGGAGTAAAGATTTGTTCCCATGATGTAGGTTCCCTATTTACCTCTCTTATTGTTAATTTTGCTGAGAAAAAAACCTTTTTAGTTTGAGTAAGTGTATTTGTAGATTCTTGTTTTAACTCTTGTGTTATAGGTGTCCTATTAAGGAATTTGGAGCCCGACCCCACAATATGTAGATTAAAGCCAACTGTTTCTTCTATCAGATGCAGAGTCTCTGTTTTGATATCAAGCTCCTTGATCCATTTTGAGTTAACTTTTGTGCATGGTGAGAGAAAGGGATTCGGTTTCATTTTGTTGCATATGGATTTCCAGTTTTCCCAGCACCTTTTTTTGAGGATACTATCCTTCCTCCATTGCATGCTTTTAGCCCCTTTATCAATATAAGATAGTTGTAATATTGTAGATTGGTTTCTGTGTCCTCTATTTTGTTCCATTGGTCCACCCGCCTGTTTTGGTACCAGTACCATGCTGTTTTTGTTACTATTGCTCTGTAGTATAATTTGAAGTCTGGTATCGCTATACCGCCTGATTCACACTTCCTGCTTAGAGTTGTTTTTGCTATTCTGGGTCTTTTATTATTCCAGATGAATTTAATGATTGCTTTATCTATTTCTGCAAGAAATGCCATTGGGATTTTGATTGGCATTGCAGTAAACCTATAGAGAACTCTTGGTAATATTGCCATTTTGATGATGTTAGTTCTGCCTATCCATGAACAGGGTATATTTTTCCATCTTCCAAGATATTCTTCTATTTCTAACTTTAGGGTTCTCTAGTTTTCATTGTATAAGTCTTTCACCTCTTTTGTTAGGTTGATTCCCAAGTATTTTATTTTTTGTAGGATATTGTGAATGGAGTGGTTATCCTCATTTCCATTTCAGAAGATTTGTTGCTGATATCACGGAATGCCTTTGATTTATGCGTGTTGATTTTATATCCTGCCACTTTGCTGAATTCATTTATTAGCTCTAACAGTTTCTTTGTAGACCCTTTTGGGTCTTCTAGGTGTAGAATCATGTCATCTGCAAATAGTGATAATTTAAGTTCTTCTTTTCCTATTTTTATACCTTTAATTTCTTTCGTCTGATTGTTCTGGCCAGTGTTTCGAGAACAATGTTGAACAGAAGTGGTGAGAGAGGGCATCCCTGTCTTGTTCCAGATTTTAGAGGGAATACCTTCAATTTTTCTCCATTCAGAATGATGCTAGCCTGAGGCTTAGCATAGATAGCTTTTACAATGTTGAGGTATGTTCCTGTTATCCCTAGTTTTTCTAGAGTTTTGAACATAAAGGGATGCTGTACTTTGTCAAATGCTTTTTCTGCATCTATTGAGATTATCATATGGTTCTTATCTTTAAGTCTATTGATGTGGTGAATAACATTTATTGATTTCCGTATATTGAACCAGCCTTGCATACCAGGGATGAATCCTACTTGATCATGGTGCACATTTTTTTTTGATATGTTTTTGTATCCAATTCTCCAGCATTTTATTGAGGATTTTTGCATCTAGGTTCATTAGAGATATTGGTCTGTAGTTTTCTTTCTTAGAAGTGTCTTTGTCTGGTTTAGGAATCAGGGTGATGTTGGCCTCGTAGAATGAATTTGGAAGTTCTCCCTCTTTTTTCTATTTCCTGAAAAAGCTTGAAAAGTATTGGTATTAGTTCTTCTTTAAAGGTTTTGTAAAACTCTGCTGTATACCCATCCGATACTGGGATTTTCTTAGTTGGCAGTCTTTTAATGGCTCCTTCTATTTCCTCAATTGATATTGGTCTGTTTAGGTTTTCTATATCCTCCTGACTCAATCTGGGCAGATCATATGACTTAAGAAATTTATCGATGCCTTCACTGTCTTCTATTTTGTTGGAGTATAAAGATTCAAAATAATTTCTAATTATCTTCTGTATTTCTGAAGTGTGTGTTGTGATATTGCCTTTTTCATCCTATATGCTAGTAATTTGAGTTCTCATTCTTCTTCTCTTCATTAGCATGGCTAAGGGTCTGTCAATCTTATTTATTTTTTCAAAAAACAAACTTTTAGTTTTGTCAATTTTTTCAATTGTTTGTTTTGTTTCAATTTAATTAATTTCAGCTATGATTTTAATTATTTCTTGCCTTCTACTACATTTGCTGTTGTTTTGCTCTTCTTTTTCTAGGATTTTGAGATGAAGTGTGAGAACATTTATTTGTTTGGTTTTTTTCTTTTTTAAGGAATGAACTCCAAGCAATGAATTTTCCTCTTAGAACTGCTTTCATTGTGTTCCATAGATTCCAATATGTTGTGTCTGTGTTTTCATTTATCTCTAAGAATTTTTTAATTTCCTTCTTGATGTCTTCTATAACCCATTGATCATTCAGTAACCTATTGTTCATTCTCCAAGTAATGCATGATTTTTCCTTCCTTCTTTTATCATGGATTTACAATTTCATTCCATTATGATCAGATAAGATGCATGGTGTTATCTCTACTCCTTTATACTGTCAAAGAGTTGCCCTGTGACATAGTATATGATCTATTTTTGAGAAGGATCCATGTGCTGCTGAGAAAAAAAAGTGTCACTGCTTGATGTTGGATGGTATATTCTATATATGTCAATTAATTCTAGGTTATTAATTGTATTACTGAGTTCTATAGTTTCTTTATTCAACTTTTGTTTGGAAGATCTGTCCAGTGGTGAGAGAAGTGTGTTGAAGTCTCCCATAATTATTGTATGGTGGTCTATTAGACTCTTGAACTTGAGAAGAGTTTGTTTGATGAACATAGCTGCACCATTGTTTGGGGCATATATATTTAAGATTGTTATGTCTTGTTGGTGTATGGTTCCCTTGAGCAGTATGTAGTATCCCTCTTTATCCCTTTTGATTAACTTTGGCTTGAAATCTATTTTATTTGATATGAGTATGGATACTCCTCCTTGTTTTCGAAGTCCATATGAGTGATATGATTTTTCCCAACCTTTCACTTCCAGTCTATGTATGTCTTTTCCTATCAAATGTGTCTCCTGTAGGCAGCATATTTTTGGATCTTTTTTTTTTTTGATCCATTCTACTAACCTGTGTCTCTTAATTGGTGAGTTTAAGCCATTAACATTTAGGGTTATTATTGAGATATGGATTGTTCTTCCAACCATATTTGTTTATTTATGTTACTTAACATGGTTTGTTTTTCCTCTTTCATTATTTTCTCCCTTTACTCTACTACCTCCCACTGTTGGTTTTCATTGTTATTTTCCATTTCCTCTTCCTGTAATGTTTTGTTGAGGATGTTTTGGAGATGGTTTTCTGGCTGCAAATTCTTTTAACTTTTGTTTATCATGGAAGGTTTTAATTTCATCTTCCAACCTGAAGCTTAATTTTGCTAAATACACAATTCTTGGTTGGAACCCATTTTCTTACAGCGTTTGAAATATGTTGTTCCAGGATCTTCTAGCTTTCAGAATCTGTGTTGAAAGATTAGCTGTTATCCTGATTGGTTTACCCCTAAATGTAATCTGCTTCCTTTCTCTTGTAGCTTTTAAAATTCTCTCCTTATTTTGTATGTTGGGCATCTTCATTATAATGTGTCTAGGTATGCATCTCTTATGCTTTTGCACATTCGGCATCCTGTAGGCTTCTAGGATTTGGGATTCTGTCTCATTCTTCATGTCTCGGAAGTTTTCTCCTATTATTTCATTGAACAGATTGCTCATTCCTTTGGTTTGGACCTCTATACCTTTCTGTATCCCAATGACTCTTAAGTTTGGTCTCTTTATTTTATCCCACATTTCTTGGATGTTCTGCTCATGATTTCTTAAAAGTCTTGCTGAGCTGTCTGTGTTCTTTTCAAGTTGAGATACTTTGTCTTCATTGTTTGATGTTCTATCTTCTAAGTGTTCTACTCTGCTGGTAGTATTCTCCTTTGAATTTTTAATTTGGTTTATTGCTCCCTGCATTTCTTGGATTTCTGTTTGTTTGTTTTTTATAACCTCTATCTCCCTGTATAGTTCATCTTTTGCTCCTTGGATTTGTTTATGTAATTCATTGTCGAAATGATATTTCATTGTCTGATTTTGCTGTCTAATGTCTTCCTTGAGACTCCATATCATTTGAAGCATGTAAAAAACCTTCAAAAACCTTCTAAGACATTTTCTTGTCTTTTTCTTCTTGAATAAGTAAATTACTCAAATTGTGAGATCATGTTTTAGTATTCAAGAAGTCTGATTTTCTATTCCTTTGATGAAATGTTTTAAATGATTATATGATGCTCTTTTATTGTGGATATCCATAAATTTTTCTCATTAAGGGTTCTTTACTCTATTTGGCCTCTAACCTCTGTAGAAATACAATGAGACCCTCATATATAACCTTAAATTTTCTATAGCAACATAAAAATTAAAAATAAAGTGAAGCGAATTTTATTATATCATTGAACATTTTGAATATCTAGTTTTTTAAATTATGAGGTATTTTGTTTCTTTATTTATTTGTATTTCATATCTTTTTTTTTGAAATCTGGTATCTATTTTTTTATTTAGAGTACATCTAAATTTAGATCAGTTCCATTTCCAGTACTCTTTCACCATATCTGACTAATTGCCAGCATATTGACAGTATCATTTTACACCTTCAATTTGTTCTTTTTCTACTCATTTTAAATTTGTTCTTTCATGGTGCCTAGATATATTAGAGTTTGGACTTGAAATAGCTTTGGAAGCACTTGAACACATCAAGGCTTTTTTAAAAACTTTGAACTTTACTATAAAGTGGTCTAGGTGGACTGTTTGGTATATGCCTAACTACATGTCTCTAGTTCCCTGTTCTGGCACTGCTGTGATCCTCCTGAGAAGGCATTTTATTTAATTGTAGATGGAAACAATATTTTTAATTTATTTATTTATTTTTTTCTGTGGTGATGATGATCAAACCTAGTGCCTCACACATGCCAGATGAGTGCACCACAATGAGCCACAACCCCAGTCCCCCAGGAAATGTTTTTTTTTTCTTTCCTAGAGATACAGTACCAATATTTTGGGAGTCAGGGTTACTAAGACTGTAGGATCTGTGCTTTCAGTGTGCATATAGCCAACATATCCCCATTTGAAGACAGTTACCTCTCTGTACCTTATGTTTGGCATTGCCTCAATTCAGAGAGCCTGTGTATACCATTGCCCAGAGAAAAATTTTCCAGAGTTTCAGAAAGGAGATTGCTCTAGTACATGGAGTGGAGACAGGATTCTATAAAGAGCTAAGCTTTCTCAGCTGGCCCACCTGCAACCTAACCCAAGATCAGAGGACCTGGTAGTGATTGTCCAGGTCCCTTTAGGATTCTGAAAATCATGTTGAGTGACAAAGTGTCAGTTCTCTTGAAAATGATGCATCACGACTTATTCATATGCTTTTCTACTTTTGAATTGTTGCTTTTTTTTTTCTATTTTCCTAGTCCTTATGAGCCTACTGTATTTTAGTGGAATTGCAGGAGGGAAAAAATTAAGTATAAATTGCTGGATCTACAATGTTAGCCCAGGAAAGCATTGATAACCCTTTAATCACATTCTACAGACCCTTCAACTGAGAATTGGAGGTTGATACCTTTGAATGACTATAAGTCTCATAATGTGTCATCCTTAATCTTGTTTAGTCAGTCAGGGAGAGGAGATGAATTGGCTCCAATACAATAAACTTACATTCTGTTGAGGAATTTTTGTATGTCTAAGACTTTCATTTGGGAAAGTGTGCTCAATTCTTGAAATAGTGTTAGAGGGTAGCCTTTATCTGACTCATTGACCTAAAGCTCCAAGAGGTGAAGTGAGTTGCTTCAGATCCCAGAGTGGTGAAGATAGAAACTGATCACAGGGCAACACTCTAACTTCCTACAGATTTTATAGGACATCATGCAGCTAACGGTTCACTGAATTTTCTAGTGTAGATCAATAGAAACATTGAAATTCATTATGACAGTGGATATTTGTTGTAAAAACTTTTTCTTTTGATCTATTCATGGCAAATCATCCTGTTTTAAAGTTTCTTGAGATGTTGACAGTATGTTTTTGTAGGTCATATTGTCTTGTGCTGATCTTCATTTTTACCCAAGTAAAATCTATGCCCTTTACACTTTGGTATTTTTACCCCTTACTCATAAAATCCATGCATTTCTGATTCATTTTATAGATTTTGTGCACTATTCTATGTTTGTTCCAATAAAACAGCTGAAGATTATGCTATTTGGGGGGCAGATGTGAATATAATGTGTTTAGGATAGAGATGAAGAGTATTAAAATCCCATGATGAAGCTTAAAGTTTAAACTTCATTTAAAGTTTAGAATTCCACTTATTATCTATTAATTTGTTATTAACATAAATATAATTTATAGTCAAGATTTTGATTTGCTTTCTAAGTCACTTCTCTACCAAATATATATATTTTATTTTATGGGCAGTGATGAAGCTTAGTACTTGAGTGCTTGCATAGCATGCTTGAGGACCTAGGTTCAATCCCCAGTACTGAAAAAGATATCAATAAATACAGATTGACTTTAGATTTTGTTAATCTAAAGGGACATGCTAAATTATTTGAGTAATTCTCACTTATAGTTGACTTTAACAAAGAAAACAGGCAGATGATTTTTTCAAAATATTTATTTTTTGGTTGTAGCGGAATGCAATACCTTTATTTTATTTATTAATTTTTATGTGGTGCTGAGGATCAAACCCAGGACTCCACATGTGCTAGGCAAACACTCTACCTCTGAGCCACAACCTTAGCCCAAATGTATTTTTAATATTATTTGTTTCTTTAGCTACTGGCACCATTGGTTTTATTCCAGTGGTACCAGGAATTTATGGAGATTGCAAATGTCATCCAACATATTAACCAAGAACAGGACACCAAAAGGGACAACTCTGAAGACAACACATCTCCAAATATGTTTATGGAAATCAACCAAACTCTTCTCAAAACCAAGGAATTTATAAGACAATTGCCACTGTCTAATTTTGACACTCTACATTACCTTATCGTCCATCTTAAGAGGTAAGAATTTTTATACCATAACCATTTTTAATTGAACAGGGCAATAGTGTTCAGTATTTATGTTGTTGTAGTATGATTTTCAAAATAATTTTTAGGATGTTTTTATTATGTGTTGGGAGAGAGAGACATTGAATACATCTTCATTCAGCAAACATGGTACCCTCAGATGCTTCTTGTGTGGCAGGCTCTGGCTGGTGAAACTAGGATGGAAACATAGGGTTTCTGCTATTTGTGGGCTCATCGTCTTAGTGTACAGATCTATATATAACCACAGTTCACCATCATCCTTTTTCTAGTAGCTGTGCACAGCTTGTAGGCATGCAGAGGTAGTTTGGGGGTAGGGATAGAGCAGTAGAGGCAAAAGGCCTTGTGTCTGATTTTAGGAACTGAGGGGTGACTTGGAAGTGAATGTGCAGATGAGCATACGAGGCAGAGAGTAATAAACATGGAGACACAAGAAAGCATTTTACATTTAGAAAATTTGATTTCATTAGCCTACAATATAACAAGCAGTAGCAGGAACTGTGCTACCCTTCCTAGAGACTTGATAAAAAAATCTTACCTCCCTGGCAAATGAGTTGACCATATTGTTTCTATACCCACTAAAGAACTTGGAATCAGGAATTTCACATATTCAGATTTGCCTGCTAGACGTTTCTGTCAGCAATTAAGATATCCGTTTTAAATTTTTTTTAATTTATTTTTTGTGGCTGGAATTGTGGCTCAGCAGTACAGCATGTGCAAGGTGGGCAGGGCCCTGGGTTTGAACCTCAGCCCCACATACAAATAAATAAATAAAATAAAAATTAAGAAAATTATTAGTTCAAATCAGTTATACATGACAGCAAAATGCTTTTCAATCCATTGTACACAAATGGAGCACAAATTTGAATTTATCTGTACATGATGTAGAGTCATACCACATGTGCCATCATACATGTACTTAGGGTAATGATGTTCCTCTCATTCCACCATCTTTCCTACCCCATACCTCTCCTCTTCCTTCCCTCTCCTGAGCCCAATCCATATTCCTACATCCCCAGAGACCCAATTATGTATCAATATTTATTTATCAGAGTGAATTTTCACCTTTGATTTGGGGGGATTGGCTTACTTTATGATATTCACCAACTCCATCCATTTACCTGTAAATGCCATTATTTTATTCTCTTGTAATGCTGAGTAATAGTCCATTGTGTATATATACCACAGTTGTTTTTTAACTATTCATCTGTTGAAGGGCTTCAAATTATTCCATGAAATACAAAAGGAGGAAACCCTTCCAAACTCACTCTGTGAAGCTAGTATCACCCTGATACCCAAACCAGCCAGAGACACATCAAGGAAAAAAATTTCAAAGCCATATCCCTGATGAACATAGATGCAAAAGTTCTCATTAAAATTCTGGCTAATCACATACAAAAACATATGAAAAAAAAAAAAAACAATGCACCATGATCAAGTTGTGTATTCCAGGGATGCAAGGTTGTTTTGACATACAGAAATCAATAAATGTAATTCATCACATCATTAAACTTAAAGAGAAGAACCCAATGATTATATAAATTGATGCAGAGAAAGCATTTGACAAAATACAGTACCTTTTCATGTTCAAATCATTAGAAAAACTAGGGGTAGTAGGAATATACTCAACATAGTAAAAGCTCTCTATGCTAAACCTAAGGCTAACATCATTCTAAATGAAGAAAAATTGGAAGCATTCCATCTAAAAATTGATCAACATCATCCTTGCCACTGTAGCCAGAGCAATTAGATGAAAGAAATTCAAGGAAATATGAATAGGAAAAGAAGAACTCAACTTATCATTCTTTGCCAATGACATATTTTCATACTTGGAGGATCCAAAAAACTCTACCAGAAAACTTCTAGAATAATAAATTAATTTGGCAAAGTAGCAAGATATAAAATTAATACTCAGAAATCAAATGCATTTATATACATCAGTGATGAATCCTCTGAAAGACAAGTAGCAAAACTCCTCCTCCCTTGTCTAGCACATGTCTGAAAACAAAGACAGTCCATTACCTCTCTGCAAAGAAAAGCACTGGACTCACTGAGTCCATTTATCTGATTTGATATATATAGTGAATCTATCTATCTATCTATCTATCTATATCACTATATTGTTATATAGATATAGATATATTCACTATATATATATATAGATAGATATATAGATAGATAGTTATATTAAATATATATATCTCACAGCTTTTTTACCCATAGATAAATCTAGTATCATCCTGATAGCTAAACCAGGGAGACACATATTTCCTTAGATAGTCATAGAAATAACAAGCTGAGAGTGTTTGAAGTAAAACTAGAACATTGACAGTGTCAATAGAACAGAAAGACGTTCAGGAAGAGAATCATTTAGGCTAGAAAACTAGGTGAGGGCAGCTGGGAGTGTGGCTAGTGATAGAACACTTACCTAGCACATGTGAGACACAGGGTTTGATACTCAGCACTGCATAAAAATAAATATATAAAATAAAGGTATTGTGTCCATCTCTACGTAAAAATTATTTTTTTTTAAAAAAAAAGAAAACTAACTGGGCAGTGAAAGAGAAATTGACAGTGATTTTTCACTTTCCAGTATAAGAAATGGGGAGTATATCCCACATACAAAGATGGAGCAATTTTTAGGGGTGTTTTTCTTCCTTCTGCTACTGAGTTCAGTAGTTCCTTCTACTTACATGCATTTTATCCTAATATAGTACTCTGAAACTCAGTTTGGTGTGTGGTAAGTATCATAATGAAACAAAGGATTCTTTCCCTATACCCACTAAACTTGACCCTTGACAAATGTTTTGTAGTCTTCTATAGCCCATGTTATCTCCACCCTTCTCAAGTCATAGTGAACTACAATTAAGGACCTCTATTAGGCAAATCTCATACACTTTATGTGTTCTTCTTTTAAGGGTTGTAGTCCATTCTGAAGAAAATCTGATGAACTCAAAAAACTTGGATGTGGTATTTGGACCCTTTCTGATGAGGCCCAGGCCTACAACCACTCCTGGTTCCATCTCCTCCTCCCTTGTTGCATATGCCAATCAGGCCCTTTTGGTAGAGTTCCTCATTACCAATGCACAGATGATCTTCGATGGGTCCCTCGAGCCACAAAATATTTCATCTAGTACTGATGTTGTTGCACCTCCGGTGAATTAAAGCCCTCCTTCCAAACCTGTAATATCAACAGAACATTCCACAAAGCCACAATATTTTTCTACAAAGAAAGTGAGTTTTGACCATTACAGAATTGCATTAAATTTGTGATGTTTATATTAACAAGTTAATAGTCTTTGAACTGTTTGGTTTGAGATGTGTTTTGCTTTTAGTTTAAAAATTTTCTTGTATCAATAGGATATCCACACTGCAGATATTGAAATTAAAAATTATGAATTGACTATATCATTTAAGAAATCAGAATGCAAAATGCATTGGAAAAATGGGATGCATGTCTCATTGGTGAGTGGTCATGTAACATATATGTTTGCATATTTCAAACCTTGCCAGGAAGTCATGATTAAAAACCAAGGTGAGGGCTGGGCTTTTAGCTCAGTGGTAAAATGCTTGCCTCAGCATCTGTGAGGCCATGAGTTGGATCCTCAGTACCATATAAAACAAATAAATAAAGATAAAAATATTGTGTCCATCTACAATACTCATCCTTTAAAAAAAAACAAAGTGTTTTAAATTGAGGTAAGTTCAAACTTCAAGGTTTTATTAGTTAATTTTTCTAGCCATTGAGAAAGTTTAATGAATGTCATTAAAATGCTTTGTTTCTTTCTTGTAAAAAGATATCTTGAAATTCATAAATTATTTTTGTTCTCTTTCTGAAATTTGTTTTCACCTTTACTTCTTTGTCATCAATTAAAATCAAAGCAGAAAAAAGAATCAGGACTCCTGAAACAAAAAAATAGACTAAAATTCATTGATGTCCCTTTACTTTTGGCCTAACTTTAGCACATTAAGCACACATGTCTTCCATTTTCTTGGCTCCAGTCTTTTTGTTCACTGTTTTTTGACCGTTTGATTTCAGTGAATGTTTTCTCATAAGGGGGTTGAAAAACTTTCATTCATTACTGTTTAAGTGGAGCTAAATCAGAATTTTTCAATATATAGCCATAAATGTTAAATTTGATATATAAAATTAATGAAATATCAATGAGTGTAGCCTGAGAAAGTCTGAAAACAAAGACAGTCCATTACCTCTCTGCAAAGAAAAGCACTGGACTCACTGATTCAATTTATCTGATTTGATCTTATTAGCACTTCTGTGCTATGAACCTTGGCCTCATTTAAGCCATAGCTAACAGTCTGAGGAAGGCAAATAATGCCATGTGTCATGTCTCTAAATTATTGTTGATTCAAGATTTGAACCTCATCCTTTCTCATTCCTAAATGAAATCTTGTTTCGCTGTCCAATGAAATTGGATTCCCAGGTAGGTATAGTAATAACAATAAATAATTTTAATATATTTGAAGTTTTCATTACATACCAAGTAATTCTGAGCCTTTTCTTTTTTAGATCATTAACACCACCTGCCAACATATCTCCACATAGGAGTTTGTCTTGACAGAAGAAGGCAGGTAGGGCTAGTGCACTAGGCTTGCCCAGGGCAGAACTGGAGCAGGGGCTGAGACAGAGCACCCAGGCAGCTAGAAGTGGTGCTAGAAGTTCTGCAGGACTGTAAATATGTTCTAGTGGTTGCCATCCAACCACAATGGCTCACTCCCTTCTATCAATGTGGAGAAGGGCCCAGGACAGCAAATCACATGAGCACTGCCTGGGAACCAGGGAAGAAAGGCCAGAAGCCTCAGGTGAAGAAGGATGTCAGATGAGATGATGACCTGCAAGTGATGCTGATGTGCACCTGTCTGAAAACCACTGCTCAAAGATATGGGAGAAGGATCAGGTGACAGGGATGAGGACTGTGGGCTAGAACAGGGCTGTTGGAAAGCCATCAGACCCATGGCAAGGCACACAGTTTTCTGATGTTTCACAGCAGTGAAATGAGGATCATGGCCAGAGGGATGCCCTTTTCTAGCAACAGGAGCTTCTGGGGTATATGCAGCAAAGACAGAGTGTGAGAAGCTAGGCTTCTAGGGGAAAAAACAGGGACCTTGGGACCAGACTAGAGGAGAAAGAGAAGGAGGTAAATCTGGAGTCTCCAGGACCAGTAGCACAATGGCAATTTTGAGAGCTCTTAAATCATCCTTTGTTCAGATGTTGCCATGTATTAGTGGATCAGCTGGGAGAGCATCCAAGTCCTCTCTGGTGTGTTACCCTCAGTATGGACAGAATGTAGCTGGAAAGCATATTAAGTGACAGACAAAGTCTTTGGGATTCAGGACATGGCATTTCTTGGTATACAGAATAGTGTTACTGTTCTGGAGTTACCATTGTCTGTCTGTTGAAATCAGGAACGTCTTAACCCAGAAAATATTCATTCATGGGTAGTATATTAAAACAAGTTACTATAGGAAGTGTTTTCTTAAAAAAAATTATGTGATTTGTGACCATTAGTTCTATTAAGATAAATTTTTAAAAGTAATTCTTTAATTAAAAATGTACCTTTAATATTGTATGGATTTTTGATTCCTCTGCATAGATAACTGAGAAAATAATGTTGGAAAAATATGTAAGACTCTGTTGTTTGAGAGAATGCCCATCAATAAATAACCACACTTCCTTATTAACCAAGCTCCATGAAGTTAAAAAAAATCTCTTCTTTTTCTGATCACAAGGAACTTAAATCAGCATCACAAAAGATGGACAATACATGTAAAACCATGAAACCACTTAGTCTGAAATCTGATGTAACAACAAATGATATACAGAGGCCTATGCCAAGCACCAAGATCAGATGTTTCTGTTTGTCTTTAGATAGGTTCCATCTTGCAAGGTCTCCTAATGAGAAAAGCAGCATAAATGTGGGAAATGTCAATTCAGACAAGTTTTGCCAAAATCTTACCATTGAAGGACTTAATAGAAAAGATACCCCTACTTCTGTTGGCTCCAAATTACATGGTTTTGATCAGCAGATTCCACAAAAAACTCAGGGACAACAATGTGAACCAAAGAACTTAACTGGCATGAGTGCAGTGATTTTGCCAAGTTTACTCCAGGAAAAAGTGACAATGAGCATCAAGGTTAGTGGTGACCATTCCAATGATGACACACAGCCCAACATGCCAGCTATTTCAGCAAGAGAAACACCAGTGAGACTGTCCTCTCATTCTCACCGTCTTTCTCCAGCAAGAGCACCCAGAATACTGCAACTCCAACTCGGGACAACATTTTACAAACCACCTACCCTGATCAGTAAAGTCAGGGGGACTGAGGAGAGACCAGCTTCACCTTCAGCAGCAGTGTCTCCTAGTACAGCTCTTACTCCCCTGAGTCATGTGGAGAAAGATGTTCCAGAGGCAGACAGCACATCAGCTTATGCTTTGAAGCCAGCTTCTGAGCCTAAAGAGAACTCTGAGGAGCTCGGCCTGCCTGACATGAATCCAATGTGCCAGGGACTCAGGCTAAAACAAATGGAAGAGTGTCAAGACCTTGAATTTGAAATGCCACAGTTTGTGTAGGGTTGACAAAATTCACTTTTTCTTTTTCTTTTTTCATTTTTATGTATTGTGTTTATTTTATGAAAGAATGCAGTGAAAGAACCCCTTTTGTATAGGATTGTCAAAGTGTATATTTTGCCTTTTTGCCTTGAATTGTGTTTGCTAGTCATATAGAATGGTAGTGTTTTAGTCATATAGAATGATAGTGCCTCACTGGTATTGTCTTCAAATTCTGTGTTTTTGAGGGTATGCATAAAATAAGTATTATAATTTTAAATTTAAAATAATTTTCTCTATAAAATGATTCATGTAAATGCATCTTTAATGTATAATATCATTCTCAAAAAATAGGGGAAGTAGGGGAAAATGAGCTTTATTTTGGAGAAAACCTGGTGCTGATTCATGAAATGCTTCTGAATGCAAGTGCCTGAAAAATCTTGATTGGGTATGAATATATTTTTTTCCACATAATGTTCTAGTGCACCTTTGATCAATTGTGTTGTTATAGCATGTATGGAAGCATTGGCAATTCACTTAACATTTTAAAATTTACATAGTGGCCTAAAAGCTTGGAAATCTGTGTTTACTAGCATTCTACTTGTCAATTTTTACTTATAGTAATTAATATAATTGTAGAAAGAAAATGCACTTCAATACTAAAAAGTTTGAGACATTGGCAGAGACAACACAGACTGTCAGAGTTGAGGCATCTCGAGTGTGAGAGACCTGTAACCTCACTCCTCTCAGCTGCGGCCTGTTGCTGCATTGCCTGGGACTTCTGGCTGTCTGCTGAGGAGAGCAAGTGGCCAACAGCTAGGGAAAGATGAAGCTTTCTCTGGTGGCCGTGGTTCTGCTGCTGCTCTGTGCAGCACGGATGAGGAGGATGACAAAAAAACCACGTGGGTACCGTGCTGGGCATCAACCTGGGGACCACTTACTCTTGCATCGGGGTGTTCAAGAATGGCCACTGGAGATCATCTCCAATGATCAGGGCAACCGCTTCAGGCTGTCTAATGTGCCCTTCACCCCTGAAGAAGAATGTCTGATCAGCGCGATACAGTCAAGAACCAGCTCACCTCCAATCCTGAGAACATGGTCTTTGATGCCCAGCGGCTCATTGGCAGCAATGGGAATGACCCTTCTGTGCAGCAAGACATTAAGTTCTTGCCTTTCAAAGTGTTTGAAGAGAAACCTAAGCCATACATTCAGGTTGATATTGGAGGTGGGCAAACTAACACATTTGCTCCAGAAGAAATCTCTGCTATAATTCTCATTAAAATGAAAGAGGCTTATTTGGGAAGAAGGTTACCTATGCAGTTGTTACTGAACCAGCCTATTTTAATGATGCCAGTGGGAAGCAACCAAAGATGCTGGAACTATTGCTGGCCTGAATGTTATGAGGATCATCAGTGAGCCTACAGCAGCTACTATTGCTTATTGCCTGGAGAAGAGGGAGGAAAAGAAGAAGATCCTGGTGTTTGATCTGGGTGGTGGAACCTTCTATGTGTCTCTTCTCCCCATTGACAATTTGATGTCTTCAAAGTCATGGCCACCAATAGAGATACTCATCCAGGTGAAGAAGACTTTGACCAGCGTGTTATGGAACATTTCATCAGGCTGTACAAAAAGAAGACTTGCAAATATGTTAGGAAAGTAAACAGAGCTGTGCAGAAACTCCAGCATGAAGTAGAAAAGGCCAAGTGGGTCCTGTCTGCCCAACATTAAGCAAGAATTAAAATTCAGTTCTTCTATGAAGGAGAAGACTTTTCTGAAACCCTGACTCAGGCAAAATTTGAAGAGAAAACATGGACCTGTTCTGGTCTACCATGAAACCTGTTCAGAAAGTACTGGAGGATTCTGACTTGTAGAAGTCTGATATTGATGAGATTGTTCTTGTTGGTGGCTCTAGTCAAATTCCAAAGATTCAGCAACTTGTTAAATAGTTCTTCAATGGCAAGGAACCATTCTGTGGCATAAACCCAGATGAGGCTGTTGCATATGGTGACACTGTCCAGGCTGGTATACTCTCTGATGATCAAGATACAGGTGACCTTGCTCTGCTTGATGTATGTCCCCTGACATTTGGTATTGAAACTGTGGGAGGTGTCATGACCAAAGTGATACCAAGGAACACTGTGGTACCCACCAAGAGTCTCAGATCTTTTCTACAGCTTCTGATAAGCAACCTACTGTTCCAATCAAGGTCTATGAAGATAAAGGACCCCTGAAAAAAGACAACCACCTTCTGGGTACATTTGATCTCACTGGAATTCCTCCTGTGGGGTCCCCCAGATTGAAGTCACTTTTGAGATACATGTGAATGCCTTTCTTTGGGCGACAGCTGAAGACAAAGGTACAGAGAACAAAAATAAGACTACAATTACCAATGACCAAAATTGCTTGACACTTGAAGAAATTGAAAAGATGGTTAATGATGTTGAGAAGTTTGCTGAGGAAAACAAAAGACTCAAGGAGCATACTGATAGTAGGAATGAGTTGAAAAGCTATGCCTACTCTATAAAGTAACAGATTGGAGATAAAGAAAAGTTGAGAGGCAAACTTTCCTCTGAAGATAAGGAGACCATGGAAAAAGCTGTAGAGGAAAAGACTGAATGGCTGCAAAGCTGCCAAGAAGCTGACATTGAAAACTTCAAAACTGAAAAGAAGGAACTAGAAGAAATTGTTCAGCCAGTTAGCAGCAAATTCTATGGAAGTGTAGGCCCTCCCCCAACTGGTGAAGAGGATACAGCAGAAAGAGATGAGTTGAAGACACTGATCTGCTAGTGCTGTAATATTGTAAATACTGGACTCAGAACTTTCATTAGGAGAAAACTGAGAGAACTTAAGTCGAATGTAATTGGAATCTTCACCACAGATTGGAGTTGAAAATGCTATAGCCCAAGTGGCTCTTTACTGCTTTGCATTAGCAGTTGCTCACATGTTTTGGGGAAGAGAGAGAGGAGGAATTGGCTATCTTAAAAAACCGGATATAAAAATATAGGTCAGAATATGTGTTCACCTCAGAAATGTTCAATTTAATGATTGGGTCATGCACATCTGGTGTAGGAACTTTTTTTCTACCATAAGTAACACCAATAAATGTTTGTTATTTTAAAAAATGTACTAAAAGTCTGGAACTGTCATAAAATAAAAATTTGTACAGATAAAGCTAAGGGATAAAACAGTATCAGAAGCATTAAAACATCTAAAGCCAAATAACAAAACTATATAATTTAAATTATAATATATTTATATATTATATATTATGTATTATATATTATATACAACATATTATAGATTTACATATAACTATATGATATATTATAAGTTGTTTATATATAATTATAATATAATACATGTGTTTTATATATTGTATTAATATAAATTATACTAATATAATAATTGTATTATTATCTTATTAAGTATAAAAATTTTATTATTATATAATTACCTTACAATGATATGTAATATAATGTAAATTAATATAAATATAAATATATTATATGATATATAATAAATATGTTATATATAATAAAATAATACTTATATATTTATTTTATATATATTATTCTATTATATGTGTATATAATATATATGTATTTCATATATTATATTTAATTTATTTTAAGTACGTATATATCAAAAATATTTTTATATGTAATGTATATAATTTATATAATATATATGCTTATATAATTATATATAAATAGATATAATTTGTGTATAAATATACAAATATGTTATGTAAATATATTATATGAATTATATATAATATATGAATATGAATATATAATATGAATATATAATATATTTATATATTAATATACATAAAATTTATATATATATAATTTATATATTTTTATTATATGTATATATGATAAAATAAATATATTATATATAATATAAATTAAAATGTTATATAAATATATTGTTTTTAATTTATATTATATAAGTATTATATAATATGCAATATATTTATGTAATATTATAGTTTAAATTATATAGATAAATTATGTCTTGTTTGACTTTAGATGATTTTAATACATTTGATAGCTTTTAACTCCTTAACTTTATCTTTATAAATTTTTAGTTTTTGTCAATTTTAACCTTTTTTGTATTTTTTATAATGGTCTTAAGAAATGCGTGCTTAAGATATTTTTAATTTCAATGCATTTTCTCTTGACATTATGAGGGTTTGGTTAAAAACATTCCTTTGGATGTAGGCCTGTAATTCCAGTAGCTTGGGAGGCTGAGACAGGTGGATCTCAAGTAGAAAGCCAACCTTAGCAATGGCAAAACTCTTAGCAACCCTGTCTTTAAATGAAATTCACAATAAGACTGGGGATGTGGCTCAATGGTTGAGTGTCCCTTAGTTCAATTTCCATTACCCCCCCAAAAAAAAGTCCTTTTGTTTGAAATGTTTTGACTTATAAATCACTTTACATACTTTTTCTACCTGGACTATCAACCAGTGAAAACATATATGTCATTAGAATGGAACAATAATGTATTTAAGTTCATTTTGAGAGTAAGAAAGGTTGATCTTAACCAGGTGATGGTGAAGTGTACTAAAAATTTATTAGGTCAGGTACTGTTCTAAGCACTTTTCATCTCAACAAACTCAAAGGAACTCCTAGTTGATCTACATAAGAGTTGGCCCTTTCTCATTTTGTGATTGCAAGAAGAGTTCGTGGTGCTACTTGGTCCACAGCCAGTGCAGATGCTATGAACAGTTTGGTCATGTGGGAAAATCCTCAGGGAATTTAAATTAAAGACACAGACACCATTTTACCTTTAAACCGGTTCTGGGATGGCTCCTTGAACCCTCAGCCTCAAGCTCCCCAGGGGGGCAGTGAGGTTTTACTGAAGGGGGGGAGAGAGAGAGAGAGAGAGAGAGAGAGAGAGAGAGAGAGAGAGAGAGAGAGAGAGAGAGAGAGAGAGAGAGAGAGAGAGAGAGAGAACACACTAGGGAGAGGGCTTTTATTGGGAAACAAAAAATTCTGGGGAAAATTTTATTCAATTAAGGTCAAGGGGGGGCAATGTAGCAAGGTCAGGCACAATGATTGCATCTTTGGGTCAGTGGTGAGACACGCCTCCACATGGAAGAGCTCTCAAACCCAAGAAGGGTGGGGAGAGCTCTGCCACATTAAAAGTGTCTGAGCACCTCACACCTAGCCAGGGAGTAAACTCAGTCAGTTCAAGGATGGACTCCCACAGTGCTGCACTTTGAAGGGAAGGGAAACAAATATATATAATGACTCCTCTCTAGGGAGCAGAGTGGCTCAGCAGCTCAGCAGCTTGTGGGTCACCCAGTTCCAGGAATGGGGGGTTGGTCCAGAAAACTCACCCAGTTCCAGAACTGCAGGGTTCTGGGAGATCACTTCATTGTAGGGTCTAGGATTCTTATCCAGTTCCACGACTGCAGAATCTTGGGAGGCCTGCTGCCCCCAGCAGAACAGACAGCCAAACTAAAGGTTGAGTGAATTTCCTAGGACACCAAATAAAACAGCCAGGACAACTCCTCTGCCTCAAGCTCCCCAAATGGGAGAGCAAGGAATGTCAAGAGGGGATGGTGAGAGTGAGCATGTCCAAGAGTGGACTTTTACTGGGAGACACTCAGTCTTTAGAAAATTCCATCCAAAAAAAGATCAAGAGGGGCAGGGTTACAAGGACAGGTAAGGTAATTCGACCTCTGGGGTTATAGGAGGGCATGCCTAAACATGAAGACACATTCTGCTACTTCCAGGATCAGGGCAGCAATGTAGGGCCACTTTGAATGTGGCAAGATCACTGGAAGTGACTGACAGAGCTGCAACAAATCAGGGAAGAAAAATGTTGGTCACTCAGAGCAACAGCCCCCCACAGAGGCCTATCCAGTTCTAGGACTGGAAGGTCTAGGAAGCTCACAGAGTTCCAGCATTGCAGGGTCCTGGCTCTTACCCAGAGTTGTAGGGTTTTCTGACCTGTAGGGTGAAGATGCAGCTTAGCCAATGCTCTGTTTTCTGAACCCATGGCACTACATTCATCTCGGCCCTTGTAAGTCTGGCTGCTCAGCTAGGTCCCAAGAAGTGATGTGAAACTTCAGTCAGATGTGGGTTATGACTGCTGTGGGCACTCAGATGCCTCTTCCAGGAGGCAGCATACAGTCCCAGCTCAGGCTCTGAGGGGAAGGGTGCACCAGAGCCTGGGAGCACTGATGTGTGGCTTCACTGCAGCCTGACCCCATGGGGTAGGCTGTGACAGGGGCTGAGCTCAGGAGTGGCAGGCCACCAAGTTTGGGTGGTTTAGCAGTGGCTAAGTCTCAGGGAAGCTGGGGTGCCATGGCTGTTTGTCACCTAAGCAAGACACAATCCAGCAGTATTCCCAGTCCCCAGGTGCCATGGTCTAATAGTTGTGCTGGCCACAAGAGTCAGGTACACAGTCACCTCCTTTTCTTCTAGGAGCTCAGATATGTGGACTCCAGGCAGTCCCCTCAGGGGAGCTGAGTGGCATGAGAATACAAGAGTCCTAGTAGTGAGTATGGAAGTTGTCTAAGGTTTGGGTGGAAGCTGCTGGGGTCGCCTTGCTTGATTAGTCCACACAGGGAGGAGGCTCCCTTGTTCTGAGCTGCTCCTGGCTGTTGATTGCTGAGAGCCACAGCCGCGTCTGTATGGCCCCTGGCATTTTGCCAACAGTATTGATTGACAGGCAAGGCGTTAATATCCGCCTCTGCAGCTACTTTTGAGTTCTAGCGCTATTTTTGAGTTCTCGTGCTATTTTTAGTTCTCACGGGGATTCCCCGGGAGTTCCCATTGGTTGGCGAAGTGCAGGAGGAGGGATTTCCCGGGGAGATATTTCCGGCTGGGGGTTCCTGCAGGAGCCTCGTGGCTTTTCGGGAGGATTCCCCAGGAGCGTGTGTGAGGTTTTTTCTTGCAATAAAAAAAAAAATAAAGTTTGTTCCTGCTTCAGTGGCTCGTGATTTGTGCCCAGCCAGACTGCGGCATTTGGCGGCCCGCACGGGGAACGTCTGAAGCTTCGGGGTAAGTGAAATTGCTTACCCCTAAGGGAAGGCAAGAGAATGGGTGACCATTTTAAAAAACAATATGTTCTTGCTTTGATTTGTTTTGGTTTTGTTTCAAGCTGCCTATCCCTAGAATTTTCTCAGGCAGACTGGGAAAAATGGTTGGCTCAAGGTTTGAAGTTGTTTGCTCCTGAGGAAGAGATAGAAATAGACCACAAATGCACATGTCCAGAAAATAGGAAAATTGATACAACGATTTTTTGTTCCATTTTTGTTTCATTCTGCTTCGTTTTTTTTTTTTTGTGTGTGTTATCTTTTTGGGTTGCGTTATCTTTGTAACAGATTAGAAATTAGTAAAAAACAAACTGAAAGAGTGTTAAATAAATTGTTAGAGGTTCAAACCATGGAGAAAGACAATTTAGATCAAGCAAAAGAGAAGGTCTCTCAAGCTAGTAAGACAGAGGAAGAAAATTTAAAGGAAGAAAGCTTAGAGGAGAAACAGCTATCAGGGGGGAAGGAACAACAGGAGGCTGCTACTAACACCGATCTATCACCAGAGGGCGTAATTCAGCCAACAGCTCCACCTATGGAGATAGCTGAGTGGCCCTCAACCCCCTCAACCCCCGTAGTTGATAGATGGGATCCTGAGACAGGACCTCAAAGATTAGCATGCCCTGTACTTGAGCAGGCAGGAGGGCAGTGAATTCACAGTGCGTTAGAGTTCAAAACAGTGAAGCAATTAAAGGAGGCTGTAACAACCTATGGTCCTCATGCACCCTTCACTGTAAGCATGGTGAAATCCATTACTAACTTGGACATGACTCCAGCAGATTGGGCTAGCATGTGTAGATCTGTGCTAAATGGAGGACAATATTTGTTATGGAAGGTTGCCAATGAGGAATTTTGCAGGGAGACAGCTAGGCGAAATGCAGCAGCTGGTTACCCTCAAAGAAATCTAGATATGTTGTTAGGAAAAGGAACTTATGAGGGTCAACAGCAACAAATTGAATATGATCCTGGCGTATACGCACAAATTGCTGTAGATGCAGTTAGGGCATGGAAAACTTTACAGGGGCATGGAGATTTACAAGGTCAATTATCTAAGGTAATACAAGGAACTAATGAACCTTATGCTGAATTTGTAGATAGGCTTATTCAAGCAGCTTCCAGAATTTTGGGGGATACAGAACAAACAATGCCATTTATAAAACAACTGGCTTATGACCAAGCAAATCGTTGCTGCAGAGAGGTCATTAGACCATGGAGACATGAAGATTTAAACACATATATTAAATTATGTAGAGACATTAATGAACAAGGACAAGTCTTGGCAGCAGTACAACAGGCTTTAGATGCCAGGCCAAAAACATGCTACAATTGTGAACACACAGGACATTTTAAAAGGAGTTGCACCATAGGAGGAAGGTTTAACAAAGTTAGGTATCAAAGGAATAGAACTCCGGATATTTGCCCACGATGCCGTAGAGGGAGACACTGGGCTAATGAATGCCGTTCTCAAACCACCATAGAGGGTACTCCATTATCAAAAAATGTACAAGGACCAGGTGGTTACCCACGATATCGTGGAGAAAGGCATCAGGCTCCATTGCCAAAAAACGGACAGAGGGGCCCAATTCTCCGGGGCCCACGACCACAAATGTACAGGGCACTGGAGGAACCCAGAAAAACCATGGAGGAACCCAGCAACACCATCAGGGTAGTACCCAGGACACATTATCCATCAGATCTCTCATCAGACAAACCAGAGGGAGCGCAGGGTTGGACATCTGCGCCTCCGCCAGAGCAGTACTAACTCCAGAGATGGGAGTTCAAATCATTCCCACAGGAGTAAAAGGACCTCTTCCCCAAGGAACAGTAGGCTTATTGTTAGGACGCAGTTCTTCTACGCTAAAAGGACTTATGATAAGTCCCGGGGTAATTGATCCTGATTATGAAGGTGAAATAAAAATTATAGCCACTTCTCCAAAGGGTATATCAGTAATTTCACCAGGAGATAGAATAGCACAGTTATTAATAATATCCAGCCTACATGATAAATTTTCCAGTAGTACTATGGAAAGAGGTTCCAGGGGTTTAGGCTCCACAGGTGTAGATTGGGCTATGCTGTCTTTGAATTTAGATTCTCGCCCAAAGCTAAAACTAAATATTCAAGGACATGAATTTAATGGGCTACTGGATACAGGTGCAGACCTTAGCATCATATCTCGTCAAGAATGGCCAAAACATTGGCCATTACAACAAGCCACTCAAACTCTTCGAGGCCTAGGAGTGGCAACTAATCCCCATAGAAGTGCAATGGTCTTAGATTGGAAGGATCCTGAAGGATGTGAAGGAACTATACAGCCATATGTATTGGATCATCTTCCGGTAAATTTATGGGGACGAGATGTCTTAGATCAATTAGGTTTGACATTAACAAATAATATCAATCAAAATGCACCCACTATTATGGCTAGACAAGGTTTTAGGAAAGGAAAAAGATTAGAAAACCAAGAACAAGGTATAGCAGCACCAATACAAATAGATCAAAGAATAAATAGACATGGACTGGGTTTTCAGAAGGGGTCACTGAGGCAATAAAAATCACTTGGAAATCAGATAGACCGATATGGGTTTCTCAGTGGCCCCTGACTAAAAAAAAGATACAAGCAGCCCATGACCTGGTCAAACAACAATTAGCGGAGGGACATATACAACCTTCTGTATCTCCCTATAATACTCCCATTTTTGTCATTAAAAAGAAATCTGGTAAATGGAGATTATTACAAGATTTAAGAGCCATTAATAATGAGATGGTTATTATGGGACCCGCTCAATCAGGGATTCCTCAATTGTCCGCTTTACCAAAAACCTGGTATGTTTTAGCTATAGATATTAAAGATTGTTTCTTTTCAATTCCAATTCATCCTGAGGATAGTCCACATTTTGCATTTACTATCCCTGCACTGAATCATGAAGGTCCTGATCAGAGATATAAATGGAAAGTGCTCCCTCAAGGGATGGCTAACAGCCCAACTATGTGTCAAATTTATGTTAATAAAGCAATCCAGCCACTTAGAAATCAAAATCCTGAACTACAAATATTTCACTATATGGATGATGTATTGTTAGCACACAAAGATAAAAACACATTGTTGGAATGTTATGCCACACTTACAAATTTGTTAAAAAATTATAATCTAGAGATAGCAATAGATAAAGTACAATTAAATTTTCCAATTAATTATTTAGGAGTTCTATTATCCTCAACCATGGTCCGTCCACCAAAAATTCAAATACGAGTAGATCAACTCAGATCACTTAACGACTTTCAAAAGTTATTAGGAGACATAAATTGGATAAGGCCTTATCTAGGCATACCAACAGGAGAGTTGGGACCTTTATTTGATATCCTAAAAGGTCCATCAGATCCAAATTCACCCCGCATATTAACTCCTGAAGCAAGAAAGGCATTAAAAATTATTGAAACATATATGGAAAATATGCATTTGGATAGAATTGATATAAGTTTGCCTTTATTATTTATTGTAATACCAACAAAAAATATTCCTACAGGAGTATTTTGGCAAGATGGTCCGTTATTGTGGATACATTTATCTTATTCTCCTAACACTATTCTTACTAGGTATCCTGAGGCTGTAGGACAATTAATACTCAAAGGAATAAAAGCAGCAAAGGGAGTGTTTGGAATTTCTCCCAATAAAATTATTACTCCATATACTATGGATCAAATTTATGAGTTAGCTAATGAGTTAAATACTTGGGCAATAATCATGTCTAAATCTAATGTTTCATTTGATAATCACTTACCATCTAATCCTTTGTTGTCTTTTTGGTCTAAGCATCCTGTAGTTTTTCCAAAAATGTCAAGAAAAACCCCTATCATGCATGCTCCAAATATATTCACTGATGGGTCAAATAATGGTAAAGCAGCAGTAGTTACCCCTGATCAAACTTTTACATTTTTAGTACCCAAACAATCAGCTCCAAAGGTAGAGCTTAATGCAGTTTTACAAGCTTTTGTGATGTTTAAAGATTCTGTATTTAATTCATTTTCTGATAGTCAGTATATAGTTAATGCTATAATATCCCTTGAAGATGCTGGTAGGATTTCCCCTTCCTCTACTGTTTTCTCTTTGTTTTCCACTATACAAAGTCTAATCTGGGATAGAAAAGATCCATTCTTTATAGGACATATCAGGGCACATACAGGATTGCCTGGAGCCCTTAGTTTGGGCAATGATTTAGCAGATAAAACTACACATGATATACATATTTTTTCTACTGTAGAAGAAGCTACAAATTTTCATAAAAGGTTTCATGTTAATGCTAATACTTTACAAAAGCATTTTAAAATAACTAAGGAACAAGCCAGGCATATAATAAAACAATGACAAAATTGTGTGACCTTTTTACCACAAGTTAATCTTGGAGTCAATCCTAGAGGACTGATACCTAACCATATTTGGCAGATGGATGTCACACACTTGCCAGAATTTGGAAAATTAAAATATTTACATGTTACAGTTGATACTTCTTCTGGATTTTTTATGAGCTCCCTTCATGCCGGAGAAAAAACTAAAGATGTTATAGCTCATTGCTTACAAAATTTTGCCACTGTGGGTGTTCCTAAACAGTTAAAAACTGATAATGGTCCTGGTTACACTTCTAACTCTTTTAAACAATTTTGCTCATCTTTTGGTATTACTCATATAACAGGAATCCCATACAATCCACAGGGACAAGGCATAGTTGAAAGAGCTCATCAAACTATTAAAACGTACTTATTAAAGCAAAAAGAGGGAATTGGAAAGGGGTATATATCCCCCAAATATAAACTTAAAATAACCCTTTTTACTCTAAACTTTCTAAATTTGGATTCATCAGGACTTAGTGCTGCGGAAAGACATATGTATCCGAAAAATGTACATAAGCCTAAGGTACTTTGGAAAGATATTCTAAGAGGACAATGGAAAGGTCCCGACCCATTTATTGTCTGGAGTCGGGGTTCCGTTTGTGTGTTCCCACAGGGAGAACAGCAGCCGATTTGGATTCCAGAGAGGTTAACCAAAACAATTTCTACAGAAAAAGAAGATGATTTGACTGAAATCCATAACAGCTGATATCCAGAGCTCCAGCTTGGCTATTCTTACATCTGCGACAGTGATTAACCACGGTGCCTTTTTTCAATATCTATTTTATTATTGCATTTTTCCCACATCATAAAGTTCTATTTTATTTTTTGAGCTCATACAAACCTAGGTTAATGTTCTTCTGATCAGTTTTGGTTTTTGACTGTGTTTTATTTTTTGACTGTGGAGTTTTTAAACATTGCAATGGAGATTTCACCTAGGTAAAGCTACAAGGCCTTTACTATTGTCTTATATGTTGTATGTTATGTGCGCACACTTCTGTTTTGTGTTGTATGTCTGTATGTGTGTATGTCCATATATCTTATATGAGGAGCACTCATGAATAAATGGATCCGAATTTTTTTTATTCACGTGATTTTAATGGTTTAATTTAGATTGGGTAAACAGCTGTTGAAAATTGTTTTATTATGTGAACAAATAAGGAGGTTAACAGATCTGTTTGTTTGCTTTCACCTTTCCTTCTCATTATATTTAATAATTCTGTTCAGGATAATGTAAATTGTTCAAAAAATTGTTTTCTTAATGCCTGTTGGAATGTTACATAATTTTTTTCCTAGCATCATTACCAGAATTCCTATCTTCATCCCAGTGCCGGTGAAGACAAAGATAAAACCAAACTACAGCTTCTTCAGTAGTTATCGCAACAAACTGTATAAACTGATGCATCAGTGAATAATAACTCAACAAGTAATGCTCAATCAAGGAGTCAATTTACTTTGGGAGGAAATGGACATATTGACAGATTCCTCTACTTTGAACTGCTTGGAGAACTTGCCTGGACTATGTATCACTTGTATGCATTGTGAACTATCTGTTGGTGCAGCGAATTGTGGTAGTGCTGGAGTATTTTTGCTGATGGTGTGACCAGTGGTACAATTTTTCAAAGGAGCCCTCAATTGGCTTGATATCATGGCATTTTTCATCCTCCTCCCTTCTACTAGTGATGGTCTAAAATTTGGGGGCCAACAGAGGTGAGGCAAAGAACCTCACCCCCCCCACTGGCACCAAGGCCAAATTTGGGGGCCAACAGAGGTGAGGCAAAGAACCTCACCCCCCACTGGTGCAAAGGCCTATCCACAAGTATGGCTGTATGCTGGACCGGTAGTCAGTGACGGGTATGATCCGATTGCAGTGGTACCAACCTAAGACAGGAGGCTGACGCCTAGAGGTCAGTTCATCCGATGATGGGTAAGGACCATATGTTGAATTGGACTACCTAACAGGCACAGTCCCTAAGCCACATTACTTCTTGTTTAATTAAACAGAAGGGGGGAGATGCTGAGAGCCACAGCCGCGTCTGTATGGCCCCTGGCATTTTGCCAACAGTATTGATTGACAGGCAAGGCGTTAATATCCGCCTCTGCCGCTACTTTTGAGTTCTAGCGCTATTTTTGAGTTCTTGTGCTATTTTTAGTTCTCGCGGGAATTCCCCGGGAGTTCCCATTGGTTGGCGAAGTGCAGGAGGAGGGATTTCCCGGGGAGATATTTCCGGCTGGGGGTTCCTGCAGGAGCCTCGTGGCTTTTTGGGAGGATTCCCCAGGAGCGTGTGTGAGGTTTTTTCTTGCAGTACAAAAAATAAAGTTTGTTCCTGCTTCAGTGGCTCGTGATTTGTGCCCAGCCAGACTGCGGCAGTTGATGGCGTGTCAGACATTAAGTGTGTCCTATACTCTGTGTGAACATCCCAGGTTCCCATGCTCTATCTGGCTTCTGCTGATCCTTAGATGTGCTCTGAGGCTCTCTTCACTTACCCTCACCAAAATGCATTGCTTATTTTTGGGAGTTGTCTTTGTGGGAGGAAGGATGGTAGGACTTCTAGTCAGACTTCTTGCTAGCATCTCTCCTCCCTAGAAATTTTTACTTTAAAATCAGAATAATCATACCCAGTATCACCATGTTTAATCAAATTTGTATTGGAGACCCTCATGAGTAAAATATAGTGAGAATAAAAGAAAGTAGAAGAATGGAATACGAAAATATAGAAAGCTTAAACTTGCATTATTTTCAGGTGATGACTATTTTTTTAATATTATTTTTTAATTTTTTAAATTTTAGATGGACCCAATATCTTTATTTTTTTAATGTGGTGCTGAGGATCGAACCCAGTGCCTCCCGCATGACAGGCGAGTGCTCTACCACTTGAGCCACATCCCCAACCCAAACTGTTTATATTTTGAAAAAAAAAATGTAATCTCCAGAAAGATTATTGGAAATACCTATAGAAATTGTCAAGGTTCCTGAATAAAAGCTTGAGGTATAAAATTAAAATTAAAGTGTTATATTCCAGTGGCAAATAATTAGAAATTGTGATTGAACAGGATATACTATTTATAATAGTATCAGAGACTGAAATTACCCAAATAATCAAATAATAGACTTAAGACTTATATAGACAAATTATAAAATTTTATTAGGGTACATTCAAAAGAACATAAATATATAAAGGCATATACTACATTTGTCAATATAAGATTTAGTCTAGGTCATTTTTAAAAGAATTTTTAAGGTAGCCAGTTGCGGTGGTGCACACATGTAATGCCTGCAGCTCAGGAGGCAGAGACAGGAGGATCATGAGTTGAATGCTAGCCACTGCAAAAGCAGGCACTAAACAATTCAGTGAGAGCGTATCTCTGAAATAAAATACAAAATAGCCTGGGGATGTGGCTCCATGGTAGAGTGCCCATAAATTCAATCCCCAGTACATCCTTCCCCCTCCCAAGTATTTTGAAGGCTAAAACACCATGAAATCTAAAGAGGAACCTGGAGTGGGTCTGGCCTATCAATTAATTATTAAGCTATTATTATTATAAATTAAGCAAATGCCATTATAAAGTTGTTCTGATTAAAATAGTATAATGCTGGTGCAGACGTAGAAATTACATTAAGTACAAAATTACTTTGATGTAACAGCAACCTCCTATTAATTAGACATTTCATTTTGCATGAAAACACAGAGGCTCACAAAACAACTGGGCATTCTAGAATCAGAGAGTTTTTGAAGAATTTGAAAATTGCCGCAGTCTGGCTGGGCACAAATCACCAAGCAGCCACAACGCACTTGTATCTTCAAACAGAAAACTTTATTGCCCGAATTCCACCAGCACTCCACGCACACTCCCCGGGAACTCTCTCAGCTCTCCACCTGGCTCTGCCCCCACTCTCTCAGAAGGTGAGAACTCCATGGGAACTCCAAAGTACAGGGTGCCCTAGGCAGCAAGAGAAGCCCTATTGCGGGACAGTAAAGGTCTATATACAATTGAATACACAGCTTAACATAACCATCATCATCTCAATGGCTTGCTGGATTCACCTCTCAATGACTGCCTTCTAGCAAAATGCCATGTGTCATCCCGACTTGGTTGTGGCCCTCAACAAAAAATGTTCAGTAAAATACAAGAGGAAATTCATTGCAAAATTACACACTAGGGTAGTGTGCAAGAAGAATGCAGAATGGAAGCAATATACAATCTAAATGTCTGAATGTTCTATTCCTCATGACATACCCACTCCCATGCACACATTAGGCTTTCTCGGTAACAGTGTAATAGGTTAGTTGTGAGGACCAGACTGAAGTAACCAAGGCTTCTCAGCAGAGGGAGTTTTCCGAGAGCCATGCACTCTTGCTCTTTTGGCAGATGCAGGGGCAACGCTATTGGTCAAAGCCACAATTCTCTCGTTTTCTTAATTTTTAATTTGTTTTAATTAGTTATACATGACAGTAGAATGCACCTATATACTTTGATATATCATACGTAGATGGGATATAATTTCTCTTTTTCTGAGTGTACATATTTTAGAATCACATTTGTCATACAGTCACATATATATAAAGTAATAATGTCTGCTTCATTCTACTATCTTTCTTATCCCCATATCCCCTGCCTTCCCCTCCTTTCATTTCCCTCTACCTAAGGTAATGCTATATTTTTAATACACATATATACCACAATTTTTGTATTTCTGTTTGTATATAAAGTATGTTGACACCCAATTCAAGTCTTAATAAATAAAATTTCACCATCCTTGCTAATCCCCTGCCCCCTCCCTTTCTCTCCCACCCCTCTACTCTATTTCTCCCATTCTCTCCCTCCCAACCCCAACAAGAGTCAACTTTCTTATATCAGAAAAAACATTCAGTATTTGTTTTGGGGGGATTGACTAACTTCACTTAGTATTATCTTCTCCAGCGCCATCCATTTACATGCAAATGCCATGGTATTGTTCTTTTTTAATGCTGAGTAAAATTCCTTTGTGTATATATGCCACATTTTTTTTATCCATTAATCCACTGAAGGACATCAGGTTCACTCACTTCTATTTCATTCTTCTATCTTTCCTATCCCCACATCCCTGCCTTCCCCTCCTTTAGCTATTGTGAATTGTGCTGCTATAAACATTGATGTGGCTGTGTCCCTGTAGTATCCTGTTTTTAAGTCCTTTGGATATAGTCTGAGGAGAGGAATAGCTGGGTCAAATGGTGGTTCCATACCTCCATACTGTTTTCTATTTTGGCTGCACCAATTTGCAGTCCCACAAGCAATGTATGAGTGTACCTTTTTCCCACATCCTCACCAACACTTATTGTTGTTTGTCTTCATAATAGCTGCCATTCTGACTGGAGTGAGATGATATCTTAGAGTAGTTTTGATTTGCATTTCTCTGATTGCTAGAGATGATGAGCATTTTTTCTTATATTTATTGATTGATTGTATATCCTCTTCTGAGAAGTGTCTGTTCAGGTCTTTAGCCCATTTGTTGATTGGGTTATTTGATTTTTCTGTGTTTAGCTTTTTGAGTTCTTTATGTACCCAAGAGATTAGAGCACTATCTGATATGTAAGGTGTAAAGATTTGCTCCCAGGATGTAGGCTCTCTGTTCACCTCACAGATTTTTTTTGTTGTTTTTTTTTTTTTTTCTGAAAAGAAACTTTTTAGTTTGATTCCATCCCATTTATTGATTCTTGGTTTTAATTCTTGTACAGTAAGAGTCTTATTAAGGAAGTTGGGGTCTAATCCCACATGGTGAAGATTAAGGCCTATTTTTTCTTCTATTAGACTCAGAGTCTCTCACAACTCTCTTTACAATACTGAGTAAGTGGCAATTATTTTACTTGGGTAGACTTTTCATAGGGTCAGAATAGATGTCATGAAAGAAAGAGAGCTGTCCATCTGTAGGGGACAGGTCTCTGCTTCATGGCTACTTAGTGTTGAGAGGGTTCTATAAGCAGTGTTCTGATACTACCACATTAAAAAAAATTATGTCCAACATATATTTTTCCCAATGAAAGCTCTATCACACAGGTTACTATTATTACCCTTCTATACACCTGGATGTCTTATGATCATATTTTTTATTTTTACTCTGTAGTGGAAAGAAACATTCTCAACTGATGTAGCAAGAATAATTTATCAATAGAATAAAAACACAAGTTTATCAACACATTCTTAAGAATCCCAGAATCAGAACTGT
Source organism: Urocitellus parryii (assembly GCF_045843805.1). NCBI lineage: Eukaryota > Metazoa > Chordata > Mammalia > Rodentia > Sciuridae > Urocitellus > Urocitellus parryii. The sequence continues at coordinate 83,191,181 of NC_135541.1, read as the reverse complement.
CCACATGGATAACTTGGATTCATGATGGAGATGGCATCATAGAGAAGTAGGAAAAGAGATAATTAGTTAACAAATGGGACTGGAGAATTGACATTCCACAAATAAAATACACACTTGCATTCCCACATCATTCCATATGCATTGTCAACTCTAGATGTATTAACCATGTTAATATTTTAAAAGGAAATTTTAAAATAATTAGTGCAAAATATTGTGGATAGCTTTTAAAACTTGATCTTACAAAATATTTCCTAAGAATGCACGCATGAAAACAAATGATCACATGAGAAAAGATTAGTAATTTGAGCACATAAAATTAAAAACATCTGGGGCTGGGGCTGGAGCTCAGTGGTGGAGTGCTTGTCTACCATGTGCAAGGTGCTGGGTTTGATTTTCAGCACCACATAAAAATAAATAAATAAAATAAAAGTATTGTGTCCAACTATAACTAAAAGATATATTTTTTAAAAAATTAAAGACATCTGTATGTCCAAAGATGTCTTAAACAGGAAGACCAGGGTGCTGCTGGGTGAAAAAGGGTGCCCAGCAAAGATGCTGCTGAACTTTGTCGGAAGAGCATAAGGAGCACCTGGCCTTCCTGCCGAAGTGGTGGTGGAGTTTGGGTGGATTGGATGGAGTTCCTGAGGTGAGGGACCATCCCCAAGGTCTACGAGGATGCCACCAGGAAGCTCAACGTGAGCAGCAACATTGTCCAGCATGGTGTGGAAGGGTTGACCTACCTGCTCACCGAGAGCTCCAAGCTCATGGATTACTGAAATGGATTTCCAAGACTCTGTTTTTGTTTTGGGATTCTCTGAAGAACTGAACAAATTATTGCTTAAGCTTTACCTGGACAACAGAAAAGAGTTCAGGACTATTCTGGGTGAATTGGCACCCAGCCTTCCCAGTTACCACAGCCTTGAGTGATGACTAGATGTACAGCTTGCAAGCAGAAGTCTCAGGCAACAGATTCAGCCAGCAGTGACTATAAAACTACACCTAAATCAGAATGGAGAACATAACACCAAAGTTCTGCAGACAGACTCAGCCACCCTCCTTCATTTAGTTCAGCAACTGTAACAATCTTTGGAGGAGATGAAAACAAACCACTGTAGGAGAGTAATTCACAACATCAAGTAGTACCAAGTGTTAAGGTCCTAATACCTTTGACTCATTTGTGAATGGATGACATTCAGGAATTACTTTGCAGAATTAATTTTTATTATTTGGTGTTGATAAATGCATCTAGATTCCATGAAATTCCTTTTCCTATTCCAGGATATTGAGGTCATAATCAGAAGCTAAATTCAAGTTCGTTTTCTGGTGCTAAATGTGGTCAGCTTCTTGACAGATTAAAATGTAATATTTAATATTAAATGTGTAAACAGGATTGAATCAACTAGAATTGATTCTATACTGTTCATATCTACTGAATATATGAGTAATACCCTGTATTGATACACCTTGTGTGCCTAACTAGTATTTTCTTCCTTATTGATCAATTTTGAGAATAAAATTTACAGCTAATTCATTTCCTATTGAGAGTATTTCAAAATAGTACAATATTTCTGACTTTTAAAAGCATCTCATGATGTTACCAGCTACAGAATAATGTAAAGTGAGTATGAGTTTTTTAAATTATATGCCCATATTGTTATAGGAAGTTCATGCATTTTTCTTTGAATGTAAAGATAAGTAGTTTTTACCATATTGCTGAAGTTTGACTTATGGTTCATTGACTTAAGTAGTACTCAATTTTGTGTGATTGTTAATAATATTTTCACAAGCATTAATTTTTTCCATATACCCAAAGCAACTAAGAGACACATTGTCATTTACATTTATAAATAATGCATACAAGAATAATGTAATCAATGCTTGATTATCTGGGGGAAGAAAGATGTCTTAAACTAAAAATGTTTAGAAATTTAAGAATATATTTTCAATATAACTGATAGTTTCAATATAACTAACACACTTGAAAATTAAAAATATGTAAATATAACCTACAAATTGGTAAGAAAATATAATTAATCTAGTTAAAAATGACCAAAATATATGACTGGAAATTTTACAAAGGAATACAAATGACTATCAAACACAGAAAAGGAATGTAACATTATCAATGGCAATAAATACAGACCTCATAATGAAATAGCTTCTGAAAGTTTTATTGCCAACAACTAAGAGATCATGAGAAAGTGCCTGGACACCTTCAAGGAGACTAGACCAAGGACATCTCACATGTGATCGACACTGTGGCAACTGATGCTACTTCTAGGAAGAGAGCTGGGTGTGACCTCTGGACTGACCTCTCATATGCCCTGTGACCAGCAGCCACATTCCCAGAACATATACTACAAAGAGTCCCACACAAAGGAGGCCTGTGCCTAAAGCTCATAGCAATGAGGTTCTGAGCAGCAAAAACCTGAAGACCTCTCAAAAGTGCATAAGCAAGAGAGTGAGCAAGGCAACCAGGTACATCCACAGGCTGGCTCCAGTCAAAACCAGTGAGCACAGTGGGTGAGTTTAAGGACCACCACTCTTTGATGGCTATTTTTTTGTGTCCAGCTGGCAAGGTTATGGTCCCAGGTTGTTTGGTTAAGCATCAGTCTAGATGTGGAAAAATACTTCTTAGCTGTGATTAACATTGACTTTGAGTAACATAGGCTACCCTTTATAGTGTAGGTGGGCCTCATCTAATCAGTTGACAGCCTTAAGAGCAATAACTGAGGTTCCTAAAGCAGAAAGAATTCTTCTCAAGGCTGCAACATAGAAGACTCATCTGAGTTTCCAAGCTGCTAACTTATGGAATTGACTTGAGACTGCAGCATCTACTTTTTCCTAAATTTCCAGCCTGCTGACAAGTGCCATGGATTTCAGATTGTCTGCTCCCATAATATGAAACAACACATAAAAACTAATCTCTCTCCCATTCTCTCTCTCCTTATCTCTTCCCAGACTACACAGAATGCAGATACATTCAACAGAATATTTTTGTTAAATTAAAGGATCACTAAAATATTATACATTTATATGCATTTGTACACACACACAAACACATACACATACACATATAATGTTAGGAATACTAACAGCTGCAATAAAACTTCAAAAAAGCGAGAGAATAAGGACTCCTAAAGGTGGAAAGAGGCAGGGGGAAAGCGTACACTTCCATGAAAGTTGTTACACTTGAATTTTCAAGGTAGGTTTATGAGAAATAACTAAAAACTTAATAAAAGCAGGCCAGTATGGACAATGTAAGTGTGTTATCAATGTGAGTTATGGGCAATTGAATCTTTGGCATCTGTTATCTTTTGAAACATAGGAAAATTAGTAATCAATGTTTCAATGATGTGCATGGATTTCTGGTGGCAGTGGATGGAGGTGGAAGAGGAAAACAAAGGCCACATGCTGAGGAGAGGCACTTTCCCACACCTGTGCTCATTTTTCAGTCATCTGACCAGAGAACAGAACTGTGGAATCTTGGCTGTCCCTGGAGTCACCTGGGAAGTTCTTAGTGCCTGGATCTCACCCCCGACATCCCCATTTATTGGCCTTAGAATGAATTTAGGAAAGGACATATCTGAAGGCTCACCAAGGGGTTCTCGTTGCAGGTCTGGGACTCCCTGCGAGACAGGATGCTCTCAGGCTGCAGGTGTCTGAGCCCTGATTTAAATTTAGTTTCAAGCAAGTGAAGAGCACAACCAGATATGCTTTGTACAAAGAGTACAGGGCAGAGGGTAGAGGACAGATGAGCAAGAGGACAGGCTGGCAGTTGGATGCCCGTCTTGGTGGCTTTGGAGAAAGGTGAGGCCTTTGGGAGCAAATGTGCTGACTGTGGGGTGTGGAGGCCAAGAGGGAAAGATGCTCAGGGGTGTCTGGTGGGACTCAGGATTTCAAGCTGGTGATTAGGTAGTTTGTGATAAGTAGTGATGGTGAGCAGATTGGAACCCCTGGCCCTTTGATGTGCCAGCTCTGCAGCACCTGGGAACTCATTGCTGCAGAAAAATATTTGTTAATCATTGGATGGCTTGAGAGAAAGTTAAAAGCAATGAGTGATTATGGGCATGGTGACATATTCCTGTAATCCCATCAGATCAGGAGGTTGAGGCAGAAGGATCCTGAGTTCAAAGCCAGCCTCAGCAAAAGTGAGATGCTAAGCAACTGAGTGAGACCCTGTCTCTAAATAAAATACAAAAAAGGGCTGGGATGTGGCTTAGTAGTTGACTGACCCTGAGATCAATCCCTGGTATACTTACTCCAAAAAAATTTTTTTTTAAATAAATGCAATGTGTGATCTGTGCATTTTCTCCCAGAGGGCTGTTCAGGAAACTTTGCTTCTCATTATTTGGTTCCTTGTGCCATGTCTGTTGGTGGCACAGCTGTTCTAGAGAGCAGGATTGATGGTTACTATTAAACCCAAAGACTTCTCATGAGTTGTTCCACGGGGCCAGTTGCACTCACCTCTGTCTTCAGGTTTCCACAATGCTGGTGTAGTCCCATGAACATCTTCTTGGTTTTATTTTATCTGTTTTTAAATAAAAAGTGAGGATCTATTGAATTTTCACCTAAAGTCATTAGCAAATAACATTTTTCCCCTTAGTTCACAGTGTCACAGCAAACCATCTAAATGGTATTCATGGGCAGAGTAATTTTAATATTAATAAACTTAATGATGATTTAAAAGCAAATTAAAAATTTAATCTTTCATTAATTCATGACATAGTTATAGAAAGCCTAGTTATTATGACTTTAATAAAAGGTCTTTTGGAGATTATCACATTTTATTTGAAAAGAAACTGAAGGGCAAAATTTCTAAATCTAACTTGCAGTTCAAATCTTCCAATTTCTCCTCCTTTTCTGGAGGCAGGATGAAGCTTAAAGACTTCCTTTCACTCTTTTCTGCTTTCTTAGTATGGACTTCCCATCTCCTCCTGGCTGATGATTTATTTGAGTTTCTTAGGATGGAGGAGGAATAATCCAGGGGATGGGAAACCAAGAGCTGCAGCTTGACTAGACAGCGCATGGACAGGTACCCGGTTGAAGGGCTGCAAGTGCTGGGTCCAGGCTGCCCGCAGCCCCCAGGCACAAATGTTTGCCAAATTAAGCTCAGAAATACATCAGGATTTTTTAAGGGAGTTGGGAGTAGAGGAAAAGCATCTCTGGTTTGTGAGATCACATGAGGAGAAGATGGTTGCCTGGGCCGCTGCTCTGTCAGGTCACTGGCTCTGGAATAGAGCTCAGAACAGAAAAGGTCAGAGCCCAGTCAGAGGTTGCCTGCCTCTCGCCTCCCTGTAACTGTGCTTTGGCAGCCTGCACCTTCTGATGGACTCAGCACCAGTATCTGCAGCTGCTCAGTCTGCGAGAAGAGCTGTGTGAAGACAGGCATGTCAGGAGGTGTCAGGAGTAGTAGGGATGAGAGCCTGGGCCTGGCTCCAGCACAGTAGCGAGTCTGAGTCGCACCAGGTTGTAGTGACGGCTGCATGGCAGCCTGGCAAAATTCAACTGTCCTGACCTCTGAAGGTAAGGATGAGCTCACATTGTTTTGGGGACCACGCTGCATACCACTTTTAAATATGTTTATAAGGAACTGGCTTCAGAGATATCACCAGGCACTGCTCACGGAGTTCAATGGGAGGCCAGAAGGTAAGACAGGTTTCCAGAAGGTAAGACAGAAATATCCAATAAGATCCGACCCCTCACACAGTATCCTCCTCACCCTCTCTCCTGTACAATAAAAGGTCTGAAGGTCGTTACACCTCTCAGCACTGGGCTGGGGACACAGGGGTGACTCTGTACCCTGCTTCAATTCTGGCTGATGGCATTACTATAACAGTGCATGTCTGAAATGTTAGAGGGGCATTTATGATCATTAGAAATAATCAAGTCCACACCAAGGAAAAAAGTCTAAGAGAATATTCAATACTTTATAGCTAAATGACTTTGGGACCTTAAGATACAATATCCACGTGGTTCTTAAAGGACTCATAAATACTCAATTTAAAGGGGAATTATTAACATGGAGGTTTATGATCAGAGCATTGAAATTACATTGATCATGTCTACTCTGGCTCTAAAAATAAAAAATGGAATAATAATCCAGCTATCTAAGCGAGAAGGCTGCAAGCCATATCTTGCATGGTAAAGCAACATCTGAGATTGTCACAGATCAGGGACCCTGCTCCAGGAGACCTTCCTGGAAATGCCCCCAAGGACTCTCAATGGACCCAGCTTCTAGCCCCAACTCAGCCTGTCAGGGGGGAGTGTGCGCATCATTTGCTGTTAGATTTTGTTTCTTTGAGGCAGAGAGGACACATATCAGAGTGAGAGAGGTTGATGGAGGCAGCTTCTCAGGAAGAGATCTGCCCATGATCTGGAATGGGACCTTCCAAAGTTCTGGTTGTCCTGGGACAGGCATGGAGAATGCAAAACAAGAGATGATCTGAGGGTCTTTGGTGAGGGTTTACAGGATAGAGGGGTGGACCATGATGAGAAATGGAGAAGTAGAGTGCCCAGGCCTCTCCTTAGATACCTGCAGCTCCTGAGAGTGTCGAGGAATAACAAGCCGATTCAGACACCTCCTAGAATGGAAATGACAGAAAAACTCACAATTCCTGTCCTACCTACCCTAGGATCTGTTGGAAAAATACAGTAAGATCATCCTAGAAATAGATGAATTCTAGATAGGGCAGAGGGGTGGGGGGGAAAGGGAAGGGGCAAGGGTTAGCAAGGATGGTGGAATGTGATGGACATCATTATCCAAAGTACATGTATGAAGACATGAATTGGTGTCAACATGCTTTATATACAAACAGAGATATGAAAAATTATGCTGTATACATATAATAAGAATTGTAATGCATTCTGCTGTCATTTATTTTTTAAAAAGTCAATAAAAATAAATTTTAAAAAATGAGAAGCTAAAAAAAAGAGATTAATAATAATAAAATAAAATAAAATAATTATAATAATTTCTCTGAAAAAACAAGATCATCCTGGAGACTAAAAATTGCAGTCCAAATGCAAGCTCCACAAAACACACATGAACATTGATTAATTATTTCCTGAATGGACAAAGCCAACAAATGGGCGGTGGTGCAGAGGAGAGAAAAATCACTTCTCAGCAACTAAAAAGAATTAATCACTGCCTCTCCTAAGACATTCACTGGCCATATTGGGTGGATTGGTACATTAGTTAAGAATACAGACCTGGGGCTCTCACTTGACTTCACACTCAGCTTTCTTACTCTCTGTACCTCAGTTTCCTCATCTACAAAATAAGACAATTGTGATATTTCCTATTGAATATTTTCTGTCATGATCAGAGGATGTAAAATACTTCATAAAAGAAAGACTGAGAGGAAAAACAGGGCTAGAAAAAGAATCTGGGCGTGGAGTTATTGTTTTAGACTTTGCATGTGAGGTCAGGAGACTGAACAATGCCTCAGGGAAAGATCTACACAGGGAGCTCAAGAATTGAGCCCCAAGGCAAACTGACTTAGGAGGTTAGGAAAACAGCAAAGAAGTTGCCTTTTACCTAAGATTGCACAGCCATTTGGGTTGGAAAGAAGCAGGACAAGAGTGTCATTCTGAGCTCTTGAATGAGCTAAGAGATCTTAAAACTGCTAATGTTATGCCAGATTCATGGGACCCCAGTTGATCTCCAGGCACCAAATCCAATGAAATCACACAAGAGTCTTTATTGCAAGCTCAAGCCTGGACTCACAACCATTCCCAATGCAGGAGTGAGTCCCGGTCCTTTGTTCAGTGAGATTTTATAAGTTTTGGGGGGATACTGTATGCATCACAACATCACACAGCAAATCATTTCATACCACGGGAAAGTCAAACAACAACTCTCAACATTGATTATTGTTAGACCACGACGCAAGAAAAGACCACTGACTCCAATTAAAATCAAATTAAAGCAAGCTTATTATTTCGACCGGCCAGGCTTCCTTGCCCCTCAAAATCGTGGGAGCCAAGGACAGCCCCGAGGCTTCTTTGTGGCCCAGTTTTATAGCCCAAAAAGTTACACAAAGGCGGGGTTACAGATAACAACATTCTGAAGAGCATAACACAAGTTTACATTTTTGCTGGCCCCAGCATCAGAATTTATGGAGATCTTAGAGACTCAGAGAGGGTTGTTATCTGGCCAGGGAGGGCCAGAATTTATGAGGCGTCACTAAGGTTTAGGAAAGGGTTGTTATATGGTCAGGGAAAACCGGACCTGGGTGAGTTCAGGGCACGGGCAGGCATTCCAATCAGCTTTACAACATCAACTAATGGCCAGGCCATACAGACATCCTGATATTTTTACAGAAAACAGAAATGAATCCTTCATAACTTGTGACAAGATGGCTTCTAATCTAATGAGATAACTAGGCTAGGTATATCATTAGCACATTCAATGGCGGGAACAAGTTGGTAGGGGTGATTGGTTAATACAAAAGGGGGATTTGTTTGAACTGATTGGTTTAGGCCATGAGGGGGTATATGTGCTATACTACATGGTTTCCCAACATGTTATCAACCACCATAAACTACTTGGGTATCATCTGGCATTCCAGGTATTTTCCCTGTTTCATGCTGATTGAAGGTTGTTAGGGGGGTTGCTATGGGTCCTCACCTAGCCTAACTGAGTCAGGAACACCTGGTGGCACAGACCTCTCCTGTTATTTACAGACAAACAACTCAGCAGGGTGGGTATGTGCTTAGGAGTGTTCTGTGGGTTTTTCCAAAGACAAGGGTCACGCCCTCTTCCTTAGGACAGGCCTTGAAGTAGAAGCTGCTGTTATTTATTTATTTTTAAAAATGGAGTTACATTAGTTTCTCACTAAGAGGGGTCTGGGGCTTGACCCCTCCTTTGTGGTCTTAACACTATCCAATAAATGCCATTCATGGGTTCGATCACATGAGGCCAAGAATTTCCAATGGATTTCACAGCAATGTGGAGGTCATCATTGACTTCAGAGTGCACTTTGAAAGGGAGGTGTGTTAAGAGGTTAACAGGAAAGTTGTGGAAGTTAAATTGAACAGTTTATTTGAACAAATAATATTCCTGAATATTTCTGAAGCAGGCAGTTCTCAGAACCAGGAGAAGGCTGGAGAGCTCTGCTCTGTAGATGGTGGGCATTTCCAGATCAAGCTGGGAAGTTGAGTACATTCAGGGCTCCCATGTTGAGAGCCAGGAGTTTGCCTTGCCTGGTCATGCATGGTCTGGTGCTAGGCAGCTTGTGATTGGCTGAAGCTCAGCTATGTGTGATTGGCTGAGACTTGGCTGCTTCCTTATACTACTGAGTTTAGTTTCCAGTTTGTTTTTGAACTACATTGGGTGGCTATTTGTTATACAGGAATTCAAAGCATGACCACAGTCTCTGATCAGGACTCCTATTCATTTAACATGACAGATGGGGGCAACAGCTTCACTGAGGAGCATTCCAGATAGAGCTCAGAGAGACAGTCTACAGGTAGAAGAAGAGATTTGGGGAACTGAGCCACTGAGTATGGTTGGAGATGGGTGGGAGACGTAAGGGGGGAGCTGAGCCACCAGAGGAAGAGCAGCAGATCCCCATGAGTCTGAGGTCCTGGCAGCTTTGAATCCACAGTGTGAGCTTGTTTTGGTCCTCGTTTCCATATCTGAGGCTGTGTAAGCAGGTCTCCTTCTTGCTTTGACACTGACATCCTTCAGACAAATTTCTAGAGGCAAAAATACAAATCGACATGAGAAAAGAACCACATACACTTGGGAGTGAGCCCAGGGCTTCTCGAAGTAAGAAATGTGAAAAGACCTGAAAGAACCTGAATCTTGCAGAACTAAACAAACAAGTCTAGTGCTGCCTGAAAGCTTCTGGGGTGACCTTCAATGTGCCTTGTGACCACTCTGGCTTCATGTTCATGTGGTCTATATACATCAAAATTAGTGGCTTGTTTCTGTCCTTTGATAGAAAGGATTTTCTATCAAAGGACTTTTAAGATTTTCACTGAATGTTCACTGTGCACAAAGAACTTTATAGTCAAGAAGATGTTGAATGGCCTAACTGTGTAAATCTCACAATACCTCAGGTACACAACAGATTTTTATATGCATCACTTTATTTACTATCAAAGAAACCCTAAGAAATAGGTCTTATCTTCCCCTTTTTTTATAAAAAGAAATCAGAAACCCAGTCCAGACAATGTACTTCACAAGTGGCCACGTCAGCAATGGCTCCCAGGCTACCTTACCCCAGACCCAGGGCTATTCCCAAATACAAGTCAGTCATCCCTTAGCAGTAGGGCATGTTCTGAGAGATGTGCTGAAAGGTGATTTTATTGTTACGTGAACATAAGAAACTGTGCTTACCCAAAATAAGGTATTTGCAACATCAGTAGGAAATATGATTTTGAGATTATTGTCATACACAAAGTCCATCAGATGTGGCACATGATCATTCAGCAGAAGTGGCACCCCTTTGTGATCACCACATTGCACCCCAAAGGCAAGGCCTGAACAGTGTTAGCACACAGGAGGAGGGAATCAAGGAGTCACCTTGGAGCTCTGTCCAGGATATTCTCTGAATCCCATACCTGTGTTCTCTTCTCCTCTCACACAAGGCTTTCATCACTACAGGGATGGTTTCTGATGCCCCCAGAAGCCTTTACAATGCCCACCTGGAGCTAATTAAGGTGTGGTTCAATCATACTGACATTTCTGTGCTTCTCTTTTCTCACCTGAAAAATTAGAGGGTTGAGCTTCATCAAAGTTGTTCTTGAACCTTTGAGGCCAGAATCACTTCTTTGAGGGTTTGTGGCTCTGCTCCACGTAACTGGATAGCTGAAATTTGGATTGTTGTATAAATAAGACATTACCTTGTTTCCTTGTAATGAATGTGTTTATAACTATCCCTTCTACTAGGATGTAGAAAAACATTTCATCTTACAAGCACCACTCAACGGACTTTGCCTTTACTTGGACATTTTGGCTCTGATCTGTCATTGTGGGAAGAGAAGAGATGCAGTCTTTTCAGGGCAGAAATCACTTTAGTTCTCTAACTCTGCCATCTCCATGTTTTCTCAGTTAATAAATTACATCTCATGTTTATTTTTTGAATATTCTTTTTTCAGTATATAAAAAAGAATGAATTAAAATAAGAATGAATTAAATTTGCAATTACCAAGGAATAAAGGAGTTCCTGTTTAAAAAAAAAAATGATGTTAGCCGGGCTCAGTGGTACATGCCTGTAATCCCAGCAGCTCAGGAGGCTGAGCCAGGAGGATCAGGAGTTCAAAGCCAGCCTCAGCAAAAGTGAGGCGCTAAGCAACTCAGTGAGATTCTGTCTCTAAATAAAATACAAAATAAGGCTGGGTCTGTGGCTCAGTAGTGGAGTGCCCCTGAGTTCAAACCTTGGTACCCCAAAACATAGGTTTTTATCTATTGAGGAAATATACCTATTTTTCATATAAATGAATTCAAGTAAATATGCTTTACACCAGTCAAGTCATCTTCAAAGTAAAAAAAAAAAAAAAAAGAAAAAAGGAAAGCTTTCTTTACCTGAGCAGTCTATTACCATGATATTTCCATGTACTTTAATCATAATTCTTTAAAAATATTGGGGAAATAACTGGAAAATCTAAACCATAAATTAATCACTAAACTTTTCTCTTTTTGAAGGCTTGCAAATAGAATTTACATATCACTTTCTGAGTAAAAACTCAGGTGCATATGATTAAAAAATACAACCTTTGACAGTGTAAAATATCACTTTTCATAGAGAAATTACAAGACAGTGTCTGATCTCTGTATTTTGAAAGAAAAAAAAAACATTTCTTTTCTATTATTCAATTTGAAGCAAAAATTCCAAAATTGTTTTATGAAAAAACTTTCTTTCAACCCAGGGCTGTACTTCTGAGAGTTACACTTCATGGTCTTTTCCATTCACATCTGACTGAAAGCAGAATGGCTGCACCATTTTAAATACATACAAAGATATAATGAAGTTAGGCAGAGGAGCATGACATTGCTTCTCTTATTTATTTATTTATTTATTTATTTATTTATTTATACTTATTGACCTTTTTTGATTTATTTGTATGTGGTGCTGAGACTCAAATTCAGTACCTCACACATGCCAGACAAGTGCAATACCACTGAGCCACAGCCATAGCCCCTGCTTTTCTTCTTTTGACATATTTCTTTCTGGGTCCTCTGAACTTGTAATTTCTGTTTAAAAATGTCCCATTAATTCCTATTAGGGAGTTACTAGTAAGGAAAATTGCATGTTAGCTTCTATCAATCTGTATCAATAAGTGTTAACCATTCTCAGTTAAAAGCCCTCCTTTTAGCCCTACTTATGTGAAAACATCATGCACCTCAGCAAACCATTCAGGAAATTAATGCACTTCAGCCTACACAAGCACTTGTTGATGCATATTAGCATTATAGATTTTAATTAGAAATAATGTCAGTCTTTTCTTGCCTGCATTGTAGTGCATGGGCTGCCATCTGCTTACAATAATGAATCTGACACTCCATGTAAATTGATTTGCTACCTCTCTTGGCAGCATAATGGCTTGAATATTGATCCTAATCACAGAGCAGTTGCAGGTATTTCATTGAATACCAACAGGACAGATTGGGCGCTGTGGCTTCTGAAACATAGTTGGAATGACAGTAGAAACAAAGGTGCATTTTTCTGTCTCCCCCACCCCTGCACCACCAGGTTCAACTTTCGCCCTCTCAGAGTGGCTGTGGGTTTCATTATTTCTCAATATTTCAGTACAACTAGAAACACAGTCAACCAATTTAGTGAGCAACAAGACTCAAGCGTAGAACACCTAAGCTATCCCTACCTGGCTCTCTCTGAGAGATGTCACTCCAGTGACCAGAAGGGCTCTGTGTACCAGCCAAACCCTTGATATCACTGCCCAATATGGTAGCCACCACACATGTTGCCAGTTATATTTAAAGTAATTAAAAGTAAGTGAACTAAGAAACAAACTCCTCAGGTCACAAACAGATATATGTTCAGTTTTCTGCACATTCAAAAGATGAAACAATCCCACATTTTCAGTGATGGATGAATGGATAAACAAAATGTGCTGTGTATACACAGTGGAATATTATTTGGACTTAATTAACTCTAGTACATTTTGCAAATTAGATGAACCTTGAGTACAGTACACTAAGTAAAATAATGTAGTCACAAAGAAAAATATTACGTGATTCTCCTTATATGAGGTTCTCAGAATCATTGTTTAGTCCAAACAAAGTTTTACATTTACAAGATGAGAAATTCTGGGGCTGGGGTTGTAGCTCAGTGGTAGAGTGCTAGCCTAGCACATTCAAGGTGCTGGGTTTGATCCTCAGCACCACATAAAATTGATAAACATAATAAATGTATTGTATCCAACAACAACTAAACACACACACACACACACACACACACACACACACATATATATATATATATATATATATATATATATATATATTTAAGATGGAAATTTCTGGCAATTGATGTTGGTTATGGAGGCACAACAATGTCAATGTGTTTAATGTCACAGATTTAAAAGTGCTTACATAGCAAATGCCCCCAATGCTCCGGAAAAACTGCCGACCAACACATGCAGCATTCTCCCAGACCCCAACAGGAAGTCCCTCCTCTGGAATTCCCTCCTACCGCACTTTCCCAACAAATGAGGACTCTCCAGGTATCCCTTAGCAGGCCAAGGTGGACAGCAGGTATCTAATATCCATAAGAATGCAGATCTTAACATAATCATATCATCACAATGGCTTGCTGGCTTCACCTATCAACCAAAAATGCCATGCATCATACTACTTGGCTATGGCTCTTAGCAATTAGACTTCAGGTTTAACCACTTTTGTTTTACTTTTGTTATAATTTTAAAAAGACAAATTACTGTAAATGTTAAACCTGTAGTGTGGTTTGATTCTAGAAACAAAATCTTTCTATTGTTTTATAATAATTTGAAGCTGAGAATATTTTTTAAAATTTATGTTCATCAGTATAGAAAAATAATTTTTGGAATATTTTTCCACCTAGTTTCTTGAATTTTAAATGTCTGCATCATATAAACACACACACACACACACACACACACACACACATATATATATTAGATACATAAAATTATATCGATATATAGATACTATATCTATATATCTATGATATAGACATTGATATATACACATAGACAATTTTCTAATTACCACCTCATAATCACTTTTGTGCATTTATCTTTACTAATCAGAAGACTGAAAGAAAATCTTTTTAAGTGCATTTGCATTTACTTCATTTGCTACTGCATTTATTTCAATTAATAAAAGTAGTGCAACCAGCTTTTATTGATCATCCTTTTGATTCCAGGCTGCTGAGTACTCAGGAAACCAGAATTCTTAGACATACAAGACAACACTCCTTTCAAGCTCATGTTCCAGTGTTGGAGACAAACATGTCAACTGTGACTCAGTGAGCAGCAGTGCTTCTAATGAGGAGAATAAGCCAGGAGAGTGGAGGCTTCCTGAGGGCAGGCAGTGCCCTTCCAGCTTAGCAAGATCTGGGGGGCCCAGGGGGCCAGCACTGAAGCCACCAAGCATTCTATGCACAGGGGCTCGTACAGACAGACTACTGAAGCAGTCGTTATAAATGCACTCAGGTTAGAAGTTCTGCTGACAGGTGTATGCTGGGACAGGTGGGTGTGGTTGTGTTCATCTGTATTCTGAGTACAGGAGGCAGAGCGTTCCAGGTGGGCAGGCTATCTGGCATTTCTGTAGTTGTGCCAGGACATCCTTGTGACTTGAGTCTGGCCCTTGCAGAAGCAGCATGAGCAGACATAGTGACTTGCCATCACCAGAATGCTAAGAGGCTTAGGAGATGAGGCCATGGCTAATAGGGAGGACAAAGAGGACATGGGGACCACGGCTCAGAAGGAATCAGCAGGAGGCAGATGGAAGGCAGGTGGAGAGCACAGAGAAGGTGGGGAGAGGTTTCAGCTCCTACACAGACCAGTCTGAGAAGGTGGGAAGTCATCAGGAGGTGGGTTAAAATGCAATGGCTGACCCTGAACAAGGACACCTGGGGCCCAGGGCAGTGGGAGTGGCTGGGAGAACTGAAGCAGCAGGCACCATCTCTCTTCTCCACGTGGCAGCTGCATATCAGACCTGGTCCATCTGTGACTTCCAGGTCTACTTAGTCCTCCTTCCATGTAAATGCCTTCTTTCACTCTCAAACAAACAGATTAAATTTGCCACGAGAAAAGTTCCTCATCTAGAACCAAACCCTCTGCCTTTCAGGCCATGAGGCCATCACTATGTCCCCGCATGTGAGGCCCTAAAGCAAGCATCCATGCTCTGCACCCACTGAATGGAAGCCCCACCTGGGAGGAACCTGGAGGAGGCAGAGCTGGGCTGATGCAGGGCTCCCAGCAGTCCCACCTCCCTGGGACCTGAGGCAAGTGGATCTGCATCCAAGTGGCAGCAATGGAGGCTCAGTGGCAAAGTGGCTCTCTGGGTTTGGATGCTAGATGGAGCAACATGATTTCAATTTACTTGGAAATAAACAATCATCCAACCTTGATTCTAGATATGACATAGTCATATTTGTGTTTTAAGAAACTGGAGAAAATGAAGTTCCCAGATGTTAATGAGGCAGAATCCATTGGGAGAGGCTTGAGGCAGGGGATTATTAGAAGCGAATTTCTTTATGGGGTCCCCAGGGCTGTGACAGGAAGGGGCAGAAGTGGTACAGCAGCAGAGTAGTGTGGGGGACTATGGAAGAGAAAAACAAATGTCATGGGTGCCTACTGTTCCTAGCATTCGTAGCCAGAAGCATGTCTCATATTTGAAATAGGGAACCCAGAAAAGAAGATGTGGAGGAAAGGAAACTGGAATTAGGTGAAGCTTTAAAGGACCAGCAGCTCAAAGAGGCCTGGCAGGCACAGGGAAGAGAAAGTCTCCAGACTCAGATAAACCCAGGTTTGGGGAGATGTGTGCAGGGGACCTCTGTGTGATCCAACTGGCGGAGGAAAGCAATTGAGAGAACTAAAAAAAGAAAAGTCCCAACAAATGCAGGCATCCAAGGCAAGCATGAAAGGAACATTTAGAAAACAAGCTGCCTGTGAGCATGGAGGCCCATTGAGAGGATGACTTCCAACCCAGAGAAGCAACTCTGCCTGGGAGAGGCCCTGGCTTGGAATAGACCCTCCCAAGACAAAGACCCAGCACCTGCAGGACTGAGGACAGACAACAAGTGAAGCCAGAGGTGAATGCTGCTGGGTCATGTGATCAGACAGCTTCCTGCCAATCAAGATGGGGCTAAAGCAAAGGCCTCCATGTGGCAGGACACAAATAACTCAGGTACCAGGACCTGGGACTGCGAGGGAGCGAGAAGGGCATTGTAGGTGCTAAGAGAGGCACCTGGGTAAGAAGACAGAAGGTAGATTTGTGTTGCACTAAAAAGGTGAAAGAAAACCACAGGGGCTTGCAAGCAAGTTCTGAGGTGCACAACTTGGTTTTCTACGTAGATGTCCCTCCCTGTACTCTGGGGTCACTCCTGATGCCACACCTGGGGGTGTGGGCACTTCTTACTGAGCTGGGACCAACCACAGAAGCCAGGAAGGGGGAAGACTCTTGTCAGAACACTGCATGGGCCCTGCAAGGGTGACTGGAGAGACCTTCCAGCTGTCCTGACCCGGGCCTGGGGAAGCCATTCATCAGTCAGGGAAGACTTATAAAGGGGAGACTCAAGCACGCTCACATAGCTCTACCCCCCAGGCTTGGAGCTTTGCTGGGAGATAATTTGTTTTATATATTTTACAGATGTATTTGGTAACATAAGAAGTTCCCAATGTTTATTGGGAATATAATCATATGTCCAAGTTTGGTCAGACTTTAATGACTTCTCTCTCCAAGTTCAATGTTGACTGGGCTTTGAAAATCAGTGAAATTTTTATGTTAATTGTGCTGCCCTCTAAACTGGAAGGGAGTTGCTCTTCCCTGAGTCACTCCAACATGTGTCTGTGTTAGCTCCTGCCCAGGCTCTTCTGAATGACAGTTGCCGCACATGACCCCATCTGCAGGTGTTTCCAGGAAAAAGCATCCCAGCCTCTATGTTAAAAAGGGTTTCTTTGCTGTTGAATTTAACATCAGACCAAAGATAGTCTTTTAACACTCAAAGAGAGCAGGGGAAAATCCAATCTCCTTCTAAATGTAGTCAAAGCCAGTGCAGCATTTTTCAGGGGGAAGAAGAACGAAGGGAGGCCCAGCATGTTGGGCTGTCAGACACAGGAGCTCATGTGCTCAGTGCAGGTGGGAAGCAACATTGGTCATCAGGCATCCCCAAAAAGGATAAGAGAAAGGAGAGCCACAGGAGGTCTTTCCTGGCAAATATTAAGCTTCTTCCATCTCATTCTAAATACAGAGCTCAAAATAAACCTAGTATTTTGAGGGGTGGAAAGACCATCTTGCCATGATCATGTAAAAGAAATGTAGTTATGCAATAAAGTTGAGCCAATTGTTTGCCTTTTCAAGAAAAAGGAATGACTGGCCTTGGTGGCATTTGGTGTCCACTGCTGTACCAATTTAGGGATGAAAAGTTCTGGAGAGATGAGGAGAACTGGCCCTTCTTAGTTTCTTTTGCAGTCCCAATGTCTAACTCTGCAGAGGTTGAATGTACTCCTGGTTGTGTAGATAATCATATTGCTCATAACTCAACTCTTCACACCTTAAATTGAGCCATGATTGACTTTGGAGAAAATGTCCTCTCATATTAAATAGCCTTTTGTCTTGGCATCTAGGAACCAGAACTATACACTGGGCACTGTAAGTAGGGGCCAGGAGCAAGCAGTCAAGGCCCTGTGCTCCCTGAGGCTGGCTGGGGTGGACAGCAGTGGTCAGAGAAGATCCAAAAGTACAGCCAGTGAGCTGGATGCTCTCAGACAGCAGAATGTGCTGCCACCATAGGGCAGGATGACACTCAAGGGTGATGAGACACAGTGGCCCTTAGGGATCCCTGGTGACCAGAGAGGCCCAGGCTGTGTTCTGTGCAGAAGACCCTGCATCAGGCTGCAGATAATGCTTTCCTCTCTGATGTGAAGTGTCCGCCTGATAGCAGGGTACATATCCATGAGATACCATGGACACTCAGGAGGCATAAGCGAAACTGTGAACCCGTTGCTGGGGACCATCCTCTCTGTGCTCTGCCTAATTGCTGGAAAACTGAGGTTCAGTGGCTCCCCTTTCTGGGGCTCCATTTCTCCAAGAAGAAAATGAGTGACTGCATCTGCTGATGGTTGAGCATTCCTCAGACACCACTCTGTACTTTCTGAATGACATGTCACTATAGCATCAGGCAACACAGTGCAGTGGTGAGTCTCACACATGCTTCTTAAAGGGAAAATTTGTTTCTTAATTGTTTGCCTAAAGAGACTGTTGTACTTCCAAAAAATAAAAACACATAAAAACTCAATAAATGTTAAAGCAAAATACCTTTCATTTATATAGTGATTCTGAAAATATTTCACTGTGCAATAGTCCCAGCTGGTCGTTTTTTACAAAAGCATTCTCATTACCTCAATTTTATTGCCAAGAAATGAAAAAAGGAGGAAATTGTAGATGCCTAAGAAAAATCCACTTTTAATAATGCTGAGTCGTGTTCCTATATGAAACATAAGAATTTTTAATCAGATTGTACAATCAGAGGGCCAGATATAATTTCTATAGGCACAATTATTGCTAATTCTTATTTCAAACACTATGAATATTCTTAGGAATTATTTCCACCCCCTTGAAGGACTTTTAAGCCATTAGCTCATGTAGCATTCAACTACCTGCCAAGCATTTTATTAGTCTCTCCAAGCACACAAAGTAAACCTCAAGGTTCCTGTTGAAAAAATTGCAGGTTCTGAATGATAGAAAATAGTCTTAAGTTGCTTTAAGAGAACGTTCAAGGTAAAGCTGTAGAAAGACTGAGCAAGCCTTGGAGAAAACAAGAAAAAAGGAAGAAACTAACTGTCCCCAAGATTCCAGGGGAAGGGGATTTTTAAAGTAAGTGAATACTCAGTGCATCCTGGAGCTAGGTAGTGACCAGTGTCCATTTGTCCTATAAGACCACAAAGGCTGGAGGGAATAAGTGAGCTGGGCAGAGCCACCAAACTGGTGAGTAAAGAAACTGGCTTCAGCCTTCCAGGTCTTGTTCCAATGCCTCCACCCACATTCTGTTTGAGTCCTGACCTGTCTTCCCTGGGACCATGCCTATAAAGGCTGCTGCAGCAAAGGCCTCAGCATTTGTAGAGTTCACTGTGAAGATTGCAATTCCGCCTTCTCTCTTTGTTCAGATGCTTGGCAGTGGATGTTTCTGGCTGTTCCCATTATTCTGGACTAGACACTCTGAAATTAAGCCCTCCTCAATGGCAATACATCGAGTATTGCTGACTGATTCAACTAGGAGAACTTGGCACATGGCGGAGGGCACTGAGAGATCAAATCTGTGACCTTTTCAGCTGTGTGGGCACAGTGAGTCTTAAACCAACTGAATGCTGTTTGCTCAGGATCACTAGGCAATGCTGGGCCAAAGTGGACCTGGGGCGAGCAGTTTGCACCCCTCAGAACCCACACCGAGCCCGGAGCGGTTGAATTCAGGCTCTCTGTATGCAGTTTCTAGTTGATTGTTTGCATCTCCCTGCCAAGCCATCGTGACTCAGTGCTACAGACGCTGCTCCCATTGAATACAGAAACAACTCTTTGGTTTCTCTGTGACCCTTTTGAGGTGATACCAACGAAGCCTTCATAGGCAGCAGGCCCAGGATTGGGACAGGACGTGGCAGAGCCTGACTGGACCCACCCTTCGCATCGAACACCTGGCAAAGGGAACGGTCGGCCGCCCTTCGCAATGGACACCACCATGGCAGAGAACTGACGTCACCAGAAATCAGCGGAGGGGACAGCTTCATGGAAACTGACATCTGTAGGTGTGTGACCCCCGGGCCCCTCCTCTCCACACAGTGGGGAAATCTCAAGGGCCCCCCACCCAGCTCTCCCGTGAGCATGATTGTCAGACTGAGGGAGTCAGGAGTGGAGCATGATCACTGGCTACCGCTCCCACCAGCACTGAAAATCAAGGTCTCTGGTGCCAGCTCCCATGGACATGGCTACTGGAGGGCAGGCAGAATAATCTGATGGCTCCCAGCCCCGCGCTCCACAACCTTAGGGTCTGGGGAATGGCAAACAGAGAGAGTGTGCCCAGTCATTCAAGAAAATAGGGGTAGTGGGAGCGGCAGACCAGGCATGTAACCAGTTTTGTGGTGAACATCATCAGTGGGTGGGCCCTGGCTGGAGGAAAAGCGGGAACGTGACTGGAGACCAGGAAAGGCTCTGGGTGCCCAGAATTGGAGAGCTGACCAGTGGGGGAGGAGGAGCCAACTCACAGGGACTGGTTCCTGTGTATTGAGAGGAGAAGCATGGCCCGGTGGGCACAGCTCCACCTATTGGAAGAGAAGTTAATCGAACTCTAAGACTGCATTTTTAAATTTTTTTATTTTAATTTATTTTTATTTTTTTATTTTTTTTTGTCTTCATTTCTTTTCAATTTCCTTATTCCCCATTTCTTGAATTCTACCTGTTTACTCTTATTCTCTTTAGCAACTTCTTCCCTCCCCTTCTAATACCTTTCCTCCCAAGCAAGATGATGCTATTTATATGTAATTTACTAAATGTATATAAGTAAATGTTCTGAGGCATTATATAGTGATATCAATTCCCCAGCTACCCCGAAATACTCCAGACTTTTCTCCTGTTAATATCCCTCATCAGTAGGGCAATCTTCCAAGGTTGCCAAGATATGCCAACCTCTATACCATCACATCACTCGACCTAAACATAAGTCCCAAGACCAAACTGAAGATAGCTATATGCCATCAGAATCCATATGCATTTTACGAAACAAATGAATCTGCTTTAAAGTGCAATAAAATTCATCATCTCTAGTCATAGTCTCCCATCACAAAGGAGAGACTCTGGAGATACACAAAACCAAAACAAATTTATAGGAGTAAACAGTAACTCAGCAGTCAAAGTGAACTGGAAGTAACATGAGCAGCATGAAAAAGCAATGAAAAAAGGAGTACAAACAATGCAGGACAGGCTAAATCTACAGGAGAACCTAGAGGCATCAGAAAAAAATGGTCAAATAAAGAACTCAAGAAATACCTTATACAGATGGAATGGAATCTTAAAGAGGACATGAGACAGAAAATTCAAATAAATGAAAGGACACATTTAAAATAAATTACATAAACAGATTCAAGAAGCAAATAAGCAACTTTACCAGGAGATAGAGATTATTAAAAAAATCAAACAATAATCCTACAAATGAAGGAAACTATAAACCAAATTAAAAACTCAAACAAGAGTATCAGTAGCAGAGTGGAGCAAGTAGAAGTCAGAATGTCACACAATGAAGACAAAATATATCATCTTGAAAAGAGTCTAGCCAACCCAGAAAAGGCTGGTAAGAAACCATGAGAAAAACATCCAAGAGATATGGGATAACATAAAAAAAAAAAAAAACTTAAGAGTCATCAGGATAGAGGAAGGTTAAGAGGACCAAACCAAGGGAATGAGCAATCTGTTGAATGAAATAATTTTAGAAAACTTTCCAGATATAAAAAAGGAAATGGATGTACAAATTCTAGATGCATACAGGACACCGAGCATACAAAATCACAGTAGACCAACACCAAAACACATTGTTTTGAAGACATCCAATAAACAGAACAAAGAGAAAATATTGAAAGCTACAAGAGAAAGGAGGCAGATTACATTCAGGGGTATACCAATAAGGTTAACGGCTGATTTTTCATCACAGACGCTGAAAGCATGAAGATCCTGGAACAATGTATTTCAAATACTGAAAGACAATGGATGCCAACCAAGAATTTTATATCCAGCAAAATTATGCTTCAGGTATGACAACAAAATAAAAATATTTCATGATAAACAAAAGTTAAAAGAATTCACAGCCAGAAAACCAGCATTGCAAAGCATCTTGAGCAAAACACTACACGAGAAAGAAATGAAAAACAACAACCAAAACCAACAGTGGGAAGTACCTCAGTAAAGCAAGAGTGGGGGGAAAAAGCTAATCATGGAGAAACAAACCAAATTTAAAAAAAGATAAATAATCAAACATGACTGGAAGTACAAACCATATATCAATACTAACCCTAAACGTTAATGGCTTAAACTCACCAACAAAGCGACATAGGCTTGTAACCTGGATTAAAAAACAGATCCAACAATATGCTGCCTTCAGGAGACACATCTGATTGGAAAAGACATACACAGACTGAATGTGAAGGGATGGGAAAAATCATACCACGCACATGGTCCTCAGAAGCAAGAAGGTGTGGCCATCCTCTTATCAAATAAAATCAAGACTAAGTTAATCAAAAGGGATAAGGAAGGACATTATATACTGTTAAAAGGAATCATTCATCAACAATACACAACAAGTATCAATATTTATGCACCAAATAATGGTGCTGCAACATTCATAAACTCTCCTCATGTTCAAGAATCAAATAGACAACAACACAATAATTATGTGTGACTTCAACACACCTCTCTCACCATTGGACAGATCCTCCAAACAAAAGTTGAATAAAGAAATTATAGAACTCAATAACACAATCAATAACCTAGACTTAATTGTCATATATAGAATATATCAACCATCATCAAGTGGATACACATACTTCTCAGCAGCACATTGATCCTACTCAAAGAGAGACCATATATTATGCCATAGGGCAACCCTTAGTAAATATAAAGGTGTGGAGATAATACCATGCATCTTATCTGATCATAATGGAATGAAACTTGAAATCAATGATAAAAGAAAGAAGAAAAAATCCTATGTCACTTGGAAAATAAACAATATGTTACTGAATGATCAATGGGTTACAGAAGACATAAAGGAGGAAATAAAAAAAATTCTTAGAGATAAATGAAAATACAGACACAACATATCGGAATCTATGGGACACAAGGAAAGCAGTTTTAAGAGGGAAATTCATTGCCTGGGGTTCATTACTCAGAAAAAGAAAAAATAAATAAATAAATAAATGAGCTCACACTTCATCTCAAAACCCTAGAAAAGGAAGAGCAAAACAACAGCAAATGTAGCAGAAGGCAAGAAATAATTAAAATCCGAGTGGAAATCAATGAAATTGAAACCAAAGAAATTATTGAAAAAATTGCAAAACCAAAAGTTGGATCTTTGAAAACATAAATAATATTGACATACCCTTAGCCATGCTAACAAAGAGAAGAAGAGAGAGAACTCAAATTACTAATATATAGGATGAAAAAGACAATATCACAACAGACACTACAGAAATACAGAATAAAATTAGAAATTATTTTGAAACACTATATTCCAATAAAATAGAAGATAGTGAAGACATCGATAAATTCTTAAGTCATATGATTTGCCTAGATTGAGTCAGGAGGATACACACAATTTAAACAGACCAACATCAATGGAGGAAACCAAAGAAGCCATCAAAAGACTACCAACCAAGAAAAGACCAGGACCGGATGGGTATACAGCAGAGTTTTACAAAACCTTTAAAGAAGAATTAATACCAATACTTTTCAAGTTATTTCAGGAAATAGAAAAAGAGGGAGCTTTTCCAAATTCATTCTATGAGGCCAACATCACCCTGATTCTGAAACCAGACAAAGACACTTCAAAGAAAAATACAGACCAATATCTCTAATGAACATAGATGCAAAAATCCTCAATAAAATTCTGGCAAATCAGATACAAAAACATATCAAAAATAATTGTGCACCATGATCAAGTAGGATTCATCCCTTGTATGCAAGGCTGGTTCAATATATGGAAATCAATAAATGTTATTCAACAAATCAATAGTCTTAAAGATAAGAACCATATGATCATCTCGATAGAAGCAGAAAAAGCATTTGACAAAGTACAGCATCCCTTTATGTTCAAAACACTAGAAAAACTAGGGATAACAGGAACTTACCTCAACATTGTACAAGCTATCTATGCTAAGCCTCAGGCTAGCATCATTCTAAATGGAGAAAAATTGATGGTATTCCCTCTAAAATCTGGAACAAAACAGGGATGCCTTTTCTCACCACTTCTATTCAATATAGTTCTCAAAATACTGGCCAGCGCAACTAGACAGACAAAAGAAACTAAAGATAGGAAAAGAAGAATTTAAATTATCACTATTTGCGGATGACATAATCCTATACCTAGGAGACCAAAAAGGTTTTACAAAGAAACTAATAGAGCTAACAAATGAATTCAGCAAAGTAGCAGGATATAAAATCAATATAACAAATCTTCTGAAATGGAAATGAGGACAACCATCCCATTCACAGTATCCTCAAAAAAATAAAACACTTGGGAATCAACCTAACAAAAGAGGTGAAAAATTTATGCAATAAAAACTACAGAACCCTAAAGAGAGAAATAGAAGAAGATCTTAGAAGATGGGAAAATATAGCCTGTTCATGGATAGGCAGAACTAACATCATCAAAATGGAGATATTACCAAAAGTTCTCTATAGGTTTAATGCAATGCCAATCAAAATCCCAATGGCATTTCTTGTAGAAATAGGTAAAGCAATCATGAAATTCATCTGGAAAAATAAAAGACCCAGAATAGAAAAAGCAATTCTAAGCAGAAAGAGTGAAAAAGGCGACGTAGCAATACCAGACCTCAAACTCAACTACAGAGCAATAGTCACAGAAACAGCATGGTACTGGTACCAAAACAGGCGGGTGGACTAATGGTACAGAATAGAGGACACAGAGACCAATCCACAAAATTACAAGTATCTTATATTTGATAAAGTGGCTAAAAGCATGCAATGGAGAAAGGATATCATCTTCAATAAATGGTGATGGGAAAATTGGAAATCCATATGCAACAAAATGAATCTGAATTCCTTTATCTTGCCACGCATAAAAGTTACCTCAAAATGGATCAAGGAGCTTGATATCAAAACAGAGACTCTGCTTATGATAGAAGAAAAAGTTGGCTTTAATCTACATATTGTGGGGTCGGGCTCCAAATTCCTTAATATGACACCTATAGCACAAGAGTTAAAACAAGAATCAACAAATAGACTTACTCAAACTAAAAAGTTTTTTCTCAACAAGAAAAACAATAAGAGAGGTAAATAGGGAGCCTACATCCTGGGAACAAATTTTTATTCCTCCCATTTCAGATAGAGCCCTAATATCCAGAGTATGCAAGGAACTCAAAAAATTAACCAATAAGGAAATAAATAAGCCAATCAACAAATAGGTCAAGGACCTGAACATACACTTCTCAGAGGAGGACATACAATCAATCAACAAGAACACGAAAAAATGCTCACCATAGCTAGCAGTGAGAGAAATGCAAATCAAAACCACCCGAAGATACCATCTCACTGCAGTAAGATTGGCAGCCATTATGAAGTAAAACAACAATAAGTGCTGGTGAGGATGTGGGGAAAAATGTACACTTGTACATTGCTGGTGAACTGCAAATTGGTTTAGCCAATTTGGAAAATAGTATGGAGATTCTTTGGAACGCTGGGAATGGAACCAGCATTTGACCCAGATATTGCCCTTCTCAGACTATTCTCCAAAGACCTTAAAAGAGCGTCCTATAGGGATACAGCTACATTGATGTTCATAGCAGCACAATTCACAATAGCTAGACTCTGGAACCAACCTAGATGCCCTTCCATAGACGAATTGATAAAAAAGTGGCATTTATACAGAATGGAATATTATTCAGCACTAAAAAATGACAAAATCATGGAATTTGCAGGGAAATGGATGGCATTAGAGCAGATTATGCTAAGTGAAGCTAGCCAATCCCTAAAAAAACAAATGACAATTGTCTTCTTTGATATAAACAGGGCAACTCAGAACAGAGCAGGGAAGAAGAGCTTGAGAAGAAGGTTACCATTAAACAGAGACAAGAGGTAGGAGGGAAAGGGAGAGAGAAGGGAAATTTCATGGAAATGGAAGGAGACCCTCATTGTTATACAAAATTACATATAAGAGGAAGTGAGGGGAAAGGGAAAAAAACAGAGAGAAATGAATTAAAGTAGATGGGGTAGAGAGAGAAGAAGGGAGGGGAGGGGAGGGAGATAATAGAGGATAGGAAAGGCAGCAGAATACGACATTAGTATGGCAGTATGTAAAAACGTGGATGTGTAACTGATGTGATTCTGTAATCTGTATATGGGGTAAAAATGGGAGTTCATAACCCTCTTGAATCAAATGTATGAAATATGATATGTCAAGAGCTTTGTAATGTTTTGAACAACTGAATAATAAAACAAACAAACAAACAAAGAAACAAACAACACAGAAACGAACCTTCCTATAATCCCAGCTACTCAGGAAGCTAAGGCATGAGGATTGCAAGTTTGAAGGGCAACCTAGACAGCTTAGCATAGCAAGACTCTGTCTTAAAATAAAGTTTTTAAGAAGGGCTGGGGATACAGCTCAGTGGTAGAATGTTCCTGGATTCCAGTCCCCATAGTGGGGAGTGATAAAAAAGAAATTGATTTTTGGAGCCATTTCCACCTTGTGGATCCACTAGCAATTTTACAGTTTCCCTGCCATCAAAGGAGGCCAGGCACATCAAAGCACCATTATATAGCTTCATGTCCTCAGTGCCCATCCATGGTGAGGATTCTGCTGAGGGTCCTGTAGGCACCTTCCATGTTCCCCTCCTATACCCTCACAGTCCTGGCATTGAACTTCACATGTTCCACCATGACATTGGATTGAAATCTAAATTTTGTAGAAGCCAGCACCCCCAGAACCCAGTCAACCTGGACACATTTGCTTGCACTCATGTTTCTGTCAAGAAATCATTTCCTAATGCAGCCTCTTGAAAAACAACTTGGAAATGCCTCAGAGTTAAACATTATACTATGATGAAGGAAATTTCCAAAAGGGTCAAATAAATGTTAATCACTGTTTAAGTCTTAACCTATATGTCTATAGTTTACTAAATCATATAAGTTAGAAGAGTGACTGACTGGACTCATCAAAAATTGAGTATTGAAAAAAAATCTTTTTTAACACTCATGTACTTTACTTGAAAATAATAACACATAAATAATTAGCTTAGCCTTATGAAAATCTAAGACTTGGTCAAAATATTTTTTTTAAATAATGGTAGAATACACATAATGCTCACAACCAAAACCATTTTTAAGTGTACAGTTCAGTTCAGTGGGTTAATTACAGTCATGCGGTTGTGTGCCCAATCTTCAGAACTCTTTAACTTACAAACCAAAACTCCATTTCCATTAAGCATCTCCCCATTTCACTATTCATTCCCTGACAACCACCAATCTAACTTTCTGTCTCTATGAATCTCACTACTCTGGGTCAGATTAACTAATGTTAAGTAGAATTATATAGTATTTGTCCTTAGCTCACATAGCATCATATACTTAAATTTCAAAAATGTTGTATCAGGATTCCCTTTCTTTTTAAGGATGAATACTATTCTACTCTGTGTGTATGCCAAATTTTGTTTACTCATTTAACCTTTGATGGACACTTAAAATGCCTACACCTTTTGGCTATTGCAAATAATGCTATGAACATGGGTGTCCAAATACCTGTTCGGTTTTTGTTATCAATTCTTTTGGGTACTTATACCCCAAAGTGGAATTGTTTATTAAGGTTTTTCAGCAACTGGCATACTGTTTTCCATAGTGGCTTTGCTATTTTACATTACCCCACCAACAACACAAGAAGGTTCCTATTTTTCCATTCCCTTGTCAACACTTGTCATTATTACTATTTTTGAATAGAAGCCAAACCTAATGGGTGTGAGGTAGTTCCTACTTGTAGTTTTGATTTTAATTTTCCTAATGAGAAGTGATGATGTGCATCTTGTGCTTATTGGTCATTTGTGCAACTTCTTTGGAGAAGTCCTTTGCCCATTTTTTAATCAAATTTTGTTGTTGTTGAGTTGAAGGAAATCGTTATTTACTTTGGATTTAAAAAAAAAATACTTAATTTTTAGTTCTAGTGGACACATACCTTTCTTTTACTTATTTATTTTTATGTGGTGCAGGGCCTTGCATGTGCTAGGCAAGCACTGTACCACTGAGCCACAACCCAAGCCCATGACTTTGGGTTTTTAAAAAAATATATTTTTAGTTGTATTTGGACATAATAACTTTATTTTATTTATTTTTATATGTGGTGCTGAAAATCAAACCTAGTACTTCACACATGCTAGGCAAGTGCCCTGCCATTAGGCCACAATCCAGCTCAACTCTGGATATTAAACCCTTATGGAATATGTGATTTGTAATTATTTTCTTCCATCCCATAAGTTGTTATTTTACTATCAACATGTTTTACATACAAATAAAACTCTTGGATTTTTAGAAACTTTAATATCCTCATCACTCTTGAATGCCTTAAATATTATGCATTTATAGCTTGTACTTTTTCTCCACCCAGTTGTAGGTATGATGTTACTGCAGTCTTTGTTGAGCTGTGTGATAATTTTAGACTTAGAGCCCTGGGTAAGAAATCTAAACTTTTTCTCTCTTAAGTAATGAGGAAGCCACTTAAGATAGTAAAAAGTCTTGGATCAGTAGGGAGAAATCCCAAAGTTTAGACCTGCTCTATCACTTATTACTGTGTAATCCTTGGGTAAGTCATTTATCTTTTGTGACCTTAAGTTACATGTTTACAAACACAATACTAATGACTGGCCTCCTGTGGACCATTCGCCTATGAAAAGTGTGGACAATACTTTCCCATGTGGTCCAGCAGTCATGTTCTCTGGTATTTAATCCAGTGAATTGAAAACATACCCACATAAAACCCTAACTATACATGCTTATAGCATCTTTATTCATAACTTCCCACACTTGGAAGCAATCAAGATGTTCTAATGAAAACAAATGAATTGAAATCCAGATTACAGAATATTATTAAGCACTGAAAAACAAAAAGTTAGGAAGCCATGAAAAGACTTAGAGGAAGCTTAGATGAATATTACTAAGTGAAAGACCAGTCTGAAACGACTCCATACTGTTCGATTCTAACTAAAAGATTCGATTCTGAAAAAAAAACACATGGAGAAAGTAAAAAGATTAGTGGTTCAGGAGACAGGGAAAATAGGAAACTTACAGAGGATTTTTAGGGAAGTGAAATTATTTAGTATTATACTAGAATGGTGGATACATGTCATTATACATTTGTCAAGACTCATACAATACCTGACACCAAGATTGATCCTTATTGGAAATGATGCATTTTAACTATGTACTTGTTTTTAAAATAAAATTATTTTTTTAGAAATGTGGAGAAGTAACACCCTCAGAGAATTTAGTAAAGGAAATAAAGAAGTGGGAGGCAAAAGTAGAGAATATGGTTCATGAAACCAAAATACTCAAGTTTCAATAAATAGGTAATAATAGAGTTCTGAGCAGAGCACAAAGGTACAAATGAGAAAATATTGATTAGTTATGTCAACTGGAGATGACTGATGATATTAGCAAAAACAATTTTTGAGTCAAATGGTACAGCAAGACTGAGTAAGGGCTAAATGGGAGAAAAAGAATGCTTGAGAAATAGGAAATATAGATTATTTTTTCATGAAATTTGGATCAGAATTGCATAGCAAAACAGGGAGAAGGAAATAAGATGTGGTTTGGGTGAAAGATATAGGAATGGCAGGGAATGGGAGGAACATTATTTTTTCTGAAATGAGAGCTAATAGGAAGATGGTGATGAGGATTAAGTCCATAGGTAGGGGGGTGAGAGAGATGCCTTGTATCTCTGGGGCCTTTGATATAAACTATTTCATGTCCATATTGGACATCCTCAGTCCTCTGTTCTACCTATGCCTTTCACCCTCACAATCCACAGGAGAAGATGAAAATGGAAATCCTGGTCACCTATTCTCCTTCAGTCCCCAATGTGCTCTGTCTTTTCTCACTCTTCACTTTGGATTTTTAAAAAATTTCCTGGCCTGGTTTCCATCCTTATGCAATTTGGATCCCATAATTAATTGCTTAAATTTCTTTCCACACTCTTAATCCCTTGCCTTTTGACCCTTCCATCTAGCTATCAACTTCTAAACCTGAATCAATCCTACCATCCATTTTCTCCTACACCATAACCTCACTCTGATTCATTCTCTTATTGTAAATTTCTTTCCTCTCATTCTGTCACACCAACTTAAACCTTTGCTCCAGGATTCAACAAACCCTCACATTCTCAGTCTTTTCATTAACCCTCCACTTACTGCCTAACTGAAACCTGGCTACCTCAAGAGAATACCACTGGAATTATGCCCCTGCTGGTAGGAGGTTAATTCTCCACCTCCATCTCCCACAGGTCCAGAGGCAGCACCAGCACTTTGCAGCACCTTGTCACTTGCAGGTTGTCACCCTTCTACTTTCAACCTTAAGACTCAATATCTGAAGGTACAACATGTCTGGTTATGTCATGCTCTTCTCCTAGTTGATACTACAGTTGAAATATCTGTTTTGCAGTCTCTCTCTCTTCACCCCAACACCTGCAATCATACTAGCTACCCTAACACTAGACAAATCACCTAACACACTAGGCTCAGCATTCTTTGCCCTACCCAAGCATTCATGCCATTTCAGCAACACCCACGCCCTTGACTTTGCCCACTTTACACTGCTTTACTGAAGGAATCTCAGGCTTTAAGAACCCACTCTTAATTCCCTCCCTCTTCTCCAGCTTAATCCAGCATCACTGCATTACTGCTTAAATACACACCTTCTTTGACATCCCTGAGGCCTTCATCTTCCAAACATTCTATACTTTCCAGATCTATCTTCCTGACCTGGTTTCCTTCCTTATGCAATATGAATCCCATAATTGATTCCTTAAATTTCTTTCAACATTCTTATCCCTTGTCTATTGACCCTTCCATCTAGCTATCAACTTCTAAACCTGAATCAAATCTACCATCCATTTTCTCCTACACCTAACCTATGAGCATTCCTGGAGGAAACTGTATAAATGTGCATGCTACTGTTAGTAAAATTCATATTTTAAAATTTCAGTGGGGCCTTTTGGAGTTGCCCTTGTTCTACTTCCTATTCCGTCACTTGCAGAAGCTTTTCTGATATTTTATCATACCTTAGTCTACATTTCTTAATTGCTGAGAAAGCTAAGGTGGTCTTTCAAATGAGAATTCCTCTCGATTTCAGCCTAAAGCCAACCTACCACTTTGTTTAAGTCACTCTTCTGGTTTTGGCTCCCTAAATACAGAATGCACACAAGCCTAGACTCCTTGAAATAACCACTTCCTCTCACTATCTTTTTGTGGCAGCATAAAATACTAGTATCCTCACTGTGCCCTCAACACACCATGTTGCTCAGGCTGCTGTGTATGCTGTTCCTTCTGCCGCTCCATTTCCTCCTCCAGTTAGACTTAAAAAAAAACAAATAAACAAACAAAAATCTTTGCTAAAGAAATCTCTTCCATGTGTCCTAACTCCCCTCAATGAAAAATGGAAAAAAAGCACTTAAATACTTCTTACTTTCCTCCTCCTCCTCCTCCTCCTCCTCCTCCTCCTCCTCCTCCTCCTCTTCCTCCTTCTCCTCCTCCTCTTCCTTCTTCTTATTTGTATTACTGCAATTTTTACATGGCATGGTAATTAAACATAAAGGTAATTTGAAGAATAAATTTGGTGTGAAGGGACTGGTAGGAACAAGAATTATAACAACTGACTGAGAAGTCAAAGTAGGATGGTGAGGGAGGTTCTTCATTCATTAAACAAATAACCAACATATTATCAACATATTTAGTATGTACACCAAGGGTTGGAGAGAAACAAGTGGGTAGGCTGTAGGTTGGGACAGGTATTGGAATCAAACAGATGAGACATTAAATTATATCTAGATATTGAAGAAAGGTTGGAATGTGAATCAACTAAAAGAAGCTTGAAGGAGAGGTAGGGAAAGGATAGGTTACCAAGGAAACAAACACATACATATTTGGCTAATATAAGCTGACTCGTCCTAGCTAAAAAAAAAGAAAGGTTTAGGAACATTGGCATTAGGAGAAAAAACTGAAAGCTCAAAAGCAGACTCTTGGAATTAGAACAGACCTTAAGAGTCACCTAAGTGACCCATCTTCCTAATGAAAAATGTTCTCTCTCTCTCTCTCTCTCTCTCTCTCTCTCTCTCTCTCTCTCTCTCAATTTTAAGATAGGGTCTTGCTAAGTTACTGAGACTCTGAGTTGTTGAGGCTGGCCTCAAACTTGCAATCCTCCTGCCTCAGCCAAGGTGCTGGGATTACAGGAATGGTGCCTAAGTAAGAATGATGTCCCTGACAAATGGACAAGGCCATTCAATTGGTAGTAACACTGAGGTAGCCTCTTCATTATTGTACTCTTCTAAATGTTGAAAATTATTTTTTCTAATATTAACTGTATAGAAACATGCCTACTTTAATGTCTCCCTACCAGTCCTGCTTCTGAATTCTGATGTATCCAGCATAACTCTATGTCCTCTTTATGGGCCAGTTTTTCAAATATCTTAGTTATGTGCAGCCTTGAACAAATAATTTTTTGAGGATCAGCTTTCTCATCTCTAAAAAAGAGGTGTACAGAATCTAATTGTCTCCAGATATCTGCTGTCCCCTCCATTTATTATAATTAGATTTTTTTTCTAGGTATATGGAACCCAGCAATGATTACATTTTTATCCTTCTGGATAATTGAATGTGATATTCTGCTTATGTTCTGGTCAATGGACTCTGAGCAGAAAAGACCTCCTCATCCCCTTTCCTCATTCCCAAAGTTTGGGGCTAGAATTTGGATGTAGAGTGAGCCAACTTAATCCTTGTGGATGAGCACAATACCCTGAAAACAAGATAATAAGAGACCAGGCCCCTGACAACTTGACAAGGCAGAACTACCATGTCAGTTTGGACTTTATATAAGAGAGAAATAAACTTCTATTTTGTTTAAGCTACTTGTTATTTTTTAAAAATAAGTGTGTTATGACACAAGAACATATTGTCCAAATTTGTTGATATCCTCTAATCTCCGGTCACATGAAAGTTTGCTTCATGCCCTAAGCTAGCTTCTAATACTCAAACTGTTTTTTTTTTTGAAATATTTATTTTTTAGTTGTAGATGGACACAGTATCTTTATTTTATTTTATGTGGTGCTGAGGATCGAATCCAAGACCTCACATGTGCTAGGCGACAGCTCTATCACTGAGCAACAACCCCAGCCTGCCACAGTCTGGCTGCAGCAAAATAACCACGGCGTGACGAATAACTTGTGTACGTTGATACAGCAGGAGTTGAAGCCATTTATTGTAGGACAGCAGAGCTATTTATACATTTTGCACAGCTTATCTTAATTAGCATAAACTAGATACATCAGTTAACCAATAAGGAATCTCCACACTTAATGGCCCACTTTTGTTACTTCTCAAACCACTCCCTCTGGCATTTTGCCAGGCACCATCCAAACTTGTTTACGAACTCTAACATTTTCTGGCAAAATACCAGGTGTTATTTTGACTTGTCTACAGACCTTAACACCAGCCCTTAATACTCAAACTATAAGGAAGAAAAGAATTATTGTACAATTGCACCACAGCATGGCACATGTAACATAGGGAACATAACACTTAGAGTCATAGTGGGGAAAAAGAGCACAGGGTCTCCCTCACCACTCCACTCAGAGAGCACAAGCCCCCAGTCAGCATGAAATGGGAGACACCAATTTTAATTTCTTCAGTTACATTGTCCTTAGTTTCCTGGTAACTCTTAAAACATGCACATCTTGCTACACAAATATAATTCTAGAATTTAAAGATATGTACTATTGTGCAATATGATCCTTAAAATCATAATCCAACAACTTCATTGTAAATTTATGTAAGATACTAACAGAGATATGCATATGCTATATGCATTTACTGTTTTTGTTTTGTGGGTGTTTCTCATTATTTTCAAGGGTAACTTTGACAATCCATGATTCATGTGTGTTGCATATGTGGGGGAGGTGTACTGGGGATAAAATCCAGGGCTTCATGCTTACAAGACAAGCATTCTACTACTGAGTTACAACCCAACAATTCATGATATTTTTTTCTTGACTCTATAACCTTTGACAATTACAACTCAATTATAAGGAAATAAAGGAAGTAAACAACTAAAAAATACTTCAGATGATATCATATCCTGAAAACTTCAGGTGTAGAAGTGGTTTTAGAGGTCACCTAAATCAAAAAGAATCTGTATCTGTCAGGATAGGGTCCATTATGCTTCAGTTAATATGCAACCCCCCAATTCTGATGGTTCAAAAAACATCCAAGGGTTTGTTTCTGTTTATCTAATGTCTAGTGGAGGTCACCTGAGGTTCTGCCCCATACCATATTCATTTGGTGACCAGGTTGGCCACACATGGACAGCTGTTTGTGGTAAACAAAAAGAGACACAGCAAATTGCATCATTTCTCTTAAACCTTCTGCCCAGAAATGGCAGATATCAGTTTTGCTCACATCTCATTGGTCAGAGAAAGTTATATGATCACTTCTGAGTTCCACAGGAATTTAATCTACTGCAGAGAGAAGGGAACAGAATACTTAGAAAACTTGTAAAGATTCTAGGATGGGGTGGTAGCTCAGTGATAGAACACTTGCCTCAAATTTGTGAGGCACTGGGTTTGATCCTTGGCACCACATAAAAATAAGTACATAAAAAGATATTGTGTCCATTTACAACTAAAAAAAGTATTTTAAAAAAACTTCCAAAGATTCTCCCTTCAACAGTTCCCAAAACAGTCATTCAGTCAGTGCTTAGGACTCCACCATCCTCTCAAAGAAATCCATTCAATGATGAGTCAGTACAAAACATTAAGAAGTGCTCCTTTAGGTTGATTACAAAACTACTCCCCTGGAGCTCCCTCCTATTGGTCCTCATTTTGTGCTTTTGTGAAAGTAAAGTCAGATCTACTTCTTTTCTTTTTCTTTTTTTTAACTTTATTTTATTTTATTTATTTATACATGGTGCTTAAGATTGAACCCAGGGCCTTACATGTGCAAGGTGAGGGCTCTACTGCTGAGCCATAACCCCAGCCCCAGATCTACTTATTTTCTATGAGGTAGTTCCTAAACTATCTAGCACTTCAATTATCCCTCATGTAAGAAGATGCATGGTCTTTTCTGAATATTTTTCTTTTTCTAAGCCCCTATTCTGATAATAAATTTCCTTAACATTAAAAAAATTAAAAATGTGTTATGACATATCTCCTAATCCAAGAAGAGTAGCAATGGTTTTTTACTTCTGTTAAAGGGGTTTTGTAAGAATTGAGTAAAATTAGGAATGTAAAATATGCATACATATATATGCATATATAGTATATATATGCTAGACTATATGTGCATATTTTATTTTATATACTAAAAAGCATATATATATATATATATATATATATATATATGTGTGTGTGTGTGTGTGTGTGTGTGTGTGTGTGCTTGTGTGTGTGTGTGTGTGTGTATTTTTTTTTTTCAATTCTCAGCATTTGAAAACCTTCATATCTCCCCTACTCTCTTGTAATGAGGAACTGAATTCAGGTGTATGTTACCAGTGAGCCACATTCCAGCCCTTTTTTCAAATTTTGAGTCCTCTCCAAGTTGCCCAAACTTGTTTTGAATTTGAGATTCTCCTGCCTTATATGCATGGCTTACTGATATAATAGTGAATATTAACTTAGTGGCATAAAATGGTATCAGCAAAAGTTTTACAAGGCATGAATACCTAGTAATGAGACTGAATTCTTCAAACTTAGAACTAGAAAGCCACAGCTTAAAAAATAGAGTATATGCATGAGTATTATGTTTCTTATCTTTTATATACGATTATCTTGAGGCAAATGTAAATGGTCCAGGTCTACTAACCCATTTATTAGTATCACATATTGGAACCAATTTCCTATAACTAACATTCAGGAAAAGTCATACTACATAGACTTATGTATTTGTTTTCTAAAACATAAAGCTGAGAAAGCATACAACCCAAAACGTAAGAACCATTAAAGTCTAGTGATTAAAAATGGACCCGGGAGCCTGCCTGACTCCTGGCTCTGCACTTACTAGCTGACTAACTTTCAACATTTCTTTGTGCTTCTGTTTCTTCAGGTATAAAATCAGAGTAATAATAACAACAATGGTAATGATAGCAATAGTAATGAGAAAATAATAGTAATTCCTCATAGGATTATTTTGAGGAGTAACATAAAGATTTAAAAATATATTAGGAGCTGGCGGAGCTTAGCACAGCCTGCGGTCGGTCTGAGCGCACTCAGGCCACTGGTGCCAACTGCGACCCTTGGCTGGCTGGTGCCCAATCCCACCGCATGCTGCCCAGAACTGGCTGGGGCGCGAGCTTTAGACCAGCCAGGCGGCAGGCATGACACAGCTGCCCGCAAAGGTGGCATTGAGATGGCGGTGGGGAGCCCGCACCCAAGCCACGAGGATGGCCACGGTGTAAGTGTGCGGTGTTGAGGACCTGCTGTTTACCAGCAGCCCCTTCATGTGGAACCTGACAGTGGACACGCTCTGGAGATGGTCTACGGAGTGGCTGCTGGCTTGCCACCAGGTGCTGCGGACATGTGCATGCTGCAGATGTGTACCTGATGACAGAGGACAGGCACTTCCAGGTGCACCTTCTGGATGACAGAAGGCTGGAGCTGCTGGTTCAGCCCAAACTTCTGTCAAGAGAGCTGCTGGATCTGGTGGCTTCACACTTCAACCTGAAACAAAAGAGTACTTTTTGTTCATAGATGACACTGGTCAGCAGAACTGGCTGCAGTTGGACCACCGAGTTCTGGACCATGAGCTGCCCAAGAAGACGGGCCCAGCCGCCTTGCACCTTGCCATCAGGTTCCGCACATTGGAGACACTACTCGTTTCTGTGGGGCGTGGACCAGAGTAAGACGAACACAGAGAGCAGAGAAGCTGGCCCTAGCACCAAGCCTGGGATCCAACTATGCTCAGGCAGAAGCAGGCACCAGGACAGGTCACGGAGAGATGGGACTGCTTCCTGGAACCCCAAGAGTCAGGGTGGGACTTCAGAAGCCAAGTGAATGCAGAACCTCATTCCGAGGGGGATGAGCCACGAATCAACTAGTGCTGGGCCATCCATCTTCCTGGACTCTGGAAGACCAGCAAGAGACCAGGTCTCACGAACAGGCCCTCTGCCTGAGATGTCCTTCCTAACTTGGTCACCTAGTGTGCTTGGCTCACTTGTCCCCTCTCTGTGGCTGCATCTGATGGATTTCACCTGGGCGGCAATGTCCCTCTTGACCCATAAGCTGGGTTGACAACATCCATCTCCCTGGCCCCACAGTACTGTGTGCACATCATATTTCACTGAGGTGGTGGCTGCAAGAAGGCTCTGGATTTGAACTCTGAGGTCTGACAGACCCCAGTTTGAGTCACAGCTCCAACACTGCCTAGCTGTGTGGCATGGAGAAGTTGACCTGACATCTCTGTGCCCCAGCTTTCTCATGTAGGGTACCGCAGTCCGGCTGCAGCAAAATAACCGGAGAGTGACAAACAACTTGTGTAGATTGATGCAGCAGGAGTGGAAGCCGTTTATTGTAGGACAGGAGCTGTATTTATACATTCCACACAGCTTATCTAATTAGCATAAACTAGATACATCAGTCAACCAATAAGGAATCTCCACACTTAATGGCTCCCTGGCCTTACTTTACAAACCACTCCCTCTGGCATTTTGCCAGGCGCCATCCTGACTTGTTTACAGACTCTAGTAGTAGGGTCCATCATTTCTTTTGTACTGCATCTGCTTTTGCTGACGATTAAAGGAAGTGACCCCTGTGGAGCACTTGGCTGCTCCAGCACGTTGATGCCCTCTGTTAACTGGGTTCTTTGGTCACCAACAGCCACTGCTTGTGACTAACATAAACACAACTTAAAGAAAAAACTAAACTGATCAGGTCTTGGAAGAGATGAAAAGATGAGATCAGCAGAAACAAGTGGCCGATTCCATTGGGGTGCTGCTGGCCAAACAAACAGACTCCACCCTCTCTGACTCTTGGTCATTCTGTTAGTATCCCACTGTGAGGGAGTCTGCTCTGGCTTGGTGGCAGCGCAGACAGGAGGTGTGCTGAGCAGGTGTGTGCTCTTCTGTCCTACTCACTCACCAGGGCAGCCTCAAGCCACACGCACCAAGTGAGTCCTGAGGCCTCTGCACCTGTGACCTGCAGGCCAGAGCAACATGACTGAGTCAACCTCACAGTCCCAGAGTAAGGGACTTAAAAAGAAACATTGGAGACAGAGAAAATATCCACTAGAAAATCCATGGACCTTGTAGTATTGGTCTGACCCTTCTCTGTTAGAGATCCATGAAGTTCCTGCTGGAGGACAGCATGTACCATGGTGTCTCCTCACTGTCTGCACATCTACTGTCCTTTGTGACCCTTGGTCTTCAGGGAAAGTACATCTGTCTTCTCTATGAGGTCAGAGTGACGTAGCTGGACACATTTATGATCCTAACAGAGCATAAGTTAGTTGACCGCTTTGCAAGTAGAGCAGATCATTTGCATTAGACATTTTCTCTAATTCTTTGTTCTTTAATTATAAAATGGGAACTAAATCAGGTGGAGGATTCCTGTGCCATGCCTATCTCATAGAAGGCTCCAGAGAAAAGTCTGCTGTTACCTTTGCAGTATCAATGTCGTCATTACTATAGATTCCTAACATCCTTCCCAATGTCTGGTGCCTAATAGGTATTCAGAAGGTGTTTAGTGAATGAGCAATTTGTACTTTTATACATACACATGATCATATACATATAATTTAATTGAAAAAAAAAGTATATATATATTAGGAAAGTGCTCAAATAAGTGTTATCTACTAGTAGATTATAGCTATTATAATAATGTGAATTGATGATTCCATTTCCAGTGAGGATATAAAGAGTTCTTCTTATATCTTTGTTTATATTAATACATAATTGACACACAAAAGTTGTGCACTCAATTATATGTTTATTTTGTAATGTGTTATTACAAGGTATACAATGATGTTTTGATATATGTGTATATTGTGAAATGGTTCAATTAAATTAATAATTTCACCAATTCACTTGCTTTTTGTTGTCAGATCATTTATCATCCACTCTCAGCAATTTCTAAATGTACATTAACTCTAATAATTATGATATACAATATATCTCTGGCACTTATTCATTCTAACAGAAATTAGAAATTCCCCATACCTTCCACCCCTATGCTCTGGAGACCACCATTCTATTCTCTGCTTCCACGAGTTGGCCTTTTTCATGTTACACATGTGCACTGTCTATGCCTGGCTTACCTCATTTAGCATAATGTCCTCCAGTTTCATCCACTTTGTCACAAATGACAGGATTTATTTCTTTTTAAAGATTGAATTTTATTCCATTGGATATACTACATTTTAAATATTCATTCATCTGTTACAGACAGGATGTTTCAGTGTCTTGACTATTGTGAATAATGTTGCAATGAACATGGGAGTGCAGACTTCTCTTTAGCATACTGATTTAATAGCCTTTGGCTATATATCCAGAAGGCGATTGCTGGAACCAGGGTGTAGACAATTATCTGCCATATGGTCAAACAGCATTTTCTAATATTGGTTATTTTTGATATTTAATACTAATTAGTGTTTTTTCCATCATCAAAACTCAGTTTAATGCAAAAGGGTAAACTGGAAGTATATGTCAAAGGTTTTTAAAGCATGCATGCATTACTAGATATTTCCATTTCTAAGTGTTAATCCTAAATAATCATGCACCAAATTGGGCTATATGGATGCTTATGGTAGTTTATTTATAAAAAAATATTAAGTACCAAGAAAAAAAGGGCTGGGGACGTGGACCAGAGGTAGAGGTCCAATACTCAGCATTTCAAAACAACAAGAATCTGACTGCTACAAAAATCGTTGGTACAATAAATCATGGAAATTAATAAAATAGAATGATATGCATCTATTTAAAACATTTTCATTTTTATTAGGACATTATAATGATATATAACAGTGGAGTTCATTCTGATACAATCATACATGACTAGAATGCAATTTGCTTCATTTCAGTCCCAGATACTTCCTCTTTCCCTCCCCTCTTCCCTGGCTCTATTCCCTTCCTCAGCTCTACTGATCTTCCTCCTATGTATTTATTGTTTTTTCAACTGGTGCTTTATACGTGCACATGAAGGTATAATTCATCATGGTCCAATCATATATGTTCAGATCATAAATTTGGTCAATTTATTCTGCATCCTCCCCTTTACAGTCCCTCCTCCTTCCCCTTCAATCCTACTTTTCTACTACTTTGGTCTCCCTTCTATTTGCATGGGCCCCCTGCCTTTTCCCCTTATTTTGCTCTAGCTTCAGCATATGAGAGAAAACATTTGCCCTTGATTTTCTGAGTCTTGTTTACTTCACAAATGCCATGATTTCATCCCTCTTTATGGCTGACTAGAATTCCATTATATATATATTACATTTTCTTTATCTTTTCATCTGTTAATGTGCACCTAGACTGGATCCATTACTCCCTATTGTGCACTGCTCTGGTATAAACATTGGAATGCATGGATCGCTATAGTATGCTAATTTTAAAGCACTTTAACATTTAATATTTAATGATATAGAAGTAAAAAAAATGTATTAAGTACATTATAATCTCTTTTAAAAGAATTTGATGATTGTGGAGAGGTTGGGCATATACATCTATGTATGTATATATATATGTGGGGATTGATAGAGTTTCCTAAGTCATACACCAAAATATAAGTAATAGTGTTTATTTCTGGATTGTTCATTTATGGGCAATTTTTGTTGTTTTCTTTTTGCTTTTCTAAGTTTTCCAAATGAGTCTATATTACTTTTGAAGTATGGAAAAATTAGTAAAAAGAAATAAACAATGCAGTGAATTAAAACCTTGAAAACAGGGAGGGGGGCACAGTGGGTAGGAATGATGGTGGAATGAGTTAGACATGATTACCCTAAGTACATGTACATAGACACGAACAGTGTGAAATACTTTGTGTACAATCAATGACTTAAAAAATTGTGCTCTATATGTGTCATATGAAATAAATTGCATTCTGCCATCATGTATACCAAATTAGAATAAATAATTTAGTTAAAATAATAGACAAATATTTGTTATACAAGTTAAACAAATAAAATCTTGAAAACATAAAGACAGTCTTTGACAAAAAAGAGAGAAATCTTTTTAGCTTGTTTACAAAGTAAAAGATCTAATAAACAGAAGTGCTCAATTGCTTCCTGGACATTCCCTGAATTCATATTAGTTTTTGCCAAAAACTCATGTGAAATCTAAAAAATTACTTTACCTATTACCACCCACCCACTCACACAGGTGAAAAAATAGGAAAAAATTGGCCTAAAATATGTAGAAAAAATTTCTTTCTTTGTTTAAAAAGAACAAAATTAAATGTATCCTGACAGTCTTAATAAAACTTCAAAAGTGATTTAAATGTTTACAAAAGAAGAACTCTAAAAAGATTCAAAAAATATAATATTTTGTCTAAGAGATATTTGAAAATATTTTATTATGCAAGAATTTGGCTTCAGCTGAATAGACCAATATAATTGTACAAGGTATTTTCCAAATATTATAATAATTATGGTTATGCAAAATTTAACCATTTACCCTGACCATTTTAATAACAATTGTAGTTGGATATGGTGGCTCTCCCCTGTAATCCCAATGATTGGGGGTGTGGGGGGTTATGGCAGGAGGATCCCGAGTCCAAAGTCAGACTCAGCGTTTAGTGAGGCTCTAAGCAACTTAAAAAGACCCTGTCTTAAAATAAAACATAAAAATGGCTGGGGATGATGCTCAGTGGTTAATTACCCCTGGGTTTAATTCCCAGTACCAAAATCATAATAACAACATCATTCATTACAAATAAATATCTTTTAGTCTTATTTCTTTTTAACCTCTTCACTGAGCAAACATTCTCTGGAGAAACTGGATCCTTCTAAAATTAATTTTCACTAACAATCACTAAAAGGCCAAAACAGTATAAGGAAGACCTAAATGAGAAATAAGCAGATCTGTATGGCACCCATAGACTAGAATTTAAGAAACACATATATCACAATAAATGTGACTTCAACTGCTTATCGGACTCACTGTCACCTCCAAATGTATCATGTTATCATTTTATCAACTTAAGTCTTCACATCTTCTACAACCATATACAATATTCCCCTTAAACAAAACAAAGGATTCTCTGGACTTCCTTATTTCTCTCCTGGCATCAAGGGATCTATCACAGCATTTTCATTCATCAGTCACTCATATGAGAAACTTGAGTTCAGGATCTCGTTAGCTCCTGCCTGCTTTATTTAAATAGGCTCCTAATATGTCTCCTCATCTCATCTATTATCACTTGAATTCAAAAGCATCAGCCTCCCAGGAAGCTCGAATATCAATTTAATCATACTACAACTCAGTTCAAGAATCCTAGCTTGAATTTTATCCTATGAGCAGTGGAAAGCAAACTATAATGGCATTCAAAGGCTTTTTCTAATCTTCTGCTTTTGCTCCATATAAACTCTGTGGAATCAGGATGATCTAGAACCAATTCTATGAGTGTCTTGCTCAAGCTGTCCTCCCACCTCACTTTCTTGTCAATGCAAATTCATCCTCCCAGCATGCTCAACTGAAATGCAAATATAATTTTCAGTAACCAGTACAGCTGTAAATGAACTCTTTTCCTTTATAATTTCATGCTCACATATTGTCTGAACCATGTACAGGGCAACAAGTCATAGTGTCTCCTACTGACAAATAAGTATAATTATTTTTTTTTATCTTGAGGTAATTTTTTGTGGACCCTTTATTTGTTGTACTTCTCATGATTCCTAACAGCTAGAAACTGGTAAATGCACAATTGATATTTGGTGAAAAATGAAGTATCTGCATGTTTAGGTTTTATACAAAGCCAAGTGTGTGGTGTGGGTGTATGTGTGTGTAAGAGACAGAGAATTTTCTATATATCTCCAAGACTTTTCTCTAACAAACAAATATTATTTCACACTAGTTCATGTAGGGGGGTTTTCAAGACCATCCCTAGGTTTGGTGATTCCTCAGGAGAACTCACAGGACTAAGCATATAGTTGTATTATGGCTACGATTTATTACAGCAACAGGATACAAAGCAGACTTAGGCACAATTTCTTTAGCATCAAATTGTCACATGTGTTGTCTACTAGGAAAACTCATTAAAGACTCAGTGCTAAAGATTTTTATTAGATTGGTTACTTTAGCACCCTTTGCATAATTTGGACCCAAATGCATGACTCTCAGAAGGTGTTTATCAAGAATCACACTTTGTGCAGTCTAGGCACATTA
Organism: Urocitellus parryii; assembly: GCF_045843805.1. Taxonomy (NCBI): domain Eukaryota; kingdom Metazoa; phylum Chordata; class Mammalia; order Rodentia; family Sciuridae; genus Urocitellus; species Urocitellus parryii. Next base: position 83,147,683 of record NC_135541.1, on the reverse strand, counting down.
AGCAGCTTGTATCATTTAGATGAAGTTTTATATCAGGTATAGAACTATTTACCACTCAGGTTGCCAGACACTAGCCAAGAACAACCTGGTAAACCTTTCTAAAGAGAGCAGTCTTGAGTGTGCTTTATTATATCTTTTACATATTATTGATTTCACATTTTTTATGGGAGAAATGTTACAGTGTTTAATGTTTCTGATTTAAAAGAGTCAGACAAATGGATTTTTAGAAATTAAAACCTAGCATTTAATTATAGTTGCATTCCTAGACTGGCATCCACTGGGTAAGAGTTATGCAATTTTGAAATAACTTACTTACCACTGGTATTTCAGGATTTCTTTTTTCCCTTGTAAAATGAGGAATGTTTCTTAAATCAACATTTTTGTACTTGTCAGGAAAAAGGAATTAACTATAACATCTAAAGCAAGCAGACCTTTTGAAAAAGTTCGTCATCTACTCTTTAAGTGCCAACCAGATGCCAAAGCACTGTTGGGTATCTTAGGCACATCAGCTTACTAAATCCTCAAAATTGCCTCAAGTGTTAGTGACAGATTCAATTTTACAGATTTCTAACTTCGAGAGCCTAAGTAACCACATCCAGGTCTACCATGGTGGAACTGGAATTACACTTAAACCTATCTCATTTCACTCTTGTTCTTAGCTTTATGCTAACACTCTCTACCTAACTACAAAGGCACAAAATTCTTATATTGAATCATTTCCCTCAAACTCTGTTTCTTTGTTTCTTTGTTTGGCTGTATCAAGCACTATTCTTTTTTTCCATAAAAACAAATTTGTAATCAAAGGAACTGAGAAGCAGGGGTGGGGCTGTAGCTCAGTGGCAGAGCACTTACCTAGCCTGTGTGAGGCACTGAGTTCAATCCTTAGCACTGCGTAAAATAAACAAAGGCATTCTGTCCATCTACAACTACAAAAATAAACAAAAAATAAAGAAAGAAAGAATTGATGATGAAGAGGGGGGAAAAATCAAGAATCAGAGTTTTCCCATTCTCTGCTCAGCCTAAAAGATAAAAAAGGGAAAAAAAAAAAAACAAGCAATATGCTTAACTGTGTTTACCTTGATTAAAGCCAGATTTTAATTGAAAAGAAAGGGTGAAGCTTATCACAGGATAGTTTTTCATTTCCAAGTCTTGCAGAGGACAAATCAAATGATACCCACTGCACAAAATATTCATTAGGAAACTGCCTATTTAGAAACTCTTCAGCACAGAACACACTTTCCCCCTTTATCTGGCATAACCCTGTTTGATGTTACACCTGTATCAGAATCTCGGCATTACACATATCATCTGTGGGGACTTTGAATCATTTATTCACAAAATGTGGATCCCTAGGCTTGCTGTGAGAATTAAATAGGATAGTATATTTTGTGAAGATCGTGAGTTCAAAGCCAGCCTCAGCAATGATGACGTGCTAAGCAACTCAGCCAGACCCTGCTATAAATATAAAATACAAAATAGTGCTGGGGATGTGGCTCAGTTGTCCACTACTCCTGAGTTTAAGCACTGGTAGCAAAAAAAAAAAAAATTATATTCAAAAGGCCTAGTGGACATGTTTGCCTGCAATGATTTAATAACTGACTTAAGAAGGTAGCCAGCAAGTGTCCTGACCACCAGGTGTCACCATTGGGCCAGGAGTACTCACCTAACTGCTCCAGGTAGTGGGGTAGAACCTAGGAGCAAAACAAGACTACCTCTTTCACCTACAGTACATTCAAAATTGATATACGCTTTTCTGCACCTTGGGAGCTGGTATTATACACACACACACACACACGCACAGACACACACACACACACAAACACACACACACACACACACATATATATTATTTGCCCCATTCATTATTCTCATGCAGATGTGCTAAAAATTATGTAGTATAATTAAAAAATAGCTGAATATCTCAGATTTGTTACCAAAGTTTGATTTTTAAAATTATCCTCAGTGGATTATTTATTAATTCTAAGAATCAATAGTGCTTTACATTTCCTTTGGTTTAGCCAACCAGATATTATTGGGCTCCCATAGACTTCAATATTGCCATAGTGGACAATTTTCTGGCTCCAATTCCACAATCCATTGACATTATTTCCTTTACAATTTTAAAGGGATGATAGATAAAAAAGAAAGTACAGTATTTTAGTGTAAAAATAAAGTTTGTGACCACTATATGTGGGTTAAACAAAGATTATTAACCCTTCTCCTTGACCTCAAGAACTCAAAAATTCAGTTATAAACTTTTTTTTTCTATTTTTTTGAAAAGAAAAAAAAACACCCTAGGGCAAATCTGTCAGTCTGTGAATAATCCTGAAATTACTCAAGGAACATTGCCACACCTGGCTGCATTCTGGAACCTACTAATGTCTCTCCCAGAGAGTGCACAGGGTGCACAAGGAGAGGCTCATTCCAAAATGAGCACAGAGTTTGGGCTTCCCTCCTGGTTCTAAGTCCCCCACATGGAGACTCACAGTGGTCACTTCAAGACAGGTAATTCGATGAGCATTAGCTTGGAGCTGGAGGTGCAATCTACAGTCTCATCAACTGTTGCCTTATCTGCTAGGAGCAATTCCCTTAAGTTAAGGCCGACCTGGCCTTCCTCAGCCTCAATCTGGTTGTGCAAAACCCCTCCTAGCCCACCAGAAAGAAGAGTGACACCAAGCACAGGCTGTTCACAGTGGTCCTTCTTGGAACTCAGAAAATCTGGGAACTTTCTTTATTTTTAACAACAGCTCCAATTCCACTTTGTATTTTACAAATATGGAAATGTCTTAAGGGAAACAAGAAGCAACCTCTCTCCCCCTTTGGCCATCGCTCCCATTCCTAGAGAATTGGGAGGAAAGTGCTGTCATCAGGAACCATTTGGAGCCAGGAAGGCAGAAGCCAAGGACAACCGACAACCTAGATAAACCCATTTGTGGAGCACTTTGTGCTGATGGATACATTCCTGACTGGTTTCAGACAGGTCTCTGGAGGTCAAGGAGCTCAGGAGGCTGCCTGCCTGGCTAGAACGAAGGGGCTAAGGGGAGGGATGCTTTTCACCAACCAGCCAATGATGCGCAGGTGGGGTTCAGGGCCTCGGGTGGACCGGGAGGCAGGGAGGGCGTCTTACCTGGAGGACTCTGCAGTGAAGCTGCTGCCATACAGCAGCCACATCTTGCAGAAGAAGACACCATTGACGTAGGGTACCAAGGAGAGCTCCTCGAGCTGGAAGTCCACCTTAAACTTAAATTTCTTCATCATGGTGAGAGCCAGGCGCTGGCAAGCGGGCTGCATGGGCTGCGGGGGCAAGCGCCCCCTTAGCTCTGTTGAGCCCCAGATCCACTCAGACCCATGGCCAGGGCCTCTATCTGAGCTCGGGGGTGGGGGGGGTGGGGGGGCGGTGCGAGCCGACAAGGCCAGTGCTGGGACCACCGCTTCCGCCTCTCTGGGACCACTGCCTCCCCTTCTCCCAGCAGCTGGGGCCAGAGTGCGGCTGCGGCTGCGGCCTGGACCCTGGCCGCCTTTGGCAAGCGGTTGTGCTGCAGCTGGCACAGGGAAACGGCGCCCTTTAGGTGTGCACCTCTCTGCTGTGGCCAACAAAATATTTTTTATACGCTGGACTCGATTCTGATCTATTTCTTTCCCAGGACTCCACTCCAAAGTGGCACGCTGTCACATGTGCAAGATACATATAACAATCGAGCCTTATCTCAAAGTTAGCATTTTCCATCTTTTAACTTGCAAATGTTCTCAAATACTCTATATGGCTTTTAGCATTGCTTACATTTAAATGGAGCATGTTGGTACCTGTCTGTAATCCAGCTATTCAAGAGGCTGCAGCAGGATGATCATGAGTTTAAGACTAGTATGGAGAACAAAGTGAGATCCTGTCTTAGCAAAGACAGGGCTGGGAACTAGATGTGGTGGGCCATGATTGTAATCCCAGTGGTTTAGGAGGCTGAGGCAGAAAGTATCACAAGTTCAAAGCCAGTCTCAGCAACTTAACAAGGCCATTATCAGCTTAGTGAGACCTTGCCTCAATAAAAATTGAAAAGAGCTAGGGATGTGGCTCAGTGGTTTTGTACCTTGAGTTCAAACACCAGTACCAAAAAAAAAAAAAAAAAAAAAAAAAAAAGATGAAGAATGGGGAGGAGAAAGAGGGGTAAAAGGAGAATAAGGAGGAGGAGGAGGAGGAGAGAAAGAAAACAACAACAGCTAAGGGCAAATGGACAACCCTGACCTAAGGCAGACTCAAAGTACAAGCTGCCCATTCCCTCTACTGGGCACAATGACATCTGGCTCTAGAACCCAGAAGTAGAAAGTCACTTGATAGGAAAGGGGACACACTGGGACAAGCCTGCCCCCTACTTGCTCTTTTGACACTGATTTTTAGGTGGTTCTTGCTTCAGATTACACTTTTCTGTGATTGGCACTGACTGTGGAGAGTAGCCATGAAAATTAATTCAAAACCAATCTCCCCCACTCCCAAAAGTGATTTTCTGTTTGTTTGTTTTTGTTATTGGAAGGTGTGTAGGGGCTGGTGGTGCACCTGGGTAGAGGCATCTTGGAGGCCCCTGGGGAGATGAAACTAGAAAACTGGACCCTATTTGTTGGTGAATCTAGCTTTCCTGCTGGGTGTTTTTTCTTCCTGGACTAGAGCTCCTGTGACCCCTGGTGCAAGCAGAGCCTGGCTGCATGTGGCCTCTGGGAACAGAGGGCCTCAACTCCCCAACTCCCCCAAAGGCCAGTCTTACTACCCTTGCCACTGTAGGTTTCTTCCCTGCCCAGGAGAAGCTTTCCTCCTCTTTGTGGTGCAAAAGAGCAACCTCAGGTCAAGTTGCCCAGGGCCACCTCCACGGTCTGCCAAACTGCTCATAGTCACTCAAGTGCAAGCCAATCCTTTTCACCTTGGTGGCAATGATTCCTCTGATGCTGTCTCTGTTTCTTGTTAATTCCCTCTAGGGAGCATGGTCCTCTCAACAGCCTTCTGGAAATGGAAAAAGACCTCAGGCCATGTTCCAACCCTGCCCTAGCCTGCCAATTGCCACTTAGCAAGCCTTGCCTGGGGCCCCCTCTCCAGCCCCAGCTCCCTGCTCTCCCCTAGATCCAGGTGATGAGTGGTCTCCTATGTGCCTTCTGTGGGCACCTCCCAGCCAAACATTCTGGTCATCCCCCCCACACCTTTGTTCACTCCAGTGGCTTGGGTCATAAGATTATCTCGAGAGTCCTGACGAGGTACCAGACTGAAAGACTTTAGGACAGAAAGGACAGGACTCTTTGGATTTGGAAAAAGCCTTGGACAAACAAAAACTTTGGAGAAGATTCAGGAAAACCCCTGAGGAGGAAAGTTGAATTGTGTTCTGGTTGGGATGGCACCTACCTGGGTTATGGAAACCCAGCTAAAACCAGTCATTGTCAGAGGACCTTAGCAGCCAGAGAGGGCTTCTGAAACTGCCTTTTGTCAATAGTTATCTAGGATTCAAAACATGCTAATTAACAGAATATATATATATATATATATATATACATATATATATATATATATATATATATATACACACACACACACACACACACACACACACACACACACAGAGAGAAATATATCCATTTGATGGATTAATCCACTGATTGTATTATAGCTCTCATGATATGATCATTTCACCTCTTGCATTAACACAGAGGCTTTTGGAGGACAATTTATATCCAAACCATATCAGAGACACTTGCCTTTGACACATATCTTCTGCTCCCCAACTTCCCAAAGAACTCACAGTTCCCACCTCAGTGGATTATGGAGACTGGACTCTCATATTTAACATACAATGAAACCCCAACCTGGGTGACTCTCCTGAGGAGACCTATGGAGTTCCTCTTTGGGAAGTTCTTTCAGGTAGGAATAAGGCCCTGTCATTTGTCTATGTTCCCTTAATTCTTTTCACCTTTGATGAGCATGACCACCTCAGGAAGAAGGACAGGAAGGGTTTTGAAAGTCTATATTTGTTAAATTCATAATTTTGTTCTGATACACGTAGGTTAATATCTTTTTCTAATTACATTCTGCTTTGTTCTAAGGCCAATTTACAAGGGTTAATTCTCAGTCTAATAGGTTTTTAACAAATAACCTACAAGGCTTTAGTTTGTCTGTTTTGTGTAGGGGAACTGGGGTACTCTCCGTCTACATGTATTGCCATGTCTCTCTCTCTCTCTCTCTCTCTCTCTCTCTCTCTCTCTATATATATATATATATATATATATATATATATATATATATATATATATATATATATTTAGTACTAAAAATTGATATATGAGCTCTGAAATTAAAATTTAAAAAATGGATACAAATACTTTTACTTCATATGATTTAAAAATTCAATTGAAATTGGGTGAATAAATAAAAGTCAAAATTTGTTTAAAGTTACTAATGCAGAATTACAATTTAATAAAATGGTAATGTCTATAAAGTGTCTAACATCCATTGTCTCTAGGATTTTTCTTCAATGGGAAAAAATTATAAATGCTATTCAATGTACTAGTCTTACACCTTATTAAAAAATGTAAATTTGATCTGACCTATATGAAATTAATCATGGATGTGTTTGTTAGAGGCATCTGATTGGTTTACAAAGTTTAAATGCTAACTATTAAATGTAATATCAAATAATCAAACTTTTTAAATTCCATAAGGTAAAATATTTAAGCATTCTTGGTGTTTTCATATTTTGGTAAATTTAAAAGTTCAATTTACTTTACATTATATACAAATAGTCAAGAGGTTTCAACTGCATTTCAATTAGAGTACTATAAATATATTTCTTCTTATTAAAATGGACTAATTTATCTAAATTCAGAAATTAATAAGGGTTATTTTAAGGTATAAACAAAAAGAGGAATCCCTGGATCAAAAATTATTAAAAGCTTCTAAATATAAAAATATATTTAGTAAAAAACATGTTTCCAGGTAAGAAAGGCTTTGTGTGGTAAAACATAATTATAATACATCTAAGTAAACAAGAGGTTCTAAGTAAGTAATGTAAACATCAATAAATAAAGTAGAAATATTAAATGTTTTTTTATAACTATAGTTGTTAATATATGTAATACAACTAGATAAAAGTATTCAAGGTTATTCCCTAAGAGCAAATATTAATGTACTGATATAAACCAAAGTTTGATTTACCTATTAAAATGACAAACACTTCTTAAAATATTAGTTACATTGTGTCTGTTAAGTTTTATTCTCTAGAGCTACTAACTGGACAAATGAATGTTTGTATACCTCTGGTGAAACAGCAACTGTTATTTTAGAGTATTTTTCCACATTAGAGTCTAAAACTTGGTTGATATAAAAATATCAATAAAATTGTAGTACACTACTCTTGTTTACATATTAAGTGTGCTTGCTTACCTTGGCTTGACCCCCAAATCTCACTTTTGTGGTTTTTTAGCCTAAATATGAGGCATAACTGAAGGTGGTATGTTATTCTGACCATCTCGCTTTTAGAGAGTAGAGTGTCTTCTGCTGGCCAGCAATAAAGGCTTAATTGGAATGGCAATGTGTGGTCTGAGAGTTATTTCAGGGTCTCGGTATCCATATAACATTCATCCAGAGGAATTTTGCAGTCCGAGGCTATAATTCTCCTTTTAGTTATGGCACTTGCTCCCAGGTGCAATGTAATCTCTTGAGGGTTTTAAATGCTCTATGGCCGGGTACTGAGGTGCACACATAGAGTCCCAGTACCTTGGAAGGCTGAGGCAGGAGGATCAGAGATTCCAAGCAAGCCTGGTCAACATAGTCAGTCCCTGTCTCAAATAAAAATATAAAAAGTGTTTGGGGGTGTAGCTCAGTAGTAAACTGCCCCAGGTACATCATCCCCGGTACTACACACACACACACACACACACACACACACACACACACATGTCCAGCAGCCTCATGCATGCCCAGTGATTGCCATCAGATTCAGACAACTTAAGGGAGCCAAGACTGACCATGTAATGGCTTAGAATATTTCGTGGTCACAGTGTCCCAGCTGATGATGCTACTGTGAAAGATTGCAGAATCAAAATGAAATTTATGTACCAAATCCTCACAAAAGTGGAGGGCAGGGGACCATTCAGGAGAAGGTCCGTGAGCTTGATAGTTTGATAATAGACTTTCAGGAGGACTCTGACAAAACCACAACATTACACCAAAAAAACATGGCTTCTAAACTCCTAACTTTCCAAAGAAGATCATAAGATTTTTATCATTGGCTCTCAAGAGATTAATAAAATACAGAATGGGACCTGCCCTGCAACTTTCAAGAAACTCCAGGAGAGCCTTTCTTCCACACTGCAGTGGATTCTATTATGATTCATTCTCAAGCACATTTTGAAACTGCTGGGCAATGATTCTGAAGACAATTAAAAACAGTAATGGCTCCCACGTGGAATGTTCAGGTGAACATCTCTGAAACAGCTGCTCTTTTAAGCAAGGTGAGGTGTGCCTTGCCTGTAATTCCAGATTCTGAGGAGCCTGAGGAAGGAGGATGGCAAGATTCAGGCCAGACTTGGTCATTTGGCAAGACTGTTTCAAAATAAACCAAAGAGAACTGGGCAGTTGGCCCCTGGTACAATGCTCAGTACTGGAGGAGGGGAGAGTAAGATTTTAGGCTTCAAGTTGGTTTTATCAAGTTCTTTGATTACATGGGAAAAGTAAAACTAAATCATCTCTGTTAAAAGTTGAAGTATTATTTCATAGGACATAACTTTCTGTATTCACTTTAAATATCTTTCATCACTTTGGTTAAGTGACTTATCTTTTATAATGATTTGGGACCCCAGGTTTCATTAAGTGCTTTAAACCTTTTGAGATTATTGACTAACTTTTTATGATCAAAATCTACATAGTCATTTGACCTTGAGCTAACATTGGGATGTTCTAGAGAACTCCATATTTGCTCAAGGGATTTCTAGAAGAGAGACATTAAGGCAATTAGCCTAATTTGATATGAGGGGAAGTCCTGTCAGATATGACATAACTTTTTCAAGTTATATTTATTTAGATATTTTATTAATATTTGATTTAAATGGCAAAAATTTGTAAAGAATCTCATATGTTTTTAGACATAATTCTGGACACTATATTAAAATGTATGTCAATCAAATCACCTTGGTAATAACTGGTTATTGTAAATTCCCAACAGATTTTTAACCACGACGATTCTAAATGTTTAGCATCAAGAGTTATCATGTGGGTGGGGATTTGGATAATGTGGTATCGTGCTCACCTGGCATGCACGCAGCCCTTTGTTCAATCCTCAGCATCACATACATATAAAGATGTTGTGTCCGCCAAAAAATAAAATATTAAATCTCTCTCTCTCTCTCTCTCTCTCTCTCTCTCTCTCTCTCTCTCTCTCTCTGTCTCTCCCTCTCTAAAAAAAAAATTATGATTTGGATTATTGCCCTGAACATAACTAAAATCAGATTAATTAAGAAGACAAAAACCACTAACAAGTTTACTTGAACACAGGTCTATCATCTATCTATCTGTCTGTCTATCTATCTATGTATTTATTTATTCATTTATTTATTTATTGATGCTAGGGTTCAAACTCAGGGCCTCATGCATGCTAGGCAAATGCTCTATCTTTTCACAACTGGAATTCAAAACAGGGTGTGGTGGTGAACACTTTTAATCCCATCTGCTGTTTTGTGAAGTGATAAATACAATCAATATGTTTGTCAGTTATGGGTTCCAGATTAGTAAAAAATACTGACGATGGATATAAAAACTTGAAAAGTGAGATAAGACAATTATAAAGCAAGAACTCTCATAGGCAGGCCTGAGACTCCATTTTGCTGCCTCCTATGAAAGACTGTTATAAGAGCTATTTCTGAGAAACTGAAATGGCAGCTGTTTTCTTACAAAGCACTTCTGTACTTTGTACCCCACAAATTGTACCCTACTCAGGATGCACTGGTGGACATGGAGAGCTGTATCCTGGGTTTGATGCTATTTGGGGTCTACATGACTGAAGTAGATTCTCATCCCGATGACCCCCACCCAAATTCAGGATGTGACTGTCTAGCACCTGCTTGAACCCAGGACCGTGCTCCACTGAACTGCAAAGCTAATGTGCTGGCTCACTGACTGGAAAATTTTGATCCTGCCTAGAGCCCAGAGGCCCCACTTATTAATATTTTAATTTCTATGATTGGCTAGCTTTACATGAGGATAAGCAAGTCACTGAGTTATGGATATTGTGCTTATAATGTCTTTGGATGGATCAGGAAGCTGCTGTCCTCTCACAGAGCTTGAGACTCTGTGGTGGGTGACAGTCCCTAGTCAGGGAAGTAAAGGTCTCTTTTGATTTGAAATTCAGACTTAGAGTGCTTTCTGGAGCGACTCCCCATAACACCATCTATTCAGCAGGCTAAGGCAGAAGGATCTCAAATTCAAGGCCTGTCTCAGTAATTTAGTGAGAACCTGTCTAAAAAAAAAAAAATAGAAAGAAAGAAAGAAAGAAAGAAAGAAAGAAAGAAAGAAAGAAAGAAAGAAAAAAACTTAAAAAAAAATGGGCTCTGGATGTAGCTCATTGGTGTAGTGCCCCAGGGTTCAAACCTTGGTACCCAAACTGAATTCATGAAAAAGTAAATTATCTAAATAATTAACTAATAAAAATGAAAAAAAAAAGCTGAGGATGTAGCTCAGTGGTAAAGCTCTCCTGGGTTCAATCCCCAGTGTCAAAAAATAAAAAATAAAAATACATAAATTCAGGGCTTAAATAGTTTTTTTAAAAATGATCACCTGTACTCATAAAATTTCTGCAAAAGTGTAACTCTTCATAGAACAGTAAAGGCCAGAGCTTGGAGATAAGATACCCAAGGCCTAATGAATAGGCAAAATTGAATTTAAAAGTGATTTCCTGGTGGAGGGACTCTGAGAGCCACACCCTCCAAACCCACCTTGTTCAAATGTGGCTTAATGAGTTTCAACATTGATTCCTAGTCATCTATTAATTCCCTCCAATGGGGGACTGGACCAACCAGGAAAAGTGTATCCTGGCACTGAGATACAATCAAACCCTAACCATTATGTGATACATCCAGAGAAAAAAATCTTCATCCAAAGGGGGAAACATAAATGGTGCTCAAATCAACAGGCAGTAACTGTGTCAAATCCTGATGAAGGGCAAGCAGGGTGCTGGGAAGCTAAGTTCCCTGGACAGCCCTGCCTGATGGCACGAGCTATCACAAACCAGTCAGCCCCAACCTCAGCTCTGCATAAAATCCACCCAAACCCTCACCCCCCATGTTTTCTAAGAGGAAACCTGGCCAGACACCACCTATTGTCCTTGAACTCAGGCCACCCTTGGTACTGAATCTGTGGAGCCATTGATAATTGATTCAAAGCTGCCTTTGACACCCTGTCTCCCTTTGCCTCCTGGATGGGGCTCTGACTCATATTTCTTTGGGGGTGCTGCATTCCTGCCCTATTATGTTTGACCACACTTGTCCTTTGGAGAGCCACTGTCTGCTGTGACTGAGGTGATTGTCATTTTGACCTGCCTTGTGCACCAAGTCAGGAATACTAAGAGAAGTCAGGGCTGAGGCATGAAGTCACCCTTTCAGCTGGTGACACACAGACAAATTCCAGAGAAACTTAAAATTAAATCAGAGAGTAGATTTCAAATATTGTAGAGCATAAAAACCAGAGACAGTGTTGGATGTAGCCTTAATCCTATATAGCTGCACACACACATGAAATTAAATGTGTTTCATTTTTGGCAAGTTATTATGTGAAACAGAAACCAAATATATCCTTAGCCAATTGTAATTATCCAACTAACATGTGATTATGTGATGTTAGCAGGGATATTTTCCAACAAGATACCCCAAAAGACCATCACGGTTTAGATGCTGTGTCTCCCAACAGCTCATATGTGACAATGTTTTTGGAGGAGAAATGATTGGTTTATAGCCTTAACCTAGCCAGTGAAATAATCCCTAGTGGGATTAACTGGGGGATAATGGGTGCAGGTGGGCTGTGGCTGGAGAAAGCTGATCTCTGAGGTGTGAATATGGGTGTAGACTTTGTATCTTCAAGTGGCCATATCTCTCTCTCTCTCTAGCTCTCTCTCTCTCTCTCTCTCTCTCTCTCTCTCTCTCTCTCTCTCTGATTTCTGGTAATGTGAGCCTCTTCCCTCTGCCACACACTTCTGCCATGAGATTCAGTCTCAACTTGGATGTGCTGTCTCTGGATTGAGGCCACTAAAACCAAGCCACCCAAATAAACATTTCCTCCTCTGTAGTTGTTGTCCTTGGGTCTTTTGGTTACAGCACCATAAAGCTAAGTAAAACAAAGACAGACTGAAAAAACAGAAATTCAATTGTCTAACCACCACCCATAAAACCATTCCTTCTACATGTTCCCTGGAAGTGCTCACCTCACATGGCTCATCCAAGCATTCCATCACTTTCTGTCTCTCCTTCCTGAATTTTAGAATTTCATTTTGCTCAGACTCTTGAAATTTTCCTTTGCTTCTGTTCTTCTCCCAGGTTAAGGCCTTGGAAAGTGCCTGGGGTAAAGGTTTTCTGTGAGATATGCCCTGGGGCAGTCCCTGATTCTGAAGAAAGGCTCTCTAATTGGTGGCTTCCCTGAAGTCAAGGATACCTACTGTCCAACCCTGTGTCTTTCTTTCCAACATCCCAAGTTGCCCAACACTTCCACCCTCAGTGGCTTTCAGAGGTTCCCAAGTCTGATGGGGCATAGTGGCCCGTGCCTGTAATCAAAGCAATCAGGAGACTTGAGGAAGGGGCATGGCAAGTTTGAGGCCAGCCTCAGCAACTTAGGGAGGACCTAAGCAATTTAGTGAGACTGTGCCTCCAAATAAAAGCAAAAAATTAAAAAGGAATGGGGATGTGGCTCACTGGAAGAGAGCCAATGGGTTTCATCCCCAGTACAAAGAGACAGAAGAAATCTTGCCCTAAGTCTAGAAGACTGATTCTACCCTCCTTTGTGCTCTACCTAACTTATTGTGCTCATATTTGCTGCAAGTTAACTTGATACTTGTGTGACTGTGGGAAACATGGTTTCCATTCTATAATCTTTGTGGATGACACTACTGTCTTCAAAAAGTTGTTTTCTCTCTGGAATTTTCAAACTATTTTTGAAAATTATTTTTTTCAAATAATTTTGATATGGCAAAGATCCCTGTAGAAAGGTATTTTCAAGTAATGTTTTTCTTACATTAGGGATTAAATACTTTTATATCTCACAGTAGAAACAGGAGGGTCACATATGGACAAAATTGAGTCCATGGTGGGGAGTGCATGGACAAAGTCGTCGCTGACTCTCACATCTCCCGATTCTGCGCTCTTGCATGACCATCAGATTCAATGAACTAATGCAAGCATTATTAAGTGGGCGGAGATTTTGGAATGTGATCACATACTGCTTTCTGATTGGATGCTGATCAACCAGATGGAGGTGGGGGCGTGGCCAGAGAGGTCCATAAAAGCTTCTGCAGAGCCAGAAAAGAAGCACAAGAGTCTTGCAGCCTAAGGAGACACATCCTGACCTGCTGAAGCTCAGAGCACCTGCACACCTGGCCATATTCTGTAAGTCCTTCACTGTCCTAAGGAACAGCGCCTTCCCTCCTCACCTGTGTGGATTCAGGAACAATTTTGTTCCTGTCTTTTCTCATGAACCAACTTAGGCCTTCGATTTTGCCTCTCAGTTTGGTTTTGCCTTTATGCTGAATGTTAGGATTTCCATTTTGGTTTATGTGACTTTCAAATTACTTTTTTTTCTTCTCTTTTCTTTCTTTTTTTTTTTTTTTGTACCAGGTATTGAACTCAGAAGTACCAGGTATTGGACTCAGGAGCACTACCACTGAGCCACATCCCCAGCCCTGTTTTGTATTTTATTTAGAGACAGGGTCTCACTGAGTTGCTTAGCACCTGCTCTTGCTGAGGCTGGCTTTGATCCCTTGATCCTCCTTTGTCAGTCTCCAGAGCCCCTGGGATTATAGGTCTAGGCTCACATGCCCAACTTTTATTGATTTGTTTAATTTTTGTTTTTTAAGGTTTATATGAACAATATAATTTAATTATTTATCTATTTATTTATTTGGTGGTATGGTGATTGAACCCAGGGCCTTGTATATTCGAGGCAAGCACTCTAATAACAGAGGTATATCCCCACATCACTATTTATTAATTTTTATGTGCTGCTGAGGATCAAGTCCAGTTCGGGCCCCAGCCACTTTCTTCACCAAGGAGATTGGATTCCTATTTCATTCTAATTGATTGCAATTCTATTTTCTGATGATGGAAATATTTATATTGTGTGCCTATAAATTATACTCTTTTGCTGGGTGTGGTGGCACACACCAATAATCCCGCCAACTCAAGAGGTTGAGGAGGCAGGAGGACTAGAGTCCAAAGCCAGCCTCAGAACATGAAATGCTACACAAATCAGTAAGTCCCTGTCTCCATCTCAAATACAAAATAGGGTTAGGGAAGTGGCTCAGTAGTTGAGTGTCCTAAATTCAGTCGCCAATATTGGCCCCTAAAAGAGTATACTCTATGGCCTAGGTGGTCTTCTACTTTTATAATTTGTTTAAACAAATTAAACCAAAAGCTTCAAATGATATCATGGAAGAGTTCTGTTCTGATCTATTTGTTCTCTTCAACATCCCCCTAAGTTGGCAGAATCTCACATGTGTAACAGATATCCATGAGACTCTGTTGTAATTTCCAAGTGTTTCATAATATAGGCACATGCTTTATAAATGCTCATTTAAAAAAAAAAATTAAAAGGAATGTTATCCATATGAGGGCTAGTCTATTTCCACCCATATAGTTGTTGAATCTAGGAGCCTACTGTTTAGGTCACTTGACACTCCAATTCCCCCTTTTAAAAGGACAAAATAATAATCCAAAGCTTTCCCCCATAAGGGTGAGATGTGCTTGTATACTTCCCAGTACCCCCTTCCCAGAGGCTGGCAATGGATGGGATAGTGACCTTTTCCCTGGACCATTTTCCAGGAGTTTTCTTCATTCAGACTCCCCAGGATGAGCGTCCAGTCCCCACCCACGCTGCTAGAGCTGGCAGGGCGCAGCCTGCTGAGCGACAAGTCCAGGGCTGTCCTGGATCTGGAGGACCTGCCCATAGAGCTCTTCCCACCACTCTTTGTGGAGGCCTTCAGCAGGGGACACACTGAGATACTGAAGAAAATGGTGCAGGCCTGGCCCTTCACCAGCCTTCCCCTGGGGGCACTGATGAGGAAGCCACAGCTTGAGATGATCCAAGTGGCCCTGGAAGGGCTGGACATGCTGCTTGCCCAGCAGGATCACCCCAGGTGAGGGGGACCTAGGTGGCCTGGAAGGGAGCACCCTGGGTGCCAGGGAAGGGATGGGTATAGGCAGGGAGAGTGGGTGCTAAATTGTGCACCACAGGCTTCCTGTGCTGCCAGCAAGGAGGGGTGGAGAGGCCTTGGCCATGCTGAGCCCCATCTGGGAAAGGCTTCCAGATGTTGAGGTGATTGTGGCAGCTGTGATGACCCATGAAGGAGGCTATACCTGCCCCTGCCTCAGTCTGTACAAGTGGGGGCACCAGGCTGGATGGGAGGGAAGTGAATGGAGAAAAGTGAGACAGAACGAAGAGGGGGAGCTGGGGACAGCAGCTGAGAGGGGAAGGAAGGGACCTCAGGGCTGATACTCTGCTGTTGTTCCCACAGGAGATGGAAACTGCAGGTGCTAGATTTGCGGAATGTTCCACAGAACTTCTGGAGGATGTTGTCTGGAGCTGTGGTGGACACCTGCTCACCAGAAGACATTAAGAAGAATCAAACATTGAAACTTGTTCCAGCAATGGCAGCTAAGCCACCCTTCAAGGTTTTCATAGACTTGAGCCTCAGAAAAAGACCCCTGGATGAATTCCTGACCCACTTGTTCCTGTGGGTCAGACAGAGAAGGGACAGGCTGCACCTGTGTTGCAATAGGCTGAAGATCTTTGGGAAACCCACCAGCTACACCAGGAAGGTCCTGAGACTGCTGCAGCTGGACTCTGTCCAGAAGGTGGAAGTGCATTGTGCCTGGGCGCCCTCCACCTTGGCTGCTTGTGCTCCTTTCTTGGGCCAGATGAGGAACCTGAGGAAGCTGCTTGTCTCCCAGGTCTATGTGCCTGCCTACACCTCCCAAGAGGAGCAGGAGCAGCTGCTTGCCCAGCTCACCTCGCAGTTCCTCAGGATGGACTGCCTGCGGAAGTTCTGTGCCAATGCTCTCTTCCTCCTCGAGGGCCACCTGGAACAGGTGCTGAGGTGAGTAAGAGGGGGTGAATATCCTCTGCAGACCAGTTACAGGAAATTGTCACCTACCAGCCACTGACACTCTGATGGTTAATAAGGCACTGGAAGGTAAATAACTCATCCTTTAGTTCCTATTGGATCCTGAAGCTAGTTCGCATAACATGTGTTGGAGCAGACTACTAAATGAGGCTCCAGAGTCTGGGAAGTGCCACCATGCTGGGAATCCAGTTGGGAGGGACAAAAGCTAGAAATGGGATTGATGTTTCCTCCGTGGGAGGCCTGTCCAGTGAAGGTGGTGGAAAGCAGGTAGAGAAGAGTGCTTGGAAGGAGGGAAGCCCCCACACTGACACCTGTCAACAGGGAAGCTCTGTGCTCCCCAGCTGGGAGCAGAGGATCTGCCTCTATACCCACCTGGGGAAGGCTGTTCTGAACTCCAGGTAGTGATCCTGGGTGTAAGGGTCAGGAGCAGGGGTGGAAATCTTGCTGAGGATATAGGGTGTGTGCCTCTCAGAGGGTTAACCCCAGTGGATTCTGTTACATCTTGCCCAAATTTGTCCTTCATACATGACTCCCCATGACCTCCTGTGGCCAGACCTGTGACTTTCTGCTTGGCAGTGAGGAGGGGACACAGATATGTGGACTCTTCTGTTCACAGGAGATGTGGTGAAAGGCTCACCCTGACATGGGGTGATGTGAATGACCAGATTTTGCAAAAGGCAGCATCCTAAGTGTGGACCATTGTGGGATCACCAGGGTGACTTTGGGTTTGGGCCAATTTGTCTTCTCCCTCCTTGACATTGATCCTCAGAACTAACTGTCTGGTTTTTTCTTAGGCACCTGAAGACCCCCCTGGAGACCCTCTCAATTACCAACTGCCCACTGTCAGATTCTGACTGGAATTATCTTTCCCGATATCCAAACGCCAGACAGCTCAGACACCTGGAACTGAGGGGCATCAAACTGACCGATTTCAGTCTGGAGCCCCTCCAAATCCTGCTGGACAGCACTGCAACCACCCTCAACAGCCTGGACTTGGCAGCTTGCGGGATCACTGATTCCCAGCTCCAAGCCCTCTTGCCTGCCCTGAGCCGCTGCTCCCAGCTTGTGATCTTGAGCATCCATGGGAACCGCCTCTCTATGTCAACCCTGAGTGACCTGCTGCTTCACACTGCTAGGCTGAGCCAGTTGAGCGTAGAGCTGTACCCTGCCCCTCTGGAGAGCTATGATGCCTGGGGTACCATCCACCCAGGGAGATGTTCCCAACTCTGTGCTGAGCTGACAGCAATAGTGAGGGATTTTAGGCAGCCAAACATCCTTATGTTCTGTAGTGTCCCCTGTCGTCATTGTGGCTCCAAGTTCATGTATAACCAGGGCCTCATTCAGTGTTCCTGTCCAATAGCTGCCTAGTTGAGTGTGTTTCAAAAGTGTACTTCTAGGCAATTGTATGTATACCCAGGATGTTAGGTCATCTTAGAGGGAACACAGAGCCCACCATTTCAGGCATTGCCTAAAGTGTGGATGGGAAAAGGAAAGTACAGCAGGGGGCTCCATTGGAGGAAAACACCCCTAGGATAAGACCTTCAGGACATGTGTCTCTATAGAGACATACATAGGGACCTGGATTTCTAGAGTGGGATTCAGGCTTGATGGGCACAGAAAGATGGTACTTTCTTTCATGGCTGGTCCATAAATCATCATAAATGAACAGAATCTCAAGGTTAGTCTTCTGCCATCCTCTGCACTGGATTTACGTGGCTTTCTAATGAAACCTTGGGATTCTCCAGGTGTTCATGGAGAAAGAAGGCATGGGGTACTTGGTGAACAATGACATTCAGCCCCAGGAAGTCAAGGTATCAAACTGAAATCTGGTTATGATGTGTGGCTACTCTGTGGCTTAACACATACATGTTCACACAGGTGGATTGGAACATTCTATGTAGGCATTGAACATGAGCCATTGAAAGAAAATCTCTTCTCTGTGGACCTCAGTGCCACCTAGACATTCAATGTTGGTTCTTCCTCATGGGTCTCCATGTAGACCCTGAATACTCAGGTCCTGGTCTCTGGGTGTGCTGGGCAAGGGCATCTGTGCATAAGACAGGCCCCATTGTCCCTCTCCCAGTGCTGCAGGAGGTGTCCATGCTGCACCTTGATCAGAACCTCTGGGACTCACAAACCTTGCCTGTTATCCACCTAGGTAGTCTGTCCACAGTTAAACCTTTGGTGCCCCTTGAAGGTACCCAAATTCCCTTTCAGCAATATAGTAGAATCATATAGGTAGATAACACTTGTGAATATTTCAAAATGAAACTGAATCCATTACAAGCTCTGGTGGAAGGGGCACGTTTAGCACATAACTGAGAGATCTTCCTCTAACACTTCTCTCCACTGAGGACAGGGCTGATGGGGTTGTGCAGTGACCTTAGCCTTAGTTTCTCATCCAAGGATGAGAACAATGTCCACCCAGTCTTCATTTGAGGTATTGTAAAGCTGCCTGTGGACATGTTTTAATTATGGCTTGAATAATTCTCCACACATAGTGAACTGGAACCCATTTTGATGTGTAAGCAGACTGCAGCTCACTCTTGGAACTGGTAGCAGAGTCTGGGTGAAGCACAGCCGGCCTCTCTGTCACCCACAGAGTGATCTTTGTGCCTTGCTCCCTCTTTGTGGCACTTCCTTTTCTCCAGCTCTAAGTCTAGCTTGCACATGTGGGGCAGGTGGAAGGTTCTGAATGGCATTCATTTTGTTAGATTCAAGGATCAAATAAAGTCAAGGAAGATCTGCATAATGAGATCTGTCATCATGTGTTCTTTTAAGAGTTATCATGGCTAAAAAGGGACTTGAAGATACTCTGGTGCCTCCAGACCCCTTGAACACTGGAAGGATTGTGAGGGCACTTTGTTTTCTCAGATGCCTGGAGATAAAGCACTCACCTCCCTTTGAGTTTCTCATCTTTTGACTCTAGGTTAATTTGTGCTGTGAGCGAGCACACAACTGTAGGATGTCATAACAAACAGGACCTGGTTTGTAAGGGTGGCCAGGTCAGGAAGTGGGGACTGGGTTTCACTCCTTGGCCACTGAAAGATGCACAGTCCTTTGTGCACCTGTATCCAAAGACTCTACAGCCCCTTCTGGAACACTGGCCAATTTTACCTCCACAACTTAGAAAACCCAGAAACCATGCTATTCTAGAGAAATGAGTGAACTTCATCAAAGCTAACTCAGGGAGCTGGGGACGTTTCTTTGTGGTGGAGCACTTGCTAGCATGTGGAAGGGCCTGGGTTCCATCCAAGGCATCACAGAGATAAGTAAACAACAAAAAAATAAATCCAAAAACGATGTGACCACATTGGGAAGGTTTAATTGAAATAAAGCTGTCTATATGTTAGAAATATTCAAAAAGAAAGAAGCACAACCCACATGAAAACAATGGAATGCATTCTTTAATTGTTCTGGACAGGTGGGTCAAATTGATGTCCTGAAAGATTCTCTTCCACAAACAATTGGAAAAGCTGGCTTGGTGGTGCTCAGCTGTAGTTCCAGCAGCTCAGGATGTGAGGCAGGAGGATGATGAGTTCAAAGTCAGCCTCAGCATCTTAGAGAGGTTGTAAGCAAGTTTGTGAGACCCTGTTTTAAAATCCTACCTGGGGATGGGGCTCACTGGTGTGGCACCCTTGGGTTCACTGCTTGGTCCCCAAAACAATAAAAATCATGTATGAAAAGCCAGTTGCAGTGGCACATGCCAGGTACTCTAGAAGCTTCATGATTTTATTCCTTCTCCCAAATTTACTAACTGGGGCATGACCCATCCTTATATTATTCAGTCCCTTGAGATGCAATATTGGGCCATTTATTCGAGATCTATTTTCCTCATGAAGCTATTTCTTGCTGAGGACTTCCCAGTTAGAATTGCTTTTGCTGTATCCCCAGGTTTGAATATCTTGCGTGGCCCTTTACATTGGTCTGCAGACATTTTACACTTTCTTTTTTATTTTTATTTATTTTTCTTATTTCTTACATACATAACAATGTTTTGATTTCTTCAATGACCTATTGGTTGTTGGGGAACACGCTGAAGAATTCCCATGCTTTGTAACTGTCCAGGTGTTCCCCCTGCTATGGATTCCATTCTTATTAAATTTATGGAGATTTATTTTGAGAATACATGGAGAATATGCCGCGTGCTGTTGAGAAGGATGTTTGCTCTGCAGTGGTTGGGTGGGATGGTCTGTAAATGTCTACCCTGTGCAGACATGATCTGTCCAGTGCTGAAAAGAGGAGTTGACTGGGCTTGGCATGTGGCTCAAGCAGTAGTGTGCTTGCCTGGCATGTGAGGGGCCCAGATTCCATCCTCAGCACCACATACAAACAAAGATTGTGTCCACCAAAAAAACTAAATAATAAATATTAAATCAATCTCTCTCTCTCTCTCTCTCTCTCTCTCTCTCTCTCTCTCTCAAAAAAGGGGGGATTTGAAGCCCCCATTGTTCTTACTGTGTTGTAGTTGACTTCTTCTTTTACATTCCAGTAATATCTGTTTTGCACATGTGGGTGCTCGGTGTAGGGCACATTTATGTGTACAATTTCGGTATCATCTTGCTGAATTGACCCCTTTATCATGGTGTGATCACTTTGTCTCTTTTTATTGTGTTTTAATCTGTAGTCTATTTTATCTGACAGGAGTCTAGCCATTCCTGCTCTAGGTTGGTTTTCTTCATGTGGAATATCTTTTCCATCCCTTCACTGTCACTCTGTGTGTGTCCTGAGGTGAAGTGACTTTCTTGTAGACAGCAAGTGACTGAGTCCATTAAAAAAAGAAAATCCATTCAGTCACTTTACATCTTAAAATAGGGGAGTCTATTCCCTTTACATTCAAGATTTTTGATTGAAAGATACAGAATTATTTCTGCTGGTCTTGTTTGTTTTAAGTTTCTCTTTCTGATTTCTGTTTAGATCTTTTTCTCTGTTTTTCTCCCTTACTCTCTAGTCTGTTTCTGTGGGTTGGTGTTTTTTTCTGGGATAAATTTGGATTTCCTTCTTTGTCATTTGTGAACATGCTGTTATTTTTGTTTTTTCTTTGGGCTTCCTCTGGGATTTAGAAATTTTTTACAGTTTCCAAAGAGCGTTTTAAGCTGAACAGAATCTCCCTCTGCTCTGATACCAGTACTCTATTTAAAAAAAAATCAAGTAAAAATATAACAACCTATTCCTCTGATAGGAAGAATGACAGCCTTTAAAACTCCGCACCCCAAAATTTTATTCAGCTAAAGAACAAGGTACCCAAGTCACTTTTTCTTTTTCTCCTCTTTTTTTCCCCCTTTGGTACCGGGAGTAGAACCCAAGGACACTAAACCACTGAGCCACAGTTCTAGCATTTTTTTTTTAATTCAGTAAATACAGAGTAGTGGGGAATTGCTCCTCCATGCAGGAGGTCCCTCCCACATGGGTGTCAGAGGGAGATCTTATACCACTGTAGCCGTGGTAGAGGGTACTTTCTTCTTCAGGTGGGTGACCCCTCCCACCTGGGTGGCTGGGGAGTTCCTAAACCACTGCAGGTGGGGTAGAGGGAACTCTCCCCTCCAGATGGGAGACCCCTTCTATCTGGGTGTCCTAGGTAGATGGGACTTGCAGCTCCAGGAGGGAGACCCTTCCACCTGGGTGTCAGGGGGAGTTCTTATACTGCTGCAGGCAGGGTAGAGAGGACTCGCCCCTCCAATCGGGATACCCCTCCCACCTGGGTGTCTAAGGGAGCTTGATTACTTTAGCATCCAGGTAGAGGGGACTCACTCCTACAGGCAGGATCCCCACCCAGCTGGCTGTCAGAGGGAGCTCCAATACTGTAACAGCAAGGGTAGAGGGAACATGCCCCTGCAGGCAGAAGATCCCTCCCACCTGGGTGTACTAGGAGCTCTTATATGGCAAAAGGTAAAGTAGAGGGGACTCGCACTTCCAGGAGGGATACCTCCCTCACCTGGGTGTCAGGGAAACTTGTATACCGTGAAAGCCAGGGTAGAGGGGACTCTCCTGTCCATACAGAAGACCACTCCCACCTGTGTGTCTTGAAGAGCTTTAATACGTCCACAGCCAGGGTAGAAGGGACTCATTGCTCCAGGAGGGAGAACCCTCTCACCTGGCTATGGGGGGGGGCCCTCCTATACCCCCTCAGCCAGTGTAGAGGGGACTCAACTCTCTAGTCAGGAGACACCATAACCAGGGTATCAGGGGGAGCTCCTATACCACCAGAGTCAGGGTAGAGTGGACATGCACCGCCAGTTGGAAGACTGCTCCCACCTGGGTGTCAGGGGCAACTCATATACTGCTGCAGCCAGGGTAAGGTGAACACGCTCCTCCAGGTGAGAGACACCTCCCATCTTGGTGCCAGGGCGAGCTTGTATTCCTCATTGGCCAGGGTAGAGGGGACTCGCCCCTTCAGGTGGGAGACCCCCTTTCACCTAGTTGTCGGGGGAGCTCTTATACTGCTGCAGCCATTGTAGAGGGGACTTGTCCATCAAGGCAAGAGACCACGTTCCCCTGGGTGTGGGGAGGAGCTCATGTATCTCCAGAGCCAGGGTGGAGGGGATGCGCCCTTTCCAGTGGGAGATATCTCCCATCTTGGTATGGGGGGGAGCTCCTAAACCACAGCAGCTAGAATAGAGGGCATTCTCCACTCCAAGCAGGAGACCCCTCGCACCTTGGTCTTGGGAAAGCTGGTAAACCCCTGCAGTCAGGGAAGGGGAAAATCACCCTTTTAGGACAGAGACCCCTCCCACCTGGGTGTCAGGTGGAGCTCATATAAAGCCACAGTCAGGCTAGCTGGGACTTGCCCCTCCATGCAGGAGACACTTCCTACCTGTGTGTCAGCGGGATCTCATATATCACCACAGCTAGGGTAAAGGGGACTGGCCCTTCCAGGCAGGAGACCCCTCCTACCTGTGTGTGTGTGGGAGATCCTATACAGCCAGGGTAGAGGGGATTTGATCCTCCAGGCGGGGGATCCCTCCCACCTGGGTGTGGTGGGTGGAGCTCCTATACCCCTGAAGCCAAGGTAGTGGGGACTGGCCCCTCCAGGCAGGAGTCCACTCCCACCTTGGTATCAGGGCTAGCTGTTACACCACCACAGCCATGGTAGAGGGTACTTTCCCTTTCTGGCGGGAGACTCCTCCCACCTGGGTGTCTAGGGGGAGCTTGTATACCCCCTCAGCCATTTAGAGGGGACTCACCCCTCCAGGTGGGAGACCCCATAACCTGGGTGTTGGGGGGAACTCCTATGCCGCCAGAGCCAGGGGAGAGCGAGAAAGTCAGCACTATTCAGATGACCTCCTTGGCCATGGAGGACCTCCAGAGTGTCATGGCTGGGACTCCCTCTATGGCTGGGGTGCTACAGCTCTGACAAGAGGATAACGGAAGGCTGGGGCCTTCCCCCATCCCCAGAGAGGGATGAGACTGGGCAGAGTACAACCCGCGGCTGCAGGAGCATCAGGTCCAGGACTGGCAGGGTGCCTTGGATGCCAGCACCTTGGGCTGGGAAATCGCTCCATGGCAAGGTGCTGAGAGGGGCCTGTCTGGGGCTTCAGGTCCTGGGCATGGCTGGCCAAGGCGATGTGGCTGGGTGTGGCGGCTTCACACATGCTGGACATTCCCAGGGTCATGTGGTGCCTGGAGGCAGACTGGATGGTGGCATAGTGGCCAGCAAGGACCTTGCTAGCAGAGTGCCACACCCCCCCTCACCACCCCCATACCCTCACTTCACCAGAAGCTACTGAAGCCCAGGCACCAGGGCTCCGCAGGAAGGCGGAGGCCCCATGAACTGGATTGAGGGGGAGAAATTTTTTCCATTTGCAACAATGTAGATAAACCTGGAGGATATTATGCCAAGGGAAATAACCCAGACGCAGACAAATACTGCTTGATCTCACTTACATAGGGTCTAAAATTCAAACTCATTGAAGAAAGTAAATTCTTTTGGCTAGAGCTATACAAATTCATCAATTCCACACTTTCTAGAAAGAACAATACAGACCCAGAAGACACAATAAAAAATGAAAGAAAAATTGCTAGATCAATCCAAGGAAAGACCTCAAAATGAAATTTTGAGAACACACACCCAGTCTAGAAAATCAAACAAAACACCCCAATTTCAATAAGATTAAAAATCCTGCGTGTCCAGAGCCACAGTTTAGTCGGAATGACTCCTGGCATTTTGCCAGAGGGAATGGTTGAAAGGTGAACCTGCCCTGAGAATAGGGCTGCTCTGGGGCTCTGGGATTAGGGCAGATCCTGCTGCCTCTGGCACCCTCTATTTGGAGTTCCCCTGGAGTTCTCTTGGTTCCAGGAGAATTGGCACAAGACCCTGGTGGAGGGAGTGTGTTCCTAGGAAGTGTGTGTAGAGTGGTGGTGAGAGTTCCAAAATAAAGAGTTGCTGTTTGAACCTACAAGGCTGTGTGGCGGCTCGGTTATTTTGTGCCCAGCCAGACTTCACCACCTTGGAGGACATAGGAAATTAAAATCCATTTATGAATTGTGACCTACTGAAAAAGGTAAGACTAAAAAGAAAGTGAAAGGAACTGGGGTTGGAGTAGAGGAAGGAAGACAAGATGGTACATAGTGGATTTTTAGGGCAATGGGACTATTCTACCTGGCACTACATAGTAGTACTGGATGGTGGATACATTCTGCATGGTACTGTAAGATGGATACATCTAATCACACTTGTTAAAAGAGTTGGCAATGCAGCTTTGTGAATGAAGGACAACTAAGCATGAGATTCAATCCCAGTCCTGCAATTATAAAAAAATGGAGAAAGCAACAAGGGAATAGGAACTCAGAAGTTGATGTGAACTGTGGCGTCTATACCTAGTCCAAACTATTCCTTTCAAAAGAAGGTAAAAATGTTTCTCAGAGAGGCATAAAACTAACACCTTTCTGAATAAGACAAAGAAATGTACAATAACATGAAAAAAAATAAATAAAAAGTTAGCTCTTAAAAAATACGAAAAACTGAGGTTATCTGTTATTTAAAAAGTGCTGTATATTTGAAAAAAAAAGTCTTTTTGCCCTTTGTGAATATTCTAAAAACACAGGTGAAAATAATAGCTGTGGACACTTTCTATAGTCACATATTTTATAATTTTATTGGCAGTTTCCTCAAGAAACTTGTGGCTCTTAGTGTATATACCACTGTGTTAACTGAGGCATTGCTTGCAATAGCCAAGATACAGAAATAACCCGTGTCGCCCCACCCATGAAAGGAGTCTTTCAAAAGGTGATATGGTGGTATACATCCACAATGAAATACTATTCACCCTACAGAAACAGGAAATTCTGCATTTATAACAATATGGATGACAGTATGTTAAGTGAGGAGATTATGTTAAGTGAAATAAGCCAAGTAGTGGGAGAAAAAAACCTATGCTCTCACTTAACATGTGGAATCTAAGAGTCAAAATCATAGAAGTGGAGAGTACAATGGTGTTTACCAAGTCTCATGTGTGTGGCAGGGAGGCAGGAGGCAGCCAGGAGGTTAGATGGGGAAAGGGGAGACTTTGGTAAACAGGCATGAGGTTAAGTTAGATAGGAGGAGGGCTATAATTAGTAATAATGTGTTTTTCAAAATAGCTAAGACAGAATTTTTAAATGCTCTCATTACAAAGAAATGACAAATACTGAGGTGATGCATATGCTAATTTATCTGAAACATCACATGGTACCCCATAAACATATGTGAGTAGTTTCTTATTAAAAATAAAACTATAAGAAGGAATATTTAGGGCTGGGGATGTGGCTCAAGCGGTAGCGCGCTTGCCTGGTATGCGTGCGGCCCGGGTTCCATCCTCTGCACAACATACCAACAAATATGTTGTGTCCGCCGAGAACTAAAAAATAAATATTAAAAAAAATTCTCTCTCTCTCTCTCTCTCTCTCTCTCTCTCTCTCTCTCTCTCTCTCTCACTCTCTCTTAAAAAAAGAAAAAAGGAATATTTACTGTTTTTATAGATACACATAAAGCATTACATAAACCACAAAATGTTATGATTTAAGACTTCACTCCAAAGCTTTTCTTATGTCCCTGCTTAACATATTTCTCTTGTTCTGCTAAACTCCTGGAGTCTTCTACATGTAGGTCTGTAGTAGTCTCATTGTAAAGAAAAGATAGAAGAGCAAGGGATAAGAGTTTAATGTAATTTTGATATGTATTATGAAAGTATTTTGCTGGTATTACCACAAAAGTTCTTACAAAACAGAAATACATAATTCTAGAGGAGTAAAATGTATAAGGGTTTTCTGTAACAGGAATATTAAGTAGTGGAGTGAGAAAAGCCTGTATAGGCCACCAAGACATTCTTGGAGAGACAGTTAAGGAGAAGAATGCAAAATGTTTACATTATTGAGATTAAAATGAAAGAGCAAATATGACACAATTAGAGCATGACAAAACAGCACAAAAAATGCTGCAAACTTTAGTGTGAAGCTCCATTCTGGCTGTCTGGGTTATCCTCACAATAATGATATCACAAACATACAAACTCCTGCAGCTGAAGTAAATTACCATCAAAGAAACAGCAACACTAGTAGCTAGCTTTACTTTGAAGGAAGGTCTGGGGAGGAGACTGGAAGGGCTGTATCTACACATCTGTGAACGGATGAGATTCCATGGAGGCTGTATATAAGAGGCCTGTACTGAGCACACATGCTGGGGTATTTCTTTAGTGGGATAGTTTTTCTTTTCCTTTTTGTGTCATGAATTTTATTTTCAATATTTTTATTGGTGTATCATAGTTATACACATTGATGGGATTTTTGTTACATATTCATACATGCACACATTATAAGAATATAATTTGGCCAATATCATTCCTTAGCACTGTTCCCTCACTTCCCTTCTCCCACTCACTGGTCCCTTTCCTCTTTTTGACCTCCCACTGATTTTTAGGAGATCCACCCCAACTTTTGTTTTCCTTTTTCTCTCTAGCCTCTACATATCAGAGAAAAACATAACAACACTTGATCTTCTGACTTTGGTTTATTTTGCTTAACATAATACTCTCTGTTTCCATTCATTTTCTTTCAAATGACATAATTTTATTTTTATTTATGGCTCAATAAAGTTTCATCGTGTATGTACACCGCATTTTTTAATCCATTCAAATGTCAATGGACACCAAGGCTACTTCCATAGATTGGTTATTGTGAATTGTTTTGCTATGAACATGGATATACATGTAACCTTATAATATGATGACTTTAATTCTTTAGGATAAACACTGAGGATTGGTAAAGATGAGTCATATGGTGGTTCCATTTAAGGAACCTCCATACTGATTTCCATAGTGCTTGTACTAATGTACAATCCCACCAACAGTGTAAAAGTGTCCCTTTCTCTCCACATCCTCTCCAGCATTTATTATTATTAGAATTCTTAATGACTGCCATTTTGACTGTTGTGAGATTTGCATTTCCCTAATTGCTAATGATGTTGAACATTTTTTCATATATTTGTGGCCATTTGTATTTTTTTTAAGAAGTGTCTGTTTAATACATTTGTATGTTTATATTTATTAATTGGGTCATTTGATTTTTTTGAGTTCTTTATATATTCTAGATATTAATCCTCTCTCAATACAGTAGCTAGGCAAAGATTTTCTCCCATTCTTTAAGTTCTCTCTTTCCATTCTTAATTATTGCCTTTGCTGTGCAGAAGACTTTTAATTTGGTGCCATCTCATTTATTAACTCTTAGCATTATTTCTTGAGCTTTTGGGGTCCTATAGAGAAAGTCATTTTCTATGCCTGTATGCTGAAATGTTGATCCTATATTTTCTTCTTGGAGTTGCATTGTTTCTGGTGCAATGATGGAACAGTTTTACTGTGGAATTCCCTGCTGATAATGATCACAATTGGTACAAATAAGCTTCATATTTATGCATTACATTGCATTACTTGACCTGTCTGACACCACCTCTCACATCAAGAAAACCTAGAATGAACAGGTAGCTGAGTTAGAGAAACTGCAAAAAAAAAAAAAAATTAAAACATCTTCTTAATTATTTTGAATGCTAAACAGATGTTTCTTTGAAGGCAATATAATACAGCAGAGAGTTATATAGCAGCTAGGTTTTATACAGTTAGAGTAGCAAAAAGAGTTTTCAAATTTATTTTGACTTGTTACGAGCTGATATATTAGTTTTCCCAAATGAGGAAATGCTAAGTGCTAATGTTGCAGTTATTACTGAGTTCCTGGTTGCTGAAGGAAGCCTGGCACTTTATTAGTATAATGAATTTACAATTCTTAACTTATTTAATTGCAAATACATATTATCTGTATTATTAACCTGATGATTATTTTTCCATTAGTAGAAATTGTGTCATTTATAGTGGCTCATTTACAGTTGCTTATAAAAGACTCTTTATTTAGTCTAAAGCAAACTTTTAGGACCAATTACCTTCTTTTGCAAGCTCTATTAACAATCTTTTGTATGGAAAATAAAATGGCTCTGGCACTTTGTAGATACATTGGGTGGTGTTAGAGCTGCCATCTTTATTTGACAAGAACAGTCCAAGAAAGATAGTCAGGTGAGCTTGCTAGAAATCATTGATTAACAATAAGGAATGACCAAAATGCACAGATGAGACATAAAGGTGATATTTTAAAAATAAAAAAACATACTGGGAACCTGAAGAGGTCAAAAAAGATTAACAATAGGAGATAAAATGTTAATAATTTGTTTAGACATCAGCACTAGAGAATTCCCAGAAACTACCATTGAAATGTGGTTGCAGTCTGTGGTCAAGGAAATATATAAAATTTTATATAATTTTATATATTTTATATATTTA
This sequence comes from Urocitellus parryii, assembly GCF_045843805.1. NCBI lineage: Eukaryota > Metazoa > Chordata > Mammalia > Rodentia > Sciuridae > Urocitellus > Urocitellus parryii. The sequence goes on along the minus strand of NC_135541.1, from coordinate 83,118,546 downwards.
AATATGTAAAATTTCAGAGAGAATGTTACTAAATGAGCTTATTCTAATGCTATGCTACTATGACACATATGAAACAAAAACAAACATGCAAAGTCTAAAATCAACATTATGTGTAGTTCCTCATTTCATTAGGCTAAAATAGGTCTTGAGTGTAGGTCAGATTCTAAGCCACAATGCATGGAAATACCAAATGATTACGAGGAGTCTGAAAGCTTCTTCTGAAACTAACTACCAGGGTTAAGACAAAAAAGAAAAAAATGTAAAACAGCAGATGGACTTCCAATCTTTAGTTTGTTTTTAATACTCATATCCCTATTCTCTCTCTCTCTCTCTCTCTCTCTCTCTCTCTCTCTCTCTCTCTTTTAGTTATTACTTGTCCATTATTTATTTATTTATTTATGTATTTATTTATTTATGTGTGATACTGAGAATCAAACCCAGTGCCTCACACAATCCAGGCAAGTGCGCTACCGCTGAGCCACAATCCCAACCCCCTTTTTTCTCTTATGCTATACCTTGGCCCTAACAATGTTCCAGTCTCTATCTTTATAAATAAACACATAAAATAAAAATGCTACTTGTTCTTGTTTTCTCCCTTTTACCTCATTCCATTTTTCTCCTTCTCTTCATCAACAAACCTCCCAAAAATACAATTACACTCCATGCTTCTGAGCTTCACCACTTGCTCACTCACTGAGTCCTGGAAACCTGGTTTTTCTCCTAGGACTCAATGAAAGGTCTGCTTCAGAGATCGATAATATATTGTCAAATAAAAGCAGCAGCTCTAACCCCACCCCATGTATCCACACAGTTCCAGAGCCATTTTATTTTTCATATTTTTATTCGTGTATCATGCCCCTCATTTTCCTGAAACAGATCTCTTTCTACCAAAATTCCATCCTCTGGCCCTTGGGTATTGTTTTATTTGCTATCCCTCAACCATATACATACCTTCATACACTTTACTTGCACCTTACATTCAGAGATCCAAAAGAAATATGTATAAAAAATAAAGGCAGAAAATTGTAAACAATAGGGATATCTAAAATGAACAATCCTTAATTACACTGCAATCCTGAAAGAATATTATGTACGGCACTATTAAAATAACATATGCTAAAGTTCTTAACAACATGGAAAATGCTTATTTTATAATGTCAGTGTTAAACAAAACAAGTTAAAATACATGTATGCAATTTAGTTTCAACTATGTAAAGAAATGAATCAGAGGAAACTAGAAAGCTATACTCCAAAATGTTAATAGTGATAACCACTGATGGGTTACATTTTTCCTTCTTGGTAATTTTATGCATTTTCCAAATTTTCTATACTGATCTTGTTATAATTTTAAACTCAGTAAAAAGTGAGTTCAACATCATATTGCTGGGATGGGATTATGGCTCAATGGTAGAGAGTGCTTGCCTAGCATGTGTAAGGTACTGGGTTAGGATCCTCAGCACAACAGATAAGTAAATAAATTAAATTGAGGTATTGTGTCCATCTACATCTAAAAAAATTTTTAAAAGTTCATATTGGCTACAGAAGTTGAAAGGAAAGTGACCACAACACTCAGAGCAACCAAGAGATTCTTTATTAGAGCAGGAAAAGAGAGGAGAAAAGAGAGAAAGAGAAGAGACAGAGAGAGAGAGAGAGAGAGAGAGAGAGAGAGAGAGAGAGAACACAAGAGAGAGAGAGAGAGAAAGCAAGAGAGAGCAAGCGAGAGAGAGGGGGGTGGCCCAGCAGTAGGGAGTTTTTATAGCCAGAATCTAATGGGGTGTCTGGGTCTGCAAGCTGCCTTGTTGGCACAAAGGGGTTAAATGTTCAGCCTTGAGTGGCAGGCTGAGTGTTCAGCCTTGAGCAGGAGGGCAAAGCGCTCAGCCTTGAGTGGGGGCTTGGGCATCTGTGCTTGAAGCAAACAGGTGATAAATAACCAGAAGAGGGTTTGAGAGACAAGGTCATCCTGCAGCTACCTTTGTTTGGCATGCCCTGCAGACAGCTTACTCAGCAAGTACTTCACCTAACATTCCTCCCTTTTTGCTTTTCTAAGTGACATGGGGGATGGTGTAAAGTCCTTTGGCTACTTCCTGCTTAATGGTGGGCGGAGTTGGGCCTAGAAGGGGAAGTGGAGGAATGTTGGGGTCGGGGACAGATCTGAGAATACCAGGACAACCAAAAATTGCTGCAGTCTGGCTGGGTACAAATCACAAGCTACTCAAGCAGGAACAAACTTTATTTATTTTTGGAACTCCTGAGAACAGAACACCACCCATGAGGCCCTTCTAGGCACACCACACACCAACCGGAACTCCCACCACCAGAACTTTACCAACCAAGGTGAACTCCCCAGGAATCCCCAGGAGAATTTCAAAGTAGCAGGCTTCCCAGGAGGACAGCAGGGGTCTATATACAATTGAATACACAACCTGTTTCAATCCAGCATCATCTTAATGGCTTGCCTCTCAACCAATACTTCTGACAACATGCCAGGGGCCATTCCGACTAGGCTGTGGCTCTCAACAAAAAATAACACTCAGTGGCTATAGATAACTACTTTGGTAGGGGTAAAGTCCATAAAAGTTCTTTGAAGCCATTGGTTGTCAATGGCATCAAATCCTTTCGGATAGGAGGAAATCTTTGGTGTCAGTCATTGGTCTTGTTGTAGGGAATCTAGGAAGTATTGAAGTGACTTGATTGAATCCAGTAATGTTAATGGTGACAGCCTGATTGCAGCCAGTGGAAGAGCAATTGCCTCGACCCATAAAGTGAGAGTAGGTGGTGTCATCCTGGTGGCTTGGTTGTAGAAGCAGCATCTGTGGTTTGAGATAAAAACTTGAGAGAGAATAATGATTAGAACAAGAAGAAGAGGGTTGGTGAGAAATTTTGAGTTTGGTGGGTATGGTGGAAGTCCAGGACTGGACATTTGGAAAGGTGCCTTTTAAGATGGGAGACATGGTACCAGTGGGAGTGGCCCAAAAGCTTGGTCACCATTGGGGTAGTAAGTATGACCGTACGGGGTCCCGTCCATTAAGGCTCCAACGATTGAGAATGCAGTTCCTGAAGTAAGACTGAGTCACCCAGTTGAAGAGGGTCCACCTCAGTTTGTGGTTGTGTTGGGATTGAGGCAATGAATAGCAGAGGAAGGCACTGGTCTACATTTCCCTTAGGAGTTTGCATAGAAGTGTGAGATAGAACATGTAGAACATAAGGGGAGGAGGAATGATTGGAAAGCTTTGAGTGGTTAAGAAAGGGCACCCATATAGTTGCTCAAAGGGGCTAAGGCCTGAGGGGGCTCTTGGGGCTATCTGAATTCAGGTGAGGGCCAACAGTAGGAAATTGGGCCAGAATAACCTGAGTTCAAGCAAGTTTAGTGAGATGATCATTGAGAATGCTCTTAGGCCTCTCAACCTTACCCAAGGACTGGGGTTGGGTGGGGATGTGGAGCCTCTAAGTGATGTTGAGGCCTTTGGAGACTAGTTGAAAAACCTGAGAAGTGAAGGTGGGACTGTGGTCTGACTGGATGGAGGTGGGATGTCTTAACCTGGGAATGGTCCCCTCAATGAGGATGCAGGCAAGTGTCAGCAATTTCCCAGGATGTAGGGAAGGCATCTATCCAACCTGAAAAAGTATCAACCAAAGTAAGTAGGTAGGGAAGCTATTTGTGCCTAGGCATGTGAGTGAAGTTGATCTACCAGTCTTTGCATGGCTAGTGGCTCCTCATCTGACGTGTGGGGAGTTTAGGTTTGTTGCTTCTTTGTGGGGATACTGTAGAGCACACTGAACAAGTAGAGTGGACCTGCTGGACAGTAGTTCTCATTCCTAGGATGTGAAAGAGGGGTTGTGAAAACTGGAAAAAGGGGTTAGAGAGAGTTTTAGATAGGCACAGAGTCTCTGGAGTTAGAGGAGTTGGTCATGAGTCCCAGGTCTCTGTCTTGGGCATCAGGGGCTGGTACTTGATTGAATGACTGGTTGGTGAATTTATGTATCTGATCTTGCAGGGACTTCTGTAGGCAATTCAATAGTCCTGGTCCTATTAGGAGAAACATGAAGAGAACTAATAGGGGTCCTGTGAGGGGGAGGAGCCAACGCCATATTTGACTGAACATTCCCCATGGAGACTGTTGGCCTGGTTGCTATCTCCTCTTTTCTAGCTGTTCTTGTCCTTCATTACTCCTAGGAATGTCTGTGCTTTGGCTTAACTGTTTGGTAGATGTTTAAGATCAAGCTGGACAAAATTGACTTTGTTTCTATTTATTGTGAAGAGTCAGCTGAGTTCCTATAGGGGTCACTCTCGTGGGGGAACTTGAGAACAGCTTCTTAGTTCTGCTAGTGCCATTTGCGCTAGGATGGGTCCAGGTCTTGCTTGACCATGTGGCTTCCCTTGGAAGCATCAGGGATGTCTCTTGTCTCTAATGAACCTACTCTTCATAGCAAATGCACTGATTGGCTTTTCATTCTCCAGTGGTCTCAATAGTCTCCCTGATGAGGAGGTTATGTGAGCTAGAGGTGCAAAGCGCTTTAGAAAAATTCCCTGTTCCCTAGATTTCAGACTGACTCAGAGGGCAAGAGCCAAATATTGGTTTTCTTGGCCATTTTAATTTAAGTTTAAGTCTTGATCATAAACATCCAGCAATGTTAGTTTCACCTTAAATTAAGAGTATTGGGCTTTAGCTGAAGTTTGGCCTACTTTGGAGTCATTCTGACATGTAGTAAGATGGAAGGCATAGACTTATCTCAGGTAAGCCAGGGCTCTTTATAAATCTTAGGTAAAGTGTTCTAGTATTGAAGTTGATCTTTTTTAGAAATATATTATTTTATAAAGTTTACATATATTGTTGCTTGATGTCACATGAATATTAGCTAACACAATATGATATTACATTTAAATTGTACCCAGTGTATAGAACTTTATATTAATCTTATTCATAACAGGTCCAGTTATAGAACATTAAATGATATAAATACATCTTCAATATGTTATTTTAATAAGCCTAAAATTACCATTCAACCTTTTGGAGAACATCAGATTGATATAATTTTTTTAAAGCTCCTATCTTAAAGACTTATATACCTGGAAAATATGAACACATTTAATATACAAAGAAGAGTAATAGTACCACAATTACATTTATGTTTTCATATTAATCAAGTTTAGCTCTTAAAGAAATAACATATTACAATATTGCAAAATAACAGTTGTTGTTTAACCATAGTTGTATAATCCTGAATTCCTTCAAGATTACTTGCTCAAAAAACTTACATACATAACCAATGTACGTAGACTTTCTTTATCACTTGCTTAAACTTATATAGCCAATGTACACAGACCTTCTTTATCATTTGCTTAAACCCTCTTATTTACTTAATAGACTCTCTTATCCAGAAACACATTTTCCTTCTATTAAATCCATACTTAGAACCTTTTAATTTCTCTTTCCCATCTGTTAACTCTTTCTTTATTCACACTTTGAAATAATCCTTGTAAATTTCTGAATTTAGGCAAATTATTCCAATTTAATAAGAGATAGTTTGTTATTTGCAGTACACAATTAATCACATCTGTTTACCATTTCATGAAAGCATAAACAATGTTTAAATGTATATAATTATATTGTTCTAGGGATGGACAAGGCAAGGCACGTAAGATAGCAGTGAAGATAGGGAAACAGTTTTATTTGGTTGCAGCTAGATTCAGAGGGCAGAGCTTCTGCTATAATCAATTAATCCCCTGAACTCCAAGTTTAGGTAGTTTCAGAATGTTGCACCCAGCATATAAGGGAAGGAGCTCAGAAGTTCACAGTCTGCAGAAGTTCAAAAAAGCAGTTTTTTTTTCTTTCCTGTTCTGGGAAAGTTAACCCTTCAAGGACACCTGGGAAGGGGAGAGCTTTTTCTTCCCTTTCTTTCCTCCCCCTGCCAGCTGTTACCATGGAGCCCAGTAAGTAACTCCCTTATCTTAGAAATGTAGTCAGCACTTGTGAAAAACTAGCAAGGGGGTGTCCAGCACCTGGAGTGCTGATTTTTCCCAGACAGTAGCCAAGTAAAACAGGGCAACATGAAAATAGGAAGTTTATCTACACTAAACTGTTTTGTAGAGATTCTTTTGCTGAAAGTCCTCAAATCAGCCATGATGACTATTGCTGGAGAAGGTCAGTTAAGACTTTTCTGTGGGCCTGGGTAGGGAGGGGGAAGATGGGAAGGCGGGGCTGAGAGCAGCTCTGGTGGATCTAAGAATGAAGAAGAAGATGTAAAAGAATAATTGGAAAGGGGTTTGGGGTTTTCGATAGCAAAGAAAACTTGAGCAGTAGAACAGGTAGAGCAGAGGGGAAGACAGGAGTGAATATCTCAAAAAGCCTGTAAGGGACTTTAATTCTTAGTAACCTGTTTTTAATGATGACAAAGCAACTTTAAAGGCCATTTTCACCAGATCTTGAACAGAGGTCTGAAGTCTCTCCTCAGCTGTTTTGAGCTTTGGGTTAGCTGGTAAGAGTACCTGGTGGGACTGAGTTTGGGCACTGACAGGAGAAGAGAGGAGTGAGTGTGTGGAGGGATTCCTTCAGTAACTGCTACCTCAGCAAGGGGGCAAGAGTCTGAGGAAGGGTGGTGATGTACATTTTTGATCTAGTATTTGGAGGGGAGAAAGCAGGTTACTGAGGTGGGAGTGAAGGCAGAAAGTCTGGGGCAGATGGCTGAGGGTGAGGACTTAATCGAGCCAGGCTATAGGATGGAGGTTCATTCTCAGGGTCAAAAGTAGTGGATGAGTGCAGAGGAGGAGAAAGTTGGGGATCGATGGTTGGGGGAGTTGATTTGTAAGCTGGAAGAATTTGTAGATGTTTGCAAGAGGTGCAGAGAGCATAATTGGAATGGAGCAAGAAGAAAGTGATCTTTAACTATTTTTTTGAATGCTCACAGTAATTGTAGAGATCCCTTAGAATGGAGGGATCCAGGGACCCAAAAGGGAGCCATCTGCTTTGGTTGTTAAAGAGATATGTGGGCCAGGGCTGGGTGCTATATTTGATCAATTTTTGGGTTTGATGTCTGGTGTCAAGGAGAGGGTTTTGAGGTTATCCAAGAGGCATTGTAGGGGAGAGTCGACCGGCAGAGAGGACAGATTACCCATGTCACAAACGTAGTATAAGGAGAAGGGAAGAGGACGCAAAGTAGTATAGGGGAGAAGGAAGGAGACACAAACATAGTATAAGGAGAAGGGAAGAGGACGCAAAGTAGTATAGGGGAGAAGGAAGGAGACACAGACATAGTATAAGGGAGAGGGAAGAAGACACAAAGATAGTATAAGAGAGGAGGAGGAAACTGATTTATTGGCAAAAGGGGCATCCCCACTAGAGCCAAAAATTAGGAGTGCCTTAGTGGCAGGTTCGAGCTGCAGAGATTGGTCATCACCAAATCCTGACAGTGGAAGCTCTCCTCCTGGATGGAGCCAGAGCCGAGGGAGACCTTGGCCAAGGTTTTTTGGGAACCCTCCTGGAGACGCCAGATAATCCCAGGGCCATAAAGAGGGGAAAGAGAGAGAGAGGGGAAGAGAGAGGAAGGGGAGAGTAAGCATCTCTCTAGCACCCCCGTGAAGGTGAGGACTAGGACTTTATGAGAACCACTGAAACCGTGAAGGTCTGGGTAGGGTGTGATGTTTGGTTCTCTGTTATGTGTCCCTGGAGGTTACACAGTCCTTTGAGGGAGACCTACAAAGCCTATTCTGGTAAACTACCAGCTGGGAAGGGGAATAATTTTGAACCCAAGAGTCTAATCTGCCCAAGGAAAGAGTCCCTGAGGACCACTGTGGCCTTAAAGGCTGTGGTGGGGTGTTTTCCTCCCCACAGGTGGGCAAAGAGGTTTGCTGGATTGTCAATGGTCAAATCCTCCTGCCACCACCATTGGGTTTAGGACTCCAGGAAGGGGAAACTCACCAATTGAAGTCCGGTGGAGGATGGAGTTCTGGTGGTCGAGCAAATGGGTTCAGGCTGTCCAGTTAGTGGCACTTCGGAAGGAAGAGGGACCCAAAAGTGGGTTTTAACCCTCTCCCGGGATTCGACACCAATGAAAGGAAAGTGACCACAACACTCAGATCAACCAAGAGATCTTTATTACAGCAGTGCAACAGAGGAGAAAAGACAGAAAGAGGAGAGAGAGAAAGAGAAAGAGAGAGAGAGAGAGAGAGAGCGCAAGAGAGAGAGAGAGAGAGAGAGAGAGAGACAGAGAAAGCAAGAGAGATAGCAAGAGACAGAGAGGGGCCCAGCAGGAGGGAGTTTTTATAGCACAATGGGGTCTCTGGGTCTGCAAGCTGCCTTGTTAGCACAAGGGGGTTAAGTATTAGGCCTTGAGTGTTGGGCTGAGTGTTCAGCCTTGAGCAGGGGGGAAAAGTGCTCAGCCTTGAGCGGGGGCTTGGGCATTTGGGCTTGAAGTAAACAGGTGATAAAGAACCAGACAGAGGGTTTGAGAGGCCAGGTCATCCTGCAGCTAACTTTGTTTGGCATGCCCTGCAGACAGCTTACTCAGCCTGTCCTGCACCTAACAGAAGTAAGCCCAATTTTTATGTTGGCATCCACACAAAATCTAACACTCAATACACTTTGCATTCTTGTCCCTCACTATATCCCAAAACATTCTCTGCTCTCTTGCTGGACACTATGTTTTCAACATTCCTTCATGGTTCTGTCCATGTCTTAGCAAATCTGTCAAAAGTGGGAAATGTCAACCTTGAAGAACTTTGTTCCCTAAACCCTAAGACAGAGGCTGGAGGACAATATTCAGAATCACCTAAGAAAAAAAGAAATTCTTTTATTCAATCCATAATGGATATATTGGTAGGAATAATAAACATAAAACTCACCGGCTAACATGACACATGATAACATTTGCTCTTGAGTATAAACTGCCATACAAGTTAAAAATTTCTAATAGAATTTAGATACATAATCTGATCCTAAAAATCTAAATTTAATAAAAAAAATAGCCACTATACAGATTATGGAAATCAAGATAAATCAGAATAATAAAATCTTTATACATTGTACAGATAAGAGAATAAACACCAAGAAAAATAATTTCATAGTATTGAAAAAAGCAAAAAATAATAAGTAGTTTAATTCCTGAAATAGTATCTAGTAGATATTCAATAGGTATTTGTTAAATAAAAGAATGCACTTGTCCAAGGAATTAGATTGTGCATGATGGGAATTAATCAGAAAACACTTGTTTTTTAAAACAACTTTTTTGATATAATTCACATAATACTCAATTTATCTATTTAAAAGATATTTTTAATGGTTTTTAGTATATTCAGTATGTGAAATCACCATAATCAATTTTAGAACATTTTTGTTTCCTCCAAAAGAAAGCTTGCACTCATTAGTAGTCATTCTATACCTCCCTCCCACCCCTCAGACTCAAGTGAAAACAATTTATCTACCATTTGTTTCTAAGATTTTGCTTTTTCCAGATATTTCTTTTATTTTTATTTTTAGACTTAAATACTTTAATATGCAGTGAAGAAAAAGAGAATGCAAGTTACAATAAATAAAATGCTAGAGTACTTAAGAACACAACTTCTGCACTTTTTCTATTAGCCTATAAAAGCTACTAATATGCAAAAACCATACCTTTAGTCTTTTGAATTGTCCTGAAGCTATGTTCTGAAGGGTTTGTAACACTTAAGAACTGGCATTAAAAAGGCAAAAAGCACTATAACTCATAAACAGCATAAAAGTCTTACTTAATCTCTAAAAATAATAGGAATGCAAATGTTTTATTTGCCATAGAGATAAGGAGGGAAATATCAGTGGAATGAATTGGACAACATGACTCACACTTCATTACAAGCCATTTTCCCAAATTCACAACTTTCACATTTGGGTGATCTTAAAAAAAAAAAAAAAGTTAAAAAAGAAAAGAAAGGAACTTTCACTAGATGTAAATAGGCCAAGTTATTTAATCCCTCCACATGTTTAAATTGACTACACTTTTCTAGCTGGGAATGTATTTTCCTTATTTTAGTGAGCTTAAATAATGTACCCATGGTAATGAATAAGGCCTGGGTTTAGATCCAGAAACCTTCTCTATCAGCCTGTTTCATAATTACTCCAATATTATGGAACACAATAAGACGTTTTCTTGGTTCAGTTTTAATAGTAATAAGAATTTTTAAAATCCATGCTACTTCACAGTTTTTCAGACTTTTTTTTTCCTAAATGTGGATTTTGAAATTCTTAGGTATGCTATATAAGTATATAAAGTCCATTTCCATGTGTTCATAAACTTTAGCACCCAATAAGTAGTAGGAACTGGGTTATATAAACTACTTCCTAATCTCCACCCCTTAATTACTAGTAATGAATTTTATTTAGGGAACAATGAGGAACAAGTACCATAGCCTACAGGCATCTAGCAATGGAGGGAATTCAGACACAGAAATTAAGGCTCTGGAGAGGTTAAGTCATAGTGGAAACTTCCAGAATGAAACTGAACTCGTATACCCTTTTCCCAGCTGCAGACTTAGATAAGGTGTGAGGTGTTTAGTTGGTGCATGGGACCCACCATAAACTGACATTTTATCCATCTTTTTTTTTTTCCTCCATGAAAGAAAAGAAATGGAAATACAAGTGCTTGTTACCACATGCTTTTAAGGCTTTTAAGCATGTTGTATCCGTGATTGAGGAGATCACTTTAAAAATTGCCAGAAGAATCTCCTCTAATGGAGACTGAAGTCACTCTCTCTCCCCAAGAACCATGTGGGAAAAGAGAGATAGTCCCCTATTTGCACATGAAATCTCCCTTTCTCCTCCGACCTCCCTATTCCTCTCCCAAACAGGCCAGGCTGCCTTGGGAGGTGGTTGGGAGAAAAAGCAATGCTCATTCCCCCATGGCAAAGTCTTTGGTCTTTTCATCCTGGTCCCCCATTTTGTAGCGCAGCAGAAAGCACAGGTGAAGAGGGTTGTCTTGGGAGGGCAGCAGCATGATCTCTGCTGAAATGACCCTGCCTTGCTCCACTTGTACTGTCTCCTTTAGGAAGAGGAGTGCCTGCTTCCAGAGTGTGGCCCGGTGCAAAGGCGAGATGGACAGCACCAGGGGTTTCTCCGAATCTCCTCCAGGGAAGGTCACCTGGAACCAAAAGGCCAAACCATGCAAGGGCACCCAGCCATAACAGCTATAGCGGAAGTGCCCACCCACCTTGCCTCCAGCTCCAGCTCCAGGCCCGCAGGTCAGCTGGAGCTGAGCAAAGTGCTACAACCAGGTCAACACATCCTGGCCGGACAGACCCTGCACCAAGATCCCCGAGTGGCTCATGAGGCAGCTTGTGGCGAAACTCTCTAGGCAACTCATGTCCATGCCTTAGTGTTGCTTCACCTGGCTCCAAAAGCCTAGGCGCCACTCCAGCATCTGGTCGCTGATGGGGGCTACAAGGAGCTCAGTGAAAATCAGTAGGAGACTACCGACCTCCCTCAGCCACTGGGTCTGCAGGTGCAGCACAGAGCTCAGCATGGACTCACGCAGAAGTCCATAGCCCATTCACTCGCTTACGATGGCATCCACGTGCTCTGGCAACTCCACCATCTCCACCGAACCCTGCAGGACATGCACTTGGTCCTCCAGCCCGTTGAGCCGCCCTACCTCTAGGGCCTCTTGCCAAATGTCTCTACCAGCCTGGGCACAGAATATGCTCAAAATGCCGGTGCCTATGCCCACCTCCAACAAGGTCTTGCCTTGCAGAGCTGCCCAGTTCAGCAGGATGCCAAGGCGGTAGGCATTGGTGAGGACGCAGTTGGAGATCCTCTCCTCCCCGACATGTCCCTGTAGCACTCCTAGTACAGGTGGTCCTGCTTGCTTGCTCTTAGTCCTCTGGGGTCGGGATCATGGCAAGTCCACCTCCTGCTCCCCGTCCTCTTCTTCTTCAGTTCTCTCCCCTCCTTTGCTGCCCCCCCCCCACGACTCTCCAGATATTTCATATAAATGGAATCATACAATATGTGGTCTTTTGTGATTGGCTTCTTAACTTGATGTATTCAGGTTTCACCTACAGTGCAGCATGTATCAGTAGTTCATTTCTTTTTATTGCCAAATATTCCCTTTTATGGATACACCACATTTTATTCAGTTGACAGATCCTGGGGTCATTTACATATTTTTGGCTCTTATGAATAATGCCATATGAAATTCATGTGCAAGTTTCTATGTGAACATTTTATTTTCATTTCTCTAGCATATATACCTTTGGGACTTACTGGGGCATATGCTCTTTCCCCTTACTGGTTAAGGGTAAGTTCAAAGAAAAAAACGGAACTGTTAATTCTGGCTGAGAAATTAGAAAAGACTACTTAGTAAAAGTGGAATGTGAGCTAAGTTTTGAAATAGGAGTGATAGGATTCAACCAGAAAAGGGAAAATGAGATGACAGAAAGTCAGACATTTTGACTTCAATAACATTTGACTTATATTTGCATATCATTATCCACAGTACATTTATGAAAACACAAATTGGTGTAAATATATTTTATATACAACAAGAGATATGAAAGCTGTGCTCTGTAAGTGTAATACAAATTGTAATGTATTCCGCTGTCATATAAAAAATCAATTAAAAAAAGGCATTTTAAAGAGTGGTATATCAGTAGTAAATCTTCATCAACACAGCATATGTTTTTACTTCTGAATGTTTTATTTGTATATTATAGTTACACATAATAGTGGGGCTCATTTTGACATAATTATATATCATGGAATAAAATTTTCTCCACTTCAGTCCCCAGTACTTCCCCTTTTCCTCTCCTTCTCCCTCCTCCTATTTCCTTTCTACTCTAATGGTCTTCCTTCTATTTATTTATAATTTTAAAATTTAGTTCTTTATATATAAACATAAAGGTCAAATTCACTGTGGTGCATTCACATGTACATAGCATAATTTGGTGAATTTTAATCCATTGTTCCTCTCCTTTCCCATTCCTCCTCCCTCCCCATCCATTCCTCCACTGATCTCCCTTCCTTTTTCACAGGATTCCTCCCCCACTTTTTCCCCTTCCCTTGGTCAAGCTTCCTTCTATGAGAGAAAACATTCAACCTTGACTTTCTGAATCAGACTTATTTAATATATATATATTAGTAAAATACTCACAAAATTTAATATTTAACTAGAACTCTACAATTTCATGGCATTGAGTACATTCACATTTGTACAACCATCACCAACAACCATCTTCAGAACATTTCCATCTTGGCAAATTGCAACATTTCACCCTTAATAAAGATAACTCCCAGACTGGCAACCTCCACTCTACTCCTAGAGTACTTTTGGACTGTTTCTTTTTCACTTAGTAAGAGAGATCCACCACTGACTAATGGGTGGTGTCTATATTTACAGGCCTTGCTGCACATACATGATTGAGTGTATTGTAAGGACAGGTAACAGAAAATAGGGAAAAAAAGAGGTGGAGACAAAAACTGAACATATGGATCTCTATCCACAGGCTTAAGCAGCCCTGTCACAGATCTGCCTGATTATTTCACATCAAGAAATTGACCTTCCACCTGGTGCTGTGGTGCATACCTGTAATCCCACCAGCCTGGGAGGCTGAGGCAGGAGGATTGCAAATTCAAATCCAGCCTCAGCAAAAGCAAGGGGCTAAGCAACTCAGTGAGACCCTCTCTCTAAATAAAATACAAAAGAAAAGAAGGCTGGGGATGAGACTTGGTGGTTGAGCACACCTGAGTTCAATCCAGAGTACTAAAAAAAAAAGCAAAAAAAAAAAACAAAACAGAAATTGACCTTGACCTTGACCTTCCTATAATCCCAACTACTCAGGAAGCTGAGGCATGAGGATTGCAAATTTGAGGGCAACCTGGGCAGTTTAGCAAGACCCTGTCTCAAAATAAAGTTTGTAAAAAGGGCTGGGGATGCATTTCAGAGGTAGAATGCTCCTGGGTTCCATTCCCCAGATTTTTGGAGCCATTTTCACTTTGCAGATCCACCAGCAGTTTCACACTTTCTCAGTTTCCCTGCCTTCACATGAGGCCAGGCACATCACAGCACCACTATAGCTTCATGTCCTCAGTGCCCATCCATGGTGAGGATTCTGCTGAGGGTCCTGTAGGCACTTCCATGTTCCCCTCTTGTACCATCACAGTCCTGGCATTGAACATCACATGTTTTACCATGACCTTGGATTGAAATCTAAATTTTGTAGAACCCTGAGCCCCCAGATCCCAGCTAACCTGAAGCACACTTGCTTGCACTGATGCTTTCTGTCAAGAAAGCATTTCCTAGTGCAGCCTCTTGAAAAACAACTTGGCAATGCCTCAGAGTTAAACAGTTATACTATGATGGACGAACTTTCCAAAAGTGTCAAATAAAAATTAATCACTGTATAATCCTAGGCTATATGTCTACTAAATCATATTAGTTAGTAGAGTGACTGACCGGACTCATCAAAAATTGAGAATTAAAGAAAATTCTTGTTAACACTTGTGTACTTTACTTGAATATAATAACACATAATTAGCTTAGCCTTATAAAAATATGGGGCTTGGTCAAAATATTTACACATTTTTTAAATTAATGGTAGAATACACATACCACTCACCATCACAACCATTTTTAAGTATACAGTTCAGATCAGTTGCTTAATTACAGTCACGTGGTTGTGTGCCCAATCTTCAGAACTCTTTATCTTACAAAACCAAAACTCCATTTCCATTTAGCAACTCCATATTCCACTATTCATTCCCTGGCAATCACCAATCTAACTTTCTTTCTCTATGAATCTTACTACTCTGGGTCAGATTAACTAATGTTAAGCAGAATTATACAGTATTTGTCCTTAGTTCACATAGCATCGTATCCTTGAATTTTATTAATGATGTATCAGAATTCCCTTCCTTTTTAAGGATGAATAGTATTCTACTATATGTGTGTATGCCAAATTTTGTTTATCCATTTAACCTTTGATGGACACTTAAAATGCTTACACCTTTGGCTACTGCAAATAATGCTATGAGCATGGGTGTCCAAATACCTGTTTGTTTTTTATTATCAATTCTTTTGGGGACTTATACCCCAAAGTGGAATTGCTTATTAAGTTTCCTCAGCAACTGCCATACTGTTTTCCATAGTGGCTGCACTATTTTACATTACCCGACCAACAACACAAGAGGGTTCCTGTTTTTCCATTCCCTTGTCAACACTAGTTACTATTATTATTTTTTAATAGTAGCCAATCATAATGGGTGTGAGGTGGTTCCTAATTGTAGTTTTGATTTTCATAATGGTAAATTATGCTGTACATCTTGTGCTTATTGGTCATTTGTGCAACTTCTTTGGAGAAATCCTTTGCCCATTTTTTAATCAAGTTTTATTGTTGAGTTGAAGGAGTTCTTTATTTACTTTGTATTTTTTTCAATATTTATTTTTTATTTGTAGTTTGACACATACCTTAATTTTACTTATTTATTTTTATATGATGAAGGGCCTCACCCATGCTAGGCAAGCACTCTACTGCTGAGCTAAAACCCCAGCCCATAACTTTGCGTATTTTTTAAAAAAATATTTTTAGTTCTAATTGGACATAATAACTTTATTTATTTTTCTATGTGGTGCAGAAAATCGAACCCAGTGCCTCACACATTCTAGGCAAGTGCCCTACCACTGAGCCACAAACCCAGCCCAACTCTGAATATTAAACCCTATGGGATATGGGATTTGTAAGTATTTTCATCCCTTGTATAAGTTGCTATTTCACTATCGACTTAACAAGTTTTAAATATAAATAAAACTCTTGGGTTTATTTGAAACTTTAATATCCTCATCACTCTTGAAGGTCTTAAAATATTATACTTTTCTAGCTTGTACCTTTTCCCTACCCAGTTCTAGGTATGACATTACTGCAGTCTTTTTTGAGCTGTGTGATAATTTTAGACTTAGACCTCTGGGTAAGAAATCTAAACTTTTTCTCTGTCATGTAATTAGGAAGCCACATAAGACAGTAAAACGTCTTGGACCAGTAGGGAGAAAACCCAAAATTTAAACCTGCTCTATCACTTATTACTAGTGTAATACTTGTGTAAGTCATTTAACTTTTTTGACCTTAAGTTACATGTTTACAAAGCAGAATGTTAATTATTGGCCTCCAGTGAACCATTCACCTTTATAAAGCATGGACAACATTTTCACCATGTGGTCCAGCAGTCATGTTCTCTGGTATTTAACCCAGTGAATTGAAAACATATCCATATAAAACCCTAACTATGCATGTTTATAGCTTCTTTATTTATAACTGCCCAAACTTGGAAGCAATCAAGATGTTCTGATGAAAACAAATGAATTGAATTCTAGATAACAGAATATTATTAAGCACTAAAAAAAAGTTAGGAAGCCATGAAAAGACATGGAGGAAGCTTAGATGCACATTACTAAGCAAAAGACACCAGTCTGAAAGGGCTCCAAACTATTCGATTCCAACTACATAATATTCTGAAAAAAAAATTTTTAAAAGAATTGAGGAAGAAGGGGGGAATAAATAAAAAATCAGACTTTTCTCATTCTCTGCTCAGCCTAAAAGGTACAAAAAAGGAACAAAAAATCAAGCAATATGCTTACCTGTGTTTACCGTGATTAATGCCAGATTTTAGTTGGAAGAGAAAGGGTGAAGCTTATCACAGGATAGTTTTTCATTTCCATGTCTTGCAGAGGACAAATCAAATGATACCCACTGCACCTTAATACCATCAGGAAGCTGCCTATTTAGAAACTCTTCAGCACAGAACACACTTTTCCCCTTTATCTGGCATCACCCTGTTTGATGTCACACCTGTATCAGAATCTCGGCATTACACATATCATCTGTGGGGACTTTGAATCATTTATTCACAAAATGTGGATCCCTAGGCTTGCTGTGAGAATTAAATAGGATAGTATATTACAGGAGGATCCTGAGTTCAAAGCCAGCCTCAGCAATGGTGAGGTGCTAAGCAATTCAGCCAGACCCTGTGTATAAATATAAAATACAAAATAGGGCTGGGGATGTGGCTCAGTGGTCCAGTCCTCCTGAGTTCAAGCCCCGGTACCAATATATATATATATATATATATATATATATATATATATATATATATACCAATATATATATATATATTGGTATATATATATATATATATATATATATATATATATATATATATATATATATATATTCAAAAAGCCTAGTGGACATGTTTGCCTGCAATGACTAAATAACTGACTTAAGAAGGTAGCCAACAAGTGTCCTGACCACCAGGTGTCACCATTGGGCCAGGATTATTCACCTAACTGCTCCAGTCAGGGGGTAGAACCTAGCAGCAAAACAAGACTGTCACTTTCACATAGAGTACATTCAGAATTGATATAGGCTTTTCCCTACCTTGGGAGCTGGTAAACACACACACACACACACACACATATAATTTGAAATATTATAATATTTCAGTATTCTCTTATAGGTGTGCTAAAAATTATGTACTAAAATTAATTAGCTGAATATCCTCAGATTTGTTACCAAAATTTAATTTGTAAAATTATCCTCAGTGCACTATTTATTAATTTTGAGAATCAATAGTGCTTTGCACATCCTTTCGTTTACCAACCAGACATTATTGGTCTCCCATAGACTTCAACATTGACACAATGGACAATTTTCTGGCTCCAATTCCAAAATCCATTGACATTATTTCCTTTACAATTTTAATGAGATGACAGATAAAAAAGAAAGTACAATAGTTTTAGTGTAAAAATAAAGTTTGTGACCACTAAATGTGGGTTAAACAAAGATTATTAACCCTTCTCCTTGACCTCAAGAACTCAAAAATTCAGTTATAAACTTTTTTTTGTTGTTTTCTATTTTATTGAAAAGAAAAAAAAAAACACCCTAGGGCAAATCTATCAATCTGTGAACAACCCTGAAATTACTCAAGGAACATTGCCACACCTGGCTGCATTCTGGGACCTACTAATGTCTCTCTTAGAGAGTGCACAGGGTGCACAGCAAGAGGCTCATTTCAAAATGAGCACAGAGGTTGGGCTTCCCTCCTGGTTCTAAGTCCCCCACATTGAGGCTCACAGTGGTCACTTCAAGACAGGTAATTCGATGAGCATTAGCTTGGAGCTGGAGGTGCAATCAATAGTCTCATGGACTGTTGCCTCATCTGCTAGGAACACTTGCCTTAAATTAAGGCTGACATGTCCTACCTCAGCCTCAATCTGGGCATGCAAAATCCCTCCTAGCCCACCAGAAAGAAGAGTGACACCAAGCACAGGCTGTTCAGAGCACATTCTTGGAACTCCAGCAGCTGGGGTCATTTTTTTTTAAATTCCACTTTGTAAGAAGCACTTAATGCTTCTTAAGGAAAACAAGAAGCATCCTCTCTCCCTTTGGCCATCTCTCCCATTCCTAGAGAATTGGGAGGAAAGAGCTGTCACCAGGAACCATTTGGAGCCAGGAATGCAGAAGCCAAGGCCAGGTTAGATAAACCCATTTGTGAAGCACTTTGTGCTGATGGATACATTCCTGACTGGTTTCAGACCAGTCCCTGGAGGACAGCGAGCTCAGGAGGCTGGCTGCCTGGCTGGAATGAAGGGGCCAACATAAGGGATGCTGTCCATGAACCAGCCTAGGCTGCGCAGGGGGCGTGGCAGCTCAGGAGGAGCAGGAGACCCGGAGGACTCCGGGGTGAAGCTGCTGCTGTGCAGCAGCCCCATCTTGCAGAAGAGGACCCCATTGACTTAGGGTACAGAAGAGAGCTCCTGGAGCTCGAAGTCCACCTTAAACTTACACTTCTTTAACATTGTGAGAGCCAGGCGCCAGCAATCGGGCAGCACAGGCGGGTGCCGCCCCCTTAGCTCCGCTAAGCCCTGATCCGCCCAGATCTAGGGCTGGGGCCTCCAGCTGCGCACAGGGGCGAGGCAGGGGGCTCCGGGGCTGTGGCGGCAAGGCCTCCACTCTCTCTCGGTAGCCCAGGTCGAGAGCGGCTGGGGCACCAACCTCGGCTGACCTCCAGGAGCAGTTGTGCTGCAGCTGGCCCAGGAAGGGTGCCCTTAGGTGCGCACCTCGCCGCTGTCGCCATCCTTCTGAGAGCTGTGAGAAGTGGAGCTCAGAGTGTGGTCCCTGTCTCCACCTCAGCCACTCGGGATCTGCAGCGCGATCTGCAGCGCACTACTGGGCGGAAGCGGGAGGCACAGGGAGGGCGGGGAAACTAAACCTCAATGGCAGTTAGCGCCATCACGACTCTCTGGGGTTAAAAACAACAACAACAACAGCAGCGGCCAAAAAAAGCTTCTTTCTACAGCTTTCTGGGCACCTTTGGTTTCAGTTTTTGCACCGCCTCTTTTCTCCCCCTGCCCTTTCAGCTATTTCTTTCCCTTGGGTTTCAGAGTTAATAGGGAATGTCAGAATATGACGTTGTTTTAGTCAAATTGAAATCCAAAAACTAAAACTTCTTTTAAATACTCAATATTCTCGAACCTTCAAATATGAAATAAAGAAGAGGAAAAAGGAAAGGGATTAAAATGTGTTGAGGGCCTACCAAGTGCCCAGCCCTGTACTGATACAGGCATTTCTTTTTTCTTTTATCTAATGCCTGTCACCCAGGGTAAAAAAGAGCATAGAAGGAGTTAAAATCACACCTTTCCTTTTAAAATTTGCCCATACTCGGAACTGAAAATGCTTAAAATCAAAGTCTGCAGGGAAAGCTTAAAAAAAAAAAAAATCTTTGTACTTGCATAGCAATTACCTGTCCTGTATAAGCACATGCAATATCTTGTTAAAGTGTATGTTCACTTGGTTACATAAAGTTCAGGTTTTTCAACTGAGATTTTTATCCTTCAATCTCAAGGACTCTCTTGCAGTAACCTCTGAAAGGGTGTAATTGAAAACATTCTCTTTCCCAGTTAATTCATTTATTCATTCATTCATATAAAATATTTTAATTACATAAAATATCAATCACAAGCTAGTCCCAATTATTTAAAAAAAAAAGAAAAAAAAACTAAGAATTTTATCCTTTACTGATGCAGACCTGTTTAGATCCAACATTAAAAGACATGGCATCAAGCTAGGTGCCTAGAAGTCTACTTGGCTCAGCTACCCATCAAGCCCAGCAGCTCTGAGGCTGAGGCAGGAGGATCACAAGTGGCAGCCCAGCCTGGGAAACCAAAACCCTGCCTCAAAATTTTTACAAGTGTGGGGGATCTATAGCTCCAGGAAAAAAAAAAATAGGAAGAGGTAGGGACTGAAGGGAGTTTGGAATAGAGTGAATGACAAAGAGGATGCCAGGAGGTGTGTCATTGAAGAGGTAACAGGCCAGATCACATGAGGTCTTGCAGGAAATTGTAAGGACTTGGGCTTTTACTGGTATATTATTTGATGGTTTTAAACAAGTGTGTGTCATGATATAACTTAAGTTGTAACACCCTCACTCTTGGTGGTGTATTGAGAGTAGCTAGGGTAAGGATGAAATCAAGGAGAGCAGTTAGTATAGTTTTACAACACAGACAAAATTTGAGGGTGGCTTTTACTAGGATGGAAGAAGTAAGAACTGTTTGGATTATTGATATATTTTGAAATGGTGACAGGATTTTCTTCTGGGTCATGTGTATGATACAAAAGAGGGTAGTCAGGAGTTTTGATATGAGCACTTAGAAGACTGTGGCTGCCATGTAGTGGGATGGACAAGATTGTGAGAGAAACTGGGTTAGGACAGAGTGAATATCAGAATCTAGTTTTGTTTTTGTTAAGTTTCAGATGCTAATCTGACATCTAAGTAAAAATGTCAAGTAGGCAACTTGAACTAGTAATCTGGTGTTCAAAGAAACACCCTAGCAAGAGAGAGGAGGTGGCTGATAGCTGACTGGGAGGGGTTGGAACCAACAGCTTTCAGAAAGTCTTTAAAGCCATGAGACTGGGAGAGATGACTAGGGAGAGAGAATACAGTGTACAGAGTCCTAATATTTTCCAATGTTAAGAGACAGGGATGTTAGAATCTGTAAACAAGTCAGGATGGCACCTGGCATTAGAGTCTGTAAACAAGTCAGGATGGCGCCTGCATTTTGCCAGAGGGAGTGGTTTGTGAAGTAACGCCAGTGCGCCATTAAGTGTGGAGATTCCTTATTGGTTGACTGCTGTATCTAGTTTATGTTAATTAAGATAAGCTGTGTGTCATGTATATATACCCCTCCTGTGCTACAATAAACGGCTCCCACTCCTGCTGTATCAATGTACACAAGTTCCTGGTCACCCCCCAGTTATTTTGCTGCAGCCATGCTGTGGCAGATGGTGTCCCATACGGGGAGCCCAGGGACACTTGGGGGTAAGTGATGAAAACAAAAGTTGCCCATCCATAGATAGGATGGGAGCAAATCTGCTCATCCCTAGGCAGATGGGCAAGAGGAAAAATGGTCATTTTGAGAAAATGGAGAAGATTGATACAGTATGTTTTTGTCTTGATTTGTCTCAGTGTATTGAATTATCTTTGTGATGAAAATATGGAAGGGGTGTTAAGAAAATTACTAAGGGAAGAAGGCACCCCAGTGGAACCGAGAATAGTTAGGGCATGTGTTGATGGAAGCCCAGGAACTCTAGTAAGAAAGAAGAAAGTTCAGAGGAGGAAGGATTATCAGAAAAAAAGTTGCAGCAAAAAGCTATTACTGAATACTTTTCATTACTGGAGGGTGCGTGAATTGGTGCGGCAGCTGCCACATGCGCGAGCAGGTCATGGCACAGCAAGGACTTTCCAAGTGGTGGCAGCGGCTCTTCCCTGCCCCCTGCCCGGGAGCAGGATGCCA
Source organism: Urocitellus parryii (assembly GCF_045843805.1). Taxonomy (NCBI): domain Eukaryota; kingdom Metazoa; phylum Chordata; class Mammalia; order Rodentia; family Sciuridae; genus Urocitellus; species Urocitellus parryii. Next base: position 83,096,742 of record NC_135541.1, on the reverse strand, counting down.
CTGTGAGAGCCCAGATAGAAACCTGACGGGGAGGCACAATCTCCTAGGCTCTTGCTCCCTGTACCTAGTGACAGGTTGAGTCTGGAATACTCCCCGGACTCTCCCCAGGGCCATCTGGGGCTGCCCAGGATGCTGCAGGTGGAATAAGGCCTGGCCCGAATCCCTGAAGTTTGATCATTTCCAAGGCCAATAACTGCAATGGTTCTCCCACACCTGGAAGCTAATGAATAATGAGTACTATTAAGGCTTATTTCAAATGTAAAAAACCTTGAGATAATGTACTACATTGTTCAGAAGGTTGTTTTCTTAGTGGAATACTACAGGATTTTCTTTAGCATCATTTCCAGAGTTCCTGCCTTCATCCCAGTGCTGGTTAAGACAAGGGTGGAAAAATTTCCAGTGTTGCTGAAAACCGGACAAAACTTCAGCTGAGAAATGGACAAGACTTCTGAGCTGTTGCTGTTTCTGCTGCTACAGCTTAGGCTAGCTGCCTGCAGAACTTACCTTTATTGTGATTTAAGCTAGCTGCCTGCAGAACTTACCTGGACTGTGATTTACCTGGACTGTGAGTTAATCTATTGAGACACTGCTTTACCTGGACTGAGACAATAAATTGTAATCTACAACAAATTGTAACTCGGTATCTTTGCTAACACTGTCATTGCTGCTATAATTTTTTCCAAGGTCTTCTTGCATTGAGCCATCAATTGGCTTGGTATTGTGGCATTTGGTATCCTCCCCTTCGGCTTGTAGCAGATTATTTATGGTGTTTGTGTAAAAACCACTATGGTCATTATTTAAATTAAATAAAAGGGGGAAATATTAGAGTCTGTAAACAAGTCAGGATGGTGCCTGGCATTTTGACAGAGGGAGTGGTTTGTGAAGTAACACCTGTGAGGCATTAAGTGTGGAGATTCCTTATTGGTTGACTGCTGTATCTAGTTTATTTTAATTTAGATAAGCTGTGTGTAATATATATATATATATATATATATATATATATATATATATATATACCCCTCCTGTGCTACAATAAATGGCTCCTACTCCTGCTGTATCAATGTACACAAGTCACCCCCTGGTTATTTTGCTACAGCTAGACTGTGGCACAGGGGATATGGGCAGAATCAGACAAAGTGACCCAGAAGGAGCAACTAGAGAGAAAAGGGGAAAACAGTAGAATACTCTGTTCTGGAAGCCAAATACAGATGACAGTTTGGGAGGAGGTAGTTCTTTCTGTCAAATGACTCTGATAAGCTAAGACAAGGACAGGGGATAGACCACTGGATTTAGCCCTGTGGAAGCCATTGGTGGAGTAATGGTGGTAAGATCTTAGTGGGTTCAAAAATGGCAAGGAGAGATTGGAGACAAGGGAGGTAACTGTTGATGAAGTGTTGTTGCAAGGACAGAGACAGAAACAGAGTGATAGTGGGGAAGGTGGAGACAAGAGTCTTTTTGTTTTTATTTATTTATGATGAAACTGCTTGAGCACTCATGTTTTGGGAAGAATTGGGATGACTTGGGGCTTGAGAATGAGTGTTAGAAATTGAACTGGTGGCTTGAGGAGATGCTTTAGGATTAGCAATAATTCCTGAAAAAAATGAGGACAGAAGTTGGCTGAGGCAAGAATTTGAAATCAAAATTAGTAAAGCAATGTATCTCACTGTCTTTCTTCAAATTCTTAATTTCATTTAGTTATTTGAGAAATTCTTTGCTTCAATTTTTTTCTACTGAGGTACTGATGATTGAACCTAGGGGTGCTTAACCATTGAACTATATATATTTCCAGCCAGTTTTTATGTTTTATTTAGAGACAAGGTCTCTCTGAGTCTGGCTTTGAACTAGCGATCCCTCTGCCTCAGCCTTCCAATCCACTGGGATTATGGGCTTGTGCCATTGTGCTGGCTCTGATGGCAATTTTAAAAATTCATGAAATTGGCTTGAACAGTATCATCTCAATGGGAATTATAATCCCATGGCTATTTATATTTCTTTTGACATTTTGGATACTAGATATTTCAGATCCATAAAAATGGAAATTGTCTTTTAAGATCTGCAACCACAAAGGGTATTTGTCAGCCTGACTCTATTGCTAGAGAGATTAGCAATGAAAAGAAGTTATAAGATGAGGTTGTAAGGAGAAATGTTGAAGAAGAACCACTAGCAGATTGGGATGTAATAATAACGACTTAAATTTCTGCAGTTCTTTATAATTTATGGTGACAATGTATATACCATCTCATTTAATACTCTGAATAGTTCCTTATTGTATGAATTATCCCCACATAAATTGGGGTTCATGGATGTTAGGTGGCCTCCATATCACAAAAGTAACAATGGACAGAGCTCTACTATAATCCAGATTTTCTGACTTGATGTCATTTTGAAGTTTTTGAAATTTATAAATCACAATTTCTATTTGAGCACATACTTCCTTAAAAAATGTATAGCACAGATCTTGATGTGTCAATGACAGTGGACCTTGATGAATGGAAGAAGCATTTCCTATTGAAACCTGTCAGAAATGTTGAGGAAAGTGTTCATTACTAGAATCATTTTACTGTAAGTGGTCTCTTTTTTACTATTTGTTTATTTTATGTCATGGGCATAAAAATGTAACACAGGGTGTAAAATTATGTGTCAATGTGATCTATGCCTTAGGTCATTGTGGGGATTAAAGTAATTAATAAAAGAAAAGCATTTAGAATAACAATTGACATGTTAAACACCATACTTTTTTAGCTATTATGATTACCAGTAGAAAGTAAAGAACTTTGAACTGAAACCGGTATTTCAAAGCTGTGATGTCTGTTGTTTCTTTGTGAAATTTACCTTTTTTTCTTTAACACTTAATTTTCTCTTAACATTCTGTGTTATGGCTGGGTGCTGTGGTGTACCTATAATTAGGAGACTGAGGCAGGGGAAGCACAAGATCTAGTACAGCCTGAGATTACAGGTGTGAACCACTGCACCTGTCTTGTCACTTATAATCTTACAAAGAAGGTATTAGTATTGTTTCTACTTCACATTTGAGGTAACCGAGGCCCAGAGGAGATTTTCAGTTAGGATTAGGGAGGTCAGGATTTGATTCCATCTGATTCCTGGGTCCAGGTTCTGTCCCCTCAAAAATTCCAAGTTATGATACATGTATAACAGAACTTATTTTCTGCTTTAGGTATTATGTGGAAATTATCAGACTTTCACCACTTCCACTATATGTCGAGATGTAAAACAAAACTCTTTTAAATATGTTTTATATATTTTATATTTTTTTGTTAAAGTATATTCTGACTGAAGATAACATAGCCATGCACTAGATCTTGAACTCTAATGAGACTTTGACATTATTGCCAATTAAATAGCTACTAGCTCACTAGTAGTTTGTTTGATTTGAGTTTTGCCATAGCTAAAAATATTTATTAGAATTTGAAAGAATTTTCTTTTAGTATTCCATATTATATAAATAGTTTTCAATTAAAAATATGATAGATTTAAAAATTGGTAATGTAAAGATTGTCATAAACACGATAATTCAGTTATTTTTAATTTACAATTGACAACATTATTATCTACCACTAGTGTTCTAGGGTGGGGCAAAATTAGAGAATTATCTCCTTTCTTTTGAAGATGGGTGATAAACATACAGTATACTTTGATTCATGGAGAGAATCAAAATTGTGTCATGAAGAGACAGAGACTGGTCCAGGAGTTACACTCACTCTTTATTCCCTATCATATGAAAGAACCTGTAATTGCTTGTGGTCCCTTTGAAGCAGGCCATACCTTAAATTGTTTGCCTGTGCCTTGGGGCCAAGTTTCTATGGGTCTGGTGATGTAACTGTGACAAGGGGAGAGGAAGGGTTCCCACTCTTTCCATGTTGTACTTAAGGCAGAAATTATGGGGCTCTAGCAACAATCTCTATCTACTTTTACCTTTTTGAGCCATGGAAGAACATATTTCTTTCTAATTTTTACAGAAATAGAGATGAAGCAAGTGTGCTTGGTTGCAGCTATTCTGAATTTAAAGAAGGGGAAAGGGGCACAAGACTTTTTTCAGTGTGCATATTTTTTCACCTGTATTCAGTCCTGTGCCTCATTGAATGAAAGAAGGGGGTAATTGATTTATAATGGGAATTTCCTCCTGTGATTATAGAGGGTAAGAAGTTCTGTGATGTACTTTCTGCAAACTGGAGAACAAGGATACCTGCTAGTGTCTAAATCCACAGGCCTGAGTACCATGGTTCAACTCTCAGTCCAAGATCAAAGACTTGAGAACTGGGGTGAAGGGTGAGTCTACTGGCATAAGTCTTTGAGTCCTGAGATTCTGAGAGCATGAAGACAAAGATGTCCCAGCTCAAGAAAATAGAGAGAATTTGCTTTCCTCTACCTTAATGTTCTATGATGACAGTCAAATGGTTGAATGATGCCCACCTATGGTGTATCTATGCATTCAATGCTAATCTCTTCTAGAAATACCCTCATAGAGACACATATGAAACCAACTACAGGGCATCACTTAGCCCAGTCAAGTTGGCACATAAAATTAAACATCACACTCTCTATGCATTTTATTTTTTCCTAAGTATTTTTTTATTAAAATGTCATTTTACTCAACATTTTTTGGAACTTTCCTCAATCATATTTTTTAACTTTACTGTCAAACTTATTATTTTAGCAATCAATACTTTAATGGTTCCTATTTTTTTTTTTTTTGGTACTTTCTATTGAACTCAAGTGTTCTTAACCACTGATCCATATCCCTAGCCTTTTTTATTCAACTTTTAAATTTTTGAGACAGGGTCTCAAAAAGTGAGGCAGGTCTCACTAAGTTTCTTAGGATCTCCCTAAGTTGCTGAGGGGGTTGAATTTTTGAACTTGCATTCTTCCTGCTTTAGCCTCATGACCTTCTGGGATTACAGGTGTGTGCCACCACACCTGGCTTTTATACTATCTTTCTTTTCTTCTTGTTCTTCTTCTTTTTTTTAATTGAGAGGGGTTTTGCTATGTTGCTCAGGCTGTTCTTGAACTGAACTCAGATGTTCTTCCTACTAAAGCAATCACATAAGTTCTAGTAAATTTTTCCAAGACCTGTTGTATTTATTGGCAAAACAAAGTATTTACTTCTATGAGTAGTAAGTAAATGTATCTGTTACTTGTTGTAAGCAATTACTCTATTCCATTTTCACTCTGAGCTGTTGTTCCTTCCTCCTCACTTAATTCCATCCCTTTGGACACTGTCAAATCTGTTTCCTGAAACACTGTTCCATCATATTTCATTATTCAACAGTGGTACCAATATTTACTGAGCAACATTCACCTTTCACAAAAGTTTTAGGACATATGTAGAATGTTATTTTATACTGTCTTGCTTTCCAGATTTTTTTGTATTTAAGCTTTATTTCCCAAATTTTCCTTCCCTTGAAGGAAAAACTTTATATTAAGTTTATTTATTTCTCAGAATATACCATATACATAGTTCATAGATTCATTTCTAACTAAATTTAGTTTATATCACTGAAACTAAAATAACATTTTTAATAAGATGGGAATGATTATTTTTTAAGTTTTATTTTTATTGCTTCTTTTTAGTTATTCATGACAGCAGAGTGTATTTGATATAATTATATAAGCAGGGAATGTATTTTATTCTAATTAGGACATCATTCTTATGGATGTACACCTTGGTGGGATTCACAGTGGGGTATTCATACATGTACATAGAAAAATTATGTAAGGAGTAAAGATTTGTTCCCAGGATGTAGGCTCCCTATTTACCTCTCTTATTGTTTCTTTTGCTGAGAAAAAACTTTTTAGTTTGAGTAAGTCCCATTTGTTTATTCTTGTTATTAACTCTATGTGCTATGGGTGTCCTATTGAGGAATTTGGAGCACGACCCCACAGTATGTAGATCATAGCCAACTTTTTCTTCTATCAAACGCCGTGTCTTTGATTTGATATCAAGCTCCTTGATCCATTTTGAGTTAACTTATGTGCATGGCGAGAGAAAGGGATTCAGTTTCATTTTGTTGCATATGGATTTCCAGTTTTCCCAGCACCATTTGTTGAAGATGCTATCCTTCCTCCACTGCATGCTTTTAGCCCCTTTATCAAATATAAGATAGTTGCAGTTTTGTGGATTTTTTTCTGTGTCCTCAATTCTCTACCATTGGTCTACCCGCCTGTTTTGGTACCAGTACCATGCAGTTTTTGTTATTATTGCTCTGTAGTATAGTTTGAAGTCTGGTATCGCTATACCACCTGATTCACACTTCCTGCTTAGAGTTGTTTTTGCTATTCTGGGTCTTTTATTTTTCCATATGAATTTCATGATTGCTTCCTCTATTTCTATAAGAAATGCCATTGGGAGTTTGATTGGCATTACATTAAACCTATAGAGAACTTTTGGTAATATAGCCATTTTGATGATGTTAGTTCTGCCTATCCATGAACGGGGTATAGTTTTCCATCTTCTAAGATCTTCTTCTATTTATCTCTTTAGGGATCTGTAGTTTTCATTGTATAAGTCTTTCACTTCTTTTGTTAGGTTGATTCCCAAGAATTTTATTATTTTTGAGGATATTGTGAATGAAGTGGTTGTCCTCATTTCCATTTCCGAGGATTTGTCGCTGATATACAGGAATGCCTTTGATTTATGCGTGTTATTTTTATATCCTGCCACTTTGCTGAATTCATTTATTAGCTCTAATAGTTTCTTTGTAGACCCTTTTGGGTCTTCTAGGTATAGAATCATGTCAACTGCAAATAGTGATAATTTAAGTTCTTCTTTTCCTATTTTTATGCCTTTAATTTCTTTTGTCCGTCTAATTGCTCTGGCCAGTGTTTGGAGAACTATGTTAAACAGAAGTGGTGAGAGAGGGCATCCCTGTCTTCTTCCAGATTTTAGAGGGAATGCCTTCAATTTTTCTCCACTCAGAATGATGCTAGCCTGAGGCTTAGCATAGATTGCTTTTACAATGTTGAGGTATGTTCCTGTTATCCCTAGTTTTTCAAGAGTTTTGAACATAAAGGGATGCTGTACTTTGTTGAATGCTTTTTCTGCATCTATCGAGATGATCATATGGTTCTTATTTTTAAGTCTATTGATGTGGTGAATAACATTTATTGATTCCCGTATATTGAACCAGCCTTCCAGATAGAGCCCTAATAACCAGAGTATACAAAGAACTCAAAAAATTAGACAATAAGATAACAAATAACCCAATCAACAAATGGGCCAAGACCTGAACAGACACTTCTCAGAGGAGGACATACAATCAATTAACAAGTACATGAAAAAATGCTCACCATTGCTAGCAGTCAGAGAAATGCAAATCAAAACCACCCTAAGATACCATCTCACTCCAGTAAGATTGGCAGCCATTATGAAGTCAAACAACAAGTGCTGGCGAGGATGTGGGGAAAAGGGTACACTTGTTCATTGTTGGTGGGACTGCAAATTGGTGCAGCCAATTTGGAAAGCAGTATGGAGATTTCTTGGAAAGCTGGGAATGGAACCACCATTTGACCCAGCTATTCCCCTTCTCGGTATATTCCCTAAAGACCTAAAAAGAGCATGCTACAGGGACACTGCTACATCGATATTCATAGCAGCACAATTCACAGTAGCAAGACTGTGGAAGCAATCTAGATGCCCTTCAATAGACGAATGGATAAAAAAATGTGGCATTTATACACAATGGAGTGTTACTCTACATTAAAAAATGACAAAATCATAGAATTTGGAGGGAAATGGGTGGCATTAGAGCAGATTATGCTTAGTGAAGCTAGCCAATCCCTAAAAAACAAATGCCAAATGTCTTCTTTGACATAAGGAGAGTAACTAAGAACAGAGTAGGGATGAAGAGCATGAGAAGAAGATTAACATTAAACAGGGATGAGAGGTGGGAGGGAAAGGGAGAGAGAAGGGAAATTGCATGGAAATGGAAGGAGACCCTCAGGGGTATACAAAATTACATACAAGAGGAAGTGAGGGGAAAGGGAAAAAATACAAGGGGGATAAATGAATTACAGTAGACAGAATAGAGAGAGAAGAGGGGAGGAGAGGGGAGGGGAGGGGGGATAGTAGAGGATAGGAAAGGCAGCAGAATATAACAGACACTAGTATGGCAATACATAAATCAATGGAAGTGTAACTGATGTGATTCTGCAATCTGTATATGGGGTACAAATGGGAGTTCATAACCCACTTGAATCAAATTGTGAAATATGATATATCAAGAACTATGTAATGTTTTGAACAAACAACAATAAAAATAAAAAAAAATTAAAAAAAGAAAAAATATGTAATATTAATTCCACTACCTTTTCTTTTTCTATTCCACCTCCCTTCCCTTCATTCCCCTTTGTCTAATCTGAATTTCTGTTTTCTCACCACCCTGCCTTATTGTGGGTTAGCTTCCACATATCAGTGAAAACTTTTGGTTTTTGAGGATTGGCTTATTTCCCTTAGCATGATAGTCTTCAGGTCCATCATTTACTGGCAAATGTCATAAAGGCTGAGTAATACTCCATTGTGTATACATACAATGTTTTTTTATCCATTCATCTTTTGAAGTGCACTGAGATTTCATTTCACTCCAGTGAAAATGGCAATCATCAAAAATCCAAGTAACAATAATAAATGTTGGGAAGGATATGTTCAAAAAGGTACATTTATACATTGTTGGTGAGACTACAAATTGGTGCAACCACTCTGGAATACAGTATGGAGGGAGATTCCTTAGAAAACTAAGAATGGAACCACCATTTGACCCAGCTGTCCCACTCCTTAGCATATATCCAAACAATTTAAAATCACATAATACAGTCATGCAGGCACATTATAGCAGCATAACTCACAGTAGCTAAGCTATGATTATCTTGTTGAATGATAAAAGAAATGCATTTGTTCTTTCATTGAAATAACAGACTCTGCGATGTACACATGGACATTTTAATGCATCTATTTGACAATTTTGCCTAATAATCAATAATTTTGCCTATTAGAGAATTTGCCTAATATTTCACTTTGACAATTTGCTTAATTTGAAGTGCCTCCTCTGAGTCCCTCTAAAGCAAGCTTTACTCTTCTTATCACCATAGGTATTCTTGCTTTCTCTGTGACCAGTTTTGTGATTTTCTTAAATCTTGCCTGAATAATAACAAATCTACTACTTTTTAACATGGAAAGATACAGGGTTATCAATTTTTTTTTCTCTTTTATGCCTTAAGGCAAAAATAAAAATGCCAATTGACTTTGAATATTATAACATTAAAAAAAGTAGACCAGTGCCACAAGTTATAACTTTGGAGAAGCTTTGTATGAAATGTGGCAGTAGGCTCCCTCAACATGCCTTTGCATCTGGTTCCAGTCCATACAGCCACACTTTCCTCCTACTAAGCTGAGTGCCATAGTAGGACTAAGTGGCCATTTTGTCTGCTTTTTTGTTCATGTCAAATCATCAGGTACTTGCCATAACTCAACTATGGGAACATTTTGACTCTACCAGTAATGCAGCATGGCATATCTGAATTTTCAGGGCTAATGTCCATATTGGCAGAAATAAGACCAAAGAATAACTTGGGGCATCCTTTTTTTGAACATTTGAGATCTGGAGATAGGATGATCGATTATGTCACTGGCCAGTTTATATCATGATCAGAAAATATTGCTGAAGTAAGTATTAAATAAGTAAGGTGTGTTCTAGTTCAATATAAGCAAAGGCACAAGAAGAATTATAATATATATATATATATATATATATATACATATATATATGTATATATATATATATAATATGATGTATATATATATAATGTTTAACTGTTTTCCTTCCTTCTTTGTATTTCTAGTTCTAATACATGGAAATTTGATTCATGAATTATTGGATAGCACAGTTTTATGTTATGATTTATCTCTTAAAATATGCATAGCCTGTGAACACTCCAAATTAACTTTTTAAATTATTTTTACATCAGGTTGGTAAATGGTTGCAGGCTATGTTCTTTTACTTGAAGCAGATCCCACGATACTATCCCATGTTACTTTGATGCTACATTAATTGGTGCATACACCACTCTTCTGGATGCAGCATGGAAGCAGATGTCAAGGTATTTCCAACAAAGCTTACATAAATAGGTGTGTTTACATAGAAACTATACACAGATTCACTATACACATGCTCTTAAAAGACCAACGCATGAATTTTGGAGACTCAGAGCTGGAAAAGTTTTTAAGTGGAGAGTAAATTTATTAACATCCTTTAGTCTGAAACACACAAAAACAAACCCATATAAATTCTATTCTATATAAAATATGTTTGGGGAAAATAACGTGTTTTATGTTATTTGTTTCTATTTATTTATTCATTGATTTTTTAAATTTAATTGATATAATGTTTAGAATATGTACATATAGTTCTTTCTCTAATTTTCATCGATTAAAAGAAAAGTATTCTGTTATTATTATGAATGTAATCTGCCTTTTACACTAAAATTTTCTAAAATGAAACTACAAATGGAAATTAACTATGAGAGCCAGCAGGTTGATTTGGGCATGTTTTCAGATTTTTCAGAAAGAAAAATCACTTCAATTCTGCCATTTGTGTTACAACAATGCCTGGACTAAAGCCAGCTAAAATAATGGATGCCATGTAAGCAGTTTTGAAATCTAATCAAATTTAACACTTTTCCTACTATATTACTATTTTTATACATTGTTTGGAGAAATCATTTGAAGGGGAAAATAGAATAAAACTGCTAAAAAGTTTTGTATTTTTACAGATTATATTTTAAACCCTATCACTTTTATTACAACTTTGTTCAGAATTTTTCAACCTTTGTGAAACACCTTTCACTGGGTTCAGTCCAAATGTTTGGAGTAGGAAAATTCCCTACTCTGCCACTTCTTTCATCTTCCCTTCTGGATGTACCATATAGGTTGAATGAGATCAGAAAGGAAAAACAGCAATGCTGTGCTTCTTTAGCTGCAGGTAAGGAATTTTGTAGAAGGTTAAAATGTAAAAGTGAATAGTATTCAAAAGGAAAACTTACAAGAAAAAGACTTTTTAAAAAAATTCATGAAGTTATCCAAGACTGTATGTTATTGCTTAGTAAAATTTCTTAGATACTCATAAAATACTATCCATGTTATTATTTAGTTATAATTGTGTATGAGGCATTTATGTGTGTTTTTGTTGTGTCTGGTTAATCCTTTTCTTCTAACTCATGGTATTACTTTAAATCATATTTAAAATATATGTTTTAAATCATTATTTTACTATCCATTTTCCTATATCTCTTCCCAGTTTTTAAAAGAAACTTATCTAAAGATCATTTAAAGGTGTCCTATCAGTTACAAAACACAAAACTGATTTTATATAATTATCATTGGATATTGGGGTTGTGGCTCTGTGGTGCAATGCCTGCCTAGCATGTGTGAAGCACTGGATTCAATTATCAGCACTGCATATAAATAAATGAATAAAATAAAGTTCCATCAATATCTAATAAATTTTTTTTGTTCATTTTTTAATGTATTTTTTCAGTTGTTGATACACCTTTATTTTATCTATTTATATGTGGTACTGAGAATCTAACACAGTGCCTCACACATGCCGGGCAAGTGCACTACCACTGAGCCATAGCCCCAGCCACAAATAATAAAAGTTTTAAGAAATTATTATTGGTATGCATCCAGATGCTGCCAATTTGACATAAAATACTTCCAGCCATGTTTATTGGTATCTGTTCCTGAAAGTAGATTAAAAACTTCAATCAAAAACAATTATGAGTAAGCAAAATAGGTTAGAGAACAGGCTTTCCCTTTAAAAAACATTCCATAATATTTCTAGAAAATATTTAATACTTGAAGTCACTGAAGTTGAGAATTCTCAAAACTAACCTGAAATATGTGAAATTGTAGAAAGTATTATATATCTTCATGGCTCTCTCTGTTAAATTTATATTCCTTTAAATTTGTATCTGCTCAGATCAAATGAAAAGGCTTCATGGTACCAAACAACTACAGTAAAAATTACCTTTTCATTTAGAATGATCATAAAAAAAATCATAAAACTCTTTTTTGGGAGTGGAGATGTAGTTCAAGTATGTGTGAGGCCCTAGGATCAATACCTATCACCACAAAACTAAAAAATAAAACAATTTTATAAAAGAATAAAATTAAAACTTTGGTTTAGTTTTATAATTATTTCATATTTTCACTTGACTGTTTGATCTTCTATTTCCTGTCATTTCCCAATGAATCCATGCAAATAGTCATAAAACTGAACTGAGCCATTGTGGGTAAAAAAAATGCTGATATGAAGAATTTTAGGTTTTAGCCTATTCTATAGAAGCCTATTACATCAAATAGTAATCTCAGTCTTTTGATTATATTCTGTTGCTGTTAAATACCCCTAATGTATGCATTTATTCATAAATTGTATACCAATATATGTTAATGGTACCTGATACACTTACATACCAAGTATAGTATAGTAAGTAAATATAAATTCTAGTATTTTCTTCTAGCATGGAATGTTTTGCCTAGTGCTTACTGGCAAAATTATAATAAACTCAGATTTGCAGGTAGGTTTTTGGGGGGTGCATTTTAAAATGGCTGGGAATTCATTTCTTTGGTGATACTATTGCAAAACATGTTATAATTATAAACTTCTATAATAATTGACAAAGCAGAAATTATTCCAAAGATATATAATCTATAAGCTGTATACTTTCAGAGATGAAAAGGATAATATGGGTGTGTGGGGAGGGAAGAATAAAAGTTTGTTCATTGGATTAGACAAAGGGAAGTGAACAGAAGCAAGGATGGAAATAGGAAGCTTGTAGAATGAATTGGGCAGTAACTTTCCTGTGTAATTATGGACACATGATCAATGTGTTATATGGGAAGTTATATTCCATGTATGTATAATATGTCCAAATATACTCTACTCTCATGTATTTTTAAAAAAGAACAAATAAAAAAGTTAATATAAATATTTCCACATATCAGTGATACAGATTTTATAGCATTTTTTAACAAAGACAGACTGTACATATTTTAGGATATACAAATTTAAAGTCACCTTTGAATCTCTCTATCCAGGTTTCATACAAAATATTGAATGGGTTAAACTATAGGAATGCTTTCTGACACAGACTGCTACATATATGTTAGCTGCTCTCATTGTCATCATCATCAAAGTTTGAAGGCATCAATAGTATATATCAACCATTATTTAAAAATACACAGTGTGGGCTGGGATTGTGCCTAGCAAGAGTGAGGAACTGGGTTCAATTCTCAGCACTGCATATACATAAACAAAGTTCTTTGACAACTAAAAAACATATTTAAAAACACACAGTGTGTGCAGGGAAACTCTGTACCATCATTTTGGAGATAGCATAGAAAATATGTATTATGTTGCCTTTGTTCTAATATTTCTTATTTTCTTCTTCCTCTTCATCTCTCTCTCTCTCTGTTTTGGCACTGGGGATTGAACCTAGGGTGCTTAACCACTGAGCTACATCTCCACCCCTTTTTAAATTTTTACTTTGAGACAGCTAGCAATCATATTTCTTCAAATGTTTTATTAAAAAACCCAACTGGACTGGGAATGTAAATCAGTGGTAGAGCACTTGCCTAACATGTACAAGGACATTTCTACAATCTCGTGAATCACAGGGGAAAAAAAAAAAAAAAAGAAACTCAAATCAGTCTAAAAGTAAAATTTTAGAATTTTTTCTATTACATATCCTATTTTTATCTTATACATAAAAGTTTTAATTACCACAAATGTTCATTGTTTAGCATACATAATCCCATTTTTATCTGCAAAATTTTTTTTTGAAAGTATAACAGTTTTTAAAAGTTCTTTTATTTTTACTTTTCCTTTTTTGAGGGGGCAGTTCTGAAGGTTGAAATTATGGGTGCTTTATAACTGAGCTGCATCCTAGCCCTTTTTATTTTATTTTTTAAAATTTTGAGCCAGGATCTCACTAAATTGCTTAGGGCTTTTCTACATTGTTGAGACTGGCCTCAAATTTGTGAACTTTATGCTTCAGCCTGCCAGATTGTTGGGATTACAGGCTTGTGCCACAACACCCAGCCAAAATATATTTATTTTCAGTTGACAAACATTATATTTATTCATTGTATACAAAGTGTAACAGTACTAATTTATTTTAAATTAATAGGAAATTTGGTAAATATGTATATAATTGGTTATCATTCAGGTAATCATTTCATATTTAGATTAATTTATTATTTTTAAAGGAAGGGTAGAATCTTTAAAGCATATAATTATCATATTATATTACTTTATATGGTAAATATTTGATTTCTTGCTTTTAAGTCATTAAAATAAAGTTTTTTTGTCTGTTTAAAGATATCTTGAAATCAATTGTCTAGCAGTTGCTCTTGGGGCAGAGGATGTAACTCAGTAGTAAAGTGCTGGCCTAGCATACAGGAGTCCCTGGGTACTATCCCCAGAACATAAAAAAAATAATAATAATAAAATAAAAATAAAAATAAATAAAAATAAAAAAACAGTGCTAGATTTTATCTCCTTTGGGTCTTTTAAAAATCTGGTAAATCAGATGTTTTGGTACACACTGTATTCCAAGCATCAGAAGCTGAAACTGGAGAATGCCTGCACAACATAGAAAGAATCTATCTCCAACAAACAAGCAAAAAATATAACCTGATAAGAATATAGAATTGGGGCTGGGGTTGTGGCTCAGCAGTAGAGCACTTGCCTGCCATGTGCAGGGCCCTGGGTTTGATGCTCAGCACCACATATAAATCAATAAAATAAAGGTATGTGTCCAACTACAACTAAAAACTAAATATTAAAAAAAAAGAATTGCTCTGTGGGTGGTGGCACATGCCTATAAATCCTATTGACTCAGGAGGTGGAGGCAGGAGGATCATGAGTTTAAAACTAGCCTCAGGAATTAAGGCATGCTGACCATAAGGAATGTAGGAGACCCTGTCTCAAAATAATAATAATAATAAAAGCCTAGAAATTTGGCTCAGTTGTTAAGTGCCCCTGGGTTCAATCCCCAGTATAAATTTTAGACAGTTTGCAGACACATTTTAACTTACTCATCTACCCCTTGTTTAGAGTAACTATTGTGTGATAATACAGCTCGTGGATTTGTATTTATTTTTGTGATTGACATATATGATTTTTATGATTGACATATGTGATTATCATATATTTATATTGATACATATTTATCTTTTCCGTTAGGCTTACCTCATTTTTCTTCTGTTTTTTTCAGCTGCTGGCGAAGGGATATTTTATTGCACTTAAAGGTTTACTGCTGGTTACTGGACGATATTTAGAAGCCAGATAAGAGATCATCTAAAAAGTTACAATGTAAGTTTATGTCTTAATGTTTTCTATATGTTCTTCAAAAATTTCTTCTGATCCATCTAGTCTCAACATTTGAGAGGTATGTTTTCCATAAATTTTTCAATGGTATTTTTACGAATGTTTATTGAAAAATATAATAAAAATTTAAAGGAGGAAAAAATCTTTGAATATACCAAGTTCTACTCATTCATATTATAGGTTAGGTTATGTTCAGAATTTGTTAGTTTATTTTTATAAGATAAACTTTATGATCATCTTATGTCTTTCATAATGAAGTTACTGCTGGCTTGTTGAGTCTTACAGAAAAAAAAAAAAAAGTTAGCAGGTTTCCTTATGTTTGTTGCAAGCTTGCAAGCTCCAGTTTCCAGATTCAAATGATCTTTTCTTATGTCACACAATAATATAAATGAATTTATTGGAGGTTGAAAAGAAAGTTCTGCAGCAGTGTGATTCAGAATGATTCATAAATCAGTACTAACACCATCATCTGAGAACTTGTCAGAAATGCCTATTTTTCATGCCTGTGGCAGACCCCCTGAATCTTAACCTGGAGATGGAGAGGGCAAGGTTGGTAGGAGAAACTGTCTTCACATCATCTAGGTAGAAATCACCAACTGGAAGTATGGTTAGGAAATATGAAATGGAACAACTATTTTGAATACCTGTACCACAGGGGTGATTTTCCTTCCTCCCTTTGTAGAGGTATTCATGGATCAGAAATCATTTTATTCGGTTTTCACATGTTTGACATTTATCTGGATGGTCAAGATTGCTAGAATTCTCACCTTTTATTAATTGGGAACATCATGTGTATACAGACCCTTTTGCATTTTAGAAAACAAAACTTTCCTATTGTACTATGACTGGACAACCATCAAACTGAAGCATAGAATTCATAAAATTTCTGAATGTTTTAGTTAAAAAGCATTAAAGTCTAGACATTGTTAAATGACTTATTCCAAGGTCATACAGGTGGCAAAAATAGAATTTAGACATCAGCCATCTTATTTCTTAATTTTATGATCTTTCTAGAACACAACTCCATCTTACAAATGAGATGCACCAAATCTTACATCTCATTTGGTGTATTATAGTAGAATTCTATTTTAAAATTTTAAATACCAATTTTTAAAATTGAGTGTTTTTTTAAAGTCAGCTTTTATTTATTTTTTTTTTATTGGTTGTTCAAAACATTACATAGTTCTTGATATATCATATTTCACAATTTGATTCAAGTGGGTTATGAACTCCCATTTGTACCCCATATACAGATTGCAGAATCACATCAGTTACACTTCCATTGATTTATGTATTGCCATACTAGTGTCTGTTGTATTCTGCTGCCTTTCCTATCCTCTACTATCCCCCCTCCCCTCCCCTCTCCTCCCCTCTTCTCTCTCTATTCTGTCTACTGTAATTCATTTATCCCCCTTGTATTTTTTCCCTTTCCCCTCACTTCCTCTTGTATGTAATTTTGTATACCCCTGAGGGTCTCCTTCCATTTCCATGCAATTTCCCTTCTCTCTCCCTTTCCCTCCCACCTCTCATCCCTGTTTAATGTTAATCTTCTTCTCATGCTCTTCATCCCTACTCTGTTCTTAGTTACTCTCCTTATGTCAAAGAAGACATTTGGCATTTGTTTTTTAGGGATTGGCTAGCTTCACTAAGCATAATCTGCTCTAATGCCACCCATTTCCCTCCAAATTCTATGATTTTGTCATTTTTTAATGTAGAGTAACACTCCATTGTGTATAAATGCCACATTTTTTTATCCATTCGTCTATTGAAGGGCATCTAGATTGCTTCCACAGTCTTGCTACTGTGAATTGTGCTGCTATGAATATCGATGTAGCAGTGTCCCTGTAGCATGCTCTTTTTAGGTCTTTAGGGAATATACCGAGAAGGGGAATAGCTGGGTCAAATGGTGGTTCCATTCCCAGCTTTCCAAGAAATCTCCATACTGCTTTCCAAATTGGCTGCACCAATTTGCAGTCCCACCAACAATGAACAAGTGTACCCTTTTCCCCACATCCTCGCCAGCACTTGTTGTTTGACTTCATAATGGCTGCCAATCTTACTGGAGTGAGATGGTATCTTAGGGTGGTTTTGATTTGCATTTCTCTGACTGCTAGCAATGGTGAGCATTTTTTCATGTACTTGTTAATTGATTGTATGTCCTCCTCTGAGAAGTGTCTGTTCAGGTCTTGGCCCATTTGTTGATTGGGTTATTTGTTATCTTATTGTCTAATTTTTTGAGTTCTTTGTATACTCTGGTTATTAGGGCTCTATCTGGAAGGCTGGTTCAATATACGGGAATCAATAAATGTTATTCACCACATCAATAGACTTAAAAATAAGAACCATATGATCATCTCGATAGATGCAGAAAAAGCATTCAACAAAGTACAGCATCCCTTTATGTTCAAAACTCTTGAAAAACTAGGGATAACAGGAACATACCTCAACATTGTAAAAGCAATCTATGCTAAGCCTCAGGCTAGCATCATTCTGAGTGGAGAAAAATTGAAGGCATTCCCTCTAAAATCTGGAAGAAGACAGGGATGCCCTCTCTCACCACTTCTGTTTAACATAGTTCTCCAAACACTGGCCAGAGCAATTAGACGGACAAAAGAAATTAAAGGCATAAAAATAGGAAAAGAAGAACTTAAATTATCACTATTTGCAGTTGACATGATTCTATACCTAGAAGACCCAAAAGGGTCTACAAAGAAACTATTAGAGCTAATAAATGAATTCAGCAAAGTGGCAGGATATAAAAATAACACGCATAAATCAAAGGCATTCCTGTATATCAGCGACAAATCCTCGGAAATGGAAATGAGGACAACCACTTCATTCACAATATCCTCAAAAATAATAAAATTCTTGGGAATCAACCTAACAAAAGAAGTGAAAGACTTATACAATGAAAACTACAGATCCCTAAAGAGATAAATAGAAGAAGATCTTAGAAGATGGAAAACTATACCCCGTTCATGGATAGGCAGAACTAACATCATCAAAATGGCTATATTACCAAAAGTTCTCTATAGGTTTAATGTAATGCCAATCAAACTCCCAATGGCATTTCTTATAGAAATAGAGGAAGCAATCATGAAATTCATATGGAAAAATAAAAGACCCAGAATAGCAAAAACAACTCTAAGCAGGAAGTGTGAATCAGGTGGTATAGCGATACCAGACTTCAAACTATACTACAGAGCAATAATAACAAAAACTGCATGGTACTGGTACCAAAACAGGCGGGTAGACCAATGGTAGAGAATTGAGGACACAGAAAAAAATCCACAAAACTGCAACTATCTTATATTTGATAAAGGGGCTAAAAGCATGCAGTGGAGGAAGGATAGCATCTTCAACAAATGGTGCTGGGAAAACTGGAAATCCATATGCAACAAAATGAAACTGAATCCCTTTCTCTCGCCATGCACATAAGTTAACTCAAAATGGATCAAGGAGCTTGATATCAAATCAAAGACACGGCGTTTGATAGAAGAAAAAGTTGGCTATGATCTACATACTGTGGGGTCGTGCTCCAAATTCCTCAATAGGACACCCATAGCACATAGAGTTAATAACAAGAATAAACAAATGGGACTTACTCAAACTAAAAAGTTTTTTCTCAGCAAAAGAAACAATAAGAGAGGTAAATAGGGAGCCTACATCCTGGGAACAAATCTTTACTCCTTACATAATTTTTCTATGTACATGTATGAATACCCCACTGTGAATCCCACCAAGGTGTACATCCATAAGAATGATGTCCTAATTAGAATAAAATACATTCCCTGCTTATATAATTATATCAAATACACTCTGCTGTCATGAATAACTAAAAAGAAGCAATAAAAATAAAACTTAAAAAATAATCATTCCCATCTTATTAAAAATGTTATTTTAGTTTCAGTGATATAAACTAAATTTAGTTAGAAATGAATCTATGAACTATGTATATGGTATATTCTGAGAAATAAATAAACTTAATATAAAGTTTTTCCTTCAAGGGAAGGAAAATTTGGGAAATAAAGCTTAAATACAAAAAAATCTGGAAAGCAAGACAGTATAAAATAACATTCTACATATGTCCTAAAACTTTTGTGAAAGGTGAATGTTGCTCAGTAAATATTGGTACCACTGTTGAATAATGAAATATGATGGAACAGTGTTTCAGGAAACAGATTTGACAGTGTCCAAAGGGATGGAATTAAGTGAGGAGGAAGGAACAACAGCTCAGAGTGAAAATGGAATAGAGTAATTGCTTACAACAAGTAACAGATACATTTACTTACTACTCATAGAAGTAAATACTTTGTTTTGCCAATAAATACAACAGGTCTTGGAAAAATTTACTAGAACTTATGTGATTGCTTTAGTAGGAAGAACATCTGAGTTCAGTTCAAGAACAGCCTGAGCAACATAGCAAAACCCCTCTCAATTAAAAAAAAGAAGAAGAACAAGAAGAAAAGAAAGATAGTATAAAAGCCAGGTGTGGTGGCACACACCTGTAATCCCAGAAGGTCATGAGGCTAAAGCAGGAAGAATGCAAGTTCAAAAATTCAACCCCCTCAGCAACTTAGGGAGATCCTAAGAAACTTAGTGAGACCTGCCTCACTTTTTGAGACCCTGTCTCAAAAATTTAAAAGTTGAATAAAAAAGGCTAGGGATATGGATCAGTGGTTAAGAACACTTGAGTTCAATAGAAAGTACCAAAAAAAAAAAAATAGGAACCATTAAAGTATTGATTGCTAAAATAATAAGTTTGACAGTAAAGTTAAAAAATATGATTGAGGAAAGTTCCAAAAAATGTTGAGTAAAATGACATTTTAATAAAAAAATACTTAGGAAAAAATAAAATGCATAGAGAGTGTGATGTTTAATTTTATGTGCCAACTTGACTGGGCTAAGTGATGCCCTGTAGTTGGTTTCATATGTGTCTCTATGAGGGTATTTCTAGAAGAGATTAGCATTGAATGCATAGATACACCATAGGTGGGCATCATTCAACCATTTGACTGTCATCATAGAACATTAAGGTAGAGGAAAGCAAATTCTCTCTATTTTCTTGAGCTGGGACATCTTTGTCTTCATGCTCTCAGAATCTCAGGACTCAAAGACTTATGCCAGTAGACTCACCCTTCACCCCAGTTCTCAAGTCTTTGATCTTGGACTGAGAGTTGAACCATGGTACTCAGGCCTGTGGATTTAGACACTAGCAGGTATCCTTGTTCTCCAGTTTGCAGAAAGTACATCACAGAACTTCTTACCCTCTATAATCACAGGAGGAAATTCCCATTATAAATCAATTACCCCCTTCTTTCATTCAATGAGGCACAGGACTGAATACAGGTGAAAAAATATGCACACTGAAAAAAGTCTTGTGCCCCTTTCCCCTTCTTTAAATTCAGAATAGCTGCAACCAAGCACACTTGCTTCATCTCTATTTCTGTAAAAATTAGAAAGAAATATGTTCTTCCATGGCTCAAAAAGGTAAAAGTAGATAGAGATTGTTGCTAGAGCCCCATAATTTCTGCCTTAAGTACAACATGGAAAGAGTGGGAACCCTTCCTCTCCCCTTGTCACAGTTACATCACCAGACCCATAGAAACTTGGCCCCAAGGCACAGGCAAACAATTTAAGGTATGGCCTGCTTCAAAGGGACCACAAGCAATTACAGGTTCTTTCATATGATAGGGAATAAAGAGTGAGTGTAACTCCTGGACCAGTCTCTGTCTCTTCATGACACAATTTTGATTCTCTCCATGAATCAAAGTATACTGTATGTTTATCACCCATCTTCAAAAGAAAGGAGATAATTCTCTAATTTTGCCCCACCCTAGAACACTAGTGGTAGATAATAATGTTGTCAATTGTAAATTAAAAATAACTGAATTATCGTGTTTATGACAATCTTTACATTACCAATTTTTAAATCTATCATATTTTTAATTGAAAACTATTTATATAATATGGAATACTAAAAGAAAATTCTTTCAAATTCTAATAAATATTTTTAGCTATGGCAAAACTCAAATCAAACAAACTACTAGTGAGCTAGTAGCTATTTAATTGGCAATAATGTCAAAGTCTCATTAGAGTTCAAGATCTAGTGCATGGCTATGTTATCTTCAGTCAGAATATACTTTAACAAAAAAATATAAAATATATAAAACATATTTAAAAGAGTTTTGTTTTACATCTCGACATATAGTGGAAGTGGTGAAAGTCTGATAATTTCCACATAATACCTAAAGCAGAAAATAAGTTCTGTTATACATGTATCATAACTTGGAATTTTTGAGGGGACAGAACCTGGACCCAGGAATCAGATGGAATCAAATCCTGACCTCCCTAATCCTAACTGAAAATCTCCTCTGGGCCTCGGTTACCTCAAATGTGAAGTAGAAACAATACTAATACCTTCTTTGTAAGATTATAAGTGACAAGACAGGTGCAGTGGTTCACACCTGTAATCTCAGGCTGTACTAGATCTTGTGCTTCCCCTGCCTCAGTCTCCTAATTATAGGTACACCACAGCACCCAGCCATAACACAGAATGTTAAGAGAAAATTAAGTGTTAAAGAAAAAAAGGTAAATTTCACAAAGAAACAACAGACATCACAGCTTTGAAATACCGGTTTCAGTTCAAAGTTCTTTACTTTCTACTGGTAATCATAATAGCTAAAAAAGTATGGTGTTTAACATGTCAATTGTTATTCTAAATGCTTTTCTTTTATTAATTACTTTAATCCCCACAATGACCTAAGGCATAGATCACATTGACACATAATTTTACACCCTGTGTTACATTTTTATGCCCATGACATAAAATAAACAAATAGTAAAAAAGAGACCACTTACAGTAAAATGATTCTAGTAATGAACACTTTCCTCAACATTTCTGACAGGTTTCAATAGGAAATGCTTCTTCCATTCATCAAGGTCCACTGTCATTGACACATCAAGATCTGTGCTATACATTTTTTAAGGAAGTATGTGCTCAAATAGAAATTGTGATTTATAAATTTCAAAAACTTCAAAATGACATCAAGTCAGAAAATCTGGATTATAGTAGAGCTCTGTCCATTGTTACTTTTGTGATATGGAGGCCACCTAACATCCATGAACCCCAATTTATGTGGGGATAATTCATACAATAAGGAACTATTCAGAGTATTAAATGAGATGGTATATACATTGTCACCATAAATTATAAAGAACTGCAGAAATTTAAGTCGTTATTATTACATCCCAATCTGCTAGTGGTTCTTCTTCAACATTTCTCCTTACAACCTCATCTTATAACTTCTTTTCATTGCTAATCTCTCTAGCAATAGAGTCAGGCTGACAAATACCCTTTGTGGTTGCAGATCTTAAAAGACAATTTCCATTTTTATGGATCTGAAATATCTAGTATCCAAAATGTCAAAAGAAATATAAATAGCCATGGGATTATAATTCCCATTGAGATGATACTGTTCAAGCCAATTTCATGAATTTTTAAAATTGCCATCAGAGCCAGCACAATGGCACAAGCCCATAATCCCAGTGGATTGGAAGGCTGAGGCAGAGGGATCGCTAGTTCAAAGCCAGACTCAGAGAGACCTTGTCTCTAAATAAAACATAAAAACTGGCTGGAAATATATATAGTTCAATGGTTAAGCACCCCTAGGTTCAATCATCAGTACCTCAGTAGAAAAAAATTGAAGCAAAGAATTTCTCAAATAACTAAATGAAATTAGGAATTTGAAGAAAGACAGTGAGATACATTGCTTTACTAATTTTGATTTCAAATTCTTGCCTCAGCCAACTTCTGTCCTCATTTTTTTTCAGGAATTATTGCTAATCCTAAAGCATCTCCTCAAGCCACCAGTTCAATTTCTAACACTCATTCTCAAGCCCCAAGTCATCCCAATTCTTCCCAAAACATGAGTGCTCAAGCAGTTTCATCATAAATAAATAAAAACAAAAAGACTCTTGTCTCCACCTTCCCCACTATCACTCTGTTTCTGTCTCTGTCCTTGCAACAACACTTCATCAACAGTTACCTCCCTTGTCTCCAATCTCTCCTTGCCATTTTTGAACCCACTAAGATCTTACCACCATTACTCCACCAATGGCTTCCACAGGGCTAAATCCAGTGGTCTATCCCCTGTCCTTGTCTTAGCTTATCAGAGTCATTTGACAGAAAGAACTACCTCCTCCCAAACTGTCATCTGTATTTGGCTTCCAGAACAGAGTATTCTACTGTTTTCCCCTTTTCTCTCTAGTTGCTCCTTCTGGGTCACTTTGTCTGATTCTGCCCATATCCCCTGTGCCACAGTCTAGCTGTAGCAAAATAACCAGGGGGTGACTTGTGTACATTGATACAGCAGGAGTAGGAGCCATTTATTGTAGCACAGGAGGGGTATATATATATATATATATATATATATATATATATATATATATATATTACACACAGCTTATCTAAATTAAAATAAACTAGATACAGCAGTCAACCAATAAGGAATCTCCACACTTAATGCCTCACAGGTGTTACTTCACAAACCACTCCCTCTGTCAAAATGCCAGGCACCATCCTGACTTGTTTACAGACTCTAATATTTCCCCCTTTTATTTAATTTAAATAATGACCATAGTGGTTTTTACACAAACACCATAAATAATCTGCTACAAGCCGAAGGGGAGGATACCAAATGCCACAATACCAAGCCAATTGATGGCTCAATGCAAGAAGACCTTGGAAAAAATTATAGCAGCAATGACAGTGTTAGCAAAGATACCGAGTTACAATTTGTTGTAGATTACAATTTATTGTCTCAGTCCAGGTAAAGCAGTGTCTCAATAGATTAACTCACAGTCCAGGTAAATCACAGTCCAGGTAAGTTCTGCAGGCAGCTAGCTTAAATCACAATAAAGGTAAGTTCTGCAGGCAGCTAGCCTAAGCTGTAGCAGCAGAAACAGCAACAGCTCAGAAGTCTTGTCCATTTCTCAGCTGAAGTTTTGTCCGGTTTTCAGCAACACTGGAAATTTTTCCACCCTTGTCTTAACCAGCACTGGGATGAAGGCAGGAACTCTGGAAATGATGCTAAAGAAAATCCTGTAGTATTCCACTAAGAAAACAACCTTCTGAACAATGTAGTACATTATCTCAAGGTTTTTTACATTTGAAATAAGCCTTAATAGTACTCATTATTCATTAGCTTCCAGGTGTGGGAGAACCATTGCAGTTATTGGCCTTGGAAATGATCAAACTTCAGGGATTCGGGCCAGGCCTTATTCCACCTGCAGCATCCTGGGCAGCCCCAGATGGCCCTGGGGAGAGTCCGGGGAGTATTCCAGACTCAACCTGTCACTAGGTACAGGGAGCAAGAGCCTAGGAGATTGTGCCTCCCCGTCAGGTTTCTATCTGGGCTCTCACAGTGGCATCCTGCTCCCGGGCAGGGGGCAGGGAAGAGCCGCTGCCACCACTTGGAAAGTCCTTGCTGTGCCATGACCTGCTCGCGCATGTGGCAGCTGCCGCACCAATTCACGCACCCTCCAGTAATGAAAAGTATTCAGTAATAGCTTTTTGCTGCAACTTTTTTTCTGATAATCCTTCCTCCTCTGAACTTTCTTCTTTCTTACTAGAGTTCCTGGGCTTCCATCAACACATGCCCTAACTATTCTCGGTTCCACTGGGGTGCCTTCTTCCCTTAGTAATTTTCTTAACACCCCTTCCATATTTTCATCACAAAGATAATTCAATACACTGAGACAAATCAAGACAAAAACATACTGTATCAATCTTCTCCATTTTCTCAAAATGACCATTTTTCCTCTTGCCCATCTGCCTAGGGATGAGCAGATTTGCTCCCATCCTATCTATGGATGGGCAACTTTTGTTTTCATCACTTACCCCCAAGTGTCCCTGGGCTCCCCGTATGGGACACCATCTGCCACAGCATGGCTGCAGCAAAATAACTGGGGGGTGACCAGGAACTTGTGTACATTGATACAGCAGGAGTGGGAGCCGTTTATTGTAGCACAGGAGGGGTATATATACATGACACACAGCTTATCTTAATTAACATAAACTAGATACAGCAGTCAACCAATAAGGAATCTCCACACTTAATGGCGCACTGGCGTTACTTCACAAACCACTCCCTCTGGCAAAATGCAGGCGCCATCCTGACTTGTTTACAGACTCTAATGCCAGGTGCCATCCTGACTTGTTTACAGATTCTAACATCCCTGTCTCTTAACATTGGAAAATATTAGGACTCTGTACACTGTATTCTCTCTCCCTAGTCATCTCTCCCAGTCTCATGGCTTTAAAGACTTTCTGAAAGCTGTTGGTTCCAACCCCTCCCAGTCAGCTATCAGCCACCTCCTCTCTCTTGCTAGGGTGTTTCTTTGAACACCAGATTACTAGTTCAAGTTGCCTACTTGACATTTTTACTTAGATGTCAGATTAGCATCTGAAACTTAACAAAAACAAAACTAGATTCTGATATTCACTCTGTCCTAACCCAGTTTCTCTCACAATCTTGTCCATCCCACTACATGGCAGCCACAGTCTTCTAAGTGCTCATATCAAAACTCCTGACTACCCTCTTTTGTATCATACACATGACCCAGAAGAAAATCCTGTCACCATTTCAAAATATATCAATAATCCAAACAGTTCTTACTTCTTCCATCCTAGTAAAAGCCACCCTCAAATTTTGTCTGTGTTGTAAAACTATACTAACTGCTCTCCTTGATTTCATCCTTACCCTAGCTACTCTCAATACACCACCAAGAGTGAGGGTGTTACAACTTAAGTTATATCATGACACACACTTGTTTAAAACCATCAAATAATATACCAGTAAAAGCCCAAGTCCTTACAATTTCCTGCAAGACCTCATGTGATCTGGCCTGTTACCTCTTCAATGACACACCTCCTGGCATCCTCTTTGTCATTCACTCTATTCCAAACTCCCTTCAGTCCCTACCTCTTCCTATTTTTTTTTTTTTCCTGGAGCTATAGATCCCCCACACTTGTAAAAATTTTGAGGCAGGGTTTTGGTTTCCCAGGCTGGGCTGCCACTTGTGATCCTCCTGCCTCAGCCTCAGAGCTGCTGGGCTTGATGGGTAGCTGAGCCAAGTAGACTTCTAGGCACCTAGCTTGATGCCATGTCTTTTAATGTTGGATCTAAACAGGTCTGCATCAGTAAAGGATAAAATTCTTAGTTTTTTTTTCTTTTTTTTTTAAATAATTGGGACTAGCTTGTGATTGATATTTTATGTAATTAAAATATTTTATATGAATGAATGAATAAATGAATTAACTGGGAAAGAGAATGTTTTCAATTACACCCTTTCAGAGGTTACTGCAAGAGAGTCCTTGAGATTGAAGGATAAAAATCTCAGTTGAAAAACCTGAACTTTATGTAACCAAGTGAACATACACTTTAACAAGATATTGCATGTGCTTATACAGGACAGGTAATTGCTATGCAAGTACAAAGATTTTTTTTTTTTTTAAGCTTTCCCTGCAGACTTTGATTTTAAGCATTTTCAGTTCCGAGTATGGGCAAATTTTAAAAGGAAAGGTGTGATTTTAACTCCTTCTATGCTCTTTTTTACCCTGGGTGACAGGCATTAGATAAAAGAAAAAAGAAATGCCTGTATCAGTACAGGGCTGGGCACTTGGTAGGCCCTCAACACATTTTAATCCCTTTCCTTTTTCCTCTTCTTTATTTCATATTTGAAGGTTCGAGAATATTGAGTATTTAAAAGAAGTTTTAGTTTTTGGATTTCAATTTGACTAAAACAACGTCATATTCTGACATTCCCTATTAACTCTGAAACCCAAGGGAAAGAAATAGCTGAAAGGGCAGGGGGAGAAAAGAGGCGGTGCAAAAACTGAAACCAAAGGTGCCCAGAAAGCTGTAGAAAGAAGCTTTTTTTGGCCGCTGCTGTTGTTGTTGTTGTTTTTAACCCCAGAGAGTCGTGATGGCGCTAACTGCCATTGAGGTTTAGTTTCCCCGCCCTCCCTGTGCCTCCCGCTTCCGCCCAGTAGTGCGCTGCAGATCGCGCTGCAGATCCCGAGTGGCTGAGGTGGAGACAGGGACCACACTCTGAGCTCCACTTCTCACAGCTCTCAGAAGGATGGCGACAGCGGCGAGGTGCGCACCTAAGGGCACCCTTCCTGGGCCAGCTGCAGCACAACTGCTCCTGGAGGTCAGCCGAGGTTGGTGCCCCAGCCGCTCTCGACCTGGGCTACCGAGAGAGAGTGGAGGCCTTGCCGCCACAGCCCCGGAGCCCCCTGCCTCGCCCCTGTGCGCAGCTGGAGGCCCCAGCCCTAGATCTGGGCGGATCGGGGCTTAGCGGAGCTAAGGGGGCGGCACCCGCCTGTGCTGCCCGATTGCTGGCGCCTGGCTCTCACAATGTTAAAGAAGTGTAAGTTTAAGGTGGACTTCGAGCTCCAGGAGCTCTCTTCTGTACCCTAAGTCAATGGGGTCCTCTTCTGCAAGATGGGGCTGCTGCACAGCAGCAGCTTCACCCCGGAGTCCTCCGGGTCTCCTGCTCCTCCTGAGCTGCCACGCCCCCTGCGCAGCCTAGGCTGGTTCATGGACAGCATCCCTTATGTTGGCCCCTTCATTCCAGCCAGGCAGCCAGCCTCCTGAGCTCGCTGTCCTCCAGGGACTGGTCTGAAACCAGTCAGGAATGTATCCATCAGCACAAAGTGCTTCACAAATGGGTTTATCTAACCTGGCCTTGGCTTCTGCATTCCTGGCTCCAAATGGTTCCTGGTGACAGCTCTTTCCTCCCAATTCTCTAGGAATGGGAGAGATGGCCAAAGGGAGAGAGGATGCTTCTTGTTTTCCTTAAGAAGCATTAAGTGCTTCTTACAAAGTGGAATTTAAAAAAAAATGACCCCAGCTGCTGGAGTTCCAAGAATGTGCTCTGAACAGCCTGTGCTTGGTGTCACTCTTCTTTCTGGTGGGCTAGGAGGGATTTTGCATGCCCAGATTGAGGCTGAGGTAGGACATGTCAGCCTTAATTTAAGGCAAGTGTTCCTAGCAGATGAGGCAACAGTCCATGAGACTATTGATTGCACCTCCAGCTCCAAGCTAATGCTCATCGAATTACCTGTCTTGAAGTGACCACTGTGAGCCTCAATGTGGGGGACTTAGAACCAGGAGGGAAGCCCAACCTCTGTGCTCATTTTGAAATGAGCCTCTTGCTGTGCACCCTGTGCACTCTCTAAGAGAGACATTAGTAGGTCCCAGAATGCAGCCAGGTGTGGCAATGTTCCTTGAGTAATTTCAGGGTTGTTCACAGATTGATAGATTTGCCCTAGGGTGTTTTTTTTTTTCTTTTCAATAAAATAGAAAACAACAAAAAAAAGTTTATAACTGAATTTTTGAGTTCTTGAGGTCAAGGAGAAGGGTTAATAATCTTTGTTTAACCCACATTTAGTGGTCACAAACTTTATTTTTACACTAAAACTATTGTACTTTCTTTTTTATCTGTCATCTCATTAAAATTGTAAAGGAAATAATGTCAATGGATTTTGGAATTGGAGCCAGAAAATTGTCCATTGTGTCAATGTTGAAGTCTATGGGAGACCAATAATGTCTGGTTGGTAAACGAAAGGATGTGCAAAGCACTATTGATTCTCAAAATTAATAAATAGTGCACTGAGGATAATTTTACAAATTAAATTTTGGTAACAAATCTGAGGATATTCAGCTAATTAATTTTAGTACATAATTTTTAGCACACCTATAAGAGAATACTGAAATATTATAATATTTCAAATTATATGTGTGTGTGTGTGTGTGTGTGTGTTTACCAGCTCCCAAGGTAGGGAAAAGCCTATATCAATTCTGAATGTACTCTATGTGAAAGTGACAGTCTTGTTTTGCTGCTAGGTTCTACCCCCTGACTGGAGCAGTTAGGTGAATAATCCTGGCCCAATGGTGACACCTGGTGGTCAGGACACTTGTTGGCTACCTTCTTAAGTCAGTTATTTAGTCATTGCAGGCAAACATGTCCACTAGGCTTTTTGAATATATATATATATATATATATATATATATATATATATATATATATATACCAATATATATATATATATTGGTATATATATATATATATATATATATATATATATATATATATATTGGTACCGGGGCTTGAACTCAGGAGGACTGGACCACTGAGCCACATCCCCAGCCCTATTTTGTATTTTATATTTATACACAGGGTCTGGCTGAATTGCTTAGCACCTCACCATTGCTGAGGCTGGCTTTGAACTCAGGATCCTCCTGAAATATACTATCCTATTTAATTCTCACAGCAAGCCTAGGGATCCACATTTTGTGAATAAATGATTCAAAGTCCCCACAGATGATATGTGTAATGCCGAGATTCTGATACAGGTGTGACATCAAACAGGGTGATGCCAGATAAAGGGGAAAAGTGTGTTCTGTGCTGAAGAGTTTCTAAATAGGCAGCTTCCTGATGGTATTAAGGTGCAGTGGGTATCATTTGATTTGTCCTCTGCAAGACATGGAAATGAAAAACTATCCTGTGATAAGCTTCACCCTTTCTCTTCCAACTAAAATCTGGCATTAATCACGGTAAACACAGGTAAGCATATTGCTTGATTTTTTGTTCCTTTTTTGTACCTTTTAGGCTGAGCAGAGAATGAGAAAAGTCTGATTTTTTATTTATTCCCCCCTTCTTCCTCAATTCTTTTAAAAATTTTTTTTTCAGAATATTATGTAGTTGGAATCGAATAGTTTGGAGCCCTTTCAGACTGGTGTCTTTTGCTTAGTAATGTGCATCTAAGCTTCCTCCATGTCTTTTCATGGCTTCCTAACTTTTTTTTAGTGCTTAATAATATTCTGTTATCTAGAATTCAATTCATTTGTTTTCATCAGAACATCTTGATTGCTTCCAAGTTTGGGCAGTTATAAATAAAGAAGCTATAAACATGCATAGTTAGGGTTTTATATGGATATGTTTTCAATTCACTGGGTTAAATACCAGAGAACATGACTGCTGGACCACATGGTGAAAATGTTGTCCATGCTTTATAAAGGTGAATGGTTCACTGGAGGCCAATAATTAACATTCTGCTTTGTAAACATGTAACTTAAGGTCAAAAAAGTTAAATGACTTACACAAGTATTACACTAGTAATAAGTGATAGAGCAGGTTTAAATTTTGGGTTTTCTCCCTACTGGTCCAAGACGTTTTACTGTCTTATGTGGCTTCCTAATTACATGACAGAGAAAAAGTTTAGATTTCTTACCCAGAGGTCTAAGTCTAAAATTATCACACAGCTCAAAAAAGACTGCAGTAATGTCATACCTAGAACTGGGTAGGGAAAAGGTACAAGCTAGAAAAGTATAATATTTTAAGACCTTCAAGAGTGATGAGGATATTAAAGTTTCAAATAAACCCAAGAGTTTTATTTATATTTAAAACTTGTTAAGTCGATAGTGAAATAGCAACTTATACAAGGGATGAAAATACTTACAAATCCCATATCCCATAGGGTTTAATATTCAGAGTTGGGCTGGGTTTGTGGCTCAGTGGTAGGGCACTTGCCTAGAATGTGTGAGGCACTGGGTTCGATTTTCTGCACCACATAGAAAAATAAATAAAGTTATTATGTCCAATTAGAACTAAAAATATTTTTTTAAAAAATACGCAAAGTTATGGGCTGGGGTTTTAGCTCAGCAGTAGAGTGCTTGCCTAGCATGGGTGAGGCCCTTCATCATATAAAAATAAATAAGTAAAATTAAGGTATGTGTCAAACTACAAATAAAAAATAAATATTGAAAAAAATACAAAGTAAATAAAGAACTCCTTCAACTCAACAATAAAACTTGATTAAAAAATGGGCAAAGGATTTCTCCAAAGAAGTTGCACAAATGACCAATAAGCACAAGATGTACAGCATAATTTACCATTATGAAAATCAAAACTACAATTAGGAACCACCTCACACCCATTATGATTGGCTACTATTAAAAAATAATAATAGTAACTAGTGTTGACAAGGGAATGGAAAAACAGGAACCCTCTTGTGTTGTTGGTCGGGTAATGTAAAATAGTGCAGCCACTATGGAAAACAGTATGGCAGTTGCTGAGGAAACTTAATAAGCAATTCCACTTTGGGGTATAAGTCCCCAAAAGAATTGATAATAAAAAACAAACAGGTATTTGGACACCCATGCTCATAGCATTATTTGCAGTAGCCAAAGGTGTAAGCATTTTAAGTGTCCATCAAAGGTTAAATGGATAAACAAAATTTGGCATACACACATATAGTAGAATACTATTCATCCTTAAAAAGGAAGGGAATTCTGATACATCATTAATAAAATTCAAGGATACGATGCTATGTGAACTAAGGACAAATACTGTATAATTCTGCTTAACATTAGTTAATCTGACCCAGAGTAGTAAGATTCATAGAGAAAGAAAGTTAGATTGGTGATTGCCAGGGAATGAATAGTGGAATATGGAGTTGCTAAATGGAAATGGAGTTTTGGTTTTGTAAGATAAAGAGTTCTGAAGATTGGGCACACAACCACGTGACTGTAATTAAGCAACTGATCTGAACTGTATACTTAAAAATGGTTGTGATGGTGAGTGGTATGTGTATTCTACCATTAATTTAAAAAATGTGTAAATATTTTGACCAAGCCCCATATTTTTATAAGGCTAAGCTAATTATGTGTTATTATATTCAAGTAAAGTACACAAGTGTTAACAAGAATTTTCTTTAATTCTCAATTTTTGATGAGTCCGGTCAGTCACTCTACTAACTAATATGATTTAGTAGACATATAGCCTAGGATTATACAGTGATTAATTTTTATTTGACACTTTTGGAAAGTTCGTCCATCATAGTATAACTGTTTAACTCTGAGGCATTGCCAAGTTGTTTTTCAAGAGGCTGCACTAGGAAATGCTTTCTTGACAGAAAGCATCAGTGCAAGCAAGTGTGCTTCAGGTTAGCTGGGATCTGGGGGCTCAGGGTTCTACAAAATTTAGATTTCAATCCAAGGTCATGGTAAAACATGTGATGTTCAATGCCAGGACTGTGATGGTACAAGAGGGGAACATGGAAGTGCCTACAGGACCCTCAGCAGAATCCTCACCATGGATGGGCACTGAGGACATGAAGCTATAGTGGTGCTGTGATGTGCCTGGCCTCATGTGAAGGCAGGGAAACTGAGAAAGTGTGAAACTGCTGGTGGATCTGCAAAGTGAAAATGGCTCCAAAAATCTGGGGAATGGAACCC
This sequence comes from Urocitellus parryii, assembly GCF_045843805.1. NCBI lineage: Eukaryota > Metazoa > Chordata > Mammalia > Rodentia > Sciuridae > Urocitellus > Urocitellus parryii. Next base: position 83,064,035 of record NC_135541.1, on the reverse strand, counting down.
AGGAGCATTCTACCTCTGAAATGCATCCCCAGCCCTTTTTACAAACTTTATTTTGAGACAGGGTCTTGCTAAACTGCCCAGGTTGCCCTCAAATTTGCAATCCTCATGCCTCAGCTTCCTGAGTAGTTGGGATTATAGGAAGGTCAAGGTCAAGGTCAATTTCTGTTTTTTTTTTTTTTTTTTGCTTTTTTTTTTAGTACTCTGGATTGAACTCAGGTGTGCTCAACCACCAAGTCTCATCCCCAGCCTTCTTTTCTTTTGTATTTTATTTAGAGAGAGGGTCTCACTGAGTTGCTTAGCCCCTTGCTTTTGCTGAGGCTGGATTTGAATTTGCAATCCTCCTGCCTCAGCCTCCCAGGCTGGTGGGATTACAGGTATGCACCACAGCACCAGGTGGAAGGTCAATTTCTTGATGTGAAATAATCAGGCAGATCTGTGACAGGGCTGCTTAAGCCTGTGGATAGAGATCCATATGTTCAGTTTTTGTCTCCACCTCTTTTTTTCCCTATTTTCTGTTACCTGTCCTTACAATACACTCAATCATGTATGTGCAGCAAGGCCTGTAAATATAGACACCACCCATTAGTCAGTGGTGGATCTCTCTTACTAAGTGAAAAAGAAACAGTCCAAAAGTACTCTAGGAGTAGAGTGGAGGTTGCCAGTCTGGGAGTTATCTTTATTAAGGGTGAAATGTTGCAATTTGCCAAGATGGAAATGTTCTGAAGATGGTTGTTGGTGATGGTTGTACAAATGTGAATGTACTCAATGCCATGAAATTGTAGAGTTCTAGTTAAATATTAAATTTTGTGAGTATTTTACTAATATATATATATTAAATAAGTCTGATTCAGAAAGTCAAGGTTGAATGTTTTCTCTCATAGAAGGAAGCTTGACCAAGGGAAGGGGAAAAAGTGGGGGAGGAATCCTGTGAAAAAGGAAGGGAGATCAGTGGAGGAATGGATGGGGAGGGAGGAGGAATGGGAAAGGAGAGGAACAATGGATTAAAATTCACCAAATTATGCTATGTACATGTGAATGCACCACAGTGAATTTGACCTTTATGTTTATATATAAAGAACTAAATTTTAAAATTATAAATAAATAGAAGGAAGACCATTAGAGTAGAAAGGAAATAGGAGGAGGGAGAAGGAGAGGAAAAGGGGAAGTACTGGGGACTGAAGTGGAGAAAATTTTATTCCATGATATATAATTATGTCAAAATGAGCCCCACTATTATGTGTAACTATAATATACAAATAAAACATTCAGAAGTAAAAACATATGCTGTGTTGATGAAGATTTACTACTGATATACCACTCTTTAAAATGCCTTTTTTTAATTGATTTTTTATATGACAGCGGAATACATTACAATTTGTATTACACTTACAGAGCACAGCTTTCATATCTCTTGTTGTATATAAAATATATTTACACCAATTTGTGTTTTCATAAATGTACTGTGGATAATGATATGCAAATATAAGTCAAATGTTATTGAAGTCAAAATGTCTGACTTTCTGTCATCTCATTTTCCCTTTTCTGGTTGAATCCTATCACTCCTATTTCAAAACTTAGCTCACATTCCACTTTTACTAAGTAGTCTTTTCTAATTTCTCAGCCAGAATTAACAGTTCCGTTTTTTTCTTTGAACTTACCCTTAACCAGTAAGGGGAAAGAGCATATGCCCCAGTAAGTCCCAAAGGTATATATGCTAGAGAAATGAAAATAAAATGTTCACATAGAAACTTGCACATGAATTTCATATGGCATTATTCATAAGAGCCAAAAATATGTAAATGACCCCAGGATCTGTCAACTGAATAAAATGTGGTGTATCCATAAAAGGGAATATTTGGCAATAAAAAGAAATGAACTACTGATACATGCTGCACTGTAGGTGAAACCTGAATACATCAAGTTAAGAAGCCAATCACAAAAGACCACATATTGTATGATTCCATTTATATGAAATATCTGGAGAGTCGTGGGGGGGGCAGCAAAGGAGGGGAGAGAACTGAAGAAGAAGAGGACGGGGAGCAGGAGGTGGACTTGCCATGATCCCGACCCCAGAGGACTAAGAGCAAGCAAGCAGGACCACCTGTACTAGGAGTGCTACAGGGACATGTCGGGGAGGAGAGGATCTCCAACTGCGTCCTCACCAATGCCTACCGCCTTGGCATCCTGCTGAACTGGGCAGCTCTGCAAGGCAAGACCTTGTTGGAGGTGGGCATAGGCACCGGCATTTTGAGCATATTCTGTGCCCAGGCTGGTAGAGACATTTGGCAAGAGGCCCTAGAGGTAGGGCGGCTCAACGGGCTGGAGGACCAAGTGCATGTCCTGCAGGGTTCGGTGGAGATGGTGGAGTTGCCAGAGCACGTGGATGCCATCGTAAGCGAGTGAATGGGCTATGGACTTCTGCGTGAGTCCATGCTGAGCTCTGTGCTGCACCTGCAGACCCAGTGGCTGAGGGAGGTCGGTAGTCTCCTACTGATTTTCACTGAGCTCCTTGTAGCCCCCATCAGCGACCAGATGCTGGAGTGGCGCCTAGGCTTTTGGAGCCAGGTGAAGCAACACTAAGGCATGGACATGAGTTGCCTAGAGAGTTTCGCCACAAGCTGCCTCATGAGCCACTCGGGGATCTTGGTGCAGGGTCTGTCCGGCCAGGATGTGTTGACCTGGTTGTAGCACTTTGCTCAGCTCCAGCTGACCTGCGGGCCTGGAGCTGGAGCTGGAGGCAAGGTGGGTGGGCACTTCCGCTATAGCTGTTATGGCTGGGTGCCCTTGCATGGTTTGGCCTTTTGGTTCCAGGTGACCTTCCCTGGAGGAGATTCGGAGAAACCCCTGGTGCTGTCCATCTCGCCTTTGCACCGGGCCACACTCTGGAAGCAGGCACTCCTCTTCCTAAAGGAGACAGTACAAGTGGAGCAAGGCAGGGTCATTTCAGCAGAGATCATGCTGCTGCCCTCCCAGGACAACCCTCTTCACCTGTGCTTTCTGCTGCGCTACAAAATGGGGGACCAGGATGAAAAGACCAAAGACTTTGCCATGGGGGAATGAGCATTGCTTTTTCTCCCAACCACCTCCCAAGGCAGCCTGGCCTGTTTGGGAGAGGAATAGGGAGGTCGGAGGAGAAAGGGAGATTTCATGTGCAAATAGGGGACTATCTCTCTTTTCCCACATGGTTCTTGGGGAGAGAGAGTGACTTCAGTCTCCATTAGAGGAGATTCTTCTGGCAATTTTTAAAGTGATCTCCTCAATCACGGATACAACATGCTTAAAAGCCTTAAAAGCATGTGGTAACAAGCACTTGTATTTCCATTTCTTTTCTTTCATGGAGGAAAAAAAAAAAAGATGGATAAAATGTCAGTTTATGGTGGGTCCCATGCACCAACTAAACACCTCACACCTTATCTAAGTCTGCAGCTGGGAAAAGGGTATACGAGTTCAGTTTCATTCTGGAAGTTTCCACTATGACTTAACCTCTCCAGAGCCTTAATTTCTGTGTCTGAATTCCCTCCATTGCTAGATGCCTGTAGGCTATGGTACTTGTTCCTCATTGTTCCCTAAATAAAATTCATTACTAGTAATTAAGGGGTGGAGATTAGGAAGTAGTTTATATAACCCAGTTCCTACTACTTATTGGGTGCTAAAGTTTATGAACACATGGAAATGGACTTTATATACTTATATAGCATACCTAAGAATTTCAAAATCCACATTTAGGAAAAAAAAAGTCTGAAAAACTGTGAAGTAGCATGGATTTTAAAAATTCTTATTACTATTAAAACTGAACCAAGAAAACGTCTTATTGTGTTCCATAATATTGGAGTAATTATGAAACAGGCTGATAGAGAAGGTTTCTGGACCTAAACCCAGGCCTTATTCATTACCATGGGTACATTATTTAAGCTCACTAAAATAAGGAAAATACATTCCCAGCTAGAAAAGTGTAGTCAATTTAAACATGTGGAGGGATTAAATAACTTGGCCTATTTACATCTAGTGAAAGTTCCTTTCTTTTCTTTTTTAACTTTTTTTTTTTTTTAAGATCACCCAAATGTGAAAGTTGTGAATTTGGGAAAATGGCTTGTAATGAAGTGTGAGTCATGTTGTCCAATTCATTCCACTGATATTTCCCTCCTTATCTCTATGGCAAATAAAACATTTGCATTCCTATTATTTTTAGAGATTAAGTAAGACTTTTATGCTGTTTATGAGTTATAGTGCTTTTTGCCTTTTTAATGCCAGTTCTTAAGTGTTACAAACCCTTCAGAACATAGCTTCAGGACAATTCAAAAGACTAAAGGTATGGTTTTTGCATATTAGTAGCTTTTATAGGCTAATAGAAAAAGTGCAGAAGTTGTGTTCTTAAGTACTCTAGCATTTTATTTATTGTAACTTGCATTCTCTTTTTCTTCACTGCATATTAAAGTATTTAAGTCTAAAAATAAAAATAAAAGAAATATCTGGAAAAAGCAAAATCTTAGAAACAAATGGTAGATAAATTGTTTTCACTTGAGTCTGAGGGGTGGGAGGGAGGTATAGAATGACTACTAATGAGTGCAAGCTTTCTTTTGGAGGAAACAAAAATGTTCTAAAATTGATTATGGTGATTTCACATACTGAATATACTAAAAACCATTAAAAATATCTTTTAAATAGATAAATTGAGTATTATGTGAATTATATCAAAAAAGTTGTTTTAAAAAACAAGTGTTTTCTGATTAATTCCCATCATGCACAATCTAATTCCTTGGACAAGTGCATTCTTTTATTTAACAAATACCTATTGAATATCTACTAGATACTATTTCAGGAATTAAACTACTTATTATTTTTTGCTTTTTTCAATACTATGAAATTATTTTTCTTGGTGTTTATTCTCTTATCTGTACAATGTATAAAGATTTTATTATTCTGATTTATCTTGATTTCCATAATCTGTATAGTGGCTATTTTTTTTATTAAATTTAGATTTTTAGGATCAGATTATGTATCTAAATTCTATTAGAAATTTTTAACTTGTATGGCAGTTTATACTCAAGAGCAAATGTTATCATGTGTCATGTTAGCCGGTGAGTTTTATGTTTATTATTCCTACCAATATATCCATTATGGATTGAATAAAAGAATTTCTTTTTTTCTTAGGTGATTCTGAATATTGTCCTCCAGCCTCTGTCTTAGGGTTTAGGGAACAAAGTTCTTCAAGGTTGACATTTCCCACTTTTGACAGATTTGCTAAGACATGGACAGAACCATGAAGGAATGTTGAAAACATAGTGTCCAGCAAGAGAGCAGAGAATGTTTTGGGATATAGTGAGGGACAAGAATGCAAAGTGTATTGAGTGTTAGATTTTGTGTGGATGCCAACATAAAAATTGGGCTTACTTCTGTTAGGTGCAGGACAGGCTGAGTAAGCTGTCTGCAGGGCATGCCAAACAAAGTTAGCTGCAGGATGACCTGGCCTCTCAAACCCTCTGTCTGGTTCTTTATCACCTGTTTACTTCAAGCCCAAATGCCCAAGCCCCCGCTCAAGGCTGAGCACTTTTCCCCCCTGCTCAAGGCTGAACACTCAGCCCAACACTCAAGGCCTAATACTTAACCCCCTTGTGCTAACAAGGCAGCTTGCAGACCCAGAGACCCCATTGTGCTATAAAAACTCCCTCCTGCTGGGCCCCTCTCTGTCTCTTGCTATCTCTCTTGCTTTCTCTGTCTCTCTCTCTCTCTCTCTCTCTCTCTTGCGCTCTCTCTCTCTCTCTCTCTCTTTCTCTTTCTCTCTCTCCTCTTTCTGTCTTTTCTCCTCTGTTGCACTGCTGTAATAAAGATCTCTTGGTTGATCTGAGTGTTGTGGTCACTTTCCTTTCATTGGTGTCGAATCCCGGGAGAGGGTTAAAACCCACTTTTGGGTCCCTCTTCCTTCCGAAGTGCCACTAACTGGACAGCCTGAACCCATTTGCTCGACCACCAGAACTCCATCCTCCACCGGACTTCAATTGGTGAGTTTCCCCTTCCTGGAGTCCTAAACCCAATGGTGGTGGCAGGAGGATTTGACCATTGACAATCCAGCAAACCTCTTTGCCCACCTGTGGGGAGGAAAACACCCCACCACAGCCTTTAAGGCCACAGTGGTCCTCAGGGACTCTTTCCTTGGGCAGATTAGACTCTTGGGTTCAAAATTATTCCCCTTCCCAGCTGGTAGTTTACCAGAATAGGCTTTGTAGGTCTCCCTCAAAGGACTGTGTAACCTCCAGGGACACATAACAGAGAACCAAACATCACACCCTACCCAGACCTTCACGGTTTCAGTGGTTCTCATAAAGTCCTAGTCCTCACCTTCACGGGGGTGCTAGAGAGATGCTTACTCTCCCCTTCCTCTCTCTTCCCCTCTCTCTCTCTTTCCCCTCTTTATGGCCCTGGGATTATCTGGCGTCTCCAGGAGGGTTCCCAAAAAACCTTGGCCAAGGTCTCCCTCGGCTCTGGCTCCATCCAGGAGGAGAGCTTCCACTGTCAGGATTTGGTGATGACCAATCTCTGCAGCTCGAACCTGCCACTAAGGCACTCCTAATTTTTGGCTCTAGTGGGGATGCCCCTTTTGCCAATAAATCAGTTTCCTCCTCCTCTCTTATACTATCTTTGTGTCTTCTTCCCTCTCCCTTATACTATGTCTGTGTCTCCTTCCTTCTCCCCTATACTACTTTGCGTCCTCTTCCCTTCTCCTTATACTATGTTTGTGTCTCCTTCCTTCTCCCCTATACTACTTTGCGTCCTCTTCCCTTCTCCTTATACTACGTTTGTGACATGGGTAATCTGTCCTCTCTGCCGGTCGACTCTCCCCTACAATGCCTCTTGGATAACCTCAAAACCCTCTCCTTGACACCAGACATCAAACCCAAAAATTGATCAAATATAGCACCCAGCCCTGGCCCACATATCTCTTTAACAACCAAAGCAGATGGCTCCCTTTTGGGTCCCTGGATCCCTCCATTCTAAGGGATCTCTACAATTACTGTGAGCATTCAAAAAAATAGTTAAAGATCACTTTCTTCTTGCTCCATTCCAATTATGCTCTCTGCACCTCTTGCAAACATCTACAAATTCTTCCAGCTTACAAATCAACTCCCCCAACCATCGATCCCCAACTTTCTCCTCCTCTGCACTCATCCACTACTTTTGACCCTGAGAATGAACCTCCATCCTATAGCCTGGCTCGATTAAGTCCTCACCCTCAGCCATCTGCCCCAGACTTTCTGCCTTCACTCCCACCTCAGTAACCTGCTTTCTCCCCTCCAAATACTAGATCAAAAATGTACATCACCACCCTTCCTCAGACTCTTGCCCCCTTGCTGAGGTAGCAGTTACTGAAGGAATCCCTCCACACACTCACTCCTCTCTTCTCCTGTCAGTGCCCAAACTCAGTCCCACCAGGTACTCTTACCAGCTAACCCAAAGCTCAAAACAGCTGAGGAGAGACTTCAGACCTCTGTTCAAGATCTGGTGAAAATGGCCTTTAAAGTTGCTTTGTCATCATTAAAAACAGGTTACTAAGAATTAAAGTCCCTTACAGGCTTTTTGAGATATTCACTCCTGTCTTCCCCTCTGCTCTACCTGTTCTACTGCTCAAGTTTTCTTTGCTATCGAAAACCCCAAACCCCTTTCCAATTATTCTTTTACATCTTCTTCTTCATTCTTAGATCCACCAGAGCTGCTCTCAGCCCCGCCTTCCCATCTTCCCCCTCCCTACCCAGGCCCACAGAAAAGTCTTAACTGACCTTCTCCAGCAATAGTCATCATGGCTGATTTGAGGACTTTCAGCAAAAGAATCTCTACAAAACAGTTTAGTGTAGATAAACTTCCTATTTTCATGTTGCCCTGTTTTACTTGGCTACTGTCTGGGAAAAATCAGCACTCCAGGTGCTGGACACCCCCTTGCTAGTTTTTCACAAGTGCTGACTACATTTCTAAGATAAGGGAGTTACTTACTGGGCTCCATGGTAACAGCTGGCAGGGGGAGGAAAGAAAGGGAAGAAAAAGCTCTCCCCTTCCCAGGTGTCCTTGAAGGGTTAACTTTCCCAGAACAGGAAAGAAAAAAAAAACTGCTTTTTTGAACTTCTGCAGACTGTGAACTTCTGAGCTCCTTCCCTTATATGCTGGGTGCAACATTCTGAAACTACCTAAACTTGGAGTTCAGGGGATTAATTGATTATAGCAGAAGCTCTGCCCTCTGAATCTAGCTGCAACCAAATAAAACTGTTTCCCTATCTTCACTGCTATCTTACGTGCCTTGCCTTGTCCATCCCTAGAACAATATAATTATATACATTTAAACATTGTTTATGCTTTCATGAAATGGTAAACAGATGTGATTAATTGTGTACTGCAAATAACAAACTATCTCTTATTAAATTGGAATAATTTGCCTAAATTCAGAAATTTACAAGGATTATTTCAAAGTGTGAATAAAGAAAGAGTTAACAGATGGGAAAGAGAAATTAAAAGGTTCTAAGTATGGATTTAATAGAAGGAAAATGTGTTTCTGGATAAGAGAGTCTATTAAGTAAATAAGAGGGTTTAAGCAAATGATAAAGAAGGTCTGTGTACATTGGCTATATAAGTTTAAGCAAGTGATAAAGAAAGTCTACGTACATTGGTTATGTATGTAAGTTTTTTGAGCAAGTAATCTTGAAGGAATTCAGGATTATACAACTATGGTTAAACAACAACTGTTATTTTGCAATATTGTAATATGTTATTTCTTTAAGAGCTAAACTTGATTAATATGAAAACATAAATGTAATTGTGGTACTATTACTCTTCTTTGTATATTAAATGTGTTCATATTTTCCAGGTATATAAGTCTTTAAGATAGGAGCTTTAAAAAAATTATATCAATCTGATGTTCTCCAAAAGGTTGAATGGTAATTTTAGGCTTATTAAAATAACATATTGAAGATGTATTTATATCATTTAATGTTCTATAACTGGACCTGTTATGAATAAGATTAATATAAAGTTCTATACACTGGGTACAATTTAAATGTAATATCATATTGTGTTAGCTAATATTCATGTGACATCAAGCAACAATATATGTAAACTTTATAAAATAATATATTTCTAAAAAAGATCAACTTCAATACTAGAACACTTTACCTAAGATTTATAAAGAGCCCTGGCTTACCTGAGATAAGTCTATGCCTTCCATCTTACTACATGTCAGAATGACTCCAAAGTAGGCCAAACTTCAGCTAAAGCCCAATACTCTTAATTTAAGGTGAAACTAACATTTCTGGATGTTTATGATCAAGACTTAAACTTAAATTAAAATGGCCAAGAAAACCAATATTTGGCTCTTGCCCTCTGAGTCAGTCTGAAATCTAGGGAACAGGGAATTTTTCTAAAGCGCTTTGCACCTCTAGCTCACATAACCTCCTCATCAGGGAGACTATTGAGACCACTGGAGAATGAAAAGCCAATCAGTGCATTTGCTATGAAGAGTAGGTTCATTAGAGACAAGAGACATCCCTGATGCTTCCAAGGGAAGCCACATGGTCAAGCAAGACCTGGACCCATCCTAGCGCAAATGGCACTAGCAGAACTAAGAAGCTGTTCTCAAGTTCCCCCACGAGAGTGACCCCTATAGGAACTCAGCTGACTCTTCACAATAAATAGAAACAAAGTCAATTTTGTCCAGCTTGATCTTAAACACCTACCAAACAGTTAAGCCAAAGCACAGACATTCCTAGGAGTAATGAAGGACAAGAACAGCTAGAAAAGAGGAGATAGCAACCAGGCCAACAGTCTCCATGGGGAATGTTCAGTCAAATATGGCGTTGGCTCCTCCCCCTCACAGGACCCCTATTAGTTCTCTTCATGTTTCTCCTAATAGGACCAGGACTATTGAATTGCCTACAGAAGTCCCTGCAAGATCAGATACATAAATTCACCAACCAGTCATTCAATCAAGTACCAGCCCCTGATGCCCAAGACAGAGACCTGGGACTCATGACCAACTCCTCTAACTCCAGAGACTCTGTGCCTATCTAAAACTCTCTCTAACCCCTTTTTCCAGTTTTCACAACCCCTCTTTCACATCCTAGGAATGAGAACTACTGTCCAGCAGGTCCACTCTACTTGTTCAGTGTGCTCTACAGTATCCCCACAAAGAAGCAACAAACCTAAACTCCCCACACGTCAGATGAGGAGCCACTAGCCATGCAAAGACTGGTAGATCAACTTCACTCACATGCCTAGGCACAAATAGCTTCCCTACCTACTTACTTTGGTTGATACTTTTTCAGGTTGGATAGATGCCTTCCCTACATCCTGGGAAATTGCTGACACTTGCCTGCATCCTCATTGAGGGGACCATTCCCAGGTTAAGACATCCCACCTCCATCCAGTCAGACCACAGTCCCACCTTCACTTCTCAGGTTTTTCAACTAGTCTCCAAAGGCCTCAACATCACTTAGAGGCTCCACATCCCCACCCAACCCCAGTCCTTGGGTAAGGTTGAGAGGCCTAAGAGCATTCTCAATGATCATCTCACTAAACTTGCTTGAACTCAGGTTATTCTGGCCCAATTTCCTACTGTTGGCCCTCACCTGAATTCAGATAGCCCCAAGAGCCCCCTCAGGCCTTAGCCCCTTTGAGCAACTATATGGGTGCCCTTTCTTAACCACTCAAAGCTTTCCAATCATTCCTCCTCCCCTTATGTTCTACATGTTCTATCTCACACTTCTATGCAAACTCCTAAGGGAAATGTAGACCAGTGCCTTCCTCTGCTATTCATTGCCTCAATCCCAACACAACCACAAACTGAGGTGGACCCTCTTCAACTGGGTGACTCAGTCTTACTTCAGGAACTGCATTCTCAATCGTTGGAGCCTTAATGGACGGGACCCCGTACGGTCATACTTACTACCCCAATGGTGACCAAGCTTTTGGGCCACTCCCACTGGTACCATGTCTCCCATCTTAAAAGGCACCTTTCCAAATGTCCAGTCCTGGACTTCCACCATACCCACCAAACTCAAAATTTCTCACCAACCCTCTTCTTCTTGTTCTAATCATTATTCTCTCTCAAGTTTTTATCTCAAACCACAGATGCTGCTTCTACAACCAAGCCACCAGGATGACACCACCTACTCTCACTTTATGGGTCGAGGCAATTGCTCTTCCACTGGCTGCAATCAGGCTGTCACCATTAACATTACTGGATTCAATCAAGTCACTTCAATACTTCCTAGATTCCCTACAACAAGACCAATGACTGACACCAAAGATTTCCTCCTATCCGAAAGGGTTTGATGCCATTGACAACCAATGGCTTCAAAGAACTTTTATGGACTTTACCCCTACCAAAGTAGTTATCTATAGCCACTGAGTGTTATTTTTTGTTGAGAGCCACAGCCTAGTCGGAATGGCCCCTGGCATGTTGTCAGAAGTATTGGTTGAGAGGCAAGCCATTAAGATGATGCTGGATTGAAACAGGTTGTGTATTCAATTGTATATAGACCCCTGCTGTCCTCCTGGGAAGCCTGCTACTTTGAAATTCTCCTGGGGATTCCTGGGGAGTTCACCTTGGTTGGTAAAGTTCTGGTGGTGGGAGTTCCGGTTGGTGTGTGGTGTGCCTAGAAGGGCCTCATGGGTGGTGTTCTGTTCTCAGGAGTTCCAAAAATAAATAAAGTTTGTTCCTGCTTGAGTAGCTTGTGATTTGTACCCAGCCAGACTGCAGCAATTTTTGGTTGTCCTGGTATTCTCAGATCTGTCCCCGACCCCAACATTCCTCCACTTCCCCTTCTAGGCCCAACTCCGCCCACCATTAAGCAGGAAGTAGCCAAAGGACTTTACACCATCCCCCATGTCACTTAGAAAAGCAAAAAGGGAGGAATGTTAGGTGAAGTACTTGCTGAGTAAGCTGTCTGCAGGGCATGCCAAACAAAGGTAGCTGCAGGATGACCTTGTCTCTCAAACCCTCTTCTGGTTATTTATCACCTGTTTGCTTCAAGCACAGATGCCCAAGCCCCCACTCAAGGCTGAGCGCTTTGCCCTCCTGCTCAAGGCTGAACACTCAGCCTGCCACTCAAGGCTGAACATTTAACCCCTTTGTGCCAACAAGGCAGCTTGCAGACCCAGACACCCCATTAGATTCTGGCTATAAAAACTCCCTACTGCTGGGCCACCCCCCTCTCTCTCGCTTGCTCTCTCTTGCTTTCTCTCTCTCTCTCTCTTGTGTTCTCTCTCTCTCTCTCTCTCTCTCTCTCTCTCTCTCTCTCTCTGTCTCTTCTCTTTCTCTCTTTTCTCCTCTCTTTTCCTGCTCTAATAAAGATCTCTTGGTTGCTCTGAGTGTTGTGGTCACTTTCCTTTCAACTTCTGTAGCCAATATGAACTTTTAAAATTTTTTTTAGATGTAGATGGACACAATACCTCAATTTAATTTATTTACTTATCTGTTGTGCTGAGGATCCTAACCCAGTACCTTACACATGCTAGGCAAGCACTCTCTACCATTGAGCCATAATCCCATCCCAGCAATATGATGTTGAACTCACTTTTTACTGAGTTTAAAATTATAACAAGATCAGTATAGAAAATTTGGAAAATGCATAAAATTACCAAGAAGGAAAAATGTAACCCATCAGTGGTTATCACTATTAACATTTTGGAGTATAGCTTTCTAGTTTCCTCTGATTCATTTCTTTACATAGTTGAAACTAAATTGCATACATGTATTTTAACTTGTTTTGTTTAACACTGACATTATAAAATAAGCATTTTCCATGTTGTTAAGAACTTTAGCATATGTTATTTTAATAGTGCCGTACATAATATTCTTTCAGGATTGCAGTGTAATTAAGGATTGTTCATTTTAGATATCCCTATTGTTTACAATTTACTGCCTTTATTTTTTATACATATTTCTTTTGGATCTCTGAATGTAAGGTGCAAGTAAAGTGTATGAAGGTATGTATATGGTTGAGGGATAGCAAATAAAACAATACCCAAGGGCCAGAGGATGGAATTTTGGTAGAAAGAGATCTGTTTCAGGAAAATGAGGGGCATGATACACGAATAAAAATATGAAAAATAAAATGGCTCTGGAACTGTGTGGATACATGGGGTGGGGTTAGAGCTGCTGCTTTTATTTGACAATATATTATCGATCTCTGAAGCAGACCTTTCATTGAGTCCTAGGAGAAAAACCAGGTTTCCAGGACTCAGTGAGTGAGCAAGTGGTGAAGCTCAGAAGCATGGAGTGTAATTGTATTTTTGGGAGGTTTGTTGATGAAGAGAAGGAGAAAAATGGAATGAGGTAAAAGGGAGAAAACAAGAACAAGTAGCATTTTTATTTTATGTGTTTATTTATAAAGATAGAGACTGGAACATTGTTAGGGCCAAGGTATAGCATAAGAGAAAAAAGGGGGTTGGGATTGTGGCTCAGCGGTAGCGCACTTGCCTGGATTGTGTGAGGCACTGGGTTTGATTCTCAGTATCACACATAAATAAATAAATACATAAATAAATAAATAAATAAAGGACAAGTAATAACTAAAAGAGAGAGAGAGAGAGAGAGAGAGAGAGAGAGAGAGAGAGAGAGAGAGAGAGAATAGGGATATGAGTATTAAAAACAAACTAAAGATTGGAAGTCCATCTGCTGTTTTACATTTTTTTCTTTTTTGTCTTAACCCTGGTAGTTAGTTTCAGAAGAAGCTTTCAGACTCCTCGTAATCATTTGGTATTTCCATGCATTGTGGCTTAGAATCTGACCTACACTCAAGACCTATTTTAGCCTAATGAAATGAGGAACTACACATAATGTTGATTTTAGACTTTGCATGTTTGTTTTTGTTTCATATGTGTCATAGTAGCATAGCATTAGAATAAGCTCATTTAGTAACATTCTCTCTGAAATTTTATATATTTAAATATATAAAATATATAAAATTATATAAAATTTTATATATTTCCTTGACCACAGACTGCAACCACATTTCAATGGTAGTTTCTGGGAATTCTCTAGTGCTGATGTCTAAACAAATTATTAACATTTTATCTCCTATTGTTAATCTTTTTTGACCTCTTCAGGTTCCCAGTATGTTTTTTAATTTTTAAAATATCACCTTTATGTCTCATCTGTGCATTTTGGTCATTCCTTATTGTTAATCAATGATTTCTAGCAAGCTCACCTGACTATCTTTCTTGGACTGTTCTTGTCAAAAATAAAGACGGCAGCTCTAACACCACCCAATGTATCTACAAAGTGCCAGAGCCATTTTATTTTCCATACAAAAGATTGTTCATAGAGCTTGCAAAAGAAGGTAATTGGTCCTAAAAGTTTGCTTTAGACTAAATAAAGAGTCTTTTATAAGCAACTGTAAATGAGCCACTATAAATGACACAATTTCTACTAATGGAAAAATAATCATCAGGTTAATAATACAGATAATATGTATTTGCAATTAAATAAGTTAAGAATTGTAAATTCATTATACTAATAAAGTGCCAGGCTTCCTTCAGCAACCAGGAACTCAGTAATAACTGCAACATTAGCACTTAGCATTTCCTCATTTGTGAAAACTAATATATCAGCTCGTAACAAGTCAAAATAAATTTGAAAACTCTTTTTGCTACTCTAACTGTATAAAACCTAGCTGCTATATAACTCTCTGCTGTATTATATTGCCTTCAAAGAAACATCTGTTTAGCATTCAAAATAATTAAGAAGATGTTTTAATTTTTTTTTTTTTGCAGTTTCTCTAACTCAGCTACCTGTTCATTCTAGGTTTTCTTGATGTGAGAGGTGGTGTCAGACAGGTCAAGTAATGCAATGTAATGCATAAATATGAAGCTTATTTGTACCAATTGTGATCATTATCAGCAGGGAATTCCACAGTAAAACTGTTCCATCATTGCACCAGAAACAATGCAACTCCAAGAAGAAAATATAGGATCAACATTTCAGCATACAGGCATAGAAAATGACTTTCTCTATAGGACCCCAAAAGCTCAAGAAATAATGCTAAGAGTTAATAAATGAGATGGCACCAAATTAAAAGTCTTCTGCACAGCAAAGGCAATAATTAAGAATGGAAAGAGAGAACTTAAAGAATGGGAGAAAATCTTTGCCTAGCTACTGTATTGAGAGAGGATTAATATCTAGAATATATAAAGAACTCAAAAAAATCAAATGACCCAATTAATAAATATAAACATACAAATGTATTAAACAGACACTTCTTAAAAAAAATACAAATGGCCACAAATATATGAAAAAATGTTCAACATCATTAGCAATTAGGGAAATGCAAATCTCACAACAGTCAAAATGGCAGTCATTAAGAATTCTAATAATAATAAATGCTGGAGAGGATGTGGAGAGAAAGGGACACTTTTACACTGTTGGTGGGATTGTACATTAGTACAAGCACTATGGAAATCAGTATGGAGGTTCCTTAAATGGAACCACCATATGACTCATCTTTACCAATCCTCAGTGTTTATCCTAAAGAATTAAAGTCATCATATTATAAGGTTACATGTATATCCATGTTCATAGCAAAACAATTCACAATAACCAATCTATGGAAGTAGCCTTGGTGTCCATTGACATTTGAATGGATTAAAAAATGCGGTGTACATACACGATGAAACTTTATTGAGCCATAAATAAAAATAAAATTATGTCATTTGAAAGAAAATGAATGGAAACAGAGAGTATTATGTTAAGCAAAATAAACCAAAGTCAGAAGATCAAGTGTTGTTATGTTTTTCTCTGATATGTAGAGGCTAGAGAGAAAAAGGAAAACAAAAGTTGGGGTGGATCTCCTAAAAATCAGTGGGAGGTCAAAAAGAGGAAAGGGACCAGTGAGTGGGAGAAGGGAAGTGAGGGAACAGTGCTAAGGAATGATATTGGCCAAATTATATTCTTATAATGTGTGCATGTATGAATATGTAACAAAAATCCCATCAATGTGTATAACTATGATACACCAATAAAAATATTGAAAATAAAATTCATGACACAAAAAGGAAAAGAAAAACTATCCCACTAAAGAAATACCCCAGCATGTGTGCTCAGTACAGGCCTCTTATATACAGCCTCCATGGAATCTCATCCGTTCACAGATGTGTAGATACAGCCCTTCCAGTCTCCTCCCCAGACCTTCCTTCAAAGTAAAGCTAGCTACTAGTGTTGCTGTTTCTTTGATGGTAATTTACTTCAGCTGCAGGAGTTTGTATGTTTGTGATATAATTATTGTGAGGATAACCCAGACAGCCAGAATGGAGCTTCACACTAAAGTTTGCAGCATTTTTTGTGCTGTTTTGTCATGCTCTAATTGTGTCATAATTGCTCTTTCATTTTAATCTCAATAATGTAAACATTTTGCATTCTTCTCCTTAACTGTCTCTCCAAGAATGTCTTGGTGGCCTATACAGGCTTTTCTCACTCCACTACTTAATATTCCTGTTACAGAAAACCCTTATACATTTTACTCCTCTAGAATTATGTATTTCTCTTTTGTAAGAACTTTTGTGGTAATACCAGCAAAATACTTTCATAATACATATCAAAATTACATTAAACTCTTATCCCTTGCTCTTCTATCTTTTCTTTACAATGAGACTACTACAGACCTACATGTAGAAGACTCCAGGAGTTTAGCAGAACAAGAGAAATATGTTAAGCAGGGACATAAGAAAAGCTTTGGAGTGAAGTCTTAAATCATAACATTTTGTGGTTTATGTAATGCTTTATGTGTATCTATAAAAACAGTAAATATTCCTTTTTTCTTTTTTTAAGAGAGAGTGAGAGAAGAGAGAGAGAGAGAGAGAGAGAGAGAGAGAGAGAGAGAGAGAGAGAATTTTTTTTTAATATTTATTTTTTAGTTCTCGGCGGACACAACATATTTGTTGGTATGTTGTGCAGAGGATGGAACCCGGGCCGCACGCATACCAGGCAAGCGCGCTACCGCTTGAGCCACATCCCCAGCCCTAAATATTCCTTCTTATAGTTTTATTTTTAATAAGAAACTACTCACATATGTTTATGGGGTACCATGTGATGTTTCAGATAAATTAGCATATGCATCACCTCAGTATTTGTCATTTCTTTGTAATGAGAGCATTTAAAAATTCTGTCTTAGCTATTTTGAAAAACACATTATTACTAATTATAGCCCTCCTCCTATCTAACTTAACCTCATGCCTGTTTACCAAAGTCTCCCCTTTCCCCATCTAACCTCCTGGCTGCCTCCTGCCTCCCTGCCACACACATGAGACTTGGTAAACACCATTGTACTCTCCACTTCTATGATTTTGACTCTTAGATTCCACATGTTAAGTGAGAGCATAGGTTTTTTTCTCCCACTACTTGGCTTATTTCACTTAACATAATCTCCTCACTTAACATACTGTCATCCATATTGTTATAAATGCAGATTTTCCTGTTTCTGTAGGGTGAATAGTATTTCATTGTGGATGTATACCACCATATCACCTTTTGAAAGACTCCTTTCATGGGTGGGGCGACACGGGTTATTTCTGTATCTTGGCTATTGCAAGCAATGCCTCAGTTAACACAGTGGTATATACACTAAGAGCCACAAGTTTCTTGAGGAAACTGCCAATAAAATTATAAAATATGTGACTATAGAAAGTGTCCACAGCTATTATTTTCACCTGTGTTTTTAGAATATTCACAAAGGGCAAAAAGACTTTTTTTTTCAAATATACAGCACTTTTTAAATAACAGATAACCTCAGTTTTTCGTATTTTTTAAGAGCTAACTTTTTATTTATTTTTTTTCATGTTATTGTACATTTCTTTGTCTTATTCAGAAAGGTGTTAGTTTTATGCCTCTCTGAGAAACATTTTTACCTTCTTTTGAAAGGAATAGTTTGGACTAGGTATAGACGCCACAGTTCACATCAACTTCTGAGTTCCTATTCCCTTGTTGCTTTCTCCATTTTTTTATAATTGCAGGACTGGGATTGAATCTCATGCTTAGTTGTCCTTCATTCACAAAGCTGCATTGCCAACTCTTTTAACAAGTGTGATTAGATGTATCCATCTTACAGTACCATGCAGAATGTATCCACCATCCAGTACTACTATGTAGTGCCAGGTAGAATAGTCCCATTGCCCTAAAAATCCACTATGTACCATCTTGTCTTCCTTCCTCTACTCCAACCCCAGTTCCTTTCACTTTCTTTTTAGTCTTACCTTTTTCAGTAGGTCACAATTCATAAATGGATTTTAATTTCCTATGTCCTCCAAGGTGGTGAAGTCTGGCTGGGCACAAAATAACCGAGCCGCCACACAGCCTTGTAGGTTCAAACAGCAACTCTTTATTTTGGAACTCTCACCACCACTCTACACACACTTCCTAGGAACACACTCCCTCCACCAGGGTCTTGTGCCAATTCTCCTGGAACCAAGAGAACTCCAGGGGAACTCCAAATAGAGGGTGCCAGAGGCAGCAGGATCTGCCCTAATCCCAGAGCCCCAGAGCAGCCCTATTCTCAGGGCAGGTTCACCTTTCAACCATTCCCTCTGGCAAAATGCCAGGAGTCATTCCGACTAAACTGTGGCTCTGGACACGCAGGATTTTTAATCTTATTGAAATTGGGGTGTTTTGTTTGATTTTCTAGACTGGGTGTGTGTTCTCAAAATTTCATTTTGAGGTCTTTCCTTGGATTGATCTAGCAATTTTTCTTTCATTTTTTATTGTGTCTTCTGGGTCTGTATTGTTCTTTCTAGAAAGTGTGGAATTGATGAATTTGTATAGCTCTAGCCAAAAGAATTTACTTTCTTCAATGAGTTTGAATTTTAGACCCTATGTAAGTGAGATCAAGCAGTATTTGTCTGCGTCTGGGTTATTTCCCTTGGCATAATATCCTCCAGGTTTATCTACATTGTTGCAAATGGAAAAAATTTCTCCCCCTCAATCCAGTTCATGGGGCCTCCGCCTTCCTGCGGAGCCCTGGTGCCTGGGCTTCAGTAGCTTCTGGTGAAGTGAGGGTATGGGGGTGGTGAGGGGGGGTGTGGCACTCTGCTAGCAAGGTCCTTGCTGGCCACTATGCCACCATCCAGTCTGCCTCCAGGCACCACATGACCCTGGGAATGTCCAGCATGTGTGAAGCCGCCACACCCAGCCACATCGCCTTGGCCAGCCATGCCCAGGACCTGAAGCCCCAGACAGGCCCCTCTCAGCACCTTGCCATGGAGCGATTTCCCAGCCCAAGGTGCTGGCATCCAAGGCACCCTGCCAGTCCTGGACCTGATGCTCCTGCAGCCGCGGGTTGTACTCTGCCCAGTCTCATCCCTCTCTGGGGATGGGGGAAGGCCCCAGCCTTCCGTTATCCTCTTGTCAGAGCTGTAGCACCCCAGCCATAGCGGGAGTCCCAGCCATGACACTCTGGAGGTCCTCCATGGCCAAGGAGGTCATCTGAATAGTGCTGACTTTCTCGCTCTCCCCTGGCTCTGGCGGCATAGGAGTTCCCCCCAACACCCAGGTTATGGGGTCTCCCACCTGGAGGGGTGAGTCCCCTCTAAATGGCTGAGGGGGTATACAAGCTCCCCCTAGACACCCAGGTGGGAGGAGTCTCCCGCCAGAAAGGGAAAGTACCCTCTACCATGGCTGTGGTGGTGTAACAGCTAGCCCTGATACCAAGGTGGGAGTGGACTCCTGCCTGGAGGGGCCAGTCCCCACTACCTTGGCTTCAGGGGTATAGGAGCTCCACCCACCACACCCAGGTGGGAGGGATCCCCCGCCTGGAGGATCAAATCCCCTCTACCCTGGCTGTATAGGATCTCCCACACACACACAGGTAGGAGGGGTCTCCTGCCTGGAAGGGCCAGTCCCCTTTACCCTAGCTGTGGTGATATATGAGATCCCGCTGACACACAGGTAGGAAGTGTCTCCTGCATGGAGGGGCAAGTCCCAGCTAGCCTGACTGTGGCTTTATATGAGCTCCACCTGACACCCAGGTGGGAGGGGTCTCTGTCCTAAAAGGGTGATTTTCCCCTTCCCTGACTGCAGGGGTTTACCAGCTTTCCCAAGACCAAGGTGCGAGGGGTCTCCTGCTTGGAGTGGAGAATGCCCTCTATTCTAGCTGCTGTGGTTTAGGAGCTCCCCCCCATACCAAGATGGGAGATATCTCCCACTGGAAAGGGCGCATCCCCTCCACCCTGGCTCTGGAGATACATGAGCTCCTCCCCACACCCAGGGGAACGTGGTCTCTTGCCTTGATGGACAAGTCCCCTCTACAATGGCTGCAGCAGTATAAGAGCTCCCCCGACAACTAGGTGAAAGGGGGTCTCCCACCTGAAGGGGCGAGTCCCCTCTACCCTGGCCAATGAGGAATACAAGCTCGCCCTGGCACCAAGATGGGAGGTGTCTCTCACCTGGAGGAGCGTGTTCACCTTACCCTGGCTGCAGCAGTATATGAGTTGCCCCTGACACCCAGGTGGGAGCAGTCTTCCAACTGGCGGTGCATGTCCACTCTACCCTGACTCTGGTGGTATAGGAGCTCCCCCTGATACCCTGGTTATGGTGTCTCCTGACTAGAGAGTTGAGTCCCCTCTACACTGGCTGAGGGGGTATAGGAGGGCCCCCCCCCATAGCCAGGTGAGAGGGTTCTCCCTCCTGGAGCAATGAGTCCCTTCTACCCTGGCTGTGGACGTATTAAAGCTCTTCAAGACACACAGGTGGGAGTGGTCTTCTGTATGGACAGGAGAGTCCCCTCTACCCTGGCTTTCACGGTATACAAGTTTCCCTGACACCCAGGTGAGGGAGGTATCCCTCCTGGAAGTGCGAGTCCCCTCTACTTTACCTTTTGCCATATAAGAGCTCCTAGTACACCCAGGTGGGAGGGATCTTCTGCCTGCAGGGGCATGTTCCCTCTACCCTTGCTGTTACAGTATTGGAGCTCCCTCTGACAGCCAGCTGGGTGGGGATCCTGCCTGTAGGAGTGAGTCCCCTCTACCTGGATGCTAAAGTAATCAAGCTCCCTTAGACACCCAGGTGGGAGGGGTATCCCGATTGGAGGGGCGAGTCCTCTCTACCCTGCCTGCAGCAGTATAAGAACTCCCCCTGACACCCAGGTGGAAGGGTCTCCCTCCTGGAGCTGCAAGTCCCATCTACCTAGGACACCCAGATAGAAGGGGTCTCCCATCTGGAGGGGAGAGTTCCCTCTACCCCACCTGCAGTGGTTTAGGAACTCCCCAGCCACCCAGGTGGGAGGGGTCACCCACCTGAAGAAGAAAGTACCCTCTACCACGGCTACAGTGGTATAAGATCTCCCTCTGACACCCATGTGGGAGGGACCTCCTGCATGGAGGAGCAATTCCCCACTACTCTGTATTTACTGAATTAAAAAAAAAAATGCTAGAACTGTGGCTCAGTGGTTTAGTGTCCTTGGGTTCTACTCCCGGTACCAAAGGGGGAAAAAAAGAGGAGAAAAAGAAAAAGTGACTTGGGTACCTTGTTCTTTAGCTGAATAAAATTTTGGGGTGCGGAGTTTTAAAGGCTGTCATTCTGCCTATCAGAGGAATAGGTTGTTATATTTTTACTTGATTTTTTTTTAAATAGAGTACTGGTATCAGAGCAGAGGGAGATTCTGTTCAGCTTAAAACGCTCTTTGGAAACTGTAAAAAATTTCTAAATCCCAGAGGAAGCCCAAAGAAAAAACAAAAATAACAGCATGTTCACAAATGACAAAGAAGGAAATCCAAATTTATCCCAGAAAAAAACACCAACCCACAGAAACAGACTAGAGTAAGGGAGAAAAACAGAGAAAAAGATCTAAACAGAAATCAGAAAGAGAAACTTAAAACAAACAAGACCAGCAGAAATAATTCTGTATCTTTCAATCAAAAATCTTGAATGTAAAGGGAATAGACTCCCCTATTTTAAGATGTAAAGTGACTGAATGGATTTTCTTTTTTTAATGGACTCAGTCACTTGCTGTCTACAAGAAAGTCACTTCACCTCAGGACACACACAGAGTGACAGTGAAGGGATGGAAAAGATATTCCACATGAAGAAAACCAACCTAGAGCAGGAATGGCTAGACTCCTGTCAGATAAAATAGACTACAGATTAAAACACAATAAAAAGAGACAAAGTGATCACACCATGATAAAGGGGTCAATTCAGCAAGATGATACCGAAATTGTACACATAAATGTGCCCTACACCGAGCACCCACATGTGCAAAACAGATATTACTGGAATGTAAAAGAAGAAGTCAACTACAACACAGTAAGAACAATGGGGGCTTCAAATCCCCCCTTTTTTGAGAGAGAGAGAGAGAGAGAGAGAGAGAGAGAGAGAGAGAGATTGATTTAATATTTATTATTTAGTTTTTTTGGTGGACACAATCTTTGTTTGTATGTGGTGCTGAGGATGGAATCTGGGCCCCTCACATGCCAGGCAAGCACACTACTGCTTGAGCCACATGCCAAGCCCAGTCAACTCCTCTTTTCAGCACTGGACAGATCATGTCTGCACAGGGTAGACATTTACAGACCATCCCACCCAACCACTGCAGAGCAAACATCCTTCTCAACAGCACGCGGCATATTCTCCATGTATTCTCAAAATAAATCTCCATAAATTTAATAAGAATGGAATCCATAGCAGGGGGAACACCTGGACAGTTACAAAGCATGGGAATTCTTCAGCGTGTTCCCCAACAACCAATAGGTCATTGAAGAAATCAAAACATTGTTATGTATGTAAGAAATAAGAAAAATAAATAAAAATAAAAAAGAAAGTGTAAAATGTCTGCAGACCAATGTAAAGGGCCACGCAAGATATTCAAACCTGGGGATACAGCAAAAGCAATTCTAACTGGGAAGTCCTCAGCAAGAAATAGCTTCATGAGGAAAATAGATCTCGAATAAATGGCCCAATATTGCATCTCAAGGGACTGAATAATATAAGGATGGGTCATGCCCCAGTTAGTAAATTTGGGAGAAGGAATAAAATCATGAAGCTTCTAGAGTACCTGGCATGTGCCACTGCAACTGGCTTTTCATACATGATTTTTATTGTTTTGGGGACCAAGCAGTGAACCCAAGGGTGCCACACCAGTGAGCCCCATCCCCAGGTAGGATTTTAAAACAGGGTCTCACAAACTTGCTTACAACCTCTCTAAGATGCTGAGGCTGACTTTGAACTCATCATCCTCCTGCCTCACATCCTGAGCTGCTGGAACTACAGCTGAGCACCACCAAGCCAGCTTTTCCAATTGTTTGTGGAAGAGAATCTTTCAGGACATCAATTTGACCCACCTGTCCAGAACAATTAAAGAATGCATTCCATTGTTTTCATGTGGGTTGTGCTTCTTTCTTTTTGAATATTTCTAACATATAGACAGCTTTATTTCAATTAAACCTTCCCAATGTGGTCACATCGTTTTTGGATTTATTTTTTTGTTGTTTACTTATCTCTGTGATGCCTTGGATGGAACCCAGGCCCTTCCACATGCTAGCAAGTGCTCCACCACAAAGAAACGTCCCCAGCTCCCTGAGTTAGCTTTGATGAAGTTCACTCATTTCTCTAGAATAGCATGGTTTCTGGGTTTTCTAAGTTGTGGAGGTAAAATTGGCCAGTGTTCCAGAAGGGGCTGTAGAGTCTTTGGATACAGGTGCACAAAGGACTGTGCATCTTTCAGTGGCCAAGGAGTGAAACCCAGTCCCCACTTCCTGACCTGGCCACCCTTACAAACCAGGTCCTGTTTGTTATGACATCCTACAGTTGTGTGCTCGCTCACAGCACAAATTAACCTAGAGTCAAAAGATGAGAAACTCAAAGGGAGGTGAGTGCTTTATCTCCAGGCATCTGAGAAAACAAAGTGCCCTCACAATCCTTCCAGTGTTCAAGGGGTCTGGAGGCACCAGAGTATCTTCAAGTCCCTTTTTAGCCATGATAACTCTTAAAAGAACACATGATGACAGATCTCATTATGCAGATCTTCCTTGACTTTATTTGATCCTTGAATCTAACAAAATGAATGCCATTCAGAACCTTCCACCTGCCCCACATGTGCAAGCTAGACTTAGAGCTGGAGAAAAGGAAGTGCCACAAAGAGGGAGCAAGGCACAAAGATCACTCTGTGGGTGACAGAGAGGCCGGCTGTGCTTCACCCAGACTCTGCTACCAGTTCCAAGAGTGAGCTGCAGTCTGCTTACACATCAAAATGGGTTCCAGTTCACTATGTGTGGAGAATTATTCAAGCCATAATTAAAACATGTCCACAGGCAGCTTTACAATACCTCAAATGAAGACTGGGTGGACATTGTTCTCATCCTTGGATGAGAAACTAAGGCTAAGGTCACTGCACAACCCCATCAGCCCTGTCCTCAGTGGAGAGAAGTGTTAGAGGAAGATCTCTCAGTTATGTGCTAAACGTGCCCCTTCCACCAGAGCTTGTAATGGATTCAGTTTCATTTTGAAATATTCACAAGTGTTATCTACCTATATGATTCTACTATATTGCTGAAAGGGAATTTGGGTACCTTCAAGGGGCACCAAAGGTTTAACTGTGGACAGACTACCTAGGTGGATAACAGGCAAGGTTTGTGAGTCCCAGAGGTTCTGATCAAGGTGCAGCATGGACACCTCCTGCAGCACTGGGAGAGGGACAATGGGGCCTGTCTTATGCACAGATGCCCTTGCCCAGCACACCCAGAGACCAGGACCTGAGTATTCAGGGTCTACATGGAGACCCATGAGGAAGAACCAACATTGAATGTCTAGGTGGCACTGAGGTCCACAGAGAAGAGATTTTCTTTCAATGGCTCATGTTCAATGCCTACATAGAATGTTCCAATCCACCTGTGTGAACATGCATGTGTTAAGCCACAGAGTAGCCACACATCATAACCAGATTTCAGTTTGATACCTTGACTTCCTGGGGCTGAATGTCATTGTTCACCAAGTACCCCATGCCTTCTTTCTCCATGAACACCTGGAGAATCCCAAGGTTTCATTAGAAAGCCACGTAAATCCAGTGCAGAGGATGGCAGAAGACTAACCTTGAGATTCTGTTCATTTATGATGATTTATGGACCAGCCATGAAAGAAAGTACCATCTTTCTGTGCCCATCAAGCCTGAATCCCACTCTAGAAATCCAGGTCCCTATGTATGTCTCTATAGAGACACATGTCCTGAAGGTCTTATCCTAGGGGTGTTTTCCTCCAATGGAGCCCCCTGCTGTACTTTCCTTTTCCCATCCACACTTTAGGCAATGCCTGAAATGGTGGGCTCTGTGTTCCCTCTAAGATGACCTAACATCCTGGGTATACATACAATTGCCTAGAAGTACACTTTTGAAACACACTCAACTAGGCAGCTATTGGACAGGAACACTGAATGAGGCCCTGGTTATACATGAACTTGGAGCCACAATGACGACAGGGGACACTACAGAACATAAGGATGTTTGGCTGCCTAAAATCCCTCACTATTGCTGTCAGCTCAGCACAGAGTTGGGAACATCTCCCTGGGTGGATGGTACCCCAGGCATCATAGCTCTCCAGAGGGGCAGGGTACAGCTCTACGCTCAACTGGCTCAGCCTAGCAGTGTGAAGCAGCAGGTCACTCAGGGTTGACATAGAGAGGCGGTTCCCATGGATGCTCAAGATCACAAGCTGGGAGCAGCGGCTCAGGGCAGGCAAGAGGGCTTGGAGCTGGGAATCAGTGATCCCGCAAGCTGCCAAGTCCAGGCTGTTGAGGGTGGTTGCAGTGCTGTCCAGCAGGATTTGGAGGGGCTCCAGACTGAAATCGGTCAGTTTGATGCCCCTCAGTTCCAGGTGTCTGAGCTGTCTGGCGTTTGGATATCGGGAAAGATAATTCCAGTCAGAATCTGACAGTGGGCAGTTGGTAATTGAGAGGGTCTCCAGGGGGGTCTTCAGGTGCCTAAGAAAAAACCAGACAGTTAGTTCTGAGGATCAATGTCAAGGAGGGAGAAGACAAATTGGCCCAAACCCAAAGTCACCCTGGTGATCCCACAATGGTCCACACTTAGGATGCTGCCTTTTGCAAAATCTGGTCATTCACATCACCCCATGTCAGGGTGAGCCTTTCACCACATCTCCTGTGAACAGAAGAGTCCACATATCTGTGTCCCCTCCTCACTGCCAAGCAGAAAGTCACAGGTCTGGCCACAGGAGGTCATGGGGAGTCATGTATGAAGGACAAATTTGGGCAAGATGTAACAGAATCCACTGGGGTTAACCCTCTGAGAGGCACACACCCTATATCCTCAGCAAGATTTCCACCCCTGCTCCTGACCCTTACACCCAGGATCACTACCTGGAGTTCAGAACAGCCTTCCCCAGGTGGGTATAGAGGCAGATCCTCTGCTCCCAGCTGGGGAGCACAGAGCTTCCCTGTTGACAGGTGTCAGTGTGGGGGCTTCCCTCCTTCCAAGCACTCTTCTCTACCTGCTTTCCACCACCTTCACTGGACAGGCCTCCCACGGAGGAAACATCAATCCCATTTCTAGCTTTTGTCCCTCCCAACTGGATTCCCAGCATGGTGGCACTTCCCAGACTCTGGAGCCTCATTTAGTAGTCTGCTCCAACACATGTTATGCGAACTAGCTTCAGGATCCAATAGGAACTAAAGGATGAGTTATTTACCTTCCAGTGCCTTATTAACCATCAGAGTGTCAGTGGCTGGTAGGTGACAATTTCCTGTAACTGGTCTGCAGAGGATATTCACCCCCTCTTACTCACCTCAGCACCTGTTCCAGGTGGCCCTCGAGGAGGAAGAGAGCATTGGCACAGAACTTCCGCAGGCAGTCCATCCTGAGGAACTGCGAGGTGAGCTGGGCAAGCAGCTGCTCCTGCTCCTCTTGGGAGGTGTAGGCAGGCACATAGACCTGGGAGACAAGCAGCTTCCTCAGGTTCCTCATCTGGCCCAAGAAAGGAGCACAAGCAGCCAAGGTGGAGGGCGCCCAGGCACAATGCACTTCCACCTTCTGGACAGAGTCCAGCTGCAGCAGTCTCAGGACCTTCCTGGTGTAGCTGGTGGGTTTCCCAAAGATCTTCAGCCTATTGCAACACAGGTGCAGCCTGTCCCTTCTCTGTCTGACCCACAGGAACAAGTGGGTCAGGAATTCATCCAGGGGTCTTTTTCTGAGGCTCAAGTCTATGAAAACCTTGAAGGGTGGCTTAGCTGCCATTGCTGGAACAAGTTTCAATGTTTGATTCTTCTTAATGTCTTCTGGTGAGCAGGTGTCCACCACAGCTCCAGACCACATCCTCCAGAAGTTCTGTGGAACATTCCGCAAATCTAGCACCTGCAGTTTCCATCTCCTGTGGGAACAACAGCAGAGTATCAGCCCTGAGGTCCCTTCCTTCCCCTCTCAGCTGCTGTCCCCAGCTCCCCCTCTTCGTTCTGTCTCACTTTTCTCCATTCACTTCCCTCCCATCCAGCCTGGTGCCCCCACTTGTACAGACTGAGGCAGGGGCAGGTATAGCCTCCTTCATGGGTCATCACAGCTGCCACAATCACCTCAACATCTGGAAGCCTTTCCCAGATGGGGCTCAGCATGGCCAAGGCCTCTCCACCCCTCCTTGCTGGCAGCACAGGAAGCCTGTGGTGCACAATTTAGCACCCACTCTCCCTGCCTATACCCATCCCTTCCCTGGCACCCAGGGTGCTCCCTTCCAGGCCACCTAGGTCCCCCTCACCTGGGGTGATCCTGCTGGGCAAGCAGCATGTCCAGCCCTTCCAGGGCCACTTGGATCATCTCAAGCTGTGGCTTCCTCATCAGTGCCCCCAGGGGAAGGCTGGTGAAGGGCCAGGCCTGCACCATTTTCTTCAGGACCTCAGTGTGTCCCCTGCTGAAGGCCTCCACAAAGAGTGGTGGGAAGAGCTCTATGGGCAGGTCCTCCAGATCCAGGACAGCCCTGGACTTGTCGCTCAGCAGGCTGCGCCCTGCCAGCTCTAGCAGCGTGGGTGGGGACTGGACGCTCATCCTGGGGAGTCTGAATGAAGAAAACTCCTGGAAAATGGTCCAGGGAAAAGGTCACTATCCCATCCATTGCCAGCCTCTGGGAAGGGGGTACTGGGAAGTATACAAGCACATCTCACCCTTATGGGGGAAAGCTTTGGATTATTATTTTGTCCTTTTAAAAGGGGGAATTGGAGTGTCAAGTGACCTAAACAGTAGGCTCCTAGATTCAACAACTATATGGGTGGAAATAGACTAGCCCTCATATGGATAACATTCCTTTTAATTTTTTTTTTAAATGAGCATTTATAAAGCATGTGCCTATATTATGAAACACTTGGAAATTACAACAGAGTCTCATGGATATCTGTTACACATGTGAGATTCTGCCAACTTAGGGGGATGTTGAAGAGAACAAATAGATCAGAACAGAACTCTTCCATGATATCATTTGAAGCTTTTGGTTTAATTTGTTTAAACAAATTATAAAAGTAGAAGACCACCTAGGCCATAGAGTATACTCTTTTAGGGGCCAATATTGGCGACTGAATTTAGGACACTCAACTACTGAGCCACTTCCCTAACCCTATTTTGTATTTGAGATGGAGACAGGGACTTACTGATTTGTGTAGCATTTCATGTTCTGAGGCTGGCTTTGGACTCTAGTCCTCCTGCCTCCTCAACCTCTTGAGTTGGCGGGATTATTGGTGTGTGCCACCACACCCAGCAAAAGAGTATAATTTATAGGCACACAATATAAATATTTCCATCATCAGAAAATAGAATTGCAATCAATTAGAATGAAATAGGAATCCAATCTCCTTGGTGAAGAAAGTGGCTGGGGCCCGAACTGGACTTGATCCTCAGCAGCACATAAAAATTAATAAATAGTGATGTGGGGATATACCTCTGTTATTAGAGTGCTTGCCTCGAATATACAAGGCCCTGGGTTCAATCACCATACCACCAAATAAATAAATAGATAAATAATTAAATTATATTGTTCATATAAACCTTAAAAAACAAAAATTAAACAAATCAATAAAAGTTGGGCATGTGAGCCTAGACCTATAATCCCAGGGGCTCTGGAGACTGACAAAGGAGGATCAAGGGATCAAAGCCAGCCTCAGCAAGAGCAGGTGCTAAGCAACTCAGTGAGACCCTGTCTCTAAATAAAATACAAAACAGGGCTGGGGATGTGGCTCAGTGGTAGTGCTCCTGAGTCCAATACCTGGTACTTCTGAGTTCAATACCTGGTACAAAAAAAAAAAAAAAAGAAAGAAAAGAGAAGAAAAAAAAGTAATTTGAAAGTCACATAAACCAAAATGGAAATCCTAACATTCAGCATAAAGGCAAAACCAAACTGAGAGGCAAAATCGAAGGCCTAAGTTGGTTCATGAGAAAAGACAGGAACAAAATTGTTCCTGAATCCACACAGGTGAGGAGGGAAGGTGCTGTTCCTTAGGACAGTGAAGGACTTACAGAATATGGCCAGGTGTGCAGGTGCTCTGAGCTTCAGCAGGTCAGGATGTGTCTCCTTAGGCTGCAAGACTCTTGTGCTTCTTTTCTGGCTCTGCAGAAGCTTTTATGGACCTCTCTGGCCACGCCCCCACCTCCATCTGGTTGATCAGCATCCAATCAGAAAGCAGTATGTGATCACATTCCAAAATCTCCGCCCACTTAATAATGCTTGCATTAGTTCATTGAATCTGATGGTCATGCAAGAGCGCAGAATCGGGAGATGTGAGAGTCAGCGACGACTTTGTCCATGCACTCCCCACCATGGACTCAATTTTGTCCATATGTGACCCTCCTGTTTCTACTGTGAGATATAAAAGTATTTAATCCCTAATGTAAGAAAAACATTACTTGAAAATACCTTTCTACAGGGATCTTTGCCATATCAAAATTATTTGAAAAAAATAATTTTCAAAAATAGTTTGAAAATTCCAGAGAGAAAACAACTTTTTGAAGACAGTAGTGTCATCCACAAAGATTATAGAATGGAAACCATGTTTCCCACAGTCACACAAGTATCAAGTTAACTTGCAGCAAATATGAGCACAATAAGTTAGGTAGAGCACAAAGGAGGGTAGAATCAGTCTTCTAGACTTAGGGCAAGATTTCTTCTGTCTCTTTGTACTGGGGATGAAACCCATTGGCTCTCTTCCAGTGAGCCACATCCCCATTCCTTTTTAATTTTTTGCTTTTATTTGGAGGCACAGTCTCACTAAATTGCTTAGGTCCTCCCTAAGTTGCTGAGGCTGGCCTCAAACTTGCCATGCCCCTTCCTCAAGTCTCCTGATTGCTTTGATTACAGGCACGGGCCACTATGCCCCATCAGACTTGGGAACCTCTGAAAGCCACTGAGGGTGGAAGTGTTGGGCAACTTGGGATGTTGGAAAGAAAGACACAGGGTTGGACAGTAGGTATCCTTGACTTCAGGGAAGCCACCAATTAGAGAGCCTTTCTTCAGAATCAGGGACTGCCCCAGGGCATATCTCACAGAAAACCTTTACCCCAGGCACTTTCCAAGGCCTTAACCTGGGAGAAGAACAGAAGCAAAGGAAAATTTCAAGAGTCTGAGCAAAATGAAATTCTAAAATTCAGGAAGGAGAGACAGAAAGTGATGGAATGCTTGGATGAGCCATGTGAGGTGAGCACTTCCAGGGAACATGTAGAAGGAATGGTTTTATGGGTGGTGGTTAGACAATTGAATTTCTGTTTTTTCAGTCTGTCTTTGTTTTACTTAGCTTTATGGTGCTGTAACCAAAAGACCCAAGGACAACAACTACAGAGGAGGAAATGTTTATTTGGGTGGCTTGGTTTTAGTGGCCTCAATCCAGAGACAGCACATCCAAGTTGAGACTGAATCTCATGGCAGAAGTGTGTGGCAGAGGGAAGAGGCTCACATTACCAGAAATCAGAGAGAGAGAGAGAGAGAGAGAGAGAGAGAGAGAGAGAGAGAGAGCTAGAGAGAGAGAGAGATATGGCCACTTGAAGATACAAAGTCTACACCCATATTCACACCTCAGAGATCAGCTTTCTCCAGCCACAGCCCACCTGCACCCATTATCCCCCAGTTAATCCCACTAGGGATTATTTCACTGGCTAGGTTAAGGCTATAAACCAATCATTTCTCCTCCAAAAACATTGTCACATATGAGCTGTTGGGAGACACAGCATCTAAACCGTGATGGTCTTTTGGGGTATCTTGTTGGAAAATATCCCTGCTAACATCACATAATCACATGTTAGTTGGATAATTACAATTGGCTAAGGATATATTTGGTTTCTGTTTCACATAATAACTTGCCAAAAATGAAACACATTTAATTTCATGTGTGTGTGCAGCTATATAGGATTAAGGCTACATCCAACACTGTCTCTGGTTTTTATGCTCTACAATATTTGAAATCTACTCTCTGATTTAATTTTAAGTTTCTCTGGAATTTGTCTGTGTGTCACCAGCTGAAAGGGTGACTTCATGCCTCAGCCCTGACTTCTCTTAGTATTCCTGACTTGGTGCACAAGGCAGGTCAAAATGACAATCACCTCAGTCACAGCAGACAGTGGCTCTCCAAAGGACAAGTGTGGTCAAACATAATAGGGCAGGAATGCAGCACCCCCAAAGAAATATGAGTCAGAGCCCCATCCAGGAGGCAAAGGGAGACAGGGTGTCAAAGGCAGCTTTGAATCAATTATCAATGGCTCCACAGATTCAGTACCAAGGGTGGCCTGAGTTCAAGGACAATAGGTGGTGTCTGGCCAGGTTTCCTCTTAGAAAACATGGGGGGTGAGGGTTTGGGTGGATTTTATGCAGAGCTGAGGTTGGGGCTGACTGGTTTGTGATAGCTCGTGCCATCAGGCAGGGCTGTCCAGGGAACTTAGCTTCCCAGCACCCTGCTTGCCCTTCATCAGGATTTGACACAGTTACTGCCTGTTGATTTGAGCACCATTTATGTTTCCCCCTTTGGATGAAGATTTTTTTCTCTGGATGTATCACATAATGGTTAGGGTTTGATTGTATCTCAGTGCCAGGATACACTTTTCCTGGTTGGTCCAGTCCCCCATTGGAGGGAATTAATAGATGACTAGGAATCAATGTTGAAACTCATTAAGCCACATTTGAACAAGGTGGGTTTGGAGGGTGTGGCTCTCAGAGTCCCTCCACCAGGAAATCACTTTTAAATTCAATTTTGCCTATTCATTAGGCCTTGGGTATCTTATCTCCAAGCTCTGGCCTTTACTGTTCTATGAAGAGTTACACTTTTGCAGAAATTTTATGAGTACAGGTGATCATTTTTAAAAAAACTATTTAAGCCCTGAATTTATGTATTTTTATTTTTTATTTTTTGACACTGGGGATTGAACCCAGGAGAGCTTTACCACTGAGCTACATCCTCAGCTTTTTTTTTTCATTTTTATTAGTTAATTATTTAGATAATTTACTTTTTCATGAATTCAGTTTGGGTACCAAGGTTTGAACCCTGGGGCACTACACCAATGAGCTACATCCAGAGCCCATTTTTTTTTAAGTTTTTTTCTTTCTTTCTTTCTTTCTTTCTTTCTTTCTTTCTTTCTTTCTTTCTATTTTTTTTTTTTAGACAGGTTCTCACTAAATTACTGAGACAGGCCTTGAATTTGAGATCCTTCTGCCTTAGCCTGCTGAATAGATGGTGTTATGGGGAGTCCCTCCAGAAAGCACTCTAAGTCTGAATTTCAAATCAAAAGAGACCTTTACTTCCCTGACTAGGGACTGTCACCCACCACAGAGTCTCAAGCTCTGTGAGAGGACAGCAGCTTCCTGATCCATCCAAAGACATTATAAGCACAATATCCATAACTCAGTGACTTGCTTATCCTCATGTAAAGCTAGCCAATCATAGAAATTAAAATATTAATAAGTGGGGCCTCTGGGCTCTAGGCAGGATCAAAATTTTCCAGTCAGTGAGCCAGCACATTAGCTTTGCAGTTCAGTGGAGCACGGTCCTGGGTTCAAGCAGGTGCTAGACAGTCACATCCTGAATTTGGGTGGGGGTCATCGGGATGAGAATCTACTTCAGTCATGTAGACCCCAAATAGCATCAAACCCAGGATACAGCTCTCCATGTCCACCAGTGCATCCTGAGTAGGGTACAATTTGTGGGGTACAAAGTACAGAAGTGCTTTGTAAGAAAACAGCTGCCATTTCAGTTTCTCAGAAATAGCTCTTATAACAGTCTTTCATAGGAGGCAGCAAAATGGAGTCTCAGGCCTGCCTATGAGAGTTCTTGCTTTATAATTGTCTTATCTCACTTTTCAAGTTTTTATATCCATCGTCAGTATTTTTTACTAATCTGGAACCCATAACTGACAAACATATTGATTGTATTTATCACTTCACAAAACAGCAGATGGGATTAAAAGTGTTCACCACCACACCCTGTTTTGAATTCCAGTTGTGAAAAGATAGAGCATTTGCCTAGCATGCATGAGGCCCTGAGTTTGAACCCTAGCATCAATAAATAAATAAATGAATAAATAAATACATAGATAGATAGACAGACAGATAGATAGATGATAGACCTGTGTTCAAGTAAACTTGTTAGTGGTTTTTGTCTTCTTAATTAATCTGATTTTAGTTATGTTCAGGGCAATAATCCAAATCATAATTTTTTTTTTAGAGAGGGAGAGACAGAGAGAGAGAGAGAGAGAGAGAGAGAGAGAGAGAGAGAGAGAGAGAGAGAGATTTAATATTTTATTTTTTGGCGGACACAACATCTTTATATGTATGTGATGCTGAGGATTGAACAAAGGGCTGCGTGCATGCCAGGTGAGCACGATACCACATTATCCAAATCCCCACCCACATGATAACTCTTGATGCTAAACATTTAGAATCGTCGTGGTTAAAAATCTGTTGGGAATTTACAATAACCAGTTATTACCAAGGTGATTTGATTGACATACATTTTAATATAGTGTCCAGAATTATGTCTAAAAACATATGAGATTCTTTACAAATTTTTGCCATTTAAATCAAATATTAATAAAATATCTAAATAAATATAACTTGAAAAAGTTATGTCATATCTGACAGGACTTCCCCTCATATCAAATTAGGCTAATTGCCTTAATGTCTCTCTTCTAGAAATCCCTTGAGCAAATATGGAGTTCTCTAGAACATCCCAATGTTAGCTCAAGGTCAAATGACTATGTAGATTTTGATCATAAAAAGTTAGTCAATAATCTCAAAAGGTTTAAAGCACTTAATGAAACCTGGGGTCCCAAATCATTATAAAAGATAAGTCACTTAACCAAAGTGATGAAAGATATTTAAAGTGAATACAGAAAGTTATGTCCTATGAAATAATACTTCAACTTTTAACAGAGATGATTTAGTTTTACTTTTCCCATGTAATCAAAGAACTTGATAAAACCAACTTGAAGCCTAAAATCTTACTCTCCCCTCCTCCAGTACTGAGCATTGTACCAGGGGCCAACTGCCCAGTTCTCTTTGGTTTATTTTGAAACAGTCTTGCCAAATGACCAAGTCTGGCCTGAATCTTGCCATCCTCCTTCCTCAGGCTCCTCAGAATCTGGAATTACAGGCAAGGCACACCTCACCTTGCTTAAAAGAGCAGCTGTTTCAGAGATGTTCACCTGAACATTCCACGTGGAAGCCATTACTGTTTTTAATTGTCTTCAGAATCATTGCCCAGCAGTTTCAAAATGTGCTTGAGAATGAATCATAATAGAATCCACTGCAGTGTGGAAGAAAGGCTCTCCTGGAGTTTCTTGAAAGTTGCAGGGCAGGTCCCATTCTGTATTTTATTAATCTCTTGAGAGCCAATGATAAAAATCTTATGATCTTCTTTGGAAAGTTAGGAGTTTAGAAGCCATGTTTTTTTGGTGTAATGTTGTGGTTTTGTCAGAGTCCTCCTGAAAGTCTATTATCAAACTATCAAGCTCACGGACCTTCTCCTGAATGGTCCCCTGCCCTCCACTTTTGTGAGGATTTGGTACATAAATTTCATTTTGATTCTGCAATCTTTCACAGTAGCATCATCAGCTGGGACACTGTGACCACGAAATATTCTAAGCCATTACATGGTCAGTCTTGGCTCCCTTAAGTTGTCTGAATCTGATGGCAATCACTGGGCATGCATGAGGCTGCTGGACATGTGTGTGTGTGTGTGTGTGTGTGTGTGTGTGTGTGTGTGTGTGTAGTACCGGGGATGATGTACCTGGGGCAGTTTACTACTGAGCTACACCCCCAAACACTTTTTATATTTTTATTTGAGACAGGGACTGACTATGTTGACCAGGCTTGCTTGGAATCTCTGATCCTCCTGCCTCAGCCTTCCAAGGTACTGGGACTCTATGTGTGCACCTCAGTACCCGGCCATAGAGCATTTAAAACCCTCAAGAGATTACATTGCACCTGGGAGCAAGTGCCATAACTAAAAGGAGAATTATAGCCTCGGACTGCAAAATTCCTCTGGATGAATGTTATATGGATACCGAGACCCTGAAATAACTCTCAGACCACACATTGCCATTCCAATTAAGCCTTTATTGCTGGCCAGCAGAAGACACTCTACTCTCTAAAAGCGAGATGGTCAGAATAACATACCACCTTCAGTTATGCCTCATATTTAGGCTAAAAAACCACAAAAGTGAGATTTGGGGGTCAAGCCAAGGTAAGCAAGCACACTTAATATGTAAACAAGAGTAGTGTACTACAATTTTATTGATATTTTTATATCAACCAAGTTTTAGACTCTAATGTGGAAAAATACTCTAAAATAACAGTTGCTGTTTCACCAGAGGTATACAAACATTCATTTGTCCAGTTAGTAGCTCTAGAGAATAAAACTTAACAGACACAATGTAACTAATATTTTAAGAAGTGTTTGTCATTTTAATAGGTAAATCAAACTTTGGTTTATATCAGTACATTAATATTTGCTCTTAGGGAATAACCTTGAATACTTTTATCTAGTTGTATTACATATATTAACAACTATAGTTATAAAAAAACATTTAATATTTCTACTTTATTTATTGATGTTTACATTACTTACTTAGAACCTCTTGTTTACTTAGATGTATTATAATTATGTTTTACCACACAAAGCCTTTCTTACCTGGAAACATGTTTTTTACTAAATATATTTTTATATTTAGAAGCTTTTAATAATTTTTGATCCAGGGATTCCTCTTTTTGTTTATACCTTAAAATAACCCTTATTAATTTCTGAATTTAGATAAATTAGTCCATTTTAATAAGAAGAAATATATTTATAGTACTCTAATTGAAATGCAGTTGAAACCTCTTGACTATTTGTATATAATGTAAAGTAAATTGAACTTTTAAATTTACCAAAATATGAAAACACCAAGAATGCTTAAATATTTTACCTTATGGAATTTAAAAAGTTTGATTATTTGATATTACATTTAATAGTTAGCATTTAAACTTTGTAAACCAATCAGATGCCTCTAACAAACACATCCATGATTAATTTCATATAGGTCAGATCAAATTTACATTTTTTAATAAGGTGTAAGACTAGTACATTGAATAGCATTTATAATTTTTTCCCATTGAAGAAAAATCCTAGAGACAATGGATGTTAGACACTTTATAGACATTACCATTTTATTAAATTGTAATTCTGCATTAGTAACTTTAAACAAATTTTGACTTTTATTTATTCACCCAATTTCAATTGAATTTTTAAATCATATGAAGTAAAAGTATTTGTATCCATTTTTTAAATTTTAATTTCAGAGCTCATATATCAATTTTTAGTACTAAATATATATATATATATATATATATATATATATATATATATATATATATATATATAGAGAGAGAGAGAGAGAGAGAGAGAGAGAGAGAGAGACATGGCAATACATGTAGACGGAGAGTACCCCAGTTCCCCTACACAAAACAGACAAACTAAAGCCTTGTAGGTTATTTGTTAAAAACCTATTAGACTGAGAATTAACCCTTGTAAATTGGCCTTAGAACAAAGCAGAATGTAATTAGAAAAAGATATTAACCTACGTGTATCAGAACAAAATTATGAATTTAACAAATATAGACTTTCAAAACCCTTCCTGTCCTTCTTCCTGAGGTGGTCATGCTCATCAAAGGTGAAAAGAATTAAGGGAACATAGACAAATGACAGGGCCTTATTCCTACCTGAAAGAACTTCCCAAAGAGGAACTCCATAGGTCTCCTCAGGAGAGTCACCCAGGTTGGGGTTTCATTGTATGTTAAATATGAGAGTCCAGTCTCCATAATCCACTGAGGTGGGAACTGTGAGTTCTTTGGGAAGTTGGGGAGCAGAAGATATGTGTCAAAGGCAAGTGTCTCTGATATGGTTTGGATATAAATTGTCCTCCAAAAGCCTCTGTGTTAATGCAAGAGGTGAAATGATCATATCATGAGAGCTATAATACAATCAGTGGATTAATCCATCAAATGGATATATTTCTCTCTGTGTGTGTGTGTGTGTGTGTGTGTGTGTGTGTGTGTGTGTATATATATATATATATATATATATATATATATGTATATATATATATATATATATATATATTCTGTTAATTAGCATGTTTTGAATCCTAGATAACTATTGACAAAAGGCAGTTTCAGAAGCCCTCTCTGGCTGCTAAGGTCCTCTGACAATGACTGGTTTTAGCTGGGTTTCCATAACCCAGGTAGGTGCCATCCCAACCAGAACACAATTCAACTTTCCTCCTCAGGGGTTTTCCTGAATCTTCTCCAAAGTTTTTGTTTGTCCAAGGCTTTTTCCAAATCCAAAGAGTCCTGTCCTTTCTGTCCTAAAGTCTTTCAGTCTGGTACCTCGTCAGGACTCTCGAGATAATCTTATGACCCAAGCCACTGGAGTGAACAAAGGTGTGGGGGGGATGACCAGAATGTTTGGCTGGGAGGTGCCCACAGAAGGCACATAGGAGACCACTCATCACCTGGATCTAGGGGAGAGCAGGGAGCTGGGGCTGGAGAGGGGGCCCCAGGCAAGGCTTGCTAAGTGGCAATTGGCAGGCTAGGGCAGGGTTGGAACATGGCCTGAGGTCTTTTTCCATTTCCAGAAGGCTGTTGAGAGGACCATGCTCCCTAGAGGGAATTAACAAGAAACAGAGACAGCATCAGAGGAATCATTGCCACCAAGGTGAAAAGGATTGG
Organism: Urocitellus parryii; assembly: GCF_045843805.1. NCBI lineage: Eukaryota > Metazoa > Chordata > Mammalia > Rodentia > Sciuridae > Urocitellus > Urocitellus parryii. The sequence continues at coordinate 83,025,853 of NC_135541.1, read as the reverse complement.
CTTGCACTTGAGTGACTATGAGCAGTTTGGCAGACCGTGGAGGTGGCCCTGGGCAACTTGACCTGAGGTTGCTCTTTTGCACCACAAAGAGGAGGAAAGCTTCTCCTGGGCAGGGAAGAAACCTACAGTGGCAAGGGTAGTAAGACTGGCCTTTGGGGGAGTTGGGGAGTTGAGGCCCTCTGTTCCCAGAGGCCACATGCAGCCAGGCTCTGCTTGCACCAGGGGTCACAGGAGCTCTAGTCCAGGAAGAAAAAACACCCAGCAGGAAAGCTAGATTCACCAACAAATAGGGTCCAGTTTTCTAGTTTCATCTCCCCAGGGGCCTCCAAGATGCCTCTACCCAGGTGCACCACCAGCCCCTACACACCTTCCAATAACAAAAACAAACAAACAGAAAATCACTTTTGGGAGTGGGGGAGATTGGTTTTGAATTAATTTTCATGGCTACTCTCCACAGTCAGTGCCAATCACAGAAAAGTGTAATCTGAAGCAAGAACCACCTAAAAATCAGTGTCAAAAGAGCAAGTAGGGGGCAGGCTTGTCCCAGTGTGTCCCCTTTCCTATCAAGTGACTTTCTACTTCTGGGTTCTAGAGCCAGATGTCATTGTGCCCAGTAGAGGGAATGGGCAGCTTGTACTTTGAGTCTGCCTTAGGTCAGGGTTGTCCATTTGCCCTTAGCTGTTGTTGTTTTCTTTCTCTCCTCCTCCTCCTCCTCCTTATTCTCCTTTTACCCCTCTTTCTCCTCCCCATTCTTCATCTTTTTTTTTTTTTTTTTTGGTACTGGTGTTTGAACTCAAGGTACAAAACCACTGAGCCACATCCCTAGCTCTTTTCAATTTTTATTGAGGCAAGGTCTCACTAAGCTGATAATGGCCTTGTTAAGTTGCTGAGACTGGCTTTGAACTTGTGATACTTTCTGCCTCAGCCTCCTAAACCACTGGGATTACAATCATGGCCCACCACATCTAGTTCCCAGCCCTGTCTTTGCTAAGACAGGATCTCACTTTGTTCTCCATACTAGTCTTAAACTCATGATCATCCTGCTGCAGCCTCTTGAATAGCTGGATTACAGACAGGTACCAACATGCTCCATTTAAATGTAAGCAATGCTAAAAGCCATATAGAGTATTTGAGAACATTTGCAAGTTAAAAGATGGAAAATGCTAACTTTGAGATAAGGCTCGATTGTTATATGTATCTTGCACATGTGACAGCGTGCCACTTTGGAGTGGAGTCCTGGGAAAGAAATAGATCAGAATCGAGTCCAGCGTATAAAAAATATTTTGTTGGCCACAGCAGAGAGGTGCACACCTAAAGGGCGCCGTTTCCCTGTGCCAGCTGCAGCACAACCGCTTGCCAAAGGCGGCCAGGGTCCAGGCCGCAGCCGCAGCCGCACTCTGGCCCCAGCTGCTGGGAGAAGGGGAGGCAGTGGTCCCAGAGAGGCGGAAGCGGTGGTCCCAGCACTGGCCTTGTCGGCTCGCACCGCCCCCCCACCCCCCCCACCCCCGAGCTCAGATAGAGGCCCTGGCCATGGGTCTGAGTGGATCTGGGGCTCAACAGAGCTAAGGGGGCGCTTGCCCCCGCAGCCCATGCAGCCCGCTTGCCAGCGCCTGGCTCTCACCATGATGAAGAAATTTAAGTTTAAGGTGGACTTCCAGCTCGAGGAGCTCTCCTTGGTACCCTACGTCAATGGTGTCTTCTTCTGCAAGATGTGGCTGCTGTATGGCAGCAGCTTCACTGCAGAGTCCTCCAGGTAAGACGCCCTCCCTGCCTCCCGGTCCACCCGAGGCCCTGAACCCCACCTGCGCATCATTGGCTGGTTGGTGAAAAGCATCCCTCCCCTTAGCCCCTTCGTTCTAGCCAGGCAGGCAGCCTCCTGAGCTCCTTGACCTCCAGAGACCTGTCTGAAACCAGTCAGGAATGTATCCATCAGCACAAAGTGCTCCACAAATGGGTTTATCTAGGTTGTCGGTTGTCCTTGGCTTCTGCCTTCCTGGCTCCAAATGGTTCCTGATGACAGCACTTTCCTCCCAATTCTCTAGGAATGGGAGCGATGGCCAAAGGGGGAGAGAGGTTGCTTCTTGTTTCCCTTAAGACATTTCCATATTTGTAAAATACAAAGTGGAATTGGAGCTGTTGTTAAAAATAAAGAAAGTTCCCAGATTTTCTGAGTTCCAAGAAGGACCACTGTGAACAGCCTGTGCTTGGTGTCACTCTTCTTTCTGGTGGGCTAGGAGGGGTTTTGCACAACCAGATTGAGGCTGAGGAAGGCCAGGTCGGCCTTAACTTAAGGGAATTGCTCCTAGCAGATAAGGCAACAGTTGATGAGACTGTAGATTGCACCTCCAGCTCCAAGCTAATGCTCATCGAATTACCTGTCTTGAAGTGACCACTGTGAGTCTCCATGTGGGGGACTTAGAACCAGGAGGGAAGCCCAAACTCTGTGCTCATTTTGGAATGAGCCTCTCCTTGTGCACCCTGTGCACTCTCTGGGAGAGACATTAGTAGGTTCCAGAATGCAGCCAGGTGTGGCAATGTTCCTTGAGTAATTTCAGGATTATTCACAGACTGACAGATTTGCCCTAGGGTGTTTTTTTTTCTTTTCAAAAAAATAGAAAAAAAAAGTTTATAACTGAATTTTTGAGTTCTTGAGGTCAAGGAGAAGGGTTAATAATCTTTGTTTAACCCACATATAGTGGTCACAAACTTTATTTTTACACTAAAATACTGTACTTTCTTTTTTATCTATCATCCCTTTAAAATTGTAAAGGAAATAATGTCAATGGATTGTGGAATTGGAGCCAGAAAATTGTCCACTATGGCAATATTGAAGTCTATGGGAGCCCAATAATATCTGGTTGGCTAAACCAAAGGAAATGTAAAGCACTATTGATTCTTAGAATTAATAAATAATCCACTGAGGATAATTTTAAAAATCAAACTTTGGTAACAAATCTGAGATATTCAGCTATTTTTTAATTATACTACATAATTTTTAGCACATCTGCATGAGAATAATGAATGGGGCAAATAATATATATGTGTGTGTGTGTGTGTGTGTTTGTGTGTGTGTGTGTGTCTGTGCGTGTGTGTGTGTGTGTGTATAATACCAGCTCCCAAGGTGCAGAAAAGCGTATATCAATTTTGAATGTACTGTAGGTGAAAGAGGTAGTCTTGTTTTGCTCCTAGGTTCTACCCCACTACCTGGAGCAGTTAGGTGAGTACTCCTGGCCCAATGGTGACACCTGGTGGTCAGGACACTTGCTGGCTACCTTCTTAAGTCAGTTATTAAATCATTGCAGGCAAACATGTCCACTAGGCCTTTTGAATATAATTTTTTTTTTTTTTGCTACCAGTGCTTAAACTCAGGAGTAGTGGACAACTGAGCCACATCCCCAGCACTATTTTGTATTTTATATTTATAGCAGGGTCTGGCTGAGTTGCTTAGCACGTCATCATTGCTGAGGCTGGCTTTGAACTCACGATCTTCACAAAATATACTATCCTATTTAATTCTCACAGCAAGCCTAGGGATCCACATTTTGTGAATAAATGATTCAAAGTCCCCACAGATGATATGTGTAATGCCGAGATTCTGATACAGGTGTAACATCAAACAGGGTTATGCCAGATAAAGGGGGAAAGTGTGTTCTGTGCTGAAGAGTTTCTAAATAGGCAGTTTCCTAATGAATATTTTGTGCAGTGGGTATCATTTGATTTGTCCTCTGCAAGACTTGGAAATGAAAAACTATCCTGTGATAAGCTTCACCCTTTCTTTTCAATTAAAATCTGGCTTTAATCAAGGTAAACACAGTTAAGCATATTGCTTGTTTTTTTTTTTTTCCCTTTTTTATCTTTTAGGCTGAGCAGAGAATGGGAAAACTCTGATTCTTGATTTTTCCCCCCTCTTCATCATCAATTCTTTCTTTCTTTATTTTTTGTTTATTTTTGTAGTTGTAGATGGACAGAATGCCTTTGTTTATTTTACGCAGTGCTAAGGATTGAACTCAGTGCCTCACACAGGCTAGGTAAGTGCTCTGCCACTGAGCTACAGCCCCACCCCTGCTTCTCAGTTCCTTTGATTACAAATTTGTTTTTATGGAAAAAAAGAATAGTGCTTGATACAGCCAAACAAAGAAACAAAGAAACAGAGTTTGAGGGAAATGATTCAATATAAGAATTTTGTGCCTTTGTAGTTAGGTAGAGAGTGTTAGCATAAAGCTAAGAACAAGAGTGAAATGAGATAGGTTTAAGTGTAATTCCAGTTCCACCATGGTAGACCTGGATGTGGTTACTTAGGCTCTCGAAGTTAGAAATCTGTAAAATTGAATCTGTCACTAACACTTGAGGCAATTTTGAGGATTTAGTAAGCTGATGTGCCTAAGATACCCAACAGTGCTTTGGCATCTGGTTGGCACTTAAAGAGTAGATGACGAACTTTTTCAAAAGGTCTGCTTGCTTTAGATGTTATAGTTAATTCCTTTTTCCTGACAAGTACAAAAATGTTGATTTAAGAAACATTCCTCATTTTACAAGGGAAAAAAGAAATCCTGAAATACCAGTGGTAAGTAAGTTATTTCAAAATTGCATAACTCTTACCCAGTGGATGCCAGTCTAGGAATGCAACTATAATTAAATGCTAGGTTTTAATTTCTAAAAATCCATTTGTCTGACTCTTTTAAATCAGAAACATTAAACACTGTAACATTTCTCCCATAAAAAATGTGAAATCAATAATATGTAAAAGATATAATAAAGCACACTCAAGACTGCTCTCTTTAGAAAGGTTTACCAGGTTGTTCTTGGCTAGTGTCTGGCAACCTGAGTGGTAAATAGTTCTATACCTGATATAAAACTTCATCTAAATGATACAAGCTGCTTAATGTGCCTAGACTGCACAAAGTGTGATTCTTGATAAACACCTTCTGAGAGTCATGCATTTGGGTCCAAATTATGCAAAGGGTGCTAAAGTAACCAATCTAATAAAAATCTTTAGCACTGAGTCTTTAATGAGTTTTCCTAGTAGACAACACATGTGACAATTTGATGCTAAAGAAATTGTGCCTAAGTCTGCTTTGTATCCTGTTGCTGTAATAAATCGTAGCCATAATACAACTATATGCTTAGTCCTGTGAGTTCTCCTGAGGAATCACCAAACCTAGGGATGGTCTTGAAAACCCCCCTACATGAACTAGTGTGAAATAATATTTGTTTGTTAGAGAAAAGTCTTGGAGATATATAGAAAATTCTCTGTCTCTTACACACACATACACCCACACCACACACTTGGCTTTGTATAAAACCTAAACATGCAGATACTTCATTTTTCACCAAATATCAATTGTGCATTTACCAGTTTCTAGCTGTTAGGAATCATGAGAAGTACAACAAATAAAGGGTCCACAAAAAATTACCTCAAGATAAAAAAAAATAATTATACTTATTTGTCAGTAGGAGACACTATGACTTGTTGCCCTGTACATGGTTCAGACAATATGTGAGCATGAAATTATAAAGGAAAAGAGTTCATTTACAGCTGTACTGGTTACTGAAAATTATATTTGCATTTCAGTTGAGCATGCTGGGAGGATGAATTTGCATTGACAAGAAAGTGAGGTGGGAGGACAGCTTGAGCAAGACACTCATAGAATTGGTTCTAGATCATCCTGATTCCACAGAGTTTATATGGAGCAAAAGCAGAAGATTAGAAAAAGCCTTTGAATGCCATTATAGTTTGCTTTCCACTGCTCATAGGATAAAATTCAAGCTAGGATTCTTGAACTGAGTTGTAGTATGATTAAATTGATATTCGAGCTTCCTGGGAGGCTGATGCTTTTGAATTCAAGTGATAATAGATGAGATGAGGAGACATATTAGGAGCCTATTTAAATAAAGCAGGCAGGAGCTAACGAGATCCTGAACTCAAGTTTCTCATATGAGTGACTGATGAATGAAAATGCTGTGATAGATCCCTTGATGCCAGGAGAGAAATAAGGAAGTCCAGAGAATCCTTTGTTTTGTTTAAGGGGAATATTGTATATGGTTGTAGAAGATGTGAAGACTTAAGTTGATAAAATGATAACATGATACATTTGGAGGTGACAGTGAGTCCGATAAGCAGTTGAAGTCACATTTATTGTGATATATGTGTTTCTTAAATTCTAGTCTATGGGTGCCATACAGATCTGCTTATTTCTCATTTAGGTCTTCCTTATACTGTTTTGGCCTTTTAGTGATTGTTAGTGAAAATTAATTTTAGAAGGATCCAGTTTCTCCAGAGAATGTTTGCTCAGTGAAGAGGTTAAAAAGAAATAAGACTAAAAGATATTTATTTGTAATGAATGATGTTGTTATTATGATTTTGGTACTGGGAATTAAACCCAGGGGTAATTAACCACTGAGCATCATCCCCAGCCATTTTTATGTTTTATTTTAAGACAGGGTCTTTTTAAGTTGCTTAGAGCCTCACTAAACGCTGAGTCTGACTTTGGACTCGGGATCCTCCTGCCATAACCCCCCACACCCCCAATCATTGGGATTACAGGGGAGAGCCACCATATCCAACTACAATTGTTATTAAAATGGTCAGGGTAAATGGTTAAATTTTGCATAACCATAATTATTATAATATTTGGAAAATACCTTGTACAATTATATTGGTCTATTCAGCTGAAGCCAAATTCTTGCATAATAAAATATTTTCAAATATCTCTTAGACAAAATATTATATTTTTTGAATCTTTTTAGAGTTCTTCTTTTGTAAACATTTAAATCACTTTTGAAGTTTTATTAAGACTGTCAGGATACATTTAATTTTGTTCTTTTTAAACAAAGAAAGAAATTTTTTCTACATATTTTAGGCCAATTTTTTCCTATTTTTTCACCTGTGTGAGTGGGTGGGTGGTAATAGGTAAAGTAATTTTTTAGATTTCACATGAGTTTTTGGCAAAAACTAATATGAATTCAGGGAATGTCCAGGAAGCAATTGAGCACTTCTGTTTATTAGATCTTTTACTTTGTAAACAAGCTAAAAAGATTTCTCTCTTTTTTGTCAAAGACTGTCTTTATGTTTTCAAGATTTTATTTGTTTAACTTGTATAACAAATATTTGTCTATTATTTTAACTAAATTATTTATTCTAATTTGGTATACATGATGGCAGAATGCAATTTATTTCATATGACACATATAGAGCACAATTTTTTAAGTCATTGATTGTACACAAAGTATTTCACACTGTTCGTGTCTATGTACATGTACTTAGGGTAATCATGTCTAACTCATTCCACCATCATTCCTACCCACTGTGCCCCCCTCCCTGTTTTCAAGGTTTTAATTCACTGCATTGTTTATTTCTTTTTACTAATTTTTCCATACTTCAAAAGTAATATAGACTCATTTGGAAAACTTAGAAAAGCAAAAAGAAAACAACAAAAATTGCCCATAAATGAACAATCCAGAAATAAACACTATTACTTATATTTTGGTGTATGACTTAGGAAACTCTATCAATCCCCACATATATATATACATACATAGATGTATATGCCCAACCTCTCCACAATCATCAAATTCTTTTAAAAGAGATTATAATGTACTTAATACATTTTTTTACTTCTATATCATTAAATATTAAATGTTAAAGTGCTTTAAAATTAGCATACTATAGCGATCCATGCATTCCAATGTTTATACCAGAGCAGTGCACAATAGGGAGTAATGGATCCAGTCTAGGTGCACATTAACAGATGAAAAGATAAAGAAAATGTAATATATATATAATGGAATTCTAGTCAGCCATAAAGAGGGATGAAATCATGGCATTTGTGAAGTAAACAAGACTCAGAAAATCAAGGGCAAATGTTTTCTCTCATATGCTGAAGCTAGAGCAAAATAAGGGGAAAAGGCAGGGGGCCCATGCAAATAGAAGGGAGACCAAAGTAGTAGAAAAGTAGGATTGAAGGGGAAGGAGGAGGGACTGTAAAGGGGAGGATGCAGAATAAATTGACCAAATTTATGATCTGAACATATATGATTGGACCATGATGAATTATACCTTCATGTGCACGTATAAAGCACCAGTTGAAAAAACAATAAATACATAGGAGGAAGATCAGTAGAGCTGAGGAAGGGAATAGAGCCAGGGAAGAGGGGAGGGAAAGAGGAAGTATCTGGGACTGAAATGAAGCAAATTGCATTCTAGTCATGTATGATTGTATCAGAATGAACTCCACTGTTATATATCATTATAATGTCCTAATAAAAATGAAAATGTTTTAAATAGATGCATATCATTCTATTTTATTAATTTCCATGATTTATTGTACCAACGATTTTTGTAGCAGTCAGATTCTTGTTGTTTTGAAATGCTGAGTATTGGACCTCTACCTCTGGTCCACGTCCCCAGCCCTTTTTTTCTTGGTACTTAATATTTTTTTATAAATAAACTACCATAAGCATCCATATAGCCCAATTTGGTGCATGATTATTTAGGATTAACACTTAGAAATGGAAATATCTAGTAATGCATGCATGCTTTAAAAACCTTTGACATATACTTCCAGTTTACCCTTTTGCATTAAACTGAGTTTTGATGATGGAAAAAACACTAATTAGTATTAAATATCAAAAATAACCAATATTAGAAAATGCTGTTTGACCATATGGCAGATAATTGTCTACACCCTGGTTCCAGCAATCGCCTTCTGGATATATAGCCAAAGGCTATTAAATCAGTATGCTAAAGAGAAGTCTGCACTCCCATGTTCATTGCAACATTATTCACAATAGTCAAGACACTGAAACATCCTGTCTGTAACAGATGAATGAATATTTAAAATGTAGTATATCCAATGGAATAAAATTCAATCTTTAAAAAGAAATAAATCCTGTCATTTGTGACAAAGTGGATGAAACTGGAGGACATTATGCTAAATGAGGTAAGCCAGGCATAGACAGTGCACATGTGTAACATGAAAAAGGCCAACTCGTGGAAGCAGAGAATAGAATGGTGGTCTCCAGAGCATAGGGGTGGAAGGTATGGGGAATTTCTAATTTCTGTTAGAATGAATAAGTGCCAGAGATATATTGTATATCATAATTATTAGAGTTAATGTACATTTAGAAATTGCTGAGAGTGGATGATAAATGATCTGACAACAAAAAGCAAGTGAATTGGTGAAATTATTAATTTAATTGAACCATTTCACAATATACACATATATCAAAACATCATTGTATACCTTGTAATAACACATTACAAAATAAACATATAATTGAGTGCACAACTTTTGTGTGTCAATTATGTATTAATATAAACAAAGATATAAGAAGAACTCTTTATATCCTCACTGGAAATGGAATCATCAATTCACATTATTATAATAGCTATAATCTACTAGTAGATAACACTTATTTGAGCACTTTCCTAATATATATATACTTTTTTTTTCAATTAAATTATATGTATATGATCATGTGTATGTATAAAAGTACAAATTGCTCATTCACTAAACACCTTCTGAATACCTATTAGGCACCAGACATTGGGAAGGATGTTAGGAATCTATAGTAATGACGACATTGATACTGCAAAGGTAACAGCAGACTTTTCTCTGGAGCCTTCTATGAGATAGGCATGGCACAGGAATCCTCCACCTGATTTAGTTCCCATTTTATAATTAAAGAACAAAGAATTAGAGAAAATGTCTAATGCAAATGATCTGCTCTACTTGCAAAGCGGTCAACTAACTTATGCTCTGTTAGGATCATAAATGTGTCCAGCTACGTCACTCTGACCTCATAGAGAAGACAGATGTACTTTCCCTGAAGACCAAGGGTCACAAAGGACAGTAGATGTGCAGACAGTGAGGAGACACCATGGTACATGCTGTCCTCCAGCAGGAACTTCATGGATCTCTAACAGAGAAGGGTCAGACCAATACTACAAGGTCCATGGATTTTCTAGTGGATATTTTCTCTGTCTCCAATGTTTCTTTTTAAGTCCCTTACTCTGGGACTGTGAGGTTGACTCAGTCATGTTGCTCTGGCCTGCAGGTCACAGGTGCAGAGGCCTCAGGACTCACTTGGTGCGTGTGGCTTGAGGCTGCCCTGGTGAGTGAGTAGGACAGAAGAGCACACACCTGCTCAGCACACCTCCTGTCTGCGCTGCCACCAAGCCAGAGCAGACTCCCTCACAGTGGGATACTAACAGAATGACCAAGAGTCAGAGAGGGTGGAGTCTGTTTGTTTGGCCAGCAGCACCCCAATGGAATCGGCCACTTGTTTCTGCTGATCTCATCTTTTCATCTCTTCCAAGACCTGATCAGTTTAGTTTTTTCTTTAAGTTGTGTTTATGTTAGTCACAAGCAGTGGCTGTTGGTGACCAAAGAACCCAGTTAACAGAGGGCATCAACGTGCTGGAGCAGCCAAGTGCTCCACAGGGGTCACTTCCTTTAATCGTCAGCAAAAGCAGATGCAGTACAAAAGAAATGATGGACCCTACTACTAGAGTCTGTAAACAAGTCAGGATGGCGCCTGGCAAAATGCCAGAGGGAGTGGTTTGTAAAGTAAGGCCAGGGAGCCATTAAGTGTGGAGATTCCTTATTGGTTGACTGATGTATCTAGTTTATGCTAATTAGATAAGCTGTGTGGAATGTATAAATACAGCTCCTGTCCTACAATAAACGGCTTCCACTCCTGCTGCATCAATCTACACAAGTTGTTTGTCACTCTCCGGTTATTTTGCTGCAGCCGGACTGCGGTACCCTACATGAGAAAGCTGGGGCACAGAGATGTCAGGTCAACTTCTCCATGCCACACAGCTAGGCAGTGTTGGAGCTGTGACTCAAACTGGGGTCTGTCAGACCTCAGAGTTCAAATCCAGAGCCTTCTTGCAGCCACCACCTCAGTGAAATATGATGTGCACACAGTACTGTGGGGCCAGGGAGATGGATGTTGTCAACCCAGCTTATGGGTCAAGAGGGACATTGCCGCCCAGGTGAAATCCATCAGATGCAGCCACAGAGAGGGGACAAGTGAGCCAAGCACACTAGGTGACCAAGTTAGGAAGGACATCTCAGGCAGAGGGCCTGTTCGTGAGACCTGGTCTCTTGCTGGTCTTCCAGAGTCCAGGAAGATGGATGGCCCAGCACTAGTTGATTCGTGGCTCATCCCCCTCGGAATGAGGTTCTGCATTCACTTGGCTTCTGAAGTCCCACCCTGACTCTTGGGGTTCCAGGAAGCAGTCCCATCTCTCCGTGACCTGTCCTGGTGCCTGCTTCTGCCTGAGCATAGTTGGATCCCAGGCTTGGTGCTAGGGCCAGCTTCTCTGCTCTCTGTGTTCGTCTTACTCTGGTCCACGCCCCACAGAAACGAGTAGTGTCTCCAATGTGCGGAACCTGATGGCAAGGTGCAAGGCGGCTGGGCCCGTCTTCTTGGGCAGCTCATGGTCCAGAACTCGGTGGTCCAACTGCAGCCAGTTCTGCTGACCAGTGTCATCTATGAACAAAAAGTACTCTTTTGTTTCAGGTTGAAGTGTGAAGCCACCAGATCCAGCAGCTCTCTTGACAGAAGTTTGGGCTGAACCAGCAGCTCCAGCCTTCTGTCATCCAGAAGGTGCACCTGGAAGTGCCTGTCCTCTGTCATCAGGTACACATCTGCAGCATGCACATGTCCGCAGCACCTGGTGGCAAGCCAGCAGCCACTCCGTAGACCATCTCCAGAGCGTGTCCACTGTCAGGTTCCACATGAAGGGGCTGCTGGTAAACAGCAGGTCCTCAACACCGCACACTTACACCGTGGCCATCCTCGTGGCTTGGGTGCGGGCTCCCCACCGCCATCTCAATGCCACCTTTGCGGGCAGCTGTGTCATGCCTGCCGCCTGGCTGGTCTAAAGCTCGCGCCCCAGCCAGTTCTGGGCAGCATGCGGTGGGATTGGGCACCAGCCAGCCAAGGGTCGCAGTTGGCACCAGTGACCTGAGTGCGCTCAGACCGACCGCAGGCTGTGCTAAGCTCCGCCAGCTCCTAATATATTTTTAAATCTTTATGTTACTCCTCAAAATAATCCTATGAGGAATTACTATTATTTTCTCATTACTATTGCTATCATTACCATTGTTGTTATTATTACTCTGATTTTATACCTGAAGAAACAGAAGCACAAAGAAATGTTGAAAGTTAGTCAGCTAGTAAGTGCAGAGCCAGGAGTCAGGCAGGCTCCCGGGTCCATTTTTAATCACTAGACTTTAATGGTTCTTACGTTTTGGGTTGTATGCTTTCTCAGCTTTATGTTTTAGAAAACAAATACATAAGTCTATGTAGTATGACTTTTCCTGAATGTTAGTTATAGGAAATTGGTTCCAATATGTGATACTAATAAATGGGTTAGTAGACCTGGACCATTTACATTTGCCTCAAGATAATCGTATATAAAAGATAAGAAACATAATACTCATGCATATACTCTATTTTTTAAGCTGTGGCTTTCTAGTTCTAAGTTTGAAGAATTCAGTCTCATTACTAGGTATTCATGCCTTGTAAAACTTTTGCTGATACCATTTTATGCCACTAAGTTAATATTCACTATTATATCAGTAAGCCATGCATATAAGGCAGGAGAATCTCAAATTCAAAACAAGTTTGGGCAACTTGGAGAGGACTCAAAATTTGAAAAAAGGGCTGGAATGTGGCTCACTGGTAACATACACCTGAATTCAGTTCCTCATTACAAGAGAGTAGGGGAGATATGAAGGTTTTCAAATGCTGAGAATTGAAAAAAAAAATACACACACACACACACACACAAGCACACACACACACACACACACACACACACACACACATATATATATATATATATATATATATATATATATATATGCTTTTTAGTATATAAAATAAAATATGCACATATAGTCTAGCATATATATACTATATATGCATATATATGTATGCATATTTTACATTCCTAATTTTACTCAATTCTTACAAAACCCCTTTAACAGAAGTAAAAAACCATTGCTACTCTTCTTGGATTAGGAGATATGTCATAACACATTTTTAATTTTTTTAATGTTAAGGAAATTTATTATCAGAATAGGGGCTTAGAAAAAGAAAAATATTCAGAAAAGACCATGCATCTTCTTACATGAGGGATAATTGAAGTGCTAGATAGTTTAGGAACTACCTCATAGAAAATAAGTAGATCTGGGGCTGGGGTTATGGCTCAGCAGTAGAGCCCTCACCTTGCACATGTAAGGCCCTGGGTTCAATCTTAAGCACCATGTATAAATAAATAAAATAAAATAAAGTTAAAAAAAAGAAAAAGAAAAGAAGTAGATCTGACTTTACTTTCACAAAAGCACAAAATGAGGACCAATAGGAGGGAGCTCCAGGGGAGTAGTTTTGTAATCAACCTAAAGGAGCACTTCTTAATGTTTTGTACTGACTCATCATTGAATGGATTTCTTTGAGAGGATGGTGGAGTCCTAAGCACTGACTGAATGACTGTTTTGGGAACTGTTGAAGGGAGAATCTTTGGAAGTTTTTTTAAAATACTTTTTTTAGTTGTAAATGGACACAATATCTTTTTATGTACTTATTTTTATGTGGTGCCAAGGATCAAACCCAGTGCCTCACAAATTTGAGGCAAGTGTTCTATCACTGAGCTACCACCCCATCCTAGAATCTTTACAAGTTTTCTAAGTATTCTGTTCCCTTCTCTCTGCAGTAGATTAAATTCCTGTGGAACTCAGAAGTGATCATATAACTTTCTCTGACCAATGAGATGTGAGCAAAACTGATATCTGCCATTTCTGGGCAGAAGGTTTAAGAGAAATGATGCAATTTGCTGTGTCTCTTTTTGTTTACCACAAACAGCTGTCCATGTGTGGCCAACCTGGTCACCAAATGAATATGGTATGGGGCAGAACCTCAGGTGACCTCCACTAGACATTAGATAAACAGAAACAAACCCTTGGATGTTTTTTGAACCATCAGAATTGGGGGGTTGCATATTAACTGAAGCATAATGGACCCTATCCTGACAGATACAGATTCTTTTTGATTTAGGTGACCTCTAAAACCACTTCTACACCTGAAGTTTTCAGGATATGATATCATCTGAAGTATTTTTTAGTTGTTTACTTCCTTTATTTCCTTATAATTGAGTTGTAATTGTCAAAGGTTATAGAGTCAAGAAAAAATATCATGAATTGTTGGGTTGTAACTCAGTAGTAGAATGCTTGTCTTGTAAGCATGAAGCCCTGGATTTTATCCCCAGTACACCTCCCCCACATATGCAACACACATGAATCATGGATTGTCAAAGTTACCCTTGAAAATAATGAGAAACACCCACAAAACAAAAACAGTAAATGCATATAGCATATGCATATCTCTGTTAGTATCTTACATAAATTTACAATGAAGTTGTTGGATTATGATTTTAAGGATCATATTGCACAATAGTACATATCTTTAAATTCTAGAATTATATTTGTGTAGCAAGATGTGCATGTTTTAATAGTTACCAGGAAACTAAGGACAATGTAACTGAAGAAATTAAAATTGGTGTCTCCCATTTCATGCTGACTGGGGGCTTGTGCTCTCTGAGTGGAGTGGTGAGGGAGACCCTGTGCTCTTTTTCCCCACTATGACTCTAAGTGTTATGTTCCCTATGTTACATGTGCCATGCTGTGGTGCAATTGTACAATAATTCTTTTCTTCCTTATAGTTTGAGTATTAAGGGCTGGTGTTAAGGTCTGTAGACAAGTCAAAATAACACCTGGTATTTTGCCAGAAAATGTTAGAGTTCGTAAACAAGTTTGGATGGTGCCTGGCAAAATGCCAGAGGGAGTGGTTTGAGAAGTAACAAAAGTGGGCCATTAAGTGTGGAGATTCCTTATTGGTTAACTGATGTATCTAGTTTATGCTAATTAAGATAAGCTGTGCAAAATGTATAAATAGCTCTGCTGTCCTACAATAAATGGCTTCAACTCCTGCTGTATCAACGTACACAAGTTATTCGTCACGCCGTGGTTATTTTGCTGCAGCCAGACTGTGGCAGGCTGGGGTTGTTGCTCAGTGATAGAGCTGTCGCCTAGCACATGTGAGGTCTTGGATTCGATCCTCAGCACCACATAAAATAAAATAAAGATACTGTGTCCATCTACAACTAAAAAATAAATATTTCAAAAAAAAAAAACAGTTTGAGTATTAGAAGCTAGCTTAGGGCATGAAGCAAACTTTCATGTGACCGGAGATTAGAGGATATCAACAAATTTGGACAATATGTTCTTGTGTCATAACACACTTATTTTTAAAAAATAACAAGTAGCTTAAACAAAATAGAAGTTTATTTCTCTCTTATATAAAGTCCAAACTGACATGGTAGTTCTGCCTTGTCAAGTTGTCAGGGGCCTGGTCTCTTATTATCTTGTTTTCAGGGTATTGTGCTCATCCACAAGGATTAAGTTGGCTCACTCTACATCCAAATTCTAGCCCCAAACTTTGGGAATGAGGAAAGGGGATGAGGAGGTCTTTTCTGCTCAGAGTCCATTGACCAGAACATAAGCAGAATATCACATTCAATTATCCAGAAGGATAAAAATGTAATCATTGCTGGGTTCCATATACCTAGAAAAAAAATCTAATTATAATAAATGGAGGGGACAGCAGATATCTGGAGACAATTAGATTCTGTACACCTCTTTTTTAGAGATGAGAAAGCTGATCCTCAAAAAATTACTTGTTCAAGGCTGCACATAACTAAGATATTTGAAAAACTGGCCCATAAAGAGGACATAGAGTTATGCTGGATACATCAGAATTCAGAAGCAGGACTGGTAGGGAGACATTAAAGTAGGCATGTTTCTATACAGTTAATATTAGAAAAAATAATTTTCAACATTTAGAAGAGTACAATAATGAAGAGGCTACCTCAGTGTTACTACCAATTGAATGGCCTTGTCCATTTGTCAGGGACATCATTCTTACTTAGGCACCATTCCTGTAATCCCAGCACCTTGGCTGAGGCAGGAGGATTGCAAGTTTGAGGCCAGCCTCAACAACTCAGAGTCTCAGTAACTTAGCAAGACCCTATCTTAAAATTGAGAGAGAGAGAGAGAGAGAGAGAGAGAGAGAGAGAGAGAGAGAGAGAGAGAACATTTTTCATTAGGAAGATGGGTCACTTAGGTGACTCTTAAGGTCTGTTCTAATTCCAAGAGTCTGCTTTTGAGCTTTCAGTTTTTTCTCCTAATGCCAATGTTCCTAAACCTTTCTTTTTTTTTAGCTAGGACGAGTCAGCTTATATTAGCCAAATATGTATGTGTTTGTTTCCTTGGTAACCTATCCTTTCCCTACCTCTCCTTCAAGCTTCTTTTAGTTGATTCACATTCCAACCTTTCTTCAATATCTAGATATAATTTAATGTCTCATCTGTTTGATTCCAATACCTGTCCCAACCTACAGCCTACCCACTTGTTTCTCTCCAACCCTTGGTGTACATACTAAATATGTTGATAATATGTTGGTTATTTGTTTAATGAATGAAGAACCTCCCTCACCATCCTACTTTGACTTCTCAGTCAGTTGTTATAATTCTTGTTCCTACCAGTCCCTTCACACCAAATTTATTCTTCAAATTACCTTTATGTTTAATTACCATGCCATGTAAAAATTGCAGTAATACAAATAAGAAGAAGGAAGAGGAGGAGGAGAAGGAGGAAGAGGAGGAGGAGGAGGAGGAGGAGGAGGAGGAGGAGGAGGAGGAGGAGGAGGAGGAGGAGGAAAGTAAGAAGTATTTAAGTGCTTTTTTTCCATTTTTCATTGAGGGGAGTTAGGACACATGGAAGAGATTTCTTTAGCAAAGATTTTTGTTTGTTTGTTTGTTTTTTTTTAAGTCTAACTGGAGGAGGAAATGGAGCGGCAGAAGGAACAGCATACACAGCAGCCTGAGCAACATGGTGTGTTGAGGGCACAGTGAGGATACTAGTATTTTATGCTGCCACAGAAAGATAGTGAGAGGAAGTGGTTATTTCAAGGAGTCTAGGCTTGTGTGCATTCTGTATTTAGGGAGCCAAAACCAGAAGAGTGACTTAAACAAAGTGGTAGGTTGGCTTTAGGCTGAAATCGAGAGGAATTCTCATTTGAAAGACCACCTTAGCTTTCTCAGCAATTAAGAAATGTAGACTAAGGTATGATAAAATATCAGAAAAGCTTCTGCAAGTGACGGAATAGGAAGTAGAACAAGGGCAACTCCAAAAGGCCCCACTGAAATTTTAAAATATGAATTTTACTAACAGTAGCATGCACATTTATACAGTTTCCTCCAGGAATGCTCATAGGTTAGGTGTAGGAGAAAATGGATGGTAGATTTGATTCAGGTTTAGAAGTTGATAGCTAGATGGAAGGGTCAATAGACAAGGGATAAGAATGTTGAAAGAAATTTAAGGAATCAATTATGGGATCCAAATTGCATAAGGAAGGAAACCATGTCAGGAAGATAGATCTGGAAAGTATAGAATGTTTGGAAGATGAAGGCCTCAGTGATGTCAAAGAAGGTGTGTATTTAAGCAGTAATGCAGTGATGCTGGATTAAGCTGGAGAAGAGGGAGGGAATTAAGAGTGGGTTCTTAAAGCCTGAGATTCCTTCAGTAAAGCAGTGTAAAGTGGGCAAAGTCAAGGGCGTGGGTGTTGCTGAAATGGCATGAATGCTTGGGTAGGGCAAAGAATGCTGAGCCTAGTGTGTTAGGTTATTTGTCTAGTGTTAGGGTAGCTAGTATGATTGCAGGTGTTGGGGTGAAGAGAGAGAGACTGCAAAACAGATATTTCAACTGTAGTATCAACTAGGAGAAGAGCATGACATAACCAGACATGTTGTACCTTCAGATATTGAGTCTTAAGGTTGAAAGTAGAAGGGTGACAACCTGCAAGTGACAAGGTGCTGCAAAGTGCTGGTGCTGCCTCTGGACCTGTGGGAGATGGAGGTGGAGAATTAACCTCCTACCAGCAGGGGCATAATTCCAGTGGTATTCTCTTGAGGTAGCCAGGTTTCAGTTAGGCAGTAAGTGGAGGGTTAATGAAAAGACTGAGAATGTGAGGGTTTGTTGAATCCTGGAGCAAAGGTTTAAGTTGGTGTGACAGAATGAGAGGAAAGAAATTTACAATAAGAGAATGAATCAGAGTGAGGTTATGGTGTAGGAGAAAATGGATGGTAGGATTGATTCAGGTTTAGAAGTTGATAGCTAGATGGAAGGGTCAAAAGGCAAGGGATTAAGAGTGTGGAAAGAAATTTAAGCAATTAATTATGGGATCCAAATTGCATAAGGATGGAAACCAGGCCAGGAAATTTTTTAAAAATCCAAAGTGAAGAGTGAGAAAAGACAGAGCACATTGGGGACTGAAGGAGAATAGGTGACCAGGATTTCCATTTTCATCTTCTCCTGTGGATTGTGAGGGTGAAAGGCATAGGTAGAACAGAGGACTGAGGATGTCCAATATGGACATGAAATAGTTTATATCAAAGGCCCCAGAGATACAAGGCATCTCTCTCACCCCCCTACCTATGGACTTAATCCTCATCACCATCTTCCTATTAGCTCTCATTTCAGAAAAAATAATGTTCCTCCCATTCCCTGCCATTCCTATATCTTTCACCCAAACCACATCTTATTTCCTTCTCCCTGTTTTGCTATGCAATTCTGATCCAAATTTCATGAAAAAATAATCTATATTTCCTATTTCTCAAGCATTCTTTTTCTCCCATTTAGCCCTTACTCAGTCTTGCTGTACCATTTGACTCAAAAATTGTTTTTGCTAATATCATCAGTCATCTCCAGTTGACATAACTAATCAATATTTTCTCATTTGTACCTTTGTGCTCTGCTCAGAACTCTATTATTACCTATTTATTGAAACTTGAGTATTTTGGTTTCATGAACCATATTCTCTACTTTTGCCTCCCACTTCTTTATTTCCTTTACTAAATTCTCTGAGGGTGTTACTTCTCCACATTTCTAAAAAAATAATTTTATTTTAAAAACAAGTACATAGTTAAAATGCATCATTTCCAATAAGGATCAATCTTGGTGTCAGGTATTGTATGAGTCTTGACAAATGTATAATGACATGTATCCACCATTCTAGTATAATACTAAATAATTTCACTTCCCTAAAAATCCTCTGTAAGTTTCCTATTTTCCCTGTCTCCTGAACCACTAATCTTTTTACTTTCTCCATGTGTTTTTTTTTTCAGAATCGAATCTTTTAGTTAGAATCGAACAGTATGGAGTCGTTTCAGACTGGTCTTTCACTTAGTAATATTCATCTAAGCTTCCTCTAAGTCTTTTCATGGCTTCCTAACTTTTTGTTTTTCAGTGCTTAATAATATTCTGTAATCTGGATTTCAATTCATTTGTTTTCATTAGAACATCTTGATTGCTTCCAAGTGTGGGAAGTTATGAATAAAGATGCTATAAGCATGTATAGTTAGGGTTTTATGTGGGTATATTTTCAATTCACTGGATTAAATACCAGAGAACATGACTGCTGGACCACATGGGAAAGTATTGTCCACACTTTTCATAGGCGAATGGTCCACAGGAGGCCAGTCATTAGTATTGTGTTTGTAAACATGTAACTTAAGGTCACAAAAGATAAATGACTTACCCAAGGATTACACAGTAATAAGTGATAGAGCAGGTCTAAACTTTGGGATTTCTCCCTACTGATCCAAGACTTTTTACTATCTTAAGTGGCTTCCTCATTACTTAAGAGAGAAAAAGTTTAGATTTCTTACCCAGGGCTCTAAGTCTAAAATTATCACACAGCTCAACAAAGACTGCAGTAACATCATACCTACAACTGGGTGGAGAAAAAGTACAAGCTATAAATGCATAATATTTAAGGCATTCAAGAGTGATGAGGATATTAAAGTTTCTAAAAATCCAAGAGTTTTATTTGTATGTAAAACATGTTGATAGTAAAATAACAACTTATGGGATGGAAGAAAATAATTACAAATCACATATTCCATAAGGGTTTAATATCCAGAGTTGAGCTGGATTGTGGCCTAATGGCAGGGCACTTGCCTAGCATGTGTGAAGTACTAGGTTTGATTTTCAGCACCACATATAAAAATAAATAAAATAAAGTTATTATGTCCAAATACAACTAAAAATATATTTTTTTAAAAACCCAAAGTCATGGGCTTGGGTTGTGGCTCAGTGGTACAGTGCTTGCCTAGCACATGCAAGGCCCTGCACCACATAAAAATAAATAAGTAAAAGAAAGGTATGTGTCCACTAGAACTAAAAATTAAGTATTTTTTTTTTAAATCCAAAGTAAATAACGATTTCCTTCAACTCAACAACAACAAAATTTGATTAAAAAATGGGCAAAGGACTTCTCCAAAGAAGTTGCACAAATGACCAATAAGCACAAGATGCACATCATCACTTCTCATTAGGAAAATTAAAATCAAAACTACAAGTAGGAACTACCTCACACCCATTAGGTTTGGCTTCTATTCAAAAATAGTAATAATGACAAGTGTTGACAAGGGAATGGAAAAATAGGAACCTTCTTGTGTTGTTGGTGGGGTAATGTAAAATAGCAAAGCCACTATGGAAAACAGTATGCCAGTCGCTGAAAAACCTTAATAAACAATTCCACTTTGGGGTATAAGTACCCAAAAGAATTGATAACAAAAACCGAACAGGTATTTGGACACCCATGTTCATAGCATTATTTGCAATAGCCAAAAGGTGTAGGCATTTTAAGTGTCCATCAAAGGTTAAATGAGTAAACAAAATTTGGCATACACACACAGAGTAGAATAGTATTCATCCTTAAAAAGAAAGGGAATCCTGATACAACATTTTTGAAATTTAAGTATATGATGCTATGTGAGCTAAGGACAAATACTATATAATTCTACTTAACATTAGTTAATCTGACCCAGAGTAGTGAGATTCATAGAGACAGAAAGTTAGATTGGTGGTTGTCAGGGAATGAATAGTGAAATGGGGAGATGCTTAATGGAACTGGAGTTTTGGTTTGTAAGTTAAAGAGTTCTGAAGATTGGGCACACAACCGCATGACTGTAATTAACCCACTGAACTGAACTGTACACTTAAAAATGGTTTTGGTTGTGAGCATTATGTGTATTCTACCATTATTTAAAAAAAATATTTTGACCAAGTCTTAGATTTTCATAAGGCTAAGCTAATTATTTATGTGTTATTATTTTCAAGCAAAGTACATGAGTGTTAAAAAAGATTTTTTTTCAATACTCAATTTTTGATGAGTCCAGTCAGTCACTCTTCTAACTTATATGATTTAGTAAACTATAGACATATAGGTTAAGACTTAAACAGTGATTAACATTTATTTGACCCTTTTGGAAAGTTCCTTCATCATAGTATAATGTTTAACTCTGAGGCATTTCCAAGTTGTTTTTCAAGAGGCTGCATTAGGAAATGATTTCTTGACAGAAACATGAGTGCAAGCAAATGTGTTCAGGTTGACTGGGTTCTGGGGGTGCTGGCTTCTACAAAATTTAGATTTCAATCCAATGTCATGGTGGAACATGTGAAGTTCAATGCCAGGACTGTGAGGGTATAGGAGGGGAACATGGAAGGTGCCTACAGGACCCTCAGCAGAATCCTCACCATGGATGGGCACTGAGGACATGAAGCTATATAATGGTGCTTTGATGTGCCTGGCCTCCTTTGATGGCAGGGAAACTGTAAAATTGCTAGTGGATCCACAAGGTGGAAATGGCTCCAAAAATCAATTTCTTTTTTATCACTCCCCACTATGGGGACTGGAATCCAGGAACATTCTACCACTGAGCTGTATCCCCAGCCCTTCTTAAAAACTTTATTTTAAGACAGAGTCTTGCTATGCTAAGCTGTCTAGGTTGCCCTTCAAACTTGCAATCCTCATGCCTTAGCTTCCTGAGTAGCTGGGATTATAGGAAGGTTCGTTTCTGTGTTGTTTGTTTCTTTGTTTGTTTGTTTGTTTTATTATTCAGTTGTTCAAAACATTACAAAGCTCTTGACATATCATATTTCATACATTTGATTCAAGAGGGTTATGAACTCCCATTTTTACCCCATATACAGATTACAGAATCACATCAGTTACACATCCACGTTTTTACATACTGCCATACTAATGTCGTATTCTGCTGCCTTTCCTATCCTCTATTATCTCCCTCCCCTCCCCTCCCTTCTTCTCTCTCTACCCCATCTACTTTAATTCATTTCTCTCTGTTTTTTTCCCTTTCCCCTCACTTCCTCTTATATGTAATTTTGTATAACAATGAGGGTCTCCTTCCATTTCCATGAAATTTCCCTTCTCTCTCCCTTTCCCTCCTACCTCTTGTCTCTGTTTAATGGTAACCTTCTTCTCAAGCTCTTCTTCCCTGCTCTGTTCTGAGTTGCCCTGTTTATATCAAAGAAGACAATTGTCATTTGTTTTTTTAGGGATTGGCTAGCTTCACTTAGCATAATCTGCTCTAATGCCATCCATTTCCCTGCAAATTCCATGATTTTGTCATTTTTTAGTGCTGAATAATATTCCATTCTGTATAAATGCCACTTTTTTATCAATTCGTCTATGGAAGGGCATCTAGGTTGGTTCCAGAGTCTAGCTATTGTGAATTGTGCTGCTATGAACATCAATGTAGCTGTATCCCTATAGGACGCTCTTTTAAGGTCTTTGGAGAATAGTCTGAGAAGGGCAATATCTGGGTCAAATGCTGGTTCCATTCCCAGCGTTCCAAAGAATCTCCATACTATTTTCCAAATTGGCTAAACCAATTTGCAGTTCACCAGCAATGTACAAGTGTACATTTTTCCCCACATCCTCACCAGCACTTATTGTTGTTTTACTTCATAATGGCTGCCAATCTTACTGCAGTGAGATGGTATCTTCGGGTGGTTTTGATTTGCATTTCTCTCACTGCTAGCTATGGTGAGCATTTTTTCGTGTTCTTGTTGATTGATTGTATGTCCTCCTCTGAGAAGTGTATGTTCAGGTCCTTGACCTATTTGTTGATTGGCTTATTTATTTCCTTATTGGTTAATTTTTTGAGTTCCTTGCATACTCTGGATATTAGGGCTCTATCTGAAATGGGAGGAATAAAAATTTGTTCCCAGGATGTAGGCTCCCTATTTACCTCTCTTATTGTTTTTCTTGTTGAGAAAAAACTTTTTAGTTTGAGTAAGTCTATTTGTTGATTCTTGTTTTAACTCTTGTGCTATAGGTGTCATATTAAGGAATTTGGAGCCCGACCCCACAATATGTAGATTAAAGCCAACTTTTTCTTCTATCATAAGCAGAGTCTCTGTTTTGATATCAAGCTCCTTGATCCATTTTGAGGTAACTTTTATGCATGGCAAGATAAAGGAATTCAGATTCATTTTGTTGCATATGGATTTCCAATTTTCCCATCACCATTTATTGAAGATGATATCCTTTCTCCATTGCATGCTTTTAGCCACTTTATCAAATATAAGATACTTGTAATTTTGTGGATTGGTCTCTGTGTCCTCTATTCTGTACCATTAGTCCACCCGCCTGTTTTGGTACCAGTACCATGCTGTTTCTGTGACTATTGCTCTGTAGTTGAGTTTGAGGTCTGGTATTGCTACGTCGCCTTTTTCACTCTTTCTGCTTAGAATTGCTTTTTCTATTCTGGGTCTTTTATTTTTCCAGATGAATTTCATGATTGCTTTACCTATTTCTACAAGAAATGCCATTGGGATTTTGATTGGCATTGCATTAAACCTATAGAGAACTTTTGGTAATATCTCCATTTTGATGATGTTAGTTCTGCCTATCCATGAACAGGCTATATTTTCCCATCTTCTAAGATCTTCTTCTATTTCTCTCTTTAGGGTTCTGTAGTTTTTATTGCATAAATTTTTCACCTCTTTTGTTAGGTTGATTCCCAAGTGTTTTATTTTTTTGAGGATACTGTGAATGGGATGGTTGTCCTCATTTCCATTTCAGAAGATTTGTTATATTGATTTTATATCCTGCTACTTTGCTGAATTCATTTGTTAGCTCTATTAGTTTCTTTGTAAAACCTTTTTGGTCTCCTAGGTATAGGATTATGTCATCCGCAAATAGTGATAATTTAAATTCTTCTTTTCCTATCTTTAGTTTCTTTTGTCTGTCTAGTTGCGCTGGCCAGTATTTTGAGAACTATATTGAATAGAAGTGGTGAGAAAAGGCATCCCTGTTTTGTTCCAGATTTTAGAGGGAATACCATCAATTTTTCTCCATTTAGAATGATGCTAGCCTGAGGCTTAGCATAGATAGCTTGTACAATGTTGAGGTAAGTTCCTGTTATCCCTAGTTTTTCTAGTGTTTTGAACATAAAGGGATGCTGTACTTTGTCAAATGCTTTTTCTGCTTCTATCGAGATGATCATATGGTTCTTATCTTTAAGACTATTGATTTGTTGAATAACATTTATTGATTTCCATATATTGAACCAGCCTTGCATACAAGGGATGAATCCTACTTGATCATGGTGCACAATTATTTTTGATATGTTTTTGTATCTGATTTGCCAGAATTTTATTGAGGATTTTTGCATCTAGGTTCATTAGAGATATTGGTCTGTATTTTTCTTTGAAGTGTCTTTGTCTGGTTTCAGAATCAGGGTGATGTTGGCCTCATAGAATGAATTTGGAAAAGCTCCCTCTTTTTCTATTTCCTGAAATAACTTGAAAAGTATTGGTATTAATTCTTCTTTAAAGGTTTTGTAAAACTCTGCTGTATACCCATCCGGTCCTGGTCTTTTCTTGGTTGGTAGTCTTTTGATGGCTTCTTTGGTTTCCTCCATTGATGTTGGTCTGTTTAAATTGTGTGTATCCTCCTGACTCAATCTAGGCAAATCATATGACTTAAGAATTTATCGATGTCTTCACTATCTTCTATTTTATTGGAATATAGTGTTTCAAAATAATTTCTAATTTTATTCTGTATTTCTGTAGTGTCTGTTGTGATATTGTCTTTTTCATCCTATATATTAGTAATTTGAGTTCTCTCTCTTCTTCTCTTTGTTAGCATGGCTAAGGGTATGTCAATATTATTTATGATTTCAAAGATCCAACTTTTGGTTTTGCAATTTTTTCAATAATTTCTTTGGTTTCAATTTCATTGATTTCCACTCGGATTTTAATTATTTCTTGCCTTCTGCTACATTTGCTGTTGTTTTGCTCTTCCTTTTCTAGGGTTTTGAGATGAAGTGTGAGCTCATTTATTTTTTGTTTTTTTTTTTCCTTTTTCTGAGTAATGAACCCCAGGCAATGAATTTCCCTCTTAAAACTGCTTTCCTTGTGTCCCATAGATTCCGATATGTTGTGTCTGTATTTTCATTTATCTCTAAGAATTTTTTTTTATTTCCTCCTTTATGTCTTCTGTAACCCATTGATCATTCAGTAACATATTGTTTATTTTCCAAGTGATATAGGATTTTTTCTTCTTTCTTTTATCATTGATTTCAAGTTTCATTCCATTATGATCAGATAAGATGCATGGTATTAACTCCACACCTTTATATTTACTAAGGGTTGCCCTATGGCATAATATATGGTCTCTCTTTGAGTAGGATCCATGTGCTGCTGAGAAGTATGTGTATCCACTTGATGATGGTTGATATATTCTATATATGACAATTAAGTCTAGGTTATTGATTGTGTTATTGAGTTCTATAATTTCTTTATTCAACTTTTGTTTGGAGGATCTGTCCAATGGTGAGAGAGGTGTGTTGAAGTCACACATAATTATTGTGTTGTTGTCTATTTGATTCTTGAACATGAGGAGAGTTTATGAATGTTGCAGCACCATTATTTGGTGCATAAATATTGATACTTGTTGTGTATTGTTGATGAATGATTCCTTTTAACAGTATATAATGTCCTTCCTTATCCCTTTTGATTAACTTAGTCTTGATTTTATTTGATAAGAGGATGGCCACACCTTCTTGCTTCTGAGGACCATGTGCGTGGTATGATTTTTCCCATCCCTTCACATTCAGTCTGTGTATGTCTTTTCCAATCAGATGTGTCTCCTGAAGGCAGCATATTGTTGGATCTGTTTTTTAATCCAGGTTACAAGCCTATGTCGCTTTGTTGGTGAGTTTAAGCCATTAACGTTTAGGGTTAGTATTGATATATGGTTTGTACTTCCAGTCATGTTTGATTATTTATCTTTTTTTAAATTTGGTTTGTTTCTCCATGATTAGCTTTTTCCCCCCACTCTTGCTTTACTGAGGTACTTCCCACTGTTGGTTTTGGTTGTTGTTTTTCATTTCTTTCTCGTGTAGTGTTTTGCTCAAGATGCTTTGCAATGCTGGTTTTCTGGCTGTGAATTCTTTTAACTTTTGTTTATCATGAAATATTTTTATTTTGTTGTCATACCTGAAGCATAATTTTGCTGGATATAAAATTCTTGGTTGGCATCCATTGTCTTTCAGTATTTGAAATACATTGTTCCAGGATCTTCATGCTTTCAGCGTCTGTGATGAAAAATCAGCCGTTAACCTTATTGGTATACCCCTGAATGTAATCTGCCTCCTTTCTCTTGTAGCTTTCAATATTTTCTCTTTGTTCTGTTTATTGGATGTCTTCAAAACAATGTGTTTTGGTGTTGGTCTACTGTGATTTTGTATGCTCGGTGTCCTGTATGCATCTAGAATTTGTACATTCATTTCCTTTTTTATATCTGGAAAGTTTTCTAAAATTATTTCATTCAACAGATTGCTCATTCCCTTGGTTTGGTCCTCTTAACCTTCCTCTATCCTGATGACTCTTAAGTTTTTTTTTTTTATGTTATCCCATATCTCTTGGATGTTTTTCTCATGGTTTCTTACCAGCCTTTTCTGGGTTGGCTAGACTCTTTTCAAGATGATATATTTTGTCTTCATTGTGTGACATTCTGACTTCTACTTGCTCCACTCTGCTACTGATACTCTTGTTTGAGTTTTTAATTTGGTTTATAGTTTCCTTCATTTGTAGGATTATTGTTTGATTTTTTTAATAATCTCTATCTCCTGGTAAAGTTGCTTATTTGCTTCTTGAATCTGTTTATGTAAGTTATTTTAAATGTGTTCTTTCATTTATTTGAATTTTCTGTCTCATGTCCTCTTTAAGATTCCATTCCATCTGTATAAGGTATTTCTTGAGTTCTTTATTTGACCATTTTTTTCTGATGCCTCTAGGTTCTCCTGTAGATTTAGCCTGTCCTGCATTGTTTGTACTCCTTTTTTCATTGCTTTTTCATGCTGCTCATGTTACTTCCAGTTCACTTTGACTGCTGAGTTACTGTTTACTCCTATAAATTTATTTTGGTTTTGTGTATCTCCAGAGTCTCTCCTTTGTGATGGGAGACTATGACTAGAGATGATGAATTTTATTGCACTTTAAAGCAGATTCATTTGTTTCGTAAAATGCATATGGATTCTGATGGCATATAGCTATCTTCAGTTTGGTCTTGGGACTTATGTTTAGGTCGAGTGATGTGATGGTATAGAGGTTGGCATATCTTGGCAACCTTGGAAGATTGCCCTACTGATGAGGGATATTAACAGGAGAAAAGTCTGGAGTATTTCGGGGTAGCTGGGGAATTGATATCACTATATAATGCCTCAGAACATTTACTTATATACATTTAGTAAATTACATATAAATAGCATCATCTTGCTTGGGAGGAAAGGTATTAGAAGGGGAGGGAAGAAGTTGCTAAAGAGAATAAGAGTAAACAGGTAGAATTCAAGAAATGGGGAATAAGGAAATTGAAAAGAAATGAAGACAAAAAAAAATAAAAAAATAAAAATAAATTAAAATAAAAAAATTTAAAAATGCAGTCTTAGAGTTCGATTAACTTCTCTTCCAATAGGTGGAGCTGTGCCCACCGGGCCATGCTTCTCCTCTCAATACACAGGAACCAGTCCCTGTGAGTTGGCTCCTCCTCCCCCACTGGTCAGCTCTCCAATTCTGGGCACCCAGAGCCTTTCCTGGTCTCCAGTCACGTTCCCGCTTTTCCTCCAGCCAGGGCCCACCCACTGATGATGTTCACCACAAAACTGGTTACATGCCTGGTCTGCCGCTCCCACTACCCCTATTTTCTTGAATGACTGGGCACACTCTCTCTGTTTGCCATTCCCCAGACCCTAAGGTTGTGGAGCGCGGGGCTGGGAGCCATCAAATTATTCTGCCTGCCCTCCAGTAGCCATGTCCATGGGAGCTGGCACCAGAGACCTTGATTTTCAGTGCTGGTGGGAGCGGTAGCCAGTGATCATGCTCCACTCCTGACTCCCTCAGTCTGACAATCATGCTCACGGGAGAGCTGGGTGGGGGGCCCTTGAGATTTCCCCACTGTGTGGAGAGGAGGGGCCCGGGGGTCACACACCTACAGATGTCAGTTTCCATGAAGCTGTCCCCTCCGCTGATTTCTGGTGACGTCAGTTCTCTGCCATGGTGGTGTCCATTGCGAAGGGCGGCCGACCGTTCCCTTTGCCAGGTGTTCGATGCGAAGGGTGGGTCCAGTCAGGCTCTGCCACGTCCTGTCCCAATCCTGGGCCTGCTGTCTATGAAGGCTTCGTTGGTATCACCTCAAAAGGGTCACAGAGAAACCAAAGAGTTGTTTCTGTATTCAATGGGAGCAGCGTCTGTAGCACTGAGTCACAATGGCTTGGCAGGGAGATGCAAACAATCAACTAGAAACTGCATACAGAGAGCCTGAATTCAACCGCTCCGGGCTCGGTGTGGGTTCTGAGGGGTGCAAACTGCTCGCCCCAGGTCCACTTTGGCCCAGCATTGCCTAGTGATCCTGAGCTAACAGCATTCAGTTGGTTTAAGACTCACTGTGCCCACACAGCTGAAGAGGTCACAGAATTGATCTCTCAGTGCCCTCCGCCATGTGCCAAGTTCTCCTAGTTGAATAAGTCAGCAATACTCGATGTATTGCCATTGAGGAGGGCTTAATTTCAGAGTGTCTAGTCCAGAATAATGGGAACAGCCAGAAACATCCACTGCCAAGCATCTGAACAAAGAGAGAAGGCGGAATTGCAATCTTCACAGTGAACTCTACAAATGCTGAGGCCTTTGCTGCAGCAGCCTTTATAGGCATGGTCCCAGGGAAGACAGGTCAGGACTCAAACAGAATGTGGGTGGAGGCATTGGAACAAGACCTGGAAGGCTGAAGCCAGTTTCTTTACTCACCAGTTTGGTGGCTCTGCCCAGCTCACTTATTCCCTCCAGCCTTTGTGGTCTTATAGGACAAATGGACACTGGTCACTACCTAGCTCCAGGATGCACTGAGTATTCACTTACTTTAAAAATCCCCTTCCCCTGGAATCTTGGGGACAGTTAGTTTCTTCCTTTTTTCTTGTTTTCTCCAAGGCTTGCTCAGTCTTTCTACAGCTTTACCTTGAACGTTCTCTTAAAGCAACTTAAGACTATTTTCTATCATTCAGAACCTGCAATTTTTTCAACAGGAACCTTGAGGTTTACTTTGTGTGCTTGGAGAGACTAATAAAATGCTTGGCAGGTAGTTGAATGCTACATGAGCTAATGGCTTAAAAGTCCTTCAAGGGGGTGGAAATAATTCCTAAGAATATTCATAGTGTTTGAAATAAGAATTAGCAATAATTGTGCCTATAGAAATTATATCTGGCCCTCTGATTGTACAATCTGATTAAAAATTCTTATGTTTCATATAGGAACACGACTCAGCATTATTAAAAGTGGATTTTTCTTAGGCATCTACAATTTCCTCCTTTTTTCATTTCTTGGCAATAAAATTGAGGTAATGAGAATGCTTTTGTAAAAAACGACCAGCTGGGACTATTGCACAGTGAAATATTTTCAGAATCACTATATAAATGAAAGGTATTTTGCTTTAACATTTATTGAGTTTTTATGTGTTTTTATTTTTTGGAAGTACAACAGTCTCTTTAGGCAAACAATTAAGAAACAAATTTTCCCTTTAAGAAGCATGTGTGAGACTCACCACTGCACTGTGTTGCCTGATGCTATAGTGACATGTCATTCAGAAAGTACAGAGTGGTGTCTGAGGAATGCTCAACCATCAGCAGATGCAGTCACTCATTTTCTTCTTGGAGAAATGGAGCCCCAGAAAGGGGAGCCACTGAACCTCAGTTTTCCAGCAATTAGGCAGAGCACAGAGAGGATGGTCCCCAGCAACGGGTTCACAGTTTCGCTTATGCCTCCTGAGTGTCCATGGTATCTCATGGATATGTACCCTGCTATCAGGCGGACACTTCACATCAGAGAGGAAAGCATTATCTGCAGCCTGATGCAGGGTCTTCTGCACAGAACACAGCCTGGGCCTCTCTGGTCACCAGGGATCCCTAAGGGCCACTGTGTCTCATCACCCTTGAGTGTCATCCTGCCCTATGGTGGCAGCACATTCTGCTGTCTGAGAGCATCCAGCTCACTGGCTGTACTTTTGGATCTTCTCTGACCACTGCTGTCCACCCCAGCCAGCCTCAGGGAGCACAGGGCCTTGACTGCTTGCTCCTGGCCCCTACTTACAGTGCCCAGTGTATAGTTCTGGTTCCTAGATGCCAAGACAAAAGGCTATTTAATATGAGAGGACATTTTCTCCAAAGTCAATCATGGCTCAATTTAAGGTGTGAAGAGTTGAGTTATGAGCAATATGATTATCTACACAACCAGGAGTACATTCAACCTCTGCAGAGTTAGACATTGGGTCTGCAAAAGAAACTAAGAAGGGCCAGTTCTCCTCATCTCTCCAGAACTTTTCATCCCTAAATTGGTACAGCAGTGGACACCAAATGCCACCAAGGCCAGTCATTCCTTTTTCTTGAAAAGGTAAACAATTGGCTCAACTTTATTGCATAACTACATTTCTTTTACATGATCATGGCAAGATGGTCTTTCCACCCCTCAAAATACTAGGTTTATTTTGAGCTCTGTATTTAGAATGAGATGGAAGAAGCTTAATATTTGCCAGGAAAGACCTCCTGTGGCTCTCCTTTCTCTTATCCTTTTTGGGGATGCCTGATGACCAATGTTGCTTCCCACCTGCACTGAGCACATGAGCTCCTGTGTCTGACAGCCCAACATGCTGGGCCTCCCTTCGTTCTTCTTCCCCCTGAAAAATGCTGCACTGGCTTTGACTACATTTAGAAGGAGATTGGATTTTCCCCTGCTCTCTTTGAGTGTTAAAAGACTATCTTTGGTCTGATGTTAAATTCAACAGCAAAGAAACCCTTTTTAACATAGAGGCTGGGATGCTTTTTCCTGGAAACACCTGCAGATGGGGTCATGTGCGGCAACTGTCATTCAGAAGAGCCTGGGCAGGAGCTAACACAGACACATGTTGGAGTGACTCAGGGAAGAGCAACTCCCTTCCAGTTTAGAGGGCAGCACAATTAACATAAAAATTTCACTGATTTTCAAAGCCCAGTCAACATTGAACTTGGAGAGAGAAGTCATTAAAGTCTGACCAAACTTGGACATATGATTATATTCCCAATAAACATTGGGAACTTCTTATGTTACCAAATACATCTGTAAAATATATAAAACAAATTATCTCCCAGCAAAGCTCCAAGACTGGGGGGTAGAGCTGTGTGAGCGTGCTTGAGTCTCCCCTTTATAAGTCTTCCCTGACTGATGAATGGCTTCCCCAGGCCCGGGTCAGGACAGCTGGAAGGTCTCTCCAGTCACCCTTGCAGGGCCCATGCAGTGTTCTGACAAGAGTCTTCCCCCTTCCTGGCTTCTGTGGTTGGTCCCAGCTCAGTAAGAAGTGCCCACACCCCCAGGTGTGGCATCAGGAGTGACCCCAGAGTACAGGGAGGGACATCTACGTAGAAAACCAAGTTGTGCACCTCAGAACTTGCTTGCAAGCCCCTGTGGTTTTCTTTCACCTTTTTAGTGCAACACAAATCTACCTTCTGTCTTCTTACCCAGGTGCCTCTCTTAGCAACTACAATGCCCTTCTCGCTCCCTCGCAGTCCCAGGTCCTGGTACCTGAGTTATTTGTGTCCTGCCACATGGAGGCCTTTGCTTTAGCCCCATCTTGATTGGCAGGAAGCTGTCTGATCACATGACCCAGCAGCATTCACCTCTGGCTTCACTTGTTGTCTGTCCTCAGTCCTGCAGGTGCTGGGTCTTTGTCTTGGGAGGGTCTATTCCAAGCCAGGGCCTCTCCCAGGCAGAGTTGCTTCTCTGGGTTGGAAGTCATCCTCTCAATGGGCCTCCATGCTCACAGGCAGCTTGTTTTCTAAATGTTCCTTTCATGCTTGCCTTGGATGCCTGCATTTGTTGGGACTTTTCTTTTTTTAGTTCTCTCAATTGCTTTCCTCCGCCAGTTGGATCACACAGAGGTCCCCTGCACACATCTCCCCAAACCTGGGTTTATCTGAGTCTGGAGACTTTCTCTTCCCTGTGCCTGCCAGGCCTCTTTGAGCTGCTGGTCCTTTAAAGCTTCACCTAATTCCAGTTTCCTTTCCTCCACATCTTCTTTTCTGGGTTCCCTATTTCAAATATGAGACATGCTTCTGGCTACGAATGCTAGGAACAGTAGGCACCCATGACATTTGTTTTTCTCTTCCATAGTCCCCCACACTACTCTGCTGCTGTACCACTTCTGCCCCTTCCTGTCACAGCCCTGGGGACCCCATAAAGAAATTCGCTTCTAATAATCCCCTGCCTCAAGCCTCTCCCAATGGACTCTGCCTCATTAACATCTGGGAACTTCATTTTCTCCAGTTTCTTAAAACACAAATATGACTATGTCATATCTAGAATCAAGGTTGGATGATTGTTTATTTCCAAGTAAATTGAAATCATGTTGCTCCATCTAGCATCCAAACCCAGAGAGCCACTTTGCCACTGAGCCTCCATTGCTGCCACTTGGATGCAGATCCACTTGCCTCAGGTCCCAGGGAGGTGGGACTGCTGGGAGCCCTGCATCAGCCCAGCTCTGCCTCCTCCAGGTTCCTCCCAGGTGGGGCTTCCATTCAGTGGGTGCAGAGCATGGATGCTTGCTTTAGGGCCTCACATGCGGGGACATAGTGATGGCCTCATGGCCTGAAAGGCAGAGGGTTTGGTTCTAGATGAGGAACTTTTCTCGTGGCAAATTTAATCTGTTTGTTTGAGAGTGAAAGAAGGCATTTACATGGAAGGAGGACTAAGTAGACCTGGAAGTCACAGATGGACCAGGTCTGATATGCAGCTGCCACGTGGAGAAGAGAGATGGTGCCTGCTGCTTCAGTTCTCCCAGCCACTCCCACTGCCCTGGGCCCCAGGTGTCCTTGTTCAGGGTCAGCCATTGCATCTTAACCCACCTCCTGATGACTTCCCACCTTCTCAGACTGGTCTGTGTAGGAGCTGAAACCTCTCCCCACCTTCTCTGTGCTCTCCACCTGCCTTCCATCTGCCTCCTGCTGATTCCTTCTGAGCCGTGGTCCCCATGTCCTCTTTGTCCTCCCTATTAGCCATGGCCTCATCTCCTAAGCCTCTTAGCATTCTGGTGATGGCAAGTCACTATGTCTGCTCATGCTGCTTCTGCAAGGGCCAGACTCAAGTCACAAGGATGTCCTGGCACAACTACAGAAATGCCAGATAGCCTGCCCACCTGGAACGCTCTGCCTCCTGTACTCAGAATACAGATGAACACAACCACACCCACCTGTCCCAGCATACACCTGTCAGCAGAACTTCTAACCTGAGTGCATTTATAACGACTGCTTCAGTAGTCTGTCTGTACGAGCCCCTGTGCATAGAATGCTTGGTGGCTTCAGTGCTGGCCCCCTGGGCCCCCCAGATCTTGCTAAGCTGGAAGGGCACTGCCTGCCCTCAGGAAGCCTCCACTCTCCTGGCTTATTCTCCTCATTAGAAGCACTGCTCCTCACTGAGTCACAGTTGACATGTTTGTCTCCAACACTGGAACATGAGCTTGAAAGGAGTGTTGTCTTGTATGTCTAAGAATTCTGGTTTCCTGAGTACTCAGCAGCCTGGAATCAAAAGGATGATCAATAAAAGCTGGTTGCACTACTTTTATTAATTGAAATAAATGCAGTAGCAAATGAAGTAAATGCAAATGCACTTAAAAAGATTTTCTTTCAGTCTTCTGATTAGTAAAGATAAATGCACAAAAGTGATTATGAGGTGGTAATTAGAAAATTGTCTATGTGTATATATCAATGTCTATATCATAGATATATAGATATAGTATCTATATATCGATATAATTTTATGTATCTAATATATATATGTGTGTGTGTGTGTGTGTGTGTGTGTGTGTGTGTGTGTGTGTTTATATGATGCAGACATTTAAAATTCAAGAAACTAGGTGGAAAAATATTCCAAAAATTATTTTTCTATACTGATGAACATAAATTTTAAAAAATATTCTCAGCTTCAAATTATTATAAAACAATAGAAAGATTTTGTTTCTAGAATCAAACCACACTACAGGTTTAACATTTACAGTAATTTGTCTTTTTAAAATTATAACAAAAGTAAAACAAAAGTGGTTAAACCTGAAGTCTAATTGCTAAGAGCCATAGCCAAGTAGTATGATGCATGGCATTTTTGGTTGATAGGTGAAGCCAGCAAGCCATTGTGATGATATGATTATGTTAAGATCTGCATTCTTATGGATATTAGATACCTGCTGTCCACCTTGGCCTGCTAAGGGATACCTGGAGAGTCCTCATTTGTTGGGAAAGTGCGGTAGGAGGGAATTCCAGAGGAGGGACTTCCTGTTGGGGTCTGGGAGAATGCCGCATGTGTTGGTCGGCAGTTTTTCCGGAGCATTGGGGGCATTTGCTATGTAAGCACTTTTAAATCTGTGACATTAAACACATTGACATTGTTGTGCCTCCATAACCAACATCAATTGCCAGAAATTTCCATCTTAAATATATATATATATATATATATATATATATATATATATATATATGTGTGTGTGTGTGTGTGTGTGTGTGTGTGTGTGTGTGTTTAGTTGTTGTTGGATACAATACATTTATTATGTTTATCAATTTTATGTGGTGCTGAGGATCAAACCCAGCACCTTGAATGTGCTAGGCTAGCACTCTACCACTGAGCTACAACCCCAGCCCCAGAATTTCTCATCTTGTAAATGTAAAACTTTGTTTGGACTAAACAATGATTCTGAGAACCTCATATAAGGAGAATCACGTAATATTTTTCTTTGTGACTACATTATTTTACTTAGTGTACTGTACTCAAGGTTCATCTAATTTGCAAAATGTACTAGAGTTAATTAAGTCCAAATAATATTCCACTGTGTATACACAGCACATTTTGTTTATCCATTCATCCATCACTGAAAATGTGGGATTGTTTCATCTTTTGAATGTGCAGAAAACTGAACATATATCTGTTTGTGACCTGAGGAGTTTGTTTCTTAGTTCACTTACTTTTAATTACTTTAAATATAACTGGCAACATGTGTGGTGGCTACCATATTGGGCAGTGATATCAAGGGTTTGGCTGGTACACAGAGCCCTTCTGGTCACTGGAGTGACATCTCTCAGAGAGAGCCAGGTAGGGATAGCTTAGGTGTTCTACGCTTGAGTCTTGTTGCTCACTAAATTTGTTGACTGTGTTTCTAGTTGTACTGAAATATTGAGAAATAATGAAACCCACAGCCACTCTGAGAGGGGGAAAGTTGAACCTGGTGGTGCAGGGGTGGGGGAGACAGAAAAATGCACCTTTGTTTCTACTGTCATTCCAACTATGTTTCAGAAGCCACAGCGCCCAATCTGTCCTGTTGGTATTCAATGAAATACCTGCAACTGCTCTGTGATTAGGATCAATATTCAAGCCATTATGCTGCCAAGAGAGGTAGCAAATCAATTTACATGGAGTGTCAGATTCATTATTGTAAGCAGATGGCAGCCCATGCACTACAATGCAGGCAAGAAAAGACTGACATTATTTCTAATTAAAATCTATAATGCTAATATGCATCAACAAGTGCTTGTGTAGGCTGAAGTGCATTAATTTCCTGAATGGTTTGCTGAGGTGCATGATGTTTTCACATAAGTAGGGCTAAAAGGAGGGCTTTTAACTGAGAATGGTTAACACTTATTGATACAGATTGATAGAAGCTAACATGCAATTTTCCTTACTAGTAACTCCCTAATAGGAATTAATGGGACATTTTTAAACAGAAATTACAAGTTCAGAGGACCCAGAAAGAAATATGTCAAAAGAAGAAAAGCAGGGGCTATGGCTGTGGCTCAGTGGTATTGCACTTGTCTGGCATGTGTGAGGTACTGAATTTGAGTCTCAGCACCACATACAAATAAATCAAAAAAGGTCAATAAGTATAAATAAATAAATAAATAAATAAATAAGAGAAGCAATGTCATGCTCCTCTGCCTAACTTCATTATATCTTTGTATGTATTTAAAATGGTGCAGCCATTCTGCTTTCAGTCAGATGTGAATGGAAAAGACCATGAAGTGTAACTCTCAGAAGTACAGCCCTGGGTTGAAAGAAAGTTTTTTCATAAAACAATTTTGGAATTTTTGCTTCAAATTGAATAATAGAAAAGAAATGTTTTTTTTTTCTTTCAAAATACAAAGATCAGACACTGTCTTGTAATTTCTCTATGAAAAGTGATATTTTACACTGTCAAAGGTTGTATTTTTTAATCATATGCACCTGAGTTTTTACTCAGAAAGTGATATGTAAATTCTATTTGCAAGCCTTCAAAAAGAGAAAAGTTTAGTGATTAATTTATGGTTTAGATTTTCCAGTTATTTCCCCAATATTTTTAAAGAATTATGATTAAAGTACATGGAAATATCATGGTAATAGACTGCTCAGGTAAAGAAAGCTTTCCTTTTTTCTTTTTTTTTTTTTACTTTGAAGATGACTTGACTGGTGTAAAGCATATTTACTTGAATTCATTTATATGAAAAATAGGTATATTTCCTCAATAGATAAAAACCTATGTTTTGGGGTACCAAGGTTTGAACTCAGGGGCACTCCACTACTGAGCCACAGACCCAGCCTTATTTTGTATTTTATTTAGAGACAGAATCTCACTGAGTTGCTTAGCGCCTCACTTTTGCTGAGGCTGGCTTTGAACTCCTGATCCTCCTGGCTCAGCCTCCTGAGCTGCTGGGATTACAGGCATGTACCACTGAGCCCGGCTAACATCATTTTTTTTTTTTAAACAGGAACTCCTTTATTCCTTGGTAATTGCAAATTTAATTCATTCTTATTTTAATTCATTCTTTTTTATATACTGAAAAAAGAATATTCAAAAAATAAACATGAGATGTAATTTATTAACTGAGAAAACATGGAGATGGCAGAGTTAGAGAACTAAAGTGATTTCTGCCCTGAAAAGACTGCATCTCTTCTCTTCCCACAATGACAGATCAGAGCCAAAATGTCCAAGTAAAGGCAAAGTCCGTTGAGTGGTGCTTGTAAGATGAAATGTTTTTCTACATCCTAGTAGAAGGGATAGTTATAAACACATTCATTACAAGGAAACAAGGTAATGTCTTATTTATACAACAATCCAAATTTCAGCTATCCAGTTACGTGGAGCAGAGCCACAAACCCTCAAAGAAGTGATTCTGGCCTCAAAGGTTCAAGAACAACTTTGATGAAGCTCAACCCTCTAATTTTTCAGGTGAGAAAAGAGAAGCACAGAAATGTCAGTATGATTGAACCACACCTTAATTAGCTCCAGGTGGGCATTGTAAAGGCTTCTGGGGGCATCAGAAACCATCCCTGTAGTGATGAAAGCCTTGTGTGAGAGGAGAAGAGAACACAGGTATGGGATTCAGAGAATATCCTGGACAGAGCTCCAAGGTGACTCCTTGATTCCCTCCTCCTGTGTGCTAACACTGTTCAGGCCTTGCCTTTGGGGTGCAATGTGGTGATCACAAAGGGGTGCCACTTCTGCTGAATGATCATGTGCCACATCTGATGGACTTTGTGTATGACAATAATCTCAAAATCATATTTCCTACTGATGTTGCAAATACCTTATTTTGGGTAAGCACAGTTTCTTATGTTCACGTAACAATAAAATCACCTTTCAGCACATCTCTCAGAACATGCCCTACTGCTAAGGGATGACTGACTTGTATTTGGGAATAGCCCTGGGTCTGGGGTAAGGTAGCCTGGGAGCCATTGCTGACGTGGCCACTTGTGAAGTACATTGTCTGGACTGGGTTTCTGATTTCTTTTTATAAAAAAAGGGGAAGATAAGACCTATTTCTTAGGGTTTCTTTGATAGTAAATAAAGTGATGCATATAAAAATCTGTTGTGTACCTGAGGTATTGTGAGATTTACACAGTTAGGCCATTCAACATCTTCTTGACTATAAAGTTCTTTGTGCACAGTGAACATTCAGTGAAAATCTTAAAAGTCCTTTGATAGAAAATCCTTTCTATCAAAGGACAGAAACAAGCCACTAATTTTGATGTATATAGACCACATGAACATGAAGCCAGAGTGGTCACAAGGCACATTGAAGGTCACCCCAGAAGCTTTCAGGCAGCACTAGACTTGTTTGTTTAGTTCTGCAAGATTCAGGTTCTTTCAGGTCTTTTCACATTTCTTACTTCGAGAAGCCCTGGGCTCACTCCCAAGTGTATGTGGTTCTTTTCTCATGTCGATTTGTATTTTTGCCTCTAGAAATTTGTCTGAAGGATGTCAGTGTCAAAGCAAGAAGGAGACCTGCTTACACAGCCTCAGATATGGAAATGAGGACCAAAACAAGCTCACACTGTGGATTCAAAGCTGCCAGGACCTCAGACTCATGGGGATCTGCTGCTCTTCCTCTGGTGGCTCAGCTCCCCCCTTACGTCTCCCACCCATCTCCAACCATACTCAGTGGCTCAGTTCCCCAAATCTCTTCTTCTACCTGTAGACTGTCTCTCTGAGCTCTATCTGGAATGCTCCTCAGTGATGCTGTTGCCCCCATCTGTCATGTTAAATGAATAGGAGTCCTGATCAGAGACTGTGGTCATGCTTTGAATTCCTGTATAACAAATAGCCACCCAATGTAGTTCAAAAACAAACTGGAAACTAAACTCAGTAGTATAAGGAAGCAGCCAAGTCTCAGCCAATCACACATAGCTGAGCTTCAGCCAATCACAAGCTGCCTAGCACCAGACCATGCATGACCAGGCAAGGCAAACTCCTGGCTCTCAACATGGGAGCCCTGAATGTACTCAACTTCCCAGCTTGATCTGGAAATGCCCACCATCTACAGAGCAGAGCTCTCCAGCCTTCTCCTGGTTCTGAGAACTGCCTGCTTCAGAAATATTCAGGAATATTATTTGTTCAAATAAACTGTTCAATTTAACTTCCACAACTTTCCTGTTAACCTCTTAACACACCTCCCTTTCAAAGTGCACTCTGAAGTCAATGATGACCTCCACATTGCTGTGAAATCCATTGGAAATTCTTGGCCTCATGTGATCGAACCCATGAATGGCATTTATTGGATAGTGTTAAGACCACAAAGGAGGGGTCAAGCCCCAGACCCCTCTTAGTGAGAAACTAATGTAACTCCATTTTTAAAAATAAATAAATAACAGCAGCTTCTACTTCAAGGCCTGTCCTAAGGAAGAGGGCGTGACCCTTGTCTTTGGAAAAACCCACAGAACACTCCTAAGCACATACCCACCCTGCTGAGTTGTTTGTCTGTAAATAACAGGAGAGGTCTGTGCCACCAGGTGTTCCTGACTCAGTTAGGCTAGGTGAGGACCCATAGCAACCCCCCTAACAACCTTCAATCAGCATGAAACAGGGAAAATACCTGGAATGCCAGATGATACCCAAGTAGTTTATGGTGGTTGATAACATGTTGGGAAACCATGTAGTATAGCACATATACCCCCTCATGGCCTAAACCAATCAGTTCAAACAAATCCCCCTTTTGTATTAACCAATCACCCCTACCAACTTGTTCCCGCCATTGAATGTGCTAATGATATACCTAGCCTAGTTATCTCATTAGATTAGAAGCCATCTTGTCACAAGTTATGAAGGATTCATTTCTGTTTTCTGTAAAAATATCAGGATGTCTGTATGGCCTGGCCATTAGTTGATGTTGTAAAGCTGATTGGAATGCCTGCCCGTGCCCTGAACTCACCCAGGTCCGGTTTTCCCTGACCATATAACAACCCTTTCCTAAACCTTAGTGACGCCTCATAAATTCTGGCCCTCCCTGGCCAGATAACAACCCTCTCTGAGTCTCTAAGATCTCCATAAATTCTGATGCTGGGGCCAGCAAAAATGTAAACTTGTGTTATGCTCTTCAGAATGTTGTTATCTGTAACCCCGCCTTTGTGTAACTTTTTGGGCTATAAAACTGGGCCACAAAGAAGCCTCGGGGCTGTCCTTGGCTCCCACGATTTTGAGGGGCAAGGAAGCCTGGCCGGTCGAAATAATAAGCTTGCTTTAATTTGATTTTAATTGGAGTCAGTGGTCTTTTCTTGCGTCGTGGTCTAACAATAATCAATGTTGAGAGTTGTTGTTTGACTTTCCCGTGGTATGAAATGATTTGCTGTGTGATGTTGTGATGCATACAGTATCCCCCCAAAACTTATAAAATCTCACTGAACAAAGGACCGGGACTCACTCCTGCATTGGGAATGGTTGTGAGTCCAGGCTTGAGCTTGCAATAAAGACTCTTGTGTGATTTCATTGGATTTGGTGCCTGGAGATCAACTGGGGTCCCATGAATCTGGCATAACATTAGCAGTTTTAAGATCTCTTAGCTCATTCAAGAGCTCAGAATGACACTCTTGTCCTGCTTCTTTCCAACCCAAATGGCTGTGCAATCTTAGGTAAAAGGCAACTTCTTTGCTGTTTTCCTAACCTCCTAAGTCAGTTTGCCTTGGGGCTCAATTCTTGAGCTCCCTGTGTAGATCTTTCCCTGAGGCATTGTTCAGTCTCCTGACCTCACATGCAAAGTCTAAAACAATAACTCCACGCCCAGATTCTTTTTCTAGCCCTGTTTTTCCTCTCAGTCTTTCTTTTATGAAGTATTTTACATCCTCTGATCATGACAGAAAATATTCAATAGGAAATATCACAATTGTCTTATTTTGTAGATGAGGAAACTGAGGTACAGAGAGTAAGAAAGCTGAGTGTGAAGTCAAGTGAGAGCCCCAGGTCTGTATTCTTAACTAATGTACCAATCCACCCAATATGGCCAGTGAATGTCTTAGGAGAGGCAGTGATTAATTCTTTTTAGTTGCTGAGAAGTGATTTTTCTCTCCTCTGCACCACCGCCCATTTGTTGGCTTTGTCCATTCAGGAAATAATTAATCAATGTTCATGTGTGTTTTGTGGAGCTTGCATTTGGACTGCAATTTTTAGTCTCCAGGATGATCTTGTTTTTTCAGAGAAATTATTATAATTATTTTATTTTATTTTATTATTATTAATCTCTTTTTTTAGCTTCTCATTTTTTAAAATTTATTTTTATTGACTTTTTAAAAAATAAATGACAGCAGAATGCATTACAATTCTTATTATATGTATACAGCATAATTTTTCATATCTCTGTTTGTATATAAAGCATGTTGACACCAATTCATGTCTTCATACATGTACTTTGGATAATGATGTCCATCACATTCCACCATCCTTGCTAACCCTTGCCCCTTCCCTTTCCCCCCCACCCCTCTGCCCTATCTAGAATTCATCTATTTCTAGGATGATCTTACTGTATTTTTCCAACAGATCCTAGGGTAGGTAGGACAGGAATTGTGAGTTTTTCTGTCATTTCCATTCTAGGAGGTGTCTGAATCGGCTTGTTATTCCTCGACACTCTCAGGAGCTGCAGGTATCTAAGGAGAGGCCTGGGCACTCTACTTCTCCATTTCTCATCATGGTCCACCCCTCTATCCTGTAAACCCTCACCAAAGACCCTCAGATCATCTCTTGTTTTGCATTCTCCATGCCTGTCCCAGGACAACCAGAACTTTGGAAGGTCCCATTCCAGATCATGGGCAGATCTCTTCCTGAGAAGCTGCCTCCATCAACCTCTCTCACTCTGATATGTGTCCTCTCTGCCTCAAAGAAACAAAATCTAACAGCAAATGATGCGCACACTCCCCCCTGACAGGCTGAGTTGGGGCTAGAAGCTGGGTCCATTGAGAGTCCTTGGGGGCATTTCCAGGAAGGTCTCCTGGAGCAGGGTCCCTGATCTGTGACAATCTCAGATGTTGCTTTACCATGCAAGATATGGCTTGCAGCCTTCTCGCTTAGATAGCTGGATTATTATTCCATTTTTTATTTTTAGAGCCAGAGTAGACATGATCAATGTAATTTCAATGCTCTGATCATAAACCTCCATGTTAATAATTCCCCTTTAAATTGAGTATTTATGAGTCCTTTAAGAACCACGTGGATATTGTATCTTAAGGTCCCAAAGTCATTTAGCTATAAAGTATTGAATATTCTCTTAGACTTTTTTCCTTGGTGTGGACTTGATTATTTCTAATGATCATAAATGCCCCTCTAACATTTCAGACATGCACTGTTATAGTAATGCCATCAGCCAGAATTGAAGCAGGGTACAGAGTCACCCCTGTGTCCCCAGCCCAGTGCTGAGAGGTGTAACGACCTTCAGACCTTTTATTGTACAGGAGAGAGGGTGAGGAGGATACTGTGTGAGGGGTCGGATCTTATTGGATATTTCTGTCTTACCTTCTGGAAACCTGTCTTACCTTCTGGCCTCCCATTGAACTCCGTGAGCAGTGCCTGGTGATATCTCTGAAGCCAGTTCCTTATAAACATATTTAAAAGTGGTATGCAGCGTGGTCCCCAAAACAATGTGAGCTCATCCTTACCTTCAGAGGTCAGGACAGTTGAATTTTGCCAGGCTGCCATGCAGCCGTCACTACAACCTGGTGCGACTCAGACTCGCTACTGTGCTGGAGCCAGGCCCAGGCTCTCATCCCTACTACTCCTGACACCTCCTGACATGCCTGTCTTCACACAGCTCTTCTCGCAGACTGAGCAGCTGCAGATACTGGTGCTGAGTCCATCAGAAGGTGCAGGCTGCCAAAGCACAGTTACAGGGAGGCGAGAGGCAGGCAACCTCTGACTGGGCTCTGACCTTTTCTGTTCTGAGCTCTATTCCAGAGCCAGTGACCTGACAGAGCAGCGGCCCAGGCAACCATCTTCTCCTCATGTGATCTCACAAACCAGAGATGCTTTTCCTCTACTCCCAACTCCCTTAAAAAATCCTGATGTATTTCTGAGCTTAATTTGGCAAACATTTGTGCCTGGGGGCTGCGGGCAGCCTGGACCCAGCACTTGCAGCCCTTCAACCGGGTACCTGTCCATGCGCTGTCTAGTCAAGCTGCAGCTCTTGGTTTCCCATCCCCTGGATTATTCCTCCTCCATCCTAAGAAACTCAAATAAATCATCAGCCAGGAGGAGATGGGAAGTCCATACTAAGAAAGCAGAAAAGAGTGAAAGGAAGTCTTTAAGCTTCATCCTGCCTCCAGAAAAGGAGGAGAAATTGGAAGATTTGAACTGCAAGTTAGATTTAGAAATTTTGCCCTTCAGTTTCTTTTCAAATAAAATGTGATAATCTCCAAAAGACCTTTTATTAAAGTCATAATAACTAGGCTTTCTATAACTATGTCATGAATTAATGAAAGATTAAATTTTTAATTTGCTTTTAAATCATCATTAAGTTTATTAATATTAAAATTACTCTGCCCATGAATACCATTTAGATGGTTTGCTGTGACACTGTGAACTAAGGGGAAAAATGTTATTTGCTAATGACTTTAGGTGAAAATTCAATAGATCCTCACTTTTTATTTAAAAACAGATAAAATAAAACCAAGAAGATGTTCATGGGACTACACCAGCATTGTGGAAACCTGAAGACAGAGGTGAGTGCAACTGGCCCCGTGGAACAACTCATGAGAAGTCTTTGGGTTTAATAGTAACCATCAATCCTGCTCTCTAGAACAGCTGTGCCACCAACAGACATGGCACAAGGAACCAAATAATGAGAAGCAAAGTTTCCTGAACAGCCCTCTGGGAGAAAATGCACAGATCACACATTGCATTTATTTAAAAAAAAATTTTTTTGGAGTAAGTATACCAGGGATTGATCTCAGGGTCAGTCAACTACTAAGCCACATCCCAGCCCTTTTTTGTATTTTATTTAGAGACAGGGTCTCACTCAGTTGCTTAGCATCTCACTTTTGCTGAGGCTGGCTTTGAACTCAGGATCCTTCTGCCTCAACCTCCTGATCTGATGGGATTACAGGAATATGTCACCATGCCCATAATCACTCATTGCTTTTAACTTTCTCTCAAGCCATCCAATGATTAACAAATATTTTTCTGCAG
Source organism: Urocitellus parryii (assembly GCF_045843805.1). NCBI lineage: Eukaryota > Metazoa > Chordata > Mammalia > Rodentia > Sciuridae > Urocitellus > Urocitellus parryii. The sequence continues at coordinate 82,981,441 of NC_135541.1, read as the reverse complement.
CAATGAGTTCCCAGGTGCTGCAGAGCTGGCACATCAAAGGGCCAGGGGTTCCAATCTGCTCACCATCACTACTTATCACAAACTACCTAATCACCAGCTTGAAATCCTGAGTCCCACCAGACACCCCTGAGCATCTTTCCCTCTTGGCCTCCACACCCCACAGTCAGCACATTTGCTCCCAAAGGCCTCACCTTTCTCCAAAGCCACCAAGACGGGCATCCAACTGCCAGCCTGTCCTCTTGCTCATCTGTCCTCTACCCTCTGCCCTGTACTCTTTGTACAAAGCATATCTGGTTGTGCTCTTCACTTGCTTGAAACTAAATTTAAATCAGGGCTCAGACACCTGCAGCCTGAGAGCATCCTGTCTCGCAGGGAGTCCCAGACCTGCAACGAGAACCCCTTGGTGAGCCTTCAGATATGTCCTTTCCTAAATTCATTCTAAGGCCAATAAATGGGGATGTCGGGGGTGAGATCCAGGCACTAAGAACTTCCCAGGTGACTCCAGGGACAGCCAAGATTCCACAGTTCTGTTCTCTGGTCAGATGACTGAAAAATGAGCACAGGTGTGGGAAAGTGCCTCTCCTCAGCATGTGGCCTTTGTTTTCCTCTTCCACCTCCATCCACTGCCACCAGAAATCCATGCACATCATTGAAACATTGATTACTAATTTTCCTATGTTTCAAAAGATAACAGATGCCAAAGATTCAATTGCCCATAACTCACATTGATAACACACTTACATTGTCCATACTGGCCTGCTTTTATTAAGTTTTTAGTTATTTCTCATAAACCTACCTTGAAAATTCAAGTGTAACAACTTTCATGGAAGTGTACGCTTTCCCCCTGCCTCTTTCCACCTTTAGGAGTCCTTATTCTCTCGCTTTTTTGAAGTTTTATTGCAGCTGTTAGTATTCCTAACATTATATGTGTATGTGTATGTGTTTGTGTGTGTGTACAAATGCATATAAATGTATAATATTTTAGTGATCCTTTAATTTAACAAAAATATTCTGTTGAATGTATCTGCATTCTGTGTAGTCTGGGAAGAGATAAGGAGAGAGAGAATGGGAGAGAGATTAGTTTTTATGTGTTGTTTCATATTATGGGAGCAGACAATCTGAAATCCATGGCACTTGTCAGCAGGCTGGAAATTTAGGAAAAAGTAGATGCTGCAGTCTCAAGTCAATTCCATAAGTTAGCAGCTTGGAAACTCAGATGAGTCTTCTATGTTGCAGCCTTGAGAAGAATTCTTTCTGCTTTAGGAACCTCAGTTATTGCTCTTAAGGCTGTCAACTGATTAGATGAGGCCCACCTACACTATAAAGGGTAGCCTATGTTACTCAAAGTCAATGTTAATCACAGCTAAGAAGTATTTTTCCACATCTAGACTGATGCTTAACCAAACAACCTGGGACCATAACCTTGCCAGCTGGACACAAAAAAATAGCCATCAAAGAGTGGTGGTCCTTAAACTCACCCACTGTGCTCACTGGTTTTGACTGGAGCCAGCCTGTGGATGTACCTGGTTGCCTTGCTCACTCTCTTGCTTATGCACTTTTGAGAGGTCTTCAGGTTTTTGCTGCTCAGAACCTCATTGCTATGAGCTTTAGGCACAGGCCTCCTTTGTGTGGGACTCTTTGTAGTATATGTTCTGGGAATGTGGCTGCTGGTCACAGGGCATATGAGAGGTCAGTCCAGAGGTCACACCCAGCTCTCTTCCTAGAAGTAGCATCAGTTGCCACAGTGTCGATCACATGTGAGATGTCCTTGGTCTAGTCTCCTTGAAGGTGTCCAGGCACTTTCTCATGATCTCTTAGTTGTTGGCAATAAAACTTTCAGAAGCTATTTCATTATGAGGTCTGTATTTATTGCCATTGATAATGTTACATTCCTTTTCTGTGTTTGATAGTCATTTGTATTCCTTTGTAAAATTTCCAGTCATATATTTTGGTCATTTTTAACTAGATTAATTATATTTTCTTACCAATTTGTAGGTTATATTTACATATTTTTAATTTTCAAGTGTGTTAGTTATATTGAAACTATCAGTTATATTGAAAATATATTCTTAAATTTCTAAACATTTTTAGTTTAAGACATCTTTCTTCCCCCAGATAATCAAGCATTGATTACATTATTCTTGTATGCATTATTTATAAATGTAAATGACAATGTGTCTCTTAGTTGCTTTGGGTATATGGAAAAAATTAATGCTTGTGAAAATATTATTAACAATCACACAAAATTGAGTACTACTTAAGTCAATGAACCATAAGTCAAACTTCAGCAATATGGTAAAAACTACTTATCTTTACATTCAAAGAAAAATGCATGAACTTCCTATAACAATATGGGCATATAATTTAAAAAACTCATACTCACTTTACATTATTCTGTAGCTGGTAACATCATGAGATGCTTTTAAAAGTCAGAAATATTGTACTATTTTGAAATACTCTCAATAGGAAATGAATTAGCTGTAAATTTTATTCTCAAAATTGATCAATAAGGAAGAAAATACTAGTTAGGCACACAAGGTGTATCAATACAGGGTATTACTCATATATTCAGTAGATATGAACAGTATAGAATCAATTCTAGTTGATTCAATCCTGTTTACACATTTAATATTAAATATTACATTTTAATCTGTCAAGAAGCTGACCACATTTAGCACCAGAAAACGAACTTGAATTTAGCTTCTGATTATGACCTCAATATCCTGGAATAGGAAAAGGAATTTCATGGAATCTAGATGCATTTATCAACACCAAATAATAAAAATTAATTCTGCAAAGTAATTCCTGAATGTCATCCATTCACAAATGAGTCAAAGGTATTAGGACCTTAACACTTGGTACTACTTGATGTTGTGAATTACTCTCCTACAGTGGTTTGTTTTCATCTCCTCCAAAGATTGTTACAGTTGCTGAACTAAATGAAGGAGGGTGGCTGAGTCTGTCTGCAGAACTTTGGTGTTATGTTCTCCATTCTGATTTAGGTGTAGTTTTATAGTCACTGCTGGCTGAATCTGTTGCCTGAGACTTCTGCTTGCAAGCTGTACATCTAGTCATCACTCAAGGCTGTGGTAACTGGGAAGGCTGGGTGCCAATTCACCCAGAATAGTCCTGAACTCTTTTCTGTTGTCCAGGTAAAGCTTAAGCAATAATTTGTTCAGTTCTTCAGAGAATCCCAAAACAAAAACAGAGTCTTGGAAATCCATTTCAGTAATCCATGAGCTTGGAGCTCTCGGTGAGCAGGTAGGTCAACCCTTCCACACCATGCTGGACAATGTTGCTGCTCACGTTGAGCTTCCTGGTGGCATCCTCGTAGACCTTGGGGATGGTCCCTCACCTCAGGAACTCCATCCAATCCACCCAAACTCCACCACCACTTCGGCAGGAAGGCCAGGTGCTCCTTATGCTCTTCCGACAAAGTTCAGCAGCATCTTTGCTGGGCACCCTTTTTCACCCAGCAGCACCCTGGTCTTCCTGTTTAAGACATCTTTGGACATACAGATGTCTTTAATTTTTTAAAAAATATATCTTTTAGTTATAGTTGGACACAATACTTTTATTTTATTTATTTATTTTTATGTGGTGCTGAAAATCAAACCCAGCACCTTGCACATGGTAGACAAGCACTCCACCACTGAGCTCCAGCCCCAGCCCCAGATGTTTTTAATTTTATGTGCTCAAATTACTAATCTTTTCTCATGTGATCATTTGTTTTCATGCGTGCATTCTTAGGAAATATTTTGTAAGATCAAGTTTTAAAAGCTATCCACAATATTTTGCACTAATCATTTTAAAATTTCCTTTTAAAATATTAACATGGTTAATACATCTAGAGTTGACAATGCATATGGAATGATGTGGGAATGCAAGTGTGTATTTTATTTGTGGAATGTCAATTCTCCAGTCCCATTTGTTAACTAATTATCTCTTTTCCTACTTCTCTATGATGCCATCTCCATCATGAATCCAAGTTATCCATGTGGACAGTTCTGATTCTGGGATTCTTAAGAATGTGTTGATAAACTTGTGTTTTTATTCTATTGATAAATTATTCTTGCTACATCAGTTGAGAATGTTTCTTTCCACTACAGAGTAAAAATAAAAAATATGATCATAAGACATCCAGGTGTATAGAAGGGTAATAATAGTAACCTGTGTGATAGAGCTTTCATTGGGAAAAATATATGTTGGACATAATTTTTTTTAATGTGGTAGTATCAGAACACTGCTTATAGAACCCTCTCAACACTAAGTAGCCATGAAGCAGAGACCTGTCCCCTACAGATGGACAGCTCTCTTTCTTTCATGACATCTATTCTGACCCTATGAAAAGTCTACCCAAGTAAAATAATTGCCACTTACTCAGTATTGTAAAGAGAGTTGTGAGAGACTCTGAGTCTAATAGAAGAAAAAATAGGCCTTAATCTTCACCATGTGGGATTAGACCCCAACTTCCTTAATAAGACTCTTACTGTACAAGAATTAAAACCAAGAATCAATAAATGGGATGGAATCAAACTAAAAAGTTTCTTTTCAGAAAAAAAAAAAAAAAAAAAAAATCTGTGAGGTGAACAGAGAGCCTACATCCTGGGAGCAAATCTTTACACCTTACATATCAGATAGTGCTCTAATCTCTTGGGTACATAAAGAACTCAAAAAGCTAAACACAGAAAAATCAAATAACCCAATCAACAAATGGGCTAAAGACCTGAACAGACACTTCTCAGAAGAGGATATACAATCAATCAATAAATATAAGAAAAAATGCTCATCATCTCTAGCAATCAGAGAAATGCAAATCAAAACTACTCTAAGATATCATCTCACTCCAGTCAGAATGGCAGCTATTATGAAGACAAACAACAATAAGTGTTGGTGAGGATGTGGGAAAAAGGTACACTCATACATTGCTGGTGGGACTGCAAATTGGTGCAGCCAAAATAGAAAACAGTATGGAGGTATGGAACCACCATTTGACCCAGCTATTCCTCTCCTCAGACTATATCCAAAGGACTTAAAAACAGGATACTACAGGGACACAGCCACATCAATGTTTATAGCAGCACAATTCACAATAGCTAAAGGAGGGGAAGGCAGGGATGTGGGGATAGGAAAGATAGAAGAATGAAATAGAAGTGAGTGAACCTGATGTCCTTCAGTGGATTAATGGATAAAAAAATGTGGCATATATACACAAAGGAATTTTACTCAGCATTAAAAAAGAACAATACCATGGCATTTGCATGTAAATGGATGGCGCTGGAGAAGATAATACTAAGTGAAGTTAGTCAATCCCCCCAAAACAAATACTGAATGTTTTTTCTGATATAAGAAAGTTGACTCTTGTTGGGGTTGGGAGGGAGAGAATGGGAGAAATAGAGTAGAGGGGTGGGAGAGAAAGGGAGGGGGCAGGGGATTAGCAAGGATGGTGAAATTTTATTTATTAAGACTTGAATTGGGTGTCAACATACTTTATATACAAACAGAAATACAAAAATTGTGGTATATATGTGTATTAAAAATATAGCATTACCTTAGGTAGAGGGAAGTGAAAGGAGGGGAAGGCAGGGGATATGGGGATAAGAAAGATAGTAGAATGAAGCAGACATTATTACTTTATATATATGTGACTGTATGACAAATGTGATTCTAAAATATGTACACTCAGAAAAAGAGAAATTATATCCCATCTACGTATGATATATCAAAGTATATAGGTGCATTCTACTGTCATGTATAACTAATTAAAACAAATTAAAAATTAAGAAAACGAGAGAATTGTGGCTTTGACCAATAGCGTTGCCCCTGCATCTGCCAAAAGAGCAAGAGTGCATGGCTCTCGGAAAACTCCCTCTGCTGAGAAGCCTTGGTTACTTCAGTCTGGTCCTCACAACTAACCTATTACACTGTTACCGAGAAAGCCTAATGTGTGCATGGGAGTGGGTATGTCATGAGGAATAGAACATTCAGACATTTAGATTGTATATTGCTTCCATTCTGCATTCTTCTTGCACACTACCCTAGTGTGTAATTTTGCAATGAATTTCCTCTTGTATTTTACTGAACATTTTTTGTTGAGGGCCACAACCAAGTCGGGATGACACATGGCATTTTGCTAGAAGGCAGTCATTGAGAGGTGAATCCAGCAAGCCATTGAGATGATGATGGTTATGTTAAGCTGTGTATTCAATTGTATATAGACCTTTACTGTCCCGCAATAGGGCTTCTCTTGCTGCCTAGGGCACCCTGTACTTTGGAGTTCCCATGGAGTTCTCACCTTCTGAGAGAGTGGGGGCAGAGCCAGGTGGAGAGCTGAGAGAGTTCCCGGGGAGTGTGCGTGGAGTGCTGGTGGAATTCGGGCAATAAAGTTTTCTGTTTGAAGATACAAGTGCGTTGTGGCTGCTTGGTGATTTGTGCCCAGCCAGACTGCGGCAATTTTCAAATTCTTCAAAAACTCTCTGATTCTAGAATGCCCAGTTGTTTTGTGAGCCTCTGTGTTTTCATGCAAAATGAAATGTCTAATTAATAGGAGGTTGCTGTTACATCAAAGTAATTTTGTACTTAATGTAATTTCTACGTCTGCACCAGCATTATACTATTTTAATCAGAACAACTTTATAATGGCATTTGCTTAATTTATAATAATAATAGCTTAATAATTAATTGATAGGCCAGACCCACTCCAGGTTCCTCTTTAGATTTCATGGTGTTTTAGCCTTCAAAATACTTGGGAGGGGGAAGGATGTACTGGGGATTGAATTTATGGGCACTCTACCATGGAGCCACATCCCCAGGCTATTTTGTATTTTATTTCAGAGATACGCTCTCACTGAATTGTTTAGTGCCTGCTTTTGCAGTGGCTAGCATTCAACTCATGATCCTCCTGTCTCTGCCTCCTGAGCTGCAGGCATTACATGTGTGCACCACCGCAACTGGCTACCTTAAAAATTCTTTTAAAAATGACCTAGACTAAATCTTATATTGACAAATGTAGTATATGCCTTTATATATTTATGTTCTTTTGAATGTACCCTAATAAAATTTTATAATTTGTCTATATAAGTCTTAAGTCTATTATTTGATTATTTGGGTAATTTCAGTCTCTGATACTATTATAAATAGTACATCCTGTTCAATCACAATTTCTAATTATTTGCCACTGGAATATAACACTTTAATTTTAATTTTATACCTCAAGCTTTTATTCAGGAACCTTGACAATTTCTATAGGTATTTCCAATAATCTTTCTGGAGATTACATTTTTTTTTCAAAATATAAACAGTTTGGGTTGGGGATGTGGCTCAAGTGGTAGAGCACTCGCCTGTCATGTGGGAGGCACTGGGTTCGATCCTCAGCACCACATTAAAAAAATAAAGATATTGGGTCCATCTAAAATTTAAAAAATTAAAAAATAATATTAAAAAAATAGTCATCACCTGAAAATAATGCAAGTTTAAGCTTTCTATATTTTCGTATTCCATTCTTCTACTTTCTTTTATTCTCACTATATTTTACTCATGAGGGTCTCCAATACAAATTTGATTAAACATGGTGATACTGGGTATGATTATTCTGATTTTAAAGTAAAAATTTCTAGGGAGGAGAGATGCTAGCAAGAAGTCTGACTAGAAGTCCTACCATCCTTCCTCCCACAAAGACAACTCCCAAAAATAAGCAATGCATTTTGGTGAGGGTAAGTGAAGAGAGCCTCAGAGCACATCTAAGGATCAGCAGAAGCCAGATAGAGCATGGGAACCTGGGATGTTCACACAGAGTATAGGACACACTTAATGTCTGACACGCCATCAACTGCCGCAGTCTGGCTGGGCACAAATCACGAGCCACTGAAGCAGGAACAAACTTTATTTTTTGTACTGCAAGAAAAAACCTCACACACGCTCCTGGGGAATCCTCCCGAAAAGCCACGAGGCTCCTGCAGGAACCCCCAGCCGGAAATATCTCCCCGGGAAATCCCTCCTCCTGCACTTCGCCAACCAATGGGAACTCCCGGGGAATTCCCGCGAGAACTAAAAATAGCACAAGAACTCAAAAATAGCGCTAGAACTCAAAAGTAGCGGCAGAGGCGGATATTAACGCCTTGCCTGTCAATCAATACTGTTGGCAAAATGCCAGGGGCCATACAGACGCGGCTGTGGCTCTCAGCATCTCCCCCCTTCTGTTTAATTAAACAAGAAGTAATGTGGCTTAGGGACTGTGCCTGTTAGGTAGTCCAATTCAACATATGGTCCTTACCCATCATCGGATGAACTGACCTCTAGGCGTCAGCCTCCTGTCTTAGGTTGGTACCACTGCAATCGGATCATACCCGTCACTGACTACCGGTCCAGCATACAGCCATACTTGTGGATAGGCCTTTGCACCAGTGGGGGGTGAGGTTCTTTGCCTCACCTCTGTTGGCCCCCAAATTTGGCCTTGGTGCCAGTGGGGGGGGTGAGGTTCTTTGCCTCACCTCTGTTGGCCCCCAAATTTTAGACCATCACTAGTAGAAGGGAGGAGGATGAAAAATGCCATGATATCAAGCCAATTGAGGGCTCCTTTGAAAAATTGTACCACTGGTGACACCATCAGCAAAAATACTCCAGCACTACCACAATTCGCTGCACCAACAGATAGTTCACAATGCATACAAGTGATACATAGTCCAGGCAAGTTCTCCAAGCAGTTCAAAGTAGAGGAATCTGTCAATATGTCCATTTCCTCCCAAAGTAAATTGACTCCTTGATTGAGCATTACTTGTTGAGTTATTATTCACTGATGCATCAGTTTATACAGTTTGTTGCGATAACTACTGAAGAAGCTGTAGTTTGGTTTTATCTTTGTCTTCACCGGCACTGGGATGAAGATAGGAATTCTGGTAATGATGCTAGGAAAAAAATTATGTAACATTCCAACAGGCATTAAGAAAACAATTTTTTGAACAATTTACATTATCCTGAACAGAATTATTAAATATAATGAGAAGGAAAGGTGAAAGCAAACAAACAGATCTGTTAACCTCCTTATTTGTTCACATAATAAAACAATTTTCAACAGCTGTTTACCCAATCTAAATTAAACCATTAAAATCACGTGAATAAAAAAAATTCGGATCCATTTATTCATGAGTGCTCCTCATATAAGATATATGGACATACACACATACAGACATACAACACAAAACAGAAGTGTGCGCACATAACATACAACATATAAGACAATAGTAAAGGCCTTGTAGCTTTACCTAGGTGAAATCTCCATTGCAATGTTTAAAAACTCCACAGTCAAAAAATAAAACACAGTCAAAAACCAAAACTGATCAGAAGAACATTAACCTAGGTTTGTATGAGCTCAAAAAATAAAATAGAACTTTATGATGTGGGAAAAATGCAATAATAAAATAGATATTGAAAAAAGGCACCGTGGTTAATCACTGTCGCAGATGTAAGAATAGCCAAGCTGGAGCTCTGGATATCAGCTGTTATGGATTTCAGTCAAATCATCTTCTTTTTCTGTAGAAATTGTTTTGGTTAACCTCTCTGGAATCCAAATCGGCTGCTGTTCTCCCTGTGGGAACACACAAACGGAACCCCGACTCCAGACAATAAATGGGTCGGGACCTTTCCATTGTCCTCTTAGAATATCTTTCCAAAGTACCTTAGGCTTATGTACATTTTTCGGATACATATGTCTTTCCGCAGCACTAAGTCCTGATGAATCCAAATTTAGAAAGTTTAGAGTAAAAAGGGTTATTTTAAGTTTATCTTTGGGGGATATATACCCCTTTCCAATTCCCTCTTTTTGCTTTAATAAGTACGTTTTAATAGTTTGATGAGCTCTTTCAACTATGCCTTGTCCCTGTGGATTGTATGGGATTCCTGTTATATGAGTAATACCAAAAGATGAGCAAAATTGTTTAAAAGAGTTAGAAGTGTAACCAGGACCATTATCAGTTTTTAACTGTTTAGGAACACCCACAGTGGCAAAATTTTGTAAGCAATGAGCTATAACATCTTTAGTTTTTTCTCCGGCATGAAGGGAGCTCATAAAAAATCCAGAAGAAGTATCAACTGTAACATGTAAATATTTTAATTTTCCAAATTCTGGCAAGTGTGTGACATCCATCTGCCAAATATGGTTAGGTATCAGTCCTCTAGGATTGACTCCAAGATTAACTTGTGGTAAAAAGGTCACACAATTTTGTCATTGTTTTATTATATGCCTGGCTTGTTCCTTAGTTATTTTAAAATGCTTTTGTAAAGTATTAGCATTAACATGAAACCTTTTATGAAAATTTGTAGCTTCTTCTACAGTAGAAAAAATATGTATATCATGTGTAGTTTTATCTGCTAAATCATTGCCCAAACTAAGGGCTCCAGGCAATCCTGTATGTGCCCTGATATGTCCTATAAAGAATGGATCTTTTCTATCCCAGATTAGACTTTGTATAGTGGAAAACAAAGAGAAAACAGTAGAGGAAGGGGAAATCCTACCAGCATCTTCAAGGGATATTATAGCATTAACTATATACTGACTATCAGAAAATGAATTAAATACAGAATCTTTAAACATCACAAAAGCTTGTAAAACTGCATTAAGCTCTACCTTTGGAGCTGATTGTTTGGGTACTAAAAATGTAAAAGTTTGATCAGGGGTAACTACTGCTGCTTTACCATTATTTGACCCATCAGTGAATATATTTGGAGCATGCATGATAGGGGTTTTTCTTGACATTTTTGGAAAAACTACAGGATGCTTAGACCAAAAAGACAACAAAGGATTAGATGGTAAGTGATTATCAAATGAAACATTAGATTTAGACATGATTATTGCCCAAGTATTTAACTCATTAGCTAACTCATAAATTTGATCCATAGTATATGGAGTAATAATTTTATTGGGAGAAATTCCAAACACTCCCTTTGCTGCTTTTATTCCTTTGAGTATTAATTGTCCTACAGCCTCAGGATACCTAGTAAGAATAGTGTTAGGAGAATAAGATAAATGTATCCACAATAACGGACCATCTTGCCAAAATACTCCTGTAGGAATATTTTTTGTTGGTATTACAATAAATAATAAAGGCAAACTTATATCAATTCTATCCAAATGCATATTTTCCATATATGTTTCAATAATTTTTAATGCCTTTCTTGCTTCAGGAGTTAATATGCGGGGTGAATTTGGATCTGATGGACCTTTTAGGATATCAAATAAAGGTCCCAACTCTCCTGTTGGTATGCCTAGATAAGGCCTTATCCAATTTATGTCTCCTAATAACTTTTGAAAGTCGTTAAGTGATCTGAGTTGATCTACTCGTATTTGAATTTTTGGTGGACGGACCATGGTTGAGGATAATAGAACTCCTAAATAATTAATTGGAAAATTTAATTGTACTTTATCTATTGCTATCTCTAGATTATAATTTTTTAACAAATTTGTAAGTGTGGCATAACATTCCAACAATGTGTTTTTATCTTTGTGTGCTAACAATACATCATCCATATAGTGAAATATTTGTAGTTCAGGATTTTGATTTCTAAGTGGCTGGATTGCTTTATTAACATAAATTTGACCCATAGTTGGGCTGTTAGCCATCCCTTGAGGGAGCACTTTCCATTTATATCTCTGATCAGGACCTTCATGATTCAGTGCAGGGATAGTAAATGCAAAATGTGGACTATCCTCAGGATGAATTGGAATTGAAAAGAAACAATCTTTAATATCTATAGCTAAAACATACCAGGTTTTTGGTAAAGCGGACAATTGAGGAATCCCTGATTGAGCGGGTCCCATAATAACCATCTCATTATTAATGGCTCTTAAATCTTGTAATAATCTCCATTTACCAGATTTCTTTTTAATGACAAAAATGGGAGTATTATAGGGAGATACAGAAGGTTGTATATGTCCCTCCGCTAATTGTTGTTTGACCAGGTCATGGACTGCTTGTATCTTTTTTTTAGTCAGGGGCCACTGAGAAACCCATACCGGTCTATCTGATTTCCAAGTGATTTTTATTGCCTCAGTGACCCCTTCTGAAAACCCAGTCCATGTCTATTTATTCTTTGATCTATTTGTATTGGTGCTGCTATACCTTGTTCTTGGTTTTCTAATCTTTTTCCTTTCCTAAAACCTTGTCTAGCCATAATAGTGGGTGCATTTTGATTGATATTATTTGTTAATGTCAAACCTAATTGATCTAAGACATCTCGTCCCCATAAATTTACCGGAAGATGATCCAATACATATGGCTGTATAGTTCCTTCACATCCTTCAGGATCCTTCCAATCTAAGACCATTGCACTTCTATGGGGATTAGTTGCCACTCCTAGGCCTCGAAGCGTTTGAGTGGCTTGTTGTAATGGCCAATGTTTTGGCCATTCTTGACGAGATATGATGCTAAGGTCTGCACCTGTATCCAGTAGCCCATTAAATTCATGTCCTTGAATATTTAGTTTTAGCTTTGGGCGAGAATCTAAATTCAAAGACAGCATAGCCCAATCTACACCTGTGGAGCCTAAACCCCTGGAACCTCTTTCCATAGTACTACTGGAAAATTTATCATGTAGGCTGGATATTATTAAAAACTGTGCTATTCTATCTCCTGGTGAAATTACTGATATACCCTTTGGAGAACTAGCTATAATTTTTATTTCACCTTCATAATCAGGATCAATTACCCCGGGACTTATCATAAGTCCTTTTAGCGTAGAAGAACTGCGTCCTAACAATAAGCCTACTGTTCCTTGGGGAAGAGGTCCTTTTACTCCTGTGGGAATGATTTGAACTCCCATCTCTGGAGTTAGTACTGCTCTGGCAGAGGCACAGATGTCCAACCCTGCGCTCCCTCTGGTTCGTCTGATGAGAGATCTGATGGATAATGTGTCCTGGGTACTACCCTGATGGTGTTGCTGGGTTCCTCCATGGTTTCTCTGGGTTCCTCCAGTGCCCTGTACATTTGTGGTCGTGGGCCCCGGAGAATTGGGCCCCTCTGTCCGTTTTTTGGCAATGGAGCCTGATGCCTTTCTCCACGATATCGTGGGTAACCACCTGGTCCTTGTCCATTTTTTGATAATGGAGTACCCTCTATGGTGGTTTGAGAACGGCATTCATTAGCCCAGTGTCTCCCTCTACGGCATCGTGGGCAAATATCCGGAGTTCTATTCCTTTGATACCTAACTTTGTTAAACCTTCCTCCTATGGTGCAACTCCTTTTAAAATGTCCTGTGTGTTCACAATTGTAGCATGTTTTTGGCCTGGCATCTAAAGCCTGTTGTACTGCTGCCAAGACTTGTCCTTGTTCATTAATGTCTCTACATAATTTAATATATGTGTTTAAATCTTCATGTCTCCATGGTCTAATGACCTCTCTGCAGCAACGATTTGCTTGGTCATAAGCCAGTTGTTTTATAAATGGCATTGTTTGTTCTGTATCCCCCAAAATTCTGGAAGCTGCTTGAATAAGCCTATCTACAAATTCAGCATAAGGTTCATTAGTTCCTTGTATTACCTTAGATAATTGACCTTGTAAATCTCCATGCCCCTGTAAAGTTTTCCATGCCCTAACTGCATCTACAGCAATTTGTGCGTATACGCCAGGATCATATTCAATTTGTTGCTGTTGACCCTCATAAGTTCCTTTTCCTAACAACATATCTAGATTTCTTTGAGGGTAACCAGCTGCTGCATTTCGCCTAGCTGTCTCCCTGCAAAATTCCTCATTGGCAACCTTCCATAACAAATATTGTCCTCCATTTAGCACAGATCTACACATGCTAGCCCAATCTGCTGGAGTCATGTCCAAGTTAGTAATGGATTTCACCATGCTTACAGTGAAGGGTGCATGAGGACCATAGGTTGTTACAGCCTCCTTTAATTGCTTCACTGTTTTGAACTCTAATGCACTGTGAATTCACTGCCCTCCTGCCTGCTCAAGTACAGGGCATGCTAATCTTTGAGGTCCTGTCTCAGGATCCCATCTATCAACTACGAGGGTTGAGGGGGTTGAGGGCCACTCAGCTATCTCCATAGGTGGATCTGTTGGCTGAATTACGCCCTCTGGTGATAGATCGGTGTTAGTAGCAGCCTCCTGTTGTTCCTTCCCCCCTGATAGCTGTTTCTCCTCTAAGCTTTCTTCCTTTAAATTTTCTTCCTCTGTCTGACTAGCTTGAGAGACCTTCTCTTTTGCTTGATCTAAATTGTCTTTCTCCATGGTTTGAACCTCTAACAATTTATTTAACACTCTTTCAGTTTGTTTTTTACTAATTTCTAATCTGTTACAAAGATAACGCAACCCAAAAAGATAACACACACACACAAAAAAAAAAAAAACCGAAGCAGAATGAAACAAAAATGGAACAAAAAATCGTTGTATCAATTTTCCTATTTTCTGGACATGTGCATTTGTGGTCTATTTCTATCTCTTCCTCAGGAGCAAACAACTTCAAACCTTGAGCCAACCATTTTTCCCAGTCTGCCTGAGAAAATTCTAGGGATAGGCAGCTTGAAACAAAACCAAAACAAATCAAAGCAAGAACATATTGTTTTTTAAAATGGTCACCCATTCTCTTGCCTTCCCTTAGGGGTAAGCAATTTCACTTACCCCGAAGCTTCAGACGTTACCCGTGCGGGCTGCCAAATGTCGCAGTCTGGCTGGGCACAAATCACGAGCCACTGAAGCAGGAACAAACTTTATTTTTTTTTTATTGCAAGAAAAAACCTCACACACGCTCCTGGGGAATCCTCCCGAAAAGCCACGAGGCTCCTGCAGGAACCCCCAGCCGGAAATATCTCCCCGGGAAATCCCTCCTCCTGCACTTCGCCAACCAATGGGAACTCCCGGGGAATCCCCGTGAGAACTAAAAATAGCACGAGAACTCAAAAATAGCGCTAGAACTCAAAAGTAGCTGCAGAGGCGGATATTAACGCCTTGCCTGTCAATCAATACTGTTGGCAAAATGCCAGGGGCCATACAGACTCGGCTGTGGCTCTCAGCAATCAACAGCCAGGAGCAGCTCAGAACAAGGGAGCCTCCTCCCTGTGTGGACTAATCAAGCAAGGCGACCCCAGCAGCTTCCACCCAAACCTTAGACACCTTCCATACTCACTACTAGGACTCTTGTATTCTCATGCCACTCAGCTCCCCTGAGGGGACTGCCTGGAGTCCACATATCTGAGCTCCTAGAAGAAAAGGAGGTGACTGTGTACCTGACTCTTGTGGCCAGCACAACTATTAGACCATGGCACCTGGGGACTGGGAATACTGCTGGATTGTGTCTTGCTTAGGTGACAAACAGCCATGGCACCCCAGCTTCCCTGAGACTTAGCCACTGCTAAACCACCCACACTTGGTGGCCTGCCACTCCTGAGCTCAGCCCCTGTCACAGCCTACCCCATGGGGTCAGGCTGCAGTGAAGCCACACATCAGTGCTCCCAGGCTCTGGTGCACCCTTCCCCTCAGAGCCTGAGCTGGGACTGTATGCTGCCTCCTGGAAGAGGCATCTGAGTGCCCACAGCAGTCATAACCCACATCTGACTGAAGTTTCACATCACTTCTTGGGACCTAGCTGAGCAGCCAGACTTACAAGGGCCGAGATGAATGTAGTGCCATGGGTTCAGAAAACAGAGCATTGGCTAAGCTGCATCTTCACCCTACAGGTCAGAAAACCCTACAACTCTGGGTAAGAGCCAGGACCCTGCAATGCTGGAACTCTGTGAGCTTCCTAGACCTTCCAGTCCTAGAACTGGATAGGCCTCTGTGGGGGGCTGTTGCTCTGAGTGACCAACATTTTTCTTCCCGGATTGGTTGCAGCTCTGTCAGTCACTTCCAGTGATCTTGCCACATTCAAAGTGGCCCTACATTGCTGCCCTGATCCTGGAAGTAGCAGAATGTGTCTTCATGTTTAGGCATGCCCTCCTATAACCCCAGAGGTCGAATTACCTTACCTGTCCTTGTAACCCTGCCCCTCTTGACCTTTTTTGGATGGAATTTTCTAAAGACTGAGTGTCTCCCAGTAAAAGTCCACTCTTGGACATGCTCACTCTCACCAGCCCCTCTTGACATTCCTTGCTCTCCCATTTGGGGAGCTTGAGGCAGAGGAGTTGTCCTGGCTGTTTTATTTGGTGTCCTAGGAAATTCACTCAACCTTTAGTTTGGCTGTCTGTTCTGCTGGGGGCAGCAGGCCTCCCAAGATTCTGCAGTCGTGGAACTGGATAAGAATCCTAGACCCTACAATGAAGTGATCTCCCAGAACCCTGCAGTTCTGGAACTGGGTGAGTTTTCTGGACCAACCCCCCATTCCTGGAACTGGGTGACCCACAAGCTGCTGAGCTGCTGAGCCACTCTGCTCCCTAGAGAGGAGTCATTATATATATTTGTTTCCCTTCCCTTCAAAGTGCAGCACTGTGGGAGTCCATCCTTGAACTGACTGAGTTTACTCCCTGGCTAGGTGTGAGGTGCTCAGACACTTTTAATGTGGCAGAGCTCTCCCCACCCTTCTTGGGTTTGAGAGCTCTTCCATGTGGAGGCGTGTCTCACCACTGACCCAAAGATCCAATCATTGTGCCTGACCTTGCTACATTGCCCCCCCTTGACCTTAATTGAATGAAATTTTCCCCAGAATTTTTTGTTTCCCAATAAAAGCCCTCTCCCTAGTGTGTTCTCTCTCTCTCTCTCTCTCTCTCTCTCCCCCCCCTTCAGTAAAACCTCACTGCCCCCCTGGGGAGCTTGAGGCTGAGGGTTCAAGGAGCCATCCCAGAACCGGTTTAAAGGTAAAATGGTGTCTGTGTCTTTAATTTAAATTCCCTGAGGATTTTCCCACATGACCAAACTGTTCATAGCATCTGCACTGGCCGTGGACCAAGTAGCACCATGAACTCTTCTTGCAATCACAAAATGAGAAAGGGCCAACTCTTATGTAGATCAACTAGGAGTTCCTTTGAGTTTGTTGAGATGAAAAGTGCTTAGAACAGTACCTGACCTAATAAATTTTTAGTACACTTCACCATCCCCTGGTTAAGATCAACCTTTCATACTCTCAAAATGAACTTAAATACATTATTGTTCCATTCTAATGACATATATGTTTTCACTGGTTGATAGTCCAGGTAGAAAAAGTATGTAAAGTGATTTATAAGTCAAAACATTTTAAACAAAAGGACTTTTTTTTTGGGGGGGGGCGTAATGGAAATTGAACTAAGGGACACTCAACCATTGAGCCACATCCCCAGTCTTATTGTGAATTTTATTTAAAGACAGGGTTGCTAAGAGTTTTGCCATTGCTAAGGTTGGCTTTCTACTTGAGATCCACCTGTCTCAGCCTCCCAAGCTACTGGAATTACAGGCCTACATCCAAAGGAATGTTTTTAACCAAACTCTCATAATGTCAAGAGAAAATGCATTGAAATTAAAAATATCTTTCTTAAGCACGCATTTCTTAAGACCATTATAAAAAATACAAAAAAGGTTAAAATTGACATAAACTAAAGATTTATAAAGATAAAGTTAAGGAGTTAAAAGCTATCAAATGTATTAAAATCATCTAAAGTCAAATAAGACATAATTTATCTATATAATTTAAACTATAATATTACATAAATATATTGCATATTATATAATACATATATAATATAAATTAAAAACAATATATTTATATAGCATTTTAATTTATATTATATATAATATATTTATTTTATCATATATACATATAATAAAAATATGTAAATTATATATATATAAATTTTATGTATATTAATATATAAATATATTATATATTCATATTATATATTCATATTCATATATTATATATAATTCATATAATATATTTACATAACATATTTGTATATTTATACACAAATTATATCTATTTATATATAATTATATAAGCATATATATTATATAAATTATATACATTACATATAAAAATATTTATGATATAAATGTACTTAAAATAAATTAAATATAATATATGAAATACATATATATTATATACACATATAATAGAATAATATATATAAAATAAATATATAACTATTATTTTATTATATATAACATATTTATTATATATCATATAATATATTTATATATATATATATTTTTTTTTAGAATTTTATTATTTATTTTTTTTAGTTTTCTGCGGACACAACATCTTTGTATGTGGTGTTGAGGATCGAACCCGGGCCGCACGCGTGCCAGGCGAGCGCGCTACCACTTGAGCCACATCCCCAGCCTGGACATAACATCTTTTATTTGTATGTGGTGCTGAGGATCCAACCCAGAGCCCCGTGCATGCCAGGCAAGCGCGTTACTCCTTGAGCCACATCCCCAGCCCCTATTATTGTGCTATTTTTTTTTTTTATTGGTCGTTCATAACATTACATAGTTCTTAATACATCATATTACATGGTTTGATTCAAGTGGATTATGAACTCCCACTTTTACCCCGTATACAAATTGCTGTATCACATCAGTTACCCTTCCATTGATTGACATATTGCCTTTCTAGTGTCTGATGTATTCTGCTGTCTGTCCTATTGTCTACTATCCCCCCTCCCCTCCCCTCCCCTCCCCTCCCCTTTTCTCTCTCTACCCCTTCTACTGTAAATCATGTCTTCCATTTGTATTCTCTTGACTTACCCCTCCTTACCTCTTATATGACATTTTGTATAACCCTGAGGATCGCCTTCCATTTCCATGCAATTTCCCTTCTCACTCCCTTTCCCTCCCACCTCTCATCCCTGTTTACTGTAAATATTCTTCTCAAGCTCTTCGTCCCTACCCTGTCCTTGTTTACACCCTTTATATCAAAGGAGTCATTTGGTATTTGTGTTCAAAACGCTAGAAAAATTAGGGATAACAGGATCATACCTCAACATTGTAATATATTTATATTTATATTAATTTACATTATATTACATATCATTGTAAGGTAATTATATAATAATAAAATTTTTATACTTAATAAGATAATAATACAAGTATTATATTAGTATAATTTATATTAATACAATATATAAAACACATGTATTATATTATAATTATATATAAACAACTTATAATATATCATATAGTTATATGTAAATCTATAATATGTTGTATATAATATATAATACATAATATATAATATATAAATATATTATAATTTAAATTATATAGTTTTGTTATTTGGCTTTAGATATTTTAATGCTTCTGATACTGTTTTATCCCTTAGCTTTATCTGTACAAATTTTTATTTTATGACAGTTCCAGACTTTTAGTACATTTTTTAAAATAACAAACATTTATTGGTGTTACTTATGGTAGAAAAAAAGTTAGGCCAAAGGTAAAGGGACATCAATGAATTTTAGTCTATTTTTTTGTTTCAGGAGTCCTGATTCTTTTTTCTGCTTTGATTTTAATTGATGACAAAGAAGTAAAGGTGAAAACAAATTTCAGAAAGAGAACAAAAATAATTTATGAATTTCAAGATATCTTTTTACAAGAAAGAAACAAAGCATTTTAATGACATTCATTAAACTTTCTCAGTGGCTAGAAAAATTAACTAATAAAACCTTGAAGTTTGAACTTACCTCAATTTAAAACACCTTGTTTTTTTTAAAGGATGAGTATTGTAGATGGACACAATATTTTTATCTTTATTTATTTGTTTTATATGGTACTGAGGATCCAACTCATGGCCTCACAGATGCTGAGGCAAGCATTTTACCACTGAGCTAAAAGCCCAGCCCTCACCTTGGTTTTTAATCATGACTTCTTGGCAAGGTTTGAAATATGCAAACATATATGTTACATGACCACTCACCAATGAGACATGCATCCCATTTTTCCAATGCATTTTGCATTCTGATTTCTTAAATGATATAGTCAATTCATAATTTTTAATTTCAATATCTGCAGTGTGGATATCCTATTGGTACAAGAAAATTTTTAAACTAAAAGCAAAACACATCTCAAACCAAACAGTTCAAAGACTATTAACTTGTTAATATAAACATCACAAATTTAATGCAATTCTGTAATGGTCAAAACTCACTTTCTTTGTAGAAAAATATTGTGACTTTGTGGAATGTTCTGTTGATATTACAGGTTTGGAAGGAGGGCTTTAATTCACCGGAGGTGCAACAACATCAGTACTAGATGAAATATTTTGTGGCTCGAGGGACCCATCGAAGATCATCTGTGCATTGGTAATGAGGAACTCTACCAAAAGGGCCTGATTGGCATATGCAACAAGGGAGGAGGAGATGGAACCAGGAGTGGTTGTAGGCCTGGGCCTCATCAGAAAGGGTCCAAATACCACATCCAAGTTTTTTGAGTTCATCAGATTTTCTTCAGAATGGACTACAACCCTTAAAAGAAGAACACATAAAGTGTATGAGATTTGCCTAATAGAGGTCCTTAATTGTAGTTCACTATGACTTGAGAAGGGTGGAGATAACATGGGCTATAGAAGACTACAAAACATTTGTCAAGGGTCAAGTTTAGTGGGTATAGGGAAAGAATCCTTTGTTTCATTATGATACTTACCACACACCAAACTGAGTTTCAGAGTACTATATTAGGATAAAATGCATGTAAGTAGAAGGAACTACTGAACTCAGTAGCAGAAGGAAGAAAAACACCCCAAAAATTGCTCCATCTTTGTATGTGGGATATACTCCCCATTTCTTATACTGGAAAGTGAAAAATCACTGTCAATTTCTCTTTCACTGCCCAGTTAGTTTTCTTTTTTTTTTTTAAAAAAATAATTTTTACGTAGAGATGGACACAATACCTTTATTTTATATATTTATTTTTATGCAGTGCTGAGTATCAAACCCTGTGTCTCACATGTGCTAGGTAAGTGTTCTATCACTAGCCACACTCCCAGCTGCCCTCACCTAGTTTTCTAGCCTAAATGATTCTCTTCCTGAACGTCTTTCTGTTCTATTGACACTGTCAATGTTCTAGTTTTACTTCAAACACTCTCAGCTTGTTATTTCTATGACTATCTAAGGAAATATGTGTCTCCCTGGTTTAGCTATCAGGATGATACTAGATTTATCTATGGGTAAAAAAGCTGTGAGATATATATATATTTAATATAACTATCTATCTATCTATCTATCTATATATATATATATATATATAGTGAATATATCTATATCTATATAACAATATAGTGATATAGATAGATAGATAGATAGATAGATTCACTATATATATCAAATCAGATAAATGGACTCAGTGAGTCCAGTGCTTTTCTTTGCAGAGAGGTAATGGACTGTCTTTGTTTTCAGACATGTGCTAGACAAGGGAGGAGGAGTTTTGCTACTTGTCTTTCAGAGGATTCATCACTGATGTATAGAAATGCATTTGATTTCTGAGTATTAATTTTATATCTTGCTACTTTGCCAAATTAATTTATTATTCTAGAAGTTTTCTGGTAGAGTTTTTTGGATCCTCCAAGTATGAAAATATGTCATTGGCAAAGAATGATAAGTTGAGTTTTTCTTTTCCTATTCATATTTCCTTGAATTTCTTTCATCTAATTGCTCTGGCTACAGTGGCAAGGATGATGTTGATCAATTTTTAGATGGAATGCTTCCAATTTTTCTTCATTTAGAATGATGTTAGCCTTAGGTTTAGCATAGAGAGCTTTTACTATGTTGAGGTATATTCCTACTACCCCTAGTTTTTCTAATGATTTGAACATGAAAAGGTACTGTATTTTGTCAAATGCTTTCTCTGCATCAATTTATATAATCATTGGGTTCTTCTCTTTAAGTTTAATGATGTGATGAATTACATTTATTGATTTCTGTATGTCAAAACAACCTTGCATCCCTGGAATACACAACTTGATCATGGTGCATTGTTTTTTTTTTTTTTTCATATGTTTTTGTATGTGATTAGCCAGAATTTTAATGAGAACTTTTGCATCTATGTTCATCAGGGATATGGCTTTGAAATTTTTTTCCTTGATGTGTCTCTGACTGGTTTGGGTATCAGGGTGATACTAGCTTCACAGAGTGAGTTTGGAAGGGTTTCCTCCTTTTGTATTTCATGGAATAATTTGAAGCCCTTCAACAGATGAATAGTTAAAAAACAACTGTGGTATATATACACAATGGACTATTACTCAGCATTACAAGAGAATAAAATAATGGCATTTACAGGTAAATGGATGGAGTTGGTGAATATCATAAAGTAAGCCAATCCCCCCAAATCAAAGGTGAAAATTCACTCTGATAAATAAATATTGATACATAATTGGGTCTCTGGGGATGTAGGAATATGGATTGGGCTCAGGAGAGGGAAGGAAGAGGAGAGGTATGGGGTAGGAAAGATGGTGGAATGAGAGGAACATCATTACCCTAAGTACATGTATGATGGCACATGTGGTATGACTCTACATCATGTACAGATAAATTCAAATTTGTGCTCCATTTGTGTACAATGGATTGAAAAGCATTTTGCTGTCATGTATAACTGATTTGAACTAATAATTTTCTTAATTTTTATTTTATTTATTTATTTGTATGTGGGGCTGAGGTTCAAACCCAGGGCCCTGCCCACCTTGCACATGCTGTACTGCTGAGCCACAATTCCAGCCACAAAAAATAAATTAAAAAAAATTTAAAACGGATATCTTAATTGCTGACAGAAACGTCTAGCAGGCAAATCTGAATATGTGAAATTCCTGATTCCAAGTTCTTTAGTGGGTATAGAAACAATATGGTCAACTCATTTGCCAGGGAGGTAAGATTTTTTTTATCAAGTCTCTAGGAAGGGTAGCACAGTTCCTGCTACTGCTTGTTATATTGTAGGCTAATGAAATCAAATTTTCTAAATGTAAAATGCTTTCTTGTGTCTCCATGTTTATTACTCTCTGCCTCGTATGCTCATCTGCACATTCACTTCCAAGTCACCCCTCAGTTCCTAAAATCAGACACAAGGCCTTTTGCTTCTTCTGCTCTATCCCTACCCCCAAACTACCTCTGCATGCCTACAAGCTGTGCACAGCTACTAGAAAAAGGATGATGGTGAACTGTGGTTATATATAGATCTGTACACTAAGACGATGAGCCCACAAATAGCAGAAACCCTATGTTTCCATCCTAGTTTCACCAGCCAGAGCCTGCCACACAAGAAGCATCTGAGGGTACCATGTTTGCTGAATGAAGATGTATTCAATGTCTCTCTCTCCCAACACATAATAAAAACATCCTAAAAATTATTTTGAAAATCATACCACAACAACATAAATAATGAACACTATTGCCCTGTTCAATTAAAAATGGTTATGGTATAAAAATTCTTACCTCTTAAGATGGACGATAAGGTAATGTAGAGTGTCAAAATTGGACAGTGGCAATTGTCTTATAAATTCCTTGGTTTTGAGAAGAGTTTGGTTGATTTCCATAAACATATTTGGAGATGTGTTGTCTTCAGAGTTGTCCCTTTTGGTGTCCTGTTCTTGGTTAATATGTTGGATGACATTTGCAATCTCCATAAATTCCTGGTACCACTGGAATAAAACCAATGGTGCTGGTAGCTAAAGAAACAAATAATATTAAAAATACATTTGGGCTAAGGTTGTGGCTCAGAGGTAGAGTGTTTGCCTAGCACATGTGGAGTCCTGGGTTTGATCCTCAGCACCACATAAAAATTAATAAATAAAATAAAGGTATTGCATTCCGCTACAACCAAAAAATAAATATTTTGAAAAAAATCATCTGCCTGTTTTCTTTGTTAAAGTCAACTATAAGTGAGAATTACTCAAATAATTTAGCATGTCCCTTTAGATTAACAAAATCTAAAGTCAATCTGTATTTATTGATATCTTTTTCAGTACTGGGGATTGAACCTAGGTCCTCAAGCATGCTATGCAAGCACTCAAGTACTAAGCTTCATCACTGCCCATAAAATAAAATATATATGTTTGGTAGAGAAGTGACTTAGAAAGCAAATCAAAATCTTGACTATAAATTTTATTTATGTTAATAACAAATTAATAGATAATAAGTGGAATTCTAAACTTTAAATGAAGTTTAAACTTTAAGCTTCATCATGGGATTTTAATACTCTTCATCTCTATCCTAAACACATTATATTCACATCTGCCCCCCAAATAGCATAATCTTCAGCTGTTTTATTGGAACAAACATAGAATAGTGCACAAAATCTATAAAATGAATCAGAAATGCATGGATTTTATGAGTAAGGGGTAAAAATACCAAAGTTTAAAAGCATAGATTTTACTTGGGCAAAAATGAAGATCAGCACAAGACAATATGACCTACAAAAACATACTGTCAACATCTCAAGAAACTTTAAAACAGGATGATTTGCCATGAATAGATCAAAAGAAAAAGTTTTTACAACAAATATCCACTGTCATAATGAATTTCAATGTTTCTATTGATCTACACTAGAAAATTCAGTGAACCGTTAGCTACATGATGTCCTATAAAATCTGTAGGAAGTTAGAGTGTTGCCCTGTGATCAGTTTCTATCTTCACCACTCTGGGATCTGAAGCAACTCACTTCACCTCTTGGAGCTTTAGGTCAATGAGTCAGATAAAGGCTACCCTCTAACACTATTTCAAGAATTGAGCACACTTTCCCAAATGAAAGTCTTAGACATACAAAAATTCCTCAACAGAATGTAAGTTTATTGTATTGGAGCCAATTCATCTCCTCTCCCTGACTGACTAAACAAGATTAAGGATGACACATTATGAGACTTATAGTCATTCAAAGGTATCAACCTCCAATTCTCAGTTGAAGGGTCTGTAGAATGTGATTAAAGGGTTATCAATGCTTTCCTGGGCTAACATTGTAGATCCAGCAATTTATACTTAATTTTTTCCCTCCTGCAATTCCACTAAAATACAGTAGGCTCATAAGGACTAGGAAAATAGAAAAAAAAAAAAGCAACAATTCACAAGTAGAAAAGCATATGAATAAGTCGTGATGCATCATTTTCAAGAGAACTGACACTTTGTCACTCAACATGATTTTCAGAATCCAAAAGGGACCTGGACAATCACTACCAGGTCCTCTGATCTTGGGTTAGGTTGCAGGTGGGCCAGCTGAGAAAGCTTAGCTCTTTATAGAATCCTGTCTCCACTCCATGTACTAGAGCAATCTCCTTTCTGAAACTCTGGAAAATTTTTCTCTGGGCAATGGTATACACAGGCTCTCTGAATTGAGGCAATGCCAAACATAAGGTACAGAGAGGTAACTGTCTTCAAATGGGGATATGTTGGCTATATGCACACTGAAAGCACAGATCCTACAGTCTTAGTAACCCTGACTCCCAAAATATTGGTACTGTATCTCTAGGAAAGAAAAAAAAAAACATTTCCTGGGGGACTAGGGTTGTGGCTCATTGTGGTGCACTCATCTGGCATGTGTGAGGCACTAGGTTTGATCATCATCACCACAGAAAAAAAATTAAATAAATAAATTAAAAATATTGTGTCCATCTACAATTAAATAAAATGCCTTCTCAGGAGGATCACAGCAGTGCCAGAACAGGGAACTAGAGACATGTAGTTAGGCATATACCAAACAGTCCACCTAGACCACTTTATAGTAAAGTTCAAAGTTTTTAAAAAAGCCTTGATGTGTTCAAGTGCTTCCAAAGCTATTTCAAGTCCAAACTCTAATATATCTAGGCACCATGAAAGAACAAATTCAAAATGAGTAGAAAAAGAACAAATTGAAGGTGTAAAATGATACTGTCAATATGCTGGCAATTAGTCAGATATGGTGAAAGAGTACTGGAAATGGAACTGATCTAAATTTAGATGTATTCTAAATAAAAAAAATAGATACCAGATTTCAAAAAAAAGATATGAAATACAAATAAATAAAGAAACAAAATACCTCATAATTTAAAAAACTAGATATTCAAAATGTTCAATGATATAATAAAATTCGCTTCACTTTATTTTTAATTTTTATGTTGCTATAGAAAATTTAAGGTTATATATGAGGGTCTCATTGTATTTCTACAGAGGTTAGAGGCCAAATAGAGTAAAGAACCCTTAATGAGAAAAATTTATGGATATCCACAATAAAAGAGCATCATATAATCATTTAAAAAATTTCATCAAAGGAATAGAAAATCAGACTTCTTGAATACTAAAACATGATCTCACAATTTGAGTAATTTACTTATTCAAGAAGAAAAAGACAAGAAAATGTCTTAGAAGGTTTTTGAAGGTTTTTTACATGCTTCAAATGATCTGGAGTCTCAAGGAAGACATTAGACAGCCAAATCAGACAATGAAATATCATTTCACCAATGAATTACATAAACAAATCCAAGGAGCAAAAGATGAACTATACAGGGAGATAGAGGTTATAAAAAACAAACAAACAGAAATCCAAGAAATGCAGGGAGCAATAAACCAAATTAAAAACTCAAAGGAGAATACTATCAGCAGAGTAGAACACTTAGAAGATAGAACATCAAACAATGAAGACAAAGTATCTCAACTTGAAAAGAACACAGACAGCTCAGCAAGACTTTTAAGAAATCATGAGCAGAACATCCAAGAAATGTGGGATAAAATAAAGAGACCAAACTTAAGAGTCATTGGGAAATAAAATATATACAGAAATATATACAGAAAAATAAAATATATACAGAAAGGTATAGAGGTTCAAACCAAAGGAATGAGCAATCTGTTCAATGAAATAATAGGAGAAAACTTCCGAGACATGAAGAATGAGACAGAATCCCAAATCCTAGAAGCCTACAGGATGCCGAATGTGCAAAAGCATAAGAGATCCATACCTAGACACATTATAATGAAGATGCCCAACATACAAAATAAGGAGAGAATTTTAAAAGCTACAAGAGAAAGGAAGCAGATTACATTTAGGGGTAAACCAATCAGGATAACAGCTAATCTTTCAACACAGATTCTGAAAGCTAGAAGATCCTGGAACAACATATTTCAAACGCTGTAAGAAAATGGGTTCCAACCAAGAATTGTGTATTTAGCAAAATTAAGCTTCAGGTTGGAAGATGAAATTAAAACCTTCCATGATAAACAAAAGTTAAAAGAATTTGCAGCTAGAAAACCATCTCCAAAACATCCTCAACAAAACATTACAGGAAGAGGAAATGGAAAATAACAATGAAAACCAACAGTGGGAGGTAGTAGAGTAAAGGGAGACAATAATGAAACAGGAAAAAAAAAACATGTTAAGTAACATAAATAAACAAATATGGTTGGAAAAACAATCCATATCTCAATAATAACCCTAAATGTTAATGGCTTAAACTCACCAATTAAGAGACACAGGTTAGTAGAATGGATCAAAAAAAAAAAAAAAAAAAAAGATCCAACAATATGCTGCCTACAGGAGACACATCTGATAGGAAAAGACATACATAGACTGGAAGTGAAAGGTTGGGAAAAATCATATCACTCATATGGACTTCGAAAACAAGGAGGAGTGTCCATACTCATATCAAATAAAATAGATTTCAAGCCAAAGTTAATCAAAAGGGATAAAGAGGGATACTACATACTGCTCAAGGGAACCATACACCAACAAGACATAACAATCTTAAATATATATGCCCCAAACAATGGTGCAGCTATGTTCATCAAACAAACTCTTCTCAAGTTCAAGAGTCTAATAGACCACAATACAATAATTATGGGAGACTTCAACACACTTCTCTCACCACTGGACAGATCTTCCAAACAAAAGTTGAATAAAGAAACTATAGAACTCAGTAATACAATTAATAACCTAGAATTAATTGACATATATAGAATATACCACCCAACATCAAGCAGTGACACTTTTTTTTTCTCAGCAGCACATGGATCCTTCTCAAAAATAGATCATATAATATGTCACAGGGCAACTCTTTGACAGTATAAAGGAGTAGAGATAACACCATGCATCTTATCTGATCATAATGGAATGAAATTGGAAATCCATGATAAAAGAAGGAAGGAAAAATCATGCATTACTTGGAGAATGAACAATAGGTTACTGAATGATCAATGGGTTATAGAAGACATCAAGAAGGAAATTAAAAAATTCTTAGAGATAAATGAAAATACAGACACAACATATTGGAATCTATGGAACACAATGAAAGCAGTTCTAAGAGGAAAATTCATTGCTTGGAGTTCATTCCTTAAAAAAGAAAAACAAACAAACAAATAAATGTTCTCACACTTCATCTCAAAATCCTAGAAAAAGAAGAGCAAAACAACAGCAAATGTAGTAGAAGGCAAGAAATAATTAAAATCAGAGCTGAAATTAATTAAATCGAAACAAAACAAACAATTGAAAAAATTGACAAAACTAAAAGTTTGTTTTTTGAAAAAATAAATAAGATTGACAGACCCTTAGCCATGCTAATGAAGAGAAGAAGAATGAGAAATCAAATTACTAGCATATAGGATGAAAAAGGCAATATCACAACACACACTTCGGAAATACAGAAGATAATTAGAAATTATTTTGAATCCTTATACTCCAACAAAATAGAAGACAGTGAAGGCATCGATAAATTTCTTAAGTCATATGATCTGCCCAGATTGAGTCAGGAGGATATAGAAAACCTAAACAGACCAATATCAATTGAGGAAATAGAAGGATCCATTAAAAGACTGCCAACTAAGAAAATCCCAGTATCGGATGGGTATACAGCAGAGTTTTACAAAACCTTTAAAGAAGAACTAATACCAATACCTTTCAAGCTATTTCAGGAAATAGAAAAAAGAGGGAGAACTTCCAAATTCATTCTACGAGGCCAACATCACCCTGATTCCTAAACCAGACAAAGACACTTCAAAGAAAGAAAACTACAGACCAATATCTCTAATGAACCTAGATGCAAAAATCCTCAATAAAATGCTGGAGAATTGGATACAAAAACATATCAAAAAAAATGTGCACCATGATCAAGTAGGATTCATCCCTGGTATGCAAGGCTGGTTCAATATACGGAAATCAATAAATGTTATTCACCACATCAATAGACTTAAAGATAAGAACCATATGATAATCTCAATAGATGCAGAAAAAGCATTTGACAAAGTACAGCATCCCTTTATGTTCAAAACTCTAGAAAAACTAGGGATAACAGGAACATACCTCAACATTGTAAAAGCTATCTATGCTAAGCCTCAGGCTAGCATCATTCTGAATGGAGAAAAATTGAAGGTATTCCCTCTAAAATCTGGAACAAGACAGGGATGCCCTCTCTCACCACTTCTGTTCAACATTGTTCTCGAAACACTGGCCAGAACAATCAGACGAAAGAAATTAAAGGTATAAAAATAGGAAAAGAAGAACTTAAATTATCACTATTTGCAGATGACATGATTCTACACCTAGAAGACCCAAAAGGGTCTACAAAGAAACTGTTAGAGCTAATAAATGAATTCAGCAAAGTGGCAGGATATAAAATCAACACGCATAAATCAAAGGCATTCCGTGATATCAGCAACAAATCTTCTGAAATGGAAATGAGGATAACCACTCCATTCACAATATCCTACAAAAAATAAAATACTTGGGAATCAACCTAACAAAAGAGGTGAAAGACTTATACAATGAAAACTAGAGAACCCTAAAGTGAGAAATAGAAGAATATCTTGGAAGATGGAAAAATATACCCTGTTCATGGATAGGCAGAACTAACATCATCAAAATGGCAATATTACCAAGAGTTCTCTATAGGTTTACTGCAATGCCAATCAAAATCCCAATGGCATTTCTTGTAGAAATAGATAAAGCAATCATGAAATTCATCTGGAATAATAAAAGACCCAGAATAGCAAAAACAACTCTAAGCAGGAAGTGTGAATCAGGCAGTATAGCGATACCAGACTTCAAATTATACTACAGAGCAATAGGAACAAAAACAGCATGGTACTGGTACCAAAACAGGCGGGTGGACCAATGGAACAAAATAGAGGACACAGAAACCAATCCACAATATTACAACTATCTTATATTGATAAAGGGGCTAAAAGCATGCAATGGAGGAAGGATAGCATCCTCAAAAAAAGGTACTGGGAAAACTGGAAATCCATATGCAACAAAATGAAACCGAATCCCTTTCTCTCACCATGCACAAAATTTAACTCAAAATGGATCAAGGAGCTTGATATCAAAACAGAGACTCTGCATCTGATAGAAGAAACAGTTGGCTTTAATCTACATATTGTGGGGTCGGGCTCCAAATTCCTTAATAGGACACGTATAACACAAGAGTTAAAACAAGAATCAACAAATACACTTACTCAAACTAAAAAGGTTTTTTTCTCAGCAAAATTAACAATAAGAGAGGTAAATAGGGAACTTACATCATGGGAACAAATCTTTACTCCTTACACTTCAGATAGAGCCCTAATATCCAGAGTATACAAAGAACTCAAAAAATTAAACAATAAGAAAACTAATAACCCAATCAAAAAATTGGCCAAAGACCTGAATAGAAACTTCTCAGAGGAGGACCTACAATCAATCAACAAGTACATGAAAAAATGGTCACCATCTCTAGCAGTCAGAGAAATGCTAATCAAAACCACCCTAAGATACCATCTCAATCCAGTAAGATTGGCAGCCACTATGAAGTCAAACAACAACAAGTGCTAGGAGGATGTGGGGAAAAGGGTACAATTGTACATTAATGGTGGGACTGCAAATTGGTGTGGCCAATTTGGAAAGCAGTATGGAGAATTCTTGGAAAGCTGGGAATGGAACCATAATTTGACCCAGCTTTTGCCCTTCTCGGTCTATTCCCTAAAGACCTAAAAAGAGCATAGTACAGGGACACTGCTACATCGATGTTCATAGCAGCACAATTAACAATAGCAAGACTGTGGAACCAACCTAGATGCCCTTCAATAGATGAATGGATAAAAAAAATGTGGCATTTATACACAGTGGAGTATTACTCTGCATTAAAAGACAAAATCATGGAATTTTCAGGGAAATGGATAGCATTAGAGCAGATTATGCTAAATGAAGCTAGCCAATCCCTAAAAAAGAAATGCCAAATGTCTTCTTTGATATAAGGAGAGTAACTAAGAACAGAGTAGGGAGGAAGAGCATGAGAAGAAGATTAATATTAAACAGGGACAATAGGTGGGAGGAAAAAGGAGAGAGAAGGGAAATTGTATGGAAATGGAATATTATCATGGTTATACAAAATTACATACAAGAGGAAGTGAGGGGAAAGGGAAAAAAACAAGGGGGATAAATGAAGTACAGTAGATGGGGTAGAGAGAGAAGATGGGAGGGGAGGGGAGGGGGGATAGTAGAGGATAGAAAAGGCAGCAGAATACAACAGACACTAGTATGGCAATAGGTAAATCAGTGGATGTGTAACTGATGTGATTCTGCAATCTGTATATGGGGTAAAAATGGGAGTTCATAACCCACTTGAATCAAAGTGTGAAATATGATATATCAAGAACTATGTAATGTTTTGAACAACCAACAATAAAAATTTAAAAAAATAAAAGGTAATAAAATAATAAAAATCTTAGAATAATGAGGGGGGTGATGACATAGTCTATACCAATGAAAAATATGAAATATAAAATATTTTTGCTCTTTGCATTTGATGGTAGGTTTAGAATAATACTTGAACCTGTTGAAGGTAAAATTTTAACACTTCACAGATGTCATGTGAAGAAAATTCGGACAGATCTACTAAATGCCTTCTGTTTTCCAGAGCTTGACACAGTATTGGGATTTTTGCCTTGTTGCCACTGACTCAGTAAATTCCCTTGAAGAAAAAAGAAAAACAGAATGCAATATTTTAGTTTAGTACAAAGAGCTAAATGCAGACATCTAGACAGAGTTGATGTATCTACTTCAATTTTTATTACTATTTAAAAAATACAAGTTGAAATAAAATAAATTAACATTTTCCAAATAAATGTGAATAAATTTAGTTATTACAAATGGAGAGTGCTGATTTTCTTAAAGTCTCTTTCATTAAAACAAATCACAAAGGCATTTATGTTTTTAGAGTTTTAAGAGTAAACAACATATTTGTAAACACAAGGCAGTCTTTTCAATTTCTAAAGTACACGTTTTGATTATGAAAGGAATGCCATCTGGCTCCTTTTTGGCAACACAGGACCATTCTGCTCCAAATAAGTGTATTTTCCCCCAAAGTTTCCAATGTCCGCAAACGATGGTTAAGTTTGCCATGAATTTTTTATGGCAGACAAGTAGACACTAATGAAAATGATATTTGAAAACTGATTGACTCAACTTAAAATTATTCACAACTAAGCAAAATACAGACCGACTAATAATGACAAAAATAAGTTAAAAAGTACTATTTGTAGTTTGTGAATTACATTTAACAGGAAAACAAAGAAGAAAACTATAGAAATCAAATGTGGGACTTTTTTAAAAAGTACTGGCAACCCAGGTGTGATGGCATATGCCCATGATTCCAGCTACTTGAGGGGTTGAAACAGGAATTTCACAAGTTGAAGACCAGACCAATCTAGTAAGAACCCATTTCAAAACACAATTTTAAGAAAGGGTAGATGGGCTGGGGATGTGGCTCAAGCAGTAATGTGTTCGCATGGTGTGCATGGGACTCTGGGTTCGATCCTCAGCACTACATAAAAAATAAAATTTAAAAAAAGATATTTTTTCCACCGAAAACAGAAAAATAAATGTTAAAAAATTCTCTCTCTCTCTTTCTCTTCTCTCTCTAAAAATATGGCACGTTCAAGACACTGAATTTAATTCCCAGGAGAACAAACAACAAATTTATATATATTTATATGTGTGTGGACACACACATCTCCAAATAAGTAAAATCATAACAAAGAAGTATATAGCAAAAGAAAAAAAATGTGATTCCATAAAGATCTTACCTCTTCACATTTAAGACCTCGAAATATGACAATGCATTCACAGTATCTACATCTTGTGGGAAATCTCCATTTTCTGAACTTATGGGTGGCAGCTGCTTTTGCCATTAATTATTGCTGAAATGTTCCAAGGGAGTTGGGTCCTTACAACAGAAATGTTAGTATAAGAAGGGTAAAATGACAAAAACATATACCACATTATATTGTACTTGGAATAATTTTTAGACTTTGAGATTATTTATATATTACAAAAGCTATTATTTTGCATTTCTAACATAAAAAAGCATCTCATTTATTTATCTCTTATAAAACACATATTTTATTTTTTATTTACTTATGACAGTGGAATGCATTACAATTCATATTACATATATAGAGCACAATATTTCACATCTATGTTCATATACAAAGTATATTCATACCTATTCATGTCTTCATACATGTATTTGGCATAATGATGACCTTCTCATTTCACCATCTATAATCCCAACTACTCAGGAAACTGAGGCATGAGGATTGCAAGTTTGAGGACAACCTGGACAGCTTAGCAAGACCCTGTCTCAAAATCAAGTTTTTAAAAAGGGCTGGGGATACAGCCCAGAGGTAGAATGTTCCTGGGTTCCAGTCCCCATACTGGGGAGTGATAAAAAAGAAATTGATTTTTGGAGCCATTTCCACTTTGCGGATCCACCAGCACTTTTACAGTTTCCCTGCCATCAAAGGAGGCCAGACACATCACAGCACCACTGTGTAGCCTCATTTCCTCAGTGCCCATCCTTGGTGAGGATTCTGCTAAGGTCCTGTAGGCACCTTCCATGTTCCCTTCCTATACCAAAAAAAAAAAAAAAAAAAAAAAAAAAAAGACTGGCATTGAACTTCACATGTTTTACCATAACCTTGGATTGAAATCTAAATTTTGTAGAACCCTGAGCCCCCAGAACCCAGTCAACCTGAAGCACATTTGCTTGCACTTGTGTTTCTGTCAAGAAAGCATTTCCTAGTGCAGCCTCTTGAAAAACAACTTGGCAATGCCTCAGAGTTAAACGTTATACTATGAGGGAGTGTTGAGAGCCACAGCCGAAAGGGCCCCAGCAAACTTCCAGCTGCCAGTACCAGCTGCCAGCTGATGATTGGCTCACAGTGGCCACAGCAGAAGGGGCCCCAGCAAACTTCCAGCTGCCAGCAAACTTGCAGCTGCCAGCAAACTTCCAGCTGCCAGCTGATGATTGGCTCACAGCAGCCCCAGCAAACTTCTAGCTGCCAACTGATTGGCTCCTCTGCAGTGATGCTCATTGGATTGTTTCCCTACCCTTTCAGACCATGGAGCTGCTCATTGGGGGACTTTTTCTTAGCTCTGTCCATGTGACCCAGCCAATTGGCCTCAGAGCAGGAGGTGTGGGGGAGGTTGAGAGGCTTGTGGGAAGCCAGTGGTGGCAGTTGGGCTCTGAAGGTTTTCATGAAGAGCTGTGTGGTGTGGCGTGTGTGTTCTTAAAATAAAGTTCATTTCTTTTGACAAGTGGCTCCTGAATTGTGCCCAGCCAGACTTCGGCAATGGAGGAACTTTCCAAAAGTATCAAATAAAAAGTAATCACTGTATAAGCCTAAGCCTACATGTCTATTATTTACTAAATCATATTAGTTAGTAGTGTGACTGACTGAACTCATCAAAAATTGAGTATTGAAAAAAATTGTTTTTAACACTTGTGTACTTTACTTGAATATAATAACATATAAATAATTAGCTTAGCCTTATAAAAATCTGGGGCTTGGTCAAAATATTTACTCATTTTTAAAAAAATAATGGTAGAATACACATAACGTTCACCATCACAACCATTTTTAAGTGTACAGTTCATTGGGTTAATTACAGTCATGCAATTGTGTGTCCAATGTTCAGAAATTTTTATCTTACACAACCAAAACTCCATTTCCATAATCATGTCCCCATTCCACTATTCATTCCATGACAACCACCAATCTAATTTTCTGTCTCTATTAATCTGACAACTCTGGGTCAGATTAACTAAGTTAAGAAGAATTATACAGTATTTGTCCTTAGTTCACATAGCATCGTATCCTTAAATTTCATAAATGTTGTATCAGAATTCCCTTCCTTTATAAGGATGAATACTATTCTACTATATGTGTGTATGCCAAATTTTGTTTATTCATTCAACCTTTGATGGACATTTAAAATGCCTACACCTTTCGGCTACTGCAAATAATGCTATGAGCATGGTTGTGCAAATACCTGTTTGGGTTTGTTATCAATTCTTTCGGGTACTTATACCCCAAAGTGGAATTGTTTATTAAGGTTTTTCAGCAACTGCCATACTGTTTTCCATAGTGGCTGTACTATTTTACATTACTCTAACAACACAAGAGGGTTTCTATTTTTCCATTCCACTGTCAACACTTGTCATTATTATTAATTTTAAATAGTAGAAAATCCTAATGGGTGTGAGGTGGTTCCTATTGTAGTTTGATTTTCATTTCCCAAATGATAAGTGATGCTGTACATCTTGTGCTTATTGGTCATTTGTGCAACTTCTTTGGAGAAATCCTTTGCCCATTTTTAATCAAGTTGTATTGTTGTTGAGTTGAAGGAGTTCTTTATTCACTTTGTATTTTTTTAAATATATTTATTTTTTAGTTCTAGTTGCACACATATGTTTATTTTACTTCTTTATTTTTATTTGGTGCAGGGTCTCACACATGTTAGGCAAGCACTCTACCGCTGAGCCACAACCCAAGCCCATTACTTTGGATATTTTTAAAAAATATTTTTAGTTGTAGTTGGACATAATATCTTTATTTTATTTATTTTTCTATGTGGTGCTGGAAATTGAACCTAGTACCTCACACATGCTAGGCAAATGACCTGCCACTGAGGCACAAATCCAGCCCAACTCTGGATATTAAACCCTTATGGAATATGTGATTTGTAAATATTTTCTTCCCTCCTATAAGTTGCTATTTCACTATCATCTAAACATGTTTTAATATAAATAAAACTCTTGGGGTTTTTTTAGAAACTTTAATATCCTCATCACTCTTAAACGTATTAAAATATTATATGTTTCTTGCTTGTACTTTTTCCCCACCCAGTTCTAGGTACAACATTACTGCAGTCTTTTTGAGCTGTGTGATAATTTTAGACTTAGACCCCTGGGTAAGAAATCCAAACTTTTTCTCTGTTATGTAATGAGGAAGCCACGTAAGATAATAAAAAGTCTTGGACCAGGAGGGAGAAATCCCAAAGTTTAGACCTGCTCTATCACTTATTACTGTGTAATCCTTGGGTAAGTCATTTAAGTTTTTTGACCTTAAGTTACCTATTTACAAAGCAGAATACTAATGACTGGCCTCCTATGGACCATTCGCCTTTAAAAAGGGTGGACAATACTTTCCCATGTGGTTCAGCAGTCATGTTCTCTGGTATTTAATCCAGTGAATTGAAAACATATCCACATAAAACCCTAACTATACATGTTTATAGCATCTTTATTCATAACTTCCCAAACTTGGAAGCAATCAAGATGTTCTGATGAAAAGAAATGAATTGAATTCTAGATAACAGAATATTATTAAGCACTAAAAATCAAAAAAGTTAGGAAGAAATGAAAAGACATGGAGGAAGCTTAGATGCATATTACTAAGTGAAAGACACCAATCCGAAAGGGCTCCATACTGTTTGATTCTAACTACATAATATTATGATAAGAAGAAAAATTATGGAGAAAGTAAAAAGATTAGTGGTTGAGGATACAGGGAAAATAGAAAACCTACAGAGGATTTTTAGGGTGGTGAAATTATTCACTATTATAATACAATGGTGGATACATGTCATTATACATTTGTCAAGACTCATACAATACCTTACAGCAAGATTGATCCTTAATGGAAACTACACAATTTAGGGAACAATGAGGTGTCAGTGTGGATTGCTGAATGTAACAAGTATGCCTCTGTAACAAACGCAGGATGACCATGGTGGGAAGCCTCTTTGAGTGGGAGCACAGGAGGTATATGGAAACTATGTACTTGCTTTTAAAATAAAGTTGATTTTTAATAATGGGGAGAAGTAATACCCTCAGAGAATTAAGTAAAGGAAATAAAGAAGTGGGAGGTAAAAGTAGAGAATATGGTTCATGAAACCAAAATACTCAAGTTTCAAGAAATAGGTAATGATAAAGTTCTGAGCAGAGCACAAATGTACAAATGAGAAAATATTGATTAGTTATGTCAACTGGAGATGACTGATGATATTAGCAAAAAATATTTTGAGTCAAATGGTACAGCAAGACTCAGAGTAAGGGTTAAAAGGGGGAAGAGGAATTCTTAAGAGATTGGAATTGTAGATTATTTTTTCATGAATTTAGCTCAGAATTGCATAACAAAACAAGGAGAAGGAAATGAGATGTGGATTGGGTCAAAGATATAGGGATTTCAGGGAATAATAGGAATACTATTTTTCTGAAATGAGAGCTAATAGGCAGATGGTGATAAAGATTGAGTCCAAAAGTAGAGGGGTGAGACAGTCCCCTTGTATCTCCGGGGCCTTTGATAGAAATTATTTCATGTCCATATTCAACATCCTCAGGCCTCTCAGTTCTACCTGTATATTTTATCCCCACAATCCACAGGAGAAGATGAAAATGGAAGTCCTGGTCACCTATTCTCTTTCAGTTCCCAATTTCCTCTGTCTTTTTTCACTCTTTGTTTTGGATTTTTAAAAATTTCCCTGTCCTGGTTGCCATCCTTATGCAATTTGGATCCCATAATTGATTGCTTATATTTCTTTCCCCACTCTTAATCCCTTGCCTTTTGACCCTTCCATCTAGCTATCAACTTCTAAACCTGAATCAATCGTACCATCCATTTTCTCCTACACCTAAACTCACTCTGATTCATTCTCTTGTTGCAAATTTCTTTCCCCTCATTCTGTCACACCAACTTAAACCTTTGCTCCAGGATTCAGCAAACCCTCACATTCTCAGTCTTTTCACTAACCCTCCACTTACTGCCTAAATGAAACCTGACTACCTCAAGAGGATACCACTGGAATTATGCCCTTGCTGGTAGGAGGTTAATTCTCCACCTCCATCTCCCACAGGTCCAGAGGCAGCACCAGCCCTTTGTAGCACCCTGTCACTTGCAGGTTGTCACCC
Organism: Urocitellus parryii; assembly: GCF_045843805.1. NCBI lineage: Eukaryota > Metazoa > Chordata > Mammalia > Rodentia > Sciuridae > Urocitellus > Urocitellus parryii. The sequence goes on along the minus strand of NC_135541.1, from coordinate 82,943,371 downwards.
TTCTACTTTCAAACTTAAGACTCAAAATCTGAAGATACAATATGTCTGGTTATATCATGCTCTTCTCCTAGTTGATACTACAGTTGAAATATCTGTTTTGCAATCTCTGTCTTCACCCCAACACCTGCAATCATACTAGCTACCTTAAAACACTAGACAAATAACCTAACACACTAGGCTCAGCATTCTTTGCCCTACCTAAGCATTCATGCCATTTCAGCAACACCCACACTCTTGACCTTGCCCACTCTACACTACTTTACTGAATAAAACTCAGGCTTTAATATCCCACTCTTGAATCTCTATCCCTCCTCCAGATTAATCAAGCATAATAGCATTACTGCTTAAATGCACACCTTCTTTGACATCACTGAGGCCTCATCTTCCAAACATTCTATACTTTCCAGATTTATCTTTTTGGCCTGGTTTTCTTTCTTATGCAATTTGGATCCCATAATTGATTGCTTAAAATTTTTTCAACACTCTTAATCCCTTGCCTTTGACCTTTCCGTCAAGCTATCAACTTCTAAACCTGAATCAATCCTGCCATCCATTTTCTCCTACACCTAAACAATGAGCATTGCTGAAAAAAACTGTACAAATGTGCATGCTACTCATACTAAAATTCATATTTTAAAATTTCAGTGGGGCCTTTTGGACTTGCCTTTGTTCTTCTTCCCATTCCATCACTTGTAGAATCTTTTCTGATATTTTATCATACCTTCGTCTACCTTTCTTGATTGCTGAGAAAGCTAAGGTGGTCTGTCAAATAAGCATTCCCTTCAATTTCAGCCTAAAGCCACCTATCACTTTGTTTAAGTCACCCTTCTGTTTTTGACTCCCTAAATACAGTATGCACACAAGTCTAGATTCCTTGAAATAACCACTTCCTCTCCCTATCTTTCTGTGGCATCAGTAAAATACCACTATCCTCACTGTGCCCTGAACACACCATGTTGCTCATGCTGTGTATGCTGTTCCTTCTGCCACTCTATTTCCTCCTCCAGTTAGAATTAAAAAAAAAAAAACTTTCCTAAAGAAATCTCTTCCATGTCTCCTAACTCCCCTCCACAAAAAGGGAAAAAAAGTAAAAAAGTAGTTAAATACTTCTTAATTTCCTCCCCCCCTCCTCCTCCTCCTCCTCCTCCTCCTCCTCCTCCTCCTCCTCCTTCTTCTTCTTCTTCTTCTTCTTCTTCTTCTTCTTCTTCTTCTTCTTTTTCTTCTTCTTCTTCTTTTTCTTCATATTTGTATAATTGCAGTTTTTACATGGCATGGTAATTATCAATAAAGGTAATTTGAAGAACAAATTTGTTGTTAAGAGACTGGTAGGAACAAGAATTATAACAACTGAGTGAGAAGTCAAAGTAGGATGGTGAGGAAGCTTCTTCATTCATTAAACAAATAACCAACATACTAACAACATATTTAGTATGTACACCAAGGGTTGGAGAAAAACATGTGGGTAGGCTGTAGTTGGGACAGGTGTGGCAATCAAACTGATGAGACATTAAATTACATCAAGATCTTGAAGAAAGGTTGGAATGTGAATTAACTAAAAGAAGCTTGAAGGAGAGGTAGGGAAAGGATAGGTTACCAAGGAAACAAACACATACATATTTGGCTAATATAAGCTGACTGGTCCTGGCTAAAAAAGAAAGGTTTAGGAACACTCATATTAGGAGACAAAACTGAATGCTCAATCATAGACACTTGCAATTAGAAAAGATTTAAGAATCACCCAAGTGACCCATCTTCCTAATGAAGAATGGTATATCTATCTATCTATCTATCTATCTATCTATCTATCTATCTATTAATCTCTCTCCATTTTAAGATAGGGTCTTACTAAGTTGCTGAGAGCCTGAGTTGCTGAGGCTGGCTTCAAAATTGCAATCCTCCCACCTCAAACAAGGTGCTGGGATTACAGGCATGGTGCCTAGCTACGAATGACATCCCTGACAAATGGACAAGGCCATTCAATTGGAAATAGCACTGAGGTAGGCTCTTCATTATTGTACTCTTCTAAATGTTGAAAATTATTTGTTCTAATATTAACTGTATAGAAACATGCCTCCTTTAACATCTCCCTACCAATTCTGGTTCTGACTTCTGATGTACTCAGCATAACTCTAACTTCTCTTTTTTGGACAGCTTTTCAAATATCTTAGTTATTTGAGACCTTGAACAAATTATTTTCTGAGGATCAACTTTCTTATCTCTAAAACAGAGGTATACAGAAGCTAATTGTCTCCTGATAGCTGCTGTCCCCTCCATTTATTATAATTAGAATTGTTTTCTAGGTATATGGAACCCAGCAATGATTACATTTTTTATCCTTCGGGACAATTGAATGTGACATTCTGCTTATATTCTGGTCAATGGACTGTGAGCAAAAGGGACCTAGTCATCCCCTTTCCTCATTCCCAAAGGTTGGGGCTAGAATTCGGATGTAGGGTGAGCCAAGTTAATCCCTGTGGATGAGCACCATACCCTGAAAACAAGATAAAAAGAGACCAGGCCCCTGACAACTTGACAAGGCAGAACTACCATGCCAGTTTGTACTTTATATAAGAGAGAAATAAACTTCTATTTAGTTTAAGCTTCTTCTTACTTTTTTAAAATAAATGAGTTATGACACAAGAACATATAGTCCAAATTTGTCGGTCTCCTCTAATCTGTGATCACCTGAAATTTTGGTTCAGGACCTAAGCTCGCTTTTTAATACTCAAAATTTTTTTTGAAATATTTATTTTTTAGTTGTAGATGGACACAGTATCTTTATTTATTTTATGTGGTCCTGAGGAATGAACTCAAGGCCTCACATGTGCTAGGCAAGAGCTCTAACACTGAGCCACAACCCCAGCCCTTAATACTCAAACTATAAGGAAGGAAAGAAGTGCCACACAATTGCACCATGGCATGGCACATGTAACTTAGAGAACATAACACGTAGAGTCATAGTGGGGAAAAAGAGCACAGGGTCTCCATCACCACTCCACTCAGAGAGCAAAAGCCCCCAGTCAGCATGAAATGGGAGACACCAATTTCAATTTCTTCAGTTACTTTGTCCTTAGTTTTCTGGTAATATTAAAACATGCACATCTTGCTACACAGGTATAATTCTAGAATTTAAAGATATGTATTGTCATGCAACATTATCCTTAAAAAATAATCAAACAACTTCATTGTAAATTTATGTATAATACTGACAGAGATATGCATATACTACTGCATTTATTGTTTTGGTTTTGTGGGTGTTTCTCATTATTTTCAAGGGTAACTTTGACAATTCATGATTCTTGTATGTTGTGTATGTGTAGGGGGGTGTAACTGGGGATAAAACCCAGGCCTTCATTCTTATGAGACAAGCATTTTACTACTGAGTTACAACCCAACAATACATGATTTTTTTTCTTGACTCTATAACCCTTGATAATTACAACTCAACTATAAGGAAGAAATACAGGAAGTAAACAACTAAAAAATACTGCAGATGATATCACATCCTAAAAACTTCATGTATAGGATTGGTTTTAGGGGTCACCTAAATAAAGAAGAGTCTGTATCAGTCAGGATAGGGTCCATTATGCTTCAGTTAATATGCAACCCTGAAATTTTGATGGTTCAAAAAACATCCAAGGGTTTGTTTCTGTTCATGTTAATGTCTAGTGGAGGTCACTTGAGGCTCTGAACCATACCATATTCATTTATTGTCCAGGTTGACCACACATGGACAGCTGTTTGTAGTAAAGGAAAAGAGACACAGCAAACTACATCATTTCTCTTAAACCTTCTGCCCAGAAATGACAGATGTCACTTTTGCTCACATCTCATTGGTCAGAGAAAGTCATATGATCACTTCTGAGTTCCACAGGTATTTAATCTACTGCAGAGAGAAGGGAACAGAATACTTAGCAAACTTGCAAAGATTCTGGGATGGGGTGGTAGCTCAGTGGTAGAGCACTCCACTCACATTTGTGAGGCACTGGGTTTAATCCTTGGCACCTCATAAAAATAAATGCATACAAAAATATTGTGTCCATTTACAACTAAAAAAGTATTTAAAAAAAATTTCCAAAGATTCACTCTTCAACATTTCCCAAAACAGTTATTCAGATGGTGCTGAGGATTCCACCATCCTCTGAAAGATACCCATTCGATGTCCAGTCAGTACAAAGCATTGGGACATGCTCTTTAGGTTGATTATAAATCTACTTCCCTAGAGCTCCCACCTATTGGTCCTCATTTTGTGCTCTTGTGACACTAATGTCAGATGAAACTTCTTTTCTTTTTCTTTTTTTTGTGAACTTTATTTTATTTTATTTGTATGTGGTGCTGAGGATCCAACTCAGGGCCTTACATGTTCGAGGTGAGAGCTCTACCACTGAGCCATAACCCCAGCCCCAGATCTACTTATTTTCTATGAGACAGTTCCTAAACTATCTAGCACTTCAATTATTTCTCATGTACTAGGATAAATGGTCTTTTCAGAATATTTTTGTTTTTCTAAACCCTTATTCTGATAGTATGCTTAACATTAAAATTTTTTAAATGTGTTATGATATATCTGCTAATCCAAGAAGAGTAGCAATATTTTTTTTTTACTTCTGTTAAAGGGGTCTTGTAAGAATTGGGTAAAATTAGGAATGTAAAATATACATGCATATATATGCATATATAGTATATATATATATATATATATATATATATATATATATATATATATGAGCTAGACTATACATGTATATTTTATTTTATATACTATATAAGCATATATATATATATATATGTGTGTGTGTGTGTGTGTGTGTGTGTGTGTGTGTGTGTTTATATATATATATTTTCAATTCTCAGCATTTGAAGACCTTCATCTCTCCCCCATTCTCTTGTACTGAGGAACTGAATTCAGTGTATATTACCACTGAGCCACATTCTAGCCTTTTTAAAAATTTTAGGTCCTCTCCAAGTTGCCCAAACTTGTTTTGAATTTCAGATTCTCCTGCCTTGTGTGCATAGTTTAATGATATAATGGTGAATATTAACTTAGTGGCATAAAATGGCATTAGCAAAAGTTTTACAAGGCATGAATACCTAGTAATGAGACTGAATATTGTAGACTTAGAACTAGAAAGCCACAGCTTGAAAAATAGAGTATATGCATGAGTATTATATTTTTTATCTTTTATATATGACTATCTTGAGGCAAATATAAATGGTCCAGGTCTACTAACCATTTCGTGGTATCACATATTGGAACCAATTTCCTATAATTAACATTCAGGAAAAATTATACTACATAGATTTATGTATTGGTTTTCTAAAACATAAAGCTGAGAAAGCATACAACCCAAAACGTAAGCAGCATTAAAGTCTATGATTAAAAATGGACCATGGAGCCAGCCTGCCTCTTGGCTCTGAACTTACCAGCTGACTTTTCTACAATTCTTTGTGTTTCTATTTCTTCAGGTAGAAAATGAGAGTAATAATAACAACAATGGTAATAATAGCAATAGTAATGAGAAAACATTAGTACTTCCTCATAGGATTATTTTGAGGATTAACGTAAAGACTTAAAAATATATTAGGAGTTGGTGGAGCTTAGCCCACCAACCTGGAACAGGCCGGGATGCACACTTTAAACCAGCCAGGCAACAGGCTTGACGCTGCTGCCCCTGGACGTGGCGTTGGGATGGCGGTGGGGACCCTGGCGGAGCCAAGAGGATGGCCTCGTTGTTCATGTGCTGCGTGGAGGACCTGCTGTTCACCAGCAGCCCCTTCATGTGGAACCTGACAGTGTCCATGCTGCGGAGATGGAGCGGGTGCGCGCTTGCCATCAGGTGCTGAGGACTTGTGTGGGCTGCGGATGTGTACCAGATGACAGAGGACAGGCACTACAGGTGCAGCTCCTGGATGACAGAAGGCTGGAGCTGCTGGTTCAGCCCAAAGTTCTGTCAAGAGAGCTGCTGGACCTTGTGGCTTCACACTTCAACCTGAAACAAAAGGAGTACTTTGGAATAACAACGTTCATAGATGACACTGGTCAGCAGAACTGACTGCAGTTGGACCATGAGTTCTGGACCATGATCTGCCCAAGAAGTCGGACCCAGCCGCCTTGCACCTTGCCATCAGGTTCCGCACAAAGGACACACCACTCTGAGGCGTCGACCAGAGTAAGACGAACACAGAGAGCAGAGCAGGTGGCCCCAGCACCAAGCCTGGGATCCACATGACTCTTCCCAGCTCCATAGTAGTGACTTTGACCTCCAGTAGGAACTAAGATCAACGTGTTGGCCACCTAAATCCAAGTGCCTATTCAAGGAAAGCCCGCCAAAATAACTCCAGTGCTTGCTCTCTGACCCCCATGTCCAGTCGTCTGGCTGACAGCCTGCATGCTGTCACCATCATGTCCCACTGAAGGGTGGGCAGGTAAGCCATCATGAAAGAGAGAAGATGCTCATAGGAGGATCTGGAAAGGTGGCAGCAAAGCCTCTGGGAGCAGCTGCTCTTCCCCAGAAAGCATCCTTTGTGAAGCTGTTTGAATTTTAACTCCAAAACCTATGCCAGTTCAACACCTCTGAGTTCATTCCAAAGCTGAAAATTTAACCCTGGGCATCAACTGAACAAAATCCTGGAGAAATCCCCACCAGTGCATGTGTAGAAAGCAAACTATGAGTTTTCAAAAAGGGTTCAAACAAGCCTTTATTCTGTGAGTCTGGGATGGTCCATTGGCTTCCATGAAAGAGCCCTGTTAACTGCATGGTTGGTTCATGGTGCATCTGATAGGGGTGCCTGGAGCCCATCTCCCCAAGGACCTTGTGAGGTTTCCATGAACACCCCCTAAACAGGCACTGGTTCCAGTGACCCCTGAGGCAGAGGTGGCTGGTGGATTCAGACAGCAGGTAATCGGATGCCCAGGAAGAAGCAGGAACAAAAACGGGTCACCGAGAGGTGGGGGATAAGATAGGGACTGCTTGCCTGAACCCCAAGAGTCGGGATGAAACTTCAGAAGCCAGGTGAATGTGGAACCTCATTCCAAGGGGGATGAGCCACGAATCAACTAGTGCTGGGCCATCTGTCTTCCTGGTCTCTTGAAGACTAGCAAGAGACCAGGTCTCCTGGACAGGCTCTCTGCTTGCAATGTCCTTCCTAACTTGGTCACCTAGTATGCTAGGCCCACCTGTCCCCTCTCTGTGGATGCATCTGATGGATTTCAGCTGGACGGCAATGTCCCTCTTGACTCCTAAGCTGGGTTGACTATATCAATCTCCCTGGCCCCATAGCACTGTGTGCACCTGACATTTCACTGAGGTGGTGACTGCAGGAAGGCTCTGGATATGAACTCTGAGGTCTGACAGAGCCCAGTTTGAGTCACAGCTCCAACACTGCCTAGCTGTGTGGCATGGAGAAGTTGACCTGACATCTCTGTGCCCAGCTTTCTCATGTAGAGTCCATAATTTCCTTCCTACTACATCTGCTTTTGCTGACAATTAAAGGAAGTGACCCCTGTGGAGCACTCGGTTGCTCCAGCATGTAGATACCCTCTGTTAACTGGGTTCTTTGGTCACCAACAGCCACTGCTTGTGACTAATATAAACACAACTTAAAGAAAACTAAACTGATCAGGCCTTGGAAGAGATGAAAAAATGAGATCAGCAGAAACAAGTGGCTGATTCCATTGGGGTGCTGCTGGCCGAACAAACAGACTCTGCCCTCTCTGACCCCTTGTCATTCTGTTAGTATCCCACCATGAGGGAGTCTGGTCTGGCTTGGCAGGCCAGCTAGGAGGTGTGCTGAGCAGGTTTGCGCTCTTCTGCCCTACACCGACCCCCGGGCAGCCAAACGCCACATGAATCCAGTGAGTCCTATGGCCTCTGCACCTGTGACCTGCAGGCCAGAGAAGCCTGACTGAATCAACTTCACAGTCCCAGAAGGAAGGGACTCAAAAAGAAAGCATTGGAGACAGAGAAAATATGCACGAGAAAATCCATGGACCTTGTAGTATTGGTCTGACGTTCTCTGTTAGACATCTGTGAAGGGTCAGACCAATACTGGAGGACAGCATGTACCATGGTATCTTCTTACTCTCCACACATCTCTGTCCTTTGTCACCTTTGTTTTTTGGGGAAAGTACGTCTGTCTTCTCTATGAGCACAGTGTGACATAGCTGGACACGTTTTTGAGCCTAACAGATCATAATTTAGATAACCGCTTTGCAAGTAGAGCTGATCATTTGCATTAGATATTTTCTCTAATTCTTTGTTCTTTAATTATAAAATGGGAACTAAATTAGGTGGAGGATTCCTGTTCCATGCCTACCTCATAGAAGGCTCCAGAGAAAAGTCTGCTGTTTAATTTCCGGTATGGATGTCATCATTACTAGAGATTCCTAACATCCTTCCCAATGTCTGGTGCCTACCAGGTATTCAGAAGGTGTTTAATGAATGAACAATTTGTACTTTTATACATCATATGTATATATATATATATATATATATATATATATATATATATATATATAGTGCTAAAATAAGTGTTAGCTACTAGTAGATCACAGCTATTATAATAAAGTGAATTGATGATTCCATTTCCAGTGAGGATATAAAGAGTTCTTCTTACATCTTTATTTATATTAATATATAGTTGACCAAAAATTATGCACTCAATTATATATTTATTTCATAATGTGTTATTACATGGTGTATAATGATGTTTTGATATATGTGTACATTGTGAAATGGTTCAATTAAGTTAATAATTTCACCAATTTACTTTTTTTTTGTTCTCAGAACATTTATCATCCACTCTCAGCAATTTCTAAATGTACATTAACTCTAATAATTATGATATACAATATATCTCTGGGACTTATTCATTCTAACAGAAATTAGAAATTCCCCATACCTTCCACCCCTATGCTCTGGAGACCATCATTCTATTTTCTGCTTCCACGAGTTGGCCTTTTTCATGTTACACATGTGCACTGTCTATGCCTGGCTTACCTCATTTAGCATAATGTCCTCCAGGTTCATCCACTTTGTCATAAATGAAAGGATTTATTTCTTTTTAAAGACTGAATATTATTCCATTGGATATACCTCATTTTAAAAATCCATTCATATGTTACAGACAGGTTGTTTCAGTGTCTTGGCTATTGTGAATAATGTTGCAATGAATGTGGGAGTGCAGACTTCTCTTCAGTATACGGATTTAATTGCCTTTGGATATATACCCAGAAGGGCCATTGCTGGAGCAAGGGTGTAAACAATTATCTGTCATATAGTCAAACAGCATTTTCTAATATTGGTTACTTTTGATATTTGATATTTATTATTTTTTTTCATCATCAAAACTCAATTTAATGCAAAAGGGTGAACTGGCAGTACATGTCAAATGTTTTAAAAACATGCATGCATTACTAGATATTTCCATTTCTAAGTGTTAATCCTAAATAATCATGCACAAAATTGGGCTATGTGGATACTTATGATGGTTTATTTATTTTAAAAAAAGTATTAATTACAAAGGAAAAAAAGAGCTGGGGATATGGCCCAGACGTAGAGGTCCAATACCCAGCATCTCAAAATAACAACAAGAACCCGACTGCTACAAAAAGGTTGGTACAATAAATCATGAAAATTAACAAAATAGAATGATATGCATCTATTTAAAACATTTTCATTTTTATTAGCACATTATAATTATACATAATAGTGGAGTTCATTCTGATACAATCATACATGACTGGAATGCGATTTGCTCCATTTCAGTCCCAGATACTTTCTTTTTCCCTCCCCTCTTCCCTGGCTCTATTCCCTTTCTCTGCTCTGCTGATCTTCCTTCTATGTATTTATTGTTTTTTTAAATTGGTGTTTTATAGGTGCACATAAAGGTGGAATTCATTGTGGTACAATCATATATGTACAGATCATAAATTTGGTCAATTTATTGTGCATCCTCCCTTTTACAGTCCCTCCTCCTTCCCTTCAATCCTCCTCTTCTACTACAATGGTCTCCCTTCTATTTGCATGGGGCCCCCACCTATTCCCCCTTATTTTGCTCTAGCTTTAGCATATGAGAGAAAACATTTGCCCTTGATTTTCTGAGTCTTGTTTACTTCACAAATGCCATGATTTCATCCCGCTTTATGGATGAGTAGAATTCCATTATATATATTACATTTTCTTTATCCTTTCATCTGCTGATGGGCACCTAGACTGGTTCCTTTACTCCAGTATTTGGCGTTGCACTGCTATAAACTTTATTATGCATGGATCCCTATAGTATGCTAATTTTAAAGCACTTTAACATTGAATATTTAATGATATAGAAGTCAAAAAATGTATTAATTACATTATTATCTCTTTTTAAAAATGCTGATGATTGTGGAGAGGGCACACATATATGTCTATGTATGTATGTATACGTGGGGATTGATATAGGTTTTTAGGTCATACACCAAAATATCAGTAATAGTGTTTATTTCTGGATTGTTCATTTACATGCAATTTTTGTTCTTTTCTTTTTGCATTTCTAAATTTTCCACATGAGTCTATATTACTTTTGAAGTATGGAAAATTACTAAAAAGAAATAAACAATGAAGTGAATTAAAATCTTGAAAACAGGGAGGGGGCACAGGGGTAGGAATGATGGGGAAATGAGTTAGAAACCATTACCCTAAGTACATGTACATAGACATGAACACTGTGAAATATTTTGTGTACAATCAGTGACTTGAAAACTCGTGCTCTATTTATGTAATAGGAAATAAATTCTATTCTGCCATCATGTTTTCCAAATTAGAATAAATAATTTAGTTAAAATAATAAATATTTGTTATACAAGTTAAAAAAACAAATAAAATCTTGAAAACATAAAGACAGTCTTTGACAAAAAAAAAAAAAGAGAAATCTTTTCAGCTTGTTTACAAAGTAAAAGATCCAATACACAGACGTGTTTAATAGCTTCCTGGACACTCCCTGAATTCACATGTGTTTTTGCCACAAACTCATGTGAAATCTGAAAAATTACTTTAGGTATTAGCACCCATCCACCCATAGAGATGAAGAAATAAGGAAAATTGGCCTAAAATATGTAGAAAAAAATTCTTCCTTTATTTAAACAGAACAGAATTAAATTTATCCTGACAGTCTTAATAAAACTTCAAAAGTGATTTAAATGTTTACAAAAGAAGAACTCTAAAAAGATTCAAAAAATATAATATTTTGTCTAAGAGATATTTGAAAATATTTTATTATGCAAGAATTTGGCTTAGCTGAATAGACCAATATAATTGTACAAGGTATTTTCCAAGTGTTATAATAATTGTGGTTATGTAAAATCTAACCATTTACCCTGACCATTTTAATAACAGTTATAGTTGGATATGGTGGCTCTCCCCTTTAATCCCAATGACTGGGGGCATGGCAGGTTATGGCAGGAGGATCCCGAGTCCAAAGTCAGACTCAGCATTTAGTGAGGCTCTAAGCAACTTAAAAAGACCCTGTCTCAAAATAAAACATAAAAATGGCTGAGGATGAGGCTCAGTGGTTAATCACCCCTGGGTTAAATTCCCAGTACCAAAATCATAATAACAACATCATTCATTACAAATAAATACCTTCTAGTCTTATTTCTTTTTAACCTCTTCACTGAGCAAACATTCCCTTAAGAAACTGGATCCTTCTAAAATTAATTTTCACTAACAATCACTAAAAGGCCAAAACAGTATAAGGAAGACCTAAATGAGAAATAAGCAGGTTTGTATGGCTCCCATAGACTAGAATTTAAGAAACACATGTATCACAATAAATGTGACTTCGACTGCTTATCAGACTCACTGTCACCCCCAATGTATCATGTTATCATGTAATCAACTTAAGTCTTCATATCTTCTACCACCATATACAATTGTCTGGACTTCCTTATTTCTCTCCTGGCATCAAGGGCTCTATCACAGCATTTTCATTTATCAGTCACTCATATGAGAAACTTGAGTTCAGCATCTCATTAGCTTCTGCCTGCATTATTTTAATAGGCTCCTAATTTTTCTCCTCATCACATCTATTATCACTTAAATTCAAAAGCGTCATCCTGCCAGGAAGCAAAAATATCACTTTAATCATACTACAACTCAGTTCAAGAATCCTAGCTTGAATTTTATCCTATGAGCAGTGGAAAGCAAACTAAAATGGCATTCAAAAGCTTTTTATAATCTTCTGCTTTTTCTCCACATGAACTCTGTGGAATCAGGATGATGTAGAACCAATTCTATGAGTGTCTTGCTCAAACTATCCTCCCACTTCACTTTCTTGTCAATAAAAATCCATCCTCCCAGCATGCTCAACTGAAATGCAAATACAATTTTGAGTAACTAGTACAGCTGTAAATGAACTCTTTTCCTTTATAATTTCAACAACCCTTATATATTGTCTGACCCATGGACAGGGCAGCAAGTCATACTGTCTCCTACTGACAAATAATTATAATTATTTTTATTAACTTGAGGTAATTTTTTGTGGAAACTTTATTTGTTGTACTTCTCATGATTCCTAACAGCTAGAAACTGGTAAATTCACAATTAATATTTGGTGAAAAATGAAGTATCTGCATGTTTAGGTTTTATACAAAGCCAAGTGTGTGGTGTGTGTGTATGTGTGTGTAAGAGACAGAGAATTTTCTATATATCTCCAAGACTTTTCTCTAACAAACAAATATTATTTCACACTAGTTCATGTAGGGGGGTTCCCAAGACCATCTCTGGGTTTAGAGATTCCTCAGGAGAACTCACAGGACTCAGTATATAGTTGTTTTATGTCTATGATTTATTACAGCAACAGGATACTAAGCAGACTCAGGCACGATTTCTTTAGCATCAAATTGTGGCATGTGTTGTCTACTAGGAAAACTCATTAGAGACTCAGTGCTGAAGGTTTTTATTAGGTTGGTTACTTTAGCACCCTTTGCTTAATTTGGACCCAAATGCATGACTCTCAGAAGGTGTTTATCAAGAATCACACTTTGTGCAGTCTAGGCACATTGAGCTGCTTGTATCATTTAGATGAAGTTTTATATCAGGTATAGAACTATTTACCACTCAGGTTCCCAGACACTAGCAAAGAACAACCTGGTAAACCTTTATAAAGACAGCAGTCTTTAGTGTGCTTTATTAAATCTTTTACATATTATTGATTTCACATATTTATTGGAGAAATGTTACAGTGTTTAATGTTTCTGATTTAAAAGGGTCCCACAAATCGATTTTTAGAAATTAAAACCTAGCATTTACTCAAAGTTGCATTCCTAGACTGGCATCCACTAGGTAAGAGTTATGCAATTTTGAAATAATTTACTTACCACTGGTATTTCAGGATTTCTTTTTTCCCTTGTAAAATGAGGAATGTTTCTTAAATCAACATTTTTGTACTTGTCAGGAAAAAGAAATTAACTATGACATCTAAAGCAAGCAGACATTTTTTAATAAGTGCCAACTAGATGCCAAAGCACTTTTGGGCACATTTTAGGTACATCAGCTTACTAAATCCTCAAAATCTCCTCAAGTGCCAGTGACTGTTTTAATTTTACAGTTTTTTAACTTTGAGAGCCTATGTAACCACAACCAGATCTACCATAGTGGAACTGGGATTAGGCTTAAACCTACCTCATTGCAAACTCTTGTTCTTAGCTTTATGCTAACTCTCTCTACCTAACTTCAAAGGCATATACTTCTTATTTTGAAACATTTCCCTCAAATTATGTTTATTTGTTTTTTGGCTGTACCAAGCACTATTCTTTTTTTTTTTTCATAAATACAAATTTTGTAATGATAAGAAATGAGGAGAAGGGGTGGGGCTGTAACTCAGTGGCAGAGCACTTACCTAGCCTGTGTGAGGCACTGGGTTCAATCCTTAGCACCACATAAAAATAAACAAAGGCATTCTGTCCATCTACAACTACAAAAAGAAATTAAAAAAATAAATTAAAAAAGAATTGAGGATGAAGAGGGGGGGATAAATCAAGAATCAGAATTTTCTCATTCTCTGCTCAGTCTAAAAGGGAAAAAAAAGGAAGAAAAAATCAAGCAATATGCTTAACAGTGTTTACCTTGATTAAAGCCAGATTTTAGCTGGAAGAGAAAGGGTGAAGCTTACCACAGCATAGTTTTTCCTTTCCAACTCTTGCAGAGGACAAATCAAATGATACTCACTGCACTTTAAAATCTTTAGGAAGCTGCCTATTTAGAAACTCTTCAGCACAGAACACACTTTCTCCTTTTATCTGGCATCACCCTGTTTAATGTTACACCTGTATCAGAATCTCAGCATCACACATATCATCTGTGGGGACTTTGAATCATTTATTCACAAAATGTGGATCCCTAGGCTTGCCATGAGAATTAAATATGATAGTATATTTTAGGAGGATTGTGAGTTCAAAGCCAGCCTCAGCAATGGTGAGGCCCTAAGGAACTCAGCCAGACCCTGTGTATAAATATAAAATACAGAATAGAGCTGGGAATGTGGCTAACTGGCCCAGTACTCCTGAGTTAAAGACCCTGTACAAAAAAAAAAAAAAAAAAGAAAAAGAAAAAAAAAAAAGAAAAGAAAAGAAAAGAAAAAAGAAAGAACTAATGAATTATATTCAAAAGGTAGCCAGCAAGTGTCCTGACCACCAGGTGTCACCATTGCCAGGAGTACTCACCTATCTGCTCCAGGTAGGGGGGTAGAACCTAGCAGCAAAACAAGACTGTCACTTTCACCTACAGTACACTTGGAATTAATATAGGCTTTTCCATACCTTGGGAGCTGGTTATACACACACACACACACACACACACACACACACACACACACACACATATTATTTGTACCATTCATTATTCTCTTACAGGTGTGCTAAAAATTATGTTCTATAATTAATTAGCTGAATATCCTCAGATTTGTTACCAAACTTAATTTTTAAAATTATCCTCAGTGGACTATTTATTAATTTTGAGAATCAATAGTGCTTAAAACGTCCTTTGGTTTACCCAACCAGACATTATCAGGCTGCCATAATCTTCAATATTGCCACAGTGGACAATTTTCTGGATCCAATTCCACAATCCATTGACATTATTTCCTTTACAATTTTAATGGGATGATAGATAAAAAGAAAGTACAATATTTTTAGTGTAAAAATAAAGTCTGTGACCACTATATATATATTTGGGTTAAACAAAGATCATTAACCCTTCTCCTTGACCTCAAGAACTCAAAAATTCAGTGATAAACTTTTTTTTTTCTTTTCAAGAAAATAGAAAAACACCCTAGGGCAAATCTGTCAGTCTGCGAATAACCCTGAAATTACTCAAGGAACATTGCCACACCTGGCTGCATTCTGGAACCTATTAATGTCTCTCCCAGAGAGTGCACAGGGCGCACAGGGAGAGGCTCATTTCAAAATGAGCACAGAGTTTGGGATCCCCTCCTGGTTCTAAGTCCCCCACATTGAGACTCACTGTGGTCACTTTAAGACAGGTATTTAGATGAGCATTAGCTTGGAGCTGGAGAAGCAATCTACAGTCTCATGGACTGTTGCCTCATCTGCTAGGAACACTTGCCTTAAATTAAGGCCAACCTGGCCTACCTCAGCCTCAATCTGGGTGCACAAAACCCCTCTTAGCCCACCAAAAAGAAGAGTGACACCAAGCACAGGCTGTTCACAGGGGTCGTTCTTAGAACTCAGAGAAGCTGGGATCCTTTTTATTTTTAACAACAGCTCCAATTACACCTTGTATTTTACAAATATGGAAATGTCTTAGAGGAAACAAGAAGCATCCTCTCTCTCCCTTTGGCCATTGCTCCCATTCCTAGAGAATTGGGAGGAAAGAGCTGTCACCAGGAACCATTTGGAGCGAGGAATGCAGAAGCCAAGGCCAATCTAATTAAACCCATTTGTGGAGCACTTTGTGGTGATGGATACATTCCTGACTGGTTTTTGACGGGTCCCTGCAGGACAGGGAGCTCACAAGGCTGGCTGCCAGCCTGGAATGAAGGGGCTAAGGGAAGGGATGCTGTCCATGAACCAGCCAAGGCTGCACAGGTAGGGCTCTGGAGGCGTGCCAGGCACGGAGGGCGCCTTACCTGCAGTGAAGCTGTGGCCGACCAGCAGCCACATCTTGAAGAAGAGGACTCCACTGATGAAGGGTACCTTGAGCTCGAAGTCCACCTTAAACTTAAACTTCTTCATCCTTGTGAGAGCCAGGCGCCATCGAGTGGGCTGCGCAGCCTGGCGCCGCCTGAGCTCCCCTGAGTCCAGGATCTGCCCAGACCCGGGGCGCCACTGAACAGCAGGGGCCAGGATCTCTGCCGCAGCCTCTCCAGCAGCCTGAACCTGAGCCCGGCGGCGGCTGCTTCACGGACCCCAGGCGCCTTTGGCAAGCAGTTGTGCTGCAGCTTGCCCGGGGAAAGGGCGCCCTTTGGTGCGCACCTCGCCACTGTGGCCACCCTTCTGAGAGCTTTGAGAGACGAAGCTCGGAGTAAGGTCGCTGTCTCCACCTCAGAAACTCGGCCCCTGGCGCCCCCAGCGGCCGCGATCTGCAGCGCACTGCAGGGCGGAAGCAGGAGGCACCTGGAGGGCGGGGAGATTCTGGGCAGGCGGGCGCCTCCTGGGGGAAACTAACCTTGACTGCAGTTAGCGCATCACGCCTCTTTGGGCTTAAAAAAGACAAAGGCAGCCAAAAAAGCTGCCTTCTATGGCTTCCTGGGCGCCTTTGCTTTCAGTTTTTGCGCCACCTCTTTTCTCCCCCTCCCCTTCCAGCGATTTCTTTCCCTTGGGTTTCAGAATTAATAGGGACTGTCAGAATATGACGTTGTTTTAGTCAAATTGAAATCCAAAAACTAAAACTTCTCTTAAATAATCAACATTCACAAACCTTCAAATATGAAATAAAGAAGAGGAAAACAGAAAGGGATTAAAATGTGTTGAGGGCCTACCAAGTGCCCAGCCCTGTACTGATACAGGCTTTTTTTTTTTTTTTTTCTTTTATCTAATGCCTGTCACCCAGGGTAAAAAAGAGCATAGAAGGAGTTAAAATCACACCTTCCCTTTTAAAACTTGCCCATACTCGGAATTGAAAATGTTTAAAATCAAATTCTGCAGTGTAAGCTTAAAAAAAAAATCTTGCTACGTGCATAGCAATTAACTGTCCTGTATAAGCACATACAATATCTTGTTAAAGTGTATATTGACTTGGTCACATGAAGTTCAGGTTTTTCAACTGAGACTATTATCCTTTAATCTCAAAGATTTTCTTGCAATAACCTCTGAAAGGGTGTAATTGAAAAGATTCTCTTTCCCAGTTAATTCATTTATTCATTCATTCATATAAAATATATTAATTGCATAAAATATCAATCACAAGCTAGTCCCAATGACTAAAAAAAAAAAAAAAAAAAACACAACCTAATAATTTTATCTTCTACTGATGGAGACATGTTTAGATCCAACATTAAAAGTCATGGCATCAAGCCAGGTGCCCTAGCCATCTACTCGGCTCAGCTACCCATCAAGCCCAGCTGCTTCTGAGGCTGAGGCAGGAGGATCACAAGTGGGAGGCCAGACTGGGAAACTGAGACCCTGGCCCAAAATTTTAACAAGCGTGGGGGATCTATAGCACAGTGGTAGAGTGCTTAACTAGCATGTGTGCAAGGTCCTGGGTTCAAATCCCTGAACTGCAAAAACAAACAAACAAACAAATCCCACAGCAGACAAAAACAGAAATCACTTCAGTAGAACTTGGAGGAAGAAGCAATGAATTGAAATTGACCAGTTTTCTGAATTTCAAAGAATGCAAAGTGTTTGAGTTAAAGTGGGTGCAAAGTGTTCTTGGTAAAAGAATTAGGAAAAATAAAGACTCAGAAACAGAGTGTAAATTGTGAAAATGGATGAAACATGTTGCCCAGCAGGACAAAGGGGGAAAAACAATGGGGGACTTTGAAGTTTGTCACTTGGACAACTGAGTGGACTGAGTACTGGAAGCAGGAGGAGGCCAGGTTGGGAATGGAGAAATAATGAGACTTTATCTGAACTGCTTGAAGGGAGAGAGGGCCAGCCTTAGCTCATGTGAAAGGTTAAGATTGAAAATATGCTTTGGGGGATTGTGGTATTTACTGATGGCTGAAGTCCAAAAGGCAGATAAGAATGAGCTGCTCTGAAGAATAGTTAATAGGTAGACAGAGGAGGAGTTGATTGTGAAGACTTCCAAGAACAAAGAAAGAGGAAAGCCAGAGAAAGAGAAAAATCAAGAAAGAGAGATGACCTGGAAGCCAAGAGAGAGTTTTAACCATTCAACATTTGTAGTTACTAAGACCTACTGTGTGCCAGGCTATTATGCTGGAATCTAAATACAAATGAATGGAAGAAAAGAGAAAAGCAACAGATCAATGGGCAACAGAAAGAGACAGAGACGCACAGGGAGAGGGAAAGACTCATTTCCTGTCCTAGGACTCTTTCCTTGTTCTAGATCTTACAGTTTTGGAGGACACAGGTAAGTAGGCAGTCGTAGTACAATGTAACAGTGAATACTCTCTCTGTATTATGGTACATAAAGACTGCAGAGGGAGAGTATTTGCTGCAGTCTGGCTGGGCACAAATAACCGAGCTGCCACAAAGCACTTGTATGTTCAAACAGGAAACTTTATTGCCCAAACTCCACCTGCACTCCATGCACCCTCCCCGGGGACTCTCTCCTACTCCACCGGGCTGAGCACACTCACTCTCCAGAACTCTATGGGAACTCCAAAGTAGAGGACACGCCTAAGGCAACAAGAGTCGCCCGCCCTATTGCCTGACAGTAAAGGTCTAAGATACAGTTGAATACACAGCTTAACATAACCACCATCATCTCAACAGCTCCCTGGCATCACCTTTCAAACACTCCCTTCTGGCAAAATACCATGCAGTCATCCTGACTGGGCTGTGGCCCTCAACAAGTATTCTACCATCTCAGGGAAGCTTCTGAGGGTAAGTGACTTTTAGATGAAAGTGGGGTTGGTGAGCAGTTTCCAGCCTAGGCTGCATGTGCAGAGGCTCAGAGGAAGAGAACACGTTGCAGAGGGAGCTGAAATTACTTCTGTCTGGCTGCAGCTTACAGTGGGGGTGTGGTGATGGTTATACTTGGGAGCCACTGATGTTTTAAGGCAGAAGAAGGGCATCTTAGAAAGACCTCCAGCTGTAGTAAAATTGGGAGATGGGAGATGGTCTGTTACTCTTTTTTAGACTTATAGTTGAAAATTTTTGCTTATTAAATACCTGCTATGAATCAGGTTCAAAACAGACATCATACTCAAAGTGTACTCAAGAGGGAAGTTTAATGAAAGGAGCCTACAGAGTTGGAGGCAGGATCAAGAACTCACAGTTTAATGGGGAGTTAAGGAGGCAGAGAGAGATATCCTGATCTGTCTCAATTCTTATTTTCTCATTTTCTGCTGGATTTTCCCATGATCCCACCCAACCAAAGCCAGAAGGCAAAGGAGCTTGGAATATGCAGTTCATACAGGACAGCCTTAGGAGGCAGAGATTTTAAGGTCAGGTAGTGGTAAAATTATACAAAGCTACCAGTACACACTTGATTCAGCCAGCATTTACTGTAGGAATCCACAACCACTCTAGATATTTCAAAACACAAAGGAATTTCATTTGGCATTTCAGTGCTTCTGAGGTCCTTAGAAGGGATGAAGGAGTAGAAATCCCCAGAAAAGTGAGTCCAAAGTCACATCAGTTATGATGAACATAACTAGTCTGGTCCTATTTCACTTCTTTTTAAATTTTTTTTATTTGTTCTTTTTAGTTATACATGACAGTAGAGTGTGTTTTGACATATCATATATGCATGGAGTATAACTTCCTATTCTTGTGGTTGTGTAAGATGTGGTGTTACACTGGTTGTATATTCATATATGAACATAGGAAAGTTATGTCTGATTCATTTCACTGTCTTTCCTATTCTCATTGCCTCTCTCTTCCCTTCATTCCCCTTTGTCTAATTCAAAGAACTTCTATTTTCCCTTCATGCCTCTCCTTTTGTGTGTTAGCATTTGCATATCAGTACACTTGGCTTTTGATTTTTGGGGATTGACTTGTTTCACTTAGCATGATTGTCTACAGTTCCATGCATTTATTGGCAAATGCTATAATTTCATTCTTCTATTTGGCTGAGTAATAGTCCATTATGTATGTATACCACATTTTCTTTATCCATTTTTGAAAGAAACATAATTTGGTTCATTAGTTTAGCTATGGTGAATAGAGCTGTTGTAAACATTGATGTGGCTGTATCACTATAGTACACTGATTTTAAGTTTCTTGGGAATGTGCCGAGAAGTGGGATAACTAGGTCAAATGGTGGTTTCATTCAATGTTTTCTAAGGAATCTCCCTACTGCTTTCCTTAGTACTTGCACCAATTTGTAGTCCCATCAGCAATGTATGAGGGTACATTTTCACCCACATCTTCACCAACATTTACTGTTATTTGTATTCTTGATAATTGGCATTCTGACTGGAGTGAGATTACTTTGATACTTGCTAGGGTTCACATTTTCACTAAACCAAACTGCACCTCAGTGTAGTTTTAATTTGCATTTCTCTAATTGATATAGATTTGAACATTTTTTTCATATATTTATTAACCAATTGTATTTCTTTTGTGATGTGTACATTCAGTTCCTTTGCCCATTTATTGATTGGGTTATTTATTTGGTTTTGGTGTTAGTTTGTTTTTTATTTTTGTTTATTTTTTGGTACCGGGATTGAACTCAGGGCACTCGACCACTAAGCCACATCCCCACCAATATTTTGTATTTTATTTAGAGACAGGGTCTCACTGAGTTGCTAAGCACCTCACAATTGCTGAGGCTGGCTTTGAAGTCACAATTCTCCTGTCTCAGCCTCCCAAACTGCTGGGATTATAGACGTGCAGCACCACATCCAGCTGCTGTTAAGTTTCTTGAGTTCTTTATATATCCTGGAGATTACTGCTCTATCTGAGGTGCAGGTAGCAAAGATTTTCCCCCCATTCTGTAGGCTCTCTCTTCACATTCTTGCTTCCTTTTTTGTGACTCCTTTACTTCCAAATATGGAAGCTTACATTTCTAGGTCCACATGTAGATAGGACCATGTGACTAATTCTAGCCAATTATACCTGAGAGGAAGTAATGTGTTACTTCCAGGATGACACCATCACAAGCTGTGAGCACTCTCTAGACTGTCTCTTCCCTGCCACAAAAGTCACGGAAGAGTCCCTGGTGTAACATTGTATCTACAAAGTTGAAGCATCCTAGATTCTAAGAACATGGAGAGCAACTGTCCACATCTGCAGTAAATATTTTGGTGCGAGAAAAAACTTTTACTGCATTAGGCATCTCCTGTGTGTCTGCTCTACCCTGGCTAAGGCAGTATCCGAATTATCACCATTCCCAGGTGGGAGGTGTCTCTCAACTGGAGGTGCTAGTTGCCTGTAACCTGGCTGCTGGGATATATGAGCTCCACCTGACACCCAGGAGGGAGGGTTTTTCCACATGGAGGAAGGAGTCTCCTCTAACCTGGCTGCAGCTGTTAAGGAGCTCTACATGACACAGACATTGGAGATGTCGCCAGCCTAGAAGGGTGACTTCTCCCTACCCTGGCTGCAGGGGTTTACCAGCTTTCCCAGAGAACAAGATGGGAGGGGTATCCTGCTTGGAGAAGGGAGTCCCCTCTATTCTGGCTGCTGTGGTATAGGAGCTCCCCCCTCCAACCAAGATGGGAGGTGTCTCCCGCTGGAAGGGGTGAGTCTCCTCCACTCTGTCTCTGTAGATACACAAGCTCCCCCACACACCCAGGGGGGAGTGGTCTCTTGCCTTGAGGGGCGAGTTTATTCTACAATGGCTGCAGCAGGATAAGAGATCCCCCTGACAACCAGATGAAAGTGTTCTCCTGCCTAGAGGTGCGAGTCCCAGCTACCCTGGCGGCAGATGTATACCTGCCCCCGCGCAACTCCCAGGTGGGAGGGGTCTCCCGCTTGGAGGGGCGAGTTCTCTCTACCCTGGCTAAGGCAGAATACAAGCTCGCCCTGGCACCAAGATTGGAGGGGTCTCTCACCTGTAGGAGTGTGTCCACTCTACCCTGGCTACAGGGGTATAGGAGCCCCCCCCAACACCCAGATGGGAGGGGTCTCCTCCTGGAACAATGAGTCCCCTCTACCCTGGCTGAGGCCTTATACAAGCTCTCCCAGACACTCTGGTGGGAGGGGTCTACCTCCTGGAGGGACAAGTCTTTACTACCTTGGCTAAGGTGGTATACAATTGCCCCCCTACACACAAGTGAAAGTGGTCTTTCGCATGGACAGGTGAGTCCCCTCTACCCTAAGGTGGTATAAGATCTCCCCCTGATACCCAGGTGGGAGTGGTCTCCTGCCTTGAGAAGCAAGTCCCCACTGCTCTGGCTGCAGGGGTATAAAAGCTTCACCCCCCCACACACAGATGGCAGGGATCTCCCACCTGGAAGGGAGAGTCCCCTCTACGCTTGGTGCTGTGTATAGGAGTTCCCCTGACAACAGGTGTCAAGGGTCTCCAGCCTGGAGGGTAGAGTCCCCTGTACCCTGCCTGTGGCTGTATAGGTGCTCCCCCGGACACCCAGGTGGAAGGAGTCTCACGCCTGGAAGGGCAAGTCACCTCTACCTTGGCTGAGGCAGTATAAGAACTCCCCTGACACCCACGTGGGAGGGGTCTCCGGCCTGAAGGGGCAAGTCCACTCTACTCCTGCTGTGGCAGTATACAAGCTACCCTGACACACAGGTAGAAGGGGTCTCTGGCCTAGACAGGGGAGTCCCCTGTATCCTGGCTGTGGCAGTATACAAGCTCACCCCCCACACACAGGTAGAAGGGGTCTCCTGCCTGGAAGGGCGAGAGTCCACTCTACTTTGGCTGGTGCCATATAAGAGATTCCAGGACACCCAGGTAGGAGAAGTCTCCAGCCTGGCGGGGCGAGTGTACTCTACCCTGGCTGCAGTTGTATATGAGATCCCCTCTACACCCAAGTTGGAGGGGTCTTTGCCTGGAGTGGCAAATCCCCTCTAAACTGGCTGCAGTGGTATACAAGATCCCCGAAACTCAGGTGGGAGAGGTCTCCTCCTGGGGGCACGAATCCCCACTACCTTGGTTGGGAAGGTGTATTAGCTCCTCTGACACCCAGTTGGGAGGAGTCTCCTGCCTGGAGAGGCAAGTCCCCTCTACTCTCCTTGAGGAGGTATATGAGTTCCCCCAGAAGCCCAGGTGAAAGGGGTCTCCCGCCTAGAGTGGTGAGTACCTGTTACCCTGGCTGCAGCTCTATAGGAGCCCCCATACAAACCCAGGTGTGAGGGGTCTCTTGCCTAGAGGGGCGAGTCCTGCTACTCTAGCTGCACCTAGATAGGAGCTCCCCCTGACACCCAGGTGAAAGGGGTATCCCGACTGGAGGGGTGAGTGCCTGCTACCCTGGCTGCAGCTGTACACAAGCCCCCTACCACCACCACTGGGCACTCAGATGGAAGGGTTCTCATGATTGTAGTGGTGAGTCCCCTCTACATGGGCTGAGGCAGAATACAGGCTAGCCTAGATGCCAAGGTGGGAGGGGTGTCTCGCCTGAAGGAGCAAGTCCTCTTTACCCAGGTTGCAGAGTTATAAGAGCTCCCACAGACAACCTAGCTACCTCTTTGCTTCATAATCACCTAGGGATCCAGGCTAGTAGAGGCACTGTCCTCCAATATGTGATATCCTATGTTTCCCTTGATGTCAAAATCTGACCAGAAGTTGCCAGAAATGAAGAGGATCAAATAAGGGCAGTCTCTATGGACCAGGCCTCATCACGTCTGTTCGCATTGTACATTAATTTAAATGATATTTAAATAAAAGAGGAGTGTGCATCTTCTAGGAAGTGTTGTTGAAAGGAGGGAGCATACTTCCAACCATCTTCTCACTGACTAAAATTGAGAAATGGTGGCTGGAGCACAAGCAGCTATCTTCAACCATCTGGTCAAAACCACACATTAAAGATGATGGCAAAACAGTGCATGAGTTTACCTGCTGTCTTTAAGGAAACAATGAGCTCCTGTCATATTTAAGCCACTGTCATTTTGAGTTTTATTTACAGTTGAATCAACTTAACTTACAAGGTATTCTCTAATTGTTTGGTATGCTATTTTCTCTTCTGCCCACATCCACCCCCTTTGTATTGGTGCCTTCTGCTATTTCCTTCTCATAGTCCAGAGTACTTTCAGAACTCTCAAATCCTTAGCAGCCAATAGTTTTAGCACATATTTTACATCTCTATTATTTCACCTGAGAAAGAAAAAAAATTAGGATTATTTCATAAATTCAGATTATTTCAAGAAATATTTTTTGACACCCACTAATGCCAGGTCCCAAACTGGATACAAAACATATAAACATAATTAGCATAACTACCCCTGCATTTAAAGAACTTGCATTATGGGTACATTACTGGTATCCCTTCCAAGTCCACTCCACCATGCTGTTTGAAGAAATTGAAGAGCTAAAAATGACATTTCTCAGATTCACTTCCCACTTGAGTTCCAGTTACAAATAAGGTCTGCCAAAGAGATATTCTTAGAAAAAAAATGTACAAGTAAATGAAGGTTACCTTCCTGCATTTGCAGGTCACTTGTGAAGTGTGATGACATGTATGTGACATTCACACTCCCCTTGTGATCTTCAGGGTGTGAGAGTCAGTGCTGACAGCAGCAATAGCAGTGTCTAATCCTAGGTACATTCTAGTCATAATAAGCCAGGCTTATTAGTAACAAATGATGTAGGGGGCCTGGCATTGTGGCTCAGTGGTAGAGCACTCCTCTAGCACTTGCAAACCATGGGTTCAATCCTCAGCACCACATAAAAATAAATAAATAAATAAATAAAGGAACCAGGTTTAACTACAATTAAAAATTAAAAATAAAATATTACAAAAAATAACAAATGATTCCCAAAATCTCAAATTTCTTCAATGACCCATTGGTTGTTGGGGAATACTCTGAAGAATTCCCATGCTTTGGAACTGTCCAGGTGTTCCCCCTGCTATGGATTCCATTCTTATTAAATTTATAGAGATTTATTTTGAGAATAAATGGAGAATGTGTTGTGTGCTGTTGAGAAGGATGTTTGCTCTGCAGTGGTTGGGTGGGATGGTCTGTAAATGTCTACTCTGTGCAGAGTTGATCTGTCCAGGGCTGTAAAGGGGAGTTGACTGGGATGGGGATGTGGCTCAAGCAGTAGCATGCTTGCCTGGCATGCGTGCTGCTCTGATTCTATCCTCAGCACCACATACAAACAAAGATTGTGTCTGCCAAAAAACTAAATAGTTAAATATTAAAATTTATTCTCTTTCTCTCTCAAAAAAAAAAAACAAAAAAAACGGGGGATTTGGAGCCCCCACTGTTCTTACTGTGTTATAGTCCACTTATTTTTTTAATTTCCAGTAATATCTGTTTTGCACATGTGGGTGCTCAGGTGTCGGGCACATTTATGTGTACAATTTCTGTATCATCTTGCTGAATTGACCGCTTTATCATGGTGTGATCACCTTGTCTCTTTTTATTGTGCTTTAATCTGTAGTCTATTTTATCTGACAGGAGTCTAGCCATTCCTGCTCTAGGTTGGTTTTCTTCATGTGGAATATCTTTTCCATCCCTTCACTGTCCACTCTGTGTGTGTCCTGAGGTGAAATGATTTTCTTTTGGACAGCAGGTGAATGAGTCCATTAAAAAAAGAAAATCCATTCAGTCACTTTATATCTTAAAATTGGGGAGTTTATTCTCTTTAGATTCAAGGTTTTTGATTGAAAGATACAGAATTATTTCTGACTGGTCTTATTTGTTTTTAGTTTCTTTTTCAGATTTCTCTTTAGATCTTTTTCTCTGTTTTCCTCCCTTCCTCTCTAGTCTGTTTCTGTGGGTTGGTGTTTTTTTCTGGGATAAATTTGGATTTCCTTCTTTGTCATTTGTGAACATGCCATCATTTTTGTTTTTCTCTTTGGGCTTCCTCTGGGATTTAGAAAATTTTTACAGTTTCCAAAGAGCATTTTAAGCTGAACAGAACCTCCCTCTGCTCTGATACCAGTACTCTGGATTCCGTCTTTTTCCTTGTAACTTGTGATTTGGTTGCCTTGGTTTCCTTCTCTTGGTTTTGTGCATCCCTTAACCTCTTACTTTGGCCATGCTTAACACTCACTATTTTGTTTTTAACTTTCCTATTACTCATTTGAAAGCTTAAATATTCCTGTTAAGTAAGCCAGGCACACTGCTGTATGCATGTAATCCCTCAGGAAACTGAGGCAGAGGATTGCAAATTGAAAGCTATCCTCAGCAACTTAGCAAGGGACTAAACAATCTAGTGAGACTTTGTCTCAAAATAAAATATAAAAAGGGCTGACTTCCCATTAGATCCAACACCTTCAAGAGACTGTACTCTCACCTTAGGCCTGCACTGGAAGATATGCTGTGTTCCTTTCCTGCAGAAAGCTGGCTGTGAGATACACCAAGAAACCACACAGCACAGAAACAATTTTGAAACGCAAGGGCAGTCCAGTCCTGAGATCTTAAGAGTGCTGCTTCCACACTGGAAGGAGAGAGTTGAGTGTGTGTTTTTATTTTTCTATGGGGGATACACAAAGGCTTTTCCATAGAATATGATTCACCAAATAAAGCAATGGGTGGGCTGTCCCAGCCCGACAGGTAAGACCCAAAGCCAGAGCTACAGAGCAGTCTCTACATCTCCATCACGTTCCCCTTCTCTGAACTCTCAAGAACTCTGGTGAGGGAGGCCAGCAGGACTCTTCAGGGGTAATAGAATAAGTTAGGGATGGTGCATACACACATATAGAGATAGGTAATATGTGTTAGTTTTTGTTTGTAGCTGAGGATTTAGTTTAGTTGGCCTCTGAATGAAAGATCTTCCTGTGCCAAGGAATTCCCCACCCAACATGGGAGTCTCCAAGTAAGGCAGGATCCACCATCAGTTGATACAAATGAAAATGTCAAATGTATTTTTCTGCCTCCTGATGTGGTTTGGGGTTAATGCTTAAGGTGTTACCTGTGCCCCCAATGTGCTATGTAACCTGGAAGCAGGTTCTAATCAGGATGTCTGTGGGGGTTCCAAGCTGTGTTTTCAAATACTATATGTGGCTTTTAGCATTGCTTACATTTAAACGGAGCATGTTGGTACCAGTCTGTAATCCAGCTATTCAAAAGGCTGCAGCAGGATGATGATGAGTTTGAGACTAGTATGGACAACAAAGTGAGATCCTGTCTCAGCATAAGACAGGGATGGGAACCATATGTGGTGGGCCATGATTGTAATCCCAGTGGTTTAGGAGCCTGAGGCAGAAAGGATCACAAGTTCAAAGCCAGTCTCAGCAACTTAACAAGCCATTATCAGCTTAGTGAGAACTTGCCTCAATAAAAATTGAAAAGAGCTAGGGATGTGGCTCAGTGGTTTTGTACCTTGAGTTCAAACACCAGTACCAAAAAAAAAAAAAAAAGATGAAGAATGGGGAGGAGAAAGAGGGGTAAAAGGAGAATAAGGAGGAGGAGGAGGAGGAGAGAAAGAAAACAACAACAGCTAAGGGCAAATGGACAACCCTGACCTAAGGCAGACTCAAAGTACAAGCTGCCCATTCCCTCTACTGGGCACAATGATATCTGGCTCTAGAACCCAGAAGTAGAAAGTCACTTGATAGGAAAGGGGACACACTGGGACAAGCCTGCCCCCTACTTGCTCTTTTGACACTGATTTTTAGGTGGTTCTTGCTTCAGATTACACTTTTCTGTGATTGGCACTGACTGTGGAGAGTGGCCATGAAAATTAATTCAAAACCAATCTCCCCCACCCCCAGAAGTGATTTTCAGTTTTTTTTTGTTTGTTTGTTTTTATTATTGGAGGGTGTGTAGGGGCTGGTGGTGCACCTGGTTAAAGGCATCTTGGAAGGCAATGGGGAGACAAAACTAGAAAACTGGACCCTATTTGTTGGTGAATCTAGCTTTCCTGTTGGGTGTTTTTTCTTCCTGGACTAGAGCTCCTGTGACCCCTGGTGCAAGCAGAGCCTGGCTGCATGTGGCCTCTGGGAACCAAGGGCCTCAACTCGCCCAACTCCCCCAAAGGCCAGTCTTACTACCCTTGCCACTGTAGGTTTCTTCCCTGTCCAGAGGAAGCTTTACTCCTCTTTGTGGTGCAAAAGAGCAACCTCCAGTCAAGTTGCCCAGGGCCACCTCCATGGTCTGCCAAGCTGTTCATTGTCACTCAAGTGCAAGCCAGCCTTTTTCACCTTGGTGGCTATGATTCCTCTGATGCTGTCTCTGTTTCTTGTTAATTCCCTCTAGGGAGCATGATCCTCTCAACAGCCTTCTGGAAATGGAAACAGACCTCAGTCCATGTTTCAACCCTGCCCAAACCTTCCAATTGCCACTTAGCAAGCCCTGCCTGGGGCCACCTTTCCAGCCCCAACTCCCTGAACTCCCCTAGTTCCAGGTGATGAGTGGACTCCTATGTGCCTTCTGTGGGCACCTCCCAGCTGAAAATTCTGGTCATCCTCCCAAACCTTCTTTCATTCCAGTGGCTTGGGTCATAAGATTATCCTAAGAGTCCTGACAACGTATCAGACTAAAAGACTTTAGGACAGAAAGGACAGGACTCTTTGGATTTAGAAAAAGCCTTGGACAAACAAAAGCTTTGGAGAAGATTCAGGAAAACCCCTGAGGAGGAAAGTTGAGTTGTGTTCTGGTTGGGATGGCACCTACCTGGGTTATGGAAACCCAGCTCAAAGCAGTCATTGTTAGAGGACCCTAGCAGCCAGAAAGGGCTTCTGAAACTGCCTTTTATCAATAGTTATCTAGGATTTAAACCATTCTCATTAACAGAATACACACACACACACACAGAAATAAATCCATTTGATGGATTGATCCACTGATTGGATTATAGCTCTCATGATCTGATCATTTCACCTCTTGCATTAACACAGAGGCTTTTGGAGGACAACTTATATCCAAACCATATAAGAGACACTGTAAAGGGTCTGGCAGAGTGTCGTAGGGAGAGACCACACAAGAAACTGGCTTCATGCAATTGCAGAAGGGGATTTATTGGGGATCTGTTCCAGTGCGCTGGGGCTCTGTGCTCAATCAAGAAGGGAGAGCAGCCCAGAGCCCAGAGCAGAGGTCAAGCAAAGCTTAAGTACACTCTTTGGAGAAGGCTGGGGGCTTTGCATACATCAGAACAACTCATCATGTGGTGCAGGAAAATTGAACAACAACTCTAGATAGGATTAGTACATTCATTGTTGGGAACAGTCTGGGAAGGGGTGATTGGTCACGCTTAAGCAGGGTACACATTTAAACTGATTGGTTTTGTGGCCTGGATGCTTACCTGCCGAGCTACTTGGAACCCTTAGCTATTAAACAACCAGGGAATCAATGGAAATATTTACTGGGCAGTTCCAGTATTGTCGTAACAGCTACAGAGATTACAGGTTCTGGGGGTAGCAGAGGAATTGTAACAATACCTTGTCTTTCACTTTTTAGCCCAGGCCTTGTAATTTAGAAACTTTACAATTCCCGGTCTTTTACACTTTAACTCAGACTTTTGCAGCTTAGAAATTTTACCTTTACAACACTTGCCTTTGACACATATCTTCTGGTCCCCAACTTCCCAAAGAACTCACAATTCCCACTTCAGTGGATTATGGAGACTGGGCTCTCATATTTAACATACAATGAGACCCCAACCTGGGTGACTCTCCTGAGGAGACCTATGGAGTTCCTTTTTGGAAAGTTCCTTCAGGTAGGAATAAGGCCCTGGCATTTGTCTATGTTCCCTTAATTCTTTTCACCTGTGATGAGCAGGACCACCTCAGGAAGAAGGACAGGAATGGTTTTGAAAGCCTATATTTGTTAAATTCATAATTTTGATCTGATACACGTAGGTTAATATGTTTTTCTAATTACAGTCTGCTTTGTTCTAAGGCCAATTTACAAGGGTTAATTAATAGTCTAATAGGTTTTTAACAAATAATCTACAAGGCTTTTGTTTGTCTGTTTTGTGTAGGGGCACCGGGGTACTCTTCGTCTACATGTATTGCCATGTCTACATATATTTAGTACTAAAAATTAATATATGAGCTCAGAAATTAAAATTTTAAAAAATGGATACAAATACTTTTGCTTCATATGATTTAAAAGGTTCAATTGAAATTTGGGTGAATAAATAAAAGTCAAAATGTCTTTAAAGTTACTAATGCAGAGTTTTGTTTCTAGGTGATCAAATATTTAATAAAATGGTAATGTCTATAAAGTGTCTAACATTCATTGTCTCTAGGATTTTTCTTCAATGGGAAAAAAATTACAAATGCTATTCAATGCACTTGTCTTATACCTTTTTAAAAAAATGTAAATTTGATATGATCTATATGAAATTAATCATGGATGTGTTTGTTAGAGACATCTGATTGGTTTACAAAGTTTAAATGTTAACTATTAAATGTAATATCAAATAATCAAACTTTTTAAATTCCATAAGGTAAAATATTTAATCATTGTTGGTGTTTTCATATTTTGGTAAATTAAAAAAAAATTCATATTACATTATCCCCAAAACAAATTACTAAAAATTGAAAGTCCCAGTGGGTATAATTCTATATACAAATAGTCAAGAGGTTTTAACTGCATTTCAATTAGAGTACTATAAATATATTTCCTCTTATTAAAATGGATTAATTTATCTAAATTCATAAATTGATAAGGGTTATTTTAAGGTATAAGCAAAAAGAGGGATCCATGGATCAAAAATTATTAAAAGCTTCTAAATATAAAAATATATTTAGTAAAAAACATGTTTCCAGGTAAGAAAGGCTTTGTGTGGTAAAACATAATTATAATACATCTAAGTATACAAAAGGGTCTAAGTAAGTAATGTAAACATCTATAAATAAAGGAGAAATGTTAAAATTTTTTTATAACTAAGTTGTTTATATATGTAATACAAATAGTTAAAAGTATTCAAGGTTATTCCCTAAGATCAAGTATTAATGTACTGATATAAAACAAAGTTTGATTCACATATTAAAATGACAAACAGTTCTTAAAATATTAATTACATTATGTCTGTTAAGTTTTATTCTCTAGAGCTACTAACTGGACAAATGAAGGTTTGTATACCTTTGGTGAAACAGCAACTGTTATTTTAGAGTATTGTTCCACATTACAGAGTATAAAACTTGGTTGATTTAAAACATCAATAAAATTGTAGTACACTACTCTTCTTTACATATTAAGTGTGCTTGGTTACCTTGGCTTGACCCCCAAATCTCGCTTTTGTGGTTTTTTTGGCTGAAATATGAGGCATAACTGAAGGAGGTATGTTACTCTGAACATCTCGCATTTAGAGAGTATAGTGTCTGCTGCTGGACAGCAATAAAGGCTTAATTGGAAAGGCAATGTGTGGTCTGAGAGTTATTTCAGGGTCTTAGTATCCATATAACATTCATCCAGAGGAATTTTGCAGTCCCAGGCTATAATTCTCCTTTTAGTTATGGCACTTGCTCCCAGGTGCAATGTAATCTCTTGAGGGTTTTAAATGCTCTATGGCCAGGTACTGAGGTGCACACATACAGTCCCAGTAACTTGGGAGGCTGAGGCAGGAGGATCAGAGACTCCAAGCAAGCCTGGTCAACATAGTCAGACCCTGTCTCAAATAAAATTATAAAAAGTGTTTGGGGGTGTAGCTCAGTAGTAAACTGCCCCAGGTACATAGTCCCCGGTACTACACACACACACACACACACACACACACACACACACACACATGTCCAGCAGCCTCAAGCATGCCCAGTGATTGCCATCAGATTCAGACAACTCAAGGGAGCCAAGACTGACCATGTAATATCTTAGAATATTTCGTGGTCACAGTGTCCCAGCTGATGATGCTACTGTGAAAGATTGCAGAATCAAAATGAAATTTATGCACCAAATCCTCACAAAAGTGGAGGGCAGGGGACCATGCAGGAGAAGGTCCTTGAGCTTGATAGTTTGATAATAGACTTTCAGGAGGACTCTGACAAAACCACAACATTACACCAAAAAAACATGGCTTCTAAACTCCTAACTTTCCAAAGAAGATCATAAGATTTTTATCATTGGTTCTCAAGAGATTAATAAAATACAGAATGGGACCTGCAACTTTCAAGAAACTCCAGGAGAGCCTTTCTTCTGCACTGCAGTGGATTCAATTATGATTCATTCTCAAGCACATTTTGAAACTGCTGGGCAATGATTCCGAAGACAATTAAAAACAATAATGGCTTCCACGTGGAATGTTCAGTTGAACATCTCTCAAACAGCTGCTCTTTTAAGCAAGTTGAGGTGTGCCATGCCTGTAATTCCAGATTCTGAGGAGACTGAGGAAGGAGGATGGCAAGATTCAGGCCAGACTTGGTCATTTGGCAAGCCTGTTTCAAAATAAACCAAAGAGAACTGGGCAGTTGGCCCCTGGTACAATGCTCAGTACTGGAGGAGGGGAGAGTAAGATTTTAGGCTTCAAGTTGGTTTTATCAAGTTCTTTGATTGCATGGGAAAAGTAAAACTAAATCATCTCTGTTAAAAGTTGAAGTATTATTTCATAGGACATAACTTTCTGTATTCACTTTAAATATCTTTCATCACTTTGGTTAAATGACTTATCTTTTATAATGATTTGGGACCCCAGGTTTCATTAAGTGCTTTAAACCTTTTGAGATTATTGACTAACTTTTTATGATCAAAGTCTACATTGTCATTTGTCCTTGAGCTAACATTGGGATGTTCTAGAGAACTCCATATTTGCTCAAGGGATTTCTAGAAGAGAGATATTAAGGCAATTAGCCTAATTTGATACTAGGGGAAGTCCTGTCAAATATGACATATCTTTTTCAAGTTATATTTCTTTAGATATTTTATTAATATTTGATTTAAATGGCAAAAATTTGTAAAGAATCTCATATGTTTTTAGACATAATTCTGGACACTATATTAAAATGTATGCCAATCAAAACACCTTGTTAATAACTGGTTATTGTAAATTCCCAACAGATTTTTAACCATGATGTTTAGAATCAAGAGTTATCATGTGGGTGGGGATGTCGCTCATGTGGTATCTTGCTCACCTGGCATGCCTGTGACCCTGGGTTCAATCCTCAGCATCACATACATATAAAGATGTTGTGTCCGCCAAAAAATAAAAAAAATAAATATTAAAAATCGCTCTCTCTCTCTCTCTCTCTCTCTCTCTCTCTCTCTCTCTCTCTCTCTGATTTCTGGTAATGTGAGCCTCTTCCCTCTGCCACACACTTCTGCCATGAGATTCAGTCTCAACTTGGATGTGCTGTCTCTGGATTGAGGCCGCTAAAACCAAGCCACCCAAATAAATATGTCCTCCTCTGTAGTTGTTGTCCTTGGGTCTTTTGGTTACAGCACCATAAAGCTAAGTAAAACAAAGACAGACTGAAAAAACAGAAATTCAATTGTCTAACCACCACCCATAAAACCATTCCTTCTACATGTTCCCTGGAAGTGCTCACCTCACATGGCTCATCCGAGCATTCCATCACTTTCTGTCTCTCCTTCCTGAATTTTAGAATTTCATTTTGCTCAGACTCTTGAAATTTTCCTTTGCTTCTGTTCTTCTCCCAGGTTAAGGCCTTGGAAAGTGCCTGGGGTAAAGGTTTTCTGTGAGATATGCCCTGGGGCAGTCCCTGATTCTGAAGAAAGGCTCTCTAATTGGTGGCTTCCCTGAAGTCAAGGATACCTACTGTCCAACCCTGTGTCTTTCTTTCCAACATCCCAAGTTGACCAACACTTCCACCCTCAGTGGCTTTCAGAGGTTCCCAAGTCTGATGGGACATAGTGGCCCGTGCCTGTAATCAAAGCAATCAGGAGACTTGAGGAAGGGGCATGGCAAGTTTGAGGCCAGCCTCAGCAACTTAGGGAGGACCTAAGCAATTTAGTGAGACTGTGCCTCCAAATAAAAGCAAAAAATTAAAAAGGAATGGGGATGTGGCTCACTGGAAGAGAGCCAATGGGTTTCATCCCCAGTACAAAGAGACAGAAGAAATCTTGCCCTAAGTCTAGAAGACTGATTCTACCCTCCTTTGTGCTCTACCTAACTTATTGTGCTCATATTTGCTGCAAGTTAACTTGATACTTGTGTGACTGTGGGAAACATGGTTTCCATTCTATAATCTTTGTGGATGACACTACTGTCTTCAAAAAGTTGTTTTCTCTCTGGAATTTTCAAACTATTTTTGAAAATTATTTTTTTCAAATAATTTTGATATGGCAAAGATCCCTGTAGAAAGGTATTTTCAAGTAATGTTTTTCTTACATTAGGGATTAAATACTTTTATATCTCACAGTAGAAACAGGAGGGTCACATATGGACAAAATTGAGTCCATGGTGGGGAGTGCATGGACAAAGTCGTCGCTGACTCTCACATCTCCCGATTCTGCGCTCTTGCATGACCATCAGATTCAATGAACTAATGCAAGCATTATTAAGTGGGCGGAGATTTTGGAATGTGATCACATACTGCTTTCTGATTGGATGCTGATCAACCAGATGGAGGTGGGGGCGTGGCCAGAGAGGTCCATAAAAGCTTCTGCAGAGCCAGAAAAGAAGCACAAGAGTCTTGCAGCCTAAGGAGACACATCCTGACCTGCTGAAGCTCAGAGCACCTGCACACCTGGCCATATTCTGTAAGTCCTTCACTGTCCTAAGGAACAGCGCCTTCCCTCTTCACCTGTGTGGATTCAGGAACAATTTTGTTCCTGTCTTTTCTCATGAACCAACTTAGGCCTTCGATTTTGCCTCTCAGTTTGGTTTTGCCTTTATGCTGAATGTTAGGATTTCCATTTTGGTTTATGTGACTTTCAAATTACTTTTGTTTTCTTCTCTTTTCTTTCTTTCTTTCTTTTTTTTTTTTGTACCAGGTATTGAACTCAGAAGTACCAGGTATTGGACTCAGGAGCACTACCACTGAGCCACATCCCCAGCCCTGTTTTGTATTTTATTTAGACACAGGGTCTCACTGAGTTGCTTAGCACCTGCTCTTGCTGAGGCTGGCTTTGATCCCTTGATCCTCCTTTGTCAGTCTCCAGAGCCCCTGGGATTATAGGTCTAGGCTCACATGCCCAACTTTTATTGATTTGTTTAATTTTTGTTTTTTAAGGTTTATATGAACAATATAATTTAATTATTTATCTATTTATTTATTTGGTGGTATGGTGATTGAACCCAGGGCCTTGTATATTCGAGGCAAGCACTCTAATAACAGAGGTATATCCCCACATCACTATTTATTAATTTTTATGTGCTGCTGAGGATCAAGTCCAGTTCGGGCCCCAGCCACTTTCTTCACCAAGGAGATTGGATTCCTATTTCATTCTAATTGATTGCAATTCTATTTTCTGATGATGGAAATATTTATATTGTGTGCCTATAAATTATACTCTTTTGCTGGGTGTGGTGGCACACACCAATAATCCCGCCAACTCAAGAGGTTGAGGAGGCAGGAGGACTAGAGTCCAAAGCCAGCCTCAGAACATGAAATGCTACACAAATCAGTAAGTCCCTGTCTCCATCTCAAATACAAAATAGGGTTAGGGAAGTGGCTCAGTAGTTGAGTGTCCTAAATTCAGTCGCCAATATTGGCCCCTAAAAGAGTATACTCTATGGCCTAGGTGGTCTTCTACTTTTATAATTTGTTTAAACAAATTAAACCAAAAGCTTCAAATGATATCATGGAAGAGTTCTGTTCTGATCTATTTGTTCTCTTCAACATCCCCCTAAGTTGGCAGAATCTCACATGTGTAACAGATATCCATGAGACTCTGTTGTAATTTCCAAGTGTTTCATAATATAGGCACATGCTTTATAAATGCTCATTTAAAAAAAAAATAAAAGGAATGTTATCCATATGAGGGCTAGTCTATTTCCACCCTTATAGTTGTTGAATCTAGGAGCCTACTGTTTAGGTCACTTGACACTCCAATTCCCCCTTTTAAAAGGACAAAATAATAATCCAAAGCTTTCCCCCATAAGGGTGAGATGTGCTTGTATACTTCCCAGTACCCCCTTCCCAGAGGCTGGCAATGGATGGGATAGTGACCTTTTCCCTGGACCATTTTCCAGGAGTTTTCTTCATTCAGACTCCCCAGGATGAGCATCCAGTCCCCACCCACGCTGCTAGAGCTGGCAGGGCGCAGCCTGCTGAGCGACAAGTCCAGGGCTGTCCTGGATCTGGAGGACCTGCCCATAGAGCTCTTCCCACCACTCTTTGTGGAGGCCTTCAGCAGGGGACACACTGAGATACTGAAGAAAATGGTGCAGGCCTGGCCCTTCACCAGCCTTCCCCTGGGGGCACTGATGAGGAAGCCACAGCTTGAGATGATCCAAGTGGCCCTGGAAGGGCTGGACATGCTGCTTGCCCAGCAGGATCACCCCAGGTGAGGGGGACCTAGGTGGCCTGGAAGGGAGCACCCTGGGTGCCAGGGAAGGGATGGGTATAGGCAGGGAGAGTGGGTGCTAAATTGTGCACCACAGGCTTCCTGTGCTGCTAGCAAGGAGGGGTGGAGAGGCCTTGGCCATGCTGAGCCCCATCTGGGAAAGGCTTCCAGATGTTGAGGTGATTGTGGCAGCTGTGATGACCCATGAAGGAGGCTATACCTGCCCCTGCCTCAGTCTGTACAAGTGGGGGCACCAGGCTGGATGGGAGGGAAGTGAATGGAGAAAAGTGAGACAGAACGAAGAGGGGGAGCTGGGGACAGCAGCTGAGAGGGGAAGGAAGGGACCTCAGGGCTGATACTCTGCTGTTGTTCCCACAGGAGATGGAAACTGCAGGTGCTAGATTTGCGGAATGTTCCACAGAACTTCTGGAGGATGTGGTCTGGAGCTGTGGTGGACACCTGCTCACCAGAAGACATTAAGAAGAATCAAACATTGAAACTTGTTCCAGCAATGGCAGCTAAGCCACCCTTCAAGGTTTTCATAGACTTGAGCCTCAGAAAAAGACCCCTGGATGAATTCCTGACCCACTTGTTCCTGTGGGTCAGACAGAGAAGGGACAGGCTGCACCTGTGTTGCAATAGGCTGAAGATCTTTGGGAAACCCACCAGCTACACCAGGAAGGTCCTGAGACTGCTGCAGCTGGACTCTGTCCAGAAGGTGGAAGTGCATTGTGCCTGGGCGCCCTCCACCTTGGCTGCTTGTGCTCCTTTCTTGGGCCAGATGAGGAACCTGAGGAAGCTGCTTGTCTCCCAGGTCTATGTGCCTGCCTACACCTCCCAAGAGGAGCAGGAGCAGCTGCTTGCCCAGCTCACCTCGCAGTTCCTCAGGATGGACTGCCTGCGGAAGTTCTGTGCCAATGCTCTCTTCCTCCTCGAGGGCCACCTGGAACAGGTGCTGAGGTGAGTAAGAGGGGGTGAATATCCTCTGCAGACCAGTTACAGGAAATTGTCACCTACCAGCCACTGACACTCTGATGGTTAATAAGGCACTGGAAGGTAAATAACTCATCCTTTAGTTCCTATTGGATCCTGAAGCTAGTTCGCATAACATGTGTTGGAGCAGACTACTAAATGAGGCTCCAGAGTCTGGGAAGTGCCACCATGCTGGGAATCCAGTTGGGAGGGACAAAAGCTAGAAATGGGATTGATGTTTCCTCCGTGGGAGGCCTGTCCAGTGAAGGTGGTGGAAAGCAGGTAGAGAAGAGTGCTTGGAAGGAGGGAAGCCCCCACACTGACACCTGTCAACAGGGAAGCTCTGTGCTCCCCAGCTGGGAGCAGAGGATCTGCCTCTATACCCACCTGGGGAAGGCTGTTCTGAACTCCAGGTAGTGATCCTGGGTGTAAGGGTCAGGAGCAGGGGTGGAAATCTTGCTGAGGATATAGGGTGTGTGCCTCTCAGAGGGTTAACCCCAGTGGATTCTGTTACATCTTGCCCAAATTTGTCCTTCATACATGACTCCCCATGACCTCCTGTGGCCAGACCTGTGACTTTCTGCTTGGCAGTGAGGAGGGGACACAGATATGTGGACTCTTCTGTTCACAGGAGATGTGGTGAAAGGCTCACCCTGACATGGGGTGATGTGAATGACCAGATTTTGCAAAAGGCAGCATCCTAAGTGTGGACCATTGTGGGATCACCAGGGTGACTTTGGGTTTGGGCCAATTTGTCTTCTCCCTCCTTGACATTGATCCTCAGAACTAACTGTCTGGTTTTTTCTTAGGCACCTGAAGACCCCCCTGGAGACCCTCTCAATTACCAACTGCCCACTGTCAGATTCTGACTGGAATTATCTTTCCCGATATCCAAACGCCAGACAGCTCAGACACCTGGAACTGAGGGGCATCAAACTGACCGATTTCAGTCTGGAGCCCCTCCAAATCCTGCTGGACAGCACTGCAACCACCCTCAACAGCCTGGACTTGGCAGCTTGCGGGATCACTGATTCCCAGCTCCAAGCCCTCTTGCCTGCCCTGAGCCGCTGCTCCCAGCTTGTGATCTTGAGCATCCATGGGAACCGCCTCTCTATGTCAACCCTGAGTGACCTGCTGCTTCACACTGCTAGGCTGAGCCAGTTGAGCGTAGAGCTGTACCCTGCCCCTCTGGAGAGCTATGATGCCTGGGGTACCATCCACCCAGGGAGATGTTCCCAACTCTGTGCTGAGCTGACAGCAATAGTGAGGGATTTTAGGCAGCCAAACATCCTTATGTTCTGTAGTGTCCCCTGTCGTCATTGTGGCTCCAAGTTCATGTATAACCAGGGCCTCATTCAGTGTTCCTGTCCAATAGCTGCCTAGTTGAGTGTGTTTCAAAAGTGTACTTCTAGGCAATTGTATGTATACCCAGGATGTTAGGTCATCTTAGAGGGAACACAGAGCCCACCATTTCAGGCATTGCCTAAAGTGTGGATGGGAAAAGGAAAGTACAGCAGGGGGCTCCATTGGAGGAAAACACCCCTAGGATAAGACCTTCAGGACATGTGTCTCTATAGAGACATACATAGGGACCTGGATTTCTAGAGTGGGATTCAGGCTTGATGGGCACAGAAAGATGGTACTTTCTTTCATGGCTGGTCCATAAATCATCATAAATGAACAGAATCTCAAGGTTAGTCTTCTGCCATCCTCTGCACTGGATTTACGTGGCTTTCTAATGAAACCTTGGGATTCTCCAGGTGTTCATGGAGAAAGAAGGCATGGGGTACTTGGTGAACAATGACATTCAGCCCCAGGAAGTCAAGGTATTAAACTGAAATCTGGTTATGATGTGTGGCTACTCTGTGGCTTAACACATGCATGTTCACACAGGTGGATTGGAACATTCTATGTAGGCATTGAACATGAGCCATTGAAAGAAAATCTCTTCTCTGTGGACCTCAGTGCCACCTAGACATTCAATGTTGGTTCTTCCTCATGGGTCTCCATGTAGACCCTGAATACTCAGGTCCTGGTCTCTGGGTGTGCTGGGCAAGGGCATCTGTGCATAAGACAGGCCCCATTGTCCCTCTCCCAGTGCTGCAGGAGGTGTCCATGCTGCACCTTGATCAGAACCTCTGGGACTCACAAACCTTGCCTGTTATCCACCTAGGTAGTCTGTCCACAGTTAAACCTTTGGTGCCCCTTGAAGGTACCCAAATTCCCTTTCAGCAATATAGTAGAATCATATAGGTAGATAACACTTGTGAATATTTCAAAATGAAACTGAATCCATTACAAGCTCTGGTGGAAGGGGCACGTTTAACACATAACTGAGAGATCTTCCTCTAACACTTCTCTCCACTGAGGACAGGGCTGATGGGGTTGTGCAGTGACCTTAGCCTTAGTTTCTCATCCAAGGATGAGAACAATGTCCACCCAGTCTTCATTTGAGGTATTGTAAAGCTGCCTGTGGACATGTTTTAATTATGGCTTGAATAATTCTCCACACATAGTGAACTGGAACCCATTTTGATGTGTAAGCAGACTGCAGCTCACTCTTGGAACTGGTAGCAGAGTCTGGGTGAAGCACAGCCGGCCTCTCTGTCACCCACAGAGTGATCTTTGTGCCTTGCTCCCTCTTTGTGGCACTTCCTTTTCTCCAGCTCTAAGTCTAGCTTGCACATGTGGGGCAGGTGGAAGGTTCTGAATGGCATTCATTTTGTTAGATTCAAGGATCAAATAAAGTCAAGGAAGATCTGCATAATGAGATCTGTCATCATGTGTTCTTTTAAGAGTTATCATGGCTAAAAAGGGACTTGAAGATACTCTGGTGCCTCCAGACCCCTTGAACACTGGAAGGATTGTGAGGGCACTTTGTTTTCTCAGATGCCTGGAGATAAAGCACTCACCTCCCTTTGAGTTTCTCATCTTTTGACTCTAGGTTAATTTGTGCTGTGAGCGAGCACACAACTGTAGGATGTCATAACAAACAGGACCTGGTTTGTAAGGGTGGCCAGGTCAGGAAGTGGGGACTGGGTTTCACTCCTTGGCCACTGAAAGATGCACAGTCCTTTGTGCACCTGTATCCAAAGACTCTACAGCCCCTTCTGGAACACTGGCCAATTTTACCTCCACAACTTAGAAAACCCAGAAACCATGCTATTCTAGAGAAATGAGTGAACTTCATCAAAGCTAACTCAGGGAGCTGGGGACGTTTCTTTGTGGTGGAGCACTTGCTAGCATGTGGAAGGGCCTGGGTTCCATCCAAGGCATCACAGAGATAAGTAAACAACAAAAAAATAAATCCAAAAACGATGTGACCACATTGGGAAGGTTTAATTGAAATAAAGCTGTCTATATGTTAGAAATATTCAAAAAGAAAGAAGCACAACCCACATGAAAACAATGGAATGCATTCTTTAATTGTTCTGGACAGGTGGGTCAAATTGATGTCCTGAAAGATTCTCTTCCACAAACAATTGGAAAAGCTGGCTTGGTGGTGCTCAGCTGTAGTTCCAGCAGCTCAGGATGTGAGGCAGGAGGATGATGAGTTCAAAGTCAGCCTCAGCATCTTAGAGAGGTTGTAAGCAAGTTTGTGAGACCCTGTTTTAAAATCCTACCTGGGGATGGGGCTCACTGGTGTGGCACCCTTGGGTTCACTGCTTGGTCCCCAAAACAATAAAAATCATGTATGAAAAGCCAGTTGCAGTGGCACATGCCAGGTACTCTAGAAGCTTCATGATTTTATTCCTTCTCCCAAATTTACTAACTGGGGCATGACCCATCCTTATATTATTCAGTCCCTTGAGATGCAATATTGGGCCATTTATTCGAGATCTATTTTCCTCATGAAGCTATTTCTTGCTGAGGACTTCCCAGTTAGAATTGCTTTTGCTGTATCCCCAGGTTTGAATATCTTGCGTGGCCCTTTACATTGGTCTGCAGACATTTTACACTTTCTTTTTTATTTTTATTTATTTTTCTTATTTCTTACATACATAACAATGATTTGATTTCTTCAATGACCTATTGGTTGTTGGGGAACACGCTGAAGAATTCCCATGCTTTGTAACTGTCCAGGTGTTCCCCCTGCTATGGATTCCATTCTTATTAAATTTATGGAGATTTATTTTGAGAATACATGGAGAATATGCCGCGTGCTGTTGAGAAGGATGTTTGCTCTGCAGTGGTTGGGT
This sequence comes from Urocitellus parryii, assembly GCF_045843805.1. Classification (NCBI taxonomy): domain Eukaryota; kingdom Metazoa; phylum Chordata; class Mammalia; order Rodentia; family Sciuridae; genus Urocitellus; species Urocitellus parryii. The sequence continues at coordinate 82,901,662 of NC_135541.1, read as the reverse complement.
GGGATGGTCTGTAAATGTCTACCCTGTGCAGACATGATCTGTCCAGTGCTGAAAAGAGGAGTTGACTGGGCTTGGCATGTGGCTCAAGCAGTAGTGTGCTTGCCTGGCATGTGAGGGGCCCAGATTCCATCCTCAGCACCACATACAAACAAAGATTGTGTCCAACAAAAAAACTAAATAATAAATATTAAATCAATCTCTCTCTCTCTCTCTCTCTCTCTCTCTCAAAAAAGGGGGGATTTGAAGCCCCCATTGTTCTTACTGTGTTGTAGTTGACTTCTTCTTTTACATTCCAGTAATATCTGTTTTGCACATGTGGGTGCTCGGTGTAGGGCACATTTATGTGTACAATTTCTGTATCATCTTGCTGAATTGACCCCTTTATCATGGTGTGATCACTTTGTCTCTTTTTATTGTGTTTTAATCTGTAGTCTATTTTATCTGACAGGAGTCTAGCCATTCCTGCTCTAGGTTGGTTTTCTTCATGTGGAATATCTTTTCCATCCCTTCACTGTCACTCTGTGTGTGTCCTGAGGTGAAGTGACTTTCTTGTAGACAGCAAGTGACTGAGTCCATTAAAAAAAGAAAATCCATTCAGTCACTTTACATCTTAAAATAGGGGAGTCTATTCCCTTTACATTCAAGATTTTTGATTGAAAGATACAGAATTATTTCTGCTGGTCTTGTTTGTTTTAAGTTTCTCTTTCTGATTTCTGTTTAGATCTTTTTCCTCTGTTTTTCTCCCTTACTCTCTAGTCTGTTTTTGTTTTGTTCTGGGATAAATTTGGATTTCCTTCTTTGTCATTTGTGAACATGCTGTTATTTTTGTTTTTTCTTTGGGCTTCCTCTGGGAATTAGAAATTTTTTTACAGTTTCCAAATAGCGTTTTAAGCTGAACAGAATCTCACTCTGCTCTGATACCAGTACTCTATTTAAAAAAAAAATCAAGTAAAAATATAACAACCTATGCCTCTGATAGGCAGAATGACAGCCTTTAAAACTCCGCACCCCAAAATTTTATTCAGCAAAAGAACAAGGTACCCAAGTCACTTTATCTTTTTCTCCTCTTTTTTTCCCCCTTTGGTACCGAGAGTAGAACCCAAGGACACTAAACCACTGAGCCACAGTTCTAGCATTTTTTTTTAATTCAGTAAATACAGAGTAGTGGGGAATTGCTCCTCCATGCAGGAGGTCCCTCCCACATGGGTGTCAGAGGGAGATCTTATACCACTGTAGCCGTGGTAGAGGGTACTTTCTTCTTCAGGTGGGTGACCCCTCCCACCTGGGTGGCTGGGGAGTTCCTAAACCACTGCAGGTGGGGTAGAGGGAACTCTCCCCTCCAGATGGGAGACCCCTTCTATCTGGGTGTCCTAGGTAGATGGGACTTGCAGCTCCAGGAGGGAGACCCTTCCACCTGGGTGTCAGGGGGAGTTCTTATACTGCTGCAGGCAGGGTAGAGAGGACTCGCCCCTCCAATAGGGAGACCCCTCCCACCTGGGTGTCCAAGGGAGCTTGATTACTTTAGCATCCAGGTAGAGGGGACTCACTCCTACAAGCAGGATCCCCACCCAGCTGGCTGTCAGAGGGAGCTCCAATACTGTAACAGCAAGGGTAGAGGGAACATGCCCCTGCAGGCAGAAGATCCCTCCCACCTGGGTGTACTAGGAGCTCTTATATGGCAAAAGGTAAAGTAGAGGAGACTCGCACTTCCAGGCGGGATACCTCTCCCACCTGGGTGTCAGGGAAACTTGTATACCGTGAAAGCCAGGGTAGAGGAGACTCTCCTGTCCATACAGAAGACCACTCCCACCTGTGTGTCTTGAAGAGCTTGAATACATCCACAGCCAGGGTAGAAGGGACTCATTGCTCCAGGAGGGAGACCCCTCTCACCTGGCTATGCGGGGGGGGGGCTCCTATACCCCCTCAGCCAGTGTAGAGGGGACTCAACTCTCTAGTCAGGAGACACCATAACCAGGGTATCAGGGGGCGCTCCTATACCACCAGAGTCAGGGTAGAGTGGACATGCACCTCCAGTTGGAAGACTGCTCCCACCTGGGTGTCAGGGGAAACTCATATACTGCTGCAGCCAGGGTAAGGTGAACACGCTCCTCCAGGTGAGAGACACCTCCCATCTTGGTGCCAGGGCGAGCTTGTATTCCTCATTGGCCAGGGTAGAGGGGACTCGCCCCTTCAGGTGGGAGACCCCCTTTCACCTAGTTGTCGGGGGAGCTCTTATACTGCTGCAGCCATTGTAGAGGGGACTTGCCCATCAAGGCAAGAAACCACGTTCCCCTGGGTGTGGGGAGGAGCTCATGTATCTCCAGAGCCAGGGTGGAGGGGATGCGCCCTTTCCAGTGGGAGATATCTCCCATCTTGGTATGGGGGGGAGCTCCTAAACCACAGCAGCTAGAATAGAGGGCATTCGCCACTCCAAGCAGGAGACCCCTCGCACCTTGGTCTTGGGAAAGCTGGTAAACCCCTGCAGTCAGGGAAGGGGAAAATCACCCTTTTAGGACAGAGACCCCTCCCACCTGGGTGTCAGGTGGAGCTCATATAAAGCCACAGTCAGGCTAGCTGGGACTTGCCCCTCCACGCAGGAGACACTTCCTACCTGTGTGTCAGCCGGATCTCATATATCACCACAGCTAGGGTAAAGGGGACTGGCCCTTCCAGGCAGGAGACCCCTCCTACCTGTGTGTGTGTGGGAGATCCTATAGAGCCAGGGTAGAGGGGATTTGCTCCTCCAGGCGGGGGATCCCTCCCACCTGGGTGTGGTGGGTGGAGCTCCTATACCCCTGAAGCCAAGGTAGTGGGGACTGGCCCCTCCAGGCAGGAGTCCACTCCCACCTTGGTATCAGGGCTAGCTGTTACACCACCACAGCCATGGTAGAGGGTACTTTCCCTTTCTGGCGGGAGACTCCTCCCACCTGGGTGTCTAGGGGGAGCTTGTATACCCCCTCAGCCATTTAGAGGGGACTCACCCCTCCAGGTGGGAGACCCCATAACCTGGGTGTTGGGGGGAACTCCTATGCCGCCAGAGCCAGGGGAGAGCGAGAAAGTCAGCACTATTCAGATGACCTCCTTGGCCATGGAGGACCTCCAGAGTGTCATGGCTGGGACTCCCGCTATGGCTGGGGTGCTACAGCTCTGACAAGAGGATAACGGAAGGCTGGGGCCTTCCCCCATCCCCAGAGAGGGATGAGACTGGGCAGAGTACAACCCGCGGCTGCAGGAGCATCAGGTCCAGGACTGGCAGGGTGCCTTGGATGCCAGCACCTTGGGCTGGGAAATCGCTCCATGGCAAGGTGCTGAGAGGGGCCTGTCTGGGGCTTCAGGTCCTGGGCATGGCTGGCCAAGGCGATGTGGCTGGGTGTGGCGGCTTCACACATGCTGGACATTCCCAGGGTCATGTGGTGTCTGGAGGCAGACTGGATGGTGGCATAGTGGCCAGCAAGGACCTTGCTAGCAGAGTGCCACACCCCCCCTCACCACCCCCATACCCTCACTTCACCAGAAGCTACTGAAGCCCAGGCACCAGGGCTCCGCAGGAAGGCGGAGGCCCCATGAACTGGATTGAGGGGGAGAAATTTTTTCCATTTGCAACAATGTAGATAAACCTGGAGGATATTATGCCAAGGGAAATAACCCAGACGCAGACAAATACTGCTTGATCTCACTTACATAGGGTCTAAAATTCAAACTCATTGAAGAAAGTAAATTCTTTTGGCTAGAGCTATACAAATTCATCAATTCCACACTTTCTAGAAAGAACAATACAGACCCAGAAGACACAATAAAAAATGAAAGAAAAATTGCTAGATCAATCCAAGGAAAGACCTCAAAATGAAATTTTGAGAACACACACCCAGTCTAGAAAATCAAACAAAACACCCCAATTTCAATAAGATTAAAAATCCTGCATGTCCAGAGCCACAGTTTAGTCGGAATGACTCCTGGCATTTTGCCAGAGGGAATGGTTGAAACGTGAACCTGCCCTGAGAATAGGGCTGCTCTGGGGCTCTGGGATTAGGGCAGATCCTGCTGCCTCTGGCACCCTCTATTTGGAGTTCCCCTGGAGTTCTCTTGGTTCCAGGAGAATTGGCACAAGACCCTGGTGGAGGGAGTGTGTTCCTAGGAAGTGTGTGTAGAGTGGTGGTGAGAGTTCCAAAATAAAGAGTTGCTGTTTGAACCTACAAGGCTGTGTGGCGGCTCGGTTATTTTGTGCCCAGCCAGACTTCACCACCTTGGAGGACATAGGAAATTAAAATCCATTTATGAATTGTGACCTACTGAAAAAGGTAAGACTAAAAAGAAAGTGAAAGGAACTGGGGTTGGAGTAGAGGAAGGAAGACAAGATGGTACATAGTGGATTTTTAGGGCAATGGGACTATTCTACCTGGCACTACATAGTAGTACTGGATGGTGGATACATTCTGCATGGTACTGTAAGATGGATACATCTAATCACACTTGTTAAAAGAGTTGGCAATGCAGCTTTGTGAATGAAGGACAACTAAGCATGAGATTCAATCCCAGTCCTGCAATTATAAAAAAAATGGAGAAAGCAACAAGGGAATAGGAACTCAGAAGTTGATGTGAACTGTGGCGTCTATACCTAGTCCAAACTATGCCTTTCAAAAGAAGGTAAAAATGTTTTTCAGAGAGGCATAAAACTAACACCTTTCTGAATAAGACAAAGAAATGTACAATAACATGAAAAAAAATAAATAAAAAGTTAGCTCTTAAAAAATACGAAAAACTGAGGTTATCTGTTATTTAAAAAGTGCTGTATATTTGAAAAAAAAAGTCTTTTTGCCCTTTGTGAATATTCTAAAAACACAGGTGAAAATAATAGCTGTGGACACTTTCTATAGTCACATATTTTATAATTTTATTGGCAGTTTCCTCAAGAAACTTGTGGCTCTTAGTGTATATACCACTGTGTTAACTGAGGCATTGCTTGCAATAGCCAAGATACAGAAATAACCCGTGTCGCCCCACCCATGAAAGGAGTCTTTCAAAAGGTGATATGGTGGTATACATCCACAATGAAATACTATTCACCCTACAGAAACAGGAAATTCTGCATTTATAACAATATGGATGACAGTATGTTAAGTGAGGAGATTATGTTAAGTGAAATAAGCCAAGTAGTGGGAGAAAAAAACCTATGCTCTCACTTAACATGTGGAATCTAAGAGTCAAAATCATAGAAGTGGAGAGTACAATGGTGTTTACCAAGTCTCATGTGTGTGGCAGGGAGGCAGGAGGCAGCCAGGAGGTTAGATGGGGAAAGGGGAGACTTTGGTAAACAGGCATGAGGTTAAGTTAGATAGGAGGAGGGCTATAATTAGTAATAATGTGTTTTTCAAAATAGCTAAGACAGAATTTTTAAATGCTCTCATTACAAAGAAATGACAAATACTGAGGTGATGCATATGCTAATTTATCTGAAACATCACATGGTACCCCATAAACATATGTGAGTAGTTTCTTATTAAAAATAAAACTATAAGAAGGAATATTTAGGGCTGGGGATGTGGCTCAAGCGGTAGCACGCTTGCCTGGTATGCGTGCGGCCCGGGTTCCATCCTCTGCACAACATACCAACAAATATGTTGTGTCCGCCGAGAACTAAAAAATAAATATTAAAAAAAATTCTCTCTCTCTCTCTCTCTCTCTCTCTCTCTCTCTCTTCTCTCACTCTCTCTTAAAAAAAGAAAAAAGGAATATTTACTGTTTTTATAGATACACATAAAGCATTACATAAACCACAAAATGTTATGATTTAAGACTTCACTCCATACTGCTTTCCAAATTGGCTGCACCAATTTGCAGTCCCACCAGCAATGAACAAGAGTGCCCTTTTCCCCACATCCTCTCCAGCACTTATTGTTGTTTCACTTCCTAATGGCTGCCAGTCTTACTGGAGTGAGATGGTATCTTAGGGTAGTTTTGATTTGCATTTCTCTGACTGCTAGCGATGGTGAGCATTTTTTCATGTACTTGTTGATTGATTGTATGTCCTCCTCTGAGAAGTGTCTATTCAGGTCCTTGGCCCATTTATTGATTGGGTTATTTGTTATCTTATTGTCTAATTTTTTGAGTTCTTTGTATATTCTGGTTATTAGGGCTCTATCTGAAGTGTGTGGAGTAAAGATTTGTTCCCAGGATGTAGGCTCCCTGTTTATCTCTCTTATTGTTTCTTTTGCTGAGAAAAAACTTTTTAGTTTGAGTAAGTCCCATTTGTTGATTCTATTTGTTAACTCTAGCGCTATGGGTGTCCTATTGAGGAATTTGGAGCCCGACCCCACAGCATGTAGGTCGTAGCCAACTTTTTCTTCTATCAGATGCCATGTCTCTGATTTAATATCAAGCTCCTTGATCCATTTTGAGTTAACTTTTGTGCACGGGGAGAGATAGGGATTCAGATTCATTTTGGTGCAAATGGATTTCCAGTTTTCCCAGCACCATTTGTTGAAGATGCTATCTTTCCTCCATTGCATGCTTTTAGCCCCTTTATCAAAAATAAGATAGTTGTAGTTTTGTGGATTGGTTACTGTGTCCTCAATTCTGTACCATTGGTCCACCCGCCTGTTTTGGTACCAGTACCATGCTGTTTTTGTTACTATTGCTCTGTAGTATAGTTTGAAGTCTGGTATCGCTATACCGCCTGATTCACACTTCCTGCTTAGTATTGTTTTTGCTATTCTGGGTCTTTTATTATTCCATATGAATTTCATGATTCTTTTATCGATTTCTACAAGATATGCTGTTGGGATTTTGATTGGTATTGCATTGAACTTATATAGGACTTTTGGTAATATCGCCATTTTGATGATGTTAGTTCTGCCTATCCATGAGCAGGGTATATTTTTCCATCTTCTAAGGTCTTCTTCTATGTCTTTCTTTAGGGTTCTGTAATTTTCATTGTATAAATCTTTCACCTCTTTTGTTAGGTTGATTCCCAAGTATTTTATTTTTTTGGGGGATATTGTGAATGGAGTAGTTGTCCTCATTTCCGTTTCGGAGGATTTGTCGCTGATATACAGGAATGCCTTTGATTTATGCGTGTTGATCTTATATCCTGCCACTTTGCTGAATTCATTTATTAGCTCTAATAGCTTCTTTGTAGACCCTTTTGGGTCTGCTAGGTATAGAATCATATCATCTGCAAATAGTGATAATTTAAGTTCTTCTTTTCCTATTTTTATGCCTTTAATTTCTTTTGTCTGCCTTATTGCTCTGGCCAGTGTTTCGAGGACTATGTTGAACAGAAGTGGTGAGAGAGGGCATCCCTGTCTTGTACCAGATCTTAGAGGGAATGCCTTCAATTTTTCTCCATTCAGAATGATGCTGGCCTGTGGCTTATCATAGCTTGCTTTTACAATGTTGAGGTATGATCCAGTTATCCCTAATTTTTCTAGAGTTTTGAACATAAAGGGATGCTGTCCTTTGTCGAATGCTTTTTCTGCATCTATCGAGATGATCATATGGTTCTTATTTTTAAGTCTATTGATGTGGTGGATAACATTTATTGATTTCCGTATATTGAACCAACCTTGCATACCAGGGATGAATCCTACTTGATCATGGTGTATAATTTTTTTGATATGTATTTGAATCCGATTCGCCAGAATTTTATTGAGGATTTTTGCATCAAGGTTCATTAGAGATATTGGTCTGTAGTTTTCTTTCTTTGAAGTGTCTTTGTCTGGTTTCGGAATCAGGGTGATGTTGGCCTCGTAGAATGAATTTGGAAGTTCTCCCTCTTTTTCTATTTCCTGAAATAGCTTGAAAAGTATTGGTGTTAGTTCCTCTTTAAAGGTTTTGTAAAACTCTGCTGTATACCCATCCGGTCCTGGGCTTTTCTTAGTTGGTAGTCTTTTGATGGTTTCTTCTATTTCCTCTATTGTTATTGGTCTGTTTAGGTTGTCTATATCCTCCTGGCTCAATCTGGGCAGATCGTAAGACTCAAGGAATTTATCTATGCCTTCACTATCTTCCATTTTATTGGAGTATAAGGATTCAAAGTAATTTCTGATTATCTTCTGTATTTCTGTAGTGTCTGTTGTGATATTGCCTTTTTCATCCCGTATGCTAGTAATTTGGGTTCTCTCTCTTCTTCTCTTCGTTAGCATGGCTAAGGGTCTGTCAATTTTATTTATTTTTTCAAAGAACCAGCTTTTAGTTTTGTCAATTTTTTCAATTGTTTCTTTTGTTTCAATTTCATTAATTTCAGCTCTGATTTTAATTATTTCTTGCCTTCTACTTCTTTTGCTGTTGTTTTGCTCTTCTTTTTCTAGGATTTTGAGATGAAGTATGAGATCATTTATTTGTTGGTTTTTTCTTTTTTTGAGGAATGAACTCCAAGCAATGAATTTTCCTCTTAGAACTGCTTTCAATGTGTCCCAAAGATTCCGATATGTTGTGTCTGTGTTTTCATTTAACTCTAGGAATTTTTTAATTTCCTCCTTGATGTCTTCTAATACCCATTGATCACTCAGCAACCTATTGTTCATTCTCCAGGTGATGCTTGATTTTTCCTTTCTTCTTTTATCATTGATTTTCAGTTTCATTCCATTATGATCAGACAAGATGCATGGTATTATCTCTACCTCTTTGTATTGTCTAAGAGTTGCCCTGTGACATAGTATATGGTCTATTTTTGAGAAGGTTCCATGTGCTGCTGAGAAAAAAGTGTAGCAACTTGATGTTGGGTGGTATAGTCTATATATGTCAATTAAGTCTAGGTTGTTAATTGTGTTATTGAGTTCTATAGTTTCCTTATTTAACTTTTGTTTGGAAGATCTGTCCAGTGGTGAGAGAGGTGTGTTGAAGTCTCCCATGATTACTGTATGGTGGTCTATTAGACTCTTGAACTTGAGAAGAGTTTGCTTGATGAACACGGCTGCACCATTATTTGGGGCATATATATTTATGATTGTTATGTCTTGTTGGTGTATGGTTCCCTTGAGCAGTATGAAGTGTCCTTCTTTATCCCTTTTGATTAGCTTTGGCTTGAAATCTATTTTATTAGATATGAGTATGGACACTCCTGCTTGTTTCCGTGGTCCATATGAGTGATATGATTTTTCCCAACCTTTCACCTTCAGTCTATGTACATCTTTTCCTATCAAATGCGTCTCCTGTAGACAGCATATTGTTGGGTCTTGTTTTGTGATCCATTCTACTAGCCTGTGTCTCTTAATTGGTGAGTTTAAGCCATTAACATTTAGGGTTATTATTGAGATATGGTTTGTTCTTCTATCCATATTTGTTTATTGATGTTACTAAACCTGATTTGTTATCCTCTTTGACTACTTTCCCCCCTTTACTGTCCAACCTCCCATTGTTGGTTATCAATGTTATTTTCCATTTCCTCTTCCTGTAATGTTTTGCCAAGGATTTTTTGAAGAGATGGTTTTCTAGCTGCGAATTCTTTTAACTTTTGTTTATCATGGAAGGTTTTAATTTCATCTTCTAACCTGAAGCTTAATTTCGCCGGATACACGATTCTTGGTTGGAATCCATTTTCTTTAAGCGTTTGAAATATGTTATTCCAGGATCTTCTAGCTTTTAGAGTCTGTGTTGAGAGATCAGCTGTTATCCTGATTGGTTTACCCCTAAATGTAATCTGCTTCCTTTCCCTTGTAGCTTTTAAAATTCTCTCCTTATTCTGTATGTTGGACATCTTCATTATAATGTGTCTAGGTGTGGATCTCTTATGATTTTGCACATTCGGCGTCCTGTAGGCTTCTAGGATTTGGGATTCTGTCTCATTCTTCAAGTCTGGGAAGTTTTCTTGTATTATTTCACTGAAATAGAATCAACAAATGGGACTTACTCAAACTAAAAAGTTTTTTCTCAGCAAAAGAAACAATAAGAGAGATAAATAGGGAGCCTACATCCTGGGAACAAATCTTTACTCCACACACTTCAGATAGAGCCCTAATAACCAGAATATACAAAGAACTCAAAAAATTAGACAATAAGATAACAAATAACCCAATCAATAAATGGGCCAAGGACCTGAACAGACACTTCTCAGAGGAGGACATACAATCAATCAACAAGTACATGAAAAAATGCTCACCATCGCTAGCAGTCAGAGAAATGCAAATCAAAACTACCCTAAGATACCATCTCACTCCAGTAAGACTGGCAGCCATTAGGAAGTGAAACAACAATAAGTGCTGGAGAGGAGGCGGGGAAAAGGGCACTCTTGTTCATTGCTGGTGGGACTGCAAATTGGTGCAGCCAATTTGGAAAGCAGTATGGAGATTTCTCGGAAAGCTGGGAATGGAACCACCATTTGACCCAGCTATTCCCCTTCTCGGTCTATTCCCTAAAGCCCTAACAAGAGCATGCTACAGGGACACTGCTACATCGATGTTCATAGCAGCTCAATTCACGATAGCAAGACTGTGGAACCAGCCTAGATGCCCTTCAATAGATGAATGGATAAAAAAAATGTGGCATTTATATACTATGGAGTATTATTCTGCATTAAAAAATGACAAAATCATAGAATTTGGAGGAAAATGGATGGCATTAGAGCAGATTATGCTAAGTGAAGCTAGTCAATCTTTAAAAAACAAATACCAAATGACTCCTTTGATATAAGGGGAGTAAACAAGGACAGGGTAGGGACGAAGAGCTTGAGAAGAAGATTTACATTAAACAGGGATGAGAGGTGGGAGGGAAAGGGTGTGAGAAGGGAAATTGCATGGAAATGGAAGGCGATCCTCAGGGTTATACAAAATGTCATATAAGAGGAAAGGAGGGGCAAGACAAGATAATACAAATGGAATAAATGATTTACAGTAGAAGGGGTAGAGAAAGAAAAGGGGAGGGGAGGGGAGGGGAGGGGAGGGGGGATAGTAGAGAATAGGACAGACAGCAGAATACATCAGACACTAGAAAGGCAATATGTCAAGCAATGGAAGGGAAACTGATATGATACAGCAATTTGTATATGGGGTAAAAGGGGGAGTTCATAATCCACGTGAATCAAACTGTGTAATATGATGTATTATGAACTATGTAATGTTATGAACGACCAATAAAAAAAAAAAGAAAATAAATAAGCTCAATGGCTAAAACCTTGCAAAACACCCAAACTCAGACAAAAGAAACCTTTACATAGGCCTGTTAAAGTCAGGACTAAATCCTTGGAAAGACTCTCAAAGCTGCTGCCCAGGTTTTCAAGGAGAAACCTCCATCTCCTTAATGAACCATAGCCAAAGGCCACCCCTCCCCACCATGTACGAGCACTCAGTGGCCCCATTTGTCATTTCGCTCTGGGCTCTGCTGAGCTGCATCCAGCCCCAAGTGCCCATGGATGTGACTGAGTCCAGCAAAACCAAATGGGGCTCTTTCTTTGCACTTTCCTGTTGTCATCACAAGCTGTTCATAAGCCCCAGTCTCTTGGTGCCAAATGATTCCCTACTGCAAATGAATCACTTCTGTGAAATATCTACAGTTCAATCTATTGAATACTTAATAATGGTACACAGCAATAGTCAGTGTTGGCCTTAGGCAGACATTAAAAGCTTGTCAAGTTTGAAAAAAAAAAAAAGCCTTCACTCCAAAGCTTTTCTTATGTCCCTGCTTAACATATTTCTCTTGTTCTGCTAAACTCCTGGAGTCTTCTACATGTAGGTCTGTAGTAGTCTCATTGTAAAGAAAAGATACAAGAGCAAGGGATAAGAGTTTAATGTAATTTTGATATGTATTATGAAAGTATTTTGCTGGTATTACCAACAAAGTTCTTACAAAAGAGAAATACATAATTCTAGAGGAGTAAAATGTATAAGGGTTTTCTGTAACAGGAATATTAAGTAGTGGAGTGAGAAAAGCCTGTATAGGCCACCAAGACATTCTTGGAGAGACAGTTAAGGAGAAGAATGCAAAATGTTTACATTATTGAGATTAAAATGAAAGAGCAAATATGACACAGTTGGAGCATGACAAAACAGCACAAAAAATGCTGCAAACTTTAGTGTGAAGCTCCATTCTGGCTGTCTGGATTATCCTCACAATAATGATATCACAAACATACAAACTCCTGCAGCTGAAGTAAATTACCATCAAAGAAACAGCAACACTAGTAGCTAGCTTTACTTTGAAGGAAGGTCTGGGCAGGAGACTGGAAGGGCTGTATCTACACATCTGTGAAAGGATGAGATTCCATGGAGGCTGTATATAAAAGGCCTGTACTGAGCACACATGCTGGGGTATTTCTTTAGTGGAATAGTTTTTCTTTTCCTTTTTGTGTCATGAATTTTATTTTCAATATTTTTATTGGTGTATCATAGTTATACACATTGATGGGATTTTTGTTACATATTCATACATGCACACATTATAAGAATATAATTTGGCCAATATCATTCCTTAGCACTGTTCCCTCACTTCCCTTCTCCCACTCACTGGTCCCTTTCCTCTTTTTGACCTCCCACTGATTTTTAGGAGATCCACCCCAACTTTTGTTTTCCTTTTTCTCTCTAGCCTCTACATATCAGAGAAAAACATAACAACACTTGATCTTCTGACTTTGGTTTATTTTGCTTAACATAATACTCTCTGTTTCCATTCATTTTCTTTCAAATGACATAATTTTATTTTTATTTATGGCTCAATAAAGTTTCATCGTGTATGTACACTGCATTTTTTAATCCATTCAAATGTCAATGGACACCAAGGCTACTTCCATAGATTGGTTATTGTGAATTGTTTTGCTATGAACATGGATATACATGTAACCTTATAATATGATGACTTTAATTCTTTAGGATAAACACTGAGGATTGGTAAAGATGAGTCATATGGTGGTTCCATTTAAGGAACCTCCATACTGATTTCCATAGTGCTTGTACTAATGTACAATCCCACCAACAGTGTAAAAGTGTCCCTTTCTCTCCACATCCTCTCCAGCATTTATTATTATTAGAATTCTTAATGACTGCCATTTTGACTGTTGTGAGATTTGCATTTCCCTAATTGCTAATGATGTTGAACATTTTTTTCATATATTTGTGGCCATTTGTATTTTTTTTTATTAAGAAGTGTCTGTTTAATACATTTGTATGTTTATATTTATTAAATGGGTCATTTGATTTTTTTGAGTTCTTTATATATTCTAGATATTAATCCTCTCTCAATACAGTAGCTAGGCAAAGATTTTCTCCCATTCTTTAAGTTCTCTATTTCCATTCTTAAATATTGCCTTTGCTGTGCAGAAGCCTTTTAATTTGGTGCCATCTCATTTATTAACTCTTAGCATTATTTCTTGAGCTTTTGGGGTCCTATAGAGAAAGTCATTTTCTATGCCTGTATGCTGAAATGTTGATCCTATATTTTCTTCTTGGAGTTGCATTGTTTCTGGTGCAATGATGGAACAGTTTTACTGTGGAATTCCCTGCTGATAATGATCACAATTGGTACAAATAAGCTTCATATTTATGCATTACATTGCATTACTTGACCTGTCTGACACCACCTCTCACATCAAGAAAACCTAGAATGAACAGGTAGCTGAGTTAGAGAAACTGAAAAAAAAAATTAAAACATCTTCTTAATTATTTTGAATGCTAAACAGATGTTTCTTTGAAGGCAATATAATACAGCAGAGAGTTATATAGCAGCTAGGTTTTATACAGTTAGAGTAGCAAAAAGAGTTTTCAAATTTATTTTGACTTGTTACGAGCTGATATATTAGTTTTCACAAATGAGAAAATGCTAAGTGCTAATGTTGCAGTTATTACTGATTTCCTGGTTGCTGAAGGAAGCCTGGCACTTTATTAGTATAATGAATTTACAATTCTTAACTTATTTAATTGCAAATACATATTATCTGTATTATTAACCTGATGATTATTTTTCCATTAGTAGAAATTGTGTCATTTATAGTGGCTCATTTACAGTTGCTTATAAAAGACTCTTTATTTAGTCTAAAGCAAACTTTTAGGACCAATTACCTTCTTTTGCAAGCTCTATGAACAATCTTTTGTATGGGAAATAAAATGGCTCTGGCACTTTGTGGATACATTGGGTGGTGTTAGAGCTGCCGTCTTTATTTGACAAGAACAGTCCAAGAAAGATAATCAGGTGAGCTTGCTAGAAATCATTGATTAACAATAAGGAATGACCAAAATGCACAGATGAGACATAAAGGTGATATTTTAAAAATAAAAAACATACTGGGAACCTGAAGAGGTCAAAAAAGATTAACAATAGGAGATAAAATGTTAATAATTTGTTTAGACATCAGCACTAGAGAATTCCCAGAAACTACCATTGAAATGTGGTTGCAGTCTGTGGTCAAGGAAATATATAAAATTTTATATAATTTTATATATTTTATATATTTAAATATATAAAATTTCAGAGAGAATGTTACTAAATGAGCTTATTCTAATGCTATGCTACTATGACACATATGAAACAAAAACAAACATGCAAAGTCTAAAATCAACATTATGTGTAGTTCCTCATTTCATTAGGCTAAAATAGGTCTTGAGTGTAGGTCAGATTCTAAGCCACAAGGCATGGAAATACCAAATGATTACGAGGAGTCTGAAAGCTTCTTCTGAAACTAACTACCAGGGTTAAGACAAAAAAGAAAAAAATGTAAAACAGCAGATGGACTTCCAATCTTTAGTTTGTTTTTAATACTCATATCCCTATTCTCTCTCTCTCTCTCTCTCTCTCTCTTTCTCTCTCTCTCTCTCTCTCTCCCTTTTAGTTATTACTTGTCATTTATTTATTTATTTATTTATTTATTTATTTATTTATTTATGTGTGATACTGAGAATCAAACCCAGTGCCTCACACATTCCAGGCAAGTGCGCTACCACTGAGCCACAATCCCAACCCACTTTTTTCTCTTATGCTATACCTTGGCCCTAACAATGTTCCAGTCTCTATCTTTATAAATAAACACATAAAATAAAAATGCTACTTGTTCTTGTTTTCTCCCTTTTACCTCATTCCATTTTTCTCCTTCTCTTCATCAACAAACCTCCCAAAAATACAATTACACTCCATGCTTCTGAGCTTCACCACTTGCTCACTCACTGAGTCCTGGAAACCTGGTTTTTCTCCTAGGACTCAATGAAAGGTCTGCTTCAGAGATCGATAATATATTGTCAAATAAAAGCAGCAGCTCTAACCCCACCCCATGTATCCACACAGTTCCAGAGCCATTTTATTTTTCATATTTTTATTCGTGTATCATGCCCCTCATTTTCCTGAAACAGGTCTCTTTCTACCAAAATTCCATCCTCTGGCCCTTGGGTATTGTTTTATTTGCTATCCCTCAACCATATACATACCTTCATACACTTTACTTGCACCTTACATTCAGAGATCCAAAAGAAATATGTATAAAAAATAAAGGCAGTAAATTGTAAACAATAGGGATATCTAAAATGAACAATCCTCAATTACACTGCAATCCTGAAAGAATATTATGTACGGCACTATTAAAATAACATATGCTAAAGTTCTTAACAACATGGAAAATGCTTATTTTATAATGTCAGTGTTAAACAAAACAAGTTAAAATACGTGTATGCAATTTAGTTTCAACTATGTAAAGAAATGAATCAGAGGAAACTAGAAAGCTATACTCCAAAATGTTAATAGTGATAACCACTGATGGGTTACATTTTTCCTTCTTGGTAATTTTATGCATTTTCCAAATTTTCTATACTGATCTTGTTATAATTTTAAACTCAGTAAAAAGTGAGTTCAACATCATATTGCTGGGATGGGATTATGGCTCAATGGTAGAGAGTGCTTGCCTAGCATGTGTAAGGTACTGGGTTAGGATCCTCAGCACAACAGATAAGTAAATAAATTAAATTGAGGTATTGTGTCCATCTACATCTAAAAAAATTTTTAAAAGTTCATATTGGCTACAGAAGTTGAAAGGAAAGTGACCACAACACTCAGAGCAACCAAGAGATCTTTATTAGAGCAGGAAAAGAGAGGAGAAAAGAGAGAAAGAGAAGAGACAGAGAGAGAGAGAGAGAGAGAGAGAGAGAGAGAGAGAGAGAGAACACAAGAGAGAGAGAGAGAAAGCAAGAGAGAGCAAGCGAGAGAGAGGGGGGGGGCCCGGCAGTAGGGAGTTTTTATAGCCAGAATCTAATGGGGTGTCTGGGTCTGCAAGCTGCCTTGTTGGCACAAGGGGGTTAAATGTTCAGCCTTGAGTGGCAGGCTGAGTGTTCAGCCTTGAGCAGGGGGGCAAAGCGCTCAGCCTTGAGTGGGGGCTTGGGCATTTGTGCTTGAAGCAAACAGGTGATAAATAACCAGAAGAGGGTTTGAGAGACAAGGTCATCCTGCAGCTTCCTTTGTTTGGCATGCCCTGCAGACAGCTTACTCAGCATGTACTTCACCTAACATTCCTCCCTTTTTTGCTTTTCTAAGTGACATGGGGGATGGTGTAAAGTCCTTTGGCTACTTCCTGCTTAATGGTGGGCGGAGTTGGGCCTAGAAGGGGAAGTGGAGGAATGTTGGGGTCGGGGACAGATCTGAGAATACCAGGACAACCAAAAATTGCTGCAGTCTGGCTGGGTACAAATCACAAGCTACTCAAGCAGGAACAAACTTTATTTATTTTTGGAACTCCTGAGAACAGAACACCACCCATGAGGCCCTTCTAGGCACACCACACACCAACCGGAACTCCCACCACCAGAACTTTACCAACCAAGGTGAACTCCCCAGGAATCCCCAGGAGAATTTCAAAGTAGCAGGCTTCCCAGGAGGACAGCAGGGGTCTATATACAATTGAATACACAACCTGTTTCAATCCAGCATCATCTTAATGGCTTGCCTCTCAACCAACACTTCTGACAACATGCCAGGGGCCATTCCGACTAGGCTGTGGCTCTCAACAAAAAATAACACTCAGTGGCTATAGATAACTACTTTGGTAGGGGTAAAGTCCATAAAAGTTCTTTGAAGCCATTGGTTGTCAATGGCATCAAACCCTTTCGGATAGGAGGAAATCTTTGGTGTCAGTCATTGGTCTTGTTGTAGGGAATCTAGGAAGTATTGAAGTGACTTGATTGAATCCAGTAATGTTAATGGTGACAGCCTGATTGCAGCCAGTGGAAGAGCAATTGCCTCGACCCATAAAGTGAGAGTAGGTGGTGTCATCCTGGTGGCTTGGTTGTAGAAGCAGCATCTGTGGTTTGAGATAAAAACTGAGAGAGAATAATGATTAGAACAAGAAGAAGAGGGTTGGTGAGAAATTTTGAGTTTGGTGGGTATGGTGGAAGTCCAGGACTGGACATTTGGAAAGGTGCCTTTTAAGATGGGAGACATGGTACCAGGGGGAGTGGCCCAAAAGCTTGGTCACCATTGGGGTAGTAAGTATGACCGTACGGGGTCCCGTCCATTAAGGCTCCAACGATTGAGAATGCAGTTCCTGAAGTAAGACTGAGTCACCCAGTTGAAGAGGGTCCACCTCAGTTTGTGGTTGTGTTGGGATTGAGGCAATGAATAGCAGAGGAAGGCACTGGTCTACATTTCCCTTAGGAGTTTGCATAGAAGTGTGAGATAGAACATGTAGAACATAAGGGGAGGAGGAATGATTGGAAAGCTTTGAGTGGTTAAGAAAGGGCACCCATATAGTTGCTCAAAGGGGCTAAGGCCTGAGGGGGCTCTTGGGGCTATCTGAATTCAGGTGAGGGCCAACAGTAGGAAATTGGGCCAGAATAACCTGAGTTCAAGCAAGTTTAGTGAGATGATCATTGAGAATGCTCTTAGGCCTCTCAACCTTACCCAAGGACTGGGGTTGGGTGGGGATGTGGAGCCTCTAAGTGATGTTGAGGCCTTTGGAGACTAGTTGAAAAACCTGAGAAGTGAAGGTGGGACTGTGGTCTGACTGGATGGAGGTGGGATGTCTTAACCTGGGAATGGTCCCCTCAATGAGGATGCAGGCAAGTGTCAGCAATTTCCCAGGATGTAGGGAAGGCATCTATCCAACCTGAAAAAGTATCAACCAAAGTAAGTAGGTAGGGAAGCTATTTGTGCCTAGGCATGTGAGTGAAGTTGATCTACCAGTCTTTGCATGGCTAGTGGCTCCTCATCTGATGTGTGGGGAGTTTAGGTTTGTTGCTTCTTTGTGGGGATACTGTAGAGCACACTGAACAAGCAGAGTGGACCTGCTGGACAGTAGTTCTCATTCCTAGGATGTGAAAGAGGGGTTGTGAAAACTGGAAAAACGGGTTAGAGAGAGTTTTAGATAGGCACAGAGTCTCTGGAGTTAGAGGAGTTGGTCATGAGTCCCAGGTCTCTGTCTTGGGCATCAGGGGCTGGTACTTGATTGAATGACTGGTTGGTGAATTTATGTATCTGATCTTGCAGGGACTTCTGTAGGCAATTCAATAGTCATGGTCCTATTAGGAGAAACATGAAGAGAACTAATAGGGGTCCTGTGAGGGGGAGGAGCCAACGCCATATTTGAGTGAACATTCCCCATGGAGACTGTTGGCCTGGTTGCTATCTCCTCTTTTCTAGCTGTTCTTGTCCTTCATTACTCCTAGGAATGTCTGTGCTTTGGCTTAACTGTTTGGTAGGTGTTTAAGATCAAGCTGGACAAAATTGACTTTGTTTCTATTTATTGTGAAGAGTCAGCTGAGTTCCCATAGGGGTCACTCTCGTGGGGGAACTTGAGAACAGCTTCTTAGTTCTGCTAGTGCCATTTGCGCTAGGATGGGTCCAGGTCTTGCTTGACCATGTGGCTTCCCTTGGAAGCATCAGGGATGTCTCTTGTCTCTAATGAACCTACTCTTCATAGCAAATGCACTGATTGGCTTTTCATTCTCCAGTGGTCTCAATAGTCTCCCTGATGAGGAGGTTATGTGAGCTAGAGGTGCAAAGCGCTTTAGAAAAATTCCCTGTTCCCTAGATTTCAGACTGACTCAGAGGGCAAGGGCCAAATATTGGTTTTCTTGGCCATTTTAATTTAAGTTTAAGTCTTGATCATAAACATCCAGCAATGTTAGTTTCACCTTAAATTAAGAGTATTGGGCTTTAGCTGAAGTTTGGCCTACTTTGGAGTCATTCTGACATGTAGTAAGATGGAAGGCATAGACTTATCTCAGGTAAGCCAGGGCTCTTTATAAATCTTAGGTAAAGTGTTCTAGTATTGAAGTTGATCTTTTTTAGAAATATATTATTTTATAAAGTTTACATATATTGTTGCTTGATGTCACATGAATATTAGCTAACACAATATGATATTACATTTAAATTGTACCCAGTGTATAGAACTTTATATTAATCTTATTCATAACAGGTCCAGTTATAGAACATTAAATGATATAAATACATCTTCAATATGTTATTTTAATAAGCCTAAAATTACCATTCAACCTTTTGGAGAACATCAGATTGATATAATTTTTTTAAAGCTCCTATCTTAAAGACTTATATACCTGGAAAATATGAACACATTTAATATACAAAGAAGAGTAATAGTACCACAATTACATTTATGTTTTCATATTAATCAAGTTTAGCTCTTAAAGAAATAACATATTACAATATTGCAAAATAACAGTTGTTGTTTAACCATAGTTGTATAATCCTGAATTCCTTCAAGATTACTTGCTCAAAAAACTTACATACATAACCAATGTACGTAGACTTTCTTTATCACTTGCTTAAACTTATATAGCCAATGTACACAGACCTTCTTTATCATTTGCTTAAACCCTCTTATTTACTTAATAGACTCTCTTATCCAGAAACACATTTTCCTTCTATTAAATCCATACTTAGAACCTTTTAATTTCTCTTTCCCATCTGTTAACTCTTTCTTTATTCACACTTTGAAATAATCCTTGTAAATTTCTGAATTTAGGCAAATTATTCCAATTTAATAAGAGATAGTTTGTTATTTGCAGTACACAATTAATCACATCTGTTTACCATTTCATGAAAGCATAAACAATGTTTAAATGTATATAATTATATTGTGCTAGGGATGGACAAGGCAAGGCACGTAAGATAGCAGTGAAGATAGGGAAACAGTTTTATTTGGTTGCAGCTAGATTCAGAGGGCAGAGCTTCTGCTATAATCAATTAATCCCCTGAACTCCAAGTTTAGGTAGTTTCAGAATGTTGCACCCAGCATATAAGGGAAGGAGCTCAGAAGTTCACAGTCTGCAGAAGTTCAAAAAAGCAGTTTTTTTTTTTTCTTTCCTGTTCTGGGAAAGTTAACCCTTCATGGACACCTGGGAAGGGGAGAGCTTTTTCTTCCCTTTCTTTCCTCCCCCTGCCAGCTGTTACCATGGAGCCCAGTAAGTAACTCCCTTATCTTATAAATGTAGTCAGCACTTGTGAAAAACTAGCAAGGGGGTGTCCAGCACCTGGAGTGCGGAGGAGGAGAAAGTTGGGGATCGATGGTTGGGGGAGTTGATTTGTAAGCTGGAAGAATTTGTAGATGTTTGCAAGAGGTGCAGAGAGCATAATTGGAACGGAGCAATTAGAAAGTGATCTTTAACTATTTTTTTGAATGCTCACAGTAATTATAGAGATCCCTTAGAATGGAGGGATCCAGGGACCCAAAAGGGAGCCATCTGCTTTGGTTGTTAAAGGGATATGTGGGCCAGGGCTGGGTGCTATATTTGATCAATTTTTGGGTTTGATGTCTGGTGTCAAGGAGAGGGTTTTGAGGTTATCCAAGAGGCATTGTAGGGGAGAGTCGACCGGCAGAGAGGACAGATTACCCATGTCACAAACGTAGTATAAGGAGAAGGGAAGAGGACGCAAAGTAGTATAGGGGAGAAGGAAGGAGACACAAACATAGTATAAGGGAGAGGGAAGAAGACACAAAGATAGTATAAGAGAGGAGGAGGAAACTGATTTATTGGCAAAAGGGGCATCCCCACTAGAGCCAAAAATTAGGAGTGCCTTAGTGGCAGGTTCGAGCTGCAGAGATTGGTCATCACCAAATCCTGACAGTGGAAGCTCTCCTCCTGGATGGAGCCAGAGCCGAGGGAGACCTTGGCCAAGGTTTTTTGGGAACCCTCCTGGAGACGCCAGATAATCCCAGGGCCATAAAGAGGGGAAAGAGAGAGAGAGGGGAAGAGAGAGGAAGGGGAGAGTAAGCATCTCTCTAGCACCCCCGTGAAGGTGAGGACTAGGACTTTATGAGAACCACTGAAACCGTGAAGGTCTGGGTAGGGTGTGATGTTTGGTTCTCTGCTATGTGTCCCTGGAGGTTACACAGTCCTTTGAGGGAGACCTACAAAGCCTATTCTGGTAAACTACCAGCTGGGAAGGGGAATAATTTTGAACCCAAGAGTCTAATCTGCCCAAGGAAAGAGTCCCTGAGGACCACTGTGGCCTTAAAGGCTGTGGTGGGGTGTTTTCCTCCCCACAGGTGGGCAAAGAGGTTTGCTGGATTGTCAATGGTCAAATCCTCCTGCCACCACCATTGGGTTTAGGACTCCAGGAAGGGGAAACTCACCAATTGAAGTCCGGTGGAGGATGGAGTTCTGGTGGTCGAGCAAATGGGTTCAGGCTGTCCAGTTAGTGGCACTTCGGAAGGAAGAGGGACCCAAAAGTGGGTTTTAACCCTCTCCCGGGATTCGACACCAATGAAAGGAAAGTGACCACAACACTCAGATCAACCAAGAGATCTTTATTACAGCAGTGCAACAGAGGAGAAAAGACAGAAAGAGGAGAGAGAGAAAGAGAAAGAGAGAGAGAGAGAGAGAGAGCGCAAGAGAGAGAGAGAGAGAGAGAGAGAGAGAGAGAGAGAGAGAGACAGAGAAAGCAAGAGAGATAGCAAGAGACAGAGAGGGGCCCAGCAGGAGGGAGTTTTTATAGCACAATGGGGTCTCTGGGTCTGCAAGCTGCCTTGTTAGCACAAGGGGGTTAAGTATTAGGCCTTGAGTGTTGGGCTGAGTGTTCAGCCTTGAGCAGGGGGGAAAAGTGCTCAGCCTTGAGCGGGGGCTTGGGCATTTGGGCTTGAAGTAAACAGGTGATAAAGAACCAGACAGAGGGTTTGAGAGGCCAGGTCATCCTGCAGCTAACTTTGTTTGGCATGCCCTGCAGACAGCTTACTCAGCCTGTCCTGCACCTAACAGAAGTAAGCCCAATTTTTATGTTGGCATCCACACAAAATCTAACACTCAATACACTTTGCATTCTTGTCCCTCACTATATCCCAAAACATTCTCTGCTCTCTTGCTGGACACTATGTTTTCAACATTCCTTCATGGTTCTGTCCATGTCTTAGCAAATCTGTCAAAAGTGGGAAATGTCAACCTTGAAGAACTTTGTTCCCTAAACCCTAAGACAGAGGCTGGAGGACAATATTCAGAATCACCTAAGAAAAAAAGAAATTCTTTTATTCAATCCATAATGGATATATTGGTAGGAATAATAAACATAAAACTCACCGGCTAACATGACACATGATAACATTTGCTCTTGAGTATAAACTGCCATACAAGTTAAAAATTTCTAATAGAATTTAGATACATAATCTGATCCTAAAAATCTAAATTTAATAAAAAAAATAGCCACTATACAGATTATGGAAATCAAGATAAATCAGAATAATAAAATCTTTATACATTGTACAGATAAGAGAATAAACACCAAGAAAAATAATTTCATAGTATTGAAAAAAGCAAAAAATAATAAGTAGTTTAATTCCTGAAATAGTATCTAGTAGATATTCAATAGGTATTTGTTAAATAAAAGAATGCACTTGTCCAAGGAATTAGATTGTGCATGATGGGAATTAATCAGAAAACACTTGTTTTTTAAAACAACTTTTTTGATATAATTCACATAATACTCAATTTATCTATTTAAAAGATATTTTTAATGGTTTTTAGTATATTCAGTATGTGAAATCACCATAATCAATTTTAGAACATTTTTGTTTCCTCCAAAAGAAAGCTTGCACTCATTAGTAGTCATTCTATACCTCCCTCCCACCCCTCAGACTCAAGTGAAAACAATTTATCTACCATTTGTTTCTAAGATTTTGCTTTTTCCAGATATTTCTTTTATTTTTATTTTTAGACTTAAATACTTTAATATGCAGTGAAGAAAAAGAGAATGCAAGTTACAATAAATAAAATGCTAGAGTACTTAAGAACACAACTTCTGCACTTTTTCTATTAGCCTATAAAAGCTACTAATATGCAAAAACCATACCTTTAGTCTTTTGAATTGTCCTGAAGCTATGTTCTGAAGGGTTTGTAACACTTAAGAACTGGCATTAAAAAGGCAAAAAGCACTATAACTCATAAACAGCACAAAAGTCTTACTTAATCTCTAAAAATAATAGGAATGCAAATGTTTTATTTGCCATAGAGATAAGGAGGGAAATATCAGTGGAATGAATTGGACAACATGACTCACACTTCATTACAAGCCATTTTCCCAAATTCACAACTTTCACATTTGGGTGATCTTAAAAAAAAAAAAAAAGTTAAAAAAGAAAAGAAAGGAACTTTCACTAGATGTAAATAGGCCAAGTTATTTAATCCCTCCACATGTTTAAATTGACTACACTTTTCTAGCTGGGAATGTATTTTCCTTATTTTAGTGAGCTTAAATAATGTACCCATGGTAATGAATAAGGCCTGGGTTTAGGTCCAGAAACCTTCTCTATCTGCCTGTTTCATAATTACTCCAATATTATGGAACACAATAAGACGTTTTCTTGGTTCAGTTTTAATAGTAATAAGAATTTTTAAAATCCATGCTACTTCACAGTTTTTCAGACTTTTTTTTCCTAAATGTGGATTTTGAAATTCTTAGGTATGCTATATAAGTATATAAAGTCCATTTCCATGTGTTCATAAACTTTAGCACCCAATAAGTAGTAGGAACTGGGTTATATAAACTACTTCCTAATCTCCACCCCTTAATTACTAGTAATGAATTTTATTTAGGGAACAATGAGGAACAAGTACCATAGCCTACAGGCATCTAGCAATGGAGGGAATTCAGACACAGAAATTAAGGCTCTGGAGAGGTTAAGTCATAGTGGAAACTTCCAGAATGAAACTGAACTCGTATACCCTTTTCCCAGCTGCAGACTTAGATAAGGTGTGAGGTGTTTAGTTGGTGCATGGGACCCACCATAAACTGACATTTTATCCATCTTTTTTTTTTCCTCCATGAAAGAAAAGAAATGGAAATACAAGTGCTTGTTACCACATGCTTTTAAGGCTTTTAAGCATGTTGTATCCGTGATTGAGAAGATCACTTTAAAAATTGCCAGAAGAATCTCCTCTAATGGAGACTGAAGTCACTCTCTCTCCCCAAGAACCATGTGGGAAAAGAGAGATAGTCCCCTATTTGCACATGAAATCTCCCTTTCTCCTCCGACCTCCCTATTCCTCTCCCAAACAGGCCAGGCTGCCTTGGGAGGTGGTTGGGAGAAAAAGCAATGCTCATTCCCCCATGGCAAAGTCTTTGGTCTTTTCATCCTGGTCCCCCATTTTGTAGCGCAGCAGAAAGCACAGGTGAAGAGGGTTGTCCTGGGAGGGCAGCAGCATGATCTCTGCTGAAATGACCCTGCCTTGCTCCACTTGTACTGTCTCCTTTAGGAAGAGGAGTGCCTGCTTCCAGAGTGTGGCCCGGTGCAAAGGCGAGATGGACAGCACCAGGGGTTTCTCCGAATCTCCTCCAGGGAAGGTCACCTGGAACCAAAAGGCCAAACCATGCAAGGGCACCCAGCCATAACAGCTATAGCGGAAGTTCCCACCCAACTTGCCTCCAGCTCCAGCTCCAGGCCCGCAGGTCAGCTGGAGCTGAGCAAAGTGCTACAACCAGGCCAACACATCCTGGCCGGACAGACCCTGCACCAAGATCTCTGAGTGGCTCATGAGGCAGCTTGTGGCGAAACTCTCTAGGCAACTCATGTCCATGCCTTAGTGTTGCTTCACCTGGCTCCAAAATCCTAGGCACCACTCCAGCATCTGGTCGCTGATGGGGGCTACAAGGAGCTCAGTGAAAATCAGTAGGAGACTACCGACCTCCCTCAGCCACTGGGTCTGCAGGTGCAGCACAGAGCTCAGCATGGACTCATGCAGAAGTCCATAGCCCATTCACTCGCTTACGATGGCATCCACGTGCTCTGGCAACTCCACCATCTCCACCGGACCCTGCAGGACATGCACTTGGTCCTCCAGCCCGTTGAGCCGCCCTACCTCTCGGGCCTCTTGCCAAATGGCAGTACCAGCCTGGGCACAGAATATGCTCAAAATGCCACAACAACTAGCATTTTCTTCATACAAAAATTGTTACAGAAGCAGGATGCTCTTTTAAAAATCTCAAACTTATCAGGCTGTAGACAGCAAGAAAACTTACCAGAGACTGGAAAATGGAAATCCATGGCAAAATGTCTTGGTATCTTTTTTCCTATTAAAAACATAATGCCACAATTTGGATAGGTTACAATGAAGAGTGGTTTATTTTGGCTTATAGTTCTGCTTCAAGGTCAAAGGACTGCATCTGGTGATGGCCTTCTTGCTGGCAGAGTCCCAAAGTGTTGCAAGGCATCACAAGGCAGGAGAGAGGGACCATGAGAACTGCTTTTTGTAGCAAACCCACTCTCAATCCATTATCCTATTATTGTGTTAATCTATCAATCACATAAATGAGGTAATCCATTCATGGGGGAAGAGCTCTAAACACCTCCTAAAGGTTCTTTCTCTTACTGTCCTATATTGATTCAGTTTCAGTACAAATTTTGGGTATTGAAACCATAGTACAAGACATTTGGTAAGAATTGACTGCAGTAATTTAAAAGGACAATAAGATGCCTCTAAATCCCATAGCTCTAGAAGAGGTTGGAAAATGAAATGCTGGTAGGCTATATTCACTGGCTGTATTTAACAAGATATTGGAAAAATAAGATGAGCTCCTAGAATAATGAAAATGTTTCCAAACATGATGAAAAAGGAATATAGAGAGTTCAGAACTTTGGAGCCTTGAGGGGTTGAAAAAACTGACTATTCTATACTTCAAAGAATAGGAAAAAAATCTGAAAAGGCGTTTGAGCAACAAAGGTCGATGAAATTTCAGTTATGCAGCAAAAATTAGATTTAGGGCATGGCCTCACATTGGAGGTCTCTAAGTAGCTCCCTCAAATTCAGAGGAGAAGAGGCATAGGAATGAAGAAGCAAAGAAATAGGATCAAGATTTATCTCTAGGAAACTTTCATGTTTACTGGCTTATGGAACTGACAGGGAAGGAAATGGATCAAAAGTCTTTTCAGTGTTTGAGAAATTGTACTGCTAAGAAAATCACTTAAGAGCTTATTTTAAAAGCTGTACTCTTTCTACAGAAGTCATGCTTCTCAATACCCATTTCAAATGCAGGCTTAGAGGAAGAACTTACAGAACACAGACCTAGTGACCACAGGGGACCAAGGACAAGGGGGTTCCCCACTGAGAGTGGTACCAGGGTCTAGTGGTGGAACTTCCTGTTCAGGTCCTTCACAGTGCCTCCTAGCAGAATCTCATCTTTGCATAGGCCAGTGTCTTCTTTTCCCTGCTTTCCTACCTGGACATGTTGATTGCAGTAAATTTGCTGCATTGTTACATACTGGGTGCAGGTTGGAACAGATATCAGTTCATGGGTTGCAGTAGAGTTTCTCACCCTCAGCACTACTAATATGTTGGACTGGAAAGTTCTTTTTGTGGGGCTGTCCTGTGTATTTTATAATGTTCAGCAGCCTTCCTGGCCTCTGCACACTAGTTGCCAATAGTATCCCGCTCACACCCCGAATTGTGTCAGTCAAAACGTTTCCAGACATTCCACAAAAACTACCTCTGGTTGAGAATTATTGGGCCACAGGATAATATGGAGAGATATCACGACCAGATGGAGAATCCTGCGCGTTACCTGGGAATCCTGTATTTTGAATTTAATGCAATGGCTGGGTGGGATTTTAGGTTATCTTACTTGGTGAGGGAATGAGCATATTATTTGTTTGCTAAAAATAAAGGATGAAATGGTGATTTGGTGACCAAATGGATGGACTATAGCATAGAGTTCAAGGTTATCACCAAACCTGCTTTCTAGTAATTCAGGATAGCTAAGATCCAAACTGGGATTAGAGATAACCCACTCTGCTTAGCCCTAAATATAAACATTCAACAAACAAGAATGTTCGCCAGAGTACTACAAGCAATGGCCTAAAACTCAAAGGACTTGGCAGAGCTTTACATCCCTCTAGAGGAGCCTGTTCTATAATCGATAAACCCTGATATACCTCACCACCTTTAGCATTTATCAGCATATATACTGCCATCTTCAGCAAACCCTAACAAGTTCTTATAGTAAGCAAGAGAATTTTACATTAATATGTTAGGTCAAGGTGTAGCCTATAAGGTGGAAAGTAATGGACTACATTTTCTACTTCTTAGAACAAATCTTCACGACAGCTTTATGAAACTTAAAAGCTCAAGTCGGATTTAGTAGTAAGTTAAGAATAGAGAGCTTAGCTGAATTGGGCAATAAAGTATGCACACACCACCCTTCACCCTCTTCAAATATAATTACACAAAACCTGATACATAATCCACTTGATTAGACTGTATGAGAAGAGATAAGTCATAACAAGGTAGACATACTGGAAAGTGTGTTTGGAATAAACAAAATGTAGCTTATTCACTAAATCACCCGGCCTACACCCGGGAGATTTCACCCACTATGAACATTTTGAACTAATGCTAGCCCACAATCCCTTCCCACTAAAATATGATTCATTTTAATAAATAAAACATTTATCTTAAATAAAAGTAGAGGAGATAGAAATTATTACCAGGAGCTATAGAGAAAGCACCATAAGGGAAAGATGAAAAAAAAAAATTTATAGTGTAAAAAAGCAAAGACTAAAACTTCTACCTTTTGCATAATGATTTGACCAGAAAACCCTTGACAAGAAGAATTTAAGCCAAGCACCTTGAAACCAGATGAGCTACTTAAGAGCAGCTAATAAGAGCTCATCTGTCTATGTTGCAAAACAGGGGAATGACTTATAAGTAGAGGTGAAAAGCTTAGGCAGCTTGGTGATAGTTGGTTGTCCAGATTAGAATTTTAGATCTACTTTAAATTTACCTGAAGCACAAGCAAGCCAAATGTAATTTTAAATGTTAATCTAAAGAGGGACAGCTCTTTAGAATCAAGGAAAAACCTTAATTAGGGAGTAAATCTGCTAATTTCCATAGTTGGCCTAAAAGCAGTCTTCAATTGAAAAAGCATTAAAGCTTAACCTAATCATCAAAACTTAATACCTAACTCTCAATAACCTCCTAAACCAACACTGAACTAATCTATTTTTCTTATAGAAGAAATTATGTTAAAATGAGTAACAAGAAGATAGTTCTCCCTGCATAAGTTTATATCAGACCGAATAATTCACTGATAGTTAACACTGATAGTTAACCTTTGACATCATCAATTATACTATTTATTGTTGCTCCTACCCTAGCCCTAACCCTGGCATTTATCATGTGAATCCCCCTACCCATACCCCAACCCCTGACCAACATAAATATAGGCGTACTATTCATTCTTGCTACCTCAAGCCTAGCTGTATATGCAATCCTGTGGTCAGGCTGAGCCTCCAACCCTAAATATGCTCTAATTGGAGCATGATGAGTCATAGCACAATCTCATATGAAGTAACCCTAGCCATTATTCTCCTCTCTGTATTACTAATAAATGGCTCCTTTACTCTATCTACCCTTATTACTACTCAACAGTTCACATGACTACTACTACTGACATGACCCCTAGCAATAAAGTGATTCATCTCAACACTAGCAGAGACCAACCAAACTCCATTTGACTAACGGAAGGAGAATCAGAACTTGTATCAGGCTTCAATGTCGAATATGCCCTTTCATCTTATTTTTTATAGCTGAATACACAAATATTATTATAATGAATGCCCTAAGAGCAACCTTCTTTATCGGAACATTACTCATCCCTTCCCTTCCTGAAACTTTTACACTCAGTTTCACCCTAAAAACCCTCATTTTAACTTCTATGAATTTGAGCATTCTATACACGATTTCGTTATGATCAACTTATGCATCTTTAATGAAAAAGCTTCCTATGCCTCACTCTGGTCCTATGCATGTGACATATCTCCCTTCTCATTATCACTGCATGTATATCACACCTAATCTAAAAAATATCTCTGGTAAAACAGTTACTTTGATTGAGTAAATAATAGAAGTTTAAATCCTCTTATTTTTAGAACCATAGGACTTGAACCTAATCCTAAGAATTCAAAATTCTTCATGCTACCTTTACACTGTGTCCTAAAAAGTAAGGTCAGCTAAATAAGCCATCGGGCCTATACGCCGAAAATGTTGGTTTATATCCTTCATGTATTAATTAATCCCTTAAAATCCTCCACAATCTACCTCTCCTTATTTTCTGGAACAATAATTACACTATTTAGCTCCCACTGACTACTTATTTGATTAGGCTTAGAAATAAGTATGCTGGCAATTATTCCCATCCTAAAGGAATAATTCCACAGAAGCTGCATGCATATATTTCCTAATTCAAGCCACTGCATCAGTAATCTTAATAATAGGCACAATTATTAATTTTACAAACTTAGGCCAATGGACCCTATCCAATTCATGCAATAAAATCTCATCATTCATATTCACAGTAGCACACTCAATAAAAATGAGACTTGCCCCATTTCACCTTTGAGTACCAGAGGTCACTCAAGGAATTGCACTTAAATCAGGACTAATCCTACTAACATGACAAAAAATTGCCCCAAACTCCATACATATCAAATTGCATCTTCCATAAACTCCACCCTTATATTACTTATGGGAATCCTGTCTATTATGTTAAGAGGCTAAGAAGGACTCAACCAAACTCAACTATGAAAAATCTTAGCATATTCATCAATCACGAATATAGGATGAATAATAGCAATTATTACATATAATCCAACTTTGATAATATTTAACTTAATCATTTATATTACTTACCATTAATATATTTATACTTCTCCAATACAACAAAAAGCTTCTACCCTCTCCTTTTCAAATTTATAAAATAAATTCCTCCTACTAACCCCATCAATTCTAATCATACTAATATCAATAGGAGGATTACTTCCTCTAACCCGATTTGCCCCCAAATTAATTATTATTAAGGAACTAATTTCAAACAACAATATCATCTTCTCATACTAATAGCAATACTAGACCTCCTAAATTGATATTTCTACACATGACTTATTTATTCTACATCCCTAACCCTATTTCCATCATTTAACAACACTAAAATAAAGTGACTTTTAAAAATACAAAACTGGGCTGGGAATGTGGCTCAGGCGGTAGCGTACTCGTCTGGCATGAGTTTGGCCCAGGTTCGATCCTCAGCACCACATACCAACAAAGATGTTGTGTCCACCGAGAACTAAGAGATAAATATTTAAAACTCTCTCTCTCTCTCTCTCTCTCTCTCTCTCTCTCTCTCTCTCTCTCTCCTCTCTCACTCTCTCTTTAAAAAAAATAAAAAAATTAAAATACAAAACTAACTCCCCTTCTACCAAATTTTATTATTATCTCTGTCCTCTCCCTACCACTCACACCTCCCCTATCATCTCTGAGCTAGGAATTTAGGTTAACCCAGACCAAGGGCCTTCAAAGCCCTAAGTAAGTGTCCAACACTTAATTCCTGAGTTAAGGACTGCAAGACTCTACCTTACATCAACTGAATTCAAATCAATTAATTAAGCTAAGCCCTTTCCATCTAGAATAATGGGATTTAAACCCATAAAACTTCAGTTAACAGCTAAATGCCTAATTCACCTGGCTTCAATCTACTTCTCCTGTGTTAAGTAAAAATGCCAGAGAAGCCCTGGCAGAGTTGAAGCTGCTCCTTTGAATTTGCAATTCAATGCTATTATTCACCTCTGGGCTTGGTAAAAAGAGAGCTCAACCTCTGTCTTTAGATTTATAGTCTAATACTTACTTGGCCATTTTACCATCTACCTATGTTCATCAACCGTTGATTCTTTTCAACTAATCACAAAGATATCGGAACACTTTACCTCCTATTTGACACTTGAGCTGGAATAGAAGGAACGCACTTAGTCTATTAATTTGGGATGAATTAGGCCAACCCCCGGAGTCCTCTTAGACAATGATCAGATCTATAATGTTATCGTAACTACACTCGCATTTGTTATAAATTTCTTTATACTCATGGCAATTATGATTGATGTATTTGGGAACTGAATAGTACCCCTTATAATCGGAGCCCCTGATATACCATTTCCCCATATAAATAACATGAGCTTCTGGCTCCTTCCCACCTCCTTCCTCCTCTTGCTTGCTTCTTCTATAGTTGAAGCAGGAGCGGGAACAGGTTGAACAGTATATCCCCCACTAGCTGGAAATTTTGCCCATGTAGGAACCTCAGTAGAATTAACCATCTTCTGCCTTCACTTAGCAGGATTATCATCAATTCTAAGAGCAATTAATTTTATTACAATTATTAACATAAAACCCACTGCTATATTCCAATATCAAAACCCTCTGTTAGTATGATCCATACTAATTACAGCAGTATTCCTTCTTTTATCTCTTCCAGTCTTTGCAGCAGGGATTACAACACTTCTAACAGATTGAAATCTAAATACTATATTCTTTGACCCCATGGGAGGTGGAGATCCTATCCTCTATCAACAATTATTCTGATTCTTTGGGCACCCTGAGATCTATATTCTTATTCTACTAAGGTTTGGTATTATCTCCCATATTGTAAAATATAGTCAGGTAAAAGCAACCATTTAGTTATATAGGAAAAGTATGAGCTATAATATCTATTGGTTTTCTGGGATTCATTGTAACAGTGCACCACATGTTCACTGTTGGGATAGATGTCAATGATACCCGAGCTTCCTTCAAATCTGCAATGATAATTATTGCTATTCCAAGAGGGGTAAAATTTTCAATTGACTAAGCAACCTTACATGGAGATAATATTAAATGGTCACCAGCAATACAATGAGCCCTCAGCTTCATTTTCTTATTCACCATTGGAGGTTAGCAAATTCCTGCTAACAGGAATCATTCTGGCTAACTCTTCATTAGATATTGTCTTACATGTTACATATTATGTTGTAGCTCATTTTTACTATGTCATATGTATACGAGCCATATTTGCCATCGTAGGAAGGTTCGTTCACTGATTTCCCCTTTTTTCTGGTATATGCTAAATAATATATGAGCTAAAATCTACTTTACTGTAATGTTTGTAGGGGTAAATGTAACTTTCTTCCCTCACACTTCTTGGGATTATCAGGAATACTATGTGGATACTCCCACTACTCAGATGCATACACAGCATGAAACACTGTATCTTTGATGGGCTCATTTATTTCCCTCACAGCTATCATAATAATAATTTTTATAATTTGAGAGGTATTTGCATCAAAACAAGAAGTTCTTACCATAGAGTTAACACCCAGTAACTTACAATGACTACACGGGTGCCCTCCACCTTATCACACATTTGAAGAACCGACTTTTATTAAAGCCTGGACCAAGAAAGGGAAGAACTGAACTTCCTAAAACTAGTTTCAAGCCAGCCCCATAACCATTGTGACTTTCTTCATGAGATATTAGTAAAATAATTACATAACTTTGTAAAAGTTAACTTATAGGTTAAACTCCTTTATATCTCTATGGGATACTCCCTTGAATTAGGATTTCAAGATGCCACATCACCTATTATAGAAGAGCTCCTACACTTTCATGACCACACTCTTATAATTGTGTTCTTAATTAGCTCTCTTGTCCTCTACATTATCTCATTGGTATTAACTACAAAACTAACCCATACTAGTACCGTAGACGCCCAAGAAGTAGAAACTATCTGAACTATTCTTCCTGCTATTATTCTCATCTTAATTGCCCTTCCCTCACTCTGTATTCTATACATAATGGACAAAATTAACGACCCATCTCTAATGGTAAAAACTAAAAGCCATCAGTGATATTGAAGTTATGAATATACAGACTACGAAGATCTTAGTTTTGACTCCTATATGATTCCAACCTTGGATCTGGCTGCAGGAGATCCTCAATTTCTGGAAGTAGATAACTGAGTAGTACTTCCAATAGAGTTACCTGTGCAAATACTAATTTCATCTGAAGACATGCTCCACTCCTGAGTGGTCCCATCCCTTGGCTTAAAAATGGATGCAATTCCTGGTTGACTTAGTCAGGCTACCTTAACATCAACATGGCCGGGACTTGACTATGGGCAATGTTCTGAAATCTGTAGCTTTATGCTAATCGTCCTTGATCTGGTCCCATTAAAACATTTTGAAAGTTGATCCTCACCAATGTTATAAATTCATTATGAAGCTACAGCAGCGTCAACCTTTTAAGTTGAAGATTAGGAGCCAAAATCTCCTCATAATGAGATGCCCAAATTAGACACATGAGCATAATTTGTTACAATTTTATCAATGATCCTAGCCCTATTATTCATATTTCAACTTATAATTTCAAACCATCTGTACCCGTCTAACCCTTCCCACAAAGACATTAGTTTAACTGAACAAAAAACCATATGAGAAGAAAGATGAATGAAAATTTACTTGCCTCTTTCATTATCCCTACAATAATAGGACTTCCTATTGTTATCTTTATTATTATGTTCCCCAACATCATCTTTCCCTCACCCAACCAACTTATCAACAACCACCTAGTATCATTCAAACAGTGATTAATTCACCTTGTACTAAAACAAATAATGGCCATACATAACCCAAAATGATCAACCTGATCCCTAATACTAATTTCACTGATTCTATTCATGGTCTCTACAAATCTACTAGGTCTACTCTCTCACTCTTTTATACCAACAACTCAGATGTCAATGAACTTAGGAATGGCCATTCCCCTATGAGCAGGTGCAGTAATTACTGGTTTCCACCACAAGACTAAAGCATCCCTTGCCCATCTTCTTTCATAAGGAACCCCTATCCCCCTTATCCCAATATTAATTATTATAAAAACAATTAGCCTTTTTATTCAACCCATAGCACTAGCCAAATGACTAACAGCTAATATTACAGCTGGCCACTTTATTATACACTTAATTGGAGGATCCACCCTAGTATTAACATCGATTAGCCCTCCCACAGCTATCCAACTTTATATTAACAATACTTATATATTAACAATACTTGAATTTGCTGTCTCACTAATTCAAGCCTATGTCTTTACCCTCCTAGTAAGTTTATATTTACATGATAATACTTAATGACCCACCAAACCCATGCCTATCATATAGTTAATCCTAGCCCCTGATCTTTAACAAGAGTCCTTTCTCGCCTACTCTTAACATCCGGTCTAGTAAGATGATTCCACTTTAATTACTCTTTTCTCTTCATTTTAGGCCTAATAGCCATCATCCTTACAATATACTAATGATGATGAGATATTGCACATGAAGGTACATTCCAAGGGCACTATATAACAATTGTTCAAAAAGGTTTATGATATGGGATATTCCTATTCATCATTTCAGAAATATTCTTCTTCGCTGGATTTTTCTGAGCATTTTATCACTCCAGTCTAGCTCCCAATCCAGAATTAGGCAGCTGATGCCCTCCAATGGGAATTAACCCTCTTAATCCCCTAGAAGTTCCACTACTCAACACCTCCATGTTTTTAGCTTCAGAGGTCTCAATTACCTGGCCCCATCACAGTCTAACTGAAGGGGACCGAAAACACATAATTCAAGCATTATCCACCATGATTGCACTATGATTATATTTAACCTTACTTCAAGCCTCAGAATACTTAGAAACATCTTTCACAATCTCAGATGGTGTATATGGCTCAACATTTTTCATGGCTACAGGCTTTCATGGTCTCCACCTTATTATTGGGTCAACCTTGCTTTTAGTATGCCTTATTCATCAATTGAATTTCCACTTTACATCTAATCACCATTTTGGATTTGAAGCAGCCTCATGATACTGACATTTTATAGATGCTATATGACTATTCCTTTATGTAACTATTTATTGATGAGGCTCATACTCCCTTAGTATTAATCAGTACAGTTGACGTCCAATAAATAAGCCTTGGTAAAACCCAGGAGAGAGTAATAAACCTTATAATCTCCCTACTTATCAATTCTTCTATTGCACTATTACTAGTCTCATGGCATTTTGATTACCCCAGCTAAATGTATACACCTATAAAGCAAGTCTCTATGAATGTATTTTGATCCCATAGGATCTACCCACCTACCATTCTCAATAAAATTTTCCTTGTTGCAATTACATTCCTTTTATTTGACTTAGAAATTTCTCTACTTCTCCCCCTTCCCTGAGCCTCTCAAACAATCTCAATCTTATACTAACTATAACATTTTTCTAGTTCTAATTCTCATCCTTTGGTTAGCCAATGAATGAGTTCAAAAAGGCTTAGAATGAATTGAATATGATAATTAGTTTAAGATAAAACAAGTGATTTGGACTCACTAGACTATGGGTTACCATAATTATCAAAATGCCTATTATCATACTTAACATCCTCCTAGTTTATACAACATCTTACTTGTCTCATTTAATATCATCATTGCTATGCCTAGAAGGCATAATATTATATATATTTGTCTTATGCTCCCTCCTAATTCTAAACTTTCACTTTTCCTTATCATTTATAATCCCTATTGTCTTACTAGTGTTTGCAGCGTGTGAAGCGTCCTTAGGGCTAGCTCTCCTTGTAATAGTGTCTAACACATATGGACTAGACTATGTTCAGAACCTAAATATCCTTCAATGTTAAAAATTATTATACCTACAATTCTACTCTCCCCCTTATATGATTCTCAAACCCCTCAATAATTTGAATCAACCCCTCGATCCATAGTCTGATAATCAGCTAATGGTGCTCATTACATTAAATCAAACAGAAAACACAGATCTAATTTTCTCACTAACTTTCTTCTCAGATCCGCTATCTTCCCCTTTACTGATTTAACACCATGACTCCTTCCCCTTACATTTCTAGCAAGCCAAAACCACTTAGCCCGAGAGCCACTGATCTTAAAAAAAAACTTATATTCTTATACTAATTTCCTTTCAATCATATTTTAAAGAGAGACAGAGAGAGAGAGAGAGAGAGAGAGAGAGAGAGAGAGAGAGAGAGAGAGAGATTTTTTTAAATATTTATTTTTTAGTTTTCTGCAGACACAACATCTTTATTTGTATGTGGTGCGAGGATGGAACCCACCATTGCACGCGCATGCCAGGCGAGCATGCTACAGCTTGAGCCACATCCCCAGCCCAATCATTTTTAATTATAACTTTTTCAGTCACCAAACTAATCATATTGTATATTCTATTCAAAGCCACCCTAATCCCCACATTAATTATTATTACTCGATGAGGAAAGCAAAGTGAGCATCTAAATGCAGTACTGTACTTCTTATTTTATGCTCTGGTAGGTTCCCTTCCCCTTCTGGTAACATTAGTCTGTTCAAAAATCCACTGGGTCCATAAACTTTATTATCTGTATATACCAGTCATCTGTACTGTCTTCTTCCTGAACTAGTGATATCTTGTGACTGGCATGTATTATAACCTTTATAGTAAAAATACCCTTATATGGTCTCCACATTTGACTCCCCAAAGCCCATATTGAAGCCTCTGTTGCAGGCTCTATGATCCTGGCAGCTATTCTACTCAAACTTGGCAGATACGGAATAATTCAAATTTCAGCTCTACTCCACCCTATTGCAAGTAATATGGCATATCTCTTTATTATGTTATCGCTATGAGATATAATTATAACAAGCTCAGTCTGCTTATAACAAAAAGACCTAAAATCCTCATTGCCTACTCATCAGTAAGTCATTAGCATTAGTTATTGTAGCAATTGTAATTCAAACACCCTGAAGCTTCATAGAAACCACAGCACTAATAATTAACCATGGATTAACATCCTCCATACTATTTTGTCTCACAAACACTAATTATGAGTAAATTCATAGCCGAACTATAAGGCTAGCCCAAGGCTTACAATCCATTCTTCCCCTTATGGCAACATGATGAGTTCTGGCTAGTCTAACTAATCTAGCTCTTCCCCCGACAATTAACTTGATTGGAGAACTATTCATTATCACATCATCATTCACCTGATCAAATATTACGATTACTTTAACTGGCCTTAATATATTAATCACTGCCCTTTACTCACTATATATATAAATCATAACACAACTGGGAAAATTTACATACCACACATCTAACATTAATCCTTCTTTCACGTGAGAAAACACACTCATGTTACTTCAACTCTTCCCACTTATCATTCTATCAGCAAATCCTACTATCATCCTGGGACATTTATACTGTAAATATAGTTTAAATAAAACTTTAGTTTGTGAATCTAACAATAGAGAAACATAATCCCTTATTTACCAAGAAAGTATGCAAGAACTGCTAATTCATGCTCTCCGTGATTACACCCATGACTTTCTTAACTTATATAGAAGTAATCCATTGGTCTTAGGAGCAAAAAATTGCTCCAAATAAAAGTAATTAATATATTTTCTTCACTCATCCTTATGTCACTTATTACACTAACTTTCCCCATTCTCCTAACCATAACCAACTCCTATAAACACAGCAACTACCCAAACTATGTAAAAACATCTATTATCTATGCATATTCATTGTGTATAATTCCAACACTAATATTTTTCAATTCAAATTATGAACTTGTTATTTCAAACTGACACTGAATGACAATTCAAATTTTTATTCTCTCCATAAGCTTCAAATTAGATTACTTCTCTATGCTATTCATGCCCATAGCACTATTTGTTAAATGATTAATTATAGAATTCTCAATATGATATATACACTCAGACTTCTTTATCAACCGCTTCTTCAAATATCTACTAATATTCCTCATTACCATGATAATCTTAGTCACATTCAACAACCTATTCCAACTGTTCATTGGCTGAGAGGGAGTAGGCATTATATCATTCTTACATATTGGTTGATGATATGATCGCACAGATGTTAATACAGCAGCCCTCCAAACTATTGTATACAACCAAATTGGTGACATTGGATTTGTTTCAGCCATAGCATGATTTCTACTCAACTCAAACTCATGATAAATAAACAACTCTTCATAATAGATGTATCTCTACTTCTCCTCCTATGCTTACTCTTAACAGAAACAGGAAAATCCACCCAATTTGGCCTACACCCCTGATTGCCCTCTGCCATGGAAGGCCCTACTCCCTAATCAGCTCTAATCCACTCCAGCACTAGAGTAGTAGCAGGAGTATTTCTTCTTATTTGTTTTTATCCCCTAATAGAACATAGAAAGACTATCCAAACACTTACTCTCTGCCTGGGAGCCATTACCACCTTATTCACTGCCATCTGTGCCCTCACCCAAAATGATATTAAGAAAATTATCGCATTTTCTACCTCAAGCCAACTAGAATTAATAATACTCACTACTGGAATTAACTTAGCATTTCTCCACATCTGCACCCATGCATTCTTCAAAGCCATACTATTTATATGTTTTGGGTCAATCAATTCATAACCTAAATGATGAACAAAATATTCAAAAAATAGGAGGCCTATTCAAAGCCTTTCCATTCACCCCAACCTCACTTATTATTGGAAGCCTAGCACTAACAGGGACCCTTTATCTACTGGATTTTATTTCAAAGCCCTAATTATTGTGTCTGCAAACACATTGTATACCACCAACGCCTGAGCCCTTACTATCACACTTCTTGCCACTTCCCTAACTGCTGTCTATAGTACACGAATTATCTTCTATGCCCTTAAAGGACAGCCTCAATTTTCAACACTAAACTCTAGCAATGAAAACAACCCCCAGCTACTTAATTCAATTAAACTCTTTCTAATCAGCAGTATCTTTGCAGAATTTATCCTTTCCTACCACATCCTGCCTATAAATGTTCCAGTACTAACCATGCCTATGTATCTAAAAATCTCAGCACTACTAATCACCATTATAGGATTTATAATTGCTATGGAACTAAATTTAATAACCCTCTATCTTAAAACTAAAATGTACTCAAGCACATCAATGTTTTCCAAACTATTAGGGTATTTCCTTACTATTATTCACTGCTCAGTTCTCTACCTTAACCTCGTTATGAGTCAAAAACTCTCATCAACCCTGCTAGACCTAGTCTGATTAGAAAAAGGCATCCTCAAACTCATGGCCAACCTTCACTCAAGGGCCTCTGTTAAAACCTCAAACCAAAAGGGTCTCATCAAATTGTATTTCCTATCCTTCCTAATCTCAACACTACTAGCAATTATCACTGTACTCTATTTCCATGTGTAATTTCAATTACAATAAAAATACTAACAAATAATGATCAACCTTCTACAACCATCAATCAACTCCCATAACTATACATACCTGCCACCCCCATTAAATCCTCAGGAATCAAACCTAACTCATCCCCCCTCAAACATCATTCAATTCTCAGAATTCTTAAATTCAATTACAATCTCTACCTCATCATACAATACCATAAACATAACAATCAAAAACTCCATTAAAAATCTTAACAACAGTACACCCCAAATTACTACACTTGACCTCCATGTCTCAGGATATTCTTCCATTGCTATAGCTGTAGTATAACCAAATACCACTAACATATCTCCTAAATAAATTAAAAATACTATCAAACCTAAAAAAAGACCCTCCAAAATGTAATACAACCTCACACCCAATTTCTCCACTAACAATTAACACTAACCTACCATAAATAGAAGACGGCTTTGAGGAAAATCTTACAAAACCTCAAACAAAAGTATGCTTAATAAATATGTAATGTATGTCATTATTTTTACATGGAATGTAACCATGAACAATGACATGAAAAATCATCATTGTTATTCAACTATAAAAACATTAATGATAAATATCCGCAAAACTCATCCCTTAATAAAAATCATCAACCACTCCTTTATCGACTTACCTGCACCCTCTAATATTTCCACATGATGAAACATCGGTTCCCTTTTAGGTCTCTGCCTAGCTATCCAAATTCTTACAGGGCTATTTCTAGCAATACACTACACATCAGACATAGTAACAGCCTTCTCAACTGACACTCACATTTGTGGAGACATTAATTACTGTTGACTCATTTGTTATATACATGCTAATGGCACCTCAATATTCCTTATCTGTCTCTTCCTTCACATAGGTTGAGGGTTGTATTATGTGTCCTACACCTACTTTGAAACATGAAACATGAGTTATTCTTCTCTTTGCTGTAATAGCCACAGCATTTATAGGCTGTGTTCTTCCCTGAGGCCAAATATCACTCTGAGAGGCAACTGTAATTACAAATCTTCTATGTGCTATCCCCTACATTGGAACCACCCTCGTGGAATGAATTTTAGGAGGGTTCTCAGTTGACATAGCTACTTTAACAGGATTCTTTGCATTTCACTTTGTACTACCATTTATTATCGAAGCACTAGTAATAATCACCTTCTTTTCCTCCAGGAGATAGGGTCAAACAATCTCTCTGGCCTTATCTCTGACTCAGATAAAATCCCTTTTCACCCATATTATACTATCAAAGACATCCTTGGGGGCCTTCTCCTTATCCTAGTCCTAATAGTCCTTGTCTTATTCTCACCAGACTTCCTAGGAGACCCCAATTATTACACATCTGCTAACCCTTTAAACAACCCCTCACATTAAACCAGAATGATACTTTCTATTCGCCTATGCCATCCTCCGATCTATTCCTAATAAACTAGGAGGCATATTGGCCTTAGTTTTTTCTATCCTAATTCTTATACTCTTTCCTATACTCCATATATCTAAACAAAGTAGCATGATGTTCCTACCATTGAGTCAGTGTATATTCTGATATTCTGAATTCTGGTAGCTGACCTATTTACACTAACCCATTCATTATTTTTGGTCAACTAGCATCAGTCTTATACTTCACCATCATCCTCCTTATCCTACCAACTGCCAGCTTAATTGAAAATAAACTCCTCAAATGAAGAGCCCTAATAGTATACATATTACCTTGGTCTTGTAAACAAAAAATGAAGTTTTAAACTTCTTAGAGCAAACACCTTCAACTCCCAAAGCTGATATTTCTTACTTAAACTATTCCTAGTAATTAGATGTAGCTGCAAGAAAATTTCAGTCAGCAAAATGTGTGCAACTTCCAAGCCTGGTTCTTGAAGAATTCCTGGGTGTGATCCTGTCAATCTTCTTTCCATCTGATGGCTGCATATTAGTGTCAAGAATGACCTTTGAAGCCAGGTGTTGTAGATGGAAAAGGCTCTATCAGCCTGGTTCCCTATTGGAAGTCTATAAAATTTGTGTGTGTGGGGGGGGTATGAGAGAAAAAGAGAGAGAGAGAGAGAGAGAGAGAGAGAGAGAGAGAGAGAGAGAGAGAGAGATTTAAAAAACACATAGGACCTCAAAATAATTACATTCCTAGCCAAGAAAAAGTTATTTTTGTTTTGTTTTGTTTTGTTTTTTAATTCACTTCCTGGGTTGGTGTTATCAATCAGTGATAGAGTGCTGGCCTGGCATGTGTGAGGCACTGGGTGAAATTCTTAGCACCCTATATAAATAAATGAATAAAATAAAGGTCCATCAACATCCAAAAAATTTTTTTTTAAAGTTCACTTCTGAAGAAATGTGGTGGTAAACACACATTTTTCTTTGGTATCGTGGTTGAATAGATATTATTGATCCCTAAGAACTGATACATAATCATATTTAATACTAGTAATCCTGATTAAAGAATAAAGGTTTTCAAATATAGAACCTTTCTGAATTATCTTTTAATGCTAAAACTTGATCTCTTTCATCATTATTTCTTTTTGTTTGACCCATGTTCAAATTTCTATGGAAAGATGAAAAATTGCCTTTGTAGCTTTTAGAAACAAATATTAGATTGTAGAATTTTCCATCAGAAACTATAATGTTTAGCCAGATGTGGTGGTGCACACCTGTAATCCCAGCAACTTAGAAGGCTGAGGCAGGAGGAACACAAGTTAGAGGCCAGCCTGGAAAACTTAGTAAGGCACTAAGCAACTTAGGAGATCAAAATAAAAATTAAAAAAGGGTTGGGGATGTAGCTCCATGGTCAAGTGCCTCTGGGTTCAATTCCTAGAATAAAAAGCAAAACAAAATACCATGAATTTCTTGGGATGAACTCAATGACTGTGTATAAGTAGAAAGCTCAAATGAAAAAACGAAGACAGAAAAAGAAACGAGAATGGTTTTTCAAGAACTTTTTTCTAGTTAGGACATAACTTGAGTGGATCAAAAGTGATCTTCAGCTGAGCAACTGTGAGAACTCTAAGTTCTCTCTAGGGGATAACCTGAAGGGGATCTCCAAATTCTTACTTGGTCCTTCCTTTCCTAGCCTTCTTCACAGTCTACTGTTAGGGAAGCCAGATGAATGATCAGAAACAGTGGCTTTGTCACTGTTATAGTTAAAGCTTTGTCCCAGGGTTTCATAAACTGACTACCAGACCACTCACAAATAATTGAATCAAGCCTTTATTGAAGCACACCGGTGGTGGCTGACCAGAACATAAAGCTGTTCCCCTGATCAGCCCCGAACAATTGCAAGGGAACTCCTTATAATCCTGA
Organism: Urocitellus parryii; assembly: GCF_045843805.1. Classification (NCBI taxonomy): domain Eukaryota; kingdom Metazoa; phylum Chordata; class Mammalia; order Rodentia; family Sciuridae; genus Urocitellus; species Urocitellus parryii. The sequence continues at coordinate 82,858,922 of NC_135541.1, read as the reverse complement.
AAATCACAAAAGGGATGTTCAGGGGGTCTAGCCAATGCAAGCAAGCCAGGTTTCAGAAACAGGACAGTGCAGTCAAGCAGAGGGAAGCCTAACCAATCACAGTTAGCCCAGTCACCCCAGTTACAGAAACAGAGCCCCGTTACCCTAGTTACAAAAACAATGCCCCATTAGGTTAGTTCCGTGTTCTTAAAGGCTTCTATAGCAAAAGGAAAAGAACATTTTGCCCCAGTTATGACTCTTCTACTTGGCATGGTTGTTTTATAGGATGAAGTCATAAAACAAAATGGAGTCACATTTGCTTCTACTAGCACATCACCTTTTTATAATTATTCGGGTCCTATCAGGCTGAACTGGATTTCTCTTTTTCCAGAGAACACTAAACACTAATTTCATAAACAAAGACATCATGGAAGTTGTAGAAAATTAGACTTTTTCTCTAAAGGCATTGAAAAAAACACTGATGCTCCCTATTAAAGGAGAAAAAAAATCTTTTCAAATTCAAACCAACTTTGAATTTCAAGTCATAACAAACTATTCATTTTTTGTTTAAGATCCAGTCAATTTTTACAAATCAGTAAATCTGGGACTGCATTAAAAGAAACCAAAATAAAAAGCATCCTTTAAATCCAGATTCTATTCTATGAATCAATTTTTCTAATTAAATTGGCACAAACCCATAATATTTTAATATTATTTTTGATAAACACATTGAAAGCATTTTGAAAGTTAGCATCATTTTTTACTCATACACCAGAAGTACAGAACTCCTAGATACATTTTGTACCTGCTGTAAATTTTTAATAAAACATTCAAATTGATAATTAAAATACAAATAACTTCTATAGGGATCATAAGTCAAAGACCATGTTTCATATAATATCACTGGAACTCTAAGTTAAGGTTGCACATAATTGGAATTCTGCAATGAATCATCTATTACTTAACAACAATGGATTTGATTTAGGAGTTTCCAGTTTTACTCCCAGTTCTGCTCCTAATAGCTTGTTTTTGTGCAAGTGACAACTTCCCTGAGCTCATTCAGTTCTGCAAATTGAGGGAAATTGTCTAGACCAGCATTGGCCAATAGAACTTTCTACAATGAAGGGATTGTTCTCTGCTTATGTGGTAGTCACTAGCCACATATGATGACAGACACTTGAAATGAGGCTGGTGTGACAAAGGATAAATTTTAAATTTTATTTAATTCTAATTAATTAAATAGCCTCATGTACCTAATGGCTGCTTATTGGACAACAGAGGGCTACATGCACTCTCATGCCATCACTCAGAAACCTTTGAGTGCCTACAATCCCCCAAGCAACAGGTGAACAGGTGAGGTGAAGGCAAGGACACTGGTCATTATAATGTCTTTGCCCTCAAGGAGGGAGAAAAACTAAATGTTTTTGCTAATACGTATTCAAAACAACTATGTACTCATAAAGGGAGAGAAGTAACTGGAATCATCTCTAAGGTCCTCTTTGGCTCTAAAATTGTATGAATTCAACTTAGCATGTATTTACTTTTATCTGTGGTGCTCTTTATTGGCTTTCTTTTTTTTTATTGATTGTTCCAAACATTACAGAGCTCTTGATAAATCATCTTTCATACATTTGACTCTATTGGGTTTTGAACTCCCATTTCTAGGGGTTAGGAAAGGTAGCAGATTAAGACAGTCACTAATATGCCATTATGTAAAAATGTGAGTATGTAACAGATGTGATTCTGCTATATGTATTTGGGGCTTTCTTTCTTAATACAGAGATAGTAGGAACCAAGCTCTTTATTGGCTCTATTTCTTAATATGGAGATAGTAGGAAAAAAGTACAATGTGCATGCTCATTTCATCCATTGATTATGTGGCTGATTAATTCATTCATTCATTCAATATTTACTGAGGTATTGTTTTGTTTTGTTTTAATAACAAGACTTTGTTAGGCACACACAGAAAATAACAAACAAAACAAAATAAGAATAAATCTGATGATGTCTTAAGGTGATCCAAAAAGTTCATAGTGAAACAAAGAATTTATTTTTCAGGAAATGGTTACTACCAGGTGCTGTGTTCACATGGGACATATTTAGAATTGATGGTGTTTCAAATGTTATTTGAACAAGCTAGGGCCAAATCAGGAGTGTTGCTTCATCCTAATGATAAAGAAAGTAGAATAGTTCTGCATATCTGTCTGTTAGGCAGTAGCTAGAGATGAGTAGTGAAATGAATGGCAATGTCAGAAGTGTTCTTTAAACTACTTCCAAAGTAGATGAGAAAGCAAATTATGGTAGTTCATTTGTAGAAAATAAATAGAAGCAAAGACGCTAATGAGAACACACATCAAGAGGAAAGGATTAATGGGACTAACTCTTGACAGGGCCCATTAAGACTGGTGTGAGGCTAGAATTTATGGCTACAGGGGTTTCCATTGGTGTGGGAAAGGAGGCTCCTTTAGTAGCTCAGGTGCACTAAGGTAACTTCTAACTGGCTATTGACTCCAGTGCCCACATTAACATGGGATTGACTTGTAGATGACCACTCCCCACTCCCCAAAAGGATGGCCACCATGACAGCCCCTGAGATGACTGTTAAGGTCAAAACTCCACTGCCTGAGGTGAAGGAGGAGTTGAACATCTGATTGGCAAAGAGTGCAGAAGGCAGTCCCCAGTTCTCCTGGTAAACAGCACACAGTAATGAACCTGGAGACAGCATTGTCTCCTTTGTCATTCTCTGCTGGGAGACAGCCCATCTTCTCTCTTGACAGTGCTCTCTGCTTAAGCCTCAATAGAATTTTACTTTACTTTCACCTCACTTTCTCTTTACATTTACTTATAATCAAGTTCTCTTGCATGGCTTTCATTGTCTGACTTTAAATATTCTTTCATCAGAATGCAAGAACAGAGGTTTGGAGTTTTAGCTCCCTGCTTTCCTGTGAAATGTCCATTAAAAATTGTGCACAAGGGCTGGGATTGTGGCTCAATGGTAGAGTGCTAGCCTAGCACATGTGAGGCACTGGGATCAATCCTCAGCAACACAAAAATGTAAATAAATAGAGAAAATTATTCTGTACAGCTACAACTAAAAATGTTTTTAAAAAACTATGCACAAAAGCCAGTCGCAGTGCTGGGTTTGTAATTCAGTGGTAGAACGCTCACCTCACACTTGGGAGGCCTTGGGTTCCATCCTCAGCTCCACATAAAAAATAAATAAATAAATAAATAAATAAAGGTATTATGTCCATCTACAACTAAAAGCAAAACAAAACAAAACAAAACAAAACAAAACATCTGTGCTTGGTGGTACACACCTGTAATCCCAGCAGCTTGGGAGGCAGAGACAGGAGGATCAAAGCGAGCCTCAGCAACAGAGAGATGTTAATCAACTCCATGAAACTTCTGTCTTTAAATAAAAAATATACAAAATAGGACTAGGGATGTGGCTCAGTGGTGGATGGTAGATCAAAGTCATATTCTGGTTTTAAATGCTAGAGAGGGGCATCTAAGTTTTGTTTTGTAGTTTATAAGACATTTGAGAAGGGAATGAAGAATCATAGTTGTTTATTAAAAGATTGATTTGAGAGAACTATTTGCCTTGAGATAGGGAGAGGCTAAATGCAGGGACAAATTGTAGGAGTACATATCACAGCAGGGCAGGTAATCTCTTGAGTTAGGGGGATTGGAGAGGAGGGCACCCGAGAGGTTATTGCAAAGCTAGAACCAATAGAACCTGGCAACTAAGTGCATATGGTGATGAAATAAGGGAAGAATTTTAAAAAATTACTTTGGTATTAAAAGACTCCGTGATAAATAGGATGGTGGTACTTCAAGAAAATTTAAGAAATGCAGGAGGGAAATCAGATTTAGGTTGACATTAGAAAATATGCTCTTGTAAGAAAGAAACACATTCAAAATATATTTTAGAAAAAAAATACATAAATTTTAGGCATCTATATCCATCTATTCATCTCTCTCTCTCTCTCTCTCTCTCTCTCTCTCTCTCTATATATATATATATATATATATATATATATATATATATATATATATATATATATAAAACTGATGCCAATGATGAAAATGAGAAAGGCACTGGGGACATCTTGAATTTTTGCACTGAGGTAATGAGTGTCCAGGTTACTTGTATTTAATACTATTTCTTTATTTCTTAAGTGTATTTATTCTCTCAGACTGAGGGTTGAAAAAATGCTTCTTGTAACTTTAAGCTGACCTTCATGGTTAGCAAAGTGTCTGAGGTCTATAGATTTTCTTACTGCATTAAATATCTTTAACCAAGAGAATTCTTAAAGTAGCAGAAAAGATATTTATTGTACCAACAACAAAAAGTGTCCATCCTTGGAAAGACTTGATTTAAGCGTTTAGCTCACATGCTCTTTGAACACTTAAAATGAAAGACTTTCTAGATTAAATCTGATATGCTTAACAAATTTAAAATAAATAGCCCATAGACAATTGTTGTCATGAAATGAAATACAATTTCTCAGTTGGCAATCTCTCTGAGAAAGAGTATTCAGATTTCCAAATTGGTTAAGATATAATAATAATAATAATAATAACAACAACAACAACAATAGTGCTTAACCAATTGCTTCACAAGGTACTAAATAGGGAGGGAAGATCTGTTATTACAAGTGAGTCATTTTTTTATTTTTTAAAATTTTTTGAGCCATTTTATAACACAAAATTTCCTAAGCAATACTTTATTCCATATCAATGGCTTTGCATTTTCAATCTGAAATCACAGTAGGAATGTGCGGTAGGCTCAACTAGAATGGTATTTATAGTGCTATAGTTAACTTCACTGATTTTTAATTCTCCCTTGAATCTTAAGAACTGTCTTTATGAGAAGCTCTTCTTTTGCCTGGCTGTTGGAGGGACAGGAGGGCTGAGGCTCAAGGTATGTTGAAACACCAAGCACAATTTCCTTTCTTTGGCATGCTTTGAAATTGTAAGAAAAGGTGGGAGGTTGTTTTGTGGGAACAGAAGAATGCTACATGCTTGGCAAGACAGTTTGGCCAAAGGAGAGTACAGCAGAATCCTGATGGTTTTAATACAAAGTAAAAACACCAGTACAATGCAGATAACAACAGCAAAAAAGATAGAAAAAGACATTTTTTCCCTAATTACATGTAGAAAAAGAAACTGAGATAAATGAATAAGCAACTGGCTTAAAATCAAATTTTATTAAAAAAATCCATAGTTTTGCTTCAATTTTTGGCTTATTTTTAGTGCAGAATTGATAGTTAATACTTAGCTAATCAATCACCTTCATTTGTAGAACCCTTTTTGTGGGTCAAGTTTATTGGCTTTGCACTAATGTGATAAGTCTGGGATGGAGCAAAAATTATGTTGCTTCCTTCAGATCAAAGCTGTTAGTAAAGAGGGACATGGTGCTTTGTGGTGTGGGAACACAAAAATAGTGGGAAAGGATTCCATCTTCTTTGCTTATATTGTGGCATTTAGTTTAAAAGATACATATGTGCTTTGATATAAACTGCAATTGTTATCCTGTAAAGTTGTATATAAACTAATTTTTTGGTTGTTAATCAAATTTGAATGGTTCCATCATAGTTTCAGACTTCCTTTGTCTTTATTGCTGATTTTTATTTTATTTATTTTTAGTACTGGGGATTGATCTCAGGGACAGTTGACCACTGAGCCACATCCCCAGCTCTTTTTTTGTATTTTATTTAGGGACAGGGTCTCACTGAGTTGCTCAGCACATTGCTTTTCCTGAGGCTGGCTTTGAATTTGAGGTGCTTCTGCCTCAGCCTCCTAAACTGCTGTGATTACAGGCATGTGCCACCACACCCAGCTGCTGATTGATTTTTAATTGGCAGAAGTTTCTAAGACTTTCATTTCAAGTTTCTCTACTACTTTTAACCTCTGCTTTGTAAATCCTAATGCACATTCATTTGTTATGATTTTCAAATGTCCTTTATAATGTGAAAAATGGCCCTTTCTTCTACATCCTTAATTTAAACTTTGAAAGTCTAGATTTCTGTAACAATAACAATATCAGGAGGCTGGATATAGCTCAGTTGGTAGGGTGCTTGCCTCACATGCATGAGGCCCTGGGTTCAATCCAAACACCACCAAAAAAAATAAATAAATAAATAAACAAAACCCAACAATATCAGCAAGCACTAATAGAATACTTATTATTAGTAGTTATTATTCCAGAATAAGCACTTCATGTATTCATTTATTCAAACCTCATATTTAATGAAATAGGTGACATTTTCTTAGATTTCTCTGATGAAGAAATTGAGGCACAGGGATATTAAACAACTCTCCTAAGATTACCCAATCAGTAAACAATATATAGGATTTGCTAAATTATATTCACAACTCTAATTGAGTGAAACAGGAACATTTGTTTAGAATCCATTAATATATTTGTTTGTTCAAAAACTATATATATATATATATATATATATATATATATATATATATATATATATTGCATTCCTATGCATTGAGAGCACTTCTTCTATGCACCGAAGAAACAGTAGTGGACAAGGCACACAAAATTCCTGTGCTCATGAACTTCCTCAGGCTTTAAATGGACACATAATAAGCAAGTGAATATGTAATATCAAGTAGTAATAGGGCAATGGAAAAGAGTAAACAGGGGAAGGAGATGGTGAAAGTGGGTGGTGGCCATGGGAAGAGGCAAGATGCTATTTTGGGAGGATTATCAGGGATTGAACCCAGGGTTGCTTAACCACTGAGCTACATCCCCAGACCCTTTGTCTTTTATTTATTATTATGAGACAAGTCTTGCTAAGTTGCAGAGGCTGACTTTGAACTTTAGATTCTCGTGCCTCAGCTTCACAAACTTCGAAGATTACAAATGTGCACCACTGTGAATGGCTAAGGAGCTATTTTTTGATAGATTGTCCAGAAAGGCTTCTTTAGGATTTCTGAATGATGTGAGTGACAAAGCCATGAGGACACGTGGTAGAAGAGTATACCAGGCAGAAGAAGAGAAGATGCAAAGGCCCAGAGGCAGCAAGGAGCTATTGCCTTCAAGGAACAATCACAAAAGTAGAGAAGAGTAAAGAATCAGAAGAGTGGTAGAAAGTTAAGTCAGAGAGGTATCCAGGAAGGAAGAGGCCATGAAAAAAAGTCTGAATTTTACTGAGTGTGAAAGGAGAATGTATGAGGATTCTGCATAAGTTTGTGGCATTATCTGATTTTTTTTTCATTTATAAATACACAATTTTATTTGCTATTTTCAGGAGAAACTTAGGCATTAAATGGTAAGCTGATAAAATATGGATACTGAAAAAAGTACAAAAATATAAATATCACCTTAGGATAAATTTGAATGAATTAAGTCTTAATATCTTTAAGTTAAAAAACAAAAACAAAACAATCCACAAGCATACCTATTATGTCAATGTCAAAATCAAAAAATGCTAGTACCCAGCAGCTCCCCAGGGCCAACAGGGACACCTTTCCTTGGAGCTCTGCTGGGGAGGACCAGTTCAGCCAGTGACTAAATCTGCCCTATAGAAAGGTTTTTATAAATTGTTTAAGCTGAACCTTTAACAACATACAAGAGGCCTTACAAAAGGAGGAGGTAAATCCTAGATGCTGAAAAACTTGGTTAATCAGGTTATTGGCAAAGAAAAAAAAAAAGAGGACCTAGGCAAGAAGTTTCTGCAAGCATTGACATTGGACAGCATCAGAGCATCTGACCTCACACAGGCAACTCCAGTGGTCAGTCTGCACAGCTCCCCTGGGAAGCAGAGTTCAAGAGGCAGAGCTTGCTCACTGGAGCCAGGCTCCCAGCCCCCACTCAAGAGTCTTAGAGCCTGCAGGGGGCAGCCTCTACAGTAACCCCAGCAGCATGGATGGCACACTGGCTGGGTCATGTAAGTTGTGTCAAGTCTCAAATGCTCCAGGAGTATTAGAAAGAAGAACTGCATAGTTTTACAGAGAAAACAGAGCCAGAGTGGAAGAGACACATGATGCACTAAAAATATCCCTACTCTTCAATGTGACTCGGAGTGTCAGTTCCAGAAGCTAGGGGACAGGCCTCCACCTAGCCTCCATCCCAGGTGTGACAAAGGCACTGGTGGGCACCAGCTCCCCGATGAGCCCTCAGGTGGAACCCATGAGGCAAAACTTCTACTTCTCTTTTAACAATTTGACAGATCCATCTAAAACATAGCAACACTTTTAGTCATGTCTAAAGAATATAAACATTGGGTAATCTATCCACACTTAAAAAAAAGGGATACAAAAATCTCTTGCCTGGAAAATACAAATCAAGAAGCCTTGACTGTCCTAGCTGTGCAGGCTGGAATAAGAGCCTGGCTCTGAAGGAGGCCGGCCCTCAGGGTAGGTGCCCAGAAAGTAGTGATGATGTGGAGTCCACCATTGTCAGGGGTCTTTGCTGAGGTTGAGAAACTGTCAACTGATCACACTGAAGACAGAGCATCCTCCCTGACCTGAGGATGATGTTCAGGTGCTTAAACAGTGATCACCCAGGCATCTGGACCTGAGTCACAGTGTGCTGGACAATCCACATGGCTGCTGCTCCTTCCTCCTGGTGAGGCCTGAACTGCTATCACAGACTGTGAATGTAGCACCAAGGGTCCTGCCCTTCCAATGGTCTTCAGGACTGTGCAGGCTAGTTGGGAGAACCCTGCCTCAGTCCCATTCAACACTGGGAAAGAACAGAGCAGGCTCCCAGAGAGCCCCCCTGGCCCCTGTGCTTCCTGTCCATGGGGATGCCTGGCCTTAGACAGCTGGGCTATCTCTCACCAGCCATCTCTGAGGCAAAAAAGGATGCAGACCCAGATCTCTACAGAAATGATCAAAAGCAGTTTTCTTCTAACATACGTACTTCCTGGACATGGCGTTTCACTGAATCTTTGGCAAAAGTATATCATTTCCTCGGCTGTCAGTGCTGCATCTCTCATCCTTGAGCCCCGTTCTTGCAAAATCTTGGCCTCCTCACTGGGCTCACTGGTTGTACCATATGGGGTGTTGGGCAGCTCCTTGGAAACCACAAGGAGAGCTCGGCCAGGTCTTCCTTCCCATAGTTGTAAGAGGAGCCCATACTGACCAGCTGCTCAAATTTCCAGCCATCAGGCATGGTGGACACCATCTGTGTGAGCCTCTCCTCCTGACACTGAACACAGGGTATACATGCTTCACAGGCACCTGTGATGTTTTGCTGTCTCGTTCTCTAATTTTGTCCTTTACAAGTTTTACCAGTGAGGTGATGTTGTAAAATTCTGCTTCTTCCCACACTCCTTCCTCAGCGAGGTCTTTGTTAAGGACCAGCTTCCCATGTCTCAAGGAGTTCAACACAGATCCAAGGTCCCTGGGATCCTGTCAATTAAATAGGCACCCCTTTCACCCCAGGGCCAGAGTCCAGGGAGAAAAAGTAGGTCTGCAGCTAAGTCAGGGGTCTGGGGGACGTCCTCCTCCACCACTGGAGGCAGGAGGCAAGGGCAAAGGGCGCCCTTGGAATGGTGACCGGAGTCCCTGTGACAGCAGTTGGCACCAGGTTGCAGTGCTGTCCTGTGGCCTATGCGCGGGGCCGGGGCCCCTGGCGGGCCTGCGCCCCCCTTACCTTGTCTGAGTCCAGGTCTGAGTGGGCCTACCACAAGCAGTATAGGAAGGACTTTGGTCCTGGAATAGTGTCTGCTTGGGGGTGGGGAAGTGAGTGACACTGACATTGAGCCCATTGAGCAGGACCCCCTGGGACATGCTGCCAGGGCACTGAGCCAGGGCGCCCGCTGAGCCCTGCTCTTCAGTAGCAGCATAGGCCACCTCCCAGTCTGCCCCATGGCCTCCTAGGGCTGCTGGCAGAAGCTCTGAGAGATTCTCCACCAGGATCTCAGCAAGCCCTGCTACAGTGCTGATTTGTGTTTTTGAAAAGGTAACTGGCTCTGGATGTTGTGTGAAGAACTTCCTAGAGAGGGCCCCTTAGAAGATTGTCACTGGGTGATAGACAATAGTGGCCTAGACTCATCTACTCAGATGGGGAAGACATGTTATGCTTTAGATTCCTTGTAAGGAGCCAAGTAGAGACTTTGAGAAGGTGATCAAAATAGAAATCTAGAACTTTGATGGATTGTTAGAGAAGGGGATATAATTTTGGAAGTTATCAATGTATAGATGTATTAAAAACTGGGATTGATTACGATCTGGAAGTGAATGTAAATAGAAAAGAGAGCCCTAGGCCTCAATGAAGGGTTCTTAGTATTCTGTGAATAATCTCAAAGATCCCTATTTCCATCAACAATAACAGTCATTGATGATCATTGTCTAGATTCATTAATTCATTAGTGTTTAAAATGGTGGTAATCTAATTCTATCATTATTTGTTCAATTTATTAACTAGAATCTTCTATAAGAAGAAAACTCCTGTGGGTGCCCTGGTGCTTACCTTTAATTCCAGGGACATGGGGGACTGAGGCAGGAGGCATGAAAGTTCAAGGCCAGTGTCAGCAATCTAGCAAGACCTTCAGCAACTTAGTGAGATCCTGTCCCAGAATAAAAAGGGTTGGGGATGTTGCTTAGCAGTAAAGTGCCAGAGTTCAAAGTCAAGTTGAGAGAGAGAGAGAGAACTCAAAAGACTAATCCAGTAAAAACTTGCTTTTGGTTAGGGAATGATCCAACCAGGCTGCTGCTGATGTCTTTAAGATCCTGGACTCTCTCCATAAGCACTAACCTACTTCTCCTTTGCAGTTCTATACTCCTCTGGGTATTTAAATCTTATCTATGAAATTGGTAAATGGAAAAAGAGAATGGAGGATTACATGTGGCAGAACTCTGCAGGCTAGACCCGGAAGCTACTTTTTGCTGCCTATATTCCCTTGGCTAGAACAGTCATCTGGCTACACCTAACTGCAGGTGAGATCAGGAAATGAAGTTCAGTTGTATGAGGAAAGTGGAAATACTTTGGCAAATAGTTACAATTTAGGATTATAACCTGGGATAGAAGCTGTAAATTAAAATAATATGTTCAGATGAGAATAACAGGGTGGGCAAAGGGAGCGATTTTAGGAAAAATTTTTGTTATGAGGTAAACAAAAAAACTCTTGGTTTTAATGCATACTTGGGATCATGCTTAAGAGGCCTAAAAACTAAGAAATCAAGAAGCAGTGGGAGAGGCGAATGAGGTGGCTCAGGCCTAGCAGTGGAGGAAGCTGAGTCAGGGGGATTGCAAGTTCAAGGCCAGCCTCAGCATCTTAGTGAGATCCTGTCTCTAAATAAATAAATAAATAAATAAGAACTGAGGATGTAGCTCAGTGTAAGAGTGCCCCTGGTTTTAATCCCCAGTACTTGGAGGGGGTGACTTTTTAAAAAGTACTCTAAAAGGAAGTTCCCTTTCTAACCCATTGCCCCACTATTTTGGAGAATTGGGGGAGCCATAGTTAATTAGGTGATAATAGGGGTTTTCTTTCAAGAAGCAAGAATGATCTTAAAGGACAATCAATCCTTGAGAAATATCATTGTCAGAAAAAAATGGAATGATATTAATAATTCTAAAATGAATGTCATATTTGATACATTCTCCCAATTTTTATTTTACTTGTATTGTATCTTTTGATGCTGGGGACTAATTCTAGGGACTTGTACATTCTAATCATGCACTCTAACGACATGTTACTCTCCAAACACCCACTTCCAAAATGTAATTGTTAGATGTCTTATAAACTTAATAAACTTCATAACAAATTAACCTGTGTGGACTGCAATATAGCCTTCAGGCATTTGTTCTCAAAAGTTCACACATAAATACACAGACAAAGTTTTTGGGACCTGTTATCTTAAACACCTTAAATGGCTTTTCTCCCACACACCCCACCCCTTATCACCCCTTTTCCTGGTGCTGGGAATTGAACACAGAGCCTCCTATATGCTACGTAAATCTCTACCACTGAGCTGTATCCTCCTAGGCACTTTTCGTTTTCTCTTTGAGACAGGGCCCCACTAAGTTACTGAGGTTGGTCTCCAACTTGCTATCCTCCTGCCTTATCCTCTCTAGTCACTGGGATTACAGGCATGTGGCACCACAGGCCAGTTTGAATTGGCACTTACCTATGTTGTAGTCAATTGATCTTCATAACCAGGGCAACATACTCATTCCCATGCTAAAGATCTGCTGAGGAGATACAGGAAACTTTTGTTATTTTTTTCCCTTCCTGCCTGGGATAAAATCAGGGGTAGAGAACCAGAATTTCACTTTTGCTTGCAGTCTTGACAAAACTGTGTTTATTATCCCCCCTGGCCAGCTAGGGTTTGGAAGAGCATTTGCATCAGATGCCAAGGCTGACCCATGAATAAGCAGCAGAAGCCACTCTTAGTTTTAGCCCTTGAGTTGTATAGAAACTATAGAAGTGACTCAAATAACTCTTTGTACACCTGCCTATTGTTTCTTCATCAGAATTTCCTCCCTGTTCTCTTTCTAGACATTGCTTGACAAGGAGAGGCTGGGCCCTCCAGGACTCTGTGAGCATGGGGAGAATCTGGCTGCTCCCTGAGACTTTGAGGTCAAGCCACACCATTCACCGAGGTTGGGTTCTCATCTTGGCTTAATGACTACAGTGTTCCTGGTGTAGAAAACACTCTTTTAGGTAAGACCAATAAATGTCCTGCTGCCTAGTGACAGATGTTTGCCTTGGCATGTTACACTTGCATTTGGCCAAGCCAACCACGTGATCCAGAGGGAGAAAAATAAGACCAAATGTTAAAATAAAGGACCAGTTCCCAAGCAGCTGACAGGTGAATAAGAGAAGAGGCCCTGATATTCATATTTTGACTATGTTGTTAATAGAGGAACATTTTGAAATCCTTGCGGGTTGATATCAAGAAGTTAAAATGCTTAAAAACAAATGTTTCATGTTATCTTATTTTATTAGTGAGCAGCTGGTAAAACTTTGAAAATTTCCAAATCTAGCATCATCTCAGTTGTGATGGTACTTTGGGGTTCAAGTGTACATTTTTGTATGTGCTAGACTGAACCAAGAACTGTTTATTCTTCTTCTTTTTTAAAATTAATTTTCTTTACTTTCCATCAAGGTAAAAATAAAATACTATTGGAGAGTTTTTATAGAAAAACAAGTGTTTAGCCTTTTTCCTAGTCCCACTTACCACAGGCAAATATTCTCCCCTTTTTGGCAGGTTAAAAAGACTAAAACCTTTAATACTGATTATTATCCCCATATTCCTTTCAACTGATCCCTGAAAAGTTACATCTGCAAGTAATCTGGTGCTTATCCTTCAAGAATTCATTTCTCAGCTCATCACAAACATACATATGGTCATGCATTGCCTATGGTTGTGCTATGTCCTGAAAAATGTATCTTTAGGCAATTTGTCATTGTATGAACACCACAGTATGTACTTATACAAACTGGAACAATTACCATGTCAATAACCACTAGATATCACATTATAGGACAACCATTGTGCTTGTGGACTGCTGTGTTATTCAGCACATGAGAAACAGCAGCCACTTTTTAATTGCCAGTACTGCAAAAAATAATTATTTTTTCTTTTTAGTATTCTGGTAATGACCTCCAGGCATTCAATTATATGCTTTTGCTGATATTTCTTTATTTCTCAAATTAAAAGTTACTGTCTTCTGAGTACAGTGGTTCATACCTGTAATCCCATCTATTTCAGGATGTTGAGGCAGGAGGATTGCATGTTTGGGACCAGACTGGCTAATGTAGGGAGACTGTGTCTCAAAATAAAAATAGATAAGGGCTGGGGGTATAGCTCAGTGGTAAAGTACTTGCCTAGCATGCAGGAGTCCCTGGGTTCTATCCCTAGGAACACAAACAAAACCATGAAAGATATTATCTATTCACTTTCTGTATTCCATGTGAATATCTTTGGAAGAAAGTTCCAGACAGGGGCAACAGCAAAAGCCTCAAAGCAGGAGTGTGAGATGGTGGAAGGCCACATGGATCAATTTAGGGATTTTTTTTTAACTCTAAGTTCAATGGGAAACCACTGCAAGGTTTTGAGCAGAGAAGTGACATGATCTGGCCTGTGTTTAGAAGGCTGTGTGTGTCTTCCATGTTGATAGGTGCAGGAAGACATTGGTGGAGGCAGGGGACTGACCATGCAGCTCTTAAATAACCCAGAAAGATGAGGTTCCTTCTGAGTAGGCAGTGCTCTTGGAGTTAGTGAAGTAGCCTGTTCTGGATATACTTTTTTTGTAAGGTATATTTTTGTATATTTAATTGATATTTTAAAATTTTAATGTATTTTTTTTTGCTAATCACTTTTTTAAAAACTGAAACACATGTAAATAAAAAGCAGGTTTTGAAAATACTTAATGTTCAAGTGTGTGCATTTCAACTCAGAGTAGTTGCCTGGGTAGCAAGACTTGGAAATACAAAGGGAAAGGTTCTGCTTAAGCAGAGGAGGTAGGTGCTGATGCCTTTAGCCACTTTTGTAACAGACAATAGTTTGAGAATTCTAGGCTTCAAATGGAGATTACAGTGGAAGTCCAGGCCTTACCAACTACCTAGGCTTCAATTATACAGGCACATGTTGACAGTCTCCAACTGTGAACTCAGGGTGGCCTGAAGTAGCAGGACTGGGCTTTTTCCCTGTTCAGCCCACATGACCCCAAGAATTCACCCCCAAACCAACCCTCTTGCTATATATCCCAGACCTGAAAATATTTGTCTTGAAGAGAAAAAGTGTTGGTCCAAAGTCCTCTAAGCCAGTGCTACTCCTCACTCCTCACTAGGACATCTGTAGCTTAGCTTCAGTCCCATGGCTTCAGGAAAACTTGTTGTGAGGCCATCTATGACCATGTAGTTGAATCTGGACAGCCTCATCCATTCTCCACCAGGTGCCTGAAGACCTACACTCAGTCTCAGCCACTAGCCCCTATGAATAGCTTGTTTTGTCTTTTATTCCTTCACTGTCCATTGCATTACCATTATTTTTCTCATGCTTTTGGAATTCACAAAATCCCATTGCTTTTCCCATCTGCATGCACATTATCCAGCTCTGTATCTCTGACTTAAAAACTCAGCTGCCTATTTGATAGTCCAAAATCAAGCATAGGTGCCCTTACTGCCCTCATCTCCCTACCCCCAGCCACCTCCTACCACTTACCAGCCACCCTCCTCCATATATTTTTCTCTGCACCATAGCCACAGCTCACATGCTGCTTCTACTGGGGGTAGGATAAGGTGAGACACTCAGGCCACCAGATAGAATGCAGACTAGGACAACCACTGAGAGCAGACAGGGTGTTGGCCATGGTGACCACCCTGAGTGCACCTTATGGGCTAAAGGTCCTGAGATAACAGGAAGCTTGGATGAGGATGTGCACATCTGCAGGGATAGCTTGGAGGTCCACAGGTGGAGAGGAAACAGCATCTAGGGCTTGAGTTCAAGGTCCATCTGGGTGGGGTGCTGCCTTGAGGAGATCCAGGATTGTGGTGATGGCTTGAGGAGATCCAGGATTGTGTCTGAGAACTGACACCATCTGTCATCAGAGAATACGCTGGCAAAGATGGAAATATCTCACAAGGCAGAGAAGCAAGAGGAGCCTGCTAAGAGCTGACAGAGCTAAGATCCTGAAATACCCATTAGATTTGTAACTTGAGGTTCACTGGTGGCCTATAAAGAACACTCTCATGGAATGACGGTGGGCTGAACACAAGGTAAAAAGTGAGGAAAAAACAGCTTCTCAAGAGAGGAGCAGTGGATTGGAGGAAGGCCAGCAAGACATTCACAGCTCATGCTCTGGGTCCAGAGGGATCTGGGCTTGATTCCAGTTCTGCCCATTTGCAGCTGTGTAACCTTGGGTATATTTGTTCTTCTGGGCTTCAATTTCCTTCTAGGCTAGACTGTAGGAATAGCCAGGGCTGAAAAGACTGCCGATGTAGAGCACTGTCATAACCTCATGTGCTCCATGAGATGGAAGTTCATGGGAATAATCTGCCCAGAGGAGCAGGAAATCCAAGGGCACAGGAGCTGAGAAATACCTAACTCTAGTCCCAGTACAAGTGGATAGATGGTGGTGGTGTTTTGGGAAGCAAGGAGAAAGTGCAGTCAACAAGCAGACAACTGAGAGTGGAAGGCCTAGAGATAAGTGGCTGCAATAAGGGTAGACTGCAATCCAAGCAAAAACACTCTTACTCTGCTGCAGGAGGCCCCAGCCCAGCTGGACCCACCCTCTAGATGTGTCAAGGCACATGCATAAAGGCACATGTTCCTTGGGGAAAAGGCTATGGGATGCCCTGCATGCAGCTGGCTCTCTGCTGCCATCACACAGCCAACACCCAATCTACTCACCCCTCTCTTCCACCACAGAAAGAAACTGAGCTACATGTAGAGATCACAGAACAGGGAAGACCTTAAGATCTTCCTTCTGGTTACAAGGCTGCTTTATACCAGGCCTTTCCTTGCCTTCAACTGTGATTCCCACATCACTTGGTACATTAGATATAAAAGCTGCACTGTCTCCAAGGTGAATGCTTCTTAACTTATTGTGCACATCAGAAAGAAAAGGTCCAGTCCTTAGCAAGACACTCAAGTAGCCTGAAACCCATGAGCACCAGTCCTTAGCAAGACACTCAAGTAGCCTGAAACCCATGAGCCCCAGAGGCTCCCAGATTTCATCAGCAGACATTTCAAATCCTCCTTTGCTACTCAGCCTGAAAGGATACTCTCTACATGGCTTTTTGAAGAGCTGTCAATTCCAGAGGCTGTTTGGTGTCACACTGCCAGCCTCTGCTTTTTCCACTAGCTCACCCACTTTGGTCAGGTCATTATGCCCCTTACCCTAGGGAATTCTGCCACCAGTTTTCTCCTTCCATATGGATCTTCCCATGATTTAGAGAAGTAACACAAGAGCTGCCCTTCTAAAAGTTGCTTTTTCAGTTTCAGGAACAGAACTAACCCACACAATTAAGTTTGCAGATGCTTAAAATAAACCATTTTTCAATATGTACACACAAAGGCTAAATGCAAACCAGAGTAATTCACAGGTGATCTCAAAGGCTGTACTGAGAAAACAGTGACTAGATTATCACACACAGAAGCCTGTCCTGCACACAGAAAGTTAAATCAGGATGCACAACCACAGCCAGCTCAAGGCAGGACAGCTCTTCCAAGGTGTCTGCAGTGAGTTATGCTGAGATTTCCAAAAACACCACAGGTGTAACAGTGCTACTCTGAAGGGCAACTTAAACACAGCAATCCTCATGCTGCCTGAACATGGTCCACTTGTTTTTTAATGCTTTTTTCCTTACTGGTTGCTAGATTAGACTGAATTTTTTTAAGGATTTATCTTGATGACTTAGAAAAATACATGTCATTTCTCAACTTGATTCAGGTAGTACAGGATCATAAAACTGAGTAAGTCTTTTAAAAAACAAAACTCCACAGATCCCATTGTAGAAATTTCAGGATACCCTCCCAGGTAACAATCAGGGAATCTTCAAGAGTTCCAGGAGTGCTCCGACAGCTCCAAAATAACCCTCATGTTCTGAAAAAAGTGCTTTCAACTGTTTCTTGGACCAATAATCCAAAGCATATGCCAAAAGCTGCATGGCGATGGTATTAATTCTCAAAAAATTTCCAACAAATACCACCTAGTTAATGTTCTCGAAGCTATAGCCCAGCCTGACAATCCAAACCTCTCATAATCTCCTCCATAAATATCTCACACTAGTTTATCCACTTTGGTGCTACCTCCACAAGATACCATTTCAAAAGCTTCTTCAAAAGTGGTACAGCCAGTAAGAAGACAGCAGACACCAAAAAAATATCCTCCTCTAAGACTTGTGCCTGTGACCCTCTTGTAATTATCTTTGGAGTACACTGCTAAAATGCTAACCCCTGAGCCAATGTTCACCAGAAGCAGAGGATGTGGGTTTTTCAACTCAAATGGTAACTTCTGACATTTTTCAGAATCAGCATGATTTTCAAAGTAATAGCACTGTGATAGTCCATTGAAACCAACTGAGTCAATACATAAAATTCCTTGGATTAAGCAGTCTAGTTCATGCAGTTTGCAAAGCTGAAGACCACCTATCTTTGCATTCACACAGAGTCAGGGCCTTCAGCTCCAGGTGCAGGTCCCTAATGCCCCTGGGCCCATAAGCCACATTGGAGGTCAAGTAATTTCGAAGGCTTTGAAGACTCTCCACTTCTTCCTCTTCTTATTCAGCAGTGATGTCTTTGGGTTCAAATTAAACAAGCATGACAAGGGTTCCACCAATATCCAAGCCAAACCATGGAAAAAGCGGCTGCTTTTTCTAGAGGCTTTCGACCTGTGAGCCAGAGACCCAGGCAGGGCCACTGTAGGAGTTGAGCCGTTGGGGCCTCACACCATCTGTTGAGGCCCAACAACAGGCGCTGACAGGCTGCTCGACAGAGGCCACAGTGACCCCTGCCTCTGCCCTTCGGAGCCTGTGGGCAACGGCTCCCCAGCCCAAGAGGGTGAGGTGGAGGCTGCCCTGCCATGGCGCTCCAGGGGCGAGCCGATCATCCTGGCTCCCATTGGCAGCCCCCACTGCTTCCCCCCCCCAGCTATCCCCCCTAGGGCCGGAATCCTCCTGCATCCTCAGAGGCAGTCCTGCCTGAGACTCTGGATATGCTTTGATGAGGCAATTGGACCTTTTCTCCTTTCTTCCATCTTCTACATGCTTCTACCTGAACCCTCACATATTCTGTCAGCTGTATTTTTGCTTTTGCATTTCAAGGTCAATTCCAAATTCATTCTTTACCTGAGACCCATCTTTCATATGTTGCTTATAGGTTGATCTTCAAAATTGAAACTTAGTGCTTTCCCTAATTTATATTATTGTGTCTTTTTAACTATCATTTACTTCATAGTCAAATAATGTGCAACAATTACATTTCTTTTTATAGATTGAAGGTCATGATCTCTAGAATCCTAGGAGAAGAATGTTCTAGTGCCCAAATGAAATAAATTCTCTTTTATCATTTCAGAAATAACTTAAGATGATGCTGTATTTTAATGGGCTTTGTATTTGTATCATGACTTATTTTACACAATTTTTGTTGTTTGTGTTTCCTGAAATTTCTATTTGTCTTTCTTTTATTTTTACTGAGAGAACATTTCTTTATGGAACATTTTTTTATGGATATCACACATTTCCATAATTATTCTATCTTTAATGTAGGCCACATTTCATTTTTGTTCTTTAAGGCATTGTATTTGGGGGCCAAATGGCTTCCTATTCTGATTTAGATTGTTTAGCAAACTCCATGCACAACTCTCAACCTGGATTTTTTTTTTTATTAAACTTCACTCCTAGTTCCAATCCCTCTTATTGTACCTCATTATTGGTTTGTACCTCACTTCTCTGGAATATATCCAAAGGCATATTGAACAGAAACAAACAAACACATAGAAGGGAGATGAAATTTCTGAGCACTTGCAAATTTGAAGATGTCTTTCATATGCCTTCATGTTGATTTATAGTTTGGTAGAGCACAATGTTGAGAGTCACAACCAAGTTAAGATGGCACCTGGCACTTTGTCAGGGGGAGTGGTTTGAGAAGTAACGCCAGTGAGCCATTAAGATGATGCAGATTCCTTAATGACTGACTGACTGCTGTATCTAATGATGTTAATTAAGTTAAGCTGTGTATAATCATTAAGATGATGAGGATTCCTTATTAGTTGACTGCTGTATCTAGTTTATGTTAATTAAGTTAAGCTGTGTGTAATTAGTTGGGTATATATACTTCTCTGTCTCATAATAAAGTGGCTCCCGCTGTATCAACCTTCACAAGTTTCTTTTAACAATCCACCCCCCCACCCCCACCCCAGTTATTTTGCCAAGCCAGACTTCGACAGATGGTGGCCCATATGGGGAGCCCCGGGACACTCAGGGGTAAGAGACAAGGAAAAGCTGCCCATCCCTAGAGATAGGACAGGAGCAAATCTGCTCATCCCTAGAAGTAGATAGGACAAGAGGAAGGATTGGCATTTTGAAAAAATGGAGAGGATTAATACATTTTTTGTTGTATTGTCTTTGTTACAAAAATCTTGAAGGGGTGTTAAGTAAATTGCTAAGGGAAGGAGGCACCCTAGTGGAACCAAGAACAGTTAGGGCAGCACAAAATTGGATATTCAAAGTTTTTCCCTCCTCAGAATGGTGAAGACATTGTTTCTTTCTCTTCTAGCACAGAGTGTTCCTAATAAGAAGTTTGATGCCAGTTTATTATTGTTTCTTGGTAAGTGACCTCTTTTTCCTCTTTTTCTCTAGAGACTTTAAAAAAATCTACTTTTCCTATGTTTTATTGCAGCACTGTGCACAATAGCCTAGATATGAAATCGACCTAAATGTCCATCAGGATGTGAATGTATCAAGAAAATGTGGTATGTACACAATGGAAATTCTATTCAGCCATAAAAAGAAGAAAATTCTGCCATTTGCAACAACAGAGATAAGCGTATAGGGCATTATGCTCACTGAAATGAGTTCATGACAGAAGGACATATCCTGCAATATTCCACTTCCAAGAGATTCCTAAAATAGTCAAATTTGTAAAAGCAGAAATATAATGGTGGCTGCCAGGTACTGGGGGAGGGGAAATGGGCAGTTTCTGTTCCATGTCTAGAAAGTTTCAGTGAACCAGGATAAGTAAGTTCTAGAGATCTGCTGTACAACACTGTACTTGCAGTGAGCACACTGTCCAATAAACTTAAAATGTAGTAAAAAAGGTAGACCTCATCTTATATGTTCTTACTACAGTAAAATATACAAATAAAATCCTTTCTCTAATCATTTGGTGTTCTAAAATTTCGTGGTAACATGACATGGTCTTTTTTTTCCCTTGGTACTCCTTTATCCCCTTTCTTAAGAATAGTTATGTCTTCAACTTTGGAGGAGATCTCTCTATAAGTTTTACCATTTCATTCTTACTTATTTTTATTTCTTCTCTATTGTTTTAAAATATTTTTTAAGTATTGATTATTTTTTAGTTGTATTTGGACACATTATCTTTATTTCATTCTTATGTGGTGGTGAGGATCGAATCCAGGGCTTCACAGGTGCACCTCAGACATGCTAGGTGAGCTCTCTACTGCTGAGCCACAACCCCAGGCCCAGCATTTTTTGTGTGTGCTTGTGTGATGCTGGGGATTGAATCCAGGGCCTTGTGCATGTGAAGCAAGCAATCTACCAACTG
This sequence comes from Urocitellus parryii, assembly GCF_045843805.1. Taxonomy (NCBI): domain Eukaryota; kingdom Metazoa; phylum Chordata; class Mammalia; order Rodentia; family Sciuridae; genus Urocitellus; species Urocitellus parryii. The sequence goes on along the minus strand of NC_135541.1, from coordinate 82,837,736 downwards.
AGCTATATCCCCAGCTATTTTTCTTCTCTATTCTATTTGCTGGATGTTGGAACTTAAGGATTTATTTTCTTTGTTTCACCTTCTCTGAAGCTCTCTTTTTCTAATCTTTTGATTTATATTCTAGAAGGGGTCCTAGTCTTTGTCTTTCAACACTTCAATTTTATTTGGGATGTTACTGGGGATTGAACCTAGGGGTACTTTACCACTAAATTACATACCCAGTCCTTTTTATGTTTTTATTTTAAGACATGGTCTTACTAAGTTGCTGGAGCTGGCCTGAAACTTGTGATCCTCCTGTCTGAGCGTCCTGAGTCCCTGGGATTACAGGTATGTGCCACAAAACCTGGCACACTGTCCCATGAACTTTCAATTGATTTTTAAAATTTTAGCAATCATATGTTTAGTTTACAAGACTTTCCTTTTGTATTTTTATTTTGATGTGTGTGGGGGGGCAGTGTGAGGAGTAGGATTATCTAGGGCTAATTTTGTGGAAGTAATTAATATATTTTCAAATTTCTCTAAGAATACAAATTCAAATATTTTAGTTTTTTTTTTCCTATTTTATAAGCCTACAATCTCTGTTCTTTTTTTCTGATTTAGTAAATCTTGGATTTGTTTGTTTATTCTGCTTATTTTCTTTGTCTTTCAACACTTCAATTTTATTTGGGGAGTTACTGGGATTTGAAGCTAGGGGCACTTTACCACTAAAGTGGATCTTTAGTTGCCCATCATGTTTAAGAATGGGACTGTCCTAGATTGCTTTTTGGAGTTTCTAACTATTGAATATATAGGTCTTTCCTCCTACAAGTTAAGTGCCTGTGCTGGGAGCTCCATGTTCATGGGAAGGATAATTAATTATGGTAATGCTGGTTACCAAAATAAGCCTCAAAACTTCATTGATTTTCTATGATATTTGCTTGTTTCTCAACTGCAGCATGGTTCAGATGTTCCTGATTCATGGATGGCTTTTCCTCATGTAGTGACTCAGAGACCCAGGCAACTTCAACTGATGCTGCAGCCATCTTTGACCTTTGTGGCTTCTGCTTCTGGCTGGCACAGGGTGAGTGAGAATGTGAAAAGGCACTATTTCTTTCTTTATTCCTTCCTTTCTTTCCCACTTCCTCCCCACCACCCGACCATCCACTGGGTACAGAACACATGGCCTCACAAATGTTTAGCATGTGCTGTACCATTGTGCTACATCCCAGGTTTGCAGTTGCTGTCTTAAACTACCTGACCTGAAAGTGACACACACCACTTCTACTCACATTCTGTGTAGTTAAATAGCTACATTTGGATATAAGGGAGGCCAGAAAATGAAATACCCAGTCTGGTAGTCCCTTCCCAGAAAAGCATCAGGTTAAGGAATGAGGAAGTCAAGTTATTGTTATATAGTTAAACACAGCTTATATATATATATATATATATATATATATATATATATATATATATATATATATAAATTGGGGATGGACAAATACCTTTATTTAATTAATTAATTTGTTGATTTTTATGTGGTACTGAGGATCAAACCCAGTGCCTCACACATGCCTGACAAGTGTGCTACCACTGAGCCACAACCCTAGCCCCAGCTAACCACAGTGTCAATAAACAGATTTACCCACTAGTTGCCTTAATCTTGGGGTTAGAATGTTGATGAGTTTTAGTTTTGCAGGGAGAGATTTGGAACTCCAAAGAAGAAGGCAGAGGGCTTTACTGAGGACATTGATGTCCATCCTCAGCATACCTAATTTTCCTCAGTTTATTCTGTTTTTCAGAAGAAGAAAACTTATTTTATTTTTCCCAGAGGTGAAATGCTAGTTGGTATTTCATGTATTTAAAAATGGCAGAGGAAGGCAGGAAGTGTAGGCAGATATCTGGTGCCATCATGTGCTACGCCCACTTTCAAACAATCCTTCCATTTTAGCCTCCTAGCTCTCTGCCCTTAGAGGCACCTGCAAACTGAGCCTGAAGCTTCTGTGGGTTTCTGCCATGGAGACTTATCTCTCCTACACAAAAATCACTTCTTGCATATTCCATTCTGCACTGGCAATTCTTCTCCTGCTTCCCTTCTTGTTCTGAATTAATTCCCATTTATCATTAGGCCTTAGAAAAGTAGGGAAGAAGAAGTCTTTGGCTGGGTCTTGAAACCCCAGAAGTTTCCTTGCAGGAATGTGTCATGTATTCAACCAGAGTTTGATTTGGGTATACTATCTTTAAAAGGTCACTTCTCTGTCTGCTCAATTGTTTTAAAGCATGTTCAGAACTAGCAGCTCCGACTACTAATTTTGGGTTTTCATCAGGGAGCATGGCTTGTAGAGTCTTTCATCCTCTGCCTACCAAAAGGCCAGTAGGAGGGTGATACTTGAAGTGTGTTTAGAGGACATTTGTTTCAATTATTTAACCTCTATTCTTCAAATAAGTTGGAACAATCATTGGCCTAGTCTTAGCCATAACTGCATTGTATGAGTTATGGTTTAGCTTTATGACCTTCATTTTAACAACACAACATAGTACCCTTATTAAGCCTGTTATTGTGATTATTTTAGGAATTTTTAAGAGACCTTATCAGCTATCTTTATCTTTCAGAAAGATTTTTTCAAACAACTCGTTGCTACAAAAAATTGACTTTTTTCAAAACCCAGATGCATTTCCTCCTTTCTGATAATGAGAATTGTACAATTCATTGTAGAGTCATGTGCTGAATGCAGATAATTTTATCAACAAGACAAACCTTATACTTGGTAGCTAGAAGATACAGCTTAGTGTGTAGTGGGGCTATGCCACCTAGGTTTGTGTATGTGCACTCTGGTGTTCACTCAATAACATTGTCTAAGGATTTGTTTTTTAAAATACATCCCTGTCGTTAAGCAACATAATGGCATTTCCCTTTATCATCTTTTTAAAGTTCTTTAGTCTTGATTTTTATTCTCTGAAAACTCTAAAAGTGTCTCTAAGATCATGTGAATTCAGGGCTGTGGTTGTAGCTCAGTGGTAGAGAACTTGCATCACATGTGGGGCACTGGGTTTGATCCTCAGCACCACATAAAAAGAAAGAAAGAACGAAAGAAAGAAAGAAAGAAAGAAAGAAAGAAAGAAAGAAAGAAAGAAAGAAAGAAAGAAAGAAAGTGTTGTGTCCATCTACAACTAAAAAAAAAGGAAAAAAGAAGAAGATAATATAAATTGAGGTAGAACTGCGTTGGTAATTGGTTTCATACTTCACCTGGCTGCAATTCTCAAATGGGGACAGGGTAAAGGTGTGTAGGGTGAAGAGTGCTCTGTGATTATTTAAGGCTTTTTAAATTTAATATATGGTACAATTTTAAAATAATTTGTTTCTTATACATTTTATAAATGTAAACATAAATTAAAATACACATTAACTGGAAATCTACTTGAGAAATTTTTTTTAACCTTGCAATAATGTGGCCATAATTCTTACATAATAGAACATTTTGGACTCTACTTATAGTAAAATTTTACTATATCTTCTTTTATTTATTAATTCTACAGGGTTAATAAAATGTACTCACTATTTGTTGACAATGATCAGCATACATTTTATGTTATACTTATTGTATAATAAATGGGTTATCTTATTATACACTTCAAAACTCCTGTACAAGATAACATAAATATCATGAATATGAAAATAAGGTAAATAAAAAAAATTTAGTTTAGTACATTTTGGTATGTATCTATTTTGATAGAATATATTTGGTACTCATTTCCATAGAGAAAATACTTTTCTTCGTTTTAAATATTTCTTTGAAGACACACAAAATAGCCTTTCTATTTGTAGTGGATTGAAAAAGGAATCTGCAAAATTCATGTCCATTGGAACCTCAGAATATGATCTTGTTTAGAAATAAGGTCTTTGCAAATGTAATTATTTAAGATGAGGCCATACAGGATTAGAATGTGCCCTCAAACCCAATGATTGACAACCTTGTAAGAAGGTCATGGGAAGACCCAGAGACACATATAGGGTGAATACCTCTTATGACAAAGGCAGAGATTAAAGTGATGCAGCTAAAAGTCAAAGAAAACCAAGGATTGCTGGCAGCCACCACAAGTTAGAAAAGGGGCTAGGGAGAGAATCTCCTCTGAGCCTTTAGAAGTAACCCACTCTGCCAACACCTTTATTTTTATCTTCTGCCTCCTGAACTAGGACAGAGTAATTTTCTATTGTCTTAAGTCATGGGGTTACTGGTAATTTGTTACAGAAATCCTAGGAATCTGCCCTAGCTCAAATTTAAAACATCTCCTTCTGTGAATACTAATAAGTTGAGCATTTACTGGAGCTCCACAAATAACTGCCATCTGATAACTTTCCAAATGAGAGTTAACTAACTCACTGGTACCTAGAGGAGCATTTCCACAGTAATCTTAAAACATGACGAAGAAAAGCCATTTTCCCCTTCTTTTTCATAGAAAACACACTGTGGATTAATATAAAATGCTTTAGTGCAATTTAAATAGCTTTGATCACATGAATATTTTTATATGAATTATAGTCAAAGGAGATGAAATAAATAAAGCATTTCAAATTTTATGATGTAAAGAGATGCTACTCACAAGTAATTTGAAGAATTTTTTTTTATTCTTCTGTCAAAACCCACAGCTGGTGCCCACATTGTGTTTGATTATTTAATCTTGGGAAGACACCAATAAGAAAGAAGTGATCTACAATACTTATGAGAAAAAAAAAACAGATTAAATGTATTTTCTTGAATGATGAATTTTCATGATTTTATAACGGAGAAAAAATATAAAAAAAAATGATAAATGCCACAGGAATAAATTAAAATTATTATTTTTAAAAAATATTTTTTATTTGCCAATGAACTTTTATTTTATTTATTTATATGTGGTGATGAGAGTTGAATCAGATGCCTCACACATGCTAGGCAAGTGCTCTACCACTGAGCTACAACCCCAGCCCCACAAAATTGTTATTTTTGTCAAGTCATGAATGGATTTTATTCAGAATTAATTTGTGCAATTTGTATATTCATAGTTAAATATGTTATTGAGTCTGGGGAAAAAAAAAAAAAAACACTTGGTTGAATAAATTGCTTTTATAGAAAAAGGCCTACAACATGGTCCACAGAGGCTTACTCAAGCTGTCATTTTGATGTTCTGTTGCCCTCTACTGTTCAGAGAGACAAATTACAGTTAGCCCTTTTCTCTACCAAAGTTGATTTCTTTTCTACAGGTTAAAAAAAAAAGAAAAAAAAATTGGTTTGCTTAATCAACTATTTATGTTCAGAAATAAATAAATAATACTGGAAATTAGAATACATAAAATCATCTGTTTATGTCTCTGTGAACTCCTCAATGATAGGGACTCCCTGTTTTATCTTCATATCCCTGGCAGCCAATATGCTGTTTAGTATGGTTGTGTACTCAATAAATGTTAGGTAAAGAAAATGCTGAGGCAATCTTTGCAAATATTCATGTCTTCATTTATCATTTTTTATGAAATTCCTTATTATAAATATCATTACCCTATATTTATAAAATTAGTAAAAAATTTCTAATATATGAATTCCATAAAGAATTAAAGTTATTTTAACATCGATATTACTCACCATTTCAGACCCTTTATTAGTAGACATTTTGACTGTGGTTTAACATGAGTGCTTTTGTGGCTATGTTATTCTTTTTAGTTAATTAGAGATTTTTTGCTGGTTAGTGAGGATCAACTGTGGGAAGCAGAAAATGTGAAAATACTAGTGACTTAAGATCTGAGTTTGTTTCTGTTACACACAAATCTATGTATATCAGGTCTGACATGAAGTTTCCATTGTCCACAGGATCCTGACTCCTTCTGTCTTATAGCTCTGTCATGTATCAGCCATGTGTACTAAGTGTTACGAACAGATACGGAGCCTCTGTGAGAGTGCATTAGGATGTCTGTATGCCACATCAGAGTGGAGGTTGGCATATGGGTATACTGACAGAAGGTGTGATGTAATGGTCCATTAAAACTCTATAAGATTGGTGTGCTCAATGCCTTTTTATTTTTTATTTATAGACAGAGTCTTCATAATTTGCTTTAGGACCTCACTATGCTCAGGCTAGCTTTGAACTTGTGATTCTTCTGCTTCAGTCTCCCAAGCTGCTAGGATTATAGGCATATGTCAGGGCTGGTGTGCTCAATTCTGAGCTACATGATGCACAGTAAATTTCAAAAATTGATATCCTATGAATTCATAGCCCTAAATTAGTACTCATAGGGCCCAAATATCTTGTTTCTTTTGTAACATAGCCTTCATTCTTCACAGTAATGATCTTGAATCTCTTATTTCCTCAAATTTCTGGTCCTCACACCCTGTCCTTCTGATACTTTCTGCTTTACATTCTTACATCCTCATTTTTTTCATAGTTCTTCATTTTTCATTTAAGAAATGGAAGCTACTGAATGGGCCCTTTCTCCACAAGGTCATATCTTTTTTCTACTGTCATACCTCCAAACTCTCAATAGAGTTTGCACCTATTTTTTTTCTTTTTTTCATTGAAGGAGGACTATCTACAGCTGAAGTCAGCTACAGGTGTGAATACAGAGAATTGGATTTTCTCAAGAACAGGGTTTTGAAAATGAGTAAGATAAATGGATTATAGAGCAGGGAATAAAGGGATTAAAGGGATGTGTAAGATAAGGATTAAGATGATGGATCATGGAATCTAATTGGGACTACAGAGAGAAATGAGGACATGATGAAGTGAGGACTGTGACAATATGGAAACATTAACAAGTTGTAGGTCCTGTGAGGTCCTTTTTCTTTGACTATTAGGTTATTTGTCTTCTTATTGATTTATAGAATTCCTTGTGTGTTCTGAGCACCATATTTTGTTGGTTTTAAGGTTTGTGATTTCATTCTATCTGGGGGTTTCCTCCCAAATTTTTATGATATATTTTGATGCACAGATGTTTTAAACTTTACCGAATTTATATTTTATGATTTGTTTTTTATGTTTGAATTTGGAACTCCTTTTCTATACTGAGGTTTTAAAGGTTTAATTTAAATCTAGGAGATTAAAATTCTCCTAGAATTTAAACGTTCACTTTTTTTACATTTAGAACTTCACCTAAAATGTATTTTTATTTCTAGTCCTTAATGCTCATTAACTGATTTCTATCCCATCAGTTCATCAAAGATGCTTAAAAAAATGCTGTTGCTTTTTTTTTCCAAATTCAAAAGACACAATTGAGGAAAGAGCTCCAAATTTCCTTGTTCAGCTACTCTGAATGTGTGAACATATATTTATATATTGTATACATTTGCAATTGTCAATTCATGTTACATATCAGAAAGTTAATTTTTTTCCCTTAGATGTAAACGCACACCCTCACAGACACCCCCCCACACACACACATTAGGATTTTGTTTTAGATACATACACATGCATATATATTCATATATATGTAATACACACCCTCCCCCACACACACACATCCAAGGAGAAAACAACATTAGGACTTGTTTGTTATTATATGTGCATATGTATTTCTCCCTTGGCCCAGGAGGACCAAATGGGAGCTTATCTACAGCAACCTTGATTTTGAGCACAACTGAAGAAAACAGCCACCTCATAAACACAACCACTCAGCCAGTTTAGAGGCTGAATCAAAATTGTGTGGGACTCTCCAGCCAAACACAACTAGGGGGAACAATGTGGTCCTCAGCTGAGACCTGAGTGGCCTCAGCATAGGCAAGGCCACAGCCTCCTGACCCCTGCGTGCTGTTGGCAGTTGCAGCGCTGTGGAAGCCCCTGGTGCCCACTACCCAGCTACAGGGCTGGGGCTTTCCTTCCTTTTTGGGCTCTTTGGCACTCTGTCACCATGCTGCGCGGGGTGTGGGGCTTTCTGCTGCCCATGGTGGCCGGGCTTGATTACGATGAAACCTACTGCGTTTTTGAAGAGCTCTTCCGGAAGCTGGACCTTCATGGGTCGGGGATGGTGGACATCGAGGAACTGCCGAGAGGCCTGGAAGTCATGGGCATCCCTCTGATGGTGGACATCAAGGTGGGATGCGGTGGTGTCTGGACAGAAGGGGGCTGCAGTAGGCCGCTCGAGGCCTCTCCATCTTTCCCATCTCTCCTCAGGGACGCAGACGTTCTTTCCCAGTGAGCAGCTTCCTGCAAATGATGGGGCTCTGGGAACACTTGGTGCAAGTTCATGTTCTATTAGTGAGCTGCTCTGTGAAATGCCCAGGGAACCTTACTGTTCTGCCTGAGGGGCCACCACCACCCAAATACACAGAAGGAAACATGAACCAACTAAGCCAGTGGAGGGCCCCTCTTGGTGGCTGATGATGGTTCATCCAAGCGCTCTCCTCAAGGGCATCCCAGCTTGGAAACTGGGGCCTGCGCCCCTGCAGAGGAGTTGCTCCCAAGGCAAGTGCTCATCAGGGAGCAGGAGCATGTCTTGGGCTTTCCCCTGTGCAGTCACCTTTTGGCTGATGCAGGGAGGGGGCATTAATTACAACCACAGATTTACAGCACAACCATATGCTAAAGACATATCTATAGTATAATACTGTACACTATGGTATAGAATTGTCATAAACAAATGACAGTATAATTACTATTGTATTTTCAGTGTCTCTTCATTTCTATAACTGTGTATTTAACCAGTTGACCCAATAAAGTAAAAAACAAAAACAAAAAAATCCAAAAAACAGTGTTTTATTTTAAGCTTCTCTAAGAGACTACATGGCCCAATGGGCAGTGTGAGAGGGGTTTTGGGGGTGCAAATATTTTTAAAAAGGACTGTGACCCCAGATTTTGTAGAAATCTATTTTCAAGATAAGAAACAGAATTAAATTCAGAAAGAGAAAAGAAATAAGAAATCTACTAAATTTCTCTCTGGAAGACTTGAATTAAATGATGGATGTGAAGGCAAGGGTCTCTGAGTCCAGAAAAAAAAAACATGTTAGCATAGTAACAGTCAACATTAACTGTATCATTCTTAAGATTTACAAAGTACATGCCAGAGAAAATGAGACAATTATGTAGTATGAATAATGCTATATCACATTTTACTTATGGAAATTGATTGTTTGTTCCCTGAGGCCTATCAAACCACAGATGTCAGTGTTAATAATAGTCAGTATGCATTGGTTACACTGGATTCTGGGAGGCCACTTTTTCTTTCTAGTTTTTCTGCATTCACCTTTCATTATACAATTCAAAACAAACAACAATAGCAACACCCTCCCCAGTGGTTATATCATTCTTCCCGACTGAATTTAGCCCTAGAATCTTACAATAACATTTATCTTTTCAGCAAGAGCTAGATCCTCTCCTCTTCTTCATCAGGCTGTCTAGAGTTAGTGCTATCTTCTGTACCTCCACCTCAGGGATGACTTGGTTCCCCAGGGACATTGGCATTGTTTTGGGACATTTTTGAAGATTCTGACTGTGTGTATGTGCATGCACAAATGTGTGCAAAGGGCCAGGAATATTGCTAAACATGTCATATTGCACAGGACAAAAAAGAATTACCTGAATCCAAATGTCAATAGTATTGACATTAAGGTACCCTGACTTATTTCAACTGAAAATTCCTAGTATTCCTTGCTCCTCCCTTCCAACAGATGAACATACCAATTACTTCACTGAGTACATGGAGGTGGCCTGAACAAACCTCTTCAGACTTTTGTTACTCTCATAGTTTACTCAGTTGTAAAATAGGGACAATAATGGTGCTTACCTCTTAGGATTATTTTGATGGTTAATGAGCAAACATATGGAAAATGCTTAAAATTGCTTGCTGAGATTTAAGCAGATAATTAGCCTATATATTAAATATGTCAAGCATTAGTTTATCTTTATTTATGCCTGTGCTTACTTTCTTTCCTTTAGTCTCAGGGAGTAAAGTGTTTCTTCTCCTTTTCAAGTTTGGTACTTCTTGATCTCATGTCCTCTTATCTACTTTAAAAGAGGAAAAGTAAAACTTTGTTTTGTTTTTCAATGCTTTTGGTGTGTTTTTGTTTTTTTTTAAACAGTGCTGAATATTATACCCAGTGTCTCTCTACCTCTAAAATACATTCCCAGTTCTTTTCATTTCTTTCTTTTTTTGAGAGAGGGTCTTGCTAGGTTGCCCAGGCTGGCCTCAAACTTCTGATTTTCATGTGTCAGTCTTCTGAGTTGCTGAGATTATACGAATGTCCCATGGTCCCTAGCCAACTTTATTTTCTTTATCCTATATTTTCAAATTCTTCCTGTCTCATAACAATGATCCTCTCTTGACCCTGGCTCTCCCATCTTTCCCTTTTCCAACTCTCTGCTCTACTTTCAGTCAAGGTTTTGACAGAGCAAGGTCTACACTTTCTGTCTCATTTCCCTTACTCCATTTGTCTGTTTCCTTTGTCCCAGGCTTGTTCACCAAGAGGTTCTGACTCAATCTGTGTACACTTTGCATTTCATCACACTAGAAGCACATCAGAGAAGGTACCCCGAGTTGACTGCTTACACTGGACATCTTCGTTCTCTGTCCCTTTATTGTGCACACCCCAGCCCACAGGACACACTCTATGGGGGGGCAGAGGTACCATTAGACTAGAATGTGCCAAGTGGGCAAGTGCATTCTCGGTCAGTCAAGGCAGCACAAGGTAATTTCTCAACTATTGGCCTTGGGCTTGGCTGACTACAGTCATAGCATCTCTCTATGCCATTTTCATGCCTGGTAAAGGTCCCTGGAAGACAACTGCTGCAAACCCGCAGGCTTGTGTTGGTACAATGCTCAGAGACATAGGTTCCTACTGGACACTTGTCACAGGTTAGTACCTGGCCAGTGGCATGGTCAACATGGCGGTATGTGCAAGTGAGACTTGGGGCCTTTGGTTATGGCTTAGCAATGATGGGGGTGCTAAGGAATCTAAGTAGGAGAAAGGAGCCAGTGATCATAGTGGCTCCAATTCCGCAGGTGATGCGGCTGCAATAGGCAAGAGTGGTGCTGCTGCTTTCAGAGGTTCCCAGGGCTGTGGGGAGCGGGGGCGCTCACAGGGATGCCTGGGGCGGGGCTTGTGGCTCCATGGTAGCTGGAATCTGTGGGTGCTATTGCCCAGCGCCATATCCACAGCCGCCTCCTGGGTCCGGAGCCCATCTACCTCCAACACCCCATGTGCACTGCGGCAGCCAGGCAGCCAGGCAGAGGAGAAAGGTGGCAAAGGAGGTACTCAGCACCTGCCAAGTGGCGCACCTGCCGGGGCTGGGAGAAATAGCCTCGGCTGTAGCCTGGGCCTCCAGGAGCACTCCTCAGCGGCTGAGGAGAACCATTGAGGAGGACTGGCCCAGAGAGAGCAAAGGGACAACTTCCCATAGCAAAGCCTCCAGCCACTACCAAATACCCTCCTCCACTGCCCAGACCAGCAGGCAAGGGACTGTCCTTTCTTCTTTAAGTTGACTATTTCTGGTATTTTGTCACTTTGAACGGAAGCTAATTAACACAATATCTTTATAATCACTTTAGAATTAAGGTCCTGTCTTACTTTCTTAATCTTCAATAGCACCAATCCTATTCTTGGTCCTTTGCTCTTATTATCTTATATGTTTTCATAAATTCTATATAAATTTTAGAACCAGCCTGTTTAGTTACCTACTTAAGCATACACACACATATACTCCTTTTTTGGATTTTGATTATAATTTATTAAATGTGTAGAATGATTTACTGGTGAATTAGCAAATTTATAACATTAAATTTTCTCTCATAAACATTACATCTTGGGGCTGGGGATGTGGTTCAAACGGTAGCTTGCTCGCCTGGCATGCGTGCGGCCCAGGTTCGATCCTCAGAACCACATACAAACAAAGATGTTGTGCCTGCCAATAACTAAAAAATAAATATTCTCTCTCTCTCTCTCTACCTCTCTCTTTAAAAACAAAAACAAAAACAAACAAAAAAATTACATCTTCATTTATTTAGATCTTTTTTTTTTTTAACATGAGCACTTATTTGTTTTAAAAAAAAAAAAAAAGCAATAACAGTTCCAGGGTATGAGTGGCTACCATCCTCCTAGGACACAGCAGCACAGTCACAGGGGAGTCAGACCCTTGAGTTCTGGAGACATGGGGGTTCACCAGGGATAGCCAAGGCCAAACCACTTTCTGGATGCTCACTGGATCTTATACTTGTCCCACTTCTTTTCAGGGTCATAGGGCTCCCAGCGGATGGCAGGGAAGATTTGCTTGTTCTTCTCATAACAGCTCTTCAGCACCACTTTTCCTGCATGAGACTCATACTTCTCCACAGTGGCATCACTGAGTAGCCACCCATCATCATGAAGATCAAAGTTAAAGAGTGGCCAATTCTTCCCACGTACCTTGGTAACAAGAAAGTCACAGAAACTGTGATGATAGGGAATGATTAGTCCTCCTTGATGTACATGAGCTGCTCCACCCCTGCTGACCTGAGCTCACTGAAATCTTCACGCAGGATCTGAAGTGCCTTCTGGAGGAACTGCTGCATTGTATTGCCCTTTTCCATTTTGACTGTCTGCTGGTGTCCAGAGCCAGCCCAGTAACTGAAGGTGATTTCAATCTCTTCACTCTTAATCTTCTCCTGCTTGACTTCTCACTCCTGCTACAGCTCTTCCCAGAGACAATTTTCCTCCTCCTCCCTGTCTTGGTCAGGCAAGAAGCTGGTGTCCACATCTGGGTTCTTCCCCAATTTCCTTCTCTGTGGTGATCTCTTCCCTTTCCAGCTCTTCCTCATGCATGGCCACCTCCTCTTCATCTTCTCCTCCCTCCTCTTCTTTTTCCCAGGTGAAGGGCAGGCTAGAGATCTTCTGTTTGGCCTCCTTCTTGTGCTCTTTTGTCGCAGCTTCTCCAGCTTTAGCTGCAGCTCCTTTGACTGCTCCCTCTTGGCCAGGTGCTTTTCCTGCTCCTTCACCAGTGCTTCCTGTTAGGCTTACATGTCATTCAGGGTCACAAGATGGTGCTGGACTTGAGCTCTACCTTCAGAGCATCATAGTGTGCAGAGAAGTTCTTGTCAATGTTGGATTTTACTACATTCTCTTCTGAGATCTGCTGCTTCCTCTGCTCCATCTGCTCCCGCTGCTCTTCCCATTTCTTCATCAGATTTTTGGCGCATCCTGCCTCGCTTGGGGCGCCCTTGTACTGAGCCTTGGTGGCGGCAGAGGTGGCGGCAGTGGCAACAACTGTGACAGCAGCCCTGCTAAATCCTAGATTTTTTTTTTTTTAACAGAAGGGATCAATGCTGAAAAATGTCCATTGGGAGATTTCTCAGTGAAAGCAGTTTCAGCAGTGTGACAAAGGGCTACATCAGACAGCAGAGGGCTATTGAATGAAAGGGAGGTGAGGAGGTGAGGTCTGTTATTGTGGTTTATTGATTTAGAAATATTGAGATAAAGAAAGAGAACAAATGAGCAAGTCTAAATGTTATTTATTTTTTTAAGGATAGGTGAGATTTGAGGAAGAATATCTGTCAGAGAAGGACATGTTGCACATGATGTAGAGAGAGGAGGTGGCTTATAGCTGACAGGGAGATGTTGCAACCAACAGCTCAAGACATGTGTGTGTGTGTTTGTGTGTGTGTGTGTGTGTGTGTGTGTGTGTTGAGGTGGAAACTGTTTACCCATGGTAAACAGAGAAAACCATGAAGGTGACATTTGAGTAGATCTGAAGGAAGTGACATGGAAGAATTAATGAATCCTGTGAGGGGAGCTTTACCAAAAAAAAAAAAAAAAAAAAAAAAACAGGAAGAGGGAGGGGCTGAAGGGAGTTTGGAATAGAGTGAAAGAGAAGGAGGATGCCAGGAGGTGTGTGATTGAAGAGGTAACAGGCCAGATCACATGAGGTCTTGCAGGAAATTGTAAGGACTTGGACTTTTACTGATATATTATTGGATGGTTTTAAACAAGTGTGTGACATGATATAACTTAAGTTGTAACACCCTCACTCTTGGTGGTGTATTGAGAGTAGCTAGGGTAAGGATGAAATCAAGGAGAGCAGTTAGTATAGTTTTACAACACAGACAAAATTTGAGGGTGGCTTGTACTAGGATGGAAGAAGTAAGAATTGTTTGGATTATTGATATATTTTGAAATGGTGACAGGATTTTCTTCTGGGTCATGTGTATGATACAAAAGAGGGTAGTCAGGAGTTTTGATATGAGCACTTAGAAGACTGTGGCTGCCATGTAGTGGGATGGACAAGATTGTGAGAGAAACTGGGTTAAGACAGTGAATATCAGAATCTAGTTTTGTTTCTGTTAAGTTTCAGATGCTAATCTGACATCTAAGTAAAAATGTCAAGTAGGCAACTTGAACTAGTAATCTGGAGTTCAAAGAAACACCCTAGCAAGAGAGAGGAGGTGGCTGATAGCTGACTGGGAGGGGTTGGAACCAACAGATTTCAGAAAGTCTTTAAAGCCATGAGACTGGGAGAGATGACTAGGGAGAGAGAATACAGTGTACTGAGTCCTAATATTTTCCAATGTTAAGAGACAGGGATGTTAGAGTCTGTAAACAAGTCAGGATGGCACCTGGCATTAGAGTCTGTAAACAAGTCAGGATGGCGCCTGCATTTTGCCAGAGGGAGTGGTTTGTGAATTAATGCCAGTGTTCCATTAAGTATGGAGATTCCTTATTGGTTGACTGCTGTATCTAGTTTATGTTAATTAAGATAAGCTGTGTGTCATGTATATATACCCCTCCTGTGCTACAATAAATGGCTCCCACTCCTGCTGTATCAATGTACACAAGTTCCTGGTCATCTGCAGCCATGCTGTGGCAGATGGTGTTGCATACGGGGAGCCCAGGGACACTTGGGGGTAAGTGATGAAAACAAAAGTTGCCCATCCATAGATAGGATGGGAGCAAATCTGCTTGTCCCTATGCAGATGGGCAAGAGGAAAAATGGTCATTTTGAGAAAATGGAGAAGATTGATACAGTATGTTTTTGTCTTGATTTGTCTTAGCGTATTGAATTATCTTTGTGATGAAAATATGGAAGGGGTGTTAAGAAAATTACTAAGGGGGGCAGGGGATGTGGCTCAAGTGGTAGCGTGCTCGCCTGGCATGCGTGCGGCCCGGGTTCAATCCTCAGCACCACATACCAACAAAGATGTTGTGTCCGCCAAGAACTAAAGAATAAATATTAAAAATTCTCTCTCTCTCTCTCTCTCTCTCTCTCTCAAAAAAAAAAAAAAGAAAAAAAAAAGAAAATTACTAAGGGAAGAAGGCACCCCAGTGGAACCAAGAATAGTTAGGGCATGTGTTGATGGAAGCCCAGGAACTCTATTCAGAAAGAAGAAAGTTCAGAGGAGGAAGGATTATCTGAAAAAGAGTTGCAGCAAAAGGCTATTACTGAATACTTTCATTACTGGAGGGTGCCTGAATTGGTGCGGCAGCTGCCACGTGCCTGAGCAGGTCATGGCACAGCAAGGACTTTCCAACTGGTGGCAGCGGCTCTTCCCCGCCCCCTGCCCTGGGATCTGGATGCCACTGTGAGAGCCCAGATAGAAACCTGAAGGGGAGGAACAATCTCCTAGGCTCTTGCTCCCTGTGCCTAGTGACAGGTTGAGTGTGGAATACTCCCCTGACTCTCCCCAGGGCCATCTGGGTCTGCCCAGGATGCTGCAGATGAAAGACAGCCCAGCCTGCATCCCTGAAGTTTGATCATTTCCAAGGCCAATAACTACAATGGTTCTCCCACACCTGGAAGCTAATGAATAATGAGCAATATTAAGGCTTATTTCAAATGTAAAAAGCCTTGAGATAATGTACTAAATTGTTCAGAAGGTTGTTTTCTTAGTGGAATACTACAAGATTTTCTTTAGCATCATTTCCAGAGTTCCTGCCTTCATCCCAGTTCTGGTTAAGACAAGGGTGGAAAAATTTCCAGTGTTGCTGAAAACCAGACAAACCTTCAGCTGAGAAATGGACAAGACTTCTGAGCTGTTGCTGTTTCTGCTGCTACAGCTTAGGCTAGCTGCCTGCAGAACTTACCTGGACTGTGATTTAAGCTAGCTGCCTGCAGAACTTACCTGGACTGTGATTTACCTGGACTGTGAGTTAATCTATTGAGACACTGCTTTACCTGGACTGACAATAAATTGTAATCTACAACAAATTGTAACTTGGTATCTATGCTAACAGTGTCATTGCTGCTATAATTTTTCCAAGGGCTTCTTGCATTGAGCCATCAATTGGCTTGGTATTGTTGTGTTTGGTATCCTCCCCTTCGGCTTGTAGCAGATTATTCATGGTGTTTGTGTAAAAACCACTATGGTCATTATTTAAATTAAACAAAAGGGGGAAATGTTAGAGTCTGTAAACAAGTCAGGTTGGCGCCTGGCATTTTGACAGAGGGAGTGGTTTGTGAAGTAACACCTGTGAGGCATTAAGTGTGGAGATTCCTTATTGGTTGACTGCTGTATCTAGTTTATGTTAATTAAGATAAGCTGTGTGTCATGTATATATACCCTTCCTGTGCTACAATAAATGGCTCCTACTCCTGCTGTATCAATGTACACAAGTCACCCCCTGGTTATTTTGCTACAGCTAGACTGTGGCACAGGGGAGATGGGCAGAATCAGACAAAGTGACCCAGAAGGAGCAACTAGAGAAAAAAGGTGAAACCAGTAGAATACTCTGTTCTGGAAGCCAAATACAGATGACAGTTTGGGAGAAGATAGTTCTTTCTGTCAAATGACTCTGATAAGCTAAGACAAGGACAGGGGATAGACCACTGGTTTAGCACTGTGGAAGCCATTGGTGGAGTAATGGTGGTAAGATCTTAGTGGGTTCAAAAATGGCAAGGAGAGATTGGAGACAAGGGAGGTAACTGTTGATGAAGTGTTGTTGCAAGGACAGAGACAGAAACAGAGTGATAGTGGGGAAGGTGGAGACAAGAGTCTTTTTGTTTTTATTTATTTATGATGAAACTGCTTGAGCACTCATGTTTTGGGAAGAATTGGGATGACTTGGGGCTTGAGAATGAGTGTTAGAAATTGAAATAGTGGCTTGAGGAGATGCTTTAGGATTAGCAATAATTCCTGAAAAAAAATGAGGACAGAAGTTGGCTGAGGCAAGAATTTGAAACCAAAATTAGTAAAGCAATGTATCTCACTGTCTTTCTTCAAATTCTTAATTTCATTTAGTTATTTGAGAAATTCTTTGCTTTAATTTTTTTCTACTGAGGTACTGATGATTGAACCTAGGGGTGCTTAACCATTGAACTATATTTCCAGGCATTTTTTATGTTTAATTTAGAGACAAGGTCTCTCTGTGTCTGGCTTTGAACTAGCGATCCCTCTGCCTCAGCCTTCCAATCCACTGGGATTATGGGCTTGTGCCATTGTGCTGGCTCTGGTGGCAAATTTAAAAATTCATGAAATTGGCTTGAACAGTATCATATCAATGGGAATTATAATCCCATGACTATTTATACTTCTTTTGACATTTTGGATATTAGATATTTTAGATCCATAAAAATGGAAATTGTCTTTTAAGATCTGCAACCACAAAGGGTATTTGTCAGCATGACTCTATTGCTAGAGAGATTAGCAATGAAAAGAAGTTATAAGATGAGGTTGTAAGCAGAAAGAAGGAGAAATGTTGAAGAAGAACCACTAGCAGATTGGGATGTAATAATAACGACTTAAATTTCTGCAGTTCTTTATAATTTATGGTGACAATGTATATACCATCTCATTTAATACTCTGAATAGTTCCTTATTGTATGAATTATCCCCACATAAATTGGGGTTCATGGATGTTAGGTGGCCTCCATATCACAAAAGTAACAATGGACAGAGCTCTACTATAATCCAGATTTTCTGACTTGATGTCATTTTGAAGTTTTTGAAATTTATAAATCACAATTTCTATTTGAGCACATACTTTCTTAAAAAATGTATAGCACAGATCTTGATGTGTCAATGACAGTGGACCTTGATGAATGGAAGAAGCATTTCCTATTGAAACCTGTCAGAAATGTTGAGGAAAGTGTTCATTACTAGAATCATTTTACTGTAAGTGGTCTCTTTTTTACTATTTGTTTATTTTATGTCATGGGCATAAAAATGTAACACAGGGTGTAAAATTATGTGTCAATGTGACCTATGCCTTAGGTCATTGTGGGGATTAAAGTAATTAATAAAAGAAAAGCATTTAGAATAAGAATTGACATGTTAAACACCATACTTTTTTAGCTATTATGATTACCAGTAGAAAGTAAAGGACTTTGAACTGAAACTGGTATTTCAAAGCTGTGATGTCTGTTGTTTCTTTGTGAAATTTACCTTTTTTTCTTCAACACTTAATTTTCTCTTAACCTTCTGTGTTATGGCTGGGTGGTGTGGTGTACCTGTAATTGGGAGACTGAGGCAGGGGAAGCACAAGATCTAGTACAGCCTGGGATTACAGGTGTGAACCACTGAACCTGTCTTGTCATTTATAATCTAACAAAGAAGGTATTAGTATTGTTTCTACTTCACATTTCAGGTAACCGAGGCCCAGAGGAGATTTTCAGTTAGGATTAGGGAGGTCAGGATTTGATTCCATCTGATTCCTGGGTCCAGGTTCTGTCCCGTCAAAAATTCCAAGTTATGATACATGTATAACAGAACTTATTTTCTGCTTTAGGTATTATATGGAAATTATCAGACTTTCACCACTTCCACTATAGGTCGAGATGTAAAACAAAACTCTTTTAAATATGTTTTATATATTTTATATATTTTTTTGTTAAAGTATATTCTGACTGAAGATAACATAGCCATCCACTAGATCTTGAACTCTAATGAGACTTTGACATTATTGCCAATTAAATAGCTACTAGCTCACTAGTAGTTTGTTTAATTTGAGTTTTGCCATAGCTAAAAATATTTATTAGAATTTGAAAGAATATTCCTTTAGTATTCCATATTATATAAATAGTTTTCAATTAAAAATATGATAGATTTAAAAATTGGTAATGTAAAGATTGTCATAAACATGATAATCTAGTTATTTTTAATTTCCAATTGACAGCATTATTATCTACCACTAGTGTTCTAGGGTGGGGCAAAATTAGAGAATTCTCTCCTTTCTTTTGAAGATGGGTGATAAACATACAGTATACTTTGATTCATGGAGAGAATCAAAATTGTGTCATGAAGAGACAGAGACTGGTCCAGGAGTTACACTCACTCTTCATTCCCTATCATATGAAAGAACCTGTAATTGCTTGTGGTCCCTTTGAAGTAGGCCATACCTT
This sequence comes from Urocitellus parryii, assembly GCF_045843805.1. Classification (NCBI taxonomy): domain Eukaryota; kingdom Metazoa; phylum Chordata; class Mammalia; order Rodentia; family Sciuridae; genus Urocitellus; species Urocitellus parryii. Next base: position 82,818,500 of record NC_135541.1, on the reverse strand, counting down.
AAATTGTTTGCCTCTGCCTTGGGGCCAATTTTCTATGGGTCTAGTGATATAACTGTGACAATTGGAGAGGAAGGGTTTCCACTCTTTCCATGTTGTGCTTAAGGCAGAAATTATGGGACTCTAGCAACAATCTCTATCTACTTTTACCTTTTTGAGCCATGGAAGAACATATTTCTTTCTAATTTTTACAGAAATAGAGATGAAGCAAGTGTGCTTGGTTGCAGCTATTCTGAATTTAAAGAAGGGGAAAGGGGCACAAGACTTTTTTCAGTGTACATATTTTTTCACCTGTATTCAGTCCTTTGCCTCATTGAATGAAAGAAGGGGGTAATTGATTTATAATGGGAATTGCCTCCTGTGATTATAGAGGGTAAGAAATTCTGTGATGTACATTCTGCAAACTGGAGGACAAGGATACCTACTAGTGTCCAAATCCACAGGCCTGAGTACTATGGTTCAACTCTCAGTCCAAGATCAAAGACTTGAGAACTGGGGTGAAGGGTGAGTCTACTGGCATAAGTCTTTGAGTCCTGAGATTCTGAGAGCATGAAAACAAAGATGTCCCAGCTCAAGAAAATAGAATGAATTTGCTTTCCGCTACCTTAATGTTCTATGATGACAGTCAAATGGTTGGATGATGCCCACCTATGGTGTATCTATACATTCAAAGCTAATCTCTTTTAGAAATACCCTCAGAGAGACACATATGAAACCATCCACAGGGCCTCACTTAGCCCAGTCAAGTTGGCACATAAAATTAAACATCACACTCTCTATGCATTTTATTTTTTCTTAAGTATTTTTATTAAAATGTCATTTTACTCAACATTTTTTGGAACTTTCCTCAATCATATTTTTTAATTCTTCTGTCAAACTTATTATTTTAGCAATCAATACTTTAATGGTTCCTATTTTTTTTTGGTACTTTCTATTGAACTCAAGTGTTCTTAACCACTGATCCATATCCCTAGCTTTTTTTATTCAACTTTTAAATTTTTGAGACAGGATCTCAAAAAGTGAGGCAGGTCTCACTAAGTTTCTTAGGATTTCACTAAGTTGCTGAGGGGGTTGAATTTTTGAACTTGCATTCTTCCTGCTTTAGCCTCATGACCACCTGGGATTACAGGTGTGTTCCACCACACCTGGCTTTTATACTTATACTATCTTTCTTTTCTTCTTCTTCTTCTTCTTCTTCTTCTTCTTCTTCTTCTTCTTCTTCTTCTTCTTCTTCTTCTTCTTCTTCTTTTTTTAATTGAGAGGGGTTTTGCTATGTTGCTCAGGCTGTTCTTGAACTGAACTCAGATGTTCTTCCTACTAAAGCAATCACATAAGTTCTAGTAAATTTTTCCAAGACCTGTTGTATTTATTGGTAAAACAAAGTATTTTCTTCTATGAGTAGTAAGTAAATGTATCTGTTACTTGTTGTAAGCAGTTACTCTACTCCATTTTCACACTGAGCTGTTGTTCCTTCCTCCTCACTTAATTCCATCCCTTTGGATACTGTCAGATCTGTTTCCTGAAACACTGTTCCATCATATTTCATTATTCAACAGTGGTACCAATATTTACTGAGCAACATTCACCTTTCACAAAAGTTTTAGGACATATGTAGAATGTTATTTTGTACTGTCTTGCTTTCCAGATTTTTTTGTATTTAAGCTTTATTTCCCAAATTTTCCTTCCCTTGAAGGAAAAACTTTATATTAAGTTTATTTATTTTTCAGAATATACCATATACATAGTTCATAGATTCATTTCTAACTAAATTTAGTTTATATCACTGAAACTAAAATAACATTTTTAATAAGATGGGAATGATTATTTTTTAATTTTTATTTTTATTGCTTCTTTTTAGTTATTCATGACAGCAGAGTGTATTTAATATAATTATATAAGCAGGGAATGTATTTTATTCTAATTAGGACATCATTCTTATGGATGTACACCTTGGTGGGATTCACAATGGGGTATTCATACATGTACATAGAAAAATTATGTAAGGAGTAAAGATTTGTTCCCAGGATGTAGGCTCCCTATTTACCTCCTTTATTGTTTCTTTTGCTGAGAAAAAACTTTTTAGTTTGAGTAAGTCCCATTTGTTGATTCTTTTTATTAACTCTATGTGCTATGGGTGTACTATTGAGGAATTTGGAACCCGACCCCACAGTATATAGATCGTAGTCAACATTTTCTTCTATTAAATGCCGTGTCTTTGATTTGATATCAAGATCCTTGATCCATTTTGAGTTAACTTTTGTGCATGGTGAGAGAAAGGGATTCAGTTTCATTTTGTTGCATATGGATTTCCAGTTTTCCCAGCACCATTTGTTGAAGATGCTATCCTTCCTTCATTGCATGCTTTTAGCCCCTTTATCAAATATAAGATAGTTGTAGTTTTGTGGATTGGTTTCTGTGTCCTCAATTCTGTAACATTGGTCTACCCGCCTGTTTTGGTACCAGTACCATGATGTTTTTGTTATTATTGCTCTGTAGTGTAGTTTGAAGTCTGGTATAGCCATACCACCTGATTCACACTTCCTGCTTAGCATTGTTTTTGGTATTCTGGGTCTTTTATTTTTCCATATGAATTTCATGATTGCTTTCTCTATTTCTATAAGAAATGCCATTGGGATTTTGATTGGCATTGCATTAAACCTATAGAGAACTTTTGGTAATATCGCCATTTTGATGATGTTAGTTCTGCCTATCCATGAACAGGGTATATTTTTCCATCTTCTAAGATCTTATTCTATTTCTCTCTTTAGGGCTCTGTAGTTTTCATTGTATAAGTATTTCACCTCTTTTGTTAGGTTGATTCCCAAGTATTTTATTTTTTTTTTTAGGATATAGTGAATGCAGTGGTTGTCCTCATTTCCATTTCAGAGGATTTGTCGCTGATATACAGGAATGCCTTTGATTTATGCATGTTGATTTTATATCCTGCCACTTTGCTGAATTCATTTATTAGCTCTAATAGTTTCTTTGTAGACCCTTTTGGGTCTTCTAGGTATAGAATCATGTCAACCGCAAATAGTGATAATTTAAGTTCTTCTTTTCCTATTTTTATGCCTTTAATTTCTTTTGTCTGCCTAATTGCTCTGGCCAGTGTTTCGAGAACAATGTTGAACAGAAGTGGTGAGAGAGGGCATCCCTGTCTTGTTCCAGATTTTAGAGGGAATGCCTTCAATTTTTCTCCATTCAGGATGATGCTAGCCTGAGGCTTAGCATAGATTGCTTTTACAATGTTGAGGTATGTTCCTGTTATCCCTAGTTTTTCTAGAGTTTTGAACATAAAGGGATGCTGTACTTTGTTGAATGCTTTTTCTGCATCTATCGAGATGATCATATGGTTCTTATTTTTAAGTCTATTGATGTGGTGAATAACATTTATTGATTTCCGTATATTGAACCAGCCTTCCAGATAGAGCCCTAATAACAAGAGTATACAAAGAACTCCAAAAATTAGACAATAAGATAACAAATAACCCAATCAACAAATGGGCCAAGACCTGAACAGACACTTCTCGGAGGAGGACATACAATCAATCAAGAAGTACATGAAAAAATGCTCACCATTGCTAGCAGTCAGAGAAATGCAAATCAAAACCACCCTAAGATACCATCTCACTCCAGTAAGATTGGCAGACATTATGAAGTTAAACAACAACAAGTGCTGACAAGGATGTGGGGAAAAGGGTACACTTGTTCATTGTTGGTGGGACTGCAAATTGGTGCAGCCAATTTGGAAAGCAGTATGGAGATTTCTTGGAAAGCTGGGAATGGAACCACCATTTGACCCAGCTATTCCCCTTCTTGGTCCATTCCCTAAAGACCTAAAAAGAGCATGCTACAGGGACACTGCTACATCCATGTTCATAACAGCACAATTCACAGTAGCAAGACTGTGGAAGCTATCTAGATGCCCTTCAATAGACGAATGGATAAAAAAATGTGTCATTTATACACAATGGAGTATTACTCTGCATTAAAAAATGACAAAATCATAGAATTTGGAGGGAAATGGGTGGCATTAGAGCAGATTATGCTTAGTGAAGCTAGCCAATCCCTAAAAAACAAATGCCAAATGTCTTCTTTGACATAAGGAGAGTAACTAAGAACAGAGTAGGGATGAAGAGCATGAGAAGAAGATTAACATTAAACAGGGATGAGAGGTGGGAGGGAAAGGGAGAGAGAAGGGAAATTGCATGGAAATGGAAGGAGACCCTCAGGGGTATACAAAATTACATACAAGAGGAAGTGAGGGGAAAGGGAAAAAATACAAGGGGGATAAATGAATTACAGTAGACAGAATAGAGAGAGAAGAGGGGAGGAGAGGGTAGGGGAGGGGGGATAGTAGAGGATAGGAAAGGCAGCAGAATACAACAGACACTAGCATGGCAATACATAAATCAATGGAAGTGTAACTGATGTGATTCTGCAATCTGTATATGGGGTAAAAATGGGAGTTCATAACCCACTTGAATCAAAGTGTGAAATATGATATATCAAGAACTATGTAATGTTTTGAACAAACAACAATAAAAATAAAAAAATTTAAAAAAAGAAAAATTATGTAATATTTATTCCACTACCTTTTCTTTTTCTATTCCACCTCCCTTCCCTTCATTTCCCTTTGTCTAATCTGAACTTCTGTTTTCTCACCACCCTGCCTTATTGTGGGTTAGCTTCCACATATCAGTGAAAACTTTTGGTTTTTGAGGATTGGCTTATTTCCCTTAGCATGATAGTCTTCAGGTCCATCATTTACTGGCAAATGTCATAAAGGCTGAGTAATACTCCATTGTGTATACATACAATGTTTTTTTATCCATTCATCTTTTGAAGTGCACTGAGATTTCATTTCACTCCAGTGAAAATGGCAATCATCAAGAATCCAAGTAACAATAATAAATGTTGGGAAGGATATGTTCAAAAAGGTACATTTATACATTGTTGGTGAGACTACAAATTGGTGCAACCACTCTGGAATACAGTATGGAGGGAGATTCCTTAGAAAACTAAGAATGGAACCACCATTTGACCCAGCTGTCCCACTCCTTAGCATATATCCAAACAATTTAAAATCACATAATACAGTCATGCAGGCACATTATAGCAGCATAACTCACAGTAGCTAAGCTATGATTATCTTGTTGAATGATAAAAGAAATGCAATTGTTCTTTCATTGAAATAACAGACTCTGTGATGTACACATGGACATTTTAATGCATCTATTTGTGAATTTTGCCTAATAATCAATAATTTTGCCTATTTGAGAATTTGTCTAATATTTCACTTTGACAATTTGCTTAATTTGAAGTGCCTCCTCTGAGTCCCTCTAAAGCAAGCTTTACTCTTCTTATCACCATAGGTATTCTTGCTTTCTCTGTGACCAGTTTTGTGATTTTCTTAAATCTTGCCTGAATAATAACAAATCTACTACTTTTTAACATGGAAAGATACAGGATTATCATTTTTTTCTCTTTTATGCCTTAAGGCAAAAATAAAAATGCCAATTGACTTTGAATATTATAACATTAAAAAAAGTAGACCAGTGCCACAAGTTATAACTTTGGAGAAGCTTTATATGAAATGTGGCAGTAGGCTCCCTCAACATGCCTTTGCATCTGGTTCCAGTCCATAAAGCCACACTTTCCTCCTACTAAGCTGAGTGCCATAGTAGGACTAAGTGGCCATTTTGTCTGCTTTTTTGTTCATGTCAAATCATCAGGTACTTGCCATAACTCAACTATGGGAACATTTTGACTCTACCAGTAATGCAGCATGGCATATCTGAATTATCAGGGCTAATGTCCATATTGGCAGAAATAAGACCAAAGAATAACTTGGGGCATCCTTTTTTTGAGAATTTGAGATCTGGAGATAGGATGATCGATTATATCAGTGGCCAGTTTATATCATGATCAGGAAATATTGCTGAAGTAAGTATTAAATAAGTAAGGTGTGTTCTAGTTCAAAATAAGCAAAGGCACAAGAAGAATTATTATATATAGATATATACTATATATCTATATATAATGTTTACCTGTTTTCCTTCCTTCTTTGCATTTCTAGTTCTAATACATGGAAATTTGATTCATGAATTATTGGATAGCACAGTTTTATGTTATGATTTATCTCTTAAAATATGCATAGCCTGTGAACACTCCAAATTAACTTTTTAAATTATTTTTACATCAGGTTGGTAAATGGTTGCAGGCTATGTTCTTTTACTTGAAGCAGATCCCACGATACTATCCCATGTTACTTTGATGCTATATTAATTGGTGCATACACCACTTTTCTGGATGCAGCATGGAAGCAGATGTCAAGGTATTTCCAACAAAGCTTACATAAATAGGTGTGTTTACATAGAAACTATACACAGAGTCACTTTACACATGCTCTTAAAAGACCAAAGCATGAATTTTGGAGACTCAGAGCTAGAAAAGTTTTTAAGTGGAGAGTAAGTTTATTAACATCCTTTAGTCTGAAACCCACAAAAACAAACCCATATAAATTCTATCCTATATAAAATATGTTTGGGGAAAATAACTTGTTTTATGTTATTTGTTTCTATTTATTCATTGATTTTTTAAATTTAATTGATATAATGTTTAGAATATGTACATATAGTTCTTTCTCTAATTTTCATCGATTAAAATAAAAGTATTCTGCTATTATTATGAATGTAATCTTCCTTTTACACTAAAATTTTCTAAAATGAAACTACAAATGGAAATTAACTATGAGAGCCAGCAGATTGATTTGGGCATGTTTTCAGATTTTTCAGAAAGAAAAATCACTTCAATTCTGCCATTTGTGTTACAACGATGCCTGGACTAAAGCCAGCTAAAATAATGGATGCCATGTAAGCAGTTTTGAAACCTAATCAAATTTAACATTTTTCCTACTATATTACTATTTTTATACATTGTTTGGAGAAATCATTTGAAGGGGGAAAACAGAAAAAAACTGCTAAAAAGTTTTGTATTTTTACAGATTAGATTTTAAACCCTATCACTTCTATTACAACTTTGTTCAGAATGGTTCAACCTTTGTGAAACACCTTTCACTGGGTTCAGTCCAAATGTTTGGAGTAGGAAAATTCCCTACTCTGCCACTTCTTTCACCTTCCCTTCTGGATGTACCATTTAGGTTGAATGAGATAAGAAAGGAAAAACAGCAGTGCTGTGCTTCTTAAGCTGCAGGTAAGGAATTTTGTAGAAGGTTATAATGTAAAAGTGAATAGTATTCAAAAGGAAAACTTACAAGGAAAAGACTTTTTAAAAAAAATTCATGAAGTTATCCAAGACTGTATGTTATTGCTTAGTAAAATTTCTTTGATACTCATAAAATACTAACCATGTTATTATTTAGTTATAATTGTGTATGAGGCATTTATGTGTGTTTTTGTTGTGTCTGGTTAATCCTTTTCTTCTAACTCGTGGTATTACTTTAAATCATATTTAAAATATATGTTTTAAATCATTATTTTACTATCCATTTTCCTATATCTCTTCCCAGTTTTTAAAAGAAACTTATCTAAAGATCATTTAAAGGTGTCCTATCAGTTACAAAACACAAAACTGATTTTAAATAATTATTATTGGAGATTGGGGTTGTGGCTCCGTGGTGCAATGCCTGCCTAGCATGTGTGAGGCACTGGATTCAATTATCAGCACTGCATATAAATAAATGAATAAAATAAAGGTCCATCAACATCTAATGAAATTTTTTTTAAGTATTTTTTCAGTTGTTGATGCACCTTTATTTTATCTCTTTACATGTGGTACTGAGAATCTAACCCAGTGCCTCACACATGCCAGGCAAGTGCACTACCACTGAGCCATAGCCCTAGCCACAAGTAATAAAAGTTTTAAGAAATTATTATTGGTATGCATCCAGATGCTGTCAATTTGACATAAAATACTTCCAGCCATGTTTATTGGTATCTGTTTCTGAAAGTAGATTAAAAACTTCAGTCAAATAACAAGTATGAGTAAGCAAAATAGGTTAGAGAACAGGCTTTCCCTTTAAAAAACATTCCATCATATTTCTAGAAAATATTTAATACTTGAGGTCACTGAAGTTGAGAATTCTCAAAACTAACCTGAAATATGTGAAATTGTAGAAAGTATTATATATCTTCATGGCTCTCTCTGTTAAATTTATATTCCTTTAAATTTGTATCTGCTCAGATCAAATGAAAAGGCTTCATAGTACCAAACAACTACAGTAAAAATTACCTTTTCATTTAGAATGATCATAAAAAAATCATAAAACTCTTTTTTGGGAGTGGAGATGTAGTTCAAGTATGTGTGAGGCCCTAGGATCAATCCCTATCACCACAAAACTAAAAAATAAAACAATTTTATAAAAGAATAAAATTAAAATTTTGGTTTAGTTTTATAATTATTTCATATTTTCACTTGACTGTTTGATCTTCTATTTCCTGTCATTTCCCAATGAATCCATGCAAATAGTCATAAAACTGAACTGAGCCATTGTGGGGAAAAAACATGCTGATATGAAGAATTTTAGGTTTTAGCCTATTTTATAGAAGCCTATTACATCAAATAGTAACCTCAGTCTTTTGATTATATTCTGTTGCTGTTAAATACCCCTAATGTATGCATTTATTCATAAATGCATACCTGATACACTTACATACCAAGTATAGTATAGTAAGTAAATATAAATTCTGGTATTTTCTTCTAGCATAGAATGTTTTGCCTAGTGCTTACTGGCAAAATTATAATAAACTCAGATTTGCAGGTAGGTTTTTTGGAGGTGCATTTTAAAATGTCTGGGAATTCATTTCTTTGGTGATACTATTGCAAAACATGTTATAATTATAAACTTCTATAATAATTGACAAAGCAGAAATTATTCCAAAGATATATAATCTATAAGCTGTATACTTTCAGAGATGAAAAGGTTAATATGGGTGTGTGGGGAGGGAAGAATAAAAGTTTGTTCATTGGATTAGACAAAGGGAAGTGAACAGAAGCAGGGATGGAAATAGGAAGCTTGTAGAATGAATTGGGCAGTAACTTTCCTGTGTAATTATGGACACATGATCAGTGTGTTATATTATACATGTATGTTATATTATACATACATGGAAGTTATATTCCATGTATGTATAATATGTACAAATATACTCTACTCTCATGTATATCTAAAAAAGAACAAATAATAAAGTTAATATAAATATTTCCACATATCAGTGATACAGATTTTATAGCATTTTTTAACAAAGACAGACTGTACATATTTTAGGATATACAAATTTAAAGTCACCTTTGAATCTCTCTATCCAGGTTTCATACAAAATATTGAATGGGTTAAACTATAGGAATGCTTTCTGACACAGACTGCTACATATATGTTAGCTGCTGTCATTGTTATCATCATCAAAGTTTGAAGCCATCAATAGTGTATATCAACCATTATTTAAAAATACACAGTGTGGGCTGGGATTGTGCCTAGCAAGAGTGAGGAACTGGGTTCAATTCTCAGCACTGCATATAAATAAAGTTCTTTGACAACTAAAAAACATATTTAAAAACACACAGTGTGTTTAGGGAAACTCTGTACCATCATTTTGGAGATAGCATAGAAAATATGTATTATGTTGCCTTTGTTCTAATATTTCTTATTTTCTTCTTCCTCTTCATCTCTCTCTCTCTCTGTTTTGGCACTGGGGATTGAACCTAAGGTGCTTAACCACTGAGCTACATCTCCACCCCTTTTTAAATTTTTACTTTGAGACAGCTGGCAATCATATTTCTTCAAATGTTTTATTAAAAAACCCAACTGGACTGGGGATGTAAATCAGTGGTAGAGCACTTGCCTAACATGTACAAGAACCTTTCTTCAATCTCGTGAATCACAGGGGAAAAAAAAAAAAAAAACAAAGAAACTCAAATCAGTCTAAAAGTAAAATTTTAGAATTTTTTCTATTACATATCCTATTTTTATCTTATACATAAAAGTTATAATTACCACAAATGTTCATTGTTTAGCATACATAATCCCATTTTCATCTGCAAAAATTTTTTATGAAAGTATAACAGTTTTTAAAAATTCTTTTATTTTTACTTTTCCTTTTTTGAGGGGGCAGTTCTGAAGGTTGAAATTAGGGGTGCTTTATAACTGAGCTACATCCTAGCCCTTTTTATTTTATTTTTTAAATTTTGAGGCAGGATCTCAATAAATTGCTTAGGGCTTTTCTACATTGTTGAGACTGGCCTCAAATTTGTGAACTTCATGCTTCAGCCTGCCAGATTGTTGGGATTACAGGCTTTTGCCACAACACCCAGCCAAAATATATTTATTTTCAGTTGACAAACATATTTATTCATTGTATACAAAGTGTAACAGTACTAATTTATTTTAAATTAATAGGAAATTTGGTAATGTGTTTAACTCCAGAATAATAGAGTAAATATGTATATAATTGGTTATCATTCAGGTAATCATTTCATATTTAGTTTAATTTATTATCCTTAAAGGAAGGGTAGAATCTTTAAAGCTTATAATTATCATATTATATTACTTTATATGTTAAATATTTGATTTCTTGCTTTTAATTCATTAAAATAAAGTTTTTTTGTCTGTTTAAAGATATCTTGAAATCAATTGTCTAGCACTTGCTCTTGGGGCAGAGGATGTAACTCAGTAGTAAAGTGCTGGCCTAGCATACAAGAGTCCCTGGGTACTATCCCCAGAACATAAAAAATAATAATAAAAAAAATAAAAATAAAAATAAAAAAAAAGTGCTAGATTTTATCTCCTTTGGGTCTTTTAAAAATCTGGTAAATCAGATGTTTTGGTACACACTGTATTCCGAGCATCAGAAGCTGAAACTGGAGAATGCCTGCACAACATAGAAAGAATCTATCTCCAACAAACAAGCAAAAAATATAACCTGATAAGAATGTAGAATTGGGGCTGGGGTTGTGGCTCAGCAGTATAGCACTTGCCTGCCATATGCAGGGCCCTGGATTTGATTCTCAGCACCACATATAAATCAATAAAAAAAGGTATGTGTCCAACTACAACTAAAAACTAAATATTAAAAAAAAAAGAATTGATCTGGGGGTGGTGGCACATGCCTATAAATCCTATTGACTCAGGAGGTGGAGGCAGGAGGATCAAGAGTTTAAAACTAGCATCAGGAATTAAGGCATGCTGACCATAAGGAATGTAGGAGACCCTGTCTCAAAATAATAAAAAAAAAAGCCTGGAAATTTGGCTCAGGGGTTAAGTGCCCCTGGGTTCAATCCCCAATACAAAAAGAAATATGAATATATATATATATTTATATAATTTTTATTCATATAATTTATTCCATAAAAGTTGCCATAACAAACATACATTTTGCAGATAAATTTTAGACAGTATGCAGAAACATTTTAACTTACTCTTCTACCCCTTGTTTAGAGTAACTATTGTGTGATAATACAGTTCATGGATTTGTATTTATTTTTGTGATTGACACATATGATTTTTATGATTGACATATGTGATTATCATATATTTATATTGATATATATTTATCTTTTCTGTTAGGCTTACCTCATTTTTCTTCTGTTTTTTTCTGCCGCTGGCGAAGGGATATTTTATTGCACTTAAAGGTTTACTGCTGGTTACTGGACGATATTTAGAAGCCAGATAAGAGATCATCTAAAAAGTTACAATGTAAGTTTATGTCTTAATGTTTTCTATATGTTCTTCAAAAATTTCTTCTGATCCATCTAGTCTCAACATTTGAGAGGTATATTTTTCATAAAATTTTCAATGGTATTTTTACGAATGTTCATTGAAAAATATAATAAAAATTTAAAGGAGGAAAAATATCTTTGAATATACCAAGTTCTACTATTTCATATTATAGGTTAGGTTATGTACAGAATTTGTAAGTTTATCTTTATAAGATAAAATTTATGATCATTTTATATCTTTTATAATGAAGTTACTGCTGGCTTGTTGAGTCTTACAGAAAAAAAAAAAAAATTAGCAGGGTTCCTTCTGTTTGTTGCAAGCTTGCAAGCTCCAGTTTCCAGATTCAAGTGATCTTTTCTTATGTCACACAATAATGTAAATGAATTTATTGGAGGTTGAAAAGAAAGTTCTGCAGCAGTGTGATTCAGAATGTTTCATAAATCAGTACTAACACCATCATCTGAGAACTTGTTAGAAATGCCTATTTTTCGTGCCTATGGCAGACCCCCTGAATCTTAACCTGGAGATGGAAAGGGCAAGGTTGGTAGGAGAAAATGTCTTCCCATCATCTAGGTAGCGATCACCAACTGGAAGTATGATTAGGAAATGTGAAATGGAACAACTATTTTGAATACCTATACCACAGGGGTGATTTTCCTTCCTCCCTTTGTAAAGGTATTCATGGATCAGAAATCATTTTATTCGGTTTTCACATGTCTGACATTTATCTGGATGGTCAAGATTGCTGGAATTCTCACCTTTTATTAATTGGGAACATCATGCATTTTAGAAAACAAAACTTTCCTTTTGTACTATGACTGGAGAACCATTAAACTGAAGCATAGAATTAATAAAATTTCTGAATGTTTTAGTTAAAATGCATTAAATTCTAGACATTGTTAAATGACTTATTCCAAGGTCATACAGGTGGCAAAGCTAGGATTTAGACCTCAGCCACCTTAATTCTTAATTGTATGATCTTTCTAGAACACAATTCCATCTTACAAATGAGATGCACCGAATCTTCCATCTCATTTGGTGTATTATAGTAGAATTCTATTTTTAAATTTTAAATACCAATTTTTAAAATTGAGTGTTTTTTTAAAATCAGCTTTTAGTCATTGGTTTTCTTATATATTTGCTTTGCTTTTGGTACCTTATAAAATAAAAGTTTTTTTTTTTAAATAAAAGTTTATGCCTAATAATTATTTAGATTTTGAAATACTATGGATTTCAAAAGTAGAATCAATAGCTATAAAGATCTTTAAAAATCACCCAGCACAATCCCTGACTGCACAGATGAAAAAACTGTTCAAAAAAGAGAAAGTCACAAATTGATAGAGAAAAAAACCAAAGCTGCAACCAAAATCTCTTACTTTTAATTCATTACTTGTTTATCATATTATGACTGCTTTCTAAAAATCCATATAAAATTAAATAAGGACAGGTGAGAAAATACTTCCATGACACAGTCACCAAAAGTGACTATGTTTGTCTTCAGTTTTTAAGAGTATGTTTTCATTTTAAATGATCCACTCAATTCTGTTGTTTAGGAATATTATTTTAGCATTTGCTGGTACCCAGAGGCATGGTCTCATTCCTAATCTCCTCAGTGAAGAAACTTATGCCAGATACAAATGCTGGGATGCTGGGGGTGGTGGCTGCAGTGCATTCAAGATTACAGTAAAATGGTTCCAAATGGTGTAGAGATTCTCAAGTGCCCAGTTTCCAGAATGTATCCAACAGATGATTCTGTTCCTTTGCCTGCTGGCACATGAGTAAAGAGAATTTATTCAAACTTATTTCCTAATACACAGTCAACATAAAATTGCTACTTGCTTAAACAGCTTGTAACATGGTAGAAGAGATGGTGTGTCCACAAAAACATGGTCATTGCAAAGATGTACAAGTAGTACTATGCAGTCTCATACAAGGGAGAGAGGAGTACTAGGTGGGACCCAGGGAGGGAGACTTATAAAGTAACTAAAATTTCACCTAAATGCACTCTGAAAATGTGAGTAGGATTTTAGGAGAGTTTGTGGGGGAATATGGGAAGACTTGAAAGATGAGAGGTACAGTAAAGCATAGTGAGTTTAAGGACAATTTAGGACATACTGCTCAGCCTAGTTTTAATTTCTGTGTACAACACCTGAGGGTAGTGAGAGAACCTCAGCAACCAATCCAGGTAGTTCAGAGTTCATCTTATGAAAAATGTTGTACTGGTAAATATATTTGAGTGTTTTTCCCCAATAGGGAATGTACAATAGTATTACATTTTTGTCACTTCTGATCTGCATTTGTTATCATGTGTTCAGTATAAGACTTCAGGGGTGGTGAAAACTGCTTCAGGGCTTGCATGTTTGTGTCCCCATGATGTTTATATTTATCACAAAATACTCAAAAAACATATGTCAAAAAATAATTCTTTATCTATGTTCCATTGTCCTACATGGGTTAATATTATCAAGTAGGTATTTATTTTAGACCTATTTATGTTCTCACAATTTGGTAAAAGTTATAAAGTATTTTTATGTGCTTCATACATTTTAAAACTATATAAAGAAATTTATATGATAGATTCAGATTCATTCACAGTTTTTTTTTTAAATAAAGTTTAATCCAATATATAAGGACTCTAAATTTCATTTTTAGTTTACATGTTTCACCTTATTTTTTAAAAATACAATTATATATCTCCCTATTGTCATCCTAAGTATTACTTTATTATTAATATGGACAAATAAAATTATCTGTGGACTCTTTACATTCACTGAGGATATTTTCTGAAGTTATGATAGATTCCCATGTTTGAGAGTACCACTTTTTTACATAATTTAGTCTGTATTACATATGTGTGCAGAGGAGTAAGAATATTTAGGTGATAAATGACAAGCTAAACTCATTTATTGTTTATTGTTGTGCTAGAAACTATTCAAGCTCATCATTTCACCTACCTGCAACATTACAAATTATTTTGTCACAGGCCTGAATAGTTAAAACTACTAATGTTAATTATTCATATGGCAGATTGTATTATTTTGTGTAGTAGGAGCTGCTGCTTTTCCCTGGGCCTACTCCAATCCTTATTTCTCCCTCCAAAGAAAAGTATGTGTTTTCACATTACTTAAGGTGTGGGATTCAGGAGAAGATCAGTATGTAGTTTCTAATAGAGGTCACATCCATTCTGTCTCAAACCGGATCAACCATTGTTTGAAGTAATACAGGAAGCCATGCAAAGACACATACAGGGCATGCAGTTCCAAGAAAGGAATGCTGAACCACAGATAGATAGAAACATGAAGGATGAAGGTATGGAACTTTAACTCCATAGTGAATATTCACTGATACAGAGAAATTTAATCTTGTAATCATTCTTTCACTTTGCAGTAATCGATGCAAAACTTAAGATATAACAATGAGAAACATAAGACTGATTCTGATCTCATCAAGTTTTTAGTTTATACAGAAAATATGAATTTTCATATCATTCTAGTCAGCCAATATTAACAATTATATTGATGATTACAATTTAAAATGATAACATCAATATTAATTGCCATAAATTGAGTCATTATCTGGTAGGCATTGTGCTAACTATTTAACCTATGTTGTTCCAAATTAATACTCCAAAGAACATTTGAAACAAGTTATTTTGTTTTCATTTTTACTAAATGAGAATACAAGAGTAGCCTGCCTAGAGCTAAAGAGCTACTAAGTGGCAAACTAGGATTTTTTCCCCTGGTCTCTCTCTTTGGCTTTTACCCCTGTAAAACAGTTTTTACAAAAATGATATATGTATATCAAGTTAAAGTTGATAAACTTTTAACTTCTTCTTCTTTATTTTATGGCACACAATCATTACCAGCCAATGCAAGGCTAATTGTTTCATTTTCCCCTATTTCTCTTACAGAATCATTCTAATGCATTTATTGTATATTTATTTTTTATAAAACACATATTATTTTATGTATATGTCATTTTAATGTTTTATTAGTGCATTATAGTTATATATAACTTTGGGTTCATTTTGAGATAATCACACAAGCATTTGCTCCACTTCACTCCCTAGTACTTCTTCTTTCCTTCCCCTCTTTCCCCCACCATGTTCACCTGACCATATTCCCTTTCCTCTACTCTACTGGTCTTTTATTTACTTATACATTTTTAATTTTAAACGCCATTTTTAATTGGTGTTTAATAGATGCACATAAAGGTGAAAATCACCGTGGTATATTCATCTGTATTGTATTATAAAATGTCCCAGTTTAGCCATTTGAAAGTGTGCAGTTCAGGGGCTTTAACTACATTCACATTGTTGTGTAGGGATCATCACTATCCATCTCCAGAACTTTTTTGTCATCCCAAACAGAAACTACCCAGTAAATAATAAGTACTCATTACCCGTTTCCCAGCTCCTAAAAATTGCTATTCTACTTTCTGTGTCTATGAATTTAACTATTTGAATGTATTTGTCCAGTGTCTGTTACTATAACAAAATACCTGAGGCAGGCCACTTTATACAGAAAAAAGATTATTTAGCTCAAATGTTTGGAGGCTGAAAGTATAAGCTGAAGCATCTCTGTTGAGTTTGGTCTCTGGTGAGGATCCTCTTTGTTATATCACATCATGCCAGATACCCTTATAGTGGGAGAGATTATGTGTGGGGGAGATCCCATGACAAGAAAGAAAGCCAGAGATTTAGAGGTCAGGACATTATTATTCTTTGGAACCAAATCCCCTCTGAAAGTCATCATTGATCTTTTCCAATGGTAATGTCTCCAGTGACTCAACCACCTTCATCAGGCCACACCTCTTACAGCTTCCAGAACATCTAAATCATAGTCTGTGTACCTCATATAATTGAAATAATAATATATGTGCTCTTTGTTTCTGGCTTATTTCATTGAGCATAATTTTTTACATTTCAACCATGTTGTATGTGTATCAGAATTCCATTCCTCTTTTTTTGTTAGTTTTTTGAGGATTTTTTTGTGATAAAAAATTATAAAATTAAATTTTCCATCCAACATTTTTAAAAACTAGAAATTACAATCAAAATAAGCTGGAAGAAAAAAAAAACCCTCTTAACACTTACAGAGATTCTCCTCCAGACTGTTTCCATGATTTTCATTAGAGAATCATTAGAGAATCTCAATGGGATAGAGAGTCTTTATGTGCCAAAAAGAAATAAAGGACTTCCCCTGGCTGTTCCCCTTGTTGGTAAATATTCTCTCCACATCCTTGGCTTCTTAGTGAAGCAGGCCTACATTCTCAAACTTGAAAGGATGCCAGTCATTTTGTAGGCATCTCTCTTCTGGCCCACACTTCTATGTACCAAGTCTACAGCTGGGTTCCAAAAAGGCCATACAATTTTGAGTTGCAAATCTGTGCTAAATATATAAGACATTGACTGACAGGAAACTTTTTCTTTTAATTACAGACTCAATCCATGTGTTTATTTATAAGTGGAAGGAGTTAGAAATTAATTCCCTCCCCCCAAAAAACCCCAGCAAATAGCAACAAATTTCCTTGGAAATCACAGTCACATGTAGAGTGCACCCTAGAAAAGAAAAGGGGCACAACAGTTGCTACGCACTTTCATCAAATACTGGATCTATTCAAGGGTGAAGAGAAAAGGCAACTTTCAAAAAGGCTGTGAGGGAAAATCTGTTCCAAGCCTCTCTCTTTATTTAGTATGGGATCTTCATGTTCACATGGCATTCTTCCTATAGTTCACATCATCTTCCCTTGGGGTATATCTGTGCCCAAATCTCCTCTTCTAAAGATACCAGTCAGATCGGATTAGGGTCCACCCTAATGACCCTTGAAACTTGATTACCTTTGTGAAGTTCAGTTTCTAAGTAAATTCACATTCAGATACACTGGAGGCCATGATTACAATTTTTAAATTTGTGGGGAGGGATCCATTCAAACAAAATCAAAAATGTTTAGTTTTGAGAAGTATTTATATACTAATGATGGCATTCCTTTTTTATTTTATTTTTTAATTTTTTTTATTTATATTTGACAGTGGAATGCATTACAATTCTTATTAAACATATAGAGCACAATTTTTCATATCTCTTGTTGTATACTAAGTATATTCACACCAATTTGTGATGGCATTCCTTTTTTAAAATAATTTACAGTCAGGCATGGTGATGCATACCTGTAATCCCATGGCTTGAGAGACTAAAGCAGGAGGATTGCCAGTTGAAAGCCAGCCTCAGCAAATTAGTGAGGTCCTAAGCAACTTAGCAAGACCCTTTCTCAAAAAAAAAAAAAAAGAAAATTTACAAATGTATTTATTGAGATATAAAATATTCCTCCCATATTCCTGCTCCCTATCCCACTCTAGATAGGGCAGAGGGGTTGGAAGGGAAGGGAGGGGGCATAGGTTATTAATGATGGTGAATTTTGATGATCATTATTATACAAAGTACTTGTATGAAGATATGAATTGGTGTGAATATACTGTGTATACAACCAGAGATATGGAAAATTGTGCTGTATATATGTAATAAGAATTGTAATGCATTCCGCTGTCATATATAAGTGAAAAAAGATATAAAATATTTATGTTTTTATTAATTTAATCTGCTTCTAGGTATCTAGCCTATGAAATAATCTAAAACACACAAAAAGGTCATATTATATGATGATATTGATCATACCATTATTTATAATTATATAAAAGGAAGAAACAGCCTTTACAATTAACATAAAATATTTACATTGACCAGAATGAAAAAATTACAAAATTATACCTATGACACACAAGTGTGAAATCTATTAAATAAAAATATTTGGATATAAGCCATTTATAAAAATATTACTGTATAAAAATATTAGAAGGAAATATATGTCTTTTTATTTTAAAATATGATTATTATTTTATAATTTATGATTTTAAAATATAATATTACATTTAAAATATATTAATATATTAATATTAATATGACACCATTTATAATATAATGTAATGAACCTTTGAGTTTCTAGGTAACTCACTACACTCATTGGCAAATATTGTATGCTCAAAATTACATTTTATATGTTAATTTAAAATCACTAATTTATTATTTCTAGCAGTAACATCCAAATACTAACCCTGCTAACCAAAGTTAGCTTCTAACAATCACTTATAGTTCTTTTATCATTCAGTAAATCAATAAAAATAGATTTTATATTTAAAGAACATATTTTGTGATATCTTTGAATTAATTTCGTTTTTTATTTCAAATTACAGATAGTGGTATAAATTCTACCTCAAACTTAGTACTCAAATTAAGCAGATATTAACATTCAGTTATATTTTCTTCAGATCTTTCTGTTTTTGTTTGAAAAGAAATAAACCATATCAGGTATATCCAAAGCTTCATCTCTTCTTTTCTTTCTTTTCTCTCTAGAATTAATGACTATCGTATAATCACGGTTCACTATTTCCATGTATATTTTTAATGCTTTAGACTTTTGTGTGTATTTGATTATATGCAAATTACATGTGATCTACGTTGTGTTGCATATATTCAGTGTACTATAACATATACACTGTATAAATATTTGATGTATTTTAAAATTATACACAAATACGTGTATAATTTCATGAGTTTCATATAGACCAGATAGACATGCATAGCTATATACATTAGTATTATCTATGTTTTAATCTTTTACAGAAAAAGTTTTTATTATATATCTCCTTTTATGACTTGTTTACACAATCATTTTGTCTTGGATATTTTTGTTCACATAAATCTACTTTTAAAATTTTATATGATATAGGGTGTTTCCCTATATATAAACAGCATTTAATCATTCCTCTACTGAGTGTTTTTTTTTTTTTTGCTGATAAAAGCAATGTAATGATGAATATTCATCATTACATTGCTTTTATCATCTCCATGTACACAGAAGTAAGGATTTCCCTAGAGTATATTGAGAAAGAAATGTAATTACTGTTCAATTTTACATCTCTAATTTTTAAGGTATTACCAAGTTGATCTTCAGAATAGTTGTCCTGGTTTATTATATTCCTATAAATTGTATAAATATTTTAAATAAAATATTAATTTTCATTTGCTGTATATAATATGTACTGGTTATAGAACGTTTGTTTTATAAATGTTTTTGTTTTTTTAGGTTTTAATATAACTGCAGGGGTTGATGACAATACAGGATTTATTTATGGTGGAAATCACTTAAATTGTGGCACATGGATGGATAAAATGGGAGAAAGTGACAGAGCTAGAAACTGAGGAATCCCAGCCACTGCAAGGTAGTGTTTATTTTAAAGTGCTTTTGTAATTATGCCCTTTTTAAAAAGTATTTTTAAATATATGTATATATTTTAGTTGTAAGTGGATACAATATCTTCTTTTTTTTTTTATTTTTGTGTCATGCTGAGGATCGAACCCAGTGCCTCAGGCATGCTAGGTGAGTGCTCTACCACTTGAGCCACAACCCCAGCCCCCTAATTATGCCCTTTTAATTTACCATTTTAGTTTTTAAAAACACATACTTGTCGAATCTTTTACTCTATTAATGATGTATTCTTCATAGTAAATCAATAAAAATCTGCCTCTCTTCCTCTCTTCTATTTTCTGACTCATCCGTTCTTTCTCCTTGTCATGCAGATGTGTTCCTTTTGATATATGTTATATAGCAAAACTGTCTGTTCTTTTTTTTTTTTTTTTTTAGAAATTATCATGGTTTCAGCCTCTGCAAGTACTTCAAAATCAAGTCTTATGATCTATTATCCCAGTGGTTAATATTTCATTGTGCATATCTTTAGTAAATAAGAGCAACCATCAGTGGTTCTGTCTTTTATGAAGTCTTTTCTCTTCATAAAAAGGGAATCTTTTTTCTTCGTAATTCTTTAAACTTTTGTCCCAGAATTTGTCATTTTTCTTTTTTTATTTCAGAAGCTATCAACAAATAGCTTCTTGTACTATATTAAGCTGAGAAGCTCTTTTCTTCAAATTTTATCTTCAGTAAGAATTATCTAAAAAATAATTTTTAAATACTTGCTACAAGACTGGAGGGTGTAGCTCCCTGGTAGAACACTTCTCTAACTTGGGTGAGGCCTGGTTTCAGTCTCCAGCAAAATTATATATTCCTTATTAAGTTAGGATTTCTTAGTAGATAGTTGCTTTTATAATGAAATGGTTATACTATTTATCAGAATTGTTTATTGAATACCTTCTTAAGATAATGCCTAAACAAATCCTACTTAGAGAATAAAATTTATTTTTAATTTTAGAGATGGGTCTGCTGTGGAAATTGTGGGCTTGTGTAAACCTGCCATTTGTTGGTTGCTGGAATTATCCCAAAAAATATTTCTCCTTATCATGAAGTTAGAGTAAAAAGACATTGTAAGCTGTTCCATTTATTTACAAAGAAACTTCTAATACTGTTTGTATTTTTTAACTATGTACTCATCATTTGATGCAGTTAGCTAATATTAGAAAACCATAAATTTCAAGAAGAAAGAAAAATCATTAATCTCCTCTATGGATATTGTAGCAAATCTAGTTACTAACCATATTTTTGATAGCAGTTTAAACTGAGGCAAGAAAAACAACATAGTTACTGCCTTATTGTGCTTTTCTTTTTTCTTAGTGTGACTGTGAACAGGTCCTATTTTCATGAACAATTTTGAAATCTTTACATCTTTTTTGAGAAAATTTTGTCCAATTGAAATATTATTTGAGCCACATAAATAATTTAAAATTTCTAATTCATTTGTTAAAAGTAAAAAGAAATGGATGAAATTAATTATGTTTCATTTAAGATAATGTTTGTGAAATATTATTCAACATGTAGTCAATATAAAACTATTCCTGAAATATTTTATATTTTGGGAAGTACAGAGTTTATGAAATACAGTAAATGTTTTATATCACATCTCAATTTAGGCTATCTACATTTTCAAAAAGTGGCCAATTTATTTTTCCGTAGTAGATAAAAAGTAATAAGTGTACTAAATATGACTTTTTGGGTCTTATTAGAGGTTTGAATTGCTTTAAATGTCTGAAACTGCCATGTCTTTTCATCATTTTCCAGGGAAAGTTGCAACAGTCTCATATGAAGAATTTAACAGAAAAATACAAGACAACTTTGAAAAACTGTTTCATGTTTCAGAAGATCCTTCTGATTCTAATGAGAAGCATCCAAATCTAGTTCACAAACGTGGCATATACAAAGACAGTTATGGAGCTTCAAGTCCTTGGTGTGACTACCAGCTCAGGCCTAATTTTACCATAGCAATGGTTGTGGTAAGTGACATGTTTGTTACTGTCCAAATTGTGATAGAATTTATGTAATTATTTTTATTTTTTTATTTTTTACTGTTTTCATTGAACTGCAGAAAAAGATATTGCTTACAAGCTAGTTTTATATAGTCCTTTATAATTAAAAAATTTGGCTTATCACCTTTAACATTTACCAATTAGTATCAAAAAATAGAAAACAATGGAAGATGATCAATGAAGTATTTTCCTGATGTATTTTTCACATCCTGAATACACTTAGAAAATGGATTTTGCTGTTTATGCCAAATCCAGCTTCTTCAATGAGCCCCTGACCCACTCAGTTGTCCTGAAAGCTAATGATGCCTGTATTTCCAATCATCTGTGCCACAACCAGTGCCTCAGCATGCTAGATGGGAAGTTCTGGTGTAGTGAATTACCAGGAATAGCTTAAATTCACATGCTCTTTTATTGATAATTAATAAATTTTGTATAGCCAATGATTCAAGAGTCTCTCCTTTTAAAATTCTGCCTAAGCTGTGAGGGCAATAAAATAGAGGTTTGTGTTTCTCCATGCCTGCCTAGCTGTTTCCATTTTGTCAAAAACATAACTAAACATGGTATTATAAATTACAGTAGAATGAAAAACACACAGGCACACAGGACAGCTTTGATTCAATGTGCATTTGATTTATCTGTGCAAAATTAATGCAGATCCTCTTCTCCTTCTTCTCTGTATTATAAGTAATTATATTGTTCTACATTTTATTATGCTCCTAGAAGCAGAAAGTGTGTTCAGATATACCTTAAAGGAAACTATTGTAAATATTATAAAGAATAAATTACATGAGTTGAAGTGAGTTCTATATTCCTAATAACTATGACAACTTCCTGTTGATCTAATACATTTTTGAAGAATATCCACACATTTTCCTAACTTCTAAGGCCTAGAACAGTGCTTCCAAGTTAGCCTCATGGAATTAAATCTGGTTAGGCATCTACTCTTAAATTCTGCCCACACTGTATTTTTTAAAATATTCATTCTTTTTCAAGATGATGATGTGTATATGTAGGTGAAAGTAATTCTTCTGTGATGTGAAAAAGTTGTATATTTGTTTTTGATATTCATTAGGCCCCTGAGCTGTTTACTACAGAAAAAGCATGGAGAGCATTGGAGATCGCAGAAAAAAAATTACTTGGTCCCCTTGGCATGAAAACTTTAGATCCAGAGTAAGTTGGAATCTAAGTATTAAGAATGTTGTTAGTATTATATTTAATCCAAATATATTAACACCAGCTATCAATTTTTCTTATCGATAACATCTCCAAAATTTCATTCAGATTGAGTTTTTAAAAGTGTCATCTGTACTTTCATTAAGCATTAGTACTCAGAATGCCTCTGTCTTATTCTGTATTCAATTATCAATTAGCGTTTTAGTTTATAAATCTAATGTCATGAATATTTTCTGATGTGCATTTTTCTGATCATAAAGGTGGTAAATGATTATTATAAACATTAGAAGTTACAGATATATAGAGAGAAAAACATAAAATTACTTTAAACCCCTTTATCTAGAAATAAGCATCATTATCATCTGATCTATCTGTGCATTTTTGTACAATTTGGACCATATGGGCATATACCTAAGAGAATTTATGGAAAACATTACATGGGGTTAATCGCCAGCACCAGAAGAAGAAAAATAATTCATTCCCTTGCTTCCTTTCTTCACCTCAATTCTACTCATCAAAGGTGGTCATTATTTTCTATATTGTTTCTACTAATAGTTGTTTCTACATTTCTAAAAAAGTATATGCTGCTATTTTATGATATTGTAAGTATTAGGTATTATTCACATATAGTGATGACAGATGAGGATTTAATTCTGTTCTCAATATTAGTCTTATCCATCCTTTCTTTGTAATTATACTACTCTTTTTACTTTTATCCATAAATGATTTCATTTTTATTTTACATTTGTGGGTTTATGCCTTTCAAACTTTGTTTTTTTTCTTGAGTTTCTAATAACCCTTCTGTCTTTCCTTTATGATTTTTCTTTAAAACTTGATAGTTGTTATTAAATTGCTTTCTGTATGAATTGATGACAGAATCTCACCTTTGTAGAATTTTCCTACTTTACTATGTACTCATTTCCATCATGAGATGCAAAATTTTGAATGTTTTTTCTTAACTACATTCTGAGATTCTCATATTTTCAGAGTAGTTAAGAGGCACTGATTAAAACTAAAACACAAAGTTTATTTTTGTGGCCACATCTATCTTAAAAAAAAAAAAAACTTTGTATTTAAATTAAATCAAGTATACATAGCCCTTGTATTTTCTGTAACAATAATTTTGTAATATTGTTTGCTGCATAAATATGTTATAAATTCTACATACTATCAGAATGTATGTTGAATTGCTATTTGTAGTGTGATGATATGCCAAATATAATTTTAAAATAACATCATGGACATGTTTCAAAAACAACCTTTATAATCTATAACCAGTAAAACCTTATCTATAATATTTAGTAATTCAATTTATTATATGGCCATTTTAATTATTATTCATATATTAGAGACCTTTTGAAATACTTGACTTTAAACCAATGGTTAGTGTCAAGCTAACTCCTGGAAGGCAAGATACCTGAATATTTAATATTTTTTATATTAGTCAGTATTTATTAATTATTCCTGAACACATTGCTAAAGTCCTCTGGACTCATTATATACTTATTTAAGGTTAAATTATGTTTTAATGCTGAGCTTATTCTATGAATTGGAAGATAACATGATTATTTCTCTTAACATTGCTATTGAAATGTTTTTTAATGCTTTCTATGATATCTGAGCTTCTTTTATTTAACTTAAGTTCCAATCATTTTGCAGTGATATGGTTTAATCTGGAATATATGACAATGCCTTAGACAATGACAACTACAATCTTTCTAGAGGTTTCAATTATCACCAAGGACCTGTAAGAATTTCATTTTTCTCTGAGTTTTCAGTTAATTTTTCAAATAGTTTTACATATTCACAGTTCTTTCTCTTTCCTTTACTTTTAAATTATCTTTTATCAGGAATGGCTATGGCCTTTTGGATATTTTCTTCATGCAAAGTTATATTTTTCCAAATTGATGGGTCCAGAGTATAGTGCAAAAAAATGTTTTTGGTTAAAAACGTTCTTTCTCAACATTATGCTCATCTTGAGAGGTAAGTTGTCATGGGCATGTAATGTGTATAACTGGTGTGTCCTCAGTTCATTAGATATTAGGTAAGTTGGGTTTTCTTAGGATTCATTTCTCTGTGCTCTAGGTATCACAATGAAGCTTGAAACCTTTCTTGTTTAACATGGCAGAGTCCATCATGGAAATTTTACCTTCCCTTCATTACTTTAGATAGTAAGTTACTTAAAGCTAAGGATTTGATATTGTATGATTTGAACATAAGGAATAGCCATTGATTTTCAAAATTTAGCTCATATTGTTAGAATGTGGTTAGCAAAGAATAAATACAAAAAACAAAAATATTTGAATCAGGCCTTTTGAACTAGATATATATATATATATATATATATATATATATATATATATATATCAACAATTTTCAAAAATGTTCCAATTATAGTTAAAATATTGGAATTGGCCTTTTGACTGTTATTTCAAAAACAGTTTCTCACCTCCTCTGTCATAAATATTAGCAGATTAACAGTGTCAGAATTACATATTTTTCTAAAATGGTACAAATTTCATCAAGTCTATCTTAATTTCTCAAATTCTAGATTATGTCTTCATCTTATTGCTCAGACTAATTAGGCGTAATTGGCATAAATTGTATCACCTCTCTTTCAAGAACATAAGGGACTTCAATGTATCTGGCAAACATTGCATGAAAACTGGTTTTCATTAGCTTAAATATACTCACAGAAAGCCCAACTCTGTCGTTGCCCTGTACTGTTTCTGGGAGTTTTGTATTTCTTTTCTCTTAGTCTTACTTTTAACAGATAAAAGGGAACAATCTGGCATTCCTGGCATCATTCTACTTTTTCCTGTCATCTCTTCACTTCAGACGTCTTATGAGACCTTGTTCCAGTAATTAATTATCTTCTTTGGTATTCCACTTTATCTTTCCTACTTAAGCTACAGAGATATCTGTCAGCCCATTCTAAAACAAAATCCCTTCATATAGTTATTAAACTCAAACCTGGTCCTGTCTCTCTTACCAGCCCATGTCCCTGTCAGGAGTAACCTCTTTTTTCTCTTTCCATTTTGACCACCCACTTAGTCATTACCACCTTCATCTGGCTTTCGCTCTCACCACTCTGGCAAAGCCACTCAACAAGATCTCTCCTAGTTTCCAGACCCCATGACTTCCCTTCAGTTCTCTTCTTTGAGCTGGCTACTGCTTTCCTTTTTTTCATGAAAAACCTTATGGTACCATTAGTATTAGGCTTCCCTTGTTTACATGGTAGAACTAATGGTAATAACAACAAATGATATTCATTGATCACTTAACCCTGTTCTAGGCATTATTCTAAATGCATGTATGTAAAATGACTAATTTAATCCAAACAACTATATAAAATCGCTACTATTACCATCATCATAATCTCTACCACCACCACATATTACTGTTGTTATCCACTTGTCCACTTACTCACTGTGTGACCATGAGGAAGTTGTTTAACTTCTCTAAAGCTTGGTTTTCTCATCTGCATAGAGTGAGTTGGGATCTTTGGAGGTTGGATTTTTTCAAAGACTAATATATTAACATATGTTACATAGACAAGATAATAAGACAGTTATGAGCTCTCATTAATTATCTTCATTTTATAAACAAAGTTAAGAAGGTGAAGTAACTTAGACAAAGTCAAACAGCAAGTAATCCACTTTAGCTTTTACTAAGATCCAGGAAGTCAGGTCCTCCAGGCTTTGCTCTTAATTGCACTATTAACTCTGTTTACACTTTCTCTGGCTTTTATTTCCAGCACCTAAATATGCTCATTCTCTAAAAATCCAAGGGATTTTGTTTGTTTGCTTGTTTCTTATTAATGTTATTGCTTTGCAATACTGATTTCTAAACTCAGGGCCACATACATGTCTGGCAAACACTCTACCAGTGAACTACATCCCCTTCCCAGGCAGGCTTTGAACTTGTGATTTTCTCACCATAGTATCCTAAGTAGCTGGGGATACAGATGTGTACCCTGGTTGCCTCTTGTCCTTTCTAATACAGGTGTTTAGTGCTACACATTTCCCCTTAAGTATCAGTTTATCATATTCCACAAATTCTGATAAGTTGTATACTTATTTAGTTGAAGTACTTCCTTTTCTTAAAATTTTTATTTGTTCTTTTTAGTTTTACTTAGCAGTAGAATGTATTTTGACATATTATACATACATGAATTATAACTTCCCATTCTTGTAGTTGTATATGATGTGGAGTTACACTGGTTGTGTATTCATATATGAACACAGAAAAGGGATGTCTTCTGTCTTTCCTATTTCCACCCTCCTTGCCTTGCCTCATTCCCCTTCGTCTAATCCAATGGCTTTCTATTCCCCCACCCCTTATTGTTTGTTAGCTTATCAGAGGGAACATTCAGCCTTTGATTTTTGGGGATTCATTTATTTCACTTAGCATGATAAATCTCTAGCTCAATCCATTTACCTGGCAAATGCCATAATTTCATTCTTCTTTGTGGTAATATCCCATGGGTATATATTCCACCTTTTCTTTATCTGTTCATCTGTTGAATTGCACCTTGGTTAGTTCCATACCTTCACTACTGTGAATTGAGCTGTTGTAAACATTGGGGTGGCTATATCACTGTAGTATGCTGTTTTTCAGATCCTTTGGGTATATACAGAGGGGTGGGATAACTGGGTCCAATCGTGGTTCTATTCCAAGTTTGGTTGAAGTACTTTCTGTTTTCTCTTTGATTTCATCTTTCACTCATAGATTATTTAGAAATTCATTATTTAGTTTTCAAATGTTCATGAATTTTCCAGAGCTATTTCTATTATCGTTTTTAAAATTGAGTCCATTGTAGTCAAGGATTATACTCTGTGTGACTCAAATCCTTATAAATTTATTAGTAGTAATTATTCAGAATTTTTTGTCTAGGTAATTCATCTGTTTTCAGTTGCAAAGACAATATATTCTGGGGCGGGGGATGTGGCTCAAGTGGTAGCGCACTTGCCTGGCATGCGTCCGGCTCCGATTCGATCCTCAGCACCACATACAAACAAAGATGTTATGTCTGCCGAAAACTAAAAAATAAATATTAAAAAAATTCTCTCTCTCACTCTCTCTTAAAAAAAAAAAGAATATATATTATGCAATCCTTAGGCGGCGTGTGTAGAAATGTCAGTTGGATCAAGTTGGTTGATGTTCAAATTCCTTAAGGGATTTCCACCTCCTTGTTCTATGAATTACTGACAAAGGAATATTGCAATCTCCTGCTGTACTTGTTTCTGTGTGCTGTTGTATATGTTTTTGTTTCAGGTGTTTTGAAACACTATTATTAAGTATATAAACATTTATGAAATCACCTTCCTTATCACTGATACTTCTCTACTCCAAGGTCTACTTTCTTTAATATTAATATAGCACTCCAGATTTCTTTTATTTGTTACCAACGTATATTTTTCCATATTTATATTTTCAAACTATCTGTGCCTTCTCTGGCTCTGAAATCCCCTGAACAGATGTCCTGAGACATAAATGCCCTTCCCTTATTGTCTTACACTCCATACTAGGCAACCTCTACATGCAAGTGCCTTCCTTACATAACTTGAATTCAGATTACTCTCAACCACCCCCACACCTGTTGTGACCTCCACCTCCTTCCTTATACCTCTTGAGTGCTGACATCTTGCTTTGAAGTACTTGTAATCTATCTTAGTCAGCTTTCTCACTGCTGTGACAAAAAAGACCTGACAAGAACAGCAGAAAGAGGAAAAGTTTATTTGCGGGCTCACTGTTTCAGAGGTCTTAGTCCATAGACAGCTGGCTCTATTCCTTGGGGCTCAACTCCATTCCTTAGGGCTTGAGGTGAGGCTGAATATCAGGGCAAAAGGGTGTGGTGGAGGAAAACTGTTCAAGACATCACAACAGGAAGAATAGAAAGAGCTCTACTCCTCAAGGACAAAATATGTACCCAAAGTCAAATTCCCAGTGACCTAACTCCTGCAGGTACATCCTCCCTGCCTACAGTTACCACTTAGTCCCTGTCAGCAGATTAATTCACTGATTGGGTTAAGGCTGTCATAACCCAACCATTTCACCTTTAAATCTTACATTTTCTCACATGAGCTTTTGGAGAACACCTAATCTAAACCATAACACTATCCTTTCCTTCTTTTCTCCTCCTCTCTCTTATTGTAGATACCCCCTTTGTTCTGCCTGCCTAATGAATTTAGGGATGAATTTTTCAGGAAAAGAGACTTCTTTATATTAGTATGGGTATGTTCCATGTATTAGTGTTCACATTTAATTGTGAGTAGCATAGTTTTATAATCTTATAATTTTAGTAATTTTATAACCTCTCTTTGTTTCATAATATCAGTAGGACTTTGTTAAGTCCTACTGATGTGCTGCCATAACAAAGCACCACAAACTGAGTGACTTCACAGAAGCTGTTAAACAACAAGATATTGTCTCAATTTCTACAGCCAATAATCTGAAATCAAGGCATGGGCAGGGCCATTCTCTCTCTGAAGGCATTAGAGCTGTGAGAGCAAACCTTCAGTCTTCACTGGACATTCCTTTTGTGTGCATGTTGGTGTCCAAATTTCTCCTGTATAAGGATGCCAGTCATATTGGATTAGGGCCCACCTTACCCCAGTATAACCTCATCTTAACTAATCATATCTGCTAATAAGTAATCATGAATGTGGAGAATATAGTTCAACCACTAACAGATTACCCAACTATCCAACTTCAGAGATTTGGCATTTTGCTCTGAAGTAACTTTAATACTTGGAGTCATTTAAATAATTTTTCTGTATTTTACGTTTCTATTTGATAGATTTTTTTTAAGGAATATAATACCAGGCTAGAGTCATAGCTCAGTGGTAGAATGCTTGTCTAGCACATGTGAGGCACTGGGTTCATTCCTAAGCACTACATAAAAATAAATAAAGATATGTGTTCGTGTACATATACCTTTATTAAAAGATAAATATAATACCTAGCTTCTTTGATAATACCTACCAAAAATAACTCATATTCATCTCATGGAATTATTTTTCTATTTTAATTATGAAATATTTCCTATGAACAGAAGAATATTTGTAACACAGTTGAGTTCCAATGAAAAACAAGGACATTAATATATTCTCACAACCCCACTTAAGATAGAAAAAATATGGGCTGGAGTTGTAGTTTAGCTGTAAAGTGCTCACTTAGCATGTGCAAGACCCTAGGTTCAATTTTTGGCACCACATAAAAAAACAAATAGATGTTGTCTATCTACAACCAAAAAAACAAAAAATTAAAAAAGAAATATTACACATTTCTGTATTTTTATTTCTTTGAAATTTGCTTTATATTTTAGGATGTATTTTGAAACTAAGAATAAATTAGATACAATAATATTTCTGTGTTCTAGAACACATTTTTAAAGCTTTATTAATGCCTCTTAATTCTGTATAAGTAAGGAGAAATTCTAGCTCCTGTATCATAGAGTTACAGTGAGCGTTAAATGAGGTGATGTATATAAATTACTAAATATTATAACATAAGTGTATACTATAAAAATTTGTTATTTAGTAAAATGAAAATGGTCAGTTTTTCCCAGTGACAATTACTATTGTTTATTTATTATTTTATTTAGTTTTACAGTTATATCAAGATCACACATGGGGATGTACCTCAAAAGCAGAATGCTTGCCTAGCATGTATGAGGCCATGGAGTTAATTCCCAGCACCACAAACACACACAAATCACACATACTATCTACATAATTACAACTTGAGTCCTATAATTTATTCTAAAATAATGAAATTAAGCCTCAAAGAATATTCCTATATTGCCTGGAATGGTGAGGGTTTACTATATTTCTAATAGATAAAAGGATCCTTTGTATTTGAAAGTTATGAATCCTAAGGGTGGAATAGGAAAAAATAATTTTAATCTAAATTCTTTATATGGACATCTTTAGGATATTCTGGTTTATTTTGTTACAAGTGATTGTTTCTGTACTAAAAGGCATAAAAACATGAAGTATTAACTATATTGTTAAAATGTGTTAGATTATGTCTCATAAAAAATCCTTTCTATTTTTCAGATCCCCTTGGAAAGGACTTCCAGAACTGACCAATGAGAATGGACAGTATTGTCCTTTCAGCTGTGAGACATAAGCCTGGTCAATTGCTGTTGTTCTTGAAACACTTTATGATTTATAGTTTGTTCAGATATATTTAATAAATATACAACCTCATTATGCAATGCAAGATCATAATGCAAATGCCTATGTATACAAATTCAAGTTTTAAAAAAATATTTCATATAATATTGATGCCCAATTAGGTAATATTATAAAAGCATTGATTTATCTTTTCCCTTTTTAATGTATGAAGATAGCTTTCAGTTTGAAGAAGAGAAAAATTATGATTACCAACAAAATTTTCTTTTGAGTTCATTAAGTATTCCTTGAAATCCAGAGTTAGAAAAAGAAAACTTATCTTAATTTTCTACAAAATGAAAATGGAAAAGTATCTTTAAATTGTGGTATATATTCAGGAACAATACATACTGAACAGGCTGTGGATGATTAACATTCTCACCATGTACTATGAACTTCTTTTTTTTTTTTTTTTTTTTTTGGTACTGGGGATTGAACACAAGGGGCACTCAACCACTGAGCCAGCCCAATGTTTTGTATTTTATTTAGAGACAGGGTTTCCCAGAGTTGCTTAGCACCTCTCTTTTGCTGAAGCTGGCTTTGAACTTGCAATCCTCCTGCCTCAGTGTCCTGAGCTGCTGGGATTACAGGTGTGCACAACTGCACCCAGCCTATGACTGCCTTCTTATTACCTTATTCAATATATATTTCAGAAGTGCTTCATGAATGTAGAATTATCAACATTTCTACCATATATGTTCATAAATGAAGCACAGATGTTCAAACTGTGATATTATTTTTTCACTGTTGTATCAATATGTTTTCAAATGTTATGAATATCAATAGTTTATTAAAGACAACTGACTTGTGCTAATGATGCATAGACTGGGAAAAAGCAGAGCATTAATAAATTGATTTCATTAAAAACAGTTTTGTAAAGTTAGCCTCAAGTTCCAGTTTCCTGATATATGAGATGACTTACATTTTCAAAATAGAAATTGTTGGACACATTTATGAGAACTTTCAAGAAGAAAAAAATGTTATATTAATTTTTAAAACTTGATAGCTCTCTCTAGTTTCTGTGCAAAAGTCTATTGACAGAGCATAATAAATACTGCTTTCTGTTAATGAAAGCCTACATTGATAAGTTCAGTATTGAGAACAATCTTTTTTTTTTTTTTTTTTTTTTTTTTTTTTTTGGTGCTGGGGAATCAAACCTCATACATACTAGGCAAGCACTCTACCACTGAGCCACATTCCCAGGCCAACAACAACCTTAATATAATAAAACTATAGATACAAATTCAGTAGTTATCTTGAATCCAAGAAAATAATTTGAAACATATTTTGTTTTAAGATACCTTAAACTTGAAAATGACATAAAAGTGAAAAGGTTTTTAACATTTATAAGAATTTTCATTTTTGAATAGTACTTATTTCCTAGATGGAATTTTTTTTACTATTTTTTTTCTCAAGAGTAAATTAATTATATCATTATACTTTTGTTTGGGAGAAATTAGTTGTAAAAATCCTCTCATTACTATTTAATATGATTCAGGGATATGCATGTTTATATATAAAATAATGATACAGTAGAACTTTTCTCAAGAGATCATATACATAACAACCTAAGAAATGAAAATAAAGATAGGCATTCAAGGCACAACTTCTAGTACCAAAATCTATAAATGCATCACATGTCAAATGTCCATGTTGAAAGGCTCATGCAGTTTACTGCAGGATTACCTACCCACCCTTCTGCAAAGCTGACCCTGCTTTAGAAATAGTTTTCACTAGCTTAGTTTTCTGGTACCTAACCTAGAGCAGATTAAGTCCTACAAATTCAAGGAAGCTTGTGATAGTAATCTGACCACTATATAAAAATAAGAATTTCCAGATTTTTCTTTTTTCTTCATTCCCTCCCTTACTCAATATATAACCTCCTATAAACTTTGGAGGTAAATGGAATGACCTTAACCTGGCCTAGAAGCCCATACCTGTTATCCCAGCAACTCAGGAGTCTGAGGCAGAAGGATCACAAGTTCAAGTCCAGCCTAGACAACTTAGGGAGACCCTGTCTCAAAATAAAAAATGAAAAGGACTAGAGATGTAGTGTAGTGATAGAGCACCACTGGGTTCAATCCTCAGTACTGGAGGTGGGAGAGACTGAACTTCCTTGAGGGAACTATTAGTTCACCCAAGGTTTATGCAGCTATGCTGCTCTACTCTAACAATACAGGAAATAAGAAAGGTAACAGAAAACCTGCATAGGTAACTAAAGCAAGAACTGACAGCTGACAGTTAAATGTGACTAAATAAACAAATAAACAACAAGTTTATGGTTTTTAAAAAAATAGATATGCCAGTTTTTCTACTGTAGGGGAAATACGCATCTTGGTTAATGTTTTGGATATTGCATTCTTAATTAGGAGTATTAATGAAAGAACATTGTCATATTATGCATGGTCTGCTTTAAAGTTTAAAAAGGCATGTTGTGAGCTAGCAATGCAGCTCACTAGTAGAGTGCTTTCTTCGAATTTGCAAGGCCCCTTGGTTAGATCCCCCACATATCTCCCTCCCTCCCTCTCTCTCTCTCTCTCTCTCTCACACACACACACACACACACACAAACATTGGGGAAAAGACAAGAAGAAGAAGAAGGCATGTTCTGCATTATTCCATCCATGGTAGTTAAAGTAACACTTTTAGACTTTAGAAGGATAAATGCCATTTGACTAAAGAACATTTATGTAGAATGCTTCATTCCTGTGCAACACTGGATAAGCTATTATTATATTACATTTTGACAATGGTCTAATCCTTGGTTTTTCATTAATCCAAATCAAACTGAACCCTTCAAAATGAGAATTCAACTTGCCTCTTTTACCAGTGTACTGTGATATTTTAGTAACTTTTTAAAGGTAATTAAGGAAACATGAGACTTATCATATGTATCAATATTGTAATATGAATTGTAATCCATTCTAATATCAGTCTTATGCTGCTGTATCTAGTGGGCAAATTTCATTTAAATCTCTGTGTGCCAAGAAAATAAAATGTTTTCTAAAGGACTGTGTTTTGATTTCATTACATCATTTTCCAATTAACTTGACATTAATTAAGTATTTGCTTATTTGGGTGCTTACCTTTTTGATAGGATGTGTGGGGATAGAGAAGAATTTTAAGATATTTGATAATTTAGTTAGTCATGTCAAAATTTGGAGCAAATTAAACTCTTGATGTATTAATAGATCTATTAGCAACTATGTACTCCTCTTGTATGTCTTCAATACCATGAACTTTTCATTTTTCTTTCAACTTATTAAATGCAAATACTACATGCCAAATAGACATACATACATAGTTTCTACTGAAGTAACCAATAACGAATTTGTCACTTTTATTTTACTGAATAATATATATGTGTGTATATGTATAACCTAAATTGATATATTTAACTTTTGCCTTAAGTAGTGTTGTTTCATTTTTTAATGCAGATATATATCTTTATCTTCAGAGAAAAGGTCTTAACCTAAAAATCTAAACCTGTAACTATCAAATGGTTTTAGGATAACTTATCAAACTTGCTAAGTTTACTTATTCAAATCCTCAAAGTTTTGATATAATAAACTCAAGGAATTTGCTTAGTGCTTTATTGTTTTTGTTTTTTCTATTTGTATGGGCCTTGAATTATAAAGCAGTATTGAAATCTTGTCATTTTGGCTGCAATTTTTTTTCTTTGAGAGAGAGAGAGAGAGAGAGAGAGAGAGAGAGAGAGAGAGAGAGAGAGAGAGAATTTCAATATATATATATTTTTTTTAAATTTTCGGCAGACACAACATCTTTGTTTGTATGGGGTGCTGAGGATCGAACTCCGGCCACACGCATGCCAGGCGAGTGCTCTAACGCTTAAGCCACATCCCTAGTCCCAACGTTTTTCCTAATATGTGTTTTCCTAATATTTTTGGTTTTGTTATTTTGGCTAGGAGAATTTTTTGTTTAACTCACAAAGGCTTTTAAGTTTTCTTTAATCAAATCTTTAATTTTTACTTATCTCTTCTCTCCCTTCAAATTTTAATCAGACACACAAAATTTAATAAACATTCCTTCTGTTTTCCTTTGGGCTTATGGGTTTTTTAACAGTTATCTGATGTGAGGTAAAAATCACTTAGGTTTTTTAAAAATTTTTGCACTCTAAATTAAAGTTGAATATGTTTATGGTAATGCCTTTTTTCAGTCATTGATTTTTTTTAATAGAGCTACATTTAGGGATTATTGTTGAAGTTATCTGCCTACACATTCACTTAACTACTGTAGTTTTTGTTTTAATATTTATTAGTTTTTTTCTTATCACCTTACTTTCTAACCAATTCCCTACTCTTCATTTTTCAGAATTTTCTTATATATTCCCAACTTGGTATTCTTATGTATTTTTCAAATCCAAAAACTATTTGTCTTTTTCACTAAGTACATTTAATAAGAACTAACATAATTACAGTATTTAATGCGTGCGACCCGGGTTCGATCCTCAGCACCACATACCAACAAAGATGTTGTGTCCGTCGAGAACTAAAAAATAAATATTTAAAAAAAAAAAAAGCAATTAAAATGTTTAAAAAAAATTTATATAAAAACATAGACTGTTTGGGAATTTTTTGTTTGTTTGATCTAGTTTTTTGTTTGTTTGCTTTTTCTTGCTGCAATTCTTCCTAATTTTTATGTTTTGATTGTTCAAAGCTATTCTAGTTCAACTGATAGCCTATTAGTCAAAATAAAGAATTTAAATACAAGGCTGAAAAGGTACATGTGAAAGTATGTATGAGAATACGTGTATATACACACACAAAAACACACACATATAAATACATATAAGTGTGTGTGTGTGTATATATATGTTTTGAACCAGGGAAAGTTTTAATGTAAGTCATATGAATACACTTATTACATTTGGTGATGAATGTATATATAGGAATATATAATAATATATATGCAAATATACCATTGATAATTGTTATGACAAAATACATATAATATTTATAATACAATATATGGTTTTATTTAAAATGAAGTTTAGGTTTAGGATAAATTGTATCTAGGAATATATAATGGTGTATATACTATTGGTATATACATTGGTAATTGAACATAAAACTCAAATATACTGAATATTTATATGATTATAAATGCTGACATGTATAATTACATTTAGGTATAGTGGTAAGATTTAGTACTAAAGTTTGGGTTGAGTTAAGGTAGAGGGTTGGGGAATGAATCTGTATATTCAGAAACATCAATATTCATAAGAATGTATGCTTGAGAATATGTATCAAATCTTATATAAAGATGTTTTGAAATAGAAAATTGTTTTATGTGATGCTTATGAATACACTGCAAAAATCCACTGTATTGGAGTCTTCTCATACTCTCTGAGATGTTGTATTCTGTTTAGGTAACACCTTGTGGAGAAGCTGCCTGTCTGCTTTCTTGGTTTCATGCCACAGAGCAACCAGAAACAGGACCACTTCTATTCTGCCATCTTGGATCTGCCCAAATAATTTTATTAGGGAGAACTGAGAAGACCCTTCTAAATAGATGGTGATAATAGAAGGAGTATGCACCTGTTAATTCTCTAAGGACCTATAAATTGAGAATGTGTAGCACATCTGACCCCTGTAGTTACAATAAGAGATAGCCACTTCTACCTTGCTTAGAAGAAGATAATACCCTCCAGATGTCAATAGACTCTATATTTGTAGGTATGGGTGCCCCATGGACAACAGGGAATTCACAGACTTTCAAAATCATGTACAGTTCCCCTCAAATAGAATGTGTTATGCAATTACTTAACTCCCCATCTCATGGTATCCCCAAACCTGGAGGTTTTATTAATTGCTCCCTGTGAATAGACACCAATAACTTTTTTGTTCTTTCCATGTCTGGAGCTTGAAGAGCATGTTCTCTGTAGGGATGTCAACTACACTTAACAATATAGAGCTAATATTAATAGTTTGCCTCTTCGACCCCCACCAACCCCTGTACTCAAGAGGATGGCTTCAGGAAACATTTTTGTCTCAGCACTTGCCATCTAAGCATCCTAGACATACACAGGAAAGTTGACATCTCCTTCAGATAGCTTATGTCTGTCTTTGTGTCTGGTCACTAGATGGTTTCACTGACAGGTGGGGATATCAAAATGGATGTTCTCAAAGTGCTTAGAAGAGGGAGAACTGGGATCAGTACTGGACCCCCTTTCTCTTTCAGTTCCCCACCCAGGAGGCCTGTCCCCATGGACTCTTGAATAGAGAGGTGAGCCCCAACATATGAGAGGTGCAAGTCTCACATGCACACATGGAGTCAAGAGCCCAAAGGAAAACTTGTCTTGGAATGCAACTGGATCCACACTTTGATGGTGACAGCAAAGTCAGCCTGAGCCTTTCCCGCACCAACTAGAGCTTTATGAAAAATACTAATTCTGCGAAATAATGGATGCTCTTCCAAGATAGGGAGAGAAATGGGAAGAGGAAGCCCAAATCCAATTGTTGGTTGTCAGGGTGTTGAGGCCTCTCCATGTTCTCTTAGGGTCAGACTGAAATCTGAGATTCCCCAATATGATGAGGTGAGCAGGATTGGGATTAGTATCAGAACTGCTCTCATGTCCTTGACTGTCCTTGGCCACGTGGATTTTGTAAGTATTTACATCTGAATCACCTTATTTCAGAGACCTGATACATAATATCTACATTTATACATGTGTGGTATCATTAATTAAATAATTTTCATAGTGATAATTCAGTAAACAAATTGTCCAATTAAAGCATTCACTAAGTAATATCATGTCGTTAGGTCTTTCTGACAATATAAAACAAAATGATGTCTAGGAATTTTTTTCATCTGATATAGAACATTTTTTCAGTAACAGTGTATCAATCCTAAGTCCACAACTCTGTGTCATGACATATCCAGCTCCTTTTTCTCCTTTCCCACTCTCTTTGAAATAAAGTGCAACCTCAAAAACAAGGTGCACAAATTGGTCTCCCTGATGATTCCATATTCAGACCATCCTCTCAATCTGTCTCCATGGCCATTTACTCAGTGTCCTTCTCAACCAGGGTCCACTTTGCTCAGATGTGAAGACTGAGTTTTCAGCCCTGCAAATCTACTTCATCTGGATCATGATCAACTTACTTTCTGGTGTTCCCTTCAGGTGGCACCCTTATCTGAGATATGAGACCCTCAGTGCAGAAGGAGGCAAGGGTCATGCCAGATCAGGAGCACCTGCCTTGCACAAGGACAGCTGTACTGAAAGAGCTCAGTAAGCTTCATGGGTGCATTGTTCTTGACACACATATGATAACATATACTGGTGAACACCTTTTCTTCTCACTGGCCTTCTACTTCAGACCTGTTATGAGACCTTGTTCCAGTAATTAATTATATTCTTTGATATTCCACTTTATCTTTCCTACTTAAGCTACAGAGATATCTGTCAGCCCATTCTAAAACAAAATCCCTTCATATAGTAATTAACTCAAACCTGGTCCTGTCTCTCTTACCAGCCCATGTCCCCTTCAGGAGTAACCTCTTTTTTCTCTCTCCATTTTGACCACCCACTTAGTCATTACCACCTTCATCTGGCTTTTGCTCTCACCACTCTGGCAAAGCCACTCAACAAGATCTCTCCTAGTTTCCAGACCCCATGACTCCCCTTCAGTTCTCTACTTTGAGCTGGCTACTGCTTTCCTTTTTTCATGAAAAACCTTATGGTACCATTAGTATTAGGTTTCCCTTGTTTACATGGTAGAACTAATGGTAATAACAACAAATGATATTCATTGATCACTTAACCCTGTTCTAGGCATTATTCTAAATGCATGTAT
The DNA here is from genome assembly GCF_045843805.1 of Urocitellus parryii. Lineage (NCBI taxonomy): Eukaryota > Metazoa > Chordata > Mammalia > Rodentia > Sciuridae > Urocitellus > Urocitellus parryii. The sequence goes on along the minus strand of NC_135541.1, from coordinate 82,779,286 downwards.
GTAAAATGAGTAATTTAATCCAAACAACTATATAAAATTGCTACTGTTACCATCATCATAATTTCCACCACCACCACATATTACTGTTGTTATCCACTTGTCCACTTACTCACTGTGTGACCATGAGGAAGTTGTTTAACTTCTCTAAAGCTTGGTTTTCTCATCTGCATAGAGTGAGTTGGGATCTTTGGAGGTTGGATTTTTTCAAAGACTAATATATTAACATATGTTACATAGACAAGATAATAAGACAGATATGAGCTATCATTAATTATCTTCATTTTATAAACAAAGTTAAGAAGGTGAAGTAACTTAGACAAAGTCAAACAGCAAGTAATCCACTTTAGCTTTTACTAAGATCCAGGAAGTCAGGTCCTCCAGGCTTTGCTCTTAATTGCACTATTAACTCTGTTTACACTTTCTCTGGCTTTTATTTCCAGCACCTAAATATGCTCATTCTCTAAAAATCCAAGGTATTTTGCTTGTTTGCTTATTTCTTATTAATGTTTTTGCTTTGCAATACTGATTTCTAAACTCAGGGCCACACACATGTCTGGCAGCCCATTCTAAAACATCCCCTGCCCAGGCAGGCTTTGAACTTGTGATTTTCCTACCATAGTATCCTAAGTAGGTTGGGATACAGATGTGTACCCTGGTTGCCTCTTGTCCTTTCTAATACAGGTGTTTAGTGCTATACATTTCCCCTTAAGTATCAGTTTATCATATTCCACAAATTCTGATAAGTTGTATACTTATTTAGTTGAAGTACTTCCTTTTCTTAAAATTTTTATTTGTTCTTTTTAGGTTTACTTAGCAGTAGAATGTATTTTGACATATTATACATACATGAATTGTAACTTCCCATTCTTGTAGTTGTATATGATGTGGAGTTACACTGGTTGTGTATTCATATATGAACATAAAAAAGGAACGTCTCTGTCTTTCCTATTTCCACTCTCCTTGCCTTGCCTCATTCCCCTTCATCTAATCCAATGGCTTTCTATTCCCCCAACCCTTATTGTGTGTTAGCTTATCAGAGAGAACATTTGGCCTTTGATTTTTGGGGATTCATTTATTTCACTTAGCATGATAAATCTCTAGCTCAATCCATTTACCTGGCAAATGCCATAATTTCATTCTTCTTTGTGGTGAGTAATATTCCATGGGTATATATTCCACCTTTTCTTTATTTGTTCATCTGTTGAAGGGCACCTGGTTAGTTCCATAGCTTCACTATTGTGAAGTGAGCTGCTGTAAACATTGGGGTGGCTATATCACTGCGGTATGCTGTTTTTCAGATCCTTGGGGTATATACAGAGGGGTGGGATAACTGGGTCCAATCATGGTTCTATTCCAAGTTTGGTTGAAGTACTTTCTGCTTTCTCCTTTGATTTCATCTTTCACTCATAGGTTACTTAGAAATTCATTATTTAGTTTTCAAATGTTCATGAATTTTCCAGAGCTATTTCTATTATTGTTTTTAAAATTGAGTCCATTGTATTCAAGGGATATACTCTGTGTGACTCAAATCCTTATAAACTTATTAGTAGTTATGATTCAGAATTTTTTGTCTAGGTAATTCATTTGTTTTCAGTTGCAAAGAACATATATTCTGGGGCTGGGGATGTGGCTCAAGCTGTAGCGAGCTTGCCTGGCATGCATGAGGCCTGGGTTCGATTCTAAGCACCACATACAAACAAAGATGTTATGTCTGCCAAAAACTAAAAAATAAATATTAAATAAATTCTCTCTCTCTCTCTGTCTCTCTCTCTCTCTCTTAAAAAAAAAAGAAGAATATATATTATGCAATCCTTAGGTGGCGTGTTGTAGAAATGTCAGTTGGTTCAAGTTGGTTGATGTTCAAATTCCTTAAGGGATTTCCATCTCCTTGTTCTATGAATTACTGACAAAGGAATATTGCAAACTCCTGCTGTACTTGTTTCTGTGTGCTGTTGTATATGTTTTTGCTCGAATTGTTTTGAAACACTATTATTAAGTATATAAACATTTATGAAATCACCTTCCTTATCACTGATACTTCTCTGCTCCAAGGGCTACTTTCTTTAATATTAATATAGCACTCCAGATTTCTTTTATTTGTTACCAACATATATTTTTGCATATTTCTATTTTCAAACTATCTATGCCTTCTCTGGCTCTGACATCCCCTGAACCGATGTCCAGAGACATAAATGCCCTTCCCATATTCTCTTACACTCCATACTAGGCAACCTCTACATGCAAGTGCCTTTCTTACATCACTTGAATTCAGATTACTCTCAACCACCCCCACACCTGTGCCGCAGTCCGGCTGCAGCAAAATAGCCAGGGGGTGACGAATAACTTGTGTTCGTTCATACAGCAGGAGTAGGAGCTGTTTATTGTTGCGCAACAGAGCTATTTATACATTTTGCACAGCTTATCTTAATTAGCATAAACTAGATACATCAATCAACCAATAAGGCATCTCCACACTTAATGGCTCGCTTTTGTTACTTCTCAAACCACTCCCTCTGACATTTTGCCAGGCACAATCCAGACTTGTTTACGAACTATAACATTTCTCTGGCAAAATACCAGGTGTTATTTTTGACTTATTTACAGACCTTAACACACCTGTTGTGACCTCCACCTCCTTCCTTATACTTCTTGAGCACTGACATCTTGCTTTGAAGTACTTGTAATCTATCTTGGTCAGCTTTCTCACTGCTGTGACAAAAAAAGACCTGACAAGAACAGCAGAAAGAGGAAAAGTTTATTTGCAGGCTCACTGTTTCAGAGGTCTTAGTCCATAGACAGCTGGCTCTATTCCTTGGAGCTCAACTCCATTCCTTAGAACTTGAGGTGAGGCTGAATATCGGGGTAAAAGGGTGTGGTGGAGAAAACAGTTCAAGACATCACAACAGGAAGCAGAGAAAGAGCTCTACTCCTCAAGGACAAAATATATATCCCAAAGTCACATTCCCAGTGACCTACCTCCTGCAGGTACATCCTCCCTGCCTACAGTTACCATTTAGTCCCTGTCAGGAGATTAATTCACTGATTGGGTTAAGGCTGTCATAACCCAACCATTTCACCTTTAAATCTTACATTTTCTCACATGAGCTTTTGGAGAACACCTAATCTAAACCATAACACTATCCTTTTCTTCTTTTCTCCTCCTCTCTCTTATTGTAGATACCCCCTTTGTTCTGCCTGCCTAATGAATTTAGGGATGAATTTTTCAGGAAAGGAGACTTCTTTATACTAGTGTGTGTATGTTCCATGTACTAGTGTCCACATTTAATTGTGAGCAACATAGTTTTATAATCTTATAATTTTAGTAATTTTATAACATCATTTTGTTCCATAATATCAGTAGGACTTTGTTATGTCCAGGGCTGTCATAACAAAGCACCACAAACAGAGTGACTTCACAGAAGCTGTTAAACAACAGGATATTGTCTCAATTTCTACAGCCAATAATCTGAAATCAAGGCATGGGCAGGGCCATTCTCTCTCTGAAGGCATTAGAGCTGTGAGAGCAAACCTTCAGTCTTCACTGGACATTCCTTTTGTGTGCATGTTGGTGTCCAAATTTCTCCTGTATAAGGATGCCAGTCATATTGGATTAGGGCCCACCTTACCCCAGTATAACCTCATCTTAACTAATCATATCTGCTAATAAGTAATCATGAATGTGGAGAATATAGTTCAACCACTAACAGATTACCCAACTATCCAACTTCAGAGATTTGGCATTTTGCTCTGAAGTAACTTTAATACTTGGAGTCATTTAAATAATTTTTCTGTATTTTACATTTCTATTTGATAGATTATTTTTAAGGAATATAATACCAGGCTAGTGTCATAGCTCAGTGGTAGAATGCTTGTGTAGCACATGTGAGGCACTGGGTTCATTCCTAAGCACTACATAAAAATAAATAAAGGTATGTGTTCATGTACATATACCTTTATTAAAAATAAATATAATACCTAGCTTCTTTGATAATACCTATCAAAAATAACTCATATTCACCTCATGGAATTATTTTCCTATTTTAATTATGAAATATTTCCTATGTACAGAAGAATATTTGTAACACAGTTGAGTTCCCATGAAAAGCAAGGAAATTAATATATTCTCACAACCCCACTTAAGATAGAAACATTATGGGCTGGGGTTGTAGTTTAGCTGTAAAGTGGTCACTTAGCATGTACAAGACCCTGGGTTCAATTTTCAGCACCACATATAAAAACAAAGAGATGTTGTCTATCTACAACCAAAAAAAATTAAAAAAATAAATATTACGGATTTTTGTATTTTCATTTTTTTGAAATTTGCTTCATATTTTAGGAGGTATTCTGAAACTAAGAATAAATTAGATACAATAATATTTCTGTGTTCTAGAACACATTTTTAAAGCTTTATTAATGCCTCTTAATTCTGTATAAGAAAGGAGTAATTCTAGCTCCTGTATCACAGAGTTACAGTGAGCATTAAATGAGGTAATGTATATAAAATACTAAATATTATAACATAAGTGTATACTATATAAATTTGTTATTTAGTAAAATGAAAATGGTCAGTTTTCCCAGTGACAATTACTAGTGTTTATTATTTTATTTAGTTTTACAGTTATATCAAGATCACACATGGGGATGTACCTCAAAAGTAGAGTGCTTGCCTAGCATGTATGAGGCCATAGAGTCAATTCCCAGCACCACACACAAAAAAACACACATACTATCTACATAATTACAACTTGAGTCTTATATTTTATTCTAAAATACTGAAATTAAGCCTCAAAGAATATTCCTATATTGCCTGGAATGGTGAGGGTTTAGTATATTTCTAATAGATAAAAGGATCCTTTGTATTTGAAAGTTATACATCCTAAGGATGGAATAGGAAAAAAATAATTTTAATCTAAATTCTTTATATGGACATCTTTACTATATTCTGCTTTATTTTGTTAGAAGTGATTGTTTCTGTACTAAAATGCAAAAAAACATGAAGTGTTAACTATATTGTTAAAATGTGTTAGATTATGTCTCATAAAAAATCCTTTCTAGTTTTCAGATCCCCTTGGAAAGGACTTCCAGAACTGACCAATGAAAATGGCCAGTATTGTCCTTTCAGCTGTGAGACACAAGCCTGATCAATTACTGTTATTCTTGAAACACTTTATGATTTATAGTTTGTTCAGATATATTTAATAAATATACAACTTCATTATGCAATGCAAGATCATAATGCCAATGCCTATGTATACATATTCAAGTTTTTTAGAAAATATTTCATATAATATTGATGCCCAATTAGATAAGATTATAAAAGCATTGATTTATCTTTTTCTTTTTTAATGTGTGAAGATAGCTTTCAGTTTGAATAAGAGAAAAATTATGATTACCAACAGAATTTTCTTTTGAGTTTATTAACTATTCCTTGAAATCCAGAGTTAGAAAAAGAAAACTTATATAATCTTCATTTTCTACAAAAGTGAAAATGTAAAAGTATCTTTAAATTGTGGTACATATTCAGGAACAATACACACTGAACAGGCTGTGGATAATTAACGTCCTCACCATGTACTATGACCTTTTTTTTTTGGTACTGGGGATTGAACTCAATGGGCACCCAACCACTGAGCCAGCCCTATGTTTTGTATTTTATTTAGAGACAGGATTTCCCGGAGTTGCTTAGCACCTCTCTTTTGCTAAGCTGGCTTTGAACTTTCAATCCTCCTGCCTCAGCGTCCCGAGCTGCTGTGATTACAGGCATGCACAACTGCATCCGGCCTAAGACTGCCTTCTTAATACCTTATTCAATATATATTTCAGAAGTGCTTCATGAATGTAGAATTATCAACATTTCTACCATATATGTTCATAAATGAAGCACAGATGTTCAAACTGTGATATTATTTTTTCACTGTTGTATCAATATGTTTTCAAATGTTATGAATGTCAATAGTTTATTAAAGACAACTGACTTGTGCTAATGATGCATAGACTGGGAAAAAAGCAGAGCATTAAGAAATTGATTTCATTAAAAACAGTTTTGTAAAATTAGCCTCAAGTTCCAGTTTCCTGATATATGAGATGACTTATATTTTCAAAATAGCAATTGTTGGACACATTTATGGAAACTTTCAAGAAGAAAAAAATGTTATATTAATTTTTAAAACTTGATAGCTCTCTCTAGTTTCTGTGCAGAAGTCTATTGACAGAGCATAATAAATACTGCTTTCTGTTAATGAAAGCCTACATTGATAAGTTCAGTATTGAGAACAATCTATTTTTTTTTTTTTGATACTGGGGAATCAAACCCAGGACCTCATACATACTAGGCAAGCACTTTACCACTGAGCCACATTCCCAGGCCGACAACAATCTTAATTTAATAAAACTATAGATACAAATTCAGTAGTTATCTTGAATCCAAGAAAATAAGTTGAAACATATTTTGTTTTAGGATACCTTAAACTTGAAAATGACATAAAAGTGAAAAGGTTTTTAACATTTATGAGAAATTTCATTTTTGAATAGTACTTATTTCCTAGATGGAATTTTTTTCTTTACTATTTTTTTTTCTCAAGAGTAAATTAATTATATCATTATACTTTTGTTTGGGAGAAATTAGTTGTAAAAATCCTCTCATTACTATTTAATATTATTCAGGGATATGTATGTTTATATATAAAATAATGATGCAGTATTACTTTTCTCAAGAGATCATATACCGAACAAGCTTAGCTAATACTGAGAAATGAAAATAAAGATAGGCATTCAAGGCACAACTTCTGAGTACCAAAATCTATAAATGCATCAAATGTCAAATGCCCATGCTGAAAGGCTCATGCAGTTTACTGCAGGATTACCTACCCACCCTTTTGCAAAGCTGACCCTGCTTTAGAAATAGTTTTCACTAGCTTAGTTTTATGGTACCTAACCTAGAGCAGATTAAGTCCTACAAATTCAAGGAAGCTTGTGATAGTAATCTGACCACTATTTATAAATAAGAATTTCCAGATTTTCGTTTTTTCTTCATTCCCTCCCTTACTCAATATATAACCTCCTCTAAACTTTGGAGGTAAATGGAATGACCTTAGCCAGGCCTAGAAACCCATACCTGTTATCCCAGCAACTTAGGAGTCTGAGGCAGGAGGATCACAAGTTCAAGTCCAGCCTAGACAACTTAGGGAGACCCTGTCTCAAAATAAAAAATGAAAAGGACTAGAGATGTAGTGTAGTGATAGAGCACCACTGGGTTCAATCCTCAGTACTGGGGGTGGGAGAGACTGAACTTCCTTGAGGGAACTATTAGTTCACCCAAGGTTTATGCAGCTATGCTGCTCTACTCTAACAATACAGGAAATAAGAAAGGTAACAGAAAACCTGCATAGGGAACTAAAGCAAGAACTGACAGCTGACAGTTAAATGTGACTAAATAAATAACAAGTTTATGGTTTTTAAAAAATAGATATGCTAGTTTATCTACTGTAGGGGAAATACCCATCTTGGTAAATCTTTTGGATATTGCATTCTAATTAGGAGTATTAATGAAAGAACTTTGTCATATTATGCATGGTCTGCTTTAAAGTTTTAAAAGGCATGTTGTGAGCTAGCAATGCCGCTCACTTGTAGATTGCTTAGAATTTGCAAGGCCCCTTGGTTAGATCCCCCGCATATCTCCCTCCCTCTCTCTCTCTCTCTCTCACACACACACACACACACACACACAGACAGACACACACACACAAACATTGGGGAAAAGACAAAGAAGAATAAGGCATGTTCTGCATTATTCCATCCATGGTAGTTAAAGTAACACTTTTAGACATTAGAAGGATAAATGCCATTTGACTGAAGAACATTTATGTAGAATGCTTTATTCCTGTGCAACACTGGATAAGCTGTTATTATATTACATTTTGAGAATGGTCTGATCCTTGGTTTTTCATTAATCCAAATCAATCTGAACCCTTCAAAATGAGAATGAAACTTGCCACTTTTACCAGTGTAATATGATATTTTAGTAACTTTTCAAAGGTAATTAAGGAAACATGAGACTTATCATATGTATCAATATTGTAATATGAATTGTAATCCATTCTGATATCAGTCTTATGCTGCTGTATCTAGTGAGCAAATGTCATTTATATCTCTGTGTGCCAAGAAAATAAAATGTTTTCTAAAGGACTGTGTTTTGATTTCATTACATCATTTTCTAATTAACTTGACATTTATTAAGTACTTGCTTATTTGGGTGCTTACCTTTTTGATAGGATGTGTGGGGACAGAGAAAGAAGAATTTTAAGATATTTGATAATTAGTCATGTCAAAATTTGGAGCAAATTAAACTCTTGATGTATAAATAGATCTATTTGCAAATATGCACTCCTATGTTTTCAATACCATGAACTTTTTATTTTTCTTTCAACTTATTAAATGCAAATACTACAAGCTAAATAGACATACATACATAGTTTCTACTGAAGTAACCAATAAAGATTTTGTCACTTTTATTTTACTGAATAATATATATGTATGTATATGTATAACCTAAATTGATATATTTAACTTTTGCCTTAAGTAGTATTGTTTCATTTTTTAATGCAGATATATACCTTTATCTTCAGCTAAAAGGTCTTAACCTAAAAATCTAAACCTGTAACTATCAAATGGTTTTGGTTAACTTATCAAACTTGCTAAGTTTACTTATTCAAATCCTCAATGTTTTGATACAATAAACTCAAGGAATTTGCTTAGTGGTTTATTGTTTTTGTTTTTTCTATTTGTATGGGCCTTGAATTATAAAGCAGTATTGAAATCTTCTCATTTTGGCTGCAATTTTTTTTTTTGAAAGAGAGAGAGAGAAAGGGAATTTCATTTTTTTTTAATTTTCGGCGGACGCAACATCTTTGTTTGTATGGGGTGCTGAGGATCGAACTCTGGCCACACGCATGCCAGGCGAGTGCACTAACGCTTAAGCCACATCCTTAGCCCTAACGTTTTTCCTAATATATTCTTTCCTAATTGCCACAGTCTGGCTGGGCACAAAATCACAAGCCACTCACAGCTTTGTAGATTCAAACAGCAATTCTTTATTCCCGAACTCACACCGGCACTCTACACATGTTCTGGGGAAATCTACATTCTGGGCAAAATCCACACTTCCACTCGGCTCTGTACCCCCAAAAATACTCTCTGAATCCCACAAGAACTCAACAGGAACTCAAGGAGCCAGCACACCTGAGGCAGCAGGATATGCCCTATTCCCAGCAGGGTACACCTTAATCCTGGATCCGCCCTAATCCAGTAGGATCCTTCCTAAACCGGGATCCACCCTGGTCCTTGAGCAGGGTCATCTTTCTTAAACATACATGCAATGTCACTGCAAATGTCCAAGGCAAGTCCATTTCCACGAGTCCTTCCTCTAAGCAACATGGGGTACACTGGCAAGGAAATTATCATACCTACTTGGCTAATGGCTCTCAGCATCTGCCCCCTTCTGATTAATTAAACAACAAGCAATGTGGCTTAAGGACCATGCCTGGTAAGTTGTCCAATTCAACATATGGTTCTTACCCGTCATGGAAAATACTGACCTCTAGTTGTCAGCCTCCTGTCTTAGGTTGATACCACTGCAATCGGATCATACCCGTCACTGACTACCGGTCCAGCATACAGCCATACTTGTGGATAGGCCTATGCACCAGTGGGGGGGTGAGGTTCTTGCCTCACTTCTCTTGGCCCCCAAATTTAGCCTTGGTGCCAGTGGGGGGTGAGGTTTTTTGCTTCACCTCTGTTGGCCCCCAAATTTCAGACCATCACTAGCAGAAGGGAGGAGGATACAGAAATGCCATGACACCAAGCCAGTTGACGGCTCCTTTGGAAAAATTGCATCACTGGTGACACCATCAGCAAAGATATGCCAGCACTACCACAATTAACATAGGGTGCGCTGGCAAGGAAATAAAAATTGCATCACTAATGACACCATTAGCAAAGATATGCCACCACTACCACAATTCCTGCACCAAACTATAGTTCACAATGCATACAAGTGATATATAGTCCAGGCAAGTTCTGCAAGCAGTTCAAAGTGGAGGAGTCTATCAATATGTCCATTTCCTCCCAAAGTAAATCAAGTCCTTGATTGAGCATTACTTGTTGAGTTATATTCATTGATGCATCAGTTTATACAGTTTACTGTGATAGCTATCATAGAAGCTGTAGTTTGGTTTTATCTTAGTTTTCACCTGCACTGAGATGGAGATGGGAATTCTGGCAATGATGCTAAAGAGACATTATCCTGAACAGAATTATTAAATATGATGAAAAGGAAAGGTGAAAGTAAACAAACAGATCTCTTAACCTCCTTTAAAAACAATCCTTACATAATTTAAATTAGTAAACAAACAGATCTGTTAACCACCTTTAAAAACAATCCTTAACAGCTGTTTACCTAATTTAAATTAAACCATTTAAATAACGTGCATAAAAAAATAATAATTTGAATCCTTTTTTTCATGAGCGCTCTTCATATATGATATATGGACATATGCACACACAGACTTACAACACAAAACACAAATGTGCACACAAACGTGCAACACATAACACAATAATAAAGGCCTTGTAGCTTTACCTAGGTGAAATCTCCATTGCAATGTTTAAAAACTCCACAGTCAAAAAATAAAACTGATCAGAAAAACATTAACCTAGGTTTGTATGAACTCAAAAAATAAAATAGAACTTTATGATGTGGGAAAATGCAATAATAAAATAGATATTGAAAAAAGCACCCTGGTTAATCTCTGTCACAGATGTAAGAATAGCCAAGCTGGAGCCCTGGATATCAGCTGTTATAGATTTGAGTCCAATCATCTTCTTTTTGGTCTGTAGAAATTGCTTTAGTTAATCTCTCTGGAATCCAAATTGGCTGCTGTTCTCCCTCTGGAAAAACACAAACAGAACCCTGACTCCAGACAATCACTGGGTCAGGACCTTTCCATTGTCCTGTTAGAATATCTTTCCAAAGTACCTTGGGTTATGTACATTTTTTGGATACATATGTCTTTCCGCATCACTAAGTCCTGATGAATCCAAATTTAAAAAGTTTAGAGTAAAAAGGGTTATTTTAAGTTTATCTTTGGGGGATATATACCCCTTTCCAATTCCCTTTTTTTTGGCTTTAATAAGTACGTTTTAATAGTTTGATGAGCTCTTTCAACTATGCCTTGTCCCTGTGGATCCTATGGGATTCCTGTTATATGAGTAATACCAAATGATGAGCAAAATTGTTTAAAAGAGGTAGAGGTATAACCAGGACCATTATCTGTTTTTAACTGTTTAGGAACGCCCACAGTGGCAAAATTTTGTAAGGAATGAGCTATAACATCTTTAGGTTTTTCTCCGGCATGAAGGGAGCCCATCAAAAATCTGGAAGAAGTATCTACTGTAACATGTAAATATTTTAATTTTCCAAATTCTGGCAAGTGTGTGACGTCCATCTGCCAAGTATGGTTGGGTATCAGTCCTCTAGGATTGACTCCAAGATTAACTTGTGGTAAAAAGGTCACACAATTTTCACATTGTATTATTATGTTTCTGGCTTGTTCCTTAGTTATTTTAAAACGCATTTGTAAATTATTAGCATTAACATGAAACCTTTTATGAAAATTTGTAGCCTCTTCTACTGTAGAGAAAATATGTATATTATGTGTAGTTTTATCTGCTAAATCATTGCCCAAACTAAGGGCTCCAGGAAATCATGTATGTGCCCTAATATGTCCTATAAAGAATGGATCTTTTCTATCCAAGATTAGACTTTGTATAGTGGAAAACAAAGAGAAAACAGTAGAGGAAGGGGAAATCCTACCAGCATCTTCAAGGGATACAATAGCATTAACTATATATTGACTATCAGAAAATAAATTAAATACAGAAGCTTTAAACATCACAAAAGCTTGTAAAACTGCTTTAAGCTCTACCTTTTGAGCTGATTGTTTGTGTACTAAAAATGTAAAAGTTTGATCAGGGGTAACTACTGCTGCTGTACCATTATTAGACGCATCAGTGCATATATTTGGAGCATTAATGACAGGTATTTTTCTTGTTATTTTAGGAAAAACTACAGGATGCTTAGACCAAAAAGACAACAAAGGATTAGATGGTAAATGATTATCAAATGAAACATTAGATTTGTACATGATTATTGTCTAAGTATTTAACTCATTAGCTAACTCATCCATTTGATTCATAGTATATGGAGTAATAATTTTATTGGGAGAAATTCCAAACACTCCCTTTGCTGCTCTTATTCCTTTGAGTATTAATTGTCCTACAGCCTCAGGATATGTAGCAAGAATAGTGTTAGGAGAATAAGATAAATGTATCCACAATAATGGACCTTCTTGCCAAAATACTCCTGTAGGAATATTTTTTGTTGGTAGTACAATAAATAATAAAGGCAAACTTATATCAATTCTATCCAAATGCATATTTTCCATATATTTCTCAATAATTTTTAATGCCTTTCTTGCTTTAGGAGTTAACATGTGGGGTGAATTTGGATCTGATGGTCCTTTTAGAATATCAAATAAAGGTCCCATCTCTCCTGTTTGTATGCCTAGATAAGGCCTTATCCAATTTATGTCTCCCAATAACTTTTGAAAGTTGTTAAGTAATTCGAGTTGATCTACTCGTATTTGAATTTTTGGTGGACGGACCATGGTTGAGGATAATAGAATTCCTAAATAATTAATTGGAAAATTTAATTGTACTTTCTCTATTCCTATCTCTAGATTATAATTTTTTAATAAGTTTGTAAGTTTGGCATAACATTCCAGCAATGTGTTTTTATCTTTATGTGCTAATAATACATCATTCATATAGTGAAATATTTGTAGTTCAGGATTTTGATTTGTAAGTGGCTGGATTGCTTTGTTAACATAGATTTGACACATAGTTGGACTGTTAGCCATCCCTTGGGGGACTACTTTCCATTCATATCCTTGATCAGGACCTTTATGATTTAGTGCAGGGATAGTAAATGCAAAATGTGGACTATCCTCAGGATGAATTGGAATAGAAAAAAACCAATCTTTAATATCTATAGCTAAAACATGCCAGGTTTTTGGCAAAGCAGACAATTGAGGAATCCCTGATTGAGCAGGTCCCATAATAACCATCTAATTATTAATGGCTCTTAAATCTTGTAATAATCTCCATTTACCAGATTTTTTTTATGACAAAAATGGGAGTATTATGGGGAGATACAGAAGGTTGTATATGTCCTTTCGCTAATTGTTGTTTGACCAGATCATGGGCTACTTGTATCTTTTCTTTAGTCAGGGGCCACTGAGGAACCCACACTGGTCTTTCTGATTTCCCAGTAATTTTGATTGTCTCAGTGGCCCTTTCTAAAAATCCAACCCATGACTGTCTATTCCTTGATCTATTTGTATTGGTGCTGCTATACCTTGTTCTTGTTCTCCTAATATTTATTTTTTTCCTAAAACCTTGTCTAGGCATAGTAGTGGGCGCATTAGGATTGATGTTGTTTGTTAACGTCAAACCTAATTGATCTAGGACATCTCGTCCCCATAAATTTATAGGAAGATGATCCAGTACATATGGCTGTATAGTTCCTTCACATCCTTCAGGATCCTTCCAATCTAATATCATTGCACTTCTATGGGGATTAGTCACAACTCCTAGGCCTTGAAGCTTTTGAGTGGCTTGTTGTAATGGACAATATTTTGGCCGTTCTTGACGAGATATGATGCTAAGGTCAGTACCTGTGTCCAGTAGCCCATTAAATTCATGTCCTTGAATATTTAGTTTTAGCATTGGGCGAGAATCTAAATTTAAAGACAGCATAGCCCAATCTACACCTGTGGAGCCTAATCCCCTGGAACCTCTTTCTACACTATGACTAGAAAATTTATTATGAAGGCTGGGTATTATTAAGAACTATGCTATTCTATCTCCAGGTGAAATTACTGATATACCTCTTGGAGAACTAGCTATAATTTTTATTTCACCTACATAATCGGGATCAATTACCCCAGGACTTATCATAAGTCCTTTTAGTGTAGATGAACTACATCCCAATAATAAGCCTACTGTTCCTTGGGGAAGAGGTCTTTTTACTCCTGTGGGAATGATTTTACCTCCCATCTCTGGAGTTAGTACTGCTCTGGCAGAGGCGCAGATGTCCAACCCTGTGCTCCCTTGGGTTTGTCTGATGAGGGATTTAATGGACACTGTGTCCTGGGCACTACCCTGATGGTGTTGCTGGGTTCCTCCATTGCCCCGTATATTTGTGGTTGTGGGCCCCGGAGCATTGGGCCCCCCAGTCTGTTTTTTGGCAATGGAGCCTGATGCCTTTCTCCATGATATCATGGGTAAATACCTGGTCCTTGTCCGTTTTTTGATAAGGGAGTACCCTCTATGGTGTTTTGAGAATGACATTCATTAGCCCAATGTCTCCCTCTACGGCATCGTGGGCAAATACCTGGTACTCTATTCTTTTGATATCTAGTTTTGTTAAACCCTCCTCCTATGGGTCAACTCTTTTTAAAATGTCCTGTTTGTTCACAATTATAGCATGTTTTTTGCCTGGCATCTAAAGCCTGTTGTAGTACAGCTGCCAAGACTTGCCCTTGTTCATTAATGTCTCTACATAATTTAATATATGTGTTTAAATCTTCATGTCTCCATGGTCTAATAACCTCTCTGCAGCAACAATTTGCTTGGTTATAAGCCAGTTGTTTTATTAATGGCATTGCTTGATCTGTATCCCCCAAAATTCTGGCAGCTGTTTGAATAAGCCTATCTACAAAGTCAGCATAAGCTTCATTAGCTCTTTGTATTACCTTAGATAGCTGACCTTGTAAATCTCCATGTCCTTGTAAAGTCTTCCATGCCCTAACTGCGTCTGCAGCAATTTGTGCATATATAGCAGGATCATATTCAATTTGTTGCTGTTGACCCTCATAAGGTCCTTTTCCTAACAACATATCTAGATTTCTTTGAAAGTAACCGGCTGCTGCATTTCACCTAGCTGTCTCCATGCAAAATTCCTCATTGGCAACCTTCCATAACAAATATTGTCCTCCATTTAGCACAGATTTACACATGCTAGCCCAATCTGCTGGTGTCATGTCCAAGTTAGTAATGGACTTGACCATGCTTACTGTGAAGGGAGCTTGGGGACCATAGGTTGTTACAACCTCCTTTAACTGCTTCACTGTTTTAAAATCTAAAGCACAGTGAATTCACTGCCCTCCTACCTGTTCAAGTACAGGGCATGCTAATCTTTGAGGTCCTGTCTCAGGATCCCATTTATCAACTATGGGGTTTGAGGGCCACTCAGCTGTCTCCATTGGTGGGGCTGTTGGTTGAATTATGCCCTCTGGTGATAAAACGGAGTTAGTAACAGCCTCCTGTTGTGGCCTTTTTCCTAATAACCCCTTTTCCTTTAAATTTTCTTCCTCTGTCTGACTAGCTAGAGAGACCTTCTCTTTTGCTTGATCTAAAATGTCTTTCTACATGGTCTGAACCTCTAACAATTTACTTAACACCTCTTCGGTTGTTTTTTTACTAATTTCTAATCTACTATAAAGATAACACACCCCAATAAGATAACACAGAACAAAAACAAAACTGAATGAAACAGAAACGGAATAAAAAATCACGGTATCAATTTTCTCTACCTCGGGGCCAACAAACTTCAAACCTTTAGGCAACCATTTTTCCCAGTTTGCCTGAGAAATTTCTAGGGATAGGCAGCTTGATACAAAAACAAAATAAATCAAAAGAAGAACACATTGGTTTTTGAAATGGTCACCCATTCTCTCGCCTTCCAACAGGGGTGAGAAATTTCACTTACCTCCAAGTTTCAGACGTTGCGCGTACGGACCACCAAATGCCACAGTCTGGCTGGGCACAAAATCACAAGCCACTCACAGCTTTGTAGATTCAAACAGCAATTCTTTATTCCCGGACTCACACCGGCACTCTACACACATTCTGGGGAAATCCACATTCTGGGCAAAATCCACACTTCCACTCAGCTCTGTACCCCCCAAAATACTCTCTGAATTCCAGGAGAACTCAACGGGAACTCAAGGAGCGGGCACGCCTGAGGCAGCAGGATATGCCCTATTCCCAGCAGGGTACACCTTAAACCTGGAACCGCGCTAAACCCAAGGAGCAGGATACTCCCTATTCCCAGCAGGATACACCCTAAACCTGGATCCTCCCTAATCCAGTAGGATCCTTCCTAATCCTGGATCCACCCTGGTCCTTGAGCAGGGTCACCTTTCTCAAACATACATGCAATGTCACTGCAAATGGCCAAGGCAAGTCCATTTCCACGAGTCCTTCCTCTAAGCAACATGGGGTACACTGGCAAGGAAATTGTCATACCTACTTGGCTAATGGCTCTCAGCACCTAATATTTTTTGGTTTTGTTATTTTGGCTAGGAGAATTTTTTGTTTAACTCACAAAGGCTTTTAAGTTTTCTTTAATCAAATCTTTAATTTTTACTTATCTCTTCTCTCCCTTCAACTTTTAATCAGACACACACAATTTAATAAACATCCCTTCTATTTTCCTTTGGGCTTATAGGTTTTTTTAACAGTTATCTGATATGAGATAAAAATCACTTAGGTTTTTTAAAAATTGTTGCACTCTAAATTCAAGTTTAATATGTTTATGGTAATGCCTTTTTTCAGTCATTGAATTTTTTTTTTTTAATAGTAGGACCTACATTTAGGGATTATTGTTGAAATTATCTGCCTGTAGTTTTTGTTTTAATATTTATTAGTTTTTTTTTTCTCATCAACTTACTTTCTAACCAATTCACTACTCTTAATTTTTCAGAATTTTCTTATATATTCCCAACTTGGCATTCTTATGTATTTCTCAAATCCAAAAACTATTAGTCTTTTTCACTAAGTACATTCAATAAGAACTAACATAATTACAATATTTAATTTTATGTAAGAACATAGACTGTTTGGGATTTTTTGTTTGTTTGATCTAGTTTTTTGTTTCTTTGCTTTTTCTTGCTGCAATTATTCCTAGTTTTTATGTTTTGGTTATTCAAAGCTATTTTAGTTCAACTGATAGCCTATTAGTCAAAATAAGAAATTCAAATACAAGGCTGAAAAGGTACATGTGAAAGTATGTATGAGAATACGTGTATATACACACATATAAATACGTATATGTGTGTATAAATATATATATATATACATATATATATATGTATATATATATATATATATATATATATATATATATATATATATTGAACTAGGGAAAGTTTTAATGTAAGTTATATGAATACACTTATTAAATTTGGTGATGAATGTATATATAGGAATATATAATAATATATATGAAAATATACCATTGATAATTGTTATGACAAAATACACATAATATTTATATTACAATATATGGTCTTATGTAAAATGAAGTTTAGGTTTAGGATAAATTGTATCTAGGAATATATAATGATGTATATACTATTGGTATATACATTGGTAATTGAACATAGAACTCAAATATACTGAATATTTATATGATTATAAATGCTGACATGTATAATTAGATTTAGGTATAGTGGAAAGATTTAGTACTAAAGTTTGTGTTGAGTTAAGGTAGAGGGTTGGGGAATGAATCTGTATATTGAGAAACATCAATATTCATTAGAATGTATGCTTGAAATTATGTATCAAATCTTATATAAACATGTTTTGAAATAGGAAATTGTTTTATGTGATGCTTATGAATACACTGCAAACATCCACTGTATAGGAGTCTTCTCATACTCTCTGAGATGTTTTATTCCATCTAGGTAAGACCTTGTGGAGAAGCTGCCTGTCTGCTTTCTTGGTTTCATGCCACAGAGCAGCCAGAAACAGGACCACCTCTATTCTGCCATCTTGGATCTGCCCAAATAATTTTATTAGGGAGAACTGAGAAGACCCTTCTAAACAGATGGTGATAATAGAAGGATTATGCACCTGTTAAATCTCTAAGGATCTATAAATTGAGAATGTGTAGCACATCTGACCCCTGTAGTTACAATAAGGGAGAGCCCCTTCTACCTTGCTTAGAAAAAGATAACACCCTCCAGATGTCAATAGACTCTATACGTGTAGGTATGGGTGCCCCATGGACAACAGGTAATTCACAGACTTTCAAAATTATGTAAAGTTCCCCTCAAATAGAATGTGTTATACACTTACTTAACTCCCCATCTCATGGTATCCCCAACCCTGGAGGTTTTATTTATTGCTCCCTGTGAATACACACCAATAACTTTTTTGTTCTTTCCATGTCTGGAGCCTCTAAAGCATGTTCTCTCTAGGGATGTGAACTACACTTAACAATATAGAGCTAATATTAATAGTTTGCTTCTTCGACCCCAACCAACCTCTGTACTCAAAAGGATGTCTTCAGGAAACATTTTTGTCTCAGCACTTGCCATCTAAGCATCCTAGACATACACAGGAAAGTTGACATCTCCTTCAGATAGCTGATGTCTGTCTTTGTGCCTGGTCACTAGATGATTTCACTGACAGGTGGGGATATCAAAATGGATGTTCTCAAAGTGCTTAGAAGAGGGAGAACTGGGATCAGTACTGGACCCCCTTTCTCTTTCAGTTCCCCACCCAGGAGGCCTGTCCCCATGGACTCTTGAATGGAGAGGTGAGCCCCAACATGCGAGAGGTGTAAGCCTCACATGCACACATGGAGTCAAGAGCCCAAAGGAAAACTTGTCTTGGAATGCAACTGGATCCACACTTTGATGGTGACAGCAAAGTCAGCCTGAGCCTTTCCTGCACCAACTAGAGCTTTATGATAAATACTAATTCTGTAAAATAATGAATGCTCTTACATGGTAGGGAAGGAAAGGGGAAGAGGAAGCCCAAATCCAATTGTTGGTTTTCAGGGTGTTGAGGCCTCTCCATGTTCTCTTAGGGTCAGACTGAAATCTGAGATTCTCCAATATGATGAGGTGAGCAGGATTGGGATTAGTATCAGAACTGCTCTCAGGTCCTTGACTGTCCTTGGCCACGTGGATTTTGTAAGTATTTACATCTCAATCACCTTATTTCAGAGACCTGATACATAATATCTACATTTATACATGTGTGGTATCATTAATTAAATAATTTTCATAGTGATAATTCAATAAACAAATTGTCCAATTAAAGCATTCACTATGTAATATCATGTCGTTAGGTCTTTCTGACAATATAAAACAAAATGTTGTCTAAGAATTTTTTTCATCTGATATAGAACATTTTTTCAGTAACAGTATATAAATCCTAGGTCCACAACTCTGCGTCATGACATATCCAGCTCCTTTTTGTCCCTTCCCACTCTCTTTGAAATAAAGTGCAACCTCAAAAAGAAAGTGCACAAATTGGTCTCCCTGATGATTCCATATTCAGACCATCCTCTCAATTTGTCTCCATGGCCATGTACTCAGTGTCCTTCTCAACCAGGATGCACTTTGCTCAGATGTGAAGACTGAGCTTTCAACCCTGCAAATCTACTTCATCTTGATCATGATCAACTTACTTTCTGGTGTCCAACTCAGGTGGCACCCTCATCTGAGATATGAGACCCTCAGTGCAGAAGGAGGCAAGATTCATGATAGATAAGGACCACCTGCCTTGCACAAGGACAGCTGTCTTGAAAGAGCTCAGTAAGCTTCATTGGTGCATTGTTCTTGACACACATATGATAACATATACTGGTGAACACCTTTTCTTCTCACTGGCCTTCTACTTCTCCATGGGTTCCTACAATCTCTGTCAAGACTCATCCCATGTCTCAGTTTTTGGTCCCCTGCACAACTCCCACAGATACCAGAGCATGAAACCAGCTCTAGTAAAGATTTTGTAAGGATAGTTTGAAATGTCTGTTTAATAGCACATATCTTCACACTAATTTCTTATTGTTATCATATAGGGCATCTGCTTTTCATGACACCTCTCTCTCATTCTTCTCAATTTCTAAAGATTTTCGATTTTCACGTGACTGTAATAATAATTATAAATCGTCTCTCCTGTATTCCTATATAACATCTTTGTTCAGACAAATATCAATACCTACATGATACCTATATAAGGGTTATTATATATAATGGGTATGTATGAAGCATATCATTCTTATGCAAGTTTTGTGAAATTCATAGGTTTTCTCTTCTTTTCATTAATAGTGGTCTCCTCCTACTTTGATCTTGCTTGATTATTTATTTTCTTCTTCCAGCCCATAGTGCAACTATACCAAGTATGATTTCCTTGTCTTTGCCTTATAAACCTGGGGGGTATTGGTTTTTAACAATCCTATTTTACTTGAATTTTTTTATAAAATCAGAGAAACTTTACCTCCCAGCAAGCTTTCATCACTGGATATGTAAAAAGGAACAATAAAAATAGAAATATCCAACACTTTCTAGACTTTATTTCTGAACTCCCTTGTCCAAGACTGCTCTTTTGATTTGATGAATTTCTTATGTGGAAGAGTTTATTTTAGTGAGGTCATAGATAACGAATTCTGTTTGTAACGGAAACAAAAGGAGACAGATTCAAGGTGCAAAGGCAGAATGACAGAATGTCCCTTGTCTAAGCTGCCAGCTTCATTAATTTTAATAAACTATATTGGGTCACTGGTATTAGTTCATTATTGTTTGTTGTGTCATTAGGCAGGTTACAGAGTTAGCAACATTATGCAACTTATTCCTCAGTTACATACTATAGTTGCTGTGTGCAATGTTAGGAGCTTTGTGTAGCTCTCAAGAAAGTCTGTTGTTTAAAGTTACTGTTATGTAGACAGGTTCAGGTGCAGCAGAGCTTGGTGAAACGTTGCAGCTGTCAAACAAGAGACTTTCTTTATTCCCAGGAGCCTGATCAAGGTCGAGGAAAATAGGACTCTAATACAGAGCCTCCTAATGCCGGGCATTTGTATTGCAGTCAGGAATTTCCTATCTGCCAGGCATTCTGTGTCTTTGCACAGGAACTTCCTTAGCCACCAAGCATGCCACAACCATGAAGCTTTCAGAGACCCCAATCCCAAACACAGAATCCTTACACCTTTTGTCTCTGGTTTTCTTTTCAAAACTGCACTTAGATGCTTGCCTTGGAAAGAAGAACTCTCCCAACCTGGGATGTGATGCTCTTGAAGGTTCAGCTGCTGACAAACATGGGTCTCAAGTACATGGCCTCATTAATGCCACAACTGTCCTGTGACTGAAGATTATCAAAAGAAAGCTATGGTTTAGCAAATGGAGAATAGCATGCATATTCCCTAGCCTTCAAGCTTTGGGTACAGAGGTGATTGTATATGTGGAACTGAGATGCACTTACTCTTTTTAACTCTTTAAGATTATAATTCCCTCTCATGCTGTGTCTTCTATTCACCATTTTTTATAACAGCTGATGGAGATTCCATCTGGTCTTACCTCTATCTTCCTTGAGTTGATGCCCTGCCATCCTCTATAATCTGCATCTCTTCTTTGAATTGGGGTCTCTGTCACCACCATACCACAGCTCAGTGAGATTGGGGTCCTATACCTATGAAGAGCATCTTCTAAACACGTGCTATCCTCTCTCTGAAATCATACACTTCCTAGGCTTTCTTGGTCTTCTTTCCTTGACTACACTGCCTCTTTCTTCTGAGAGTGTGGCCTTCATAAGTCACTGGCACATGGCTCCTTCTCTTGGGCCTGCCTTGAGAAAAAAGACTGAGTCAACCCTGTACTGTTCTCTTGGACATGCAAATGAAAAGTGTTATAACTGATGAGAAAGAGCCCTGAATACAAACACTAAATTGCAAACTGGGCTCCAGGTGGGCGAAGCATACTAGCCTGAGGCACAAAGCACATTTGTCTTCAGCACCACTTGCACAGCCCTGTGCAACTGCACATGGGTTCTTCAGGACTCAGTGTCTGGAGATCATGGATTCATTTCAGCTGACATTAACTAGAGAACATTAGAAGACACCGTAAATGGATATCAGTCTAATAAACATACCCCAGAGTGGTGCTTCATAAGCTCAGATCCTGAGCTTCTTAAGGTCTGTGTTCTTTCTTTTTATTCCTGTTTCCACATTTACATGTCAAGTTAAGAGTATAAAATTCAACTTTATTGAAATTGAAGTCTGAAAATATCAGAGAGCATGTTTATTGACTAACTTCACAAAAGTTAATTGGGGGACCAGCTCTATCAAAACCCAATATAAGGGTGGGCATGGTGGTGCATGCATGTAATCCCAGCAGCTCAGGAGACTGAGGCAGCAGGATCTCGAGTTCAAAGCCAGCCTCAGCTACAGTGAGGCACCAAGCAATTCATTGTGACCCTTTCTGTAAATAAAACACAAAATAAGGCTGGGGATGTGGCTCAGTGGTTGAGTGTCCCTGAATTAAAACCCCAGTACCAAAAAAAGGGGGGGGATTTATGTGCAATTTGGGGATAAAAATGTCCACCTATAATGCCAAATGGGAAAGATCCAGTCATGAGGGAGTTGGAGAGATGATGGGAGTTAGGGATATATTCACTACATCTAAATGATGCCACCATGCAACAGATACCTGGGGAGATGTCCTTTAAGATAAATGTAAGAGCACACCTGAGATTCTCATGTAAATGGTCAGGAATATAATTTGTGTATCAGCATTTTCAAAAGCTCTCAGATAATTTTATCAAGGAGAAGGAGCACGGGGTACAATATGATCTCAGATTACCAACATGAAAACACTTCAAACATGTGGTTTACTGTAAGGAAAAGACTGAGCATCTATTAACCATTAAGAAAAAGTTAATTTGCCTCTCATGATGACTCGTTTTATGTCATATAAAAAAATTCAAAGGAAAACATGCAAATTTATGGCTTAAACCTGCAGCCTCTCTGTTGAACCACCTGTGTACAACTTTTTAGAATACAAGATAAAATAATAATAGCTGCATTGAAACTCAGTGCACAGAAAACAATACCTCCTACCATTACAAATAATCAAAATGAGTATTTCCTTTTTAATTTTTAAAACAAAACTGCAGTTTTTATCCAACCACATGAACTCACAGCCTTTTAATAAAATCAAAACCACAACTGTGAGTTCTACATGAGGTCCATTACTTTTATTAGGTAAAATTCCCCAATATATCTCTTCAGTCTCACTCCCATGAAGACTACAGAATGGCAAATCACCATGGAAATGCAGAAAATGATGGTTATTTAGACTGTATTCTGTCATTCTTGATACTAGTATGGAATACTGTCAAGAAATCTTTCTCAAAGGAGAACTTGGGGAAGGAAAAAGAGGGAGGGAGGAGAATACAGTAATACAAAATGTCATTGTTTTACCTGAGGTGTCCAGAGAGAATGTCCTTAAAATAGTTCACCTTCTGACAGGGTGCAGAGTCACCTGCAAGGAACTAGAGAAAAGGATTTGGGCTGTGGTTGCTCTCCCTTGGCTCATGGCACTGTGAATGACTTCTTTTTCTCTTCTCTCCTGATCTGCTTTGGAAGAACTGCTAATGTTTCCCATGGATTCTTCTGTCTGTCTAACCAAGGGGACCCAACAGTTCAGGTGCCTGGGATGCCTCCAGATGGCAGCCTTCCTCTCCCTCCCTGTATATTTATGGAAAGGGCCTGAGGCCTACGCTTTGGATCCTGGCTTCTTAAGAAAGGTCATGTGGATTTACTTAAAGCTCTACTTCTGTGGCATCACTATCTCCTCATTCGTAAAATGTGGTAGTGGTATTGGATGTGGTCCGTGGTTCCTGTTGGTTCACCCTTCTAGAATTGGTACAACCCACCCCCCATTGCCATTAGCACCTGGGGCACAGAGTTTTAAGTGTGTGCACTTTTACTCTAACTCTGCATCAGTTTATGTCTAAACATGCAATACTCGTGCTGAGTCTTCTTCCCTTGGAGGTGGGAAAAGCCCTCAGTTTAGTTAGATAAAGAGGTACAGGAGGAAGGTGGTTGGTATCACTGCTGATGGGTACCACAGAACAGGTGCCCAATGTCCTGCAGAAAAATAAATTCAACAAAAGCATGCAAGACTTGTAAGAAGAAAGTTTAAGCTATTAATATGTGATCTTAAATACTATACAAAGACATGTCATGTTCCTTGTGTGAAGATTAATAAATAGCCAACATTTTATGGTTATATGTACAAACCACACAAGTCCAAATGGAATTACTTTGAATTTGAATTACTGTTGGTTTACTTTTTTAAGACACAGGAAACGAGTATGGTGGAAGAGTATGCCATAGAAGATTATTTTAAATGCATATTAAATTAAGCAAAATAATGTGTCATTGATGAAAAAATATTAAATAAGGCATTACAAAGGTATAAACATTCCAGCTTGAAATTGCAATGTATATGGGGACCCAAAATATGATAAATTTGGTGTTTTAACTCAGTGGGGAAAGGAAAGGATTATATAATAATCATGATAACTGGATATCTTTTTTGAGAAACATTAAATTCTTTCCAACTAGATTCATTTTCCTCATATTCAAAAACACTGAGCATCAAACATTCTATTAATTTCCAGATTAAAAAAGAAAATCATGTGCCCCCAAAAAGATTAAAAAATGGAAAAATAACAAAATTGACTTCACCAGCCACACTAAATTTCAAAAAGAGGTAAAGACTTTAAATTCCTTATATATCTGATAGAAAATAATGTTCAGTCCTGAGTTCTCAGTGAAAATATCTATTAAGCCGTAATCTCCTAGGATGCTGGGTTGAACAATTCCATGCAGAAATGCTAATAAATCTATGACCATTGTCTCTACCCAGGAAATGCCAAACATACTCCATTTATCATGGCAAGGGTCTGCATAGTTGTGTGGAAGATGAAGATACAACCCTACATCTCTGGGAGTCTGCTGCTCACACTTTGTACCCTTTTCCTCATCATACTGGCCATAGAGGTGAACCAGCTTCATTGCTATCTGGCAGATGTTTTCTCCCCAGGGAAGGACTAGTGCCTGTTCTCTACTGGAATAAGCCCCAGGTCAGTGAGTGCAGTTGCATTGCTATGTCCCCTATGTGTCCATCCTTAGAAAGCTTCAGTACTCAGAAGTGATCACAAGTTCTGCCCTCTGTTTCCCACATCATGTCACACATATCTGAGGACAGGGCCATGTGCACACAAGGAGTTTTCTGCTTTTAGAGGAAACACTGTGAGCAATGTGGGTGTTATGTTATGGGCATATTCCTTAATAGAAAATAAATGAATCCATTTAACCTTTTCCACATCTTTTTTGTTTTGTTTTGTTTGATTGTTTGTTTGTTTGGAGTATTGAAATTTCTATTACAGGGTGGAGTTACTCCTATGTTTGGGATGGATTCCAAATCATGCCATGGGTAAAAAAAAATATATATATATTTTCAGATATTTGAATGTTTTTAAAAGCTTTAGAATACAGTGAGGCTTTATTTTGTTATCACAAGATAATAATTTACAGATATATTGGTCATGCATATTTATGATTTTAGACTTTGTGAGAATAACAATCATAACTCCCTGAAATGCTTCAAATCATATGTTGCATGATCCAATTTGCATTTTTGGAAGACCTGTCCTTCACAACTGAAGCAATAATGACTTAGGAATTCAGGAATTACAGGACTTAGATGAGATGAAGGTGTTGGCATTATAGGTAGAATCACAAGATTACTCAGAGGTAGAGTTCATGAGATTTTTTGATTAAAATGAATATGGAGAACAATGAGAACAAACTGTCAAGAGCATGTCCAAAGTTTCCAACTACAAGGGGTTGGACTGGAAAGACATTTTCTAATGCAGCAACACTGGAAGAGTTTAGAGGAATAGATAAAAGAGTTTGCTTTTGGACATGGTCACAGTATTGGGACTAGCCTGAAGTGCATTTGGAGGACATTATGGTTATGGATCTGGAATTTCATGAACCAGAATCACAGACCTTCTCTCCCAGGGAGCCTGGAACATTATAAGGATAAGATACATCTGGCACGTAATCCACTTCAAAGTACAAAAGAGATTTCAGGGAATGAGGATGCCAGATAAAACATTTGGATGTTTTGGATATATTACACATCTTTACATTGAAAATGTTTTCTGTTTATTGGACATTTAAATTTAATTGTGTATCTTCTATTTTATTTGCTAAATCTGATAATCCAGAGAATATACATATGTTCCTGTCTCCCTAATCTAATTTTCTGGCCTCTATACATCTCTGCCCTGGAGAAAATATGTAATTGAGGGCTCAGGGTTGGAACATGAGCTTGTCTAGAGCAGCTAGTTGCTTTGCTAATGCTACCTTGTGTCCCGCAATAGGACCAGGTGAAGGGGATGTTGCCTGTAAATATTTATGTTCTATTCTGAGGGGTCCCTCATAAGGCTTCCCCTCTTCTGTAAAAGAGAAAGTTTTTCTCCAAGTGAGAGATGTTTTCTCTCTCCATACTTGCCTCACTCTGGACAGGTCTCTTATCTGGATGATGCCTGCATCAGCAGTTCTTGCCACAAAGGGGCGATATGTGACAACAACCCATGAATGGGAAGGAAATCTGCACCTGACTACAGTGCTACAAAGGGGCAGACTGCACAGATATGAGGATGAGTGTGCCATGGGTGAGTACACAACATTTCCCTGCTTCCAGTGAGTGTCAGATCAATCAGTGTTTAACCAGGAGCTCCTGTAACTCCAGGAGTGTGTTCCACCCAACTGTCACCTCTCTCCATTAAGTTAATTTGCAATTAACTCTTCACCATCACCTTATATTCCATTTGGGGAATTAAATATATGGAAGGTCTGTACTTGATTCTTCACATAAAGCCTTCCTCAGCAGCAGTTTAGCTAGGTACAGCATACTGAAAGGCACTAGAGCAGAGATTGCCTGTGCTCTTTATTTTTTTGTTTGTAAATTATGTAAAAAAAAATGGAGAGTAAAAATCTACATGTAGCAAAATGAAAAGTCAACCCTGTCTCTCACCTTGTACAAAAATCAACTCAAAGTGGATTACAGACTTAGGCACTAGGACAGAGACACTGTTCCTAATTGAAGAAAAAGTAGGCCAGAATCTCTTCAATATCAGCTTAGGAATTGATGTCCTCAATAAGACTCCTAAAGTGCACAAGTGAAATCAAGATCAATAATTGGGATGGATTCAAATTAAAAATTTTTCTTCACAGCAAAGACACAATCAATGATGTGAAGACAGAAACCACAGAATGGGGAAAAATTCTTCATCACACACACCTGTGATAGGGCAATAATCTCCAGGACACATTAAAAACTCAGAAACAAATAAACACAAAAACCCCAATAACTCAATCAATAGATGGGCAAAGAAACTGAACAGACACTTCAAAGAAGAAGAATTGCAATCAATCAACAAATATATGAAATAATGTCAAAATATCTACCTGAAGCCAGAATTAAGGACAGTCATTCAGTGTAGATAGGCAAGAATCAGATCTAGAGAAGGGAGTCGAGTTTCTGTCCAGGAGGTTGGAGACCACCTCTGAGGAATTGAAATCTTAATGCCTTCCTCCACCCTTATCAAGACAACCTGCCAAAGCTCCAACCTATTGCTAAGGTAACCTGCCTCAGGGATTGTCCCTCCCTTCAGGGACTTGTAAAAGTTGTTAATTAATGCACCCTGGGACTACCTCCTGCCCATATCACTAAACCTGGGCCCCTCCAGCCCATCTGCTTCTCACCTTTTGACCATCACACCTGAGCAATCTCCTGGGCCTAGTCACACATGCAGGAAGGAATGAGATAAGGAGAAGACAGCAGGAAAGCAAAGGAAGACACAATGCTCTCACTCTTTGGGACACGAGAATACTAGTTATGGCCCCCTTTTTTTCCACAGGAGAAGTTTGTGTTACCCCTTTATAAATAAGCCCTGTTTTACATTCTTGCCTCTGAACCCTTTTTAAATTTATACTTAAACATGTGAGGAAGCAGATCTCATCACTGATAACTGGTGGTATCATAGCCATGAGAGAAATGCAAATCAAAACTACACTGAGATTCCACCTCACTCCAGTCAGAATGGCAATTATCAAGAATACAAGCAATAATAAATGTTGGCAAGAATGTGGGGAAAATATACACTCAAACATTGTTGGTGAGACTGAAAATTGGTGCAACCACTATGAAATGCAATATAGAGATTTCTCAGAAAATGTGGGATGGAACTACTATTTGACCCAGTCATGCCACCCCTCAGTTTATACCCAAAGGACTTGCAATCAGCATACAACAGTGAAACAGCCACCTCTCTCTGTCCATGGAGTCCAGTTCTGTTCCCCGGCCCTAGTTGAAGGGTGCTTGTTAGGAGGAGGGCCTGCTGCTCCTTCTGGGCAGCATTTGGAGCTCTTTTCTCTAACAGCAAGCACATTTTATAGGTTTCACTGGCTTCTGTTCTATGTATTAGAGACAGGATTATGGCTACAACCATGATTAATAGAGAAGTAATATGCCCCAGTTCAAAGAACAATGTATTAGTGGAAGATTAACCAGTGTGTGCCTTTGCTACAAGATAAACTGCCAATATCAAGGGAGATTTATTGAGATATCATCCTGGACATAAGGAAAATGGTCTGTGTAGGGGACAGAGGAAGGGGACATGGTTAGCTGCCCTCATTTTATGATGATATTTCCAAATCCATTTCTTCAACATTGTCAAAGGCCCTGGTCTTCATCCAGGGCCTCACACATGCCAAGTTTAAAGGCAGTTTTTTTTCTTTCTTTTTCTTTTTTTTTTTTACTTTAATATAAATCTAATACACATAGCAGACACATGCTGATGGTAAAGAAATTTGAATTTTGAATTTTCCTCTTAGAACTGCTTTCAATGTGTCCCATAGATTCCGATATGTTGTGTCTGTGTTTTCATTTAACTCTAGGAATTTTTTAATTTCCTCCTTGATGTCTTCTAAAACCCATTGATCACTCAGCAACCTATTGTTCATTCTCCAAGTGATGCTTGCTTTTTCCTTTCTTCTTTTATCATTGATTTTCAGTTTCATTCCATTATGATCAGATAAGATGCATGGTATTATCTCTACCCCTTTGTACTGTCTAAGAGTTGCCCTGTGACATAGTATATGGTCTATTTTTGAGAAGGTTCCATGTGCTGCTGAGAAAAAAGTGTAGCTACTTGATGTTGGGTGGTATAGTCTATATATGTCAATTAAGTCTAGGTTGTTAATTGTGTTATTGAGTTCTATAGTTTCCTTATTTAACTTTTGTTTGGAAGATCTGTCCAGTGGTGAGAGAGGTGTGTTGAAGTCTCCCATGATTATTGTATGTTGGTCTATTAGACTCTTGAACTTGAGAAGAGTTTGCTTGATGAATACAGCTGCACCATTATTTGGGGCATATATATTTATGATTGTTATGTCTTGTTGGTGTATGGTTCCCTTGAGCAGTATGAAGTGTCCTTCTATAACCCTTTTGATTAGCTTTGGCTTGAAATCTATTTTATTAGATATGAGTATGGACACTCCTGCTTGTTTCCGCGGTCCATATGAGTGATATGATTTTTCCCAACCTTTCACCTTCAGTCTATGTATATCTTTTCCTATCAAATGCGTCTCCTGTAGACAGCATATTGTTGGGTCTTGTTTTTGATCCATTCTACTAGCCTGTGTCTCTTAATTGGTGAGTTTAAGCCATTAACATTTAGGGTTATTATTGAGATATGGTTTGTTCTTCTATCCATATTTGTTTATTGATGTTACTAAACCTGATTTGTTATCCTCTTTGACTACTTTCCCCCCTTTACTGTCCTACCTCCCATTGTTGGTTATCAATGTTGTTTTCCATTTCCTCTTCCTGTAATGTTTTGCCAAGGATTTTTTGAAGAGATGGTTTTCTAGCTGCGAATTCTTTTAACTTTTGTTTATTGTGGAAGGTTTTAATTTCATCTTCTAACCTGAAGCTTAATTTCGCCGGATACACGATTCTTGGTTGGAGCCCATTGTCTTTCAGTGTTTGAAATATGTTATTCCAGGATCTTCTAGCTTTCAGAGTCTGTGTTGAGAGATCAGCTGTTATCCTGATTGGTTTACCCCTAAATGTAATCTGCTTTCTTTCTCTTGCAGCTTTTAAAATTCTCTCCTTATTCTGTATGTTGGACATCTTCATTATAATGTGTCTAGGTGTGGATCTCTTATGATTTTGCACATTCGGCGTCCTGTAGGCTTCTAGGATTTGGGATTCTGTCTCAATCTTCAATTCTGGGAAGTTTTCTCGTATTATTTCACTGAATAGACTGTTTATTCCTTTGGAATGGAGCTCTGTGCCTTCCTGTATCCCAATGACTCTTAAATTTGGTCTTTTGATATTGTCCCATAATTCTTGGATGTTCTGCTCATGGTTTCTTAGCAGACTTGCTGAGCTGTCTATGTTCTTTTCCAGTTGAAATACTTTGTCTTCATTGTCTGATGTTCTCTCTTCTAAGTGATCTACTCTGCTGGTAGTATTCTCAATTGAGTTTTTAAGTTGGTTTATTGTTTCCTGCATTTCTAGAATTTCAATTTGTTTGTTTTTTATTACCTCTAATCTGAATACTTAGATTAATCTATATTAATCTAAATACACAAATGAAAGAATAGATTTCAACTTGCAGAAAGAGAAAGCAATTGCTAAGCCACAAAACCTAACTACTTAGGAGTAGATCTATAAAGATGTCATCATATTCTTTCCAAGACTGTTTTTTTTTTTTTTTTTTTTACTTGCCTGAGCATAAGAAACATATCCCATGCCTTTGGAGATGAGAAAGCCTGCCCCTCTCCACTTCTAGATAAGTCCCTCAAAGGGATAAATAGATCTTTATCTATTTATAATTAGGTTCACAGACTGGGTCTTGCTCCAGGCTAGGCCCCGAAGAAGAGAATAGCTGTATGAAAAAAAATTTGAGAGATTTACCTGCATCTCCTTGCTGCCTTTACAATGGAGGTGCTGCTTTGGGCTTTGCTGTCATTCTAATTTTAACAGACATGCTGAGAACCTGGGTACAGGTGGGTTAAGGAGGCTTTGTTTCCTGTGGGATTACATCATTATGCCAGGAGGCATCAGATGTGTTTTCTGGGGAGGAGAGAGAGGGCTTGGTGTAAGGAGATATCTCTGAGGGTCAACAGGTAGATATGAGTGGTCTGCAGCAGGCAGCTTGGAGAGGGATCCAAGGAAGGTCTCAGGGCCCTGCCAAATTTATTCCAGCATCTGTTAGAATAAATTAAATAAAGAAGTATCAGCAACATAATGAAATGTTTGTAGAATTATAGGTGATTTAGATAGTCCCTATCAATTCAAAATATATAAATTTAAATTATTCCAAACTTGACAAAGCTAACCTCCTAATTAGCCCATCCTCTTTAGTTAAGCACTGAAACTCAAGGCTTTAGTAGAAATTGTTTCAAAGCCCAGTCCTGGAAGAAGAACATACTAATTTCAATTTCATAGACTCTTTGTGCTGTTGGAGGGTAAAATGTTATAGTAGTCTCAATAAAAGAATTTCTCAAAACCTAATGTTTGAATCACCTGAAAATTCTAAAATGTATATATTGGGCCACACCCATCACAATCTATGTGATAGGGTCTAGGCATCTCATTTAAACCAAGAACTTTTAGTGGCTAATTTGCACATTAAAGTCTAAGAAACACTGAGAGATAATGAATTGTTTTCTTAGTTTTCAGAGTTCCATAAAACTATGCAAGAGACTATTTCCTGGGGTAATATATACATATTAATGAAACTCTAAGAATGTAAACAAAATGCTTTTATTTTTATAAAATTTGATCATTATACTAAGTTAATATTCCATCGAGTAAGTTTCCTAGTGAATTCCAATTACCATAGGTAGATATAAAAGAGGTTGACTAACTGAAAAGTGAACTAGTGGTAAGCCAGCAGAAAGCATGTTCCAGAGGTTTCTGGAAGTATACTCACAGCAGCAGCAGCAGCAGCAGCAGCAAGATAAGCCATCTTTGCTGACATCTGAGGTTCTGAAGCCAGAAGTAGACAGGCAGTCAGTATAGACAGACAAATCCTCAGGTCAGATCAAGGAGGCCAATTTTGAGTGAGTCCAGAAAGTTGGAGGTGTCTCCTGGGGGATTGAAATGTTAATTTATCAGAAACCTTCCTATCAAGAACCTGCCCCTGCTCCAGTCTGTTGCCAGGGTTAACTGTCCCAGTAATTGCCCCTTCCTACAAGGAGTCAAAAGGTTGTTAATTAGTGTGTCCTGGCCTGCTCCATTCTGCCCTTCCCGCTTCAGCACACTCCTTTTCCACCTTTTGGCCAGCCCACCAAGCAGCATTTCCTAGGCCTAGTCAGGAACACACTCAAAAGTCTTTGTCTCAGTGTGAATTCTTTGTTGTTTACTGAGAGTGTGTTTGTGGCCAAAGGATTTCCCACACTCACTGCAATCATAAAGATGTTCTACACTATAGATACTTTTATAATGGACAAATGTGGATTTGAGTATGAAGACTTTCCCACAATCATTGCACTCGTGAGGCCTTGCTCTCCTGTGTACTCTCTGGTGTACAATTAGGTTAGAATGATGGCTAAATTATTTTCCAATTTCACCACACTTATAAGGCAATTGTCCTGCGTGGATTCTCTTGGGCTGAATAAGGTTGCCTTTTCGACTGAAGGCTTTTCCACCTTCATTGCACTCCTAACGCCTTTCTCCAGCGTGGATCCTCCGGAGCTGGACAGTGTAGCTTTAGGACTAAAGGCGTTCCCACATTCCCTACACTTGTGATGCATTTGTCCAACATGCAGGATCCCCCCTGCTTGCAGTTCTCTGGTCTGCTTTCCTTTTCTTTTGGGTGATCTTCTGTGGCAAGGTCCAAGGCTCCTCCAAGCTCTGCAATCCTCAGAGCTCCTGGAGCAGCAAGGAACCCACAACACCCAACCTCCACCCCTCTGCCCAGCCCTCCTGCGCCATGTGGGCCCAGTGCCCGCTCACCCTGAGGTTAGTGCCCATGGCTAGATGGCCCTGCGACATTGCCGCTCCTTGGTGGGGAGCGTGGGGAGCGCTGCCACCGCTGGGCGGGTGCTCCTTCTGCAGCGAAGCAGGCTCCTCACTTGGTGCTCCCCAGTGGGTACAAAGGGGTACACAGCACCCAACTGCCAACTGTCTCCCCTCGCGACCTCCCCGTGACCATCAGCACGGAATGGGCAGGCGATGCGGGTCCCCTGCTCCCTCATAATTATACCAGCTTTTAAATGATCTTCTATCAGAAACCTTGCATTAAACATAAAAGCTGCTCTAACTTTGGAGATGGAAACTAAGAAGAAAAAGTTTCTGGCTGTGTTTTTATATTGGCAATGATTTCTTATATTTGACACACAAAAAAGACAAACTATTAAGGTTAAAAAAAGATAAACACCATGGAATCCTAAACTTCTACTGTTTGAAAGATTCCATCAAGAAAATGAAAAGACAAATCCCTATAATATTTATAATAATAATAATAATAATAATAATATACTTTATAGATTAACAGTGTTCAGATATCTTATTTTAGGCTTATATATATTATTAAATTATTAAAACATATACTTAAGGCCACATAAAAGTTAGAAATAGTAAGACAAGCAACTTAAAGAGAGATCATAATATTTCAATCCATACTACACAAAAAAGAGAATGTAAACATCAAAGAGCACCTGAAAAGATGCTCAAAAGCATGAGTCATAGGAAAACAAAAATGAAGACCAAATCACATCCATCACAATGTCTAAAATTCAAATGACCATGCCAAGTGTTGGAAGGATTTAGAACAAACAACTGCAGCTCCATTCACTGTTGGTGAAAGGGATAAATGTTACAATCACTTTGAAAAACTGTTTGGTAGCTGCTCTAGGTGAACATGCATTTATCATGTGACCCGTCAATGCTGTCACCAGACATAGAAGCACAAAGCTACAAAAGAACCTGTAACATGAACTTCAGAAGAGCAATTCCAAATGGAAACAAGCAACATGTCCATTAGAAAGTGCATGGCTAAAACAAGTTATAGTCCTTACAATGGAATACTACTCAGCAAAAAAAAAAACAACTGATACTAGTAATAACAGGAAAGAATCTCAGAAATAATATGCTGAGCAAAAGAAGTCTCAGATAGCAAAGAATGCATGACAAATTATTCCATTTATATTTAGTTGCACAGGCACTTTCCTTCCTGCAAGTTATTCTTTTCGGGTATTTTGTTCACAGTGAGAAAAACCTGACTAAAACAATTCTATTTCATGAACTTGAAAAACATGATAATATTGGCATATAAACAAATATGCTAATAATATATCAAATCAGTGGAAGAAATGATAGCTTTTAAAAGAAAATCATGTATTCTGGCACAATTAGGTGTCCATCTAGAAGGAAATGACGCTGAGCCACTGTCTCATCAGACTCAAAAATAATTTATAAATAGATATAAGCCTAAAATGTAAAAGAAAATTAACTTAAGTATTAATTTCAAGACAGTAGATGTGTCTTCCAATTTTTCTCCATGATATATCTCTTCCTTTGTTGATACTTTTGGGGGCTTGTTCATTAACCTTGAATCCTATGACCCTGGCAAAATCACAAATTAATACCAACAATTTTAGGAAGATTTCTTAGGATTTTCTACATACTTTTTTGTAAATAAAAGTAGTTTAACATCTTCATTTCTGCACTATATTTCTCTCGGCTTGTCTTTATTTTTCCTTATTTTGTGGACTAAGATATCCAGCATGATAGTAAGTGAACATGGTTCCAGAAGCTATCCTCACCTTGTTTCCTAGGTTACATGGGGAATATTCAGCATGTTACTAGTACCTGTATAAGTTGTTTGTTCTTAATAGACGCATTTTGTCATTAAGAATGATTTCCTCCTATTCCTAGTTCTCTCTCTCTCTCTCTCTCTCTCTCTCTCTCTCTCTCTCTCTCACACACACACACACACACACACACACACAGAATTAAATCAGGAATGAGGTGAAGGAAGAAACCACCAGCCAAGAAGTGGGTGGCTTCTAGAACCAGAAAAATTAAGGAAGCCAGATGTGCCTGGGATCCTCCACTGGGTGACAGGCCTGTTCCCCAGTGATTTTAAGCCAGTGGGACCTTCTGTGGACTCCTAACCTACCACTCTGATATAATGGATTTGTGTTCTTCTCAGCCATGATGCTTGTGAAAATTTGTTATGGCAGCAATGGAAAATCATCCCTAGTGCCTCTGTCACTCACCTCAGTAGTGAGGAGATCTGAGGGACATGATAAATTCTCTGTAAATTCTGAAGGCCTTAGGTCAGTAGGTCAGGAGATACTATTACATATTTGAAGTGATACAATAGGTATTTGTCCTCTGTTTTATTTTTGTCCTCTTTTCTGGGACTTTTCTTTCCCTCTTATGGGGCTTTCACTCTATTTTCTGAAGTAAGCTGACTTACTAAGTATGACTATTTGAGTTGTCCTGTAATCATTAATAATTTTATCAAGGCGACCAGCCCTTGAGGCACAGAGATAAAGGAGAGAACTTTGCAGGCTGAAGCAATAACCTCAGGGCCAGAGATCCTTACCATTGGCTGCTTTGTCTTTAAATTCAATAATGGGTCTGAGGACTTTCCAACCATTCAGCTGATTTTTCCAGCAAATTCCTCTGTATTATAAAGGCAAAAGCAGTCATACAAATCCTTAAAACACCTGGTGAAATGCAGGTTGACTTCACATCTCCCCATAGGTGTGGCCATGTCTCTACCCAGGGAGGTCTCTTGAAGAGTCTTTTGTTGTTGCTGCTGGTAATGGTCCTGGTTTCATTGATGATGATTACAGTTTTTGTTCTAGCTTCCATTGTTTGTGTTCATTCTTAACTATTTCTAGGACATCATTGTAGAGTAATGGCTTTATTTTAATTCTGGAAGGTAAAAGGACACAAGAATTTTCTGAAGGATTATTTTAAATTTTTATTTCAAAATTTATGGAATGATATGATTTTCAATTAAGGTTCATAAATGAGTTCATTGTTGTGACTCAGTGACATGTATAATGTGTGGTAAACTGTGGTCTGCAGCCCACCTGTATCAGAATCATCACCAGTGTGTTAAATTGTGCCTGCATCAGAATCACCTGGGATACTTAAAGAAAGATTCAGATCCTAGATGATAGTTCAACTCCCACTGAAGCACTTGCCATTGCAGCCAGGGAAGTTGCACCCACAATCCCACAGTTGATGTTGAAACAGACAGCCTTTGAAATTAAAATCTTCAAATTCTTTTAACCTTTGATCTTCTTTATACTGAGGATGGAGGCCAAGGTACTGCCTGGCCCTGATGGGCACTGCAAAGGGGACCATGCACTGAGACAGGTTTCTGGCTAACATAGCCTAGTTAAATGTACACTTTGGTATTTCCTGTCTTTATTCCCACTGTACCCTCTGTCCTTATGAAACCTTTCAATGACACTGAGTCACCAACAATGGAGACTCATGAAAGAAAATATTTTCCTCAACCCAAACTGGAAAGAGACCTATATTTTCATTTCCATCCTGACTCCTGAGTTTTAGTGCTGCAGAAGAAACAGCAAAATATGTCCTTCCCCATGAAAACTAAAAAGGCACATCAATTTTAAGAATCACTCCATCATATCTTAGATTGGAGATTTTTACAAAATGGCAAGAGGGAAAATTGTAATTTTTAATCTTAGACTTCAGAATTATTATTCTTTGTTTAAGTTTTTATAATCTTTAATTTTTTTCTAAGTAGTTATACATGACAGCCGAATAAATTTTGACACACTGTACTCAAATGGAATACAACTACTCCTTCTTCTGTCTGAACATGGTGCAGTCACACTGATAGTGTAATCATACATGTATATAAGGTGCTGTTGTCCTTTTCATTCCACTGTCCTTCCCACATCCTCTCCCCTTCAGTCATCCCCCTCTGCCCAATCCGAAGTTCCTTCATTCTTCTCTATCCCCCTTCTCCCTTGCATTATTAATCACCATCCTCTTATCAGAGAAAACATTCAGCCTTTGGTTTTTTGAGTTTGGCTTATTTTCTTTTCTATTCTTAACACTTGTTCTAGGGACTGGTCTAGAAATAGGAAACAACACAAAAAATAGAAAGAAAGAAGAAAAAGAAACTATTTGTATATACAATTTTGCTTTCAAAGAAAAAATGCCACTGAAAGACTGTTATTCTGTTTCACCCTCCATGTCCATGACTGATGTTGGCCTTCAACATATGGCTACAGCAACATAAAAAGAAGTCTCTATCATACATGTATACACATCTACTCACATTTTAGGAAAACTCTGGAGACACAAAACAGACTTCAGTACAATTGGTGTCTTGCCCACACCACTAAAAAATAAGTAGAGGGCTGCCATATGCAAGACTTTGCATAGGCTTGGTGTGGACATCAAACTCCTTTCTGAGGGAAGTCAGGTTAATAATATGGGGCAGCATACTTAATGGGGGACAGGAGGGCAGTAAATTTTGGAGAACATGGTAATAAAGGAAGCTGATTGTTATAAGCTATGAACGAGAGGGCTTCTTTGAAGTCAACAATATCTTTCCCCACATGGACTCAAAGAGCTCAGACCTGATGGTGCAGTGCAAAGTCCAGCTGGCTTGGCTCAGAGGAGCTACCTGGTGAGGTGTGGATCTGTGAAAGGTGTTTGCTGAACACCACTGACACTGTTCAGAAGTGCCCTGCTTCTCACTAGGGTGCTTCTAGGACTTCCAAGGAATGCAATGTTGGAACCATATGACTCATGTGTAGGGGGCAGCTGTTGTCCCCAAGCTGATCATCTGAGGAGAGCTGTTGAGGTGAGAACCATGCTGTGGTAGGTGTTGTGCCACAGATGCTGTTCAGAAGCAGTGTCACAAAGTTTACCATTCAATCTTAGGTGCTCTTTCCTTAATGTTGGGCCTGGTGGTATTGGGCTACTTGTATTCCATCACTGCCAGGAAGTCATTTTGTCTTTCTGCCTACCCTAGTAGGACACATCTCTGATCACCTCTTCAGATCTGCACTAGTTTTGAATGAACAGGGCCCAAGATGCTCCTTAGCAGATAGGGTTATTCGGATAGGGGGCGGAGGTAGGCCAAGGCTTCCTTGTGCTTTAGAGACCTGCGGTGGCTTTGCTTCTTGTGTGGCTCCTGTAAGGCAAGGCTTTCAAGACAGGAGCACACAGCAGGGCCCTTAAGGACTTTATGAGAAAGCAAACAAAACAACCCTGTTCAGATGGAACTGTCAGACCTGATGATAGTGCCCAGAGGCTGGAAAGAGGGCAAACCATGCAGGAAGGTAGAAACAGGGTGAGAGATGATTAAGAGGATGAGACAAGGAGGTGCACTGGGTCTGGAGGAGATTCCAGGTTCCAGCTTAGAGGAGAAGTGTCCCTGTGCCCTCAAATCCTTGCTGTCCCAGCCACCATCCCACTGCATGCTGTGTGGTCATATCCTACCACTTCCTTTTCATGAGCCAGTTTATGCTACAAGTTATGTAGTCTGAAGGGAAATAAAGGCATTTGTCATCTTCTAGGAAAAGTAGAATGGAGCATGAAAAACACACATGTAGAAACAACTTGTGGTGATTGGAGAGGACATGTTGGGGGAAGTTCCCTGTTAAGTGTGTATATTAGTTTTCTTAAGGAGAGGACAAATTGACAGGGACCTCAGACATCATCTAAGTCTAGGTCCACCTTTTACAGATAAGGGGCATCAGCTCACAGAGACAAAGAGGCCAGCTAAAGCCATACAACCAGATAGTGACAAGTCTGTAGTTACAGACCAGACATCAGGAAGAAGACAGGGTGGTCTGCACACTAGAGGGAGCCAGTGGGAACTGGAGGCTTCTGGGTTAACTTGGCAGGGACAGGATGAGGCTGTACAGAGGCAATCTTGTAAGTGTTGTGCTAAAGTGGCTCAGGAAAGAAAACAATCCTCAGAGAAGAACCAAAGGGAAGTAGAAAACAAGAGCTAGTTAAATCATGACCCTTGATCCTTGATCATGCTATAGGGGTCAAAGCTCTCAGAGTACAATTTAGGACATTCCTAGGAGAATGCTCAGCTCCTCTGATATTTACCATCTAAGTGTAAAGATTTAATTTCTGATTTTTAAAACAATCAGTTACATATCAAGTTTTTCTTCAAAGTATTTCTAGAGAATTATAGCACAGCATTTAAGTAAATGTAGACAATATCTGGTACACATATTTAAATTTTTTTCCCTTAAAGTTCAGTGTTTTTATTATCAGTTTTTTTTTTTTATGACAATGAGACCACATGGATCTTCCTTCATTTTTTTAAATGGTGTGTCAAAATAAAATTGCTGTTCTTAATCTAATATTGTGCACTCAAGTCAATTTATAAAGTTATGCCTTGTTTGATTTTTCATAAATTAGTTCAGGAAAGTCCAGAATGTACAAATGGCCTCAAGATCTCCTTGTAGACAACTAATTTACAGACTTTAAAAGTTTCTTCATTCAAGGACCAACTTAACTGCATTTCTCCCACCTTCTTGCTTGACTGACATCAAGGAGGGAAAATTGGGGTAAAGAGGAGAGACAATGACACAGGAGAGCAAGGTCAGGGCAGGGAGCTGAGGGGTCACGAGGGGGAAGGGATGGAACCCTAGCTAGAGGCTATCTAGGAGCTAAGACCTGTCTAGTGGACCAGATTATATGCTTCTGGAAGGTCAAAAGAGGTCAGAGTCACTTACAGATCTGATGATAGTTCCTGATGTGTTTGAAGCAGACTCTGTGACTCTGAAAGGTACAACTGATTCTTTAGCTTCAAGTTAGTCCTTGCTTTCTTCAAAACATCATGTGTCCTGGTCACTGAACAATAAAAGAGCCCCACAGAGCTGGAATTACCAACTGGGCCATACTTGCTGGGTGTATAATTTCTAAAGCATTTTCTTCTCACCCCTAAATCTTGGGTCTCTTTCTCACCCTTCTTCCCCTCCCTCTGCACCCACAATTATTCATAACACAGGAGGGTTGGGCCCAGGGCATTAGGTGCTCCCCTCCCAACATTCCTGTGCCTCTCTTCTGACTATTCCTCTGCAGCACAAGTGGGGCATGTGAAAGACCACCCCTTTCCTTTGCAGCACCACAGATCAGGGACACCGATGCTGGCTGATAATGAACTGCTCCATGTTCTGCTTCTGCTTGTTTTCAGTCTTCAGACATTCAGCTGTGCTCTGTTTGGATACTTGGGCTCGCAGATCCAGGAGCTCCCTTTTCATTGACTCAACCTAGGGAAGAGGGACAGGCTCTCAGTCAACAGTTTGGAGAATGGATGCATCCAGTGCTTTGTGGTTCCTACCAATCAGAAGCACAACTCCACAATCTTCTCAACACTACCATGACTGAGTTCTCTCCATTATAGCCTCTCAATCCTCCAGCTCAGAACAGCTGAGGAAGAGACCACAGGTAGGAATGTTGAGAACCTTCAAGCCCCCAATCATACACTAGCACAGACCTACATTTCTGTGGTCAAGGAGACCCCGACTCCACACCTGAAGGAAACTCTCAAGTGCAAACAAGACCTCCATATCAGTCCTTGTAAAAGTTTTCTCTCACCCTTCCCCCTACATGCAGGACTTGGAATTTCAAAGATATTATGTCTGGGACTTGGGGATGCCCTGATGACAGTGCTCAGGTTTCAAAATGTCTGTACCAACCTGAAGAAAGTAAAGTACCTCCCTGGAATTAACATAGTTTCATCATAAAATAAACTAGCAACTTTAATGTAGAACTGGAAAATGGAGAGGGGATCAAGAATCTAGCCCACTTCAGGGCTGGCAATAAGAAACAGCCTGATATATGAATAATTCTTTGGTGGCAGGGGAGGGGTGGTAGTGGTGGTTGTCTGTCTTTCCCTAAGACTGGCAGAGAGATCAAAATTTTAAAAGTATGTTAATATTCTAGGAGCATGATCAAAAGAAGTTGCAGGGTCATAGTGACATCCTCTGACCTTTTGACCTAGAAGACCTAAGGAGTGAAGAAGTTTAAAAGGCCCCCGAATTTCTGATCAAACTTCAGAATTATTGGAAGTGAACATTTATACATTACCAGGGTGTCTATGTCTATGCTCCTCTATTTTCTTTTCTTCTCTTTGAATTATTATCTTGGGGCTGTGTGTGAGGAGGAGTTAAGGTAATCAGAGCTTCAATGAAAGCAGCCATGATAGACCAGGGGTCTTCCTCCAGAATCCTTCACTAAGG
Source organism: Urocitellus parryii (assembly GCF_045843805.1). Classification (NCBI taxonomy): domain Eukaryota; kingdom Metazoa; phylum Chordata; class Mammalia; order Rodentia; family Sciuridae; genus Urocitellus; species Urocitellus parryii. The sequence goes on along the minus strand of NC_135541.1, from coordinate 82,738,011 downwards.
TTTAGCACATTCTAACGCCCATGTAGCACCTGACACTCAGAAGCCCGGCAACTGAGAGTACAGAAGCTTATAAGGCAGAAGAGCGAGGCTTTTATCAGAAAATGACAAACTGAATGTTTTACAATAATTTGAGAAGAACTCAGATATACCTATTAGCCATGGTGTCAAAACACTAAGGATTTATTCAGGAAATGCTCAAGAACCATAGGATTTTAGTGAACTATTGTGAATATGCAATTGAGTTCAGTGAAGCTAGACTTAGACAAAATTTTTAAAAAGGCCATAATCAGGAAACTAGTGTTAAACCACAATGCAAAGAAAAGACCACAAAAAAGAAAGAAAGAAAGAAAGAAAGAAAGAAAGAAAGAAAGAAAGAAAGAGACCACCATTTCAAATTTTAAACCAAGTACCATGGTTTTCCAGGAACAAATAGCAGAATTTCCCTATAAATAAAGTCTGAGAATAGATGTAAATTTTAAATAGAAGCTAAAATTGTGCAACTTGTATTATTTCAAAAATGTTTTTTTTTCCTTTTCTAAAATTCTTTTCCTCCCCTTGATATCAGGGAGTGAACCCTGGGGAGCTTTACCAGTGAGCCACATTCAGAGCCCTTATTTTTTGAGACAGGATCTCACTAATTTGTTGAGACTGGCTTTGAGTTTATGATACTCCTGTCTCAGACTCCTGAGCCACTGGGAATAAAGGCATGAACCTCCAATTTCTAAAATTGTAATTATCATATTTGTGCACCCAGCTTTCTGTCAGGAGAGTTAATTGAAAACTCTCCTGAAGGCTGGGATGTGTTTCAGTGGTAGAGAATTCTCCTTGCATGCTGAGGCCCTGGGTTTGAGCTCTAGTGCTAGAGAGAAGGAAGGAAGCAAGGAAGGAAGGAAGGAAGGAAGGAAGGAAGGAAGGAAGGAAGGAAGGAAGGAAGGGAGGGAGGAAGAAAGGAAGGAAGGAAGGAAGGAAAGAAGGTTGGAAGCAATGGGGGACCAAGAGAAAGGGAGAAATAGAAAGAGAAAGAGGGAGGGAGAGAGGGAGGAAGAAGGAAGGGAAGGAAGGAAGGAACAAAGAAAGGAATGGAGGTAAGGAAAAAGATCAGGAAAAAAATTATAATGAACACCAATTAAAATGTCTTCTGCTAACCTACATATTAACCATCCAATACAGGAACCAAAGCACTTATGTGACTGTTTAAATTAACTAAAATTTTAAAAAATCAAATTTCAGTATCTCAGTCCCACCACTTAATTTAAGAGTGCAATAACCACATGGGCTGGTGGCTATCATATCTGACAGTGCAGTGCAGATACCGTACATTTCTGTCATGGCAGAAAGGTCTATTGGACAACACTGATAAAGAGGAAGCATCACATCAAGGTACTGGTATTGTGGATGTGTTAAAAATATTCTATCAATGTGGAGAAGGCCCAGGACAGCAAATCACAGGAGCACTGGCTTGGAACCAGGAAAGAGAGGCCAGCAGTCCCAGGTGAAGAAGGAGGTCAGATGAGGTGATGAACCTGCAAGTGATGCTGGTGTGCACCTGTCTGCAAACCACTGCCCAAAGATGTAGGAGAAGAACGAGGTGGCACAAGAGGATTTGGGGCTGTGAACATGGCCAGTGGCAAAACTGTCAGACAGGTGTCAAGGTGCACAGTTCAACTCTCCCACGATATATAGTACATGATAAGAAATGTTGATCTTAACAAGGTGATTGTTAAGTGTACTGAGAATTCATTAGGTCAGGTACTGTTCTAAGCACTTTTCATCTCACTCAACAAACTCAAATGAATTACTAGTTGATCTACAAGGTTATTCATCTATGACCTCAAACTTGACCATTTAATTAAATGCCATTCAAGTTTGGTTTGTAAAAAAAAAAAAATTGACACACACGAGGTACAGTGATACCCATTTGTAACCCCAGTGAAGTAGGGAAATCTCAAGTTCAAGGACAGCATGGGCAATTTTTAAAAGGTCTGGGGATGGAGCTCTGTGGTAAAGCACCCCTGGGTTCAGTTCCCAGTACAAAAAAAAGTAAGTAAGAAAGAAAGGCACTTTTCCCTTTTATCAGGAAAAATTAAGTTCTTGCCCTTGAACCAAGGTTCTCTTGAAAAAAACAATTCAGTAGATGTCTAGCTCTTGCTCAGCTTCAAATTCTTGAACTGAGTGCAGAAAATATTGCAGCCCAAACAGGCCATGTTGTTCTCTAAGCCTCCTGAGCTCATTATGCACACCACTGCATTTCGTGTTTTGGAACCTACAAAGACAGTGTGATGATTTAAAGTTCCATTTATTTTTCATTCCCATAATGAAAAAGCAGTCTCTTTTATTTCATCTTCAACAAAATACAGTTGTCAGACTGATAGAATTATCCAGAAATGACTTCATTTTCTAGACTGGAGCTAAGTGCCTAAGTATAGCAATAGTATTTCTAACTACAATGGTTAAAATAAAATTAGTACCACATAAACTATGTGAGTGTAAAAAAGAGCTTGAGATTTTTTAAACAGTTTTCCTGTTTAAAAATTATTTTCCAAATGACAATTGACAGCTTCATTTTCTAATATTTTCTGTGTCAGCCAAAGATTGCCAACTACATTTACATAACTTGTACTAAGATTTTTGGTTTTGCCAGGTTTTACCAGTGACAATTATAGGGATGCACTTAAAGTTCTTTCTGAATGATATTGTTTCATTACATTTCAGTATTTAGCGTTTTAAATATGTCCAAAGTCTTTCAGGACATGGGCTTCAACAAGAAAATTATACATTTACAATAAAATTCAATGCTGACCATAAGAACATTGTATATAATGGTGAAAGAAGTTTAGAACAATTTTTAAGATTAAAAAAAAATAAAGTATGTGCAACAGAGCAGAAACATTTGAAGTGATAAAATATTACTGGTTTTAAAACAAGTAACATGGCTTCTTTAAGCCTCACCATTCAAAGAGCAGACTAACTGTATTTCTTTTATTGTAAAAAGGATGATTTATAGAACTGTTAATTTCTAAAATTGTGGTACAATACAGTTTTTTCACAGATAAAGCTTGTTTTTGTTTCAAGGAGTATCTATGTAATCATCAAGGCCACTATGTACAGACACAAGAGGGGAGCCTAATTTCTTGGTCTCTTCCTCCTTAGACAGAGTCTTGATGTCCTCTTTCTTGTACTGGAATGCTCCTCATAGAGCTTGTGTTCCTCCTTGGTCTCAGCCTGGTCAGCCAGAAGCTTTTTGTTGGCCTTATTTAACTTCAGTTTGGGAATATGTTCCATGAGGATCCACTTGTTTTTGAACACATTGCCCTTCACCTTCAGATAGAGGCTGTGATACATGTGATAATCAATATTAGATTCATGGCATCTCTCAGCAGCCTACACAGAATCCGCATCCTCTGCACCCAGGTGATCATTTCCTGCATTGGGGCATTAGCTGTACTCTTCTGCTTAACTATTCATGCATGCCTGTGCCTCTGGGGAGCCAAGGTTCTTTCCTGGCATGGAGCCCCAGAATGGACAGTCACTGATTTTGTGGATGATCAGCCAACTTTGATCAGCTTCCAGATCTGCTGTTGAGAGTTGGCATTGGAGATTTCTTTGGTCTCATTTGAATCCAACCAAACCTTCTTTTTGCCACAGCAGAGGTCACTGGAGGCACCTCTTCTGAAGCCTGAGCGTCCTCCTGGCTGTACCTGTACCATGAAAGAAAAGAGCCCAATATAGTTTAATGTTTTTCATAATATATCTAAGATTTAAACATTAAATACTTGTAACATGTTTATATATATATATATATATATATATATATATATATATATAGTGTACACATATATTCACACAATTGTCTTCATTTGTTAACAGTGCACAAATGGTTACATAGTACACAGATCATATTTACTTAAGCCTGTTACCTTATTTCTGAAGAGTTCAGTGAATCATGCTAATGTTTCATCTTTCACATTTGAGCAAAACATCCTGAATTCAATGCATGACTCTCTCTCTCTTCATATATATATATATATATATATATATATATATATATATATGTAATATATATATGTGTAATATATATATGTGTAATATATATATATATATATATATATATATATATATATATATATTTAAATAAATGTGATACAAATCACACAGCCAAACTCTGGCCTGCCACTTGTTTTTGTTTGTTTCTTTGTTTGTTTTATACTAAAAAATATTTTGGTTGAGTCAGGGTCTCTTCATATTGCCCAGGCTAGTCTTGAACTTGTGGAGTCAAACAATCTTCCTCAGGCTCTCAAGAAGCTGAGACTACTGGTTCCACCATGCCTGACTTTTTTTTTTATATTGGGGTCTAGCTAAGTTGCCCAGGATGCCCTTAACTGAATTCTCCATCCACAGCCTCCTGAGTAGCTGGGATTTACAGATGTGCACCACCTAAATAATATTATTCTAGGAAGAAATATTGGGCAAGATAATTGTGGCCCTAACAAATCAAGTCTTTGAGATCAGATATCAAACCCAATGGTTCTCAAAGTTTAGTGAGTATAGGAAACCCCTGAAAGATCTGCTTAAAACAGTGGATTTCCAATCTCCATGCTTCAAAACCAAGATAACTCACCTGTGCATATCCAGCTGTCAGTCTTCAATTCCTGCTATACAAATTGTATTTGATGATTCAACATCAGAAATAGATACTAGGCAAATATAACTATCTCAATTAAATACCTACTAATAGAAAAAAATAGTATCTCTAAAAAGTATAATACTGTATTTTATTTCTGAATTTTAACACTTATGATAATAATCCTTTCACAACTTCATTTTCCCAGTTACCAATTATTTAGAAAAGCCCCTTTTTTGGCAGATGAGCCAGCCATGAGGAGACAGTACCTCCCAATCTAGTTCCTTCAGTCCACAAGTGAGACTTCACCATCAGGGAATGTTCATGGCTTACCTGAGGTACTTCTGCTCCTCAATATTTTAGCCTCATTAGGATTCTCAGCTCAAGATTTCATAGCAGCCTGAGGTTTTCTCTAAAAGAAAGATGTTAATTCTTCTTTTAATGGCAAAGTTGTTTTCTGTCATTAGTTTGTGTGCATGTTGGGATGAAGCTATGTCTAGGGGGACAGTCAGTTGGAACCCAAGTCTGCACATTCTATTGTGCCCTAACAGATCAGACTTGGCTTTAAATTTCTCTGCCTCAAACCAACATTAGGCAATTAAAAAAAATCCTAAAGTTGGTTTAACACTAGTCATATATTGAACACAACTTGTACAGTATTAGCAAATATCAGCAAATTTCAAATTCAATTTGACTGTAATTTCTATCATCATCTAGTATTAGAAGAATCTTTGATAAAGACATTTACTCACAACTTAAGTCATAGGACATACAAATTTCTTGAGAAACCATAGAAAAAATACTATTAAGGAAAAGATGAAAGAATAGTTTAAAGATAAAAAAATCAAAACTAATCTCTTATCCATGTTGCATAATAAATTAACCAGAATGAATTTACAGGCATGAACAATGAACACTGAACAAGGTATTTGTGGACAATTGTCAGAACAAACACATCTTTGAAGCAATGCAGTGAGACCCCTGAATAGAGGTGACAAACTTGTCCTGTATGTTGATATCTAGATATCCAGAATAGAACTGAAGTTCCACTTTAAACTGACATAAAGAATTTTAATCGTTTTTTGGTTGTTTTTTTTGTTTTGTTTTGTTTTTTTTTTTTGTTTTTTTTGAGAAAGGGTATTCCTATGTTGCCCAATTTGGGCATTCATCTAGCTCAGTCTCCCAAGTTTCTGGGATCACTGGCGAGTGCCACAAGGCCCAACAAAATTTTTTTTTTAATGATGTCAATTTAAATGTTAATCCAAAGAGGGACAGCTTTTTTAAAAATTGAAAACAGTCCTTCATAGAGTAAGTTATTAAATTTTCATAGTTGGCTTAAAAACAGTCCACCAATTAAGAAAGCAATCAAGTGCAAGAAATTCTAATACTTTCCCATTAATTCCATTAATGTCTAACATTTTTCTAGATTAATCTATGTATAAATAGAAGAAATCATGTTAATATAAGTAACAAGAAATAAATTGTCCTGTCATAAAATTACACAAGAATGACAAGTGTCTAAATAAAAACAGATTAATCTATTGACTGTTTATTCAAGTAATCACTAACCTAACACAGGCATGTACCTAAGAAAAGATTCTAAAGAGTAAAAGGATCTGGCAAACACAAATCCCTCCTGTTTACCAAAAGCATCACCTATAGCATACTTTGCATCAGTCATGCCTTCTCAGTGACATATTATTAACAACTACAGTATCCTGATTGTGCAAAGGTCGCACAGTCATTTGTTCTTTAAATATGGACTTGTATGAATGACCATACCAGGTTAATTGTCTTAATTGACCTCTTAATTCACCTTAATTGTGAAATTGACCTCTCCATGAAAAGATAGGGATATTAAAATAAGATGAGAAGAGCCTCATGGTATTTAATTTAAATCAACTTAAACAAATCTTAACCTAATTAGAAGGAATAATGCTTAACCTATTGAAAACTTTCAGTTAGGGTGACCTTAGAGCAGAATACAAGCTCTGGTGATTAAAACTTAGATCATGCCAGTTGAAGTAGCACAATCAATAATTGACCCAAACATTTGATTGAAAAAATAACTTTTTCTAGGGTCAATAGTGCAATCTTACTCTAGAGTCCATATTGGCAATAGGATTTACGACCTGGATGTTGGATGGTGTAACCATCATTAATGATCCATTTGTTCAATGAGTAAAGTCCTACATAATCTGAGATTAGATCCGAGCAATCCATGTTGGTTTATATGAATCCAATATTTCTCCCAGTACAACAGAACAAGAGACATAAGGCCTGCTTGTAAGAGCACCCTGGATTTAATGGCTGATATAATCTACAATCTAATACATAACTATATGCCCTGACTCCAAAAAGGACTTGTTAAAATGCTGATCCCATTAACGGCCTAACATTTTATAATCCAATGTTCAACTTCAATTCCTAACAGCAGGTTACAGTTAATCTACTTATTATCCCTATTTTTCTCATTATAGTGTTATTAGCACTACTTGAATAAAATGCATTGGATTATATGCAACTTCCTAAAAGTTCAAACTGTGTCAAAAGGCATAATATTATCATTGTTTATTCTAGGAACTCTCATAATTTTATTTATATATTTATTTATTTTGAGTACTGGGAATAAGACCCAGGGGTGCTCTGCCACAAGACCCCAAGACCATATATATATATATATATATATATATATATATATATATATATATATATATTTTATTTTGTGACAGAGGCTTACTAAATTGCTTAGTACTTGATAAATTGCTGAGACTGGGCTTACATTTCTGCTCCTCCAGTCTCAGCTTCCCTAGTTGCTAGGATTATAAGAATGAGCCACTATACCCAGTGGAACTCCAATAATTTTAATTATCCCTTATATTTAGCCACCTTTGTACCAATCATTTCATCAACACTTGCATTCTGAGAAGCTACTGTGGGCCTAGCATTACTGAACAGTGTATAACACATACAGCTTAGACCACATGTAAAACTTAAGCTTCCTTCAATGCTGAAAATTATCATATCCATAACTATATTTGCATCAGTAAGATGATACTCTAAAAATTCTATAAACTGAATCACTACATAGCCTACCAATTAGTTTCATCAAAATATTTCTCTTAAACCAATTTGGCAAAAATATCCTAAATTTTTCATTAATTTTTTTCCAACTCACTATGAGCACTGCTTTTAAAATTAACAACCCAACTCTTTCTCCAAGCAATTACAGTAAGTACCATGTTTCCAAAACATCAGATATAGAAAAACCTACATATCTACATATTGATTTTCTACAAATATACTTAGTCATGGCATTTACTGTCAGAAAACTAGTTCAAGTCTATATTCTTTTTGAGGCGACTCTAATTCCAACTCTAATTATTATCACCTAGTGAGGAAACCAAGCTGAATAATTAAGTGCAAGACTTTATTTCCAGTTCTGTATGATGATTGGCTCTTCACCTGTACTGATAGCATTATTCTATGTTCAAAACTCTACAGGTTCATTCAATTTTTTTTAATAACCTACTACCGAATTACCAAGCTCCTTTTGTAATGGCCTTCTATGAATGGCAAACATAATAGGATTCACAGAAAAAAATGTCCCTTTACAGCCCCTGCTTCTAGTTCCAAAAGCACACATAGAAGCCGCAGTTGCTGGATCTACAGAACTTGCAGCTGTGTTACCAAGACTAGGAAGCTATAGTATAATAAGCACTACTATAATTTCAAATCCACTAATACAATGTATACCCTATCCATTTCTAATATAATTCCTATGGAGACTCACCAATTGCTACAAATAACAAACTCTATTTACTTGAAACAGCCTTAAAATAGCTCATCACAAATTTATCCACATCATATAGCACTAGTAATTGTGGCCACACTTATCCAAAACCACAAAGTTTTACTGGAGTCACAGTTGTAATCATCCCACAGCTTCACATCATCAATGCCATTTTGCCTCACAAACTCAGACTATGAATCCATAGTGGAACTACTATTAGTTTGTGGAATACAGATATTAACTCCTTTAATAGTAACATGATGAGTACTGGTAAGTCTAACTAACCTATCTTCACCACCAAGTGTCAGCTCAGCTGGAGAATTATTTGTAGCTATAGCATCATTTTCCTGACTTAGTTTACCATCATCCTAAGAGGACTCAATATACTAATTATGGCCTAATATTCCCTCCACACATTAATCACAACATGAGGGCAATTCACATACCACCATGAAAACTTCCTTCACACTAGAAAACAATATTTATACATCACCAACCTAAATCACTCCTGTCACTTAACCCACAAATATTTTAGCATCCATATAAACACAACATTAGACTGTGAATTTTACACTAGAAGCTTAAAACTCCTTATTTACCAAGAAAGTGTACAAGAATTGCTAACTCATGCCTCCTTTGAAGTCATGTTGTAAATTACTAGCTCATTTATAATGAAATGACTCTCAACTTTTAAAGAATAGAAATAAATAATCTGTTGATATTAGGAGCCAAATAAAAGTTAAAAAAAAAAAAAAGCTAAATAAAAGTAACACATTTACGGGAAGGGGGGGTGCTCCCCTGTAGAGTGCTTACTTTGCACATGTGAGGCACTGAGTTCCATCCTCAGCACCACTTTAAAAAAATAATAAAGGTATTGTGTCCATGTACAACTAAATATATATATATTTAAATATATTTAATAATATATAAATTAATAAATATAAATTTAAATATATGAAATAATTATTAATTAAATAATTATTTATTCTACTTGATATATCTTTTAAGGAATTTTTTTCGAGATTTGTTGTTTTACCTGTTTTCTTGCCACTTAATTTGTTGAAGAAATTGTGTTGTTTGTCCAATAGAATGGCGCACAGTCCACATTTTGTTGGGTATAACCTGTGGCAAGATTTAATTTTTTTCAGTCCTAAGCTTACAAAGAGGTAGTTAGATCTAGAACCTTTTAGCACTGGTAACCATTTGGGGCTGATAATTCCTTGTTGAGGATGGGGGCTCTCCTGTGCATGTAGGCTGTTTCATTGCATCCTTGGCCTCTACCCACTAGATGTCAGTAGAGCCCCCTTAGCTATCACAATCCTCCCTCCCCACCACCCTGCCCCCCAAAAAACAAAACAAAAACAAAAAAAAAAAAAAACCACAGGTCTCCAGAACTTATCAAAGGTTTTCATAGCAGACCTATGTTCTGCTGTGAAAAGTAGGTTACCTATACTACAAAATTAACAATATGGTTGATGTCACCACTGCAGATTAAAAGATCATTCATTCTGGAACCAGATACTTTGAAGACAATACCTGAGCATGATTTGAGGAATATTTAATTTCAGCCTGAACAGAATTTAATTCAAGGCTGATTTAAAAGCAACATATAGAGAATGTGAATTTCCTTTTGAGAAGAAAAAATACTAGAGACAATAATAAAATAAATTAGTAAAAACACAAGTAATTTCTTCTCCATGATGGAAAATTCTTTTCCATTATGGGAAACTTCTGTTTCCAGAAGTGTTTTTTAAGACTTGTTGAACAACCTAAGATGTTGGACTTACACAATAGATACAGTGATGGTTTTTCTTTTGGAGAGGCACTTTATACTTTTATTATAAACCAAGCATTTTGGTCTTGCAGAAAAGTATCATTTTAGTAATGCAGTTTTCATACTCAAAATGGATTTGTGTGCTATAAAATTACTTTAAACACAACACAAGACAAGGGAGATTAATAAAATAATACTTTTAATTTAAAGGAGAGATGAAAACTGTACAGCTCACCTGTAATTTCAAATGAGTGGGGAGGAGCCTAAGTTCAAGGCCAGACTCAACAACTCAGTGAGGCCCTGATAAACGTAGTGAGACCATGTCTCAAAATAGAAAACCAAAATGTCTGAGAATAGCTCAGTGGTACATCATCTCTGGGTCCAATCCCTATTAGAAATAATAATAATAATAATAATAATAATAATAATAATAATAATCAAAATAATAATTTAAAAGTGAACTACCACTTTTGTTTGTCTTTGCAAGTGCCATATTTTGCTGGATGCAGGATGACAGATAATATATTTAAAAGATTTAGGAGAAGGATTCAGATTGAAAAACAACCCTACTTATAATTTAACCAGTGAAGAGTAATTCTTAAAAAACCTTCTCTGTGTCAGGTTTGACATGTAATACTTGGATGTTTGAGGATGCTTTAAATACAGATCCATTGTGGAACTTGTTGAGAATAACCTGGAGCAGATAGAGTGGCAAACTTTGCTTCCTTGAACTCTTGAGAGTTGTCCTCTACCTGGTGATCGACTTTCAGAATCCTTACCCCTTTTGTTGGTATCCTTCAGTTTTGAGACATAAGGGGCTTTATGAGTTGTACATGGTGCATCATTCCTCTAGTGGTTTTGAAGGAATGTTTGTTTGGGGTGACTTCAGTACTATTAGTGCTATTGATTTGGGAACAGGTATGTTTAATCCTTATGGGTAAATTTTTAAAAATAAAATCTGAAAAACAATTGTGGATCCAGATTCTATTTATCATATCCAGGTAATTTAAGGATGAATTGGTCTCATTTTCACCAGACCCTTTTTCATATGAGAAGTGTCTCTCCTTTTTCTATCAGTGAATGGTGTCTCTCTTTCCTTATCACCTGTTGTCTATCTTCCTTATCTCTATCTCCATATTATTTTCTCTTTCCCTGAATCCACTTTTCCCTGTATCTTCTCCTGTCTCATTTGGTCTACTTTATTCTCTTATCTTTCTTCTCCCTTCATAATTTCCTCTCCTTTCCATACCTCTGTCTCTATTTGCTTTTCTCTTCCAAACACCATTGCTACCCATTACACCCACCATTTATCTTAATCAGGAATTTGTTCATGATATTGTTAATGACATAGCCAGTTCCATTTTAATCAGGAACACTATCATCTATATTAAAGGGAATGGTGGATAAATTCAAAAGTAATTAATGCATTTTAAAATAGACTTCAGAGGGTGTTTGAGGTTAAGGAACTTCTCCATATTTCCTTCCAAAAACCTTATTTACGATTTAACTGTGGCTGCTCCACTCCAGCCTCTGATAATTTCTTTCTTCTTATTAGTTTGCTTCAATTCACGCATCATGAGTTTCCATATAGAAAGTGTTTGGTGCCTTTATTTTCCAGTAGTTAAAATTATGTTAAAAAGAAACAACACTCAGCAGGAAAGCTAGATTCACCAAAAACCAGGGTGCAGTTTTCTAGTTTCATCCTCCCAGGGCCCTCCAAGATGCCTCTACCCAGGTGCACCACCAGCCCCTACACCATCCAATAACAAAAACAAACAAACAGAAAATCACTTTTGGGGGTGGGGGAGGTTGGTGTTGAATTAATTTTCATGCCTGTTCTCTCCACAGTCAGAGCTGATCACAGAAAAGTGTAATCTGAAGCAAGAGCCACCTAAAAGTCAGTGTCAAATGAGCCAGTAGGGGGCAGGCTTGTCCCAGTGTGTCCCCTTTCCTATCAATTAACTTTCTACTGCTGGGTTTTAGAGCCAGATGCCATTGTGCCCAGTAGAGGGAATGGGCAGCTTTTTCGTGGATTCTGCCTTAGGTCAGGGTTGTCCATCTGTCCTTAGTAGTTTTTGTTTTCTTTCTCTCTTCCTCATCCTCCTTATGCTACTTCTACCCCTCTTTCTCCTCTCCATTCTTCATATTTTTCTTTTTTGGTACTGGTGTTTGAACTAAGAGTACTTAACCACTGAGCCACATCCCCAGCTCTTTTCAGTTTTTATTGAGGCAAGGTCTCACTAAGCTGCTTATGGCCTTGTTAAGTTGCTGAGACTGGCTTTGAACTTGTGATCCTTCTGCCTCAGCCTCCTAAACCCCTGGGATTACAATCATGACCCCCCACATCTGGTTCCCAGCCCTGTCTTATGCTGAGACAGGATCTCACTTTGTTCTCCATACTAGTCTCAAACTCATGATCATCCTGCTGCAGCCTCTTGAATAGCTAAATTATAGACAGGTACCAACAGGCTCCATTTAAATGTAAGCAGTGCTAAAAGCCACATATAGTATTTGAGAACATTTGCAAGTTAAGAGATGGAAAATGCTAACTCTGAGATGAGGCTCGATTGTCATGTGTATTTGGTACATGTGACAGTGTGTCATTTGGAGTGGAGTCCCAGGAAAAAAATAAATCAGAATAGAGTCCAGCCTTTGAAAAATGTTGTGTCATTCCAGGTTTGGTGAACAGCATCTGTAATCCAGTCTCCCTGGGAGGCTGAGGCTGGTGGATTATGAGTTCAAGCAACGCCTTGGCAATTCAACAAGACACTGTCTGAAAATACAAAATGAAAAAGCCTGGGATGTAGCTGGGAGTATCCCCAGGCTTCAATACCCAGTAAAACACACCCACACATATTTGTAAAGGGGAAATAAACAAATTTAGCACAGTGTGGTGGCATGTGTCTGTAATTCGAATGACTTGGGGCTGAGGCAGGAGGATCAAATTGCTTAAGCAAGGATTAAATTGCTTCAGCAATTTAATGAGACCCTAAGCCACTTAGTGAGACCCTGTCTCAAACTGAAAATATATAAATGAAAAGGAGATGTAGCTCTGGGGTGTAGTGCACATGGATTCAATCCCAAGAACCAAAACCAAAACAAAACAAAAAATACAACAGAAAAACAAAAAGAAAAACAGAAGGAATGAAGTTTCATATGATCTGAACCAAAGCAGAAATTAAAACTATTAGAATGAAGGGAAACTACATGTAGAGACCCTAAGTCCAGACCTCTGGTCATTTGAAGAGAAAGAAATGTGATATTCTCTTTGCATCACAAACTATGTGCCACCATTTTGTGTTTCTTTTTTGGTACTGGGGACTGAACCCAGTGGTGCTCTACCACTGAGCTACATCTCCACCTCCATTTATTTTTATTTTGAGACAGATCTTGCTAACTTGCTCAGGCTGGCCTCCCACTTGTGCTTCTCCTGCCTCAGTTTCGGCACTGCTGGGTTTGCAGGCATGTGATACAACTTCTTGGCTGAAGGTCACTAGGGTAGATTGTCTGAGTGTAGACCTTCTAATGGTTCTGTTTTGAGCTCAGTTGCCATATACCACAAAATCACTTGTTGCCAAATGCTCTGTTCATATCCCTGATGCTAACATAACAATGAGGACACAGTTTTGAGAAAAATGAAAGGGAATGTTTGCTATTTTGGTAGAAAAAAAAACCCCAAAACAGAAGGTTTTCTGTCCCAAAGGCTGTCATTCTGCCTATCAGGAACAGGTTGTTATTTTTTTTAACTTGATTTTTTTTTTAAATAAATGACAGCAGAATGTAACAGGGGTTTTCTTGATGCACAATTATTTATAATTCTGGTTGTATATAAAGTATGTTGACACCAATTCTTGTCTTCTTACATGTAATTGTATAATGGTATCCATCACATTCCACCATCCTTGCTAATACCCTGCCTCATTCTTTTACCTGTGACTCCTCTGCCATATCTAGAACTCATCTATTTCTCCCATGGTCCCCCTTCCTACCCCACTATGAGTCAGCCTCCTTAAAGCTGAGAAAATATTTGGCATTTGTTTTGGGAGGGAATTTCTAATTTCATTTAGCATTATCTTCTCCAATGCCATCCATTTACCTGTAAATGCCATGATTTTATTCTCTTTTAATGCTGAGTAAAATTCCATTGTGTATATATGCCACATTTTTTAATGCATTTTTCCACTGAAGGGCATCTAGGTTGGCTCCACAGTTTAGCTATTGTGAATTGTGCTGCTATATACATTGATGTCACTGTGTCCCTGTAGGATGCTGTTTTTAAGTCCTTTAGGTATAGTCTGAGGAGAGTAATAGCTTTGTCAAATGGAAATTCCATTCCCAGATTTCCAAAAATCTCTATACTGCTTTCTGTATTGGCTGCACCAATTTGCAGTCCCACCAGCAATATGTAAGTGTGCCTTTCTCCCCACAACTGACCAACACTTATTGTTGTTTGTCTTCATAATAGTTGCCATTTTGACTGGAGTGAGATGATATCTTAGAGGAGTTTTGATTTGCATTTCTCTGATTGCTAGAGATGATGAACATCTTCTCATATGTTTGTTGTTGTTTCTATATACTTTTCTGAGAAGTGTCTGTTCAGGTCCTTGGCCCATTTGCTGTTTGGATTACGTGATTTTTTTGGTGCATAGCTTTTTGAGTTTTTTATATACCCTAGAGATTAGTGATGAACAGATTGTTTTTACAGAGGTGTTTCTGAGAAAATTAGATTAGAGTGAAGAAACCAGGAAGGAGAACATCAGAGACAAGAAGATCAGGGAGGAGGAAGTTAAGGAGAAGACTTGGGGGAAACAAAAAATATATGTAAGATTCAAAGTCACAAGGCATTTAGTGAAAACATCAAGAAAACCCCTGTTACACACTGAACCACATCCCAAACTCCCCCTTTTTTGTAGAAACTGGGATTAGAACCCGGGGGTACTTTAACACTGAGCCACATCCCTAGTACATTTTATTTTTTATTTTGAGTGCGGTTATCACATACTTGCTCAGGATGTCCATGAACTTGCAATCCTCTTGCCTCAGCTCCTAAGTTGGTGGAATTAGAGGTTGTTCAACTGTGTCCACTACAATCCACATTTTTAAAAAAAACCCACCCCAAAATTATATTCAACAAAAGAACAAGGTACACAAGTCACTTTTTATTTTTCTCTTATTTTTCCCCCCATTGGTACCAGAAATAGAACACAAGGACCCTAAATCCCTGAGCCACAGTTCTAGCATTTTTTAAAAATTCAGTAAATACAAGTTATAGGAAATGAATAGTTCAAGTATGCAACATGTAGGGCAAATAGGCCTTTCCAATGAGTTCCGTTCCTGATTGCTGAAGCTTATTGCTTTGAGATAAGATGAAACATTGGACTGTTTCATTGAAAATTAATAGACACAATTCCCTACATTATTTAAATGTAGGCACAGAATCAAATTTACTAGTTGCATTTTGCTAGTCTTATTTGTCTCTCAGAAATTCCCTTGGTGGCCCTAGGTGTGTAGGTCACTTTGTGCCACCACCAAGCAGATTTCAGATCTGCAGTGTTTCTAATTTTCAAGGCTGCTCTTCCTGGTTCTTTGATCATCTTCTCTAACGGGTGTCTCTGTTTGTTTCTACCTCTGCTCACACTTCTGTGCTATTGCATCTATCATATGGGCTCTGAGGCTGTAGGCTCTGCAACTTTGGACTCAATCAACCTTGGATTGAACATGGTTTAAAATAAGTTCATCTGTAATGAATGTGTAGAGTCTTTTTTCTTGTCATTATTCTCTAAACAGCACAGTGTAAACTGCTATTTAATGTTCACATTGTATGCTGTGTTGTAAGAAACCTCGAGATGGATTAAAGCACACTGGAGGATGTGCATATGTTATATGCAAACACTGCATCATTTATACCTGGACCTTGAACATGTGCAGAGTTTGGTGTACAAAGGAGTTGGGGTCCTGGAATCAAATCACTGTGGATACTGAGTGGAGCCTGTATGTGGCTTTGGGCTAGTGAGTATAATTTTCACATATAATTTTACTCTCTAGGTCACTTGAACCCTACATATTTTCACACATCAACAATCATTGGTTTTGTGGTGGGTACCAGGGATTGAACTCAGGGACACTCAACCACTGAGCCACATACCCTGCACAATGGTGAATATATTTTAGAGACAGGATCTCCCTGATGATGTTAGTGCCTTGCCACTGACGAGGCTGGGTTTGAACCTGTGATCCTCCTATCTCAGCCTCCTAAGCCACTGGGATTACAGGCATGTGCCACTGTGACTGGCAACCATGGCTCTTAGTATCTAAAACTAACCCAGGTATATTTAAGAAGAGATAATGTACAGTAAGCATGTTATAAAGCCCACAAAATTATTGGCAAATGTAGGACAATGCTGTGGAGGTGGGCAGGTACCAAAGGAAGCTGGCTAGTGTTGTAATGGGCAAAGATGTTGCATCTGCAGTGGAGGGGAGAAATAAGTCATATCACACACTAGTGCTTTTTTCAATGCTTTATTCACATAAATCACTCAATACAATTTCACTGCATATGTTCTTTATCAAGAAAATGATAATCCTTAATGCTGGGCACTGCAATACACATAATTGATTCAAAACTAAAAGTTCTAAGTTAACTCTGAGCCCAGAAAACACTTAATCATGCCAGACTCATTACAGACATTCCCTCTGCATGCTCAGCTCAAGTGCCAGGTTTAGAGTCTCAATTCTAAGGATCCACTGGATGCTCACTCACTCACAGTGATTAGGTCAGGAAACAATGGAGGCTTCTCCTGGGCTGGATGTAACAGCTGGTTGAGGGGACAGTCTTAAGAGGAAGTCACGATTCTCACCAGGGTCGAGATGTGGCTGTAGAGTTTGAGAGCAGTGAGGATGATGCAGAGGATCAGGTGGATAATGACAAGAGTTGGGATATTAGTGCAGGACCTCATCAGGCTCTCCAGCATGTGTCCATGAGTGCAGCTGGCTGAATGTCTGTTCACTTGCTCCATAATTTCTACTAAATATTGGGGCTCTGCTCACCATTTCAGTCCCTATCAGCTATTACTGTGTTTCTTAGTGATGTGTTACATTCTTGGGTCATGGCCTCTGGTTTGACAATTTCTGCCCTGACCTTTCACCTCTGACTCCCATCAGGGTGAAGGCAAATGACCATGACTTTACTCTGAATTTCCACTGGATTGTAAACAGAGACTTGTCTTTATCAGGCTGTGCCTGATTCATACTAGAGGGCTCTGGAGGCTGTGCATGGTGGACCTGCAGGCTTATTTTCAACTGGAAATACTTTGGCTTAGGCCATTTTTAGGTTAAGGCCATCCTTACATCTAGCCTGGATCACAGCTTGGAGCCCCACAGAAATCCTGATTAGGACCTTCAGCCAGGTGACATAGCACATTGGGGGCACAGGTCACACCTTAGGCATTAACCCCAAACCACATCAAGAAGCAGAAAAATACATTTGACATTTTCATTCCTATCTACTGATGGTGGACCCTGCCTTACTTGGAGACTCCCATGTTGCATGGGGAATTCCTTGACACAGGAAGGGCTTTCATTCAGAGGCCAACTAAACTACACCTCAGCTACAAACAAAAACTAACACATATTACCTATCTCTATATGTGTGTATGCATCATCCCTAACTTATTCTATTACCCCTGAAGAGTCCTGCTGGCCTCCCTTGCCAGAGGTCTTGAGAGTTCAGAGAAGGGGAACATGATGGAGATGTAGAGACTGCTCTGTAGCTCTGGGTTTGGGTCTTACCTGTCGGGCTGGGACAGCCCACCCATTGCTTTATTTGGTGAATCATATTCTATGGAAAAGCCTTTGTGTATCCCCCATAGAAAAATAAAAACACACTCACTCTCTCCTTCCAGTGTGGAAGCAGCACTCTTAAGATCTCAGAAATGGCCTTCCCTTGCATTTCAAAATTTTTTCTGTGCTGTATGGTTTCTTGGTGTATCTCACAGCCAGCTTTCTACAGGAAGGGAACACAGCATATCTTCCAGTTCAGGCCACAGGTGAGAGTAAAGGCTCTTGAATGGGTTGGGTCTAATGGGAAGTCAGCCCCTTTTATATTTGATTTTGAGACAAGGTCTCACTAAGTTGTTTAGGAGCTTGCTAAGTTGCAGAGGATAGCTTTCAATTTGCAATCCTCCTGCCTCAGGTTCCTGAGAGATTACATGCATACAGCAGTGGGCCTGGCTTACTTAACAGGAATATTTAAACATTCAAAAAACTAATAGGAAAGTTAAAAACAAAATGGTGAATGTTAAGCATGGCCACAGTAAGAGGTTAAGGAATGCAGGAAACCAGGAGAAGAAAACTAAGGCAACCAAAGCAGAAGTTACAAGGAAAAAGATGGAATCCAGAGTACTTGTATCAGAGCAGAGGGAGGTTCTGTTCTGTTCACCTTAAAATGCTCTTTGGGAACTGTAAAAATTTTCTAAATCCCAGAGGAAGCCCAATGAAAAAAACAAAAATGACAGCATGTTCACAAATGACAAAGAAGGAAATCCAAACTCATCCCAGAAGAAAACACCAACCCACAGAAACAGACTAGAGAGTAAGGGAAGAAAATAGAGAAAAAGATTGAAAGAGAAATCAGAAAGAGAAACTAAAAACAAATAAGACCAGTCAGAAATAATTCTGTGTCTTTCAATCAAAACCTTGAATTTAAAGGGATTAAATTCCCCAATTATAAGATGGAAAGTGACTGAGTGGATTTTCTTTTTTTAATGGACTCAGTCACCTGCTGTCTACAAGAAAATCACTTCACATCAGGACACACACAGAGTGACCGTGAAGGGATGGAAAAGATATTCCACATGAAGAAAACCAACCTAGAGCAGGAATGGTTATACTACTGTCAGATAAAATAGACTACAGATTAACACAATAAAAAGAGACAAGGTGATCACACGATGATAAAGGGGTCAATTCAGCAACATGAGACAGCAATTGTACAAATACATGTATCTGACACCCGAGCACCCACATGTGCAAAAGAGATATTACTGGAATGTAAAAGAAGAAGTCGCCTACAACACAGTAAGAACAGTGGGGGCTTCAACTCCCCTTTTCAGCACTGGACAGATCATCTCTGCACAGAGTAGACATTTACAGACCATCCCACCTAACCACTGCAGAGCAAACATCCTTCTCACAGAACACGACACATTCTCCATTTATTCTCAAAATAAATCTCCATAAATTTAATAAGAATGGAATCCATAGCAGGGGGAACACCTGGAAAGTTACAAAGCATGGGAATTCTTCATCGTGTTCCCCCAAAACGAATGGGTCATTGAAGAAATCAATACATTGACATGTATGTGAGAAATAAGAAAAATAAATAAAAATTTAAAAAGAAAGTATTAAATGCCTGCAGACCAATGAACAGGGCCACACAAGATTTTCAAACCTGCGGATACAGCAAAAGCAATTCTAACTGGGAAGTCCTCAACATCAAATACCTTCATTAGGAAAATAGATCTCAAATAAATGGCCCAATATTGAATCTCAAGGGACTGGAAAAAATAAGGGTGGGTCATGCCCCAGTTAGTAAAATTGGGAGAAAGAATAAAATCCTAAAGCTTCTCGAGAAGCTGGGATCCCAGGCATGAGCCACTGCAACCGGCTTTTCATACTTGCGTGTTATTGTTTTGGGGACAAAGACAGTGAGCTCAATGGTGCCACACCAGTGAGCCCCATCCCCAGGTAGGATTTTGAAACAGGGTCTCACAAACTTGCTTACAACCTCACTAAATTACTTAGGCTGGCTTTGAACTCACCATCCTCTGCCTCACCTCCTGAGCTGCTGGAACTACAGCTGAGCACCACTGAGCCAGCTTTTCCAGTTGTTTTTGGAAGAGAATCTTTCAGGACATGAGTTTGACCCACCTGTCCAGACCAATTAAAGAATGCTTTCCATTGTTTTCATGTGGGTTGTGTTTCTTTCTTTTTGAATATTTCTAACAGATTAATTAATTAATTCTATTCCAATTAAACCTTCCCATAGTGGTCACACCAATTTTAGATTTATTTATTTGTTTACTTATTTCTCTGATGCCTTGGATGGAACCCAGGCCTTTCCACATGCTAGCAAGTGCTCCACCACTGAGAAATGTCCCAAGCTCCCTGAGTTAGATTTGATGAAGTTCACTCATTTATCTAGAATAGCATGTGTTCTTGGTTTCTAGATTATGGAGGTAAAACTGGACAGTGTTCCAGAAGGGGCTGTAGAGTCTTTGGATACAGGTGCACAAATGACTCTGCATCTTTCAGAGGCCAAGGAGAAAAACGCAGTCCCCACTTCCTGACCCAGCCACCCTTAAAACCCAGGTCCTGTTTGTTATGACATCCTACAGTTGTGTGCTCTCTCACAGCACAAATCAACCAAGAGTCAAAAGATGAGGAACTCAAAGGGAGGTGAGTGCTTTATCCCCAGGCATCTGAGAAAACAAAGTGCCCTCACAACCATTCCAGTGTTCAAGGGGTCTGGAGGCACTAGAATATCTTCAAGTCCCGTTTTAGTCATGATAACTCTTAAAAGAACACATGATGACAGATCTCATTATGCAGATTTTCCTTGACTTTATTTGATCCTACAATCCAACAAATTGAATGTCATTCAGAACCTTCCGCCTGCCCTACACGTGCAAGCTAGACTTAGAGCCCGAGAAAAGAAAGTGCCACAAAGAGGGATCAAGGCACAAAGATCACTCTGTGGGTGACAGAGAGGCCGGCTCTGCTTGGTCCCGACACTGCTACCAGTTCCAAGAGTGAGCTGCGCTCTGTTTACACATCAAAGTGGGTTCCAGTTCACTATGTGTGGGGGATTATTCAAGCCATAATTAAAACACGTCCACAGGCAGCTTTAGAACACCTCAAATGAAGACTGAGTGGACCTCGTTCTCATCCTTGGATGGGAAACTAAGGCTAAGGTTGCTCCACAACCCCCATCAGCGAAGTCCTCAGTGGAAGGAAGCGTTAGGGCAAGATCTGTCAGTTACGTGCAACTCCCGCCCCACCAGAGCTTGTAATTGATTCAGTTTCATTTTGAAATATTTTCAAGTGTTATCTACATATATGATTCTACTATTTTGCTGAAAGGTAATTTGGATACCTTCAAGGGGCACCACTAGTTTAAATGAGGACAGACTACCTAGGTGGATGACAGGCAAGGTTTGGTGAGGCCCAGAGGCTCTGATCAATGAGCAGCATGGACACTTCCTGCAGGCACTGGGAGTGAGGCAATTAGGCCTGTCTTGTGCACAGATGCCCTCGCCCAGCAGATCCAGAGACTGGGACCTGAGTTTTCTGGGTCTACATGGAGACCCATGAGGAAGGACCAGCATTTAATGTCTGGGTGGCACTGAGGTCCACTGAGAAGAGGTTTCCTTGCAATGGCTCATGTTCAATGCCTACGTAGAATGTTCCAATCCATGTGTGTGAATCTGCATGTGTTAAGCCACAGAGTAGCCACATATCATGACCAGATTTCAGTTTGATACCTTGACTTCTTGGGGCTGAACCTCATTGTTCACCAAGTACTCCATGCCTTCTTTCTCCACAGCACCTGGAGAATCCCAAGGTTTCCTTAGGAAGCCACGTAAATCCAGTGCAGAAGACGTCAGAAGACTAACCTTGAGATTCTGTTCATTTCTGACTATTTATGGACCAGCCATGAAACACAATAGCTTCTTTCTGTGCCCATCAAGCCTAAATCCCATTCTAGAAATCCAGGTCCCTATGTATATCTCTATAAAGACACATGTCCTGAAGGTCCTATCCTAGGGGGCTTCCCTCCAATGGAGCCCCCTGCTGTACTTTCCTTTCCCCATGCACACTTCAGGCAATGTCTGAAATGGTGGGCTCTGTGTTCCCTATAAGGTGACCTTACATCCTGCTTATACCTCCAATTGCCTAGAAGTATGTTTTTGAAACCCAACCAACTAGGCAGGTGTTGGACAGGAGAAGTGAGTGAGGCCCTGGTTATACATGAACTTGTAGCCACAATGGCGGCAGGGGACAGTACAGAACACAAGGATGTTTGGCTGCCTAAAGTCCCTCACTATTGCTGTCAGCTCAGCACAGAGTTGGGAGCATCTCCCTGGGTGGATGGAACCCCAGGCATCATAGCTCTCCACATGGGTAGGGTACAGCTCTACGCTCAACTGGCTCAGCCTGGCAGTGTGAAGCAGCAGGTTCCTCAGGGTTGACATAGAGAGGCAGTTCTCATGGAAGCTCAAGATCACAAGCTGGGAGCAGTGGCTCAGGGCAGGCAGGAGAGTCTGGAGTGGGAGTCAGTGATCCCACAATCTTCCAGGTCCAGGCTGTTCAGGGTGGTTGCAGTGCTCTCCAGCAGGATTTGGAGGGGCTCCAGACTGAAATCGGTCAGTTTTGTGCCCCTCAGTTCCAGGTGTCTGAGATGTCTGGTGTTTGGATATCGGGAAAGATAATTCCAGTCAGAATCTGACAGTGGGCAGTTGGTTATTGAGAGGGTCTTCAGGGGGGTCTTCAGGTGCCTAAGGAAAAACCAGAAAGTTAGTACTGAGGAGCAATGTCAAGGAGGGAGAAGACAAATTGGCCCAAACCCAAAGTCACCCTGGTGATCTGACAATGGTCCACACTTAGAATGCTGCCTTTTGCAGAATCTGGTCATTCACATAACCCCATGTCAGGGTGAGCCTTTCACCACATCTCCTGTGAAAAGATGAGTCCACATCTCTGTGTCCCCTCCTCACTGCCAAGCAGAAAGTCACAGGTCTGGCCACAGGAGGTCATGGGGAGTCATGTATGAAGGAAAAATTTGGGCAGGATGTAACAAAATCCCCTGGTGTTAACCCTCTGAGAGGCTCACACCCTATATCCTCAGCAAGATTTCCACCCCTGCTCCTGACCCTTACACCCAGGATCACTACCTGGAGTTCAGAACAGCCTTTCCCAGGTGGATATAGAGGCAGGTCCTCTGCTCCCAGCTGGGGAGCACAGAGCTTTTCTGTTGACGGGTGTAAGTGTGGGGGCTTCCCTCCTTCCAAGCCCTCTTCTCTACCCACTTTCCACCACCTTATTTGGACAGGCCTCCCATGGAGGAAACATCAATCCCATCCCTAGCTCCTGTCCCTCCCAACTGGATTCCCAGCATGGTGGCACTTCCCAGACTATGGACCCTCTTTTAGGAGTCTGCTCCAATGCACATTATGCGATCTAGCTTCAGGATCCAATAGGAACAAAAGGATAGGTTATTGAACTTCCAGTGTCTTATTAACCATCAGAGTTTCAGTGGCTGGTAGGTGCAAATTTCCTGTAACTGGTCTGCAGAGGGTGCTCTCCCCCATCTTACTCACCTGAGAACCTGTTCCAGGTGGCCCTTGAGGAGGAAGATAGCATTGGCACAGAACTTCCGCAGGCAGTCCATCCTGAGGAACTGCGAGGTGAGCTGGGCCAGCAGCTGCTCCTGCTCCTCTTGGGAAGTGTAGGCAGGCACATAGACCTGGGAGACAAGCAGCTTCCTCAGGTTCCTCATCTGGCCCAAGAAAGGAGCAAAAGCAGCCAAGCTGGAGGCCGCCCAGGTGCAGTGCACTTCCACCTTCTGGATAGAGTCCAGCTGCAGCAGTCTCAGGACCTTCCTGGTGTGGCTGGTGGGTTTCCCAATGATCTTCAGCCAATTGTAACACAGGTGCAGCCTGTCCCTTCTCTGTGTGACCCACAGGAACAAGTGGGACAGGAATTCATCCAGGGGTCTTTTTCTGAGGCTCAAGTCTATGAAAACCTTGAAGGGTTGCTTAGCTGTCATTGCTGGACCAAGTTTCAATGTTCGATTCTTCTTAATGTCTTCTGGTGAGCAGGAGTCAACCACAGCTCCAGACCACATCCTCCAGAAGTTCTGGGGAACATTCCGCAAATCCAGCACCTGCAGTTTCCACCTCCTGCGGGGACGACAGCAGAGTCTCAGCCCTGAGACCCCTTCCTTCACCTCTCAGCTGCTGCCCCCTGCTCCACCTCTTCCTTCTGTCTCACTTTTCTCCATCCACTTCCCTCCAATGCAGCCTGGTGGCCCCATTTGTACAGAGTGAGGCAGGGGCAGGTACAGCCTCCTCCTTCATGGGTCACCACAGCTGCCACAAGCACCTCCACATCTGGAAGCCTTTCCCAGATGGGGCTCAGCATGGCCAAGGCCTCTCCACCCCTCCTTGCTGGCAGCACAGGAAGCCTGTGGTGCACAATTCAGCACCAACTCTCCCTGCCTATACCCATTCCTTCCCTGGCCCCGAGGGTGCTCCCTTCCAGGCCACCTGGGTCCCCCTCACCTGGGGTGATCCTGCTGGGCAAGCAGCATGTCCAGCCCTTCCAGGGACACTCGGATCATCTCAAGCTGTGGCTTCCTCATCAGGGCCCCCAGGGGCAGGCGGGTGAAGGGCCAGGCCTGCACCATTTTCTTCAGGACCTCAGTGTGTCCCCTGCTGAAGGCCTCCACAAAGAGTGGTGGGAAGAGCGCTATGGGCAGGTCCTCCAGATCCAGGACAGCCCTGGACTTGTTGCTCAGCAGGCTGCGCCCTGCCAGCTCCAGCAGTGTGGGTGGGGACTGGACTCTCATTTTTGGGAGTCTGAAAGAAGAAAGATCCTGGAATATGGTCCAGAGAAAAGGCCACTATCCCATCCATTGCCAGCCTCTGGGAAGGGGGTACTGGGAAGTCTATAAACACACCTCACTATTATGAGTGAAAGCTTTGGATTATTAGGTTGTCCTTTTAAAGGGGAAATTGGAGTGTCATGTGACCTAAACAGTAGGCTCCTAGATTCAACAACTATATGGCTGAAAATGGGCTTGCCCTCATATGGGTGACATTCGTTTTATTTTTTTTTAAATGAACATTTATAAAGCTTGTGGCCATATTATAAAACACTTGGAAATTACAACAGAGTCTCATGGATATCTGTTACACATGTGAGATTCTGCCATCTTAGGGGGATGTTGAAGAGAACAAACAGATCAGAGCAGAATCTATGAACTATTCCATGAGATCATTTGAAGCTTTTGGTTTAATTTGTTTAAACAAATTATAAATTACAAAACAACATAGGTCATACATTATAGTCTTTTAGGGGCCAATATTGGCGACTGAATTTAGGACACTCAACCACTGAGCCACTTCCCTAAGCCTATTTTGTATTTGAGATGGAGACAGGGTCATCCTGATTTGTGTAGCATTTCGTGTTCTGAGGCTGGCTTTGAATTCTAGTCCTCCAGCCTCCTCAACCTCTTGTGTTGGTGGGATTATTGGTGTGTGCCACCAACCCAGCAAAAGAGTATAATTTATAGGCACACAATATAAATATTTCCATCATCAGAAAATAGAATTGCAATCAATTAGAATGAAATAGAAATCCAATCTCCTTGGTGAAAAAAAGTAGCTGGGGCTTGAACTGGGCTTGATCCTCAGCAGAACATAAAAATTAATAAATGGTGACCTGGGGATATACCTCTGTAATTAGAGTGCTTGCCTCGAATATACAAGGCCCTGGGTTCAATCACCATACCACCAAATAAATAAATAGGTAAATAAATAAATTATATTGTCCATATAATCCTTAAAAAACAAAAAAAAATAAACAAATGAATAAAAGTTGGGCGAGGGAGCCTACACTTATAATTCCATAGGCTCTGGAGACTGACACAGGAGGATCAAGGGATCAAAGCCAGCCTCAGCAAGAGCAGGTGCTAAGCAACTCAGTGAGACTCTGTCTCTAAATAAAATACAAAACAGGGCTGGGGATGTGGCTCAGTGGTAAAGTGCTCCTGAGTTCAATACCGGGTACCAAAAACATTTTAAAAAAAGGAAATTTGAAAGTGACATAAACCAAAATGAAAATCCTAATATTTAGCATAAAGGCAAAACCACACTGAGAAGCAAAATTGAAGTCCTAAGTTGCTTCATGAGAAAAGACAGGAACAAAATTGTTCCTGAATCCACACAGGTGAGGAGGGAAGGCGCTGGTCCTTAGGCCAGTGACGGACTTACGGGATCTGGCCAGGTGTGCAGGTGCTCTGAGCTTCAGTAGGTCAGGATGTGTCTCCTTAGGCTGCAAGACACTTGTGCTTCTCTTCTGGCTCTGCAGAAGCGTTTAGGACCTCTCTGGCCACGCCCCCACCTCCATCTGATTGATCAGCATCCAATCAGAAAGCAGTATGTGATCACCTTCCAAAATCTCCACCCACTTAATAATGGGTGGCGGTTAGACAATTGCATTTCTGTTTCTTCGGTCTCTTTGTTTTAGTCAGCTTTATGGTGCTGTAACTAAAAGACCCAAGGACAACAACTACAGAGGAGGAAATGTTTATTTGGGTGGCTTGGTTTCAGAGGCCTCAATCCAGAGACAACACCTCCAAGTTGAGACTGAACATCATGGCAGAAGCATATGGCAGAGGGAAGAGGCTCACATTTCCAGAAAGCAGAGAGAGAGAGATGGCCACTTGCAGATACAAACTCTACACCCATATTTACACCCCAAAGATCAGCTTCCTCCAGCCACAGCCCACCTGCCCCCATTATCTCCCAGTTAATCCCACCAGAGATTAATTCACTGGCTAGGTTATGGCTATAAAACAATCATTTGTCCTCCAAAACTTTGTCACATGTGAGCTGTTAAGAGACACAGCGTCTAAACCGTGATGGTCTTTTGGGGGTATCTTGTTGGAAAGTGTCCCTGCTCACATCACATAATCATATGTAAGATGGATAATTACAATTGGCTAAGTTTATATTTGGTTTCTGTTTCACATAATAACTTACCACAAACGAAACACATTTAATTTCATGTGTGTGCAGCTATATAGGATTAAGGCTACATCCAACACTGTCTCTGGTTTTTATGCTCTACAATATTTGAAATCTACACTCTGATTTAATTTTAAGTTTCTCTGGAATTTATCTGTGTGTCACCAGCTGAAAGGGTGACTTCATGCCACAGCCCTGGCTTCTCTTATTACCCCTGACTTGGTGCACAAGGCAGGTCAATATTACAGTCAACCTATATCACTACAGACAGTGTCTCTCCAAAGAAAAGTGTAGACAGTCATAATAGGGCAGGAATGCAGGACACTTAAGGAAAGATGAGTCAGTGCCCCATCCAGGAGGCAAAGGGAGACAGGGTGTCAAAGGCAGCTTTGAATCTATTATCACTGGTTCCACAGATTCAGTAGCAAGGGTGGCCTCAGTTCAAGGACAATAGGTGGTGACTGGCCAGGTGTCCTCTTAGAAATTATGGGTTTATTTTATGCACAGCTGAGGTTGGGGCTGACAGGTTTGTGATAGTTCCTGCCATCATGCAGGGCTGCCCAAGGACCTTCACTTTGCAGCACCCTGCTTCCCCTTCATCAGGATTTGACACAGTTACTTCCTGTTGATTTGAGCACCATTTATGTTTCCCCCTTGGGATGAAGATTTTTTTCCTCTGGATGCATCAGCTAATGGTTAGGGTTTCATTCTGTCTCAGTGCCAGGATGGACTTTTCCTGGTTGGTCCAGTCCCCCATTGGAGGGAATTAATAGATGACTAGGAATCAATGTTGATACTCATTAAGCCACATTTGAACAACAAGGTGGGTTTGGAGGGAGTGCCTCTCAGTGTCCCTCCACCAGGAAATCTCTGTTAAATTCAATTTTGCCTGCTCATTAGGCCTTGGGTATCTCATCTCCAAGCTTTGGCCTTTACTATTCTATGAAGAGTTAGACTTTTGCAGAAATTTTATGAGTATAGATGTTCATTTTTATAAAAATATTTAGTTCCTGAATTCACTTGTTTTTCTTTCTTTCTTTCTTTGTTTATTTATTTCTTTATTTTTGGCACTGGGGATTGAACTCAGGAGAGCTTTACCACTGAGCTACATCCTCACCTTTTTTCATGTTTATTAATTAATTACTTAGTTAATTAAATTATTCATTTATTCAGTTTGGGTACCAATGTTTGAATGCAGGGGAACTATACAACTGATCTATATTCTCAGCCCATTTTTTTTAATTTATTTTGAGACAGTTTCTCACTAAATTACTGAGACAGGCCTTGAATTTGAGATCCTCTGACTTAGCCTGCTAAGTAGATGGTGTTATGGGGAGTCCCTCGAGAAAGCACTCTAAGTCTTAATTTCAAATCAAAAGAGATCTATATTTAGCTTACTAGGGACTCTCACCCACCACAGAGACTCAAGTTCTGTGAGAGAACAGCAGCTTCCTGGTCCATTCAAAGACAATATAAGCACAAATCCACAACTCACTGACTTGCTTATCCTCATGTAAGCTAGCCAATCATAGAAATTCAAACATTAATAAGTGGGGCTTGTGCGCTCTTGGCAGGATCAGAATTTTCCTGTCAGGAAGCCAGCAAATTGGCTTTGCAGTACAGTTGAGCAGGGTCCTGGGTTCAAGCAGGTGCTAGACAGTCACATCCTGAATTTGGGTGGGGGTCATCAGGATGAGAATCTACTTCAAAGTCATTTAGACCCACAATAGCATTCAAACCCAGGATATAGCTCTTCATGACCACCAGTGCATCATGAGTAGGGTACAATTTGTAGGGTACCAAGTACAGAAATGCAATTTTTAAAAAAATAAGAATACAGCTGTCATTTCAGTTTCTCAAAAACAGCTGTTATAACAGTTTTTCACAGGAGGCAGCAAAATGGAGTCTCAGGCCTGACTATAAGAGTTCTTGCTTTATAATTGTCTTATCTCACTTTTCAAAATTTTATATCCATATTCTGTATTTATTTACTATTACATTACCTATAGGTGACACACTTATTGATTGTATTTATCACTTCACACTACAGCTGATGGGATTACAATTGTTGACCACCACACCCTTTTTTATTAAATGCAATTTTGAAAAGGTAGAGCATTTGCCTAGCATGATTGAGGCCCTGGGTTTGATTCCTAGCATCAATTAATAAAGAAATGAATATATATATATATATATATGAATTAGATACCTATGTTCAAGTAAACGTGATAGAGGGTTTTTCCTTCTTAACCAATTAATCTGATTGTAGGTATGTTCAGGAGAAAAATCCAAATGGTAACTCTTGATGATAAACATTTAGAATAATCATAGTTAAAAATCTATTAGGATATTATTATAACCAGCTATTAACAAGGTGATTTGATTGGCATGCATTTTAATATAGTGTCCAGAATTATGTTTGAAAACATATAAGATTTTTTATGAGTTTTTGCCATTTTAAAGCAAATATTAATAAAATATACAATTAAATATAATTTGAAAAAGTTATGTTATATTTGACAGGACTTCCCCTAGTATCAAATTAGGCTAATTGACTTAATGTCTCTCTTCTAGAAATCCCTTAAGCAACTATGTAGTTCTCTGGAACATCCCAATGTTAGCTTAAGGTCAAATGACAATGTAGACTTTGATCATAGAGAAGTTAGTCAATAATCTCAAAAGGTTTAAGCGGTTAATGAAACCTGGTGTCCTAGATCATTATAAAAGATAAGTCATTTAACCAGAGTGATGAAAGATATTTAAAGCTAATACAGAAAGTTATGTCCTATGAAATGATACTTCAACTTTTTTTAAGAGAGAATTTTGTAATATTTATTTTTTAGTATTCGGTAGACACAACATCTTTATTTCATTTTTATATGGTGCTGAGGATCAAACCCTGCACATACCAGGCGAGCGTGCTACTACTTGAGCCTCATTCCCAACCCATACTTCAACTTTTAACAGAGATGACTCAGTTTTCATTTTCCCAAGTAATCAGAGAACTTGATAAAACCAATTTGAACCCTAAAAACTTACTCTCCTCTCCTCCATTACTGAGCATTGAACCATGGGCACTCTACCACTAAGCTACCTTCCCAGATCTCTTTGTTTTATTTTGAAACAGGCTTGCCAAATGGCCAAGTCTGGCCTGAATCTTGCCATCCTCCTGCCTCAGGCTCCTGAGAATCTGGAGTTACAGGCATGGCCCACCTCACCTGGTTTTAATGAACTTCTTGAAGTCCAGCTGTTTGAGAGATGTTCAACTGGAACATTCCACATGGAAGCCATTACTGCTTTTAATTGTCTTTGGAATCATTTGCACACCAATTTCAAAATGTGCCTGAGAATGAACCATAATAGATTCCTCTGCAGTGCAGAAGAAAGTCTCTCCTGGAGTTTCTTTGGAATTTTCAGGTCCCATTCTGTGTTTTATTAATTTCTTGAGAGCCAATGATAAAAATCCTATGATCTTGTTTGAAAATTTAGGGGTTTCAAAGCATTTGTGTGTGTGTGTGTGTGTGTGTGTGTGTGTGTGTGTGTGTGTAATGTTGTGGTTTTTGCAGAGTCCTCCTGAAAGTTTATTATTAAATGACCAAGCTCAAGGACCTTCTCCTGCATGGTCCCCTGCCCTCCACTTTTGTGAGGTTTTCCTACAAATAATTTCATTTTGATTGTGCAGTCCCTCACAGTAGCAACAAGAGCTGGGATAATGTGGCCATGAAATATCCTGAGCCTTTACATGGTCAGTGTTGGCTGACATGGTCAGTTGTCTGAATCTGATGGCAATCACTTGGTATGCATATGGCTGCTGGACTGTGTGTGTGTGTGTGTGTGTGTGTGTGTGTGTGTGTGCATTACCTGGGATTATATACCTGGGACACTTTTCTACTGAGCTACAACCCCAACACTTTTTTATATTTTTATTTGAGACAGGGTCTGACTATGTTGGTCAGGCTGGCTTGGAAGCTCTGATCCTCCTGCCTAAGCCTCCCAAGTTACTGTTATTCTAAGTGTGCACATCGGTCCTAGCCATAGTTCATTTAAAACCCTCAAGAGATTATATTGCACCAAGGATCAAGTACCATAAGTAAAAGGAGATTAATAGCCTCAGACTGCAAAATTCCTCTGGATGAATGTTATACTTATACTGAGACCCTCAAATAACTCTCAGACCACAAATTGCCATTCCAATTAAGCCTTTATTGCTGGCCAGCAGCATGCACTCTACTCTCCAAAGGTGAGATGGTCAGAGTGGTGAACCCCCTACAATTTTGCCTCATATTTAAGCCAAAACAAAAACAAAAAAGGGAGATTTGGGGGTCTAGCCAATGTAAGCAAGTACATTGAATATGTAAAGAAGAGTAGTGTCGACTACATCAATTTTATTGATGTTTTTATATTAACCAGGTTTTAGAATCTGTAATGTGGAAGAGTACTCTAAAATAACAGTTGCTATATCACCAGAGATGTACAAACATTCATTTGTCCAGTTAGTTGCTCTAGAGAATAAAACTTAACAGAAAAAATGTAATTAATGTTTTAAGAAGTGTTTGTCATTTTAATATGTAAATCAATCTTTGGTTTATATCAGCACATTAATATTTGCTCTTAGGGAATAGCCTTGAATACTGTT
Organism: Urocitellus parryii; assembly: GCF_045843805.1. NCBI lineage: Eukaryota > Metazoa > Chordata > Mammalia > Rodentia > Sciuridae > Urocitellus > Urocitellus parryii. The sequence continues at coordinate 82,706,379 of NC_135541.1, read as the reverse complement.
AACTATTTGCATTACATATATCAACAACTTAGTTATAAAAAAACATTTTAATATTTTTCCTTCATTTATAGATGTTCACATTACTTATTAGACTCTATTGTTTAGATGTATTATAATTATGTTTTACCACACAAAGGCTTTCTTACCTGGAAACATGTTTTTTACTAAATATATTTTTTATATTTAGAACCTTTTAATAATTTTTAATCCATGGATCCCTCTTTTTGTTTATACCTTAAAATCACCCTTATCAATTTCTGAATTTAGATAAATTAATCCATTTTAATAGGAGAAAATATATTTATAGTACTCTAATTGAAATGCAGTTGAAACCTCTTGACTATTTGTATATAGAATTATACCTGCTGGGACTTTTAAATTTTAGTAACCTTGTTTTGGTGATAAGGTAAAATAATTTTAAATTTTTTAAATTTACCAATATATGAAAACAAGAACAGTGCTTAAATATTTTTATCTTCTGCAATTTAAGGAGTTTGATTACTTGATATTACCTTTAACAGTTAACATTTAAACTTTGTAAACCAATCAGATGTCTCTAACACACACATCCATGGTTAATTTTATATAGGTCAGATCTAATTTACATTTTTTTAAAAAAAAACAGGTATAAGACAAGTGCATTGAATAGTATTTGTAATTTTTTCCCATTGAAGAAAAATCCTAGAGACAATGGACATTAGACACTTTATAGATATTAACATTTTATTAACGGACCAAATAGAAACAAAATTGTGCATTAGTAACTTTAAAGACATTTTAACTTTTATTTATTCACCCAATTTCAATAGAACCTTTTTAAATTCTATGAAGGAAAGGTATTTGGATCCTTTTTTTAAAATTTAATTTATGAGCTCATATATCAATTTTTAGTACTAAATATATGTAGACACGGCAATATATGTAGACACACAGTACCCCGGTGCCCCTACACAAAACTGACAAACAAAAGGCTTGTAGGTTATTTATTAAAAACCTATTAGACTGAGAATTAACCCTTGTAAATTGGCCTTAGAACAAAGCAGAATGCAATCAGAAAAACATATTAACCCAGGCATATCAGATCAAAATTATGAATTTAACAAATATAGATTTTCAAAAACCTTCCTGATCTTCTTCCTGAATTGGTCCTGCTCATCAAAGGTGAAAAGCATTTAGGGAACATAGACAAATGACAAGGCCTTATTCCTCCCTGAAGAAACTTCCCAAAGATGAACTCCATTGGTCTCCTCAGGAGAGTCACCCAGATTGGGGTCCCATTGTATGTTAAATATGAGAGTCCAGTCTCCATAATCCACTGAGGTGGGAACTGTGAGTTATTTGGCCAGTTGGAGAGCAGAAGATATGTATCCAAAGCAATTATTTCTGATATGGTTTGGATATAAGTTGTCCTCCAAAAGCATCTGTGTTAATGCAAGAGGTGAAATGATCAGATCATGAGAGCTATAACCCAATTAGTGGATTAATCCATCAAATGGATATATTTCTGTATGTGTGTGTATGTGAGTGTGTGTGTGCGTATTCTGATAATTAGCATGTTTTCAATCCTAGATTACCATTGACAAAATGCAGTTTCAGAAGCTCTCTCTGGCTGCTAAGGTCCTCTGACAATGACTGGTTTCAGCTGGGTTTCCATAACACAGGTAAGTGCCATCCCAACCAGAACACAATTCAACTTTCCTCCTCAGGGGTTTTCCTGAATCTTCTCCAAAGCTTTTGTTTGTCCAAGGCTTTTTCCAAATCCAGAGTCCTGTCCTTTCTGTCCTACAGCCTTTCAGTCTGATACCTTGTCAGTATTCTTGAGATAAACTTATGACCCAAGCCATTGGAGTCAAAGAAGGTGTGGGTGAATGACCAGAATGTTTGGCTGGGAGGTTCCCACAGAAGGCACATAGGAGACCACTCATCACCTGGAACTAGGGGAGAGCAGGGAGCTGAGGATGGAAAGGTGGCCCCAGGCAGGGCTTGCTAAGTGGAAATTGGCATGCTTGGGCAGGGTTGGAACATGGTCTGAGGTCTGTTTCCACTTCCAGAAGGCTATTGAGAGGACCATGCTCCCTAAAGGGACTGTTTGATTCAGAGGAATCATTGCCACCAAGGTGGAAAAGAATGGCTTGCACTTGAGTGACCATGAGCAGCTTGGCAGACCATGGAGGTGGCCTTAGGCAACTTGACCCGAGGTTGCTCTTTTGCACCACAAAGAGGAGTAAAGCTTCTCCTGGGCAGGGAAGAAACCTGCAGTATCAAGGGTAGTAAGACTGGCCTTGGAGGGAGTTGGGAAGTTGAGGCCCTTGGTTCCCAGAGGCCACATGCAGCCAGGCTCTGCCTGCACCAGGAGTAACAGGAGCTCTAGTCCAGCAGGAAAGCTAGATTTATCAACAACCAGGGTCCAGTTTTCTAGTTTCATCTCCCCATTGCCCTCCAAGATGCCTCTACCCAGGTGCACTACCAGCACCTACACAATATCAAATAACAGAAACAAACAGAAAATCACTTGTGGGGGTGGGGGAGATTAGTTTTGAATTAATTTTCATGCCTGTTCTCTCCACAGTCAGCGCCAATCACAGAAAAATGTAATCTGAAGCAAGAGCCACCTAGAAATCAGTGTCAAATGAGCCAGTAGGGGGAAGGCTTGTCCCAGTGTGTCCCCTTTCCTATCAAGTAACTTTCTACTGCTGGGTTCTAGAGCCAGATATCATTGTGCCCAGTAGAGAGAATGGGCAGCTTGTGGGTGGACTCTGCCTTAGGTCAGTGTTGTCCATTTGCCCAAAGCTGTTTTTGTTTTCTTTCTCTTCTCCTCCTCTTCCTTATTCTCCTTCTACCCCTCTTTCTCCTCTCCATTCTTCATCTTCGTTTTTGGTACTGGTGTTTGAACTAAGAGTACTTAACCACTGAGTCACATCCCCAGCTCTTTTCAATTTTTATTGATGCAGGATCTCACTAAGCTGCTTATGGCCTTGTTAACTTGCTGAGGCTGGCATTGAAATTATGATCCTCCTGCCTCAGCCTCCTAAACCACTGGGATAGCAATCATGGCCCAGCACATCTGGTTCCCTTCCCTGTCTTATGCTGAGACAGGATCTCACTTTGTTCTCCATACTAGTCTTAAATTCATGATCATCCTGCTGCAGCCTCTTGAATAGCTGGATTATACAGGTACCAACATGCTCCGTTTAAAAGTAAGCAATGCTAAAAGCCACATAGAGTATTTGAGAACATTGCAAGTAAGAGATGGAAAATGCTAACTCTGAGATGAGGCTTGATTGTCATGTGTATGTTGTACACGTGACAGCATGCCATTTTGGAGTGGAGTCCCTTGAAACAAACAGATCCGAATAGAGTCCAGCCTATAAAAAATATGTCATTCCAGATTTGGTGATCTGCACCTGTAATCCTCAGCTCCCAGAGAGGCTGAGGCAGGTGGATTATGAGTTCAAGCAATGCCTTGGCAATTCAACAAGACACTGTCTAAAAATACAAAATGAAAAAGCCTGGGATGTAGCTGTAACAGAGCATCCCTGAGCTTCAATACCCGGTAAAACACTCCCACACATATTTGTAAAGGGGAAATAAAGAAATTTAGCACAGTGTGGTGGCATGTATCTATAATTCCAATGACTTGGGGCTGAGGCAGGAGGATCAAATTGCTTCAGCAAGATTTAATTGCTTCAGCAATTTAATGAGACCCTAAGCCACTTAGTGAGACCCTGTCTCAAACTGAAAATATATAAATGAAAAAAAGATGTAGCTCTGTGTTTTAGTGCACCTGGATTCAACCCCAGAACCAAAACCAAAACCAAACCAAAACAAAAATTACAACAAAAAAAGGAGAAAAGGGCCAGGGATGTGGCTCAAGTGGTAGTGTGCTCGCCTGGCATGCGTGCAGCCAAGGTTCGATCCTCAGCACCACATACAAACAAAGATGTTGTGTCCACCGAAAACTAAAAAATAAATATTAAAAAATGACTATTCTTAAAAAAAAAGAAAAAGAAAAACAGAAGGAAAGAAGTTTCATATGATCTAAACAAAAGCAGAAATCAAAACTATTGGGATGAAGGCAAACTGCATGTAGAGACACTAAGTCCACACCTCTGGTCATTTGAAGAGAAAGATATGTGATATTCTCTTTGCATTACAAACTATGTGCCACTATTTTGTGGTATTTTTTTTTTTTTGTACTGGGGACTGAACCCAGTTGTGCTCTACCATGGAGGTACATCTCCACCTCCTTTTATTTTCATTTTGAGATAGGATCTTGATAACTTGCTGCGTCTGGCTTCCCATTTGTGCTTCTCCTGTCTCAGCCTCCAGCATTGCTGGGTTTGCAGACATGTGCTACCACTCCTTGGCTTTAGATAACTAGGGAAGACTGTCTGAGTGTAGACCCTCTAAAGGTTCTGTTTTGAGCTCAGTTGCCCTATATCACTAAAGCAAATGTTGTCAAATGCTTTGTTCTCCTCCCTGATGCTAATGTAATAATGAGGACACAGGTTTCAGAAAAAGGAAAGGGAATGTTTACTATTTTGGTAGCAAAAAAAGAGGGTCTTCTGTCCCAAAGGCTGTCATTCTGCCTATCAGAGGAACAGTTTTTTTTTTTTTTTTTACTTGATTTAAAAAACAAAAAATAAATGACAGCAGAATGCATTACAATTCTTATTACATGTACACAGCACAATTTTTTATATCTCTGGTTGTATATAAAATATGTTGACACCAATTCTTGTCTTCATACGTGTAGTGTATTTGTATAATGATGTCCATCACATTCCGGCATTCTTGCTAATCCCCTGCCCCCTTCTTTTCTCTCCCACTCCTTTGCCCTATTTAGAATTAATCTATTCCTTCCATGGTCCCCCTACTTCCACTACCATTAGTCAGCCTCCTTAAAGCTGAGAAAATATTTTGCATTTGTTTTTTTTGGGGGGGTGGGGGATTCTGTAACTTAGCATTATCTTCTCCAATGTCATCCATTTACCTGTAAATGCCATAATTTTATTCTCTTTTAATGCTGAGTAAAATTCCATTGTGTATATATGCCACATTTTTTTTTCCATTCATCCACTGAAGGGCATCTATGTTCCCTCCACAGTTTACCTATTGTGAATTGTGCTGCTATAAACATTGATGTGGCTGTGTCCCTGTAGGGTGCTGTTTTTAAGTCCTTTAGGTATAGTCTGAGGAGAGTAATAGCTTTGTCAAATGGAAATTCCATTCCCAGATTTCCAAGGAATCTTCATACTGCTTTCTGTATTGGTTGCACCAATTTGCAGTCTCACCAGCAATATATGAGTGTGCCATTATCCCCACATCCCTGGCCAACACTTATTGTTGTTTGTCTTCATAATAGCTGCCATTTTGACTGGAGTGAGATGATATTTTAGAGTAGCTTTGATTTGCATTTCTCTGATTGCAAGAGATGATGAATATCTTTTCATATGTTTGCGGATTGATTCTATATCCTCTTCTGAGAAGTGTCTGTTCAGGTCCTTGGCCCATTTGTCGATTGGATTATATGGTTTTTATGTTGCTTAGCTTTTTGAGTTCTTTATATACCCTGGAGATTAATGTTGAAGAGGTTGCTTTTATAGAGGTGATTCTGAGATAATTAGATTAGAGAGAAGAAACCAGGAAGGGGAATATCATGGACAAGAATATCAGGGAGGAGGAAGTTAGGGAGAAGACTGGAGGAAAGGAAAAAAAATATGTAAGATTCAAAGCCACAAGAGATTTAGTTAAAGCATCAAGCAAACCCCTGTTACACACTGAACCACATCCCAAACTCTCCCTTTTGTGGAGGAACTGGGGATTGAACCCAGGGGTACTTTAACACTGAGCCACATCCCTTGTACATTTTATTTTATTTTTTTAATTTTGAGAGGGGTTATTACTAACTTGCTCAGGATGTCTGTGAACTTGCAATCTTCTTGCCTCAAATCCTGAGTTGGTGGAATTAGAGGTTGTGCCACGGTATCCATTACAATCCACATTTTTTAAAACTCCCCACCCCAAAATTTTATTCAGCCAAAAAACAAGGTACACAAGTCTGTTTTTCTATTTCTCTCTTTTTTTTTTCTTTTTCCTTTGTACCAGGAGTAGAACCCAAGGACACTAAACCACTGAGCCACAGTTCTAACATTTTTTTTTAATTCAATAAATACAAGTTACAGGAAATGAATAGTTTAATTATACAACATGTTGGGTAATTAGGCCTTTCCTATTAGTTCCATTACCTGATTTCTGAAGCTTATTGATTTTGAGCTAAGATGAAACATTGAACTGCTTCATTGAAAAATTAATAGAGACACAATTCCCTGCATTACTGAAGGCGAGGCACTGAGTGAAATTTACCAGTTGCATTTTGCTAATTTTATTTGTCTCTCAGAAATGCCCTTAGTGACCCCAGTGGTGTAGGTCTCTTTGTGCTAACACTAAGCAGATGTCAGAGCTGCAGTGTTTCTAATTCTCAAGGCTGCTCTTCCTGGTTCTTTGGTCATCTTCTGTAACTGATGTCTCTGTTTGTTTCTGCCTCTGCTCACACTTCTGTACTACTGCATCTTGTCTGGGCTCTGAGGCTGTAGGGTCTGCCTTCTTGTACTCAATCAACCTTTAATTGAACATGGTTGAAAATAAGTACATCTTGGCTGAATGTGTAGAGACTTTTTTCTCGTCATTATTCTCTAAACAGCACACTGTAAAATGCTATATAATGTTCCCATTGTATGCTGTGGTATAAGGAACCCCTAGATGGTTTAAAGCACACAGGAGGATGTGCATAGTTTATATGCAAACACTGCATCATTTATACCTGACCTTGAACATGTGCAGAATTTGGTATACAAGGGGGAGGTCCTAGAATCAATTCACTGTGGATACTGAGTGATGGCTGTACTTGGCCATTGGCTAGGGAGTATAATTTTCACATATGTGTTTACTCTCTAGGTCACTTGAACCCTACATATTTTCACATATTAACAATCATTGGTTTTGTAGTGGGTACCAGGGATTGAACTCAGGAGCACTTAACCATGGTGGAACATCCCCAGCACTATTGTGGATATATTTTAGAGACAAGGTCTCCCTGATGAGCATAGTGCCTTTCCATTGCTGAGGCTGGAATTGAACCTGTGATCCTCCTGTCTCAGCCTCCTGAGCCACGGGGATCACAGGAATGTGACACTGTGACTGGCAACCATCATTCTTAGTATCAAAAACTAACCCAGTTATATTTAAAGAGAGAGAACAACTGTAAGCATGTTGTAAAGCCCACATGATTACTGGGAAAGTTGGAATAATTCTGTGGAAGTGGGCAGGGACCAAGGGAACCTGGCTAGAGTTGGGATGGGCAAAGGTATGACATCTGCAGTGGAGGGGAGAAATAAATCCTTTTAACACACTAATGTTTTGTAATGCTTTATTCACTCAAATCACTCAATACAATTTGACTGTATAGGTTGTTAACCAAGAAAATGATAATCCTTAATGCTGGGCACTGCAATACACATAATCAATTGAAAACTAAAAATTCTATGTTAACTCTGAGCCCAGCAAACACTTAATCATGCCAGACTCATTACAGATATTTCCTCTGCATGATTGGCTCAAGAGCCAGGTTTAGAGTCTCAAGTCTAAGGGTTGAAGTCCAGCGGATCACTCAGACCAAGGTGATCAGGTCAGGAACTGATGGAGGCTTCTCCTGGGCTGGATGTGCCTGCTTGTCGAGGACAGAGTCATAAGAGGAAGGCACCATTTTTTCCAGGGTCGAGATGTGGCTGTAGAGTTTGAGAGTGGTGAGGATGATGCAGAGGATCAGGCAGATGATGAGAAGTGGTGGGATTTCAGAGCAGGACCTCATCAGGCTCTCCAGCATCTGGCCATGAGTGCAGCTGTCTAAATGTCTGTTTTCTTGCTCCATCATTTCTACTAAATGTTGGGCCTCTGCTCACCCTTTCAGTCCCTATCAGCTCTTACCATGTTTCTTAGTGACATCTTACATTCTAGGGTCACGACATCTGGTTTGAAAGTTTCTTCCCAAAACTCTCACCTCTTACTCCCATTAGGGTTAAAAACAAAACTGTGAGTGTTAAGCATGGCCAAAGTAAGAGGTTAAGGAATGCATGAAACCGGGAGAAGGAAAGCAAGGCAACCAAAGCACAAATTACAAGGAAAAGGACAGAATCCAGAGTACTCGTAGCAGAGCAGAGGGAGGTTCTGTTCAGGTTAAAACACTCCTTGGTAATTATAAAAATTTTCTAAATCCCAGAGGAAGCCCAAAGGAAAAAACAAAATGGCAGCATGTTCACAAACACAAAGAAGGAAATCCAAACTTATCCCAGTAGAAAACACCAACCCACAGAAACAGACTAGAGAGGAAGGGAGGAAAACAGAGAAAAAGAACTAAAGAGCAATCAGAAAAAGAAACTAAAAACAAATAATCCCAGTCAGAAATAATTCTGTATCTTTCAATAAAAAATCTTGAATTTAAATGGATTAAACTCCCCAATTATAAGATGTAAAGTGACTGAATGGATTTTTTTTTTTAATGGACTCAGTTCCTGCTGTCTACAAGAAAGTCACTTCACCTCAGGACACACACAGAGTGACAGTGAAGGGATGGAAAAGACATTCCACAAGAAGGAAACCAACCTAGAGCAGGAATGGCTAGACTCCTATCAGATAAAATAGACTACAGATTAAAACACAATAAAAAGAGACAAGGGGACTACACCATGATAAAGGGTCTATTCAACAAAATGAGACAGCAATTGTACACATACACATACCCAACACCAGAGCACCCACATGTGAAAACAGATATTACTGGAATGTAAAAGAAGAAGTCCACTACGACACAGTAAAAACAGTGGGGGTTTCAGCTCCCCTTTTCAGCACTGGACAGATCATCTCTGCACACAGTAGACATTTACAGACCATCCCACCCAACTGCTACAGAGCAAACATCCTTCTCAATAGCACACGACACATTATCCATTTATTCTCAAAATAAATCTCCATAAATTTAATAAGAATTGAATCCATAGCAGACCAATGGTGTTTCCTCTTTGGGAAGTTCCTTCAGGGAGGAATAAGGCCCTGATATCTATCTATGTTCCCTTTATTCTTTTCACCTTTGATGAGCAGGCCCAAGTCAGGAAGAAGGCCAGGAAGGTTTTTGAAAGTCTATATTTGTTAAATTTATAATTTTGATCTGATATGCCTAGATTAATATGTTTTTTCTAATTACATTCTGCTTTGTGCTAAGGCCAATTTACAAGGATTAATTCTCAGTCTAATAGTTTTTTTTTTTTTTTTCACAACCTACAAGGCTTTTGTTTGTCTGTTTTGGGTAGGGGGACCAGGGTACTGTCTGTCTACATGTATTGCGATGTCTACATATATTTGGTACTAAAAATTGACATATAAGCTCATAAATTAAAATTTAAAAAATGGATCCAAATACCTTTGCTTCATATGACCTAAAAGGTTCAATTAAAATTGGGTGAATCAAAGTGATAGAGTGCCACGGATCCCAGCAGCCTGCAGCAGGGCCCCGGAGATCCAGGCCAACTGATTCGCGTGGCCTGCCCTGCGGCTACAGAAGGCGTGGCGCCTCAGTGAAGCCATTAATTGGCAAGCAGGGAGGTTAGGGAAGGCCATTAGGTGGAATCCCACCAGCCAAGCCCACACGGACCCGTGGGCCGAGCACGGGATCTCAGAAGGGGAAGGAAGCGGTACAGTCCCATCCCCCACAGCGGACACTCCACCGAGGCAGTCAGCGGCCACCATCCGGGAAAGCTGAAGGATACACCGCCACTCTCCTTCAGAGTGCAACATCAAAACAGCGGACACTCCATCCAGGCAGTCAGCGGCCACCATCCGGGAAAGCTGAAGAATACACCACCACTCTCCAACAGCTTGCAACATCAAAACAGCCAGCAGCAGGACCCCGGAGATCCACGCCAACTGATTCGCGCGGCCTGCCCCGCAGCTACAGAAGGCGTGGCGCCTCAGAGAAGCCATTAATTAGCAAGCAGGGAGGTTAGGGACTGCCATTAGGTGGAATCCCGCCAGCCAAGCCCACCGCCTAAGACCGGAAGAGGCCCAGCGACCTGCCAGCATTGTAGTCACGACACCCCAATTGGAATAGAGACAGAGCAGAGCCGCCTTCCACTCCCGGAACAGGCCCAGAGAGCCGCCAGCGTGGTAGACACGTCACCCCAATTGGAGTAGGGGCACAGCCGCCGCCCGCACCTGCAAGGGAGACTTTTCAAGTATACAAGAGCAACATAAATAAATAGGGGGTAAATTTCAAAACACAACAGTTGCACCAAGCAGAAAGAAACGCGAGCAGTATGAAAAGACAAGGAAAGAAAGGACCACAAGCAATGCAGGTCAACTCAACTCTAGAAGAGGTTATAGCTGCAACAGATGGAATATCAGATAAAGAGTTCAGGATATATATGCTTCAGATGATCTGGAGTCTCAAGGAAGACATGAGACAGCAAAATCAGACAATGAAAGATCACATTGACAAACAAATCCAGGAAGTAAAAGATCAATTTCACAGGGAGATAGAGGTAATAAAAAACAAACAAATTGAAATTCTAGAAATGCAGGAAACAATAAACCAACTTAAAAACTCAATTGAGAATACTACCAGCAGAGTAGATCACTTAGAAGAGAGAACATCAGACAATGAAGACAAAGTATTTCAACTGGAAAAGAACATAGACAGCTCAGCAAGTCTGCTAAGAAACCATGAGCAGAACATCCAAGAATTATGGGACAATATCAAAAGACCAAATTTAAGAGTCATTGGGATACAGGAAGGCACAGCGCTCCATTCCAAAGGAATAAACAATCTATTCAGTGAAATAATACGAGAAAACTTCCCAGAATTGAAGATTGAGACAGAATCCCAAATCCTAGAAGCCTACAGGACGCCGAATGTTCAAAATCATAAGAGATCCACACCTAGACACATTATAATGAAGATGTCCAACATACAGAATAAGGAGAGAATTTTAAAAGCTGCAAGAGAAAGAAAGCAGATTACATTTAGGGGTAAACCAATCAGGATAACAGCTGATCTCTCAACACAGACTCTGAAAGCTAGAAGATCCTGGAATAACATATTTCAAACACTGAAAGACAATGGGCTCCAACCAAGAATCGTGTATCCGGCGAAATTAAGCTTCAGGTTAGAAGATGAAGTTAAAACCTTCCACAATAAACAAAAGTTAAAAGAATTCACAGCTAGAAAACCATCTCTTCAAAAAATCCTTGGCAAAACATTACAGGAAGAGGAAATGGAAAATACCATTGATAACCAACAATGGGAGGTAGGACAGTAAAGGGGGGAAAGTAGTCAAAGAGGATAACAAATCAGGTTTAGTAACATCAATAAACAAATATGGATAGAAGAACAAACAATATCTCAATAATAACCCTAAATGTTAATGGCTTAAACTCACCAATTAAGAGACACAGGCTAGTAGAATGGATCAAAAAACAAGACCCAACAATATGCTGTCTACAGGAGACGCATTTGATAGGAAAAGATATACATAGACTGAAGGTGAAAGGTTGGGAAAAACCATATCACTCATATGGACCTCGGAAACAAGCAGGAGTGTCCATACTCATATCTAATAAAATAGATTTCAAGCCAAAGCTAATCAAAAGGGATATAGAAGGACACTTCATACTGCTCAAGGGAACCATACACCAAGAAGACATAACAATCATAAATATATATGCCCCAAATAATGGTGCAGCTGTGTTCATCAAGCAAACTCTTCTCAAGTTCAAGAGTCTAATAGACCAACATACAATAATCATGGGAGACTTCAACACACCTCTCTCACCACTGGACAGATCTTCCAAACAAAAGTTAAATAAGGAAACTATAGAACTCAATAACACAATTAACATCCTAGACTTAATTGACATATATAGACTATACCACCCAACATCAAGTAGCTACACTTTTTTTCTCAGCAGCACATGGAACCTTCTCAAAAATAGACCATATACTATGTCACAGGGCAACTCTTAGACAATACAAAGGGGTAGAGATAATACCATGCATCTTATCTGATCATAATGGAATGAAACTGAAAATCAATGATAAAAGAAGAAAGGAAAAAGCAAGCATCACCTGGTGAATGAACAATAGGTTGCTGAGTGATCAATGGGTTTTAGAAGACATCAAGGAGGAAATTAAAAAATTCCTAGAGTTAAATGAAAACACAGACACAACATATCGGAATCTATGGGACACATTGAAAGCAGTTCTAAGAGGAAAATTCATTGCTTGGAGTTCATTCCTCAAAAAAAGAAAAAACCAACAAATAAATGATCTCATACTTCATCTCAAAATCCTAGAAAAAGAAGAGCAAAACAACAGCAAAAGAAGTAGAAGGCAAGAAATAATTAAAATCAGAGCTGAAATTAATGAAATTGAAACAAAAGAAACAATTGAAAAAATTGACAAAACTAAAAGCTGGTTCTTTGAAAAAATAAATAAAATTGACAGACCCTTAGCCATGCTAACGAAGAGAAGAAGAGAGAGAACCCAAATTACTAGCATATGGGATGAAAAAGTCAATATCACAACAGACACTTCAGAAATACAGAAGATAATCAGAAATTACTTTGAATCCTTATACTCCAATAAAATAGAAGATAGTGAAGGCATATATAAATTCCTTGAGTCCTATGATCTGCCCAGATTGAGCCAGGAGGATATAGACAACCTAAACAGACCAATAACAATAGAGGAAATAGAAGAAACCATCAAAAGACTACCAACTAAGAAACGCCCAGGACCGGATGGGTATACAGCAGAGTTTTACAAAACCTTTAAAGAGGAACTAACACCAATACTTTTCAAGCTATTTCAGGAAATAGAAAAAGAGGGAGAACTTCCAAATTCATTCTACGAGGCCAACATCACCCTGATTCCGAAACCAGACAAAGACACATCAAAGAAGGAAAACTACAGACCAATATCTCTAATGAACCTTGACGCAAAAATCCTCAATAATATTCTGGCGAATCGGATTCAAATACATATCAAAAAAATTATACATCATGATCAAGTAGGATTCATCCCTGGGATGCAAGGCTGGTTTAATATACGGAAATCAATAAATGTTATTCACCACATCAATAGACTTAAAAATAAGAACCATATGATCATCTCAATAGATGCAGAAAAAGCATTCGACAAAGTACATCATCCCTTTATGTTCAAAACGCTAGAAAAATTAGGGATAACAGGATCATACCTCAACATTGTAAAAGCAATCTATGATAAGCCACAGGCCAGCATCATTCTGAATGGAGAAAAATTGAAGGCATTCCCTCTAAGATCTGGTACAAGACAGGGATGCCCTCTCTCACCACTTCTGTTCAACATAGTCCTCGAAACACTGGCCAGAGCAATTAGACAGTCAAAAGCAATTAAAGGCATAAAAATAGGAAAAGAAGAACTTAAATTATCACTATTTGCAGATGATATGATTCTATATGTAGCAGACCCAAAAGGGTCTACAAAGAAGCTATTAGAGCTAATAAATGAATTCAGCAAAGTGGCAGGATATAAGATCAACACGCATAAATCAAAGGCATTCCTGTATATCAGCAACAAATCCTCTGAAACGGAAATGAGGACAACTACTCCATTCACAATATCCCCCCAAAAAATAAAATACTTGGGAATCAACCTAACAAAAGAGGTGAAAGATTTATACAATGAAAATTACAGAACCCTAAAGAAAGACATAGAAGAAGACCTTAGAAGATGGAAAAACATACCCTGCTCATGGATAGGCAGAACTAACATCATCAAAATGGCGATATTACCAAAAGTTCTCTATAAGTTCAATGCAATGCCAATCAAAATCCCAACAGCATATCTTGTAGAAATAGATAAAAGAATCATGAAATTCATATGGAATAATAAAAGACCCAGAATAGCAAAAACAATACTAAGCAGGAAGTGTGAATCAGGCGGTATAGCGATACCAGACTTCAAACTATACTACAGAGCAATAGTAACAAAAACAGCATGGTACTGGTACCAAAACAGGTGGGTGGACCAATGGTACAGAATAGAGGACACAGTAACCAATCCACAAAACTACAACTATCTTATATTTGATAAAGGGGCTAAAAGCATGCAATGGAGGAAGGATAGCATCTTCAACAAATGGTGCTGGGAAAACTGGAAATCCATTTGCACCAAAATGAATCTGAATCCCTATCTCTCGCCGTGCACAAAAGTTAACTCAAAATGGATCAAGGAGCTTGATATTAAATCAGAGACACGGCATCTGATAGAAGAAAAAGTTGGTTATGATCTACACGCTGTGGGATCGGACTCCAAATTCCTCAATAGGACACCCATAGCGCTAGAGTTAACAAATAGAATCAACAAATGGGACTTACTCAAACTAAAAAGTTTTTTCTCAGCAAAAGAAACAATAAGAGAGATAAACAGGGAGCCTACATCCTGGGAACAAATCTTTACTCCACACACTTCAGATAGAGCCCTAATAACCAGAATATACAAAGAACTCAAAAAATTAGACAATAAGATAACAAATAACCCAATCAATAAATGTGCCAAGGACCTGAACAGACACTTCTCAGAGGAGGACATACAATCAATCAACAAGTACATGAAAAAATGCTCACCATCGCTAGCAATCAGAGAAATGCAAATCAAAACTACCCTAAGATACCATCTCACTCCAGTAAGACTGGCAGCCATTAGGAAGTCAAACAACAATAAGTGCTGGAGAGGATGCGGGGAAAAGGGCACTCTTGTTCATTGCTGGTGGGACTGCAAATTGGTGCAGCCAATTTGGAAAGCAGTATGGAGATTTCTCGGAAAGCTGGGAATGGAACCACCATTTGACCCAGCTATTCCCCTTCTCGGTCTATTCCCTAAAGCCCTAACAAGAGCATGCTACAGGGACACTGCTACATCGATGTTCATAGCAGCTCAATTCACGATAGCAAGACTGTGGAACCAGCCTAGATGCCCTTCAATAGATGAATGGATAAAAAAAATGTGGCATTTATACACTATGGAGTATTACTCTGCATTAAAAAATGACAAAATCATAGAATTTGGAGGGAAATGGATGGCATTAGAGCAGATTATGCTAAGTGAAGCTAGTCAATCTTTAAAAAACAAATACCAAATGACTCCTTTGATATAAGGGGTGTAAACAAGGACAGGGTAGGGACGAAGAGCTTGAGAAGAATATTCACAGTAAACAGGGATGAGAGGTGGGAGGGAAAGGGAGTGAGAAGGGAAATTGCATGGAAATGGAAGGCGATCCTCAGGGTTATACAAAATGTCATATAAGAGGAAAGGAGGGGTAAGTCAAGAGAATACAAATGGAAGAAATGATTTACAGTAGAAGGGGTAGAGAGAGAAAAGGGGAGGGGAGGGGAGGGGAGGGGGGATAGTAGACAATAGGACAGACAGCAGAATACATCAGACACTAGAAAGGCAATATGTCAATCAATGGAAGGGTAACTGTTGTGATACAGCAATTTGTATATGGGGTAAAAGCGGGAGTTCATAATCCACTTGATTCAAACCGTGTAATATGATGTATTAAGAACTATGTAATGTTATGAACGACCAATAAAAAAAAAATTGGGTGAATGAATAAAAGTAAAAATGTCCTTAAAATTACTAATGCACAGTTTTTTTTTCCAGGTGGTCAAACAGTTGTTAATAAAATATTAATGTCTAAAAAGTGTCTAATATCCATTGTCTCTAGGATTTTTCTACAATGGGAAAAAATTACAAACACTATTCAATGCACTTGTCTTATACCTTTTTTAAATAAAATGTAAATTAGATCTGACATATATGAAATTAATCATGGATATGTTTGTTAGATACATCTGATTGGTTTACACATTTTAAATGTAAACTGTTAAATATAATGTCAAGTAACCTTAACTCCTTAAATTCCATAAGGTAAAATATTTAAGCACTGTTGGTTTTTTCATATATTGATAAATTTTAAAAAATTAAAATTAGTTTTTTTTATCACAAAAACAAAGTTATTAAAAGTTAAAAGTCCCAGTAGGTATAATTCCATATAAAAACTTCCAGAGGTTTTAACTGAATTTCAAGTAGAGCACTGTAAATATATTTTCTTTTATTAAAATGGATTAATTTATCTAAATTCAGAAATTGATAAGGGTTATTTTAAGGTATAAACAAAAAGAGGGATCCATGGATTAAAAAATATTAAAAGGTTCTAAATATAAAAGTATGTTTAGTAAAAACATGTTTCCAGGTAAGAAAGTCTTTATGTGGTAAAATATAATTATAATATATCTAAGTAAACATTAGGGTCTATGTAAGTAATATAAACATCTTAAATAAAGGATAAATATTAAAATGTTTCTTTATTACTAAGTTGTTGATATATGTAACACAAATAGTTAAAAGTATTCAAGGTTATTCCCTAAGAGAAAATATTAATGTGCTGATATAAACCAAAGTTTGATTCACATATTAAAATGACAAACACTTCTTAAAATATTAAATACATTGTGTCTGTTAAGGTTTATGCTCTAGAGCAACTAATTGGACAAATGAAGGTTTGTACATCTCTGGTGAAACAGCAACTGTTATTTTAGAGTATTATTCCACATTACAGAGTCTAAAACTTGGTTAATATAAAAATATAAATAGAATTGTACTACACTACACTTCTTTACATATTCAATTTGCTTCGTTACATTGACTACACCCCCAAATCTCCCTTTTGTGGTTTTTTGGCTTCAATATGAGGCATAACTGAAGGAGTTATCTTTGCTTTTAGAGAGGAGAGTGTCTGCTGCTGGCCAGCAATAAAGGCTTAATTGGAATAGCAATGTGTGGTCTGAGAGTAATTTGAGGTCTCGGTATTGGTATAACGTTCATCCAGAGGAATTTTGCAGTCTGAGGCTATTATTCTCTTTTAATTATGGCACTTGCTCCCCAGTGCAGTGTAAACTCTTGAGGGTTTTAAATGCTCTATGGCCAGGTACTGAGGTGCACACTTAGAATCCTAGTAACTTGGCAGGCTGAGGCAAGAGGATCAGATATTGCAAGCCAGCCTGGGAAACAGAGTCAGACCCTGTCTCAAATTAAAATATAAAAAGTGTTGGGGGTGTAGCTCAATAGTAAACTGCCCCAGGCACATAATCCCCAGTACTACACACACAAATGCAAACACACACACACACACACACACACAAATACACACAAAAACACACAGTCCAGCAGCCTTTTGCATGCCAAGTGATTGCCATCAGATTCAGACAACTCAAGGTAGCCAATACTGACCATGTAATCGCTTAGAATATTCCGTGGTCACAGTGTCCCAGCTGATGATGCTACTGTGAAAGATTGCAGAATCAAAATGAAATTTATGTACCAAAACCTCACAAAAGTGGAGGGCAGAGGACCATGCAGGAGAAGTTCCTTGAGCTTGAGAGTTTGATAATAGACCTTCAGGTGGACTCTGCCAAAACCACAACTTTACACCAAAAAAAATTGCTTCTAAACTCCGAACTTTCCAAAGAAGATCATAGGATTTTTATCATTGGCTCTCAAGAGATTAATAAAACACAGAATGGGACCTGTAAATTCCAAGAAACTCCATTAGAGACTTTCTTCTGCACTGCAGTGGAGTCTATTATGGTTCATTCTCAAGCACATTTTGAAACTGGTGGGCAAACAATTCCAAAGACAATTAAAAAGAGTAATGGCTTCCACGTGGAATGCTCCAGTTGAACATTTCTCAAACAGATGCTCTTTTAATCCAGGTGAGGTGGGCCATGCCTGTAATTCTAGATTCTCAGGAGCCTGAGAAAGGAGGATGGCAAGATTCAGGCCAGACTTGGCGAATTGGCAAGCCTGTTTCAAAATAAAACAGAACTGGGCAGGTAACATAGTGGTATAGTGCCCCTGGTTCAATGCTCAGTACAGGAGGAGGGGAGAGTAAGTTTTTTGGCTTCAAGTTGGTTTTATCAAGTTCTCTGATTACATGGGAAAAGGAAAACTGAATCATCTCTGTTAAAAGTTGAAGTATTATTTCATAGGACATAATTTTCTGTATTCACATTAAATATCTTTCATCACTCTGGTGAAATTACTTATCTTTTATAATGATCTGGGACCCCAGTTTTCATTAAGTGCTTTAAACCTTTTGAGATTATTGACTAACTTCTCTATTATGAAAGTCTACAGTCATTTGACCTTGAGCTAACATTGGGATGTTCTAGAGAACTTCATATTTGCTCAAGGGATTTCAAGAAAAGAGACATTAAGGCAATTAGCCTAATTTGTTATGATGGGAAGTCATGTCAAATATGACATAACATTTTCACGTTATATTTATTGGGATACTTTATTAATATTTACTTTATAATGGCAAAAATTCATAAAAATCTCTTATGTTTTCAGATATTATTCTGGACATTATATAAAAATGTATTCCAATCAAATCACCTTGTTAATAACTGGTTATCGTACATTGCCAACAGATTTTAAGCCATGAAGATTTAAAATGTTTATCATCAATAGTTATCATTTGGGCTGGGGATGTGGCTCAAGCTGTAGCATGCTCACATGGCATGCACGAAACCCTGTGTTCATTCCTCAGCATCATGTACAAATAAAGATGTTGTGTCCGCCGAAAAATAAATATTAAAAAACTCTCTCTCTCTCTTTCTCTCTCTCTCTCTCTCTCTCTCTCTCTCTCTCTCTCTCTCTCTCTCTCTCCTCTCTCTGTATTTTTTTAAAAGAGTTATCATTTGGATGTTTTCCCTGAAGATAATGAAAATCAGATTAATTGATTAAGAAGAAAAAAAAACACTAACAAGTTTACTTGAACACAGGTCTCTCACCTATCTATCTGTCTGTCTGTCTATCTATCTATCTATCTATCTATCCATGTATTTATTTATTCATTTCTTTATTTATTGTTGCTAGGGATAAAACTCAGTGCTTTATGCATGCTAGGCAAATGATCTATCTTTTCAAAATTCTAATTCAAAACAGGGTGTTGTGGTGAACACTTTTAATCCCATCTGCTGTGGTGTGAAATGATAAATACAATCGATAAGTGTGTCACCTATAGTTATGTAATAGTAAAAAAATACAGATGATGGATATAAAATTTTGAAATGTGAGATAAGACAATTATAAAGCAAAAAATCTCATAGGCAGGCCTGAGACTCCATTTTGCTGCCTCCTCTGTAACACTGTTATAAGAGCTGTTTTTGAGAAACTGAAATGGCAGCCGTATTCTTATTTTTAAAAAATTGCATTTCTGTATTTGTTCCCCACAAATTTTACCCTACTCAGGATGCATTGGTGGTCAGGAAGAGCTATATCCTGGGTTTGAATGCTATTGTGGGTCTACATGACTTTGAAGAAGATTCTCATCCTGATGACCCCCACTCAAATTCAGGATGTGACTGTCTAGCACCTGATTGAACCCAGGAATGTGCTCAAATGAACTTCAAAGCTAATGTGCTGGCTTCCTGACAGGAAAATTCTGATCCTGCCTAGAGCCCACAGGCCCCACTTATTAATGTTTCAATTTCTATGATTGTCTAGCTTACATGAAGATAAGCAAGTCACTGAGTTGTGGATTTTGTGCTTATATTGTCTTTGGATGGATAAGAAAGTTGCTGTTCTCTCACAGAGCTTGAGACTCTGTAGTGGGTGACAGTTCCTAGTCAGGTAAGTAAAGCTCTCTTTTGATTTGAAATTCAGAATTAGAGTGCTTTCTGGAGGGACTCCCCATAACACCATCTATTTAGCAGGCTAAGGCAGACGGATCTCAAATTCAAGGCCTGTCTCAGTAATTTAGTGAGAAACTGTCTCGAAATTAAAAAAAAAAAAAATCTAAAAAAAAGTCCTGGGAATGTAGCTCAGTGGTGTAATTCTCCTAGGTTCAAACCTTGGTACCCAAACTGAATATATGATAATTTAATTAACTAAATAATTAATTAATAAAAATGAAAAAAGGTGAGGATGTAGCTCAGTGGTAAAGCTCTCCTGGGTTGAATCCCCAGTGCCAAAAAATAAAAATTCATAAATTCAGGGCCTAAATATTTTTTAAAAATGAACATCTATACTCATAAAATTTCTGCAAAAGTCTAACTCTTCATAGAATAGTAAAGGCCAAAGCTTGGAGATGAGATACCCAAGGCCTAATGAGCAGGCAAAATTGAATTTAACAGAGATTTCCTGGTGGAGGGACACTGAGAGGCACTCCCTCCAAACCCACCTTGTTGTTCAAATGTGGCTTAATGAGTATCAACATTGATTCCTAGTCATCTATTAATTCCCTCCAATGGGGGACTGGACCAACCAGGAAAAGTCCATCCTGGCACTGAGACAGAATGAAACCCTAACCATTAGCTGATGCATCCAGAGGAAAAAAATCTTCATCCCAAGGGGGAAACATAAATGGTGCTCAAATCAACAGGAAGTAACTGTGTCAAATCCTGATGAAGGGGAAGCAGGGTGCTGCAAAGTGAAGGTCCTTGGGCAGCCCTGCATGATGGCAGGAACTATCACAAACCTGTCAGCCCCAACCTCAGCTGTGCATAAAATAAACCCATAATTTCTAAGAGGACACCTGGCCAGTCACCACCTATTGTCCTTGAACTGAGGCCACCCTTGCTACTGAATCTGTGGAACCAGTGATAATAGATTCAAAGCTGCCTTTGACACCCTGTCTCCCTTTGCCTCCTGGATGGGGCACTGACTCATCTTTCCTTAAGTGTCCTGCATTCCTGCCCTATTATGACTGTCTACACTTTTCTTTGGAGAGACACTGTCTGTAGTGATATAGGTTGACTGTAATATTGACCTGCCTTGTGCACCAAGTCAGGGGTAATAAGAGAAGCCAGGGCTGTGGCATGAAGTCACCCTTTCAGCTGGTGACACACAGATAAATTCCAGAGAAACTTAAAATTAAATCAGAGTGTAGATTTCAAATATTGTAGAGCATAAAAACCAGAGACAGTGTTGGATGTAGCCTTAATCCTATATAGCTGCACACACATGAAATTAAATGTGTTTCGTTTGTGGTAAGTTATTATGTGAAACAGAAACCAAATATAAACTTAGCCAATTGTAATTATCCATCTTACATATGATTATGTGATGTGAGCAGGGACACTTTCCAACAAGATACCCCCAAAAGACCATCACGGTTTAGACGCTGTGTCTCTTAACAGCTCACATGTGACAAAGTTTTGGAGGACAAATGATTGTTTTATAGCCATAACCTAGCCAGTGAATTAATCTCTGGTGGGATTAACTGGGAGATAATGGGGGCAGGTGGGCTGTGGCTGGAGGAAGCTGATCTTTGGGGTGTAAATATGGGTGTAGAGTTTGTATCTGCAAGTGGCCATCTCTCTCTCTCTGCTTTCTGGAAATGTGAGCCTCTTCCCTCTGCCATATGCTTCTGCCATGATGTTCAGTCTCAACTTGGAGGTGTTGTCTCTGGATTGAGGCCTCTGAAACCAAGCCACCCAAATAAACATTTCCTCCTCTGTAGTTGTTGTCCTTGGGTCTTTTAGTTACAGCACCATAAAGCTGACTAAAACAAAGAGACCGAAGAAACAGAAATGCAATTGTCTAACCGCCACCCATTATTAAGTGGGTGGAGATTTTGGAAGGTGATCACATACTGCTTTCTGATTGGATGCTGATCAATCAGATGGAGGTGGGGGCGTGGCCAGAGAGGTCCTAAACGCTTCTGCAGAGCCAGAAGAGAAGCACAAGTGTCTTGCAGCCTAAGGAGACACATCCTGACCTACTGAAGCTCAGAGCACCTGCACACCTGGCCAGATCCCGTAAGTCCGTCACTGGCCTAAGGACCAGCGCCTTCCCTCCTCACCTGTGTGGATTCAGGAACAATTTTGTTCCTGTCTTTTCTCATGAAGCAACTTAGGACTTCAATTTTGCTTCTCAGTGTGGTTTTGCCTTTATGCTAAATATTAGGATTTTCATTTTGGTTTATGTCACTTTCAAATTTCCTTTTTTTAAAATGTTTTTGGTACCCGGTATTGAACTCAGGAGCACTTTACCACTGAGCCACATCCCCAGCCCTGTTTTGTATTTTATTTAGAGACAGAGTCTCACTGAGTTGCTTAGCACCTGCTCTTGCTGAGGCTGGCTTTGATCCCTTGATCCTCCTGTGTCAGTCTCCAGAGCCTATGGAATTATAAGTGTAGGCTCCCTCGCCCAACTTTTATTCATTTGTTTATTTTTTTTTGTTTTTTAAGGATTATATGGACAATATAATTTATTTATTTACCTATTTATTTATTTGGTGGTATGGTGATTGAACCCAGGGCCTTGTATATTCGAGGCAAGCACTCTAATTACAGAGGTATATCCCCAGGTCACCATTTATTAATTTTTATGTTCTGCTGAGGATCAAGCCCAGTTCAAGCCCCAGCTACTTTTTTTCACCAAGGAGATTGGATTTCTATTTCATTCTAATTGATTGCAATTCTATTTTCTGATGATGGAAATATTTATATTGTGTGCCTATAAATTATACTCTTTTGCTGGGTTGGTGGCACACACCAATAATCCCACCAACACAAGAGGTTGAGGAGGCTGGAGGACTAGAATTCAAAGCCAGCCTCAGAACACGAAATGCTACACAAATCAGGATGACCCTGTCTCCATCTCAAATACAAAATAGGCTTAGGGAAGTGGCTCAGTGGTTGAGTGTCCTAAATTCAGTCGCCAATATTGGCCCCTAAAAGACTATAATGTATGACCTATGTTGTTTTGTAATTTATAATTTGTTTAAACAAATTAAACCAAAAGCTTCAAATGATCTCATGGAATAGTTCATAGATTCTGCTCTGATCTGTTTGTTCTCTTCAACATCCCCCTAAGATGGCAGAATCTCACATGTGTAACAGATATCCATGAGACTCTGTTGTAATTTCCAAGTGTTTTATAATATGGCCACAAGCTTTATAAATGTTCATTTAAAAAAAAATAAAACGAATGTCACCCATATGAGGGCAAGCCCATTTTCAGCCATATAGTTGTTGAATCTAGGAGCCTACTGTTTAGGTCACATGACACTCCAATTTCCCCTTTAAAAGGACAACCTAATAATCCAAAGCTTTCACTCATAATAGTGAGGTGTGTTTATAGACTTCCCAGTACCCCCTTCCCAGAGGCTGGCAATGGATGGGATAGTGGCCTTTTCTCTGGACCATATTCCAGGATCTTTCTTCTTTCAGACTCCCAAAAATGAGAGTCCAGTCCCCACCCACACTGCTGGAGCTGGCAGGGCGCAGCCTGCTGAGCAACAAGTCCAGGGCTGTCCTGGATCTGGAGGACCTGCCCATAGCGCTCTTCCCACCACTCTTTGTGGAGGCCTTCAGCAGGGGACACACTGAGGTCCTGAAGAAAATGGTGCAGGCCTGGCCCTTCACCCGCCTGCCCCTGGGGGCCCTGATGAGGAAGCCACAGCTTGAGATGATCCGAGTGTCCCTGGAAGGGCTGGACATGCTGCTTGCCCAGCAGGATCACCCCAGGTGAGGGGGACCCAGGTGGCCTGGAAGGGAGCACCCTCGGGGCCAGGGAAGGAATGGGTATAGGCAGGGAGAGTTGGTGCTGAATTGTGCACCACAGGCTTCCTGTGCTGCCAGCAAGGAGGGGTGGAGAGGCCTTGGCCATGCTGAGCCCCATCTGGGAAAGGCTTCCAGATGTGGAGGTGCTTGTGGCAGCTGTGGTGACCCATGAAGGAGGAGGCTGTACCTGCCCCTGCCTCACTCTGTACAAATGGGGCCACCAGGCTGCATTGGAGGGAAGTGGATGGAGAAAAGTGAGACAGAAGGAAGAGGTGGAGCAGGGGGCAGCAGCTGAGAGGTGAAGGAAGGGGTCTCAGGGCTGAGACTCTGCTGTCGTCCCCGCAGGAGGTGGAAACTGCAGGTGCTGGATTTGCGGAATGTTCCCCAGAACTTCTGGAGGATGTGGTCTGGAGCTGTGGTTGACTCCTGCTCACCAGAAGACATTAAGAAGAATCGAACATTGAAACTTGGTCCAGCAATGACAGCTAAGCAACCCTTCAAGGTTTTCATAGACTTGAGCCTCAGAAAAAGACCCCTGGATGAATTCCTGTCCCACTTGTTCCTGTGGGTCACACAGAGAAGGGACAGGCTGCACCTGTGTTACAATTGGCTGAAGATCATTGGGAAACCCACCAGCCACACCAGGAAGGTCCTGAGACTGCTGCAGCTGGACTCTATCCAGAAGGTGGAAGTGCACTGCACCTGGGCGGCCTCCAGCTTGGCTGCTTTTGCTCCTTTCTTGGGCCAGATGAGGAACCTGAGGAAGCTGCTTGTCTCCCAGGTCTATGTGCCTGCCTACACTTCCCAAGAGGAGCAGGAGCAGCTGCTGGCCCAGCTCACCTCGCAGTTCCTCAGGATGGACTGCCTGCGGAAGTTCTGTGCCAATGCTATCTTCCTCCTCAAGGGCCACCTGGAACAGGTTCTCAGGTGAGTAAGATGGGGGAGAGCACCCTCTGCAGACCAGTTACAGGAAATTTGCACCTACCAGCCACTGAAACTCTGATGGTTAATAAGACACTGGAAGTTCAATAACCTATCCTTTTGTTCCTATTGGATCCTGAAGCTAGATCGCATAATGTGCATTGGAGCAGACTCCTAAAAGAGGGTCCATAGTCTGGGAAGTGCCACCATGCTGGGAATCCAGTTGGGAGGGACAGGAGCTAGGGATGGGATTGATGTTTCCTCCATGGGAGGCCTGTCCAAATAAGGTGGTGGAAAGTGGGTAGAGAAGAGGGCTTGGAAGGAGGGAAGCCCCCACACTTACACCCGTCAACAGAAAAGCTCTGTGCTCCCCAGCTGGGAGCAGAGGACCTGCCTCTATATCCACCTGGGAAAGGCTGTTCTGAACTCCAGGTAGTGATCCTGGGTGTAAGGGTCAGGAGCAGGGGTGGAAATCTTGCTGAGGATATAGGGTGTGAGCCTCTCAGAGGGTTAACACCAGGGGATTTTGTTACATCCTGCCCAAATTTTTCCTTCATACATGACTCCCCATGACCTCCTGTGGCCAGACCTGTGACTTTCTGCTTGGCAGTGAGGAGGGGACACAGAGATGTGGACTCATCTTTTCACAGGAGATGTGGTGAAAGGCTCACCCTGACATGGGGTTATGTGAATGACCAGATTCTGCAAAAGGCAGCATTCTAAGTGTGGACCATTGTCAGATCACCAGGGTGACTTTGGGTTTGGGCCAATTTGTCTTCTCCCTCCTTGACATTGCTCCTCAGTACTAACTTTCTGGTTTTTCCTTAGGCACCTGAAGACCCCCCTGAAGACCCTCTCAATAACCAACTGCCCACTGTCAGATTCTGACTGGAATTATCTTTCCCGATATCCAAACACCAGACATCTCAGACACCTGGAACTGAGGGGCACAAAACTGACCGATTTCAGTCTGGAGCCCCTCCAAATCCTGCTGGAGAGCACTGCAACCACCCTGAACAGCCTGGACCTGGAAGATTGTGGGATCACTGACTCCCACTCCAGACTCTCCTGCCTGCCCTGAGCCACTGCTCCCAGCTTGTGATCTTGAGCTTCCATGAGAACTGCCTCTCTATGTCAACCCTGAGGAACCTGCTGCTTCACACTGCCAGGCTGAGCCAGTTGAGCGTAGAGCTGTACCCTACCCATGTGGAGAGCTATGATGCCTGGGGTTCCATCCACCCAGGGAGATGCTCCCAACTCTGTGCTGAGCTGACAGCAATAGTGAGGGACTTTAGGCAGCCAAACATCCTTGTGTTCTGTACTGTCCCCTGCCGCCATTGTGGCTACAAGTTCATGTATAACCAGGGCCTCACTCACTTCTCCTGTCCAACACCTGCCTAGTTGGTTGGGTTTCAAAAACATACTTCTAGGCAATTGGAGGTATAAGCAGGATGTAAGGTCACCTTATAGGGAACACAGAGCCCACCATTTCAGACATTGCCTGAAGTGTGCATGGGGAAAGGAAAGTACAGCAGGGGGCTCCATTGGAGGGAAGCCCCCTAGGATAGGACCTTCAGGACATGTGTCTTTATAGAGATATACATAGGGACCTGGATTTCTAGAATGGGATTTAGGCTTGATGGGCACAGAAAGAAGCTATTGTGTTTCATGGCTGGTCCATAAATAGTCAGAAATGAACAGAATCTCAAGGTTAGTCTTCTGACGTCTTCTGCACTGGATTTACGTGGCTTCCTAAGGAAACCTTGGGATTCTCCAGGTGCTGTGGAGAAAGAAGGCATGGAGTACTTGGTGAACAATGAGGTTCAGCCCCAAGAAGTCAAGGTATCAAACTGAAATCTGGTCATGATATGTGGCTACTCTGTGGCTTAACACATGCAGATTCACACACATGGATTGGAACATTCTACGTAGGCATTGAACATGAGCCATTGCAAGGAAACCTCTTCTCAGTGGACCTCAGTGCCACCCAGACATTAAATGCTGGTCCTTCCTCATGGGTCTCCATGTAGACCCAGAAAACTCAGGTCCCAGTCTCTGGATCTGCTGGGCGAGGGCATCTGTGCACAAGACAGGCCTAATTGCCTCACTCCCAGTGCCTGCAGGAAGTGTCCATGCTGCTCATTGATCAGAGCCTCTGGGCCTCACCAAACCTTGCCTGTCATCCACCTAGGTAGTCTGTCCTCATTTAAACTAGTGGTGCCCCTTGAAGGTATCCAAATTACCTTTCAGCAAAATAGTAGAATCATATATGTAGATAACACTTGAAAATATTTCAAAATGAAACTGAATCAATTACAAGCTCTGGTGGGGCGGGAGTTGCACGTAACTGACAGATCTTGCCCTAACGCTTCCTTCCACTGAGGACTTCGCTGATGGGGGTTGTGGAGCAACCTTAGCCTTAGTTTCCCATCCAAGGATGAGAACGAGGTCCACTCAGTCTTCATTTGAGGTGTTCTAAAGCTGCCTGTGGACGTGTTTTAATTATGGCTTGAATAATCCCCCACACATAGTGAACTGGAACCCACTTTGATGTGTAAACAGAGCGCAGCTCACTCTTGGAACTGGTAGCAGTGTCGGGACCAAGCAGAGCCGGCCTCTCTGTCACCCACAGAGTGATCTTTGTGCCTTGATCCCTCTTTGTGGCACTTTCTTTTCTCGGGCTCTAAGTCTAGCTTGCACGTGTAGGGCAGGCGGAAGGTTCTGAATGACATTCAATTTGTTGGATTGTAGGATCAAATAAAGTCAAGGAAAATCTGCATAATGAGATCTGTCATCATGTGTTCTTTTAAGAGTTATCATGACTAAAACGGGACTTGAAGATATTCTAGTGCCTCCAGACCCCTTGAACACTGGAATGGTTGTGAGGGCACTTTGTTTTCTCAGATGCCTGGGGATAAAGCACTCACCTCCCTTTGAGTTCCTCATCTTTTGACTCTTGGTTGATTTGTGCTGTGAGAGAGCACACAACTGTAGGATGTCATAACAAACAGGACCTGGGTTTTAAGGGTGGCTGGGTCAGGAAGTGGGGACTGCGTTTTTCTCCTTGGCCTCTGAAAGATGCAGAGTCATTTGTGCACCTGTATCCAAAGACTCTACAGCCCCTTCTGGAACACTGTCCAGTTTTACCTCCATAATCTAGAAACCAAGAACACATGCTATTCTAGATAAATGAGTGAACTTCATCAAATCTAACTCAGGGAGCTTGGGACATTTCTCAGTGGTGGAGCACTTGCTAGCATGTGGAAAGGCCTGGGTTCCATCCAAGGCATCAGAGAAATAAGTAAACAAATAAATAAATCTAAAATTGGTGTGACCACTATGGGAAGGTTTAATTGGAATAGAATTAATTAATTAATCTGTTAGAAATATTCAAAAAGAAAGAAACACAACCCACATGAAAACAATGGAAAGCATTCTTTAATTGGTCTGGACAGGTGGGTCAAACTCATGTCCTGAAAGATTCTCTTCCAAAAACAACTGGAAAAGCTGGCTCAGTGGTGCTCAGCTGTAGTTCCAGCAGCTCAGGAGGTGAGGCAGAGGATGGTGAGTTCAAAGCCAGCCTAAGTAATTTAGTGAGGTTGTAAGCAAGTTTGTGAGACCCTGTTTCAAAATCCTACCTGGGGATGGGGCTCACTGGTGTGGCACCATTGAGCTCACTGTCTTTGTCCCCAAAACAATAACACGCAAGTATGAAAAGCCGGTTGCAGTGGCTCATGCCTGGGATCCCAGCTTCTCGAGAAGCTTTAGGATTTTATTCTTTCTCCCAATTTTACTAACTGGGGCATGACCCACCCTTATTTTTTCCAGTCCCTTGAGATTCAATATTGGGCCATTTATTTGAGATCTATTTTCCTAATGAAGGTATTTGATGTTGAGGACTTCCCAGTTAGAATTGCTTTTGCTGTATCCGCAGGTTTGAAAATCTTGTGTGGCCCTGTTCATTGGTCTGCAGGCATTTAATACTTTCTTTTTAAATTTTTATTTATTTTTCTTATTTCTCACATACATGTCAATGTATTGATTTCTTCAATGACCCATTCGTTTTGGGGGAACACGATGAAGAATTCCCATGCTTTGTAACTTTCCAGGTGTTCCCCCTGCTATGGATTCCATTCTTATTAAATTTATGGAGATTTATTTTGAGAATAAATGGAGAATGTGTCGTGTGCTGTGAGAAGGATGTTTGCTCTGCAGTGGTTAGGTGGTATGGTCTGTAAATGTCTACTCTGTGCAGAGATGATCTGTCCAGTGCTGAAAAGGGGAGTTGAAGCCCCCACTGTTCTTACTGTGTTGTAGGCTACTTCTTCTTTTACATTCCAGTAATATCTCTTTTGCACATGTGGGTGCTCGGGTGTCAGATACATGTATTTGTACAATTGCTGTCTCATGTTGCTGAATTGACCCCTTTATCATCGTGTGATCACCTTGTCTCTTTTTATTGTGTTAATCTGTAGTCTATTTTATCTGACAGTAGTATAGCCATTCCTGCTCTAGGTTGGTTTTCTTCATGTGGAATATCTTTTCCATCCCTTCACGGTCACTCTGTGTGTGTCCTGATGTGAAGTGATTTTCTTGTAGACAGCAGGTGACTGAGTCCATTAAAAAAAGAAAATCCACTCAGTCACTTTCCATCTTATAATTGGGGAGTTTAATCCCTTTAAATTCAAGGTTTTGATTGAAAGACACAGAATTATTTCTGACTGGTCTTATTTGTTTTTAGTTTCTCTTTCTGATTTCTCTTTCAATCTTTTTCTCTATTTTCTTCCCTTACTCTCTAGTCTGTTTCTGTGGGTTGGTGTTTTCTTCTGGGATGAGTTTGGATTTCCTTCTTTGTCATTTGTGAACATGCTGTCATTTTTGTTTTTTTCATTGGGCTTCCTCTGGGATTTAGAAAATTTTTACAGTTCCCAAAGAGCATTTTAAGGTGAACAGAACAGAACCTCCCTCTGCTCTGATACAAGTACTCTGGATTCCATCTTTTTCCTTGTAACTTCTGCTTTGGTTGCCTTAGTTTTCTTCTCCTGGTTTCCTGCATTCCTTAACCTCTTACTGTGGCCATGCTTAACATTCACCATTTTGTTTTTAACTTTCCTATTAGTTTTTTGAATGTTTAAATATTCCTGTTAAGTAAGCCAGGCCCACTGCTGTATGCATGTAATCTCTCAGGAACCTGAGGCAGGAGGATTGCAAATTGAAAGCTATCCTCTGCAACTTAGCAAGCTCCTAAACAACTTAGTGAGACCTTGTCTCAAAATCAAATATAAAAGGGGCTGACTTCCCATTAGACCCAACCCATTCAAGAGCCTTTACTCTCACCTGTGGCCTGAACTGGAAGATATGCTGTGTTCCCTTCCTGTAGAAAGCTGGCTGTGAGATACACCAAGAAACCATACAGCACAGAAAAAATTTTGAAATGCAAGGGAAGGCCATTTCTGAGATCTTAAGAGTGCTGCTTCCACACTGGAAGGAGAGAGTGAGTGTGTTTTTATTTTTCTATGGGGGATACACAAAGGCTTTTCCATAGAATATGATTCACCAAATAAAGCAATGGGTGGGCTGTCCCAGCCCGACAGGTAAGACCCAAACCCAGAGCTACAGAGCAGTCTCTACATCTCCATCATGTTCCCCTTCTCTGAACTCTCAAGACCTCTGGCAAGGGAGGCCAGCAGGACTCTTCAGGGGTAATAGAATAAGTTAGGGATGATGCATACACACATATAGAGATAGGTAATATGTGTTAGTTTTTGTTTGTAGCTGAGGTGTAGTTTAGTTGGCCTCTGAATGAAAGCCCTTCCTGTGTCAAGGAATTCCCCATGCAACATGGGAGTCTCCAAGTAAGGCAGGGTCCACCATCAGTAGATAGGAATGAAAATGTCAAATGTATTTTTCTGCTTCTTGATGTGGTTTGGGGTTAATGCCTAAGGTGTGACCTGTGCCCCCAATGTGCTATGTCACCTGGCTGAAGGTCCTAATCAGGATTTCTGTGGGGCTCCAAGCTGTGATCCAGGCTAGATGTAAGGATGGCCTTAACCTAAAAATGGCCTAAGCCAAAGTATTTCCAGTTGAAAATAAGCCTGCAGGTCCACCATGCACAGCCTCCAGAGCCCTCTAGTATGAATCAGGCACAGCCTGATAAAGACAAGTCTCTGTTTACAATCCAGTGGAAATTCAGAGTAAAGTCATGGTCATTTGCCTTCACCCTGATGGGAGTCAGAGGTGAAAGGTCAGGGCAGAAATTGTCAAACCAGAGGCCATGACCCAAGAATGTAACACATCACTAAGAAACACAGTAATAGCTGATAGGGACTGAAATGGTGAGCAGAGCCCCAATATTTAGTAGAAATTATGGAGCAAGTGAACAGACATTCAGCCAGCTGCACTCATGGACACATGCTGGAGAGCCTGATGAGGTCCTGCACTAATATCCCAACTCTTGTCATTATCCACCTGATCCTCTGCATCATCCTCACTGCTCTCAAACTCTACAGCCACATCTCGACCCTGGTGAGAATCGTGACTTCCTCTTAAGACTGTCCCCTCAACCAGCTGTTACATCCAGCCCAGGAGAAGCCTCCATTGTTTCCTGACCTAATCACTGTGAGTGAGTGAGCATCCAGTGGATCCTTAGAATTGAGACTCTAAACCTGGCACTTGAGCTGAGCATGCAGAGGGAATGTCTGTAATGAGTCTGGCATGATTAAGTGTTTTCTGGGCTCAGAGTTAACTTAGAACTTTTAGTTTTGAATCAATTATGTGTATTGCAGTGCCCAGCATTAAGGATTATCATTTTCTTGATAAAGAACATATGCAGTGAAATTGTATTGAGTGATTTATGTGAATAAAGCATTGAAAAAAGCACTAGTGTGTGATATGACTTATTTCTCCCCTCCACTGCAGATGCAACATCTTTGCCCATTACAACACTAGCCAGCTTCCTTTGGTACCTGCCCACCTCCACAGCATTGTCCTACATTTGCCAATAATTTTGTGGGCTTTATAACATGCTTACTGTACATTATCTCTTCTTAAATATACCTGGGTTAGTTTTAGATACTAAGAGCCATGGTTGCCAGTCACAGTGGCACATGCCTGTAATCCCAGTGGCTTAGGAGGCTGAGATAGGAGGATCACAGGTTCAAACCCAGCCTCGTCAGTGGCAAGGCACTAACATCATCAGGGAGATCCTGTCTCTAAAATATATTCACCATTGTGCAGGGTATGTGGCTCAGTGGTTGAGTGTCCCTGAGTTCAATCCCTGGTACCCACCACAAAACCAATGATTGTTGATGTGTGAAAATATGTAGGGTTCAAGTGACCTAGAGAGTAAAATTATATGTGAAAATTATACTCACTAGCCCAAAGCCACATACAGGCTCCACTCAGTATCCACAGTGATTTGATTCCAGGACCCCAACTCCTTTGTACACCAAACTCTGCACATGTTCAAGGTCCAGGTATAAATGATGCAGTGTTTGCATATAACATATGCACATCCTCCAGTGTGCTTTAATCCATCTTGAGGTTTCTTACAACACAGCATACAATGTGAACATTAAATAGCAGTTTACACTGTGCTGTTTAGAGAATAATGACAAGAAAAAAGACTCTACACATTCATTACAGATGAACTTATTTTAAACCATGTTCAATCCAAGGTTGATTGAGTCCAAAGTTGCAGAGCCTACAGCCTCAGAGCCCATATGATAGATGCAATAGCACAGAAGTGTGAGCAGAGGTAGAAACAAACAGAGACACCCGTTAGAGAAGATGATCAAAGAACCAGGAAGAGCAGCCTTGAAAATTAGAAACACTGCAGATCTGAAATCTGCTTGGTGGTGGCACAAAGTGACCTACACACCTAGGGCCACCAAGGGAATTTCTGAGAGACAAATAAGACTAGCAAAATGCAACTAGTAAATTTGATTCTGTGCCTACATTTAAATAATGTAGGGAATTGTGTCTATTAATTTTCAATGAAACAGTCCAATGTTTCATCTTATCTCAAAGCAATAAGCTTCAGCAATCAGGAACGGAACTCATTGGAAAGGCCTATTTGCCCTACATGTTGCATACTTGAACTATTCATTTCCTATAACTTGTATTTACTGAATTTTTAAAAAATGCTAGAACTGTGGCTCAGGGATTTAGGGTCCTTGTGTTCTATTTCTGGTACCAATGGGGGGAAAAATAAGAGAAAAATAAAAAGTGACTTGTGTACCTTGTTCTTTTGTTGAATATAATTTTGGGGTGGGTTTTTTTTAAAAATGTGGATTGTAGTGGACACAGTTGAACAACCTCTAATTCCACCAACTTAGGAGCTGAGGCAAGAGGATTGCAAGTTCATGGACATCCTGAGCAAGTATGTGATAACCGCACTCAAAATAAAAAATAAAATGTACTAGGGATGTGGCTCAGTGTTAAAGTACCCCCGGGTTCTAATCCCAGTTTCTACAAAAAAGGGGGAGTTTGGGATGTGGTTCAGTGTGTAACAGGGGTTTTCTTGATGTTTTCACTAAATGCCTTGTGACTTTGAATCTTACATATATTTTTTGTTTCCCCCAAGTCTTCTCCTTAACTTCCTCCTCCCTGATCTTCTTGTCTCTGATGTTCTCCTTCCTGGTTTCTTCACTCTAATCTAATTTTCTCAGAAACACCTCTGTAAAAACAATCTGTTCATCACTAATCTCTAGGGTATATAAAAAACTCAAAAAGCTATGCACCAAAAAAATCACGTAATCCAAACAGCAAATGGGCCAAGGACCTGAACAGACACTTCTCAGAAAAGTATATAGAAACAACAACAAACATATGAGAAGATGTTCATCATCTCTAGCAATCAGAGAAATGCAAATCAAAACTCCTCTAAGATATCATCTCACTCCAGTCAAAATGGCAACTATTATGAAGACAAACAACAATAAGTGTTGGTCAGTTGTGGGGAGAAAGGCACACTTATATATTGCTGGTGGGACTGCAAATTGGTGCAGCCAATACAGAAAGCAGTATAGAGATTTTTGGAAATCTGGGAATGGAATTTCCATTTGACAAAGCTATTACTCTCCTCAGACTATACCTAAAGGACTTAAAAACAGCATCCTACAGGGACACAGTGACATCAATGTATATAGCAGCACAATTCACAATAGCTAAACTGTGGAGCCAACCTAGATGCCCTTCAGTGGAAAAATGCATTAAAAAATGTGGCATATATACACAATGGAATTTTACTCAGCATTAAAAGAGAATAAAATCATGGCATTTACAGGTAAATGGATGGCATTGGAGAAGATAATGCTAAATGAAATTAGAAATTCCCTCCCAAAACAAATGCCAAATATTTTCTCAGCTTTAAGGAGGCTGACTCATAGTGGGGTAGGAAGGGGGACCATGGGAGAAATAGATGAGTTCTAGATATGGCAGAGGAGTCACAGGTAAAAGAATGAGGCAGGGTATTAGCAAGGATGGTGGAATGTGATGGATACCATTATACAATTACATGTAAGAAGACAAGAATTGGTGTCAACATACTTTATATACAACCAGAATTATAAATAATTGTGCATCAAGAAAACCCCTGTTACATTCTGCTGTCATTTATTTAAAAAAAAAATCAAGTTAAAAAAATAACAACCTGTTCCTGATAGGCAGAATGACAGCCTTTGGGACAGAAAACCTTCTGTTTTGGGGTTTTTTTTTTCTACCAAAATAGCAAACATTCCCTTTCATTTTTCTCAAAATTGTGTCCTCATTGTTATGTTAGCATCAGGGATATGAACAGAGCATTTGGCAACAAGTGATTTTGTGGTATATGGCAACTGAGCTCAAAACAGAACCATTAGAAGGTCTACACTCAGACAATCTACCCTAGTGACCTTCAGCCAAGAAGTTGTATCACATGCCTGCAAACCCAGCAGTGCCGAAACTGAGGCAGGAGAAGCACAAGTGGGAGGCCAGCCTGAGCAAGTTAGCAAGATCTGTCTCAAAATAAAAATAAATGGAGGTGGAGATGTAGCTCAGTGGTAGAGCACCACTGGGTTCAGTCCCCAGTACCAAAAAAGAAACACAAAATGGTGGCACATAGTTTGTGATGCAAAGAGAATATCACATTTCTTTCTCTTCAAATGACCAGAGGTCTGGACTTAGGGTCTCTACATGTAGTTTCCCTTCATTCTAATAGTTTTAATTTCTGCTTTGGTTCAGATCATATGAAACTTCATTCCTTCTGTTTTTCTTTTTGTTTTTCTGTTGTATTTTTTGTTTTGTTTTGGTTTTGGTTCTTGGGATTGAATCCATGTGCACTACACCCCAGAGCTACATCTCCTTTTCATTTATATATTTTCAGTTTGAGACAGGGTCTCACTAAGTGGCTTAGGGTCTCATTAAATTGCTGAAGCAATTTAATCCTTGCTTAAGCAATTTGATCCTCCTGCCTCAGCCCCAAGTCATTCGAATTACAGACACATGCCACCACACTGTGCTAAATTTGTTTATTTCCCCTTTACAAATATGTGTGGGTGTGTTTTACTGGGTATTGAAGCCTGGGGATACTCTGTTACAGCTACATCCCAGGCTTTTTCATTTTGTATTTTCAGACAGTGTCTTGTTGAATTGCCAAGGCGTTGCTTGAACTCATAATCCACCAGCCTCAGCCTCCCAGGGAGACTGGATTACAGATGCTGTTCACCAAACCTGGAATGACACAACATTTTTCAAAGGCTGGACTCTATTCTGATTTATTTTTTTCCTGGGACTCCACTCCAAATGACACACTGTCACATGTACCAAATACACATGACAATCGAGCCTCATCTCAGAGTTAGCATTTTCCATCTCTTAACTTGCAAATGTTCTCAAATACTATATGTGGCTTTTAGCACTGCTTACATTTAAATGGAGCCTGTTGGTACCTGTCTATAATTTAGCTATTCAAGAGGCTGCAGCAGGATGATCATGAGTTTGAGACTAGTATGGAGAACAAAGTGAGATCCTGTCTCAGCATAAGACAGGGCTGGGAACCAGATGTGGGGGGTCATGATTGTAATCCCAGGGGTTTAGGAGGCTGAGGCAGAAGGATCACAAGTTCAAAGCCAGTCTCAGCAACTTAACAAGGCCATAAGCAGCTTAGTGAGACCTTGCCTCAATAAAAACTGAAAAGAGCTGGGGATGTGGCTCAGTGGTTAAGTACTCTTAGTTCAAACACCAGTACCAAAAAAGAAAAATATGAAGAATGGAGAGGAGAAAGAGGGGTAGAAGTAGCATAAGGAGGATGAGGAGGAGAGAAAGAAAACAAAAACTACTAAGGACAGATGGACAACCCTGACCTAAGGCAGAATCCACGAAAAAGCTGCCCATTCCCTCTACTGGGCACAATGGCATCTGGCTCTAAAACCCAGCAGTAGAAAGTTAATTGATAGGAAAGGGGACACACTGGGACAAGCCTGCCCCCTACTGGCTCATTTGACACTGACTTTTAGGTGGCTCTTGCTTCAGATTACACTTTTCTGTGATCAGCTCTGACTGTGGAGAGAACAGGCATGAAAATTAATTCAACACCAACCTCCCCCACCCCCAAAAGTGATTTTCTGTTTGTTTGTTTTTGTTATTGGATGGTGTAGGGGCTGGTGGTGCACCTGGGTAGAGGCATCTTGGAGGGCCCTGGGAGGATGAAACTAGAAAACTGCACCCTGGTTTTTGGTGAATCTAGCTTTCCTGCTGAGTGTTGTTTCTTTTTAACATAATTTTAACTACTGGAAAATAAAGGCACCAAACACTTTCTATATGGAAACTCATGATGCCTGAATTGAAGCAAACTAATAAGAAGAAAGAAATTATCAGAGGCTGGAGTGGAGCAGCCACAGTTAAATCGTAAATAAGGTTTTTGGAAGGAAATATGGAGAAGTTCCTTAACCTCAAACACCCTCTGAAGTCTATTTTAAAATGCATTAATTACTTTTGAATTTATCCACCATTCCCTTTAATATAGATGATAGTGTTCCTGATTAAAATGGAACTGGCTATGTCATTAACAATATCATGAACAAATTCCTGATTAAGATAAATGGTGGGTGTAATGGGTAGCAATGGTGTTTGGAAGAGAAAAGCAAATAGAGACAGAGGTATGGAAAGGAGAGGAAATTATGAAGGGAGAAGAAAGATAAGAGAATAAAGTAGACCAAATGAGACAGGAGAAGATACAGGGAAAAGTGGATTCAGGGAAAGAGAAAATAATATGGAGATAGAGATAAGGAAGATAGACAACAGGTGATAAGGAAAGAGAGACACCATTCACTGATAGAAAAAGGAGAGACACTTCTCATATGAAAAAGGGTCTGGTGAAAATGAGACCAATTCATCCTTAAATTACCTGGATATGATAAATAGAATCTGGATCCACAATTGTTTTTCAGATTTTATTTTTAAAAATTTACCCATAAGGATTAAACATACCTGTTCCCAAATCAATAGCACTAATAGTACTGAAGTCACCCCAAACAAACATTCCTTCAAAACCACTAGAGGAATGATGCACCATGTACAACTCATAAAGCCCCTTATGTCTCAAAACTGAAGGATACCAACAAAAGGGGTAAGGATTCTGAAAGTCGATCACCAGGTAGAGGACAACTCTCAAGAGTTCAAGGAAGCAAAGTTTGCCACTCTATCTGCTCCAGGTTATTCTCAACAAGTTCCACAATGGATCTGTATTTAAAGCATCCTCAAACATCCAAGTATTACATGTCAAACCTGACACAGAGAAGGTTTTTTAAGAATTACTCTTCACTGGTTAAATTATAAGTAGGGTTGTTTTTCAATCTGAATCCTTCTCCTAAATCTTTTAAATATATTATCTGTCATCCTGCATCCAGCAAAATATGGCACTTGCAAAGACAAACAAAAGTGGTAGTTCACTTTTAAATTATTATTTTGATTATTATTATTATTATTATTATTATTATTATTATTTCTAATAGGGATTGGACCCAGAGATGATGTACCACTGAGCTATTCTCAGACATTTTGGTTTTCTATTTTGAGACATGGTCTCACTACGTTTATCAGGGCCTCACTGAGTTGTTGAGTCTGGCCTTGAACTTAGGCTCCTCCCCACTCATTTGAAATTACAGGTGAGCTGTACAGTTTTCATCTCTCCTTTAAATTAAAAGTATTATTTTATTAATC
Source organism: Urocitellus parryii (assembly GCF_045843805.1). Lineage (NCBI taxonomy): Eukaryota > Metazoa > Chordata > Mammalia > Rodentia > Sciuridae > Urocitellus > Urocitellus parryii. The sequence continues at coordinate 82,668,588 of NC_135541.1, read as the reverse complement.
TCCCTTGTCTTGTGTTGTGTTTAAAGTAATTTTATAGCACACAAATCCATTTTGAGTATGAAAACTGCATTACTAAAATGATACTTTTCTGCAAGACCAAAATGCTTGGTTTATAATAAAAGTATAAAGTGCCTCTCCAAAAGAAAAACCATCACTGTATCTATTGTGTAAGTCCAACATCTTAGGTTGTTCAACAAGTCTTAAAAAACACTTCTGGAAACAGAAGTTTCCCATAATGGAAAAGAATTTTCCATCATGGAGAAGAAATTACTTGTGTTTTTACTAATTTATTTTATTATTGTCTCTAGTATTTTTTCTTCTCAAAAGGAAATTCACATTCTCTATATGTTGCTTTTAAATCAGCCTTGAATTAAATTCTGTTCAGGCTGAAATTAAATATTCCTCAAATCATGCTCAGGTATTGTCTTCAAAGTATCTGGTTCCAGAATGAATGATCTTTTAATCTGCAGTGGTGACATCAACCATATTGTTAATTTTGTAGTATAGGTAACCTACTTTTCACAGCAGAACATAGGTCTGCTATGAAAACCTTTGATAAGTTCTGGAGACCTGTGGTTTTTTTTTTTTGTTTGTTTTTGTTTTGTTTTTTGGGGGGCAGGGTGGTGGGGAGGGAGGATTGTGATAGCTAAGGGGGCTCTACTGACATCTAGTGGGTAGAGGCCAAGGATGCAATGAAACAGCCTACATGCACAGGAGAGCCCCCATCCTCAACAAGGAATTATCAGCCCCAAATGGTTACCAGTGCCAAAAGGTTCTAGATCTAACTACCTCTTTGTAAGCTTAGGACTGAAAAAAATTAAATCTTGCCACAGGTTATACCCAACAAAATGTGGACTGTGCGCCATTCTATTGGACAAACAACACAATTTCTTCAACAAATTAAGTGGCAAGAAAACAGGTAAAACAACAAATCTCGAAAAAAATTCCTTAAAAGATATATCAAGTAGAATAAATAATTATTTAATTAATAATTATTTCATATATTTAAATTTATATTTATTAATTTATATATTATTAAATATATTTAAATATATATATATTTAGTTGTACATGGACACAATACCTTTATTATTTTTTTAAAGTGGTGCTGAGGATGGAACTCAGTGCCTCACATGTGCAAAGTAAGCACTCTACAGGGGAGCACCCCCCCTTCCCCTAAATGTGTTACTTTTATTTAGCTTTTTTTTTTTTTAACTTTTATTTGGCTCCTAATATCAACAGATTATTTATTTCTATTCTTTAAAATTTGAGAGTCATTTCATTATAAATGAGCTAGTAATTTACAACATGACTTCAAAGGAGGCATGAGTTAGCAATTCTTGTACACTTTCTTGGTAAATAAGGAGTTTTAAGCTTCTAGTGTAAAATTCACAGTCTAATGTTGTGTTTATATGGATGCTAAAATATTTGTGGGTTAAGTGACAGGAGTGATTTAGGTTGGTGATGTATAAATATTGTTTTATAGTGTGAAGGAAGTTTTCATGGTGGTATGTGAATTGCCCTCATGTTGTGATTAATGTGTGGAGGGAATATTAGGCCATAATTAGTATATTGAGTCCTCTTAGGATGATGGTAAACTAAGTCAGGAAAATGATGCTATAGCTACAAATAATTCTCCAGCTGAGCTGACACTTGGTGGTGAAGATAGGTTAGTTAGACTTACCAGTACTCATCATGTTACTATTAAAGGAGTTAATATCTGTATTCCACAAACTAATAGTAGTTCCACTATGGATTCATAGTCTGAGTTTGTGAGGCAAAATGGCATTGATGATGTGAAGCTGTGGGATGATTACAACTGTGACTCCAGTAAAACTTTGTGGTTTTGGATAAGTGTGGCCACAATTACTAGTGCTATATGATGTGGATAAATTTGTGATGAGCTATTTTTAAGGCTGTTTCAAGTAAATAGAGTTTGTTATTTGTAGCAATTGGTGAGTCTCCATAGGAATTATATTAGAAATGGATAGGGTATACATTGTATTAGTGGATTTGAAATTATAGTAGTGCTTATTATACTATAGCTTCCTAGTCTTGGTAACACAGCTGCAAGTTCTGTAGATCCAGCAACTGCGGCTTCTATGTGTGCTTTTGGAACTAGAAGCAGGGGCTGTAAAGGGACATTTTTTTCTGTGAATCCTATTATGTTTGCCATTCATAGAAGGCCATTACAAAAGGAGCTTGGTAATTCGGTAGTAGGTTATTAAAAAAAATTGAATGAACCTGTAGAGTTTTGAACATAGAATAATGCTATCAGTACAGGTGAAGAGCCAATCATCATACAGAACTGGAAATAAAGTCTTGCACTTAATTATTCAGCTTGGTTTCCTCACTAGGTGATAATAATTAGAGTTGGAATTAGAGTCGCCTCAAAAAGAATATAGACTTGAACTAGTTTTCTGACAGTAAATGCCATGACTAAGTATATTTGTAGAAAATCAATATGTAGATATGTAGGTTTTTCTATATCTGATGTTTTGGAAACATGGTACTTACTGTAATTGCTTGGAGAAAGAGTTGGGTTGTTAATTTTAAAAGCAGTGCTCATAGTGAGTTGGAAAAAAATTAATGAAAAATTTAGGATATTTTTGCCAAATTGGTTTAAGAGAAATATTTTGATGAAACTAATTGGTAGGCTATGTAGTGATTCAGTTTATAGAATTTTTAGAGTATCATCTTACTGATGCAAATATAGTTATGGATATGATAATTTTCAGCATTGAAGGAAGCTTAAGTTTTACATGTGGTCTAAGCTGTATGTGTTATACACTGTTCAGTAATGCTAGGCCCACAGTAGCTTCTCAGAATGCAAGTGTTGATGAAATGATTGGTACAAAGGTGGCTAAATATAAGGGATAATTAAAATTATTGGAGTTCCACTGGGTATAGTGGCTCATTCTTATAATCCTAGCAACTAGGGAAGCTGAGACTGGAGGAGCAGAAATGTAAGCCCAGTCTCAGCAATTTATCAAGTACTAAGCAATTTAGTAAGCCTCTGTCTCAAAATAAAATATATATATATATATATATATATATATATATATATATATATATATATATGGTCTTGGGGTCTTGTGGTAGAGCACCCCTGGGTCTTATTCCCAGTACTCAAAATAAATAAATATATAAATAAAATTATGAGAGTTCCTAGAATAAACAATGATAATATTATGCCTTTTGACACAGTTTGAACTTTTAGGAAGTTGCATATAATCCAATGCATTTTATTCAAGTAGTGCTAATAACACTATAATGAGAAAAATAGGGATAATAAGTAGATTAACTGTAACCTGCTGTTAGGAATTGAAGTTGAACATTGGATTATAAAATGTTAGGCCGTTAATGGGATCAGCATTTTAACAAGTCCTTTTTGGAGTCAGGGCATATAGTTATGTATTAGATTGTAGATTATATCAGCCATTAAATCCAGGGTGCTCTTACAAGCAGGCCTTATGTCTCTTGTTCTGTTGTACTGGGAGAAATATTGGATTCATATAAACCAACATGGATTGCTCGGATCTAATCTCAGATTATGTAGGACTTTACTCATTGAACAAATGGATCATTAATGATGGTTACACCATCCAACATCCAGGTCGTAAATCCTATTGCCAATATGGACTCTAGAGTAAGATTGCACTATTGACCCTAGAAAAAGTTATTTTTTCAATCAAATGTTTGGGTCAATTATTGATTGTGCTACTTCAACTGGCATGATCTAAGTTTTAATCACCAGAGCTTGTATTCTGCTCTAAGGTCACCCTAACTGAAAGTTTTCAATAGGTTAAGCATTATTCCTTCTAATTAGGTTAAGATTTGTTTAAGTTGATTTAAATTAAATACCATGAGGCTCTTCTCATCTTATTTTAATATCCCTATCTTTTCATGGAGAGGTCAATTTCACAATTAAGGTGAATTAAGAGGTCAATTAAGACAATTAACCTGGTATGGTCATTCATACAAGTCCATATTTAAAGAACAAATGACTGTGCGACCTTTGCACAATCAGGATACTGTAGTTGTTAATAATATGTCACTGAGAAGGCATGACTGATGCAAAGTATGCTATAGGTGATGCTTTTGGTAAACAGGAGGGATTTGTGTTTGCCAGATCCTTTTACTCTTTAGAATCTTTTCTTAGGTACATGCCTGTGTTAGGTTAGTGATTACTTGAATAAACAGTCAATAGATTAATCTGTTTTTATTTAGACACTTGTCATTCTTGTGTAATTTTATGACAGGACAATTTATTTCTTGTTACTTATATTAACATGATTTCTTCTATTTATACATAGATTAATCTAGAAAAATGTTAGACATTAATGGAATTAATGGGAAAGTATTAGAATTTCTTGCACTTGATTGCTTTCTTAATTGGTGGACTGTTTTTAAGCCAACTATGAAAATTTAATAACTTACTCTATGAAGGACTGTTTTCAATTTTTAAAAAAGCTGTCCCTCTTTGGATTAACATTTAAATTGACATCATTAAAAAAAAAATTTTGTTGGGCCTTGTGGCACTCGCCAGTGATCCCAGAAACTTGGGAGACTGAGCTAGATGAATGCCCAAATTGGGCAACATAGGAATACCCTTTCTCAAAAAAAACAAAAAAAAAAAACAAAACAAAAAAAAAAAACAACCAAAAAACGATTAAAATTCTTTATGTCAGTTTAAAGTGGAACTTCAGTTCTATTCTGGATATCTAGATATCAACATACAGGACAAGTTTGTCACCTCTATTCAGGGGTCTCACTGCATTGCTTCAAAGATGTGTTTGTTCTGACAATTGTCCACAAATACCTTGTTCAGTGTTCATTGTTCATGCCTGTAAATTCGTTCTGGTTAATTTATTATGCAACATGGATAAGAGATTAGTTTTGATTTTTTTATCTTTAAACTATTCTTTCATCTTTTCCTTAATAGTATTTTTTCTATGGTTTCTCAAGAAATTTGTATGTCCTATGACTTAAGTTGTGAGTAAATGTCTTTATCAAAGATTCTTCTAATACTAGATGATGATAGAAATTACAGTCAAATTGAATTTGAAATTTGCTGATATTTGCTAATACTGTACAAGTTGTGTTCAATATATGACTAGTGTTAAACCAACTTTAGGATTTTTTTTAATTGCCTAATGTTGGTTTGAGGCAGAGAAATTTAAAGCCAAGTCTGATCTGTTAGGGCACAATAGAATGTGCAGACTTGGGTTCCAACTGACTGTCCCCCTAGACATAGCTTCATCCCAACATGCACACAAACTAATGACAGAAAACAACTTTGCCATTAAAAGAAGAATTAACATCTTTCTTTTAGAGAAAACCTCAGGCTGCTATGAAATCTTGAGCTGAGAATCCTAATGAGGCTAAAATATTGAGGAGCAGAAGTACCTCAGGTAAGCCATGAACATTCCCTGATGGTGAAGTCTCACTTGTGGACTGAAGGAACTAGATTGGGAGGTACTGTCTCCTCATGGCTGGCTCATCTGCCAAAAAAGGGGCTTTTCTAAATAATTGGTAACTGGGAAAATGAAGTTGTGAAAGGATTATTATCATAAGTGTTAAAATTCAGAAATAAAATACAGTATTATACTTTTTAGAGATACTATTGTTTTCTATTAGTAGGTATTTAATTGAGATAGTTATATTTGCCTAGTATCTATTTCTGATGTTGAATCATCAAATACAATTTGTATAGCAGGAATTGAAGACTGACAGCTGGATATGCACAGGTGAGTTATCTTGGTTTTGAAGCATGGAGATTGGAAATCCACTGTTTTAAGCAGATCTTTCAGGGGTCTCCTATACTCACTAAACTTTGAGAACCATTGGGTTTGATATCTGATCTCAAAGACTTGATTTGTTAGGGCCACAATTATCTTGCCCAATATTTCTTCCTAGAATAATATTATTTAGGTGGTGCACATCTGTAAATCCCAGCTACTCAGGAGGCTGTGGATGGAGAATTCAGTTAAGGGCATCCTGGGCAACTTAGCTAGACCCCAATATAAAAAAAAAAAGTCAGGCATGGTGGAACCAGTAGTCTCAGCTTCTTGAGAGCCTGAGGAAGATTGTTTGACTCCACAAGTTCAAGACTAGCCTGGGCAATATGAAGAGACCCTGACTCAACCAAAATAATCCCCAAAATATTTTTTAGTATAAAACAAACAAAGAAACAAACAAAAACAAGTGGCAGGCCAGAGTTTGGCTGTGTGATTTGTATCACATTTATTTATATATATATATATATATATATATATATATATATATATATATATATATATTACACATATATATATTACACATATATATATTACATATATATATATATATATATATATATATATATATATATATATATGAAGAGAGAGAGAGTCATGCATTGAATTCAGGATGTTTTGCTCAAATGTGAAAGATGAAACATTAGCATGATTCACTGAACTCTTCAGAAATAAGGTAACAGGCTTAAGTAAATATGATCTGTGTACTATGTAACCATTTGTGCACTGTTAACAAATGAAGACAATTGTGTGAATATATGTGTACACTATATATATATATATATATATATATATATATATATATATATAAACATGTTACAAGTATTTAATGTTTAAATCTTAGATATATTATGAAAAACATTAAACTATATTGGGCTCTTTTCTTTCATGGTACAGGTACAGCCAGGAGGACGCTCAGGCTTCAGAAGAGGTGCCTCCAGTGACCTCTGCTGTGGCAAAAAGAAGGTTTGGTTGGATTCAAATGAGACCAAAGAAATCTCCAATGCCAACTCTCAACAGCAGATCTGGAAGCTGATCAAAGTTGGCTGATCATCCACAAAATCAGTGACTGTCCATTCTGGGGCTCCATGCCAGAAAAGAACCTTGGCTCCCCAGAGGCACAGGCATGCATGAATAGTTAAGCAGAAGAGTACAGCTAATGCCCCAATGCAGGAAATGATCACCTGGGTGCAGAGGATGCGGATTCTGTGTAGGCTGCTGAGAGATGCCATGAATCTAATATTGATTATCACATGTATCACAGCCTCTATCTGAAGGTGAAGGGCAATGTGTTCAAAAACAAGTGGATCCTCATGGAACATATTCCCAAACTGAAGTTAAATAAGGCCAACAAAAAGCTTCTGGCTGACCAGGCTGAGACCAAGGAGGAACACAAGCTCTATGAGGAGCATTCCAGTACAAGAAAGAGGACATCAAGACTCTGTCTAAGGAGGAAGAGACCAAGAAATTAGGCTCCCCTCTTGTGTCTGTACATAGTGGCCTTGATGATTACATAGATACTCCTTGAAACAAAAACAAGCTTTATCTGTGAAAAAACTGTATTGTACCACAATTTTAGAAATTAACAGTTCTATAAATCATCCTTTTTACAATAAAAGAAATACAGTTAGTCTGCTCTTTGAATGGTGAGGCTTAAAGAAGCCATGTTACTTGTTTTAAAACCAGTAATATTTTATCACTTCAAATGTTTCTGCTCTGTTGCACATACTTTATTTTTTTTTAATCTTAAAAATTGTTCTAAACTTCTTTCACCATTATATACAATGTTCTTATGGTCAGCATTGAATTTTATTGTAAATGTATAATTTTCTTGTTGAAGCCCATGTCCTGAAAGACTTTGGACATATTTAAAACGCTAAATACTGAAATGTAATGAAACAATATCATTCAGAAAGAACTTTAAGTGCATCCCTATAATTGTCACTGGTAAAACCTGGCAAAACCAAAAATCTTAGTACAAGTTATGTAAATGTAGTTGGCAATCTTTGGCTGACACAGAAAATATTAGAAAATGAAGCTGTCAATTGTCATTTGGAAAATAATTTTTAAACAGGAAAACTGTTTAAAAAATCTCAAGCTCTTTTTTACACTCACATAGTTTATGTGGTACTAATTTTATTTTAACCATTGTAGTTAGAAATACTATTGCTATACTTAGGCACTTAGCTCCAGTCTAGAAAATGAAGTCATTTCTGGATAATTCTATCAGTCTGACAACTGTATTTTGTTGAAGATGAAATAAAAGAGACTGCTTTTTCATTATGGGAATGAAAAATAAATGGAACTTTAAATCATCACGCTGTCTTTGTAGGTTCCAAAACACGAAATGCAGTGGTGTGCATAATGAGCTCAGGAGGCTTAGAGAACAACATGGCCTGTTTGGGCTGCAATATTTTCTGCACTCAGTTCAAGAATTTGAAGCTGAGCAAGAGCTAGACATCTACTGAATTGTTTTTTTCAAGAGAACCTTGGTTCAAGGGCAAGAACTTAATTTTTCCTGATAAAAGGGAAAAGTGCCTTTCTTTCTTACTTACTTTTTTTTGTACTGGGAACTGAACCCAGGGGTGCTTTACCACAGAGCTCCATCCCCAGACCTTTTAAAAATTGCCCATGCTGTCCTTGAACTTGAGATTTCCCTACTTCACTGGGGTTACAAATGGGTATCACTGTACCTCGTGTGTGTCAATTTTTTTTTTTTTTACAAACCAAACTTGAATGGCATTTAATTAAATGGTCAAGTTTGAGGTCATAGATGAATAACCTTGTAGATCAACTAGTAATTCATTTGAGTTTGTTGAGTGAGATGAAAAGTGCTTAGAACAGTACCTGACCTAATGAATTCTCAGTACACTTAACAATCACCTTGTTAAGATCAACATTTCTTATCATGTACTATATATCGTGGGAGAGTTGAACTGTGCACCTTGACACCTGTCTGACAGTTTTGCCACTGGCCATGTTCACAGCCCCAAATCCTCTTGTGCCACCTCGTTCTTCTCCTACATCTTTGGGCAGTGGTTTGCAGACAGGTGCACACCAGCATCACTTGCAGGTTCATCACCTCATCTGACCTCCTTCTTCACCTGGGACTGCTGGCCTCTCTTTCCTGGTTCCAAGCCAGTGCTCCTGTGATTTGCTGTCCTGGGCCTTCTCCACATTGATAGAATATTTTTAACACATCCACAATACCAGTACCTTGATGTGATGCTTCCTCTTTATCAGTGTTGTCCAATAGACCTTTCTGCCATGACAGAAATGTACGGTATCTGCACTGCACTGTCAGATATGATAGCCACCAGCCCATGTGGTTATTGCACTCTTAAATTAAGTGGTGGGACTGAGATACTGAAATTTGATTTTTTAAAATTTTAGTTAATTTAAACAGTCACATAAGTGCTTTGGTTCCTGTATTGGATGGTTAATATGTAGGTTAGCAGAAGACATTTTAATTGGTGTTCATTATAATTTTTTTCCTGATCTTTTTCCTTACCTCCATTCCTTTCTTTGTTCCTTCCTTCCTTCCCTTCCTTCTTCCTCCCTCTCTCCCTCCCTCTTTCTCTTTCTATTTCTCCCTTTCTCTTGGTCCCCCATTGCTTCCAACCTTCTTTCCTTCCTTCCTTCCTTCCTTCCTTTCTTCCTCCCTCCCTTCCTTCCTTCCTTCCTTCCTTCCTTCCTTCCTTCCTTCCTTGCTTCCTTCCTTCTCTCTAGCACTAGAGCTCAAACCCAGGGCCTCAGCATGCAAGGAGAATTCTCTACCACTGAAACACATCCCAGCCTTCAGGAGAGTTTTCAATTAACTCTCCTGACAGAAAGCTGGGTGCACAAATATGATAATTACAATTTTAGAAATTGGAGGTTCATGCCTTTATTCCCAGTGGCTCAGGAGTCTGAGACAGGAGTATCATAAACTCAAAGCCAGTCTCAACAAATTAGTGAGATCCTGTCTCAAAAAATAAGGGCTCTGAATGTGGCTCACTGGTAAAGCTCCCCAGGGTTCACTCCCTGATATCAAGGGGAGGAAAAGAATTTTAGAAAAGGAAAAAAAAAACATTTTTGAAATAATACAAGTTGCACAATTTTAGCTTCTATTTAAAATTTACATCTATTCTCAGACTTTATTTATAGGGAAATTCTGCTATTTGTTCCTGGAAAACCATGGTACTTGGTTTAAAATTTGAAATGGTGGTCTCTTTCTTTCTTTCTTTCTTTCTTTCTTTCTTTCTTTTTTGTGGTCTTTTCTTTGCATTGTGGTTTAACACTAGTTTCCTGATTATGGCCTTTTTAAAAATTTTGTCTAAGTCTAGCTTCACTGAACTCAATTGCATATTCACAATAGTTCACTAAAATCCTATGGTTCTTGAGCATTTCCTGAATAAATCCTTAGTGTTTTGACACCATGGCTAATAGGTATATCTGAGTTCTTCTCAAATTATTGTAAAACATTCAGTTTGTCATTTTCTGATAAAAGCCTCGCTCTTCTGCCTTATAAGCTTCTGTACTCTCAGTTGCCGGGCTTCTGAGTGTCAGGTGCTACATGGGCGTTAGAATGTGCTAAACCTTAGTGAAGGATTCTGGAGGAAGACCCCTGGTCTATCATGGCTGCTTTCATTGAAGCTCTGATTACCTTAACTCCTCCTCACACACAGCCCCAAGATAATAATTCAAAGAGAAGAAAAGAAAATAGAGGAGCATAGACATAGACACCCTGGTAATGTATAAATGTTCACTTCCAATAATTCTGAAGTTTGATCAGAAATTCGGGGGCCTTTTAAACTTCTTCACTCCTTAGGTCTTCTAGGTCAAAAGGTCAGAGGATGTCACTATGACCCTGCAACTTCTTTTGATCATGCTCCTAGAATATTAACATACTTTTAAAATTTTGATCTCTCTGCCAGTCTTAGGGAAAGACAGACAACCACCACTACCACCCCTCCCCTGCCACCAAAGAATTATTCATATATCAGGCTGTTTCTTATTGCCAGCCCTGAAGTGGGCTAGATTCTTGATCCCCTCTCCATTTTCCAGTTCTACATTAAAGTTGCTAGTTTATTTTATGATGAAACTATGTTAATTCCAGGGAGGTACTTTACTTTCTTCAGGTTGGTACAGACATTTTGAAACCTGAGCACTGTCATCAGGGCATCCCCAAGTCCCAGACATAATATCTTTGAAATTCCAAGTCCTGCATGTAGGGGGAAGGGTGAGAGAAAACTTTTACAAGGACTGATATGGAGGTCTTGTTTGCACTTGAGAGTTTCCTTCAGGTGTGGAGTCGGGGTCTCCTTGACCACAGAAATGTAGGTCTGTGCTAGTATGATTGGGGGCTTGAAGGTTCTCAACATTCCTACCTGTGGTCTCTTCCTCAGCTGTTCTGAGCTGGAGGATTGAGAGGCTATAATGGAGAGAACTCAGTCATGGTAGTGTTGAGAAGATTGTGGAGTTGTGCTTCTGATTGGTAGGAACCACAAAGCACTGGATGCATCCATTCTCCAAACTGTTGACTGAGAGCCTGTCCCTCTTCCCTAGGTTGAGTCAATGAAAAGGGAGCTCCTGGATCTGCGAGCCCAAGTATCCAAACAGAGCACAGCTGAATGTCTGAAGACTGAAAACAAGCAGAAGCAGAACATGGAGCAGTTCATTATCAGCCAGCATCGGTGTCCCTGATCTGTGGTGCTGCAAAGGAAAGGGGTGGTCTTTCACATGCCCCACTTGTGCTGCAGAGGAATAGTCAGAAGAGAGGCACAGGAATGTTGGGAGGGGAGCACCTAATGCCCTGGGCCCAACCCTCCTGTGTTATGAATAATTGTGGGTGCATAGGGAGGGGAAGAAGGGTGAGAAAGAGACCCAAGATTTAGGGGTGAGAAGAAAATGCTTTAGAAATTATACACCCAGCAAGTATGGCCCAGTTGGTAATTCCAGCTCTGTGGGGCTCTTTTATTGTTCAGTGACCAGGACACATGATGTTTTGAAGAAAGCAAGGACTAACTTGAAGCTAAAGAATCAGTTGTACCTTTCAGAGTCACAGAGTCTGCTTCAAACACATCAGGAACTATCATCAGATCTGTAAGTGACTCTGACCTCTTTTGACCTTCCAGAAGCATATAATCTGGTCCACTAGACAGGTCTTAGCTCCTAGATAGCCTCTAGCTAGGGTTCCATCCCTTCCCCCTCGTGACCCCTCAGCTCCCTGCCCTGACCTTGCTCTCCTGTGTCATTGTCTCTCCTCTTTACCCCAATTTTCCCTCCTTGATGTCAGTCAAGCAAGAAGGTGGGAGAAATGCAGTTAAGTTGGTCCTTGAATGAAGAAACTTTTAAAGTCTGTAAATTAGTTGTCTACAAGGAGATCTTGAGGCCATTTGTACATTCTGGACTTTCCTGAACTAATTTATGAAAAATCAAACAAGGCATAACTTTATAAATTGACTTGAGTGCACAATATTAGATTAAGAACAGCAATTTTATTTTGACACACCATTTAAAAAAATGAAGGAAGATCCATGTGGTCTCATTGTCATAAAAAAAAACTGATAATAAAAACACTGAACTTTAAGGGAAAAAAATTTAAATATGTGTACCAGATATTGTCTACATTTACTTAAATGCTGTGCTATAATTCTCTAGAAATACTTTGAAGAAAAACTTGATATGTAACTGATTGTTTTAAAAATCAGAAATTAAATCTTTACACTTAGATGGTAAATATCAGAGGAGCTGAGCATTCTCCTAGGAATGTCCTAAATTGTACTCTGAGAGCTTTGACCCCTATAGCATGATCAAGGATCAAGGGTCATGATTTAACTAGCTCTTGTTTTCTACTTCCCTTTGGTTCTTCTCTGAGGATTGTTTTCTTTCCTGAGCCACTTTAGCACAACACTTACAAGATTGCCTCTGTACAGCCTCATCCTGTCCCTGCCAAGTTAACCCAGAAGCCTCCAGTTCCCACTGGCTCCCTCTAGTGTGCAGACCACCCTGTCTTCTTCCTGATGTCTGGTCTGTAACTACAGACTTGTCACTATCTGGTTGTATGGCTTTAGCTGGCCTCTTTGTCTCTGTGAGCTGATGCCCCTTATCTGTAAAAGGTGGACCTAGACTTAGATGATGTCTGAGGTCCCTGTCAATTTGTCCTCTCCTTAAGAAAACTAATATACACACTTAACAGGGAACTTCCCCCAACATGTCCTCTCCAATCACCACAAGTTGTTTCTACATGTGTGTTTTTCATGCTCCATTCTACTTTTCCTAGAAGATGACAAATGCCTTTATTTCCCTTCAGACTACATAACTTGTAGCATAAACTGGCTCATGAAAAGGAAGTGGTAGGATATGACCACACAGCATGCAGTGGGATGGTGGCTGGGACAGCAAGGATTTGAGGGCACAGGGACACTTCTCCTCTAAGCTGGAACCTGGAATCTCCTCCAGACCCAGTGCACCTCCTTGTCTCATCCTCTTAATCATCTCTCACCCTGTTTCTACCTTCCTGCATGGTTTGCCCTCTTTCCAGCCTCTGGGCACTATCATCAGGTCTGACAGTTCCATCTGAACAGGGTTGTTTTGTTTGCTTTCTCATAAAGTCCTTAAGGGCCCTGCCGTGTGCTCCTGTCTTGAAAGCCTTGCCTTACAGGAGCCACACAAGAAGCAAAGCCACCGCAGGTCTCTAAAGCACAAGGAAGCCTTGGCCTACCTCCGCCCCCTATCCGAATAACCCTATCTGCTAAGGAGCATCTTGGGCCCTGTTCATTCAAAACTAGTGCAGATCTGAAGAGGTGATCAGAGATGTGTCCTACTAGGGTAGGCAGAAAGACAAAATGACTTCCTGGCAGTGATGGAATACAAGTAGCCCAATACCACCAGGCCCAACATTAAGGAAAGAGCACCTAAGATTGAATGGTAAACTTTGTGACACTGCTTCTGAACAGCATCTGTGGCACAACACCTACCACAGCATGGTTCTCACCTCAACAGCTCTCCTCAGATGATCAGCTTGGGGACAACAGCTGCCCCCTACACATGAGTCATATGGTTCCAACATTGCATTCCTTGGAAGTCCTAGAAGCACCCTAGTGAGAAGCAGGGCACTTCTGAACAGTGTCAGTGGTGTTCAGCAAACACCTTTCACAGATCCACACCTCACCAGGTAGCTCCTCTGAGCCAAGCCAGCTGGACTTTGCACTGCACCATCAGGTCTGAGCTCTTTGAGTCCATGTGGGGAAAGATATTGTTGACTTCAAAGAAGCCCTCTCGTTCATAGCTTATAACAATCAGCTTCCTTTATTACCATGTTCTCCAAAATTTACTGCCCTCCTGTCCCCCATTAAGTATGCTGCCCCATATTATTAACCTGACTTCCCTCAGAAAGGAGTTTGATGTCCACACCAAGCCTATGCAAAGTCTTGCATATGGCAGCCCTCTACTTATTTTTTAGTGGTGTGGGCAAGACACCAATTGTACTGAAGTCTGTTTTGTGTCTCCAGAGTTTTCCTAAAATGTGAGTAGATGTGTATACATGTATGATAGAGACTTCTTTTTATGTTGCTGTAGCCATATGTTGAAGGCCAACATCAGTCATGGACATGGAGGGTGAAACAGAATAACAGTCTTTCAGTGGCATTTTTTCTTTGAAAGCAAAATTGTATATACAAATAGTTTCTTTTTCTTCTTTCTTTCTATTTTTTGTGTTGTTTCCTATTTCTAGACCAGTCCCTAGAACAAGTGTTAAGAATAGAAAAGAAAATAAGCCAAACTCAAAAAACCAAAGGCTGAATGTTTTCTCTGATAAGAGGATGGTGATTAATAATGCAAGGGAGAAGGGGGATAGAGAAGAATGAAGGAACTTCGGATTGGGCAGAGGGGGATGACTGAAGGGGAGAGGATGTGGGAAGGACAGTGGAATGAAAAGGACAACAGCACCTTATATACATGTATGATTACACTATCAGTGTGACTGCACCATGTTCAGACAGAAGAAGGAGTAGTTGTATTCCATTTGAGTACAGTGTGTCAAAATTTATTCGGCTGTCATGTATAACTACTTAGAAAAAAATTAAAGATTATAAAAACTTAAACAAAGAATAATAATTCTGAAGTCTAAGATTAAAAATTACAATTTTCCCTCTTGCCATTTTGTAAAAATCTCCAATCTAAGATATGATGGAGTGATTCTTAAAATTGATGTGCCTTTTTAGTTTTCATGGGGAAGGACATATTTTGCTGTTTCTTCTGCAGCACTAAAACTCAGGAGTCAGGATGGAAATGAAAATATAGGTCTCTTTCCAGTTTGGGTTGAGGAAAATATTTTCTTTCATGAGTCTCCATTGTTGGTGACTCAGTGTCATTGAAAGGTTTCATAAGGACAGAGGGTACAGTGGGAATAAAGACAGGAAATACCAAAGTGTACATTTAACTAGGCTATGTTAGCCAGAAACCTGTCTCAGTGCATGGTCCCCTTTGCAGTGCCCATCAGGGCCAGGCAGTACCTTGGCCTCCATCCTCAGTATAAAGAAGATCAAAGGTTAAAAGAATTTGAAGATTTTAATTTCAAAGGCTGTCTGTTTCAACATCAACTGTGGGATTGTGGGTGCAACTTCCCTGGCTGCAATGGCAAGTGCTTCAGTGGGAGTTGAACTATCATCTAGGATCTGAATCTTTCTTTAAGTATCCCAGGTGATTCTGATGCAGGCACAATTTAACACACTGGTGATGATTCTGATACAGGTGGGCTGCAGACCACAGTTTACCACACATTATACATGTCACTGAGTCACAACAATGAACTCATTTATGAACCTTAATTGAAAATCATATCATTCCATAAATTTTGAAATAAAAATTTAAAATAATCCTTCAGAAAATTCTTGTGTCCTTTTACCTTCCAGAATTAAAATAAAGCCATTACTCTACAATGATGTCCTAGAAATAGTTAAGAATGAACACAAACAATGGAAGCTAGAACAAAAACTGTAATCATCATCAATGAAACCAGGACCATTACCAGCAGCAACAACAAAAGACTCTTCAAGAGACCTCCCTGGGTAGAGACATGGCCACACCTATGGGGAGATGTGAAGTCAACCTGCATTTCACCAGGTGTTTTAAGGATTTGTATGACTGCTTTTGCCTTTATAATACAGAGGAATTTGCTGGAAAAATCAGCTGAATGGTTGGAAAGTCCTCAGACCCATTATTGAATTTAAAGACAAAGCAGCCAATGGTAAGGATCTCTGGCCCTGAGGTTATTGCTTCAGCCTGCAAAGTTCTCTCCTTTATCTCTGTGCCTCAAGGGCTGGTCGCCTTGATAAAATTATTAATGATTACAGGACAACTCAAATAGTCATACTTAGTAAGTCAGCTTACTTCAGAAAATAGAGTGAAAGCCCCATAAGAGGGAAAGAAAAGTCCCAGAAAAGAGGACAAAAATAAAACAGAGGACAAATACCTATTGTATCACTTCAAATATGTAATAGTATCTCCTGACCTACTGACCTAAGGCCTTCAGAATTTACAGAGAATTTATCATGTCCCTCAGATCTCCTCACTACTGAGGTGAGTGACAGAGGCACTAGGGATGATTTTCCATTGCTGCCATAACAAATTTTCACAAGCATCATGGCTGAGAAGAACACAAATCCATTATATCAGAGTGGTAGGTTAGGAGTCCACAGAAGGTCCCACTGGCTTAAAATCACTGGGGAACAGGCCTGTCACCCAGTGGAGGATCCCAGGCACATCTGGCTTCCTTAATTTTTCTGGTTCTAGAAGCCACCCACTTCTTGGCTGGTGGTTTCTTCCTTCACCTCATTCCTGATTTAATTCTGTGTGTGTGTGTGTGTGTGTGTGTGTGTGTGTGTGAGAGAGAGAGAGAGAGAGAGAGAGAGAGAGAGAGAGAGAGAACTAGGAATAGGAGGAAATCATTCTTAATGACAAAATGCGTCTATTAAGAACAAACAACTTATACAGGTACTAGTAACATGCTGAATATTCCCCATGTAACCTAGGAAACAAGGTGAGGATAGCTTCTGGAACCATGTTCACTTACTATCATGCTGGATATCTTAGTCCACAAAATAAGGAAAAATAAAGACAAGCCGAGAGAAATATAGTGCAGAAATGAAGATGTTAAACTACTTTTATTTACAAAAAAGTATGTAGAAAATCCTAAGAAATCTTCCTAAAATTGTTGGTATTAATTTGTGATTTTGCCAGGGTCATAGGATTCAAGGTTAATGAACAAGCCCCCAAAAGTATCAACAAAGGAAGAGATATATCATGGAGAAAAATTGGAAGACACATCTACTGTCTTGAAATTAATACTTAAGTTAATTTTCTTTTACATTTTAGGCTTATATCTATTTATAAATTATTTTTGAGTCTGATGAGACAGTGGCTCAGCGTCATTTCCTTCTAGATGGACACCTAATTGTGCCAGAATACATGATTTTCTTTTAAAAGCTATCATTTCTTCCACTGATTTGATATATTATTAGCATATTTGTTTATATGCCAATATTATCATGTTTTTCAAGTTCATGAAATAGAATTGTTTTAGTCAGGTTTTTCTCACTGTGAACAAAATACCCGAAAAGAATAACTTGCAGGAAGGAAAGTGCCTGTGCAACTAAATATAAATGGAATAATTTGTCATGCATTCTTTGCTATCTGAGACTTCTTTTGCTCAGCATATTATTTCTGAGATTCTTTCCTGTTATTACTAGTATCAGTTGTTTTTTTTTTGCTGAGTAGTATTCCATTGTAAGGACTATAACTTGTTTTAGCCATGCACTTTCTAATGGACATGTTGCTTGTTTCCATTTGGAATTGCTCTTCTGAAGTTCATGTTACAGGTTCTTTTGTAGCTTTGTGCTTCTATGTCTGGTGACAGCATTGACGGGTCACATGATAAATGCATGTTCACCTAGAGCAGCTACCAAACAGTTTTTCAAAGTGATTGTAACATTTATCCCTTTCACCAACAGTGAATGGAGCTGCAGTTGTTTGTTCTAAATCCTTCCAACACTTGGCATGGTCATTTGAATTTTAGACATTGTGATGGATGTGATTTGGTCTTCATTTTTGTTTTCCTATGACTCATGCTTTTGAGCATCTTTTCAGGTGCTCTTTGATGTTTACATTCTCTTTTTTGTGTAGTATGGATTGAAATATTATGATCTCTCTTTAAGTTGCTTGTCTTACTATTTCTAACTTTTATGTGGCCTTAAGTATATGTTTTAATAATTTAATAATATATATAAGCCTAAAATAAGATATCTGAACACTGTTAATCTATAAAGTATATTATTATTATTATTATTATAAATATTATAGGGATTTGTCTTTTCATTTTCTTGATGGAATCTTTCAAACAGTAGAAGTTTAGGATTCCATGGTGTTTATCTTTTTTTAACCTTAATAGTTTGTCTTTTTTGTGTGTCAAATATAAGAAATCATTGCCAATATAAAAACACAGCCAGAAACTTTTTCTTCTTAGTTTCCATCTCCAAAGTTAGAGCAGCTTTTATGTTTAATGCAAGGTTTCTGATAGAAGATCATTTAAAAGCTGGTATAATTATGAGGGAGCAGGGGACCCGCATCGCCTGCCCATTCCGTGCTGATGGTCACGGGGAGGTCGCGAGGGGAGACAGTTGGCAGTTGGGTGCTGTGTACCCCTTTGTACCCACTGGGGAGCACCAAGTGAGGAGCCTGCTTCGCTGCAGAAGGAGCACCCGCCCAGCGGTGGCAGCGCTCCCCACGCTCCCCACCAAGGAGCGGCAACGTCGCAGGGCCATCTAGCCATGGGCACTAACCTCAGGGTGAGCGGGCACTGGGCCCACATGGCGCAGGGGGGCTGGGCAGAGGGGTGGAGGTTGGGTGTTGTGGGTTCCTTGCTGCTCCAGGAGCTCTGAGGATTGCAGAGCTTGGAGGAGCCTTGGACCTTGCCACAGAAGATCACCCAAAAGAAAAGGAAAGCAGACCAGAGAACTGCAAGCAGGGGGGATCCTGCATGTTGGACAAATGCATCACAAGTGTAGGGAATGTGGGAACGCCTTTAGTCCTAAAGCTACACTGTCCAGCTCTGGAGGATCCACGCTGGAGAAAGGCGTTAGGAGTGCAATGAAGGTGGAAAAGCCTTCAGTCGAAAAGGCAACCTTATTCAGCCCAAGAGAATCCACGCAGGACAATTGCCTTATAAGTGTGGTGAAATTGGAAAATAATTTAGCCATCATTCTAACCTAATTGTACACCAGAGAGTACACAGGAGAGCAAGGCCTCACGAGTGCAATGATTGTGGGAAAGTCTTCATACTCAAATCCACATTTGTCCATTATAAAAGTATCTATAGTGTAGAACATCTTTATGATTGCAGTGAGTGTGGGAAATCCTTTGGCCACAAACACACTCTCAGTAAACAACAAAGAATTCACACTGAGACAAAGACTTTTGAGTGTGTTCCTGACTAGGCCTAGGAAATGCTGCTTGGTGGGCTGGCCAAAAGGTGGAAAAGGAGTGTGCTGAAGCGGGAAGGGCAGAATGGAGCAGGCCAGGACACACTAATTAACAACCTTTTGACTCCTTGTAGGAAGGGGCAATTACTGGGACAGTTAACCCTGGCAACAGACTGGAGCAGGGGCAGGTTCTTGATAGGAAGGTTTCTGATAAATTAACATTTCAATCCCCCAGGAGACACCTCCAACTTTCTGGACTCACTCAAAATTGGCCTCCTTGATCTGACCTGAGGATTTGTCTGTCTATACTGACTGCCTGTCTACTTCTGGCTTCAGAACCTCAGATGTCAGCAAAGATGGCTTATCTTGCTGCTGCTGCTGCTGCTGCTGCTGCTGATGCTGCTGCTGCTGTGAGTATACTTCCAGAAACCTCTGGAACATGCTTTCTGCTGGCTTACCACTAGTTCACTTTTCAGTTAGTCAACCTCTTTTATATCTACCTATGGTAATTGGAATTCACTAGGAAACTTACTCGATGGAATATTAACTTAGTATAATGATCAAATTTTATAAAATTAAAGCATTTTGTTTACATTCTTAGAGTTTCATTAATATGTATATATTACCCCAGGAAATAGTCTCTTGCATAGTTTTATGGAACTCTGAAAACTAAGAAAACAATTCATTATCTCTCAGTGTTTCTTAGACTTTAATGTGCAAATTAGCCACTAAAAGTTCTTGGTTTAAATGAGATGCCTAGACCCTATCACATAGATTGTGATGGGTGTGGCCCAATATATACATTTTAGAATTTTCAGGTGATTCAAACATTAGGTTTTGAGAAATTCTTTTATTGAGACTACTATAACATTTTACCCTCCAACAGCACAAAGAGTCTATGAAATTGAAATTAGTATGTTCTTCTTCCAGGACTGGGCTTTGAAACAATTTCTACTAAAGCCTTGAGTTTCAGTGCTTAACTAAAGAGGATGGGCTAATTAGGAGGTTAGCTTTGTCAAGTTTGGAATAATTTAAATTTATATATTTTGAATTGATAGGGACTATCTAAATCACCTATAATTCTACAAACATTTCATTATGTTGCTGATACTTCTTTATTTAATTTATTCTAACAGATGCTGGAATAAATTTGGCAGGGCCCTGAGACCTTCCTTGGATCCCTCTCCAAGCTGCCTGCTGCAGACCACTCATATCTACCTGTTGACCCTCAGAGATATCTCCTTACACCAAGCCCTCTCTCTCCTCCCCAGAAAACACATCTGATGCCTCCTGGCATAATGATGTAATCCCACAGGAAACAAAGCCTCCTTAACCCACCTGTACCCAGGTTCTCAGCATGTCTGTTAAAATTAGAATGACAGCAAAGCCCAAAGCAGCACCTCCATTGTAAAGGCAGCAAGGAGATGCAGGTAAATCTCTCAAATTTTTTTTCATACAGCTATTCTCTTATTCGGGGCCTAGCCTGGAGCAAGACCCAGTCTGTGAACCTAATTATAAATAGATAAAGATCTATTTATCCCTTTGAGGGACTTATCTAGAAGTGGAGAGGGGCAGGCTTTCTCATCTCCAAAGGCATGGGATATGTTTCTTATGCTCAGGCAAGTAAAAAAAAAAAAAAAAAAAAACAGTCTTGGAAAGAATATGATGACATCTTTATAGATCTACTCCTAAGTAGTTAGGTTTTGTGGCTTAGCAATTGCTTTCTCTTTCTGCAAGTTGAAATCTATTCTTTCATTTGTGTATTTAGATTAATATAGATTAATCTAAGTATTCAGATTAGAGGTAATAAAAAACAAACAAATTGAAATTCTAGAAATGCAGGAAACAATAAACCAACTTAAAAACTCAATTGAGAATACTACCAGCAGAGTAGATCACTTAGAAGAGAGAACATCAGACAATGAAGACAAAGTATTTCAACTGGAAAAGAACATAGACAGCTCAGCAAGTCTGCTAAGAAACCATGAGCAGAACATCCAAGAATTATGGGACAATATCAAAAGACCAAATTTAAGAGTCATTGGGATACAGGAAGGCACAGAGCTCCATTCCAAAGGAATAAACAGTCTATTCAGTGAAATAATACGAGAAAACTTCCCAGAATTGAAGATTGAGACAGAATCCCAAATCCTAGAAGCCTACAGGACGCCGAATGTGCAAAATCATAAGAGATCCACACCTAGACACATTATAATGAAGATGTCCAACATACAGAATAAGGAGAGAATTTTAAAAGCTGCAAGAGAAAGAAAGCAGATTACATTTAGGGGTAAACCAATCAGGATAACAGCTGATCTCTCAACACAGACTCTGAAAGCTAGAAGATCCTGGAATAACATATTTCAAACACTGAAAGACAATGGGCTCCAACCAAGAATCGTGTATCCGGCGAAATTAAGCTTCAGGTTAGAAGATGAAATTAAAACCTTCCACAATAAACAAAAGTTAAAAGAATTCGCAGCTAGAAAACCATCTCTTCAAAAAATCCTTGGCAAAACATTACAGGAAGAGGAAATGGAAAACAACATTGATAACCAACAATGGGAGGTAGGACAGTAAAGGGGGGAAAGTAGTCAAAGAGGATAACAAATCAGGTTTAGTAACATCAATAAACAAATATGGATAGAAGAACAAACCATATCTCAATAATAACCCTAAATGTTAATGGCTTAAACTCACCAATTAAGAGACACAGGCTAGTAGAATGGATCAAAAACAAGACCCAACAATATGCTGTCTACAGGAGACGCATTTGATAGGAAAAGATATACATAGACTGAAGGTGAAAGGTTGGGAAAAATCATATCACTCATATGGACCGCGGAAACAAGCAGGAGTGTCCATACTCATATCTAATAAAATAGATTTCAAGCCAAAGCTAATCAAAAGGGATATAGAAGGACACTTCATACTGCTCAAGGGAACCATACACCAACAAGACATAACAATCATAAATATATATGCCCCAAATAATGGTGCAGCTGTATTCATCAAGCAAACTCTTCTCAAGTTCAAGAGTCTAATAGACCAACATACAATAATCATGGGAGACTTCAACACACCTCTCTCACCACTGGACAGATCTTCCAAACAAAAGTTAAATAAGGAAACTATAGAACTCAATAACACAATTAACAACCTAGACTTAATTGACATATATAGACTATACCACCCAACATCAAGTAGCTACACTTTTTTCTCAGCAGCACATGGAACCTTCTCAAAAATAGACCATATACTATGTCACAGGGCAACTCTTAGACAGTACAAAGGGGTAGAGATAATACCATGCATCTTATCTGATCATAATGGAATGAAACTGAAAATCAATGATAAAAGAAGAAAGGAAAAAGCAAGCATCACTTGGAGAATGAACAATAGGTTGCTGAGTGATCAATGGGTTTTAGAAGACATCAAGGAGGAAATTAAAAAATTCCTAGAGTTAAATGAAAACACAGACACAACATATCGGAATCTATGGGACACATTGAAAGCAGTTCTAAGAGGAAAATTCAAAATTCAAATTTCTTTACCATCAGCATGTGTCTGCTATGTGTATTAGATTTATATTAAAGTAAAAAAAAAAAGAAAAAGAAAGAAAAAAAACTGCCTTTAAACTTGGCATGTGTGAGGCCCTGGATGAAGACCAGGGCCTTTGACAATGTTGAAGAAATGGATTTGGAAATATCATCATAAAATGAGGGCAGCTAACCATGTCCCCTTCCTCTGTCCCCTACACAGACCATTTTCCTTATGTCCAGGATGATATCTCAATAAATCTCCCTTGATATTGGCAGTTTATCTTGTAGCAAAGGCACACACTGGTTAATCTTCCACTAATACATTGTTCTTTGAACTGGGGCATATTACTTCTCTATTAATCATGGTTGTAGCCATAATCCTGTCTCTAATACATAGAACAGAAGCCAGTGAAACCTATAAAATGTGCTTGCTGTTAGAGAAAAGAGCTCCAAATGCTGCCCAGAAGGAGCAGCAGGCCCTCCTCCTAACAAGCACCCTTCAACTAGGGCCGGGGAACAGAACTGGACTCCATGGACAGAGAGAGGTGGCTGTTTCACTGTTGTATGCTGATTGCAAGTCCTTTGGGTATAAACTGAGGGGTGGCATGACTGGGTCAAATAGTAGTTCCATCCCACATTTTCTGAGAAATCTCTATATTGCATTTCATAGTGGTTGCACCAATTTTCAGTCTCACCAACAATGTTTGAGTGTATATTTTCCCCACATTCTTGCCAACATTTATTATTGCTTGTATTCTTGATAATTGCCATTCTGACTGGAGTGAGGTGGAATCTCAGTGTAGTTTTGATTTGCATTTCTCTCATGGCTATGATACCACCAGTTATCAGTGATGAGATCTGCTTCCTCACATGTTTAAGTATAAATTTAAAAAGGGTTCAGAGGCAAGAATGTAAAACAGGGCTTATTTATAAAGGGGTAACACAAACTTCTCCTGTGGAAAAAAAGGGGGCCATAACTAGTATTCTCGTGTCCCAAAGAGTGAGAGCATTGTGTCTTCCTTTGCTTTCCTGCTGTCTTCTCCTTATCTCATTCCTTCCTGCATGTGTGACTAGGCCCAGGAGATTGCTCAGGTGTGATGGTCAAAAGGTGAGAAGCAGATGGGCTGGAGGGGCCCAGGTTTAGTGATATGGGCAGGAGGTAGTCCCAGGGTGCATTAATTAACAACTTTTACAAGTCCCTGAAGGGAGGGACAATCCCTGAGGCAGGTTACCTTAGCAATAGGTTGGAGCTTTGGCAGGTTGTCTTGATATGGGTGGAGGAAGGCATTAAGATTTCAATTCCTCAGAGGTGGTCTCCAACCTCCTGGACAGAAACTCGACTCCCTTCTCTAGATCTGATTCTTGCCTATCTACACTGAATGACTGTCCTTAATTCTGGCTTCAGGTAGATATTTTGACATTATTTCATATATTTGTTGATTGATTGCAATTCTTCTTCTTTGAAGTGTCTGTTCAGTTTCTTTGCCCATCTATTGATTGAGTTATTGGGGTTTTTGTGTTTATTTGTTTCTGAGTTTTTAATGTGTCCTGGAGATTATTGCCCTATCACAGGTGTGTGTGATGAAGAATTTTTCCCCATTCTGTGGTTTCTGTCTTCACATCATTGATTGTGTCTTTGCTGTGAAGAAAAATTTTTAATTTGAATCCATCCCAATTATTGATCTTGATTTCACTTGTGCACTTTAGGAGTCTTATTGAGGACATCAATTCCTAAGCTGATATTGAAGAGATTCTGGCCTACTTTTTCTTCAATTAGGAACAGTGTCTCTGTCCTAGTGCCTAAGTCTGTAATCCACTTTGAGTTGATTTTTGTACAAGGTGAGAGACAGGGTTGACTTTTCATTTTGCTACATGTAGATTTTTACTCTCCATTTTTTTTTACATAATTTACAAACAAAAAAATAAAGAGCACAGGCAATCTCTGCTCTAGTGCCTTTCAGTATGCTGTACCTAGCTAAACTGCTGCTGAGGAAGGCTTTATGTGAAGAATCAAGTACAGACCTTCCATATATTTAATTCCCCAAATGGAATATAAGGTGATGGTGAAGAGTTAATTGCAAATTAACTTAATGGAGAGAGGTGACAGTTGGGTGGAACACACTCCTGGAGTTACAGGAGCTCCTGGTTAAACACTGACTGATCTGACACTCACTGGAAGCAGGGAAATGTTGTGTACTCACCCATGGCACACTCATCCTCATATCTGTGCAGTCTGCCCCTTTGTAGCACTGTAGTCAGGTGCAGATTTCCTTCCCATTCATGGGTTGTTGTCACATATCGCCCCTTTGTGGCAAGAACTGCTGATGCAGGCATCATCCAGATAAGAGACCTGTCCAGAGTGAGGCAAGTATGGAGAGAGAAAACATCTCTCACTTGGAGAAAAACTTTCTCTTTTACAGAAGAGGGGAAGCCTTATGAGGGACCCCTCAGAATAGAACATAAATATTTACAGGCAACATCCCCTTCACCTGGTCCTATTGCGGGACACAAGGTAGCATTAGCAAAGCAACTAGCTGCTCTAGACAAGCTCATGTTCCAACCCTGAGCCCTCAATTACATATTTTCTCCAGGGCAGAGATGTATAGAGGCCAGAAAATTAGATTAGGGAGACAGGAACATATGTATATTCTCTGGATTATCAGATTTAGCAAATAAAATAGAAGATACACAATTAAATTTAAATGTCCAATAAACAGAAAACATTTTCAATGTAAAGATGTGTAATATATCCAAAACATCCAAATGTTTTATCTGGCATCCTCATTCCCTGAAATCTCTTTTGTACTTTGAAGTGGATTACGTGCCAGATGTATCTTATCCTTATAATGTTCCAGGCTCCCTGGGAGAGAAGGTCTGTGATTCTGGTTCATGAAATTCCAGATCCATAACCATAATGTCCTCCAAATGCACTTCAGGCTAGTCCCAATACTGTGACCATGTCCAAAAGCAAACTCTTTTATCTATTCCTCTAAACTCTTCCAGTGTTGCTGCATTAGAAAATGTCTTTCCAGTCCAACCCCTTGTAGTTGGAAACTTTGGACATGCTCTTGACAGTTTGTTCTCATTGTTCTCCATATTCATTTTAATCAAAAAATCTCATGAACTCTACCTCTGAGTAATCTTGTGATTCTACCTATAATGCCAACACCTTCATCTCATCTAAGTCCTGTAATTCCTGAATTCCTAAGTCATTATTGCTTCAGTTGTGAAGGACAGGTCTTCCAAAAATGCAAATTGGATCATGCAACATATGATTTGAAGCATTTCAGGGAGTTATGATTGTTATTCTCACAAAGTCTAAAATCATAAATATGCATGACCAATATATCTGTAAATTATTATCTTGTGATAACAAAATAAAGCCTCACTGTATTCTAAAGCTTTTAAAAACATTCAAATATCTGAAAATATATATATATTTTTTTTTACCCATGGCATGATTTGGAATCCATCCCAAACATAGGAGTAACTCCACCCTGTAATAGAAATTTCAATACTCCAAACAAACAAACAATCAAACAAAACAAAACAAAAAAGATGTGGAAAAGGTTAAATGGATTCATTTATTTTCTATTAAGGAATATGCCCATAACATAACACCCACATTGCTCACAGTGTTTCCTCTAAAAGCAGAAAACTCCTTGTGTGCACATGGCCCTGTCCTCAGATATGTGTGACATGATGTGGGAAACAGAGGGCAGAACTTGTGATCACTTCTGAGTACTGAAGCTTTCTAAGGATGGACACATAGGGGACATAGCAATGCAACTGCACTCACTGACCTGGGGCTTATTCCAGTAGAGAACAGGCACTAGTCCTTCCCTGGGGAGAAAACATCTGCCAGATAGCAATGAAGCTGGTTCACCTCTATGGCCAGTATGATGAGGAAAAGGGTACAAAGTGTGAGCAGCAGACTCCCAGAGATGTAGGGTTGTATCTTCATCTTCCACACAACTATGCAGACCCTTGCCATGATAAATGGAGTATGTTTGGCATTTCCTGGGTAGAGACAATGGTCATAGATTTATTAGCATTTCTGCATGGAATTGTTCAACCCAGCATCCTAGGAGATTACGGCTTAATAGATATTTTCACTGAGAACTCAGGACTGAACATTATTTTCTATCAGATATATAAGGAATTTAAAGTCTTTACCTCTTTTTGAAATTTAGTGTGGCTGGTGAAGTCAATTTTGTTATTTTTCCATTTTTTAATCTTTTTGGGGGCACATGATTTTCTTTTTTAATCTGGAAATTAATAGAATGTTTGATGCTCAGTGTTTTTGAATATGAGGAAAATGAATCTAGTTGGAAAGAATTTAATGTTTCTCAAAAAAGATATCCAGTTATCATGATTATTATATAATCCTTTCCTTTCCCCACTGAGTTAAAACACCAAATTTATCATATTTTGGGTCCCCATATACATTGCAATTTCAAGCTGGAATGTTTATACCTTTGTAATGCCTTATTTAATATTTTTTCATCAATGACACATTATTTTGCTTAATTTAATATGCATTTAAAATAATCTTCTATGGCATACTCTTCCACCATACTCGTTTCCTGTGTCTTAAAAAAGTAAACCAACAGTAATTCAAATTCAAAGTAATTCCATTTGGACTTGTGTGGTTTGTACATATAACCATAAAATGTTGGCTATTTATTAATCTTCACACAAGGAACATGACATGTCTTTGTATAGTATTTAAGATCACATATTAATAGCTTAAACTTTCTTCTTACAAGTCTTGCATGCTTTTGTTGAATTTATTTTTCTGCAGGACATTGGGCACCTGTTCTGTGGTACCCATCAGCAGTGATACCAACCACCTTCCTCCTGTACCTCTTTATCTAACTAAACTGAGGGCTTTTCCCACCTCCAAGGGAAGAAGACTCAGCACGAGTATTGCATGTTTAGACATAAACTGATGCAGAGTTAGAGTAAAAGTGCACACACTTAAAACTCTGTGCCCCAGGTGCTAATGGCAATGGGGGGTGGGTTGTACCAATTCTAGAAGGGTGAACCAACAGGAACCACGGACCACATCCAATACCACTACCACATTTTACGAATGAGGAGATAGTGATGCCACAGAAGTAGAGCTTTAAGTAAATCCACATGACCTTTCTTAAGAAGCCAGGATCCAAAGCGTAGGCCTCAGGCCCTTTCCATAAATATACAGGGAGGGAGAGGAAGGCTGCCATCTGGAGGCATCCCAGGCACCTGAACTGTTGGGTCCCCTTGGTTAGACAGACAGAAGAATCCATGGGAAACATTAGCAGTTCTTCCAAAGCAGATCAGGAGAGAAGAGAAAAAGAAGTCATTCACAGTGCCATGAGCCAAGGGAGAGCAACCACAGCCCAAATCCTTTTCTCTAGTTCCTTGCAGGTGACTCTGCACCCTGTCAGAAGGTGAACTATTTTAAGGACATTCTCTCTGGACACCTCAGGTAAAACAATGACATTTTGTATTACTGTATTCTCCTCCCTCCCTCTTTTTCCTTCCCCAAGTTCTCCTTTGAGAAAGATTTCTTGACAGTATTCCATACTAGTATCAAGAATGACAGAATACAGTCTAAATAACCATCATTTTCTGCATTTCCATGGTGATTTGCCATTCTGTAGTCTTCATGGGAGTGAGACTGAAGAGATATATTGGGGAATTTTACCTAATAAAAGTAATGGACCTCATGTAGAACTCACAGTTGTGGTTTTGATTTTATTAAAAGGCTGTGAGTTCATGTGGTTGGATAAAAACTGCAGTTTTGTTTTAAAAATTAAAAAGGAAATACTCATTTTGATTATTTGTAATGGTAGGAGGTATTGTTTTCTGTGCACTGAGTTTCAATGCAGCTATTATTATTTTATCTTGTATTCTAAAAAGTTGTACACAGGTGGTTCAACAGAGAGGCTGCAGGTTTAAGCCATAAATTTGCATGTTTTCCTTTGAATTTTTTTATATGACATAAAACGAGTCATCATGAGAGGCAAATTAACTTTTTCTTAATGGTTAATAGATGCTCAGTCTTTTCCTTACAGTAAACCACATGTTTGAAGTGTTTTCATGTTGGTAATCTGAGATCATATTGTACCCCGTGCTCCTTCTCCTTGATAAAATTATCTGAGAGCTTTTGAAAATGCTGATACACAAATTATATTCCTGACCATTTACATGAGAATCTCAGGTGTGCTCTTACATTTATCTTAAAGGACATCTCCCCAGGTATCTGTTGCATGGTGGCATCATTTAGATGTAGTGAATATATCCCTAACTCCCATCATCTCTCCAACTCCCTCATGACTGGATCTTTCCCATTTGGCATTATAGGTGGACATTTTTATCCCCAAATTGCACATAAATCCCCCCCCTTTTTTTGGTACTGGGGTTTTAATTCAGGGACACTCAACCACTGAGCCACATCCCCAGCCTTATTTTGTGTTTTATTTACAGAAAGGGTCACAATGAATTGCTTGGTGCCTCACTGTAGCTGAGGCTGGCTTTGAACTCGAGATCCTGCTGCCTCAGTCTCCTGAGCTGCTGGGATTACATGCATGCACCACCATGCCCACCCTTATATTGGGTTTTGATAGAGCTGGTCCCCCAATTAACTTTTGTGAAGTTAGTCAATAAACATGCTCTCTGATATTTTCAGACTTCAATTTCAATAAAGTTGAATTTTATACTCTTAACTTGACATGTAAATGTGGAAACAGGAATAAAAAGAAAGAACACAGACCCTAAGAAGCTCAGGATCTGAGCTTATGAAGCACCACTCTGGGGTATGTTTATTAGACTGATATCCATTTACGGTGTCTTCTAATGTTCTCTAGTTAATGTCAGCTGAAATGAATCCATGATCTCCAGACACTGAGTCCTGAAGAACCCATGTGCAGTTGCACAGGGCTGTGCAAGTGGTGCTGAAGACAAATGTGCTTTGTGCCTCAGGCTAGTATGCTTCGCCCACCTGGAGCCCAGTTTGCAATTTAGTGTTTGTATTCAGGGCTCTTTCTCATCAGTTATAACACTTTTCATTTGCATGTCCAAGAGAACAGTACAGGGTTGACTCAGTCTTTTTTCTCAAGGCAGGCCCAAGAGAAGGAGCCATGTGCCAGTGACTTATGAAGGCCACACTCTCAGAAGAAAGAGGCAGTGTAGTCAAGGAAAGAAGACCAAGAAAGCCTAGGAAGTGTATGATTTCAGAGAGAGGATAGCACGTGTTTAGAAGATGCTCTTCATAGGTATAGGACCCCAATCTCACTGAGCTGTGGTATGGTGGTGACAGAGACCCCAATTCAAAGAAGAGATGCAGATTATAGAGGATGGCAGGGCATCAACTCAAGGAAGATAGAGGTAAGACCAGATGGAATCTCCATCAGCTGTTATAAAAAATGGTGAATAGAAGACACAGCATGAGAGGGAATTATAATCTTAAAGAGTTAAAAAGAGTAAGTGCATCTCAGTTCCACATATACAATCACCTCTGTACCCAAAGCTTGAAGGCTAGGGAATATGCATGCTATTCTCCATTTGCTAAACCATAGCTTTCTTTTGATAATCTTCAGTCACAGGACAGTTGTGGCATTAATGAGGCCATGTACTTGAGACCCATGTTTGTCAGCAGCTGAACCTTCAAGAGCATCACATCCCAGGTTGGGAGAGTTCTTCTTTCCAAGGCAAGCATCTAAGTGCAGTTTTGAAAAGAAAACCAGAGACAAAAGGTGTAAGGATTCTGTGTTTGGGATTGGGGTCTCTGAAAGCTTCATGGTTGTGGCATGCTTGGTGGCTAAGGAAGTTCCTGTGCAAAGACACAGAATGCCTGGCAGATAGGAAATTCCTGACTGCAATACAAATGCCCGGCATTAGGAGGCTCTGTATTAGAGTCCTATTTTCCTCGACCTTGATCAGGCTCCTGGGAATAAAGAAAGTCTCTTGTTTGACAGCTGCAACGTTTCACCAAGCTCTGCTGCACCTGAACCTGTCTACATAACAGTAACTTTAAACAACAGACTTTCTTGAGAGCTACACAAAGCTCCTAACATTGCACACAGCAACTATAGTATGTAACTGAGGAATAAGTTGCATAATGTTGCTCTGTAACCTGCCTAATGACACAACAAACAATAATGAACTAATACCAGTGACCCAATATAGTTTATTAAAATTAATGAAGCTGGCAGCTTAGACAAGGGACATTCTGTCATTCTGCCTTTGCACCTTGAATCTGTCTCCTTTTGTTTCCGTTACAAACAGAATTCGTTATCTATGACCTCACTAAAATAAACTCTTCCACATAAGAAATTCATCAAATCAAAAGAGCAGTCTTGGACAAGGGAGTTCAGAAATAAAGTCTAGAAAGTGTTGGATATTTCTATTTTTATTGTTCCTTTTTACATATCCAGTGATGAAAGCTTGCTGGGAGGTAAAGTTTCTCTGATTTTATAAAAAAATTCAAGTAAAATAGGATTGTTAAAAACCAATACCCCCCAGGTTTATAAGGCAAAGACAAGGAAATCATACTTGGTATAGTTGCACTATGGGCTGGAAGAAGAAAATAAATAATCAAGCAAGATCAAAGTAGGAGGAGACCACTATTAATGAAAAGAAGAGAAAACCTATGAATTTCACAAAACTTGCATAAGAATGATATGCTTCATACATACCCATTATATATAATAACCCTTATATAGGTATCATGTAGGTATTGATATTTGTCTGAACAAAGATGTTATATAGGAATACAGGAGAGACGATTTATAATTATTATTACAGTCACGTGAAAATCGAAAATCTTTAGAAATTGAGAAGAATGAGAGAGAGGTGTCATGAAAAGCAGATGCCCTATATGATAACAATAAGAAATTAGTGTGAAGATATGTGCTATTAAACAGACATTTCAAACTATCCTTACAAAATCTTTACTAGAGCTGGTTTCATGCTCTGGTATCTGTGGGAGTTGTGCAGGGGACCAAAAACTGAGACATGGGATGAGTCTTGACAGAGATTGTAGGAACCCATGGAGAAGTAGAAGGCCAGTGAGAAGAAAAGGTGTTCACCAGTATATGTTATCATATGTGTGTCAAGAACAATGCACCAATGAAGCTTACTGAGCTCTTTCAAGACAGCTGTCCTTGTGCAAGGCAGGTGGTCCTTATCTATCATGACCCTTGCCTCCTTCTGCACTGAGGGTCTCATATCTCAGATGAGGGTGCCACCTGAGTTGGACACCAGAAAGTAAGTTGATCATGATCAAGATGAAGTAGATTTGCAGGGTTGAAAGCTCAGTCTTCACATCTGAGCAAAGTGCATCCTGGTTGAGAAGGACACTGAGTACATGGCCATGGAGACAAATTGAGAGGATGGTCTGAATATGGAATCATCAGGGAGACCAATTTGTGCACTTTCTTTTTGAGGTTGCACTTTATTTCAAAGAGAGTGGGAAGGGACAAAAAGGAGCTGGATATGTCATGACGCAGAGTTGTGGACCTAGGATTTATATACTGTTACTGAAAAAATGTTCTATATCAGATGAAAAAAATTCTTAGACAACATTTTGTTTTATATTGTCAGAAAGACCTAACGACATGATATTACATAGTGAATGCTTTAATTGGACAATTTGTTTATTGAATTATCACTATGAAAATTATTTAATTAATGATACCACACATGTATAAATGTAGATATTATGTATCAGGTCTCTGAAATAAGGTGATTGAGATGTAAATACTTACAAAATCCACGTGGCCAAGGACAGTCAAGGACCTGAGAGCAGTTCTGATACTAATCCCAATCCTGCTCACCTCATCATATTGGAGAATCTCAGATTTCAGTCTGACCCTAAGAGAACATGGAGAGGCCTCAACACCCTGAAAACCAACAATTGGATTTGGGCTTCCTCTTCCCCTTTCCTTCCCTACCATGTAAGAGCATTCATAATTTTACAGAATTAGTATTTATCATAAAGCTCTAGTTGGTGCAGGAAAGGCTCAGGCTGACTTTGCTGTCACCATCAAAGTGTGGATCCAGTTGCATTCCAAGACAAGTTTTCCTTTGGGCTCTTGACTCCATGTGTGCATGTGAGGCTTACACCTCTCGCATGTTGGGGCTCACCTCTCCATTCAAGAGTCCATGGGGACAGGCCTCCTGGGTGGGGAACTGAAAGAGAAAGGGGGTCCAGTACTGATCCCAGTTCTCCCTCTTCTAAGCACTTTGAGAACATCCATTTTGATATCCCCACCTGTCAGTGAAATCATCTAGTGACCAGGCACAAAGACAGACATCAGCTATCTGAAGGAGATGTCAACTTTCCTGTGTATGTCTAGGATGCTTAGATGGCAAGTGCTGAGACAAAAATGTTTCCTGAAGCCATCCTTTTGAGTACAGAGGTTGGTGGGGGTCGAAGAAGCAAACTATTAATATTAGCTCTATATTGTTAAGTGTAGTTCACATCCCTAGAGAGAACATGCTCTAGAGGCTCCAGACATGGAAAGAACAAAAAAGTTATTGGTGTGTATTCACAGGGAGCAATAAATAAAACCTCCAGGGTTGGGGATACTATGAGATGGGGAGTTAAGTAAGTGCATAACACATTCTATTTGAGGGGAACTTTACATAATTTTGAAAGTCTGTGAATTACCTGTTGTCCATGGGGCACCCATACCTACACGTATAGAGTCTATTGACATCTGGAGGGTGTTATCTTTTTCAAAGCAAGGTAGAAGGGGCTCTCCCTTATTGTAACTACAGGGGTCAGATGTGCTACACATTCTCAATTTATAGATCCTCAGAGAATTAACAGGTGCATAATCCTTCTATTATCACCATCTGTTTAGAAGGGTCTTCTCAGTTCTCCCTAATAAAATTATTTGGGCAGATCCAAGATGGCAGAATAGAGGTGGTCCTGTTTCTGGCTGCTCTGTGGCATGAAACCAAGAAAGCAGACAGGCAGCTTCTCCACAAGGTCTTACCTAGATGGAATAAAACATCTCAGAGAGTATGAGAAGACTCCTATACAGTGGATGTTTGCAGTGTATTCATAAGCATCACATAAAACAATTTCCTATTTCAAAACATGTTTATATAAGATTTGATACATAATTTCAAGCATACATTCTAATGAATATTGATGTTTCTCAATATACAGATTCATTCCCCAACCCTCTACCTTAACTCAACACAAACTTTAGTACTAAATCTTTCCACTATACCTAAATCTAATTATACATGTCAGCATTTATAATCATATAAATATTCAGTATATTTGAGTTCTATGTTCAATTACCAATGTATATACCAATAGTATATACATCATTATATATTCCTAGATACAATTTATCCTAAACCTAAACTTCATTTTACATAAGACCATATATTGTAATATAAATATTATGTGTATTTTGTCATAACAATTATCAATGGTATATTTTCATATATATTATTATATATTCCTATATATACATTCATCACCAAATTTAATAAGTGTATTCACATAACTTACATTAAAACTTTCCCTAGTTCAATATATATATATATATATATATATATATATATATATGTATATATATATATATTTATACACACACACACACACACACACATACGTATTTATATGTGTGTGTATATACACGTATTCTCATACATACTTTCATATGTACCTTTTCAGCCTTGTATTTGAATTTCTTATTTTGACTAATAGGCTATCAGTTGAACTAAAATAGCTTTGAATAACCAAATCATAAAAACTAGGAAGAATTGCAGCAAGAAAAAGCAAAGAAACAAAAAACTAGATCAAACAAACAAAAAATCCCAAACAGTCTATGTTCTTACATAAAATTAAATATTGTAATTATGTTAGTTCTTATTAAATGTACTTAGTGAAAAAGACTAATAGTTTTTGGATTTGAAAAATACATAAGAATGCCAAGTTGGGAATATATAAGAAAATTCTGAAAAATTAAGAGTAGTGAATTGGTTAGAAAGTAAGTTGATGAGAAAAAAAAACTAATAAATATTAAAACAAAAACTACAGGCAGATAATTTCAACAATAATCCCTAAATGTAGGTCCTACTATTAAAAAAAAATTCAATGACTGAAAAAAGGCATTACCATAAACATATTAAACTTGAATTTAGAGTGCAACAATTTTTAAAAAACCTAAGTGATTTTTATCTCATATCAGATAACTGTTAAAAAAAACCTATAAGCCCAAAGGAAAATAGAAGGGATGTTTATTAAATTGTGTGTGTCTGATTAAAAGTTGAAGGGAGAGAAGAGATAAGTAAAAATTAAAGATTTGATTAAAGAAAACTTAAAAGCCTTTGTGAGTTAAACAAAAAATTCTCCTAGCCAAAATAACAAAACCAAAAAATATTAGGTGCTGAGAGCCATTAGCCAAGTAGGTATGACAATTTCCTTGCCAGTGTACCCCATGTTGCTTAGAGGAAGGACTCGTGGAAATGGACTTACCTTGGCCATTTGCAGTGACATTGCATGTATGTTTGAGAAAGGTGACCCTGCTCAAGGACCAGGGTGGATCCAGGATTAGGAAGGATCCTACTGGATTAGGGAGGATCCAGGTTTAGGGTGTATCCTGCTGGGAATAGGGAGTATCCTGCTCCTTGGGTTTAGCGCGGTTCCAGGTTTAAGGTGTACCCTGCTGGGAATAGGGCGTATCCTGCTACCTCAGGCGTGCCCGCTCCTTGAGTTCCCGTTGAGTTCTCCTGGAATTCAGAGAGTATTTTGGGGGGTACAGAGCTGAGTGGAAGTGTGGATTTTGCCCAGAATGTGGATTTCCCCAGAATGTGTGTAGAGTGCCGGTGTGAGTCCGGGAATAAAGAATTGCTGTTTGAATCTACAAAGCTGTGAGTGGCTTGTGATTTTGTGCCCAGCCAGACTGTGGCATTTGGTGGTCCGTACGCGCAACGTCTGAAACTTGGAGGTAAGTGAAATTTCTCACCCCTGTTGGAAGGCGAGAGAATGGGTGACCATTTCAAAAACCAATGTGTTCTTCTTTTGATTTATTTTGTTTTTGTTTCAAGCTGCCTATCCCTAGAAATTTCTCAGGCAAACTGGGAAAAATGGTTGCCTAAAGGTTTGAAGTTTGTTGGCCCCGAGGTAGAGAAAATTGATACCGTGATTTTTTATTCCGTTTCTGTTTCATTCAGTTTTGTTTTTGTTCTGTGTTATCTTATTGGGGTGTGTTATCTTTATAGCAGATTAGAAATTAGTAAAAAAACAACCGAAGAGGTGTTAAGTAAATTGTTAGAGGTTCAGACCATGTAGAAAGACATTTTAGATCAAGCAAAAGAGAAGGTCTCTCTAGCTAGTCAGACAGAGGAAGAAAATTTAAAGGAAAAGGGGTTATTAGGAAAAAGGCCACAACAGGAGGCTGTTACTAACTCCGTTTTATCACCAGAGGGCATAATTCAACCAACAGCCCCACCAATGGAGACAGCTGAGTGGCCCTCAAACCCCATAGTTGATAAATGGGATCCTGAGACAGGACCTCAAAGATTAGCATGCCCTGTACTTGAACAGGTAGGAGGGCAGTGAATTCACTGTGCTTTAGATTTTAAAACAGTGAAGCAGTTAAAGGAGGTTGTAACAACCTATGGTCCCCAAGCTCCCTTCACAGTAAGCATGGTCAAGTCCATTACTAACTTGGACATGACACCAGCAGATTGGGCTAGCATGTGTAAATCTGTGCTAAATGGAGGACAATATTTGTTATGGAAGGTTGCCAATGAGGAATTTTGCATGGAGACAGCTAGGTGAAATGCAGCAG
This sequence comes from Urocitellus parryii, assembly GCF_045843805.1. Classification (NCBI taxonomy): domain Eukaryota; kingdom Metazoa; phylum Chordata; class Mammalia; order Rodentia; family Sciuridae; genus Urocitellus; species Urocitellus parryii. The sequence goes on along the minus strand of NC_135541.1, from coordinate 82,631,980 downwards.
CCGGTTACTTTCAAAGAAATCTAGATATGTTGTTAGGAAAAGGACCTTATGAGGGTCAACAGCAACAAATTGAATATGATCCTGCTATATATGCACAAATTGCTGCAGACGCAGTTAGGGCATGGAAGACTTTACAAGGACATGGAGATTTACAAGGTCAGCTATCTAAGGTAATACAAAGAGCTAATGAAGCTTATGCTGACTTTGTAGATAGGCTTATTCAAACAGCTGCCAGAATTTTGGGGGATACAGATCAAGCAATGCCATTAATAAAACAACTGGCTTATAACCAAGCAAATTGTTGCTGCAGAGAGGTTATTAGACCATGGAGACATGAAGATTTAAACACATATATTAAATTATGTAGAGACATTAATGAACAAGGGCAAGTCTTGGCAGCTGTACTACAACAGGCTTTAGATGCCAGGCAAAAAACATGCTATAATTGTGAACAAACAGGACATTTTAAAAAGAGTTGACCCATAGGAGGAGGGTTTAACAAAACTAGATATCAAAAGAATAGAGTACCAGGTATTTGCCCACGATGCCGTAGAGGGAGACATTGGGCTAATGAATGTCATTCTCAAAACACCATAGAGGGTACTCCCTTATCAAAAAACGGACAAGGACCAGGTATTTACCCATGATATCATGGAGAAAGGCATCAGGCTCCATTGCCAAAAAACAGACTGGGGGGCCCAATGCTCCGGGGCCCACAACCACAAATATACGGGGCAATGGAGGAACCCAGCAACACCATCAGGGTAGTGCTCAGGACAAAGTGTCCATTAAATCCCTCATCAGACAAACCCAAGGGAGCACAGGGTTGGACATCTGCGCCTCTGCCAGAGCAGTACTAACTCCAGAGATGGGAGGTAAAATCATTCCCACAGGAGTAAAAAGACCTCTTCCCCAAGGAACAGTAGGCTTATTATTGGGATGTAGTTCATCTACACTAAAAGGACTTATGATAAGTCCTGGGGTAATTGATCCCGATTATGTAGGTGAAATAAAATTTATAGCTAGTTCTCCAAGAGGTATATCAGTAATTTCACCTGGAGATAGAATAGCATAGTTCTTAATAATACCCAGCCTTCATAATAAATTTTCTAGTCATAGTGTAGAAAGAGGTTCCAGGGGATTAGGCTCCACAGGTGTAGATTGAGCTATGCTGTCTTTAAATTTAGATTCTCGCCCAATGCTAAAACTAAATATTCAAGGACATGAGTTTAATGGGCTACTGGACACAGGTACTGACCTTAGCATCATATCTCGTCAAGAACGGCCAAAATATTGTCCATTACAACAAGCCACTCAAAAGCTTCAAGGCCTAGGAGTTGTGACTAATCCCCATAGAAGTGCAATGATATTAGATTGGAAGGATCCTGAAGGATGTGAAGGAACTATACAGCCATATGTACTGGATCATCTTCCTATAAATTTATGGGGACGAGATGTCCTAGATCAATTAGGTTTGACGTTAACAAACAACATCAATCCTAATGCGCCCACTACTATGCCTAGACAAGGTTTTAGGAAAAAAATAAATATTAGGAGAACAAGAACAAGGTATAGCAGCACCAATACAAATAGATCAAGGAATAGACAGTCATGGGTTGGATTTTTGGAAAGGGCCACTGAGACAATCAAAATTACTGGGAAATCAGAAAGACCAGTGTGGGTTCCTCAGTGGCCCCTGACTAAAGAAAAGATACAAGTAGCCCATGATCTGGTCAAACAACAATTAGCGAAAGGACATATACAACTTTCTGTATCTCCCCATAATACTCCCATTTTTGTCATAAAAAAAAAATCTGGTAAATGGAGATTATTACAAGATTTAAGAGCCATTAATAATTAGATGGTTATTATGGGACCTGCTCAATCAGGGATTCCTCAATTGTCTGCTTTGCCAAAAACCTGGCATGTTTTAGCTATAGATATTAAAGATTGGTTTTTTTCTATTCCAATTCATCCTGAGGATAGTCCACATTTTGCATTTACTATCCCTGCACTAAATCATAAAGGTCCTGATCAAGGATATGAATGGAAAGTAGTCCCCCAAGGGATGGCTAACAGTCCAACTATGTGTCAAATCTATGTTAACAAAGCAATCCAGCCACTTACAAATCAAAATCCTGAACTACAAATATTTCACTATATGAATGATGTATTATTAGCACATAAAGATAAAAACACATTGCTGGAATGTTATGCCAAACTCACAAACTTATTAAAAAATTATAATCTAGAGATAGGAATAGAGAAAGTACAATTAAATTTTCCAATTAATTATTTAGGAATTCTATTATCCTCAACCATGGTCCGTCCACCAAAAATTCAAATACAAGTAGATCAACTCGAATTACTTAACAACTTTCAAAAGTTATTGGGAGACATAAATTGGATAAGGCCTTATCTAGGCATACAAACAGGAGAGATGGGACCTTTATTTGATATTCTAAAAGGACCATCAGATCCAAATTCACCCCACATGTTAACTCCTAAAGCAAGAAAGGCATTAAAAATTACTGAGAAATATATGGAAAATATGCATTTGGATAGAATTGATATAAGTTTGCCTTTATTATTTATTGTACTACCAACAAAAAATATTCCTACAGGAGTATTTTGGCAAGAAGGTCCATTATTGTGGATACATTTATCTTATTCTCCTAACACTATTCTTGCTACATATCCTGAGGCTGTAGGACAATTAATACTCAAAGGAATAAGAGCAGCAAAGGGAGTGTTTGGAATTTCTCCCAATAAAATTATTACTCCATATACTATGAATCAAATGGATGAGTTAGCTAATGAGTTAAATACTTAGACAATAATCATGTACAAATCTAATGTTTCATTTGATAATCATTTACCATCTAATCCTTTGTTGTCTTTTTGGTCTAAGCATCCTGTAGTTTTTCCTAAAATAACAAGAAAAATACCTGTCATTAATGCTCCAAATATATGCACTGATGCGTCTAATAATGGTACAGCAGCAGTAGTTACCCCTGATCAAACTTTTACATTTTTAGTACACAAACAATCAGCTCAAAAGGTAGAGCTTAAAGCAGTTTTACAAGCTTTTGTGATGTTTAAAGCTTCTGTATTTAATTTATTTTCTGATAGTCAATATATAGTTAATGCTATTGTATCCCTTGAAGATGCTGGTAGGATTTCCCCTTCCTCTACTGTTTTCTCTTTGTTTTCCACTATACAAAGTCTAATCTGGGATAGAAAAGATCCATTCTTTATAGGACATATTAGGGCACATACATGATTTCCTGGAGCCCTTAGTTTGGGCAATGATTTAGCAGATAAAACTACACATAATATACATATTTTCTCTACACTAGAAGAGGCTACAAATTTTCATAAAAGGTTTCATGTTAATGCTAATACTTTACAAATGCGTTTTAAAATAACTAAGGAACAAGCCAGAAACATAATAATACAATGTGAAAATTGTGTGACCTTTTTACCACAAGTTAATCTTGGAGTCAATCCTAGAGGACTGATACCCAACCATACTTGGCAGATGGATGTCACACACTTGCCAGAATTTGGAAAATTAAAATATTTACATGTTACAGTAGATACTTCTTCCAGATTTTTGATGGGCTCAATTCATGCCGGAGAAAAACCTAAAGATGTTATAGCTCATTCCTTACAAAATTTTGCCACTGTGGGCGTTCCTAAACAGTTAAAAACAGATAATGGTCCTGGTTATACCTCTACCTCTTTTAAACAATTTTGCTCATCATTTGGTATTACTCATATAACAGGAATCCCATAGGATCCACAGGGACAAGGCATAGTTGAAAGAGCTCATCAAACTATTAAAACGTACTTATTAAAGCCAAAAAAAAAGGGAATTGGAAAGGGGTATATATCCCCCAAAGATAAACTTAAAATAACCCTTTTTACTCTAAACTTTTTAAATTTGGATTCATCAGGACTTAGTGATGCGGAAAGACATATGTATCCAAAAAATGTACATAACCCAAGGTACTTTGGAAAGATATTCTAACAGGACAATGGAAAGGTCCTGACCCAGTGATTGTCTGGAGTCAGGGTTCTGTTTGTGTTTTTCCAGAGGGAGAACAGCAGCCAATTTGGATTCCAGAGAGATTAACTAAAGCAATTTCTACAGACCAAAAAGAAGATGATTGGACTCAAATCTATAACAGCTGATATCCAGTGCTCCAGCTTGGCTATTCTTACATCTGTGACAGAGATTAACCAGGGTGCTTTTTTCAATATCTATTTTATTATTGCATTTTCCCACATCATAAAGTTCTATTTTATTTTTTGAGTTCATACAAACCTAGGTTAATGTTTTTCTGATCAGTTTTATTTTTTGACTGTGGAGTTTTTAAACATTGCAATGGAGATTTCACCTAGGTAAAGCTACAAGGCCTTTATTATTGTGTTATGTGTTGTACGTTTGTGTGCACATTTGTGTTTTGTGTTGTAAGTCTGTGTGTGCATATGTCCATATATCATATATGAAGAGCGCTCATGAAAAAAAGGATTCAAATTATTATTTTTTTATGCACGTTATTTAAATGGTTTAATTTAAATTAGGTAAACAGCTGTTAAGGATTGTTTTTAAAGGTGGTTAACAGATCTGTTTGTTTACTAATTTAAATTATGTAAGGATTGTTTTTAAAGGAGGTTAAGAGATCTGTTTGTTTACTTTCACCTTTCCTTTTCATCATATTTAATAATTCTGTTCAGGATAATGTCTCTTTAGCATCATTGCCAGAATTCCCATCTCCATCTCAGTGCAGGTGAAAACTAAGATAAAACCAAACTACAGCTTCTATGATAGCTATCACAGTAAACTGTATAAACTGATGCATCAATGAATATAACTCAACAAGTAATGCTCAATCAAGGACTTGATTTACTTTGGGAGGAAATGGACATATTGATAGACTCCTCCACTTTGAACTGCTTGCAGAACTTGCCTGGACTATATATCACTTGTATGCATTGTGAACTATAGTTTGGTGCAGGAATTGTGGTAGTGGTGGCATATCTTTGCTAATGGTGTCATTAGTGATGCAATTTTTATTTCCTTGCCAGCACACCCTATGTTAATTGTGGTAGTGCTGGCATATCTTTGCTGATGGTGTCACCAGTGATGCAATTTTTCCAAAGGAGCCGTCAACTGGCTTGGTGTCATGGCATTTCTGTATCCTCCTCCCTTCTGCTAGTGATGGTCTAAAATTTGGGGGCCAACAGAGGTGAAGCAAAAAACCTCACCCCCCACTGGCACCAAGGCTAAATTTGGGGGCCAAGAGAAGTGAGGCAAGAACCTCACCCCCCCACTGGTGCATAGGCCTATCCACAAGTATGGCTGTATGCTGGACCGGTAGTCAGTGACGGGTATGATCCGATTGCAGTGGTATCAACCTAAGACAGGATGCTGACACCTAGAGGTCAGTATTTTCCATGACGGGTAAGAACCATATGTTGAATTGGACAACTTACCAGGCATGGTCCTTAAGCCACATTGCTTGTTGTTTAATTAATCAGAAGGGGGCAGATGCTGAGAGCCATTAGCCAAGTAGGTATGATAATTTCCTTGCCAGTGTACCCCATGTTGCTTAGAGGAAGGACTCGTGGAAATGGACTTGCCTTGGACATTTGCAGTGACATTGCATGTATGTTTAAGAAAGATGACCCTGCTCAAGGACCAGGGTGGATCCCGGTTTAGGAAGGATCCTACTGGATTAGGGCGGATCCAGGATTAAGGTGTACCCTGCTGGGAATAGGGCGTATCCTGCTGCCTCAGGTGTGCTGGCTCCTTGAGTTCCTGTTGAGTTCTTGTGGGATTCAGAGAGTATTTTTTGGGGTACAGAGCCGAGTGGAAGTGTGGATTTTGCCCAGAATGTAGATTTCCCCAGAACATGTGTAGAGTGCCGGTGTGAGTTCGGGAATAACGAATTGCTGTTTGAATCTACAAAGCTGTGAGTGGCTTGTGATTTTGTGCCCAGCCAGACTGTGGCAATTAGGAAAGAATATATTAGGAAAAACGTTAGGGCTAGGGATGTGGCTTAAGCGTTAGTGCACTCGCCTGGCATGCGTGTGGCCAGAGTTCGATCCTCAGCACCCCATACAAACAAAGATGTTGCGTCCGCCGAAAATTAAAAAAAAATGAAATTCCCTTTCTCTCTCTCTCTTTCAAAAAAAAAAAAATTGCAGCCAAAATGAGAAGATTTCAATACTGCTTTATAATTCAAGGCCCATACAAATAGAAAAAACAAAAACAATAAACCACTAAGCAAATTCCTTGAGTTTATTATATCAAAACATTGAGGATTTGAATAAGTAAACTTAGCAAGTTTGATAAGTTAACCAAAACCATTTGATAGTTACAGGTTTAGATTTTTAGGTTAAGACCTTTTAGCTGAAGATAAAGGTATATATCTGCATTAAAAAATGAAACAATACTACTTAAGGCAAAAGTTAAATATATCAATTTAGGTTATACATATACATACATATATATTATTCAGTAAAATAAAAGTGACAAAATCTTTATTGGTTACTTCAGTAGAAACTATGTATGTATGTCTATTTAGCTTGTAGTATTTGCATTTAATAAGTTGAAAGAAAAATAAAAAGTTCATGGTATTGAAAACATAGGAGTGCATATTTGCAAATAGATCTATTTATACATCAAGAGTTTAATTTGCTCCAAATTTTGACATGACTAATTATCAAATATCTTAAAATTCTTCTTTCTCTGTCCCCACACATCCTATCAAAAAGGTAAGCACCCAAATAAGCAAGTACTTAATAAATGTCAAGTTAATTAGAAAATGATGTAATGAAATCAAAACACAGTCCTTTAGAAAACATTTTATTTTCTTGGCACACAGAGATATAAATGACATTTGCTCACTAGATACAGCAGCATAAGACTGATATCAGAATGGATTACAATTCATATTACAATATTGATACATATGATAAGTCTCATGTTTCCTTAATTACCTTTGAAAAGTTACTAAAATATCATATTACACTGGTAAAAGTGGCAAGTTTCATTCTCATTTTGAAGGGTTCAGATTGATTTGGATTAATGAAAAACCAAGGATCAGACCATTCTCAAAATGTAATATAATAACAGCTTATCCAGTGTTGCACAGGAATAAAGCATTCTACATAAATGTTCTTCAGTCAAATGGCATTTATCCTTCTAATGTCTAAAAGTGTTACTTTAACTACCATGGATGGAATAATGCAGAACATGCCTTATTCTTCTTTGTCTTTTCCCCAATGTTTGTGTGTGTGTGTCTGTCTGTGTGTGTGTGTGTGTGTGTGTGTGAGAGAGAGAGAGAGGGAGGGAGATATGCAGGGGATCTAACCAAGGGGCCTTGCAAATTCTAAGCAATCTACAAGTGAGCGGCATTGCTAGCTCACAACATGCCTTTTAAAACTTTAAAGCAGACCATGCATAATATGACAAAGTTCTTTCATTAATACTCCTAATTAGAATGCAATATCCAAAAGATTTACCAAGATGGGTATTTCCCCTACAGTAGATAAACTAGCATATCTATTTTTTAAAAACCATAAACTTGTTATTTATTTAGTCACATTTAACTGTCAGCTGTCAGTTCTTGCTTTAGTTCCCTATGCAGGTTTTCTGTTACCTTTCTTATTTCCTGTATTGTTAGAGTAGAGCAGCATAGCTGCATAAACCTTGGGTGAACTAATAGTTCCCTCAAGGAAGTTCAGTCTCTCCCACCCCCAGTACTGAGGATTGAACCCAGTGGTGCTCTATCACTACACTACATCTCTAGTCCTTTTCATTTTTTATTTTGAGACAGGGTCTCCCTAAGTTGTCTAGGCTGGACTTGAACTTGTGATCCTCCTGCCTCAGACTCCTAAGTTGCTGGGATAACAGGTATGGGTTTCTAGGCCTGGCTAAGGTCATTCCATTTACCTCCAAAGTTTATAGGAGGTTATATATTGAGTAAGGGAGGGAATGAAGAAAAAACGAAAATCTGGAAATTCTTATTTATAAATAGTGGTCAGATTACTATCACAAGCTTCCTTGAATTTGTAGGACTTAATCTGCTCTAGGTTAGGTACCATAAAACTAAGCTAGTGAAAACTATTTCTAAAGCAGGGTCAGCTTTGCAAAAGGGTGGGTAGGTAATCCTGCAGTAAACTGCATGAGCCTTTCAGCATGGGCATTTGACATTTGATGCATTTATAGATTTTGGTACTCAGAAGTTGTGCCTTGAATGCCTATCTTTATTTTCATTTCTCAGTATTAGCTAAGCTTGTTCGGTATATGATCTCTTGAGAAAAGTAATACTGCATCATTATTTTATATATAAACATACATATCCCTGAATAATATTAAATAGTAATGAGAGGATTTTTACAACTAATTTCTCCCAAACAAAAGTATAATGATATAATTAATTTACTCTTGAGAAAAAAAAATAGTAAAGAAAAAAATTCCATCTAGGAAATAAGTACTATTCAAAAATGAAATTTCTCATAAATGTTAAAAACCTTTTCACTTTTATGTCATTTTCAAGTTTAAGGTATCCTAAAACAAAATATGTTTCAACTTATTTTCTTGGATTCAAGATAACTACTGAATTTGTATCTATAGTTTTATTAAATTAAGATTGTTGTCAGCCTGGGAATGTGGCTCAGTGGTAAAGTGCTTGCCTAGTATGTATGAGGTCCTGGGTTTGATTCCCCAGTATCAAAAAAAAAAAAATAGATTGTTCTCAATACTGAACTTATCAATGTAGGCTTTCATTAACAGAAAGCAGTATTTATTATGCTCTGTCAATAGACTTCTGCACAGAAACTAGAGAGAGCTATCAAGTTTTAAAAATTAATATAACATTTTTTTCTTCTTGAAAGTTTCCATAAATGTGTCCAACAATTGCTATTTTGAAAATATAAGTCATCTCATATATCAGGAAACTGGAACTTGAGGCTAATTTTACAAAACTGTTTTTAATGAAATCAATTTCTTAATGCTCTGCTTTTTTCCCAGTCTATGCATCATTAGCACAAGTCAGTTGTCTTTAATAAACTATTGACATTCATAACATTTGAAAACATATTGATACAACAGTGAAAAAATAATATCACAGTTTGAACATCTGTGCTTCATTTATGAACATATATGGTAGAAATGTTGATAATTCTACATTCATGAAGCACTTCTGAAATATATATTGAATAAGGTATTAAGAAGGCAGTCTTAGGCCGGATGCAGTTGTGCATGCCTGTAATCACAGCAGCTCGGGACGCTGAGGCAGGAGGATTGAAAGTTCAAAGCCAGCTTCAGCAAAAGAGAGGTGCTAAGCAACTCCGGGAAATCCTGTCTCTAAATAAAATACAAAACATAGGGCTGGCTCAGTGGTTGGGTGCCCATTGAGTTCAATCCCCAGTACCAAAAAAAAAAGGTCATAGTACATGGTGAGGACGTTAATTATCCACAGCCTGTTCAGTGTGTATTGTTCCTGAATATGTACCACAATTTAAAGATACTTTTACATTTTCACTTTTGTAGAAAATGAAGATTATATAAGTTTTCTTTTTCTAACTCTGGATTTCAAGGAATAGTTAATAAACTCAAAAGAAAATTCTGTTGGTAATCATAATTTTTCTCTTATTCAAACTGAAAGCTATCTTCACACATTAAAAAAGAAAAAGATAAATCAATGCTTTTATAATCTTATCTAATTGGGCATCAATATTATATGAAATATTTTCTAAAAAACTTGAATATGTATACATAGGCATTGGCATTATGATCTTGCATTGCATAATGAAGTTGTATATTTATTAAATATATCTGAACAAACTATAAATCATAAAGTGTTTCAAGAATAACAGTAATTGATCAGGCTTGTGTCTCACAGCTGAAAGGACAATACTGGCCATTTTCATTGGTCAGTTCTGGAAGTCCTTTCCAAGGGGATCTGAAAACTAGAAAGGATTTTTTATGAGACATAATCTAACACATTTTAACAATATAGTTAACACTTCATGTTTTTTTGCATTTTAGTACAGAAACAATCACTTCTAACAAAATAAAGCAGAATATAGTAAAGATGTCCATATAAAGAATTTAGATTAAAATTATTTTTTTCCTATTCCATCCTTAGGATGTATAACTTTCAAATACAAAGGATCCTTTTATCTATTAGAAATATACTAAACCCTCACCATTCCAGGCAATATAGGAATATTCTTTGAGGCTTAATTTCAGTATTTTAGAATAAAATATAAGACTCAAGTTGTAATTATGTAGATAGTATGTGTGTTTTTTTGTGTGTGGTGCTGGGAATTGACTCTATGGCCTCATACATGCTAGGCAAGCACTCTACTTTTGAGGTACATCCCCATGTGTGATCTTGATATAACTGTAAAACTAAATAAAATAATAAACACTAGTAATTGTCACTGGGAAAACTGACCATTTTCATTTTACTAAATTACAAATTTATATAGTATACACTTATGTTATAATATTTAGTATTTTATATACATTACCTCATTTAATGCTCACTGTAACTCTGTGATACAGGAGCTAGAATTACTCCTTTCTTATACAGAATTAAGAGGCATTAATAAAGCTTTAAAAATGTGTTCTAGAACACAGAAATATTATTGTATCTAATTTATTCTTAGTTTCAGAATACCTCCTAAAATATGAAGCAAATTTCAAAAAAATGAAAATACAAAAATCCGTAATATTTATTTTTTTAATTTTTTTTGGTTGTAGATAGACAACATCTCTTTGTTTTTATATGTGGTGCTGAAAATTGAACCCAGGGTCTTGTACATGCTAAGTGACCACTTTACAGCTAAACTACAACCCCAGCCCATAATGTTTCTATCTTAAGTGGGGTTGTGAGAATATATTAATTTCCTTGCTTTTCATTGGAACTCAACTGTGTTACAAATATTCTTCTGTACATAGGAAATATTTCATAATTAAAATAGGAAAATAATTCCATGAGGTGAATATGAGTTATTTTTGATAGGTATTATCAAAGAAGCTAGGTATTATATTTATTTTTAATAAAGGTATATGTACATGAACACATACCTTTATTTATTTTTATGTAGTGCTTAGGAATGAACCCAGTGCCTCACATGTGCTACACAAGCATTCTACCACTGAGCTATGACCCTAGCCTGGTATTATATTCCTTAAAAATAATCTATCAAATAGAAATGTAAAATACAGAAAAATTATTTAAATGACTCCAAGTATTAAAGTTACTTCAGAGCAAAATGCCAAATCTCTGAAGTTGGATAGTTGGGTAATCTGTAAGTGGTTGAACTATATTCTCCACATTCATGATTACTTATTAGCAGATATGATTAGTTAAGATGAGGTTATACTGGGGTAAGGTGGGCCCTAATCCAATATGACTGGCATCCTTATACAGGAGAAATTTGGACACCAACATGCACACAAAAGGAATGTCCAGTGAAGACTGAAGGTTTGCTCTCACAGCTCTAATGCCTTCAGAGAGAGAATGGCCCTGCCCATGCCTTGATTTCAGATTATTGGCTGCAGAAATTGAGACAATATCCTGTTGTTTAACAGCTTCTGTGAAGTCACTCTGTTTGTGGTGCTTTGTTATGACAGCCCTGGACATAACAAAGTCCTACTGATATTATGGAACAAAATGATGTTATAAAATTACTAAAATTATAAGATTATAAAACTATGTTGCTCACAATTAAATGTGGACACTAGTACATGGAACATACACACACTAGTATAAAGAAGTCTCCTTTCCTGAAAAATTCATCCCTAAATTCATTAGGCAGGCAGAACAAAGGGGGTATCTACAATAAGAGAGAGGAGGAGAAAAGAAGAAAAGGATAGTGTTATGGTTTAGATTAGGTGTTCTCCAAAAGCTCATGTAAGAAAATGTAAGATTTAAAGGTGAAATGGTTGGGTTATGACAGCCTTAACCCAATCAGTGAATTAATCTCCTGACAGGGACTAAATGGTAACTGTAGGCAGGGAGGATGTACCTGCAGGAGGTAGGTCACTGGGAATGTGACTTTGGGATATATATTTTGTCCTTGAGGAGTAGAGCTCTTTCTCTGCTTCCTGTTGTGATGTCTTGAACTGTTTTCTCCACCACACCCTTTTACCCCGATATTCAGCCTCACCTCAAGTTCTAAGGAATGGAGTTGAGCTCCAAGGAATAGAGCCAGCTGTCTATGGACTAAGACCTCTGAAACAGTGAGCCTGCAAATAAACTTTTCCTCTTTCTGCTGTTCTTGTCAGGTCTTTTTTTGTCACAGCAGTGAGAAAGCTGACTAAGATAGATTACAAGTACTTCAAAGCAAGATGTCAGTGCTCAAGAAGTATAAGGAAGGAGGTGGAGGTCACAACAGGTGTGTTAAGGTCTGTAAATAAGTCAAAAATAACACCTGGTATTTTGCCAGAGAAATGTTATAGTTCGTAAACAAGTCTGGATTGTGCCTGGCAAAATGTCAGAGGGAGTGGTTTGAGAAGTAACAAAAGCGAGCCATTAAGTGTGGAGATGCCTTATTGGTTGATTGATGTATCTAGTTTATGCTAATTAAGATAAGCTGTGCAAAATGTATAAATAGCTCTGTTGCGCAACAATAAACAGCTCCTACTCCTGCTGTATGAACGAACACAAGTTATTCGTCACCCCCTGGCTATTTTGCTGCAGCCGGACTGCGGCACAGGTGTGGGGGTGGTTGAGAGTAATCTGAATTCAAGTGATGTAAGAAAGGCACTTGCATGTAGAGGTTGCCTAGTATGGAGTGTAAGAGAATATGGGAAGGGCATTTATGTCTCTGGACATCGGTTCAGGGGATGTCAGAGCCAGAGAAGGCATAGATAGTTTGAAAATAGAAATATGCAAAAATATATGTTGGTAACAAATAAAAGAAATCTGGAGTGCTATATTAATATTAAAGAAAGTAGCCCTTGGAGCAGAGAAGTATCAGTGATAAGGAAGGTGATTTCATAAATGTTTATATACTTAATAATAGTGTTTCAAAACAACTCGAGCAAAAACATATACAACAGCACACAGAAACAAGTACAGCAGGAGTTTGCAATATTCCTTTGTCAGTAATTCATAGAACAAGGAGATGGAAATCCCTTAAGGAATTTGAACATCAACCAACTTGAACCAACTGACATTTCTACAACACGCCACCTAAGGATTGCATAATATATATTCTTCTTTTTTTTTTAAGAGAGAGAGAGAGACAGAGAGAGAGAGAGAATTTATTTAATATTTATTTTTTAGTTTTTGGCAGACATAACATCTTTGTTTGTATGTGGTGCTTAGAATCGAACCCAGGCCTCATGCATGCCAGACAAGCTCGCTACAGCTTGAGCCACATCCCCAGCCCCAGAATATATGTTCTTTGCAACAGAAAACAGATGAATTACCTAGACAAAAAATTCTGAATCATAACTACTAATAAGTTTATAAGGATTTGAGTCACACAGAGTATATTCCTTGAATACAATGGACTCAATTTTAAAAACAATAATAGAAATAGCTCTGGAAAATTCATGAACATTTGAAAACTAAATAATGAATTTCTAAGTAACCTATGAGTGAAAGATGAAATCAAAGGAGAAAGCAGAAAGTACTTCAACCAAACTTGGAATAGAACCATGATTGGACCCAGTTATCCCACCCCTCTGTATATACCCCAAGGATCTGAAAAACAGCATACTGCAGTGATATAGCCACCCCAATGTTTACAGCAGCTCACTTCACAATAGTGAAGCTATGGAACTAACCAGGTGCCCTTCAACAGATGAACAAATAAAGAAAAGGTGGAATATATACCCATGGAATATTACTCACCACAAAGAAGAATGAAATTATGGCATTTGCCAGGTAAATGGATTGAGCTAGAGATTTATCATGCTAAGTGAAATAAATGAATCCCCAAAAATCAAAGGCCAAATGTTCTCTCTGATAAGCTAACACACAATAAGGGTTGGGGGAATAGAAAGCCATTGGATTAGATGAAGGGGAATGAGGCAAGGCAAGGAGAGTGGAAATAGGAAAGACAGAGACGTTCCTTTTTTATGTTCATATATGAATACACAACCAGTGTAACTCCACATCATATACAACTACAAGAATGGGAAGTTACAATTCATGTATGTATAATATGTCAAAATACATTCTACTGCTAAGTAAACCTAAAAAGAACAAATAAAAATTTTAAGAAAAGGAAGTACTTCAACTAAATAAGTATACAACTTATCAGAATTTGTGGAATATGATAAACTGATACTTTAGGGGAAATGTATAGCACTAAACACCTGTATTAGAAAGGACAAGAGGCAACCAGGGTACACATCTGTATCCCAACCTACTTAGGATACTATGGTAGGAAAATCACAAGTTCAAAGCCTGCCTGGGCAGGGGATGTTTTAGAATGGGCTGCCAGACATGTGTGTGGCCCTGAGTTTAGAAATCAGTATTGCAAAGCAAAAACATTAATAAGAAATAAGCAAACAAGCAAAATACCTTGGATTTTTAGAGAATGAGCATATTTAGGTGCTGGAAATAAAAGCCAGAGAAAGTGTAAACAGAGTTAATAGTGCAGTTAAGAGCAAAGCCTGGAGGACCTGACTTCCTGGATCTTAGTAAAAGCTAAAGTGGATTACTTGCTGTTTGACTTTGTCTAAGTTACTTCACCTTCTTAACTTTGTTTATAAAATGAAGATAATTAATGATAGCTCATATCTGTCTTATTATCTTGTCTATGTAACATATGTTAATATATTAGTCTTTGAAAAAATCCAACCTCCAAAGATCCCAACTCACTCTATGCAGATGAGAAAACCAAGCTTTAGAGAAGTTAAACAACTTCCTCATGGTCACACAGTGAGTAAGTGGACAAGTGGATAACAACAGTAATATGTGGTGGTGGTGGAAATTATGATGATGGTAACAGTAGCAATTTTATATAGTTGTTTGGATTAAATTACTCATTTTACATACATGCATTTAGAATAATGCCTAGAACAGGGTTAAGTGATCAATGAATATCATTTGTTGTTATTACCATTAGTTCTACCATGTAAACAAGGGAAACCTAATACTAATGGTACCATAAGGTTTTTCATGAAAAAAAGGAAAGCAGTAGCCAGCTCAAAGTAGAGAACTGAAGGGGAGTCATGGGGTCTGGAAACTAGGAGAGATCTTGTTGAGTGGCTTTGCCAGAGTGGTGAGAGCAAAAGCCAGATGAAGGTGGTAATGACTAAGTGGGTGGTCAAAATGGAGAGAGAAAAAAGAGGTTACTCCTGAAGGGGACATGGGCTGGTAAGAGAGACAGGACCAGGTTTGAGTTAATTACTATATGAAGGGATTTTGTTTTAGAATGGGCTGACAGATATCTCTGTAGCTTAAGTAGGAAAGATAAAGTGGAATATCAAAGAATATAATTAATTACTGGAACAAGGTCTCATAACAGGTCTGAAGTAGAAGGCCAGTGGGAAGAAAAGGTGTTCACCAGTATATGTTATCATATGTGTGTCAAGAACAATGCACCCATGAAGCTTACTGAGCTCTTTCAGTACAGCTGTCTTTGTGCAAGGCAGGTGCTCCTGATCTGGCATGACCCTTGCCTCCTTCTGCACTGAGGGTCTCATATCTCAGATAAGGGTGCCACCTGAAGGGAACACCAGAAAGTAAGTTGATCATGATCCAGATGAAGTAGATTTGCAGGGCTGAAAGCTCAGTCTTCACATCTGAGCAAAGTGGACCCTGGTTGAGAAGGACACTGAGTAAATGGCCATGGAGACAGATTGAGAGGATGGTCTGAATATGGAATCATCAGGGAGACCAATTTGTGCACCTTGTTTTTGAGGTTGCACTTTATTTCAAAGAGAGTGGGAAAGGAGAAAAAGGAGCTGGATATGTCATGACACAGAGTTGTGGACTTAGGATTGATACACTGTTACTGAAAAAATGTTCTATATCAGATGAAAAAAATTCCTAGACATCATTTTGTTTTATATTGTCAGAAAGACCTAACGACATGATATTACTTAGTGAATGCTTTAATTGGACAATTTGTTTACTGAATTATCACTATGAAAATTATTTAATTAATGATACCACACATGTATAAATGTAGATATTATGTATCAGGTCTCTGAAATAAGGTGATTCAGATGTAAATACTTACAAAATCCACGTGGCCAAGGACAGTCAAGGACATGAGAGCAGTTCTGATACTAATCCCAATCCTGCTCACCTCATCATATTGGGGAATCTCAGATTTCAGTCTGACCCTAAGAGAACATGGAGAGGCCTCAACACCCTGACAACCAACAATTGGATTTGGGCTTCCTCTTCCCATTTCTCTCCCTATCTTGGAAGAGCATCCATTATTTCGCAGAATTAGTATTTTTCATAAAGCTCTAGTTGGTGCGGGAAAGGCTCAGGCTGACTTTGCTGTCACCATCAAAGTGTGGATCCAGTTGCATTCCAAGACAAGTTTTCCTTTGGGCTCTTGACTCCATGTGTGCATGTGAGACTTGCACCTCTCATATGTTGGGGCTCACCTCTCTATTCAAGAGTCCATGGGGACAGGCCTCCTGGGTGGGGAACTGAAAGAGAAAGGGGGTCCAGTACTGATCCCAGTTCTCCCTCTTCTAAGCACTTTGAGAACATCCATTTTGATATCCCCACCTGTCAGTGAAACCATCTAGTGACCAGACACAAAGACAGACATAAGCTATCTGAAGGAGATGTCAACTTTCCTGTGTATGTCTAGGATGCTTAGATGGCAAGTGCTGAGACAAAAATGTTTCCTGAAGCCATCCTCTTGAGTACAGGGGTTGGTGGGGGTTGAAGAGGCAAACTATTAATATTAGCTCTATATTGTTAAGTGTAGTTGACATCCCTACAGAGAACATGCTCTTCAAGCTCCAGACATGGAAAGAACAAAAAAGTTATTGGTGTCTATTCACAGGGAGCAATTAATAAAACCTCCAGGTTTGGGGATACCATGAGATGGGGAGTTAAGTAATTGCATAACACATTCTATTTGAGGGGAACTGTACATGATTTTGAAAGTCTGTGAATTCCCTGTTGTCCATGGGGCACCCATACCTACAAATATAGAGTCTATTGACATCTGGAGGGTATTATCTTCTTCTAAGCAAGGTAGAAGTGGCTATCTCTTATTGTAACTACAGGGGTCAGATGTGCTACACATTCTCAATTTATAGGTCCTTAGAGAATTAACAGGTGCATACTCCTTCTATTATCACCATCTATTTAGAAGGGTCTTCTCAGTTCTCCCTAATAAAATTATTTGGGCAGATCCAAGATGGCAGAATAGAAGTGGTCCTGTTTCTGGTTGCTCTGTGGCATGAAACCAAGAAAGCAGACAGGCAGCTTCTCCACAAGGTGTTACCTAAACAGAATACAACATCTCAGAGAGTATGAGAAGACTCCAATACAGTGGATTTTTGCAGTGTATTCATAAGCATCACATAAAACAATTTTCTATTTCAAAACATCTTTATATAAGATTTGATACATATTCTCAAGCATACATTCTTATGAATATTGATGTTTCTGAATATACAGATTCATTCCCCAACCCTCTACCTTAACTCAACCCAAACTTTAGTACTAAATCTTACCACTATACCTAAATGTAATTATACATGTCAGCATTTATAATCATATAAATATTCAGTATATTTGAGTTTTATGTTCAATTACCAATGTATATACCAATAGTATATACACCATTATATATTCCTAGATACAATTTATCCTAAACCTAAACTTCATTTTAAATAAAACCATATATTGTATTATAAATATTATATGTATTTTGTCATAACAATTATCAATGGTATATTTGCATATATATTATTATATATTCCTATATATACATTCATCACCAAATGTAATAAGTGTATTCATATGACTTACATTAAAACTTTCCCTGGTTCAAAACATATATATACACACACACACACTTATATGTATTTATATGTGTGTGTTTTTGTGTGTGTATATACACGTATTCTCATACATACTTTCACATGTACCTTTTCAGCCTTGTATTTAAATTCTTTATTTTGACTAATAGGCTATCAGTTGAACTAGAATAGCTTTGAACAATCAAAACATAAAAATTAGGAAGAATTGCAGCAAGAAAAAGCAAACAAACAAAAAACTAGATCAAACAAACAAAAAATTCCCAAACAGTCTATGTTTTTATATAAATTTTTTTTAAACATTTTAATTGCTTTTTTTTTTTTTAAATATTTATTTTTTAGTTCTCGACGGACACAACATCTTTGTTGGTATGTGGTGCTGAGGATCGAACCCGGGTCGCACGCATTAAATACTGTAATTATGTTAGTTCTTATTAAATGTACTTAGTGAAAAAGACAAATAGTTTTTGGATTTGAAAAATACATAAGAATACCAAGTTGGGAATATATAAGAAAATTCTGAAAAATGAAGAGTAGGGAATTGGTTAGAAAGTAAGGTGATAAGAAAAAAACTAATAAATATTAAAACAAAAACTACAGTAGTTAAGTGAATGTGTAGGCAGATAACTTCAACAATAATCCCTAAATGTAGCTCTATTAAAAAAAATCAATGACTGAAAAAAGGCATTACCATAAACATATTCAACTTTAATTTAGAGTGCAAAAATTTTTAAAAAACCTAAGTGATTTTTACCTCACATCAGATAACTGTTAAAAAACCCATAAGCCCAAAGGAAAACAGAAGGAATGTTTATTAAATTTTGTGTGTCTGATTAAAATTTGAAGGGAGAGAAGAGATAAGTAAAAATTAAAGATTTGATTAAAGAAAACTTAAAAGCCTTTGTGAGTTAAACAAAAAATTCTCCTAGCCAAAATAACAAAACCAAAAATATTAGGAAAACACATATTAGGAAAAACGTTGGGACTAGGGATGTGGCTTAAGCGTTAGAGCACTCGCCTGGCATGCGTGTGGCCGGAGTTCGATCCTCAGCACCCCATACAAACAAAGATGTTGTGTCTGCCAAAAATTTAAAAAATATATATATATTGAAATTCCCTCTCTCTCTCTCTCTCTCTCTCTCTCTCTCTCTCTCTCTCTCTCTAAGAAAAAAAATTGCAGCCAAAATGACAAGATTTCAATACTGCTTTATAATTCAAGGCCCATACAAATAGAAAAAACAAAAACAATAAAGCACTAAGCAAATTCCTTGAGTTTATTATATCAAAACTTTGAGGATTTGAATAAGTAAACTTAGCAAGTTTGATAAGTTATCCTAAAACCATTTGATAGTTACAGGTTTAGATTTTTAGGTTAAGACCTTTTATCTGAAGATAAAGATATATATCTGCATTAAAAAATGAAACAACACTACTTAAGGCAAAAGTTAAATATATCAATTTAGGTTATACATATACACACATATATATTATTCAGTAAAATAAAAGTGACAAATTCGTTATTGGTTACTTCAGTAGAAACTATGTATGTATGTCTATTTGGCATGTAGTATTTGCATTTAATAAGTTGAAAGAAAAATGAAAAGTTCATGGTATTGAAGACATACAAGAGGAGTACATAGTTGCTAATAGATCTATTAATACATCAAGAGTTTAATTTGCTCCAAATTTTGACATGACTAACTAAATTATCAAATATCTTAAAATTCTTCTCTATCCCCACACATCCTATCAAAAAGGTAAGCACCCAAATAAGCAAATACTTAATTAATGTCAAGTTAATTGGAAAATGATGTAATGAAATCAAAACACAGTCCTTTAGAAAACATTTTATTTTCTTGGCACACAGAGATTTAAATGAAATTTGCCCACTAGATACAGCAGCATAAGACTGATATTAGAATGGATTACAATTCATATTACAATATTGATACATATGATAAGTCTCATGTTTCCTTAATTACCTTTAAAAAGTTACTAAAATATCACAGTACACTGGTAAAAGAGGCAAGTTGAATTCTCATTTTGAAGGGTTCAGTTTGATTTGGATTAATGAAAAACCAAGGATTAGACCATTGTCAAAATGTAATATAATAATAGCTTATCCAGTGTTGCACAGGAATGAAGCATTCTACATAAATGTTCTTTAGTCAAATGGCATTTATCCTTCTAAAGTCTAAAAGTGTTACTTTAACTACCATGGATGGAATAATGCAGAACATGCCTTCTTCTTCTTCTTGTCTTTTCCCCAATGTTTGTGTGTGTGTGTGTGTGTGTGTGAGAGAGAGAGAGAGAGAGAGAGAGAGAGAGAGAGAGAGAGAGAGAGAGAGAGAGAGGGAGGGAGATATGTGGGGGATCTAACCAAGGGGCCTTGCAAATTCGAAGAAAGCACTCTACTAGTGAGCTGCATTGCTAGCTCACAACATGCCTTTTTAAACTTTAAAGCAGACCATGCATAATATGACAATGTTCTTTCATTAATACTCCTAATTAAGAATGCAATATCCAAAACATTAACCAAGATGCGTATTTCCCCTACAGTAGAAAAACTGGCATATCTATTTTTTTAAAAACCATAAACTTGTTGTTTATTTGTTTATTTAGTCACATTTAACTGTCAGCTGTCAGTTCTTGCTTTAGTTACCTATGCAGGTTTTCTGTTACCTTTGTTATTTCCTGTATTGTTAGGGTACAGCAGCATAGCTACATAAACCTTGGATGAACTAATAGTTCCCTCAAGGAAGGTAAGTCTCCCCCACCCCCAGTACTGGGGATTGAACCCAGTGGTGCTCTATCACTATACTACATCTCTAGTCCTTTTCATTTTTTATTTTGAGACAGGGTCTCCCTAAGTTTTCTAGGCTGGACTTGAACTTGTGATCCTTCTGCCTCAGACTCCTGAGTTGCTGGGATAACAGGTATGGGCTTCTAGGCCAGGTTAAGGTCATTCCATTTACCTCCAAAGTTTATAGGAGGTTATATATTGAGTAAGGGAGGGAATGAAGAAAAAAGAAAAATCTGGAAATTCTTATTTTTATATAGTGGTCAGATTACTATCACAAGCTTCCTTGAATTTGTAGGACTTAATCTGCTCTAGGTTAGGTACCAGAAAACTAAGCTAGTGAAAACTATTTCTAAAGCAGGGTCAGCTTTGCAGAAGGGTGGGTAGGTAATCCTGCAGTAAACTGCATGAGCCTTTCAACATGGACATTTGACATGTGATGCATTTATAGATTTTGGTACTAGAAGTTGTGCCTTGAATGCCTATCTTTATTTTCATTTCTTAGGTTGTTATGTATATGATCTCTTGAGAAAAGTTCTACTGTATCATTATTTTATATATAAACATGCATATCCCTGAATCATATTAAATAGTAATGAGAGGATTTTTACAACTAATTTCTCCCAAACAAAAGTATAATGATATAATTAATTTACTCTTAAGAAAAAAAATAGTAAAAAAAATTCCATCTAGGAAATAAGTACTATTCAAAAATGAAAATTCTTATAAATGTTAAAAACCTTTTCACTTTTATGTCATTTTCAAGTTTAAGGTATCTTAAAACAAAATATGTTTCAAATTATTTTCTTGGATTCAAGATAACTACTGAATTTGTATCTATAGTTTTATTATATTAAGGTTGTTGTTGGCCTGGGAATGTGGCTCAGTGGTAGAGTGCTTGCCTAGTATGTATGAGGTTTGATTCCCCAGCACCAAAAAAAAAAAAAAAAAAAAAAAAAAGATTGTTCTCAATACTGAACTTATCAATGTAGGCTTTCATTAACAGAAAGCAGTATTTATTATGCTCTGTCAATAGACTTTTGCACAGAAACTAGAGAGAGCTATCAAGTTTTAAAAATTAATATAACATTTTTTTCTTCTTGAAAGTTCTCATAAATGTGTCCAACAATTTCTATTTTGAAAATGTAAGTCATCTCATATATCAGGAAACTGGAACTTGAGGCTAACTTTACAAAACTGTTTTTAATGAAATCAATTTATTAATGCTCTGCTTTTTCCCAGTCTATGCATCATTAGCACAAGTCAGTTGTCTTTAATAAACTATTGATATTCATAACATTTGAAAACATATTGATACAACAGTGAAAAAATAATATCACAGTTTGAACATCTGTGCTTCATTTATGAACATATATGGTAGAAATGTTGATAATTCTACATTCATGAAGCACTTCTGAAATATATATTGAATAAGGTAATAAGAAGGCAGTCATAGGCTGGGTGCAGTTGTGCACACCTGTAATCCCAGCAGCTCAGGACACTGAGGCAGGAGGATTGCAAGTTCAAAGCCAGCTTCAGCAAAAGAGAGGTGCTAAGCAACTCTGGGAAACCCTGTCTCTAAATAAAATACAAAACATTGGGCTGGCTCAGTGGTTGAGTGCCCCTTGTGTTCAATCCCCAGTACCAAAAAAAAAAAAAAAAAAAGAAGTTCATAGTACATGGTGAGAATGTTAATCATCCACAGCCTGTTCAGTATGTATTGTTCCTGAATATATACCACAATTTAAAGATACTTTTCCATTTTCATTTTGTAGAAAATTAAGATAAGTTTTCTTTTTCTAACTCTGGATTTCAAGGAATACTTAATGAACTCAAAAGAAAATTTTGTTGGTAATCATAATTTTTCTCTTCTTCAAACTGAAAGCTATCTTCATACATTAAAAAGGGAAAAGATAAATCAATGCTTTTATAATATTACCTAATTGGGCATCAATATTATATGAAATATTTTTTTAAAACTTGAATTTGTATACATAGGCATTTGCATTATGATCTTGCATTGCATAATGAGGTTGTATATTTATTAAATATATCTGAACAAACTATAAATCATAAAGTGTTTCAAGAACAACAGCAATTGACCAGGCTTATGTCTCACAGCTGAAAGGACAATACTGTCCATTCTCATTGGTCAGTTCTGGAAGTCCTTTCCAAGGGGATCTGAAAAATAGAAAGGATTTTTTATGAGACATAATCTAACACATTTTAACAATATAGTTAATACTTCATGTTTTTATGCCTTTTAGTACAGAAACAATCACTTGTAACAAAATAAACCAGAATATCCTAAAGATGTCCATATAAAGAATTTAGATTAAAATTATTTTTTCCTATTCCACCCTTAGGATTCATAACTTTCAAATACAAAGGATCCTTTTATCTATTAGAAATATAGTAAACCCTCACCATTCCAGGCAATATAGGAATATTCTTTGAGGCTTAATTTCATTATTTTAGAATAAATTATAGGACTCAAGTTGTAATTATGTAGATAGTATGTGTGATTTGTGTGTGTTTGTGGTGCTGGGAATTAACTCCATGGCCTCATACATGCTAGGCAAGCACTCTGCTTTTGAGGTACATCCCCATGTGTGATCTTGATATAACTGTAAAACTAAATAAAATAATAAATAAACAATAGTAATTGTCACTGGGAAAAACTGACCATTTTCATTTTACTAAATAACAAATTTTTATAGTATACACTTATGTTATAATATTTAGTAATTTATATACATCACCTCATTTAATGCTCACTGTAACTCTATGATACAGGAGCTAGAATTTCTCCTTACTTATACAGAATTAAGAGGCATTAATAAAGCTTTAAAAATGTGTTCTAGAACACAGAAATATTATTGTATCTAATTTATTCTTAGTTTCAAAATGCATCCTAAAATATAAAGCAAATTTCAAAGAAATAAAAATACAGAAATGTGTAATATTTCTTTTTTAATTTTTTGTTTTTTTGGTTGTAGATAGACAACATCTATTTGTTTTTTTATGTGGTGCCAAAAATTGAACCTAGGGTCTTGCACATGCTAAGTGAGCACTTTACAGCTAAACTACAACTCCAGCCCATATTTTTTCTATCTTAAGTGGGGTTGTGAGAATATATTAATTTCCTTGTTTTTCATTGGAACTCAACTGTGTTACAAATATTCGTCTGTTCATAGGAAATATTTCATAATTAAAATAGAAAAATAATTCCATGAGATGAATATGAGTTATTTTTGGTAGGTATTATCAAAGAAGCTAGGTATTATATTTATCTTTTAATAAAGGTATATGTACACGAACACATATCTTTATTTATTTTTATGTAGTGCTTAGGAATGAACCCAGTGCCTCACATGTGCTAGACAAGCATTCTACCACTGAGCTATGACTCTAGCCTGGTATTATATTCCTTAAAAAAAATCTATCAAATAGAAACGTAAAATACAGAAAAATTATTTAAATGACTCCAAGTATTAAAGTTACTTCAGAGCAAAATGCCAAATCTCTGAAGTTGGATAGTTGGGTAATCTGTTAGTGGTTGAACTATATTCTCCACATTCATGATTACTTATTAGCAGATATGATTAGTTAAGATGAGGTTATACTGGAGTAAGGTGGGCCCTAATCCAATATGACTGGCATCCTTATACAGGAGAAATTTGGACACCAACATGCACACAAAAGGAATGTCCAGTGAAGACTGAAGGTTTGCTCTCACAGCTCTAATGCCTTCAGAGAGAGAATGGCCCTGCCCATGCCTTGATTTCAGATTATTGGCTGTAGAAATTGAGACAATATCTTGTTGTTTAACAGCTTCTGTGAAGTCACTCAGTTTGTGGTGCTTTGTTATGGCAGCACATCAGTAGGACTTAACAAAGTCCTACTGATCTTATGAAACAAAGAGAGGTTATAAAATTACTAAAATTATAAGATTATAAAACTATGCTACTCACAATTAAATGTGAACACTAATACATGGAACATACCCATACTAATATAAAGAAGTCTATTTTCCTGAAAAATTCATCCCTAAATTCATTAGGCAGGCAGAACAAAGGGGGTATCTACAATAAGAGAGAGGAGGAGAAAAGAAGGAAAGGATAGTGTTATGGTTTAGATTAGGTGTTCTCCAAAAGCTCATGTGAGAAAATGTAAGATTTAAAGGTGAAATGGTTGGGTTATGACAGCCTTAACCCAATCAGTGAATTAATCTGCTGACAGGGACTAAGTGGTAACTGTAGGCAGGGAGGATGTACCTGCAGGAGTTAGGTCACTGGGAATTTGACTTTGGGTACATATTTTGTCCTTGAGGAGTAGAGCTCTTTCTATTCTTCCTGTTGTGATGTCTTGAACAGTTTTCCTCCACCACACCCTTTTGCCCTGATATTCAGCCTCACCTCAAGCCCTAAGGAATGGAGTTGAGCCCCAAGGAATAGAGCCAGCTGTCTATGGACTAAGACCTCTGAAACAGTGAGCCCGCAAATAAACTTTTCCTCTTTCTGCTGTTCTTGTCAGGTCTTTTTTGTCACAGCAGTGAGAAAGCTGACTAAGATAGATTACAAGTACTTCAAAGCAAGATGTCAGCACTCAAGAGGTATAAGGAAGGAGGTGGAGGTCACAACAGGTGTGGGGGTGGTTGAGAGTAATCTGAATTCAAGTTATGTAAGGAAGGCACTTGCATGTAGAGGTTGCCTAGTATGGAGTGTAAGACAATAAGGGAAGGGCATTTATGTCTCAGGACATCTGTTCAGGGGATTTCAGAGCCAGAGAAGGCACAGATAGTTTGAAAATATAAATATGGAAAAATATACGTTGGTAACAAATAAAAGAAATCTGGAGTGCTATATTAATATTAAAGAAAGTAGACCTTGGAGTAGAGAAGTATCAGTGACAAGGAAGGTGATTTCATAAATGTTTATATACTTAATAATAGTGTTTCAAAACACCTGAAACAAAAACATATACAACAGCACACAGAAACAAGTACAGCAGGAGATTGCAATATTCCTTTGTCAGTAATTCATAGAACAAGGAGGTGGAAATCCCTTAAGGAATTTGAACATCAACCAACTTGATCCAACTGACATTTCTACACACGCCGCCTAAGGATTGCATAATATATATTCTTTTTTTTTTAAGAGAGAGTGAGAGAGAGAATTTTTTTAATATTTATTTTTTAGTTTTCGGCAGACATAACATCTTTGTTTGTATGTGGTGCTGAGGATCGAATCGGAGCCGGACGCATGCCAGGCAAGTGCGCTACCACTTGAGCCACATCCCCCGCCCCA
Organism: Urocitellus parryii; assembly: GCF_045843805.1. Classification (NCBI taxonomy): domain Eukaryota; kingdom Metazoa; phylum Chordata; class Mammalia; order Rodentia; family Sciuridae; genus Urocitellus; species Urocitellus parryii. The sequence goes on along the minus strand of NC_135541.1, from coordinate 82,605,864 downwards.
GAATATATTGTCTTTGCAACTGAAAACAGATGAATTACCTAGACAAAAAATTCTGAATAATTACTACTAATAAATTTATAAGGATTTGAGTCACACAGAGTATAATCCTTGACTACAATGGACTCAATTTTAAAAACGATAATAGAAATAGCTCTGGAAAATTCATGAACATTTGAAAACTAAATAATGAATTTCTAAATAATCTATGAGTGAAAGATGAAATCAAAGAGAAAACAGAAAGTACTTCAACCAAACTTGGAATAGAACCACGATTGGACCCAGTTATCCCACCCCTCTGTATATACCCAAAGGATCTGAAAAACAGCATACTACAGTGATATAGCCACCCCAATGTTTACAACAGCTCAATTCACAGTAGTGAAGGTATGGAACTAACCAAGGTGCAATTCAACAGATGAACAGATAAAGAAAAGGTGGAATATATACCCATGGGATATTACCACAAAGAAGAATGAAATTATGGCATTTGCCAGGTAAATGGATTGAGCTAGAGATTTATCATGCTAAGTGAAATAAATGAATCCCCAAAAAACAAAGGCTGAATGTTCCCTCTGATAAGCTAACAAACAATAAGGGGTGGGGGAATAGAAAGCCATTGGATTAGACGAAGGGGAATGAGGCAAGGCAAGGAGGGTGGAAATAGGAAAGACAGAAGACATCCCTTTTCTGTGTTCATATATGAATACACAACCAGTGTAACTCCACATCATATACAACTACAAGAATGGGAAGTTATAATTCATGTATGTATAATATGTCAAAATACATTCTACTGCTAAGTAAACCTAAAAAGAACAAATAAAAATTTTAAGAAAAGGAAGTACTTCAACTAAATAAGTATACAACTTATCAGAATTTGTGGAATATGATAAACTGATACTTAAGGGGAAATGTATAGCACTAAACACCTGTATTAGAAAGGACAAGAGGCAACCAGGGTACACATCTGTATCCCCAGCTACTTAGGATACTATGGTGAGAAAATCACAAGTTCAAAGCCTGCCTGGGAAGGGGATGTAGTTCACTGGTAGAGTGTTTGCCAGACATGTATGTGGCCCTGAGTTTAGAAATCAGTATTGCAAAGCAATAACATTAATAAGAAACAAGCAAACAAACAAAATCCCTTGGATTTTTAGAGAATGAGCATATTTAGGTGCTGGAAATAAAAGCCAGAGAAAGTGTAAACAGAGTTAATAGTGCAGTTAAGAGCAAAGCCTGGAGGACCTGACTTCCTGGATCTTAGTAAAAGCTAAAGTGGATTACTTGCTGTTTGACTTTGTCTAAGTTACTTCACCTTCTTAACTTTGTTTATAAAATGAAGATAATTAATGAGAGCTCATAACTGTCTTATTATCTTGTCTATGTAACATATGTTAATATATTAGTCTTTGAAAAAATCCAACCTCCAAAGATCCCAACTCACTCTATGCAGATGAGAAAACCAAGCTTTAGAGAAGTTAAACAACTTCCTCATGGTCACACAGTGAGTAAGTGGACAAGTGGATAACAACAGTAATATGTGGTGGTGGTAGAGATTATGATGATGGTAATAGTAGCGATTTTATATAGTTGTTTGGATTAAATTAGTCATTTTACATACATGCATTTAGAATAATGCCTAGAACAGGGTTAAGTGATCAATGAATATCATTTGTTGTTATTACCATTAGTTCTACCATGTAAACAAGGGAAGCCTAATACTAATGGTACCATAAGGTTTTTCATGAAAAAAAGGAAAGCAGTAGCCAGCTCAAAGAAGAGAACTGAAGGGAAGTCATGGGGTCTGGAAACTAGGAGAGATCTTGTTGAGTGGCTTTGCCAGAGTGGTGAGAGCGAAAGCCAGATGAAGGTGGTAATGACTAAGTGGGTGGTCAAAATGGAAAGAGAAAAAAGAGGTTACTCCTGACAGGGACATGGGCTGGTAAGAGAGACAGGACCAGGTTTGAGTTTAATAACTATATGAAGGGATTTTGTTTTAGAATGGGCTGACAGATATCTCTGTAGCTTAAGTAGGAAAGATAAAGTGGAATACCAAAGAAGATAATTAATTACTGGAACAAGGTCTCATAAGACGTCTGAAGTGAAGAGATGACAGGAAAAAGTAGAATGATGCCAGGAATGCCAGATTGTTCCCTTTTATCTGTTAAAAGTAAGACTAAGAGAAAAGAAATACAAAACTCCCAGAAACAGTACAGGGCAACGACAGAGTTGGGCTTTCTGTGAGTATATTTAAGCTAATGAAAACCAGTTTTCATGCAATGTTTGCCAGATACATTGAAGTCCCTTATGTTCTTGAAAGAGAGGTGATACAATTTATGCCAATTACGCCTAATTAGTCTGAGCAATAAGATGAAGACATAATCTAGAATTTGAGAAATTAAGATAGACTTGATGAAATTTGTACCATTTTAGAAAAATATGTAATTCTGACACTGTTAATCTGCTAATATTTATGACAGAGGAGGTGAGAAACTGTTTTTGAAATAACAGTCAAAAGGCCAATTCCAATATTTTAACTATAATTGGAACATTTTTGAAAATTGTTGATATATATATATATATATATATATATATATATATATATATATATATATATATATATATAACTAGTTCAAAAGGCCTGATTCAAATATTTTTGTTTTTTGTATTTATTCTTTGCTAACCACATTCTAACAATATGAGCTAAATTTTGAAAATCAATGGCTATTCCTTATGTTCAAATCATACAATATCAAATCCTTAGCTTTAAGTAACTTACTATCTAAAGTAATGAAGGGAAGGTAAAATTTCCATGATGGACTCTGCCATGTTAAACAAGAAAGGTTTCAAGCTTCATTGTGATACCTAGAGCACAGAGAAATGAATCCTAAGAAAACCCAACTTACCTAATATCTAATGAACTGAGGACACACCAGTTATACACATTACATGCCCATGACAACTTACCTCTCAAGATGAGCATAATGTTGAGAAAGAACGTTTTTAACCAAAAACATTTTTTTGCACTATACTCTGGACCCATCAATTTGGAAAAATATAACTTTGCATGAAGAAAATATCCAAAAGGCCATAGCCATTCCTGATAAAAGATAATTTAAAAGTAAAGGAAAGAGAAAGAACTGTGAATATGTAAAACTATTTGAAAAATTAACTGAAAACTCAGAGAAAAATGAAATTCTTACAGGTCCTTGGTGATAATTGAAACCTCTAGAAAGATTGTAGTTGTCATTGTCTAAGGCATTGTCATATATTCCAGATTAAACCATATCACTGCAAAATGATTGGAACTTAAGTTAAATAAAAGAAGCTCAGATATCATAGAAAGCATTAAAAAACATTTCAATAGCAATGTTAAGAGAAATAATCATGTTATCTTCCAATTCATAGAATAAGCTCAGCATTAAAACATAATTTAACCTTAAATAAGTATATAATGAGTCCAGAGGACTTTAGCAATGTGTTCAGGAATAATTAATAAATACTGACTAATATAAAAAATATTAAATATTCAGGTATCTTGCCTTCCAGGAGTTAGCTTGACACTAACCATTGGTTTAAAGTCAAGTATTTCAAAAGGTCTCTAATATATGAATAATAATTAAAATGGCCATATAATAAATTGAATTACTAAATATTATAGATAAGGTTTTACTGGTTATAGATTATAAAGGTTGTTTTTGAAACATGTCCATGATGTTATTTTAAAATTATATTTGGCATATCATCACACTACAAATAGCAATTCAACATACATTCTGATAGTATGTAGAATTTATAACATATTTATGCAGCAAACAATATTACAAAATTATTGTTACAGAAAATACAAGGGCTATGTATACTTGATTTAATTTAAATACAAAGTTTTTTTTTTAAGATAGATGTGGCCACAAAAATAAACTTTGTGTTTTAGTTTTAATCAGTGCCTCTTAACTACTCTGAAAATATGAGAATCTCAGAATGTAGTTAAGAAAAAACATTCAAAATTTTGCATCTCATGATGGAAATGAGTACATAGTAAAGTAGGAAAATTCTACAAAGGTGAGATTCTGTCATCAATTCATACAGAAAGCAATTTAATAACAACTATCAAGTTTTAAAGAAAAATCATAAAGGAAAGACAGAAGGGTTATTAGAAACTCAAGAAAAAAACAAAGTTTGAAAGGCATAAACCCACAACTGTAAAATAAAAATGAAATCATTTATGGATAAAAGTAAAAAGAGTAGTATAATTACAAAGAAAGGATGGATAAGACTAATATTGAGAACAGAATTAAATCCTCATCTGTCATCACTATATGTGAATAATACCTAATACTTACAATATCATAAAACAGCAGCATATACTTTTTTAGAAATGTAGAAACAACTATTAGTAGAAACAATATAGAAAATAATGACCACCTTTGATGAGTAGAATTGAGGTGAAGAAAGGAAGCAAGGGAATGAATTATTTTTCTTCTTCTGGTGCTGGCGATTAACCCCATGTAATGTTTTCCATAAATTCTCTTAGGTATATGCCCATATGGTCCAAATTGTACAAAAATGCACAGATAGATCAGATGATAATGATGCTTATTTCTAGATAAAGGGGTTTAAAGTAATTTTATGTTTTTCTCTCTATATATCTGTAACTTCTAATGTTTATAATAATCATTTACCACCTTTATGATCAGAAAAATGCACATCAGAAAATATTCATGACATTAGATTTATAAACTAAAACGCTAATTGATAATTGAATACAGAATAAGACAGAGGCATTCTGAGTACTAATGCTTAATGAAAGTACAGATGACACTTTTAAAAACTCAATCTGAATGAAATTTTGGAGATGTTATCGATAAGAAAAATTGATAGCTGGTGTTAATATATTTGGATTAAATATAATACTAACAACATTCTTAATACTTAGATTCCAACTTACTCTGGATCTAAAGTTTTCATGCCAAGGGGACCAAGTAATTTTTTTTCTGCGATCTCCAATGCTCTCCATGCTTTTTCTGTAGTAAACAGCTCAGGGGCCTAATGAATATCAAAAACAAATATACAACTTTTTCACATCACAGAAGAATTACTTTCACCTACATATACACATCATCATCTTGAAAAAGAATGAATATTTTTAAAAATACAGTGTGGGCAGAATTTAAGAGTAGATGCCTAACCAGATTTAATTCCATGAGGCTAACTTGGAAGCACTGTTCTAGGCCTTAGAAGTTAGGAAAATATGTGGATATTCTTCAAAAATGTATTAGATCAACAGGAAGTTGTCATAGTTATTAGGAATATAGAACTCACTTCAACTCATGTAATTTATTCTTTATAATATTTACAATAGTTTCCTTTAAGGTATATCTGAACACACTTTCTGCTTCTAGGAGCATAATAAAATGTAGAACAATATAATTACTTATAATACAGAGAAGAAGGAGAAGAGGATCTGCATTAATTTTGCACAGATAAATCAAATGCACATTGAATCAAAGCTGTCCTGTGTGCCTGTGTGTTTTTCATTCTACTGTAATTTATAATACCATGTTTAGTTATGTTTTTGACAAAATGGAAACAGCTAGGCAGGCATGGAGAAACACAAACCTCTATTTTATTGCCCTCACAGCTTAGGCAGAATTTTAAAAGGAGAGACTCTTGAATCATTGGCTATACAAAATTTATTAATTATCAATAAAAGAGCATGTGAATTTAAGCTATTCCTGGTAATTCACTACACCAGAACTTCCCATCTAGCATGCTGAGGCACTGGTTGTGGCACAGATGATTGGAAATACAGGCATCATTAGCTTTCAGGACAACTGAGTGGGTCAGGGGCTCATTGAAGAAGCTGGATTTGGCATAAACAGCAAAATCCATTTTCTAAGTGTATTCAGGATGTGAAAAATACATCAGGAAAATACTTCATTGATCATCTTCCATTGTTTTCTATTTTTTGATACTAATTGGTAAATGTTAAAGGTGATAAGCCAAATTTTTTAATTATAAAGGACTATATAAAACTAGCTTGTAAGCAATATCTTTTTCTGCAGTTCAATGAAAACAGTAAAAAATAAAAAAATAAAAATAATTACATAAATTCTATCACAATTTGGACAGTAACAAACATGTCACTTACCACAACCATTGCTATGGTAAAATTAGGCCTGAGCTGGTAGTCACACCAAGGACTTGAAGCTCCATAACTGTCTTTGTATATGCCACGTTTGTGAACTAGATTTGGATGCTTCTCATTAGAATCAGAAGGATCTTCTGAAACATGAAACAGTTTTTCAAAGTTGTCTTGTATTTTTCTGTTAAATTCTTCATATGAGACTGTTGCAACTTTCCCTGGAAAATGATGAAAAGACATGGCAGTTTCAGACATTTAAAGCAATTCAAACCTCTAATAAGACCCAAAAAGTCATATTTAGTACACTTATTACTTTTTATCTACTACGGAAAAATAAATTGGCCACTTTTTGAAAATGTAGATAGCCTAAATTGAGATGTGATATAAAACATTTACTGTATTTCATAAACTCTGTACTTCCCAAAATATAAAATATTTCAGGAATAGTTTTATATTGACTACATGTTGAATAATATTTCACAAACATTATCTTAAATGAAACATAATTAATTTCATCCATTTCTTTTTACTTTTAACAAATGAATTAGAAATTTTAAATTATTTATGTGGCTCAAATAATATTTCAATTGGACAAAATTTTCTCAAAAAAGATGTAAAGATTTCAAAATTGTTCATGAAAATAGGACCTGTTCACAGTCACACTAAGAAAAAAGAAAAGCACAATAAGGCAGTAACTATGTTGTTTTTCTTGCCTCAGTTTAAACTGCTATCAAAAATATGGTTAGTAACTAGATTTGCTACAATATCCATAGAGGAGATTAATGATTTTTCTTTCTTCTTGAAATTTATGGTTTTCTAATATTAGCTAACTGCATCAAATGATGAGTACATAGTTAAAAAATACAAACAGTATTAGAAGTTTCTTTGTAAATAAATGGAACAGCTTACAATGTCTTTTTACTCTAACTTCATGATAAGGAGAAATATTTTTTGGGATAATTCCAGCAACCAACAAATGGCAGGTTTACACAAGCCCACAATTTCCACAGCAGACCCATCTCTAAAATTAAAAATAAATTTTATTCTCTAAGTAGGATTTGTTTAGGCATTATCTTAAGAAGGTATTCAATAAACAATTCTGATAAATAGTATAACCATTTCATTATAAAAGCAACTATCTACTAAGAAATCCTAACTTAATAAGGAATATATAATTTTGCTGGAGACTGAAACCAGGCCTCACCCAAGTTAGAGAAGTGTTCTACCAGGGAGCTACACCCTCCAGTCTTGTAGCAAGTATTTAAAAATTATTTTTTAGATAATTCTTACTGAAGATAAAATTTGAAGAAAAGAGCTTCTCAGCTTAATATAGTACAAGAAGCTATTTGTTGATAGCTTCTGAAATAAAAAAAGAAAAATGACAAATTCTGGGACAAAAGTTTAAAGAATTACGAAGAAAAAAGATTCCCTTTTTATGAAGAGAAAAGACTTCATAAAAGACAGAACCACTGATGGTTGCTCTTATTTACTAAAGATATGCACAATGAAATATTAACCACTGGGATAATAGATCATAAGACTTGATTTTTAAGTACTTGCAGAGGCTAAAACCATGATAATTTCTGAAAAAAAAAAAAAAAAGAACAGACAGCTTTGCTGTATAACATATATCAAAAGGAACACATCTGCATGACAAGGAGAAAGGATGAGTCAGAAAATAGAAGAGAGGAAGAGAGGCAGATTTTTATTGATTTACTATGAAGAATACATCATTAATAAAGTAAAAGATTCGACAAGTATGTGTTTTTAAAAACTAAAATGGTAAATTAAAAGGGCATAATTAGGGGGCTGGGGCTGTGGCTCAAGTGGTGGAGTGCTCACCTAGCATGCCTGAGGCACTGGGTTCGATCCTCTGCATGACATAAAAATTAAAAAAAAGATATTGTGTTCACCTACAACTAAAATATATACATATATTTTAAAACATATTTTTTTTAAAAAAAGGGCATAATTACAAAAGCACTTTAAAATAAACACTACCTTGCAGTGGCTGGGATTCCTCTGTTTCTAGCTCTGTCACTTTCTCCCATTTTATCCATCCATGTGCCACAATTTAAGCAATTTCCTCCATAAATAAATCCTGTATTTTCATCAACCCCTGCAGTTATAGTAAAACCTAAAAAAACCCAAAAAATGTATAAAACAAATGTTCTATAACCGGTACATATTATATATAACAAATGAAAATTAATATTGTATTTAAAATATTTATACAATTTATAGGAATATAATAAACCAGGACAACTATTCTGAAGATCAACTTGGTAATATCTTAATAATTAGAGACGTAAAATTGAACAGTAATTACATTTCTTTCTAAATATACTCTAGAGAAATCCTTACTTTTTTGTACATGGAGATGCTTATAAGAATATTCATCATTACATTGCTTTTATCAGCAAAAAAATAAACCACTCAGTAGAGGAATGATATAAAAGTAGATTTATGTACACAAAAATATCCAAGACATAATGATTGAGTAAACAAGTCATAAAAAGAGATATATAATAAAAACTTTTTCTGCAAAAGCTTAAAACATAGATAATACTAATGTATACAGCTATGCATGTCTATCTGGTCTATATGAAACTCATAAAATTATACACGTATTTGTGTATAATTTTAAAATACATCAAATATTTACACAGCGTATATGTTATAGTACACTAAATATATACAACACAACATCGATCACATGTAATTTGCATATACTCAAATACACACAAAATCTAAAGCATTAAAAATATACATGGAAATAGTGAACCCTGATTATAAGATAGTCATTAATTCTAGAGAGAAAAGGAAGAAAAGAAGAGATGAAGCTTTGGATATACCTGATATGGTTTATTTCTTTTCAAACAAAAACAGAAAGATCTGAAGAAAATATAACTGAATGTTAATATCTGCTTAATTTGAGTACTAAGTTTGAGGTAGAATTTATACCACTATCTGTAATTTGAAATAAAAAATGAAATTAATTCAAAGATATCACAAAATATGTTCTTTAAGTATAAAATCTATTTTTATTGATTTACTGAAGGATAAAAGAACTATAAGTGATTGTTAGAAGCTAACTTTGGTTAGCATGGTTAGTATTTGGATGTTTCTGCTAGAAATAATAAATTAATGATTTTAAATTAATATATAAAATGTAATTTTGAGTATAAAATATTTGCCAATGAGTGCAGTGAGTTACCTAGAAACTCAAAGTTTCATTACGTTATGTTATAAATTGTGCCATTATATTAACATATTAACATTAACATATTAATATATTTTAAATATAATATTATATTTTAAAATCATAAATTATAAAATCATAATCATATTTTAAAATCAAAAGAAATATTTCCTTCTAATGTTTTTATACAGTAATTTTTTTTTATAAATGGCTTATATCAAATATTTTTTTACTAGATTTCACATTTGTGTGTCATAGGTATAATTTTGTAATTTTTTTATTCTGGTCAATGTAAATATTTTCTGTTAATTGTAAAGGCTGTTTCTTCCTTTTATATAATTATAAATGGTGGTATGATCAATATCATGATATAATATGACTTTTTTGTGTGTTTTATATTATTTCATAGGCTAGATACCTAGGAGCAGATTAAATTAATAAAAACATAAATATTTTATATCTCTTTTTTACTTATATATGACAGCGGAATGCATTACAATTCTTATTACATATATACAGCACAATTTTTCATATCTCTGGTTGTATACACATTATATTCACACCAATTCATGTTTCGATCTATCAGTGGTCCAGCATTTCTTTCTCGGAACTGCATGCCCTGCATGTGTCTTTGCATGGCTTCCTGTATTACTTCAAACAATGGTTGATCCTGTTTGAGACAGAATGGATGTGACCTCTATTAGAAATTACATACTGATCTTCTCCTAAATCCCACAACTTAAGTAATGTGAAAACACATACGTTTCTTTGGAGGGAGAAATAAGGATTGGAGTAGGCCCAGGGAAAAGCAGCAGCTCCTACTACACAAAATAATACAATCTGTCATATGAATATTTAACATTAGTAGTTTTAACTATTCAGGCCTGTGACAAAATAATTTGTAATTTTGCAGGTAGGTGAAATGATGAGCTTGAATAGTTTCTAGCAGAACAATAAACAATAAATGAATTTAGCTTATAATTTATCACCTAAATATTCTTACACCTTTGCACACATAGGTAATAGTGATTAAATTATGTGCAAAGTGGTACTCTCAAACATGGGAATCTATCATAACTTCAGAAAATATCCCCAGTGAATGTAAAGAGTCCACAGATAATTTTCTTTGTCCATATTAATAATGAAGTAATACTTAGGATGACAATAGGGAGATATATAATTGTATTTTTTTTAAATAAGTTGAAGCATGTAAACTAAAAATGAAATTTAGAGTCCTTATATATTTGATTAAACTTTATTTTTTTAAAAAACCTGGGAATAAACCTGAATCTATCATATAAAATTCTTGATATAGTTTTAAAATGTATGAAGCACAGAAAAATATTGTGCAACTTTTACCAAATTGTGAGAAAATAAATAGGTCTAAAATAAATACCTACTTGATAATATAAACCCACGTAGGACAATGGAACATAGATAAAGAATTATTTTTGACATATGTTTTTTGAGTATTTTGTGATAAATATAAACATCATGGGGACACAAACATGCTAGCCCTGAAGCAGTTTTCACCACCCCTGAAGTCTTATACTGAACACATGATAACAAAAGCAGATCAGAAGTGACAAAAACGTAATATTATTGTACATTCCCTATTGTGGAAAAACACTCAAAAATGTGTATCAGTTCAACATTGTTCATAAGATGAACTCTGAACTACCTGGATTGGTTGCCGAGGTCCTCTACACCTGGTTCACCCTTTCAATATTCTCTCCCTACCCTCAGGTGTTGTACACAGAAATTAAAACTAGGCTGAGCAGTATGTCCTAAACTGTGCTTCAACTCAATATGCTTTACTGTACCTTTCATCTTTCAAGTCTTCCCATATTCCCCCACAAACTCTCCTAAAATCCTACTCACATTTTCAGAGGGCATTTCGGTGAAATTTTAGTTACTTTATAAGTCTTCCTCCCTGGGTCCCACCTACTATTCCTCTCTCCCTTGTATGAGACTGCATAGTACTACTTGTACATCTTTGCAATGACCATGTTTATGTGGACACACCATCTCTTCTACCATGTTACAAGCTCTTTAAGCAAGGAGCAGTTTTATGTTGACTGTGTATTAGCAAACAAGTTTTAATAAATTCTCTTTACTCATGTGCCAACAGGCAAAGGAACAGAATCATCTGTTGGATACATTCTGGAAACTGGGCACTTGAGAATCTCTACACCATTTGGAACCATTTTACAGTAATCTTGAATACATTGCAGCCACCACCACACAGCATCCTGGCAATTGTATCTGGCATAAGTTCCTTCACTGAGGAGATTAGGAATGAGACCATGCCTCAGGGTACCAGCAAATGCTAAAATAATATTCCTAAACAACAGAATTGAGTGGATCATTTAAAATGAAAACATACTCTTAAAAACTGAAGACAAACATGGTCACTTTTGGTGACTGTGTCATGGAAACATTTTCTCACCTGTCCTTATTTATTTTTATATATATTTTTATAAAGCAGTCATAATATGATAAACATGCACTGAATTAAAAGTAAGAGATTTTGGTTGCAGCTTTGTTTTTTTTCTCTAACAATTTGTGACTTTCTCTTTTTTGAATAGGTTTTTCATCTGTGCAGTCAGGGATTGGGCTGGGTGGTTTTTAAAGTTCTTTATAGCTATAGATTCTACTTTTGAAATCCATAGTATTTCAAAATCTATGTAATTATTAGGCATAAACTTTTATTTTATAAGGTACCAAAAGCAAAGCAAATATATAAGAAAACCAATGACTAAAAGCTGACTTTAAAAAAACACTCAATTTTTAAAATTGGTATTTAAAATTTAAAAATAGAATTCTACTATATATTTATAGTAGAATTCTATTCTAAAAATAGAATTCTAGTATAAATATATTCTACTATATTCTACACCAAATGAGACGGAAGATTTGGGGCATCTCATTTGTAAGATGGAGTTGTGTTCTGGAAAGATCATAAAATTAAGAAATAAGATGGCTGAGGTCTAATTCCTAGCTTTTCCACCTGTAAGACCTTGGAATAAGTCATTTAACAACATCTAGACTTTAATGCTTTTTAACTAAAACATTCAGAAATTTTATTAATTCTATGCTTCATTTTAATGTTTGTCCAGTAATTGTACAATAGGAAAGTTTTGTTTTCTAAAATGCAAAAGGGTCTGTATGCACATGATGTTCCCAATTAATAAAAGGTGAGAATTCTAGCAATCTTGACAATCCAGATAAATGTCAAACATGTGAAAATGGAATAAAAAGATTTCTGATCCATGAATACCTCTACAAAGTGAGGAAGGAAATCACCCCGGTGTTATAGGTATTCAAAATAGTTGTTCCATTTCACATTTCCTAATCATTCTTCCAGTTGGTGATTGCTACCTAGATGATTTGAAGACAGTTTCTCCTACGAACCTTGCCCTCTCCATCTCCAGGTTAAGATTCAGGGGTCTGCCATAGGCACGAAAAATAGGCATTTCTAACAAGTTCTCAGATGATGGTGTTAGTACTGATTTATGGAACATTCTGAATCACACTGCTGCAGAACTTTCTTTTCAACCTCCAATAAATTCATTTACATTATTGTGTGACATAAGAAAAGATCATTTGAATCTGGAAACTGGAGCTTGCAAGCTTGCAACAAACAGAAGGAAACCTGCTAACTCTTTTTTTTTTTTTTTTCTGTAAGACTCAACAAGCCAGCAGTAACTTCATTATAAAAGACATAAAATGATCAAAAATTTTATCTTATAAAAATAAACTTACAAATTCTGAACATAACCTAACCTATAATATGAATGAGTAGAACTTGGCATATTCAAAGTTTTTTACCTCCTTTAAATTTTTATTATATTTTTCAATGAACATTCGTAAAAATACCATTGAAATATTTATGGAAAACATACCTCTCAAACGTTGAGACTAGATGGATGAGAAGAAATGTTTGAAGAACATATAGAAAACATTAAGACATAAACTTGCATTGTAACTTTTTAGATGATCTCTTATCTGGCTTCTAAATATCGTCCAGTAATCAGCAGTAACCTTTAAGTGAAATAAAAGTATCTCTTCTCCAGCAGCAGAAAAAAACAGAAGAAAAATGAGATAAGCCTAACAGAAAAGATAAATATGTGGCAATATAAATGTATGATAATCACATATGTCAATCATAAAAATCATATATGTCAATCACAAAAGTAAATACAAATTCATGAACTGTATTATCACACAATAGTTACTCTAAACATGGGGTAGAAGAATAAGTTCAAATGTGTCTGCAAACTGTCTAAAATTTATCTGCAAAATGTATGTTTGTTATGTCAACTTTTATGGAATAAATTATATGTATAAAAAATTATATATATATATATATATATATATATATATATATATATATATACACACACACACACACACACACACACACACACATTTCTTTTTGTATTGGGGATTGAACCCAGGGGCACTTAAACACTGAGCCAAATTTCTAGGCATTTTGTTTAATTTATTTTGATACAGGGTCTCACTACATTCCTTAGGGTCAGCATGCCTTAATTCCTGATGCTAGTTTTAAACTCATGATCCTCCTGCCTCCGCCTCCTGAGTCAATAGGATTTATAGGCATGTGCCACCACCCCCAGAGCAATTCTTTTTTTTTAATATTTAGTTTTTAGTTGTAGTTGGACACATAACTTTATATTATTGATTTAGATATGGTGCTGAGGATCAAACCCAGGACCTTCCACATAGCAGGCAAGTGATCTACTGCTGAGCCACAACCCCAGCCCCAATTCTATATTTTTATCAGGTTAATTTTTGCTTTTTTGTTGGAGATAGATTCTTTCTATGTTGTACAGGCATTCTCCAGTTTCAGCTTCTGATGATCAGAATACAGTGTGTACCACTACATCTGATTTACCAGATTTTTAAAAGACCCAAAGGAGAATAAAAAACAGTGCTAGATTTTTTTTTTTTTTTTTATGTTCTGGGGATAGTACCCAGGGACTCCTTTATGCTAGGCCAGCACTATACTACTGAGTTACATCCTCTGCCCCAAGAACAAGTGCTAGACAATTGATTTCAAGATATCTTTAAACAGACAAAAAACTTTATTTTAATGAATTAAAAGCAAGAAATCAAATATTTAACATATAAAGTAATAAAATATGATAATTATATGGTTGATATACATGATTGATGGCTACAAACTTTGATGATAATGACAATGACAGCAGCTAATATATATATATATATATATATATATATATATATATATATATATATATATATCAGTCTGTGTCAGAAAGCATTTCTATAGTTTAAAAAACCCATTCAACATTTTGTATGAAACCTGGATAGAGAGATTCAAAGGTGACTTTAAATTTGTGTATCCTAAAATATGTACAGTCTGTCTTTGTTAAAAAAAAATGCTATAAAATCTGTATCAATTATATGTAGAAATATTTATATTAACTTTTTTATTTGTTCTTTTTTAGATATACATGAAAGTAGAGTATATTTGGACATATTATACATACATGGAATATAAATTCCCATATAACATACTGATAATGTGTTCATAATTACACAGGAAAGTTACTGCCCAATTCATTCTATGGGCTTCCTATTCCCATCCCTGCTTCTGTTCACTTCCCTTTGTCTAATCCAATGAAGAAACTTTTATTCTTCTCCCCCTACACATCCATATTAACCTTTTCATCTCTGAAAGTATACAGCTTATAGATTATATATCTTTGGAATAATTTCTGCTTTGTCAATTATTATAGACGTTTATAATTATAACATGTTTTGCAATAGTATCACCAAAGAAATGAATTCCCATCCATTTTAAAATTCACCTCCAAAAAAACTACCTGCAAATCTGAGTTTATTCTAATTTTGCCAGTAAGCACTATGCAAAACATTCCATGCTAGAAGAAAATACCAGAATTTATATTTACTTACTATACTATACTTGGTATGTAAGTGTATCAGGTACCATTAACATATATTGGTATACAATTTATGAATAAATGTATATATTAGGGGTATTTAACAGCAACGGCATATAATCAAAAGACTGAGATTACTATTTGATGTAATAGGCTTCTATAAAATAGGCTAAAACCTAAAATTCTTCATATCAGCATGTTTTTTCCCCCCACAATGGCTCAGTTCAGTTTTATGAGTATTTGCATGGATTCATTGGGAAATGACAGGAAATAGATGATCCAACAGTCAAGAGAAAATAGGAAATAATTATCAAACTAAACCAAAGTTTTAATTTTATTCTTTTATAAAATTGTTTTATTTTTTATTTTTGTGGTGATAGGGATTGATCCTAGGGCCTCACACATACTTGAACTACATCTCCACTCTCAAAAAAGAGTTTTATGATTTTTTTATGATCATTCTAAATGAAAAGGTAAATTTTATTGTAGTTGTTAGGTACCATGAAGCCTTTTCATTTGATCTGAGCAGATACAAATTTAAAGGAATATAAATTTAACAGAGAGAGCCATGAAGATATATAATACTTTCACAATTTCACATATTTCAGGTTAGTTTTGAGAATTCTCAACTTCAGTGACCTCAAGTATTAAATATTTTCTAGAAATATGATGGAAATTTTTTTAAAGGAAAGCCTGTTCTTTAACCTACTTTGCTTACTCATACTTGTTATTTGATTGAAATTTTTAATCTACTTTCAGGAACAGACACCAGTAAACATGGCTGGAAGAATTTTATGTCCAATTGAGAGCATCTGTATGCATAATAATAATAATTTTTTAAAACTTTTATTACTTGTGGCTGGAGCTATGGCTCAGTGGTAGTGCACTTGCCTGGCATGTGTGAGGCACTGGGTTAGATTCTCAGTACCATGTATAGATAAAATAAAGGTCTATCAATAACTGAAAAAACATTTTAAAAAACAAACAAAAAAACTTTCATTAGATGTTGATGGACCTTTATTTTATTCATTTATTTATATGCAGTGCTGATAATTGAATCCAGTGCCTCACACATGCAAGGCAAGCATTTCACCACGGAGCCACAACCCTAATCACCAATAATAATTATTTAAAATCAGTTTTGTGTTTTGTAACTGATAGGACACCTTTAAATGATCTTTAGGTAAGTTTCTTTTAAAAACTGGGAAGAGATATAGGAAAATGGATAGTAAAATAATGATTTAAAACATATATTTTAAATATGATTTAAAGTAATACCATGACTTATAAGAAAAGGATTAACCAGACACAATAAAAACACACATAAATGCCTCATACACAATTATAACTAAATAATAAAAAAGTCTTTTTCTTGTAAGTTTTCCTTTTGAATACTATTCACTTTTACATTTTAACCTTCTACAAAATTCTTTACCTGCTAAAAAAGCACAACACTGCTGCTTTTCCTTTCTCATCTCATTCAACCTATATGGTACATCCAGAAAGGAAGGTGAAACAAGTGGCAGAGTAGGGAATTTTCCTACTCCACACATTTGGACTGAACCCAGTGAAAGGTGTTTCACAAAGGTTGAACCATTCTGAACAAAGTTGTAATAAAAGTGATAGGGTTTAAAATATAATCTGTAAAAATACAAAACTTTATAGCAGTTTTATTCTGTTTTCCCCTTCAAATGATTTCTCCAAACAATGTATAAAAATAGTAATATAGTAGGAAAAATGTTAAATTTGATTAGATTTCAAAACTGCTTACATGGCATCCATTATTTTAGCTGGCTTTAGTCCAGGCATTGTTGTAACACAAATGGCACAATTGAAGTGATTTTTCTTTCTGAAAAATCTGAAAACATGCGCAAATCAACTTGCTGGCTCTCATAGTTCATTTCCATTTGTAGTTTCATTTTAGAAAAGTTCATTGTAAAATGCAGATTACATTCATAATAATACCAGAATACTTTTCTTTTAATCGATTAAAATTAGAGAAAGAACTATATATACATATTCTAAACATTATATCAATTAAATTTAAAAAATCAATGAATAAATAAATAGAAACAAATAACATAAAACAAGTTTTTTCCCCAAACATATTTTATATAGAACAGAATTTATATGGGTTTGTTTTTGTGTGTTTCAGACTAAAGGATGTTAATAAATTTACTCTCCACTTAAAAACTTTTCCAGCTCTGAGTCTCCAAAATTCATGCTTTGGTCTTTTAAGAGCATGTGTAAAGTGACACTGTGTATAGTTTCTATGTAAACACACCTATTTGTGTAAGCTTTGTTGGATAGACCTTGACATCTGCTTCCATGCTGCATCCAGAAGAGTGGTGTATGCACCAATTAATATAGCATCAAAGTAACATGGGATAGTATCCTGGGATCTGCTTCAAGTAGAAGAACATAGCCTGCAACCTTTTACAAACCTATTGTAAAAATAATTTAAAAAGTTAATTTGGTGTGTTCACAGGCTACACATATTTTAAGAGATAAATCATAACATGAAACTGTGCTATCCAATAATTCATGAATCAAATTTCCATGTATTAGAACTAGAAATACAAAGAAGGGAGGGAAAAAGGTATACATTATATATCTATATATAATAATTCTTATTGTGCCTTTGCTTATTTTAAACTAGAACACACCTTACTTATTTAATACTTACTTCAGCAATATTTCCTGATCGTGAAATAAGCTGGCCACTGACATAATCGATCATCCTATCTCCAGAACTCAAATGTTCAAAAAAAGGAAGCCCCATGTTATTCTTTGGTCTTATTTCTGCCAATAAGGACATTAGCACTGAAAATTCAGATATGCCATGCTGCATTACTGGTAGAGTTAAAATATTCCCATAGTTGAGTTATAGCTAGTCCCTGATGATTTGATGAACAAAAAAGCAGACAAAATGGCCACTTAGTCCTACTATGGCACTCAGCTTAGTAGGAGGAAAGTGTGGCTGTATGGACTGGAACCAAGATGCAAAGGCATGTTGAGGGAGCCTACTGCCACATTTCATACAAAGGTTCCCCAAATTTATAACTTGTGGCACTGGTCTACTTTTTTTTAATGTTATAATATTCAAAGTCACTTGGCATTTTTATTTCTGCCTTAAGGCATAAAGGAGAAAAAAAATTGATAATCCTGTGTCTTTCCATGTTAAAAAGTAGTAGATTTGTTATTATTCAGGCAAGATATAAGAAAATCACAAAACTGGTCACAGAGAAAGCAAGAATACCTATGGTGATAAGAAGAGTAAAGCTTGCTTAAGAGGGACTCTGAGGAGGCACTTCAAATTAAGCAAATTATCAAAGTGAGATATTAGGCAAATTCTCAATTAGGCAAAATTATTGATTATTAGGCAAAATTCTCAAATAGATGCATTAAAATGTCCATGTGTACATAGATGAATCTGTTATTTCAATGAAAGTACAATTGCATTTCTTTTATCATTCAACAAGATAATTATAGCTTAGCTACTGTGAGTTATGCTACTATAATGTGCCTGCATGACTGTATTATGTGATTTTAAATTGTTTGGATATATGCTAAGGAGTGGGACAGCTGGGTCAAATGGTGGTTCCATTCCTAGTTTTCTAAGGAATCTCCCTCCACACTGTATTCCAAAGTGGTTGCACCAATTTGTAGTCTCACCAACAATCTATAAATGTACCTTTTTCAACATATTCTTCCCAACATTTATTATTGTTACTTGGATTCTTGATAATTGCCAATTTCACTGGAGTGAAAAGAAATCTCAGTGCACTTTAAAAGATGAATGGATAAAAAAACGTTGTACGTATACACAATGGAGTATTATTCAGCCTTTATGACATTTGCCAGTAAATGATGGACCTGAAGACTATCATGCTAAGGAAATAAGCCAATCCTCAAAAACCAAAAGTTTTCACTGATATATGGACGCTAACCCACAATAAGGCAGGGTGGTGAGAAAACAGAAGTTCAGATTAGACAAAGGGGAATGAAGGGAAGGGAGAGGGAATAGAAACAGAAAAGGTAGTAGAATTAATCTTACATAATTTTTCTATGTACATGTAGGAATACCCCACTGTGAATCCCAGCAAGGTGTACATCCATAAGAATGATGTCCTAATTAGAATAAAATACATTCCCTTCTTATACAATTATATCAAATACACTCTGCTGTCATGAATAACTAAAAAGAAGTAATAAAAATAAAAATTAAAAAATAATCATTCCCACCTTATTAAAAATGTTACTTTAGTTTCAGTTATATCAACTAAATTTAGTTAGAAATGAATCTATGAATATGTATATGGTATATTAAGAGAAATAAATAAACTTAATATAAAGTTTTTCCTTCAAGGGAAGGAAAATTTGAGAAATAAAGCTTAAATACAAAAAATCTGGAAAGCAAGACAGTATAAAATAACATTCTACATATGTCCTAAAACTTTTGTGAAAGATGAATGTTGCTCAGTAAATATTGGTACCACTGTTGAATAATGAAATATGATGGGAACAGTGTTTCAGGAAACAGATCTGACAGTGTCCAAAGGGATGGAATTAAGTGAGGAGGAAGGAAAACAGTTCAGAGTGAAAATGGAGTAGATTAACTGCTTACAACATTTAACAGATACATTTACTTACTACTCATAGAAGAAAATACTTTGTTTTGCCAATAAATACAACAGGTCTTGGAAAAATTTACTAGAACTTATGTGATTGCTTTAGTAGGAAGAACATCTGAGTTCAGTTCAAGAGCAGCCTGAGCAACATAGCAAAACCCCTCTCAATTAAAAAGAAGAAGAAGAAGTAAAGAAAGACAATATAATTATAAAAGCCAGGTGTGGTGGCACACACCTGTAATCCCAGAATGTCATGAGGCTAAAGCAGGAAGAATGCAATCAAAAATTCAACCCCCTCAGCAACTTAGTGAGATCCTAAGAAACTTAGTGAGACCTGCCTCACTTTTTGAAACCCTGTCTCAAAAATTTAAAAATTGAATAAAAAAGACTAGGGATATGGTTCAGTGGTTAAGAACACTTCATTTCAATAGAAAGTACAAAAAAAAAATAGGAACCATTAAAGTATTGATTGCTAAAATAATAAGTTTGACAGAAGAGTTAAAAAATATGATTGAGGAAAGTTCCAAAAAATGTTGAGTAAAATGACATTGCAATAAAAAATACTTAAGAAAAAATAAAATGCATAGAGAGTGTGATGTTTAATTTTATGTGCCAACTTTACTAGGCTAAGTGATGCCCTGTAGTTGGTTTCATATGTGTCTCTATGAGGGTATTTCTAGAAGAGATTAGCTTTGAATGCATAGATCCACCATAGGTGGGCATCATCCAACCATTTGATTGTCATCATAGAACATTAAGGTAGAGGAAAGGAAATTCATTCTATTTTCTTGAGCTGGGATATCTTTGTATTCATGCTCTCAGAATCTCAGGACTCAAAGACTTATGCCAGTAGACTCACCCTTCACCCCAGTTCTCAAGTCTTTGATCTTGGACTGAGAGTTGAACCATGGTACTCAGGCCTGTGGATTTGGACACTAGCAGGTATCCTTGTTCTCCAGTTTGCAGAAAGTACATCACAAAACTTCTTACCCTCTATAATCACAGGAGGCAATTCCCACTATAAATCAATTACCCCCGTTTTCATTCAATGAGGCACAGGACTGAACACAGGTGAAAATATATGCACACTGAAAAAAGTCTTGTACCCCTTTCCCCTTCTTGGTTTCAGAATATCTGCAACCAATCACACTTGCTTCATCTCTATTTCTGTAAAAATTAGAAAGTAATGTGTTCTTCCATGGCTCAAAAAGGTAAAAGTAGATAGAGATTGTTGCTAGAGCCCCATAATTTCTGCCTTAAGTGCAACATGGAAGCAGTGGAAACCCTTCCTCTCCCCTTGTCACAGTTACATCACCAGACCCATAGAAACTTGGTCCCAAGGCACAGGCAAACAATTTAAGGTATGGTCTACTTCAAAGGGACCACAAGCAATTACAGGTTCTTTCATATGGTAGGGAATAAAGAGTGAGTGTAACTCCTGGACCAGTCTCTGTCTCTTCATGACACAATTTGGATTCTCTCCATGAATTAAAGTATACTGTATGTTTATCACCCATCTCCAAATGAAATGAGAGAATTCTCTAATTTTGCCCCACCCTAGAACACTAGTGGTAGATAATAATATTGTCAATTATAAATTTAAAATAACTAGATTATCATGTTTATGACAATCTTTACATTACCAATTTTTAAATCTTTCATTTTTTAATTGAAAACAATTTATGAAATACGGAATACAAAAAGAATATTCTTTCAAATTGTAATAAATATTTTTAGATATGGCAAAACTCAAATCAAACAAACTACTAATGAGCTAGTAGCTATTTAATTGGCAATAATGTCAAAGTCTCATTAGAGTTCAAGATCTAGTGGATGGCTATGTTATCTTCAGTCAGAATATACTTTAACAAAAATATATAAAATATATAAAACATATTTAAAAGAGTTTTGTTTTACATCTTGAACTATAGTGGAAGTGGTGAAAGTCTGATAATTTCCACATAATACCTAAAGCAGAAAATAAGTTCTGTTATACATGTATCATAAGTTGGAATTTTTGAGGGGACAGAACCTGGACCCAAGAATCAGATGGAATCAAATCCTGACCTCCCTAATCCTAACTGAAAATCTCCTCTGGGCCTCAATTAGGTCAAATGTGAAGTAGAAACAATACTAATACCTTCTTGGTAAGATTATAAATGACAAGACAGGTGCAGTGGTTCACACCTGTAATCCCAGGCTGTACTAGAACTTGTGCTTCCCCTGCCTCAGTCTCACAATTACAGGTACACCTCAGTACCCAGCCATAACACAGAATGTTAAGAAAAAATTAAGTGTTGAAGAAAAAAAAAAGGTAAATTTCACAAAAAAAAAACAACAGACATCACAGCTTTGAAATAGCAGTTTCAGTTCAAAGTCCTTTACTTTCTACTGGTAATCATAATAGCTAAAAAAGTATGGTGCTTAACATGTCAATTGTTATTCTAAATGCTTTTCTTTTATTTATTTATTTATTTATTTATTTTATATATGACAGCAGAATGCATTACAATTCTTATTACACATGTAGAGCACAATTTTTCATATTTAGTTTTGATTGACACATAATAATTGTACATATTTATGGGGTACAATGGAATGTCTCAATACACTTAGCATTGCATAATGATCCAATTCAAGGTTATTAGCATATTACATCGTATATTCCCACCAATTCTTGTCTTCATACCTGTACTTTGGATAATAATAATCACCACATCAATGGAATATTACTCAGCAATAAAAGAGAATAAAATCATGTGCAGTAATATTCTATTATTTTTTTCTTTTTCTTTTTTTTTGGCTCATTTAATGGGAAACCTTTGGAGGTTTCTTTTTTTTTATTGGTTGTTCAAAACATTACAAAGCTCTTGACATATCATATTTCATACATTAGATTCAAGTGGGTTATGAACTCCCATTTTTACCCCAAATACAGATTGCAGAATCAGATCGGTTACACATCCACATTTTTACATAATGCCATATTAGTAACTGTTGTATTTTACTTTCATGATCATTTCTTTTTTTTTTTTTTATTGGTCGTTCATAACATTACATAGTTCTTAATACATCATATTACACGGTTTGATTCAAGTGGATTATGAACTCCCGCTTTTACCCCATATACAAATTGCTGTATCACGTCAGTTACCCTTCCATTGATTGACATACCTTAGCCATGCTAACGAAGAGAAGAAGAGAGAGAACCCAAATTACTAGCATACGGGATGAAAAAGGCAATATCACAACAGACACTTCAGAAATACAGAAGATAATCAGAAATTACTTTGAATCCTTATACTCCAATAAAATAGAAGATAGTGAAGGCATAGATAAATTCCTTGAGTCCTATGATCTGCCCAGATTGAGCCAGGAGGATATAGACAACCTAAACAGACCAATAACAATAGAGGAAATAGAAGAAACCATCAAAAGACTACCAACTAAGAAAAGCCCAGGACCGGATGGGTATACAGCAGAGTTTTACAAAACCTTTAAAGAGGAACTAACACCAATACTTTTCAAGCTATTTCAGGAAATAGAAAAAGAGGAAGAACTTCCAAATTCATTCTATGAGGCCAACATCACCCTGATTCCGAAACCAAAGACACATCAAAGAAGGAAAACTACAGACCAATATCTCTAATGAACCTTGATGCAAAAATCCTCAATAAAATTCTGGCGAATCGGATTCAAATACATATCAAAAAAATTATACATCATGATCAAGTAGGATTCATCCCTGGGATGCAAGGCTGGTTTAATATACGGAAATCAATAAATGTTATTCACCACATCAATAGACTTAAAAATAAGAACCATATGATCATCTCAATAGATGCAGAAAAAGCATTCGACAAAGTACAGCATCCCTTTATTTTCAAAACGCTAGAAAAATTAGGGATAACAGGATCATACCTCAACATTGTAAAAGCAATCTATGATAAGCCACAGGCCAGCATCATTCTGAATGGAGAAAAATTGAAGGCATTCCCTCTAAGATCTGGTACAAGACAGGGATGCCCTCTCTCACCACTTCTGTTCAACATAGTCCTCGAAACACTGGCCAGAGCAATTAGACAGTCAAAAGAAATTAAAGGCATAAAAATAGGAAAAGAAGAACTTAAATTATCACTATTTGCAGATGATATGATTCTATACCTAGCAGACCCAAAAGGGTCTACAAAGAAGCTATTAGAGCTAATAAATGAATTCAGCAAAGTGGCAGGATATAAGATCAACACGCATAAATCAAAGGCATTCCTGTATATCAGCAACAAATCCTCTGAAACGGAAATGAGGACAACTACTCCATTCACAATATCCCCCCAAAAAATAAAATACTTGGGAATCAACCTAACAAAAGAGGTGAAAGATTTATACAATGAAAATTACAGAACCCTAAAGAAAGACATAGAAGAAGACCTTAGAAGATGGAAAAACATACCCTGCTCATGGATAGGCAGAACTAACATCATCAAAATGGCGATATTACCAAAAGTTCTCTATAAGTTCAATGCAATGCCAATCAAAATCCCAACAGCATATCTTGTAGAAATAGATAAAAGAATCATGAAATTCATATGGAATAATAAAAGACCCAGAATAGCAAAAACAATACTAAGCAGGAAGTGTGAATCAGGCGGTATAGCGATACCAGACTTCAAACTATACTACAGAGCAATAGTAACAAAAACAGCATGGGACTGGTACCAAAACAGGCGGGTGGACCAATGGTACAGAATAGAGGACACAGTAACCAATCCACAAAACTACAACTATCTTATATTTGATAAAGGGGCTAAAAGCATGCAATGGAGGAAGGATAGCATCTTCAACAAATGGTGCTGGGAAAACTGGAAATCCACTTGCACCAAAATGAATCTGAATCCCTATCTCTCGCCGTGCACAAAAGTTAACTCAAAATGGATCAAGGAGCTTGATATTAAATCAGAGACACGGCATCTGATAGAAGAAAAAGTTGGTTATGATCTACACGCTGTGGGATCGGGCTCCAAATTCCTCAATAGGACACCCATAGCGCTAGAGTTAACAAATAGAATCAACAAATGGGACTTACTCAAACTAAAAAGTTTTTTCTCAGCAAAAGAAACAATAAGAGAGATAGACAGGGAGCCTACATCCTGGGAACAAATCTTTACTCCACACACTTCAGATAGAGCCCTAATAACCAGAATATACAAAGAACTCAAAAAATTAGACAATAAGATAACAAATAACCCAATCAATAAATGGGCCAAGAACCTGAACAGACACTTCTCAGAGGAAGACATACAATCAATCAACAAGTACATGAAAAAATGCTCACCATCGCTAGCAGTCAGAGAAATGCAAATCAAAACTACCCTAAGATACCATCTCACTCCAGTAAGACTGGCAGCCATTAGGAAGTGAAACAACAATAAGTGCTGGAGAGGATGCGGGGAAAAGGGCACTCTTGTTCATTGCTGGTGGGACTGCAAATTGGTGCAGCCAATTTGGAAAGCAGTATGGAGATTTCTCGGAAAGCTGGGAATGGAACCACCATTTGACCCAGCTATTCCCCTTCTCGGTCTATTCCCTAAAGCCCTAACAAGAACATGCTACAGAGACACTGCTACATCGATGTTCATAGCAGCTCAATTCACGATAGCAAGACTGTGGAACCAGCCTAGATGCCCTTCAATAGATGAATGGATAAAAAAAATGTGGCATTTATACACTATGGAGTATTACTCTGCATTAAAAAATGACAAAATCATAGAATTTGGAGGGAAATGGATGGCATTAGAGCAGATTATGCTAAGTGAAGCTAGTCAATCTTTAAAAAACAAATACCAAATGACTCCTTTGATATAAGGGGTGTATACAAGGACAGGGTAGGGACGAAGAGCTTGAGAAGAATATTTACAGTAAACAGGGATGAGAGGTGGGAGGGAAAGGGAGTGAGAAGGGAAATTGCATGGAAATGGAAGGCGATCCTCAGGGTTATACAAAATGTCATATAAGAGGAAAGGAGGGGTAAGACAAGAGAATACAAATGGAAGAAATGATTTACACTAAATGCTTTTCTTTTATTAATTACTTTAATCCCCACAATGACCTAAGGCATAGGTCACATTGACACATAATTTTATAGACTGTATTACATTTTTATGCCCATGACATAAAATAAACAAATAGTAAAAAGAGACTACTTACAGTAAAATGATTCTAGTAATGAACAATTTCCTCAACATTTCTGGCCGGTTTCAATAGGAAATGCTTCTTCCATTCATCCAGATCCACTGTCATTGACCCATCAACATCTGTGCTATACATTTTTTAAGAAAGAATTTGCTCAAATAGAAATTGTGATTTATAAATTTCAAAACCATCAAAATGACATCAAGTCTGAAAATCTGGATTATAGTAGACCTCTGTCCATTGTTACTTTTGTGATATGGAGGCCCCCTAACAGCCCTGAACACCAACTTATATGGGAATAATTCATACAATAAGGAACTATTCGGATTATTAAATGAGATGGTATATACATTGTCACCATAAATTATAAAGAACTGCAGAAATTTAAGTCCTTATTATTACATCCCAATCTGCTAGTGCTTCTTCTTCAACATTTCTCCTTCTTTCTGCTTATAACCTCATCGTATAACTTCTTTTCATTGCTAATCTCTCTAGCAATAGAGTCATGCAGACAAATACCCTTTGTGGATGCAGATCTTAAAATAAAATTTCCATTTTTATGGATCTAAAATATCTAATATCCAAAATGTCAAAAGAAGTATAAATAGTCATGGGATTATAATTCCCATTGAGATGATACTGTTCAAGACAATTTCATGAATTTTTAAAATTGCCATCAGAGTCAGCACAATGGCACAAGCCCATAATCCCAGTGGATTGGAAGGCTGAGGCAGAGGGATCCTTAGTTCAAAGCCAGACTCAGAGAGACCTTGTCTCTAAATTAAACATAAAAAATGGCTGGAAATATACTTCAATGGTTAAGCACCCCTAGGTTCAATCATCATTACATCAGTAGAAAAAAAAAAACACATCAAAGAATTTCTCAAATAACTAAATGAAATTAAGAATTTGAAGAAAGACAGCAAGATAGATTGCTTTACTAATTTTGGTTTCAAATTCTTGCCTCAGCCAACTTCTGTCCTCATTATTTTTCCAGGGATTATTGCTAATCCTAAAGCATCTCCTCAAGCCACCAGTTCAATTACTAACACTCATTCTCAGGCCCCAAGTCACCCCAATTCTTCCCAAAACATGAGTGCTCAAGCAGTCTCATCATAAATAAATAAAAACAAAAAGACTCTTGTCTCCACCTTCCCCACTATCACTCTGTTTCTGTCTCTGACCTTGCAACAACACTTCAGCAACAGTTACCTCCCTTGTCTCCAATCTCTCCTTGTGATTTTTGAACCCACTAAGATCTTACCACCATTACTCCACCAATGGCTTCCACAGCGCTAAACCAGTGGTCTATCCTCTGTCCTTGTCTTAGCTTACCAGAGTCATTTGACAGAAAGAACTCTCTCCTCCCAAACTGTCATCTGTATTTGGCTTCCAGAACAGAGTATTCTACTGTTTTCCCCTTTTGTCTCTAGTTGCTCCTTCTGGGTCACTTTGTGTGATTCTGCCCATCTCCCCTGTGCCACAGACCAGCTGCAGCAAAATAACTGGGGGGTGACTTGTGTATATTGATACAGCAGGAGTAGTAGCCTGTTATTGTAGCAAAGGAGGGGTATATATACATTACACACAGCTTATCTTAATTAACATAAACTAGATACAGCAGTCAACCAATAAGGAATCTCCACACTTAATACCTCCTTGTGTTACTTCACAAACCACTCCCTCTGGCAAAATTCCAGGCACCATCCTGACTTGTTTACAGACTCTAATATTTCCCCCTTTTGTTTAATTTAAATAACAACCTTAGTGGTTTTTACACAAACACCATAAATAATCTGCTACAAGCAGAAGGGGAGGATACCAAATGCCACAATACCAAGCCAATTGATGGCTCCATGCAAGAAGCCCTTGGAAAAATTATAGCAGCAATGACACCATTAGCAAATATACTGAGTTACAATTTGTTGTAGATTATAGTTTGTTGTCTCAGTCCAGGTAAAGCAGTGTCTCAATAGATTAACTCATGGTCCAGGTGAATCACAGTCCAGGTAAGTTCTGCAGACAGCTAGCTTAAATCACAGTCCAGGTAAGTTCTGCAGGCAGCTAGCCTAAGCTGTAGCAGCAGAAACAGCAACAGCTCAGAAGTCTTGTCAATTTCTCAGCTGAAGTTTTGTCCGGTTTTCAGCAACACTGGAAATTTTTCCATCCTCATCCTAACCAGCACTGGGATGAAGGCAGGAACTCTGGCAATGATGCTAAAGAAAATCCTGTAGCATTCCACTAAGAAAACAACCTTCTGAACAATTTAGTACATTATCTCAAGGTTATTTACATTTGAAATAAGCCTTAATAGTGCTCATTACTCATTAGCTTCCAGGTGTGGGAGAACCATTGTATTTACTGGCCTTGGAAATGATCAAACTTCAGGGATTTGGGCCAGGCCTTATTCCACCTGCAGCATCCTGGGCAGCCCCAGATGGCCCTGGGGAGTGTCCGGGGAGTGTTCCAGACTCAAACTGTCACTGGGCACAGGGAGCAAGAGCCTGAGAGAAGAGACTGTGCCTCCAGGTCAGGTTTCTATCTGGGCTCTCAGTGGCATCCTGCTCCCAGGGCAGGGGGCGGGGAAGAGCCTCTGCCACCACTTGGAAAGTCCTTGCTGTGCCATGACCGTCTCAGGCACGTGGCAGCCACCACACCAATTCACGCACCCTCCAGTAATGAAAAGTATTCAGTAAAAGCCTTTTGCTGCAACTTTTTTTCTGATAATCCTTCCTCCTCTGAACTTTCTTCTTTCTGACTAGAGTTCCTGGGCTTCCATCAACACATGCCCTAACAATTCTTGTTTCCACTGGGGTGCCTTCTTCCTTTAGTAATTTACTTAACACCCCTTCCATATTTTCGTCAGAAAGATAATACAATACACTGAGACAAAATAAGACACAAACATACTGTATCAATCTTCTCCATTTTCTCAAAATGACCATTTTTCCTCTCACCCTATCTGCCAAGGGACGAGCAGATTTTCTCTCATCATATCTATGGACAGGCACCTTTAGTTTTCATCACTTACACCCGAGTGTCCTGGGGCTCCCCATTTGGGACACCATCTGCCACAGCATGGCTGCTGCAAAATAACCAGGGGGGGTGACCAACAACTTGTGTACATTGATACAGCAGGAGTGGGAGCCGTTTATTGTAGCACAGGAGGGGTATATATACATGACACACAGTTTATCTTAATTAACATAAACTAGATACAGCAGTCAACCAATAATAAAGAACCTCCACACTTAATGGTTCCGTGGTGTTTCACAAACCACTCCCTCTGGCAAAATGCCAGGCGCCATCCTGACTTGCTTACACACTCTAATGCCAGGTGCCATCCTGACTTGTTTACAGACTCTAACATCCCTGTCTCTTAACATTGGAAAATATTAGGACTAAGTATACTGTATTCTCTCTCCCTGGTCATCTCTCCCAGTTTCATGGCTTTAAAGACTTTCTGAAATCTGTTGGTTCCAACCCCTCCCAGTCAGCTCTAAGCCACCTCCTCTCTCTAGCTAGGGTGTTTCTTTGAACTCCAGATTACTAGTTCAATTTGCCTACTTGACATTTTTACTTAGATGTCAGATTAGCATCTGAAACTTAACAAAAACAAAACTAGATTCTGATATTCACTCTGTCCTAACCCAGTTTCTCTCACAATCTTGTCCATCCCACTACATGTCAGCCCCAGTCTTCTTAGTGCTCATATCAAAACTCCTGACTACCCTCTTTTGTATCATACACATGACCCAGAAGAAAATCCTGTCACCATTTCAAAATATATCAATAATCCAAACATTTCTCACTTCTTCCATCCTAGTACAAGCCACCCTCAAATTTTGTCTGTGCTGTAAAACTACTCTAATTGCTCTCCTTGATTTCATCCTTACCCTAGCTACTCTCAATACAGCAGCAAGAGTGAGGGTGTTACAACTTAAGTTATATCATGTCACACACTTGTTTAAAACCATCCAATAATATATCAGTAAAAGTCCAAGTCCTTACAATTTCCTGCAAGACCTCATGTGATCTGGCCTGTTACCTCTTCAATGACACACCTCCTGGCATCCTCTTTCTCATGCACTCTATTCCAAACTCCCTTCAGCCCCTACCTCTTCCTATTTTTTTTTCTGGAAAGCTCCCCCCCCCCCAAGGATTCATCAAGTCCATGTCACTTCCTTCAGATCTACTCAAATGTCACCTTCAAGGTCTTCTCTATTTACCATGGGAAAATTGTCATTTCCACCTCAACACACACACACACACAAACACCCACACACACACACACATCTTGAGCTGTTGGTTCCAACCCCTCCCTGTCATCTATAAGCCACCTCCTCTCTCTACATCATGTGCAACATGTCCTTCTCTGACAGATATTCTTCCTCAAAGCTCACCTATCCTTAAAAAATAAATAACATTTAGACTTGCTCATTTGTTCTCTTTCTTTATCTCAATATTTCTAAATCAATAAACCACAATAACAGACCTCATCTCCTCACCTCCCTTTCATTCAATAGCCCTCTGCAGTCTGATGTAGCCCTTTGTCACACTGCTGAAACTGCTTTCACTGAGAAATCTCCCAATGGACATTTTTCATCACTTATCCCTAATATACCTAGCCTAGTTATCTCATTAGATCAGAAGCCAGCTTGTCACAAGTTATGAAGGATTCATTTCTGTTTTCTGTAAAATTATCAGGATGTCTGTATGGCCTGACCATTAGTTGATGTTGTAAAGCCGATTGGAATGCCTGCCCGTGCCCTGAACTCACCCAGGTCCGGTTTTCCCTGACCATATAACAACCCTTTCCTAAACCTTAGTGACACCTCATAAATTCTGGCCTTCCCTGGCCGGATAAGGACCCTCTCTGAGTCTCTAAGATCTCCATAAATTCTGATGCCGGGGCCAGCAAAAATGTAAACTTGTGTTATGCTCTTCAGAGTGTTGTTATCTGTTACCCCCCTTTGTGTAACTTTTTGGGCTATAAAACTGGGCGACAAAGAAGCATCGGGGCTGTCCTTGGCTCCCATGATTTTGAGGGGCAAGGCAGCCCGGCCGGTCGAAATAATAAGTTTGCTTTAATTTGATTTCAATTGGAGTCAGTGGTCTATTCTTGCGTTGTGGTCTAACAATCCCTTCTGTTAAAAAATGTTAAGGTCTGTAAACAAGTCTGAATGGCGCCTGGCATTTTGCCAGAGGGAGTGGTTTATGAAGTAATGCCAGGGAGCCATTAAGTGTGGAGATTCCTTATTGGTTGACTGCTGTATCTAGTTTATGTTAATTAGATAAGCTGTGTGGAATGTATAAATACCCCTCCTGTCCTACAATAAATGGCTCCCACTCCTTCTGTATCAATCTACACAAGTTGTTTGTCACCCCCACCCCCACCCCCATTATTCTGCTGCAGCTAGACTGCGACAGATGGTGCCCTGGGACATTTGGGGGTAAGTGACAAAAAAAAAAGCTGCCTTTCCCTAGATAGGACAGGAGCAAATATGCTCATCCCTAGATAGGGCTAGAGGAAAAATGGCCATTTTGAGAAAATGGAGAAGATCGATACAGTATGTTTGTGTCTTGTTTTGTCTTGAAATGTTGTATTGTCTTTGTGATGAAAATATGGAAGGGGTGAGAAGTAAATTGTTGAAAAAAGAAGGCACCCCAGTGGAACCAAGAATAATTAGGGCATGTGTTGATAAAAGCCCAGAAACTCTAGTCAGAAAGAAAAAGAAAGTTCAGAAGAAGAAGGATTATCAGGAAAAAAGTTGCAGCAAAAGGCTATTACTGAATACTTTTCATTACTGGAGGGTGCATGAATCAGTGCAGCGGCTGCCACGTGAGCCAGCAGGTCATGGCGCAGCAAGGACTTTCCAAGAGGTGGCAGCCCGCTCTTCCCCATCCCCACTCCCAGCCCCGGGAGCAGGACGCCACTGCAAGAGCCCAAATCCAAACTTGACCTGGAGGCATGGCTGTCCCTGGAGGGCAGGGGGAAGACAGCCCTAGTCCCTTAAGTTTGATCATTTCCAAGGCCAGTAACTACAATGGTTCTCCCACACCTGGAAGCTAATGAGTAATGAGCACTATTAAGGCTTATTTGAAATGTAAAAAACCTTGAGATAATGTACTAAATTGTTCAGAAGGTTGTTTTTTAAGGGCCTGCTGGAATAATACAGGATTTTTTTTAGCATCATTACCAGAATTCCTGCCTTCATCCCAGTGCCAGTGAGGAGGAGGGTAAAAGAATTTCCAGTGTTGCTGAGAACCAAATGACATTTCGGATTAAGCTAGCTGCCTACAGAACTTACCTGGACTATGATTTAAGCTAGCTGCCTTTAGAACTTACCTGGACTGTGATTTACCTGGACTGTGAGTTAATCTATTGAGACACTACTTTACCTGGACTGAGACAACAAACTGTATCTTTGCTAATGGTGTCATTGCTGGTATAATCTTTCCAAGGGCTTCTTGCATGGAGCCATCAATTGGCTTCGTATTTTGGCATTTTGTATCCTCCCCTTCTGTTTGTAGCAGATTATTTATGGTGTTTGTGTAAAAACCACTAGGGTTGTTATTTAAATTAAACAAAAGGGGGAAATGTTAAGGTCTGTAAACAAGTCTGAATGGAGCCTGGCATTTTGCCAGAGGGAGTGGTTAATGTTAAGGTCTGTAAACAAGTCAGGATGGCACCTGGCATTTTGCTAGAGGGAGTGGTTTATGAAGTAATGCCAGGGAGCCATTAAGTGTGGAGATTCCTTATTGGTTGACTGCTGTATCTAGTTTATGTTAATTAGATAAGCTGTGTGGAATGTATAAATACCCCTCCTGTCCTACAATAAATGGCTCCCACTCCTTCTGTATCAATCTACACAAGTTCCTCATCACCCCCCATTTATTTTGCTGCAGCCAGACTGTAGCAAAAAAAAAAAAATCTAGGATTTAGCTGGGCTGCTGTCACAGTTGTTGCCACCACCGCTACCTCTGCCGCCACCAAGGCTCAGTACAAGGGCGCTCCAAGCAAGGCAGGATGCGCCAAAAATCTGATGAAGAAATGGGAAGAGCAGTGGGAGCAGATGGAGCAGAGGAAGCAAAGGATCACAGAAGAGAATGTAATAAGATCCAACATTGACAAGAAGTTCTCTGCACACTACGATGCTGTGAAGGCAGAGCTCAAGTCCAGCACCTTCTTGTGACCCTGAATGACATGCAAGCCTAACAGGAAGCACTGGTGACAGAGCAGGAAAAGCAGCTGGCTAAGAGGGAGCAGTCAAAGGAGCTGCAGCTAAAGCTGGAGAAGCTGCGAGAAAAGAGCACAAGAAGGAGGCCAAACAGAAGATCTCTAACCTGCCCTTCAACTGCAAAAAAGAAGAGGAGGGAAGAGAAAAGGAGAAGGAGGTGGCCATGCATGAGGAGGAGCTGGAAAGGGAAGAGATCACCACAGAGAAGGAAATTGGGGAAGAACCCAGATGTGGACACCAGCTTCTTGCCTGACCAAGACAGGGAGGAGGAGGAAAATTGTCTCTGGGAAGAGCTGTAGCACGAATGAGAAGCCAAGCAGGAGAAGATTAAGAGTGAAGAGATTGAAATCACCTTCAGTTACTGGGCTGGCTCTGGGCACCAGCAGACAGTCAAAATGGAAAGGGGCAATACAATGCAGCTGTTCCTCCAGAAGGCACTTGAGATCCTGCATGAAGACTTCAGTAAGCTCAGGTCAGCAAGGGTGGAGCAGCTCATGTACATCAAGGAGGACTAAACATTCCCCATCATCACAGTTTCTGTGACTTCATCATTACCAAGGTACGTGGGAAAAATTGGCCACTCTTTAACTTTGATCTTCATGATGATGGGAGGCTACTCATTGATGCCACTGTGGAGAAGTATGAGTCTCATGCAGGAAAAGTGGTGCTGAGGAGCTGGTATGAGAAGAACAAGCACATCTTCCCTGTCATCTGCTGGGAGCCCTATGACCCTGAAAAGAAGTGGGACAAGTATAAGATCCAGATCCAGTGATCATCCAGAAAGTGGTTTGGCCTTGGCTATCCCTGGTTAACCCTCATATCTCCAGAACTCAAGGGTCTGACTCCTGTGCGACTGTGCTGCTGTGTCCTAGCAGGATGGTAGCCACTCATCCCCTGGAACTGTTATTGCTTTTTTCTTTTACAATAAATAAGTGCTCATGTTAAAAAAAAAGATCTAAATAAGTGAAGATGTAATTTTTTAAAAAAAGAGAGAGGTAGAGAGAGAGAGAGATTTTTTAATATTTCTTTTTTAGTTATCGGCAGGCACAATATCTTTGTATGTGGTGCTGAGGATCAAACCTGGGCTGCACGCATACCAGGCGAGCGCGCTACTGCTTGAGCCACATCCCCAGCCAAGATGTAATGTTTATGAGAGAAAATTTAATATTATAAATTTGCCAATTCACCAGTAAACCATACTACACATTTAATAAATTATAATCAAAATCCAAAAAGGGAGTATATGTGTGTGTATGCTTATGTGTATGTAACTAAACAAGCTGGTTCTAAAATTTATATAGATTTTATGAAAGTATATAAGATAATAAGAGCAAAGGACCAAGAATAGGATTGATGCTATTGAAGATTAAGAAAGTAAGAGAGGACCTTAATTCTAAAGTGATTATAAAGATATTGTGTTAATTAGCTTCCATTCAAAGTGACAAAATACCAGAAATATTTAACTTAAAGAAGAAAGGACAGTCCCTTGCCTGTGGGTCTGGGCAGCGGAGGAGGGTATTTGGTAGTGGCTGGAGGATTTGCTATGAGAAGTTGTCCCTTTGCTGTCTCTGGGCCAGCCCTCCCCATTGGTTCTCCTCAGCCACGTTCTGAGGAGTGCACCTGGAGGCCCAGGCTACAGCCCAGGCTGTTTCTCCCAGCCAGGGCAGCCACGCAACTTGGCAGGTGCTGAGTACCTCCCTTGCAACCTTTCTCCTCTGTCTTGCTGCCTAGCTGCTGCGGTGCAAAAGGGGTGTTGGAGGTAGATGGGCTCCGGACCCAGGAAGCGGCAGTGGATATGGTGCTGGGCAATAGCAGCCACAGATTCCAACTACCACGGAGCCACAAGCCCCGCCCCGGGCATCCCTGCGAACGCCCCCCCCACCCAGCCCTGGGAATCTCTGAAAGCAGCAGCACTACCCTTGCCTATTGAAGCCGCATCACCTGCGGAATTGGAACCACTATGATCACTGGCTCGTTTCTCCTACTTAGATTCCTTAGCACCACCATCATGGCTCAGCCAGAACCAAGTCTCACTGGCACATACCGCCATGTTGACCATGCAACGGGCCAGGTACTAACCTGTGACAAGTGTCCAGTAGGAACCTATGTCTCTGAGCACTGTACCAACACAAGCCTGCAAGTTTGCAGCAGTTGTCTTCCAGGGACCTTTACCAGGCATGAAAATGGCATAGAGAGATGCTATGACTGTAGTCAGCCATGCCCAAGGCCAATAGTTGAGAAATTACTTGTGCTGCCTTGATTGACTGAGAATGCACTTGCCCACTTGGCACATTCTAGTCTAATGGTACCTGTGCTTCCCCCATACAGTGTGTCCTGTGGGCTGGGGTGTGCACAATAAAGGGAAAGAGAAGGAAGATGTCCAGTGTAAGCAGTGTGCTTCAGGTACCTTCTCTGATGTGCTTCTAGTGTGATGAAATGCAAAGTGTACACAGATTCAGTCAGAACCTGGTGATGATCAAGCCTGGGACCAAGGAAACAGACAAATGGAGTAAGGGAAATAAGACAAAGTGTAGAGCTTGCTCTGTCAAAGACCTTGACGGAAAGTGGAGCAGAGAGTAGGAAAAGGGAAAGATGGGAGAGCCAGGGTCAAGGGAGGATCATTGTTATGAGACAGGAAGAATTTGAAAATATAGGATAAAGAAAAGAAAGTTGGCTAGGGACCATGGAACATTCCTATAATCTCAGCAACTCAGGAGACTGACGCATGAAAATCAGAAGTTTGAGGCCAGCCTGGGCAACCTAGCAAGACCTTCTCTCAAAAAAAAGAAAGAAAGAAATGAAAAGAACTGGGAATGTATTTCAGAGGTAGAGAGACACTGGGTATAATACTCTGCACTTTTAAAAACAAAAACAAAAACACACCAAAAGCATTGAAAAACAAAAGAAAGTTTTACTTTTCCTCTTTTAAAGTAGATAAGAGGACATGAAATCAAGAAGTACCAAACTTGAAAAGGAGAAGAAACACTTCACTCCCTGAGACTAAAGGAAAGAAAGTAAGCAGAGGCATAAATAATGATAAACAAATACTTGACATATTTAATATATAGGCTAATTATCTGCTTAAATCTCAGCAAGCAATTTTAAGCATTTTCCATATGTTTGCTCATTAACCATCCAAATAATCCTAAGAGGTAAGCACCATTATTGTCCCCATTTTACAACTGAGTAAATTATGAGAGTACCAAAAGTCTGAAGAGGTTTGTTCAGGCCACCTCCATGTAGTCAGTGAAATAATTGGTATGTTCATCTATTGGGAGGAGCAAGGAACACTAGGAATTTGCAGTTGAAATAAGTCAGGGTACCTCAAAGTCAATACTATTGACATTTGTATTCAGGTAATCCTTTGTTGTCCTGTGCAATATGACATGTTTAGCAATATCCCTGGTCCTTTGCACACATATGTGCATGCACAAACACACAGAATCTTCAAAAATGTCCAGAAACAATGCCAATGTCCCTGGGGAACCAAGTCATCCCTGAGGTGGAGGTACAGAAGACAGTGCTAACTCTAGACAGCCTGATGAAGAAGAGGAGAGGATCCAGCTCTTGCTGAAAAGATAAATGCTATTGTAAGATTCTAGGACTAAATTCAGTCGGGAAGAATGATATAACCACTGGGGAGGGTGTTGCTATTTTTATTTGTTTTGATTTGTATAATGAAAGGTGAATGCAAAACAACTAGAAAGAAAATGTGGCCTCCCAGAATCCAGTGTAACCAATGCATACTGACTATTATTAACACTGCCATCTGTGGTTTGATAGGCCTCAGGGAACAAACCATCAATTTCCATAAGTAAAATGTGAGATAGCATTATTCATACTACATACTTGTCTCATTTTCTCTGGCATGTACTTTGTAAATCTTAAGAATGATACATTTAATGTTGATTGTTACTATGCTAACATGTTTTTTTCTGGACTCAGAGACCCTTGCCTTCACATCCATCATTTAATTCAAGTCTTCCAGAGAGAAATTTAGTAGATTTATTTCTTTTCTCTTTCTGAATTCAATTCTGTATCTTATCTTGAAAATAGATTTCTACAAATTCTGGGGTCACAGTCCTTTTTAAACATATTTGCACCCCCAAAACCTCTCTCACAGTGCCCATTGGGCCATGTAGTCTCTTAGAGAAGCTTAAAGTAAAACACTGTTTTTTTTTTGTTTTTGTTTTGTTTTTTTACTTTATTGGGTCAACTGGTTAAATACACAGCTATAGAAATGAAGAGACTCTGAAAATACAATAGTAATTATATTGTCATTTGCTTATGACAATTCTATACCATAGTGTACAGTATTATACTATAGATATGTCTTTAGTATATGGTTGTGCTGTAAATCTGTGGTTGTAATTAATGCCCCCTCCCTGCATCAGCCAAAAGGTGACTGCACAGGGGAAAGCCCAAGACATGCTCCTGCTCCCTGATGAGCACTTGCCCAGGGATGGGGCCTTGGGAGCAACTCCTCTGCAGGGGGGCAGGCAGCAGTTTCCAAGCTGGGATGCCCTTGAGGAGACCGCTTGGAGGAACCATCATCAGCCACCAAGAGGGGCCCTCCACTGGCTTAGTTGGTTCATGTTTCCTTCTATGTACTTGGGTGGTGGTGGCGGCCCCTCAGGCAGAACAGTAAGGTTCCCTGTGCATTTCACAGAGCAGCTCACTAATAGAACATGAACTTGCACCAAGTGTTCCCAGAGCCCCATCATTTGCAGGAAGCTGCTCACTGGGAAAGAACGTCGGAGTCCCTGAGGAGAGATGGGGATGATGGAGCGGCCTCAAGCGGCCTACTCCAGCCCCCTGCCATCCAGATGCCACAGCGCCCCACCTTGCTGTCCTCCATCAGAGGGTCGCCCATGACTTCCAGGCCTCTCAGAAGTTCCTTGATGTCCACCATCCCCGACCCATGAAGGTCCAGCTTCCGGAAGAGCTCTTCAAAAACGCAGTAGGTTTCATCGTAATCAAGCCCGGCCACCGTGGGCAGCAGAAAGCCCCACACCCCGCGCAGCATGGTGACAGAGTGCCAAAGAGCCCGAAAAGGAAGGAGAGCCCCAGCCCTGTAGCTGGGTATTGGGCACCAGGGGGCTTCTGCAGCGCTGCAACCTCCAACAGCAAGCAGGGGTCAGGAGGCTGTGGCCTTGCCTATCCTGAGGCCACTCAGGTGTCAGCTGGGGAACACATTGTTCCCCCTAGTTGTGTTTGGAGAGTCCCACACAATTTTGATTCAGCCTCTAAACTGGCTGAGTGGTTGTGTTTATGAGGTGGCTGTTTTATTCAGTTGTGCTCAAAATCAAGGTTGCTGTAGAAAAGCTCCCATTTGGTCCACCTGGGCCAAGGGAGAAATACATATGCACATATAATACCAAACAAGTCCTAATGTTGTTTTCTCCTTGGATGTTTGTTTGTGTGGGGGGGGGTGTATTACATTTATATGAATATATATGCATGTGTATGTATCTAAAACAAAATCCTAATGTGTGTGTGTGTGTATGTGTGTGTGTGTGTGTCTGTGAGCCTGTGCTTGTGCATCTAAGGGAAAAAATTAACTTTCCGATATGTAACATGAATTGACAATTGCAAATGTATACAATATATAAATATATGTTCACACATTCAGAGTAGCTGAACAAGGAAATTTGGAGCCCATTCCTCAATTGTGTCTTTTGAATTTGGAAAAAAAAAGCATCAGTATTTTTTTAAGCATCTTTGATGAACTGATGGGACAGAAATAAGTTAATGAGCATTAAGGACTAAAAATAAAAATACATTTTAGGTGAAGATCTAAATGTAAAAAGGTGAACCTTTAAATTCTAGGAGAATTTTAATCTCCTAGATTTAAATTAAACCTTTAAAACCTCAGTATAGAAAAGGAGTTCCAGATTCAAACATAAAAAACAAATCATAAAATATAAATTTGGTAAAGTTTAAAACATCTGTGCATCAAAATATATCATAAAAATTTGGGGGAAAACCCCCAGATAGAATGAAATTACAAACCTTAAAACCAACAAAATATGGCCCTCAGAACACACAAGGAATTCTATAAATCAATAAGAAGACAAATAACCTAATAGGCAAATAAAAAGGACCTCACAGGACCTACAATTTATTAATGTTTCCATATTGTCACAGTCCTCACTTCATCATGTCCTCATTTCTCTCTTTAGTCCCACTTAGATTCCATGATCCATCATCTTAATCAGTATCTTACACATCCCTTTATTCCCTGCTCTATAATCCATTTCTCTTACTCATTTTCAAAACCCTGTTCTTGAGAAAATTCAATTCTCTGTATTCACACCTGTAGCTGACTTCAGCTGTAGATAGTCATCCTTCAATGCAAAAAAAGAAAAAAAAATACGTGCAAACTCTATTGAGAGTTTGGAGATATGACAGTAGAAAAAAGATATGACCTAGTGGAGAAAGGGCCCATTCAGTAGCTTCCATTTCTTAAATGAAAAATGAAGAACTATGGCAAAAATGAGGATGTAAGAATGTAAAGCAGAAAGTATCAGAAGGACAGAGTGTGAGGACCAGAATTTTGAGGAAATAAAAGATTCAAGATCATTACTGTGAAGAATGAGAAGCATATGTTACAAAAGAAACAAGATATTTGGGCCCTATGAGTACTAATTTAGGGCTATAAATTCATAGGATATCAATTTCTGAAATTTACTGGGCATCATGTAGCTCAGAATTGAGCACACCAGCCCTGACACATGCCTATAGTCCTAGCAGCTTGGGAGACTGAAGCAGAAGAATCCCAAGTTCAAAGCTAGCATGAGCATAGTGAGGTCCTAAAGCAAATTATGAAGACTCTGTCTATAAATAAAAAGTAAAAAAGCATTGAGCACACCAATCTTATAGAGTTTTAATGGACCATTACATCACACCTCTGTCAGTATACCCATATGCCAACCTCCACTCTGATGTGGCATACAGACATCCTAATGCACTCTCACAGAAGTTCTGTGTCTGTTCGTAACACTTAGTACACATGGCTGATACATGACAGAGCTATAAGACAGAAGGAGTCAGGATCCTGTGGACAATGGAAACTTCATGTCAGACCTGATATACATAGATTTGTGTGTAACAGAAACAAATTCAGATCTTAAGTCACTAGTATTTTCACATTTTCTGCCTCCCACAGTTGATCCTAACCAGCAAAAAATCTCTAGTTAACTAAAAAGAATAACATAGCCACAAAAGTACTCACGTTAAACCACAGTCAAAATGTCTACAAATAAAGGGTCTGAAATGGTGAGTAATATCGATGTTAAAATAACTTTAATTCTTTATGGAATTCATATATTAGAATTTTTTTTACTAATTTTATAAATATAGGGTAATGATATTTATAATAAGGAATTTCATAAAAAAATGATAAATGAAGACATGAATATTTGCACAGATTGCCTCAGTATTTTCTTTACCTAACATTTATTGAGTACATAACCATACTAAACAGCATATTGGCTGCCAGGGATATGAAGATAAAACAAGGAGTCCCTATCATTGAGGAGTTCACAGAGACATAAACAGATGATTTTATGTATTCTAATTTCCAGTATTATTTATTTATTTCTGAACATAAGTAGTTGATTAAGCAAATGGACTTTTTTTTTTCTTTCTTTTAACCTGTAGAAAAGAAATCAACTTTGGTAGAGAAAAGGGCTAACTGTAATTTGTCTCTCTGAGCAGTAGAGGGCAACAGAACATCAAAATGACAGCTTGAGTAAGCCTCTGTGGACCATGTTGCAGGCCTTTTTCTATAAAAGCAATTTATTCAACCAAGTGTTTTTTTTTTTTTTTTTTTTCCAGACTCAATAACATATTTAACTATGAATATACAAATTGCACAAATTCATTCTGAATAAAATGCATTCATGACTTGACAAAAATAACAATTTTGTGGGGCTGGGGTTGTAGCTCAGTGGTAGAGCACTTGCCTAGCATGTGTGAGGCATCTGATTCAACTCTCATCACCACATATAAATAAATAAAATAAAAGTTCATTGGCAAATAAAAAAATATTTTTTAAAAATAATATTTTAAAGTTATTCCTGTGGCATTTATCATTTTTTATATTTTTTCTCCATGTTATAAAATCATGAAAATTCATCATTCAAGAAAATACATTTAATCTGTTTTTTTTTCTCATAAGTATTGTAGATCACTTCTTTCTTATTGGTGTCTTCCCAAGATTAAATAATCAAACACAATGTGGGCACCAGCTGTGGGTTTTGACAGAAGAATAAAAAATTTCTTCAAATTACTTGTGAGTAGCATCTCTTTACATCATAAAATTTGACAAGCTTCATTTATGTCATCTCCTTTGACTATAATTCATATAAAAATATTCATGTGATCAAAGCTATTTAAATTGCACTAAAGCATTTTATATTAATCCACAGTGTGTTTTCTATGAAAAAGAAGGGGAAGATGGTTTTTCTTCATCATGTTAAGATTACTGTGGAAATGCTCCTATAGGTACCAGTGAGATAGTTAACTCTCATTTGGAAAGTTACCAGCTGGCAGTTATTTGTGGAGCTCCAGTAAATGCTCAACTTATTAGTATTCACAGAAGGAGATGTTTTAAATTTGAGCTAGGGCAGATTCCTAGGATTTCTGTAACAAATTACCAGTAACCCCATGACTTAAGACAATAGAAAATTACTCTGTCCTAGTTCAGGAGGCAGAAGATCAAAATAAAGGTGTTGGCAGAGTGGGTTCCTTCTAAAGGCTCAGAGGAGATTCTCTCCCTAGCCCCTTTTCTAATGTGTGGTGGCTGCCAGCAATCCTTGGTTTTCTTTGACTTTTAGCTGCATCACTTTAATCTCTGACTTTGTCATAGGAGGTATTCACCCTATACATGTCTCTGGGTCTTCCCGTGACCTTCTTACAAGGTCATCAATCATTGGGTTTGAGGGCACATTCTATTCCTGTATGGCCTCATCTTAAATAATTACATTTGCAAAGACCTTATTTCTAAACAAGATCATATTCTGAGGTTCCAATGGACATGAATTTTGCAGATTCCTTTTTCAATCCACTACAAATAGTAAGGCTATGTTGAATGTCTTCAAAGAAATATTTAAAAGGAAAAAAAGTATTTTCTCTATGGAAATGAGTACCAAATATATTATATTCTATCAAAATAGATACATACCAAAGTGTACTCAACTAAAATTTTTTATTTACCTTATTTTCATATTCATGATATTTATGTTATCTTGTACAGGAGTTTTGAAGTGTATAATAAGATAACCCATTCATTATACAATAAGTATAACATAAATTGTATGCTGATCATTGTCAATAAATAGTGTGTACATTTTATTAACCCTGTAGAATTAATGAATAAAGGAAGATATAGTAAAATTTTACTATAAGTAGAGTCCAAAAAGTTCTATTATGTAAGAATTATGGCCACATTATTGCAAGGTTAAAAAAAATTTCTCAAGTAGATTTCCAGTTAATGTGTATTTTAATTTATGTTTACATTTATAAAATG
The DNA here is from genome assembly GCF_045843805.1 of Urocitellus parryii. Taxonomy (NCBI): domain Eukaryota; kingdom Metazoa; phylum Chordata; class Mammalia; order Rodentia; family Sciuridae; genus Urocitellus; species Urocitellus parryii. The sequence goes on along the minus strand of NC_135541.1, from coordinate 82,562,973 downwards.
TATAAGAAACAAATTATTTTAAAATTGTACCATATATTAAATTTAAAAAGCCTTAAATAATCACAGAGCACTCTTCACCCTGCACACCTTTACCCTGTCCCCATTTGAGAATTGCAGCCGGATAAAGTATAAAACCAATTACCAACCCAGTTATACCTCACTTTATATTATCTTCTTCTTTTTTCCTTTTTTTTTAGTTGTAGATGGACACAACACATTTATTTATTTATTTATTCATTTATTCATTTATTCATTTATTCATTTATTTTTATGTGGTGCTGAGGATCAAACCCAGTGCCCCACATGTGCCATGCAAGTTCTCCACCACTGAGCTACAACCACAGCCCTGAATTCACATGATCTTAGAGACACTTTTAGAGTTTTCAGGGAATAAAAATCAAGACCAAAGAACTTTAAAAAGATGATAAAGGGAAATGCCATCATGTTGCTTAATGACAGGCATGAATTTTAAAAAAACAAATCCTTAGACAATGTTATTGAGTGAACACCAGTGCACATACACAAACCTAGGTGGCATAGCCGCACTACACATTAAGCTGTATCTTCTAGCTACCAAGTATAAGCTTTGTCTTGTTGACCAAACATCTGCATTCAGCACATGACTCTAAAATGAATTGTACAATTCTCATTATCAGAAAGGAGGGAATGCATCTGGGTTTTGAAAAAAGTCAAGTTTTTGTAGTAAAGAGTTGTTTGAAAAAAATCTTTCTGAAAGATAAAGATAGCTGATAAGGTCTCTTAAAAATTCCTAAAATAATCACAACAGCAGGCTTAATAAGGGTACTATGTTGTGTTGTTAAAATGAAGGTCATAAAGCTAAACCATAACTCATTCAAAGCAGTTATGGCTAAGACTAGGCCAATGATTGTTCCAATTTATTTGAAGAATAGAGGTTAAATAATTGAAACAAATGTCCTCTAAACCCACTTCAAGTATCACCCTCCTACTGGCCTTTTGGTAGGCAGAGGATGAAAGACTCTACGAGCCATGCTCTCTGATGAAAACCCAAAATTAGTAGTCGGAGCTGCTAGTTCTGAAAATGCTTTAAAACAATTGAGCAGACAGAGAAGTGACCTTTAAAAGATAATATACCCAAATCAAACTCTGGTTGAATACATGAAACATTCCTGCAAGGAAACTTCTGGGGTTTCAAGACCCAGCCCAAGACTTCTTCTCCCCTACTTTTCTAAGGCCTAATGATGAATGGGAATTAATTCAGAACACCAAGGGAAGCAGGAGAAGAATTGCCAGTGCAGGATGGAATATGCAGGAAGTGATTTTTGTGTAGGAGAGATAAGTCTCCATGGCAGAAACCCACAGAAGCTTCAGGCTCAGTTTGCAGGTGCCTCTAAGGGCAGAGAGCTAGGAGGCTAAAATGGAAGGATTGTTTGAAAGTGGGCGTAGCACATGATGGCACCAGATATCTGCCTACACTTCCTGCCTTCCTCTGCCATTTTTAAATACATGAAATACCAACTAGCATTTCACCTCTGGGAAAAATAAAATAAGTTTTCTTCTTCTGAAAAACAGAATAAACTGAGGAGAATTAGGTATGCTGAGGATGGACATCAATGTCCTCAGTAAAGCCCTCTGCCTTCTTCTTTGGAGTTCCAAATCTCTCCCTGCAAAACTAAAACTCATCAACATTCTAACCCCAAGATTAAGGCAACTAGTGGGTAAATCTGTTCATTGACACTGTGGTTAGCTGGGGCTAGGGTTGTGGCTCAGTGGTAGCACACTTGTCAGGCATGTGTGAGGCACTGGGTTTGATCCTCAGTACCACATAAAAATCAACAAATTAATTAAATAAAGGTATTTGTCCACGTGTTTAGCTATGTAACAAGAACTTGACTTCCTCATTCCTTAACCTGATTCGTTTCTGGGAAGTGACTACCAGACTGGGTATTTCATTTTCTGGCCTCCCTTATATCCAAATGTAGCTATTTAACTACACAGAATGTGAGTAGAAGTGGTGTGTGTCACTTTCAGGCCAGGGCGTTTAAGAAAGCAACTGCGGAGCTGGTATGTAGCACAATGGTACAGCACATGCTAAGCATTTGTGAGGCCATGGGTTCTGTACCCAGTGGATGGTGGGGTGGTGGGGAGGAAGTTGGAAAGAAAGGAAGGAATAAAGAAAGAAATAGTGCCTTTTCACAATCTCATTCACCCTGTGCCAGCCAGAAGCAGAAGCCACAAAGGTCAAAGATGGCTGTAGCATCAGTTGAAGTTGCCTGGGTCTCTGAGTCACTACATGAGGAAAAGCCACCCATGAATCAGGAACATCTGAACCATGCTGCAGTTGAGAAACAAGCAAATATCATAGAAAACCAATGAAGTTTTGAGGCTTATTTTGGTAACCAGCATTACCATAATTAATTATCCTTCCCATGGACATGGAGCTCCCAGCACAGGCACTTAACTTGTAGGAGGAAAGACCTATATATTCAATAGTAAGAAACTCCAAAAAGCTATCTAGGACAGTCCCGTTCTTAAATATGATGGGCAACTAAAGATCCACTTTAGTGGTAAAGTGCCCCTAGGTTCAATCACCAGTAACTCCCCGAATAAAATTGAAGTGTTGAAAGACAAAGAAAATAAGCAGAATAAACAAACAAATCCAAGATTTACTAAACCAGAAAAAAGAACAGAGATTGTAGGCTTATAAAATAGGAAAAAAAAAAACTAAAATATTTGAATTTGTATTCTTAGTGATATTTGAAACTATATTAATTACTTCCACAAAATTAGCCCTAGATAATCCTACTCCTCACACTGCCCCCCCACACACACATCAAAATAAAAATACAAAAGGAAAGTCTTGTAAACTAAGCATATGATTGTTAAAATTTTAAAAATCAATTGAAAGTTCATGGGACAGTGTGCCAGGTTTAGTGGCACATACCTGTAATCCCAGGGACTCAGGAGGCTCAGACAGGAAGATCACAAGTTTCAGACCAGCTCCAGCAACTTAGTAAGACCATGTCTTAAAATAAAAACATAAAAAGGACTGGGTATGTAATTTAGTGGTAAAGTACCCCTAGGTTCAATCCCCAGTAACACCCCAAATAAAATTGAAGTGTTGAAAGACAAAGACTAGGACCCCTTCTAGAACATAAATCAAAAGATTAGAAAAAGAGAGCTTCAGAGAAGGTGAAACAAAGAAAATAAATCCTTAAGTTTCAACATCCAGCAAATAGAATAGAGAAGAAAAATAGCTGGGGATATAGCTCAGTTGGTAGAGTGCTTGCCTCACATGCACAAGGCCCTGGCTTCAATCCCCAGCATCACACACACACACACACAATGTTGGGCCTGGGGTTGTGGCTCAGTGGTAGAGAGCTCAACTAGCATGTCTGAGGTGCACGTGTGAGGCCCTGGATTTGATCCTCAGCACCACATAAGAATGAAATAAAGATAATGTGTCCAAATACAACTAAAAATAATCAATACTTAAAAAATATTTTAAAACAATAGAGAAATAATAAAAATAAGGAAGAATGAAATGGTAAAAAATTATAGAGAGATCTCCAAAGTTAAAGACATAACTATTCTTAAGAAAGGGGATAAATGAGTACCAAGGGAAAAAAAAGACCATGTCATGTTACCACGAAATTTTAGAACACCAAATGATTAGAGACAGGATTTTATTTGTATATTTTACTGTAGTAAGAAGATATAAGATGAGGTCTACCTTTTTTACTACATTTTAAGTTTATTGGATAGTGTGTTCACTGCAAGCACAGTGTTGTACAGCAGATCTCTAGAACTTACTTATCCTGGTTCACTGAAACTTTCTAGACATGGAACAGAAACTGCCCATTCCCCCTCCCCGAGTACCTGGCAGATACCATTATATTTCTGCTTTTACAAATTTGACTATTTTAGGAATCTCTTGGAAGTGGAATATTGCAGAATATGACCTTCTGTCATGAACTCATTTCAGTGAGCATAATGCCCTATAAGCTCATCTCTGTTGTTGCAAATGGCAGGATTTTCTTCTTTTTATGGCTGAATAGAATTTCCAGTGTGTACATACCACATTTTCTTGATCCATTCACCTCCTGATGGACATTTAGGTCGATTTCATATCTAGGCTATTGTGCACAGGGTTGCAATAAACATAGGAAAAGTAGATTTTTTAAAGTCTCTAGAGAAAAAGAGGAAAAAGAGGTCACTTACCAAGAAACAATAATAAACTGGCATCAAACTTCTTATTAGGAACACTCTGTGCTAGAAGAGAATGAAACAATGTCTTCACCATTCTGAGGGAAAAACTTTGAATATCCAATTTTTTTGCTGCCCTAACTGTTCTTGGTTCCACTAGGGTGCCTCCTTCCCTTAGCAATTTACTTAACACCCCTTCAAGATTTTTGTAACAAAGACAATACAACAAACCAAGACAAAACAAGACACAAACATACTGTATTAATTCTCTCCATTTTCTCAAAATGTCCATCCTTCCTCTTGTCCTATCTACTTCTAGGGATGAGCAGATTTGCTCCCGTCCTATCTCTAGGGATGGGGAGCTTTTCCTTGACTCTTACCCCTGAGTGACCCGGGGCTCCCCATATGGGCCACCATCTGTCGAAGTCTGGCTCGGCAAAATAACAGGGGTGGGGTTGGGGTTGTGGGGTGGACTGTTACAAGAAACTTGTAAAGGTTGATACAGCAGGAGCCACTTTATTATGAGACAGAGAAGTATATATACAAAACTAATTACACACAGCTTAACTTAATTAACAAAGGAGATACAGCAGTCAACTAATAAGGAATCCTCACCATCTTAATGATTATACACAGCTTAATTTAATTAACATCATTAGATACAGCAGTCACTCATTAAGGAATCTGCATCATCTTAATGGCTTGCTGGCATTACTTCTCAAACCACTCCCCCTGACAAAGTGCCAGGTGCCATCTTAACTTGGTTGTGACTCTCAACATTGTGCTCTACCAAACTATACATCAACATGAAGGCATATGAAAGACATTTTCAAATTTGCAAGTGCTCAGAAATTTCATCTCCCTTCTATGTGTTTGTTTGTTTCTGTTCAATATGCCTTTGGATATATTCCAGAGAAGTGAGGTACAAACCAATAATGAGGTACAACATGAGGGAGTGTAACTAGGAGTGAAGTTTAATACAAAAAAAAAATTCCAGGTTGAGAGTTGTGCATGGAGTTTGCTAAACAATCTAAATCAGAATAGGAAGCCATTTAGCCCCCAAATAAAATGTCTTAAAGAACAAAAATGAAATGTCGTCTACATTAAAGATAGAATAATTATGGAAATGTGTCATATCCATGATGTAGTAAAGAAATGTTCTCTGAGTAAAAATAAAATAAAAGAAAGACAAATAGAAATTTCAGGAAACACAAACAACAAAAATTGTGTAAAATAAGTCATGATACAAATACAAAGCCCATTAAAATACAGCATCATCTTAAGTTATTTCTGAAATAATAAAAGAGAATTTATTTCATTTGGGGACTAGAACATTCTTCTCCTAGGATTCTAGAGATCATGACCTTAAACCTATAAAAAGAAATGTAATTGTTGCACATTATTTGACTATGAAGTAAATGATAGTTAAAAAGACACAATAATATAAATTAGGGAAAGCACCAAGTTTCAATTTTGAGGATCAACCTATAAGCAACATATGAAAGATGGATCTCAGGTAAAGAATGAATTTGGAATTGATCTTGAAATGCAAAAACAAAAATACAGCTGACAGAATATGTGAGGGTTCAGGTAGAAGCATGTAGAAGATGGAAGAAAGGAGAAAAGGTCCAATTGCCTCATCAAAGCATATCCAGAGGCTCAGGCAGGACTGCCTCTGAGGATGCAGGAGGATTCTGGCCCTAGGGGGGATAGCTGGGGGGGCGGGCAGCAGTAGGGGCTGCCAATGGGAGCCGGCATGATCGGCTGGCCCCTATAGCGCCATGGCAGGGCAGCCTCCACCTCACCCTCTTGGGCTGGGGAGCCGTTGCCCACAGGCTCCGAAGGGCAGAGGCAGGGGTCACTCTGGCCTCTGGCGAGCAGCATATCAGCGCCTGCTTTTGGGCCTCGACAGATGGTGTGAGGCCCCATGGGCTCAACTCCTACAGTGGCCCTGCCTGGGTCTCTGGCTCACAGGTCAAAATCTTCTAGAAAAAGCAGCCGCTTTTTCCATGGTTTGGCTTGGATATTGGTGGAACCCTTGTCATGCTGGTTTAATTTGAACCCAAAGACATCACTGCTGAAGAAGAAGAGGAAGAGGTGGAGAGTCTTCAAAGCATTCGAAAGTAGTTGACCTCCAATGTGGCTTATGGGTCCAGGGGCATTAGAGACCTGCACCTGGAGCTGAAGGCCCTGACTCTTTGTGAATGCAAAGATAGGTGATCTTCAGCTTTGCAAACTGCATGAACTAGACTGCTTAATCCAAGGAATTTTATGTATTGACTCAGTTGGTTTCAATGGACTATCACAGTGCTATTACTTTGAAAATCCTGCTGATTCTGAAAAATGTCAGAAGTTACCATTTGAGTTGAAAAACCCACATCCTCTGCTTCTGGTGAACATTGGCTCAGGGGTTAGCATTTTAGCAGTGTACTCCAAAGATAATTACAAGAGGGTCACAGGCACAAGTCTTAGAGGAGGAAATTTTTTTGGTCTCTGCTGTCTTCTTACTGTCTGTACCACTTTTGAAGAAGCTCTTGAAATGGTATCTTGTGGAGGTAGCACCAAAGTGGATAAACTAGTGTGAGATATTTATGGAGGAGATTATGAGAGGTTTGGATTGTCAGGCTGGGCTGTAGCTTCGAGAACATTAACTAGGTGGTATTTGTTGGAAATTTTTTGAGAATTAATACCATCGCCATGCAGCTTTTGGCATATGCTTTGGATTATTGGTCCAAGAAACAGTTGAAAGCACTTTTTTCAGAACATGATGGTTATTTTGGAGCTGTCAGAGCACTCCTGGAACTCTTCAAGATTCCCTGATTGTTACCTGGGAGGGTATCCTGAAATTTCTACAATGGGATCTGTGGAGTTTTGTTTTTTAAAAGACTTACTCAGTTTTATGATCCTGTACTACCTGAATCAAGTTGAGAAATGACATGTATTTTTCTAAGTCATCAAGATAAATCCTTAAAAAAATTCAGTCTAATCTAGCAACCAGTAAGGAAAGAAGCATTAAAAAACAAGTGGACCATGTTCAGGCAGCATGAGGATTGCTGTGTTTAAGTTGCCCTTCAGAGTAGCACTGTTACACGTGTGGTGTTTTTGGAAATCTCAGCATAACTCACTGCAGACACCTTGGAAGAGCTGTCCTGCCTTGAGCTGGCTGTGGTTGTGTATCCTAATTTAACTTGCTGTGTGCAGGACAGGCTTCTGAGTGTGATAATCTAGTCACTGTTTTCTCAGTACAGCCTTAGAAATCACCTGTGCATTACTCTGGTTTGCATTTAGCCTTTGTGTGTACATATTGAAAAATGGTTTATTTTAAGCATCTGCAAACTTAATTGGGTGGGTTAGTTATGTTCCTGAAACTGAAAAAGCAACTTTTAGAAGGGCAGCTCTTGTGTTACTTCTCTAAATCATAGGAAGATCCATATGGAAGGAGAAAACTGGTGGCAGAATTCCCTAGGCATAATGACCTGACCAAAGTGGGTGAGCTAGTGGAAAAAGCAGAGGCTGGCAGTGTGACACCAAAGAGCCTCTGGAATTGACAGCTCTTCAAGGAGCCATGTAGAGAGTATACTTTCAGGCTGAGTAGCAAAGGAGGATTTGAAATGTCTGCTGATGAAATCTGGGAGCCTCTGGTGCTCATGGGTTTCAGGCTACTTGAGTGTCTTGCTAAGGACTGGACCTTTTCTTTCTGATGTGCAGAATAAGTTAAGAAGCATTCACCTTGGAGACAGTGCAGCTTTTATATCTAATGTACCAAGTGATGTGGGAATCACAGTTGAAGGCAAGGAAAGGCCTGGTATAAAGCAGCCTTGTAACCAGAAGGAAGATCTTAAGGTCTTCCCTGTTCTGTGATCTCTACATGTAGCTCAGTTTCTTTCTGTGGTGGAAGAGAGGGATGAGTAGATTGGGTGTTGGCTGTGTGATGGCAGCAGAGAGCCAGCTGCATGCATGACATCCCATAGCCTTTTCCCCGAGGAACACATGCCTTTATGCATGTGCCTTGACAGATCTCGAGGGTGGGTCCAGCTGGGCTGGGGCCTCCTGCAGCAGAGTAAGAGGGATGTTGCTGGGATGGCAGTCCACCCTTATTGCAGCCACTTATCTCTAGGCCTTCCACTCTCAGTTGTCTGCTTGTTGACTGCACTTTCTCCTTGCTTCCCAAAACACCACCACCATCTATCCACTTGTACTGGGACTAGAGTTGGGGATTTCTCAGCTCCTGTGCCCTTGGCTTTCCTGCTCCTCTGGGCAGATTATTCCCGTGAACTTCCATCTCATGGAGCACATGAGGTTATGACAGTGCTCTACATGGGCAGTCTTTTCAGCCCTGGCTATTCCTACAGTCTAGCCTAGAAGGAAATTGAAGCCCAGAAGAGCAAATATACCCAAGGTCACACAGCTGCAAATGGGCAGAACTGGTATCAAGCCCAGATCCCTCTGGACCCAGAGCATGAGCTGTGAATGTCTTGCTGACCTTCTTCCAATCCACTGCTCCTCTCTTGAGAAGCTATTTTTTCCTCACATTTTACCTTGTGTTCAGCCCACCCTGTCATTCCATGAGAGTGTTCTTGATAGGCCACCAGTGAACCTCAAGTTACAAATCTAATGGGTATTTCAGGATCTTCGCTCTGTCAGCTCTTAGCAGGCTCCTCTTGCTTCTCTGCCAGCTTATTCTCTGATGACAGATGGTGTCAGTTCTCAGACACAATCCTGGATCTCCTCAAGCCATCACCACAATCCTGGATCTCCTCAAGGCAGCACCCCACCCAGACATGGACCTTGAACTCCAGCCCTAGATGCTGTTTCCTCTCCACCTGTGGACCTCCAAGCTATTCCTGCAGATGTGCACATCCTCATCCAAGCTTCCTGTTATCTCAGGACCTTTAGCCCATTAGGTGCACTCAGGGTGCTCACCATGGCCAACACCCTGTCTTGCTGAGAGCCATTACCAAGTAGGAATGACGCATCGTAATCCTTGCCAGCTTACCCCATGTTAAATGGACTTGCCTTGGAAATTTGCTGGGACCTTGCTTGTGTGTTTGAGAAAGGTGACCCTGCTCAATCACCAGGGTGGATCCAGGATTAGGTTGTATTCCTGCAGGAAGTATCCCCATCCTTGGGTTTAGGGCGTGACAATAGGAGTTTTAGGGAAGTTGGAGGTTGAAGATTATTGCTGCTGGGATTAGGGTGTTCCTGCTGCTTGTTTCCCTTGAGTTCTCATGAGATTCAAATGGGATTTGGAAATAGCCTCTTGAGTAGGTGAATTGTGCGGGCCGATGGAAATTGCCCCTGAACGTGTGTGGAGGCTGGTGTGAGATCCGGAATAAAGAATTGCTGTTTGAACCTACAAAGCTGTGTCGTGGCTCATGATTCTGTGCCAAGCCGAGACATTGGCATTTGGCACTGTCTGCTCTCAGTAGTTATCCTAGTCTGCTTTCCATCTGGTGGCCTGAGTGTCTCACCTTATCCTACCCCCAGTAGAAGCAGCATGTGAGCTGTGGCTATGGTTCAGAGAAAAATATATGGAGGAGGGTGGCTGGTAAGTGGTAGGAGGTGGCTGGGTGTAGGGAGATGAGGGCAGTAAGGGCACCTATGCTTGATTTTGGATTGTCAAATAGGCAGCTGAGTTTTTAAGTCAGAGATACAGTGCTGGATAATGTGCATGCAGATGGGAAAAGCAAAGGGGTTTTGTGAATTCCAAAAGCATGAAAAAAATAATAGTAATGCAATGGGCAGTGAAGGAACAAAAGACAAAACAAGCTATTCATAGGGGCCAGTGGCTGAGACTGAGTGTAGGTCTTCAGGCACCTGGTGGAGAATAGATGAGGCTGTCCAGATTCAACTACATGGTCATAGATAGCCTCACAACAAGTTTTCCTGAAGCTATGGGACTGAAGCTAAGCTACAGATGTCCTAGTGAGGAGTGAGGAGTAGCACTGGCTTAGAGGACTTTGGACCAACACTTTTCTCTTCAAGACAAATACTTTCAGGTCTGGGATATATAGCAAGAGGATTTGTTTGGGAGTGAATCCTTGGGGTCATGTGGGCTGAACCCGGAAAAAGCCCAGTCCTGCTACTTCAGGCCACCCTGAGTTCACAGTTGGAGACTGTCAACATGTGCCTGTATAATTGAAGCCTAGGTAGTTGGTAAGGCCTGGACTTCCACTGTAATCTCCATTTGAAGCCTAGAATTCTCAAACTATGGCCTTCTACAAAAGTGGCTAAAGGCATCAGCGCCTACCTCCTCTGCTTCAGCAGAACCTTTCCCTTTGTATTTCCAAGTCTTGCTACCCAGGCAACTACTCTGAGTTGAAATGCACACACTCGAACATTAAGTATTTTCAAAACCTGCTTTTTACTTACATGTGTTTCAGTTTTTAAACAAGTGATTAGCAAAAAAAAATACATTAAAATTTTAAAATATCAATTAAATATACAAAAATATACCTTACAAAAAAAAGTACATCCAGAATTGGCTACTTCACTAACTCCAAGAGCACTGCCTGCTCAGAAGGAACCTCATCTTTCTGGGTTATTTAAGAGCTGAATGGTCAGTCCCCTGCCTCCACCAATGTCTTCCTTCACCTATCAACATGGAAGACACACACAGCCTTCTAAACACAGGCCAGACCATGTCACTTCTCTGCTCAAAACCTTGCAGTGGTTTCCCATTGAACTTAGAGTTAAAAAAAAAATCCCTAAATTGATCCATGTGGCCCTCCACCATCTCACACTCCTGCTTTGAGGCTTTTGCTGTTGCCCCTGTCTGGAACTTTCTTCCAAAGATATTCACATGGAATACAGAAAGTGAATAGATAATATCTTTCATGGTTTTGTCTGTGTTCCTAGGGATAGAGCCCAGGGACTCCTGCATGCTAGGCAAGTACTTTACCACTGAGCTATACCCCCAGCCCTTATCTATTTTTATTTTGAGACACAGTCTCCCTACATTAGCCAGTCTGGTCCCAAACATGCAATCCTCCTGCCTCAACCTCCTGAATAGATGGGATTACAGGTATGAACCACTGTACTCAGAAAACAGTAACTTTTAAATTGAGAAATAAAGAAATATCAGCAAAAGCATATAATTGAATGTCTGGAGGTCATTTCCAGAAAACTAAAAAGAAAAAATAATTATTTTTTGAGGTACTGGCAATTAAAAAGTGGCTGCTGTTTCTACATATGTACAGTCATGTGCTGAATAACACAGCAGTCCACAAATACAATGGTTGTCCTATAACGTGATATCTAGTGGTTATTGACATGGTAATTGTTCCAGTTTGTATAAGTACATACTGTGGTGTTCATACAATGACAAATTGCCTAAAGATACATTTTTCAGGACATAGCACAACCATAGGCAATGCATGACCATATGTATATTTGTGATGAGCTGAGAAATGAATTCTTGAAGGATATGCACCAGATTACTTGCAGATGTAACTTTTCATGGATCAGTTGAAAGGAATACAGGGATAAAAATCAGTATTAAAGGTTTTAGTCTTTTTAACCTGCCAAAAAGGGGAGAATATTTGCCTGTGGCAAGTGAGACTAGAAAAAGGCTAAAAACTTGTTTTTCTATAAAAACTCTCCAATAGTATTTTATTTTTACCTTGATGGAAATTAAAGAAAATTAATTTTAAAAAAGAAAAAGAGTAAACAGTTCTTGGTTCAGTCTAGCACACACAAAAATGTACACTTGAACCCCAAAGTACCATCACAACTGAGATGATGCTAGATTTGGAAATTTTCAAAGTATTACCAGCTGCTCACTAATAAAATAACATGAAACATTTGTTTTTAAGCATTTTAACTTCTTGATATCAACCCGCAAGGATTTCAAAATGCTCCTCTATTAACAACATAGTCACTATATGAATATCAGGGCCTTTTCTCTTATTCACCTGTCAGCTGCTGGGGAACTGGTCCAATATTTTAGCATTTGATCTTATTTTTCTCCCTCTGGATCATGTGGTTGGCTTGGCCAAATGCAAGTGTAACATGCCAAGCCAAACATCTGCCACTAGGCAGCAGGACATTTATTGGTCTTACCTAAAAGAGTGTTTTCTACACCAGGAACACTGTAGTCATTAAGCCATAATGAGGACCCAACCTCGGTGAATGGTGTGGCTGGACTTCAAGGTCTAGCAGCCAGATTCTCCCCATGCTCACAGAGCCCTGGAGGGCCCAGCCTCTCCTTGTCAAGCAATGTCTAGAAAGAGAACAGGGAGGAAATTCTGATGAAGAAACAATAGGCAGGTCTACAAAGAGTTCTTTGAGTCACTTCTATAGTTTCTATACAACTCAAGGGCTAAGAATAAAAGTGGCTTCTGCTGCTTATTCATGGGTCAGCCTTGGCATCTGATGTAAATGCTCTTCCAAACCCTAGCTGGCCAGGGGGGATAATAAACACAGTTTTGCCCAGACTGCAAGAAAAAGTGAAATTCTGGTCTCTACCCCTGATTTTATCCCAGGCAGGAAGTGAAAAAAATAAATAAAGGTTCCTGTATCTCCTCAGCAGATCTTTAGCATGGGAATGAGTATGTTGCCCTGGTTATGAAGATCAATTGACTACAACATAGGTAAGTGCCAATCCAAACTGGAGTGTGGTGCCACATGCCTGTAATCCCAGTGACTAGAGAGGCTGAGGCAGGAGGATATCAAGTTGGAGACCAACCTCATCAACTTAGACCCTGTCTCAAAGAGAAAATGAAAAGTGCCTAGGAGGATATGGCTCAGTGGTAGAGATTTACCAAGCATATAGGAGGCTCTGTGTTCAATTCCCAGCACCAGGAAAAGGAGAGATAAGGGGTGGGGTGTGTGGGAGATAAGGAATTCAAGGTGTTTAAGATAACAGGGCCCAAAAACTTTGTGTATTTATGTGTGAACTTTTGAGAACAAAGGCCTGAAGGCTATATTGCAGTCCACACAGATAAATTTATTATGAAGTTTATTAAGTTTATAAGACATCTAACAATTACATTTTGGAAGTGGGTGTTTGGAGAGTAACATGTCGTTAGAGTGCATGATAAGAATGTACAAGGCCCTAGAATTAGTCCCCAGCATCAAAAGATACAATACAAGTAAAATAAAAATTGGGGTAATGTATCAAATATGACATTCATTTTAGAATTATTAATATCATTCCATTTTTTTCTGACAATGATATTTCTCAAGGATTGATTGTCCTTTAAGATCATTCTTGCTTCTTGAAAGAAAACCCCTATTATCACCTAATTACCTACCGCTGCCCCAATTCTCCAAAATAGTGGGGCAATGGGTTAGAAAGGGAACTTCCTTTTAGAGTACTTTTTAAAAAGTCCCCCCCTCCAAGTACTGGGGATTAAAACCAGGGGCACCCTAACACTGAGCTACATCCTCAGTTCTGTTTTATTTATTTATTTATTTTTATTTTGAGACAGGATCTCACTGAGATGCTGAAGCTGGCCTTGAACTTGCAATCCTCCTGACTCAGCTTCCTCCACTGCTAGGATTATAGGCCTGAGCCACCTCATTCACCTCTCCCACTGCTTCTTGATTTCTTAGTTTTTAGGCCTCTTAAGCATGATCCTAGGTATGAATTAAGACCAAGAGTTTTTTTGTTTACCTCATAACAAAATTTTTTTCTAAAATCGCTCCCTTTGCCCACCCTGTTATTCTCATCTGAACATATTATTTTAATTTACAGCTTCTATCACAGGTTATAATTCTAAATTGTAACTATTTGCCAAAGTATTTCCACTTTCCTAATACAACTGACCTTCATTTCCTGATCTCACTTGCAGTTAGGTGTAGCCAGATGACTGTTATAGCCAAGGGAATATAGGCAACGAAAAGTAGCTTCCGGGTCTAGCCTGCAGAGTTCTGCCACATGTAATCCTCCATTCTCTTTTTCCATTCACCAATTTCAAAGATAGGATTTAAAGACCCAGAGGAGTATAGAACTGCAAAGGAGAAGTAGGTTAGTGCTTATGGAGAGAGTCCAGGATCCTAAAGACATCAGCAGCAGCCTGGTTGGATCATTCCCTAATCAAAAGCAAGTTTTTACTGGATTAGTCTTTTGAGTTCTCTCTCTCTCTCTCTCAACTTGACTTTGAACTCTGGCACTTTACTGCTAAGCAACATCCCAAACCCTTTTTATTCTGAGACAGGATCTCACTAAGTTGCTGAAGGTCTTGCTAGATTGCTGACACTGGCCTTGAACTTTCATGCCTCCTGCCTCAGTCCCCCATGTCCCTGGAATTCAATGTAAGCACCAGGGTACCCACAGGAGTTTTCTTCTTATAGAAGATTCTAGTTAATAAATTGAACAAACAATGATAGAATTAGATTATCACCATTTTAAACACTAATGAATTAATGAATCTAGACAATGATCATCAATGACTCTTATTGTTGATGGAAAGAGGGATCTTTGAGATTATTCACAGAATACTAAGAACCCTCCATTGAGTCCTAGGGCTCTCTTTTCTATTTACATTCACTTCCAGATCATAAACAATCCCAGTTTTTAATACATTTATACATTGATAAGTTCCAAAATTATATCTCCTTCTCTAACAATCCAGCAAAGTTCTAGATTTCTATTTTGATCACCTTCTCAAAGTCTCTACTTGGCTGCTTACAAGGAATCTAAAGCATAACATGTCTTCCCCATCTGAGTAGATGAGTCTAGGCCACTATTGTCTATCACCCAGTGACAATCTTCTAAGGGGCCCTCTCTAGGAAGTTCTTCACACAACATCCAGAGCCAGTTACCTTTTCAAAAACACAAATCAGCATTGTAGCAGGGCTTGCTGAGATCCTGGTGGAGAATCTCTCAGAGCTTCTGCCAGCAGCCCTAGGAGGCAATGGGGCAGACAGGGAGGTGGCCTATGCTGCCACTGAAGAGCAGGGCTCAGCGGGCGCCCTGGCTCAGCGCCCTGGCTCAGCGCCCTGGCAGCATGTCCCAGGGGGTTCTGCTCAATGGGCTCAATGTCAGTGTCACTTACTTCCCCACCCCCCAGCAGACACTATTCCAGGACTGAAGTCCTTCCTATACTGCTTGTGGTAGGCCGACTCAGACCTGGACTCAGACAAGGTAAGGGGGGGCGCAGGCCCGCCAGGGGCCCCGGCCCCTCGCCTAGGCCACAGGACAGCACTGCACCCTGGCACCAACTGCTGTCTCAGGGACTCCGGTCCCCATTCCAAGGGCGCCCTTTGCCCTTGCCTCCTGCCTCCAGTGGTGGAGGAGGAGGTCCCCCAGACCCCTAACTCGGCTGCAGACCTACTTTTTCTCCCTGGACTCTGGCCCTGGGGTGAAAGGGGTGCCTATTTAATTGACAGGATCCCAGGGACCTTGGAGCTGTGTTGAACTCCTTGAGACATGGGAAGCTGGTCCTTAACAAAGACCTCCCTGAGGAAGGAGTGTGGGAAGAAGCAGAATTTTACAATGTCACCTCACTCATAAAACTTATAAAGGACAAAATTAGAGAACGAGACAGCAAAACATCACAGGTGCCTGTGAAGCATGTATACCCTGTGTTCAGTGTCAGGAGGAGGGGCTCACACAGATGGTGTCCATCATGCCTGATGGCTGGAAATTTGAGCAGCTGGTCAGTATGGGCTCCTCTTACAACTATGGGAAGGAAGACCTGGCCGAGCTCTCCGTGTGGTTTCCAAGGAGCTGCCCAACACCCCATATGGTACAACCAGTGAGCCCAGCGAGGAGGCCAAGATTTTGCAAGAACGGGGCTCAAGGATGAGATATGCAGCACTGACAGCCGAAGAAATGATATACTTTTGCCAAAGATTCATTGAACCTCCATGTCCAGGAAGTACGTCTGTGAGAAGAAAACTGCTTTTGATCATTTCTCTAGAGATCTGGGTCTGCATCTTTGTTGCCTCAGAGATGGCTGGTGAGAGACAGCCCAGCTGTCTAAGGCCAGGCATCCCCATAGACAGGAGGCACAGGGGCCAGGGGGGCTCTCTGGGAGCCTGCTCTGTTCTTTCCCAGTGCTGAATGGGACTGAGGCAGGGTTCTCCCAACTAGCCTGCACAGTCCTGAAGACCATCTGAAGGGCAGGGCCCTTGGTGCTACATTCACAGTCTGTGATAGCAGTTCAGGCCTCACCAGGAGGAAGGAGCAGCAGCCATGTGGATTGTCGAGCACACTGTGGCTCAGGTCCAGATGCCTGGGTGATGACTGCTTAAGCACCTGAACATCATCCTCAGGTCAGGGAGGATGCTCTGCCTTCAGTGTGATCAGTTGACAGTTTCTCAACCTTAGCAAAGACCCCTGACAATGGTGGACTCTACATCATCACTACTTTCTGGGCACCTACCCTGAGGGCCGGCCTCCTTCAGAGCCAGGCTCTTATTCCAGCCTGCACAGCCAGGACAGTCAAGGCTTCTTAATTTGTATTTTCCAGGCAAGAGATTTTTGTATCCCTTTTTTTTAAGTGTGGATAGATTACCCAATGTTTATACTCTTTAGAAATGACTAAAAGTGTTGCTATGTTTTAGGTAGATCTGTCAAGTTGTTAAAAGGGAACTAGAAGTTTTGCCTCATGGGTTCCACCTGAGGGCTCATCGGGGAGCTGGTGCCCACCAGTGCCTTTGTCACACCTGGGATGGAGGCTAGGTGGAGGCCTGTCACCTAGCTTCTGGAACTGACACTCCGAGTCACATTGAAGAGTAGGGATATTTTTAGTGCATCATGTGTCTCTTCCACTCTGGCTCTGTTTTCTCTGTAAAACTATGCAGTTCTTCTTTCTAATACTCCTGGAGCATTTGAGACTTGACACAACTTACATGACCCAGCCAGTGTGCCATCCAGGCTGCTGGGGTTACTGTAGAGGCTGCACCCTGCAGGCTCTAAGACTCTTGAGTGGGGGCTGGGAGCCTGGCTCCAGTGAGCAAGCTCTGCCCCTTGAACTCTGCTTCCCAGTGGAGCTGTGCAGACTGACCACTGGAGTTGCCTGTGTGAGGTCAGAGGCTCTGATGCTGTCCAATGTCAATGCTTCCAGAAACTTCTTGCCTAGGTCCTCTTTTTTTTTTCTTTGCCAATAACCTGATTAACCAAGTTTTTCAGCATCTAGGATTTTGTAAGGCCTCTTGTATGTTGTTAAAGGTTCAGCTTAAACAATTTATAAAAACCTTTCTATAGGGCAGATTTAGTCACTGGCTGAACTGGTCCTCCCCAGCAGAGCTCCAAGGGAAGGTGTCCCTGTTGGCCCTGGGGAGCTGCTGGGTACTAGCATTTTTTGATTTTGACATTGACATAATAGGTATGCTTGTGGATTGTTTTGTTTTTGTTTTTTAACTTAAAGATATTAAGACTTAATTCATTCAAATTTATCCTAAGGTGATATTTATATTTTTGTACTTTTTTCAGTATCCATATTTTATCAGCTTACCATTTAATGCCTAAGTTTCTCCTGAAAATAGCAAATAAAATTGTGTATTTATAAATGAAAAAAAAATCAGATAATGCCACAAACTTATGCAGAATCCTCATACATTCTCCTTTCACACTCAGTAAAATTCAAACTTTTTTTCATGGCCTTTTCCTTCCTGGATACCTCTCTGACTTAACTTTCTACCACTCTTCTGATTCTTTATTCTTCTCTACTTTTGTGATTGTTCCTTGAAGGCAATAGCTCCTTCCTGCCTCTGGGCCTTTGCATCTTCTCTTCTTCTGCCTGGTATACTCTTCTACCACGTGTCCTCATGGCTTTGTCACTCACATCATTCAGAAATCCTAAAGAAGCCTTTCTGGACAATCTATCAAAAAATAGCACCTTAGCCATGCACAGTGGTGCTCATTTGTAATCCTCGAAGTTTGTGAAGCTGAGGCACGAGAATCTAAAGTTCAAAGTCAGCCTCTGCAACTTAGCAAGACTTGTCTCATAATAATAAATAAAATACAAAGGGTCTGGGGATGTAGCTCAGTGGTTAAGCAACCCTGGGTTCAATCCCTGATAATCCTCCCAAAATAGCATCTTGCCTCTTCCCATGGCCACCACCCACTTTCACCATCTCCTTCCCCTGTTTACTCTTTTCCATTGCCCTATTACTACTTCATATTACATATTCACTTGCTTATTATGTGTCCATTTAAAGCCTGAGGAAGTTCATGAGCACAGGAATTTTGTGTGCCTTGTCCACTACTGTTTCTTCGGTGCATAGAAGAAGTGCTCTCAATGCATAGGAATGCAATATATATATATATATATATATATATATATATATATATATATATATATATATAGTTTTTGAACAAACAAATATATTAATGGATTCTAAACAAATGTTCCTGTTTCACTCAATTAGAGTTGTGAATATAATTTAGCAAATCCTATATATTGTTTACTTATTGGGTAATCTTAGGAGAGTTGTTTAATATCCCTGTGCCTCAATTTCTTCATCTGTGAAATCTAAGAAAATGTCACCTATTTCATTAAATATGAGGCTTGAATAAATGAATACATGAAGTGCTTATTCTGGAATAATAACTACTAATAATAAATATTCTATTAGTGCTTGCTGATATTGTTGGGTTTTGTTTATTTATTTATTTATTTTTTTGGTGGTGTTTGGATTGAACCCAGGGCCTCGTGCATGTGAGGCAAGCACCCTACCAACTGAGCTATATCCAGCCTCCTGATATTGTTATTGTTACAGAAATCTAGACTTTCAAAGTTTAAATTAAGGATGTAGAAGAAAGGGCCATTTTTCACATTATAAAGGACATTTGAAAATCATAACAAATGAATGTGTATTAGGATTTACAAAGCAGAGGTTAAAAGTAGTAGAGAAACTTGAAATGAAAGTCTTAGAAACTTCTGACAATTAAAAATCAATCAGCAGCTGGGTGTGTTGGCACATGCCTGTAATCACAGCAGTTTAGGAGGCTGAGGCAGAAGCACCTCAAATTCAAAGCCAGCCTCAGGAAAAGCAATGTGCTGAGCAACTCAGTGAGACCCTGTCCCTAAATAAAATACAAAAAAAAAGAGCTGGGGATGTGGCTCAGTGGTCAACTGTCCCTGAGATCAATCCCCAGTACTAAAAATAAATAAAATAAAAATCAGCAATAAAGACAAAGGAAGTCTGAAACTATGATGGAACCATTCAAATTTGATTAACAACCAAAAAATTAGTTTATATACAACTTTACAGGATAACAATTGCAGTTTATATCAAAGCACATATGTATCTTTTAAACTAAATGCCACAATGTAAGCAAAGAAGATGGAATCCTTTCCCACTATTTTTGTGTTCCCACCCCACATAAGCACCATGTCCCTCTTTACTAACAGCTTTGATCTGAAGGAAGCAACATAATTTTTGCTCCATCCCAGACTTATCACATTAGTGCAAAGCCAATAAACTTGACCCACAAAAAGGGTTCTACAAATGAAGGTGATTGATTAGCTAAGTATTAACTATCAATTCTGCACTAAAAATAAGCCAAAAATTGAAGCAAAACTATGGATTTTTTAAATAAAATTTGATTTTAAGCCCGTTGCTTATTCATTTATCTCAGTTTCTTTTTCTACATGTAATTAGGGAAAAAATGTCTTTTTCTATCTTTTTTTGCTGTTGTTATCTGCATTGTTCTGGTGTTTTTACTTTGTATTAAAACCATCAGGATTCTGCTGTACTCTCCTTTGGCCAAACTGACTTGCCAAGCATGTAGCATTCTTCTGTTCCCACAAAACAACCTCCCACCTTTTCTTACAATTTCAAAGCATGCCAAAGAAAGGAAATTGTGCTTGGTGTTTCAACATACCTTGAGCCTCAGCCCTCCTGTCCCTCCAACAGCCAGGCAAAAGAAGAGCTTCTCATAAAGACAGTTCTTAAGATTCAAGGGAGAATTAAAAATCAGTGAAGTTAACTATAGCACTATAAATACCATTCTAGTTGAGCCTACCGCACATTCCTACTGTGATTTCAGATTGAAAATGCAAAGCCATTGATATGGAATAAAGTATTGCTTAGGACATTTTGCGTTATAAAATGGCTCAAAAATTTTTAAAAAATAAAAAAATGACTCACTTGTAATAACAGATCTTCCCTCCCTATTTAGTACCTTGTGAAGCAATTGGATAAGCACTTATTGTTGTTGTTGTTGTTATTATTATTATTATTATTATTATTATTATTATATCTTAACCAATTTGGAAATCTGAATATTCTTTCTCAGAGAGATTGCCAACTGAGAAATTGTATTTAATTTCATGACAAAAATTGTCTATGGGCTATTTATTTTAAATTTGTTAAGCATATCAGATTTAATCTAGAAAGTCTTTCATTTTAAGTGTTCAAAGAGCATGTGAGCTAAACGCTTAAATCAAGTCTTTCCAAGGATGGACACTTTTTGTTGTTGGTACAATAAAGATCTTTTCTGCTATTTTAAGAATTCCCTTGGTTAAAGATTTTGAATGCAGTAAGAAAATCTATAGACCTCAGACACTTTGCTAACCATGAAGGTCAGCTTAAAGTTACAAGAAGCATTTTTTCAACCCTCAGTCTGAGAGAATAAATACACTTAAGTAATAAAGGAAATAGTATTAAATACAAGTAACCTGGACACTCATTACCTCAGTGCAAAAATTCAAGATGTCCCCAGTGCCTTTCTCATTTTCATCATTGGCATCAGTTTTATATATATATATATATATATATATATATATATATATATATATATATATATATATAGAGAGAGAGAGAGAGAGAGAGAGAGAGAGAGAGAGATGAATAGATGGATATAGATGCCTAAAATTTATGTAATTTTTTTCTAAAATATATTTTGAATGTGTTTCTTTCTTATAAGAGCATATTTTCTAATGTCAACCTAAATCTGATTTCCCTCCTGCATTTCTTAAATTTTCTTGAAGTACCGCCATCCTATTTATCACGGAGTCTTTTAATACCAAAGTCATTTTTTAAAATTCTTCCCTTATTTCATCACCATATGCACTTAGTTGCCAGGTTCTATTGGTTCTAGCTTTGCAATAACCTCTCGGGTGCCCTCCTCTCCAATCCCCCTAACTCAAGAGATTACCTGCCATGCTGTGATATGTACTCCTACAATTTGTCCCTGCATTTAGCCTCTCCCTATCTCAAGGCAAATAGTTCTCTCAAATCAATCTTTTAATAAACAACTGTGATTCTTCATTCCCTTCTCAAATGTCTTATAAACTACAAAACAAAACTTAGATGCTCCTCTCTAGCATTTAAAACCAGAATATGACTTTGATCTAACATCCACCACTGAGCCACATCCCTAGTCCTATTTTGTATATTTTTTATTTAAAGACAGAAGTTTCATGGAGATGATTAACATCTCTCTGTTGCTGAGGCTCGATTTGATCCTCCTGTCTCTGCCTCCCAAGCTGCTGGGATTACAGGTGTGTACCACCAAGCACAGCTGTTTTGTTTTCTTTTGTTTTGTATTATTTTGCTTTAGTTGTAGATGGACATAATACCTTTATGTATTTATTTATTTATTTTTATGTGGAGCTGAGGATGGAACCCAAGGCCTCCCAAGTGTGAGGTGAGCACTCTACCACTGAATTACAAACCCAGCACTGCGACTGGCTTTTGTGCATAGTTTTTTAAAAACATTTTTAGTTGTAGCTGTACAGAATAATTTTCTCTATTTATTTACATTTTTGTGTTGCTGAGGATTGATCCCAGTGCTTCACATGTGCTAGGCTAGCACTCTACCATTGAGCCACAATCCCAGCCCTTGTGCACAATTTTTAATGGACATTTCACAGGAAAGCAGGGAGCTAAAACTCCAAACCTCTGTTCTTGCATTCTGAAGAAAGAATATTTAAAGTCAGACAACGAAAGCCATGCAAGAGAACTTGATTATAAGTAAATGTAAAGAGAAAGTGAGGTGAAAGTAAAGTAAAATTCTATTGAGGCTTAAGCAGAGAGCACTGTCAAGAGAGAAGATGGGCTGTCTCCCAGCAGAGAATGACAAAGGAAACAATGCTGTCTCCAGGTTCATTACTGTGTGCTGTTTACCAGGAGAACTGGGGACTGCCTTCTGCACTCTTTGCCAATCAGATGTTCAACTCCTCCTTCACCTCAGGCAGTGGAGCTTTGACCTTAACTGTCCTCTCAGGAGCTGTCATGGTGGCCATCCTTTTGGGGAGTGGGGGGTGGTCATCTACAAGTCAATCCCATGTTAATGTGGGCACTGGAGTCAATAGCCAGTTAGAAATTACCTTAGTGCACCTGAGCTACTAAAGGAGCCTTCTTTCCCACACCAATGGAAACCCCTGTAGCCATAAATTCTAGCCTCACACCAGTCTTAATGGGCCCTGTCAAGAGTTAGTCCCATTAATCCTTTCCTCTTGATGTGTGTTCTCATTAGCGTCTTTGCTTCTATTTATTTTCTACAAATGAACTACCATAATTTGCTTTCTCATCTACTTTGGAAGTAGTTTAAAGAACACTTCTGACATTGCCATTCATTTCACTACTCATCACTAGCTACTGCCTAACAGACAGATATGCAGAACTATTCTACTTTCTTTATCATTAGGATGAAGCAACACTCCTGATTTGGCCCTAGCTTGTTCAAATAACATTTGAAACACCATCAATTCTAAATATGTCCCATGTGAACACAGCACCTGGTAGTAACCATTTCCTGAAAAATAAATTCTTTGTTTCACTATGAACTTTTTGGATCACCTTAAGACATCATCAGATTTATTCTTATTTTGTTTTGTTTGTTATTTTCTGTGTGTGCCTAACAAAGTCTTGTTATTAAAACAAAACAAAACAATACCTCAGTAAATATTGAATGAATGAATGAATGAATCAGCCACATAATCAATGGATGAAATGAGCATGCACATTGTACTTTTTTCCTACTATCTCCATATTAAGAAATAGAGCCAATAAAGAGCTTGGTTCCTACTATCTCTGTATTAAGAAAGAAAGCCCCAAATACAGATAGCAGAATCACATCTGTTACATACTCACATTTTTACATAATGGCATATTAGTGACTGTCTTAATCTGCTACTTTCCTAACCCCTAGAAATGGGAGTTCAAAACCCAATAGAGTCAAATGTATGAAAGATGATTTATCAAGAGCTCTGTAATGTTTGGAACAATCAATAAAAAAAAAGGAAAGAAAGCCAATAAAGAGCACCACAGATAAAAGTAAATACATGCTAAGTTTAATTCATACAATTTTAGAGCCAAAGAGGACCTTAGAGATGATTCCAGTTACTTCTCTCCCTTTATGAGTACATAGTTGTTTTGAATACGTATTAGCAAAAACATTTAGTTTTTCTCCCTCCTTGAGGGCAAAGACATTATAATGACCAGTGTCCTTGCCTTCACCTCACCTGTTCACCTGTTGCTTGGGGGATTGTAGGCACTCAAAGGTTTCTGAGTGATGGCATGAGAGTGCATGTAGCCCTCTGTTGTCCAATAAGCAGCCATTAGGTACATGAGGCTATTTAATTAATTAGAATTAAATAAAATTTAAAATTTATCCTTTGTCACACCAGCCTCATTTCAAGTGTCTGTCATCATATGTGGCTAGTGACTACCACATAAGCAGAGAACAATCCCTTCATTGTAGAAAGTTCTTTTGGCCAATGCTGGTCTAGACAATTTCCCTCAATTTGCAGAACTGAATGAGCTCAGGGAAGTTGTCACTTGCACAAAAACAAGCTATTAGGAGCAGAACTGGGAGTAAAACTGGAAACTCCTAAATCAAATCCATTGTTGTTAAGTTATAGATGATTCATTGCAGAATTCCAATTATGTGCAACCTTAACTTAGAGTTCCAGTGATATTATACGAAACATGGTCTTTGTCTTATGATTGCTATAGAAGTTATTTGTATTTTAATTATCAATTTGATTGTTTTATTAAAAATATACAGCAGGTACAAAATGTATCTAGGAGTTCTGTACTTCTGGTGTATGAGTAAAAAATGATGCTTTCAAAATGCTTTCAATGTGTTTATCAAAAATAATATTAAAATATTATGGGTTTGTGCCAATTTAATTAGAAAAATTGATTCATAGAATAGAATCTGGATTTAAAGGGTGCTTTTTATTTTGGTTTCTTTTAATGCAGTCCCAGATTTACTGATTTGTAAAAATTGACTGGATCTTAAACAAAAAATGAATAGTTTGTTATGACTTGAAATTCAAAGTTGGTTTGAATTTGAAAAGATTTTTTTTTCTGCTTTAATAGGGAGCATCAGTGTTTTTTTCAATGCCTTTAGAGAAAAAGTCTCATTTTCTACAACTTCCATGATGTCTTTGTTTATGAAATTAGTGTTTAGTGTTCTCTGGAAAAAGAGAAATCCAGTTCAGCCTGATAGGACCCGAATAATTATAAAAAGGTGATGTGCTAGTAGAAGCAAATGTGACTCCATTTTGTTTTATGACTTCATCCTATAAAACAACCATGCCAAGTAGAAGAGTCATAACTGGGACAAAATGTTCTTTTCCTTTTGCTATAGAAACCTTTAAGAACACGGAACTAACCTAATGGGGCATTGTTTTTGTAACTAGGGTAACGGGGCTCTGTTTCTGTAACTGGGGTGCCTGGGCTAACTGTGATTGGTTAGGCTTCCCTCTGCTTGACTGCACTGTCCTGCTTCTGTAACCTGACTTGCTTGCATTGGCTAGACCCCCTGAACATCCCTTTTGTGATTTTCAGGATTATAAGGAGTTCCCTTGCAATTGTTTGGGGCTGATCAGGGGAACAGCTTTATGTTCTGGTCAGCCACCACCGGTGTGCTTCAATAAAGGCTTGATTCAATTATTTGTGAGTGGTCTGGTAGTCAGTTTATGAAACCCTGGGACAAAGCTTTAACTATAACAGTGACAAAGCCACTGATTCTGATCATTCATCTGGCTTCCCTAACAGTACACTATGAAGAAGGCTAGGAAAGGAAGGACCAAGTAAGAATTTGGAGATCCCCTTCAGGTTATCCCCTAGAGAGAACTTAGAGTTCTCACAGTTGCTCAGCTGAAGATCACTCTTGATCCACTCAAGTTATGTCCTAACTTGAAAAAAGTTCTTGAAAAAGCATTCTCGTTTCTTTTTCTGTCTTCGTTTTTTTCATTTGAGCTTTCTACTTATACACAGTCATTGAGTTCATCCCAAGAAATTCATGGTATTTTGTTTTGCTTTTTATTCTAGGAATTGAACCCAGAGGCACTTGACCATGGAGCTACATCCCCAACCCTTTTTTAATTTTTATTTTGATCTCCTAAGTTGCTTAGTGCCTTACTAAGTTTTCCAGGCTGGCCTCTAACTTGTGTTCCTCCTGCCTCAGCCTTCTAAGTTGCTGGGATTACAGGTGTGCACCACCACATCTGGCTAAACATTATAGTTTCTGATGGAAAATTCTACCATCTAATATTTGTTTCTAAAAGCTACAAAGGCAATTTTTCATCTTTCCATAGAAATTAGAACATGGGTCAAACAAAAAGAAATAATGATGAAAGAGATCAAGTTTTAGCATTAAAAGATAATTCAGAAAGGTTCTATATTTGAAAACCTTTATTCTTCAATCAGGTATACTAGTATTAAATATGATTATGTATCAGTTCTTAGGGATCAATAATATCTATTCAACCACGATACCAAAGAAAAATGTGTGTTTACCACCACATTTCTTCAGAAGTGAACTTTTAAAAAAATTTTTTTGGATGTTGATGGACCTTTATTTTATTCATTTATTTATATAGGGTGCTAAGAATTTCACCCAGTGCCTCACACATGCTAGGCCAGCACTCTATCACTGATTGACAACACCAACCCAGGAAGTGAATTAAAAAACAAAACAAAACAAAACAAAAATAACTTTTTCTTGGCTAGGAATGTAATTATTTTGAGGTCCTATGTGTTTTTTAAATCAATCTCTCTCTCTCTCTCTCTCTCTCTCTCTCTCTCTCTCTCTCTCTCTCTCTTTCTCTCATACCCCCCCACACACACAAATTTTATAGACTTCCAATAGGGAACCAAGCTGATAGAGCCTTTTCCATCTACAACACCTGGCTTCAAAGGTCATTCTTGACACTAATATGCAGCCATCAGATGGAAAGAAGATTGACAGGATCACACCCAGGAATTCTTCAAGAACCAGGCTTGGAAGTTGCACACATTTTGTTGACTGAAATTTTCTTGCAGCTACATCTAATTACTAAAAATAGTTTAAGTAAGAAATATCAGCTTTGGGAGTTGAAGGTGTATGCTCTAAAAAGTTTAAAACTTCATTTTTTGTTTACAAGACCAAGGTAATATGTATACTATTAGGGCTCTTCATTTGAGCAGTTTATTTTCAATTAAGCTGGCAGTTGGTAGGATAAGGAGGATGATGGTGAAGTATAAGACTGATGCTAGTTGACCAAAAATAATGAATGGGTTAGTGTAAATAGGTCAGCTACCAGAATTCAGAATATCAGAATATACACTGATTCAATGGTAGGAACATCATGCTACTTTGTTTAGATATATGGAGTATAGGAAAGAGTATAAGAATTAGGATAGAAAAAACTAAGGCCAATATGCCTCCTAGTTTATTAGGAATAGATCGGAGGATGGCATAGGTGAATAGAAAGTATCATTCTGGTTTAATGTGAGGGGTTGTTTAAAGGGTTAGCAGATGTGTAATAATTGGGGTCTCCTAGGAAGTCTGGTGAGAATAAGACAAGGACTATTAGGACTAGGATAAGGAGAAGGCCCCCAAGGATGTCTTTGATAGTATAATATGGGTGAAAAGGGATTTTATCTGAGTCAGAGATAAGGCCAGAGAGATTGTTTGACCCTATCTCCTGGAGGAAAAGAAGGTGATTATTACTAGTGCTTCGATAATAAATGGTAGTACAAAGTGAAATGCAAAGAATCCTGTTAAAGTAGCTATGTCAACTGAGAACCCTCCTAAAATTCATTCCACGAGGGTGGTTCCAATGTAGGGGATAGCACATAGAAGATTTGTAATTACAGTTGCCTCTCAGAGTGATATTTGGCCTCAGGGAAGAACACAGCCTATAAATGCTGTGGCTATTACAGCAAAGAGAAGAATAACTCATGTTTCATGTTTCAAAGTAGGTGTAGGACACATAATACAACCCTCAACCTATGTGAAGGAAGAGACAGATAAGGAATATTGAGGTGCCATTAGCATGTATATAACAAATGAGTCAACAGTAATTAATGTCTCCACAAATGTGAGTGTCAGTTGAGAAGGCTGTTACTATGTCTGATGTGTAGTGTATTGCTAGAAATAGCCCTGTAAGAATTTGGATAGCTAGGCAGAGACCTAAAAGGGAGCCGATGTTTCATCATGTGGAAATATTAGAGGGTGCAGGTAAGTCGATAAAGGAGTGGTTGATGATTTTTATTAAGGGATGAGTTTTGCGGATATTTATCATTAATGTTTTTATAGTTGAATAACAATGATGATTTTTCATGTCATTGTTCATGGTTACATTCCATGTAAAAATAATGACATACATTACATATTTATTAAGCATACTTTTTGTTTGAGGTTTTGTAGGATTTTCCTCAAAGCCGTCTTCTATTTATGGTAGATTAGTGTTAATTGTTAGTGGAGAAATTGGGTGTGAGGTTGTATTACATTTTGGAGGGTCTTTTTTTAGGTTTGATAGTATTTTTAATTTATTTAGGAGATATGTTAGTGGTATTTGGTTATACTACAGCTATAGCAATGGAAGAATATCCTGAGACATGGAGGTCAAGTGTAGTAATTTGGGGTGTACTGTTGTTAAGATTTTTAATGGAGTTTTTGATTGTTATGTTTATGGTATTGTATGATGAGGTAGAGATTGTAATTGAATTTAAGAATTCTGAGAATTGAATGATGTTTGAGGTGGTTGTTGATAAGTTTGTTGGGTGAGGGAAAGATGATGTTGGGGAACATAATAATAAAGATAACAATAATAATAAAAATAAAATAAAAAATAAAAATAAAATAAAAATAACATAATAATAAAGATAACAATAGGAAGTCCTATTATTGTAGGGATAATGAAAGAGGCAAGTAAATTTTCATTCATCTTTCTTCTCATATGGTTTTTTGTTCAGTTAAACTAATGTCTTTGTGGGAAGGGTTAGACGGGTACAGATGGTTTGAAATTATAAGTTGAAATATGAATAATAGGGCTAGGATCATTGATAAAATTGTAACAAATTATGCTCATGT
Source organism: Urocitellus parryii (assembly GCF_045843805.1). Classification (NCBI taxonomy): domain Eukaryota; kingdom Metazoa; phylum Chordata; class Mammalia; order Rodentia; family Sciuridae; genus Urocitellus; species Urocitellus parryii. Next base: position 82,534,574 of record NC_135541.1, on the reverse strand, counting down.
GTCTAATTAGTGCATCTCATTATGAGGAGATTTTGGCTCCTAATCTTCAACTTAAAAGGTTGAAGCTGCTGTAGCTTCATAATGAATTTATAACATTGGTGAGTATCAACTTTCAAAATGTTTTAATGGGACCAAATCAAGGACGATTAGCATAAAGCTACAGATTTCAGAACATTGCCCATAGTCAAGTCCCGGCCATGTTGATGTTAAGGTAGCCTGATTAAGTCAACCAGGAATTGCATCCATTTTTAAGCCAAGGGATGGGACCACTCAGGAGTGGAGCATGTCTTCAGATGAAATTAGTATTTGCACAGGTAACTCTATTGGAAGTACTACTCAGTTATCTACTTCCAGAAATTGAGGATCTCCTGCAGCCAGATCCGAGGTTGGAATCATATAGGAGTCAAAACTAAGATCTTCGTAGTCTGTATATTCATAACTTCAATATCACTGATGGCTTTTAGTTTTTACCATTAGAGATGGGTCGTTAATTTTGTCCATTATGTATAGAATACAGAGTGAGGGAAGGGCAATTAAGATGAGAATAATAGCAGGAAGAATAGTTCAGATAGTTTCTACTTCTTGGGCGTCTACGGTACTAGTATGGGTTAGTTTTGTAGTTAATATCAATGAGATAATGTAGAGGACAAGAGAGCTAATTAAGAACACAATTATAAGAGTGTGGTCATGAAAGTGTAGGAGCTCTTCTATAATAGGTGATGTGGCATCTTGAAATCCTAATTCAAGGGAGTATCCCATAGAGATATAAAGGAGTTTAACCTATAAGTTAACTTTTACAAAGTTATGTAATTATTTTACTAATATCTCATGAAGAGGGTCACAATGGTTATGGGGCTGGCTTGAAACTAGTTTTAGGAAGTTCAATTCTTCCCTTTCTTGGTCCAGGCTTTAATAAAAGTCGGTTCTTCAAATGTGTGATAAGGTGGAGGGCACCAGTGTAGTCATTGTAAGTTACTGGGTGTTAACTCTATGGTAAGAACTTCTTGTTTTGATGCAAATACCTCTCAAATTATAAAAATAATTATTATGATAGCTGTGAGGGAAATAAATGAGCCCATCAAAGATACAGTGTTTCATGCTGTGTATGCATCTGAGTAGTGGGAGTATCCACATAGTATTCCTGATAATCCCAAGAAGTGTGAGGGAAGAAAGTAACATTTACCCCTACAAACATTACAGTAAAGTAGATTTTAGCTCATATATTATTTAGCATATACCAGAAAAAAAGGGGAAATCTGTGAACGAACCTTCCAACGATGGCAAATATGGCTCGTATACATATGACATAGTGAAAATGAACTACAACATAATATGTAACATGTAAGACAATATCTAATGAAGAGTTAGCCAGAATGATTCCTGTTAGCGGGAATCAGCTAACCTCCAATGGTGAATAAGAAAATGAAGCTGAGGGCTCATTGTATTGCTGGTGACCATTTAATATTATCTCCATGTAAGGTTGCTTAGTCAATTGAAAACTTTACCCCTCTTTGAATAGCAATAATTATCGTTGCAGATTTGAAGGAAGCTCGGGTATCATTGACATCTATCCCAACAGTGAACATGTGGTGCACTGTTACAATGAATCCCAGAAAACCAATAGATATTATAGCTCATACTATTCCTATATAACCAAATGGTTGCTTTTACCTGACTATATTTTACAATATGGGAGATAATAGCAAACCTTAGTAGAATAAGAATATAGATCTCAGGGTGCCCAAAGAATCAGAATAATTGTTGATAGAGGATAGGATCTCCACCTCCCATGGGGTCAAAGAATATAGTATTTAGATTTCAATCTGTTAGAAGTGTTGTAATCCCTGCTGCAAAGATTGGAAGAAATAAAAGAAGGAATACTGCTATAATTAGTATGGATCATACGAAGAGAGGGTTTTGATATTGGAATATAGCAGTGGGTTTTATGTTAATAATTGTAATAAAATTAATTGCTCTTAGAATTGATGATAATCCTGCTAAGTGAAGGCAGAAGATGGTTAATTCTACTGAGGTTCCTACATGGGCAAGATTTCCAGCTAGTGGGGGATATACTATTCAACCTGTTCCCACTCCTGCTTCAACTATAGAAGAAGCAAGCAAGAGGAGGAAGGAGGTGGGAAGGAGCCAGAAGCTCATGTTATTTATATGGGGAAATGGTATATCAGGGGCTCCGATTATAAGGGGTACTATTCAGTTCCCAAATACATCAATCATAATTGCCATGACTATAAAGAAATTTATAACAAATGCGAGTGTAGTTACGATAACATTATAGATCTGATCATTGCCTAAGAGGACTCCGGGCGTTGGCCTAATTCAGCCCAAATTAATAGACTAAGTGCGTTCCTTCTATTCCAGCTCAAGCGCCAAATAGGAGGTAAAGTGTTCCGATATCTTTGTGATTAGTTGAAAAGAATCAACGGTTGATGAACATAGGTAGATGGTAAAATGGCCAAGTAAGTATTAGACTATAAATCTAAAGACAGAGGTTGAGCTCTCTTTTTAGCAAGCCCAGAGGTGAATAATAGCATTGAATTGCAAATTAAAAGGAGCAGCTTCAACTCTGCCAGGGCTTCTCTGGCATTTTTACTTACCACAGGAGAAGTAAATTGAAGCCAGGTGAATTAGGCATTTAGCTGTTAACTGAAGTTTTATGGGTTTAAATCCCATTATTCTAGATGGAAAGGGCTTAGCTTAATTAATTGATTTGAATTCAGTTGATGTAAGGTAGAGTCTTGCAGTCCTTAACTCAGGAATTAAGTGTTGGACACTTACTTAGGGCTTTGAAGGCCCTTGGTCTGGGTTAACCTAAATTCCTAGCTCAGAGATGATAGGGGAGGTGTGAGTGGTAGGGAGAGGACAGAGATAATAATAAAATTTGGTAGAAGGGGAGTTAGTTTTGTATTTTAATTTTTTTATTTTTTTTTAAAGAGATAGTGAGAGAGGAGAGAGAGAGAGAGAGAGAGAGAGAGAGAGAGAGAGAGAGAGAGAGAGAGAGTTTTTAATATTTATCTCTTAGTTCTCGGTGGACACAACATCTTTGTTGGTATGTGGTGCTGAGGATGGAACCTGGGCCGCACTCATGCCAGACGAGCACGCTACCGCCTGAGCCATATTCCCAGCCCAGTTTTGTATTTTTAAAATGTCACTTTATTTTAGTGTTGTTAAATGATGGAAATAGGGTTAGGGATGTAGAATAAATAAGTCATGTGGTGTAGAAATATCAATTTAGGAGGTCTAGTATTGCTATCAGTATGAGAAGATGATATTGTTGTTTGAAATTAGTTCCTTAATAATAATTAATTTGGGGGCAAATCCGGTTAGAGGAAGTAATTCTCCTATTGATATTAGTATGATTAGAATTGATGGGGTTAGTAGGAGGAATTTATTTTATAAATTTGAAAAGGAGAGGGTAGAAGCTTTTTGTTGTATTGGAGAAGTATAAATATATTAATGGTAAGTAATATAAATGATTAAGTTAAATATTGTCAAAGTTGGATTATATGTAATAATTGCTATTGTTCATCCTATATTCGTGATTGATGAATATGCTAAAATTTTTCATAGTTGAGTTTGGTTGAGTCCTTCTTAGCCTCTTAACATAATAGACAGGATTCCCATAAGTAATATAAGGGTGGAGTTTATGGAAGATGCAACTTGATATGTATGGAGTTTGGGGCAATTTTTTGTCATGTTAGTAGGATTAGTCCTGATTTAAGTGCAAGTCCTTGAGTGACCTCTGGTACTCAAAGTTGAAATGGGGCAAGTCTCATTTTTATTGAGTGTGCTACTGTGAGTATGAATGATGAGATTTGATTGCATGAATTGGATAGGGTCCATTGGCCTAAGTTTGTAAAATTAATAATTGTGCCTATTATTAAGATTACTGATGCAGTGGCTTGAATTAGGAAATATATGCATGCAGCTTCTGTGGAATTATTCCATTAGGATGGGAATAATTGCCAGCATACTTATTTCTAAGCCTAATCAAATAAGTAGTCAGTGGGAGCTGAATAGTGTAATTATTGTTCCAGAAAATAAGGAGAGGTAGATTGTGGAGGAGTTTAAGGGATTAATTAATACATGAAGGATATAAACCAACATTTTCGGGGTATGGGCCCGATGGCTTATTTAGCTGACCTTACTTTTTAGGACACAGTGTAAAGGTAGCATGAAGAATTTTGAATTCTTAGGATTAGGTTCAAGTCCTATGGTTCTAAAAATAAGAGGATTTAAACTTCTATTATTTACTCAATCAAAGTAACTGTTTTACCAGAGATATTTTTTAGATTAGGTGTGATATACATGCAGTGATAATGAGAAGGGAGATATGTCACATGCATAGGACCAGAGTGAGGCGTAGGAAGATTTTTCATAAAAGATGCATAAGTTGATCATAACGAAATCATGTATAGAATGCTCAAATTCATAGAAGTTAAAATGAGGGTTTTTAGGGTGAAACTGAGTGTAAAAGTTTCAGGAAGGGAAGGGATGAGTAATGTCCCTATAAAGAAGGTTGCTCTTAGGGCATTCATTATAATAATATTTGTGTATTCAGCTATAAAAAATAAGGTGAAAGGGCATATTCGACGTTGAAGCCTGATGCAAGTTCTGATTCTCCTTCCGTTAGTCAAACGGAGTTTGGTTGGTCTCTGCTAGTGTTGAGATGAATCACTTTATTGCTAGGGGTCATGTCAGTAGTAGTAGTCATGTGAACTGTTGAGTAGTAATAAGGGTAGATAGAGTAAAGGAGCCATTTATTAGTAATACAGAGAGGAGAATAATGGCTAGGGTTACTTCATATGAGATTGTGCTATGACTCATCATGCTCCAATTAGAGCGTATTTAGAGTTGGAGGCTCAGCCTGACCACAGGATTGCATATACAGCTAGGCTTGAGGTAGCGAGAATGAATAGTACGCCTATATTTATGTTGATGGGGGGTTGGTGTATGGGTAGGGGGATTCACATGGTAAATGCCAGGGTTAGGGCTGGGGTAGGAGCAACAATAAATAGTATAATTGATGATGTCAAAGGTTAACTATCAGTGTTAACTATCAGTGAATTATTCGGTCTGATATAAACTTATGCAGGGAGAACTATCTTCTTGTTACTCATTTTAACATAATTTCTTCTATAAGAAAAATAGATTAGTCCAGTGTTGGTTTAGGAGGTTATTGAAAGTTAGGTATTAAGTTTTGATGATTAGGTTAAGCTTTAATGCTTTTTCAATTGAAGACTGCTTTTAGGCCAACTATGGAAATTAGGAGATTTACTCCCTAATTAAGGTTTTTCCCTGATTCTAAAGAGCTGTCCCTCTTTAGATTAACATTTAAAATTACATTTGGCTTGCTTGTGCTTCAGGTAAATTTAAAGTAGAACTAAAATTCTAATCTGGACAACCAACTATCACCAAGCTGCCTAGGCTTTTCACCTCTACTTATAAGTCATTTCCCTGTTTTGCACCATAGACAGATGAGCTCTTATTAGGTGCTCATAAGTAGCTCATCTGGTTTCAAGGTGCTTGGCTTAAATTCTTCTTGTCAAGGGTTTTCTGGTTAAATCATTATGCAAAAGGTAGAAGTTTTAGTCTTTGCTTTTTTACACTATAAATTTTTTTTCATCTTTCCCTTACGGTGCTTTCTCTATAGCTCCTGGTAATAATTTCTATCTCCTCTACTTTTATTTAAGATAAATGTTTTATTTATTAAAATGAATCATATTTTAGTGGGAAGGGATTGTGGGCTAGCATTAGTTCAAAATGTTCATAGTGGCTGAAATCTCCCGGGTGTAGGCCGGGTGATTTAGTGAATAAGCTACATTTTGTTTATTCCAAACACACTTTCCAGTATGTCTACCTTGTTATGACTTATCTCTTCTCATACAGTCTAATCAAGTGGATTATGTATCAGGTTTTGTGTAATTATATTTAAAGAGGGTGATGGGTGGTGTGTGCATACTTTATTGCCCAATTCAGCTAAGCTCTCTATTCTTAACTTACTACTAAATCCGACTTGAGCTTTTAAGTTTCATAAAGCTGTCATGAAGATTTGTTCTAAGAAGTAGAAAATGTAGTCCATTACTTTCCACCTTATAGGCTACACCTTGACCTAACATATTAATGTAAAATTCTCTTGCTTACTAAAAGAACTTGTTAGGGTTTGCTGAAGATGGCAGTATATAGGCTGATAAATGCTAAAGGTGGTGAGGTATATCAGGGTTTATCGATTATAGAACAGGCTCCTCTAGAGGGATGTAAAGCTCTGCCAAGTCCTTTGAGTTTTAGGCCATTGCTTGTAGTACTCTGGCGAACATTCTTGTTTGTTGAATGTTTATATTTAGGGCTAAGCAGAGTGGGTTATCTCTAATCCCAGTTTGGATCTTAGCTATCCTGAATTACTAGAAAGCAGGTTTGGTGATAACCTTAAACTCTATGCTATAGTCCATCCATTTGGTCACCAAATCACCATTTCATCCTTTATTTTTAGCAAACAAATAATATGCTCATTCCCTCACCAAGTAAGATAACCTAAAATCCCACCCAGCCATTGCATTAAATTCAAAATACAGGATTCCCAGGTAACGCACAGGATTCTCCATCTGGTCGTGATATCTCTCCATATTATCCTGTGGCCCAATAATTCTCAACCAGAGGTAGTTTTTGTGGAATGTCTGGAAACGTTTTGACTGACACAATTCGGGGTGTGAGCGGGATATTATTGGCAACTAGTGTGCAGAGGCCAGGAAGGCTGCTGAACATTATAAAATACACAGGACAGCCCCACAAAAAGAACTTTCCAGTCCAACATATTAGTAGTGCTGAGGGTGAGAAACTCTACTGCAACCCATGAACTGATATCTGTTCCAACCTGCACCCAGTATGTAACAATGCAGCAAATTTACTGCAATCAACATGTCCAGGTAGGAAAGCAGGGAAAAGAAGACACTGGCCAATGCAAAGATGAGATTCTGCTAGGAGGCACTGTGAAAGACCTGAACAGGAAATTCCACCACTAGACCCTGGTACCACTCTCAGTGGGGAACCCCCTTGTCCTTGGTCCCCTGTGGTCACTAGGTCTGTGTTCTGTAAGTCCTTCCTCTAAGCCTGCATTTGAAATGGGTATTGAGAAGCATGACTTCTGTAGAAAGAGTACAGCTTTTAAAATAAGCTCTTAAGTGATTTTCTTAGCAGTACAATTTCTCAAACACTGAAAAGACTTTTGATCCATTTCCTTCCCTGCCAGTTCCATAAGCCAGTAAACATGAAAGTTTCCTAGAGATAATTCTTGATCCTATTTCTTTGCTTCTTCATTCCTATGCCTCTTTTCCTCTGAATTTGAGGGAGCTACTTAGAGACCTCCAATGTGAGGTCATGCCCTAAATCTAATTTTTGCTGCATAACTGAAATTTCATCGACCTTTGTTGCTCAAACGCCTTTTCAGATTTTTTTCCTATTCTTTGAAGTATAGAATAGACAGTTTTGTCAACCCATCAAGGCTCCAAAGTTCTGAACTCTCTATATTCCTTTTTCATCATGTTTGGAAACCTTTTCATTATTCTAGGAGCTCATCTTATTTTTCCAATATCTTGTTAAATACAGCCAGTGAATATAGCCCACCAGCATTTCATTTTCCAACCTCTTCTAGAGCTATGGGATTTAGAGGCATCTTATTGTCCTTTTAATTTACTGCAGTCAATTCTTACCAAATGTCTTGTACTATGTTTTCAATACCCAAAATTTGTACTGAAACTGAATCAATATAGGACAGTAAGAGAAAGAACCTTTAGGAGGTGTTTACAGCTCTTCCCCACGAATGGATTAGCTCATTTATGTGATTGATAGATTAACACATTAATTGGATAATGGATTGAGAGTGGGTTTGCTACAAAAGGCAGTTCTCATGGTCCCTCTCTCCTGCCTTGTGATGCCTTGCAACACTTTGGGACTCTGCCAGCAAGAAGGCCATCACCAGATGCAGTCCTTTGACCTTGAAGCAGAACTATAAGCCAAAATAAACCACTCTTCATTGTAACCTATCCAAATTGTGGTGTTATGTTTTTAATAGGAGAAAAGATACCAAGACATTTTGCCATGGATTTCCATTTTCCAGTCTCTGATAAGTTTTCTTGCTGTCTACAGCCTGATAAGTTTGAGATTTTTAAAATAGCATCCTGCTTCTGTAACAATTTTTGTATGAAGAAAATGCTAGTTGTTGTGGCAAATATACCTCAATGGGTCACAATAAATTTTTGTTTCTTGCTCACTTAACAGTTCAGTGTAAGCATTTCCTGGCCAAGGGCGGGTGTGAGGGGATTAACTCTTTGATTCATAATCACCCAGGGATCCAGGTTAGTAGAGGCTCTGTCATCCAATATGTGATATCTAATGTTTCCCTTGATGGCACAAATTTTACCAGAAGATGCCATAAATGAAGAGGATCATGTAAGGGCAGTCTCTATTGACCAGACCTCAACTGGTATCATCACTTCTGTTCACAGTGCACATTCATTTAAATGAGATTTAAATAAAAGAGGAGTGTCCATCTTCTAGGAAGTGTTCTTGAAAGGAGGAAGCATACTTTTCTTCCTACCATCTTCTTGCTGACTGAAACTGAGAAATGGTGGCTGGTGCAAAAGTAGCTATCATCAACCATCTGGTCAGAACCACACATTAAGGAGGATGGAATAACAGTGCATGAGTTCCTGAGTGTCAAGGAGCTCCCATGGCAGAGCCTCAGGTGGTTTACCCACTGTCTTTAAGGAAACAATGAGCTCCTATGATATTTAAGCCAATGCAGTTTTAAGTTTTATTTGCAGTTGAATCTAACTTAACTTACAAGGTATTATCTAATTGTTTGGTATGGCTATTTTCTCTTCTGTCCACCTACACTCCTTTGTATTGATGACTTCTGCAATTTCCTTCTCATAGTCTAGAGTACTTTCAGAACTCTCAAGTCTTTAGCAGGGAGTAGTTTTAGCACTTATTTTACATCTCTATTATTTCACCTGAAAGATAAAAACTTAGTATTGGTCCATAAACTTAGATTATTTCAAGAAATATTTTTTGACAACCACTAATGTCACATTAGTCCCAGACTGGATACAAAACATACAAAGATAATTAGCAAAACCACCCCTGCCTTTGAAAAGCTTGCATTATGGGTACATTACTGGTACCCTTTCCAACTTCCACTTCACCCTCCTGTTTGAAGAAGTTGAAAAGATAAAATTGACATTTCTCAGAATCCTTTCCCACTTGAGTTCTAGGTTCAAATAAGGTCTGCTGAAGAGATATACTTAAACAAAAATGTACAAGTAAATGAAGGTTACCTTCCTGCATTTGCAGGTCACTTGTGAGGTGTGATGACATGTATGTGACATTCATACTCCCCTTGTGGTCTTCATGGTGTGAGAGTCAGTGCTGACAGCAGCAATAGCAGTGTCTAATCCTAGGTTCATTCTAGTCAGAATAAGCCAGGCTTATTAATAACAAATGATGGGGGGGGGGGGGTTGTGGCTCAGTGGAAGAACACTCCTCTAGCACTTGCAAGGCCCTGGATTCAATTCTCAGCACAAGATAAAAAATAAATAAATATATAAAATAAAGGTACTGTGTTTAGTTATAATTAAAAATTCAAAATAAATTTAAAAATAAAAAAAAATGATTCCCCATATCTCAGTGGCCTAATGCAGTAAAAGTTTCTTTCTTACACCAAAATGTTTACTGCAGATGTGGACAGTTGCTCTCCATGTTCTTAGAATCTAGGATGCTTCAACTTTGTACCTACTGTTACTCCAGGGTCACTTCCATGACTTTAGTGGCATGGAAGAGACAGTCTAGAGAGTGCTCACAAGTTTGTGATGGTGTCATTCTGGAAGGGACACATTACTTCCTCTCAGGAATAATTGGCTAGAATTAGTCACATGGTCCTATCTACATATGGACCTAGAAATGTAAGCTTCCATATTTGGAAGTAAAGGAGTCACACAAAAGGAATCAAGAATGTGAAGAGAGAGAGCCTATAGAATGGGGGGAAAATCTTTATTACCTGGACCTCAGATAGAGCAGTAGTCTCCAGGATATGTAAAGAACTCAAAAAACTTAACACCAGCTGGATGTGGTGCTGCATACCTATAATCCCAGCAGCTTGGGAGGCTGAGACAGGAGAATTGTGAGTTCAAAGCCAGCCTCAGCAACTGTGAGGCACATAGCAACTCAGTGAGACCCTGCCTCTAAATAAAAAAACAAAATAGGGATGGGGATGAGGCTCAGTGGTCAAGTTCCCTGAGTTCAATCCCAGTACCCCCCAAAAAAAAACAAAAACTTAACACCCCAAAAAAATAAATAACCCAATCAATAAATGGGTAAAGAAATTTAATGTACACATCACAGAAGAAATACAATTGGTTAATAAATATATGAAAAAATGTTCAACATCTCTATCAATTAGAGAAATGCAAATTAAAAGTACACTGAGATTTCAACTCACTCTAGTCAGAATGCCAATTATCAAGAATACAAATAACAGTAAATGTGGTGAAAATGTGGGGGGAAAAGGTACACTCATACATTGCTGATGGGACTGCAAATTGGTGCAAGTACTAAGGAAAGCAATAAGGGATTCCTCAGAAAACTTGGAATGAAACCACCATTTTACCCAGTTATCCCACTCCTGGGCACATTCCCAAGAGACTTAAAATCAGCATACTATAGTGACAACAGCCACATCAATGTTTATAACAGCTCAATTCACAATAGCTAAACTATGGAACCAAACTATGTGCCTTTCAAAAGATGAATGGATAAAAAAATGTGGTATACATAATAATGGGCTCAGCCATAAAGAAGAATGAAATTATGACATTTGCCAGTAAATGCATGGAAGTGTAGACAATCATGCTCAGTGAAACAAGTCAATCTCCCAAAATCAAAGGCCAAGTGTTCTGATATGCAGATGCTAACACAAAATAAGGAGGGGGGTGAAGGGAAAAAAAGAGAAGTTCATTGGATTAGACAAAGGGGAATGAAGGGAAGGGAGGGAAAATGAGAATAGGAAAGACAGTAGAATGAATCAGATATCATTTTCCTATGTTCATATATGAATATACAACCAGTGTAACACCACATCATATACAACCACAAGAATGGGAAGTTATATTCCATGCATGTATGATACGTCAAAATACACTCTACTGTCATGTATAGCTAAAAAGAATAAATAAAATGTTTTAAAAGGGAAGTGAAATAGGACCAGACTAGTAATGTTCATCTTAACTGATGTAACTTTGGACTCACTAGTCTGGGAATTTCTACTCCTCCATCCCTTCCAAGGACCTCAGAAGCACTAAAATGCCAGATGAAATTCCTTTGTGTTTTGAAATATCCAGAGTGGTTGTGGATTCCTACAGTAAATCCTGGATGAATTGGGTTTGTGCTGGTAGATTTATATCATTTTACTGCTATCTGTCCTTATCATCTCTGCCTCCTAAGGCTGTCCTGTATGAACTGCATATTCCAGGCTCCTTTACCTTCTGGCTTTGGTTGGGGCAGATAATGGGAGACTCCAGCAGGAGATGAGAAAACAGGATTTGAGACAGATCAGATATTTATCTCTGCATCCTTTCAACTCCCCACAAAACTGTGAGTTCTTGATCCTGCCCCCAACTCTGTAGCGTCCATTCATTAAACTTCCCCCATCTAAACGTTTTGAGTATGATATGTGTTTCGACCCTGACCCATAGTAGGTTTTTAATAAGCAAAGTTTTTGACTATAAGTCTAAAAAGGAGTAACAGACCATCTCTCATCTTCCAGTTTTACTACAGCTGGAGGTCTTTCTAAGATGCCTTTCTTCTGCCTTAAAACATCAGTGGCTCCCTTCTCTACCCATCACCACAGCCCCACTGTAAACTGCAGCCAGACAGAAGTAATTTCAGTTCCCTCTGAAATGTGTTCTCTTCCTCTGAGCCTCTGCACATGCTGAGTAGGCTGGAAAGTGCTCCCCACCTCGACTCTCATCAAAAAGTCACTTACCCTCAGAAGCTTCCCTGAGATGGTAGAATACTCTCCCTCTGCAGTCTTTATGTACCATTATACAGAGAGAGTATTCACTGTTACTTTGTACTAGGACTGCCTACTTACCCCTGTCCTCCAAGACTGTAAGATCTAGAACAAGGAATGAGTCCTAGGACAGGAAATGAGTCTTTCCCTCTCTCTTTGTGTCTCTGTCTCTTTCTGTCTCTCATTGATCTGTTGATTTTCTGTTTTCTTCCATTCATTTGTAAGCCCCTGTGTGTCTTATTCATTTGTATCTAGATCCCAGCATAATAGCCTGGCACACAGTAGGTCTTAGTAACTACAAATGTTGAATGGTTAAAACTCTTGGCTTCCAGATCATCTCTCTTTCTTGATTTTCCTCTTTCTCTGGCTCTTTGTGCTTGAAAGCCTTCACAATCAACTCCTCCTCTGTCTACCCATTAATTATTCTTCAGAGCAACTCATTCTTATCTGCCTTTTGGACTTCAGCCATCAGTAAATACCACAATCCCCAAAAGCATATTTTCAATCTTAACCTTTCACATGATCTAAGGCTGGCCCTCTCTCCCTGCAAGCAGTTCAGATAAAGTCTCATTATTTCTCCATTCCCAACCTGTCCTCCTCCTGCTTCCAGTACTCAGTTCACCCAGTTGTCCAAGTGAGAAACTTCAAAGTCCCCCAACTCTTCCCACTGTTTTTTTCCCCCTCTGTCCTGCTTGGCAACAAGTTTTACCCATTCTCACATTTTACACTCTGTTTCTGGGTCTTTATTTTTCCTATTTCTTTTACCAAGAACACTTTCCCCTCACTTTATCTCAAATCTTTTACATTATTTGAAATTCAGAAAACTGGTCAATTTCAATTCATTGCTTCTTCCTTCAACTTCTACATAAATGAATTCTGTTTGTCTGCTTGTGGAATTTGTTTGTTTGTTTGTTTTTGCAGTTCAGGGGTTTGTACCCAGGACCTTGCACACATGCTAGTTAAGCACTCTACCACTGAGCTATAGATCCACCACACTTGTAAAAATTTTGAGGCAGGGTTTTGGTTTCCCAGGCTGGGCTGCCACTTGTGATCCTCCTGCCTCAGTCTCAGAGCCACTGGACTTGATGGGTAGCTGAGCCAAGTAGACTTCTAGGCACCTAGCTTGATGCCATGTCTTTTAATGTTGGATCTACACAGGTCTGCATCAGTAAAGGGTAAAATTCTTAGTTTTTTTTCTTTTTAGAAATCATTGGGACTAGCTTGTGATTGACATTTTATGCAATTAAAATATTTTATATGAATGAATGAATAAATGAATTAACTGGGAAAGAGAATATTTTCAATTACACCCTTTCAAAGGTTACTGCAAGAGAGTCCTTGAGATTGAAGGATAAAAATCTCAGTTGAAAAACCTGAACTTTATGTAACCAAGTGAACATACACTTTAACAAGATATTGCATGTGCTTATACAGACAGGTAATTGCTATGCAAGTAACAAGATTTTTTTTTTTTTTAAGCTTACCCTGCAGACATAGATTTTAAGCATTTTCAGTTCCGAGTATGGGCAAATTTTAAAAGGAAAGGTGTGATTTTAACTCCTTCTATGCTCTTTTTTACCCTGGGTGACAGGCATTAGATAAAAGAAAAAAAAAAAAAAAAAAGCCTGTATCAGTACAGGGCTGGCCACTTGGTAGGCCCTCAACACATTTTAATCCCTTTCCTTTTTCCTCTTCTTTATTTCATATTTGAAGGTTCGAGAATATTGAGTATTTAAAAGAAGTTTTAGTTTTTGGATTTCAATTTTACTAAAACAACATCATATTCTGACATTCCCTATTAACTCTGAAACCCAAGGGAAAGAAATAGCTGGAAGGGCAGGGGGAGAAAAGAGGCGGTGCAGAAACTGAAACCAAAGGCGCCCAGAAAGCTGTAGAAAGAAGCTTTTTTGGCTGCTGCTGCTGTTGTTGTTGTTTTTAACCCCAGAGAGGCGTGATGGCGCTAACTGCCATTGAGGTTTAGTTTCCCCGCGAGGCTTCAGCCCACCAAGAATCTCCCCGCCCTCCCTGTGCCTCCCGCTTCCGCCCAGTAGTGCGCTGCAGATCGCGGCCACTGGGGGCGCCCCAGCCCGAGTGGCTGAGGTGGAGACAGCGACCACACTCTGAGCTCCACTTCTCACAGCTCTCAGAAGGATGGCGACAGCGGCGAGGTGCGCACCTAAGGGCACCCTTCCTGGGCCAGCTGCAGCACAACTGCTCCTGGAGGTCAGGCGAGGTTGGTGCCTCAGCGGCGCTCGGACTGGGCTACCGCGAGAGAGAGCGGAGGCCTTGCCGCCACAGCCCCGGAGCCCCCTGCCTCGCCCCTGCGCGCAGCTGGAGGCTCCAGCCCTGGATCTGGGCGGATCCGGGGCTTAGAGGAGCTTGCTGGCGCCTGGCTCTCACAATGTTAAAGAAGTGTAAGTTTAAGGTGGACTTCGAGCTCCAGGAGCTCTCTTCTGTACCCTACGTCAATGGGGTCCTCTTCTGCAAGATGGGGCTGCTGGACAGCAGCAGCTTCACCCGGAGTCCTCAGGGTCTCCTGTTCCTCCTGAGCTGCCACAACCCCTGCCGCAGCCTAGGCTGGTTCATGGACAGCATCCCTTCCGTTGGCCCCTTCATTCCAGGCAGGCAGCCAGCCTCCTGAGCTCACTGTCCTCCAGGGACTGGTCTGAAACCAGTCAGGAATGTATCCATCAGCACAAAGTGCTTCACAAATGGGTTTATCTAGGCTGGCCTTGGCTTCTGCATTCCTGGCTCCAAATGGTTCCTGGTGACAGCTTTTTCCTCCCAATTCTCTAGGAATGGGAGAGATGGCCAAAGGGAGAGAGGATGCTTCTTGTTTTCCTTAAGAAGCATTAAGTGCTTCTTACAAAGTGGAATTGGAGCTGTTTAAAAAAAAAAAAATGACCCCAGGTGCTCCAGTTCCAAGAATGTGCTCTGAACAGCCTGTGCTTGGTGTCACTCTTCTTTCTGGTGGGCTAGGAGGGATTTTGCATGCCCAGATTGAGGCTGAGGTAGGCCAGGTCAGCCTTAATTTAAGGCAAGTGTTCCAGCAGATGAGGCAACAGTCCATGAGACTATAGATTGCACCTCCAGCTCCAAGCTAATGCTCATCGAATTACCTGTCTTGAAGTGACCACTGTGAGTCTCAATGTGGGGGACTTAGAACCAGGAGGGAAGCCCAAACTCTGTGCTCATTTTGAAATGAGCCTCTCCCTGTGCGCCCTGTGCACACTCTAGGAGAGACATTAGTAGGTCCCAGAATGCAGCCAGGTGTGGCAATGTTCCTTGAGTAATTTCACGGTTATTCACAGATTGATAGATTTGCCCTAGGGTGTTTTTTTCTTTTCAAGAAAATAGAAAACAAACAAAAAAAGTTTATAACTGAATTTTTGAGTTCTTGAGGTCAAGGAGAAGGGTTAATAATCTTTGTTTAACCCACATTTAGTGGTCACAAACTTTATTTTTACACTAAAACTATTGTACTTTCTTTTTTTATCTGTCATCTCATTAAAATTGTAAAGGAAATAATGTCAATGGATTGTGGAATTGGAGCCAGAAAATTGTCCATTGTGTCAATGTTGAAGTCTATGGGAGCCCGATAATGCCTGGATAAACCAAAGGATGTGTAAAGCACTATTGATTCTCAAAATTAATAAATAGTCCACTGAGGATAATTTTAAAAATTAAATTTTGGTAAAAAATCTGAGGATATTCAGCTAATTAATTTTAGTACATAATTTTTAGCACACCTATAAGAGAATACTGAAATATTATAATATTTCAAATAATATGTGTGTGTGTGTGTGTGTGTGTGTGTGTGTGTGTGTAATACCAGCTCCCAAGGTAGAGAAAAGCCTATATCAATTCTGAATGTACTGTATGTGAAAGTGACAGTCTTGTTTTGCTGCTAGGTTCTGCCCCCTGCCTGGAGCAGTTAGGTGAATATTCCTGGCCCAATGGTGACACCTGGTGGTCAGGACACTTGTTGGCTACCTTCTTAAGTCAGTTATTTAGTCATTGCATGCGAACATGTCCACTGGGCTTTTTGAATATATATATATATATATTTGGTACTGGGGCTTGAACTCAGGAGTACTGGACCACTGAGCCACATCCCCATCCCTATTTTGTATTTTATATTTATAGACAGGGTCTGGCTGAATTTCTTAGCACCTCACCATTGCTGAGGCTGGCTTTGAACTCAGGATCCTCCTGAAATATATTATCCTATTTAATTCTCACAGCAAGCCTAGGGATCCACATTTTGTGAATAAAAGATTCAAAGTCCCCACAGATGATATGTGTAATGCCGAGATTCTGATACAGGTGTGACATCAAACAGGGTGATGCCAGATAAAGGGGGAAAGTGTGTTCTGTGCTGAAGAGTTTCTAAATAGGCAGCTTCCTAATGGTATTAAGGTGCAGTGGGTATCATTTGATTTCTCCTCTGCAAGACTTGGAAATGAAAAACTATCCTGTGATAAGCTTCACCCTTTCTCTTCCAACTAAAATCTGGCATTAATCACTGTAAACACAGGTAAGCATATTGCTTGATTTTTTGTTCCTTTTTTTTTACCTTTTAGGCTGAGCAGAGAATGAGAAAAGTCTGATTTTTTATTTATTCCCCCCTTCTTCCTCAATTCTTTTAAAAATTTTTAATTTTTTTTCAGAATATTAAGTAGTTGGAATTGAACAGTTTGGAGCCCTTTCAGACTGGTGTCTTTTGCTTAGTAATGTGCATCTAAGCTTCTTCCATGTCTTTTCATGGCTTCCAAACTTTTTTTTAGTGCTTAATAATATTCTGTTATCTAGAATTCAATTCATTTGTTTTCATCAGAACATCTTGATTGCTTCCAAGTTTGGGCAGTTATGAATAAAGAAGCTATAAACATGCATAGTTAGGGTTTTATATGGATATGTTTTCAATTCACTGGGTTAAATACCAGAGAACATGACTGCTGGACAACATGGTGAAAATGTTGTCCATGCTTTATAAAGGTGAATGGTTCACTGGAGGCCAATAATTAACATTCTGCTTTGTAAACATGTAACTCAAGGTCCAAAAAGTTAAATGACTTACACAAGTATTACACTAGTAATAAGTGATAGAGCAGGTCTATATTTTGGGTTTTCTCCCTACTGGTCCAAGACTTTTTACTGTCTTATGTGGCTTCCTCATTACATGACAGAGAAAAAGTTTAGATTTCTTACCCAGGGGGTCTAAGTCTAAAATTATCATACAGCTCAAAAAAGACTGCAGTAATGTCATACCTAGAACTGGGAGGGGAAAAGGTACAAGCTAGAAAAGTATAATATTTTAAGACCTTCAAGAGTGATGAGGATATTAAAGTTTCAAATAAACCCAAGAGTTTTATTTATATTTAAAACTTGTTAAGTCGATAGTGAAATAGCAACTTATAGGATGGATGAAAATACTTACAAATCCCATTTGCAATAGGGTTTAATATTCAGAGTTGGGCTGGGTTTGTGGCTCAGTGGTAGGGCACTTGCCTAGCATGTGTGAGGCACTGGATTCGATTTTCGGCACCACATAGAAAAATAAATAAAACAAAGTTATTATGTCCAATTATAACTAAAAATATTTTTTAAAAAATACCCAAAGTACTGGACTGGGGTTTTAGCTCAGCAGTAGAGTGCTTGCCTAGCATGGGTGAGGCCCTTCATCATATAAAAATAAATAAGTAAAATTAAGGTATGTGTCAAACTACAACTAAAAAATAAATATTTTTTTTAAAAAAACCAAAGTAAATAAAGAACTCCTTCAACTCAACAACAATAAAACTTGATTAAAAAATGGGCAAAGGATTTCTCCAAAGAAGTTGCACAAATGACCAATAAACACAAGATGTACAGCATAATTTACCATTATGAAAATCAAAACTACAATTAGGAACCACCTCACACCCATTATGATTGGCTACTATTCAAAAATAATAATAATAACAAGTGTTGACAAGGGAATGGAAAAACAGGAACCCTCTTGAGTTGTTGGTCCGGTAATGTAAAATAGTGCAGCCACTATGGAAAACAGTATGGCAGTTGCTGAGGAAACTTAATAAGCAATTCCACTTTGGGGTATAAGTCCCCAAAAGAATTGATAATAAAAACCAAACAGGTATTTGGACACCTATGCTCATAGCATTATTTGCAGTAGCCAAAGGTGTAAGCATTTTAAGTGTCCATCAAAGGTTAAATAGATAAAGAAAATTTGGCATACACACATATAGTAGAATACTATTCATCCTTAAAAAGGAAGGGAATTCTGATATATCATTAATAAAATTCAAGGATATGATGCTATGTGAACTAAGGACAAATACTGTATAATTCTACTTAACATTAGTTAATCTGACCCAGAGTAGTAAGATTCATAGAGAAGGAAAGTTAGATTGGTGATTGCCAGGGAATGAATAGTGGAATATGGAGTTGCTAAATGGAAATGGAGTTTTGTTTTTGTAAGATAAAGAGTTCTGAAGATTGGGCACACAACCAAGTGACTGTAATTAAGCAACTGATCTGAACTGTACACTTAAAAATGGTTGTGATGGTGAGTGGTATGTGTATTCTACCATTAATTTAAAAAAATGTGTAAATATTTTGACCAAGCACCATATTTTTATAAGGCTAAGCTAATTACTTATGTGTTATTATATTCAAGTAAAGTACACGAGTGTTAAAAAGAATTTTCTTTAATTCTCAATTTTTGATGAGTCCAGTCAGTCACTCTACTAATATGATTTAGTAGACATATAGCTTAGGATAATACATTGATTAATTTTTATTTGACACTTTTGGAAAGTTCCTCCATCATAGTATATCTGTAACTCTGAGGCATTTCCAAGTTGTTTTTCAAGAGCCTGCACTAGGAAATGCTTTCTTGACAGAAAGCATCAGTGCAAGCAAGTGTGCTTCAGGTTAGCTAGGTTCTGGGGGTTCAGGGTTCTACAAAATTTAGATTTCAATCCAAGGTCATGGGAAAACATGTGATGTTCAATGCCAGGACTGTGATGGTACAAGAGGGGAACATGGAAGTGCCTACAGGACCCTCAGCAGAATCCTCACCATGGATGGGCACTGAGGACATGAAGCTATAATGGTGCTGTGATGTGCCTGGCCTCCTGTGAAGGCAGGGAAACTGGGAAAGTGTGAAACTGCTGGTGGATCTGCAAAGTGAAAATGGCTCCAAAAATCTGAGGACTGGAACCCAGGAGCATTCTACCTCTGAACTGCATCCCCAGCCCTTTTTACAAACTTTATTTTGAGACAGGGTCTTGCTAAACTGCCCAGGTTGCCTTCAAATATGCAATCCTCATGCCTCAGCTTCCTGAGTAGTTGGGATTATAGGAAGGTCAAGGTCAAGGTCAATTTCTGTTTTTTTTTTTTTTTTTTGCTTTTTAGGTTTTTTTTTTTTTTTTTTTTTTTAGTACTCGGGATTGAACTCAGGTGTGCTCAACCACCAACTCTCATCCCCAGCCTTCTTTTCTTTTGTATTTATTTAGAGAGAGGGTCTCACTGAGTTGCTTAGCCCCTTGCTTTTGCTGAGGCTGGATTTGAATTTGCAATCCTCCTGTCTCAGCCTCCCAGGCTGGTGGGATTACAGGTATGCATCACAGCACCAGGTGGAATGTCAATTTCTTGATGTGAAATAATCAGGCAGATCTGTGGCAGGGCTGCTTAAGCCTGTGGATAGAGATCCATATGTTTAGTTTCTGTCTCCACCTCTTTTTTCCCCTATTTTCTGTTACCTTTCCTTAAAATACACTCAATCATGTATGTGCAGCAATGACTGTAAATATAGATACCACCCATTAGTCAGTGGTGGATCTCTCTTACTAAGTGAAAAAGAAACAGTCCAAAAGTACTCTAGGAGTAGAGTGGAGGTTGCTAGGGACTGGGAGTTATCTTTATTAAGGGTGAAAAGTTGCAATTTGCCAAGATGGAAATGTTCTGAAAATGGTTGTTGGTGATGGTTGTACAAATGTGAATGTACTCAATGCCATGAAACTGTAGGCTTCTAGTTAAATATTAAATTTTGTGAGTATTTTACATATATATATATATATATATATATATATATATATATATATATATATAATAAGTCTGATTCAGAAACTCAAGGTTGAATGTTTTCTATCATAGAAGGAAGCTTGACCAAAGAAAGAGGAAAAAGTGGGGGAGGAATCCTGTGAAAATAGAAGGGAGATCAGTGGAGCAATTGATGGGGAGGGAGGAGGAATTGGAAAGGAGAGAAACAATGGAATAAAATTTACCAAATTATGCTATGTACATGTGAATGCACCACAATGAATTTGACCTTTATGTTTATATATAAAGAACTTAATTTTAAAATTGTAAATAAATAGAAGGAAGACCATTAGAGTAGAAAGGAAATAGGAGGAGGGAGAAGGAGAGGAAAAGGGGAAGTACTGGGGACTGAAGTGGAGAAAATTTTATTCCATGATATATAATTATGTCAAAATGAGCCCCACTATTATGTGTAACTTTAGTATACAAATAAAACATTCAGAAGTAAAAACATATGGTGTATTGATGAAGATTTACTACTGATATACCACTCTTTAAAATGCCTTTTTTTAATTGATTTTTTTTATATCACAGTGGAATACATTACAATTTGTATTACACTTACAGAGCACAGCTTTCATATCTCTTGTTGTATATAAAATATATTTACACCAATTTGTGTTTTCATCCATGTACTGTGGATAATAATATGCAAACATAAGTCAAATGTTATTGAAGTCAAAATGTCTGACTTTCTGTCATCTCATTTTCCCTTTTCTGGTTGAATCCTATCACTCCTATTTCAAAACTTAGCTCACATACCACTTTTACTAAGTAGTCTTTTCTAATTTCTCAGCCAGAATTAACGGTTCCATTTTTTTCTTTGAACTTACCCTTAACCAGTAAGGGGAAAGAGCATATGCCCCAGTAAGTCCCAAAGGTATATATGCTAGAGAAATGAAAATAAAATGTTCACATAGAAACTTACACATGAATTTCATATGGCATTATTCATAAGAGCCAAAAAATATGTAAATGACCGCAGGATCTGTCAACTGAATAAAATGTGGTGTATCCATAAAAGGGAATATTTGGCAATAAAAAGAAATGAAGTACTCATACATGCTGCACTGTAGGTGAAACCTGAAAACATCATGTTAAGAAGCCAATCACAAAAGACCACATATTGTATGATTCCATTTATATGAAATATCTGGAGAGTCGTGGGGGGGCGGCAGCAAAGGAGGGGAGAGAACTGAAGAAGAAGAGGACGGGGAGCAGGAGGTGGACTTGCCATGATCCCGACCCCAGAGGACTAAGAGCAAGCAAGCAGGACCACCAGTACTAGGAGTGCTACAGGGACATGTCGGGGAGGAGAGGATCTCCAACTGCGTCCTCACCAATGCCTACCGCCTTGGCATCCTGCGGAAATGGGCAGCTCTGCAAGGCAAGACCTTGTTGGAGGTGGGCACAGGCACCGGCATTTTGAGCATATTCTGTGCCCAGGCTGGTAGTGCCATTTGGCAAGAGGCCCGAGAGGTAGGGCGGCTCAACGGGCTGGAGGACCAAGTGCACGTCCTGCAGGGTCCGGTGGAGATGGTGGAGTTGCCAGAGCACGTGGATGCCATCGTAAGCGAGTGAATGGGCTATGGACTTCTGCATGAGTCCATGCTGAGCTCTGTGCTGCACCTGCAGACCCAGTGGCTGAGGGAGGTCGGTATTCTCCTACTGGTTTTCACTGAGCTCTTTGTAGCCCCCATCAGCGACCAGTTACTGGAGTGGCGCCTAGGCTTTGGAGCCAGGTGAAGCAGCACTAAGGCATGGACATGAGTTTCCTAGAGAGTTTCGCCATAAGCTGCCTCATGAGCCACTGGGAGATCTTGGTGCAGGGTCATTCCGGCCAGGATGTGTTGGCCTGGTTGCAGCACTTTGCTCAGCTCCAGCTGACCTGCGGGCCTGGAGCTGGAGCTGGAGGCAAGGTGGGTGGGCACTTCCGCTACAGCTGTTATGGCTGGGCGCCCATGCATGGTTTGGCCTTTTGGTTCCAGGTGACCTTCCCTGGAGGAGATTCGGAGAAACCCCTGGTGCTGTCCATCTCGCCTCTTCACCGGGCCACACTCTGGAAGCAGGCACTCCTCTTCCTAAAGGAGACAGTACAAGTGGAGCAAGGCAGGGTCATTTCAGCAGAGATCACGCTGCTGCCCTCCCAGGACAATCCTCTTCACCTGCGCTTTCTGCTGCGCTACAAAATTGGGGATCAGGAGGAAAAGACCAAAGACTTTGCCATGGGGGACTGAGCATTGCTTTTTCTCCCAGCCACCTCCCAAGGCAGCCTGGCCTGTTTGGGAGAGGAATAGGGAGGTCCGAGGAGAAAGGGAGATTTCATGTGCAAGTAGGGGACTATCTCTCTTTTCCCTCATGGTTCTTGGGGAGAGAGAGTGACTTCAGTCTCCATTAGAGGAAATTCTTCTGGCAATTTATAAAGTGATCTCCTCAATCACGGATACAACATGCTTATTGATAGGCTTTTAAGCCTTAAAAGCATGTGGTAACAAGCACTTGTATTTCCATTTCTTTTCTTTCATGGAAGAAAAAAAAAAGAGATGGATAAAATGTCAGTTTATGGTGGGTCCCATGCACAAACTAAACACCTCACACCTTATCTAATTCTGCAGCTGGGAAAAGGGTATAAGAGTTCAGTTTCACTCCGGAAGTTTCCACTATGACTTAACCTCTCCAGAGCCTTAATTTCTGTGTATGAATTCCCTCCATTGCTAGATGCCTGTAGGCTATGGTACTTGTTCCTCATTGTTCCCTAAATAAAACTCATTACTGGTAATTAAGGGGTGGAGATGAGGAAGTAGTTTATATAGCCCAGTTCCTACTACTTTTATTGGGTGCTAAAGTTTATGAACACATGGAAATGGACTTTATATAATTATATAGCATACCTAAGAATTTCAAAATCTACATTTAGGGAAAAAAAGTATGAAAAACTGCGAAGTAGCATGGATTTTAAAAATTCTTATTACTATTAAAACTGAACCAAGAAAAAGTCTTATTGTGTTCCATAATATTGGAGTAATTATGAAACAGGCTGATAGAGAAGGTTTCTGGATCTAAACCCAGGCCGTATTCATTACCATGGGTACATTATTTAAGCTCACTAAAATAAGGAAAATACATTCCCAGCTAGAAAAGTGTAGTCAATTTAAACATGTGGAGGGATTAAATGACTTGGCCTATTTACATCTAGTGAAAGTTCATTTCTTTTCTTTTTTAACTTTTTTTTTTTTTTAAGATCACCCAAATGTGAAAGTTGTGAATTTGGGAAAATGGCTTGTAATGAAGTGTGAGTCATGTTGTCCAATTCATTCCACTGATATTTCCCTCCTTATCTCTATGGCAAATAAAACATTTGCATTTCTATTATTTTTAGAGATTAAGTAAGACTTGTGTGCTGTTTATGAGTTATAGTGCTTTTTGCCTTTTTAATGCCAGTTCTTAAGTGTTACAAACCCTTCAGAATATAGCTTCAGGGCAATTCAAAGGACTAAAGGTATGGTTTTTGCATATTAGTAGCTTTTATATGCTAATAGAAAAGTGCAGAAGTTGTGTTCTTAAGTACTCTAGCATTCTATTTATTGTAACTTGCATTCTCTTTTCTTCATTGCATATTAAAGTATTTAAGTCTAAAAATAAAAATAAAAGAAATATCTGGAAAAAGCAAAATCTTAGAAACAAATGGTAGATAAATTGTTTTCACTTGAGTCTGAGGGGTGGGAGGGAGGTATAGAATGGCTACTAATGAGTGCAAGCTTTCTTTTGGAGGTAACAAAAATGTTCTAAAATTGATTATGGTGATTTAACATACTGAATATACTAAAAACCATTAAAAATATCGTATAAATAGATAAATTGAGTATTATGTGAATTATATCAAAAAAGTTGTTTTAAAAAACAAGTGTTTTCTGATTAATTCCCATCATGCACAATCTAATTCCTTGGACAAGTGCATTCTTTTATTTAACAAATACCTATTGAATATCTACTAGATACTATTTCAGGAATTAAACTACTTATTATTTTTTGCTTTTTTCAATACTATGAAATTATTTTTCTTGGTGTTTATTCTCTTATCTGTACAATGTATAAAGATTTTATTATTCTGATTTATCTTGATTTCCATAATCTGTATAGTGGCTATTTTTTTTATTAAATTTAGTTTTTTAGGATCAGATTATGTATCTAAATTCTATTAGAAATTTTTAACTTGTATGGCAGTTTATACTCAAGAGCAAATGTTATCATGTGTCATGTTAGCCAGTGAGTTTTATGTTTATTATTCCTACCAATATATCCATTATGGATTGAATAAAAGAATTTCTTTTTTTCTTAGGTGATTCTGAATAGTGTCCTCCAGCCTCTGTCTTAGGGTTTAGGGAACAAAGTTCTTCAAGGTTGACATTTCCCACTTTTGACAGATTTGCTAAGACATGGACAGAACCATGAAGGAATGTTGAAAACATTGTGTCCAGCAAGAGAGCAGAGAATGTTTTGGGATATAGTGAGGGACAAGAATGCAAAGTGTATTGAGTGTTAGATTTTGTGTGGATGCCAACATAAAAATTGGGCTTACTTCTGGTAGGTGCAGGACAGGCTGAGTAAGCTGTCTGCAGGGCATGCCAAACAAAGTTAGCTGCAGGATGACCTGGCTTCTCAAACCCTCTGTCTGGTTCTTTATCACCTGTTTACTTCAAGCTCAAATGCCCCAGCCCACGCTCAAGGCTGAGCACTTTGCCCCCCTGCTCAAGGCTGAACACTCAGCCCACCACTCAAGGCTGAACACTTAACCCCCTTGTGCTAACAAGGCAGCTTGCAGACCCAGAGACCCCATTAGATTTGTGCTATAAAAACTCCCTCCTGCTGGGCCCCTCTCTGTCTCTTGCTATCTCTCTAGCTTTCTCTCTCTCTCTCTCTCTCTCTCTCTCTCTCTCTCTCTCTCTTGCGCTCTCTCTCTCTCTCTCTTTCTCTTTCTCTCTCTCCTCTTTCTTTCTTTTCTCCTCTGTTGCACTGCTGTAATAAAGATCTCTTGGTTGATCTGAGTGTTGTGGTCACTTTCCTTTCATTGGTGTCGAATCCCGGGAGAGGGTTAAAACCCACTTTTGGGTCCCTCTTCATTCCGAAGTGCCACTAACTGGACAGCCTGAACCCATTTGCTCGACCACCAGAACTCCATCCTCCACCGGCCTTCGATTGGTGAGTTTCCCCTTCCTGGAGTCCTAAACCCAATGGTGGTGGCAGGAGGATTTGACCATTGACAATCCAGCAAACCTCTTTGCCCACCTGTGGGGAGGAAAACACCCCACCACAGCCTTTAAGGCCACAGTGGTCCTCGGGGACTCTTTCCTTGGGCATATTAGACTCTTGGGTTCAAAATTATTCCCCTTCCCAGCTGGTAGTTTACCAGCATAGGCTTTGTAGGTCTCCCTCAAAGGACTGTGTAACCTCCAGGGACACATAACAGAGAACCAAACATCACACACCACCCAGACCTTCACGGTTTCAGTGGTTCTCATAAAGTCCTAGTCCTCACCTTCACTGGGGCGCTAGAGAGCTGCTTACTCTCCCCTTCCTCTCTCTTCCCCTGTCTCTCTCTTTCCCCTCTTTATGGCCCTGGGATTACCTGGTATCTCCAGGAGGGTTCCCAAAAAGCCTTGGCCAAGGTCTCCCTCAGCTCTGGCTCCATCCAGGAGGAGAGCTTCCACTGTCAGGATTTGGTGATGACCAATCTCTGCAGCTCGAACCTGCCACTAAGGCACTCCTAATTTTGGCTCTACTGGGGATGCCCCTTTTGCCAATAAATCAGTTTCCTCCTCCTCTCTTATACTATCTTTGTGTCTTCTTCCCTCTCCCTTATACTATGTCTGTGTCTCCTTCCTTCTCCCCTATACTACTTTGCGTCCTCTTCCCTTCTCCTTATACTACGTATGTGACATGGGTAATCTGTCCTCTCTGCTGGTCGACTTTCCCCTACAATATCTCTTGGATAACCTCAAAAACCTCTCCTTGACACCAGACATCAAACCCCAAAATTGATCAAATATAGCACCCAGCCCTGGCCCACATATCCCTTTAACAACCAAAGCAGATGGCTCCCTTTTGGGTCCCTGGATCCCTCCCTTCTAAGGGATCTCTACAATTACTGTGAGCATTCAAAAAAATAAAGATCACTTTCTTCTTGCTTCCTTCCAATGATGCTCTCTGCACCTCTTGCAAACATCTACAAATTCTTCCAGCTTGCAAATCAACTCCCCCAACCATCGATCCCCAACTTTCTCCTCCTCCGCACTCATCCACTACTTTTGACCCTGCTAATGAATCTCCATCCTATAGCCTGGCTCGAGTAAGTCCTCACCCTCAGCCATCTGCCCCAGACTCTCTGCCTTCACTCCCACCTCAGTAACCTGCTTTCTCCCCTCCAAATACTAGATCAAAAATGTACATCACCACCCTTCCTCAGACTCTTGCCCCCTTGCTGAGGTAGCAGTTACTGAAGGAATCCCTCCACCCACTCACTCCTCTCTTCTCCTGTCAGTGCCCACACTCAGTCCCACCAGGTCCTCTTACCAGCTAACCCAAAGCTCAAAACAGCTGAGGAGAGACCTCAGACCTCTGTTCAAGATCTGGTGAAAATGGCCTTTAAAGTTGCTTTGTCATCATTAAAAACAGGTTACTAAGAATTAAAGTCCCTTACAGGCTTTTTGAGATATTCACTCCCATCTTCCCCTCTGCTCTACCTGTTCTACTGCTCAAGTTTTCCTTGCTAGGGAAAAACCCAAAACCCCTTTCCAATTATTCTTTTACATCTTCTTCTTCATTCTTAGATCCACCAGAGCTGCTCTCAGCCCCGCCTTCCCATCTTCCCCCTCCCTACCCAGGCCCACAGAAAAGTCTTAACTGACCTTCTCCAGCAATATTCATCATGGCTGATTTTAGGACTTTCAGCAAAAGAATCTCTACAAAACAGTTTAGTGTAGATAAACTTCCTATTTTCATGTTGCCCTGTTTTACTTGGCTACTGTCTGGGAAAAATCAGCACTCCAGGTGCTGGACACACCCTTGCTAGTTTTTCACAAGTGCTGACTACATTTCTAAGATAAGGGAGTTACTTACTGGGCTCCATGGTAACAGCTGGCAGGGGGAGGAAAGAAAGGGAAGAAAAAGCTCTCCCCTTCCCAGGTGTCCCTGAAGGGTTAACTTTCCCAGAACAGAAAATAAAAAAAAAAGAAAAACTGCTTTTTTGAACTTCTGCAGACTGTGAACTTCTGAGCTCCTTCCCTTATATGCTGGGTGCAACATTCTGAAACTACCTAAACTTGGAGTTCAGGGGATTAATTGATTACAGCAGAAGCTCTGCCCTCTGAATCTAGCTGCAACCAAATAAAACTGTTTCCCTATCTTCACTGCTATCTTAGGTGCCTTGCCTTGTCCATCCCTAGAACAATATAATTATATGCATTTAAACATTGTTTATGTTTTCATGAAATGGTAAACAGATGTCATTAATTGTGTACTGCAAATAACAAAATATTTCTTATTAAATTGGAATAATTTGCCTAAATTCAGAAATTTACAAGGATTATTTCAAAGTGTGAATAAAGAAAGAGTTAACAGATGGGAAAGAGAAATTAAAAGGTTCTAAGTATGGATTTAATAGAAGGAAAATGTGTTTCTGGATAAGAGAGTCTATTAAGTAAATAAGAGGGTTTAAGCAAATGATAAAGAAGGTCTGTGTACATTGGCTATAAAAGTTTAAGCAAGTGATAAAGAAAGTCTACGTACATTGGTTATGTATGTAAGTTTTTTGAGCAAGTAATCTTGAAGGAATTCAGGATTATACAACTATGGTTAAACAACAACTGTTATTTTGCAATATTGTAATATGTTATTTCTTTAAGAGCTAAACTTGATTAATATGAAAACGTAAATGTAATTGTGGTACTATTACTCTTCTTTGTATATTAAATGTCTTCATATTTTCCAGGTATATAAGTCTTTAAGATAGGAGCTTGAAAAAAATTATATCAAGCTGATGTTCTCCAAAAGGTTGAATGGTAATTTTAGGCTTATTAAAATAACATATTGAAGATGTATTTATATCATTTAATGTTCTATAACTGGACCTGTTATGAATAAGATTAATATAAAGTTCTATACATTGGGTACAATTTAAATGTAATATCATATTGTGTTAGCTAATATTCATGTGACATCAAGCAACAATATATGTAAACTTTATAAAATAATATATTTTAAAAAAAGATCAACTTCAATACTAGAACACTTTACCTAAGATTTATAAAGAGCCCTGGCTTACCTGAGATAAGGCTATGCCTTCCATCTTACTACATGTCAGAATGACTCCAAAGTAGGCCAAACTTCAGCTAAAGCCCAATACTCTTAATTTAAGGTGAAACTAACATTGCTGGATGTTTATGATCAAGACTTAAACTTAAATTAAAATGGCCAAGAAAACCAATATTTGGCTCTTGCCCTCTGAGTCAGTCTGAAATCTAGGGAACAGGGAATTTTTCTAAAGTGCTT
Source organism: Urocitellus parryii (assembly GCF_045843805.1). Classification (NCBI taxonomy): domain Eukaryota; kingdom Metazoa; phylum Chordata; class Mammalia; order Rodentia; family Sciuridae; genus Urocitellus; species Urocitellus parryii. The sequence continues at coordinate 82,505,842 of NC_135541.1, read as the reverse complement.
TGCACCTCTAGCTCACATAACCTCCTCATCAGGGAGACTATTGAGACCACTGGAGAATGAAAAGCCAATCAGTGCATTTGCTATGAAGAGTAGGTTCATTAGAGACAAGAGACATCCCTGATGCTTCCAAGGGAAGCCACATGGTCAAGCAAGACCTGGACCCATCCTAGCGCAAATGGCACTAGCAGAACTAAGAAGCTGTTCTCAAGTTCCCCCATAAGAGTGACCCCTATGGGAACTCAGCTGACTCTTCACAATAAATAGAAACAAAGTCAATTTTGTCCAGCTTGATCTTAAACACCTACCAAACAGTTAAGCCAAAGCACAGACATTCCTAGGAGTAATGAAGGACAAGAACAGCTAGAAAAGAGGAGATAGCAACCAGGCCAACAGTCTCCATGGGGAATGTTCAGTCAAATATGGCATTGGCTCCTCCCCCTCACAGGACCCCTATTAGTTCTCTTTATGTTTCTCCTAATAGGACCATGACTATTGAATTGCCTACAGAAGTCCCTGCAAGATCAGATACATAAATTCACCAACCAGTCATTCAATCAACTACCAGCCCCTGATGCCCAAGACAGAGACCTGGGACTCATGACCAACTCCTCTAACTCCAGAGACTCTGTGCCTATCTAAAACTCTCTCTAACCCCTTTTTCCAGTTTTCACAACCCCTCTTTCACATCCTAGGAATGAGAACTACTGTCCAGCAGGTCCACTCTGCTTGTTCAGTGTGCTCTACAGTATCCCCACAAGGAAGCAACAAACCTAAACTCCCCACACGTCAGATGAGGAGCCACTAGCCATGCAAAGACTGGTAGATCAACTTCACTCACATGCCTAGGCACAAATAGCTTCCCTACCTACTTACTTTGGTTGATACTTTTTCAGGTTGGATAGATGCCTTCCCTACATCCTGGGAAATTGCTGACACTTGCCTCCATCCTCATTGAGGGGACCATTCCCAGGTTAAGACATCCCACCTCCATCTAGTCAGACCACAGTCCTGCCTTCACTTCTCAGGTTTTTCAACTAGTCTCCAAAGGCCTCAACATCACTTAGAGGCTCCACATCCCCCACCAACCCCAGTCCTTGGGTAAGGTTGAGAGGCCTAAGAGCATTCTCAATGATCATCTCACTAAACTTGCTTGAACTCAGGCTATTCTGGCCCAATTTCCTACTGTTGGCCCTCACCTGAATTCAGATAGCCCCAAGAGCCCCCTCAGGCCTTGGCCCCTTTGAGCAACTATATGGGTGCCCTTTCTTAACCACTCAAAGCTTTCCAATCATTCCTCCTCCCCTTATGTTCTACATGTTCTATCTCACACTTCTATGAAAACTGCTAACGGAACATGCAGACCAGTGCCTTCCTGTGCCATTCATTGCCTCAATCCCAACACAACCACAAACTGAGTTGGACCCTCTTCAACTGGGTGACTCAGTCTTACTTCAGGAACTGCATTCTCAATCGTTGGAGCCTTAATGGACGGGACCCTGTACGGTCATACTTACTACCCCAATGGTGACCAAGCTTTTGGGCCACTCCCCCTGGTACCATGTCTCCCATCTTAAAAGGCACCTTTCCAAATGTCCAGTCCTGGACTTCCACCATACCCACCAAACTCAAAATTTCTCACCAACCCTCTTCTTGTTCTAATCATTATTCTCTCTCAAGTTTTTATCTCAAACCACAGAGGCTGCTTCTACAACCAAGCCACCAGGATGACACCACCCACTCTCACTTTATGGGTCAAGGCAATTGCTCTTCCACTGGCTGCAATCAGGCTGTCACCATTAACATTACTGGATTCAATCAAGTCACTTCAATACTTCCTAGATTCCCTACAACAAGACCAATGACTGACACCAAAGATTTCCTCCTATCCGAAATGGTTTGATGCCATTGACAACCTATGGCTTCAAGGAACTTTTATGGACTTTACCCCTACCAAAGTACTTATCTATAGCCACTGAGTGTTATTTTTTGTTGAGAGCCACAGCCTAGTCGGAATGGCCCCTGGCATGTTGTCAGAAGTATTGGTTGAGAGGCAAGCCATTAAGATGATGCTGGATTGAAACAGGTTGTGTATTCAATTGTATATAGACCCCTGCTGTCCGCCTGGGAAGCCTGCTACTTTGAAGTTCTCCTGGGGATTCCTGGGGAGTTCGCCTTGGTTGGTAAAGTTCTGGTGGTGGGAGTTCCGGTTGGTGTGTGGTGTGCCTAGAAGGGCCGCGTGGGTGGCGTTCTGTTCTCAGGAGTTTGGAAAATAAATAAAGTTTGTTCCTGCTTGAGTAGCTTGTGATTTGTACCCAGCCAGACTGCAGCAATTTTTGGTTGTCCTGGTATTCTCAGACCTGTCCCCGACCCCATCATTCCTCCACTTCCCCTTCTAGGCCCAACTCCGCCCACCATTAAGCAGGAAGTAGCCAGAGGACTTTACACCATCCCCCATGTCACTTAGAAAAGCAAAAAGGGAGTAATGTTAGGTGAAGTACATGCTGAGTAAGCTGTCTGCAGGGCATGCCAAACAAAGGAAGCTGCAGGATGACCTTGTCTCTCAAACCCTCTTCTGGTTATTTATCACCTGTTTGCTTCAAACACAAATGCCCAAGCCCCCGCTCAAGGCTGAGCACTTTGCCCCCCTGCTCAAGGTTGAACACTCAGCCTGCAACTCAAGGCTGAACATTTAACCCCCTTGTGCCAAAAAGGCAGCTTGCAGACCCAGACACCCCATTAGATTCTGGCTATGAAAACTCCCTACTGCCGGGCCACCCCCCTCTCTCTCTCTTGCTCTCTCTTGCTTTCTCTCTCTCTCTTGTGTTCTCTCTCTCTCTCTCTCTCTCTCTCTCTCTCTCTCTCTCTCTCATTCTCTGTCTCTTCTCTTTCTCTCTTTTCTCCTCTCTTTTACTGCTCTAATAAAGATCTCTTGGTTGCTCTGAGTGTTGTGGTCACTTTCCTTTCAACTTCTGTAGCCAATATGAACTTTTAAATTTTTTTTTAGATGTAGATGGACACAATACCTCAGTTTAATTTATTTACTTATCTGTTGTGCTGAGGATCCTAACCCAGTACCTTACACATGCTAGGCAAGCACTCTCTACCATTGAGCCATAATCCCATCCCAGCAATATGATGTTGAACTCACTTTTTACTGAGTTTAAAATTATAACAAGATCAGTATAGAAAATTTGGAAAACGCATAAAATTACCAAGAAGGAAAAATGTAACCCATCAGTGGTTATCACTATTAACATTTTGGAGTATAGCTTTCTAGTTTCCTCCGATTCATTTCTTTACATAGTTGAAACTAAATTGCGTACACATATTTTAACTTGTTTTGTTTAAAACTGACATTATAAAATAAGCATCTTCCATGTTGTTAAGAACTTTAGCATATGTTATTTTAATAGTGCCGTACATAATATTCTTTCAGGATTGCAGTGTAATTAAGGATTGTTCATTTTAGATATCCCTATTGTTTACAATTTACTGCCTTTATTTTTTATACATATTTCTTTTGGATCTCTGAATGTAAGGTGCAAGTAAAGTGTATGAAGGTATGTATATGGTTGAGGGATAGCAAATAAAACAATACCCAAGGGCCAGAGGATGGAATTTTGGTAGAAAGAGACCTGTTTCAGGAAAATGAGAGGCATGATACACGAATAAAAATATGAAAAATAAAATGGCTCTGGAACTGTGTGGATACATGGGGTGGGGTTAGAGCTGCTGCTTTTATTTGACAATATATTATCGATCTCTGAAGCAGACCTTTCATTGAGTCCTAGGAGAAAAACCAGGTTTCCAGGACTCAGTGAGTGAGCAAGTGGTGAAGCTCAGAAGCATGGAGTGTAACTGTATTTTTGGGAGGTTTGTTGATGAAGAGAAGAGAAAAATTGAATGAGGTAAAAGGGAGAAAACAAGAACAAGTAGCGTTTTTATTTTATGTGTTTATTTATAAAGATAGAGACTGGAACATTGTTAGGGCCAAGGTATAGCATAAGAGAAAAAAGGGGGTTGGGATTGTGGCTCAGCGGTAGCACACTTGCCTGGAATGTGTGAGGCACTGGGTTTGATTCTCAGTATCGCATATAAATAAATAAATAAATAAATAAATAAAGGACTATTAGTAACTAAAAGAGAGAGAGAGAGAGAGAGAGAGAGAGAGAGAGAGAGAGAGAGAGAGAAAATAGGGATATGAGTATTAAAAACAAACTAAAGATTGGAAGTCCATCTGCTGTTTTACATTTTTTTCTTTTTTGTCTTAACCCTGGTAGTTAGTTTCAGAAGAAACTTTGAGACTCCTCATAATCATTTGGTATTTCCATGCATTGTGGCTTAGAATCTGACCTACACTCAAGACCTATTTTAGCCTAATGAAATGAGGAACTACACATAATTTTTATTTTAGACTTTGCATGTATGTTTTTGTTTCATATGTGTCATAGTAGCATAGCATTAGAATATGCTCATTTATTAACATTCTCTCTGAAATTTTATATATTTTATTTAAATATATAAAATATATAAAATTATATAAAATTTTATATATTTCCTTGACCACAGACTGCAACCACATTTCAATGGTAGTTTCTGGGAATTCTCTAGTGCTGATGTCTAAACAAATTATTAATATTTTATCTCCTATTGTTAATCTTTTTTTGACCTGTTCAAGGTCCCAGTATGTTTTTTTATTTTTAAAATATCACCTTTATGTCTCATCTGTGCATTTTGGTCATTCCTTATTGTTAATAAATGACTTCTAGCAAGCTCACCTGACTATCTTTCTTGGACTGTTCTTGTCAAATAAAGACAGCAGCTCTAACACCACCCAATGTATCCACAAAGTGCCAGAGCCATTTTATTTTCCATACATAAGATTGTTCATAGAGCTTGAAAAAGAAGGTAATTGGTCCTAAAATTTTGCTTTAGACTAAATAAAGAGTCTTTTATAAGCAACTGTAAATGAGCCACTATAAATGACACTTACAATTTCTACTAATGGAAAAATAATCATCAGGTTAATAATACAGATAATATGTATTTGCAATTAAATAAGTTAAGAATTGTAAATTCATTATACTAATAAAGTGCCAGGCTTCCTTCAGCAACCAGGAACTCAGTAATAACTGCAACATTAGCACTTAGCATTTCCTCATTTGAGAAAAATAATATATCAGCTCATAACAAGTGAAAATAAATTTGAAAACTCTTTTTGCTACTCTAACTGTATAAAACCTAGCTGCTATATAACTCTCTGCTGTATTATATTGCCTTCAAACAAACATCTGTTTAGCATTCAAAATAATTAAGAAGATGTTTTAATTTTTTAAATTTTTTTTGCAGTTTCTCTAACTCAGCTACCTGTTCATTCTAGGTTTTCTTGATGTGAGAGGTGGTGTCAGACAGGTCAAGTAATGCAATGTAATGCATAAATATGAAGCTTATTTGTACCAATTGTGATCATTATCAGCAGGATATTCCACAGTAAAACTGTTCCATCATTGCACCAGAAACAATGCAACTCCAAGAAGGAAATATAGGATCAACATTTCAGCATACAGGCATAGAAAATGACTTTCTCAATAGGACCCCAAAAGCTCAGGAAATAATGCTAAGAGTTAATAAATGAGATGGCACCAAATTAAACGGCTTCTGCACAGCAAAGGCAATAATTAAGAATGGAAAGAGAGAACTTAAAGAATGGGAGAAAATCTTTGCCTAGCTACTATATTGAGAGAGGATTAATATCCAGAATATATAAAGAACTCAAAAAAAATCAAATGACCCAATTAATAAATATAAAGATACAAATGTATTAAACAGACACTTCTTAAAACAAAAAAATACAAATGGCCACAAATATATGAAAAAATGTTCAACATCATTAGCAATTAGGGAAATGCAAATCTCACAACAGTCAAAATGGCAGTCATTAAGAATACTAATAATAATAAATGCTGGAGAGGATGTGGAGAGAAAGGGACACTTTTACACTGTTGGTGGGATTGTACATTAGTACAAGCACTATGGAAATCAGTATGGAGGTTCCTTAAATGGAACCACCATATGACTCATCTATACCAATCCTCAGTGTTTACCCTAAAGAATTAAAGTCATCATATTATAAGGTTACATGTATATCCATGTTCATAGCAAAACAATTCACAATAACCAATCTATGGAAGTAGCCTTGGTGTCCATTGACATTTGAATGGATTAAAAAATGCGGTGTACATACACGATGAAACTTTATTGAGCCATAAATAAAAATAAAATTATGTCATTTGAAAGAAAATGAATGGAAACAGAGAGTATTATGTTAAGCAAAATAAACCAAAGTCAGAAGATCAAGTGTTGTTATGTTTTTCTCTGATATGTAGAGGCTAGAGAGAAAAAGTAAAACAAAAGTTGGGGTGGATCTCCTAAAAATCAGTGGGCGGTCAAAAAGAGGAAAGGGACCAGTGAGTGGGAGAAGGGAAGTGAGGGAACAGTGCTAATGAATGATATTGGCCAAATTATATTCTTATAATGTGTGCATGTATGAATATGTAACAAAAATCCCATCAATGTGAATAACTATGATACACCAATAAAAATATTGAAAATAAAATTCATGACACAAAAAGGAAAAGAAAAACTATTCCACTAAAGAAATACCCCAGCATGTGTGCTCAGTACAGGCCTTTTATATACAGCCTCCATGGAATCTCATCCTTTCACAGATGTGTAGATACAGCCCTTCCAGTCTCCTCCCCAGACCTTCCTTCAAAGTAAAGCTAGCTACTAGTGTTGCTGTTTCTTTGATGGTAATTTACTTCAGCTGCAGGAGTTTGTATGTTTGTGATATCATTATTGTGAGGATAACCCAGACAGCCAGAATGGAGCTTCACACTAAATTTTGCAGCATTTTTTGTGCTGTTTTGTCATGCTCCAACTGTGTCATATTTGCTCTTTCATTTTAATCTCAATAATGTAAACATTTTGCATTCTTCTCCTTAACTGTGTCTCCAAGAATGTCTTGGTGGCCTATACAGGCTTTTCTCACTCCACTACTTAATATTCCTGTTACAGAAAACCCTTATACATTTTACTCCTCTAGAATTATGTATTTCTCTTTTGTAAGAACTTTTGTGGTAATACCAGCAAAATACTTTCATAATACATATCAAAATTACATTAAACTCTTATCCCTTGCTCTTGTATCTTTTCTTTACAATGCAACTACTACAGACCTACATGTAAAAGACTCCAGGAGTTTAGCAGAACAAGAGAAATATGTTAAGCAGGGACATAAGAAAAGCTTTGGAGTGAAGTCTTAAATCATAACATTTTGTGGTTTATGTAATGCTTTATGTGTATCTATAAAAACAGTAAATATTCCTTCTTATAGTTTTATTTTTAATAAGAAACTACTCACATATGTTTATGAGGTACCACGTGATGTTTCAGATAAATTAGCATATGCATCACCTCAGTATTTGTCATTTCTTTGTAATGAGAGCATTCAAAAATTCTGTCTTAGCTATTTTGAAAAACACATTATTACTAATTATAGCCCTCCTCCTATCTAACTTAACCTCATGCCTGTTTACCAAAGTCTCCCCTTTTCCCCATCTACCCTCCTGGCTGCCTCCTGCCTCCCTGCCACACACATGAGACTTGGTAAACACCATTGTACTCTCCACTTCTATGATTTTGACTCTTAGATTCCACATGTTAAGTGAGAGCATAGGTTTTTTTTTTCTCCCACTACTTGGCTTATTTCACTTAACATAATCTCCTCACTTAACATACTGTCATCCATATTGTTATAAATGCAGAATTTCCTGTTTCCGTAGGGTGAATAGTATTTCATTGTGGATGTATACCACCATATCACCTTTTGAAAGAATCCCTTCATGTGTGGGGGGACACAGGTTATTTCTGTATCTTGGCTATTGCAAGCAATGCCTCAGTTAACACAGTGGTATATACAGTAAGAGCCACAAGGAAACTGCCAATAAAATTATAAAATATGTGACTATAGAAAGTGTTCACAGCTATTATTTTCACCTGTGTTTTTAGAATATTCACAAAGGGCAAAAAGACTTTTTTTTTTTTCAAATATACAGCACTTTTTAAGTAAAAGATAACCTCAGTTTTTCTTAATTTTTAAGAGCTAACTTTTTATTTATTTTTTTTCATGTTATTGTACAATTTCTTTGTCTTATTCAGAAAGGTGTTAGTTTTATGCATCTCTGAGAAACATTTTTACCTTCTTCTGAAAGGCATAGTTTGGACTAGGTATAGACGCCACAGTTCACATCAACTTCTGAGTTCCTATTCCCTTGTTGCTTCCTCCATTTTTTTATAATTGCAGGACTGGGATTGAATCTCATGCTTAGTTGTCCTTCATTCACAAAGCTGCATTCCCAACTCTTTTAACAAGTGTGATGAGATGTATCAATCTTACAGTACCATGCAGAATGTATCCACCATCCAGTACTACTATGTAGTGCCAGGTAGAATAGTTCCATTGCCCTAAAAATCCACTATGTACCATCTTGTCTTCCTTCCTCTACTCCAACCCCAGTTCCTTTCACTTTCTTTTTAGTTTTACCTTTCTCAGTAGGTCACAGTTAATAAACTGATTTTAATTTCCTATGTCCTTGCAGGTGCTGAAGTCTGGCTGGGCACAGAATAACCAAGCCACCACACAGCCTTGTAGGTTCAAACAGCAACTCTTTATTTTGGAACTCTCACCAGCACTCTACACACACTTCCTAGGAACACACTCCCTCCACCGGGGTCCTTGTGCCAATTCTCCTGGAACCAAGAGAACTCCAGGGGCACTCCAAATAGAGGGTGCCAGAGGCAGCAGGGTCTGCCCTAATCCCAGAGCCCCAGAGCGGCCCTATTCTTGGGGCAGGGTCACCTTTCAACCATTCCCTCTGGCAAAATGCCAGGAGTCATTCCGACTAAACTGTGGCTCTGGATACGCAGGATTTTTAATCTTATTGAAATTGGGGTGTTTTGTTTGATTTTCTAGACTGGGTGTGTGTTCTCAAAATTTCGTTATGAGGTCTTTCCTTGGATTAATCTAGCAATTTTTCTTTCATTTTTTATTGTGTCTTCTGTGTCTGTATTGTTGTTTCTAGAAAGTGTGGAATTGATGAATTTGTATAGCTCTAGCCAAAGAATTTACTTTCTTCAATGAGTTTGACTTTTAGACCCTATATAAGTGAGATCAAGCAGTATTTGTCTGTGTCTGGGTTATTTCACTTGGCATAATATCCTCCAGGTTTATCTACATTGTTGCAAATGGAAAAAATTTCTCCCCGTCAATCCAGTTCATGGGGCCTGGAATCTGGGCCCCACGCATGCCATGCAAGCACACTACTGCTTGAGCCACATGCCAAGCCCAGTCAACTCCTCTTTTCAGCACTGGACAGATCATGTCTGCACAGGGTAGACATTTACAGACCATCCCACCCAACCACTGCAGAGCAAACATCATTCTCAACAGCACACGGCATATTCTCCATGTATTCTCAAAATAAATCTCCATAAATTTAATAAGAATGGAATCCATAGCAGGGGGAACACCTGGACAGTTACAAAGCATGGGAATTCTTCAGCGTGTTCCCCAACAACCAATGTGTCATTGAAGAAATCAAAACATTGTTATGCATGTAAGAAATAAAAAAAATAAATAAAAATAAAAAAGAAAGTGTAAAATGCCTGCAGACCAATGAAAAGGGCCACACAAGATATTCAAACCTGGGGATAGAGCAAAAGCAATTCTAACTGGGAAGTCCTCATCAAGAAATAGCTTCATGAGGAAAATAGATCTCGAATAAATGGCCCAATATTGCATCTCAAGGGACTGAAAAAAATAAGGATGTGTCATGCCCCAGTTAGTATATTTGGGAGAAGGAATAAAATCATAAAGCTTCTAGAGTACCTGGGATCCCAGGAATGTGCCACTGCAACTGGCTTTTCATACTTGATTTTTATTGTTTTGGGGACCAGGCAGTGAACCCAAGGATGCCACACCAGTGAGCCCCATCCCCAGGTAGGATTTTAAAACACGGTCTCACAAACTTGCTTACAACCTTTCTAAGATGCTGAGGCTGACTTTGAACTCACCATCATCCTGCCTCACATCCTGAGCTGCTGGAACTACAGCTGAGCACCATCAAGCCAGCTTTTCCAATTGTTTCCGGAAGAGAATCTTTCAGGACATCAATTTGACCCACCTGTCCAGACCAATTAAAGAATGCATTCCATTGTTTTCATGTGGGTTGTGGTTCTTTCTTTTTGAATATTTCTAACAGATAGACAGCTCTATTTCAATTAAACCTTCCCAATGTGGTCACATCATTTTTGGATTTATTTTTTGTTTACTTATCTCTGTGATGCCTTGGATGGAACCCAGGCCCTTCCACATGCTAGCAAGTGCTCCACCACAAAGAAATGTCCCCAGCTCCCTGAGTTAGCTTTGATGAAGTTCACTCATTTCTCTAGAATAGCATGGTTCCTGGGTTTTCTAAATTGTGGAGGTAAAATTGGCCAGTGTTCCAGAAGGGGCTGTAGAGTCTTTGGATACAGGTGCACAAAGGACTGTGCATCTTTCAGTGGCCAAGGAGTGAAACCCAGTCCCCATTTCCTGACCTGGCCACCCTTACAAACCAGGTCCTGTTTGTTATGACATCCTACAGTTGTGTGCTCGCTCACAGCACAAATTAACTTAGAGTCAAAAGATGAGAAACTCAAAGGGAGGTGAGTGCTTTATCTCCAGGCATCTGAGAAAACAAAGTGCCCTCACAATCCTTCCAGTGTTCAAGGGGTCTGGAGGCACCAGAGTATCTTCAAGTCCCTTTTTAGCCATGATAACTCTTAAAAGAACACATGATGACAGATCTCATTATGCAGATCTTCCTTGACTTTATTTGATCCTTGAGTCCAACAAAATGAATGCCATTCAGAACCTTCCCCCTGCCCCACATGTGCAAGCTAGACTTAGAGCTGGAGAAAAGGAAGTGCCACAAAGAGGGAGCAAGGCACAAAGATCACTCTGTGGGTGACAGAGAGGCCAGCTGTGCTTAACCCAGACTCTGCTACCAGTTCCAAGAGTGAGCTGCAGTCTGCTTACACATCAAAGTGGGTTCCAGTTCACTATGTGTGGAGAATTATTCAAGCCATAATTAAAACATGTCCACAGGCAGCTTTAGAATACCTCAAATGAAGACTGGGTGGACATTGTTCTCATCCTTGGATGAGAAACTAAGGCTAAGGTCACTGCACAACCCCATCAGCCCAGTCCTCAGTGGAGAGAAGTGTTAGAGGAAGATCTCTCAGCTGTGTGCTAAACGTGCCCCTTCCACCAGAGCTTGTAATGGATTCAGTTTCATTTTGAAATATTTACAAGTGTTATCTACCTATATGATTCTACTATTTTGCTGAAAGGGAATTTGGGTACCTTCAAGGGGCACCAAAGGTTTAACTGTGGAAAGACTGCCTAGGTGGATAACAGGCAAGGTTTGGTGAGTCCCAGAGGTTCTGATCAATGTGCAGCATGGACACCTCCTGCAGCACTGGGAGTGGGACAATGGGGCCTGTCTTATGCACAGATGCCCTTGCCCAGCACACCCAGAGACCAGGACCTGAGTTTTTTCTGGGTCTACATGGAGACCCATGAGGAAGAACCAGCATTGAATGTCTAAGTGGCACTGAGGTCCACAGAGAAGAGGTTTTCTTTCAATGGCTCATGTTCAATGCCTACATAGAATGTTCCAATCCACCTGTGTGAACATGCATGTGTTAAGCCACAGAGTAGCCACACATCATTACCAGATTTCAGTTTGATACCTTGACTTTCTGGGGCTGAACCTCATTGTTCAGTAAGTACCCCATGCCTTCTTTCTCCATCAGCACCTGGAGAATCCCAAGGTTTCATTAGAAAGCCATGTAAATCCAGTGCAGAGGATGGCAGAAGACTAACCTTGAGACTCTGTTCATTTATGATGATTTATGGACCAGCCATGAAAGAAAGTAGCATCTTTCTGTGCCCATCAAGCCTGAATCCCACTCTAGAAATCCAGGTCCCTATGTATGTCTCTATAGAGACACATGTCCTGAAGGTTCGATCCTAGGGGGGCTTTCCTCCAATGGAGCCCCCTGCTGTACTTTCCTTTTCCCATCCACACTTTAGGCAATGCCTGAAATGGTGGGCTCTGTGTTCCCTCTAAGATGACCTAACATCCTGGTTATACGTACAGATGCCTAGAAGTACACTTTTGAAACACAATCAACTAGGCAGCTATTGGACAGGAGCAGTGAATGAGGCCCTGGTTATACATGAATTTGGAGCCACAATGACGACAGGGGACACTACAGAACACAAGGATGTTTGGCTGCCTAAAATCCCTCACTATTGCTGTCAGCTCAGCACAGAGTTGGGAACATCTCCCTGGGTGGATGGTACCCCAGGCATCATAGCTCTCCAGAGGGGCAGGGTACAGCTCTACACTCAACTGGCTCAGCCTTGCAGTGTGAAGCAGCAGGTCACTCAGGGATGACATAGAGAGGCAGTTCCCATGGATGCTCAAGATCACAAGCTGGGAGCAGTGGCTCACGGCAGGCAAAAGGGCTTGGAGCTGGGAATCAGTGATCCCGCAAGCTGCCAAGTCCAGGCTGTTCAGTGTGGCTGCAGTGGTGTCCAGCAGGATTTGGAGGGGCTCCAGACTGAAATCGGTCAGTTTGATGCCCCTCAGTTCCAGGTGTCTGAGCTGTCTGGCGTTTGGATATCGGGAAAGGTATTTCCAGTCAGAATCTGACAGTGGGCAGTTGGTTATTGAGAGGGTCTCCAGGGGGGTCTTCAAGTGCCTAAGGAAAAACCAGACAGTGGGTTCTGAGGAGCAATGTCAAGGAGAGAGAAGACAAATTGGCCCAAACCCAAAGTCACCCTGGTGATCCCACAATGGTCCACACTTAGGATGCTGCCTTTTGCAAAATCTGGTCATTCACATCACCCCATGTCAGGGTGAGCCTTTCACCACATCTCCTGTGAACAGAAGAGTCCACATATCTGTGTCCCCTCCTCACTGTAAAGCAGAAAGTCACAGGTCTGGACACAGGAGGTCATGGGGAGTCATATATGAAGGACAAATTTGGGCAGGATGTAACAAAATCCACTGGGATTAACCCTCTGAGAGGCACACACCCTATATCCTCAGCAAGATTTCCACCCCTGCTCCTGACCCTTACACCCAGGATCACTACCTGGAGTTCAGAACAGCCTTCCCCAGGTGGGTATAGAGGCAGGTCCTCTGCTCCCAGCTGGGGAGCACAGAGCTTCCCTGTTGACAGGTGTCAGTGTGGGGGCTTCCCTCCTTCCAAGCACTCTTCTCTACCTGCTTTCCACCACCTTCGCTGGACAGGCCTCCCACGGAGGGAACATCAATCCCATTTCTAGCTTTTGTCCCTCCCAACTGGATTCCCAGCATGGTGGCACTTCCCAGACTCTGGAGCCTCATTTAGTAGTCTGCTCCAACACACGTTATGCAAACTAGCTTCAGGATCCAATAGGAACTAAAGGATGAGTTATTTACCTTCCAGTGCCTTATTAACCATGAGAGTGTCAGTGGCTGGTAGGTGCCAATTTCCTGTAACTGGTCTGCAGAGGATATTCACCCCTCTTACTCACCTCAGCACCTGTTCCAGGTGGCCCTCGAGGAGGAAGAGAGCATTGGCACAGAACTTCCGCAGGCAGTCCATCCTGAGGAACTGCGAGGTGAGCTGGGCAAGCAGCTGCTCCTGCTCCTCTTGGGAGGTGTAGGCAGGCACATAGACCTGGGAGACAAGCAGCTTCCTCAGGTTCCTCATCTGGCCCAAGAAAGGAGCACAAGCAGCCAAGGTGGAGGGCGCCCAGGCACAATGCACTTCCACCTTCTGGACAGAGTCCAGCTGCAGCAGTCTCAGGACCTTCCTGGTGCAGCTGGTGGGTTTCCCAACGATCTTCAGCCTATTGCAACACAGGTGCAGCCTGTCCCTTCTCTGTCTGACCCACAGGAACAAGTGGGTCAGGAATTCATCCAGGGGTCTTTTTCTGAGGCTCAAGTCTATGAAAACCTTGAAGGGTGGCTTAGCTGCCATTGCTGGAACAAGTTTCAATGTTTGATGCTTCTTAATGTCTTCTGGTGAGCAGGTGTCCACCACAGCTCCAGACCACATCCTCCAGAAGTTCTGGGGAACATTCCGCAAATCTAGCACCTGCAGTTTCCACCTCCTGTTTCAACGACAGCAGAGTATCAGCCCTGAGGTCCCTTCTTCACCTCTTAGCTATTGCCCCCAGCTCTCCCTCTTCATTCTGTCTCACTTTTCTCCATTCACTTCCCTCCCATCCAGCCTGGTGCCCCCACTTGTACAGACTGAGGCAGGGGCAGGTATAGCCTCCTTCATAGGTCACCACAGCTGCCACAAGCACCTCAACATCTGGAAGCCTTTCCCAGATGGGGCTCAGCATGGCCAAGGCCTCTCTACCCCTCCTTGCTGGCAGCACAGGAAGCCTGTGGTGCACAATTTAGCACCCACTCTCCCTGCCTATACCCATCCCTTCCCTGGCACCCAGGGTGCTCCATTCCAGGCCACCTGGGTCCCCCTCACCTGGGGTGATCCTGCTGGGCAAGCAGCATGTCCAGCCCTTCCAGGGCCACTTGGATCATCTCAAGCTGTGGCTTCCTCATCAGTGCCCCCAGGGGAAGGCTGGTGAAGGGCCAGGCCTGCACCATTTTCTTCAGTATCTCAGTGTGTCCCCTGCTGAAGGCCTCCACAAAGAGTGGTGGGAAGAGCTCTATGGGCAGGTCCTCCAGATCCAGGACAGCCGTGGACTTGTCGCTCAGCAGGCTGCTCCCTGCCAGCTCCAGCAGCGTGGGTGGGGACTGGACGCTCATCCTGGGGAGTCTGAATGAAGAAAACTCCTGGAAAATGGTCCAGGGAAAAGGTCACTATCCCATCCATTGCCAGCCTCTGGGAAGGGGGTACTAGGAAGTATACAAGCACATCTCACCCTTATGGGGGAAAGCTTTGGATTATTATTTTGTCCTTTTAAAAGGGGGAATTGGAGTGTCAAGTGACCTAAACAGTAGGCTCCTAGATTCAACAACTATATGGGTGGAAATAGACTAGCCCTCATATGGATAACATTCCTTTTAATTTTTTTTTAAATGAGCATTTATAAAGCATGTGCCTATATTATAAAACACTTGGAAATTACAACAGAGTCTCATGGATATCTGTTACACATGTGAGATTCTGAAAACTTAGGGGGATGTTGAAGAGAACAAAAAGATCAGAACAGAACTGTTCCATGAAATCATTTGAAGCTTTTGTTTTAATTTGTTTAAACAAGTTATAAAAGTAGAAAACCACCTAGGCTATAGAGTATACTCTTTTAGGGGTCAATATTGGTGACTGAATTTAGGACACTCAACCACTGAGCCACTTCCCTAACCCTATTTTGTTTTTGAGATGGAGACAGGGACTTACTGATTTGTGTATCATTTCGTGTTCTGAGGCTGGCTTTGGACTCTAGTCCTCCTGCCTCCTCAACCTCTTGAGTTGGCGGGATTATTGGTGTGTGCCACCACACCCAGCAAAAGAGTATAATTTATAGGCACACAATATAAATATTTCCATCATCAGAAAAAAGAATTGCAATCAATTAGAGTGAAATAGGAATCCAGTCTCCTTGGTGAAGAAAGTGGCTTGGGCCCAAACTGGGCTTGATCCTCAGCAGCACATAAAAATTAATAAATAGTGACGTGGGGATATACCTCTGTTATTAGAGTGCTTTCCTTGAATATACAAGGCCCTGGGTTCAATCACCATACCACCAAATAAATAAATAAATAGATAAATAATTAAATTATATTGTTCATATAAACCTTAAAAATCAAAATTTAAACAAATCAATAAAAGTTGGGCATGTGAGCCTAGGCCTATAATCCCAGGGCTCTGGAGACTGACAAAGGAGGATCAAGGGATCAAAGCCAGCCTCAGCAAGAGCAGGTGCTAAGCAACTCAGTGAGACCCTGTCTCTAAATACAATACAAAACAGGGCTGGGGATGTGGCTCAGTGGTAGTGCTCCTGAGTCCAATACCTGGTACTTCTGAGTTCAATACCTGGTACAAAAAAAAAAAAAAAAAGAAAGAAAAGAGAAGAAAAAAAAGTAATTTGAAAGTCACATAAACCAAAATGGAAATCCTAACATTCAGCATAAAGGCAAAACCAAACTGAGAGGCAAAATCGAAGGCCTAAGTTGGTTCATGAGAAAAGACAGGAACAATATTGTTCCTGAATCCACACAGGTGAGGAGGGAAGGTGCCGTTCCTTAGGACAGTGAGGGACTTACAGGGTCTGGTCAGGTGTGCAGGTGCTCTGAGCTTCAGCAGGTCAGGATGTGTCTTCTTAGGCTGCAAGACTCTTGTGCTTCTCTTCTGGCTCTGCAGAAGCTTTTATGGACCTCTCTGGCCACGCCCCCAACTCCATCTGATTGATAAGCATCCAATCAGAAAGCAGTATGTGATCACCTTCCAAAATCTCCGCCCACTTCATAATGCTGGGATTTTCTTCCTTGCATTAGTTCATTGAATCTGATGGTCATGCAAGAGTGCAGAATCGGGAGATGTGAGAGTCAGCGATGACTTTGTCCATGCACTCCCCACCATGGACTCAATTTTGTCCATATGCGACCCTCCTGTTTCTACTGTGAGATATAAAAGTATTTAATCCCTAATGTAAGAAAAACATTACTTGAAAATACCTTTCTACAGGGATCTTTGCCATATCAAAATTATTTGAAAAAAATGATTTTCAAAAACAGTTTGAAAATTCCAGAAAGAAAACAGCTTTTTGAAGACAGTAGTGTCATCCACAAAGATTATAGAATGGAAACCATGTTTCCCACAGTCACACAAGTATCAAGTTAACTTGCAGCAAATATGAGCACAATAAGTTAGGTAGAGCACAAAGGAAGGTAGAATCAGTCTTCTAGACTTAGGGCAATATTTCTTCTGTCTCTTTGTACTGGGGATGAAACCCATTGGCTCTCTTCCAGTGAGCCACATCCCCATTCCTTTTTATTTATTTATTTATTTATTTTTTTGCTTTTATTTGGAGGCAGAGTCTCACTAAATTGCTTAGGTCCTCCCTAAGTTGCTGAGGCTGGCCTCAAACTTGCCATGCCCCTTCCTCAAGTCTCCTGATTGCTTTGATTACAGGCAAGGGCCACTGTGCCCCATCAGACTTGGGAACCTCTGAAAGCCACTGAGGGTGGAAGTGTTGGGCAACTTGGGATGTTGGAGAGAAAGACACAGGGTTGGACAGCAGGTGTCCTTGACTTCAGGGAAGCCACCAATTAGAGAGCCTTCCTTCAGAATCAGGGACTGCCCCAGGGCATATCTCCCAGAAAACCTTTGCCCCAGGCATTTTCCAAGGTCTTTAGCTTGGGAGAAGAACAGAAGCAAAGGAAAATTTCAAGAGTCTAAGAAAAATGAAATTCTAAAATTCAGGAAGGAGAGACAGAAAGAGATGGAATGCTTGGATGAGCCATGTGAGGTGAGCACTTCCAGGGAACATGTAGAAGGAATGGTTTGATGGGTGGTGGTTAGACAATTGAATTTCTGTTTTTTCAGTCTGTCTTTGTTTTAGTTAGCTTTATGGTGCTGTAACCAAAAGACCCAAGGACAACAACTACAGAGGAGGAAATTTTATTTGGGTGGCTTGGTTTTAGCGGCCTCAATCCAGAGACAGCACATCCAAGTTGAGACTGAATCTCATGGCAGAAGCCTGTGGCAGAAGGAAGAGGCTCACATTACCAGAAAGCAGAGAGAGAGAGAGAGAGAGAGAGAGAGAGAGAGAGAGAGAGAGAGAGATGGCCACTTGAAGATACAAACTCTACACCCATATTCACACCTCAGAGATCAGCTTTCTCCAGCCACAGCCCACCTGCCCCTATTATCCCCCAGTTAATCCCAGTAGGGATTATTTCACTGGCTAGGTCAAGGCTATAAACCAATCATTTCTCCTCCAAAAACATTGTCACATGTGAGCTGTTGGGAGACACAGCATCTAAACTGTGATGGTCTTTTGGGGTATCTTGTTGGAAAATATCCCTGCTCACATCACATAATCATATGTTAGTTGGATAATTACAATTGGCTAAGGTTATATTTGGTTTCTGTTTCACATAATACCTTGCCACAAATGAAACACATTTAATTTCATGTGTGTGTGTAGCTATATAGGATTAAGGCTACATCCAACACTGTCTCTGGTTTTTATGTTCTACAATATTTGAAATCTACTCTCTGATTTAATTTTAAGTTTCTCTGGAATTTGGCTGTGTGTCACCAGCTGAAAGGGTGACTTCATGCCACAGCCCTGACTTCTCTTATTACTCCTGACTGGGTGCACAAGGCAGTTCATAATGACAATCAACCTAAGTCACAACAGACAGTGGCTCTCCAAAGGACAAGTGTGGTCAAACATAATAGGGCAGGAATGCAGCACCACCAAAGAAATATGAGTCAGAGCCCCATCCAGGAGGCAAAGGGAGACAGGGTGTCAAAGGCAGCTTTGAATCAATTATCAATGGCTCCACAGATTCAGTACCAAGGGTGGTCTGAGTTCAAGGACAATAGGTGGTGTCTGGCCATATTTCCTCTTAGAAAACATGGGGGGTGAGGGTTTGGGTGGATTTTATGCAGAGCTGAGGTTGGGGCTGACTGGTTTGTGATAGTTCCTGCCATCAGGCAGGGCTGTCCAGGGAACTTAGCTTCCCAGCACCCTGCTTGCCCTTCATCAGGATTTGACACAGTTACTGCCTGTTGATTTGAGCACCATTTATGTTTCCCCCTTTGGATGAAGATTTTTTCTCTGGATGTATCACATAATGTTTAGGGTTTGATTCTGTCTCAGTGCCAGGATACACTTTTCCTGGTTGGTCCAGTCCCCCATTGGAGGGAAATAATAGATGACTAGGAATTAATGTTGAAACTCATTAAGCCACATTTGAACAACAAGGTGGGTTTGGAGGGAGTGGTTCTCAGAGTCCTTCCACCAAGAAATTACTTTTAAATTCAATTTTGCCTATTCATTAGGCCTCATCTCCAAGCTCTGGCCTTTACTGTTCTATGAAGAGTTAGACATTTGCAGAAATTTTATGAGTACAGGTGATCATTTTTTAAAAAAATATTTAAGCCCTGAATTTATGTATTTTTATTTTTTATTTTTTGACACTGGGGATTGAACCCAGGAGAGCTTTACCACTTAGCTACATCCTCAGATTTTTTTTTCATTTTTTTAGTTAATTATTTAGTTAATTAACTTTTTCATGAATTCAGTTTGGGTACCAAGGTTTGAACCTGGGGGAACTACACCACTGAGCTACATCCAGAGCCAAAATTTTTTAAAGTTTTTTTCTTTCTTCCTTTTTTTTTTTTTTGAGACAGGTTCTCACTAAATTACTGAGACAGGCCTTGAATTTGAGATCCTTCTGCCTTAGCCTGCTGAATAGATGGTGTTATGGGGAGTCCCTCCAGAAAGCACTCTAAGTCTGAATTTCAAATCAAAAGAGAGCTTTACTTCCCTGACTAGGAACTGTCACCCACCACAGAGTCTCAAGCTCTGTGAGAGGACAGCAGCTTCCTGATCCATCCAAACACATTATAAGCACAATATCCATAACTCAGTGACTTGCTTATCCTCATGTAAAGCTAGCCAATCATAGAAATTAAAATATTAATAAGTGGGACCTCTGGGCTCTAGGTGGAATCAAAATTTTCCAGTCAGTGAGCCAGCACATTAGCTTTACAGTTCAGTTGAGCACAGTCCTGGGTTCAAGCAGGTGCTAGACAGTCACATCCTGAATTTGGGTGGGGGTCATCGGGATGAGAATCTACTTCAGTCATGTAGACCCAAAATAGCATCAAACCCAGGATACAGCTCTCCATGTAAACCAGTGCATCCTAAGTAGGGTACAATTTGTGAGGTACAAAGTACAGAAGTGCAATTTTTAAAAATAAGAAAACAGCTGCCATTTCAGTTTCTCAGAAATAGCTCTTATAACAGTCTTTCATAGGAGGGAGCAAAATGGAGTCTCAGGCCTCCCTATGAGAGTTCCTGCTTTATAATTGTCTTATCTCACTTTTAAAGTTTTTATATCCATCATCTGTATTTTTTACTAATCTGGAACCCATAACTGACAAACTTATTGATTGTATTTATCACTTCACACCACGGCAGATGGGATTAAAAGTCTTCACCACCACACCCTGTTTTGAATTCTAAATTTGAAAAGATAGAGCATTTGCCTAGCATGCATGAGGCCCTGAGTTTGAACCCTAGCATCAATAAATAAAGAAATGAATAAATAAATACATTGATAGATAGACAGACAGATAGATAGATGATAGACCTGTGTTCAAGTAAACTTGTTAGTGGTTTTTGTCTTCTTAATCAATTAATCTGATTTTAGTTATGTTCAGGGAAAGAATCCAAATGATAACTTTTTTTAGAGAGGGAGAGAGAGAGAGAGAGAGAGAGAGAGAGAGAGAGAGAGAGAGAGAGAGATATTTTTAATATTTATTTTTTATTTTTTGGCAGAAACAACATCTTTATATGTATGTGATGCTGAGGATTGAACCCAGGGTCGCAGGCATGCCAGGTGAGCACGATACCACATGAGCCACATCCCCACCCACATGATAACTCTTGATGCTAAACATTTAGAATCCTCATGGTTAAAAATCTGTTGGGAATTTACGGTAACCAGTTATTAACAAGGTGATTTGATTGGCATACATTTTAATATAGTGTCCAGAATTATGTCTAAAAACATATGAGATTCTTTATAAATTTTTGCCATTTTAAATCAAATATTAATAAAATATCTAAATAAATATAACTTGAAAAAGTTATGTCATATTTGACAGGACTTCCCCTCGTATCAAATTAGGCTAATTGCCTTAATGTCTCTCTTCTAGAAATCCTGGAGCAAATATGGAGTTCTCTAGAACATCCCAATGTTAGCTCAAGGTCAAATGACAATGTAGACTTTGATCATAAAAAGTTAGTCAATAATCTCAAAAGGTTTAAAACACTTAATGAAACCTGGGGTCCCAAATCGTTATAAAAGATAAGTCATTTAACCAAAGTGATGAAAGATATTTAAAGTGAATACAGAAAGTTATGTCCTATGAAATAATACTTCAACTTTTAACAGAGATGATTTAGTTTTACTTTTCCCATGTAATCAAAGAACTTGATAAAACCAACTTGAAGCCTAAAATCTTACTCTCCCCTCCTCCAGTACTGAGCATTGTACCAGGGGCCAACTGCCCAGTTCTCTTTGGTTTATTTTGAAACAGGCTTGCCAAATGACCAAGTCTGGCCTGAATCTTGCCATCCTCCTGCCTCAGGCTCCTCAGAATCTGGAATTACAGGCATGGCCCACCTCACCTTGCTTAAAAGAGCAGCTGTTTGAGAGATGTTCAACTGGAACATTCCACGTGGAAGCCATTACTGTTTTTAATTGTCTTAGGAATCATTGCCCAGCAGTTTCAAAATGTGCTTGAGAATGAATCATAATAGAATCCACTTCAGTGCAGAAGAAAGGCTCTCCTGGAGTTTCTTGGAAGTTGCAGGTCCCATTCTGTGTTTTATTAATCTTTTGAGAGCCAATGATAAAAATATTATGATATTCTTTGGAAAGTTAGGAGTTTAGAAGCCATTTTTTGGTGTAATGCTGTGGTTTTGTCAGAGTCCTCCTGATGTCTACTATCAAATTATCAAGCTCAAGGACCTTCTCCTGCATGGTCCCCTGCCCTCCATTTTGTGAGGATTTGGTACATAAATTTCATTTTGATTCTGCAATCTTTCACAGTAGCATCATCAGCTGGGACACTGTGACCACGAAATATTCTAAGATATTACATGGTCAGTCTTGGCTCCCTTGAGTTGTCTGAATCTGATGGCAATCACTTGGCATGCATGAGGCTGCTGGACATGTGTGTGTGTGTGTGTGTGTGTGTGTGTGTGTGTGTGTGTGTATGTAGTACCGGGGACTATGTACCTGGGGCAGTTTACTACTGAGCTACAGCCCCAAACACTTTTTATATTTTTATTTGAGACCGGGTCTGACTATGTTGACCAGGCTGGCTTGGAATCTCTGATCCTCCTGCCTCAGCCTCCCAAGGTACTGGGACTGTATGTGTGCACCTCAGTACCTGGCCATAGAGCATTTAAAACCCTCAAGAGATTACATTGCACCTGGAAGCAAGTGCCATAACTAAAAGGAGAATTATAGCCTGGGACTGCAAAATTCCTCTGGATGAATGTTATATGGATACTAAGACCCTGAAATAACTCTCAGACCACACATTGCCATTCCAATTAAGCCTTTATTGCTGTCCAGCAGCAGACACTCTACTCTCTAAAAGCAAGATGGTCAGAATAACATACCACCTTCAGTTATGCCTCATATTTAGGCTAAAAAAACACAAAAGTGAGATTTGGGGGTCAAGGCAAGGTAAGCAGGCACACTTAATATGTAAACAAGAGTAGTGTACTACAATTTTATTGATATTTTTATATCAACCAAGTTTTAGACTCTGTAATGTGGAACAATACTCTAAAATAACAGTTGCTGTTTCACCAGAGGTATACAAACCTTCATTTGTCCATTTAGTAGCTCTAGAGAATAAAACTTAACAGACACAATGTAACTAATATTTTAAGAAGTGTTTGTAATTTTAATAGGTAAATCAAACTTTGGTTTATATCAGTACATTAATACTTGCTCTTAGGGAATAACCTTGAATACTTTTATCTAGTTGTATTACATATATAAACAACTTAGTTATAAAAAAACATTTTAATATTTCTACTTTATTTATAGATGTTTACATTACTTACTTAGAACCTCTTGTTTACTTAGATGTATTATAATTATGTTTTACCACACAAAGCCTTAATTACCTGGAAACATGTTTTTTACTAAATATATTTTTATATTTAGAAGATTTTAATAATTTTTGATCCAGGGATTCCTCTTTTTTTATACCTTAAAATAACCCTTATCAATTTCTGAATTTAGATAAATTAATCCATTTTAATAAGAGGAAATATATTTATAGTACTCTAATTGAAATGCAGTTGAAACCTCTTGACTATTTGTATATAATGTAAAGTAAATTGAACTTTTAAAATTACCAAAATATGAAAACACCAAGAATGCTTAAATATTTTACCTTATGGAATTTAAAAAGTTTGATTATTTGATATTACATTTAATAGTTAATATTTAAACTTTGTAAACAAATCAGATGTCTCTAACAAACACATCCATGATTAAGTTCATATAGGTAAGATCAAATTTACATTTTTTTTAAAAAAAAGGTATAAGACAAGTGCATTGAATAGCATTTGTAACTTTTTCCCATTGAAGAAAAATTCTAGAGACAATGAATGTTAGACACTTTATAGACATTACCATTTTATTAAATATTTGATCACCTAGAAACAAAACTCTGCATTAGTAAATTTAAAGACTTTTTGACTTTTATTTATTCACCCAAATTTCAATTGAACCTTTTAAATCATATGAAGCAAAAGTATTTGTATCCATTTTTTAAATTTTAATTTCTGAGCTCATATATTAATTTTTAGTACTAAATATATGTAGACATGGCAATACATGTAGACGGAGAGTACCCCAGTGCCCCTACAGAAAACAGACAAACAAAAGCCTTGTAGATTATTTGTTAAAAACCTATTAGACTGTTAATTAAGCCTTGTAAATTGGCCTTAGAACAATGTAGAATGTAATTCGAAAAACATATTAACCTATGTGTATCAGATCAAAATTATGAATTTAACAAATATAGACTTTCAAAACCCTTCCTGTCCTTCTTCCTGAGGTGGTCCTGCTCATCACAGGTGAAAAGAATTAAGGGAACATAGAAAAATGGCAGGGCCTTATTCCTACCTGTAGGAACTTTCCAAAAAGGAACTCCATAGGTCTCCTCAGGAGAGTCACCCAGGTTGGGGTCGCAGTGTATGTTAAATATGAGAGCCCAGTCTCCATAATCCACTGAAGTGGGAATTGTGAGTTCTTTGGGAAGTTGGGGAGCGAAAGATATGTGTCAAGGGCAAGTGTTGTAAAGGTAAAATTTCTAAACTGATTCTAAGCTGCAAAAGTCTGAGTTAAAGTGTAAAAGACAGGGCATTGTAAGGTTTCTAAATTACAAGGTCTGGGCTAAAAAGTAAGAGACAAGGTATTGTTACAATTCCTCTGCTACCCCTGGAACCTGTAATCTGTGTAGCTGTTAGGACAATACTGGAACTGCCCAGTAAATATTTCCATTGATTCCCTGGTTGTTTAATAGCTAAGGGCTCCAAGTAGCTCAGCACATAAACATCCAGGCCACAAAACCAATCAGTTTAAATGTGTACCCCACTTAGGAGTGACCAATCACCCCTGCCCAGACTGTTCCCAACAATGAATGTACTAATCCTGTCTCAGAGTTGTTGTTCAATTTTCCCGTGCCACATGATGAGTTGTTCTGATGTATGCAAAGCCCCCAGCCCTCTCCAAAAAGTGTACTTAAGCTCTGCTTGACCTCTGCTCTGGGCTCTGGGCTGCTCTCCCTTCTTGAGTGAGCATGGAGCCCCAGCACACTGGAATGGATCCATAATAAATCCCCTTCTGCAATTGCATGAAGCCAGTCTCTTGTGTGGTCTCTTCCTCCGACGCTCCGCCAGACCCTTTACAGTGTCTCTGATATGGTTTGGATATAAGTTGTCCTCCAAAAGCCTCTGTGTTAATGCAAGAGGTGAAATGATCAGATCATGACAGCTATAATCCAATCAGTGGATTAATCCATCAAATGGATATATTTTTGTGTGTGTGAGTGTGTGTGTGCATATATATTCTGTTAATTAGAATGTTTTAAATCCTAGATAACTATTGACAAAAGGCAGTTTCAGAAGCCCTTTCTGGCTGCTAGGGTCCTCTGACAATGACTGCTTTGAGCTGGGTTTCCATAACCCAGGTAGGTCCATCCCAACCAGAACACAACTCAACTTTCCTCAGGGGTTTTCCTGAATCTTCTCCAAAGCTTTTGTTTGTCCAAGGCTTTTTCTAAATTCAAAGAGTCCTGTCCTTTCTGTCCTACAGTCTTTCAGTCTGATACCTTGTCAGGACTCTTGGGATAATCTTATGACCCAAGCCACTGAAATGAAAGAAGGTGTGGGGGGATGACCAGAATGTTTGGCTGGGAGGTGCCCACAGAAGGCACATAGGAGTCCACTCATCACCTGGAACTAGGGGAGTTCAGGGAGTTGGGGCTGGAAAGGTGGCCCCAGGCAGGGCTTGCTAAGTGGCAATTGGAAGGCTTGGGCAGGGTTGGAACATGGCCTGAGGTCTGTTTCCATTTCCAGAAGGCTGTTGAGAGGATCATGCTCCCTAGAGGGAATTAACAAGAAACAGAGACAGCATCAGAGTAATCATAGCCACCAAGGTGAAAAAGACTGGCTTGCACTTGAGTGACCATGAACAGCTTGGCAGACCATGGAGGTGGCCCTGGGCAACTTGACTGGAGGTTGCTCTTTTGCACCACAAAGAGGAGTAAAGCTTCCCCTGGACAGGGAAAAAAACCTACAGTGGCAAGGGTAGTAAGACTGGCCTTTGGGGGAGTTAGGGGAGTTGAGCCCCTTGGTTCCCAGAGGCCACATGCAGCCAGGCTCTGCTTGCACCAGGGGTCACAGGAGCTCTCGTCCAGGAAGAAAAAACACCCAGCAGGAAAGCTAGATTCACCAACAAATAGGGTCCAGTTTTCTAGTTTTGTCTCCCCATTGCCTTCCAAGATGCCTCTAACCAGGTGCACCACCAGCCCCTACACACCCTCCAATAATAAAAACAAACAAACAGAAAATCACTTTTGGGGGTGGGGGAGATTGGTTTTGAATTAATTTTCATGGCTACTCTCCACAGTCAGCGCCAATCACAGAAAAGTGTAATCTGAAGCAAGAACCACGTAAAAATCAGTGTCAAAAGAGCCAGTAGGGGGCAGGCTTGTCCTAGTGTGTCCCCTTTCCTATCAAGTGACTTTCTACTTCTGGGTTCTAGAGCCAGATGTCATTGTGCCCAGTAGAGGGAATGGGCAGCTTGTGGGTGGACTCTGCCTTAGCTCAGGGTTTTCCATTTGCCCTTAGCTGTCGTTGTTTTCTTTCTCTTCTCCTCCTCTTCCTTATTCTCCTTCTAGCCCTCTTTCTCCTCTCCATTCTTCATCTTCTTTTTTTGGAACTGGTGTTTGAACTCAGGGTACTTAACCACTGAGCCGCATCCCCAGCTCTTTTCAATTTTTATTGATGCAGGATCTCACTAAGCTGATAATGGCTTTGTTAAGTTGCTGAGACTGGCTTTGAACTTGTGATCCTTTATGCCTCAGCCTCCTAAACCACTGGGTTTACAATCATGGCCCACCACATATGGTTCCCATCCCTGTCTTATGCTGAGACAGGATCTCACTTTGTTCTCCATACTAGTCTCAAACTTATCATCATCCTGCTGCAGCCTTTTGAATAGCTGGATTACAGACCGGTACAAACATGCTCCGTTTAAATGTAAGCAATGCTAAAAGCCACATATAGTATTTGAAAACATTTTCAAGTAAGAGATGGAAAATGCTAACTTTGAGATGAGGCTCGATTGTCATGTGTATCTTGTACATGTGACAGAGTGCCACTTTGGAGTGGAGTCCTGGGAAAGAAATAGATCAGAATAGAGTCCAGCGTGTAAAAAATATTGTGTCATTCCAGGTTTGGTGACCTGCACCTGTAATCCCAGATTCCTGGGAGGCAAAGGCAGGTGGATTAAGAGTTCAAGCAACACCCTTGGCAATTTAACAAGACACTGTCTGAAAATACAAAATGAAAATGCCTGGGATGTAGCTGCAACAGATCATCCCTGGGCTTCAATACCTGGTAAAACACACCCACACATATTTGCAAAGGGGAAATAAAGATATTTAGCACAGTGTAGTGGCACGTGTCTGTAATTCCAATGACTTGGGGCTGAGGCAGGAGGATCAAATTGCTTAAGCAAGGATTAAATTGCTTCAGCAATTTAATGAGACCCTTAGCCACTTATTGAGACCCAGTTTCAAACTGAGAATATATAAATGAAAAGGAGATGTAGCTATGTGGTGTAGTGCACCTGGATTCAATCCCCAGGACCAAAACCAAAACCAAAACAAAACAAAAAATACAACAGAAAAAGGAAAATAAAAACAGAAGGAAAGAAGTTTCATATGATCTAAAACAAAGCAGAAATCAAAACTATTGGGATGAAGGGAAACTGCATGTAGAGATCCTAAGTCCAGACCTCTGGTCATTTGAAGAGATAGAAATGTGATATTCTCTTTTCATCACAAACTATGTGCCACAATCTTGTGTTTCTTTTTTGGTACTGGGGACTGAACCCTGTGGTGCTCTACCACCGAGCTACATCACCACCTCCTTTTATTTTTTTTTATTTTGAGAAAGGATCTTGCTAACTTGCTGAAGCTGGCCTCCCACTTGTGCTTCTCCTGCCTCAGCCTCTGGCATTGTTGGGTTTGCAGGCATGTGCTACCACTCCTTGGCTGCAGGTCTCTAGGAAAGACTGTCTGAGTGTAGACCCTCTAAAGGTTCTGTTTTGAGCTCAGTTTCCCTATACCACTAAAGCACTTGTTTTCAAATGCTCTGTTCTCGTCCCTGAAGCTAATGTAATAATGAGGACACAGTTTTGAGAAAAAGGAAAGGGAACGTTTACTATTTTGGTAGAAAAAAAAAAACAGAGGGTCTTCTGTCCCAAGGACTGTCATTCTCCCTATTAGAGGAATAGGTTGTTATATTTTTTGCTTGATTTAAAAAAAAATAAATGACATCAGAATGCATTATACTTCTTATTACACATATACAGCACAATATTTTGTATCTCTGGTTGTATATAAAGTATGTTGACACCAATTCTTCTCTTCATACATGTATTTGTGTAATGATGTCCATTATATTCCACCATCCTTGCTAATCCCCTGTGCCCTTATTTTCCCTCCCACTCCTCTGCCCTATCTAGAATTCATCTATTCTTCCTATGGTCCACCTCCATACCCCACTATGAGTCAGCCTTCTTAAAGCTGAGAAAATATGTGGCATTTGGTTTTTTTTGGGGGGGATTTTCTAACTTCACTTAGCATTATCTTCTCCAATGTCATCCATTTACCTGTAAATGCCATGATTTTATTCTCTTTTAATGCTGAGTAAAATTCCATTGTGTATATAATCTACATTTTTTTATCCATTCATCTTATGAAGGACATCTATGTTGGCTCCACAGTTCAGCTATTGTGAATTGTGCTGCTATAAACATTGATGTGGCTGTGTCCCTGTAGGATTCTGTTTTTAAGTACTTTGGGTATAGTCTGATGAGAATAATAGCTTTGTCAAATGGTAATTCCATTACCAGATTTCCAAGGAATCTCCATACTGCTTTCTGTATTGGTTGCACCAATTTGCTGTACCACCAGCAATATATGAGTGTGCCTTTATCCCCACATCCTCGCCAACACTTATTGTTGTTTGTCTTCATAGTAGCTGCCATTCTGTTTGGAGTGAGATGATATCTTAGAGTAGTTTTGATTTGCATTTCTCTGATTGCTAGAGATGATGAACATCTTTTCATATGTTTGTTGATTGATTGTATATCCTCTTCTGAGAAGTGCCTGTTCAGGTCCTTGGGTTACTTGTTTTTTTTTTTTTTTTGGTGCTTAGCTTTTTGAGTTCTTTATATACCTTAGAGATTAGCTGAACACGTTGTTTCTTAGAGGTGATTCTGAGAAAATTAGATTAGAGAGAAGAAACCATGAAGGAGAACATCAGGGACAAGAAGATTACGAGGAGGAAGTTAGGGAGAAGACTTGGGGGAAAGAAAAAAAATATGTAAGATTCAAAGCCACAAGGGATTTAGTGAAAGCATCAAGCAAACCCCTGTTACACACTGAACCACATCCAAACTCACTCTATTGTGGAGGGACTGGGGATTGAACCCAGGGCTACTTTAACACTGTGCCACATTCCTAGTACATTTTTTTTTGAGAGGGGTTATCCCTAACTTGCTCAGGATGTCTGTGATCTTGCAATCCTCTTGCCTCAGATCC
Source organism: Urocitellus parryii (assembly GCF_045843805.1). Taxonomy (NCBI): domain Eukaryota; kingdom Metazoa; phylum Chordata; class Mammalia; order Rodentia; family Sciuridae; genus Urocitellus; species Urocitellus parryii. The sequence continues at coordinate 82,476,595 of NC_135541.1, read as the reverse complement.
TGAGTTGGTGGAATTAGAGGTAGTGCCACTGTGTCCACTGCAATCCACCTTTTTTAAAATAACCCACCCCTTTTTATTCAGCAAAAGAACAAGATACCCAAGTTACTTTTTCTTTTTCTCCTCTTCCCCTCCCCTTTGGTACCAGGAGTAGAACCCAAGGACACTAAACCAGTGAGCCACAGTTCTAGCATTTTTTTTTAATTCAATAAATACAAGTTATAGGAAATGAATAGTTTAATTATACAACATGTTGGGCAATTAGGCCTTTCCTATTAGTTCAGTTCCTGATTTCTGAAGCTTATTGCTTTGAGGTAAGATGAAACATTGAACTGTTTCATTAAAAAAAATTAATAGAGACACAGTACCCTTCATTATTGAAACCTAGGCACTGAATGAAATTTAACAGGTGCATTTTGCTAGTCTTATTTGTCTCTCAGAAATGCCCTTGTTGTCCCTAGTGGTGTAGGTCTTTTTGTGCTGACACCAAGCAGATGTCAGAGCTGTAGTGCTTCTTATTCTCAAGGCTGCTCTTCCTGGTTCTTTGGCCATCTTCTGTATCTGATGTCTTTGTTTGCTTCTACCTCTGCTCACACTGCTGTGCTATTGTGTCTCTAATCTGGGCTCTGAGGCTGTAGGGTCTGGATCTTTGGACTCAATCAACCTTGGATTGAACATGATTCAAAATTAAGTTCTCTGTGCTTAATGTGTAGATTCTTTCTTCTTGTCATTATTCTCCAAACTGCACAGTGTAAACTGCTATATAATATTCCCATTGTGTTAAATGTGATAAGGAACCTCAAGATGGTTTAAAGCACACAGGAGGATGTGCATAGGTTATATTCAAACAGTGCATCATTTATACCTGGACCTTGAACATGTGTAGAGTTTGGTATACAAAGGGGGGGAGGAGTTCTGGAATCAATTCACTGTGAATACTGAATGAAGGCTGTACTTGGCCTTTGGCTAGGGAGTATAATTTTCACATATGCGTTTACTCTCTAGGTCACTTGAACCCTACATATTTTCACACATCAACAATCATTTGTTTTGTGGTGGGCACCAGGGATTTAAACTCAGGGGCACTCGACCACTGAGCCACATCCCCAGCAAAATTGTGAATATATTTTAGGGACAGGAACTCCCTGATGAGCTTAGTGCCTTGTCATTGCTGAGGCTGTTTTGAATCATGATCTTCCTATCTCAGCCTCCTAATCGACTGAGATTACAAGCATATGCCACTGTGACTGGCAACCATGGTTCTTAGTATCAAAAACTAACCCAGGTACATTTAAGCAGAGAGAATGTACAGTAAGCATGTTGTAAAGCCCACAAGATTATTGGCAAAGTTAGGAAAATGCTGTGGAAGTGGGCAGGGACCAAGGGAACCTGGCTAGTGTTGGGATGGGTGAAGGTGTGACATCTGTAGTGGAGGGGAGAAATAAATCATATCCACACACTAATGCATTTTTCAATGCTTTATTCACTCAAATCACTCAATACAACTTTATTTTATAGGTTCTTAATCAAGAAAATGATAATCCTTAATGTTGGGTACTGCAATACACATAATCAATTCAAAACTAAAAATTATAAGTTAACTCTGAGCACAGCAAACACTTAATCATGCCAGACTCATTACAGACATTCCCACTGCATGCTCAGCTCAAGTGCCAGGTTTAGAGTCTCAAGTCTTAGGGTTGAAGTCCAGCAGATGCTCACTCATTCAGACCACATTGATCAGGACAGGAACTGATGGAGGCTCCTCCTGGGCTGGATGTGACATCTGGTTGAGGAGACAATCTTAAGACGAAGTCACCATTCTCACCAGGGTCAAGATGTGGCTGTAGAGTTTGAGAGGAGTGAGAATGAATGTGAGGATCAGGCAGATAATGACAAGAGTTGGAATATTAGTACAGGACCTCATCAGGCACTCCAGCATCTTGCCATGATTGCAGCTGGCTGAATGTCTGTTCACTTGCTCCATCATTTCTACTAAATGTTGGGGCTCTGCTCACCTTTTCAGTCCCTATCAGCTATTACTGTGTTTCTTAGTGACATCTTACATTCCCTGGTCATGACCTCTGGTTTGACAATTTCTGCCCTGACCTCTCACCTCTGACTCCCATCAGGGTGAAGGCAAATGACCATGACTGCACTCTGAGTTTCCACTGGGTTGTGGACAGAGACTTGTCTTTATCAGGCTGTGCCTGATTCATACTAGAGGGCTCTGAAGGCTGTGCCTGGTGGACATGCAGGTTTATTTTCAACTGGAATTACTTAGGCTTAGGCCATTTTTAAGTTAAGGCCATTCTTACAGCTAGCCTGGACAACAGCTTGGAACCCCCACAGACATCCTGATTAGGACCTGCTTCCAGGTGACATAGCACATTGGTGGCACAGGTAACACCTTAAGCATTAACCCCAAACCACATCAGGAGGCAGAAAAATACATTTGACTTTTTCATTCGTATCAACTGATGGTGGATCCTGCCTTACTTGGAGACTCCCATGTTGGGTGGGGAATTCCTTGACACAGGAAGGGCTTTCATTCAGAGGCCAACTAAACTAAATCCTCAGCTACAAACAAAAACTAACACATATTACCTATCTCTATATGTGTGTATGCACCATCCCTAACTTATTCTATTACCCCTGAAGAGTCCTGCTGGCCTCCCTCACCAGAGTTCTTGAGAGTTCAGAGAAGGGGAACGTGATGGAGATGTAGAGACTGCTCTGTAGCTCTGGCTTTGGGTCTTACCTGTCGGGCTGGGACAGCCCACCCATTGCTTTATTTGGTGAATCATATTCTATGGAAAAGCCTTTGTGTATCCCCCATAGAAAAATAAAAACACACACTCACTCTCTCATTCCAGTGTGGAAGCAGAACTCTTAAGATCTCAGGACTGGCCTGCAATTGCATTTCAAAATTGTTTCTCTGCTGTGTGGTTTCTTGGTGTATCTCACAGCCAGCTTTCTGCAGGAAGGGAACACAGCATATCTTCCAGTGCAGGCCTAAGGTGAGAGTACAGTCTCTTGAAGGTGTTGGATCTAATGGGAAGTCAGCCCTTTTTATATTTTATTTTGAGACAAGGTCTCACTAGATTGTTTAGTCCCTTGCTAAGTTGCTGAGGATAGCTTTTAATTTGCAATCCTCTGCCTCAGTTTCCTGAGGGATTACATGCATACACCAGTGTGCCTGGCTTACTTAACAGGAATATTTAAGCTTTCAAATGAGTAATAGGAAAGTTAAAAACAAAATAGTGAGTGTTAAGCATGGCCAAAGTAAGAGGTTAAGGGATGCACAAAACCAAAAGAAGGAAACCAAGGCAACCAAATCACAAGTTACAAGGAAAAAGATGGAATCCAGAGAAGTGGTATCAGAGCAAATTGAGGTTCTGTTCATCTTAAAACGCTCTTTGGAAACTGTAAAAATTTTCTAAATCCCAGAGGAAGCCCAAAGAGAAAAACAAAAATGATGGCATGTTCACAAATGACAAAGAAGGAAATCCAAATTTATCCCAGAAAAAAACACCAACCCACAGAAACAGACTAGAGAGGAAGGGAGGAAAACAGAGAAAAAGATCTAAAGAGAAATCTGAAAAAGAAACTAAAAACAAATAAGACCAGTCAGAAATAATTTTGTATCTTTCAATAAAAAACCTTGAATGTAAAGAGAATAAACTCCCCAATTTTAAGATATAAAGTGACTGAATGGATTTTCTTTTTTTAATGGACTCATTCACCTGCTGTCCAAAAGAAAGTCATTTCACCTCAGGAAACACACAGAGTGACAGTGAAGGGATGGAAAAGATATTCCACACGAAGAAAACCAACCTACAGCAGGAATGGCTACACTCTTGTCAGATAAAATAGACTACAGATTAAAACACAATAAAAAGAGAGACAAGGTGATCACACCATGATAAAGGGGTCAATTCAGCAAGATGATACAGAAATTGTACACATAAATGTGCCCGACACGTGAACACCCACATGTGCAAAAAAGATATTACTGGAATATAAAAAAAGAAGTGGATTACAACACAGTAAGAACAGTGAGGGCTCCAAATCCCCCGTTTTTTTTTTTTTTTTTTTTTTTGAGAGAGAGAGAGAGAGAGAGAGAGAGAGAGAGAGAGAGAGAATAAATGTTAATATTTACTATTTAGTTTTTTGGCAGACACAATCTTTGTTTGTATGTGGTGCTGAGGATAGAATCCGAGCAGCACGCATGCCAGGCAAGCACGCTACTGCTTGAGCCACATCCCCATCCCAGTCAACTCCCCTTTACAGCCCTGGACAGATCAACTCTGCACAGAGCAGGCATTTACAGACCATTCCACCCAACCACTGCAGAGCAAACATCCTTCTCAACAGCACACAACACATTCTCCATTTATTCTCAAAATAAATCTCTATAAATTTAATAAGAATGGAATCCATAGCAGGGGGAACACCTGGACAGTTCCAAAGCATGGGAATTCTTCAGCGTGTTCCCCAACAACCAATGGGACATTGAAGAAATTTGAGATTTTGGGAATCATTTGTTATTTTTTATAATATTTTATTTTTAATTTTTAATTGTAATTAAACTTGGTACCTTTATTTTATTTATTTATTTATTTTTATGTGGTGCTGAGGATTGAACCCATGGTTTGCAAGTGCTAGAGGAGTGCTCTACCACTGTGCCACAATGCCAGGGCCCCTACATCATTTGTTACTAATAAGCCTGGCTTATTATGACTAGAATGTACCTAGGATTAGACACTGCTATTGCTGCTGTCAGCACTGACTCTCACACCCTGAAGATCACAAGGGGAGTGTGAATGTATGTCACATACATGTCATCACACTTCACAAGTGACCTGCAAATTCAGGAAGGTAACCTTCATTTACTTGTACATTTTTTTCTAAGAATATCTCTTTGGCAGACCTTATTTGTAACTGGAACTCAAGTGGGAAGTGAATCTGAGAAATGTCATTTTTAGCTCTTCAATTTCTTCAAACAGGATGGTGGAGTGGAATTGGAAGGGATACCAGTAATGTACCCATAATGCAAGTTCTTTAAATGCAGGGGTAGTTTTGCTAATTATGTTTATATGTTTTGTATCCAGTTTGGGACCTGACATTAGTGGGTGTCAAAAATATTTCTTGAAATAATCTGAATTTATGAAATAATCCTAAGTTTTTTTTTCTTTATCAGGTGAAATAATAGAGATGTAAAATATGTGCTAAAACTATTGGCTGCTAAGGATTTGAGAGTTCTGAAAGTACTCTGGACTATGAGAAGGAAATAGCAGAAGGCACCAATACAAAGGGGGTGGATATTGGCAGAAGAGAAAATAGCATACCAAACAATTAGAGAATACCTTGTAAGTTAAGTTGATTCAACTGTAAATAAAACTCAAAATGAGAGTGGCTTAAATATGACAGGAGCTCATTGTTTCCTTAAAGACAGCAGGTAAACTCATGCACTGTTATGCCATCATCTTTAATGTGTGGTTTTGACCAGATGGTTGAAGATAGCTGCTTGTGCTCCAGCCACCATTTCTCAATTTTAGTCAGTGAGAAGATGGTTGGAAGTATGCTCCCTCCTTTCAACAACACTTCCTAGAAGATGCACACTCCTCTTTTATTTAAATATCATTTAAATTAATGTGCAATGTGAACAGACGTGATGAGGCCTGGTCCATAGAGACTGCCCTTATTTGATCCTCTTTATTTCTGGCAACTTCTGGTCAGATTTTGACATCAAGGGAAACATAGGATATCACATATTGGAGGACAGTGCCTCTACTAGCCTGGATCCCTAGGTGATTATGAAGCAAAGAGGTAGCTAGGTTGTCTGTGGGAGCTCTTATAACTCTGCAACCTGGGTAGAGAGGACTTGCTCCTTCAGGCGAGAGACCCCTCCCACCTTGGTGTCTAGGCTAGCCTGTATTCTGCCTCAGCCCATGTAGAGGGGACTCACCACTACAGTCATGAGAATCCTTCCACCTGAGTGCCCAGTGGTGGTGGTAGGGGGCTTGTGTACAGCTGCAGCCACGGTAGCAGGCACTCGCCCCTCCAGGCGGGATACCCCTTTCACCTGGGTGCCAGGGGGAGCTCCTATCTAGGTGCAGCTAGAGTAGCAGGACTCGCCCCTCTAGGCAAGAGACCCCTCACACCTGGGTTTGTATGGGGGCTCCTATAGAGCTGCAGCCAGGGTAACAGGTACTCACCCCTCTAGGCGGGAGACCCCTTTCACCTGGGCTTCTGGGGGAACTCATATACCTCCTCAAGGAGAGTAGAGGGGACTTGCCTCTCCAGGCAGGAGACTCCTCCCAATTGGGTGTCAGTGGAGCTAATACACCGTCCCAACCAAGGTAGTGGGGATTCGTGCCCCCAGGAGGGAGACCTCTTCTACCTGAGTTGCAGGGATCTTGTATACCACTGCAGCCAGTTTAGAGGGGATTTGCCACTCCAGGCAAAGACCCCTCCAACTTGGGTGTAGAGGGGAGCTCATATACAACTGCAGCCAGGGTAGAGTACACTCGCCCCGCCAGGCTGGAGACTTCTCCTACCTGGGTGTCCTGGAATCTCTTATATGGCACCAGCCAAAATACAGTGGACTCTCGCCTTTCCAGGCAGGAGACCCCTTCTACCTGTGTGTGTGGGGTGAGCTTGTATACTGCCACAGCCAGGATACAGGGGACTCCCCTGTCAAGGCCAGAGACCCCTTCTACCTGTGTGTCAGGGTAGCTTGTATACTGCCACAGCAGGAGTAGAGTGGATTCGCCCCTTCAGGCGGGAGACCCATCCCACTTGTGTGTCAGGGGAGCTATTACACTGCCTCAGCCACGGTAGAGGTGACTTGTCCTTCCAGGAGTGAGACTCCTTCCACCTGGGTGTCCGGGGAAGCACCTATACAGGCACAGGCAGGGTACAGGGGACTCTACCCTCCAGGCTGGAGACCCTTGACACCTGTTGTCAGGGGAACTCCTATACACAGCAACCAGCGTAGAGGGACTCTCCCCTCCAGGTGGGAGATCCCTGACACCTGTGTGTGTGTGTGGGTGAAACTTTTATACCCCTGCAGCCAGAGTAGTGGGGACTTGCTTCTCAAGGCAGGAGACCACTCCCACCTGGGTATCAGGGGGAGATCCATCTGGGTGTCAGGGGAGCTTGTATAAAGTAAAAACTAGGGTAGAGGGGACTCACCTGTCCATGCAGAAGACCATTTTCACTTGTGTGTAGGGGGGCACTTGTATACCACCTTAGCCAAGGTAGTAAAGACTTGTCCCTCCAGGCGGCAGACCCCTCCCACCAGAGTGTCTGGGAGAGCTTGTATAAGGCCACAGCCAGGGTAGAGGGGACTCATTGTTCCAGGAGGAGACCCCTCCCACCTGGGAGTCAGGGGGAGCTCCTATACCCCTGCAGCCAGGGTAGAGTGGACACACTTCTACAGGTGAGAGACCCCTCCCATCTTGGTGCTAGGGCGAGCTTGTATTCCGCCTTAGCCAGGGTAGAGGGAATTCGCCCCTCCAAGCGGGAGACCCCTCCCACCTGGGAGTTGGGCGGGGGCAGGTATACATCTGCAGCCAGGGTAGCTGGGACTCGCCCCTCTAGGCAGGAGAACACTTTCATCTGGTTGTCAGGGGGATCTCTTATCCTGCTGCAGCCATTGTAGAATAAACTCGCCCCTCAAGGCAAAAGACCACTCCCCCCTGGGTGTGTGGGGGAGCTTGTGTATCTACAGAGCCAGAGTGGAGGGGACTCACCCCTTCCAGCAAGAGACACCTCCCATCTTGGTTGGAGGGGGGAGATCCTATACCACAGCAGCCAGAATAGAGGGGACTCGCTTCTCCAAGCAGGATACCCCTCCCATCTTGTTCTCTGGGAAAGCTGGTAAACCCCTGCAGCCAGGATAGGGAGAAGCCACCCTTCTAGGCTGGAGACCTCTCCAATGTCTGTGTCATGTAGAGCTCCTTAACAGTTGCAGCCAGGTTAGAGGAGACTCCTTCCTCCATGCGGAAAACCCCTCCCACCTGGGTGTCAGGTGGAGCTCATATACCCCAGCAGCTAGGGTAGAGGCAACTAGCACCTCCAGTTGAGAGACACCTCCCACCTGGGAATGGTGGTAATTCCTATACTGCCTTAGCCAGGGTAGAGCGGACATGCAGGAGATGCCTAATGCAGTGAAAGTTTTTTCTCACACCAAAATGTTTACTGCAGAAGTGGACAGTTGCTCTCCATGTTCTTAGAATATAGGATGCTTCAACTTTGTAGATACAATGTTACCCCAGGGATTCTTCCATGACTTTTGTGGCAGGGAAGAGACAGTCTAGAGAGTGCTCACAGCTTGTGATGGTATCATCCTGGAAGTAACACATTACTTCCTCTCAGGTATAATTGGCTAGAATTAGTCACATGGTCCTATCTACATGTGGTCCTAGAAATGTAAGCTTCCATATTTGGAAGTAAAGGAGTCACACAAAAGGAAGCAAGAATGTGAAGAGAGAGCCTACAGAATGGGGGGAAAATCTTTGCTACCTGCACCTCAGATAGAGCAGTAATCTCCAGGATATAAAAAGAACTCAAGAAACTTAACAGCAGCTGGGTGTGGTGCTGCATGTCTATAATCCCAGCAGTTTGGGAGGCTGAGACAGGAGAATTGTGACTTCAAAGCCAGCCTCAGCAATTGTGAGGTGCTTAGCAACTCAGTGAGACCCTGTCTCTAAATAAAATACAAAATATTGGTGGGGATGTGGCTTAGTGGTCTAGTGCCCTGAGTTCAATCCCGGTTCCAAAAAATAAACAAAAATAAAAAACAAACTAACACCAAAACCAAACAAAAAACCCAATCATTAAATGGGCAAAGGAACTGAATGTACACATCACAGAAGAAATACAATTGGTTAATAAATATATGAAAAAAATGTTCAAATCTCTATCAATTAGAGAAATGCAAATTAAAACTACACTGAGGTACAGTTTGGTTTAGTGAAAGTGTGAACCCTAGCAAGTATCAAAGTAATCTCACTCCAGTCAGAATGCCAATTATCAAGAATACAAATAACAGTAAATGTTGGTGAAGATGTGGGTGAAAATGTACCCTCATACATTGCTGAAGGGACTACAAATTGGTGCAAGTACTAAGGAAAGCAGTAGGGAGATTCCTTAGAAAACATTGAATGAAACCACCATTTGACCTAGTTATCCCACTTCTCGGCACATTCCCAAGAAACTTAAAATCAGTGTACTATAGTGACACAGCCACATCAATGTTTACAACAGCTCTATTCACCATAGCTAAACTAATGAACCAAATTACGTTTCTTTCAAAAATGGATAAAGAAAATGTGGTATACATACATAATGGACTATTACTCAGCCAAATAGAAGAATGAAATTATAGCATTTGCCAATAAATGCATGGAACTGTAGACAATCATGCTAAGTGAAACAAGTCAATCCCCCAAAACCAAAAGCCAAGTGTACTGATATGCAAATGCTAACACACAATAAGGAGTGGCATGAAGGGAAAATAGAAGTTCTTTGAATTAGACAAAGGGGAATGAAGGGAAGAGAGAGGCAATGAGAATAGGAAAGACAGTGAAATGAATCAGACATAACTTTCCTATGTTCATATATGAATATACAACCAGTGTAACACCACATCTTACACAACCACAAGAATAGGAAGTTATACTCCATGCATATATGATATGTCAAAATACACTCTGCTGTCATGTATAACTAAAAAGAACAAATAAAAAAAATTAAAAAGAAGTGAAATAGGACCAGACAAGTTATGTTCATCATAACTGATGTGACTTTGGACTCACTTTTCTGGGGATTTCTACTCCTTCATCCCTTCTAAGGACCTCAGAAGCACTGAAATGCCAAATGAAATTCCTTTGTGTTTTGAAATATCTAGAGTGGTTGTGGATTCCTACAGTAAATGCTGGCTGAATCGAGTGTGTACTGGTAGCTTTGTATAATTTTACCACTACCTGACCTTAAAATCTCTGCCTCCTAAGGCTGTCCTGTATGAACTGCATATTTCAAGCTCCTTTGCCTTCTGGATTTGGTTGGGTGGGATCATGGGAGAATCCAGCAGAAGATGAGAAAATAGGAATTGAGACAGATCAGGATATCTCTCTCTGCCTCCTTAACTCCCCATTAAACTGTGAGTTCTTGATCCTGCCTCCAACTCTGTAGGCTCCTTTCATTAAACTTCCCTCTTGAGTACACTTTGAGTATGATGTCTGTTTTGAACCTGATTCATAGCAGGTATTTAATAAGCAAAAATTTTCAACTATAAGTCTAAAAAAAGTAACAGACCATCTCCCATCTTCCAATTTTACTACAGCTGGAGGTCTTTCTAAGATGCCCTTCTTCTGCCTTAAAACATCAGTGGCTCCCAAGTATAACCATCACCACACCCCCACTGCAACCTGCAGCCAGACAGAAGTAATTTCAGCTCCCTCTGCAATGTGTTCTCTTCCTCTGAGCCTCTGCACATGCAGCCTAGGCTGGAAACTGCTCACCAACCCCACTCTCATCAAAAAGTCACTTACCCTCAGAAGCTTCCCTGAGATGGTAGAATACTTGTTGAGGGCCACAGCCCAGTCAGGATGACTGAATGGTATTTTGCCAGAAGGGAGTGTTTGAAAGGTGATGCCAGGGAGCTTTTGAGATGATGGTGGTTATGTTAAGCTGTGTATTCAACTGTATCTTAGACCTTTACTGTCAGGCAATAGGGCAGGCGACTCTTGTTGCCTTAGGCATGTCCTCTACTTTGGAGTTCCCATAGAGTTCTGGAGAGTGAGTGTGCTCAGCCCGGTGGAGTGGGAGAGAGTTCCCGGGGAGGGTGCATGGAGTGCAGGTGGAGTTTGGGCAATAAAGTTTCCTGTTTGAACATACAAGTGCTTTGTGGCAGCTCGGTTATTTGTGCCCAGCCAGACTGCGGCAAATACTCTCCATCTGCATTCTTTATGTACCATAATACAGAGAGAGTATTCACTGTTACATTGTACTACGACTGCCTACTTACCTGTGTCCTCCAAGACTGTAAGATCTAGAACAAGGAAAGAGTCCTAGGACAGGAAATGAGTCTTTCCCTCTCCCTGTGCGTCTCTGTCTCTTTGTGTTTCCCATTTATCTGTTGCTTTTCTCTTCCATTCATTTGTATTTAGATCCCAGCATAATAGCCTGGCACACAGTAGGTCTTAGTAACTACAAATGTTGAATGGTTAAAACTCTCTCTTGGCTTCCAGGTCATCTCTCTTTCTTGATTTTTCTCTTTCTCTGGCTTTCCTCTTTCTTTGTTCTTGGAAGTCTTCACAATCAACTCCTCCTCTGTCTACCCATTAACTATTCTTCAGAGCAGCTCATTCTTATCTGCCTTTTGGACTTCAGCCATCAGTAAATACCACAATCCCCAAAAGCATATTTTCAATCTTAACCTTTCACATGAGCTAAGGCTGGCCCTCTCTCCCTTCAAGCAGTTCAGATAAAGTCTCATTATTTCTCCATTCCCAACCTGGCCTCCTCCTTCTTCCAGTACTCAGTCCACTCAGTTGTCCAAGTGACAAACTTCAAAGTCCCCCATTGTTTTTCCCCCTTTGTCCTGCTGGGCAACATGTTTCATCCATTTTCACAATTTACACTCTGTTTCTGAGTCTTTATTTTTCCTAATTCTTTTACCAAGAACACTTTGCCCCCACTTTAACTCAAATACTTTGCATTCTTTGAAATTCAGAAAACTGGTCAATTTCAATTCATTGCTTCTTCCTCCAAGTTCTACTGAAGTGATTTCTGTTTTTGTCTGCTGTGGGATTTGTTTGTTTGTTTGTTTTTGCAGTTCAGGGATTTGAACCCAGGACCTTGCACACATGCTAGTTAAGCACTCTACCACTGTGCTATAGATCCCCCACGCTTGTTAAAATTTTGGGCCAGGGTCTCAGTTTCCCAGTCTGGCCTCCCACTTGTGATCCTCCTGCCTCAGCCTCAGAAGCAGCTGGGCTTGATGGGTAGCTGAGCCAAGTAGATGGCTAGGGCACCTGGCTTGATGCCATGACTTTTAATGTTGGATCTAAACATGTCTCCATCAGTAGAAGATAAAATTATTAGTTTTTTTTTTTTTGAGTCATTGGGACTAGCTTGTGATTGATATTTTATGCAATTAAAATATTTTATATGAATGAATGAATAAATGAATTAACTGGGAAAGAGAATCTTTTCAATTACACCCTTTCAGAGGTTATTGCAAGAGAATCTTTGAGACTAAAGGATAATAGTCTCAGTTGAAAAACCTGAACTTTATGTGACCAAGTCAATATACACTTTAACAAGATATTGTATGTGCTTATACAGGACAGTTAATTGCTGTGCACGTAGCAAGATTTTTTTTTTAAGCTTACCCTGTAGAATTTGATTTTAAACATTTTCAATTCCGAATATGGGCAAATTTTAAAAGGGAAGGTGTGATTTTAACTCCTTCTATGCTCTTTTTTACCCTGGGTGACAGGCATTAGATAAAAGAAAAAAAAAAAAAAAAAAAAGGCCTGTATCAGTACAGGGCTGGGCACTTGGTAGGCCCTCAACACATTTTAATCCCTTTCTGTTTTCCTCTTCTTTATTTCATATTTGAAGGTTTGTGAATGTTGATTATTTAAGAGAAGTTTTAGTTTTTGGATTTCAATTTGACTAAAACAACGTCATATTCTGACAGTCCCTATTAATTCTGAAACCCAAGGGAAAGAAATCGCTGGAAGGGGAGGGGGAGAAAAGAGGTGGCGCAAAAACTGAAAGCAAAGGCGCCCAGGAAGCCATAGAAGGCAGCTTTTTTGGCTGCCTTTGTCTTTTTTAAGCCCAGAGGCATGATGCGCTAACTGCAGTCGCGGATTAGTTTCCCCCAGGAGGCGCCCGCCTGCCCAGAATCTCCCCGCCCTCCAGGTGCCTCCTGCTTCCGCCCTGCAGTGCGCTGCAGATCGCGGCCGCTGGGGGCGCCAGGGGCCGAGTTTCTGAGGTGGAGACAGCGACCTTACTCCCAGCTTCGCCTCTCAAAGCTCTCAGAAGGGTGGCCACAGTGGCGAGGTGCGCACCAAAGGCCGCCCTTTCCCCGGGCAAGCTGCAGCACAACTGCTTGCCAAAGGCGCCTGGGGTCCGTGACGCAGCCGCCGCTGGGCTCAGGTTCAGGCTGCTGGAGAGGCTGCGGCGGCGATCCTGGCCCCTGCTGTTCAGTGGCGCCCCGGGTCTGGGCAGATCCTGGACTCAGGGGAGCTAAGGCGGCGCCCGGCTGCGAAGACCGCTAGCCGGCGCCTGGCTCTCACAATGATGAAGTTTAAGTTTAAGGTGGACTTCGAGCTCGAGGTACCCTTCATCAGTGGAGTCCTCTTCTTCAAGATGTGGCTGCTGGTCGGCCGCAGCTTCACTGCAGGTAAGGCGCCCTCCGTGCCTGGCACGCCTCCAGAGCCCTGCTTGCCCAGCCTGGGCTGGTTCAAGGAGAGCATCCCTTCCCTTAGCCCCTTCATTCCAGGCGGGCAGCCAGCCTTGTGAGCTCCCTGTCCTGCAGGGACCCGTCAAAAACCAGTCAGGAATGTATCCATCAGCACAAAGTGCTCCACAAATGGGTTTAACTAGATTGGCCTTGGCTTCTGCATTCCTCGCTCCAAATGGTTCCTGGTGACAGCTCTTTCCTCCCAATTCTCTAGGAATGGGAGCAATGGCCAAAGGGAGAGAGAGGATGCTTCTTGTTTCCTTTAAGACATTTCCATATTTGTAAAATACAAGGTGTAATTGGAGCTGTTGTTAAAAATAAAAAGGATCCCAGCTTCTCTGAGTTCTAAGAACGACCCCTGTGAACAGCCTGTGCTTGGTGTCACTCTTCTTTTTGGTGCGCTAAGAGGGGTTTTGTGCGCCCAGATTGAGGCTGAGGTAGGCCAGGTTGGCCTTAATTTAAGGCAAGTGTTCCTAGCAGATGAGGCAACAGTCCATGAGACTGTAGATTGCTTCTCCAGCTCCAAGCTAATGCTCATCTAAATACCTGTCTTAAAGTGACCACAGTGAGTCTCAATGTGGGGGACTTAGAACCAGGAGGGGATCCCAAACTCTGTGCTCATTTTGAAATGAGCCTCTCCCTGTGCGCTCTGTGCACTCTCTGGGAGAGACATTAATAGGTTCCAGAATGCAGCCAGGTGTGGCAATGTTCCTTGAGTAATTTCAGGGTTATTCACAGACTGACAGATTTGCCCTAGGGTGTTTTTCTATTTTCTTGAAAAGAAAAAAAAAAAAGTTTATCACTGAATTTTTGAGATCTTGAGGTCAAGGAGAAGGGTTAATGATCTTTGTTTAACCCAAATATATATATAATGGTCACAGACTTTATTTTTACACTAAAAATATTGTACTTTCTTTTTATCTATCATCCCATTAAAATTGTAAAGGAAATAATGTCAATGGATTGTGGAATTGGATCCAGAAAATTGTCCACTGTGGCAATATTGAAGATTATGGCAGCCTGATAATGTCTGGTTGGCTAAACCAAAGGACGTGTTAAGCTCTATTGATTCTCAAAATTAATAAATAGTCCACTGAGGATAATTTTAAAAATTAAGTTTGGTAACAAATCTGAGGATATTCAGCTCATTAATTATAGAACATAATTTTTAGCACACCTGTAAGAGAATAATGAATGGTACAAATAATATGTGTGTGTGTGTGTGTGTGTGTGTGTGTGTGTGTGTGAGTGTGTGTATAACCAGCTCCCAAGGTATGGAAAAGCCTATATCAATTCCGAGTGTACTGTAGGTTTAATTGACAGTCTTGTTTTGCTGCTAGGTTCTACCCCCCTACCTGGAGCAGATAGGTGAGTACTCCTGGCAATGGTGACACCTGGTGGTCAGGACACTTGCTGGCTACCTTTTGAATATAATTCATTAGTTCTTTCTTTTTTTTTTTTTTTCTTTTTCTTTTCTTTTCTTTCTTTTTTTTTTTTTTTTGTACAGGGTCTTTAACTCAGGAGTACTGGACCACTTAGCCACATTCCAGCTCTATTCTGTATTTTATATTTATACACAGGGTCTGGCTGAGTTCCTTAGGGCCTCACCATTGCTGAGGCTGGCTTTGAACTCACAATCCTCCTAAAATATACTATCATATTTAATTCTCACAGCAAGCCTAGGGATCCACATTTTGTGAATAAATGATTCAAAGTCCCCACAGATGATATGTGTGATGCTGAGATTCTGATACAGGTGTAACATTAAACAGGGTGATGCCAGATAAAAGGAGAAAGTGTGTTTTGTGCTGAAGAGTTTCTAAATAGGCAGCTTCCTAATGGTTTTAAAGTGCAGTGGGTATCATTTGATTTGTCCTCTGCAAGAGTTGGAAAGGGAAAACTATGCTGTGGTAAACTTCACCCTTTCTCTTCCAACTAAAATCTGGCTTTAATCAAGGTAAACACTGCTAAGCATATTGCTTGATTTTTTCTTCCTTTTTTTTTCCCTTTTAGGCTGAGCATAGAATGAGAAAGCTCTGATTCTTGATTTATTCCCCCCTCTTCATCCTCAATTCTTTTTTAATTTATTTTTCTTAATTTGTTTTTGTAGATGTAGATGGACAGAATGCCTTTGTTTATTTTTATGTGGTGCTAAGGATTGAACCCAGTGCCTCACACAGGCTAGGTAAGTGTTCTGCCACTGAGCTACAGCCCCACCCCTT
Organism: Urocitellus parryii; assembly: GCF_045843805.1. NCBI lineage: Eukaryota > Metazoa > Chordata > Mammalia > Rodentia > Sciuridae > Urocitellus > Urocitellus parryii. The sequence continues at coordinate 82,460,890 of NC_135541.1, read as the reverse complement.
CTCCTCAGTTCTTATCATTACAAAATTTGTATTTATGAAAAAAAAAGAATAGTGCTTAGTACAGCCAAAAACAAAGAAACAGAATTTGAGGGAAATGATTCAAAATAAGAAGTATGTGCCTTTGAAGTTAGGTAGAGAGAGTTAGCATAAAGCTAAGAACAAGAGTTTGCAATGACGTAGGTTTAAGCCTAATCCCAGTTCCATTATGGTAGATCTGGTTGTGTTTACATAGGCTCTCAAAGTTAAAAAACTGTAAAAAATTAAAACAGTCACTGACACTTGAGGCGATTTTGAGGATTTAGTAAGCTGATGTGCCTAAAATGTGCCCAACAATGCTTTGGCATTTGGTTGGCACTTATTAAAAAATGTCTGCTTGCTTTAGATGTCATAGTTAATTTTTTTTTCCTGACAAGTACAAAAATGTTGGTTTAAGAAACATTCCTCATTTTACGAGGGAAAAAAGAAATCCTGAAATACCAGTGGTAAGCAAACTATTTCAAAATTGCATAACTCTTATCTAGTGGATGCCAGTCTAGGAATGCAACTTTGATTAAATGCTACGTTTTAATTTCTAAAAATCCATTTGTGGGACCCTTTTAAATCAGAAACATTAAACACTGTAACATTTCTCCAATGAATATGTGAAATCAATAATATGTAAAAGATATAATAAAGCACACTCAAGACTGCTGTCTTTAGAAAGGTTTACCAGGTTGTTCTTGGCTAGTGTCTGGGAACCTGAGTGGTAAATAGTTGTATACCTGATATAAAACTTCATCTAAATGATACAAGGTGCTCAATGTGCCTACACTGCAGAAAGTGTGATTCCTGATAAACACCTTCTGAAAGTCATGCATTTGGGTCCATTAAGCAAAGGGTGCTAAAGTAACCAACCTAATAAAAACCTTCAGCACTGAGTCTCTAATGAGTTTTCCTAGTAGACAACACATGCCACAATTTGATGCTAAAGAAATTGTGCCTGAGTCTGCTTAGTATCCTGTTGCTGTAATAAATCATAGACATAAAACAACTATATACTGAGTCCTGTGAGTTCTCCTGAGGAATCTCTAAACTCAGGGATGGTCTTGGGAACCCCCCTACATGAACTAGTGTGAAATAATATTTGTTTGTTAGAGAAAAGTCTTGGAGATATATAGAAAATTCTCTGTCTCTTACACACACATACACACACACCACACACTTGGCTTTGTATAAAACCTAAACATGCAGATACTTCATTTTTGACCAAATATTAATTGTGCATTTACCAGTTTCTAGCTGTTAGGAATCATGAGAAGTACAACAAATAAATGTTCCACAAAAAAGTTACCTCAAGTTAATAAAAATAATTATAATTATTTGTCAGTAGGAGACAGTATGACTTGCTGCCCTGTCCATGGGTCAGACAATATGTAAGGGTTGTTGAAATTATAAAGGAAAAGAGTTCATTTACAGCTGTACTGGTTACTTAAAATTGTATTTGCATTTCAGTTGAGCATGCTGGGAGGATGGATTTTTATTGACAAGAAAGTGAAGTGGGAGGATAGCTTGAGAAAGACACTCATAGAATTGGTTCTACATCATCCTAATTCCACAAAGTTCATGTGGAGAAAAAGCAGAAGATTAGAAAAAGCTTTTGAATGCCATTTTAGTTTGCTTTCCACTGCTCATAGGATAAAATTCAAGCTAGGATTCTTGAACTGAGTTGTAGTATGATTAAAGTGATATTTGAGCTTCCTGGGAGGCTGATGCTTTTGAATTTAATTGATAATAGATGCCATGAGGAGAAAAATTAGGAGCCTATTAAAATAATACAGGCAGAAGCTAATGAGATCCTGAACTCAAGTTTCTCATATGAGTGACTGATAAATGAAAATGCTGTGATAGAGCCCTTGATGCCAGGAGAGAAATAAGGAAGTCCAGACAATTGTATACGGTGGTAGAAGATATGAAGACTTAAGTTGATTACATGATAACATGATACATTGGGGGTGACAGTGAGTCTGATAAGCAGTCGAAGTCACATTTATTGTGATATATGTGTTTCTTAAATTCTAGTCTATAGGAGCCATACAAACCTCCTTATTTCTCATTTAGGTCTTCCTTATACTGTTTTGGCCTTTTAGTGATTGTTAGTGAAAATTAATTTTAGAAGGATCCAGTTTCTTGAGGGAATGTTTGCTCAGTGAAGAGGTTAAAAAGAAATAAGACTAGAAGGTATTTATTTGTAATGAATGATGTTGTTATTATGATTTTGGCACTGGGAATTTAACCTAGGGGTGATTAACCACTGAGCCTCATCCTCAGCCATTTTTATGTTTTATTTTGAGACAGGGTCTTTTTAAGTTGCTTAGAGCCTCACTAAATGCTGAGTCTGACTTTGGATTCAGGATCCTCCTGCCATAACCTGCCATGCCCCCAGTCATTGTGATTACAGGGGAGAGCCACCATATCCAACTATAATTGTTATTAAAATGGTCAGGGTAAATGGTTAGATTTTACATAACCACAATTATTATAACATTTGGAAAATACCTTGTACAATTATATTTGTCTATTCAGCTAAGCCAAATTCTTGCATAATAAAATATTTTCAAATATCTCTTAGACAAAATATTATATTTTTTGAATCTTTTTAGAGTTCTTCGTTTGTAAACATTTAAATCACTTTTGAAATTTTATTAATACTTTCAGGATAAATTTAATTCTGTTTAAATAAAGGAAGAAATTTTTTCTACATATTTTAGGCCAATTTTCCTTATTTCTTCATCTGTATGGGTGGATGGGTGCTAATACCTAAAGTAATTTTTCAGATTTCACATGAGTTTGTGGCAAAAAACCATGTGAATTCAGGGAGTGTCCAGGAAGCTATTAAACACGTCTGTGTATTGGATCTTTTACTTTGTAAACAAGCTGAAAAGATTTCTCTTTTTTTTTTTTTTGTCAAAGACTGTCTTTATGTTTTCAAGATTTTATTTTTTTAACTTGTGTAACAAATATTTATTATTTTAACTAAATTATTTATTCTAATTTGGTAAACATGATGGCAGAATAGAATTTATTTCATATTACATGAATAGAGCACGAGTTTTCAAGTCATTGATTGTACACAAAATATTTCACACTGTTCATGTCTATGTACATGTACTTAGGGTAATGGTTTCTAACTCATTTCCCCATCATTCCTACCCCTGTGCCCCCTCCCTGTTTTCAAGATTTTAATTCACTTCATTGTTTATTTCTTTTTAGTAATTTTCCATACTTCAAAAGTAATATAGACTCATGTGGAAAACTTAGAAAAGCAAAAAGAAAAGAACAAAAATTGCATGTAAATGAACAATCCAGAAATAAACACTATTACTGATATTTTGGTGTATGACCTAAAAACCTATATCAATCCCCACATATACATACATACATAGACATATATGCATGCCCTCTCCACAATCATCAGCATTTTTAAAAAGAGATAATAATGTAATTAATACATTTTTTGACTTCTATATCATTAAATATTCAATGTTAAAGTGCTTTAAAATTAGCATACTATAGGGATCCATGCATAACAAAGTTTATATCAGTGCAATGCCAAATAGTGGAGTAAAGGATCCAGTCTAGGTGCCCATCAGCAGATGAAAGGAAAAAGAAAATGTAATATATAATGGAATTCTACTCATCCATAAAGAGGGATGAAATCATGGTATTTGTGAAGTAAACAAGACTCAGAAAATCAAGGGCAAATGTTTTCTCTCATATGCTGATGCTAGAGAAAAATAAGGGGGAAAAGGTGGGGGCCCCATGCAAATAGAAGGGAGACCATTGTAGTAGAAGAGGAGGATTGAAGGGAAGGAGGAGGGACTGTAAAAGGGAGGAGGCACAATAAATTGACCAAATTTATGATCTGTACATATATGATTGTACCACAATGAATTCCACCTTTATGTGCACCTATAAAACACCAATTTAAAAAACAATAAATACATAGAAGGAAGATCAGCAGAGCAGAGAAAGGGAATAGAGCCAGGGAAGAGGGGAGGGAAAAAGAAAGTATCTGGGACTGAAATGGAGCAAATCGCATTCCAGTCATTTATGATTGTATCAGAATGAACTCCACTATTATGTATAATTATAATGTGCTAATAAAAATGAAAATGTTTTAAATAGATGCATATCATTCTATTTTGTTAATTTTCATGATTTATTGTATGAACCTTTTTGTAGCAGTCGGGTTCTTGTTGTTATTTTGTGATGCTGGGTATTGGACCTCTACGTCTGGGCCATATCTCCAGCTCTTTTTTTCCTTTGTAATTGATATTTTTTATAAATAAACCATCATAAGTATCCATATAGCCCAATTTTGTGCATGATTATTTAGGATTGACACTTAGAAATGGAAATATCTAGTAATGCATGCATGTTTTTAAAACATTTGACATATACCGCCAGTTCACCCTTTTGCATTAAATTGAGTTTTGATGATGAAAAAAAAACTAATATCAAATATCAAAAGTAACCAATATTAGAAAATGCTATTTGACTATATGACAGATAATTGTTTACACCCTTGCTCCAGCAATGGCCCTTCTGGGTATATATCCAAAGGCAATTAAATCAGTATACTCAAGAGAAGTCTGCACTCCCACATTCATTGCAACATTATTCACAATAGCCAAGACACTGAAACCACCTGTCTGTAACAGATGAATGGATTTTTAAAATGTGGTATATCCAATGGAATAATATTCAGTCTTTAAAAAGAAATAAATCCTTTCATTTATGACAAAGTGGATGAACCTGGAGGACATTATGCTAAATGAGGTAAGCCAGGCATAGACAGTGCACATGTGTAACACGAAAAAGGCCAACTCGTGGAAGCAGAGAATAGAATGGTGGTCTCCAGAGCATAGGGGTGGAAGGTATGGGGAATTTCTAATTTCTGTTAGAATGAATAAGTGCCAGAGATATATTGTATATCATAATTATTAGAGTTAATGTACATTTAGAAATTGCTGAGAGTGGATGATAAATGTTCTGAGAACAAAAAAAAAGTAAATTGGTGAAATTATTAAGTTAATTGAACCATTTCACAATGTACACATATATCAAAACATCATTATACACCATGTAATAACACATTATGAAATAAATATATAATTGAGTGCATAATTTTTTGTCAACTATATATTAATATAAATAAAGATGTAAGAAGAACTCTTTATATCCTCACTGGAAATGGAATGGAATCATCAATTCACTTTATTATAATAGCTGTGATCTACTAGTAGCTAACACTTATTTTAGCACTTTCCATATATATATATTTTTTTTCAATTAAATTATATGTACATGATCATGTGTATGTATAAAAGTACAAATTGCTCATTCATTAAACACCTTCTGAATACCTGGTAGGCACCAGACATTGGGAAGGGTGTTTGGAATCTCTAGTAATGATGACATCGATACCGGGAATTAAACAGCAGACTTTTCTCTGGAGCCTTCTATGAGGTAGGCATGGAATAGGAATCCTCCACCTAATTTAGTTCCCATTTTATAATTAAAGAACAAAGAATTAGAGAAAATATCTAATGCAAATGATCAGCTCTACTTGCAAAGCGGTTATCTAAATTATGGCCTGTTAGGCTCAAAAACGTGTCCAGCTATGTCACACTGTGCTCATAGAGAACACAGATGTACTTTCCCCAAAAAACAAAGGTGGCAAAGGACAGTAGATGTGTGGAGAGTAAGAAGACACCATGGTACATGCTGTCCTCCAGTATTGGTCTGACCCTTCACAGATCTCTAACAGAGAATGTCAGACCAATACTACGAGGTCCATGGATTTTCTCATGCATATTTTCTCTGTCTCCAATGCTTCCTTTTGGAGTCCCTTCCTTCTGGGACTGTGAAGTTGACTCAGTCAGGCTTCTCTGGCCTGCAGGTCACAGGTGCAGAGGCTATAGGACTCACTGGATGCATGTGGCGTTAGGCTGCCTGTGGGTCGGTGTAGGGCAGAAGAGTGCAAACCTGCTCAGCACACCTCCAAGCTGGCCTGCCAAGCCAGACCAGACTCCCTCATGGTGGGATACTAACAGAATGACCAGGGGTCAGAGAGGGCAGAGTCTGTTTGTTTGGCCAGCATCACCCCAATGGAATCAGCCACTTGTTTCTGCTGATCTAATTTTTTCATCTCTTCCAAGGCCTGATCAGTTTAGTTTTCTTTAAGTTGTGTTTATGTTAGTCACAAGCAGTGGCTGTTGGTAACCAAAGAACCCAGTTAACAGAGGGTATCTACATGCTGGAGCAACCAAGTGCTCCACAGGGGTCACTTCCTTTAATTGTCAGCAAAAGCAGATGTGGTAGGAAGGAAATTATGGACTCTACATGAGAAAGCTGGGCACAGAGATGTCAGGTCAACTTCTCCATGCCACACAGCTAGGCAGTGTTGGAGCTGTAACTCAAACTGGGGTCTGTCAGACCTCTGAGTTCATATCCAGAGCCTTCCTGCAGTCACCACCTCAGTGAAATATCAGGTGCACACAGTGCTATGGGGCCAGGGAGATTGATATAGTCAACCCAGCTTATGGGTCAAGAGGGACATTGCTGCGCAGCTGAAATCCATCAGATGCATCCACAGAGAGGGGACAGGTGGGCCTAGCATACTAGGTGACCAAGTTAGGAAGGACATTGCAAGCAGAGAGCCTGTCCACGAGACCTGGTCTCTTGCTGGTCTTCAAGAGACCAGGAAGACAGATGGCCCAGCACTAGTTGATTCATGCCTCATCCCCCTTGGAATGAGGTTCCGCATTCACCTGGCTTATGATGTTTCACCCCGACTCTTGGGGTTCAGGCAAGCAGTCCCTATCTTATCCCCTACCTCTCGGTGACCCGTTTTTGTGCCTGCTTCTTCCTGGGCATCCGATTACCTGCTGTCTGAATCCACCAGCCACCTCTGCCTCAGGGGTCACTGGAACCAGTGCCTGTTTAGGGGGTGTTCATGGAAACCTCACAAGGTCCTTGGGGAGATGGGATCCAGGCACCCCTATCAGATGGACCATGAACCAACCATGCAGTTCCCAGGGCTCCTTCATGGAAGCCAATGGACCATCCCAGACTCACAGAATAAAGGCTTGTTTGAACCCTTTTTGAAAACTCACAGTTTGCTTTCTACACATGCACTGGCCGGGATTTCTCCAGGATTTTGTTCAGTTGATGCACAGGGTTAAATTTTCAGCTTTGGAATGAACTCAGAGGTGTTGAACTGGCATAGGTTTTGGAGTTAAACTTCAAACAGCTTCACAAAGGATGCTTTCTGGGGAAGAGCAGCTGCTCCCAGAGGCTTTTCTGCCACCTTTCAAGCTCCTCCTATGAGCATCTTCTCTCTTTCATGATGGCTTACCTGCCCACCCTTCAGTGGGACATGATGGTGACAGCATACAGGCTGTCATCCAGAGGACTGGACACGGGGGTCAGAGAGCAAGCACTGGAGTTATTTTGGCGGGCTTTCCTTGAATAGGCACTTGGATTTAGGTGGCCAACACTTGATCTTGGTTCCTACTGGAGGTCAAAGTCACTACTATGGAGCTGGGAAGAGTCATGTGGATCCCAGGCTTGGTGCTGGGGCCAGCTGCTCTGCTCTCTGTGTTCTTCTTACTCTGGTCCACGCCCCAGAGTGGTGTATCCATTGTGCGGAACCTGATGGCAAGGTGCAAGGCGGCTGGGCCCGACTTCTTGGACAGATCATGGTCCAGAACTCATGATCCAACTGCAGTCAGTTCTGCTTACCAGTGTCGTCTATGAACGTTGTTATTCCAAAGTACTCCTTTTGTTTCAGGTTGAAGTGTGAAGCCACAAGGTCCAGCAGCTCTCTTGACAGAACTTTGGGCTGAACCAGCAGATCCAGCCTTCTGTCATCCAGGAGCTGCACCTGTAGTGCCTGTCCTCTGTCATCTGGTACACATCCGCAGCCCGCACAAGTCCGCAGCACCTGATGGCAAGCGTGCACCCGCTCCATCTCCGCAGCATGGACACTGTCAGGTTCCACACGAAGGGGCTGCTGGTGAACAGCAGGTCCTCCACGCAGCACATGAACAACGAGGCCATCCTCTTGGCCCCGCCAGGGTCCCCACCGCCGTCCCAAGGCCATGTCCAGGGGCAGCAGTGTCAAGCCTGTTGCCTGGCTGGTTTAAAGTGTGCATCCCAGCAGGTTCCGGGCAGCATGCCCTGGGATTGGGTACCGGCCAGCCACAGGCGGCGGCTGGCACTGGCGGCCTGCCTGCGCACCAACAGCTGCATTGCCCAGCAGGCTGCGCTAAGCTCCACCAACTCCTAATATATTTTTAAGTCTTTACATTAATCCTCAAAATAATCCTATGAGGAAGTACTAATATTTTCTCATTACTATTGCTATTATTACCATTGTTGTTATTATTACTCTCATTTTATACCTGAAGAAATAGAAACACAAAGAATTGTAGAAAAGTCAGCTAGTAAATTCAGAGCCAAGAGGCAGGCTAGCTCCATGGTCCATTTTTAATCATAGACTTTAATGCTGCTTACGTTTTGGGTTGTATGCTTTCTCAGCTTTATGTTTTAGAAAACCAATACATAAATCTATGTAGTATAATTTTTCCTGAATGTTAGTTATAAGAAATTGTGATACCACTAAATGGGTTAGTAGACCTGGACCATTTACATTTGCCTCAAGATAGTCATATATAAAAGATAAAAAATATAATACTCATGCATATACTCTATTTTTCAAGATGTGGCTTTCTGGTTCTAAGTCTACAATATTCAGTCTCATTACTAGGTATTCATGCCTTGTCAAACTTTTGCTAATGCCATTTTATGCCACTAAGTTAATATTCACCATTATATCATTAAACTATGCACACAAGGCAGGAGAATCTGAAATTCAAAACAAGTTTGGGCAACTTGGAGAGGACCCAAAATTTTAAAAAAAGGCTAGAATGTGGCTCAGTGGTAATGTACACTGAATTCAGTTCCTCAGTACAACAGAATGGGGGAGAGATGAAGGTCTTCAAATGCTGAGAATTGAATATATATATATATATATATATATATATATATACACACACACACACAAACACACACACACACATATATATATATATATATGCTTATATAGTATATAAAATAAAATATACATGTATAGTCTAGCTCATATATAGACTATATATGCATATATATGCATGTATATTTTACATTCCTAATTTTACCCAATTCTTACAAAACCCCTTTAACAGAAGTAAAAAAAAATATTGCTACTCTTCTTGGATTAGCAGATATATCATAACAAATTTAAAAAATTTTTAATATTAAGCATATTATCAGAATAAGGGTTTAGAAAAACAAAAATATTCTGAAAAGACCATTCATCCTAGTACATGAGAAATAATTGAAGTGCTAGATAGTTTACAAAAAAAAGAAAAAGAAAAGAAGTTTTATCTGACATTAGTGTCACAAGAGCACAAAATGAGGACCAATAGGCGGGAGTTCTAGGGGAGTAGATTTATAATCAACGTAAAGAGCATGTCCCAATGCTTTGTACTGACTGGACATCGAATGGGTTTCTTTCAGAGGATGGTGGAATCCTAACCACCATCTGAATAACTGTTTTGGGAAATGTTGAAGAGTGAATCTTTGGAAATTTTTTTAAAATACTTTTATAGTTGTAAATGGACACAATATTTTTGTATGCATTTATTTTTATTTGGTGCCAAGGATTAAACCCAGTGCCTCACAAATGTGAGTGGAGTGCTCTATCACTGAGCTATCACCCCATCCCAGAATCTTTGCAAGTTTGCTAAGTATTCTGTTCCCCTCTCTCTTCAGTAGATTAAATACCTGTGGAACTCAGAAGTGATCATATGACCAATGAGATGTGAGCAAAAGTGACATCTATCTGCCATTTCTGGGCAGAAGGTTTAAGAGAAATGATGTAGTTTGCTGTGTCTCTTTTTCTTTACTACAAACAGCTGTCCATGTGTGGTCAACCTGGACAATAAATGAATATGGTATGTTTCAGAGCCTCAAGTGACCTCCACTAGACATTAACATGAACAGAAACAAACCCTTGGATGTTTTTTGAACCATCAAAATTTCAGGTTTGCATATTAACTGAAGCATAATGGACCCTATCCTGACTGATACAGACTCTTCTTGATTTAGGTGACCCTTAAAACCAATCCTATACATGAAGTTTTCAGGCTGTGATATCATCTGCAGTATTTTTTAGTTGTTTACTTTCTGTATTTCTTCCTTATAGTTGAGTTGTAATTATCAAGGGTTATAGAGTCAAGAAAAAAATCATGTATTCTTGGGTTGTAACTCAGTAGTAAAATGCTTGTCTCATAAGCATGAAGGCCTGGGTTTTATCCCCAGTACACCCCCCTACACATACACAACATACAAGAATCATGAATTGTCAAAGTTACCCTTGAAAATAATGAGAAACACCCAGAAAACCAAAACAATAAATGCAGTAGTATATGCATGTCTCTCAGTATTATACATAAACTTACAATTAAGTTGTTGGATTATTTTTTAAGGATAATGTTGCATGACAATACATATCTTAAAATTCTAGAATTATACCTGTGTAGCAAGATGTGCATGTTTTAATATTACCAGAAAACTAAGGACAAAGTAACTAAAGAAATTGAAATTGGTGTCTCATATTTCATGCTGACTGGGGGCTTTTGCTCTCTGAGTGGAGTGGGGAGGGAGACCCTGTGCTCTTTTTCCCCATTATGACTCTAAGTGTTATGTTCTCTAAGTTACATGTGCCATGCCATGGTGCAATTGTGTGGCACTTCTTTCCTTCCTTATAGTTTGAGTATTAAGGGCTGGGGTTGTGGCTCAGCGGTAGAGCTCTTGCCTAGCACATGTGAGGCCCTGACTTCAATCCTCAGGACCACATAAAATAAATAAAGATACTGTGTCCATCTACAACTAAATAATAAATATTTCAAAAAAAAGTTTGAGTATTAAAAAGCGAGCTTAGGTCCTGAACCAAAATTTCAGGTGATAACAGATTAGAGGAGACCGACAAATTTGGACTATATGTTCTTGTGTCATAACTCATTTATTTTTAAAAAGTAAGAAGAAGCTTAAACTAAATAGAAGTTTATTTCTCTCTTATATAAAGTACAAACTGGCATGGTAGTTCTGTCTTGTCAAGTTGTCAGGGGCCTGGTCTCTTTTTATCTTGTTTTCAGGGTATTGTGCTCATCCACAGGGATTAACTTGGCTCACCCTACATCCGAATTCTAGCCCCAACATTTGGGAATGAGGAAAGGGGATGAGGAGGTCCCTTTTGCTCACAGTCCATTGACCAGAATATAAGCAGAATGTCACATTCAACTGTCCGGAAGGATAAAAAATGTAATCATTGCTGGGTTCCATATACCTAGAAAACAATTCTAATTATAATAAATGGAGGGGACAGCAGCTATCAGGAGACAATTAGCTTCTGTCTACCTCTGTTTTAGAGATAAGAAAGTTGATCCTCAGAAAATAATTTGTTCAAGGTCTCACATAACTAAGATATTTGAAAAGCTGTCCAAAAAAGAGAAGTTAGAGTTATGCTGAGTACATCAGAAGTCAGAACCAGAATTGGTAGGGAGATGTTAAAGGAGGCATGTTTCTATACAGTTAATATTAGAACAGATAATTTTCAACATTTAGAAGAGTACAATAATGAAGAGGCTACCTCAGTGCTATTACCAATTGAATGGCCTTGTCCATTTGTCAGGGATGTCATTCTTAGCTAGGCACCATGCCTGTAATCCCAGCACCTTGTTTGAGGTGGGAGGATTGCAATTTTGAAGCCAGCCTCAGCAACTCAGGCTCTTAGCAACTTAGTAAGACCCTATCTTAAAATTGAGAGAGATTAATAGATAGATAGATAGAAAGAAAGAAAGATAGGTATACCATTCTTCATTAGAAAGATGGGTCACTTGGGTGATTCTTAAATCTTTTCTAATTGCAAGTGTCTATGATTGAGCTTTCAGTTTTGTCTCCTAATATGAGTGTTCCTAAACCTTTCTTTTTTAGCCACGACCAGTCAGCTTATATTAGCCAAATATGTATGTGTTTGTTTCCTTGGTAACCTATCCTTTCCCTACCTCTCCTTCAAGCTTCTTTTAGTTAATTCACATTCCAACCTTTCTTCAAGATCTTGATGTAATTTAATGTCTCATCAGTTTGATTGCCACACCTGTCCCAACTACAGCCTACCCACATGTTTTTCCCCAACCCTTGGTGTATATACTAAATATGTTGTTAATATGTTGGTTATTTGTTTAATGAATGAAGAACCTTCCTCACCATCCTACTTTGACTTCTCACTCAGTTGTTATAATTCTTGTTCCTACCAGTCTCTTCACAACAAATTTGTTCTTCAAATTATCTTTATTGATAATTACCATGCCATGTAAAAACTGCAATTATACAAATATGAAGAAAAAGAAGAAGAAGAAGAAGAAGAAGAAGAAGAAGAAGGAGGAGGAGGAGGAGGAGGAGGAGGAGGAGGAGGAGGAGGAAATTAAGAAGTATTTAACTACTTTTTTTACTTTTTTTCCCTTTTTTGTGGAGGGGAGTTAGGAGACGTAGAAGAGATTTCTTTAGGAAAGTTTTTTTTTTTTTTTTTAATTCTAACTGGAGGAGGAAATAGAGTGGCAGAAGGAACAGCATACACAGCATGAGCAACATGGTGTGTTCAGGGCACAGTGAGGATAGTGGTATTTTACTGATGCCACAGAAAGTTAGGGAGAGGAAGTGGTTATTTCAAGGAATCTAGACTTGTGTGCATACTGTATTTATGGAGTCAAAAACAGAAGGGTGACTTAAACAAAGTTATTGGTGGCTTTAGGCTGAAATTGAAGGGGATTCTTATTTGACAGACCACCTTAGCTTTCTCAGCAATCAAGAAAGGTAGACGAAGGTATGATAAAATATCAGAAAAGCTTCTACAAATGATGGAATGGGAAGAAGAATAAAGGCAAGTCCAAAAGACCCCACTGAAATTTTAAAATATGAATTATAGTATGAGTAGCATGCACATTTGTTCAGTTTTTTTCAGCAATGCTCATAGGTTAGGTGTAGGAGAAAATGGATGGTAGGATTGATTCAGGTTTAGAAGTTGATAGCTTGATGGAAAGGTCAAAGGCAAGGGATTAAGAGTGTTGAAAAAATTTTAAGCAATCAATTATGGGATCCAAATTGCATAAGAAAGAAAACCAGGCCAAAACGATAAATCTGGAAAGTATAGAATGTTTGGAAGATGAGGCCTCAGTGATGTCAAATAAGGTGTGTATTTAATCAGTAATGCTATTATGCTTGATTAATCTGGAGGAGGGGTAGAGATTCAAGAGTGGGATATTAAAGCCTGAGTTTCCTTCAGTAAAGCAGTGTAGAGTGGGCAAGGTCAAGGGCGTGGGTGTTGCTGAAATGGCATAAAGGCTTGGTTAGGGCAAAGAATGCTGAGCCTAGGGTGTTAGGTTATGTTTCTAGTGTTAAGGCAGCTAGTATGATTGCAGGTGTTGGGATGAAGACAGATATTGCAAAACAGATATTTCAACTGTAGTATCAACTAGGAGAAGAGCATGACATAAACAGACATGTTGTACCTTCAGATTTTGAGTCTTAAGTTTGAAAGTAGAAGGGTGACAACCTGCAAGTGACAGGGTGCTACAAAGGGATGGTGCTGCCTCTGGAACTGTGGGAGATGGAGGAGGAGAATTAACCTCCTACCAGCAGGGGCATTATTCCAGTGGCATCCTCTTGAGGTAGTCAGGTTTCAGTTAGGCAGTAAGTGGAGGGTTAGTGAAAACACTGAGTATGTGAGGGTTTGTTGAATCCTGGAACAAAGTTTTCAGTTAGTGTGACAGAATGAGGGGAAAGAAATTTGCAACAAGAGAATGAATCAGAGTGAGGTTGGGTGTAGGAGAAAATGGATGGTAGGATTGATTCAGGTTTAGTAGTTGATAGCTAGATAGAAGGGTCAAAAGGCAAGGGATTAAGAGTGGGGAAAGAAATATAAGCAATCAATTATGGGATCCAAATTGCATTAGGATGGCAACCAGGCCAGGGAAATTATTTTAAAATCCAAAACAAAGAGTGAGAAAAGACAGAGGAAATTGGGAACTGAAAGAAAATAGGTGACCAGGACTTCCATTTTCATCTTCTCCTGAGGATTGTGGGGATAAAATATATAGGTAGAACTGAGAGGCCTGAGGATGTCCAATATGGACATGAAATAGTTTATAACAAGGCCCCGGAGATACAAGGCGACTGTCTCACCCCTCTACTTATGGACTCAGTCCTCATCACCATCTGCCTATTAGCTCTCATTTCAGAAAAATAGTATTCCTATTATTCCCTGACATCCCTATATCTTTGACCCAATCCACATCTTATTTCCTTCTCCTTGTTTTGTTATGCAATTCTGAGCTAAATTCATGAAAAATAATCTACAATTCCTATCTCTTAAGAATTCCTTTTCTCCCTTTTAACCCTTACTCTGAGTCTTGCTGTACCATTTGACTCAAAATTTTTTTTTGCTAATATCATCAGTCATCTCCAGTTGACATAACTCATCAATATTTTCTCATTTGTACATTTGTGCTCTGCTCAGAACTTTATCATTACCTATTTCTTGAAACTTGAGTATTTTGGTTTCATGAACCATATTCTCTACTTTTACCTCCCACTTCTTTATTTCCTTTACTAAATTCTCTGAGGGTATTATTTCTCCCCATTTTTAAAAATCAACTTTATTTTAAAAGCAAGTACATGGTTTCCATATACCTCCTGTGCTCCCACTCAAAGAGGCTTCCCCACCATGGTAATCCTGCGTTTGTTACAGAGGCATACTTGTTACATTCAGCAATCCACACTGACACCTCATTGTTCCCTAAATTGTGTAGTTTCCATTAAGGATCAATCTTGGTGTTAGGTATTGTATGAGTCTTGACAAATGTATAATGACATGTATCCACCATTGTATTATAATAGTGAATAATTTCACCACCCTAAAAATCCTCTGTAGGTTTTCTATACTCCCTGTCTCCCCAACCACTAATCTTTTTACTTTCTCCATAATTTTTCTTTTTATCATAATATTATGTAGTTAGAATCGAACAGTATGGTGCCCTTTCGGATTGGTGTCTTTCACTTAGTAATATGCATCTAAGCTTCCTCCATGTCTTTTCATGTCTTCCTAAATTTTTTGATTTTTAGTGCTTAATAATATTCTGTTATCTTGAATTCAATTCATTTGTTTTAATCAGAACATCTTGATTGCTTCCAAGTTTCGGAAGTTATGAATAAAGATGCTATAAACATGTATAGTTAGGGTTTTATGTGGATATGTTTTCAATTCACTGGATTAAATACCAGAGAACATGACTGCTGAACACATGGGAAAGTATTGTCCACCCCTTTTAAAGGTGAATTGTCCATAGGAGGCCAGTCATTAGTATTCTGCTTTGTAAATAGGTAACTTAAGGTCAAAAAACTTAAATGACTTTCCCAAGGATTACACAGTAATAAGTGATAGAGCAGGTCTAAACTTTGGGATTTCTCCCTACTGGTCCAAGACTTTTTACTATCTTACGTGGCTTCCTCATTACATAACAGAGAAAAAGTTTGGATTTCTTACCCAGGGGTATAAGTCTAAAATTATCACACAGCTCAAAAAGACTGCAGTAATGTTGTACTTAGAACTGGGTGGGGAAAAAAGTACAAGCAAGAAAAGTATAATATTTTAATATGTTTAAGAGTGATGAGGATATTAAAGTTTCTAAAAAACCCCAAGAGTTTTATTTATATTAAAACATGTTTAGATGATAGTGAAATAGCAACTTATAGGAGGGAAGAAAATATTGAGAAATCACATATTCCATAAGGGTTTAATATCCAGAGTTGGGCTGGATTTGTGCCTCAGTGGCAGGTCACTTGCCTAGCATGTGTGAGGTATTGGGTTCAATTTCCAGCACCACATAGAAAAATAAATAAAATAAAGATATTATGTCCAACTACAAATAAAAATATTTTTTAAAAATACCAAAAGTAATGGGCTTGGGTTGTGGCTCAGCGGTAGAGTGCTTGCCTAACATCTGTGAGGCCCTGCACCACATAAAAATAAAGAAGTAAAATAAACATACGTGTCCAACTAGAAGTAAAAAAATAAATATATATTTTTTAAAAAATACAAAGTGAATAAAGAACTCCTTCAACTCAACAACAATAAAACTTGATTAAAAATGGGCAAAGGATTTCTCCAAAGAAGTTGCACAAATGACCAATAAGCACAAGATGTACAGCATCACTTGTCATTTGGGAAATGAAAATCAAACTACAATAGGAACCATCTCACACCCATTAGGATTGGCTACTATTCAAAAATAATAATAATGACAAGTGTTGACAATGGAATGAAAAAATAGAAACCCTCTTGTGTTGTTGGAGTAATGTAAAATACTACAGCCACTATGGAAAACAGTATGGCATTTGCTGAAAAACCTTAATAAACAATTCCACTTTGGGGTATAAATACCCCAAAGAATTGATAACAAACCCAAACAGGTATTTGGACAACCATGCTCATAGCATTATTTGCAGTAGCCAAAATGTGTAGGGATTTTAAATGTCCATCAAAGGTTGAATGAATAAACAAAATTTGGCATACACACATATAGTAGAATAGTATTCATCCTTATAAAGGAAGGGAATTCTGATACAACATTTATGAAATTTAAGGATAGGATGCTGTGTGAACTAAGGACAAATACTGTATAATTCTACTTAACTTAGTTAATCTGACCGAGAGTTGTCAGATTAATAGAGACAGAAAATTAGATTGGTGGTTGTCATGGAATGAATAGTGGAATGGGGAGATGATTATGGAAATGGAGTTTTGGTTTTGTAAGATAAAAAGTTCTGAACATTGGACACACAACTGCATGACTCTAATTAACCCAATGAACTGTGCACTTAAAAATGGTTGTGATGGTGAACGTTATGTGTATTCTACCATTATATTTTTAAAAATGAGTAAATATTTTGACCAAGCCCCAGATTTTTATAAGGCTAAGCTAATTATTTATATGTTATTTTATTCAAGTAAAGTACACAAGTGTTAAAAACAATTTTTTTTCAATACTCAATTTTTGATGAGTTCAGTCACTCTACTAACTAATATGATTTAGTAAATAATAGACATGTAGGCTTAGGCTTATACAGTGATTACTTTTTGTTTGATACTTTTGGAAAGTTCCTCCATTGCCACAGTCTGGCTGGGCACAATTCAGGAGCCACTTGTCAAAAGAAACAAACTTTATTTTTAGAACACACACGCCACACCACACAGCTCTTCATGAAAACCTTCAGAGCCCAACTGCCACCACTGGCTTCCCACAAGCCTCTCAACCTCCCCCACACCTCCTGCTCTTGAGGCCAATTGGCTGGGTCACATGGGCGGAGCTAAGAAAAAGTCCCCCAATGAGCAGCTCCGTGGTCTGAAAGGGCAGGGAAACAATCCAATGAGCATCACTGCAGAGGAGCCAATCAGTTGGCAGCTAGAAGTTTGCTGGGGCTGCTGTGAGCCAATCATCAGCTGGCAGCTGGAAGTTTGCTGGCAGCTGGAAGTTTGCTGGCAGCTGGAAGTTTGCTGGGGCCCCTTCTGCTGTGGACACTGTAAGCCAGTCATCAGCTGGCAGCTGGTACTGGCAGCAGGAAGTTTGCTGGGGCCCTTTCGGCTGTGGCTCTCAACACTTCATCATAGTATAACGTTTAACTCTGAGGCATTGCCAAGTTGTTTTTCAAAAGGCTGCACTAGGAAATGCTTTCTTGACATAAACACAAGTGCAAGCAAATGTGCTTCAGGTTGACTGGGTTCTGGGGGTGACGGCTTCTACAAAATTTAGATTTCAATCCAAGGTTATGGTAAAACATGTAAAGTTCAATGCCAGTCTTTTTTTTTTTTTTTTTTTTTTTTTTGGTATAGGAGGGGAACATGGAAGGTGCCTACAGGACCTTAGCAGAATCCTCACCATGGATGGGCACTGAGGATATGAGGCTATACAGTGGTGCTGTGATGTGCCTGGCTTCCTTTGATGGCAGGGAAACTGTAAAAGTGCTGGTGGATCCGCAAAGTGGAAATGGCTCCAAAAATCAATTTCTTTTTTATCACTCCCCAGTATGGGGACTGGAACCCAGGAACATTCTACCTCTGGGCTGTATCCCCAGCCCTTTTTAAAAACTTGATTTTGAGACAGGGTCTTGCTAAGCTGTCCAGGTTGTCCTCAAACTTACAATCCTCATGCCTCAGTTTCCTGAGTAGTTGGGATTATAGATGGTGGAATGAGAAGGTCATCATTATGCCAAATACATGTTTGAAGACATGAATAGGTATGAATATACTTTGTATATGAACATAGATGTGAAATATTGTGCTCTATATGTGTAATATGAATTGTAATGCATTCCACTGTCATAAGTAAATAAAAAAAATAAAATATGTGTTTTATAAGAGATAAATAAATGAGATGCTTTTTTATGTTAGAAATGCAAAATAACAGCTTTTGTAGTATATAAATAATCTCAAAGTCTAAAAATTATTCCAAGTACAATATCATGTGGTATATGTTTTTGTCATTTTACCCTTCTTATACTAATATTTCTGTTGTAAGGACCCAGCTCCCTTGGAACATTTCAGCAATAATTAATGGCAAAAGCAGCTGCCACCCATAAGTTCAGAAAATGGAGATTTCCCACAAGACGTAGATACTGTGAACGCATTGTCATATTTCGAGGTCTTAAATGTGAAGAGGTAAGATCTTTATGGAATCACATTTTTTTCTTTTGCTATATACTTCTTTCTTATGATTTTACTTATTTGGAGATGTGTGTGTCCACACACATATAAATATATATATAAATTTGTTGTTTGTTCTCCTGGGAATTAAGTTCAGGGTCTTGAACATGCCATATTTTTAGAGAGAGAAGAGAAAGAGAGAGAGAGAGAGAGAGAGAGAGAGAGAGAGAGAGAGAGAGAATTTTTTAACATTTATTTTTCTGTTTTCAGTGGAGAAAAAAATCTTTTTTTAAATTTTATTTTTTATGTAGTGCTGAGGATCGAACCCCGAGTCCCATGCACACCATGCGAGCACATTACTGCTTGAGCCACATCCACAGCCCATATACCCTTTCTTAAAATTGTGTTTTGAAATGGGTTCTTGCTAGAATGGTCTGGCCTTCAACTTGTGAAATTTCTGTTTCAACCCCTCAAGTAGCTGGAATCATGGGCATATGCCATCACACCTGGGTTGCCAGTACTTTTTAATAAAGTCCCACAGTTTATTTCTATAGTTTTCTTCTTTGTTTCCCTGTTAAATGTAATTCACAAACTACAAATAGTACTTTTTAACTTAATTTTGTCATTATTAGTCGGTCTGTATTTTGCTTAGTTGTGAATAATTTTAACTTGAGTCAATCAGGTTTCAAATATCATTTTCTTTAGTGTCTTCTTGTCTGCCATAAAAAATTCATGGCAAACTTAACCATCATTTGCGGACATCGGAAACTTTGGGGGAAAATACACTTATTTGGAGCAGAATTGTCCTGTGTTGCCAAAAAGGAGCCAGATGGCATTCCTTTCATAATCAAAATGTGTACTTTACAAATTGAAAAGACTGCCTTGTGTTTACAAGTATGTTGTTTACTCTTAAAACTCTAAAAACATAAATGCCTTTGTGATTTGTTTTAATGAAATAGAGACTTTAAGAAAATCAGCACTCTCCATTTGTAATAACTAAATTTATTCACATTTATTTGGAAAATGTTAATTTATTTGATTTCAACTTGTATTTTTTAAATAGTAATAAAAATTGAAGTAGATACATCAACTCTGTCTAGATGTCTGCATTTAGCTCTTTGTACTAAACTAAAATATTGCATTCTGTTTTTCTTTTCTCTTCAAGGGAATTTACTGAGTCAGTGGCAACAAGGCAAAAATCCCAATACTGTGTCAAGCTCTGGAAAACGGAAGGCATTTAGTAGATCTGTCCAAATTTTCTTCACATGACATCTGTGAAGTGTTAAAATTTTACCTTCAACAGGTTCAAGTTTTACTCTAAACCTACCATCAAATGCAAAGAGCAAAAATATTTTATATTTCATATTTTTCATTGGTATAGACTATGTCATCACCCCCCTCATTATTCTAAGATTTTTATTATTTTATTACTTTTTATTTTTTTTTTAATTTTTATTGTTGGTTGTTCAAAACATTACATAGTTCTTGACATATCATATTTCACACTTTGATTCAAGTGGGTTATGAACTCCCATTTTTACCCCATATACAGATTGCAGAATCACATCGGTTACACATCCACTGATTTACCTATTGCCATACTACTGTCTGTTGTATTCTGCTGCCTTTCCTATCCTCTACTATCCCCCCTCCCCTCCCCTCCCATCTTCTCTCTCTACCCCATCTACTGACTTCATTTATCCCCCTTGTTTTTTTTCCCTTTCCCCTCACTTCCTCTTGTATGTAATTTTGTATGACCATGATAATATTCCATTTCCATACAATTTCCCTTCTCTCTCCCTTTCCCTCCCACCTATCGTCCCTGTTTAATGTTAATCTTCTTCTCATGCTCTTCCTCCCTACTCTGTTCTTAGTTACTCTCCTTATATCAAAGAAGATATTTGGCATTTCTTTTTTAGGGATTGGCTAGCTTTATTTAGCATAATCTGCTCTAATGCTATCCATTTCCCTGAAAATTCCATGATTTTGTGTTTTTTCAATGCAGAGTAATACTCCATTGTGTATAAATGCCACATTTTTTTATCCATTCATCTATTGAAGGGCATCTAGGCTGGTTCCACAGTCTTGCTATTGGTAATTGTGCTGCTATGAACATCGATGTAGCAGTGTCCCTGTACTATGCTATTTTTAGGTCTTTAGGGAATAGACTGAGAAGGGGAAAAGCTGGGTCAAATGATGGTTCCATTCCCAGCTTTCCAAGAAATCTCCATACTGCTTTCCAAATTGGCCACACAAATTTGCAGTCCCACCATTAATGTACAAGTGTACCCTTTTCCCCACATCCTCACCAGCACTTGTTGTTGTTTGACTTCATAGTGGCTGCCAATCTTACTGGATTGAGATGGTATCTTAGGGTGGTTTTGATTTGCATTTCTCTGACTGCTAGAGATGGTGACCATTTTTTCATGTACTTGTTGATTGATTGTATGTCCTCCTCTGAGAAGTTTCTGTTCAGGTCCTTGGCCCATTTGTTGATTGGGTTATTGGTTTTCTTTTGTTTAATTTTTTGACTTCTTTGTGTACTCTGGATATTAGGGCTCTATCTGAAGTGTGAGGAGTAAATATTTGTTCCCATGATGTAGGCTCCCTATTTACCTCTCTTATTGTTAATTTTGCTGAGAAAAAAACTTTTTAGTTTGAGTAAGTCTATTTGTTGATTCTTGTTTTAACTCTTGTGCTATGGGTGTCCTATTAAGGAATTTGGAGCCCGACCCCACAATATGTAGATTAAAGCCAACTGATTCTTCTATCAGATGCAGAGTCTCTGTTTTGATATCAAGCTCCTTGATCCATTTTGAGTTAACTTTTGTGCATGGCGAGAGAAAGGGATTCAGTTTCATTTTGTTGCATATGGATTTCCAGTTTTCCCAGCACCTTTTGTTGAGGATGCTATCCTTCCTCCATTGCATGCTTTTAGCCCCTTTATCAATATAAGATACTTGTAATTTTGTGGATTGGTTTCTGTGTCCTCTATTTTGTTCCATTGGTCCACCCGCCTGTTTTAGTACCAGTACCATGCTGTTTCTGTTACTATTGCTCTGTAGTATAATTTGAAGTCTGGTATCACTATACTGCCTGATTCACACTTCCTGCTTAGAGTTGTTTTTGCTATTCTGGGTCTTTTATTATTCAAGATGAATTTCATGATTGCTTTATCTATTTCTACAAGAAATGCCATTGGGATTTTGATTGGCATTGCAGTAAACCTATAGAGAACTCTTGGTAATATCACCATTTTGATGATGTTAGTTCTGCCTATCCATGAACAGGCTATATTTTTCCATCTTCTAAGATCTTCTTCTACTTCTCTCTTTAGGGTTCTGTAGTTTTCATTGTATAAGTCTTTCACCTCTTTTGTTAGGTTGATTCCCATGTTTTTTTTTTTTTTTTGAGGATATTGTGAATGGAGTGGTTGTCCTAATTTCCATTTCAGACGATTTGTTGCTGATATCATGGAATGTCTTTGATTTATTCGTGTTGATTTTATATCCTGCCACTTTGCTGAATTCATTTATTAGTTCTAGTAGGTATAGAATCATGTCATCTGCAAATAGTGATAATTTAAGTTCATCTTTTCCTATTTTTATACCTTTAATTTCTTTCGTCTGTCTAATTGTTCTGGCCAGTGTTTTGAGAACTATGTTGAACAGAAGTGGTGAGAGAGGGCATCCCTGTCTTGTTCCAGATTTTAGAGGGAATGCCTTCAATTTTTCTCCATTCAGATTGATGCTAGCCTGAGGCTTAGCATAGATAGCTTTTACAATATTGAGGTATGTTCCTGTTATCCCTAGTTTTTCTAGAGTTTTGAACATAAAGGATGCTGTACTTTGTCAAATGCTTTTTCTGCATCTATTGAGATTATCTTATGGTTCTTATCTTTAAGTCTATTGATGTGGTGAATAACATTTATTGATTTCCGTATATTGAACCAACCTTGCATCCCAGGGATGAATCCTACTTGATCATGGTGCACATTTTTTTTGATATGTTTTTGTATCTGATTCTCCAGCATTTTATTGAGGATTTTTGCATCTAGATTCATTAGAGATATTGGTCTGTAGTTTTCTTTCTTTGAAGTGTCTTTGTCTGGTTTAGGAATCAGGGAGATGTTGGCCTCATAGAATTAATTTGGAAGTTCTCCCTCTTTTTTCTATTTCCTGAAATAGCTTGAAAAGTATTGGTATTAGCTCTTCTTTAAAGGTTTTGTAAAACTCTGCTGTATACCCATCCGGTACTGGGATTTTCTTAGTTGGTAGTCTTTTAATGGCTCCTTCTATTTCCTCAATTGATATTGGTCTGTTTAGGTTGTCTCTATCCTCCTGACTCAATCTGGGCAGATCATATGACTTAAGAAATTTATCAATGCCTTCACTATCTTCTATTTTGTTGGGGTATAAGGATTCAAAATAATTTCTAATTATCTTCTGTATTTCTGAAGTGTGTGTTGTGATATTGCCTTTTTCATCCCATATGCTAGTAATTTGACTTCTCTCTCTTCTTCTCTTCATTAGCATGGCTAAGGGTCTGTCAATCTTATTTATTTTTCAAAAAACAAACTTTTAGTTTTGTCAATTTTTTCAATTGTTTCTTTTGTTTCGATTTCATTAATTTCAGCTCTGATTTTAATTATTTCTTGCCTTCTAGTACATTTGCTGTTGTTTTGCTCTTCTTTTTCTAGGATTTTGAGATGAAGTGTGAGAACATTTATTTGTTGTTTTTTTTTTCTTTTTTTAGGAATGAACTCCAAGGAATGAATTTTCCTCTTAGAACTGCTTTCATTGTGTTCCACAGATTCCGATATGTTGTGTCTGTGTTTTCATTTATCTCTAAGAATTTTTTTTATTTCCTTCTTGATGTCTTCTATAACCCATTGATCATTCAGTAACCAATTGTTCATTCTCCAAGTGATGCATGATTTTTCCTTCCTTCTTTTATCATAGATTTCCAATTTCATTCCATTATGATCAGATAAGATGCATGGTATTATCTCTACTCCTTTATACTGTCTAAGAGTTGCCCTGTGACATAATATATGATCTATTTTTGAGAAGGATCCATGTGCTGCTGAGAAAAAAGTGTCAGTGCTTGATGTTGGGTGGTATATTCTATATATGTCAATTAAGTCTAGGTTATTAATTGTATTACTGAGTTCTATAGTTTCTTTATTCAACTTTTGTTTGGAAGATCTGTCCAGTGGTGAGAGAGGTGTCTTGAAGTCTCCCATGATTATTGTATGGTGGTCTATTAGACTTTTGAACTTGAGAAGAGTTTGCTTGATGAACATAGCAGCACCGTTGTTTTGGGCATATATATTAATGATTGTTATGTCTTGTTGGTGTATGATTCCCTTGAGCAGTATGTAGTGTCCCTCTTTATCCCTTTTGATTAACTTTGGCTTGAAATCTATTTTATTTGATATGAGTATGGACACTCCTGCTTGTTTCCGCAGTCCATATGAGTGATATGATTTTTCCCAACCTTTCACCTTCAGTGTATGTATATCTTTTCCTATCAAATGCGTCTCCTGTAGGCAGAATATTGTTGGGTCTTGTTTTGTGATCCATTCAACTAGCCTGTGTCTCTTAATTGGTGAGTTTAAGCCATTAACATTTAGGGTTATTATTGAAATATGGTTTGTTCTTCCAGCCATATTTGTTTATTAATGCTACTAAACCTGATTTGTTTTCCTCTTTGACTATTTCCCCCCCTTTACTGTCCTACCTCCCACTGTTGGTTTTCATTGTTGTTTTCCGTTTCCTCTTGCTGTAATGTTTTGCCAAGGATTTTTTGAAGAGATGGTTTTCTAGCTGCAAATTCTTTTAAATTTTGTTTATCGTGGAATGTTTTAATTTCATCTTCCATCCTGTAGCTTAATTTCGCTAAATACACAATTCTTGGTTGGAACCCATTTTCTTTCAGTGTTTGAAATATGTTATTCCAGGATCTTCTAGCTTTCAGAGTCTGTGTTGAAAGATCAGCTGTTATCCTGATTGGTTTACCCCTAATTGTAATCTGCTTCCTTTCTCTTGTAGCTTTTAAAATTCTCTCCTTATTTTGTATGTTGGGCATCTTCATTACAATGTGTCTAGGTCTGGATCTCTTATGCTTTTTCACATTCGGCATCCTTTAGGTTTCTAGGATTTGGGATTCTGTCTCATTCTTCATGTCTGGGAAGTTTTCTCCTATTATTTCATTGAACAGATTGCTCATTCCTTTGGTTTGGACCTCTATACCTTTCTGTATCCCAATGACTCTTAAGTTTGGTCTCTTTATGTTATCCCATATTTCTTGGATGTTCTGCTCATGGTTTCTTAACAGTCTTGCTGAGCTGTCTATGTTCTTTTCAAGTTGAAATACTTTGTCTTCATTGTTTGATGTTCTGTCTTCTAAGTGTTCTACTCTGCTGGTAGTATTCTCCTTTGAGTTTTTAATTTGGTTTATTGCTCCCTGCATTTCTTGGATGTCTGTTTGTTTGTTTTTTATAACCTCTATCTCCCTGTATAGTTCTTCTTTTCCTCCTGGGATTTGTTTATGTAATTCATTGTCGAAGTGATATTTCATTGTCTGATTTTGCTGTCTAATGTCTTCCTTGAGACTCCAGATCATCTGAAGCATGTAAATCCTGAATTCTTTATCTGACATTCCATCTGCTGCAGATATTTCCTCTTCTAAAGTTGAGTTGACCTGCATTGCTTGTGGCTTTTCTTTCCTTGTCTTTTCATACTGCTTGCATTTCTTCCTGCTTGGTGAAACTGTTGTGTTATTGAATTTTCCCCCTATATATTTATATTGCTCTTGTATAGTTGCAAAGTCTCCCTTGCAGGCACGGGCGGCGGCTGTGCTCCTCCTCAAATTGGGGTGTCTGTCTATAATGCTGGTGGGCCGCTGGACCCCTTCTCCGGGTTGCATGGTCTGCCCAACTTGTAGGCACAGGTGGCGGCTGTGCCCCTCCTCCAATTGGGGTGATCTTTCAACTATGCCTGCGGGCTTCTGGGCCCCGTCTCTGGTACACGCTGTCTACCTACCTTGCTGGCGGCAGTTGGGCCCTTCCTCCAATTGGGGTGATGTGTCTACCATGCAAGCAGGCCACTGGGCCTGTTATCCCGGTTGGTCACAGGTCTGCATACTTTGCAGGCGTGGGCGGCAGCTCTGCCCCTCCTCCAATTGGGGTGATTTGTCTACCACGCTGGCTGGGCGCTGGACCTGTTCTGCTGGTCTGTCACAGGTCTGCCTACCTTGCAGGCACATTCGGCGGCTCTCTCTAAGATGTTATAATGATGTACTTTGATGTAGATATATTTCCATCCAGTATTCTGGCCACTCCATGAGCTCCTTTAGTTGTGAGCACTTTAGTTCTTGGAACTTTTCTTGATACTTATTGCCATTCTCCCACCCTTGTACTTGAAGCTCTTCTTTGGAGATGTGTATGTGTATTATATGTGTATTATAAACACACATATAAATATTTATAAATTTGTTATTTGTACTCATGGGAATTAAAAATTCAGTGTCATGCACTTGCTTGGCAAGCATACTTCTTCTTCAGTTCCCTTAATTTTTCTTTATTGTTCTTTTTTCCTTCAAAAACCTTCTAAGACATTTTCTTGTCTTTTTCTTCTTGAATAAGTAAATTACTCCAATTGTGAGATCATGTTTTAATATTCAAGAAGTCTGATTTTCTATTCCTTTGATTAAATTTTTTAAATGATTATATGATGCTCTTTTATTGTGGATATCCATAAATTTTTCTCATTAAGGGTTCTTTACTCTATTTGGCCTCCAACCTCTGTAGAAATACAATGAGACACTCATATATAACATTAAATTTTCTATAGCAACATAAAAATTAAAAATAAAGTGAAGCAAATTTTAATATATCACTGAATATTTTGAATATCTAGTTTTATAAATTATGAGGTATTTTGTTTCTTTATTTATTTGTATTTCATATCTTTTTTTTTGAAATCTGGTATCTATTTTTCATTTAGAGTACATATAAATTTAGATCACTTCCTTTTCCAGTACTCTTTCACCATATCTGACTAGTTGCCAGCATATTGACAGTATCATTTTACACCTTCAATTTGTTCTTTTTCTACTCATTTTGAATTTTTTCTTTCATGGTGCCTAGATATATTAGAGTTTGGACTTGAAATAGCTTTGGAAGCACTTGAACACATCAAGGCTTTTTAAAAACTTTGAACTTTACTATAAAGTGGTCTACGTGGACTGTTTGGTATATGCCTAACTACATGTCTCTAGTTCCCTGTTCTGGCACTGCTGTGATCCTCCTGAGAAGGCATTTTATTTAATTTTAGATGGACACAATATTTTCAATTTATTTATTTATTTATTTTTTTGTAGTGATGAGGATCAAACCTAGTGCCTCACACATGCCAGATGAGTGCACTACAATGAGCCACAACCCCAGTCCCCCGGGAAAGTCTTTTTTTCTCCTTTCCTAGAGATACAGTACCAATACTTTGGGAGCCAGGGTTACTAAGACTGTAGGATCTGTGCTTTCAGTGTGCATATAGCCAACATATCCCCATTTGAGGACAGTTACCTCTCTGTACCTTATGTTTGGCATTGCCTCGATTCAGAGAGCCTCTGTATCCCATTGCCCAGAGAAAAATTTTCCAGAGTTTCAGAAAGAAGATTGCTCTAGTACATGGAGTGGAGACAGGATTCTATAAAGAGCTAACCTTTCTCAGCTGGCCCACCTGCAACCTAACCCAAGATCAGAGGACCTGGTAGTGATTGTCCAGGTCCCTTTAGGATTCTGAAAATCATGTTGAGTGACAAAGTGTCAGTTCTCTTGAAAATGAAGCATCAGGACTTATTCATATGCTTTTATACTTGTGAATTGTTGTTTTTTTCTATTTTCCTAGTCCTTATGAGCCTACTATATTTTAGTGGAATTGCAGGAGGGAAAAAATTAAGTATAGATTGCTGGATCTACAATGTTAGCCCAGGAAAGCATTGATAACCCTTTAATCACATTCTACAGACCCTTCAACTGAGAATTGGAGGTTGATACCTTTGAATGACTATAAGTCTCATAATGTGTCATCCTTAATCTTGTTTAGTCAGTCAGGGAGAGATGAATTGGCTCCAATACAATAAACTTACATTCTTTTGAGGAATTTTTGTATGTCTAAGACTTTCACTTGGGAAAGTGTGCTCAATTCTTGAAATAGTATTAGAGAGTAGCATTTATCTGACTCATTGACCTAAAGCTCCAAGAGGTGAAGTGAGTTGCTTCAGATCCCAGAGTGGTGAAGATAGAAACTGATCACAGGGCAACACTCTAACTTCCTACAGATTTTATAGGACATCAGGTAGCTAACGGTTCACTGAATTTTCTAGTGTAGATCAATAGAAACATTGAAATTCATTATGACAGTGGATATTTGTTGTAAGAACTTTTTCTTTTGATTTATTCATGGCAAATCATCCTGTTCTAAAGTTTCTTGAGATGTTGACAGTATGTTTTTGTAGGTCATATTATCTTGTGCTGATCTTCATTTTTGCCCAAGTAAAATGTATGCCCTTTACACTTTGATTTTTTTACCACTTACTCATAAAATCCATGGATTTCTGATTCATTTTATAGATTTTGTGCACTAATCTATGTTTGTTCCAATAAAACAGCTGAAGATTATGCTATTTGGGGGGCAGATGTGAATATAATGTGTTTAGGATAGAGATGAAGAGTATTAAAATCCCATAATGAAGCTTAAAGTTTAAACTTCATTTAAAGTTTAGAATTTCACTTATTATCTATTAATTTGTTATTAACGTAAATATAATTTATAGTCAAGATTTTGATTTGCTTTCTAAGTCACTTCTCTACCAAACATATATATTTTATATTATGGGCAGTGATGAAGCTCAGTAATAGAGTGCTTGAATAGCATGCTTGAGGTCCTAGGTTCAATCCCCAGTACTGAAAAAGATATCAATAAATACAGATTGACTTTTGATTTTGTTAATCTAAAGGGACATGCTAACTTATTTGAGTAATTCTCACTTATAGTTGACTTTAACAAAGAAAACAGGCAGAAGATTTTTTTCAAGATATTTATTTTTTGGTTGTAGCGGAATGCAATACCTTTATTTTATTTATTAATTTTTATGTGGTGCTGAGGATGAAACCCAGGACTCCACATGTGCTAGGCAAACACTCTACCTCTGAGCCACAACCTCAGCCCAAATGTATTTTTAATATTATTTTGTTTCCTTAGCTACCAGCACCATTGGTTTTATTCCAATGGTACCAGGAATTTATGGAGCTTGCAAATGTCATCCAACATATTAACCAAGAACAGGACACCAAAAGGGACAACTCTGAAGACAACATATCTCCAAATATGTGTATGGAAATCAACCAAACTCTTCTCAAAACCAAGGAATTTATAAGAAAATTGCCACTGTCCAATTTTGACACTCTACATTATCTTATCGTCCATCTTAAGAGGTAAGAATTTTTATACCATCTTAACCATTTTTAATTGAACAGGGCAATAGTGTTCAGTACATTTATGTTGTTGTGGTATGATTTTCAAAATAATTTTTAGGATGTTTTTATTATGTGTTGGGAGAGAAAGACATTGAATACATCTTCATGCAGCAAACATGGTACCCTCAGATGCTTCTTGTGTGCCAGGCTCTGGCTGGTGAAACTAGGATGGAAACATAGCGTTTCTGCTATTTGTGGGCTCATCGTCTTAGTGTATAGATCTGTATTTAACCACAGTTCACCATCATCCTTTTTCTAGTAGCTGTGCACAGCTTGTGGGCATGCAGAGGTAGTTTGGGTGTAGGGATAGAGCAGAAGATGCAAAAGGCCTTGTGTCTGATTTTAGGAACTGAGGGGTGACTTGGAAGTGAATGTGCAGAAGAGCATATGAGGCAGAGAGTAATAAACATGGAGACACAAGAAAGCATTTTACATTTAGAAAATTTGATTTCATTAGCCTACAATATAACAAGCAGTAGCAGCAACTGTGCTACCCTTCCTAGAGACTTGATAAAAAAATCTTACCTCCCTGGCAAATGAGTTGACCATATTGTTTCTATACCCACTAAAGAACTTGGAATCAGGAATTTCACATATTCAGATTTGCCTGCTAGACGTTTCTGTCATCAATTAAGATATCCTTTTTAATTTTTTTTTTTAATTTATTTTTTGTGGCTGGAATTGTGGCTCAGCAGTAGAGCATGTGCAAGGTGTGCAGGGCCCTGGGTTTGAACCTCAGCCCCACATACAAATAAATGAAGAAAATAAAAATTAAGAAAATTATTAGTTCAAATCAGTTATACATGACAACAAAATGCTTTTCAATCCATTGTATACAAATGGAGCACAAATTTGAATTTCTCTGTACATGATGTAGAGTCATACCACATATGCCATCATACATGTACTTAGGGTAATGATGTTCCTCTCATTCCACCATATTTCCTACCCCATACCCCTCTTCTTCCTTCCCTCTCCTGAGCCCAATCCATATTCCTACATCCCCAGAGACCCAATTATGTATCTATATTTATTTATCAGAGCGAATTTTCGCTTTGATTTTGGGGGATTGGCTTACTTCATGATATTCACCAACTCCATCCATTTACCTGTAAATGCCATTATTTTATTCTCTTGTAATTCTGAGTAATAGTCCATTGTGTATATATACCACAGTTGTTTTTTAAAACTATTCATCTGTTGAAGGGCTTCAAATTATTCCATGAAATTGAAAAGGAGGAAACCCTTCCAAACTCATTCTGTGAAGCTAGTATCACCCTGATACCCAAACCAGCCAGAGACACATCAAGGAAAAAAATTTCAAAGCCATATCCTTGATGAACATAGATGCAAAAGTTCTCATTAAAATTCTGGCAAATCACATACAGAAACATATGAAAAAAAAAAACAATGCACCATGATCAAGTTGTGTATTCCAGGGATGGAAGGTTGGTTTGACATACAGAAATCAATAAATGTAATTCATCACATCATTAAACTTAAAGAGAAGAACCCTATGATTATATAAATTGATGCAGAGAAAGCATTTGACAAAATACAGTACCTTTTCATGTTCAAATCATTAGAAAAACTAGGGGTAGTAGGAATATACCTCAACATAGTAAAAGCTCTCTATGCTAAACCTAAGGCTAACATCATTCTAAATGAAGAAAAATTGGAAGCATTCCATCTAAAAATTGTTCAACATAATCCTTGCCACTCTAGCCAGAGCAATTATATGAAAAAAATTCAAGGAAATATGAATAGGAAAAGAAGAACTCAACTTATCATTCTTTGCCAATGACATATTTTTATACTTGGAAGATCCAAGAAACTCCACCAGAAAACTTCTAGAATAATAAATGAATTTGGCAAAATAGCAAGATATAAAATTAACACTCAGAAATCAAATGCATTTTTATACATGAGTGATGAATCCTCTGAAAGACAAATAGCAAAACTCCTCCTCCCTTCTCTAGCACATGTCTGAAAACAAAGACAGTCCATTACCTCTCTGCAAAGAAAAGCACTGGACTCACTGAGTCCATTTATCTGATTTGATATATATATATATATATATATATATATATATATATATATTGAATCTATCTATCTATCTATCTATATCTCTATATAGTTATATAGATATAGATATATTTAACATATATAGATAGATAGATAGTTAGATAGTTATATTCACTATATATATCTCCCAGCTTTTTTAGTCATATATAAATATAGTATCATCCTGATAGCTAAACCAGGGAGACACATATTTCCTTAGATAATCATAGAAATAACAAGCTGAGAGTGTTTGAAGTAAAACCAGAACATTGATAGTGTCAATAGAACAGAGAGATATTCAGAAAGAGAATCATTTAGGCTAGAAAACTAGGTGAGGGCAGTTGGGAGTGTGGCTAGTGATAGAACACTTACCTAGCACATGTGAGACACAGGGTTTGATACTCAGCACTGCATAAAAATAAATAAATAAAATAAAGGTACTGTGTCCATCTCTACGTAAAAATTATTTTTTTTTAAAAAGAAAACTAACTGGGCAGTGAAAGAGAAATTGACAGTGATTTTTCAGTTTCCAGTATAAGAAATGGGGAGTATATCCCACATACAAAGATGGAGCAATTTTTAGGGGTGTTTTTCTTCCTTCTGCTACTGAGTTCAGTAGTTCCTTCTACTTACATGCATTTTATCCTAATATAGTACTCTGAAACTCAGTTTGGTGTGTGGTAAGTATCATAATGAAGCAAAGATTCTTTCCCTATACCCCCTAAACTTGACCCTTGACAAATGTTTTGTAGTATTCTATAGACCATTTTATCTCCACCCTTCTCAAGTCATAGTAAACTACAAGGACCTCTATTAGGCAAATCTCATACACTTTATGTGTTCTTCTTTTAAGGGTTGTAGTCCATTCTGAAGAAAATCTGATGAACTCAAAAAACTTGGGTGTGGTATTTGGACCCTGTCTGATGAGGCCCAGGCCTACAACCACTCCTGGTTCCATCTCCTCCTCCCTTGTTGCATATGCCAATCAGGCCCTTTTGGTAGAGTTCCTCATTACCAATGCACAGATGATCTTGGATGGGTCCCTCGAGCCACAAAATATTTCATCTAATACTGATGTTGTTGCACCTCCGGTGGATAAAAGCCCTCCTTCCAAACCTGTAATATCAGCAGAACATTCCACAAAGTCACAATATTTTTCTGCAAAGAAAGTGAGTTTTGACCATTACAGAATTGCATTAAATTTGTGATGTTTATATTAACAAGTTAATAGTCTTTGAACTGATTTTTTGAGATGTGTTTTGCTTTTAGTTTAAAACTTTTCTTGTATCAATAGGATATCCACACTGCAGATATTGAAATTAAAAATTATGAATTGACTATATCATTTGAGAAATCAGAATGCAAGCAAAATGCATTGGAAAAAATGGGATGCATGTCTCATTGGTGTGTGGTCATGTAACATATATGTTTGCATATTTCAAACCTTGCCAAGAAGTCATGATTAAAAACCAAGGTGAGGGCTGGGTTTTTAGCTCAGTGGTAAAATGCTTGCCTCAGCATCTGTGAGGACATGAGTTGGATCCTCAGTACCATATAAAACAAATAAATAAAGATAAAAATATTGTGTCCATCTACAATACTCATCCTTTAAAAAAAAACAAGGTGTTTTAAATTGAGGTAAGTTCAAACTTCAAGGTTTTATTAGTTAACTTTTCTAGTCATTGATAAAGTTTAATGAATGTCATTAAAATGCTTTGTTTCTTTCTTGTAAAAAGATATCTTGCAATTTATAAATTATTTTTGTTCTCTTTCTGAAATTTGTTTTCACCTTTACTTCTTTGTCATCAATTAAAATCAAAGCAGAAAAAAGAAGCTGGACTCCTGAAACAAAAAAAAAAAATAGACTAAAATTCATTGATGTCCCTTTACCTGTGGCCTAACTTTAGCACATTAAGCACACATGTCTTCCATTTTCTTGGCTCCAGTCTTTTTGTTCACTGTTTTTTGACCGTTTGATTTCAGTGAATGTTTTCTCGTAAGGGGGTTGAAAAACTTTCATTCATTACTGTTTTAGTAGAGCTAAATCAGAATATTTCCATATATAACCATAAATGTTAAATTTGATATATAAAATTAATGAAATATCAATGAGTGTAGCCTGAGAAAGTCTGAAAACAAAGACAGTCAATTACCTCTCTGCAAAGAAAAGCACTGGACTCACTGATTCCATTTATCTGATTTGATCTTATTAGCACTTCTGTGCTTGAACCTTGGCCTAATTTAAGCCATAGCTAACAGTCTGAGGAAGGCAAATAATGCCATGTGTCATGTCTCTAAATTATTGTTGATTCAAGATTTGAACCTCATCCTTTCTCATTCCTAAATGAAATCTTGTTTTGCTGTCCAAAGAAATTGGATTCCCAGGTAGGTATAGTAATAACAATAAATAATTTTAATGTATTTGAAGTTTTCATTACTTCCAGGTAATTCTGAGCCTTTTCTTTATAAGATCATTAACACCACATGCCAACATATCTCCACATAGGAGTTTGTCTTGACAGAAAAAGGCAGGTAGGGCTAGTGCACTAGGCTTGCCCAGGGCAGAACTGGAGCAGGGGCTGAGACAGAGCACCCAGGCAGCTAGAAGTGGTGCTAGAAGTTCTGCAGGACTGTAAATATGTTCTAGTGGTTGCCATCCAACCACAATGGCTCAGCTCCCTTCTATCAATGTGGAGAAGGGCCCAGGACAGCAAATCACATGAGCACTGCCTGGGAACCAGGGAAGAAAGGCCAGAAGCCTCAGGTGAAGAAGGAGGTCAGATGAGATGATGACCTGCAAGTGATGCTGGTGTGCACCTGTCTGCATACCCCTGCTCAAAGATTTGGGAGAAGGATCAGGTGACACGGATGAGGACTGTGGGCTAGAACAGGGCTGTTAGAAAGCCATCAGACCCATGGTAAGGCACACAGTTTTCTGATGTTTCACAGCAGTGAAATGAGGATCATGGCCAGAGGGATGCCCTTTTCTAGCAACAGGAGCTTCTGGGGTATATGGAGCAAAGACAGAATGTGAGAAGCTAGGCTTCTAGGGGAGAAAACAGGGACCTTGGGACCAGACAAGAGGAGAAAGAGAAGGAGGTAAATCTGGAGTCTCCAGGACCAGTAGCACAATGGCAATTTTGACAGCTCTTAAATCTTCCTTTGTTCAGAGGATGTTGCCATGTAATAGTGGATCAGCTGGGAGAGCATCCAAGTCCTCTCTGGTGTTTTACCCTCAGTATGGACAGAATGTAGCTGGAAAGCATATTAAGTGACAGACAAAGTCTTTGGGATTCAGGACATGGCATTTCTTTGTGTACAGAATAGTGTTACTGTTCTAGAGTTACCATTGTCTGTTGAAATCAGGAACATTTTAACCCAGAAAATATTCATTCATGGGTAGTATATTAAAACAAGTTACTATAGGAAGTGTTTTTTTTTAATTATGTGATTTGTGACTATTAGTTCTATTAAGATAAATTTTTAAAAGTAATTCTTTAATTAAAAATGTACCTTTAATATTGTATGGATTTTTGATTCCTCTGCATAGATAACTGAGAAAATAATGTTGGAAAAATATTTAAGACTCTGTTGTTTGAGAGAATGACCATCAATAAATAACCACACTTCCTTATTAACCAAGCTCCATGAAGTTAAAAAAAAATCTCTTCTTTTTCTGATCACAAGGAACTTAAATCACCATCACAAAAGATGGACAATACATGTAAAGCCAGGAAACCACTTAGTCTGAAATCTGATGTGACAACAAATGATATACAGAGGCCTATGCCAAGCACCAAGATCAGATGTTTCTGTTTGCCTATAGATAGGTTCCATTTTGCAAGTTCTCCTAATGAGAAAAACAGCAGAAATGTGGGAAATGTCAATTCAGACAAGTTTTGCCAAAATCTTACCTTTGAAGTACTTAATAGAAAAGATACCCCTACTTCTGTTGGCTCCCAATTTGATGGTTTTGATCAGCAGATTCCACAAAAAACTCAGGGACAACAATGTGAACCAAAGAACTTAACTGGCATGAGTGCAGTGATTGTGCAAGTGCACTCCAGGAAAATGTGACAATGAGCATCAAGGTTAGTGGTGACCATTCCAATGATGACACACAGCCCAACATGCCAGCCATTTCAGCAAGAGAAACACCAGTGAGACTGTCCTCTCATTCTCACCGTCTTTCTCCAGCAAGAGCACCCAGAATACTGCAACTCCAACTCGGGACAACATTTTACAAACCACCTACCCCGATCAGCAAAGTCAGGGGGACTGAGGAGAGACCAGCTTCACCTTCAGCAGCAGTGCCTCCTAGTACAGCTCTTACTCCCCTGAGTCATGTGGAGAAAGATGTTCCAGAGGCAGACAGCACATCAGCTTATGCTTTGAAGCCAGCTTGAGCCTAAAGAGAACTCTGAGGAGCTCGGCCTGCCTGACATGAATCCAATGTGCCAGGGACTCAGGCTCAAACAAATGGAAGAGTGTCAAGACCTTGAATTTGAAATGCCACAGTTTGTGTAGGGTTGACAAAATTCACTTTTTCTTTTTCTTGTTTCGTTTTTATGTATTGTGTTTATTTTATGAAAGAATGCAGTGAAAGAACCCCTTTTGTATAGGATTGCCAAAGTGTATATTTTGCCTTTTTGCCTTGAATTGTGTTTGCTAGTCATATAGAATGGTAGTGGTTTAGTCATATAGAATGATAGTGCCTCACTGGTATTGTCTTTAAATTCTGTGTTTTTGAGGTTATGCATAAAATAAGTATTATAATTTTAAATTTAAAATAATTTTCTCTATAAAATGATTCATGTAAATGCATCTTTAATGTATAATATTGTTCTCAAAAAATAGGGGCAGTAAGGGAAAATGAGCTTTATTTTGGAGAAAACCTGGTGCTGATTCATGAAATGCTTCTCAATGCAAGTGCCTGAAAAATCTTGATTGGAAATGAATATATTTTTTCCCACATAATGTTCTAGTGCACCTTTGACCAATTGTGTTGTTGTAGCATGTATGGAAGCATTGGCAATTCACTTAACATTTTAAAATTTACATAGTGGCCTAAAAGCTTGCAAATCTGTGTTTACTAGCATTCTACTTGTCAATTTTTACTTATGGTAATTAATATCATTGTAGAAAGAAAATGCACTTCAATACTAAAAAGTTTGAGACATTGGCAGAGACAACACAGACTGACAGAGTTGAGGCATCTCGAGTGTGAGAGACCTGTAACCTCACTCCTCTCAGCTGCGGCCTGTTGCTGCATTGCCTGGGACTTCTGGCTGTCTGCTGAGGAGAGCAAGTGGCCAACAGCTAGGGAAAGATGAAGCTTTCTCTGGTGGCCCTGGTTCTGCTGCTGCTCTGCGCAGCACGGATGAGGAGGATGACAAAAAAACGACGTGGGTACCGTGCTGAGCATCAACCTGGGGACCACTTACTCTTGCATCGGGGTGTTCAAGAATGGCCACTGGAGATCATCTCCAATGATCAGGGCAACCGCTTCAGGCTGTCTAATGTGCCCTTCATCCCTGAAGAAGAATGTCTGAACAGCGCGATACAGTCAAGAAAGAACCAGCTCACCTCCAATCCTGAGAACATGGTCTTTGATGCCCAGTGGCTTATTGGCAGCAATGGGAATGACCCTTCTGTGCAGCAAGACATTAAGTTCTTGCCTTTCAAAGTGTTTGAAGAGAAACATAAGCCATACATTCAGGTTGATATTGGAGGTGGGCAAACTAACACATTTGCTCCAGAAGAAATCTCTGCTATAATTCTCACTAAAATGAAAGAGGCTTATTTGAGAAGAAGGTTACCCATGCACTTGTTACTGAACCAGTCTGTTTTAATGATGCCAGTGGGAAGCAACCAAAGATGCTGGAACTATTGCTGGCCTGAATGTTATGAGGATCATCAATGAGCCTACAGCAGCTGCTATTGATTATTGCCTGGATAAGAGGGAGGAAAAGAAGAGCATCCTGGTGTTTGATCTGTGTGGTGGAACCTTCTATGTGTCTCTTCTCCCCATTGACAATTTGATGTCTTCAATGTCATGGCCACCAATAGAGATACTCATCGAGGTGAAGAAGAATTTGACCAGTGTGTTATGGAGAATTTCATCAGGCTGTACAAAAAGAAGACTGGCAAATATGTTAGGAAAGAAAACACAGCTGTGCAGAAACTCCAGTGTGAAGTAGAAAATGCCAAGTGGCCCTGTCTGCCCAAAATTAAGCAAGAATTAAAATTGAGTTCTGCTATGAAGGAGAA
Organism: Urocitellus parryii; assembly: GCF_045843805.1. Classification (NCBI taxonomy): domain Eukaryota; kingdom Metazoa; phylum Chordata; class Mammalia; order Rodentia; family Sciuridae; genus Urocitellus; species Urocitellus parryii. The sequence goes on along the minus strand of NC_135541.1, from coordinate 82,423,169 downwards.
GACTTTTCTGAAACCCTGACTCAGGCAAAATTTGAAGAGAAAACATGGACCTGTTCTGGTCTACCATGAAGCCTGTTCAGAAAGTATTGGAGGTATCTGACTTGTAGAAGTCGGATATTGATGAGATTGTTCTTGTTGGTGGCTCTAGTCAAATTCCAAAGATTCAGCAACTTGTTAAAGAGTTCTTCAATGGCAAGGAACCATTCTGTGGCTTAAACCCAGATGAGGCTGTTGCATATGGTGACACTGTCCAGGCTGGTGTACTCTCTGATGATCAAGATACAGGTGACCTTGCTCTGCTTGATGTATGTCCCCTGACATTTGGTATTGAAACTGTGGGAGGTGTCATGACCAAAGTGATACCAAGGAACACTGTGGTACCCACCAAGAAGTCTCAGATCTTTTCTACTTCTTCTGATAAGCAACCTACTGTTCCAATAAAGGTGTATGAATGTAAAGGACCCCTGAAAAAAGACAACCACCTTCTGGGTACATTTGATCTCACTGGAATTCCTCCTGTGGGGTCCCCCAGATTGAAGTCACTTTTGAGATATATGTGAATATTATTCTTTGGGTGACAGCTGAAGACAAAGGTACAGAGAACAAAAATAAGATTACAATTACCGATGACCAAAATTGCCTGACACCTGAAGAAATTGAAAAGATGGTTAATGATGTTGAAGAAGACCCAGCATCAGGCTGCAGATAATGCTTTCCTCTCTGATGTGAAGTGACCAGCTGATAGCAGGGTACATATCCATGAGATGCCATGGACACTCAGGAGGCATAAGCGAAACTGTGAACCCGTTGCTGGGGACCATCCTCTCTGTGCTCTGCCTAATTGCTGGAAAACTGAGGTTCAGTGGCTCCCCTTTCTGGGGCTCTATTTCTCCAAGAAGAAAATGCGTGACTGCATCTGCTGATGGCTGAGCATTCCTCAGACACCACTCTGCACTTTTTGAATGACATGTCACTATAGCATCAGGCAACACAGTGCAGTGGTGAGTCTCAGATATGCTTCTTAAAGGGAAAATTTGTTTCTTAATTGTTTGCCTAAAGAGACTGTTGTACTTCCAAAAAATAAAAATACATAAAAACGCAATAAATGTTAAAGCATAATACCTTTCTTTTATATAGTGAGTCTGAAAAAATTTCACTGTGCAATATTCCCAGCCGGTCGTTTTTTACAAAAGCATTCTCATTACCTCAATTTTATTGCCAAGAAATGAAAAAAGGAGGAAATTGTAGATGAATAAGAAAAATCCACTTTTAATAATGCTGAGTCATGTTCCTATATGAAATATAAGAATTCATAATCAGATTGTACAATCAGAGGGCCAGATATAATTTCTATAGGCCCAATTATTGCTAATTCTTATTTCAAACACTATGAATATTTTTTGGAATTATTTCCACCCCTTGAAGGACTTTTAAGCCATTAGCTCATGTAGCATTCAACTACCTGCCAAGCATAGTCTCTCCAAGCACACAAAGTAAACCTCAAGGTTTCTGTTGAAAAAAATTGCAGGTTCTGAATGATAGAAAATAGTCTTAAGTTGCTTTAAGAGAACGTTCAAGGTAAAGCTGTAGAAAGACTGAGCAAGCCTTGGAGAAAACAAGAAAAAAGGAAGAAACTAACTGTCCCCAAGATTCCGGGGGAAGGGGATTTTTAAAGTAAGTGAATACTCAGTGCATCCTGGAGCTAGGTAGTGAACAGTGTCCATTTGTCCTATAAGACCACAAAGGCTGGAGGGAATAAGTGAGCTGGGCAGAGCCACCAAACTGGTGAGTAAAGAAACTGGCTTCAGCCTTCCAGGTCTTGCTCCAATGCCTCCACCCACATTCTGTCTGAGTCCAGACCTACCTTCCCTGGGACCATGTCTATAAAGGCTGCTGCAGCAAAGGCCTCAGCATTTGTAGAGTTCACTGTGAAGATTACAATTCCGCCTTCTCTCTTTGTTCAGATACTTGGCAGTGGATGTTTCTGGCTGTTCCCATTATTCTGGACTAGACACTCTGAAATTAAGCCCTCCTCAATGGCAATACATCGAGTATTGCTGACTGATTCAACTAAGAGAACTTGGCACATGGCGGAGGGCACTGAGAGATCAATTCTGTGACCTCTTCAGCTGTGTGGGCAAAGGGAGTCTTAAACCAACTGAATGCTGTTTGCTCAGGATCACTAGGCAATGCTGGGCCAAAGTGGACCTGGGGCGAGCAGTTTGCACCCCTCAGAACCCACACCAAGCCTGGAGCGGTTGAATTCAGGCTCTCTGTATGCAGTTTCTAGTTGATTGTCTGCATCTCCCTGCCAAGCCATCGTGACTCAGTGCTACAGATGCTCCCATGGAATAGAGAAACAACTCTTTGGTTTCTCTGTGAACCTTTTGAGGTGATTCCAACGAAGCCTTCATAGGCAGCAGGCCCAGGATTGAGACAGGACCTGGCAGAGCCTGACCGGACCCACCCTTCACATCGAACACCTGGCAAAGGGAACGGTTGGCTTTCCTTCGCAATGAACAGAGAACTGACGTCACCAGAAATCAGTGGAGGGGACAGCTTCATGGAAACTGACGTCTGTAGGTGTGTGACCCCCGGGCCCCTCCTCTCCACACAGCGGGGAAATCTCAAGGGCCCCCCACCTAGCTCTCCCGTGAGCATGATTGTCAGACTGAGGGAGTCAGGAGTGGAGCTTGATCCCTGGCTACTGCTCCCACCAGCACTGAAAATCAAGGTCTCTGGTGCCAGTTCCCATGGGCATGGCTACCAGAGGGCAGGCAGAATTGCAGTCCACAACCTTAGGGTCTGGGGGAATGGCAAACAGAGAGAGTGTGCCCAGTCATTCAAGAAAATAGGGGTAGCAGGAGCGGCAGACCAGGCGTGTAACCAGTTTTGTGGTGAACATCATCAGTGGGTGGGGCCTGGCTGGAGGAAAAGCGGGAACATGACTGGAGACAAGGAAAGACTCTGGGTGCCCAGAATTGGAGAGCTGACCAGTGGGGGAGGAGGAGCCAACTCACAGGGATTGGTTCCTGTGTATTGAGAGGAGAAGCATGGCCCGGTGGGCACAGCTCCACCTATTGGAAGAGAAGTTAATAGAACTCTAAGACTGCATTTTAATTTTTTTTAATTTTAATTTATTTTTATTTTTTTATTTTTATTTTTTTGTCTTTTCACTTCTTTTCAATTTCCTTATTCCCCTTTTCTTGAATTCTACCTGTTTACTCTTATTCTCTTTAGCAACTTGTTCCCTCCCCTTCAAATACCTTTCCTCCCAAGCAAGATGATGCTGTTTATATGTAATTTACTAAATGTATACAGGTAAATGTTCTGAGGCATTAAATAGTGATATCAATTCCCCAGCTACCCCCAAATACTCCAGACTTTTCTCCTGTTAATATCCCTCATCAGTAGAGCAATCTTCCAAGGTTGCCAAGATATGCCAACCTCTATACCATCACATCACTCGACCTAAACATAAGTCCCAAGACCAAACCGAAGATAGCTATATGCCATCAGAATCCATATGAATTTTATGAAACAAATGAATCTGCTTTAAAGTGCAATAAAATTCATCATCTCTAGTCATAGTCTCCCATCACAAAGGAGAGACTCTGGAGATACACAAAACCAAAATAAATTTATAGGAGTAAACAGTAACACAGCAGTCAAGCTGAACTGGAAGTAACATGAGCAGTATAAAAAAGCAATGAAAAAAGGAGTACAATGCAGGACAGCCTAAATCTACAGGAGAACCTAGAGGCATCAGAAAAATGGTCAAATAAAGAACTCAAGAAATACCTTATACAGATGGAATGGAATCTTAAAGAGGACATGAGACAGAAAATTCAAATAATGAAAGAACACATTTAAAATGAATTACATAAACAGATTCAAGAAGCAAATAAGCAACTTTACCAGGAGATAGAGATTATTTAAAAAATCAAACAATAATCCTACAAATGAAGGAAACTATGAACCAAATTAAAAACTCAAAGAAGAGTATCAGTAGCAGAGTGGAGCAAGTAGAAGTCAGAATGTCACACAATGAAGACAAAATATATCATCTTGAAAAGAGTCTAGCCAACCCAGAAAAGGCTGTTAAGAAACCATGAGAAAAACATCCAAGAGATATGGGATAACATAAAAAAAAAAAAAAAACTTAAGAGTCATTAGGATAGAGGAAGGTATAGAGGACCAAACCAAGGGAATGAGCAATCTGTTGAATGAAATAATTTTAGAAAACTTTCCAGCTATAAAAAAGGAAATGGATGTACAAATTCTAGATGCATACAGGACACCGAGCATACAAAATCACAGTAGAACAACACCAAAACACATTGCTATGAAGATATCCAATACACACAACAAAGAGAAAATATTAAAAGCTACCAGAGAAAGGAGGCAGATTAAATTAAGAGGTATACCAATAAGGTTAATGGCCGAGTTTTCATCACAGACGCTGAAAGCATGAAGATCCTGGAACAATGTATTTCAAATACTGAAAGACAATGGATGCCAACCAAGAATTTTATATCCAGCAAAATTAAGCTTCAGGTATGACAACAAAATAAAAATATTTCATGATAAACAAAAGTTAAAAGAATTCACAGCCAGAAAACCAGCATTGCAAAGCATCTTGAGCAAAACACTACACGAGGAAGAAATGAAAAACAACAACCAAAACCAACAGTGGGAAGTACCTCAGTAAAGCAAGAGTGGGGGGGAAAGCTAATCATGGAGAAACAAACCAAATTTAAAAAAAAAAGATAAATAATCAAAGATGACTGGAAGTACAAACCATATATCAATACTAACCCTAAACGTTAATGGCTTAAACTCACCAACCATGTGACATAGGCTTGTAACCTGGAGTAAAAAAACAGATCCAACAATATGCTGCCTTCAGGAGACACATCTAATTGGAAAAGACATACACAGACTGAAGGTGAAGGGTTGGGAAAAATCATACCACGCACATGGTCCTCAGAAGCAAGCAGGTGTGGCCATTCTCTTATCAAATAAAATCAACTTCAAGACTAAGTTAATCAAAAGGGATAAGGAAGGACATTATATACTGTTAAAAGGAATCATTCACCAACAAGACATAACAATTATCAATATTTATGCACCAAATAATGGTGCTGCAACGTTCATAAAACAAACTCTCCTCAAGTTTAAGAATCAAATAGACCACAACACAATAATTATGGGTGACTTCAACACACTTCTCTCACCATTGGACAGATCCTCCAAACAAAAGTTGAATAAAGAAACTATAGAACTCAACAACACAATCAATAACTTAGACTTAATCGTCATATATAGAATATATCAACCATCATCAAGTGGATACACATTCTTCTCAGCAGCACATGGATCCTACTCAAAGATAGACAATATATTATGCCATAGGGCAACCCTTAGTAAATATAAAGGTGTGGAGATAATACCATGCATCTTATCTGATTATAATGGAATGAAACTGGAAATCAATGATAAAAGAAAGAAGGAAAATCCTATATCACTTGGAAAATGAACAATGTTACTGAATGATCAATGGGTTACAGAAGACATAAAGTAGGAAATAAAAAAAATTCTTAGAGACAAATGAAAATACAGACACAACATATCAGAATCTATGGGACACAAGGAAAGCAGTTTTAAGAGGGAAATTCATTGCCTGGGGTTCATTACTCAGAAAAAGAAAAAACATAAATAAATGAGCTCATACTTCATCTCAAAACCCTAGGAAAGGAAGAGCAAAACAACAGCAAATGTAGCAGAAGGCAAGAAATACTTAAAATCCGAGTGGAAATCAATGAAATTGAAACCAAAGAAATTATTGAAAAAATTGCAAAACCAAAAGTTGGATTTTCAAAAACATAAATAATATTGACATACCCTTAGCCATGCTAATGAAGAGAAGAAGAGAGAGAACTCAAATTACTAATATATAGGATGAAAAAGACAATATCACAACAGACACTATAGAAATACCGAAGAAAATTAGAAATTATTTTGAAACACTATATTCCAATAAAATAGAAGATAGTGAAGACATCGATAAATTCTTAAGTCATATGATTTGCCCAGATTGAGTCAGGAGGACATCCACAATTTAAACAGACCAACATCAATGGAGGAAATCGAAGAAGCCATCAAAAGACTACCAACCAAGAAAAGCCCAGGACCGGATGGGTATACAGCGGAGTTTTACAAAACCTTTAAAGAAGAATTAATACCAATACTTTTCAAGTTATTTTAGGAAATAGAAAAAAAGAGGGAGCTTTTCCAAATTTATTCTCTGAGGCCAACATCACCCTGATTCTGAAACCAGACAAAGACACTTCAAAGAAAAATACAGACCAATATCTCTAATGAACTTAGATGCAAAAATTCTCAATAAAATTCTGGCAAATCAGATACAAAAACATATCAAAAATAATTGTGCACCACGATCAAGTAGGATTCATCCCTTGTCTGCAAGGCTGGTTCAATATATGGAAATCAATAAATGTTATTCACCAAATCAATTGACTTAATGATAAGAACTATATGATCATCTCGATAGAAGCAGAAAAAACATTTGACAAAGTAGAGCATCCCTTTATGTTCAAAACACTAGAAAAACTAGGGATAACAGGAACTTACCTCAACATTGTAAAAGCTATCTATGCTAAGCCTCAGGCTAGTATCATTCTAAATGGGGAAAAATTGATGGTATTCCCTCTAATATCTGGAACAAGACAGGGATACCTTCTCTCACCACTTCTATTCAATATAGTTCTCAAAATACTGGCCAGAGCAACTAGACAGACAAAAGAAATTAAAGGCATAAAGATAGGAAAAGAAGAACTTAAATTATCACTATTTGTGCTTCACATAATCCTATGCCTAGCAGACCAAAAAGGTTTTACAAAGAAACTAATAGAGCTAACAAATGAATTCAGCAAAGTAGCAGGATATAAAATCAATACAACAAATCTTCTGAAATGGAAATAAGGACAACCATTCCATTCACAATATCCTAAAAAAAAATAAAATACTTGGGAATCAACCTAACAAAAGAGGTGAAAAATTTATGCAATAAAAACTACAGAACCCTAAAGAGAGAAATAGAAGAAGATCTTAGAAGATGGGAAAATATAGCCTGTTCATGGATAGGCAGAACTAACATCATCAAAATGGAGATATTACCAAAAGGTCTCTATAGGTTTAATGCAATGCCAATCAAAATCCCAATGGCATTTCTTGTAGAAATAGATAAAGCAATCATGAAATTCATCTGGAAAAATAAAAGACCCAGAATAGAAAAAGCAATTCTAAGCAGAAAGAGTGAAAAAGGCGATATAGCGATACCAGACCTCAAACTCAACTACAGAGCAATAGTAACAGAAACAGCATGGTACTGGTACCAAAACAAGCGGGTGGACCAATGGTACAGAATAGAGGACATAGACACCAATCCACAAAATTACAACTATCTTATATTTGATAAAGGGGCTAAAAGCATGCAATGGAGAAAGGATATCATCTTCAATAAATGGTGCTGGGAAAACTGGAAATCCATATGCAACAAAATGAAACTGAATCCCTTTGTCTTGCCATGCATAAAAGTTACCACAAAATGGATCAAGGAGCTTGATATCAAAACAGAGACTCTGCGTATGATAGAAGAAAAAGTTGGCTTTAATCTACATATTGTGGGGTCGGGCTCCAAATTCCTTAATAGGACACCTATAGCACAAGAGTTAAAACAAGAATCAACAAATAGACTTACTCAAACTAGAAAGTTTTTTCTCAACAAGAAATACAATAAGAGAGGTAAATAGGGAGCCTACATCATGGGAATAAATTTTTACTCCTCACATTTCAGATAGAGCCCTAATATCCAGAGTATGCAAAGAACTCAAAAAATTAACCAATAAGGAAATAAATAACCCAATAAACAATTAGGTCAAGGACCTGAACAGACACTTCTCAGAGGAGGACATACAATCAATCAATAAGTACAGGAAAAAATGCTCACCATCTCTAGCAGTGAGAGAAATGCAAATCAAAACCACCCTAAGATACCATCTCACTGCAGTAAGATTGGCAGCCATTATGAAGTAAAACAACAATAAGTGCTGGTGAGGATGTGGGGAAAAGAGTACACTTGTACATTGCTGGTGAACTGCAAATTGGTTTAGCCAATTTGGAAAACAGTATGGAGATTCTTTGGAACGCTGGGAATGGATCCACCATTTGACCCAGATATTGCCCTTCTGGGACTATTCCCCAAAGACCTTACAAGAGCGTACTATAAGAATACAGCTACTTCGATGTTCATAGCAGCACATTCACAATAGCTAGACTCTGGAACCAACTTAGATGCCCTTCCATAGATGAATTGATAAAAAAGTGGCATTTATACACAGTGGAATATTGCTCAGCACTAAAAAATGACAAAATCATGGCATTTGCAGGGAAATGGATGGCATTAGAGCAGATTATGCTAAGTGAATCTAGCCAATCCCTAAATAAACAAATGACAATTGTCTTCTTTGATATAAACAGGGCAACTCAGAACAGAGCAGGGAAGAAGAGCTTGAGAAGAAGGTTACCATTAAACAGAGACAAGAGATAGGAGGGAAAGGGAGAGAGAAGGGAAATTGCATGGAAATGGAAAGAGACCCTCATTGTTATACAAAATTACATATAAGAGGAAGTGAGGGGAAAGGGAAAAAAACAGAGAGAAATGAATTACAGTAGATGGGGTAGAGAGAGAAGAAGGGAGGGGAGTGGAGGGGAGGAAGATAACAGAGGATAGGAAAGGCAGCAGAATACGACATTAGTATGGCAGTATGTAAAAACGTGGATGTGTAACTGATGTGATTCTGCAATCTGTATATGGGGTAAAAATGGGAGTTCATAACCCTCTTGAATCAAATGTATGAAATATGATATGTCAAGAGCTTTGTAATGTTTTGAACAACTAATAATAAAACAAACAGACAAACAAAGAAACAAACAACACAGAAATGAACCTTCCTATAATCCCAGCTACTCAGGAAGCTAAGACATGAGGATTACAAGTTTGAAGGGCAACCTAGACAGCTTAGCATAGCAAGACTCTGTCTTAAAATAAAGTTTTTAAGAAGGGCTGGGGATACAGCTCAGTGGTAGAATGTTCCTGGATTCCAGTCCCCATAGTGGGGAGTGATAAAAAAAGAAATTGATTTTTGGAGCCATTTCCACATTGTGGATCCACCAGCAATTTTACAGTTTCCCTGCCATCAAAGGAGGCCAAGAACATCAAAGCACCATTATATAGCTTCATGTCCTCAGTGCCCATCCATGGTGAGGATTCTGCTGAGGGTCCTGTAGGCACCTTCCATGTTCCCCTCCTATACCCTCACAGTCCCGGCATTGAACTTCACATGTTCTACCATGACATTGGATTGAAATCAAAATTTTGTAGAAGCCGTCACCCCCAGAACCCAGTCAACCTGAAGCACATTTGCTTGCACTCATGTTTCTGTCAAGAAAGCATTTCCTAATGCAGCCTCTTGAAAAACAACTTGGAAATGCCTCAGAGTTAAACATTATACTATGATGGAGGAACTTTCCAAAAGTGTCAAATAAAAGTTAATCACTGTATAAGTCTAAACCAATATGTGTATAGTTTACTAAATCATATTAGTTAGTAGAGTGACTGACTGGACTCATCAAAAATTGAGTATTGAAAAAAAAATCTTTTTAACACTCATGTACTTTACTTGAAAATAATAACACATAAATAATTAGCTTAGCCTTATGAAAATCTAAGACTTGGTCAAAATATTTTTTTAAATAATGTTAGAATACACATAACGCTCACAACCAAAATGATTTTTAAGTGTACAATTCAGTTCAGTGGGTTAATTACAGTCATGCTGTTGTGTGCCCAATCTTCAGAACTCTTTAACTTACAAACCAAAACTCCATTTCCATTAAGCATCTCCCCATTCCACTATTCATTCCCTGACAACCACCAATCTAACTTTCTGTCTCTATGAATCTCACTACTCTGGATCAGATTAACTAATGTTAAGTAGAATTATACAGTATTTGTCCTTAGCTCACATAGCATTGTATACTTAAATTTCAAAAATGTTGTATCAGGATTCCCTTTCTTTTTAAGGATGAATACTATTCTACTCTGTGTGTGTATGCCAAATTTTGTTTACTCATTTAACCTTTGATGGACACTTAAAATGCCTACACCTTTTGGCTATTGCAAATAATGCTATGAACATGGGTGTCCAAATACCTGTTCGGTTTTTGTTATCAATTCTTTTGGTTACTTGTACCCCAAAATGGAATTGTTTATTTAGGTTTTTCAGCAACTGGCATACTGTTTTCCATAGTGGCTGTACTATTTTACATTACCCCACCAACAACACAAGAAGGTTCCTATTTTTCCATTCCCTTGTCAACACTTGTCATTATTACTATTTTTGAATAGTAGCCACACCTAATGGGTGTGAGCTAGTTCCTACTTGTAGTTTTGATTTTAATTTTCCTAATGAGAAGTGATGATGTGCATCTTGTGCTTATTGGTCATTTGTGCAACTTCTTTGGAGAAGTCCTTTGCCCATTTTTTAATCAAATTTTATAGTTGTTGAGTTGAAGTAAATCTTTATTTACTTTGGATTAAAAAATACTTAATTTTTAGTTCTAGTGGACACATACCTTTATTTTACTTATTTTATGTGGTGAAGGGCCTTGCATGTGCTAGGCAAGCACTCTACCACTGAGCCACAACCCAAGCCCATGACTTTGGGTATTTAAAAAAATATTTTTAGTTGTAGTTGGACATAATAACTTTATTTTATTTATTTTTATATGTGGTGCTGAAAATCAAACCCAGTACCTCACACATGCTAGGCAAGTGCCCTGCCATTAGGCCACAATCCAGCTCAACTCTGGATATTAAATCCTTATGGAATATGTGATTTGTAAATGTTTTCTTCCATCCCATAAGTTGTTATTTCACTATCAACATGTTTTACATACAAATAAAACTCTTGGATTTTTAGAAACTTTAATATCCTCATCACTCTTGAATGCCTTAAAATATTATGCATTTATACCTTGTACTTTTTCTCCACCCAGTCCTAGGTATGATGTTACTGCAGTCTTTTTTGAGCTGTGTGATAATTTCAGACTTAGAGCCCTGGGTAAGAAATCTAAACTTTTTCTCTCTTATGTAATGAGGAAGCCACTTAAGATAGTAAAAAGTATTGGATCAGTAGGGAGAAATCCCAAAGTTTAGACCTGCTCTATCACTTATTACTGTGTAATCCTTGGGTAAGTCATTTATCTTTTGTGACCATAAGTTACATGTTTACAAAGCAGAATACTAATGACTGGCCTCCTGTGGACCATTTGCCTATGAAAAGTGTGGACAATACTTTCCCATGTGGTCCAGCAGTCATGTTCTCTGGTATTTAATCCAGTGAATTGAAAACATATCCACATAAAACCCTAACTATGCATGTTTATAGCATCTTTATTCATAACTTCCCAAACTTGGAAGCAATCAAGATGTTCTAATGAAAACAAATGAATTGAAATCCAGATAACAGAATATTATTAAGCACTGAAAAACAAAAAGTTAGGAAGCCATGAAAAGACTTAGAGGAAGCTTAGATGAATATTACTAAGTGAAAGACCAGTCTGAAATGACTCCATACTGTTCGATTCTAACTAAAAGATTCGATTCTGAAAAAAAGAAAAAACACACGGAGAAAGTAAAAAGATTAGTGGTTTGGGAGACAGGGAAAATAGGAAACCTACAGAGGATTTTTAGGGCAGTGAAATGATTTAGTATTATACTAGAATGGTGGATGCATGTCATTATACATTTGTCAAGACTCATACAATACCTGACACCAAGATTGATCCTTATTGGAAATGATGCATTTTAGGGGACAATGAAGTGTCTGTGTGGATTGCTGAATGTAACAAGTATACCACTGTAACAAATGCAGGATGACCATGGTGGGGAAGGCTCTTTGAGTGGGAACACAGGAGGTATACAGAAACTATGTACTTGTCTTTAAAATAAAATTATTTTTTTAGAAATGTGGAGAAGTAACACCCTCAGAGAATTTACTAAAGGAAATAAAGAAGTGGGGGGCAACAGTAGAGAATATGGTTCATGAAACCAAAATACTCAAGTTTCAAGAAATAGGTAATAATAGAGTTCTGAGCAGAGCATAAAGGTACAAATGAGAAAATATTGATTAGTTATGTCAACTGGAGATGACTGATGATATTAGTAAAAACAATTTTTGAGTCAAATGGTACAGCAAGACTGAGTAAGGGCTAAACGGGAGAAAAAGAATGTTTGAGAAATAGGAAATATAGATTATTTTTTCATGAAATTTGGATCAGAATTGCATAGCAAAACAGGGAGAAGGAAATAAGATGTGGTTTGGGTGAAAGATATAGGAATGGCAGGGAATTGGAGGAACATTATTTTTTTCTGAAATGAGAGCTAATAGGAAGATGGTGATGAGGATTAAGTCCATAGGTAGGGAGGTGAGAGAGATGCCTTGTATCTCTGGAGCCTTTGATATAAACTATTTCATGTCCATATTGGACATCCTCAGTCCTCTGTTCTACCTATGCCTTTCATCCTCACAATCCACAGGAGAAGATGAAAATGGAAGTCCTGTTCACCTATTCTCCTTCAGTCCCCAATGTGCTCTGTCTTTTTCACTCTTCCCTTTGGATTTTTAAAAAATTTTCCAGGCCTGGTTTGCATCCTTATGCAATTTTGATCCCATAATTAATTGCTTAAATTTCTTTCCACACTCTTAATCCCTTGCCTTTTGACCCTTCCATCTAGCTATCAACTTCTAAACCTGAATCAATCCTACCATCCATTTTCTCCTCCACCATAACCTCACTCTGATTCATTCTCTTATTGTAAATTTCTTTCCTCTCATTCTGTCACACAAACTGAAACCTTTGCTCCAGGATTCAACAAACCCTCACATTCTCAGTCTTTTCATTAACCCTCCACTTACTGCCTAACTGAAACCTGGCTACCTCAAGAGAATACCACTGGAATTATGCCCCTGCTGGTAGGAGATTAATTCTCCACCTCCATCTCCCACAGGTCCAGAGGCAGCACCAGCACTTTGCAGCACCTTGTCACTTGCAGGTTGTCACCCTTCTACTTTCAAACTTAAGACTCAATATCTGAAGGTACAACATGTCTGGTTATGTCATGCTCTTCTCCTAGTTGATACTACAGTTGAAATATCTGTTTTGCAGTCTCTCTCTCTTCACCCCAACACCTGCAATCATACTAGCTACCCTAACACTAGACAAATAACCTAACACACTAGGCTCAGCATTCTTTGGCCTACCCAAGCCTTCATGCCATTTCAGCAACACCCACGCCCTTGACCTTACCCACTCTACACTGCTTTACTGAAGCAATCTCAGGCTTTAAGAACCCACTCTTGATTCCTTCCCTCTACTCCAGCTTAATCCAGCATCACTGCATTACTGCTTAAATACACACCTTCTTTGACATCACTGAGGCCTTCATCTTCCAAACATTCTATACTTTCCAGATCTATCTTCCTGACATGGTTTCCTTCCTTATGCAATTTGGATCCCATAATTGATTCCTTAAATTTCTTTCAACACTCTTAATCCCTTGTCTATTGACCCTTCCATCTAGCTATCAGCTTCTAAACCTGAATCAAATCTACCATCCATTTTCTCCTACATCTAAGCTATGAGCATTCCTGGAGGAAACTGTATAAATGTGCATGCTACTGTTAGTAAAATTCATATTTTAAAATTTCAGTGGGGCCTTTTGGAGTTGCCTTTGTTCTACTTCCTATTCCATTACTTGCAGAAGCTTTTCTGATATTTTATCATACCTTAGTCTACATTTCTTAATTGCTGAGAAAGCTAAGGTGGTCTGTCAAATGAAAATTCCTCTCAATTTCATCCTAAAGCCAACCTACCACTTTGTTTAAGTCACTCTTCTGGTTTTGGCTCCCTAAATACAGAATGCACACAAGTCTAGACTCCTTGAAATAACCACTTCCTCTCACTATCCTTCTGTGGCAGCATAAAATACTAGTATCCTCACTGTGCCCTCAACACACCATGTTGCTCAGGCTGCTGTGTATGCTGTTCCTTCTGCCACTCCATTTCCTCCTCCAGTTAGACTTAAAAAACAAACAAACAAACAAAAATCTTTGCTAAAGAAATGTATTCCATGTCTCCTAACTCCCCTCAATGAAAAATGGAAGAAAAGCACTTAAATACTTCTTACTTTCCTCCTCTTCCTCCTCCTCCTCCTCATCCTCCTCCTCCTTCTCCTTCTTCTTATTTGTATTACTGCAATTTTTACATGACATGGTAATTATCCATAAAGTTAATTTGAATAACAAATTTGGTGTGAAGGGACTGGTAGGAACAAGAATTATAACAACTGAGTGAGTAGTCAAAGTAGGATGGTGAGGGAGGTTCTTCATTCATTAAACAAATAACCAACATATTATCAACATATTCAGTATGTACACCAAGGGTTGGAGAGAAACAAGTGGGTAGGCTGTAGGTTGGGACAGGTATGGCAATCAAACTGATGAGACATTAAATTATATCTAGATATTGAAGAAAGGTTGGAATGTGAATCAACTAAAAGAAGCTTGGAGGAGAGGTAGGGAAATGATAGGTTACCAAGGAAACAAGCACATACATATTTGCTTAATATAAGCTGACCCGTCCTGGCTAAAAAAAAGAAAGGTTTAGGAACACTGGCATTAGGAGACAAAACTGAAAGCTCAAAAACAGACTCTTGGAATTAGAACAGACCTTTAGAGTCACCTAAGTGACCCATCTTCCTAATGAAAAATGTTCTCTCTCTCTCTCTCTCTCTCTCTCTCTCTCTCTCTCTCTCTCTCTCTCTCAATTTTAAGATAGGGTCTTGCTAAGTTACTGAGAGTCTGAGTTGCTGAGGCTGGCCTCAATCTTGCAATCCTCCTGCCTCAGCCAAGGTGCTGGGATTACAGGAATGGTGCCTAAGTAAGAATGATGTCCCTGAAAAATGCACAAGGCCATTCAATTGGTAGTAACACTGAGGTAGCCTATTTATTATTGTACTCTTCTAAATGTTGAAAATTATTTTTTCTAATATTAACTGTATAGAAATATGCCTTCTTTAATGTCTCCCTACCAGTCCTGGTTCTGAATTCTGATGTATCCAGCATAACTCTATGTCCTCTTTATGGGCCAGTTTTTCAAATATCTTAGTTATGTGCAGCCTTGAACAAATAATTTTTTGAGGATCAACTTTCTCATCTCTAAAAAAGAGGTGTACAGAATCTAATTGTCTCCAGATATCTGATGTCCCCTCCATTTATTATAATTAGATTTTTTTCTAGGTATATGGAACACAGCAATGATTACATTTTTTATCCTTCTGGACAATTGAATGTGATATTCTGCTTATGTTCTGGTCAATTGACTCTGAGCAGAAAAGACCTCCTCATCCCCTTTCCTCATTCCCAAAGGTTGGGGCTAGAATTTGGATGTAGAGTGAGCCAACTTAATCCTTGTGGATGAGCACAATACCCTGAAAAAAAGATAATAAGAGACCAGGCCCCTGACAACTTGACAAGGCAGAACTACCATGCCAGTTTGGACTTTATATGAGAGAAATAAACTTCTATTTTGTTTAAGCTACTTGTTATTTTTTGAAAAAATAAGTGTGTTATGACACAAGAACATATTGTCCAAATTTGTTGATCTCCTCTAATCTCCGGTCACATGAAAGTTTGCTTCATGCCCTAAGCTAGCTTCTAATACTCAAACTGTTTTTTCTTTTGAAAAAAATTTTTTTAGTTGTAGATGGACACAGTATCTATATTTTATTTTATGTGGTGCTGAGGATCAAATCCAGGACCTCACATGTGCTAGGCGAGAGCTCTATCACTGAGCCACAACCCCAGCCCTTAATACTCAAACTATAAGGAAGAAAATAATTATTATACAATTGCACCACGGCATAGCACATGTAACATAGGGAACATAACACTTAGAGTCACAGTGGGGAAAAAGAGCACAGGGTCTCCCTCACCACTCCACTCAGAGAGCACAAGCCCCCAGTCAGCATGAAATGGGAGACACCAATTTTAATTTCTTCAGTTACATTGTCCTTAGTTTCCTGGTAACTATTAAAACATGCACATCTTGCTACACAAATATAATTCTAGAATTTAAAGATATGTACTATTGTGCAATATGATCCTTAAAATCATAATCCAACAACTTCATTGTAAATTTATGTAAGATACTAACAGAGATATGCATATGCTATATGCATTTACTGTTTTTGTTTTGTGGGTGTTTCTCATTATTTTCAAGGGTAACTTTGACAATCCATGATTCATGTGTGTTGCATATGTGGGGGAGGTGTACTGGGGATAAAACCCAGGGCTTCTTGCTTACAAGACAAGCATTCTACTACTGAGTTACAACCCAACAATTCATGATATTTTTTCTTGACTCTATAACCTTTGACAATTACAACTCAATTATAAGGAAATAAAGGAAGTAAACAACTAAAAAATACTTCAGATGATATCATATCCTGAAAACTTCAGGTGTAGAAGTGGTTTTAGAGGTCACCTAAATCAAAAAGAATCTGTATCTGTCAGGATAGGGTCCATTATGCTTCAGTTAATATGCAACCCCCCAATTCTGATGGTTCAAAAAACATCCAAGGGTTTGTTTCTGTTTATCTAATGTCTAGTGGAGGTCACCTGAGGTTCTGCCCCATACTATATTCTTTTGGTGTCCAGGTTGGCCACACATGGACAGCTGTTTGTGGTAAAGAAAAAGAGACACAGCAAATTGCATCATTTCTCTTAAACCTTCTGCCCAGAAATAGCAGATATCAGTTTTGCTCACATCTCATTAGTCAGAGAAAGTTATATGATCACTTCTGAGTTCCACAGGTATTTAATCTACTGCATAAAGAAGGGAACAGAATACTTAGAAAACTTGTAAAGATTCTAGGATGGGGTGGTAGCTCAGTGATAGAACACTTGCCTCAAATTTGTGAGGCACTGGGTTTGATCCTTGGCACCACATAAAAATAAATACATAAAAAGATATTGTGTCCATTTACAACTAAAAATGTATTAAAAAAAACTTCCAAAGATTCTCTCTTCAACAGTTCCCAAAACAGTCATTCAGTCAGTGCTTAGGACTGCACCATCCTCTCAAAGAAACCCATTCAATGATGAGTCAGTACAAAACATTAAGAAGTGCTCCTTTAGGTTGATTACAAACCTACTCCCCTGGAGCTCCCTCCTATTGGTCCTCATTTTGTGCTCTTGTGACAGTAAAGTCAGATCTACTTCTTTTCTTTTTCTTTTTATAACTTTATTTTATTTTATTTATTTATACGTGGTGCTTCAGATTGAACCCAGGGCCTTACATGTGCAAGGTGAGGGCTCTACTGCTGAGCCATAACCCCAGCCCCAGATCTACTTATTTTCTCTGAGGTAGTTCCTAAATTATCTAGCACTTCAATTATCTCTCATGTAATAGGATGCATGGTCTTTTCTGAATGTTTTTCTTTTTCTCAGCCCCTATTCTGATAATAAATTTCCTTAACATTAAAAAAATTGAAAATGTGTTATGACATATCTCCTAATCCAAGAAGAGTAGCAATGGTTTTTTACTTCTGTTAAAGGGGTTTTGTAAGAATTGAGTAAAATTAGGAATGTAAAATATACATGCATATATATGCATTATAGTATATATATGCTAGACTATATGTGCATATTTTTTTTATATACTAAAAAGCATATATATATATATGTGTGTGTGTGTGTGTGTGTGTGTGTGTGTGTGTGTATTTTTTTCAATTCTCAGCATTTGAAAACCTTCATATCTCCCCTACTCTCTTGTAATGAGGAACTGAATTCAGGTGTACATTACCAGTGAGCCACATTCCAGCCCTTTTTAAAATTTTGAGTCCTCTCCAAGTTGCCTAAACTTGTTTTGAATTTGAGATTCTCCTGCCTTATATGCATGGCTTACTGATATAATAGTGAATATTGACTTAGTGGCATAAAATGGTATTAGCAAGAGTTTTACAAGGCATGAATACCTAGTAATGAGACTGAATTCTTCAAACTTAGAACTAGAAAGCCACAGCTTAAAAAATAGAGTATATGCATGAGTATTATGTATTATGTTTCTTATCTTTTATATACGATTATCTTGAGGCAAATGTAAATGGTCCAGGTCTACTAACCCATTTATTAGTATCACATATTGGAACCAATTTCCTATAACTAACATTCAGGAAAAGTCATACTACATAGACTTATGTATTTATTTTCTAAAACATAAAGCTGAGAAAGCATACAACCCAAAACGTAAGAACCATTAAAGTCTAGTGATTAAAAATGGACCCTGGAGCCTGCCTGACTCCTGGCTCTGCACTTACTAGCCGACTAACTTTCAACATTTCTTTGTGCTTCTGTTTCTTCAGGTATAAAGTCAGAGTAATAATAACAACAATGGTAATGATAGCAATAGTAATGAGAAAATAATAGTACTTCCTCATAGGATTATTTTGAGGAGTAACATAAAGATTTAAAAATATATTAGGAGCTGGCAGAGCTTAGGGCAGCCTGCAGTCGGTCTGAGCGCACTCAGGCCACTGGTGCCAACTGCGACCCTTGGCTGGCTGGTGCCCAATCCCGCCGCATGCTGCCCAGAACTGGCTGGGGCGCGAGCTTTAGCCCAGCCAGGGGGCAGGCTTAACACAGCTGCCTGCAAAGGTGGCGTTGAGATGGCAGTGGGGAGCCCGCACCCAAGCCAAGAGGATGGCCACGGTGTAAGTGTGCGGCATCGAGGACCTGTTTACCAGCAGCCCCTTCATGTGGAACATGACAGTGTACACGCTCTGGAGATGGTCTACAGAGTGGCTGCTGACTTGCCACCAGGTGCTGCGGACGTGTGCAGGCTGCAGATGTGTACCTGATGACAGAGGACAGGCACTGCCAGGTGCACCTTCTGGATGACAGAAGGCTGGAGCTGCTGGTTCAGCCCAAACTTCTGTCAAGAGAGCTGTTGGATCTGGTGGCTTCACACTTCAACCTAAAACAAAAGAGTACTTTTTGTTCATAGATGACACTGGTCAGCAGAACTGGCTGCAGTTGGACCACCGAGTTCTGGACCATGACCTGCCCAAGAAGACGGGCCCAGCCGCCTTGCACCTTGCCATCAGGTTCCGCACATTGGAGACACTACTCGTTTCTGTGGGGCGTGGACCAGAGTAAGACGAACACAGAGAGCAGAGAAGCTGGCCCTAGAGCCAAGCCTGGGATCCAACTATGCTCAGGCAGAAGCAGGCACCAGGACAGGTCACGGAGAGATGGGACTGCTTGCTGGAACCCCAAGAGTCAGGGTGGGACTTCAGAAGCCAAGTGAATGCAGAACCTCATTCCGAGGGGGATGAGCCACGCATCAACTAGTGCTGGGCCATCCATCTTCCTGGATTCTGGAAGACCAGCAAGAGACCAGTTCTCGCGGACAGGCCCTCTGCCTGTTATGTCCTTCCTAACTTGGTCACCTAGTGTGCTTGGCTCACTTGTCCCCTCTCTGTGGCTGCATCTGATGGATTTCAGTTGGGCGGCAATGTCCCTCTTGACCCATAAGCTGGGTTGACTACATCCATCTCCCTGGCCCCAGAGCACTGTGTGCACATCACATTTCACTGAGGTGGTGGCTGCAAGAAGGCTCTGGATATGAACTCTGAGGTCTGACAGACCCCAGTTTGAGTTACAGCTCCAACACTGCCTAGCTGTGTGGCATGGAAAAGTTGCCCTCACATCCCTGTGCCCCAGCTTTCTCATGTATGGTACTGCAGTCCAGCTGCAGCAAAATAACTGGAGAGTGACAAACAACTTGTGTAGATTGATACAGCAGGAGTGGAAGCCGTTTATTGTAGGACAGGAGTGGTATTTATACATTCCACACAGCTTATCTAATTAGCATAAACTAGATACATCAGTCAACCAATAAGGAATCTCCACACTTAATGGCTCCCTGGCCTTACTTCACAAACCACTCCCTCTGGCATTTTGCCAGGCGCCATTCTGACTTGTTTACAGACTCTAATAGTAGGGTCCATCATTTCTTTTGTATTGCATCTGCTTTTGCTGACGATTAAAGGAAGTGACCCCTGTGGAGCACTTGGCTGCCCCAGCATGTAGATGCCCTCTGTTAACTGGGTTCTTTGGTCACCAACAGTCACTGCTTGTGACTAACATAAACACAACTTAAAAAAAACTAAACTGATCAGGTCTTGGAAGAGATGAAAAGATGAGATAAGCAGAAACAAGTGGCCGATTCTATTGGGGTGCTGCTGGCCAAACAAACAGACTCCACCCTCTCTGACTCTTGGTCATTCTGTTAATATCCCACTCTGAGGGAGTCTGGTCTGGCTTGGTGGCAGCACAGCTAGGAGGTGTGCTGAGCAGGTGTGTGCTCTTCTGCCCTACTCCCTCAAGCCACACTCACCAAGTGAGTCCTGAGGCCTCTGCACCTGTGACATGCAGGCCAGAGCAACCTGACTGAGTCAACTTCACAGTCCCAGAGTAAGGGACTTAAAAAGAAACATTGGAGACAGAGAAAATATCCACTAGAAAATCCATGGACCTTGTAGTATTGGTCTGACCCTTCTCTGTTAGAGATCCATGAAGTTCCTGCTGGAGGACAGCATGTGCCATGGTGTCTCCTCACTGTCTGCACATCTACTGTCCTTTGTGACCCTTGGTCTTCAGGGAAAGTACATCTGTCTTCTCTATGAGGTCAGTGTGACTTAGCTGGACACATTTTTAATCCTAACAGAGCATAAGTTAGTTGACTGCTTTGCAAGTAGAGCGGATCATTTGCATTAGACATTTTCTCTAATTCTTTGTTCTTTAATAATAAAATGGGAACTAAATCAGGTGGAGGATTCCTGTTCCATGCCTATCTCATAGAAGGCTCCAGAGAAAAGTCTGCTGTTACCTTTGCAGTATCAATGTCGTCATTACTATAGATTCCTAACATCCTTCCCAATGTCTGGTGCCTAATAGGTATTCAGAAGGTGTTTAGTGAATGAGCAATTTGTACTTTAATACATACACATGATCATATACATACAATTTAATTGAAAAAAATATATATATATATTAGGAAAGTGCTCAAATAAGTGTTATCTACTAGTAGATTATAGCTATTATAATAATGTGAATTGATGATTCCATTTCCAGTGAGGAAATAAAGAGTTCTTCTTATATCTTTATTTATATTAATACATAATTGACACACAAAAGTTGTGCACTCAATTATATGTTTATTTCGTAATGTGTTATTGCAAGGTATACGATGATGTTTTCATATTTGTGTATATTGTGAAATGGTTCCATTAAATTAATAATTTCACCAATTCACTTGCTTTTTGTTGTCAGAACATTTATCATCCACTGTCAGCAATTTCTAAATGTACATTAACTCTAATAATTATGATATACAATATATCTCTGGCACTTATTCATTCTAACAGAAATTAGAAATTCCCCATACTTTCCACCCCTATGCTCTGGAGACCACCATTCTATTCTCTGCTTCCATGAGTTGGCCTTTTTCATGTTACACATGTGCACTGTCTATGCCTGGCTTATATCATTTAGCATAATGTCCTCTAGTTTCATCCACTTTGTCACAAATGACAGGATTTATTTCTTTTTAAAGATTGAATTTTATTCCATTGGATATACTACATTTTAAATATTCATTCATCTGTTACAGACAGGATGTTTCAGTGTCTTGGCTATTGTGAATAATGTTGCAATGAACATGGGAGTGCAGACTTCTCTTTAGCATACTGATTTAATAGCCTTTGGCTATATACCCAGAAGGCAATTGCTGGAACCAGGGTGTAAACAATTATCTGCCATATGGTCAAACCACATTTTCTAATATTGGTTATTTTTGATATTTAATACTTATTAGTGTTTTTTCCATCATCAAAACTTAGTTTAATGCAAAAGGATAAACTGGAAGTATATGTCAAAGGTTTTAAAGGCATGCATGCATTACTAGATATTTCCATTTCTAAGTGTTAATTCTAAATAATTATGCACCAAATTGGGCTATATGGATGCTTATGGTGGTTTATTTATAAAAATATTAATTACAAAGAAAAAAAGGGCTGGGGACGTGGACCAGAGGTATAGGTCCAATACTCAGCATCTCAAAACAATAAGAATCTGACTGCTACAAAAAACATTGGTACAATAAATCATGGAAATTAATAAAATAGAGTGATATGCATCTATTTAAAACATTTTCGCTTTTATTAGCACATTATAATGATATATAACAGTGGAGTTCATTCTGATACAATCATAAATGACTAGAATGCAATTTGCTTCATTTCAGTCACAGATACTTCCTCTTTCCCTCCCCTCTTCCCTGGCTCTATTCCCTTCCTCAACTCTACTGATCTTCCTCCTATGTATTTATTGTTTTTTCAACTGGTGCTTTATAGGTGCACATGAAGGTAGAATTCATCATGGTCCAATCATATATGTTCAGATCATAAATTTGGTCAATTTATTCTGCATCCTCCCCTTTACAGTCCCTCCTCCTTCCCCTTCAATCCTCCTCTTCTACTACTTTGGTCTCCCTTCTATTTTCATGGGCCCCCTGCCTTTTCCCCTTATTTTGCTCTAGCTTCAGCATATGAGAGAAAACATTTGCCCTTGATTTTCTGAGTCTTGTTTACTTCACAAATGCCATGATTTCATCCCTCTTTATGGCTGACTAGAATTCCATTATATATATTACATTTTCTTTATCTTTTCATCTGTTAATGTGCACCTAGACTGGATCCATTACTCTGCTATTGTGCACTGCACTGGTATAAACATTGGAATGCATGGATCGCTATAGTATGCTAATTTTAAAGCACTTTAACATTTAATATTTAATGATATAGAAGTAAAAAATGTATTAAGTACATTATAATCTCTTTTAAAAGAATTTGATGATTGTGGAGAGGTTGGGCATATACATCTATGTATGTATATATATGTGGGGATTGATAGAGTTTCCTAAGTCATACACCAAAATATAAGTAATAGTGTTTATTTCTGGATTGTTCATTTATGGGCAATTTTTGTTGTTTTCTTTTTGCTTTTCTAAGTTTTCCAAATGAGTCTATATTACTTTTGAAGTATGGAAAAATTAGTAAAAAGAAATAAACAATGCAGTGAATTAAAACCTTGAAAACAGCGAGGGGGCACAGTGGGTAGGAATGATGGTGGAATGAGTTAGACATGATTACCCTAAGTACATGTACATAGACACGAACAGTGTGAAATACTTTGTGTACAATCAATGACTTAAAAATTGTGCTCTATATGTGTCATATGAAATAAACTGCATTATGCCATCGTGTATACCAAATTAGAATAAATAATTTAGTTAAAATAATAGACAAATATTTGTTATACAAGTTAAACAAATAAAATCTTGAAAACATAAAAACAGTCTTTGACAAACAATAGAGAAATCTTTTTAGCTTGTTTACAAAGTAAAAGATCTAATAACAGAAGTGCTCAATTGCTTCCTGGACATTCCCTGAATTCACATTAGTTTTTGCCAAAAACTCATGTGAAATCTGAAAAATTACTTTACCTATTAGCACCCACCCACTCACACAGGTGAAAAAATAGGAAAAAATTGGCCTAAAATATGTAGAAAAAATTTCCTTCTTTATTTAAAAAGAACAAAATTAAATGTGTCCTTACAGTCTTAATAAAACTTCAAAAGTGATTTAAATGTTTACAAAAGAAGAACTCTAAAAAGATTCAAGAAATATAATATTTTGTCTAAGAGATATTTGAAAATATTTTATTATGCAAGAATTTGGTTTCAGCTGAATAGACCAATATAATTGTACAAGGTATTTTCCAAATATTATAATAATTATGGTTATGTAAAATTTAACCATTTACCCTGACCATTTTAATAACAATTGTAGTTGGATATGGTGGCTCTCCCCTGTAATCCCAATGCCTGGGGGCATGGCAGGTTATGGCAGGAGGATCCCGAGTCCAAAGTCAGACTCAGCATTTAGTGAGGCTCTAAGCAACTTAAAAAGACCCAGTCTTAAAATAAAACATAAAAATGGCTGGGGATGATGCTCAGTGGTTAATCACCCCTGGGTTAAATTCCCAGTACCAAAATCATAATAACAACATCATTCATTACAAATAAATACCTTTTAGTCTTATTTCTTTTTAACCTCTTCACTGAGCAAACATTCCCTCAAGAAACTGGATCCTTCTAAAATTAATTTTCACTAACAATCACTAAAAGGCCAAAACAGTATAAGGAAGACCTAAATGAGAAATAAGCAGGTTTGTATGGCACCCATGAACTAGAATTTAAGAAACACATATATCACAATAAATGTGACTTCAACTGCTTATGGGACTCACTGTCACCTCCAAATGTATCATGTTATCATTTTATCAACTTAAGTCTTCATATCTTCTACAACCATATACAATATTCCCCTTAAACAAAACAAAGGATTCTCTGGACTTCCTTATTTCTCTCCTGGCATCAAGGGATCTATCACAACATTTTCATTTATCAGTCACTCATATGAGAAACTTGAGTTCAGGATCTCATGAGGTCCTGCCTGCATTATTTTAATAGGCTCCTAATTTGTGTCCTCATCTCATCTATTATCACTTGAATTCAAAAGCATCAGCCTCCCAGGAAGCTCAAATATCACTTTAATCATACTACAACTCAGTTCAAGAATCCTAGGTTGAATTTTATCCTATGAGCAGTGAAAAGCAAACTATAATGGCATTCAAAGGCTTTTTCTAATCTTCTACTTTTGCTCCATATAAACTCTGTGGAATCAGGATGATCTAGAACCAATTCTATGAGTGTCTTGCTCAAGCTGTCCTCCCACCTCACTTTCTTGTCAATGCAAATTCATCCTCCCAGCATGCTCAACTGAAATGCAAATACAATTTTCAGTAACCAGTACAGCTGTAAATGAACTCTTTTCCTTTATAATTTCACGCTCACATATTGTCTGACCCATGAACAGGACAGCAAGTCATAGTGTCTCCTACTGACAAATAAGTATAATTATTTTTTTTATCTTGAGGTAATTTTTTGTGGACCCTTTATTTGTTGTACTTCTCACAGTTTCTAATGGCTAGAAACTGGTAAATGCACAATTAATATTTGGTCAAAAATGAAGTATCTGCATGTTTAGGTTTTATACAAAGGCAAGTGTGTGGTGTGTGTGTATGTGTGTGTAAGAGACAGAGAATTTTCTATATATCTCCAAGACTTTTCTCTAACAAACAAATATTATTTCACACTAGTTCATGTAGGGGGGTTATCAAGACCATCCCTAGGTTTGGTGATTCCTCAGGAGAACTCACAGGACTCAGCATATAGTTGTATAATGGCTAGGATTTATTACAGCAACAGGATACAAAGCAGACTCAGGCACAATTTCTTTAGCATCAGATTGTCACATGTGTTGTCTACTAGGAAAACTCATTAGAGACCCAGTTCTAAAGATTTTTATTAGGTTGGTTGCTTTAGCACCCTTTGCTTAATGTGGACCCAAATGCATGACTCTCAGAAGGTGTTTATCAAGAATCACACTTTGTGCAGTCTAGGCACATTAAGCAGCTTGTATCATCTAGATGAACTTTTATATCAGGTATAGAAATATTTAGATCTCAGGTTCCCAGACACTAGCCAAGAACAACCTGGTAAAACTTTCTAAAGAGAGCAGTCTTCAGTGTGCTTTATTATATCTTTTACATATTATTGATTTCACAATTTTTATGGGAGAAATGTTACAGTGTTTAATGTTTCTGATTTAAAAGAGTCAGACAAATGGATTTTTAGAAATTAAAACCTAGCATTTAATTATAGTTGCATTCCTATACTCTCATCCACTGTGTAAGAGTTATGCAATTTTGAAATAATTTACTTACCACTGGTATTTCAGGATTTCTTTTTTCCCTTGTAAAATGAGGAATGTTTCTTAAATCAATATTTTTGTACTTGTCAGGAAAAAGGAATTAACTATAACATCTAAAGCAAGCAGACCTTTTTGAAAAAAGTTTGTCATCTACTCTTTAAGTGCCAACCAGATGCCAAAGCACTGTTGGGTATCTTAGGCACATCAGCTTACTAAATCCTCAAAATTGCCTCAAGTGTTAGTGACAGATTCAATTTTAAAGATTTCTAACTTCGAGAGCCTAAGTAACCACATCAAGGTCTACCATGGTGGAACTGGAATTACACTTAAACCAATCTCATTTCAAACTCTTGTTCTTAGCTTTATGCTAACTCTCTCTACCTAACTTCAAAGGCAGAAAATTCTTTTGAATCATTTCCCTCAAACTCTGTTTCTTTGTTTGTTTGTTTGGCTGTATCAAGCACTATTCTTTTTTTCCATAAAAACAAATTTGTAATCAAAGGAACTGAGAAGGAGGGGTGGGGCTGTAGCTCAGTGGTAGAGCACTTACCTAGCCTGTGTGAGGCACTGAGTTCAATCCTTAGCACTGCGTAAAATAAACAAAGGCATTCTGTCCATCTACAACCACAAAAATAAAAAAAAAAATAAATAAAGAAAGAAAGAATTGATGATGAAGAGGGAGGATAAATCAAGAATCAAAGTTTTCCCATTCTCTGCTCATCCTAAAAGATAAAAAAAGGAAAAAAAAATAAAAACAAGCAATATACTTAACTGTGTTTACCTTGATTAAAGCCAGATTTTAATTGGAAAGGAAAGGGTGAAGCTTATCACAGGATAGTTTTTCATTTCCAAGTCTTGCAGAGGACAAATCAAATGATACCCACTGCACAAAAAATTCATTAGGAAACTGCCTATTTAGAAACTCTTCAGCACAGAACACACTTTCCCCCTTTATCTGGCATCACCCTGTTTGACGTTACACCTGTATCAGAATCTCAGCATTACACATATCATCTGTGGGGATTTTAAATCATTTATTCACAAAATGTGGATCCATAGGCTTGCTGTGAGAATTAAACAGGATAGTATATTTTGTGAAGATCGTGAGTTCAAAGCCAGCCTCAGTAATGATGAGGTGCTAAGCAACTCAGCCAGACCCTGCTATAATATAAAATACAAAATAGTGCTGGGGATGTGGCTCAGTTGTCCACTACTCCTGAGTTTAAGCCCTGGTAGCAAAAAAAAAAAAAAAATATATATATATATATATATATATATATATATATATATATATATATATATATTCAAAATGCCTAGTGGACATGTTTGCCTGCAATGATTAAATAACTGACTTAAGAAGGTAGCCAGCAAGTGTCCTGACCACCAGGTATCACCATTGGGCCAGGAGTACTCACCTAACTGCTCCAGGTAGTGGGGTAAAACCTAGGAGCAAAACAAGACTACCTCTTTCACCTACAGTACATTCAAAATTGATATACGCTTTTCTGCACCTTGGGAGCTGGTATTATACACACACACACACACACACACACACACACACACGCACAGACACACACACACACACACACACACACATATATATTATTTGCACCATTCATTATTTTCTTGCAGATGTGCTAAAAATTATGTACTATAATTAAAAAATAGCTGAATATCTCAGATTTGTTACCAAAGTTTAATTTTTAAAATTATCCTCAGTGGACTATTTATTAATTCTGAGACTCAATAGTGCTTTACATATCCTTTGGTTTAGCCAACCAGATATTATTGGGCTCCCATAGACTTCAATATTGCCACAGTGGACAATTTTCTGGCTCCAATTCCACAATCCATTGACATTATTTCCTTTACAATTTTAAAGGGATGATAGATAAAAAGAAAGTACAGTATTTGAGTGTAAAAATAAAGTTTGTGACCACTATATGTGGGTTAAACAAAGATTATTAACCCTTCTCCTTGACCTCAAGAACTCAAAAATTCAGTTATAAACTTTTTTTTCTATTTTTTTGAAAAGAAAAAAAACACCCTAGGGCAAATTTGTCAGTCTGTGAATAATCCTGAAATTACTCAAGGAACATTGCCACACCTGGCTGCATTCTGGAACCTACTAATGTCTCTCCCAGAGAGTGCACAGGGCGCACAGGGAGAGGCTCATTCCAAAATGAGCACAGAATTTGGGCTTCCCTCCTGGTTCTAAGTCCCCCAGATGGAGACTCACAGTGGTCACTTCAAGACACGTAATTCGATGAGCATTTGCTTGGAGCTGGAGGTGCAATCTACAGTCTCATCAACTGTTGCCTCATGTGCTAGGAGCAATTCCCTTAAGTTAAGGCCGACCTGGCCTTCCTCAGCCTCAATCTGGTTGAGCAAAACCCCCACTAGCCCACCAGAAAGAAGAGTAACACCAAGCACAGGCTGTTCACAGTGGTCCTTCTTGGAACTCAGAAAATCTGGGAACTTTTTTTATTTTTAACAACAGCTCCAATTCCACTTTGTATTTTACAAATATGGAAATGTCTTAAAGGAAACAAGAAGCATCCTCTCTCCCCCTTTGGTCATCGCTCCAATTCCTAGAGAATTGGGAGGAAAGAGCTGTCATCAGGAACCATTTGGAGCCAGGAAGGCAGAAGCCAAGGACAACCTAGATAAACCCATTTGTGGAGCACTTTGTGCTGATGGATACATTCCTGACTGGTTTCAGACAGGTCTCTGGAGGACAAGGAGCTCATGAGGCTGCCTGCCTGGCTAGAACGAAGGGGCTAAGGGAAGGGATGCTTTTCACCAACCAGCCGATGATCCGCAGGTGGGGTTCAGGGGCTCCGGTGGACTGGGAGGCAGGGAGGGCGTCTTACCTGGAGGACTCTGCAGTGAAGCTGCCGCCATACAGCAGCCACATCTTGCAGAAGAGGACACCATTGATGAAGGGTACCGAGGAGAGCTCCTTGAGCTCGAAGTCCACCTTAAACTTAAACTTCTTCATCATTGTGAGAGCCAGGTGCTGGCAAGCAGGCTGCATGGGCTGCGGGGGCAAGCGCCCCTTTAGCTCTGTTGAGCCCCAGATCCGCCCAGACCCATGGCCAGGGCCTCTATCTGAGCTCTGGGGTGGAGGGGTGGGGGGCCGTGCAAGCCGACAAGGCCAGTACTGGGACCACCGCTTCTGCCTCTCTGGGACGACCGCCTCTCTGGGACCACCGCCCCCCCTTCTCACAGCAGCTGGGGCCGGAGTGTGGCTGCGGCTGGGGCCTGGACCCTTGCCACCTTTGGCAAGCGGTTGTGCTACAGCTGGCCCAGGGAAACTGCGCCCTTTAGGTGTGCACCTCTCTACTGTGGCCAACACAATATTTTTATACGCTGGACTCTATTCTGATCTATTTCTTTCCCAAGACTCCACTCCAAAGTGGCAAGCTGTCACATGTACAAGATACATATGACAATCGAGCCTCATCTCAAAGTTAGCATTTTCCATCTCTTAACTTGCAAACGTTCTCAAATACTCTATGTGGGTTTTAGCATTGCTTACATTAAAATGGAGCATGTTGGTACCTGTCTGTAACCTAGCTATTCAAGAGGCTGCAGCAGGATGATCATGAGTTTGAGACTAGTATGGAGAACAAAGTGAGATCCTGTCTCAGCAAAGACAGGGCTGGGAACCAGATGTGGTGGGCCATGATTGTAATCCCAGTGGTTTAGGAGGCTGAGGCAGAAAGTATCACAAGTTGAAAGCCAGTCTCAGCAACTTAACAAGGCCATTATCAGCTTAGTGTGACCTTGCCTCAATAAAAATTGAAAAGAGATTGGGATGTGGCTCAGTGGTTTTGTACCCTGAGTTCAAACACCAGTACCAAAAAAAAAAAAAAAAAAAGATGAAGAATGGGGAGGAGAAAGAGGGGTAAAAGGAGAATAAGGAGGAGGAGGAGGAGAAGAGAAAGAAAACAACAACAGCTAAGGGCAAATGGACAACCCTGACCTAAGGCAGACTCCAAGTACAAGCTGCTCATTCCCTCTACTGGGCACAATGACATCTGGCTCTAGAACCCAGAAGTAGAAAGTCACTTGATAGGAAAGGGGACACACTGGGACAAGCCTGCCCCCTACTTGCTCTTTTGACACTGATTTTTAGGTGGTTCTTGCTTCAGATTACACTTTTCTGTGATCGGCACTGACTGTGGAGAGTAGCCATGAAAATTAATTCAAAACCAATCTCCCCCACTCCCAAAAGTGATTTTCTGTTTGTTTGTTTTTGTTATTGGAAGGTGTGTAGGGGCTGGTGGTGCACCTGGATAGAAGCATCTTGGAGGGCCCTGGGGAGATGAAACTAGAAAACTAGACCCTATTTTTTGGTGAATCTAGCTTTCCTGCTGGGTGTTTTTTCTTCCTGGACTAGAGCTCCTGTGACCCCTGGTGCAAGCAGAGCCTGGCTGCATGTGGCCTCTGGGAACCGAGGGCTTCAACTCCCCTAACTCCCCCAAAGGGCAGTCTTACTACCCTTGCCACTGTGGTTTCTTCCCTGCCCAGGAAAAACTTTCCTCATCTTTGTGGTGCAAAAGAGCAACCTCAGGTCAAGTTGCCCAAGGCCACCTCCAGGGTCTGCCAAACTGCTCATGGTCACTCAAGTGCAAGCCAGTCTTTTTCACCTTGGTGGCAATGATTCCTCTGTTGCTGTTTCTGTTTCTTGTTAATTCCCTCTAGGGAGCATGGTCCTCTCAACAGCCTTCTGGAAAGGGAAAAAGACCTCAGGCCATGTTCCAACCCTGCCCTAACCTGACAATTGCCACTTAGCAAGCCTTGCCTGGGGCCACCTCTCCAGCCCCAGCTCCCTGATGTCCCCTAGATCCAGGTGATGAGTGGTATCCTATGTGCCTTCTGTGGGCACCTCCCAGCCAAACATTCTGGTCATCGCCCCACACCTTTGTTCACTCCAGTGGCTTGGGTCTTAAGATTAACTCGAGAGTCTTGACAACTTACCAGACTGAAAGACTTTAGGACAGAAAGGACAGGACTCTTTGGATTTCGAAAAAGCCTTGGACAAACAAAAACTTTGGAGAAGATTCAGGAAAACCCCTGAGGAGGAAAGTTGAATTGTGTTCTGGTTGGGATGGCACCTACCTGGGTTATGGAAACCCAGCTAAAACCAGTCATTGTCAGAGGACCTTAGCAGCCAGAGAGGGCTTCTGAAACAGCCTTTTGTCAATAGTTATCTAGGATTCAAAACATGCTAATTAACAGAATATATATATATATATATATATATATATATATATATACACACACACACACACACACACACAGAAATATATTCATTTGATGGATTAATCCACTGATTGTATTATAGCTCTCATGATCTGATCATTTCACCTCTTGCATTAACACAGAGGCTTTTGGAGGACAACTTATATCCAAACCATATCAGAGACACTTGCCTTTGACACATATCTTCTGCTCCCCAACTTCCCAAAGGACTCACAGTTGCCACCTCAGTGGATTATGGAGACTGGACTCTCATATTTAACATACAATGAAACCCCAACCTGGGTGACTCTCCTGAGGAGACCTATGGAGTTCCTCTCTGGGAAGTTCTTTCAGGTAGGAATAAGGCACTGTCATTTGTCTATGTTCCCTTAATTCTTTTCACCTTTGATGAGCACGACCACCTCAGGACAGGAAGGGTTTTGAAAGTCTATATTTGTTAAATTCATAATTTTGTTCTGATACACGTAGGTTAATATCTTTTTCTAACTACATTCTGCTTTGTTCTAAGGCCAATTTACAAGGGTTAATTCTCAGTCTAATAGGTTTTTAACAAATAACCTACAAGGCTTTTGTTTGTCAGTTTTGTGTAGGGGCACTGGGCTACTCTCCGTCTACATGTATTACCATGTCTCTCTCTCTCTCTCTCTCTCTCTCTCTCTCTCTCTCTCTATATATATATATATATATATATATATATATATATATTTAGTACTAAAAATTGATATATGAGCTCAGAAATTAAAATTTTAAAAATGGATATAAATACTTTTACTTCATATGATTTAAAAAGTTCAATTGAAATTGGGTGAATAAATAAAAGTCAAAATGTCTTTAAAGTTACTAATGCAGAATTTTGTTTCTAGGTGATCAAACATTTAATAAAATTGTAATGTCTATAAAGTGTCTAACATCCATTGTCTCTAGGATTTTTCTTCAATGGGAAAAATTTATAAATGCTATTCAATGTACTAGTCTTACACCTTATTAAAAATGTAAATTTGATCTTACCTATATGTAATTAATCATGGATGTGTTTGTTAGAGACATCTGATTCGTTTACAAAGTTTAAATATTAACTATTAAATGTAATATCAAATAATCAAACTTTTTAAATTCCATAAGGTAAAATATTTAAGCATTCTTGGTGTTTTCATATTTTGGTAATTTTAAAAGTTCAATTTACTTTACATTATATACAAATAGTCAAGAGGTTTCAACTGAATTTCAATTAGAGTACTATAAATATATTTCCTCTTATTAAAATGGATTAATTCATCTAAATTCAGAAATTGATAAGGGTTATTTTAAGGTATAAAAAAAAGAGGAATCCCTGGATCAAAAATTATTAAAATCTTCTAAATATAAAAATATATTTAGTAAAAAACATGTTTCCAGGTAAGAAAGGTTTTGTGTGGTAAAACATAATTATAATACATCTAAGTAAACAAGAGGTTCTAAGTAAGTAATGTAAACATCTATAAATAAAGTAGAAATATTAAAATGTTTTTTATAACTAAGTTGTTTATATATGTAATACAACTAGATAAAAGTATTCAAGGTTATTCCCTAAGAGCAAGTATTAATGTACTGATATAAACCAAAGTTTGATTTACCTATTAAAATGACAAACACTTCTTAAAATATTAGTTACATTGTGTCTGTTAAGTTTTATTCTCTAGAGCTACTAAATGGACAAATGAAGGTTTGTATACCTCTGGTGAAACAGCAACTGTTATTTTAGAGTATTGTTCCACATTACAGAGTCTAAAACTTGGTTGATATAAAAATATCAATAAAATTGTAGTACACTACTCTTGTTTACATATTAAGTGTGCCTGCTTACCTTGCCTTGACCCCCAAATCTCACTTTTGTGTTTTTTTAGCCTAAATATGAGGCATAACTGAAGGTGGTATGTTATTCTGACCATCTTGCTTTTAGAGAGTAGAGTGTCTGCTGCTGGACAGCAATAAAGGCTTAATTGGATGGCAATGTGTGGTCTGAGAGTTATTTCAGGGTCTTAGTATCCATATAACATTCATCCAGAGGAATTTTGCAGTCCCAGGCTATAATTCTCCTTTTAGTTATGGCACTTGCTTCCAGGTGCAATGTAATCTCTTGAGGGTTTTAAATGCTCTATGGCCAGGTACTGAGGTGCACACATACAGTCCCAGTACCTTGGGAGGCTGAGGCAGGAGGATCAGAGATTCCAAGCCAGCCTGGTCAACATAGTCAGACCCTGTCTCAAATAAAAATATAAAAAGTGTTTGGGGCTGTAGCTCAGTAGTAAACTGCCCCAGGTACATAGTCCCCGGTACTACATACACACACACACACACACACACACACACACACACATGTCCAGCAGCCTCATGCATGCCAAGTGATTGCCATCAGATTCAGACAACTCAAGGGAGCCAAGACTGACCATGTAATATCTTAGAATATTTCGTGGTCACAGTGTCCCAGCTGATGATGCTACTGTGAAAGATTGCAGAATCAAAATGAAATTTATGTACCAAATCCTCACAAAATGGAGGGCAGGGGACCATGCAGGAGAAGGTCCTTGAGCTTGATAGTTTGATAGTAGACTTCAGGAGGACTCTGACAAAACCACAACATTACACCAAAAAATGGCTTCTAAACTCCTAACTTTCCAAAGAATATCATAATATTTTTATCATTGGCTCTCAAAAGATTAATAAAACACAGAATGGGACCTGCAACTTCCAAGAAACTCCAGGAGAGCCTTTCTTCTGCACTGAAGTGGATTCTATTATGATTCATTCTCAAGCACATTTTGAAACTGCTGGGCAATGATTCCTAAGACAATTAAAAACAGTAATGGCTTCCACGTGGAATGTTCCAGTTGAACATCTCCCAAACAGCTGCTCTTTTAAGCAAGGTGAGGTGGGCCATGCCTGTAATTCCAGATTCTGAGGAGCCTGAGGAAGGAGGATGGCAAGATTCAGGCCAGACTTGGTCATTTGGCAAGCCTGTTTCAAAATAAACCAAAGAGAACTGGGCAGTTGGCCCCTGGTACAATGCTCAGTACTGGAGGAGGGGAGAGTAAGATTTTAGGCTTCAAGTTGGTTTTATCAAGTTCTTTGATTACATGGGAAAAGTAAAACTAAATCATCTCTGTTAAAAGTTGAAGTATTATTTCATAGGACATAACTTTCTGTATTCACTTTAAATATCTTTCATCACTTTGGTTAAATGACTTATCTTTTATAACGATTTGGGACCCCAGGTTTCATTAAGTGTTTTAAACCTTTTGAGATTATTGACTAACTTTTTATGATCAAAGTCTACATTGTCATTTGACCTTGAGCTAACATTGGGATGTTCTAGAGAACTCCATATTTGCTCCAGGATTTCTAGAAGAGAGACATTAAGGCAATTAGCCTAATTTGATACGAGGGGAAGTCCTGTCAAATATGACATAACTTTTTCAAGTTATATTTATTTAGATATTTTATTAATATTTGATTTAAAATGGCAAAAATTTATAAAGAATCTCATATGTTTTTAGACATAATTCTGGACACTATATTAAAATGTATGCCAATCAAATCACCTTGTTAATAACTGGTTACCGTAAATTCCCAACAGATTTTTAACCATGAGGATTCTAAATGTTTAGCATCAAGAGTTATCATGTGGGTGGGGATGTGGCTCATGTGGTATCGTGCTCACCTGGCATGCCTGTGACCCTGGGTTCAATCCTCAGCATCACATACATATAAAGATGTTGTGTCTGCCAAAAAATAAAAAATAAATATTAAAAATCTCTCTCTCTCTCTCTCTCTCTCTCTCCCTCTCTAAAAATAGTTATCATTTGGATTCTTGCCCTGAACATAACTAAAATCAGATTAATTGATTAAGAAGACAAAAACCACTAACAAGTTTACTTGAACACAGGTCTATCATCTATCTATCTGTCTGCCTATCTATCAATGTATTTATTTATTCATTTCTTTATTTATTGATGCTAGGGTTCAAACTCAGGGCCTCATGCATGCTAGGCAAATGCTCTATCTTTTCAAAATTAGAATTCAAAACAGGGTGTGGTGGTGAAGACTTTTAATCCCATCTGCCGTGGTGTGAAGTGATAAATACAATCAATAAGTTTGTCAGTTATGGGTTCCAGATTAGTAAAAAATACAGATGATGGATATAAAAACTTTAAAAGTGAGATAAGACAATTATAAAGCAGGAACTTTCATAGGGAGGCCTGAGACTCCATTTTGCTGCCTCCTATGAAAGACTGTTATAAGAGCTATTTCTGAGAAACTGAAATGGCAGCTGTTTTCTTATTTTTAAAAATTGCACTTCTGTACTTTGTACCTCACAAATTGTACCCTACTTAGGATGCACTGGTTTACATGGAGAGCTGTATCCTGGGTTTGATGCTATTTTGGGTCTACATGACTGAAGTAGATTCTCATCCCGATGACCCCCACCCAAATTCAGGATGTGACTGTCTAGCACCTGCTTGAACCCAGGACTGTGCTCAACTGAACTGTAAAGCTAATGTGCTGGCTCACTGACTGGAAAATTTTGATTCCACCTAGAGCCCAGAGGTCCCACTTATTAATATTTTAATTTCTATGATTGGCTAGCTTAAATGAGGATAAGCAAGTCACTGAGTTATGGATATTGTGCTTATAATGTGTTTGGATGGATCAGGAAGCTGCTGTCCTCTCACAGAGCTTGAGACTCTGTGGTGGGTGACAGTTCCTAGTCAGGGAAGTAAAGCTCTCTTTTGATTTGAAATTCAGACTTAGAGTGCTTTCTGGAGGGACTCCCCATAACACCATCTATTCAGCAGGCTAAGGCAGAAGGATCTCAAATTCAAGGCCTGTCTCAGTAATTTAGTGAGAACCTGTCTCAAAAAAAAAAAAAAAAAAAGGAAGAAAGAAAAAAACTTTAAAAAATGTTGGCTCTGGATGTAGCTCAGTGGTGTAGTTCCCCCAGGTTCAAACCTTGGTACCCAAACTGAATCCATGAAAAAGTTAATTAACTAAATAATTAACTAAAAAAATGAAAAAAAAATCTGAGGATGTAGCTAAGTGGTAAAGCTCTCCTGGGTTCAATCCCCAGTGTCAAAAAATAAAAAATAAAAATACATAAATTCAGGGCTTAAATATTTTTTTAAAAAATGATCACCTGTACTCATAAAATTTCTGCAAATGTCTAACTCTTCATAGAACAGTAAAGGCCAGAGCTTGGAGATGAGGCCTAATGAATAGGCAAAATTGAATTTAAAAGTAATTTCTTGGTGGAAGGACTCTGAGAACCACTCCCTCCAAACCCACCTTGTTGTTCAAATGTGGCTTAATGAGTTTCAACATTAATTCCTAGTCATCTATTATTTCCCTCCAATGGGGGACTGGACCAACCAGGAAAAGTGTATCCTGGCACTGAGACAGAATCAAACCCTAAACATTATGTGATACATCCAGAGAAAAAATCTTCATCCAAAGGGGGAAACATAAATGGTGCTCAAATCAACAGGCAGTAACTGTGTCAAATCCTGATGAAGGGCAAGCAGGGTGCTGGGAAGCTAAGTTCCCTGGACAGCCCTGCCTGATGGCAGGAACTATCACAAACCAGTCAGCCCCAACCTTAGCTCTGCATAAAATCCACCCAAACCCTCACCCCCCATGTTTTCTAAGAGGAAATATGGCCAGACACCACCTATTGTCCTTGAACTCAGGCCACCCTTGGTACTGAATCTGTGGAGCCATTGATAATTGATTCAAAGCTGCCTTTGACACCCTGTCTCCCTTTGCCTCCTGGATGGGGCTCTGACTCATATTTCTTTGGTGGTGCTGCATTCCTGCCCTATTATGTTTGACCACACTTGTCCTTTGGAGAGCCACTGTCTGTTGTGACTTAGGTTGATTGTCATTATGAACTGCCTTGTGCACCCAGTCAGGAGTAATAAGAGAAGTCAGGGCTGTGGCATGAAGTCACCCTTTCAGCTGGTGACACACAGCCAAATTCCAGAGAAACTTAAAATTAAATCAGAGAGTAGATTTCAAATATTGTAGAGCATAAAAACCAGAGACAGTGTTGGATGTAGCCTTAATCCTATATAGCTACACACACACATGAAATTAAATGTGTTTCATTTGTGGCAAGGTATTATGTGAAACAGAAACCAAATATAACCTTAGCCAATTGTAATTATCCAACTAACATATGATTATGTGATGTGAGCAGGGATATTTTCCAACAAGATACCCCAAAAGACCATCACAGTTTAGATGCTGTGTCTCCCAACAGCTCACATGTGACAATGTTTTTGGAGGAGAAATGATTGGTTTATAGCCTTGACCTAGCCAGTGAAATAATCCCTAGTGGGATTAACTGGGGGATAATAGGGGCAGGTGGGCTGTGGCTGGAGAAAGCTGATCTCTGAGGTGTGAATATGGGTGTAGAGTTTGTATCTTCAAGTGGCCATCTCTCTCTCTCTCTCTCTCTCTCTCTCTCTCTCTCTCTCTCTCTCTTTGCTTTCTGGTAATGTGAGCCTCTTCCTTCTGCCACAGGCTTCTGCCATGAGATTCAGTCTCAACTTGGATGTGCTGTCTCTGGATTGAGGCCACTAAAACCAAGCCACCCAAATAAAATTTCCTCCTCTGTAGTTGTTGTCCTTGGGTCTTTTGGTTACAGCACCATAAAGCTAACTAAAACAAAGACAGACTGAAAAAACAGAAATTCAATTGTCTAACCACCACCCATCAAACCATTCCTTCTACATGTTCCCTGGAAGTGCTCACCTCACATGGCTCATCCAAGCATTCCATCTCTTTCTGTCTCTCCTTCCTGAATTTTAGAATTTCATTTTTCTTAGACTCTTGAAATTTTCCTTTGCTTCTTTTCTTCTCCCAAGCTAAAGACCTTGGAAAATGCCTGGGGCAAAGGTTTTCTGGGAGATATGCCCTGGGGCAGTCCCTGATTCTGAAGGAAGGCTCTCTAATTGGTGGCTTCCCTGAAGTCAAGGATACCTGCTGTCCAACCCTGTGTCTTTCTCTCCAACATCCCAAGTTGCCCAACACTTCCACCCTCAGTGGCTTTCAGAGGTTCCCAAGTCTGATGGGGCACAGTGGCCCTTGCCTGTAATCAAAGCAATCAGGAGACTTGAGGAAGGGGCATGGCAAGTTTGAGGCCAGCCTCAGCAACTTAGGGAGGACCTAAGCAATTTAGTGAGACTCTGCCTCCAAATAAAAGCAAAAAAATAAATAAATAAATAAATAAAAAGGAATGGGGATGTGGCTCACTGGAAGAGAGCCAATGGGTTTCATCCCCAGTACAAAGAGACAGAAGAAATATTGCCCTAAGTCTAGAAGACTGATTCTACCTTCCTTTGTGCTCTACCTAACTTATTGTGCTCATATTTGCTGCAAGTTAACTTGATACTTGTGTGACTGTGGGAAACATGGTTTCCATTCTATAATCTTTGTGGATGACACTACTGTCTTCAAAAAGCTGTTTTCTTTCTGGAATTTTCAAACTGTTTTTGAAAATCATTTTTTTCAAATAATTTTGATATGGCAAAGATCCCTGTAGAAAGGTATTTTCAAGTAATGTTTTTCTTACATTAGGGATTAAATACTTTTATATCTCACAGTAGAAACAGGAGGGTCGCATATGGACAAAATTGAGTCCATGGTGGGGAGTGCATGGACAAAGTCATCGCTGACTCTCACATCTCCCGATTCTGCACTCTTGCATGACCATCAGATTCAATGAACTAATGCAAGGAAGAAAATCCCAGCATTATGAAGTGGGCGGAGATTTTGGAAGGTGATCACATACTGCTTTCTGATTGGATGCTTATCAATCAGATGGAGTTGGGGGCGTGGCCAGAGAGGTCCATAAAAGCTTCTGCAGAGCCAGAAGAGAAGCACAAGAGTCTTGCAGCCTAAGGAGACACATCCTGACCTGCTGAAGCTCAGAGCACCTGCACACCTGACCAGACCCTGTAAGTCCCTCACTGTCCTAAGGAACGGCACCTTCCCTCCTCACCTGTGTGGATTCAGGAACAATATTGTTCCTGTCTTTTCTCATGAACCAACTTAGGCCTTCGATTTTGCCTCTCAGTTTGGTTTTGCCTTTATGCTGAATATTAGGATTTCCATTTTGGTTTATGTTACTTTCAAATTACTTTTCTTTTCTTTTCTTTCTTTCTTTCTTTCTTTTTTTTTTTTTTTTTTTTTTTTTGTACCAGGTATTGAACTCAGAAGTACCAGGTATTGGACTCAGGAGCACTACCACTGAGCCACATCCCCAGCCCTGTTTTGTATTGTATTTAGAGACAGGGTCTCACTGAGTTGCTTAGCACCTGCTCTTGCTGAGGCTGGCTTTGATCCCTTGATCCTCCTTTGTCAGTCTCCAGAGCCCTGGGATTATAGGCCTAGGCTCACATGCCCAACTTTTATTGATTTGTTTAAATTTTGATTTTTAAGGTTTATATGAACAATATAATTTAATTATTTATCTATTTATTTATTTATTTGGTGGTATGGTGATTGAACCCAGGGCCTTGTATATTCAAGGAAAGCACTCTAATAACAGAGGTATATCCCCACGTCACTATTTATTAATTTTTATGTGCTGCTGAGGATCAAGCCCAGTTTGGGCCCAAGCCACTTTCTTCACCAAGGAGACTGGATTCCTATTTCACTCTAATTGATTGCAATTCTTTTTTCTGATGATGGAAATATTTATATTGTGTGCCTATAAATTATACTCTTTTGCTGGGTGTGGTGGCACACACCAATAATCCCGCCAACTCAAGAGGTTGAGGAGGCAGGAGGACTAGAGTCCAAAGCCAGCCTCAGAACACGAAATGATACACAAATCAGTAAGTCCCTGTCTCCATCTCAAAAACAAAATAGGGTTAGGGAAGTGGCTCAGTGGTTGAGTGTCCTAAATTCAGTCACCAATATTGACCCCTAAAAGAGTATACTCTATAGCCTAGGTGGTTTTCTACTTTTATAACTTGTTTAAACAAATTAAAACAAAAGCTTCAAATGATTTCATGGAACAGTTCTGTTCTGATCTTTTTGTTCTCTTCAACATCCCCCTAAGTTTTCAGAATCTCACATGTGTAACAGATATCCATGAGACTCTGTTGTAATTTCCAAGTGTTTTATAATATAGGCACATGCTTTATAAATGCTCATTTAAAAAAAAATTAAAAGGAATGTTATCCATATGAGGGCTAGTCTATTTCCACCCATATAGTTGTTGAATCTAGGAGCCTACTGTTTAGGTCACTTGACACTCCAATTCCCCCTTTTAAAAGGACAAAATAATAATCCAAAGCTTTCCCCCATAAGGGTGAGATGTGCTTGTATACTTCCTAGTACCCCCTTCCCAGAGGCTGGCAATGGATGGGATAGTGACCTTTTCCCTGGACCATTTTCCAGGAGTTTTCTTCATTCAGACTCCCCAGGATGAGCGTCCAGTCCCCACCCACGCTGCTGGAGCTGGCAGGGAGCAGCCTGCTGAGTGACAAGTCCACGGCTGTCCTGGATCTGGAGGACCTGCCCATAGAGCTCTTCCCACCACTCTTTGTGGAGGCCTTCAGCAGGGGACACACTGAGATACTGA
Source organism: Urocitellus parryii (assembly GCF_045843805.1). Lineage (NCBI taxonomy): Eukaryota > Metazoa > Chordata > Mammalia > Rodentia > Sciuridae > Urocitellus > Urocitellus parryii. The sequence goes on along the minus strand of NC_135541.1, from coordinate 82,382,166 downwards.
AGAAAATGGTGCAGGCCTGGCCCTTCACCAGCCTTCCCCTGGGGGCACTGATGAGGAAGCCACAGCTTGAGATGATCCAAGTGGCCCTGGAAGGGCTGGACATGCTGCTTGCCCAGCAGGATCACCCCAGGTGAGGGGGACCCAGGTGGCCTGGAATGGAGCACCCTGGGTGCCAGGGAAGGGATGGGTATAGGCAGGGAGAGTGGGTGCTAAATTGTGCACCACAGGCTTCCTGTGCTGCCAGCAAGGAGGGGTAGAGAGGCCTTGGCCATGCTGAGCCCCATCTGGGAAAGGCTTCCAGATGTTGAGGTGCTTGTGGCAGCTGTGGTGACCTATGAAGGAGGCTATACCTGCCCCTGCCTCAGTCTGTACAAGTGGGGGCACCAGGCTGGATGGGAGGGAAGTGAATGGAGAAAAGTGAGACAGAATGAAGAGGGAGAGCTGGGGGCAATAGCTAAGAGGTGAAGAAGGGACCTCAGGGCTGATACTCTGCTGTCGTTGAAACAGGAGGTGGAAACTGCAGGTGCTAGATTTGCGGAATGTTCCCCAGAACTTCTGGAGGATGTGGTCTGGAGCTGTGGTGGACACCTGCTCACCAGAAGACATTAAGAAGCATCAAACATTGAAACTTGTTCCAGCAATGGCAGCTAAGCCACCCTTCAAGGTTTTCATAGACTTGAGCCTCAGAAAAAGACCCCTGGATGAATTCCTGACCCACTTGTTCCTGTGGGTCAGACAGAGAAGGGACAGGCTGCACCTGTGTTGCAATAGGCTGAAGATCGTTGGGAAACCCACCAGCTGCACCAGGAAGGTCCTGAGACTGCTGCAGCTGGACTCTGTCCAGAAGGTGGAAGTGCATTGTGCCTGGGCGCCCTCCACCTTGGCTGCTTGTGCTCCTTTCTTGGGCCAGATGAGGAACCTGAGGAAGCTGCTTGTCTCCCAGGTCTATGTGCCTGCCTACACCTCCCAAGAGGAGCAGGAGCAGCTGCTTGCCCAGCTCACCTCGCAGTTCCTCAGGATGGACTGCCTGCGGAAGTTCTGTGCCAATGCTCTCTTCCTCCTCGAGGGCCACCTGGAACAGGTGCTGAGGTGAGTAAGAGGGGTGAATATCCTCTGCAGACCAGTTACAGGAAATTGGCACCTACCAGCCACTGACACTCTCATGGTTAATAAGGCACTGGAAGGTAAATAACTCATCCTTTAGTTCCTATTGGATCCTGAAGCTAGTTTGCATAACGTGTGTTGGAGCAGACTACTAAATGAGGCTCCAGAGTCTGGGAAGTGCCACCATGCTGGGAATCCAGTTGGGAGGGACAAAAGCTAGAAATGGGATTGATGTTCCCTCCGTGGGAGGCCTGTCCAGCGAAGGTGGTGGAAAGCAGGTAGAGAAGAGTGCTTGGAAGGAGGGAAGCCCCCACACTGACACCTGTCAACAGGGAAGCTCTGTGCTCCCCAGCTGGGAGCAGAGGACCTGCCTCTATACCCACCTGGGGAAGGCTGTTCTGAACTCCAGGTAGTGATCCTGGGTGTAAGGGTCAGGAGCAGGGGTGGAAATCTTGCTGAGGATATAGGGTGTGTGCCTCTCAGAGGGTTAATCCCAGTGGATTTTGTTACATCCTGCCCAAATTTGTCCTTCATATATGACTCCCCATGACCTCCTGTGTCCAGACCTGTGACTTTCTGCTTTACAGTGAGGAGGGGACACAGATATGTGGACTCTTCTGTTCACAGGAGATGTGGTGAAAGGCTCACCCTGACATGGGGTGATGTGAATGACCAGATTTTGCAAAAGGCAGCATCCTAAGTGTGGACCATTGTGGGATCACCAGGGTGACTTTGGGTTTGGGCCAATTTGTCTTCTCTCTCCTTGACATTGCTCCTCAGAACCCACTGTCTGGTTTTTCCTTAGGCACTTGAAGACCCCCCTGGAGACCCTCTCAATAACCAACTGCCCACTGTCAGATTCTGACTGGAAATACCTTTCCCGATATCCAAACGCCAGACAGCTCAGACACCTGGAACTGAGGGGCATCAAACTGACCGATTTCAGTCTGGAGCCCCTCCAAATCCTGCTGGACACCACTGCAGCCACACTGAACAGCCTGGACTTGGCAGCTTGCGGGATCACTGATTCCCAGCTCCAAGCCCTTTTGCCTGCCGTGAGCCACTGCTCCCAGCTTGTGATCTTGAGCATCCATGGGAACTGCCTCTCTATGTCATCCCTGAGTGACCTGCTGCTTCACACTGCAAGGCTGAGCCAGTTGAGTGTAGAGCTGTACCCTGCCCCTCTGGAGAGCTATGATGCCTGGGGTACCATCCACCCAGGGAGATGTTCCCAACTCTGTGCTGAGCTGACAGCAATAGTGAGGGATTTTAGGCAGCCAAACATCCTTGTGTTCTGTAGTGTCCCCTGTCGTCATTGTGGCTCCAAATTCATGTATAACCAGGGCCTCATTCACTGCTCCTGTCCAATAGCTGCCTAGTTGATTGTGTTTCAAAAGTGTACTTCTAGGCATCTGTACGTATAACCAGGATGTTAGGTCATCTTAGAGGGAACACAGAGCCCACCATTTCAGGCATTGCCTAAAGTGTGGATGGGAAAAGGAAAGTACAGCAGGGGGCTCCATTGGAGGAAAGCCCCCCTAGGATCGAACCTTCAGGACATGTGTCTCTATAGAGACATACATAGGGACCTGGATTTCTAGAGTGGGATTCAGGCTTGATGGGCACAGAAAGATGCTACTTTCTTTCATGGCTGGTCCATAAATCATCATAAATGAACAGAGTCTCAAGGTTAGTCTTCTGCCATCCTCTGCACTGGATTTACATGGCTTTCTAATGAAACCTTGGGATTCTCCAGGTGCTGATGGAGAAAGAAGGCATGGGGTACTTACTGAACAATGAGGTTCAGCCCCAGAAAGTCAAGGTATCAAACTGAAATCTGGTAATGATGTGTGGCTACTCTGTGGCTTAACACATGCATGTTCACACAGGTGGATTGGAACATTCTATGTAGGCATTGAACATGAGCCATTGAAAGAAAACCTCTTCTCTGTGGACCTCAGTGCCACTTAGACATTCAATGCTGGTTCTTCCTCATGGGTCTCCATGTAGACCCAGAAAAAACTCAGGTCCTGGTCTCTGGGTGTGCTGGGCAAGGGCATCTGTGCATAAGACAGGCCCCATTGTCCCACTCCCAGTGCTGCAGGAGGTGTCCATGCTGCACATTGATCAGAACCTCTGGGACTCACCAAACCTTGCCTGTTATCCACCTAGGCAGTCTTTCCACAGTTAAACCTTTGGTGCCCCTTGAAGGTACCCAAATTCCCTTTCAGCAAAATAGTAGAATCATATAGGTAGATAACACTTGTAAATATTTCAAAATGAAACTGAATCCATTACAAGCTCTGGTGGAAGGGGCACGTTTAGCACACAGCTGAGAGATCTTCCTCTAACACTTCTCTCCACTGAGGACTGGGCTGATGGGGTTGTGCAGTGACCTTAGCCTTAGTTTCTCATCCAAGGATGAGAACAATGTCCACCCAGTCTTCATTTGAGGTATTCTAAAGCTGCCTGTGGACATGTTTTAATTATGGCTTGAATAATTCTCCACACATAGTGAACTGGAACCCACTTTGATGTGTAAGCAGACTGCAGCTCACTCTTGGAACTGGTAGCAGAGTCTGGGTTAAGCACAGCTGGCCTCTCTGTCACCCACAGAGTGATCTTTGTGCCTTGCTCCCTCTTTGTGGCACTTCCTTTTCTCCAGCTCTAAGTCTAGCTTGCACATGTGGGGCAGGGGGAAGGTTTTGAATGGCATTCATTTTGTTGGACTCAAGGATCAAATAAAGTCAAGGAAGATCTGCATAATGAGATCTGTCATCATGTGTTCTTTTAAGAGTTATCATGGCTAAAAAGGGACTTGAAGATACTCTGGTGCCTCCAGACCCCTTGAACACTGGAAGGATTGTGAGGGCACTTTGTTTTCTCAGATGCCTGGAGATAAAGCACTCACCTCCCTTTGAGTTTCTCATCTTTTGACTCTAAGTTAATTTGTGCTGTGAGCGAGCACACAACTGTAGGATGTCATAACAAACAGGACCTGGTTTGTAAGGGTGGCCAGGTCAGGAAATGGGGACTGGGTTTCACTCCTTGGCCACTGAAAGATGCACAGTCCTTTGTGCACCTGTATCCAAAGACTCTACAGCCCCTTCTGGAACACTGGCCAATTTTACCTCCACAATTTAGAAAACCCAGGAACCATGCTATTCTAGAGAAATGAGTGAACTTCATCAAAGCTAACTCAGGGAGCTGGGGACATTTCTTTGTGGTGGAGCACTTGCTAGCATGTGGAAGGGCCTGGGTTCCATCCAAGGCATCACAGAGATAAGTAAACAAAAAATAAATCCAAAAATGATGTGACCACATTGGGAAGGTTTAATTGAAATAGAGCTGTCTATCTGTTAGAAATATTCAAAAAGAAAGAACCACAACCCACATGAAAACAATGGAATGCATTCTTTAATTGGTCTGGACAGGTGGGTCAAATTGATGTCCTGAAAGATTCTCTTCCGGAAACAATTGGAAAAGCTGGCTTGATGGTGCTCAGCTGTAGTTCCAGCAGCTCAGGATGTGAGGCAGGAGGATGGTGAGTTCAAAGTCAGCCTCAGCATCTTAGAAAGGTTGTAAGCAAGTTTGTGAGACCGTGTTTTAAAATCCTACCTGGGGATGGGGCTCACTGGTGTGGCATCCTTGGGTTCACTGCCTGGTCCCCAAAACAATAAAAATCAAGTATGAAAAGCCAGTTGCAGTGGCACATTCCTGGGATCCCAGGTACTCTAGAAGCTTTATGATTTTATTCCTTCTCCCAAATATACTAACTGGGGCATGACACATCCTTATTTTTTTCAGTCCCTTGAGATGCAATATTGGGCCATTTATTCGAGATCTATTTTCCTCATGAAGCTATTTCTTGATGAGGACTTCCCAGTTAGAATTGCTTTTGCTCTATCCCCAGGTTTGAATATCTTGTGTGGCCCTTTTCATTGGTCTGCAGGCATTTTACACTTTCTTTTTTATTTTTATTTATTTTTTTTATTTCTTACATGCATAACAATGTTTTGATTTCTTCAATGACACATTGGTTGTTGGGGAACACGCTGAAGAATTCCCATGCTTTGTAACTGTCCAGGTGTTCCCCCTGCTATGGATTCCATTCTTATTAAATTTATGGAGATTTATTTTGAGAATACATGGAGAATATGCCGTGTGCTGTTGAGAATGATGTTTGCTCTGCAGTGGTTGGGTGGGATGGTCTGTAAATGTCTACCCTGTGCAGACATGATCTGTCCAGTGCTGAAAAGAGGAGTTGACTGGGCTTGGCATGTGGCTCAAGCAGTAGTGTGCTTGCATGGCATGCGTGGGGCCCAGATTCCAGGCCCCATGAACTGGATTGACGGGGAGAAATTTTTTCCATTTGCAACAATGTAGATAAACCTGGAGGATATTATGCCAAGTGAAATAACCCAGACACAGACAAATACTGCTTGATCTCACTTATATAGGGTCTAAAAGTCAAACTCATTGAAGAAAGTAAATTCTTTGGCTAGAGCTATACAAATTCATCAATTCCACACTTTCTAGAAACAACAATACAGACACAGAAGACACAATAAAAAATGAAAGAAAAATTGCTAGATTAATCCAAGGAAAGACCTCATAACGAAATTTTGAGAACACACACCCAGTCTAGAAAATCAAACAAAACACCCCAATTTCAATAAGATTAAAAATCCTGCGTATCCAGAGCCACAGTTTAGTCGGAATGACTCCTGGCATTTTGCCAGAGGGAATGGTTGAAAGGTGACCCTGCCCCAAGAATAGGGCCGCTCTGGGGCTCTGGGATTAGGGCAGACCCTGCTGCCTCTGGCACCCTCTATTTGGAGTGCCCCTGGAGTTCTCTTGGTTCCAGGAGAATTGGCACAAGGACCCCGGTGGAGGGAGTGTGTTCCTAGGAAGTGTGTGTAGAGTGCTGGTGAGAGTTCCAAAATAAAGAGTTGCTGTTTGAACCTACAAGGCTGTGTGGTGGCTTGGTTATTCTGTGCCCAGCCAGACTTCAGCACCTGCAAGGACATAGGAAATTAAAATCAGTTTATTAACTGTGACCTACTGAGAAAGGTAAAACTAAAAAGAAAGTGAAAGGAACTGGGGTTGGAGTAGAGGAAGGAAGACAAGATGGTACATAGTGGATTTTTAGGGCAATGGAACTATTCTACCTGGCACTACATAGTAGTACTGGATGGTGGATACATTCTGCATGGTACTGTAAGATTGATACATCTCATCACACTTGTTAAAAGAGTTGGGAATGCAGCTTTGTGAATGAAGGACAACTAAGCATGAGATTCAATCCCAGTCCTGCAATTATAAAAAAATGGAGGAAGCAACAAGGGAATAGGAACTCAGAAGTTGATGTGAACTGTGGCGTCTATACCTAGTCCAAACTATGCCTTTCAGAAGAAGGTAAAAATGTTTCTCAGAGATGCATAAAACTAACACCTTTCTGAATAAGACAAAGAAATTGTACAATAACATGAAAAAAAATAAATAAAAAGTTAGCTCTTAAAAATTAAGAAAAACTGAGGTTATCTTTTACTTAAAAAGTGCTGTATATTTGAAAAAAAAAATGTCTTTTTGCCCTTTGTGAATATTCTAAAAACACAGGTGAAAATAATAGCTGTGAACACTTTCTATAGTCACATATTTTATAATTTTATTGGCAGTTTCCTTGTGGCTCTTACTGTATATACCACTGTGTTAACTGAGGCATTGCTTGCAATAGCCAAGATACAGAAATAACCTGTGTCCCCCCACACATGAAGGGATTCTTTCAAAAGGTGATATGGTGGTATACATCCACAATGAAATACTATTCACCCTACGGAAACAGGAAATTCTGCATTTATAACAATATGGATGACAGTATGTTAAGTGAGGAGATTATGTTAAGTGAAATAAGCCAAGTAGTGGGAGAAAAAAAACCTATGCTCTCACTTAACATGTGGAATCTAAGAGTCAAAATCATAGAAGTGGAGAGTACAATGGTGTTTACCAAGTCTCATGTGTGTGGCAGGGAGGCAGGAGGCAGCCAGGAGGGTAGATGGGGAAAAGGGGAGACTTTGGTAAACAGGCATGAGGTTAAGTTAGATAGGAGGAGGGCTATAATTAGTAATAATGTGTTTTTCAAAATAGCTAAGACAGAATTTTTAAATGCTCTCATTACAAAGAAATGACAAATACTGAGGTGATGCATATGCTAATTTATCTGAAACATCACGTGGTACCTCATAAACATATGTGAGTAGTTTCTTATTAAAAATAAAACTATAAGAAGGAATATTTACTGTTTTTATAGATACACATAAAGCATTACATAAACCACAAAATGTTATGATTTAAGACTTCACTCCAAAGCTTTTCTTATGTCCCTGCTTAACATATTTCTCTTGTTCTGCTAAACTCCTGGAGTCTTTTACATGTAGGTCTGTAGTAGTTGCATTGTAAAGAAAAGATACAAGAGCAAGGGATAAGAGTTTAATGTAATTTTGATATGTATTATGAAAGTATTTTGCTGGTATTACCACAAAAGTTCTTACAAAAGAGAAATACATAATTCTAGAGGAGTAAAATGTATAAGGGTTTTCTGTAACAGGAATATTAAGTAGTGGAGTGAGAAAAGCCTGTATAGGCCACCAAGACATTCTTGGAGACACAGTTAAGGAGAAGAATGCAAAATGTTTACATTATTGAGATTAAAATGAAAGAGCAAATATGACACAGTTGGAGCATGACAAAACAGCACAAAAAATGCTGCAAAATTTAGTGTGAAGCTCCATTCTGGCTGTCTGGGTTATCCTCACAATAATGATATCACAAACATACAAACTCCTGCAGCTGAAGTAAATTACCATCAAAGAAACAGCAACACTAGTAGCTAGCTTTACTTTGAAGGAAGGTCTGGGGAGGAGACTGGAAGGGCTGTATCTACACATCTGTGAAAGGATGAGATTCCATGGAGGCTGTATATAAAAGGCCTGTACTGAGCACACATGCTGGGGTATTTCTTTAGTGGAATAGTTTTTCTTTTCCTTTTTGTGTCATGAATTTTATTTTCAATATTTTTATTGGTGTATCATAGTTATTCACATTGATGGGATTTTTGTTACATATTCATACATGCACACATTATAAGAATATAATTTGGCCAATATCATTCATTAGCACTGTTCCCTCACTTCCCTTCTCCCACTCACTGGTCCCTTTCCTCTTTTTGACCTCCCACTGATTTTTAGGAGATCCACCCCAACTTTTGTTTTCCTTTTTCTCTCTAGCCTCTACATATCAGAGAAAAACATAACAACACTTGATCTTCTGACTTTGGTTTATTTTGCTTAACATAATACTCTCTGTTTCCATTCATTTTCTTTCAAATGACATAATTTTATTTTTATTTATGGCTCAATAAAGTTTCATCGTGTATGTACACCGCATTTTTTAATCCATTCAAATGTCAATGGACACCAAGGCTACTTCCATAGATTGGTTATTGTGAATTGTTTTGCTATGAACATGGATATACATGTAACCTTATAATATGATGACTTTAATTCTTTAGGGTAAACACTGAGGATTGGTATAGATGAGTCATATGGTGGTTCCATTTAAGGAACCTCCATACTGATTTCCATAGTGCTTGTACTAATGTACAATCCCACCAACAGTGTAAAAGTGTCCCTTTCTCTCCACATCCTCTCCAGCATTTATTATTATTAGTATTCTTAATGACTGCCATTTTGACTGTTGTGAGATTTGCATTTCCCTAATTGCTAATGATGTTGAACATTTTTTCATATATTTGTGGCCATTTGTATTTTTTTGTTTTAAGAAGTGTCTGTTTAATACATTTGTATCTTTATATTTATTAATTGGGTCATTTGATTTTTTTTGAGTTCTTTATATATTCTAGATATTATTCCTCTCTCAATATAGTAGCTAGGCAAAGATTTTCTCCCATTCTTTAAGTTCTCTCTTTCCATTCTTAATTATTGCCTTTGCTGTGCAGAAGCCTTTTAATTTGGTGCCATCTCATTTATTAACTCTTAGCATTATTTCCTGAGCTTTTGGGGTCCTATTGAGAAAGTCATTTTCTATGCCTGTATGCTGAAATGTTGATCCTATATTTCCTTCTTGGAGTTGCATTGTTTCTGGTGCAATGATGGAACAGTTTTACTGTGGAATTTCCTGCTGATAATGATCACAATTGGTACAAATAAGCTTCATATTTATGCATTACATTGCATTACTTGACCTGTCTGACACCACCTCTCACATCAAGAAAACCTAGAATGAACAGGTAGCTGAGTTAGAGAAACTGCAAAAAAAAATTTAAAAAATTAAAACATCTTCTTAATTATTTTGAATGCTAAACAGATGTTTCTTTGAAGGCAATATAATACAGCAGAGAGTTATATAGCAGCTAGGTTTTATACAGTTAGACTAGCAAAAAGAGTTTTCAAATTTATTTTCACTTGTTATGAGCTGATATATTATTTTTCTCAAATGAGGAAATGCTAAGTGCTAATGTTGCAGTTATTACTGAGTTCCTGGTTGCTGAAGGAAGCCTGGCACTTTATTAGTATAATGAATTTACAATTCTTAACTTATTTAATTGCAAATACATATTATCTGTATTATTAACCTGATGATTATTTTTCCATTAGTAGAAATTGTAAGTGTCATTTATAGTGGCTCATTTACAGTTGCTTATAAAAGACTCTTTATTTAGTCTAAAGCAAAATTTTAGGACCAATTACCTTCTTTTTCAAGCTCTATGAACAATCTTATGTATGGAAAATAAAATGGCTCTGGCACTTTGTGGATACATTGGGTGGTGTTAGAGCTGCTGTCTTTATTTGACAAGAACAGTCCAAGAAAGATAGTCAGGTGAGCTTGCTAGAAGTCATTTATTAACAATAAGGAATGACCAAAATGCACAGATGAGACATAAAGGTGATATTTTAAAAATAAAAAAAACATACTGGGACCTTGAACAGGTCAAAAAAAGATTAACAATAGGAGATAAAATATTAATAATTTGTTTAGACATCAGCACTAGAGAATTCCCAGAAACTACCATTGAAATGTGGTTGCAGTCTGTGGTCAAGGAAATATATAAAATTTTATATAATTTTATATATTTTATATATTTAAATAAAATATATAAAATTTCAGAGAGAATGTTAATAAATGAGCATATTCTAATGCTATGCTACTATGACACATATGAAACAAAAACATACATGCAAAGTCTAAAATAAAAATTATGTGTAGTTCCTCATTTCATTAGGCTAAAATAGGTCTTGAGTGTAGGTCAGATTCTAAGCCACAATGCATGGAAATACCAAATGATTATGAGGAGTCTCAAAGTTTCTTCTGAAACTAACTACCAGGGTTAAGACAAAAAAGAAAAAAATGTAAAACAGCAGATGGACTTCCAATCTTTAGTTTGTTTTTAATACTCATATCCCTATTTTCTCTCTCTCTCTCTCTCTCTCTCTCTCTCTCTCTCTCTCTCTTTTAGTTACTAATAGTCCTTTATTTATTTATTTATTTATTTATTTATTTATTTATATGCGATACTGAGAATCAAACCCAGTGCCTCACACATTCCAGGCAAGTGTGCTACCACTGAGCCACAATCCCAACCCCCTTTTTTCTCTTATGCTATACCTTGGCCCTAACAATGTTCCAGTCTCTATCTTTATAAATAAACACATAAAATAAAAATGCTACTTGTTCTTGTTTTCTCCCTTTTACCTCATTCAATTTTTCTCTTCTCTTCATCAACAAACCTCCCAAAAATACAGTTACACTCCATGCTTCTGAGCTTCACCACTTGCTCACTCACTGAGTCCTGGAAACCTGGTTTTTCTCCTAGGACTCAATGAAAGGTCTGCTTCAGAGATCGATAATATATTGTCAAATAAAAGCAGCAGCTCTAACCCCACCCCATGTATCCACACAGTTCCAGAGCCATTTTATTTTTCATATTTTTATTCGTGTATCATGCCTCTCATTTTCCTGAAACAGGTCTCTTTCTGCCAAAATTCCATCCTCTGGCCCTTGGGTATTGTTTTATTTGCTATCCCTCAACCATATACATACCTTCATACACTTTACTTGCACCTTACATTCAGAGATCCAAAAGAAATATGTATAAAAAATAAAGGCAGTAAATTGTAAACAATAGGGATATCTAAAATGAACAATCCTTAATTACACTGCAATCCTGAAAGAATATTATGTACGGCACTATTAAAATAACATATGCTAAAGTTCTTAACAACATGGAAGATGCTTATTTTATAATGTCAGTTTTAAACAAAACAAGTTAAAATATGTGTACGCAATTTAGTTTCAACTATGTAAAGAAATGAATCGGAGGAAACTAGAAAGCTATACTCCAAAATGTTAATAGTGATAACCACTGATGGGTTACATTTTTCCTTCTTGGTAATTTTATGCGTTTTCCAAATTTTCTATACTGATCTTGTTATAATTTTAAACTCAGTAAAAAGTGAGTTCAACATCATATTGCTGGGATGGGATTATGGCTCAATGGTAGAGAGTGCTTGCCTAGCATGTGTAAGGTACTGGGTTAGGATCCTCAGCACAACAGATAAGTAAATAAATTAAACTGAGGTATTGTGTCCATCTACATCTAAAAAAAAATTTAAAAGTTCATATTGGCTACAGAAGTTGAAAGGAAAGTGACCACAACACTCAGAGCAACCAAGAGATCTTTATTAGAGCAGTAAAAGAGAGGAGAAAAGAGAGAAAGAGAAGAGACAGAGAATGAGAGAGAGAGAGAGAGAGAGAGAGAGAGAGAGAGAGAGAGAGAACACAAGAGAGAGAGAGAAAGCAAGAGAGAGCAAGAGAGAGAGAGGGGGGTGGCCCGGCAGTAGGGAGTTTTCATAGCCAGAATCTAATGGGGTGTCTGGGTCTGCAAGCTGCCTTTTTGGCACAAGGGGGTTAAATGTTCAGCCTTGAGTTGCAGGCTGAGTGTTCAACCTTGAGCAGGGGGGCAAAGTGCTCAGCCTTGAGCGGGGGCTTGGGCATTTGTGTTTGAAGCAAACAGGTGATAAATAACCAGAAGAGGGTTTGAGAGACAAGGTCATCCTGCAGCTTCCTTTGTTTGGCATGCCCTGCAGACAGCTTACTCAGCATGTACTTCACCTAACATTACTCCCTTTTTGCTTTTCTAAGTGACATGGGGGATGGTGTAAAGTCCTCTGGCTACTTCCTGCTTAATGGTGGGCGGAGTTGGGCCTAGAAGGGGAAGTGGAGGAATGATGGGGTCGGGGACAGGTCTGAGAATACCAGGACAACCAAAAATTGCTGCAGTCTGGCTGGGTACAAATCACAAGCTACTCAAGCAGGAACAAACTTTATTTATTTTCCAAACTCCTGAGAACAGAACGCCACCCACGCGGCCCTTCTAGGCACACCACACACCAACCGGAACTCCCACCACCAGAACTTTACCAACCAAGGCGAACTCCCCAGGAATCCCCAGGAGAACTTCAAAGTAGCAGGCTTCCCAGGCGGACAGCAGGGGTCTATATACAATTGAATACACAACCTGTTTCAATCCAGCATCATCTTAATGGCTTGCCTCTCAACCAATACTTCTGACAACATGCCAGGGGCCATTCCGACTAGGCTGTGGCTCTCAACAAAAAATAACACTCAGTGGCTATAGATAAGTACTTTGGTAGGGGTAAAGTCCATAAAAGTTCCTTGAAGCCATAGGTTGTCAATGGCATCAAACCATTTCGGATAGGAGGAAATCTTTGGTGTCAGTCATTGGTCTTGTTGTAGGGAATCTAGGAAGTATTGAAGTGACTTGATTGAATCCAGTAATGTTAATGGTGACAGCCTGATTGCAGCCAGTGGAAGAGCAATTGCCTTGACCCATAAAGTGAGAGTGGGTGGTGTCATCCTGGTGGCTTGGTTGTAGAAGCAGCCTCTGTGGTTTGAGATAAAAACTTGAGAGAGAATAATGATTAGAACAAGAAGAGGGTTGGTGAGAAATTTTGAGTTTGGTGGGTATGGTGGAAGTCCAGGACTGGACATTTGGAAAGGTGCCTTTTAAGATGGGAGACATGGTACCAGGGGGAGTGGCCCAAAAGCTTGGTCACCATTGGGGTAGTAAGTATGACCGTACAGGGTCCCGTCCATTAAGGCTCCAACGATTGAGAATGCAGTTCCTGAAGTAAGACTGAGTCACCCAGTTGAAGAGGGTCCAACTCAGTTTGTGGTTGTGTTGGGATTGAGGCAATGAATGGCACAGGAAGGCACTGGTCTGCATGTTCCGTTAGCAGTTTTCATAGAAGTGTGAGATAGAACATGTAGAACATAAGGGGAGGAGGAATGATTGGAAAGCTTTGAGTGGTTAAGAAAGGGCACCCATATAGTTGCTCAAAGGGGCCAAGGCCTGAGGGGGCTCTTGGGGCTATCTGAATTCAGGTGAGGGCCAACAGTAGGAAATTGGGCCAGAATAGCCTGAGTTCAAGCAAGTTTAGTGAGATGATCATTGAGAATGCTCTTAGGCCTCTCAACCTTACCCAAGGACTGGGGTTGGTGGGGGATGTGGAGCCTCTAAGTGATGTTGAGGCCTTTGGAGACTAGTTGAAAAACCTGAGAAGTGAAGGCAGGACTGTGGTCTGACTAGATGGAGGTGGGATGTCTTAACCTGGGAATGGTCCCCTCAATGAGGATGGAGGCAAGTGTCAGCAATTTCCCAGGATGTAGGGAAGGCATCTATCCAACCTGAAAAAGTATCAACCAAAGTAAGTAGGTAGGGAAGCTATTTGTGCCTAGGCATGTGAGTGAAGTTGATCTACCAGTCTTTGCATGGCTAGTGGCTCCTCATCTGACGTGTGGGGAGTTTAGGTTTGTTGCTTCCTTGTGGGGATACTGTAGAGCACACTGAACAAGCAGAGTGGACCTGCTGGACAGTAGTTCTCATTCCTAGGATGTGAAAGAGGGGTTGTGAAAACTGGAAAAAGGGGTTAGAGAGAGTTTTAGATAGGCACAGAGTCTCTGGAGTTAGAGGAGTTGGTCATGAGTCCCAGGTCTCTGTCTTGGGCATCAGGGGCTGGTAGTTGATTGAATGACTGGTTGGTGAATTTATGTATCTGATCTTGCAGGGACTTCTGTAGGCAATTCAATAGTCATGGTCCTATTAGGAGAAACATAAAGAGAACTAATAGGGGTCCTGTGAGGGGGAGGAGCCAATGCCATATTTGACTGAACATTCCCCATGGAGACTGTTGGCCTGGTTGCTATCTCCTCTTTTCTAGCTGTTCTTGTCCTTCATTACTCCTAGGAATGTCTGTGCTTTGGCTTAACTGTTTGGTAGGTGTTTAAGATCAAGCTGGACAAAATTGACTTTGTTTCTATTTATTGTGAAGAGTCAGCTGAGTTCCCATAGGGGTCACTCTTGTGGGGGAACTTGAGAACAGCTTCTTAGTTCTGCTAGTGCCATTTGCGCTAGGATGGGTCCAGGTCTTGCTTGACCATGTGGCTTCCCTTGGAAGCATCAGGGATGTCTCTTGTCTCTAATGAACCTACTCTTCATAGCAAATGCACTGATTGGCTTTTCATTCTCCAGTGGTCTCAATAGTCTCCCTGATGAGGAGGTTATGTGAGCTAGAGGTGCAAAGCACTTTAGAAAAATTCCCTGTTCCCTAGATTTCAGACTGACTCAGAGGGCAAGAGCCAAATATTGGTTTTCTTGGCCATTTTAATTTAAGTTTAAGTCTTGATCATAAACATCCAGCAATGTTAGTTTCACCTTAAATTAAGAGTATTGGGCTTTAGCTGAAGTTTGGCCTACTTTGGAGTCATTCTGACATGTAGTAAGATGGAAGGCATAGCCTTATCTCAGGTAAGCCAGGGCTCTTTATAAATCTTAGGTAAAGTGTTCTAGTATTGAAGTTGATCTTTTTTTAAAATATATTATTTTATAAAGTTTACATATATTGTTGCTTGATGTCACATGAATATTAGCTAACACAATATGATATTACATTTAAATTGTACCCAATGTATAGAACTTTATATTAATCTTATTCATAACAGGTCCAGTTATAGAACATTAAATGATATAAATACATCTTCAATATGTTATTTTAATAAGCCTAAAATTACCATTCAACCTTTTGGAGAACATCAGCTTGATATAATTTTTTTCAAGCTCCTATCTTAAAGACTTATATACCTGGAAAATATGAAGACATTTAATATACAAAGAAGAGTAATAGTACCACAATTACATTTACGTTTTCATATTAATCAAGTTTAGCTCTTAAAGAAATAACATATTACAATATTGCAAAATAACAGTTGTTGTTTAACCATAGTTGTATAATCCTGAATTCCTTCAAGATTACTTGCTCAAAAAACTTACATACATAACCAATGTACGTAGACTTTCTTTATCACTTGCTTAAACTTTTATAGCCAATGTACACAGACCTTCTTTATCATTTGCTTAAACCCTCTTATTTACTTAATAGACTCTCTTATCCAGAAACACATTTTCCTTCTATTAAATCCATACTTAGAACCTTTTAATTTCTCTTTCCCATCTGTTAACTCTTTCTTTATTCACACTTTGAAATAATCCTTGTAAATTTCTGAATTTAGGCAAATTATTCCAATTTAATAAGAAATATTTTGTTATTTGCAGTACACAATTAATGACATCTGTTTACCATTTCATGAAAACATAAACAATGTTTAAATGCATATAATTATATTGTTCTAGGGATGGACAAGGCAAGGCACCTAAGATAGCAGTGAAGATAGGGAAACAGTTTTATTTGGTTGCAGCTAGATTCAGAGGGCAGAGCTTCTGCTGTAATCAATTAATCCCCTGAACTCCAAGTTTAGGTAGTTTCAGAATGTTGCACCCAGCATATAAGGGAAGGAGCTCAGAAGTTCACAGTCTGCAGAAGTTCAAAAAAGCAGTTTTTCTTTTTTTTTTTTATTTTCTGTTCTGGGAAAGTTAACCCTTCAGGGACACCTGGGAAGGGGAGAGCTTTTTCTTCCCTTTCTTTCCTCCCCCTGCCAGCTGTTACCATGGAGCCCAGTAAGTAACTCCCTTATCTTAGAAATGTAGTCAGCACTTGTGAAAAACTAGCAAGGGTGTGTCCAGCACCTGGAGTGCTGATTTTTCCCAGACAGTAGCCAAGTAAAACAGGGCAACATGAAAATAGGAAGTTTATCTACACTAAACTGTTTTGTAGAGATTCTTTTGCTGAAAGTCCTAAAATCAGCCATGATGAATATTGCTGGAGAAGGTCAGTTAAGACTTTTCTGTGGGCCTGGGTAGGGAGGGGGAAGATGGGAAGGCGGGGCTGAGAGCAGCTCTGGTGGATCTAAGAATGAAGAAGAAGATGTAAAAGAATAATTGGAAAGGGGTTTTGGGTTTTTCCCTAGCAAGGAAAACTTGAGCAGTAGAACAGGTAGAGCAGAGGGGAAGATGGGAGTGAATATCTCAAAAAGCCTGTAAGGGACTTTAATTCTTAGTAACCTGTTTTTAATGATGACAAAGCAACTTTAAAGGCCATTTTCACCAGATCTTGAACAGAGGTCTGAGGTCTCTCCTCAGCTGTTTTGAGCTTTGGGTTAGCTGGTAAGAGGACCTGGTGGGACTGAGTGTGGGCACTGACAGGAGAAGAGAGGAGTGAGTGGGTGGAGGGATTCCTTCAGTAACTGCTACCTCAGCAAGGGGGCAAGAGTCTGAGGAAGGGTGGTGATGTACATTTTTGATCTAGTATTTGGAGGGGAGAAAGCAGGTTACTGAGGTGGGAGTGAAGGCAGAGAGTCTGGGGCAGATGGCTGAGGGTGAGGACTTACTCGAGCCAGGCTATAGGATGGAGATTCATTAGCAGGGTCAAAAGTAGTGGATGAGTGCGGAGGAGGAGAAAGTTGGGGATCGATGGTTGGGGGAGTTGATTTGCAAGCTGGAAGAATTTGTAGATGTTTGCAAGAGGTGCAGAGAGCATCATTGGAAGGAAGCAAGAAGAAAGTGATCTTTATTTTTTTGAATGCTCACAGTAATTGTAGAGATCCCTTAGAAGGGAGGGATCCAGGGACCCAAAAGGGAGCCATCTGCTTTGGTTGTTAAAGGGATATGTGGGCCAGGGCTGGGTGCTATATTTGATCAATTTTGGGGTTTGATGTCTGGTGTCAAGGAGAGGTTTTTGAGGTTATCCAAGAGATATTGTAGGGGAAAGTCGACCAGCAGAGAGGACAGATTACCCATGTCACATACGTAGTATAAGGAGAAGGGAAGAGGACGCAAAGTAGTATAGGGGAGAAGGAAGGAGACACAGACATAGTATAAGGGAGAGGGAAGAAGACACAAAGATAGTATAAGAGAGGAGGAGGAAACTGATTTATTGGCAAAAGGGGCATCCCCAGTAGAGCCAAAATTAGGAGTGCCTTAGTGGCAGGTTCGAGCTGCAGAGATTGGTCATCACCAAATCCTGACAGTGGAAGCTCTCCTCCTGGATGGAGCCAGAGCTGAGGGAGACCTTGGCCAAGGCTTTTTGGGAACCCTCCTGGAGATACCAGGTAATCCCAGGGCCATAAAGAGGGGAAAGAGAGAGACAGGGGAAGAGAGAGGAAGGGGAGAGTAAGCAGCTCTCTAGCGCCCCAGTGAAGGTGAGGACTAGGACTTTATGAGAACCACTGAAACCGTGAAGGTCTGGGTGGTGTGTGATGTTTGGTTCTCTGTTATGTGTCCCTGGAGGTTACACAGTCCTTTGAGGGAGACCTACAAAGCCTATGCTGGTAAACTACCAGCTGGGAAGGGGAATAATTTTGAACCCAAGAGTCTAATATGCCCAAGGAAAGAGTCCCCGAGGACCACTGTGGCCTTAAAGGCTGTGGTGGGGTGTTTTCCTCCCCACAGGTGGGCAAAGAGGTTTGCTGGATTGTCAATGGTCAAATCCTCCTGCCACCACCATTGGGTTTAGGACTCCAGGAAGGGGAAACTCACCAATCGAAGGCCGGTGGAGGATGGAGTTCTGGTGGTCGAGCAAATGGGTTCAGGCTGTCCAGTTAGTGGCACTTCGGAATGAAGAGGGACCCAAAAGTGGGTTTTAACCCTCTCCCGGGATTCGACACCAATGAAAGGAAAGTGACCACAACACTCAGATCAACCAAGAGATCTTTATTACAGCAGTGCAACAGAGGAGAAAAGAAAGAAAGAGGAGAGAGAGAAAGAGAAAGAGAGAGAGAGAGAGAGCGCAAGAGAGAGAGAGAGAGAGAGAGAGAGAGAGAGAGAAAGCTAGAGAGATAGCAAGAGACAGAGAGGGGCCCAGCAGGAGGGAGTTTTTATAGCACAAATCTAATGGGGTCTCTGGGTCTGCAAGCTGCCTTGTTAGCACAAGGGGGTTAAGTGTTCAGCCTTGAGTGGTGGGCTGAGTGTTCAGCCTTGAGCAGGGGGGCAAAGTGCTCAGCCTTGAGCGTGGGCTGGGGCATTTGAGCTTGAAGTAAACAGGTGATAAAGAACCAGACAGAGGGTTTGAGAAGCCAGGTCATCCTGCAGCTAACTTTGTTTGGCATGCCCTGCAGACAGCTTACTCAGCCTGTCCTGCACCTACCAGAAGTAAGCCCAATTTTTATGTTGGCATCCACACAAAATCTAACACTCAATACACTTTGCATTCTTGTCCCTCACTATATCCCAAAACATTCTCTGCTCTCTTGCTGGACACAATGTTTTCAACATTCCTTCATGGTTCTGTCCATGTCTTAGCAAATCTGTCAAAAGTGGGAAATGTCAACCTTGAAGAACTTTGTTCCCTAAACCCTAAGACAGAGGCTGGAGGACACTATTCAGAATCACCTAAGAAAAAAAGAAATTCTTTTATTCAATCCATAATGGATATATTGGTAGGAATAATAAACATAAAACTCACTGGCTAACATGACACATGATAACATTTGCTCTTGAGTATAAACTGCCATACAAGTTAAAAATTTCTAATAGAATTTAGATACATAATCTGATCCTAAAAAACTAAATTTAATAAAAAAATAGCCACTATACAGATTATGGAAATCAAGATAAATCAGAATAATAAAATCTTTATACATTGTACAGATAAGAGAATAAACACCAAGAAAAATAATTTCATAGTATTGAAAAAAGCAAAAAATAATAAGTAGTTTAATTCCTGAAATAGTATCTAGTAGATATTCAATAGGTATTTGTTAAATAAAAGAATGCACTTGTCCAATTAATTAGATTGTGCATGATGGGAATTAATCAGAAAACACTTGTTTTTTAAAACAACTTTTTTGATATAATTCACATAATACTCAATTTATCTATTTAAACGATATTTTTAATGGTTTTTAGTATATTCAGTATGTTAAATCACCATAATCAATTTTAGAACATTTTTGTTACCTCCAAAAGAAAGCTTGCACTCATTAGTAGTCATTCTATACCTCCCTCCCACCCCTCAGACTCAAGTGAAAACAATTTATCTACCATTTGTTTCTAAGATTTTGCTTTTTTCAGATATTTCTTTTATTTTTATTTTTAGACTTAAATACTTTAATATGCAATGAAGAAAAGAGAATGCAAGTTACAATAAATAAAATGCTAGAGTACTTAAGAACACAACTTCTGCACTTTTCTATTAGCATATAAAAGCTACTAATATGCAAAAACCATACATTTAGTCCTTTGAATTGCCCCGAAGCTATGTTCTGAAGGGTTTGTAACACTTAAGAACTGGCATTAAAAGGTCAAAAAGCACTATAACTCATAAACAGCACACAAGTCTTACTTAATCTCTAAAAATAATAGAAATGCAAATGTTTTATTTGCCATAGAGATAAGGAGGGAAATATCAGTGGAATGAATTGGACAACATGACTCACACTTCATTACAAGCCATTTTCCCAAATTCACAACTTTCACATTTGGGTGATCTTAAAAAAAAAAAAAAGTTAAAAAAGAAAAGAAATGAACTTTCACTAGATGTAAATAGGCCAAGTCATTTAATCCCTCCACATGTGTAAATTGACTACACTTTTCTAGCTGGGAATGTATTTTCCTTATTTTAGTGAGCTTAAATAATGTACCCATGGTAATGAATAAGGCCTGGGTTTAGATCCAGAAACCTTCTCTATCAGCCTGTTTCATAATTACTCCAATATTATGGAACACAATAAGACTTTTTCTTGGTTCAGTTTTAATAGTAATAAGAATTTTTAAAATCCATGCTACTTCGCAGTTTTTCAGACTTTTTTTTTCCTAAATGTGGATTTTGAAATTCTTAGGTATGCTATATAATTATATATAGTCCATTTCCATGTGTTCATAAACTTTAGCACCCAATAAAAGTAGTAGGAACTGGGCTATATAAACTACTTCCTCATCTCCACCCCTTAATTACCAGTAATGAGTTTTATTTAGGGAACAATGAGGAACAAGTACCATAGCCTACAGGCATCTAGCAATGGAGGGAATTCATACACAGAAATTAAGGCTCTGGAGAGGTTAAGTCATAGTGGAAACTTCCGGAGTGAAACTGAACTCTTATTCGCTTTTCCCAGCTGCAGAATTAGATAAGGTGTGAGGTGTTTAGTTTGTGCATGGGACCCACCATAAACTGACATTTTATCCATCTCTTTTTTTTTCTTCCATGAAAGAAAAGAAATGGAATACAAGTGCTTGTTACCACATGCTTTTAAGGCTTAAAAGCCTATCAATAAGCATGTTGTATCCGTGATTGAGGAGATCACTTTATAAATTGCCAGAAGAATCTCCTGTAATGGAGACTGAAGTCACTCTCTCTCCCCAAGAACCATGAGGGAAAAGAGAGATAGTCCCCTACTTGCACATGAAATCTCCCTTTCTCCTCGGACCTCCCTATTCCTCTCCTAAACAGGCCAGGCTGCCTTGGGAGGTGGCTGGGAGAAAAAGCAATGCTCAGTCCCCTATGGCAAAGTCTTTGGTCTTTTCCTCCTGGTCCCCCATTTTGTAGCACAGCAGAAAGGGCAGGTGAAGAGGATTGTCCTGGGAGGGCAGCAGCGTGATCTCTGCTGAAATGACCCTGCCTTGCTCCACTTGTACCAGTCTCCTTTAGGAAGAGGAGTGCCTGCTTCCAGAGTGTGGTCCGGTGAAGAGGCAAGATGGACAGCACCAGGGGTTTCTCCGAATCTCCTCCAGGGAAGGTCACCTGGAACCAAAAGGCCAAACCATGCATGGGCGCCCAGCCATAACAGCTGTAGCGGAAGTGCCCACCCACCTTGCCTCCAGCTCCAGCTCCAGGCCCGCAGGTCAGCTGGAGCTGAGCAAAGTGCTGCAACCAGGCCAACACATCCTGGCCGGAATGACCCTGCACCAAAATCTCCCAGTGGCTCATGAGGCAGCTTATGGCGAAACTCTCTAGGAAACTCATGTCCATGCCTTAGTGCTGCTTCACCTGGCTCCAAAGCCTAGGCGCCACTCCAGTAACTGGTCGCTGATGGGGGCTACAAAGAGCTCAGTGAAAACCAGTAGGAGAATACCGACCTCCCTCAGCCACTGGGTCTGCAGGTGCAGCACAGAGCTCAGCATGGACTCATGCAGAAGTCCATAGCCCATTCACTCGCTTACGATGGCATCCACGTGCTCTGGCAACTCCACCATCTCCACCGGACCCTGCAGGACGTGCACTTGGTCCTCCAGCCCGTTGAGCCGCCCTACCTCTCGGGCCTCTTGCCAAATGGCACTACCAGCCTGGGCACAGAATATGCTCAAAATGCCGGTGCCTGTGCCCACCTCCAACAAGGTCTTGCCTTGCAGAGCTGCCCATTTCCGCAGGATGCCAAGGCGGTAGGCATTGGTGAGGACGCAGTTGGAGATCCTCTCCTCCCCGACA
Organism: Urocitellus parryii; assembly: GCF_045843805.1. Lineage (NCBI taxonomy): Eukaryota > Metazoa > Chordata > Mammalia > Rodentia > Sciuridae > Urocitellus > Urocitellus parryii. The sequence continues at coordinate 82,360,147 of NC_135541.1, read as the reverse complement.
TGTCCCTGTAGCACTCCTAGTACTGGTGGTCCTGCTTGCTTGCTCTTAGTCCTCTGGGGTCGGGATCATGGCAAGTCCACCTCCTGCTCCCCGTCCTCTTCTTCTTCAGTTCTCTCCCCTCCTTTGCTGCCGCCCCCCCACGACTCTCCAAAAATTTCATATAAATGGAATCATACAATATGTGGTCTTTTGTGATTGGCTTCTTAACATGATGTTTTCAGGTTTCACCTACAGTGCAGCATGTATGAGTACTTCATTTCTTTTTATTGCCAAATATTCCCTTTTATGGATACACCACATTTTATTCAGTTGACAGATCCTGCGGTCATTTACATATTTTTGGCTCTTATGAATAATGCCATATGAAATTCATGTGTAAGTTTCTATGTGAACATTTTATTTTCATTTCTCTAGCATATATACCTTTGGGACTTACTGGGGCATATGCTCTTTCCCCTTACTGGTTAAGGGTAAGTTCAAAGAAAAAAATGGAACTGTTAATTCTGGCTGAGAAATTAGAAAAGACTACTTAGTAAAAGTGGTATGTGAGCTAAGTTTTGAAATAGGAGTGATAGGATTCAACCAGAAAAGGGAAAATGAGATGACAGAAAGTCAGACATTTTGACTTCAATAACATTTGACTTATGTTTGCATATTATTATCCACAGTACATGGATGAAAACACAAATTGGTGTAAATATATTTTATATACAACAAGAGATATGAAAGCTGTGCTCTGTAAGTGTAATACAAATTGTAATGTATTCCACTGTCATATAAAAAAATCAATTAAAAAAAGGCATTTTAAAGAGTGGTATATCAGTAGTAAATCTTCATCAATACACCATATGTTTTTACTTCTGAATGTTTTATTTGTATACTATAGTTACACATAATAGTGGGGCTCATTTTGACATAATTATATATCATGGAATAAAATTTTCTCCACTTCAGTCCCCAGTACTTCCCCTTTTCCTCTCCTTCTCCCTCCTCCTATTTCCTTTCTACTCTAATGGTCTTCCTTCTATTTATTTACAATTTTAAAATTAAGTTCTTTATATATAAACATAAAGGTCAAATTCATTGTGGTGCATTCACATGTACATAGCATAATTTGGTAAATTTTATTCCATTGTTTCTCTCCTTTCCAATTCCTCCTCCCTCCCCATCAATTGCTCCACTGATCTCCCTTCTATTTTCACAGGATTCCTCCCCCACTTTTTCCTCTTTCTTTGGTCAAGCTTCCTTCTATGATAGAAAACATTCAACCTTGAGTTTCTGAATCAGACTTATTGTATATATATATATATATATATATATATATATGTAAAATACTCACAAAATTTAATATTTAACTAGAAGCCTACAGTTTCATGGCATTGAGTACATTCACATTTGTACAACCATCACCAACAACCATCTTCAGAACATTTCCATCTTGGCAAATTGCAACTTTTCACCCTTAATAAAGATAACTCCCAGTCCCTGGCAACCTCCACTCTACTCCTAGAGTACTTTTGGACTGTTTCTTTTTCACTTAGTAAGAGAGGTCCACCACTGACTAATGGGTGGTATCTATATTTACAGTCCTTGCTGCACATACATGATTGAGTGTATTGTAAGGAAAGGTAACAGAAAATAGGGAAAAAAAGAGGTGGAGACAAAAACTAAACATATGGATCTCTATCCACAGGCTTAAGCAGCCCTGCCACAGATCTGCCTGATTATTTCACATCAAGAAATTGACCTTCCACCTGTTGCTGTGGCTCATACCTGTAATCCCACCAGCCTGGGAGGCTGAGGCAGGAGGATTGCAAATTCAAATCCAGCCTCAGCAAAAGCAAGGGGCTAAGCAACTCAGTGAGACCCTCTCTCTAAATAAAATACAAAAAAAGGAAGGCTGGGGATGAAACTTGGTGGTTGAGCACACCTGAGTTCAATCCCGAGTACTAAAAACAACAACAACAACAACAACAACAAAAAAAAAAACATAAATTGACCTTTACCTTGACCTTCCTGTAATCCCAACTACTCAGGAAGCTGAGGCATGAGGATTGCAAATTTGAGGGCAACCTGGGCAGCTTAGCAAGACCCTGTCTCAAAATAAAGTTTGTAAAAAGGGCTGGGGATGCAGTTCAGAGGTAGAATGCTCCTGGGTTCCAGTCCCCAGATTTTTGGAACCATTTTCACTTTGCAGATCCACCAGCAGTTTCACACTTTCCCAGTTTCCCTGCCTTAACAGGAGGCCAGGCACATCACAGCACCACTATATATTCATGTCCTCAGTGCCCATCCATGGTGAGGATTCTGCTGAGGGTCCTATAGGCACTTCCATGTACCCCTCTTGTAGCATCACAGTCCTGGCATTGAACATCACATATTTTACCATGACCTTAGAATTGTAATCTAAATTTTGTAGAACCCTGAGCCCCCAGAACCCAGCTAACCTGAAGCACACTTGCTTGCACTGATGCTTTCTGTCAAGAAAGCATTTCCTAGTGCAGCCTCTTGAAAAACAATTTGGCAATGCCTCAGAGTTAAACAGTTATAGTATGATGGAGGAACTTTCCAAAAGTGTCAAATAAAAATTAATCACTGTATAATCCTAAGCTATATGTCTACTAAATCATATTAGTTAGTAGAGTGACTGACTGGACTCATCAAAAATTGAGTATTAAAGAAAATTCTTGTTAACACTGGTGTACTTTACTTGAATATAATAACACATAAGTAATTAGCTTAGCCTTATAAAAATATGGGGCTTGGTCAAAATATTTACACATATTTTAAATTAATGTAGAATATACATACCACTCACCACCACAACCATTTTTAAGTGTACAGTTCAGATCAGTTGCTTAATTACAGTCATGCGGTTGTGTGCCCAATCTTCAGAACTCTTTATCTTACAAAACCAGAACTCCATTTCCATTTAGCAACTCCATATTCCACTATTCATTCTCTGGCAATCACCAATCTAACTTTCTTTCTCTATGAATCTGACTATTCTGGGTCAGATTAACTAATGTTAAGTAGAATTATACAGTATTTGTCCTTAGTTCACATAGAATCATATCCTTAAATGTCATTAATGATGCATCAGAATTCCCTTCCTTTTTAAGGATGAATACTATGATACTCTATGTGTGTAGGCCAAATTTTGTTTATCCATTCAACCTTTGATGGACACTTAAAATGCTTACACCTTTGGCTACTGCAAATAATGCTATGAGCATGGGTGTCCAAATACTTGTTCAATTTTTGTTATCAATTCTTTTGTGGACTTTTACCCCAAAGTGGAATTGCTTATTAAGTTTCTTCAGCAACTGCCATACTGTTTTCCATAGTGGCTGCACTATTTTACATTACCCGACCAACAACACAAGAGGGTTCCTATTTTTCCATTCCCTTGTCAACACTTGTTATTATTATTATTTTTGAATAGTAGCCAATCATAATGGGTGTAAGGTGGTTCCTAATTGTAGTTTTGATTTTCATTTCCCTAATGATAAATGATGCTGTACATCTTGTGCTTTTTGGTCCTTTGTGCAACTTCTTTGGAGAAATCCTTTGCCCATTTTTTAATCAAATTTTATTGTTGTTGAGTTGAAGGAGTTCTTTATTTACTTTGGATTTTTTTAAAATAAATATTTTTAGTTGTAGTTTGACACATACCTTAATTTTACTTATTTATTTTTATATGATGAAGGGCCTCACACATGCTAGGCAAGCACTCTACTGCTGAGCTACAACCCCAGCCCATTACTTTGGGTATTTTTTTAAAAAATATTTTTAGTTATAATTGGACATAATAACTTTATTTTATTTATTTTTCTATGTGGTGCTGTGCCGCGTCCCCTCGCCAGCAAAGGAAACACGACACAGGATTCTTCCTTCAGCAGTTTATTCAGGCCTTTGTTTAGACATGTCTTTTAGCTTGTTTCTCTCTCGAACACTACTCCCGTGTGCCCCAGCCTTAATGAAGCAGATAAAGCCCCAATGCACAACTGCCATGTGGACTTTTCTCATAGGGTGCCAAGTCACAGCGTGCCAACTCATTCTGATAAGGAGTTGTTTGTCACAGACTACAGGGGAAACCAGCGCCATCTTGTAATGGTGGCCACAGTTCACAGAAACGGCTCACCACAGTGCTGAAAATCAAACCCATTGCCTCACACATGCTAGGCAAGTGCCCTACCACTGAGCCACAAACCCAGCCCAACTCTGGATACTAAACCCAATGGGATATGGGATTTGTAAGTATTTTCATCCCTCCAATAAGTTGCTATTTCACTATCGACTTAACAAGTTTTAAATATAAAGAAAACTCTTGGGTTTAATGGAAACTTTAATATCCTCATCACTCTTGAACGTCTTAAAATATTATACTTTTCTAACTTGCACCTTTTCCCCACCCAGTTCGAGGTATGATGTTACTGCAGTCTTTTTTGAGCTGTGTGATAATTTTAGACTTAGACCTCTGGGTAAGAAATCTAAACTTTTTCTCTCTCATGTAATGAGGAAGGCACATAAGATAGTAAAAAGTCTTGGACCAGTAGGGAGAAAACCCAAAGTTTAGACCTGCTCTATCACTTATTACTAGTGTAATACTTGAGTAAGTCATTTAACTTTTTTGACCTTAAGTTACATGTTTACAAAGAAGAATGTTAATTATTGGCCTCCAGTGAACCATTCACCATTAAAAAGCGTGGACAACATTTTCAACATGTGGTCCAGCAGTCATGTTCTCTGGTATTTAATCCAGTGAATTGAAAACATATCCATAAAAACCCTAACTATGCATGTTTATAGCTTCTTTATTCATAACTGCCCAAACTTGGAAGCAATCAAGATGTTCTGATGAAAACAAATGAATTAAATTCTAGATAACAGAATATTTTTTCTTCATTGTTCAAAACATTACAAAGCTCTTGACATATGATATTCCATACATTAGATTCAAGTGGGTTATGAACTCCCATTTTTACCCCAAATAGAGATTGCAGAATCACATCGGTTACACATCCACATTTTTACATAATGCCATATTAGTAACTGTTGTATGCTGCTACCTTTCCTAAACTCTACTATCCCCTTCCCATCCCCTCCCATCTTCTCTCTATACCCCATCTACTGTAATTCATTTCTCTTCTTGTTTATTTTCCCATTCCCCTCACAACCTCTATATGTAATTTTGTATAAAAATGAGGGTCTCCCTCCATTCCCATGCAATTTCCCTTTCCTCTCCCTTTCCCTCCCACTTCATGTCTCTGTTTAATGTTAATCTTTTCTTCCTGGTCTTCCTCCCTGCTCTGTTCTTAGTTGCTCTAATTATATCAAAGAAGATATTTGATATTTGTTTTTTAGGTATTGGCTAGGTTCACTAAGCATAATCTGCTCTAGTGCCATCCATTTCCCTGCAAATTCCATGATTTTGTCATTTTTTAGTACTGCATAATACTCCATGGTGTATAAATGCCACATTTTTTTTTATCCATTAATCTATTGAAAAGCATCTGGGTTGATTCCACAGTCTAGCAATTGTGAATTGTGCTGCTATGAACATCGATGTGGCAGTATCCCTGTAGTACGATCTTTTAAGGTCTTCAGGGAATAGTCCGAGAAGGGCAATAGCTGGGTCAAATGGTGGTTCCATTCCCAGCTTTCCCAGGAATCTCCATACTGCTTTCCAAATTGGCAGCACCATGCAGTCCCACCAGCAATGTACAAGAGTACCCTTTTCCCCACATCCTCACCAGCACTTGTTGTTTGACTTCATAATGGCTGCCAATCTTACTGGATTGAGATGGTATCTTAGGGTGGTTTTGATTTGCATTTCTCTGACTGCTAGAGATGGTGAGCATTTTTTCATGTACTTGTTGACTGATTGTATGTCCTCCTCTGAGAAGTGTCTGTTCAGGTCTTTGGCCCATTTGTTGATTGGGTTATTTGTTATCTTATTGTCTAAATTTTGAGTTCTTTATACTCTGGATATTAGGGCTCTATCTGAAGTGTGAGGAGTAAAAATTTGTTCCCATGATTTAGGCTCCCTATTTACCTCTCTTATTGTTTCTCTTGCTGAGAAAAACTTTTTAGTTTGAGTAAGTCCCATTTGTTGATTCTTGTTATTAACTCTTGTGCTATGGGTGTCCTATTAAGGAATTTGCAGCCCGACCCCACAATATGTAGACCGGAGCCAACTTTTTCTTCTATCAGATGCAGAGTCTCTGGTTTGATATCAAGCTCCTTGATCCACTTTGAGTTAACTTTTGTGCATGGAGAGAGGAGAGGATTCAGTTTCATTTTGTAGCATATACATTTCCAGTTTTCCCAACACCATTTGTTGAAGATGCTATCCTTCCTCCAATGCATGCTTTTCGCTCCTTTATCAAATATAAGATAGTTGTAGCTTTGTGGATTAGTCTCTGTGTCCTCTATTCTGTACCTTTGGTCTACCCTCCTGTTTTGGTACCAGTACCATGCTGTTTTTGTTACTATTGCTCTGTAATATAGTTTGAAATCTGGTATCGCTATACTGCCTGATTCACACTTCCTGCTTAGAATTGCTTTTGCTATTCTGGGTCTTTTATTTTTCCATATGAATTTCATGATTGCTTTATCTGTTTCTACAAGAAATGCCATTGGGATTTTGATTGGCATTGCATTATACCTATAGAGAACTCTTGGTAATATTGCCATTTTGATGATGTTAGTGATGTTAGTTCTGCCTATCCATGAACAGGGTATATTTTTCCATCTTCTAAGATCTTCTTCTACTTCTCTTTTTAGGGTTCTGTACTTTTCATTGTATAAATCTTTCACCTCTTTTGTTAGGTTGATTCCCAAGTATTTTACTTTTTTTGAGGATATTGTGAATGGAGTGTTTTTCCTCATTTCTGTTTCAGAAGTTTTGTCACTGATATACAGAAATGCCTTTGATTTATGCGTGTTGATTTTATATCCTGCCACTTTGCTGAATTCATTTATTAGTTCTAGTAGTTTCTTTTGTAGACCCTTTCTTTCGTCTAATTGCTCTAGCCAGTGTTTCGAGAACTATATTGAATAGAAGTGGTGATAGAGGGCATCCCTGTCTTATTCCAGATTTTAGAGGGAATGCCTTCAATTTTTCTCCATTCAGAATGATGCTAGCCTGAGGCTTAGCATAGATAGCTTTTACAATTTCAAGGTAAGTTCCTGTTATCCCTAGTTTTTCTAATGTTTTGAACATAAAGGGATGCTCTACTTTGTCGAATGCTTTTTCTGCGTCTATCGATACACTAAAAAAAAAGTTAGGAAGCCATGAAAAGACATGGAGGAAGCTTAGATGCACATTACTAAGCAAAAGACACCAGTCCGAAAGGGCTCCAAACTGTTCGATTTGAACTACATAATATTCTGAAAAAAAAAATTAAAAATTTTTAAAATAATTGAGGAAGAAGGGGGGGGATAAATAAAAAATCAGACTTTTTTCTTTCTCTGCTCAGCCTAAAAGGTAAAAAGAGGAACAAAAAATCAAGCAATATGCTTACATGTGTTTACCTTGATTAAAGCCAGATTTTAGTTGGAAGAGAAAGGGTGAAGCTTATCACAGGATAGTTTTTCATTTCCAAGTCTTGCAGGGGACAAATCAAATGATTCCCACTGCACCTTAATACCATTAGGAAGCTGCCTATTTAGAAACTCTTCAGCACATAACACACTTTACCCCTTTATCTGGCATCACCCTGTTTGACATTACACCTATATCAGAATCTCTGCATTACACATATCATCTGTGAAGACTTTGAATCATTTATTCACAAAATGTGGATCCCTAGTTCATACAGGACAGCCTTAGGAGTCAGTGAGGATAATGACAAGTAGTAGTAAAATGATATAAAGCTACCAGCACAAACCCGATTCATCCAGGATTTACTGTAGGAATCCACACTCTAGATATTTCAAAACACAAAGGAATTTCATCTGGCATTTTAGTGCTTCTGAGGTACTTGTAAGGGATGGATGAGTAGAAATTCCCAGACCAGTGAGTCAAAAGTTACATCAGTTAAGGTGAACATTACTAGTCTGGTCCTATTTCACTTCCTTTTTTTTAAAAAAAAATATTTATTCTTTTTAGTTATACATATCTGTAGAGTGTATTTTGACGTATCATACATGCATGGAGTACATGCATGGAGTATAACTTCCCATTCTTGTTGTATATGATGTGGTGTTACGCTGGTTGTATATTCATATATGAACATAGGAAAGTGATATCAGATTCATTCTACTGTCTTTCCTATTCTCATTTTCCCTCCCTTCCCTTCATTCCCCTTTGTCTAATCCAATGAACTTCTCTTTTTTTCCCTTCACCCCCCTCCTTATTGTGTATTAGCATCTGGATATTAGAACACTTGGCCTTTGATTTTGGAGGATTGACTTGTTTCACTTAGCATGATTGTCTACACTTCCATGCATTTACTGGCAAATGCCATAATTTCATTCTTCTTTATGGCTGAGCCCATTATTATGTATACCACATTTTTTTATCCATTCATCTTTTGAAAGGCACATAGTTTGGTTCCATAGTTTAGCTATTGTGAATTGAGCTATTATAAACATTGATGTGGCTGTTGTCACCATAGTATGCTTATTTTAAGTCTCTTGGGAATGTGCCAAGGAGTGGGATTACTGGGTAAAATGGTGGTTTCATTCCAAGTTTTCTAAGGAATCCCTTATTGCTTTCCTTAGTACTTGCACCAATTTGCAGTCCCTTCAGCAATGTATGAGTGTGCCTTTTCTCCCACATTTTCACCACATTTACTGTTATTTGTATTCTTAATAATTGGCATTCTGACTGGAGTGAGTTGAAATCTCAGTGTACTTTTGATTTGCATTTCTCTAATTGATAGAGATGTTGAACATTTTTTCATATATTTATTAACCAATTGTATTTCTTCTGTGATGTGTATATTCAATTTCTTTGCCCATTTATTGATTGGGTTATTTATTTGGTTTTGGGTGTTAAGTTTTTTTTTTGGGGGGGGGAACTGGGATTGAACTCAGGGAACTTGACCACTGAGCCACATCTCCACCCCTATTTTGTTTTTTATTTAGAGGCAGGGTCTCACTGAGTTGCTATGTGCCTCACAGTTGCTTTCAAGTGCTAAAGGAGTGCTCTACCACTGAGCCACAACCTCCCCCCTTCTGCCCAATCATTTGTTACTAATTAGCCTGGCTTATTCTGACTAGAATGTACCTAGGATTAGGCACTGCTATTGCTGCTGAGAGCACTGACTCTCAAACCATGAAGACCACAAAGGGAGTGTGAATGTCACATGCATGTCATCATACCTCACAGGTGACCTGCAAATGCAGGAAGGTAACCTTCATTTACTTGTACATTTTTTTTTCTAAGTATATCTCTTTGGAAGACCTTATTTGTACCTAGAACTCAAGTGGGAAGGGATTCTGAGAAATGTCATTTTTAGCTTTTTAACTTCTTCAAACAGGAGGGTGGAGTGGAAGTTGGAAAGGGTACCAGTAATGTACAATAATGCAAGTTCTTCAAAGGCAGGGGTGGTTTCACTAATTATCTTTGTATGTTTTGTATCCAGTCTGGGACATGACATTAGTGGATGTCAAAAAATATTTCTTGAAATAATCTGAGTTTATGGACAAATCCTATGTTTTTATCTCTCAGGTGAAATAATAGAGATGTAAAATAAATGCTAAAACTACTCCCTGCTAAGGATTTGAGAGTTCTGAAAATACTCTAGACTATGAGAAGGAAATTGCAGAAGTCATCAATACAAAGGAGTGGAGGTGGGCAGAAGAGAAAATAGCCATACCAAACAATTAGATAATACCTGCAAATATAACTTAAAACTGCATTGGCTTAAATATGATAGGAGCTCATGGTTTCTTTAAAGACAGTGGGTAAACAGCCTGAAGCTTTGCAATGGGAGCTCCTTGATCCTCAGGAACTCATGCACTGTTATGCCATCCTCTTTAATGTGTGGTTCTGACCAGATGGTTGATGATAGCTGCTTTTGCACCTGCCACCATTTCTGAGTTTCAGTCAGCAAGAAGATGGTAGGAAGAAAAGTATGCTCCCTCCTTTGAAGAACACTTCCTAGAAGATGCACACTCCTCTTTTATTTAAATCTCATTTAAATGAATGTGCACTGTGAGCAGAAGAATGATACCAATTGAGGCCTGGTTCATCGAGACTGCCCTTACGTGATCCTCTTCATTTCTGACATCTTCTGGTCAGATTTTTGCCATCAAGGGAAACATTGGATATCACATATTGTATGACAGAGCCTCTACTAACCTGGATCCCTGGGTGATTATGAACCAAAGAGTTACTCCACTCACACCCCCCCCTTGGCCAGGAAATGCTTACACTGAACTGTTAAGTGAATAAGAAACAAAAATTTATTGTGACCCATTGAGGTACATTTGCCACAAAAACTAGCATTGTCTTCATGCAAAAATTGTTACAGAAGCAGGATGCTATTTTAAAAATCTCAAACTTGTCAGGCTGTAGACTGCAAGAAAACTTACCAGAGACTGGAAAATGGAAATCCATGGCAAAATGTCTTGGTATCTTTTCTCCTATTAAAAACATAATGCCACAATTTGGATAGGTTACAGTGAAGAGTGGTTTATTTTGGCTTATATTTCTGCTTCAAGGTCAAAGGGCTGCATCTGGTGTTGGCCTTCTTGCTGGCAGAGTCCCAAAGTTGTGCAAGGCATCACAAGGCAGGAGAGAGGGACCATGAGAACTGCCTTTTGTAGCAAACCCACTCTCAATCCATTATCCTATTAATGTGTTAATCTATCAATCACATAAATGAGGTAATCCATTCATGGGGAAGAGCTCGAAACACCTCCTAAAGGTTCTTTCTCTTACTGTCCCATATGGATTCAGTTTCAGTACAAACTTTGGGTATTGAAACCATAATACAAGACATTTGGTAAGAATTGCCTGCAGTAAATTAAAAGGACAATAAGATGCCTCTAAATCTCATAGCTCTAGAAGAGTTTGGAAAATGAAATGCTGGTAGGCTATATTCACTGGCTGTATTTAACAAGATATTGGAAAAATAAGATGAGCTCCTAGAATAATGAAAAGGTTTCCAAACATGATGAAAAAGGAATATAGAGAGTTCAGAACTTTGGAGCCTTGAGGGGTTGAAAAACTGACTATTCTATACTTCAAAGAATAGGAAATAAATCTGAAAAGACGTTTGAGCAAAAAAGGTCAATGAAATTTCAGTTATGCAGCAAAAATTAGATTTAGGGCATGGCCTTACATTGGAGGTCTCTAAATAGCTCCCTTAAATTCAGAGGAAAAGAGGCATTGGAATGAAGAAGCAAAGAAATAGGATCAAGAATTCTCTCGAGGAAACTTTCATGTTTACTGGCTTTTGGAACTGACAGGGAAGGAAATGGATCAGAAGTCTTTTCAGTGTTTGAGAAATTGTACTGCTAAGAAAATCACTTAAGAGCTTATTTTAAAAGTTGTACTCTTTATACAGAAATCATGCTTCTCAATACACATTTCAAATGCAGGCTTAGAGGAAGAACTTCCAGAACACAGATGCAGTTACTACAGAGGACCAAGCACAAGAGGGTCCCCTACTGAGAGTGGTACCAGGGTCTAGTGGAGGAACTTCCCATTCAGGTCCTTCACAGTGCCTCCTAGCAGGATCTCATCTTTGCATAGGCCAGTGTCTTCTTTTCCCTGCTTTCCTACCTGGACATGTTGATTGCAGTAAATTTGCTGCATTGTTACATACTGGGTGCAGGTTGGAACAGATATCAGTTCATGGGTTGCAGTAGAGATTCTCACCCTCAGCACTACTAATATGTTGGACTGGAAAGTTCTTTTTGTGGGGCTGTCCTGTGTGTTTTATAATGTTCAGCTGCCTTCCTGGCCTCTGCACACTAGTTGCCAATAGTATCCCGCTCACACCCCCAATTGTGTCATTCAAAACGTTTCCAGACATTCCACAAAAACTACCTCTGGTTGAGAATTATTGGGCCACATGATAATATGGAGAGATATCATGACCAGATGGAGAATCCTGTGCGTTACCTGGGAATCCTGTATTTTGAATTTAATGCAGTGGCTGGGTGGGATTTTAGGTTATCTTACTTGGTGAGGGAATGAGCATATTATTTGTTTGCTAAAAATAAAGGATGAAATGGTGATTTGGTGACCAAATGGATGGACTATAGCATAGAGTTCAAGGTTATCACCAAACCTGCTTTCTAGTAATTCAGGATAGCTAAGATCCAAACTGGGATTAGATAACAAACTCTGCTTAGCCCTAAATATAAACATTCAACAAACAAGAATGTTCGCCAGAGTACTACTAGCAATGGCCTAAAACTCAAAGGACTTGGCAGAGCTTTACATCCCTCTAGAGGAGCCTGTTCTATAATCGATAAACCCTGATATACCTCACCACCTTTAGCATTTATCAGCCTATATACTGCCATCTTCAGCAAACCCTAACAAGTTCTTTTAGTAAGCAAGAGAATTTTACATTAATATGTTAGGTCAAGGTGTAGCCTATAAGGTGGAAAGTAATGGACTACATTTTCTACTTCTTAGAACAAATCTTCACGACAGCTTTATGAAACTTAAAAGCCCAAGTCGGATTTAGTAGTAAGCTAAGAATAGAGAGCTTAGCTGAATTGGGCAATAAAGTATGCACACACCACCCGTCACCCTCTTCAAATATAATTACATAAAACCTGATACATAATCCACTTGATTAGACTGTATGAGAAGAGATAAGTCATAACAAGGTAGACATATTGGAAAGTGTGTTTGGAATAAACAAAATGTAGCTTATTCACTAAATCACCTGGCCTACACCCTGGAAATTTCACCCACTATGAACATTTTGAATTAATGCTAGCCCACAATCCCTTCCCACTAAAATATGATTCATTTTAATAAATAAAACATTTATCTTAAATAAAAGTAGAGGAGATAGAAATTATTACCAGGAGCTATAGAGAAAGCACCATAAGGGAAAGATGAAAAAAACTTTTTATAGTGGAAAAAAGCAAAGACTAAAACTTCTACCTTTTGCATAATGATTTAACCAGAAAATCCTTCACAAGAAGAATTTAAGGCAAACATCTCGAAACCAGATGAGCTATTTATGAGCAGCTAATAAGAGCTCATCTGTCTATGTTGCAAAACAGGGGAATGACTTATAAGTAGAGGTGAAAAGCCTAGGCAGCTTGGTGATAGTTGGTTGTCCAGGTTAGAATTTTGGATCTACTTTAAATTTACCTGAAGCACAAGCAAGCCAAATGTAATTTTAAATGTTAATCTAAAGAGGGACAGCTCTTTAGAATCAAGGAAAAACCTTAATTAGGGAGTAAATCTGCTAATTTCCATAGTTGGCCTAAAAGCAGTCTTCAATTGAAAAAACATTAAAGCTTAACCTAATCATCAAAACTTAATACCTAATTATCAATAACCTCCTAAACCAAAACTGGACTAATCTATTTTTCTTATAGAAGAAATTATGTTAAAATGAGTAACAAGAAGATAGTTCTCCCTGCATAAGTTTATATCAGACCGAATAATTCACTGATAGTTAACACTGATAGTTAACCTTTGACATCATCAATTATACTATTTATTGTTGCTCCTACCCTAGCCCTAACCCTGGCATTTACCATGTGAATCCCCCTACCCATACCCCAACCCCTGACCAACATAAATATAGGCGTACTATTCATTCTTGCTACCTCAAGCCTAGCTGTATATGCAATCCTGTGGTCAGGCTGAGCCTCCAACTCTAAATACGCTCTAATTGGAGCATTATGAGTCATAGCACAAACAATCTCATATGAAGTAACCCTAGCCATTATTCTCCTCTCTGTATTACTAATAAATGGCTACTTTACTCTATCTACCCTTATTACTAATCAACAGTTCACATGACTACTTCTACAAACATGACCCCTAGCAATAATGTGATTCATCTCAACACTAGCAGAGACCAACCAAACTCCGTTTGACTTAACAGAAGGAGAATCAGAACTTGTATCAGGCTTCAACGTCAAATATGCTCTTTCACCTTATTTTTTATAGCTGAATACACAAATATTATTATAATAAATGCCCTAACAGCAACCTTCTTTATAGGGACATTACTCAACCCTTCCCTTCCCAAAACGTTTACACTCAGTTTCACCCTAAAAACCCTCATTTTAACTTCTATGAATTTGAGCATTCTATCCACGATTTCGTTATGATCAACTTATGCATCTTTTATGAAAAAGCTTCCTATGCCTCACTCTGGTCCTATACTTATGACATATCTCCCTTCCCATTATCACTGCATGTATACCACCCTTGATCTAAGAAATATGTCTGGTAAAAGAGTTACTTTGATTGAGTAAATAACAGAGGTTTAAATCCTCTTTTTTTTTAGAACCATAGGACTTGAACCTAATCCTAAGAATTCAAAATTCTTCATGCTACCTTTACACTGTGTCCTAAAAAGTAAGGTCAGCTAAATAAGCTATCAGGCCCATACCCCAAAAATGTTGGTTTATATCATTCCTGCATTATTTAATCCCCTAAACTCCTCCACAATCTACCTCACCTTATTTTCTGGAACAATAATTACACTATTCAGCTCCCACTGACTACTTATTTGATTAGGCTTAGAAATAAGTATGCTGGCAATTATTCCCATCCTAATGGAATAATTCCACAGAAGCTGCATGCATATATTTCCTAATTCAAGCCACTGCATCAATAATTTTAATAATAGGCACAATTATTAATTATACAAACTTAGGCCAATGGACCCTATCCAATTCATGCAATCAAATCTCATCATTTATATTCACAATAGCACACTCAATAAAAATGAGACTTGCCCGTTTCACCTTTGAGTACCAGAGGTCACTCAAGGACTTGCACTTAAATCAGGACTAATCCTACAAACATGACAAAAAATTGCCCCAATCTCCATGCATATCTAATTGAATCTTCCATAAACTCCACCCTTATATTACTTATGGGAATCCTGTCTATTATGTTAGGAGGCTGAGAAGGACTCAACCAAACTCAACTATGAAAAATCTTAGCATATTCATCAATCACGAATATAGGATGAATAATAGCAATTATTACATATAATCCAACTTTGACAATATTTAACTTAATCATTTGTATTACACTTACCATTAATATATTTATACTTCTCCAATACATCAAAAAAACTTTGACCCTCTCCTTATCAAATTTATGAAATAAATTCCTCCTACTAACCCGATCAATTCTAATCATACTAATATCACTAGGAGGATTACTTCCTCTAACCAGATTTTCCCCCAAATGAATTATTATTAAGGAACTAATTTCAAACAACAATATTATCTTCTCTATACTAACAGCAATACTAGCCCTCCTAAATTTATATTTCTACACATGACTCATTTATTCTACATCCCTAACCCTATTTCCATCATTTAACAACACTAAAATAAAGTGACAATTTAAAAATACAAAACTAACTCCCCTTCTACCAAATTTTATTATTATCTCTACCCTCTCCCTACCACTCACACCTCTCCTATCATCTCTGAGCTAGGAATTTACGTTAACCCAGACCAAGGGCCTTCAAAGCCCTAAGTAAGTGTCCAACACTTAATTCCTGAGTTAAGGACTGCAAGACTCTACCTTACATCAACTGAATTCAAATCAATTAATTAAGCTAAGCCCTTTCCATCTAGAATAATGGGATTTAAACCCATAAAACTTCAGTTAACAGCTAAATGCCTAATTCACCTGGCTTCAATCTACTTCTCCTGTGGTAAGTAAAAATGCCAGAGAAGCCCTGGCAGAGTTGAAGCTGCTCCTTTTAATTTGCAATTCAATGTGATTATTCACCTCTGGGCTTGGTAAAAAGAGAGCTCAACCTCTTTCTTTAGATTTATAGTCTAATACTTACTCAGCCATTTTACCATCTACCTATGTTCATCAACCATTGATTCTTCTCAACTAATCACAAAGATATCGGAACACTTTACCTCCTATTTGGCGCTTGAGCTGGAATAGAAGGAACAGCACTTAGTCTATTAATTTGGGCTGACTTAGGCCAACCCCCGGAGTCCTGTTAGGTGATGATCAGATCTATCATGTTATCATAACTACACACGCATTTGTTGTAAGTTTCTTTAGAGTCATGGCAATTATGATTGATGGATTTGGGAACTGAATAGTACCCCTTATAATTGGAGCCCCGATATACCATTTCCCCATATAAATAACATGAGCTTCTGGCTCCTTCCCACCTCCTTCCTCCTCTTGCTTGCTTCTTCTATAGTTGAAGCAGTTGCTGGAACAGGTTGAACAGTATATCCCCCACTAGCTGGAAATCTTGCCCATGTAGGAGCCTCAGTAGAATTAACCATCTTCTGCCTTCACTTAGCAGGATTATCATCAATTCTAAAAGCAATTAATTTTATTACAATTATTAACATAAAACCCACTGCTATATTCCAATATCAAAACCCTCTGTTCGTATGATCCATACTAATCACAACAGTATTACTTCTTTTATCTCTTCCAGTCTTTGCAGCAGGGATTACAACACTTCTAACAGATCGAAATCTAAATACTATATTCTTTGACCCCGTGGAAGGTGGAGATCCTATCCTCTATCAACAATTATTCTGATTCTTTGGGCACCCTGAGATCTATATTCTTATTCTACTAAGGTTTGGTATTATCTCCCATATTGTAAAATATAGTCAGGTAAAAGGAACCATTCGGTTATATAGGAATAGTATGAGCTATAATGTCTATTGGTTTTCTCAGATTCATTGTATGAGTGCACCACATGTTCACTGTTGGGATAGATGTCCATGATACCCGAGCTTACTTCAAATCTGCAATGATAATTATTGCTATTCCAAGAGGGGTAAAGTTTTCAATTGACTAAGCAACCTTACATGGAGGTAATATTAAATGGTCACCAGCAATACAATGAGCCCTCAGCTTCATTTTCTTATTCACCATTGGAGGTTAGCAGATTCCTGCTAACAGGAATCATTCTGGCTAACTCTTCATTAGATATTGTCTTACATGTTATATATTATGTTGTAGCTCACTTTCACTATGTCATATATATACGAGCAATATTTGCCATCATAGGAGGGTTCGTTCACTGATTTCCCCTTTTTTCTTGTATATGCTAAATAATATATGAGCTAAAATCTACTGTAATGTTTGTAGGGGTAAATTTAACTTTCTTCCCTCACACTTCTTGGGATTATCAGGAATACCATGTGGATACTCCCACTACCAGACTCATACACAGCATGAAACACTGTATCTTTGATGGGCTCATTTATTTCCCTCACAGCTATCATAATTTTTATAATTTGAGAGGTATTCGCATCAAAACGAGAAGTTCTTACCATAGAGTTAACACCTAATAACTTATAATGACTACACGGGTGCCCTCCACCTTATCACACATTTGAAGAACCGACTTTTATTAAAGCCTGGACCAAGAAAGGGAAGAAGTGAACTTCCTAAAACTAGTTTCAAGCCAGCCCCATAACCATTGTGACTTTCTTCATGAGATATTAGTAAAATAATTACATAACTTTGTAAAAGTTAACTTATAGGTTAAACTCCTTTATATCTCTATGGGATACTCCCTTGAATTAGGATTTCAAGATGCCACATCACCTATTATAGAAGAGCTCCTACACTTCCATGACCACACTCTTATAATTGTGTTCTTAATTAGCTCTCTTGTCCTCTACATTATCTCATTGATATTAACTACAAAACTAACCCATACAAGTACCATAGACACCCAAGAAGTAGAAACTATCTGAACTATTCTTCCTGCTATTATTCTCATATTAATTGCCCTTCCCTCACTCTGTATTCTATGCATAATAGACAAAATTAACGACCCATCTCTAATGGTAAGAACTATAGGCCATCAGTGATATTGAAGTTATGAATATACAGACTACGAAGATCTTAGTTTTGACTCCAATATGATTCCAACCTCGGATCTGGCTGCAGGAGATCCTCGATTTCTGGAAGTAGATAACTGAGTAGTACTTCCAATAGAGTTACCTGTGTGAATACTAATTTCATTTAAAGACATGCTCCACTCCTTAGTGGTCCCATCCCTTGGCTTAAAAATGGATGCAATTCCAGGTTGAATTAATCAGGCTACCTTAACATCAACATGGCCGGGGCTTGACTATGGGCAATGTTCTGAAATCTGTAGCTTTATGCTAATCATACTTGATCTGGTCCCATTAAAACATTTTGAAAGTTGATCCTCACCAATGTTTTAATTCATTATGAAGCTACAGCAGCATCAACCTTTTAAATTGAAGATTAGGAGCCAAAATCTCCTCATAATGAGATGCCCCAATTAGACACATCGGCATGATTTGTTACAATTTTATCAATGATCCTAGCCCTATTTTTCATATTTCAACTTAAAATTTCAAACCATCTGTACCCATCTAACCCTTCCCCCCAAAGACATTAGTTTAACTGAACAAAAAAACATATGAGAAGAAAGTTGAACGAAAATTTACTTGCCTCTTTCATTATCCCTACAATAATAGGACTTCCTATTGTTATCTTTATTATTATGTTCCCCAACGTCATCTTTCCCTCACCCAACCAACTTATCAACAACCACCTAGTATCATTCCAACAGTGATTAATTCAACTTGTACTAAAACAAATAATGGCCATACATAACCCAAAATGATCAACCTGATCCCTAATACTAATTTCACTGATTATATTCATGGGCTCTACAAATCTACTAGGTCTACTCTCTCACTCCTTTATACCAACAACCCAGCTCTCAATGAACTTAGGAATGGCCATTCTCCTATGAGAAGGTGGAGTAATTACTGGTTTCCACCACAAGAATAAAGCATCCCTCGCCCATCTTCTTTCACAAGGAACCCCTATCCCCCTTATCCCAATATTAATTATTATCAAAACAATTAGCCTTTTTATTCAACCCATAGCACTAGCCAAACGACTAACACAGAATATTACAGCTGGCCACATTATTATACACTGAATCGGAGGATCCACCCTAGTATTAACATCGATTAGCCCTCCCACAGCTATCCTAACTTTTATTATTCTAGTATATTAACAATACTTGAATTTGCTGTAGCACTAATTCAAGCCTATGTCTTTACCCTCCTAGTAAGTTTATATTTACATGATAATACTTAATGACCCACCAAACCCATGCCTATCATATAGTTAATCCTAGCCCCTGATCTTTAACAGGAGCCCTTTCTCGCCTACTCTTAACATCCGGTCTAGTAAGATGATTCCACTTTAATTCCTTTTATCTCCTCATGTTAGGCCTAATAGCCATCATCCTTGCAATATACTAATGATGATGAGATATTGTACATGAAGGTACATTCCAAGGGCACTATACAACTATTGTTCAAAAAGGTTTATGATATGGGATAGTCCTATTCATCATTTCAGAAGTATTTTTCTTCGTTGAATTTTTCTGAGCATTTTATCACTCCAGCCTAGCTCCCAATCCAGAATTAGGCAGCTGATGACTTCCAATGGGAATTAACCCACTTAATCCCCTAGAAGTTCCACTACTCAACATCTCCATGTTTTTAGCTTCAGAGGTCTCAATTACCTTGGCCTATCACAGACTAAATGAAGGGGACCGAAAAAAAACATAGTTCAAGCATTATCCACCATGATTGCACTAGGATTATATTTAACCTTACTTCAAGCCTCAGAATACTTAGAAACATCTTTCACAATCTCAGATGGCGTATATGGCTCAACATTTTTCATGGCTACAGGCTTTCATGGTCTCCACCTTATTATTGGGTCAACCTTGCTCTTAGTATGCCTTATCTGTCAATTAAATTTCCACTTTACATCTAATCACCATTTTGGATTTGAAGCAGCCTCATGATACTGACATTTTATTGATGCTGTATGACTATTCCTTTATGTAACTATTTATTGATGAGGCTCATACTTCCTTAGTATTAATCAGTACAGTTGAGTTCCAATAAAAAAGCCTTGGTAAAACCCAGGAGAGAGTAATAAACTTTATAATCTCCCTACTTATCAATTCTTCTATTGCACTATTACTAATCTCAGTGGCATTTTGTTTACCCCAGCTAAATGTATACACCTAAATACCAAGTCCGTATGAATGTGTTTTGATCCCATAGGATCTACCCACCTACCATTCTCAATAAAATTTTCCTTGTTGCAATTACATTCCTTTTATTTGACTTAGAAATTTCTCTACTTCTCCCCCTTCCCTGAGCCTCCCAAACAACCTGAATATTATACTAACTATAACTTTTTTCTAGTTCTAATTCTCATCCTTTGGTTAGCCTATGAATGAGTTCAAAAAGGCTTAGAATGAATTGAATATGATAATTTGTTTAAGATAAAAGAAGTGATTTTTACTCACTAGACTATGGGTTACCATAATTATCAAAATGCCTATTATCATACTTGACATCCTCCTAGCTTATACAACATCTTTACTTGTCTCATTTAATATCATCATTCCTATGCCTAGAAGGCATAATATTATCTATATTTGTCTTATGCTCCCTCCTAATTCTAAACTTTCACTTTTCCTTATAATTTATAATCCCTATTGTCCTACTAGAGTTTGCAGCGTGTGAAGCGTCCTTAGGGCTAGCTCCCCTTGTAATAGTGTCTAACACATATGGACTAGACTATGTTCAGAACATAAATATCCTTCAATGTTAAAAAATATTATACCTACAATTCTACTCTTTCCCCGCATATGATTCTCAAACCCCTCAATAATTTGAATCAACCCCTCAATCCATAGTCTGATAATCAGCTTAATGGTGCTCCTTACATTAAATCAAACAGCAAACACAGATCTAATTTTCTCACTAACTTTCTTCTCAGATCCGCTATCTTCCCCTTTACTGATTTAACACCATGACTCCTTCCCCTTATAATTATAGCAAGCCAAAACCACTTAGCCTGAGAGCCACTGATCCTAAAAAAATCTTTATATTCTTATACTAATGTTCTTTCAATCATTTTTTTAAAGAAAGAGAGAGAGAGAGAGAGAGAGAGAGAGAGAGAGAGAGAGATTTTTTAAATATTTATTTTTTTAGTTTTCTGCAGACACAACATCTTTATTTGTACGTGGTGCGAGGATGGAACCCAGCATTGCACGCGCATGCAAGAGGAGCATGCTACCGCTTGAGCCACATACCCAGCCCAATCATTTTTAATTTTAACTTTTTCAGCCACCAAACTAATCATATTGTATATTCTATTCAAAGCCACACTAATGCCCACATTAATTATTATTACTCGATGAGGAAAGCAAAGTGAGCATCTAAATGCAGTACTGTACTCCCTATATTATGCTCTGGTAGGCTCCCTTCCCCTTCTAGTAGCATTAGTCTGTTCAAAAACCCACTGGGTCCATAAACTTTATTATCTGTATATACCAGTCATCTGTACTCTCTTTTTCCTGAACTAGTGATATCTTGTGACTGGCATGTATTATAGCCTTTATAGTAAAAATACCCTTATATGGTCTCCACCTTTGACTCCCCAAAGCCCATATTGAAGC
Organism: Urocitellus parryii; assembly: GCF_045843805.1. Classification (NCBI taxonomy): domain Eukaryota; kingdom Metazoa; phylum Chordata; class Mammalia; order Rodentia; family Sciuridae; genus Urocitellus; species Urocitellus parryii. Next base: position 82,338,482 of record NC_135541.1, on the reverse strand, counting down.
CTCTGTTGCTGGCTCCATGATCCTGGCAGCTATTCTACTCAAACTTGGCAGATACGGAATAATCCAAATTTCAGCTCTACTCCACCCTATTGCAAGTAATATGGCATATTTCTTTATTATGTTATCGCTATGGGATATAATTATAACAAGCTCAATCTGCTTACAACAAAAAGACCTAAAATCCTCATCGCCTACACATCAGTAAGTCATTAGCATTAGTTATTGTAGCAATTGTAATTCAAACACCCTGAAGCTTTATAGGAACCACAGCACTAATAATTGGCCATGGATTAACATCCTCCATACTATTTTGTCTCACAAACACTAATTATGAGTAAATTCATAGCTGAACTATAAGGCTAGCCCAAGGCTTACAATCCATTCTTCCCCTTATGGCAACATGATGAGTTCTGGCTAGTCTAACTAATCTAGCTCTTCCCCCCACAATTAACTTGATTGGAGAACTATTCATTATCACATCATCATTCACCTGATCAAATATTACGATTACTTTAACTGGCCTTAATATATTAATCACTGCCCTTTATTCACAATATATATATATATATATATATATATATATATATATATATATATATTAATCACAACACAACTGGGAAAATTTACATACCACATGTCTAACATTAATCCTTCTTTCACGTGAGAAAACACACTCATGTTACTTCACCTCTTCCCACTTATCATTCTATCAGCAAATCCTACTATCACCCAGGGACTTTTATACTGTTAATATAGTTTAAATAAAACTTTAGCTTGTGAATCTAACAATAGAGAATCATAATCCCTTATTTACCAAGAAAGTATGCAAGAACTGCTAATTCATGCTTTCCGTGATTACACCCATGACTTTCTTAACTTATATAGGATACAAGTAATCCATTGGTCTTAGGAGCAAAAAATTGCTCCAAATAAAAGTAATTAATATATTTTCTTCACTCATCCTTATGTCACTTGTTACACTAACTTTCCCCATTCTCCTTACCGTAACCAACTCCTATAAACACAGCAACTACCCAAACTATGTAAAAACATCTATTATCTATGCATATTCATTTTGTATAATTCCAACACTAATATTTATCAATTCAAATTATGAACTTGTTATTTCAAACTGACACTGAATGACAATTCAAACTGTTACTCCCTCCATAAGCTTGAAATTAGATTATTTCTCTATGCTATTCATTCCTAAAGCACTATTTGTTAAATGATCAATCATAGAATTCTCAATATGATATATACACTCAGACTTCTTTATCAACCTCTTTTTCAAATATCTACTAATATTCCTCATTACCTTGATAATCTTAGTCACATCCAATAACCTATTCCAACTGTTCATTGGCTGAGAGGGAGTAGGCATTATATCATTCTTACGTATTGGTTGATGACATGATCACACAGATGCTAATACAGCAGCTCTCCAAGCTATTCTATACAACCGAATTGATGACACTGGATTTGTTTCAGCCATACCATGATTTCTACTCAACTCAAACTCATGATAACTAAACAACTCTTCATAATAGATGTATCTCTACTTCTCTTCCTAGACTTACTCTTAGCAGCAACAGGAAAATCCACCCAATTTGGCCTACACCCCTGATTGCCCTCTTCCATGGAAGGCCCTACTCCCTAATCAGCTCTAATCCACTCCAGCACTAGAGTAGTAGCAGGAGTATTTCTTCTTATTTGTTTTTATCCCCTAATAGAACATAGTAAGACTATCCAAACACTTACTCTCTGCCTGGAAGACATTACCACCTTATACACTGCCATCTGTGCCCTCACCCAAAATGATATTAAGAAAATTATCGCATTTTCTACCTCAAGCCAACTAGGATTAATAATAGTCACTATTGGAATTAACCAACCCCACTTAGCATTTCTCCACATCTGCACCCATGCATTCTTCAAAGCCATACTATTTATATGTTCTGGGTCAATCAATTCATAACCTAAATGATGAACAAGATATTTGAAAAATAGGAGGCCTATTCAAAGCCCTTCCATTCACCCCATCCTCACTCATTATTGGAAGCCTAGCACTAACAAGGACCCCTTATCTAACTGGATTTTATTTTGAAGCCCTAATTATTGAGTCTGCAAACTCCTGGGTGTGATCCTGTCAATCTTCTTGATGGCTGCATATTAGTGTCAAGAATGACCTTTGAAGCCAGGTGTTGTAGATGGAAAAGGCTCTATCAGCCTGGTTCCCTATTGGAAGTCTATAAAATCTGTGTGTGTGGGGTATGAGAGAGAGAGAGAGAGAGAGAGAGAGAGAGAGAGAGAGAGAGAGAGAGAGAGAGATTGAATTATTTAAATAACACATATTACCTCAAAATAATTACATTCCTAGCCAAGAAAAAGTTGTTTTTTTTTTTTTTTTTAAATTCACTTCCTGGGTTGGAGTTGTCAATCAGTGATAGAGTGCTTGCCTAGCATGTGTGAGGCACTGGATTCAATTCTTAGCACCGTATATAAATAACTGAATAAAATAAAGGTCCATCAACATCTAAAAAAAGTTTTTAAAAAGTTCACTTCTGAAGAAATGTGGTGGTAAACACACACTTTTCTTTGGTATTGTGGTTGAATAGATATTATTGATCCCTAAGAACTGATACATAATCATCTTTAATACTAGTTTACCTGATTGAAGAATAAAGGCTTTCAAATATAGAACCTTTCTGAATTATCTTTTAATGTTAAAACTTGATCTCTTTCTTCAGTATTTCTTTTTGTTTGACCCATGTTCAAATTTCTATGGAAAGATGAAAAATTGCCTTTGTAGCTTTTAAAAACAAATATTAGATTGTAGAATTTTCCATCAGAAACTATAATGTTTAGCCAGATGTGGAGGTGCCCACCTGTAATCCCAGAAACTTAGAAGGCTGAGGCAGGAGGATCACAAGTTAGAGGCCAGCCTGGAAAACTTAGTAAGGCCCTAAGCAACTTAGGAGATCAAAATAAAAAAGGGTTCGGGATGTAGCTCCATGGTCAAGTGCCTCTGGGTTTCAATTCCTAGAATAAAAAGCAAAACAAAATACCATGAATTTGTTGAGATGAACTCAACGACTGTGTATAAGTAGAAAGCTCAAATGAAAAAAAACGAAGAGAAACGAGAGTGGTTTTTCAATAACTTTTTTAGTTAGGACATAACTTGAGTGGATCAAGAGTGATCTTCAGCTGAGCAACTGTGAGAGCTCTAAGTTCTCTCTAGGGGATAACCTGAAGGGGATCTCCAAATTCTTACTTGGTCCTTCCTTTCCTAGCCTTCTTCATAGTCTACTGTTAGGGAAGCCAGATGAATGATCAGGAACAGTGGCTTTGTCACTGTTATAGTTCAAGCTTTGTCCCAGGGTTTCATAAACTGACTTCCTGACCACTCACGAATAATCAAATCAAGCCTTTATTGAAGCACACCGGTGGCGGCTTACCAGAACATAAAGCTGTTCCCCTGATCAGCCCGAACAATTGCAAGGGCACTCCTTATAAGCCTGAAAATCGCAAAAGGGATGTTCAGGGGGTCTAGCCAATGCAAGCAAGCCAGGTTACAGAAGCAGGACAGTGGAGTCAAGCAGAGGGAAGCCTAAGCAATCACAGTTAGCCCAGTCACCCCAGTTATAGAAACAGAGCCCCATTACCCTAGTTACAGAAACAATGCCCCATTAGGTAGTTCCATGTTCTTAAAGGTTTCCATAGCAAAAGGAAAAGAACATTTTGCCCTAGTTATGACTCTTCTACTTGGCATGGTTGTTTTATAGGATGCAGTCATAAAACAAAATGGAGTCACATTTGCTCCTACTATCACATCACCTCTTTATAATTATTCCGGTCCTATCAGGCTGAACTGGATTTCTCTTTTTATAGAGAACACTAAACACTAATTTCATAAACAAAGACATCATGGAAGTTGTAGAAAATGAGACTTTTTCTCTAAAGGCATTGAAAAAAACACTGATGCTCCCTATTAAAGCAGAAAAAAAAAATCTTTTCAAATTCAAACCAACTTTGAATTTCAAGTCATAACAAACTATTATTTTTTTGTTTAAGATCCAGTCAATTTTTACAAATCAGTAAATCTAGGACTACACTAAAAGAAACCAAAATAAAAAGCACCCTTTAAAACCAGAGCCTATTCTATGAATCAATTTTTCTAATAAAATTGGCACAAACCCATAATATTTTAATATTTTTTTTTGCTAAACACATTGAAAGCAGTTTAAAAGTTAGCATCACTTTTTACTCATACACCAGAAGTACAGAACTCCTAGATACATTTTGTCCCTGCTGTATATTTTTATGAAACATGTGAATTGATATTTAAAATACAAATAACTTCTATAGGGATCATAAGACAAAGACCATGTTTCATATAATATCACTGGAACTCTAAGTTAAGGTTACACATAATTGGAATTCTGCAATGAATCATCTATAACTTAACAACAATGGATTTGATTTAGGAGTTTCTAGTTTTACTCCCAGTTCTGCTCCTAATAGCTTGTTTTTGTGCAAGTGACAACTTCCTTGAGCTCATTCAGTTCTGCAAATTGAGGGAAATAGTCTAGACCAGCATTGGCCAATAGAACTTTCTACAATGAAGGGATTGTTCTCTGCTTATATGGTAGTCACTAGCCACATATGATGACAGACACTTGAAATGAGGCTAGTGTGACAAAGGATAAATTTTAAATTTTATTTAATTCTAATTAATTAAATAGCCTCATGTAGCTAATCGCTGCTTATTGGACAACAGAGGGCTACATGCACTCTCACACCATCACTCAGAAAGCTTTTTAGTGCCTACAATCCCCCAAACAACAGGTGAACAGGTGAGGTAAAGGCAAGGACACTGGTCATTATAATGTCTTTGCCTTAAAGGAGGGAGAAAAACTAAATGTTTTTGCTAATACATATTCAAACCAACTATGTACTCATAAAGGGAGAGAAATAACTGGAATCATCTCTAAGGTCCTCTTGGCTCTAAAATTGCATGAATTAAACTTAGCAAGTATTTACTGTTATCTGTGGTGCTCTTTATTGGCTTTCTTTCTTAATACATAGATAGTAGAAACCAAGCTCTTTATTGGCTCTATTTCTTAATATGGAGATAGTAGGAAACAAGTACTATGTGCATGTTCATTTCATCCATTGATCATATGGCTGATTAATTAATTAATTCATTCAATATTTAGTGAGGTATTGTTTGTTTTGTTTTAATACCAAGACTTTGCTAGGAACACACACAAAAAACAAACAAAACAATATAAGAATAAATCTGATGATGTCTTAAGGTGATCTAAAAAGTTCATAGTGAAACAAAGACTTTATTTTTCAGGAAATGGTTACTAACAGGTGCTGAGTTCACTTGGGATATATTTAGAATTTATGGTGTTTCAAATGTTGTTTGAACAAGCTAGGGCCAAATCAGCAGTGTTGCTTCATCCTAATAATAAAGAAAGTAGAATAGTTCTGCATATCTATCTGTTAGGCAGTAGCTAGTGATGAGTAGTGAAATGCATGGCAATGTCACAAGTGTTCTTTGAACTACTTCCAAAGTAGATGAAAAAGCAAATTATGGTAGTTCATTTGTAGAAAATAAATAGAAGCAAAGACGCTAATGAGAACACACATCAAGAGGAAAGGATTAATGGGACTAACTCTTGACAGGGTCCATTAAGACTGGTGTAAGGCTAGAATTTATGGCTACAGGGGTTTCCATCGGTGTGGGAAAGAAGGCTCCTTTAGTAGCTCAGGTGCACTAAGGTAACTTCTAACTGGCTATTGACTCCAGTGCCCACATTAACATGGGATTGACTTGTAGATGACCACCCCCCACTCCCCAAAAGGATGGCCACCATGACAGCTCCAGAGAGGACAGTTAAGATCAAAACTCCACTGCCTGAGGTGAAGGAGGAGTTGAACATCTGATTGGCAAAGAGTGCAGAGGGCAGTCCCCAGTTCTCCTGGTAAACAGCACACAGTAATGAACCTGGAGACAGCATTGTTTCCTTTGTCATTCTCTGCTGGGAGACAGCCCATCCTCTCTCTTGACAGTGCTCTCTGCTTAAGCCTCAATAGAATTTTACTTGACTTTCACCTCACTTTCTCTTTACATTTACTTATAATCAAGTTCTCTTGCATGGCTTTCGTTGTCTGACTTTAAATTTTCTTTCATCAGAATGCAAGAACAGAGGTTTGGAGTTTTAGCTCCCTGCTTTCCTATGAAATGTCCATTAAAAATTATGCACAAGGGCTGGGGTTGTGGCTCAATGGTAGAGTGCTAGCCTAGCACATGTGAGGCAATGGGTTCAATCCTCAGCAACACAAAAAAGTAAATAAATATAGAAAAGTATTCTGTATAGCTACAACTAAAAATGTTTTTAAAAAACTATGCACAAAAGCCAGGCACAGTGCTGGGTTTGTAATTCAGTGGTAGAGTGCTCGACTCACACTTGGGAGGCCTTGGGTTCCATCCTCAGCTCCACAGAAAAATAAATAAATAAATAAATAAATAAATAAAGGTATTATGTCCATCTACAACTAAAAACAAAACAAAACAACAAAAAACAAAACAAAACAACAACAACAACAACAAAAAAAAAGCTGTGCTTGGTGGTACACACCTGTAATCCCAGCAGCTTGGGAGGCAGAGACAGGAGGATCAAAGCTAGCCTCAGAAACAGAGAGATGTTAATAAACTCCATGAAACTTCTGTCTTTAAATAAAAAATATACAAAATAGGACTGGGGATGTGGCTCAATGGTCCATGGTAGATCATAGTCATATTCTGCTTTTAAATGCTAGAGAGGGGCTTCTAAGTTTTGTTTTGTAGTTTGTAAGACATTTGAAAAGGGAATGAAAAATCATAGTTGTTTATTAAAAGATTGATTTGAGAGAACTATTTGCCTTGAGATAGGCAGAGGCTAAATGCAGGGACAAATTGTAGGAGTAGATATCACAGCAGGGCAGGTACTCTCTCGAGTTAGGGGGATGGAGAGGAGGGCACCCGAGAGGTTATTGCAAAGCTAGAACCAATAGAACCTGGCAACTGAGTGCATATGGTGATGAAATAAGGGAAAAACTTTAAAGAATGACTTTGGCATTAAAAGTCTCCCTAATAAATAGGATGGTGGTACTTCAAGAAAATTTAAGTAATGCAGGAGGGAAATCAGATCAGATTTAGGTTGACATTAGAAAATATGCTCTTGTAAGGAAGAAACACATTCAAACTATATTTTAGAAAAAAATACATAATTTTTAGGCATCTATATCCATCTATTCATCTCTCTCTCTCTCTCACTCACTCTCTCTCTCTCTCTCTAACTATATATATATATATATATATATATATATATATATATATATATATATATATATATCTGATGCCAATGATGAAAATGAGAAAGGCACTGGGGACATCTTGAATTTTTGCACTGAGGTAATGAGTGTCCAGGTTACTTGTATTTAATACTATTTCCTTTCTTACTTAAGTGTATTTATTCTCTCAGACTAAGGAATGAAAAAATGCTTCTTGTAACTTTAAGCTGACCTTCATGGTTAGCCAAGGGTCTGAGGTCTATAGATTTTCTTACTGCATTCAGAATCTTTAGCCAAGGGAATTCTTAAAATAGCAGAAAAGATCTTTATTGTACCAACAACAAAAAGTGTCCATGCTTGGAAAGACTTGATTTACGCTTTTAGCTCACATGCTCTTTGAACACTTAAAATGAAGGACTTTCTAGATTAAATCTGATTTGCTTAACAAATTTAAAATAAATAGCCCATAGACAATTTCTGTCATGAAATGAAATACAATTTCTCAGTTGGCAATCTCTCTGAGAAAGAGTATTCAGATTTCCAAATTTGTTAAGATATAATAATAATAATAATAATAATAATAATAAGTGCTTAACCAATTGCTTCACAAGGTACTAAATAGGGAGGGAAGATCTGTTATTACAAGTGAGTCATTTTTTAATTTTTTAAAATTTTTTGAGTTATTTTGTAACACAAAATGTCCTAAGCAATACTTTATTCCATATCTATGGCTTTTCATTTTCAATCTGAAATCACAGTAGGAATATGCCATAGGCTCAACTAGAATGGTATTTATAGTGCTATAGTTAACTTCACTGATTTTTAATTCTCCCTTGAATCTTAAGAACTGTCTTCATGAGAAGCTCTTCTTTTGCCTGGCTGTTGGAGGGACAGGAGGGTTGAGGCTCAAGGTATGTTGAGACACCAAGCACAATTTCCTTTCATTGCCATATTTTGAAGTTGTAAGAAAAGGTGGGAGGTTGTTTTGTGGGAACAGAAGAATGCTACATGCTTCGCAAGTCAGTTTGGCCAAAGGAGAGTACAGCAAAATCCTGATGGTTTTAATACAAAGTGAAAACACCAGAACAATGCAGACAACAACAGCAAAAAAGATGGAAAAAACATTTTTTCCCTAATTACATGTAGAAAAAGAAACTGAGATAAATGAATAAGCAACTGGCTTAACATCAAATTTTATAAAAAAATCCATATTTTTGCTTCAATTTTTGGCTTATTTTTAGTGCAGAATTGATAGTTAATACTTAGCTAATCAATCACCTTCATTTGTAGAACCCTTTTTGTGGGTCAAGTTTATTGGCTTTGCACTAATGTGATAAGTCTGGGCTAGAGCAAAAGTTATGTTGCTTCCTCCAGATCAAAGCTGTTAGTAAAGAGGGACATGGTGCTAATGTGGTGTAGGAACACAAAGATAGTGGGAAAGGATTCCACCTTCTTTGCTTATATTGTTCCATTTAGTTTTAAAGATACATATGTGCTTTGATATATACTGCAATTGTTATCCTGCAAAGTTGTATATAAACTATTTTTTTTGGTTGTTAATCAAATTTGAATGGCTCCATCATAGTTTCAGACTTCCTTTGTCTTTATTGCTGATTTTTATTTTATTTATTTTTAGTACTGGGGATTGATCTCAAGGACAATTGACCACTGAGCCACATCCCCAGCTCTTTTTTTGTATTTTATTTAGGAACAGGGTCTCACTGAGTTGCTCAGCACGTTGCTTTTCCTGAGGCTGTCTTTGAATTTGAGGTGCTTCTGCCTCAGCCTCCTAAACTGCTGTGATTACAGGCATGTGCCACCACACCCAGCTGCTGGTGGATTTTTAATTGGCAAAAGTTTCTAAGAGTTTCATTTCAAGTTTCTCTACTATTTTTAACCTCTGCTTTTTAAATACTAATACACATGCATTTGTTATGATTTTCAAATATCCTTTAAAATGTGAAAAATGGCCCTTTCTTCTACCTCCTTAATTTAAACTTTGAAAGTCTAGATTTCTGTAACAATAACAATATCAGAAGGCTGGATATAGCTCAGTTGGTAGGGTGCTTGCCTCACATGCATGAGGCCCTGGGTTCAATCCAAGCACCACCAAAAAAAATTAAATAAATAAATAAATAAAACCCAACAATATCAGCAAGCACTAATAGAATACTTATTATTATTAGGTATTATTCCAGAATAAGCACTTCATGTATTCATTTATTCAAACCTCATATTTAATGAAATAGGTGACATTTTCTTAGATTTCACAGATGAAGAAATTGAGGCACAGGGATATCAAACAACTCTAATAAGATTACCCAATCAGTAAGCAATATATAGGGTGTGCTAAATTAGATTCACAACTCTAATTATTAGAGTGAAACAGGAACATTTGTTTAGAATCCATTAATATATTTGTTTGTTCCAATATATATATATATATATATATATATATAGCATACCTATGCATTGAGAGCACTTCTACCATGCACCAAAGAAACAGCAGTGGACAAGGCACAAAAAAATTCCTGTGCTCATGAACTTCCTCAGGCTTTAAATGGACACATAACAAGCAAGCAAATATGTAATATCAAGTAGTAATAGGGCAATGGAAAAGAGTAAACAGGGGAAGGAAATGGTGAAAGTGGGTGGTGGCCATGGGAAGAGGCAAGATGCTATTTTGGGAGGATTATCAGGGATTGAACCCACGGTTGCTTAACCACTGAGCTACATCCCCAGCCCCTTTTGTCTTCTATTTTTTATTATGAGACAAGTCTTGCTAAGTTGCAGAGGCTGACTTTGAACTTTAGATTCTCGTGCCTCCACTTTCCAAACTTCGAGGATTACAAATGTGCACCAGTGTGCCTGGCTAAGGTGCTATTTTTTGAGAGATTGTCCAGAAAGGCTTATCTAGGATTTCTGAATGATGTGAGTGACAAAGCCATGAGCACACGTTGTAGAAGAGTATACCAGGCAGAAGAAGAGCAGATACAAAGGCCCAGAGGCAGGAAGGAGCTATTGCCTTCAAGGAACAATCACAAAAGTAGAGAAAAGTAAAGAATCAGGAGAGTGGTATAAAGTTAAGTCAGAGAGGTATCCAGGAAGGAAGAGGCCATGAAAAAAAAGTTTGAATTTTACTGAGTGTGAAAGGAGAATGTATGAGGATTCTGCATAAGTGTGTGGCATTATCTGATTTGTGTTTTTTTTTTTCATTTATAAATACACAATTTCATTTGCTATTTTCAGGAGAAAGTTAGGCATTAAATGGTAAGCTGATAAAATATGGATACTGAAAAAAGTACAAAAGTATAAATATCACCTTAGAATAATTTTTAATGAATTAAGTCTTAATATCTTTAAGTTAAAAAACAAAAACAAAACAATCCACAAGCCTACCAATTATGTCAATGTCAAAATCAAAAAATGCTAAGTACTCAGCAGCTCCCCAGGGCCAACAGAAACACCTTCCCTTGGAATTCTGCTGGGGAGGACCAGTTCAGCCAGTGACTAAATCTGCCCTATAGAAAGGTTTTTATAAATTGTTTAAGCTGAACATTTAACAACATACAAGAGGCCTTAAAAAAGGAGGAGGTAAATCCTAGATGCTGAAAAACTTGGTTAATCAGGTTATTGGCAAAGAAGAAAAAAAAAAGAGGACCTAGGCAAGAAGTTTCTGGAAGCATTGACATTGGACAGCATCAGAGCATCTGACCTCACACAGGCAACTCCAGTGGTCAGTCTGCACAGCTCCACTGGGAAGCAGAGTTCAAGAGGCAGAGCTTGCTCACTGGGGCCAGGCCCCTAGCCCCCACTCAAGAGTCTTAGAGCCTGCAGGGGGCAGCCTCTACAGTAACCCCAGCAGCATGGATGGCACACTGGCTGGGTCATGTAAGTTGTGTCAAGTCTCAAATGCTCCAAAAGTATTAGAAAGAAGAACTGCATAGTTTTACAGAGAAAACAGAGCCAGAGTGGAAGAGACACATGATGCACTAAAAATATCCCGACTCTTCAATGTGACCCGGAGTGTCAGTTCCAGAAGCTAGGGGACAGGCCTCAACCTAGCCTCCATCCCAGGTGTGACAAAGGCACTGGTGGGCACCAGCTCCCCAATGAGCCCTCAGGTGGAACCCATGAGGCAAAACTTCTACTTCTCTTTTAACTGTTTGACAGATCCACCTAAAACATAGCAACACTTTTAGTCATTTCTAAAGAGTATAAACTTTGGGTAATCTATCCACACTTAAAAAAAGGGATACAAAAATCTCTTGCCTGGAAAATACAAATCAAGAAGCCTTGACTGTCCTGGCTGTGCAGGCTGGAATAAGAGCCTGGCTCTGAAGGAGGCCGGTCCTCAGGGAAGGTGCCCAGAAAGCAGTGATGATGTGGAGTCCACCATTGTCAGGGGTCTTCACCGAGGTTGAGAAACTGTCAACTGATCACACTGAAGGCAGAGCATCCTCCCTGACCTGAGGATGATGTTCAAGTGTTTAAGCAGTGATCACCCAGGCATCAGGACCTGAGCCACGGTGTGCTGGACAATCCACATGGCTGCTGCCCCTTCCTCCTGGTGAGGCCTGAACTGCTATCACAGACTGTGAATGTAGCACCAAGGGCCCTGCCCGTCAGATGGTCTTCAGGACTGTGCAGGCTACTTGGGAGCACCCTGCCTCAGTCCCATGCAGCACTGGGAAAGGACAGAGCAGGCTCCCAGAGAGCCCCCCTGGCCCCTGTGCCTCCTGTCTATGGGGATGCCTGGCCTTAGACAGCTGGGCTGTCTCTCACCAGCCATCTCTGAGGCAAAAATGGATGCAGACCCAGATCTCTACAGAAATGATCAAAAGCAGTTTTCTTCTCACAGACGTACTTCCTGGACATGGAGGTTCACTGAATCTTGGGCAAAAGTATATCATTTCTTCAGCTGTCAGTGCTGCATCTCACATCCTTGAGCCCTGTTCTTGCAAAATCTTGGCCTCCTCGCTGGGCTCACTGGTTGTGCCATATGGGGTGTTGGGCAGCTCCTTGGAAACCACACAGAGGAGCTCGGCCATGTCTTCTTTCCCATAGTTGTAAGAGGAGCCGATACTGACCAGCTGCTCAAATTTCCAGCCATCAGGCATGGTGGACACCATCTGTGTGAGCCCCTCCTCCTGACACTGAACACAGGGTATACATGCTTCACAGGCACCTGTGATGTTTTGCTGTCTCGTTCTCTAATTTTGTCCTTTACAAGTTTTATGAGTGAAGTGACATTGTAAAATTCTGCTTCTTCCCAGCGAGGTCTTTGTTAAGGACCAGCTTCCCATGTCTCAAGGAGTTCAACACAGCTCCAAGGTCCCTGGGATCCTGTCAATTAAATAGGCACCCCTTTCACCCCAGGGCCAGAGTCCAGGGAGAAAAAGTAGGTCTGCAGCCAAGTCAGGGGTCCGAGGGACCTCCTTCTCCACCACTGGAGGAGGGAGGCGTGGGGAAACTGCACCCCTGGCACAGCGACAGGAGTCCCTGAGACACCTGTGGGCACCAGGGTGCAGTGCTGTCCTGTGGCCCAGGCGAGGGGCCAGGGTCCCTGGCGGGACTGTGCGGCCCTCACCTTATCTGAGTGCCTGTCGGAGTCGGCCTACCACAAGAGGTACAGGAAAGGCTTTGGTCCTGGAACAGTGTCTGCTGGGGGGTGGGGAAGTAAGTGACACTGACATTGAGCCAATTGAGCAGGACCCCCTGGGACAGGCTGCCAGGGCGCTGAGCCAGGGCGCCCGCTGAGCCCTGCTCTTCAGTGGCATCATAGGCCACCTCCCAGTCTGGCCCCATGGCCTCCTAGGGCTGCTGGCAGAAGCTCTGAGAGTTTCTCCAACAGGATCTCAGCAAGCCCTGCTGCAGCGCTGATTTGTGTTTTTGAAAAGGTAACTGGCTCCAGACATTGTGTGAAGAACTTCCTAGAGGGGGCCCTTAGAAGATTGTCACTGGGTGATAGACAATAGTGGCCTAGACTCCTCTACTCAGATGGGGAAGACATGTTATGCTTTAGATTCCTTGTAAGCAGCCAAGTAGAGACTTTGAGAAGGTGATCAAAATAGAAATCTAGAACTTAGTTGGATTGTTAGAGAAGGAGATATAATTTTGGAAGTTATCAATGTACAGATGTATTAAAAACTGGGATTGATTATGATCTGGAAGTGAATGTAAATAGAAAAGAGAGCCCTAGAACTCAATGAAGGGTTCTTAGTATTCTGTGAATAATCTCAAAGATCCCTTTTTCCATCAACAATAACAGTCATTGATGATTATTGTCTAGATTCATTAATTCATTAGTGTTTAAAATGGTGGTAATCTAATTCTATCATTCTTTCTTCAATTTATTAACTAGAATCTTCTATAAGAAGAAAACTCCTGTGGGTGCCCTGGTGCTTACCTTTAATTCCAGGGACATGGGAGGCTGAGGCAGGAGGCATGAAAGTTCAAGGCCAGTGTCAGCAATCTAGCAAGACCTTCAGCAACTTAGTGAGATCCTATCTCAGAAAAAAAAATAAAAGGGTTTGGGATGTGGCTTAGCAGTAAAGTGCCCAAGTTCAAAGTCCAGTTGAGAGAGACAGAACTCAAAAGACTAATCCAGTAAAAACTTGTTTTTGTTTAGGTAATGATCCAACCAGGCTGCTGATGATGTCTTTAGGATCCTGGACTCTCTCCATAAGCACTAACCTACTTCTCCTTTGCAGTTTTATACTCCTCTGGGTCTTTAAATCTTATCTATGAAATTGGTGAATGGAAAAAGAGAATGGAGGATTACATGTGGCAGAACTCTGCAGGCTAGACCAGGAAGCTACTTTTCATTGCCTATATTCCCTTGGCTATAATAGTCATCTGGCTGCAGCTAACTGCAAGTGAGATCAGGAAATGAAGGTCAGTTGTATGAGGAAAGTGGAAATACTTTGGCAAATAGTTACAATTTAGTATTATAACCTGTGATAGAAGCTGTAAATTAAAATAATATGTTCAGATGAGAACAACAGGGTGGGCGAAGGGAGCGATTTTAGGAAAATTTTTTGTTATGAGGTAAACAAAAAAAACTCTTGGTCTTAATGCATACCTGGGATCATGCTTAAGAGGCCTAAAAACTAAGAAATCAAGAAGCAGTGGGAGAGGTGAATGAGGTGGCTCAGGCCTATAATCCTAGGAGTGGGGGAAGCTGAGGCAGGAGGATCGCAAGTTCAAGGCCAACCTCAGCATCTTAGTGAGATCCTGTCTCAAAATAAAAATAAATAAATAAAAAGAACTGAGGATGTAGCTCAGTGTTAGAGTGCCCCTTGTTTTAATCCCCAGTACTTGCAGGGGGGTACTTTTAAAAAAGTACTCTAAAAGGAAGTTCCCTTTCTAACCCAATGCCCCACTATTTTGGAGAATTGGGGGAGCGATAGGTAATTAGGTGATAATAGGGGTTTTCTTTCAAGAAGCAAGAATGATCTTAAAGACAATCAATCCTTGAGTAATATCATTGTCAGAAAAAATGGAATGATATTAATAATTCTAAAATGAATGTCATATTTGATACATTCTCCCAATTTTTATTTTACTTATCTTGTATCTTTTGATGCTGGGGACTAATTCTAGGGCCTTGTACATTCTAATCATGCACTCTAATGACATGTTACTCCCCTAACACCCACTTCCAAAATGTAATTGTTAGATATCTTATAAACTTAAAAAACTACATAATAAATTCACCTGTGTGGACTGTAATATAGCCTTCAGGTCTTTGTTCTCAAAAGTTCACACATAAATGCACAGGTAAAGTTTTTGGACCCTGTTATCTTAAACACCATAAATGGCTTTTCTCCCACACACTCCACCCCTTATCTCCTGTTTTCCTGGTGCTGGGAATTGAACACAGAGCCTCCTATATGCAAGGTAAATCTCTACCACTGAGCTATATCCTCCTAGGCACTTTTCATTTTCTCTTTGAGACAGGGTCCCACTAAGTTGCTGAGGTTGGTCTCCAACTTGCTATCCTCCTGCCTCAGCCTCTCTAGTCACTGGGATTACAAGCATGTGGCACCACAGGCCAGTTTGGATTGGCACTTACCTATGTTGTAGTCAATTGATCTTAGTAACCAGGGCAACATACTCATTTCCATGCTAAAGATCTGCTGAGGAGATACAGGAACCTTTTGTTATTTTTTTCCCTTCCTGCCTGGGATAAAATCAGGGGTAGAGAACCAGAATTTCACTTTTGCTTGCAGTCTGGACAAAACTGTGTTTATTATCCCCCCTGGCCAGCTAGGGTTTGGAAGAGCATTTGCATCAGATGCCAAGGCTGACCCATGAATTAGCAGCAGAAGCCACTTTTAGTCTTAGCCCTTGAGTTGTATAGAAACTATAGAAGTGACTCAAAGAACTCTTTGTAGACCTGCCTATTGGTTCTTCATCAGAATTTCCTCCCTGTTCTCTTTCTGGACATTGCTTGACAAGGAGAGGCTGGGCCCTCCAGGGCTCTGTGAGCATGGGGAGAATCTGGCTGCACCCTGAGACCTTGAAGTCCAGCCACACCATTCACCAAGGTTGGGTTCTCATCTTGGCTTAATGACTACAGTGTTCATGGTGTAGAAAACACTCTTTTAGATAAGACCAATAAATGTCCTGCTGCCTAGTGACAGATGTTTGGCTTGGCATGTTACACTTGCATTTGGCCAAGCCAACCACGTGATCCAGAGGGAGAAAAATAAGACCAAATTCTAAAATATTGGACCAGTTCCCCAGCAGCTGACAGGTGAATAAGAGAAGAGGCCCTGATGTTCATATAGTGACTATGTTGTTAATAGTGGAACATTTTGAAATCCTTGCGGGTTGATATCAAGAAGTTAAAATGCTTAAAACCAAATGTTTCATGTTATTTTATTAGTGAGCAGCTGGTAATAATAATAGATTTCCAAATCTAGCATCATCTCAGTTGTGATGGTACTTTGGGGTTCTAGTGTACATTTTTATGTGTGCTAGACTGAACCAAGAACTGTTTATTCTTTTTCTTTTTTAAAATTGATTTTCTTTAATTTCCATCAAGGTAAAAATAAAATACTATTGGAGAGTTTTTATAGAAAAACAAGTGTTTTGCCTTTTTCCTAGTCCCACTTGCCACAGGCAAATATTCTCCCCTTTTTGGCAGGTTAAAAAGACTAAAACCTTTAATTCTGATTTTTATCCCTGTATTCCTTTCAACTGATGCCTGAAAAGTTACATCTGCAAGTAATCTGGTGCATATCCTTCAAGAATTCATTTCTCAGCTCATCACAAACATACATATGGTCATGCATTGCCTATGGTTGGGCTATGTCCTGAAAAATGTATATTTACGAAATTTGTCATTGTATGAACACCACAGTATGTACTTATACAAACTGGAACAATTACCATGTGAATAACCACTAGATATCACGTTATAGGACAACCATTGTGTTTGTGGACTGCTGTGTTATTCATCACATGACTGTACATATATAGAAACAGCAGCCACTTTTCAATTTCCAGTACTGCAAAAAATATTTATTTTTTCTTTTTAGTGTTCTGGTAATGACCTCCAGACATTCAATTGTATGCTTTTGCTGATATTTCTTTATTTCTCAATTTAAAAGTTACTGTTTTCTGAGTACAGTGGTTCATACCTGTAATCCCAACTATTCAGGAGGTTGAGGCAGGAGGATTGCATGTTTGGGACCAGACTAGCTAATGTAGGGAGTCATAGGGGCCAGTGGCTCAGACTGAGTGTAGGTCTTCAGGCACCTGGTAAAGAAGGGATGAGGCTGTCCAAATTCAACGACATCGTCATAGATGGCCTCAAAACAAGTTTTCCTGAAGCCATGGGACTGAAGCTAAGCTACAGATGTCCTAGTGAGGAGTGAGGAGTAGCACTGGCTTAGAGGACTTTGGACCAACACTTTTTCTCTTCAAGACAAATACTTTCAGGTCTGGGATATATAGCAAGAGGGTTGGTTTGGGGGTGAATCCTTGGGGTCATGTGGGCTGAACAGGGAAAAAGCCTAGTCCTGCTACTTCAGGCCACCCTGAGTTCACAGTTGGAGACTGTCAACATGTGCCTGTATAATTGAAGCCTAGGTAGTTGGTAAGGCCTGGACTTCCACTGTAATCTCCATTTGAAGCCTAGCATTCTCACACTATGGCCTATTACAGAAGGGGCTAAAGGCATCAGCACCTACATCCTCTGCTTGAGCAGAACCTTTCCCTTTGTATTTCCAAGTCTTGCTACCCAGGCAACTACTCAGAATTTAAATGCACACACTCGAACATTAAGTATTTTCAAAACCTGCTTTATATTTACATGTGTTTTGGTTGTTAAACAAGTGATTAGCAAAAAAAAAATACATTAAAATTTCAAAATAGCAATTAAATATACAAAAATATACCCTACAAAAAAAGTATATCCAGAATGGGCTACTTCACTAACTCCAAGAGCACTGCCTACTCAGAAGGAACCTCATCTTTCTGGGTTATTTAAAAGCTGCATGGTCAGTCCCCTGCCTCCACCAATGTCTTCCTGCACCTATCAACATGGAAGACACACACAGCCTTCTAAACACAGGTCAGACCATGTCACTTCTCTGCTCAAAACCTTGCAGTGGTTTCCCATTGAACTTAGAGTTTAAAAAAAAAACCTAATTTGATCCATGTGGCCCTCCACCATCTCACAATCCTGCTTTGAGGCTTTTGCTGTTGCCCCTGTCTGGAACTTTCTTCCAAAGATATTAAAATATCTTTGGAAGATATTAAAAATATTAAAGATATTAAATATTAAATATTAAAGATATTAAAAATAGCTTGTTTTGTCTCTTATTCCTTCACTGCCCTTTGCATTACTATTATTTTTCTCATGCTGTTGGATTTCACAAAATCCCCTTGCTTTTCCCATCTTCATGCACATTATCCAGCTCTGTATCTCTGACTTAAAAACTCAGCTGCCTATTTGACAGTCCAAAATCAAGCATAGTGCCCTTACTGCCCTCATCTCCCTATACCCAGCCACCTCCTACCACTTACCAGCCACCCTCCTCCATATATTTTTCTCTTCACCATAGCCACAGCCCACATGCTGCTCATACTGGAGGTAGGATAAGGTGAGACACTCAGGCCACCAGATGGAAAGCAGACTAGGACAACCACTGAGAGCAGACAGGGTGTTGGCCATGGTGACCACCCTGAGTGCACCTTATGGGCTAAAGGTCATGAGATGGCAGGAAGCTTGGATGAGGATGTGCACATCTGCAGGGATAGCTTGGAGGTCCACAGGTGGAGAGGAAAGAGCATCTAGGGCTTGAGTTCAAGGTCCATGTCTGGGTGAGGTGCTGCCTTGAGGAGATCCAGGATTGTGGTGATGGCTTGAGGAGATCCAGGATTGTGTCTGAGAACTGACACCATCTGTGATCAGAGAATAAGCTGGAAAAGATGGAAATATCTCACAATGCAGAGAAGCAAGAGGAGCCTGCTAAGAGCTGACACAGCTAAGATCCTGAAATACCCATTAGATTTGTAACTTGAGGTTCACTGGTGGCCTATCAAGAACACTCTCATGGAATGACAGGGTGGGCTGAATACAAGGTAGAAAGTGAGGAAAAACAGCTTCTCAAGAGAGGAACAGTGAATTGGAAGAAGGCCAGCAAGACATTCACAGCTCATGTTCTGGGTCCAGACAGATCTGGGCTTGATTCCAGTTCTGCCCATTTGCAGCTGTGTGACCTTGGGTATATTTGCTCTTCTGGGCTTCAATTTCCTTCTAGGCTAGACTGTAGGAATAGCCAGGGCTGAAAAGACTGCCCATGTGGAGCACTGTCATAACCTCATGTGCTCCATGATATGGAAGTTCACAGGAATAATCTGCCCAGTGGAGCAGGAAAGCCAAGGGCACAGGAGCTGAGAAATCCCTACCTCTTGTACAAGTGGGTAGATGGTGGTGGTGTTTTTGGAAGCAAGGAGAAAGTGCAGCCAACAAGCAGACAACTGAGAGTGGAAGGCCTAGAGATGAGTGGCTGCAATAAGGGTGGACTGCCATCCCAGCAACATCCCTCTTACTCTGCTGCAGGAGGCCTCAGCCCAGCTGGACCCACCCTCTAGATGTGTCAAGGCACATGCATAAAGGCACGTGTTCCTTGGGGAAAAGGCTATGGGATGCCCTGCATGCACCTGGCTCTCTGCTGCCATCACACAGCCAACACCCAATCTACTCACCCCTCTCTTCCAACACAGAAAGAAACTGAGCTACATGTAGAGATCACAGAACAGGGAAGACCTTAAGATCTTCCTTCTGGTTACAAGGCTGCTTTATACCAGGCCTTTCCTTGACTAAACTGTGATTCCCACATCACTTGGTACATTAGATATAAAAGCTGCACTGTCTCCAAGGGAAATGTTTCTTTACTTATTCTGCACAGCAGAAAGAAAAGGTCCAGCCCTTAGCAAGACACTCAAGTAGCCTGAAACCAATGAGCACCAGAGGCTCCCAGATTTCATCAGCAGACATTTCAAATCCTCCTTTGCTACTCAGCCTGAAAGTATACTCTCTACATGGCTCCTTGAAGAGCTGTCAATTCCAGAGGCTCTTTGGTGTCACACTGCCAGGCTCTGCTTTTTCCACTAGCTCACCCACTTTGGTCAGGTCATTATGCCCCTTACCCTAGGGAATTCTGCCAGCAGTTTTCTCCTTCCATATGGATCTTCCCATGATTTAGAGAAGTAACACAAGAACTGCCCTTCTAAAAGTTGCTTTTTCAGTTTCAGGAACAGAATTAACCCACCCAATTAAGTTTGCAGATGCTTAAAATAAACCATTTTTCAATATGTACACACAAAGGCTAAATGCAAACCAGAGTAATGCACAGGTGATCTCTAAGGCTGTACTGAGAAAACAGTGACTAGATTATCACACACAGAAGCCTGTCCTGCACACAGCAAGTTAAATCAGGATGCACAACCACAGCCAGCTCAAGGCAGGACAGCTCTTCCAAGCTGTCTGCAGTGTGTTATGCTGATATTTCCAAAAACACCACAGGTGTAACAGCGCTACTCTGAAGGGCAACTTAAACACAGCAATCCTCATGCTGCCTGAACATGGTCCACTTGTTTTTTAATGCTTCTTTCCTTACTGGTTGCTAGATTAGACTGAAATTTTTTAAGGATTTATCTTGATGACTTAGAAAAATACATGTCATTTCTCAACTGATTCAGGTAGTACACGATCATAAAACTGAGTAAGTCTTTTAAAAAAACAGAAGTCCACAGATCCCATTGTAGAAATTTCAGGATACCCTCCCAGGTAACAATCAGGGAATCTTCAACAGTTCCAGGAGTGCTCCAACAGTTCCAAAATAACCATCATGTTCTGAAAAAAGTGCTTTCAACTGTTTATTGGACCAATAATCTAAAGCATATGCCAAAAGCTGCATGGCGATGGTATTAATTCTCAAAAAATTTCCAACAAATACAACCTGGTTAATGTTCTCAAAGCTACAGCCCAGCCTGACAATCCAAACCTCTCATAATCTCCTCCATAAATATCTCACACTAGTTTATCCACTTTGGTGCTACCTCCATAAGATATGATTTCAAGAGCTTCTTCAAACATGCTATAGCCAGTAAGAAGACAGCAGAGACCAAAAAAATTTCCTCCACTAAGACTTGTGCCTGTGACCCTCTTGTAATTATCTTTGGAGTACACTGCTAAAATGCTAAACCCAGAGCCAATGTTCAGCAGAAGCAGAGGATGAGGGTTTTTCAACTCAAATGGTAACTTCTGACATTTTTGAGAATCAGCAGGATTTTCAAAGTAATAGCACTGTGATAGTCCATTGAAACCAACTGAGTCAATACATAAAATTCCTTGGATTAAGCAGCCTAGTTCATGCAGTTTGCAAAGCTGAAGATCACCTGTCTTTTTATCCACACAGAGTCAGGGCCTTCAGCTCCAGGTGCACGTCTCTAATGCCTCTGGACCCATAAGCCACATTGGAGGTCAAGTACTTCCGAATGCTTTGAAGACTCTCCACTTCTTCCTCTTCTTCTTCAGCAGTGATGTCTTTGGGTTCAAAATAAACCAGCATTTTACAAGGGTTCCACCAATATCCAAGCCAAACCATGGAAAAAGCGACTGCTTTTTCTGGAGGCTTTCAACCTGTGAGCCAGAGACCCAGGCACGGCCACTGTAGGAGTTGAGCCCATGGGGCCTCACACCATCTGTGGATGCCCAACAGCAGGCGCTGACAGGTTGCTCGCCAGAGGCCCCAGTGACACCCGCCTCTGCCCTTCGGAGCCTGTGGGCGCCGGCTCCCCAGCCCAAGAGGGTGAGGTGGAGGCTGCCCTGCCATGGCGCTCCAGGGGCAAGCCGATCATGCCGGCTCCCATTGGCACCCCCCACTGCTGCCCCCCCATCCAGCCCCCCAGGCCCGGAATCCTCTTGCCTCCTCAGAGGCAGTCCTGCCTGAGCCTCTGGATATGCTTTGATGAGGCAATTGGCCCTTGTCTCCTTTCTTCCATCCTCCACATGCTTGTACCTGAACCCTCACACATTCTGTCAGCTGTATTTTTGTTTTTGCATTTCAAGGTCAATGCCAAATTCATTCTTTACCTGAGACCCATCTTTCATATATTGCTTATAGGTTGATCCTCAAATTTGAAAATTAGTGCTTTCCCTAATTTATATTATTGTGTCTTTTTAACTATCATTTACTGCATAGTCACATAATGTGCAACAATTACATTTCTTTTTATAGGTTTAAGGTCATGATCTCTAGAATCATTGGAGAAGAATGTTCTAGTGCCCAAATGAAATAAATTCTCTTTTATCATTTCAGAAATAACTTAAGATGATGCTGTATTTTAATGGGCTTTGTTTTTGTATCATGACTTATTTTTCACAATTTTTGTTGTTTGTGTTTCCTGAAATTTCTATTTGTCTTTCTTTTATTTTTACTGAGAGAACATTTCTTTACTACATCATGGATATCACACATTTTCATAATTATTCTCTTTAATGGAGACCACATTTCATTTTTGTTCTTGAAGACATTGTATTTGGGGGCCAACTGACTTCCTATTCTGATTTAGATTGTTTAGCCCCTCATATTCTACATCATTACTGGTTTGTACCTCACTTCTCTGGAATATATCCAAAGGCATATTGAACAGAAACAAACAGACACATAGAAGGGAGATGAAATTTCTGAGCACTTGCAAATTTGAAAATGTCTTTCATATGCCTTCATGGTGATTTAGAGTTTGGTAGAGCACAATGTTGAGAGTCACAACCAAGTCAAGATGGCACCTGGCACTTTGCCAGGGGGCGTGGTTTGAGAAGTAATGCCAGCAAGCCATTAAGATGATGCAGATTCCTTAATGACTGACTGCTGTATCTAATGATGTTAATTAAGATAAGCTGTGTATAATCATTAAGATGATGAGGATTCCTTATTAGTTGACTGCTGTATCTAGTTTATGTTAATTAAGTTAAGCTGTGCGTAATTAGTTGGGTATATATACTTCTCTGTCTCATAATAAAGTGGCTCCAGCTGTATCAACCTTCACAAGTTTCTTGTAAACATCCACTCCCCCCACCCCACCCCCATTATTTTGCCCACCCCCGACAGATGGTGGCCCATATGGGGAGGCCCCGGGACACTCGGGTTAAGTGACAAGGAAAAGCTGCCCATCCCTAGAGATAGAATGGGAGCAAATCTGCTCATCCCTAGAAGTAGATAGGACAAGAGGAAGGATGGACATTTTGAGAAAATGGAGAGGATTAATACAGTATGTTTGTGTCTTGTTTTGTCTTGGTTTGTTGTATTGTCTTTGTTACGAAAATCTGAAGGGGTGTTAAGTAAATTGCTAAGGGAAGGAGGCACCCTAGTGGAACCAAGAACAGTTAGGGCAGCACAAAATTGGATATTCAAAGTTTTTCCCTCCTCAGAATGGTGAAGACATTGTTTCATTCTCTTCTAGCACAGAGTGTTCCTAATAAGAAGTTTGATGCCAGTTTATTATTGTTTCTTGGTAAGTGACCTCTTTTTCCTCTTTTTCTCTGGAGACTTTAAAAATATCTACTTTTCCTATGTTTATTGCAGCACTGTGCACAATAGCCTAGATATGGAATCAACCTAAATGTCCATCAGGAGGTGAATGGATCAAGAAAATGTGGTATGTACACACTGGAAATTCTATTCAGCCATAAAAAAAGAAGAAAATCCTGCCATTTGCATCAACAGAGATGAGCCTATAGGGCATTATGCTCACTGAAATGAGTTCATGACAGAAGGACATATTCTGCAATATTCCACTTCCAAGATATTCCTAAAATAGTCAAATTTGTAAAAGCAGAAATATAATGGTGGCTGCCAGGTACTGGGGGAGGGGGAATGGGCAGTTTCTGTTCCATGTCTAGAAAGTTTCAGTGAACCAGGATAAGTAAGTTCTAGAGATCTGCTGTACAACACTGTACTTGCAGTGAACACACTATCCCATAAACCTAAAATGTAGTAAAAAAGGTAGACCTCATCTTATATGTTTTTACTACAGTAAAATATAAAAATAAAAATAAAATCCTTTCTCTAATCATTTGGTGTTCTAAAATTTCATGGTAACATGACATGGTCTTTTTTTTTCCCTTGGTACTCATTTATCCTCTATATTAAGAATAGTTTTGTCTTTAACTTTGGAGGAGATCTCTCTATATTTTTTACCATTTCATTCTTACTTATTTTTATTTTTTCTCTATTCTTTTAAATTTTTTTTAAGTATTGATTATTTTTTAGTTGTAGTTGGACACATTATCTTTATTTCATTCTTATGTGGTGCTGAGGATCGAATCCAGGGCCTCACACATGCACCTCAGACATGCTAGGTGAGCACTCTACTGCTGAGCCACAACCCTAGGCCCAAAATTGTGTGTGTGTGTGTGTGTGTGTGTGTGTGTGTGTGTGTGTGTGTGTGTGTATGATGCTGGGGATTGAAGCCAGGGCCTTGTGCATGTGAGGCAAGCACTCTACCAACTGAGCTATATTCCCAGCTATTTTTCTTCTCTATTCTATTTGCTGGATGTTGAAACTTAAGGATTTATTTTCTTTCTTTCACCTTCTCTGAAGCTCTCTTTTTCTAATCTCTTGATTTATTTTCTAGAGGGGGTCCTAGTCTTTGTCTTTCAACACTTCAATTTTATTTGGGGGGTTACTGGGGATTGAACCTAGGGGTACTTTACCACTAAATTACATACCCAGTCCTTTTTATGTTTTTATTTTAAGACATAGTCTTACTAAGTTGCTGGAGCTGGTCTGAAACTTGTGATCCTCCTGTCTGAGCCTCCTGAGTCCCTGGGATTACAGGTATGTGCCACTAAACCTGGCACACTGTCCCATGAACTTTCAATTGATTTTTTTTTAAATTTTAGCAATCATATGCTTAGTTTACAAGACTTTCCTTTTGTATTTTATTTTGATGTGTGTGTGGGGGAGGCAGGGTGAGGAGTAGGATTATCTAGGGCTAATTTAGTGGAAGTAATTAATATATTTTCAAATTTCTCTAAGAATACAAATTCAAATATTTTAGTTTTTTTTTCCTATTTTATAAGCCTACAATGTCTGTTCTTCTTTCTGGATTAGTAAATCTTCAATTTGTTTGTTTATTCTGCTTATTTTGTTTGTCTTTCAACACTTCAATTTTATTTGGGGAGTTACTGGGGATTGAAGCTAGGGGCACTTTAACACTAAAGTGGATCTTTAGTTGTCCATCATATTTAAGAATGGGACTGTCCTAGATAGCTTTTTGGAGTTTCTTACTATTGAATATATAGGTCTTTCCTCCTACAAGTTAAGTGCCTGTGCTGGGAGCTCCATGTACATGGGAAGGATAATTAATTATGGTAATGCTGGTTACCAAAATAAGCCTCAAAATTTCATTGGTTTTCTATGATATTTGCTTGTTTCTCAACTGCAGCATGCTTCAGATGTTCCTGATTCATGGGTGGCTTTTCCTCATGTAGTGACTCAGAGACCAAGGCTCCTTCAACTTATGCTACAGCCATCTTTGACCTTCGAGGCTTTTGCTTCTGGCTGGCACAGGGTGAGTGAGAATGTGAAAATTCACTTTTTCTTTCTTTATTCCTTCCTTTCATTCCCACTTCCTCCCCACCACCCCACCATCCACTGGGTACAGAACCCATGGCCTCACAAATGTTTAGCATGTGCTGTACCATTGCGCTACATCCCAGCTCCACAGTTGCTTTCTTAAAAGCCCTGGCCTGAAAGTGACACACACCACTTCTACTCACATTCTGTGTAGTTAAATAGCTACATTTGGATATAAGGGAGACCAGAAAATGAAATACCCAGTCTAGTAGTCCCTTCCCAGAAAAGAATCAGGTTAAGGAATGAGGAAGTCAAGTTCTTGTTACATAGCTAACCACAGCTTATATATATATATATATTTAAATTGTGGATGGGCAAATAGCTTTATTTAATTAATTAATTTGTTGATTTTTATGTGGTACTGAGGATCAAACCCAGTGCCTCACACATGCCTGACAAGTGTGCTGCCACTGAGCCACAACCCTAGCCCCAACTAACCACAGTGTCAATAAACAGATTTACCCACTAGTTGCCTTAATCTTGGGGTTAGAATGTTGATGACTTTTAATTTTGCAGGGAGAGGTTTGGAACTCCAAAGAAGAAGGCAGAGGGCTTTACTGAGGACATTGATGTCCATCCTCAGCATACCTAATTCTCCTCAGTTTAATCTGTTTTTCAGAATAAGAAAACTTATTTGATTTTTCCCAGAGGTGAAATGCTAGTTGGTATTTTATGTATTTAAAAATGGAGAGGAAGGCAGGAAGTTTAGGCAGATATCTGGTACCATCATGTGCTAGGCCCACTTTCAAACAATCCTTCCATTTTAGCCTCTTAGCTCTCTGCCCTTAGAGGCACCTGCAAACTGAGCCTGAAACTTCTTTGGGTTTCTGCCATGGACAGCTTATCTCTTCTACACTAAAATCACTTCCTGCATATTCCATCCTGCACTGGCAATTCTCCTCCTGCTTCCCTTGGTGTTCTGAATTAATTCCCATTTATCATTAGGCCTTAGAAAGGTAGGGAAGAAGAAGACTTGTGCTGGGTCATGAAACCCCAGAAGTTTCCTTGCAGGAATGTTTCATGTATTCAACCAGAGTTTTATTTGGCTATATTATCTTTAAAAAGTCACTTCTCTGTCTGCTCAATCATTTTAAAGCATGTTCAAAACTAACAGCTCAGACTACTAATTTTGGGTTTTCATCAGGAAGCATGGCTCCTAGAGTCTGTCATCCTCTGCCTACCAAAAGGCCAGCAGGAGGGTGATATTTGAAGTGTGTTTAGAGGACATTTGTTTCAATTATTTAACCTCTATTCTTCAAATAAATTGGAACAATCATTGGCCTAGTCTTAGCCATAACTACCTTGAATGAGTTGTGGTTTAGCTTTATGACCTTCATTTTAACAACACGACATAGTACCCTTATTAAGCCTATTATTGTGATTATTTTAGGATTTTTAAAGAGACATTGTCCGCTATCTTTATCTTTCAGAAAGATTTTTTCAAACAACTCTTTGCTACAAAAACTTGAATTTTTTCAAAACCCAGATGTATTACCTCCTTTCTGATAATGAGAATTATACAATTCATTGTGGAGTCATGTGCTGAGTGCAGATGCTTTGATCAACAAGGAAAACTTTATACTTGGTAGCTAGAAGATACAGCTTAGTGTGTAGTGGGGCTATGCCACCTAGGTTTGTGTATGTGCACTCTGGTGTTCACTTGATAACATTGTCTAAGGATTTGTTTTTTTAAAATACATCCCTGTCATTAAGCAACATGATTACATTTCCCTTTATCATCTTTTTAAAGTTCTTTAGTCTTGATTTTATTCTCTGAAAACTCTAAAAGTGTCTCTAAGATCATGTGAATTCAGGGATGTGGTTGTAGCTCAGTGGTAGAGAACTTGCCTGGCACATGTGAGGCACTGGGTTTGATCCTCACCTCCACCTAAAAATAAGTAAATAAATAAAATAAAGGTGTTTTGTCCATCTACAACTAAAAAAAGGAAAAAAGAAGAAGATAATATAAATTGAGGTAGAACTGGGTTGGTAATTGGTTTCATACTTTACCCGGCTGCAATTCTCAAATGGGGACAGGCTAAAGGTGTGCAGGGTGAAGAGTGCTCTGTGATTATTTAAGGTTTTTTAAATTTAATATATGGTACAATTTTAACATAATTTGTTTCTTATACATTTTATAAATGTAAACATAAATTAAAATACACGTTAACTGGAAATCTACTTGAGAAATTTGTGTTTTTTTTAACCTTGCAATAATGAGGCCATAATTCTTACATAATAGAACTTTTTGGACTATACTTAGAGTAAGATTTTACTATATCTTCCTTTATTTATTAATTCTACAGGGTTAATTCAATGTGCACACTATTTGTTGACAATGATCAGCATGCATTTCATGTTATACTTATTGTATAATGAATGGATTATTTTATTATACACTTCAAAACTGCTGTACAAGATAACATAAATAACATGAATACGAAAATAAAGTAAATCAAAAAATTTAGTTGGGTCCATTTTGGTATGTATCTATTTTGATAGAATATAATATATTTGGTACTCATTTCCATAGAGAAAATACTTTTATTCCTTTTAAATATTTTTTTGAAGACATACAAAATAGCCTTACTATTTGTAGTGGATTGAAAAAGGAATCTGCAAAATTTATGTCCATTGGAATCTCAGAATATGATCTTGTTTAGAAATAAGGTCTTTGCAAATGTAATGAGTTAAGATGAGGCCATACAGGATTAGAATGTGCCCTCAAATCCAATGATTGATGACCTTGTAAGAAGGTCATGGGAAGACCCAGAGACAAGTACAGGGTGAATACCTCTTATGACAAAGGCAGGGATTAAAGTGATGCAGCTAAAAGTCAAAGAAAACCAAGGATTGCTGGCAGCCACCACAAGTTAGAAAAGGGGCTAGGGAGAGAATCTCCTCTGAGCCTTTAGAAGGAACACACTCTGCCAACACCTTTATTTTGATCTTCTGCCTCCTGAACTAGGACAGAGTAATTTTCTATTGTCTTAAGTCGTGGGGTTTCTGGTAATTTGTTACAGAAATCCTAGGAAACTGCCCTAGCTCAAATTTAAAACATCTCCTTCTGTGAATACTAATAAGTTGAGCATTTACTGGAGCTCCACAAATAACTGCCAGCTGATAACTTTCCAAATGAGAGTTAACTAACTCACTGGTACCCAGAGGAGCATTTCCACAGTAATCTTAAAACATGATGAAGAAAAGCCATTTTCCCCTTCTTTTTCATAGAAAACACACTGTGGATTAATATAAAATACTTTAGTGCAATTTAGAAAGCTTTGATCACATGAATTTTTATATGAATTATAGTCAAAGGAGATGACATAAATGAAGGTTGTCAAATCTTATGATGCAAAGAGATGCTACTCACAAGTAATTTGAAGAAATTTTTTTATTCTGTCAAAACCCACAGCTGGTGCCCACATTGTGTTTGATTAATTAATCTTGGGAAGACACCAATAAGAAAGAAGTGATCTACAATACTTATGAGAAAAAAAAAACAGATTAAATGTATTTTCTTGAATGATAAATTTTCATGATTTTATAACATGGAGAAAAAATATAAAAAAATGATAAATGACACAGGAATAAATTAAAATTATTATTTTTAAGAATATTTTTTAGTTGCCAATGAACTTTTATTTTATTTATTTAAATGTGGTGATGAAAGTTGAACCAGATGCCTCACACATGCTAGGCAAGTGCTCTACCACTGAGCTACAACCCCAGCCCCACAAAATTGTTATTTTTGTCAAGTCATGAATGTATTTTATTCAGAATGAATTTGTAAAATTTGTATATTCATAGTTAAATATGTTATTGATTCTGGGGAAAAAAAAAAACACTTGGTTGAATAAATTGCTTTTAAAGAAAAAGGCCTACATCATGGTCCACAGAGTCTTACTCAAGCTGTCATTTTGATGTTCTGTTGCCCTCTACTGCTCAGAGAGACAAATTACAGTTAGCCCTTTTCTCTACCAAAGTTGATTTCTTTTCTACAGTTTAAAAAAAAAAAAAAGAAAAAAAAAGAAAAAAAAATGTCCATTTGCTTAATCAACTACTTATGTTCAGAAATAAATAAATAATACTGGAAATTAGAATACATAAAATCATCTGTTTATGTCTCTGTGAACTCCTCAATGATAGGGACTCCTTGTTTTATCTTCATATCCCTGGCAGCCAATATACTGTTTAGCATGGTTGTGTACTCAATAAATATTAGGCAAAGACAATGCTGAGGAAATCTGTGCAATTATTCATGTCTTCATTTATAATTTTTATGAAATTCCTTATTTTAAATATCATTACCCTATATTTATAAAATTAGTAAAAAAAATTCTAATATATGAATTCCATAAAGAATTAAAGTTATTTTAACATCGATATTACTCACCATTTCAAACCCTTTATTAGTAGACATTTTGACTGTGGTTTAACGTGAGTACTTTTGTGGCTATGTTATTCTTTTTAGTTAATTGGAGATTTTTTTTTGCTGGTTGTTTAGGATCAACTGTGGGAGGCAGAAATGTGAAAATACTAGTGACTTAAGATCTGAGTTTGTTTCTATTACACACAAATCTATGTATATCAGGTCTGACATGAAGTTTCCATTGTCCACAGAATCCTGACTCCTTCTGTCTTATAGCTCTATCATGTATCAGCCATGTGTACTAAGTGTTATGAAGAGACACAGAGCCTCTGTGAGAGTGCATTAGGATGTCTGTATGCCACATCAGAGTGGAGGTTGGCATATGGGTATTCTGACAGAAGGTGTGATGTAATGCTCCATTACAACTCTGTAAGATTGGTGTGCTCAATGCTTTTTTATTTTTTATTTATAGACAGAGTCTTCATAATTTGCTTTAGGACCTCACTATGCTCAGGCTAGCTTTGTACTTGGGATTCTTCTGCTTCAGCCTCCCAAGCTGCTGGGATTATAGGCAAGTGTCAGGGCTGGTGTGCTCAATTCTGAGCTACAGGATGCCCAATAAATTTCAGAAATTGATATCCTATGAATTCATAGCCCTAAATTAGTACATAAGGCCCAAATATCTTGTTTCTTTTGTAACATATGCTTCTCATTCTTCACAGTAATGATTTTGAATCTATTATTTCCTCAAATTTCTGGTCCTCACACCCTGTCCTTCTGATACTTTCTGCTTTACATTCTTACATCCTCATTTTTGCCATAGTTCTTCATTTTTCATTTAAGAAATGGAAGCTACTGAATGGGCCCTTTCTCCACAAGGTCATATCTTTTTTTCTACTGTCATATCTCCAAACTCTCAACAGACTTTGCACCTATTTTTTTCTTTTTTTGCATTGAAGGAGGAGTATCTACAGCTGAAGTCAGCTACAGGTGTGAATACAGAGAATTGAATTTTCTCAAGAACAGGGTTTTGAAAATGAGTAAGAGAAATGGATTATAGAGCAGGAAATAAAGGGATGTGTAAGATACTGATTAAGATGATGGATCATGGAATCAAAGTAGGACTAAAGAGAGAAATGAGGACACGATGAAGTGAGGACTGTGACAATATGGAAACATTAATAAATTGTAGGTCCTGTGAGGACCTTTTTCTTTGACTATTAGGTTATTTGTCTTCTTATTGATTTATAGAATTCCTTGTGTGTTCTGAGCACCATCTTTTGTTGGTTGTCAGGTTTGTATTTTCATTCTCTCTGGGGTTTTCCCCCCAAATTTTTATGATATATTTTGATGCACAGATGTTTTAAACTTTACCGAAATTATATTTTATGATTTGTTTTTTATGTTTGAATTTGGAACTCCTTTTATATACTGAGGTTTTAAAGGTTTAGTTTAAATCTAGGAGATTAAAATTCTCCTAGAATTTAAAGGTTCACCTTTTTAAATTTAGATCTTCACCTAAAATGTATTTTTATTTCTAGTCCTTAATGCTCATTAACTGATTTCTGTCCCATCAGTTCATCAAAGATGTTTAAAAAATACAGATGGTAATGTTATGAACGACCAATAAAAAAAAAAATGCAGATGCTTTTTTTGTTTTTCCAAATTCAGAAGACACAATTGAGGAACAGGCTCCAAATTTCCTTGTTCAGCTACTCTGAATGTGTGAACATATATTTATATATTGTATACATTTGCAATTGTCAATTCATGTTACATATCAGAAAGTTAATTTTTTCCCTTAGATGCACACACACTCGCTCACAGACACACACACACACACACACACACACGCACGCACGCACATTAGGATTTTGTTTTAGATATATACACATGCATATATATTCATATATATGTAATACACACACCCCCCCCACACACACACATCCAAGGAGAAAACAACATTAGGACTTGTTTGGTATTATATGTGCATATGTATTTCTCCCTTGGCCCAGGAGGACCAAATGGGAGCTTATCTACAGCAACCTTGATTTTGAGCACAACTGAATAAAACAACCACGTCATAAACACAACCACTCAGCCAGTTTAGAGGCCAAATCAAAATTGTGTGGGACTCTCCAGCCAAACACAACTAGGGGGAACAATGTGGTCCTCAGCTGAGACCTGAGTGGCCTCAGGATAGGCAAGGCCACAGCCTCCTGACCCCTGCGTTCTGTTGGCGGTTGCAGCGCTGCGGAAGCCCCCTGGTGCCCACTACCCAGCTACACGGCTAGGGCTCTCCTTCCTTTTTGGGCTCTTTGGCACTCTGTCATCATGCTGGGCAGGGTGTGGGGCTTTCTGCTGCCCACGGTGGCCGGGCTTGATTACGATGAAACCTACTGCGTTTTTGAAGAGCTCTTCCGGAAGCTGGACCGTCACGGGTGTGGGATGGTGGACATCGAGGAACTGCCGAGAGGCCTGGAAGTCATGGGCGTCCCTCTGATGGAGGGCAGCAGGTGGGGCGCGGTGGCGTCTGGATGGCATGGGTCTGGGGTAGGCCGCTCCCAGCCTTCCCAGCTCTCCTCAGGGACTCGGACGTTCTTTCCCAGTGAGCAGCTTCCTGCAAATGATGGGGTTCTGGGAACACTTGGTGCAAGTTCATGTTCTATTAGTGAGCTGCTCTGTGAAATGCACAGGGAACCTTACTGTTCTGCCTGAGGGGACACCACCACCACCCAAGTACATAGAAGGAAACATGAACCAACTAAGCCAGTGGAGGGTCCCTCTTGGTGGCTGATGATGGTTCCTCCAAGCGCTCTCCTCAAGGGCATCCCAGCTTGGAAACTGGGGCCTGCCCCCCTGCAGAGGAGTTGCTCCCAAGGCCCCATCCCTGGGCAAGTGCTCACCAGGGAGCAGGAACATGTCTTGGGGCTTTCCCGTGTGCCCTCACCTTTTGGCTGATTCAGGGAGGGGGCAGTAATTACAACCACAGGTTTTCAGTCCAACCCTATACTAAAGGCATATTTATACTATAATAATGTACAGTATAGTATAGAATTGTCATAAACAAATGACAGTATAATTACTATTGTATTTTCAGAGTCTCTTCATTTCTATAGCTGTGTATTTAACCAATTGACCCAATAAAGTTAAAAAAAAAAAAACAGACTTTGTTTTACTTTAAGCTTCTCTAATAAACTACATGGCCCAATGGGCAGTGTGAGAGAGGTTGTGGGGTGCAAATATGTTTAAAAAGGAATGTGACTCCAGATTTTGTAGAAATCTTTTTTCAAGATAAGAAACAGAATTAAATTCAGAAAGAGAAAAGAAATAAGAAATCTAATAAATTTCTCTCTGGAAGACTTGAATTAAATGATGGATGTGAAGGCAAGGGTCTCTGAGTCCAGAAAAAGCATGTTAGCATAGTAACAGTCAACATTAACTGTATCATTCTTAAGATTTACAAAGTACATGCCAGAGAAAATGAGGCAACTATGTAGTATGAATAATGCTATATCACATTTTACTTATGGAAATTGATGGTTTGTTCCCTGAGGCCTATCAAACCACAGATGGCAGTGTTAATAATAGTCAGTATGCATTGGTTACACTGGATTCTGGGAGGCTATGTTTTCTTTCTACTTTTTCTGCATTCAGCTTTCATTGTATAAATCAAAACAAACAAATAACAATAGCAACACCCTCCCCAGTGGTTATATCCTTCTTCCTGACTGAATTTAGCCCTAGAATCTTACAATAACATTTGTCTTTTAAGCAAGAGCTGGATTCTCTCCTCTTCTTAATCAGGCTGTCTAGAGTTAGCACTGTCTTCTGTACCTCCACCTCAGTGATGACTTGGTTCTCTAGCAAGATTACTTTGTCAAACCACACCTTCCCCTTTAGGATCTTTTAAAGGCATCTGCAAACCACCTACAGCTGCTCCCACCTCACCACCCTAAAAGGGTATTGCTGAGCTGAAAATGCCTTGCTCTCATGTCCGTTCTCACACCAGTGAGTTCCCCTCTAGTGAACTAAAGTTAGTTTCTTCTTACTGCCTTCAGCTGAACTCTATTACCTGCAAAAGCAAAAATATCTGCTGTAACACTGGAGCTCTGCACTGTTCAGACCTGCCCCCAAAGCAGCCAGTACAACACATCCTCTTACTGTTCTTTAAAAGGAAGGCTAGACTCACGTCTCCCAAATGTAGCCAGATTCCCTCCTGGTTTTGCCTGTTTTCTCTCTGCCTTCACCTGACAGTTAGTTATCTCAATATTGAAGAATCTACCCAGAATCATAGGCTAAATCTCTCTTCATGGAACAGGTGAAAGCATTTCCTGCCACTGACAAGGGATCTTGATGGGAGCCCTGGCTGAGACTCTTTAGGAAAGCCATGCCTCTAGAGCTTCCATGTGCTGTCAATCATGTGATGCCCACAGCCCTCTCTCCCACACTGTGGTTCTGCAGGTTTGGAATGAAGCCTGTGAATTGTATTCATAAAAATTCCATTTTAGTGATGCTCTAGCTCCCACTGGATTCATTGCCAACAGCAGGAAGCTAGATAAAACAGGCACAGCTCACCTCATCCCTCTCCCCCAAGCATATCCTCTGAAGGAAAAGAAATGCATTGCTGTTTCCCATTGAAGACCTCTAGTCATCATCCTAAATACCACGTTTTTTTGTTTGGATGAAAAGTTCACAAAATGATGGAGATGCCAGTTTTGTCAGAGGAAGTGTTTTTTTGAAAAGGTATCACATATACATTCATTAATGCAATGTTTTCTGAGGAAAACATCCTGTGTGAACACAGGATGTTTCAGTGCATTCTACTGAAATCTAAATGTTCTGATTTAATCAGTACAATTCACTGTGATATGGGTACTAATTCTCCTGTAATTCTTATGATTCTTATTATGCTATCATTGATATTTGTAAAATATATCGAACAAAAATTAAACTTGAATATGAAAAGATACAGTAATAAAGGTGAAAATTGGTAACTTCAAATTTTTTTGTTTGGCACAATAGTACAAATTTCTGAGGTGCAGTGTATGATGTTTGATTTGCATACACATTTGTTAGCAATATCGAGGAAATTTGCATGTCTGTCTCCTTAAATCTTATTATTTCTTAATTTATTATATCTTGCTGGGTGCATTATCATTATATGTACTAGTGGGGCTTCTTCAGACATATTCATGTATCTGCCTTGCATAATGGGTCTCAATATCTTCCCCACTACTTCCTTCCCCTATTGAACCCCCTTCCCATGGTCCCTGTCCTCCACAGTTCTGGTGCAATATACACTTTCATTATGATATGCTCACAGACACACACAGCATGATTGTTTTTCAATTTTTTCCTCTGCTTCCCCTTCCCACCCTTATTTCCTATGCCTTGATTCCCTGTCTATTCTCTACTGTTCCTCATTTTATTTTGAGATTTCTCATTTCTTTTTTCTCTTTAGCTTCCACATGAGAAAATACTCTCTATTTATCTAGTATGTATGTGTGTGTGTGTGTGTGTGTGTGTGTGTATATATATAATTTCATGCTGAAATTGGATAGAAGTCTATTAGAAATTTTAAATTCAATAAAGTAATACATAAAAATTAACATATGAAAAGATATAGCTTTCATATACACAAAAATGAAATCAGAAAAAACATTACATTCATAAGCATCTCAAGAGCCATGTATGATTATATCAAAATGAACCCAACTATTATGTCTAATGACAATGCATTAATAAAAAAGAAAAAGAAATACTTTATCTGTGTCTCCCAAATTTTAATACATTTTGCATTATTTACTTTGACTTTCAATTTTTTCTGTAAATTTTTTGTGTTAATTAGAAGTGTATAAATTATTTTTTAGTTTCATTTTATTTTTAGATGTCATTCTTATTTTGTCAAGTGATTTTACTTTGGTCAGAAATCACATTCTGTAAGAATAGAGACTATAATATTTGTTCATTTTTTAGTTAATTCTTTGTGCATTGACACTTCCAAGGAAGGAATATTCTGTAGGTGTTTTTGGAGAATTCTCTGTGTGTCAACTGCATGAAGTTTAGCGATAATGAGGCTTAGATTTTCTGTATAATTTGCAAGTATTTTATATTAATCTCTCAACAACAGGGAAATACTAAAATCTTTGATTATGAAAAATAAAAGGAAAAATGATACTTCCCTTTTTGAAAGACCTCTACAGTGAAAATTAGAAAACATTGAAGAAAGAAACTGAAAAAGTGTCTAAAATGTCAAAAGGCAACCTGTCTTCATGGATTTAAACACTGTTGAAATGGCCACGCTAAACAAAACAATCTAGATTGAATACAATTTCCAGTAAAAAGACTCACATCACACTTCACAAAACTACAAAAAAACAGTCCTGAAACTCAGCATAATATTGGAAAAAAAACAAATTATAGCCCAGTGTGACAGATAATCCAAAAATAAACCCACACATCTTCAGGCAGTTGATTTCTGACTAGGATTCCAAAAACAAACTTTGAGGCACAGAAAAACTTTCTATCAACTGGTTCACTGGATAATCCCATTTAGAGACATGAAACAAGGTCCTCGTCCCTCATTCTGTACAAAAGTCAACTGCAAATGAATCAGAGAACCCGGAGGGAGTTCTGAGGAGCCTGATTGTCTGGTGTGCTCCAAGTCCTGGGTCCAATCCCGAGTGCTGCAATAAATAAATTAAAGAAAGAAATAGAGACAAAGCAGGTCCAAGACCTGAAGGGAAGACAAGAATATTTGAATGCAATAGAAGAAGTCATGGAGGAAAGTGATGAAACTATTCACACAGGCATTATTTCTAGATAGGACAAGAACATCCCTGGCACAAAAGCAAAATTTGTCCAAAGGTATAACCATTGCAGTCAGAGAGCTTCTACACAGCAAAGGAAAAAATCCATGCAGTGATGAAAACACAGAGAAAAAAGTCATTGCTAGCTATTCTTGTGATACAGATCTAATTTCCCGAATATATAAAGAACACAAAACTGTTCAGATTTAATCTAAGTTGACTCAATAAATGATCCCATGGTCTGAATAGACATTTTTTTAAAATGTAAGGAAGTAAGCTACAAATAAATTTATGGAAAAATAGTGCTCAACATCTTTGGCAAAAGGATAAACAATGTCACCTTGAAACTAAGAACAAGTTGAACAGAGATATTGTACTATAAGTGTACATTTCCTTCTTGCAAACTGCCAAGAGAATGGATTTCAAACTCACTTCAAAACTAAATTGGTATCCCTATTTAACATGGTAGAATGACTACTACATAAGTGAAAATTTACCAAATGCTATAAAAGATGTGGATCATTTCCTTTTTGAAAACTCAAAGGGACAGTTGATATTACAGGTTTGCAGTGGATAACAGCATCAATAAAAGCCATGTAGAACAGGGAAGGAGAGCATGACATTTCCACAGTAGAGCCTCCTCCTCCTAAGGTCTGCATGGCACAATTAGGAGAACATTTAAATTCTATCCCTGTTCTTCAGGAGACACAGAACATTGGAACATGTGTGCACTTGGAACTTTCTGGAAGTTTCCCTGAATATTCTTGCCCTAACATGGTGTGCTTAAGGAAAGAGTGGTATATTTGAATGACAGGTCCTAAAACTGAAGGAAACTGATTCTTACAGCAACAGAGACAGACACAGTGGGGAAGTTTATGCAACCTTAAGAAAAATTATAGTAATAATTTTCAAGTGGACAAACAAACAAAACTCTAGCATGACATCCTGAAAACAAGTTTAAGAGGCAAAAAAATTATCTAGCTTGGTGTTTGATGCCTGTCTTGTCTAGATGAAGCAGAGCCTTAGATTATGGCTCTAGAAATAGTGACTCTTTGTGACTTATATTTTGACTGAGGGTAAAAATTAATATTTTAAAGCACAGCTATTCCAGGGGGTGAGTAGTCTATGTGATTAACATCCATACTACATCATAAGGTTAGCATTTTCTTGGTGCCAATACTTAACGTGCAACTTCTGTGCAGGTTAAGAAAAGAAAACATATTGTTAACTACAGTACAATACTTCTACTCCACTTATTCCTACTTCAAGATGGCATTGAATCTTTTGTCCAAAATTCTCCAAAAACCTTCAGCTCCTGGCAGCTACCATTGCAGTCTACTTCTATAAGGCTGTGTTGTTTCTTTCAACATAAAAAATGATATCTTGTGACATTTGTTTGTACTTAGCCTGTTCTACTATACATTTTGTGGGAGAAATGACAGGATTTTCGTCTTAGTGATTTCATAAAAAGCCCTTAAACGTGTGTGTTTGTGTATGTATGTATCTAAAGTCCTCCTTGAAGGTTATAACTTTTATCACTCATGTGAATGCTGATTTTTTGACCTCCCATAATTTACAGAACATCTTCCTGGCATCTAGAGTGGTAAATGCATTCCAATTTTCTTTGTCCACTTCTACCAGAGGATTTAATATCTAGGATACCCAGGGTTTTATAAAATGCAGTTTTTAAATAAGAAGGCTTAAAACTCATCATTGCTTTTTTTTCTTTTTTTTATTGGTTGTTCACAACATTACAAAGCTCTTGACATATCATATTACATACATTAGATTGAAGTGGGTTATGAACTCCCAATTTTACCCCAAATGCAGATTGCAGAATCACGTCGGTTACACATCCACAATTTTACATAATGCCCAATTAGTAATTGTTGTATTCTGCTACCTTTCCTATCCCCTACTATCCCCCCTCCACTTCCCTCACATCTTCTCTCTCTACCCCATCTACTGGGGATGTGGCTCATCATTGCTTTTTGATACATGATGCAAAATTAATGTGTCTGCAGGTATGAAAAAAACATCTACCTCATGACACACTTCCTTCACAGCCCATGGGACAACAGGTTTATTGTTAAAGAGCACTGATACTTTTAAAAGGTTTTTTTTTTTTTCTGAGCTGAATGCCTCAACTATGGGCTTACAAATAATTAGTAAAATCATGTTATAAACAGGCAAAGTAACTTAGGTAACACAGTAAATGATCCTTGCCTTCAACTTAAAATTACCAAATGTCACTTATTGAAGAAACAGAAAAAGTGACATAAAAATCATGTGGTATCTCAAGGGAGCATAAAGAGGTCAATAGTTTTCAAAAAAGGATCAAAGTTTGAGGCATCACATTTCCAGATTCGAAATATTAACACTACAGTAACCAAACTCATTTAATACTGTCGGACAAATATAAAGACAGTGACATAGTGAAAAAAATGATGTTTGTGTATACACATTCACTAAAGCAATATTCTTAAAAGCCAATAGGTGAAAACAACCCAAAAGTTCCTTGAACAGTAATTAAAGGCAATTTGCAATACACAAACAATAAAGACTACTCAATTGTAACAATTCAAGGAATCTTGTAAAATCTGCAATAGGGATATATCTTGAGGTCATTATGCCAAGAAAAATGAGTCTGTCACAAAAATAAGTACTGATGAGTCCACATACGTGGGCTATCTTAAGCAATGAAACCCAGTGAAACAGAATAGTAAGGGTGTTTGTCATGTAACAGCAGAATGGAAAGTTAAGCAGTTTTGTTTTCATGGGTATTCTGTTTTTATTTTGAGAATAAGAAACTTAGAGATATGCTGGGTAAGAATTTGAATGTATTTAACATTATTGAAAAAAGATGTGTGATAATTAAAATGACAAATTGTATGAATATTGTTTTGACCACAGTTAAAATTCAAAAGTGCTTATGAGACATATTATTATGAAAGGTTTTAAGGACACCCTCAAATCACATATTTTCTCAG
This sequence comes from Urocitellus parryii, assembly GCF_045843805.1. NCBI lineage: Eukaryota > Metazoa > Chordata > Mammalia > Rodentia > Sciuridae > Urocitellus > Urocitellus parryii. Next base: position 82,298,800 of record NC_135541.1, on the reverse strand, counting down.
ACATACAAATATAGATTAATCAATTACATAGTGAAATGACAATAAAAATAAAATTAAGATAGCAAATATTCTGTTATGTGGTTTTATTCATAAGTAAATTTTTAAATATTGAAAGGAGATATGGAATTACAAAAATTTCAGATGATATCTGCAAATCACAGAGTTTCTCTCATAGAAGAGAATATAAACACTTTAATGGACATAGGGTGAAAATAAGACTATTTATAAGAGGACTTGCCTAAATAGAAATGGCCATCAACCAAAAAAAGAAATGAAAAACAAACCAGAAGTGATACTATTTTTTGTATATGTATTTTATATTCCACTCATTCAGTGATTTTTTATCAGCTCTGGAAATCATTTAGTGGAGTTTTGGGATATTCTATACATAGTACCATGTCATTGGCAAATAGAGATAATTCAACTTATTTTTTCTTATTAGTATTGTTTTAAACTCAGTCTTTTTCCTAATTGCTCTGCTTAAAATTTTATGAAATATTGAGCAGAAGTGGTACAGTGGACATCTTTTCCTTATTTCCAATTTTAGAGAAAATGCATTCAATTTTCCTTATTGAATATGATGTCAGCTTTGGGTTTGACCTATGATAATCAGAAAGTTCCTTCTTTCCTTTAGTATTTTTTCAATATTTTTAGCATGAATGAATGCTGAATTCTAGTAGGATTTTCTACATCAATTGAGATGATCTCATCACTTTTACAATTTTTAATTCTTCTTATGTGATGAATTACATTTATTGGTTTCCATATTTGAGTAAGACTCACATACCTGGGACGCAGCTGATTTGATCATAATGAACAATCTTCTTAATGGTTTTGAACGTGGTTTCCAATACATTTTTAAGGATTTTTCATCTATTCATCAGAAACATGTTCTGTATTTTTTTCCTTGATTTGTTTTCATCAGTTTTGGAATCTCAGTGATACTGGGTTTATAGAAAAAAAATTGAGAACTGATTCCTTTTATACTTAATAGGAAAAAAAATAATGAGAAGTCCCATATTATTTCTTTTAATTTTTGGAAGAATTCAGTTGAGAATCCATCTGCTCTAAGCATTTTCTTTTCTATTATTGGGAGGGATTTTATTGCTGCTCCAAACACCTTGCTTCATATTGGTCTCTTGAGGTTTTCTATATTCTCTTTGTTCAGTTTGAGTACAGCAGAGTGGAAAGTTAAGCAGTTGTTCCTATAAATTTGGCAATGTCCTAGATTGCCCAATTTATTGAAATGTAGGTCTTCAAAATTGTTCCCAATGATCCTATGGATTTCAGAAAGATCTGTGGTGATATCTCTATTTTGAATTCCAGTTCTGTTGATATGGATCTTTCTCTTTCTTTTGGCTAGATTGGCTACTGATTTATGAATCTAGGTTATCTTTTCAAAGAAGCAGCACTTTTTTGCATTGATCTTCATTTTTTTTTCAACTCTCATTAATGTTGGCTCTCCTTTTATTATTTCCTGTCTTCTACTGGTTTTGGAAAATAATTCCATTCACAATAGCCACAAAGATAAACCCTGGGATTAAATCTGTCCAAGGAGGTGAAAGACCCCTTCATTACTTTAATGCATTTTCCATTAAAATACCTTTCATGCCAACAATTTTCTCCACAGATATAGCAAAATAATCTTAAAATTCGTGGAAGAATAAAATACCAATAATAGAAAAATCAATAAGAGAAAGGATAGGACATTGCAATATTTGACTTAATAGTATACTGCTTAGGTATAATTTAAAAAGATAAGGTAGTATTGGCATAAAAGAAGGCATGAAAATGAGTGGATTAGAAGACACAGAGACTCACCCCCACAGATGTGATCATCTGGTTCTTGACAAAGAGGCCAACAATGTGTAGCAGAAAAAAAAATCAGCTTTTTAACTAAATCATGCTGAGGAAACTGAATATCCATAAGTAGAAGAATGAAAAAGATCCCTAAATTCTCCCTGCACAAAAGTCAAACTCAATGTGGATCAAATGTCTAGGAATTAGAACAGAAACTGTGAGCTGTTTGAAGAAAAATAGGGCCAACCCTTCAACTTACAGGCAGAGTCATGTCCTTTATAAAACTTCAAGAAATAAAACCAAGAATGAACTGGCAGGATATCATCAAAGAAACAAAACTTCTGCACTTCAAAGAAAATGAAAATGAAAAAAAAAAAACATAATTTTTAAAAATGGTCCTGGCAGCTACATTTCTGACATGGATTTATATCTAGACTATATAATGAACTCACAGAAGAACACCAACAACAGCAATGGCAGGTTAGCAGAAGGATGAAATTCCCAGTAGTCCCTTCCTCCAGACTTTAAAAGAGGGAGGACTAATCCTCAGTAAGGTAGGTAATTAAGGGAACTCATGGAAACTGAAGACTGGATGGAAAAAGAAACCATAGAGAAAAGGAAAGTCAAACACTTTGAACATAGTTTTAAAAATATCATGTTGGAGACAGGTCAACTTGTCTGCAAAAGGGGCAGTAATGGCTGGTAAAGGGAGGGGAGAACTCTGTTAAAGTGAGAGAGAGACAAAAAGCTTTGGGAATAAAACTGTGTTTATTAATTGATCTGGGGGACTAGAGGAATCAAGGGAGGCTGATCTGAAAGGACCCAGAATTGGTGGAGAAAGTGGTTGAGTGAAAACTGACTGAAATCCCTTAGCCCGTGGGTGGTTAGTTGCTTGGGAACCTGGATCACCAGCACAGGAGCCAGATGCTGGTGCCTGATCCACTTATCAGTGCTATGCAGCAGCAGAGACAGAAGAACAGGAAGTCATAAAGATAGTTGCCAATGAACCCAGGAGTCACCTAGGATGATCCTCAGGGTGTGCCTGAACCAGAGTGAAGGTAATGGGTGCAAAGAAAACTGTACCTGGACCACACAGGCTCCAGTACCAAGGAGAGGGAGAGAGAACACTCTGTTTAAATAAGGCAACCCTTAAAAGCTATTGTGGAGACACCTATAATGACCACACTGGAGCACGTGCACTTAAGAGCTGATATCCCATAACTCCTATTCATAGAAGTGAATGAAAACATGTGGAAGTTAGTCCCTAAGTCCCTAAAGTGGATTTTACCAGTGGTCACTGCGATCCAGACCTACAGCAAAAACTGGCATGGACCCAGTACAAAGGGACATGGATCAAAACTCAAATACCCACTGACAGAGTTCCAAAAGTCAGCCAACACTAAAACCCACCTACTGGATGATTCTCATTTAGAATTCTGCACCACGTCTAGGACTGGGATACACACTTATCTAGTACAGGAATACACCCTTCCAGTCTATCCCACCCTAGGATGGGAGAAACAAAGCTAAATCTACTACAACTGGCTTATTTAGACATTCAAAGGCAAAAGGATTGGTGCGTAGAAGAACACAAACACAGTGAGTAAAACAACCCCAGCTTTGACCCAAGGACTACAGTGCTGAAAAATCAACAAGGAACAATCCATCCCTGCCAACATTTTTGGCCACCTCAACAGAAACAAGTCCTTTATAGCTTACTAAGAATTTTTCTGTTTTTTTCTTATCTCTTTGAACTTTTTCTTCATATGCCCATTTTTTATTTTATAACTTTTAAAATAATTCAAGTATCATTTCACTATATTTTACTATTTTTGGATTCGACAATATTTTGTGTACTTGTTCTCACTGCATGGATGTGTTTGGAAAGATAGATACATTTGTACAATTTCACTCTTATACTCACTGCTTTCTTCTGAACCTACTTCCTATTTCTTATTGGTTTGACAAAGGTGGGATGTGATTAAATAGGGGTTGGAGTTGTGGGACCTCACACCTGCTTGTCTGCTCATTCCTTGGTTTTTGTCCCTCTTTTTGTCCCTTCATCATTGTCTTCCTTATTAATAGATAAATTTACCTTTTCCCTCTTTCTTTCTTTTTATTATTTTTGAGGGGGGACTGAGGATTGAATCTGGGTGCTTACCATGAGCCAAAGCCCCAGCCCATTTCATTTTTTGTTGTGAATGAGGAGTTCAATGTTTTCTCTCAGGTGAGAGCTAAAGAAAAATAAGGAAGGAAAAGGGGGATTTCATGGAGACAGAGGGAAACCAGTGGAGTAGAGAAAGGAGACCAAAGGGAAGGTTGAAACCAAAGGGAAAGGGGAGGGACAGAGGAAGGACAGGGACAGAATGACCAGGGGGAGGCCAATAAAGCTGAGGAGAAGGACTGAAAGGGAGGGGGATGGAAAGGCCTGGGGAAGTCCTGGGAAAGCACATCTACCAAGTGGTACCATGCCCATGGACCAACCCAATGAATCATTTACAAACACTCCATGATTCACATAAAGTCAAATGCACCAATTAAAAATAGTAGAAACAGGATAAAAATAGAATCATAAATAAATGGAGCCAGGGGAGGAAGAGGAAAGGGAAGGCACTGCAGCATGGATTCCCAGATGGGGACCTGTGTGCCACCATGAGACCCAACGTCTGAGCCTAGTTTCAGTTTGGGTCCCCTCCTATTTCTACATACAAAAAGTGTGATTGACTACAGATGTTCCAGAAAGGGAATAAAGACTTTCAAAGCCTTCACATTGAGTCTACATGTTCCTTGTTACTGGTTAACTCAAATAAAACCACTGGGGAGCAGTCATGGCGGTTTTGACCCCAGATGGCTGCAGTCCTGTCCACCTGAAGCTATACAGATACCATTCAACAAAGGAGTCGGAGAGGCTTGCCTAGACAGGAGGAGCACAGTTCATTGAGGGTCGTGAAAACACAACTAATTTTTAGTTAAGGTGAAATCTGATACATTCTAAATACAAGATGCCACTTCAGTTGGTAAAATGTAAATCCTACACATAACAATCTTGGCTCGTACTTGGTCAGTTCATTTCATGGTTGTTGTCCTCGGTTTCCAAAAATAAATTTTTCCATTTATCTTTGGCATATAATGGCAGTTTCTTTTAAGATGAGAGGTGACAGATATCTCTGCTGCTGTTTGTACCTCACAAGTGGTCCTTAGTGACCTATCAGTCTCCTCCCATGAAAATGTATCTCCCTGTGTTACACCTGCTCATCCTGACTCTTGGTCAAGAGGGTACAGCAGTCCTTTGGAATAATCCAGTGCTCATCTCTGATACCAACAAATCTGGATAAAACTGCTCTGACTGCATTAATCATGATGACTCAGATGACAGTTTTACATGTACAATCTGGCATTCACGGTGCTCTCAAATTTATACCATATTATCACTTAAAAACTGATGTTCCTGATCTTTCAGGAACTTCCAGGAATTTCACCGAATGAAGCAGCCCCTCGCTAGACAGGGCCTTCCATGATAGTACCTCAAGGCATGCAAAGGTGCTGTAATGAAGGTACATGAACAAAAGTAAGATGGCAGGGACGGGCAGAACTGGGTAAAGGACCCGGGGAAAGAAAGCAAAGCAGGCATGGTGAGGCAGAGGAAGAGAGAAGAGGAAACAGGAAGGGCAGAGGGGGCCAGAAGAGAAGGAGGAGGAGAAGGGATGAATCCACACTGGGACCACAATACCATGCTATTGGGACCCTCCAGCCAGATGACACATAAGTCAAATAGCTTTATGAATTACCTACACTCAAGTATTTTGTTCTTTCAATGGCTAAAGGACTAAGACACCATGACAACTGGGTCATAAATGAAATAATGGAAGACCTTGTCCTGAAGTCCCCAAGAGAGACAGTGTTTTGGTTGGAGGTGAGAAAGGCTTTGTTACTTCAGTAATGTCCTTCATGAATTTCTCTGAAACCAGGTGGGAATAACTGCTCAGCTGGCAGAAATCTCATCCAACAGGCAACAGCCAAAGCTGCTTTTGTGTAGATGCTGAATTTTCTTCCTACAAACTCGGACAACTCAGCTCCATGGGAAGCAAACAGAAGGAGAGAGAAAGCTGGGGGTGCTGAGAGGCAGCTGCCATCTCAGGTCATCACTCTGTAGAGCAAGGAGGTCAAGGGTGGGGTGGGATTTGTGCTATGTGATTTAATAAGATCCTGTGTGGACTCAGACATGGTGGAGAGCTGTGGAAAGCTGAAGAGGCTAACAGGCTACGGGACATGTTTTTGTCATTGTGAACTTCAATGTCAACTTGGAAGCTGTTAATTTCAACTGATCCCACTACCTAAGAAACAAAGTGGATAATGAGAAATGTGACCTTGAATTACCATGGGAAATGGTCTGGCTAATGAATCAAGATGGCCACTGGTGTAGTACACAATACCTGGTGGGTTGGGGATGGCTTGTGTTTTAATTAATGTCTTGTTAGAAGCTAGAGTCCTGTAGCAACACATTCTCTATAGAATATGTACAAAACTTGGATGGCCCATGCAAATACACAGCAAGGTGCTGGGGCTGCAGCAAAGTCACACAACCAAGAGCAGGTGCTATGCCCCAAGAGGCTTGGCAGGCAAAGTCACCAGAAGGCTAAAGTATTCTGGTCCTCAGGGACGGACCTTGAAAACACTGTAATTCTGAGCCTTGATCTCAGAAGCCTGCTATCATTCAGCTTCAGGTGAGAAGGATCGCAGTTCATATTGACCACATTGCCATAGAGGCTTGAATTCAGCCTTTTGTCACCACAATTTGGTTGGAAAGGCCTTTGAGTTTGATTCAGGTCCTCAGTGTAATTATATACTATGTTGAAGACATCATATCAGAAAATAAAGCACAATCCAGGTAGGACTGCCTAAAGATAATAGGGATGCCATGCCCAAGGATGCTGGTGAGTAAATTCTTCCATGTTCAAGAGAACCAATGGGTAAAGCGCTGGGAACTTGCTGGGCATCCCACAGGTACCTGGAAATAAACTGCTATTTTTTCCTAACACTATAAGTAAACAGGGAGCATATTCCACACCTGGGAATGTTGCTAGATGCTCCCCAAAATATTGCCCCCAAAGAAGATCACATTGGAACAAGCGCACAGACAAATGCAGGCCATGCCTGGAATGCAAAAGGCAGCCTCTTTCTTAATACCTCTGAACCCCTATAATCCACATTAAGACATGATTTTGTGAGTGCTTGATTGCCTTGGGGCTGTAAGTTGGAGATGACTGACAAAGCCCGTGAGTGCCACCTTGTGGAGACTTCTGAGTTGGCAGACCAAAAAGTTTCTGAATGCTGCAGCATGATTGACAAGAAGGTTCTGCTGCTTGCTAATTTACTGCTGAGCATTAATGAAACTTACCTTAAGATTCAAAGACAGAAAGTAATCCTGGGACATGGAGTAACCACAGTTACTTGGACAATGTCAGAGAAACACTCTAATAAGGAATGGAATGCAATGGCCATTAGAGTTTCAAAAAAGATAGGACCCTGGGTGTACTGTGATAAACACTAGGAGAGAGGAAGAGGGCACAACAATGAGAGATGGAAGAAAAGAAAAAGAAAAGATGTACAAACGTTTTCAGAGTAAAATTTTTTATCTGTGTTGTAGAAAAGATATACCAATCCTGAACCATACCACATAACAAATCAAAACTTTTTTTTTTTTCCTGAAAAACAGCAAAAACTTGATTTTAGGGATTTTTTTCACATTTAAATTTTTATTTTGTTTTACTATTCTAATAAAAAATCTGGAATTCCTGAAAATTAGAAAAGAAATATAAAGAACCTCATTCCTCCACCATTCAGCTTCAATAGCTCTCAACTTTTGGTGAATTTGTTGGATTTGTTTTGTTTTGTTTGGGGGTGGGGGCTGTTTTTGATTTCCTATCATATCATGTGACATCCAGACTCTGGATAAACCCTGGCTCAACTGGACAATGAACTTGACAATTGCTGGTCAATATCTTGAATTTAACAAATGAAGTTTTTCAAGAAATTTAGAACATCTTTCTCATTTTATAACAGAAAAAATTTCTCAAACAGGAAAAAAAATTATGTAAGGAAGGAAAAGATAGTGGAGTCTGTTGAAATTAGGAATTTCTCATTAAACGCCGAGGCTCCTTTCACAATCAGGACATAAAGTTCATTTCTTGTGGCTGTTCATTGTGTCAGCAGACACAGTCTCACTGTCCACCATGCTTGGAATGGGGCTGTGCATAACTGAGGTCAGGATGTTCTATGGAAGTGACTCAATAAACACCTAAAACTTGTGTAGAAACATGCAAGGTACATGCTTCATGCCTGATTCAGGGTTTTTCTATTCCCCATCCAGGAACAGCAGAGCATGGATGCATAAAAGGGGCCTGCAGCTGGGAAACACCCCGAGACTATTGGCCCTGTGTTCACCAGGGTCAAGTCAGGGAATTATAAAAAACTAAAAGAGTTATGTATGTACCTAGAAGAAGGGTGTAAAAAGAGACAATGGTGCTCACCAGAAGGGTGTAAAAAGAGACAATGTTGCTCACCAGAAGGAGGATGGTTTGGTGGCTCTGAACTCAGGAGAGGACCTGGGGGAGCTGGTGTTATGAACATACCACATGTTTCTGCTTGTGCCTGCAAGGGTGAGCCCCACGGAGCTGCTGGTACACAGAAGGTGCCCCCCACCCACCCATCAGGGAGAGACAACAATGCTGCCCGCAGGACTTTTCTGGTCTTTGATGATGAACAGCTGAACCATATCCAAACTCTTTATGTGGTGATTCCTGTAGATTATTCCAGTCTTACTCTAAGCATGGAGGTGTGCTGAGGAGGTCCACTTATCCTTCATGTTAGCAATGACTTATCTAATGTAGGCTGGGTAGCACATGGACTACAAAGTTGTGTCCTTAACACTCAAAGTCCGGGTTTCATTGTCACTTGCACTGAACACCAGTAATCAGGTCACTGTGCATTAGGAACCACCAGAGATTGGTGGGGTGGGGGAAGAGACCCTGCCTCAGTTTCCGAGTTTGGCTCACACTCCAGGAAGTATTCTTCCTCTCCATGTGTCTTTGGCCCTGGACAAATTTAGATCCAGAAGAATTGACTTCCTGGTATGGTCATTACCTGGATTCTGATGCAGCTCTTTTCCTCACACACTCTGCCTCTGATACTGGAACAGGTGTAATTCTATATGCAAAGGATGGAAAACGTTTTAGCTGTATTTCAATTAAAATACTGTGAACAACATAAAATATTTATCTTACTGAAAGCAGTAATTGGAAATACCTCATATATTTTATCATGATTGTTTCAGAATGTAAAGTCTAAAAAGAATCAACAGCTAGTAAAGCGATATAAGAAGGTTTATGAATGGTATAAGATTTTTGGAGAAAAAGATAAAGTTTGTCAAAAGAAATAAATACAAGGTTTCTCAAGGGAAAGAGATATAAAGTCTGAGAAAATGATAAAAACATTTAATTTGCAATAGGTTTATTTGTAACTAAATTGGTTATATATTCTTAGTACAATCAAAGTTATTAAGGATTGTTCCTCTTTTCAAAAACAAATTCCTAATCTATGAGGCTAGAGGCGTTGAACAGGGTCTCTGGTGGAACTTGCTTATAAAAACAGATCACAAAACTGCTTTTAACAAGCATTTGTTACATTTCAAGAACAAGCAGTCAAACGATTGGGACTGTTGTTTCTAAATCAAAAGATAGAGAGCCATAGTTAATTGAGATTTCGAAAGGGGTTGAGAAAAAATAAAATATTGATCCTTTCCCCAGACACAAGTAAAATATTAACGTATTATTTAAACCCAAGTTTAATCCTCTACATGGTAAAGCAATAAGGATTTTTTAAAACATTAAATTGCTCATACTTATCAAGATGATTTCTTATGTCTCTGAAGTTTTAGTCAAATATAGGTCTTAAAGGAATTATTGTTTGTCCAACTCTGATAAATTATTAGAGTATTATGCTACTTTTCAGACTCTTTTTTTTCAAAAGTTAAACTTGGTTAGTATAAAAACACCAGTGTAATTATGGTGCTGTTAGCTGATTTCTTTGCATTCTAAAAGCATTCATATATAAGTCTTTAAAAAATAAGGTTTTGGATAACATTTTAAAAACCTGGTGTTTTCCAAATTAAATTTTTCTATAACATTGGTCGATTATAAAAAACAAATTCAGATAAAAATTTATATATGTGATTTAAATACTCTTTAATTAAATAAAATAATCCTCCACAAATAATTAAACTCTGTGTTACTCTCCACATTGAGAGTTAAACTTAAATATATATTTTCATAGACAATCAATAAAGCCTATTTTATTTAAACATTCACAGTAGGAGATGGTAACATATTTCACATCTTTCCCACAAGTGTTAGAGGCTCTCTTGATTTGTTTGATTTATATTTCAGATGTAATGTTAATTTGCTAACTAATTCACATAGACTCAAAAAATGATACATAAAAACTTATAAAATAATATTTTTTAAAAAGATTGAAATTATTTTCAGAAATGAAACACCTTACCTAGAATTTGTCAAGAGACAAATTCACTTGGGTTAATACTCTGCCTCTCACCTTATTCCACGTTAATAAAATTACCAAACTTTATTTAAAGTTAAGTTCACAAAATATATTTTTGTTATAAATTTAGTATGATCTTAAAATAAATTTTTAAAACCTTAATATATAACTAAAGTTTTGGGATTTTAGAAATATAATGTTTATTGCCTCATAGTATTATACAATCTAAATATGTTTTTATTCTGTTAAATTTCATTTTCTATTTTCTCTGTAAACTTTAGAACTGTCCATTGAACAACAACTGAAAGAAAAGACCACAAACTCCAATTTTAAATCAAATAAAGCACACTTGTATTGTGTACACAAGAGCTGGCCAGGACTGTCTCACCCAAAACCCTGGGCCAGAGTACAGCACCCCAGCACTCCAGGAATAAGGTTTTATAGCACAAAAAAGTTGCAAAAGGGGGTATCTTGAGAACTTACAGATAACAGGATTTTGACAAGCATAATAAAAATGCATATGGCAGGTTAATGATCTATATGACATGATATTTCAAGGTAGGGAGTAAATTCAGATTCCAACATCAGGATTTATGAGAACCCACTATGGTTTCAGAGAGGGTTGCATCTGGTCAGGGGAAGCCAAGATTTATGAGGAACTACTAAGTTTTTAGAGAGGGTTGGTATCTGGTCAAGGAGAGCCAAGGAGGGATGAGTTCAAGGAAAGGGCAGGCATTCCAAACAAGTTTAGACATCTCAGTAATTTACAGTAAAACAGAAATTAACTTTTCATAACTTTGTGACCAGATGGCTCCCAATCTTAACAGTGAATTAGGCTGGGTTCATCAATGTCATCTGTTAAAAGTACAAAAATCCTCTCCTTTTTATATTTAGACAGCCTAATTATAGGTATGTGACTCAGCCACAAAACTTACAAATTGATTTTCAGAAGTTAACAGGAGATATTGTTTGGTTAACACCTAGCTTACAATTATCTACTACTGATCTGAGACCTTTGTTTGCTACATTGTGTGAAGATCCCTCTCTGGCCTCACCTCAACAGTTCACTGCTAAAGTAAAAGCTGCTTTATTAAAAGTTGAAGCTGCTATCAAAAATACAGAGTTTACTTGAGTTAATTTAAAGAAATAGATATCTTAATGCTTGCTACTACTCATACTGCTACAAGTGTTATACAGCAATATTCAGAAGTTATAGAAAGGCTTCATCTTGCTCACTCTCCTCAAAATACTTTAAAATTATTCCATGATCTTTTTGCTCAGGTTGTTGTTAAAGAAGAAATAGAGTTATGCAATTAGTGTAAGTGGAGCCGTTTCTTATTGTAGTGCCTTTTTCAGCTCAACAGCAATGGTGGCTTTGGCAAACTTCACATGCTTGGCAAATAGCTTTTGCTGATTTTCCTGGCTGAGAAGATAATCATTATCCCCATAGCCGACTTATTCAGTTTGCTGCAACAAATTCTTTTATTTTTCCAAGAATTATACCTACTCCACCTTACACCTGAGGCACTAATTGTGTTTATTGATGGCTCCAGTTCATGAAATACTGGCTACTTTAGCTTGGCTCATATGAAGTGGTGCTGAGTTCTTACAAATCTGCACAAAAAGCTGGGCTTCAAATTCTCATAAATGCTTTAAGCCATTTTGCTAATGAATCAGTTAATATTTACAGAGACAGTGCTTATACAGTGGGAGTGGAGTGCACAAAGAAGCATTTGCAATCTGAAAGATTGTTTCATTTATTTCTGACCCTACCAAAAAAAAAAAAAAAAAAAGAAACTTCAAGCACATCAATATCCTTACTTTATTGGATACATTAGAGCTCCTTCCAAACTTCCAGGTCCTTTGGAAACAGAAGATGCTAAAGCTGATTTTCTTGTTGCAGTTTGTAAACAATTCAATCCTTATGATTCTGCTCAAGCTTCTCATTCTTTACATCCAACTGCCACCAGCAGTTGCGCCAATCTGGCAAGTTCCAGTGAAGGGCGAAGGGGCATAAGAAGGATAAAGACTAATGGACTCAGATGTGAAGATAAAGTGGGGTACAAGTGGAATGCTGCTCCCCATAGAGAAGCAGGCCTGAAGAATTATACCTGCAACCCTTCTTTATATATGTCTCATTAATCAAATTAAAGACTAGGCAAGCATTATTCTTTGTATTCATGAAAGTTACAGAGTTAACAACATTATGCAGCTCATTCCTCAAGTTACATTCTACAGTTGCAAAGGCAATGTTAGGAGATTTGTGTAGCTCTCAAGAAAGTCCATTGTTGAAAGTTACTGTTATGCTGCCAGGTCCCTGTGCAGCAGGCTGGTGTAACATTGTGGATCTTTAGCAAAAGAGTTCCCTGATGCCCAGGAGCTGTGATCCTTCTCTCAAAGACCCTCCTCATGGAGGGCATTCCCACAGCAACTAGGCATCCTGCACCTTTGCACAGAAACTTTCCCAGCCCAAGCATGCCACAGCCATGAAGTCATCAGAGACCCCAATATCAGACACTGCTCCCCCGTTCTCTATCACCACTCTCCACATCTCTCCACTGTTTTTACCTTATCTAGGGCCCTTGCTTTGCCTCACTGTATCTCACCCACACACTGCCACTCCCGCACACTACTACTTCACTGCATAGGACTGACAAGATTGCCTTCCTTAAAGTACCTACATGTGGCATGTGGTGAGGAAGTGGGTCCTTTGCAAGTGGCAGCAGAGATGGAAGGAGGAAGGGTACATAAAAACACCGACATCCCATGCACTCAGATGTCTGCAGACAGTGCTCTTTCCACAGGATCCCAGTTGATGGAGGTGCACACACACCTGCTGACAATGTGGAGACAGATGTGAGGGGGCCTGAGCCAGCCAGCTTCCAGCACTACAGCAAGTACCTGAGACATCCAGCTGCACAGAGGAGAGGTTCCCTTTGGCCCTGGAGTGGTTGGCCCAGTGCTCTCGGGCTGAGGCATAAGGTGCCGTGACAGAGCAGAGGCAGAACACACTGCTCAGCTCAGGGGTGGGAGTGAAGAAGGGAGGCTGAGGAGCTGGGTTCCCACAACCTTCTTCAAGGGCACTCCCCCAGATACTGAAGAACCTCCCACTGCACCCCACTTCCTAAGACTTCCACCAGCTCCCAATACCACCAACCTCCAACACATGGATCTTTATGGGCATTCTAGACCCAAACCTCAGCGCTCTGTGTCTGGTCCCCACAGGCTCATGTCCATGCCCAACACTCTCAATGCCTTCATGGGATCAAAGTGGTAAAGGACAATTGTGAGCTGTGTGAACATGTTAAAACCTATGAGTGTTCAGGTTACATATAGGTTGGGGACACACATTTGCAATGTGTTAATGTAAATATGCAGGAAGGTTAGGGGTAGTAACCTACCTGTCCAGAGAAGATCATTATTTTCTAAATGGGGGCATATAGTGAACGGTTGCATTTGTATACTGGGAAAAATGAAGGATTAATTTACACCCACATTTTCGGTTTCTTCATTGATTACTAAAGCAAGCTGGCTTGTGCTGAAATATTCAGGAGAGAGTGAATGTGCAGGCTCCTGATAAGCACTTAGTGCCCTTGAGTTTCTGGGAGTCACAAGGATAAAATCTTATTCTAAAGCAATTGTAGATCCTGCCTGTCAACCATCTGATGCCAGTGAGATCATTTTTGAGAGACACGAATAAATGGTCACTCTTCTATGGATATTGATTTATCTGATTTTTATTCTTACTAGGCAGGAGGGAAATCCATAGGTAGAAAACAATCTTTATTAGAAAGCTAGCAGCTCACCAACTTCCAAACATCAGCAAGGAGCTGTACAAAATCCAGTGGGTCTCTGCAGTACATTATTCTCCTCATCTTCATCATCTTACTTACACCTTGACAACCTTCCCAGGTGACTGTCTGGTTTCTCTGCTCTTACTTTTTTTTATTGTTGGTCGTTCAAAACATTACATAGTTCTTAATACATCATATTTCACAGTTTGATTCAAGTGGGTTATGAACTCCCATTTTTACCCTGTATACAGATTGCTGTATCACATCAGTTACACTTCCATTGATTTACATATTGCCATTCTAGTGTCTGATGTATTCTGCTGTCTATCCAATTCCCTACTATCCCCCCTCCCCTCCCCTCCCTTCCCCTCCTCTCTTCTCTCTCTACCCCTTCTACTGTAAATCATTTCTTCCACTTGTATTATTCTTCTCTTACCCCTCATTTTCTCTTATATGTAATTTTGTATAACCCTGAGGATCACCTTCCATTTCCATGCAATTTCCCTTCTCTCTCCCTTTCCCTCCCACCTCTCATTCCTGTTTAATGTTAATCGTCTTCTCAAGCTTTTCATCCCTACCCTGTCCTTAGTTACTCCCCTTATATCAAAGAAGTCATTTGGCATTTGTTTTTTAAGGATTGGCTAGCTTCACTTAGCATAATCTGATCTAATGCAAACCATTTCCCTCCAAATTCTATGATTTTGTCATTTTTTAATGCAGAGCAATACTCCATTGTGTATAAATGCCACATTTTTTTATCCATTCATCTATTGAAGGGCATCTAGGATGGTTCCACAATCTTGCTATCATGAATTGTGCTGCTATGAACATCGATGTAGCAGTATCCTTGTAGCATGCTCTTATTAGGTCTTTAGGGAATAGACCGAGAAGGGGAATAGCTGGGTCAAATGGTGGTTCCATTCCCAGCTTTCCAAGAAATCTCCATACTGCCTTCCAAATTGGCTGCACCAATTTGCAGTCCCACCAACAATTAACAAGTGTACCCTTTTCCCCACATCCTCTCCAGCTCTTGTTGTTGTTGGACCTCATAATGGCTGCCAATCTTACTGGAGTGAGATGGTATCTTAGGGTGGTTTTGATTTGCATTTCTCTGGCTGCTAGCAATGGTGAGGATTTTTTCATGTACTTATTGATTGATTGAATGTCCTCCTCTGAGAAGTGTCTGTTCAGGTCCTTGGCCCATTTGTTGATTGGGTTATTTGTTATCTTATTGTCTAATTTTTGGAGTTCTTTGTATACTCTGGATATTAGGGCTCTATCTGAAGTGTGAGGAGTAAGATTTGTTCCCAGGATGTAGGCTCCCTGTTTACCTCTCTTATTGTTTCTTTAGCTGAGAAAAAACTTTTTAGTTTGAGTAAGTCCCATTTGTTGATTCTAGTTGTTAACTCTTGTGCTATGGGTGTCCTATTGAGGAATTTGGAGCCCGACCCCACAGTAGGTAGATCATAGCCAACTTTTTCCTCTATCAGATGCCATGTCTCTGATTTAATATCAAGCTCCTTGATCCATTTTGAGTTAACTTTTGTGCATGGTGAGAGAAAGGGATTCAGTTTCATTTTGATGCAAATGGATTTCCAGTTTTCCCAGCACCATTTGTTGAAGATGCTATCCTACCTCCATTGCATGCTTTTATCCCCTTTTTCAAATATAAGATAGTTGTAGTTTTGTGGATTGGTTACTGTGTCCTCTATTCTGTACCATTGGTCCACCCACCTGTATTGGTACCAGTACCATGCTGTTTTTGTTACTATTGCTCTGTAGTATAGTTTGAAGTCTGGTATCACTATACCGCCTGATTCACACTTTCTTCTTAGCATTGTTTTTGCTATTCTGGGTCTTTTATTTTTCCATATGAATTTCATGATTGTTTTATCTATTTCTACAAGAAATGCCATTGGGATTTTGATTGGCATTGCATTGAACTTATAGAGAACTTTTGGTAATATCGCCATTTTGATGATGTTAGTTCTGCCTATCCATGAACAGGGTATATTTTTCCATCTTCTAAGGTCTTCTTCTATATCTCTCTTTAGGGTTCTGTAGTTTTCATTGTATACCTCTTTCACCTCTTTTGTTAGGTTGATTCACAAGTATTTTATTTTTTGGGGGGATATTGTGAATGGAGTAGTTGTCCTCATTTCCGATTCAGAGGATTTGTCGCTGATATACAGGAATGCATTTTATTTATGCGTGTGGATTTTATATCCTGCCACTTTACTGAATTCATTTATTACCTCTAATACTCTCTTTGTAGACCCTTTTGGGTCTGCTAGGTATAGAATCATGTCACCTGCAAATAGTGATAATTTAAGTTCTTCTTTTCCTATTTTTATGCCTTTAATTTCTTTCGTCTGTCTAATTGCTCTGGCCAGTGTTTCCAGGATTATGTTGAACAGAAGTGGTGAGAGAGGGCATCCCTTTCTCGTTCCAGATTTTAGAGGGAATGCCTTCAATTTTTCTCCATTCAGAATGATGCTGGCCTGTGGCTTATCATAGATTGCTTTTACAATGTTGAGGTATGATCCTGTTATCCCTAATTTTTCTAGAGTTTTGAACATAAAGTGATGCTGTATTTTGTTGAATGCTTTTTCTGCATCTATCGAGATGATCATATGGTTCTTATTTTTAAGTCTATTGATGTGGTGAATAACATTTATTGATTTCCGTATATTGAACTAGCCTTGCATCCCAGGGATGAATCCTACTTGATCATGGTGTACAATTTTTTGATATGTTTTAGAATCCGATTCGCCAGAATTTTATTGAGGATTTTTGCATCTAGGTTCATTAGAGATATTGGTCTGTAGTTTTCTTTCTTTGAAGTGTCTTTTTCTGGTTTAGGCATCAGGGTGATGTTGGCCTCGTTGAATGTATTTGGAAGTTCTCCCTCTTTTTCTATTTGCTGAAATATCTTGAAAAATATTGGTGTTAGTTCCTCTTTAAAGGTTTTGTAAAACTCTGCTGTATACCCATCCGGTCCTGGGCTTTTCTTAGTTGGTAGTCTTTTGATGGTTTCTTCTATTTCCTCTATTGTTATTGGTCTGTTTAGGTTGTCTATATCCTCCTGACTCAATCTGGGCAGATCATATGACTTAAGAAATTTATCTATGTCTTCACTATCTTCTATTTTATTGGAGTATAAGGATTCAAAATAATTTCTGATTATCTTCTGTATTTCTGAAGTGTCTGTTGTGATATTACCTTTTTCATCCCGTTTGCTAGTAATTTGAGTTCTCTGTCTTCTTCTCTTCGTTAGCATGGCTAAGGGTCTGTTGATTTTATTTATTTTTTCAAATAACCAACTTTTAGTTTTTTCAATTTTTTCAATTGTTTCTTTTGTTTCGATTTCATTAATTTCAGCTCTGATTTTAGTTATTTCTTGCCTTCTACTTCTTTTGCTGTTGTTTTGCTCTTCTTTTTCTAGAATTTTGAGATGAAGTATGAGATCATTTATTTGATGGTTTTTTTTTTTTTTAAGGAATGAACTCCAAGCCATTAATTTTCCTCTTAGAACTGCTTTCAATGTGTCCCATAGATTCCAATATATTGTGTCTGTTTTCATTTAACTCCAAGTAGTTTTTAATTTCTTCCTTGATGTCTTCTAAAACCCATTGAACATTCAGTAACCAATTGTTCATTCTCCAAGTGATGCATGATTTTTCCTTCCTTCTTTTATCGTTGATTTTCAGTTTCATTCCATTATGATCAGATAAGATGCATGGTATTATCTCTACTCCTTTATATTGTCTAAGAGTTGCCCTGTGACATAATATATGATCTATTTTTGAGAAGGATCCATGTGCTGCTGAGAAAAAAGTGTAACTGCTTGATGTTGGGTGGTATATTCTATATATGTCAATTAAGTCTAGGTTATTAATTGTGTTATTGAGATCTATAGTTTCCTTATTTAACTTTTGTTTTGAAGATGTGTCCAGTGGTGAGAGAGGTGTGTTGAAGTCTCCCATGATTATTGCATGGTGGTCTATTAGACTCTTGAACTTGAGAAGAGTTTGCTTGATGAACATAGCTGCACCATTGTTTGGGGCATATATATTTATGATTGTTATGTCTTATTGGTGTATGGTTCCCTTGAGCAGTATGTAGTGTCCCTCTTTATCCCTTTTGATTAACTTTGGCTTCAAATCTATTTTATTAGATATGAGTATGGACACTCCTGCTTGTTTCCGCAGTCCATATGAGTGATATGATTTTTCCCAACCTTTCACCTTCAGTCTATGTATATCTTTTCCTATCAAATGTGTCTCCAGTAGGCAGCATATTGTTGGGTCTTGTTTTGTGATCCATTCAACTAGCCTGTGTCTCTTAATTGGTGAGTTTAAGCCATTAACATGTAGGGTTATTATTAAGATATGGTTTGTTCTTCCAGCCATATTTGTTTATTAATGTTATTAACCTGATTTGTTTTCCTCTTTGATTACTTTCCCCCCTTTACTGTCCTACCTCCCACTGTTGGTTTTCATTGTTATTTTCCATTTCTTATTCCTGTAATGTTTTGCCAAGGATTTTTTGAAGAGATGGTTTTCTAGCTGCAAATTCTTTTAACTTTTGTTTATAGTGGAAGGTTTTAATTTCATCTTCCATTCTGAAGCTTAATTTCACTGGATACACGATTCTTGGTTGGAACCCATTTTCTTTCAGTGTTTGAAATATGTTATTCCAGGATCTTCTAGCTTTCAGAGTCTGTGTTGAAAGATAAGCTGTTATCCTGATTGGTTTACCCCTAAATGTAATCTGATTCCTTTCTCTTGTAGCTTTTAAAATTATCTCCTTATTCTGTATGTTGGGCATCTTCATTACAATGTGTCTAGGTGTGGATCTCTTATGATTTTTCACGTTCTGTGTCCTGTAGGCTTCTAGGATTTGGGATTCTGTCTCATTCTTCAAGTCTGGGAAGTTTTCTCGTATTATTTCATTGAATAGATTGTTTATTCCTTTGGTTTGGAGCTCTGTACCTTCCTGTATCCCAATGACTCTTAAGTTTGGTCTCTTAATGTTATCCCATATTTCTTGGATGTTCTGCTTATGGTTTCTTAGCAGTCTTGCTGAGATGTCTATGTTCTTTTCAAGTTGAAATACTTTGTATTCATGGTCTGATGTTCTATCTTCTAAGTGATCTACTCTGCTGGTAGTATTCTCAATTGAGTTTTTAAGTTGGTTTATTGCTTCCTGCACTTCTAGGATTTCTATTTTTTTTTTATTACCTCTATCTCCCTGTGTAATTGATCTTTTGCTTCCTGGATTTGTTTATGTAATTCCTTGTCAAAGTGATCTTTCATTGTCTGATTTTGCTGTCTCATGTCTTCCTTGAGACTCTAGATCATCTGAAGCATGTATATCCTGAACTCTTTATCTGATATTCCATCTGTTGCAGTTATTACCTCTTCTAAAGTTGAGTTGAACTGCATTGCTTGTGGTCCTTTCTTTCCTTGTCTTTTCATACTGCTCGCGTTTCTTTCTGCTTGGTGAAACTGTTGTGTTTTTGAAATTTTCCACCTATTTATTTATATTGCTCTTGTATAGTTGGAAAATCTCCCTTGCAGGGCTGGTAGTGGCTGTGCTCCTCCTCTAATTAGGGGGATCTGTCTACCATGCTGGTCGGTTGCAGGTCTGCCCACCCTGTGGGTGTGGGTGGCGGTTCTGCTCTGCCACCACTCCAATTGTGGTGACGTAACTACCACGCTTGCAGGCCTCTAGGCCTGTTCCACCGGTGGGTCGCAGGTCTGCCTACCTTGCAGCCTGGGGCTGCAGTTCTGCTCAGCCTCCACTCCAAATGGGGCTACCTGACTGCCTCTCCAATGGGTCGCTGGGCCTTTTCCGGACACGGGCGGCGGCTCTGCTCCACCCCCACTCCAACCAGTGTGACGTGACTGCCTCGGTGCTACTTGTCCACCATGGTGGCAGGCAACCGGGCCTGTCCTGCCAGGGGGTCGCAGGTCTGCCTACCTTGCAGGCTCAGATGGTGGCTCTGTACAACCCCTACTCCAAATGGGGTGACTTGGCTACCGCGCCATCGGGTCGCTGGTCCTGTTCCAGGCGTGGGCGGCTACTCTCTTCGGCCCCAGCTGCAGTTGGGGTGTCGTGATACCATGCCGGCAGGTCACTTGGCCTGTTCGGGGCGCAGGCGGCAGCTCCACTCTGCCCCTCTGGCCCCCACAGCACCCAGCAGGACCCGGACCAAGAAGCAGTTACCTCGGGTTCCCCAGCCTTGGGCCAAAGCAGCTCAGGGAGCCTGAACCCGGCCGCTCCGAGCTCAGTGCATGCTCTGCTAGGAGCAGGTTCCCAGAAGCAGTCTCTGTGGGTTCCCCAGCTCTGAGCCAAAGCAGCACCGGGAGCCAGAACCCGGCTGCTCTGAGCTCTGTGCACGCTCTGCTAGGAGCAGGCTCCAAGAATCAGTCTCCGCGGGTTCCCCAGCCCTGGGCCAAAGCAGCTCCGGGAGCCAGAGCCCAGCCGCTCCAAGGTCTCCGAGCTCGGTGCATGCTCTGCTGGGAGCAGGCTCAAAGACGCAGTCACCGCGGGTTCCCCAGCCCTGGGCCAAAGCAGCTCCGGGAACCAGAACCCAGCCGCTCAGAGCTCGGTGCACGCTTTGCTAGGAGCGAGCCCCAAAAAGTATTCTCCACAGGATCTCTAGCCCTGAGCCTGAGCGATCTGTCTGCGAGACGCAGGCGAATACCAGCCTGAAATCACCTGTTCCGTAGCTGAATGAGCTAAGATCAGTAGAAAACAGGGATGATTACATCAGCTCTCCAAGATGGCGGCCGCTGTCCTCCTATGTGGTCCGACCGGTGTCGAGAACTGAACTGGACCGCTTCTCTCCTCCGTCTCAATGCCAGAACTCAGCACTAAGCACGGCCATTGCACAGCTGGCAGGAGCCCCCAGAATCCGCATCTCTGCACCCCTACTCCGGCACCTCGCCGCTTCCCAGCGCACGCCACAGACTCCTGCCACGGGGCGATCCGCCGATCAGGCTATTCGACCCTCCATGCGGAGAAATTGCCCGCGTCCGAGCCCCCGCAGCAGAACCTCGTGCGATGGAAATCCCTCCACTAGATTCTGGAGCACCTCAATTTCGCTGGAAATTCCCAACAAGACAGCCTTCAGCTGTTTCACCTCGTCTTTCTCCCACGCAGTGACACGGCTCACGGGGGTGATGCACTCCCTTAGCCGCTATCTTCCACAAATAAAAATCTCTCTGCTTTTATTAAATAATGTAATATTTCAGTGTCCTGAAGATTAGAAAAGAACCCCTGCTCAGGTAGAAGATGTCTCACAGGAGGAGAAAATCCAGTGAGGCCCAGGAACTAGGTGCCAGTCCCTCCAGTGACAGACCCTGGTGTTTCCTGCTCTCAGCACGTGAGCCCTTTCTCCACAGGGATGAAGGAAATTAAAGAACTTCCCACACTCTGCAGCCAGCTCTTTGGAAGTGACAACTGTGAACTCTGGGGCATTGGCAACTGGGAAAAAGGTTTTCACAAACATCTTCAGACCCAGGAGCCTGTCCTGTCATGGAAGCTATAGTTAAAAAGGTTCTGCACTTCTGAGGGGAGGGAGCACTCACACCAAAACCCACAGGCCAGGTTCTGGCTGCCTCTCTCCAGACACAGGAGTCCTGGCTGCTGTGATTGTCCCACTGAGCCCAAGTGCAGGAGCCCAGAGCACCCAGGTGAACACTTTTGTTTCATCAGAGAGGAAGAACTGAAGCAAGGAGGTGGATCAGGAGTATAGGTAAGTGACCATATGGGCACCGTGGTGTCTTCTGGGTTTCACTTGGGTCCAGCACCAAAGCCACACAGGCATGAGGAGGAATCCCTGAGGAGGACCTGAGCTGTCAGGAGACGTGGGTCAGAGGCCCTGGACCAGCACCTGGTGGCTCCTGGTGTAGCTCACTGTGTTCTACAGTGACAGGGGTGTTGGGGTTCAGCCAAGTAGGAATCACATGCCAAGGTTAATGTGCCTAAGGACTTAGTTCCAGCCAAATTTGATGGGCAGTCTGCTCTGCAGGGACACGACTTGAACATTCAGGGTGACCTCAGGGGCCCCTTAACACCTCTGTGCTCACATGACACAAGGAATCTCCAGGAAGCCTCTCACCTCATGCAGAATCTACCACCCAGGGACAACAAGCAAGCAGAATGCTTCCCTGGATCTGGGGTCTTCAAGGGCTTCAGGGACACAGGGATCTTTTCCTACTGAAATTGTTTACGTTCAGTTGATTTGGGTGAGACTATTTCCCACCTCCCATCAGGGGAGCTGACTTGAAAGAAAAGGTAGGATTATTGGAATGGGTTTCATGTGGTATACTGGGGGGGGGGAATGTATTTTGGATATGTTTCCTCACTTCAAAACATAAGTTGTCTTTCTCCACTTATTAATCTTTCACTTTTGATCATAGCCATTCTAACTTGTGTGATATGATTCACATTCTGCTTTTGACTTTATTTCCTGGTCAGGTAACAATGTTAATTAAGTATTTGGTAGATATTAATCTGTTTGCCATTTGAATTTCTACCATTGAGAAGTATATCTCCCTAAGATCTGCCCATTTTTAATTTGCATTATTTGGATTTGTTCTTATTGAATACGTTGAGTCTCCTATACATTGTGGGTATTAATCCTTTGTCCAAATAAGTACCTGCAAAAAAAAAAAAAAGAATAAAATTCTATTTTGTTGGTTGAATCTTTGCTGGAAATCTTGTTTCCCTTGCTGTGCAGGAGCTTTTGGGTAACATATGAGAAATGAGGAGTACCAGTAAGAAACAAGTTTGAGTACCAGTTCTGCAAACACAGATAGACAGAAAAGTGATTTTCTACAAATCATTGTCCTGTACACGGTCACCAGGATCATATCACACACTTTAGAATCATTGGCAGAGAGAATCTCAAAGTCTCCACAAACAATGTTAACACTAAGGAGACGGAAATGTTCAGGCCATGAAATAATCAGGAAACATTTTATGTTCAAGGAGAATTACCTCTGTGTACCCCATAGACAAGGACAGGAAAAATAAAAACAAGAAAAGTAAAGTATTGTCAAGCCTATTCCCACAATTTGAATGTCCAAAATCAACTTATTATTTCCTCGAGTGTCCACGTACAGGGGATGTGAGTCTTATATTTTTAAATCTTCCACAAATCTTGCACAGTAGTTTATGGTTTTACCTTTATGTATTTAAAATAACATTAGTGTATCATGTGAAATCAGTGATATTTGGTTTCTGTATTATAAGAATTTGAAAGATATTATTATTGCATATGCCAAGTTTCAGCAAATAATATAGATTCCCATAATAGGTGTCATTTTTGATATTCATCACCCTTTCACTGCAAACGGACATTTATACTCTTTGAATATACTTGGCATAATTGTGGATCTACATAAGTTTATATTTCAGATGCATTTAAACATGATTAAGATATCTAAACTTTTACTCAAAAGGGTCATTTTTCCATGTAATAAACACTGCTGCAGAATTCAAAACTTGGTTTAAGGTAGTTAAATAGAAATCCACTTGTGTCAGATGAAATAAAAAATGTTCAATATTCCCCTTTTTATTTGAGGAACCCAGCTAACTAGCTTGGTCAGAGGAACACAGTGTTGAAGTGCACTCCCATGATCCCTGCACAGCCAGATTCAAAACAGCACATTGACATAGAAAAGGTTTCAATTTGCACATACAAGCCCTCTTCAATTGCTTAATTGTTGCTGACCTTTACAATGAAAATAACAGGGTCACCAGCTTCATGGAGTATGATGAACACAAGACCTTCTACTTCTGCATTCTTTGTGGTACTGGCCCCTGTTCTAGGAGAATTCTTACAAATTGTAATTTCAACACTGAATACACCTTGTTTGTTTAAAATTTTTAAGTAAATATTCTAGGTGGGACCTTAGTGTAGGATATTGGACTGCAAGGAATACGGAGCCAATCCTAATATTCCCATGCAGGAATCTCTGGCTCAGAAGATGAACATCGGTCACTGGGAACTGACAGGATGGCCACCAGGGATCTGGCAATAGAAATGGTGTTTTTGTCACAGACGGTAGTTGGCGTTCTAGGCAATGTCTCTCTTCTTTATCATTACCTCTTCCTTTACTGCACAACAAGCAGGTACAAGTCCCTGAATGTGATTCTCATGCACCTGAATGTAGCCAACACCTTGGTCCTTCTCTCTAAAGGAATTCCTGAAACAATGGCAGCTTGGGGGTTATGAGAGCTGCACAGTGAAATTGGCTGCAAACTTCTTTTCTACCTACACAAACTGGGCAGAGATGTGTCCATTGGCACCACCTGCTTCCTGAGTTTCTTCCAGGCTGTCACCATCAGCCCCAGGGACTCCAGGTGGGCAGAGCAGAAGGTGAGAGTTCCCAGGTACAAGGCCACCTTCCTCACCATCTGCTGGGTTCTGAACATGATGCTGAGTATCCTGGTACCTGTACATATGACTGGCAGACAGAGCAGCAGAAATAACACCAACAGAAGGGACTAGAGGCACTGTTCTGCTGTCTTTCAGGACAAAGTCCCATGCACAGTCTATCTATTGTTAGCATTAGTCCGGGATGTTTTCTGTGTGGGGCTCATGGTCTGGGCCAGCGGCTCCATGGTTTTCATCCTCTATAGACACAAACAGCGGATGCAACACGTTCTCAGGAGCAATGTCTCCCCCAGATCTTCCCCTGAGTCCAGGGCCACACAAGGCATCCTTGCCCTGGTGGGGGCCTTTGTGTCTCTGTCCACTCTCTCCTCTGTCTTATACATTCCCTTAACTTTTGTAAAGAAATCCATTTTGTGGCCGGTGAACACCTCCACACTCATCACTGGGTGCTTCCCAACAGTCAGCCCCTACATTATCATGAGATATGACTCCAGAGTTTGCAGGACCCAGTGTGTCCATACAAGGAAAATGACAACCCCTAAGAGTGTAAGAGAAACATAAATTGAATGAATGTTCACAATGGCTATTTGCTTATTCATTCATATCTCTCAGAATAGAAGCACATTTTTTTTTTTGAAACTGTGGTATGACGTGAGTCAAAAAGACAGAAATTAGAGTTTCTGCCTCGAAGTAAACTTTGAAAAGTATAGCAATTGTGAATAGTGTATTGTCATGTTAATATTTATGCTAGTGAGTGTTATTAATATCTGCATTGGGGTGCCCATCTTATGTGGAGTTATAATAATAGAAGATAAGGCAATCCATATTGTGAAGTACTCACTGACAAAGTGTCATTTAAACTGTATTGAATTTTTTTTGATATTTACTAGCATTAGTATTATAGGAAAAACACCCATAAAAGAGGAAGACAATTCAAGATGGTCATCTTAAAAATGGCCAAAATATAACTTCTTTCCCAGAATAGTGCATAAATACCATTGAGCTCCTATCAGGGAAAGGTCAGTTCCTGAGATTAAAGACAACACAAGGTAATAAGTGTCCTCTACATGGCAGTTAGAGGGATGATGGTCACTTAAAAGGAGACTGTCATGAATACCTAAAAAAGAACTAATAGAATACATAAAAATAAACTTCACAAGTGTGCAAACATACACACACAACAAAGAGATCTCAAGGTTTATTTAAAACATTGCCATCTAGTGGCCAGATTAAAGTAAAGTAAATCAAAAGAGGCACAAAAATCAGGCACCATTGACCTTTATGTGACTTTAAGAAAGTGTCCCTCTTACTTGAGGGAGTGGTGTCTGATTGGACCTATCCCTGGAGAAGAGAGATCTCTGAGGAAGGGTTCAAGGAGGTCCTGGAGGGGAGGGGGTTCCACCCAGGACCAGCAGTGTTCTTGGCATATGTAATGGAGACTTTCAGGCCCTGCCACACAAAGGGAGGGAGGTTTATTCAGGAAGTGGATGCACTTTAAGGAGAGAAGGTGAGCTATCTTGACAGTGAGAAGCACAATGTCAGCTGTGGTTTCCATGTGGATGGAAGGGCAGCAGTGAGGGGCTGCCTGGAGGAGGGGCTGGGGAGCAAGTCTTTCCTGGGCTTCCCCCCATTTTGGAAGGGATCAGCCAAGGGCGTATCATTCAGGAGTTGCAATGGTTCATGGGTGTTTTTCTTGCATTTCAATTGTTTGAGGGCACTACCTTGCTAACTCAGTATCTTTCCATTTATTCCCAAATTCCTATCTCAGATCTGGGTCAAATATTGGATAAGTTTGTGGGGAAAAACAAAAGGATTCATTAGAACTCATATTTTATATTTTCTTTATTTACAAATGCAACCAAAACTTGCTACTCAAAGGTAACATAGAGGACTGTGGTAACCATGAAGTACTCTTCAACTGAGGAAGTACATCAACTTATCTGATACTGAATGAATTAAAGAAACGGCTTGTTAAACCCTCTGGTCCCAGCATTGCTTTCTTTAAAAAAAACATGTTTATCTCTTTCTGTGAGCATTGTCCCACTTGGATTTCCTACCCTGCTGGAAGGGATAAAAATCCACGTTCATAAATGTATTTTGCTGAAAATCTTGCAGATCAACCCAAATGTCCAAATTGATGGGAAATGAATTCTGGAAAAAAAAATCAGCGGTTTTTAAGTAAGACTGTTACCAAACCCCTTGCTTTGAAGATAATAAATACAAACACATAATTGTTCTTTAGGTAATTAGCAACTGATAAAAAGCTTTCACAAACATGTTCCATTCCTCAGTCTTGTATTTTCATTAATGCTACTTAAAAAGATATTGCAGCCTGGGGGAAGGTAACAGAAACTGACAGAAACACAGTTCAGGGTCTGGCTCCTTCTCTCACATACAGTACTGACCACTGGGACATCAAACAGAGCCCACAGTCAGACACCCACCAGACCCCTGTGAATATTCTATATCTCCATCAGAGACAAAGTCTGTAAAAAGGAGGTGTTCCAGGAGTCTGGGTAGGGATCACATTAGGGAAGATGAAACACCATGATACACACACTCACAGAACGCACACCAATTGGGCCATAGATTCTGTGCATTCCCACAGCTGCACAGAACAAGCAAGCCTTCTGAAGCAGTAGCTAAGCTAGGGAGCAGAGATGAGGTCCTAGACCCTACCCCACGTCCTGGCAACTGCTGATGTCCTTCAGTGCAACTTGCAAAATGGTGACTCTGTCCCCACATTGCCATTTGCAGAGGAAGAATGTAAGGAGATGTGACTGTGCCATGCAGTCCCCATTGCAACTGCCAGCCTACAAGGTCAGGTACGGGAAAAGGAACATCCTCATGACGCAGATCTCCTTGCAGAGAGGCTCTGGCTGAAATTTAGCCTCTGGCCACCTGGTCCCCTGGCAGAGAACTCTTGTCCACCCTGAGCTACATGGTGAGTGAAACTTCTCCGTGGCCCTTCAGGGAGGAGTAGAGTGGGTGGTGTTCACTGCACTGACAGAAACCCTGGCAGAGAAAGGCTGTCCTTCAGAGAAGATTATGGAAGAAACTCTGTGGATTGTGTCTTCCAGAGGGGAAACTACCAGAAGAGGTGAGATTCTGGAGCTGACAATGGGGCTGATGAGCTTCCTGATCAAGCTAGGCAAAAGCTCCCTGAGCAGCCAGGGACTTTGTAATCATGCTTGGGACCTGCTTCATCCTGACATGCTGCTGTAAGCTGTGCTGCACTTTGAAGTCCTTTGGTTTAAATAAATTGACTGTTTGCTCATGATTCAGAAACAAATCAGACATACATGTATATTTTCCATGCTATTCACATCCTCACAGATATTTAAAATGTAGAGAAGGGGACGAATATCCACTTACAAACTTATTCACTCCTGAATTTGTCCCATCGACCAGCTGCACACAGATAGGGAGAGGACTGCAGGATGGTGAAACTCCCTGATACACACACACTCACAAAACTCACACTAAATGGAACTCCAATTCAAGATTCCTTTATGAGGTTTCCATAAGATTTGCTTCTTGATTACCTCCAAACACCCTGGAAATAATTAGCATCACAGATTCCTGGATCTGGCCTAATGCAGAAGACTGTGATTCTGAACTTCCCATTACCAAAGCCTCATGGAGTTTGAAAGCTCATGATTCCATATGCTCCAACGATTCTCCAACTGGCCATGCCAGGCTGGGTACATGGGCTGAGAGGACTCCCTGAGGCCATGAAATGCTGAGGCTCTGCCCTGTGGTCCTTCTACATTCCCCAGTGGGTGTCCCTGGACTGTTGCTTCTGGGTCAGGGAAAACCTTGACATCAACGTAGGCAACCCAGAGTTGAAGAAATGGCTCTCATGAGTGGTATATTTGGACATCGCTGGTGGAAGCCCACTTGAGCAGTTCTACTTGTTTCTCTATTGACCACTTTCTGTTCATTGGTTTTGGACCACCCACCAGGAGGCAGCCTAGATTCTCAAATCTTCTCACTTTTTAGGACAAAGTCCTAGAAAGAAAACAAAGTCCCCAAGGCAGAAAGAGGACTTGGGCTTTGGTCCTGCAACTGAAATCCCACCCTAGAGAATCCCCTCTGCCTTTTATTGATTCAGGACTGTTTCCTTCAAACTGAGAAAGGAGAAGGGAGGGTAGCAGAGCACCACCTCTGCTTTCCTCCCCCAGGTTTCTTAACCTTCACTGCAGGATAGAATTATCTAGGGAAGGAGGTGAACACTCCTGGTCCAGGTGGATTTAGCATGACCTGACAGCAGCTATCTAGGGTCACACCACCATGTGCCCAGAGAAACCCCCATTTGTTTCCCCCATAGTTTTTTATGAACAACAGCAGTAGAGTGGTTTGTGCAGTTCTAAGATTGGACTTGGGTGCCCTGGGGGCAAGGAATGTGCCCAAGGACTTTGATGCTGGCTGGGGATAAACCAGGTACAGTCGGTGAGGATGAAGTCACCTTGGTGCTGACCATTATGTGTGCCCTCCTTGTGACCGCATGAAGGGTCCTCTTATTCTCCATCCCTCTCTTGTGTCAGCAAGTCCCAGGGAACTGTACTCTGGGCCAGTTAGGGTCTGCCTGCTTCCCTCTTGAGTCTCACAGCTCCAGGGTCCAGTTCTGATGCACCAGGACCAGGAGTTTTAGAGCAAGCCTCCCGCCAGACTGAGGAAAACAGCATCTTGGTTGGGACCCAGTCCTGAGCAGTTATTACAGCTCATGAGGTGGACTGGGACACAGCCACAAGAGGAACCAGGCTATTTGCCCTCTACTCACACCCTTTCACCACCTGAAACACCTGGGTGGCTATGAAAATGCAGATACTGACTCAGAGCACCAGCTGCTCATGCTGGAGGGATAAGGTGTGTGGCATATATACCAAGGTCCTCTTTACTCAAGTAAAGAAATTTGGTGATTAAAACATATGGGAGTGACCCATCTACATATCCAGCTATTACATGTTAATTACAAAGAAAATATAACATTTACAAGAAAGCAAGCCCAGCTGGTCCAGGGGTTTTTAAAATGGGGTCTATGCACCCTCAAAAATCCTGGATAAAATTGAAGGAGTCCATGAGCCTTATGGGGAAAGTTATAGAAAGTTTTCAATATGCTCTGGCCACAGCTCTTCCTTCCCTCAACTGAATGCAGACAGCCAAGTTCAGCCTGCCTGCCTCACTACATGACTTGTCCACCACATGATAGACTTTCCCTCCAACACCACAATTTGTGTAGGTATCACAAATACTCATACTCACAACTTTAAAGTATTCATGGTTATGAGACCTGAAAAGGAAACTATTTTGATGCATTATTAAAAATATGACATATTCTTTTATAAGTTGTCAAAAATACAATTGGTTTATTTGTCAGTCTAAAAAAAGGAGATGAGCTAGAAGTGATGAGGAAATATCAACATGTCCTAGATCAGAAAATGGATAAATATTGAGAGAAGTCAACCCAACACAATTTTAGAGTGACATTTAATGACAACAGGGACCAAGCCAAAGGGAAAATTCCCTCATAAGTAAGATACTAATTTAAATTCAGACAAGTATGATAATCACAGTGACACACTATTATTTACCCTGTGCCACTCATTATCTAAGCAGCTTACATACTTCAATCTCTCAACAGGGAGAGGGATAGCCATCTGCACTTCCTAAATGAGCTCAGACGCCAGGCCTATCTCATAGAATTCAGTGCAAAACAAGCTTCATAAGCGCTAGTGAGCCATTGCCCTCTTCAGGACTCTGGATCCATTCATTGGGCACAGAGGTGAACAGTTCCAATCTTTCAATGAATTCACCTACAAAACAAAAATCCCCAAGAAAGAAGAGCATCTTCCTCTTGTGCTGAAGGCAGTGAGAGTTCCCAGCTGAGGCACTCAGTCAGAGTCAGAAGGTGAAGACTCCAGATGCCACTGTTGAAAAGACACACAGCTCTCCCCCACCCAATGACAGGCCTGGGGCACAGTGTCTCTGAGCTCAGCCAGGTGGGTGCATGCACAGATGAATTTCATAACTGTCTATTGACATGATGTTGTGACATCATTCCTTGGGTTCACTCAGGGTTTCATCCTATTATGTCTAATTTTCAAAGGATTTCAGGAAATTTTCATGAACCCCATATAAATGGGCTCCAACTGGCCAAATGATCAGCAGTTATCGACTGATCCCCAGGTGATCTCAGGTCCACTCTGGGTACACACATCACAGCCTGGGAAGTGCCATTTGTGGCACAGGGCTGTTCCCAGCCTCTTAACCCTCCTACACCTTTCAGTCAGTTCCAGTTCCTCAGAGGCTGGGAACGGAGTCTTCTCCACCATGTAGGGGTCTCACTCCTAGTCACTGTCCTCAGAGGAGGAAGACAGCAGAAGGTCCTCATAGAGGACACTCCTTGGGACACAGGGAGCCAGGTCCTCAGACTCCTTCCAGACACGAGGGCGGGGGGCAGCCAGAGGGGACTTCACAGAAGGAATGCCTGTGGGAGCCAGGCTGAGCCTGGGGCTGGGCTGACCCTTGTGTCTTCTCATGGAGCCACTTTCCGTGGGTTTCCCCTGAGTGGGGCTGGATGTTAGAGGCAGGAAGACAGTACTGCCCTGTACTGGGCTCAGGCCAGGTGAGAAGAGCAGAGGCTGTAGGTCCACAGTGGGCTTCCAGCTCGGAGCCTTAGTGGTCGCCTTGGGTGCTGGTTTGGGTGCCAATCCTCTTGTACTTGGGGTAGCTGGAGGAGTCACCTGGGGACTCTGGAAGGACTTCATTTTCTTGGGTTTGCTTCTGACCACACTGTTCACGGGCCTGGAACTCGACTGTGAATACCCGGCAGGATGTTTGCTGTGGGCCTAGAGGTCAAAGACAGGACCAGGGTCAGGCTGAGCAACATCATGGGGCAAACAGCAGACCCTGTAGCTGTGAGCTTGGAGGTGACAGCAGGGCGGGGGCAGACAGGGACACCCACCTCAGGTCCCTCGGCTGCTCCACTGCTGCTCAGCTGGGGATTCTTGTTGTGAGACCACGCAGGGCCTAATGACCTCAGGTCAGCTGTCTTCCCAGCCGGAGGGCCTCTGAGAATGGGGTCCGGGGCATGTCTCCTCTTAGGTGCTAGGACAGGCAGTGGCCTGCAAGGTTTCTGTAGGACAGGAAAGCTCAAATCAGACACGTCGGCATTCAAAATTATCTCCCTATGGAAAGTGCCACCATTTTTCCCCAGCATTTAACAGAAATTATGTGAAAATAGCTAGCAGTTTAGGAAGAAGGAAAATGGCCACCAGTATAATAAATAATACCACAGGGATATTAGGGTTTCATCTAAATCAGGGATTTAAAAAGCCCAATTCTAATCTGGGCTGTTTTTCTGTTTGGATTTGTTTTGGTTTTATGGTCTAACCATTTGATTTCTTCCCCATCAGATATTACTCTTTTGACTATCAATTAAATTTCATCACACATTCTGTTTTTAAGATCAAGAAAACGAGCCTTTTTCTCCACAATATGGAGAGTATAATGGAAAACACTCTTCTGAAGGGTGATTTGGGAGTTTTATCAAAAGTGTAGGAAATGCCTGTAGATATACATAACAGGGTCATGTGACAAAAACATCAGGTGCACAAAATTTTTTCCCCTTTCATTGGGAGTCAGCTTGGAAAAAAAATAGCATAAAATATCCAAATAAAGAAATATAAAGTTAGGCACAGTGGTGCACACCTGTACCCCAGGGGATGGGGAGGCTGAAGCAGGAGGATCCCAAGTTAAAGGACAGAGTCAGCAATTTAGCAAGGCCCCAAGCAACTTAGCAAGACTCTGACTCAAATAAATAAATAAAAAGATCTGGGGATGTGGTTCAGTGGTTAGACACACCTGGGTTCAGTCCCTGGTCCTGAAAAAAAATGAATGAAGAGGCGTGGAATGAGAGGAAGGTGGAGGAAAGGAGAACAAGGAGGAGGAGGGAAAAGAAAAAGAAGGAGCAGGAGAGGAAGGGCGGGAGGAAGGGAGGGAGGAAGAAGGAAGGAAGGAAGGAGTCGGCATATGCAGGACGTCCTGCAGGCCAGCCTCAGTTGCAATGTAACCCTACTAGGGGCATAGAAGAGAGCCACTCAGGGCACCCAGTTGTGAGACCAGACTCACCCTCATGGGGACAGGAGATCCTGCAGTTGCCCTCTGGATCCTCGCCATCTCCTCTGAGGACCTCTTGGGAAGTCTCTGGGGCAGAGCCTTCCTCTGCTGCTCCTCCTGCCTGCAGAACAGATCCTGAGAACCTTATCTGACATGCCTGACCTCCTGTCCACACCAAGGATGGGGAACCAAAGGCAATACCAGAGCTCGGTCCCAGCCCTAGTGTGGGGACAAGAGAGGCAGGACAGCCCCTGTGCATTACTTATCTGATGTCGCACCTTCCCTTATCCCAGAAGCAGCCCCCACTTCCAGGAATCCCCCTCTCCCTCGAACTTCTGAACTCCATAATTTCACTAGACCCCACTGCGGCTCTGCCTGCTCTGACCAGCATTCCAAGTCCCACTCACCAGGGCTTCTCAGCCCCACAATGTGCTCTGGGTGTGGCCCCAAGATGTGCAGCACTGGCCTGTCCCTCTTGCATGTCCCTGTCTGTGCTCACAGATGGAGGCACAGAAGAGGGAGGGGGAGATACTGAGGGTGCAAAGGCCATTCTGATTCTGCAGCATCCTCACCTTTGCCCTGGATCCTTCTCTCTCCTTACTATTTCATCCTGGCCTCTCAGGGGCTGGGGCTTCCTTGGCTTCAGGTTTTCCTTGTCCTTATTTGAGTCCAAGGGCTGCCAGGAAAGGGCTTGAGCACAGCACTTCCCTGGGCACCTGAGGCTGTGGGGGTTGTGCCCAGAGGCTCCGCAGTCCTTGCATGTTGCCTGTGGAGGAGAGACCGCCTGCTAGTGAGTTGGAAGCAGGCACAGGCAGCCTTCAGAGGTCAGGACAGGGATGGGTGTTTGGAACCTAGATGCATGGCCTACAGTTTTAGGAAACTCAAGATATCATGGTCCTACCCAGAACCTGTCAGGCACCCAAGAACGAAGGACTTTTGTGTCTAAGGGTGAGGCCAATAAATCAGAGTTTGGTATTGCACAGACTCCAGGCTGGAGGTACCACCAAACAGGAAATGGGGTTGTTCCTCAGGGGCTCTGAGTGGCCAAATTGCCTGGTGAAGACAGCACAAACCAGGTCCCTGAGATATGACAGAGCAGTCGTCGCAGACACAGAGGGCCCTCTGGAGACCCACTCTCTGGGGTCCACGCAGAACCCTCTTCTCCTAAGTTCCAACCCTACACTTACCACAGTGACCTCCTCCTCTGGTGGGGGAGCCCACTGCCCCTCTGATCCCCTCTCTTGCTTCTTCAGGTTCTTATCTTTAGCAGTTCCTTGAGGTGGAAGATGTGTGTAAACACCTGACACCTGTGTCACAGACCTGGGCTTCTGCTCAGTCTTGCTCATTAATTGATTGTTAGCTTTCCTGGTGATGATAAAAGAATTTTTAAAAATTATACAAACACAAGAAAAATGTCCAGCCTACACCCAACTCCAGATGGGAGGACTAACTGACACCAAGTCACACCCACCACAATCTGGTGTTCTCAGGATTAATGTCCCATTCTGTGACCCTCTGCCAGCATCGACCAGCTCCCTAAAGGAGACACTGCCTGAGAGAAGCCCACTGACTTACAAAGGGCAAAATGCCATGTGCACCCTTGGCAGGAACGTGCTCTAGGCTCTGAGTTTCTGCCTAGCCTCTCACAACAGGATGAAAGCCTCAAACAATATTTATCACAGCCAGTAGACAGGAAGCCAAAGACTACTGGGTTTTCCCAATTATATGCAGAAAATAAGAAAACCCAACAGTGTTATTTTTGGTTTTATTTATTTTATTTTTTGTTTTGTTTTGTTTTATTTTTCTTTTGTTGTTTATTTCCTTGTTTCTTTGTTTATTTTTTTGGTACTGGGGACTGAACTCAGAGGCACTCGACCACTGAGCCATACCCCCAAGCCTATTTTGTATTTGATTTAGAGACAGGGTCTCACTGAGTTACTTAGTGCCTTGCTTTTGCTGAGGCTGGATTTGAATTTGACATCCTCCTGCCTCAGCCTCCCAAGCCACTGGGATTATAGGCGTGCAAAACTTCATCTGGCCAGAAAACCCACTAGTTTTACAAAATAATTTCTTAATCAGAAAACCAGCCAGATGCAATGACAAAGCATTTCAAAGCTCTGATATGTAAGCTCATGAGCACTTTGGGATGTTTCACAGAAACCCCATAAGCACACTGCAGGGTCCACAGGGAAGATGGCACAAAGCCACACCAGAACAAGCAAACTCAGGGTACCTGAGCAAGCCAACAATAGGTGCAAACTTACCCCTAGGTGACTCAAATGTAAGCTGTGTTAGAGTTAGCAACAAGCAGGACAGACACCCCCAAGAGAGTTCAGGCAGAAATCTGCTGTCTACACCTGGGCATGCCCAGGCAGTTCCCACAGTGCTCCTGATGCTGGACCTATCCTTTTTTATGCTCTCCTCCTCTATGTGAGATCGTGTGGGACTTGTCCACCAAAGGCTGGTATTTTCCACTGGTGACACAGTGGGCTGCTGGGTCCTCTCCTGGCCTCAGAGGGAATCTCAGCAGAACCTCCACAGAGGCGACAATCATCCATTTCTCTTTCAATGCATCAATCTGATGAAGAGAATCAAGATACGGTTCAGGTTCTCTAGGCAGGAAGAGGTCTTGGGATAAAGAGATGAATTGAATAAGCTCCTGATATCTTAAGTTCTAATGATGTGTAATCAATTAAAGTCTCTTTAGTCCACAGCCCACCACGAGGTGGCTCATGACCTTTACATGGCACCAAAGGGCACCACCTGAGAATACAAGGACAAGGCTGGCATTCCCACAGCAGTTACATTCACCCTTGTCCATCCTGATGGTGCCTGCACATTTTAACTGGCCAGCACTCAGGTGTTTGAAGCTTTTTAACCATGAACACCCACTCCCAGCTTAGGGAGAGAGCCTGCCTTAGAATGGACTCTCTCTTGAACTCCACCCCTTCCCCAGTCTCTCATTAGCCCCAAGGACTCGCACACTTACATCTCTTTGTGGTATCCCACACTGCTTTAAGAACTGCCTCCCCTGTTCCATGGAAATGGTGTGGGGATCTATTGGTGCTGATACTGCCCAAGGGGTTCTGTTTCCCTAGAGGAGAGAAAATGAGACCCTGAGTTCCCCACATCCCTGGATTCTCCGGCACACAGAGGCACTGAGGATTCTGTCATTCCCAGGGAGCAAGTCTGCTTACTAAACCTACCCTGCTTTACACAAAGAGAATGCAGAGACCCTCATACCACATCATACAATGCCTAGGAAAATTGTGATGTCATTGGCTTCAACGACAATTTGATACACTGATAGCCACCAACTTGCAAGCTTAAGGCAGCATGTTTCACAACTTATGATGGTACAAAACTGTCATCTGTACTATACAAACCTTTGCATTTTAAACTTTGCTTTTTACCCAGACTAATAATACTTGGCAGGATACTCTCTGACGATGCTGGGCAGTGGTGCCAGGCAGTTGGAGCTCCCAGATAGCCACACAACCGCAAGGTAACCAATGGACACTCCACAGTGCACCATGTTGCGAGTGTTTGTTGGACACCAGCATTCAGTTAATGACAGGAGATGGTCAACATGTGTGGGGAGTAGGCTTCTTTAAGTATTCTGAGCACA
Organism: Urocitellus parryii; assembly: GCF_045843805.1. Taxonomy (NCBI): domain Eukaryota; kingdom Metazoa; phylum Chordata; class Mammalia; order Rodentia; family Sciuridae; genus Urocitellus; species Urocitellus parryii. The sequence goes on along the minus strand of NC_135541.1, from coordinate 82,262,487 downwards.
TTGAATGTGGGCGTGGCTAAGCACCAGGCTCTGTAGGTTGAAGGCTTTGAATAAATATTTGCCTTATGCTATACTCAATTTACTGTAGATTTGTTGGAATGTAATCACATCACAAGATTAGCTATATTAGAAAACTGGAAAAGTAGTCAGGCATGGTTCTGGACACCTGTAATCCCAGTGGCTAGGGAGTCTGAGGCAGGAGGATCCCCCCAGAAAACAAACAGGAAAAAAAAAGAAAGAAAGAAAACTGGATGTTTTCAGTCTGTATTCCCCTTGGTTATAATTTGACAAAATTAGCATGGCCTGGTGGCACACACCTGTAATCTTAGTGGCACCAGAGGCTGAGACAGAAGGATAGAGAGTTCAAAGCCACCATCAGCAAAACCAAACCACTTAGCAAATCAGTGAGACCCAATCTCTAAACAAAATATAAAATAGGGCTTAGGTTGTGACTCAGTGGTTAAGTGCAGGTGGGTTCAATCCCAGTACCAAAAATAATAAAAATTAAAAAAAATAATCAGACAAAATTAAATAGGGCTATGCAATGTCAGTCCATTTTAATGTTAAATATGTCATAAATTATGAAACACATTCAGTGAAATTCCTGAAATCCAGTAGCTTGAAATAAACAATGGAATTCAAATAGATATCATAAAGTCTCAGTAAAATGAAAGATTAAAGCCTTTTGTGGACATCTTTATCAGCAGTGTAAATCTGCCTTCAGGGGCAAGTCTTCTTCTAAATGATCATGTTCTAAAATGTAAAGGGAGACTCAGCTTATGAATTAGAAACCCAAAATGACATTACTAAAAATAGAAAAGGATGGAAACTTTTAGCCAAAATAGATTCTAAGGAAAAATAAATAAAATAGGACAAGATGGAGGGTTTCTTTGAAAACAATAGAACATCTTATAATAGGCTGTCATAAAAAGATACTAAATCTGTTGGAAAAACTATGTTAAGAAAACAAAAGACAATATTTGCAACAGGAAAAGAAAAGAACAAATTCAGAAATTCTATGGGGGAAAACTTATTTTAAATCAAAAATAAGTCTGATTTGTTTTAAAAATGTGAATGATTATTTGAAACCCATCAATTGAAGAATAAGAAAGGGAGAGCATCTCAAATTCATGATCAGCCTGGAAAATTTAGCAAGACCCCATCTCAAAATGAAAAATACAAAGGGCTGGGGATGTGGCTAAGTGGTAGAGCACCCCTGGATTCAATCACCCAGTAACACACACATATAAATAAGGAGAGAGACAGAGAGAGAGAGAGAGGTGGAAATAGAAAGATATGCAACAAACAAAAATAGAAAAGTGGAGAAGATTTTCCAAGTTCAAGTTGAGGATAAGACTCTTATCCTCCACCAACAACTTAGCAGCTCACAGCCAGATCCTGCTCAACTTGATCTATGATTCTAGGGTCAGGGTCATAATTTCAACCAACTCCTATTGAATCAATGAATACACTGAAATAAATTACAAGTGTATCAATCCCTGAGAGTCTTTAATCTCCTTCCACCCAGGGACCCAAGGTCACCCTATCTGCTCAACCACACAACTCCAGCTAAGAGTGACGACTTTTTGGGAACTCTGACTTCTTATAATATTTATAAAATGTTTTAAATTACATTCTGTACTAAGAAAGGCTGTCACACCAATGACTTGAAATGCATTCTGCTGTCATGTATAACTAACAAAAAGAAAAAAAAGAAAAAAAAAGAAAGGATATCACACCACTAATGAATTCTTTTCTATGTGTGTGTGCGTGTGTGTGTGTGTGTGTGTGTGTGTGTGTGTTGGTGTGTGTGTGTGTGTGTGTGTAGCTGGGGATTGAACCCAGGGCCTTGTATATACGAAGCAAGCACTGTATCAGCTGAGCTATATTCCCAAACCTAATTAATCCTTAATACCTAAAATCACACACTAAATATCTTTTTTCATATCCCTATTTTTCTATGGGAATAAACCATGGCAAAAAATAATAATGAAAAGTCACCTTTTGTCTTTCTGCCTGTCTCTGGCCACACGGGTATGTGAACAAAGAGCCAACTCCACTGGAGACCCTGTGGCTTCCAGGAGCTGAAAAGAGGGCCTGAGGGAAGGCCCCTTCTACGGGGCTTTATATACTGCCTCAGGACCCCTGGTTCTGCCCCAGAAGACCTGACCAGATTGATGTAAGCAATCACATGATCTACTCATTGATTGATGGAAGGTTCTGTTTGGTGTTTCAGGTTTTTACCACACTCATTTTATTACATTCTTTAAAAGAATTTAATTTCCTACTTACAGTTCCCAAGACTGCAAAGAGATTAGCATATAACTGTATACTTTCAACAACAAATAGATGTGACTCTGTATACACAGTAATATCCAGATTTCTAGCAGTGCAAGTCCCATCATGCAAGTTCTGAAACCAGCCCAGGTGCTGACTATGGATGAATGGATAAAGAAGGTGTGTCCTATGTGCAGGACAGAGTATTATTCATAAAAAGAATGAAATTATGTCATGTTCATAACAATGGATGGTACTGGAAAGCATCATGTCAAGCATAATAAGCCAGACCCAAAAAGCCAAGGGTCACATCTTCTCTCTCTTATTTGTAAGCTGGGGCAGGGAGCTTTTATGACAAAAGAGGAGGGTTTTGGGTGTGACTCAGTGTAGAGTACATGCCTAGCACTGGGTTCCATCCTCAGCTTACTGAAGAAAGAAAGAAAGAAAGAAAGAAAGAAAGAAAGAAAGAAAGAAAGAAAGAAAGAAAGAAAGAAAGAAAGAAAGAAAGAAAAATAAATTTTTCTCCATCTACAACTAAAAAAATTATGATTCCACCCTAAGGGATAATTATAAAAGGACTAAAATGTTTAATAACTACACACATATGCAGATGCTTCTCAGCTTAGAAGCACTAAGCAACTCAGAGTTCCCTGCCTGGAAACAAAATAGAAAATACGGCTTAGGGTGTGGCTCAGTGCTTAAGTGCACCTGGGTTCAATCCCAGTACCAAAAATAATAAAAATAAAAATATTAATCTGACAAAATTAAATAGTGCTATGCCATGTCACTTCTTTAATGTTAAATATGTCTTAACCTATGAAACACATTCTTTGAAATTCCTGAAATTGAGTAGCTTGAAATAAACAATGAAATTCAAATAGAAATCATAAAGTTTCAGTAAAATAAAAGAGAAAGCCTTTTGTGGACAACCTTAGCAGCAGTGTAAGTCCTGCCTTCAGGGCAAGCCTTCATCTAAATGACCATGTTCTAAAATATAAAGGTGTGCTCAGCTTATGAATTAGAGACCCAAAATGACATTACAAAAAATAGAAAAGGATGGAAATTTTAGCCAGAAAATAGATTCTTAGGAAAAAATAAATAAAATATGACAAGATGGATGGTTTATTTGAAAACAATAGGACATCTTGTCACAGGCTATCCTAAAAAGATACTACATCTGTTGGAAAGGACTATATTGAGAAATCAAAACACAATATTTGCCACAGCAAAAGGAAAGAACAGATTCAGAAATAATATGGGGAGAAAACCTATTTTAAATCTAAAATAAAGTCTGATTTGTTTTAAAAGTGCAAAAGATTATCTGAATCCCAGCAACTGAAGAATAAGAAGGGGAGGGCATCTCAATTTCAAGATCAGCATGGACAATTTAGCAAAACTTCATCTCAAAACTGAAAATATAAAGGGCTGGGAATGTGGCTCAGGGATAGAGAACCCCTGGATTCAATTTCCCAGTAACACACACTTATAAAAAGACACATATTAATAAAAATACAGAAACAGACAAGAGAGAGAGAGAGAGAGAGAGAGAGAGAGAGAGACAGAGAGAGAGAGAGAGAGACAGAGAGAGAGAGAGAGAGAGACAGAGGCAATGAAAATAATAGAAAAGTGGAGAAGATTTTCCAAGTTCAAGTTGAGAATAAGACTCTTATCCTCCACCAACAACTTAGCAGCTCACAGCCAGATCCTGCTCAACTTGATCTATGATTCTAGGTTCAGGGTCATAATTTCAACCAACTCCTATTGAATCATTGAATACCCTGAAATAAAATACAAGTGTATCAATTCCTGGGAGTCTTTAATTTCACTCCACCCAGGGACCCAAAGCCACCCTATCTGCTCAACCACACATCTCCAGGTGACAGTGACGAGTCTTTGGGAACTCTGACTTCTTATAATATAAAAAATGAAATAATGTCATGTGCATAACAATGCATGGTACTGGAAAGCATCATTTTAAGCAAAATAAGCCAAACCCAGAAAGCCAAGAGTTGCATCTTCTATCTCTTATTTGTATGCTGGGGCAGGGGAGATTTTAAGGCAAAAGAGGTGGTTTTGGGTGTGACTCAGTGGTGGAGCACTTGCCTGGCACTGGGTTCCATCCTCTGCTCCATGGAAGGAAGTATGGAAAGAAGGAACGAAGGAAGGAAGGAAAGAAGGAAGAAAGAAAGAAAGAAAGAAAGAAAGAAAGAAAGAAAGAAAGAAAGAAAATAGAAAGAAAGAAAGAAAAAAATAATTTTTTTTGTTCATCTACAACTAAAATAAATTTGATTCCACTCTAATGTATAATTATAATGCACCAATAAATTGTTCAATAAATACACACATATTTAGATTCTTCTCAGCTTAGAATGGTTTTACACATTGTATGTTAAGTTGAAATATCCAAAGTCAAAAATGCACTTAGGCACATGACCTACTGAATTGCAGAGCTTAGCAACATAGTAGTACACTGGAGAATTAGTGTTTTCTCTGAGGTCACAGGGCTGACTGGGGCTGCAGACCACAGCTCTGCCCCACCATCCTGCGAGGGCATGGGAGGGCACCACACCAGTCCAGGAAATGATCAAAATTTAACATATGAAATCCTTTAGACCCTGGCCTCTGAGATACCATTGAGAACTAGTATTTAAGAAGATCCAAGGACACACCTGCACCACACCAGAGCATACCTGTAATTCAAGCAAGGCAGGAGGCTGAGGCACTAGGATTGCAAGTTCCAAGCTATCTCCGCAACTTGGCAAAGCTGTAATTTAACAAGACTCTGCCTCAAAATCAGAAACAAAAAGACTGTGGATGTGGCTCAGTGGTGGGTGCCCCTGCATTGAATCCCCAGTACATATTCGGAAAAAAGAAAGTCTGCTGGGCTTTCTCTGTGCACAGAATGGGACTATGGTGTGTCTAATGACAATAGGTCCCTGCATTCTAATTTATCAGTAGAATCATAGGTCAGGTCTGTGTGCTAGCAGGGAGATTTTGGAATAATTGTTACACGTTTGGCATGGATCACACACCAACTGAAGTTTCGACCATGCTGAGGCATAGGTCAGCAGGAGAGCACTTGCCTAGTTTCCAGTAATGACCCACTGTGATGCAAGCAAACAAAACAGGAATATTGTTCAGTTTTCTTTCCTTCATTTGTCCTCATCTGGTTTTGGAATTATGGTGATACTGGATTCACAGAAAAAAAAAATGGAAGCATTCATTTCTTTAATATTTCTTGGAATACTTCAGGGAGGAGTTACATTAGTTTCTGATTAAATGTCGGGAAGAACTCAGCTGAGAATCCATCTTCTCCTGGCTTTTTCATTGTTGTTATTGGAAGGCTTTTTGTTATTGCTCATTTCAATACCAAGTACCAAAAGAAATATTTTAGGGTCAGAAGATGTAGCTATGTAGTACAGTGGGTGATTAGCATGTGTGAGGCCATGGATCTGATATCCAATACTAACCCCCAAATATTGGAGAATTCAGTGAAACTTAAGGTACTCAAAGGCATTGAAGAATAAGGTTTCCAAATACTTCACAAAATACTTACTGATATTTTCAAAAATATATTTGTCACCTCTGAAATCATTGGAATTAAAAAAAATACTAAAACTAGTGTTAGCAAATTTTGGCACACTGAAGATTTTACGAGGACCAAGTGATTCTCATATAGGAACTGCAATAATTGTTGCTGTTATATGAGATTCACTCGTCCTCATATGAGCTTCTATGAAAGGAACTCTGTGATTTGCAGATACCTTTTGAAAATTATTTCTGTAAGAAAATATATAAGTCAATTCATTTCTTAATAAAGATAAGCTGAAGGACATATGGTTGAACTGATGCAAGCAAAGAGATATGGCAGAATCCTACATATGATCATGATAAAAATAAAGCAAGATACAATGACTGTTCATTCAACTTGACAAAGAAATGCCACTAAGCATCAATTTATCTTTCCTATAGAGAAATAGCTGACTTAATTCCAAGTGAAGTCCAAGAGAGCACCAGGAGACAGCCTCCATTTTCTATATTATCTAGTATATGAAAGGAGGCTCTACTAGGAATTTACCCCAAGGGCAACAAACACTGAGCCACATCCCCAGTACTTTTTTTTTTTTTGAGACAGGGTCTCACTAAGTTGCTTAGGACCTTGCTCATTTGCTGAGGATGGCTTTGATCTTGCAATCCTCCCACCTCGGCCTCTGGAGTTACTAGGATTACAGGAATTTGCCAATGTGCCTAGCTTATCAAATACTGTTTAGGAAGTGATATTAATGGCAATAAAACACAGGAAATAAATGAGTTTATAATAAACAGGGATATATATTGGAAAAGCAAAAAATAAATTAAAAAAAAGCTACAAAGTAAAACAAGAAAATCACCTAATTGAATATACCATCTATATATTTTAAAGAGATCCAAGATAATATGTAAAAGATACTGTACTTAAAAAGTGTAAGAAAAATCTAAATCTAAAATAACTGTTTTGCTGGGCAAAGTGGCACACACCTGTAATCCCAGCGGCTCGGAATCCTAAGGCAGGAGGATCTTGAGTTCAAAGTCAGCCTCAGCAACAGCAAGGGACTATGCAACTCAGTGAGACCCTGTCTCTGAATAAGATTCAAAAAGGACCTGGCTCAGTGGCCAAGTGCCCCTGTGTTCAATCCATAGTACCCAAAAAATAAAATAAAATGCTAAATCCCTGTATGATAAAAATTATCAAGGATTCCTTATATACATCGGGATTAAAGAAAATGAAAATTCCAAATACTACCTTTGTTACTGGATTAACCTTCTCCTTTGATCTAAGACAACACTTGTACATTAAACACCTGTATTTACTTCTCTCAACTCTGGCATCTGGGATGACCAGAGTGACATTTCAATACATGTATAAAATATACAATGATCCAAAGAGCATAACTGGTATATCACATCAAACATTTATCATGTATTATGTGTTGGAAACAAACTATTCTCTACTAGTTGTTTTGAAATATACAATTAAGGGGCATTGATGGTATTTATCTACTGTTCTATAGAATATTAGTAGATATCACTCCTATCAACTTTCCCTGTGGGTCTGTGCCTTACCTTCCTACCCTGTGTCCTTACCTCTGTTCACTTATTCTCTCTCCTGAGACAAACATTTTAAGCTTCTACATAGAAGTGAGAATATGTCACACTTTCTGTATTTGTACAACAGAGTCTACATTTCTACTTATGACAATGTCCTCCAATTTCTTCAATGCTGCCACAAATGACAATATTTCATTCCTTTTAATAACTGAATAGTATTCCAGGAGAGGTATGCATGTTCATTTCCTTCATCCAGTCATCCACCCATGGACACCTAGCATTCCCTGCTCTTCTTTATGTGCTCCACTGTCCGTGTCCAGGGATCAAGGAAAGGAGTCTTCCCAGACACTCCCAAGTCTCTTTGGAGATGACAGGTAGGAGCTAGGGGCCTGTTTTGGTACTTGCAACTGGGCAAAGGTTTTTTGATGATCTCAGCTTCCCCAGCTACACGGTCCTTGCCATGACAGGTAACATGATCATTGCAGCTGTGCAGGGTGGTGAGGTCACATAGTCACAAAGCCATATTTCAGGGTCTGGCTGCTTCCACCCACACAGCCCTGCCTGTCAGGACCACTGGGTGTGCTCACCAGTCAGCAGAATGGAGGAAGGTTGGAATTTGCTACTGGAGCCTGACAGAATGTGTGAGGGAAGGAGGCATGTCAGAGTCTAGGTAAGCGGGGTGTCGGATAAAGGGGGGATCTTAGAGTTCAGACGTACTCCAGTGCCAAAGCTGTTCAGGAGTCGAAATTCCTGAGGCCCAAGCTGCCCTAGTGCACGGAGTTGAGGGCAGCAGACCACCATCAGTGTCTGGTGCCCCCAGTGAAAGTTACAACAGCTACACTAATAAACTCTTTTGTTCTTAACCCATGTGACAATGACACCAGAATGACAAGGTGCTCGACTGTAATTCTCAAATTAACCTGCTGTCCAGCCTGCTTTACTCCAATCAGAGACAGTTTGGGGGATAACTAGAGGTACATCTATATCACCCTCTTGCTTTCCATAAAGACTAGAATAAACCTGTAGGAATTATCTAGTCCTGTGCAGATTCTGTGCATTGAATTTTGCTGGCTGGAATAGAAATGCTTCCTCAGTTCTCTTAGGAGGTGCTGGATGGGATGGTAACTGCATCTGCACTGGGGACATGAGGGGCTGTTGGTGATGGTAAGATGGCCTTTATTCCTGAGGTTCTTTAGGAAGCATGGAAAGAACAGGTGACTTGTGATAATCAATTTCAGATGACAGTTGACACACTTCAATGAATCTTGTTGAGTTTTAAATGTCTTTTTAACCAATTTCAAAAGCAACTATGTCAGTGCATACTGTGTATTAAATAATTCCTGCCTTACAGCTTTCATGTTACAGTATTCTGTATTAATACTCTTTGTACATCTTACCTCATTGCTAGCTGTTTTACGTAAATTATGCATCAATTGATGAGTATATGAACTAAACTAGTAAACTAACCTTTAACCTCTATACTCCATCATTGACTAGTATCTCATGTGCCTTGGTTCAGGGTGTCAAAGAGTGAGTACAATGATTCCTCTGGTAGGAGCTGTTTTACAATGTTTCCTGGAAGTAAAACAAATGTGTCTTCCTGTGGCTCTGTTTATGTGGGGATAACCTGATGCTCATTAAAGCCACCCTGATCATGGGACAAATTCCTGTAAATCTTACAGGAATCAGTGCATCTGTCTTTCATCAAGATCTTATAAGGTTCAATCTTAATTGAGAGTGGGTGATGGGATTATCATTTACAAATCAGAACATCTTTTTTAAAGCCAAAATAATAAAATTCTGTATCTGAAATATATTAATGTGTTCAATAAAAATTAAATATATGTATGGATAACTGGAGAAACTCTAGAAACTAGGTTTGATACTAGAACATGATGTTTAAATGCCTCGTTCTACATCAGCCCATGATATGTCAACCAGTGTGGATTTGGAAAATCAGATAACATCCCTCAGTTTAAACATCCCTAGACTTTATACTGAAGTACCTGTCTCATGGAGTGTTTAAAAATGTAAAAAATTAAAAGGCTGTATACATTTTTTCTTTATAATGGGTTTTTAATTTTATTTCTTTATTTGCTTTTTACATACATGACAATAGTGGAATGCATCACACCCATTATTACCCATTTACACCACAATTTTTCGTAACTCTGTATATAAAGAATGTTAATGCCAAATTATGCCATTATACATGTTTACAATGTTTTTTAACACATTTTAATATATTAAACAGATGTTTTAATGATGGAATCCTTTTAGTAATGGAAACACCTTAAAGTACATGTTCCTAAATGTGAACTAATAGTAAGCAGAAGCACTGGACTTTAGATGACCCTTTCAATGTAGCCCTTACCTCTTGTCCTCATGCAGGATCCTGGGATCTGAAGATCAATATCGTCTGTGGGAACTGGCAGAATGGCCTCTGGGGACCTGACCCTGGGTGTGGTCTTCTTGACCCAGACTGTGGTTGGAATCCTGGGGAATTTCTGTCACCTCTCCTCCTTCCTCTGCCTTTACTGCTCTGGGTGTAAGTTAAGATGCACAGATTGGATTATTAGGCACCTGACTATAGCCAACTCCCTTTTCCTGATCTTCAGGGGAGTCCCACAGACCATGGCAGCTCTTGGGTTTAGACATTTCTTCAGGGATCTTGGATGCAAACTTGTTTTCTATGTTCACAGGGTGGGCAGGGGTATATCCTTCAGCAGCACCTGCCTCTTATGTGTCTTCCAGGCCATCACCATCAGCCCTAGGGACTCCAGGTGGGCAGAGCTCCAAGTGAAAGCCCCCAGGTACACTGGCACCTCAGTACTCCTGTGCTGGATCCTCCACCTGCTGGTCGATATCATTGTTCCTGTGTGTAACTGACAGAGGTAGTAATAATATCACAAAGAGAATTTGGATACTGCTCTGGTGTTGCTCATGACAACACTAGAGAGGCACTAAATATAACCTTGCTGTCCTTCCCTGATGTGCTCTTTTTGGGGATCATGCCCTGGGCCAGTGGCTCCATGGTTCTCATCCTGTACAGGCACCAGAAGAGGTTCCAGCACCTCCGCGGCAACAGTCCCTCCCCCAGGTCCTCCCCAGAGTCCAGAGCTACCCAAACCGTCCTCCTTCTGGTGTGCACCTTCATGTCCCTCTACACTCTCTCCTTCACCATTCATCTCTGGTGGGGTGTTTCTGGTCCTCCCAGTGAGAGGATGCTGCACCTCTCTGCCTTAATCAATGCAGGTGTCTCTGCTCTCAGACCCTTTATTCTCCTGATCAGAGATGCTAGTGTCACTAGGGTCTGCTTTTCCTGGATAAAGAGGAGAACCTCCCCTAGTGTCCTCAGAAACATGTGATGTATGTGCCCCTGTCCCATGTCTCCTGGTTATTACTCACCTCCCTGAGCCATAAACACAAGGGTGGCACAGTAACAGTACAGGGATCTGTCAGAACAGACCTACTACTGGGTGATCACGTACATGTGTGCATGTCTCTATTTCTGTATATATGACAACAGGTCAGAGTATGCATAGTACCATCAAGAAATAATTTTTGTCAGCAAAGTATTTGTCACTATTAGAAAGGCAGTCTACATTTGTTGAGTAAAATAATGGAACTATTTGGAACTAGTTTCATCAACTTACTGTTTGCTTTTTATAATATTTGCACTGTTGCTTTTCTGTCTCTTAATATCTTTTGTATTAATTGAAAGAGAATCCTACCTTTTACTCTTTTACCCTGGGGGGTGTATGTCTGTTATATCTTAGTTTGTAACCTAGAATTGATACCTTATTTAAAAGATCAATCATGGTGTCAAGCAACTTCATATTTGCAGACACTATTACATTAAGCCCTTTCCCTTTCTTCCATGTTAAATGAATTGTAACATAGATGTAAAATACCTAAAGATTCATGCACAGGTCATTGTTAGACTTAACAATAGAATTTCAAAAACCGAACCCAAATCTGTATGAGTCTTTTATATAAGACAGGGCAGGTTGGGCTACTGGTCCTTGCTCTCCCTCTCCCGAGAGTGCACACCATTCCTCCATCCATCAGCACACAGCACTGTAGCCTCTTTTGTACTCTCTATGAATATCAGACAGGAGAAATTCCTATGTACACTCATTTTAAATGTCATCGTTCTGAGTTTATCTGAGATATTGCTTGTGGTTTAGATCCTTTTCCAGCATTGAACTCTACTGTGTGAATACTAGACCACTTATTTAATTATTTCCTGCTGATGTGCACCTGAGTGTTTTGGGTTGGGGTTTTGCAGAATGTTCGAAAAAGCAGTTCTCTGGGTGGCAGTCCTGTGGAAGTTTTCTGCTAGGGCATTGCCCAGGTTGGGGCTCTTTGCCTTGGCTCCATCCATCCCATAGTTCTTGGTTGAGATGAGGTTTGCCCCCAGAGTTCAAATGTATGTCTCTCCTTGGATTTTGTCCCAAGTTCTGAAATCAAGATGGATGTAGCCCTGACCTGGGGGCCCATACACTCTGGAATGGCGGCCATGATGATTTCTGAATGGCATTTGAGGTCTATATCACAACATTTTCATCAAAGGATAACTTTATTAAGAAAGAGGTTAATTTAGCTGATAGTTCTGGAGATTCGATGGTATGGTGCTGGCATCAGCTCAGCTCTCATGATGGCCTCATGGCAGACAGCAGGATGAGCATACAGGAGCTCATAACAGAGGGAGAGTTTCCATTGCCAAACAGAACTGAGAGCAATCAAGGGATCTAGGTGGTTCTTGTTATGACTCATTCTCCTTGAAAGCTCAGGAACCCTATCAGAGGTATCCTTCTGGAACTCCTTCTAAGGGCAGCTTCCCCAGTAACCTAAGGACATCTCACTAGGCCATGCTTTTAAAGACTCCACCACATCCCCCATTCCCACACTTGGGAAAAGTCTCTTTTCCCTTGTCTTAAAAACATCCCCATTTTCATCCATATAGTTCTATAGTCCAGCTCTGTGGGGCAGAAGAAATATGATAAGTTTCCTTCATTTTGCCCATTTTCTGAGCTCTGCTCACAGGTTTCTGCTCACAGTAGTACCCTGTCTCTATTTTTGCCTCTTGATGGGACAGTGATCAAGTCCAGTACTCATATACATGCTAATCTTCTTATCAAATGTTTGGTCAGACACACCTTTGGTATTTTCTTTTCAATATACCTAAGAGCAGAAGAGTGGGGATGGGGACTCTAACCTACTGAGTCTCCAGAGCAGGGCTGACAGCCCAGTTGGCCTGGACGACAGAGCATAAAGCCCAAGAGAATTATTCTTAAGTCAAGTTTTCATGGAGTCTGCTTGCTACCCTTTGAATTTGCTTGGGATCCCACGTTCTCCTTCATGCCTAATTTTCCCACCATGAGTCTGTATCCTAGGCCTGTTCTACCATCTGAGCAGCACATTAAAAGCAGAATGGAAAAATATCTGTGTGACCACAACAGAATTAAGACAGCTGGGTGCAGTCTGTAGGGCCCCAGATGCAAAGAAAGAACAGCCAAGGCTTCCTAACCCTGGAAGAGCTCTTCCAAGTCCTGGAAACTCAGAAGACACGTAGGTCCAGGTGCAGGAGTGTGGAGGCCTCAGCTCTGACATCTACTGGCAGAGAACTGACCACTGGCTGTTCATCACAAGGGAAACTCTGCCCTGTCTGAGCTGCAGCACTGCTGGTGGTGATATCTGTGTGATATCTGGCGATATCTGTGGGATATCTGTGGGGATATCTCTATTTTACTTCCAGTTCTGTTGATATGGATCTTTCTCTTTCTTTTGGTTAGTTTGGTTACTGATTTATGAATCTGTGTTATATTTTCAAAAAAGCAACATTTTGTTGCATTGATCTTCATTTTTTTCAACACTCATTAATGTTGGCTCTGGTCTTAATTATTTTCTGTGTTCTACTGGTTTTGGAAAAAATTCCATTCACAATAACCACAAAGAAAAACCCTGGGAATAAATCTGTTGAAGAAGGTGAAAAACCCCTTCATTACTTTAATGCATTTTCCATTAAAATACCTTTGATGCCAATGATTTTCTCCACAGATCTAGCAAAATAATCTTAAAATTCATGGAAGAATAAAATACCAATAATAAAAAAATCAATAAGAGAAAGGATAGCACATTGCAATACTTGACTTAATAGTATACTGCTGAGGTATACTTTAAAAAGATAAGGTAGTATAGGCATAAAAGAAGGCATGAAAATGAGTGGATTAGAAGACACAGAGACACACCCACACTGATGTAGCCATCAGGTTCTTGACAAAGAGGCCAACAACGTGTAGCTTCTTAATAGCTAGAGTCCTGTAGCAACACATTCTCTACAGAATACGTACAAAAGATGGATGGCCCATACAAATACACAGCAAGATGCTGGGGCTGCAACAAAGCCACACCACCCAGAGCAGGTGATGTGCCCCAAGAGGCTTGGCAGGTAAAGCCACCAGAAGGCTAAAGGATTCTCAGGGACGGACCTTGAAAACACTGTAATTCTGAGCCTTGATCTCAGAAGCCGGCTATCATTCAGCTTCAGGTAAGAAGGATTGCAGTTTATATTGACCACATTGCCAAAGAGGCTTGAATTCAGCCTTTTGTCACCACAATTTGGTTGGAAAGGCCTTTGAGTTTGATTCAGGTCCTCAGTGTAATTATATACTATGTTGAAGACATCATATCAGAAAATAAAGCACAATCCAGGTAGGACTGACTAAAGATAATAGGGATGCCACGCCAGAGGAGGCTGGTGAGTAAATCCTGCCATGTTCAAGAGGACCAATGGGTAAAGCGCTGGGAACTTGCTGGGCATCCCACAGGTACCTGGAAATAAACTGCTGTCTTTCCCTACCACTGGAAATAAACAGGGAGCATATTCCACATCTGGGAATTTTGCTAGCTGTTCCCCATAAAACTGCCCCCAAAGAAGATCACATTGGAACAAGCACACAGACAAATGCAGGTTATGTCTGGAATGAAAAAGGCAGCCTCTATCTTAATACCTCTGAACCCCTATAATCCACATTAAGACATGATTTTGTGAGTCCTTGATTGCCTTGGGGCTGTAAATTGGAGCTCACTGTCAAAGCTTATGAGTGCCACCTCGTGGGCACTTCTGAGATTGCAGGCCAAAAAGTTTCTGAATGCAGGGTGATTGACAGGAAGGTTCAACTAGTAGTTTGCTGCTGAGCATTAATAAAATCTTACCTTAAGATTCAAAGACAGAAAGTAATCCTGGGTCATGGAATAACCACAGTGACTTGGACGATGTCAGAGAAACACTCTAATAAGGAATGCAATGCCCATTAGAGTTTCAAAACAAGATAGGACCCTGGGTGTACTGTGCTAAACACTAGGAGAGAGGAAGAGGGCACAACAATGAGAGATGGAAAAAAAGAAAAAGAAAAGATGTACAAACATTTTCAGAGTAAACTGTTTTATCTGTGTTGTAGAAAAGATATGCCAATCCTAAACCATACCACATAACAAATCAAAACAATTTTATGAAACACAGCAACAACTTGATTTTAGTTTTTTTTTTCACAATTAAATTTTTATTTGATTTCAGCATTCTAATAAAAAATCTGGAAATCCTACAAATCAGAAAAGAAATATAAGGAACCTCATTCCTCCACCATTTAGCTTTGATAGCTCTCAAGTTTTGGTGAATTCGTTTGCTGTGTTTTGTTTTGTTTTGTTTTGGGGTGGGGGCTGTTTTTGGTTTCCTTTCACATCCTGTGACATCTCAGACTCTGTATAAGCTTTGGCACAACTGGACCATAAACTTGACAATTGCTGCTAAATATCTTGAAGATTAAAAAAATGAAGTTCTTCAAGAAACTTAGAACATCTTTGTGGTTTTACAATAGAAAAATTTTTTAAACAGAAATAAACCATTTATGTAGAGGGAAAAGATAGTAGGGTGTGTTGAAATTAGGAATGTCTCATTAAACGCGAGGCTCCTTTCACAATCAGGACATAAAGTTCATTTCTCGTGGCTGTTGATAGAGTTCATTGTGGCAGCAGATGCAGTCTCACTCTCCACCATGCTTGGAATGGGGCTGTGCATAACTGAGGCCAGGATGTTCTATGGAAGTGACTCAATAAACACCTAACACTTGTGTAGAAACCTGCAAGGTACACGTTTTGCACCTGATTCAGGGTTTTTCTATTTCTATCCAGGAACAGCAGAGCATGGATGCATAAAAGGGGCCTGCAGCTGGGAAACACCCCGAGACTATTGGCCCTGTGTTCACCAGGGTCAAGTCAGGGAATTATAAAAAACTAAAAGAGTTATGTACCTAGAAGAGAGGGTGTAAAAAGAGACAATGGTGCTCACCAGAAGGAGGATGGTTTGGTGGCTCTGAACTCAGGGGAGGACCTGGGGGAGCTGGTGTTATGAACATACCACATGTTTCTGCTTGTGCCTGCAAGGGTGAGCCCCATGGAGCTGCTGGTACACAGAAGGTGCCCCCCACCCACCCATCAGGGAGAGACAACAATGCTGCCCGCAGGACTTTTCTGGTCTTTGATGATGAACAGCTGAACCATATCCAAACTCTTTATGTGGTGATTCCTGTAGATTATTCCAGTCTTACTCTAAGCATGGAGGTGTGCTGAGGAGGTCCACTTATCCTACATGTTAGCAATGACTTATCTAATGTAGGCTGGGTAGCACATGGACTACAAAGTTGTGTCCTTAACACTCAAAGTCCGGGTTTCATTGTCACTTGCACTGAACACCAGCAATCAGGTCACTGTGCATTAGGAACCACCAGAGATTGGTGGGGTGGGGGAAGAGACCCTGCCTCAGTTTCCGAGTTTGGCTCACACTCCAGGAAGTATTCTTCCTCTCCATGTGTCTTTGGCCCTGGACAAATTTAGATCCAGAAGAATTGATTTCCTGGTATGGTCATTATCTGGATCCTGATGTACCTCTTTCCCTCACACACTCTGCCTCTGATACTGGAACAGGTGTAATTCTATATGCAAAGGATGGAAACAGTTTCAGCTGTATTTCAATTAAAATAGTGTGAATAACATAAAATATTTATCTTACCAAAAGCAGTAATTGGAAATACCTCATACATATTATAGTGATTGTTTCAGAATGTAAAGTTTAAAAAGAATCAACAGCTAGTAAAGAGATATAAGAAGGTTTATGAAGGGATATAATATTTGTGGAGAAAAAAGATAAAATTTGTCAAGGGAGATAAATACCAGGTTTCTCAAGGAAAAAAGACAAAGTCTGAGTAAATGATAAAAACATTTAAGTTGCAAAAGGTTTATTTGTAACTAAACTTGTGGGAAGCCATTCTCACACGTGATTTGGCACCTCCCGGATTGGGTGTGTGGCGCTCTGGCTAAACTGTGTTGGAGCTTTCCCCACCCTCTCCAGGTGTGAGAGCCTTTCCGTGTGGGGGTGTGACTGACCACTGACCCTGAGGCCAATCACTGCCCCTGACCTTGCAGTGCTGCCCCCCTCGACCTTCATTGGATGGAATTTTCCCCTGAATTTCTTGTTCCCCAATAAAAGGCCACTCCCTGGCGTGCTCTCTCTGTCTCTCTCCTGCCAGCTCAGAGTAAGCCTTGCTGCCCTACCGGGTGGTTTGAGGTTGAGCCAGAGAGGTGAGAGCCGTGTTGAACCTGGTCATAGAAAAAGGTAATTGAGTCTGTGTGTTTATTTTGATCTCATTAGTTAACTTTTATGCCATGAACCTCTTTAATGAAACCAGTGCCCTGGTCGCATAGTGGAATTTGGTGCCTAATGAGGGGACATTCTCGTTTAGCTAGATTGAGTGGGACCAGTCCAAGCATATGTAACATTTGAGATGGCTGAACAAATCCATTTCCAAAAGTCATTACAGAGGACAAACTTTCCCTATGAATTTCAACATAAATGTACAAAATGTTCTAATTTTACTAACTACTTGTTCATATACTGGCAACCTCTAGAGACTAGATATAGCAAAATTGGGACTCATTTTTTTGTCAATTATATACACTATATACACAGCAAAACTAAATGCACAAAACACAGAAAACTGATGTCTGAGAATGTCCAAGTATTAACACACAAAAATTACCGTTTGCAATTGCTTCCTTCCCACCTCCTCCACATCACTGAGCAAGTACTGACAGTACTACACTGCTCACAGAGGTAGTTTAATACTTCCATTCCTAAAAGACTATTTCATATGAATTTTAGCAGAAAGATATTTACAAAATGATATTTTACAACCTCTACATTTAACATACATTGGGCACCTCTAAACATCTAGACAAGTCTAGAGTACACAATTTGTCCACTCTGTAACAGTCTTCAATACACTGCACACATGTATCAATAGTTTTCATTTGAAAGTGACTTCAAAATATGAGCATTCTGACCCTTCATTGACCCACTGGGCTATAATGCTCAAATTTTCAGAAGACAGTCCTTCCTTGGAATTTTAACACAAAACATACAAAATTGGTTTACTAATGCTAATTTTGTCATACACTGGCAACCTCTTTAACATCTAGAAATACTAGATATAGATTAGGAGGACTCATTTGTCCTTCATACACAGTATGTACACAACAAAGTAAAATAAAACCCACAGACAACTCTTGGCTCTCGGTAAGCACACTGGCTCGGTGCTCCCCAGGACCAGCACACAACTCTGGACTACTCAACAGGGGTTGGCTATTGCACCCCCCCAACATTTTTGTAATAATTTTAACAAAAAGAAATTTACAAAATGTGTTATTAATTTTATCACTTCTACTTTTAATATATATCAGGCAGGCACTTTAGAATATCTAGAAAGCCTAGGTATTAAAAAATTTCTTAAAATTTTCAACTATATATACACTAATGAGGAATAAAATGCACACACAAAACAATGGTCATTATTTGAAAAATGTCTTCACGTAAAACCAGTGTGGCGCAGGACCTCCTTCTCACGGCCACTCTTCTCCATGTCCAACAACCCACTGAACCAAGGTGGACAAGTGTCACTCCTGGAGGTGGCCTAACAAATCCATTTCAAAGTCACTTCCAGAAGGCATTTCTGATTTTTTCAAACAAATGGACATTTACAAGACATTATTTTCTAACTCTAGCACACATGGGGCTCCTCTTCACATCTAGAATGTCCAGATGTCGCACAGGTTTTGAAGGGTGGGGACAGGTGGAGAGCAGCTTTTCCCTTACATACACAGGCCTGCTAGGAACCACCAGCAAACCTTTGCGAAGGGTGGTGAGGGGTTCTGACTGGTCAGATATGGCAAGTGACTCTAGGTTTCTCTCTTTGGTAGAACCAACGCCAACGGGCGAGGCCGCTAACCGTCCAGTGGTGGTCGTCTTCGGGGACTTCGCTCACCTTCCAGGACGGTTCCAGGTTTGCCTTGGTGAGACCAGGCGCGCTCTTGAGGAGCTGCACGGAGCGCTCACGAGGGCCCTGATCTGTGCGGCTCTGCTGTCCAGCTGTCCACTGTAGGGCAGAGCTTTCCCGCGTCCACACTCCTTGGGACCTAGCAGCCCCCCGCTGGCCTCCCGGGCGCCAGGGTGGCCGCCGTTCTTCTCCCCACCCCTGCCTTCACCCAAAGGTGCGATGACCTTGGCAGTGGCTTCAGCTGGGACTGACGGGATTGGGTCAGGAGACCCAACAGCGGGGTCGGGGGTCTGAAGGTCGCCAGCCGCTAGTAGGTCATCCAGCCTGGGTGGTAGGCTCACAAGTCCTTCACAGCCAGGCCAGCCAGGGGGCAGTCGCAGCAGGAGCTCCAGGGAGCTGCAGGGGAGCCCTGTCCCAGGTCCCCCAGCTCACCGCTAGCCTGGTGCCGGGGTCCCCAAGGGCCCCGGAGAGCAGGCTGTGCTCCATTTCTCACTGCGCTCTCTGCAGGACAGCTCTTTGCGGGCCTGTGCTTCTATTTTCACTGGTCAGTGTGATCCAGTTGACCACTGTAACCAAAGAATATCACAAACAGTTGGCAAAAGAACCTGAATAGCCATTTCTCAGAGAAAACAAATGGTAAATGGGTGTATGAAAAATTTACAATTCCCCTGTCATCAGGAAAGTGCACATTGAAACCAGCATGGGGTATCACCACATGCTGTTAGAATGGCTACTAAGGAAACAGACAAAAGCTAAAAATGTTGAAGAGGATGTGATAAAAATGGGACCCTTACATATCCTTGTGAGGAAAGTAAGTCAGTACAGCCATTGTGGAGAAAAGTACAGAGCTTTCTCAAGAAATCCAAAACAGAACTACATGAAATCTATCCATCTCACCACTCGGGGGTGCAAATTTCAGGGAAATGTAGTCGGTATGTTGAACAGATGTCTACACTCTCATGCTCATTACAGGATTTTACACAATAGCCAACACAAGGGGTCAACCTAAGACTCCATCAATGGATGAATGGTAAAGGAAATGTGGATTATATGCACAACAGGATAAAATGTGGTCTGAAAAATACAGACCTGTAATTTTCACATGGATGAACTTGGAAGACACTATGTTAAGTGAAATAAGCCAGGCACATAAACACAAATACTGCCTGATCCCACAAACATGTGGAATGGAAACTGTTGAACTCAGAAGAATAGAAAGATGATCATCAGTGGTGGGAACATGGGATGAGTTGTCACCCCATGTCAAGGGATAAAAATCACAGGAGGATTACATTTAGGAGCTCTATTGTACAAGATGGTGGTTTCAGTCAATTGCAGTGTATTGTATTCTTGGAAGATGCTACAAGAGTTGATTTTCTGTTATCACAAAAAGTTGTGATGTATTGTATGTATTAATTAGCTCAATATAATCATTCTGTATGTATAGTAATGCATTTCTGTATCAGGAATTGAATCCAGGGGCACTTTATCACTGAGCTAAATTCCAGTCCTTTATGTTCATATTTTGAAAAAGGGTTTCATTAAGTTGCAGAGGCTGCCTCAAACTTTTTTCCATTTGCCTCAATTGCTTGAGTTGTTGGAATTACAGGTAGGTGTGCACCACTGCATCTGGCACATATATAATTCTTACGTATCATTCAGAATGGAAAAATAGTACACCTTCTTCACTCTGAATCTTTCATCTGTCAGGTTTCAACATTTTCTGCATCAGCATGTGAGGCTGTGTCTGTCCCTAGGCATTAAGGCAAAGGAAGTGTTTTTCCAAAACACTCATGTCCTCTCTCTTTAGACCTGATTATAGAAACTTTGATAATCATAGAAACTTCTAAGTGCCTGTGGTAATTGGGACCTGGAAGAAAGTCTTAACAATGTCAACATCACAATCATGTGCTGTTGCTGAAACTATAAGTGAAGTGATAATTGTGTTTCGTTGGGGAGTTGAGGTCCCAGGGTGGGGGACCCAGCCTCAAGGTCTGGCTGCCTTCCTCCCATATGACACAGGGTGTCATGACTGTCAGGTGAGCCTGGCTTTCTGGAAGCAGGAAAGAGTTGGTGAGTATTCTCAATTCAGCCTGTGAAACAGTGTGTAAGGGGATCAGCTATAAATGAGTTTGTGTCTGCTTAGGCAACACATCTGGAAATGTGGTCCATGTGGGGTGACATAGTCACCTACAAGGAGAAAAAGGGATAAGGGCTGAGCTTGCAGAGTGACTGCAGTCTGAGACCCTACCCCAGCCTCTCTCTGCTCCTAATATCCTTTAACACAGCAGTGCTAATGATTGTCGTGGGAATTTGTTCCAAAAAGTACTGAGGGCTGCTCTGTATGAGCACTGAGACTGTGACTCAGGAGCCAGTGGACTCTTCTGCCTACTCTGCAGACAAGGCCAGGACATGAGGGTGCCCAGTGTTGCTTCAGTAAATGTTCCATGTCTGCAATGATGAGTTTGAGGGTGTCAATGGAGCCACCCAGTTTTCTATCTCAACAATGGGATCAAATGGCAATTTCTGGAGTGTAATGAGATTTCTTCCACTTGGGCTTGATGTATTTAACGGAGGTGATAATTTGTTCTCTCTGAAAATATTTGTACTTTATTGATCAATGTGGGACAGTATTTCTTCCTGAAATGAGGGAAGGAGGTTTCTAAGAAAAGCTAATATTATATGCATGAGATTCACACAGCATTAAGGATTTCACATCTTTCAGATTTAAATATGTCTCATGATACTTGTCAGGCTGTAAAGATTCTAATGTTGTTTTCAGTCTCTACTTTTCTTTTTTTTTAATTTTTTTCACAAGATCTGACACCTTCGCATTTCATTCTACATATTTGTCTTGTGTTTTAGCATCATTCCAAAATTACCTTACCTTTTTCTTGTTTTTGTACAATGAGAAGTTCACCATTATATGCGACCTAATGATGACAAATTTAATTCTACCATAAAATTGTTTGCTGCTTCTCTAAATTTCATAGACCTTAGTTTACACCAAGACAGTGTCTGTGGTAGATACCGTTGGCAAAAAGTTATGTGATTATTTCTGTTGATATTCTAATATGTATTTCTATTCAGTAAATCAAATTTGACCACAGAAAATCATGGGGTGCACAAATATTTTATCAAGTCTTTGCATCTTCATTTACAAGATACTGGGTATAAAATAAATTATTAATAGAAAATAGGAAATTATCACATTCGATCATCAGATTTCAAGATTCACAAAATATATGTCTGTTTGGATTACTGAATGAACACCATTTAGCTATGATGATAATAGTACCAAAATGAGCACCATCAATGTAACCTGGCCCCTAAGTACAAAACCTTTTCATTAATATTTGGATGAGACACAGAGAATTATTTTTACTGAATTATCATTTTTTATTTTGGGATACTGGGGATGATCCTGAAGAGTAGTTACCACTGAGTTATGCCCTCAGCCCTTTGCATTTTTAATTTGGAGACAGGGTCTCCTTTAGTGGTTGAGGTTGACCTTGAACTTATGACCCTCCAGTCTCAGCCTCCAGAGTCATTGGGATCAAAGGCATGTGTGACCTTGCCTGGAGCCAAATTTTCTTTATGTGTAAAAGAAAAATAATATTAGGTAATGAGGCAGAAGTTTCTGATCATTAAATTATCATGTTATATGTTATAATAGGTAAACCATTAGTCACAGAGGACCATACAATGTAAATTCGACACAAACACAGAGACTTTGGAAAACTCGTAACAATGAAAATCTATGTTATAAGTAAATTCATCAGGAGAATGATGGTAGGTAAAAAAAAATTGAATTTTATTTTCTATGACATATTAATCCTACAACTTTTCTTTTGGTACAGAGTCCTGTTTTCAATGTTTAAATGAAGTCCTGGATAATAGTAGGATGACCTCCAAGGTTTTGAGATTTGGAATAGCCTTCCTTTTGCAGATTTTCATTGGAACTCTGGGGAATTTCTCACTCTTGTTTTATCATGCCTTCCTTCACTTCAGCAGATTCAGATCAAGGCCCACAGACTTGATTCTCAGGCACCTGACTCTGGTCAACTCCTTGGTCCTTCTCTGAAGAGGAATCCCAGAGATCATGGCAGCTTTTGGGTTGCGACATTTCCTCGGTGATATTGGATGCAAGCTTGTTTTCTCTGTTCACAGAGTGGCCAGAGGTGTGTCTGTTACCACCATCTGCCTGTTGAGTATCTTTCAGTACATCACCGTCAGCCCCAGGAACTCCAGGTGGGCAGAGCATAGAGTGAAAGCCCAGAAGTCTATTGGCTTGTTTAATTTCCTTTGCTGGGTCCTACACATGCTGCTAAATATCAGAACTCCTATGCTTATGACTGACAGATGGAGCAACAGCAACGTCAGCACAGGTGTAGATTTTCTATACTGTTCAGCTGTGCTCCACCACAGAGACACAGACTCAGTATTTGCAGCATTGACTTTCTGACATGACGTTTTGTGTTTGGAACTCATGATCTGGGCCACTGGCTCCATGGTTCTCATTCTGTACAGGCACATGCAACGTGTCCACCATATTCATAGATACCAAGTGTCATCAAAATCTACTGCTGAGACCCGCTCTACACGAAGCATCCTTGTCTTGGTGAGTGCCTTCCTTTTCTCCTATGCCCTGTCCTCCATTATTCACGTTTGCTTTTCTGAGTTTGGTACAACTGTGTGGTGGCTGGTGAGCACCTCTGCCTTATTCAATGGGTGCTTCCCCACAGCCAGCCCCTTCATCCTCATGGGTCCTGCACATCCCACCTCACCTGGAGAAAATAAACAAACAGCTCAACTCACACGGCTACCTTATTTTTATGTATATCATGGTTGCACTCTCTGTCATGGAATCTTAATTGCAATTATGAAGCCAGCCTAGTTGCAGAGAGAGGTAGACAGCTAAATCATTTGTTTCTCTAACAAAGAGTAATAAAAAACAGTACCTCATGAAATCAGTTTACTGTTTATTTTTTAAAAATAATTTTGTATATATTTTGATTTTTTTGTGCTCTCCTGCCTTCATTTTTTTTGCTATATGTGGTATATTTCATTTATATACTCCATGATTTAACAAGTTTGTTTTGGATTTATTCTGTTTATTTAATCTAATAAATCTCATAAATAACACTATCTTTAAGTCAACTTTCTCATTTTAAAATTTTTCTTAATTCTTTTATTTATTTCCTTTTTTGTTGTGGTGAGGATTGAACCCATGCCTCACATGTGCTAGGGAAGTGCCCTACACTGAGCTACAATTCCAGCCCCAGTTTTCTCTCATTTAATATTTTTTTGTTTCTCTCTATTTTTGTCTCTTCTAGGTATCCTTGCTTCATCCAGCATGTCAGATCCAGATATTTTACATTTTTATTTCTGCATCATGCATATTTTAAATAATTCTTTAAATATTGATTACACTGTATGCAATTATTAAAATTCTTTTATTCATTTTTCAACTGTTAATTTTATACTTGCATTACTGTGGTATGATTAATGTACAACAATTTGCTGATTTTAAATCCATGTCTTAATATGTTTGAAATTTCGTGTTCATTCATGAAGCCTTTATCAAAATACAAAAGAAAAAAAAAACAGTAGAGGGAGGGGCCAGAGGAAAGGAAAAGTCGGGGAGTCCTGGGGACTGAATTAGAACAAATCATATTCCACACTGTTGTTATTATGTCAAAATGTATACTAACATTAGATATAACTAAAGCAAAACTAAACTAAATTTCAAAAATCAATGCCATTCAAACCTGAGGCTGTGTGTGTGTGTGTGTGTGTGTGTGTGTGTGTGTGTGTGTGTGTTGTAGTGGGGTTTGAACTCAGGGTCTCCCCTTTGCTAGGCAAGCACTTTTGCTCTGAATTACATCTTCAGTCCTGAAACTGCCTGTAAATCTTGTCCTGATTTGTGTTTGAGAGCAAAATTTAGCCATGTACCTGAGAAGCAAAAGCATGGAATGGTGGTCTGTCTTCCGAGGGACATTTTCTCACTGAGTCACAACCCCAGCCCTTTGTTTGAGACAGGGTTTTGCTAAGTTGCTGAGGCTGGCCTCCAACTTGTGATCCTCCTGCCTCAACCTTTGGAGTCACTGGGATTGCAGGCATGTTCTACCATGTCCAGCAGAAGTCTTATTATTTCAGGAAAGCAATAGTTCCTATAAGGTATGTGTTTAATTTGCCTTACATTTTATTTAAAATAAATATCTCATAAATTACAAGTATATGAAGTGGGTTTCCCAGAATGTTGCTTCCAACATTGTCAGTCCCACACCCCTGCCTGTGAACATCTGTTTCCTCCTCCCTTCCCTGGTAGTGAGGGTCTCATCTTTTCCCCCAATATTAGTGATGTCATGCTTCTTTTCACATACATGGTTAATTTCTATGTCTTCTCAAGTGAACTGTCCTTTGGCTCTTTGTCCATTTGCTTATTTGGCTATTAGATTGTATGTTTATTTCATTGATTTTTGGTCTTCTATTGCAAAGTTTCTAATATATTTTGGATGTTAACCCCTAATAAGAGATAAGATTTGGAAATATTTTTCTCCTTTTCTGTGGGTCCCCTTTTCACTTCTTTGTTGTACAGAAAATTTTAGTTTGATATAATTCCACTGATTCATTTTGGGGTTTGTTGTGTGTGCTTTTGGAGTTTGATGGAAGAAATCTCAATTATACTTTGATAAACTCTTATTGCAGAGAGTATTGTGTATGTGATCTTGCTCCCATAATAAATGTGAATCATGAGCAGCAGTAAATTGAGTAGGTTTTAAGTATTATGTAAGTTTACACATAATTTAATTTTATGAATGAATACAAAATTTCATTGGCCCATCAATAATTATAAAATAAGTTCTCTTAAATAAAGCAGAGATAGAATGTGTAATTTTCAATTGAAGACTTCCCCATAGGTAAGTGCCAGGAGATCGGAAGGCTAGTTCCATTAACATGAATAGCAAGTGGGATGGTCTTCAATGAACTGGGTATAGGGTTGGGGAGATGGCACTCAACTGGAAGGCAAAAGCCTGAAATGGCCTTGGTAGGCAGCTGGCATGGCAGACACTGAGCATTTTGGCCCAGGGACTCCATGCAGTTGTAAGTCGAAGGCCCCAAGTTCTTTCAGAGACTGTGATGCTTCCACTGTACCTGACTACAGTGGAAAGGGTCTGTCAGCTGTGGAAGTTAATATGGGGTGCTTGTTAAGTGGGTTATGTTCACATATTAAATATTGATGTAAGTTGTAATACAGTAGCTCTGTCAGTTTGGGTTCAGATCAAACAAGGAATGGTAGATCATCAGTACAGAGAAGACATGTCTTCTGTCTTATATACACACAATGAGCAACTAGAAGCCCAGGAGGGGTGAAAGAGTTCAGTGACTGTGGGGAGTCCAAGTTGGCTGCCATGTCCCCTCTCTATGTCTGCATGAAGGCCTCCTGCCCACCTTATTCCCTCAAGGCCCAGGGTGGCTGTGCCAACCTCAGACTCCCTACTTTCAATTCTTCTTCCTTGCTTATTCAACTTGGGAACATGGGTGTGGTGGGTGGTATCTGGTTGATTTTATTGAAGGGTGACATTTCTTTCTGTGTTCTAATCCCTTAGTAGATGGGTTATAATTCATATCACATCCTGATTTAATTGAATAATAAAATATTTGTCCTCTTCTCATTGTGGGGAAAGTTTTTTCAGGATTGGTGGTGATTTGTTTTAAAGTCTATTTCCTGACCACTGTCCAGAATCATGTCTGATACAAATAGGGGGAGCCCTCACCAGGCTTTGCTCTAGTGCAGCAATTGGCAGAGGCTGCCCAGACGCCTACCCAATCTTCTGGATTCTGCAGAATAGAGCTCACTGGCTTCAGAATCCATACACAGGATGTTTTCTTCCTGTCTGGGATCTACAGTACCTTCCTAAGGACAGTTAGTCCGGGTTCCTGGCAAAGGAGCCTCACAAGGAAGCAACTGGCAATTACAGACTTGGCTTTTGATGCACTTGGAGATGTGAAATTGTTTACGGAGACTGTGGAGCCAGATGCCCAGCTGGACATGCAAGAGTACACTGAGTTGGCCTGAAAATCTTGACCATCTTCCGCCTCCTTCTGTGTTGGCAAATGCACAGGAATATGCCTCCGTGGCCTGCAGCCTCCTTTCCTCTCCAGGGACATAAATATGCAGCTACCAATTCTGAGTACAGGGCCTGTGGTTAATATCTTAATTATTTTTTGTACCGGCTATTGAACTCTAGGCCTTAAATAGACTGCAAAAGTGTTCTATCACTGAGCTGCATCCCAAGATCTGGGGTTTTATCAGGACCCTGCTTGAAGGGATCTCTCCTCTAGCTTCCCTCCCTTGTCTGTAAATGGGGATCCAGGCCAGCATGATCCCCCTAGACTCTGTACAATGAGTCTGGCCTTAGGCTGGAATTCATATGACAGGTCAGACTTCAGACTAAGTATGTACAGCTATCCAAGGGGAAATATTTTTTTCTGTGTCAGATCAACATGGACTCTGTGGTCAGAGACCCTCTCAGAGTTCTCTTGTCCAGTGACCTGCTCTAGCTCTGTGAGGGCTGTTTGGCCAGGAAGGATCTGTAAGTGAAAACAGCAAAATGAGCATTGGCAAACTCAGTGCTGACAGAGAAACTCACATTTGTTTGGTAATGTCAGAAGGGGAGAAGAGGGATCTCCAGGGGTTCAGATCCCACAGATATTCACAACAAGTCCACATGTATACCGACCTTGAAACTGTGCTCCTGCAACACAGTATTCTCGTCCTTTCTCTTACCCCAGTGTTAGCTGATCAGAGACAGAGAATACCAATCGTGGACCCAAGGTTAGCTGCTTCACCATGGCAGGTCCCTTCTCTATTGTGACCTCACAGAATCAGCCCGAGTCTCTCCTGCTTTGGTAACTCTGCAGGCATCTGTTCAAGCTCCCTAAAGACCCTCTCCCAGCACCCAGGGGACTTTGAGACTTTGGGGGATTTCCCATGCAGATGGGAAACAGGCTGAGCATGTTATCTTAGCCTGCTTCCAACACAGAGGGAGAGGAGAGGGTATTCTCCCCTCACAGAAGGAATCTCCTTGGTTGATCTTCTCCTGAAAATCCCTCTATTTCTGGTCCTCGGTGAAGAACTATGAGGTAGAATATTGAATTTCTTATAATTCTGGATATTAACCCTGTGAAACAAAGCACTGGCTGTGGAGAATACTGGCAGTTTGCTGAAGTTCCATGTGCTGATTTTTGCTTTAGTTCCATGCACTTGTAGGATACTATCCAGAAAATCATTGCCCATACCAATGTTTTGAAGTTTTTCCTCATGGTTTATGAGTTCCAGAACAAAAAAAACAGAAAACGACTAAAAACATGTGGGAGTTATTATTTTTTTTTCTGTATGTGAATGTAACCCAGGGTCACTCTACAATCGAGTTACACCACCAGCACTGTTTATTTTTTATTTCGAGAGTCTTGCTAACTTGCTCAGACTGGTCTAGAATTTGTGATCCCTACTTTCTCAGAATCAAAGAAGCTGAGATTGCAGGTGTTCCAACTGTACCAGGCTAGAGACAGTGTTCTTAACCAACACTTCTCAAAAGAAGAAAACAAATGACCAACAAATATATGAAAAAAAGTTCCATACCATTAATCATGAAGGAAATGCATATTAAAGTACAGATACCATTTCAAGCCACTTAGAATAGTTGTTACCAACAAAATATAACATGCAAGGAGTAAAAGAATCATAAATGAGATAGTATCTAACTAAAAAGCTGCTTCCCAGCAAAGGAAATAAGATCATGAAGAGGAAGCCTACAGAATGGTTGAAAATTTTGCCACTGCACCTCAGATAGATCATCAATCTACAGGATATACAAAGATATCAAAAAACTTACCACTGTGTGTGTGAGGGGGGGAAATAAATGGGGAATGGAATTGAACACAAACTTCATAGAAGAAGAAATATAATAGGTCAACAAATATGTGAAAAATGGTTCAATACCTCTAAGAATAACAAAGATGAAAATTAGAACTACACTGAGATTCTATGTCATTTCAGTCTGAATGACAACTATCAAGTATACAAGTAAATATTGACAAGGATGTGAGGGGAAAGGGACACTCATGCATTGCCAGTGGGACTGCAAATTGGTGCAACCACTCTGTAAAACAGTATGGATATTCCTCAGGAAACCTGGAATGGAACCACCATTTGACTCAGTTATCCAAATCCTTGGTTGCCGTAGTCTGGCTGGGCACAAAAACACGAGCCACTGAAGCAGGAACAAACTTTATTTCCAAAACTCCAGCAAATGCCATGCACCTTGCCTTCTTTGGGACACACTACACCAAGAGGAAATCCCTCCTCCGGAATTCCCTCCTACCGCACTTCCCCAACCAATGGGAACTCTCCGGGAGTCCTGTGAGAGCTCCAAAGTAGCAGGATGAGGCAGACAGCAGGGGTCTAATCTCCAATTGAATGCACATCTTAACATAATCATTATTATCTCAATGGCTTGCTGGTGTCACCTTTCAACCAAAAATGTCATGCGTCATTCCTACTTGGTATGGCCCTCAGCATCTCCCCCCTTCTGTTTAATTAAGCAGCAAGCGTGTGGCTTAAGGACTGTGCCAGTTAGGCTGTCCAATACTACATATGGTCCTTACCCATCATCGGATGAGCTAACCTCTAGGCTTCAGACTCCTATCTTAGGTTGGTACCACTGCAATTGGATCATACCTGTCACTGACTACTAATCCAGCATACAGCCATACTTGTTGATACGCCTTTGCACCATTGTGTGTGGGGTGAGGTTCTATGCCTCACCTCTGTTGGCTCCAAAATTTCGCCTTTGTGCCAGTGGGGGGGGTGAGATTCCTTGACTCACCTCTGTTGGCCCTCAAATTTTAGACCATCACTAGTAGAAGGGAGGAAGATACAGAAATGCCATGACACCAAGCCAATTGATGGCTACTTTGGAAAAATTGTATTAACAGTACTACCTCAATTCGCTGTACCAACAGATAGTTCACAATGTATACAAGTAATACATAGTCCAGGCAAGTTCTGCAAGTAGTTCAAAGTGGAGGAATCTATCAATATGTCCATTACCTCCCAAAGTAAATTGACTCCTTGATTGAGCATTACTTGTTGAGTTATTATTCATTCATGCATCAGTTTATAGCTATTGGTTTTATCTTTGTCTTCACCAGCACTGGGATGAAGATAGGAATTCTGGCAATTATGGATAAAAAAAAATATGTAACATTCCAACAGGTACTAAGAAAACAATTTTCTGAACAATTTACATTATCCTGAACAGAAGTATTAAATATAATGAAAAGGAAAGGTGAAAGTAAACAAACAGATCTATTAACCTCCTTACTTGTACACATATTAAAACAATCCTCAACAGCTGTTTACCCAATTTAAATTAAACCATTAAAATCACGTGAATAAAAAAAATTTGGATCCATTTTTTCATGAGCGCTCCTCATATATGATATATGGACATACGCACATACAGACATACAACACAAAACACAACTGTGCACACAAACATACAACACATAAGACAATGGTAAAAGACTTGAAGCTTTACACAGATGAAATCTCCATTGCAATGTTTAAAAACTCCACAGTCAAAAAATAAAACTGATCAGAAAAATATTAACCTAGGTCTGTATGAGCTCAAAAAATAAAATAAAACTTTACGATGTGGGAAAAGGCAATAATAAAATAGATATTGAAAAAAGAATCCTGGTTAGTCACTGTCACAGATGTAAGAATAGCCAAGCTGGAGCTCTGGATATCAGCTGTTATGGATTTGAGTCAAATCATCTTCTTTTTGGTCTGTAGAAATCGCTTTGGTTAGTCTCTCTGGAATTCAAATCAGCTGTTGTTCTCCCTGTGGAAACACACAAACAGAACTGTGACTCCAGACAATCACTGGGTCAGGACCTTTCCATTGTCCTGTTAGAATATCCTTCCAAAGTACCTAAGGCTTATGTACATTTTTTTGGACACATATGCCTTTCTGCAGCACTAAGCCCTGATAAATCCAAATTTAAAAAGCTTAGAGTAAAAAATGTTATTTTAAGTTTATCTTTGGGAGATATATACCCCTTTCCAATTCCCTCTTTTTGTTTTAATAAGTACATTTTAATAGTTTGATGAGCTCTTTAAACTATGCCTTGTCCCTGTGGATTTTATGGGATTCCTGTTATATGAGTAATGCCAAATGATGAGCAAAATTGTTTAAAAGAGTTAGAAGTATAACCAGGACCATTATCTGTTTTTAACTATTTTGGAATGCCCACAGTGGCA
The DNA here is from genome assembly GCF_045843805.1 of Urocitellus parryii. NCBI lineage: Eukaryota > Metazoa > Chordata > Mammalia > Rodentia > Sciuridae > Urocitellus > Urocitellus parryii. Next base: position 82,231,395 of record NC_135541.1, on the reverse strand, counting down.
AATTTTTGTAAGCAATGAGCTATAATATCTTTAGTTTTTTCTCCAGCATGAAGGGAGCCCATCAAAAATCTGGAAGAAGTATCAACTGTAACATGCAAATATTTTAATTTTCCAAATTCTGGCAAGTGTGTGACATCCATCTGCCAAATATGGTTAGGTATCAATCCTCTACGATTGACTCCAAGATTAACTTGTGGTAAAAAGGTCACACAATTTTGACATTGTTTTATTATATGTCTGGCTTGTTCCTTAGTTATTTTAAATGCTTTTGTAAAGTATTAACATTGACATGGAACCTTTTATGAAAATTTATAGCTTCTTCTATTGTGGAGAAAATATGTACGACATGTGTATATTTTATCTGCTAAATCATTGCCCAATCTAAGGGCTCCAGGAAATCCTGTATGTGCCCTGATATGTCCTATAAAGAATGGATCTTTTCTGTCCCAGATTAGACTTTGTATAGTGGAAAACAATGAGAAAACAGTAGAGAAATGGGAAATCCTACCAGCATCTTCAAGGGATAATATAGCATTAACCATACACTGACTATTGGAAAATAAATTAAATACAGAATCTTTAAACATCACAAAAGCTTGTAATACTGCACTAAACTCTACCTTTTGAGCTGATTGTTTGGGTATTAAAAATGTAAAAGTTTGATCAGGGGTAACTACTGCTGCTGTATCATTATTTGACCCATCAGTGAATATATTTGGAGCATTCATGATAGAGGTTTTTCTTGTCATTTTTGGAAAAACTACATGATGTGAAGACCAAAAAGACAACAAAGGATTAGATGGTAAGTGATTATCAAATGAAACAGTAGATTTACACATGATTATTCCCCAAGTATTTAACTCATTAGCTAACTCATCAATTTGATCCATAGTATATGGAGTAATAATTTTATTGGGAGAAATTCCAAACATTCCCTTTGCTGCTTTTATTCCTTTGATTATTAATTGTACTACAGCCTCGGGATACCTAGTAAGAATAGTCTTAGGAGAATAAGATAAATGTATCCACAATAATGGACCTTCTTGCCAAAATACTCGTGTAGAAATATTTTTTGTTGGTATTACAATAAATAATAAAGGCAAACTTATATAAATTCTATCCAAATGCATATTTTCCATATATGTTTCAATGATTTTTAATGTCATTCTTGCTTCAGGCATTAACATGCGGGGTGAATTTGGATATGATGGACCTTTTAGAACATCAAATAAAGGTCCCAACTCTCCTGTTGGTATGCCTAGATAAGGACTTATCCAATTTATGTCTCCCAATAACTTTTGAAAGTCGTTAAGTGATTTGAGTTGATCTATTCATATTTGAATTTTTGGTGGATGGACCATGGTTGAGGACAATAGAACTCCTAAATAATTAATTGGAAAATTTAATTGTACTTTATCTATTGCTATCTCTAGATTATAATTTTTTAGTAAATTTGTGAGTGTGGCATAACATTCTAGCAATGTGTTTTCATCTTTATGTGCTAATAATACATCATCCATATAGTGAAATATTTGTAGTTCAGGATTTTGATTTCTAAGTGGCTAGATTGCTTTGTTAACATAAATTTGACACATAGTTGGGCTGTTAGCCATCCCTTGAGGGAGTACTTTCCATTCATATCTCTGATCAGGACCTTCATGATTCAGTGCAGGGATAGTAAATGCAAAACCTGGACCATCCTCAAGATGAATTGGAATTGAAAAAAAAAAAAAACAATCTTTAATATATATAGCTAAAAAATACCAGGTTTTTGGCAAAGCAGACAATTGAGGAATCCCTGACTGAGCAGGTCCCATAATAACCATCTCATTATTAATGGCTCTTTAATCTTGCAATAATCTCCATTTACCAGATTTCTTTTTAATGACAAAAATGGGAGTATTCTGGGGAGATACAGAAGGTTGTATATGTCCTTCTGCTAATTGTTGTTTGACCAGGTCATGGGCTACTTGTATCATTTCTTTAGGCAGGGGCCACTGAGGAACCCATACTGGTCTATCTGATTTCCAAGTAATTTTTATTGCCTCAGTGACCCCTTCTGAAAATCCAGTTCATGTCTATTCATTCCTTGATCTATTTGAATTTGTGCTGCTATAACTTGTTCTGTGAATCTTTTTTCTTTCCTGAAACCTTGTCTAGCCCTAATAGTGGGTGCATTTGGATTGATGTTATTTGTTAATGTCAAACCTAATTGATGTAGGACATCTAATCCCCATAAATTTATAGGAAGATGATCCAATACATATGGCTGTATAGTTTCTTAACATCCTTCAGGATCCTTCCAATCTAATACCATTGCACTTCTATGGGGATTAGTTTCCACTCCTAGGCCTCAAAGCGTTTGAGTGGCTTGTTTTAAGGGCCAATGTTTTGGCCATTCTTGACAAGATATGATGCTATGGTCTTCACCTGTATCCAGTAGCCCATTAAATTCATGTTCTTGAATATTTAGTTTTAGCTTTGGCCCAGAATCTAAATTTAAAGACAGCATAGCCCAATCTACACCTGTGGAGCCTAATCCCCTGGAACCTCTTTCTATACTACTACTGGAAAATTTATAATGTAGGCTGGGTATTTTTAATAACTGTGCTATTCTATCTCCTGGTGAAATTACTGATATACCCTTTGGAGAACTGGCTGTAATTTTTATTTCACCTTCATAATCGGGATCAATTACCCCGTGACTTATCAGAAGTCCTTTTAGAGTAGAAGATCTGTGTCCTAACAATAAGCCTACTGTTCCTTGGGGAAGAGGTCCTTTTACTCCTGTGGGAATGATTTGAACTCCCATCTCTCGAGTGAGTACTGCTCTGCCGGAGGCCCAGATGTCCAACCCTCTGCTCCCTCTGGTTCGCCTGATGAGAGACCTGATGGATAATGTGTCCTGGGCACTACCCTGATGGTGTTGCTGGGTTCACCCATGGTGGTTCTGGGTTCCTCCAGTGCTCCGTACATTTGTGGTCGTGGGCCCTGGAGCTGTGGGCCCCCCTGTCCGTTTTTTGGCAATTGAGCCCAATGTGTTTCTCCACAATATCATGGGTAAACACCTGATCCTTTTCCATTTTTTGATAATAGAGTACCCTCTATGGTGGTTTGAGAATGGCATTCTTTAGCCCAATGTCTCCCTCTATGGCATCGTGGGCAAATACCCAGTATTCTATTCCTTTGATAGCTAGCTTTGTTAAACCCTCCTCCTATGGGACAACTCCTTTTAAAATGTCCTGTTTGTTCACAATTGTAGCATGTTTTTGGCCTGGCATTTAAAGCCTGTTGTAATGCTGCCAAGACTTGTCCTTGTTCATTAATGTCTCTACATAATTTAATATATGTGTTTAAATCTTCATGTCTCCATGGTCTAATGACCTCTATGCAGCAATGATTTGCTTGTTCATAAGCCAGTTGTTTTATAAATGGTATTGCTTGTTCTGTATCCCCCAAAATTCTGGAATCTGCTTGAATAAGCCTATCTACAAATTCAGTGTAAGGTTCATTAGTTCCTTGTATTACCTTAGATAATTGACCTTGTAAATCTCCATGCCCCTGAAAAGTTTTCCATGACCTAACCGCATCTACAGCAATTTGTGCGTATACGCCAGGATCATATTCAATTTGTTGCCATTGACCCTCATAAGGTCCTTTTCCTAACAACATATCTAGATTCCTTTGAGGGTAACCGGCTGTGCATTTCGCCTAGCTGTCTCCCTGCAAAATTTATCATTGGCAACCTTCCATAACAAATATTGTCCTCCACTTAGCACAGATTTACACATACTAGCCCAATCTGCTGGCGTCATGTCCAAGTTGGTAATGGATTCGACCATGCTTACAGTGAAGGGTGCTTGAGGACCATAGGTTGTTATAGCCTCCTTTAACTGTTTCACTGTTTTGAAATCTAAAGCATGGTGAATTCACTGCCTTCCTGCCTGCTCAAGTACAGGGCATGCTAATCTTTGAGGTCCTCTCTCAGGATCCCATCTTTCAACTACGGGGGTTGAGGGCCACTAAACTATCTCCATAGGTGGATCTGTTGGTTGAATTACGCCCTCTGGTGATAGAATAGTGTTAGTAGCAACCTCCTGTTGTAGCTTTTTCCCTAATAGTTTTTTCTCCTCTAAGCTTTCTTCCTTTAAATTTTCTTCCTCTGTCTGACTAGCTCTAGAGACCTTCTCTTTAGCTTGATCTAAAATGTCTTTCTCCATGGTCTGAACCTCTAACAATTTACTTAACACTCTTTCAGTTTGTTTTTTACTAATTTCTAATCTGTTATAAAGATAACGCCATCCAATAAGATAACACAAAACAAAACCAAAACAGAATGAAACAATAAGAGAACAAAAAATCGTTGTATCAATTTTCCTATTTTCTTGATATGTGCATTTGTGGTCTATTTCTATCTCTTTCTCAGGGGCGAACAACTTCAAGCCTTGAGCCAACCATTTTTTCCCAGTCTGCCTGAGAAAGTTCTAGGGATAGGCAGCTTGAAACAAAAACAAAACAAATCAAAACAAGAACACATTTTTTTTAAATGGTCACCCATTCTCTAGCCTTCGTTTAGGGGCAAGCAATTTCACTTACCCCCAAGCTTCAGACGTTCCCCATATGGGCCGCCAAATGTCACAGTCTGGCTGGGCACAAATCAGGAGCCACTGAAGCAGGAACAAACTTTATTTTTGGACTGCAAGAAAACAGTTCACACACGCTCCCGGGGAATTCTTTGTAACACCACGCGGCTGGTCCAGGAACCCGCAGCCGGAAATATCTCTCCCGGAAATCCCTCTTTCTGTACTTCCCCAACCAATGGAAACTCTCAGGGAATCCCCAGGAATCCCCACAAGAACTCCAAAGTAGCTGGAGAACTCAAAAGTAGCGGCCGAGGTGGATAGTAATGCCTCACCTGTCAACCAATACTGTTGGTAAAATGCCAGGGGCCACACAGACTCGGCCATGGCTCTCAGCGGACTACACCCTCTTGGCCAGCTGATTCTCCTGCTACTTCACCAGTGCTTCCTGTTAGGCTTGCATGACATTCTGGGTCACAAGATGGTGCTGGACTTGAGCTCTTCCATCACAGCATCATAGTGTGCAGAGAACTTCTTGTCTATGTTGGATTTTATTACATTCTCTTCTGTGATCCGCTGCTTCCTCTGCTCCATCTGCTCCCGCTGCTCTTCCCATTTCTTCACCAGATTTTCGGCGCATCCTGCCTCGCTTGGGGTGCCCTTGTACTGAGCCTTGGTGGCAGCAGAGGTGGGGGTGGCAGCAACAACTGTGACAGCAGCCCTGCTAAATCCTAGATTTTTTTTTAACAGAAGGGATCAATGCTGAAAAATGTCCATTGGGAGATTTCTCAGTGAAAGCAGTTTCAGCAGTGTGACAAAGGGCTACATCAGACTTCAGAGGGCTTTTTTGCCTCTGAAGGTGAGGTCTGTTATTGTGGTTTATTGATTTAGAAATATTGAGATAAAGAAAGAGTACAAATGAGCAAGTCTATATGTTATTTATTTTTTTAAGGATAGGTGAACTTCGAGGAAGAATATCTGTCAGAGAAGGACATGTTGCACATGATGTAGAGAGAGGAGGTAGCTTATAGCCGACAGGGAGGGGTTGGAACCAACAGCTCAAGATATGTGTGTGTGTTTGTGTGTGTGTGTGTGTGTGTGTGTGTGTGTGTAGGTGGAAACTACAGCTTACCCATGTTAAATAGAGAAGACCTTGAAAGTGACATTTGAGTACATCTGAAGGGACATGGAAGACTTGATGAATCCTGGGGGGGAGTATTCCAGAAAAAAAAAATAGGAAGAGGTAGGGTCTGAAGGGAGTTTGGAATAGAGTGAATGAGAAAGAGGATGCCAGGAGGTGTTTGACTGAAGAGGTAACAGGCTAGATCACATGAGGTCTTGCAGGAAATTGTGAGGACTTGGACTTTTACTGATATATTATTGGATGGTTTTAAACAAGTGTGTGACATGATATAACTTAATTTGTAACACCCTCACTCTTGCGGGTGTATTGAGAGTAGCTAGGGTAAGGATGAAATCAAGGAGAGCAATTAGGATAGTTTTACAGCACAGACAAAATTTGAGGATGGCTTGTACTAGGATGGAAGAAGTAAGAACTGTTTGGATTATTGATATATTTTGAAATGGTGACAGGATTTTCATCTGGGCCATGTGTATGATACAAAAGAGGGTAGTCAGGAGTTTTGATATGAGCACTTAGAAGACTGAGGCTACCATGCAGTGGGATGGACAAGATTGTGAGAGAAACTGGGTTAGGACAGAGTGCATATCAGAATCTAGTTTTGTTTTTGTTAAGTTTCAGATGCTAATCTGACATATAAGTAAAAATGTCAAATAGGCAATTTGAACTAGTAATCGGGAGTTCAAAGAAACACCCTAGCTAGAGAGAGGAAGTGGCTTGTAGCTAACTGGGATGGGGTTGGAGCCTACAGCTTTCAGAAAGTCTTTAAAGCCATGAGATTGGGAGAGAAGACCAGGGAGAGAGAATACCGTATACTGAGTCCTAATATTTTCCAATGTTAAGAGACAGGGATGTTAGAGTCTATAAACAAGTCAGGATGGTGCCTGGTATTAGAGTCTGTAAACAAGTCAGGATGGCACCTGGCACTTTGCCAGAGGGAGTGGTTTGTGAAGTAATGCCAGAGAGCCATTAAATGTGGAGATTACTTATTGGTTGACTGATGTATCTAGTTTATTTTAATTAAGATAAGCTGTGTGTAATGTATATATACCCCTCCTGTGCTACAATAAAAGGCTCCCACTTCTGCTGTATCAATGTACACAAGTTGCTAGTCACCCCTGGTTATTTTGCTGCAGCCGGGCTGTGGCAGATGGTGTCCCATATGGGGAGCCCCTGGACACTCAGGGGTAAGTGATGAAAACAAAAGCTGCCCATCCATAGACAGGATGGGAGCAAATCTGCTCATCCCTAGGCAGATAGGGCGAGAGGAAAAATGGTCATTTTTAGAAAATGGAGAAGATTGATACAGTATGTTTGTGTCTGGTGTTGTCTCAGTGTATTGTATTATCTTTTTGACAAAAATATGGAAGGGGTGTTAAGTAAATTACTAAGGGAAGAAGGCACCCAAGTGGAACCAAGAATAGTTAGGGCATGTGTTGATGGAAGCCCAGGAACTCTAGTCAGAAAGAAGAAAGTTCAGAGGAGGAATAATTATCAGAAAAAAAAGTTGCAGCAAAAGACTATTACTGAATACTTTTCATTACCAGAGGGTGCGTGAATCGGTGTGGCAGCTGCCACGTGCACGAGCTGGTCATGGCACAGCAAGGACTTTCCAAGTGGTGGCAGCGGCTCTTTCCTGCCCCCTTCCTGGGGAGGGGACACCACTGCGAGAGACCAAATCAAAACCCGAACCGGAGGCACAGTCTCGCAGGCTCTTGCTCCCTGTGCCCAGTGACAGTTTGAGTCCAGAACACTCCAGGACTCTCCCCAGAGCCATCTGGGGCTGCCCAGGATGCTGCAGGCAGAAAACAGCCCAAGTCCCTGAAGTTTGATCATTTCCAAGGCCAGTAACTACAATGGTTCTCCCACACCTTGAAGCTAATTAGTAATGAGCACTATTAAGGCTTATTTCAAATGTAAAAAACCTTGAGATAATGTACTAAATTGTTCAGAATGTTGTTTTCTTAGTGGAATACTACAGGATTTTCTTTAGCATCATTGCTAGAGTTCCTGCCTTCATCCCAGTGCTGGTTAGGACGAGGGTGGAAAAATTTCCAGTGTTGCTGAAAACCTGACAAAACTTCAGCTGAGAAACAGACGACACTTCTGAGCTGTTGCTGTTTCTGCTACTACAGCTTAGGCTAGCTGCCTGCAGAACTTACCTAGACTGTGATTTACCTGGACTGTGAGTTAATCTATTGAGACACTGCTTTACCTGGACTGAGACAACAAACTGTAATTTACAACAAATTGTAACTTGGTATCTTTGCTAACGGTGTCATTGCTGGTATAATTTTTCCAAGGGCTTCTTGCATGGAGCCATCAATTGGCTTGGTATTGTGGCATTTGGTATCCTCCCCTTCTGCTTGTAGCAGATTATTTATGATGTTTGTGTAAAACCCACTATGGTCATTATTTAAATTAAACAAAAGTGGGAAATGTTAGAGTCTGTAAACAAATCAGGATGGCGCCTGTCATTTTGCCAGAGGGAGTGGTTTGTGAAGTAACACTAGCGAGCCATTAAGTGTGGAGATTACTTATTGGTTGACTGCTGTATCTAGTTTATGTTAATTAAGATAAGCTGTGTGCTGTGTGGGGGCTGGGGATGTGGCTCAAGAGGTAGCGCGCTCGCCTGGCGTTCGTGCGGCCCAGGTTCGATCCTCAGCACCACATACCAAGAAGGATGTTGTGTCCGCCGAGAACTAAAAAATAAATATTAAAAATTCTCTCTCTCTCTCTCTCTCTCTCTCTCTCTCTCTCTCTCTCTCTCTCTCCCCTCTCTCACTCTCTCTTAAAAAAAAAAAAGATAAGCTGTGTGTAGTGTATATATACCCCTCCTGTGCTACAATAAAAGGCTCCCACTCCTGCTCTATCAATGTACACACGTCACCCCCCAGTTATTTTGCTGCAGGCGGACTGCAGCACAGGGGATATGGGCAGAATCAGACAAAGTGACCCAGAAGGAGCAACTAGAGAGAAAAGTGGAAACCAGTAGAATACTCTGTTCTGTAAGCCAAATACAGATGACAGTTTGGGAGGAGATAGTTCTCTCTGTCAAATGACTCTGATAAGCTAAGACAAGGACAGGGGATAGACCACTGAATTTAGCCCTGTGGAAGCCATTGGTGGAGTAATGGTGGTAAGATCTTAGTGGGTTCAAAAATGGCAAGGAGAGATTGGAGACAAGGGAGGTAACTGTTGATTAAGTGTTGTTGCAAGTACAGAGACAGAAACAGAGTGATAGTGGGAAAGGTGGGGACAAGAGTCTTTTTGTTTTTATTTATTTATCATGAAACTGCTTGAGCACTCATGTTTTCGGAAGAATTGGGATGCCTTGGGGCCTGAGAATGAGTGTTAGGAATTGAACTGGTGGCTTGAGGAGATGCTTTAGGATTAGCAATAATCCCTGGAAAAAAATGAGGACAGAAGATGGCTGAGGCAAGAATTTGAAACCAAAATTAGTAAAGCAATGTATCTCACTGTCTTTCTTCAAATTCTTAAATTCATTTAGTTATTTGAGAAATTCTTTGATGCGATTTTTTTTTTCTACTGAGGTACTGATGATTGAACCTAGGGGTGCTTAACCATTGAACTATATTTCCAGCGATTTTTATGTTTTATTTAGAGACAAGGTCTCTCTGAGTCTGGCTTTGAACTAGCGATCCCTCTGCCTCAGCCTTCCAATCCACTGGGATTATGGGCTTGTGCCATTGTGCTGGCTCTGATGGCAATTTTTAAAATTCATGAAATTGGCTTGAACAGTATCATCTCAATGGGAATTATAATTCCATGGCTATTCAGATTTATTTTGACATTTTGGATACTAGATATTTCAGATCCATAAAAATGGAAATTGTCTTTTAAGATCTGCAACCACAAAGGGTATTTGTCAGAATGACTCTATTGCTATAGAGATTAGCAATGAAAAGAAGTTATAAGATGAGGTTATAAGCAGAAAGAAGGAGAAATGTTGAAGACGAAGCACTAGAAGATTGGGATGTAATAACACTGACTTAAATTTCTGCAGTTCTTTATAATTTATGGTGACGATGTATATATCATCTCATTTAATACTCTGAATAGTTACTTATTGTAGGAATTATTCCCACATAAATTGGAGTTCAGGGCAGTTAGGTGGCCTCCACATCACAAAAGTAACAATGGATAGAGCTCTACTATAATCCAGATTTTCTAACTTGATGTCATTTTGATGTTTTTGAAATTTATGAATCACAGTTTCTATTTGAGCACATTCTTTCTTAAAAAAATGTACTGCACAAATCTTGATGGGTCAATGACAATGGACTGGGATGAATGGAAGAAGCATTTCCTATTGAAACCTGTCAGAAATGTTGAGGAAATTGTTCGTTACTGGAATCATTTTACTGTAAGTAGTCTCTTTTTTACTATTTGTTTATTTTATGTCATGGGCATAAAAATGTAACACAGTCTGTAAAATTATGTGTCAATGTGACCTATGCCTTAGGTCCTTGTGTGGATTAAAGTAATTAATAAAACAAAAGCATTTAGAATAACTATTGACATGTTAAGCACCATACTTTTTTAGCTATTATGATTACCAGTAGAAAGTAAAGGACTTTGAACTGAAACTGGTATTTCAAAGCTGTGATGTCTGTTGTTTCTTTGTGAAATCTACCTTTTTTCTTCAAAACTTAATTTTCTCTTAACATTCTGTATTATGGCTGGATGCTGTGGTGTACCTGTACTTGGGAGACTGAAGCAGGGGAAGCACAAGTTCTAGTACAGCCTGGGATTAAAGGTGTGCACCACTGCACCTGGCTCGTCATTTATAATCATACAAAGAAGGTATTAGTATTGTTTCTACTTCACATTTGAGGAAACTGAGGCCCAGAGGAGTTGTTCAGTTAGGATTAGGGAGGTCAGGATTTGATTCCATCTGATTCCTGGGCCCAGGTTTTTCCCCTTAAAAATTCCAAGTAATGATACATGTATAACAGAACTTATTTTCTGCTTTAGGTATTACATGGAAATGATCAGATTTTCACCACTTCCACTATAGGTCAAGATGTAAAACAAAACTCTTTTAAATATGTTTTATATATTTTATATTTTTTGTGTTAAAGTGTAGTCTGACTGAAGATAACATAGCCATCCACTAGATCTTGAACTCTAATGAGACTCCGACATTATCTATCTCCAATTAAAAAGCTACTAGCTCACTAGTAGTTTGTTTGATTTGAGTTTTGCCATGGCCAAAAAAAATATTAGAATTTGAAAGATTATTCTTTTTGTCTTGAATCTTAGATAAATAATTTTTCAATTGAAAATATGATAGATTTAAAAATTGGTAATGTAAAGATTGTCATAAACATGATAATCTAGTTATTTTTAATTTATAATTGACAATATTGTGAGATATTTAAAATTGTATTGTTTGGTAGAGCACAATATTTGAGGAAAGTCTGATGCTGATTTACTATGGAACTGAGATATGTACAACATTTCTTAGATCTTATGAGGAGATAGAACAATCATTTGAGATCATCTAGTTGCTATTTAATTTGTTTTAACAGGGAATTGATTTAGAAAAAAGATGGACTTTTCAGGATATCATTGACGAAGAAAGAAGACCTGGCCAGTTGTGGAAATACCTGCTGGCCTGGGGCATAGCTGGTACCTGTGCTTGAACATGCACAGCACCATTGTAACATGTAAAAATCCTAATTCAAGTGTGTTGCATGGCTCATGTGTATGTTTTTGAGTAACATGAATAATATGTGATAGTTTTAAAAGAGAATATTTTAGACAGGTGAAAACTATTGTTTATACTCTCATGTGCAAACTACTTCATTGCCAGTGATCTGGATTCATTTATCCAGTAGCTTCCAGGTGTTAAACTCATGTTGAGGTTACAAAAACTTAATGATATCCTTTTTTTTTTTAAATCCATATACAATTTTTGTGGATGGAGATTGATATGTTGACAAATTATTAAACACAGTCTAATAATCTACCACTAATGTTCTAGGGTGGGGCAAAATTAGAGAAGTCTCTCATTTCTTTTGGGTGATAAACATACAGTATACTTTGATTCATGGAGAGAATCAAAATTGTGTCATGAAGAGACAGAGACTGGTCCAGGAGTTACACTCACTCTTTATTCCCTACCATATGAAAAAACCTGTAATTGGTTGTGGTCGCTTTGAAGTAGGCCATACCTTAAATTGTTTGTCTTTGCCTTGGGACCAAGTTTCTATGGGACTGGTGATATAACTGTGACAAGCGGAGAGGAAGGGTTTCCACTCTTTCCATGTTGTACTTAAGGCAGAAATTATGGGTCTCCTGCAACAATCACTATCTGAAGGATTGTTGTTTTCTTCATTAAGAACCTATAGAGTAAAATTGTATGAATTTGAGTGAATAAAGAATTGAAAGGGGCAAAAAAAAAAAAAAGACTTGAGAACTGGGTGAAGGGTGAATCTACTGGTATAAGACTTTGAGTCCTGAGAGTCTGAGAGCATGGAGACAAAGATGTCCCAGCTCAAGAAATTAGAATGAATTTGCTTTCCTCTACCTTAATGTTCTATAATGACTGTCAAATGGTTGGATGATGCCCACTGATGGTGGCGAGAGTAGATCTATGCATTCAAAGCTAATCTCTTCTAGAAATACCCTCATAGAGACACATGTGAAACCAACTACAGGACATTACTTAGCCCAGTCAAGTTGGCACATAAAATTAAACATCACACTCTCTATGCATTTTATTTTTTCTTAAGTATTTTTTATTAAAACGTCATTTTACTCAACATTTTTTTGGAACTTTCCTCAATCATATTTTTAACTCTTCTGTCAAACTCATTATTTTAGCAATGAATACTTTGATGGTTCCTATTTTGTTCTTGTTTTTTTGGTACTTGCCATTCAACTCAAGTGTTCTTAACCACTGAACCACATCCCTAGCTTTTTTTATTCAATTTTTAAATTTTTGAGACAGGGTCTCAATAAGTGAGTCAGGTCTCACTAAGTTTCTTAGGATCTCACTAAGTTGCTGAGGGTGTTGAATTTTTGAACTTGCATTCCTCCTGCTTTAGCCTCATGATCTTCTGGGATTAAGGTGTGTGCCACCACACCTGGCTTTTATGGTTGTACTATCTTTTCTTCTTCTTCTTCTTCTTCTTCTTCTTCTTCTTCTTCTTCTTCTTCTTCTTCTTCTTCTTCTTCTTCTTCTTCTTCTTTATTAAATTGAGAGGGGTTTTTGCTATGTTGCTCAGGCTGGTCTTGAACTCAAATGTTCTTCCTACTAAAGCAATCACATATGTTCTAGTAAATTTTTCCAAGACCTGTTGTATTTATTGGCAAAACAAAGTATTTTGTTCTATGGGTAGTAAGTAAATGTATCTGTTAGTTTTTTTAAGCAGTTACCCTACTCCATTTTAACTCTGAGCTGTTGTTCCTTCCTCCACACTTAATTCCATCCCTTTGGACACTGTCAGTTTTGTTTCCTGAAACAATGTTCCCATCATATTTCATTATTAAACAGTGGTACCAATATTTACTGAGCAACATCACCTTTCACAAAAATTTTAGGACATATGTAGAATGTTATTTTATACTGTCTTGCTTTCCAGATTTTTTTGTATTTAAGGCTTATTTCCCAAATTTTCCTTCCCTTGAAGGAAAAACTTTATCTTAAGTTTTTTATTTCTCAGAATATACCATATACACAGTTCATGGATTCATTAAATTCTAACTAAATTTAGTTGATATCACTGAAATCAAAGTAACATTTTTAATAAGGTGAGAATGATTAATTTTTAATATTTTGTATTGGTTCTTTTTAGTTATACATGACAGCAGAGTGTATTTGATATAATTATATAAGCAGGGAATGTATTTTATTCTAATTAGGACATCATTCTTATGGATGAACACCTTGGTAGGATTCACAGTGGGGTATTCATACATGTACATAGAAAAATTATGTAAGATTAATTCCACTACCTTTTCTTTTTCTATTCCCCCTCCCTTCCCTCCATTCCCCTTTGTCTAATCTGAACTTCTGTTTTCTCATCACCCTGCCTTATTGTGGGTTTGCTTCCACATATCAGTGAAAACTTTTGGTTTTTGAGGATTGGCTTATTTCCCTTAGCATGATAGTCTTCAGGTCCATCATTTACTGGCAAATGTCATAAAGGCTGAGTAATACTCCATTGTGTATATATTCCACATTTTTTTATCCATTCATCTTTTGAATTGCACTGAGATTTCATTTCACTCCAGTGAGAATGGTAATTATCAAGAATCCAAGTAACAATAATAAATGTTGGGAAGGATATGGGGAAAAAGGTACACTTTTACATTGTTGGTGAGACTACAAATTGGTGCAACCACTCTGAAATACAGTATGGAGGGAGATTCCTTAGAAAACTAGGAATGGAACCACCATTTGACCCAGCTGTCCCACTCCTTAGTATATATCCAAACAATTTAAAATCACATAATACAGTCATGCAGGCACATTATAGAAGCATAATTCACAGTAGCTAAGCTATGATTATCTTGTTGAATGATAAAAGAAATGCAATTGTTCATTCTTTGAAATAACAGACTCTGATATGTACACATAGACATTCTAATGCAAGTAGGTATTTACTTTAGATCTATTTTTTCTCACAATTTGGTAAAAGTTGCACAGTATTTTTATGTGCTTCATACATTTTATAACTATATCAAGAATTTTTATATGATAGATTCAGATTTATTCACAGGTTTTTTAAAAAATAAAGTGTAATCAAATATATAAGGACTCTAAATTTCATTTTTAGTTTACACACTTCACCCTCTTTTTAAAAAATACAATTATTAAGAATTTTGCGTAATAACAAATAATTTTGCCTAATTGAGAATTTGCCTAATATCTCACTTTGATAATTTGCTTAATTTGAAGTGCCTCCTCAGAGTCCCTCTAAAGCAATCTGTATTCTTCTTATCACCATAGGTATTCTTGCTTTCTCTGACACCAGTTTTGTGATTTTCTTAAATCTTGCCTTAATAATAACAAATCTACCACTTTTTAACATGGAAAGATACAGGATTATCAATTTTTTTCTCCTTTATGCCTTAAGGCAAAAATAAAAATGCCAATTGACTTTAAATATTATAACAACCAGAAGTAATGTTTGAGAGGGGAGCCATTAAGATGATGATATTTAGTTAAGCTGTCTATAATTGCTGTGACTGGATGATGCTGGATTGAAACAGGCTGTGTATTCAATTGTATATTATACCTTTACTGTCCACCTTGGGCACCCTCTACTTTGGAGTTCCCTTTGAGTTCTAGCTGGGTTCCGACAGTGAGTGCCTGTGCAACCAGGTGGTGTTCCCGGAGAGTTCCCAGGGGGAGTTCTGGTTGTTGTGTGGTGTGTTCCTTGAGGAGCTGCGTGGGTGGCATTCAGGAGAGTTCCTGGGGAGCATGTGTGAGGTGTGCTGATGGAGTTCAGAAATAAAGTTTGTTCTTGCTTGAGTGGCTCGTGATTTGTGCCCAGCCAGACTGCAGCATGCAAAAATAAATAAGGACAGGTGAGAAAATTCTTCCATGACATGTCACCAAAAGTGATCATGTTTGTCTTCAGTTTTTGAGAGTATGTTTTCATTTTAAATGATCCACTCAATTCTGTTGTTTAGGAACATTATTTTAGCATTTGCTGGTACCGTGAGGCATGGTCTCATTCCTAATCTCCTCAGTGAAGGAACGTATGACAGATACAATTCCTGGGATGCTGTGTGGTGGTGGCTGCAGTGTATTCAAGATTACTGTAAAATGGTTCCAAATGGTGTAAACATTCTCAAGTGCCCAGATTCCAGAATATATACAACAGTTGATTCTGCTCCTTTGCCTGCTGACACACTGGTAAAGAGAATTTATTAAAACTAATTTACTAATACACAGTCAACATAAAACTGCTCCTTGCTTAAAGAGCTTGTAACATGGTAGAAGAGATGGTGTGTCCACATAAACATGGTCATTGCAAAGATGTACACGTAGTACTATGCAGTCTTATACAAGGGAGAGAGGAGTAGTAGGTGGGACTCAGGGAGGAAGACTTATAAATTAACTAAAATTTCACCTAAATGCACTCTGAATTTGTGAGTAGGATTTCAGGAGAGTTTGTGGGGGAATATGGGAAGACTTGAAAGATGAAAGGTACAGTGAAGCATATTGAGTTGAAGCACAGTTTAGGACATACTGCTCAGCCTAGTTTTAATTTCTGTGTACAACACCTGAGGGTAGTGAGAGAATATTGGAAGGGTGAACCAGGTGTTGTGGGCCTTGGCAACCAATCCTGGTAGTTCAGAGTTCATCTTATGAACAATGTTGAACTGATAAACATTTTTGAGTGTTTTTGCTCAATAGGGAATGTACAATAATATTACGTTTTTGTCACTTCTGATCTGCTTTTGTTTTCCTGTGTTTGATATAAGACTTCAGGGGTGGTGAATACTGCTTCAGGGCTTGCATGTTTGTGTCCCCATGATGTTTATATTTATCATGAAAAACTCAAAAAAAATATGTCAAAAATAATTCTTTATCTATGTTCCATTGTCCTACATGGGTTAATGTTATCAAGTAAGTATTTACTTTAGGCCTATTTATTTTCTCACAATTTGGTAAAAGTTGCACAGTATTTTTATGTGCTTCATACATTTTATAACTATATCAAGAATTTTTATATGATAGATTCACATTTATTCACAGGTTTTTTTTAAAAATAAAGTATAATCAAATATATAAGGACTCTAGATTTCATTTTTAGTTTACATGCTTCACCTTCTTTTTAAAAAATACAATTATATATCTCCCTATATGTCATCCTAAGTATTACTTTATTATTAATATGGACAAAGAAAATTATCTGTGGACTCTTTACATTCACTGGGGATATTTTCTGAAGTCATCATAGATTCCCATGTTTGAGAGTACCACTTTTGCACAAAATTTAATCACTATTACTTATGTGTGCAGAGGAGTAAGAATATATAGGTGCTAAATGACAAGTTAAACTCATTTATTTTTTATTCTGATAGAAACTATTCAAGCTCATCATTTCAACTACTGCAAAATTACAAATTATTTTGTCACAGGCCTGAATAGTAAAAACTACTAATGTTAAATATTCATATGACAGATTGTATTATTTTGTGTAGTAGGAGCTGCTGCTTTTCCCTGGGCCTGCTCCAATCCTTATTTCTCCCTCCAAAGAAAAGTATGTGTTTTCATATTACTTAAGTTGTGGGAATTAGGAGACGATAAGTATGTAGTTTCTAATAGAGGTCACATCCATTCTGTCTCAAACAGGATCAACCATTGTGTGAAGTAATACAGGAAGCCATGCAAAGACACATGCAGGACATACAGTTCCAAGAAAGGAATGCTGGACAACAGATAGATCGAAATATGAAGGATGAAGGTATGGAACTTTAACTCCATAGTGAATATTCACTAATGCAGAGAAATTAAACCTTGTAATCATTCTTTCACTTTGCAGTAATGGGTGCAAAATCTTAAGATATAACAATGAGAAAGATAATACTGTTTCTGATCTCATCAAGTTTTTAGTTTCTAGAGGAAATATGAAATTTCATATCATTCTAGTCAGCCAGTATTAACGATAATATTGATGGTTACAATTTATAATGATAACATCAATATTAACTGCAATGAATTGAGTCATTACCTGGTAGGCATTGTGCTAACTACTTAACCTATGTTGTTCCAATTGAAT
This sequence comes from Urocitellus parryii, assembly GCF_045843805.1. Classification (NCBI taxonomy): domain Eukaryota; kingdom Metazoa; phylum Chordata; class Mammalia; order Rodentia; family Sciuridae; genus Urocitellus; species Urocitellus parryii. The sequence continues at coordinate 82,213,906 of NC_135541.1, read as the reverse complement.
ACTCCAAAGAACATTTGGAACAAGTTATTTTGTTTTCATTTTTACTAAACAAGAAAATTCTTAAGGGTAGCCTTCCCAGAGCTAAAGAGCTACTAAGTGGCAAACTAAGATTTTTTCCCTGGTCTCTCTCTTTGGCTTAGACTCCTGTAAAACAGTTTTTACAAAAAGGATATATGTATATCAAGTTGAAATTGATGAACTTTTAACTTCTTCTTCCTTATTTTATGGCACACAATCATTACCAGCCAATGCAAGACTAATTGTTTCATTTTTTCCCCTATTTCTCTTAGAGAATCATTCGAATGTATTTATTGTATATTTATTTTTCATAAAACATGTATTATTTTATTTATATATAATTTTAATGTTTTATTAGTGCATTATAGTTATATATAATTTGGGGTTCATTTTGAGATAATCACACCAGCATTTGCTTCACTTCAGTCCCTAGTACTTCTTCTTTTCTTCCCCTCTTTCCCCAACCCATGTTCACCTCACCATATTCCCTTTCCTCTACTCTACTGGTCTTTTATTTACTTATACATTTTTAATTTTATACACCATTTTTAATTGTTGTTTAATAGATGCACATAAAGGTGAAAATCACCCTGGGATATTCATCTGTATACATAGAATAATTTGGTCAATTGCATTCAATCATTCCTCTCTTTTCCCATCCTGTTTCCTTCCCCCTCTGCTCTACTGATTTTCATGGGATCTGTACCACTTTTCTTTTTCCAGTGATACATGGAGAACCATAAAACATTCACGCCCTTTCCCTCAGCTTCTCCCAATGGGGGTTGCTTATATAACTGAAGTATGATATCTTTAGGAAATTGACATTAGTGTGATACTGTTAACTAGCGTATAGACCTGATTTGGTTTCTAGTTTTTACATTATCTCATCTGTGTGTCTGTGTGTTCGTGCATACGTGCTCACACTTGCATGTATGTGTGCATGTAGCTCTGTGAAATGTGACTCCATGTATAACTTCATGTAACCATTACCACAATCAAGGTACTGAACTAATCCATCACCACAAAGGTCTTTGTGTCTGCCTTTATAGTTAACACCTACCCATTCTACTGCCACACTCAAACTCTAACAACTGCTAACCAGTTCTCTCTATATATGATTTTATTATGTTGAAAATGTTATGTAAATTGAATCATACTGCATATAACCTTTTGAGTGGTTTTATTCACTAATCATAAAGCCCTCAAACTACCAAGCATGCATTGGTAGTTTATTCCTTTTTTTTTTTTTTTTTTGCTGAATAGTATTCCCTCTTAGTGATGTCAGATTTTATTTAACCTTTCATCCACTGAAGGACATTTAGGTACTTCCATTTTTTTACTAATACAACTAATATGAATATTTCACATGTAGATTTTTACATGACACATATGTTTCATTTCTCAGGGAACAACCAAGGATATGAGTCAGTCATATAATGAGTGCCTGTTTTATTTTATAAGAAATTGCCAAACAATGTTCCAAAATGGTTGTACCATTTTACATTCCTCTCCAGCAATCTGGAGAGGACCAATTTCGATTTTCATCCATGCTGAATCACCATTTATTGTTATGGAGTTTTGTTTTCTTTTGTTTTGTTTTGTTTTCAAAGAAGTGCTAATGGTTGTGTAGACTGCTATACAATATTTGCATTTCTCTAATGTTAGACATCTTTTCATATACTATTTGCCATTCATCTTCCCTAATTGTGTTGTTTGCTTATTTTCTAATTGGATTGCTGATTTTTGACTATTAAGCATTTTTAAAATATTGTTTTAAAAATTTTATTATAAAATGTCCCAATTTAGCTATTTGAAAGTGTGCAGTTCAGTGGCTTTAACTACATTCACATTGTTGTGTATCCATCATCATTATCCATCTCCAGAACTTTTTTGTCATCCCAAACAGAAACTACCCAGTACATAATAAGTACTCATTAGCCTTTTCCCCCAGCTCCTAAAAATTGTGATTCTACTTTCTGTGTCTATGAATTTAACTATTTGAATGTATTTGTCCAGTGTTTGTTGCTATAACAAACTACCTGAGGCAGGCCACTTTATACAGAAAAAAGATTTGTTTAGCTCAAAGTTTTGGAGGCTGAAAGTATAAGCTGAAGTATCTCTGTTGAGTTTGGCCTCTGGTGAGGACCCTCTTGGTTATATCACATCATGCCAGATAACCTCATAGTGGGAGAGATTATGTGTGGGGGAGATCCCATGACAAGAAAGAAAGCCAGAGATATAGAGGTCAGGACATTCTTATTCTTTGGAACCTAACCCCCTCTGAAATGCATCATTGATCTTTTCCAATGGTAATGTCTCCAATGACTCAACCACCTTCATCAGGCCACACCTCTTAAAGCTTCCAGAACATCTAAATCATAGTCTGTGTACCTCATATAATTGAAATAATAATATATTTGCCCTTTGTTTCTGGCTTATTTCATTGAGCATAATTTTTTGTTTCAACCATGTTGTATGTGTATCAGAATTCCATTCCTCTTTTTTTGTTAGTTTTCTGAGGGTTTCTTTTGTGATAAAAATTTCTAAAATTAAATTTTTCATCCAACATTTTTAAAAACTAGAAATTACAACCAAAATAAGCTGGAAGAAAAGAAAAACCCTCTTAACATTTACATAGATTCTATTCCAGACTGTTTCCATGATTTTCATTAGAGAATCATTAGAGAATCTCAATGGGATAGAGGGTCTTTATGTGCCAAACAGAAATTAAGGACTTCCCCTGGCTGTTCCACTTGTTGGTAAGTATTCTCTCCACATCCCTGGCTTCTTAATGAAGAAGGCCAACATTCTCAAACCTGAAAGGATGCCAGTCATTTTGTAGGCATCTCTATTCTGGCACCACACTGCTATGTGCCAAGTCTAAAGTTGAATTCCAAGAAGGCCATACAATTTTGAGTTGCAAATCTGTGCTAAGTATATAAGACAATGACTGACAGGAAACTTTTTTTTAAATTACAGACTCAATCCATGTGGTTTATTTTTCAGTGGAAGAAGTTAGAAATTAACTCCCTCCCCCCAAAAAAAAACCCCAGCAAATAGCAAACAAATTTCCTTGGAAATCACAGTCACATGTAGAGGTCACCCTAAGAAAGAGAAGGGGCAAAACAGTTGCCACGCACTTTCATGAGTTTCATCAAATACTGGATCTATTCAAGGTGAAGAGAAAAGGCAACTTTGAATAAGGAGCATTATATTAAATAGGTCATTTACTGTAATCCTTCCTAAGAACACCAGGTTGGAAAAACATTTTCTAAACTAGATTGAGGAAGTGGAATGTGGAATCAATCTATCCTTCTCACCTAAAACTGCCCACTGATTAATGAATTAATATATATATATATATATATATATATATATATATATATATATATATAATTCCATACACATTCCCCTCACTCCAACAAAAGAAGAGGAAGAAACAAACAAAAAATTAACATGTCCCAAATTATTCTCCTGGTTAGAACCAGGGAATGGCTTCAACAAACTGGTCTGTTACAAAGTCATCACAAGCATGTTTGCTTTTTTGTATGTGGTGGTGGGTGCTTACCCAGGACTGAACTCAGGGAACTTGACTACTAACTCACATCTCCAGCCCTATTTTGTATTTTATATAGAGACAGGGTCTCACTGAGTTCCTTAGTACCTTATTTTTGCTGAGGCTGGCATTGAACTGGCAATCTTCTTTCCTCAGCCTCCTGAGCCGCTGGGATTACAGGCATGCACCAATGTGCCTGGCATGTTTTGCTTTTGAACAACAACAAAAATAGAGTTTAAAAAAAAACAATAGAATAAAAACCAGGACTTATCACTTTTCTGACAATACACAATTACGCAAAATTAACTAGTATTGGGGAAGGCAGGCATACCTGTGGGCCTTGTCTCACACAAGTGCATGTGGGTAGGTATAGGGCATTTGTATTAAAGCAGAAACAAATTTTAAGTTTAATCTTTACTTTTATTTAAACATTGCTTTTAGTATGATGGTGACATCAGCTGTGCAGAAAGGGCTCTAGAGGGATGTCATAGCAGTACCTCCTGTGGCTCTTCTTCAGTTCTGGAGGCTCCAGGGTAGTCAGTATTGTATCATCAAACACACTCTGTAGGCCTTCCTGTGTGAGTGCAGAACACTCCACATACTTGACAGCCTTCAGATCATTGGCCAGTTTTCAGCAGTCTCTGGAGAGACAGGCTTATTTGTTCTTGGCAAGTTTCTCAAAAATAGAAGTGTCATCTTTTGTAACCAAAAAGTGGGTGTTTGGACAAAGGTGAGTATCTCAGGCAACCACTTTAATTTTACATTTTCAGTAGTGGAGAGACCACTGAAAAATAGACAAGAAATATATCTGTTCATGGATAATTCAGCAGTTGTAATCTGTCATAATTCTCTTGCCCTGCACTGTCAAAAAGTCAAAGAATATGTATTTCTCTGCCAATCCTAACTGACTGCATAGTTGTGAAAAATAGTTGGTACATATTCAGGTGGAAATTTGTTTGTTGTGTAGGATATCAGGAGGCATGTTTTACCAATGGCACCATGGCCCACAACATCACACTTAATCATCTGTGTTGCAAAAATAGTTTTGTGTTTACTTTAAATATTTCAAATTTGATGTTGCCCTCAGCTCCTCCACTGGGCCATTGACAGCACTGTAAAGGGTCTTCTAGCCTGCCAGATAGGGACATACACCTGGCTGTTTCTATGATTTTTGACCACTTTAAGTATTTTATATAAATGAAATCAAATAATATTTGTCCTTTTATGACTTATTTCACTTAGGAAGTCAAGGTAAGTTTATCCATATTATAAGTTATGACAGGATTTCTTTTCAAAGGCTGCATATTTTGTTGTGTATTTGTGTACATTTGTGTATGTAAACATACCCCCCATCTTCTTTATTCATTCTTCTTTTAGTAGGCCTTTGTATGGAACAAAGGCTTTTGTGAATAATGCTGCAATATACATGGGTATGCATATAACTCTTCAAGATCTTTTTTTTTATTCTTTGGATATATACTCCAAAGTGGAGTTGGTAGATCATACACTAATTCTATTTCTAATTTTTCAAGGAGCTTAATGTTTTCCACAGTGACCATACTATTTACATTCCCACCAACAGTGCACAGTGTTCTAATTTCTCTGCATCCTCTGCAACACTAATATTCTTTTTTTTTTTTAACACTGGCCTTCTGAATTGATGATTTCCATCTCCCAAAGGATTAGTGATTTTGAGAATTGTTTCATGTGCTTCTTAGTCATAGTATATATTCTTTGGAGAAGTATCTAGTCACATCCTTTGGCCATGTTTGAATTTGGCTGTTTGGGCTTCTTTTGTTTGGTTGTAGGGGTCATTGTATATTCTGTATATTATACTCTTATCAGATATGGTTGTAAATAGTTTCTTTCATATTGTAAGTTGTCTTTTCAGCTTGAAAGTTCCTGGGTTCATTTTCCAGTAAAACATACATACATACACACACACACACACACACACACACTCATACACACACACTAAAAATGTTATAATGTGCTAAATCCATTTTTAATCTTTTTAAACATTGTTTCTTAAATCTGTTCATTCCATTGTTTATAGCCAGTCTTTTAATCTGACTCATTGAATTCTACATAATGTGCATCTATACATTTTATATATTCATGGATAGATGCCTAGATTGCCTCCAGCTCTCAGCTATCACAGACAAGATTTTGATGAACTTAGAGGTATCCTTATAGATATATATGATCATTTTCCTGGCAGAGATTACATATCTGCTACATATGCCATATTCTTATGTTCTTTAACTAAATACTAACAAATTTATTTCCATAATTACTGGAAGGAATTCCAATCTATGTTCCTACTGACCATCAAAGTGGCTTATGATGTGCCCTCAGGCCTATTAACACATTATCCACTAATATCATGGGTGTAAAGCAGCATCTAATTCTAATTGTAGTTCCATTACTGATGAATTTGAATACTTATTGATGTTTATTTGTCCTTTTTGGAAAGTTTTCTTTTCTGTAAAGTATTCATTTGCCTTTATTTTTCTTTCTATTGATAGTTCTTCATTTTCCTTGTTGATTTATAAGGTTCTTTGTATATTCTAGATATTGTCTATTGTCAGTTTTCCATATTTCACATCTTTCCTCAGCTTGACACCCACCTGAATTTATCTATATTTTTTTGTTGTTGTTGTTTCAAAATCCTACCCCACTGCATGTCACAAAGAAAAGCTCTCAAATTATCTTTTACTAACTTTATGAATAACAAGTGCTATAAGTCTTCTAGTAGCAACATCACAAAAGTGGATATTAGTTTGCTGGAATGGCCATACACAGTACCACAAACTGGGTGGCATAATTGACAAAAATGTATTGTCTCACAATTTGGAAGCAAGTAGTTCAAAATCAGGGTGTTCGCATGGTTGGCTTCTCCTAAGGGCTGTGAGGGAAAATCTCTTCCAAGCCTCTCTTTTTATTTAAAATGTGATCTTCATGTTCACATGGCATTCTTCCTGTAGTTCACATCATCTTCTTTTTGGGTATGTCTGTGCCCAAATTTCCTCTTATAAAAATACCAGTCAGATTAGATTAGGGTCCACCCTAATGACCATTTTAACTTAATGACATTTGTGAAGTTCAATTTCCAAATAAAGTCACATTCAGATACACTGGAGGCCAGGATTACAATTATAAATTTCTGGGGAGGGATCCATTCAAACAAAATGAAAATGTTTAGTTTTGAGAAGTATCTATATGCTACTGATTTCATTCCTTATTTTTATTTTTTTTTATTTATATGTGACAGTGGAATGCATTACAATTCTTATTACACATATAGAGCACAATTTTTCATATCTTTGGTTGTATACAATGTATATTCACACCAATTTGTGATGGCATTCTTTTTTAAAACAATTTACAGGTGACGCATGCCTGTAATCCCATGGCTCCAGAGGCTGAGGAAAGAGGATTGCCAGTTGAAAGCCAGCCTCATCAAATTAGTGAGGCCCAAAGCAAATTAGTGAGACCCTTTCTCAAAAAAAAAAAAAAGAAAGAAAGAAAGAAAGTTTACAAATGTATTTATTGAGATATGAAATATTTCTCCCATACTCCCATTCCCTATCCCACTCTAGATAGGGCAGAGAGGTTGGAAGGGAAGGGAGGGGCATGGGTTATTAGAGTTGGGGGAATGTGATGATCATTTTTATACAAAGTACATGTATGCAGACATAAATGGATGTGAATATACTGTGTATACAAACAGAGATATGAAAAATTGTTCTGTATATATGTAATAAGAATTGTAATACATTCCACTGTCATATATAAATAAAAAAGAGATAAAATTATATATATATATATATATTTATGAATTTAATCTGCTCCTTGGTATCTAGCCTATGAAATTATCTAAAACACACAGAAAAGTCATATTATATGATGATATTGATCATACCATCATTTATAATTATATAAAAGGAAGATACAGGAAGATGGACACAAAGAGAGGATTCCAACATGGGGGCGGGCCCGGAGAGATCAAGTCTCTGACCTCTTCAGCTGTGCGGGCATAGGGAGTCATAAACAACCTAAATTCTGTTTGCTCAGGATCACTAGGCAATGCTGAGCTGACCTGGATCTAGGGCGAACAGTCTGGGCCTCTCAGAACACACACTGAGCCCTGATCGGCTGAATTCAAGCTCCCATTTGCCTGCTTCCTGCAGACAAACAACTGTGACTCAGCACTAATCCATCTGGCTGAAACAACTGGTCAGCCCTTCTGATCCTACAGAGGTAAATGCCAACTGAGCCTTCATAGGTAGTGGCCACAGGTTTGAAACGGGGCTTGGGAGAGACAGTAAGGACCCACCCATTGCATTGGTCACCAGGCAAAGGAAAACAAACTGTTGCCATTTACAAGAGATACTACCATGGCAGAGAACTGATGTCAGCAGACTGTGGCGGAGGAGATAACTTCATTGAAACCTGCGGCTACAGGTGTGTAATTCCCTAGCCTTCCCTCTCCACACATCAGGGAAACCTAAAGGGCCCCTCACAGCTCTCCCATAAGGGCCCCTCCCAGCTCTCCCATGAGCGCGATAGCCAGATGGAGGGAATCAGACGTGGCTCGGGACCCGTGGCGCTGAACTACCGCTCCCACCAGTGCTGACAGCTGAGGTCTCTTGCACCAGCTACCTGGGGCGTGGCTAGCGGAGGGCAAGTAAAATTCGCTGAGGATTCTCAGCCCCAAGCTCTACAAACTTAGTCTCTGAGGGAATGGCAAACTGGGAGAGTGTGCCTAGTCATTCATGAAAACAGGGCTCCCGGGAGCAGCAGACCTGGTGTGTAGCCAGTATTGTGGTGAGCGGCACCTGTGAGAGGGGCCTGGATAGAGGAAAAGTGGGGAAGTGACTAGACACAAGAGGAGGCCCTAGGCACTCAGGATTGGAGACTTGCCCAGTCTGGGAGGAGGAGCTGCTGCACAGTGATTGGTTCCCGCGTACTGACAGGAGAAACTTGGCCTGGTGGGCACAGCGCCACCTACTGGAAGAGAAGTTAATCAAATTCTAAGACTGCATTTATTAGATTTTTTTTCTTTTTTCTTTTCTCTTTTTTTGATTTGGGTTTTTTCTTTCATTTTCATTTTTCTTTCTTGTTGTTTTTTTAAATTTTTTTTTACAATTTTTAAATTGTTTTTCTCTTCTAATTTTAATTTTAATTTTTTTATTTTTTATTTTTTTTTTCTTTTTTCATTTCCTATTTTTTTTATTTTTTTGTCTTTTCATTTCTTCTCAATTTTCTTATCCCCCCTTCCTTGAATTCTACCTGCTTACTCTCATTCTCTTTAGTGACTTCTTCCCTTCCCTTCTAATACCTTTCCTCCCAAGCATCAAATAAATTTATAGGAGTAAACAGTAACTCAGCAGTCAAACAGAAGAAGAAGTAACATGAGCAGCTTCAAAAAGCAAGGAAGAAAAGGAGTACAAACAATGCAGGACAGTCTAAATATTCAGGAGGACCTACAGTCATCAGAAAAATGGTCATATAAAGAACTCAAGGAACACCTTAGACAGATGGAATGGAACCTTAAAGAGGATTCAAGACAGCAAATTCAAGCAGCGAAAGAACACATTGAGAATGAATTACATAAACAGATAGAAGAAGAAGTTTCACAGCTTTATAAGGAGATAGAGATTTTAAAAAATAATCAAACAATAATTCTAGAAATGAAGGAAATGATAAACCAAATTAAAAACTCAATTGAGAGTATCACTAACAGAGTGGAGCAAGTAGAAGCCAGAATGTCAGATAATGAAGACAAAATATATCATCTTTAAAAGAGTCTAGCCAACTCAGAAAGGCTGGTAAAAAATCACGAGAAAAACATCCAAGAGTTATGGGATAACATAAAAAAAATAAAATAACGAGTCATCAGGATAGAAGAAGGTACAGAGATTCAAACCAAGGGAATGAGTAACCTACTGAATGAAATAATTACAGAAAACTTTCCAGAAATAAAAAAGGAAACAGATATACAAATTGAAGATGCATAAAGGACACCAAGCACACAAAATCACAATAGACCAATGCCAAGACACATTGTTAAGAAGATATCCAATATACAGAACAAAGAGAAAATATTAAAAGCTACAAGAGAAAGGAGACAGATTACATTCAGGGGTAACCAATAAGGTTAACAACGGATTTTTCATCACAGACGCTGAAAGCAAGAATGTCATGGAACAATGTATTTCAAATACTGAAAGACAATGAATGCCAACCAAGAATTCTGTATCCAGCAAAATTAAGCTTCAGGTATGACAACGAAAAAAAATCTTTCATGATAAACAAAAGTTAAAAGAATTTGCAGCCAGAAAACCGGCATTGCAAAGCATTTTGAGCAAAACACTACACGAGGAAGAAATGAAAAACAATAACCAAAACCATCAGTGGGAAGTGCCTCTGTAAAGACAGAGGGTGAGGGGAAAGATGATCATGGAGAAACAAACTAAATTTTTTTTAAAAAAGGAAAAATAATCAAACATGGCTGGAAGTACAAACCATATATCAATAGTAACTCTGAATGTTAATGGCTTAAAATCTCCAATAAAGTGACATAGGCTGGTATCATGGATTAAAAAAACAAATCCAACAATATGCTGCCTCCAGGAGACACATCTGATTGGAAAAGACATACACAGGCTGAAGGTGAAAGAATGGGAAAAAATATACCATGCACGCGGTCCTCGTAAGCAAGCAGGGGTGGCCATCCTCATATCGAATAAAATCGACTTCAAGACTAAGTTAATCAAAAGGGATAAAGAAGGACATTATATATTGTTAAAAGGAACCATTCACCAACAAGACATAACAATTATCAATATTTATGCACCAAATAATGGTGCTGCGACATTCATAAAACAAATTCTCCTCAAGTTCAAGAATCAAATAGAACACAACACAATAACTATGGGTGACTTCAACACACCTCTCTCACCATTGGATAGATCCTCCAAACAAAAGTTGAATAAAAATTATAGAACTCAATACCACAATCAATAACTTAGACTTAAATGACATATATAGAATATATCAACCATCATCAAATGGATATACTTTTTTCTCAGCAGCACATGGATACTTCTCAAAAATAGACCATATATTATGCCATAGGGTAACCCTCAGTAAATATAAAGGGGTGGAGATAATGCCATGCATGTTATCTGATCATAATGGAATGAAACTGGAAATCAATGATAAAAGAAGGAAGGAAAAATCCTACATCACATGGAAAATGAACAATATGTTACTGAATGATCAATGTGTTACAGAAGACATAAAGGAGGAAATAAAAAAATTCTCAGAGATAAATGAAAATACAGACACAACATATCGGAATCTATGGGACACAATGAAAGCAGTTTTAAGAGGAAAATTCATTGCCTGGTGGTCATTCCTCAAAAAAAGAAAAAAACAACAAATAAATAAGCTCACACTTCATCTCAAAGCCCTAGAAAAGGAAGAGCAAAACAACAGCAAATGTAGCAGAAGGCAAGAAATAATTAAAATCAGAGTGGAAATCAATGAAATTGAAACAAAAGAAACTATTGAAAAAATTAACAACACTAAAAGTTGGTTCTTTGAAAAAATAAATAAGATCGACAGACATTTAGCCATGCTAATGAAGAGAAGGAGAGAGAGAACTCAAATTACTAACATATGGGATGAAAAAGGCAATATCACAACAGATGCTACAGAAATACAGAAGACAATTAGAAATTATTTTGAAAACCTATATTCCAATAAAATAGAAGATAGTGAAGACATCGATAAATTTCTTAAGTCATATGATTTGCCCATACTGAGTCAGGAGGATACACACAATTTGAACAGACCAATATAAATGAATGAAATTGAAGAAGCCATCAAAAGACTACCAACCAAGAAAAGCCCATGACTGCAGGGGTATACAGCGGAGTTTTACAAAATCATTAAAGAAGAATTAATGACAATACTTTTCAAGTCATTTCAGGAAACAGAAAAAAGGGAGCTCTTCCAAATTCATTCTATGAGGCCAACATTACCCTGATTCCGAAACCAGACAAAGACACCTAAAAAGAAAGAAAACTGTAGACCAATATCTCTAATGAAACTAGATGCAAAAATCCTCAATAAAATTCTGGCGAATCGAATAAAAAAACACATCAAAAAAATTGTGCACCATGATCAAGTGGGACTCATCCCTGGGATGCAAGGATGGTTCAATATACGGAAATCAATAAATGTTATTCACCACATCAATAGACTTAAAGATAAGAACCATATGATCATCTCGATAGACGCAGAAAAAGCATTCGACAAAGTACAGCATCCCTTTATGTTCAAAACACTTGAAAAACTAGGGATAACAGGAACTTACCTTGACATTGTAAAAGCTATCTATGCTAAGCCACAGGCTAGCATTATTCTGAATGGACAAAAGTTGAAGGCATTCCCTCTAAAATCTGGAACAAGACAGGGATGCCCTCTATCACCACTTCTATTCAATATAGTTCTCGAAACACTGGCCACAGCAATTAGACAGATGAAAGAAATTAAAGGCATAAAAATAGGAAAAGAAGAACTTAAATTATCACTATTTGCAGATGACATGATTCTATACCTAGCAGACCCAAAAGAGTCTACAAAGAAACTACTAGAACTAATAAATCAATTCAGCAAAGTGGCAGGATATAAAATCAACATGCATAAATCAAGGGCATTTCTGTATATCAGCGACAAAACTTCTGAAACGAAAATGAGGAAAAACACTCCATTCACAATATCCTCAAAAAAAAAAATAAAATACTTGGGAATCAACCTAACAAAAGAGGTGAAAGATTTATACAATGAAAACTACAGAACCCTAAAGAGAGAAGTAGAAGAAGATCTTAGAAGATGGAAAAATATACCCTGTTCATGGATAGGCAGAACTAACATTATCAAAATGGAGATATTACAAAAAGGTCTCTATAGGTTTAATGCAATGCCAATCAAAATCCCAATGGCATTTCTTGTAGAAATAGATAAAGCAATCATGAAATTCATATGGAAAAATAAAAGACCCAGAATAGCAAAAGCAATTCTAAGCAGGAAGTGTGAATCAGGTGATATAGCAATACCAGATTTCAAACTATATTACAGAGCAATAGTGACAAAAACAGCATGGTACTGGTACCAAAACAGGCGGGTGGACCAATGGTATACAATAGAGGACACAGAGACTAATCCACAAAGTTACAACTATCTTATATTTGATAAAGGGGCTAAAAGCATGCAATGGAGGAAGGATAGCATCTTCAACAAATGGGGTTGGGAAAACTAGAAATCCATATGTAACAAAATGAAACTGAATCCCTTTCTCTCACCATGCACAAAAGTTAACTCAAAATGGATCAAGGAGCTTGATATCAAATCAGAGACTCTGCGTCTTATAGAAGAAAAAGTTGGCTCCGATCTACATATTGTGGGGTCGGGCTCCAAATTCCTTAATAGGACACCCATAGCACAAGAGTTAATAACAAGAATCAACAAATGGGACTTACTTAAACTGAAAAGTTTTTTCTCAGCAAGAGAAACAATAAGAGAGGTAAATAGGGAGCCTACATCCTGGGAACAAATTTTTACTCCTCACACTTTAGATAGAGCCCTAATATTCAGAGTACACAAAGAACTCAAAAAATTAGTCAATTAGATAACAAATAACCCAATCAACAAATGGGCCAAGGACCTGAACACATACTTCTGAGAGGAGGATGTACAATTAATCAACAAGTACATGAAAAAATGCTCACCATCTCTAGCAGTCAGAGAATTGCAAATCAAAACAAGTGGAAGAAGTGTTTTACAGTAAAGGGGGTTGAAAGAGAAGAGGGGAGGGGAGGGGAGGGGAGGGGGGATAGTTTAGAATAGGATAGAGAGCAGAATTCATCAGACACCAGAATGGCAATATGTAAATCAATGGAAATGTAATTGATGTAACTGATGTGAAAGTACAAAAGCCCCGCTCTCTCTCTATCTACAGAGGAGTGTCCCATTTAATTATTTTTCCGCTCTCTCTTCATTTACCGAGGAGCGTTTTATTTTATTATTTTTCCCCGCTCTCTCTTTATTGACCGAGGAGCGTTTTATTTTATTTTTTTTCCCCGCTCTCTCTTTATCTGCAGAGGAGCTGCCCCGCTTTAATCGCGGATCCCACTCACCTGGGACTTACCAGTGCACCACCCTGACTGCTGAAAGTTCTGGTTCCCAGGTTTCGGCACCACTTGTCTCAACCCCTTGCCCGAAAGGAAGATGCAACTCAGGAATCTTCTTTCAGCAGTTTATTCAGGCCTTTGATATTTCTTCTAATGATCCCTCAGATGCCCCTCCCAGCCTTAATAAAGCATCTCAAGCCCCAATGCAAAGCTGCCACGTGGAACTTTCTCATTGGGTGTTGAAAAACCACGTTCCAACTCTCCCAAATAAGGAGTTGTTTGTAACAGACCACAGCGGAGCCAGCGCCATCTTGTAATGGCGACCATAGTCTGCAGAAGCGGCTCACCACTTTTAGCCTCTGCAAGTACTTAAAAATCACATCTTATGATCTATTATCCCAATGGTTAATATTTCATTGTGCATATTTTTAAAATATGAGCAACCATCAGTTATTCTGTCTTTTATTTTCACTTCATAAAAAGGGAATCTTTTTTCTTCCTAGGTCTTTAAAGTTTTACCCTAGAATTTGTCTTTTAAGAGTTTTTCTTTTTTTATTTCAGAAGCTACCAACAACTAGCTTCTTTTACTGTATTAAGCTGAGAAGCTGTTTTCTTCAAATTTTATCTTCAGTCAGAATTATCCAAAAAGTAATTTTTAAATAGTTGCTACTGGATGGAGGGGTGTAGCTCCCTGGTAGAATACTTCCCTACCTTGGGTGAGGCCTGGTTGCAATCCCCAGCAAAAATATATATTTCTTATAAAGTCAGGATTTCTTAGTAGATAGTTGCTTTTATAATGAAATGGTTGTACTATTCATCAGAATTTTTTATTGAATACCTTCTTAAAATAGAGCCTAAATGAATCCTAATTAGAGAATAAAATTTGCTTTTCATTTTAGAGATGGGTCTGCTGTGGAAATTGTGGGCTTGTGTAAATCTGCCATTCATTGATTGCTGGAATTATCCAAAAAAAATATTTTGTCTTATCATGAAGTTAGAGTAAAAAGACATGGTAAGCTGTTCCTTTTATTTACAAAAAAAAACTTCCAATACTGTCTGTATTTTTAACTATGTACTCATCACTTGATGCCGTTAGCTAATATTAGAAAACCATAAATTTCAAGAAGAAAGAAAAATCATTAATCTACTCTTTGGAAATTGTAGCAAATTTAGTTACTAACAATATTTTTGATTGCAGTTTAAATGGAGGTAAGAAAAACAACATAGTTACTGCCTTATTGTGCTTTTCTTTTATCTTAATGTGACTGTGAACAGGTTCTATTTTCATGAACAATTTTGAAATCTTTACATCTTTTTTGAGAAAATTCTGTCCAATTGAAATATTGAGACACATAAACAATTTAAAATTTTCTAATTCATTTGATAAAAGTAAAAACAAACAGATGAAATTAATTATGTTTCATTTAAGATAATGTTTGTGAAATATTATTCAATATGTAGTCAATATAAAATTATTTCTGAGCTATTTTATATTTTGGGAAGTACTAAGTTTTTGAAAGCCAGTAAATGTTTTATATCACTCTCAATTTATGCTAGCTACATTTTCAAAAAGTGTCCAATTTATTTCTCCCTAGTAAATAAAAAGTAATAAATGTACTGAATATGACTTTTTGACTCTTATTACAGGTTTGAATTGCTTTAAATGTGTGAAACTGCCATGTCTTTTCATCATTTTCCAGGGAAAGTTGTAACAGTCTCATATGAAGAATGGAACAGAAAAATATAAGACAACTTTGAAAAACTATTTCATGTTTCAGAAGATTCTTCTGATTCTAATGAGAAACATCCAAATCTAGTTCACAAACGTGGCATATACAAAGACAGTTATGGAGCTTCAATTCTTTGGTGTGACTACCAGCTCAGGCCTAATTTTACCATAGCAATGGTAGTGGTAAGTGAAGTGTTTATTACTGTCCAAATTGTGATATAATTTACTTAATTATCTTTTTTATTTTTTATTTTTTACTGTTTTCATCGAACTGCAGAAAAGGATATTGCTTACTAGCTAGTTTTATATAGTCTTTTATAATTAAAAAGGTCTGCTTATCACCTTTAATATTTACCAATCAGTATCAAAAAATAGAAAACAATGGAAGATGATGAATGAAGTGTTTTCCTTATGTATTTTTCACATCCTGAATACATGTAGAAAATGATATTTGTGCAAGACACTGTGCTTGGATTTTGCTATTTATGCCAAATCCAGCTGCTTCAATGAGCCCCTGACCCACCCAGTTTCCTGAAAGCTAAAGATGTCTATATTTCCAGTCATCTGTGCCACAACCAGTGCCTCAGCATGCTAGATTGGAAGTTCTGGAGTAGTAAATTACCAGGAATAGCTTAAATTCACATGCTCTTTTCTGTGTTGTATTGATAATTAATAAATTATGTATAGCCAACTATTCTGGAGTCTCTCCTTTTTAAATTCTGCCTAAACTGTGAGGGCAATAAAATAGAGGTTTGTGTTACTCCATGCCTGCCTAGCTGTTTCCATTTTGTCAAAAACATAACTAAACATGGTATTATAAATTGCAGTAGAATGAAAAACACACAGGCACACAGGACAGCTTTGGTTCAATGTGCATTTGATTTTATTAATCATTAACATTAACTGTAGGTCAACCACCAAAATTAATGCAGATTCTCCTCTCCTTCTTCTCTGTATCACAAGTATAGCTTTACACTGTTCTATTTTTTATTATGATCCTAGAAGCAGAAAGTGGGTTCAGATATACCTTAAAGGAAAATCTTGTAAATATTATAAAGAATCAATTACATGATTTGAAGTGATTTCTATATTCCTAATAACTATGGCAACTTCCTGTTGATCTAGTACATTTTTGAAAAACACCCACACATTTTCCTAACTTCTAAGGCCTAGAACAGTGCTTCCAAGTTAGCCTCATGGAATTAAATCTGGTTAGGCATCTACTCTTAAATTCTTACCACACTGTATTTTTAAATAATATTCATTCTTTTCCAAGATGATGATTTGTATATATAGGTGGAAACTACTTCTTCTGTGATGTGAAAAAGATGTATATTTGTTTTTGACATTCATTAGGCTCCTGAGCTGTTTACTACAGAAAAAGCATGGAGAGCATTGGAGATCATAGAAAAAAAAATTACTTTCTCCCCTTGGTATGAAAACTTTAGATCCAGAGTAAGTTGGAATCTAAGTATTAAGAATGTTGTTAGTATTATATTTAATCCAAATATATTAACACCAGCTATTAATTTTTCTTACCAATAACATATCCAAAATTTCATTCAGAGTGAGTTTTTGAAAGCCTCATTTGTACCTACATTAAGCATCAGTACTCAGAATGCCTCTGTCTTATTCTGTATTCAATAATCAATTAGAGTTTTAGTTTATAAAACTAATGTCATGAATAGTTTCTGATGTGTATTTTACTGGTGGTAAATGATTATTATAAACATTAGATGTTATAGATATACATAAAGAAAACATAAAATTATTTTAAACCCCTTTATCTAGAAATAACCATCATTATCATCTGATCTATCTGTGCATTTTTGTATAATTTGGACCATATGTGCATATACCTAGGAGAATTTATGCAAAACATTACATGGGGTCAATCCCCAGCACCACATAAAGAAAAAAAAAATTATTCCCTTGCTTCCTTTCTTCACCTCGATTCTACTCCTCAAAGGTGGTCATTATTTTCTATGTTGTTTCTACTAATAGCTGTTTCCACATTTCTAAAAAAGGAGTATATGCTGCTGTTTTATGATATTTTAAGTATTTAGTATTATTCACATATAGTGATGACAGGTGATGATTTAATTGTGTTCTCAATATTAGTCTTCTCCATCCTTTCTTTGTAATTATATACTCTTTATACTTATATCCTTAAATGATTTCATTTTCATTTTACAGTTGTGTGTTTATGTCATCATGTATTTCTTGTCCTTTACAACTTTGTTTTTTTTTCTTGAGTTTCTAACAACCCTTCTGTTTTTCCTTTATGATTTTTCTTTAAAAGTTGATACTGTTATCAACTTGCTTTCTGTATGAATTGATGACAGAACCTCACATTTGTAGAATTTTCCTACTTTACTATGTACTCATTTCCATCATGAGCTGAAAAAATTTCTGTTTTATCTTAACTACATTCTGAGATTCTCATATTTTCAGAGTAGTTAAGAAGCACTGATTAAAAGTTTATTTTTGTGGCCACATCTATCTTACGTAAAAAAATCCTTTGTATTTAAATTAAATCAAGTATACATAGCCCTTGTATTGTCTGTTACAATAATTTTGTAATATTGTTTGCTGAATAAGTATGTTATAAATTTTACATACTATCAGAATGTATGTTGAATTGCTATTTGCAGTCTGATAATATGCCAAATATAATTTTAAAATAACTTCATGGATAAGATTCAAAAACAACATTTGTAATCTATAACCAGTAAAACCTTATCTATAATATTTAGTAATTCAACTTATTATATGGACATTTCAATTATTATTCATATATTAGAGACCTTTTGAAATACTTGACTTTAAACCAATGGTTAGTGTCAAGATAACTCCTGGAAGGCAAGATACCTGAGTATTTAATATTTTTATATTAGTCAGTATTTGTTAATCATTCCTAAACACTTTGCTAAAGTCCTCTGGACACATTATATTCTTATTTAAGATTAAATTATGTTTTAATGCTGAGCTTATTCTATGAATTGGAAGATAACATGATTATTTCTCTTAACATTGCTATTGAAATGTTTTTAATGCTTTCTATGATATCTGAGCTTATTTTATTTAACTAAAGTTCCAATCATTTTACAGTGATATGGTTTCTGTGAAATATATGACAATGCCTTAGACGATGACAACTTCAATGTTGCTAGAGGTTTCAATTATCACCAATGACTTGTAATAATTTCATTTTTCTCTGAGTTTTCAGTTATTTTTCAAATAGTTTTAGATATTCACAGTTCTTTTTGTTTCCTTTACTTTTAAATTATCTTTTATCAGGAATGGCTATGGCCTATTGGATATTTTCTTCATGCAAAGTTCTATTTTTCCAAATTGATGGGACCAGAGTGTAGTGCAAAGATAATATTTTTGGTTAAAAATGTTCTTTCTCGATATTATGTTCATCTTGAGAGGTAAGTTGTCATGGGCATGTAATGTCTATAACTGGTGTGTCCTCAGTTCATTAGATATTAGGTAAGTTGGGTTTCCTTAGGATTCATTTCTCTGTGCTCTAGGTATCTCAATGAATCTTGAAACATTTCTTTTGTAACATGGCAGAGTCCATCATGGAAATTTTACCTTCCGTTCTATTACTTTAGGTAGTAAGTTACTTAAAGCTAAGGATTTGATATTGTATGATTTGAACATATGGAATAGTCTTTGATTTTCAAAATGTAGCTCATATTTTTAGAATGTAGTTAGCAAAGAATAAATACAAAAATAAAAATATTTGGATCAGGCCTTTTGAACTAGTTGATATATATATATATATATATATATATATATATATATATATATATATATATATATTTAATGTTCCAGTTATAGTTAAAATATGGGAATTGGCCTTTTGACTTATTTCAAAAACAGTTTCTCACCTCCTCTGTCCTAATTATTGGCAGATTAACAGTGTCAGAGTTACATATTTTTCTAAAATGGTACAAATTTCATCAAGTCTATCTTAATTTCTCAAATTCTAGATTATGCCTTCATCTTATTGGTCAGAGTAATTATGCATAATTGGCATAAATTGTATCACCTCTCTTTCAAGAACTTAAGGGACTGCAATGTATCCAGCAAACATTGCATGAAAATTGGTTTTCATTAGCTTAAATATACTCACAGAAAGCCCAACTCTGTCATTGCTCTGTACTGTTTCTGGGGGTTTTGTATTTATTTTCTCTTTCTTCCCTTTTGTCTGTTAAAAAATGTAAGACTATCTGGCATGCATGGGGTCATTCTACTTTTACCTGTCATCTCATCACTTCAGACCTGTTATGAGACCTTGTTCAGTAATTAATTATCTTCTCTTGGTATTCCACTGTATCTTTCCTACTGAAGCTACAGAGAAACCTGTCAGCCCATTCTAAAACAAAATCCCTTCATATAGTTATTAACTCAAACCTGGTCCTGTCTCTCTTACCAGCCCATGTCCCCTTCAGGAGTAACCTCTTTTTTCTTTCTCCATTTTGACCACCCACTTAGTCATTACCACCTTCATCTGGCTTTTGCCCTCACCACTCTGGCAAAGCCACTCAACAAGATCTCTCCTAGTGTCCACACCCCATGAATTCCTTTCAGTTCTCTACTTTGAGCTGGCTATTGCTTTCCTTTTTTTCATGAAAAACCTGATGGTACCAACAGTATTAGGTTTCCCTTGTTTACATGGTAGAACTAATGGTAATAACAACAAATGATATTCATTGATCACTTAACCCTGTTCTAGGCATTATTCTAAATGTATGTATGTAAAATGACAAATTTAATCCAAACAACTATATAAAATTGCTACTATTACCATCATCATCATCTCCGCCACCACCACTTATTACTGTTGTTATCCACTTGTCCACTTACTCACTGTGTGACCATGAGGAAGTTGTTTAACTTCTCTAAAGCTTGGTTTTCTCATCTGTATATAGTGAGTTGGGATCTTTGGAGGTTGGATTGTTTCAAGGACTGATATATTAACATATGTTACATAGACAAGATAATAAGACAGATATGAGCTATCATTAATTATCTTCATTTTATAAACAAAGTTAAGAAGGTGAAGTAACTTAGACAAAGTCAAACAGCAAGTAATCTACTTTAGCTTTTACTAAGATCCAGGCAGTCAGGTCCTCCAGGCTGTGCTCTTAACTGCACTACTAACTCTATTTACACTTTCTCTGGCTTTTATTTCCAGCACCTAAATATGCTCATTCTCTAAAAATCCGAGGGATTTTGTTTGTTTGTTTATTTCTTGTTAGTGTTTTTGCTTTGCAATACTAATTTCTGAACTCGGGGCCACACACATGTCTGGCAACCACTCTACCAGTGAACTACATCCCCTGCTCAGGCAAGCTTTGAACTTTTGATTTTCCTACCATAGCATCCTAGGTAGCTTGAGATACAGATGTGTACCCCGGTTGCCTCTTGTCCTTTCTAATACAGGTGTTTAGTGCTATATATTTCCCCTTAAGTATCAGTTTACCATATTCCACAAATTCTGATATGTTGTATGCTTATTTTGATTTAGTTGAAGTACTTCCTTTTCTTAATTTTTTTTTATTTTTTTAGTTTTATATATCAGTAGAATATATTTTGACATATTATACATACATGGAGTATAACTCCCCATTCTTTTAGTTGTGTATTATGTGGAGTTACACTGGTTGTGCATTCATATATGAACATGGAAAAGGAATGTCTTCTGTCTTTCCTATTTCCACCCTCCTTGACTTGCCTTCATTCCCCTTTGTCTAATCCAATGACTTTCTATTCCCCCACCCCTTATTGTGTGTTAGCTTATCAGAAAGAACATTTGGCCTTTGGTTTTTTTGGGGATTCATTTATTTCACTTAGCATAAAATCCATTCATTTATTTCACTTAGCATGAAATCCAGCTCAATCAATTTACCTGGCAAATGCATTAATTTCATTCTTCTTTATGGTGAGTAATATTCCATGTGTATATATACCACCTTTTCTTGAAGGGCACCTGGGTTAGTTCCATAGCTTCGCTATTGTGGATTGAGCTGCTGTAAACATTGTGGTGGCTATATCACTGTAGTATGCTGTTTTTCATGTCCTTTGGGTATATACAGAGGAGTGGGATAACTGGGTCCAATGGTGGTTCTATTCCAAGTTTGGTTGAAGTGCTTTGTTTTCTCCTTCGATTTCATCTTTCACTCATAGGTTATTTAGAAATTAATTATTTAGTTTTCAAATATTCATGAATTTTCCAGGGTCATTTCTATTATTGTTTTTAAAATTGTGTCCATTATAGTGAAGGAATATACTCTGTGTGACTCAAATCCTTATAAACTTATTAGTAGTTATGATTCAGAGTTTTCTGTCTAGGTAATTCATCTGTTTTCAGTTGCAAAGAATATATATTCTGCGATCCTTAGGTGGAGTGGTCTAGAAATGTCAGTTGGTTTAAGTTGGTTGACCTTCACATTCCTTAGGGGATTTCCATCTCTTTGTTCTATGAATTACTGACAAAGGACTATTGCAATATCTGCTGTACTTTTTCTCTGTGATGTTGTATATGTTTTTGCTCCAGGTGTTTGAAACACTGTTATTAAGTGTACAAAAATTTATGAAATCACCTTCCTTATCACTGATACTTCTCTGCTTCAAGGTCTACTTTGTTTAATATTAATATAGCGCTCCATATTTCTTTTATTTGTTGCCAATGTATATTTTTCCATCCTTATATTTTCAAACTATCTGTGCCTTCTCTGGCTCTGACATCCCCTGAACAGATGTCCTGAGACATAAATGCCCTTCCCATATTGTCTTTCACTCCATACTAGGCAACCTCTACATGCAAGTGCCTTCCTTACATCACTTGAATTCAGATTACTCTCAACCACCCCCACACCTGTTGTGACCTCCACCTCCTTCCTTATACCTCTTGAGTGCTGACATCTTGCTTTGAAGTACTTGTAATCTGTCTTAGTCAGCTTTCTCACTGCTGTGACCAAAAAGACCTGACAAGAACAGCAGAAAGAGGAAAAGTTTTTTTGCGGGCTCACTGTTTCAGAGGTCTTAGTCCATTGACAGCTGGCTCTATTACTTGGGGCTCAACTCCATTTCTTAGGGCTTGAGGTGAGACTGAATATCAGGGCAAAAGGGTGTGGTGGAGGAAAACAGTTCAAGGCATCTCAACAGGAAGCAGAGAAAGAGCTCTACTCCTCAAGGACAAAATATATATCCCAAAGTCACATTCCCAGTGACCAACCTCCTCCAGGTACACCCTTCCTGCCTACAGTTACCAGTTAGTCCCTGTCAGGAGATTAATTCACTGTTTGGGTTAAGGCTGTCATAACCCAACCATTTCACCTCTGGATCTTACATTTTCTCACATGAGCTTTTGGAGAACACCTAATCTAAACCATAACACTATCCTTTCCTTCTTTTCTCCTCCTCTCTCTTATTGTAGATACCCCCTTTGTTCTGCCTGCCTAATGAATTTAGTGATGAATTTTTCAGGATAGGAGACTTCTTTATACTAGTGTGGGTATGTTCCATGTACTAGTGTCCGCATTTAATTGTGAGCAGCATAGTTTTAT
Organism: Urocitellus parryii; assembly: GCF_045843805.1. Lineage (NCBI taxonomy): Eukaryota > Metazoa > Chordata > Mammalia > Rodentia > Sciuridae > Urocitellus > Urocitellus parryii. The sequence goes on along the minus strand of NC_135541.1, from coordinate 82,190,815 downwards.
AATATTATAGTTTTAGTAATTTTATAACCTCTCTTTGTTTCATAATGTCAGTAGGACTTTGTTATGGCCAGGGCTGTCATAAGAAAGCACCACAAACTGAGTGACTTCACAGAAGCTGTTAAACAACAGGATATTGTCTCAATTTCTGCAGCCAATAATCTGAAATCAAAGCATGGGCAGGGCCATTCTCTCTCTGAAGGCATTAGGGCTCTGACAGCAAACCTTCAGTCTTCACTGGACATTTCTTTTGTGTGCATGTTGGTGTCCAAATTTCTCCTGTATAAGGATGCCAGTCATATTGGATTAGGGCCCACCTTACCCCAGTATAACCTCATGTTAACTAGTCATATCTGCTAATAACTAATCATAAATGTGGGCTATATAGTTCAACCACTTACAGATTACCCAACTATCCAACTTCAGAGATTTGGCATTTCACTCTGAAGTAACTTTAATACTTGAAGACATTTAAATAATTTTTCTATATTTTACATTTCTATTTGATAGATTTTTTTAAGGAATATAATGCCAGGCTAGGGTCATAGCTCAGTGATAGAGTGCTTGTCTAGCACATGTGAGGCACTGGGTTCATTCCTAAGCACTACATAAAAATAAAAATAAATAAAGGTATATGTTCATGTATATATACCTTTATTAACAAATAAATATAATACCTAGCTTCTTTGATAATACATATCAAAAATATCTCATCTTCATCTCATGGAAATATCTTCCTATTTTAATTATGAAATATATACTATGTACAGAAGAATATTTGTAACACAGCTGAGTTCCATTGAAAAATAAGGAAATTAATATATTCTCACAACCACACTTAAGAAGGAAACATTATGGGCTGGAGTTGTGGATTAGCTGGAAAGTTCTCACTTAGCATGTGCTAGGCCCTGGGTTCAATTCTCAGCATGACATAAAAAAAAAAATAGATGTTGTCTATCTACAACTAAAAAGAATTAGAAAAAGAAATATCACAGATTTCTGTATTTTCATTTTTTTGAAATTTACTTCATATTTAAGGGTGTATTTTGAAACTAAGAATAAATTAGATACAATAATAGTTCTGTGTTCTGCTAGTGAGGCCTAGAATGCATTTTTTAAGCTTTATTAATGTTTCTTAATTCTGTATAAGTAAGGAGTAATTCTAACTCCTGTATCATAGGGTTCCGGTGAGCATTAAATGAGGTAATGTATATAAATTACCAAATATTAGAACATAAGTATATACTATATAAAGTTGTTATTTAGTAAAATGAAAATTGTCATTTTTTCCCAGTGACAATTCCTAGTGTTTATTATTTTATTTAGTTTTACACTTATATCAAGATGACACAAGGGGATGTAACTCAAAAGAAGAGTGCTTGCCTAGCATGTATGAGGCTATGGAGTCAATTCCCAGCACCACAAAAACAATAATCACACATACTAACTACATAATTACAATTTGAGTCTTATAACTTATTCTAAAATTATGAAATTAAGCTTCAAATAATATTCGTACATTGCCTGGAACGGTGAGGATTTATAATATTTCTAATGGATAAAAGATCCTTTGTATTTGAAAGTTATAAATCCTAAGGATAGAATAGGAAAAAGGACATCTTTAGGATATTCTGGTTTATTTTGTTACAAGTGATTGTTTCTGTACTAACAGGCAAAAAACATGAGGTATTAACTATATTGTTAAAATGTGTTAGATTATGTCTCATAAAAAATCCTTTCTATTGTTCAGATCCCCTTGGAAAGGACTTCCAGAACTGACCAATGAGAATGGCCAGTATTGTCCTTTCAGCTGTGAGACACAAGCCTGGTCAATTGCTGTTATTCTTGAAACACTTTATGGTTTATAGTTGGTTCAGATATATTTAACAAATATACAACTTCATTATGCAATGCAAGATCATAATGCAAATGCCTATGTATAAAAATTCAAGTTTTTAAAAAAATTTTCATATAATATTGATGTCCAATTAGATAAAATTATAAAAGCATTGATTTTTCTTTTTCTTTTTTAATCTATAAAGATCACTTTCAATTTGAAGAGAGAAAAATTATGATTACCAACAGAATTTTCTTTTGAGTTCATTAACTATTCTTCAAAAATAGAAATCCAGAGTTAGAAAAAGAAAACTTATATAATCTTAAATTTCTACAAAAGTGAAAATGGAAAAGTATCTTTAAATTGTGATATATATTCAGGAACAATGCATACTGAATAGGCTGTGGATAATTAACGTCCTCACCATGTACTATGACCTTCTTTTATTTTATTTATTTATTTATTTTTTGGTGCTGAGAATTGAACTCATGGGCACTGAACCACTGAGCCAGCCCTATGTTTTGTATTTTATTTAGTGACAGGGTCTCCCAGAGTTTCTTAGTACCTCTCTTTTGCTGAAGCTGGCTTTGAACTTGCAATCCTCCTGCCTCAGCCTCCTGAGCTGCACTCGGCCTACTACTGCCTTCTTAATACTTTATTAAATATATATTTCAGAAGTACTTCATAAATGTAGAATTATCAACATTTCTACCATATATGTTCATAAATGAAGCACAGATGTTCAATTGTGATTTTATTTTTTCACTGATATATCAATATGTTTTCAAATGTTATGAATGCCAATAGTTTATTAAAGACAACTGACTTGTGCTAATGATGCATAGACTGGGAAAAACACAGAGCATTAAGAAATTTATTTCATTAAATACAGTTTTGTAAAATTAGCCTCAAGTTCAGTTTCCTGTTATATGAGATGACTTACATTTTCAAAATAGAAATTGTTGGATATTTTTATGAGAACTTTCAAGAAGAAAAGAATGTTATATTAGTTTCTAAAACTTGATAGCTCTCTCTAGTTTCTGTGCAAAAGTCTATTGACAGAGCATAATAAATACTGGTTACTGTAAATGAAAGCCTACAATGACAAATTCAATATTGAGAACAATCAATTTTTTTTGTTGTTGTTGGTACTGGGGAATGAAACCCAGGACATCATACATACTAGACAAGCACTCTGCCACTGAGCCACATCCCCAGGATGACAAGAATCTTAATATAATAAAACTATTCAGTAGTTATTTTGAATCCAATAAAATAATTTGAAATATTTTGTTTTAAGATACCTTAAACTTGAAAATGATATAAAAGTAAAAAGCGTTTTAACATTTATAAGAGTTTACATTTTTGCATAGTACTTATTTCCTAGATGGATTTTTTTTCTATTTTTTTCTCAAGAGTAAATGATATATTAAAATTCACTTCACATAATTTTTAAATTTTATGTTGCTATAGAAAACTTAATGTTATATATGAGGGTGACATTGTATTTCTACAGAGGTTAGAGGCTAAATAGAGAAAGGAACCCTTAATGAGAAAAATCTATGAGTATCCACAATAAAAGAGCATAATATAATCTTTTAAAAAATGTTACCAAAGGAATAGAAAATCAGACTTCTTGAAAATTAAAACATGATCTCACAAATGGAGTAATTTACATTAGTCCAGAAGAAAAAGACAAGGAAATGTCTTAGACAGGTTTTGAAGGAAAAAAGAACAATACAGAAAAGGTAAGGGAACTATAGAGAATATGTATGCTTTCCAATCAAGTACAAGGCTCTAAATTTTTAATTCCCAGGACTACAAAAAACAAATTTATAAATATTTATATGTGTGTTGTGTATGTGCACGTGCGCACACACACACACACACACACACACACACATCACCAAACAAGAGCTTCATGTACAAATTACAAAGACAGAGGGTGGGTGGGAAATAGGCAATATAAATCAAGAAAAGTTAAAAGAACTAAAGTGCTCACAACTGACAAAGCTCATGGAGTGGCCAGAATACTGTATGAAAATATATCCACATCAAAGTACATCATTATAAAATCTTATAATAATTGGGGGGCAATATTTATATGAAATATAAAATATTTTTTTCTTTTTTTATTTGACAATAGGTTCAGAATAAAAATTTAACCTGTTGAAGGTATAATTTTAACACTTCACAGATGTCATGTGAAGTAAATTGGTACAGATCTACTAAATGCCTTCTGTTTTCCAGAGCTGGACACAGTTTTGCCATTTTTGCCTTGTTGCCACTGACGTGATAAATTCCCTTGAAGAGAAAAGAAAAACAGTATGCAAAATTTTAATTTAGTACAAAGGGCTAAATACAGACATCTAAACAGAGTTGATGGATCGACTTTAATTTTTATTAGTATTTAAAAAATACAAGTTGAAGTCAAATAAATAAACATTTTCCAAATAAATATGAATAAATTCAGTTATTACAAAGGGAGATTGCTGATTTTCTCAAAGTCTCTTTTTCATTAAAAAAATCAAAAAGGCATTTATATTTTTAGAGTTTTAAGAGTTAACAACATACTTCTAAACACAAGGCTGTCTTTTTAATCTCTGTAGCACACATTTTTATTATGAAAGAAATGCCATCTGGCTCCTTTTTGGAAATGCATAAGAATTTTGCTCCAAATAAGTGAGTTTTCCCCCAACGTTTCTGATGTCCACAAACAATGGCTAAGTTTTCCATGCATTTTTTTATGGCAGACATTATAAAAAATGATATTTGAAAACTGATCGACTCACCTTAAAATTATTCACAACTAAGCAAATTACAGGCAGACTAATAACGACAAAAATAAGTTTAACATTACTGCTTGTGGTTTGTGAATTAGATTTAACAGCAAGACAAACTAGAAAACTAGAAATAAACTGTGGGAATTTATTAAAAAGTGTGATGGCATATGCCTATGATGCCAGCTACTTGAGGGGTTGAAAAAGAAGATCACAAGTTGAAGGCCAGCCCAATCTAGCAAGACCCCATTTCAAAACACAATTTTAAGAAGGGGTAGAGTGCTTGCCTGGCATGTGCAAGACCTTGAATTTAGTTCACAGGAGTACAAACAACAAATTTATATATATGTAAATATGTGTTTGTGTGTGTGTACACACACACATCTCTAAATATGTAAGATCATAACAAAAAAAAGTATATAGCAAAATAAAAAATTGTGATCCCACAAATATCTTACCTCTTTGCATTTAAGAACTCAGAACAGGACAATGTGTTCACAGTATCTACATCTTTTAGGAAATCTTCATTTTCTGAACTTATGGGTGGCAGCTGCTTTTGCCATTAATGGTTCCTGAAATGTTCCAAGGGAACTGCGTCATTACAACAGAAATGTTAGGATGTAATAAGGGTAAAATGACAAAAAAAAGTATACCACATGATATTATACTTGGAATAATTTTTAGACTTTGAGATTTTTTATATATTACAAAAAGCTATTATTTTGCATTTTTAACATGAAAAAAGCATCTCATTTATTGATCTCTTATAAAACCCACATTTTCTCTTTTTTATTTACTTATGACAGTGTAGTGCATTACAATTCATATTACATATATAGAGCATAATAGTTCACATCTCTGGTAATATCCAAAGTATATTCATACTAATTCATGTATTCATACATGTATTTGGCACAATGATGACCATCTCATTCCACCATGATTTCTAACCCTATTTTCTCTCCCTTCCCCTCCCACCCCTCTGCTCTAGAGTTGGTCTATTCCTCCCTTGTTCCCCCCTCCCTTCCCCACTATGAATCAGCTTCCTTATGTCAGAGAGAACAATTGGAATTTGTTTCTTTGGGATTGCCTAACTTCACTGAGCATTATCTTCTCCTACACCATCCTTTTATCTGCAAATGCCATGATTTTATTCTCTTTTATTGCTGAGTATATAAGCTTTTGGAAGAACCCTGCATGTTTTTATGCAGAAATTAACAAGTTGATTCTAAAATTTATAGGAAAATGTTAAAGATATGGAAGAGCCGAAGAAATTTTAGAGAATCTAGACTTCTTGACTTTAAGATTCACTGTAGACATACAGAATTCAAGATTTGAGATATTGGCCTAGAAAGAGACATGTAAATCAACAGAATAAAATAGAATCCCAAAATAGACTCTCATGTATTTAGTGAAGCTATTTGTTTTTGTAAAATTTATTTTATTTTTTAAATACATGACAACTGGAATGCATTTCAATTCTTATTACACACACAGAGCACATTTTTTTGTATCTCTGGATATAAAGTATGTTCATGTCAGTTTAAGCCATTATACATGTACTATATTTTTTGCATTACAATTCTTAATACAAATATAAACAACAATTTTTCATATCTCTGTATATAAGCTATGTTGACACCCATTTTAAGTCTTCATATATGTACTTTGTATAATGATGTCCATCACATTCCACCATCTTTGATAATCCCCTTCCCCCTCCCTTTCCATCCCACCCCTCTTCTCTATCTAGAATTAATCTCATCCTCCCATGCTCTCCCTCCCTACCCAAGTATGAGTCACCCCTCTTATATCAGAGAAAATATTCAGCATTTGTTTTGGGGGGATTGGCTGACTTCACTTAGCATTACCTTCTCCAATGCCATCCATTTATCTGCAAATGCCATTTCTTTTTTCATGCTGAGTAATATTCCATTGTGTATAAATGCCACATTTTTTTATCCATTCATCCACTGAAGGACATCTAGGTTATCTCCACAGTTTAGCTATTGTGAATTGTGCTGCTATAAACATTGATGTGGCTGTGTCCCTGTAGTATGCTGTTTTTAAGTCCCTTGGGTAAAGTTCGAGAGGAGGAATAGCTGGGTCAAACGGTGGTTCCATTCCCAGATTTCCAAGGAATCTCCATATTGCTTTCACAACTGGCTCCACCAATTTACAGTCCTACCAGCAATGTATGAGTGTATCTTGTTTCCCATATCCTCACCAGCACTTGTTGTTTGTCTTCATAATAGCTGCCATTCTGACTGGAGTGAGATGATATCTAAGAGTAGTTTTGATTTGCATTTCTCTGCTTGCTAGAGGTGATGAGCATGTTTTCATATATTTGTTGATTGATTTTATATCCTCTTCTGAGAAGTGTCAGTTCAGATCCTTGGCCCATTTATTGATTATTTGTTTTTTCTGGTGCTTAGCTTCTTGAGATGTTTATATAACCTAGAGATTTGTGCTCTATCTGATGTGTGAGAGGTAAAAATTTGTTCCCAGGATGTAGACTCTCTATTCACCTCGCAAATTGTTTCTTTTGCTGAGAATAAAAATTTTAGTTTGAATCCATCACATTTATTGATTCTTCTTTTTAATTCTTGTGCTATAGGAGTCTTATTAAGGAATTTGGGGCCTAATCCCACATGATGAAGATTAGGGCCTTCTTTTTCTTCTATTAGATGTAGAGTCTCTTGTTTAATTCCTAGGTCCTTGGTCATTTGAGTTAAGTTTTGTGCATGGTGAGAGACAGGTGTTCAATTTCATTTTGTTGCATATGGATTTTCCATTTTCCCAGCACCATTTGTTGAAGATGCGCTCTTGTCTCCAGTGCATGTTTTTGGCACCTTGGTCTAATATAATTGAAATTTTGTGGGTTAGTCTCTGTGTTCTCTATTGTGTACCATTGGTCTACTGTCCTGCTTTGGTGCCAATACCATGCTGTTTTTGTTACTATTGCTCTGTAGTATAGTTCAAGGTATGATATAGGGATACCACCTGCTTCATTCTTCTCGCTTAGAAATGCTTTAGCTATTCTGGGTCCCATATTTTTCCAGATGAATTTTATGATTGCTTTTTCCTATCTCTATGAGGGATGCCATTGGGATTTTGATGGGAATTGTGTTAAACCTGTATTGTGCTTTTGGTAATATGGTCATTTTGATAATTTTACTTCTGCCTATGCATAAGCAAGGTAGATCTTTCCATCTTCTAAGGTCTTCTTTTTATTTCTCTATTTAGGGTTCTGTAGTTTTCATTGCATAGTTCTTTCACCTCTTTTGTTAAGTTGATTCTCAAGTATCTTTTTTTTTGAGGATATTGTGAATGGGGTAGTTTTCCTCATTTCCTGCTAAGAGGATTTGTCAATGATATACAGAAATGCTTTTGATTTATGGGTTTTGATTTTATATCCTGTGCTTTGTTGAATTCATTTACTATTTCTTGAAGTTTTCTGGTGGAGTTTTTGGGGTCTTTTAGGTATAGAATCATATCATCAGCAAACACTGCTAGTTTAAGTTCTTCTTTTCATATATTAATTCCAGTAATTTCTTTCATCTGTCTAATTGATCTCGGCCAGTGTTTGAAGAACTATGTTGAATAGAAATGGTCAGAGAGGGCATCTCTGACTTGTTCCAGATTTTAGAGGGAATGCTTTCAGTTGTTCTCCCTTTAGAATGATATTGGCCTGAGGCTTAGCGTAGGTAGCCTTCATAGTGTTGAGGCATATTTGGGTTATCCCTAGTTTTTCTAGTGTTTTGAACATAAAGGGGTGCTGTCTTATGTCAAATGCTTTTTTTTTGCATCTATCAACATGATCATATGATTCTTATCTGTAAGTCTATTGATGTGATGAATTACATTTATTGATTTCTGTATGATGAAACAACCTTACATCCCTGGGATCAATCCCCCTTGATCATAGTGCACAATCTTTTGGATATATTTTTGTATTGGATTTGCCAGAATTTTATTGAGAATTTTTGCATCTATGTTCATTAGAGATATTGGTCTGAAGGTTTCTTTCTTTGAAGTGTCTTTGTCCAGTTTTAGAATCAGGGTGATATTGGCCTCATAGAATGAGTTTGGAAGTACTCTCACTTTTTTCTATTTCCTGAAATACATTGAAGAGTGTTGGTATTAGTTCTTCTTTAAAGGACTTATAGAACTCAGCATTGTATCCATCCAGTCTTGGGCTTTTCTTGGTTGGTAGTTTTTCGATGGCTTCTTCTATTTCCTCACTGGATAGTGGTCTGTTTAAGTTGTGTCTATCTTCCTGACTCAATCTGGGAAGATTATATGACTGAAGAAATTTATCAATGTCTTCACTGTCTTCTATTTTATTAGAGGATAAGTTTTCAAAATAATTTCTAATTATCTTCTGTATTTCTGTAGGGTCTGTTGTGATATTGTCTTTTCATCACATATGCTGGTAATTTGAATTCTCTCTCTCCTTCTCAGGTTAGCATGGCTAAGAGTCTGTCAATTTTATTTCTTTTTTCAAAGAACCAACAAGTTTTGTCACTTGTTTCAATTGTTTCTTTTGTCTTGATTTCATTGATTTCAGCTCTCATTTTAACTATTTGTTGCCTTCTACTGCTTTTGGTGCTGATTTGTTCTTCTTTTTCAAGGGCTTTGAGGTGTAGTGTGAGGTCATTTATTTGTTGACTTTTTCTTATTCTAAAGAATGAACTCCATGCAATAAATTTTTCTCTTAGTACTGCTTTCATAGTGTCCCAGAGATTTTGATATGTTGTGTCTGTGTTCTCATTTACCTCTAAGATTTTTTTAATGTCCGCCTTGATGTCTTCTGTAACCCATTGTTCATTCAGCAACGTATTGTTCAGTCTCCATGTGATGCAGAATTTTTAATGTTTAGTTTGTTGTTGATTTCCAATTTCATTCCACTATGATCTGAAAGAATGCATGAAAGTACCTCTACTCCTTTGTATTTGCTTCAAGAGTTGCCCTGCAGCATAGTATATGGCTATTTTTGAGAAAAATCCATGGGTTGCTGAGAAGAAAGCATATCTGCTTGACGCTGGTTGATATATTCTATATATGTCAGTTAAGTCTAAGATATTGTGTTATTGAACTGTATAGTTTCTTTTTTTTATTGTTGGTCGTTCAAAACATTTCATAGTTCTTAATATATCATATTTCACAGTTTGATTCAAGTGGGTTATGAACTCCCAATTTTACCTTGTATACAGATTACTGTATCACATCAGTTACACTTCCATTAATTTACAAATTGCCATTCTAGTGTCTGATGTATTCTGCTGTCTATCCTATTCTCTACTATCCCCCCTCACCTCCCCTCCCCTCCCCTCCCATTTTCTCTCTCTACCCCCTCTTCTGTAAATCATTTCTTCCACTTGTATTATTCTTCTCTTACCCCTCCATTCCTCATATAAGTAATTTTGTATAACCCTGAGGATCACCTTCCATTTCCATGTGATTTCCCTTCTCACTCCCTTTCCCTCCCACCTCTCATCCCTATTTAATGTTAATCTTCTTCTCAAGCTCTTCCTCCCTACCCTATCATTGGTTACTCCCCTTATATCAAAGGAGTCATTTGGCATTTGTTTTTTAAGGATTGGCTAGCTTCACTTAGCATAATCTGCTCTAATGCCATCCATTTCCCTCCAAATTCTATGATTTTGTCATTTTTTTAATGCAGAGTAATACTAGATTGTGTATTAATGCCACATTTTTTTATCCATTCGTCTATTGAAGAGCATCTAGGTTGGTTCCACAATCTTGCTATTGTGAATTGTGCTGCTATGAACTTTGATGTAGCAGTGTCCCTGTAGAATGGTCTTATTAGGTCTTTAGGGAATAGACCAAGAAGAGGAATAGCTGGGTCAAATGGTGGTTCCATTCCCAGCTTTCCAAGAAATCTCCATACTGCTTTCCAAATTGGCTGCACCAATTTGCAGTCCCACCAACAATGAACAATTGTACCCTTTTCCCCGCATCCTCTCTAGCACTTGTTGTTGTTGGACTTCATGATGGCTGCCAATCTCACTGGAGTAAGATGGAATCTTAGGGTGGTTTTGATTTGCATTTCTCTGACTGCTAGCGATGATGAGCATTTTTTCATGTATTTATTGATTGATTGTATGTCCTCCTCTGTCTGTTCAGGTCCTTGGCCCATTTGTTGATTGGGTTATTTGTTATCTTATTGTCTAATTTTTTGAGTTATTTGTATACTCTGGATATTAGGGCTCTATCTGAAGTATGTGGAGTAAAGATTTGTTCCCAGGATGTAGGCTCCCTGTTTATCTCTCTTGTTGTTTTATTTTTTGCTGAGAAAAAAAACTACTTAGTTTGAGTAAGTCCCATTTGTTGATTCTAGCTGTTAACTCTTGCGCTATGGGTGTCCATTGAGGAATTTGGAGCCCGACCCCACAGTATTTAGATCATTGCCAACTTTTTCTTCTATCAGATGCCGTGTCTCTGATTTAATATCAAGCTCCTTGATACATTTTGAGTTAACTTTGGTGCATGGTGAGAGAAAGGGATTCAGTTTCATTTTGTTGCATATGGATTTCTAGTTTTCCCAACACCATTTGTTGAAGATGCTATCCTTCCTCCATTGCATGCTTTTAGCCCCTTTATCAAATAGAAGATAGTTGTAACTTTGTGGATTAGTCTCTGTGTCCTCTATTCTATACCATTGGTCCACCCGCCTGTTTTGGTACCAGTACCATGCTGTTTTTGTTACTATTGCTCTGTAGTATAGTTTGAAGTCTGGTATCGCTATACCGCCTGATTCACACTTCCTGCTTAGCATTGTTTTTGCTATTCTGGGTCTTTTACTATTCCATATGATTTTCATGATTGTTTCATCTATTTCTACAAGAAATGCTGTTGGGATTTTGATTGGCATTGCATTGAACTTATATAGGACTTTTGGTAATATTGCCATTTTGATGATGTTATTTCTGCCTATCCATGAACAGGGTATATTTTTCCATCTTCTAAGGTCTTCTTCTATATCTCTCTTTAGGGTTCTGTAGTTTCCATTGTATAAGTCTTTCACCTCTTTTGTTAGGTTGATTCCCAAGTATTTTATTTTCTGGGGGGATATTGTGAATGGAGTAGTTGTCCTCATTTCCGTTTCAGAGGATTTGTTGCTGATATACAGGAATGCATTTGATTTATGTGTGTTGATCTTATATCCTGCCACTTTGCTGAATTCATTTATTAGCTCTAATAGGTTCTTCTTAGACCCTTTTGGGTCTGCTAGGTATTGAATCATGTCACCTGCAAATAGTGATAATTTAAGTTCTTCTTTTCCTATTTTTATGCCTTTAATTTCTTTCGTCTGTCTAATTGCTCTGGCCAGTGTTTCGAGGACTATGTTGAACAGAAGTGGTGAGAGAGGGAATCCCTGTCTTGTACCAGAACTTAGAGGGAATGCCTTCAATTTTTCTCCATTCTGCATGATGCTGGCCTGTGGCTTATCATAGATTGCTTTTACAATATTGAGGTATGATCCTGTTATCCCTAATTCTTTTAGAGTTTTGAACATAAAGGGATGTTGTACTTTGTCGAATGCTTTTTCTGCATCTATTGAGATGATCATATGGTTCTTATTTTTAAGTCTATTGATGTGGTGAATAACATCTATTGATTTCCATATTTTGAACCAGCCTTGCATACCAGGGATGAATCCTACTTGATCATGGTGTATTTTTTTTATATGTTTTTGAATCTGATTCACCAGAATTTTATTGAGGATTTTTGCATCTAGGTTCATTAGAGATCTTGGTCTGTAGTTTTCTGTCTTTGAAGTGTCTTTGTCTGGTTTAGGCATCAGGGTGATGTTGGCCTCGTTGAATGTATTTGGAAGTTCTCCCTCTTTTTCTATTTCCTGAAATAGCTTGAAAAGTATTGGTGTTAGTTCCTCTTTAAAGGTTTTGTAAAACTCTGCTGTATACCCATCCGGTCCTGGGCTTTTCTTAGTTGGTAGTCTTTTGATGGTTTCTTCTATTTCCTCTATTGTTATTGGTCTGTTTAGGTTGTCTATATCCTCCTGACTCAATCTGGGCAGATCATATGACTTAAGAAATTTATCTATGCCTTCACTATCTTCTATTTTATTGGAGTATCAGGATTCAAAATAATTTCTGATTATCTTCTGCATTTCTGAAGTGTCTGTTGTGATATTGCCTTTTTCATCCCGTATGCTAGTAATTTGGGTTCTCTTCTTCTCTTCATTAGCATGGCTAAGGGTCTGTCAATCTTATTTATCTTTTCAAAGAACCAACTTTTAGTTTTGTCAATTTTTTCAATTGTTTCTTTTGTTTCTATTTCATTAATTTCAGCTCTGATTTTAATTATTTCTTGCCTTCTACTTCTTTTGCTGTTGTTTTGCTCTTCTTTTTCTAGGATTTTGAGATAAAGTAGGAGATCATTTATTTGTTGTTTTTTTCTTTTTTTAAGGAATGAACTCCAAGCAATGAATTTTCCTCGTAGAACTGCTTTCAATGTGTCCCATAGATTCTGATATGTTGTGTCTGTGTTTTCATTTAACTCTAAGAAGTTTTTAATTTCCTCCTTGATGTCTTCTAAAACCCATTGATCATTCAGTAACCTATTGTTCATTCTCCAAGTGATGCATGATTTTTCCTTCCTTCTTTTATCATTGATTTTCAGTTTCATTCCATTATGATCAGATAAGATGCATGGTATTATCTCTACTCCTTTATATTGTCTAAGAGTTGCCCTGTGACATAATATATGATCTATTTTTGAGAAGGATCCATGTGCTGCTGAGAAAAAAGTGTAACTACTTGATGTTGGGTGGTATATTCTATATATGTCAATTAAGTCTAGGTTGTTAATTGTGTTATTGAGTTATATAGTTTCCTTATTTAACTTTTGTTTGGGAGATCTGTCCAGTGGTGAGAGAGGTGTGTTGAAGACTCCCATGATTATTGTATGGTGGTCTATTAGACTCTTGAACTTGAGAAGAGTTTGCTTGATGAACATAGCTGCACCATTGTTTGGGGCATATATATTTATGATTGTTATGTCTTGTTGGTGTATGGTTCCCTTGAGCAGTATGTAGTGTCCCTCTTTATCCCTTTTGATTAAGTTTGGCTTGAAATCTATTTTATTTGATATGAGTATGGACACTCCTGTTTGTTTCCGAAGTCCATATAAGTGATATGATTTTTCCCAACCTTTCACCTTCAGTCTATGTATGTGTTTTCCTATCAAATGCGTCTCCTCTAGAGACCATATTGTTGGGTCTTGTTTTGTGATCCATTCTACTAGCCTGTGTCTCTTAATTGGTGAGTTTAAGCCATTAACATTTAGTGTTATTATTGAGATATGTTTTGTTCTTTCAGCCATATTTGTTTATTAATGTTACTAAACCTGATTTGTTTTCCTCTTTGATTACTTTCCCCCCTTTACTGTCCTACCTCCCACTGTTGGTTTTCAATGTTATTTTCCATTTCCTCTTCCTGTAATGTTTTTGCGGAGGATGTTTTGAAGAGATGGTTTTCTAGCTGCAAATTCTTTTAACTTTTGTTTATCGTGGAAGGTTTTAATTTCATCTTCCATCCTGAAGCTTAATTTCGCTAAATACACAATTCTTGGTTGGAACCCATTTTCTTACACCGTTTGAAATATGTTGTTCCAGGATCTTCTAGCTTTCAGAGTCTGTGTTGAAAGATCAGCTGTTATCCTTATTGGTTTACCCCTAAATGTAATCTGCTTCCTTTCTCTTGTAACTTTTAAAATTCTCTCCTTATTCTGTATGTTCGACATCTTCATTATAATGTGTCTAGGTGTGGATCTCTTATGATTTTGCACATTCGGCGTCCTGTAGGCTTCTAGGATTTGGGATTCTGTCTCATTCTTCAAGTCTGGAAAGTTTTCTCATATTATTTCATTGAATAGATTGTTTATTCCTTTGGTTTGTAGCTCTGTGCCTTCCTGTATCCCAATGACTCTTAAGTTTGGTCTTTTAATATTATTCCATATTTCTTGGATGTTCTGCTCATGGTTTCTTAGCAGACTTGCTGAGCTGTCTATGATCTTTTCAAGTTGAAATACTTTGTATTCATGGTCTGATGTTCTATCTTCTAAGTGATCTACTCTGCTGGTAGTATTCTCAATTGAGTTTTTAAGTTGGTTTATTGCTTCCTGCATTTCTAGGATTTCTATTTGTTTGTTTTTGATTACCTCTATCTCCCTGTGAAATTGATCTTTTACTTCCTGGATTTGTTTATGTAGTTCCTTGTCAAAGTGATCTTTCATTTCCTGATTTTCCTGTCTCATATCTTCCTTGAGACTCCAGATCATCTGAAGCATTTATATCCTGAACTCTTTATCTGACATTCCATCTGTTGCAGCTATTACCTCTTCTAAAGTTGAGTTGACCTGCATTTCTTGTGGTCCTTTCTTTCCTTGTCTTTTCATACTGCTCTTGTTTCTTTCTGCTTGGTGAAACTGTTGTGTTTTTGAAGTTTTCCCCCTATTTATTTATATTGCTCTTGTATAGTTGGGAAGTCTCCCTTGCAGGGCAGGTAGTGGCTGTGCTCCTCCTCTTATTAGGGTGATCTGTCTGCCACGCTGGTCGGTGGGAGGTCTGCCCACCGTGCGGGCGCGGGTGGCGGCTTTGCTCTGTCCCCACTCCAATTGTGGTGATGTAACTACCACGTCCTTGGGTCGTTGGTTCTGAACCTGATGTGGGCGGCGGCTCTGCTCGGCTCCTACTCCAATTGGTGTGACGTGTCTACCACGCTGGCAGGCCTCTAGGCCTGTTCTGCCGTTGGGTCGCAGGTCTGGCTCAGGCGGCAGTTCTGCTCAGCCCCCAGTCCCAATGGGGGTACCTGACTGCCTCTCCAATGGGTTGCTGAGCCTTTTCCAGACACCGGTGGCGGCTCTGCTCCACCCCCACTCCAACCAGTGTGTCGTGACTGCCTTGATGCTACATGTCCTCCACGCTGGCAGGCTACCGGTCCTGTCCTGCCAGTGCGTCGCAGGTCTGCCTACCTTGGAGGTTCAGATGGCGGCTCTGCACAGCCCCTACTCCAAATGGAGTGACTTGGCTGCCACGCCGTCGGGTCGCTGGTCCTATTCTAGGCGTGGGCGGCTACTCTCTTTGGCCCCAGCTGCAGTTGGGGTGTCGTGATACCACGCCAGTGGGTCACTTGGCCTGCTCTGGGCACAGGTGGTAGCTCCACTCTGCCCCCCTGGCCCCCACAGCACCCAGCAGGACCAGAACCAAGAAGCAGTCACCGCAGGTTCCCCCGCCCCGGGCCAAAGCAGATCCGGGAGCCAGAGCCCGGCCACTGCAAGCTCTCCGAGCTTGGTGCACTCTCCGCTGCCAGCCCCAGGCCAAAACTGTTCCGGGAGTCAGAACCCAGCTGCCCCGACCTCAGCGCACACTCCACTTGGAGCTGGCCTCAACACACAGTCTCCGCAGGTTCCCCAGCCCTGGCCCAAAGCAGCCCCGGGAACCAGAACCCAGCCGCTCAGAGCCCGGCACACTCCTTGCCAGGAGCAAGCCCCCAGGAGTATTCTCCACAGGTTCTCCAGCCCCGAGCCTGAGCGATGTGTCTGCGAGATGCAGGCAAATACCAGCCTGAAATCACCTGTTCCATAGCTGAATGAGCTGAGATCAGTAGAAAACAGGGATGATTACATTAACTCTCCAAGATGGTGGCTGCTGTCCTCCTCCGTGGTTCGACCGGTGTCGAGAACCAAACTGGACCGCTTCTCTCCTCTGTCTCAAAGCCGGAACTCAGCACTAAGCACGGCCATTGCACGACTGGCAGGAGCCCCCAGAATCCGCATCGCTGCACCCCCACTCCGGCACCTCACCGCTTCCCAGCCCGCGCTGCAAACTGCAGCTGCAGGGCAGTCCGCTGATCAGGCAATGCAAACCTCCGTGCGGAGAAATCACCCGCAACCGAGCCCCTGCAACCGAACCTCTCGCAATGGAAATCCGTCCACTAGATTCTGGAGCACCTCAATTTCACTGGAAATTCCCAACAAGATAGCCTTCAGCTGTTTCACCTGGTCTTTCTCCCGCACAGTGACGCGGCGCACTGGGGTGATGCTCTCCCTTCGCCGCCATCTTCCACATGCTATCTGTATAGTTTCTTTATTTAACTTTTGTTTGGAAGATCTGTCTAGTGGTGAGTGAGGTGGGTTAAAGACACCCAAGATTATTGTGTTCAGAGTTCAATTTGACTCTTGAACTTGAGAAGAATTGTTTGATGAACATAATTGCACCATTGTTTGTGACATATATATTTATGATTGTTAAGTCTTGTTGGTGTATGATTGCCTTGAACAGTATGTAATGTCCATCTTTATCCCTTTTGATTTGCTTTAGCTTGAAGTCTACTTTATTTGATATGAGTATGGAGACCCCTGCTTGCTTCCTCAGGCTATGTGAGTGGTATGATTTTCCCAACCTTTCACCTTCAGTCTGTATATGTCTTTTAGTATCAAATGAAAATCCTGTAGGCAGCATATTCTTAGATCTTTTTTTTAAAATCCAATCTGCTAGCCTATGTCTTTTGATTGGTGAGTTTCAGCCATTAACATTTAGGGTTATTATTGAGATATGGTTTGCATTTACAGCCATATTTGTTTATTTTTGTTACTTAACTTGACTTGGTTTCCTCTTTGATTAGTTTTTCTTTTAGTGTACTACATCCCTCTGCTGGTTTTCATTGTTGTTTTTCAATTCTTCGTCATGAAATATTTTGCCAAGGATGTTTTGTAGTGCTGACTTTCTAGGTATAAATTATTTTAACTTCATCATGGAACATTTTATTTCTTCTTCAAATCTGAAGCTTAGTTTTGCTGGATACAATATTTTAGTTAAAACCCATTATCTTCCAGAGTTTGAAATGTATTGTTCCAGGATCTTCTAGCTTTCAGGGACTGTGTTAAAAAATGTGCCATTATCCTAATAGGTTTTCCTTTATATGTAATCTGATTCTTTTTCTTGTGGCTTTTAAAGTTCTCTCCTATTTCTGAATGTTGGGCATTTTCATTATAATGTGTCTCAGTGTGGGTCTTTTGTGAATGGCTTCTTGGATTTGGATTTCCATTTCATTCTTCATGTCTGAAAAGATTTCTGATATTATTTCATTAAACAGATTGCTCATTCCTTTGATTTGGACCTCTGTGCCTTCATCTATCACAATAACTCTTAAATTTAGTCTTTTTATGCTATCCCATATTTCTTGGGTGTTCTGCTTGTGGTTTCTTATCATTTTCTCTGTGCTGCTACATTCTTTTCAAGATGATAGACTTTATCTTCCTTGTCTCATATCCTATCTTCTAAGTTGTTTACTTTGCTGGTGATGCTCTCATTTGTGTTTTTAATTTGGTTTATTATTTATTTCATTTCAAGGATTTATATATATATATATATATATATATATATATATATATATATATATATATATATACATATCTCAATCTCCCTGTAGAGGTGATTGTTTGCTTCTTGGATTTGTTTATGTAGCTCATTGTCAAAGTGATCTTTCACTGTCTGTATTTGTTGTCTAATGTTGTCTTTGAGATTCCAAAACATCTTAATAATGTAAATCTAGAAATGATCCTCTGTCATTTTTTCTACACTTTCTGATAATTCTTCTAATTATGTGGGTCTTCAATTATTTCTGGTATTTTCTTCCCTTGTCTTTTCATGTTGCTGGCATTTCTTTCCTGCTCTGTGGAACTGGTGTGTTATTGTTTTTACCCTATAGATTTGCAGTGCTCTTGTATATTCCAAGATCCTTCCTTTGTGGGGAAGGACAATGTTGACAGCTCCCAATATCAACAATACATCACCTATGTGTAAATTACTGCTATTAAGACAATTATAATTAGTCTCAGTGTCTAGTAATGTTGGATTCAATTATAATTTTAAATATAATCAGTAATTTCATAGAAGGTGTACACTTTCTGGTGGTGGACAAATAACAGGGTGTCAGGTGTCTGATGATATGTTAAGGGGGAAAGATGTGAGGGCAATGGGGTTAATAAAACTTAGGAAATTTGGAGGAGAACTCTAATCAAGAGTGTTAGTAGTAGGAGAATTGACAGGAGGTAATTTAGGGGAGACAAGTACATGGGAGGACAGTAGAATGCATAAAAACAAACACATATATGTATTTAGAAAATTACAAGAAGTAAAAATAGTAAAAATTAGGAGGTTGAAAGAGCAAGAGAGAGAGAGAGGAAGAAAAATTTTAAAAAAAGAGAAAAGAGAGAGAAAAAAAATAAAAAAGAGGGTCTTATGCAATTCCTCTATATGATATTATTCTGGAGACTCAGTTCTTAAATTTCTATTTCATACAAAGTTATTAGTTTCACATAAGTTGGGGTTGTGAGCACCAGAGGAGGAGGGGTATTGGAGAAAGAAAGAGGATAAAATGGAAGAGAAGAAAACAAAAAACAAAACAAACAAACAAACAACAAATTACTCTGAGAATTCCGTTTTCTTCTCTTCTCTTTCAGTAGGTGGAGTTATCTATTCCAAGCTTGAGTCTCTGCCCTCAGGGTGCTGCAAGCAGTCCATCCTGAAGTACTTCGAAGTGAGCTGGGAGAGCAAGTGCTCCTGCTCTTCTGGGGAGGTGTGGGCAGGCACACGGACCTGGGAGACAAGCAGCTTCTTCAAGTTCCTCATCTGGCCCAAGAAAGGAGCACAAGCAGCCAAGGTGGAGGGTGCCCAGGTGTAGTGCACTTCCACCTTCTGGACAGAGTCCAGCTACAGCAGTCTCAGGACCTTCATGGTGTGGCCAGTGGGTTTCCCAAAGATTCAGCCTATTGCAACACAAGTGTACCATGTCCCTTCTCTGTGTTACCCACAGGAGCAAGTGGGCCTGGAATTCATCCAGGGGCCTTTCTGTGAGGCATAAGTCAGTGACTACCTTCAAGAGCAACTTAGCTGCCATTGCTGGACCATGTTTCAATGTAAAATTCTTCTACATGGCCTCTGATGAGCAGGCATCGACCACGGCTTCAGACTTGTCCTCCATAAGTTGTTGTGAACATTCTGCAAATCCAGCACCTGCAGTTTCCACTTCCTGCAGGTACGAAATCAGAGTCTCAGCCCAGAAGCCCCTTTCTTCACTCTCAGCTGCTGCTCCCTGCTCCACTTCTTCCTTCTATCTCACTCTTCTCTAAAACTTTCCCCTCCAATACAGCCTGGTGCCCCCACTTGTACAGGGTGAGGAAGGGGCAGGAACAGCCTCCATCATGGGTCACCATAGCTGCCACGAGAACCTCCACATCCAGAAGCCACTCCCAGATGGAGCTCAGCATGGCCAAGGCCTCTCCACACCTCCTTGCTGGTAGAGTAGGAAAACCTTGGTCCACCCTTCAACACACACTCTCCCTGGATCCAAAAGTAATGATCAGTTTCTTGGACCCCCAGGGTGTTCCATTCTAGGCCACCTGGGCCCCCCTCACCTGGGGTGATCCTGCTGGGCAAGCAGCATGTCCAGCCCATTTAGTGCCCCTTGGATCATGCCAAGCTGTGGCTTCCTCATCAGGGCTCCCAGGAGCAGGCAGGTGAAGGGCCAGGTCTGCACCATTTTCTTCAGGACCTCAGTGTGTCCCCTGCTGAAGGCCTCCACAAAGAGTGATGGGAAGAGCTCTATGGGCAGGTCCTCCAGATCCAGGACAGCCCTGGACTTGTCGCTCAGCAGGCTGTGCCCTGCCAGCTCCAGCAGCTTGGGTGGGGACTGGATGCTCTTCCTGGGGAGTCTGAAAGAAGAAGGATCCTGGCAAATGGTCCAGGGAAAAGGCCACTATCCCATCCATTGCCAGCCACTGGGAAAGGGGTACTGGGGAGTCTAAAAGCACACCTCATTCTTATGGGAGAAAGCCTTTGATTATTATTTTGTCCTTGTAAAAGTGGAATTGGAGTGTCATGTGACCTAAGGCAGTAGGCTCCTCAGTTTCAGCAACTACCATGGCTGGGAAAGTATATGTCCTCACATGGGTGATGTTAGTTTTAATTTTATAAAATTAAATGAGCAATTGTAAAAGCATGTGACCATGTTATGAAATACTTGGAAATCACAACAGAGTCCCATGGATATCTGTTACCTTTGTGAGATTCTGCCACCTTAGGGGGGAGTTGAAGAGAAAAAATAGATCAGAACAGAGTCTGTGAAGTGTTTCATGAGATAGTTTTAAGCTTTTGTTTAATTTGTTTAAACAAACAATAAAATTCCAAAACCATGTAGGCCACAAGGTATAATTTTGGGGACATAGGACTGGGTATTGAACTCAGGGCACTCAAGCACTGAGCCACATCTTCAGCCATATTTTGTATTTTAGTTAGATACAGGGCCTCCCTGAGTTGCTTAGGGCCTCACTGTTGCTGAGGCTGGCTTTGAACACTAATCCTCATGCCTCCTCAGCCTACCAAGCAGATTGGATTACAGGCACATACCATCACACTCAGCAATAAAGTATCATTTTAAAGGCACACAAAGTAAATATCTTAAACATCAAAAAATAGAATTATAATCAATTAGAATGATATATAATTTCAATCATTCTCCTTGGTTAAGAAA
Source organism: Urocitellus parryii (assembly GCF_045843805.1). Lineage (NCBI taxonomy): Eukaryota > Metazoa > Chordata > Mammalia > Rodentia > Sciuridae > Urocitellus > Urocitellus parryii. The sequence continues at coordinate 82,169,618 of NC_135541.1, read as the reverse complement.
TATTAAAGTGGCTTTGGCTGGAGCTCAGTGGTGAAGCTGTCACCTAGCATGTTTGATTTTCAGAAGCACACAAAAATAAATAAATAATGAGCAGGGGATATAACTCAGTTGGTAGAGTGCTTGCCTTTCACACACAAGGCCCTGGCTTTATTCCACAGTACCACCTAATACATAGATAGATTCATAAATGCATTGTGCCCCTCTCAACTAAAAACAAAAACAAAAAAGAAGAAGATTTGGGCCTTTTGCAAATGCCTGCAATTCTAGCACCTGGGAAAACTGATAGGAGGATCAGGCCAGCCTCAGAAGAGTAGGTGCTAAGCAACTAAGTGTGACCGTGTCTCTAAATAAAACACGAAGTAGACCTGGGAATGTGGCTGAGTTGTTGTGTGTCCTGAATTCAATCTCTGGAACAAAAGTTGAGAAAGAAAGAAAATTGAAAGCAACATAAACTAAAGTGGAAATCCTAATGTTCAGCATAAAGGTAAAATCGCACTGAGAGGCAAAATCTAAGTCTTAAATTGGTGAATAAGAAAAAATCAAATACAATATTGTTCCTGCCTCTGCACAGATGAGACAGGAACGGGGTGGTGCTCACGGTGGTGAATGACTTACAGGATCTGAGCAGATGGGCCAGGCTGGGATCCTCAGCACGCTAGGGTTGGACTACTGGGCTCCAGGACCCTTGTGTTTCTCCTCTGGCTCTGAAGAAGCTTTTATTGACCTCCCTGACCACGCCCCCAACTCCACCTTTTGACTAGCATGAATCAGAAAGCAGTATCTGATCACATTCCCCAGTCTCCATCCATGTAACCCTGATTGGATTTTCTTTCCCCAGATTAACTGATATAGTCAGATTAACTGATATAGATTTTCATGCATGAGCACAGAATCAGGGAAAGTGAGGGTCAGGGATGCACTCCACACCATGGACTGAATTTTTCCCATATGTGACCCTCCTGTTCCTGCCTGTGAGACAGAAAAGCCCTTAATACCTAAACTAAGAAAAACTAAAACTCCAAAATATCATTGAAAAGGAAACCTTGGCCATATCAAAATTATTTTTAAAATAATTTTTAAAAATTCCAGAGAGAAAACAGGTTTTTGAAGACAGTAGCATCACCTTTGAAGAAAACAGAATGGACACCAGATATCCAACTGCCAACAGTCATGTAGGTATCCAGTTACTGTGCAGCATATCTACGCCCGCTCAGAGAGGAGGCATGGACAAGGAGGGTGGAATCAGTCTTCAAGGCTTAGGAAAAGACTTCTCCAGTTTGTCTCTTTGTACTGGGGATTAAACCCATTGGTGCTGTACCACTGAGCCAGATCCCCAGCCCTTTCTATTACTTTTTTTTTAATTTAAAGACAGGTTCTCAATGAATTCTTAGTTCCTCACTAAGTTGCTGCGGCTGGCCTCAAACTTGCCATCCTCCTGCCACAGTTTCCTTTTAATTTTTTAAAACAATGTAGGTACTGACTTTATTTTCTTTTCCTTTGGCACTGGGGATGGAACCCAGGGGAGCTGTACCACTGAGCTACATTCCCAGCCCTTTTCATTGCATTTCAATTAGCTAATTAATTTATTCTTTTATGTAGTTTTGGTACTGAGGATTGAACCCAGGGGCACTATAACATTGAGCTACACTGCCAGCCTATTTTATTTTTATTATTATTTTTTTATTTTGAGACAGGTTCTTGGTAAATTGCTGAGACTGGCTTCAAACTTGAGATCTTCTGGCCTTAACCTCCTAAGTAGATGGGATAACAGTGTACACCATCACACCCCATTTCAAATTAAAAGTTTTAAAAGGTACAGTATTTGCCTAGGCCCTGGAATTGATCCATAACACCAAAAATAAATGAATCTGTAAATCTGAAACCTGTGTTCAAGTATACTTGTTAGAGGTTGTTTGCTTGTTTGTTTTTTTCTGTAAATCTGATTGTAGTTATTATTTAGGAAAAAAATCCAAATGGTACTTCATATGATAAACACTTAGAAGAGCCATGGTTAAAAATCTGTTGGTAATATGCTGTAACCAGCTATTAACAAGGTGATTTGGTTGTTTTAATACAGTGTCCAGAACTATCTCTGACAACATGTTAGTGTTTTTAATGAATTCAGTGCAATTTTGAAGCAAATATTAATAAACAGCCAAATAAATATAACTTGAAAAAGTTATGTCTTATTTGACAGGGTTTTTCATCATATCAAGTTAGGCTAATTGGGTTAATGTCTCTCCTAGAAATCCCTTGAGAATTTCTGGAGCCCTCTGTAATATCCCAATGTTAGCTCAAGGTCAAGTGACAATGTAGAATTTGATCCTAGAGAAGTTAGTCAATAATCTCAAAATGTTTAAAGCACTTAGTGAAAGTAGGGTCTTAGATCATTATAAAAGATAAGTCTTTTAGCCAGAGTGATGAAAGATTTTGAAAGCTAATACAGAAAGTTATGTCATAGGAAATAGTATTTCAACTTTTATCAGAGATGACTAAGTTTTCCTTTCTTTCAAGTAATCAGAGACCTTGTTAAATCCAACCTAAAACTCCAGAGGCTGAAGTTTCAAAGCCAGCCTCAGCAAAATCAAGGCGCTACTAAGCAACTCAGTGAGATCCTGTCTCTAAAGAAAATATAAAATAGGACTGGGGATGGGGCTCAGTGGTCAAGTACCCCCCTGAGTTCAATCCCCAGTTTTTGCTCCACCCCACCCCAAAATAAACCTAATCTGAAGCATAAAAAGTTACCTGCCACCAGTACTGAGTATTGAACCAGGGGCACTCTACCACTAAGCCAGATGCTGAGTCATTTAGGTTTTCTTTTAAAACAGGCTTGACAAATAGCCAAGTCTCATCCGAATCTTGACATCCTCCTGCCTCAACCTTCTGGGAAGCTGGAATGACAGGTATGGCCCACTTCACCTGTCTTGAAATGCACTTCTTATAGTGCAGCTCTTTGACAGCTGGAACATTCACATGAAAGCCATCACAATTTTTAATTATCTTTGGTATCATTTGCCCACCAATTTCAAAATGTGCTTGAGAATGAACCATAATAGTCTCGGCTGGAGTGCAGAAGAAAGGTTCTCCTGGAGTTCCTTGGAATTTGTGGGTTCCATTCTGTGTTTTATTAATCTCTTGAGAACCAAACATAAAATCTTATGATCTTGTTTGGAAATTCAGGGGTTTGGAAGCATTTCTTTAGGGTAAGGTGGTGGTTTTGGCAGAGTCCTCTTGAAAGTTCCTTTGATCAAACTATCAAGCTTAAGGACCTTCTCCTGCATGGTCCTCTAGCCTCCATTTTTGTCAGGTTTTTGGTACAAATAAATTCATTTTGATTTGCAGACTTTCACAGTACCAGCATCAGCAGGGACACTGTGGTCATGGAATATTCTAAGCCATGGTCAGTGTTGGCTTCCTTGAGTTGTGTAAATCTGATGGCAAACATTTGGTACACACACAGCTGCTGGAGTGTGTGTGTGTGTGTGTGTGTGTGTGTGTGTGTGTGTGGTTGGTCACTTGGGATTGAACTTGAGGCATTTTACTACTGAGCTGCATCCTGAACACATTTTCTTTTTTTAATTTGAGAGAGGATCTCAGTATGTTATCCAGGCTGACTTGGAACCTTCGATCCACCTGCCTCAGCCTACCAAGTTGCTGGGATCATAGGTGTGCATCTTGGTACTGGACATAGAGCATTTAAAACCCTTGAGAGACTACATTGCACCAGGGGGCAAGTGCCATACCTATAAGATGAATAATAGCCTTAGACTGAAAAATTCCTCTGGATGAAGCTTCCAGGGAACCCAGATTTATCTTGCTGAATATGTCAATGGTGTAGGGTGCACTCATTGATAAATAGCTCTCATTTCTTCTTTAAAAACATTAGATTTTTATCAGAAATATCACTTTTTAATAGTTAGAGCACAAGTAACTTCCTGATGAACAGCAGGACAAAGAGATCACTTCTCTGGAGTCCTCCTAGGCCAAATCCCTCTCAGATTGCACTGCTAGTAAACAATTCAAAGTGTTCAAACTTTTTATAACAGTTGCTAAAATATTAATAAGGGATTTTCTTTCCAATTTAATGATTCCTTCCTGAGGTAAAATTTCACTTACAAAAGAATGAAATCCTGAGCCCTTTCTGGTCATAGGTACATTAATCCATTTTCTGTTACTGTTATAAAACACCTGAGACAGGCTCAGTTTATTTTTTTAAACAGATTTATTTATCCCACAGTTCTGAAAGATGCAAGGCCAAAATCAGGCAGCCCTCTTGGTTTGGCCTTTGGGAGGAAGCCAGAGCACAACCCGGGGCTCAGGCTCAGGCTTCTAAACAGCTCTCAGGAGGACTGACTCAGCATCCCAGGAGAGCCATTCCTTTCTAAGAAGACACATCCAATAACTTCCTAGGAGATTCTGCCTCCTAAAATTACCACAATGAGGTTTATCTTTTTAATACATGAAGCTTTCTAATACATGAAACTGCACCAAACCATAGCATAGGCATACAGCTTGATTTGACCAGAGCCATCTCAGTCATAACCGCCATTTTACCCACCAGTTAATCCTGACACACATCCCAAGCCCTAGAGGCCAACAAAGTTGTTAACAATCACAGAAACTTGTTGTCCCAGTCCCTGATTCCCAGACCTTTACTTTTCTTTTGCCACTTATTTTGTACTGGGGATGTAACCCAAGGGTGTTTTACCCACCATCACTTTTTATTTTTTATTTTAAGACAGGATCTCGCTAAGTTGCTGAAGATCTTTCTGAGTTCCCTGGATGGCCTTGAACTTGCCATCCTCCTGCCTCAGGCTTCCCAGCTGCTGGGATTACAGGCATGACCCCACCCAGCCTGGCCTAACCTGTTTCTTAATATCCACTGACATGTCAGACACATTATTGTTTTTGAGCATGTCCAGGTATCATCCCAGTAGAATTCCAGCTTCTTGCTGCTGTCTGAGACATGCTTCTGTCCTTTAGTCTCCAATAAATAGCACTAAATGCAATCCTGGGTCTATCTGTTCCTAGAATTGGTCCCATGGACCCACCTTCCTTGGAATGGTTATATAAGTCACTTTGAGACAATTATCAAAGGCCACAAGTATCCTGGAGTGTAGTACAGGGCCACATTTCTCTGAAGCACAAAACAGTTGGGCTTGGGAACACATGACAAACTAATCAGAGGTCAATTCATGTAGGACCTTAAGTTAGGGATGTCACTAGTTTTTTGAGAGGCATCTCTGGCCTTTTCAGGTAGGAGACGGGATGAGATACTGGGCTCTATTAACTTAGGTGGAAAATTTTATTTTATTTTTATTTTTTGTTGTTGTCACGCAAGGTGAATCATCTAGTGTTCAAGAGACAAAGGGTCAAAGTGAATCCCATTATTCAACCTTTGGTGGTGGTATGATGTCACAGTCCTTTACCACATCTGCCTCTGCATATTGACCGGAGGATGTGTAGTTTAAGTTAGATTCAAACAAAAAAAATTTCTATGAATTTGATAAAATAATCTCCATATATCATCTCTAAATAAGCATGATTGAGTTCCTCTACAAATATACCCTAAGCATCATTTTTGAACCCTGATGCAAAGAAAAGACCACCAACTTCAATTTTAAATTAAATTAAAGCAAGCTTGTGTTTGTGTACATGATGAGACTGATCAGTGGCCGTCTCTCCCAACACAGGCTAAATACCAGCCCCTCAGCACTCCAGGAACAAGGTTTTATAGCACACAAGTTGCAAAGGGGATGTCTTGAGAACTTACAGCTAACAGGATTTTGACAAGTATAATACAAAGGCAGATATTAGGATAATAATCTACATGGCATGATATTTCAAAGTAGGGAGTAAATTTAAATCCCAATATTAGAATTTATGAGGCACCACTCAGATTTCAGAGAAGGTTGTTATCTGGTCAGGGAAAGCCAGGCATGGGTGAGTTCAAGGCACAGGTAGGAATTGCAAACAAGTTTAGAAATCACAGTAATTTATAGTAAAACAGAAATGAACTTTTCATGGCTTTGTGATGAGATGGTTCTCAATCTTAAGATGGAATCAGGCTGTGTTCATCACTATCCATCCCATACAGGAAACTATAATTTATCTTATAGAGAGAAATTCTATTTGTCTCTAGAATTTCCTTTGAACCAATGTCTAGTTGTTAGTTTTCTTATGTGTGGTTGACAATATCATGGTTCTGTTTTGATTTTATTTGTATTGTTAAATATGAGGGAGAAATGCTAATTACCAGAATATACTTGGAAAATACTTGAGTGTGCTTGGAAAATGACTAATTAATCCGTTGGATTGGTTAATCCACTGATCAGATTACAGCTCTCTTGATTTGATCATTTCTTCTCTTGAATTAATACAGCAGCTTTTTTTAAGTTTAAAAAAACATTTATTACAGTGTATTTTTACATACTTATATACTGTAATAAATTGTTCTATTTTTGGTTATCGTTTTCTTATGGTGAGTAATGTATGAAGCACACTTCCTCATGGGTATGTATGTGCAGGAAAGAACTCGGCGTTGCTACTATCTGTGGTTTAAAGCATCCACTGGGGTCTTAAAGTGTCCCCTAAAGATACAGGAGAGGGGTTGCTTTACTGGGATATGCCACCTCGGAAATTGTTGACAACCGGAAACCAAAGATTTCATCCCTTGAATTCTCAAGTTTCTATCCATTTACTTAAAGAATTCACGTGGATGTGTCAATATTGTACCAGGAAGATGGTGGAGGAAGGCCAGGTTTGTCTCCATTAAAAAAAAAATGCAGGAAGGAAGAGAATTCCACGGTGGGGGGAAAAAAAGCCTAAACTATTTGAAGCATTTTCTTTTGGCTGGAGGCTACTTAACAGCAGCATGGTGTGCTGGGGCTACCTTGCGCACATATTCTATCACTCGATCCGCATCAACAGCCCTGTGCAGTACTGATCCATCAACCATGAAGAAACAGACTCAGAGAAGGCCCCCAGTAACAGTTTCCTACATGGTTACTCCCAACCTCGTGGAGGCAAGGGGGGGACAACCAGGACTTCTGACTCCAAAACGTTTGCTTTTTGCTAATGGCCCCTAAAATTGTAAGTAATTCTTATGTATTTTTTTTTAATCAAGCAAAGTGAGCAAGGACTTGAGGGGAACACCCAAAGCACAGTGGGAATAGATGGGAGTCCTTGCAGGTAGCTTTCCTCCCAGGTGCGCTATCTGTGCTGTGGCCCTTGGGTTCCCCACCAGCTCTCCCTGCAGACCTGGGAGTTCTGAAGTCGGAGGATGGCTTTAGGGGGCAATTGAGGAAGTCTGTGCCTCCTGCAAGGACGTACAGCTTCCCCATCTGGACAGAAGGTCACTTCCTCACTTTCTACCCAGTTTGCTCCCACCCCTCCACCAACCCGCCAGCTTCTTCAACTTTTTCCACGCTGCCCTAGTCAAGGGATCCAGGGCCCTTCTAAGGTCTTGTTCCAGTAAAAACAATGCACAAAAAGAGCTTGTGATGAGGTGGCTCCTGCTTTGCCCACCTGGAAGGAAGTGGGGCCCCAGGAGCAGACAGGGCAGTGCCATCAGGGGAGCGATGAATGCTGACAGCACCGAGCACCTGGGAGCTGCTGGACACACGAATAATTAGTCCAGACCCTGAGTCTGTGAGAATGGGACCCAGAAATCTTTGTTGAAGAATTTCCTTGGTGGCTTTTCAGGCATGCTAAAGTTAGGGGACCAAGGCCTTTTGCTGAGGGGTGGGCCATAGAAAGCACCTAGAAGCTCCTAAATCCTCCACCCAGGCTCAGAGAGGCTGTGAATCCTCTGCAACTAAACACTGAAGTTGCAGAGGGGGGTGGGGGTGGGGGTGGGGGTTGGTGACTTAAAGGGGCCTTAAACGGAGAGTAACCCTTCTTAATACAGCAGCTTTTAAAGGACATCTCATATCCAAACCATGACTGGAACACATGCCTTTGACCCATGTACACTTCTCCCCAACTTCTCAAAGAGCTTATACCTTCCACCCTCAGTGGATTATAGAGACTGGACTCTGCCTGCTAAGGTGCTGGGGTAATGGCAACTCATCACCTTGAACTAGGGAGATCAGGGAGGTGGGGGTTGGAGAGGTGCCTCCAGGGCAAAGCTTGCCAAGAGGCAGTTGGCAGGCTTGCATGATGTTGCAATGTGGCCTGAGGTGGTTTTCATTTCCAGAAGGCTGTTGAGAGGACCAAGTTCCCTAGAGTGAATTAACAAGAAATAGGGACACTATCAGAGAACTCAGTGGCACCAGGTAGGAAAGACTGGCTTGCACTTGAGTGACTTGGCACCCTGGGCAACTTGACTGGAGGCTGATGATTTGCACTACACAGAGGAGTAAAGCTTCTCTTGGGTAAGGGATATTTCTGTAGTGATAAGGGTAGCAAGACTGGCCATTAAGGCAGATGGGGAGTTGAGGCCCTGGGTTCCCAGAGATGACATGAGGCCAGGCTCTGCCTACAGCAGGAGTCATGGGATCTCTAGTCCAGGAAAAGCAAAACCCAGCAGGAAAGCTAGATTCACCAGCAAATAGGATCCAGTTTTCCAGTTTCATCTACCCAGTGACCTCCAAGATGCCCCATATCTCAGGTGCAGAAACCAAGGCCTTGGGGCCAGCACCTTCATATCTAGCTGACAGAGACCTCAAAGTGAGCCCTAAAAGACTCGAAGGCCAACATCGGTTTGCATTCAAGTTCAAGCTCTCCAAGCATCAGGACACTACCCAGGTGCACCAACAGTGCTTCTTCCCCCACCCACTGTGTCCAATAACAACAACAACAAAAAAAAAACAGAAAATCACTTTCTGGGGTGGAAGAGATCTAGTTTGAAATTAATTTTCAAATCTGCTCTCCAGAGTCAGCACCAAACACAGAAAAATGAAATCTGAAGCCAGAGCCACCTATATATCAGCCACTAGGGGGCAGGCTTGTCCCAGTGCATCCCCTCTCCCCCAAGCAATTTTCTACTGCTGGGTTCTAGAGTCAGATTTCATTGTGCCCAGTAGAGGGAATGGTCAGCTTGTGGGTGGACTCTGCCTCAAGTCTGGGTTGTCCATTTTCCCTTAGCTGCTTTATTTTTCTGTCCCTTCTTCTCTTCCTCCTCCTCCTTATTGTCTTTTTGCAACTCTTTCTCCTCCCCCTTCTTCATACTGGACATTGAACTCAGGGGTGCTTAAGTTCTGAGCCACATCCGCAGCTCTTTTTATTTTTTATTGAGGCAGGTTCTCACTAAGCTACTTAGGGCCATGGTAAGTTGCTGAGCCTGGCTTTGAACTCACTATCCTTCTGCCACAGCCTCTGAAGCCACTGGGATTTCAGACACTTGCCACCACATTTGGCTCCCAGCTATATTTTACTTTGAGACAGGATCTCACTAAGTTTTCCAGACTAGCCTCAACCTCATGATCATCTGGTTTCAGCCTCTTGAATAGCTGGATTATAAGCAGGTACCACCATGCTCAGTTTAAATGTAAGCCATGCTAAAAGCCACATATATTATTTGAGAGCATTTGGAAATAAGAAATGGAAAATGCTAATTGTGAGATAAGGCTTGATTGTCATGTACACATGACAGTGTGCCACTGTGGAGTGTAATCAAGGGAAAGAAATAGATCAGAAGAGTCCAGCCTATTAAAAATATTGTATAGTACCAGGTTTGGTGACATGCCCCTGTAATCCCAGCTACTTGGGTAGTTCAAGATGCCCTCTTCCTAGCACCTCCCCCGCCCAGCCTTGTTTTGTCAGAGTTTGAAATAGAGTGGTGTCATTTTGATGGAAAATGTTCACCATTAGTTCCACCTGTAAGTACACAGGAGTTCACGGCTGATAGACATCCTCTGCAAGGACACAACCAGTGTTGGTTTCCTTGAGTTGTCTGAAAGTGAAGGCAACACTTTGGAGTGTGTGTGGTTGTAGGAAAGTGTTTAAAACCCTTTAAAACCAGGAAGGCAAGCATGGGAACTATAAAAGGAATAATCGCCAATGGAAGAGAGATAGGTATGCTGATGAAGCTTGCTTGCATCATTATTTATTTATTTTTAGTATTGAAGATTGAACCCAGGGGCACTATACAAGGGTAGTAAAAGGTCGGTCTCTCCAGTGTCAATCCAAAAACCAGGACACAGTTTTCAGAAAAAGGAAAAAGAATGTTTATTACTTTGCTAGCAAAGGAGGAATATAGGGGACTCCTGTCCCAAAGGCTGTGATCTGCCCATCAGCAGGAACAGGTTGTTTTTAAAGAGGTGTTTCAGAGAAATTGAGATTAGAGAGGAGCAACCAGGAAGGAGAAGATCAGCGAAAGGAAGTTCAGGGAGGAGAAGGTTAAGGAGAAGTTTTGTTTTTTTTTTTGTTTTTTTTTGTTTTTTTTTTGTCTTGGGGGGTAATATAAGTTTCAAAGCCACAAGGGATATAGTGAGAAACTGATGTGACTCCATTTTTGAGAAACCAAACTCTACCTCAGAGCAAAGCCTGTCCAAGAAAGGGAGCATGACCCTTGTCCTTGGAAAAACCCACAGAGCACTTCTAGGCACATACCCATACTGCTGAGTTGTTTATCTATGAATAACAGGAGAGATCTGTGGTGCCAGGTGTCCCTGACTCAGTTAGGCTAGGTGAGGACCCATAGCAACCACCAATCAGCATGAGACAGGGAAAATACCTGGGATACCAGATGACCCTCCCAGTAGTTTATGGTGATTGATAATATGTTGGGAAACCCTGTAGTTCAGCACATACTCCCCTCAAAGCAATCAGTTCAAAGGAATCCCCCTCTTGTACTCACCAATCACCCCTACCCAACTTGTTCCCACCAGTGAATGTGCTAATCCTGTTTTAGAGTTGTTTTATGATTTTCTTGTGGCGTGTGATGATTGGCTAAGTGATGCTATGATGTATGTGAAGTTCCTGCTTTCCCCAAAGAGTGTATAAAACCGCTCAAACCCTGGGCTCAGGGCCTCTCAGTGTCAACAATTGCTGTGTGTGCAGAGGACCCAGCTAGCTCGCAATAAATGCCTCTTTGGTACTTACATCGATCTCAGTCTCTGGTGGTCTTTTGGGGGTCCAGAACTGGAGCATAACAATAATAAAAGAGCATCAAGCGAAGCCCTGTTACACATTCCAAATCCCCTCTTTTTTGGAGGAACTTGGGATTGAATGCAGGGTTGTTTGATCACTGAGCATATCCCCAGTACTTTATGTTTTTATTATGAGACAAAGTCTCACTAACTTGCTCAAATTGTCCTTAAGCTTGCAATCCTCCTGCCTCAACTCCAGAGTTGGCGGAATTAAAGGTGTGTGCCACTGTGTCAACTACAACCACTTTTTTTTAAACATCCACCCCAAAATTTTATTCACTAAAAGAAGATAACACAAGTCACTTTTTTTAAAGAGAGAGAGAGAGAGAGAGAGAGAGAGAGATTTTTTTTTTTTTTAGAGAACAAGTTTTATTTAAAGGATAGAACAGAAACAAACTTCTCTCATCACAACATCATACATGTATTCTATAGGAGAGAGAATTTTATAATATTTATTTTTTGTTTTTGGTGGACACAACATCTTTATTTTATTTTTAAATGGTGCTGAGGATCGAACCCAGCACCCCACGCATGCCAGGTGAGCATGCTACCGCTTGAGCGACATCCCCAGCCACAAGTCACTTTTTTCTTTTTTCTTTTTTTGGGACCAGGTGTGAACCCAGGGAGAGTTAACCAATGAACCATATTTCTAGTCTTTTTCAATTCAGTAAATACAACCTAATGGAAGAGATTGAAGTGTAAGTTAGAAGTGAAAGATGGAGACCAGGCAGAGAATATATAAAGGAGTTTATTTTTCAGACTTGACAAGGAAAGGCCATCTCTCTATGGAGAGAGGGCAAAATAGGCTTGAGTTCTGGGTCTTTTATGGGGGAGGCTCAGGAATCAGAGCTAATTGGGTCCCAATGCTGGTGGTTAAGGGTCAGGTTGGTATGAGGGGGTGGTGAGCCTTTCTCAGAAACACCCTTGGGTGGGAAAGTGAAGATTTTTCCTAAGATGGCAGCTGTCAGTTAAGAGGGCCATCCAGGTACTCAGCAAGGACCTTATATTCCCTCTTTTATGTTTTTGTTGCGCCCCATAGGGAAGAGGAATGTAGGTCAATCTTCTCTAACTGCTTCCTGCTGGGAAGGGGCAGTGTTTGAATCATTGGGACAATAAGGGAGGTTGAGTTGTGGTGGAATGCTGTCCCAGGTGGCCCAGTTTGGGTGAGAGATTGGTATTCCTTCAGCAGAGGATAGCTGTGTTTTCCTATGTTCAAGGTCTTGTTGGAGTTGTTTTATCTTGACCTTTACTTACCAGATTGATTGACATGTTAGTAGCATTCCTTCTGTAGGTTCAGACAAATCTAACTTTCTTGGCCAAAAAATGGTCAAGGCCCTTGGATTCTACAGAGCCACAGCAGCTAAGGAATCAAGCTGGCATTGTATGGCTAGTATGGTTTGCGCAAGTTGCTGTAAGTCTCCTGGAAATTGAAATGGTAATCCCTGGTGGTGACACCCCTGGGAGGTGAGTGCAGAGTGAGGGAGGAGGGCAAAAATGAAAAAAGGAAAAATAGCACTCATGGTTCTGCAGTGTTCTTGTGGTCCTCAGAGACCAAAGGAAGATTGGCGGTTCTGGCCTTGGAGAGACACAGAGAGGACTGTTTTAAATGGGGGTTAGAAACTCAATATTGAATGCCCTCAAGGTGGGCCACCAAACAAGTGGTAAGAATGACCTGATAGGGTCCAGTCCATTTTGCAGACAGTTCAGAGGAGGAGGCAGGCTTTTTGAGGGTGGTAAAAGTACCAGGTCACCAGGAGACAGAGTAGGAGAAAGAGAAGAGGCAGAATTGGCTTTGCCAGAACAACATCCCTGTGTTGCCAAAAGAGGTTCCTAATGTATGCAAGAAGGGGCCAGAAAAGATGAGGAGCAAGGGGTACTGGAGAATCAAAGGTTTTGAGCTGAGCAGGGAGGTGGGCTGTCCATATAGAAGCTCAAAGGGGAGATGTTTAGTGGCTTCTTTGGGAGGGCCTGTGACAGAGGAAGAACCAAGGAAGAAATTTAGCCCAATGTAAGTGTAATTCAAGGGATAGCAGACAATGAGTGAGGCTCCCTTTACCAAAGTGAAGGCTTTGATGAGGGCAAGAAGTTCAGCCTGCTGATATTGGGAGTGGAGGCTCTTACACAACCAAGGCTAGAGAGAGACTATTGCCTACCCTGTTCTGTGAATTCCCTCCTGAAGAAAGGGGGAGCCATCTTTAAACCAAGACTCAGAGTGAAGTTGCCAAGGGGAAGGGATGGGGAGGTCTAGAATCTTGGTGCTGCGCCAAGATCTAGGCTAAGTTTTGTGTCTCAAGAGGAGACTTGTCACTGCCATTTCTAGGGGGTAGACTTGTGAGGAGGAGGGGAGGAGAAGGGTAGAATCACTTCCCCAAGGGAACCAGTGTGTGGATAAAGAAGAAGAGCCCTAGGTGAATGGGAAAAGGTGTGTGGTCATTGTTCTGGACTCAGGTCAGGGTCCAAAGCAGCTTAAATCCCCAGAGTGGTGAGAAAAGTTTTTGGAAACAAGTCTGCTCTGCAAAGAGAGGGACAGCATCAGCAAGGAGGGAGAGCAGGTGTTGTGATTGGGCAGAAAATGGAGGAGGTTTTGAGACAGATGTGAATGGGCTCATAGTGTGAGGTGATAGAAAGACTGGGAATGTCCACCTCAGCAGTGGGTCATTGGAAGGCACTGGCCAACATAATAGGAGATGATCCTAAGGTAAGGGTGAGGGTCAGAGGAGCAGCAGGTGAGTCTGCATGGAAGCATCTATGAGGGGAGAAGGAGAGCATAGCCCCCACTTTGTGAGGATGTCCCTTCCCATAAGGGGAACAGGACACTGTGGAATGACCAAAAAGTAATGAGTAAAAATTAGAGAACCACAAGCACAAACAAGGCTAGGTGACAATAAGGGTTGGTAGTTGGCCCCAAGAACACCTTGAGGACTGAATATGTAGCCCGGTGTCTAGGAGGTAGGAGACGGGCCTACCTGACATGTGCAGTGTTACCCTGTGTTTCCATGGAGTGATGGTAGTGGTTGGGTGATGGGGACCTGGATCTTTTCAGTCCTCTGCAGCCAGTCCTAAGAGTTGGAAAGGGGAACTGAAGGGCCAGATGTCTGGGGAGCCCCCATGTGCTTGGGGAATGTGAACAGCCCAGTGTCCCTCTTGATGACATTTAGGACAAAAATCCAGAAATTATGAGGCTTGGGGCATATACAAGCCCAGTGACCCATCTGACCACATTTAAAACACAGTCTGAGTGGTCCTGAGGGACCATCCCATGGGCTAGTGATATCAGGGACAGATAGCTTGAGCAAGCTTTTGATATCTCAGCTTTCAGTTCCTCTCATATCTCTCATTATACACCTTAAAGGTCACTTCCAGAACCTCAGCTTTGGGATTTAGAAGCCCCTTCTCAAAGCATGTGTCACAAGGAGACAAAATTGCAATGTATGCAGTCCAGGGAGAGAAATAAAGAATGTCCACGTGCTTCTGCCCCTTTCAGTGTTGTATTCACTCAAATTATTAAATACAATTTCACTCTATAGGTTCTTTTTAAAATATTTATTTTTTAGGTGTAGATCGACACAACATCATGCCTTTATTTTTATGTGGTGCTGAGGATTGAACCCATGTCCCTCCCGTGCTAGGTGAGCGTTCTACCACTGAGCCACAATCCCAGACCTCTATAGGTTCTTAATCAAGAAAATGACAATCCTTAATGCTAACTGCAATAGACATAATCAATTCACAGCAATGAATTCTAGATTAATTTTAAGCACTGCAAACACACTTAATCATGACAGGCTAATGACAGACATTGCCTCTGCATGCTTATTCTTCTCAAGCCAGCTTGTTGAGTCAATCCCCTCAAAACACCCTTTACCTTGTAGGGGAACCAAAGAATGCTTCTCCCTCCCTGTTCTCATGGGTAGGTTTTAGGAGTCTCTGCTGTGTCTCTAACAACTCTCTTCCAATTTTTGTCTTTTCTTTTTAGTACTTATAAGGTTCTTGCTTAGCACCTGGATGGCCATCTTAATGACAGCTGCAATTTTAAGGAAAACATTTCACTTCCTGCCCAAGGGCATTTCTGAGAAAGGCTCACCACTCCCTCATACCAACCAAACCCTTAACCACCTGCATTAAGGCTCACCGAGGTCTGATTCCTGAGTTTCCCCATAAAAGTCCCAGAAATCAAGCCTGTTCTGCCTCTCTCTCCTACAGAGAGATGGCCTTCACTTGTCAAGTCTGAAAAATAAACTCATGTGTATCTCTGTCTGGTCTCTGTCTTTCATTTCTTGCTTATCTGTCTTTCATTCCTTGCTTTCCTTTCACCCTCATACCAGGTTTTCAGTTTATTTTGGAAAAGAATCTTTAAAGACATCAATTTTACATGCCAGTGTATAGGAATTAAAAGTATAAAGTATAAATACAAATTAAATAATGCATTTCATTGTGTTCATATGGGCTCTGGTTCTCCTCACAGATAGACAATTTTCTTCAAATTAAAACTTCCCCCTGGAGTCACATCAATATTGGATTTACTTATTCATATGTTTGTTCACATACATTTGTGATTGTGGGGATGGAACCCAGGCCCTTCCACATGCTAGGCAATTGCTCTGCCACTGAGTTATATCACCAGGCCCTCAGTTAATTTTTTTAAAAAATTTTTTTAAAGAGAGAGCGAGAGAGATAGAGCGATAGAGAGAGAGAGAACTTTAATATTTATTTATTTATTTATTTATTTATTTATTTATTTTAGTTTTCGGCGGAAACAACATCTTTGTTTGTATGTGGTGCTGAGGATCAAACCCGGGCCACACGCATGCCAGGCAAGCACGCTACCCTTGAGCCACATCCCCAGCCCCTCAGTTAATTTTTATAAGTACACTCATTTCTGTAGAAAAGCATAGGTTCTGGGTTCCTAGATTGTACAGGTGAAATTGGACAGTGTTCCAGAAGGGGATCTAGACTCTTTTGATGTGGGGACACATGCAGCTCACAGTCCTTATAACAATTCAATGAGTCTGGACACACCAGAATATCTTCAAGTCGCTTTTTGGTAATGAAAACCCTTAAAACAACCAGTGATGACACATCTCATATTGCAGATATCCCTTGCCTTTATTTGATTGTAGAATCCAGCAGCAGAGCAGAATGAATGCCGTTCAGAACTTGCCCCCTGCCACACATGCAAGTTAGATGTAGAGCCAGAGGAAAGGAAGTGTCATAAGGAGGGGTGAGACACACAGATCTCTGTGTGGGTGACAAATGGGCTGGCTGTGTAGGACCTGGACTCTGCTACCTGTTCAAGAGTGAGCTACAGTTTGCTTACACATCCAACTGGGTTCTAGTTCACTGTGTATGAAGAAGCCTTCAGGCTCAAATTAGAACACATACACAGGCAACTTTAGGATAACTCAAAAGAAGATTGGGTGGACCTCCTTGGATGGGAAGCTAAGGCTAAGGTTACTGCATAACCCCACCAGCCTGAGTTTTCAGCAGGAATCCTCATTTAGGGGATCTTGGTCTAGCACCAGGCAGCACAGGCAGGGCCACCCATTTTCCCATAGCCACCTCATCCTCTGATCATCTGCTGATTAAAAACCTTGTGTCCCTGAGTAGGGAGAGGTGGGAAGTGTTAGGGGAAAATCTGTCAGTTATGAGCTGCCTTCTCCCCCACCAGAAGGTGGTAATTTATTAAGTTTAGTTTAGAAACATTTGCAAGTGTCATCTACCTATATAATTCTACTATTTTGATGAAACCTAATTTGGATGGTTTCATTGGACATGACTACATTATTTCAGAAAAGACTTGGTAGCACGATGACAGGCAAGGTTCTGTAAGGCCCAGAGACCCTATATTATTCTCATTGCATCCAAAGGCCAAGACACCAGGTTTGTAGGTCTATGTGGAGTCCCACAAGAATGGGTAACCCTTGAGGGTCTGGGTGGCACTGAGATTGCCTAAAAAGGCCTTTTTGAAATTTTACTGTGTACTTAGAATGTTCCAGGCCTCCTGTGTTCCCCTACATGGATTATGACACAGTGTAGCCACAGATAATGACCTGATTTCCATTCGATGCTTTGAGTTCCTGGTAATGAACTTCATTGATTACCAAGTACTTGGTGGTATTTCTCCATCAGCCCCTGGACTATTCCATTGTCAAAATCAGAATACTAGTTAAGACCATCATGGAAGATGTCAGAGGACTAATCTTGAGATTCTGTTCATTTCAGACTATTTATTTATGGACCCTCCATGAAACAAAATAGTTTCTTCTTGTGCATGAAGCATATATCCCATTGTAAAAGTCCAGGTCCCTAGTTATGACTATATACAGACACATATGGCTCTATACAGAAAGTCCAACCATCAGGGGCTTCCTTCCAGTGTAGCCCCCAGCATCTGATTCCTTTCCCTATCCACACTTCAGGCAGTGTCTGAAATGCTGGGCTCTGAGTTTCCTTCATGATCCCTCTACATCCTGGTTATACATCCAATTGCATAGAGGGCAGCTTTTTATACACACCCAACTAGTCAGCTGTTGAACAGGAACAGTGAATGAGGCCCTGGTTGTAGAGAAACATGCACCCACATTGAGGACATGAGAGAGTACTGAAAATAAGGACCTTTGGCTGCCTAAAGTCCTTCAGTATTGCTGTGAGCTCAGCACAGAGTTGGGAACATCTCCTGGGGTGGATGGCACCCTGGGCATCATAGCTCTCCAGAGAGGCAGGGTATAGCTCTAGGCTCAACTGGCTCAGCCTGGCAGTGTGGCACAACAGGTCCCTGAGGACCAACATGGAGATGTGATTCTGGAAAAAGCACAAGGCTCTGAGCTGGGAGCAGTGGCTCAGGGCAGGCAGGATGGCTTGGAGCTGGGAATCTGTCATCTCACAGGCTTCCAAGTCCAGGCTCTTCAGGGTGGCTACAACAGTCTCCAGAAGAATTTTGAGGGGCTCCAGACTAAAATTGGTCAGTTTGATGCCCTTTAGATCTAGGTGTCTGAGCTGGCTGGTGTTTGGGCATTGGGAAAGAAAATTCCAGTCTGCATCTGACAGCGGGCAGTTGGTTATTGCAAGGGCCTTCAGGGGCATCTTCAGGTGCCTAAGGAAGAACCAGGCAGTTAGTTCTGAGGAAAAAGATGAATTGGCCCAAACCCAAGGTCACTGTGGCCATATGAACATGGTTGACATTTTGTAGAATCTGCTCATTCAGGTCACTCCATTTCATCTTGAATTTTCACCACTACTTGTGTGACCAGGTGGGTCCTCCATCTCTATGAATGTCATCCTCAATGACAAGCAGAAAGCCACATATCTAGCCACAGGAAGTCAGGAAGAGTCATGTATGAAAGACAAATGCAGGAAAGATGTGGCAAAACACACTGGGGTTAACCCGTGCAGGGCTCACTCCCTGCCCCTCAGCAAGGTCTTACTCCCTGCTCTTCACTCACAACACCTGAGTCATCAGGGGAGCTCAGACCTGTCTTCCCAGGTGGTTATTAGAAGTGAGCTCCTCTGCTCCCAGATGGAGGACACAGAGCTTCCTTATTGGACAGGTACAGGTGTGGGGGCTTCCCCTCCTTCAAAGACCTCACCTCTACCCTGCGTTGTATCCCTGTCGCTGGACAGGCCTCCCAGGGAAGGAACCTCACACCCACATCACTAGCTTCTGTCCCCATCAGCTGGCTTCCCAGTATGGTGGCACTTCCAAGACCATGGACCTGGTTTACCCCTTTTCTCTAACACTGGTTGGGAGATCGAGCTTCAGGATACAATAGAACAGATGATGGGTTATTCACCTTCCAGTGACTTGTTTACCATGATAGTGTCAGTGGCTGGCACAGTAAGTGCCCTTTCATATTTACTGATACTCGTCTGCAGAGGAAGCTCACACTCTCACCCCCATCTTACTCACCTCAGCACCTTTTCCAGGTGACCGTCGAGGAGGAGGACAGCATCCACACAGAACGTCTGCAGGCAGTTCATCCTGAGGAACTGTGAGGTGAGCTGGGCAAGCAGGCGCTCCTGCTCCTCTGGGGAGGTGTGGGCAGGTAGGAGGACCTGAGAGACAAGCAGCTTCCTCAGGTTCCTCATCTGACCCATGAAAGGAGCATAAGCAGCCAAGGTGGAGGGTGCCCAGGTGCAGTGCACTTCCACCTTCTGGACAGAGTCCAGCTGCAGCAGTCTCAGGACCTTCCTGGTATGACGGGTGAGTTTCCCAAGATCTTCAGCCTATTTCAACACAGGTACAGCCTGTCCCTTCTCTGTCTGACCCACAGGAACAAGTGGGTTAGGAATTCATCCTCAAACTTTTCTGTGAGGCACAAGTCTATGAATATCTTCAAGGGCAGCTTAGCTGCCATTGCTGGACCAAGTTTCAATGTTCAATTCTTCTTAATGTCCTCTGGTGAGCAGGCATCCACTGTGGCTCCAGACCATGTCCTCCAGAAGTTCCGTGGAACCATACGCAAATCCAGCACCTGCAGTTTCCACCTCCTGCGGGGACCATAGCAGAGTCTCAGCCCTCAGGCCCCTTCCTTCACCTCTCAGCTGCTGCTCCCTACTCCACCTCTTTCTTCTGTCTTGCTTTTCTTCATCCACTTCCCTCCACTCCAGCCTAGTGTCCCCACCTGTAGCAGCTGAGTTAGAGGCAGGAGCAGCCTCCTTCATGGGTCACCACAGCTGCCACAAGTACCTCCACATCTGGAAGCCTTTCCCAGATGGGACTCAGCATGGCCAAGGCCTCTCCTTGCTGGCAGCACAGGAAGCCTATGGAGCACACTTCAGCACCCACTCTCCCTGCCTATACCCATCCCTTCCCTGGCACCGAGGGTGCTCCCTTCCAGGCCACCTGGGTCTCCCTCACATTTGGCAATGCTGCTGGGCAAGCAGCATGTCCAGCCCATCCAGGGCCACTTGAATCATCTCAAGCTGTGGCTTCCTCATCAGGGCACCCAGAGGCAGGCAGGTAAAGGGCCAGGCCTGCACCATTTTCTTCAGGACCTCAGTGTGTCCCCTGCTGAAGGCCTCCACAAAGAGTGGTGGGAAGAGCTCTATGGGCAGGTCCTCCAGATCCAGGACAGCCCTGGACTTGTCACTCAGCAGGCTGAGCCCTGCCAGCTCCAGCAGCTTGGGTGGGGACTGAATGCTCATCCTTGGGAGTCTGAAAGAAGAAGGATCCTGGAAAATGGTCCAGAGAAAAGGTCATTATTCCATCCATTGCCAGCCACTGGGAAGGGGGTACTGGAGAGTCCAAGAACTCACTGCAACCTTAATGGAGGAAAGCCTTTGATTATTATTTTGTCCTTATAAAGTGAGAATTGGTGTGTCATGTGACTTAATGCAGTAGGCTCCTCAGTTTCAATAACTACAGTGGCTCAGAAAGGAGTTGCCTTCACATGGGTGATGTTATTTTTAATTTCAAAAAAATAAATGAGCAATTATAAAGCATGTGCCCATATTATAAAACAGTTGGAAATTACAAGGGTGTCTCATGGATATCTATTACACAGGTGAGATTCTGCCACCTAAGGGGGGAGCTGAAGAGAACAAACAGATCAGAACAGAGTCTACGAACTGTTGCATGAGATAGTTTGAATCTTTTTGTTTAATTTATTTAAACAAATTATAAAATTACAAAACTACATAAGCCCTAAAGTATAATTTGGGGGATGAGGTGATATTGGGGATTGAATTCAGGACACTCAACCAGTAAGTCACTAACCCAGCCATATTTTGTATTTTAGATGGATACAGGATCTCACTGATTTGTTTAGCATCTTGTGCTGCTGTGGGTGGCTTTGAACACTAATTCTCTGGCCTCCTCAAATTCTGGAGTTGTTGAGATTACAGGGGTTTGCCACCACACCCAGCAAAACAGTACAATTTTAAGGGTACACAAAATAAATATTTTTATTATCAGAAAATAGAATTTCAATCAATTAGAATGAAAAAGGATTGCAATCCACTTCCTTGGTTAAGTAATTTTACGTTAGTTTCATCTGGAGCTCAGTGAAAGAGCACTTTCCTAGCACATGTGAGGTACTGGGCTTGATCCTCAGTAGCATCATTATTAAATGATGGGCTGGGTACATAACTCTGTTAATAGAGTACTTGCCTCACATGCAAAAGACCCTGGTTCAATCACCATACCTTCATATAAATAAATGGATAAATAAATAAATTATATTGTCCATATAAACTTTAAAAAATACAACAATTTATAAAGAGAAAAAGTGAAGGGCATGTGTGCACAAGCTTGTAATCCCAGGGGCTCTGGAGACTGAGACAGGAGGATCATGGGATCAACGTCAGCCTCAGCAAGAGCAGTGAGATCCTGTGTCTAAACAAAACACAAAATAGGGCTGGGGATGTGCTCAGTGGTTGAGTGGCCCTGGGTTCAATAGCCCATATCAAACAAAGAAAAAAGAAAATTGAAAGTGACATAAAGCAAAGTGGAAATCCTAGTGTTCAAGATAAAGGTAAAACTACACTGAAAGACAAAATCAAAGTTCTAAATTGGTTCATGAGAAAAGACAAGAATAAAATTTTTCCTGAATCTGCACAGGTGAGGCGGGAACAGGGTGGTGTTCAGGGTGGTGTTCATGGCGGTGAGGGACTTACAGAATCTGTCCAGGTATGCAGGGTTCTTGGAGCCTCACCAGGCCAGGCTGGTTCCCCTTGGGCTCCAGGACTCTTGTGTTTCTCTTCTGGCTCCGCAGAGCCTTTTATGGACCTCTCTGACCACGCCCCTACTTCCATCTGATTGACTGGCATCCGATCAGAATGCAGTATCTGATCACGTTCTCCAATCTCCACCCAGTTAATCCTGATTGGATTTTCTTCCTCCAGATTAATTGATTGAATCTGATGCTCACGCAGGTGCTCAGAATCAAGGAGAGTGTGAGAGTCATGGATACGTCCTTCCATGCACTACACACCATGGGCTCAATTTTGTCCATATGTGACTCTCCTGTTCCTCCCGTGTCACAGAAAAGCACTGAATCCCTAAGAAAAAACAACACCTGAAAATATTTTTCAAAGGGATCTTTGGCCATATCAAAATTATTTGAAATTTTTTTTCCGAAAATTCCATAGTAAAAATAGCTTTTTTGAAGACAGTGATGTCATCCACAAAGACCACAGAATGGAAACCATGTTTACAACACTCACACAAGTGTCGAGTTACCTTGCAGCAAATCTTGGGACACTCAGAAAGGAAGAGCACACAAGGAGGGTGGAATCAGTCTTCTAGACTTAGGACAAGACTTCTCCTGTTTGTCTGTACTGGGGATTGAACCCATTGGTTCTCTACCACTGAATCACATCACCTAACCTTTTTATTTTTTGCTTTTATTTGGAGATAGGATCTCATTAAATTGCTTAGGACCTCACTAAGTTGCTGAGGCTGGCCTCAAATTTGCCATCCTCCTGCCTCAGTCTCCTGAGTTGCTGTGATTACAGGCATGGGTCACTGTGCCCCGTCAGACTAGGAAAAATCTGAAATCCACTGAGGGTGGAAAATGTGGGCAATTTGGGAATTGGAGAGAAAGAGACAGGGTTGGACAGCAGGTGTTTCTGACATCAGGGAGGCCACCAACTGAAGAGTCTTCCTTCAGAATCAGGGACCCCCCAGGGCACATCTCCCAGGCAACCTTTGCTCCAGACAGTTTCCAGGGCCCTTTAGGCTGTGAGAAGTTCACAGGCAAAGGAAGATTTGAAGAGCCTGAGTAAAAAGTAATTCAGGAATTGAGGAAGCGAATACAGAAAGAGATGGAGTGCTTGGATGATGAGCCATGTGAGGGGAGGACTTATAGGGAAGATGCAGAAGGAATGGTTTGATTGGTGGCAGTTACAGAATTGCATTTCTGCTTTGTTGTTCTGCCTTTGTGTTAGTCAGCTTTTACACGTTGTCACTAAAAGACCCAACCCCAACACCTACAGAGGAGGAAAAGTTTATCTGGGGGTTCATGGTTTCAGAGGTCTCAATGCACCCACAGCAGATTCCACTCCTTGGGCCCTCACCTCCAAGGTGAGTCTGAACATCATGGCAGGAGATTGTGGCAGAGGGAAGGTGCTCACATTATCAGAGAACAGAGAGGGAGATGGCCCCTTGCCAAATACAAAATATGTACACCATATTCACACACCCAATGATCACCTTCCTGCAGCTACACCCCACCTGCTGCCCCTGGTTATCACTCAGTTAATCCCATTGGGAATTAACTTACTGACATGATTAAAGCTATAAACCAATCATGTCTGCTCCAAAGCCATTGTCTCACAGGTGAGCTGTTGGGAGACACAGCATCTAAACCGGGATGGTCTTCTTGGGTATCTTGTTGGAAAATATCCCTAGTCACATCACAGTTGGATACTTACAGTTGAAGTTATCTTTGGTTTCTGCTTAACATAATAAATTACCACAAATGACCCACATTTAATCTCCTATGTGTGCAGAGAAGTAGGGCTAAGGCTATTTCAGAGACCTCATTGCTTTTTAGGATCCACAACATTTGAATTCTAGTCTCTGACTGAATTATAAATTTCTCTGCCATTTTTTTTGTGTGTAGCCACCAGAAAGGGTGACTTCATGCCACAGCCCTGCCTTCTCTTACCACCCTTGACTTGGCACAGGAGGCAGGTAGATGTTACTGTCAACCTAAGTCACAACTGACAGTAGCTCTCCAAAGAACAGATGTAGTCATACATAATAGGGCAGGAATGCAGGATACCTAAAGAAAGATGAGTAAGTGCCCCATCCAGGAGGCAAAGGGAGACAGGGTGTCAAAGGCAGCTTTGAATCAATTATCACTGGCTCCACAGATTCAGTACCAAGGGTGGCCTCAGTTCAAGGACAATGGGTGGCCACTTGCCAGTTGGCCTCTTAGAAAATGTGGGGGGTGTGAAGGCTAGGGTGGATTTTTTGCACAGCTGAGGTTGGGGCTGACTGGTTTGTGATAGTTTCTTAAATCAGGCAGGGCTGCTCAGGGACCTTCCCTTTGCAGCACCCTGCTTCCCCTTCATCAGGATTCAGGATTTGACACAGTTACTGTCTGTTGATTTGAGCACCATTTATGTTCCCTCCTTGAGATGAAGATTTTTTTCTCTGGATGCTTCACATAATGGTTAGGGTTTGATTCTATCTCAGTGCCAGGATGGACTTTTCCTGGTTGGTCCAGACCCCATTGGAGGGAATTAATAGATGATAAGGAATCAATGTTGAAACTTTTTGAGCCACATTTGAACAACAAGGTGGGTTTGGAGGGAGTGGCTCTCAGTGTCCCTCCACCAAGAAGTCCCTGTTAAATTCAATTTTGCCTGTTCATTAGGCCTTGGGTATCTCATCTCCAAGCTTTTGCCTTTACTATTATATGAAGAGTTAGACTTTTGCAGAAATTTTATGAGTATAAATGTTCATTTTTTAAAAATATTTAGGTCCTGAATTCATTTGTTTTTTATTTACTTTTTATTTTTTTGGCACTGAACATTGAACCCAGGAGAGCTTTACCACTGAGCTACATCCTCAGCTTTTTTTCATTTTTATGAATTAATTACTTAATTAATTAAATTATTCATTTATTCAGCTTAGGTACTAAGGTTTGAATGTAGGGGAACTACACCACTGAGTTATACTCCCAGCCCATTTTTTATTGTTTTTTTTTTTTTTTTTTTTTTTTGAGGCAGGTTCTCACTAAATTTCTGAGACAAACCTTGAATTTGAGATCCTTCTACCTTAGCCTGCTAAGTAGATGGTGTTATGGGGAGTTCCTCCAGAAAGCACTCTAAGTCTAAATTTCAAATCAAAAGAGATCTTTACTTACCTGACTAGGGACTGTCACCCACCACAGAGACTCAAGCTCTGTGAGAGGACAGCAGCTTCCTGGTCCATCCAAAGACAATATAAGCACAAATCCACAACTCAGTGACTTGCTTATCCTCATGTAAGCTAGCCAATCATAGAAATTAAGACATTAATAAGTGGGGCCTCTGGGCTATAAGCAGGATCAGAATTTTCCAGCCAGCAAGCCAGCACATTAGCTTTGCAGTTCAGTTGACCACGGTCCTGGGTTAAATCAGGTGCTAGACAGTTGCATCCTGAATTTGGGTGGGGGTCAGCAGGGCTAAAATCTACTTCAAAGTCATGTAGACCCACAATAGCATTCAAACCCAGGATGTAGCTCTCCATGACAACCACTGCATCTTGAGTAGTGTACAATTTGTGGGGTACAAAGTACAGAAAGGCAATTTTTTAAAATAAGAAAACAGTTTTCATTTCAGTTTCTCAGAAACAGCTCTTGTAACAGTTTTTCATAGGAGGAAGCAAGATGGAATCTCAGGCCTCCCTATGACACTTCTTGCTTTATAATTGTCTTATCTCACTTTTCAAAATTTTATATCCATAATCTATATTTTTAACTAATCCATAACCTATAACTGACACACTTATTGATTATATTTATCAGTTCACAGCAGAGCAGATGGGATTACAATTGTTCACCACCACATGCTGTTTTGAATTACAATTTTGGAAAGATAGAGCATTTGCCTAGCATGCATGAGGCCCTTGGTTTGATCCCTAGCATCAATAAGTAAAGAAATTAATAGATAGATAGATAGATAGATAGATAGATAGATAGATAGATAGATGAGAGACCTGTTTTCAAGTAAACTAGTTACAGGATTTTTTTTTCTTTTTAATCAATTAAGATTTTAGTTATGTTCAGAAAAAATCCAAATGATAACTCTTGATTATAAACATTTAGAATAGTCATGGTTAAAAATCTATTGGGAAATTACTATAAGCAACTATTAACAAGGTGATTTGATTGGCATACATTTTAATATAGTGTCCAGAATTATGTCTAAAAACATGAGTTTTTTATGAATTTCTGCCATTTTAAAGCAAATATTGATAAAATATCCAAATAAATATAACTTGAAAAAGTTATGTCATATTTTACAGGACTTCCCATCATATCAAATTAGGCTAATTGTGTTAATGTCTATCTTCTAGAAATCCCTTAAGAAATTATGGAGTTCTCTGGAACATCCCAATGTTAGCTCAAGGTCAAATGACAATGTAGACTTTGATCCTAGAGAAGTTAGTCAATAACCTCAAAAGGTTTAAAGCACTTAATGAAACCTGAGGTCCTAGATTATTATAAAAGATAAATCATTTAACCAGTGTGATAAAAGATATTTAAAGCTAATACAGAAAGTTATGTCCTATGAAATTATATCTCAACTTTTTTTAAAGAGAGAAAGATAATTTTGTAATATTTATTTTTTTTTTTGGTATTTGGTAGACACAACATCTTTATTTTTATGTGGTGCTGAGGATCGAACCCAGCACCCCCGCGCATGCCAGGTGAGCACATTACCGCTTCAGCCTCATCCCTAACCCATACTTTAACTTTTAACACAGATGACTCAGTTTTAGTTTTCCTAAGTAACCAGAGAACTTGATAAATCAATTTGAACTCTAAAAACTTACTCTCATCTCCTCCAGTACTGAGCATTGAACCAGGGGCACTCTACCACTAAGCTACCTGCCCATTTCTCTTTGTTTTATTTTAAAACAGGCTTGCCAAAGCCAAGTCTGGCCTAAATCTTGCCATCCTCCTGTCTCAGGCTCCTGAGAATCTGGAATTACAGGCATGGCCCACCTCACCTGGCTTTAATGAACTTCTTAGAGTGCAGCTGTTTGAGAGATGTTCAACTGGAATATTCCACGTGGAAGCCATAACTGTTTTTAATTGTCTTCGGAATCATTGCCCACCAATTTCAAAAAGTGCTTGAGAATGAACCATAATAGACTTCTCTGCAGGGCAGAAGAAACACTCTCCGGGAGTTTCTTTGGAATTTGCAGGTCCCATTCTGTGTTTTATTAATCTCTTGAGAGCCCATGATAAAAATCCTATGATCTTGTTTGTAAAGTTAGGCGTTTGGAAGTATTTGTGTCTGTGTGTGTGTGTGTGTGTGTGTGTGTGTGTGTGTATAATGTTGTGGTTTTTGCAGAGTCCTCTTGAAACTCTATTATCAAATGACCAGCTCAAGGACCTTCTCCTGCAGGGTCCCCTACCCTCCACTTTTCTGAGGTTTTCATACAAATAATTTCATTTTGATTCTGCAGTCCTTTACAATAACATCATCAGCTGGGACACTGTGGCCATAGAATATCCTCAGCCTTTACATAGTCAGTGATGGCTGACATGGTCAGTTGTCTGAATCTGATGACAATCACTTGGCATGCATGTGGTTGCTGGAATGTGTGTGTGTGTCTTTGTGTGTGTGTGTGTGTGTATGTGTGTGTGTGTGTGTGTGTGTAGTACCGAAGATAATGTACCTGGGGCACTTTACTACTGAGATACACCCCCAACACTTTTTATATTTTTATTTGAGACAAGGTCTGTCTATGTTGCCCAAGCTGGCTTGGAACCTCTGATCCTCTTGCCTCAGCCTCCCAAGTTACTGGGATTATAAGTGTGCACATTGGTCCTGGCCAAAGAGCATTTAAAACCCTGAAGAAATCACATTACCAGGGAACAAGTACCATAAATAAAAGGAAAATAATAGCCTCAGACTGCAAAATTCCTCTGGATGAATGTTATACCGATACTGAGACCCTTAAATAACTCTCAGACCACACTTTGCCATTCCAATTAAGCCTCTATTGCTGGCCAGCAGCAGACACTCTATTCTCTAAAAATGAGATGGTCAGAGTGGTGAACCCCCTTCATTTTTGCCTCATCTTTAAGCCAAAAAAAAAAAAAAACACAAAGAGGGAGATTAGGGGGTCTAGCCAAGGTAAGCAAGCACACTTAATACATAAAGAAGAGTAGTGTAGTACAATTTTATTGATGTTTTTATATTACCAAGTTTTAGATTCTGTAAAGTGGAACAATACTCTAAAATAACAGTTGCTGTTTCAACAGAGGTGTACAAACCTTCATTTGTTGAGTTAGTTGCTCTAGAGAATAAAACTTAACAGACACAATGTAATTAATATTTTAAGAAGTGTTTTTCATTTTAATATGTAAATCAAACTTTGGTTTATATCAGCACATTAATATTTGTTCTTAGGGAATAACCTTGAATACTTTTAACTACTTGTGTTACATATATAAACAACTTATTTATAAAGAAACATTTTAATATTTATCTTTATTTAAGATTTTTATATTACTTACTTAGAACCTATTGTTTACTGAGATGTATTATAATTAGATTTTACCACATAAAGAGTTTCTTACCTGGAAACATGTTTTTTACGAAATATATTTTTATATTTTGAACCTTTAATAATTTTTAATCCATGGATCCCTCTTTTTTGTTTAAACCTTAAAATAACCCTTATCAATTTCTGAATTTAGATAAATTAAATTAATCCATTTTAATAAGAGGAAATATATTTACAGTACTCTAATTGAAATGCAGTTGAAACCTCTTGACTCTTTGTCACTTTCAAATTTCTTTTCATTCTTTTTTTTTTTTTTTTTTGGTACCAGGTATTGAACTCAGGAGCACTCTACCACTGAGCCATATCCCCAGCCCTGTTTTGTATTTCATTTAGAGACAGAGTCTCACTGAGTTGCTTAGCACCTGCTCTTGCTGAGGCTGGCTTTGATCCCTTGATCCTCCTGTGTCAGTCTCCAGAGCCCCTGAGATTATAGGTGTAAGTTAACAAGCCCAACTTTTATTCATTTGTTTAATTTTTGTTTTTTTTTAAGGTTTATATGGACAATATAATTTATTTATTTTATATTTATTTTTTTGGTGGTATGGTAATTGAACCCAGGGCCTTGTACACACGAGGCAAAAACTCTAATAACAGAGGTATATCCCCAGGTCACTATTTATTAATTGTTATGTGCTGCTGAGGATCAAGTTCAGTTCGAGCCCCAGCCACCTTCTTCACCAAGGAGATTGGATTCCTATTTCATTCTAATTGATTGCAATTCTATTTTCTGATGATGGAAATATTTATATTGTGTGCCTATAAATTATACTTTTTTGCCGAGTGTGGTAGCACACACCAATAATCCTGCCAACTGAAGAGGTTGAGGAGGCAAGAGGACTAGAGTTCAAAGCAAGCCTCAGAGAACAAAATGCTACACAAATCAGTAAGACCCTGTCTCCATCTCAAATCCAAAATAGGGTTAGGGAAGTGGCTCAGTGGTTGAGTGTCCTAAATTAAGTCTCCAATATGGGCCCCATAAGAGTATACGGTATAACCTATGTGGTTTTGTATTTTATAATTTGTTTAAACAAATAGAACCAAAAGCTTCAAATGATCTCATGAAACAGTTTACAGACTCTGTTCAGATCTTTTTGTTCTCTTCAACATCCCCCTAATTTGGCAGAATCTCACATGTGTAACAGATATCCATGAGACTCTGTTGTAATTTCCAAGTGTTTTATAATATGGCCACATGCTTTATAAATACTCATTAAAAAAAAATAAGACTAATGTCACCCATATGAAGACAAGTCCATTTCCAGCCATATAGTTGCTGAATCTAGGAGCCTACTGTTTAGGTCACATGACACTCCAATTCCCCTTTTAAAAGGACAAAATAATAGTCCAAAGCTTTCCCCCATAAGGATGAGGTGTGCTTATAGACTTCCCAGTACCAACTTCCTAGAGGCTGGCAATAGATGGGATAGTGGCCTTTTCCCTGGACCATTTTCCAGGATCCTTCTTCTTTCAGACTCCCCAGGATGAGCATCCAGTCCCCACCCAAGCTGCTGGAGCTGGCAGGGCTCAGCCTGCTGAGCGACAAGTCCAGGGCTGTCCTGGATCTGGAGGACCTGCCCATAGAGCTCTTCCCACCACTCTTTGTGGAGGCCTTCAGCAGGGGACACACTGAGGTCCTGAAGAAAATGGTGCAGGCCTGGCCCTTTACCTGCCTGCCCCTGGGTGCCCTGATGAGGAAGCCACAGCTTGAGATGATCCGAGTGGCCCTGGATGGGCTGGACATGCTGCTTGCCCAGCAGGATCACCCCAGGTGAGGGAGACCCAGGTGGCCTGGAAGGGAGCACCCTCTGTGCCAGGGAAGGGATGGGTATAGGCAGGGAGAGTAGGTGCTGAAGTGTGCTCCATAGGCTTCCTGTGCTGCCAGCAAGGAGAGGCCTTGGCCATGCTGATCCCCATCTGGGAAAGGCTTCCAGATATGGACGTGCTTGTGGCAGCTCTGGTGACATATGAAGGAGGCTGTACCTGCCCCTGCCTCAGTCTGTACAAGTGGGGTTACAAGGCTGCATTGGAGGAAAGTGGATGGAGAAAAGTGAGACAGAAGGAAGAGGTGGAGTAGGGAGCAGCAGCTGAGAGGGGAAGGAAGGGGCCTGAGTGCTGAGACTCTGCTGTGGTCCCCGCAGGAGGTGGAACCTGCAGGTGCTGGATTTTCAGAATGTTCACCAGAACTTCTGGAGGATATGGTCTGGAGTCCTGGTTGATGCCTGCTCACCAGAAGACATTTAGAAGAATTGAACATTGAAACTTGGTCCAGCAATGGCAGCTAAGCCACCCTTCAAGGTTTTCATTGACTTGAGCCTCAGAAAAAGACCCCTGGATGAATTCCTGACCCACTTGTTTCTGTGGGTCACACAGAGAAGGGACAGGCTGCACCTGTGTTGCAATAGGCTGAAGATCTTTGGGAAACCCACCAGCTACACCAGGAAGGTCCTGAGACTGCTGCAGCTGGACTCTGTCCAGAAGGCGGAAGAGCTTTGCACCTGGGCACCCTCCACCTTGGCTGCTTGTGCTCTTTTCTTGGGCCAGATGAGGAACCTGAGGAAGCTGCTTGTCTCCCAGGTCTATGTGCCTGCCTACACTTCCCAAGAGGAGCAGGAGCAGCTGCTTGCCCAGCTCACCTCGCAGTTCCTCAGGATGGATTGCCTTTGGAAGTTCTGTGCAAATGTTGTCTTCCTCCTCAAGGGCCACCTGGAACAGGTGCTGAGGTGAGTAAGGGGGGGTGAGCACCCACTGCAGACCAGTTACAGGAAATTTGCACCTACCAGCCACTGACACTCTCATGGTTAATAAGACACTGGAAGGTAAATAACACATCCTTTTGGTTCCTATTGGATTTTGAAGATAGATTGCATAGCGTGTGTTGGAGCAGACTCCTAAATGAGGGTCCATAGTCTGAGAAGTTCCACCATGCTGGGAATCCAGTTGGGAGGGACAGGAGCTAGGAATGGGATTGATGTTCCCTCCGTGGGATGCCTGTCCAGCAAAGGTGGTGGAAAGCTGATAGAGAAGAGGCCTTCGAAGAGGGAAGCCCCCACACTTACACCCATCAACAGGGAAGCTCTGTGCTCCCCAGCTGGAGCCTCTATACCCACCTGCAGTAGGCTGTTCTGAACTCCAGGTAGTGGTCCTGGGTGTAAGGGTCAGGAGCAGGGGTGGAAATTTTGCTGAGGATGTAGGGTGTGTGCCTCTCAGAGTGTTAACCCCAGTGGATTCTGTTACATCCTGCCCAAATTTGTCCTTCATACATGACTCCCCATGACCTCCTGTTGCCAGACCTGTGACTTTCTGCTTGGCAGTGAGGAGGGGACACAGAGATGTGGACTCATCTGTTCACAGGAGATGTGGTGAAAGGTTCACCCTGACATGGGGTGATGTAAATGACCAGATTCTGCAAAAGGCAGCATCCTAATTGTGGACCATTGTCAGATCACCAGGGTGACTTTGGGTTTGGGCCAATTTGTCTTCTCATTCCTTGACATTGCTCCTCAGAACTAACTATCTGGTATTTCCTTTGGCACCTGAAGACCCCGCTGGAGACCCTCTCAATAACCAACTGCCAACTGTCAGATTCTGACTGGAATTATCTTTCCCAATATTCAAACGCCAGACAGCTCAGACAACTGGAACTGAGGGGGATCAAACTGACTGATTTTAGTCTGGAGCCCCTCCAAATCCTGCTGGACAGCACTGCAACCACCCTGAACAGCCTGGACCTTGAAGCTTGCGGGATCACTGACTCCCAGCTCCAGGCCCTCCTGCCTGCCCTGAGCTGCTGCTCCCAGCTTGTGATCTTGAGCTTCCATGGGAACTGCCTCTCTATGTCAAACCTGAGGGACCTGCTGCTTCACACTGCCAGGCTGAGCCAGTTGAGCGTAGAGCTGTACCCTACCCCTCTGGAGAGCTATGATGCCTGGGGTACCATCCACCCAGGGAGATGCTCCCAACTCTGTGCTGAGATGCCAGCAATAGTGAGGGACTTTAGGCAGCCAAATATCCTTGTGTTCTGTACTGTCCCCTGTCGTCGTTGTGGTACAAGTTCATGTATTACCAGAGCCTCATTCACTGCTCCTCTCCAACAGGTGCCTAGTTGGGTGTGTTTCAAAAGCATACTTCTAGGCAATTGGAGGTATAACCAGGATGTAAGGTCACCTTAGAGGGAACACAGAGCCCACTATTTCAGACATTGCCTGAAGTGTCGATGCAGAAAGGAAAGCGCAGCAGGGGGCTCCATTGGAGGGAAGGCCCCTGAGGATAGGACCTTCAGGACATGTGTCTTTATAGAGAAATACATAGGGACCTGGATTTCTAGAATGGGATTCAGGCTTGGTGAGCACAGGAAGATGATACTTTCTTTCATGGATGGTCCATAAATAGTCAGCAATGAAAAGAATCTCAAGGTTAGACTTCTGACTTCCTCTGCACGGGACTTACCTGGCTTTGTAAAGAAACCTTGGGATTCTTTGGGTGCTGATGGAGAAAGAAGGCACTGGGTACTTGGTGAACAATGAGGTTCAGCCCCAGGAAGTCAAGGGATCAAACTGAATGTGGTCATAATGTGTGGCTACTCTGTGGCTTAACACATGCAGGTTCACACAGGTGGATTGGAACATTCTATGTAGGTATTCAACATGAGCCATTGCAAGAAAACCTCTTCTCAGTGGACGTCAGTGCCACTCAGACTTTTCTCATGAGTCTCCATGTAGACCCAGAAATCTCAGGTCCTGGTCTCTGGGTGTGCTGGGCAATGGCATCTGTGCATAATACAGGCCACATTGTCCCATTCCCAGTGCCTGAAGGAGATGTCCATGCTGTACATTGATCAGAGCCTCTGGGCTTCACCAACCTTGCCTGTCATCCACCTAGGTAGTCTGTCCACAATTAAACCTGTGGTGCCCCTTGAAGTTATCCGAATTCCCTTTCAGCAAAATAGTAGAATAATATAGGTAGATAACACTTGCAAATATTTCAAAATGAAACTGAATTAATTACAAGCTCTGGTGGGGTGGGGGTTGCACATAACTTCCAGACCTTAACCTAATACTTCCCTCTGCTGAGGACTGGGCTTATAGGGTTGTGCAGCTACCTTAGCCTTAGTTTTCCATCCAAGGATGAGAACCAGGTCCACCCAGTCTTCATTTGATATATTCTAAAGCTGCCTGTGGATGTGTTTTAATTATGGCTTAGTGAACCATAATTAAAACAAGAACCCATTTCAATGTGTAAGCAAACTGCAGCTCACTCTTGGAACTGGTAGCAGAGTCTGGGCCAAGCACAGCCGGCCTCTCTGTCACCCACAAAGTGATCTTTGTGCCTTGATCCCTCTTTATGGCACTTATTTATCTAGGGATCTAAGTCTAGCTTGCACATGTGGGGCAGGCGGACGGTCTGAACGGCATTTATTTTGTTGGATTCTAGCATCAAATAAAGTCAAGGAAGATCTGCATAATGAGATCTGTCATCATGTGTTCTTTTAAGAGTTATTATGGCTAAAAAGGGACTTGAAGATATTCTGTTGCCTCCAGACCCCTTGAACACTGGAAGGGTTGTGAGGGCACTTTGTTTTCTCAAATGCCTGGGGATAAAGCACTCACCTCACTTTGAGTTCCTCATCTTTTGACTCTAGGTTGATTTGTGCTGTGAGAGAGCGCACAACTGTAGGATGTCATAACAAACAGGACCGGGTTTGTAAGGGTGGTGGGGTCAGGAAGTGGGGACTGGGTTCCACTCTTTGGCCACTGAAAGATGCACAGTCCTTTGTGCATCTGTATCCAAAGACTCTACAGCCCCTTCTGGAACACTGGCCAACTTTACCTCCACAATCTAGAAACCCAGAATCCAAGCTATTCTAGAGAAATGAGTAACTTCCTAAAAGCTAACTCAGGGAGCTGTGGACATTTCTCAGTGGTGGAGCACTTGCTACCATGTGGAAGGGCCTGGGTTCCATCCAAGACATTACAGAAATAAGTAAACAAATAAATAAATCCAAAAACCATCTGACCACATTGGGAAGGTTTAAGTGGAATAGAGCTGTCTGTTAGAAAGATTCAAAAAGAAAAAAACAGAACCCACATGAAAACAATGGAATGCATTCTTTAATTTGTCTGGACAGGTGGGTCAAATTAATGTCCTGAAAGATTTTCTTCCAAAAACAACTGCAAAAGCCGGCTTTGTGTTGCTCAGCTGTAGTTCCAGTAGATCAGGAGGTGAGGCAGGAGGATGGTGAGTTCAAAGTCAGACTCAGCATTTTAGTGAGGTTGTAAGCAAGTTTGTGAGACCCTGTTTCAAAATCCT
Source organism: Urocitellus parryii (assembly GCF_045843805.1). Classification (NCBI taxonomy): domain Eukaryota; kingdom Metazoa; phylum Chordata; class Mammalia; order Rodentia; family Sciuridae; genus Urocitellus; species Urocitellus parryii. The sequence goes on along the minus strand of NC_135541.1, from coordinate 82,134,986 downwards.
ACCTGGGGATGGGGCCCACTGGTGTGGCACCCTTGGGTTCACTGCCTGGTCCCCAAAACAATAACAAACAAGTATGAAAAGCCAGTTGCAGTGGCACATGCCTGGGATCCCAGCTACTCGAGAAACTTTATGATTTTATTCCTTCTCCCAATATTACTAACTGGGGCATGACCCATCATTATTTTTTCCAGTCCCTTGAGATGCAATATTGGGCCATTTATTCGAGATCTATTTTCCTCATAAAGCTATTTCTTGCTGAGGACTTTCCAGTTAGAATTGCTTTTGCTGTATCCCCAGGTTTGAATATGTTGTGTGGCTCTTTTCATTGGTCTGCAGGCATTTTACACTTTCTTTTTGATTTATATTTATTTTTCTTATTTCTTACATATATGACAATATTTTGATTTCTTCAATGACTCATTGGTTGTTGAGAACACGCTGAAGAATTCCCATTCTTTGTAATTGTCCAGGTGTTCCCCCTGCTATGGATTCCATTCTTATAAAATTTATGGAGATTTATTTTGAGAATAAATGGAGAATGTGTCCTGTGCTGTTGGGAAGAATGTTTGCTCTGCAGTCATTGGGCGGGATGGTCTGTAAATGTCTACTGTGTGCAGAGATGATCTGTCCAGTGCTGAAAAGGGGAGTTGAAGACCCCACTGTTCTTACTGTGTTGTAGTCGACTTCTTTTTTTACATTCCAGTAATGTCTGTTTTGCACATGTGGGTGCTCGGGTGTGGGACACATGTATGTGTACAATTGCTGTCTCATGATGCTGAATTGACCCCTTTATCATCCTGTGATCACCTTGTCTCTTTTTATTGTGTTGTAATCTGTAGTCTATTTTATCTGTCAGGAGTGTAGCCATTCCAGCTCTAGGTTGGTTTTCTTTGTGCGAAATATCTTTTCCATCCCTTTACTGTCACACTGTGTGTGTCCTGAGGTAAAGTGACTTTCTTGTAGACAGCAGGTAACTGAGTCCATTAAAAAAGGAAAATCTATTCAGTCACTTTACATCTTAAAATTGGGGAGTTTATTCCCTTTACATTTGAGGTTTTATATTAAAAGATACAGAATTATTTCTGAGTGATCTTATTTGTTTTTAGTTTCTATTTCTGATTTCTCTTTAGATCTTTTTCTCTGTTTTCCTCCCTTACTCTCTAGTCTGTTTCTGTGGGTTGGTGGTTTCTTCTGGGATAAGTTTGGATTTCCTTCTTTGTCATTTGTGAATATGCTGTCATTTTTTTTCCTTTGGGCTTCTTCTGGGATTTAGAAAATTTTTACATTTACCAAAGAGCATTTTAAGCTGAACAGAACCTCCCTCTGCTCTGCTACCAGTACTCTGGATTCTGTCTTTTTCCTTGTAACTTGTGCTTTGGTTGCCTTGGTTTCCTTCTCCTGGTTTTGTGCATCCCTTAACCTCTTACTGTGGCCCTGCTTAACACTCACCAGTTTGTTTTTAACTTTCCTATTAGTTATTTGAAAGTTTAAATAGCCCTGTTATGTACGCCAGGCACACTGCTATATGCATGTAATCCCTCAGGAAACTGAGGCAGGAGGATTGCAAATTAAAAGCTATCCTCAGCAATTTAGCAAGTTCCTAAACAACTTAGTGAGACCTTGTCTCAAAATAAAATATAAAAAATTGCTGACTTCCCATTAGACCCAACCCATTCAAGAGCCTGTACTCTCACCTGTGGCCTGCACTGGAAGATATGCTGTGTTCCCTTCCTGCAGAAAGCTGGCTGTGAGATACACCAAGAAACCACACAGCACAGAAACAATTTTGAAATGCAAGGGCAGGCCAGTTCTGAAATCTTAAGAGTGCTGCTTCCACACTGGAAGGAGAGAGTGAGTGTGTAGGTAATATGTGTTAGTTTTTTTTTTTTTTTTTAATATAGCTGAGGTGTAGTTTAGTTGGCCTCTGAATGAAAGCCTTTCCTGTGTCAAGGAATTCCCCACCCAACATGGGAGTCTCCAATAAGGTAGGGTCCACTATTAGTTGATAGGAATGAAAAAGTAAAATGTATTTTTCTGCCTCCTGATGTGGTTTGGGGTTAATGCCTAAGGTGTGACCTGTGTCCACAATGTGCTATGTCACCTGGCAGCAGGTCCTATTAAGGATATCTGTGGGGGCTCCAAGCTGTGGTCCAGGCTAGCTGTAAGGATGGCCTTAACCTAAAAATGGCCTAAGCCTAAGTAATTTCAGTTGAAAATAATCCTGCAGGTCCACCAGGCACAGCCTCCAGAGCCCTCTAGTATGAATCAGGTACAGCCTAATAAAGACAAGTCTCTGTCCACAACCCAGTGGAAACTCAGAGTGCAGTCATGGTCATTTGCCTTCACCCTAATGGGAGTCAGAGGTGAGAGGTCAGGGCAGAAATTGTCAAACCATAGGTCGTGACCCAAGAATGTAAGCCATCACTAAGAAACACGGTAATAGCTGATAGGGACTGAAATGGTGAGCTGCACTCATCGCCACATGCTGGAGAGCCTGATGAGGTCCTGCACTAATATCCCAACTCTTGTTATTATCTTCCTGATCCTCTGCATTGTCCTTACTGCTCTCAAACTCTACAGCCACATCTTGACCCTGGTGAGAATGGTGTCTTCCACTTAGTCTCCTCAACCAGCTTTTACATCCAGCCCAGGAGAAGCCTCCATCAGTTCTTGACCTGATCACTGTGGTCTGAGTGAGTGAGCATCTGCTGGACTTCAACCCTTAGACTTGAGACTCTAAACCTGGCACTTGAGCTGAGCATGCAGAGGGAATGTCTGTAATGAGTCTGGCATGATTAAGTGTTTGCTGTGCTCAGAGTTAACTTAGAACTTTTAGTTTTGAATTGATTATGTGTATTGCAGTGCCCAGCATTAAGGAATATGATTTTCTTCAATAAGAACCTATACAATGAAGTTGTATTGAGTGATTTGAGTGAATAAAGCATTGAAAAAAGCATTAGTGTGAGAATATGATTTATTTCTCCCCTCCACTGCAGATGTCACACCTTCGCCCATCCCAACACTAGCCAGGTTCCCTTGGTCCCTGCCCACTTCCACAGCATTGTCCTAACTCTGACAATAATCTTGTGGGCTTTACAACATGCTTACTGTACATTCTCTCTGCTTAAATGTACCTGGGTTAGTTTTTGATACTAGGAACCATGGTTGCCAGTCACAGTGGGACATGCCTGTAATCCCAGTGGCTTAGGAGTCTGAGATAGGAAGATCATGGGTTCACAACAACCTCAGGTATGGCAAGGCACTAAGCTCATCATCCCTAAATTATATTCACAATTGTGCTGGGGATGTTGCTCAGTGGTCAAGAGCCCCTGAGTTTAATCCCTGGTGCCCACCACAAAACCAATGATTGTTGATGTGTGAAAATATGTAGGGTTCAAGTGACCTAGAGAGTAACAAATAAGTGAAAATTATACTTGCTAGCCCAAGGCCAAGTACAGCATTCATTCAGTACCCACAGTGAATTGATTCCAGACCCCCCCCCTTTGTATACCAAACTCTGCACATGTTCAAGGTCCAGGTATAAATGATGCACTGTTTGAATATAACCTATGCACATCCTATGGTGTGCTTTAAACCATCTCGAGGTTTTTTATAACATTTAACACAATGGGAACATTATATAGCAGTTTACACTCTGCTGTTTAGAGAATAATGACAAGAAAAAAGACTCTACACATTCAGCACAGATGAACTTATTTTCAACCATGTTCAATCCAAGGTTTATTGAGTCCAAAGGTGCAGACCCTACAGCCTCAGAGCCCAGATGAGAGACTCAATAGCACAGAAGTATGAGAAGAGGCAGAAGCAAACAGAGACATCAGTTACAGAAGATGACCAAAGAATCAGGAAGAGCAGCCTTGAGAATTAGAAGCACCACAGCTCTGACATCTGCTTGGTGTTGGCACAAAGAGACCTACACCCCTAGGGCCACCAAGGGCATTTCTGAGAAACAAATAAGACTAGCAAAATGCACCTGGTATATTATATTCCGTGCCTAGGTTTCAATAATGAAGGGAATTGTGTCTCTATTAATTTTTCAATGAAACAGTCCAATGTTTCATCTTACCTCAAAGCAATAAGCTTCAGAAACCAGAAACTGAACTAATAGGAAAGGCATAATTGCCCAACATGTTGTATAATTAAACTATTAATTTCCTATAACTTGTATTTTCTGAATTTAAAAAAAAAATATAGACTGTGGCTCAGTGGTTTAGTCTCCTTGTGTTCTACTCCTGGTACCAAAGGGGGAAAATATGAAGATAAAAAGAAAAAGTGACTTTGGTACCTTGTTCTTTTGCTGAATAAAATTTTTGTGGGAAGTTTTAAACAATGTGGATTGTTGTTTATACAGTTGCACATGCTCTAATTCCACCAACTCAGGAGCTGAGGCAAGAGGATTGCAAGTTCACGGACATCCTGAGAGAGTTAATGGTAACCCCTCACATTTTAAAAAATAAAATGTACTAGGGATGTGGTTCAGAGTTAAAGTAACCCTTGGTTCTATCCCCAGCTCCTCCATAAAAGGGGGAGTTTGGTATGTGGTTCAGTGTGTAACATGGGTTTGCTTAATGCTTTCACTAAATCCCTTGTGGCTTTGAAACTTACATATTTTTTTTCTTTTCCCCAAGTCTTCTCCTTCACTTCCTCCTCCCTGATCTTCTTGTCCCTTATGTTCTCCTTCCTGGTTTCTTCTCTCTAATCTAATTTTCTCAGAATCTCCTCTTTAAAAACAACCTATTCAGCACTAATCTCTAGGGTATATAAAGAACTCAAAAAGCTAAGCACCAACAAATCAAGTAATCTAATCAACAAATGGGCCAAGGACCTGAACAGGCACTTCTCAGAAGAGGATATAGAAATAATCCAAAACATATGAAAAGATGTTCATCATCTCTAGCAATCAGAGAAATGCAAATCAAAACTACTCTAAGATATCATCTCACTTCAGTCAGAATGGCTCCTATTATGAAGAGAAACAACAAGAAGTGTTGGCGAGGATGTGGGGGAAAAGGCACACTCGTATATTTCTGGTGGGACTGCAAATTGGTGCAGCCAATTTGTAAAGCAGTATGAAGATTCCTTGGAAATCTGGGAATGCAATTACTATTTGTCAATGTTATTACTCTTGTCAGACTATACCATTAGGTATTTATAGCAGCACAATTCACAACAGCTAAACTGTGGAGCCAACCTAGATGCCCTTCAGTGGATGAATGGATAAAAAAAAATGTGGCATATATACACAATGGAATTTTACTCAGCATTAAAAGAGAATAAAATCATGGCATTTACAGGTAAATGGATGGCATTGGAGAAGATAATGCTAAGTGATGTTAGAAAATCCCCCCAAAAAAACAAATGCCAAACATTTTCTCAGCTTTAAGGAGACTGACTCATAGTGGGGTAGCAAGGGGGACCATGGGAGGAATAGATGAATTCTAGATAAGGCAGAGGAGTAGGAGGGAAAAGAAGGGAGCAGGGGATTAGCAAGGATTGTGGAATGTGATGGACATCATTATACAAATACATGGATGAAGACAAGAATTGGTGTCAACATACTCTATATACAACCAGAGATATAAAACATTGTGCTTTATACATTTAGTAAGAATTGTAATGCATTCCGCTGTCATCTATTTTTTAAAATCAATTTTAAAAATAACAACCTATTCCTCTGATAGTCATAATGACAGCCTTTGGGACAGAAGACCACCTGTTTTTTGTTGTTTTTTTTTCTACCAAAATAATAAACATTCCCTTTCCTTTTTCTTAAAACTGTGTCCTCATTATTACATTAGCATCAGGGACTAGAACAGAGCATTTGAAAACAAGTGCTTTAGTGGTATAGGGAAACTGAGCTCAATACAGAAACTTTAGAGGGTCTACACTCAGACAGTCTTCCCTAGTGACCTACAGTCAAGGAGTGGTAGCACATGCCTGCAAACCCAGCAATGCCAGAGGCTGAAGCAGGAGAAGTACACATGGGAGGCCAGCTTCAGCAAGTTAGCAAGATCCTGTCTCAAAATAAAAAAAATAAAATAAAAAGGAGGTGGAGATGTAGCTCTGTGATAGAGCACCACTGGGTTCAGTCCCCAGTACCAAAAAAGAAACACAAAATGGTGGCACATAGTTTGTGATGCAAAGAGAATATCACATTTCTTTCTCTTCAAATGACCAGAGGTCTGGACTCATTGTCTCTACATGCAGTTTCCCATCATCACAATTGTTTTGATTTCTGCTTTGGTTTAGATCATATGAAACTTCTTTCCTTCTGTTTTCCTTTTCATTTTTCTCTTGTATTTTTTGTTTTGTTTTGGTTTTGGTTTTGGTTCTGGGGATTGAATTTAGGTACACTACACCATAGAACTACATCTCCTTTTCATTTATATATTTTCAGTTTGAGACAGGGTCTCATTAAGTGGCTTAGGGTCTCATTAATTTGCTGAAGCAATTTAATCCTTGCTTAAGCAATTTGATCCTCCTGCCTCAGCCCCAAGTCATTGGAATTACAGATATGTGCCACCACACTGTGCTAAATTTCTATGTCCCCTTTACAAATATGTGTGGGTGTGTTTTACCGGGTATTAAAGCCAAGGGGTGCTCTGTTACAGCTACATCCCAGGCTTTTTCATTTTGTATTTTCAGACAGTGTCTTGTTATATTGCCAAGGGCATTGCTTGAACTCATAATCCACCTGCCTCAGCCTCCCAGGGAGCCAGGATTACAGGTGCAGTTCACATAACCTGGAATGACACAATATTTTTCATGGGCTGGACTATATTCTGATCTATTTCTTTCCCAGGACTCCACTCCAAAGTGGCACGCTGTCACGTGTACAAGAAAAACATGACAATGGAGCCTCATCTCAGAGTTAGCATTTTCCATCTATACTTGAAAATGTTCTCAAATACTATATGTGGCTTTTAGCATTGCTTACATTTAAACAGAGGATGTTGGTACATCTCTGTAATCCATCTATTCAAGAGGCTGCATCAGGACAATCATGAGTTTGAGACTAGTATGGAGAACAAAGTGAGTTCCTGTCTCAGCATAAGACAGGCCTGGAACCAGATGTGGCGGGCCATGATTGTAATCCCAGTGGTTTAGGAGGCTGAGGCACAAGGATCACAAGTTCAAACCCAGCCTCAGCAACTTAACAAGGCCATAAGCAGCTTAGTGAGATCTTGCCTCAATAAAAATTGAAAAGAGCTGGGGATGTTGCTCAGTGGCTAAGTACCCTTAGTTCAAACACCAGTACCAAAAATAGAAGAAGACGAAGAATGGAGAGGAGAAAGGGGGATAGAAGGAGAATAAGGAAAAAGAGAAGGAGAGAAAGAAAATAAAAACAGCTAAGGGCAAATGGAAAACCCTGACTAACGACAGAGTCCACCCACAAGCTGCCCATTCCCTCTACTGGGCACAATGACATCTTTCTCTAGAACCCAGCAGTAGAAAGTTACTTGATAGGAAAAGGGACAGAATGGGACAAGCCTGCCACCTACTGGCTCACTTGATACTAATTTCTAGGTGGCTTTTGCTTCAGATTACACTTTTCTGTGATTGGCGCTGACTATGGAGAGAACAGGCATGAAAATTAATTCAAAACCAATCTCCCCCACCCTCAAAAGTGATTTCCTGTTTGTTTGTTTTGTTATTGGACAGTGTAGGTGCTGGTGGTGCACCTGGGTAGAGGCAACTTGGAGGCCCCTGGGGAGATGAAACTAGAATCTGGACCCTGGTTGTTGGTGAATCTAGCTTTCCTGCTGGGTGTTGTTTCTTCCTGGACTAGAGCTCCTGTGAGCCCTGGTGCAGGCAGAGCCAGGATGCATGTGACCTCTGGGAACCAAGGGCCTCAACTCCCCAACTCCCGCAAAGCCAGTCTTACTACCCTTGCCACTACAGGTTTCTTTCCTGCCCAGGAGAAGCTTTACTCCTCTGGTGGTGCAAAAGAGAAACCGTGGGTCAAGTTGCCCAGGGCCACCTCCACGGTCTGCCAAGCTGCCCATGGTCACTCAAGTAAAAGCCACTCTTTTTCACCTTTGTGGCAAAGATTCCTCTTATGGTGTCTCTGTTTCTTGTTAATTCCATCTAGGGAGCATGGTCCTCTCAACAGCCATCTGGAAATGGAAACAGACCTCAGGCCATGTTCCAACCCTGCCCAAGCCTGCCAATTTCCACTTAGCAAACCCTGCCTGGGGCCACCTCTCCAGCCCCAGCTCCCTGCTCTCCCCTATTTCCAGGTGATGAGTGGACTCCTATGTGCCTTCTGTGGGCACCTCCCAGCCAAACATTCTGGTCATCCCCCCACACCTTCTTTCACTCCAGTGGCTTGGGTCATAAGATTATCTCGACAGTCCTGACAAGCTATCAGACGGAAAGACTGTAGGACAGAAAGGAAAGGACTCTTTGGATTTGGAAAAAGCCTTGGACAAACAAAAACTTTGGAGAAGACACAGGAAGACCCCTGAGGAGGAAAGTTGAATTGTCTTCTGATTGGGATGGCCCCTACCTGGGTTACGGAAACCCTGCTAAAACAAATCATTGTCAGAGAACCTTACCAGTCAGAGAGGGCTTCTGAATCTGCATTTTGTCAATGGTTATTTAGGATTGAAAACATGCTAATTATCAGGATACACACACACACACACACACTCACACAGAGAAATATATCCATTTGATGGATTAATCCACTGATTGGATTATAGCTCTCATAATCTGATCATTTCACCTCTTGCATTAACACACAGGCTTTGGAGGACAATTTATATCCAAACCATATCAGAGACAGTTGCCTTTGACTCATATCTTCTGCTCCCCAACTTCCCAAAGAACTCACAGTTCCCACCTCAGGGGATTATGGAGACTGGACTCTCATATTTAACATACAATGAGACCCCAACCTGGGTGTTGAGGTCCTGAGGAGACCAATGGAGTTCCTCTTTCAGAAGTTCCTCAGGGAGGAATAAGGCCCTGTCATTTGTCTATGTTCCATTAATTCTTTTCATCTTAGATGAGCAGGACCACCTCAGGAAGAAGGCCAGGAAGGTTTTTGAAAGTCTATATTTGTTAAATTCATAATTTTGATCTGATACACCTAGGTTAATATGTTTTTCTGATTACATTCTGCTTTGTTCTAAGGCCAATTTACAAGGGTTAATTCTCAGTGTAATAGGTTTTTAACAAATACCTACAAGGCTTTTGTTTGTCTGTTTTGTGTAGGGGCCCCAGGGTACTGTGTTTCTACATATTTTGCCATGTCTACATATATTTTGGTACTAAAAATTGACATATAAGCTCATAAATTAAAATTTAAAAAATGGATCCAAATACCTTTGCTTCATATAATGTAAAAGGTTCAATTGAAATTGGGTGAATAAATAAAAGTCAAAATGTCTTTAAAGTTACCAATGCACAGTTTTATTTCTAGGTGGTCAAATAGTAAATAAAATGTTAATATCTCTTAAGTGTCTAATATCCATGGTCTCTAGGATTTTTCTTCAATGGGAAAAATTACAAATGCTCTTCAATACACTTGTCTTATATCTTTTTTAAAAAAATGTAAATTAGATTTGACCTATATGAAATTAATCATAGTTGTGTTTGTTAGAGACATCTGATTTGTTTACAAAATTTAAATGTTAACTGTTAAATGTAATATCAAGTAATCAAACTTCTTAAATTCCATAAGGTAAAATATTTAAGCACTGTTGGTGTTTTCATATATTGGTAAATTTAAAAAATTTAAAATTATTTTACGTTATCAAAAAAACAAGGTTACTAAAAGTTAAAAGTTAAAAGTTAAAAGTGGGTATTATCCTATATACAAGTAGTCAAGAGGTTTCAACTGCATTTCAATTAGAATACTATAAATATATTTCCTCTTATTAACATGGATTAATTTATCTAAATTCAGAAATTGATATGGATTATTTGAAGGTATAAACAAAAAGAGGGATCCATGGATTAAAAATAATTAAAAGCTTCTCAATATAAAAGTATATTTAGTAAAAAACATATTTCCAGGTAAGAAAGTCTTTGTGTGGTAAAACATAATTTTTATACATCTAATTAAACAATAGAGTCTAAGTAAGTAATATAAACATCTTAAATAAAGGATAGATGTTAACATGTTTCTTTATAAGTAAGTTGTTTATATATGTAACACAAATAGTTAAAAGTATTCAAGGTTATTCTCTAAGAGCAAATATTAATGTACTGATATAAACCAAAGTTTGATTCACATATTAAAATGACAAACACTTCTTAAAATATTAATTACATTGTGTCTGTTAAGTTTTATTCTCTAGAGCAACTAACTGGACAAATGAAGGTTTGTACACCTCTGGTGAAAGAGTAACTGTTATTTTAGAGTATTGTTCCACATTACAGAGTCTAAAACTTGGTTAATATAAAAACATCAATAAAATTGTAGTACACTACTCTTCTTTACGTATTCAATGTACTTGCTTACTTTGGGTGTACCCCCAAATCTCCCTTCTGTGATTTTTTGGCTTAAATATGAGGCATAACTGAAGGTGGTGTGCTACTCTGACCATCTCGCTTTTAGAGAGTAGAGTGTCTGCTGCTGGCCTGCAATAAAGGCTTAATTAGAATGGCAATGTGTGGTCTGAGAGTTATTTAAGAGTCTCGGTATCGGTATAACATTCATCCAGAGGAATTTTGCAGTCTGAGGCTATTATTCTCCTTTTAGTTATGGCACTTGCTCCCAGGTGCAATGTAATCTCTTGAGGGTTTTAAATTCTCTATGGCCAGGTACTGAGGTGCACATTTACAATCCCAGTAACTTGGGAGGCTGAAGCAGGAGGATTGGAGGTTCCAAGCCAGCCTGGGTGATGTAGTCAGACCCTGTCTCAAATAAAAACATAAAAGGTGTTGGGGGGTGTAGCTAAGTAGTAAAGTGCCCTAGGTACATAATTCCCGGTCTACACACACACACACACACACACACACACACACACACACACACACTCCAGCAGAGACATGCATGCCTTAGCACTTCAAAAGAAAAAAAAAAAGAAAAGACAAGTTGACACAGAAGAGGAATTAGAGTACAGCCAAAAGTAGCAAATAATGTCTCCAGGCTGCAGGCAGAGGACAGGGGTGCTGCACCTGCCTAGCCTGCATGAGGCCTGGGCTTTATCTCCAACACTTCCCCCTCCCTACCCACAAGGTGGTAAAGAATGATTCTAGGTATTTCTAACCATTGGAAGTAAGTGGACTGAGTTTTCCCAGGCAAGGGGGATAGCCACTAGTGATCTGCCATGAGTTCTGGTTCCTGCAAGAGCACCCCAGCCTTAGGTTGCAAGGCAGCAGGGTCCCTGGGCTCAGTATTAGAAGTCCACATAGAGTGGGGGTAGGGTACTGGATTCTGCACTTGTGTCACCCATAACCCTAGGCTTCCTCAATAAAAGTGACCACAGATGTGCCCTGGGGTCTTTCCATCCTTGGACAGGATGAAGGATGAAGAGAGTCATGCTGATGATGACCCAGTGACCCAGTGACCCAGTGCGCTCCTAGCACAGGCCTAGTACTTTCCATAGTTTTCAAATCTCCACGTCAGGCTGGTCCCACTAGCTGCTTTTCCCTCATGGACACTGGTGCTCACAAGGGAAGCCATGTGCCCAGTGAGACATAGCCAGTCCAACGGGTCTGGATGGGATGGGCAGGAAGCTTCACAGTGGTTCCCTGGCATCTGCAGGACATTGAGTTTTCTTTTTTTCTTTTTTTGTAATGGGGATTGAACCCAGGGGTTCTCTACCACTGAGCCACATCTCCAGTCCTTTTAATTTTTTATTGAGATAGGGTCTCCCTAAGTTGCTTAAGGCCTTGCTAATTGCTGGGGCTGGCCTTGATCTTGAGATCCTCCTGTCTCGGCCTCCGCAGTCACTGGGATTACAGGCATGTGCAACCACAACCAGCGCTCTTTATTATTATTATTATTTTTTTTTAAAGAGAGAGTGAGAGATGGAGGGAGAGAAAGAAAGAGAGAGAATTTTTAATATCTATTTTTTAGTTTTCGGCGGACACAACATCTTTGTTTGTATGTGGTGCTGAGGATCGAACCCGGGCCACACGCGTGCCAGGTGAGCACACTACCACTTGAGCCACATCCCCAGCCCAATTATTATTATTATTATACTTTATTTATTTATATGGGATTGAGCTTGGTATAAGGGATTGAGACTTGGGAATTTGCCAATGAGCTACATCCTCAGACCTGCTCTGAATAATAGAATATGAATATGCTGGAGTGCTGCTGAACTGGGTCCTGGAGGGGAGTCTAACACATCTGGCAGGCTGTGCTTTCTTCCCCCTGGAAGACACTATCATGTAGGAAGCTCAGCCCTCCTGAGACCACCAGGCTGAGAAGTGCACCCAACAGGGGGAGGCCCTGGTGGGCAACAGGCCACATACAGAGAAGACCAGAGGGCACTGTGACACATAGCTGTATTCCCAGCAACTCAGGAGGCTGAGGCCGGAGGCTCACAGGTTGGAGGCCAGTCTTAGTAACCTGAGACCCTGTGTCAAAATAAAAAATAAGGACTAGGATGTAGCTCAGTCATAACACTATGTATTAAGCACCTGTGTGGCTAGGCAGGGGGGTCAGGTAGGGTCCACTTGGATGAAGATGGCAGGTGAGTCAGTCTCTGGGACTGGCCACCTATAAGAAGCAAGAATGTGCAATGTGGCCAACTGTGATCCATTCCTTCTATGGAACAACCATGAGTGGACTACGTGGTGTTCAGGGAGGGCCTCTGTGGTGATGACCTGGAGAAGGAGCCAGTCTAGTATTGGGGAATAGGGGGCATATGGGGAGAGCAGAGAGCCCCCCTGCCTGCCCCTTCCACAGCCAGAGCCAGTCACCACAGCGGTTGAACCACTATCCAACTGCTGCCCCTGCCTGGCAAGTAGCAGATTTTCACCCCAAGAGGGAGAGAGAGAGCCAGTGTGCATGAAGGAGAGTGACTTCGGCAACATGCTGTAGCTGCAGAAGGTGACAGCACTTTGATCTTTCTTGACACTCCTCCCAAACTGCAGCCTGGCCACAATTCATATCTGAGCCCTGTTGGAACACTGGTCCACTAGTTCTGGAAGCTGCAGATGCTTGGAGCAAGGAGAGAGTTATTTGATCGCAAAAAGAATAGTGGAGAAATGGTTTGGTAAAATCCACAAGAATGGGGTCCAGGAGTGTCCTGCTTTATTGATCACACTGGGCAGATTGACAGCAAATGACCAAATAAAAAAATCCATTTTGAGCTCCCACCAAACAGAAAACAATCCTAGTCTTGAATCCCGTTCCTCAGTTATGCCAGAAGATAGCCTTCAACCTCCAGTGGTGTCTGAATTAGGCAACTGGAATTTTTTAAAATAGCCTGGTCACATAGTGCAGACTAAAATTTTAAAGTACCTATGGTTTCTGTCCTATGACCTTGGCTATGGTTGTCTGATCTTTCAGAGTTAACCTCCCCCTTCATTTCCCTGAACAAATCTGCTGGCAGCACCAGGCTTACAGGAGTGCTGGTCTGTCTTGGTAGCTCAGACTTGCTTCTTTGTCCTGAGCAGAGACACAAACACACACACACACACACAAAAAAAAAAAAAAAAAAAAAAAGCAGGGCTTCAAATCCAGCAAAGTAGGTATGGCAGTTATGTTGCACGCTTCCAAAGGATTACAAATTAGCAGCCGGGTGTGGTAGCACACACCTGTAGTCCCAGCAGCTTGGGAGACTGAGGCAGGAGGATCAAGTTCAAGGCTAGCCTCAGCAACTTAAATATGTCCTGGGCAACTTGGAACCTGTCTTAAAAAGGGTTGGGGATGTGGCCTAATTGTTGAGCACCCTTTGATTCAATACCCACACACAAAAAAGAAAATCATCATAGCAGTGAAAATTTAGTACATTTTTATTATGGAATAATAGAGCCAAAAGCCAAGTAGCATAGTAAAATGAAGGCCCTTATACCTATCTTCCTGAAGGCCCATTTTTCAGGGGTACTGGGGATTGAAGCCAGGGCATTTGCCTAGATCTATATCCCTAGTCCTTGTTTTGAGACAATCTTCCTGAGATGTCAAGACTCAAATTTGAGGCCATATGCACACATGAACCCCATTAGACATTCATAAGAAACATTTATTTAGGTTCTGGAGATGAAACTCATGGCCTCATGCATGCAGGGCACATTCTACCTGAGCCTCACCTCCAGCCCAAGAAAGCTAATGTGTAGTGCATGTCAATAATCCCCTGCCTACCGAATTGCCACTGGGTTTCCTGCAATAAAATCTGTATGTTTAAGGTGAAGAACACAATCATAAGAATAAATCTGGATGTCGTGGACAGGCCTGATGTCCTTCAATAGCTGCCTCAATTCCTTCCAAACCTAGTCAAATTTCATTTGGTTGATCTCAGTCCAAAAACCCCAGAGGATTTCATCAAAGCTCTTCAGAGGGGCAGGGTACTTTGCTTGTTCCAGCAACAGGCTAGCAGTGTGGCTCAGCAGGTTCTTAAGAGCAGTCAGGGGGATTTGGTTCCCACAGAAACTGAAGGTTTTGAGCTGGGAACAGTGACCCAGGGTTGGTGAGATGGCATTTAGCTGGGACTCTGTTATCGCACAAAACTGTAAGTCCAGGGTCTCAAGGGTGTGTGCCACGTTCTCCAGCAGGACCCAGAGGGGCTCAGGACTCATATCTTTCATGGAAAAAGAGCTCAGATCCAGACACTTTAGTTTATCAGTGCTTGGACACATGGACAGATGCTTTAAATCCTTCTCCTTGAGCGGACAACCTCTCAGCGAGAGTGTTTTCAAGGGGGTCCGACTCCTGGAGAGAAAGCAAAGAGTTACTTCTGGTGAATGAGGGCACCAAGTGGATATAGTGGGAAATGGTAGGAGAGAACTGTCTAATCCCAAACCCAAGGTCTCCCTGACTTCTGATGATGGTGGACCCCCAGGACACTGTGGGTTGCAGAATCTGCTCCTACACTCACCCATTTCAGGATGAGTCTTTCATCACCACTTGAGTGACCAGGTGGGTCCATCATCTCTAAGGCTCCTCCCCTCACTGCCAAGCCAAAGGCCACAGCTCTGGCCACAGGAGGTCAGGGGGAGTCATGTAGGAAGGAAAATTCTGGGCAAGATGAAGGAAACCAACCCGGGTTATCCACTGGGGAGGCTCACACCCTTTTCCCTCCATCCCTCCTCCTCACCCTCAACTCCAAATCACCACTTGAGGCTCAGAGCAGCCTTCTCCAGGGAGGCATTGGGGGTGGCTCCTCTGCTCCCCGCTGGAGAGCACAGAGTTTCTCTGTTGCAAGGTCAGGTGTGGGGGCTTCCCTCCTCCAATGCCCTCTCCTCTGCCCCATCTCCCACCTCCTTTGCTGGACAGGCCACCCAGAAAAGGAACCTCATCCACCCTCACTAGCTCTTGTCCCTCCCAGCTGGCTTTCCAACATGGTGGCACTTCCCAGACCATGCATCCCGGTTTAGCCCTCTACTTCTGTGTGGGTGGTGATGAGACCATCCTTCAGGACTGAGCAGGGGACCAGAACATGAGGTCACTCTGTCACTCTCCAGCATCTTTTTCCCTGACATGGCTAGTGGCCAGGGCACAAGCCCTTTTAATGCTCAGTAAGCAAAAATGGCTTTTGCGGCAATGCACACAGCTCGTGCTTACAGGAGGATTTTGTGCAGCACTCTGTAGAGGAAGAAGATGTTGTTCATGTAGAGCTCAAGGAGTTTGTTCACTTTCCACAGTTGAAGGCTGAATCTATGAGAATACCACCTGTTTATGGAGCGGCCTGTGAAGACCTGCGGGCTCAAGTCGGAGAGATGGAGGACGCGAAGGTTCCTCATCTCTATCAAGACAAAACAAAAATGTTCCACTATTTCTCTAGTCCAGTGCTGAGCATTCACATCCAGTTCCTGCATGTAGTACAATGGCAGAGTCCTCAGGAATTTAGAGAGTTTCAAGTATAAATCCCTGATCTGTAGCTTCTGGCAGTATATACAGACCACCCCCTTTCTCTCCTCCACCCACTCCCTGAGGCTGCCAAGGAATCTTTGGAAGACTTTGTCCAGATCGAAATCTATGAAGATCTTCAAGTGTGGCTTCAATGCTCTTTGGCTACATTTCTCTCTTTCCTTTGGAGACATGGCCTCTTGTGAGCAGGCGCCCAGTGGGGCTCTGGACCACTCATTGGGGCAGTCCTGATTCACTTCCCGAAAATCGATTGCTTTCAGTTTCCATTTCCTATGGAGAAAATGGGAAGGAGGCTTGAAAAATAGACAAAGACCCGCCGACTTCCAAACTGTGCATTAGACCCCAGTGAACCCCTTGTTCTGGGTGGCTGCTCCTCTGCTCTCCTATTTTTCTCTGAGTCCTTTCTCCTTGAATCCAGCCAGGGACCCTTCCTGTGGAGGGGGCAGGGCATCCTAGTCTCTGGCACCACCTGGTCCACCCTTCACCCTGTCCTGCCTCCCCCAGATGTCTCTTCCTGCCCCCCCTCACCTGGGGTAAATCTTCTGGGAAATCAGCAAGTCTAGCCCTTTCAGTAGGGTTTTTAAGGCCTTCACATCTCTTGTTTTCAGCAGGTAGTCCACAGGCAGACAGGCCAAGGGGCAGGACAGCACCATCTTCTTTAGCATCTCCATGTGACCCCCCATTATAGCCTCCTTGTACAACTGCAGGGTAAGCACCCTTGGCAGGTATTCCAGATTGCGAATGGGCAAGGCCTCATTGCGCAGTATATTCTGTATCACCACATCCTGGAGTGTGGGTATGGTCCTGATGCTCATCCTGTTGAATCTGCAGGGAACAGAGGCACCCTTTCAGGCCAAGCCTGAAAATCCCCTTCTCATCCAGCTGAGGTCCAAATCCTGGTAAGCCATAGCTCTGTGGTGGTGGGGATCAAATCCTCAGTACCCAGATCCACCTCTGGTCCTCCCGACACTAATCCCACTAGTTATCAAGGAGTCTGAAGGCTCACCAGTCCTCCTATGGACAGGTGACTCATCCTCACTTTTGAGATCCTGGGGAGTGAACCAAGGGCTACATGCATGCCAGGGAAGTGCCTTACCACTGATCCACTTCCCAAACCTAAACCTCACTTAGGACCCCCTTAAAGAGAATAGAAATGTCACAGGGCCAATGCCCAGCCTGGTGGCACAAGCCTGTAATTCTAGCAACTTGGGACACTGAGGCAGTAGGACTACAAGTTCAAGCCCAGCCTCAGCAACTTAACAAGACCCAAGGCACTCGTGAGAGACCCAACCAGAATAAATAATTCAAAGGGCTGGAATGTGGCTAAGTGGTAAAGCACCCTGAGTTCAATCCCCATTACCAAAAAATAATTTTTTTAAATAATGAGAACCTCAAGTTCAAGGGCAGACTGGGAAACTGAGCAAGATCTTGTCCGAGGCTGAAGATGTGGTTCAGTGGTATCCAGCTTGCCGAGCATGTGAGGCCCTGGGTTCAATTCCCTGTACCACACATACACACACAAAACCATAAACATATGTGGACATGTACAGATGTAAATCTACATATAGCTATAGCTTAGGAGCTTGCTGAGGGTGGTAGCTCAGTGATATAGGAGGTTACCGAGCCCACATATAGCCTTGGGTTAGATACCCATTGGACCCCAAAAATGAAAATCAGAAGTTTTGGTTGCTGAACTTAGAGGAAGTTTCTTTGGGGTTCCTGGTTTCAGAGGTTCATTCCATGGACAGCCAGCTCCATTGCTCAAGAGGCAGAAGAACATGACCAAACAGAGCCTCAGAAAAGCTGATCAGGGGGGTGGCACTTCTTCCCTCCTCCTCCTCGCGTTAGTTCAGGTCTCAGAGGAGACACCGCTGCAGTTGCCGCCACATCGGGGATTTCTGGCTCTTTTCTCTTTGCCTTAAATTCGGGTGTCTTTTATGAATAATCAAAAGCAGCAAAAGCCAACGCTATCAGGCCAGCGTTTTAAAACCAGAAAAAGAAATGAAAAAGAGAGGTTTGACCCTACTCAGTTTCAAGACTGTATTATTCAAGGCTTAACTGAAATTGGTACTGATTTGGAAGCAGTAGCTATTTCTTGATGCTTCTGGAGCAAAACTTGACTATCGCCGATATGCAGAAACACTCTTTGACATTCTGGTGACTGGTGGAATGCTGGCCCCAGGTGGTACACTGCCAGATGACATGATGCGTACACATGTCTGCGTGTTTGCAGCACAAGAAGACCTAGAGACCATGCAAGAATTTGCTCAGGTTTTTAACAAGTTAATCAGGCGCTACAAATACCTGGAGAAAGGTTTTGAAGATGAAGTTAAAAAGCTGCTGCTGTTCTTAAAGGGTTTTTCAGAGTTGGAGAGGAACAAGCTGGCTATGTTGACTGGTTTTCTTCTGGCTAATGGAACACTTAATGCATCCATTCTTAATAGCCTTTATAATGAGGATTTGGTTAAAGAAGAAGTTTCAGCAGCTTCTGTTGTAAAACTCTTTAAATCATGGATAAATGAAAAAGACATCAATGCAGTAGCTGCAAGTCTTCGGAAAGTCAGCATGGATAACAGACTGATGGAACTTTTTCCTGCCCAAAAGCAAAGCGTTGAACACTTCACAAAGTATTTTACTGAGGCAGGATTGAAAGAGCTTTCAGAGTATGTTCGGAATCAACAGACCATAGGAGCTCGCAAGGAGCTCCAGAAAGAACTTCAAGAACAGAAGTCCCGTGGCGATCCATTTAAGGATATAATTTTATATGTCAAGGAAGAGATGAAAAGAAACAACATTCCAGAACCAGTTGTCATTGGGATAGTCTGGTCAAGTGTAATGAGCACTGTGGAGTGGAACAAAAAAGAGGAGCTTGTAGCAGAGCAAGCCATCAAGCACTTGAAGCAATACAGCCCTCTACTTGCTGCCTTTACTACTCAAGGTCAGTCTGAGCTGACTCTGTTACTGAAGATTCAGGAGTATTGTTATGACAACATTCATTTCATGAAAGCCTTCCAGAAAATAGTGGTGCTTTTTTATAAAGCTGAAGTCCTGAGTGAAGAGCCTATTCTGAAGTGGTATAAAGATGCACATGTTGCAAAGGGGAAAAGTGTCTTCCTTGACCAAACAAAAAAGTTTGTTGAATGGCTCAAAAATGCTGAAGAAGAATCGGAGTCTGAAGCTGAAGAAGGTGACTGAATTTTGAAACTACATCCTCAGTAAAGCAAACAGGAGTTGTAGATAAAATGTCATGTCTCATGTGTCCTGGTTCTTACATCTTCCTACCTCCCTATATCAAGCATGATATAAGGGCTTTCATGGCAAATTTTATTTTAACTGTTTCTATGGTTACTGGAAATTTTGGGTTTAGTTTCTAAAACCATGTTTTAAGTAGCTACAGGAGCTATAGATTTGAATCTAATGTTGCATTAGTCTTTTCAGTTATCTTCTACCTCCTGTATTTTCTACTGTAATAATGTAATTTAAGGCCTTCCACAATGAACAGTTCACTTTATTCCCTGGGTTTTCTATATATAAACAGTTTTCAAGATATGATTTGGTTAAAAATAATTTGTTATAAAAATTCTGTTTGCAAATTAAACTGTAAAAGTATCCAAAGTCTCAAAAGGCAATGGTTTGTGTGATAATTTGGTATGCCTAGAGCCCTATTCATTAATGAAAGTCTCTTACACAGTAATTGAACTCATTAACATGATCCTAAGTATTTGGACCATTGCTTGAATGTTAACATTTACTTGTATTTTTAATCCCAGATGTCCTTAAGTTCAATTGTTTGCTTTCTGTCTCTCATCATTATTGAAGCTATGGAGAACAAACTTGAAGTTTAAGGAATCTCATATGTCAGAGATGGTGGGAAGAAGAAAACTGAGCTTTTTCCCATTGAGAATACAACTAAATGCTTTTTCTGCATTTAGTTGTATCTTTCTAGGCAAAACAAATGGGTACTCTTTTCATATGAACATTTTCAAATGTACCATAGAAGTCTTATTTTGGGCTCAGAATACCCTTAGTTTGATATGAAAGGACTTCTAAAAAAGTGTGAATAGAGGAAATGACTGTTATAGACCCCATAAAATTGTTGAGAATGTTAAGAGTCAGCATGTTCTAATTGGGATCTGAATTTAACTTATATTTCCTTTTGGCTTAGAGCATTTGTTCCAAAGAATGAAGTACAATAATTGTATATTCTCACTTGGTCGTACTGGACTGGTTTCATTCTCTTAGTACATTCAGTAATGACTCAAGCATCTGGCTATTTCTTCTATGTGATTAACCCATTTATTTTAATGGCTGCCTTTTAATTTTTCATCTTTTTATTTTCTTGCTGCTGCCCATCCATGTATGTAGTCATTAAGGGGAAAATATTACAACATTTTTGGGTGGAAAGGCATTGTGTTATAAGTGAATGTTTTGAAGGATTTTTTAATTGAAAGAAACTAGCCTGGAATAATGCCACCAGAGATTGAGTGGAAATTACCCCTTTTGATGGTGCCATTCTTATTAGCCAAGAAGTTGGTATTTAAACATTCATCTTGAGGGAATAACATGTAATATATAATTTGAAATAAAGTTATAGTGACTTTAAGAAGAGCATTATAACAGATAACATTGTGGGGATGGGGTGATTTTGTTAAATAAATAACTTGGATAAAGTTTTCACGTGCAGGCAAAATGTATTCACTAGATTTCTACATAGTGATCTGCTTTTACTTTGTAATTTGTAGTCCGCAAAATACTTTTTTTTTTTTTTTAATAAAGTCCATCCTTACACTTAGGAAAAAAAAAAAGAAAAGCTGATCAGTACAGGGCAGCTTGGAGGTGGTGGGCATGGTGCCAAGAAACTTTAACAGGGCTTCACTGGATGCATTTACTATATCCCTTGTGGCTTTGAAACTTACATGTTTCTCCCCCCACCCCCGCATCTTCTTTTCTCTAACCTTCTCTTTCATGATCTCCCTGATCTCCTTTCTAATCCCATTTTCTTGAATCACCTGTATAAAAGCCCCCTGTTCCTGAGGATAGGCAGAAACACAGGCTATGGGACACTAGTCCCTGTGTTTCTTCTTTGCTAGCAAAACAATAAACCTTTTTCCTTTTTCCATTGCTAATGGATCAGCATGGAGGATGGGGACCAAGCCTTTGGTAACAAAAATATAAACCCAAAGACACACCCCAGGGACCTATTTCCTCCAACCACACCTCACCTGCCTAGAGTTTATCACCCAGTATGTAGTTTTTTCAAATCCATTAAATAGATGAATGTACTGATTATGGATCTTATAACCCAATCGTCTCACCCCTTGCATTAACACTTGAACCATTGGGAGAATACATCCTATCCAAACTGTGACACCAAAATCCAGTAATAAAACATTGATATAAAATGTATACATCACATATATGCGCACATATTCCTTTGTTTTGCGGTGATGGGGTTTGAACACAGGTCCTCATACTAGGCAAGTCCTCTAACACTGAGCAACACCCTCACCCTGTTTTAAGCTCTAAATACAAAATGACTTGTAAAACCACAATACACAAATTTCATGAACTGTCATTTAAAGGAATATAGACTACATATGAAAATTGTCAAGACATTTCAAAATCAAATACATAGCTCTCACCTAAAAATGTTGCACTGGGCCAGGCTCAGTGGCACACGCCTATAATCCCAGCAGCTAGGGAGGCAAAGACAGGAGGATCTTGAAAGCCAGCCTCAGCAAAGGTGAGGCACTAAGCAACTCAGTGAGACCATGTCTAAGCAACTCAGTGAGACCCTGTCTCTAAATAAAATACAAAAATTGGGCTGGGGATGTGGCTCAAATGGTCAAGTGCCCCTGAGTTCAAACTTTGATGCCAAAAAAAAAAATTCAATGGGTGTAGTGGTGCATGCTGCTAACCCCAGGAATTTAGGAGGTTGAGGCAGGAGCATCAAAAGTTTAAGGCCAGCCTTAGCAGTTAGGAAGATTCTAGGCAACTTATTGGGACCCTGTGTCAAAAAAATAAATAAGTAAAAGATGCTGGAGATGTGGATCAGTTGTTAAGCAGCCTTGAGTTCAATCCCCAGTCCACAAAAAGTCAAGTTGCGGGTCAGCCCCTGCACCTTAGCAAGATGTTGACCAACTTAGGTAGACCCTGATCCAAAATAAAACACAGGTCTGTGAAGATGAGGCTCAGTGGTAAAGCATCCTTGAGTTCAATCCCTGAAGAAGCAGCAGTGGTGGCAAACTGGGCTGCAGTCACCAGGGCAGACTGGCTGTGGTAGACAGGGTGGCGCATTCTTAGGGGGGCCTGTCACTTACCCTCTCTGCACATCTGGATGGAATGGTCTGGCTCTCCAAGTGTAAAGAGATCCAGACAGTGACTCTTGGTGCAGGATTCTCTAGAACTTTCTCTGGCTGGTCTGAAGCTATTATTCCTCCTCTCCAAACCCCTCCCTTCCAATGAGAAGCTCATATCTGACAAGATTATTAAATCTCATCCAATTAATCCTGGTTGGGTTTTCAGCTTATTGATTGGTTTTAGCAGATCTCCAGGCAGGAAGAGGAAGGGATTCTGGGTGGGCTGGAGATATTCTCTTGGATTTCTTTCACAGAGTTTCATTCACAGGGTCACTCTCAGTTCTGAGCATGAGACACCAAAGGACTTCATCTGATATTGGACACAGAGAAACACCTTAAAGCTCATTGTTCAGGGGTCCTTGGCCACACTGATATTGTGAACATGTTCTAGAGTTAAAACCTCTTAGGTGTGATGGCTCACTTCTTTAATCCCATCTATGCCAGCAGCCCCAGAGGCTGAAGGAGGGCAATTCCTAAAGCAAGGAGCTCCAGGCTAGCCTGGTCAGCAGGGTGAGAACCCATCTCAAAAACAAAAACAAAAATGCTTTATGAAAACGGGCATGGCTGCACACACCTCTAATCCCAGTAGCTCCAGAGGCTGAGGCAGGAGGATTGAGATTTCAAGGCTGGCCTCAGCAATTTAGTGAGGCCCTGAGCAACTCAACAAGACCCTGTCTCAAAATAAAATACAAAAAGTGGCTCAGTAGAAAAGAAATTGGAACGGTGTTGCTAGAGACACAACAGAGACTCCTAAAACCTCTCAGAACCCTTGAGGACAGGGAGGGAGAAGCAATCTTTTGTTCCCTTACAAGGTAAAGGGTGTTTCAGGGGGATCAGCTCAGCAAACTGGCTTGAGAATATTGTCACCAAATATGAGCTGGGACTTGAGACCAGAGAGCAGCTTTGACCACCAGCCCTAGGAAGGCCACTTTTCCATGTCTGAAGCCACTGAGGGTGGAAGCTGTGGGTACCTCTCAGAATGTTGGGGAGCAAAAAATGTAGGTGAAAGTGTGGGTCTCTCTCATCATGGTAGCCACCACCTGGAGCCTTTCAGTGTCAGGGTTCTTCCGACAGGGGCATTTCCCAGGCAATGCTGAGCCCCACACAGTGCCAGGGTCCATTATCCTAGAAAAGCAAAGTATAAGGAACAATGAGATTTTAATGAGTGTTAGATAATAGTGAGGCATGGTGGTACAGGTCTGTAGTCTGAGAAACTGGGGAGGCTGAAGCAGGAGGATTGCAAGTTTGAGCCTGCCTCAGCACTTGAATTTAGTAAGACCATCAGCAGCATATCAAGACCCTGTTTAAAAATAAAAAGGACTGGGGAAGCCAGGCACAGTGGTGCATACCTATGATTTCAGCGGCTCTGGAGGCTGAGACAGGAGTATCTTGAGTTCAAACCAGCCTTAGCATTGGTGAGGCATTTAGCAATCAGTGTGACCATATCTGTAAATAAGGTATAAAAATAGGGCTGGGGATGTGGCTCATGGTTGAATGTCCCTGAGTTCAATCCGTGGTACCCCTCCCCCAATAAAAAAGGACTGGGGATAAAGTTCAGTGGTCAAGGGCCCCTGGTTTAAATTCTCGGTATAAATAAAAGCATGTCAGATAAGAGTTATATGAGGTGGCTATTTTGGACTATTTTATGCTCTAGGCTCTAACAGACTAGACTGAAAATCAAAATGCACTAACCCATATTAACTCTCAAACAGAAATTAAGTTGATATATGACCTTTGTAAAAATCAGGAGAGAAAGAAGACAAAACCTGAATTCCCAAACAGGCCTGAGTCAGTGGCACGACACGTTTTAATCCATTTTGTCTTTTTGTGCAATCAAAAATTCAACAACAGGAACCAGGCATAGTGGCACAAGCGTGTAATCCCAGCGGCTTAGGAGGCTGAGGCAAGAAGATAGAGAGTACAAAGCCAGCCTCAGCCATTTAGAGAGGCCCTAAGCAATTCAGTGAGATCCTGTTTTAAAAATTAAAAAAATCAAAAGGGCTGGGGATGTGGCTCAGTGATTACGTGCCCCTGAGTTCAATTCCCAGTACAAAAGAAAAAAAAATCAATAACAGGGATAGGAAATAAGCTCAGTGGAACAGTGTTTGCCTAGCACATGTAAAACCTTGGGTTCAATCCCTGGTACCAAAAAAAAAAAAATTGCTAGCAAAAATATTATCTTTTTTTTTTTTTAATGTATCCTGGGGATTGAACCCACGGGTGCCTTACCAATGAGCCATGTTCCCAGTTCTTTTTATTTTTTGAGACGTGGTCTCAGAACGTTGCTTAGGGTCTTGCTAAATTGCTGGGGCTGGCCTTGAACCTATGATCCTCCTGCCTCAGTCCCCTAAGAAGCTGGGATTATAGGTGTGTGATACCATGCCCGGCTTTGTCTCATAAGTTTTGACAAAAATCATGAAGTGTTTTGTGCTGTGGGTATAGCTCAGTGGTAGAGCATGTGCTTTGCAAGTGTGGTGTCCTGGTTTTGATCCCCCGTAGCTCCCCCAAAGCCACATAACTTTATGATTTATTCTGTGATAGAATTCTGTGGATTGTGAGGGCTACTCTTAAAAACTGATGACCACTCTTGCGTTGCCCAAACTTGGAGAGCAGAAGCCCTCTGGTCCTCCACACTCATTTTGGAAACACAGCTTCCTGGGAAAATTTAGTCTCCTGCCCCATTAATATACAGATTGTTTTCTTCCTTCCTTTCTTTCTTTCTTCCTTCCTTCCTTCCTTCCTTCCTTCCTTCCTTCCTTCATTCCTTCCTTCCTTTCTTTCATTCTTTTTTCTTGTTTGTTTGTTTGTTTTTATTTTTGGTACTGGGGGTTTAATCCACCTATTGCAGGGCAGAAACTGAAGAATATGGATAAATAAATCATTGTGTGTGTGTGTGTGTGTGTGTGTGTGTGTTTTATTAGAGTTTAATTCAGAGATGCTCTACCACTGAGCTACATTCATAGCCCTTTTTATTTTTTATTTTGAGACAGAGTCTATCTTCCCCAGCTGGCCTCAAACCTGCCATCCTCCTGCTTCAGCCTCCCAAGTCACGAGGATTATAGATATGTGCCACTGTGCCTGACCAACAAACTACTTTTTACCATCTCTACCTCACTCAGAAATATTTAATGTTTATTTTAACTAGATTAACTTGTTTCATGAAGCCCTATCAGATGGAAGAAAACTAAGTCCAATATTTAAATTATGTTTCACTTGATTCTAGATGTAAACATATTTAAAATTAAAAAGAATTTCTGAAAACTCAGTCTGTTTAAAATCACAAAAAATGGAGTATATGTGTATGGACACATTTAAATAATTCAATTCTTATTAAGTTTAATTTGTTTTGAGATAGGGGCCTCACAATGTTGCTTAGGCTGGCAGTGTTCTTGGAATCCTTCTGCTTAGCCATGGGGGACCAGTTGGAATTATAGGACTGGACTACCATGCCTGACTTCAGTTTAATGTTATACCCCTTTCCTTCCTTCCTTCCTTCCTTCCTTCCTTCCTTCCTTCCTTCCTTCCTTCCTTCCTTCCTTTCTTCCTGCCTTCCTGCCTTCCTTCCTTTCATTCTTTTTTGTTGTTTGTTTGTTTTTATTTTTGGTACTGGGGATTGAATCCATAGGTGAGATACATCCCCAGCCCTTTGTTTGTTTTTTTTTTGTTTGTTTGTTTTCTTTTGAGACAGGGTTTTCCTAAATTGCTGACTTTAAATTTGCAATTCTCCTGCCTCAGTCTCCCAATTTTCAGGGATTAGAGATGTGCACCACTGCATCTGTCTCTATTTGAAAATATGGGAAGGACACAAATTAGCCACATTAATTATATAATTGTAAAGAGCGCAACAGGGGTTCACTTGATGTTTTGACTATGTATGGCCCATGGGTCTTTGAAATGTATATATATAATTTTCTTTTTCCCTAAACTTCTCCCTTATCTTCTTCTTCCTGATCTGTCCTCCTTAATCTCCTTTTCTCTGAATCACCTCTATCCCCTACCCCTTTCCTGTGAATAGGTGAAATCACAACAATACACCTTTTTTTTCTTTTTCTCAAGACCTTGTCATGTTATTAGATTGGTGTCCAGGACGAGGACTGTGACAGGGGCATATCAAGTTTGAGGCCAGCCTGGGCAATGTAGGGAGACCCTGTCTCACAACAACAATTTTGTTTTTAAAGCTTTGGGATAGAGAGCTCAATGGTGGAGCACTCCTCGATAGGATCTCCAGCACTGTAACTAAACAGAAAATAATAAAACAAAATTAGAAAACCTCCATTGATTTAAGAAAAGTAGAAGTATGAAAACCCTTACACCTTTAATTCCCTTTAACTACAGGAAAAAGAGGTGTCTAGGGTATGGGAATATGAGACTTCATCTTTTAATCCCTAAAAAAGTAACTTGAAGTAGTCTGGGGTTAACCAATCAGTGATTTTTCTCTTGTTCCACCTCCCTGGCCCCTTCTTATATGGAAAATAACTTTGAAACTCTCAATCTACTTCAAGTTCTCCTCTTGCTGCCTTTGGGGTTTTTTTTGGTACTGTTTTTTTGTGGAACCTAGGGGTGTTCTACCTCTGAGCTATATCCCCAACCCTTTTTAATTTTATTTGAGAAAAGCTCTCACTAAGTTGCCCAGGCTGGCATTGAGTGTGTGATCCTCCTACCTCAGTCTCCAAAGTGGCCAGGACTACAGGGAGGTGTGCACCATCAGGCCCAATTATTTTGCAGTGAGCAACTCCTCTACCATAGAGTTACATCCCCACCCAATATGGGTATTTTCTTTTAATCTAATGAACACTCTTTTCTTGTTTCAAGAAAGAAACATTCCTAAAGCCATAATGTTAAATATTAAATCTAATGCATTTACAAGATAAAAGTTTATTCAACAAAAAAGCAATCCATGACCTGGGGAACTCCATATTGAAAGATATTTTCTGGCCAGGTGCAATGGCACATACTCATAATCCCAGCAACTGGGGAAGTTGAGCAGGAGGATCACAGCCTGGGCAATTTAGCAAAGCCCTAAGCAACTTAGTGAGAGTCTGTCTCAAAATAAAATAAAAAGGGCTAGGAAGGTGGATGAGTAGTCAAGCCCCCTAGGTTCAATCCATAATACCAAAAAAGAAAAAAAAATATATATCCAAAATAAATACAATTTTATAATTTTTTTTAAATGACAGGATTTAAGCAACTAATAAATCAATGGTGGAGGCCTGTATATCTGATCAAAACCTTGTGTTTGTTCTTCAAGGTGTTTAAATTTGGGGTGATGCCAGGCATGGTGGCACACCCCTGTTATCACAGAGACAGGAGAGGCTGAGGCAAGAGGATCACAGTCCAGGGGAAGTCTCAGCAACTTAACGAGGCCCTCAGCAACTTAGCAAGACCCTGTCTTAAAATAAAAAATAAAAGCTGAACATGGTGGCACACACCTGTAATCCCAGCAGCTCAGAAGGCTGAGGCAAGAGGATCGTGGGTTCAAAGCCATCTTCAGCAACAGCAAGAATGCTGTTGTGATAAGCAACTCAGTGAGACTCTGTCTCTAAATAAAATACAAAAAGGGCTGGGAATGTGGCTCAATTGCTGAGTGCCCCTGAGTTCAATTCCTGGTACAAAAAAAAAAAAAAGAAAAGAAAGAAAGAAAAGAAAGAAAGAAAGAAAGAAAGAAAGAAAGAAAGAAAGAAAGAAAGAAAGAAAGAAAGAAAGAAAATTGAGGGTGGTAGTGCTTTCTTAACAGGAAAATATCAGTTTTCATCAATTAGGGTACAAGTTTCTTTCTGTTGAATCGAACAAAATAAAAGAAAGCAAGAACTACTATTGAGCCCAAGTTATTCACCTCAGATCACACTGCTGGAAGAGAATCCAGAGTATTATTAAAATGCTCAGGGGACCTGGGAGGAGTTCAGGAACTATGGGTCACAATTTATGTCTTGAGTGAACTACAGAAAATACCAGGGTGCTCCGGTTGACCTCTGGGGCTGGCATTCACTTTACTCCCAGTTCTGGGAATCTCTAGTGCACCCCAGTCCCCAGGCAACCCGTGTGGACCTTCACAGTGCCAGCTCACATTGTCCACCAGAAGCATATCCACAGCTGTGTCCTGAAAGGTGGCACAGAGCTTCTGCTGCACCTTCCTTTTAAGCATTTATTTTCCTCTAAAGAGCCACAGCTTCTGCTGCTCCTGCTGTTTTCTCCTGGATCTGCCTTTTTTTGTTTGTTTGTACATACTTAACCTGAGTCTAGTCATAAAGAAATATCAATCAATTGTATCTTGAGGTACAGACTCTCATAATCCCAGCAGACTCTCTAAATAAGCTAATGTTATGAACAATTTTTGAAAATATTGAGGGAATTCCTAGTTCATTTATTTATTATTATTTTTATTCTATTTTGTTATACACAATGACAGTCAATTCATATTACACGTATAGAGCGTAATTTTTCAAGACACTGGTTGTTCACAGAGTATTTTCATACCATTCATGTCTTATACATGTACTTGGGGTAATGGTGTCTGACTCATTCCACCCTCATTCCTACCCCCTGACCCCCTCCCTCCCCTCCTTCCCCTTCCTGGCCTGCTTTTGAAGACCAATATCTTTCCACAGTGGACTCGACTTCACACACAGGGTGCCATGTCCCCAGATGCTGAGATCACGGTGACTTCCCTTGTACAGCTCATCTAGATCTCCCTCGCAGGTTTTGCCCTTGTTAGGGGAGATTGAAGACTTTGGATGAGAACATTCTGGAAGCAGGGCAAGCAGGAGGCATGCTCAGGTACATTGAATATGAAACATTTTAGCAAAAAGAAAGAAAGGAAAAAACTCTCCCCAACCAGCGGTACTGGCTCTAAGTAATAAAATAGTGAGAAAGGTCTATGATAATTGCTCCCGAGAGTCTCCAGCCTTCTCTCACAAATTCACTTCTGTTTGAGCTTTTAAAAACAACTTCATAAAATACAATATAAGAACAAATTGGTTTCATCTTTGTTTGGTTCTGATTGGTTGTTTGTACTACTGGGGACTGAACCCCAGGTTGTTCTAACACCGAGTCACATCCCCAGTTCTTTTCAGTTTTTATTTTGAGAGAAGATCTCACTGAGTTGCCCAAACTGGCCTGTTTTTTTTTTTTTTTCAGGGGTGGGGCTACTGAGGATTAAACTCAGAGACACTCAGCCACTGAGCCCCATCCCCAGCCCTATTTTATATTTTATTAGAGACAGGGTCTCACTGAGTTGCTTAGTGCCTCACTTTTGTTGAGGCTGGCTTTGGACTTGCGATCCTCCTGCCCTAGCCTCTGTAGCTGGGATTATAGGCATTTGTCACCAAGACCCACACAAACCATTGTTTATTTATTTATTTATTTTTGGTACCAGAGTTTGAACCCATGACGCTTTACCACTGAGCTACATCCCTAGCCCTTTTTATTTTTTATTTTGTGACAGGGTCTCACTAAGTTGCTGAGAGCCCTGATAAATTACTGAGGTAATGATGATCTTTTTTTATGATCTTCCTGCCTCAGCCTCCCAAATTGATGGGATTATAGTCATAAGATACAGCAGCTGGCAAAAATTGTTTTTAATATATATTATATGATAGTAACTATTTTTTAAAACTGTATGATAACTAGATTCATTGATTTACTTACTTATGGTACTGGAATTTGAAACCAGGCTTTTTTAGTTTGGCTCTGCCTCCCCAGGCCCCACCCTTTTTTTCTTCTTTTATTTTAATTGACTTTTAAAAAATAATGACAGTAGAATGCATTACAATTCTTATTACACATATATAGCACATTTTTTCATATCTCTGGTTGTATATAAATTATGTTTGTGCCAATTCCTGTCTTTATATATGTACTTTGGATAATGAAGTCCATCTCATTCCACAATCCTTGCTAATCCTCTGCCCCTTCCCTTCCCCTCCTGCCCCTCTGCCCTATCTAGAGTTCATCTATTCCTCCCAAGCTCCCCCTCCCTACCCCACTATAAGTCAGTCACCTTATATCAGAGAAAACATTAGAATGGAATTTGTTTTTGGGGGATTGGCTAACTTCACATAGCATTATCTTCTCCAATGCCATCCATTTACCTGTAAATGCCATAATTTTATTCTCTTTTATTGCTGAGTAAAATTTCATTGTGTGTTAGGCCACTTCTTTTTTTTTTATTCATTCCTACTCCAATCCTGAGGCCCGGAACCCTTTGTGGGGTCACAGCCCTGGTGATTTCTGTAGAAAGCAGCTGTTTAGGAGTCCTCAAACACTCTCTGAAATGCAGTATTCCAACTAGGTGAGATCAGGATCATGGACCGACACAGAATTCTGCCTTCCTCTGGCCTGCCATCTTCCTTCTCCCCACCCTTTTTAAATGCTGGTGATGGAACCCTGTGATGCTTTAACACTTAACTACCTCCCCAGTTCTTTCTTTTATTTTGATACAAGTTCTGGCCAAATTGCTAAGGGCCATGATAAATTGGTGAGGTCAGCCTTGAATTTGCAGTCCTCCTTCCTCAGTCTCCGATGTGGCCAGTGTTATAGGTATCTGCCACCACACTTGGCTCTGGCACTTTTCTTTCCCCTAAGCCACAGAGAGAGGTTTATTTGGTAAAGTAGATACAAATTCTAGGGATAGTGGTGCAATCTCAAGGAATATGCCTTTGGGGTTAAAGCAAGGAATACTCGCTCAAGGCAGAGTGCAGGCTATCTCCAGTGGGAGAGAGAATCTCTGGAACTAGTTTTATTTATCACTGAAGAAGAAAGCTGTGGTTTAAGCTTTAAATCTTTCACTTGTGTTAGTTCTGGGGAAAGTGGTGAGTTAGGGGGCTTTACAGATTCCAGAAGAATCTTCAGATTCACATTTGGATTTCTTGCTGGGAGCCTGCCAGCCTTGAGACAAGCCTGGGTGTCCCAGTGCAGGTTTCTGGTGTTAGCAGAACCTCCTAAGTCAAGTTGACATTTTTTTTCTGACTTTGAGGTCTGGGTAAATTTGCCTCCAACAGTCAGGCAAGGTATCTCACCCCTGTAACCCCAGCAACTCAGAGAAGGTGCCAGGAGATGGCAAGACCCAGGATAGCCTCAGCAGCTTAGTGAGACCCTGTCTCAGAATAAAAAAAGAAAAGATAAAAAGGTCAGAGATGTAGCTTGGTGACAGAGAACTCCTGAGTTCAATCCTTCATACAGGGGAAAAAGGAAGGAAGGAAGGAAGGAAGGAAAGGAGGTAGAGAGGGACAGAGAGAGGGAAGGAAGGAAGAAAGAACAAGAAGGGGAGAGAAAAGGAGAAAAAGGAGGAAAAAAGAAAGAAATGGAGGGTAGGGGAGGAGAAAGGAAGGAGGGAAGGAAGGAAGGAAGGAAGGAAGGAAGGAAGGAAGGAAGGAAGGAAGAAGAAGAAAGAAATTGCCTCTGGCAGTATACGGACCAAGACCAAGCAAGATTGGTTAGGGTTGAAAATCCATCAGGAATGCAAGATTGGTTTAACCTTTGGAATAAACCTGGAATGCAAATCTCCTTTCATATTTGAATAACAATTTCATTGATTAACCATATCAATGGGACAAAGCAAAAAAAAAATCATCTCAATTGACACAGGGAAAAATATTTGTCTGCCAGGTATGATGGTGCATGCCTGTTAACCCCAGCTACAGGAGACTGAGGCAGAAGGACCACAGGTTCAAAATCAGCCTCAGCCACTTAGTGAGACCCTGTCTCAAAATAAAACATAAAAAGGGCTAGGGACATGGCTCAGTGGTTAACTGTCCCTGGATTAAATCCCAAATATCCGGCCACCCCACAAAAAATATATGGGAGACTCAGAAAGACAGAAGGGGATGTTAAGAAGGCCCCCTAGGCAGGAATGAATAGGTGGCTGGATGGGTGAGGTGTGGAGAGCGAGAAAGGTTTTTCTTTCTTATTATTTTCTTTCTTGTTTTCATTGGAAAATTGTAAATTGGCGAAAATGATCTATGAGAGAAGATGAAACAAGATTCAAGAGAGATAGAGCTAAAAACAGGGAGAAGACATTGAGAAGCCAAGAGGTACCCATGCTTGGAAACAGGATGAAGGGCAAGGCCAGGCAAGGTGCCTGCATTACTGGACCTTTTACAGGGAGAATGTGGTTGTGCATTACGTGGGGAAAGAATGTATGAAAACCGAGTGAAGGTTGCCCACATGGGCCCCTTAGGATTGCTGGACTTTCATACACACACACACATGCACACGCGTGTGTGCACGCACACACACACACACACACACACACTCAAACATGCACATACATAGTGGTCATAGCCTCAGGTTCCATGCTCAGCTCCAAGGGAGATGGAGTCACAGCCCCTTACCTTCAAGGGGCAGCTCCATCTATCAGGTGAGATTGTCCAGTAAACAATAGGAAAACATCCTTAGCCCATGATCCAGTCCTGGAGCTCCAGGTATTCACCACATGAGTGAAGCTGCCCCAGGGGGTCGGGTGGGGACCTCAGCTGCTCTGTTCAGTGGCACAAGATGTCCTGCAGTTGGGGAATGGAAACACACACAGTGGTCCACACAGCTGTGAAAAGATGCAGGGGACCTGAAGTGCAGTCACCAGGGAGGGAAGCCAACCGAGGGCGGTGTACTGTAGACATTCCTGAAGACAGAAAATCAGGGGCACAGGATAAAGCCCAGTGGTTGCCAGGTTTGGGTGGGATAGAGGGCTGAACAGCTGGAGCACCAAGGGACTGTAAGCTGTGAATTATTCTGCGTGACTCTATAATAGTGAGTACAATGTCGGTGGGCATTTCTAACCCCACAAGTGTAGACTCTAGAACCGGAGTCAACTACGGACTTCACATAACACTGATGTGTCATAGTAGAGGTGTAATGCCAGATTTGAGGAACCCCAATAGACCTTCAGGAGCTGAATCAGATACAGTCACACAAGAGTCTTTATTGCAAGCTCGAGCCTGGACTCACAACCCTTTCTAATATAGCTGTCCCAAGGAGTGAGTCCTGGTCCTTTGTTCAGTGAGATTTTATAAGCTTTGGGAGATACTCTATGTGATACAACATCACACAGCAAATCATCACACACCGTGGGAAAATCAAACAACTCTTAACACTTAACTCTTAACTCTTAACACTGGCAGGAACAAGTTGGGTAGGGGTGGTTGGTTAGTTCAAGAGGATGATTCCTTTGAACTGATTGGTTTAATTCATGAGGGGTGTATGTGCTAAACTACATGGTTTCCCAACATGTTATCAACCACCAAGACTACTGGTGGGTCTTCTGGCATTCCAGGTACTTTCCCTCTCTCATGCTAATTTGTGGTTGCTAGGGGGTTGCTATGGGTCCTCACCTAGACTAACTGAGTCAGGGACACCTGGTGCTGCAGATCTCTCCTGTTACTTGCAGACAAACAAATTAGCAGAGTAGGCATGTGCTTAGGAGTGCTCAGTGGGTTTTTCCAAGGACAAGGGTCACGCCCCCTCCCTCTGGACAGGCCTTGAGATAGAAACTGTTTTCAAAAATGGAGTCACATTGGTTTCTCAGAGGCATGAATTGTAGAATAAGTACCACTCTGATGTGAGATGCTGGTCCTGGGGGAGGTTGGGAAGGCAGAAGGATTTGGGAACCATGGAGCTTCTGCTCAGTTTTGATGTGGTTTTAAAACTACTCTAAAACAAAACAAACAAACAAACAAAATCTAGCCTATGTGAAAAAAAAAAAGGGGAGGGAGTAGGGTTCCAGATCTAATGTTGATCTCTCCTTCTGTTTACCGGGGAATCCTTGCTTCCCCAAATGCCAAAGTATAATGCCAGAGAGGCACATCCAGGCAAGGCTAGAGGGGACAGTGGAAGGTGATGAACCCAGCCTAATTCCATCTTAAGATTGGGAGCCATCTTGTCACAAAGACATGAAAAGGTAATTTCTGTTTTACTATATATTACTGTGATTTCTAAACTTGCTTGGAATGCCTGCCCATGCCTGGAACTCACCCATTCCTGGCTTTCCCTGACCAGATAACAACCCTCTCTTAAACCTTAGTGGTGCCTCATAAATTCTGGTGTTGGGATCTAAATTTACTCCCTAACTTGAAATGTTGAGCCATGTAGATCATTTACCTACTACTTGCCTTTGTATTATGCTTGTGAAAATCCTGTAATCTGTGAGTTTCCAAGACCCTCCCCCCTTTTTGTAACATTTTGTGCTATAAAACCTTGTTTCTAGAGAGCTGGGGGACTGTCCTCTAACCCACGGGTTTCAGGAGAGACAGTGCTGGCTGGCCAGAATACAAGCTTGCTTTAATTTGATATAAAATTGGAGTCAGGGGTCTTCTTTGCCTCAGCCTCCGGAGTTGCTGGGATGACAGGCATGAGCCACTATGCCCAGCTAACATTTTACTATTCTGAATGCTTATTTAAAGAAATAAATCTCACTCATTTATGTCTAAGATTATTTTTTTTGTCTTGTTTGCTTTGAGAGAGCAAATCAAGTTAGACATTTATTTTAAATGTAGTATTTGAAAGTACTTGTTATAGTTTGGATCTAGAAATGTTCCCCTAAAAGCTCACATTTTGAAAAAATATGTGATCCCCAGTGCAGCAAGGCCGGAGGTGGGGCTAAGGCAGTGATTAGAGCCCTAGTGCCTCATTGTTTAATCTACTGGATGGGATAACAATTTGAGTGAGTTACTGAGCTGTAACTGTAAGGGGGAGGGCATGCCTGGAGCAGGTAGGTCACTGGGCAGCTGGCCCATGGGGATTGTGTCTTGTTGCTGATCTCTTTCTTGATTTCTCTGCTTTCTGGTTTCCAGGAGCTGAGCAGCTCTGCTCCACTAGGCCTTTGGGCCATATTGTTCTGCCTCACTCAGGGGCCAGAACAGTGGAGCTGTCTAACCCTGGCTGAGGCTCTCCACCTGTGAGCCAAAAGGAATCTTCTGCCATTTTTCTTTCCAAAAGATTGAACCCAGGGATTCCTCTATCATTGAGCTACTCCCCATTCCATTTTTATTTTATTTTTTAAATTTTGAGACAGGATTTCACTAAGGTTCCAAACTGGCCTGGAACTTGTGATCCTCCTGCCTCAACCTCCTGTGTTTACAGGTGAGCACTTTCATGCCCATTTAAATTTTTTTTTTTTTGGTGGTGGGGTTCCAGGGATTCAACTCAGGGGCACTCAGCCACCAAGTCACATCCACAGCCCTATTTTGTATTTTAGAGACAGCACCTCACTGAGTTGCTTAGTGCCTCACTTTTACTGAGGTTGGCTTTGAAGTATTGATCCTCCTGTCTTAGCCTCCTGAACCACTGGGAATACAGGCATGTGCCACCATGCCCAGCTCTCCTTTTTAAGTTCTTTATGTGAGGCATTTTGGTTACAATAACAAAAGCTAACCCAGTACTAAATTTCCCTTACAGTTTTGAAACCAATTAATATTAAAATTATTTTAAAAAATCACAGCACAGATATTTATACTCAAACATCATTTTACAGTACTGGGTTTTGAAACATACCACTCAAAAATAGTCAATGGTAGTTATGCTTATAAAAACTCATGCCATGAGTTCTGAGCTACCAGCAGGTAGCGTGTGAAATCTATTACTTGGAAAAGTTTATCGTGAGATCACTGCAGGTAAACAGTCTTGGGCTCCTCAAATCCATCCTCTTCTGGATGCTGAACGCTAATTTTACTTAAAACTTTATTTTTATATTTCTTTTTGGTATTGGGGACTGAACCCAAGGATGGTTAATCACTGAGCCACATCCCTAGCCCTCTGTATTTTTTTTATTTTGAGACAAGGTCTTGCTAAATTGGTTAGGGCCTCATTGAATTGCTGAGGCTGGACCTGAACTTTGAATCCTCCTGCCTCAGCTTCCTGAGCTGCTGGGATTACAGTCATGTGTCACCATGCCCAGTCCATTTATTCATCTTTCATTCATTTTTGTGGTCCAGGGGAATGAACCCAGAGGCTCTCTACTACTGATTTATATCCCCAGCCCTTTTATTTTTATTTTAAACAAATTTTTGGTATGAGGGATGAAATCCAGGAGTTCTCTACCACTGAGCCATATCCCTAGCCTTCAATTTTTCTTCAGACAGGTTCTCACTAAGTTTCTGAGGACCTGACTAACTTGCTGAGCTGTGAATGTAGCTCAGGGGTAGTGTGTTTACCTGGCAGGCAGGAAGCCCCAGTCCTATTCCCCACCCCAGGAAGGGGGGAATCCTTCACCTCAGTCTTTTCCCAGCTACCCTGAAGCCAGGGTTCTGTGTCCTCTACAATTGCAGCTACATGCTAAATTTCATTTCTACGTGCCCAGAGGAAAGCTTTTCCTATGCACCCGACTGGGAAGCACACAGTAGCGGCACAGGTACCTGGGCCATGAAACATCCAGTTCCACCAGGTTAAAAGGTACCTGTCTGCCTAGTAAGCACAGGAGATGGCACAGGCCTAATGTCCCTCAGTATCCCCATCAGCTTAGTACAAAGCTGGACAAACCTCCAACGTGGAGAGTAGGACACTGATTGGTCTCCAGAGGGGCGGCACACACGCTCTAGGCTTAAGTGGCTCAGCCTGGCAGAGTGCAGCAGGTGGTTCTCCAGGACTGACGTGGGGAGGCACCATAGAAGCTGAACATGGTGAGCTGGGAGCATCGGTTCAGGAAAGGAGGGTGGCATGGAGCTGCGAGTCCATGACCTCACAGTCCTGCAATTCCAAGGTCTGCAGAGTAGCTACAACTTTCTGTAGAACTTGGAGGGGCACAGGACTTCAACTGGATGTTTTCTTGGAGGAAGGGGGACTGGGAATTGAACCCAGGGGTGCTCTAACACAGACCTACATCCCCAGCCCACTTCCTATTTTTATTTTGAGACAGGCTCTTGCCAAGTTGCTGAGGATCTAAGTCATTGGGGCTGGTTTGGAACTTTTGATCCTTCTACCTCAGCCTCCTGAGCCACTAGGATTAGAGGTGTTCACTACCACACCTGGATTTAAATTTTGATGCCATCAACATCCATGTGCTTCAGCTGACTGATACCCAGGCACAGGGACATATGCTTCAACTCTGATTCCAAGTACAGGGAGATAATAATTAAGAGGGTCTGGTGGGAAGGGTTGCCT
This sequence comes from Urocitellus parryii, assembly GCF_045843805.1. Taxonomy (NCBI): domain Eukaryota; kingdom Metazoa; phylum Chordata; class Mammalia; order Rodentia; family Sciuridae; genus Urocitellus; species Urocitellus parryii. The sequence continues at coordinate 82,097,525 of NC_135541.1, read as the reverse complement.
AAGGAGACACCAGGCAGTTAGTTCTGAGAAGCAATGTCAAGGTGGGAGAAAACAAATTGGCCCAAGCCCAAGGTCACCCTGACCCTCTGATGATGGTCAACACCCAGGATTCTGCCTGTTGCATAATCTGCTCATTCACATCACCCATTTCAGAGTGAGCCTTACACCAGGTAGGTCCACCATCTGCAAGGCCTCCATCCCTGCTTCTCACCCTCAACTCCGAATCACCACCTGAGGCTCAGATCAGCCTTCCCCAGGGGGGCATTGGAGGTGGCTCCTCTGCTCCCTGCTGGAGAGCACAGAGCTTCCCTGTTGCAAGGTGCAGGTGTGGGGCTTCCCTCCTCCAGCGCCTTCCCCTCTACCCTGCTGCTCACCACCTTTGCTGGACAGGCCTCCCAGGGAAGGAACCTCCTACCCACCTCACTAGCTCCTCTCCCCACCACCTGGCTTCCCAGCAGCATTCCACTTCCCAGACCACAGACCCCTGTTTAGCCCTCTACTTCTGTGTTTGTGTTGATGAGTCCATTCTTTTTGAATGAACAGGGGACCAGACTCTGAGGTCACTCGGTCACTCTCCAGCATCTCCTTCTCTGACATCGCCAGTGGCTGGGGTACAGCAACTGCAATTTATTTGTTTATTTATGGTGCTGGGGATGGAACCCAGGGGTGCACTACCACTGAGTCACATTCTTAGCCCTTTTTATTTTTTGAGGCAGGGTCTCCCTAAATTGTTGCAGCTGGCCTTGAACTTATGATCCTCTCGCCTCAGCCTTCTGAGATGCTGGGATTTTAGTTCTGTGTGTCGAGCAGCTCAGGCAACTGACCCTACCTCAAAATAAAATTATTAAAAGGACTGAAGTTGTATTTCAGTGCTTGAGAGCCTCATGGTTCTATCTCAAGTACTGAAAAAACACTTTTCGAGAGAAATTATAAAAGCTGGGTTACAATATCAGAGGATTTGGATCTTAGAGATGGAAGGGAAACCTCTTAATTATCTCAGTTCTGGGTTTAGGGAGACCTGAGATGTCTTTCCTTCTTCAGGTAAGAGGGAAATTTCCTGCATAATCAGAGCATAACCTAAGTAATAGACTTTTTCTTTCTTTCTCTTTTTTTTTTTTTTTTTGTGGAGGGGTACCAGGATTTCACTCAGGGGTACTGGACCACTGAGCCACATCCCCAGCCTTATTTTGTATTTTATTTAGAGACAGGGTCTCACTGAGTTGCTTAGAGCCCCACTATTTGCTGAGACTGGCTTTGAACCTGCAATCCCTCTGCCTCAGCCTCCCGAGCTGCTGGGATTACAGACATGTGCCACTGCTCCAGGCGTAATGGATTTCTTCTTTAGAGAACTCAAGTTTATCCAAGGAGGTCTTATGGATCTCATTTGCCACCTACTGTTAAAGGGGAATAAAAACTATTTTAGAATCCTGTGCAGTAGGAGACCATAAAACAAATCATTTGCAAATTGAGTGAGAGGCATTTCTAGGACATTGTATGGTTGAGAGGCCTTGGCATGATGCCAGAGAGGGGTGATGTAGGGTTTCAGGTCACACTTGTAGATTCCTAGACTGGGTTTATTGCTGATTTTTCAGAAGGCAACAGTGTTGGCTCTGCTTATCACCTGGGTACCAGAGACAGCAGAGTGAAGGTGTCTGCTATGAACCATTTGGAGTCTGCAGGCCCATTAGATTACAGGTGCTAGGGTTTGGAATTGCAGGAAATCTTGCTTTTATAATTTTATCTATTGCACCTAACTCTTGGGTACATGTCCAACCTCGCTTTAGGTTTCTTGACTGATGGGTTGTTATATTTTACAAGGATTTGTAAGTGGTATTCTATGAAGTTCTCTACAATAGTAGGGCACCCTTGGGTTCAATCCCCAACACACACACACACACACACACACACACACACACAGAGAGAGAGAGAGAGAGAGAGAGAGAGAGAGAGAGAGAGAGAGAGAGACTCAGACTATTTTTCTCTGAAAGTCAGCCCTTGTGGATACAGCTGTGGTACACTATGACCTGAGTAATTCAGATGGAAGTCTCCTATTATTCCCAGATAAACTCCTTTGGAGAGCAGGTTAGTGTTCTCACTTCTGTGGGCAACCACAGGTGCATAATCCCATTAAACAGCAACATGCATTGGAAGGAATGGCACCCAGAGAGAAGTAAAGAATGGAGGGTATACTCAGAATGGCCCTGCATTATTTTGATGCCATGAGGTCCTCGGCTCCAGTGTCACTTATCAGCACTGATCAGCCACAGGGTCAGCTTCCTGAACTTCAATTTGAAAACCTTTGAGGACAGCACAGGCTCTGCTGCAAGTTCCCCAAGTCGCTCGTTTGCAACCATCCATGCAGGTTTAATGCCCTGTGTAACTCTCAGCACAAATCTACTTCCAGAATTTCAGATTCCTGTTTCTGACTCCTAAGGCACATGTCCCCATCTGTTCCAAGTCTCCCATCTCCTGAAGGGAACCAAACCCCTGTGACTCAGGCCTCCTGCATCAGCTTTTCTCTTCCCATTTGTGTTAAGCAGTGCCCTGGCATCCTGTTTCTAGTTCCCCTTGGAGAGACACTCGTGTCTTACTTTTATTTTCAAGTGCACAGGAGAACTTTTCTGATATATGCATCCCACTAGGCAGGCAGCCAACAGCAACATGGACTGGAGGGCAGGTTATAGATAAACCAGTTGCCACATCTACGGCAGGGTTTAGTATAGAAAAGGACATCTGTTGGCCCTCTCACATCCCTCGTATCCCCATCAGCTCATCGATGAGTTGGAAAAGTCTCCCTGGATGGATGGCACCCTGGGCATCATAGCTCTACAGAAGGTCAGGGTACCTCTCTAGATTCAACCGGGTCAGCCTGGAAGTGTGAAGCAGCAGGTTGCTCAGGACCCACATGATGATGTTATTCCCATTGAAGCTCAAGACCCTGAGCTGGGAGAATCACCTGAGGAGAGGTAGGATGGCCTGGAGCTGGGAGTGTGTGATCCCACAGTTCTGCAAGTTTAGTGTCTCAAGGGTGGCTGCAGCATTCTCTAGCAGAATTATAAGGGGCTTAGGACTGAAATTTGTCAATTTGCTGTCCCACACCATCAGGTGTATTAGCTGATCAAGGTTTGGAGACCCAGACAGATCATTCCAGTCTGGATCTGAGAGCTGGCAGTCGGTTATTGAGAGGGTCTCCAGAGGGGTCTTCAGGAGTGTAAGCAAAGATCAAGCAGTTAGTTCTGAGGAGTGATGTCAAGGTGGGAGCATACAAATTGGCCCAAGCTCAAGGTCACTCTGACCTTCAGATGATGGTCTCCACCCAGGACTCTGCCTGCTGCAGAATCTGCTCGTTCATGTCACCCTATTTCATGCTGAGCCTTTCACCCCCACTTGAGTGACCAGGTGGGTCCATCATCTCCAAGGTGCCCCTCCTCACTACCAAGCAGAAAGCCACAGCTGTAGCCAGAGGGGGTCAGGGTGAGACATGCACAAATAACAAACCCAGGCAACATGGAGAAACACAAACTGGGGTTGCCCTCCTGCGGGGCTCAGACCCTGTACTCTCCACCTCTGCTCTTTACCCTCAAGTCCAGAATCACCACCCAGAACTCAGAGCAGCCTTCCCCAGGTGGGCATTCAAGGCAGGTTCTCTGCTCCCTGCTGGAGAGCACAGAGCTTCCCTGTTGAAAGGTGCAGGTGTGTGGGTTTCCCTCCTCCAGCGCCCTGCCCTCTACAATGATTCTCACGACCTTCGCTGAACAGGCATCCCAGTGAAGAAAACTCATATCCACTCACTAGCTCCTCTCCCCCCACCTGGCTCCTCAGCAGAGTTCTGCTCCCCAGACCACGGACCCCTGTTTAGGACTCTGTTTCTCTGTGGGGGTTTATTTGAGACCTGGATTCAGGACAGAGTAGAAACAAACACTTCACTGACTTTCTAACTTCTCCATCAATGTTAAGTCACCATGGCTGGTACACAGCAGGTGCCTACTGAAGTTTCATGTAACAAAGAGTTTTCTCTGATCTCCTAGGAAAGTTCCCTCTGCTTTCTCACCTGAGCACCTGGCATAGCTGGCCATCTAGGAGAAAGAAACCATCCAGGTACAGCCTCTGGAGGCTGTCCATCTTGGCAAACTGTGAGGTAATATCATCCATCAACTGATCTTTCTCCTCCTGGGAAGCATAGGCAGACACATAGGGGAGAAAAAGAGCTTCCTCAGGTTGCTAATCTGGCCCCAATAGGTAGCAAAAGTAGACAAAGTAGATGGTCTCCAGGAACACTGCACATCCACTTGCTGGATAAAGTCCAGATCCAATCTCTCCAAGATCCTCTTGATGCTATAAATGGGCAAAGAGCACATCTGCAGGTTCTTACAACACAGCTGTAAGACCCTTCCTCTCATCCACCCACTGAAAGAGGAAGGAGAGGAATGCATTCAGGGGTCTTTGCTGAAAGCACAGGTTTACTAACATCTTCAAGGGCAGAGTGGGCCCTGTGTCTAGAGAGGCCATCACTGTTTGCCTCTCCTTCATGACTCCTGGTGACCAGGCATGGACCACAGCTCCAGACCACATTCTCCAGAAGTTCACATGAACCTTCCGCACACCCAGCACCTGCAGTTTCCACCTCCTGTGGGGATGACAGTAGAGTCTCAGCCCTGAGGCCCATTCCTTCACCTCTCAGCTGCTGCCCCCTGCTCCACATCTTCCTTCTATCTCACTTTTTTCTACCCCTTGCCCCTCCAATCCAGCCTGGTGCCCCCACCTGTACCAGCTGAGGGAGGGGCAGGCACAACCTCCTTTAGGGGTCATTGCAGCTGCCACAAGCACCCTCCACATCGAGAAGCCACTCCCAGGTGGGGCTCAGCATGGCCAAGGCCTCTCCACTCCTCCTTGTTGGCAGCACAGGAAGCCTGTTGGACACACTTCAGCACCTACTCTCCCTGCCCACACCCTGGCCGCCCAAGGCACTCCCTTCCAGGGTCCCCCTCACCTGGGGCGATCCTGCTGGGCAACCAGCATATCCAGCCCATCCAGTGCCACTCGGATCATATCCAGCTATGGCTTCTCATCAGGGACTTCAAGGGCAGGCAGGTGAAGGACCAGGCCTGCACCATTTTCTTCAGGACCTCAGTGTGTCCCCCGCTGAAGGCTTCCATGAAGAGTGGTGGGAAGAGCTGTATGGGCAGGTCCTCCAGAGCTAGGATGGCCCTGGACTTGTCCTTCAGGAGGCTGCTCCCTGCCCACTCCTGGAGCATAGGTGGGGCCAGCTGCTCATCCTCTGGAGTCTGCATGGAAAGGATCCTGGGGGAATGCCCCACCCAAACACATCATTCACAGCCAAGCTCCACAGCTCTACCTTATACCCACTAGAGGAAACAACTCAGCTGAAGTGGCTGCTTTGGCAATCGATCGATCCAGTTTCACTCACTGGGTGCCAAACCAGGACTGGTGGTTCAGGCCTATAACCCCATGGCTTGGGAGACTGAGGCAGGAGGATCACAAATTCCAAGCCATCCTAGAACTTAGTGAGACCATGTATCAAAATGAAAATAAAATAGGGTTGGGATGTAGCTCAGTAATAGAGTGCCCCTGAGTTCAATCTCTAGCTTCAGTAAATAAATAACTAAAGTGGGTACTATTGGTTTTCATTTTTAGAATGAGCAATTTTTAAATTAATTTACTTACTTATACTTTTTTTTGGTGATACTAGGGATTGAAGCAAAGGGTAGCTTACTACTGAGCTACACCCTTACCCCTTTTGGTTTGTATTTATCTACTTATTTATTCATTTTGTGGCACAGGATTAAACTCAGGGTGCTTTACCTCTGAGCTACATCCTAAGCTCTGTTTGTTCTTGATGACCAACGATTGATCTCAGGGTACTTAACCACTGAACCACATCCTCAGCTCTTTTTATTTTTATATTGAGGCTGCTTAGGGCCTTGATAATTTGCTGTGGCTGGCTTTGAAATTGTGATCCTTCTGCCTCAGCCTCCCAAGACACTGGGATTACAGACACCCTTCACTCACCACACCCGGCTCCCAACCCTGTTTTATTTTGAGACAGAATCTCACTAAGTTGTCCAGATAAGTCTCAAACTCATGATCTTCCTGCCTCAGCTTCTTGAATACCTGGATTACAGACAGGTACCACCATGAACAGTTTAAATATAACCAATGCTAAAAGCCACATATAGTATTTGAGAACATTTGGAAGTAAGAGATGGAAAATTCTAACTCTGAGATGAGCCTCAATTGTCACATGTATCTTGTACATGTGACAGTGTGCCACTTTGTAGTGCAGTTTCAGGAAAGAAATAGATCAGAATAGAGTGCAGCCTATGAAAAATATTGTGTAGTTCCAGGTTGTAATTCCAGCTACCTGGGAGGCTGAGGCAGGAGGATTACAAGTTCAAGGCCAGGTTCAGCAATCTAGTGAGACCCTAAGCAACTCAGTGAGACCCTGTTTTAAAATAAAAATATATAAATAAAAAGGGTTGGAGATGTAGCTCAGGGGTATAATGCCCCTGGATTCAACTCCCAGAAACAAAATAAAAACAAACAAAACAAAAAATAGAAAAAGAAAAAAAAAATAAATGAAGGCAACTAAGCCCAAGCATGAGAGTGTTAAGAAACTTTGAGGTACGGAATGGCTGAATGTTAAATAAGAACATCAGTGCTTTGCTCTGAATAAGGGTTTTCTTACTCTTCATTCATTCAACAGATATTTACTGAAATGCCTGCTCCAGTCCTGCAACCATTGAAGATTTGTCAAATTATTTAAGAAGAGACTTGTCTTAAGAGTATCAGACCCAGAGAGAAGGAAGGACAATTATGTTTGGAAAACTGCAGTAGCCATTTCTCTGAGTCCCATCTACTTTTTTGAGTCCGTTTCTCTAACTGGAATCAAAGTTACCATGAAGATTCAAAGGGAGAAGTGTTTTGAAATTAAAGTTCATAAATAGGTGGAAATTCATTAAAAAAAAGGAAAACAGAAGAAAAGAAATTGAATATGACCTAAACCAAAGCAGAAATCAAAATTATTGGGATGGAGGCAAAACTGCATTCAGAGACACAAAATGCAGACATCTGGTCCTTTGGAGAGACAGAATATGATATCCTCTTTGCCATCACAAACTATGTGTCACCATTTTTTATTTCTTTTTTGGTATTGGGGGCTGAACCCAGTGGTATTCTACCACCAAGCTACATCTCCAGCTCCTTTTATTTTTTATTTTGAGACAGGATCTTGCTTAATTGCTGAGGCTGGCCTTCAACTTGTGCTTCTCCTGCCTCAGCCTCCAGAGTTGCTGGGTTTACACACATGTGCTACCTCTCCTAGGCTGTAGGTCACTGGGTAAGACTGGCTGAGAGTAGACCCCATAGAGGTTCTGTTTTGAGTTCAGTTGTCCAAGCTCATCTTGAAATCCTGGGCTCAAGCAATCCTTCTGCCTCAGCCTCCCGAGTAGCTGGGACTAAAGGTGTATGCCACCAAGCAGCCTGAATGGGGTCTCTGTGGGGTTTGGTAACTTATTTATTTATTTATTTACCTGACCTATTTATTTATTTATTTTACCTTCAGTGAAATTTTATTCTAATTCTTTGAAAATTGACAAACCATATCATATTGTAGAACTCAAATCACCAAAACATTCTTTCCCATTCCCCATATCTCCACTCTCTGTTGTCTCAGTTAAATGACAGTCTCTATAATGAACCTCAACTAATTAGAACTTTCTTTAAGTATCTACATATTTATTTACTTATTCTTATTAGGCATATATGACACCAGAATTCATTTTAATTCATTGTACACAATTTCAGCACATCTTTTTATTTCTCTGGTTGTACAAATGTATGTTGCAGTCATATATGTCTACAGCCCTTTTTAAAATTTGAGATAGCCCTGGATAAGTTGCCAAGGTGGCCTGGAACTTGTGATCCTTCTGCTTCAGCCTTCTGAGTTGCAGGGATTACAAGTGGGCACCACCAAACACGGAGATTTGCTTTTTTTTTGTTTTGTTTTTGTTGGTTTGGGTTAGGCCTTTTTCTTAAGTGTTTAGCAGAAATTACACGTGTTCATTTCACTTATGTTTGCAGTTGAAGCATGCTTAGGATTACTTTTAAGACATAAGTGAGGGTTTTTGATGAGAAATGTTTGAAGCCCAGCCTTCAAATTTGACATGTCTTTAGCTCTTTCTTGCTTTGGGGCATCTCTTGAGGCAGCTGAGCAAGAGGGTTGAAATGGCAAGGTGTCACTTTCGGCTGCCACCCTTGACTTGGTGCTTGGGACTAGAGACAGGTAGATGTTTCTGCCACCCAAATAACAATAGAGTGTCTCTTCAAAAACTGACTTTAGAAGGGACAGAAAATGCAGGACCCCAAGTAAAGTCCGGCCCATCCAGGAGGCAAAGGGAGACAGGGTTTCAGAGGCTTCATAAGGTGCTTTGAAACCATTATCATTGGCTGCAAAGATTCAGTAACAAGGGTGGCCTTGGTCCAGATGACAGGGACCTGCTGGATGGATATCTTCTCAGAACAAATAATTGTGAGCAGGATGCAGTGGTGCATGTCTATAATCTCAAATACTTGGGAGGCAGAGGCAGGAGGATTTGAAGTTCAAAGTCAGCCTGAGAATCTTAGTGAAGCCCTAAGGTTTTGCATAAGGCTGTGGTTCTGTGAGTCTTTTGTGATGGTCTTAGGTTCTGTAAACAAATCAGGATGGCGCCTGGCAAATGTTAGAGTCTGTAAACAAGTCTGGATGACGCCTGGCAAAATGCCAGAGGGAGTGTTTTGTGAAGTAACGCCAGGGAGCCATTAAGTGTGGAGATTCCTTATTGGTTGACCGCTATATCTAGTTTATGTTAATTAAGATAAGCTGTGTGGAATGTATAAATACCTCTCCTGTCCTACAATAAATGACTCCCACTCCTTCTGTATCAATGTATACAAGTTGTTCATCACCCCCTGGTTATTTTGCTGCAGCCGGACTGCAGCATGATGGCTCCTGTTAGCAGGCAGTTGTGGTCCAGGATGTCCACTTCCTAGCATCCTGCCAGCCCTGTTGTGTTGGAGTGGTGTCATTTTGATGGAAAACTTTCACCATTAGCTTCACCTGTAAGTACACAGGAGTTCCTGGCTGATAGACATCCTTAGCAAGGACACAACCAGTGTTAGTTTCCTTGAGTTGTCTGAAACTGATGGCAGTAGTTTGGAGTGCATGTGGTTGTAGGAAAGTATTTAAAACTCTTTAAAACCAGGAAAGAATCATGGGGACTATAGAAGGTCCACAGGCCACTGGCCTAGGGATAAGTATGCTCATCCTGCTTTCTTGCTTATTTATTTATTTTTTGTATCAAAGATTGAACCCAGGGGCACTATACCACTGGATGCCAAAAGCTCTGTCCTTGACCCTGATAACAATTCAATAACAAGGACAAAGTTTTGAGAAAAAAGAATGTTTATTACTTTGCTCACAAAAGAGAAACACAGGGGACTCCTGTCCCAAAGATTGTGATTCTTCCCATCAACAGGAAAAGGTTGTTTTTAAAGGGGTGTTTAGAGAAAATGAGATTAGAGAGAAACCAGGAAGGAGATCAGGGAAAAGAAGATCAGGGAGGAGAAGGTTAGGGAGAAGATTTGAGAAAAAGAAACAAAATGTGTAAGTTTCAAAGCCACAAGGGATATAGGCAAAGCATCAAGGGAACCCCTGTTATGCGCTGAACTAAATCCCCAAACCCCATATTTTGGAGAAACTGGGGGTTGAATGCAGGGATGTTGGACAACTGAGCCACATTCCCAGCCCTTTTCATGTTTTACTTTCAGACAGTGTCTCACTAACTTGCCCAGGCTGTCCTTGAACTTGCAATCCTCCTGCCTCAGCTCCTGAGTTGGTGGACTTTGGGTGTGTGTCACCATGTCCACTACAATCCACATTTTTTAACCCCCCACAAATTGTGTTCAATAAAAGAACAAAATACCAGAAATTACTTTTTCTTTCTTCCTTTCTTTTTATTATTATATTATTATTATTTTTTTTTGGTACCAGGTGATGAACCCAGAAACAGTGAACTGCTGAGTCACATTTCCAGCCTTTTTTTTCCCCCTTTCTTTCTTTTTATTCAATAAATACAACCTTAAGGAAAAAATAGTTTAATTTATAGAGCATGTTAGGCAATTAAGCCTTTCGTATTATTCAGTCCCCTGATTTCTGAAGCTTATTGCTTTGAAGTAAGATAAAACATTGGACTTATGCATTGAAAAAAAAATAATAGAGACACAATTCCCTGAATTACTGAAACCTAGGCATCTAATGAACTTCACCAGCTTCACTCTTACTAACTTATTTCTCAGAAATGCCCTTAGTGTTCCCAGAGGTGTAGGTCTCTCTGTGCTGACACCAAGCAGATGTTATAGCTGTGGTGCTTCTACTTCTCAAGGCTGCTCCTCCTGTTTCTTTTGTCATCTTCTGTAACTGATGTCTCTGTTTGCTTCTGCCTCTGCTCACACTTCCATGCTACTGCATCTCTCATCTGGGCTCTGAGGCTGTAGGGTCTGCATTCTTGGACTTAATCAGCCTTGGATTGAACATGGTTGAAAATGAGTGTATCTATGCTGAATGTGTAGAGACTTTTTCTTGTCATTATTTTCTAAACAGCATAGTGTAAACCAATATGTATTATTCCCATTGTATGCAGTGAATAAGGAATATTGAGGTGATTTAAAGCACACAGGAGCATGTACATAGGTTATGTCCATATCAGGAGGAACCCCCAGGCAGTTACAAAGCATGGGAATTCTTCAGCGTGTTCCCCAACAACCAATGGGTCATTGAAGAAATCAAAATGAAAGTGTAAAATGCCTGCAGACCAATGAACAGGGCCACACAAGATATTCAAACCTGTGGACACAGCAAAAGTAATTCTAAGTGGGAAGTTTCCAGCAAGAAATATCTACATTAGGAAAAAATCTCAAATAAGTGGCCCAATACTACATGTCAAGGGATTGGAAAAAATAAGCATGGACTATGCCCCCAATTAGTAAAATTGGGAGAAGATATGAATTAATTAAACTTTTCAAGTAGCTGGATTCCAGACATGTGCCACTCCATTCATATTTTTGTACTTGTTATTGTCTTGGGGACCAGGCATTGCATCAAAGGGTGCTATGCCACTGAGCCACACCCTCAGGGAGGATTTTGAGACAGGGTCTTGTAACCTTGCTTACAGCCTCACTAAATTGATGAGGCTGCCTTTGAACTCACCATCCTCCTGTCTCAGCCTCCTGAAGTTCTGTAACTATAGCTGAGCTTCACCAATCTGGCTTTTGCAGTTGTTTTTGGAAAATAATCTTTCAGAACATCAATTTTACATACCTGTCCAGACCAATTAAAGCATGCATTTCATTGTTTTCATGTGGGTTCTGGTTCTTTCTTTTCAAATATTTCTAACAGATAGACAGCTCTATTTCAATTAAACCTTCCCAATATGGTCACATCATTTTTAGAATTATTTATTTACTTATTTCTGTGACGCCTTGGATGGAATCCAGGCCCTTCCACATGCTAGGCAAATGCTCTACCACTGAGTGATTCCCTAGCTCCCTGAGTTAGTTTTGATGAAATTCACTCATTTCTCTAGAAAAGCATGGGTTCTGGGTTCCTAGACTGTACAGGTGAAATTGGCCAGTGTTCCAGAAGGGGTTCTACACTGTTTTGATCCAGATGCACAAAGGACTCTGCATCTTTTAGTAGCTGCTCCAAGTGTTATAGTTAAAGCAACATCCTGGGGTTTCATAGATTGGCTTCTAGACTACTCATGTATAATTGAATCAAGCCTTTATTGAAGCACACAGGTGGCAACTGACCACAACATAAAGCTGTTCCCCTGATCAGCCCCAAACAATTTCAAGGGTGCTCCTTATAAGTCTGAAAACAACAAAAGGGGTGTTTGGGGGTCCAGCCAATGCAAGCAAGCCAAGTTACAGATGTGGGAGAGTGCAGTCAGGTGGAGGGACGCTCAGCCAATCACAATTAGCCCAGTCACCCCAGTTACAGAAACAGAGCCCCGTTCCCCTAATTACAGAAACAATGCCCCATTAGGTAGTTCCATGTTCTTAAAGGTTTCTATAGCAAAAGGAAAAGAACATCTTGCCCTCATCATGACCCTTCTACTTTGCATGGTTGTTTTACAAAATGGAGTCACAAAACAATATAAAGTCACTTTGACTGGACTATCACACAAGGAGTGGAACCCATTTCTATCTGCCTATCCAGCCACTCTTACACACCAGATCCTGTTTGTCATTACATCGTACATTTGTGTACTGTCTCACAGCACAAATCTACCTAGAGACAAAAATGAGCAGCTCAAAGAGATGTGAGTGCTTTATCCCCAGGGCTCTGGGAAGACCAAGAGCCCTCACAACCCTTCCAGTGTTCAAGGGGTCTGGAGGCACCAGAATATCTTTAAGTCTTTTTTTTTTTTTAAGTCATGATAACTCTTAAAAGAACAAATGATGGCACATCTCATTTTGCAGATCTTTGGCTTTATTTGAACCTAGAATCCAGCAGCAGTGCAGAACAAATCCTGCTCAGAACCTTCCGCCTGCCACATGTGCTAGTTAGACTTAGAGCCACAGAAAAGGAACTTTCATGAAGAGGGGGGTGATGCACATAGTTTACTGTGTGTGGGACACATGAGCTGGCTGTGCATGGCCCAGACTCTGCTACCTGTTCCAAGAGCCAGCTGCAGTCTGCTTACACATCAAAGTGGGTTTCAGTTCACTATGTGTGGAGAAGCCTTCAGGCCCAAATCAAAACACATCCATAGGCAGCTGTAGGATAACTCAAATGAAGACTGGGTGGACCTCGTTCTCATCCTTGGATGGGAAGCTAAGGGTAAGGTCACTGCATAACCCCATCAGCCCAGTCCTCAGCTGATTCAACATCAGAGAGTTGTCCCTTAGGGCATCTTGGTCTAGGACCAGGCAGGGCCACCCATTTGCCCACAGCCACTTCATCCTTACTCATCTTCTGACCATATGCTGATTCAAAAGAGGCCACCTTGTGTCCCTTGGTAGAGAGAGATGGGAAGAGTTGGGGAAGATCTGTCAGTTATGTGCAACACATCCCCCGCCCAGAGTTTGTAATTTATTCAGTTTCATTTTGAAATATTTGCAAGTGTTATCTACCTTTATGATTCTACTATTTTGCTGAAAGGGAATTCGGATACCTTCAGTGGACACCACTAATTGAATTGAGGACAGACTACCTAGGTGGATGACAGGCAAGGTTTGGTGAGGCCCACAGGCTCTAATCAATGTGCAGCATGGAGATCTCCTGCAGGCACTAGGAGTGAGGCAATTGGGCCTGTCTTGTGCACAGATGCCCTTGCCCAGCACACCCAGAGACCAGGACCTGAGGTTTCTGGGTCTATGTGCAGCCCATGAGGAAGGGCCAGCATTGAATGTCTGGGTGGCACTGAGGTCCACTGAGAAGAGGTTTTCTTGCAATAGCTCATGTTCAATGCCTACATGGAATGTTCCAATCCACCTGTGTGAACCTGTATGTGTTAAGCCACTGAGTAGCCACACATCATGACCAGATTTCAGTTTGATCCCTTGACTTCCTGGGGCTGAACCTCATTGTTCACCAAGTACCCAGTTCCATCTTTCTCCATCAGCATCTGGAGAATCCCAAGGTTTCATTAGAAAGCCAGGTAAATCCATCACAGAGGACGTCAGAAGACTAACATTGAGAATCCGTTCATTTCTGACTATTTATGGACCAGCCATGAAAGAAAGTAGCATCTTCCTGTGTCCATGAAGGATGAATGCCATTCTAGAAATTCAGGTCCCTATTCATGTCTCTATAAAGACATGTCCTGAAGGTCCTATCCTCTCGGGGCTTCCCTCCAATATAGCCCCCTGTTGCACTTTCTTTCCCCTTCCACACTTCAGGCAATGTCTGAAATGGTGGGCTCTGTGTTCCCTCTAAGATTCCTCAATATCCTGGTTATACATCCAATTGCCTAGAAGTACACTTTTTATACACACCCAACTAGGTAGCAGTTGGACAGGAGCAATGAATGAGGCCCTAGTTGTAGATGAATTTGTAGCCACATTAAAGATAGGGGACATTATTGAAAATAAGGATGTTTGGCTGCCTAAATTTCTTCAGTATTGCTATGAGCTCAGCACAGAGTTGGGAACATCTCCCTGGGTGGATGGCACCCTGGGCATCATAGCTCTCCAGAGGGGCAGGGAACAGCTCTACGCTCAACTGGCTCAGCCTGGCAGTGTGAAGCAGCAGGTCCCTCAGGGCTGAGGTAGAGAGGCAGTTCCCATGGAAGCTCAAAACCCTGAGCTGGGAGCAGCAGCTCAGTGCATGCAGGATGGCCTAAAGCTGGGAGTCAGAGATCCCGCAAGCTTCCAAGTCCAGGCTCTCCGGTGTAGCTGTAACATTGTCCAGCAGAATTTTGAGGGTCTCTGGACTGAAATTGGTAAGTTTGATGCCCCTCAGTTCCAAGTGTCTGAGCTGTCTGGTGTTTGGATATTGGGAAAGATAATTCCAGTCATAATATGACAGTGGGCAGTTGGTTATTGAGAGAATCTTTAGGGGGGTCTTCAGGTGCCTAAGGAGAAACCAGGCAGTTAGTACTGAGGCAATGTCAACGTGGGAGAAGACAAATTGACCCAAACCCAAAATCACCCTGGTGATCTGACAATGGTCCACACTTAGGATGCTGCCTTTTGCAGAATGTGGTCATTCATATCACCCCATGTCAGGGTGAGCCTTTCACCACCACTCCTGTGACCAGATGGGTCCACATCTCTATGGCTCCCCTCCTCACTGCCAAGCAGAAGGCCACAGCTCTGGACACAGGAGGTCCAGGGGAGTCATGTATAAAGGACAAACCCAGGCAAGATGAAGGAAACCCATCAGGGTTGTCCACCTACAGGGCTCACATGCTGTACCCTCCATCCCTGCTCCTCACCCTCAACTGCAGAAACACCACCTGAGGCTCAGAGCAGCCTTCCCCAGGCTGGCATTGGAGGCAGCTCCTCTGCTCCCTGCTGGAGAGCACAGAGCTTCCCTGTTGCAAGATGCAGATGTGGGGGCTTCCCTCCTTCAGCGCCCTCTCCTCTACCCCATCTCCCACTGCTTTAGCTGGACAGGCCTTCCAGGGTAGAAACCTCTCACCCACCCACTAGCTCCTGTCCCCCATAGCTGGCTTCCCAGCAGAGTTACGCTTCCCAGACCATGGATCCTGGTTTAGCCCTTTGCTCTAACACAGGTTAGGATATGGAGCTTCAGGATACAACAGGAAGAGATGATGGGATGTTAGAGTCTGTAAACAAGTCAGGATGGTGCCTGGCATTTTGCCAGAGAAATGTTAGAGTCTGTAAAAAAGTCTGGATGGCGCCTGGCAAAATGCCAGAGGGAGTGGTTTATTAAGTAACACCAGCGAGCCATTAAGTGTGGAGATTTCTTATTGGTTGACTGCTGCATCTAGTTTATGCTAATTAAGATAAGCTATGTGGAATGTATAAATACCCCTCCTGTCCTACAATAAACGGCTCCTACTCCTGCTGTATCAATCTATGCAAGTTGCTCATCACAACTCGGTTATTTTGCTGCAGCCAGACTGTGGCAATGGGATATTTACCTTCCAGTGTCTTGTTCACCATGAGAGTGTCAGAGGCTGGCACATAGTAGGTGCCCTTTCTGACAGAGATGCCAAAGTAATTCTGTGGTCTTTAAATAAATGGTGATGAAGTAACAGATATCCATCTTGTGAAGGATGAACCTCAACCCTTATTTCAGTCAATTCTAAAATGAACAGGAACCACAAAACTAAACATACAACCTAACACTATCCATCCTTTAATTCAGGGATATAAAAGGCAGCTACCTATTCTTTATAAATCAAGAATGCTTTAGGGACACAGCCATGTTAGTGTATTGTGTGTAATTGTTTTTAAAGATTATTATTTATAATGGTAGTAGACTGTTCATGAGTTGATAATTTTTGAAACTGAGGTATACAGAGTTCAAATACTGTTGGGTCTACTTTCATGCCTGTTTGAAATTTCCCATAATTAAAACTTGTTTTTGTTTTTTTAGTCTACCTTCAGATCTACTCTGGGCTATCTCAAGGTCATCCCCATAAGCCCCATCACTCTCCTTCCCATTTCTCTCCAGTAAAGTACATATGTGACTCAGGGCTCAACCAATCCTGGAGTCCACTGAATGTTCTGTGTAAGCCAGCCAATTACAAACAAATCTAACATGCTAAGCACAAATGTGACATCAAATGAATATTAGAGAAATATATTATAAGTAAAATTATGGGAGGTTCTGTCTGCATACACCCTGAAGTTGAAACTGAACTTACCCTTTCCTAATACTTCTATAAACATGTTAATTAGCTCCTACCTCTTCCTTTCAAAGAAGACTGTGGAACTAGAGTGTAGTTCAGTGGTAGAGTGTTGGCCTAGCATGCCTGAAGACCTGGTTCAATATGTAGCACCCCAAAAAAATAAAATAAAAAGGAAGACTGTGACATTTGAAACTTTCTCAGAAACACACCCTGAAACTTTCTTCAAGAAAAATAAAACTCTTATCAAGGGAGGCATTATAGCAAAATATCTGCTCTATGAACAAGGTGGCACATTTCCTTATCATGTAATAATAAAGACAATTAATAAAACATATATCACTTTCCACAGAAATGACCAGAATGTGCTCCCAACCTTTATCAGTCCCCTGGTTTCTTTACACACACGAATTGTCTTTATATGTGGGGCTCATCACCATGATGGAAGTGAATTGAAATTAAAAAGAAACAGCAAACTAAATAGCCATCAAAGCTTCAAGGAAGAGCTGTTGTCTGTGACTTGTTGTCTCAAATCAAGTGGTTCTGCCTTGATTTGAGACACCTGCACATTGTGGCCACCTGCAGAGCTCTCTTTCAGATTCCTCAGTGGCTCTGAGCACATGGCTGCACTGTCAAAGCAGTGAGATTCTGGTAGACATTAGAAATAACCAACAATTCTGTGCAGGAAGCCTCCCCTTCTTTGCTTATTATAGTTAGCCTTTACTTTCAAGCTCACATAAAAATATCACTTCTTGAAAAATGTCTTTTCATTCCCTTCATTGAAAATTGATTATTGTATTCTGCCACTCATTAAATGGAAAGGTTCTACAGGGAGTCCGTCTAGCATAAAGTGAGACCCTGCTAAATATTCAGAGTGAATGCTGACTAAACTACAATAGACAGGCATCAGAATCCATCCAGAATCCCTTCTGGGAATCATCTTTGTTCAATGGTAGTACTAACCCCTTTGGACGAAGAGCAATTGTAAAGGCCCACATACCTAGGTCAAGGGCTTTTACAGGTGGGAGGTGAAGGGGATGATAATTGAGAGGTTGTTCTATTTTCAGGAGGTGGATGGGGCTGGTGTTACCCTACATTTACTGATTAATGTTTCTTCAACTCAGCCCAAGTCCAATACATTTATGGTCCACTTGGTTTCCACAGAAGCCAGGCCACCTCTGGAACACCAAATTTTGATCACAACAGGGTCCTGGGGCATCCTGGCAACATACTCACAGGGATATACTCTCCTTGAAGCAGTTGGGATCTCCCAGCTTGTCAATTCCAATTTAGACCCTAACTTGCCATCCTAAGGCCATGTTTGAAAAAAGGTGAATGGAAACAGAGGGACAATAACAAAGGAAGGACAGAGAAGAGGTAGGATAGAGATGCAACACAGGGGGCCCTCAGAAAGAAAGGCAAGGAGGGTGCCCCTGCACCTTTAGGCCCCCCTCCCCACCCAAAGTAGTCATCAACCAAGGCCTGGATGAGGTTTAGTGTGTAAACAAAAAGCACAAAGAGAACAGCACTTTTTAGTTTCTTTACCTAAGTACTCATCAGAATGAAATTTCAGGAAATGTCACCACACTTACAAGAAAGATCCCAGTGGGAAAGATGAACATGAAGCTGGAAAACCAAGAAGGAAAAGTTAATTTAACTTGTGAGTATCATGATTATCACTCTAGTCTGCAGCTGGTGCAGTGTCTTCGTCCTGCTCCAAATGCTTATTGATCACCAAGGACCACAGCGTTCTCATAGTACCTGATCGTGACATCCACCACTCGTGGGCGCCCATCCCAAGGTTCCATCCTCCCGAAGGACTCTGCCCCACCAGCAGTTGCCTCCCCTCTGGGACCACCGCTGACCCCGTGACCATCCTGACCCTGGACAGCAATTGGCCAGCAGCCATCTCTGCAGTCCTGAACCCAGTCCAGCGCCAGAGCGATTACCGCCATCCCACACTCATCCAAGCGCTCTCTCCAGCATCCAGGACACAGACTCCAGCCCAACGTGCAGCCAGAGAGGGCCAGAGCTTGCTGCCTCCATCCCCCAAGAATGGCCCTTGGATGCCTTGTCAAGCCACCTGCAAGAACACCCTGGCCACAGTTTCCCCATCCCCTCCGTGCACCACCAAGGCCCCCAGAGACCAGCTATTGGCCAGCATTATTGCTGCCATTGTGCAATCCATCATTTGTGTGGTCATGTTGGAGTTCCCTCCCTCCAAGTGCATGACCAATCCATACTGGCCCAAGCAATCAAGTTCTCCATTATCTTTGCAGGTGGTCAGGGAAGGTACAGCACAGGCAGTGACAGTGTGAGCTTTACCCACACTATCCCATCCATGTGCCTCAACCTTGACCTGGAGGGACCACGTCTAGAGGCCTATACCATCCAAGGACAGTATGCCATTCCACAGCCAGATTTGACCAAGCTGCACCAGTTGGCAATGCAACAGTCTCATTTTCCTATGACACATGGCAGCACTGGTTTCAGTGCAGGTTTGAATGCATCTACTCAGACTACTTCTCATGAACTCACCATTCCAAAGGATTTGATTGGCTGCACATCAAGGTGCCAAAATCAATGAGATTCTTCATTTGTTGGGGCACAGATCAAAATTTCGAACCCAGTGGAAGGATCTACTGATCCTTCCCTGGATCTGCTGCCCGCATTAGCCTGGCTCAGTATCTAATCAAAGTCAGGATTTCCTCGGAGACTGGTGGCATGGGGATCAGTAGAGCAATGCAGATTCATCCATAATCCCTTTCTGCTGTTCACCACCACCCATGATCCATCTGTGTAGTTTATGAATAGTCAGCGATTCCAGGTTGCAAATAGTTAAATAGTTAATTAAAGCGAATTAATTCCTGTCTCTGTTCAGCTGTTAATTCTGAGATCCATATTTAGTTTTATAAGCTTCTTCATTTTTTTTTTTTTTGCTCATGAATTTTTCTGTTTGTCACAGAAACTCCACAAATGGGTTTATCTAGGTTGGCCTTGGCTTCTGCATTCCTGGCTCCAAATGGTTCCTGATGACAGCTCTTTCCTCCCAATTCTCTAGGAAGGGGAAAGATGGCCAAAGGGGGAGAGAGGATTCTTCTTGTTTCCCTTAAGACATTTCCATATTTGTAAAATACAAAGTGAAATTGGAACTGTTGTTAAAAAAAAAAAAGATTCCAGATGCTCTGAGTTCCAAGAACAGCCACTGTGAACAGCCTATGCTTGGTGTCACTCTTCTTTCTAGTAGGCTAGGAGGGGTTTTGTGCATCCAGATTGAGGCTGAGGTAGGCCAGGTTGGCCTTATTTTAAGGCAAGGGTTCCTAGCAGATGAGGCAACAGTGATGGGACTGTAGATTGCACCTCCAGCTCCAAGCTAATGCTCATCAAAATACCTGTTTTGAAGTGACCACTGTGCGACTCAATGTGGGGGACTTAGAACCATGAGGGAAGCCCAAACTCTGTGCTCATTTTGACATGAGCCTCTCCCTATTTGCCCTGTGCACTCTTTGGGAGAGACATTAGTAGGTTCCAGAATGCAGCCAGGTGTGGCAATATTCCTTAAGTAATTTCAGGATTATTCACAGATTGACAGATTTGCCCTAGGGTATTTTTTTTCTTTTCAAGAAAATAGAAAAAAAAAAAGTTTATCACTGAATTTTTGAGTTCTTGAGGTCAAGGAGAAGGGTTAATAATCTTTGTTTAATCCACATATAGTGGTCACAAACCTTATTTTTACACTAAAAATATTGTACTTTCTTTTTTATCTATCATCCCATTAAAATTGTAAAGGAAATAATGTCAATGGATTGTGGAATTGGAGCCAGAAAATTGTCCACTGTGGCAATACTGAAGTCTATGGGAGCCCGATAATGTCTGTTTGGCTAAACCAAAGGATATGTAAAGCACTATTGATTCTCAATAAATAAACCATGGAGTATAATTTTTAAAATTAAATTTTGGTAAAAAATCTGAGTATATTCAGCTAATTAATTATAGTACATAATTTTTAGCACACCTGTAAGAGAATAATGAACGGTGCAAATAATATATATATATATATATATATATATATGTGTGTGTGTGTGTGTGTGTGTGTGTGTGTGTATAATACCAGCTCCCAAGGTGCAGAAAAGCCTATATCAATTTTGAATGTAGTGTAGGTGAAAGTGATAATCTTGTTTTGCTCCTAGGTTCTACTTCACTACCTGGAGCAGTTAGGTGAGTACTCCTGGCCCAATGGTGATACCTGGTGGTCAGGACACTTGCTGGCTACCTTCTTAAGTCAGTTATTTAGTCATTGCAGGCAAACATGTCTAGTAGGCCTTTTGAATATAATTTTTTTTTTTTGGTACCAGGGCTTGTACTCAGTAGTACTGGACCACTGAGACACATCCCCAGCCCTATTTTGTATTTTATATTTATAGCAGGGTCTGGCTCAGTTACTTAGCCCCTCACCATTGTTGAGGCTGGCTTTGAACTCACGATCTTCATGAAATATACTATCCTATTTAATTCTCACAGCAAGCCTAGGGATCAACATTTTGTGAATAAATGATTCAAAATCCCCACAGATGATATGTGTAATGCCAAGATTCTGATACAGGTATAACTTCAAACAGGGTGATGCCAGATAAAAGGGGAAAGTGTGTTCTGTGCTGAAGAGTTTCTAAATAGGCAGCTTCTTAATGATTTTTTTGTGTGCAGTGGGTATCATTTGATTCGTCCTCTGCAAGACTTGGAAATGAAAAACTATCCTGTGATAAGCTTCACCCTTTCTGTTCCAATTAAAATCTGGCTTTAATCAAGGTAAACACAGTTAAGCATATTGCTTGTTTTTTTTTCTTTTTTAAAATCTTTTAGGCTGAGCAGAGAATGAGAAAACTCTTGATTATCTCCCCTTCTTCATCATCAATTTTTCTTTTTTTTTGTTTATTTTTGTAGTTGTAGATGGACAGAATGCCTTTGTTTACTTTTATGTGGTGCCAAGGATTGAACGCAGTTCCTCACACATGCTAGGTAAGTGCTCTGCCACTGAGCTGCAGACCCACCCCTCATCCTCAGTTCCTTTCATTACAAATTTGTATTTCTGGAAAGAAAGAATAGTGCTTGGTACAGACAAACAAACAAACAAACAAAGAAACAGAGTTTGAGGGAAATGATTCAAAATAAGAAGTATGTGCCTTTGAAGTTAGGTAGAGAGAGTTAGCATAAAGCTAAGAACAAGAGTTTGGAATGAGGTAGGTTTAAGCCTAATCCCAGTTCCACCATGGTAGACCTGGTTGTGGTTACTTAGGCTCTCAAAGTTAAAAATCTGTAAAATTGAACCCTTCACTGTCACTTGAGGTGATTTTGAGGATTTCGTAAGCTGATGTGCCTAAGATACACAACAGTGCTTTGGCATCTAGTTGGCACTTAAAGAATAGATGGCAAACTTATTCGAAAAGGTCTACTTTCTTTAGATGTTATAGTTAATTCCTTTTTCCTGACAAGTACAAAAATGTTGATTTAAGAATCATTCCTCATTTTACAAGGGAAAAAATAAATCCTGAAATACCAGTGGTAAGTAAATTATTTCAAAATTGCATAACTCTTACCTAGTGGATGCCAGTATAGGAATGCAACTATAATTAAAGGCTATGTTTTAATTTCTAAAAATCCATTTGTGGGACCCTTTTAAATCAGAAACATTAAACACTATAACATTTATCCCATAAAAATGTGAAATCAATAGTATGTAAAAGATATAATAAAGCACACTCAAGACTGCTGTCTTTAGAAAGGTTTACCAGGTTGTTCTTGGCTAGTATCTGGGAACCTGAGTGGTAAATAGTTCTATACATTATATAAAACTTCATCTAAATGATACAAGATGCTCAATGTGCCTAGACAGCACAAAGTGTGATTCTTGATAAACACCTTCTGAGAGTCATGCATTTGGGTCCAAATTAAGCAAAGGGTTCTAAAGTAACTAACTTAATAAAAACCTTCAGCACTGAGTCTCTATTGAGTTTTTCTAGTAGACAACACATGTGACAATTTGATGGTAAAGAAATTGTGCCTGAGTCTGCTTTCTATCCTGTTGCTGTAATAAATCATAGCCACAATACAACTATATGCTGAGTCCTGTGAGTTCTCCTGAAGAATCACCAAACCCAGGGATGGTTTTGGGAACCCCCATACATGAACTAGTGTGAAAAAATATTTGTTTGTTAGAGAAAAGTCTTGGAGATATGTAGTAAATTCTCTGTCTCTCAAACACACATACACACACACCACACACTTGGCTTTGTATAAAACCTAAAATGCAGATAATTCATTTTTCACCAAATATTAATTGTGCATTTACCAGTTTCTAGCTGTTAGGAACTGTGAGAAGTACAACAAATAAAGGGTCCACAAAAAATTACCTCAAGTTAAAAAAACAATTATAATTATTTGTCAGTAGGAGACAGTATGACTTGCTGTCCTGTTAATGGGTCAGACAATATGTGAGGATTGTTGAAATTATAAAGGAAAAGAGTTCATTTACAGCTGTACTGGTTACTGAAAATTGTATTTGAATTTCAGTTGAGCATGCTGGGAGGATGTATTTGCATTGACAGGAAAGTGAGGTGGGAGGACAGCTGAGCAAGACACTCATAGAATTGGTTCTAGATCTTCCTGATTCCACAGAGTTCATATGGAGCAAAAGCAGAAGATTAGACAAAGCCTTTGAATGCCATTATAGTTTGCTTTTCACTGCTCATAGGATAAAATTCAAGCTAGGATTCTTGAACTGAGTTGTAGTATGATTAAAGTGATATTTGAGCTTTCTGGCAGGCTGATGCTTTTGAATTCAAGTGATAATAGATGAGATGAGGAGACAAATTAGGAGCCTATGAAAATAATGCAGGCAGGAGCTAATGAGATCCTGAACTCAAGTTTCTCATATGAGTGACTGAAAAATGAAAATGTTGGGATAGATCCCTTGATGCCAGGAGAGAAACAAGGAAGTCCAGACAATTCTTTGTTTTGTTTAAGGGGAATATTGTATATGGTGGTAGAAGATATGAAGAATTAAGTTGATAACATGATAATATGATACATTTGGAGGTGATAGTGAGTCTGATAAGCAGTTAAAGTCACATTTATTGTGACATATATTTTTCTTAAATTCTAGTCTATTGGAGCCATACAAACCTGCTTATATCTCATTTAGGTTTTCCTTATGCTGTTTTGGCCTATTAGTGATTGTTAGTGGAAATTAATTTTAGAAGGATTCAGTTTCCCAAGGGAATGTTTGCTCAGTGAAGAGGTTAAAAAGAAATAAGACAAAAAGGTATTTATTTGTAATGAATGATGTTATTATGATTTTGGTACTGGGAATTAAACCCAGGGGTGATTAACCACTGAGCCTCATCCCCAGCCATTTTTATGTTTTATTTTGAGACAGGGTCTTTTTAAATTGCTTAGACCCTCACTAAATGCTGAGTCTGATTTTGAACTTGGGATCCTCCTGCCATAACCCACCACAACCTTAGTCATTGGGATTACAGAGGAGAGCCACCGTATCCAACTATAATTGTTATTAAAATGGTCAGGGTAAATGGTCAGATTTTACATAACCACAATTATTATAACATTTGGCAAGTGCCTTGTACAGTTATATTGTTCCATTCAGCTGAAGCCAAATTCTTACATAATAAAATATTTTCAAATATCTCTTAGACAAAATATTATATTTTTTGAATCTTTTTAGATTTCTTCTTTTGTAAACATTTAAATCACTTTTGAAGTTTTATTAAGACTGCCAGGATAAATTTAATTTTGTTCTGTTTAAATGAAGAAAGAAATTTTTTCTACATATTTTAGGCCAATTTTTCCTATGTCTTCACCTGTGTGAGTGGGTGGGTGCTAATATGCAAAGTAATTTTTCAGATTTCACATGAATTCAGGGAGTGTCCAGGAAGCTATTAGGCACTTCTGTTTATTAGATCTTTTACTTTTTAAATAAGCTAAAAAGATTTCTCTCTTTTTTGTCAAAGACTGTCTTTATGTTTTCAAGATTTTATTTGTTTAACTTGTATAACAAATATTTGTTTATTATTTTAACTAAATTATTTATTCTAATTTGGTATACATGATGGCAGAATGCAGTTTATTTCACATGACACATATAGAGCACAATTTTTCAAGTCATTGATTGTACACAAAGTATTTCACACTGTTTGTGTCTATTTACATGTACTTAGGGTAATCATGTCTAACTCATTCCACCATCATTCCTACCTCCATGCCCCCTCCCTGTTTTCAAGTCTTTAATTCACTGCATTGTTTATTTCTTTTTACTAATTTTTCCATACTTCAAAAGTAATATAGACTCATGTGGAAAACTTAGAAAAGCAAAAAGAAAAGAACAAAAATTTCCCATAAATGAAAATCCAGAAATAAACACTATTATTGATATTTTGGTGTATGACTTAGAAACCTCTATCAATCCCCACATATACATACATACATAGATGTATATGCACAACCCCTCCACAATCATCAGATTCTTTTATAAGAAATCATAATGTACTGAATACATTTTTCCTTCTATATCATTAAATATGAAATGTTAAAGTGCTTTAAAATTAGCATAGTATAGCGATCCATGCATACCAATGTTTATAGCAGTGCAGTGCACAATAGTGGAGTAATGGATCCAGTCTAGGTGCACATCAACAAATGAAAAGATAAAGAAAAAGTAATATATATATAATGGAATTCTACTCAGCCATAAAGAGGGATGAAATCATGGCATTTGTGAAGTAAACAAGACTCAGAAAAACAAGGGCAAATGTTTTCTCTCATATGCTGAAGCTAGAGCAAAATAAGGGGGAAAAGGCAGGGGCCCCATGCAAATAGAAGGGAGACCAAAGTAGTAGAAGAGGAGGATTGAAGGGGAAGGATGCAGAATAAATTGACCAAATTTATGATCTGTACATATATGATTGTACCATGATGAATTCCACCTTCATGTGCACATATAAAGCACCAATTTAAAAAAAAAAACAATAAATACATAGGAGAAAGATCAGTAGAGTTGAAGAAGAGAATAGAGACAGGGAAGAGGGGAGGGAAAGAGGAAGTATCTGGGACTGAAATGGAGCAAATCGCATTCTAGTCATGTATGATTGTATCAGAATGAACTCCACTATTATTTACAATTATAATGTGCTAATAAAAATGAAAATGTTTTAAATAGATGCATATCATTCTATTTTATTAATTTCCATGGTTTATTGTACTAATCTTTTTGTAGCAGTCAGATTCTTGTTGTTTTGATATGCTGGGTATTGGACCTCTACCTCTGGTCCACGTCCCCAGCTCTTTTCTCCTTTGTAATTAATAGTTTTATAAATAAACCACCATAAGCATCCATATAGCCCAATTTGGTGCATGATTATTTAGGATCAACACTTAGAAATAGAAATATCTAGTAATGCATGCATGCTTTTAAAACCTTTGTCATATACTTCCAGTTTACCCTTTTGCATTAAACTGAGTTTTGATGATGGAAAAAAACACTAATAAGTATTAAATATAAAAAATAACCAATATTAGAAAATGCTGTTTGACCATATGGCAGATAATTGTTTACACCCTGGTTCCAACAATCGCCCTTCTGGGTATATAGCCAAAGGCTGTTAAATCAGTATGCTGAAGAGAAGTCTGCACTCCCATGTTCATTGCAACATTGTTCACAATAGCCAAGACACTGAAACATCCTTTCTGTAACAGATGAATGAATATTTAAAATGTGGTATATCCAATGGAATAAAATTCAATCTTTAAAAAGAAATAAATCCTGTCATTTGTGACAAAGTGGATGAAACTGGAGGGCATTATGCTAAATGATATAAGACAGGCATAGACAGTGCACAATTGTAACATGAAAAAGGCCAACTCGTGAAAGCAGAGAATGGAATGGTGGTCTCCAGAGCATAGGGGTGGAAAGTATGGGGAATTTCTAATTTCTGTTAGAATGAATAAGTCCCAGAGATAGGAGACAGTATGACTTGCTGTCCTGTTCATGGATCAGACAATATGTAAGGGTTGTTGAAATTATAAAGGAAAAGAGTTCATTTACAGCTGTACTGTAACGTGCACACAGTGCTGTGGGGCCAGGGAGATGGATGTAGTCAACCCAGCTTATGGGTCAAGAGGGACATTGCTGCCCAGCTGAAATCCATCAGGTGCAGCCACAGAGAGGGGAAATATGAGCCAAGGACACTAGGTGACCAAGTTAGGAAGGACATCACAGGCAGAGGGCCTGTCCGTGAGACCTGGTCTCTTGCTGGCCTTCAAGAGTCCAGGAAGATGGATGGCCCAGCACTAGTTGATTCATGGCTCATCCCCCTCGGAATGAGGTTCTGCATTCACCTGGCTTCTGAAGTCTCACCCTGACTCTTGGGGTTCCAGCAAGCAGTCCCACCTCTTGGTTACCTGTCCTGGTGCCTGCTTCTGCCTGAGCATAGGCAGATCCCAGGCTTGGCACTGAGGATAGCTGCTCTAGTCTCTGTGTCCGTCTTACTCTGGTCCACACCCCAGAGAGACGAGAGGTCTCTCCAATGTGTGGAAAATGATGGCCAGGGGCAAAGCGGCTGGGCCTGGCTTCTTGGGAAGATCACTGTCCAGAACTCGGTAGTCCAATTGCAGCCAATTCTGCTGACCAGTGTCATCTATGAACAAAAAGTACTCTTTTGTTTCTGGTTGAAGTGTGAAGCCACCAGATCCAGCAGCTCTCTTGACAGCAGTTTGGGCTGAACCAGCAGCTCCAGCCTTCTGTCATCCAGGAGGTGCCCCTGGCAGTACCTGTCCTCTGTCATCTGGTACAAATCCACAGCCTGCACAAGTCTGCTGCACCTTGTGGCAAGACGCTCTGTAGACCATCTCCAGAGCGTGGACACTGTCAGGTTCCACACGAAGGGGCTGCTGGTGAACAGTATGTCCTCCACGCTGCACATGATCACCATGGCCATCCTCTTGGCTTGGGTGCGGGGTCCCCACCACCATACCATTGCCACCTCTGCAGCTGTGTCAAGCATGCCGCCTGGCTGGTCTAAAGCTCGCACCTGGCCGGTTTCTAGCAGTATGCCCCAGGATTGGGCACCAGCCAGCCAAGGGTCGCAGTTGGCACCAGCAGCCTCAGTGCGCCCAGTCCGCCCGCAGGCTGCGCTAAGCTCTGCAAGCTTCTAATATATTTTTAATTCTTTATGTTACTCCTCAAAATAATCCTATGAGAAAGTACTATTATTTTCTCATTACTATTGTTATTATTACTCTGATTTTATACCTGAAGAAACAGAAGCACAAAGAAATGTTGAAAGTTAGTCAGCTAGTAAGTGCAGAGCCAGGAGTCAGGCAGGCTCCAGGGTCCATTTTTAATCACTAGACTTTAATGGTTCTTACGTTTTGGGTTGTATGTTTTCTCAGATTTATGTTTTAGAATACAAATACATAAGTCTTCGTAGTATGACTTTTCCTGAATGTTGTTATAGGAAATTGGTTCCAATATGTGATACCACTAAATGCTGAGAGCCACAGCCAAGTTGGAATGGCCCCTGGCATTTTTCTAATAATATTGGTTGAGAGGCAAGCCATTAAGATGATGCTGCATTGATTCGGTTGCATATTAGACCTTTATTGTCTGCCTCTTGGCCTGCTACATGGAGTTCTCCTGGGGATTCCCGGAGAGTTCCCATTGGTTGGGGAAGTGCAGGAGGAGGGATTTCCGATGGAGGGATTTCTGCTGTGTGGTTCCTGGAGGAGCCACATGGCGTGGCATTCGGGAAAGTTCCTGGGGAGCTTGTGTGGAGTGTGCTGGTGGAGTTCAGAAATAAAGTTTGTTCCTATTGAGTGGCTCGTTATTTGTGCCCAGCCAGACTGCGGCATTTGGTGGCTCATGCGGGGAATGCTTGAGGGTAAGTGATAAGGTAAACTGCTCGATCCTGAGGGCAGTGCGAGAGGATGGGTAACCATTTAAAGATTCTTCTTCCGTTTTGTTTCACTTTTGTTTTAAGTTGCCAGTTTTTGGAGATGGGTGGGACGGAAGAAAAGCCGCTCACATCTGAGGAAAAACTATTTGCATCTGAGGAACAGATAGGGAGAAAGCACAGATGGATATTTCAGGAGGATAGAAAGGCTGATATAATGAATTTTTGTTCCATTTTTGTTTCATTTTGTCTCAGTTTTCTTTTGCATTATCTTAGTGAGGGGTATCTTCGTCACAGAAATATGGAATTAAAAATTAGTAAAAACCAAACCAAAAGGGTGTTAAGTAAATTGCTAGAGAAAGGAGGCGTTCAGGCAGCGAGTGCAGAGAAAGCACAGGAGATGGCAGCCCAGCTTGAGGAAGGGGCAGATAAGTTTTCCCGATCTAAAAGGAAAAGATAGCGACTAGGATAACTTTATCAGACATAAATAGGAAATAACTTTCTAAAATTCTGCCTAGCGTTAAGTTTTTAAAGTAATTTTAATGCCATTTAAAAAGATTTTGAGGAAACTAGGCTTACTTTGAAAGCTTGAGAAAGGAAAAAAGAAGAAAAAGGTGTTTGTACATGGCAGATTGAGACAAAGCTTCTTAATGGAGTAAAAAAGAAAAAGGAAAAGAAAAAAAAAGATTTAAAGAAGTTGTCTAAAGAGGATTGCAGAGTCCTTACTAAAAGCCTTTAGTTGAAGGGCACCCATGTAAACTAACATTAAACCGATTTAAACAGTATCTAAGCCTCATTTAAAAGAGTGAAGCTGTAGGTGGTGAAAAACAATGTAAAAGTACAATATAGATGATAATTGAAAGGCTTTAAAAGGTTAAATTGAAGGTGGTTAAGATGCCTTCATGCTGGAGAAAAAACTAAAGATATTATAGCTCAATTGCTTACAAAATTTTGCCACTGTGTGCATTCCAAAACAGTTAAAAACAGATAATGGTGCTGGTTATACTTCTACCTCTTTTAAACAATTTTGCTCATCATTTGGCATTACTCACATAACAGGAATTCCATACATTCCACAGGGACAAATCATAGTTGAAAGAGCTCATCAAACTATTAAAATGTACTTATTAAAGCAAAAAGAGGGAATTGGAAAGGGGTATATATCCCCCAAAGATAAACTTAAAATAATCCTTTTTTCTCTAAACTTTTAAAATTTAGATTCTTCAGGACTCAGTGCTTTGGAAAGGCATATGTGTCCAAAAAATGTACATAAGCCTAAGGTACCTTGGAAGGATATTCTAACAGGACAATGGAAAGGTCCTGACCCAGGATTGTCTGGAATCAGGGTTCTGGGTGTGTGTTTCCACAGGGAGAACAGTAGCCAATTTGGATTCCAGAAAGACTAACCAAAGCGATTTGTACAGACCAAAAAGAAGATGATTTGACTCAAATCCGTAACAGCTAATATCCAGAACTCCAGCTTGGCTATTCTTACATCTGCAACAGTGATTCTCCCACACCTGGAGGCTAATGAATAATGAACACCATTAAGGCCTATTTCAAATGTAAAAAAATCTTGAGGCTTGCTTGTGGGAATACCTTCAGACCCATATGCAAGTTACAGAAAATAGGATGGGATATCGAAAAAAGAGTCAAACCCAGGTGGTAACCAGGATGTCCTTTTCAATATCTATTTTATTATTGCCCTTTCCCACATCATAAAGTTCTATTTTATTTTTTGAGCTCATACAGACCTAGATTAAGGTTTTTCTGATCAGTTGTATTTTTTGACTGTGGAGTTTTTAAACATTGCAATGGAGATTTCACCTGTGTAAAGCTACAAGGCCTTTACTATTGTCTTATGTGTCCTATGTTATGTGTGCACACTTCTGTTTTGTGTTGTATATCTGTCTCTGCGTATGTCCATATATCATATATGAGAAGCGCTCATGAAAAAATGGATCCAAATTTTTTTTTTATTCACATAATTTAAATGTTTTAATTTAAATTGTGTAAACAGCTGTTGAGGATTATTTTAATATGTGAACAAAAAAGGAAGTTAACAGATCTGTTTGTTTACTTTCACCTTTCCTTTTCATTATATTTAATAATTCTGTTCAGGATAATGTAAATTGTTCAGAAAATTGATTTCTTAGTACCTGTTGGAATGTTACTTTTTTTTTTTTTTTTTTAGCCATTGATGCCAGAATTCCTATCTTCATCCCAGTGCCGGTGAAGACAAAGATAAAATGAAACTACAGCTTCTTCGATAGTTATCACAACAAACTGTATAAACTGATGCATCAATGAATAATAACTCAACAAGTAATGCTCAATCAAGGAGTTGATTTACTTTGGGAGGAAATCGACATATTGATGGATTCCTCTGCTTTGAACTGCTTGCAGAACTTGCCTGGACTCTGTATCATTTGTATGCATTGTGAACTATCTGTTGATGCAGTGAATTGTGGTAATGCTGGCATATCTTTGCAGATGGTGTCATTGGTGGTACAATTTTTCCAAAGAGAGCCATCATTTGGCCTGGTGTTGTGGCATTTTGCATCCTCCTCCCTTCTACTAGTGATGATCTAAAATTTTGGGGCCAACAGAGGTGAGGCAAAGAACCTCATCCCCCCCACTGGTGCAAAGGCCAAATTGGGGGCCAACAGAGGTGAGGCAAAGAACCTCACCCCCCCACTGATGCATAGGCCCATCCACAATTATGGCTGTATGCTGGACCGGTAGTTAGTGATGGGGAAGATCTAATTTCAGTGGTACCAACCTAAGACAGGAGGCTGACATCTTGAGGTAAGCTCATCTGATGACGGGTAAGAACCATACGTTTATTGGACAACCTAACAGATACGGTCCCAAAGCCACATTGCTTGTTGTTTAATTAAACAGAAGGGGGGAGATGCTGAGAGCCACAGCCAAGTAGGAATGGCCTCTGGCATTTTGCCGAGAGTATTATTTGAGAGGCAAGCCATTAAGATGATGCTGGATTCATTCAGCTGTATATTAGACCTTTACTGTCCGCCTGGGCCTGCTACTTTGGAGTTCTCGAGCTACTTTGGAGTTCTCCTGAGGATTCCCGGAGAGTTCCCATTGGTTGGGGAACTGCTGGAGGAGGGATTTCCGGTGTGTGGTTCCTGGAGAAGCAGCATGGCATTCAGGAGAGTTCCTGGGGAGCGTGTGTGGAGTGTGCTGGTGGAGTTCAGAAATAAAGTTTGTTCCTCTTGAGTGGCTCGTGACTTGTGCCCAGCCAGACTGCAGCAACTAAATGGGTTAGTAGACCTGGACCATTTACATTTGCCTCAAGATAATCGTATATAAAAGATAAGAAACATAATACTCATGCATATACTCTATTTTTTAAGCTGTGGCTTTCTAGTTCTAAGTTTGCAAAATTTAGTCTCATTACTAGGTATTCATGCCTCTTAAAACATTTGCTAACACCATTTTATGCCACTAAGTTAATATTCACCATTATATCAGTAAGCCATGCACATGAGGCAGGAGAATCTCAAATTCAAAATAAGTTTGGGCAACTTGGAAAGGACTCAAAATTTTAAAAAGGGCTGGAATGTGGCTCAGTGGTAACATACACCTGGATTCAGTTCCTCAGTACAAGAGAGTGGGGGAGAGATGAAGGTTATCATATGCTGAGAATTGAATATATATATATATATATATATATATATATATACACACACACATACACACACACACATATATTTGCTTTTTAGTATATAAAATAAAATACGCACATATAGTCTAGCATATATATACTATATATGCATATATATATGCATGTATATTTTACATTCCTAATTTTACTCAATTCTTACAAAACCCCTTTAACAGAAGTAAAAAACCATTGCTACTCTTCTTGGATTAGGAGATATGTCATAATACATTTTTAATTTTTTTAATGTTAAGGAAATTTATTATCAGAATATGGGTTTAGAAAAAGAAAAATATTCAGAAAAGACCATGCATCCTATTAGATGAGAGATAATTGAAGTGTAGATAGTTGAGGAACTGCCTCATAGGAAAATAAGCAGATCTGGGGCTGGGGTTATGGCTCAGCCGTAGAGCCCTCATCTCGCACATGTAAGGCCCTGGGTTCAATCCTAAGCACCACGTATAAATAAATAAAATAAAATAAAGTTAAAAAAAGAAAAAGAAAATAAGTAGATCTGACTTTACTGTCACAAGAGCACAAAATGAGGACCAATAGGAGGGAGCTCCAGGGGAGTAGATGTGTAATCAACCTATAGGAGCACTTCCCAATGCTCTGTACTGAGTCATGTTCCAATGGGTTTCTTTGAGAGGATGATGGAGTCCTAAGCACTGACTGAATGACTGTTTTGAGAAATGTTGAAGAGAGAATCTTTGGAAGATTTTTTTTTAAATACTTTTTTAGTTGTAAATGGACACAATACCTTTTTATGTATTTATTTTTATGTGGTACCCAGTGCCTCACAAATTCGAGGCAAGTGCTCTATCACTCAGCACCACATAAAATAAAATAAAGATATTGTGTCCACCTACAACTAAAAAATAAATATTTCAAAAAAAATAGTTTGAGTATTAAAAAGCAAGCTTAGGTCTTGAAGCAAAATTTCAGGTGACCAAAGATTAGAGGAGACCAACAAATTTGGACAATATGTTCTTGTGTCATAACACATTTATTTTTAAAAAGTAACAAGAAGCTTAAACAAAATAGAAGTTTATTTCTGTCATATAAAGTCCAACCTGGCATGTTAGTTCTGCCTTGTCAAGTCGTCAGGGGCCTGGTCTCTTTTTATCTTGTTTTCAGGGCATTGTGCTCATCCACAGGGATTAAGTTGGCTCACCCTACATCCAAATTCTAGCCCCAACCTTTGGGAGAGAGGAAAGGGGATGAGGATGTCTCTTCTTCTCACGGTCCATTGACCAGAACATAAGCAGAATGTCACATTCAATTGTCTAGAAGGATAAAAAATGTAATCATTGCTGGATTACATATACTTAGAAAAAAATCTAATTATAATAAATGGAGGGGAACTTTCAATCCTCATGCCTCAGCTTCCTGAGTAGTTGGGATTATAGGAAGGTTAATTTCTGTTTTTTGTTTGTTTCTTTTATTATTAGTTGTTCAAAACATTACACAGCTTTTAACATATTATATTTCATATATTTGATTCCAGTGGGTAATGAACTCCCATTTTTACCCCGTATACAGATTGCAGAATCACATAAGTTACACATCCATGTTTTTACATACTACCGTACTAGTGTCTGTTGTATTCTGCTGCCTTTCCTATCCTCTACTATCCCGATGTCTCTTCCTCTCCCCTCCCATCTTCTCTCTCTACCCCATTTACTGTAATTCATTTCTCTCTCTTGTTTTTTTTCCCTTTCTCCTCACTTCCTCTCATATGTAATTTTGTATAACAATGAGGGTCTCTTCCATTTCCATGCAATTTCCCTTCTCTTCCCTTTCCCTCTTACCTCTCATCTCTGTTTAATGGTAACCTTCTTCTCATGCTCTTCCTCTCTGCTCTGTTCTGAATTGCCCTCCTTATATCAAAGGAGACATTTGGCATTTGTTTTTTAGGGATTGGCTAGCTTCATTTAGCATAATCTGCTCTAATGCCATCCATTTCCCTGAAAATACCATGATTTTGTCATTTTTTAGTTCTGAGTAATATTCGATTGTGTATAAATGCCACATTTTTTTTATCCATTCATCTATTGAAGGGCATCTAGGTTGGTTCCACAGTCTAGCTATTGTGAATTGTGCTGCTATGAACACTGATGTAGCTGTATCCCTATAGTATGTTCTTTTAAGGTCTTTGGGGAATAGTCCAAGAAGGGAATGTCTGGGTCAAATGGTTGTTCCATTCCCAGCTTTCCAAGAAATCTCCATACTGCTTTCTAATTGGCTGCTCCAATTTGCAGTCCCACCAGCAATGTACAAGTGTACTCTTTTCCCCACATCCTCGCCAGCACTTGTTGTTGTTTGACTTCCTAATGGCTGCCATTCTTACTGGAGTGAGATGGTATCTTAGGGTGGTTTTAATTTGCATTTCTCTCACTGCTAGAGATGGTGAGCATTTTTTCCTGTACTTGTTGATTGATTGTATGTCCTTCTCTGAGAAGTGTCTGTTCAAGTCCTTGGCCTATTTGTTGATTGGGTTATTTGTTTTGTTATTGTTTAATTTTTGAGTTCTTAGTATACTCTGGATATTAGGGCTCTATCTGAAGTAAGAAGAATAAAAATTTGTTCCCAGGATGTAGGCTCCCTATTTACCTCTCTTATTGTTTCTCTTGTTGAGAAAAAAACTTTTTTTTTAGTTTGAGTAAGTCCCATTTGTTGATTCTTGTTTTAACTCTTGTGCTATAGGTGTACTATTAAGAAATTTGGAGCCCAACCCCACAATATGTAGATCAGAGCCAACTGTAATCCCAGCGGCTCTGGAGTTTGAGGCAGAAGGATCCTAAGTTCATAGGCAGCCTCAGCAAAAGTGAGATGCTAAGCAACTCAGTGAGACCCTGTCTCTAAATAAAATACAATAAAGGGTCTGGGATGTGGCTCAGTGGTTGAGTGACCCTGAGTTAAATCCATGGTACCCTTACTCCAATTTTTTTTTTTTTAAATAAAAGCAATGGGTGATCTGTTCATTTCCTCCCAGAGGGCTGTTGAGAAAACTTTGACTCTCATTCTCTGGTTCCTTGTGCCATGTCTGTTTGTGGCACAGCTTTTCTAGAGAACAGGATTGATGGTTACTATGAAACCCACAGACTTTTCATGAGTTGTTCCACGGGGCCAGTTGCACTCACCTCTGTCTTCAGGTTTCCAAGATGCTGGTGTAGTCCCATGAACATCTTCTTGGTTTTATTTTATCTGTTTTAAAACAAATATGAGGCTTCAGATATGTCCTTTTCTAAACTCATTCTAAGGCCAATTAATGTGGATATCTGGGGGTGAGATTCAGGCACTAAGAACTTCCAAGGTGATTCCAGGGATAGCCAAGATTTCACAGTTCTGTCTGCTGGTCAGATGACTGAAAAATGAGCACAGGTGTGGGAAAGTGCCTCTCCTCAGCCTGTGGCCTTTGTTTTCCACTTCCACCCCCATTCACTGCCTCCAGAAATCCATGCACATCATTGAAACATTGGTTACTAATTTTCTCATGTTTCAAAAGATATCATATGCCAAAGATTCAATTACCCATAACTTAACACACTTACATTGTCCATACTGGCCTGCTTTTATTAAGTTTTAGTTATTTCTCATAAACCTACCTTGAACATTCAAGTGTAACAACTTTCATAGAAGTATATGCTTTCCCCTACCTTCTTTCACCTTTATGAGTCCTTACTCTCTCACATTCTTGGAAGTTTTATTGCAGCCGTTAGTATTCCTAACATTATATGTGTATGTGTATATATATGTGTGTGTGTGTGTGTGTGTGTGTGTGTACAAATGCATATAAATGTATAATATTTTAGTGATCCTTTAATTTAACAAAAATATTCTGTTGAATGTATCTACATTCTGTGTAGTCTGGGAAGAGATTTGGAGAGAGAGAATGGGAGAGAGATTAGTTTTGATGTGTTGTTTCATATTATGGGAGCAGACCATCAGAAATCCATGGCACTTGTCAGCAGACTGGAAATTTAGGAAAAAGTAGATGCTGCAGTCTTGAATCAATTCCACAAGTGAACAGGTTGGAAACTCAGATGAGTCTTCTATGCTGCAGTCTTGAGAAGAATGCTTTCTGCTTTAGTAACCTCAGTTCTCCCTCTTAAGGCTGTCAACTGATTAGATGAGGTCCACCTACACTATAAAGTGTGGCCTATGTCACTTAAAGTCAATGTTAATCACAGCTAAGAAGTATTTTTCCACATCTAGACTGATGCTTAACAAACAACTGGGACCATAACCTTGCCAGCTGGACACATAAAAATAGCCATCAAAGAGTGGTGGTCCTTAAACTCACCCACTGTGCTCACTGGTCTTGACTGGAGTCAGCCTGTGGATGTACCTGGTTGCCTTGCTCACTCTCCTGCTTATGCACTTTTGAGAGGTATTCAGGTTTTTGCTGCTCTGAACCTCATTGCTACGAGCTTTAGGCACAGGCCTCCTTTGTGTGGGACTATCCCTAGTATATGTGCTGGGAATGTGGCTGCTGGTCACAGGGCATATGAGAGGTCAGCCCAGGGATCACACCCAGCTCTCTTCCTAAAAGCAACATCAGTTGCCACAAGTGTCTATCACATGTGAGATGCCCTTGGTCGAGTCTCCTTGGAGGTATCCAGGCACTTTCTCAAGGTCTCTTAGCTGTTGGCAATAAAACCTTCAGAAGCTCTTTCATTATGAGGTCTATATTTATTGTCATTGATAATGTTACATTACTTTTCTGTGTTTGATAGTCATTTGTATTCCTTTGTAAAATTTCTTGTCATACATTTTGGTCATTTTTAACTAGATTAATTATATTTTTCTTACCAGTTTTTAGGTTATCTTTACATATTTTTAATTTTCAAGTGTGTTAGTTATATTGAAACTCTATCAGTTATATTGAAAATATTTTCTTAAATTTCTAAACATTTTTAGTTTAAGACATCTTTTTTCCCCAGATAATCAAGCATTGATTACATTATTCTTGTATCCATTATTTATAAATGTAAATGACAGTGTGTCTCTTAGTTGCTTTGGGTATAAGGGAAAAATTAATGTTGTGAAAATATTATTAACAATCACACAAAATTGAGTATTACTTAAGTCAATGAACCATAAATCAAACTTCAGCAATATGGTAAAAACTACTTATCTTTACATTCAAAGAAAAATGCATGAAATTCCTATAAAAATATGGGCATATAATTTAAAAAACTCACGCTCATTTTAGATTATTCTGTAGCTAGTAACATCATGAGATGCTTTCAAAAGTCAGAAATATTGTACTATTTATAAATACTCTGAATAGGAAAGGAATTAGCTGTAAATTTTATTCTCAAAATTGATCAATAAGGAGGAAAATACTAGTTAAGCAGAAAAAAATGTACCAAAAACAGGATATTGCTCATATATACAGAAGATATGAACAGTATAGATTCATTTCTAGTGGATTCAATCCTATTTACACATTTAAAATGCAAAATTACATTTGAATCTGTCAAGAAGCTGACCACATTTTGCACCAGTAAAGGAAATTGACTTCTGATCATGACTTCAATATCCTGGAATAGGAAAAGGAATTTCATGGAATCTAGATGCATTTATCAACACCAATTAATAAAAATTAATTCTGAAAATTAATTCCTGAATGTCATCCATTCACAAATGGGTCAAAGGCATTAGGACCTTAACACTTGGTACTACTTGATGTTGCGAACTACTCTCCTACAGTGGTTTGTTTTCATCTCCTCCATGGATTGTTACAGTTGCTGAACTAAATGAAGTAGGGTGGCTGACTCTGTCTGTAGAACTTTGGTGTTGTGGTCTCCACTCAGATTTAGGTTTAGTTTTATAGTTACGGCTGGCTTAATCTGTTGCCTGAGGCTTCTGCTTGCAAGCTGTACATCTAGTCGCCACTCAAGGCTGTGGTAACTGGGAAGGATGGGTGCCAATTCACCCAGAATAGTCCTGATCTCTTTTCTGTTGTCCAAGTAAAGTGGAAGCAATAATTTGTTCAGTTCTTCAGAGAATCCCAGAACAAAAACAGAGTCTTGGAAATCCACTTCAGAAATCATGAGCTTGGAGCTCTCAGTGAGCAGGTTGGTCAACCTTTCCACACCATGCTGGACCGTGTTGCTGCTCAGGTTGAGCTTCCTGGTGGCACCCTCATAGACCTTGGGGATTGTTCCTTCACCTCAGGAACTCCACCCTGATCCACCCAAACTCCACCACCACTTTGGCAGGAAGGCCAGGTGCTCCTTATGCTCTTCCGACAAGTCCAGCAGCATCTTCGCTGGGCACCCTTTTTCACCCAGCAACATGCTGGTCTTCCTGTTTAAGACATCTTTGGACATACAGATATCTTTATTTAAAAAAAAATTTTTTAGTTATAGTTGGACACAATACTTTTATTTTATTTATTTATCTTTATGTGGTGCTGAAAATAAAACCCAGAACCTTGCACATGGTAGGCAAGCACTCCACCGCTGAGCTCCAGCCCCAGCCCCAGATGTTTTTAATATTATGTGATCAAATTACTAATCTTTTCTCATGTGATCATGTGTTTTCATGCATGCATTCTTAGGAAATATTTTGTAAGATCAAGTTTTAAAAGCTATCTACAATATTTTTCACTAATCATTTTAAAATTTCCTTTTAAAATATTAACATGGTCAATATATCTAGAGTTGCCAATGCATATGGAATGATGTAGGAATGCAACTGTGTATTTTATTTGTGGAATGTCAATTCTCCAGTCCCGTTTGTTAAGTAATTCTCTCTTTTCCTACTTCTCTGTGTTGCCATCTCCATCACGAATCCCAGTTGTCCATGTGGACAGTTCTGTTTCTGGGATTCTTAAGAATGTGTTGATAAACTTGTGTTCTTATTCTATTGATAAATGATTCTTGCTACATCTGTTGAGAATGTTTCCTTCCACTACAGAGTAAAAAGAAAAAAATATGATAATAAGACATCCACTTGTATATAAGGGTAATAATGGTAACCAGTGTGATAGAGCTTTCCTTGGGAAGAATATATGTTGGACACATTTTTTTATGTGGGAGTATCAGAACACTGCTTATAGAACCCACTCAACACTAAGTAGCCATGAAGCAGAGACCTGTCCCCTACCGATGGACAGCTCTCTTTCTTTCATGACATCTATTCTGACCCTATGAAAAGTCTACCCAAGTGAAATAATTGCCACTTACTCAGTATTGTATAGAGAGTTGTGAGAGACTCTGCATCTAATCAAAGAAAAAATAGGCCTTAATCTTCAAAATGTGGGATTAGGCCCCAACTTCCTTAATAAGACTCTTACTGTACAAGAATTAAAACCAAGAATCAATAAATGGGATGGAATGAAACTAAAAAGTTTCTTGGAGACTCCAAGATAGCCATGAATAGAATGCATCACACCCCATGTACTGCATCACTGTGCAGGTAAATAACAAGTTAGAGCGACAAAAAGCTATATTGTTAGGAATTTACAGCAAAATATGTTAATAGCTTAAACTCACCAATCAAGAGACATAGGCTAGTAAACTGGATTTAAAAAAAAAAAAAAACAGATCCAACACTATGCTGTCTTCAGGAGACTCATATGATAGTAAAAGACATACACAGACTGAAGGTGAAAGTTTGGGAAAAATCATACCACTCCTATGGTCCTCAGAAGCAAGCAGGAGTGGCCATACTCATATGGAATATAATCAACTTCAAACCTAAGTTAATCAAAAGGGATAAAGAAGGACACTATATACTGTTAAAAGGAACCATCCACCACAAGACATAACAATTATTAATTTGTATGCACCAAACAATGGTGCTGCAACATTCATAAAACAAACTCTCCTCAAGTTCAAGAGTCAAATAGACCACAACACAATAATTATGGGTGACTTCAACACACCACTTGCACCATTAGACAGATCCTCTAGACAAAAGCTGAATAAAG
Organism: Urocitellus parryii; assembly: GCF_045843805.1. Classification (NCBI taxonomy): domain Eukaryota; kingdom Metazoa; phylum Chordata; class Mammalia; order Rodentia; family Sciuridae; genus Urocitellus; species Urocitellus parryii. The sequence continues at coordinate 82,057,556 of NC_135541.1, read as the reverse complement.
AAACTGTAGAACTCAATAGCACAATCAATAACCTAGACTTAACCAACATATATAGAATATATCAACCATCATCAAGTGGATACATGTTCTTCTCAGCAGCACATGAATCCTACTCAAAGATAGACCATATATTATGCCATAGGGCAACTCTTAGTAAACATAAAGGTGTGGAGATAATGCCATGCACCATATCTGATCATAATGGAATGAAACTGGAAATCAATGATAAAAGGAGGAAGGAAAAAATCCTACATCACATGGAAAATGAACAATATGTTACTGAATGATCAATGGGTTACAGACGACATAAAGGTGGAGAAAAAAAAATTCTTATAGATAAATTCTTATAGATAAAAATTCCTATAGACACAACATACTGGAATCTATGGGACACAATGAAAGCCATTTTAAGAGAGAAATTCATTTCCTGAAGTTCTTTCCACAAGAAAAGGAAAAAAAAAAAAGAACAAATAAATGAACTCACACTACACTTCAAAACCCTAGAAAAGGAAGAGCAAAACAACAGCAAATGTAGTATGAAACAACAAATAATTAAAATCAGAGCAGAAATCAACAAAATTGAAACAAAAAAATTGAAAAAATTGATAAAACTAAAAGTTGGTTGTTTGAAAAAGTAAATAAGATCAACAGGCCCTTAGCCATGCTAACGAAGAGAAGAAGAGAGAGAACTCAAATTACTAACATACGGGATGAAAAATGCAATATCACAACAGACACTACAGAAATACAGAAGATAATTAGAAAGTATTTTGAAACCCTATATTCAAATAAAATAGAAGATAGTGAAGATATTGATAAATTTCTTAAGTCACACAATCTGCCCAGATTGAGTCAGGAAGACACACACAATTTAAACAGACCAATAACAAAGGAAGAAATAGAAGAAGCCATCAAAAGACTACCAACCAAGAAAAGCCGTGGACCGGATGGGTATACAGCGGAGTTTTACAAAACCTTCAAAGAAGAATTAATACCAATACTTTTCAAGTTATTTCAAGAAATAGAAAAAGAAGGAGCTCTTCCAAATTCATTCTATGAGGCCAACATCACCCTGATCCAGAAACCAGACAAAGACACTCTAAAGAAAGAGAACTACAGACCCATACCTCTAATGAACTTGGATGCAAAAATTCTCAATAAAATCCTGGCAAATGGAATACAAAAGCATATCAAAATATTGTGCACCATGATCAAGTAGGATTCATCCCTGGGATGCAAGGCTGGTTCAATATACAGAAATCAATAAATACTATTCACCACATCAATAGACTTAAAGATAAGAACCATATGATCATCTTGATAGATGCAGAAAAATCATTCAACAAAGTACAACATTCCTTTATGTTCAAAACACTAGAAAAACTAGGGATAACAGGAACTTACCTCAACATTGTAAAAGCTATATATGCTAAACCTCAGGCTAGCATCATCTTAAATGGAGACAAACTGAAGGCATTCCCTCTAAAATCTGGAACAAGACAGGGGTGCCCTCTCTCAGCACTTCTATTCAATTTATTTCTTGAAATACTAGCCAGAGCAATTAGACAGACAAAAGAAATTAAAGGCATAAAAATAGGAAAAGAAGAACTTAAATTATCACTATTTTCGGATGACATGAAAATATATTTAACAGACTCAAATGGTCTACAAAGAAACTGCTAGAGTTAATAAATGAATTCAGCAAAGTGGCAGGATATAAAATCAACATGCATAAATCAAAGGAATTCCTGTATATCAGTAATAAAACTTCTGAAATGGAAATGAGGAAAACCACTCCATTCACAATATCCTCAAAGAAAATAAGATACTTGGGAATCAACCTAACAAAAGAGGTGAAAGTTTTATACAATGAAAAACTACAGAAACCCTAAAGAGAGAAATAGAAGAAGATCTTAGAAGATGGAAAAATGTACCCTTTTCATGGATAGGCAGAACTAACATCATCAAAATGGCAATATTATCCAAAGTTCTCTACAGATTTAATGTGATGCCAATCAAAATCACAACGGCATTTCTTGAAGAAATAGATGAAACAATCATGAAATTCATATGGAAAAAAAAAAGACCCAGAAGAGCAAAAGCAATTCCAAGCAGGAAGTGTGAATCTGGAGGTATAGCGATACCAGATTTCAAACTGTACTACAGAGCAATAGTAACAAAAACAGCATGGTACTGGTACCAAAACAGGCAGGTGGACCAATGGTACAGAATAGAGGACACAGAAACCAATCCACAAGATTACAACTTTCTTATATTTGATAAAGGGGCTAAAAGCATGAAATGGAGGAAGGATAGCATCTTCAACAAATGGTGCTGGGAAAACTGGAAATCCATGCAACAAAATGAAACTGAATCCCTTTCTCTCGCCATGCACAAAAGTTAACTCAAAATGGATCAAGGAGCTAGATATCAAATCAGAAACACTGTGTCTCATAGAAGAAAAAGTTGGCTATGATCTACATACTGTGGAGTCGGGCTGCAAATTCCTGAATAGGATGCCCATAGCCCAAGAGTTAATAACAAGAATAAACAAATGGGACTTACTTAAAGTAAAAAGTTTTTTCTCAGCAAGAGAAACAATAAGAGAGGTAAATAGAGAGCCTACATCCTGGGAATAAAGTTTTACCCCTCACACTTCAGATAGAGCCCTAATATCCAGAATATACAAAGAACTAAAAAAAATTAAACAATAAGATAACAAATAACCCAATCAACAAATGGGCAAAGGACCTGAACAGACACTTCTCAGAGGAGGACATACAGTCAATCAACAAGTACATGAAAAAATGCTCACCATATCTAGCAGTCAGAGAAATGCAAATCAAAACCACCCTAAGATACCAACTCACTCCAGTAAGATTGGCAGCCATTATGAAGTCAAACAACAACAAGTGCTGGCAAGGATGTGAGGAAAGGGATACTCTTGTACATTGCTAGTGGGACTGCAAATTGGTGTGGCCCATTTGGAAAACAGTATGGAGATTACTGGGGAAGCTGGGAATGGAACCACCATTTGACCCAGCTATTGCCCTTCTCAGACTATTCCCTGAAGACCTTAAAAGAGCATACTACAGGGATACTGCCACATCAATGTTCATAGCAGCACAATTCACAATAGCTAGACTGTGGAACCAACCTAGATGCCCTTCAATAGATGAATGGATAAAAAAAAATGTGGCATTTATACACAATGGAGTATTACACAGCACTAAAAAATGACAAAATCATGCAATTTTCAGGGAAATGGATGGCACTAGAGCAGATTATGCTAAGGAAGCTAGCCAATCCTTAAAAAACAAATGCCAAATGTCTTCCTTGATATAAAGAGAGCAACTAAGAACAGAACAGGGAGGAAGAGCATGAGGAAAAGATTAACATTAACCAGAGGAGAGTGGGGGGAGAGAAAAGGAGAGAGAAGGGAGATGATATGGAAATGGTAGGAGACCCTCAATGTTACACAAAATTACATATAAGAGGTTGTGAGGGGAAAGGGGGGAAACAAGGGAGCAAATTAAACAACAGCAGATAAGGTAGAGAGGGAAGATGGAAGGGGAGGGGCGGGGGGATAGTAGGGGATAGGAAAGGTAGCAGAATACAACAGTCACTAATATGCCATTATGGAAAAATGTGAATGTGTAACCGATGTGATTCTGCAATTTGTATTTGGGGTAAAAATGGGAGTTCATAACCCACTTGAGTCAAATGTATGAAAGATGATATGTCATGATCTTTGTAATGTTTTGAACAACCAATGAAAAATAAATAAAAAAATAAAAAGTTTCTTTTCAGCAAAAGAAACAATCTGTGAGGTGAACAAAGAGCCTACATCCTGGGAGCAAATCTTTACACCTCACTTATCAGATAGTGCACCAATCTCTAGGGTACATAAAGAACTCAAAAAGCTAAACACTGAAAAAACAAATTACCCAATCAACAAATGGGCTAAGGACCAGAACGGACACTTCTCAGAAGAGGATATACAATCAATCAATAAATATAAGAAAAAATGCTCATCATCTCTAGCAATCAGAGAAATGCAAATCAAAACCACTCTAAGATATCATCTCACTCCTGTCAGAATGGCAGCTATAATGAAGACAAACAACAATAAGTGTTGGAGAGGAATTGGGGAAAAAGGTACACTCATACATTGCTGGTGGGACTGCAAATTGGTGCAGCCAATATAGAAAGCAGTATGGAGGTATGGAACCACCATTTGACCCAGCTATTCCTGTCCTTGGACTATATGAAAGGACTTAAAAACAGCATACTATAGGGACACAGCCACATCAATGTTTAAAGCAGCACAAAATTCACAATAGCTAATGGAAGGGAAGGCAGGGATGTGGGGATAAGAAAGATAGTAGAATGAAATAGACGTGAGCCAACCTAGATGTGCTTCAGTGGATGAATGGATAAAAAAAAATGTGGCATATATACACAATGGAATTTTACTCAGTATTAAAAGAGATTAAAACCATGGCATTTGCATGTAAATGGATGGCACTGGAGAAGATAGTGCTAAGTGAAGTTAGCCAATCCCCCCAAAACAAATACTGAATGTTTTCTCTGATATAAGAAGGTTGACTCATGGTCGGGTTGGGAGGGAGATCATGGGAGAAATAGGGTAGAAGGGTGAGAGAGAAAGGGAGGGGGCAGGGGATTAGGAACGATGGTGAAATATGATTTATCAAGACTTGAATTGGATGTCAACATACTTTATATACAAACAGAAATACAAAAATTGTGGTATATATGTGTATTAAGAATTGTAATGCAAAAAAAAAAAAATAGCGTTACCTTAGGTAGAGGGAAGTGAAAGGAGGGGAAGTCAGGGGATATGGGGATAAGAAAGATAGAAGAATGAAACAGACATTATTACTTTATATATATGTGACTATATAACCAATGTGATTCTACAATATGTACACTCAGAAAAAGATAAATTATATCGCATCTACATATAATATATCAAAGTATATAAGTGCATTCTACTGTCATGTATAACTAATTAAAACAAATTAAAATTTTTTAAAAAAGAGAGAATTGTGGCTTTGACCAATAGCGTTGCCCCTGCATCTCCCAAAAGAGCAAGAGTGCATGACTCTCGGAAAACTCCCTCTGCTGAGAAGCCTTGCTTACCTTCAGTCTGGTCTTCACAACTAACCTCTTACACTGTTACTGAGAAAGCTTAATGTGTGCATGGGAGTGGGTATGCCATGAGGAATAGAACATTCAGACATTTAGATTTATATTGCTTCAATTCTGCATTCTTCTTGCACACTACCCTAGTGTGTAATTTTGCAATGAATTTCCTCTTGCATTTTACTGAACATTTTTAAATTCTTCAAAAACTCTGTGATTCTAGAATGCTGAGTTGTTTTGTGAGCCTTTGTGTTTTCATGCAAAATGGAATGTCTAATTGATAGGAGGTTGCTGTTACATCAAAGTAGTTTTGTACTTAATGTAATTTCTATGTCTCCAACAGCATTATACTATTTTAATCTGAACAACTTAATAATGACAATAGCTTAATTTATAACAATAATAGCTTAATAGTTAATTGATAGACCAGACCCACTACAGGTTCCTCTTTAGATTTCATGATGTTTTAGCCTTCAAAATACTTTTTATTTTTTGGGGGGGAGGATGTACTGGGGACTGAATTTAGGGGCACTCTACCATACAGCCACATCCCCAGCCCTATTTTGTATTTTATTTCAGAGACACAGTCTCATTGAATTGCTTAGTGCCTGCTTTTGCTGAGGCTAGCTTTGAACTCATGATCCTTCTGTCTCTGCCTCCTGAGCTACTAATATTACATGTGTGTGTCACTGCACCTGGCTGCTTAAAAATAGTTTTAAAAATGACCTAGACTAAGTCTTATATTGACAAATGTAGTATATGCCTTTATGTATTTATGTTCTTTTGAACATCCCCAAATAAAATTTTATAATTTGTCTACAGAAGTCTTAAGTCTATTATTTGATTATTTAGGCAATTTCAGTCTCTGATTCTATTGTAAATAGTAAATCCTGTTCAATCACAATTTCTATCATTTGCCACTGGAATATAAAATTTTAATTTTATTTTTATACTTCAAGCTTTTATTCAGGAACCTTGACAATTTCTATAGGTATTTCCAATAATCTTTCTGGAGATTACTTTTTTTTTTCAAAATATAAATAGTTTGGGCTGGGGATGTGGCTCAAGTGGTAGTGTGCTTGCCTGGCATGTGGAGGCACTGGGTTTGATCCTCAGCACCACATTAAAAAAAATAAAATAAAGATATTAGGTCCATCTAAAATTAAAAAAAAATAAAAAATATCAAAAAATAGTCATAATTTGAAAATAATGCAATTTTAAGCTTTCTATATTTTAGTATTCCATTTTTCTACTTTCTTTTATTCTCATTATATTTTACTCATGAGGATCTCCAATACAAATTTGACTAAACATGGTGATACCGGGTATGATTATTCTGATTTTAAAGTAAATATTTCTAGGGAGGAGAGATGCTGGCAAGAAGTCTGACTAGAAGCCCTACCATTCTTCCTCCCACAAAGACAACTCCCAAAATAAGCAATGTATTTTGGTGAGGGTAAGTGGAGATATGTTGGCATGTGGTCTTAATGATCTACTAAGGAACAGGTTTATAATTACTTGGTATGTAATAAGAAGTCAAAATTTAATATTTTAACTTATCTTTTCTTAATATTCCTCATTAGGAGCTCTAGATCTTGGGATAGTAAAATTAATGGAAGCTAGCTGGGTTCAAATTCTGACTTAACGACTCACTGGGAGCACAATTTGGAGCACATTATTAAACTAAGATCAGCCTGTTAGGCTATAAGATTAATACTACCTACTTCATAACACACAGTTGTTACAGTAGTAAATAAAATAAATGGAATTAAGCACTTTGTATAATCCCCAGCATGTAATAAATAGGAATTACTAAACTTCAGTGTAGTGGTTTTTAGACCTTATGATTATTGATACCATATTTAAGATCAAAGATATCATATAGGACCCTATTTTCATATATCAATTGGAATTTAGCTCTACTAGTGTCTAGAATTGCAGTAGCAAGAAGTAGTTTTTTAAATCAGTGTTTATGAACTCTTGCAACAAAAATATATTAGAAAAGTGAATTAAATATAGTTTAAAAATATATTCATATATATATATATATATATATATATATATATATATATATATATATTCACTAAAGGCAGACCACAGTTAAAAATTTTAGAAAATTCCTTATGAATTTTAGAATTCTAGTTTAACCCCTGTTGAGCAGTTATTCAACAAAGAACTTTCACTGTGTTAACACACCTCTAGCTTGGCTTTGTTTAATGGAAGAATTTCCAGTCTGTTATTTTAGTGCTGTGCCATTTTGCATTAGATGAACAAGTTTTCCTGGTTGGTTTTCTATTAGTAACATTCAATTGATAATCAACCCATATTTTTATACAAGATTTGGGAATTTAAAGTCATCACAATGCTTTTTTGTATATATACAGCAAAGAGGCTATTTTCCAAATGATGTTATTTTGTCAACATCATGAATGAGATGCTGCCAATTTGACTGGTTGTTAAGAAGGTCCTCTTTTGCTTTCAGGATGTTATCTTGTAGGTCACAATTTGCTACGTGTTTTTTTTTTTTTAACATGTATGGTGTTGAATTTTATTGAATATTCTTTAACTCATTCACAATACCAGTACCTTGATGTGATGCTTCCTCTTAATCAGTGTTGTCCAATAGACCTTTCTGACATGACAGAAATATACGATGTTTGCACTGCACTGTCAGATAAGATAGCCACCAGCCCATGTGGTAATTGAGCTCTAGAAATAACTGGTGGGACTGAAGAACTGAAATTTGATTTTGTAGGATTTTAATTAATTTAAATAGTCATACAAGGGTTTTGGTTCCTGTATTGAATGACTAATATGTAGGTTAGCAGAAGACATTTTAATTGGTGTTCATTATAACTTTCTTTTCTTAATCTTTTTCCTTCCCTTCCTTTCTTTCTTCCCTTCCTTCCCTTCCTTTCTTCCTCCCTCCTTCTACTCTCTCTTCCCCTTCCTTTCTTCTTTCTTCATTCCTTCTTTTCTTCTTCCTTCATTTTCCCTCACTCCCTTCCTCCATCCCTCCCTCCCTTCCTTCCTTCCTCCCTTTCTCTCTCCCTCCTTCCCTTTCTCTCTTTCTCTCTTCCCGCCTCCCTCCCCTCCTTTTTTTATCCCTCCCTTCCCTTATTCCTTCCTTCCTTCCTTCCTTCCTTCCTTCCTTCCTTCCTTCCTCCCTCCCTCCCTCTCTCCCTCACTCCTTTTCTTTCTCTCTTTCTCCCTCTCTCTCTATTCCCTCCTCCCTCCTCCCTCCCTCCCTTCCTTCTTTCCTTCCACTCTCTCTCCCTCCCTCCTTCCCTTTCTCTCTTTCTCTTTCTTCCCTACTCCCTTCCCTCCTTATTTCTTTCCTTCCTTCCTTCCTTCCTTCCTTCCTTCCTTCCTTCCTTCCTTCCTTTCTTCCTTCATTAATTCATTCTCTCTAGCACTGGAGCTCAATTCCAGGGCCTCAGCATGCAAGGAACGTGCTCTACCACTTAAACACATCCCAGACTTCAGGAGAGTTTTCAATTAAAGTCTTCTGATAGAAAGCTGGGTGCACAAATATGATAATTACAATTTTAGAAATGGGAGGTTCATGCCTTTAATCCCAGTGGCTTTGGAGTGTAAGACAGGGGGATCATAAGCTCAAAGCCAGTCTCAATAAATTAATGGGATCCTGTCTCAAAAAATAAGATCTCTGAATGGTTAAGCTCCCCAGGGTTCACTCCCCAGTACCAAGAGGAAGATAAGAATTTTACAAATGGAAAAAAAATTGAAATAATACAAGTTACACAATTTTAGCTTCAATTTAAAAATTTACTCCTACTCTCAGACTTTTATTTACAGGACATTCTGCTATTTTTTTCTGGAAAAATATGGTACTTGAACAAATCTGACTTTTTCAAATGTGAAAATAGAATCCACTAAGAGTTAGCTGCCAATTCCTGATGGTATTTAGTTGTAAGTTCCACAAATACGGAAAGGCTTTTTGTTTGTTTTTAGTAGTGGAAATTGAACGCAGAGCCTAGCACATGTTAGGCAAGCACTTAACTGTGAGCTTTATTTCTGCCAAGTATGTGTTTTTAAAGACTGTCTTGTCTCTGTTATCTAGCATGGTAAATTGTCATTAAATGTTTGTTTAATTATTGTAATTAAATATCAACAACCTAAATCTTTAAACTACACAACAGTCCTTAAATTCTACAATCCAATAGTGACATCAATCCATGTTAGAAGCAAGATGGAGATGGGAACCAGGGCCACAGTGCAGTGATCCCTGGCTGGTAGCTGAAGCCTCAGGATGCAAGCTGCATCAGCACAGGGCACTGCCATGTCTATGGACACATATTTGGAAACATCCCAACTAGAATCAAGGTCTATTTACCCTACAGTCTTAGGTTCAGAGTTAGAAAGGACTTTCCACATGATTTAAACCAGCATTCTTTCCCCAGAAGGATTACTCTTTACAGTGTATATATTAAACATGGTTGCTATGGTCTGAATATGTTCTTCCCAAATATATATGTTGTGACAATCACCATTGTGACATCAGCAAAAGGGACAATGAGACTTACTATACTCTCAAAATCAACTTAAATAAATTATTTCTCAATTCTAATGACATATACGTTTTCACTGGTTGATAGTACAGGTAGAAAAACTATGTAATGTGATTTATAAGTAAAAACATGTGATTAGGTCATGGGGCTCTCTATTTTTTAACAGAATCAATGCCCTCATATAAGAGGTTTCACACATCATTCACATCCCTTTCCCCCCTTCTGCTTTCTGTCAACTGATGATGCAGCAATACACACCACATTGGACAATGTGAATATGCTTAGTGTTCCTGAACTGTATACTTCAAAATGGTCTTAATGGCAAATTGTAAGTGTATTTTACAAAAAAAAAAAAAAAAAAAAAAAAAAAAAAAAAAAAAAAACATTGAAAGATGCATTTTCTATTGTTCAGTGTTTCCTGCTATTATTTAGTAATCACATTCATTAAGAGCACTAACCAGCCAGGCACAGTGGCTCATGCCTGTAATCCCACTGGGAGGCTGATGCAGGAGAATTGCAAGTTCAAAGCCAGCCTCAGCAAAAGCAAAAGCAAGGTACTGAGAAATTCAGTGAGATCCTGCTCTAAATAAAAAGTAAAATAGGGTTGTGGATGTGGCTCTCTGGTACCCCCCAAAAAGAAGCAGTAATCAAAATTTCACAACCCTGTACTTGAGATTCAATTCTGCTTGCTGCATCTCTGAAAACTAAAAGCATGTCACATAGCTAAGCCTCCGTTTCCTAATCTGTAACACAGGAATTAGAAAATTCTTACTTACCCATTAGAGGTTGGTGTGAAATTTCAACTTAGTAAAGTCTAAATACACAAAGATCAATAAATATTAGCTCTGATTTTATTTTTAAGTTTTCAAACCAATATGATTCTTGTACTTTGTATAAGGAAGGCTACAAAATGGCTTCAGCATTAAAAAGGCCATTTGTTCATTTCTCCTTAGTCCTTAATGTTATGGAGAACTATAAGACAACAGGCTCTAAAACACATTTCATATCATAGTCAAGTGATGAGCCCATGTGTTGACCACTGAGTCAATAGTTAATAATCTTAAAGAATCATACTCCAAGAGGTAACAATTTCAGAGAAGCCACAATAACTTATTGTACTTGAAATAATTTACATATAATAATGTGTGTAAAAACCTGTACATATAATTTTTATCAAGTATAATATGATCATACAAAAACATTGACTCACAATATAGTTCACACATACCAAAGAAGTCTATTTTTATTTTTGTCCCTTTTACATCATATTTTAGGCAAGATGATGAAACCCAGAAAATAACAGGAAGGGACTAGTTTATAAAACTTGGTATTTTATAAGTGAAATGCATTCAGTCATCTACATCTCTCAAGTTGCAAACAATGTGACTTACTATACTCTCAAAATGAACTTAAATAAATTATTGCTCAATTCTAATGACATATATGTTTTCACTGGTTGATAGTCCAGGTAGAAAAAGTATGTAAAGTGATTTATAAGTCAAAAAATTTCATACAAAAGGATTTTTTGGGGGGTACTGGAAATGGAACTAAGGGACACTCAACCATTGAGCCGCATGGCCAGTCTAATTCTGAATTTTATTTAAAGACAGGATTGCTAAGAGTTTTGCCATTGCTAAGGCTGGATTTCTACTTGAGATCCACCTGTCTCAGCTTCCCAAGCTACTGGGATTACAGGAATACATCCAAAGGAATGGTTTTAAACAAACCCTCATAATGTCAAGAGAAAATGCATTGAAATTAAACATATCTGAAGCACAAATTTTTTAAGACCATTATAAAAAATACAAAAAAGGTTAAAAATGTCATAAAATAAAAATTTATACAGATAAAGTTAAGGGTTTAAAAACTATCAAATGTATTAAAATCATCTAAAGTCAAATAAGACATAATTTATCTATATAATTTAAATTACAATATTATATAAATATATTGCATATTATATAATATATATAATATAAATTACATGCAATATATTTATATAATATTGTAATTTATATTATGTTATACACAATATATTTATTTTATCATATATACATATAATAAAAATATATAAATTATATATATAAATTTTATGTATATTAATATATAAATATATTATATATTCATATTATATATTCATAATAATATATTATATATAATTTATGTAATATATTTATATAACATACTTATATATTTATATATAAATTATATATATTAATATATAAATATATAAGTATATATTATATAAATTATATATACATTACATACCAAAATGTTTATGATTCATATGAGTTTAATATAAATTATATATAATATATGAAATACATATATATTATATACACATATAATAAAATAAAATATAAATTAAATATATAAATATTATGTTATTACATATAACATATTTATTATACATCATATAATATATTTAGATTTATATTAATTTATATTATATTGCACATCATTGTAATGTAATTATATAATAATATAATTTCTATTATTAATAAGATAATAATACAATTTTATATTAGTATAATTTATATTAATATAATATATAAAACTTGGATTATATTATAATTATATATAAACAACTTATAATATATCCTATAGATATATGTAAATCTTTAATATGTAGTATATAATATATAATACATAATATATAATATATAAATATATTATAATTTAAATTATATACTTTAGTTATTTGGCTTTAGATGGTTTTAATGCTTCTGATAGTGTTTTATCCCTTAGCTTTATCTGTACAAATTTTTATTTTATGACAGTTCCAAACTTTTAGTATTTTTTTTTAATAACAAACATTTATTGGTGTCACTTATGATAGAAAAAAGTTCCTACACCAGATGTGCATGACCCAATCATTAAATAGAACATTTCTGAGGTGAACACACATCCTGACCCACATTTTTATATTCAGGTTTTTAAGATAGCCAATTCCTCCTCTCTCTCTTCCCCAAAACATATGAGCAACTGCTGATGGAAAGCAGTAAACAGCCACGTGGGCTATAGCATTTTTCAACTCCACTCTGAGGTGAAGATTCCAATTACATTCAAGACTTAAGTTCTCTCAGTTTTCTCCTAAGGAAAGTTCTGAGTCCAGTATTTACAATGTTAAAGCACTAGCAGATCAGTGTCTTCAACTCGTCTCTTTCTGCTGTATCCTCTTCACCAGTCAGTGGGGGGGGGGGGGGCTACACTTCCATAGAATTTGCTGATAATTGGCTGAACAATTTTTTCTAGTTCCTTATTTTTAATTTTGAAGTCTTCAATGTCAGCTTCTTGGTGGCTTTCCAGCCATTCAATCTTTTCCTCTACAGCTTTTTCCATGGTATACTTATCTTCAGAGGAAAGTTTGCCTCCCAACTTTTCTTTATCTCCAATCTGATACTTTAGAAAGTAGTTGTAGCTTTCCAACTCATTCCTAGTATCAATGCACTCCTTGAGTCTTTTGTCTTCTTCAGCAAACTTCTGAACATCGTTAACCATCTTTTCAATTTCTTCAGGTGTCAGGTAATTTTGGTCATTGGTAATGGTAATATTATTTTTGTTCTCTGAACCTTTGTCTTCACCTGTCACCCAAAGAATAACATTCACATCTATCTCAAAAGTGACTTCAATCTGGCGGACCCCACAGGAGGAATTCCAGTGAGATCAAACACACCTGGAAGGTAGTTGTCTTTTTTCAGGGGTCCTTTACCTTTATAGACCTTGATTGGAACAGTAGGTTGATTATCAGAAGCTGTAGAAAGAAGTGAGACTTCTTGGTGGGTACAAAAGTGTTCCTTGGTATCAGTTTGGTCATGACACCTCCCACAGTTTCAATACCAAGTGTCAGGGGACATATATCAAGCAGTACTAGGTCACCTGTATCTTGATCATCAGAGAGTACACCAGCCTGGACAGTGTCACCATATGCAACAGCCTCATCTGGGTTTATGCCACAGGACTTATCCTTGCCATTGAAGAACTTTTTAACAAGTTGTTGAATCTTTGGAATTTGAGTAGAGCCACCAACAAGAACAATCTCATCAATATCAGACTTCTTCAAGTCAGAATCCTCCAGTACTTTCTGAACAGGCTTCATGGTAGACCAGAACAGGTCCATGTTTTCTCTTCAAATTTTGCCTCAGTCAGGGTTTCAGAAAAGTCTTCTCCTTCATAGAAGGACTCAATTTTAATTCTTGCTTAATGTTGAGGAGACAGGGCCCACTTGGCCTTTTCTTTTTCATGTTGGAGTTTCTGCACAGCTCTGTTTTCTTTCCTAACACCGTTGCCAGTCTTCTTTTTGTACCACCTGATGAAATGTTCTATAACACACTGGTCAAAGTCTTCTCCACCCCGATGAGTATCTCTATTGGTGGCCATGACTTGGAAGACATCAAATTGTCAATGAGGAGAAGAGACACATAGAAGATTCCACCACCCAGATCAAACATCAGGATGTTCTTCTCTCCCTCCCTCTTATCCAGGCCATAAGCAATAGCAGCTGCTGTAGGCTCATTGATGATCCTCATAACATTCAGGCCAGCAATAGTTCCAGCATCTTTGGTTGCTTGCTGCTGGGCATCATTAAAACAGGCTGGTACAGTAACAACTGCATGGGTAAAATTATTTCCCAAATAAGCCTCAGCAGTCTCTTTCATTTTAGTGAGAATAATAGCAGAGATTTCTTCTGGAGCAAATATCTTAGTTTGCCCAATTTCAATATCAACCTGCATGTATGGTTTAGGTTTCTCTTCAAAAACCTTGAAAGGCAAGAACTTGATGTCTTGCTGCACAGAATGGTCATTCCCAGTGCTGCCAAAGAGCCGCTGGGCATCGAAGACCATGTTCTCAGGATTGGACATGAGCTGATTCTTGACTATATCGCGGATCAGACGTTCTTCTTCAGGGGTGAAGGCCACATAATACAGCCTGAAGCGCTTGCCCTGAACGTTGGAAATGATCTCCAGTGGCCGTTCTTGAACACCCCAATGCAGGAGTAAGTGGTCCCCAGGTCAATGCCAACCACAGTACCCATGTCCTTTTCTTGTCATCCTCCTCAGCCGTGCTGCGCAGAGCAGCAGCAGAACCACGGCCACCAGAGAGAGCTTCATCTTGCCCAAGCTGTTGGCCACTTGCTCTCCTCAGCAGACAGCCAGAAGTCATAGGGAATCCAGCAACAGCCCACAGCTGAGAGCAGAGAGGTTACAGGTCTCTTACACTTGAGATGCTTCAACTCTGTCCATCTGTGTTATCTCTGCCAATGTCTCAAACTTTTTAATATTGAAGTGAATTTTCTTTCTACAATTGTATTAATTACCATATGTAAAAATTGACAAGTAGAATGCTAGAATACACAGATTCGCAAGCTTTTAGGCCACTATGTAAATATTTAAAAAGTTAAGTGAATTTCCAATGCTTCCATACATGCTATAACCACACAAGTGTTCAAAGATGCACTAGAACATTATGTGGGAAAAAATATATTCATACCCAATCAAGATTTTTCAGGCAATTGCCTTCAGAAGCATTTTATGAATCCGCACCAGGTTTGCTCCAAAATAAAGCTCATTTTCCCCTACTGCCCCTATTTGTTGAGAACAATATTATACATTAAAGATGCATTTACATGAATCAGTTTATAGAGAAAATTATTTTAAATTAAAAATTAAAATACTTATTTTATGCATAACTTCAAAAACACAGAATTTGAAGACAATACCAGTGAGCACTATCATTCTATATGACTAAAACATTATCATTCTATATGACTAGCAAACAGGATACAAGGCCAAAAGGCAAAATATACACTTTGGCAATCCTATACAAAAGGGGTTCTGTCACAACATTCTTTCATAAAATAAACACAATACATAAAAACGAAATAAGAAAAAGAAAAACTGAATTTTGACAACCTACACAAACTGTGGCATTTCAAATTCAAGGTCTTGTAACTCTTCCATTTGTTTTAGCCTGAGTCCCTGGCGCATTGGATTCATGTCAGGCAGGCTGAGCTCCTCAGAGTTCTCTTTAGGCTCAGCAGCTGGTTTCAAAGCATAAGCTGATGTGCTGTCTGCCTCTGGAACAGATTTCTTCACATGACTCAGGGGAGTAAGAGCTGTGCTAGGAGGCACTGCTGCTGAAGGTGAAGCTGGTCTCTCCTCAGTCCCCCTGACTTTGCTGATCAGGGTAGGTGGTTTGTAAAATGTTGTCCTGAGATGGGGCTGCAGTAAGTATTCTGGGTGCTCTTGCAGGAGCAAGAAGGTGAGAATGAGAGGACAGTCTCACTGTTGCCTCTCTTGCTGTACTGGCTGGCATGTTGGGCTGTGTGGCACCTTTGGAATGGTCACTACTAACCTTGATGCTCATTGTCACTTTTTCCTGGAGTACACTTGGCAAAATCACTGCACTTGTGCCAGTTAAGTTCTTTGCTTCACATTGTTGTCCCTGAGATTTTTGTGGAATCTGCTGATCAAAACCATTAATTTGGGAGCCAACAGTAGTAGGGGTATCTTTTCTATTAAGTCCTTCAAAGGTAAGATCCTGGCAAAACTTGTGTGAATTGACATTTCCCACATTTCTGCTGTTTTTCTCCTTAGGAGAGCTTGCAAGAGGGAACATATCTACAGGAAAACAGAAACATCTGATCTTGGGGCATGGCATAGGCCTCTGTATATCATTTGTTGTCACATCAGATTTCAGACTAAGTGGTTTCGTGGTTTTACATGTATTGTCCATCTTTTGTGTTGATGATTCAAGTTCTTTGTGATCTAAAAAAGAAGAGTTGTTTTTTACCTTCATGGAGCTTGGTTAATAAGGAAGTGTGGTTATTTATTAATGGGAATTCTCTCAAACAACAGAGTCTTACATATTTTTACCAACATTATTTTCTCAGTCATCTATGCAGAGGAATTAAAAATCCATACAATATTAAAGGCACATTTTTAATTAAAGCATTACTTTTTAAATTTTATCTTAATAGAACAAATAGTCACAAAGCACATAAAATTAAAAAAAAAAAAACACTTCCTGTAGTAATTTGTTTTAATATAATACCCACAAATGAATATTTTCTGGGTTAGGACTTTCCTGATTTCAACAGGCAGACAATGGTAACTCTAGAATAGTAACACTATTCTGTACAGCAACAAATGCCATGTCCTGAATCCCAAGGACTTTGCCTGTCACTTAATCTGCTTTCCAGCTACATTCTGTCCATACTGGGGGCAAGACACCACAGAGGACTTGGATGATCTCACAGTTGATCCACTAATACATTGAAACATCCTCTGGACAAAGGAAGGTTGAAGAGCTGTCAAAATTGCCATTGTGCTACTGGTCCTGGAGACTCCAGATTTACTTCCTTCTCTTTCTCCTCTTGTCTGGTCCCAAGGCCCCTGTTTTCTCACCTAGAACCCTAGCATCTCACACTCTGACTTTGCTGCAAGTACCCCAGAAGCTGCTGTTGCTAGAAAGGTGCAGCCCTCTGGCTATGATCCTCTTCTCACTGCTGAGAAACATCAGAAAACTGTGTGCCTTGCCACTGGTATGATGGATTTCCAACAGCCCTGTTCATAGCCCACAGTCCTCAACCCTGCCACCTGGTCCTTCTCCCATATCCTTGGGAAGTGGTTTGCAGACAGGGGCACACCAGCATCACTTGATGATGATCACAGGTCATTATCTCATCTGACCTCCCTTTTCACCTGAGGCTGCTGGCCTCTCTTCTCTGGTTCCCAGACAATGCTCATGTGATTTGCTGTCCTGGACCCTTCTCCACATTGATAGAAGGGAGCTGAGCCATTTTGGTTGGATGGCAAACACCAGAACATATTTACAGTCCTGCAGAATTTCTAGCACCACTTCTAGCTGCCTGGGTGCTGTCTTAGCTCCTGCTCCAGTTCTGCCCTGGGCAAGTCTAGTGTACTAGCCCTACCTGCCTTCTTCTGTCAAGACAGACTCCTATGTGGAGATATGTTGGCATGTGGTGTTAATGATCTTCTAAAGAAAAGGCTCAGAATTACCTGGTATGTAATGAAAACTTCAAATATTTTAAAATTATTTATTGTTATTACTATACCTATCTGGGAATACAATTTCATTGGACAGTGAAACAAGGTTACATTTAGGAATGACACAGGATCCTGAATCAACAATAATTTAGGGACAAGATCCTTGGCATTATTTACCTTCCTCAGACTGTTAGGTATGGCTAAAATGAGGCCAAGATTCATAGCACAGAAGTGCTAATAAGATCAAATCATATAAATGTAATCAGAGTGTCCAGTGCTTTTCTTTGCAGAGAGGTAATGGATTGTCTTTGTTTTCAGAATTTCTCAGGCTACACTCATTGATATTTCATTAATTATATATATATATATATATATATATATATATATATATATATATATATATATATAATTTTACATTTATGGCCATATATTGAAAAATTCTGATTTAGCTCTACTAAAGCAGTAATGAATGAAAGGTTATTAACACCCTTACCAGAAACCATTCACTGAAATAAAATGATCAAAAAACAGTGAACAAAAAGACTGGAGCCAAGAAAATGGAAGACATGTGTGCTTAATGTGCTAAAGTTAGGCCCAGGTAAACGGACATCAAAAAACTTTAGGCGTCTATTTTTTTGAGTTTCAGGAGTCCAGATTTTTTCTGCTTTGACTCTAATTGATGACAAAGAAGTAAAGGTGAAAACAAATCTCAGAAAGAGAACAAAAAATAATTCATGAATTTCAAGATATCTTTTTAAAAGAAAAGGAACAAAGCATGATATTCATTTAAATGACATTCATTAAACTTTCTCAATGAGTAGCAAAGTTGACTAATAAAACCTTGAAGTTTGAACTTACCTCAACTTAATACACCTTGTTTTTTTTAAAGGATGAGTATTGTAGATGGACACAATATTTTTATCTTTATTTATTTGTTTTATATGGTACTGAGGATCCAACTCATGGCCTCAGTGGCAAGCATTTTACCACTGAGCTACAAGCCCAGCCCTCAACTTGGTTTTTAATCACAACTTCTTGGCAAGGTTTGAAATATGCAAAGGTATATCTTACATGACCACTGACCAATGAGACATGCATCCAGTTTTTCCAATGCATTTTGCTTGCATTCTGACTCCTCAAGTGATGTAGCCAATTCCTAATTTTTAATTTCAAAATCTGAAGTGTGGATATCCTATTGATACAAGAAAAGTTTTAAACTAAAAGCAAAACACATCTCAAAACAAACAGTTCAAAACTATTAACTTGTTAACATAAACATCACAAATTTAATCCAATTCTGTAATGGTCAAAACTCACTTGCTTTGTAGAAAAATATTGTGACTTGGTGGAATGTTCTGTTGATATTATGGGTTTGGAAGGAAAGCTTTTATCCACCCAAGGTGCAACAACATCAGTACTAGATGAAACATTTTGTGGCTCTAGGGACCCATCCAAGATCATTTGTGCATTGATAATGAGGAACTCTACCAACAGGGCCTGATTGGCATATGCAACAAGGGAGGAGGAGATGGTACAAGGAGTGGTTGTAGGCCTGGGCCTCATCAGACATGGTCCAAATACCACCCCCAAATTTTTTGAGTTCATCAGGTTTTCTTCATAATGGTCTACAACCCTGAAAAGAAGAACACATAAAGTGTATGAGATTTGCCTAATAGATGTCCTTAATGATAGTTTACTATGACTTGAGAAGGGTGGAGAAAACTTGGGCTATAGAAGACTATAAAACATTTGTCAAGGGTCAAGTTTGGTGGGTCTAGGGAAAGAATTCTTTATTTCATTATGATACTTACCACACACCAAACTGAGTTTCAGAATACTATATTAGGATAAAATGCATGTAAGTAGAAGGAACTACTGAACTCAGTAGCAGAAGGAAGAAAAACACCTCTAAAAATTGCTCCATCTTTGTATGTGGGATATACTCCCCGTTTAGTATACTGGAAACAGAAACATTACTGTCAATTTTTCTTTCACTGCCCAGTTAGTTTTCTTTTTTAAAAAAATAATTTTTACGTAGAGATGGACAAAATACCTTTATTTTATTTATTTATTTTTATGCAGTGCTTAGTATCAAACCCAGTGTCTCACATGTGCTATGCAACTGTTCTATCACTAGCCACACTCCCAGCTGCCCACAGCTAGTTTTCTAGCCTAAATGATTCTCTCTCCTGAACATCTCTCTGTTCTATTGCCACTATCAATGTTTTGGTTTTACTTCAAACACTCTTAGCTTTTTATTTCTTTGACTATCTAAGGAAATCTGTCTCTGCCTGGTTTAGCTATCAGGATGATACTAGATTCATCTATGGGTAAAAATGGTGTGATATATATATATATATATATATGGTGTGTGAATGGGGTAGTTTTGCTATTTGTCTTTCAGTGGATTCATCACTGATGTATAGAAATGCATTTGATTTATGGGTATTAATTTTATATCCTGCTACCTTGCCAAATTCATTTATTATTCTAAAAGTTTTCTGGTGGAGTATTTTGGATCCTCCAAGTATAAAATTATGTTGTTGGCCAAGAAAGATAATTTGAGTTCTTCTTTTCCTATTCATATTCCCTTGAATTTCTTTCATCTAATTGCTCTGGCTAGAGTGGCAAGGATTATGTTGAACAATTTTTAGATGGAATGTTTCCAATTTTTCTTCATTTAGAATGATGTTAGCCTTAGGTTTAGCATAGAGAGCTTTTACTATGTTGAGGTACATTCCTACTACCCCTAGTTTTTCTAATGATTTGAACATGAAAAGGTACTGTATTTTGTCAAATGCTTTCACTGCATCAATTGATAAAATCATAGGATTCTTCTCTTTAAGTTAATTGATTTGATGAGTTACATTTCTTGATTTCTGTATGTGGAACCAACCATGCATCCCTGGAATACACAACTTGATCATGGTGCATTTTTTTGTATGTGATTTGCCAGAATTTTATTGAGAATTTTTGCATCTATGTTAATCAGGGATATGGGTCTGAAATTTTCTTTCCTTGATGTGTCTCTGGCTGGTATGGCTATCAGGGTGATACTAGCTGCACAGAATGAGTTTGGCAGGGTTTCCTCCTTTTCTATTTCATGGAATGTTAGAGTCTATAAACAAGTCAGGATGGCACCTGGCAAATGTTAGAGTCTGTAAACAAGTCTGGATGGCGCCTGACATATTGCCAGGGTGAGTGGTTTGTGAGTTGGCGCCAGCGAGCCATTAAGTGTGCAGATTCCTTATTGGTTGACTGCTGTATCTAGTTTATGTTAATTAGATAAGCTGTGTGGCATCTATAAATACCCCTCCTGTCCTACAATAAAGGGCTCCCACTCCTGCTGTATCAACATACACAAGTTGTTCGTCACCCCCTGGTTATTTTGCTACAGCCGGACTTCGACAATGGAATAATTTGAAGCCCTTCAACAGATGAATAGTTAAAAAAAACTGTGGTATATATACACAATGGATTATTACTCAGTATTACAAGAGAATAAAATAATGGCATTTACAGGTAAATGGATGGAGTTGGTGAATATCATGATGTAAGCCAATCCCCCAAAATCAAAGGCCAAAATTCTCTCTGAAAGACAAATGTTGATACATAATTGAGTCTCTGGGGATGAAGGAACATTGATTGGGCTCAGGAGAGGGAAGGAAGAGGAAAGGTATGAGGTAGAAAAGATGGTGGGATGAGACGAACATCATTACCCTAAGTATATGTATGACGGCACATGTGGTATGACTCTACATCATGTACACAGAAATGAAAATTTGTGCTCCATTTGTGCACAATGGATTGAAAAGCATTCTGCTGTTATGCATAACTGATTTGAACTAATAAAATTTTTTTAATTTTTATTTTATTTATCTATTTGTATGTGGGGCTGAAGTTAGAACCCAGGGCCTTGCACATGCTCTACTGCTGAGCCACAATTCCAGCCACAAAAAATAAATTTAAAAAAGTTTTAATAAGGAGATCTTAATTGCTGTCAGAAAGGTCTATCAGGCAAATCTGAATATGTGAAATTCCTGATTCCAAATTCTTTAGTGGGTATAGAAACAACATGGTCAACTCATCTGCCAGGTAGTCAAGATTTTTTATCAAGTCCCTAGGAAGGGTAGCACAGTTCCTGCTACTTCTTGCTATATTGTAGCCTAATTAAATCAAATTTTCTAAATGCAAAATGCTTTCTTGTGTCTCCATGTCTGTTACCCTCTGCCTATTATGTTTTTTTGCAGATTCTATATCAAATAACCACTCAGTTCTTAAAATCAGACACAAGGCCTTTTGCCTCTTCTGCTCTATCCCTACCCCCAAAACTTCCTCTGCATGCCTACAAGCTATGCACAGCTACTAGAAAAAGGATGATGGTGAACTGTGGTTATATACTGATCTTTATCCCAAGAGAATAAGCCCCAAAATAGAAGAAAACCTATGTTTCCATCCTAGTTTCACCAGCCAGAGCCTGGCACACAGGAGGCATCTGAGGGAACCATGTTTGCTGCATGAACATGTATTCAATGTCTCCCTCTCCCAACACATAATAAAAACATCATAACAATCATTTTGAAAATCATAACACAACAATATAAATGTACTGAATACTATTGCCCTGTTAAATTAAAAATGTTTAAGATGGTATAATAATTCTTACATCTTAAGATGGATGATAAAGTAATGTAGAGTGTTAAAATTGGATGGTGGTAATTGTCTTAAAGGTCCTTGGTTTTGAGAAGAATTGGGTTGATTTCCATACACATATTTGGAGATGTGCTGTCTTCAGAGTTGTCCCTTTTAGTGTCCTGTTCTTGGTTAATATGGTTGATGATATTTGTAAGCTCCATAAATTCCTGGTACCATTAAAATAAAACCAATGGTTCTGGTAGCTAAAGAAATAAAATTATATTAAAAATAACTTTGGGCTGAGGTTGTGGCTCTGAGGCAGAGTGTTTGCCTAGCACATGCGGGGACCTAGGTTTGATCCTCAGCACCAAATAAAAATTAATAAATAAAATAAAGGTATTGCATCCTGCTACAACCAAAATATAAATATATTGAAAAAATCTTCTGCCTGTTTTCTTTGTTAAAGTCAACTATAAGTGAGAATTACTCAAATAATTTAGCATGTCCCTTTAGATTAACAAAATCTAAAGTCAATCTGTATTTATTGATATTTTTTTCAGTATTGGGGATTGAACCTTGGACCTCAAGCATGCTATGCAAGCACTCTAGTACTGAGCTTCATCCCTGCCCATAAAATAAAATATATATGTTTGGTAGAGAAGTGACTTACAAAGCAAATCAAAATCTTGAGTATAAATTTTATTTATGTTAATAACAAATTAATAGATAATGAGTGAAATTCTAAACTTTAAATGAAGTTTAAACTTTAAGCTTCATTATGGAATTTTAAAACTCTTCATCTCTATCCTAAACACATTATATTCACATCTTCCCCCCCCCAATAGCATAATCTTCAGCTATTTTACTGGAACAAACATAGAATAGTATTGAAAATCTATAAAATGGATCAGAAACCCATGGATTTTTTGAGTAAGGAGTAAAAATATCAAAGTGCTACAAAGAACATATATTACTTGGACAAGAATGAAGATCAGCACAAGATAATATGACCTACAAAAACATACTGTCAACATCTCATGAAACTTTAAAACAGGATGATTTTCCATAAATAGATCAAAGAAAAAGGTCTTACAACAAATATCCACTGCCATAATGAATTTCAATGTTTCTACTGAGCTACAATAGAAAATTCAGTGAACCGTTAGCTACCTGATGTCCTATAATATCTGTGGGAAGTTAGGGTGTTGCCCTGTGATCAGTTTCTATCTTCACCACTCTGGGATCTGAAGCAAGTCACTTCACCTCTTGGAGCTTTAGGTCAATGAGTCAAATAAAGGCTACTCACTGACACTATTGCAAGAGTTGAGCACACTTTCCTAAATGAAAGTCTTAGACATACACAATTCCTCAATAGAATGCACATTGATTGTATTGGACCCAATTCATCTCCTCTCCCTGATTGACTAAACAAGATTAAGGATGACACATTATGAGACTTCCAGTAATTCAAAGGTATCAACCTCCATTTCTCAGTTGAGGGGTCTGTAGAATGTGATTAAAGGGTTATCAATGCTTTCCTGGGCTAACATTGTAGATCCAGCAATTTATACTTAATTTATTTCCCTTCTGCAATTCCACTAAAATACAGTAGGCTCTTAAGGACTAGCAAAATAGAGAAAATAAAAAGCAACAATTCACAAGTAGAAGAGCAGATGAATAAGTGCTGATGCACCATTTCAAAGAGAACAGACCCTTTGTCACTCAACATGGTTTTCAGAATCCTAAAGGGACGTGAACAATCACTACCAGGTCCTCTGATCTTGGCTTAGGTTGCAGGTGTGCCAGCTGAGAAAGCTTAGCTCTCTATAGAATTCTTTCACCACTCCATGTACTAGAGCAATCTCCTTCCTAAAACTCTGAAAAATTTTTCTCTGGGCAATGGGATACAGAGGCTCTCTGAATTGAGGCAATGCCAAACATAACAGAGAGGTAACTGTTTTCAAATGGGGATATGTTGGCTATATGCACACGGAAAGCACAGATCTTACAGTCTTAGTAACCTTGGCTCCCACAGTATTGGTACTGTATCTCTAGACAAGGGAAAAAACCCTTCCCTGGGGGACTGGGGTTGTGGCTCATGGTAGTGCACTTATCTGGCATGTGTGAGGCACTAGGTTTGATCCTCAACACCACATAAAAATAAATTAATTAATTAAAAGTATTGTGTCCATCTACAATTAAAAAATGCCTTCCCAGGAGGATCACAGCAGTGCCAGAACAGGGAACTAGAGACATGTAGTTAGGCATATACCAAACAGTCCACCTAGACCACTTTATACCAAAGTTCAAAGTTTTTAAAAAGCCTTGATGTGTTCAAGTGCTTCCAAAGCGATTTCAAGTCAAAACTTTAACATAATTAGACACCATGAAAGACAAAATCAAAATGGGTAGAAAAAGAACAAATTGAAGGTGTAAAATGATGCTTGCAACTAGTCAGATATTGTGAAAGTACTGGAAATGCAACTGACCTAAATTGAGATGTGGTCTAAATGAAAAATAGATACCAGATTTCAAAGAAAAAGAGCTGCAATACAAATAAATACATAAACAAAATACCTTATAATTTAAAAAACTATGTATTTGAAATGTTAAATGATATATTAAAATTTGCTTCACTTTATTTTTAATTTTTATGTTGCTATAGAAAATTTAATGTTATATATGAGGATCTCATTGTATTTCTACAGAGGTTAGAGGCCAAATAGAAAAAAGAACCCTTCATGAGAAAAATCTAGGAATACCCACAATAAAAGAACATCATATAATCATTTAAAAAATGTTGTCAAAAGAATAGAAAATCAGACTTCTTGAATATTAAAACCTGATCTCACAAATGGAATAATTTACTTATTCAAGAAGAAAAAGACAAGGAAATTTCTTACAAAGTTTTTGAAGAAACAAAAGAACAATAAAGAAAAGGTAAGGGAACTGGAGAACAAGTATGCTTGCCAAGCAAGTGCAAGACCCTGAATTTTTAATCCTCAAGAGTACAAATAACAAATTTATAAATATTTGTATGTGTGTTTGTGTATGTGCACACCACACATCTCCAAACAAGAGCTTCAAGTACAAATTACAAAGACAGATGGTGGTTGAAAGAACGGCAATAAATTCAAGAAAAGTTTCAAGAACTAAAGTGCTCACAACTGATGGAGCTCATGGAGTGGCCAGAATGCTGGATGGAAATATATCCACATCAAAGTACATGATTATAAAATCTTAGAATAATGAGGGGGGTGATGACATAGTCTATACCAATGAAAAATATGAAATATTAAACATTGAAGGCCACACCAATCTAGGAAGAACCCATTTCAAAACACAATTTTAAGAAAGGGTGGATGGGCTGGGATGTGGCTCAAGCGGTAATGCCCTCACCCGGTGTGTGCGGGGCGCTGGGTTTGATCCTCAGCATTACATAAAAATAAAATTTAAAAAAGATATTTTGTCCAACGAAAACTGAAAAAATAAATATTAAAAACTCTCTCTCTCTCTCTCTGTCTCTTTTCTGTCTCTCTAAAAATATGGCATGTGTAAGACCCTGAATTTAGTCCCCAGGAGTACAAACAACAAATTTATATATATTTATATGTGTGTTTGTGTGTGGACACACATATATACAAATAAGTAAAATCATAACAAAAATGTATATAGCAAAAGAAAAAAATTGTGATTCCAAAAAGATCTTACCTCTTCGCATTTAAGACTTCGAAATATGACAATGCATTCACAGTACCTACATCTTGTGGGAAATCTCCATTTTCTGAAATTATGGATGGTAGCTGATTTTGCCATTAATGGTTGCTGAAATGTTCCAAGGGAGCTGGGTCCTAACAACAGGAATGTTAGTATGTAAGAAGGGTAAAGTGACAAAAAACATATACCACATGATATTTTACTTGGAATAATTTTTAGACTTTGAGATTTTTTATATATTACAAAAAGGTATTATTTTGCATTTCTAATATGAAAAAAAGCATCTCATTTATTGATCTCTTATAAAACACACATTTTTTTTTCTTTTTTTAAATTTACTTATGACAATGGAATGCATTACAATTCATATTACACACAAAGGGCACAATAGTTCACATCTCTGGTCATATACAAAGTATATTCATACCAATTTGTGTCTTCATACATGTATTTGGCATAATGATGACCTTCTCATTCCACCATAATTTCTAACTCCATGTTCTCTCCCTTCCATTCCCACCCCTCTGCTCCAGAGTCCTCCCTTGTTCCCCCTCCCTACCCCACTATGAATCAGCCTCCTTATATCAGAGAGAACATTTGACATTTGTTTCTTTGGGCTTGCCTAGCTTCACTGAGCATTATCTTCTCCAACACCATCCATTTATGTGCAAATGCCATGATGTTATTCTCTTTTATTGCTGAGTATATAGGGTTTTGGAAGAACCCTGCACATTTTTATGCAGAAATTAACAAGTTGATTCTAAAGTTTATATGAAAATATTAAAGATATGGAAGAGCAAAAGAAATTTTAGAGAATCTTGACTGCTTGACTTTACAATTCACTGTAGAGCTACAGGATTCAAGGCAGTGTGATATTGGCCTAGGATGAGACATGCAAATCAACAGAATAAAATAGAATCCAAAGTAGACTCTCTTGTATTTAGTGAAGCTATTTCTTTTTTTTTTAATTGATTTAATTTTTTAAAAATACATGACAACACTGGAATGCATTTCAATTCTTATTACACATATAGAGCACATTTTTTTGTATCTCTGGATATAAAGTATGTTCACGTCAGTTTATGCCATTATATATGTACAATATTTTTTGCATTACAATTCTTAATACACATATATAGCAAATTTTTTCATATCTCTGTTTGTATATAAGGTATGTTGACACCCATTTCAAGTCTTCATATATGTACTTTGTATAATGATGTCCATCTCATTCCACCATACTTGCTAATCCCCTTCCCCCTCCATTTCCCTCCCATCCCTCCCTAGAATTAATCTCATCCTGCCATGCTGTTCCTCCTAACCCAACTATGTTTCACCACACTTAAATCAGAGAAAACATTTGGCATTGTTTTTGGGGGATTGGATGACTTCATTTAGCATTATCTTCTCCAACACCATCCATTTACCCGCAAATGCCATGATTTTGTTCTTTTTTCATCCTGAGTAGTAGTCCATTGTGTATAAATGCCACATTTCTTTTTATTCATTCATCCCCTGAAGGACATCTAGGTTGGCTCCACAGTTTAGTTATTGTGAATTGTGCTGCTATAAACATTGATGTGGCTGTGTCCCTGTAGTATGCTGTTTTTAAGTCCTTTGGGTAAAGTGAAAGAAGAGGAATAGCTGGATTGAATGGTGATTCCATTCCCAGATTTCAGAGGAATCTCCATACTGCTTTCCCAACTGGCTCCACCAATTTGCAGTGCTACCAGCAATGTATGAGTGTACCTTTTTCCCCACATCCTCGCCAACACTTGTTTTTGTTTGTCTTCATAATAGCTGCCATTCTGACTGGAGTAAGATGATATCTTAGAGTAGTTTTGATTTGCATTTCTCTGCTTGCTAGAGGTGTTGAGCATGTTTTCATATATTTGTTAATTGATTTTATATTCTCTTCTGAGAAGTGTCAGTTCAGGTCCTTGTCCCATTTATTGATTTTTTTTTTTTTTGGTGCTTAGGTTCTTGAGTTGTTTATATACCTAGAGATTTGTGCTCTATCTGATGCGTGAAGGGTAAAAAATTGCTCCCAGGGTGTAGGATCTCTGTTCAACTCACAGATTGTTTCTTTTGCTGAGAAAAAATATTTTAGTTCGAATCCATCTCATTTATTGATTCTTGTTTTAAATCCTTGTGCTATAGGAGTCTTATTAAGGAAGTTGGGGCCTAATCCCACATGATGAAAATTAGGGCCTTCTTTTTCATCTATTAGATGCAGAGTCTCTGGTTTAATTCCTAGGTCCTTGATCTATTTTGAGTTAAATTTTGTGTATGGTGAGAGATAGGGGTTCAATTTTATTTTTTGCATATGTATTTCCAGTTTTTCCAGCACCATTTGTTGAAGATGCTCTCTTGTCTCCAGTGCATGCTTTTGGCTCCTTTGTCTACTATAAGGTAATTAAAATTTTGTGGGTTAGTCTCTGTGTCCTCTGTTCTGTACCATTGCTCTACCAGCCTGTTTTGGTGCTAATACCATGCTGTTTTTGTTACTATTGC
Organism: Urocitellus parryii; assembly: GCF_045843805.1. Lineage (NCBI taxonomy): Eukaryota > Metazoa > Chordata > Mammalia > Rodentia > Sciuridae > Urocitellus > Urocitellus parryii. The sequence continues at coordinate 82,028,986 of NC_135541.1, read as the reverse complement.
TCTGTAGTATAGTTTAAGGTCTGCTATACTGATACTACCTGCTTAGTTCTTCCTGCTTAGAATTGCTTTAGCTATTCTGGATCCTTTATTTTTCCAGATGAATTTCATGATTGTTTTTTTTTTGTATTTCAATGAGGAATGCCATTGGGATTTTGATGGGAATTGTGTTAAACCTGTATTGTGCCTTTAGTGATATGTTCATTTGATAATACTAAGTCTACCTATGCACAAGCAAGGTAGATCTTTCCATCTTCTAAGGTATTCTTTTCATTTCTCTCTTTAGGGTTCATTTTATAGTTATTTCACCTCTTTTGTTGATTCTCAAGTATCTTATTTTTTTCAGGATATTGTGAATGGGGAGTTTTCCTCATTTCCTCCTAAGAGGATTTGTCACTGATATACAGAAATGCTTTTGATTTATGGGTGTTGACTTTATACTTTGCTACATTGTTGAATTCATATACTATTTCTTGAAGTTTTCTGATGGAGTTTTTTGGGTCTTCCAATTATAGAATCATATCATCAACAAATAGGGCTAGTTTAAGTTCTTCTTTTCCTGTATTTATTCTTGTAATTTCTTTCATCTGTCTAATTGATCTGGCCAGTGTTTCAAGAACTATGTTGAATAGAAGTGGTCAGAGAGGGCATCCCTGACTTGTTTCAGATTTTAGAGGGAATGTTTTCAATTGTTCTCCCTTTAGAATGATACTGGCCTGAGGCTTAGCATAGATAGCCATTATAATTTTGAGATATGTTCCTGTTAAAACCCAGGGTTAACAGGAACATATCTCAACATTATAAAGGGGTGCTGTCTTTTGTCAAATGATTTTCTGTATGTATCAAGATGATCATATGATTCTTATCTGTAAGTCTATTAATGTGATGAATTACATTTATTGGTATCTGTTTGATGAAACAACCTTACATCCCTGGGATCAATCCCACTTGATCATCGTGCACAATCTTTAGGATATGTTTTTTGCATTGGATTTGCCAGAATTTTATTGAAGATTTTTGCATCTATGTTCCTTAGAGATATTTGTCTGAAGGTTTTTTTTTTTTTTTTTTTTTGAATTGTCTTTGTCCGGTTTTGGAATCAGGGTGATATTGACCCCATAGAATGAGTTTGGAAGTACTCTCTCTTTTTTCTATTTCCTGAAATACACTGAAGAGTGTTGGTATGAGTTCTTCTCTAAAGTTCTTGTAGAATTCTGCTGTGTAGCCATCCAGTCTTGGGATTTTCTTGATTAGTAGTTTTTTGATGGCTTCTTCTATTTCCTCACTGGATATTGGTCTGTTTAAGTTGTGTATATCTTCCTGGGCAGATCGTATTACTGAAGGAATTTATCAATGCCTTCACTATCTTCTATGTTTTTAGAGGATAAGGTTTCAAAATAATGTCTAATTATTTTCTTTATTTATGTAGGGTCTGTTGTGTTATTGCCTTTTTCATCACATATGCTAGTAATTTGAGTTCTCTCTCTCCTTCTCTTTGTTAGCATGGCTAAGGATGTGTCAATTTTATTTATTTTTTCAAAGAATCAACTTTTAGTTTTGTCAATTGTTTCAATTGTTTCTTTTGTTTTTATTTCATTGAGTTCAGCTCTGATTTTAATTATTTGTTGCCTTCAACTTCTTTTGCTGCTGATTTGTTCTTTTTCAAGGGCTTTGAGGTGTAGTGTGAGGTCATTTATTTGTTGACTTTTTCTTCTTTTAAAAAATGAACTCCATGAAATGAATTTTCCTCTTAGTACTACTTTCATAGTGTCCCAGATATTTTGATGTGTTGTGTCTGTGTTCTCATTTCCTTCTAAGGATTTTTTAGTCTCCACCTTGATGTCTTATGTAAATCCATTGTTCATTCAGCAACATATTGTTCAGTCTCCATGTAATGCAGAATTTTTTAATCTTTAGTTTGTTGTTTATTGCCAATTTCATTCCATTATGATCGGATAAAATGCATGGAAGTACCTCTACTCCTTTGTATTTGCTAAGCGTTGCCTGTGGCAGAGTATATGGTCTATTTTTTAGAAAAATCCATGGGCTGCTGAGAAGAAAGCTTATCCGCTTGATGCTGGTTGATATATTCTATTTATGTCAGTTAAGTCTAAGGTATTGTGTTATTGAACTCTGTAGTTTCTTTATTTAACTTTTGTTTGGAAGATCTGTCTAGTGGTGAGAGAGGTGGGTTAAAGTCAACCAAGATTATTGTGCTGGGAGGTCAATTTGACTCTTGAACTTGAGAAGAGTTTTTTTGATGAACATAACTGCACCATTGTTTGTGGCATATATATTTATGATTGTTATGTCTTGTTGGTGTATGGTTCCCTTGAACAGTATGTAATGTCCAAATTTATTCCTTTTGATTAGCTTTGGCTGAAGTCTACTTTATTTGATATGAGTATGGACACCCCTGCTTGCTTCCTCACTCTATGTGAGTGGTATGACTATCCCAACCTTTCACCTTCCATCTGTGTTTGTCTTTTCCTATCAAATGAGTACCCTGTAGGCATCATATTCTTGGATCTTTTTTAAAAATCCAATCTGCTAGCCTATGTCTTTTGATTGGTGAGTTTCAGCCATTAACATTTAGGGTGACTATTGGGATATGGTTTGTATTTCAAGTCATATTTGTTTATTGTATTCCTCTTTGATTAGTTTTTCTTTTAGTGTACTACCTCTTTCTGCTGGTTATCATTGTGGTTTTTCATTTCCTCTTTGTGAAATATTTTGCCAAGGATTGTTTTAGTGCCGGTTTTCTAGCTGTAAATTCTTTTGACTTTTGTTTATCATGGAAAGTTTTGTTTCAATTTCAAATCTGAAGCTTAGTTTGGCTGGTACAAGATTCTTTGTTAGAACCCATTATCTTTCCAGGTTGAAATATGTTGCTCCAGGATCTTCTAGCTCTCCGGGAATGTGTTGAAAAATCTGTTGTAAGCCTAATTGGTTTACCCCTATAAGTAATCTGATTACAATCTCTTGTGTCTTTTAAAATTCTCTCCTATTTCTGTATATTGAGCATTTTCATTATAATGTGTCTTGGTGTGGGTCTGTTGTGATTTTGCACATTTGGTCCTGTAGGCTTCTTGGATTTAGATTTACATTTCATCCTTCATGTCTGGAAGTATTTCTGATATTATTTCATTTAATAGATTGCTCATCCCTTTGGTTTGGACCTCTGTGCCTTCCTCTATTCCAATGAATCTTAAATTTGTTCTTTTTATGCTATGCCATATTTCTTGGATTTTCTGCTCATGGTTTCTTATTATTTTTGCTGTGCTGTCTACATTCTTTTCAAGATGATATACTTTGTCTTCCTGGTCTGATGTCTTATCTTCTAAGTTGTATACTATGCTGGTGATACTCTCATTTGTGTTTTTAATTTGGTTCATTATTTCTTTCATTTCAAGGATTTCTGTTATATATGCTCAATTTTCAAAATCTCCCTGTAGAGGTCATCTCTTGCTTCTTGTATTTGTTTATGTAGCTCATTGTCAAAGTGATCTTTCACTGTATGTATTTGTTTTCTAATGTCTTCTTTGAGATTCCAAAACATCTGAATAATGTAAATCCTGAAATCTTTCTCTGTCAGTTTTTCTGCTGTTTCTGATAATTCTTCTAATGATGCATTGTCTTCAATTGTTTGTGGTATTTTCTTCCCTTGTCTTTTCATGTTGCTGGTATTTCTTTCCTGCTCTGTGGGACTGGTGTGTTATTGTTTCTACCCTATAGATTTGTAGTGCTCTTGTATATTCCAAGATCCCTTCTTTGTGGGAAAGGACAATGTTGACAGTTCCCAAAATGAACAATACATCACCTATGTGTAAGTTACTGCTATTAAGACATTTATAGTTCGTCTCAATGTCTAGTAATGTTGGATTCAATTAGTATAATCAGTAGTTTCATAGAAGTTGTACACATTCTTCTGATGGTGGACAGAGAACTGGAGGTCATGTATCTGATGTTATTTTAAGGGTGAAAGATGTAAGGGCAATGGATTAATAAAACTTAGGAAATTCGGAGGAGAACTCTAATCAAGAGGGTTAGTAGCAGGGTAATAGACAGGAGGTAATTTAGTGGAGACAAGTATGTGGGAGGACAGTAGAATGCATAAAAACAAACACATATATGTGTTTAGAAAATTACAAGAAGTAAAAATAGTAAAAATTAGGAGGTTGAAAGAGAAAGAGAGGGAGGAAGAAAAATAAAAAGGAAGCAAGAAAGATAAAAATATATAGGGAGAAATAAAAAAGAGGGGTGGCTTATGCAATTCCTTTATATTATATTATTCTGGTGACTCAGTTCTATTTCATGCAAAGTTCTTGGCTTCACATATGTTGGGGTTGTGAGGACCAGAGGAGGAAGGGTAGAGGAGAAAGAAAGAGGATAAAATGGAAGAGAAGAAAACAAAAAACCTAACAAACAAACAACAACAAAATGCTCTCAGAGTTCACTTTTCTTCTCTTCTCATTCAGTAGGTGGAGTTGTCTATTCCAAGCTTGGTTCTCTGCCCTCAGGGTGGTGTCAATAACTAGTGTGAGAAGACTAAAGCTCTCCCTCTGTTGTCTGGGCTTCCCTAATCTTGGTCTCTCTGAGTTGCTCCTGGGTTTTAGCCTTCTACCTTCTCTTGCTTATCAGGTCTCAGCTGAGGGACCTCACGCCCTCCAATTTAGGATCGCAGCAGGTGGGCAGCATCCTGGTTGCAACTGAGCTTTTGTTCAACTGAGAGCTGATTTTGTGCTGATAGTTTCTATACCGAGTTATCACAGCTGGGGGAGGGGATTTGGAACCCAGGTAGCTGTTCAGTCACAGATCTGGCTGGTTACCACACCCACCAAAGATGGTGAGAAATGTGGAGACAGTCCTTTTCCCAGTTAGGGTGTCTGGTGAGGTGGGGGGAGCTGGGATGTCCTCGTGCTATGCCTAGAATGTGGTCTGGGGACCTTCCTGGGAGCAGACCATCCTCTGGAGTTCTGCCACTGCACCGAGGTGCTGAGTTGGTGTCTCTGTTCCCCCACTTGAGAGTCGCACCTGTGCTTAAACTGTGAACTTTGGAGTCTCACCTGAACACAGAGGCTCTGAGTTCTGCTTGTTGTTCGCAGCTCTGGTGGATTCTGCAAAGATCCGCTGATGGAGTCCTGTCAGATGAGCTGAGATGTTTTGTTCCCTCAAGGAAAGATCCTGAGCAGGAGAAGCCACCTGATAACTTTCTCTGATTCTGGCACAGAGCAGCCAGAAACAGGATCTCCTCTACTCTGCCACCTTGGATCCCAGTCAACTGATTTCTGACAGAGATGCCAAAGTAATTCCATGGTCTTTCAATAAATGGTGCTGAAATAACAGATATCCATAATGTGAGGGATGAACCTCAAACCTTATTTCAGTCAACTCTAAAATGAACAGGAACCACACACCTAAACATACAACCGAACACTATCCTTCTTTGAATTCAAGGTTATGAAGGGCAGCTGCCTAGTTTTATAAATAAAGGATGTTTGGGGAACACAGCCATGTTGATGTACTGTGTATAATTGCTTTTAAGGATTATTAATTATAATGGTAGTAGAGATAAAAGACTGTTCAGGTGTTGATAATTTTTGAAACTGAGGTTGTATGCACAGCGTTCAAATATTGTTTGGCCTACTTCATGCATGTTTGAAATTTGCCATAATAAAAACTTGTTTTCGTGTTTTTAGTTGACCTTCAGATCTACTCTGGGCTATCTCAAGATCATCCCCATAAGCTCCATCACTCTCTTTCCCATTTCTCTCCAGCAAGGCTCAACCAATCCTAGAGTCCCCTGAATGTCCTGTGGAAGCCAGCCATTCATTCTAACATGCTAAGCACAAATGTGACATCATGGTGGTACTCAATGAATATTAGAGAAATATATTATAAGTAAAATTATGGAAGGTTCTGTCTGCATACACCCTGAAGTTGAAACTGAACTGAACTTACCCTTTCCTAATACTTCTATAAACATGTTAATTAGCTCCCACCTCTTCTATGGGGCTAGAGTGTAGTTCAGTGGTAGAGTGCTTTCCTATCATGCATGAAGCCCTGGTTCAATATGTAACACCATAACAAATAAAATAAAAAGGAAGACTGTGACATTTGAAAACATTCTCAGCAATACACCCTGAAACTTTCTTCAAGAAAAATAAAACTCTTATCAAGGGAGACATTATTGCCAAATATCTGCTCTATGAACAAGGTGGCTCATTTCTTATCATGTAATAATAAAGACAATTAATAAAACACATACCACTTTCCACAGAAAAGACCACAATGTGCTCCAAACCTTTATCAATCCCCTGGATTCTTTACACACATGAATTATCTTTATGTGTGTGGCTCATCACCATGATGAAATTGAATGGGAAATTAAAAAGAAACACCAAACCAACTACTCTTCAAAGCTTCAAAGCAGAGCTGTCTATTACTTGTTGTCTTAAATCAAGTGGTTCTGGCTTGATTTGAGACACCTGCACATTCTGGCCACCTACAGAGCTCTCTTTCAGATTCCTCAGTGGCTCTGAGCACATGGCTGCACTGTCAAAGCAGTGAGATCCTGGTAGACATTAGAGATAACCAGCAATTCTGTGCAGAAAGCCTCCCCACTTCTGTGCTTATTAAAGTTACCCTTTTCTTTCAAGCTCACACAAAAATACCACTTCATTCCCTCCATTGAAAATAATCATTCCTTTGGCTCTAGTTTTTGGTTATTGTATTCTGCCACTCATTAAATGGAAAGGTTCTACAGAGACTCTGTCTAGCATAAAGTGAGATCCTGCTAAATTTTCAGAGTGAATGCTGAATAAATTACGATAGACAGGAATCAAAATCCTTCCAGAATCCCTTCTGAGAATCATCTTTTTTCACTGGTAGTACTAACCCCCTTGGACAAAGAGAAGTTGTAAACGCCCACATTCCTAGGTCAAGGGCTTTTACAAGTGGGAGGTGAAGGTGATGATAATTGAGAGGTTGTTCTATTTTTGGGAGGTGGAATGGGCTGGTTTTACCCTACATTCACTGAATAGTGATTCTTCAACTCAGCCAAACTTCAATATCCTGCCAACTTGGGGGCTGAAACTTTTCTACCTGGGCCCATTGGACTTTCTTCAAATTCAGTCTGAAAGGTTTTATCAAAATCATGAGACCAGAGCTATAGGTATTGTCAACCTAATGAGGCTTAAGCGTCACTGTTCCTCACTTGCACAGCTCTTACAATAAGGAAGCATTTCTAAATAGACATTTCTGGCAAACTGCTTAAAGAACACACTGGGGGGGGATCTAAATTTCAAAGACACACATGTATAATGTGCTTGATTTATTTACTCATCCTAAATACTCACCTTCACATCTAATTTTGAATTCTTTTTCATGAAGAGGGAGACCCCTACACCCAAACTCAATAAGGAGGTGAAGTGAACGCAAAGAGGAAAAAACCAAAAATGATATGGAACAAAAATCTGCCTGTGTTTAAAAATGGTCTTGGAATATTCACAAAACACCTAACACTCCTCCCTTCCCCCCAAAAGATTCAAAGAACTCAGTGGATGTCAAAGATCCAAATGACTCAGTGTGGAACCCTATCCTTGGTCTCTAAGGCAGAGACAGTAGTGAAAAAGTGAAATAAACTAGTACCTGTCTTACTCAAAGAAAAGGACAGTCCTGGTCAACTTGGTTTCCACAGAAGGGCGGCGACCTTTGGAACACCAGATTTTTATCACTGACAGGGTCTTGGGGCATCCTGGCCACATACTCACAGGGACATCTCTTCTTGTAGCAGTTGGGATCTCCCAGCTTATCAATTCCAATTTACACCCTAACTTTGTGTGCTAAGGTCATGGTTCAAAAATGGTGAATGGAAACAGAAGGGACAGTAATAAGGGAAGGACAGAGAAGAGGTAGGATAGAGATGCAACAGGGGGGCACTCAGAAATAAAGGCAAGGAGAGTGTCCCTGCATCTTTAGACTCCCCTCCCCTCCCCAAAGTAGTCATCAACCAAGGCCTAGATGAGGTGAAGTGGGTAAAGGAAAAGTAAAAAGGGAACAGCACTTGTTAGTTTCTTTACCTAGGTACTCATCAGAATGAAATTTCAGGAAATGTCACCACGCTTACAAAAAGATCCCAGTGGGAAAGACGATTGTGAATACCCGAAAACCAAGAAGGAAAAGTCAAGTTAACCCGTGAGTATCCTGAGTATCAGGAGTATCGCTCTGGTCCGCAGCCGCCACAGCGTCGTCATCCTGCTCCAACTGCTCACTGATCACCAAGGACCACAGTGTTCCAGTTCCCATAGTGCCCGCTCCTGATGTCTAAGGCTCCTGGGCGCCCATCCAAAGGTTCCATTCTCCTGGGAGACCCCGCCCCGCCCTCAGCTGCCTCCCCTCCGGGACCACCACGTGACCCTGTGGCCGCCCTGACCCCAGATGGCAATTGGTCAGCAGCCATCTCTGCAGTTCCCAGCCCAATGCAGTGCCAGAGCTACTACCACCATCCCACACTCATCCCCGCGCTTCCTCCAGCATCCAGGACTCAGACTCCCGCCTAATGCATGGCGAGAGAGGGCCAGAGCTCGCTGCCTCCATCCCCATGCATGGCCCTTGAATGCCCTATCAAGCCACCTCCAAGACCACCCTGGCCACATAAGCCCCTCCCCGCCATGCACTGCCAAGTCCCCCAGAGACCAGCCACTGGCCAGCGCTCGTGGGGGTGGAACCAGGGCCAGCTGCAGGTGAGGGCAGACTGTGCATCACAGGCTATCAGCTGTGAAGCACACTGATCCAGTCCCCCAGAGGCAGGTGGATGCCCTAGAGAATAAGCCTGACAGATATTTCTTGGAGCCCCTGCTGCCAGCAGTGCTGAGGCCAGCAAAAAGAAGCAGACCATGACTAAGGAGTATGAGCGAGGGGAAAGGAGACCTTGGAACATTGTGCCCAGGAGGCCCAGGGAGGGCACTCAACCTGCTGCCTGGAAGAAAATGACCGGCCATCGTGACTTGAATAGCACTTTCACCCAATTCTGTCCTCAGAGCTTGCTGCCAGCACTAACCCTGCTGAGTGGGGCTGCAGTCTGCAGGAGCTACAGAAGTACATGGGGGGGGCCTCTGGCCATTGGCAGATTGGATCCCTAGTCTCAGTGACAGTCTGCCAATGGCTTTTTCCTTCACCTAGTCAGGGCTGATGGTGACACAGAGGGGAGGTTATGTGTTGGCCCAAGAAGCTCTGGCACCCCTTATAAAAAGCCCTGGGTTGCCTGAGGCCAGATTCTGACTCTGATGCTGGAGACATAGAAGAAGTGGAACAGGATTTCATTGGCGAGGACCCTGCCATCAACCCAAGCAGGAGAACAGATCAGGACTGGGAAACGGCATTGGCAGCTTCCTCCCTGGCCTAGGTGGCGGAGTACACAGGTCCCAAGCTCTTCAAGGAGCCCAGTAGAAAGTCCAACAGGCCCATCATCCACAAGGCCATCTCTCCCACTGCTGGGAAGGTGAAGGAGCCTCACAAGAACTCCATATTGGAGGAGCTGGAGAAGTGTGACGCCAATCACTACTTCATCCTATTTTGTGATACAGGCTACCAGTTCAGGTCACTGTACTGCTACTATCAGGACACCGAGGAGATCTGCAAGTTCACGGGCCCAGGGCCCAGGAGAATCACCAAGAAGATGATCTACAAGCTGTACAAATACAGCTCTGGCTGAAACAGTTCATCCTGATCCAGCCAAGACCATGTCTGTCAGCATGGACACCCTCTGCATCCATAACCACTGTGGCAGCCCAAGTGGCCCGCAGTGCCAAAGAAAAACCAGACTCTTAAGTGACCCCAGTACAGCCCGGGGTCTGAGGACTCCGTTGGGATCCATAGTTACTGTTTCCTCTACTGGGGTAGGAAGTGTGCAGAGACACTGACCTTTTTCAGAGGCATTTAGACCACAACAGGAAGCCCTCTCTCACCTCCTTACACTCACAAGGCATGCCAAGAGTGCCGGGGGGGGGGCATTCGTGCCCTGTTTCCAATGGCAGCTGCTGTGGTCCCTGCTGACCCCCACAGCTCTCAAATGGAAACATCGTGCAGCGAGGTCTCCAGCGCCTGTCTCCCTTGCTTGACCCTCCAAAGGCTGCCTGCCGCCCTCTCGTTGGCCAGAGGCAGGTGTGTTTTGCAGTCAGGTGTGTGAATGTCTTCCTGAGGGGAGCTCATGTGGAGTCTTTTTATTTGAGAAGTTGTCTATTTATTGATTGTGTCTACTGCCAACTTCTACATCCAGTTCTGGGATGTCTGAACAAGTCCTTGTTCCTTGCTGCTCAGAGAAGTTTACTGAGATTTCCAGTCCACTAAAGGCACTGAAAGCAGCAGTCGGTCTCTGCGGCATCCCTTTACAGGCATGGAGATGGTGACTTCAACAGGCGGCTGTGAGGATCACTACTGGCTGGTGATGGCCTGCTGTGAGGGGGTAGCTGGGCCAGCAGTGGCTGTGCAGGTAAAGCTGGATAGGGGCTGGTGGTCTGTTCACTTATTAAAAGCAGATTTGGGTAAAAACAAACAAACACAAATTTAAATTGAAACCATCCCACTACTCTGCCCAGAGTAGAGAGCAGCATTTTCCATGCAGGTCTATCTTACTTTCTCCATCTGCACTCTCAAAATTCATCTCAGAATGAGAGAAAATGACTATGGAATGGGTATATAAACTAATCCCCCCCAAGAGCTCCTGGCCTGCACTACTCATTGGAACAAGCAATGCCACTTATCTAAGGAGAGAAACTGTCAGGAAAAAAAAAAACCCAGAAACACAGGTAGTGTGTCTGGGATCAACAAGCTGGGACACAGAAAAATGATCTTATAGGGAGAAACTGAAAAGACCCAGGAGAATGTGATAAGTGGACAGAAAATTGGGGTGTACATAGGGAGAGAGATGAAATGATGGAAGGCAGTAACAAGTGAAGGCACAAAGAAACAAAAGGAGGAAGAGACTCCCCACTTAGAAAAAGGAGGCGAGCATGACAAACAAATAAGTTGGGGTGGTGAGATAGGAAAAACCACTCACTGACAGAGAACAGGACACTTCTTAAATAATAGATACATTACAGGAAAAACAGTATTGAGGAAATAAAACAAATTTGGTCCCTTGGGTACTACTTAGAAAAGATAGAAATGAGGCTCTTTGGTTACTATGTGAGTTCTGTGCTGAATTTTTCCGACTCACAACTTATCCCTTCACACCCCAAACACAATACTACCAAGGTTGAGCCACAAAAACTCAGGAAACCTTCAAACCAAAAATCCTTGTAACTACTGGAAAATAAAGTCACCACTCTCTATATGGAAACTCATGATGCCTCAGTTGAATCAAACTAATAAGAAGAAAGGAATTATCAGAGGCTGGAATGGAGAAGCCCCAGTTAAATCATAAATAAGGTTTTTGGAAGGAAATGTGGAGAAGTTCCTTAACCCCAAACACCCTCTGAAGTCTATTTTAAAATGCATTAATTACTTATGCATTTAAAGATGATGGTGTTCCTGATTAAAATAGAACTGGCTATGTCATTAACAAAATCATTAACAAGTTCCTGATGAAGAGAAATGGTGGGTGGAATGGGGAGCAATGGTATTTGGGAGAGAAAAGCAAATAGAGACAGAGGTGTGGAAAGGAGAGGAAATTACAAAAGGAGAAGAAAGAGAAGAGAATAAAGTAGACCAAATGAGACAGGGGAAGATACAGGGAAAAGTGGAGTCAGGGAAAGAGAAAATAAAATGGAGATAGAGATAAGGAAGATAGACAGCAGGTGATAAAGAAAGACACCATTCACTGATAGAAAAAGAAGGAGAAACACTTCTCATATGCAAAAAGTTCTGGTGGAAATGAGGCCAATTTGTCCTTAAATCACCTGGAAATGATAAATAGAATCTGGATCCACAATTGTTTTTCAGATTTGATTTTTAAAACTTTACCCATAAGGCTTAAACATACCTGTTCCCAAATCAATACCACTAATAGTACTGAAGACATCCCAAACAAACATTCCTTCAAAAACCACTAGAGGAATGATGCACCATGTACAACTCATTAAACCACTGATGACTCAAAACTGAAGGATACCAACAGAAGGCATAAGGATTCTGAAAGTCAATCACCGGGTAGAGGGCAACTCTTAAGGGTTCAAGGAAGCAAAGTTCGCCACCCTATCTGCTCCAGGTTATTCTCAACACCCTACACAACAGGTGTGCCTTTAAAGCATCCTCAAACAGCCAAGTATTACATGTCAAATCTGATACAGAGAAGGTTTTTGAAGAATTAACATTCACTGGTTAAATTATAAGTGGGGTTGTCTTTCAGTCTGAATCCTCCTCCTAAATCCTTTAAATATATTATCTGTCATCCTACATCCAGATAATGACATCACTTGCAAAGACAATCAAAAATGGTAGTTCACTTTTAAATTATTTATTTTATTTTATTTTTTGGTACTAGGAATTGGACCCAGAGATGGTGTACCACTAAGCCATCCTCAGACCTTTTGGTTTTCTATTTTGAGACAGGGTCTCACTAAGTTGGTCAGGGCCTCACTGAGTTGCTGAGGCTGGCCTTGAACTTAGCCCCTCCCCACTCGTTTGGGATTACAGGTTTGCAGCACAACTTCCAGCTCTCTTTTAAATTAAAAGCATTATTTTATTAATCTCCCCTGACTTGTGTTGTGTTTAATGTAATTTTATAGCACACAAATCTATTTTGAGCATGAAAACTGCATTACTAAAATAATACTTTTCTCCAAGGCCAAAATGCTTGGTTCATAATGAAAGTATAAAGTGCCTCTCCAAAAGAAAAACCATCATTATATCTATTGTGTAAGTCCAACATCTTAAGTTGTTCAACAAGTCTTAGAAAAACACTTCTGGGAAAAAGAAGTTTCCAATAATGGAAAGGAATTTTCCATCATGGAAAAGAAATTACTTGCGTTTTTACTATTTTATTTTATTATTGTCTTTGATATTTTTCCTTCTCTCTATATGTTGCTTTTGAGTCAGCCATTCTGTGCAGGCTTAAATTAAATATTTCTAAAATCGTGTTCAGGTGTTCTCTTCAAAGTATCTGTGGTTCCAGACTGAATGATCTTTTAATCTGCAGTGGTGACATCAACCATATTGTTAATTTTGTAGTAAAAGTAACCTACTTTTCACAGCAGAACATAGGTGTGCTATGAAAAAATTTGACAAGATTTTGAGACCTGAGTTTTTGTTTGTGTTTTTTTGGGGGGATGGTGGGGATGGAGGATTGTGATAGCTAAGGGGGCTCTACTGACATCTAGTGGGTAGAGGCCAAGGATGCTACTAAACAGGCTACATGCACAGGAAGCCCCCATCCTCATCATGGAATTATCAGCCCCAAATGGTTAATAGTACCAATAGGTTCTAGACCTAAATACTGCTTTGTAAGCTTTAGGACAGAAAAATATTAAATTATACCACATGATACATCTAACAAAACTTGGACTGTGGGCCATTTTATTGGACAAACAACACAATTTCTTCAAAATATTAAGTTGGAAGAAAACAGGTAGAACAACAAATCTCTAAAATTTAAAAAAAATCCTTAAAAGATATATCAAGTGGGAGAATTAATTAATTAATTAATAATTATTTAATATATTTGAATTTATATTTATTAATTTTATATATTATTAAATATATATTTCAATATATATATTTAGCTGTACATGGACACAATACCTTCATAAAATTTTAAAAATGTGGTGCTGAAGATTGAACCCAGTGCCTCAGTGCCTCACATGTGTAAAGTAAGCACTCTACAGGTGAGCCCTATGCCCACCAGCCCAAGCCCTTAAATATGTTACTTTTATTTAGCTTTTTTTTTTTTTTACTTTTATTTGGCTCCTAAAATCAACAGATTATTTATTTCTATTCTTTAAAAGTTGAGAGTCATTTTGTTATAAATGAGCTAGAAATTTACAACATGAGTTCAAAGGAGGCATGAGTTAGCAATTCTTGTACAGTTTCTGGTAAAAACGGAGTTTTAATCTTCTAGTGTAAGATTCACCATCCAATGTTTTGTTTAAGTGGATCCTAAAATATTTGTGGGTTAAGTGACAGAAGTTATATAAGTAGGTGATGTGTATATATTATTTTCTAGTGTGAAGGACGATTTCATGTTATTAAGGTGGTATGTGTATTCTCCTCGCATTGTGATTAATGTGTGGAGGGAATATAAGGCCATAATTAGTATATTGAGTCCTCTTAGGATAATGGTAAAACTAAGTCATGAAAATCATGCTATTACTACAAATAATTCTCCAGCTGAGCTGATACTTGGTGATGCAGATAGGTTAGTTAGACTTACCAGTACTCATCATGTTACTATTAAGGGAGTTAATATCTGTATTCCACAAACCAATAGTAGTTCTACTATGGATTCATAGTCTAAGTTTGTGAGGCAAAATAGCATTGATGATGTGAGGCTGTGGGATGATTAGGACTGTGACTCCAATAAAAACTTTGTGTTTTTGGATAAGAGTGGCCACAATTACCAGTGCCAAAAGATGTGGATAAATTTGTGATGAGAAATTTTTAAGGCTCTTTCAAGTAAATAGAGTTTGTTATTTGTAGTATTTAGTGATTTTCCATAAGAATTATATTAGAAATGGATAGGGTAGACATTGTATTAGTGGATTTGAAATTATAGTAGTGCTTATTCTACTATAGCCTCCTAGTCTTGGTAACACAGTGGCAAGTCTGTAGATCCAGCAACTACAGCTTCTATGTGTGCTTTTGGTTACCAGAAGCAGGGTCTGTAAAGGGATATTTTTACTGTGAATGCTACTATATTTGCCAATCATAGAAGGCCTTTATATAAGGAGGTTAGTAATTTGGTAGAAGGTTATTAAAAAAATTAAATGAACCTGTAGAGTGTTGAACATAGAATAATGCTATCAGTACAGGTGAAGAGCCAATCATCATATAGAACAGGAAATAAAGTCTTGCACTTAATTATTCAGCTTGATTTCCTCATTGGGTGATCATAATTAGAGTTGGAATTAGAGTCACCTCAAAAAGAATATAGACTAGAACTAGTTTTCTGGCAGTAAATGCAATGACTAAGCATATTTGTAGAAAACTAATATGTAGATATGCAGTTTTTTTCTATATCTGATGTTTTGGAAATATGGTACTTACTGTAATTGCTTGGAGAAAGAGTTGGTTGTTAATTTTAAAAGTGGTGCTCATAGTGAGTTGGAGAAAAAACTGAAAAATTTAGGCTATTTTTGCCAAATTGGTTTAAGAGAAATAAGTTGATGAAACTAATTGGTAGCCTATATAGTGATTCAGTTCATAGAATTTTTAGAGTATCATCTTACTGATGCAAATGTAATCATGGGTATGATAATTTTCAGCATAGGAGGAGGCTTAAGTTTACATATGGTCTATGCTGTATGTGTTACACACTGTTCATTAATGCTAGGCCCACAGCAGCTTCACAGAATGCAAGTGTTGATGAAATGATTGGTATAAAGGTGGCTAAATATAAGGGATAATTAAAGTTATGAGAGTCCCACTGGGTATCGTGGCTCGTGCCTATAATCCTACCAACTCAGGAAGCTGAGGATGGAGAAGCAAAAAGTTAAGGCCAAATTCAGCAATTTAGCAAGTCCTAAGCAATTTAGTAAGACTGTCTAAAAATAAAAATTTATAAGATCTTGGGGATGTAACTCTGTGGTAGAGCACCATTGGGTCTCATTCCCAGTACCAAAAAATGAATAAATATATAAATAAAATTATGAGAGTTCACAGAATAAACAATGACAATATTATGCCTTTTAACATAGTTTGAACCTTTAGGAATTTGCATATAATCCAAAGCATTTTATTCAAGTAGTGCTAATAACACTATGATAATAAAAATAGGGATAATAAGTAGATTAACTTAGAACCTGTTGTTAGGAAGAGAAGTTGAACATTGGATTATAAAATGTTAGCCCATTAAGGGGATCAGCCATTTTAACAAGCTCTTTTTAGAGTCAGGGCATATAGTTATGTATTAGATTGTAGATTATACCAGCCATTAAATGCAGGGTGCTCTTACAAGCAGGCCTTCTTCTGTTGTACTAGGAGAAATATTGGATTCATATAAACCAACATGGCTTGTTCTGATATAACCTCAGATTATGTAGGACTATACTCATTGAACAAATGGATCCTTAATGATGGTTACACCATCCAACAACCAGGTCATAAAACCCTATTGCCAATATGGACTCTAGAATAGTATTGCACTATTGAATCTAGAGAAACTTATTTTTTCAATCAAATGTTTGGGTCAATTAATGATTGTGCTACTTCAGCTGGTATTATGTAAGTTTTAATCATTAGAGGCTGTATTCTGCTCAAATGTCACCCCAACTGAATGTTTTTCAATAGGTTAAGCATTATTCCTTAAAATTAGGTTAAGATTTGTTTAATTGGACTTAAATTAAGTACCATGAGGGTCTTCTCAGCTTATTTTAATATCCCTATGTTTTCATGGAGAGATCAATTTCACTGAAATTAAGAGAATTATCCTGGTATGGTCATTCATACAAGTCCATATTTCAGGAACAAATGATTGTGCGACCTTTGCACAATCAGGATATTGTCCATGGTACTTAGCTTAAAATTAGAAACAGTGTTTATTTTTCTTTCTTTCTTTCTTTCTTTCTTTCTTTCTTTCTTTCTCTTGGTGGCCTTTTTTTTGCATTGTGGTTTAACACTGGTTTCCAAATTATGGCCCTTTTTTTTTAATCTTGTCCAAGTCTAGCTTCACTGTCCTCAATTCTATATTCACAATAGTTCACTAAAATCCTATAGTTCTTCAGCATTTCTTGAACAAATCCTTAGTGTTTTGTCATGGTGGCTAATAGGTATACCTGCGTTCTTCACAAATTACATTATAACATTCAGTTTGTCATTTTCTAGTGAAAGCCTAGCTCTTCTGCCTTATAAGATTCTGTATTCTGAGTTGCAGGGCTTTCTGAAGGTCAGGAGCTACATGGGTTGTTAGAATGTGCTAGACCTTAGTGGAGGATTCTGGAAGAAGACCCCTGGTCTATCATGGCTGCTTTCATTGAAGCTCTGATTACCTTAACTTCTCCTTACACCCAGCCCCCAAGATAATAATTCAAAAAGAAGAAAAGAAAATGGAGGAGCACAGAAATAGACACCCTGGTAATGCATAAATGTTCACTTCCAATAATTCTGAAGTTTGAGCAGAAATTCGGGGGCCTTTTGAACTTCTTCACTCCTTAGGTCTTCTAGGTCAAAAGGTCAGAGGATGTCACTATGACCTTGCAACTTCTTTTGGTGATGCTCCTAGAATCCCAACATACTTTTAAAATTTTTATCTCTGTGCCAGTCTTAGGGAAATATAGACAACCACTAACGGCCCTGCCATCAAAGAATTGTTCATATATTAGGCTGTTTCTTATTGCCAACCCTGAGGTGGGCTAGATTCTTGATCCCCTCTCCAGTTTCCAGTTCTACATTAATGTTGCTGGTATGTTTTAGGATGAAACTGTGTTAATTCCAGGAAGGTACTTTACCTTCTTCAGGTAGGTACAGACATTCTGAAACCTGAGCACTGTCATCAGGGCACCCCTGTGTCCCACACATAATATCTTTGAAATTCCAAGTCCTTCATATATGGGGGAAGAGTGAGAGAAAACTTTTACAAGGACTGATATGGAGGTCTTGTTTGCAGTTGGGAGTTTCCTGCAGGTGTGGAGTCAGGGTCTCCTTGACCACAGAAATGTAGGTCTGTGCTAGTTTCTCAACATTCCTACCTGTGGTCTCTTCCTCAGCTGTTCAGAGCTGGAGAATTGAGAGGCTGCAATGGAGAAAACTCAGTCTGGGAAGTGTTGAGAAGATTGCGGACTTGTGCTTCTGATTGGTATAACCACAATGCACTGGATGCATCCAATCTCAAAACTGTTGTCTGAGAGCCTGTCCCTCTTCTCCAGGTTGAGTCAATGGAAAGGAAGATCCTGGATTTGTGAGCCCAAGTATCAAAACAGGAAAGGCTCCTTCAGAACACAGCTGAAAATAGGGCCCAGTTGGTAACTCCTGCTTTGTGGGGCTCTTTAATTGTTTCAGTGACCAGGACACATGATGTTTTCAAGAAGGAAAGGACTAACTTGGAGTTAAACAATCGATTGCACCTTTCACACTCACAGAGCCTGCTTCAAACACTTCATGGTCTATGATCAGATCTGTAAGTGACTCTGACCTCCTTTGACCTCCCAGAAGCATATATTCTGGTTCACTAGACAGGTCTTAGCTCCTAGATTGCCTCTAGCTAGGGTTCTATCCCTTCGCCCTGGAGCCCCCTCAGCTCTCTGCCCTGCCCTTGCTCTCCTGTGTCATTGTGTCTCCTCTTTACCCCAATTTTCCCTCCTTGACGTTAGTCAAGCAAGGAGGTGGGAGAAATGCAGTAAAGTTGGTCCTTGAATGAAGAAACTTTTAAAGTTTGTAATTAGTAGTCTACAAGGAGATCTTTTTTTTCTTAATTTTTATTGTTGGTTGTTCAAAATATTACATAGTTCTTGATACATCATATTTCACACTTTGATTCAAGTGGGTTATGAACTCCCATTTTTACCCCGTAGTATACAGATTGCAGAATCACATCGGTTACACAACCACTGATTTACATATTGCCATACTAGTGTCTGTTGTATTATGCTGCCTTTCCTATCCTCTACTATACCCCCTCCCCTCCCCTCCCCTCCCCTCCCTTCTCCTCCCCTCTTCTCACTCTACCCCCTCTACTGTAATTCATTTCTCCCCCTTGTATTTTTTTCCCTTTCCCCTCACTTCCTCTTGTATGTAATTTTGTATACCCCTGAGGGTCTCTTTCCATTTCCATGCAATTTCCCTTCTCTGTGCCTTTCCCTCCCACCTCTCATCCCTGTTTATTGTTAATCTTCTTCTCATGCTCTTCGTCCCTACTCTGTTCTTAGATACTCTCCTTATATCAAAGAAGACATTTGGCATTTGTTTTTTAGGAATTGGCTAGCTTCACTTAGCATAATCTGCTCAAATGCCATCCATTTCCCTGCAAATTGTATGATTTTGTCGTTTTTTAATGCAGAGTAATACTCCATTGTGTATAAATGCCACATTTTTTTATTCATTCATCTATTGAAGGGCATCTAGGTTGGTTCCACAGTCTTGTTATTGTGAATTGTGCTGGTATGAACATCTATGTAGCAGTGTCCCTGTAGCATGCTCTTTTTAGGTCTTTAGGGAATAGACTGAAAAGGGGAATAGCTGGGTCAAATGGTGGTTCCATTCCCAGCTTTCCAAGAAATCTCCATACTGCTTTCCAAATTGGCCGCACCAATTTGCAGTCCCACCAGCAATGTACAAGTGTACCCTTTTCCCCACATCCTCATCAGCACTTGTTGTTGTTTGACTTCCTAATGGCTGCCAATCTTACTGGAGTGAGATGGTATCTTAGCGTGGTTTTGATTTGCATTTCTCTGACTGCTAAAGATGGTGAGCATTTTTTCATGTACTTGTTGATTGATTGTATGTCCTCCTCTGAAAAGTGTCTGTTCAGGTCCTTGGCCCATTTGTTGATTGGGTTATTTGTTATCTTATTATCTAATTTTTTGAGTTCTTTGTATACTCTGGATATTAGGGCTCTATCTGAAGTGTGAGGAGTAAAGATTTCTTCCCAGCATGTAGGCTTCCTATTTACCTCTCTTATTGTTTCTTTTGCTGAGGAAAAAAAAAAAAACTTTTTAGTTTGAGTAAGTCCCATTTGTTGATTCTAGTCATTAACTCTTGTGCTATAGGTGTCCTATTGAGGAATTTGGAGCCCAACCCCACAGTATGTAGATCGTAGCCAACTTTTTCTTCTATAAGATGTCGTATCTCTGATTTGATATCAAGCTCTTTGATCCATTTTGAGTTAACTTTTGTGCATGGCAAGAGAAAGGGATTCAGTTTCATTTTGTTGCATGTGGATTTCCAGTTTTCCCAGCACCATTTGTTGAAGATGCTATCCTTCCTCCATTGCATGCTTTTAGCCCCTTTATCAAATATAAGAGAGTTGTAGTTTTGTGGATTGGTTTCTGTGACCTCTATTCTGTACCATTGGTTCACCTGCCTGTTTTGGTACCAGTACCATGCTGTTTTTGTTACTATTGCTCTGTAGTATAGTTTGAAGTCTGCTATCGCTATACCGCCTTATTCACACTTTCTTCTTAGCTTTTTTTTTTTTTTTTTGCTATTTTGGGTCTTTTATTTTTCCTTATGAATTTCATGATTGCTTTCTCTATTTCTACAACAAATGCCATTGGGATTTTGATTGGCATTGCATTAAACCTATAGAGAATTTTTGGTAATATAGCCATTTTGATGATGTTAGTTCTGTCTATCCATGAAGAGGGTATATTTTTCCATTTTCTAAGATCCTCTATTTCTATCTTTAGGGTTCTGTAGTTTTCAATGGATAAGTCTTTCACCTCTTTTGTTATGTTGATTCCCATGTATTTTATTTTTTTTTTGAGGATATTGTGAATGGAGTGGTTGTCCTCATTTCCATTTCAGAGGATTTGTCACTGATATACAGGAATGCTTTTGATTTATGCATGTTGATATTATATCCTGCCACTTTGCTGAATTCATTTATTAGCTCTAATAACTTCTTTGTAGACCCTTTTGCGTCTGCTAGGTATACAATCATGTCAGCTGCAAATAGTGATAAATTAAGTTCTTCTTTTCCTATTTTTATGCTTTTAATTTCTTTTGTCTGTCTAATTGCTCTGGCCAATGTTTTGAGAACTATGTTGAACAGAAATGGTGAGAGAGGGCATCCCTGTCTTGTTCCAGATTTTAGAGCGAATACCTTCAATTTTTCTCCATTCAGAATGATGCTAGCCTGAGGCTTAGCATAGATTGCTTTTACAATGTTGAGGTATGTTCCTGTTATCCCTAGTTTTTCTAGAGTTTTGAACATAAAGGGATGCTGTACTTTTTCAAATGCTTTTTCCACATCTATCGAGATGATCATATGGTTCTTATTTTTAAGTCTGTCTATGTGGTGAATAACATTTATTGATTTCTGTATATTGAACCAGCCTTGCATCCCAGGGATGAATCCTACTTGATCATGGTGCACAATTTTTTTGATATGTTTTTGAATTCGATTCACCAGAATTTTATTGAGGATTTTTGCATCTAGGTTCATTAGAGATATTGGTCTGTAGTTTTCTTTCTTTAAAGTTTCTTTGTCTGGTTTAGGAATCAGGGTGATGTTGGCCTCGTAGAATGAATTTGGAAGTTCTCCCTCTTTTTCTACTTCCTGAAATAGCTTGAAAAGTATTGGTATTAATTCCTCTTTAAAGGTTTTGTAAAACTCTGCTGTATATCCATCCGGTCCTGGGCTTTATTTAGTTGGTAGTCTTTTGATGGTTTCTTCTATTTCCTCAATTGATATTGATCTGTTTAGGTTGTCTATATCCTCCTGTCTCAATCTGGGCAGATTATATGACTTAAGAAATTTATCGATGCCTTCACTATCTTCTATTTTATTGGAGTATAAAAATTCAAAATAATTTCTGATTATCTTCTGTATTTCTGAAGTGTCTGTTGTGATATTGCCTTTTTCATCCCGTATGCTAGTAATTTGTGTTCTGTCTCTTATTCTCTTCGTTAGCGTGGCTAAGAGTCTGTCAATTTTATTTATTTTTTCAAAGAACCAACTTTTAGTTTTGTCAATTTTTTCTTTTGTTTCGATTTCATTAATTTCAGCTCTGATTTTAATTATTTCTTGCCTTCTACTTCTTTTGCTGTTGTTTTGCTCTTCTTTTTGTAGGATTTTGAGATGAAGTATAAGATAATTTTTTTGCTGGTTTTTTCTTTTTTTAAGGAATGAACTCCAAACAATGAATTTTCTTCTTAGAACTGCTTTCAATGTGTCCCATAGATTTCGATATGTTGTGTCTGTGTTTTCATTTATCTCTAAGAATTTTTTACTTTTCTCCTTGATGTCTTCTATAACCCATTTATCATTCAGTAACCTATTGTTCATTCTCCAAGTGATCCATATTTTTTTCTTCCTTCTTTTATTGTTGATTTTCAGTTTCATTCCATTATGATCAGATAAGATGCATGGTATTATCTCTACTCCTTTATATTATCTAAGACTTGCCCTGTGACATAATATATGATCTATTTTTGAGAAGGATCCATGTGCTGATGAGAAAAACGTGTAACTGCTTGATGTTGGGTTGTATTTTCTATATATGTCAATTAAGTCTAGGTTATTAATTGTGTTATTGAATTCTATAGTTTCCTTATTCAACTATTGTTTGGAAGATCTGTCCAGTGGTGAGAGAGGTGTGTTCAAGTCTCCCATGATTATTGTATGGTGGTCTATTAGACTCTTGAACTTGAGAAGAGTTTGCTTGATGAACATAGCTGCACCATTGTTTGGGGCATATATATTTATGATTGTTATGTCTTGTTGGTGTATGGTTCCCTTGAGCAGTATGTAGTGTCCCTCTTTATCCCTTTTGATTAACTTTGGCTTGAAATCTATTTTATTTGATATGAGTATGGACACTCCTGCTTGTTTCCGAAGTCCATATAAGTGATATGATTTTTCCCAATCTTTCACCTTCAGTCTATGTATGTGTTTTCCTATCAAATGCGTCTCCTCTAGAGAGCATATTGTTGGGTCTTGTTTTGTGATCCATTCTACTAGCCTGTGTCTCTTAATTGGTGAGTTTAAGCCATTAACATTTAGGCTTATTATTGAGATATGGGTTGTTCTTCCAGCCACGTTTGTTTATTTATGTTACTAAACATGGTTTGTTTTCCTCCTTGATTATTTTCCCCTCCTTTACTGTCCTACCTCCCACTGTTGGTTTTCATTGTTATTTTCCATTTCCTCTTCCTGTAATGTTTTTGCGGAGGATGTTTTGAAGAGATGGTTTTCTAGCTGCAAATTCTTTTAACTTTTGTTTATCGTGGAAGGTTTTAATGTCATCTTCCATCCTGTAGCTTAATTTCGCTGGATACACAATTCTTGGTTGGAACCCATTTTCTTTCAGTGTTTGAAATATGTTATTCCAGGATCTTCTAGCTTTCAGAGTCTGTGTTGAAAGATCAGCTGTTATCCTGATTGGTTTACCCCTAAATGTAATCTGTTTCCTTTCTCTTGTAGGTTTTAAAATTCTCTCCTTATTCTGTATGTTGGGCATCTTCATTATAATGTGTCTAGGTGTGGATCTCTTATGATTTTGCACATTCGGCATCCTGTCAGCTTCTAGGATTTGGGATTCTGTCTCATTCTTCAAGTCTGCGAAGTTTTATCATATTATTTCATTGAATAGATTTCTCATTCCTTTGGTTTGGACCTCTGTACCTTCCTGTATCTCAATGACTCTTAAGTTTGCTCTCTTTATGTTATCCCATATATCTTGGATGTTCTGCTCATGGTTTCTTAACAGTCTTGCTGAGCTGTCTATGTTCTTTTCAAGTTGAAATACTTTGTCTTCATTGTCTGATGTTCTATCTTCTAAGTGTTCTACTCTGCTGGTAGTATTCTCAATTGAGTTTTTAAGTTGGTTTATTGCTTCCTGAATTTCTAGGATTTCAGTTTTTGTTTTTTTTTTTTTTAGAGAGAGTGATAGAGGGAGAGAGAGAGAGAGAGAGAGAGAGTTTTTTTTTAATATTTATTTTTTAGTTATTGGCGGACACAACATCATTGTTTGTATGTGGTGCTGAGGATCGAACCCGGGCCGCACGCACGCCAGATGAGTGCGCTACCACTTGAGCCACATCCCCAGCCCAGTTTGTTTGTTTTTTATAACCTCTATCTCCCTGTATACTTGATCTTTTGCTTCTTGGATTTGTTTATGTAATTCATTGTGGAAGTGATTTTTCATTGTCTGATTTTGCTGTCTAATGTCTTCCTTGAGACTCCAGATCATCTGAAGCATGTATATCCTGAATTCTTTATCTGACATTCCATCTGCTGCAGCTATTACCTCTTCTAAAGTTGAGTTGACCTGCATTGCCTGTGGTCCTTTCTTTCCTTGTATTTTCATAGGGCTCGCGTTTCTCTCTTCTTGGCGAAACTGTTGTGTTTTTGAAATTTTCCCCCGATATATTTATATTGCTCTTGTGTAGTTGAAAAGTCTCCCTTGCAGGGGCGGGAGGCTGCTGTGCTCCTCCTACGATTGGGGTGATCTGTCTACCACAAAGCTGACGGGCCGCTCGGTCTGTTCTGCTGGTCGGTCGCAGGTCTGCCTACCTTGCAGGTGTGGGCTGCTGCTCTGCTCTGCCCGTCCTCCAATTGGTGTGACGTGTCTACCACGCCCGCGGACCCCTGGGCCTGTTCTGCCGGTCGGTCACAGGTCTGCCTACCTTGCGGCTCTGCTCTGCCCTTACTCCAGTTGGGGTGACGAGTCTACCAAGCCGGCGGGTCGCTGGGCCTCTTTCCGGGCGTGGGCAGACGGGTGAGTCCTGAGGGGCCCTCAAATGCCCCATCTCAATCCTGTTGCCACTGCCAATGAAGGCTCGGTTGGTATTTACCTCCACAGTATTCAGCAGGACCCAGACCGAGAAGCAGTTTCCGGGGGATCTTTAGCTCTGGGCCAGAGCAGTTCCAGGAGCAGGAATTCGGCCGCTCTGGGCTCTGTGTATGTTCTCATAGGAGCAGGCTCCAAGAAGCAGTTTCCACAGGTTCTTTAGCACTGAGCCTGAGTAATTTGTCTGTGAGACACAGGCTAATGGCAGCCTGAAATTACCTGTTTTATAGCTGAATGAGCTGCGATCAGTCGAAAACAGGGATGGTGACGTCAGCTTTCCAAGATGGTGGCCACTGGCTTCCTCTGTGGTCTGACCGGTGTGGAGAATCGAATTGGACCGCTTCCTTCCCCCATCTCAAACCCAGAATTCAGCACTGAGTACAGTGATTGCACAGCTGGCAGGAGCCCACAGAATCCGCAGCACTGTATCTTTGCATTGCTATCTCCTCATTTCCCAGCACGCACCACAGACTCTAGCCGCGGGGCGATTTGCTGAATAAGCAGCGTGACCCTCCGTGCGGACAAATCGCTTGCATTTGAGCCCCTGTAGCTGATCCTCATGCGATGAAAATCCTTCCTCTAGGTTTTGGAGCACCCCCATTTTGCTGGAAATTCCTAACAAGATAGCTTTTAGCCGTTCTAACTGGTCATTCTCCCACACAGTGATGCAGTACATGGGGATGATGCACTCCCTTCACCGCCATCTTAAGAAATCCAGGCTTAATTTTTTGTGTCATCCTCTGAGTCCTGATCTTCCTCTTGGCCTTCCCCCCCCTTTGTCCCCTTTATCCGTTTCCCCCGCTTCCTCCTCTTGATCCCCCTCTGAGTCTTCAGCCTGGGCGGGCTTATCTGTCTGACTGCGGGTGACTGGGAAGGCGAGAACAGGCCGATGGTGCAGCTTAGCCTTTGTATTAGACTGCGTTGGGCCAGCTCGGGTTGACTCCGTGCCTAAGGCTAATGAGTGAAGCTCAGAGTCAAGGGATCTTAATTCTTTTAAGAGTTGGATCTGTTCCCATCTATGTTAGATCGACTCTCGCAAGGGAGCCAGGTTAGGCAGGGGAAGTGGAGAAAAAATATCTGAGGGGGCAGTTGGCCCCTGAAGGGCCTGAGCACAAAAGGCAGGAGGGATATGGAAGGGAGGTAGATGTGTAAGTCCTCTAGGGTGTGGCAGGGTCCTGAGAGGTAGCGGGTCTTCTGAATGGTAGCGTGCTGCTTCCTTCTCCAAGGTAGCTACCTCCTCAGGGGTCAATGTGTCTCCGGGATTTAAAACTGGATAAAGGCAGTTGGTAACCGTTGGAGACTTATTCATTAGGGTGGGATTTTGAGGGGGACCAAGAAGGTTCCCAGGGTCCTGGGGAGACTGATAAGGGTCTATGTCTATACTAACTGAAGGGCATGCCGAAGGGGGACAAGAGGTCTTTTGCATAGCCTCTTCCCCAATCCTGACAAGTTTTAAGGTACCATTGTCAAAGGGTGAACTTTTAAGAATTTCTTTAATTAAGTTCCAGTAAGAAAAGGTGGGAACAGGCACCTTTTCTGGGCCAAAGGTTTCATAATAATCTTTTAAACAGTCTCCTACTCTAAACCATCTTTTACCATCAATGGTCCCTTCAAGGGGAAACCACGGACAGAATTTTCCTATATATGAAAATAATAATTTTGAGTCCTTTTTCTTAACACGCGCGCCCCATGTCTTGAGGGCTTCCTTCAGGCCTGACAAAAACAAATCATGTGACGAAACTGTTTGTCCCATGGTGGGTCACTCACCATGCGTCATCCTCACTCTCCTCCTGGATCTGTCTCTCCGTTGTGTCTGCCGAGGCAATCATGAGCTCCGCTTGGCCAAGTCTTCCTGGAGGATGGCGTTCCTTCTCAGTCAAAGGCTCGAGCCCCACTTTGGGCACCAAATGTCCCGTCTGGCAGGACACATCAACGTGGGCATCAAACGTAGATGGGGAGGAATGAAGGGACAAGAGACACAAAAGGTGACAGCAAGACAGGAGTCTGATCAAGCTGCAAACTTTTATTGTTCACACAGGGGTATTTATATGCTGGGGATGGGGAAGCTCTGTAATCAGCAATTGCTGAATGTGGGTGGTAAAACTGCCAGCTGCAAGATGTCTGATGATCCTGATAATCACAGGATGTTCCAGGGAGATAGGTAGCTGAAGGATGCCTCCCAGGCAGGATGTCTCCCAGGGGGCTGTCAGGCTAATCTTTGAAGGAGAATTTCCTTCTAGTCCCTGGCAGAAGGCAATAGCTCCTTCCTGCCTCTGGGCATTTGCATCTACTCTTCTTCTGCATGGTACACTCTTCAACCATGTGTGCTCATGGCTTTGTCACTCACATCATTCAGACATCATAGGGAAGCCTTTCTGGACAATCTATCAAAAATAGCACCTTAGCCAGGCACAGTGGTGCACATTTGTAATTCTCGTAGTTTGGGAGCCAGAGGCAGGAGAATCTCAAGTTCAAAGTCAGCCTCTGCAACTTAGCAGAACTTGTCTCATAATAAAAAATAAAAGACAAAAGGAGCTGGAGTTGTAGCTCAGTGGTTAAGCAACCCTGGGTTCAATCCTTGATACCCCCCACCAAAAAAAAATCTTGCCTCTTCCCATGGCCCCACCCATTTTAACCATCTCCTTCCCCTGTTTTACTGTTTTTCATTGCACTATTACTTCTTGATATTACATATTTGCTTGCTTGTTATGTGTCCATTTAAAGCCTGTGGAAGTTCATGAGCACAGGAATTTTGTGTGCCTTGTCCACTGCTGTTTCTTCAGTGCATAAAAGAAGTGCTCTCAATGCATAGGAATGCAATAGTATCTTTTTGAACAAACAAATGAATTAATGGGTTCTAAAATAATGTGCCTATAATTAGAGTTGTGAATCTAATTTAGCAAACCCTATATATTGCTCACTGATTGGATAATCTGAGGAGAGTTGTTTAATCTCCCTGTGCCTCAATTTCTTCATCTGTGAAATGTAAGAAATGTCATCTATTTCATTGAGTATGAGGTTTGAATAAATGAATACATGAACTGCTTATTCTGGAATAATGCCTAATAATAATAATACATATTCAATCAGTGCTTGCTGATATTGTTGGATTTTGGTTATTTATTTATTTATTTATTTGGTGGTGCTTGGGATTGAACCCAGGGCCTTGAGCATGTGAGGAAAGCACCCTACCAACTGTGCTATATCCCCAGCCTCCTGATATTGTTATTCATAAAGAAATCTAGACTTTCAAAGTTTAAACTAAGGAGGTAGATGAAAGGGCCGTTTTTCACTTTATAAAAGACATTTGAAAATCATAACAAATGAATTTGTATTAGGGTTTACAAAGCAGACATTAAAAAAAATAGAAGAGAAATTTGAAATGAAAGTCTTAGAAACCTCTGCCAATTAAAAATCAATCAGCAGCTGGGTTCAGTGGAGCATGCCTTTAATCACAGCAGTTTAGGAGGCTGAGGCAGAAGCATCAGGAGTTCAAAGCCAGCCTCAGGACAAGCAATGTGCTGAGCAATTCAGTGAGACCCTGACTCTAAATAAAATACCAAATAGAGCTGGGAATGTGGCTCAGTGGTCAAGTGCTCCTGAGATCAATCCCCAGAACTAAAAATAAATAAAATAAAAGTCAGCAATTAAGTAAAAGGAAGTCTGAAACTATGATGGAGCCATTCAAATTTGATTAACAACCAAAAAAATTAGTTTATATACAACTTCACAGGATAACAAATGCAGTATATATTGAAGCACATCTGTATCTTTAAAACTAAATGCCACAATATCAGCAAAGATGATAGAATCCTTTCCTACTGTCTTTGCACCTTCTACACCACATAACCACCATGTCCATCTTTACTAACAACTTCGATCTGGAGGAAGCAACATCATTTTTGCTCCAGCCCAGACTTATCACACTAGTTCAAAGACAATAAACTTGACCCACAAAAAAGTGTTCTGCTAATGAAGGTGATTGATTATCTAAATGTTAACTATCAATTCTTCACTGAAAAGAAGCCAAAAATTGAAGCAAAATATATGGATATTTTTGATAAAATTTGTTTTTAAGCCAGTTGCTTATGTATTTGTTTCTTTTCCTACATTCACTAGAAAAAAATTATACCTTTTGTTGTTGTTGTTGTTGTTGTTGTTGTTATCTGAATTATTCTGTTGTTTTGATTCTGCTGTAATCTCCTTTGACCAAACTGACTTGCCAAGCATATTGCATTTTCTTGTTCCCACAAAGCAACCTCCCATCTTTTCTTAGAATTTCAAAGCATGCCAAAGAAAGAAAATTGGGTGTCTCAACATAACATGAGCCTCAGTCCTCCTGTCCCTCCAACAGGCAGACAGAAAAAGATGTTCTCATAAAGACAGCTCTTAAGTTTCAAAGTAGAATTAAAAATCAGTGAATTAAAAATTCTCATTTTTGAACTATGGCACTATAAATACCAAACTAGTTAAGCCTACCACATATTCCTACTGTGATTTCAGATTGAAAATGCAAAGCCATAGATGTGGAATAAAGTATTGCTTAGGTTAAACAATTATTATTATTATTATTATTATTATTATTATTATTAGATCTTAACCAATTCGGAAATCTGAATACTTCTTCTCAGAGATTGCAAAATGAGAAATTGTATTTCATTTCATGACAGCAATTGTCTATGGGCTATTTATTTAATATTTGTTAAGCATATCATATTTAATCTAGAAAGCCCTTCATTTTAAGTGTTCAAAGAACATGTGAGCTGAAAGCTTAAATCAAGTCTTTCCAAGGATGGATACTTTTTTGTTGTTACAATAAAGATCTTTTGTGCTATTTTAAGAATCTCCTTGGCTACAGATTTCAAATGCAGTAAGAAAATCTATAGACCTCAGACACTTGGCTAACCAGGAAGGTCAGCTTAAAGTTAAAAGAGGCATTTTTCCAACCCTCACTCTGAGAGAATAAATACATTTAAGTAATAAAGGAAACAGTATTAAATACAAGTAACCTGGACACTTATTACCTCAGTGCAAAAATTCAAGATGTCCCCAGTGCTTTTCTCATTTTTGTCATTGGCATCAGTTAAAGTAAATATATATATGAATAGATGAATATAGATTCCTAAAAATTATGTGTATTATTTTTTTCCAAAATGTAGTTTAAATATTTTTCTTCCTTATAAGAGCATATTTTCTAATGTCAACCTAAATCTGATTTTCCTCCTGCATTTCTTCCGTTTTTAATCTATCAGGGAGACTTTTAATATCAAAGTCATTTTTTTCAGCACCATATTCACTGAGTTGCCAGGTTCTATTGGGTTTAGCTTTGAAATAACCTCTCGAGTGCCCTCCTCTCCAATCCCCCTAACTCAAGGGATTACCTGCCCTGCTATGATAACTACTCCTACAATTTGTTCCTGCATTTAGCCTCTCCATATCTCAAGGCAAATAGTTCTGTCAAATCAATTTTTAATGAATAACTATAATTTTTAATTCCCTTCTCAAATGCCTTACAAACTGCAAGACAAAACCTAGATGCCCCTGTCTAGCACTTAAAACCAGAATATGACCATGATCTAGATCCCCAAACTGCTTTTCCTCTACTTTTTCACAGCTATTTTTTTTATTTGCTTTTAACTTTGATTCTTCTCCTCCCTACCTTCATGCTTTCCTGCCTTGGAAATGGCCTTTCTTTCCTTCTCTGCCTTTGTAGGTCTTACACTTCCTACAAGGCTCAAGGTCTAGCTCTGTGCCACATCCCCCACAAAGTCTTCTTTTCCTGTCTGGAAGCAATTGCTCCTACCTCTGAAGTACTATTAAGATAGTTATGTAAATGCCTTTTTCTCAACTTTCTTCTCATTATTTTTCTACTCGGAATTCCTTGAGAAGAGCAAACATTTGTTTCTGTATTCTCTAGTTGAATGCACAGTAATACCTGCATACTGAACTAAAGAAAGTTTAAGAAATAAATGTGCATATTTAATAAATAAGAGGCAACATCACGTCAGATAGAAGACATAATCTAATACAGAAAAGTCCTGGACTCAATACTATAGCTAGACACTAGAAAAAAAGAAAAAAGCACATTGAAAGGGAATAAATATTTCTGTCCAGGTGACAATATGAAAGAATTGTTTTGTGTGTATGTGGTTCTGGGGATTGAATCTAAGACTTCTTGATCATTTTTGATCCACTCAAGTTATGTCCTAACTAGAAAAAAGTTCTTGAAAAAATATTCTTGTTTCTTTTTCTCTCTTTGTTTTTTTTTTTCATTTAAGCTTTCTACTTATACATAGTAGTTGAGTTCATCCCAACAAACTCATGCTATTTTTTTTTTATTCTAGGAATTGAACCCAGAGGCACTTGACCATGGAGCTACTTCCCCAACACATTTTTTATTTTTTATTTTGATCTTCTAAGTTGCTTAGGTCCTTACAAATTTTCCATACTGGCCTCTAACTTGTGATCTTCCTTCCTCAGCCTCCTGGGTTGCTGGGATTATAGGTGTGCACTGCCACATCTGGCTAAATATTATAGTTTCTGAAAGAAAATTCTACCACCTAATTTTTGTTTTTAAAAACTACAAAGGCAATTTTTTATCTTTCCAAGGAAATTTGAACATGGGTCAAACAAAAACAACTAGTGATGAAAGAGATAAACTTTTATCATTAAAAGATAAGTCAGAAAGGTTCCATATTTGAAAACCTTTATTCTTCAATCAGGTAAACTAGTATTAAGGATGATTATGTATCAGTTCTTAGGGATCAATAATATCTATTCAACCACAAGACCAAAGAAAAATGTGTGTTTACCACCACATTCTTCAGAAGTGAACTTTTAAAAATTTTTTTAGATGTTGATGGACTTTTATTTTATTTATTTATTTATATACAGTGCTGAGAATTGAACCCAGTGTCTCACACCTGCTAGGCAAGCACTCTATCACTGAGCCACAACTCCAACACAGGAAGTGAATTTAAAAAAAAAAAAAACAACCTTTTCTTGGCTAGAAATGTAATTATTTTGAGCTCCTATGTGTTTTTAAAATCACACACACACACACACACACACACTAAATTTTATAGACTTCCAATAGGGAACCTGGCTGATAGAGCCTTTTCCATCTACAACACCTGGCTTCAAAGGTCATTCTTGACACTAATATTCAGCCATCAGATGGAAAGAAGAATGACAGGATCACACTCAGGAGTTCTTCATTATCCAGGCTTAGAAGTTGCACACATTTCATTAACTGAAATTGTCTTCCAGCTACATCTAAATATGAGGAATAGTTTAAGTAAGAAATATCAGCTTTGGGAGTTGAAGGTGGAATAGTCTATTTTTCTTCCCTGAGGTGTTTGCTCTAAGAAGTTTATAACTTCATTTTTGGATTACAAAACCAAGGTAATGTTTATACTATTAGGACTCTTCATTTGAGGAGTTTGTTTTCAATTAAGCTGGCAGTTGATAAAATAAGTAGAATGATGGTGAAGTATAAGACTGATGCTAGTTGACCAATAATAATGAATGGGTATTCTACAGGTTGATCTCCAATTAAGGTTAATGTAAATTTGCCGCGTCTGGCTAAGAGGAGCCAAGTCCTTCGAGGGGCGGCGAGGTTAAGAAATACACAGGACACCAAGGTTCTACATCCAGGAGGAAGTGTGCGCTCTTTATTGCCAAATTTGTTCCCCTTGTATATCTTTCTTAACAGCTGCAGGAAATCACTCAAAAGTGAGGAGGGAAGAGTAATAACTGCGTCCTTGGGTTACCATGACTGTCCCCTATCAGAAGGCTCCGAACAGGTCAAAATGTTCCAGGGAGACACATATGCTCGAGGCAGATAAACAGGAAACTGCAAGCCTGCATCAGGGCCTTGTGAGCTGGCCAAATTGACATGCATAACAAAAGACTGGGGGTTGAATCCCCAGGGGCCAGGGTGGGCCTGCTACCAGCAAGTCCCCCAATTTTGTTTTTTGCATGTCAAAGAGAATCAAGTAGCCCCTGTCTTAGGTCATCCACTGCCCCTGCACTGCTTACCCATCTCGGGGGAGGCCCCATTCCCCTGGCTTAGGTTGCAGTGCAAGCATGGAAGTTGCCCGTCACTGGGTACTACAAGATCAGCTCTTGTCCTACGTAAACGGACACTTTTCAGTTAGGATGTCATGGCCAGCAGGGTACAACTACGGATCCCAGTCATCATCTTTGCCAGTGGGATAGCTATGACCAGGGAGCTTTCTGAACATAAGGGTCTGGGATGACAGCACCAAGTCGGCAGGGTAATTAGGGACCTGGGCAAAAGTAGGCACACAAAGGAGGGCTCGGGTATTGGCTCCTGTCCAGTTACATCTCATCTCTGGATGGGTCGTAAGTACACCTCTTGGGCGGAGTCGTCCATCTCCAGGCATTGGTAGTGAACCTGTATTGGCTTGGAGGTTAAAATGTTAATCTGGTCCTTAATGAATTGAGTTATCCTATTTGCAACACAAGGTCCCAAGGTTGCAATCAAAAGAAGACCCAGTAAGGGCCCCAGGAGGGGAAGAAGGTAGGGCAGGAACCCATTCATCCCAGTCCAAAGAGGGTTCTCGAATAATTCTTTTCTCCTTTTCTCTAGGTCTTCTTGAAGCTCCTTGATTTTAGTGCGAACTATGCCCGATTTATTGGCATGGAAGCAGCACCTTTCTCCTAAGGCTAAACAGATTCCCCCCTGATTGGCAGTCAGTAAGTCTAGGCCTCGCCTATTTTGGAGGATCACTTTTGCCAAAGAGTCAATTTGGTCTTGTAGGTCCCTAATAGTGCCAGATAGGGTCTGCACATCATCTATAAGCTGCTGAGATAAGATAAGAATGTATCACTGTACCCAGTCCAGCTGTGCCTGTGCCCACATCAGCCGTTATCCCCAGTGTGGCAAGTAACAGTAGAGCCTGTATAGCTCGCCTGTGTTTTCTCACTAGAGTGTCTAGGCTGGGGATGGGCAGGGGCTCATCCCCAGGGATAATGGTTATGTCAGGGAGGAGCAGGGTGAGAACTCAGACACCTGTCTAATTTGTAGGGAGTTGAGGGAGGGCAGAAATTTCCCCACACATAAAAACAGTTCCATTAGGGGGACAGAGGGCTGGAGTAGGTGAGGAATAATTCTTCACTATCGAGCAGTTCCCATAGGAGGTCACTCCAACATCCACATCATAGGTATTGTTTTGCATCATACCCAGGAGACATTCTGTAAAAGTGCCCATAGGTTGGACCTTGAAAGGCAGTCCGGGCTGGCAAGTATCATCATCAGATATGGTGGCATTGATAGGAACCGCCATGGGCATGACCACCCCTGTTGTCAAGCAGAGCCAGCAGTCACTAGCAAGCGTGGGATCAGAGTTGTTAAGTAAGAAAAGGGTGGTTTTTAAGATATCTCACGTATTGGCATCCAGATCTGGGAGCTGAGACTTAGGCAGCACCAAGGGGTGGTATATGAGGTCAGGGACCTGTGGTTTCAAGAGCCTGATAACTTGAAGATGTTTAACAGAATCAGTAGGTCCTCCCCCCATCAGAGATCCCTGTGGGGGCTTCAGTGGGCCATCAGGAGGACTTGCCGACTTGACCCTGGCACCCAGCCAACCGGAGTTTAGATTCAACTCCCCCTTGGCCAAAAAGAAACGGAGTGAAGTGAAAAGTTACTCCCATCCCCTCCCCCGACCGGGTCTCGGTCAATCTGGCCTCAAAATACTGTCGTCCTTTGTGTACACAAATTGAGGCCGTCTCATAGCAAGAGACATGAACTGCTGAAGTATAAGTGCAAGTTGTGGAGCAGTTACTGAGGGTTTTTTTGGGACCAGGGGGTTAATCTTTGGTTTGTTCACGCATACCCACTTATGGTGGTGAAATCCCCCAATTTGTTGATGAACTTCAGCCCGGAGGTAGGCTACCCTGGTTACACAATCGGCAGTCTGAATCCAGGTACTGGGGGCCTGATTCCAAATCCCTCCCCTGCACTCGCAGGGGGTCCCAAAAAGATTCTGGTAGATATTACCTGGTGGGGGACCCATTCCTGCATCCACAGGCCTGCATACAAGGACTGTTATAAGGAAGATCCAACCGGCAAAACTCATCCTGTCACTCCTTTGGAGAAGGGAAAATGGCCGAACCTGAAGTCCCAGGGTTGTCGTTCCTTCCTGAGTCTGCGTCCACCGGTCTCTTCCAGCGTTTAGGGACCCAAATGCGTTTTTCCGTCCATGGAGGGAAGACACATACAGCTCCTCTCACTCTAGCCAAGAGTGGAGCAGGGGGTTGCCACTTTCCTGTAGATAAATCTTTCCATTTTATCTGTGCCTTTTGCATGGTGGGAGAGAAGTGACGCTGCGCTGCTGTACGGCCTTCAGCGTCTGTGAGCAAAAAATTTAAAGTGAACAGTTATATTTAACAGTGCATGTGGTCCCTGACAACTCTGGTATATCTCCCCCTCTTTAGTTTTTTGCAAATAGATTTTAAGATGTTGATGGGCCCGTTCTACAATGGCCTGTCCTTGGGGGTTATATGGGATTCCTGTTTTGTGTGTAATATCCCACTGTGAGCAAAATTTTTGGAAGGTTTGACTAGTATAAGCTGGGCCATTATCTGGTTTTATGCATGGAGGGGTTCCCATAAAGGAAAAGGTTTTTACATAGTGCTATATCACATCTTTAGCCTTTTCTCCTGAATGTAAAGTAGCAGAGATAAACCCAGAAAATGTGTCTATACTGACATGTACAAAGGACAACTTTCCCAAACTAGGAATATGAGTTACATCAGTTTGCCATATGTCGTTTGGCTGAAGGCCCCTTGGGTTGACTCCCAGAGAAGGGGAATGAATAAAAGGTGCACAAGTAGGGCATAGGGAGACAATTTTTAAAGTTTGATTCTGGGAACATCCTGAGCAGAAGCGCAAGGATTGTGCGTTTAGGTGAAATTTATTATGAAGCTGGAGGGTCTTATCATACTCAGTTATTGAATATACATGGTTAGTGGCATGTGTGGCAGCTTCTGCCATGGAGTTGCCCACCACCAGAGGGCCTGGAAGCCCGGAATGACTTCTAATGTGACCTATGAAGAGGGGATCTGTCCTAGCCCATATAAGAAGCTGTACTGTCTATAGTTGGTCCATGATAGTGGATTGTTTTCCAATATAAGGTGCCGTCTCAATCGCGGAGGCGAGCCTGGCGATATAGAGACTGTCTGTGAAAACATTAAGGGGCACTGAGCTATAGGTCTGTAAGGCCAATGTTAAGGCTACAACTTCCACCTTTTGGGCTGAGCAATCAGCCACCCTCTTGCGAATGACCTGGGTCCCATCCGAGACGACAGCAAATCCATTTTTGGCCCCGTCAGTGAAGACGGTTTGTGCGCCTGGAATAGGGTCCTGTTTCAGGATCTTTGGGAAAATTATTGGACATGTTTTTAGACTTTCAAGGAGCCTGCTTTTAGGGTAGTGATTGTCAACCTGTCCCATGAAACTACAGAAGAAGAGACACCAGAGATCATGTTCCTGTCTTAATTTAGAAAGAATGTCTTGATTATATGGTAATATGAGAACATCAAAGGTTTTCCCAAACAAGGCATCTCCTAGATATTTTGTTTTCCAAACTAATTGTATTACCAGATCATGGAAAGGTATCAAGACCCGGGAGGGGGATGCAGGTAAGTGAACCCAATAAATAGGACCAGTCTGCCAAAAGACTCCAGTCGGGGTGTGTTTTGACAGCAGAACAATGAATAACAAGGACTGGGAGTAGTCCACCTGCATTACCTGCATCTCTTGTAAGGTTGTCTCTATCAATCTAAGTGCCTTCAAGGCTTCTGGAGTAGGTTTTCGCAGGGAGGTAGGTGAGGGGTCTCCTCTCAAAAGGTCATACAGGGGTTTAAGTTAGTAGTTCAATATACTTAATGTTTAATCAACAATGTGAATTTATTTACCAAAATTAATCTTTATCTTAAACAGTAAGAATTAATAGGCAATAAGGATCTTTCTTTAAAGAAATAAACTTACATTTTGATAGGTGTTTATCATGTCAAAATATGGACAAAATTTTAGCTCACATTAGTATAGTTAAATTAGGAAAATAACCTGAAATACCCTTAAATTAATTATAGTTAGTTTAATATATATAAATCTCTTTTTTAATTGTTCTAACCTTTTACATCATCTGTTTAGATAACAATATAAAAATCTTTTTTACTTAGTAAAATGAATATAAAGACCTTGTTTTACCCAAAGATGATTTCTTTCTTCTTTTTAGGATCCATGTGTGCCTTTTCTTTGTTGAAGCATATTTTTCTTTTAATTTTTTTTTTTTTATACTTTGGAACAATTTCTGAAAACCTTAGAATCTATAAACAAATTATTATAATTTGATGAGAAATATCAATGAAAATATAGTTAAAACCCTTAGATATTTTGTAGAAATAATTATAATAATTTATCATCTTATGAGTTTAAACAGTAAGCTTGAGAATTATAAACTACTTGATTGTATTTTTACTTAAAAGCAAATTTATAGTAAACACATGTATCTCAAATATCTGTAACTGAAACGGCAGAGCGTCTGATAAATGTAAATATAAAACATAAATTATGGGTTTCCTGTTGAAGAAAAACAATTAGGCAAATATATATTAACTAATCAATTAGGCATGTACTAATTAATTTATAGACTAACAAATATAGGTTATCTAAATATCTAAAAAAATATATATTAAGAATAAGAACTTAACTTATAATTGTATTAACTTTATGTAACCACGTGGTCTTAAACTATTTGGATCCATTTTAATTTATTTTTAACTAGGAGTGCACTCTTCTATGTGATGTCACTTGATATAACTGAAATAAGATCCTTGAGTATATATTTTTATTTTTATAGTTAGCAATGAGAATAAGGATTTTTTGGTCATCAATATCCTTACAAGCTCGAATCATATCATCAACACTCTTTGCTCTGGTAGATTTAATGGCATTTTGGCAATAGGAGTTTGCATTTTCAAAAGCCAGTTGCTTAATGACCGGCATGGCTTGTTCCAAATTAGGGAATATTTTTCCTGCTATCTGCATCAATCGGGCTATGAAGTCAGAATAAGGCTCAGAGGGTCCTTGAGCAATTTTTGAAATTTTTGTTTCAGCATTTGAAATAGGTAGAGCTTTCCAAGCCTGAACGGCTGCTGTAGCTATCTGAGCATAGACACCAGGATCATAATTAATTTGCTGATTTATGATAGCATATTGTCCCGAGCCTGTTAACATTTCAAGGTTACGCCATGGGAAGCCGGCGTCCTGATTGACTCGGGCTAGCTTGCGACATCACTCTTGATTTTCACTTTTCCACAACAAAAATTCCCTTCTGGACAACACAGCCCTGCAAAGCTGTTGCCAGTCACTAGGTGTCAGCTGATTGGCAGAGAAAGACTCGAGGAGAGTCAATGTAAAGGGACATGGGGTCCATAATTAGTAACTGCCTCCTTTAGTTGTTTAATATCCTTAAAGTCTAAAGGAACATGCACTCTGGCCGGCTGTCCATCGGCATCCAGGTTTTCAATTACTGGAAAAGTTTGGGCTGTCTTAGGCTGCCACTGAACACCCCCCCAACTTCTGGGGTTGTCCTCATCCCAATCGGGGTTATAAGGAGG
The DNA here is from genome assembly GCF_045843805.1 of Urocitellus parryii. Lineage (NCBI taxonomy): Eukaryota > Metazoa > Chordata > Mammalia > Rodentia > Sciuridae > Urocitellus > Urocitellus parryii. The sequence continues at coordinate 81,990,737 of NC_135541.1, read as the reverse complement.
GAGCGCAACAGCGATCGGGGCCATAGGTGCTTTAAATCTTGATTTCCTTAATCGACCCTCCAGTTCCTCTATCTCCCTTTCCAGGTCCTCCTCCTGCCAGCTGTTACCATGGAGCCCAGTTAGTAACTCCCTTATCTTACAAATGTAGTCAGCACTGTGAAGCCCAGCTCAAGGCCAGAGACCTTGTTTACATATTTTTGTGAAAAACTAGAAAGGGAGTGTCCAGCGCCTGGAGTGCTGATTTTTTCAGACAGTAGCCAAATAAAACAGGGCAACATGAAAATAGGAAGTTTATCTACATTAAACTTTTTTGTAGAGATTCTTTTCCTGAAAGTCCTAAAATAGCCATGGTGAATATTCTGGGGAAGGTCAGTTAAGACTTTTCTGTGGGCCTGGTAGGGAGGGGGAAGATGAGAAGGCGGGGTTGACAGCGTTTAGGGTGGATCTAAGAATGAAGAAGCAGATGTGAAAAAATAATGGGAAAGGGGTAAGGACTCTGCCATTTGCTCTTCCTGGACCTGATTAAGGGCCTGTTTGCATTCAGCAAGCTGCTCCTTAATCTTCACTTTTTCAGTTAAAAGAGCATCCTTTACCAATCTCCATAGAGAGAAAGTAGCAATCGGGATTCTATCTGGACCCTGGTCCCTCAACAACTTTTGGAGATCCTGCAAATCCCAATCACTGTTATTGAGAAAGCCTCCTGTCAGAAACCAAGGACAAGCCTGGGCTATAGCTTCAATGAATTTGTTGCTGTCTTGGTTTTTATTCCTGTTCCTTGTTTGCTTAACAGTTCTTTAACTTAATTGGCCAGACGAAGCTTCACTGTTGAGTTACCCATGGTACGTACCCTGTCTCTTTAAATTATCTTTAAACCAATCCTCCCCCTTCTCCCTTAGAAGGTGAGCCTCATCTGCTTTCCCCTGCTTTCCAGATCTCGGTGGGACCTCCAGATGCCGCGTCCGGCTAACGGGAACCGAGTCCGGCGAGAGACGTCGAGATTAAAAAATAAAAAAAATCACAGGACACCAAGGTTCTTCATCCAGGAGGAGGCATGTGTGCTGTTTATTATCCAAATTTGTTCCCTTATATACTTTCTATAACTGCAGTGGAAATTTAGCCAAAACAGAGAAGGAATAACACTTGCTACTCTTGGGTTACCATGACCGTCCCTTATCAGAAAGCTCCGAGAAGACCAAGATGTTCCCCAAAAGGCACATATGTCTGAGGCAGATAAACATGAAACCGCAAGCCTGCATCACGACCCTGTGAGCTGGCCACTTTGACATGCAGAACAAGAAATTTGGGGCTGAGCCCCAGGGGCCAGGGAAGGCCTGTTACCAGCACTTTACTTTGTCAGTTAAAAGAGCATCCTTAACCAATCTCCATAGAGAGAAAGTAGCAATCGGGATTCTATCCGGACCCTGGTGTCTCAACAACTTTTGGAGATCCTACTTCACCAAATCCTAATCACTGTTATTGAGAAAGCCTCCTGTCAGAAACCAAGGACAAGCCTGGGCTATAGTTTCAATGAATTTGGATGCTGTCTTGGTTTTTATCCCTGTTCCTGGTTTGCTTAACAGTCCTTTAACTTCATTGGCCAAGCGAAGCTTCGCTGTCAAGTTACCCATGGTACGTACCCTGTCTCTTTAAATTATCTTTGAACCAATCCTCTCCCTTCTACCTTAGAAGGTGAGCCTCATCCACTTACCCATGCTTTCTGGATCTCTGTGGGGACCTCCAGATGCCAGGTCCGGCTAAGAGGAGCTGAGTCCAGCGAGGGGCGGTGAGGTTAAGAAATACACAGGACACCAAAGTTCTTCATCCAGGAGGAAGTGTGCACTCTTTATTGCCAAATTTGTTCCCCTTATATATCTTTCTTAACAGCTACGGGAAATCACTCAAAAGTGAGGAGGGAAGAGTAATAACTGCGTCCTTTGGTTACCATGACCGTCCCCTATCAGAAGGCTCCGAACAGGTCAAAATGTTCCAGGGAGACACATATGCTCGAGGCAGATAAACAGGAAACTGCAAGCCTGGGTCATAACCTTGTGAGCTGGCCACATTGACATGCATAACAAAAGACTGGGGCTTGAATCCCCAGGGGCCAGGGTGGGCCTGCTACCAGCATAAATTGGTCAGCTACCAGGATTCAGAATATACACTGACTCAATGGTAGGAACATCATGCTACTCTTGTTTAGATATATGGACTATAGGAGAGAGTATAAGAATTAGGATAGAAAAAACTAAGGCCAATATGCATCCCAGTTTATTAGGAATAGATCAGAGGATGGTGTAGGCAAAAAAAAAAGTCTTTCTGGTTTAACATGAAGGGGTGTGTTTAAAGGGTTAGCAGGTGTGGAATTATTGGTGTCTCCTAGGAAGTCTGGTGAGAATAAGATAAGGACTATTAGGACTAGGATAAGGAGAAGGACCCCAAGGATGTCTTTGATAATAGATTATGGGTGAAAAGGGATTTTATCTGAGTCAGAGATAAGGCCAGAGGGATTGTTTTACCCTGTCTCATGGAGGAAAAGAAGGTGAATTATTACTAGTTCTTCAATAATAAATGGTAGTACAATGTCTCAAAAAATGTGAGTGACAGATGAGAAGCCTGTTATGGTGTCTGATGTGTAGTGTATTGCCAGAAATAGCCCTGTGAGAATTTGGATAGCTAGGCAGAAGCCTAAAAGGGAGCCAAAGTTTCATCATGCAGAAATATTAGAGGGTGCAGGTAAGTCGATAAAGAAGTAGTTGACGATTTTAATTAAGGGATGAGTTTTGTGGATGTTTATCATTAATGTTTTTATAGTTGAATAACAATGATGATTTTTCATGTCATTGGTCATGGTTAAATTCCATATAAAAATAATGACATACGTTACATATTCATTAAGTATACTTTTTGTTTTAGATTTTGTAGGATTTTCCTCAAAGCTGTCTCCTATTTTGCCGCAGTCTTGCTGGGCACAATTCAGGAGCCACTTGTCAAAAGAAACTAACTTTATTTTTAGAACTACAAACGCCAAACAAAACAGCTCCTCAGGAAAAAACCCTCAGAGCCCAACTGCCACCACTGGCTTCCCACAAGCCTCTCACCCCAACACAAGCCTCACCACCTCCCAATATCCTCCTGCTCTTGAGGCCGATTGGCTGGGTCGCATGGGCAGAGCCAAAGAAGTCCCCCAATGAGCAGCTCTGTGGTCTGAAAGGGCAGGGAAGCAGCCCAATGAACATCAACACAGAGGAGCCAATAGCTAGATGTTGCTGGGGCCGCTGTGAGCCAATCATCAGCTGGCAGTCTGAAGGGCGGGGAAAGAGCCCAATGAACATCACCGCAGAGGAGCCAATCAGCTAGATGTTGCTGGGGCCGCTGTGAGCCAATCATCAGCCGGCAGCTGGAAGTTTGCTGGCAGCTGGAAGTTTGCTGGGGCCCCTTTGGCTGTGGCTCTCAACATCCCCCCCTCTCTGTTTAAACAACCAGCATGTGGCTTAGGGACCGTGCTTGCCTTAGGTTGTCCAATACTACATATGGTCCTTACCCGTCATCGGATGAGCTGACCTCAGGGCGTCAGCCTCCTGTCTTAGGTTGGTACCATTGTAATTGGATCTTACCCGTCACTGACTACCGGTCCAGTATAAAGCCACACCTGTGGAGAGGTCTTTGTACCAGCATGGGTGGGGGTTGAGGTTTTTTGCCTCATCTCTGTTGGCCCCCAAATTTTAGCTGAACGATCATGACAAGCAGAAGGGAGGAAGATACACCAAGCCAACTGATGGCTCCTTTTGGAAAATTTGTACCACCGATGACATCATCAGCAAAAATACTCCAACACTACCACAAGTTGCTGCACCAACACTATTTATGGTGGATTAGGGTTAATTGTTAGTGGAGGAATTGGATGTGGGGTTGTATTATATTTTGGAGGGTCTTTTTTATATTTGATAGTATTTTAAATTTATTTAGGAGGTATGTTAGTGATATTTAGTTATACTACAGGAATAGCAATGGAAAATGATAGTAAGATTTGCTGGTAAAATGATAAGTGGGAAGAGGTGAAGTAACATAAGTGTGTTTTCTCGCATGAAAGAAGGATCAATGTTAGACGTGTGGTATGTAAAATTTTCCCATTGTGTTATGGTTAATATATATAGTGTGTAAAGGGCAGTGATTGATATATTAAGGCCAGTTAAAGTAATATATAATAATATATGTGTATTCAGATATGAAAAATAAGGTAAAAGAGCTGGCTGCATATTCGATGTTGAAGCCAGATACAAGTTGTGATTCTCCTTCTGTTAAGTCAAATGGAGCTTGGTTGGTCTCTGCTAGTGTTGAGATGAATCACTTTATTGCTAGTGGTCATGTTGGTAGTAGTAGTCATGTGAACTCTTGAGTAGTAATAAGGGTAGATAGAGTAAAGGAGCCATTTATTAGTAATGCAGAGAGGAGAATAATGACTAGTGTTACTTAATATGAGATTGTAAATGCTCTGATTACAGTTTATTAGAGTTGGAGGCTCAGCCTGACAAAAGATTGCATATACAGCTAGGCTTGAGGTAGTGAGGATGAATAGTACGCCTATATTTATGCTGATCGGGGGTTGGGTTATGGGTACGGGGATTTGCCGAAGTCCGGCTGCAGCAAAATAACTGGGGGGTGATGAACGACTTGTGTAGATCAATACAGCAGGACTGGGAGCTGTTTATTGTAGGACAACAGAGGTATTTATACATTCCACACAGCTTATCTTAATTAACATAAACTAGATACATCAGTCAACCAATAAGGAATCTCCACACTTAATGGCTCGCTGGCATTACTTCACAAACCACTCCCTCTGGCAAAATGCCAGGCACCATCCAGCCTTGTTTACAGACTCTAACATTTGCTGGGCGCCATCCTGACTTGTTTACAGACTCTAACAGGGATTCACATGGTAAATTCCAGGGTTACGGCTAGGGTAGGAGCAACAATTAACAGTATAATTGATGATGATAAAGGTTTTATAGGCTCTTTAATGAATAGTTTCATTGCATCGGCAAATGGTTGGAGTAAGCCGTAGGGCCTGATGACATTGGGGCCTTTATGGAGTTGAATGTAGCCGAGTACTTTTTGTTCAATAAGGATTAGGAAAACAATGGCTACCAGGATTGGGATAATTAGGAGGAGGAGGATTAATAGAAACATTAATGTTAAGAAGAGGAATTGAACGTCTGTATAAAGTTTTAAGTCTTATGCAATTACCGGGCTCTGCCATCTTAACAAGCCCTTTTCCGGGGCAGGATATTTATAATAGTTTACTAGATTTAGATTATTTCATTTATTTATCTAAGGCATAAGTGTTAAATTGGCCTCATTTCTCTTGTCCTTTTGTACTGGGAGAAATATAGTAATAGAAACCGACCTGGATTTCTCCAGTCTGAACTCATATCACTTAGGCCTTTAATCGTTGAACAAACGAACCATTAATAGCAGTTAAACCATTTGGATGTCCTGATGCAACATTGAGGTCATAAACCTTAAGCTGTCCATATGAACTCTTGAGTAGGATTGCACTGTTATCCCTAGGGTAACTTGTTCTATTTATCAATAGTTTGGGTCAACTGATGAGTCCTAATTTGGACATGTTATGTCTAGATGATTATCATTCGGAGGCTTATTTGTACTCCAAGGTCACCCCAACCAAAATTTTTAGTCTGTTAACAATAATTTTGACCCTGTAGGTGAAGTTAAGGCTGTTAGACTACTAAATTTAAGCTTCATAGGGTCTTCTCATCTTATTAGAATATTCCCACCTCTTCACAGGAAGGTCAATTTCACTGATTAAAAGTAAGAGATAGTTAAATTCTCCTCAAGCCATTCATACTAGTCCCTATTTAAAGAACAAGTGATTATGCTACCTTTGTACTGGTGAAACGTGTGTCACTGGGCATGCAGTGCCTCTAATACTGATTATGCTAGAGGTGATGTTTTGGTAAACAGGTGGAGTTAATGTTTGCCGAGTTCCTTTTACTTTTTTAATATCTTTCCCTTAAGTGCACACCAGTGTTGGGTTAACAATGCTATTAGTAATAGTTTTATGATTTATTTAATATTATGAAGTTGTTAACTATCAGTGAATTATTTGGTCTGATATAAATTTATGCAGGGAGAACTATCTTCTTGTTTCTCATTTTAACATAATTTTTTCTATAAGAATAATAGATTAGTCCAGTGTTGGTTTTAGGAGGTTATTGAGAGGTAGGTATTAAGTATTGATGATTAGTTTAAGCTTTAATTCTTTTTCAATTGATGGCTGCTTTGAGGCCAACTATGGGAATTAGTAGATTTACTCTCTAGTTAAGGTTTTTTGTTGTTTCTAAAGAGCTGACCAGTTTAGATTAACATTTAAAATTACATTTGGCTTGCTTGAGCTTCAAAATACACTCTACTGTCATGTATAACTAAAAAGAAGAAATAAAAATTATTTTAAAAGGAAGTGAAATAAACCAGACTAGTAATGTTCATCATAACTGATGTAACCTTGTACTCACTAGTCTGGGGATTTCTACTCCTCCAGCCCTTCCAAGGACCTCAGAAGCACTGAAATGCCAGATGAAATTCCTTTGTGTTTTGAAATATCTAGAGTGCTTGTGGATTCCTACAGTAAATGCTGGATGAATTGGGTGTGTGCTGGTAGCTTTATATACTTTTACTACTACCTGTCCTTATCATCTGCTTCCTAAGGCTGTCCTGTATGAACTGCTATGTCCAGGCTCCTTTGCCTTCTGGCTTTGGTTGGGGCAGATCATGGGAGACTCCAGTAGGAGATGAGAAAACAGGAGTTGAGACAGATCAGAATATTTATCTCTGCCTCCTTTCAACTCCCCACAAATCTGTGAGTTCTTGATCCTGCCCCCAACTCTGTAGGGTCCTTTCATTAAACTTCCCCCATCTAAACACTTTGAGTATGATGTCTGTTTTGACCCTGGCCCATAGCAGGTGTTTAATAAGCAAAGTTTTTCCACTGTAAATCTAAAATAGAGTAACAGACCATCTCCCATCTTCGAATTTTACTACAGCTGGAGGTCTTCTAAGATGCCCTTCTTCTGCATTAAAACATCAGTGGCTCCCAACTCTACCCATCACCACAGCCCCACTGTAAACTGCAGCCAAACAGAAGTAATTTCAGTTCCCTCTGAAATGTGTTCTCTTCCTCTGAGTCTCTGCACATGCAGAGTAGGCTGGAAACTTCTCCCCACCCCCACTCTTATCAAAAGTCAGATACCTTCAGAAGCTTCCCTGAGATTGTAGAATACTCTCCCTCTGCAGTCTTTATGTACCACTATACAGAGAGAGTATTCACTGTTACATTGTACTACGACTGCCTACTTACCTGTGTCCTCCAAGACTTTAAGATCTAGAACAAGGAATGAGTCCTAGGACAGGAATTAAGTCTTTCCCTTTCTCTGTGTGTCTCTACCTCTCTTTCTGTCTCTCATTGATCCGTTGCTTTTCTGTTTTTTTTTTCCATTCATTTGTAAGTCCCTGTGTGTCTTATTCATTTGTATCTAGATCCCAGCATAATAGCATGGCACACAGTAGGTGTTAGTAACTACAAATATTGAATGGTTAAAACTCTCTCTTGGTTTCCAGGTCATCTCTCTTTCTTGATTTGCCTCTTTCTCTGGCTCTTTGTTCTTGAAAGACTTCACAATCAACTCCTCCTCTGTCTACCCTTTAATTATTCTTCAGAGCAACTCATTCTTATCGGCCTTTTGGACTTCAGCCATCAGTAAATACCACAATACCCAAAAGCATATTTTCAATCTTAACTTTTCACATGAGCTAAGGCTGACCCTCTCTCCCTTCAAGCAGTTCAGATAAAGCCTTATTATTTCTCTATTCCCAACCTGTCCTCCTCTTGCTTCCAGTACTCTGTCCATGCAGTTGTCCAAGTGACAAACTTCAAAGTCCCCCAACTCTTCCAACTGTTTTCCCACTTCTGTCCTGCTGGGCAACAAGTTTTACCCATTCTCACATTTTACACTCTGTTTCTTGGTCTTTATTTTTCCTATTTCTTTTACCAAGAATACATTCCCCCCACTTTATCTCAAATCTTTTGCATTATCTGAAATTCAGAAAACTCATCAATTTCAATTCATTGCCTCTTCCGCCAAGTTCTACCTAAGTGTGTCTATATTTGTCTGCTTGAGGAATTTGTTTGTTAGTTTTTACAGTTCAGGGGTTTGAACCCAGGACTTTACACACATGCTAGTTAAGCACTCTACCACTGAGATATAAATCCCCCATGCTTGTTAAAATTTTGAGGCCGGGGCTTGGTTTCCCAGGCTGGGCTGCCACTTGTGATCCTCCTGCCTCAGCCTCAGAAGCCACTGGGCTTGATGGGTAGCTGAGCCAAGTAGACTCCTAGGCACCTGGCTTGATGGCATGTCTTTTAATGTTGGATCTAAACAGGTCTCCATCAGTAGAGGGTAAAATTCTTAGTTTTTGTTATTATTTATTCATTGGGACTAGCCTGTGATTGACATTTTATCTAATTAAAATATTTTATATGAATGAATGAATAAATGAATTACCTGGGAAAGAGAATCTTTTCTATTACACCCTTTCAGAGGTTACTGCAAGAGAATCCTTGAGATTAAAGAATAAAAATCTCAGTTGAAAAGCCTGAACTTTATGTAATCAAGTGAACATAAACTTTAATAATATATTGCATGTGCTTGTTTATACACCACAGGTAATTGCTATACAAGTATAAGCTTACCCTGCAGAATTTGATTTTAAGCATTTTCAATTCTGAGTATGGGCAAATTTTAAAAGGGAAGGTGTGATTTTAACTCCTTCTATGCTCTTATTTACCATGGGTGACAGGCATTAGAAAAAAGGAAAAAAAATGCCTGTATCAGTACAGGGCTGGGCACTTGGTAGGCCCTCAACACTTTTTAATCCCTTTCCTTTTTCCTCTTCTTCATTTCTTATTTGAAGGTTTGCAAATGTTGAGTATTTAAAAAAAGTTTTAGTTTTTGGATTTCAATTTGACTAAAACAATGTCATATTCTGACATTCCCTATTAACTCTGAAACCCAAGGGCAAAAAATAGCTGGAAGGGGAGGGGGAGAAAAGAGGCGGTGCAGAAACTGAAACCAAAGGCGCCCAGAAGCTGTAGAAAGAAGCTTTTTTGCCGTGTTTTGCTAGGAGCCACAGCAAAAGTATTGATACATGGCTCTTTTGGTTTAGGTGACTGCCAGGGAACCATTGAGGATATGATTATGTTAAGCTTTACATTTCATATGGAAATTGGACTCCTGCTGTTCACCTCGGCCTGTTACTGGACTGGGTTACTCATGTCACTCATGTAATGGGAGAGTTCCCATTGGTTGGGGAAGGATAGTAGGAGGAAACTTCTGAGGGAGGTCCAAGCGCCGGGTTCCGGTGACACACGTGGGTCGATCGGCTTGCTAGCAAGACGCACAGGGATCGCTGGCGGGCTTTTTAAATAAAGCTTTGTTTCCCGCTTGAGAGGTTCCTGTTTCTGTGTCTCGTCGGGTTGCTGGCGGCTCGTGCAGCCGGATTGCGGCGGCTCGTGCAGCCGGGTTGCGGCAGTGTTTGTCTTTTTTTTAACCCCAGAGAGGCTGACACGCTAACTGCCTTCTCGATTACTTTCCTGGCGAGGCGCCAGCCCACCTTGAATCTCCCCGCCCTCCCCCTGCTTCCTGCTTCCACCAGGCAGAGCACTGCTGATCAGGCCGCTGGGGACACCCAGGCTGGAGTCGCTGAGGCTGAGACAGCCACCATACTCCAAACTTCTCCTCTGGCAGGTCTCAGAAGGGTGGCACCAGCAGCAAGGTGCGCACCTAAGGGCGCCCTTTTCCCTGGGCCACCTGCAGCACAACTGCTGGTGGAGGTCGGCCAGGGTTTTTGCCGCTGCCACCGCTACACTTTGGCCTGGGCTTCCGCGAGAGGCAGCGGCGGTGTTTCCTGCCCCAGCCTACCTTCAGCAACCCGGCCGCGCCCCTGTGCTCAGCTTGAGGCCCCAAGCATGGGTATAGGCGGATCCGGGGCTCAGCGGAGGTAAGGCGGCGGCGCCCACCTGGGCAGCCTGCTCCCAGGCACCTGGCTCTCACAATGATGAAGTTTAAGGAGGACTTCCAGCTGGAGGAGCTCTCCTAGGTACCCTACCTCAATGGGTGTCCTCTTCTGCAAGATGGGGCTGCTGGATGGCAGCAGCTTCACCCCTGAGTCCTTCAGGTAAGGCGCCCTCCAAGCTTCCTGCTCCTCCTGAGCTGCCCATCTGGCCTATGCAGGCTTGTTGGTTCATGGACAGCTTCCCTTCCCTTGGCCCCTTCATTCCAGCCTGGCAGCCAGCCTCCTGAGCTCGCTGTCCTCCAGTGACCAGTCTGAAACCAGTCAGGAATGTATCCATCAGAAAAAAGTGCTTCGCAAATGGGCTTATCTAGGCTGGCCTTGGCTTCTGTGTTCCTGGCTCCAAATGGTTCCTGGTGACATTTCTTTCCTCCCAATTCTCTAGGAATGGGAGAGATGGCCAAAGGGAGAGAGAGGATGCTTCTTGTTTACCTTAAAACATTTTCTTACTTGTAAAATACAAAGTGGAATTGGAGATGTTGTTAAAAAAAAATAACCCCAGCTGCTGGATTTCCAAGAATCCACTCTAAACAGACTGTGCTTGGTGTCACTCTTCTTTCTGGTGGGCTAGGAGGGGTTTTGAGCTCCCAGATTGAGGCTGAGGTAGGCCAGGTTGGACTTAATTTAAGGCAACTGTTCCTAGCAGATGAGGCAACAGTTCATGAGACTGTAGATTGCATCTCCAGCTCCCAACTAATGCTCATCTACTTACCTGTCTTGAAGTGACCACAGTGAGTCTCAATGTGGGGGACTTAGAACCAGAGGGAAACCCAAACTCTGTGCTCATTTTGAAATGAGCCTATCCCTGTGTGCCCTGTGAACTCTCTGTGAAAGATATTGGTAGGTTCCAGAATGCAGCCAGGTGTGGCAATGTTCCTTGAGAAATTTCAGGGTTATTCACAGATTGATAGATTTGCCCTAGGGTGTTTTTTTCTTTTCAAGAAAATAGAAAACAAAAATTTTATAACTCAATTTTGGAGTTCTTGAGGTCAAGGAGAAGGCTTAATAATCTGTTTAACCCACATATAGTGGTCACAAACTTTATTTTTACAGTAAAACTATTGTACTTTCTTTTTTATCTGTCATCCCATTAAAATTGTAAAGGAAATAATGTCAATGGATTGTGGAATTGGAGCCAGAAAATTGTCCAATGTGGCAATACTTAAGTCAGTTATTTAGTCATTGCAGGCAAACATGTCCACTAAGCCTTTTGAATTTTTTTTTTTTTGGAACCGGGACTTGAACTCAGGAGTAGTGGACCACTGAGCCACATCCCCAGCCCTATTTTGTATTTTATATTTATAGACAGGGTCTGGCTGAATTGCTTAGCACCTCACCATTGCTGAGGCTGGCTTTGAACTCATGATCCTCCTGAAATATCCTATCCTATTTAATTCTCACAGCAAGCCTAGGGATCCACATTTTGTGAATAAACGATTCAAAATTCCCACAGATGATATGTGTAATGCCGAGATTCTGATACAGGTGTAACTTCAAACAGGGTGATGCCGGATAAAGGGGGAAAGTGTGTTCTGTGCTGAAGAGTTTCTAAATAGGCAGCTTCCTAATGGTTTTAAGGTGCAGTGGTTATCATTTGATCTGTCCTCTGCAATACTTGGAAATGAAAAACTATTCTGTGATAAGCTTCACCCTTTTTCTTCCAACTAAAATCTTGCTTTAATCAAGGTAAACACAGGTAAGCATATTGCTTGATTTTTTTTCCTTTTTTTACCTTTTAGGCTGAGCAGAGAATGAGAAAAGTTTGATTCTTGATTTATTCACCCCTTCATCCCCAATTATTTTTAAAAAATTAAGTTTTTTTATCAGAATATTATGTAATTGGAATAGAACAGTTAGGAGCCCTTTTCCGACTGGTGTCTTTTGCTTAGTAATGTGCATCTAAGCTTCCTCCATGTTTTTTTCATGGCTTTCTAACTTTTTTTTTAGTGCTTAATAATATTCTGTTATCTAGAATTAAATTCATTCGTTTTCATCAGAACATCTTGATTGCTTCCAAGTTTGGGCAGTTATGAATAAAGATGCTATAAATATGCATAGTTAGGGTTTTATATGGATATGTTTTCAATTCACTGGGTTAAACACCAGAGAACATGACTGCTGGACCACATGGTGAAAGTGTTGTCCATCCTTTATAAAGGTGAATGGTTCACAGGAGGCCAGTCATTAATATTCTGCTTTGTAAACATGTAACTTAAGGTCAAAAAAGTTAAATGGCTTACTCAAGTATTACACTAGTAATAAGTGATAGAGCAGGTGTAAACTTTGGGTTTTCTCCCCACTGGTCCAAGAATTTTTACTGTATTATGTGGCTTCCTCATTACATGACAGAGAAAAAGTTTAGATTTCTTACCCAGGGGGTCTAAGTCTAAAATTATCATACAGCTCAAAAAAGACTGCAGTAATGTCATACCTAGAAGTGGGTGAGGAAAAGGTACAAGCTAGAAAAGTATAATATTTTAAGACCTTCAATAGTGATGAGGATATTAAAGTTTCAAATAAACCCAAGACTTTTATTTATATTTAAAACTTGTTAAGTCGATAGTGAAATAGCAACTTATAAGAGGGATAAAAATACTTACAAATCCCATATCCCATAGGGTTTAATATCCAGAGTTGGGCTGGTTTTGTGGCTCAGTGGTAGGGCACTTGCCTAGCATGAGTGAGACACTGGGTTCGATTTTCAGCACCACATAGAAAAATAAATAAAATAACGTTATTATGTCCAATTACAACTAAAAATATTTTTTAAAAAATCCCCAAAGTAATGGGCTGGGGTAGAGTGCTTGCCTAGCACGTGTGAGGCCCTGCATCACATAAAAATAAATAATTAAAATTAAGGTATGTGTCGAACTACAACTAAAAAATAAATATTTTTTTAAAAATCCATAGTAAATAAATAACTCCTTCAACTCAACAACAATAAAATTTGATTACAAAATGGGTAAAGGATTTCTCCAAATAAGTTGCACAAATGACCAATAAGCACAAGATGTACAGCATCACTTATCTTTAGGGAAATGAAAATCAAAATTGCAATTAGGAACCACCTCATACCCATTAGGATTAAGGCTACTATTCAAAAATAATAATAATAACAAGTGTTGACAAGGGAATGGAAAAATAGGAACCCTCTTGTGTTGTTGTTCGGGTAAAGTAAAATAGTGCAGCCACTATGGAAAACAGTATGGCAGTTGATGAAGAAACTTAATAAGCAATTCTACTTTGGGGTAAAAGTCCACAAAAGAATTGATAACAAAAACCAAACAAGTATTTGGTCACCCATGCTCATAGCATTACTTTAAGTAGCCAAAAGTGTAAGCATTCTAAGTGTCCATCAAAGGTTGAATGGATAAACAAAATTTGGCATACACACATATAGTAGAATACTATTCATCCTTAAAAAGGAAGGGAATTCTGATACATCATTAATGAAATTTAAGGATATGATCCTATGTGAACTAAGGACAAATACTGTATAATTCTACTTAACATTAGTTAATCTGACCCAGAGTAGTCAGATTCATAGAGGCAGAAAGTTAGATTGGTGACTGCCAGGGAATGAATAGTGGAATGGGGAGTTGCTTAATGGAAATGGAGTTTTGGTTTCTTAAGATAAAGAGTTCTGAAGATCGAGAACACAACCTCATGACAGTAATTAACCCACTGAACTGAACTGTACACTTAAAAATGGTTGTGATAGTGAGTGGTATGTGTATTCTACCATTATTTTAAAAAATGAGTAAACATTTTGACCAAGCCCCATATTTTTATAAGGCTAAGCTAATTACTTATGTGTTATTATATTAAAGTAAAGTACAGGAGTGTTAAAAAGAACTTTTTTCAATACTCAATTTTTGATGAGTCCAGTCACTCACTCTACTAATTAATATGATTTAGTAAACTATAGACATATAGGCTTAGGGTTATACAGTGATCAATTTTTATTTAACACTTTTGGAAAGTTCCTCCATCATAGTATAACTGTGTAATTCTGAGGCATTGCCAAGTTGTTTTTCAAGAGGCAGTACTAGGAAATGCTTTCTTGACAGAAAGCATCAGTGCAAACAAATGTGCTTCAGGTTAGCTGGGTTCTTGGGGCTCAGGGTTCTATAAAATTTAGATTTCAATCCAAGATCATGGTAAAACATGTGAAGTTCAATGCCAGGACAGTGATGGTACAAGAGGGGAACATGGAAGGTGCCTACAGGACCCTCAGCAGAATCCTCACCATTGTTGGGCACTGAGGACATGAAGCTATAGTGGTGCTGTGATGTGCCTGGCCTCCTGTGAAAGCAGGGAAACTGTGAAATTGCTGGTGGATCTGCAAAGTGTAAATGACTCCAAAAATCAATTTCATTTTTATCACTGCCCATTAAAGGAACTGGAACCCAGAAGCATTCTACCTCTGAACTGCATCCCCAGCCCTTTTTACAAATTTTATTTTGAGGTAGAGTCTTCCTAAGCTCCCCAGGTTGCCCTCAAATTTGCAATCCTCATGCCTCAACTTCCTGAGTAGTTGGGATTATAGGAAGGACTTTTTTTTTTTTTAGTATTAGGGATAGAACTCAGGTGCCCTCAACCACCAAGTCTCATCCCCAGCCTTTTTTTTTTTTTGTATTTTACTTAGGGTCAGGTGCTCACTGAGTTGCTTAGCCCCTTGCTTTTGCTGAGGCTGGATTTGAATTTTCAATCCTCCTGCCTCAGCCTCCCAGTCTGGTGGGATTACAGGCATGTGCCACAGCACCAGGTGGAAGGTGAATTTCTTGATGTGAAACAATCAGGCAGATCTGTGGCAGGGCTGCTTAAGCATGCGGATAGAAGATCCATATGTTTACTTTTTGTCTTCACCTCTTTATTTTCCCTATTTTCTGTTACCTGTCCTTATAATACACTTAATCATGTATTTGCAGCAAGGCCTGCAAATATAGACACCACCCATTAGTCAGTGGTGGACGTCTCTTACTAAGTGAAAAAGAAATAGTCCAAAAGTACTCTAGGAGTAGAGTAGAGGCTGCCAGGGGCTGGGAGTTATCTTTATTAATGCTGAAAAGTTGCAATTTGCCAAGATGGAAATGTTCTCAAGATGGTTGGTGGTGATGGTTGTACAAATGTGAATGTACTCAATATCATGAAACTGTCGAGTTCTAGTTAAATATTAAATTTTGTGAGTATTTTACATATATATATATATATATATATATATATATATATATATATAGAGAGAGAGAGAGAGAGAGAGAGAGTGTGTAAATAAGTCTGATTCAGAAAGTCAAGGTTGAATGTTCTCTCTCATACAAGGAAGCTTGACCAAAGAAAGGGGAAAAAGTGGGGGAGGGATCCTGTGAATATTAAAGGGAGATCAGTGGAGCACAGGAAGGGGATAGACGAAGTGGGAGGAGGAATGGGAAAGTAGAGGAATAACGGAATGAAGTTGACCAAATTATGCTATGTACATGTTAATACACTACAGTGAATTTGACCTTTATGTTTATATATAAAGAACTGATTTTTAAAATTATAAATAAATAGAAGGAAGACCAGTAGAGTAGAAGGGAAACAGGAGGAGGGAGAAGGAGAGGAAAAGGGGAAGTACTGGGAACTGAAGTAGAGCAAATTTTATTCCATGATATATAATTCTGTCAAAATGAGCCCCACTATTATGTGTAACTATAATGTACTAATAAAACATTCAGAAGTAAAAACATATGCTGTCTTGATGAAGATTTACTACTGATATACCACTCTTTAAGTGTCTTTTTTAATTGATTTTTTATATGACAGTGCAATACATTACAATTCGTATTACATATATAGAGCACACTTTTCATATCTCTGGTTGTATATAAAACATATTTATACCAATTTGTGTTTTCATACATGTACTTTGGATAATGATATGCAAACATAAGTTAAATGCTATTCAAGTCAAAATGTCTGACTTTCTGTCATCTCATTTTTCCTTTTCTGGTTTAATCCCATCACTCCTATTTCAAAACTTAGCTCACACACCACTTTTTCTAAGTAGTCTTTTCTAATTTCTCAGCCAGAATTAACAGTTCCATTTTTTTTTTTTGAACTTACACTTACCCAGTAAGGAGAAAGAGCTTATGACTCAGTAAGTCCCAAAGGTATATATGCTAGAGAAATGAAAATAAAATGTTCACATATAATCTTGTACATGAACTTTATATGGCATTATTCATAAGAGCCAGGAAATATCTAAATAACTCAGGATCTGTCAACTGAATAAAATGTGGTGTATCCATAAAAGGGAATATTATTTGGCAATAAAAAAATGAACTACTGATACATGCTGCACTGTAGGTGACACCTGAAAATGTCATGTGAAGAAGCCAATCACAAAAAGACCACATATTGTATGATTCCATTTATATGAAATATCTGGAGAGTCAGGGGGCTGCAGCAAAGGAGGGGAGGGAACTGAAGAAGAAGATGCAGAGAGAAGGAGGTGGCCTTGCTATGACCCCGACCCCAGAGGACTAAGAGCAAGCGGGACCACCTGTACTACGAGTGCTACTGGGCCATGATGGGGAGGAGATGATCTCCAACTGCATCCTCACCAATGCCTACTGTCTTGGCATCCTGTGATACTGGGCAGCTCTGCAAGGCAAGACCGTGTTGGAGGTGGGTGCAGGCACCAGCATTTTGAGCATATTCTGTGCCCAGGCTGTAGTGCCATTTGGCAAGAGGCCCAAGAGGTAGGGCGGCTCAATGGGCTGGAGGACTGAGTGCATGTCCTGCAGGGTCCAGTGGAGATGGTGGAGTTTCCAGAGCATTTGGATGCCATCGTGAGTGAATGAATGGGCTATGGACTTCTGCAGGAGTCCATGCTGAGTTCTGTGCTGCATGCGCGGACCCAGTGGCTGAAGGAGGGCGGTATTCTCCTACTGGCTTTTACTGAGCTGTTTGTAGCCCCCATCAGCAACCAGATGCTGGAGTGGCACCTAGGCTTTTGGAGCCAGGTGAAGCAGCTCTATGGCGTGGACATGAGTTGACTACAAAGCTTCGCCACATGCAGCGTCATGAGCCATTCAGAGATCTTGGTGCAGGGTCTGTCCAGCCAGGATGTGTTGGCCTGGCTGCAGCACTTTGCTCATCTCCAGCTGGCCCACTCTGGCCTGGAGCTGGAGCTGGAGCTGGAGGCCAGGTGGCTGGGCACTTCCTCTACAGCTGTTATGGCTGGGTGCCCATGCATGGTTTGGCCTTTTGGTTCCAGGTGACCTTCCCTGGAGGAGATTCGGAGAAACCCCTGGTGCTGTCCATCTCGCCTTTTCACCTGGCCACACACTGGAAGCAGGCACTGCTCTACCTAAAGGAGACAGTACAAGTGGAGCAAGGCAGGGTCATTTCAGCAGAGATCATGCTGCTGCTCTCCCTGGGACAACCTTCTTCACCTGTACATTCTGCTGCTGAGAGCCACGGCATTGTCTGTACGGCCCCTGTCATTTGGCCAACAGTATTGGTTGACAGGCAAGGCATTACTATCTGCCTTGGCCACTACTTTTGAGTTCTCACACTACTTTGGAGTTCTCCTGCAGATTCACAGGGATTCCCCGAGAGTTCCCATTGGTTGGGGAAGTGCAGGAGGAGGGATTTCCAGAGGAGATATTTCTGGTGGCTGGTTCCTGGACGAGCCGCTTGGATTACAGGAGAATTCCCCCGGAGCGTGTGCGAAGTGTTTTCTTGCAGTTCAAAAATAAATTTTGTTCCTGCTTCAGTGCCTCGTGGTTTGTGCCCAGCCAGACTGCGGCATTTGGTGGCCCGTGTGGGGAACGCCTGAAACTTGGGAGTAAGTGAAATTGCTCGCCCCTAAGGAAAGGCGAGAGAATGGGTGACCATTTTAAAAAACAATGTGTTCTTGTTTTGATTTGTTTTGTTTTTGTTTCAAGCTGCCTATCCCTAGAACTTTCTCAGGCAAACTGGGAAAAATAGTTGGCTCAAGGTTTGAAGTTGTTCGCCCCTGAGGAAGAGATAGAAATAGACCACAAATGCACATGTCAAGAAAATAGGAAAATTGATAGAACGATTTTTTGTTCCGTTTTTGTTTCATTCTGTTTTGGTTTTGTTTTGTGTTATCTTATTGGGTTGCGTTATCTTTATAATAGATTAGAAATTAGCAAAAAACAAACTGAAAGAGTGTTAAGTAAATTGTTAGAGGTTCAGACCATGGAGAAAGACATTTTAGATCAAGCAAAGGAGGTCTCTTGAGCTAGTCAGACAGAGGAAGAAAACTTAAAGGAAGAAATCTTAGAGGAGAAAGAGCTATTTAGGAAAAAGCTACAGCAGGAGGCTGCTACTAACACCTTTCTATCACCAGAGGGCGTAATTCAACCAACAGCTCCACCTATGAAGATAGCTGAGTGGCCCTCAACCTCTTTAGTTGATAGATGGAATTCTGAGACAGAACCACAAAGATTAGCATGCCCTGTACTTGAGCAGGCAGGATGGCAATGAATTCACCATGCTTTAGATTTCAAAACATGAAGTAGTTAAAGGAGGCTGTACCAACTTATGGTCCTCAAGCACCCTTCAATGTAAGCATGGTCGAATCCACTATCAATTTGTACATGATGCCAGCAGATTGGGCTAGTATGTGTAAATCCATGCTTAATGGAGGACAATATTTGTTATGGAAGGTTGCCAATGAGGAATTTTGCATGGAGACAGCTAGGTGAAATGCAGCAGCCGGTTACCCTCAAAGAAATCTAGATATGTTATTAGGAAAAGGACCTTATGAGGGTCAATGGCAACAAAATGAATATGATCCTGCTATATATGCACAACTTGCTGCAGATGCAGTTAGGGCATGGAAGACTTTACAAAGACATGGAGATTTACAAGGTCAATTATCTAAGGTAATACAGGGAGCTAATGAACCTAATTTGTAGATAGGCTTATTCAAACAGCTACCAGAGTTTTGGGGGATACAGAAGAAGCAATGCCATTAATTAAACAACTGGCTTATGACCAAGGAAATTGTTGGTGCAGAGAGGTCATTAGACCATGGAAACATGGAGATTTAAACACATATATTAAATTATGTAGAGACATTAATGAACAAGAGAAAGTCTTGGCAGCTGCAGTACAACAGGCTTTAGATGCCAGGCCAAAAACATGCTACAATTGTGAACAAACAGGATATTTTAAAAGGAATTGCCCCATAGGAGGAGGATTTAACAAAGCTAGGTATCAAAGGAGTAGAATACCGGGTATTTGCCCACGATGCCATAGAGGGAGACATTGGGCTAATGAATGCCATTCTCAAACC
Organism: Urocitellus parryii; assembly: GCF_045843805.1. Taxonomy (NCBI): domain Eukaryota; kingdom Metazoa; phylum Chordata; class Mammalia; order Rodentia; family Sciuridae; genus Urocitellus; species Urocitellus parryii. Next base: position 81,971,278 of record NC_135541.1, on the reverse strand, counting down.
ACCATAGAGGGTACTCCATTATCAAAAAACGGACAAGGACCAGGTGTTTACCCACAATATCATGGAGAAAGGCATCAGGCTCCATTGCCAAAAAACGGACAGGGGGGCCCAATTCTCTGGGGCCCATGACCAAAAATATACGGGGCACTGGAGAAACCCAGAAACACCATGGAGGAACCCAGCAATACCATCAGGGTAGTGCCCAGGACACATTATCCATCAGATCTCTCATGAGATGAAACAGAGGGAGTACAGGGTTGGACATCTGCGCCTCTGCCAGAGCAGTACTAACTCCAGAGATGGGAGTTCAAATCATTCCCACAGGAGTAAAAGGACCTCTTCCCCAAGGAACAGTAGGCTTATTGTTAGTTCTTCTACTCTAAAAGGACTTATGATAAGTCCTGGGATAATTGATCCTGATTATGAAGGTGAAATAAAAATTATAGCTAGTTCTCCAAAGGGTATATCAGTAATTTCACCATGAGATAGACTAGCACAGTTATTAATAATACCCAGCCTACATGATAAATTTTCCAGCAGTAGTATAGAAAGAGGTTCCAGGGGATTAGGCTCCACAGGTGTAGATTGGGCTATGCTGTCTTTAAATTTAGATTCTCGCCCAATGCTAAAACTAAATATTCAAGGACATGAATTTAATGGGCTACTGGATACAGGTGCAGACCTTAGCATCATATCTCGTCAAGAATGGCCAAAACATTGGGCATTACAACAAGCTACTCAAACGCTTCGAGCCCTAGGAGTGGCAACTAATCCCCATAGAAGTGCAATGGTATTAGATTGGAAGGATCCTGAAGGATGTGAGGAACTATACAGCCATATGTATTGGATCATCTTCCTATAAATTTATGGGGACGAGATGTCCTAGATCAATTAGGTTTGACATTAACAAATAACATTAATCCAAATGCACCCACTATTAGGGCTAGACAAGGTTTCAGGAAAGAAAAAAGATTAGGAGAACAAGGTATAGCAGCACCAATTCAAATAGATCAAGGAATAAATAGACATTGATTGGGTTTTCAGAAGGGGTCACTGAGGCAATAAAAATTACTTGGAAATCAGAAAGACCAGTATGGGTTCCTCAGTGGCCCCTGACTAAAGAAAATATACAAGCAGCACATGACCTGGTCAAACAACAATTAGTGGAGGGACATATACAACCTTCAGTATCTCCCTCTAATACTCCCATTTTTGTCATTAAAAAGAAATCTGGTAAATGGAGATTATTGCAAGATTTAAGAGCCATTAATAATGAGATGGTTATTATGGTACCTGCTCAATCAGGGATTCCTCAATTGTCTGCTTTGCCAAAAACCTGGTACATTTTAGCTATAGATATTAAAGATTGTTTTTTTTTTTTTTCAATTCCAATTCATCCTCAGGATAGTCCACGTTTTGCATTTACTATCCCTGCACTGAATCATGAAGGTCTTGATCAGAGATATGAATGGAAAGTACTCCCTCAAGGGATGACTAACAGCCCAACTATGTGTCAAACTTATGTTAACAAAGCAATCCAGCCACTTAGAAATCAAAATCCTGAACTACAAATATTTCACTATATGGATGATGTATTGTTAGCACACAAAGATAAAAAACACATTGCTGGAATGCTATGCCACATTTACAAATGTATTAAAAAATATAATCTAGAGATAGCAATAGATAAAGTACAATTAAATTTTCCAATTAATTATTTAGGAGTTCTATTATCCTCAACCATGGTCCGTCCACCAAAAATTCAAATACGAGTAGATCAACTCAAATCACTTAACGACTTTCAAAAGTTATTGGGAGACATAAATTGTATAAGACCTTATCTAGGCATACCAACAGGAGAGTTGGGACCTTTATTTGATATCCTAAAAGGTCCATCAGGTCCAAATTCACCCCGCATGTTAATGCCTAAAGCAAGAAAGGCATTAAAAATTATTGAAAAATATATGGAAAATATGCATTTGGATAGAATTGATATGTTTGCCTTTATTATTTATTTTACTACCAACAAAAATATTCCTACAGGAGTATTTTGGCAAGAAGGTCCATTATTATGGATACATTTATCTTATTCTCCTAACACTATTCTTACTAGGTATCCTGAGGCTGTAGGACAATTAATACTCAAAGGAATAAAAGCAGCAAAGGGAGTGTTTGGAATTTCTCCCAATAAAATTATTACTCCATATACTATGGATCAAATTGATGAGTTAGCTAATGAGTTAAATACTTGGGCAATAATCATGTGTAAATCTAAGGTTTCATTTGATAATCACTTACCATCTAATCCTTTGTTGTCTTTTTGGTCTTCGCATCATGTAGTTTTTCCAAAAATGACTAGAAAAACCCCTATCATGAATGCTCCAAATGTATTCACTGATGGGTCAAATAATGGTATAGCAGCAGTAGTTACCCCTGATCAAATTTTTCCATTTTTTAGTTCCCAAACAATCAACTCAAAAGGTAGAGCTTATTGCAGTTTTACAAGCTTTTGTGATGCTTAAAGATTCTGTATTTAATTTATTTTCTGATAGTCAGTATGTAGTTAATGATATAGTATCTCTTGAAGACGCTGGTAGGATTTCTCCTTCCTCTACTGTTTTCTCTTTGTTTTCCACTATTCAAAGTCTAATCTGAGACAGAAAAGATCCATTCTTTATAGGATATATCAGAGCACATACAGGATTGCCTGGAACCCTTAGTTTGGGCAATGATTTAGCAGATAAAACTACCCTGACATACATATTTTCTCTACACTAGAAGAAGCAACAAATTTTCATAAAAGGTTCCATGTCAATGCTAATAGTTTACAAAAGCATTTTAAAATAACCAAGGAACAAGCTAGACAAATAATAAAACAATGTCAAACTTGTGTGACCTTTTTACCACAAGTTAATCTTAGAGTCAATCCTAGAGTATTGATACCTAACCATATTTGGCAGATGTATGTCACACTCTTGCCAGAATTTGGAAAATTAAAATATTTGCATGTTACAATTGATACTTCTTCCAGAATTTTGATGGGCTCCATTCATGCAGGAGAAAAACCTAAAGATGTTATAGCTAATTGCTTACAAAATTTTGCCACTGTGGGTGTTCCAATACAGTTAAAAAGAGATAATGGTCCAGTTTATATTTCTACCTCTTTTAAACAATTTTGCTCATCATTTGGCATTACTCATATAACAGGAATCCCATACAATCCTCAGGAACAAGACATAGTTGAAAGAGCTCATCAAACTATTAAAATGTACTTATTAAAGCAAAAAGAGGGAATTGGAAAGGGGTATATATCCCCCAAAGATAAACTTAAAAAATAACCCTTTTTACTCTAAACTTTTGAAATTTGGATTCATCAGGGCTTAGTGCTGCAGAAAGGCATATGTGTCCAAAAAATGTACATAAGCCTAAGGTACTTTGGAAGGATATTCTAACAGGACAATGGAAAGGTCCTGAACCAGTGATTGTCTGGAGTCGGGGTTCTGTTTGTGTCTTTCCACAGGGAGAACAACAGCCGATTTGGATTCCAGAGAGACTAACCAAAGCGATTTCTACAGACCAAAAAGAAGATGATTTGACTCAAATCCATAACACCTCATATCCAGAGCTCCAGCTTGGCTATTCTTACATCTGCAACAGTGATTAACCAGGATGCTTTTTTCAATATCTATTTTATTATTGCCTTTTCCCACATCATAAAGTTCTATTTTATTTTTTGAGCTCATACAGACCTAGGTTAATGTTTTTCTGATCAGTTTTATTTATTGACTGTGGAGTTTTAAACATTGCAATGGAGATTTCACCTGTGTAAGCTACAAGGCCTTTACTATTTTCTTATGTGTTGTACGTTTGTGTGCACATTTGTTTTGTGTTGTATGTCTGTATGTGCATATATCCATAGATCATATATGAGGAGCGCTCATGAAAACATGGATCCAATTTTTTTTTTATTCACGTGATTTTAATGGTTTAATTTAAATTGGGTAAACAGCTGTTGAGGATTGTTTTAATATGTGTACAAATAAGGAAGTTAACAGATCTGTTTGTTTACTTTCATCTTTCCTTTTTATTATATTTAATAATTCTGTTCAGGATAATGTAAATTGTTCAGAAAATTGTTTTCCAACAGGTACCTGTTGGAATGTTACATATTTTTTTAGCATCATTGCCAGAATTCCTATCTTCATCCCAGTGCCAGTGAAGACAAAGATAAAACAGAACTACAGCTTCTTCGATAGTTATCACAACAAACTGTATAAACTGATGCATCAATGAATAATAACTCAACAAGGAATGCTCAATCAAGAAGTCAATTTACTTTGGGAGGAAATGGACATATTGATGGATTCCTCTGCTTTGAACTGCTTGCAGAACTTGCCTGGACTATGTATCACTTGTATGCATTGTGAACTATCTGTTGGTGCAGCAAATTGTGGTAGTGCTGGATTATCTTTGATGATGGTGTCACCAGTGGTATAATTTTTCAAAGGAGCCCTCAATTGGCTTAGTGTCATGGCATTTTGTATCCTCCTCTCTTCTACTAGTGATGGTCTAACATTGGGGGGCCAACAGAGGTGAGGCAAAGAACCTCACCCCCCCACTGGCACCAAGGGCCAAATTTAGGGGCCAACAAAGGTGAGGCTAAGAACCTCAACCTCCCCCACACTGGTGCAAAGGCCTATCCACAAGTATGGTTATATGCTGTACTGGTAGTCAGTGTCGGGTATGATCCAATTGCAGTGGTACCAAACAAAGACAGGAGGCTGACGCCTAGAGGTCAGATCATCCGATGATGGGTAAGTAGGATATGTTGTATTGGACAACCTAATAGGCAGGGTCCCTAAGCCACATTGCTTGTTGTTTAATTAAGCAGAAGGGGGGAGAAGATGAGAGCCATGGCAGAGTCTGTACAGCCCCTGGCATTTTGTCAACAGTATTGGTTGACAGGCGAGGCATTACTATCTTCTCCGCCGCTACTTTTGAGTTCTCGCGCTGCTTTGGAGTTCTTGTGGGAATTCCCGGGGATTCCCTGAGAGTTCCCATTGGTTGGGGAAGTGCAGGGGGAGGGATTTCTGGAGGAGATATTTCTGGTGGCTTGTTCCTGGATGAGCTGCCTGGATTTTGGGAGAATTCCTGGGAGCATGTGAAGTGTTTTCTTGCAGTTCAAAAATAAATTTTGTTCCTGCTTCAGTGGCTCGTGGTTTGTGCCCAGCCAGATTGTGGCATTCTGCTGCACTACAAAGTGGGGGACCAGGAGGAAAAGACCAAAGACTTTGCCATGGAGGACTGAGCCTTGCTTTTTCTCACAGCCACCTCCCAAGGCAGCCTGGCCTGTTTGGGAGAGGCATAGGGAGGTCAGAGGAGAAAGGGAGACCCCTTGTGCAAGAAGGGGACTATCTCTCTTTTCCCTCATGGTTCTTGGGGAGGGAGAGTGACTTCAGTCTCCATTAGAGGAGATTCTTCTGGCAGTTTATAAAGTGGTCTCCTCAATCACAGATACAGCATGTTTATTGATAGGCTTTTAAGCCTAAAAAGCATGTGGTAACAAGCACTTGTATTTCCATTTCTTTTGTTTCATGAGGGAAAAAAAGATGGATAAAATGTCAGTTTATGCTGGGTCCATGCACAAACTAAACACCTCACACCTTATCTAAGTCTGCAGCTGGAAAAAGGGTACAAGAGTTCAGTTCCACTCCAGAAGTTTCCACTATGACTTAACCTCTCCAGAGCCTTAATTTCTGTGTCTGAGTTCCTTCAATTCCTAGATTCCTTTAGGCTATAGTACTTGTTCCTCATTGTTTTCTAAATAAAACTCATTACTGGTAATTAAGAGGTGGAGATGAGGAAGTAGTTTAAATAGCCTAGTTCCTACTACTTCTATTGGATGCTAAAGTTTATGAACACATGGAAATGGACTTTATATAATTATATAGCATACCTAAGAATTTAAAAATACTATATTTAGGAGAAAAAAGTCTGAAAAACTGTGAAGTAGCATGGATTTTAAAAATTCTTATTACTATTAAAACTGAGCCAAGAAAATGTCTTATTATGTTCCATAATATTGGAGTAATTATGAAACAGGCTCATAGAGAAGGTTTCTGGACATAAACCCAGGTTTTATTCATTACCATGGGTACATTATTTAAGCTCACTAAAATAAGGAAAATACATTTCCAGCTAGAAAAGTGTAGTCAATTTAAACATGTGTAGGTATTAAATGACTTGGCCTATTTACATCTAGTGAAAGTTCCTTTCTTTTCTTTTTTAACTTTTTTTTTTTTAAGATCACCCAAATGTGAAAGTTGTGAATTTGGGAAAATGGCTTGTAATGAAGTGTGAGTCATGTGGTCCAATTCATTCCACTGATGTTTCCCCCTTATCTCTATGGCAAATAAAACATTTGCATTCCTATTATTTTTACAGACTAAGTAAGTTTTGAGTACTGTTTATGAGTTATAATGCTTTTTGCCTTTTTAATATCAGTTACTAAGTGTTATAAACCCTTCAGAACATAACTTCAGGTCAATTCAAAGGACTAAAGCTATGGTTTTTGCATATTATTAGCTTTTATATGCTAATAGAAAAAGTGTGGAAATTGTGTTCTTAAGTACTCTAGAATTTTGTTTATTGTAACTTGCATTTTCTGCTCTTTTATTCATTGAATCTTAAAGTATTTAAATCTAAAAAAATAAAAATAGAAATATATGGAAAAAGCAAAATCTTAGAAACAAATGGTAGATAAATGGTTGTGACTTGAGTCTGAGTGGTGGGAGGGAGGTATAGAATGACTACTAATGAGTGCAAGCTGTTTTTTGGAGGTAACAAAAATGTTCTAAAATTGCTTAGGGTGATTTCACATACTGAATATACTAAAAACCATTAAAAACATCTTTTAGATAGGTAAATTGAATATTATGTGAATTATATCAAAAAAGCTGTTTTATAAAACAAGTGTTTTCTGACTAATTCCCATCAGGCACAATCTAATTCCTTGGGCAAGTGCATTATTTTGTTAAGAAATACCTGTTGAGTATCTATTAGATAATGCTTCAGGCATTAAACTACTTGTTATTTTTTTAATACTATGAAATTATTTTTCTTGGTGTTTATTCTCTCTCCTATCTGTACAATGTATAAAGATTTTATAATTCTGATTTATCTTGATTTCCATAATCTATATAGTCGCTATTATTTTTATTAAGTTTAGTTTTTTAGGATCAGATTATGTATCTAAATTCTATTAGGAATTTTTAACTTGTGTGGCAGTTTATACTCAAGAGCAAATGTTAACCTGTGTCATGTTAGCCAGTGAGTTTTATATTTATTATTTCTACCAATATATCCATTATGGATTGAATAAAATAATTTCTTTTTTTCTTAGGTGGTTCTATTCAGGGTTGACATTTCCCATTTTTGACAGATTTGCTAAGACATGGACAGAACCATGAAGTAATGCTGAAAATGTCATTTCCAGCAAGAGATCAGAGAATGTTTTGTGATATAGTGACAAAATGGAAAGTGTATTCAGGGTTAGATTTTGTGTGAATGCCAACATACAAATTGGGCTTACTTCTGTAGCCAATATGAACGTTTTAATTTTTTTTAGATGTAGATGGACACACTACCTCAATTTAATTAATTTATTTATCTGTTGTGCTGAGGAATGAAACCCAGTGCCTTACAAATGCTAGGCAAGCATTCTATACCTTTTAGCCATAATCCCATCCCAGAAATATGATGTTGAACTCACTTTTTTACTGAGTCTAAAATTATAACAAGTTCAGTATAGAAAATTTGGAAAATGCAGAAAATTACCAAGAAGGAAAAATGTTACCCATCAGCAGTTATCACTATTAACATTTTGGAGTACAGCTTTCTAGTTTCCTCCAGTTCATTTTTTTACATAGTTGAAACTAAATTGCATACACGTATCTTAACTTGCTTTGTTTAAAACTGATATTATAAAATAAGCATTTTCCATGTTGTTAAGAACTTTAGCATATGTTATTTTAAAAGTGCCATACATAATATTCCTTCAGAATTGGAGTGTAATTAAGGATTGTTCATTTTGGATATCCCTGTCTTTTCCAATTCACTGCCTTTATTATTTATACATTTTTTTGATCTCTGAATGTAAGGTGCAAGTAAGGTATATGAAGGTATGTAGGTGGATAAGGGATAGCAAATAGAGCAATACCCAAGGGCCAGAGGATGGAATTTTGGTAGAAAGAGACAACAATAAAAATATGGAAAATAAAATGGCTCTGGCACTGTGTGGATACATGGGTTGGTGTTAAAGCTGCTGTCTTTATTTGACAAGATATTAGCAAGCTCTGAAGGAGACTTTTCATTGATTGCTAGGAGCAAAAACCAGGTTTCCAGGACTAAGGGAGTGAGCAGGTGGTGAAGCTCAGAAGTATGGAGTGTAACTGTACTTTTGGGTGGTTTGTTGATGAAGAGAAGGAAAAAAATGGAATGAGGTAAAATGGTTAAAACAAGAACAAGTAGCAATTTTATTTTATGTATTTATTTTTAAAGATAGAGACTGGAACATTGTTCGGGCCAAGGTACAGCATAAGAGAAGATGGGGTTGGGATTGTGGCTCAGCAGTAGCACACTTGCCTGGAATGTGTGAGGCACTGGGTTTGATTCTCAGTATCGCATATAAATAAATAAATAAAGGACAATTAATAACTAAAAGAGAGAGAGAGAGAGAGAGAGAGAGAGAGAGAGAGAGAGAGAAAATAGGGATACAAGTATTAAAAACAAACTAAAGATTGGAAGTCCATCTGCTGTTTTATTTTTTTTTCTTTTTTGTCTTAATCCTGGTAGTTAGTTTCAGAAGAAATTTTCAGACTCCTCCTAATCATTTGGTATTTCCATGCATTGTGGTTTAGAATCTGACTTACACTCAAGACCTATTTCAGTCTGAAGAAATGAGGATCTACACATAATGTTGATTTTAGACTTTGCATGTTTGTTTTTGTTTCATATGTGTCATCAGTAGCATAGCATTAGAATAAGCTCATTTAGTAACATTCTCTCTGAAATTTTATATATTTAAATATTTATATATTTATTTATATAAAACATATTAAATTATATAAAATTTTATATATTTCCTTGTCCACAGACTGCAACCACATTTTAATAGGAGTTTCTGGGAATTCTCTAGTGCTGATTTCTAAACAAATTATTAACATTTTATCTCCTATTGTTAAACTTTTCTGACCTGTTCAGGTTCCCAGTATATTTTATATTTTTAAAATATCACCTTTATGTCTCATCTGTGCATTTTGGTCATTCCTTATTGTTAATAAATGATTTCTAGCAAGCTCACCTGACTATCTTGCTTGGATTGTTATTGTCAAATAAAGCCAGCAGCTCTAACACCACCCAATGTATCCACAAAGTACCACAGCCATTTTATTTTCCATACAAAAGATTGTTCATAGAGCTTGCAAAAGAAGGTAATTGAAACTAAAATTTTGCTTTATACTAAATTAATAAAGAATCTTTTATAAGCAACTGTAAATGAGCCACTATAAATGACACTTAAAATTTTTACTAATGGAAAAATAATCATCAGGCTAATAATACATATAATATGTATTTGCAATTAAATAAGTTAAGAATTGTAAATTCATTAAACTAATAAATTGTCACGCTTCCTTCAGCAACCAGGAAATCAGTAATAACTAAAACATTAGCACTTAGAATTTTCTCATTTGAGAAAACTAATACAACAGCTGGTAACAAATCAAAATGAATTTGAAAACAGTTTGTGCTACTCCAAATGGTATAAAACCTAGCTGCTATATAACTCTCTGCTTTATTATATTGCCTTCAATGAAACATGTGTTTAGCATTCAAAATAATTTAGAAGATGTTTATTTATTTATTTATTTATTTATTTGTAGTTTCTCTAACTCACCTACCTTGTTCACTCTGAGGTTTCCTAGATGTGAGAGGTGGTGTCAGTCAGGTCAAGTAATGCAATGTCATGCATAAATATGAAGCTTATTTGTACTAATTGTGATCATTATCAGCAGGAGATTCCACAGCACAACTGTGCCATCATTGCACCAGAAACAATGCAACTCCTAGAAGAAAATATAGCATCAACATTCCAGCATACAGGCATAGGAAATGACTTTCTCCATAGGACACTGAAAGCTCAGGAAATAATGCTAAGAGTTAATAAATGAGATGGCACCAAATTAAAAGGCTTCTGCACAGCAAAGGCAAAAATTAAGAATGGAAAGAGAGAACCTAAAGAATGGGAGAAAATATTTGCTAGCTACTGTTTTGAGAGAGGATTAATATGTAGAATATATAAAGAACTCAAAAAAAATCAAATAACCCAATTAATAAATAAAACATACTAATGTATTAAACAGACACTTCTTAAAAGAAGAAATACAAATGGCCAACAAATATATAAAAAAAATGTTCAACATTATTAGCAATTAGGAAAATGCAAATCTCACAACAGTCAAAATGACAGTCATTAACAATACAAATAATAATAAATGCTGGAGAGGATGTGGAGAGAAAGGAACACTTTTACACTTTTACACTGTTGGTGGGATTGTACATTATTACAACCACTATGGAAATTAGTATGGAGGTTCCTTATGGAACCACCATATGACTCAGCTATACCAATCCTCAGTGTTTATCCTAAAGAATTAAAGTCATCATACTATATGTATATGTTGACTTTAATTATATGACATGTATATCTATGTTTATAGCAACACAATTCACAATAACCAATCTATGGAATGAGCCTTGGTGTCCATGGACAGATGAAGGGATTAAAAATATGTGGTGTACATATACGATGAAACTTTATTGAGCCATAAATAAAAATAAAATTATGTCATTTGCAAGAGAATGGATGGAAATAGAGACTATTATGTTAAGCAAAATAAGCCAAAGTCAGAAGATCAAGGGTTGTTATGTTTTTCTCTGATATGTAGGGGCTAGAGAGTAAAAGGGAAACAAAAATTGGGGTAGACCTCCTAAAAATCAGTGGGAGGTAAAAAAAAGGAAAGGGACCAGGGATTGGGAGAAGGGGAGTGAGGGAAAAGTGCTAAGGAATGATATTGGCCAAATCATATTTTTATAATTTGTGCATGTATGAATATGTAACAAAAAATCCCATCAATGTGTATAACTATGATACACCAATAAAAATATTGAAAATAAAATTCATGACACAAAAAGGAAAAAACTGTGCCACTAAAGAAATACCCTAGCATGTGTACTCAGTACAGGCCTTTTATATATAGCCTCCTTGGAATCTCATCCTTTCAATATGTGTAGATAGAGCCCTTTCAGGCTCCTCCTCAGACCTTCCTTCAAAGTAGAGCTAGCTAGAAGTGTTGCTGTTTCTTTGATGGTAATTTACTTCAGCTGCAGGAGTTTGTATGTTTGTGATACCATTATTGTAAGGATAACCCAGACAGCCAGAATGGAGCTTCACACTAAAGTATAAAGCATTCTTTGTGCTGTTTTGTCATGCTCCAACTCTGTCATATTAGCTCTTTCATTCTTAATCTCAATAGTGTAAACCTTTTGCACACTTCTCCTTATCTGTCTCTCCAAGAATGTTTTGGTGGCCTATACAGGCTTTTCTGACTTCACTACTTAATATTTCTGTTACAGAAAAACCCCATACATTTTATTCCTCTAGAATTATGTATTTCTCTTTTGATAAGAACTTTTGTGGTAATACCAGCAAAATACTTTCATAATACATATCAAAATTACATTAAACTCTTATCCCTTGCTCTTGTATCTTTTTCTTTACAATGCAACTACTACAGACCTACATGTAAAAGACTCCAGGAGTTTAGCAGAACAAGAGAAATATTTTAAGCAGGGACATAATAAATGCTTTGGAGAGAAGTCTTAAATCATAACATTTTGTGGTTTATGTAATGCTTTATGTATTTCTATAAAAACCAGTAAATATTCCTTCTTATAGTTTTATTTTTAATTAAACATACTCACATATGTTTATGGGTTACCATGTGATGTTTCAGATAAATTAGCATATGCATCACCTCAGTATTTATCATTTCTTTGTGATGAGAGCATTTAAAATTCTGTCTTAGCTATTTTGAAAAACACATTATTACTAATTATAGCCCTCCTCCTATCTAACTTAACCTCATGTCTGTTTACCAAAGTCTCCCCTTTTCCCCATCTACCCTCCTGGCTGCCTCCTGCCTCCCAGCCACACACATGAGACTTGGTAAACACAATTGTACTCTCCACTTCTATGATTTTGACTCTTAGATTCTACATGTTAAGTGAGAGCATAGGTTTTTTTCTCCCACTACTTGGCTTATTTCACTTAACATAATCTCCTCACTTAACATACTGTCATCCATATTGTTATAAATGCAGAATTTCCTGTTTCCATAGGGTGAATAGTATTTCATTGTGTATGTATACCACCATATTGCCTTTTAGAGAATCCCTTCATGTGTGGAGGGACACTTAGGTTATTTCTGTATCTTGGCTATTGCAAGCAATGCTTCAGTTAACACGGTGGTATATACACTAAAAGCCACAAGTTCCTTGAGGAAATTGCCCATAAAATTATAAAATATGTGCCTATATAAAGTGTTCACAACTATTATTTTCACCTGTATTTTTAGAATATTCACAAAGGGCAAAAAGACTTTTTGTTCAAATATACAGCACTTTTTAAATAACAGATAACTTCAGTTTTTCTTAATTTTAAGAGCTTTTTATTTTTTTCATGTTATTGTACATTTCTTTGTCTTATTCAGAAAGGTATAAGTTTTGTGAATCTCTGACAAACATTTTTACCTTCTTCTGAAAGGCATAGTTTGGACTAGGTATAGAGGCCACAGTTCACATCAACTTCTGAGTTCTATATTCCCTTGTTGCTTTCTCCATTTGTTTATAATTGCAGGACTAGGACTGAACCCAGGATTCATTGTCCTTCATTCACAAAGTTACATTCCCAACACTTTTAACAAGTGTGATGAGATGTATCCATCATACAGTACCATGCAGAATGTATCCACCATCCAGTACTACTATTTAGTGCCAGGTAGAATAGTTCCATTGCCCTAAAAATCCACTATGTACCATATTGTCTTCCTTCCTCTACTCCAACCCCAGATCCTTTCACTTTCTTTTCAGTTTTACCTTTTTCAGTAGGCCACAGTTCATAAACTGATTTTAATTTCCTATGTCCTTGCAGGATTTTTAATCTTATTGAAATTGGGGTGTTTTGTTTGATTTTCTAGACTGGGTATGTGTTCTCAAAATTTCATTATGAGGTCTTTCCTTGGATTAATCTAGGAATTTTTGTTTCATTTTTTATTGTGTCTTCTGCGTCTGTATTGTTCTTTCTACAAGATGTGGAATTGATGAATTTGTATAGCTGTAGCCAAATGAATTTTCTTTCTTCAATGGGTTTGACTTTTAGACTCTATATAAATGAGATCAAGCAGTATTTGTCTGTGTCTGGGTTATTTCACTTGGCATAATATCCTCCAAGTTTATCTACATTGTTGCAAATGGCAAAACTTCTTCCCCAGAACCCAGTTCATGGGGCCTCCTCCTTCCTGCGGAGCCATGGTGAAGGGGCTTCAGTAGCTTCTGGTGAAGTGGGGGTATGGGTGGGGGTGAGGGTGGGGTGTAGGACTCTGCTGCCAAGATCCTGGCTGGCCACTATGCCACCATCCAGTCTGCCTCCAGGCACCACATCACCCTGGGAATGTCCAGCATGTGTGAACCAGCCATGCCCAGCCACTTAGGATTGGCCTACCCTTGCCTAGGCCCAAAGCCCCAGACAGGCCCCTCTCAGCACCTTGCCATGGAGTGTTCTCCCAGCCCAAGTCGCTGGCATCCAAGGCACCCTGCCAGTCCTGGACCTGATGCTCCTCCAGCAGCCGGTTGTGCTTGGCCCAGTCTCCTCGCCCTCTGGGGCCATGGGGGGAGGCCCTGGCCTTTGGTTATCCTCTTGTCAGAGCTGTAGCCCCCATAGCCATCGTGGGAGTCCCAGCCATGGCGCTCTGGATGTCCTCCATGGTCATGGCGGTCATCTGAATAGTCCTGACCTTCTCGCTCTCCCCTGGCTCTGGCAGCATTGGAGATCCCCCACACACACCCAGGTTATAGGGTCTTCCACCTGGAGGGTCGAGTCCCCTCTACAGGGCTGCAGGAGGGGGAGCTCCCCCCACACCCAGGTTGGAGGTGTCTCCCGCCAGAAGGGGAAAGTACCCTCTACCATGGCTGTGGTGTTGTAACAGCTCGCCCTGACACCAAGGTGGGAGTGGTCTCCTGCCTGGATGGGTGAATCCCCACTACCTTGGCTTCAGGGGTATAGGAGCTCCACCCCCCACACCAAGGAGGAGGGATCTCCCTCCTGGAGGAGCAAATCCCCTCTACCCTGGCTGTGGTGGTATAGGATCTCCCCCCACACACACACAGGTGGGAGGGGTCTCCTGCTTGGAAGGGCCAGTCACCTTTACCCTGGCTGTGGTGATATATGAGATCCCGCTGACACACAGGTGGGAAGGGTCTCTCGCATGGAGGGGTGAGTCCCCTCTAGCCTGACTGTGGCTGTATATGAGCTCCCATTGACACCCTGGTGGGAGGGATCTCCTGCCAGGAGAGGCAAGTATTTTCTACCCTGGCTGTGGTGGTATATGTGCTCCTGCTGACAGCCAGGTTGGAGGGGTCTCCCTCCTGGATGGGCTAGTCTCCTCTACCCTGGCTAAAGTGGTATACAAGTTCCCAACAACACCCAAGTCGGAGGGGTCTCCTGCCTTGAGGGGCATATCCCCTCTTCCCTGGATGCTGTGGTATGAGTTCCTCCCCCACATCCTAGTGGGAATGTCTCCAGCCTGAAGGGGCGAGTCCCTTCAACCCTCGCTGAGGGGGTATAAAAGGCCCATCGTAACTGCAGAAGGAGAGGACACTGGCCTGGAGAGGCACGTCGCTGCTACCCATCTGTAGCTGTATAAGAACCCTCACTCACCAGACACCCATGTCAGTAGGGATCTTCTGTCTGGAAGGGCAAGCCCCCTCTACCCAGGCTTAGGTGGTATAGGAGTTACCCCCATTCCCAGGTGGGAGGTGTCTCTTGCCTAGAGGTGTGAGTCACCTCTACCCTGGCTTCTGGGGTATATGAGCTCCACCAGACACCCAGGTGGGGGGGGTATTGCGCCTGGAGGGGCAAGTCCTCTCTACCCTGGCTACAATGATATAGGAAGTTTCCCCTACACACAGGTGGGAGGGGTCTCACGCCTGGAGTGAGAGTCCCCTCTCCCCTGCCTGTAGCACTATATGTACTGCCCTGACAATCAGGTGGAAAATCGGTGGAAGGGATTTTCAACATGGAGGGTCTAGTCCCCTCTCCCCTGACTCTGGCAGTATAGGAGCTCCCCGTAACACCCAGGTAATGGGGTCTCTTGACTGGAGAGGCAAGTCCCCTCTACTCTAGCTTCAGGGTTATACGAGCTCCCCCTGACACCCAGATAGGAGGGGTCTCCCAATTGGATGGGGAAGTTCCCTTAATCCTTGCTGCGGAGGTAGAGGAGCTCACCCAGACAGCCAGGTGGGAGGGGTCTCCTGACTGGAAGGGCAAGTCTGCTCTACCCTGGCTGCAGCAGTGTAGGAACTCCCACTTGCCACAGTCTGGCTGGGCACAAAATAACCTAGCCACCAGGAGGCACTTTTTAGGTTCAAACAGGAACTGCTTTATTGCCTGAACTCCACCAGCACTCCACCAGCACTCCACACGCACACCCCAGGAACTCTCTCACCTTCCAGTGGTCTCTCAGAATCCTGGTCTCTCAGAACCCCGGGAGAACTCCATGGGAACTCCAAAGTAGTGGCACCTGAGGCAGCAAGAACCACCCTATTGCAAGATAGTAAAGGTCAAATATACAATTGAATACACAGCTTAAAATAACCATCATCATCTCAATGGCTTGCTGGCATCACCTCTCAACTACTCCCTTCTGGCAATATGCCATGCTGTTATCCTGACTCAGCTGTGGCCCTCAACACCTCCTGACACCCTGTGGGAGGAGTCTCCCGCCTGGAGGGGCAAGTCCCCTCTATCCTGGCTTTGTGGTGTAGGAGCTCCCCAGGACACCCAGGTGGAAGGGGTCGCCCTCCTGGAGGGTCCAGTCCCCTCTACCCTGGCTGCAGGAGAATAAGAGCTCCCCCAGAAACCCAGGTGGGAGAGGTCTCCCGCCTGGAGGGGCGAGTCCCCTCTTCTCTGGATGTGACAGTATAGGATCTCCTTCTCACATCCAGGTGGGAGGGGTCTCCCGATTGGAGGGACAAGTCCCCTCTACACTTGCTGGAGAGGGATAGGAGCTCACTGAGAAACCCACGTGGGAGGGGTCTACCAACTGAAAGGGCAAGTCCACTCTACCCTGGTTACAACAGTATAGGAATTTCCTCTGACACACAGGTGGGAGGGGTGTCCCGCCTAGAGGGGTGACTCCCCACAACCCTGGCTGAGGTGGTGTACCAGCTCTCCCAGACACCCAGGTGGGAGGGGTCTCTGCTTGAAGGGCCTAGTCCCCTCTATTCTGGCTGCTATGGTATAGGAGTGATAGACCCAACCTGATCTTTTATTAAAATTGGGATCCATCTTGCCACAAAGCCATGAAAAGATAATTTCGGCTTTACTATAAATTACTGCAAATTCTGAACCTGCTTGGAATGCCTGCCCGTGTCTTGAACTCACCCATGCCTGGCTCTCTGACCAGATAGCAGCCCTCTCTGAAACTTTAGTGACACTTCATAAACATTGGCCTTCCCTGGCCATCCGGACTGAGGATCTAATGGTCCTCATAAATTCTGATGTTGGGGCCAGCAAAAAAAAAAAAAAAAAAAATGTGTAAACTACCATTAGTGTGATGCTTGTCAGAGTTCTGTTATCTGTAACACCCCTTTTGTGTAACTTTCTGGGCTATAAAGCTGGGCTGTCGGAAAGGTGGGGGGCTGTCTTGTTCCCGTTGTTTTGGGAGGGAGAGGCAGCCCGGCTAGTCAAAATAATAAGCTTGCTTTAATTTGATTTTAATTGGAGTCAGTGGTCTTTTCTTGCGTCCTGGTCTAACAGGAGCTCCATCCCCCATGCCCAGATTGGAGGGTCTCCCTCCTTAAGGAGTGAGTCCCTCTACCCTGGCTGCAGTGGTTTACTAGCTTTCCCTGACACCCAGGTTGGATGTGTCTCTCTCTTGGAGGTATGAGTCCCCTCTACCCTGGCTGTGGCTGTAAAGGACCTCCCCCTGACAGCCAGCTGGTAGGTTCTCTGGATTGAAGGGGTGAGTTCTCTCTATACTGGCTGCAGTGGTATCAGAGTTTCCCTTCACCCAGGTGGGAGAGGTCATCCACCTTGAGTGTAGAGTCCCATCTACCCTGTCTGTGGCAGTATATGAACTCCCCTGACAACCATATGGAAGGGATCTTCTGCCTGGAGGGTCAAATCCCCTCTCCCCTGGGTCTAACGGTATAGAAGCTCCCCCCCCACAACCAGGTTATGGGGTCTCCCGTCTGGAGGGGCGAGTCCCCTATACCTTGGCTAAGGCGGTATAGAAGTTACTACCATTACCAGGTGGGAGGTGTTTCTGGACTGGAGGTGCCAGTTACCTCTACCGTGGCTGCTGAGGTATATGAGCGCCCCACCACCCCATATCCAAATGGGAGGAATATCCAGCCTGAAGGGGAAAGTCCCCTCTACACTGGCTGAAATGGTTTACTAGCTTTCACTGACACCCTGGAGGGAGGTATCTCTTGCCTGAAGGGGCGAGTTCCCTCTACCATTGCTGGGGTAAATAATCTCCCCCTGACATCCAGGTGGGAGGGACTCTGACCTGGAGAGGCCAGGCCACTCTACCCTGACTGCAGTGGTATACGAGGTCCCCCTACACCCAGATGGAAGGGGCCTCTTGCCTCCTGTTGCAAGACCCCGCTACACTGCTTGTGGGAGTATATGAACTCCCCTGAACAACCAGGTGGAATGGATATTCCGCCTGGAAGGTCGAGTCCCATCTCCCCTGGGGATGAGCTCCCCCATCACCCAGGTTATGGGGTCACAAGACTGGAGGGGCGAGTCCCCTCTACACGGGCTAAGGCGGTATAGAAATTACCCCCATCCCCAAGTGGTAGGTATCTCTTGCCCTGGCTGCTGGGGTATATGAGCTCACCAGACACCCAGGTGGGAGGGGTGTTCTGCCTGGAGGGGCTAGTCCCCTCAACCCTGGCTAAGGTGGTATAGGAGTTACCCCCATTCCCAGGTGGGAGGTGGGAGGTGTCTCTTGCCTGTAGGTGCTAGTTGCCTCTACCCTGGCTGCTAGGGTATATGAGCTCCACCTGACACCCAGGTGGGAGGGGTCTTCCACCTGGAGCAGGGAGTCCCCTCTACCCTACCCGGGCTAAGGGGGTATAGGAGTTACTCCCATTCCCAGTTGGGAGGTGTTTCTTGCCTTAGGTGCGAGTTGCCTCTACCGTGGATATGAGCTCTCTCTGACACCGAGGAGGGAGGGGTCTTCCGCCTGCAGAGGCGAGTCCACTCTACCCTGGCTGCAGCAATTAAGGAGCTTTCCCTGTTACCCAAGTGGGAAGGGTCTCCCGCCTAGAGGGGTGAGTCCATCTACCCTGGCTGAGTGGGTGTACCAGCTCTCCCAGACACCCAGAAGGGAAGGGTTTCATGCTTGGAGAGGAGAGTCCACTTTACCCTGGCTGTAGCAATATATGACTTTCCCCTGGTGGGAGTGGTCTTCCAACTGGAGTTGCAACTGGAGGTCCTCCAACTGGAGGTGCATATCCACTTTACCCTGACCCTGGTGGTATAGGAGCTCCCCCAGACACCCAGGTTATGGGGTCTCCTGACTAGAGAATCAAGTCCCTGCTACACTGGCTGAGGGGGTATAGGCAGCCCCCGCCCATAGCCAGGTGAGAGGGATCTCCCACCTGGAGCAATGAGTCCCTTCTACCCTGGCTGTGGAGGTATACAAGCTCTTCCAGATACCCAGGTGGGAGGCGTCTGCCGCCTGGAGGAGCAAGTCTTCTCTACTTTGGCTAAGGTGCTATACAAGTGCCCCCCTACACACAGGTGGGAGTGGTCTTCTGCATGGACTGTAGAGTCCCCTCTACCCTGGCTTTCCAAGTATACAAGCTTCCTGACACACAGGTAGGAGGGGTATCCCACATGGAAGGGCTAATCCCTTCTACTTTACCTTTTGTCATATAAGAGCTCCTAGTACACCCAGGTGGGAGGGGTCTTCTGCCTGCAGGGGCATGTTCCCTCTACCCTTGCTGTGGGGATCCAGCGTTTAGGAGTGAGTCCCCTTTACCCTGGCTGCAGAGGTATAGGAGCTCACCCAGACACCCAAGTGGGAGGGTTCTCCCAACTAGAAGGGAGAGTCCGCTCTACCCTGGCTGCAGCAGTATAAGAACTCCCCCTGACACACAGTTGGAAGTGGTCTCCCTTCTGGAGCTGCAACTCACCTCTACCCTGTCTGCAGCGTTATAGGAGCTCCCCAGGACACCCAGATAGAAGGGATCTCCCATCTGGAGGGGAGAGTTCCCTCTACCCTGCCTGCAGTAGTATAGGAACTCCCCAGCCACCCAGGTGGGAGGGGTCACCCACCTGAAGGAGAAAGTACCCTCTACCATGGCTACAGTGGTATAAGGTCTCCACCTGACACCCATGTGGGAGGGGTCTCCTGCCTGGAGGAGCAATTCCCCACTATTCTGTATTTACTGAATTTTAAAAAATGCTAGAACTGTGGCTCAGTGGTTTAGTGTCCTTGGATTCTAATCCTGGTACCAAAAGGGGAAAAAAAGAGAAGAAAAAAAAAAAGTGACTTGTGTACCTTGTTCTTTTGCTGAATAAAATTTTGGGGTGGGAAGTATTAAAGGCTGTCATTCTGCCTATCAGAGGAATTGGTTGTTATTTTTTTACTTGATTTAAAAAAAATTAATCACAGCAGAATGCATTATAATGCTTATTACATGTATACAGCACAATTTTTTTTATATCTCTGGTTGTATATAAAGTATGTTGACACCGATGCTTGTCTTCGTACATGTATTTGTATAATGATGTCCATCACATTCCACCATCCTTGCTAATCCCCTGTGCCCTTCTTTTCCCTCCCACTCCCCTGCCCTATCTAGAATTCATCTATTCTCCCCATGGTCCCCCTCCATACCCAACTATGAGTCAGCCTCCTTAAAGCTGAGAAAATATTTGGCATTTGTTTTGGGAGGGAATTTCTAACTTCACTTAGCATTATCTTCTACAATGCCATCCATTTACCTGTAAATGCCATGGTTTCATTCTCTTTTAATGCTGAGTAAAATTCCATTGTGTATATATGCCACATTTTTTTTATCCATTCATCCACTGACGAACATCCAAGTTGGCTCCACAGTTTACCTATTGGGAATTGTGCTGCTATAAACATTGATGTGGCTGTGTCCCTGTAGGATGCTGTTTTTAAGTCCTTTGGGCTTAGTCTGAGGAGAGTAACACCTTTGTTAAATGGTAATTCCATTCCCAAATTTTCAAGGAATCTCCATAATGCTTTCTGTATTGGCTGCACCTAATTGAAGTCCTACCAGCAATATATGAGTGTGCCTTCATCCCCACATCCTCGCCAACACTTATTGTTGTTTGTCTTCATAATAGCTGCCATTCTGACTGGAGGGAGGTGATATCTTAGAGTACTTTCGAATTGCATTTCTCTGATTGCTACAGATGATGAACATCTTTACATACGTGTGTTGATTGATTGTATATCCCCTTCTTAAAAGTGCCTGTTCAAGTTCTTGGCCCATTTGTTGATTCGGTTGCTTGTTTTTGGTGCTTAGCTTTTTGAGTTTTTTATATACCCTAGAGATTCATGCTGAACAGGTTGTTTTTAAAGTGGTGATTCTGAAAAAATTAGATTAGAGAGAAGAAACCAGGAAGGACAACACCAGGGACAAGAAGATCACGAGTAGGAAGTTAGGGAGAAGACTTGGGGGAAAGAAAAAAAAAATATGTAAGATTCAAAGCCACAAGGAAATTAGTGAAAGCATCAAGCAAACCTCTGTTATACACTGAACCACATCCCAAACTCCTCCTTTTGTGGAGTAACTGGGGATTGAACCCAGGGGTACTTTAACACTGAGCCACATCCCTAGTACATTTTATTTTTTATTTTGAGAGGGGTTATCACTAACTTGCTCAGGATGTCTGTAAATTTGCAATCCTCTTGCCTCAGCTCCTGAGTTGGTGGAATTAGAGGTTGTGCCACTGTTTCCACTACAATCCACCATTTAAAAAACTCCCCACCCCAAAATTTTATTCAGCAAAAGAACAAGGTACCCATGTGACTTTTTCTTTTTCTCATCTTTTTTCTTCCTTTGGTACCAGGAGAACCCAAGGACACTAAAACACCGAGCCACAGTTCTAGCATTTTTTTAAATTCAGTAAATACAAGTTATAGGAAATCAATAGTTTAATCATACAACATGTTGGTCAATTAGGCCTTTCTTTTTACTTCAGTTTCTGATTTCTGTACCTTATTGCTTTGAGGTAAGATGAAACATTGGACTTTTTTATTGAAAAATTAATAGAGACACAATTCCCTTCATTATTGAAACCTAGGCATGGAATGAAACTCACCAGTTGCATTTTTCTAGTCTTATTTGTTTCTCAGAAATGCCCTTGGAGGCCCTAGGGGTGTAGGTCTCTTTGAGCTGACACCAAGCAGATGTGAGAGCTGCAGTGATTCTAATTCTCAAGGCTGCTCTTCCTGGTCCTTTGGTCATATTCTGTAACTGATGTCTCTGTTTGCTTCTGCCTCTGCTCACACTTGTGTGCTATGGTGACTCTCATCTGGGCTCTGAGGCTGTAGTGTCTGCATGTTTGGACTCAATCAACCTTGGATTGAACATGGTTGAAAATAAGTTTATCTGTGATGAATGTGTAGAGTCTTTTTTTCTTGTCATTATTCTCTAAACAGCACAGTGTAAACTGCTATATAATATTCCCATTGTATTAAATGTTATAATGAAACTCGAGATGGTTTAAAGCACATGGGAGGATGTGCATAGGTTACATGCAAACACTGCATTATTTATACCTGGACCTTGAACATGTGCAGAGTTTGGTATAAAAAAGGTGTGTTCTTGAATCAATTCACTGTGGATACTAAATGAAGGCTGTACTTGGCCTTTGGCTAGGGAGTATAATTTTCACATATGTGTTTACTCTCTAGGTCACTTGAACCCTATATATTTTCAAACATCAAC
This sequence comes from Urocitellus parryii, assembly GCF_045843805.1. Classification (NCBI taxonomy): domain Eukaryota; kingdom Metazoa; phylum Chordata; class Mammalia; order Rodentia; family Sciuridae; genus Urocitellus; species Urocitellus parryii. The sequence goes on along the minus strand of NC_135541.1, from coordinate 81,948,937 downwards.
AATCATTGGTTTTGTGGTGGGCACCAGGGATTGAACTCAGGGGCACTGGACCACTGAGCCAGATCCCCAGCACAATTGTGAATATATTCTAGGGACAGGAACTCCCTGATGAGCTTAGTGCCTTGCCATTGCTGAGGCTGTTTTGAACCTGTGATCTTCTTACCTCAACCTCCTCAGCTACTGCGATTACATGCATGTGACACTGTGACCGCCAACCATGGTTCTTAGTATCAAAAAATAACCCAGGTATATTTAAGCAGAGAGAATGTACAGTAAGCATGTTGTAAAGCCCACAAGATTGTTGGCAAAGTTAAAAGACAATGCTGTAGAAGTGGGCAGGGACCAAGTAAAGCTGGCTAATGTTGTGATGGGCAAAGGTGTGACATCTGCAGTGGAGGGGAGAAATAAATCATATTCACACACTAATGCTTTTTTCAATGCTTTATTCACTCAAATCACTCAATACAACTTCATTGTATAGGTTCTTAATCAAGAAAATGATAATCTTTAATGTTGGGCACTGCAATACATATAATCAATTCAAAACTAAAAATTCTAAGTTAACTCTGAGCACAGTAAATACTTAATCATGCCAGACTCATTACAGGCATTACCTCTGCATGCTCAGTTCAAGTGCCAGGTTTAAAGTCTCAAGTCTAAGGGTCCTGCAGATGCTCACTTACTCAGATCACAGTGATCAGGTCAGGAACTGATGGAGGCTTCTACTGGGCTGGATGTGACAGCTGGTTGAGGAGACAGTCTTAAGAGGAAATCACCATTCTCACCAGGGTCCAGATGTGGCTGTGGAGTTTGAGAGCAGTGAGGACAATGCAGAGGATCAGGCAGATAATGAGAAGAGTTCGATATTAGTACAGGACCTCATCAGGCTCTCCAGCATGTGGCCATGAGTGGAGCTGGCTGAATGTCTGTTCACTTGCTCCATAATTTCTACTAAATGTTGGGGCTCTGCTCACCTTTCCAGTCCCTATCAGCTATTACCGTGTTTCTTAGTGACCTCTTACATTCTCAGGTCACAACCTCTGGTTTGACAATTTCTGCCCTGACCTCTCACCTCTGACTCCCATCAGGGTGAAGGCAAATAACCATGATTTCACTCTGAGTTTCCACTGGATTGTGAACAGAAGCTTGTCTTTATCAGGCTGTGCCTGATTAATACTAGAGGGCTCTGGAGGCTGTGACTGGTGGACCTGCAGGTTCATTTTCAACTGGAAATACTCAGGCTTAGGCCATTTTTATGTTAAGGCCATCCTTACAGCTAGTCTGGACCACAGCTTGGAACCCCCACAGACATCCTGATTAAAACCTGCTGCCAGGTGACTTAGCACATTGGGGACACAGGTCACACCTTAGGCATTAACCCCAAACTACATCAGGAAGCAGAAAAATACATTTGACTTTTTCATTCCTATCAACTGATGGTGGACCCTGACTTACTTGGAGACTCCCATGTTGAGTGGGGAATTCCTTGACACAGGAAGGGCTTTCATTCAAAGGCCAACCAAACTCCACCTCAGCTACAATCAAAAACTAACACATATTACCTATCTATATATGTGTGTATGCACCATCTCTAACTTATTCTATTACCCCTGAAGAGTCCTGCTGGCCTCCCTCACCAGAGTTCTTGAGAGTTAAGAGAAGGGGAACGTGATGGAGATGTAGAGACTGCTCTGTAGCTCTGGGGTTGGGTGTTACTGGTAGGGCTGGGACAGCCCACCCATTGCTTTATTTGGTGAATCATATTCTATGGAAAAGCCTTTGTGTATCCCCCATAGAAAAATAAAAACACACACTCACTCTCTTCTTCCAGGGTGGAAGCAGAACTCTTAAGATTTCAGAACTGGCCTGCCCTTGCATTTCAAAATTTTTTCTGTGCTGTCTGGTTTCTTGGTGTATCTCACAGCCAGCTTTCTGCAGGAAGGGAACACAGCATATCTTCCAATGCAGGCCTCAGGTGAGACTACAGGCTCTTGAAGGTATTGGATCTAATGGGAAGTCAGCACTTTTTATATTTTATTTTGAGACAAGGTCTCACTAATTTGTTTAGGAGCTTGCTAAGTTGCTGAGGATAGCTTTCAATTTGCAATGCTTCTGCCTCAGGTTCCTGAGAGATCATATGCATACAGAAGTGTGCCTGGCTTACATAACAGGGATATTTAAACTTTCACATAACAATTAGGAAATTTAAAAACAAAATGGTTAATGTTAAGCAAGGCCACAGTAAGAGGTTAAGGAATGCACGAAACCAGGAGAAGGAAACCAAGGCAACCAAAGCAAATGTTACAAGGAAAAAGATGGAATCCAGAGTACTGGTATCAGAGCAGAGGGAGGTTCTGTTCAGCTTAAAATGATCTTTGGTAAGTATATAAATTTTCTAAATCCCAGAGGAAGCCCAAAGAGAAAAACAAAAATGATGGCATGTTTAAAAATGACAAAGAAGGAAATCCAAACGTATCCCAGAAGAAAATGTGACCCACAGAAACAGACTAGAGAGGAAGGGAGGAAAACATAGAAAAAGATCTAAATAGAAATCAGAAAAAGTAACTAAAAATGAATATGACCAGTTAGAAATAATTCTGTATCTTTCAATCAAAAACCTTGAATTTAAAGGGATTAAACTCCCCAATTATAAGATGTGAAGTGACTGAATGGATTTTCTTTTTTTAATAGACTCAGTTACCTGTTCTGTACAAGAAAGTCATTTCACCTCAGGACACACACAGAGTGACAGTGAAGGGATGGAAAAATACTCCACACAAAGAAAACCAACCTAGAGCAGAAATGGCTAGACTCCTGATAGATAAAAGAGACTACAGATTAAAACACAATAAAAAAAACCCCAAGGTGATGGCACCATGATAAAGTGGTCAATTCAGCAATATGAGACAGCAATTGTACACATACATGTACCCGACACCCAAAAATCCACATGTGCAAAACAGATATTACTGGAATGTAAAAGAAGAAAGTCAACTATGAAACAATAAGAACAGTAGGGGCTTCAACTCCCCTTTTCAACACTGGACAGATCATCTCTTCACACAGTAGACATTTACAGACCATCCCACCCAACCACTGCAGAGCAAACATCCTTCTCAACAGCACATGACACATTCTCCATTTATTCTCAAAATGAATCCCCATAAATTTAATGAGAATGGAATCCATAGCAGGAGGAACACCTGGACAGTTACAAATCATGGGAGTTCTTCAGCGTGTTCCCCAACAACCAATGGGTCATTGAAGAAATCAAAACATTGTCATGTATGTAAGAAATAAGAAAAATAAAGAAAAATTTAAAAAGAAAGTGTAAAATGCCTGAGACCAATGAAAAAGACCACACAAGATATTCAAACCTGGGGATATAGCAAGAGCAATTCTAACTGGGAAGTCCTCAGCAAGAAATACCTTTATTAGGAAAATAGATCTTAAATAAATGGCCAAATATTGCATCTCAAGGGACTGGAAAAAATAAGGATAAGTCATGCCCCAGTTTGTAAAATTGGGAGAAGGAATAAAATCATAAAACTTCTTGAGTAGCTGAGATGCCAGGCATGTGCCACTGCAACCAGCTTTTCATACTTGTTTGTTATTGTTTTGGGGACCAGGCAGTAAACTCAAGGGTGCCACATCAGTGAGCCCCATCCCCAGGTAGGATTTTGAAACAGGATCTCACAAACTTGTTTACAACCTCACTAAATTGCTGAGGCTGGCTTTGAACTCACCAGCCTCCTGCCTCACCCCCTGAACTGCTAGAACTACAGATGAGCACCACCAAGCCAGCTTTTGCAGTTGTTTTTTGAAGAGAATCTTTCAGGACATCAATTTGACCCACCTGTCCAGACCAATTAAAGAATGCATTCCATTGTTTTTATGTCGGTTCTGGATCCTTCTTTTTGAATATTTCTAACGGATAGACAGCTCTATTCCAATTAAACCTTCCCAATGTAGTCACATAATTTTTGGATTTATTTATTTGTTTACTTATTTCTGTGATGCCTTGGATGGAACCCAGGCCCTTCCACATGCTAGCAAGTGCTCCACAACTGAGAAATGTCTCCAGCTCCCTGAGTAAGATTTGATGAAGTTCACTCAGTTCTCTAAAATAGCAAGGTTTCTGGGTTTCTAAATTTTGGAGGTAAAATTGGCCAGTGTTCCAGAAGGGGCTGTAGAGTCTTTGGATACAGGTGTACAAAGGACTCTGCATCATTCAGTAGCCAAGGAGTGAAACCCAGTCCCCACTTCCTGACCCGGCCACCCTTACAAACCAGGTCTGAGTAAGCAAAGTGCCCTCACAACCCTTGCTCTCTCTTACATTTTTATATAATGTCCAGAATAATATCTGAAAACATAAGAGATTTTTTATGAATTTTTGCCATTATAAAGTGAATATTAATAAAGTATCCCAATAAATATAACTTGAAAATGTTATGTCATATTTGACATGACTTCCCATCATATCAAATTAGGCTAATTGCCTTAATGTCTCTTTTCTTGAAATCCCTTGAGCAAATATGAAGTTCTCTAGAACATCCCAATGTTAGCTCAAGGTCAAATGACTATGTAGACTTTCATAATAGAGAAGTTAGTAAATAATCTCAAAAGGTTTAAAGCACTTAATGAAAACTGGGGCCAGATCATTATAAAAGATAAGTCATTTCACCAGAGTGATGAAAGATATTTAAAGTGAATACAGAAAATTATGTCCTATGAAATAATACTTCAACTTTTAACAGAGATGATTCAGTTTTCCTTTTCCCATGTAATCAGAGGACTGGATAAAACCAACTTGAAGCCTAAAAACTTACTCTCCCCTCCTCCTGTACTGAGCATTGAACCAGGGGCACTCTACCACTAAGTTACCTGCCCAGTTCTCTTTGTTTTATTTTGAAACAGGCTTGCCAATTGGCCAAGTCTGGCCTGAATCTTGCCATCGTCCTTTCTCAGGCTCCTGAGCATCTAGAATTACAGGCATGGCCCACCTCACCTGGCTTAAAAGAGCATCTGTTTGAGAAATGTTCAACTGGAACATTCCACGTGGAAGCCATTACTCTTTTTAATTGTCTTTGGAATCATTTGCCCACCAGTTTCAAAATGTGCTTGAGAATGAACCATAATAGACTCCACTGCAGTGCAGAAGAAAGTCTCTAGTGGAGTTTCTTGGAATTTACAGGTCCCATTCTGTGTTTTATTAATCTCTTGAGAGCCAGTGATAAAAATCCTATGATCTTCTTTGGAAAGTTTGGAGTTTAGAAGCAATTTTTTTGGTGTAAAGTTGTGGTTTTGGCAGAGTCCTCCTGAAAGTCTATTATCAAACTCTCAAGCTCAAGGACCTTCTCCTGCATGGTCCTCTGCCCTCCACTTTTGTGAGGTTTTCGTACATAAATTTCATTTTGATTCTGCATTCTTTCACAGTAGCATCATCAGCTGGGACACTGTGACCACGGAATATTCTAAGCCATTACATGGTCAGTATTGGCTCCCTTGAGTTGTGTGAATCTGATGGCAATCACTTGGCATGCAAAAGGCAGCTGGACTGTGTGTTTGTGTGTGTGTGTGTGTGTGTGTGTGTGTGTGTTTGCATATGTGTGTGTAGTGGTGGGGATTATTGCCTGGGGCAGTTTATTATTGAGCTACACATTTTATATTTTAATTTGAGACAGGGTCTGACTCTGTTTCCCAGGCTGGCTTGGAATATCTGATCCTCTTGCCTCAGCCTCCCAACTTACTAGGATTCTAAGTGTGCACCTCAGTACCTGGCCATAGAGCATTTAAAACCCTCAAGAGTTTACATTGCACTGGGGAGCAAGTGCCATAATTAAAAGAGAATAATAGCCTCAGAGTGCAAAATTCCTCTGGATGAATGTTATACCAATACCGAGACCTCAAATTACTCTCAGACCACACATTGCCATTCCAATTAAGCCTTTATTGCTGGCCAGCAGCAGACACTCTCCTCTCTAAAAGCAAACATAACTCCTTCAGTTATGCCTCATATTGGAGCCAAAAAACCACAAAAGGGAGATTTGGGGGTGTAGTCAATGTAACCAAGCAAATTGAATATGTAAAGAAGTGTAGAGTACTACAATTCTATTTATATTTTTATATTAACCAAGTTTTAGACTCTGTAATGTGGAATAATACTCTAAAATAACAGTTGCTGTTTCACCAGAGATGTACAAACCTTCATTTGTCCAATTAGTTGCTCTAGAGAATAAACCTTAACAGACACAATGTATTTAATATTTTAAGAAGTGTTTGTCATTTTAATATGTGAATCAAACTTTGGTTTATATCAGCACATTATTATTTTCTCTTAGAGAATAACCTTGAATACTTTTAACTATTTGTGTTACATATATCAACAACTTAGTTATAAAGAAACATTTTAATATATATCCTTTATTTAAGATGTTTATATTACTTACATAGACCCTATTGTTTACTTAGATATATTATAATTATATTTTACCACATAAAGGCTTTCTTACCTGGAAACATGTTTTTACTAAACATACTTTTATATTTAGAACCTTTTAATATTTTTTAATCCATGAATCCCTCTATTTGTTTATACCTTAAAATAACCCTTATCAATTTCTGAATTTAGATAAATTAATCCATTTTAATAAGAGAAAATATATTTACAGTGCTCCACTTGAAATGCAGTCAAAACCTCTTGAAGTTTTTATATGGAATTATACCTACTGGGACTTTTAACTTTTAATAACTTTGTTTTTGTGATAAAAAAGTAATTTTAAATTTTTTAAACTTATCAATATATGAAAAAACCAACAGTGCTTAAATATTTTACCTTATGGAATTTAAGGAGTTAAGTTTACTTGACATTATGTTTAACAGTTTACATTTAAAATATGTAAACCAATCAGATGTATCTAACAAACATATCCATGATTAATTTCATATATGTCAGATCTAATTTACATTTTATTCAAAAAAGGTATAAGACAAGTGCAGTGAATAGTGTTTGTATCTTTTTCCCATTGAAGGAAAATCCTAGAGACAATGGATATTAGACACTTTTTAGACATTAACATTTTATTAACAACTGTTTGACCACCTAGAAACAAAACTGTGCATTAGTAATTTTAAAGACATTTTGACTTTTATTCATTCACCAAATTTCAATTGAACCTTTTAAGTCATATGAAGCAAAGGTATTTGGATCCATTTTTAAATTTTAATTTATGAGCTTATATGTCAATTTTTAGTACCAAATATATGTAGACATGGCAATACATGTAGACAGACAGTACCCCGGTCCCCCTACCCAAAACAGACAAACAAAAGCCTTGTAGGTTATTTGTTTTTTTTTTTTTTAACTATTGGACTGATAATTAATCCTTGTAAATTGGCCTTAGCACAAAGCAGAATGTAATTAGAAAAACATATTAATCTAGGCATATCAGATCAAAATTATAAATTTAACAAATATAGACTTTCAAAAACCTTCCTGGCCTTCTTCCTGACTTGGGCCTGCTCATCAAAGGTGAAAAGAATTAAGGGAACATAGATAGATGTCAGGGCCTTATTCCTCCCTGAAGGAACTTCCCAAAGAGGAAACACCATTGGTCTGCTATGGATTCAATTCTTATTAAATTTATGGAGATTTATTTTGAGAATAAATGGAGAATGTGTCGTGTGCTGTTGAGAAGGATGTTTGCTCTGCAGCAGTTGGGTGGGATGGTCTGTAAATGTCTACTGTGTGTAGAGATGATCTGTCCAGTGCTGAAAAGGGGAGTTGAAATCCCCAATGTTTTTACTGTGTTGTAGTCGACTTCTTCTTTTACATTCCAGTAATATCTGTTTTCACATGTGGGTGCTCGGGTGTCGGGTACATGTATGTGTACAATTGCTGTCTCGTTTTGTTGAATAGACCCTTTATCATCGTGTGATCACCTTGTCTCTTTTTATTGTGTTTTAATCTGTAGTCTATTTTATCTGATAGGAGTCTAGCCATTCCTGCTCTAGGTTGGTTTCCTTGTTGTGGAATGTCTTTTCCATCCCTTCACTGTCACTCTGTGTGTGTCCTGAGGTGAAGTGACTTTCTTGTAGACAGCAGGAACTGAGTCCATTAAAAAAGAAAATCCATTCAGTCACTTTACATCTTATAATTGGGGAGTTTAATCCCTTTAAATTCAAGGTTTTTTATTGAAAGATACAGAATTATTTCTGACTGGGCTTATTTGTTTTCAGTTTCTTTTTCTGATTTCTCTTTAGTTCTTTTTCTCTGTTTTCCTCCCTTCCTCTCTAGTCTGTTTCTGTGGGTTGGTGTTTTCTACTGGGATAAGTTTGGATTTCCTTCTTTGTCTTTGTGAACATGCTGCCATTTTGTTTTTTCCTTTGGGCTTCCTCTGGGCTTTAGAAAATTTTTATAATTACCAAAGAGCGTTTTAACCTGAATAGAACCTCCCTCTGCTCTGCTACCAGTACTCTGGATTCTGTCCTTTGCCTTGTAATTTGTGCTTTGATTGCCTTTCTTTCCTTCTCCTGGTTTCATGCATTCCTTAACCTCTTACTTTGGCCATGCTTAACACTCACAATTTTGTTTTTAACCCTAATGGGAGTCAGAGGTGAGAGTTTTGGGAAGAAACTTTCAAACCAGATGTCGTGACCCTAGAATGTAAGATGTCACTAAGAAACATGGTAAGAGCTGATAGGGACTGAAAGGGTGAGCAGAGCCCCAACATTTAGTAGAAATGATGGAGCAAGAAAACAGACATTTAGACAGCTGCACTCATGGCCAGATGCTGGAGAGCCTGATGAGGTCCTGCTCTGAAATCCCACCTCTTCTCATCATCTGCCTGATCCTCTGCATCATCCTCACCACTCTCAAACTCTACAGCCACATCTCGACCCTGGAAAAAATGGCGCCTTCCTCTTATGACTGTGTCCTCAACAAGCAGACACATCTAGCCCAGTTGAAGCCTCCATCAGTTCCTGACCTGATCACTGTGGTGTGAGTGAGTCAACATCCACTGGACTTCAACCCTTAGACTTGAGACTCTGAATCTGGCTCTTCAGCCAAGCATGAAGAGGAAATATCTGTAATGAGTCTGGCATGATTAAGTGTTTGCTGAGCTCAGACTTAACATAGAATTTTAAATTTTCAATTGATTATGTGTATTGCAGTGCCCAGCATTAAGGATTATCATTTTCTTGGTTAACAACCTATACAGTGAAATTGTATTGAGTGATTTGAGTGAATAAAGCATTAAAAAACATTAGTGTGTTAAAAGGATTTATTTCTCCCCTCCACTACAGATGTCATACCATCTAGGGGTTCCTTATACCACAGCATACAATGGGAACATTACATAGCAGATTACACTGTGCTGTTTAGAGAATAATGACAAGAAAAAAGTCTCTACACATTCAGCCAAGATGTACTTATTTTCAACCATGTTCAATCCAAGGTTGATTGAGTCAAAGGAGGCAGACCCTACAGCCTCAGAGCCCAGACAAGATGCAGTAGTACAGAAGTGTGAGCAGAGGCAGAAGCAAACAGAGACATCAGTTACAGAAGATGACCAAAGAACCAGGAAGAGCAGCCTTGAGAATTAGAAACACTGCAGCTCTGACATCTGCTTAGTGTCAGCACAAAGAGACCTACACCAGTGGGGTCACTAAGAGCATTACTGAGAGACAAATAAAATTAGCAAAATGCAACTGGTAAATTTCACTCAGTGCCTCGACTTCAGTAATGCAGGGAATTGTGTCTCTATTAATTTTTCAATGAAACAGTTCAATGTTTCATCTTAGCTCAAAATCAATAAGCTTCAGAAATCAGGTAATGGAACTAATAGGAAAGGCCTAATTGTCCAACATGTTGTATAATTAAACTTTTCATTTCCTATAAGTTGTATTTATTGAATTAAAAAAAATGCTAGAACTGTGGCTCAGTGGTTTAGTGTCCTTAGGTTCCACTCCTGGTAAAAAGGAAAAAGAAAAAAAAAAGAGAGAAATAGAAAAACAGACTTGTGTACTTTGTTTTTTAATGAATAAAATGTTGTGGTGGGGAGTTTTAAAAAATGTGGATTGTAATGGACACAGTGGCACAACCTCTAATTCCACCAACTCAGGATTTGAGGCAAGAAGATTGCAAGTTCACAGACATCCTGAGCAAGTTAGTGATAACCCCTCTCAAAATAAAGAAAAAATAATAAAATGTACTAGGGATGTGGCTCAGTGTTAAAGTACCCATGGGTTCAATCCCCAGTTCCTCCACAAAAGGGGGAGTTTGGGATGTGGTTCAGTGTGTAACAGGGGTTTGCTTGATGCTTTCACTAAATCTCTTGTGGCTTTGAATCTTACATATTTTTTTTTTCTTTCCCTCAAGTCTTCTCCCTAACTTCATCCTCCCTGATATTCTTGTCCCTGATATTCCCCTTCCTAGTTTCTTCTCTCTAATATAATTATCTCAGAATCACCTCAATAAAAGCAACCTCTTCAACACTAATCTCCAGGGTATATAAAGAACTCAAAAAGCTAAGCACCATAAAAACCACATAATCCAATCAACAAATGGACCAAGGACCTGAACAGACACTTCTTAGAAGAGGGTATAGAATCAATCCACAAACATATGAAAAGATATTCATCATCTCTAGCAATCAGAGAAATACAAATCAAAGCTAATCTAAAATATCATCTCACTCCAGTCAGAATGGCAGCTATTATGAAGACAAACAACAATAAGTGTTGGCGAGGGATGTGGGGATAATGGCACACTCACATATTGCTGGTGAGACTGCAAATTGGTGCAACCAATACAGAAAGCAGTATGAAGGTTCCTTGGAAATCTGGGAATGGAATTTCCATTTGACAAAGCTATTACTCTCCTCAGACTATACCTAAAGGACTTAAAAACAGCATCCTACAGGGACACAGCCACATCAATGTTTATAGCAGCACAATTCACAATAGGTAAACTGTGGAGGGAACATAGATGCCCTTCAGTGGATGAATGGAAAAAAATGTGGCATATATACACAATGGAATTTTACTCAGCATTAAAAGAGAATAAAAATCATGGCATTTACAGGTAAATGGATGACATTGGAGAAGATAATGCTAAGTTACAGAATCCCCCACCCAAAAAAACAAATGCCAAATATTTTCTCAGCTTTAAGGAGGCTGACTAATAGTAGGGGAAGGAGGGGGACCATGGAAGGAATAAATTAATTCTAAATAGGGCAAAGGAGTGGGAGAGAAAAGAAGGGGGCAGGGGTTTAGCAAGAATGCCTGTGATGGACATCATTATACAAATACACTACACGTATGAAGACAAGAATTGGTGTCAACATATTTTATATACAACCAGAGATATAAAAAAATTGTGCTGTGTACATGTAATAAGAATTGTAATGCATTCTGCTGTCATTTATTTTTTGTTTTTTAAATCAAGTTAAAAAAAAAAAAACCTGTTCCTCTGATAGGCAGAATGACAGCCTTTGGGACAGAAGACCCTCTTTTTTTGCTACCAAAATAGTAAACATTCCCTTTCCTTTTTCTGAAACCTGTGTCCTCATTATTACATTAGCATCAGGGAGGAGAACAAAGTATTTGACAACATTTGCTTTAGTGATATAGGGCAACTGAGATCAAAACAGAACCTTTAGAGGGTCTACACTCAGACAGTCTTCCCTAGTTACCTAAAGCCAAGGAGTGGTAGCACATGTCTGCAAACCCAGCAATTCTGGAGGCTGAGACAGGAGAAGCACAAATGGGAGGCCAGCCTCAGCAAGTTATCAAAATCCTTTCTCAAAATAAAAATAAAAGGAGGTGGAGATGTACCTCCATGGTAGAGCACAACTGGGTTCAGTCCCCAGTACCAAAAAAAAAAAAAAATACCACAAAATAGTGGCACATAGTTTGTAATGCAAAGAGAATATCACATATCTTTCTCTTAAATTGACCAGAGGTCTGGACTTAGTGTCTCTACATGCAGTTTGCCTTCATCCCAATAGTTTTGATTTCTGCTTTGGTTTAGATCATATGAAACTTCTTTCCTTCTGTTTTTCTTTTTCTTAAGAAAGTCATTTTTTTAATATTTATTTTTTAGTTTTCAGTGGACACAACATCTTTGTTTGTATGTGGTGCTGAGGATCGAACCTTGGCTGCACGCATGCCAGGCGAGCACACTACCACTTGAGCCACATCCCCAGCCCTTCTTTCCTTTTTTTGTTGTAATTTTTGTTTTGTTTTGGTTTTGGTTTTGGTTCTGGGGGTTGAATCCAGGTGCACTAAAACACAGAGCTACATCTCCTTTTCATTTATATATTTTCAGTTTGAGACAGGGTCTCACTAAGTGGCTTAGGGTCTCATTAAATGGCTGAAGCAATTAAATCTTGCTTAAGCAATTTGATCCTCCTGCCTCAGCCCCCAGTCATTGGAATTACAGATACATGCCACCACACTATGCTAATTTTTTTTATTTCCCCTTTACAAATATGTGTGGGAGTGTTTTACCGGATATTGAAGCTCAGGGATTCTCTGTTACAGCTACATCCCAGGCTTTTTCATTTTGTGTTTTTAGACAGTGTCTTGTTGAATTGCCAAGGCGTTGCTTGAACTCATAATCCACCTGCCTCAGCCTCTCTGGGAGCTGAGGATTACAGGTGCAGGTCACCAAACCTGGAATGACATAATATTTTTTATAGGCTGGACTCTATTCGGATCTATTTCTTTCCTGGGACTCCACTCCAAAGTGGCATGCTGTCACGTGTACAACATACACATGACAATCAAGCCTCATCTCAGAGTTAGCATTTTCCATCTCTTACTTGCAATGTTCTCAAATACTCTATGTGGCTTTTAGCATTGCTTACATTTAAACGGAGCATGTTGGTACCTGTCTAAATCAGCTATTCAAGAGGCTGCAGCAGGATGATCATGAGTTTGAGACTAGTATGGAGAACAAAGTGAGATCCTGTCTCAGCATAAGACAGGGATGGGAACCAGATGTGCTGGGCCATGATTGCTATCCCAGTGTTTTAGGAGGCTGAGTGGAGGATCATAAGTTCAATGCCAGCCTCAGCAAGTTAACAAGGCCATAGGCAGCTTAGTGAGATCCTGCATCAATAAAAACTGAAAAGAGCTGGGGATGCGGCTCAGTGGTTAAGTACCCTGAGTTCAAACACCAGTACCAAAAAAGAAGATGACAAATGGAGAGGAGAAAGAGGGGTAGAAGGAGAATAAGGAAGAGGAGGAGAAGAGAAAGAAAACAAAAACAGCTAAGGGCAAATAGACAACCCTGACCTAAGGCAGAGTCCACCCACAAGCTGCCCATTCCCTCTACTGGGCACAATGACATCTTTCTCTAGAACCCAGCAGTAGAAAGTTACTTGATAGGAAAGGGGACACACTGGGACAAGCCTTCCCCCTACTGGCTCATTTGACACTGATTTCTAGGTGGCTCTTGCTTCAGATTACATTTTTCTGTGATTGCCACTGACTGTGGAGAGAACAGGCATGAAAATTAATTCAAAACCAATCTCCCCCACCCCCAAATTGATTTTCTGTTTGTTTCTGTTATTGGATGTTGTGTAGGTGCTGGTAGTGCACCTGGGTAGAGGCATCTTGGAGGGCAATGGGGAGATGAAACTAGAAAACTGGACCCTGGTTGTTGATAAATCTAGCTTTCCTGCTGGACTAGAGCTTCTGTTACCCCTGGTGCAGGCAGAGCCTGGCTGCATGTGGCCTCTGGGAACCAAGGGCCTCAACTTCCCAACTCCCTCCAAGGCCAGTCTTACTACCCTTGATACTGCAGGTTTCTTCCCTGCCCAGGAGAAGCTTTACTCCTCTTTGTGGTGCAAAAGAGCAACCTTGGGTCAAGTTGCCTAAGGCTACCTCCATGGTCTGCCAAGCTGCTCATGGTCACTCAAGTGCAAGCCATTCTTTTTCACCTTGGTGGCAATGATTCCTCTGAATCAAACAGTCCCTCTAGGGAGCATGGTCCTCTCAATAACCTTCTGGAAGTGGAAACAGACCTCAGACCATGTTCCAACCCTGCCCAAGCCTGCCAATTTCCACTTAGCAAGCCCTGCCTGGGGCCACCTTTCCAGCCCCAGCTCCCTGCTCTCCCCTAGTTCCAGGTGATGAGTGGTCTCCTATGTGCCTTCTGTGGGACCCTCCCAGCCAAAGATTCTGTCCATTCACCCACACCTTGTTTGACTCCAATTGCTTGGGTCATAAGATTATCTCAAGAGTCCTGACAAGGTATCAGACTGAAAGGCTGTAGGACAGAAAGGACAGGACTCTGGATTTGGAAAAAGCCTTGGACGAACAAAAGCTTTGGAGAAGATTCAGGAAAACCCCTGAGGAGGAAAGTTGAATTGTGTTCTGGTTGGGATGGCACTTACCTGGGTTATGGAAACCCAGCTAAAACCAGTCATTGTCAGAGGACCTTAGCAGCCAGAGAGAGCTTCTGAAACTGCATTTTATCAATGGTAATCTAGGATTGAAATCATGCTAATTATCAGAATACACACACACACACACACACACACACACACATACAGAAATATATCCATTTGATGGATTAATCCACTAATTGGGTTATAGCTCTCATGATCTGATCATTTCACCTCTTGCATTAACACAGAGGCTTTTGGAAGACAACTCATATCCAATCCATTTCAGAGACACTTCCTTTGACAGATATCTTCTGCTCCCCAACTTCCCAAAGAGCTCACAGTTCCCACCTCAGTGGATTATGCAGACTGGACTCTCATATTTAACATACAATGGGACCCCAATCTGGGTGACTCTCCTGAGGAGACCAATGGAGTTCATCTTTGGGAAGTTTCTTCAGGGAGATACCCATTTAATCCAGCTATTCAAGAGGCTGCAGCAGGATGATCATGAGTTTGAGACTAGTATGGAGAACAAAGTGAGGTCCTGTCTCAGCATAAGACAGGGATGGGAACCAGATGTGCTGGGCCATGATTGCTATCCCAGTGGTTTAGGAGGCTGAGGCAGGAGGATCATAAGTTCAATGCCAGCCTCAGCAAGTTAACAAGGCCCTTTCATTTGTCTATGTTCCCTTAAGTCTTTTCACCTTTGATGAGCAGGACCAATTCAGGAAGAAGATCAGGAAGGTTTTTGAAAATCTATATTTGTTAAATTCATAATTTTGATCTGATATGCCTAGGTTAATATGTTTTTCTGATTTCATTCTGCTTTGTTCTAAGGCCAATTTACAAGGGTTAATTCTCAGTCTAATAGGTTTTTAATAAATAAAAATATACAAGCCTTTTGTATATTTTGTGTAGGGACAGAGGGGTACTGTGTGTTTACATATATTGCAGTGTCTACATATATTTAGTACTAAAAATTGATATATGAACTCATAAATAAAATTTTAAAAAAGGATCCAAATACCTTTCCTTCATAGAATTTAAAAAGGTTCTATTGAAATTGGGTGAATAAATAAAAGTTAAAATGTCTTTAAAGTTACTAATGCACAGTTTTGTTTCTATTTGGTCAGTTAGTAAAATGTTAATATCTATAAAGTGTCTAATATTCATTGTCTCTAGGATTTTTCTTCAATGGGAAAAAATTACAAATACTATTCAATGCACTTGTCTTGTACCTGTTTTTTTAAAAAATGTAAATTAGATCTTAACTATATAAAATTAATCATGGATGAGTGTGTTAGAGACATCTGAATGGTTTACAAATTTTAAATGTTAACTGTTAAAGGTAATATCAAGTAATCAAACTCCTTAAATTGCAGAAGATAAAAATATTTAAGCACTGTTCTTGTTTTCATATATTGGCAAATTAAAAAAAATTAAAATTATTTTACCTTATCACCAAAACAAGGTTACTAAAATTTAAAAGTCCCAGCAGGTATAATTCTATATACAAATAGTCAAGAGGTTTCAGCTGCATTTCAATTAGAGTACTATAAATATATTTTTACTTTTTAAAATGGATTAATTTATCTAAATTCAGAAATTAATAAGGGTTATTTTAAGGTATAAACGAAAAGAGGGATCCATGGATTAAAAATTATTAAAAGGTTCTAAATATAAAAATATATTTAGTAAAAAACATGTTTCCAGGTAAGAAAGTCTTTGTGTGGTAAAACATAATTATAATACATCTAAGTTAACAATAGAGTCTAAGTAAGTCATGTAAACATCTATAAATAAAGGAAAAATATTAAAATGTTTTTTATAACTAAGTTGTTGATATATGTAACACAAATACTTAACAGTATTCAAGGCTATTCCCTAAGAGCAAATATTAATGTGCTGATATAAACCAAAGATTGATTTACAAATTAAAATGACAAACACTTCTTAAAATATTAATTACATTTTTCTGTTAAGTTTTATTCTCTAGAGCAACTAACTGGACAAATGAAGGTTTGTACATCTCTGGTGATATAGCAACTGTTATTTTATTCTTCCACATTACAGATTCTAAAACCTGGTTAATATAAAAACATCAATAAAATTGATGTAGTTGACACTACTCTTCTTTACATATTCAATGTACTTGCTTACATTGGCTAGACCCCCAAATCTCCCTTTTTTGTTTTTTTTTTTTGGCTTAAATATGAGGCAAAATTGTAGGGGGTTCACCACTCTGACCATCTCACTTTTGGACAGTAGAGTGTATGCTGCTGGCCAGCAATAAAGGCTTAATTGGAATGGCAATTTGTGGTCTGAGAGTTATTTGAGGGTCTCAGTAAAAGTATAACATTCATCCAGAGGAATTTTGCAGTCTGAGGCTATTATTCTCCTTTTACTTATGGTACTTGATCCCTGGTGCAATATAATCTCTTGAGGGTTTTAAATGAACTATGGCTACGACCGATGTGCACACTTAGAATCCCAGTAACTTGGGAGGCTTAGGCAGGAGGATCAGAGCTTCCAAGCCAGCCTGACCAACATAGTGAGACCCTATCTCAAATAAAAATATAAAAAGTGTTGGGGTTGTAGCTCAGTAGAAAAGTGTCCCAGGTATATAATCCCAGGTAATGCACACACACACACACACACACACACACACACACAGTCCAGCAGCCATATGCATACCAAGTGATTGCCATCAGATTCATACAACTGACCATGTCAGCCAACACTGACCATGTAATGGCTCAGGATATTTCATGGCCACAGTGCCCCAGCTGATGATGCTACTGTGAAGGACTGCAGAATCAAAATGAAATTATTTGTAGGAAAACCTCACAAAAGTGGAGGGCAGGGGACGATGCAGGAGAAGGTCCTTGAGCTTGGTCATTTAATAATAAACTTTCAGGAGGACTCTGCAAAAACCACAACATTACACACACACACACACACACACACACACACACACACACACACAAATGCTTTGAAACCCCTATATTTTCAAACAAGATCATAGGATTTTTATCATTGGCTCTCAAGAGATTAATAAAACACAGAATGGGACCTGCAAATTCCAAAGAAACTCCAGGAGAGACTTTCTTATGCACTGCAGAGGAATCTATTATGGTTCATTCTCAAGCACATTTTGAAATTGGTGTGCAAATGATTCCAAAGACAATTAAAAGCAGTAATGGCTTCCATGTGGAATGTTCCAGTTGAACATCTCTCAAACAGCTAAATTTCAAGAAGTTCATTAAAACCAGGTGAGGTGGGTCATGCCTGTAACTCCAGATTCTCAGGAGCCTGAGGCAGGAGGATGGCAAGATTCAGGCCAGACTTGGCCATTTGGCAAGCCTGTTTCAAAATAAAACAAAGAGAACCGGGCAGGTAGCTTAGTGGTAGAGTGCCCATGGTTCAATGCTCAGTACTGGAGGAGAGGAGAGTAAGTTTTTAGGGTTCAAATTGGTTTTATAAAGTTCTCTGATTACTTGGGAAAATGAAAACTGAGTCATCTCTGTTAAAAGTTGAAGTATGGGTTGGGAATGAGGCTCAAGTAGTAGCATGCTCGCCTGGCATGTGTGGAGTTTGATCCTCAGCACCACATAAAAATAAAATAAAGATATTGTGTCTACTGAATACTAAAAAATAAATATTACAAAATTCGCTCTTAAAAGAAACTTGAAGTATCATTTCATATGACATAACTTTCTGTATTAGCTTTAAATATCTTTCATCACTCTGGTTAAATGACTTATCTTTTATAATGATCTAGGACCCCAGGTTTCATTAAGCGCTTTAAACCTTTTGAGATTATTGACTAGCTTCTCTATGATCAAAGTCTACATTGTCATTTGACCTTGCGCTAACATTGGGATGTTCCAGAGAACTACATAGTTGCTTAAGGGATTTCTAGAAGAGAGACATTAAGTCAATTAGCCTAATTTGATATGATGGGAAGTCCTGTCAAATATAACACAACTTTTTCAAATTATATTTATTTGTATATTTTACTAATATTTGCTTTAAAATGGCAAAAACTCATAAAAAATCTTATATGTTTTCAAACATAATTCTGGACACTATATTAAAATGCATGCCAATCAAATCACCTTGTTAATAGCTGGTTATAATAATATCCTAATAGATTTTTAACTATGATTATTCTAAATGTTTATCATCAAGAGTTACCATTTGGATTTTTCTCCTGAACATAACTACAATCAGATTAATTGGTTAAGAAGGAAAAAACCTCTATCACGTTTACTTGAACACAGGTATCTCATTCATCCATTTATCTATCTAACTATCTATCTATCTATTAATTCATTTCTTTATTTATTGATGCTAGGGATCAAACCCAGGGCCTCAATCATGCTAGGCAAATGCTCTACCTTTTCAAAATTGTATTAAAAAAAGGGTGTGGTGGTCAACAATTGTAATCCGATCAGCTGTAGTGTGAAGTGATAAATACAATCAATAAGTGTGTCACCTATAGGTAATGTAATAGTAAATAAATACAGATGATGGATATAAAATTTTGAAAAGTGAGATAAGACAATTATAAAGCAATAACTCTTATAGCAGGCCTGAGACTCCATTTTGCTGCCCCCTATGAAAAACTGTTATAAGAGCTGTTTCTGAGAAACTGAAATGCAAGATGTATACTTATTTTTTAAAAAATTGCATTTCTGTACTTGGTACCCTACAAATTGTACCCTACTCATGATGCACTGGTGGTCATGAAGAGCTATATCCTGGGTTTGGATGCTATTGTGGGTCTAAATTACTTTGAAGTAGATTCTCATCTTGATGACTGCCACCCAAATTCAGGATGTGACTGTCTAGCACCTGCTTGAAACCAGGACCCTGTTCAACTGTACTGCAAAGCCAATTTGCTGGCTTGCTGATGAGAAAATTCTGATTCTGCCTAGAGCCCACAAGCCCCACTTATTAATGTTTCAATTTCTATGATTGGCTAGCTTACATGAGGATAAGCAAGTCAGTGAGTTGTGGATTTGTGCTTATATTGTCTTTGAATGGACGAGGAAGCTGCTGTCCTCTCACAGAACTTGAGTCTCTGTGGTGGGTGACAGTCCTAGTAAGCTAAACATAGATCTCTTTTGATTTGAAATTAAGACTTAGAGTGCTTTCTAGAGGGACTCCCCATAACACCATCTACTTAGCAGGTCAGAGGATCTCAAATTCAAGGCCTGTCTCAGAAATTTAGTGAGAGCCTGTCTCAAAATAAATTAAAAAAAATGTGCTGAGAATATAGATCAGTAGTGTAGTTCCCCTGCATTCAAACATCATTGGTACCCAAACTGAATAAATGAATAAAGAAAGAAAGAAAGAAAAACAAATGAATTCAGGAACTAAATATTTTTTAAAAATGAACATCTATACTCATAAAATTTCTGCAAAAGTCTAACTCTTCATAGAATAGTAAAGGCCAAAGCTTGGAGATGAGATACCCAAGGCCTAATGAACTGGCAAAATTTAATTCAGTAGTGACTTCCTGGTGGAGGGACACTGAGAGGCACTCTCTCCACACCCACCTTGTTGTTCAAATGTGGCTTAATGAGTTTCAACATTGATTCCTAGTCATCTATTAATTCCCTCCAATGGGGGACTGGACCAACCAGGAAAAGTCCATCCTGGCACTGAGATAGAATCAAACCCTAACCATTAGGTGATGCATCCAGAGGAAAAAAATCTTCATTCCAAGGGGGAAACATAAATGGTGCTCAAATCAACAATAAGTAACTGTGTCAAATCCTGATGAAGGGGAAGCAGCATGCTGCAAAGTGAAGGTCCCTGGGCAGCCCTGCATGATGGCAGGAACTATCACAAACCAGTCAGCCCCAACCTCAGCTGTGCATAAAATAAACCCATAATTTCTAAGAGGACACCTGGCCAGTCACCACCTATTGTATTTGAACTGAGGCCACCCTTGGTACTGAATCTGTGGAACCAGTGATAATTGATTCAAAGCTGCCTTTGACACCCTGTCCCCCTTTGCCTCCTGGATGGGGCACTGACTCATCTTTCCTTAAGTGTCCTGCATTCCTGCCCTATTATGACTGACTACACTTTTCTTTGGAGAGATACTGTCTGTTGTGATATAGGTTGACTGTAATTTTGACCTTCCTTGTGCACCAAGTCAGGGGTAATAAGAGAAGCCAGGGCTGTGGCATGAAGTCACCCTTTCAGCTGGTGACACACAGATAAATTCCAGAGAAACTTAAAATTAAATCAGAGTGTAGATTTCAAATATTGTAGAGCATAAAAACCAGAGACAGTGTTGGATGTAGCCTTAATCCTATATAGCTGCACACACACATGAAATTAAATGTGTTTCATTTGTGGTAAGTTATTATGTGAAACAGAAACCAAATATAAACTTAGCCAATTGTATGATTATGTGATTTGAGCAGGGACACTTTCCAACAAGATACCCCCAAAAGACCATCACAGTTTAGATGCTGTGTCTCTTAACAGCTCACATGTGACAATGTTTTGGAGGACAAATGATTGTTTTATAGCCATAACCTAGCCAGTGAATTAATCTCTGGTGGGATTAACTGGGAGATAATGGGGGCAGGTGGGCTGTGGCTGGAGGAAGCTGATCTTTGGGGTGTGAATATGGGTGTAGAGTTTGTATCTGCAAGTGGCCATCTCTCTCTCTGCTTTCTGGTAATGTGAGCCTCTTCCCTCTGCCACATGTTTCTTCCATGATGTTCAGTCTCAACTTGGAGGTGCTGTCTCTGGATTGAGGCCTCTGAAACCAAGCCACCCAAATAAACATTTCCTCCTCTGTAGTTGTTGTTGTTGGGTCTTTTAGTCACAGCACCATAAAGCTGACTAAAACAAAGAGACCGAAAAAACAGAAATGCAATTGTCTAACCGCCACCCATTGTTAAGTGGGTGGAGATTTTGGAAGGGGATCACATACTGCTTTCTGATTGGATGCTGATCAATCAGATGTAGGTGGGGGCGTGGCCAGAGAGGTCCTAAACGCTTCTGCAGAGCCAGAAGAGAAGCACAAGTGTCTTGCAGCCTAAGGAGACACATCCTGACCTACTGAAGCTCAGAGCACCTGCACACCTGGCCAGATCCCGTAAGTCCCTCACTGGCCTAAGGACCAGCGCCTTCCCTCCTCACCTGTGTGGATTCAGGAACAATTTTGTTCCTGTCTTTTCTCATGAAGCAACTTAGGACTTCAATTTTGCTTCTCAGTGTGGTTTTGCCTTTATGCTAAATATTAGGATTTTCATTTTGATTTATGTCACTTTCAAATTTCCTTTTTTAAAAATGTTTTTGGTACCCGGTATTGAACTCAGGAGCACTTTACCACTGAGCCACATCCCCAGCCCTGTTTTGTATTTTATTTAGAGACAGAGCCTCACTGAGTTGCTTAGCATCTGCTCTTGCTGAGGCTGGCTTTGATCCCTTGATCCTCCTGTGTCAGTCTCCAGAGCCTATGGAATTATAAGTGTAGGCTCCCTCACCCAACTTTTATTCATTTGTTTAATTTTTTGTTTTTTAAGGATTATATGGACAATATAATTTATTTATTTACCTATTTATTTATTTGGTGGTATGGTGATTGACCCCAGGGCCTTGTATATTCGAGGCAAGCACTCTAATTACAGAGGTATATCCCCAGGTCACCATTTATTAATTTTTATGTTCTGCTGAGGATCAAGCCCAGTTCAAGCCCCAGCTACTTTTTTTCACCAAGGAGATTGGATTTCTATTTCATTCTTATTGATTGCAATTCTATTTTCTGATGATGGAAGTATTTATATTGTGTGCCTATAAATTATACTCTTTTGCTGGGTTGGTGGCACACACCAATAATCCTGCCAACACAAGAGGTTGAGGAGGCTGGAGGACTAGAATTCAAAGCCAGCCTCAGAACACGAAATGCTACACAAAACAGTATGACCCTGTCTCCATCTCAAATACAAAATAGGCTTAGGGAAGTGGCTCAGAGGTTGACTGTCCTAAATTCAGTCGACAATATTGGCCCCTAAAAGACTATAATGTATGGCCTATGTTGTTTTGTAATTTATAATTTGTTTAAACAAATTAAACCAAAAGCTTCAAATGATCTCATGGAATAGTTCATAGATTCTGCTCTGATCTGTTTGTTCTCTTCAACATCCCCTTAAGATGGCAGAATCTCACATGTGTAACAGATATCCATGAGACTCTGTTGTAATTTCCAAGTGTTTTATAATATGGCCACAAGCTTTATAAATGTTCATTAAAAAAAAAAAATTAAAACGAATGTCACCCATATAAGGGCAAGTCCATTTTCAGCCATACAGTTGTTGAATCTAGGAGCCTACTGTTTAGGTCACATGACACTCCAATTTCCCTTTTAAAAGGACAACCTAATAATCCAAAGCTTTCACCCATAAGAGTGAGGTGTGTTTATAGACTTCCCAGTACCCCCTTCCCAGAGGCTGGCAATGGATGGGATAGTGGACTTTTCTCTGGGCGATATTCCAGGATCTTTCTTCTTTCAGACTCCCCAGGATGAGCGTCCAGTCCCCACCCACGCTGCTGGATCTGACAGGGAGCAGCCTGCTGAACGACAAGTCCAAGGCTGTCCTGGATCTGTAGGACCTGCCCATAGAGCTCTTCCCACCACTCTTTGTGGAGGCCTTCAGCAGGGAACACACTGAGGTCCTGAAGAAAATCGTGCAGGCCTGGCCCTTCACCCGCCTGCCCCTGGGGGCGCTGATGAGGAAGCCACAGCTTGAGATAATCCGAGTGACCCTAGAAGGGCTGGACATGCTGCTTGCCCAGCAGGATCACCCCAGGTGAGGGGGACCCAGGTGGCCTGTAAGGGAGCACCCTCGGGGCCAGGGAAGGAATGGGTATAGGCAGGGAGAGTTGGTGCTGAGTTGTGCACCACAGGCTTCCTGTGCTGCCAGCAAGGAGGGTGGAGAGGCCTTGGCCATGCTGAGCCCCATCTGGGAAAGGCTTCCAGATGTGGAGGTGCTTGTGGCAGCTGTAGTGACCCATGAAGGAGGAGGCTGTACCTGCCCCTGCCTCACTCTGTACAAGTGGGGGCACCAGGCTGCATTGGAGGGAAGTGGATGGAGAAAAGTGAGACAGAAGGAAGAGGTGGAGCAGGGGGCAGCAGCTGAGAGGTGAAGGAAGGGGCCTCAGGGCTGAGCCTCTGCTGTGGTCCCCGCAGGAGGTGGAAACTGCAGGTGCTGGATTTGCGGAATATTCCCCAGAACTTCTGGAGGATGTGGTCTGGAGCCATGGTTGACGCCTGCTCACCAGAAGACATTAAGAGGAATCGAACATTGAAACTTGGTCCAGCAATGGCAGCTAAGCAACCCTTCAAGGTTTTCATAGACTTGAGCCTCAGAAAAAGACCCCTGGATGAATTCCTGACCCACTTGTTCCTGTGGGTCACACAGAGAAGGGACAGGCTGCACCTGTGTTGCAACAGGCTGAAGATCTTTGGGAAACCCACCAGCCACACCAGGAAGGTCCTGAGACTGCTGCAGCTGGACTCTATCCAGAAGGTGGAAGTGCACTGCACCTGGGCAGCCTCCAGCTTGGCTGCTTGTGCTCCTTTCTTGGGCCATATGAGGAACCTGAGGAAGCTGCTTGTCTCCCAGGTCTATGTGCCTGCCTACACCTCCCAAGAGGAGCAGGAGCAGCTGCTCGCCCAGCTCACCTCGCAGTTCCTCAGGATGGACTGCCTGCAGAAGTTCTGTGCCAATGCTATCTTCCTCCTCAAGGGCCACCTGGAACAGGTGCTGAGGTGAGTAAGATGGGGGAGAGCACCCTCTGAAGACCAGTTACAGGAAATTTGCTCCTACCAGCCACTGAAACTCTCATGGTTAATAAGACACTGGAAGTTCAATAACCTATCCTTTTGTTCCTATTCCATCCTGAAGCTAGATCACATAATGTGCATCAGAGCAGACTCCTAAAGGAGGGTCCATAGTCTGGGAAGTGCCACCATACTGGGAATCCAGTTGGGAGGGACAGGAGCTAGGGATGGGATTGATGTTTCCTCCATGGGAGGCCTGTCCAAATAAGGTGGTGGAAAGTGGGTAGAGAAGAGGGCTTGGAAGGAGGGAAGCCCCCACACTTACACCCGTTAACAGAAAAGCTCTGTGATCCCCAGCTGGGAGCAGAGGACCTGCCTCTATACCCACCTGGGAAAGGCTGTTCTGAACTCCAGGTAGTGATCCTGGGTGTAAGGGTCAGGACCAGGGGTGGAAATCTTGCTGAGGATATAGGGTGTGAGCCTCTCAGAGGGTTAACCCCAGGGGATTATGTTACATCCTTCCCAAATTTTTCCTTCATACATGACTCCCCATGACCTCCTGTGGCCAAACCTGTGACTTTCTGCTTGGCAGTGAGGAGGGGACACAGAGATGTGGACTCATCTTTTCACAGGAGATGTGGTGAAAGGCTCACCCTGACATGGGGTGATGTGAATGACCAGATTCTGCAAAAGGCAGCATTCTAAGTGTGGACCATTGTCAGATCACCAGGGTGACTTTGGGTTTGGGCCAATTTGTCTTCTCCCTCCTTGACATTGCTCCTCAGTACTAACTTTCTGGTTTTTCCTTAGGCACCTGAAGACCCCCCTGAAGACCCTCTCAATAACCAACTGCCCACTGTCAGATTCTGACTGGAATTATCTTTCCCTGTATCCAAACACCAGACAGCTCAGACACCTGGAACTGAGGGGCACAAAACTGACCGATTTCAGTCTGGAGCCCCTCCAAATCCTGCTGGACAGCACTGCAACCACCCTGAACAGCCTGGACCTGGAGGATTGTGGGATCACTGACTCCCAGCTCCAGGCCCTCCTTCCTGCCCTGAGCCACTGCTCCCAGCTTGTGATCTTGAGCTTCCATGGGAACTGCCTCTCTATGTCAACCCTGAGGAACCTGCTGCTTCACACTGCCAGGCTTATGTGCCAGTTGAGCGTAGAGCTGTACCCTACCCCTGTGGAGAGCTATGATGCCTGGGGTACCATCCACCCAGGGAGATGCTCCCAACTCTGTGCTGAGCTGACAGCAATAGTGAGGGACTTTAGGCAGCCAAACATCCTTGTGTTCTGTACTGTCCCCTGTCGCCGTTGTGGGTAGAAGTTCATGTATAACCAGGGCCTCACTCACTGCTCCTGTCCAACACCTGCCTAGTTGGTTGGGTTTCAAAAACATACTTCTAGGCAATTGGAGGTATAAGCAGGATGTAAGGTCACCTTATAGGGAACACAGAGCCCACCATTTCAGACCACATTGCCTGAAGTGTGGATGGGGAAAGGAAAGTACAGCAGGGGGCTCCATTGGAGGGAAGCCCCCCTAGGATAGGACCTTCAGGACATGTGTCTTTATAGAGACATACATAGGGACCTGGATTTCTAGAATGGGATTTAGGCTTGATGGGCACAGAAAGAAGCTATTGTGTTTCATGGCTGGTCCATAAATAGTCAGAAATGAACAGAATCTCAAGGTTAGTCTTCTGACATCTTCTGCACTGGATTTACCTGGCTTCCTAATGAAACCTTGGGATTCTCCAGGTGCTGTGGAGAAAGAAGGTATGGAGTACTTGGTGAACAATGAGGTTCAGCCCCAAGAAGTCAAGGTATCAAACTGAAATCTGGTCATGATATGTGGCTACTCCGTGGCTTAACACATGCAGATTCACACAGATGGATTGGAACATTCTATGTAGGCATTGAACATGAGCCATTGCAAGGAAACCTCTTCTCAGTGGACCTCAGTGCCACCCAGACATTAAATGCTGGCCCTTCCTCATGGGTCTCCATGTAGACCCAGAAAACTCAGGTCCCAGTCTCTGGATCTGCTGGGCAAGGGCATCTGTGCACAAGACAGGCCCAATTGCCTCACTCCCAGTGCCTGCAGGAGGTCTCCATGCTGCACATTGATCAGAGCCTCTGGGCCTCACCAAACCTTGCCTGTCATCCACCTAGGTAGTCTGTCCTCATTTAAACTAGTGGTGCCCCTTGAAGGTATCCAAATTACCTTTCAGCAAAATAGTAGAATCATATATGTAGATAACACTTGAAAATATTTCAAAATGAAACTGAATCAATTACAATCTCTGGTGGGGTGGGAGTTGCACATAACTGACAGATCTTGCCCTAACGCTTCCTTCCACTGAGGACTGTGCTGATGGGGTTGTGGAGCGACCTTAGCCTTAGTTTCCCATCCAAGGATGAGAACGAGGTCCACTCAGTCTTCATTTGAGGTGTTCTAAAGCTGCCTGTGGATGTGTTTTAATTATGGCTTGAATAATCCCCCACAAATAGTGAACTGGAACCCACTTTGATGTGTAAACAGAGCGCAGCTCACTCTTGGAACTGGTAGCAGAGTCTGGACCAAGCACAGCCGGCCTCTCTGTCACCCACAGAGTGATCTTTGTGCCTTGATCCCTCTTTATGGCACTTTCTAAGTCTAGCTTGCACGTGTGGGGCAGGTGGAATGTCTGAATGACATTCAATTTGTTGGATTGTAGGATCAAATAAAGTCAAGGAAAATCTGCATAATGAGATCTTTCATCATGTGTTCTTTTAAGAGTCATCATGACTAAAAAGGGTCTTGAAGATATTCTGGTGCCTGCAGACCCCTTGAACACTGCAAGGGTTGTGAGGGCACTTTGTTTTCTCAGATGCCTGGGGATAAAGCACTCACCTCTCTTTGAGTTCCTCATCTTTTGCCTCTAGGTTCATTTGTGCTGTGACAGAGCACACAACTGTAGGATGTCTTAACAAACAGGACCTGGGTTGTAAGGGTGGCTGGGTCAGGAAGTGGGGACTGCGTTTTTCTCCTTGGCCTTTGAAAGATGCAGAGTCATTTGTGCACCTGTATCCAAAGACTCTACAGCCCCTTTTGGAACACTGTCCAGTTTTACCTCCATAATCTAGAAACCAAGAACACATGCTATTCTAGATAAATGAATGAACTTCATCAAATCTAACTCAGGGAGCTTGGGACATTTCTCAGTGGTGGAGCACTTGCTATCATGTGAAAAGGCCTGGGTTCCATCCAAGGCATCAGGGAAATAAGTAAACAAATAAATAAATATAAAATTGGTGTGACCACTATGGGAAGGTTTAATTGGAATAGAATTTATTAATTAATCTGTTAGAAATATTCAAAAAGAAAGAAACACAACCCACATGAAAACAGTGGAAAGCATTCTTTAATTGGTCTGGACAGGTGGGTCAAATTCATGTCCTGAAAGATTATCTTCCAATAACAACTGGAAAAGCTGGCTTAGTGTTGCTCAGCTGTAGTTCCAGCAGCTCAGGAGGTGAGGCAGGAGGATGGTGAATTCAAAGCCAGCCTAAGTAATTGAGTGAGGTTGTAAGCAAGTTTGTGAGACCCTGTTTCAAAATCCTACCTGGGGATTGGGCTCACTGGTGTGGCACCCTTGAGTTCACTGCCTTTGTCCCCAAAACAATAACAAGCAAGTATGAAAAGCTGATTGCAGTGGCTCATGCCTGGGATCCCAGCTACTTGAAAAGCTTTAGGATTTTATTCTTTCTCCCAATTTTACTAACTGGGGCATGACCCACCCTTATTTTTTCCAGTCCCTTGAGATTCAATATTGGGCCATTTATTTGAGATCTATTTTCCTAATGAAGGTATTTGTTGTTGAGGACTTCCCAGTTAGAATTGCTTTCACTGTATCCACAGGTTTGAATATCTTGTGTGGCCCTGTTCATTGGTCTGCAGGCATTTTATACTTTCTTTTTTATTTTTATTTTTTTTCTTATTTTTCAGATATATGTCAATGTATTGATTTCTTCAATGACCCATTCGTTTTGGGGGAACACGCTGAAGAATTCCCATGCTTTGTAACTTTCCAGGTGTTCCCCCTGCTATGGATTCCATTCTTATTAAATTTATGGAGATTTATTTTGAGAATAAATGGAGAATGTGTCGTGTGCTGTTGAGAAGGATGTTTGCTCTGCAGTGGTTGGATGGGATGGTCTGTAAATGTCTACTGTGTGCAGAGATGATCTGTCCAGTGCTGAAAAGGGGAGTTGAAGCCCCCACTGTTCTTACTGTGTTGTAGTCGACTTCTTCTTTTACATTCCAGTAATATCTGTTTTCACATGTGGGTGCTCGGGTGTCAGATACATGTATTTGTACAATTGCTGTCTCATGTTGCTGAATTGACCTCTTTATCATGGTGTGATCACCTTGTCTCTTTTTATTGTGTTAATCTCTAGTCTATTTTATATGACAGTAGTCTAGCCATTCCTGCTCTAGGTTGGTTTTCTTCATGTGGAATATCTTTTCCATCCCTTCACCGTCACTCTGTGTGTGTCCTGATGTGAAGTGATTTTCTTGTAGACAGCAGGTGACTGAGTCCATTAAAAAAAGAAAATCCACTCAGTCATTTTCCATCTTGTAATTGGGGAGTTTAATCCCTTTAAATTCAAAGTTTTGATTGAAAGATACAGAATTATTTCTGACTGGTCTTATTTGTTTTTAGTTTCTCTTTCTGATTTCTCTTTCAATCTTTTTCTCTATTTTCTTCCCTTACTCTCTAGTCTGTTTCTGTGGGTTGGTGTTTTCTTCTGGGATATGTTTGGATTTCCTTCTTTGTCATTTGTGAACATGCTGTCATTTTTGTTTTTTTCGTTGGGCTACCTCTGGGATTTAGAAAATTTTTACAGTTCCCAAAGAGCATTTTAAGGTGAACAGAACAGAACCTCCCTCTGCTCTGATACAAGTACTCTGTATTCCATTTTTTTCCTTGTAACTTCTGCTTTGGTTGCCTTAGTTTTCTTCTCCTGGTTTCCTGCATTCCTTAACCTCTTACTGTGGCCATGCTTAACACTCACCATTTTGTTTTTAACTTTCCAATTAGTTATTTGAATGTTTAAATATTCCTGTTAAGTAAGCCAGGCACACTGCTGTATGCATGTAATCTCTCAGGAACCTGAGGCAGGAGGATTGCAAATTGAAAGCTATCCTCTGCAACTTAGCAAGTTCCTAAACAACTTAGTGAGACCTTGTCTCAAAATCAAATATAAAAGGGGCTGACTTCCCATTAAACCCAACCCATTCAAGAGCCTTTACTCTCTCCTGTTTACAACCCAGTGGAAATTCAGAGTAAAGTCATGGTCATTTGCCTTCACCCTGATGGGAGTCAGAGGTGAAAGGTCAGGGCAGAAATTGTCAAACAAGAGGTAATGACCCAAGAATTAACACATCACTAAGAAACATGGTAATAGCTGATAGGAACTGAAATGGTGAGCAGAGCCCCAATATTTAGTAGAAATTATGGAGCAAGTGAACAGACATTCAGCCAGCTGCACTCATGGACACATGCTGGAGAGCCTGATGAGGTCCTGCACTAATATCCCAACTCTTGTCATTATCTGCCTGATCCTCTGCATCATCCTCACTGCTCTCAAACTCTACAGCATCATCTCAATCCTGGTGAGAATGGTGACTTCCTCTTAAGACTGTCCCCTCAACCAGCTTTTACATCCAGCCCAGGAGAAGCCTCCATTGTTTCCTGACCTAATCACTGTGAGTGAGTGAGCATCCAGTGGATCCTTAGAATTGAGACTCTAAACCTGGCACTTGAGCTGAGCATGCAGAGGGAATGTCTGTAATGAGTCTGGCATGATTAAGTGTTTTCTGGGCTCAGAGTTAACTTAGAACTTTTAGTTTTGAATAAATTGTGTGTATTGCAGTGCCCAGCATTAAGGATTATCATTTTCTTGATAAAGAACATATGCAGTGAAAATGTATTGAGTAATTTATGTGAATAAAGCATTGAAAAAAGCACTAGTGTGTGATATGACTTATTTCTCCCCTCTACTGCAGATGCAACCTCTTTGCCCATCACAACACTAGCCAGCTTCCTTTGGTACCTGCCCACCTCCACAGCATTGTCCTAAATTTGCCAATAATTTTGTGGGCTTTACAACATGCTTACTGTACATTATCTCTTCTTAAATATACCTGGGTTAGTTTTAGATACTAAGAGCCATGGTTGCCAGTCACATTGGCACATGCCTGTAATTCCAGTGGCTTAGGAGGCTGATATAGGAGGATTACGGGTTCAAACCCAGCCTCATCAGTGGCAAGGCACTAAGATCATCAGGGAGATCCTTTCTCTAAAATATATTCACCATTGTGCAGGGTATGTGGCTCAGTGGTTGAGTGTCCCTGAGTTCAATCCGTGGTACCCACCACAAAACCAGTGATTGTTGATGTGTGAAAATATGTAAGGTTCAAGTGACCTAGAGAGTAAAATTATATGTGAAAATTATACTCCCTAGCCCAAAGCCACATACAGGCTCCACTCAGTATCCACAGTGATTTGATTCCAGGACCCCCACTCCTTTGTAGACCAAACTCTGCACATGTTCAAGGTCCAGGTATAAATGATGCAGTGTTTGCACATAACATATGCACATCCTCCAGTGTGCTTTAATCCATCTCAAGGTTCCTTACAACACAGCATACAATGTGAACATTATATAGCAGTTTACACTGTGCTGTTTAGAGAATAATGACAAGAAAAAAGACTCTGCGCATTCATTACAGATGAACTTATTTTAAACCATGTTCAATCCAAGGTTGATTGAGTCAAAAGATGCAGAACCTACAGCCTCAGAGCCCAGATGATAGATGCAATAGCACAGAAGTGTGAGCAGAGGTAGAAACAAACAGAGACACCCATTAGAGAAGACAATCAAAGAACCAGGAAGAGCAGCCTTGAAAATTAGAAGCACTGCAGCTCTGAAATCTGCTTGGTGGTGGCACAAAGAGACCTACACACTAGGGCCACCAAGGGAATTTCTGAGAGACAAATAAGACTAGCAAAATGCAACTAGTAAATTTGATTCTGTGCCTACATTTAAATAATGTAGGGAATTGTGTCTATTAATTTTCAATGAAACAGTCCAATGTTTCATCTTATCTCAAAGCAATAAGCTTCAGCAATCAGGAACGGACCTAATTGGAAAGGCCTATTTGCATTACATGTTGCATAATTGAACTATTCATTTCCTATAACTTGTATTTACTGAATTTTAAAAAATTCTAGAACTGTGGCTCAGGGGTTTAGGGTCCTTGTGTTCTACTTCTGGTACCAGTGGGGGGAAAATAAGAGAAAAATAAAAAGTGACTTGGGTACCTTGTTCTTTTGTTGAATATAATTTTGGGGTGGGGGATTTAAAAAAATGTGGATTGTAGTGGACACAGTTGAACAACCTCTAATTCCACCAACTTAGGAGCTGAGGCAAGAGGATTGCAAGTTCATGGACATCCTGAGCCAGTATGTGATAACCCCACTCAAAATAAAAAATAAACTGTACTAGGGATGTGGCTCAGTGTTAAAGTACCCCCGGGTTCAAACCCCAGTTCCTCCAAAAAAGGGGGAGTTTGGGATGTGGTTCAGTGTGTAACAGGGGTTTTCTTAATGCTTTCACTAAATGCCTTGTGGTTTTGAATCTTACATATATTTTTTGTTTCCCCCAAGTCTTCTCCTTAACTTCCTCCTCCCTGATCTTCTTGTCTCTGATGTTCTCCTTCCTGGTTTCTTCACTCTAATCTAATTTTCTCAGAAACACCTCTTTAAAAACAATCTGTTCATCACTAATCTCTAGGGTATATAAAGAACTCAAAAAGCTATGCACCAAGAAAATCACGTAATCCAATCAACAAATGGTCCAAGGACCTGAACAGACACTTCTCAGAAAAGTATATAGAAACAACAACAAACATATGAGAAGATGTTCATCATCTCTAGCAATCAGAGAAATGCAAATCAAAACTACTCTAAGATATCATCTCACTCCAGTCAAAATGGCAACTATTATGAAGACAAACAACAATAAGTGTTGGTGAGTTGTGAGGAGAAAGGCACACTTACATATTGCTGGTGGGACTGCAAATTGGTGCAGCCAATACAGAAAGCAGTATAGAGAATTTTGGAAATCTGAGAATGGAATTTCCATTTGACAAACTATTACTCTCCTCAGACTATACCTAAAGGACTTAAAAACAACATCCTACAGGGACACAGCGACATCAATGTATATAGCAGCACAATTCACAATAGCTAAACTGTGGAGCCAACCTAGATGCCCTTCAGTGGAAAAATGTATTAAAAAATGTGGCATATATACACAATGGAATTTTACTCAGCATTAAAAGAGAATAAAATCATGGCATTTACAGGTAAATGGATGGCATTGGAGAAGATAATGCTAAGTGAAATTAGAAATTCCCTCCCAAAACAAATGCCAAATATTTTCTCAGCTTTAAGGAGACTGACTCATAGTGGGGTAGGAAGGGGGACCATGGGAGAAATAGATGAGTTGTAGATATGGCAGAGGAGTCACAGGTAAAAGAATGAGGCAGGGGATTAGCAAGGATGGTGGAATGTGATGGATACCATTATACAATTACATGTAAGAAGACAAGAATTGGTGTCAACATACTTTATATACAACCAGAGATATAAATAATTGTGCATCAAGAAAACCCCTGTTACATTCTGCTGTCATTTATTTTTTTTTAAATCAAGTTAAAAAAAATAACAACCTGTTCCTGATACGCAGAATGACAGCCTTTGGGACAGAAGACCTTCTGTTTTTTTTTTTTTTTTTTCAACTAAAATAGCTAACATTCCCTTTCATTTTTCTCAAAACTGTGTCCTCATTGTTATGTTAGCATCAGGGATACGAACAAAGCATTTGGCAACAAGTGCTTTTGTGGTATATGGCAACTGAGCTCAAAACAGAACCATTAGAAGGTCTACACTCAGACAATCTTCCCTAGTGACCTACAGCCAAGAAGTTGTATCACATGCCTGCAAACCCAGCAATGCTGGAACTGAGGCAGGAGAAGCACAAGTGGGAGGCCAGCCTCAGCAAGTTAACAAGATCTGTCTCAAAATAAAAATAAATGGAGGTGGAGATGTAGCTCAGTGGTAGAGCACCACGGGTTCAGTCCCCAGTACCAAAAAAGAAACACAAAATGGTGGCACATAGTTTGTGATGCAAAGAGAATATCACATTTCTTTCTCTTCAAATGACCAGAGGTCTGGACTTAGGGGTCTCTACATGTAGTTTCCCTTCATTCTAATAGTTTTAATTTCTGCTTTGGTTCAGATCAAATGAAACTTCATTCCTTCTGTTTTTCTTTTTGTTTTTCTGTTGTATTTTTTGTTTTGTTTTTGTTTTGGTTTTGGTTCTGGGGGTTGAATCCAGGTGCACTACACCCCAGAGCTACATCTCCTTTTCATTTATATATTTTCAGTTTGAGACAGGGTCTCACTAAGTGGCTTAGGGTCTCATTAAATTGCTGAAGCAATTTAATCCTTGTTTAAGCAATTTGATCTTCCTGCCTCAGCCCCAAGTCATTGGAATTACAGATACATGCCACCACACTGTGCTAAATTTCTTTATTTCCCCTTTACAAATATGTGTGGGTGTGTTTTACTGGGTATTGAAGCCTAGGTATGCTCTGTTACAGCTACATCCCAGGCTTTTTCATTTTGTATTTTCAGACAGTGTCTTGTTAAATTGCCAAGGCGTTGCTTGAAATCATAATACACCTGCCTCAGCCTCCCAGGGAGCTTGGATTACAGATGCTGTTCACCAAACCTGGAATGACACAACATTTTTCAAAGGCTGGACTCTATTCTGATTTATTTTTTTTCCTGGGACTCCACTCCAAATGACACACTGTCACGTGTACAAAATACACATGACAATCGAGCCTCAGCTCAGAGTTAGCATTTTCCATTTCTTAACTTGCAAATGTTCTCAAATACTATATGTGGCTTTTAGCATTGCTTACATTTAAATGGAGCCTGTTGGTACCTGTCTATAATTTAGCTATTCAAGAGGCTGCAGCAGGATGATCATGAGTTTGAGACTAGTATGGAGAACAAAGTGAGATCCTGTCTCAGCATAAGACAGGGATGGGAACCAGATGTGGGGGGTCATGATTGTAATCCCAGTGGTTTAGGAGGCTGAGGCAGAAGGATCACAAGTTCAAAGCAAGCCTTAGCAACTTCATAAGGCCATAAGCAGCTTAGTGAGACCTTGCCTCAATAAAAACTGAAAAGAGCTGGGGATGTGGTTCAGTGGTTAAGTACTCTTAGTTCAAACACCAGTACCAAAAAAGAAATAGATTGCTGAGGGCCATTACCAAGTAGGTATTGACGCATCGTAATCCTTGCCAGTGTACCCCATGTTAAATGGACTTGCCTTGGAAATTTGCTGCGACCTTGCTTGTGTGTTTGAGAAAGATGACCCTGCTCAAGGTGATCGAGGGTGGATCCAGGTTTGAGGAAGTATCCTGCAGGTTTGAGGAAGTATCCCGGTCCTTGGGCTTAGGGTGTTCCCGGTTTAAGGCGTTTCCCGGTTTAAGAATATGGGTTTTAGGGAAGTTGAGGTTGAAGATTATTGCTGCTGGGATTAGGGTGTTCCTGTTGCTTGTTCCCGTTGAGTTCTCGTGAGATTCAAATGGGATTTTGGAAAAAGCCTCGTGGAGTAGGTGAAGTGTGCGGCAGAACGAGACTGCCCCGGAACGTGTGTGGAGGCTGGTGTGAGATCCGGAATAAAGAATTGCTGTTTGAACCTACAGAGCTGTGTGGTGGCTCGTGATTCTGTGCCAAGCCGAGTCATTAGCACTTGGCTTCGGCAATAGATGAAGAATGGAGAGGAGAAAGAGGGGTAGAAGTAGCATAAGGAGGAGGAGGAGAGAAAGAAAACAAAAACTACTAAGGACAGATGGACAACCGTGACCTAAGGCAGAGTCCACGTAAAAGCTGCCCATTCCCTCTACTGGGCACAATGGCATCTGGCTCTAAAACCCAGCAGTAGAACGTTAATTGATAGGATAGGGGACACACTGGGACAAGCCTGCCCCCTACTGGCTCATTTGACACTGACTTTTAGGTGGCTCTTGCTTCAGATTACACTTTTCTGTGATCAGCACTGACTGTGGAGAGAACAGGCATGAAAATTAATTCAACACCAACCTCCCCCACCTCCAAAAGTGATTTTCTGTTTGTTTGTTTTTGTTATTGGAAGGTGTGTAGGGGCTGGTGGTGCACCTGGGTAGAGGCATCTTGGAGGGCCCTGGGGAGAAGAAACTAGAAAACTGCACCCTGGTTTTTGGTGAATCTAGATTTCCTACTGAGTGTTGTTTCTTTTTAACATAATTTTAACTACTGGAAAATAAAGGCACCAAACACTTTCTATATGGAAACTCATGATGCCTGAATTGAAGCAAATTAATAAGAAGAAAGAAATTATCAGAGGCTGGAGTGGAGCAGCCACAGTTAAATCGTAAATAAGGTTTTTGGAAGGAAATATGGAGAAGTTCCTTAACCTCACACACCCTCTGAAGTCTATTTTAAAATGCATTAATTACTTTTGAATTTATCCACCATTCCCTTTAATAAAGATGATAGTGTTCCTGATGAAAATGGAACTGGCTATGTCATTAACAATATCATGAACAAATTCCTGATGAAGATAAATGGTGGATGTAATGGGTATCAATGGTGTTTGGAAGAGAAAAGCAAATAGAGACAGAGGTATGGAAAGGAGAGGAAATTATGAAGGGAGAAGAAAGAGAAGAGAATAAAGTAGACCAAATGAGACAGGAGAAGATACAGGGAAAAGTGGATTCAGGGAAAGAGAAAATAATATGGAGATAGAGATAAGGAAGATAGACAACAGGTGATAAGGAAAGAGAGACACCATTCACTGATAGAAATAGGAGAAACACTTCTCACATGCAAAAGGGTCTGGTGGAAATGAGGCCAATTCATCCTTAAATTACCTGGATATGATAAATAGAATCTGGATCCACAATTGTTTTTCAGATTTGATTTTTAAAAATTTACCCATAAGGCTTAAACATACCTGTTCCCAAATCAATAGCACTAATAGTACTGAAGACCCCCAAACAAACATTCCTTCAAAACCACTAGAGGAATGATGCACCGTGTACAACTCATAAAACCCCTTATGTCTCAAAACTGAAGGATACCAACAAAAGGGGTAAGGATTCTGAAAGTCGATCACCAGGTAGAGGACAACTCTCAAGAGTTCAAGGAAGCAAAGTTTGCCACTCTATTTGCTCCACGTTATTCTCAACAAGTTCCACAATGGATCTGTATTTAAAGCATCCTCAATCATCCAAGTATTACATGTCAAACTTGACATAGAGAATGTTTTTTAAGAATTACTCTTCACTGGTTAAATTATAAGTAGGGTTGTTTTTCAATCTGAATCCTTCTCCTAAATCTTTTAAATATATTATCTGTCATCCTGCATCCATAAAATTATGGCACTTGCAAAGACAAACAAAAATGGTAGTTCACTTTTAAATTATTATTATTATTATTATTATTATTATTATTATTATTATTTCTACTAGGGATTGGACCCAGAGATGATGTATCACTGAGCTATCCTCAGACATTTTGGTTTTCTATTTTGAGACATGGTCTCACTATGTTTATCAGGGCCTCACTGAGTTGTTGAGTCTGGCCTTGAACTTAGGCTCCTCCCGACTCATTTGAAATTACAGGTGAGCTGCACAGTTTTCATCTCTCCTTTAAATTAAAAGTATTATTTTATTAATCTCCCTTGTCTTGTGTTGTGTTTAAAGTAATTTTATAGCACACAAATCCATTTTGAGTATGAAAACTGCATTACTAAAATAATACTTTTCTGCAAGACCAAAATGCTTGGTTTATAATAAAAGTATAAAGTGTTTCTCCAAAAGAAAAACCATCATTGTATCTATTGTGTAAGTCCAACATCTTAGGTTGTTCAACAAGTCTTAAAAAACACTTCTGGAAAAAGAAGTTTCCCATAATGGAAAAGAATTTTCCATAATGGAGAAGAAATTACTTGTGTTTTTACTATTTTATTTTATTATTGTCTCTAGTATTTTTCTTCACAAAAGGAAATTCACATTCTCTATATGTTGCTTTTAAATCATCCTTGAATTAAATTCTGTTCAGGCTGAAGTTAAATATTCCTAAAATCATGCTCAGGTGTTGTCTTCAAAGTATCTGGTTCCAGAATGAATGATCTTTTAATCTGCAGTGGTGACATCAACCGTATTGTTAATTTTGTAGTATAGGTAACCTACTTTTCACAGCAGAACATAGGTCTGCTATGAAAACCTTTGATAAGTTCTGGAGACCTGTGGGTTTTTTTTTTTTTTTGGGGGGGGGGGGTTAGGGCGGTGGGGAGGAAGGATTGTGATAGCTAAGGGGGCTCTACTGACATCTAGTGGGTAGAGGCCAAGGATGCAATGAAACAGCCTACATGCACAGGAGAGCCCCCATCCTCAACAAGGAATTATCAGCCCCAAATGGTTACCAGTGCCAAAAGGTTCTAGATCCAACTACCTCTTTGTAAGCTTTAGGACAGAAAAAAATTAAATTATGCCACAGGTTACACCCAACAAAATGTGGACTGTGGGCCATTCTATTGGACAAACAACACAATTTCTTCAACAAATTAAGTGGCAAGAAAACAGGTGAAACAACAAATCTCTAAAAAAAATTCCTTAAAAGATATATAAAGTAAAATAATTAATTATTTAATTAATAATTATTTCATATATTTATATTTATTAATTTATATATTATTAAATATATTTAAATATATATATTTAGTTGTACATGGACACAATACCTTTATTATTTTTTTAATGTGGTACTGAGGATCGAACCCAGTGCCTCACTTGTGCAAAGTAAGCACTCTACAGGGGAGCCCCACCCCCTGCCCCTAAATGTGTTACTTTTATTTAGCTTTTTTTTTTTTTACTTTTATTTGGCTCCTAAAATCAACAGATTATTTATTTATATTCTTTAAAAGTTGAGAGTCATTTCATTATAAATGAGCTAGAAATTTACAACATGACTTCAAAGGAGGCATGAGTTAGCAATTCTTGTACACTTTCTTGGTAAATAAGGAGTTTTAAGCTTCTAGTGTAAAATTCACAGTCTAATGTTGTGTTTATATGGATGCTAAAATATTTGTGGGTTAAGTGACAGGAGTGATTTAGGTTGGTGATGTATAAATATTTTTTTCTAGTGTGAAGGAAGTTTTCATGGTGGTATGTGAATTGCCCTCATGTTGTGATTAATGTGTGGAGGGAATATTAGGACATAATTAGTATATTGAGTCCTCTTAGGATAATGGTAAACTAAGTCAGGAAAATGATGCTATAACTACAAATAATTCTCCAGCTGAGCTGGTGGTGAAGATAGGTTAGTTATACTTACCAGTACTCATCATGTTACTACTAAAGGAGTTAATATCTGTATTCCACAAACTAATAGTAGTTCCACAATGGATTAATAGTCTGAGTTTGTGAGGCAAAATAGCATTGATGATGTGAAGCTGTGGGATTACAACTGTGACTCCAGTAAAACTTTGTGGTTTTGGATAAGTGTGGCCACAATTACTAGTGCTATATGATGTGGATAAATTTGTGATGAGCAATTTTTAAGGCTGTTTCAAGTAAATAGAGTTTGTTATTTGTAGCAATTGGTGAGTCTCCATAAGAATTATATTAGAAATGGATAGGGTATACATTGTATTAGTGGATTTGAAATTATAGTAGTGCTTATTATACTATAGCTTCCTAGTCTTGGTAACATAGCTGCAAGTTCTGTAGATCCAGCAACTGCGGCTTCTATGTGTGCTTTTGGAACTAGAAGCAGGGGCTGTAAAGGGATATTTTTTTCTGTGAATCCTATTATGTTTGCCATTCATAGAAGGCCATTACAAAAGGAGCTTGATAATTCGGTAGTAGGTTATTAAATAAAAAATTGAATGAACCTGTAGAGTTTTGAACATAGAATAATGCTATCAGTACAGGTGAAGAGCCAATCATCATATAGAACTGGAAATAAAGTCTTGCACTTAATTATTCAGCTTGGTTTCCTCACTAGGTGATAATAATTAGAGTTGGAATTAGAGTCGCCTCAAAAAGAATATAGACTTGAATTAGTTTTCTGACAGTAAATGCCATGACTAAGTATATTTGTAGAAAATCAATATGTAGATATGTAGGTTTTTCTATATCTGATGTTTTGGAAAGATGGTACTTAATGTAATTGCTTGGAAAAAGAGTTGGGTTGTTAATTTTAAAAGCAGTGCTCATAGTGAGTTGGAAAAAAAATACTGAAAAATTTAGGCTATTTTTGCCAAATTGGTTTAAGAGAAATAAGTTGATGAAACTAATTGGTAGGCTATGTAGTGATTCAGTTTATAGAATTTTTAGAGTATCATCTTACTGATGCAAATATAATTATGGATATGATAATTTTCAGCATTGGAGGAAGCTTAAGTTTTGCATGTGGTCTAAGCTGTATGTGTTATTCACTGTTCAGTAATGCTAGGCCCACAGTAGCTTCTCAGAATGCAAGTGTTGATGAAATGATTGGTACAAAGGTGGCTAAATATAAGGGATAATTAAAATTATTGGAGTCCCACTAGGTATAGTGGCTCATTCTTATAATCCTAGCAACTAGGGAAGCTGAGACTGGAGGAGCAGAAATGTAAGCCCAGTCTCAGCAATTTATTAAGTACTATGCAATTTAGTAAGCCTCTGTCTCAAAATAAAAAAAATATATATATACGGTCTCGGGGTCTTGTGGTAGAGCACCCCTGGGTCTCATTCCCAGTACTCAAAATAAATAAATATATAAATAAAATTATGAGAGTTCCTAGAATAAACAATGATAATATCATGCCTTTTAACATAGTTTGAACTTTTAGGAAGTTGCATATAATCCAATGCATTTTATTCAAGTAGTGCTAATAACACTATGATGAGAAAAATAGGTATAATAAGTAGGTTAACTGTAACCTGCTGTTAGGAAGAGAAGTTGAATATTGGATTATAAAATGTTAGGCCATTAAGGGGATCAGCATTTTAACAAGTCCTTTTTGGAGTCAGGGCATATAGTTATGTATTAGATTGTAGATTATATCAGCCATTAAATCCAGGGTGCTCTTACAAGCAGGCCTTATGTCTCTTGTTCTGTTGTACTGGGAGAAATATTGGATTCATATAAACCAACATGGATTGCTCGGATCTAATCTCAGATTATGTAGGACTTTACTCATTGAACAAATGGATCATTAATGATGGTTACACCATCCAACATCCAGGTCGTAAATCCTATTGCCAATATGGACTCTAGAGTAAGATTGCACTATTGACCCTAAAAAAAGTTATTTTTTCAATCAAATGTTTGGGTCAATTATTGATTGTGCTACTTCAACTGGTATGATCTAAGTTTTAATCACCAGAGCTTGTATTCTGCTCTAAGGTCAACCTAACTGAAAGTTTTCAATAGGTTAAGCATTATTCCTTATAATTAGGTTAAGATTTGTTTAAGTTGATTTAAATTAAATACCATGAGGCTCTTATCATCTTATTTTAATATCCCTATCTTTTCATGGAGAGGTCAATTTCACAATTAAGGTGAATTAAGAGGTCAATTAAGACAATTAACCTGGTATGGTCATTCATACAAGTCCATATTTAAAGAACAAATGACTGTGCGACCTTTGCACAATCAGGATACTGTAGTTGTTAATAATATGTCACTGAGAAGGCATGACTGATGCAAAGTATGCTATAGGTGATGATTTTGGTAAACAGGAGGGATTTGTGATTGCCAGATCCTTTTACTCTTTAGAATCTTTTCTTAGGTATATGCCTGTGTTAGGTTAGTGATTATTTGAATAAACAGTCACTAGATTAATCAGTTTTTATTTAGACACTAGCCATTCTTATGTAATTTTATGACAGGACAATTTATTTCTTGTTACTTATATTAACATGATTCCTTCTATTTATACATAGATCAATCTAGAAAAATATTAGACATTTATGGAATTAATGGCAAAGTATTAGAATTTGTTGCACTTGAATGCTTTCTTAATTGGTGGACTGTTTTTAAGCCAACTATGAAAATTTAATAACTTACTCTATGAAGGACTGTTTTCAATTTTTAAAAGCTGTCCCTCTTTGGATTAACATTTAAATTGATATCATTAAAAAACTCTTTGTTGGGCCCTGTGACACTCGCCTGTGATCCCAGAAACTTGGGAGACTGAACTAGAGGAATGCCCAAACTGGGCAACATAGGAATACCCTGTCTCAGAACAAAAAAAAAAAAAAAAAAAAAAACGATTAAAATTCCTTTAGGTCAATTTAAAGTGGAACGTCAATTCTATTCTGGATATCTAGATATCAACATACAGGACAAGTTTGTCACCTCTATTCAGGGGTCTCACTGCACAGCTTCAAAGATGTGTTTGTTCTGACAATTGTCTACAAATACCTTGTTCAGTGTTCATTGTTCATGCCTGTAAATTCGTTCTGGTTAATTTATTATGCAACATGCATAAGAGATTAGCTTTGATTTTTTAACTTTAAACTATTCTTTCATCTTTTCCTTAATAATATTTTTTCTATGGTTTCTCAAGAAATTTGTATGTCCTATGATTTAAGTTGTGAGTAAAGGTCTTCCTAAAAATTCTTCTAATACTAGATGATGATAGAAATTACCATCAAATTGTATTTGAAATTTGCTGATATTTGCTAAAACTGTACAAGTTGTGTTCAATATATGACTAGTGTTAAACCAACTTTAGGATTTTTTTAATTGCCTAATGTTGGTTTGAGGCAAAGAAATTTAAAATTAAGTCTGATCTGTTAGTGCACAATAGATTGTGCAGACTTGGGTTCCAACTGATTGTCCCCCTAGACATTCCTTCATCCCAACATGCACACAAACTAATGACAGAAAACAACTTTGCCATTAAAAGAAGAATTAACATCTTTCTTTTAGAGAGAACCCCAGGCTGCTAGGAAATCTTGAGCTCAGAGTCCTAATGAGGCTAAAATATTGAAGAGCAGAAGTACCTCAGGTAAGCCATGCACATTCCCTGATGTTGAAGTCTCACTTGTGGACTGAAGGAACTCGACTGGAAGGTACTGTCTCCTCATGGCTGGCTCATCTGCCAAAAAGAGGGGCTTTTCTAAATAATTGGCAACTGTGAAAATGAAGTTAGAAAGGCTTATTATCATAAGTGTTAAAATTCAGAAATAAAATACAGTATTATACTATTTAGAGTTACTATTTTTCTATTAGTAGGTATTTAATTGAGATAGTTATATTTGTCTATTATCTATTTCTGATGTTGAATCATCAAATACAATTTGCATAGCAGGAATTGAAGACTGAGAGCTGGATATGCACAGATGGGTTATCTTGGTTTTGAAGCATGGAGATTAGAAATCCCCCTTTTTTATTTTTTTTTATTTTTTATTGGTCGTTCATAACATTACATAGTTCTTAATACATCATATTACACGGTTTGATTCAAGTGGGTTATGAACTCCCGCATTTACCCCATATACAGATTGCTGTATCACATCAGTTACCCTTCCATTGATTGACATATTGCCTTTCTAGTGTCTGATGTATTCTGCTGTCTGTCGTATTCTCTACTATCCCCCCTCCCCTCCCCTCCCCTTTTCTCTCTCTACCCCTTCTACTGTAAATCATTTCTTCCATTTGTATTATCTTGTCTTACCCCTCCTTTCCTCTTATATGTCATTTTGTAAATCCCCTTTTTAAGCAGATCTTTCAGGGGTCTCCTATACTCACTAAACTTTG
The DNA here is from genome assembly GCF_045843805.1 of Urocitellus parryii. NCBI lineage: Eukaryota > Metazoa > Chordata > Mammalia > Rodentia > Sciuridae > Urocitellus > Urocitellus parryii. The sequence goes on along the minus strand of NC_135541.1, from coordinate 81,905,789 downwards.
AGAACCATTGGGTTTGACATCTGATCTCAAAGACTTGATTTGTTAAGGGCCACAATTATCTTGTCCAATATTTCTTACTAAAATAATATTTTTTAGGTGGTGGACATGTGTAAATCCCAGCTACTCAGGAGGCTGTGGATGTAGAATCAAATTAAGGGCAGCCTGGGCAACTTAACTAGACCCCAATATAAAAAAAAAAAAAAAGTCAGGCATGGTGGAACCAGTAGTCTCAGCTTCTTGGGAGCCTGAGGAAGATTGTTTGACTCCACAAGTTCAAGACTAGCCTGGACAATATGAAGAGACCCTGACTCCACCAAAACAATCCCCAAAACATTTTTTAGTATAAAACAAACAAACAAACAAACAAAAACAAGTGGCAGGCCAGAGTTGGCCTGTGTGATTTGTATCACATTTATTTAAATACATATAGTACACATATACATATATATGAAGAGAGAGAGAGTCATGCATTGAATTCAAGATGTTTTGCTCAAATGTGAAAGATGAAAAATTAGCATGATTCACTGAACTCTTCAGAAATAAGCTAACAGGCTTAAGTAAATATGATCTGTGTACTATGTAACCATTTGTGCACTGTTAACAAATGAAGACAATTGTATAGGTGTACTATATATATATATATATATATATATATATATATATATATATATATATATAAACATGTTACAAGTATTTAATGTTTAAATCATAGATATATTATGAAAAACTTCAAACTATATTGGCCTCTTTTCTTTCATGGCTACAGGTGCAGCAAGGAGGTTGCTCAGGCTTCAGAAGAGGTGCCTCCAGTGACCTCTGCTGTGGCAAAAAGAAGGTTTGGTTGGATTCAAATGAGACCAAAGAAATCTCCAATGCCAACTCTGAACAGCAGATCTGGAAGCTGATCAAAGATGGCTGATCATCCACAAAATCAGTGACTGTCCATTCTGGGGCTCCATGCCAGAAAAGTACCTTGACTCCCCAGAGGCACAAGCATGCGTGAATAGGTAAGCAGAAGAGTACAGCTAATGCTCCAATGCAGGAAATGATCACCTGGGTGCAGAGGATGCGGATTCTGTGTAGGCTGCTCAGAGATACCATGAATCTAATATTGACTACCACATGTATCACAGCCTCTATCTGAAGGTAAAGGGCAATGTGTTCAAAAACAAGTGGATCCTCGTGGAACATATTCCCAAACTGAAGTCAGATGAGGCCAACAAGAAGCTTCTGGCTGACCAGGCTGAGACCAAGGAGGAACACAAGCTCTATGAGGAGCATTCCAGTTCAAGGAAGAGGACTTCAAGTCTCTGTCTAAGGAGGAAGAGACCAAGAAATTAGGCTCCCATCTTGTGTCTGTACATAGTGGCCTTGATGATTACATAGATACTCCTTGAAACAAAAACAAGCTTTATCTGTGAAAAAATTGTATTGTATCACAATTTTAGAAATTAACAGTTTTATAAATCATCCTTTTTACAATAAAAGAAATACAGTTAGTCTGCTCTTTGAATTGTGAGGCTTAAAGAAGCCATGTTACTTGTTTTAAAACCAGTAATATTTATCACTTCAAATGTTTCTGCTCTGTTGCACATACTTTAATTTTCTTTTAATCTTAAAAATTTTTCTAAACTTCTTTCACCATTATATACAATGTTCTTGTGGTCAGCATTGAATTTTATTGGAAATGTATAATTTTCTTGTTGAAGCCATGTCCTGAAAGACTCTGGACATATTTAAAAAGCTAAATACTGAAATGTAATGAAACAATATCATTCAGAAAGAACTTTGAGTGCATCCCTATAATTGTCACTGGTAAAAACTGGCAAAACCAAAAACCTTAGTACAAGTTATGTAAATGTAGTTGGCAACCTTTGGCTGATACAGAAAATATTAGAAAATGAAGCTGTCAATTGTCAGTTGGAAAATAATTTTTAAACAGGACAACTGTTTAAAAAAACTCAAGGTCTTTTTTTACACTCATATAGTTTATGTGGTATTAATTTTATTTTAACCATTGTAGTTAGAAATACTATTGCTATACTTAGGCACTTAGCTCCAGTCTAGAAAATGAAGTCGTTTATGGAAAATTCTATCAGTTTGACAACTGTATTTTGTTGAAGATGAAATAAAAGAGGCTGCTTTTTCATTATGGGAATTAAAAATAAATGGAACTTTAAATCATCACACTGTCTTTGTAGGTTCCAAAACACGAAATGTAGTGGTGTTCATAATGAGCTCAGGAGGCTTAGAGAACAACATGGCCTGTTTGGGCTGCAATATTTTCTGCACTCAGTTCAAGAATTTGAAGCTGAGCAAGAGCTAGACATCTACTGAATTGTTTTTTCAAGAGCACCTTGGTTCAAGGGCAAGAACTTAATTTTTCCTGATAAAAAGGAAAAGTGCCTTTCTTTCTTTCTTACTTTTTTTTGTACTGGGAACTGAACCCAGGTGTGCTTTACCACAGAGCTCCATCCCCAGACCTTTTTTAAATTGCCCATGCTGTCCTTGAACTTGAGATTTCCCTACTTCACTGGGGTTACAAATGGGTATCACTGTACCTCGTGTGTGTCATTTTTTTTTTTACAAACCAAACTTGAATGGCATTTAATTAAATGGTCAAGTTTGAGGTCATAGATGCATAACCTTGTAGATCAACTTCATTTGAGTTTGTTGAGTGAGATGAAAAGTGCTTAGAACCGTACCTGACCTAATAAATTCTCAGTACACTTAACAATCACCTTGTTAAGATCAACATTTCTTATTATGTACTATATATCCTGGGATAGTGGAACTGTGCACCTTGACACCTGTCTGACAGTTTTGCCACTGACCATGTTCACAGCCCCAAATCCTCTTGTGCCTCCTCATTCTTCTCCTACATCTTTGGGCAGTGGTTTGCAGACAGGTGCACACCAGCATCACTTGCAGGTTCATCATCTCATCTGACCTCCTTCTTCACCTGGGACTGCTGGCCTCTCTTTCCTGGTTCCAAGACAGTGCTCCTGTGATTTGCTTTCCTGGGCCTTCTCCACATTGATAGAATATTTTTAACACATCCACAATACCAGTACCTTGATGTGATGCTTCCTCTTTATCAGTGTTGTCCAATAGACCTTTCTGCCATGACAGAAATGTACAGTATCTGCACTGTACTGTCAGATATGATAGCCACCAGCCCATGTGGTTATTGCACTCTTAAATTAAGTGGTGGGACTGAGATACTGAAATTTGATTTTTTAAAATTTTAATTAATTTGAACAGTCATATAAGGGCTTTGGTTCCTGTATTGGATGGTTAATATGTAGATTAGCAGAAGACATTTTAACTGGTGTTCATTATAATTTTTTTCCTGATCTTTTTCCTTACCTCCATTCCTTTCTTTGTTCCTTCCTTCCCTTCCTTCTTCCTCCCTCTCTCCCTCCCTCTTTCCCTTTCTATTTCTCCCTTTCTCTCCGTCCCCCATTGCTTCCAACCTTCTTTCCTTCCTTCCTTCCTTCCTTCCTTCCTTCCTTCCTTCCTTCCTTACTTCCTTCCTTCCTTCTCTCTAGCACTGGAGCTCAAACCCAGGGCCTCAGGATGCAAGGAGAGTTCTCTACCACTGAAACACATCCCAGCCTTCAGGAGAGTTTTCAATTAAAGTCTCCTGAAAGAAAGCTGGATGCACAAATATGATAATTACAATTTTAGAAATGGGAGTTTCATGCCTTTATTCCCAGTGGCTTAGGAGTCTGAAACAGGAGTATCATAAACTCAAAGCCAGTCTCAACAAATTAGTGAGATCCTGTCTCAAAAAATAAGGGCTCTGAATGTGGCTCACTGGTAAAGCTCCCCAGGGTTCACTCCCTGATATCAAGGGGAGGAAAAGAATTTTAGAGAAGAAAAAAACATTTTTGAAATAATACAAGTTGCACAATTTTAGCTTCTATTTAAAATTTACATATATTCTCAGACTTTATTTATAGGGAAATTCTGCTATTTGTTCCTGGAAAACCATGGTACTTGGTTTAAAATTTGAAATGGTGGTCTTTTCTTTCTTTCTTTCTTTCTTTCTTTCTTTCTTTCTTTCTTTCTTTCTTTTTTTGTGGTCTTTTCTTTGCATTGTGGTTTAACACTGGTTTCCAGATTATGGCCTTTTTAAAAATTTTGTCTAAGTCTAGCTTCACTGAACTCAATTGCATATTCACAATTGTTCACTAAAATCTTATGATTCTTCAGCATTTCTTGAACAAATCCTTAGTGTTTTGACACCATGGCTAATAGGTATATCTGCGTTCTTCTCAAATTATTGTAAAATATTCAGTTTGTCATTTTCTGGTAAAAGCCTAGCTCTTCTGCCTTATAAGATTCTGTACTCTCAGTTGCAGGGCTTCTGAGGGTCAGGTGCTACATGGGCTGTTAGAATGTGCTAAACCTTAGTGAAGGATTCTGGAGGAAGACCCCTGGTCTATCATGGCTTCTTTCATTGAAGCTCTGATTACCTTAACTCCTCCTCACACACAGCCCCAAGATAATAATTCAAAGAGAAGAAAAGGAAATAGAGGAGCACAGACATAGACACCCTGGTAATGCATAAATGTTCACTTCCAATAATTCTGAAGTTTGAACAGAAATTCAGGGGCCTTTTAAACTTCTTCACTCCTTAGATCTTTTGGTCAAAAGGTCAGAGGATGTCACTATGACCCTGCAACTTCTTTTGATCATGCTCCTAGAATCTTAACATACTTTAAAAATTTTGATCTCTCTGCCAGTGTTAGGGAAAGACAGACAACCACCACTACCACCCCTCCTCTGCCACCAAAGAATTCTTCATATATCAGGCTGTTTCTTATTGCCAGCCCTGAAGCGGGCTAGATTCTTGATCCCCTCTCCATTTCCCAGTACTACATTAAAGTTGCTAGTTTATTTTATGATGAAACTATGTTAATTCCAGGGAGTTACTTTACCGTCTTCAGGTTGGTACAGACATTTTGAAACCTGAGCACTGTCATCAGGGCATCCCCAAGTCCCAGACATAATATCTTTGAAATTCCAAGTCCTGCATGTATGGGGGAAGGGTGAGAGAAAACTTTTACAAGGACTGATATGGAGGTTTTGTTTGCACTTGAGCGTTTCCTTCAGGTGTGGAGTCGTGGTCTCCTTGACAGCAGAAATGTAGGTCTGTGCTAATATGATTGGGGGCTTGAAGGTTCTCAACATTCCTACCTGTGGTCTCTTCCTCAGCTGTTCTGAGCTGGAGGATTGAGAGGTTATAATGGAGAGAACTCAGTCTTGGTAGTGTTGAGAAGATTGTGGAGTTGTGCTTCTGATTGGTAGGAACCACAAAGCACTGGATGCATCCATTCTCCAAACTGTTGACTGAGAGCCTGTCCCTTCCCCAGGTTGAGTCAATGAAAAGGGAGCTCCTGGATCTGCGAGCCCAAGTATCCAAACAGAGCACAGCTGAATGTCTGAAGACTGCAAACAAGCAGAAGCAGAACATGGAGCAGTTCATTATCAGCCAGCATCGGTGTCCCTGATCTGTGGTGCTGCAAAGGAAAGGGGTGGTCTTTCACATGCCCCACTTGTAATGCAGAGGAATAGTCAGAAGAGAGGAACAGAAATGTTGGGAGGGGAGCACCTAATACCCTGGGCCCAACTCTCCTGTGTTATGAATAATTGTGGGTGCAGAGGGAGGGGAAGAAGGGTGAGAAAGAAACCCAAGATTTAGGGGTGAGAAGAAAATGCTTTAGAAATTACACACCCAGCAAGTATGGCCCAGTTGGTAATTCCTGCTCTGTGGGGCTCTTTCATTGTTCAGTGACCAGGACACATGATGTTTTGAAGAAGGCAAGGACTAACTTGAAGCTAAAGAATCGGTTTTACCTTTCAGAGTCACAGAGTCTGCTTCAAACACATCACGATCTATCATCAGATCTGTAAGTGACTCTGACCTCCTTTGACCTTCCAGAAGCATATAATCTGGTCCACTAGACAGGTCTTAGCTCCTAGATAGCCTCTAGCTAGGGTTCCATCCCTTCGCCCTCGTGCCCCCTCAGCTCCCTGCCCTGCCCTTGCTCTCCTATGTCCTTGTCTCTCCTCTTTACCCCAATTTTCCCTCCTTGATGTCAGTCAAGAAAGAAGGTGGGAGAAATGCAGTTAAGTTAGTCCTTGAATGAAGAAACTTTTAAAGTCTGTAAATTAGTTGTCTACAAGGAGATCTTGAGGCCATTTGTACATTCTGGACATTCCTGAACTAATTTATGAAAAATCAAAAAAGGCATAACTTTATAAATTGACTTGAGTGCACAATATTAGATTAAGAACAGCAATTTTATTTTGACACACCAGTTTTTTAAAAAAATGAAGGAAGATCCATGTGGTCTCATTGTCATAAAAAAACTGATAATAAAAACACTGAACTTTAAGGGAAAAAAATTTTAAATATGTGTACCAGATATTGTCTACATTTACTTAAATGCTGTGCTATAATTCTCTAGAAATACTTTGAAGAAAAACTTGATATTTAACTGATTGTTTTAAAAATCAGAAATTAAATCTTTACACTTAGATGGTAAACATCGGAGGAGCTGAGCATTCTCCTAGGAATGTTCCTAAATTATACTCTGAGAGCTTTGACCCCCTATAGCATGATCAAGGATCAAGGGCCATGATTTAACTAGCTCTTGTTTTCTACTTCCCTTTGGTTCTTCTCTGAGGATTGCTTTCTTTCCTGAGCCACTTTAGCACAACACTTACAAGATTGCCCCTGTACAACCTCATCCTGTCCCTGCCAAGTTAACCCAGAAGCCTCCAGTTCCCACTGGCTCCCTCTAGTGTGCGACCACCCTGTCTTCTTCCTGATGTCTGGTCTGTAACTCCAGACTTGTCACTATCTGGTTGTATGCCTTTAGCTGGCCTTTTTGTCTCTGTGAGCTGATGCCCCTTATCTGTAAAAGGTGGACCTAGACTTAGATGATGTCTGAGGTCCCTGTCAATTTGTCCTCTCCTTAAGAAAACTAATATACACACTTAACAGGGAACTTCCCCCAACATGTCCTCTCCAATCACCACAAGTTGTTTCTACATGTGTGGTTTTCATGCTCCATTCTACTTTTCCTAGAAGATGACAAAGGCCTTTATTTCCCTTCAGACTACATAACTCGTAGCATAAACTGGCTCATGAAAAGGAAGTGGTAGGATATGACCATACAGCATGCAGTGGGATTGTGGCTGGGACAGCAAGGATTTGGGGGCACAGGGAGACTTCTCCTCTAAGCTGGAACCTGGAATCTCCTCCAGACATGGTACATCCCCTTGGCTCATCCTCTTAACCATTTCCCACCCTATTCCTAATTTCCTGCATGCTTTGCCCTCTTTCCAGCCTCTGGGCACTATCATCAGGTCTGACAGTTCCATCTGAACAGGGTTGTTTTGTTTGCTTTCCCATAAAATCCTTAAGGGCCCTGCTGTGTGCTCTTGTCTTGAGAGCCTTGCCTTCCAGGAGCCACACAAGAAGCAAAGCCACCACAGGTCTCTAAAGCACAAGGAAGCCTTGATCTACCTCTGCCCCCTATCTGAATAACCCTATCTGCTAAGGAGCATCTGGGCCCTCTTCCTTCCAAACTGGTGCAGATCTGAAGAGGTGATCAGAGATGTGTCCTACTAGGGTAGGCAGAAAGACAAAATGACTTCCTGGCAGTGATGGAATAGAAGTAGCCAAATACCACCAGGCCCAACATTAAGGAAAGAGCACCTAAGATTGCATGGTAAACTTTGTGACACTGCTTCTGAACAGCATCTGTGGCACAACACCTGCCACAGCATGGTTCTCACCACAACAGCTCTCCTCAGATGATCAGCTTGGGGACAACAGCTGCCCCGTACACATGAGTCATATGGTCCCAACATTGAATTTCTTGGAAGTCCTAGAAGCACCCTAGTGAGCAGCAGGGCACTGCTGGACAGTGTCAGTGGTGTTCAGCAAACACCTTTCACAGATCCACACCTCACCAGGTAGCTCCTCTGAGCCAAGCCAGCTGGACTTTGCACTGCACCATCAGGTCTGAGCTCTTTGAGTCCATGTGGGGAAGGATATTGGTGATTTGAAAGAAGCCCTCTCATTCATAGCTTATAACAATCCTCTTCCTTTATTAACATGTTCTCCAAAATTTACTGCCCTCCTGTCCCCCATTAAGTATGCTGTCCCATATTATTAACCTGACTTCCCTCAGGAAGGAGTTTGATGCCCACACCAAGCCTATGCAAAGTCTTGCATATGGCAGCCCTCTACTTATTTTTTAGTGGTGTGGGCAAGACCCCAATTGTACTGAAGTCTGTTTTGTGTCTCCATAGGTTTCCTAAGATGTGAGTAGGTGTGTATACATGTATGATAGAGATTTCTTTTTATGTTGCTGTAGCCATATGTTGAAGGCCAACATCAGTCATGGACATGGAGGGTGAAAGAGAATAACAGTCTTTCAGTGGCATTTTTTTCTTTAAAAGCAAAATTTTATATACAAATAATTTCTTTTCTTTCTTTCTATCTTTTTTTTTGCGTTGTTTCCCATTTCTAGACCAGTCCATAGAACAAGTGTTAAGAATAGAAAATAAAATAAGCCAAACTCAAAAAACATAGGCTGAATATTTTCTCGGATAAGAGGATGATGATTCATAATGCAAGGGAAGGGGGATAGAGAAGAATGAAGGAACTTTGGATTGGGCAGAGGAGGATGACGGAAGGGGAGAGGATGTGGGAACGAGAGTGGAATGCAAAGGACATCAGCACCTTATATACATGTGTGATTACACTATCACTGTGACTGCACCATGTTCAGCCAGAAGAAGGAGTAGTTGTACTCCATTTGAGTACAGTGTGTCAAAATTCATTTGACTGTCATGTATAACTACTTAGAAAAAAATTTAAAGATTATAAAAAATTAAGCAAAGAATAATAATTCTGAAGTCAGATTAAAATTACAATTTTCCCTCTTGCCATTTTGTAAAAATCTCCAATCTAAGATATGATGGAGTGATTCTTAAAATTGATGTGTCTTTGTAGTTTTCATGGGGAAGGACATATTTTGCTGTTTCTTCTGCAGCATTAAAACTCAGGAGTCAGTTTGGAAATGAAAATATAGGTCTCTTTCCAGTTTGGGTTGAGTAAAATAGAGGAAAATATTTTCTTTCATGAGTCTCCATTGTTGGTGACTCAGTGTCATTGAAAGGTTTCATAAGGACAGAGGGCACAGTGGGAATAAAGACAGGAAATACCCAAGTGTATATGTAACTAGGCTGTGTTAGCCAGAAACCTGTCTCAGTGCATGGTCCCCTTTGCAGTGCCCATCAGGGCCAGGCAGCTTCTTGGCCTCCATCCTCAGTATAAAGAAGATCAAAGGTTAAAAGAATTTGAAGATTTTCATTTCAAAGACTGTCTGTTTCAACATCAACTATGGGATAATGGGTGTGACTACCCTGGCTGCAATGGCAAGTGCTTCAGTGGGAGTTGAACTCTCATCTAGGATCTGCATCTTTCTTTAAGTATCCCAGGTGATTCTGATGCAGGCACAATTTAACACACTGGTGATGATTCTGATACAAGTGGGCTGCAGACCAGTTTACCACATATTATGCATGTCACTGAGTCACAACAATGAACTCATTTATGACCCTTAATTGAAAATCATATCATTCCATAAATTTTGAAATAAAAATTAAAATAATCCTTCAGAAAGTTCTTCTGTCCTTTTACCTTCCAGAATTAAAATAAAGCTATTACTCTACAATGATGTCCTAGAAATAGTTAAGAATGAACACAAACAATGGAAGCTAGAACAAAAACTGTAATCATTATCAACGAAACCAGCACCATTACCAGTAGCAGCAACAAAAGACTCTTCAAGAGACCTCCCTGGGTAGAGACATGGCCAGTCCTATGGGGAGATGTGAAGTCAACCTGCATTTCACCAGGTGTTTTAAGGATTTGTATGACTGCTTTTGGCTTTATAATAAAGAGGAATTTGCTGCAAAAATCAGCTGAATTGTTGGAAAGTCCTAAAACCCATTATTGAATTTAAAGACAAAGCAGCCAATGGTAAGGACCTCTGGCCCTGAGGTTATTGCAGCAGCCTGCAAAGTTCTCTCCTTTATCTCTGTGCCTCAAGGGCTGGTCCCCTTGATAAAATTATTAATAATCACAGGACAATTGAAATAGTCATACTTAGTAAGTCAGCTTACTTCAGAAAATAGAGTGAAAGCCCCATAAGTGGGGAAGAAAAGTCCCAAAAAAGAGGACAAAAAGAAAACAGAGGACAAGTACCTATTGTATCACTTCAAATATGTAATAGTATCTCCTGACCTGCTGACCTAAGACCTTCAGAATTTACAGAGAATTCATCATGTGCCTCAGATCTCCTCAGTGCTGAGGTGAGTGACAGAGGCTCTAGGGATGATTTTCCATTGCTGCCGTAAAAAATTTCCACAAGCATCATGGCTGAGAAGAACACAAATCCATTATGTCAGAGTGGTAGGTTAGGAGTCCACAGAAGGTCGCACTCCCTTAAAATCACTGGGGAACAGGCCTGTCACCCAGTGGAGGATGTCAGGCACATCCTGCTTCCTTGATTTTTTTGGCTTTAGAAGCCACCCACTTCTTGGCTGGTGGCTTCTTCCTTCACCTCATTTCTGATTTAATTCTTTTTTTGTGTGTGTGTGTGTGTGTGTGTGTGAACTAGGAATAGGAGGAAATTATTCTTAATGACAAAATGCATCTATGAAGAACAAACAACTTATACAGGTACTAGTAACATGCTGAATATTCCCCATGCTACCTAGGAAACAAGGTGAGGATAGCTTCTGGAACCATGTTCACTTACTATCATGCTGGATATCTTAGTCCACAAAATAAGGAAAAATAAAGACAAGCCGAGAGAAATATAGTGCAGAAATGAAGATGTTAAACTACTTTTATTTACAAAAAAAGTATGTAGAAAATCCTAAGAAATATTACTAAAATTGTTGGTATTAATTTGTGATTTTGCCAGGGTCATAGGATTCAAGGTTAATGAACAAGCCCCCAAAAGTCTCAACAAAGGAAGAGCTATATCATGGAGAAGAATTGGAAGACTTTAGTGTTATTAAATAAGTTACTTTTTTCTTTACATGTGCTGAGTTTCCAGTGTTAGTTGAAAACTCCCCAATGCCAATGTTATACATCTCCTATCTTGAAATTAATATTTAAGTTAATTTTCCTTTACATTTTAGGCTTATATCTATTTATAAATTCTTTTTGAGTCTTATGAGACAGTGGCTCAGCATCATTTCCTTCTATATGGACACGTAATTGTGCCAGAATAGATGATTTTCTTTTAAAAGCTATCCTTTCTTCCACTGATTTGATATATCATTAGCATATTTGTCTATATGTCAATATTATCATGTTTTTCAAGTTCATGAAATAGAATTGTTTTAGTCAGGTTTTTCTCACTGTGAACAAAATACCTGAAAAGAACAACTTGCAGGAAGGAAAGTGCCTATGCAACTAAATATAAATGGAATAATTTGTCATACCTTCTTTGCTATCTGAGACTTCTTTTGCTCAGCATATCATTTCTGAGATTCTTTCCTGTTATTACTAGCATCAGTTGTTTCTTTTTAATTGCTGAGTAGTATTCCATTGTAAGGACTACAACTTGTTTTAGCCATGCACTTTCTAATGGACATGTTGATTGCTTCCATTTGGAATTGCTCTTGAGTACTGCACTTATGAAGTTCATGTTACAGGTCGTTTTGTAGCTTTGTGCTTCTATGTTTGGTGACAGCATTGACGGGTCACATGATAAATGCATGTTCACCTAGAGCAGCCACCAAACAGTTTTTCAAAGTGATTGTAACATTTATCCCTTTCACCAACAGTGAATGGAGCTGCAGTTGTTTGTTATAAATCCTTCCAACAGTTGGCATGGTCATTTGAATTTTAGACATTGTGATGGATGTGAGTTGGTCTTCATTTTTGGTTTCCTATGACTCATGCTTTTGAGCATCTTTTCAGGTGCTCTTTGATGTTTACATTCTCTTCTTTGTGTAGTATGTGTTGAAATATATGATCCCTCTTTAAGTTGCTTGTCTTACTATTTCTAACTTTTATGTGGCCTTATGTATATAAATTTTAATAATTTAATAATATATATAAGCCTAAAATAAGATATCTGAACACTGTTAATCTATAAAGTTTATTATTATTATTATTATAAATATTATAGGGATTTGTCTTTTCATTTTCTTGATGGAATATTTCAAACAGTATAAGTTTACGATTCCATGGTGTTTATCTTTTTTTAACCTTAATAGTTTGTCTTTTTTGAGTGTCAAATATAAGAAATCATTGCCAATATAAAAACACAGCCAGAAACTTTTTCTTCTTAGTTTCCATCTCCAAGGTTAGATCAGCTTTTATATTTAATGCAGAAAATAGAAGATCATTTAAAAGGTGGTATAATTATGAGGGAGCAGGGGACCTGTAGCGCCTGGCCATTCCACGCTGATGGTCACCGGGAGGTCGTGAGGGGAGGCTGTTGCCAGATGGGTGCTGTGCACGCCTTCGCACCCACTGGGGAGCACCACCTGAGGAGCCGGTCGGGGTGAGGTGCCTGCTTTGCTGCAGAAGGAGCACCAGCCCAGTGGTGGCAGAGCTCCCCACCGAGGAGCGGCAATGTCGCAGGGCCATCTAGCCATGGGCACTACCCTCAGGGTGAGCAGGCGCTGGGCCCACATGGCGCAGGAGGGCTGGGCAGAGGGGCGGAGGTTGGGTGTTGTGGGCTCCTTGCTGCTCCAGGAGCTCTGAGGACTGCAGAGCTTGGAGGAGCCTGGGCCCTTGCTGCAGAAGATCACCCAAAAGAAGAGGAAAGCAGACCAGAGAACTGCAAGCAGGAGGATCCTGCATGTTGGACAAATGCATCACAAGTGTAGGGAATGTGGGAATGCCTTTAGTCCTAAAGCTACACTGTCCAGCTCTGGAGGATCCACGCTAGAGAAAGGCCTTAGGAGTGCAATGAAGGTGGAAAAGCCTTCAGTCGAAAAGGCAACCTTATTCAGCCCAAGAGAATCCACACAGGACAATTTCCTTATAAGTGTGGTGAAATTGGAAAAGAATTTAGCCATCATTGTAACCTAATTGTACACCAGAGAGTACACAGGAGAGCAAGGCCTCACAAGCTCAAAGATTCTGGGAAAGTCTTCATACTCAAATCCACATTTGTCCATTATAAAAGTATCTATAGTGTAGAACATCTTTATGATTGCAGTGAGTGTGGGAAATCCTTTGGCCACAAACACACTCTCAGTAAACAACAAAGAATTCACACTGAGACAAAGACTTTTGAGTGTGTTCCTGACTAGGCCTAGGAAATGCTGCTTGGTGGGCTGGCCAAAAGATGGAAAATGGGTGGGCTGAAGCGGGAAGGGCAGGATGGAGCAGGTCAGGACACACTAATTAACAACCTTTTGACTCCTTGTAGGAAGGGGCAATTCCTGGGACAGTTAACCCTGGCAACAGACTGGAGCAGGGGCAGGTTCTTGATAAGAGTGAAGGAAGGTTTCTGATAAATTAAAATTTCAATCCCCCAGGAGACATCTCCAACTTTCTGGACTCACTCAAAATTGGCCTCCTTGATCTGACCTGAGGATTTGCCTGTCTATACTGACTGCCTGTCTACTTCTGGCTTCAGAACCTCAGATGTCAGCAAAGATGGCTTATCTTGCTGCTGCTGTTGCTGCTGCTGCTGCTGCTGCTGCTGCTGCTGCTGCTGCTGCTTCTTCTGCTGTTGCTGTGAGTATACTTCCAGAAACCTCTGGATCATGCTTTCTGCTGGCTTACTACTAGTTCACTTTTCAGTTAGTCAACCTCTTTTATATCTACCTATGGTAATTGGAATTCACTAGGAAACTTACTCGATGGAATATTAACTTAGTTTAATGATTAAATTTATTAAAAATAAAAGAATTTTGTTAGAGTTTCATTTATATATATATATATATATATATAGATAAATAGATAGATAGATATAGATATAGATATAGATATATAGATATATATATATTACCTCAGGAAATAGTCTCTTGCATAGTTTTATGGAACTCTGAAAACTAAAAAAACAATTCATTATATCTCAGTGTTTTAGACTTTAATGTGCAAATTAGCCACTAAAAGTTTTTGGTTTAAATGAGATGCCTAGACCCTATCACATAGATTGTGATGGGTGTGGCCCAATATATACATTTCAGAATTTGCAGGTGATTCAAACATTAGGTTTTGAGAAATTCTTTTCTTTTTATTTATTTATTTATTTTTTTATTGTTGGTCGTTCAAAACATTACATAGTTCCTCATACATCATATTTCACAGTTTGATTCAAATGAGTTATGAACTCCCAATTTTATCCTGTATACAGATTGCTGCATCACATCAGTTACCCTTCCATTGATTGACATATTGCCTTTCTAGTGTCTGATGTATTCTGCTGTCTATATTATTCTCTACTATCCCCCCTCCCCTCCCCTCCCCTCCCCTTTTCTCTCTCTACCCCTTCTACTGTAAATCACTTCTTCCATTTGAATTATCTTGTCTTACCCCTCCTTTCCTCTTATATGTCATTTTGTATAACCCTGAGGATCGCCTTCCATTTCCATGCGATTCCCCTTCTCGTTTCCTTTCCCTCCCACCTCTCAACCCTGTTAATGAAAATCTTCGTCTCAAGCTCTTCGTCCCTACCCTGTCCTTGTTTCCTCCCCTTATATCAGAGGAGTCATTTGGTATTTGTTTTTTAAAGATTGACTAGCTTCACTTAGCATAATCTGCTCTAATGCCATCCATTTCCCTCCAAATTCTATGATTTTGTCATTTTTAAATGCAGAGTAATACTCCATTGTGTATAAATGCCACATTTTTTTAATCCATTCATCTATTGAAGGGCATCTAGGCTGATTCCACAATCTTGCTATCGTGAATTGTGCTGCTATGAACATCGATGTAGCAGTGTCCCTGTAGCATGCTCTTATTAGGTCTTTAGGGAATAGACCGAGAAGGGGAATAGCTGGGTCAAATGGTGGTTCCATTCCCAGCTTTCCAAGAAATCTCCATACTGCTTTCCAAATTGGCTGCACCAATTTGCAGTCCCACCAGCAATGAACAAGAGTGCCCTTTTCCCCACATCCTCTCCAGCACTTATTGTTGTTTGACTTCCTAATGGCTGCCAATCTTACTGGAGTGAGATGGTATCTTAGGGTAGTTTTGATTTGCATTTCTCTGACTGCTAGCGATGGTGAGCATTTTTTCATGTACTTATTGATTGATTGTATGTCCTCTTCTGAGAAGTGTTTGTTCAGGTCCTTTGCCCATTTAGTGATTGGGTTACTTGTTGTCTTATTGTCTAATTTTTTGAGTTCTTTATATATTCTGCTTATTAGGGCTCTATCTGAAGTGTGTGGAGTAAAGATTTGTTCCCAGGATGTAGGCTCCCTGTTTATCTCTCTTATTGTTTCTTTTGCTGAGAAAAAACTTTTTAGTTTGAGTAAGTCCCATTTGTTGATTCTATTTGTTAACTCTTGCGCTATGGGTGTCCTATTGAGGAATTTGGAGCCTGCTCCCACAGTATGTAGATCATAACCAACTTTTTCTTCTATCAGATGCCGTGTCTCTGATTTAATATCAAGCTCCTTGATCCATTTTGAGTTAACTTTTGTGCAAGGCGAGAGATAGGGATTCAGATTCATTTTGATGCAAATGGATTTCCAGTTTTCCCAGCACCATTTGTTGAAGATGCTATCCTTCCTCCATTGCATGCTTTTAGCCCCTTTATCAAATATAAGATAGTTGTAGTTTTGTGGATTGGTTACTGTGTCCTCTATTCTATACCATTGGTCCACCCGCCTGTTTTGGTACCAGTACCATGCTGTTTTCGTTACTATTGCTCTGTAGTATAGTTTGAAGTCTTGTATCGCTATACCGCCTGATTCACACTTCCTGCTTAGTATTGTTTTTGCTATTCTGGGTCTTTTATTATTCCATATGAATTTCATGATTCTTTTATCTATTTCTACAAGAAATGCAGCTGGGATTTTGATTGGCATTGCATTGAACTTATAGAGAACTTTTGGTAATATCGCCATTTTGATGATGTTGGATCTGCCTATCCATGAGCAGGGTATATTTTTCCATCTTCTAAGGTCTTCTTCTATGTCTTTCTTTAGGGTTTTGTAATTTTCATTGTATAAATCTTTCACCTCTTTTGTTAGGTTGATTCCCAAGTATTTTATTTTTTTGGGGGATATTGTGAATGGAGTAGTTGTCCTCATTTCCGTTTCAGAGGATTTGTCGCTGATATACAGGAATGCCTTTGATTTATGCGTGTTGATTTTATATCCTGCCACTTTGCTGAATTCATTTATTAGCTCTAATAGCTTCTCTGTAGACCCTTTTGGGTCTGCTAGGTATAGAATCATATCATCTGCAAATAGTGATAATTTAAGTTCTTCTTTTCCAATTTTTATCCCTTTAATTTCTTTCGTCTGTCTAATTGCTCTGGCCAGTGTTTCGAGGACTATGTTAAACAGAAGTGGTGAGAGAGGGCATCCCTGTCTTGTACCAGATCTTAGAGGGAATGCCTTCAATTTTTCTCCATTCAGAATGATGCTGGCCTGTGGCTTATCATATATTGCTTTTACAATGTTGAGGTATGATCCTGTTATCCCTAATTTTTCTAGAGTTTTGAACATAAAGGGATGCTGTACTTTGTCGAATGCTTTTTCTGCGTCTATCGAGACTATCATATGGTTCTTATTTTTTAGTCTATTGATGTGGTGGATAACATTTATTGATTTCCGTATATTGAACCAGCCTTGCATCCCATGGATGAATCCTACTTGATCATGGTGTATAATTTTTTTGATATGTATTTGAATCTGGTTCGCCAGAATTTTATTGAGAATTTTTGCGTCAAGGTTCATTAGAGATATTGGTCTGTAGTTTTCTTTCTTTGAAGTGTCTTTGTCTGGTTTCGGAATCAGGGTGATGTTGGCCTCGTAGAATGAATTTGGAAGTTCTTCCTCTTTTTCTATTTCCTGAAATAGCTTGAAAAGTATTGGTGTTAGTTCCTCTTTAAAGGTTTTGTAAAACTCTGCTGTATACCCATCCGGTCCTGGGCTTTTCTTAGTTGGTAGTCTTTTGATGGTTTCTTCTATTTCCTCTATTGTTATTGGTCTGTTTAGGTTGTCTATATCCTCCTGGTTCAATCTGGGCAGATCGTAAGACTTAAGGAATTTATCTATGCCTTCACTATCTTCTATTTTATTGGAGTATAAGGCTTCAAAATAGTCTCTGATTATCTTCTGTATTTCTGAAGTGTCTGTTGTGATATTGCCTTTTTCATCCCGTATGCTAGTAATCTGGGTTCTCTCTCTTCTTCTCTTCGTTAGCATGGCTAAGGGTCTGTCAATTTTATTTATTTTTTCAAAGAACCAGCTTTTAGTTTTGTCAATTTTTTCAATTGTTTCTTTTGTTTCAATTTCATTAATTTCAGCTCTGATTTTGATTATTTCTTGCCTTCTACTTCTTTTGCTGTTGTTTTGCTCCTCTTTTTCTAGGATTTTGAGATGAAGTATGAGATCATTTATTTGTTGGTTTTTTCTTTTTTTGAGGAATGAACGCCAAGCAATGAATTTTCCTCTTAGGACTGCTTTCAATGTGTCCCATAGATTCCGATATGTTGTGTCCGTGTTTTCATTTAACTCTAGGAATTTTTTAATTTCCTCCTTGATGTCTTCAATAACCCATATGTCACTCAGCAACCTGTTGTTCATTCTCCAAGTAATGCTTGATTTTTCCTTTCTTCTTTTATCATTGATTTTCAGTTTCATTCCATTATGATCAGATAAGATGCATGGTATTATCTCTACCCCTTTATATTGTCTAAGAGTTGCCCTGTGACATAATATATGGTCTATTTTTGAGAAGGTTCCATGTGCTGCTGAAAAAAAAGTGTAACTACTTGATGTTGGGTGGTAAAGTCTATATATGTCAATTAAGTCTAGGTTATTAATTGTGTTGTTGAGTTCTATAGTTTCCTTATTTAACTTTTGTTTGGAAGATCTGTCCAGTGGTGAGAGAGGTGTGTTGAAGTCTCCCATGATGATTGTATGGTGGTCTATCAGACTCTTGAACTTGAGAAGAGTTTGCTTGATGAACACCGCTGCACCATTATTTGGGGCATATATATTTATGATTGTTATGTCTTGTTGGTTTATGGTTCCCTTGAGCAGTATGAAGTGTCCTTCTTTATCCCTTTTGATTAGCTTTGGCTTGAAATCTATTTTATTAGATATGAGTATGGACACGCCTGCTTGTTTCCGCTGTCCATATGAGTGGTATAATTTTTCCCAACCTTTCACCTTCAGTCTATGGATATCTTTTTCTATCAGATGCGTCTCCTGTAGACAGCATATTGTTGGGTCTTGTTTTGTGATCCATTCTACTAGCCTGTGTCTCTTAATTGGTGAGTTTAAGCCATTGACATTTAGGGTTATTATTGAGATATGGTTTGTACTTCTATCCATATTTGTTTGTTGATGTTACTAAACCTGATTTGTTATCCTCTTTGACTACTTTCCCCCCTTTACTGTCCTACCTCCCATTGTTGGTTTTCAATGTTATTTTCCATTTCCTCTTCCTGCAATGTTTTGCCAAGGATTTTTTGAAGAGATGGTTTTCTAGCTGCGAATTCTTTTAACTTTTGTTTATCATGGAAGGTTTTAATTTCATCTTCTAACCTGAAGCTTAATTTTGCCGGATACACGATTCTTGGTTGGAACCCATTTTCTTTCAGTGTTTGAAATATGTTATTCCAGGATCTTCTAGCTTTCAGAGTCTGTGTTGAGAGATCAGCTGTTATCCTGATTGGTTTACCCCTAAATGTAATCTGCTTCCTTTCCCTTGTAGCTTTTAAAATTCTTTCCTTATTCTGTATGTTGGACATCTTCACTATAATGTGTCTAGGTGTGGATCTCTTATGGTTTTGTACATTCGGCGTCCTGTAGGCTTCTAGGATTTGGGATTCTGTCTCAATCTTCAATTCTGGGAAGTTTTCTCGTATTATTTCACTGAATAGACTGTTTATTCCTTTGGAATGGAGCTCTGTGCCTTCCTGTATCCCAATGACTCTTAAATTTGTCTTTTGATATTGTCCCATATTTCTTGGATGTTCTGTTCATGGTTTCTTAGCAGACTTGCTGAGCTGTCTATGTTATTTTCCAGTTGAAATACTTTGTCTTCATTGTCTGATGTTCTCTCTTCTAAGTGATCTACTCTGCTGGTAGTATTCTCAATTGAGTTTTTAAGTTGGTTTATTTTTTCCTGCAATTCTAGTATTTCTATTTGTTTGTTTTTTATTTCCTCTATCTCCCTGTGAAATTGATCTTTTACTTCCTGGATTTGTTTGTCAATGTGATCTTTCATTATCTGATTTTGCTGTCTCATGTCTTCCTTGAGACTCCAGATCATCTGAAGCATGTATATCCTGATCTCTCTATCTGACATTCCATCTGTTGCACCTATTACCTCTTCTAAAGTTGAGTTGACCTGCATTGCCTGTGGTCCTTTCTTTCCTTGTCTTTTCATACTGCTGGCGTTTCTTTCTGCTTGGTGAAACTGTTGTGTTTTGAAATTTTCCCTCTAT
This sequence comes from Urocitellus parryii, assembly GCF_045843805.1. Classification (NCBI taxonomy): domain Eukaryota; kingdom Metazoa; phylum Chordata; class Mammalia; order Rodentia; family Sciuridae; genus Urocitellus; species Urocitellus parryii. The sequence goes on along the minus strand of NC_135541.1, from coordinate 81,886,086 downwards.
TTATTTATATTGCTCTTGTATAGTTGAATAATCACCCTTGCAGGGCATGTAGTGGCTGTGATCCTCCTCCAATTGGTGTGATCCGTCTACCACGCTGGGAGGCCCTAGGTCTGCTCTGCTGGTCGGTCAAAGGTCCGCCTACCCAGCAGGCACGAGGGGCACCTCTATCACTCCGCAGGTTGCTGGGCCTAACCTCCCGATGGGTCAAAGGTTCACCTAGCTTGCAGGGGGCTGCTCCCGGAGCGAGAGCTAGGCCTCCCGGGGGAGCCCGGATGGTGGAGGCCGACTGCCGGTTCAGGCGGGGTGTGCCAAGCCGCACTGGGTGCCGGCGGCTTGCAAACGCGGCTGGTATCAGCAGGACTTAACTCCTGCACCCGCTGCGGGGGCACCTTTATCGCCGAGTAGCTGCGGTCGCGTGGTTGGGACCCGGGCAGGTGGGGCCGCTTCTCCCAGGGCGAGAGCTGGGCCTCCTGGGGGAGCCCGGATGGCGGAGGACTGCCGGTTCAGGCAGGGCGGGCCAAGCCACTCCGGGATCCCGCGGGTTGCAAAGGTGGCTGGCGTCTGCAGGACTTAACTTCTGCACCCGCTGCCGGTTCGGGCGGGGCGGGCCAAGCCGCTCAGGGATCCCGCTGGTTGCAAAGGCGGTTGGCGTCTGCAGGACTTAACTTCTGCACCCGCCGCCGGTTCGGGCGGGGCGGGCCAAGCCGCTCAGGGTTCCCGCGAGTTGCAAAGGTGGCTGGCGTCTGCAGGACTTAACTTCTGCACCCGCCACGTGGGCACCTTTATTGTCGAGTAGCTGTGGCTGCCTGGTTAGGAACCGGGCGGGTGGGGCCGCTTTTCCCTGGGCGAGAGCTAGGCCTCCCGGGGGAGCCCGTATGGTGGAGGACTGCTGGTTCGGGCGGGGCGGGCCAAGCCGCTCAGGGATCCCGCGGGTTGCAAAGGCGGTTGGCGTCTGCAGGACTTAACTTCTGCACCCACCGCCGGTTCGGGCGGGGCGGGCCAAGCCGCTCAGGGTTCCCGCGGGTTGCAAAGGCGGCTGGCGTCTGTAGGATTTAACTTCTGCACCCGCCACGTGGGCACCTTTATTGCCGAGTAGCTGTGGCTGCCTGGTTAGGAACCGGGCGGGTGGGGCCGCTTTTCCCAGGGCGAGAGCTAGGCCTCCCGGGGGAGCCTGTATGTCGGAGGATTGCCGGTTCCGGCGGGGCGGGCCAAGCCGCTCAGGGATCCCGCGGGTTGCAAAGGTGGCTGGCGTCTGCAGGACTTAACTTCTGCACCCACCACGAGGGCACCTTTATCTCCAAGTAGCTGAGGCCACCTGGTTAGAAACCGGGCGGGTGGGGCCGCTTCTCGCAGGGCGAGAGCTAGGCCTCCAGGGGGAGCCCGTATGGCGGAGGACTGCCGGTTCGGGCGGGGCGGGCCAAGCCGCTCAGGGTTCCCACGGGTTGCAAAGGTGGCTGGCGTCTGCAGGACTTAACTTCTGCACCCGCCACGTGGGCACCTTTATTGCCGAGTAGCTGTGGCTACCTGGTTAGGAACCGGGTGGGTGGGGCCGCTTTTCCCAGGGCGAGAGCTAGGCCTCCCGGGGGAGCCCGTATGGTGGAGGACTGCCGGTTCGGGCGGGGCGGGCCAAGCCGCCCAGGGATCCCGCGGGTTGCAAAGGTGGTTGGCGTCTGCAGGACTTAACTTCTGCACCCGCCGGTTCGGGCGGGGCGGGCTAAGCCGCTCAGGGTTCCCGCGGGTTGCAAAGGCGGCTGGCGTCTGCAGGACTTAACTTCTGCACCCGCCACGTGGGCACCTTTATCGCTGAGTAGCTGTGGCCGCCAGGTTAGGAAGCGGGCAGGTGGGGCCGCTTCTCCCAGGGCGAGAGCTAGGCCTCCAGGGGGAGCCGCCTGCCGGAGCGGCTGATGGTTGGGGGACTAGACCTCTGTGCCCGCATGGCCTTCCAAGATCCACTTCTCTGGGGCAACCTGTCACTTCGAGTAAACCTACCAGTTCACGGCAGCTCTCCTCTTAAGGAAGTTATGCTAGAAGTTCCTCCGTAGCTAGGCTGCAGCTGTTTCGATGAGTCTTTCATATCCCGTTAAAGTGGAGACGTTGGAGTCGCTGCTTCCTCGCCGGCCGCCATGTTGGATCCCAGGGAAATTCTTTTCTTAACAAGTATAAAAAAAAATCTGTGAAGGATAGGGTATAGGAGGATAAGAGCGGTAAGATGACAAGTATTTAAGATGCAGTTAAACTGAAGGATTAATTGTGGTGTTCTATAACACAGTAGAATGGCTATAGTCTACAGCAACTTATTATATATTACAAAATAACTCAGAGTTACCAACACATAGAAATGATGAATGTCTGAGGAAGTAGAAATGCTGATCCCTTTGATTTGATCATTATATATATATATATATATATATATATATATATATATGTGTGTGTGTATGTAGTGAAATATTGTTATGGATCCCATAAGCTTGTACAAATATTATGTGTCAATAAAACAAAAATAAAATTGCAAAAAAAAAGAAATTCTTTTCTTGAGACTACTGTAACATTTTACCCTCCAACAGCACAAAGAGACTATGAAATTGAAATTAGTATGTTCTTCTTCCAAGACTGGGCTTTGAAACAATTTCTACTAAAGCCTTGAGTTTCAGTGCTTAACTAAAGAGGGTGTGCTAATTAGGAGGTTAGCTTTTGTCAAGTTTAGAATAATTTAAATTTATATATTTTGAATTGATAGGGACTATCTAAATCACCTATAATTCTACAAACATTTCATTATGTTGCTGACACTTCTTTATTTAATTTCTTCTAACAGATGCAGGAATAAATTTGGCAGGGCCCTGAGACCTTTCTTGGATCCCTCTCCAAGCTGCCTGCTGCAGACCACTCATATCTACCTGTTGACCCTCAGAAATATCTCCTTACACCAAGCCCTCTCTCTCCTCCCCAGAAATCACACCTGATGCCTCCTGGCATAATGATGTAATCCCACAGGAAACAAAGCCTCCTTAACCCACCTCATACCCAGGTTCTCAGCATGTCTGTTAAAATTAGAATGACAGCAAAGCCCAAAGCAGCAACTCCATTGTAAAGGCAGCAAGAAGATGCAGGTAAATCTCTCAATTTTTTTTTCACACACCTATTCTCTTTTCCAGGGCCTAGCCTGGAGCAAGACCCAGCCTGTGAACCTAATTATCAATAGATAAAGACTTATTTATCCTTTTGAGGGACTTATCTAGAAGTGGAGAGGGGCAGGCTTTCTCAGCTCCAAAGGCATGGGATATGTTTCTTATGCTCAGGCAAGTAAAAAAAAAAAAACTGTCTTGGAAAGAATATGATGATATGTTTATAGATCTACTCCTAAGTAGTTAGGTTTTGTGGCTTAGCAATTGCTTTCTCTCATTGCAAGTTGAAATCTATTCTTTCATTTGTGTATTTAGATTAATGTAGATTAATCTCAGTACTTAGATTAGTAGTTTCTCAAAATTCAAATTTCTATACCATCAGCATGTGTCTGCTATGTGTATTAGATTTATATTAAAGAAAAAAAAAGAAAAAGAAAGAAAAAAAACTGCCTTTAAACTTGGCATGTGTGAGGCCCTGGATGAAGACCAGGGCCTTTGACAATGTTGAAGAAATGGATTTGGAAATATCATCATAAAATGAGGGCAGCTAACCATGTCCCCTACCTCTGTCCCCTACACAGACCATTTTCCTTATGTCCAGCATGATATCTCAATAAATCTCCCTTGATATTGGCAGTTTATCTTGTAGCAAAGGCACACACTGGTTAATCTTCCACTAATACATTTTCCTTTGAACTGGGGCATATTACTTCTCCATAATCCTGTCTCTAATACATAGAACAGAAGCCAGTGAAACCTATAAAATGTGCTTGCTGTTAGAGAAAAGAGCTCCAAATGCTGCCCAGAAGGAGCAGCAGGCCCTCCTCCTAACAAGCACCCTTCAACTAGGGTCGGGGAACAGAACTGGACTCCATGGACAGAGAGAGGTGGCTGTTTCACTGTTGTATGCTGATTGCAAGTCCTTTGGGTATAAACTGAGGGGTGGCATGACTGGATCAAATAGTAGTTCCATCCCACATTTTCTGAGAAATCTCTATATTGCATTTCATAGTGGTTGCACCAATTTTCAGTCTCACCAACAATGTTTGAGTGTATATTTTCCCCACATTCTTGCCAACATTTATTATTGCTTGTATTCTTGATGATTGCCATTCTGACTGGAGTGAGGTGGAATCTCAGTGTAGTTTTGATTTGCATTTCTCTCATGGCTATGATACACCAGTTATCAGTAATGAGATCTGCTTCCTCACATGTTTAAGTATAACTTTAAAAAGGGTTCAGAGGCAAGAATGTAAAACAGGGCTTATTTATAAAGGGGTAACACAAACTTCTCCTGTGAACGAAAAGGGGGCCATAGCTAGTATTCTGGTGTCCCAAAGAGTGAGAGCATTCTGTCTTCCTTTGCTTTCGTTCTGTCTTCCTTTGCTTTCGTGCTGTCTTCTCCTTCTCATTCCTTCCTGCATGTGTGACTAGGCCCAGGAGATTGCCCAGGTGTGATGGTCAAAAGGTGAGAAGCAGATGGGCTGGAGGGGCCCAGGTGGAGTGATATGGGCAGGAGGTGGTCCCAGGGTGCATCAGTTAACAACTTTTAAAATTCCCTGAAGGGAGGGACAATCCCTGGGACAGGTTACCTTAGCAATAGGTTGGAGCTTTGGCAGGTTGTCTTGATAAGGGTGGAGGAATGGTTCTGAAGGCATTAAGATTTCAATTCCTCAGAGGTGATCTCCAACTTCCTGGACAGAAACTGGACTCCCCTCTCTAGATCTGATTCTTGCCTATCTACATTGAATGACTGTCTTTAATTCTGGCTTCAGGTAGAGATTTTGAACATTATTTCATATATTTGTTGATTGATGGCATTTCTTCTTCTTTGAAGTGTCTGTTCAGTTTCTTTGCCCATCTATTGATTGAGTTATTGGGTTTTTTGTGTTTATTTGTTTCTGAGTTTTTAATGTGTCCTGGAGATTAATGCCCTATCACAGGTGTGTGTGATGAAGAATTTTTCCCCATTCTGTGGTTTCTGTCTTCACATCATTGATTGTGTCTTTGCTGTGAAGATTTTTTTTTTTTAATTTGAATCCATCCCAATTATTGATCTTGATTTGACTTGTGCACTTTAGGAGTCTTGTTGAGGACATCAATTCCTAAGCTGATATTGAAGAGATTCTGGCCTACTTTTTCTTCAATTAGGCACAGGGTCTCTGTCCTAGTGCCTAAGTCTGACATCCACTTTGAGTTGATTTTTGTACAAGGTGAGAGATAGGGGTGACTTTTCATTTTGTTACATCTAGATTTTTACTCTCTCTCTTTTTTTTAACATAATTTACAAAAAAGAAAAAGAGCACAGGCAATCTCTGCTCTAGTGCCTTTCAGTATGCTGTACCTAGCTAAACTGCTGCTGAGGAAGGCTTTATGTGAAGAATCAAGTACAGACCTTCCATATATTTAATTCCCCAAATGGAATATAAGGTGATGGTGAAGAGTTAATTGCAAATTAACTTAATGGAGAGAGGTGAGAGTTGGGTGTAACACACTCCTGGAGTTACATGAGCTCCTGGTTAAACACTTACTGATCTGACACTCACTGGAAGCAGGGAAATGTTGTGTACTCACCCATTGCACATTCATCCTCATATCTGTGCAGTCTGCCCCTTTGTAGCACTGCAGTCAGGTACAGATTTCCTTCCCATTCATGGGTTGTTGTCACACATCGCCCCCTTGTGGCTCGAACTGCTGATGCAGGCATCATCCAGATAAGAGACCTGTCCAGAGTGAGGCAAGTATGGAGAGATAAAACATCTCTCTTGACATATCATATTTCATACATTAGAATCAAGTAGCAAGAGCTTTGTAATGTTGTGAACAACCAATAAAAAAAATTCTAAAAAAAAAAAGAAAACATCTCTCACTTGGAGAAAAACTTTCTCTTTTATGGAAGAGGGGAAGCCTTATGAGGGACCCCTCAGAATAGAACATAAATATTTACAGGCAACATACCCTTCACCTGGTCCTATTGTGGGACACACTGTAGCATCAGCAAAGCAACTAGCTGCTCTAGACACGCTCATGTTCCAACCCTGAACCCTCAACTACACATATTCTTCAGGGCAGAGATGTATAGAGGCCAGAAAATTAGATTACGGAGTCAGGAACATATGTATATTCTCTGGATTGTCAGCTTTAGCAAATAAAATAGAAGATACACAATTAAATTTAAATGTCCAATAAACAGAAAATATTTTCAATGTGAAGATGTGTAATATATCCAAAACATCCAGGTGTTTTTTCTGGCATCCTAATTCCCTGAAGTCTCTTTTGTACTTTGAAGTGTATTATGTCCCAGATGTATCTTATCCTTAGAGTGTTCTAGGCTCCCTGGGAGGAAAGTCTGTGATTCTGGTTCATGGAATTCCAGATCCATGACCATAATGTCCTCCAAATGCACTCCAGGCTAGTCCCAATACTGTGACCATGTCCAAAAGCAAACTCTTTTATCTATTCCTCTAAACTCTTCCAGTGTTGCTGCATTAGAAAATATCTTTCCAGTCCACCCCCTTGTAGTTGGAAACTTTGGACATGCTCTTGACAGTTTCTTCCCATTGTTATCCATATTCATTTTAATCAAAAAAATCTCATGAACTCTACCTCTAAATAATCTTGTGATTCTACCTATAATGCCAACACCTTCATCTCATCTAAGTCCTGTAATTCCTGACCTCCTAAGTCATTATTACTTCACTTGTGAAGGATAGGTCTCCCAAAAATGCAAATTGGATCATGCAACATATGATTTGAAGCATTTCAGGGAGTTATGATTGTTCTTCTCACAAAGTCTAAAATCATAAATATGCATGACCAATATACCTATAAATTATTATCTTGTGATAACAAAATAAAGCCTCACTGTATTCTAAAGGTTTGAAAAACTTTCAAATATCTGAATATATATATATATATATATATATATATATATATATATATATATATATTTTTTTTTTTTTTTTTACCCATGGCATGATTTGGAATCTATCCCAAACATAGGAGTAACTTCACCCTGTAACAGAAATTTCAATACTCCAAACAAACAAACAATCAAACAAAACAAAACAAAAAGATGTAGAAAATGTTAAAGGGATTCATTTATTTTCTATTAAGGGACATGCCTAGAACATAACACCCACATTGCTCACAGTGTTTTTCTAAAAACAGAAAACTCATTGTGTGCACATGGCCCTGTCCTCAGATAGGTGTGACATGATGTGGGAAACAGAGGACAGAACTTGTGATCACTTCTGAGTACTGAAGCTTTCTAAGGATGGACACATAGGGGACATAATAATGCAATTGCACTCACTCACCTGGGGCTTATTCCAGTAGAGAACAGGCACTAGTCCTTTCCTGGGGAGAAAACATCTGCTAGACAGCAATGAAGCTGGTTCACCTCTATGGCCAGTATGATGACGAAAAGGCTGCAAAGGGTGAGCAGCAGATTCCCAGTGATGTAGGGTTGTATCTTCATCTTCCACACAACTATGCAGACCCTTGCCATGATAAATGGAGTATGTTTGACATTTCCTGGGTAGAGACAATGGTCGTAGATTTATTAGCATTTCTATTCACAAACGAACATGGAATTGTTCAATCCAGCATCCTAGGAGATTAGGGCTTAATAGATATTTTCATTGAGAACTCAGGACTGAACATTATTTTCTATCAGATATATAAGGAATTTACAGTCTTTATTTCTTTTTGAAATTTAGTGTGGCTGGTGAAGTCAATTTTGTTATTTTTCCATTTTTTAATCTTTTTGGGGCACATGAATTTTTTTTAATCTGGAAATTAATAGAATGTTTGATGCTCAGTGTTTTTGAATATGAGGAAAATGAATCTAGTTGGAAAGAATTTAATGTTTCTCCAAAAAGATATCTAGTTATCATGATTATTATGTAATCCATTCTTTTCTCCACTGAGTTAAAACATCAAATTTATCATATTTTTGGTCCCCATATACATTTCAATTTCAAGCTGGAATGTTTATATCTTTGTAATACCTTATTTAATATTTTTTCATCAATGACACATTATTTTACTTAATTTAATATGTATTTAAAATAATCTTCTATGGCATACTCCTCCACAATACTCGTTTCCAGTGTCTTAATAAAGTAAACCAACAGTAATTCAAATTCAAAGTAATTCCGTTGGGAATTGTGTAGTTTGTATATATAACCATAAAATATTGGCTATTTATTAATCTTCCCACAAGGAACATGACATGTCTTTGTATAGTATTTAAGATCACATATTAATAGCTTAAACTTTCTTCTTACAAGTCTTGCATGCTTTTGTTGAATTTATTTTTCTTGGTTAACATTTTATGGCTTTTGTTAATGAAAACATTTTCTATTTTTTGTTACTAATTATTGATATATACTGGGTTGCTGCTCATTTATTATACTTGCCCTTATGAAATATCATTTTTACAATTTTCTCATTAATACAGAGTATATAATATTTTCTAAATTTCTTTTTAAATATCTTTTTAGTTGTAGTTGGACACAATATCTTTGTTTTATTCATTTTTTTTAATGTGGTGCTGAGGATCGAACACAGGGCCTCACATGTGCTATATAAGTACTCTACTGCTGAGCCACAACCTTAGCCCTATAAATTTCTTTATTGAAGTCATAAATACTAAAATCAAGGATTTTTCTATTTGATAACAATATTTATATTATATTCTGTTTTTATTATTGCATTCATTAAAGCTCAACAAAAAACAGTAAGTACTTGGAATTGTGAGTTATTCTTCCCATTTTTCAATATTTAGTTTTGTTACCTTTTAAATGTTTTGTAGTAAATACTCTTTATCCATTTTAGGAAGTAGTTTTGTACTTTGTGTTTGTGTTAATGGTCTCAATTCCTTCATTAGGACAAACATTAGCAAAATGGATCAGAAAACACCATACAGCTATGGGCTGCTTACAAGAAACTCATAGGTGAAGACACCCATAAGCTGAAGGTAAAAGAATAAAAAAATAAATTATTCCATGCATATTTCTTTTCCCTGAAAAGAAGCAGGAGTAGCTATTCTCATATCAGACAGGCCAACTTTTTCAAGCAACAGTTAATCAGAATGAAAAAAAAGAGGCCACTACATTTTGGTAAAGAGAAAATTCTAATAAGAAGTATAAAAATACTAAACATTTATGTCCCAAATTTTGATGCATCCAATTACATAAAAAACAATTCTAAGACATTTAATCCTAGATAGACTCCAACACAAGAATACTAGGTGATTTCCACACACCCTATCACCAATAGATAGGTCATCAAAACAGCAAATCAATAAAGATATCTCCAGACTAAATAACACTATAAATCAAATAGATCTACAGAATATTTCACTCCAAACCAGTTGAGTTTACCTTTTTATCAGAAGCACATTGAACTTCCTCCAAGTTACATCACATTCTAGGCCACAATGCAAGTCTTACCAAGTACAAAAATATCAATACCATCTCATTTATTCTACAGATTGTAATGGAATACATTTAGAAATCAAGAGCAAGAAAAATAATAAAAACCAGAGAAACAAATGGATATTGAACAAGATTGGCTCAACATAAGCAAAGCAAGAAATTTATTGCACGACTTAAACAGAATTAAAGACAAGAATCACATGATCATCCTAATATGTACAGAAAAGGCCTTGGATAAAATCTAGGATTCCCATGGTTGTTGATGCAAATGACAGTATTTCATTCTTTTTATGGCTGGATATTATTCTCTTGTGTACATTCACCACAGTTTCAGAATCCACTCATTGATAGGGCACATGAGTTGAATTGCATATTTTGACAGCCAGTACTACTCCCACAATAAATATGGTCTACTGTGTAGGTATTCAGACAGTGGAAATATACAGGGAAGTGTTCCTCTGGTGAGCAAACTCCCTGGGGGTAACAGGTGCTCTGCCGTTTACTTTTGGAATGACCAGAAGTTTCTCCTTGAAGGTAGTAAGGTAACTATACAGTTGCAGTAGCTAGTTACTATGGTAATGTCCTTAGAGAAAATGGCTCTGTGTCTTAACCAGCCTGGACTTTGAACTCAGTTATCTGGTAACTGGGATATAGAGTGATACAAAGACTCAAATTCAAGGGTATTGCTTGTTTGTTTGTTTAACTGTAAAGCATGCAAACCCTCTTCCACAGGATTGATCCTGGTTCTGATATTTGGGCCAGGCTTTAGAAGAAGACCTATTCTAGATTAGCCCTCCCAAAGCTTAATATAAAACCTGATAGATCCCAAAGGGGAGATGGATTTGCGGTTGAGTCATGCTAAATTAAAAGGACTAATAATAATAATGTACACATGGCACTAACAACCTAAGGTAACTTTTGATATAAATAAATGTGGCTGCATGGAGAGGCAGCCACTTCTTTTCCTGCCTCTGCATCTTGTCTCTGGGTCTCCTTTTATTTTTCTAACACTGCTGCTATCTCTTGAATATAATGTCTTCACATATACAAAGGAGGGGGATTGCTGGATCATATAGTAGTGCTATTTTCAGGTTGTAAAGGTATTCCACACTGTTCTCCACAATGACTGTACTTGTTTACATTCCCATTGGCACTGTATAAAATTGCCTTTTTGCTACATCCTATCCAACATTATTTTATTATTACTATTATTTTATAAAATCCACTCTAGTTAGAGTGAGAATTATGCTTCATTATAATTTTAATTTGTGTTTCCCTGATAATTAATGATGCTGAGCTTTTTGGCACATACTTGATGACCATTAGTATATCATCTTTTGAGTAACATCAGATCTTTTACCCATTTTAAATTATAGTATTTGTTTTATTTTCTGTTGAGAATTTGAGTTATTTTTCTATGCTGTATATGTAAATGAATAGCTCAAAAACATTGTCTCTGTATCTGAAGAATGTTTAATTTGATGTTTACTCTGCTGTGCAAAAGCTTTTTAGTTTGATATAATATCATTGGTCTGTTTTTGCTTTTGTTGCCTGTGTGTTTGAGGGTATTCCAAAAGTGTCTCAGTGTCCTGAACTGTTTCTATTTTGTTTTCTTTCAGTAATTTCAAACACCACATTTTTATTTTTTAGACTTTGGTACACTTTTAGTTAAATTCTTTTTCAGTGCTGGGAATAAAACCCAGGACTGCACACATATTGAGTAAGAATTCTACTATTCTGCTTCATTGTAATTTCTTCAGTTGATTTTTTTTTAATACAGTCATAGGTAGAGATTAATTATTTTGCATGTGTATGTCTATATTTCCCACCATCATTTATTAAGGACACTGTTCTTTCTCCAAGGTATGTTCTTGGAATTGTCAACTACAATTCAAGTGGCTAAAGATACATGAATTAATATCTAATATTTCAATTTTTAATTCAAAATAATAATTTAATTCTAAATTAAATTCTCAATTTTTAATAGATATATATATATCTGATTGTCTGGTACTACTATGCTGTCTTCATTATTACAGCTTTGTAGTGCTTTTGGAAATCATGTATTTTGATGCTTCCTGCTTTATCCCTTCCATTCCGACCTCAAGATCCTTATGGCAATTAGGGGTATTTTGTGGCTCCATATAAATTTTTTGATTTTGTTTTCTAGTTCTGTGATCAATATCATTTATTTGTTGCTATATATTTTATTGAATCTGATATTGATATTATGCAATATCAATGATTCAATCCATGAGCATGGGCTATCTTGCTAACATGTGTGTGTGTCTGTGTGTGCTCTTTATACTTTCTTCCATCAGAAATCTATAATTTTCTTTATTATAGATCTTCCATCTCCTTTGTAAAATTTATTCCCAAGCACTCTTTGGGGATATTGTGAATGGTATTGCTTTTAAAATGTCTTTTCCAATTAGCCTGTTATTGGTGTATAAAACAATGCTGTTTTTTATATGTTAATTTTGCATCCTGAAACTTTACCAAGTGTGTTTATCAGGTTCAAGAGATACTTGCTGATGTCTTTAAATTGTTTTCTCCATATACTATATGATCCACAGAGAGACATCATTTGATTTCCATTTTTTTTTCAATTCGCATGTCCACTATTCCTTTCTTTAGCCCATTGTTCTGTTTTCCATCTTACAATGAACAGAAGTGGTGAAAGTGAAGATCCTTATTCTCTTAGAGTACTTAGAGGAAGTTCTTTCAACTTTCTTCTAATTCAGTAGCGTGATTTTGAAAATGTGTTTGTCACATATATCCTGTGTTCTGTTGAAGTATGTTCCTACAACACTTAACTGGTTGAGGTTTTTTTCTTTTTTTTACTCATGAGAGGATATTGAATTTTATAGAGTGCTTCACTGCAGGTCATAGAAATTTCAAACCCCAGAAGAAAAATGTAGATATTCAATCCAAACATGTAACATGCCCATCCCCAAAACTAAGCCAATATTTTCTAAATACTAAAAGAAAATTATAAATATCCTTTGAGATATTTATGTATCAAGGCAATTATGCAAAACTCTGAACATCATGATCCCATCATGAGAAGATGTTAAGGATAATTCCTCTGAAAAAGTGATGACTGATGACATTCAATTTTAAATATTGGGTGAGAATTAACATATTCAGTTTTTATCTAAAGCAAAACCAATGTGTAGTCAAGATGGGAGAAATAAATATAACTGTGAGATAGATGATTAGGTTGGAAGAACAATACAAGGCATAGGTTCTGTGAATAGACATTAAATAAGTGCATGATGTCATACTCGTCAGTAGAGCTGAAATTGAATGATATTATGTAAAACATATAAAACAAATATTATGATATTTTTAAAGTAAAGGAGAGTAAAGTTGTCAAATGTTGTTAGGGTAATGTGAAACATGAGCTATATGACCCTCCTAAATACCAAATAACATACACAAACATGGAGAAAAATCTCTAATAATACAACCCACTACAAATGGTAAATACAGCCTAAATGATATGGGAGAGGTCAGAACATAAATAGGAAAATAATAATGTTCATACCCTTAACCACAAAACTGGCCACAGTACTAAAAGGTCATAATATTGAAATTAAGAAAACAAAAACATTTTAATTATTCATGTTAACATTAACTATGGAAGAAATTTGAAGTTCAGAGAGAAAAGTGAATTTTTTTAACAGCACAAAACCATTCAAGAAAATAACATATAAAGAACTGAATTAAAACATTTTTAGTGTTCAAAAAGAAATATAATAATTTACAGAGGTAGAGATCTTGAACTATGGTAAAATTTTTAGAGGAAGATCATTGCCGAACAGAATATTTGTATGTTGTCCAAGTACCAGTCTCCAAATTGCTATGCAATAACAGAGAAAACAATGTATCTACTACACAGACTGACCGAGTGGGTACCTCTATTACCAAATGACCAGTTCTAGCCTCCAGAGCTGGACACACAGGACGCTCTGCCTGTGGGTTGGATATGGTGGAAAAACAGCTTTAACAGCACAGTGTTCTCAGCTAAAAGTTCAGACTGAATTTTATTCTAAGAAGACTGTCCTAGAACTGCAGAATGTAGGCCATGGAGCAAAACAACTGATTTGTCTTCAATAAAAAAGTCAAAATCACCAAAAACTGACAACAAATACATGAAGAGGTCTTTGATTTCAAAAGTGTGTGTGTGTGTGTGTTTATACCCATATACTTATATTTACATGTGTGTATATAAACACACATATATTTTATACATAATTATTCATTATTATATTTATATATTTATTAATTATTTGCATATTTATGTATTTCTAAATTATATATATATATATATATATATATATATATATATAGAGAGAGAGAGAGAGAGAGAGAGAGAGAGAGAGAGGAAGAAGAGAAGGCCACACACTTACATATATTTATTTATAGATACAATATATATATATATATATATATATATATATATATATACACACACACACACATATAAATATATGTATATGGGCAAATGTGTGTGTGTGTGTATATATATATATATATATATATATATATATATATATGTTTTAAAAATATATTTTTAACCCCAAATGCCTTTTCTTTTTGTTATCTTATTCCTGGTGACATTGACTGAAGAAGATGTGTCAGCTCTCTTTTTCAATGGTCTACATTTTGCAATTGTCTAATATTTTCCTTGTGCTTAAAGTCAGGCTAACATTCAGCAAAAACACTGAATCACTAATGATGTCTGAGTGTATCTGGAGGCAGAGTGTCCATCTAGATTTGCGGTATCCTTCAGGTTGCTCATGTCTTTGATTTTATACAGATTGAGATTGGAAACAACCAGAATTAAGATTGCTCAATAGAATATGTAGATCTAGGCTTTGAAATTCTTGGTATCTGTCACAATTAGTGGCTGAGGGAGTGGGATAACAGTAAAACTGGACATTTGGAGAGGAAAAAAAAAAGAGGTGTATTTATCTGTGAAATACAGTGCTCATTAAAGATCCTCCCAGTGTTCACTTTGGTCTTTAACTTGGTTTACTGTCTTGTCTTTTTCATCAAGGGGAAAACTACATTTGGTAATGCAGTTTTGTTCAAATCAGCAATATCTTTTCTTAGTTCCAGCATACTTGGCCTCTGAGAGAGAGAAAGAGAAATCAAGTGAGAGTCTTGGTCAGGCCAGCTGACAGTTACCGAGGAGGTATGGCTCAGTAGCAGTAATAGTCAAGAGTCCCCTAAAAGATGAGCTAAAGGGCTGAGCCACAGACTGGCTGGTGTGAATGTGATATCTAGAAAGAACAGGACACCCTAAACTTGTCCTTTAGCATGGGCTGCAGGACATTGGGCACCTGCTCTGTCGTACCCATCAGCAGTGATACCAACCACCTTCCTCCTGTACCTCTTTATCTAACTAAACTGAGGGCTTTTCCCACCTCCAAGGGAAGAAGACTCAGCACCAGTATTGCATGTTTAGATATAAAATGATGCAGAGAAAGAGTAGAAGTGCACAAACTTAGAATTCTGTGCCCCAGGCACTAATGGCAATGGAAGGTGGGTGGGACCAATTCTAGAAGGGTGAGCCAGCAGGAACCACAGACAACATCCAACACCACTACCACATTTTACGAATGAGGAAATAGTGATGCCACAGAAGTAGAGCTTTAAGTAAATCCACATGACCTTTCTTAAGAAGCCTGGATCCAAAGCGTAGGCCTCAGGCCCTTTCCATAAATATACAGGGAGGGAGAGGAAGGCTGCAATGTGGAGGCATCCCAGGCACCTGGGTTGTTGGGTCTTCTTGGTGAGACAGACAGAAGAATCCATGGGAAACATTAGCAGTTCCTCCAAAGCAGATCAGGAGAGAAGAGAAAAAGAAGTCATTCACAGTGTCATGAGCCAATGGAGAGCAACCACAGCCCAAATCCTTTTCTCTAGTTCCCTGCAGGTGACTCTGCACCCTGTCAGAAGGTGAACTATTTTGAGGGCATTCTCTCTGGACACCTCAGGTAAAATAATGACAGTTTGTATTACTGTATTCTCCTCCCTTCCTCTTTTTCCTTCCCCAAATTCTCCTTTGAGAAAGATTTCTTGACAGTATTTCATACTAGTATCAAGAATGACAGAATACAGTCGAAATAACCATAATTTTCTGCATTTCCATGGTGATTTGCCATTCTGTAGTCTTCATGGGAGTGAGACTGAAGAGATATATTGGGGGATTTTACCTAATTAAAGTAATGGACCTCATGTAAAACTCACAGTTGTGGTTTTGATTTTATTAAAAGGCTGTGAGTTCATGTGGTTGGATATAAACTGCAGTTTTGTTTTAAAAATTAAAAAGGAAATACTCATTTTGATTTTTTGTAATGGTAGGAGGTATTGTTTTCTGTGCACTGAGTTTCAATGCAGCTATTATTATTTTATCTTGTATTCTAAAAAGTTGTACACAGGTGGATCAACAGAGAGGCTACAGGTTTAAGCCATAAATCTGCATGTTTTCCTTTGACTTTTTTTTCTATGACACAAAACGAGTCATCATGAAAGGCAAATTAACTTTTTCTTATTGGTTAATGGATGCTCAGTCTTTTCCATGGAGTAAACCACATGTTCGAAGCATTTTCATGTTGTTAATCTGAGATCATATTGTACCCCATGCTCCTTCTCCTTGATAAAATTATCTGAGAGTTTTTGAAAATGTTGATACCCAAATTATATTCCAGACCATTTACATGAGAATCTAGGGTGTGCTCTCACATTTATTTTAAAGAACATCTCCCCAGGTACCTGTTTCATGGTGACATCATTTAGATGTAGTGAATGTATCCCTAACTCCCATCATCTCCCAAACTCCCTGATGACTCGATCTTTCCCATTTGGCATTATAGGTGGACATTTTTATCCCCAAATTGAACATAAATCACCCCCTTTTAGGTACTAGGGTTTTAATTCAGGGGCACTCAACCACTGAGCCACATCCCCAGCCCTATATTGTGTTTTATTTAGAGACAGGGTCACAATGAATTGCTTGGTGAATCGCTGTAGCTGATGCTGGCTTTGAACTCGAGATCCTGCTGCCTCATTCTCCTGAGCTGCTTGGATTACAGGCATGCACCACCATGCCCACTCATATTGGGTTTGATAGAGCTGGTCCCCCAATTAACTTTTGTCAAGTTAGTCAATATACATGCTCCCTGATATTCTCAGACTTTAATTTCAATAAAGTTGCATTTTAGACTCTTAACTTGGCATGTAAATGTGGAAACAGGAATAAAAAGGGAGAACACAGACCCTAAGATGCTCAGGATCTGAGCTGTTTGAAGCACCACTCTGGGGTATGTTTATTAGACTGATACCCATTTATGGTGTCTTCTAATGTCCTCTAGTTAATGTCAGCTGAAATGAATCCATGATCTCCAGACACTGAGTCTTGAAGAACCCATGTGCAGTTGCACAGGGCTGTGATAGTGGTGCTGAAGACAAATGTGCTTTGTGCCTCAGGCCAGTATGCTTCTCCCACCTGAAGCCCAGTTTGCAATTTAGTTTTTGTAGTCAGGGCTCTTTCTCATCAGTTATAACACTTCATTTGCATGTCCAAGAGAACAGTCCAGGGTTGACTCAGTCTTTTTTCTCAAGGCAGGCCCAAGTGAAGGAGCCATGTGCCAGTGACTTATGAAGGCCACACTCTCAGAAGAAAGAGGCTGTGGAGTCAAGGAAAGAAGGCCAAGAAAGCCTAGGAAGTGTATGATTTCAGAGAGGGGATAGCACGTGTTTAGAAGATGCTCTTCATAGGCACAGGACCCCAATCTGACTGAGCTGTTGTCTGGTGGTGACAGAGACCCCAATGCAAACAAAAGATGCAGGTTAAAGAGGATGGCAGGGCAGCAACTCAAGGAAGATAGAGGTAACACCAGATGGAAGCTCCATCAGCTGTTATAAAAAATGGTGAAGAAAAGACACAGCATGAGAGGGAATTATAATCTTAAAGAGTTAAAAAGAGTAAGTGCATCCCAGATCCACATATATGATCACCACTGTACCCAAAGCTAGAAGGCCAGGGAATTTGCATGCTATTCTCCATTTGCTAAACCATAGCTTTCTTTTGATAATCTTTTGTCTCAGGACAGTTGTGGCATCAATGATGCCATGTACTTGAGACCCATGTTTGTCAGCAGCTGAACCTTCAAGAGCATCACATCCCAGGTTGGGAGAGTTCTTCTTTCCAAGGCAAGCATCCAAGTGCAGTTTTGAAAAGAAAACCAGAGACAAGAGGTGTAAGGATTCTGTGTTTGGGATTGGGGTCTCTGACAGCTTCATGATTGTGGCATGCTTGGTGGCTAAGGAAGTTCCTGTGCAAAGACACAGAATGCCTGGCAGATAGGAAATTCCTGACTGCTATACAAATGCTCAGCATTAGGAGGCTCTGTATTAGAGTCTTATTTGCCTCGACCTTGATCTCAGGCTCCTGGGAATAAAGAAAGTCTCTTGTTAGACAGCTGCAACGTTTCACCAAGCTCTGCTGCACCTGAACCTGTCCATATAACAGTAACTTTAAACAATAGACTTTCTTGAGAGCTACACAAAGCTCCTAACATTGCACACAGCAACTATAGTATGTAACTGAGGAATAAGCTGCATAATGTTGCTGACTGTAACCTGCCTAATGACACAATGAACAATAAAGAACTGATGCCAATGACCCAATATAATCTATTAATATTAATAAAGCTGGCAGCTTAGACAAGGGGAATTCTGTCATTCTGCCTTTGCACTTTGAATCTGTCTCCTTTTGTTTCCTTTACAAACAGAATTAATTATCTATGACCTCACTATAATAAACTCTTCCACATAAGAAATTCATCAAATCAAGAGAGCAGTCTTGGACAAGGGAGTTCAGAACTAAAGTCTAGAAAGCTAGAAAGATTTGGATATTTCTATTTTTATTGTTCCTTTTTACATATCCAGCGATTGAAAGCTTGCTGGGAGGTAAAGTTACTCTGATTTTATAAAAAAAAAATATTCAAGTAAAATAGGATTGTTAAAAACCAATAGCTCCCAGGTTTATAAGGCAAAGACAAGGAAATCATACTTGGTATAGTTGCACTATGGGCAGGAAGAAGAAAATAAATAATCAAGCAAAACCAAAGTAGGAGGAGACCAGTATTAATGAAAAGAAGAAAAAACCTATGAATTTCACAAAACTTGCACAACAATGATATGCTTCATACATACCCATTATATATAATAACCCTCATATAGGTATCATGTAGGTATTGATATTTGTCTGAACAAGATGTTATATAGGAATACAGGAGAGACGATTTATAATTATTATTACAGTCACGTAAAAATCAAAAATCTTTAAAAATATGAGAAGACAGAGTGCCAGGGATCCCAGCAGCCTGCAGCAGGGCCCCGGAGATCCAGGCCAACTGATTCGCGTGGCCTGCCCTGCGGCTACAGAAGGTGTGGCGCCTCAGTGAAGCCATTAATTGGCAAGCAGGGAGGTTAGGGAAGGCCATTAGGTGGAATCCGACCAGCCAAGCCCACACGGACCCTTGGGCCGAGCACGGGTTCTCAGAAGGGGAAGGAAGCGGTACAGTCCCATCCCCCACAGCGGACACTCCGCCGAGGCAGTCAGCAGCCACCATCCGGGAAAGCTGAAGGATACACCGCCACTCTCCTTCAGAGTGCGACATCAAAACAGGTCGGTGTCATTCAGCTCACCCCCCAGACAGCGGGAATTCGCATAAAATCTCTCCTAGGCTTGCCGGGAGAGGGAGTATCAAGCTGAGCCTCCATACAGACTAGGGGGAAACCAGAGACACCTGACCTCCAACCCCTCCTCCCAGTAGCAGCCAAAAGGAAACCTGGCTAGCCAGCGCTGGGGGAGGGGCAAGCAGAAAAAATCAAAGTGATAGAGTGCCAGGGATCCCAGCAGCCTGCAGCAGGGCCCCGGAGATCCAGGCCAACTGATTCGCGTGGCCTGCCCTGCGGCTACAGAAGGCGTGGCGCCTCAGTGAAGCCATTAATTGGCAAGCAGGGAGGTTAGGGAAGGCCATTAGGTGGAATCCCACCAGCCAAGCCCACACGGACCCTTGGGCCGAGCACGGGATCTCAGAAGGGGAAGGAAGCGGTACAGTCCCATCCCCCACTGCGGACACTCCACCGAGGCAGTCAGTGGCCACCATCCGGGAAAGCTGAAGGATACACCGCCACTCTCCTTCAGAGTGCAACATCAAAACAGCGGACACTCCATCCAGGCATTCAGCGGCCACCATCCGGGAAAGCTGAAGAATACACCACCACTCTCCAACAGCTTGCAACATCAAAACAGCCAGCAGCAGGACCCCGGAGATCCAGGCCAACTGATTCCCGCGGCCTGCCCCGCAGCTACAGAAGGCGTGGCGCCTCAGAGAAGCCATTAATTAGCAAGCAGGGAGGTTAGGGACTGCCATTAGGTGGAAACCCGCCAGCCAAGCCTACCGCCCACGCCCGGAACAGGCCCAGCGACCTGCCAGCATTGTAGTCACGACACCCCAATTGGAATAGGGACAGAGCAGACCCGCCTTCCACTCCCGGAACAGGCCCAGAGAGCCGCCAGCGTGGTAGACACGTCACCCCAATTGGAGTAGGGGCACAGCCGCAGCCCGCACCTGCAAGGGAGACTTTTCAAGTATACAAGAGCAACATAAATAAATAGGGGGTAAATTTCAAAACACAACAGTTGCACCAAGCAGAAAGAAACGCGAGCAGTATGAAAAGACAAGGAAAGAAAGGACCACAAGCAATGCAGGTCAACTCAACTTTAGAAGAGGTAATAGCTGCAACAGATGGAATATCAGATAAAGAGTTCAGGATATATATGCTTCAGATGATCTGGAGTCTCAAGGAAGACATGAGACAGCAAAATCAGACAATGAAAGATCACATTGACAAACAAATCCAGGAAGTAAAAGACCAATTTCACAGGGAGATAGAGGTAATAAAAAACAAACAAATTGAAATTCTAGAAATGCAGGAAACAATAAACCAACTTAAAAACTCAATTGAGAATACTACCAGCAGAGTAGATCACTTAGAAGAGAGAACATCAGACAATGAAGACAAAGTATTTCAACTGGAAAAGAACATAGACAGCTCAGCAAGTCTGCTAAGAAACCATGAGCAGAACATCCAAGAATTATGGGACAATATCAAAAGCCCAAATTTAAGAGTCATTGGGATACAGGAAGGCACAGAGCTCCATTCCAAAGGAATAAACAGTCTATTCAGTGAAATAATACGAGAAAACTTCCCAGAATTGAAGATTGAGACAGAATCCCAAATCCTAGAAGCCTACAGGACGCCGAATGTGCAAAATCATAAGAGATCCACACCTAGACACATTATAATGAAGATGTCCAACATACAGAATAAGGAGAGAATTTTAAAAGCTGCAAGAGAAAGAAAGCAGATTACATTTAGGGGTAAACCAATCAGGATAACAGCTGATCTCTCAACACAGACTCTGAAAGCTAGAAGATCCTGGAATAACATATTTCAAACACTGAAAGACAATGGGCTCCAACCAAGAATCGTGTATCCGGCGAAATTAAGCTTCAGGTTAGAAGATGAAATTAAAACCTTCCATAATAAACAAAAGTTAAAAGAATTCGCAGCTAGAAAACCATCTCTTCAAAAAATCCTTGGCAAAACATTACAGGAAGAGGAAATGGAAAACAACATTGAAAACCAACAATGGGAGGTAGGACAGTAAAGGGGGGAAAGTAGTCAAAGAGGATAACAAATCAGGTTTAGTAACATCAATAAACAAATATGGCTGGAAGAACAAATCATATCTCAATAATAACCTTAAATGTTAATGGCTTAAACTCACCAATTAAGAGACACAGGCTAGTAGAATGGATCACAAAACAAGACCCAACAATATGCTGCCTACAGGAGACGCATCTGATAGGAAAAGATATTCATAGACTGAAGGTGAAAGGGTGGGAAAAATCATACCACTCATATGGACTGCGGAAACAAGCAGGAGTGTCCATACTCATATCTAATAAAATAGATTTCAAGCCAAAGTTAATCAAAAGGGATAAAGAAGGACACTTCATACTGCTCAAGGGAACCATACACCAACAAGACATAACAATCATAAATATATATGCCCCAAACAAGGGTGCTGCTATGTTCATCAAGCAAACGCTCCTCAAGTTCAAGAGTCTAATAGACCACCATACAATAATCATGGGAGACTTTAATACACCTCTCTCACCACTGGACAGATCTTCCAAACAAAAGTTAAATAAGGAAACTATAGAACTCAATAACACAATTAACAACCTAGACTTAATTGACATATATAGACTATACCACCCAGCATCAAGTAGCTACACTTTTTTCTCAGCAGCACATGGAACCTTCTCAAAAATAGACCATATACTATGTCACAGGGCAACTCTTAGACAATACAAAGGGGTAGAGATAATACCATGCATCTTATCTGATCATAATGGAATGAAACTGAAAATCAATGATAAAAGAAGAAAGGAAAAAGCAAGCATCACCTGGAGAATGAACAATAGGTTGCTGAGTGATCAATGGGTTTTAGAAGACATCAAGGAGGAAATTAAAAAATTCCTAGAGTTAAATGAAAACACAGACACAACATATCGGAATCTATGGGACACATTGAAAGCAGTTCTAAGAGGAAAATTCATAGCATGGAGTTCATTCCTCAAAAAAAGAAAAAACCAACAAATAAATGATCTCATACTTCATCTCAAAATCCTAGAAAAAGAAGAGCAAAACAACAGCAAAAGAAGTAGAAGGCAAGAAATAATTAAAATCAGAGCTGAAATTAATGAAATTGAAACAAAAGAAACAATTGAAAAAATTGACAAAACTAAAAGCTGGTTCTTTGAAAAAATAAATAAAATTGACAGACCCTTAGCCATGCTAACGAAGAGGAGAGAGAACTCAAATTACTAGCATACGGGATGAAAAAGGCAATATCACAACAGACACTTCAGAAATACAGAAGATAATCAGAAATTACTTTGAATCCTTATACTCCAATAAAATAGAAGATAGTGAAGGCATAGATAAATTCCTTGAGTCCTATGATCTGCCCAGATTGAGCCAGGAGGATATAGACAACCTAAACAGACCAATAACAATAGAGGAAATAGAAGAAACCATCAAAAGACTACCAACTAAGAAAAGCCCAGGACCGGATGGGTATACAGCAGAGTTTTACAAAACCTTTAAAGAGGAACTAACACCAATACTTTTCAAGCTATTTCAGGAAATAGAAAAAGAGGGAGAACTTCCAAATTCATTCTACGAGGCCAACATCACCCTGATTCCGAAACCAGACAAAGACACATCAAAGAAGGAAAACTACAGACCAATATCTCTAATGAACCTTGACGCAAAAATCCTCAATAAAATTCTGGCGAATCGGATTCAAATACATATCAAAAAAATTATACATCATGATCAAGTAGGATTCATCCCTGGGATGCAATGCTGGTTTAATATACGGAAATCAATAAATGTTATTCACCACATCAATAGACTAAAAAATAAGAACCATATGATCATCTCAATAGATGCAGAAAAAGCATTCGACAAAGTACAGCATCCCTTTATGTTCAAAACGCTAGAAAAATTAGGGATAACAGGATCATACCTCAACATTGTAAAAGCAATCTATGATAAGCCACAGGCCAGCATCATTCTGAATGGAGAAAAATTGAAGGCATTCCCTCTAAGATCTGGTACAAGACAGGGATGCCCTCTCTCACCACCTCTGTTCAACATAGTCCTCGAAACACTGGCCAGAGCAATTAGGCAGACAAAAGAAATTAAAGGCATAAAAATAGGAAAAGAAGAACTTAAATTATCACTATTTGCAGATGATATGATTCTATACCTAGCAGACCCAAAAGGGTCTACAAAGAAGCTATTAGAGCTAATAAATGAATTCAGCAAAGTGGCAGGATATAAGATCAACACGCATAAATCAAAGGCATTCCTGTATATCAGCGACAAATCCTCTGAAACGGAAATGAGGACAACTACTCCATTCACAATATCCCCCCAAAAAATAAAATACTTGGGAATCAACCTAACAAAAGAGGTGAAAGATTTATACAATGAAAATTACAGAACCCTAAAGAAAGACATAGAAGAAGACCTTAGAAGATGGAAAAACATACCCTGCTCATGGATAGGCAGAACTAACATCATCAAAATGGCGATATTACCAAAAGTTCTCTATAAGTTCAATGCAATGCCAATCAAAATCCCAACAGCATATCTTGTAGAAATAGATAAAAGAATCATGAAATTCATATGGAATAATAAAAGACCCAGAATAGCAAAAACAATACTAAGCAGGAAGTGTGAATCAGGCGGTATAGCGATACCAGACTTCAAACTATACTACAGAGCAATAGTAACAAAAACAGCATGGTACTGGTACCAAAACAGGCGGGTGGACCAATGGTACAGAATAGAGGACACAGTAACCAATCCACAAAACTACAACTATCTTATTTTTGATAAAGGGGCTAAAAGCATGCAATGGAGGAAGGATAGCATCTTCAACAAATGGTGCTGGGAAAACTGGAAATCCATTTGCACCAAAATAAATCTGAATCCCTATCTCTCGCCTTGCACAAAAGTTAACTCAAAATGGATCAAGGAGCTTGATATTAAATCAGAGACACGGCATCTGATAGAAGAAAAAGTTGGTTATGATCTACACGCTGTGGGATCGGGCTCCAAATTCCTCAATAGGACACCCATAGCGCTAGAGTTAACAAATAGAATCAACAAATGGGACTTACTCAAACTAAAAAGTTTTTTCTCAGCAAAAGAAACAATAAGAGAGATAAATAGGGAGCCTACATCCTGGGAACAAATCTTTACTCCACACACTTCAGATAGAGCCCTAATAACCAGAATATACAAAGAACTCAAAAAATTAGACAATAAGACAACAAGTAACCCAATCAATAAATGGGCAAAGGACCTGAACAGACACTTCTCAGAGGAGGACATACAATCAATCAACAAGTACATGAAAAAATGCTCACCATCGCTAGCAGTCAGAGAAATGCAAATCAAAACTACCCTAAGATACCATCTCACTCCAGTAAGACTGGCAGCCATTAGGAAGTCAAACAACAATAAGTGCTGGAGAGGATGCGGGGAAAAGGGCACTCTTGTTCATTGCTGGTGGGACTGCAAATTGGTGCAGCCAATTTGGAAAGCAGTATGGAGATTTCTCGGAAAGCTGGGAATGGAACCACCATTTGACCCAGCTATTCCCCTTCTCGGTCTATTCCCTAAAGCCCTAACAAGAGCATTCTACAGGGACACTGCTACATCGATGTTCATAGCAGCTCAATTCACGATAGCAAGACTGTGGAACCAGCCTAGATGCCCTTCAATAGATGAATGGATAAAAAAAAATGTGGCATTTATACACTATGGAGTATTACTCTGCATTAAAAAATGACAAAATTATAGAATTTGGAGGGAAATGGATGGCATTAGAGCAGATTATGCTAAGTGAAGCTAGTCAATCTTTAAAAAACAAATACCAAATGACTCCTTTGATATAAGGGGTGTAAACAAGGACAGGGTAGGGACGAAGAGCTTGAGAAGAATATTTACAGTAAACAGGGATGAGAGGTGGGAGGGAAAGGGAGTGAGAAGGGAAATTGCATGGAAATGGAAGGCGATCCTCAGGGTTATACAAAATGTCATATAAGAGGTAAGGAGGGGTAAGTCAAGAGAATACAAATGGAAGACATGATTTACAGTAGAAGGGGTAGAGAGAGAAAAGGGGAGGGGAGGGGAGGGGAGGGGAGGGGGGATAGTAGACAATAGGACAGACAGCAGAATACATCAGACACTAGAAAGGCAATATGTCAATCAATGGATGGGTAACTGATGTGATACAGCAATTTGTATACGGGGTAAAAGCGGGAGTTCATAATCCACTTGAATCAAACCATGTAATATGATGTATTAAGAACTATGTAATGTTATGAACGACCAATAAAAAAAATATGAGAAGAATGAGAGAGAGATGTCATGAAAAGCAGAAGCCCTATTTGATAACAATAAGAAATTAGTGTGAAGGTATGTGGTATTAAACAGACGTTTCAAACTATCCTTACAAAATCTTTACTAGAGCAGCTTTCATGTTCTGGTATCTGTGGGAGTTGTGCAGGGGACCAAAAACTGAGCCATGGGATGAGTCTTGACAGAGATTGTGGGAACCCATGGAGAAGTAGAAGGCCAGTGGGAAGAAAAGGTGTTCACCAGTATATGTTATCGTATGTGTGTCAAAAACAATGCACCAATGAAGCTTACTGAGCTCTTTAAAGACAGCTGTCCTTGTGCAAGACAGGTGCTCCTTATCTGTCATGACCCTTGCCTCCTTCTGCACTGAGGGTCTCATATCTCAGATGAGGGTGCCACCTGAATTGAACACCAGAGAGTAAGTTGATCATGATCCAGATGAAGTGGGCTTGCAGGGCTGAAAGCTCAGTCTTCACTTCTGAGCAAAGTGGACCCTGGTTGAGAAGGACACTGAGTACATGGCCATGGAGACAGATTGAGAGGATGGTCTGAATATGGAATCATCAGGGAGACCAATTTGTGCACTTTCTTTTTGAGGTTGTACTTTATTTCAAAGAGAGTGAGAAAGGAGAAAAAGGAGCTGGATATGTCATGATGCAGAGTTGTGGACCTAGGATTTATACACTGTTCCTGAAAAAAATGTTCTATATCAGATGAAAAAAATTCCTATATATTTTCATCTATATCAGATGAAAAAAATTCCTAGACATCATTTTGTTTTATATTGTCAGAGAGACCTAACGACTTGATATTACATAGTGAATGCTTTAATTGGACAATGTGCTTACTGAATTATCAGTATGAAAATTATTTAATTAATGATAATACACATGTATAAATGTAGATATTATTTATCAGGTCTCTGAAATAAGGTGATTGAGAAGTAAATACTTACAAAATCCACGTGGCCAAGGATAGTCAAGGACCTGAGAGCAGTTCTGATACTAATCCCAATCCTGCTTACTTCATCATATAAGAGAACATGGAGAGGCCTCAACACCCTGACAACCAACAATTAGATTTGGGCTTCCTCTTCCCCTTTCCTTCCCTACCTTGGAAGAACATCCATTATTTTGCAGAATTAGTATTTATCATAAAGCTCTAGTTGGTGCAGGAAAGGCTCAGGCTGACTTTGCTGTCACTATCAAAGTGTGGATCCAGTTGCATTCCAAGATAAATTTTCCTTTGGGCTCTTGACTCCATGTGTGCATATGAGGCTTGCACCTCTCGCATGTTGGGGCTCACCTCTCCATTCAAGAGTACGTGGGGACAGGCCTCCTGGGTGGGGAACTGAAAGAGAAAGAGGGTCCAGTACTGATCCCAGTTCTCCCTCTTCTAAGCACTTTGAGAACATGCATTTTGATATCCCCACCTGTCAGTGAAACCATCTAGTGACCAGGCACAAAGACAGACATCAGCTATCTGAAGGAGATTTCAACTTTCCTGTGTATGTCTAGAATGCTTAGATGGCAAGTGCTGAGACAAAAACGTTCCCTGAAGCCATCCTCTTGAGTACAGGGGTTGGTGGGGGTCGAAGAGGCAAACTATTAATATTAGCTCTATATTGTTAAGTGTAGTTGACATCCCTAGAGAGAACATGCTCTAGAGACTCCAGACATGGAAAGAACAAAAAAGTTATTGGTGTGTATTCACAGGGAGCAATAAATAAAACCTCCAGGTTTGGGGATACCATGAGATGGGGAGTTAAGTAACTGCATAACACATTCTATTTTAGGGGAACTTTACATGATTTTGAAAGTCTGTGAATTCCCTATTGTCCATGGGGCACCCATACCTACACCTATAGAGTCTATTGACATCTGGAGGGTGTTATCTTCTTCTAAGCCAGGTAGAAGGGGCTATCCCTTATTGTAACTACAGGGGTCAGATGTGCTACACATTCTCAATTTATAGGTCCTTAGAGATTTAACAGTTGCATAATCCTTCTATTATCACCATCTGTTTAGAAGGGTCTTCTAAGTTCTCCCTAATAAAATTATGTGGGCAGATCCAAGATGGCAGAATAGAGGTGGTCCTGTTTCTGGCAGCTCTGTGGCATGAAACCAAGAAAGCAGACAGGCAGCTTCTCCACAAGGTCTTACCTAGACAGAATACAACATCTCAGAGAGTATGAGAAGTGGATGTTTGCAGTGTATTCATAAGCATCACATAAAACAATTTCCTATTTCAAAACATCTTTATATAAGATTTGATACATATTTTCAAGCATACATTCTTATTAATATTGATGTTTCTCAATATACAGATTCATTCCCCAACCCTCTACCTTAACTCAACCCAAACTTTAGTACTAAATCTTACCACTATACCTAAATCTAATGATACATGTCAGCATTTATAATCATGTAAATATTCAGTATTTTTGAGTTCTATGTTCAAATTCCAATGTATATACCAATAGTATATACATCATTATATATTCCTAGATACAATTTATCCTAAACCTAAACTTCATTTTACATAAGACCATATGTTGTAATATAAATATTATGTGTATTTTGTCATAACAATTATCAATTGTATATTTGCATATATATTATTATATATTCCTATATATACATTCATCGCCAAATTTAATATGTGTATTCATAAGTTACATTAAAACTTTCCCTAGTTCAAAACATATATATATACACACATATATGTATTTATATGTGTATTTGTGTGTGTATATACACGTATTCTCATACATACTTTCACATGTACCTTTTCAGCCTTGTATTTGAATTTCTTATTTTGACTAATAGGCTATCAGTTGAACTAAAATAGCTTTGAACAACCAAAACATAAAAATTAGGAAGAATTGCAGCAAGAAAAAGCAAACAAACAAAAAACTAGATCAAACAAACAAAAAATCCCAAACAGTTTATGTTCTTACATAAAATTAAATATTGTAATTATGTTAATTCTTATTAAATTAACTTAGTGAACAAGACTAATAGTTTTTGAATTTGAAAAATACATAAGAATGCCAAGTTGGGAATATATAAGAAAATTCTCAAAAATGAAGTGTAAGGAATTGGTTAGAAAGTAAGGTGATAAGAAAAAAAAACTAATAAATATTAAAACAAAAACTACAGTAGTTAAGTGAATGTGTAGGCAGAGAACTTCAACAATAATCCCTAAATGTAGGTCCTACTATTAAAAAAAAATTCAATGACTGAAAAAAGGCATTACCATAAACATATTCAATTTGAATTTATTCGAGTGCAACAATTTTTAAAAAACCTAAGTGATTTTTACCTCATATCAGATAACTGTTAAAAAAACCCATAAGCCCAAAGGAAAATAGAAGAAATGTTTATTAATTTGTGTGTGTTTGATTAAAATTTGAAGGGATAGAAGAAATTAGTAAAAATTGAAGATTTGATTAAAGAAAACTTAAAAGCCTTTGTGAGTTAAACAAAAAAAAAATCTCCTAGCCAAAATAACAAAACCAAAAATATTAGGAAAACATATATTAGGAAAAACGTTGGAGCTAGGGATGTGGCTTAAGCGTTAGTGCACTCGCCTGGGATGCATGTGGCCAGAGGTGGATTCAGCACCCCACACAAACAAAGATGTTGTGTCCGCCGAAAATTAAAAAAAAAAAAAATATATATATATATATATATTGAAATTCCCTTTCTCTCTGTCTCTCTCTCTCTCTCTCTCTCTCTCTCTCTCTCTCTCTCTCTCAAAAAAAATTGCAGCCAAAATGACAAGATTTCAATACTGCTTTATAATTCAAGGCCCATAAAATAGAAAAAAACAAAAACAATAAACCACTAAGCAAATTCCTTGAGTTTATTATATCAAAACATTGAGGATTTGAATAAGTAAACTTAGCAAGTTTGATAAGTTAACCTAAAACCATTTGATAGTTACAGGTTTAGATTTTTAGGTTAAGACCTTTTATCTGAAGATAAAGATATATATCTGCATTATAAAAATGAAGCAATACTACTTAAGGCAAAAGTTAAATATATCAATTTAGGTTATACATATACACACATATATATTATTCAGTAAAATAAAAGTGACAAAATCTTTATTGGTTACTTAAGCAGAAACTATGTATGTATGTCTATTTGGCATGTAGTATTTGCATTTAATAAGTTGAAAGAAAAATAAAACGTTCATGGTATTGAAGACATACAAGAGGAGTGCATAGTTGCTAATGGATGTAGTTATACATCAAGGGTTTAATTTGCTCCAAATTTTGACATGAATAATTAAATTATTAAATATCTTAAAATTCTTCTTTCTCTGTCCCCACACATTTTATCAAAAAGGTAAGCACCCAAATAAGCAAGTACTTAATAAATGTCAAGTTAATTGGAAAATGATGTAATGAAATCAAAACACAGTCCTTTAGAAAACATTTTATTTTCTTGGCACACAGAGATATAAATGACATTTGCCCACTAGATACAGCAGCATTAGACTGATATCAGAATGGATTACAATTCATATTACAATATTGATACTTATGATAAGTCTAATGTTTCCTTAATTACCTTTGAAAAGTTACTAAAATATCACAGTACACTGGTAAAAGTGGCAAGTTTCATTCTCATTTTGAAGGGTTCAGATTGATTTGTATTAATGAAAACCCACAGATCAGACCATTGTCAAATGTAATATAATAACAGCTTATCCAGTGTTGCACAGGAATGAAGCATTCTACATAAATGTTCTTCAGTGAATGGCATTTATCCTTCTAAAGTCTAAAAGTGTTACTTTAACTACCATGGATGGAATAATGCAGAACATGCCTTCTTCTTCTTCTTCGTCTTTTCCCCAATGTGTGTGTGTGTGTGCGTGTATATGTGTGTGTGTGTGTGTGTGTGAGAGAGAGAGAGAGAGAGAGAGAGAGAGAGAGAGAGAGAGATGCAGGGGATCTAACCAAGGGGCCTTGCACTTTCTAAGCAAGCACTCTACTAGTGAGTTGCATTGCTAGCTCACAACATGCCTTTTTAAACTTTAAAGCAGACCATGCATAATATGACAATGTTCTTTCATTAATACTCCTAATTAGAATGCAATATCCAAAAGATTTACCAAGATGGGTATTTCCCCTACAGTAGATAAACTAGCATATCTATTTTTTAAAAATGATAAACTTGTTATTTATTTGTTTATTTAGTAACATTTAACTGTCAACTGACAGTTCTTGCTTTTGTTACCTATGCAGGTTTTCTGTTACCTTTCTTATTTCCTGTATTGTTAGGGTAGAGCAGCATAGCTACATAAACCTTGGATGAACTAATAGTTCCCTCAAAGAAGGTCAGTCTCCCCTGCCCCCAGTACTGGGGATTGAACCCAGTGGTGCTCTATCACTAAGCTACATCTCTAGTCCTTTTCATTTTTTTTTATTTTGAGACAGGGTCTCACTAAGTTGTCTTGGCTGAACTTGAACTTGTGATCCTCCTGCCTCAGACTCCTGAGTTGCTGGTATAACAGGTATGGGTTTTTAGGCCTGGCTAAGGTCATTCCATTTATCTCCAAAGTTTAGAGGAGGTTATATATTGAGTAAGGGAGGGAATGAAGAAAAAAGGAAAATCTGGAAATTCTTATTTATAAATAGTGGTCAGATTACTATCACAAGCTTCCTTGAATTTGTAGGACTTAATCTGCTCTAGGTTAGGTACCAGAAAACTAAGCTAGTGAAAACTATTTCTAAAGCAGGGTCAGCTTTGCAGAAGGGTGGGTAGGTAATTCTGCAGTAAACTGCATGAGCCTTTCAACATGGGCATTTGACATTTGATGCATTTATAGATTTTGGTACTAGAATTTGTGCCTTGAATGCCTATCTTTATTTTCATTTCTTAGGTTGTTATGTATATAATCTCTTGAGAAAAGTTCTACTGTATCATTACTTTATATATAAACATACATATCCCTGAATAATATTAAATAGTAATGAGAGGAATTTTACAACTAATTTCTCCCAAACAAAAGTATAATGATATAATTAATTTACTCTTGAGAAAAAAATAGTAAAAAAATTCCATCTAGGAAATAAGTACTATTCAAAAATGAAAATTCTTATAAATGTTAAAAACCTTTTCACTTTTATGTCATTTTCAAGTTTAAGGTATCTTAAAACAAAATATGTTTCAAATTATTTTCTTGGATTCAAGATAACTACTGAATTTGTATCTATAGTTTTATTTTATTAAGATTGTTGTCAGCCTGGGAATGTGGCTCAGTGGTAAAGTGCTTGCCTAGTATGTATGAGGTCCTGGGTTTGATTCCCCAGTACCAAAAAAAAAAAAAAAAAAAAAAAAAAAAAAAAAAAAAAAGATTGTTCTCAATACTGAACTTATCAATGTAGGCTTTCATTAACAGAAACCAGTATTTATTATGCTCTGTCAATAGACTTTTGCACAGAAACTAGAGAGAGCTATCAAGTTTTAAAAATTAATATAACATTTTTTTCTTCTTGAAAATTCTCATAAATGTGTCCAACAATTTCTATTTTGAAAATGTAAGTCATCACATATATCAGGAAACTGGAACTTGAGGCTAATTTTACAAAACTATTTTTAATGAAATCAATTTATTAATGCTCTGCTTTTTCCCAGTCTATGCATCATTAGCACAAGTCAGTTGTCTTTAATAAACTATTGACATTCATAACATTTGAAAACATATTGCTACAACAGTGAAAAAATAATATCACAGTTTGAACATCTGTGCTTCATTTATGAACATATATGGTAGAAATGTTGATAATTCTACATTCATGAAGCACTTCTGAAATATATATTGAATAAGGTATTAAGAAGGCAGTCGAAGGCTGGGTGCAGATGTGCATGCCTGTAATCCCAGCAGCTCAGGACGCTGAGGCAGGAGGATTGCAAGTTCAAAGCCAGCTTCAGCAAAAGAGAGGTGCTAAGCAACTCCGGGAAACCCTGTCTCTAAATACAATACAAAGCATAGGGCTGGCTCAGTGGTTGAGTGCCCCTTGAATTCAATCCCCAGTACCCCCCCCCAAAAAAAAAAAGAAGTTCATAGTACATGGTGAGAACGATAATTATCCACAGCCTGTTCAGTATGTATTGTTCCTGAATATATACCACAATTTAAAGATACTTTTTCATTTTCACTTTTGTAGAAAAGTAAGATTATATAAGTTTTCTTTTTCTAACTCTGGATTTCAAGGAATACTTAATGAACTCAAAAGAAAATTCTGTTGGTAATCATAATTTTTCTCTTATTCAAACTGAAAGCTATCCTCATACATTAAAAAAGAAAAAGATAAATCAATGATTTTATAATCTTACCTAATTGGACATCAATATTATATGAAATGTTTTTTAAAAAACTTGAATATGTAAACATAGGCATTGGCATTATGATCTTGCATTGCATAATGAAGTTGTATATTTATTAAATATATCTGAACAAACTATAAATCATAAAGTGTTTCAAGAATAACAGCAATTGACCAGGCTTGTGTCTCACAGCTGAAAGGACAATACTGTCCATTCTCATTGGTCAGTTCTGGAAGTCCTTTCCAAGGGGATCTGAAAAATAGAAAGGATTTTTTTATGAGACATAATCTAACACATTTTAACAATATAGTTAATACTTCATGTTTTTTTTTTTGCCTTTTAGTACAGAAACAATCACTTCTAACAAAATAAACCAGAATATCCTAAAGATGTCCATATAAAGAATTTAGATTAAAATTATTTTTTCATATTCCATCCTTAGGATTTATAGCTTTCAAATACAAAGGATCCTTTTATCTATTAGAAATATAGTGAACCCTCACAATTCCAGGCAATATAGGAATATTCTTTGAGGCTTAATTTCGTTATTTTAGAATAAATTATGAGACTCAAGTTGTAATTATGTAGATAGTATGTGTGATTTTTGTGTATGTGGTGCTGGGAATTGACTCCATGGCCTCATACATGCTAGGCAAGAACTCTACTTTTGAAGTACATCCCCATGTGTGATCTTGATATAACTGTAAAACTAAATAAAATGATAAATAAACACTAGTAATTGTCACTGGGAAAAACTGACCATTTTCATTTTACTAAATAACAAATTTATATAGTATACACTTTGTTATAATATTTAGTAATTTATATACATTATCTCATTTAATGCTCACTGTAACTCTATGATATAGGAGCTAGAATTACACCTTATACAGAATTAAGAGGCATTAATAAAGCTTAAGAATGTGTTGTAGAACACAGAAATATTATTGTATCTAATTTATTCTTAGTTTCAAAATACATCCTAAAATATGAAGCAAATTTCAAAAAAATAAAAATACAGAAATCGGTATTATTTCTTTTTTTAATTTTTTTTTTTGGTTGTAGATAGAAAACATCTTTTTGTTTTTTTATGTGGTGCTGAAAATTGCATCCAGGGTCTTGCACATGCTAAGTGAGCACTTTACAGCTAAACTACAACACCAGTCCATAATGTTTCTATCTTAAGTGGGGTTGTGAGAATATATTAATGTCCTTGTTTTTCATTGGAACTCAATATTCTTCTGTACATAGAAAATATTTCATAATTAGAACAGGAAAATAATTCCATGAGATGAAGATGAGTTATTTTTGATAGGTATTATCAAAGAAGCTAGGTATTATATTTATTTTTTAATAAAGGTATATGTACATGAACACATACCTTTATTTATTTTTATGTAGTGCTTAGAAATTAACCCAGTGCCTCACATGTGCTAGACAAGCATTCTACCACTAAGCTATGACCCTAGCCTGGTATAATATTCCTTAAAAAAATCTATCAAATAGAAATGTAAAATACAGAAAAATTATTTAAATGTCTCCAAATATTAGAGTTACTTCAGAGCAAAATGCCAAATCTCTGAAGTTGGATAGTTGGGTAATCTGTAAGTGGTTGAACTATATTCTCCACATTCATGATTACTTATTAGCAGATATGATTAGTTAATATGAGGTTATACTGGAGTAAGGTGGGTCCTAATCCAATATGACTGGCATCCTTATATAGGAGAAATTTGGACACCAACATGCACACAAAAGGAATGTCCAGTGAAGACTGAAGGTTTGCTGTCACAGCTCTAATGCCTTCAGAGAGAGAATGGCCCTGCCCATGCCTTGATTTCAGATTATTGGCTGCAGAAATTGAGACAATATCCTGTTGTTTAACAGCTTCTGTGAAGTCACTCTGTGGTGCATTGTTATGACAGCCCTGGACATAACAAAGTCCTACTGATATTATGGAAAAAATGAGGTTATAAAATTACTAAAATTATAAGATTATAAAACTATGCTGCTCACAATTAAATGTGGACACTAGTACATGAAACATACCCACACTAGTATAAAGAAGTCTCCTTTCCTGAAAAATTCATCCCTAAATTCATTAGGCAGGCAGAACAAAGGGGGTATCTACAATAAGAGAGAGGAGGAGAAAAGAAGGAAAGGATAGTGTTATGGTTTAAATTAGGTGTTCTCAAAAGCTCATGTGAGAAAATGTAAGATTTAGAGGTGAAATGGTTGGGTTATGACAGCCTTAACCCAATCAGTGAATTAATCTCCTGACAGGGACTACTGGTAACTGTAGGCAGGGAGGATGTACCTGCAGGAGGTAGGTCACTGGGAATGTGACTTTGGGATACATATTTTGTTCTTGAGGAGTAGAGCTCTTTCTATTCTTCCTGTTGTGATGTCTTGAACTGTTTTCCTCCACCACACCCTTTTGCCCTAATATTCATCCCCACCTCAAGTTCTAAGGAATGGAGTTGAGCCCCAAGGAATAGAGCCAGCTGTCTATGGACTAAGACCTCTGAAACAGTGAGCCCACAAATAAACTTTTCCTCTTTCTGCTGTTCTTGTCAGGTCTTTTTGGTCACAGCAGTGAGGAAGCTGACTAAGATAGATTACAAGGACTTCAAAACAAGATGTCATCGCTCAAGAGGTATAAGGAAGGAGGTGGAGGTCACAACAGGTGTGGGGGTGGTTGAGAGTAATCTGAATTCAAGTGATGTAAGGAAGGCACTTGCATGTAGAGGTTGCCTAGTATGGAGTGTAAGACAATATGGGAAGGGCATTTATGTCTCAGGACATCTGGTCAGGGGATGTCAGAGCCAGAGAAGTCACAGATAGTTTCAAAATATAAATATGGAAAAATATATGTTGGTAACAAATAAAAGAAATCTGGAGTGCTATATTAACATTAAAGAAAGTAGACCTTGGAGCAGAAAAGTATCAGTGATAAGGAAGGTGATTTCATAAATGTTTATATACTTAATAATAGTGTTTCAAAACACCTGGAGCAACAATATATACAACAGCACACAGAAACGAGTACAGCAGGAGTTTTCAATATTCCTTTGTCAGTAATTCATAGAACAAGGAGATGGAAATCCCTTAAGGAATTTGAGCATCAACCAACTTGAACCACTGACATTTCTAGAACATGCCACCTAAGGATTGCATAATATATATTCTTTTTTTTTAAGAGAGAGAGAGAGAGAGAGAGAATTTTTTAATATTTATTTTTTAGTTTTTGGCAGACATAACATCTTTGTTTGTATGTGGTGCTGAGGATCGAACCCGGCCGCACACATGCCAGGCAAGCGCGCTACAGCTTGAGCCACATCTCCAGCCCCAGATTATATATTCTTTGCAACTGAAAACAGATGAATTACCTAGACAAAAAATTCTGAATCATAACTACTAATAAGTTTATAAGGAATTGAGTCACACAGAGTATATTCCTTGACTACAATGGACTCAATTTTAAAAACAATAATAGAAATAGCCCTGGAAAATTCATGAACATTTGAAAACTAAATAATGAATTTCTAAATAACCTATGAGTTAAAGATGAAATCCAAGGAGAAAACAGAAATTACTTCAACCAAACTTGGAATAGAACCACGATTGGACCCAGTTATCCCACCACTCTATATATACCCAAAGGATCTGAAAAACAGCATACTACAGGGATATAGCCTCCCCAATGTTTACAGCAGCTCAATTCACAATAGTAAAGCTATGGAACTAACCCAGGTGCCCTTCAACAGATAAACAGATAAAGAAAAGGTGGAATATATACCCATGGAATAATACTCACCACAAAGAAGAATGAAATTATGCCATTTGCCAGGTAAATGGATTGAGCTAGATACTTATCATGCTAAGTGAAATAAATGAATCCCCCAAAATCAAAGGCTGAATGTTCTTTCTGATAAGCTAACACACAATAAGGGGTGGGGGAATAGAAAGTCTTTGGATTAGATGAAGGGGAATGAGGCAAGGCAAGGAGGGTGGAAATAGGAAAGACAGAAGACATTCCTTTTCTGTGTTCATATATGAATACACAACCAGTGTAACTCCACATCATATACAACTACAAGAATGGGAAGTTATAATTCATGTATGTATAATATGTCAAAATACATTCTACTGCTAAGTAAAACTAAAAAGAACAAATAAAAATTTTAAGAAAAGGAAGTACTTCAACTAAATAAGTATACAACTTATCAGAATTTGTGGAATATGATAAACTGATACTTAAGGGGAAATGTATAGCACTAAACACCTGTATTAGAAAGGACAAGAGGCAACCAGGGTACACATCTGTATCCCAAGCTACTTAGGATGCTATGGTAGGAAAATCACAAGTTCAAAGCCTGCCTGGGAAGGGGATGTAGTTCACTGGTAGAGTGTTTGCCAGTTATGTGTGTGGCCCTGAGTTTTGAAATCAGTATTGCAAAGCAAAAACATTAATAAGAAATAAGCAAACAACAAAATCCCTTGGATTTTTAGAGAATGAGCTCATTTAGGTGCTGGAAATAAAAGCCAGAGAAAGTGTAAACAGAGTTACTAGTGCAGTTAAGAGCACAGCCTGGAGGACCTGATTGCCTGGATCTTAGTAAAAGCTAAAGTAGATTACTTGCTGTTTGACTTTGTCTAAGTTACTTCACCTTCTTAACTTTGTTTATAAAATGAAGATAATTAATGATAGCTCATATCTGTCTTATTATCTTGTCTATGTAACATATGTTAATATATCAGTCCTTGAAACAATCCAACCTCCAAAGATCCCAACTCACTCTATGCAGATGAGAAAACCAAGCTTTAGAGAAGTTAAACAACTTCTTCATGGTCACACAGTGAGTAAGTGGACAAGTGGATAACAACAGTAATATGTGGTGGTGGTGGAGATTATGATGATGGTAATAGTAGCAATTTTATATAGTTGTTTGGATTAAATTAGTCATTTTACATACATGCATTTAGAATAATGCCTAGAACAGGGTTAAATGATCAATGAATATAATTTGTTGTTATTACCATTAGTTCTACCATGTAAACAAGGGAAACCTAATACTAATGGTACCATAAGGTTTTTCATGAAAAAAGGAAAGCAGTAGCCAGCTTAAAGTAGAGAACTGAAGGAAAGTCATGGGGTCTGGAAACTAGGAGAGATCTTGTTGAGTGGCTTTGCCAGAGTGGTGAGAGCGAAAGCCAGATGAAGGTGGTAATGACTAAGTGGGTGGTCAAAATGGAAAGAGAAAAAAGAGGTTACTCCTGACAGGGATATGGGCTGGTAAGAGAGACAGGACCAGGTTTGAGTTAATAACTATATGAAGGAATTTTGTTTTAGAATGGGCTGACAGATATCTCTGTAGCTTAAGTAGGAAAGATAAAGTGGAATACCAAAGAAGATAATTAGTTACTGGAACAAGGTCTCATAACAGGTCTGAAGTGATGAGATGACAGGTAAAAGTAGAATGATGCCAGGAATGCCAGATTGTTCCCTTTTATCTGTTAAAAGTAAGACTAAGAGAAAAGAAATGCAAAACCCCCAGAAACAGTACAGGGCAACGACACAGTTGGGCTTTCTGTGAGTATATTTAAGCTAATGAAAACCATTTTTCATGCAATGTTTGCCAGATACATTGAAGTCCCTTATGTTCTTGAAAGAGAGGTGATACAATTTATGCCAATTATATATAATTAGTCTGAGCAATAAGATGAAGGCATAATCTAGAATTTGAGAAATTAAGATAGACTTGATGAAATTTGTACCATTTTAGAAAAATATGTAATTCTGACACTGTTAATCTGCTAATATTTCGGACAGAGGAGATTAGAAACTGTTTTTGAAATAACAGTCAAAAGGCCAATTCCAATATTTTAAATATAATTGGAACATTTTTGAAAATTGTTATATATATATATATATATATATATATATATATATATATATATATATATATATCAACTAGTTCAAAAGGCCTGATTCAAATATTTTTGGGTTTTGTATTTATTCTTTGCTAACCACATTCTAAAAATACGAGTAAATTTTGAAAATGAATGACTATTCCATATGTTCAAATCATACAATATCAAATCCTTAGCTTTAAGTAACTTACTAACTAAAGTAATGAAGGGAAGGTAAAATTTCCACGATGTACTCAGAGAAATGAATCCTTAGGAAACCCAACTTACCTAATATCTAATGAACTGAGGACACACCTGTTACAGACATTACATGCCCATGACAACTTACCTCTCAAGGTGAACATAATGTCGAGGAAGAACGTTTTTAACCAAAAACATTGTCTTTGTACTACACTCCGGACCCATCAATTTGGAAAAAATAACTTTGCATGAAGAAAATATTGAAAAGGCCATAGCCATTCCTGAAAAAAAGATAATTTAAAAGTAAAGGAAAGAAAAAGAACTGTGGATATCTAAAACTATTTGAAAAATAACTGAAAACTCAGAGAAAAATGAAATTCTTACAGGTCCTTGGTGATAATTGAAACCTCTAGCAACATTGTAGTTCTCATTGTCTAAGGCATTGTCACATATTCCCCAGTAAAACATATCACTGCAAAATGATTGGAACTTAAGTTAAATAAAAGAAGCTCAGATATCATAGAAAGCATTAAAAACATTTCAATAGCAATTTTAAGAGTAGTAATCATGTAATCTTCCAATTCATAGAATAAGCTCAGCATTAAAACATAATTTAACCTCAAATAAGTATATAATGAGTCCAGAGGACTTTAGCAATGTGTTCAGGAATAATTAAAAAATACTGACTAATATAAAAAATATTAAATATTCAGGTATCTTGCCTTCCAGAAGTTAGCTTGACACTAACCATTGGTTTAAAGTCAAGTATTTCAAAAGGTCTCTAATATATGAATAATAATTGAAATGTCCTTATAATAAATTGAATTACTAAATATTATAGATAAGGTTTTACTGGTTATAGATTATAAAGGTTGTTTTTGAAACTTCTCCATGACGTTATTTTAAAATTATATTTGGCATATTATCACACTACAAATAGCAATTCAATGTACATTCTGATAGTATGTAGAATTTATAACATATTTATGCAGCAAACAATATTACAAAATTATTGTAACAGAAAATACAAGGGCTATGTATACTTGATTTAATTTAAATACAAAGGGTTTTTTTTAAAGATAGATATGGCCACAAAAATAAACTTTGAGTTTTAGTTTTGATCAGTGCATCTTAACTACTCTGAAAATATGAGAATCTCAGAATGTAGTTAAGAAAAAACATACAAAATTTTGAATCTCATGATGGAAATGAGTACATAGTAAAGTAGGAAAATTCTTCAAAGATTCTGTCATCAATTCATACAGAAAGTAAGTTAATAACAACTATCAAGTTTTAAAGAAAAATCATAAAGGAAAAACAGAAGGGTTATTAGAAACTCAAGAAAAAAATCAAAGTTGGAAAGGACAAGAAATACATGATGGCATAAACCCACAAGTGTAAAATAAAATGAAATCATTTATGGATATAACTAAAAAGAGTAGTATAATTACAAAGAAAGGATGGATAAGACTAATATTGAGAACAGAATTAAATCCTCACCTGTCATCACTATATGTGAATAATACCTAATACTTAAAATATCATAAAACAGCAGCATATACGTTTTTTAGAAATGTAGAAACAACAATTTGTAGAAACAATATAGAAAATAATGACCACCTTTGAGGAATAGAATTGAGGTGAAGAAAGGAAGCAAGGGAATGAATTATTTTTCTTTTTGTGGTGCTGGGGATTGACCCCATGTAATGTTTTCCATAAATTCTCTTAGGTATATACCCATATGGTCCAAATTGTACAAAAATTCACAGATAGATCAGATGTAATGAAGCTTATTTCTAGATAAAGGGGTTTAAAGTAATTTTACATTTTTCTTTATATATATCTGTAACTTCTAATGTTTATAATAATCATTTACCACCTTTATGATCAGAAAAATGCACATCAGAAAATATTCATGACATTAGTTTTATAAACTAAAACTCTAATTGATTATTGAATACAGAATAAGAGAGAGGCATTCTGAGTACTGATGCTTAATGAAAGTACAGATGACACTTTTAAAACCTCAATCTGAATGAAATTTTGGAGATGTTATCGATAAGAAAAATTAATAGCTGGTGTTAATATATTTGGATTAAATATAACACTAACAACATTCTTAATACTTAGATTCCAACTTACTCTGGATCTAAAGTTTTCATGCCAAGGGGACCAAGTAATTTTTTTTTTCTGCGATCTCCAATGCTCTCCATGCTTTTTCTGTAGTAAACAGCTAAGGGGCCTAATAAATGTCAAAAACAAATATACAAATTTTTCACATCACAGAAGAATTACTTTCCACCTACATGTACACATCATCATCTTGAAAAAGAATGAATATATTTAAAAATATATTGTGGGCAGAATTTAAGAGTAGATGCCTAACCAGATTTAATTCCATGAGGCTAACTTGGAAGCACTGTTCTAGGCCTTAGAAGTTAGGAAAATGTGTGGATATTCTTCAAAAATGTATTAGATCAACAGGAAGTTGTCATAGTTATTAGGAATATAGAACTCACTTCAACTCATGTAATTGATTCTTTATAATATTTACAAGAGTTTTCTTTAAGGTATATCTGAACACACTTTCTGCTTCTGGGATCATAATAAAATGTAGAACAATATAAAGTTACTTGTAATACAGAGAAGAAGGAGAAGAGTATCTGTATTAATTTTTCACAGATTAATCAAATGTACATTGAATTAAAGCTGTTCTGTGTGCCTGTGTGTTTTTCATTCTACTGTAATTTATAATACCATGTTTAGTTATGTTTTTGACAAAATGGAAACAGCTAGGCAGGCATGGAGAAACACAAACCTCTATTTTATTGCCCTCACAGTTTAGGCAGAATTTTAAAAGGAGAGACTCTTGAATCTTTGGCTATACATAATTTATTAATTATCAATAAAAGAGCATGTGAATTTAAGCTATTTCTGGTAATTCACTACTCCAGAACTTCCCATCTAGCATGCTGAGGCACTGGTTGTGGCACAGATGATTGGAAATACAGGCATCTTTAGCTTTCAGGACATTGAGTGGGTCAGGGGCTCATTGAAGAAGCTGGATTTGGCATAAACAGCAAAATCCAAGCACAGTGTCTTGCACAAATATCAATTTCTAACTGTATTCAGGATGTGAAAAATACATCAGGAAAACACTTCATTGATCATCTTCCATTGTTTTCTATTTTTTG
Source organism: Urocitellus parryii (assembly GCF_045843805.1). NCBI lineage: Eukaryota > Metazoa > Chordata > Mammalia > Rodentia > Sciuridae > Urocitellus > Urocitellus parryii. The sequence continues at coordinate 81,843,769 of NC_135541.1, read as the reverse complement.
ATACTGATTGGTAAATGTTAAAGGTGATAAGCAGAATTTTTTAACTATAAAGGACTATATAAAACTAGCTTGTAAGCAATATCCTTTTCTGCAGTTCAATGTAAACAGTAAAAAATAAAAAATAAAAAAAATAAGTAAATTATATCACAATTTGGACAGTAACAAACATGTCACTTACCACGACCATTGCTATGGTAAATTAGGCCTGAGCTCGTAGTCACACCAAGGACTTGAAGCTCCATAACTGTCTTTGTATATGCCACGTTTGTGAACTAGATTTGGATGCTTCTCATTAGAATCAGAAGGATCTTCTGAAACATGAAACATTTTTTCAAAGATGTCTTGTATTTTTCTGTTCCATTCTTCATATGAGACTGTTACAACTTTCCCTGGAAAATGATGAAAAGTCATGTCAGTTTCAGTCATTTAAAGCAATTCAAACCTCTAATAAGAGCCAAAAAGTCATATTTAGTACACTTATTACTTTTTATCTACTAGGGAAAAATAAATTGGCCACTTTTTGAAAATGTATATAGCCTAAATTGAGTTGTGTTATAAAACATTTACTATATTTCAAAAACTCAGTACTTCCCAAAATATAAAATAGATCAGGAATAGTTTTATATTGACTACATATTGAATAATATTTCAGAAACATTATCTTAAATGAAACAAAATTAATTTCATCCATTTCTTTTTACTTTTAACAAATGAATTAGAAAATTTTAAATTATTTATGTGGCTCAAATAATATTTCAATTGGACAAAATTTTCTCATAAAAGATGTAAAGATTTCAAAATTGTTCATGAAAATAGAACCTGTTCACAGTCACACTAAGAAAAAAGAAAAGCACAATAAGGCAGTAACTATGTTGTTTTTCTTGCCTCAGTTTAAACTGCTATCAAAAATATGGTTAGTAACTAGATTTGCTACAATTTCCATAGAGTAGATTAATGAATTTTCTTTCTTCTTGAAATTTATGGTTTTCTAATATTAGCTAACTGTGAGTACATAGTTAAAAAATACAAACAGTATTAGAAGTTTCTTTGTAAATAAAAGGAACAGCTTACAATGTCTTTTTACTCTAACTTCCTGATAAGGAGAAATATTTTGGGGGGGATAATTCCAGCAACCAACAAATGGCAGGTTTACACAAGCCCACAATTTCCACAGCAGACACATCTCTAAAATTAAAAATAAATTTTATTCTCTAAGTAGGATTTGTTTAGTCATTATTTTAAGAAGGTATTCAATAAACAATTCTGATAAATAGTATAACCATTTCATTATAAAAGCAACTATCTACTAAGAAATCCTAACTTTATAAGGAATATATAATTTTGCTGGGGACTGAAACCAGGCCTCACCCAAGTTAGAGAAGTGTTCTACCAGGGAGCTACACCCTTCAGTCTAGTAGCAACTATTTAAAAATTATTTTTTAGATAATTCTTACTGAAGATAAAATTTGAAGAAAAGAGCTTCTCAGCTTAATATAGTACAAGAAGCTATTTGTTGATAGCTTCTGAAATAAAAAAAAAGAAAAATGACAAATTCTGGGACAAAAGTTTAAAGAATTACGAAGAAAAAAGATTCCCTTTTTATGAAGAGAAAAGACTTCATAAAAGAACAACTGATGGTTGCTCATATTTACAAAAGATATGCACAATGAAATATTAACCATTGGGATAATAGATCATAAGACTTGACTTTGAAGTACTTGCAGTGGCTGAAACCATGATAATTTCTAAAAAAAAAAAAAAAAAAAAAAGAACAGACAGTTTTGCCATATAACATATATCAAAAGGAACAAATCTGCATGACAAGGAGAAAGAACGGATGAGTCAGAAAATAGAAGAGAGGAAGAGAGGCAGATTTTTATTGATTTACTATGAAGAATACATCATTAATAGAGTAAAAGATACGACAAATATGTGTTTTTAAAAACTAAAATGGTAAATTAAAAGGGCATAATTAGGGGGCTGGGGTTGTGGCTCAAGTGGTAGAGCGCTCACCTAGAATGCCTGAGGCACTGGGTTCGATCCTCTGCATGACACAAAAATAAAAAAAAAGAAAGATATTGTATCCCCCTACAACTAAAATAAATACATATGTTTAAATTTTTTTAAAAAAGGGCATAATTACAAAAGCACTTTAAAATGAACACTACCTTGCAGTGGCTGGGATTCCTCTGTTTCTAGCTCTGTCACTTTCTCCCATTTTATCCATCCATGTGCCACAATTTAAGTGATTTCCTCCATAAATAAATCCTGTATTGTCATCAACCCCTGCAGTTATATTAAAACCTAAAAAACCAAAAACATGTATAAAACAAATGTTCCATAACCAGTAAATATTATATACAGCAAATGAAAATTAATATTTTATTTAAAATATTTATACAATTTATAGGAATATAATAAACCAGGACAACTATTCTGAAGATCAACTTGGTAATACCTTAAAAATTAGAGATGTAAAATTGAACAGTAATTACATTTCTTTCTAAATATACTCTAGGGAAATCCTTACTTCTGTGTATATGGAGATGCTTATAAGAATATTCATCATTACATTGCTTTTATCAGCAAAAACATAAACAACTCAGTAGAGGAATGATTAAATGCTGTTTATATATAGGGAAACACCCTATATCATATAAAATTTTAAAAGTAGATTTGTGTGAACAAAAATATCCAAGACAAAAATGATTGAGTAAACAAGTCATAAAAGGAGATATATAATAAAAACTTTTTATATAAAAGCTTAAAACATAGATAATACTAATGTATATAGCTATGCATGTCTATCTGGTCTATATGAAACTCATGAAATTATACACGTATTTGTGTATAATTTTAAAATACATCAAATATTTATACAGTGTATATGTTATAGTACACTGAATATATACAACACAACATAGATCACATGTAATTTGCATATAATCAAATACACACAAAAGTCTAAAGCATTAAAAATATACATGGAAATAGTGAACCCTGATTATAAGATAGTCATTAATTTTAGAGAGAAAAGAAAGAAAAGAAGAGATGAAGCTTTGGATATACCTGATATGGTTTATTTCTTTTCAAACAAAAACAGAAAGATCTGAAGAAAATATAACTGAATGTTAATATCTGCTTAATTTGAGTACTAAGTTTGAGGTAGAATTTATACCACTATCTTTAATTTGAAATAAAAAATGAAATTAATTCAAAGATATCACAAAATATGTTCTTTAAATATAAAATCTATTTCTATTGATTTACTGAATGATAAAAGAACTATAAGTGATTGTTAGAAGCTAACTTTGGTTAGCAGGGTTAGTATTTGGATGTTACTGCTAGAAATAATAAATTAATGATTTTAAATTAACATATAAAATGTAATTTTGAGCATACAATATTTGCTAATGAGTGTAGTGAGTTACCTAGAAACTCAAAAGTTCATTACATTATGTTATAAATGGTGTCATTATATTAATATTAACATATTAATATATTTTAAATGTAATATTACATTTTAAAATCATAAATTATAAAATCATAATCATATTTTAAAATAAAAAGACATATATTTCCTTCTAATATTTTTATACAGTAATATTTTTATAAATGGCTTATATCCAAATATTTTTTATTTGCTAGATTTCACACTTGTGTGTCATAGGTATAATTTTGTAATTTTTTCATTCTGGTCAATGTAAATATTTTCTGTTAATTGTAAAGGCTGTTTCTTCCTTTTATATGATTATAAATAATGATATGATAAATATCATCATATAATATGACCTTTTTGTGTGTTTTAGAGTGGCAATTGTATCTGGCATAAGTTTCTTCACTGAGGAGATTAGGAATGAGACCATGCCTCAGGGTACCAGCAAATGCTAAAATAATATTCCTAAACAACAGAATTGAGTGGATCATTTAAAATGAAAACATACTCTTAAAAACTGAAGACAAACATAGTCACTTTTGGTGACTGTGTCATGGAAGTATTTTCTCACCTGTCCTTATTAAATTTTATATGTATTTTTAGAAAGCAGTCATAATATGATAAACAAGTAATGAATTAAAAGTAAGAGATTTTGGTTGCAGCTTTGGTTTTTTCTCTATCAATTTGTGACTTTCTCTTTTTTGAACAGTTTTTTCATCTGTGCAGTCAGGGATTGGGCTGGGTGATTTTTAAAGTTCTTTATAGCTATTGATTCTACTTTTGAAATCCATAGTATTTCAAAATCTAAGTAATTATTAGGCATAAACTTTTATTTTATAAGGTACCAAAAGCAAAGCAAATATATAAGAAAACCAATGACTAAAAGCTGACTTTACTGAGGGATGTACTTGGGAATCAACCTAACAAAAGAGGTGAAAGAGTTATACAATGAAAACTACAAAACCCTAAAAAGAGAAGTAGAAGAAGATCTTAGAAGATGGAAAAATATAAACTGTTCATGGATAGGCAGAACTAACATCATCAAAATGGCGATACTACCAAAAGTTCTCTATAGGTTTAATGCAATCCCAATCAAAATCCCAACGGCATTTCTTGTAGAAATAGATAAAGCAATCATGAAATTCATATGGAAAAATAAAAGACCCAGAATAGCAAAAGCAATTCTAAGCAGGAAACGTGAATCAGGCGGTATAGCTATACCAGATTTCAAACTATAGTTCAGAGCAATAGTAACAAAGATGGCATGGTACTGGTACCAAAACAGGCTGGTGGACCAATGGTACAGAATAGAGGACACAAAGACTAATCCACAAAGCTACAACTATCTTATATTTGATAAAGGAGCTAAAAGCATGCAATGGAGGAAGGATAGCATCTTCAACAAATGGTGCTGGGAAAACTGGAAATTCATTTGCAACAAAATGAAACTGAATCCCCTCCTCTCGCCATGCACATAAGTTAACTCAAAGTGGATCAAGGAGCTAGATATCAAATCAGAGACTCTACCTCTGATAGAAGAAAAAGTTGGCTCTGATCTACATATTGTGGGGTCGGGTTCCAAATTCCTTAATAGGACACCCATAGCACAAGAGTTAATAACAAGAATCAATAAATGGGACTTACTTAAACTGAAAAGTTTTTTTCTCAGGAAGAGAAACAATAAGAGAGGTAAATAGGGAGCCTACATCATGGGAACAAATTTTTACTCCTCACACTTCTCATAGAGCCCTAATATCCAGAGTATACAAAGAACTCAAAAAATTAAACAATAAGAAAACAAACAACCCAATCAACAAATGGGCCAAAGACCTGAACAGACACTTCTCAGAGGAGGACATACAATCAATCAACAAGTACATGAAAAAATGCTCACCATCTCTAGCAGTCAGAGAAATGCAAATCAAAACCACCCTAAGATACCATCTCACTCCAGTAAGATTGGCAGCCATTATGAAGTCAAACAACAACAAGTGCTGGTGAGGATGTGGGGAAAAGGGTACTCTTGTACATTGCTGGTGGGACTGCAAACTGGTGCGGCCAATTTGGAAAGCAGGATGGAGATTCCTGGGAAAGCTGAGAATGGAACCACCATTTGACCCAGCTATTGCCCTTCTCGGACTATTCCCTGAAGACCTTAAAAGAGCTTACTACAGGGATACTGCCACATCGATGTTCATAGCAGCACAATTCACAATTGCTAGACTGTGGAACCAACCCAGATGCCCTTCAATAGATGAATGGATAAAAAAATGTGGCATTTATACACCATGGAATATTACGCAGCACTAAAAATGACAAAATCATGGAATTTGCAGGGAAATGGATGGCACACACACACACACACAGACACACACACACACACACACACACACACACATGTCCAGCAGCCTCATGCATGCCCAGTGATTGCCATCAGATTCAGACAACTCAAGGGAGCCAAGACTGACCATGTAATGGCTTAGAATATTTCGTGGTCACAGTGTCCCAGCTGATGATGCTACTGTGAAAGATTGCAGAATCAAAATGAAATTTATGTACCAAATCCTCACAAAAGTGGAGGGCAGGGGACCATGCAGGAGAAGGTCCTTGAGCTTGATAGTTTGATAATAGACTTTCAGGAGGACTCTGACAAAACCACAACCTTACACCAAAAAAACATGGCTTCTAAACTCCTAACTTTCCAAAGAAGATCATAAGATTTTTATCATTGGCTCTCAAGAGATTAATAAAATACAGAAAGGGACCTGCAACTTTCAAGAAACTCCAGGAGAGCCTTTCTTCTGCACTGCAGTGGATTCAATTATGATTCATTCTCAAGCACATTTTGAAACTGCTGGGCAATGATTCCGAAGACAATTAAAAACAGTAATGGCTTCCACGTGGAATGTTCAGGTGAACATCTCTCAAACAGCTGTTCTATTAAGCAAGGTGAGGTGTGCCTTGCCTGTAATTCCAGATTCTGAGGAGCCTGAGGAAGGAGGATGCCAAGATTCAGGCCAGACTTGGTCATTTGGCAAGCCTGTTTCAAAATAAACCAAAGAGAACTGGGCAGTTGGCCCCTGGTACAATGCTCAGTACTGGAGGAGGGGAGAGTAAGATTTTAGGCTTCAAGTTGGTTTTATCAAGTTCTTTGATTACATGGGAAAAGTAAAACTAAATCATCTCTGTTAAAAGTTGAAGTATTATTTCATAGGACATAACTTTCTGTATTCACTTTAAATATCTTTCATCACTTTGGTTAAGTGACTTATCTTTTATAATGATTTGGGACCCCAGGTTTCATTAAGTGCTTTAAACCTTTTGAGATTATTGACTAACTTTTTATGATCAAAATCTACATAGTCATTTGACCTTGAGCTAACATTGGGATGTTCTAGAGAACTCCATATTTGCTCAAGGGATTTCTAGAAGAGAGACATTAAAGCAATTAGCCTCATTTGATACGAGGGGAAGTCCTGTCAGATATGACATAACTTTTTCAAGTTATATTTATTTAGATATTTTATTAATATTTGATTTAAATGGCAAAAATTTGTAAAGAATCTCATATGTTTTTAGACATAATTCTGGACACTATATTAAAATGTATGCCAATCAAATCACCTTGTTAATAACTGGTTATTGTAAATTCCCAACAGATTTTTAACCATGACGATTCTAAATGTTTAGCATCAAGAGTTATCATGTGGGTGGGGATTTGGCTCATGTGGTATCATGCTCACCTGGCATGCACGCAGCCCTTGGTTCAATCCTCAGCATAACATACATATAAAGATGTTGTGTCCGCCAAAAAATAAAATATTAAATCAATCTCTCTCTCTCTCTCTCTCTCTCTCTCTCTCTCTCTCTCTCTCTCTCTCTCTTCTCTCTGTCTCTCCCTCTCTAAAAAAAAAATATGATTTGGATTATTGCCCTGAACATAACTAAAATCAGATTAATTAAGAAGACAAAAACCACTAACAAGTTTACTTGAACACAGGTCTATCATCTATCTATCTGTCTGTCTGTCTATCTATGTATTTATTTATTCATTTCTTTATTTATTGATGCTAGGGTTCAAACTCAGGGCCTCATGCATGCTAAGCAAATGCTCTATCTTTTCACAGCTGGAATTCAAAACAGGGTGTGGTGGTGAACACTTTTAATCCCATCTGCTGTTTTGTGAAGTGATAAATACAATCAATATGTTTGTCAGTTATGGGTTCCAGATTAGTAAAAAATACTGATGATGGATATAAAAACTTGAAACGTGAGATAAGACAATTATAAAGCAAGAACTCTCATAGGCAGGCCTGAGACTCCATTTTGCTGCCTCCTATGAAAGACTGTTATAAGAGCTATTTCTGAGAAAATGAAATGGCAGCTGTTTTCTTACAAAGCACTTCTGTACTTTGTATCCCACAAATTGTACCCTAGTGAGGATGCACTGGTGGACATGGAGAGCTGTATCCTGGGTTTGATGCTATTTTGGGTCTACATGACTGAAGTAGATTCTCATCCCGATGACCCCCACCCAAATTCAGGATGTGACTTTCTAGCACCTGCTTGATCCCAGGACCCTGCTCCACTGAACTGCAAAGCTAATGTGCTGGCTCACTGACTGGAAAATTTTGATCCTGCCTAGAGCCCAGAGGCCCCACTAATTAATATTTTAATTTCTATGATTGGCTAGCTTTACATGAGGATAAGCAAGTCACTGAGTTATGGATATTGTGCTTATAATGTCTTTGGATGGATCAGGAAGCTGCTGTCCTCTCACAGAGCTTGAGACTCTGTGGTGGGTGACAGTCCCTAGTCAGGGAAGTAAAGTTCTCTTTTGATTTGAAATTCAGACTTAGAGTGCTTTCTGGAGGCACTCCCCATAACACCATCTATTCAGCAGACTAAGGCAGAAGGATCTCAAATTCAAGGCCTGTCTCAGTAATTTAGTGAGAACCTATCTAAAAAAAAAAAAGAAAGAAAGAAAGAAAGAAAGAAAGAAAGAAAGAAAGAAAGAAAGAAAGAAAGAAACTTAAAAAAAATGGGCTATGGATGTAGCTCATTGGTGTAGTGCCCCAGGGTTCAAACCTTGGTACCCAAACTGAATTCATGAAAAAGTAAATTATCTAAATAATTAACTAATAAAAATGAAAAAAAAGCTGAGGATGTAGCTCAGTGGTAAAGCTCTCCTGGGTTCAATCCCCAGTGTCAAAAAATAAAAAATAAAAATATATAAATTCGGGGCTTAAATAGTTTTTTAAAAATGATCACCTGTACTCATAAAATTTCTGCAAAAGTGTAACTCTTCATAGAACAGTAAAGGCCAGAGCTTGGAGATAAGATACCCAAGGCCTAATGAATAGGCAAAATTGAATTTAAAAGTGATTTCCTGGTGGAGGGACTCTGAGAGCCACACCCTCCAAACCCACCTTGTTCAAATGTGGCTTAATGAGTTTCAACATTGATTCCTAGTCATCTATTAATTCCCTCCAATGGGGGACTGGACCAACCAGGAAAAGTGTATCCTGGCACTGAGATACAATCAAACCCTAACCATTATGTGATACATCCAGAGAAAAAAATCTTCATCCAAAGGGGGAAACATAAATGGTGCTCAAATCAACAGGCAGTAACTGTGTCAAATCCTGATGAAGGGCAAGCAGGGTGCTGGGAAGCTAAGTTCCCTGGACAGCCCTGCCTGATGGCAGGAACTATCACAAACCAGTCAGCCCCAACCTCAGCTCTGCATAAAATCCACCCAAAACCTCACCCCCCATGTTTTCTAAGAGGAAACCTGGCCAGACACCACCTATTGTCCTTGAACTCAGGCCACCCTTGGTACTGAATCTGTGGAGCCATTGATAATTGATTCAAAGCTCCCTTTGACACCCTGTCTCCCTTTGCCTCCTGGATGGGGCTCTGACTCATATTTCTTTGGGGGTGCTGCATTCCTGCCCTATTATGTTTGACCACACTTGTCCTTTGGAGAGTCACTGTCTGTTGTGACTGAGGTGATTGTCATTTTGGCCTGCCTTGTGCACCAAGTCAGGAATACTAAGAGAAGTCAGGGCTGTGGCATGAAGTCACCCTTTCAGCTGGTGACACACAGACAAATTCCAGAGAAACTTAAAATTAAATCAGAGAGTAGATTTCAAATATTGTAGAGCATAAAAACCAAAGACAGTGTTGGATGTAGCCTTAATCCTATATAGCTGCACACACACATGAAATTAAATGTGTTTCATTTTTGGCAAGTTATTATATGAAACAGAAACCAAATATAACCTTAGCCAATTGTAATTATCCAACTAACATGTGATTATGTGATGTTAGCAGGGATATTTTCCAACAAGATACCCCAAAAGACCATCACGGTTTAGATGCTGTGTCTCCCAACAGCTCATATGTGACAATGTTTTTGGAGGAGAAATGATTGGTTTATAGCCTTAACCTAGCCAGTGAAATAATCCCTAGTGGGATTAACTGGGGGATAATGGGGGCAGGTGGGCTGTGGCTGGAGAAAGCTGATCTCTGAGGTGTAAATATGGGTGTAGACTTTGTATCTTCAAGTGGCCATCTCTCTCTCTCTCTCTCTCTCTCTCTCTCTCTCTCTCTCTCTCTGATTTCTGGTAATGTGAGCCTCTTCCTTCTGCCATGTGCTTCTGCCATGAGATTCGGTCTCAACTTTGATGTGCTGTCTCTGGATTGAGGCCGCTAAAACCAAGCCACCCAAATAAACATTTCCTCCTCTGTAGTTGTTGTCCTTGGGTCTTTGGTTACAGCACCATAAAGCTAACTAAAACAAAGACAGACTGAAAAAACAGAAATTAAATTGTCTAACCACCGCACATCAAACCATTCCTTCTACATGTTCCCTGGAAGTGCTCACCTCACATGGCTCATCCAAGCATTCCATCACTTTCTGTCTCTCCTTCCTGAATTTTAGAATTTCATTTTGCTCAGACTCTTGAAATTTTCCTTTGCTACTGTTCTTCTCCCAGGTTAAGGCCTTGGAAAGTGCCTGGGGTAAAGGTTTTCTGTGAGATATGCCCTGGGGCAGTCCCTGATTCTGAAGAAAGGCTCTCTAATTGGTGGCTTCCCTGAAGTCAAGGATACCTACTGTCCAACCCTGTGTCTTTCTTTCCAACATCCCAAGTTGCCCAACACTTCCATCTTCAGTGGCTTTCAGAGGTTCCCAAGTCTGATGGGGCATAGTGGCCCGTGCCTGTAATCAAAGCAATCAGGAGACTTGAGGAAGGGGCATGGCAAGTTTGAGGCCAGCCTCAGCAACTTAGGGAGGACCTAAGCAATTTAGTGAGACTCTGCCTCCAAATAAAAGCAAAAAATTAAAAAGGAATGGGGATGTGGGTCACTGTAAGAGAGCCAATGGGTTTCATCCCCAGTACAAAGAGACAGAAGAAATATTGCCCTAAGTCTAGAAGACTGATTCTACCCTCCTTTGTGCTCTACCTAACTTATTGTGCTCATATTTGCTGCAAGTTAACTTGATACTTGTGTGACTGTGGGAAACATGGTTTCCATTCTATAACCTTTGTGGATGACACTACTGTCTTCAAAAAGTTGTTTTCTCTCTGGAATTTTCAAACTCTTTTTGAAAATTATTTTTTTCAAATAATTTTGATATGGCAAAGATCCCTGTAGAAAGGTATTTTCAAGTAATGTTTTTCTTACATTAGGGATTAAATACTTTTATATCTCACAGTAGAAACAGGAGGGTCACATATGGACAAAATTGAGTCCATGGTGGGGAGTGCATGGACAAAGTCGTCGCTGACTCTCACATCTCCCGATTCTGCGCTCTTGCATGACCATCAGATTCAATGAACTAATGCAAGGAAGAAAATCCCAGCATTATTAAGTGGGCAGAGATTTAGGAATGTGATCGCATACTGCTTTCTGATTGGATGCTGATCAACCAGATGGAGGAGGGGGCGTGGCCAGAGAGGTCCATAAAAGCTTCTGCAGAGCCAAAAGAGAAGCACAAGAGTCTTGCAGCCTAAGGAGACACATCCTGACCTGCTGAAGCTCAGAGCACCTGCACACCTGGCCATATTCTGTAAGTCCTTCACTGTCCTAAGGAACAGTGCCTTCCCTCCTCAACTGTGTGGATTCAGGAACAATTTTGTTCCTGTCTTTTCTCATGAACCAACTTAGGCCTTCGATTTTGCCTCTCAGTTTGGTTTTGCCTTTATGCTGAATGTTAGGATTTCCATTTTGGTTTATGTCACTTTCAAATTGCTTTTGTTTTCTTTTCTTTTCTTTCTTTCTTTCTTTCTTTTTTTTTTTTTTTTTTTGTACCAGGTATTGAACTCAGAAGTACCAGGTATTGGACTCAGGAGCACTACCACTGAGCCACATCCCCAGCCCTGTTTTGTATTTTATTTAGAGACAGGGTCTCACTGAGTTGCTTAGCACCTGCTCTTGCTGAAGCTGGCTTTGATCCCTTGATCCTCCTTTGTCAGTCTCCAGAGCCCCTGGGAATATAGGTCTAGGCTCACATGCCCAACTTTTATTGATTTGTTTAATTTTTGTTTTTTAAGGTTTATATGAACAATATAATTTAATTATTTATCTATTTATTTATTTGGTGGTATGGTGATTGAACCCAGGGCCTTGTATATTCGAGGCAAGCACTCTAATAACAGAGGTATATCCCCACGTCACTATTTATTAATTTTTATGTGCTGCTGAGGATCAAGCCCAGTTCGGGCCCCAGCCACTTTCTTCACCAAGGAGATTGGATGCCTATTTCATTCTAATTGATTGCAATTCTATTTTCTGATGATGGAAATATTTATATTGTGTGCCTATAAATTGTACTCTTTTGCTGGGTGTGGTGGCACACACCAATAATCCCGCCAACTCAAGAGGTTGAGGAGGCAGGAGGATTAGAGTCCAAAGCCAGCCTCAGAACATGAAATGCTACACAAATAAGTAAGTCCCTGTCTCCATCTCAAATACAAAATAGGGTTAGGGAAGTGGCTCAGTAGTTGAGTGTCCTAAATTCAGTCGCCAATATTGGCCCCTAAAAGAGTATACTCTATGGCCTAGGTGGTTTTCTACTTTTATAATTTGTTTAAACAAATTAAACCAAAAGCTTCAAATGATCTCATCGAAGAGTTCTGTTCTGATCTATTTGTTCTCTTCAACATTACAATAAGTTGGCAGAATCTCACATGTGTAACAGACATCCATGAGACTCTGTTGTAATTTCCAAGTGTTTCATAATATAGGCACATGCTTTTTAAATGCTGATTTAAAAAAAAAAATTAAAAGGAATGTTATCCATATGAGGGCTAGTCTATTTCCACCCATATAGTTGTTGAATCTAGGAGCCTACTGTTTAGGTCACTTGACACTCCAATTCCCCCTTTTAAAAGGACAAAATAATAATCCAAAGCTTTCCCCCATAAGGGTGAGATGTGCTTGTATACTTCCCAGTACCCCCTTCCCAGAGGCTGGCAATGGATGGGATAGTGACCTTTTCCCTGGACCATTTTCCAGGATTTTTCTTCATTCAGACTCCCCAGGATGAGCGTCCAGTCCCCACCCATGCTGCTAGAGCTGGCAGGGCGCAGCCTGCTGAGCGACAAGTCCAGGGCTGTCCTGGATCTGGAGGACCTGCCCATAGAGCTCTTCCCACCACTCTTTGTGGAGGCCTTCAGCAGGGGACACACTGAGATACTGAAGAAAATGGTGCAGGCCTGGCCCTTCACCCGCCTTCCCCTGGGGGCACTGATGAGGAAGCCACAGCTTGAGATGATCCAAGTGGCCCTGGAAGGGCTGGACATGCTGCTTGCCCAGCAGGATCACCCCAGGTGAGGGGGACCTAGGTGGCCTGGAAGGGAGCACCCTGGGTGCCAGGGAAGGGATGGGTATAGGCAGGGAGAGTGGGTGCTAAATTGTGCACCACAGGCTTCCTGTGCTGCCAGCAAGGAGTGGTGGAGAGGCCTTGGCCATGCTGAGCCCCATCTGGGAAAGGCTTCCAGATGTTGAGGTGCTTGTGGCAGCTGTGATGACCCATGAAGGAGGCTATACCTGCCCCTGCCTCAGTCTGTACAAGTGGGGGCACCAGGCTGGATGGGAGGGAAGTGAATGGAGAAAAGTGAGACAGAACGAAGAGGGGGAGCTGGGGACAGCAGCTGAGAGGGGAAGGAAGGAACCTCAGGGCTGATACTCTGCTGTTGTTCCCACAGGAGATGGAAACTGCAGGTGCTAGATTTGCGGAATGTTCCCCAGAACTTCTGGAGGATGTGGTCTGGAGCTGTGGTCGACACCTGCTCACCAGAAGACATTAAGAAGAATCAAACATTGAAACTTGTTCCAGCAATGGCAGCTAAGCCACCCTTCAAGGTTTTCATAGACTTGAGCCTCAGAAAAAGACCCCTGGATGAATTCCTGACCCACTTGTTCCTGTGGGTCAGACAGAGAAGTGACAGGCTGCACCTGTGTTGCAATAGGCTGAAGATCTTTGGGAAACCCATCAGCTACACCAGGAAGGTCCTGAGACTGCTGCAGCTGGACTCTGTCCAGAAGGTGGAAGTGCATTGTGCCTGGGCGCCCTCCACCTTGGCTGCTTGTGCTCCTTTCTTGGGCCAGATGAGGAACCTGAGGAAGCTGCTTGTCTCCCAGGTCTATGTGCCTGCCTACACCTCCCAAGAGGAGCAGGAGCAGCTGCTTGCCCAGCTCACCTCGCAGTTCCTCAGGATGGACTGCCTGCGGAAGTTCTGTGCCAATGCTCTCTTCCTCCTCGAGGGCCACCTGGAACAGGTGCTGAGGTGAGTAAGAAGGGGTGAATATCCTCTGCAGACCAGTTACAGGAAATTGGCACCTACCAGCCACTGACACTCTGATGGTTAATAAGGCACTGGAAGGTAAATAACTCATCCTTTAGTTCCTACTGGATCCTGAAGCTAGTTTGCATAACATGTGTTGGAGCAGACTACTAAATGAGGGTGCAGAGTCTGGGAAGTGCCACCATGCTGGGAATCCAGTTGGGAGGGACAAAAGCTAGAAATGGGATTGATGTTTCCTCCTTGGGAGGCCTGTCCAGTGAAGGTGGTGGAAAGCAGGTAGAGAAGAGTGCTTGGAAGGAGGGAAGCCCCCACACTGACACCTGTCAACAGGGAAGCTCTGTGCTCCCCAGCTGGGAGCAGAGGACCTGCCTCTATACCCACCTGGGGAAGGCTGTTCTGAACTCCAGGTAGTGATCCTGGGTGTAAGGGTCAGGAGCAGGGGTGGAAATCTTGCTGAGGATATAGGGTGTGTGCCTCTCAGAGGGTTAACCCCAGTGGATTTTGTTACATCTTGCCCAAATTTGTCCTTCATACATGACTCCCCATGACCTCCTGTGGCCAGACCTGTGACTTTCTGCTTTGCAGTGAGGAGGGGACACAGATATGTGGACTCTTCTGTTCACAGGAGATGTGGTGAAAGGCTCACCCTGACATGGGGTGATGTGAATGACCAGATTCTGCAAAAGGCAGCATCCTAAGTGTGGACCATTGTCGGATCACCAGCGTGACTTTGGGTTTGGCCAATTTGTCTTCTCCCTCCTTGACATTGCTCCTCAGAACTAACTGTCTGGTTTTTTCTTAGGCACCTGAAGACCCCCCTGGAGACCCTCTCAATAACCAACTGCCCACTGTCAGATTCTGACTGGAATTATCTTTCCCGATATCCAAACGCCAGACAGCTCAGACACCTGGAACTGAGGGGCATCAAACTGACAGATTTCAGTCTGGAGCCCCTCCAAATCCTGCTGGACAGCACTGCAACCACCCTCAACAGCCTGGACTTGGCAGCTTGTGGGATCACTGATTCCCAGCTCCATGCCCTCTTGCCTGCCCTGAGCCGCTGCTCCCAGCTTGTGATCTTGAGCATCCATGGGAACCGCCTCTCTATGTCAACCCTGACTGACCTGCTGCTTCACACTGCTAGGCTGAGCCAGTTGAGCGTAGAGCTGTACCCTGCCCCTCTGGAGAGCTATGATGCCTGGGGTACCATCCACCCAGGGAGATGTTCCCAACTCTGTGCTGAGCTGACAGCAATAGTGAGGGATTTTAGGCAGCCAAACATCCTTGTGTTCTGTAGTGTCCCCTGTCGTCATTGTGGCTCCAAGTTCATGTATAACCAGGGCCTCATTCAGTGTTCCTGTCCAATAGCTGCCTAGTTGAGTGTGTTTCAAAAGTGTACTTCTAGGCAATTCTATGTATACCCAGGATGTTAGGTCATCTTAGAGGGAACACAGAGCCCACCATTTCAGGCATTGCCTAAAGTGTGGATGGGAAAAGGAAAGTACAGCAGGGGGCTCCATTGGAGGAAAACACCCCTAGGATAAGACCTTCAGGACATGTGTCTCTATAGAGACATACATAGGGACCTGGATTTCTAGAGTGGGATTCAGGATTGATGGGCACAGAAAGATGCTACTTTCTTTCATGGCTGGTCCATAAATCATCATAAATGAACAGAATCTCAAGGTTAGTCTTCTGCCATCCTCTGCACTGGATTTACGTGGCTTTCTAATGAAACCTTGGGATTCTCCAGGTGTTCATGGAGAAAGAAGGCATGGGGTACTTGGTGAACAATGAGATTCAGCCCCAGGAAGTCAAGGTATCAAACTGAAATCTGGTTATGATGTGTGGCTACTCTGTGGCTTAACACATGCATGTTCACACAGGTGGATTGGAACATTCTATCTAGGCATTGAACATGAGCCATTGAAAGAAAATCTCTTCTCTGTGGACCTCAGTGACACCTAGACATTCAATGTTGGTTCTTCCTCATGGGTCTCCATGTAGACCCTGAAAACTCAGGTCCTGGTCTCTGGGTGTGCTGGGCAAGGGCATCTGTGCATAAGACAGGCCCCATTGACCCTCTCCCAGTGCTGCAGGAGGTGTCCATGCTGCACCTTGATCAGAACCTCTGGGACTCACCAAACCTTGCCTGTTATCCACCTAGGTAGTCTGTCCACAGTTAAACCTTTGGTGCCCCTTGAAGGTACCCATATTCCCTTTCAGCAATATAGTAGAATCATATAGATAGATAACACTTGTGAATATTTCAAAATGAAACTGAATCCATTACAAGCTCTGGTGGAAGGGGCACGTTTAGCACATAACTGAGAGATCTTCCTCTAACACTTCTTTCCACTGAGGACAGGGCTGATGGGGTTGTGCAGTGACCTTAGCCTTAGTTTCTCATCCAAGGATGAGAACAATGTCCACCCAGTCTTCATTTGAGGTATTGTAAAGCTGCCTGTGGACATGTTTTAATTATGGCTTGAATAATTCTCCACACATAGTGAACTGGAACCCACTTTGATGTGTAAGCAGACTGCAGCTCACTCTTGGAACTGGTAGCAGAGTCTGGGTGAAGCACAGCCGGCCTCTCTGTCACCCACAGAGTGATCTTTGTGCCTTGCTCCCTCTTTGTGGCACTTCCTTTTCTCCAGCTCTAAGTCTAGCTTGCACATGTGGGGCAGGTGGAAGGTTCTGAATGGCATTCATTTTGTTAGATTCAGGGATCAAATAAAGTCAAGATCTGCATAATGAGATCTGTCATCATGTGTTCTTTTAAGAGTTATCATGGCTAAAAAGGGACTTGAAGATACTCTGGTACCTCCACACCCCTTGAACACTGGAAGGATTGTGAGGGCACTTTGTTTTCTCAGATGCCTGGAGATAAAGCACTCACCTCCCTTTGAGTTTCTCATCTTTTGACTCTAGGTTAATTTGTGCTGTGAGTGAGCACACAACTGTAGGATGTCATAACAAACAGGACCTGGTTTGTAAGGGTGGCCAGGTCAGGAAGTGGGGACTGGGTTTCACTCCTTGGCCACTGAAAGATGCACAGTCCTTTGTGCACCTGTATCCAAAGACTCTACAGCCCCTTCTGGAACACTGGCCAATTTTACCTCCACAACTTAGAAAACCCAGAAACCATGCTATTCTAGAGAAATGTGTGAACTTCATCAAAGCTAACTCAGGGAGCTGGGGACATTTCTTTGTGGTGGAGCACTTGCTAGCATGTGGAAGGGCCTGGGTTCCATCCAAGGCATCACAGAGATAAGTAAACACCAAAAATTAAATCCAAAGATGATGTGACCACATTGGGAAGGTTTAATTGAAATAAAGCTGTCTATATGTTAGAAATATTCAAAAAGAAAGAAGCACAACCCACATGAAAACAATGGAATGCATTCTTTAATTGTTCTGGACAGGTGGGTCAAATTGATGTCCTGAAAGATTCTCTTCCACAAACAATTGGAAAAGCTGGCTTGGTGGTGCTCAGCTGTAGTTCCAGCAGCTCAGGATGTGAGGCAGGAGGATGATGAGTTCAAAGTCAGCCTCAGCATCTTAGAGAGGTTGTAAGCAAGTTTGTGAGACCCTGTTTTAAAATCCCACCTGGGGATGGGGCTCACTGGTGTGGCACCCTTGAGTTCACTGCCTGGTCCCCAAAACAATAAAAATCATGTATGAAAAGCCAGTTGCAGTGGCACATGCCTGGGATCCCAAGTACTCTAGAAGCTTCATGATTTTATTCCTTCTCCCAAATTTACTAACTGGGGCATGACCCATCCTTATTTTATTCAGTCCCTTGAGATGCAATATTGGGCCATTTATTTGAGATCTATTTTCCTCATGAAGCTATTTCTTGCTGAGGACTTCCCAGTTAGAATTGCTTTTGCTGTATCCCCAGGTTTGAATATCTTGCGTGGCACTTTACTTGGTCTGCAGGCATTTTACACTGTCTTTTTTATTTTTATTTATTTTTCTTATTTCTTACATACATAACAATGTTTTGATTTCTTCAATGACCTATTGGTTGTTGGGGAACACGCTGAAGAATTCCCATGCTTTGTAACTGTCCAGGTGTTCCCCCTGCTATGGATTCCATTCTTATTAAATTTATCGAGATTTATTTTGAGAATACATGGAGAATATGTCGAGTGCTGTTGAGAAGGATGTTTGCTCTGCAGTGGTTGGGTGGGATGGTCTGTAAATGTCTACCCTGTGCAGACATGATCTGTCCAGTGCTGAAAAGAGGAGTTGACTGGGCTTGGCATGTGGCTCAAGCAGTAGTGTGCTTGCCTGGCATGTGAGGGGCCCATATTCCATCCTCAGCACCACATACAAACAAAGATTGTGTCCACCAAAAAAACTAAATAATAAATATTAAATCAATCTCTCTCTCTCTCTCTCAAAAAAGGGGGGATTTGAAGCCCCCATTGTTCTTACTGTGTTGTAGTTGACTTCTTCTTTTACATTCCAGTAATATCTGTTTTGCACATGTGGGTGCTCGGTGTAGGGCACATTTATGTGTACAATTTCTGTATCATCTTGCTGAATTGACCCCTTTATCATGGTGTGATCACTTTGTCTCTTTTTATTGTGTTTTAATCTGTAGTCTATTTTATCTGACAGGAGTCTAGCCATTCCTGCTCTAGGTTGGTTTTCTTGATGTGGAATATCTTTTCCATCCCTTCACTGTCACTCTGTGTGTGTCCTGAGGTGAAGTGACTTTCTTGTAGACAGCAAGTGACTGAGTCCATTAAAAAAAAGAAAAGCCATTCAGTCACTTTACATCTTAAAATTGGGGAGTCTATTCCCTTTACATTCAAGATTTTTGATTGAAAGATAGAGAATTATTTCTGCTGGTCTTGTTTGTTTTAAGTTTCTCTTTCTGATTTCTGTTTAGATCTTTTTCTCTGTTTTTCTCCCTTACTCTCTAGTCTGTTTCTGTGGGTTGGTGTTTTTTTCTGGGATAAATTTGGATTTCCTTCTTTGTCATTTGTGAACATGCTGTTATTTTTGTTTTTTCTTAGGGCTTCCTCTGGGATTTAGAAATTTTTTACAGTTTCCAAAGAGCGTTTTAAGCTGAACAGAATCTCCCTCTGCTCTGATACCAGTACTCTCTTTAAAAAAAAAAAATCAAGTAAAATATAACAACCTATTCCTCTGATAGGCAGAATGACAGCCTATAAAACTCCGCACCCCAAAATTTTATTCAGCAAAAGAACAAGGTACCCAAGTCACTTTTTCTTTTTCTCCTCTTTTTTTCCCCCTTTGGTACCGGGAGTAGAACCCAAGGACACTAAACCACTGAGCCACAGTTCTAGCATTTTTTTTTTTAATTCAGTAAATACAGAGTAGTGGGGAATTGCTCCTCCATGCAGGAGGTCCCTCCCACATGGGTGTCAGAGGGAGATCTTATACCACTGTAGCCATGGTAGAGGGTACTTTCTCCTTCAGGTGGGTGACCCCTCCCACCTGGGTGGCTGGGGAGTTCCTAAACCACTGCAGGTGGGGTAGAGGGAACTCTCCCCTCCAGATGGGAGACCCCTTCTATCTGGGTGTCCTGGGTTGAGGGGACTCACAGCTCCAGGAGGGAGACCCTTCCACCTGGGTGTCAGGGGGAGTTCTTATACTGCTGCAGGCAGGGTAGAGAGGACACGCCCCTCCAATCGGGAGACCCCTCCCACCTGGGTGTCCAAGGGAGCTTGATTACTTTAGCATCCAGGTAGAGGGGACTCACTCCTACAGGCAGGATCCCCACCCAGCTGGCTGTCAGAGGGAGCTCCAATACTGTGACAGCAAGGGTAGAGGGAACATGCCCCTGCAGGCAGAAGATCCCTCCCACCTGGGTGTACTAGGAGCTCTTATATGGCAAAAGGTAAAGTAGAGGGGACTCGCACTTCCAGGCGGGATACCTCTCCCACCTGGGTGTCAGGGAAACTTGTATACCGTGAAAGCCAGGGTAGAGGGGACTCTCCTGTCCATACAGAAGACCACTCCCACCTGTGTGTCTTGAAGAGCTTGAATACGTCCACAGCCAGGGTAGAAGGGACTCATTGCTCCAGGAGGGAGACTCCTCTCACCTGCTATGGGGGGGGCCTCCTATACCCCCTCAGCCAGTGTAGAGGGGACTCGACTCTCTAGTCAGGAGATACCATAACCAGGGTATCAGGGGGAGCTCCTATACCACCAGAGTCAGGGTAGAGTGGACATGCACCTCCAGTTGGAAGACTGCTCCCACCTGGGTGTCAGGGGAAACTCATATACTGCTGCAGCCAGGGTAAGGTGAACTCGCTCCTCCAGGTGAGAGACACCTCCCATCTTGGTGCCAGGGCGAGCTTGTATTCCTCATTGGCCAGGGTAGAGGGGACTCGCCCCTTCAGGTGGGAGACCCCCTTTCACCTAGTTGTCGGGGGAGCTCTTATACTGCTGCAGCCATTGGAGAGGGGACTTGCTCATCAAGGCAAGAGACCACGTTCCCCTGGGTGTGGGGAGCAGCTCATGAATCTCCAGAGCCAGGGTGGAGGGGATGCGCCCTTTCCAGTGGGAGATATCTCCCATCTTGGTATGGGGGGGAGCTCCTAAACCACAGCAGCTAGAATAGAGGGCATTCGCCGCTCCAAGCAGGAGACCCCTCGCACCTTGGTCTTGGGAAAGCTGGTAAACCCCTGCAGCCAGGGAAGGGGAAAATCACCCTTTTAGGCCAGAGACCCCTCACACCTGGGTGTCAGGTGGAGCTCATATAAAGCCACAGTCAGGCTAGCTGGGACTCGCCCCTCCATGCGGGAGACACTTCCTACCTGTGTGTCAGCGGGATCTCATATATCACCACAGCCAGGGTAAAGGGGACTGGCCCTTCCAGGCAGGAGACCCTTCCTACCTGTGTGTGAGGGGGAGATCCTATACAGCCAGGGTAGAGGGGATTTGCTCCTCCAGGCGGGGGATCCCTCCCACCTGGGTGTGGTGGGTGGAGCTCCTATACCCCTGAAGCCAAGGTAGTGGGGACTGGCCCCTCCAGGCAGCAGTCCACTCCCACCTTGGTATCAGGGCTAGCTGTTACACCACCACAGCCATGGTAGAGGGTACTTTCCCTTACTGGCGGGAGACCCCTCCCACCTGGGTGTCCAGGGGGAGCTTGTATACCCCCTCAGCCATTTAGAGGGGACTCACGCCTCCAGGTGGGAGACCCCATAACCTGGGTGTTGGAGGGAACTCCTATGCCACCAGAGCCAGGGGAGAGCGAGAAAGCCAGCACTATTCAGATGACCTCCTTAGCCATGGAGGACCTCCAGAGTGTCATGGCTGGGACTCCCGCTATGTCTGGGGTGCTACAGCTCTGACAAGAGGATAACGGAAGGCTGGGGCCTTCCCCCATCCCCAGAGGGGGATGAGACTGGGCAGAGCACAACCCGCGGCTGCAGGAGCATCAGGTCCAGGACTGGCAGGGTGCCTTGGATGCCAGCTCCTTGGGCTGGGAAAACGCTCCATGGCAAGGTGCTGAGAGGGGCCTGTGTGGGGCTTCGGGGCCTGGGCATGGCGGGCCAAGGCGATGTGGCTGGGTGTGGCGACTTCACACATGCTGGACATTCCCAGGGTCATGTGGTGCCTGGAGGCAGACTGAATGGTGGCAGAGTGGCCAGCAAGGACCTTGCTAGCAGAGTGCCACACCCCCCCCTCATCCCACCCCCATACCCCCACTTCACCAGAAGCTACTGAAGCCCAGGCACCAGGGCTCCGCAGGAAGGCGGAGGCCCCATGAACTGGATTGAGGGGGAGAAATTTTTTCCATTTGCAACAATGTAGATAAACCTGGAGGATATTATGCCAAGGGAAATAACCCAGACACAGACAAATACTGCTTGATCTCACTTACATAGGGTCTAAAAGTCAAACTCATTGAAGAAAGTAAATTCTTTTGGCTAGAGCTATACAAATTCATCAATTCCACACTTTCTAGAAAGAACAATACAGACCCAGAAGACACAATAAAAAATGAAAGAAAAATTGCTAGATCAATCCAAGGAAAGACCTCATAATGAAATTTTGAGAACAGACACCCAGTCTAGAAAATCAAACATAACACCCCAATTTCAATAAGATTAAAAATCCTGCATGTCCAGAGCCACAGTTTAGTCGGAATGACTCCTGGCATTTTGCCAGAGGGAATGGTTGAAAGGTGAACCTGCCCTGAGAATAGGGCTGCTCTGGGGCTCTGGGATTAGGGCAGATCCTGCTGCCTCTGGCACCCTCTATTTGGAGTTCCCCTGGAGTTCTCTTGGTTCCAGGAGAATTGGCACAAGGACCCCGGTGGAGGGAGTGTGTTCCTAGGAAGTGTGTGTAGAGTGGTGGTGAGAGTTCCAAAATAAAGAGTTGCTGTTTGAACCTACAAGGCTGTGTGGAGGCTCGGTTATTTTGTGCCCAGCCAGACTTCACCACCTTGGAGGACATAGGAAATTAAAATCCATTTATGAACTGTGACCTACTGAAAAAGGTAAGACTAAAAAGAAAGTGAAAGGAACTGGGGTTGGAGTAGAGGAAGGAAGACAAGATGGTACATAGTGGATTTTAAGGGCAATGGAACTATTCTACCTGGCACTACATAGTAGTACTGGATGGTGGATACATTCTGCATGATACTGTAAGATGGATACATCTAATCACACTTGTTAAAAGAGTTGGGAATGCAGCTTTGTGAATGAAGGAAAACTAAGCATGAGATTCAATCCCAGTCCTGCAATTATAAAAAAAATGGAGAAAGCAACAAGGGAATAGGAACTCAGAAGTTGATGTGAACTGTGGAGTCTATACCTAGTCCAAACTATGCCTTTCAGAAGAAGGTAAAAATGTTTTCTCAGAAAGGCATAAAACTAACACCTTTCTGAATAAGACAAAGGAATGTACAATAACATGAAAAAAATAAATAAAAAGTTAGCTCTTAAAAATTAAGAAAAACTGAGGTTATCTGTTATTTAAAAAGTGCTGTATATTTGAAAAAAAAAGTCTTTTTGCCCTTTGTGAATATTCTAAAAACACAGGTGAAAATAATAGCTGTGGACACTTTCTATAGTCACATATTTTATAATTTTATTGGCAGTTTCCTCATGAAACTTGTGGCTCTTAGTGTATATACCACTGTGTTAACTGAGGCATTGCTTGCAATAGCCAAGATACAGAAATAACCTGTGTCCCCCCACCCATGAAAGGATTCTTTTAAAAGGTGATATGGTGGTATACATCCACAATGAAATACTATTCACCCTACAGAAACAGGAAATTCTGCATTTATAACAATATGCATGACAGTATGTTAAGTGAGGAGATTATGTTAAGTGAAATAAGCCAAGAAGTGGAAGAAAAAAAATTATGCTCTCACTTAACATGTGGAATCTAAGAGTCAAAATCATAGAAGTGGAGAGTACAATGGTGTTTACCAAGTCTCATGTGTGTGGCAGGGAGGCAG
Source organism: Urocitellus parryii (assembly GCF_045843805.1). Taxonomy (NCBI): domain Eukaryota; kingdom Metazoa; phylum Chordata; class Mammalia; order Rodentia; family Sciuridae; genus Urocitellus; species Urocitellus parryii. Next base: position 81,820,053 of record NC_135541.1, on the reverse strand, counting down.
GAGGCAGCCAGGAGGGTAGATGGGGAAAGGGGGAGACTTTGGTAAACAGGCATGAGGTTAAGTTAGATAGGAGGAGGGCTATAATTAGTAATAATGTGTTTTTCAAAATAGCTAAGACAGAATTTTTAAATGCTCTCATTACAAAGAAATGACAAATACTGAGGTGATGCATATGCTAATTTATCTGAAACATCACATGGTACCCCATAAACATATGTGAGTAGTTTCTTATTAAAAATAAAACTATAAGAAGGAATATTTAGGGCTGGGGATGTGGCTCAAGCGGTAGCGCGCTCGCCTGGCATGCGTGTGGCCCGGGTTCCATCCTCAGCACCACATACCAACAAAGATGTTGTGTCCACCGAGAACTAAAAAATAAATATTAAAAAAAATTCTCTCTCTGTCTCTCTCTCCTCTCTCACTCTCTCTTAAAAAAAGAAAAAAGGAATATTTACTGTTTTTATAGATACACATAAAGCATTACATAAACCACAAAATGTTATGATTTAAGACTTCACTCCAAAGCTTTTCTTATGTCCCTGCTTAACATATTTCTCTTGTTTTGCTAAACTCGTGGAGTCTTCTACATGTAGGTCTGTAGTAGTTTCATTGTAAAGAAAAGATACAAGAGCAAGGGATAAGAGTTTAATGTAATTTTGATATGTATTATGAAAGTATTTTGCTGGTATTATCACAAAAGTTCTTACAAAAGAGAAATACATAATTCTAGAGGAGTAAAATGTATAAGGGTTTTCTGTAACAGGAATATTAAGTAGTGGAGTGAGAAAAGCCTGTATAGGCCACCATGACATTCTTGGAGACACAGTTAAGGAGAAGAATGCAAAATGTTTACATTATTGAGATTAAAATGAAAGAGCAAATATGACACAGTTGGAGCATGACAAAACAGCACAAAAAATGCTGCAAACTTTAGTGTGAAGCTCCATTCTGGCTGTCTGGGTTATCCTCACAATAATGATATCACAAACATACAAACTCCTACAGCTGAAGTAAATTACCATCAAAGAAACAGCAACACTAGTAGCTAGCTTTACTTTGAAGGAAGGTCTGGGGAGGAGACTGGAAGGACTGTATCTACACATGTGTAAAAGGATGAGATTCCATGGAGGCTGTATATATAAAAGGCCTGTACTGAGCACACATGCTGGCGTATTTCTTTAGTGGAATAGTTTTTCTTTTCCTTTTTGTGTCATGAATTTTATTTTCAATATTTTTATTGGTGTATCATAGTTATACACATTGATGGGATTTTTGTTACATATTCATACATGCACACATTATAAGAATATAATTTGGCCAATATCATTCCTTAGCACTTTTCCCTCACTCCCCTTCTCCCACTCACTGGTCCCTTTCCTCTTTTTGACCTCCCACTGATTTTTAGGAGATCCACCCCAACTTTTGTTTTCCTTTTTCTCTCTAGCCTCTACATATCAGAGAAAAACATAACAACACTTGATCTTCTGACTTTGGTTTATTTTGCTTAACATAATAGTCTCTGTTTCCATTCATTTTCTTTCAAATGACATAATTTTATTTTTATTTATGGCTCAATAAAGTTTCATCGTGTATGTACACCACATTTTTTAATCCATTCATCTGTCGATGGACACCAAGGCTACTTCCATAGATTTGTTATTGTGAATTATTTTGCTATAAACATGGATATACATGTATCCGTATAATATGATGACTTTAATTCTTTAGGATAAACACTGAGGATTGGTATAGCTGAGTCATATGATTATTCCATTTAAGGAACCTCCATACTGATTTCCATAGTGGTTGTACTAATGTACAATCCCACCAACAGTGTAAAAGTCTCCCTTTCTCTTCACATCCTCTACAGCATTTATTATTATTTGTATTCTTAATGACTGCCATTTTGACTGTTGTGAGATTTGCATTTCCCTAATTGCTAATGATGTTGAACATTTTTTCATATATTTGTGGCCATTTGTATTTTTTTGTTTTAAGAAGTGTCTGTTTAATACATTTGTATGTTTCTATTTATTAATTGGGTCATTTGATTTTTTTTTTTGAGTTCTTTATATATTCTAGATATTAAACCTCTCTCAATACAGTAGCTAGGCAAAGATTTTCTCCCATTCTTTAAGTTCTCTCTTTCCATTCTTTTTTTTTTTCACATTTGGGATTTTTATTTAATTTTCTAGCAGACAATTTACATACCTCCCTCACCCTTTCCTTTAAGTTAGTGTGACAATTTTCCATAATAAACTACTTGAACAGAAGCTTTGGTCAAGAATGGAATGAAATAGCAAAAACAAAAAAACAAAACAAAACAAAAAAAAAACCACTGTTGCCTTTAAAAAACCAACACTTTCACCAATTATATTTAAACAAAAACACACGATGTTTTCGCCACGTGTTTACAGTGCTTCCTGGGGCGGCTCTCCTCACCGTCTCGCTGGGGCAGAGCGGCAGGCAGCCATGTTTCTCCTGCTGGATGGGGGAGGCTCACACAGGTTCACATTATCCGGAGGCCTTGGATTGAAGACTCTAAGGTCTTGAAATCCCAAATGGTCATGGCTCCATCGATGCCAGTAGTGCAAAATTTGCGACAATCTTGCTTGTCCACCTCATAAATAGACACTTGAGTGATGCTATTCTGGTGCAGCGTTTCCAAGGCTGTATTGCGGTCCTCGGTGGTGGCCCTCTTGTCCATGTTGCGGAAGCGTTCCATGGCAGACATGTTGCGCTGGATGCTCTGTTTTGGAATGTCTAGCCTGGAGACAAAGGTCAAGCAGCCGCGGTCATCGTAGTTAAAGAGCATCGGGCAGCAGTCATGGCCAGCTGCCACAACGCTATTCTCTGAGACAAATGATACACTCAGGAGTGGCAGGAACTCTGTTTTCAGAGTTGAGACCTGGACACTTTTTGAGGCATCAGCAACAGACACGGTGCTGTCATGGCTGACCCAGGCCAAGCGGCTCCCACTGGCAGAGAAGCTGACCCCATGGACCCAGCCGCCAGTGCCACTGCCACCAAATTCTGACATCAACTGACCAAAAGGCATCTTGCTGCCCCAGGGCGTGCTGGCTGGCTTCTCATCTACTTCTTTAATGTAGGCAGAAAATACTCTGCATTTGAAGTCGCACGATCCTGCTGCCAGCAAAACGTTGTTGGGATGCCAATCCAAGCTGAGGACCGTGGAGCGGATAGGCTTTTTAATGTGCTTGCTTACCCACCAGTCATTTTCAGATTCGAAGTAGCAAACAGAAATGAGCCGTGCTCCACTTCCCACAGCAAATTTGTTCTCTAGAGGGGACCATTTCACAAAAGTGGCTGCGCGATTGATCCTCAGGATCACCAAGGTGGGCTTCCAGACACCATCTTTCTGACTCCAGACGTAGGCATTGCGGTCTGCCCCACAAGTGACGATGCGGTCACTCTTGGGAGCCCAGTCAATACCTGTGATGTGTCCGTTGTGCTCCTTGAGTTCATGAGCTTTCACCCACTGGCTCCCATTCTTCTTATAGATGTGCACTTCATGATTATTGGGGCTAAGGGCAATCTGGGTACGATCCCTGTTCCAAGCATGACAGGTGATTGGCTCTAGTAAAAACTGATGCAGGGACATTATTCTTAGTGTTTTCAGAGGATAGAAAGCTGGGGTCGGGGCGGTCCGGAGGGGCTCGGAGCGGAGAATTCGCGGACTCTGGTCAGTCCACGCGAACAGGCTCCGGCGGGCGAGGGCGGAGCTCTCTTTCCATTCTTAATTATTGCCTTTGCTGTGCAGAAGCCTTTTAATTTGGTGCCATCTCATTTATTAACTCTTAACATTATTTCTTGAGCTTTTGGGGTCCTATTGAGAAAGTCATTTTCTATGCCTGTATGCTGAAATGTTGATCCTATATTTTCTTCTTGGAGTTGCATTGTTTCTGGTGCAATGATGGAACAGTTTTACTGTGGAATTTCCTGCTGATAATGATCACAATTGGTACAAATAAGCTTCATATTTATGCATTACATTGCATTACTTGACCTGTCTGACACCACCTCTCACATCAAGAAAACCTAGAATGAACAGGTAGCTGAGTTAGAGAAACTGAAAAAAAAAAAAATTAAAACATCTTCTTAATTATTTTGAATGCTAAACAGATGTTTCTTTGAAGGCAATATAATACAGCAGAGAGTTATATAGCAGCTAGGTTTTATACAGTTAGAGTAGCAAAAAGAGTTTTCAAATTTATTTTGACTTGTTACGAGCTGATATATTAGTTTTCACAAATGAGGAAATGCTAAGTGCTAATGTTGCAGTTATTACTGAGTTCCTGGTTGCTGAAGGAAGCCTGGCACTTTATTAGTATAATGAATTTACAATTCTTAACTTATTTAATTGCAAATACATATTATCTGTATTATTAACCTGATGATTATTTTTCCATTAGTAGAAATTGTGTCATTTATAGTGGCTCATTTACAGTTGCTTATAAAAGACTCTTTATTTAGTCTAAAGCAAAATTTTAGGACCAATTACCTTCTTTTGCAAGCTCTATGAACAATCTTTTGTATGGAAAATAAAATGGCTCTGGCACTTTGTGGATACATTGGGTGGTGTTAGAGCTGCTGTCTTTATTTGACAAGAACAGTCCAAGAAAGATAGTCAGGTGAGCTTGCTAGAAGTCATTTATTAACAATAAGGAATGACCAAAATGCACAGATGAGACATAAAGGTGATATTTTAAAAATAAAAAACATACTGGGAACCTGAAGAGGTCAAAAAAGATTAACAATAGGAGATAAAATGTTAATAATTTGTTTAGATATCAGCACTAGAGAATTCCCAGAAACTACCATTGAAATGTGGTTGCAGTCTGTGGTCAAGGAAATATATAAAATTTTATATAATTTTATATATTTTATATATTTAAATATATAAAATTTCAGAGAGAATGTTACTAAATGAGCTTATTCTAATGCTATGCTACTATGACACATATGAAACAAAAACAAACATGCAAAGTCTAAAATCAACAATATGTGTAGTTCCTCATTTCATTAGGCTAAAATAGGTCTTGAGTGTAGGTCAGATTCTAAGCCACAATGCATGGAAATACCAAATGATTATGAGGAGTCTGAAAGCTTCTTCTGAAACTAACTACCAGGGTTAAGACAAAAAAGAAAAAAATGTAAAACAGCAGATGGACTTCCAATCTTTAGTTTGTTTTTAATACTCATATCCCTATTCTCTCTCTCTCTCTCTCTCTCTCTCTCTCTCTCTCTCTCTCTCTCTCTTAGTTATTAATTGTCCTTTATTTATTTATTTATTTATTTATTTATTTATTTATTTATGTGTGATACTGAGAATCAAACCCAGTGCCTCACACATTCCAGGCAAGTGCGCTACCGCTGAGACACAATCCCAACCCCCTTTTTTCTCTTATGCTATACCTTGGCCCTAACAATTTTCCAGTCTCTAACTTTATAAATAAGCACATAAAATAAAAATGCTACTTGTTCTTGTTTTCTCCCTTTTACCTCATTCCATTTTTCTCCTTCTCTTCATCAACAAACCTCCCAAAAATACAGTTACACTCCATGCTTCTGAGCTTCACCACTTGCTCACTCACTGAGTCCTGGAAACCTGGTTTTTCTCCTAGGACTCAATGAAAGGTCTGCTTCAGAGATCGATAATATATTGTCAAATAAAAGCAGCACCTCTAACCCCACCCCATGTATCCACACAGTTCCAGAGCCATTTTATTTTTCATATTTTTATTCGTGTATCATGCCCCTCATTTTCCTGAAACAGGTCTCTTTCTACCAAAATTCCATCCTCTGGCCCTTGGGTATTGTTTTAGTTGCTATCCCTCAACCATATACATACCTTCATACACTTTACTTGCACCTTACATTCAGAGATCCAAAAGAAATATGTATAAAAAATAAAGGCAGTAAATTGTAAACAATAGGGATATCTAAAATGAACAATCCTTAATTACACTGCAATCCTGAAAGAATATTATGTACGGCACTATTAAAATAACATATGCTAAAGTTCTTAACAACATGGAAAATGCTTATTTTATAATGTCAGTGTTAAACAAAACAAGTTAAAATACGTGTATGCAATTTAGTTTCAACTATGTAAAGAAATGAATCAGAGGAAACTAGAAAGCTATACTCCAAAATGTTAATAGTGATAACCACTGATGGGTAACATTTTTCCTTCTTGGTAATTTTATGCATTTTTCAAATTTTCTATACTGATCTTGTTATAATTTTAAACTCCGTAAAAAGTGAGTTCAACATCATATTGCTGGGATGGGATTATGGCTCAATGTTAGAGAGTGCTTGCCTAGCATGTGTAAGGTACTGGGTTAGGATCCTCAGCACAACAGATAAGTAAATAAGTTAAATTGAGGTATTGTGTCTATCTACATCTAAAAAAAATTTAAAAGTTCATATTGGCTACAGAGTTGAAAGAAAAGTGACCACAACACTCAGAGCAACCAAGAGATCTTTATTACAGCAGTGAAAGAGAGGAGAAAAGAGAGAAAGAGAAGAGACAGAGAAAGAGAGAGACAGAGAAAGAGAGAGAGAGGGAGAGAGAGCGAGAGAGAGAACACAAGAGAGAGAGAGAGAAAGCAAGAGAGAGCAAGAGAGAGAGAGAGAGGGGGCCCGGCAGTAGGGAGTTTTTATAGCCAGAATCTAATGGGGTCTCTGGGTCTGCAAGCTGCCTTGTTGGCACAAGGGGGTTAAGTGTTCAGCCTTGAGTGGCAGGCTGAGTGTTCAGCCTTGAGCAGGGGGGCAAAGTGCTCAGCCTTGAGGGGGGGGGTTGCTTGGGCATTTGTGCTTGAAGCAAACAGGTGATAAATAACCAGACAGAGGGTTTGAGAGACAAGGTCATCCTGCAGCTACCTTTGTTTGGCATGCCCTGCAGACAGCTTACTCAGCCTGTACTGCACCTAACATTCCTCCCTTTTTGCTTTTCTAAGTGACATGGGGGATGGTGTAAAGTCCTCTGGCTACTTCCTGCTTAATGGTGGGCGGAGTTGGGCCTAGAAGGGGAAGTGGAGGAATGTTGGGGTCGGGGACAGGTCTGAGAATACCAGGGCAACCAAAAATTGCTGCAGTCTGGCTGGGCACAAATCACCAGCTACTCAAGCAGGAACAAACTTTATTTATTTTCCGAACTCCTGAGAACAGAACGCCACCCACACGGCCCTTCTAGGCACACCACACACCAACCGGAACTCCCACCACCAGAACTTTACCAAACAAGGCGAACTCCCCAGGAATCCCCAGGAGAACTTCAAAGTAGCAGGTTTCCCAGGCGGACAGCAGGGGTCTATATACAATTGAATACACAACCTGTTTCAATCCAGCATCATCTTAATGGCTTGCCTCTCAACCAATACTTCTGGCAAAATGCCAGGGGCCATTCTGACTAGGCCGTGGCTCTCAACAAAATATAACACTCAGTGGCTACAGATAACTACTTTGGTAGGGGTAAAGTCCATAAAAGTTCCTTGAAGCCATAGGTTGTCAATGGCATCAAACCATTTCGGATCGGAGGAAATCTTTGGTGTCAGTCATTGGTCTTGTTGTAGGGACTCTAGGAAGTATTGAAGTGGCTTGATTGAATCCAGTAATGTTAATGGTGACAGCCTGATTGCAGCCAGTGGAAGAGCAATTGCCTTGACACATAAAGTGAGAGTGGGTGGTGTCATCCTGGTGGCTTTGTTGTAGAAGCAGCATCTGTGGTTTGAGATAAAAACTTGAGAGATAATAATGATTAGTAAAAGAAGAAGAGGGTTGGTGAGAAATTTTGAGTTTGGTGGGTATGGTGGAAGTCCAGGACTGGACATTTGGAAAGGTGCCTTTTAAGGTGGGAGACATGGTACGAGGGGGAGTGGCCCAAAAGCTTGGTCACCATTGGGGTAGTAAGTATGACAGTAAGGGGTCCCATCCATTAAGGCTCCAATGATGGAGAATGCAGTTCCTGAAGTAAGACTGAGTCACCCAGTTGAAGAAGGTCCAACTCAGTTTGTGGTTGTGTTGGGATTGAGGCAATGAATGGCACAGGAAGGCACTGGTCTGCATGTTCCCTTAGGAGTTTGCATAGAAGTGTGAGATAGGACACGTAGGACACAAGGGGAGGAGGAGTGATTGGAAAGCTTTGAGTGGTTAAGAAAGGGCACCCATATAGTTGCTCAAAGGGGCTAAGGCCTGAGGGGGCTCTTGGGGCTATCTGAATTCAGGTGAGGGCCAACAGTAGGAAATTGGGCCAGAAGAGCCTGAGTTCAAGCAAGTGTAGTGAGATGATCATTGAGAATGCTCTTAGGCCTCTCAACCTTACCCAAGGACTGGGGTTGGTGGGGGATGTGGAGCCTCTAAGTGATGTTGAGGCCTTTGGAGACTAGTTGAAAAACTTGAGAAGTGAAGGCGGGACTGTTGTCTGACTGGATGGAGGTGGGAAGTCTTAACCTGGGAATGGTCCCCTCAATGAGGATGGAGTCAAGTGTCAGCAATTTCCCTGGATGCAGGGAAGGCATCTATCCAACCTGAAAAAGTATCAACCAAAGTAAGTAGGTAGTGAAGCTATATTTGTGCCTAGGAATGTGAGTGAAGTTGATCTACCAGTCTTTGCATGGCTAGTTGCTCCTCATCTGATGTGTGGGGAGTTTAGGTTTGTTGCTTCCTTGTGGGGATAATGTAGAGCACACTGAACAAGCAGAGTGGACCTGCTTCACAGTAGTTCTCATTCCTAGGATGTGAAAGAGGGGTTGTGAAAACTGGAAAAAGGGGTTAGAGAGAGTTTTAGATAGGCACAGAGTCTCTGGAGTTAGAGGAGTTGGTCATGAGTCCCAGGTCTCTGTCTTGGGCATCAGGGGCTGGTAGTTGATTTACTGACTGGTTGGTGAATTTATGTATCTGATCTTGCAGGAACTTCTGTAGGCAATTCAACAGTCATGGTCCTATTAGGAGAAACATAAAGAGAACTAATAGAGGTCCTGCGAGGGGGAGGAGCCAACGCCATATTTGACTGAACATTCCCCATGGAGACTGTTGGCCGGGTTGCTGTCTCCTCTTTTCTAGCTGTTCTTGTCCTTCATTACTCCTAGGAATGTCTGCGTTTTGGCTTAACTGTTTGGTAGGTGTTTAAGATCAAGCTGGACAAAATTGAGTTTGTTTCTATTTATTGTGAAGAGTCAGCTGAGTTCCCATAGGGGTCACTCGTGGGGGAACTTGAGAACAGCTGCTTAGTTCTGGTAGTGCCATTTGCGCTAGGATTGGTCCAGGTCTTGCTTGACCATGTGGCTTCCTTTGGAAGCATCAGGGATGTCTCTTGTCTCTAATGAACCTCCTCTTCATAGCAAATGCACTGATTGGCTTTTCATTCTCCAGTGGTCTCAATAGTCTCCCTGATGAGGAGGTTATGTGACCCAGAGGTGCAAATCGCTTTAGAAAAATTCCCTGTTCCCTAGATTTCAGACTGACTCAGAGGGCAAGAGCCAAATATTGGTTTTCTTGGCCATTTTAATTTAAGTTTAAGTCTTGATCATAAACATCCAGCAATGTTAGTTTCACCTTAAATTAAGAGTATTGGGCTTTAGCTGAAGTTTGGCCTACTTTGGAGTCATTCTGACATGAAGTAAGATGGAAGGCATAGCCTTATCTCAGGTAAGCCAGGGCTCTTTATAAATCTTAGGTAAAGTGTTCTAGTATTGAAGTTAATCTTTTTTTTAAATATATTATTTTATAAAGTTTACATATATTGTTGCTTGATGTCACATGAATATTAGCTAACACAATATGATATTACATTTAAATTGTACCCAATGTATAGAGCTTTATAATAATCTTATTCATAACAGGTCCAGTTATAGAACATTAAATGATATAAATACATCTCCAATATGTTATTTTTATAAGCCTAAAATTACCATTCAACCTTTTGGAGAACATCAGATTGATATAATTTTTTAAAGCTCCTATCTTAAAGACTTATATACCTGGAAAATATGAACACGTTTAATATACAAAGAAGAGTAATAGTACCACAATTACATTGATGCTTTCATATTAATCAAGTTAAGCTCTTAAAGAAATAACATATTACAATATTGCAAAATAACAGTTGTTGTTTATCCATAGTTGTATGATCCTGAATTCCTTCAAGATTACTTGCTCAAAAAACTTACATACATAACCAATGTACGTAGACTTTCTTTATCACTTGCTTAAACTTATATAGCCAATGTACACAGACCTTCTTTATCATTTGCTTAAACCCTCTTATTTACTTAATAGACTCTCTTATCCATAAACACATTTTCCTTCTATTAAATCCATACTTAGAACCTTTTAATTTCTCTTTCCCATCTGTAAACTCTTTCTTTATTCACACTTTGAAATAATACTTGTAAATTTCTGAATTTAGGCAAATTATTCCAATTTAATAAGAGATATTTTGTTATTAGCAGTACACAATTAATCACATCTGTTTACCATTTCATGAAAACATAAACAATGTTTAAATGTATATAATTATATTGTTCTAGGGATGAACAAGGCAAGGCACCTAAGATAGCAGTGAAGATAGGGAAACAGTTTTATTTGGTTGCAGAGCTTCTGCTGTAATCAATTAATCCCCTGAACTCCAAGTTTAGGTAGTTTCAGAATGTTGCACCCATCATATAAGGGAAGGAGCTCAGAAGTTCACAGTCTGCAGAAGTTCAAAAAAGCAGTTTTTTTTTTTCTTTTCTGTTCTGGGAAAGTTAACCCTTCAAGGACACCTGGGAAGGGGAGAGCTTTTTCTTCCCTTTCTTTCCTCCCCCTGCCAGCTGTTACCATGGAGCACAGGTAGTAACTCCCTTATCTTAGAAATGTAGTCAGCACTTGTGAAAAACTAGTAAGGGGGTGTCCAGCACCTGGAGTGCTGATTTTTCCCAGACAGTAGCCAAGTAAAACAGGGCAACATGAAAATAGGAAGTTTATCTACACTGAACTCTTTTGTAGAGATTCTTTTGCTGAAAGTCCTAAAATCAGCCATGATGAATATTGCTGGAGAAGGTCAGTTAAGACTTTTCTGTGGGCCTGGGTAGGGAGGAGGAAGATGGGAAGGCAGGGCTGAGAGCAGCTCTGGTGGATCTAAGAATGAAGAAGAAGATGTAAAAGAATAATTGGAAAGGGGTTTGGGATTTCCCCTAGCAAGGAAAACTTGAGCAGTAGAACAGGTAGAGCAGAGGGGAAGACGGGAGTGAATATCTCAAAAAGCCTGTAAGGGACTTTAATTCTTAGTAACCTGTTTTTAATGACGACAAAGCAACTTTAAAGGCCATTTTCACCAGATCTTGAACAGAGGTCTGAGGTCTCTCCTCAGCTGGTTTGAGCTTTGGGTTAGCTGGTAAGAGGACCTGGTGGGACTGAGTGTGGGCACTGACAGGAGAAGAGAGGAGTGAGTGAGTGGAGGGATTCCTTCAGTAACTGCTACCTCAGCAAGGGGGCAAGAGTCTGAGGAAGGGTGGTGATGTACATTTTTTATCTAGTATTTGGAGGGGAGAAAGCAGGTTACTGAGGTGGGAGTGAAGGCAGAGAGCCTGGGGCAGATGGCTGAGGGTGAGGACTTACTCAAGCTAGGCTATAGGATGGAGGTTCATTAGCAGGGTCAAAAGTAGTGGATGAGTGCGGAGGAGGAGAAAGTTGGGGACAGATGGTTGGGGGAGTTGATTTGTAAGCTGGAAGAATTTGTAGATGTTTGCAAGAGGTGCAGAGAGCATAATTGGAATGGAGCAAGAAGAAAGTGATCTGTAACTATTTTTTCGAATGCTCACAATAATTTAGAGATCCCTTAGAATGGAGGGATCCAGGGACCCAAAAGGGAGCTATCTGCTTTGGTTGTTTAAGGGATAAGTGGGCCAGGGCTGGGTGCTATATTTGATAAATTTTTTGGGTTTGATGTCTGGTGTCAAGGAGAGGGTTTTGAGGTTATCCAAGAGGCATTGTAGGATACAGTCGACCAGCAGAGAGGACACATTACCCATGTCACAAACGTAGTATAAGGAGAAGGGAAGAGGACGCAAAGTAGAATAGGGGTGAAGGAAGGAGACACAAACATAGTATAAGGGAGAGGGAAGGAGACACAAAGATAGTATAAGAGAGGAGGAGGAAACTGATTTATTGGCAAAAGGGGCATCCCCACTAGAGCCAAAAATTAGGAGTGCCTTAGTGGCACGTTGAAGCTGCAGAGATTGGTCATCACCAAATCCTAACAGTCGAAGCTCTCCTCCTGGATGGAGCCAGAGCCCAGGGAGACCTTGGCCAAGGCTTTTTGGGACCCCTTCTGAAGAGGCCAGATAATCCCATGGCCATAAAGAGGGGAAAGAGAGAGACAGGGGAAGAGAGAGGAAGGGGAGAGTAAGCATCTCTCTAGCACCCGAGTCTTGAAGGTGAGGACTAGGACTTTATGAGAGCCACTGAAACTGTGAAGGTATGGGTGGAGTGTGATGTTTGGTTCTCTGTTATGGGTCCCTGGAGGTTACACAGTCCTTTGAGGGAGACTTACAAAGCCTATGCTGGTAAACTACCAGCTGGGAAGGGGAATAATTTTGAACCAAAGAGTCTAATCTGCCCAAGGAAAGAGTCCCTGAGGGCCACTGTGGCCTTAAAGTCTGTGGTGGGGTGTTTTCCTCCCCACAGGTGGGCAAAGAGGTTTGCTGGATTGTCAATGGTCAAATCCTCCTCCCACTACCATTGGCTTTAGGACTCCAGGAAGGGGAAACTCACCAGTCGAAGGCTGGTGGTGGATGGAGTTCTGGTGGTCGAGAAAATGGGTTCAGGCTGTCCAGTGAGTGGCACTTCTGAAGGAAGAGGGACCCAAAAGGGGCTTTTAACCCTCTCCGGGGATTCGACACCAATGAAAGGAAAGTGACAACAACACTCAGATCAACCAAGAGATCTTTATTACAGCAGTGCAACAGAGGAGAAAAGAAAGAAAGAGGAGAGAGAGAGAGAGAGAGAGAGAGAGAGAGAGAGAGAGAGAGAGAGAGAGAAATCAAGAGAGATAGCAAGAGACAGAGAGGGGCCCAGCAGGAGGGAATTTTTATATCCCAAATCTAATGGGGTCTCTGGGTCTGCAAGCTGCCTTGTTAGCGCAAGGGGGATAAGTGTTCGGCCTTGAGTGGTGGGCTGAGTGTTCAGCCTTGAGCGGGGGCTTGGGCATTTGGGCTTGAAGTAAACAGGTGATAAAGAACCAGACAGAGGGTTTGAGAGGCCAGGTCATCCTGCAGCTAACTTTGTTTCGCATGCCCTGCAGACAGCTTACTCAGCCTGTCCTGCACCTACCAGAAGTAAGCCCAATTTTTATGTTGGCATCCACACAAAATCTAACACTCAATACACTTTGCATTCTTGTCCCTCACTATATCCCAAAACATTCTCTGCTCTCTTGCTGGACACTATGTTTTCAACATTCCTTCATGGTTCTGTCCATGTCTTAGCAAATCCGTCAAAAGTGGGAAATGTCAACCTTGAAGAACTTTGTTCCCTAAACCCTAAGACAGAGGCTGGAGGACAATATTCAGAATCACCTAAGAAAAAAAGTAATTCTTTTATTCAATCCATAATGGATATATTGGTAGGAATAATAAACATAAAACTCACTGGCTAACATGACACATGATAACATTTGCTCTTGAGTATAAACTGCCATACAAGTTAAAAATTTCTAATAGAATTTAGATACATAATCTGATCCTAAAAAACTAAATTTAATAAAAAAAAGCCTCTATACAGATTATGGAAATCAAGATAAATCAGAATAATAAAATCTTTATACATTGTACAGGTAAGAGAATAAACACCAAGAAAAATAATTTCATAGTATTGAAAAAAGCAAAAAATAATAAGTAGTTTAATTCCTGAAATAGTATCTAGTAGGTATTCAATAGGTATTTGTTAAATAAAAGAATGCACTTGTCCAAGGAATTAGATTGTGCATGATGGGAATTAATCAGAAAACACTTGTTTTTTAAAACAACTTTTTTGATATAATTCACATAATACTCAATTTATCTATTTAAAAGATATTTTTAATGGTTTTTAGTATATTCAGTATGTGAAATCACTATAATCAGTTTTAGAACATTTTTGTTACCTCCAAAAGAAAGCTTGTACTCATTAGTAGTCATTCTATACCTCCCTCCCTCCCACCCCTCAGAATCAAGTGTAAACAATTTATCTACCATTTGTTTCTAAGATTTTGCTTTTTCCAGATATTTCTTTTATTTTTATTTTTAGACTTAAATACTTTAATATGCAATGAAGAAAAGAGAATGCAAGTTACAATAAATAAAATGCTAGAGTACTTAAGAACACAACTTCTGCACTTTTCTATTAGCATATAAAAGCTACTAATATGCAAAAACCATACCTTTAGTCCTTTGAATTGCCCTGAAGCTATGTTCTGAAGGGTTTGTAACACTTAAGAACTGGCATTAAAAAGGCAAAAAGCACTATAACTCATAAACAGCACACAAGTCTTACTTAATCTCTAAAAATAATAGAAATGCAAATATTTTATTTGCCATAGAGATAAGGAGGGAAATATCAGTGGAATGAATTGGACAACATGACTCACACTTCATTACAAGCCATTTTCCCAAATTCACAACTTTCAATTTTGGGTGATCTTAAAAAAATAAATAAATAAAAAGTTAAAAAAGAAAAGAAAGGAACTTTCACTAGTTGTAAATATGCCAAGTCAGTTAATCCCTCCACATGTTTAAATTGACTACACTTTTCTAGCTGGGATTGTATTTTCCTTATTTTAGTGAGCTTAAATAATGTACCCATGGTAATGAATAAGGTCTGGGTTTAGGTCCAGAAACCTTCTCTATCAGCCTGTTTCATAATTACTCCAATATTATGGAACACAGTAAGACGTTTTCTTGGTTCAGTTTTAATAGTAATAAGAATTTTTAAAATCCATGCTACTTCGCGGTTTTTCAGACTTTTTTTTTTCCTAAATGTGGATTTTGAAATTCTTAGGTATGCTATATAAGTATATAAAGTCCATTTCCATGTGTTCATAAACTTTAGCACCCAATAAAAGTAGTAGGAACTGGGCTATATAAACTACTTCCTCATCTCCACCCCTTAATTACCACTAATGAGTTTTATTTAGGGAAGAATGAGGAACAAGTACCATAGCCTACAGGCATCTAGCAATGGAGGGAATTCAGACACAGAAATTAAGGCTCTGGAGAGGTTAAGTCATAGTGGAAACTTCCGGAGTGAAACTGAACTCTTATACCCTTTTCCCAGCTGCAGACTTAGATAAGGTGTGAGGTGTTTAGTTTGTGCATGGGACCCACCATAAACTGACATTTTATCCATCTTTTTTTTTTCCTCCATGAAAGAAAAGAAATGGAAATACAAGTGCTTGTTACCACATGCTTTTAAGGCTTAAAAGCCTATCAATAAGCATGTTGTATCAGTGATTGAGGAGATCACTTTATAAATTGCCAGAAGAATCTCCTCTAATGGAGACTGAAGTCACTCTCTCTCCCCAAGAACCATGAGGGAAAAGATAGTCCCCTACTTGCACATGAAATCTCCCTTTCTCCTCCGACCTCCCTATTCTTCTCCCAAACAGGCCAGACTGCCTTGGGAGGCGGCTTGGAGAAAAAGCAATGTTCAGTCCCCCATGGCAAAGTCTTTGGTCTTTTCCTCCTGGTCCCCCATTTTGTAGCACAGCAGAAATCACAGGTGAAGAGGGTTGTCCTGGGAGGGCAGCAGCATGATCTCTGCTGAAATGACCCTGCCTTGCTCCACTTGTACCATCTCCTTTAGGAAGAGGAGTGCCTGGTTCCAGAGTGTGGCCCGGTGAAACGGCAAGATGGACAGCACCAGGGGTTTCTCAGAATCTCCTCCAGGGAAGGTCACCTGGAACCAAAAGGCCAAACCATGCATGGGCGCCCAGCCATAACAGCTGTAGCGGAAGTGCCCACCCACCTTGCCTCCAGCTCCAGCTCTAGGCGCGCAGGTCAGCTGGAGCTGAGCAAAGTGCTACAACCAGGCCAACACATCCTGGCCGGAATGACCCTGCACCAAGATCTCCCAGTGGCTCACGAGGCAGCTTATGGCGAAACTCTCTAGGAAACTCATGTCCATGCCTTAGTGCTGCTTCACATGGCTCCAAAGCCTAGGCGCCACTCCAGCATCTGGTCGCTGATGGGGGCTACAAAGAGCTCAGTGAAAACCAGTAGGAGAATACCTACCTCCTTCAGCCACTGGGTCTGCAGGTGCAGCACAGAGCTCAGCATGGACTCATGCAGAAGTCCATAGCCCATTCACTCGCTTACGATGGCATCCACGTGCTCTGGCAACTCCACCATCTCCACCGGACCCTGCAGGACATGCACTTGGTCCTCCAGCCCGTTGAGCCGCCCTACCTCTCGGGCCCCTTGCCAAATGGCACTACCAGCCTGGGCACAGAATATGCTCAAAATGCCAGTGCCTGTGCCCACCTCCAACAAGGTCTTGCCTTGCCGAGCTGCCCATTTCCGCAGGATGCCAAGGCGGTAGGCATTGGTGAGGACGCAGTTGGAGATCCTCTCCTCCCCGACATGTCCCTGTAGCACTCCTAATACAGGTGGTCCTGCTTGCTTGCTCTTAGTCCTCTGGGGTCGGGATCATGGCAAGTCCACCTCCTGCTCTCCGTGCTCTTCTTCTTCAGTCCTCTCCCCTCCTTTGCTGCCGCCCCCCCCACGACTCTCCAGATATTTCATATAAATGGAATCATACAATATGTGGTCTTTTGTGTTTGGCTTCTTAACATGATGTTTTCAGGTTTCACCTACAGTGCAGCATGTATGAGTACTTCATTTCTTTTTATTGCCAAATATTCCCTTTTATGGATACACCACATTTTATTCAGTTGACAGATCCTGGGGTCATTTACATATTTTTGGCTCTTATGAATAATGCCATATGAAATTCATGTGCAAGTTTCTATGTGAACATTTTATTTTCATTTCTCTAGCATATATACCTTTGGGACTTACTGGGGCATATGCTCTTTCCCCTTACTGGTTAAGGGTAAGTTCAAAGAAAAAAATGGAACTGTTAATTCTGGCTGAGAAATTAGAAAAGACTATTTAGTAAAAGTGGTATGTGAGCTAAGTTTTGAAATAGGAGTGATAGGATTCAACCAGAAAAGGGAAAATGAGATGACAGAAAGTCAGACATTTTGACTTCAATAACATTTGACTTATGTTTGCATATCATTATCCACAGTACATGTATGAAAACACAAATTGGTGTAAATATATTTTATATACAACAAGAGATATGAAAGCTGTGCTCTGTAAGTGTAATACAAATTGTAATGTATTCCACTGTCATATAAAAAATCAATTAAAAAAAGGCATTTTAAAGAGTGGTATATCAGTAGTAAATCTTCATTAACACACCATATGTTTTTACTTCTGAATGTTTTATTTGTATACTATAGTTACACATAATAGTGGGGCTCATTTTGACATAATTATATATCATGGAATAAAATTTTCTCCACTTCAATCCCCAGTACTTCCCCTTTTCCTCTCCTTCTCCCTCCTCCTATTTCCTTTCTACTCTAATGGTCTTCCTTCTATTTATTTATAATTTTAAAATTTAGTTCTTTATATATAAACATAAAGCTCAAATTCACTGTGGTGCATTCACATGTGAATAGCATAATTTGGTCAATTTTAATCCATTTTTCCTCTCCTTTCCCATTCCTCCTCCCTCCCCATCCGTTGCTCCACTGATCTCCCTTGTACTTTCACAGGATTCCTCCCCCACTTTTTCCCCTTTCTTTGGTCAAGCTTCCTTCTATGAGAGAAAACATTCAACCTTGACTTTCTGAATCAGACTTATTTATATATATATATTAGTAAAATACAAAATTTAATATTTAACTAGAAGTCTACAGTTTCATGGCATTGAGTACATTCACATTTGTACAACCATCACCAACAACCATCTTCAGAATATTTCCATCTTGGCAAATTGCAACATTTCACCCTTAATAAGGATAACTCCCAGACTGGCAACCTCCACTCTACTCCTAGAGTACTTTTGGACTGTTTCTTTTTCACTTAGTAAGAGAGATCCACCACTGACTAATGGGTGGTGTCTATATTTACAGGCCTTGCTGCACATACATGATTGAGTGTATTGTAAGGACAGGTAACAGAAAATAGGGGAAAAAAAGAGGTGGAGACAAAAACTAAACATATGGATCTCTATCCACAGGCTAAAGCAGCCCTGCCACAGATCTGCCTGATTATTTCACATCAAGAAATTGACCTTCCACCTGGTGCTGTGGTGCATACCTGTAATCCCACCAGCCTGGGAGACTTAGGCAGGAGGATTGCAAATTCAAATCCAGCCTCAGCAAAAGCAGGGGCTAAGCAACTCAGTGAGACCCTCTCTCTAAATAAAATACAAAAGAAAAGAAGGCTGGGGATGAGACTTGGTGGTTGAACACACCTGAGTTCAATCCTGAGTACTAAGAAAACAAAACAAAAAACATAAAAAGCAAAAAAAAAAAAAAAAAAACAGAAATTGACCTTGACCTTGACCTTCCTATAATCCCAACTACTCAGGAAGCTGAGGCATGAGGATTGCAAATTTGAAGGCAACCTGGGCAGTTTAGCAAGACCCTGTCTCAAAATAAAGTTTGTAAAAAGGGCTGGGGATGCAGTTCAGAGGTTGAATGCTCCTGGGTTCCAGTCCCTGGATTTTTGGAGCCATTTTCACTTTGCAGATCCACCAGCAGTTTCACACTTTCCCAGTTTCCCTGCCTTCACAGGAGGCCAGGCACATCACAGCACCATTATAGCTTCATGTCCTCAGTGCCCATCCATGGTGAGGATTCTGCTGAGGGTCCTGTAGGCACTTCCATGTTCCCCTCTTGTACCATCACAGTCCTGGCATTGAACATCACATGTTTTCCCATGACCTTGGATTGAAATCTAAATTTTGTAGAACCCTGAGCCCCCAGAACCTAGCTAACCTGAAGCACACTTGCTTGCACTGATGCTTTCTGTCAAGAAAGCATTTCATAGTGCAGCCTCTTGAAAAACAACTTGGCAATGCCTCAGAGTTAAACAGATATACTATGATGGAGGAACTTTCCAAAAGTGTCAAATAAAAATTAATCACTGTATTATCCTAAGCTATATGTCTACTAAATCATATTAGTAGAGTGACTGACTGGACTCATCAAAAATTGAGAATTAAAGAAAATTCTTTTTAACACTCGTGTACTTTACTTGAATATAATAACACATAAGTAATTAGCTTAGCCTTATAAAAATATGGGGCTTGGTCAAAATATTTACACATTTTTTTTAAATTAATGGTAGAATACACATACCACTCACCATCACAACCATTTTTAAGTATACAGTTCAGATCAGTTGCTTAATTACAGTCATGTGGTTGTGTGCCCAATCTTCAGAACTCTTTATCTTAAGAAACCAAAACTCCATTTCCATTTAGCAACTCCATATTCCACTATTCATTCCCTGGCAATCACCAATCTAACTTTCTTTCTCTATGAATCTTACTACTCTGGGTCAGATTAACTAATGTTAAGTAGAATTATACAGTATTTGTCCTTAGTTCACATAGCATCGTATCCTTGAATTTTATTAATGATGTATCAGAATTCCCTTCCTTTTTAAGGATGAATAGTATTCTACTATATGTGTGTATGCCAAATTTTGTTTATCCATTTAACCTTTGATGGACACTTAAAATGCTTACACCTTTGGCTACTGCAAATAATGCTATGAGCATGGGTGTCCAAATACCTGTTTGGTTTTTATTATCAATTCTTTTGGGGACTTATACCCCAAAGTGGAATTGCTTATTATGTTTCCTCAGCAACTGCCATACTGTTTTCCATAGTGGCTGCACTATTTTACATTACCCGACCAACAACACAAGAGGGTTCCTGTTTTTCCATTCCCTTGTCAACACTAGTTACTATTATTATTTTTTAATAGTAGCCAATCATAATGGGTGTGAGGTGGTTCCTAATTGTAGTTTTGATTTTCATAATGGTAAATTATGCTGTACATCTTGTGCTTATTGGTCATTTGTGCAACTTCTTTGGAGAAATCCTTTGCCCATTTTTTAATCAAGTTTTATTGTTGAGTTGAAGGAGTTCTTTATTTACTTTGTTTTTTTTTTTAATATTTATTTTTTAGTTGTAGTTTGACACATACCTTAATATTACTTATTTATTTTTATATGATGAAGGGCCTCACCCATGCTAGGCAAGCACTCTACTGCTGAGCTACAACCCCAGCCCATTACTTTGGGTATTTTTTATAAATATATTTTTAGTTCTAATTGGACATAATAACTTTATTTATTTTTCTATGTGGTGCAGAAAATCGAACCCAGTGCCTCACACATTCTAGGCAAGTGCCCTACCACTGAGCCACAAACCCAGCCCAACTCTGAATATTAAACCCTATGGGATATGGGATTTGTAAGTATTTTCATCCCTTGTATAGGTTGCTATTTCACTATCGACTTAACAAGTTTTAAATATAAATAAAACTCTTGGGTTTATTTGAAACTTTAATATCCTCATCACTCTTGAAGGTCTTAAAATATTATACTTTTCTAGCTTGTACCTTTTCCCTACCCAGTTCTAGGTATGACATTACTGCAGTCTTTTTTGAGCTGTGTGATAATTTTAGACTTAGACCTCTGGGTAAGAAATCTAAACTTTTTCTCTGTCATGTAATGAGGAAGCCACATAAGACAGTAAAACGTCTTGGGCCAGTAGGGAGAAAACCCAAAATTTAAACCTGCTCTATCACTTATTACTAGTGTAATACTTGTGTAAGTTATTTAACTTTTTTGACCTTAAGTTACATGTTTACAAAGCAGAATGTTAATTATTGGCCTCCAGTGAACCATTCACCTTTATAAAGCATGGACAACATTTTCACCATGTGGTCCAGCAGTCATGGTCTCTGGTATTAAACCCAGTGAATTGAAAATATATCCATATAAAACCCTAACTATGCATGTTTATAGCTTCTTTATTCATAACTGCCCAAACTTGGAAGCAATCAAGATGTTCTGATGAAAACAAATGAATTGAATTCTAGATAACAGAATATTATTGAGCACTAAAAAAAAAGTTAGGAAGCCATGAAAAGACATGGAGGAAGCTTAGATGCACATTACTAAGCAAAAGACACCAGTCTGAAAGGGCTCCAAACTATTCGATTCCAACTACATAATATTCTGAAAAAAAATTAAAAATTTTTAAAAGAATTGAGCAAGAAGGGGGGAATAAATCAAAAATCAGACTTTTCTCATTCTCTGCTCAGCCTAAAAGGTAAAAAAAAGGAACAAAAAATTAAGCAATATGTTTATCTCTGTTTACCGTGATTAATGCCAGATTTTAGTTGGAAGAGAAAGGGTGAAGCTTATCACAGGATAGTTTTTCATTTCCATGTCTTGCAGAGGACAAATCAAATGATACCCACTGCACCTTAATACCATCAGGAAGCTGCCTATTTAGAAACTCTTCAGCACAGAACACACTTTCCCCCTTTATCTGGCATCACCCTGTTTGATGTCACACCTGTATCAAAATCGCAGCATTACACATATCATCTGTGGGGACTTTGAATCATTTATTCACAAAATGTGGATCCCTAGGCTTGCTGTGAGAATTAAATAGGATAGTATATTTCAGGAGGATCCTGAGTTCAAAGCCAGCCTCAGCAATGGTGAGGTGCTAAGCAATTCAGCCAGACCCTGTGTATAAATATAAAATACAAAATAGGGCTGGGGATGTGGCTCAGTGGTCCAGTCCTCCTGAGTTCAAGCCCCGGTACCAATATATATATATATATATATATATATATTCAAAAAGCCTAGTGGACATGTTTGCCTGCAATGACTAAATAACTGACTTAAGAAGGTAGCCAACAAGTGTCCTGACCACCAGGTGTCACCATTGGGCCAGGAGTATTCACCTAACTGCTCCAGGCAGGGGGTAGAACCTAGCAGCAAAACAAGACTGTCACTTTCACATAGAGTACATTCAGAATTGATGTAGGCTTTTCCCTACCTTGGGAGCTGGTAAACACACACACACACACACACACACACACACACACACACACACACATATAATTTGAAATATTATAATATTTCAGTATTCTCTTATAGGTGTGCTAAAAATTATGTACTGAAATTAATTAGCTGAATATCCTCAGATTTGTTACCAAAATTTAATTTGTAAAATTATCCTCAGTGCACTCTTTATTAATTTTGAGAATCAATAGTGCTTTGCACATCCTTTCGTTTACCAACCAGACATTATCGGTCTCCCATAGACTTCAACATTGACACAATGGACAATTTTCTGGCTCCAATTCCAAAATCCATTGACATTATTTCCTTTACAATTTTAATGAGATGACAGATAAAAAGAAAGTACAATAGTTTTAGTGTAAAAATAAAGTTTGTGACCACTAAATGTGGGTTAAACAAAGATTATTAACCCTTCTCCTTGACCTCAAGAACTCAAAAATTCAGTTATAAACTTTTTTGTTGTTGTTTTCTATTTTCTTGAAAAGAAAAAAAAAAAAACACCCTAGGGCAAATCTATCAATCTGTGAATAACCCTGAAATTACTCAAGGAACATTGCCACACCTGGCTGCATTCTGGGACCTACTAATGTCTCTCTTAGAGAGTGCACAGGGCACACAGCGATAGGCTCATTTCAAAATGAGCACAGAGGTTGGGCTTCCCTCCTGGTTCTAAGTCCCCCACATCGAGACTCAAAGTGGTCACTTCAAGACAGGTAATTCGATGAGCATTAGCTTGGAGCTGGAGGTGCAATCTATAGTCTCATGGACTGTTGCCTGATCTGCTAGGAACACTTGCCTTAAATTAAGGCTGACATGTCCTACCTCAGCCTCAATCTGGGCATGCAAAATCCCTCCTAGACCACCAGAAAGAAGAGTGACACCAAGCACAGGCTGATCAGAGCACATTCTTTGAACTCCAGCAGCTGGGGTCATTTTTTTTTTAATTCCACTTTGTAAGAAGCACTTAATGCTTCTTAAGGAAAACAAGAAGCATCCTCTCTCCCTTTGGCCATCTCTCCCATTCCTAGAGAATTGGGAGGAAAGAGCTGTCACCAGGAACCATTTGGAGCCAGGAATGCAGAAGCCAAGGCCAGCCTAGATAAACCCATTTGTGAAGCACTTTGTGCTGATGGATACATTCCTGACTGGTTTCAGACCAGTCCCTGGAGGACAGCTAGCTCAGGAGGCTGGCTGCCTGGCTGGAATGAAGGGGCCAACGGAAGGGATGCTGTCCATGAACCAGCCTAGGCTGTGCAGGGGGCATGGCAGCTCAGGAGGAGCAGGAGACCCGGAGGACTCCGGGGTGAAGCTGCTGCTGTCCAGCAGCCCCATCTTGCAGAAGAGGACCCCATTGACTTAGGGTACAGAAGAGAGCTCCTGGAGCTCGAAGTCCACCTTAAACTTACACTTCTTTAACATTGTGAGAGCCAGGCGCCAGCAAGCTGGCAGCACAGGCGGGTGCCGCCCCCTTAGCTCCGCTAAGCCCCGATCCGCCCAGATCTAGGGCTGGGGCCTCCAGCTGCGCACAGGGGCAAGGCAGGGGGCTCCGGGGCTGTGGCGGCAAGGCCTCCACTCTCTCTCAGTAGCCCAGGTCGAGAGCGGCTGGGGCACCAACCTCAGCTGACCTCCAGGAGCAGTTGTGCTGCAGCTGGCCCAGGAAGGGTGCCCTTAGGTGCGCACGTCGCCGCTGTCGCCATCCTTCTGAGAGCTGTGAGAAGCGGAGCTCAGAGTGTGGTCGCTGTCTCCACCTCAGCCACTCGGGCTGGGGCGCCCCCAGTGGCCGCGATCTGCAGCGCACTACTGGGCAGAAGCGGGAGGCACAGGGAGGGCGGGGAGATTCATGGCGGGCTGAAGCCTAGCGGGGAAACTAAACCTCAATGGCAGTTAGCGCCATCACGACTCTCTGGGGTTAAAAACAACAACAACAGCAGCAGCCAAAAAAGCTTCTTTCTACAGCTTTCTGGGCACCTTTGGTTTCAGTTTTTGCACCGCCTCTTTTCTCCCCCTGCCCTTCCAGCTATTTCTTTCCCTTGGGTTTCAGAGTTAATAGGGAATGTCAGAATATGACATTGTTTTAGTCAAATTGAAATCCAAAAACTAAAACTTCTTTTAAATACTCAATATTCTGGAACCTTCAAATATGAAATAAAGAAGAGGAAAAAGGAAAGGGATTAAAATGTATTGAGGGCCTACCAAGTGCCCAGCCCTGTACTGATACAGGCATTTCTTTTTTTCTTTTATCTAATGCCTGTCACCCAGGGTAAAAAAGAGCATAGAAGGAGTTAAAATCACACCTTTCCTTTTAAAATTTGCCCATACTCGGAACTGAAAATGCTTATAATCAAAGTCTGCAGGGAAAGCTTAAAAAAAAAAAAATCTTTGTACTTGCATAGCAATTACCTGTCTGTATAAGAACATGCAATATCTTGTTAAAGTGTATGTTCACTTGGTTACATAAAGTTCAGGTTTTTCAACTGAGATTTTTATCCTTCAATCTCAAGGACTCTCTTGCAGTAACCTCTGAAAGGGTGTAATTGAAAACATTCTCTTTCCCAGTTAATTCATTTATTCATTCATTCATATAAAATATTTTAATTGCATAAAATATCAATCACAAGCTAGTCCCAATTATTAAAAAAAAAGAAAAAAAAACCTAAGAATTTTACCCTTTACTGATGCAGACCTGTTTAGATCCAACATTAAAAGACATGGCATCAAGCTAGGTGCCTGGAAGTCTACTTGGCTCAGCTACCCATCAAGCCCAGTGGCTCTGAGGCTGAGGCAGGAGGATCACAAGTGGCAGCCCAGCCTGGGAAACCAAAACCCTGCCTCAAAATTTTTACAAGTGTGGGGGATCTATAGCTCCAGAAAAAAAAAATAGGAAGAGGTAGGGGCTGAAGGGAGTTTGGAATAGAGTGAATGACAAAGAGGATGCCAGGAGGTGTGTCATTGAAGAGGTAACAGGCCAGATCACATGAGGTCTTGCAGGAAATTGTAAGGACTTGGGCTTTTACTGGTATATTATTTGATGGTTTTAAACAAGTGTGTGTCATGATATAACTTAAGTTGTAACACCCTCACTCTTGGTGGTGTATTGAGAGTAGCTAGGGTAAGGATGAAATCAAGGAGAGCAGTTAGTATAGTTTTACAACACAGACAAAATTTGAGGGTGGCTTGTACTAGGATGGAAGAAGTAAGAACTGTTTGGATTATTGATATATTTTGAAATGGTGACAGGATTTTCTTCTGGGTCATGTGTATGATACAAAAGAGGGTAGTCAGGAGTTTTGATATGAGCACTTAGAAGACTGTGGCTGCCATGTAGTGGGATGGACAAGATTGTGAGAGAAACTGGGTTAGGACAGAGTGAATATCAGAATCTAGTTTTGTTTTTGTTAAGTTTCAGATGCTAATCTGACATCTAAGTAAAAATGTCAAGTAGGCAACTTGAACTAGTAATCTGGTGTTCAAAGAAACACCCTAGCAAGAGAGAGGAGGTGGCTGATAGCTGACTGGGAGGGGTTGGAACCAACAGCTTTCAGAAAGTCTTTAAAGCCATGAGACTGGGAGAGATGACAAGGGAGAGAGAATACAGTGTGCAGAGTCCTAATAATTTCCAATGTTAAGAGACAGGGATGTTAGAATCTGTAAACAAGTCAGGATGGCACCTGGCATTAGAGTCTGTAAACAAGTCAGGATGGCGCCTGCATTTTGCCAGAGGGAGTGGTTTGTGAAGTAACGCCAGTGCGCCATTAAGTGTGGAGATTCCTTATTGGTTGACTGCTGTATCTAGTTTATGTTAATTAAGATAAGCTGTGTGTCATGTATATATACCCCTCCTGTGCTACAATAAATGGCTCCCACTCCTGCTGTATCAATGTACACATGTTCCTGGTCACCCCCCATGTATTTTGCTGCAGCCATGCTGTGGCAGATGGTGTCCCATACTGGGAGCCCAGGGACACTTGGGGGTAAGTGATGAAAACAAAAGTTGCCCATCCATAGATAGGATGGGAGCAAATCTGCTCATCCCTAGGCAGATGGGCAAGAGGAAAAATGGTCATTTTGAGAAAATGGAGAAGATTGATACAGTATGTTTTTGTCTTGATTTGTCTCAGTGTATTGAATTATCTTTGTGATGAAAATATGGAAGGGGTGTTAAGAAAACTACTAAGGGAAGAAGGCACCCCAGTGGAACCAAGAATAGTTAGGGCATGTGTTGATGGAAGCCCAGGAACTCTAGTAAGAAAGAAGAAAGTTCAGAGGAGGAAGGATTATCAGAAAAAAAGTTGCAGCAAAAAGCTATTACTGAATACTTTTCATTACTGGAGGGTGCGTGAATTGGTGCGGCAGCTGCCACATGCGCGAGCAGGTCATGGCACAGCAAGGACTTTCCAAGTGGTGGCAGCGGCTCTTCCCTGCCCCCTGCCCGGGAGCAGGATGCCAGTGTGAGAGCCCAGATAGAAACCTGACGGGGAGGCACAATCTCCTAGGCTCTTGCTCCCTGTACCTAGTGACAGGTTGAGTCTGGAATACTCCCCAGACTCTCCCCAGGCCATCTGGGGCTGCCCAGGATGCTGCAGGTGGAATAAGGCCTGGCCCGCATCCCTGAAGTTTGATCATTTCCAAGGCCAATAACTACAATGGTTCTCCCACACCTGGAAGCTAATGAATAATGAGTACTATTAAGGCTTATTTCAAATGTAAAAAACCTTGAGATAATGTACTAAATTGTTCAGAAGGTTGTTTTCTAAGTGTAATACTACAGGATTTTCTTTAGCATCATTTCCAGAGTTCCTGCCTTCATCCCAGTGCTGGTTAAGACAAGGGTGGAAAAATTTCCAGTGTTGCTGAAAACCGGACAAAACTTCAGCTGAGAAATGGACAAGACTTCTGAGCTGTTGCTGTTTCTGCTGCTACAGCTTAGGCTAGCTGCCTGCAGAACTTACCTTTACTGTGATTTAAGCTAGCTGCCTGCAGAACTTACCTGGACTGTGATTTACCTGGACTGTGAGTTAATCTATTGAGACACTGCTTTACCTGGACTGAGACAATAAATTGTAATCTACAACAAATTGTAACTCGGTATCTTTGCTAACAGTGTCATTGCTGCTATAATTTTTCCAAGGGCTTCTTGCATTGAGCCATCAATTGGCTTGGTATTGTGGCATTTGGTATCCTCCCCTTTGGCTTGTAGCAGATTATTGATGGTGTTTGTGTAAAAACCACTATGGTCATTATTTAAATTAAATAAAAGGGGGAAATATTAGAGTCTGTAAACAAGTCAGGATGGTGCCTGGCATTTTGACAGAGGGAGTGGTTTGTGAAGTAACACCTGTGAGGCATTAAGTGTGGAGATTCCTTATTGGTTGACTGCTGTATCTAGTTTTTTTTAATTTAGATAAGCTGTGTGTAATATATATATATATATATATATATATATATATATATATATATATATATATACCCCTCCTGTGCTTCAATAAATGGCTCCTACTCCTGCTGTATCAATGTACACAAGTCACCCCCTGGTTATTTTGCTACAGCTAGACTGTGGCACAGGGGAGATGGGCAGAATCAAAGTGACCCAGAAGGAACAACTAGAGAGAAAAGGGGAAAACAGTAGAATACTCTGTTCTGGAAGCCAAATACAGATGACAGTTTGGGAGGAGGTAGTTCTTTCTGTCAAATGACTCTGATAAGCTAAGACAAGGACAGGGGATAGACCACTGGATTTAGCCCTGTGGAAGCCATTGGTGGAGTAATGGTGGTAAGATCTTAGTGGCTTCAAAAATCACAAGGAGAGATTGGAGACAAGGGAGGTAACTGTTGTTGAAGTGTTGTTGCAAGGACAGAGACAGAAACAGAGTGATAGTGGGGAAGGTGGAGACAAGAGTCTTTTTGTTTTTATTTATTTATGATGAAACTGCTTGAGCACTCATGTTTTGGGAAGAATTGGGATGACTTGGGGCTTGAGAATGAGTGTTAGAAATTGAACTGGTGGCTTGAGGAGATGCTTTAGGATTAGCAATAATTCCTGAAAAAAAATGAGGACAGAATTTGGCTGAGGCAAGAATTTGAAACCAAAATTAGTAAAGCAATGTATCTCACTGTCTTTCTTCAAATTCTTAATTTCATCTAGTTATTTGAGAAATTCTTTGCTTCAATTTTTTTTTTCTACTGAGGTACTGATGATTGAACCTAGGGGTGCTTAACCATTGAACTATATTTCCAGCCAGTTTTTATGTTTTATTTAGAGACAAGGTCTCTCTGAGTCTGGCTTTGAACTAGCGATCCCTCTGCCTCAGCCTTCCAATCCACTGGGATTATGGGCTTGTGCCATTGTGCTGGCTCTGATGGCAATTTTAAAAATTCATGAAATTGGCTTGAACAGTATCATCTCAATGGGAATTATAATCCCATGGCTATTTACATTTCTTTTGACATTTTGGATACTAGATATTTCAGATCCATAAAAATGGAAATTGTCTTTTAAGATCTGCAACCACAAAGGGTATTTGTCAGCCTGACTCTATTGCTAGAGAGATTAGCAATGAAAAGAAGTTATAAGATGAGGTTGTAAGCAGAAAGAAGGAGAAATGTTGAAGAAGAACCACTAGCAGATTGGGATGTAATAATAACGACTTAAATTTCTGCAGTTCTTTATAATTTATGGTGACAATGTATATACCATCTCATTTAATACTCTGAATAGTTCCTTATTGTATGAATTATCCCCACATAAATTGGGGTTCATGGATGTTAGGTGGCCTCCATATCACAAAAGTAACAATGGACAGAGCTCTACTATAATCTAGATTTTCTGACTTGATGTCATTTTGAAGTTTTTGAAATTTATAAATCACAATTTCTATTTGAGCACATACTTTCTTAAAAAATGTATAGCACAGATCTTGATGTGTCAATGACAGTGGACCTTGATGAATGGAAGAAGCGTTTCCTATTGAAACCTGTCAGAAATGTTGAGGAAATTGTTCATTACTAGAATCATTTTACTGTAAGTGGTCTCTTTTTTACTATTTGTTTATTTTATGTCATGGGCATAAAAATGTAACACAGGGTGTAAAATTATGTGCCAATGTGATCTATGCCTTAGGTCATTGTGGGGATTAAAGTAATTAATAAAAGAAAAGCATTTAGAATAACAATTGACATGTTAAACACCATACTTTTTTAGCTATTATGATTACCAGTAGAAAGTAAAGAACTTTGAACTGAAACCGGTATTTCAAAGCTGTGATGTCTGTTTTTTCTTTGTGAAATTTACCTTTTTTTCTTCAACACTTAATTTTCTCTTAACATTCTGTGTTATGGCTGGGTGCTGTGGTGTACCTATAATTAGGAGACTGAGGCAGGGGAAGCACAAGATCTAGTACAGCCTGAGATTACAGGTGTGAAGCACTGCACCTGTCTTGTCACTTATAATCTTACAAAGAAGGTATTAGTATTGTTTCTACTTCACATTAGAGGTAACCGAGGCCCAGAGGAGATTTTCAGTTAGGATTAGGGAGGTCCGGATTTGATTCCATCTGATTCCTGGGTCCAGGTTCTGTCCCCTCAAAAATTCCAAGTTATGATACATGTATAACAGAACTTATTTTCTGCTTTAGGTATTATGTGGAAATTATCAGACTTTCACCACTTCCACTATATGTCGAGATGTAAAACAAAACTCATTTAAATATATTTTATATATTTTATATTTTTTTTTGTTAAAGTATATTCTGACTGAAGATAACATAGCCATGCACTAGATCTTGAACTCTAATGAGACTTTGACATTATTGCCAATTAAATAGCTACTAGCTCACTAGTAGTTTGTTTGATTTGAGTTTTGCCATAGCTAAAAATATTTAATAGAATTTGAAAGAATTTTCTTTTAGTATTCCATATTATATAAATAGTTTCCAATTAAAAATATGTTAGATTTAAAAATTGGTAATGTAAAGATTGTCATAAACATGATAATTCAGTTATTTTTAATTTACAATTGACAACATTTTTATCTACCACTAGTGTTCTAGTGTGGGGCAAAATTAGAGAATTATCTCCTTTCTTTTGAAGATGGGTGATAAACATACAGTATACTTTGATTCATGGAGAGAATCAAAATTGTGTCATGAAGAGACAGAGACTGGTCCAGGAGTTACACTCACTCTTTATTCCCTATCATATGAAAGAACCTGTAATTGCTTGTGGTCCCTTTGAAGCAGGCCATACCTTAAATTGTTTGCCTGTGCCTTGGGGCCAAGTTTCTATGGGTCTGGTGATGTAACTGTGACAAGGGGAGAGGAAGGGTTTCCACTCTTTCCATGTTGTACTTAAGGCAGAAATTATGGGGCTCTAGCAACAATCTCTATCTACTTTTACCTTTTGGAGCCATGGAAGAACATATTTCTTTCTAATTTTTACAGAAATAGAGATGAAGCAAGTGTGCTTGGTTGCAGCTATTCTGAATTTAAAGAAGGGGAAAGGGGCACAAGACTTTTTTCAGTGTGCATATTTTTTCACCTGTATTCAGTCCTGTGCCTCATTGAATGAAAGAAGGGGGTAATTGATTTATAATGGGTATTTCCTCCTGTGATTATAGAGGGTAAGAAGTTCTGTGATGCACTTTCTGCAAACTGGAGAACAAGGATACCTGCTAGTGTCTAAATCCACAGGCCTGAGTACCATGGTTCAACTCTCAGTCCAAGATCAAAGACTTGAGAACTGGGGTGAAGGGTGAGTCTACTGGCATAAGTCTTTGAGTCCTGAGATTCTGAGAGCATGAAGACAAAGATGTCCCAGCTCAAGAAAATAGAGTGAATTTGCTTTCCTCTACCTTAATGTTCTATGATGACAGTCAAATGGTTGAATGATGCCCACCTATGTTGTATCTATGCATTCAATGCTAATCTCTTCTAGAAATACCCTCATAGAGACACATATGAAACCAACTACAGGGCATCACTTAGCCCAGTCAAGTTGGCACATAAAATTAAACATCACACTCTCTATGCATTTTTTCTTAAGTATTTTTTTATTAAAATGTCATTTTACTCAACATTTTTTGGAACTTTCCTCAATCATATTTTTTAACTCTTCTGTCAAACTTATTATTTTAGCAATCAATACTTTAATGGTTCCTATTTTTTTTTGGTACTTTCTATTGAACTCAAGTGTTCTTAACCACTGATCCATATCCCTAGCCTTTTTTATTCAACTTTTAAATTTTTGAGACAGGGTCTCAAAAAGTGAGGCAGGTCTCACTAAGTTTCTTAGGATCTCCCTAAGTTGCTGAGGGGGTTGAATTTTTGAACTTGCATTCTTCCTGCTTTAGCCTCATGACCTTCTGGGATTACAGGTGTGTGCCACCACACCTGGCTTTTATACTATCTTTCTTTTCTTCTTGTTCTTCTTCTTTTTTTTAATTGAGAGGGGTTTTGCTATGTTGCTCAGGCTGTTCTTGAACTGAACTCAGATGTTCTTCCTACTAAAGCAATCACATAAGTTCTAGTAATTTTTTCCAAGACCTGTTGTATTTATTGGCAAAACAAAGTATTTTCTTCTATGAGTAGTAAGTAAATGTATCTGTTACTTGTTGTAAGCAATTACTCTATTCCATTTTCACTCTGAGCTGTTGTTCCTTCCTCCTCACTTAATTCCATCCCTTTGGACACTGTCAAATCTGTTTCTGAAACACTGTTCCATCATATTTAATTATTCAACAGTGGTACCAATATTTACTGAGCAACATTCACCTTTCACAAAAGTTTTAGGACATATGTAGAATGTTATTTTATACTGTCTTGCTTTCCAGATTTTTTTGTATTTAAGCTTTATTTCCCAAATTTTCCTTCCCTTGAAGGAAAAACTTTATATTAAGTTTATTTATTTCTCAGAATATACCATATACATAGTTCATAGATTCATTTCTAACTAAATTTAGTTTATATCACTGAAACTAAAATAACATTTTTAATAAGATGGGAATGATTATTTTTTAAGTTTTATTTTTATTGCTTCTTTTTAGTTATTCATGACAGCAGAGTGTATTTGATATAATTATATAAGCAGGGAATGTATTTTATTCTAATTAGGACATCATTCTTATGGATGTACACCTTGGTGGGATTCACAGTGGGGTATTCATACATGTACATAGAAAAATTATGTAAGGAGTAAAGATTTGTTCCCAGGATGTAGGCTCCCTATTTACCTCTCTTATTGTTTCTTTTGCTGAGAAAAAAACTTTTTAGTTTGAGTAAGTCCCATTTGTTGATTCTTGTTATTAACTCTATGTGCTATGGGTGTCCTATTGAGGAATTTGGAGCCCGACTCCACAGTATGTAGATCGTAGCCAACTTTTTCTTCTATCAAACGCCGTGTCTTTGATTTGATATCAAGCTCCTTGATCCATTTTGAGTTAACTTATGTACATGGCGAGAGAAAGGGATTCAGTTTCATTTTGTTGCATATGGATTTCCAGTTTTCCCAGCACCATTTGTTGAAGATGCTATCCTTCTTCCACTGCATGCTTTTAGCCCCTTTATCAAATATAAGATAGTTGCAGTTTTGTGGATTTTTTTCTGTGTCCTCAATTGTGTACCATTGGTCTACCCGCCTGTTTTGGTACCAGTACCATGCTGTTTTTGTTATTATTGCTCTGTAGTATAGTTTGAAGTCTGGTATCGCTATACCACCTGATTCACACTTCCTGCTTAGAGTTGTTTTTGCTATTCTGGGTCTTTTATTTTTCCATATGAATTTCATGATTGCTTTCTCTATTTCTATAAGAAATGCCATTGGGAGTTTGATTGGCATTACATTAAACCTATAGAGAACTTTTGGTAATATAGCCATTTTGATGATGTTAGTTCTGCCTATCCATGTACGGGATATAGTTTTCCATCTTCTAAGATCTTCTTCTATTTATCTCTTTAGGGATCTGTAGTTTTCATTGTATAAGTCTTTCACCTCTTTTGTTAGGTTGATTCCCAAGAATTTTATTATTTTTGAGGATATTGTGAATGAAGTGGTTGTCCTCATTTCCATTTCCGAGGATTTGTCGCTGATATACAGGAATGCCTTTGATTTATGCGTGTTATTTTTATATCCTGCCACTTTGCTGAATTCATTTATTAGCTCTAATAGTTTCTTTGTAGACCCTTTTGGGTCTTCTAGGTATAGAATCATGTCAACTGCAAATAGTGATAATTTAAGTTCTTCTTTTCCTATTTTTATGCCTTTAATTTCTTTTGTCCCTCTAATTGCTCTGGCCAGTGTTTGGAGAACTATGTTAAACAGAAGTGGTGAGAGAGGGCATCCCTGTCTTCTTCCAGATTTTAGAGGGAATGCCTTCAATTTTTCTCCACTCAGAATGATGCTAGCCTGAGGCTTAGCATAGATTGCTTTTACAATGTTGAGGTATGTTCCTGTTATCCCTAGTTTTTCAAGAGTTCTGAACATAAAGGGATGCTGTACTTTGTTGAATGCTTTTTCTGCATCTATTGAGATGATCATATGGTTCTTATTTTTAAGTCTATTGGTGTGGTGAATAACATTTATTGATTCCCGTATATTGAACCAGCCTTCCAGATAGAGCCCTAATAACCAGAGTATACAAAGAACTCAAAAAATTAGACAATAAGATGACAAATAACCCAATCAACAAATGGGCCAAGACCTGAACAGACACTTCTCAGAGGAGGACATACAATCAATTAACAAGTACATGAAAAAATGGTCACCATTGCTAGCAGTCAGAGAAATGCAAATCAAAACCACCCTAAGATACCATCTCACTCCAGTAAGATTGGCAGCCATTATGAAGTCAAACAACAAGTGCTGGCGAGAATGTGGGGAAAAGGGTACACTTGTTCATTGTTGGTCGGACTGCAAATTGGTGCAGCCAATTTGGAAAGCAGTATGGAGATTTCTTGGAAAGCTGGGAATGGAACCACCATTTGACCCAGCTATTCCCCTTCTCGGTATATTCCCTAAAGACCTAAAAAGAGCATGCTACAGGGACACTGCTACATCGATATTCATAGCAGCACAATTCACAGTAGCAAGACAGTGGAAGCAATCTAGATGCCCTTCAATAGACGAGTGGATAAAAAAATGTGGCATTTATACACAATGGAGTATTATTCTGCATTAAAAAATGACAAAATCATAGAATTTGGAGGGAAATGGGTGGCATTAGAGCAGATTATGCTTAGTGAAGCTAGCCAATCCCTAAAAAACAAATGCCAAATGTCTTCTTTGACATAAGGAGAGTAACTAAGAACAGAGTAGGGATTAAGAGCATGAGAAGAAGATTAACATTAAACAGGGATGAGAGGTGGGAGGGAAAGGGAGAGAGAAGGGAAATTGCATGGAAATGGAAGGAGACCCTCAGGGGTGTACAAAATTACATACAAGAGGAAGTGAGGGGAAAGGGAAAAAATACAAGGGGGATAAATGAATTACAGTAGACAGGATAGAGAGAGAAGAGGCGGGGAGAGGGTAGGGGAGGGGGGATAGTAGAGGATAGGAAAGGCAGCAGAATACAACAGACACTAGTATGGCAATACATAAATCAATGGAAGTGTAACTGATGTGATTCTGCAATCTGTATATGGGGTAAAAATGGGAGTTCATAACCCACTTGAATCAAAGTGTGAAATATGATATATCAAGCACTATGTAATGTTTTGAACAAACAACAATAAAAATAAAAAAAAATTTAAAAAAAGAAAAAATATGTAATATTAATTCCACTACCTTTTCTTTTTCTATTCCACCTCCCTTCCCTTCATTCCCCTTTGTCTAATCTGAACTTCTGTTTTCTCACCACCCTGCCTTATTGTGGGTTAGCTTCCACATATCAGTGAAAACTTTTGGTTTTTGAGGATTGGCTTATTTCCCTTAGCATGATAGTCTTCAGGTCCATCATTTACTGGCAAATGTCATAAAGGCTGAGTAATACTCCATTGTGTATACATACAATATTTTTTTATCCATTCATCTTTTGAAGTGCACTGAGATTTCATTTCACTCCAGTGAAAATGGCAATCATCAAGAATCCAAGTAACAATAATAAATGTTGGGAAGGATATGTTCAAAAAGGTACATTTATACATTGTTGGTGAGACTACAAATTGTTATTTGATTGAAGTTTTTAATCTACTTTCAGGAACAGATACCAATAAACATGGCTGGAAGTATTTTATGTCAAATTGACAGCATCTGGATGCATACCAATAATAATTTCTTAAAACTTTTATTACTTGTGGCAGGGGGTATGGCTCAGTAGTAGTGAACTTGCCTGGCATGTGTGAGGCACTGGGTTAGATTCTCAGTACCACATATAAATAGATAAAATAAAGGTGTATCAACAACTGAAAAAATACTTTAAAAAACGAACAAAAAAAATTCATTAGATGTTGATGGACCTTTATTTTATTCATTTATATATATGCAGTGCTGATAATTGAATCCAGTGCCTCACACATGCTATGCAGGCATTGCACCACAGAGCCACAACCCCAATCTCCAATAATAATTATTTAAAATCAGTTTTGTGTTTTGTAACTGATAGGACACCTTTAAATGATCTTTAGATAAGTTTCTTTTAAAAACTGGGAAGAGATATAGGAAAATGGATAGTAAAATAATGATTTAAAACATATATTTTAAATATGATTTAAAGTAATACCATGAGTTAGAAGAAAAGGATTAACCAGACACAACAAAAACACACATAAATGCCTCATACACAATTATAACTAAATAATAACATGGTTAGTATTTTATGAGTATCTAAGAAATTTTACTAAGCAATAACATAAAGTCCTGGATAACTTCATGAATTTTTTTAAAAAGTCTTTTTCTTGTAAGTTTTCCTTTTGAATACTATTCACTTTTACATTTTAACCTTCTACAAAATTCCTTACCTGCAGCTAAAAAGCACAGCACTGCTGTTTTTCCTTTCTGATCTCATTCAACCTATATGGTACATCCAGAAGGGAAGGTGAAAGAAGTGGCAGAGTTGGGAATTTTCCTACTCCAAACATTTGGACTGAACCCAGTGAAAGGTGTTTCACAAAGGTTGAACCATTCTGAACAAAGTTGTAATAAAAGTGATAGGGTTTAAAATATAATCTGTAAAAATACAAAACTTTTTAGCAGTTTTATTCTGTTTTCCCCTTCAAATGATTTCTCCAAACAATGTATAAAAATAGTAATATAGTAGGAAAAATGTTAAATTTGATTAGATTTCAAAACTGCTTACATGGCATCCATTATTTTAGCTGGCTTTAGTCCAGGCATTGTTGTAACACAAATGGCAGAATTGAAGTGATTTTTCTTTCTGAAAAATCTGAAAACATGCCCAAATCAACCTGCTGGCTCTCATAGTTAATTTCCATTTGTAGTTTCATTTTAGAAAATTTTAGTGTAAAAGGCAGATTACATTCATAATAATAACAGAATACTTTTCTTTTAATCGATGAAAATTAGAGAAAGAACTATATATACATATTCTAAACATTATATCAATTAAATTTAAAAAATCAATGAATAAATAAATAGAAACAAATAGCATAAAACAATTTATTTTCCCCAAACATATTTTATATAGAATAGAATTTATATGGGTTTGTTTTTGTGTGTTTCAGACTAAAGGATGTTAATAAATTTACTCTCCACTTAAAAACTTTTCCAGCTCTGAGTCTCCAAAATTCATGCTTTGGTCTTTTAAGAGCATGTGTATAGTGACTCTGTGTATAGTTTCTATGTAAACGCACCTATTTATGTAAGCTTTGTTGGAAATACCTTGACATCTGCTTCCATGCTGCATCCAGAAGAGTGGTGTATGCACCAATTAATATAGCATCAAAGTAACATGGGATAGTATTGTGGGATCTGCTTCAAGTAAAAGAACATAGCCTGCAACCATTTACCAACCTTATGTAAAAACAATTTAAAAAGTTAATTTGGAGTGTTCACAGGCTATGCATATTTTAAGAGATAAATCATAACATAAAACTGTGCTATCCAATAATTCATGAATCAAATTCCCATGTATTAGAACTAGAAATACAAAGAAGGAAGGAAAACAGGTAAACATTATATATATATATACATTATATATATATATAATGTATATATATATATATATATATATATAATTATTCTTGTGCCTTTGCTTATTTTGAACTAGAACACACCTTACTTGTTTAATACTTACTTCAGCAATATTTTCTGATCATGATATAAACTGGCCACTGACATAATCAATCATCCTATCTCCAGATCTCAAATGTTCAAAAAAAGGATGCCCCAAGTTATTCTTTGGTCTTATTTCTGCCAATATTGACATTAGCCCTGAAAATTCAGATATGCCATGCTGCATTACTGGTAGAGTCAAAATGTTCCCATAGTTGAGTTATGGGAAGTACCTGATGATTTGACATGAACAAAAAAGCAGACAAAATGGCCACTTAGTCCTACTATGGCACTCAGCTTAGTAGGAGGAAAGTGTGGCTGTATGGACTGGAACCAGATGCAAAGGCATGTTGAGGGAGCCTACTGCCACATTTCATACGAAGCTTCCCCAAAGTTATAACTTGTGGCACTGGTCTACTTTTTTTAATGTTATAATATTCAAAGTCAATTGGCATTTTTATTTTTGCCTTAAGGCATAAAAGAGAAAAAAAATTGATAATCCTGTATCTTTCCATGTTAAAAAGTAGTAGAATTGTTATTATTCAGGCAAGATTTAAGAAAATCACAAAACTGGTCACAGAGAAAGCAAGAATACCTATGGTGATAAGAAGAGTAAAGCTTGCTTTAGAGGGACTCAGAGGAGGCACTTCAAATTAAGCAAATTGTCAAAGTGAAATATTAGGCAAATTCTCAAATAGGCAAAATTATTGATTATTAGGCAAAATTCTCAAATAGATGCATTAAAATGTCCATGTGTACATCGCAGAGTCTGTTATTTCAATGAAAGAACAATTGCATTTCTTTTATCATTCAACAAGATAATCATAGCTTAGCTACTGTGAGTTATGCTGCTATAATGTGCCTGCATGACTGTATTATGTGATTTTAAATTGTTTGGATATATGCTAAGGAGTGGGACAGCTGGGTCAAATGGTGGTTCCATTCTTAGTTTTCTAAGGAATCTCCCTCCATACTGTATTCCAGAGTGGTTGCACCAATTTGTAGTCTCACCAACAATGTATAAATGTACCTTTTTGAACATATCCTTCCCAACATTTATTATTGTTACTTGGATTCTTGATGATTGCCATTTTCACTGGAGTGAAATGAAATCTCAGTGCACTTCAAAAGATGAATGGATAGAAAAATATTGTATGTATACACAATGGAGTATTACTCAGCCTTTATGACATTTGCCAGTAAATGATGGACCTGAAGACTATCATGCTAAGGGAAATAAGCCAATCCTCAAAAACCAAAAGTTTTCACTGATATGTGGAAGCTAACCCACAATAAGGCAGGGTGGTGAGAAAACAGAAGTTCAGATTAGACAAAGGGGAATGAAGGGAAGGGAGGTGGAATAGAAAAAGAAAAGGTAGTGGAATTAATATTACATATTTTTTCTTTTTTTAAATTTTTTTTATTTTTATTGTTGTTTGTTCAAAACATTACATAGTGCTTGATATATCATATTTCACACTTTGATTCAAGTGGGTTATGAACTCCCATTTTTACCCCATATACAGATTGCAGAATCACATCAGTTACACTTCCATTGATTTATGTATTGCCATACTAGTGTCTGTTGTATTCTGCTGCCTTTCCTATCCTCTACTATCCCCCCTCCCCTACCCTCTCCCCGCCTCTTCTCTCTCTATCCTGTCTACTGTAATTCATTTATCCCCCTTGTATTTTTTCCCTTTCCCCTCACTTCCTCTTGTATGTAATTTTGTACACCCCTGAGGGTCTCCTTCCATTTCCATGCAATTTCCCTTCTCTCTCCCTTTCCCTCCCACCTCTCATCCCTGTTTAATGTTAATCTTCTTCTCATGCTCTTAATCCCTACTCTGTTCTTAGTTACTCTCCTTATGTCAAAGAAGACATTTGGCATTTGTTTTTTAGGGATTGGCTAGCTTCACTAAGCATAATCTGCTCTAATGCCACCCATTTCCCTCCAAATTCTATGATTTTGTCATTTTTTAATGCAGAATAATACTCCATTGTGTATAAATGCCACATTTTTTTATCCACTCGTCTATTGAAGGGCATCTAGATTGCTTCCACTGTCTTGCTACTGTGAATTGTGCTGCTATGAATATCGATGTAGCAGTGTCCCTGTAGCATGCTCTTTTTAGGTCTTTAGGGAATATACCGAGAAGGGGAATAGCTGGGTCAAATGGTGGTTCCATTCCCAGCTTTCCAAGAAATCTCCATACTGCTTTCCAAATTGGCTGCACCAATTTGCAGTCCGACCAACAATGAACAAGTGTACCCTTTTCCCCACATTCTCGCCAGCACTTGTTGTTTGACTTCATAATGGCTGCCAATCTTACTGGAGTGAGATGGTATCTTAGGGTGGTTTTGATTTGCATTTCTCTGACTGCTAGCAATGGTGACCATTTTTTCATGTACTTGTTAATTGATTGTATGTCCTCCTCTGAGAAGTGTCTGTTCAGGTCTTGGCCCATTTGTTGATTGGGTTATTTGTCATCTTATTGTCTAATTTTTTGAGTTCTTTGTATACTCTGGTTATTAGGGCTCTATCTGGAAGGCTGGTTCAATATACGGGAATCAATAAATGTTATTCACCACACCAATAGACTTAAAAATAAGAACCATATGATCATCTCAATAGATGCAGAAAAAGCATTCAACAAAGTACAGCATCCCTTTATGTTCAGAACTCTTGAAAAACTAGGGATAACAGGAACATACCTCAACATTGTAAAAGCAATCTATGCTAAGCCTCAGGCTAGCATCATTCTGAGTGGAGAAAAATTGAAGGCATTCCCTCTAAAATCTGGAAGAAGACAGGGATGCCCTCTCTCACCACTTCTGTTTAACATAGTTCTCCAAACACTGGCCAGAGCAATTAGAGGGACAAAAGAAATTAAAGGCATAAAAATAGGAAAAGAAGAACTTAAATTATCACTATTTGCAGTTGACATGATTCTATACCTAGAAGACCCAAAAGGGTCTACAAAGAAACTATTAGAGCTAATAAATGAATTCAGCAAAGTGGCAGGATATAAAAATAACACGCATAAATCAAAGGCATTCCTGTATATCAGCGACAAATCCTCGGAAATGGAAATGAGGACAACCACTTCATTCACAATATCCTCAAAAATAATAAAATTCTTGGGAATCAACCTAACAAAAGAGGTGAAAGACTTATACAATGAAAACTACAGATCCCTAAAGAGATAAATAGAAGAAGATCTTAGAAGATGGAAAACTATATCCCGTACATGGATAGGCAGAACTAACATCATCAAAATGGCTATATTACCAAAAGTTCTCTATAGGTTTAATGTAATGCCAATCAAACTCCCAATGGCATTTCTTATAGAAATAGAGAAAGCAATCATGAAATTCATATGGAAAAATAAAAGACCCAGAATAGCAAAAACAACTCTAAGCAGGAAGTGTGAATCAGGTGGTATAGCGATACCAGACTTCAAACTATACTACAGAGCAATAATAACAAAAACAGCATGGTACTGGTACCAAAACAGGCGGGTAGACCAATGGTACACAATTGAGGACACAGAAAAAAATCCACAAAACTGCAACTATCTTATATTTGATAAAGGGGCTAAAAGCATGCAGTGGAGGAAGGATAGCATCTTCAACAAATGGTGCTGGGAAAACTGGAAATCCATATGCAACAAAATGAAACTGAATCCCTTTCTCTCGCCATGTACATAAGTTAACTCAAAATGGATCAAGGAGCTTGATATCAAATCAAAGACACGGCGTTTGATAGAAGAAAAAGTTGGCTACGATCTACATACTGTGGAGTCGGGCTCCAAATTCCTCAATAGGACACCCATAGCACATAGAGTTAATAACAAGAATCAACAAATGGGACTTACTCAAACTAAAAAGTTTTTTTCTCAGCAAAAGAAACAATAAGAGAGGTAAATAGGGAGCCTACATCCTGGGAACAAATCTTTACTCCTTACATAATTTTTCTATGTACATGTATGAATACCCCACTGTGAATCCCACCAAGGTGTACATCCATAAGAATGATGTCCTAATTAGAATAAAATACATTCCCTGCTTATATAATTATATCAAATACACTCTGCTGTCATGAATAACTAAAAAGAAGCAATAAAAATAAAACTTAAAAAATAATCATTCCCATCTTATTAAAAATGTTATTTTAGTTTCAGTGATATAAACTAAATTTAGTTAGAAATGAATCTATGAACTATGTATATGGTATATTCTGAGAAATAAATAAACTTAATATAAAGTTTTTCCTTCAAGGGAAGGAAAATTTGGGAAATAAAGCTTAAATACAAAAAAATCTGGAAAGCAAGACAGTATAAAATAACATTCTACATATGTCCTAAAACTTTTGTGAAAGGTGAATGTTGCTCAGTAAATATTGGTACCACTGTTGAATAATTAAATATGATGGAACAGTGTTTCAGAAACAGATTTGACAGTGTCCAAAGGGATGGAATTAAGTGAGGAGGAAGGAACAACAGCTCAGAGTGAAAATGGAATAGAGTAATTGCTTACAACAAGTAACAGATACATTTACTTACTACTCATAGAAGAAAATACTTTGTTTTGCCAATAAATACAACAGGTCTTGGAAAAAATTACTAGAACTTATGTGATTGCTTTAGTAGGAAGAACATCTGAGTTCAGTTCAAGAACAGCCTGAGCAACATAGCAAAACCCCTCTCAATTAAAAAAAAGAAGAAGAACAAGAAGAAAAGAAAGATAGTATAAAAGCCAGGTGTGGTGGCACACACCTGTAATCCCAGAAGGTCATGAGGCTAAAGCAGGAAGAATGCAAGTTCAAAAATTCAACCCCCTCAGCAACTTAGGGAGATCCTAAGAAACTTAGTGAGACCTGCCTCACTTTTTGAGACCCTGTCTCAAAAATTTAAAAGTTGAATAAAAAAGGCTAGGGATATGGATCAGTGGTTAAGAACACTTGAGTTCAATAGAAAGTACCAAAAAAAAAATAGGAACCATTAAAGTATTGATTGCTAAAATAATAAGTTTGACAGAAGAGTTAAAAAATATGATTGAGGAAAGTTCCAAAAAATGTTGAGTAAAATGACATTTTAATAAAAAAATACTTAAGAAAAAATGCATAGAGAGTGTGATGTTTAATTTTATGTGCCAACTTGACTGGGCTAAGTGATGCCCTGTAGTTGGTTTCATATGTGTCTCTATGAGGGTATTTCTAGAAGAGATTAGCATTGAATGCATAGATACAACATAGGTGGGCATCATTCAACCATTTGACTGTCATCATAGAACATTAAGGTAGAGGAAAGCAAATTCACTCTATTTTCTTGAGCTGGGACATCTTTGTCTTCATGCTCTCAGAATCTCAGGACTCAAAGACTTATGCCAGTAGACTCACCCTTCACCCCAGTTCTCAAGTCTTTGATCTTGGACTGAGAGTTGAACCATGGTACTCAGGCCTGTGGATTTAGACACTAGCAGGTATCCTTGTTCTCCAGTTTGCAGAAAGTGCATCACAGAACTTCTTACCCTCTATAATCACAGGAGGAAATACCCATTATAAATCAATTACCCCCTTCTTTCATTCAATGAGGCACAGGACTGAATACAGGTGAAAAAATATGCACACTGAAAAAAGTCTTGTGCCCCTTTCCCCTTCTTTAAATTCAGAATAGCTGCAACCAAGCACACTTGCTTCATCTCTATTTCTGTAAAAATTAGAAAGAAATATGTTCTTCCATGGCTCCAAAAGGTAAAAGTAGATAGAGATTGTTGCTAGAGCCCCATAATTTCTGCCTTAAGTACAACATGGAAAGAGTGGAAACCCTTCCTCTCCCCTTGTCACAGTTACATCACCAGACCCATAGAAACTTGGCCCCAAGGCACAGGCAAACAATTTAAGGTATGGCCTGCTTCAAAGGGACCACAAGCAATTACAGGTTCTTTCATATGATAGGGAATAAAGAGTGAGTGTAACTCCTGGACCAGTCTCTGTCTCTTCATGACACAATTTTGATTCTCTCCATGAATCAAAGTATACTGTATGTTTATCACCCATCTTCAAAAGAAAGGAGATAATTCTCTAATTTTGCCCCACACTAGAACACTAGTGGTAGATAAAAATGTTGTCAATTGTAAATTAAAAATAACTGAATTATCATGTTTATGACAATCTTTACATTACCAATTTTTAAATCTAACATATTTTTAATTGGAAACTATTTATATAATATGGAATACTAAAAGAAAATTCTTTCAAATTCTATTAAATATTTTTAGCTATGGCAAAACTCAAATCAAACAAACTACTAGTGAGCTAGTAGCTATTTAATTGGCAATAATGTCAAAGTCTCATTAGAGTTCAAGATCTAGTGCATGGCTATGTTATCTTCAGTCAGAATATACTTTAACAAAAAAAAATATAAAATATATAAAATATATTTAAATGAGTTTTGTTTTACATCTCGACATATAGTGGAAGTGGTGAAAGTCTGATAATTTCCACATAATACCTAAAGCAGAAAATAAGTTCTGTTATACATGTATCATAACTTGGAATTTTTGAGGGGACAGAACCTGGACCCAGGAATCAGATGGAATCAAATCCGGACCTCCCTAATCCTAACTGAAAATCTCCTCTGGGCCTCGGTTACCTCTAATGTGAAGTAGAAACAATACTAATACCTTCTTTGTAAGATTATAAGTGACAAGACAGGTGCAGTGCTTCACACCTGTAATCTCAGGCTGTACTAGATCTTGTGCTTCCCCTGCCTCAGTCTCCTAATTATAGGTACACCACAGCACCCAGCCATAACACAGAATGTTA
Organism: Urocitellus parryii; assembly: GCF_045843805.1. Lineage (NCBI taxonomy): Eukaryota > Metazoa > Chordata > Mammalia > Rodentia > Sciuridae > Urocitellus > Urocitellus parryii. The sequence continues at coordinate 81,775,835 of NC_135541.1, read as the reverse complement.
AGAGAAAATTAAGTGTTGAAGAAAAAAAGGTAAATTTCACAAAGAAAAAACAGACATCACAGCTTTGAAATACCGGTTTCAGTTCAAAGTTCTTTACTTTCTACTGGTAATCATAATAGCTAAAAAAGTATGGTGTTTAACATGTCAATTGTTATTCTAAATGCTTTTCTTTTATTAATTACTTTAATCCCCACAATGACCTAAGGCATAGATCACATTGGCACATAATTTTACACCCTGTGTTACATTTTTATGCCCATGACATAAAATAAACAAATAGTAAAAAAGAGACCACTTACAGTAAAATGATTCTAGTAATGAACAATTTCCTCAACATTTCTGACAGGTTTCAATAGGAAACGCTTCTTCCATTCATCAAGGTCCACTGTCATTGACACATCAAGATCTGTGCTATACATTTTTTAAGAAAGTATGTGCTCAAATAGAAATTGTGATTTATAAATTTCAAAAACTTCAAAATGACATCAAGTCAGAAAATCTAGATTATAGTAGAGCTCTGTCCATTGTTACTTTTGTGATATGGAGGCCACCTAACATCCATGAACCCCAATTTATGTGGGGATAATTCATACAATAAGGAACTATTCAGAGTATTAAATGAGATGGTATATACATTGTCACCATAAATTATAAAGAACTGCAGAAATTTAAGTCGTTATTATTACATCCCAATCTGCTAGTGGTTCTTCTTCAACATTTCTCCTTCTTTCTGCTTACAACCTCATCTTATAACTTCTTTTCATTGCTAATCTCTCTAGCAATAGAGTCAGGCTGACAAATACCCTTTGTGGTTGCAGATCTTAAAAGACAATTTCCATTTTTATGGATCTGAAATATCTAGTATCCAAAATGTCAAAAGAAATGTAAATAGCCATGGGATTATAATTCCCATTGAGATGATACTGTTCAAGCCAATTTCATGAATTTTTAAAATTGCCATCAGAGCCAGCACAATGGCACAAGCCCATAATCCCAGTGGATTGGAAGGCTGAGGCAGAGGGATCGCTAGTTCAAAGCCAGACTCAGAGAGACCTTGTCTCTAAATAAAACATAAAAACTGGCTGGAAATATAGTTCAATGGTTAAGCACCCCTAGGTTCAATCATCAGTACCTCAGTAGAAAAAAAAAATTGAAGCAAAGAATTTCTCAAATAACTAGATGAAATTAAGAATTTGAAGAAAGACAGTGAGATACATTGCTTTACTAATTTTGGTTTCAAATTCTTGCCTCAGCCAAATTCTGTCCTCATTTTTTTTCAGGAATTATTGCTAATCCTAAAGCATCTCCTCAAGCCACCAGTTCAATTTCTAACACTCATTCTCAAGCCCCAAGTCATCCCAATTCTTCCCAAAACATGAGTGCTCAAGCAGTTTCATCATAAATAAATAAAAACAAAAAGACTCTTGTCTCCACCTTCCCCACTATCACTCTGTTTCTGTCTCTGTCCTTGCAACAACACTTCAACAACAGTTACCTCCCTTGTCTCCAATCTCTCCTTGTGATTTTTGAAGCCACTAAGATCTTACCACCATTACTCCACCAATGGCTTCCACAGGGCTAAATCCAGTGGTCTATCCCCTGTCCTTGTCTTAGCTTATCAGAGTCATTTGACAGAAAGAACTACCTCCTCCCAAACTGTCATCTGTATTTGGCTTCCAGAACAGAGTATTCTACTGTTTTCCCCTTTTCTCTCTAGTTGTTCCTTCTGGGTCACTTTGATTCTGCCCATCTCCCCTGTGCCACAGTCTAGCTGTAGCAAAATAACCAGGGGGTGACTTGTGTACATTGATACAGCAGGAGTAGGAGCCATTTATTGAAGCACAGGAGGGGTATATATATATATATATATATATATATATATACATATATATATTACACACAGCTTATCTAAATTAAAAAAAACTAGATACAGCAGTCAACCAATAAGGAATCTCCACACTTAATGCCTCACAGGTGTTACTTCACAAACCACTCCCTCTGTCAAAATGCCAGGCACCATCCTGACTTGTTTACAGACTCTAATATTTCCCCCTTTTATTTAATTTAAATAATGACCATAGTGGTTTTTACACAAACACCATCAATAATCTGCTACAAGCCAAAGGGGAGGATACCAAATGCCACAATACCAAGCCAATTGATGGCTCAATGCAAGAAGCCCTTGGAAAAATTATAGCAGCAATGACACTGTTAGCAAAGATACCGAGTTACAATTTGTTGTAGATTACAATTTATTGTCTCAGTCCAGGTAAAGCAGTGTCTCAATAGATTAACTCACAGTCCAGGTAAATCACAGTCCAGGTAAGTTCTGCAGGCAGCTAGCTTAAATCACAGTAAAGGTAAGTTCTGCAGGCAGCTAGCCTAAGCTGTAGCAGCAGAAACAGCAACAGCTCAGAAGTCTTGTCCATTTCTCAGCTGAAGTTTTGTCCGGTTTTCAGCAACACTGGAAATTTTTCCACCCTTGTCTTAACCAGCACTGGGATGAAGGCAGGAACTCTGGAAATGATGCTAAAGAAAATCCTGTAGTATTACACTTAGAAAACAACCTTCTGAACAATTTAGTACATTATCTCAAGGTTTTTTACATTTGAAATAAGCCTTAATAGTACTCATTATTCATTAGCTTCCAGGTGTGGGAGAACCATTGTAGTTATTGGCCTTGGAAATGATCAAACTTCAGGGATGCGGGCCAGGCCTTATTCCACCTGCAGCATCCTGGGCAGCCCCAGATGGCCTGGGGAGAGTCTGGGGAGTATTCCAGACTCAACCTGTCACTAGGTACAGGGAGCAAGAGCCTAGGAGATTGTGCCTCCCCGTCAGGTTTCTATCTGGGCTCTCACACTGGCATCCTGCTCCCGGGCAGGGGGCAGGGAAGAGCCGCTGCCACCACTTGGAAAGTCCTTGCTGTGCCATGACCTGCTCGCGCATGTGGCAGCTGCCGCACCAATTCACGCACCCTCCAGTAATGAAAAGTATTCAGTAATAGCTTTTTGCTGCAACTTTTTTTCTGATAATCCTTCCTCCTCTGAACTTTCTTCTTTCTTACTAGAGTTCCTGGGCTTCCATCAACACATGCCCTAACTATTCTTGGTTCCACTGGGGTGCCTTCTTCCCTTAGTAGTTTTCTTAACACCCCTTCCATATTTTCATCACAAAGATAATTCAATACACTGAGACAAATCAAGACAAAAACATACTGTATCAATCTTCTCCATTTTCTCAAAATGACCATTTTTCCTCTTGCCCATCTGCCTAGGGATGAGCAGATTTGCTCCCATCCTATCTATGGATGGGCAACTTTTGTTTTCATCACTTACCCCCAAGTGTCCCTGGGCTCCCAGTATGGGACACCATCTGCCACAGCATGGCTGCAGCAAAATACATGGGGGGTGACCAGGAACATGTGTACATTGATACAGCAGGAGTGGGAGCCATTTATTGTAGCACAGGAGGGGTATATATACATGACACACAGCTTATCTTAATTAACATAAACTAGATACAGCAGTCAACCAATAAGGAATCTCCACACTTAATGGCGCACTGGCGTTACTTCACAAACCACTCCCTCTGGCAAAATGCAGGCGCCATCCTGACTTGTTTACAGACTCTAATGCCAGGTGCCATCCTGACTTGTTTACAGATTCTAACATCCCTGTCTCTTAACATTGGAAATTATTAGGACTCTGCACACTGTATTCTCTCTCCCTTGTCATCTCTCCCAGTCTCATGGCTTTAAAGACTTTCTGAAAGCTGTTGGTTCCAACCCCTCCCAGTCAGCTATCAGCCACCTCCTCTCTCTTGCTAGGGTGTTTCTTTGAACACCAGATTACTAGTTCAAGTTGCCTACTTGACATTTTTACTTAGATGTCAGATTAGCATCTGAAACTTAACAAAAACAAAACTAGATTCTGATATTCACTCTGTCCTAACCCAGTTTCTCTCACAATCTTGTCCATCCCACTACATGGCAGCCACAGTCTTCTAAGTGCTCATATCAAAACTCCTGACTACCCTCTTTTGTATCATACACATGACCCAGAAGAAAATCCTGTCACCATTTCAAAATATATCAATAATCCAAACAGTTCTTACTTCTTCCATCCTAGTACAAGCCACCCTCAAATTTTGTCTGTGTTGTAAAACTATACTAACTGCTCTCCTTGATTTCATCCTTACCCTAGCTACTCTCAATACACCACCAAGAGTGAGGGTGTTACAACTTAAGTTATATCATGACACACACTTGTTTAAAACCATCAAATAATATACCAGTAAAAGCCCAAGTCCTTACAATTTCCTGCAAGACCTCATGTGATCTGGCCTGTTACCTCTTCAATGACACACCTCCTGGCATCCTCTTTGTCATTCACTCTATTCCAAACTCCCTTCAGCCCCTACCTCTTCCTATTTTTTTTTTTCTGGAGCTATAGATCCCCCACACTTGTAAAAATTTTGAGGCAGGGTTTTGGTTTCCCAGGCTGGGCTGCCACTTGTGATCCTCCTGCCTCAGCCTCAGAGCCACTGGGCTTGATGGGTAGCTGAGCCAAGTAGACTTCCAGGCACCTAGCTTGATGCCATGTCTTTTAATGTTGGATCTAAACAGGTCTGCATCAGTAAAGGGTAAAATTCTTAGGTTTTTTTTTCTTTTTTTTTAATAATTGGGACTAGCTTGTGATTGATATTTTATGCAATTAAAATATTTTATATGAATGAATGAATAAATGAATTAACTGGGAAAGAGAATGTTTTCAATTACACCCTTTCAGAGGTTACTGCAAGAGAGTCCTTGAGATTGAAGGATAAAAATCTCAGTTGAAAAACCTGAACTTTATGTAACCAAGTGAACATACACTTTAACAAGATATTGCATGTTCTTATACAGACAGGTAATTGCTATGCAAGTACAAAGATTTTTTTTTTTTTAAGCTTTCCCTGCAGACTTTGATTATAAGCATTTTCAGTTCCGAGTATGGGCAAATTTTAAAAGGAAAGGTGTGATTTTAACTCCTTCTATGCTCTTTTTTACCCTGGGTGACAGGCATTAGATAAAAGAAAAAAAGAAATGCCTGTATCAGTACAGGGCTGGGCACTTGGTAGGCCCTCAATACATTTTAATCCCTTTCCTTTTTCCTCTTCTTTATTTCATATTTGAAGGTTCCAGAATATTGAGTATTTAAAAGAAGTTTTAGTTTTTGGATTTCAATTTGACTAAAACAATGTCATATTCTGACATTCCCTATTAACTCTGAAACCCAAGGGAAAGAAATAGCTGGAAGGGCAGGGGGAGAAAAGAGGCGGTGCAAAAACTGAAACCAAAGGTGCCCAGAAAGCTGTAGAAAGAAGCTTTTTTGGCTGCTGCTGTTGTTGTTGTTTTTAACCCCAGAGAGTCGTGATGGCGCTAACTGCCATTGAGGTTTAGTTTCCCCGCTAGGCTTCAGCCCGCCATGAATCTCCCCGCCCTCCCTGTGCCTCCCGCTTCTGCCCAGTAGTGCGCTGCAGATCGCGGCCACTGGGGGCGCCCCAGCCCGAGTGGCTGAGGTGGAGACAGCGACCACACTCTGAGCTCCGCTTCTCACAGCTCTCAGAAGGATGGCGACAGCGGCGACGTGCGCACCTAAGGGCACCCTTCCTGGGCCAGCTGCAGCACAACTGCTCCTGGAGGTCAGCTGAGGTTGGTGCCCCAGCCGCTCTCGACCTGGGCTACTGAGAGAGAGTGGAGGCCTTGCCGCCACAGCCCCGGAGCCCCCTGCCTTGCCCCTGTGCGCAGCTGGAGGCCCCAGCCCTAGATCTGGGCGGATCGGGGCTTAGCGGAGCTAAGGGGGCGGCACCCGCCTGTGCTGCCAGCTTGCTGGCGCCTGGCTCTCACAATGTTAAAGAAGTGTAAGTTTAAGGTGGACTTCGAGCTCCAGGAGCTCTCTTCTGTACCCTAAGTCAATGGGGTCCTCTTCTGCAAGATGGGGCTGCTGGACAGCAGCAGCTTCACCCCGGAGTCCTCCGGGTCTCCTGCTCCTCCTGAGCTGCCATGCCCCCTGCACAGCCTAGGCTGGTTCATGGACAGCATCCCTTCCGTTGGCCCCTTCATTCCAGCCAGGCAGCCAGCCTCCTGAGCTAGCTGTCCTCCAGGGACTGGTCTGAAACCAGTCAGGAATGTATCCATCAGCACAAAGTGCTTCACAAATGGGTTTATCTAGGCTGGCCTTGGCTTCTGCATTCCTGGCTCCAAATGGTTCCTGGTGACAGCTCTTTCCTCCCAATTCTCTAGGAATGGGAGAGATGGCCAAAGGGAGAGAGGATGCTTCTTGTTTTCCTTAAGAAGCATTAAGTGCTTCTTACAAAGTGGAATTAAAAAAAAAATGACCCCAGCTGCTGGAGTTCAAAGAATGTGCTCTGATCAGCCTGTGCTTGGTGTCACTCTTCTTTCTGGTGGTCTAGGAGGGATTTTGCATGCCCAGATTGAGGCTGAGGTAGGACATGTCAGCCTTAATTTAAGGCAAGTGTTCCTAGCAGATCAGGCAACAGTCCATGAGACTATAGATTGCACCTCCAGCTCCAAGCTAATGCTCATCGAATTACCTGTCTTGAAGTGACCACTTTGAGTCTCGATGTGGGGGACTTAGAACCAGGAGGGAAGCCCAACCTCTGTGCTCATTTTGAAATGAGCCTATCGCTGTGTGCCCTGTGCACTCTCTAAGAGAGACATTAGTAGGTCCCAGAATGCAGCCAGGTGTGGCAATGTTCCTTGAGTAATTTCAGGGTTATTCACAGATTGATAGATTTGCCCTAGGGTGTTTTTTTTTTCTTTTCAAGAAAATAGAAAACAACAACAAAAAAGTTTATAACTGAATTTTTGAGTTCTTGAGGTCAAGGAGAAGGGTTAATAATCTTTGTTTAACCCACATTTAGTGGTCACAAACTTTATTTTTACACTAAAACTATTGTACTTTCTTTTTATCTGTCATCTCATTAAAATTGTAAAGGAAATAATGTCAATGGATTTTGGAATTGGAGCCAGAAAATTGTCCATTGTGTCAATGTTGAAGTCTATGGGAGACCGATAATGTCTGGTTGGTAAACGAAAGGATGTGCAAAGCACTATTGATTCTCAAAATTAATAAAGAGTGCACTGAGGATAATTTTACAAATTAAATTTTGGTAACAAATCTGAGGATATTCAGCTAATTAATTTCAGTACATAATTTTTAGCACACCTATAAGAGAATACTGAAATATTATAATATTTCAAATTATATGTGTGTGTGTGTGTGTGTGTGTGTGTGTGTGTGTGTGTGTTTACCAGCTCCCAAGGTAGGGAAAAGCCTACATCAATTCTGAATGTACTCTATGTGAAAGTGACAGTCTTGTTTTGCTGCTAGGTTCTACCCCCTGCCTGGAGCAGTTAGGTGAATACTCCTGGCCCAATGGTGACACCTGGTGGTCAGGACACTTGTTGGCTACCTTCTTAAGTCAGTTATTTAGTCATTGCAGGCAAACATGTCCACTAGGCTTTTTGAATATATATATATATATATATATATATACATATATATATATATATATATATATATATATATATATATATATTGGTACCGGGGCTTGAACTCAGGAGGACTGGACCACTGAGCCACATCCCCAGCCCTATTTTGTATTTTATATTTATACACAGGGTCTGGCTGAATTGCTTAGCACCTCACCATTGCTGAGGCTGGCTTTGAACTCAGGATCCTCCTGAAATATACTATCCTATTTAATTCTCACAGCAAGCCTAGGGATCCACATTTTGTGAATAAATGATTCAAAGTCCCCACAGATGATATGTGTAATGCTGCGATTTTGATACAGGTGTGACATCAAACAGGGTGATGCCAGATAAAGGGGGAAAGTGTGTTCTGTGCTGAAGAGTTTCTAAATAGGCAGCTTCCTGATGGTATTAAGGTGCAGTGGGTATCATTTGATTTGTCCTCTGCAAGACATGGAAATGAAAAACTATCCTGTGATAAGCTTCACCCTTTCTCTTCCAACTAAAATCTGGCATTAATCACGGTAAACAGAGATAAACATATTGCTTAATTTTTTGTTCCTTTTTTTTACCTTTTAGGCTGAGCAGAGAATGAGAAAAGTCTGATTTTTGATTTATTCCCCCCTTCTTGCTCAATTCTTTTAAAAATTTTTAATTTTTTTTCAGAATATTATGTAGTTGGAATCGAATAGTTTGGAGCCCTTTCAGACTGGTGTCTTTTGCTTAGTAATGTGCATCTAAGCTTCCTCCATGTCTTTTCATGGCTTCCTAACTTTTTTTTAGTGCTCAATAATATTCTGTTATCTAGAATTCAATTCATTTGTTTTCATCAGAACATCTTGATTGCTTCCAAGTTTGGGCAGTTATGAATAAAGAAGCTATAAACATGCATAGTTAGGGTTTTATATGGATATATTTTCAATTCACTGGGTTTAATACCAGAGACCATGACTGCTGGACCACATGGTGAAAATGTTGTCCATGCTTTATAAAGGTGAATGGTTCACTGGAGGCCAATAATTAACATTCTGCTTTGTAAACATGTAACTTAAGGTCAAAAAAGTTAAATAACTTACACAAGTATTACACTAGTAATAAGTGATAGAGCAGGTTTAAATTTTGGGTTTTCTCCCTACTGGCCCAAGACGTTTTACTGTCTTATGTGGCTTCCTCATTACATGACAGAGAAAAAGTTTAGATTTCTTACCCAGAGGTCTAAGTCTAAAATTATCACACAGCTCAAAAAAGACTGCAGTAATGTCATACCTAGAACTGGGTAGGGAAAAGGTACAAGCTAGAAAAGTATAATATTTTAAGACCTTCAAGAGTGATGAGGATATTAAAGTTTCAAATAAACCCAAGAGTTTTATTTATATTTAAAACTTGTTAAGTCGATAGTGAAATAGCAACCTATACAAGGGATGAAAATACTTACAAATCCCATATCCCATAGGGTTTAATATTCAGAGTTGGGCTGGGTTTGTGGCTCAGTGGTAGGGCACTTGCCTAGAATGTGTGAGGCACTGGGTTCGATTTTCTGCACCACATAGAAAAATAAATAAAGTTATTATGTCCAATTAGAACTAAAAATATATTTATAAAAAATACCCAAAGTAATGGGCTGGGGTTGTAGCTCAGCAGTAGAGTGCTTGCCTAGCATGGGTGAGGCCCTTCATCATATAAAAATAAATAAGTAATATTAAGGTACGTGTCAAACTACAACTAAAAAATAAATATTAAAAAAATACAAAGTAAATAAAGAACTCCTTCAACTCAACAATAAAACTTGATTAAAAAATGGGCAAAGGATTTCTCCAAAGAAGTTGCACAAATGACCAATAAGCACAAGATGTACAGCATAATTTACCATTATGAAAATCAAAACTACAATTAGGAACCACCTCACACCCATTATGATTGGCTACTATTAAAAAATAATAATAGTAACTAGTGTTGACAAGGGAATGGAAAAACAGGAACCCTCTTGTGTTGTTGGTCGGGTAATGTAAAATAGTGCAGCCACTATGGAAAACAGTATGGCAGTTGCTGAGGAAACATAATAAGCAATTCCACTTTGGGGTATAAGTCCCCAAAAGAATTGATAATAAAAACCAAACAGGTATTTGGACACCCATGCTCATAGCATTATTTGCAGTAGCCAAAGGTGTAAGCATTTTAAGTGTCCATCAAAGGTTAAATGGATAAACAAAATTTGGCATACACACATATAGTAGAATACTATTCATCCTTAAAAAGGAAGGGAATTCTGATACATCATTAATAAAATTCAAGGATACGATGCTATGTGAACTAAGGACAAATACTGTATAATTCTACTTAACATTAGTTAATCTGACCCAGAGTAGTAAGATTCATAGAGAAAGAAAGTTAGATTGGTGATTGCCAGGGAATGAATAGTGGAATATGGAGTTGCTAAATGGAAATGGAGTTTTGGTTTCTTAAGATAAAGAGTTCTGAAGATTGGGCACACAACCACATGACTGTAATTAAGCAACTGATCTGAACTGTATACTTAAAAATGGTTGTGATGGTGAGTGGTATGTGTATTCTACCATTAATTTAAAAAAAATGTGTAAATATTTTGACCAAGCCCCATATTTTTATAAGGCTAAGCTAATTACTTATGTGTTATTATATTCAAGTAAAGTACACGAGTGTTAAAAAGAATTTTCTTTAATTCTCAATTTTTGATGAGTCCAGTCAGTCACTCTACTAATATGATTTAGTAGACATATAGCTTAGGATAATACAGTGATTAATTTTTATTTGACACTTTTGGAAAGTTCCTCCATCATAGTATATCTGTTTAACTCTGAGGCATTGCCAAGTTGTTTTTCAAGAGGCTGCACTATGAAATGCTTTCTTGACAGAAAGCATCAGTGCAAGCAAGTGTGCTTCAGGTTAGCTAGGTTCTGGGGGCTCAGGGTTCTACAAAATTTAGATTTCAATCCAAGGTCATGGGAAAACATGTGATGTTCAATGCCAGGACTGTGATGGTACAAGAGGGGAACATGGAAGTGCCTACAGGACCCTCAGCAGAATCCTCACCATGGATGGGCACTGAGGACATGAAGCTATAATGGTGCTGTGATGTGCCTGGCCTCCTGTGAAGGCAGGGAAACTGGGAAAGTGTGAAACTGCTGGTGGATCTGCAAAGTGAAAATGGCTCCAAAAATCCAGGGACTGGAACCCAGGAGCATTCAACCTCTGAACTGCATCCCCAGCCCTTTTTACAAACTTTATTTTGAGACAGGGTCTTGCTAAACTGCCCAGGTTGCCTTCAAATTTGCAATCCTCATGCCTCAGCTTCCTGAGTAGTTGGGATTATAGGAAGGTCAAGGTCAAGGTCAATTTCTGTTTTTTTTTTTTTTTTTGCTTTTTATGTTTTTTGTTTTGTTTTCTTAGTACTCAGGATTGAACTCAGGTGTGTTCAACCACCAAGTCTCATCCCCAGCCTTCTTTTCTTTTGTATTTTATTTAGAGAGAGGGTCTCACTGAGTTGCTTAGCCCCTGCTTTTGCTGAGGCTGGATTTGAATTTGCAATCCTCCTGCCTAAGTCTCCCAGGCTGGTGGGATTACAGGTATGCACCACAGCACCAGGTGGAAGGTCAATTTCTTGATGTGAAATAATCAGGCAGATCTGTGGCAGGGCTGCTTTAGCCTGTGGATAGAGATCCATATGTTTAGTTTTTGTCTCCACCTCTTTTTTTCCCCTATTTTCTGTTACCTGTCCTTACAATACACTCAATCATGTATGTGCAGCAAGGCCTGTAAATATAGACACCACCCATTAGTCAGTGGTGGATCTCTCTTACTAAGTGAAAAAGAAACAGTCCAAAAGTACTCTAGGAGTAGAGTGGAGGTTGCCAGTCTGGGAGTTATCCTTATTAAGGGTGAAATGTTGCAATTTGCCAAGATGGAAATATTCTGAAGATGGTTGTTGGTGATGGTTGTACAAATGTGAATGTACTCAATGCCATGAAACTGTAGACTTCTAGTTAAATATTAAATTTTGTATTTTACTAATATATATATATAAATAAGTCTGATTCAGAAAGTCAAGGTTGAATGTTTTCTCTCATAGAAGGAAGCTTGACCAAAGAAAGGGGAAAAAGTGGGGGAGGAATCCTGTGAAAGTACAAGGGAGATCAGTGGAGCAACGGATGGGGAGGGAGGAGGAATGGGAAAGGAGAGGAAAAATGGATTAAAATTGACCAAATTATGCTATTCACATGTGAATGCACCACAGTGAATTTGAGCTTTATGTTTATATATAAAGAACTAAATTTTAAAATTATAAATAAATAGAAGGAAGACCATTAGAGTAGAAAGGAAATAGGAGGAGGGAGAAGGAGAGGAAAAGGGGAAGTACTGGGGATTGAAGTGGAGAAAATTTTATTCCATGATATATAATTATGTCAAAATGAGCCCCACTATTATGTGTAACTATAGTATACAAATAAAACATTCAGAAGTAAAAACATATGGTGTGTTAATGAAGATTTACTACTGATATACCACTCTTTAAAATGCCTTTTTTTAATTGATTTTTTATATGACAGTGGAATACATTACAATTTGTATTACACTTACAGAGCACAGCTTTCATATCTCTTGTTGTATATAAAATATATTTACACCAATTTGTGTTTTCATACATGTACTGTGGATAATGATATGCAAACATAAGTCAAATGTTATTGAAGTCAAAATGTCTGACTTTCTGTCATCTCATTTTCCCTTTTCTGGTTGAATCCTATCACTCCTATTTCAAAACTTAGCTCACATACCACTTTTACTAAATAGTCTTTTCTAATTTCTCAGCCAGAATTAACAGTTCCATTTTTTTCTTTGAACTTACCCTTAACCAGTAAGGGGAAAGAGCATATGCCCCAGTAAGTCCCAAAGGTATATATGCTAGAGAAATGAAAATAAAATGTTCACATAGAAACTTGCACATGAATTTCATATGGCATTATTCATAAGAGCCAAAAATATGTAAATGACCCCAGGATCTGTCAACTGAATAAAATGTGGTGTATCCATAAAAGGGAATATTTGGCAATAAAAAGAAATGAAGTACTCATACATGCTGCACTGTAGGTGAAACCTGAAAACATCATGTTAAGAAGCCAAACACAAAAGACCACATATTGTATGATTCCATTTATATGAAATATCTGGAGAGTCGTGGGGGGGGCGGCAGCAAAGGAGGGGAGAGGACTGAAGAAGAAGAGCACGGAGAGCAGGAGGTGGACTTGCCATGATCCCGACCCCAGAGGACTAAGAGCAAGCAAGCAGGACCACCTGTATTAGGAGTGCTACAGGGACATGTCGGGGAGGAGAGGATCTCCAACTGCGTCCTCACCAATGCCTACCGCCTTGGCATCCTGCGGAAATGGGCAGCTCGGCAAGGCAAGACCTTGTTGGAGGTGGGCACAGGCACTGGCATTTTGAGCATATTCTGTGCCCAGGCTGGTAGTGCCATTTGGCAAGGGGCCCGAGAGGTAGGGCGGCTCAACGGGCTGGAGGACCAAGTGCATGTCCTGCAGGGTCCGGTGGAGATGGTGGAGTTGCCAGAGCACGTGGATGCCATCGTAAGCGAGTGAATGGGCTATGGACTTCTGCATGAGTCCATGCTGAGCTCTGTGCTGCACCTGCAGACCCAGTGGCTGAAGGAGGTAGGTATTCTCCTACTGGTTTTCACTGAGCTCTTTGTAGCCCCCATCAGCGACCAGATGCTGGAGTGGCGCCTAGGCTTTGGAGCCATGTGAAGCAGCACTAAGGCATGGACATGAGTTTCCTAGAGAGTTTCGCCATAAGCTGCCTCGTGAGCCACTGGGAGATCTTGGTGCAGGGTCATTCCGGCCAGGATGTGTTGGCCTGGTTGTAGCACTTTGCTCAGCTCCAGCTGACCTGCGCGCCTAGAGCTGGAGCTGGAGGCAAGGTGGGTGGGCACTTCCGCTACAGCTGTTATGGCTGGGCGCCCATGCATGGTTTGGCCTTTTGGTTCCAGGTGACCTTCCCTGGAGGAGATTCTGAGAAACCCCTGGTGCTGTCCATCTTGCCGTTTCACCGGGCCACACTCTGGAACCAGGCACTCCTCTTCCTAAAGGAGATGGTACAAGTGGAGCAAGGCAGGGTCATTTCAGCAGAGATCATGCTGCTGCCCTCCCAGGACAACCCTCTTCACCTGTGATTTCTGCTGTGCTACAAAATGGGGGACCAGGAGGAAAAGACCAAAGACTTTGCCATGGGGGACTGAACATTGCTTTTTCTCCAAGCCGCCTCCCAAGGCAGTCTGGCCTGTTTGGGAGAAGAATAGGGAGGTCGGAGGAGAAAGGGAGATTTCATGTGCAAGTAGGGGACTATCTTTTCCCTCATGGTTCTTGGGGAGAGAGAGTGACTTCAGTCTCCATTAGAGGAGATTCTTCTGGCAATTTATAAAGTGATCTCCTCAATCACTGATACAACATGCTTATTGATAGGCTTTTAAGCCTTAAAAGCATGTGGTAACAAGCACTTGTATTTCCATTTCTTTTCTTTCATGGAGGAAAAAAAAAAGATGGATAAAATGTCAGTTTATGGTGGGTCCCATGCACAAACTAAACACCTCACACCTTATCTAAGTCTGCAGCTGGGAAAAGGGTATAAGAGTTCAGTTTCACTCCGGAAGTTTCCACTATGACTTAACCTCTCCAGAGCCTTAATTTCTGTGTCTGAATTCCCTCCATTGCTAGATGCCTGTAGGCTATGGTACTTGTTCCTCATTCTTCCCTAAATAAAACTCATTAGTGGTAATTAAGGGGTGGAGATGAGGAAGTAGTTTATATAGCCCAGTTCCTACTACTTTTATTGGGTGCTAAAGTTTATGAACACATGGAAATGGACTTTATATACTTATATAGCATACCTAAGAATTTCAAAATCCACATTTAGGAAAAAAAAAAGTCTGAAAAACCGCGAAGTAGCATGGATTTTAAAAATTCTTATTACTATTAAAACTGAACCAAGAAAACGTCTTACTGTGTTCCATAATATTGGAGTAATTATGAAACAGGCTGATAGAGAAGGTTTCTGGACCTAAACCCAGACCTTATTCATTACCATGGGTACATTATTTAAGCTCACTAAAATAAGGAAAATACAATCCCAGCTAGAAAAGTGTAGTCAATTTAAACATGTGGAGGGATTAACTGACTTGGCATATTTACAACTAGTGAAAGTTCCTTTCTTTTCTTTTTTAACTTTTTATTTATTTATTTTTTTAAGATCACCCAAAATTGAAAGTTGTGAATTTGGGAAAATGGCTTGTAATGAAGTGTGAGTCATGTTGTCCAATTCATTCCACTGATATTTCCCTCCTTATCTCTATGGCAAATAAAATATTTGCATTTCTATTATTTTTAGAGATTAAGTAAGACTTGTGTGCTGTTTATGAGTTATAGTGCTTTTTGCCTTTTTAATGCCAGTTCTTAAGTGTTACAAACCCTTCAGAACATAGCTTCAGGGCAATTCAAAGGACTAAAGGTATGGTTTTTGCATATTAGTAGCTTTTATATGCTAATAGAAAAGTGCAGAAGTTGTGTTCTTAAGTACTCTAGCATTTTATTTATTGTAACTTGCATTCTCTTTTCTTCATTGCATATTAAAGTATTTAAGTCTAAAAATAAAAATAAAAGAAATATCTGGAAAAAGCAAAATCTTAGAAACAAATGGTAGATAAATTGTTTACACTTGATTCTGAGGGGTGGGAGGGAGGGAGGTATAGAATGACTACTAATGAGTACAAGCTTTCTTTTGGAGGTAACAAAAATGTTCTAAAACTGATTATAGTGATTTCACATACTGAATATACTAAAAACCATTAAAAATATCTTTTAAATAGATAAATTGAGTATTATGTGAATTATATCAAAAAAGTTGTTTTAAAAAACAAGTGTTTTCTGATTAATTCCCATCATGCACAATCTAATTCCTTGGACAAGTGCATTCTTTTATTTAACAAATACCTATTGAATATCTACTAGATACTATTTCAGGAATTAAACTACTTATTATTTTTTGCTTTTTTCAATACTATGAAATTATTTTTCTTGGTGTTTATTCTCTTACCTGTACAATGTATAAAGATTTTATTATTCTGATTTATCTTGATTTCCATAATCTGTATAGAGGCTTTTTTTTATTAAATTTAGTTTTTTAGGATCAGATTATGTATCTAAATTCTATTAGAAATTTTTAACTTGTATGGCAGTTTATACTCAAGAGCAAATGTTATCATGTGTCATGTTAGCCAGTGAGTTTTATGTTTATTATTCCTACCAATATATCCATTATGGATTGAATAAAAGAATTACTTTTTTTCTTAGGTGATTCTGAATATTGTCCTCCAGCCTCTGTCTTAGGGTTTAGGGAACAAAGTTCTTCAAGGTTGACATTTCCCACTTTTGACGGATTTGCTAAGACATGGACAGAACCATGAAGGAATGTTGAAAACATAGTGTCCAGCAAGAGAGCAGAGAATGTTTTGGGATATAGTGAGGGACAAGAATGCAAAGTGTATTGAGTGTTAGATTTTGTGTGGATGCCAACATAAAAATTGGGCTTACTTCTGGTAGGTGCAGGACAGGCTGAGTAAGCTGTCTGCAGGGCATGCGAAACAAAGTTAGCTGCAGGATGACCTGGCCTCTCAAACCCTCTGTCTGGTTCTTTATCACCTGTTTACTTCAAGCCCAAATGCCCAAGCCCCCGCTCAAGGCTGAACACTCAGCCCACCACTCAAGGCCGAACACTTATCCCCCTTGCGCTAACAAGGCAGCTTGCAGACCCAGAGACCCCATTAGATTTGGGATATAAAAATTCCCTCCTGCTGGGCCCCTCTCTGTCTCTTGCTATCTCTCTTGATTTCTCTCTCTCTCTCTCTCTCTCTCTCTCTCTCTCTCTCTCTCCTCTTTCTTTCTTTTCTCCTCTGTTGCACTGCTGTAATAAAGATCTCTTGGTTGATCTGAGTGTTGTTGTCACTTTCCTTTCATTGGTGTCGAATCCCCGGAGAGGGTTAAAAGCCCCTTTTGGGTCCCTCTTCCTTCAGAAGTGCCACTCACTGGACAGCCTGAACCCATTTTCTCGACCACCAGAACTCCATCCACCACCAGCCTTCGACTGGTGAGTTTCCCCTTCCTGGAGTCCTAAAGCCAATGGTAGTGGGAGGAGGATTTGACCATTGACAATCCAGCAAACCTCTTTGCCCACCTGTGGGGAGGAAAACACCCCACCACAGACTTTAAGGCCACAGTGGCCCTCAGGGACTCTTTCCTTGGGCAGATTAGACTCTTTGGTTCAAAATTATTCCCCTTCCCAGCTGGTAGTTTACCAGCATAGGCTTTGTAAGTCTCCCTCAAAGGACTGTGTAACCTCCAGGGACCCATAACAGAGAACCAAACATCACACTCCACCCATACCTTCACAGTTTCAGTGGCTCTCATAAAGTCCTAGTCCTCACCTTCAAGACTCGGGTACTAGAGAGATGCTTACTCTCCCCTTCCTCTCTCTTCCCCTGTCTCTCTCTTTCCCCTCTTTATGGCCATGGGATTATCTGGCCTCTTCAGAAGGGGTCCCAAAAAGCCTTGGCCAAGGTCTCCCTGGGCTCTGGCTCCATCCAGGAGGAGAGCTTCGACTGTTAGGATTTGGTGATGACCAATCTCTGCAGCTTCAACGTGCCACTAAGGCACTCCTAATTTTTGGCTCTAGTGGGGATGCCCCTTTTGCCAATAAATCAGTTTCCTCCTCCTCTCTTATACTATCTTTGTGTCTCCTTCCCTCTCCCTTATACAATGTTTGTGTCTCCTTCCTTCACCCCTATTCTACTTTGCGTCCTCTTCCCTTCTCCTTATACTACGTTTGTGACATGGGTAATGTGTCCTCTCTGCTGGTCGACTGTATCCTACAATGCCTCTTGGATAACCTCAAAACCCTCTCCTTGACACCAGACATCAAACCCAAAAAATTTATCAAATATAGCACCCAGCCCTGGCCCACTTATCCCTTAAACAACCAAAGCAGATAGCTCCCTTTTGGGTCCCTGGATCCCTCCATTCTAAGGGATCTCTAAATTATTGTGAGCATTCAAAAAAATAGTTACAGATCACTTTCTTCTTGCTCCGTTCCAATTATGCTCTCTGCACCTCTTGCAAACATCTACAAATTCTTCCAGCTTACAAATCAACTCCCCCAACCATCTGTCCCCAACTTTCTCCTCCTCCGCACTCATCCACTACTTTTGACCCTGCTAATGAACCTCCATCCTATAGCCTAGCTTGAGTAAGTCCTCACCCTCAGCCATCTGCCCCAGGCTCTCTGCCTTCACTCCCACCTCAGTAACCTGCTTTCTCCCCTCCAAATACTAGATAAAAAATGTACATCACCACCCTTCCTCAGACTCTTGGCCCCTTGCTGAGGTAGCAGTTACTGAAGGAATCCCTCCACTCACTCACTCCTCTCTTCTCCTGTCAGTGCCCACACTCAGTCCCACCAGGTCCTCTTACCAGCTAACCCAAAGCTCAAACCAGCTGAGGAGAGACCTCAGACCTCTGTTCAAGATCTGGTGAAAGTGGCCTTTAAAGTTGCTTTGTCGTCATTAAAAACAGGTTACTAAGAATTAAAGTCCCTTACAGGCTTTTTGAGATATTCACTCCCGTCTTCCCCTCTGCTCTACCTGTTCTACTGCTCAAGTTTTCCTTGCTAGGGGAAATCCCAAACCCCTTTCCAATTATTCTTTTACATCTTCTTCTTCATTCTTAGATCCACCAGAGCTGCTCTCAGCCCTGCCTTCCCATCTTCCTCCTCCCTACCCAGGCCCACAGAAAAGTCTTAACTGACCTTCTCCAGCAATATTCATCATGGCTGATTTTAGGACTTTCAGCAAAAGAATCTCTACAAAAGAGTTCAGTGTAGATAAACTTCCTATTTTCATGTTGCCCTGTTTTACTTGGCTACTGTCTGGGAAAAATCAGCACTCCAGGTGCTGGACACCCCCTTACTAGTTTTTCACAAGTGCTGACTACATTTCTAAGATAAGGGAGTTACTACCTGTGCTCCATGGTAACAGCTGGCAGGGGGAGGAAAGAAAGGGAAGAAAAAGCTCTCCCCTTCCCAGGTGTCCTTGAAGGGTTAACTTTCCCAGAACAGAAAAGAAAAAAAAAAAACTGCTTTTTTGAACTTCTGCAGACTGTGAACTTCTGAGCTCCTTCCCTTATATGATGGGTGCAACATTCTGAAACTACCTAAACTTGGAGTTCAGGGGATTAATTGATTACAGCAGAAGCTCTGCAACCAAATAAAACTGTTTCCCTATCTTCACTGCTATCTTAGGTGCCTTGCCTTGTTCATCCCTAGAACAATATAATTATATACATTTAAACATTGTTTATGTTTTCATGAAATGGTAAACAGATGTGATTAATTGTGTACTGCTAATAACAAAATATCTCTTATTAAATTGGAATAATTTGCCTAAATTCAGAAATTTACAAGTATTATTTCAAAGTGTGAATAAAGAAAGAGTTTACAGATGGGAAAGAGAAATTAAAAGGTTCTAAGTATGGATTTAATAGAAGGAAAATGTGTTTATGGATAAGAGAGTCTATTAAGTAAATAAGAGGGTTTAAGCAAATGATAAAGAAGGTCTGTGTACATTGGCTATATAAGTTTAAGCAAGTGATAAAGAAAGTCTACGTACATTGGTTATGTATGTAAGTTTTTTGAGCAAGTAATCTTGAAGGAATTCAGGATCATACAACTATGGATAAACAACAACTGTTATTTTGCAATATTGTAATATGTTATTTCTTTAAGAGCTTAACTTGATTAATATGAAAGCATCAATGTAATTGTGGTACTATTACTCTTCTTTGTATATTAAACGTGTTCATATTTTCCAGGTATATAAGTCTTTAAGATAGGAGCTTTAAAAAATTATATCAATCTGATGTTCTCCAAAAGGTTGAATGGTAATTTTAGGCTTATAAAAATAACATATTGGAGATGTATTTATATCATTTAATGTTCTATAACTGGACCTGTTATGAATAAGATTATTATAAAGCTCTATACATTGGGTACAATTTAAATGTAATATCATATTGTGTTAGCTAATATTCATGTGACATCAAGCAACAATATATGTAAACTTTATAAAATAATATATTTAAAAAAAAGATTAACTTCAATACTAGAACACTTTACCTAAGATTTATAAAGAGCCCTGGCTTACCTGAGATAAGGCTATGCCTTCCATCTTACTTCATGTCAGAATGACTCCAAAGTAGGCCAAACTTCAGCTAAAGCCCAATACTCTTAATTTAAGGTGAAACTAACATTGCTGGATGTTTATGATCAAGACTTAAACTTAAATTAAAATGGCCAAGAAAACCAATATTTGGCTCTTGCCCTCTGAGTCAGTCTGAAATCTAGGGAACAGGGAATTTTTCTAAAGCGATTTGCACCTCTGGGTCACATAACCTCCTCATCAGGGAGACTATTGAGACCACTGGAGAATGAAAAGCCAATCAGTGCATTTGCTATGAAGAGGAGGTTCATTAGAGACAAGAGACATCCCTGATGCTTCCAAAGGAAGCCACATGGTCAAGCAAGACCTGGACCAATCCTAGCGCAAATGGCACTACCAGAACTAAGCAGCTGTTCTCAAGTTCCCCCACGAGTGACCCCTATGGGAACTCAGCTGACTCTTCACAATAAATAGAAACAAACTCAATTTTGTCCAGCTTGATCTTAAACACCTACCAAACAGTTAAGCCAAAACGCAGACATTCCTAGGAGTAATGAAGGACAAGAACAGCTAGAAAAGAGGAGACAGCAACCCGGCCAACAGTCTCCATGGGGAATGTTCAGTCAAATATGGCGTTGGCTCCTCCCCCTCGCAGGACCTCTATTAGTTCTCTTTATGTTTCTCCTAATAGGACCATGACTGTTGAATTGCCTACAGAAGTTCCTGCAAGATCAGATACATAAATTCACCAACCAGTCAGTAAATCAACTACCAGCCCCTGATGCCCAAGACAGAGACCTGGGACTCATGACCAACTCCTCTAACTCCAGAGACTCTGTGCCTATCTAAAACTCTCTCTAACCCCTTTTTCCAGTTTTCACAACCCCTCTTTCACATCCTAGGAATGAGAACTACTGTGCAGCAGGTCCACTCTGCTTGTTCAGTGTGCTCTACATTATCCCCACAAGGAAGCAACAAACCTAAACTCCCCACACATCAGATGAGGAGCAACTAGCCATGCAAAGACTGGTAGATCAACTTCACTCACATTCCTAGGCACAAATAGCTTCACTACCTACTTACTTTGGTTGATACTTTTTCAGGTTGGATAGATGCCTTCCCTGCATCCAGGGAAATTGCTGACACTTGACTCCATCCTCATTGAGGGGACCATTCCCAGGTTAAGACTTCCCACCTCCATCCAGTCAGACAACAGTCCCGCCTTCACTTCTCAAGTTTTTCAACTAGTCTCCAAAGGCCTCAACATCACTTAGAGGCTCCACATCCCCCACCAACCCCAGTACTTGGGTAAGGTTGAGAGGCCTAAGAGCATTCTCAATGATCATCTCACTACACTTGCTTGAACTCAGGCTCTTCTGGCCCAATTTCCTACTGTTGGCCCTCACCTGAATTCAGATAGCCCCAAGAGCCCCCTCAGGCCTTAGCCCCTTTGAGCAACTATATGGGTGCCCTTTCTTAACCACTCAAAGCTTTCCAATCACTCCTCCTCCCCTTGTGTCCTACGTGTCCTATCTCACACTTCTATGCAAACTCCTAAGGGAACATGCAGACCAGTGCCTTCCTGTGCCATTCATTGCCTCAATCCCAACACAACCACAAACTGAGTTGGACCTTCTTCAACTGGGTGACTCAGTCTTACTTCAGGAACTGCATTCTCCATCATTGGAGCCTTAATGGATGGGACCCCTTACTGTCATACTTACTACCCCAATGGTGACCAAGCTTTTGGGCCACTCCCCCTCGTACCATGTCTCCCACCTTAAAAGGCACCTTTCCAAATGTCCAGTCCTGGACTTCCACCATACCCACCAAACTCAAAATTTCTCACCAACCCTCTTCTTCTTTTACTAATCATTATTATCTCTCAAGTTTTTATCTCAAACCACAGATGCTGCTTCTACAACAAAGCCACCAGGATGACACCACCCACTCTCACTTTATGTGTCAAGGCAATTGCTCTTCCACTGGCTGCAATCAGGCTGTCACCATTAACATTACTGGATTCAATCAAGCCACTTCAATACTTCCTAGAGTCCCTACAACAAGACCAATGACTGACACCAAAGATTTCCTCCGATCCGAAATGGTTTGATGCCATTGACAACCTATGGCTTCAAGGAACTTTTATGGACTTTACCCCTACCAAAGTAGTTATCTGTAGCCACTGAGTGTTATATTTTGTTGAGAGCCACGGCCTAGTCAGAATGGCCCCTGGCATTTTGCCAGAAGTATTGGTTGAGAGGCAAGCCATTAAGATGATGCTGGATTGAAACAGGTTGTGTATTCAATTGTATATAGACCCCTGCTGTCCGCCTGGGAAACCTGCTACTTTGAAGTTCTCCTGGGGATTCCTGGGGAGTTCGCCTTGTTTGGTAAAGTTCTGGTGGTGGGAGTTCCGGTTGGTGTGTGGTGTGCCTAGAAGGGCCGTGTGGGTGGCGTTCTGTTCTCAGGAGTTCGGAAAATAAATAAAGTTTGTTCCTGCTTGAGTAGCTGGTGATTTGTGCCCAGCCAGACTGCAGCAATTTTTGGTTGCCCTGGTATTCTCAGACCTGTCCCCGACCCCAACATTCCTCCACTTCCCCTTCTAGGCCCAACTCCGCCCACCATTAAGCAGGAAGTAGCCAGAGGACTTTACACCATCCCCCATGTCACTTAGAAAAGCAAAAAGGGAGGAATGTTAGGTGCAGTACAGGCTGAGTAAGCTGTCTGCAGGGCATGCCAAACAAAGGTAGCTGCAGGATGACCTTGTCTCTCAAACCCTCTGTCTGGTTATTTATCACCTGTTTGCTTCAAGCACAAATGCCCAAGCAACCCCCCCCCTCAAGGCTGAGCACTTTGCCCCCCTGCTCAAGGCTGAACACTCAGCCTGCCACTCAAGGCTGAACACTTAACCCCCTTGTGCCAACAAGGCAGCTTGCAGACCCAGAGACCCCATTAGATTCTGGCTATAAAAACTCCCTACTGCCGGGCCCCCTCTCTCTCTCTCTCTTGCTCTCTCTTGCTTTCTCTCTCTCTCTCTTGTGTTCTCTCTCTCGCTCTCTCTCCCTCTCTCTCTCTTTCTCTGTCTCTCTCTTTCTCTGTCTCTTCTCTTTCTCTCTTTTCTCCTCTCTTTCACTGCTGTAATAAAGATCTCTTGGTTGCTCTGAGTGTTGTGGTCACTTTTCTTTCAACTCTGTAGCCAATATGAACTTTTAAATTTTTTTTAGATGTAGATAGACACAATACCTCAATTTAACTTATTTACTTATCTGTTGTGCTGAGGATCCTAACCCAGTACCTTACACATGCTAGGCAAGCACTCTCTAACATTGAGCCATAATCCCATCCCAGCAATATGATGTTGAACTCACTTTTTACGGAGTTTAAAATTATAACAAGATCAGTATAGAAAATTTGAAAAATGCATAAAATTACCAAGAAGGAAAAATGTTACCCATCAGTGGTTATCACTATTAACATTTTGGAGTATAGCTTTCTAGTTTCCTCTGATTCATTTCTTTACATAGTTGAAACTAAATTGCATACACGTATTTTAACTTGTTTTGTTTAACACTGACATTATAAAATAAGCATTTTCCATGTTGTTAAGAACTTTAGCATATGTTATTTTAATAGTGCCGTACATAATATTCTTTCAGGATTGCAGTGTAATTAAGGATTGTTCATTTTAGATATCCCTATTGTTTACAATTTACTGCCTTTATTTTTTATACATATTTCTTTTGGATCTCTGAATGTAAGGTGCAAGTAAAGTGTATGAAGGTATGTATATGGTTGAGGGATAGCAACTAAAACAATACCCAAGGGCCAGAGGATGGAATTTTGGTAGAAAGAGACCTGTTTCAGGAAAATGAGGGGCATGATACACGAATAAAAATATGAAAAATAAAATGGCTCTGGAACTGTGTGGATACATGGGGTGGGGTTAGAGGTGCTGCTTTTATTTGACAATATATTATCGATCTCTGAAGCAGACCTTTCATTGAGTCCTAGGAGAAAAACCAGGTTTCCAGGACTCAGTGAGTGAGCAAGTGGTGAAGCTCAGAAGCATGGAGTGTAACTGTATTTTTGGGAGGTTTGTTGATGAAGAGAAGGAGAAAAATGGAATGAGGTAAAAGGGAGAAAACAAGAACAAGTAGCATTTTTATTTTATGTGCTTATTTATAAAGTTAGAGACTGGAAAATTGTTAGGGCCAAGGTATAGCATAAGAGAAAAAAGGGGGTTGGGATTGTGTCTCAGCGGTAGCGCACTTGCCTGGAATGTGTGAGGCACTGGGTTTGATTCTCAGTATCACACATAAATAAATAAATAAATAAATAAATAAATAAATAAATAAATAAAGGACAATTAATAACTAAAAGAGAGAGAGAGAGAGAGAGAGAGAATAGGGATATGAGTATTAAAAACAAACTAAAGATTGGAAGTCCATCTGCTGTTTTACATTTTTTTCTTTTTTGTCTTAACCCTGGTAGTTAGTTTCAGAAGAAGCTTTCAGACTCCTCATAATCATTTGGTATTTCCATGCATTGTGGCTTAGAATCTGACCTACACTCAAGACCTATTTTAGCCTAATGAAATGAGGAACTACACATATTGTTGATTTTAGACTTTGCATGTTTGTTTTTGTTTCATATGTGTCATAGTAGCATAGCATTAGAATAAGCTCATTTAGTAACATTCTCTCTGAAATTTTATATATTTAAATATATAAAATATATAAAATTATATAAAATTTTATATATTTCCTTGACCACAGACTGCAACCACATTTCAATGGTAGTTTCTGGGAATTCTCTAGTGCTGATATCTAAACAAATTATTAACATTTTATCTCCTATTGTTAATCTTTTTTGACCTCTTCAGGTTCCCAGTATGTTTTTTATTTTTAAAATATCACCTTTATGTCTCATCTGTGCATTTTGGTCATTCCTTATTGTTAATAAATGACTTCTAGCAAGCTCACCTGACTATCTTTCTTGGACTGTTCTTGTCAAATAAAGACAGCAGCTCTAACACCACCCAATGTATCCACAAAGTGCCAGAGCCATTTTATTTTCCATACAAAAGATTGTTCATAGAGCTTGCAAAAGAAGGTAATTGGTCCTAAAATTTTGCTTTAGACTAAATAAAGAGTCTTTTATAAGCAACTGTAAATGAGCCACTATAAATGACACAATTTCTACTAATGGAAAAATAATCATCAGGTTAATAATACAGATAATATGTATTTGCAATTAAATAAGTTAAGAATTGTAAATTCATTATACTAATAAAGTGCCAGGCTTCCTTCAGCAACCAGGAACTCAGTAATAACTGCAACATTAGCACTTAGCATTTCCTCATTTGTGAAAACTAATATATCAGCTCGTAACAAGTCAAAATAAATTTGAAAACTCTTTTTGCTACTCTAACTGTATAAAACCTAGCTGCTATATAACTCTCTGCTGTATTATATTGCCTTCAAAGAAACATCTGTTTAGCATTCAAAATAATTAAGAAGATGTTTTAATTTTTTTTTTTTTCAGTTTCTCTAACTCAGCTACCTGTTCATTCTAGGTTTTCTTGATGTGAGAGGTGGTGTCAGACAGGTCAAGTAATGCAATGTAATGCATAAATATGAAGCTTATTTGTACCAATTGTGATCATTATCAGCAGGAAATTCCACAGTAAAACTGTTCCATCATTGCACCAGAAACAATGCAACTCCAAGAAGAAAATATAGGATCAACATTTCAGCATACAGGCATAGAAAATGACTTTCTCAATAGGACCCCAAAAGCTCAAGAAATAATGTTAAGAGTTAATAAATGAGATGGCACCAAATTAAAAGGCTTCTGCACAGCAAAGGCAATAATTAAGAATGGAAAGAGAGAACTTAAAGAATGGGAGAAAATCTTTGCCTAGCTACTGTATTGAGAGAGGTTTAATATCTAGAATATATAAAGAACTCAAAAAAAAAAATCAAATGACCCAATTAATAAATAGAAACATACAAATGTATTAAACAGACACTTCTTAAAACAAAAAATACAAATGGCCACAAATATATGAAAAAATGTTCAACATCATTAGCAATTAGGGAAATGCAAATCTCACAACAGTCAAAATGGCAGTCATTAAGAATACAAATAATAATAAATGCTGTAGAGGATGTGAAGAGAAAGGGAGACTTTTACACTGTTGGTGGGATTGTACATTAGTACAACCACTATGGAAATCAGTATGGAGGTTCCTTAAATGGAATAATCATATGACTCAGCTATACCAATCCTCAGTGTTTATCCTAAAGAATTAAAGTCATCATATTATACGGATACAAGTATATCCATGTTTATAGCAAAATAATTCACAATAACAAATCTATGGAAGTAGCCTTGGTGTCCATCGACAGATGAATGGATTAAAAAATGTGGTGTACATACACGATGAAACTTTATTGAGCCATAAATAAAAATAAAATTATGTCATTTGAAAGAAAATGAATGGAAACAGAGACTATTATGGTAAGCAAAATAAACCAAAGTCAGAAGATCAAGTGTTGTTATGTTTTTCTCTGATATGTAGAGGCTAGAGAGAAAAAGGGAAACAAAAGTTGGGGTGGATCTCCTAAAAATCAGTGGGAGGTCAAAAAGAGGAAAGGGACCAGTGAGTGGGAGAAGGGGAGTGAGGGAAAAGTGCTAAGGAATGATATTGGCCAAATTATATTCTTATAATGTGTGCATGTATGAATATGTAACAAAAATCCCATCAATGTGTATGATACACCAATAAAAATATTGAAAATAAAATTCATGACACAAAAAGGAAAAGAAAAACTATTCCACTAAAGAAATACCCCAGCATGTGTGCTCAGTACAGGCCTTTTATATACAGCCTCCATGGAATCTCATCCTTTTACACATGTGTAGATACAGCCCTTCCAGTCTCCTCCCCAGACCTTCCTTCAAAGTAAAGCTAGCTACTAGTGTTGCTGTTTCTTTGATGGTAATTTACTTCAGCTGTAGGAGTTTGTATGTTTGTGATATCATTATTGTGAGGATAACCCAGACAGCCAGAATGGAGCTTCACACTAAAGTTTGCAGCATTTTTTGTGCTGTTTTGTCATGCTCCAACTGTGTCATATTTGCTCTTTCATTTTAATCTCAATAATGTAAACATTTTGCATTCTTCTCCTTAACTGTGTCTCCAAGAATGTCATGGTGGCCTATACAGGCTTTTCTCACTCCACTACTTAATATTCCTGTTACAGAAAACCCTTATACATTTTACTCCTCTAGAATTATGTATTTCTCTTTTGTAAGAACTTTTGTGATAATACCAGCAAAATACTTTCATAATACATATCAAAATTACATTAAACTCTTATCCCTTGCTCTTGTATCTTTTCTTTACAATGAAACTACTACAGACCTACATGTAGAAGACTCCACGAGTTTAGCAAAACAAGAGAAATATGTTAAGCAGGGACATAAGAAAAGCTTTGGAGTGAAGTCTTAAATCATAACATTTTGTGGTTTATGTAATGCTTTATGTGTATCTATAAAAACAGTAAATATTCCTTTTTTCTTTTTTTAAGAGAGAGTGAGAGAGGAGAGAGAGACAGAGAGAGAATTTTTTTTAATATTTATTTTTTAGTTCTCGGTGGACACAACATCTTTGTTGGTATGTGGTGCTGAGGATGGAACCCGGGCCACACGCATGCCAGGCGAGCGCGCTACCGCTTGAGCCACATCCCCAGCCCTAAATATTCCTTCTTATAGTTTTATTTTTAATAAGAAACTACTCACATATGTTTATGGGGTACCATGTGATGTTTCAGATAAATTAGCATATGCATCACCTCAGTATTTGTCATTTCTTTGTAATGAGAGCATTTAAAAATTCTGTCTTAGCTATTTTGAAAAACACATTATTACTAATTATAGCCCTCCTCCTATCTAACTTAACCTCATGCCTGTTTACCAAAGTCTCCCCCTTTCCCCATCTACCCTCCTGGCTGCCTCCTGCCTCCCTGCCACACACATGAGACTTGGTAAACACCATTGTACTCTCCACTTCTATGATTTTGACTCTTAGATTCCACATGTTAAGTGAGAGCATAATTTTTTTTCTTCCACTTCTTGGCTTATTTCACTTAACATAATCTCCTCACTTAACATACTGTCATGCATATTGTTATAAATGCAGAATTTCCTGTTTCTGTAGGGTGAATAGTATTTCATTGTGGATGTATACCACCATATCACCTTTTGAAAGAATCCTTTCATGGGTGGGGGGACACAGGTTATTTCTGTATCTTGGCTATTGCAAGCAATGCCTCAGTTAACACAGTGGTATATAGACTAAGAGCCACAAGTTTCTTGAGGAAACTGCCAATAAAATTATAAAATATGTGACTATAGAAAATGTCCACAGCTATTATTTTCACCTGTGTTTTTAGAATATTCACAAAGGGCAAAAAGACTTTTTTTTTTTTCAAATATACAGCACTTTTTAAATAACAGATAACCTCAGTTTTTCTTAATTTTTAAGAGCTAACTTTTTATTTATTTTTTTCATGTTATTGTACATTTCTTTGTCTTATTCAGAAAGGTGTTAGTTTTATGCCTCTCTGAGAAAACATTTTTACCTTCTTCTGAAAGGCATAGTTTGGACTAGGTATAGACTCCACAGTTCACATCAACTTCTGAGTTCCTATTCCCTTGTTGCTTTCTCCATTTTTTTTATAATTGCAGGACTGGGATTGAATCTCATGCTTAGTTTTCCTTCATTCACAAAGCTGCATTCCCAACTCTTTTAACAAGTGTGATTAGATGTATCCATCTTACAGTATCATGCAGAATGTATCCACCATCCAGTACTACTATGTAGTGCCAGGTAGAATAGTTCCATTGCCCTTAAAATCCACTATGTACCATTGTCTTCCTTCCTCTACTCCAACCCCAGTTCCTTTCACTTTCTTTTTAGTCTTACCTTTTTCAGTAGGTCACAGTTCATAAATGGATTTTAATTTCCTATGTCCTCCAAGGTGGTGAAGTCTGGCTGGGCACAAAATAACCGAGCCTCCACACAGCCTTGTAGGTTCAAACAGCAACTCTTTATTTTGGAACTCTCACCACCACTCTACACACACTTCCTAGGAACACACTCCCTCCACCGGGGTCCTTGTGCCAATTCTCCTGGAACCAAGAGAACTCCAGGGGAACTCCAAATAGAGGGTGCCAGAGGCAGCAGGATCTGCCCTAATCCCAGAGCCCCAGAGCAGCCCTATTCTCAGGGCAGGTTCACCTTTCAACCATTCCCTCTGGCAAAATGCCAGGAGTCATTCCGACTAAACTGTGGCTCTGGACATGCAGGATTTTTAATCTTATTGAAATTGGGGTGTTATGTTTGATTTTCTAGACTGGGTGTCTGTTCTCAAAATTTCATTATGAGGTCTTTCCTTGGATTGATCTAGCAATTTTTCTTTCATTTTTTATTGTGTCTTCTGGGTCTGTATTGTTCTTTCTAGAAAGTGTGGAATTGATGAATTTGTATAGCTCTAGCCAAAAGAATTTACTTTCTTCAATGAGTTTGACTTTTAGACCCTATGTAAGTGAGATCAAGCAGTATTTGTCTGTGTCTGGGTTATTTCCCTTGGCATAATATCCTCCAGGTTTATCTACATTGTTGCAAATGGAAAAAATTTCTCCCCCTCAATCCAGTTCATGGGGCCTCCGCCTTCCTGCGGAGCCCTGGTGCCTGGGCTTCAGTAGCTTCTGGTGAAGTGGGGGTATGGGGGTGGGATGAGGGGGGGGTGTGGCACTCTGCTAGCAAGGTCCTTGCTGGCCACTCTGCCACCATTCAGTCTGCCTCCAGGCACCACATGACCCTGGGAATGTCCAGCATGTGTGAAGTCGCCACACCCAGCCACATCGCCTTGGCCCGCCATGCCCAGGCCCCGAAGCCCCACACAGGCCCCTCTCAGCACCTTGCCATGGAGCGTTTTCCCAGCCCAAGGAGCTGGCATCCAAGGCACCCTGCCAGTCCTGGACCTGATGCTCCTGCAGCCGCGGGTTGTGCTCTGCCCAGTCTCATCCCCCTCTGGGGATGGGGGAAGGCCCCAGCCTTCCGTTATCCTCTTGTCAGAGCTGTAGCACCCCAGACATAGCGGGAGTCCCAGCCATGACACTCTGGAGGTCCTCCATGGCTAAGGAGGTCATCTGAATAGTGCTGGCTTTCTCGCTCTCCCCTGGCTCTGGTGGCATAGGAGTTCCCTCCAACACCCAGGTTATGGGGTCTCCCACCTGGAGGCGTGAGTCCCCTCTAAATGGCTGAGGGGGTATACAAGCTCCCCCTGGACACCCAGGTGGGAGGGGTCTCCCGCCAGTAAGGGAAAGTACCCTCTACCATGGCTGTGGTGGTGTAACAGCTAGCCCTGATACCAAGGTGGGAGTGGACTGCTGCCTGGAGGGGCCAGTCCCCACTACCTTGGCTTCAGGGGTATAGGAGCTCCACCCACCACACCCAGGTGGGAGGGATCCCCCGCCTGGAGGAGCAAATCCCCTCTACCCTGGCTGTATAGGATCTCCCCCTCACACACAGGTAGGAAGGGTCTCCTGCCTGGAAGGGCCAGTCCCCTTTACCCTGGCTGTGGTGATATATGAGATCCCGCTGACACACAGGTAGGAAGTGTCTCCCGCATGGAGGGGCGAGTCCCAGCTAGCCTGACTGTGGCTTTATATGAGCTCCACCTGACACCCAGGTGTGAGGGGTCTCTGGCCTAAAAGGGTGATTTTCCCCTTCCCTGGCTGCAGGGGTTTACCAGCTTTCCCAAGACCAAGGTGCGAGGGGTCTCCTGCTTGGAGCGGCGAATGCCCTCTATTCTAGCTGCTGTGGTTTAGGAGCTCCCCCCCATACCAAGATGGGAGATATCTCCCACTGGAAAGGGCGCATCCCCTCCACCCTGGCTCTGGAGATTCATGAGCTGCTCCCCACACCCAGGGGAACGTGGTCTCTTGCCTTGATGAGCAAGTCCCCTCTCCAATGGCTGCAGCAGTATAAGAGCTCCCCCGACAACTAGGTGAAAGGGGGTCTCCCACCTGAAGGGGCGAGTCCCCTCTACCCTGGCCAATGAGGAATACAAGCTCGCCCTGGCACCAAGATGGGAGGTGTCTCTCACCTGGAGGAGCGAGTTCACCTTACCCTGGCTGCAGCAGTATATGAGTTTCCCCTGACACCCAGGTGGGAGCAGTCTTCCAACTGGAGGTGCATGTCCACTCTACCCTGACTCTGGTGGTATAGGAGCTCCCCCTGATACCCTGGTTATGGTATCTCCTGACTAGAGAGTCGAGTCCCCTCTACACTGGCTGAGGGGGTATAGGAGGCCCCCCCCATAGCAGGTGAGAGGAGTCTCCCTCCTGGAGCAATGAGTCCCTTCTACCCTGGCTGTGGACGTATTCAAGCTCTTCAAGACACACAGGTGGGAGTGGTCTTCTGTATGGACAGGAGAGTCCCCTCTACCCTGGCTTTCACGGTATACAAGTTTCCCTGACACCCAGGTGGGAGAGGTATCCCGCCTGGAAGTGCGAGTCCCCTCTACTTTACCTTTTGCCATATAAGAGCTCCTAGTACACCCAGGTGGGAGGGATCTTCTGCCTGCAGGGGCATGTTCCCTCTACCCTTGCTGTCACAGTATTGGAGCTCCCTCTGACAGCCAGCTGGGTGGGGATCCTGCCTGTAGGAGTGAGTCCCCTCTACCTGGATGCTAAAGTAATCAAGCTCCCTTGGACACCCAGGTGGGAGGGGTCTCCCGATTGGAGGGGCGTGTCCTCTCTACCCTGCCTGCAGCAGTATAAGAACTCCCCCTGACACCCAGGTGGAAGGGTCTCCCTCCTGGAGCTGTGAGTCCCCTCAACCCAGGACACCCAGATAGAAGGGGTCTCCCATCTGGAGGGGAGAGTTCCCTCTACCCCACCTGCAGTGGTTTAGGAACTCCCCAGCCACCCAGGTGGGAGGGGTCACCCACCTGAAGGAGAAAGTACCCTCTACCATGGCTACAGTGGTATAAGATCTCCCTCTGACACCCATGTGGGAGGGACCTCCTGCATGGAGGAGCAATTCCCCACTACTCTGTATTTACTGAATTAAAAAAAAAAATGCTAGAACTGTGGCTCAGTGGTTTAGTGTCCTTGGGTTCTACTCCCGGTACCAAAGGGGGAAAAAAAGAGGAGAAAAAGAAAAAGTGACTTGGGTACCTTGTTCTTTTGCTGAATAAAATTTTGGGGTGCGGAGTTTTATAGGCTGTCATTCTGCCTATCAGAGGAATAGGTTGTTATATTTTACTTGATTTTTTTTTTTTAAAGAGAGTACTGGTATCAGAGCAGAGGGAGATTCTGTTCAGCTTAAAACGCTCTTTGGAAACTGTAAAAAATTTCTAAATCCCAGAGGAAGCCCTAAGAAAAAACAAAAATAACAGCATGTTCACAAATGACAAAGAAGGAAATCCAAATTTATCCCAGAAAAAAACACCAACCCACAGAAACAGACTAGAGAGTAAGGGAGAAAAACAGAGAAAAAGATCTAAACAGAAATCAGAAAGAGAAACTTAAAACAAACAAGACCAGCAGAAATAATTCTCTATCTTTCAATCAAAAATCTTGAATGTAAAGGGAATAGACTCCCCAATTTTAAGATGTAAAGTGACTGAATGGCTTTTCTTTTTTTTAATGGACTCAGTCACTTGCTGTCTACAAGAAAGTCACTTCACCTCAGGACACACACAGAGTGACAGTGAAGGGATGGAAAAGATATTCCACATCAAGAAAACCAACCTAGAGCAGGAATGGCTAGACTCCTGTCAGATAAAATAGACTACAGATTAAAACACAATAAAAAGAGACAAAGTGATCACACCATGATAAAGGGGTCAATTCAGCAAGATGATACAGAAATTGTACACATAAATGTGCCCTACACCGAGCACCCACATGTGCAAAACAGATATTACTGGAATGTAAAAGAAGAAGTCAACTACAACACAGTAAGAACAATGGGGGCTTCAAATCCCCCCTTTTTTGAGAGAGAGAGAGAGAGATTGATTTAATATTTATTATTTAGTTTTTTTGGTGGACACAATCTTTGTTTGTATGTGGTGCTGAGGATGGAATATGGGCCCCTCACATGCCAGGCAAGCACACTACTGCTTGAGCCACATGCCAAGCCCAGTCAACTCC
The DNA here is from genome assembly GCF_045843805.1 of Urocitellus parryii. Lineage (NCBI taxonomy): Eukaryota > Metazoa > Chordata > Mammalia > Rodentia > Sciuridae > Urocitellus > Urocitellus parryii. Next base: position 81,742,752 of record NC_135541.1, on the reverse strand, counting down.
TCTTTTCAGCACTGGACAGATCATGTCTGCACAGGGTAGACATTTACAGACCATCCCACCCAACCACTGCAGAGCAAACATCCTTCTCAACAGCACTCGACATATTCTCCATGTATTCTCAAAATAAATCTCGATAAATTTAATAAGAATGGAATCCATAGCAGGGGGAACACCTGGACAGTTACAAAGCATGGGAATTCTTCAGCGTGTTCCCCAACAACCAATAGGTCATTGAAGAAATCAAAACATTGTTATGTATGTAAGAAATAAGAAAAATAAATAAAAATAAAAAAGACAGTGTAAAATGCCTGCAGACCAAGTAAAGTGCCACGCAAGATATTCAAACCTGGGGATACAGCAAAAGCAATTCTAACTGGGAAGTCCTCAGCAAGAAATAGCTTCATGAGGAAAATAGATCTCAAATAAATGGCCCAATATTGCATCTCAAGGGACTGAATAAAATAAGGATGGGTCATGCCCCAGTTAGTAAATTTGGGAGAAGGAATAAAATCATGAAGCTTCTAGAGTACTTGGGATCCCAGGCATGTGCCACTGCAACTGGCTTTTCATACATGATTTTTATTGTTTTGGGGACCAGGCAGTGAACTCAAGGGTGCCACACCAGTGAGCCCCATCCCCAGGTGGGATTTTAAAACAGGGTCTCACAAACTTGCTTACAACCTCTCTAAGATGCTGAGGCTGACTTTGAACTCATCATCCTCCTGCCTCACATCCTGAGCTGCTGGAACTACAGCTGAGCACCACCAAGCCAGCTTTTCCAATTGTTTGTGGAAGAGAATCTTTCAGGACATCAATTTGACCCACCTGTCCAGAACAATTAAAGAATGCATTCCATTGTTTTCATGTGGGTTGTGCTTCTTTCTTTTTGAATATTTCTAACATATAGACAGCTTTATTTCAATTAAACCTTCCCAATGTGGTCACATCATCTTTGGATTTAATTTTTGGTGTTTACTTATCTCTGTGATGCCTTGGATGGAACCCAGGCCCTTCCACATGCTAGCAAGTGCTCCACCACAAAGAAATGTCCCCAGCTCCCTGAGTTAGCTTTGATGAAGTTCACACATTTCTCTAGAATAGCATGGTTTCTGGGTTTTCTAAGTTGTGGAGGTAAAATTGGCCAGTGTTCCAGAAGGGGCTGTAGAGTCTTTGGATACAGGTGCACAAAGGACTGTGCATCTTTCAGTGGCCAAGGAGTGAAACCCAGTCCCCACTTCCTGACCTGGCCACCCTTACAAACCAGGTCCTGTTTGTTATGACATCCTACAGTTGTGTGCTCACTCACAGCACAAATTAACCTAGAGTCAAAAGATGAGAAACTCAAAGGGAGGTGAGTGCTTTATCTCCAGGCATCTGAGAAAACAAAGTGCCCTCACAATCCTTCCAGTGTTCAAGGGGTGTGGAGGTACCAGAGTATCTTCAAGTCCCTTTTTAGCCATGATAACTCTTAAAAGAACACATGATGACAGATCTCATTATGCAGATCTTGACTTTATTTGATCCCTGAATCTAACAAAATGAATGCCATTCAGAACCTTCCACCTGCCCCACATGTGCAAGCTAGACTTAGAGCTGGAGAAAAGGAAGTGCCACAAAGAGGGAGCAAGGCACAAAGATCACTCTGTGGGTGACAGAGAGGCCGGCTGTGCTTCACCCAGACTCTGCTACCAGTTCCAAGAGTGAGCTGCAGTCTGCTTACACATCAAAGTGGGTTCCAGTTCACTATGTGTGGAGAATTATTCAAGCCATAATTAAAACATGTCCACAGGCAGCTTTACAATACCTCAAATGAAGACTGGGTGGACATTGTTCTCATCCTTGGATGAGAAACTAAGGCTAAGGTCACTGCACAACCCCATCAGCCCTGTCCTCAGTGGAAAGAAGTGTTAGAGGAAGATCTCTCAGTTATGTGCTAAACGTGCCCCTTCCACCAGAGCTTGTAATGGATTCAGTTTCATTTTGAAATATTCACAAGTGTTATCTATCTATATGATTCTACTATATTGCTGAAAGGGAATATGGGTACCTTCAAGGGGCACCAAAGGTTTAACTGTGGACAGACTACCTAGGTGGATAACAGGCAAGGTTTGGTGAGTCCCAGAGGTTCTGATCAAGGTGCAGCATGGACACCTCCTGCAGCACTGGGAGAGGGTCAATGGGGCCTGTCTTATGCACAGATGCCCTTGCCCAGCACACCCAGAGACCAGGACCTGAGTTTTCAGGGTCTACATGGAGACCCATGAGGAAGAACCAACATTGAATGTCTAGGTGTCACTGAGGTCCACAGAGAAGAGATTTTCTTTCAATGGCTCATGTTCAATGCCTAGATAGAATGTTCCAATCCACCTGTGTGAACATGCATGTGTTAAGCCACAGAGTAGCCACACATCATAACCAGATTTCAGTTTGATACCTTGACTTCCTGGGGCTGAATCTCATTGTTCACCAAGTACCCCATGCCTTCTTTCTCCATGAACACCTGGAGAATCCCAAGGTTTCATTAGAAAGCCACGTAAATCCAGTGCAGAGGATGGCAGAAGACTAACCTTGAGATTCTGTTCATTTATGATGATTTATGGACCAGCCATGAAAGAAAGTAGCATCTTTCTGTGCCCATCAATCCTGAATCCCACTCTAGAAATCCAGGTCCCTATGTATGTCTCTATAGAGACACATGTCCTGAAGGTCTTATCCTAGGGGTGTTTTCCTCCAATGGAGCCCCCTGCTGTACTTTCCTTTTCCCATCCACACTTTAGGCAATGCCTGAAATGGTGGGCTCTGTGTTCCCTCTAAGATGACCTAACATCCTGGGTATACATAGAATTGCCTAGAAGTACACTTTTGAAACACACTCAACTAGGCAGCTATTGGACAGGAACACTGAATGAGGCCCTGGTTATACATGAACTTGGAGCCACAATGACGACAGGGGACACTACAGAACACAAGGATGTTTGGCTGCCTAAAATCCCTCACTATTGCTGTCAGCTCAGCACAGAGTTGGGAACATCTCCCTGGGTGGATGGTACCCCAGGCATCATAGCTCTCCAGAGGGGCAGGGTACAGCTCTACGCTCAACTGGCTCAGCCTAGCAGTGTGAAGCAGCAGGTCAGTCAGGGTTGACATAGAGAGGCGGTTCCCATGGATGCTCAAGATCACAAGCTGGGAGCAGCGGCTCAGGGCAGGCAAGAGGGCATGGAGCTGGGAATCAGTGATCCCACAAGCTGCCAAGTCCAGGCTGTTGAGGGTGGTTGCAGTGCTGTCCAGCAGGATTTGGAGGGGCTCCAGACTGAAATCTGTCAGTTTGATGCCCCTCAGTTCCAGGTGTCTGAGCTGTCTGGCGTTTGGATATCGGGAAAGATAATTCCAGTCAGAATCTGACAGTGGGCAGTTGGTTATTGAGAGGGTCTCCAGGGGGGTCTTCAGGTGCCTAAGAAAAAACCAGACAGTTAGTTCTGAGGAGCAATGTCAAGGAGGGAGAAGACAAATTGGCCAAACCCAAAGTCACGCTGGTGATCCGACAATGGTCCACACTTAGGATGCTGCCTTTTGCAGAATCTGGTCATTCACATCACCCCATGTCAGGGTGAGCCTTTCACCACATCTCCTGTGAACAGAAGAGTCCACATATCTGTGTCCCCTCCTCACTGCAAAGCAGAAAGTCACAGGTCTGGCCACAGGAGGTCATGGGGAGTCATGTATGAAGGACAAATTTGGGCAAGATGTAACAAAATCCACTGGGGTTAACCCTCTGAGAGGCACACACCCTATATCCTCAGCAAGATTTCCACCCCTGCTCCTGACCCTTACACCCAGGATCACTACCTGGAGTTCAGAACAGCCTTCCCCAGGTGGGTATAGAGGCAGGTCCTCTGCTCCCAGCTGGGGAGCACAGAGCTTCCCTGTTGACAGGTGTCAGTGTGGGGGCTTCCCTCCTTCCAAGCACTCTTCTCTACCTGCTTTCCACCACCTTCACTGGACAGGCCTCCCAAGGAGGAAACATCAATCCCATTTCTAGCTTTTGTCCCTCCCAACTGGATTCCCAGCATGGTGGCACTTCCCAGACTCTGCACCCTCATTTAGTAGTCTGCTCCAACACATGTTATGCAAACTAGCTTCAGGATCCAGTAGGAACTAAAGGATGAGTTATTTACCTTCCAGTGCCTTATTAACCATCAGAGTGTCAGTGGCTGGTAGGTGCCAATTTCCTGTAACTGGTCTGCAGAGGATATTCACCCCTTCTTACTCACCTCAGCACCTGTTCCAGGTGGCCCTCGAGGAGGAAGAGAGCATTGGCACAGAACTTCCGCAGGCAGTCCATCCTGAGGAACTGCGAGGTGAGCTGGGCAAGCAGCTGCTCCTGCTCCTCTTGGGAGGTGTAGGCAGGCACATAGACCTGGGAGACAAGCAGCTTCCTCAGGTTCCTCATCTGGCCCAAGAAAGGAGCACAAGCAGCCAAGGTGGAGGGCGCCCAGGCACAATGCACTTCCACCTTCTGGACAGAGTCCAGCTGCAGCAGTCTCAGGACCTTCCTGGTGTAGCTGATGGGTTTCCCAAAGATCTTCAGCCTATTGCAACACAGGTGCAGCCTGTCACTTCTCTGTCTGACCCACAGGAACAAGTGGGTCAGGAATTCATCCAGGGGTCTTTTTCTGAGGCTCAAGTCTATGAAAACCTTGAAGGGTGGCTTAGCTGCCATTGCTGGAACAAGTTTCAATGTTTGATTCTTCTTAATGTCTTCTGGTGAGCAGGTGTCGACCACAGCTCCAGACCACATCCTCCAGAAGTTCTGGGGAACATTCCGCAAATCTAGCACCTGCAGTTTCCATCTCCTGTGGGAACAACAGCAGAGTATCAGCCCTGAGGTTCCTTCCTTCCCCTCTCAGCTGCTGTCCCCAGCTCCCCCTCTTCGTTCTGTCTCACTTTTCTCCATTCACTTCCCTCCCATCCAGCCTGGTGCCCCCACTTGTACAGACTGAGGCAGGGGCAGGTATAGCCTCCTTCATGGGTCATCACAGCTGCCACAAGCACCTCAACATCTGGAAGCCTTTCCCAGATGGGGCTCAGCATGGCCAAGGCCTCTCCACCACTCCTTGCTGGCAGCACAGGAAGCCTGTGGTGCACAATTTAGCACCCACTCTCCCTGCCTATACCCATCCCTTCCCTGGCACCCAGGGTGCTCCCTTCCAGGCCACCTAGGTCCCCCTCACCTGGGGTGATCCTGCTGGGCAAGCAGCATGTCCAGCCCTTCCAGGGCCACTTGGATCATCTCAAGCTGTGGCTTCCTCATCAGTGCCCCCAGGGGAAGGCGGGTGAAGGGCCAGGCCTGCACCATTTTCTTCAGTATCTCAGTGTGTCCCCTGCTGAAGGCCTCCACAAAGAGTGGTGGGAAGAGCTCTATGGGCAGGTCCTCCAGATCCAGGACAGCCCTGGACTTGTCGCTCAGCAGGCTGCGCCCTGCCAGCTCTAGCAGCATGGGTGGGGACTGGACGCTCATCCTGGGGAGTCTGAATGAAGAAAAATCCTGGAAAATGGTCCAGGGAAAAGGTCACTATCCCATCCATTGCCAGCCTCTGGGAAGGGGGTACTGGGAAGTATACAAGCACATCTCACCCTTATGGGGGAAAGCTTTGGATTATTATTTTGTCCTTTTAAAAGGGGGAATTGGAGTGTCAAGTGACCTAAACAGTAGGCTCCTAGATTCAACAACTATATGGGTGGAAATAGACTAGCCCTCATATGGATAACATTCCTTTTAATTTTTTTTTTTAAATCAGCATTTAAAAAGCATGTGCCTATATTATGAAACACTTGGAAATTACAACAGAGTCTCATGGATGTCTGTTACACATGTGAGATTCTGCCAACTTATTGTAATGTTGAAGAGAACAAATAGATCAGAACAGAACTCTTCGATGAGATCATTTGAAGCTTTTGGTTTAATTTGTTTAAACAAATTATAAAAGTAGAAAACCACCTAGGCCATAGAGTATACTCTTTTAGGGGCCAATATTGGCGACTGAATTTAGGACACTCAACTACTGAGCCACTTCCCTAACCCTATTTTGTATTTGAGATGGAGACAGGGACTTACTTATTTGTGTAGCATTTCATGTTCTGAGGCTGGCTTTGGACTCTAATCCTCCTGCCTCCTCAACCTCTTGAGTTGGCGGGATTATTGGTGTGTGCCACCACACCCAGCAAAAGAGTACAATTTATAGGCACACAATATAAATATTTCCATCATCAGAAAATAGAATTGCAATCAATTAGAATGAAATAGGCATCCAATCTCCTTGGTGAAGAAAGTGGCTGGGGCCCGAACTGGGCTTGATCCTCAGCAGCACATAAAAATTAATAAATAGTGACGTGGGGATATACCTCTGTTATTAGAGTGCTTGCCTCGAATATACAAGGCCCTGGGTTCAATCACCATACCACCAAATAAATAAATAGATAAATAATTAAATTATATTGTTCATATAAACCTTAAAAAACAAAAATTAAACAAATCAATAAAAGTTGGGCATGTGAGCCTAGACCTATATTCCCAGGGGCTCTGGAGACTGACAAAGGAGGATCAAGGGATCAAAGCCAGCTTCAGCAAGAGCAGGTGCTAAGCAACTCAGTGAGACCCTGTCTCTAAATAAAATACAAAACAGGGCTGGGGATGTGGCTCAGTGGTAGTGCTCCTGAGTCCAATACCTGGTACTTCTGAGTTCAATACCTGGTACAAAAAAAAAAAAAAAAAAAGAAAGAAAGAAAGAAAGAAAAGAAAAGAAAACAAAAGCAATTTGAAAGTGACATAAACCAAAATGGAAATCCTAACATTCAGCATAAAGGCAAAACCAAACTGAGAGGCAAAATCGAAGGCCTAAGTTGGTTCATGAGAAAAGACAGGAACAAAATTGTTCCTGAATCCACACAGTTGAGGAGGGAAGGCACTGTTCCTTAGGACAGTGAAGGACTTACAGAATATGGCCAGGTGTGCAGGTGCTCTGAGCTTCAGCAGGTCAGGATGTGTCTCCTTAGGCTGCAAGACTCTTGTGCTTCTCTTTTGGCTCTGCAGAAGCTTTTATGGACCTCTCTGGCCACGCCCCCTCCTCCATCTGGTTGATCAGCATCCAATCAGAAAGCAGTATGCGATCACATTCCTAAATCTCTGCCCACTTAATAATGCTGGGATTTTCTTCCTTGCATTAGTTCATTGAATCTGATGGTCATGCAAGAGCGCAGAATCGGGAGATGTGAGAGTCAGCGACGACTTTGTCCATGCACTCCCCACCATGGACTCAATTTTGTCCATATGTGACCCTCCTGTTTCTACTGTGAGATATAAAAGTATTTAATCCCTAATGTAAGAAAAACATTACTTGAAAATACCTTTCTACAGGGATCTTTGCCATATCAAAATTATTTGAAAAAAATAATTTTCAAAAAGAGTTTGAAAATTCCAGAGAGAAAACAACTTTTTGAAGACAGTAGTGTCATCCACAAAGGTTATAGAATGGAAACCATGTTTCCCACAGTCACACAAGTATCAAGTTAACTTGCAGCAAATATGAGCACAATAAGTTAGGTAGAGCACAAAGGAGGGTAGAATCAGTCTTCTAGACTTAGGGCAATATTTCTTCTGTCTCTTTGTACTGGGGATGAAACCCATTGGCTCTCTTACAGTGACCCACATCCCCATTCCTTTTTAATTTTTTGCTTTTATTTGGAGGCAGAGTCTCACTAAATTGCTTAGGTCCTCCCTAAGTTGCTGAGGCTGGCCTCAAACTTGCCATGCCCCTTCCTCAAGTCTCCTGATTGCTTTGATTACAGGCACGGGCCACTATGCCCCATCAGACTTGGGAACCTCTGAAAGCCACTGAAGATGGAAGTGTTGGGCAACTTGGGATGTTGGAAAGAAAGACACAGGGTTGGACAGTAGGTATCCTTGACTTCAGGGAAGCCACCAATTAGAGAGCCTTTCTTCAGAATCAGGGACTGCCCCAGGGCATATCTCACAGAAAACCTTTACCCCAGGCACTTTCCAAGGCCTTAACCTGGGAGAAGAACAGTAGCAAAGGAAAATTTCAAGAGTCTGAGCAAAATGAAATTCTAAAATTCAGGAAGGAGAGACAGAAAGTGATGGAATGCTTGGATGAGCCATGTGAGGTGAGCACTTCCAGGGAACATGTAGAAGGAATGGTTTGATGTGCGGTGGTTAGACAATTTAATTTCTGTTTTTTCAGTCTGTCTTTGTTTTAGTTAGCTTTATGGTGCTGTAACCAAAGACCCAAGGACAACAACTACAGAGGAGGAAATGTTTATTTGGGTGGCTTGGTTTTAGCGGCCTCAATCCAGAGACAGCACATCAAAGTTGAGACCGAATCTCATGGCAGAAGCACATGGCAGAAGGAAGAGGCTCACATTACCAGAAATCAGAGAGAGAGAGAGAGAGAGAGAGAGAGAGAGAGAGAGAGAGAGATGGCCACTTGAAGATACAAAGTCTACACCCATATTTACACCTCAGAGATCAGCTTTCTCCAGCCACAGCCCACCTGCCCCCATTATCCCCCAGTTAATCCCACTAGGGATTATTTCACTGGCTAGGTTAAGGCTATAAACCAATCATTTCTCCTCCAAAAACATTGTCACATATGAGCTGTTGGGAGACACAGCATCTAAACCGTGATGGTCTTTTGGGGTATCTTGTTGGAAAATATCCCTGCTAACATCACATAATCATATGTTAGTTGGATAATTACAATTGGCTAAGGTTATATTTGGTTTCTGTTTCATGTAATAACTTGCCACAAATGAAACACATTTAATTTCATGTGTGTGTGCAGCTATATAGGATTAAGGCTACATCTAACACTGTCTTTGGTTTTTATGCTCTACAATATTTGAAATCTACTCTCTGATTTAATTTTAAGTTTCTCTGGAATTTGTTTGTGTGTCACCAGCTGAAAGGGTGACTTCATGCCACAGCCCTGACTTCTCTTAGTATTCCTGACTTGGTGCACAAGGCAGGTCAAAATGACAATCACCTCAGTCACAACAGACAGTGGCTCTCCAAAGGACAAGTGTGGTCAAACATAATAGGGCAGGAATGCAGCACCCCCAAAGAAATATGAGTCAGAGCCCCATCCAGGAGGCAAAGGGAGACAGGGTGTCAAAGGCAGCTTTGAATCAATTATCAATGGCTCCACAGATTCAGTACCAAGGGTGGCCTGAGTTCAAGGACAATAGGTGGTGTCTGGCCAGGTTTCCTCTTAGAAAACATTGGGGGGTGAGGGTTTGGGTGGATTTTATGCAGAGCTGAGGTTGGGGCTGACTGGTTTGTGATAGTTCGTGCCATCAGGCAGGGCTGTCCAGGGAACTTAGCTTCCCAGCACCCTGCTTGCCCTTCATCAGGATTTGACACAGTTACTGCCTGTTGATTTGAGCACCATTTATGTTTCCCCCTTTGGATGAAGATTTTTTTCTCTGGATGTATCACATAATGGTTAGGGTTTGATTGTATCTCAGTGCCAGGATACACTTTTCCTGGTTGGTCCAGTCCCCCATTGGAGGGAATTAATAGATGACTAGGAATCAATGTTGAAACTCATTAAGCCACATTTGAACAAGGTGGGTTTGGAGGGTGTGGCTCTCAGAGTCCCTCCACCAGGAAATCACTTTTAAATTCAATTTTGCCTATTCATTAGGCCTTGGGTATCTTATCTCCAAGCTCTGGCCTTTACTGTTCTATGAAGAGTTACACTTTTGCAGAAATTTTATGAGTACAGGTGATCATTTTTAAAAAACTATTTAAGCCCTGAATTTATGTATTTTTATTTTTTATTTTTTGACACTGGGGATTGAACCCAGGAGAGCTTTACCACTGAGCTACATCCTCAGCTTTTTTTTTTCATTTTTATTAGTTAATTATTTAGATAATTTACTTTTTCATGAATTCAGTTTGGGTACCAAGGTTTGAACCCTGGGGCCCTACACCAATGAGCTACATCCAGAGCCCATTTTTTTTAAGTTTCTTTCTTTCTTTCTTTCTTTCTTTCTTTCTTTCTTTCTTTCTTTCTTTCTTTCTTTCTTTCTTTCTTCCTTTCTTTCTTTTTTTGACAGGTTCTCACTAAATTACTGAGACAGGCCTTGAATTTGAGATCCTTCTGCCTTAGCCTGCTGAATAGATGGTGTTATGGGGAGTCCCTCCAGAAAGCACTCTAAGTCTGAATTTCAAATCAAAAGTGAACTTTACTTCCCTGACTAGGGACTGTCACCCACCACAGAGTCTCAAGCTCTGTGAGAGGACAGCAGCTTCCTGATTCATCCAAAGACATTATAAGCACAATATCCATAACTCAGTGACTTGCTTATCCTCATGTAAAGCTAGCCAATCATAGAAATTAAAATATTAATAAGTTGGGCCTCTGGGCTCTAGGCAGGATCAAAATTTTCCAGTCAGTGAGCCAGCACATTAGCTTTGCAGTTCAGTGGAGCACGGTCCTGGGTTCAAGCAGGTGCTAGACAGTCACATCCTGAATTTGGGTGGGGGTCATCGGGATGAGAATCTACTTCAGTCATGTAGACCCAAAATAGCATCAAACCCAGGATACAGCTCTCCACGTCCACCAGTGCATCCTGAGTAGGGTACAATTTGTGGGATACAAAGTACAGAAGTGCTTTGTAAGAAAACAGCTACCATTTCAGTTTCTCAGAAATAGCTCTTATAACAGTCTTTCATAGGAGGCAGCAAAATGGAGTCTCAGGCCTGCCTATGAGAGTTCTTGCTTTATAATTGTCTTATTTCACTTTTCAAGTTTTTATATCCATCATCAGTATTTTTTACTAATCTGGAACCCATAACTGACAAACATATTGATTGTATTTATCACTTCACAAAACAGCAGATGGGATTAAAAGTGTTCACCACCACACCCTGTTTTGAATTCCAGTTGTGAAAAGATAGAGCATTTGCCTAGCATGCATGAGGCCCTGAGTTTGAACCCTAGCATCAATAAATAAAGAAATGAATAAATAAATACATAGATAGATAGACAGACAGATAGATAGATGATAGACCTGTGTTCAAGTAAACTTGTTAGTGGTTTTTGTCTTCTTAATTAATCTGATTTTAGTTATGTTCAGGGAAATAATCCAAATCATAATTTTTTTAGAGAGGGAGAGACAGAGAGAGAGAGAGAGAGAGAGAGAGAGAGAGAGAGAGAGAGAGATTTTTAATATTTTATTTTTTGGCAGACACAACGTCTTTATATGTATGTGATGCTGAGGATTGAACCAAGGGCTGCGTTGCGTGCATGCCAGGTGAGCACGATACCACATGAGCCATATTCCCACCCACATGATAACTCTTGATGCTAAACATTTAGAATCGTCATGGTTAAAAATCTGTTGGGAATTTACAATAACCAGTTATTAACAAGGTGATTTGATTGGCATACATTTTAATATAGTGTCCAGAATTATGTCTAAAAACATATGAGATTCTTTACAAATTTTTGCCATTTAAATCAAATATTAATAAAATATCTAAATAAATATAACTTGAAAAAGTTTTGTCATATCTGACAGGACTTCTCCTCATATCAAATTAGGCTAATTGCCTTAATATCTCTCTTCTAGAAATACGTTGAGCAAATATGGAGTTCTCTAGAACATCCCAATGTTAGCTCAAGGTCAAATGACTATGTAGATTTTGATCATAAAAAGTTAGTCAATAATCTCAAAAGGTTTAAAGCACTTAATGAAACCTGGGGTCCCAAATCATTATAAAAGATAAGTCATTTAACCAAAGTGATGAAAGATATTTAAAGTGAATACAGAAAGTTATGTCCTATGAAATAATACTTCAACTTTTAACAGAGATGATTTAGTTTTACTTTTCCCATGTAATCAAAGAACTTGATAAAACCAACTTGAAGCCTAAAATCTTACTCTCCCCTCCTCCAGTACTGAGCATTGTACCAGGGGCCAACTGCCCAGTTCTCTTTGTTTTATTTTGAAACAGGCTTGCCAAATGACCAAGTCTGGCCTGAATCTTGCCATCCTCCTTCCTCAGGCTCCTCAGAATCTGGAATTACAGGCAAGGCACACCTCACCTTGCTTAAAAGAGCAGCTGTTTGAGAGATGTTCACCTGAACATTCCACGTGGAAGCCATTATTGTTTTTAATTGTCTTCGGAATCATTGCCCAGCAGTTTCAAAATGTGCTTGAGAATGAATCATAATAGAATCCACTGCAGTGTGGAAGAAAGGCTCTCCTGGAGTTTCTTGAAAGTTGCAGGTCCCATTCTGTATTTTATTAATCTCTTGAGAGCCAATGATAAAAATCTTATGATCTTCTTTGGAAAGTTAGGAGTTTAGAAGCCATGTTTTCTTGGTGTAATGTTGTGGTTTTGTCAGAGTCCTCCTGAAAGTCTATTATCAAACTATCATGCTCAAGGACCTTCTCCTGCATGGTCCCCTGCCCTCCACTTTTGAGAAGATTTGGTACATAAATTTCATTTTGATCCTGCAATCTTTCACAGTAGCATCATCAGCTGGGACACTGTGACCACGAAATATTCTAAGCCATTACATGGTCAGTCTTGGCTCCCTTGAGTTGTCTGAATCTGATGGCAATCACTTGGCATGCATGAGGCTGCTGGACGTGTGTGTGTGTGTGTGTGTGTGTGTGTGTGTGTGTAGTACCAGGGACTATGTACCTGGGGCAGTTTACTACTGAGCTACACCCCCAAACACTTTTTATATTTTTATTTGAGACAGGGACTGACTATGTTGACCAGGCTTGCTTGGAATCTCTGATCCTCCTGCCTCAGCCTTCCAAGGTACTGGGACTGTATGTGTGCACCACAGTACCTGGCCATAGAGCATTTAAAACCCTCAAGAGATTACATTGCACCTGGGAGCAAGTGCCATAACAAAAGGAGAATTATAGCCTCAGACTGCAAAATTCCTCTGGATGAATGTTATATGGATACCGAGATCCTGAAATAACTCTCAGACCACACATTGCCATTCCAATTAAGCCTTTATTGCTGGCCAGCAGAAGACACTCTACTCTCTAAAAGCGAGATGTTCAGAATAACATACCACCTTCAGTTATGCCTTATACTTAGGCTAAAAAACCACAAAAGTGAAATTTGGGGGTCAAGCCAAGGTAAGCAGGCACACTTAATATGTAAACAAGAGTAGTGTACTACAATTTTATTGATATTTTTATATCAACCAAGTTTTAGACTCTAATGTGGAACAATACTCTAAAATAACAGTTGCTGTTTCACCAGATGTATACAAACATTCATTTGTCCAGTTAGTAGCTCTAGAGAATAAAACTTAACAGACACAATGTAACTAATATTTTAAGAAGTGTTTGTCATTTTAATAGGTAAATCAAACTTTGGTTTATATCAGTACATTAATATTTGCTCTTAGGGAATAAACTTGAATACTTTTATCTAGTTGTATTACATATATTAACAACTATAGTTATAAAAAAAACATTTTAATATTTCTACTTTATTTATAGATGTTTACATTACTTACTTAGAACCTCTTGTTTACTTAGATGTATTATAATTATGTTTTACCACACAAAGCCTTTCTTACGTGGAAACATGTTTTTTACTAAATATATTTTTATATTTAGAAGATTTTAATAATTTTTGATCCAGGGATTCCTCTTTTTGTTTATACCTTAAAATAACCCTTATCAATTTCTGAATTTAGATAAATTAGTCCATTTTAATAAGAGGAAATATATTTATAGTACTCTAATTGAAATGCAGTTGAAACCTCTTGACTATTTGTATATAATGTAAAGTAAATTGAACTTTTAAATTTACCAAAATATGAAAACACCAAGAATGCTTAAATATTTTACCTTATGGAATTTAAAAAGTTTGATTATTTGATATTACATTTAATAGTTCACATTTAAACTTTGTAAACCAATCAGATGCCTCTAACAAACACATCCATGATTAATTTCATATAGGTCAGATCAAATTTACATTTTTTAATAAGGTGTAAGACTAGTACATTGAATAGCATTTATAATTTTTTCCCATTGAAGAAAAATCCTAGAGACAATGGATGTTAGACACTTTATAGACATTACAATTTTATTAAATTGTAATTCTGCATTAGTAACTTTAAACACATTTTGACTTTTATTTATTCACCCAATTTCAATTGAATTTTTAAATCATATGAAGTAAAAGGATTTGTATCCATTTTTTAAATTTTAATTTCTGAGCTCATATATCAATTTTTAGTACTATATATATATATATATATATATATATATATATATATATATATATATATAGAGAGAGAGAGAGAGAGAGAGAGAGAGAGAGACATGGCAATACATGTAGACGGAGAGTACCCCAGTTCCCTTACACAAAACAGACAAACCAAAGCCTTGTAGGTTATTTGTTAAAAACCTATTAGACTGAGAATTAACCCTTGTAAATTGGTCTTAGAACAAACCAGAATGTAATTAGAAAAAGATATTAACCTACGTGTATCAGAACAAAATTATGAATTTAACAAATATAGACTTTCAAAACCCTTCCTGTACTTCTTCCTGAGGTGGTCATGCTCATCAAAGGTGAAAAGAATTAAGGGAACATAGACAAATGACAGGGCCTTATTCCTACCTGAAAGAACTTCCCAAAGAGGAACTCCATAGGTCTCCTCAGGAGAGTCACCCAGGTTGGGGTTTCATTGTATGTTAAATATGAGAGTCCAGTCTCCATAATCCACTGAGGTGGGAACTGTGAGTTCTTTGGGAAGTTGGGGAACAGAAGATATGTGTCAAAGGCAAGTGTCTCTGATATGGTTTGGATATATGTTGTCCTCCAAAAGCCTCTGTGTTAATGCAACAGGTGAAATGATCATATCATGAGAGCTATAATACAATCAGTGGATTAATCCATCAAATGGATATATTTCTGTGTGTGTGTGTGTGTGTGTGTGTGTATATATATATATATATATATATATATATATATTCTGTTAATTAGCATGTTTTGAATCCTAGATAACTATTGAAAAAAGGCAGTTTCAGAAGCCCTCTCTGGCTGCTAAGGTCCTCTGACAATGACTGGTTTTAGCTGGGTTTCCATAACCCAGGTAGGTGCCATCCCAACCAGAACACAATTCAACTTTCCTCCTCAGGGGTTTTCCTGAATCTTCTCCAAAGTTTTTGTTTGTCCAAGGCTTTTTCCAAATCCAAAGAGTTCTGTCCTTTCTGTCCTAAAGTCTTTCAGTCTGGTACCTTGTCAGGACTCTGGAGATAATCTTATGACCCAAGCCACTGGAGTGACCAAAGGTGTGGGGGGGATGACCAGAATGTTTGGCTGGGAGGTGCCCACAGAAGGCACATAGGAGACCACTCATCACCTGGATCTAGGGGAGAGCAGGGTGCTGGGGCTGGAGAGGTGGCCCCAGGCAAGGCTTGCTAAGTGGCAATTGGCAGGCTAGGGCAGGGTTGGAACATGGCCTGAGGTCTTTTTCCATTTCCAGAAGGCTGTTGAGAGGACCATGCTCCCTAGAGGGAATTAACAAGAAACAGAGACAGCATCAGAGGAACCATTGCCACCAAGGTGAAAAGGATTGGCTTGCACTTGAGTGACTATGAGCAGTTTGGCAGACAGTGGAGGTGGCCCTGGGCAACTTGACCTGAGGTTGCTCTTTTGCACCACAAAGAGGAGGAAAGCTTCTCCTGGGCAGGGAAGAAACCTACAGTGGCAAGGGTAGTAAGACTGGCCTTTGGGGGAGTTGGGGAGTTGAGGCCCTCTGTTCCCAGAGGCCACATGCAGCCAGTCTCTGCTTGCACCAGGGGTCACAGGAGCTCTAGTCCAGGAAGAAAAAAACACCCAGAAGGAAAGCTAGATTCACCAACAAATAGGGTCCAGTTTTCTAGTTTCATCTCCCCAGGGGCCTCCAAGATGCCTCTACCCAGGTGCACCACCAGCCCCTACACACCTTCCAATAACAAAAACAAACAAACAGAAAATCACTTTTGGGAGTGGGGGAGATTGGTTTTGAATTAATTTTCATGGCTACTCTCCACAGTCAGTGCCAATCACAGAAAAGTGTAATCTGAAGCAAGAACCACATAAAAATCAGTGTCAAAAGAGCAAGTAGGGGGCAGGCTTGTCCCAGTGTGTCCCCTTTCCTATCAAGTGACTTTCTACTTCTGGGTTCTAGAGCCAGATGTCATTGTGCCCAGTAGAGGGAATGGGAAGCTTGTACTTTGAGTCTGCCTTAGGTCAGGGTTGTCCATTTGCCCTTAGCTGTTGTTGTTTTCTTTCTCTTCTCCTCCTCCTCCTCCTCCTTATTCTCCTTTTACCCCTCTTTCTCCTCCCCATTCTTCATCTTTTTTTTTTTTTTTTTTTTTGGTACTGGTGTTTGAACTCAGGGTACAAAACCACAGAGCCACATCCCAAGCTCTTTTCAATTTTTATTGAGGCAAGGTCTCACTAAGCTGATAATGGCCTTGTTAAGTTGCTGAGACTGGCTTTCAACTTGTGATACTTTCTGCCTCAGCCTCCTAAACCACTGGGATTACAATCATGGCCCAACACATCTAGTTCCCAGCCCTGTCTTTGCTGAGACAGGATCTCACTTTGTTCTCCATACTAGTCTCAAACTCATGATCATCCTGCTGCAGCCTCTTGAATAGCTGGATTACAGACAGGTACCAACATGCTCCATTTAAATGTAAGCAATGCTAAAAGCCACATAGAGTATTTGAGAACATTTGCAAGTTAAAAGATGGAAAATGCTAACTTTGAGATAAGGCTTGATTGTCATATGTATCTTGCACATGTGACAGCGTGCTACTTTGGAGTGGAGTCCTGGGAAAGAAATAGATCAGAATCCAGTCCAGTGTATAAAAAATATTGTGTTGGCCACAGCAGAGAGGTGCACACCTAAAGGGCGCTGTTTCCCTGTGCCAGCTGCAGCACAACCGCTTGCCAAAGGCGGCCAGGGTCCAGGCCGCAGCCGCAGCCGCACTCTGGCCCCAGCTGCTGCGAGAAGGGGAGGCAGTGGTCCCAGAGAGGCGGAAGCGGTGGTCCCAGTCCTTGCCTTGTCAGCTCGCACCCCCCCCACCCCCCCACCCCAGAGCTCAGATAGAGGCCCTGGCCATGGGTCTGAGTGGATCTGGGGCTCAACAGAGCTAAGGGGGCGCTTGCCCCCGCAGCCCATGCAGCCCGCTTGCCAGCGCCTGGCTCTCACAATGATGAAGAAATTTAAGTTTAAGGTGGACTTCGAGCTCAAGGAGCTCTCCTTGGTACCCTTCGTCAATGGTGTCTTCTTCTGCAAGATGTGGCTGCTGTATGGCGGCAGCTTCACTGCAGAGTCCTCGAGGTAAGACGCCCTCCCTGCCTCCAGGTCCACCCGAGCCCCTGAACCCCACCTGCGCATCATTGGCTGGTTGGTGAAAAGCATCCCTTGCCTTAGCCCCTTCGTTCTAGCCAGGCAGGCAGCCTCCTGAGCTCCTTGACCTCCAGAGACCTGTCTGAAACCAGTCAGGAATGTATCCATCAGCACAAAGTGCTCCACAAATGGGTTTATCTAGGTTGTCGGTTGTCCTTGGCTTCTGCCTTCCTGGCTCCAAATGGTTCCTGATGACAGCAATTTCCTCCCAATTCTCTAGGAATGGGAGCGATGGCCAAAGGGGGAGAGAGGTTGCTTCTTGTTTCCCTTAAGACATTTCCATATTTGTAAAATACAAAGTGGAATTGGAGCTGTTGTTAAAAATAAAAAAAAGTTCCCAGATTTTCTGAGTTCCAAGAACGACCACTGTGAACAGCCTGTGCTTGGTGTCACTCTTCTTTCTGGTGGGCTAGGAGGGGTTTTGCACAACCAGATTGAGGCTGAGGAAGGCCAGGTGGGCCTTAACTTAAGGGAATTGCTCCTAGCAGATAAGGCAACAGTTGATGAGACTGTAGATTGCACCTCCAGCTCCAAGCTAATGCTCATCGAATTACCTGTCTTGAAGTGACCACTGTGAGTCTCCATCTGGGGGACTTAGAACCAGGAGGGAAGCCCAAACTCTGTGCCCATTTTGGAATGAGCCTCTCCTTGTGCACCCTGTGCACTCTCTGGGAGAGACATTAATAGGTTCCAGAATGCAGCCAGGTGTGGCAATGTTCCTTGAGTAATTTCAGGATTATTCACAGACTGACAGATTTGCCCTAGGGTGTTATTTTTTTTCTTTTCAAAAAAATAGAAAAAAAAAGTTTATAACTGAATTTTTGAGTTCTTGAGGTCAAGGAGAAGGGTTAATAATCTTTGTTTAACCCACATATAGTGGTCACAAACTTTATTTTTACACTCAAATACTGTACTTTCTTTTTTATCTATCATCCCTTTAAAATTGTAAAGGAAATAATGTCAATGGATTGTGGAATTGGAGCCAGAAAATTGTCCACTATGGCAATATTGAAGTCTATGGGAGCCCAATAATATCTGGTTGGCTAAACCAAAGGAAATGTAAAGCACTATTGATTCTCAGAATTAATAAATAATCCACTGAGGATAATTTTAAAAATCAAACTTTGGTAACAAATCTGAGATATTCAGCTATTTTTTAATTATACTACATAATTTTTAGCACATCTGCAAGAGAATAATGAATGGGGCAAATAATATATGTGTGTGTGTGTGTGTGTGTGTGTGTGTCTGTGTGTGTGTGTCTGTGCGTGTGTGTGTGTGTGTGTGTGTGTGTGTGTGTATAATACCAGCTCCCAAGGTGCAGAAAAGCGTATATCAATTTTGAATGTACTGTAGGTGAAAGAGGTAGTCTTGTTTTGTTCCTAGGTTCTACCCCACTACCTGGAGCAGTTAGGTGAGTACTCCTGGCCCAATGGTGACACCTGGTGGTCAGGACACTTGCTGGCTACCTTCTTAAGTCAGTTATTTAATCATTGCAGGCAAACATGTCCACTAGGCCTTTTGAATATAATTTTTTTTTTTTTTGCTACCAGTGCTTAAAATCAGGAGTAGTGGATAACTGAGCCACATCCCCAGCACTATTTTGTAATTTATATTTATAGCAGGGTCTGGCTGAGTTGCTTAGCACCTCATCATTGCTGAGGCTGGCTTTGAACTCACGATCTTCACAAAATATACTATCCTATTTAATTCTCACAGCAAGCCTAGGGATCCACATTTTGTGAATAAATGATTCAAAGTCCCCACAGATGATATGTGTAATTCCGAGATTCTGATACAGGTGTAACATCAAACAGGGTTATGCCAGATAAAGGGGGAAAGTGTGTTCTGTGCTGAAGAGTTTCTAAATAGGCAGTTTCCTAATGAATATTTTGTGCAGTGGGTATCATTTGATTTGTCCTCTGCAAGACTTGGAAATGAAAAACTATCCTGTGATAAGCTTCACCCTTTCTTTTCCAATTAAAATCTGGCTTTAATCAAGGTAAACACAGTTAAGCATATTGCTTGTTTTTTTTTTTTTCCTTTTTTATCTTTTAGGCTGAGCAGAGAATGGGAAAACTCTGATTCTTGATTTTTCCCCCCCTCTTCATCATCAATTCTTTCTTTCTTTCTTTTTTGTTTATTTTTGTAGTTGTAGATGGACAGAATGCCTTTGTTTATTTTACGCAGTGCTAAGGATTGAACTCAGTGCCTCACACAGGCTAGGTAAGTGCTCTGCCACTGAGCTACAGCCCCACCCCTCCTTCTCAGTTCCTTTGATTACAAATTTGTTTTTATGGAAAAAAAGAATAGTGCTTGATACAGCCAAACAAACAAACAAAGAAACAGAGTTTGAGGGAAATGATTCAATATAAGAATTTTGTGCTTTTGAAGTTAGGTAGAGAGAGTTAGCATAAAGCTAAGAACAAGAGTGAAATGAGATAGGTTTAAGTGTAATTCCAGTTCCACCATGGTAGACCTGGATGTGGTTACTTAGTCTCTCGACGTTAGAAATCTGTAAAATTGAATCTGTCACTAACACTTGAGGCAATTTTGAGGATTTAGTAAGCTGATGTGCCTAAGATACCCAACAGTGCTTTGGCATCTGGTTGGCACTTAAAGAGTAGATGACGAACTTTTTCAAGAAGGTCTGCTTGCTTTAGATGGTATAGTTAATTCCTTTTTCCTGACAAGTACAAAAATGTTGATTTAAGAAACATTCCTCATTTTACAAGGGAACAAAGAAATCCTGAAATACCAGTGGTAAGTAAGTTATTTCAAAATTGCATAACTCTTACCCAGTGGATGCCAGTCTAGGAATGCAACTATAATTAAATGCTAGGTTTTAATTTCTAAAAATCCATTTGTCTGACTCTTTTAAATCAGAAACATTAAACAATGTAACATTTCTCCCATAAAAAATGTGAAATCAATAATATGTAAAAGATATAATAAAGCACACTCAAGACTGCTCTCTTTAGAAAGGTTTACCAGGTTGTTCTTGGCTAGTGTCTGGCAACCTGAGTGGTAAATAGTTCTATACCTGATATAAAACTTCATCTAAATGATACAAGCTGCTTAATGTGCCTAGACTGCACAAAGTGTGATTCTTGATAAGCACCTTCTGAGAGTCATGCATTTGGGTCCAAATTAAGCAAAGGGTGATAAAGTAACCAACCTAATAAAAATCTTTAGCACTGAGTCTTTAATGAGTTTTCCTAGTAGACAACACATGTGACAATTTGATGCTAAAGAAATTGTGCCTAAGTCTGCTTTGTATCCTGTTGCTGTAATAAATCGTAGCCATAATACAACTATATGCTGAGTCCTGTGAGTTCTCCTGAGGAATCACCAAACCTAGGGATGGTCTTGAAAACCCCCCTACATGAACTAGTGTGAAATAATATTTGTTTGTTAGAGAAAAGTCTTGGAGATATATAGAAAATTCTCTGTCTCTTACACACACATACACCCACACCACACACTTGGCTTTGTATAAAACCTAAACATGCAGATACTTCATTTTTCACCAAATATCAATTGTGCATTTACCAGTTTCTAGCTGTTAGGAATCATGAGAAGTACAACAAATAAAGGGTCCACAAAAAATTACCTCAAGATAAAAAAAATAATTATACTTATTTGTCAGTAAGAGACACTATGACTTGTTGCCCTGTACATGGGTCAGACAATATGTGAGCGTGAAATTATAAAGGAAAAGAGTTCATTTACAGCTGTACTGGTTACTGAAAATTATATTTGCATTTCAGTTGAGCATGCTGGGAGGATGAATTTGCATTGACAAGAAAGTGAGGTGGGAGGACAGCTTGAGCAAGACACTCATAGAATTGGTTCTAGATCATCCTGATTCCACAGAGTTTATATGGAGCAAAAGCAGAAGATTTGAAAAAGCCTTTGAATGCCATTATAGTTTGCTTTCCACTGTTCATAGGATAAAATTCAAGCTAGGATTCTTGAACTGAGTTGTAGTATGATTAAATTGATATTCGAGCTTCCTGGGAGGCTGATGCTTTTGAATTCAAGTGATAATAGATGAGATGAGGAGACATATTAGGAGCCTATTTAAATAAAGCAGGCAGGAGCTAACGAGATCCTGAACTCAAGTTTCTCATATGAGTGACTGATAAATGAAAATGCTGTGATAGATCCCTTGATGCCAGGAGAGAAATAAGGAAGTCCAGAGAATCCTTTGTTTTGTTTAAGGGGAATATTGTATATGGTTGTAGAAGATATGAAGACTTAAGTTGATAAAATGATAACATGATACATTTGGAGGTGACAGTGAGTCCGATAAGCAGTTGAAGTCACATTTATTGTGATATATGTGTTTCTTAAATTCTAGTCTATGGGTGCCATACAGATCTGCTTATTTCTCATTTAGGTCTTCCTTATACTGTTTTGGCCTTTTAGTGATTGTTAGTGAAAATTAATCTTAGAAGGATCCAGTTTCTCCAGAGAATGTTTGCTCAGTGAAGAGGTTAAAAAGAAATAAGACTAAAAGATATTTATTTGTAATGAATGATGTTGTTATTATGATTTTGGTACTGGGAATTAAACCCAGGGGTAATTAACCACTGAGCATCATCCCCAGCCATTTTTATGTTTTATTTTAAGACAGGGTCTTTTTAAGTTGCTTAGAGCCTCACTAAATGCTGAGTCTGACTTTGGACTCGGGATCCTCCTGCCATAACCCCCCACACCCCCAGTCATTGGGATTACAGGGGAGAGCCACCATATCCAACTACAATTGTTATTAAAATGGTCAGGGTAAATGGTTAAATTTTACATAACCATAATTATTATAATATTTGGAAAATACCTTGTACAATTATATTGGTCTATTCAGCTGAAGCCAAATTCTTGCATAATAAAATATTTTCAAATATCTCTTAGACAAAATATTATATTTTTTGAATTTTTTAGAGTTCTTCTTTTGTAAACATTTAAATCACTTTTGAAGTTTTATTAAGACTGTCAGGATACATTTAATTTTGTTCTTTTTAAATAAAGAAAGAAATTTTTTCTAAATATTTTAGGCCAATTTTTTCCTATTTTTTCACCTGTGTGAGTGGGTGGGTGCTAATAGGTAAAGTAATTTTTTAGATTTCACATGAGTTTTTGGCAAAAACTAATATGAATTCAGGGAATGTTCAGGAAGCAATTGAGCACTTCTGTTTATTAGATCTTTTACTTTGTAAACAAGCTAAAAAGATTTCTCTCTTTTTTGTCAAAGACTGTCTTTATGTTTTCAAGATTTTATTTGTTTAACTTGTATAACAAATATTTGTCTATTATTTTAACTTAATTATTTATTCTAATTTGGTATACATGATGGCAGAATGCAATTTATTTCATATGACACATATAGAGCACAATTTTTTAAGTCATTGATTGTACACAAAGTATTTCACACTGTTCGTGTCTATGTACATGTACTTAGGGTAATCATGTCTAACTCATTCCACCATCATTCCTACCCACTGTGTCCCCTCCCTGTTTTCAAGGTTTTAATTCACTGCATTCTTTATTTCTTTTTACTAATTTTTCCATACTTCAAAAGTAATATAGACTCATTTGGAAAACTTAGAAAAGCAAAAAGAAAACAACAAAAATTGCCCATAAATGAACAATCCAGAAATAAACACTATTACTGATATTTTGGTGTATGACTTAGGAAACTCTATCAATCCCCACATATATATATATATATATATACATAGGTAGATGTATATGCCCAACCTCTCCACAATCATCAAATTCTGTTAAAAGAGATTATAATGTACTTAATACATTTTTTTTTACTTCTATATCATTAAACATTAAATGTTAAAGTGCTTTAAAATTAGCATACTATAGGGATCCATTCATTCCAATGTTTATACCAGTGCAGTGCGCAATAGCAGAGTAACGGATCCAGTCTAGGTGCACATTAACAGATGAAAAGATAAAGAAAATGTAATATATATAATGGAATTCTAGTCAGCCATAAATTGGGATGAAATCATGGCATTTGTGAAGTAAACAAGACTCAGAAAATCAAGGGCAAATGTTTTCTCTCATATGCTGAAGCCAGAGCAAAATAAGGGGAAAAGGCAGGGGGCCCATGCAAATAGAAGGGAGACCAAAGTAGTAGAAAAGTAGGATTGAAGGGGAACGAGGAGGGACTGTAAAGGGGAGGATGCAGAATAAATTGACCAAATTTATGATCTGAACATATATGATTGGTCCATGATGAATTATACCTTCATGTGCACCTATAAAGCACCAGTTGAAAAAACAATAAATACATAGGAGGAAGATCAGTAGAGTTGAGGAAGGGAATAGAGACAGGGAAGAGGGGAGGGAAAGAGGAAGTATCTGGGACTGAAATGAAGCAAATTGCATTCTAGTCATGTATGATTGTATCAGAATGAACTCCACTGTTATATATCATTATAATGTGCTAATAAAAATGAAAATGTTTTAAATGGATGCATATCATTCTATTTTATTAATTTCCATGATTTATTGTACCAATGATTTTTGTAGCAGTCAGATTCTTGTTGTTTTGAGATGCTGAGTATTGGACCTCTACCTCTGGTCCACGTCCCCAGCCCTTTTTTTCTTTGTACTTAATATTTTTATAAATAAACCACCATAAGCATCCATATAGCCCAATTTGGTGCATGATTATTTAGGATTAACACTTAGAAATGGAAATATCTAGTAATGCATGCATGCTTTAAAAACCTTTGACATATACTTCCAGTTTACCCTTTTGCATTAAACTGAGTTTTGATGATGGAAAAAACACTAATTAGTATTAAATATCAAAAATAACCAATATTAGAAAATGCTGTTTGACCATATGGCAGATAATTGTCTACACCCTGGTTCCAGCAATCGCCTTCTGGGTATACAGCCAAAGGCTATTAAATCAGTATGCTAAAGAGAAGTCTGCACTCCCATGTTCATTGCAACATTATTCACAATAGTCAAGACACTGAAACATCCTGTCTGTATCAGATGAATGAATATTTAAAATGTAGTATATCCAATGGAATAAAATTCAATCTTTAAAAAGAAATAAATCCTGTCATTTGTGACAAAGTGGATGAAACTGGAGGACATTATGCTAAATGAGGTAAGCCAGGCATAGACAGTGCACATGTGTAACATGAAAAAGGCCAACTCGTGGAAGCAGAGAATAGAATGGTGGTCTCCAGAGCATAGGGGTGGAAGGTATGGGGAATTTCTAATTTCTGTTAGAATGAATAAGTGCCAGAGATATATTGTATATCATAATTATTAGAGTTAATGTACATTTAGAAATTGCTGAGAGTGGATGATAAATGTTCTGACAACAAAAAGCAAGTGAATTGGTGAAATTATTAATTTAATTGAACCATTTCACAATATACACATATATCAAAACATCATTGTATACCTTGTAATAACACATTACAAAATAAACATATAATTGAGTGCACAACTTTTGTGTGTCAATTATGTATTAATATAAACAAAGATATAAGAAGAACTCTTTATATCCTCACTGGAAATGGAATCATCAATTCACATTATTATAATAGCTATAATCTACTAGTAGATAACACTTATTTGAGCACTTTCCTAATATATATATATATATATATATATATATATATATATATATATTTTCAATTAAATTATATGTATATGATCATGTGTATGTATAAAAGTACAAATTGCTCATTCACTAAACACCTTCTGAATACCTATTAGGCACCAGACATTGGGAAGGATGTTAGGAATCTATAGTAATGACGACATTGATACTGCAAAGGTAACAGCAGACTTTTCTCTGGAGCCTTCTATGAGATAGGCATGGAACAGGAATCCTCCACCTGATTTAGTTCCCATTTTACAATTAAAGAACAAAGAATTAGAGAAAATGTCTAATGCAAATGATCCGCTCTACTTGCAAAGTGGTCAACTAACTTATGCTCTGTTAGGATCAAAAATGTGTCTACCTACGTCACACTGACCTCATAGAGAAGACAGATGTACTTTCCCTGAAGACCAAGGGTCACAAAGGACAGTAGATGTGCAGACAGTGAGGAGACACCATGGTACATGCTGTCCTCCAGCAGGAACTTCATGGATCTCTAACAGAGAAGGGTCCGACCAATACTACAAGGTCCATGGATTTTCTAGTGGATATTTTCTCTGTCTCCAATGTTTCTTTTTAAGTCCCTTACTCTGGGACTGTGAGGTTGACTCAGTCATGTTGCTCTGGCCTGCAGGTCACAGGTGCAGAGGCCTCAGGACTCACTTGGTGCATGTGGCTTGAGGCTGCTCCGGTGAGTGAGTAGGACAGAAGAGCACACACCTGCTCAGCACACCTCCTGTCTGTGCTGCCACCAAGCCAGAGCAGACTCCCTCACAGTGGGATACTAACAGAATGACCAAGAGCCAGAGAGGGTGGAGTCTGTTTGTTTGGCCAGCAACACCCCAATGGAATTGGCCACTTGTTTCTGCTGATCTCATCTTTTCATCTCTTCCAAGACCTGATCAGTTTAGTTTTTTTTAAGTTGTGTTTATGTTAGTCACAAGCAGTGGTTGTTGGTGACCAAAGAACCCAGTTAACAGTGGGCATCTACGTGCTGGAGCAGCCAAGTGCTCCACAGGGGTCACTTCCTTTAATCGTCAGCAAAAGCAGATGCAGTACAAAAGAAATGATGGACCCTACTATTAGAGTCTGTAAACAAGTCAGGATGGCACCTGGCAAAATGCCAGAGGGAGTGGTTTGTAAAGTAAGGCCAGGGAGCCATTAAGTGTGGAGATTCCTTATTGGTTGACTGATGTATCTAGTTTATGCTAATTAGATAAGCTGTGTGGAATGTATAAATACCGCTCCTGTCCTATGATAAACGGCTTCCACTCCTGCTGCATCAATCTACACAAGTTGTTTGTCACTCTCCGGTTATTTTGCTGCAGACGGACTGCGGTACCCTACATGAGAAAGCTGGGGCACAGAGATGTCAGGTCAACTTCTCCATGCCACACAGCTAGGCAGTGTTAAAGCTGTGACTCAAACTGGGGTCTGTCAGACCTCAGAGTTCATATCCAGAGCCTTCTTGCAGCCACCACCTCAATGAAATATGATGTGCACACAGTGCTGTGGGGCCAGGGAGATGGATGTTGTCAACCCAGCTTATGGGTCAAGAGGGACATTGCCGCCCAGGTGAAATCCATCAGATGCAGCCACAGAGAGGGGACAAGTGAGCCAAGCACACTAGGTGACCGAGTTAGGAAGGACATCTCAGGCAGAGGGCCTGTCCCTGAGACCTGGTCTCTTGCTGGTCTTCCAGAGTCCAGGAAGATGGATGGCCCAGCACTAGTTGATTCGTGGCTCATCCCCCTCGGAATGAGGTTCTGCATTCACTTGGCTTCTGAAGTCCCACCCTGACTCTTGGGGTTCCAGCAAGCAGTCCCATCTCTCCGTGACCTGTCCTGGTGCCTGCTTCTGCCTGAGCATAGTTGGATCCCAGGCTTGGTGCTAGGGCCAGCTTCTCTGCTCTCTGTGTTCGTCTTACTCTGGTCCACGCCCCACAGAAACGAGTAGTGTCTCCGATGTGCGGAACCTGATGGTAAGGTGCAAGGCGGCTGGGCCTGTCTTCTTGGGCAGCTCATGGTCCAGAACTCGGTGGTCCAACTGCAGCCAGTTCTGCTGACCAGTGTCATCTATGAACAAAAAGTACTCTTTTGTTTCAGGTTGAAGTGTGAAGCCACCAGATCCAGCAGCTCTCTTGACAGAAGTTTGGGCTGAACCAGCAGCTCCAGCCTTCTGTCATCCAGAAGGTGCACATGGCAGTGCCTGTCCTCTGTCATCAGGTACACATCTGCAGCCTGCACACGTCCGCAGCACCTGGTGGCAAGCCAGCAGCCGCTCTGTAGACCATCTCCAGAGCGTGTCCACTGTCAGGTTCCACATGAAGGGGCTGCTGGTAAACAGCAGGTCCTCGATACCGCACACTTACACCGTGGCCATCCTCGTGGCTTGGGTGCGGGCTCCCCACCGCCATCTCAACGCCACCTTTGCAGGCAGCTGTGTCAAGCCTGCCGCCTGGCTGGTTTAAAGCTCGCGCCCCAGCCAGTTCTGGGCAGCATGCGGCGGGATTGGGGACCAGCCAGCCAAGGGTCGCAGTTGGCACCAGTGGCCTGAGTGCGCTCAGACCGACCGCAGGCTGTGCTAAGCTCCGCCAGCTCCTAATATATTTTTAAATCTTTATGTTACTCCTCAAAATAATCCTATGAGGAAGTACAATTATTTTCTCATTACTATTGCTATCATTACCATTGTTGTTATTATTACTCTGATTTTATACCTGAAGAAACAGAAGCACAAAGAAATGTTGAAAGTTAGCTTGTAAGTGCAGAGCCAGGAGTCAGGCAGGCTCCAGGGTCCATTTTTAATCACTAGACTTTAATGGTTCTTACGTTTTGGGTTGTATGCTTTCTCAGCTTTATGTTTTAGAAAACAAATACATAAGTCTATGTAGTATGACTTTTCCTGAATGTTAGTTATAGGAAATTGGTTCCAATATGTGATACTAATAAATGGGTTAGTAGACCTGGACCATTTACATTTGCCTCAAGATAATCGTATATAAAAGATAAGAAACATAATACTCATGCATATACTCTATTTTTTAAGCTGTGGCTTTCTAGTTCTAAGTTTGAAGAATTCAGTCTCATTACTAGGTATTCATGCCTTGTAAAATTTTTGCTGATACCATTTTATGCCACTAAGTTAATATTCACTATTATATCAGTAAGCCATGCATATAAGGCAGGAGAATCTCAAATTCAAAACAAGTTTGGGCAACTTGGAGAGGACTCAAAATTTTAAAAAGGGCTGGAATGTGGCTCACTGGTAACATACACCTGAATTCAGTTCCTCATTACAAGAGAGTAGGGGAGATATGAAGGTTTTCAAATGCTGAGAATTGAAAAAAAAATACACACACACACACACACACACAAACACACACACACACACACACACCCACACACACACATATATATATATATATGTATATATATATATATATGCTTTTTAGTATATAAAATAAAATATGCACATATAGTCTAGCATATATATACTATATATGCATATACATGCATGCATATTTTACATTCCTAATTTTACTCAATTCTTACAAAACCCCTTTAACAGAAGTAAAAAACCATTGCTACTCTTCTTGGATTAGGAGATATGTCATAACACATTTTTAATTTTTTTTAATGTTAAGGAAATTTATTATCAGAATAGGGGCTTAGAAAAAGAAAAATATTCAGAAAAGACCATGCATCCTCTTACATGAGACATAATTGAAGTGCTAGATAGTTTAGGAACTACCTCATAGAAAATAAGTAGATCTGGGGCTGGGGTTATGGCTCAGCAGTAGAGCCCTCACCTTGCACATGTAAGGCCCTGGGTTCAATCTTAAGCACCATGTATAAATAAATAAAATAAAATAAAGTTAAAAAAAGAAAAAGAAAAGAAGTAGATCTGACTTTACTGTCACAAAAGCACAAAATGAGGACCAATAGGAGGGAGCTCCAGGGGAGTAGGTTTGTAATCAACCTAAAGGAGCACTTCTTAATGTTTTGTACTGACTCATCATTGAATGGGTTTCTTTGAGAGGATGGTGGAGTCCTAAGCACTGACTGAATGACTGTTTTGGGAACTGTTGAAGGGAGAATCTTTGGAAGTTTTTTTAAAATACTTTTTTAGTTGTAAATGGACACAATATCTTTTTATGTACTTATTTTTATGTGGTGCCAAGGATCAAACCCAGTGCCTCACAAATTTGAGGCAAGTGTTCTATCACTGAGCTACCACCCCATCCTTGAATCTTTACAAGTTTTCTAAATTTTCTGTTCCCTTCTCTCTGCAGTAGATTAAATTCCTGTGGAACTCAGAAGTGATCATATAACTTTCTCTGACCAAAGAGATGTGAGCAAAACTGATATCTGCCATTTCTGGGCAGAAGGTTTAAGAGAAATGATGCAATTTGCTGTGTCTCTTTTTCTTTACCACAAACAGCTGTCCATGTGTGGCCAACCTGGTCACCAAATGAATATGGTATGGGGCAGAACCTCAGGTGACCTCCACTAGACATTAGATAAACAGAAACAAACCCTTGGATGTTTTTTGAACCATCAGAATTGGGGGGTTGCATATTAACTGAAGCATAATGGACCCTATCCTGACAGATACAGATTCTTTTTGATTTAGGTGACCTCTAAAACCACTTCTACACCTGAAGTTTTCAGGATATGATATCATCTGAAGTATTTTTTATTTGTTTACTTCCTTTATTTCCTTATAATTGAGTTGTAATTGTCAAAGGTTATAGAGTCAAGAAAAAATATCATGAATTGTTGGGTTGTAACTCAGTAGTAGAATGCTTGTCTTGTAAGCATGAAGCCCTGGGTTCTATCCCCAGTACACCTCCCCCACATATGCAACACACATGAATCATGGATTGTCAAAGTTACCCTTGAAAATAATGAGAAACACCCACAAAACAAAAACAGTAAATGCATATAGCATATGCATATCTCTGTTAGTATCTTACATAAATTTACAATGAAGTTGTTGGATTATGATTTTAAGGATCATTTTGCACAATAGTACATATCTTTAAATTCTAGAATTATATTTGTGTAGCAAGATGTGCATGTTTTAATAGTTACCAGGAAACTAAGGAAAATGTAACTGAAGAAATTAAAATTGGTGTCTCCCATTTCATGCTGACTGGGGGCTTGTGCTCTCTGAGTGGAGTGAGGGAGACCCTGTGCCCTTTTTCCCCACTATGACTCTAAGTGTTATGTTCCCTATGTTACATGTGCCATGCTGTGGTGCAATTGTACAATAATTCTTTTCTTCCTTATAGTTTGAGTATTAAGGGCTGGTGTTAAGGTCTGTAGACAAGTCAAAATAACACCTGGTATTTTGCCAGAGAAATGTTAGAGTTCGTAAACAAGTTTGGATGGTGCCTGGCAAAATGCCAGAGGGAGTGGTTTGAGAAGTAACAAAAGTGGGCCATTAAGTGTGGAGATTCCTTATTGGTTGACTGATGTATCTAGTTTATGCTAATTAAGATAAGCTGTGAAAAATGTATAAATAGCTCTGTTGTCCTAAAATAAACGGCTCCTATTCCTGCTGTATCAATCTACAGAAGTTGTTCGACACCCCCGGCAGATGGTGGCCCGTTACGGGGAGCCCTGGGACACTCGGGGGTAAGTGACGAAAAAAAAAGCTGCCCGTCCATAGATAGGATGGGAGCAATCTGCTCATCCCTAGGCAGATAGGGCTAGAGGAAAAATGACCATTTCGAGAAAATGGAGAAGATTGATACAGTATGTTTGTGTCTTGTTTTGTCTCAGTGTATTGTATTGTCTTTGTGATGAAAATATGGAAGGGGTGAGAAGTAAATTGATAAGGGAAAGAGACACCGGAGTGAAACCAAGAATAGTTAGGGCATGTGTTGATAAGAGCCCAGAAACTCTAATCAGAAAGAAAAAGAAAGTTCAGAAGAAGAAGGATTATCAGGAAAAAAGTTGCAGCAAAAGGCTATTACTGAATACTTTTCGTTATTGGAGGGTGCGTGAATCTGTGCAGCGGCTGCCATGTGCGCAACTGGGTAAGGGTGCAGCAAGTACTTTCCAAGAGGCAGCAGCTGGCTCTTCCACTGCCGGGAGCCCGAGTCTAGACCTGACCTGGAGGCACAGTCTCCCAGGCTCTTGCTCCCAATAGCAGTTTGAGTCCGGGACACTCCCCAGGGCCATCTGGGGCTGCCCAGGATGCTACAGCCGGCAAAAGATGCTACTGGCGTCCCTGATGTTTGGTCATTTTCAATGCCAATAACTAAGTTACAATGGTTCTCCCACACCTGGAAGCTAATGAGTAATGAGCACTATTAAGGCTTATTTCAAATGTAACAAAACCTTGAGATAATGTACTAAATTGTTCAGAAGGTTGTTTTCTTAGTAGAATGCTACAAGATTTTCTTTAGCCAGCGTTGCAGAGTTCCTGCCCCCCTCCCAGTGCCAGCAAGGACAAGGATGGAAGAATTTCCAGTGTTGCTGAAAACCGGAGGAGATTTCAGCTGACAAACAGACGAGACTTCAGATCAAGGTAGCTGCCTGCAGAACTTACCTGGACTGTGATTTAAGCCAGCTGCCTGCAGACCTGGACTGTGATTTACCTGGACTGTGAGTTAATCTGTTGAAACACTGCTTTAC
This sequence comes from Urocitellus parryii, assembly GCF_045843805.1. Classification (NCBI taxonomy): domain Eukaryota; kingdom Metazoa; phylum Chordata; class Mammalia; order Rodentia; family Sciuridae; genus Urocitellus; species Urocitellus parryii. The sequence goes on along the minus strand of NC_135541.1, from coordinate 81,710,974 downwards.
CTGGACTGAGAAAAAACTGTAATCTACAACAAATTGTAACTCAGTATCTTTGCTTACGGTGTCATTGCTGGATTAATTTTTCCAAGGGCTTCTTGCGGAGCCATCAAGTGGCTTGGTATTGTTACATTTTGTATCCTCCCTTTCTGTTTGTAGCAGGTTATTTATGGTGTTTCTGTAAAAACCACTATGGTCGTTATTTAAATTAAACAAAAGGGGGATATGTTAAGGTCTGTAGACAAGTCAAAATAACACCTGGTATTTTGCCAGAGAAATGTTAGAGTTCGTAAACAAGTTTGGATGGTGCCTGGCAAAATGCCAGAGGGAGTGGTTTGAGAAGTAACAAAAGTGGGCCATTAAGTGTGGAGATTCCTTATTGGTTGACTGATGTATCTAGTTTATGCTAATTAAGATAAGCTGTGAAAAATGTATAAATAGCTCTGTTGTCCTACAATAAATGGCTTCCACTCCTGCTGTATCAACGTACACAAGTTATTCGTCACGCCCTGGTTATTTTGCTGCAGCCGGACTGTGGCAGGCTGGGGTTGTGGCTCAGTGATAGAGCTCTCGCCTAGCACATGTGAGGTCCTGGATTCGATCCTCAGCACCACATAAAATAAAATAAAGATACTGTGTCCATCTACAACTAAAAAATAAATATTTCAAAAAAAAAAAAAACAGTTTGAGTATTAGAAGCTAGCTTCTAATACTTTCATGTGACCGGAGATTAGAGGAGATCAACAAATTTGGACAATATGTTCTTGTGTCATAACACACTTATTTTTAAAAAATAACAAGTAGCTTAAACAAAATAGAAGTTTATTTCTCTCATATAAAGTCCAAACTGGCATGGTAGTTCTGCCTTGTCAAGTTGTCAGGGGCCTGGTCTCTTATTATCTTGTTTTCAGGGTATTGTGCTCATCCACAAGGATTAAGTTGGCTCACTCTACATCCAAATTCTAGCCCCAACCTTTGGGAATGAGGAAAGGGGATGAGGAGGTCTTTTCTGCTCAGAGTCCATTGACCAGAACATAAGCAGAATATCACATTCAATTGTCCAGAAGGATAAAAATGTAATCATTGCTGGGTTCCATATACCTAGAAAAAAAATTTAATTATAATAAATGGAGGGGACAGCAGATATATGGAGACAATTAGATTCTGTACACCTCTTTTTTAGAGATGAGAAAGCTGATCCTCAAAAAATTATTTGTTCAAGGCTGCACATAACTAAGATATTTGAAAAACTGGCCCATAAAGAGGACATAGCTGGATACATCAGAATTCAGAAGCAGGACTGGTAGGGAGACATTAAAGTAGGCATGTTTCTATACAGTTAATATTAGAAAAAATAATTTTCAACATTTAGAAGAGTACAATAATGAAGAGGCTACCTCAGTGTTACTACCTATTGAATGGCCTTGTCCATTTGTCAGGGACATCATTCTTACTTAGGCACCATTCCTGTAATCCCAGCACCTTGGCTGAGGCAGGAGGATTGCAAGTTTGAGGCCAGCCTAAGCAACTCAGACTCTCAGTAACTTAGCAAGACCCTATCTTAAAATTGAGAGAGAGAGAGAGAGAGAAGAGAGAGAGAGAGAGAGAGAGAGAGAGAGAGAGAGAGAGAGAGAGAGAGAGAACATTTTTCATTAGGAAGATGGGTCACTTAGGTGACTCTTAAGGTCTGTTCTAATTCCAAGAGTCTGCTTTTGAACTTTCAGTTTTTTCTCCTAATGCCAATGTTCCTAAAACTTTCTTTTTTTTAGCTAGGACGAGTCAGCTTATATTAGCCAAATATGTATGTGTTTGTTTCCTTGGTAACCTATCCTTTCCCTACCTCTCCTTCAAGCTTCTTTTAGTTGATTCACATTCCAACCTTTCTTCAATATCTAGATATAATTTAATATCTCATCAGTTTGATTCCAATACCTGTCCCAACCTACAGCCTACCCACTTGTTTCTCTCCAACCCTTGGTGTACATACTAAATATGTTGATAATATGTTGGTTATTTGTTTAATGAATGAAGAACCTCCCTCACCATCCTACTTTGTCTTCTCAGTCAGTTGTTATAATTCTTGTTCCTACCAGTCCCTTCACACCAAATTTATTCTTCAAATTACCTTTATGGTTAATTACCATGCCATGTAAAAATTGCAGTAATACAAATAAGAAGAAGGAGGAGGAGGAGGAGGAGGAGGAAGAGGAGGAGGAGGAGGAGGAAGAGGAGGAGGAGGAGGAGGAAGAGGAGGAGGAGGAGGAGGAGGAGGAGGAGGAGGAGGAGGAAAGTAAGAAGTATTTAAGTGCTTTTTTTCCATTTTTCATTGAGGGGAGTTAGGACACATGGAAGAGATTTCTTTAGCAAAGATTTTTGTTTGTTTGTTTGTTTGTTTGTTTTTTAAGTCTAACTGGAGGAGGAAATGGAGCGGCAGAAAGAACAGCATACACAGCAGCCTGAGCAACATGGTGTGTTGAGGGCACAGTGAGGATACTAGTATTTTATGCTGCCACAGAAAGATAGTGAGAGGAAGTGGTTATTTCAAGGAGTCTAGGCTTGTGGGCATTCTGTATTTAGGGAGCCAAAACCAGAAGAGTGACTTAAACAAAGTGGTAGGTTGGCTTTAGGAGAGGAATTCTCATTTGACAGACCACCTTAGCTTTCTCAGCAATTAAGAAATGTAGACTAAGGTATGATAAAATATCAGAAAAGCTTCTGCAAGTGACAGAATAGGAAGTAGAACAAGGGCAACTCCAAAAGGCCCCACTGAAATTTTAAAATATGAATTTTACTAACAGTAGCATGCACATTTATACAGTTTCCTCCAGGAATGCTCATAGGTTAGGTATAGGAGAAAATGGATGGTAGATTTGATTCAAGTTTAGAAGTTGATAGCTAGATGGAAGGGTCAATAGACAAGGGGTTAAGAGTGTTGAAAGAAATTTAAGGAATCAATTATGGGATCCAAATTGCATAAGGAAGGAAACCATGTCAGGAAGATAGATCTGGAAAGTATAGAATGTTTGGAAGATGAAGGCCTCAGTGATGTCAAAGAAGGTGTGTATTTAAGCAGTAATGCAGTGATGCTGGATTAAGCTGGAGGAGAGGGAGGGAATCAAGAGTGGGTTCTTAAAGCCTGAGATTCCTTCAGTAAAGCAGTGTAAAGTGGGCAAAGTCAAGGGCGTGGGTGTTGCTGAAATGGCATGAAGGCTTGGGTAGGCCAAAGAATGCTGAGCCTAGTGTGTTAGGTTATTTGTCTAGTGTTAGGGTAGCTAGTATGATTGCAGGTGTTGGGGTGAAGAGAGAGAGACTGCAAAACAGATATTTCAACTGTAGTATCAACTAGGAGAAGAGCATGACATAACCAGACATGTTGTACCTTCAGATATTGAGTCTTAAGGTTGAAAGTAGAAGGGTGACAACCTGCAAGTGACAAGGTGCTGCAAAGTTCTGGTGCTGCCTCTGGACCTGTGGGAGATGGAGGTGGAGAATTAACCTCCTACCAGCAGGGGCATAATTCCAGTGGTATTCTCTTGAGGTAGCCAGGTTTCAGTTAGGCAGTAAGTGGAGGGTTAATGAAAAGACTGGGAATGTGAGGGTTTGTTGAATCCTGGAGCAAAGGTTTCAGTTGGTGTGACAGAATGAGAGGAAAGAAATTTACAATAAGAGAATGAATCAGAGTGAGGTTATGGTGTAGGAGAAAATGGATGGTAGGATTGATTCAGGTTTAGAAGTTGATAGCTAGATGGAAGTGTCAAAAGGCAAGGGATTAAGAGTGTGGAAAGAAATTTAAGCAATTAATTATGGGATCCAAATTGCATAAGGATGGAAACCAGGCCAGGAAATTTTTTAAAAATCCAAAGTGAAGAGTGAGAAAAGACAGAGCACATTGGGGACTGAAGGAGAATAGGTGACCAGGACTTCCATTTTCATCTTCTCCTGTGGATTGTGAGGGTGAAAGGCATAGGTAGAACACAGGACTGAGGATGTCCAATATGGACATGAAATAGTTTATATCAAAGGCCCCAGAGATACAAGGCATCTCTCTCACCCCCCTACCTATGGACTTAATCCTCATCACCATCTTCCTATTAGCTCTCATTTCAGAAAAAATAATGTTCCTCCCATTCCCTGCCATTCCTATATCTTTCACCCAAACCACATCTTATTTCCTTCTCCCTGTTTTGCTATGCAATTCTGATCCAAATTTCATGAAAAAATAATCTATATTTCCTATTTCTGAAGCATTCTTTTTCTCCCATTTAGCCCTTACTCAGTCTTGCTGTACCATTTGACTCAAAAATTGTTTTTGCTAATATCATCAGTCATCTCCAGTTGACATAACTAATCAATATTTTCTCATTTGTATCTTTGTGCTCTGCTCAGAACTCTATTATTACCTATTTCTTGAAACTTGAGTATTTTGGTTTCATGAACCATGTTCTCTACTTTTTCCTCCCACTTCTTTATTTCCTTTACTAAATTCTCTGAGGGTGTTACTTCTCCACATTTCTAAAAAAAATAATTTTATTTTAAAAACAAGTACATAGTTAAAATGCATCATTTCCAATAAGGATCAATCTTGGTGTCAGGTATTGTATGAGTCTTGACAAATGTATAATGACATGTATCCACCATTCTAGTATAATACTAAATAATTTCACTTCCCTGAAAATCCTCTATAAGTTTCCTATTTTCCCTGTCTCCCGAACCACTAATCTTTTTACTTTCTCCATGTGTTTTTTTCTTTTTTTTTTTTTTTTCAGAATCGAATCTTTTAGTTAGAATCGAACAGTATGGAGTCGTTTCAGACTGGTCTTTCACTTAGTAATATTCATCTAAGCTTCCTCTAAGTCTTTTCATGGCTTCCTAACTTTTTGTTTTTCAGTGCTTAATAATATTCTGTTATCTGGATTTCAATTCATTTGTTTTCATTAGAACATCTTGATTGCTTCCAAGTGTGGGAAGTTATGAATAAAGATGCTATAAACATGCATAGTTAGGGTTTTATGTGGATATGTTTTCAATTCACTGGATTAAATACCAGAGAACATGACTGCTGGACCACATGGGAAAGTATTGTCCACACTTTTCATAGGCGAATGGTCCACAGGAGGCCAGTCATTAGTATTCTGCTTTGTAAACATGTAACTTAAGGTCACAAAAGATAAATGACTTACCCAAGGATTACACAGTAATAAGTGATAGAGCAGGTCTAAACTTTGGGATTTCTCCCTACTGATCCAAGACTTTTTACTATCTTAAGTGGCTTCCTCATTACATAAGAGAGAAAATGTTTAGATTTCTTACCCAGGGCTCTAAGTCTAAAATTATCACACAGCTCAACAAAGACTGCAGTAACATCATACCTACAACTGGGTTTAGAAAAAAGTACAAGCTATAAATGCATAATATTTAAGGCATTCAAGAGTGATGAGGATATTAAGGTTTCTAAAAATCCAAGATTTTTATTTGTATGTAAAACATGTTGATAGTAAAATAACAACTTATGGGATGGAAGAAAATATTTACAAATCACATATTCCATAAGGGTTTAATATCCAGAGTTGAGCTGGATTGTGGCCTAATGGCAGGGCACTTGCCTAGCATGTGTGAAGTACTGGGTTTGATTTTCAGCACCACATATAAAAATAAATAAAATAAAGTTATTATGTCCAACTACAACTAAAAATATATATTTTTTTAAATACCCAAAGTCATGGGCTTGGGTTGTGGCTCAGTGGTACAGTGCTTGCCTAGCACTGCAAGGCCCTGCACCACATAAAAATAAATAAGTAAAATAAAGGTATGTTTCCACTAGAACTAAAAATTAAGTATTTTTTTTAAATCCAAAGTAAATAAAGATTTCCTTCAACTCAACAACAATAAAATTTGATTAAAAATGGGCAAAAGGACTTCTTCAAACAAGTTGCACAAATGACCAATAAGCACAAGATGCACATCATCACTTCTCATTAGGAAAATTAAAATCAAAACTACAAGTAGGAACTACCTCACACCCATTAGGTTTGGCTTCTATTCAAAAATAGTAATAATGACAAGTGTTGATAAGGGAATGGAAAAATAGGAACCTTCTTGTGTTGTTGGTGGGGTAATGTAAAATAGTAAAGCCACTATGGAAAACAGTATGCCAGTTGCTGAAAAACCTTAATAAACAATGCCACTTTGGGGTATAAGTACCCAAAAGAATTGATAACAAAAACCGAACAGGTATTTGGACACCCATGTTCATAGCATTATTTGCAATAGCCAAAAGGTGTAGGCATTTTAAGTGTCCATCAAAGGTTAAATGAGTAAACAAAATTTGGCATACACACACAGAGTAGAATAGTATTCATCCTTCAAAAGAAAGGGAATCCTGATACAACATTTTTGAAATTTAAGTATACGATGCTATGTGAACTAAGGACAAATACTATATAATTCTACTTAACATTAGTTAATATGACCCAGAGTAGTGAGATTCATAGAGACAGAAAGTTAGAATGGTGGTTGTCAGGGAATGAATAGTGAAATGGGGAGATGCTTAATGGAAATGGAGTTTTGGTTTGTAAGTTAAAGAGTTCTGAAGATTGGGCACACAACCACATGACTGTAATTAACCCACTGAACTGAACTGTACACTTAAAAATGGTTTTGGTTGTGAGCATTATGTGTATTCTACCATTATTTAAAAAAATATTTTGACCAAGTCTTAGATTTTCATAAGGCTAAGCTAATTATTTATGTGTTATTAATTTCAAGTAAAGTACATGAGTGTTAAAAAAGATTTTTTTTCAATACTCAATTTTTGATGAGTCCAGTCAGTCACTCTACTAACTAATATGATTTAGTAAACTATAGACATATAGGTTTAGACTTATACAGTGATTAACTTTTATTTGACCCTTTTGGAAAGTTCCTCCATCATAGTATAATGTTTAACTCTGAGGCATTTCCAAGTTGTTTTTCAAGAGGCTGCATTAGGAAATGGTTTCTTGACAGAAACATGAGTGCAAGCAAATGTGCTTCAGGTTGACTGGGTTCTGGGGGTGCCGGCTTCTACAAAATTTAGATTTCAATCCAATGTCATGGTGGAACATGTGAAGTTCAATACCAGGACTGTGAGGGTATAGGAGGGGAACATGGAAGGTGCCTACAGGACCCTCAGCAGAATCCTCACCATGGATGGGCACTGAGGACATGAAGCTATATAATGGTGCTATGATGTGCCTGGCCTCCTTTGATGGCAGGGAAACTGTAAAATTGCTAGTGGATCCACAAGGTGGAAATGGCTCCAAAAATCAATTTCTTTTTTATCACTCCCCACTATGGGGACTGGAATCCAGGAACATTCTACCACTGAGCTGTATCCCCAGCCCTTCTTAAAAACTTTATTTTAAGACAGAGTCTTGCTATGCTAAGCTGTCTAGGTTGCCCTTCAAACTTGCAATCCTCATGCCTTAGCTTCCTGAGTATCTGGGATTATAGGAAGGTTCGTTTCTGTGTTGTTTGTTTCTTTGTTTGTTTGTTTGTTTTATTATTCAGTTGTTCAAAACATTACAAAGCTCTTGACATATCATATTTCATACATTTGATTCAAGAGGGTTATGAACTCCTATTTTTACCCCATATACATATTACAGAATCACATCAGTTACACATCCACGTTTTTACATACTGCCATACTAATGTCGCATTCTGCTGCCTTTCCTATCCTCTATTATCTCCCTCCCCTCCCCTCCCTTCTTCTCTCTCTACCCCATCTACTTTAATTCATTTCTCTCTGTTTTTTTCCCTTTCCCCTCACTTCCTCTTATATGTAATTTTGTATAACAATGAGGGTCTCCTTCCATTTCCATGAAATTTCCCTTCTCTCTCCCTTTCCCTCCGACCTCTTGTCTCTGTTTAATGGTAACCTTCTTCTCAAGCTCTTCTTCCCTGCTCTGTTCTGAGTTGCCCTGTTTATATCAAAGAAGACAATTGTCATTTGTTTATTTAGGGATTGGCTAGATTCACTTAGCATAATCTGCTCTAATGCCATCCATTTCCCTGCAAATGCCATGATTTTGTCATTTTTTAGTGCTGAGTAATATTCCATTCTGTATAAATGCCACTTTTTATCAATTCGTCTATGGAAGGGCATCTAGGTTGGTTCCAGAGTCTAGCTATAGTGAATTGTGCTGCTATGAACATCAATGTAGCTGTATCCATATAGTACGCTCTTTTAAGGTCTTTGGAGAATAGTCTGAGAAGGGCAATATCTGGATCAAATGCTGGTTCCATTCCCAGCGTTCCAAAGAATCTCCATACTGTTTTCCAAATTGGCTAAACCAATTTGCAGTTCACCAGCAATGTAAAAGTGTACACTTTTCCCCACATCCTCACCAGCACTTATTGTTGTTTTACTTCATAATGGCTGCCAATCTTACTGCAGTGAGATGGTATCTTCGGGTGGTTTTGATTTGCATTTCTCTCACTGCTAGCAATGGTGAGCATTTTTTCGTGTTCTTGTTGATTGATTGTATGTCCTCCTCTGAGAAGTGTCTGTTCAGGTCCTTGACCTATTTGTTGATTGGGTTATTTATTTCCTTATTGGTTAATTTTTTGAGTTCTTTGCATACTCTGGATATTAGGGCTCTATCTGAAATGTGAGGAATAAAAATTTGTTCCCAGGATGTAGGCTCCCTATTTACCTCTCTTATTGTTTTTCTTGTTGAGAAAAAACTTTTTAGTTTGAGTAAGTCTATTTGTTGATTCTTGTTTTAACTCTTGTGCTATAGGTGTCCTATTAAGGAATTTGGAGCCCGACCCCACAATATGTAGATTAAAGCCAACTTTTTCTTCTATCATAAGCAGAGTCTCTGTTTTGATATCAAGCTCCTTGATCCATTTTGAGTTAACTTTTGTGCATGGTGAGAGAAAGGGATTTGGTTTCATTTTGTTGCATATGGATTTCCAGTTTTCCCAGCACCATTTATTGAAGATGATATCCTTTCTCCATTGCATGCTTTTAGCCCCTTTATCAAATATAAGATAGTTGTAATTTTGTGGATTGGTCTCTGTGTCCTCTATTCTGTACCATTGGTCCACCCGCCTGTTTTGGTACCAGTACCATGCTGTTTCTGTTACTATTGCTCTGTAGTTGAGTTTGAGGTCTGGTATTGCTATGTTGCCTTTTTCACTCTTTCTGCTTACAATTGCTTTTTCTATTCTGGGTCTTTTATTTTTCCAGATGAATTTCATGATTGCTTTATCTATTTCTACAAGAAATGCCATTGGGATTTTGATTGGCATTGCATTAAACCTATAGAGAACTTTTGGTAATATCTCCATTTTGATGATGTTAGTTCTGCCTATCCATGAACAGGCTATATTTTCCCATCTTCTAAGATCTTCTTCTATTTCTCTCTTTAGGGTTCTGTAGTTTTTATTGCATAAATTTTTCACCTCTTTTGTTAGGTTGATTCCCAAGTATTGTATTTTTTTGAGGATATTGTGAATGGGATGGTTGTCCTCATTTCCATTTCAGAAGATTTGTTGTATTGATTTTATATCCTGCTACTTTGCTGAATTCATTTGTTAGCTCTATTATTTTCTTTGTAAAACCTTTTTGGTCTGCTAGGTATAGGATTATGTCATCCGCAAATAGTGATAATTTAAATTCTTCTTTTTCTATCTTTAATTTCTTTTGTCTGTCTAGTTGTGCTGGCCAGTATTTTGAGAACTATATTGAATAGAAGTGGTGAGAGAAGGCATCCCTGTCTTGTTCCAGATTTTAGAGGGAATACCATCAATTTTTCTCCATTTAGAATGATGCTAGCCTGAGGCTTATCATAGATAGCTTGTACAATGTTGAGGTAAGTTCCTGTTATCCCTAGTTTTTCTAGTGTTTTGAACATAAAGGGATGCTGTACTTTGTCAAATGCTTTTTCTGCTTCTATCGAGATGATCATATGGTTCTTATCTTTAAGTCTGTTGATTTGTTGAATAACATTTATTGATTTCCATATATTGAACCAGCCTTGCATACAAGGGATGAATCCTACTTGATCATGGTGCACAATTATTTTTGATATGTTTTTGTATCTGATTTGCCAGTATGTTATTGAGGATTTTTGCATCTAGGTTCATTAGAGATATTGGTCTGTATTTTTCTTTGAAGTGTCTTTGTCTGGTTTCAGAATCAGGGAGATGTTGGCCTCATAGAATGAATTTGGAAAAGCTCCCTCTTTTTCTATTTCCTGAAATAACTTGAAAAGTATTGGTATTAATTCTTCTTTAAATGTTTTGTAAAACTCCGCTGTCTACCCATCCAGTCCTGGGCTTTTCTTGGTTGGTAGTCTTTTGATGGCTTCTTTGATTTCCTCCATTGATGTTGGTCTGTTTAAATTGTGTGTATCCTCCTGACTCAATCTAGGCAAATCATATGACTTAAGAATTTATCGATGTCTTCACTATCTTCTATTTTATTGGAATGTAGTGTTTCAAAATAATTTCTAATTTTCTTCTGAATTTCTGTAGTGTCTGTTGTGATATTGTCTTTTTCATCCTATATATTAGTAATTTGAGTTCTCTCTCTTCTTCTCTTTGTTAGCATGGCTAAGGGTATGTCAATATTATTTATGTTTTCAAAGATCCAACTTTTGGTTTTGCAATTTTTTTCAATAATTTCTTTGGTTTCAATTTCATTGATTTCCACTCGGATTTTAATTATTTCTTGCCTTCTGCTACATTTGCTGTTGTTTTGCTCTTCCTTTTCTAGGGTTTTGATATGAAGTGTGAGCTCATTTATTTTTTGTTTTTTTTTTCCTTTTTCTGAGTAATGAACCCCAGGCAATGAATTTCCCTCTTAAAACTGCTTTCCTTGTGTCCCATAGATTCCGATATGTTATGTCTGTATTTTCATTTATCTCTAAGAATTTTTTTTATTTCCTACTTTAAGTCTTCTGTAACCCATTGATCATTCAGTAACATATTGTTTATTTTCCAAGTGATATAGGATTTTTCCTTCTTTCTTTTATCATTGATTTCCAGTTTCATTCCATTATGATCAGATAAGATGCATGGTATTATCTCCACACCTTTATATTTACTAAGGGTTGCCCTATGGAATAATATATGGTCTCTCTTTGAGTAGGATCCATGTGCTGCTGAGAAGAATGTGTATCCACTTGATGATGGTTGATATATTCTATATATGACGATTAAGTCTAGGTTATTGATTGTGTTATTGAGTTCTATAATTTCTTTATTCAACTTTTGTTTGGAGGATCTGTCTAATGGTGAGAGAGGTGTGTTGAAGTCACCCATAATTATTGTGTTGTTGTCTATTTGATTCTTGAACTTGAGGAGAGTTTGTTTTATGAACGTTGCAGCACCATTATTTGGTGCATAAATATTGATACTTGTTATGTCTTGTTGGTGAATGATTCCTTTTAACAGTATATAATGTCCTTCCTTATCCCTTTTGATTAACTTAGTCTTGAAGTCGATTTTATTTGATAAGAGGATGGCCACACCTTCTTGCTTCTGAGGACCATGTGCGTGGTATGATTTTTCCCATCCCTTCACCTTCAGTCTCTGTATGTCTTTTCCAATCAGATGTGTCTCCTGAAGGCAGCATATTGTTGGATCTGTTTTTTTAATCCAGGTTACAAGCCTATGTCGCTTTGTTGGTGAGTTTAAGCCATTAACGTTTAGGGTTAGTATTGATATATGGTTTGTACTTCCAGTCATGTTTGATTATTTATCTTTTTTTAAATTTGGTTTGTTTCTCCATGATTAGGTTTTTCCCCCCACTCTTGCTTTACTGAGGTACTTCCCACTGTTGGTTTTGGTTGTTGTTTCTCATTTCTTTCTCATGTAGTGTTTTGCTCAAGATGCTTTGCAATGCTGGTTTTCTGGCTGTGAATTCTTTTAACTTTTGTTTATCATGAAATATTTTTATTTTGTTGTCATACCTGAAGCTTAATTTTGCTGTATATAAAATTCTTGTTTGGCATCCATTGTCTTTCAGTATTTGAAATACATTGTTCCAGGATCTTCATGCTTTCAGCATCTGTGATGAAAAATCAGCCGTTAACCTTATTGGTATACCCCTGAATGTAATCTGCCTCCTTTCTCTTTTACTTTTAATATTTTCTCTTTGTTCTGTTTATTGGATGTCTTCATAACAATGTGTTTTGGTGTTGGTCTACTGTGATTTTGTATGCTCGGTGTCCTGTATGCATCTAGAATTTGTACATCCATTTCCTTTTTTATATCTGGAAAGTTTTCTAAAATTATTTCATTCAACAGATTGCTCATTCCCTTGGTTTGGTCCTCTATACCTTCCTCTATCCTAATGACTCTTAAGTTTGTTTTTTTTTTTTTATGTTATCCCATATCTCTTGGATGTTTTTCTCATGGTTTCTTACCAGCCTTTTCTGGGTTGGCTAGACTCTTTTCAAGATGATATATTTTGTCTTCATTGTGTGACATACTGACTTCTACTTTCTCCACTCTGCTACTGATACTCTTGTTTGAGTTTTTAATTTGGTTCATAGTTTCCTTCATTTGTAGGATTATTGTTTGATTTTTTTTTTAATAATCTCTATCTCCTGGTAAAGTTGCTTATTTGCTTCTTGAATCTGTTTATGTAATTTATTTTAAATGTGTTCTTTCATTTATTTGAATTTTCTGTCTCATGTCCTCTTTAAGATTCCATTCCATCTGTATAAGGTATTTCTTGAGTTCTTTATTTGACCATTTTTTCTGATGCCTCTAGGTTCTCCTGTAGATTTAGGCTGTCCTGCATTGTTTGTACTCCTTTTTTCGTTGCTTTTTCATGCTGCTCATGTTACTTCCAGTTCAGTTTGACTGCTGAGTTACTGTTTACTCCTATAAATTTATTTTGGTTTTGTGTATCTCCAGAGTCTCTCCTTTGTGATGGGAGACTATGACTAGAGATGATGAATTTTATTGCACTTTAAAGCAGATTCATTTGTTTCGTAAAATGCATATGGATTCTGATGGCATATAGCTATCTTCAGTTTGGTCTTAGGACTTATGTTTAGGTCGAGTGATGTGATGGTATAGAGGTTGGTATATCTTGGCAACCTTGGAAGATTGCCCTACTGATGAGGGATATTAACAGGAGAAAAGTCTGGAGTATTTGGGGGTAGCCGGGGAATTGATATCACTATATAATGCCTCAGAACATTTACTTATATACATTTAGTAAATTACATATAAACAGCATCATCTTGCTTGGGAGGAAAGGTATTAGAAGGGGAGGGAAGAAGTTGCTAAAGAGAATAAGAGTAAACAGGTAGAATTCAAGAAATGGGGAATAAGGAAATTGAAAAGAAATGAAGACAAAAAAATAAAAATAAAAAAAGAAAAATAAATTAAAATAAAAAAAATTAAAAATGCAGTCTTAGAGTTCAATTAACTTCTCTTCCAATAGGTGGAGCTGTGCCCACCGGGCCATGCTTCTCCTCTCAATACACAGGAACCAGTCCCTGTGAGTTGGCTCCTCCTCCCCCACTGGTCAGCTCTCCAATTCTGGGCACCGGGAGCCTTTCCTGGTCTCCAGTCACATTCCCGCTTTTCCTCCAGCCAGGGCCCACCCACTGATGATGTTCACCACAAAACTGGTTACATGCCTGGTCTGCCGCTCCCACTACCCCTATTTTCTTGAATGACTGGGCACACTCTCTCTGTTTGCCATTCCCCCAGACCCTAAGGTTGTGGAGTGCGGGGTTGGGAACCATCAGATTATTCTGCCTGCCCTCCAGTAGCCATGTCCATGGGAGCTGGCACCAGAGACCTTGATTTTCAGTGCTGGTGGGAGCGGTAGCCAGGGATCATACTCCACTCCTGACTCCCTCAGTCTGACAATCATGCTCACGGGAGAGCTGGGTGGGGGGCCCTTGAGATTTCCCCACTGTGTGGAGAGGAGGGGCCCTGGGGTCACACACCTACAGATGTCAGTTTCCATGAAGCTGTCCCCTCCGCTGATTTCTGGTGACCTCAGTTCTCTGCCATGGTGGTGTCCATTGCAAAGGGCGGCCGACCATTCCCTTTGCCAGGTGTTCGATGCGAAGGGTGGGTCCGGTCAGGCTCTGCCACGTCCTGTTCCAATCCTTGGCCTGCTGCCTATGAAGGCTTCATTGGTATCACCTCAAAAGGTTCACAGAGAAACCAAAGAGTTTTTTCTCTATTCAATGGGAGCGTCTGTAGCACTGAGTCACGATGGCTTGGCAGGGAGATGCAGACAATCAACTAGAAACTGCATACAGAGAGCCTGAATTCAACCGCTCCGGGCTCGGTGTGGGTTCTGAGGGGTGCAAACTGCTCGCCCCAGGTCCACTTTGGCCCAGCATTGCCTAGTGATCCTGAGCAAATAGCATTCAGTTGGTTTAAGACTCACATTGCCCACAAGGCTGAAGAGGTCACAGAATTGATCTCTCAGTGCCCTCCGCCATGTGCCAAGTTCTCTTAGTTGAATCAGTCAGCAATACTCGTTGTATTGCCATTGAGGAGGGCTTAATTTCAGAGTGTCTAGTCCAGAATAATGGGAACAGCCAGAAACATCCACTGCCAAGCATCTGAACAAAGAGAGAAGGCGGAATTGCAATCTTCACAGTGAACTCTACAAATGCTGAGGCCTTTGCTGCAGCAGCCTTTATAGACATGGTCCCAGGGAAGACAGGTCAGGATTCAGACAGAATGTGGGTGGAGGCATTGGAACAAGACCTGGAAGGCTGAAGCCAGTTTCTTTACTCACCAGTTTGGTGGCTCTGCCCAGCTCACTTATTCCCTCAAGCCTTTGTGGTCTTATAGGACAAATGGACACTGGTCACTACCTAGCTCCAGGATGCACTGAGTATTCACTTACTTTAAAAATCCCCTTCCCCCGGAATCTTGGGGACAGTTAGTTTCTTCCTTTTTTCTTGTTTTCTCCAAGGCTTGCTCAGTCTTTCTACAGCTTTACCTTGAACGTTCTCTTAAAGCAACTTAAGACTATTTTCTATCATTCAGAACCTGCAATTTTTTCAACAGGAACCTTGAGGTTTACTTTTTGTGCTTGGAGAGACTAATAAAATGCTTGGCAGGTAGTTGAATGCTACATGAGCTAATGGCTTAAAAGTCCTTCAAGGGGGTGGAAATAATTCCTAAGAATATTCATAGTGTTTGAAATAAGAATTAGCAATAATTGTGCCTATAGAAATTATATCTGGCCCTCTGATTGTACAATCTGATTATAAATTCTTATATTTCATATAGGAACATGACTCAGCATTATTAAAAGTGGATTTTTCTTAGGCATCTACAATTTCCTCCTTTTTTCATTTCTTGGCAATAAAATTGAGGTAATGAGAATGCTTTTGTAAAAAACGACCAGCTGGGACTATTGCACAGTGAAATATTTTCAGAATCACTATATAAATGAAAGGTATTTTGCTTTAACATTTATTGAGTTTTTATGTATTTTTATTTTTTGGAAGTACAACAGTCTCTTTAGGCAAACAATTAAGAAACAAATTTTCCCTTTAAGCAGCATGTCTGAGACTCACCACTGCACTGTGTTGCCTGATGCTATAGTGATATGTCATTCAGAAAGTGCAGAGTGGTGTCTGAGGAATGCTCAGCCATCAGCAGATGCAGTCACTCATTTTCTTCTTGGAGAAATGGAGCTCCAGAAAGGGGAGTCACTGAACCTCAGTTTTCCAGATATTAGGCAGAGCACAGAGAGGATGGTCCCCAGCAATGGCTTCACAGTTTCACTTATGCCTCCTGAGTGTCCATGGCATCTCATGGATATGTACCCTGCTATCAGCCGGACACTTCACATCAGAGAGGAAAGCATTATCTGCAGCCTGATGCTGGGTCTTCTGCACAGAGCACAGCCTGGGCCTCTCTGGCCACCAGGGATCCCTAAGGGCCACTGTGCCTCATCACCCTTGAGTGCCATCCTGCCCTATGGTGGCAGCACATTCAGTTGTCTGAGAGCATCCAGCTCACTGGCTGTACTTTTGGATCTTCTCTGACCACTGCTGTCCACCCCAGCCAGCCTCAGGGAGCACAGGGCCTTGACTGCTTGCTCCTGGCCCCTACTTACAGTGCCCAGTGTACAGTTCTGGTTCCTAGATGCCAAGACAAAAGGCTATTTAATATGAGAGGACATTTTCTCCAAAGTCAATCATGGCTCAATTTAAGGTGTGAAGAGTTGAGTTATGAGCAATATGATTATCTACACAACCAGGAGTACATTCAACCTCTGCAGAGTTAGACATTGGGACTGCAAAAGAAACTAAGAAGGGCCAGTTCTCCTCATCTCTACAAAACTTTTCATCCCTAAATTGGTACAGCAATGGACACCAAATGAAACCAAGGCCAGTCATTCCTTTTTCTTGAAAAGGCAAACAATTGGCTCAACTTTATTGCATAACTACATTTCTTTTGCATGATCATGGCAAGATGGTCTTTCCACCCCTCAAAATACTAGGTTTATTTTGAGCTCTGTATTTAGAATGAGATGGAAGAAGCTTAATATTTGCCAGGAAAGACCTCCTGTGGCTCTCCTTTCTCTTATCCTTTTTGGGGATGCCTGATGACCAATGTTGCTTCCCACCTGCACTGAGCACATGAGCTCCTGTGTCTGACAGCCCAACATGGTGGGCCTCCCTTCGTTCTTCTTCCCCCTGAAAAATGCTGCACTGGCTTTGACTACATTTAGAAGGAGATTGGATTTTACCCTGCTCTCTTTGAGTGTTAAAAGACTATCTTTGGTCTGATGTTAAATTCAACAGCAAGGAAACCCTTTTTAACATAGAGGCTGGGATGCTTTTTCCTGGAAACACCTGCAGATGGGGTCATGTGCGACAACTGTGATTCAGAAGAGCCTGGGCAGGAGCTAACACAGGCACATGTTGGAGTGACTCAGGGAAGAGCAACTCCCTTCCAGTTTAGAGGGCAGAACATTTAACATAAAAATTTCACTGATTTTCAAAGCCCAGTCAACATTGAACTTGGAGAGAGAAGTCATTAAAGTCTGACCAAACTTGGACATATGATTATATTCCCAATAAACATTGGGAACTTCTTATGTTACCAAATACATCTGTAAAATATATAAAACAAATTATCTCCCAGCAAAGCTCCAAGACTGGGGGGTAGAGCTGTGTGAGCGTGCTTGAGTCTCCCCTTTATAAGTCTTCCCTGACTGATGAATGGCTTCCCCAGGCCCGGGTCAGGACAGCTGGAAGGTCTCTCCAGTCACCCTTGCAGGGCCCATGCAGTGTCCTGACAAGAGTCTTCTCCATTCCTGGCTTCTGTGGTTGGTCCCAGCTCAGTAAGAAGTGCCCACACCCCCAGGTGTGGCAGCAGGAGTGACCCCAGAGTACAGGGAGGGACATCTACATAGAAAACCAAGTTGTGCACCTCAGAACTTGCTTGCAAGCCCCTGTGGTTTTCTTTCACCTTTTTAGTGCAACACAAATCTACCTTCTGTCTTCTTACCCAGGTGTCTCTCTTAGCACCTACAATGCCCTTCTTGCTCCCTCGCAGTCCCAGGTCCTGGTACCTGAGTTATTTGTGTCCTGCCACATGGAGGCCTTTGCTTCAGCCCCATCTTGATTGGCAGGAAGCTGTCTGATCACATGACCCAGCAGCATTCACCTCTGGCTTCACTTGTTGTCTGTCCTCAGTCCTGCAGGTGCTGGGTCTTTGTCTTGGGAGGGTCTATTCCCAGCCAGGGCCTCTCCCAGGCAGAGTTGCTTCTCTGGGTTGGAAGTCATCCTCTCAATGGGCCTCCATGCTCACAGGCAGCTTGTTTTCTAAATGTTCCTTTCATGCTTGCCTTGGATGCCTGCATTTGTTGGGACTTTTCTTTTTTTAGTTCTCTCAATTGCTTTCCTCCACCAGTTGGATCACACAGAGGTCCCCTGCACACATCTCCCCAAACCTGGGTTTATCTGAGTCTGGAGACTTTCTCTTCCCTGTGCCTGCCAGGCCTCTTTGAGCTGCTGGTCCTTTAAAGCTTCACCTAATTTCAGTTTCCTTTCTTTCACATCTTCTTTTCTGGGTTCCCTATTTCAAATATGAGACATGCTTCTGGCTACGAATGCTAGGAACAGTAGGCACCCATGACATTTGTTTTTCTCTTCCATAGTCCTCCACACTACTCTGCTGCTGTACCACTTCTGCCCCTTCCTGTAACAGCCCTGGGGACCCCATAAGGAAATTCGCTTCTAATAATCCCCTGCCTCAAGCCTCTCCCAATGGACTCTGCCTCATTAACATCTGGGAACTTCATTTTCTCCAGTTTCTTAAAACACAAATATGACTATGTCATATCTAGAATCAAGGTTGGATGATTGTTTTTTTCCAAGTAAATTGAAATCATGTTGCTCCATCTAGCATCCAAACCCAGAGAGCCACTTTGCCACTGAGCCTCCATTGCTGCCACTTGGATGCAGATCCACTTGCCTCAGGTCCCAGGGAGGTGGGACTGCTGGGAGCCCTGCATCAGCCCAGCTCTGCCTCCTCCAGGTTCCTCCCAGGTGGGGCTTCCATTCAGTGGGTGCAGAGCATGGACGCTTGCTTTAGGGCCTCACATGCGGGGACATAGTGATGGCCTCATGGCCTGAAAGGCAGAGGGTTTGGTTCTAGATGAGGAACTTTTCTCGTGGCAAATTTAATCTGTTTGTTTGAGAGTGAAAGAAGGCATTTACATGGAAGGAGGACTAAGTAGACCTGGAAGTCACAGATGGACCAGGTCTGATATGCAGCTGCCACGTGGAGAAGAGAGATGGTGCCTGCTGCTTCAGTTCTCCCAGCCACTCCCACTGCCCTGGGCCCCAGGTGTCCTTGTTCAGGGTCAGCCATTGCATCTTAACCCACCTCCTGATGACTTCCCACCTTCTCAGACTGGTCTGTGTAGGAGCTGAAACCTCTCCCCATCTTCTCTGTGCTCTCCACCTGCCTTCCATCTGCCTCCTGCTGATTCCTTCTGAGCCGTGGTCCCCATGTCCTCTTTGTCCTCCCTATTAGCCATGGCCTCATCTCCTAAGCCTCTTAGCATTCTGGTGATGGCAAGTCACTATGTCTGCTCATGCTGCTTCTGCAAGGGCCAGACTCAAGTCACAAGGATGTCCTGGCACAACTACAGAAATGCCAGATAGCCTGCCCACCTGGAACGCTCTGCCTCCTGTACTCAGAATACAGATGAACACAACCACACCCACCTGTCCCAGCATACACCTGTCAGCAGAACTTCTAACCTGAGTGCATTTATAACGACTGCTTCAGTAGTCTGTCTGTACGAGCCCCTGTGCATAGAATGCTTGGTGGCTTCAGTGCTGGCCCCCTGGGCCCCCCAGATCTTGCTAAGCTGGAAGGGCACTGCCTGCCCTCAGGAAGCCTCCACTCTCCTGGCTTATTCTCCTCATTAGAAGCACTGCTGCTCACTGAGTCACAGTTGACATGTTTGTCTCCAACACTGGAACATGAGCTTGAAAGGAGTGTTGTCTTGTATGTCTAAGAATTCTAGTTTCCTGAGTACTCAGCAGCCTGGAATCAAAAGGATGATCAATAAAAGCTGGTTGCACTACTTTTATTAATTGCAATAAATGCAGTAGCAAATGAAGTAAATGCAAATGCACTTAAAAAGATTTTCTTTCAGTCTTCTGATTAGTAAAGATAAATGCACAAAAGTGATTATGAGGTGGTAATTAGAAAATTGTCTATGTGTATATATCAATGTCTATATCATAGATATATAGATATAGTATCTATATATCTATATAATTTTATGTATCTAATATATATAACTCCATGCCCAGATTCTTTTTCTAGCCCTGTTTTTCCTCTCAGTCTTTCTTTTATGGAGTATTTTACATCCTCTGATCATGACAGAAAATATTCAATAGGAAATATCACAATTGTCTTATTTTGTAGATGAGGAAACTGAGGTACAGAGAGTAAGAAAGCTGAGTGTGAAGTCAAGTGAGAGCCCCAGGTCTGTATTCTTAACTAATGTACCAATCCACCCAATATGGCCAGTGAATGTCTTAGGAGAGGCAGTGATTAATTCTTTTTAGTTGCTGGGAAGTGATTTTTCTCTCCTCTGCACCACCGCCCTTTTGTTGGCTTTGTCCATTCAGGAAATAATTAATCAATGTTCATGTGTGTTTTGTGGAGCTTGCATTTGGACTGCAATTTTTAGTCTCCAGGATGATCTTGTTTTTTCAGAGAAATTATTTTAATTATTTTATTTTATTATTATTAATCTCTTTTTTAGCTTCTCATTTTTTAAAATTTATTTTTATTGACTTTTTAAAAAATAAATGACAGCAGAATGCATTACAATTCTTTTTATATGTATACAGCATAATTTTTCATATCTCTGGTTGTATATAAAGCATGTTGACACCAATTCATGTCTTCATACATGTACTTTGGATAATGATGTCCATCACATTCCACCATCCTTGCTAACCCTTGCCCCTTCCCTTTCCCCCCCACCCCTCTGCCTTATCTAGAATTCATCTATTTCTAGGATGATCTTACTGCATTTTTCCAACAGATCCTAGGGTAGGTAGGACAGGAATTGTGAGTTTTTCTGTCATTTCCATTCTAGGAGGTGTCTGAATCGGCTTGTTATTCCTCGACACTCTCAGGAGCTGCAGGTATCTAAGGAGAGGCCTGGGCACTCTACTTCCCTACGAAGGCCTCACACTTCTCCGTTTCTCATCATGGTCCACCCCTCTATCCTGTAAACCCTCACCAAAGACCCTCAGATCATCTCTTGTTTTGCATTCTCCATGCCCGTCCCAGGACAACCAGAACTTTGGAAGGTCCCATTCCAGATCATGGGCAGATCTCTTCCTGAGAAGCTGCCTCCATCAACCTCTCTCACTCTGATATGTGTCCTCTCTGCCACAAAGAAACAAAATCTAACAGCAAATGATGCGCACACTCCCCCCTGACAGGCTGAGTTGGGGCTAGAAGCTGGGTCCATTGAGAGTCCTTGGGGGCATTTCCAGGAAGGTCTCCTGGAGCAGGGTCCCTGATCTGTGACAATCTCAGATGTTGCTTTACCATGCAAGACATGGCTTGCAGCCTTCTCGCTTAGATAGCTGGATTATTATTCCATTTTTATTTTTAGAGCCAGAGTAGACATGATCAATGTAATTTCAATGCTCTGATCATAAACCTCCATGTTAATAATTCCCCTTTAAATTGAGTATTTATGAGTCCTTTAAGAACCACGTGGATATTCTATCTTAAGGTCTCAAAGTCATTTAGCTATAAAGTATTGAATATTCTCTTAGACTTTTTTCCTTGGTCTGGACTTGATTATTTCTAATGATCATAAATGCCCCTCTAACATTTCAGACATGCACTGTTATAGTAATGCCATCAGCCAGAATTGAAGCAGGGTACAGAGTCACCCCTGTGTCCCCAGCCCAGTGCTGAGAGGTGTAACGACCTTCATACCTTTTATTGTACAGGAGAGAGGGTGAGGAGCATACTGTGTGAGGGGTCTGATCTTATTGGATATTTCTGTCTTACCATCTGGAAACCTGTCTTACCTTCTGGCCTCTCATTGAACTCCGTGAGCAGTGCCTGGTGATATCTCTGAAGCCAGTTCCTTATAAACATATTTAAAAGTGGTATGCAGCATGGTCCCAAAAACAATGTGAGCTCATCCTTACCTTCAGAGGTCAGGACAGTTGAATTTTGCCAGGCTGCCATGCAGCCGTCACTACAACCTGGTGCGACTCAGACTCGCTACTGTGCTGGAGCCAGGCCCAGGCTCTCATCCCTACTACTCCTGACACCTCCTGATATGCCTGTCTTCACACAGCTCTTCTGGCAGACTGAGCAGCTGCAGATACTGGTGCTGAGTCCATCAGAAGGTGCAGGCTGCCAAAGCACAGTTACAGGGAGGCGAGAGGCAGGGCAACCTCTGACTGGGCTCTGACCTTTTCTGTTCTGAGCTCTATTCCAGAGCCAGTGACCTGACAGAGCAGCGGCCCAGGCAACCATCTTCTCCTCATGTGATCTCACAAACCAGAGATGCTTTTCCTCTATTCCCAACTCCCTTAAAAAATCCTGATGTATTTCTGAGCTTAATTTGGCAAACATTTGTGCCTGGGGCTGCGGGCGGCCTGGACCCAGCACTTGCAGCCCTTCAACCGGGTACCTGTCCATGCGCTGTCTAGTCAAGCTGCAGCTGTTGGTTTCCCATCCCCTGGATTATTCCTCCTCCATCCTAAGAAACTCAAATAAATCATCAGCCAGGAGGAGATGGGAAGTCCATAATAAGAAAGCAGAAAAGAGTGAAAGGAAGTCTTTAAGCTTCATCCTGCCTCCAGAAAAGGAGGAGAAATTGGAAGATTTGAACTGCAAGTTAGATTTAGAAATTTTGCCCTTCAGTTTCTTTTCAAATAAAATGTGATAATCTCCAAAAGACCTTTCATTGAAGTCATAATAACTAGGCTTTCTATAACTATGTCATGAATTAACGAAAGATTAAATTTTTAATTTGCTTTTAAATCATCATTAGGTTTATTAATATTAAAATTACTCTGCTCATGAATACCATTTAGATGGTTTGCTGTGACACTGTGAACTAAGGGGAAAAATGTTATTTGCTAATGACTTTAGGTGACAATTCAATAGATCCTCACTTTTTGTTTAAAAACAGATAAAATAAAACCAAGAAGATGTTCATGGGACTACACCAGCATTTTGGAAACCTGAAGACAGAGGTGAGTGCAACTGGCCCCGTGGAACAACTCATGAGAAGTCTTTGGGTTTAATAGTAACCATCAATCCTGCTCTCTAGAACAGCTGTGCCACCAACAGACATGGCACAAGGAACCAAAGAATGAGAAGCAAAGTTTCCTGAACAGCCCTCTGGGAGAAAATGCACAGATCACCCATTGCATTCATTTAAAAAAAAATTTTTTTTTGGAGTAAGTATACCAGGGATTGATCTCAGGGTCAGTCAACTACTAAGCCACATCCCAGCCCTTTTTTGTATTTTATTTAGAGACAGGGTCTCACTCAGTTGCTTAGCATCTCACTTTTGCTGAGGCTGGCTTTGAACTCAGGATCCTTCTGCCTCAACCTCCTGATCTGATGGGATTACAGGAATATGTCACCATGCCCATAATCACTCATTGCTTTTAACCTTCTCTCAAGCCATCCAATGATTAACAAATATTTTTCTGCAGCAATGAGTTCCCAGGTGCTGCAAAGCTGGCACATCAAAGGGCCAGGGGTTCCAATCTGCTCACCATCACTACTTATCACAAACTACCTAATCACCAACTTGAAATCCGGAGTCCCACCAGACACCCCTGAGCATCTTTCCCTCTTGGCCTCCACACCCCACAGTCAGCACATTTGCTCCCAAAGGCCTCACCTTTCTCCAAAGCCACCAAGACGGGCATCCAACTGCCAGCCTGTCCTCTTGCTCATCTGTCCTCTACCCTCTGCCCTGTACTCTTTGTACAAAGCATATCTGGTTGTGCTCTTCACTTGCTTGAAACTAAATTTAAATCAGGGCTCAGACACCTGCAGCCTGAGAGCATCCTGTCTCACAGGGAGTCCCAGACCTGCAACGAGAACCCCTTGGTGAGCCTTCAGATATGTCCTTTCCTAAACTCATTCTAAGGCCAATAAATGGGGATGTCGGGGGTGAGATCAAGGCACTAAGAACTTCCCAGGTGACTCCAGGGACAGCCAAGATTCCACAGTTCTGTTCTCTGGTCAGATGACTGAAAAATGAGCACAGGTGTGGGAAAATGCCTCTCCTCAGCATGTGGCCTTTGTTTTCCTCTTCCACCTCCATCCACTGCCACCAGAAATCCATGCACATCATTGAAACATTGATTACTAATTTTCCTATGTTTCAAAAGATATCAGATGCCAAAGATTCAATTGCCCATAACTCACATTGATAACACACTTACATTGTCAATACTGGCCTGCTTTTATTAAGTTTTTAGTTATTTCTCATAATCCTACCTTGAAAATTCAAGTGTAACAACTTTCATGGAAGTATACACTTTCCCCTGCCTCTTTCCACCTTTAGGAGTCCTTATTCTCTTGCTTTTTTTTGAAGTTTTATTGCAGCTGTTAGCATTCCTGACATTATATGTGTATGTGTATGTGTTTGTGTGTGTGTACAAATGCATATAAATGTATAACATTTTAGTGATCCTTTAATTTAACAAAAATATTCTGTTGAATGTATCTGCATTCTGTGTAGTCTGGGAAGAGATAAGGAGAGAGAGAATGGGAGAGAGATTAGTTTTGATGTGTTGTTTCATATTATGGGAGCAGACAATCTGAAATCCATGGCACTTGTCAGCAGGCTGGAAATTTAGAAAAAAGTAGATGCTGCAGTCTCAAGTGAATTCCATAAGTTAGCAGCTTGGAAACTCAGATGAGTCTTCTATGTTGCAGCCTTGAGAAGAATCCTTTCTGCTTTAGGAACCTCAGTTCTTGCTCTTAAGACTGTCAAATGATTAGATGAGGCCCACCTACACTATAAAGGGTAGCCTATGTTACTCAAAGTCAATGTTAATCACAGCTAAGAAGTATTTTTCCACATCTAGACTGATGCTTAACCAAACAACCTGGGACCATAACCTTGCCAGCTGGACACATAAAAATAGCCATCAAAGAGTGGTGGTCCTTAAACTCACCCACTGTGCTCACTGGTTTTGACTGGAGCCAGCCTGTGGATGTACCAGGTTGCCTTGCTCACTCTCTTGCTTATGCACTTTTGAGAGGTCTTCAGGTTTTTGCTGCTCAGAACCTCATTGCTATGAGCTTTAGGCACAGGCCTCCTTTGTGTGGGACTCTCTGTAGTATATGTTCTGGGAATGTGGCTGCTGGTCACAGGGCATATGAGAGGTCAGTCCAGGGGTCACACCCAGCTCTCTTCCTAGAAGCAGCGTCAGTTGCCACAGTGTCGATTACATGTGAGATGTCCTTGGCCTAGTCCCCTTGAAGGTGTCCAGGCACTTTCTCATGGTCTCTTAGTTGTTGGCAATAAAACTTCCAGAAGGTATTTCATTATGAGGTCTGTATTTATTGCAATTGATAATGTTACATTCCTTTTCTGTGTTTGATAGTCATTTGTATTCCTTTGTAAAATTTCTGGTCATATATTTTGGTCATTTTTAACTAGATTAATTATATTTTCTTACCAATTTGTAGGTTATATTTACATATTTTTAATTTTCAAGTGTGTTAGTTATATTGAAACTATCAGTTATATTGAAAATATATTCTTAAATTTCTAAACATTTTTAGTTTAAGACATCTTTCTTCCCCCAGATAATCAAGCATTGATTACATTATTCTTGTATGCATTATTTATAAATGTAAATGACAATGTGTCTCTTAGTTGCTTTGGGTATATGGAAAAAATTAATCCTTGTGAAAATATTATTAACAATCACACAAAATTGAGTACTACTTAAGTCAATGAACCATAAGTCAAACTTCAGCAATGTGGTAAAGGCTACTTATCTTTACATTCAAAGAAAAATGCAAGAACTTCCTATAACAATATGGGCATATAATTTAAAAAAACTCATACTCACTTTACATTATTCTGTAGCTAGTAACATCATGAGATGCTTTTAAAAGTCAGAAATATTGTACTATTTTGAAATACTCTCAATAGGAAAGGAATTAGCTGTAAATTTTATTCTCAAAATTGATCAATAAGGAAGAAAATACTAGTTAGGCAGACAAAATGTATCAAAAACAGGGTATTACTCATATATTCAGAAGATATGAACAGTATAGATTCATTTCTAGTTGATTCAATCCTATTTACACATTTAAAATTCAATATTACATTTTAATCTGCCAAGAAGCTGACCACATTTAGCACCAGAAAAGGAACTTGACTTTAGCTTCTGATCATGACCTCAATATCCTGGAATAGGAAAAGAAATTTCATGGAATCTAGATGCATTTATCAACACCAATTAATAAAAATTAATTCTGAAAAGTAATTCCTGAATGTCATCCATTCACAAATGGGTCAAAGGCATTAGGACCTTAACACTTGGTACTACTTGATGTTGTGAATTACTCTCCTACAGTGGTTTGTTTTCATCTCCTCCAAAGATTGTTACAGTTGCTGAACTAAATGAAGGAGCGTGGATGAGTCTGTCTGCAGAACTTTGGTGTTATGGTCTCCATTCTGATTTAGGTGTAGTTTTATAGTCACTGCTGGCTTAATCTGTAGCCTGAGACTTCTGCTTGCAAGCTGTACACCTAGTCGTCACTCAAGGCTGTGGTAACTGGGAAGGGTGGGTGCCAATTCACCCAGAATAGTCCTGATCTCTTTTCTGTTGTCCAGGTAAAGCTTAAGCAATAATTTGTTCAGTTATTCAGAGAATCCCAAAACAAAAACAGAGTCTTGGAAATCCATTTCAGAAATCCATGTGCTTGGAGCTCTTGGTGAGCAGGTAGGTCAACCCTTCCACACCATGCTGGACAATGTTGCTGCTCACATTGAGCTTCCTGGTGGCATCTTCGTAGACCTTGGGGATGGTCCCTCACCTCAGGAACTCCACCCAATCCACCCAAACTCCACCACCACTTCGGCAGGAAGGCCAGGTGTTCCTTATGCTCTTCCTACAAAGTTCAGCAGCATCTTCGCTGGGCACCCTTTTTCACCCAGCAGCACCCTGGTCTTCCTGTTTAAGATATCTTTGGACATAAGATGTCTTTAATTTTTTTAAAAAAATATCTTTTAGTTATAGTTGGACACAATACTTTTATTTTATTTATTTATTTTTATGTGGTGCTGAGAATCAAACCCAGCACCTTGCACATGGTAGACAAGCACTCCACCACTGAGCTCCAGCCCCAGCCCCAGATGTTTTTTAATTTTATGTGCTCAAATTACTAATCTTTTCTCATGTGATCATTTGTTTTCATGCGTGCATTCTTAGGAAATATTTTGTAAGATCAAGTTTTAAAAGCTATCCGCAATATATTCCACTAATCATTTTAAAATTTCCTTTTAAAATATTAACATGGTTAATATATCTAGAGTTGACAATGCATATGGTATGATGTGGGAATGCAAGTGTGTATTTTATTTGTGGAATGTCAATTCTCCAGTCCCATTTGTTAACTAATTATCTCTTTTCCTACTTCTCTATGATGCCATCTCCATCATGAATCCAAGTTATCCATGTGGACAGTTCTGCTTCTGGGATTCTTAAGAATGTGTTGATAAACTTGTGTTTTTATTCTATTGATAAATTATTTTTGCTACATCGGTTGAGAATGTTTCTTTCCACTACAGAGTAAAAATAAAAAATATGATCATAAGACATCCACGTGTATAGAAGGGTAATAATAGTAACCTGTGTGATAGAGCTTTCATTGGGAAGAATATATGTTGGACATAATTTTTTTTAAATGTAGTAGTATCAGAACACTGCTTATAGAACCCTCTCAACACTAAGTAGCCATGAAGCAGAGACCTGTCCCCTATCGATGGACAGCCCTCTTTCTTTCATGACATCTATTCTGACCCTATGAAAAGTCTACCCAAGTAAAATAATTGCCACTTACTCAGTATTGTAAAGAGAGTTGTGAGAGACTCTGTGTCTAATAGAAGAAAAAATAGGCCTTAATCTTCACCATGTGGGATTAGACCCCAACTTCCTTACTGTACAAGACTCTTACTGTACAAGAATTAAAACCAAGAATCAAGAAATGGGATGGAATCAAACTAAAAAGTTTCTTTACAGAAAAAAAAAAAAAACAATCTGTGAGGTGAACAGAGAGCCTACATCCTGGGAGCAAATCTTTACACCTCACATATCAGATAGTGCTCTAATCTCTAGGGTACATAAAGAACTCAAAAAGCTAAACACAGAAAAAACAAATAACCCAATCAACAAATGGGCTAAAGACCTGAACAGACACTTCTCAGAAGAGGATATACAATCAATCAATAAATATAAGAAAAAATGCTCATCATCTCTAGCAATCGGAGAAATGCAAATCAAAACCACTCTAAGATATCATCTCACTCCAGTCAGAATGGCAGCTATTATGAAGACAAACAACAATAAGTGTTGGTGAGGATGTGGGAAAAAGGTACACTCATACATTGCTGGTGGGACTGCAAATTGGTGCAGCCAATATAGAAAACAGTATGGAGGTATGGAACCACCATTTGACCCAGCTATTTCTCTCCTTGGACTATATCCAAAGGACTTAAAAACAGCATACTACAGAGACACAACCACATCAATGTTTGTAGCAGCACAATTCACAATAGCTAAAGGAGGGGAAGGCAGGGATGTGGGGATAGGAAAGATAGAAGAATGAAATAGAAGTGAGTGAACCTGATGTCCTTCAGTGGATTAATGGATAAAAAAAATGTGGCATATATACACAAAGGAATTTTACTCAGCATTAAAAAAGAACAATACCATGGCATATGCATGTAAATGGATGGCGCTGGAGAAGATAATACTAAGTGAAGTTAGTCAATCCCCCCAAAACAAATACTGAATGTTTTTTCTGATATAAGAAAGTTGACTCTTGGTGGGGTTGGGAGAGAGAGAATGGGATAAATAGAGTAGAGGGGTGGGAGAGAAAGGGAGGGGGCAGGGGATTAGCAAGGATGGTAAAATTTTATTTATTAAGACTTGAATTCGGTGTCAACATACTTTATATACAAACAGAAATACAAAAATTGTGGTATATATGTGTATTAAAAAATAGCATTACCTTAGGTAGAGGGAAGTGAAAGGAGGGGGAAGGCAGAGGATATGGGGATAATGATAGACCCAACCTGATCTTTTATTAAAATTTGGAGCCATCTTGCACAAAGCCATGAAAAGCTAATTTCAGCTTTACTATAAATTACTGCAAATTCTGAACCTGCTTGGAATGTCTGCCTGTGCCTTGAACTTACCCATGCCTGGCTCTCTGACCAGATAGCAGCCCTCTCTGAAACTTTAGTGACACCTCATAAATGTTGGCCTTCCCTGGCCAGACAACGACCCTCTCTGAGGCTCTAATGGTCCTCATAAATTCTGATGTTGGGGCCAGCAAAAAAAAAAAAATGTAAACTACCATTAGTGTGATGCTTGTCAGAGTTCTGTTATCTGTAACCCCCCTTTTGTGTAACTTTCTGGGCTATAAAGCTGGGCTGTAGGAAAGGTGGGGCTGCTGTTTTGTTCCCGCCGTTTGGGGAGGGAAAGGCATCCCTGCCGGTCGAAATAATAAGCTTGCTTTAATTTGATTTTAATTGGAGTCAGTGGTCTTTTCTTGCGTCCTAGTCTAACAATAAGAAAGATAGTAGAATGAAGCAGACATTATTACTTTATATATATGTGACTGTATGACCAATGTGATTCTAAAATATGTACACTCAGAAAAAGAGAAATTATATCCCATCTATGTATGATATATCAAAGTATATAGGTGCATTCTATTGTCATGTATAACTAATTTAAAAAAATTAAAAATTATGAAAACGAGAGAATTGTGGCTTTGACCAATAGCGTTGCCCGCTGCATCTCCCAAAAGAGCAAGAGTGCATGGCTCTTGGAAAAGTCCCTCTGCTGAGAAGCCTTGGTTACTTCAGTCTCGTCCTCACAACTAACCTATTACACTGTTACCAAGAAAGCCTAATGTATGCATGGGAGTGGGTATGTCATGAGGAATAGAACATTCAGACATTTAGATTGTATATTGCTTCCATTCTGCATTCTTCTTGCACACTACCCTAGTGTGTAATTTTGCAATGAATTTCCTCTTGTATTTTACTGAACATTTTTTGTTGAGGGCCACAACCGAGTCGGGATGACACATGGCATTTTGCTGGAAGGCAGTCATTGAGAGGTGAATCCAGCAAGCTATTGAGATGATGATGGTTATGTTAAGCTGTGTATTCAATTGTATATAGACCTTTACTGTCCCACAATAGGGCTTCTCTTGCTGTCTAGGGCACCCTCTACTTTGGAGTTCCCATGGAGTTCTCACCATCTGAGAGAGTGGGGGCAGAGCCAGGTGGAGAGCTGAGAGAGTTCCTGGGGAGTGTGCGTGGAGTGCTGGTGGAACTCGGGCAATAAAGTTTCCTGTTTGAAGATACAAGTGCATTGTGGCGGCTTGGTGATTTGTGCCCAGCCAGACTGCGGCAATTTTTAAATTCTTCAAAAACTCTGTGATTCTAGAATGCTGACTTGTTTTGTGAGCCTCTGTGTTTTCATGCAAAATGAAATGTCTAATTGATAGGAGGTTGCTGTTACATCAAAGTAATTTTGTACTTAATGTAGTTTCTATGTCTGCACCAGCATTATACTATTTTAATCAAAACAACTTTATAATGACATTTGCTTAATTTATAATAATAATAGCTTAATAGTTAATTGATAGGCCAGACCCACTCCAGGTTCCTCTTTAGATTTCATGGTGTTTTAGCCTTCAAAATACTTGGGTGGGGGAAGGATGTACTGGGGATTGAATTTAGGGGCACTCTACCATGAAGCCACATCCCCAGGCTATTTTGTATTTTATTTCAGAGACACGCTCTCACTGAATTGTTTAGTGCCTGCTTTTGCATTGGCTAGCATTCAAGTCATGATCCTCCTGTCTCTGCCTCCTGAGCTGCAGGCATTACGTGTGTGCACCAAAGCACCTGGCTACCTTAAAAATTCTTTTAAAAATGACCTAGACTAAATCTTATATTGACAAATGTAGTATATGCCTTTATATATTTATGTTCTTTTGAATATCCCCTAATAAAATTTTATAATTTGTCTATAGAAGTCTTAAGTCTATTATTTGATTATTTAGGTAATTTCAGTCTCTGATACTATTGTAAATAGTATATCCTGTTCAATCACAATTTCTAATCATTTGCCACTGGAATATAAAACTTTAATTTTACTTTTGTACCTCAAGCTTTTATTCAGGAACCTTAACAATTTCTATAGGTATTTTCAATAATCTTTCTGGAGATTACATTGTTTTTTTTCAAAATATAAATAGTTTGGGTTGGGGATGTGGCTCAAGTGGTAGTGCGCTCTCCTGTCATGCAGGAGGTACTGGGTTCGATCCTCAGCACCACATTAAAAAAATAAAATAAAGATATTGGGTCCATCTAAAATTTAAAAAAATTAAAAAATAATATTAAAAAAATAGTCATCATTTGAAAATAATGCAAGTTTAAGCTTTCTATATTTTGGTATTCCATTTTTCTTTCTACTTTCTTTTATTCTCACTATATTTTACTCATGAGGATCTCCAATACAAATTTGATTAAACATGGTGATACTGGGTATGATTATTCTGATTTTAAAGTAAGAATTTCTAGGGAGGAGAGATGCTAGCAAGAAGTCTGACTAGAAGCCCTACCATCCTTCCTCCCACAAAGACAACTCCCAAAATAAGCAATGCATTTTGGTGAGGGTATGTGAAGAGAGCCTCAGAGCACATCTAAGGATCAGCAGAAGCCAGATAGAGCATGGGAACCTGGGATGTTCACACAGAGTATAGGACACTCTTAATGTCTGACACACCATCAACAGCCAGGAGCAGCTCAGAACAAGGGAGCCTCCTCCCTGTGTGGACTAATCAAGCAAGGGGACCCCAGCAGCTTCCACCCAAACCTTAGACAACTTCCATACTCACTACTAGGACTCTTGTATTCTCATGCCACTCAGATCCCCTGAGGGGACTGCCTGGAGTCCACATATCTGAGCTGGTAGAAGAAAAGGAGGTGACTGTGTACCCGACTCTTGTGGCCAGCACAACTATTAGACGATGGCACCTGGGGACTGGAAATACTGCTGGATTGTGTCTTGCTTAGGTGACAAACAGCCATGGCACCCCAGCTTCCCTGAGACATAGGCACTGCTAAACAACCCACACTTGGTGGCCTGCCACTCCTGAGCTCAGCCCCTGTCACAGCCTACCCCATGGGGCCAGGCTGCAGTGAAGCCACACATCAGTGCTCCCAGGCTCTGGTGCACCCTTCCCCTCAGAGCCTGGGCTGGGACTGTATGCTGCCTCCTGGAAGAGGCATCTGAGTGCCCACAGCAGTCATAACCCACATCTGACTGAAGTTTCACATCACTTCTTGGGACCTAGCTGAGCAGCCAGACTTACAAGGGCTGAGATGAATGTAGTGCCATGGATTCAGAAAACAGAGCATTGGCTAAGCTGCATCCTCACCCTACAGGTCAGAAAACCCTACAACTCTGGGTAAGAGCCAGGACCCTGCAATGCTGGAACTGTGTGAGCTTCCTAGACCTTCCAGTCCTAGAACTGGATAGGCCTCTGTGGGGGGCTGTTGCTCTGAGTGACCAGCATTTTTCTTCCCTGATTGGTTGCAGCTCTGTCAGTCACTTCCAGTGATCTTGCCACATTCAAAGTGGCCCTAGATTGCTGCCCTGATCCTGGAAGTAGCAGAATGTGTCTTCATGCTTAGGGGTGCCTTCCTATAACCCCAGGGGTCGAATTACCTTACCTGTCCTTGTAACCCTGCCCCTCTTGACCTTTTTTGGATGAAATTTTCTAAAGAATGAGGGTCTCCAAGTAAAAGTCCACTCTTGGACATGCTCACTCTCACCAGCCCCTCGTGACATTCCTTGCTCTCCCATTTGGGGAGCTTGAGGCAGAGGAGTTGTCCTGGCTGTTTTATTTGGTATCCTAGGAAATTCACTCAACCTTTAGTTTGGCTGTCTGTTCTGCTGAGGGCAGCAGGCCTCCCAAGATTCTGCAGTCCTGGAACTGGATAAGAATCCTAGACCCTACAATGAAGTGATCTCCCAGAACCCTGCAGTTCTGGAACTGGGTAAGTTTTCTGGACCACCCCCCATTCCTGGAACTGGGTGACCCCCAAGCTGCTGAGCTGCTGAGCTACTCTGCTCCCTAGAGAGGAGTCATTATATATATTTGTTTCCCTTTCCTTCAAAATGCAGCACTGTGGGAGTCCATCCTTGAACTGACTGAGTTTACTCCCTGGCTAGGTGTGAGGTGCTCAGACACTTTTAATGTGGCAGAGCTCTCCCCACCCTTCTTGGGTTTGAGAGCTTTTCCATGTGGAGGCGTGTCTCACCACTGACCCAAAGATCCAATCATTGCGCCTGACCTTGCTACATTGCCCCCCCTTGACCTTCATTGAATGAAATTTTCCCCAGAATTTTTTGTTTCCCAATAAAAGACCTCTCCCCAGCGTGTTCTCTCTCTCTCTCTCTCTCTCTCTCTCTCTCTCTCTCTCTCTCTCCCCCCCTTCAGTAAAATCTCACTGCCCCCCTGGGGAGCTTGAGGCTGAGGGTTCAAGGAGCCATCCCAGAGCTGGTTTAAAGGTAAAATGGTGTCTGTATCTTTAATTTAAACTCCCTGAGGATTTTCCCACGTGACCAAACTGTTCACACCATCTGTGCTGGCTGTGGACTAAATAGCACCACGAACTCTTCTTGTAATCACAAAATGAGAAAGGGTCAACTCTTATGTAGATCAACTAGGAGTTCTTTGAGTTTGTTGAGATGAAAAGTGCTTAGAACAGTACCTGACCTAATAAATTTTCAGTACACTTCACCATCACCTGGTTAAGATCAACCTTTCTTACTCTCAAAAAGAACTAAAATACATTATTGTTCCATTCTAATGACATATATGTTTTCACTGGTTGATAGTCCAGGTAGAAAAAGTATGTAAAGTGATTTATAAGTCAAAACATTTCAAACAAAAGGACTTTTTTTTGGGGGGGGTAATGGAAATTGAACTAAGGGACACTCAACCATTGAGCCACATCCCCAATCTTATTCTGAATTTTATTTAAAGACAGGGTTGCTAAGAGTTTTGCCATTGCTAAGGCTGGCTTTCTACTTGAGATCCACCTGTCTCAGCCTCCCAAGCTACTGGAATTACAGGCATACATCCTAAGGAATGTTTTTAACCAAACCCTCATAATGTCAAGAGAAAATGCATTGAAATTAAAAATATCTTAAGCACGCGTTTCTTAAGACCATTATAAAAAATACAAAAAAGGTTAAAATTGACATAAAATAAAAATATATAAAGATAAAGTTAAGGAGTTAAAAGCTATCAAATGTATTAAAATCATCTAAAGTCAAATAAGACATAATTCATCTATATAATTTAAACTATAATATTACATAAATATATTGCATATTATATAATACATATATAATATAAATTAAAAACAAGATATTTATATAACATTCTAATTTATATTATATATAATATATTTAATTTATCATATATACATATAATAAAAATATATAAATTATATATATAAATTTTCATGTATATTAATATATAAATATATTATATGTTCATATATATTCATATTCATATATTATATATAATTCATATAATATATTTACATAACATATTTGTATATTTATACACAAATTATATATATTTATTTATAATTATATAAGCATATATATTATTATTTTTTTAAGAGAGAGTGATAGAGGGAGAGAGAGAGAGAGAGAATTTTTTTTAATATATATATTTTTTTTTAGTTATCGGCAGACACAACAACGTTGTTTGGATGTGGTGCTGAGGATCGAACCCTGGCCGCACGCATGCCAGACGAGTGCACTACCGCTTGAGCCACATCCCCAGCCCAAGCATATATATTATATAAAGTATATATATATTACATATCAAAATATTTATGATATATATGTACTTAAAATAAATTAAATATAATATATGAAATACATATATATTATATACACACATAATAGAATAATATATATAAAATAAATATATAAGTATTATTTTATTATATATAACATTTTTATTATATATCATATAATATATTTAGATTTATATTAATTTATATTATATTACATATCATTGTAAGGTAATTATATAATAATATAATTTCTATAATTAATAAGATGATAATACAATTATTATATTAGTATAATTTATATTAATACAATATATAAAACATATGTGTTATATTATAATTATATATAAACAACTTATAATATATCATATAGTTATATGTAAATCTATAATATGTTGTATATAATATATAATACATAATATATAATATATAAATATAATTTAAATTATATACTTTTGTTATTTGGCTTTATATGTTTTAATGCTTCTGATACTGTTTTATCCCGTAGCTTTATATGTACAAATTTTTATTTTATGACAGTTCCAAACTTTTAGTATATTTTTTTTAAATAACAAACATTTATTGGTGTTACTTATGGTAGAAAAAAAGTTCCTACACCAGATGTGCATGACCCAATCATTAAATTGAACATTTCTGAGGTGAACACATATTCTGACCTATATTTTTATATCCAGTTTTTTAAGATAGCCAATTCCTCCTCTCTCTCTTCCCCAAAACATCTGAGCAACTGCTAATGCAAAGCAGTAAACAGCCACTTGGGCTATAGCATTTTCAACTCCAATCTGTGGTGTAGATTCCAATTACATTCAAGACTTAAGTTCTCTCAGTTTTCTCCTAATGAAAGTTCTGAGTCCAGTATTTACATATTACAGCACTAGCAGATCAGTGTCTTCAATTCATCTCTTTCTGCTGTATCCTCTTCACCAGTTGGGGGAGGGCCTACACTTCCATAGAATTTGCTGCTAATTGGCTGAACAATTTCTTCTAGTTCCTTCTTTTCAGTTTTGAAGTCTTCAATGTCAGCTTCTTGGCGGCTTTCCAGCCATTCAGTCTTTTCCGCTACAGCTTTTTCCATGGTCTCCTTATCTTCAGAGGAAAGTTTGCCTCTCAACTTTTCTTTATCTCCAATCTGATACTTTAGAGAGTAGGCATATCTTTTCAACTTATTCCTACTATCAGTATGCTCCTTGAGTCTTTTGTTTTCCTCAGCAAACTTCTCAACATCATTAACCATCTTTTCAATTTCTTCAAGTGTCAAGCAATTTTGGTCATTGGTAATTGTAATCTTATTTTTGTTCTCTGTACCTTTGTCTTCAGCTGTCACTCAAAGAATAGCATTCACATGTATCTCAAAAGTGACTTCAATCTGGGGGACCCCACAGGAGGAATTCCAGTGAGATCAAATGTACCCAGAAAGTGGTTGTCATTTTTCAGGGGTCCTTTACCTTCATAGACCTTGATTGGAACAGTAGGTTGCTTATCAGAAGCTGTAGAAAAGATCTGAGACTCTTGGTGGGTACAACAGTGTACCTTGGTATCACTTTGGTCATGACACCTCCCACAGTTTCAATACCAAATGTCAGGGGACATACATCAAGCAGAGCAAGGTCACCTGTATCTTGATCATCAGAGAGTACACCAGCCTGGACAGTGTCGCCATATGCAACAGCCTCATCTGGGTTTATGCCACAGAATGGTTCCTTGCCATTGAAGAACTCTTTAACAAGTTGCTGAATCTTTGGAATTTGACTAGAGCCACCAACAAGAACAATCTCATCAATATCAGACTTCTACAAGTCAGAATCCTCCAGTACTTTCTGAACAGGTTTCATGGTAGACCACAACAGGTCCATGTTTTCTCTTCAAATTTTGCCTGAGTCAGGGTTTCAGAAAAGTCTTCTCCTTCATAGAAGAACTCAATTTTAATTCTTGCTTAATGTTGGGCAGACAGGGCCCACTTGGCCTTTTCTACTTCATGCTGGAGTTTCTGCACAGCTCTGTTTTCTTTCCTAACATATTTGCCAGTCTTCTTTTTGTACAGCCTGATGAAATGCTCCATAACATGCTGGTCAAAGTCTTCTTCACCTCGATGAGTATCTCTATTGGTGGCCATGACTTTGAAGACATCAAATTGTCATTGGGGAGTAGAGACACATAGAAGGTTCCACCACCCAGATCAAACACCAGGATGTTCTTTTTTTCCTCCCTCTTATCCAGGCAATAAGCAATAGTAGCTGCTGTAGGCTCATTGATGATCCTCATAACATTCAGGCCAGCAATAGTTCCAGCATCTTTGGTTGCTTCCCACTGGCATCATTAAAATAGACTGGTTCAGTAACAACTGCATGGGTAACCTTCTTCCCAAATAAGCCTCTTTCATTTTAGTGAGAATTATAGCAGAGATTTCTTCTGGAGCAAATGTGTTAGTTTGCCCACCTCCAATATCAACCTGAATGTATGGCTTATGTTTCTCTTCAAACACTTTGAAAGGCAAGAACTTAATGTCTTGCTGCACAGAAGGGTCATTCCCATTGCTGCCAATGAGCCACTGGGCATCAAAGACCATGTTCTCAGGATTGGAGGTGAGCTGGTTCTTGACTGTATCGCGCTGACCAGGCATTCTTCTTCAGGGGTGAAGGGCACATTAGACAGCCTGAAGCGGTTGCCCTGATCATTGGAGATGATCTCCAGTGGCCATTCTTGAACACCCCGATGCAAGAGTAAGTGGTCCCCAGGTTGATGCCCAGCACGGTACCCATGTCGTTTTTTTGTCATCCTCCTCATCTGTGCTGCGCAGAGTAGCAGCAGAACCATGGCCACCAGAGAAAGCTTCATCTTTCCCTAGCTGTTGGCCACTTGCTCTCCTCAGCAGACAGCCAGAAGTCCCAGGCAATGCAGCAACAGGCCGCAGCTGAGAGGAGTGAGGGTATAGGTCTCTCACACTCGAGATGCCTCAACTCTGTCAGTCTGTGTTGTCTCTGCCAATGTCTCAAACTTTTTCGTATTGAAGTGCATTTTCTTTCTACAATGATATTAATTACCATAAGTAAAAATTGACAAGTAGAATGCTAGTAAACACAGATTTGCAAGCTTTTAGGCCACTATGTAAATTTTAAAAAGTTAAGTGAATTGCCAATGCTTCCATACATGCTATAACAACACAATTGGTCAAAGGTGCACTAGAACATTATGTGGAAAAAATATATATTCATACCCAATCAAGATTTTTCAGGCACATGCATTCAGAAGCATTTCATGATTCAGGACCAGGTTTTCTCCAAAATAAAGCTCATTTTCCCCTACTGCCCCCTATTTTTTGAGAGCAATATTATACATTAAAGATGCATTTACATGAATCATTTTATAGAGAAAATTATTTTAAATTTAAAATTATAATACTTATTTTATGCATAACCTCAAAAACACAGAATTTAAAGACAATACCAGTGAGGCACTATCATTCTATATGACTAAAACACTACCATTCTATATGACTAGTAAACACAATTCAAGGCAAAAAGGCAAAATATACACTTTGGCAATCCTATACAAAAGGGGTTCTTTCACTGCATTCTTTCATAAAATAAACACAATACATAAAAACGAAACAAGAAAAAGAAAAAGTGAATTTTGTCCACCCTACACAAACTGTGGCATTTCAAATTCAAGGTCTTGACACTCTTCTATTTGTTTTAGCCTGAGTCCCTGGCACATTGGATTCATGTCAGGCAGGCCGAGCTCCTCAGAGTTCTCTTTAGGCTCAGCAGCTGGCTTCAAAGCATAAGCTGATGTGCTGTCTGCCTCTGGAACATCTTTCTCCACATGACTCAGGGGAGTAAGAGCTGTACTAGGAGGCACTGCTGCTGAAGGTGAAGCTGGTCTCTCCTCAGTCCCCCTGACTTTGCTGATCGGGGTAGGTGGTTTGTAAAATGTTGTCCCGAGTTGGAGTTGCAGTATTCTGGGTGCTCTTGCTGGAGAAAGATGGTGAGAATGAGAGGACAGTCTCACTGTTGTTTCTCTTGCTGAAACAGCTGGCATGTTGGGCTGTGTGTCATCATTGGAATGGTCACCACTAACCTTGATGCTCATTGTCACATTTTCCTGGAGTACACTTGGCACAATCACTGCACTCATGCCAGTTAAGTTCTTTGGTTCACATTGTTGTCCCTGATTTTTTTGTGGAATCTGCTGATCAAAACCATTAAATTGGGAGCCAACAGAAGTAGGGGTATCTTTTCTATTAAGTCCTTCAAAGGTAAGATTTTGGCAAAACTTGTCTGAATTGACATTTCCCACATTTCTGCTGTTTTTCTCATTAGGAGACCTTGCAAGATGGAACCTATCTATAGGCAAACAGAAACATCTGATCTTGGTGCTTGGCATAGGCCTCTTTATATCATTTGTTGTCACATCAGATTTCAGACTAAGTGGTTTCGTGGTTTTACATGTATTGTCCATCTTTTGTGATGGTGATTTAAGTTCCTTGTGATCAGAAAAAAAGAGATTTTTTTTTAACTTCATGGAGCTTGGTTAATAAGGAAGTGTGGTTATTTATTGATGGGCATTCTCTCAAACAACAGAGTCTTACATATTTTTCCAACATTATTTTCTCAGTTATCTATGCAGAGGAATCAAAAATCCATACAATATTAAAGGTACATTTTTAATTAAAGAATTACTTTTAAAAATTTATCTTAATAGAACTAATAGTCACAAATCACATAAATTAAAAAAAAAAAACACTTCCTATAGTAACTTGTTTTAATATACTACCCGTGAATGAATATTTTCAGGGTTAAGATGTTCCTGATTTCAACAGACAGACAATGGTAACTCTAGAAAAATAACACTATTCTGTACACCAAGAAATGCCATATCCTGAATCCCAAAGACTTTGTCTGTCACTTAATATGCTTTCCAGCTACATTCTGTCCATACTGAGGGTAACACACCAGAGAGGACTTGGATGCTCTCCCAGCTGATCCACTATTACATGGCAACATCCTCTGAACAAAGGAAGATTTAAGAGCTGTCAAAATTGCCATTGTGCTACTGGTCCTGGAGACTCCAGATTTACCTCCTTCTCTTTCTCCTCTAGTCTGGTCCCAAGGTCCCTGTTTTCTCCCCTAGAAGCCTAGCTTCTCACACTCTGTCTTTGCTGCATATACCCCAGAAGCTCCTGTTGCTAGAAAAGGGCATCCCTCTGGCCATGATCCTCATTTCACTGCTGTGAAACATCAGAAAACTGTGTACCTTGCTATGGGTCTGATGGCTTTCCAACAGCCCTGTTCTAGCCCACAGTCCTCATCTGTGTCACCTGATCCTTCTCCCATATCTTTGAGCAGTGGTTTGCAGACAGGTGCACACCAGCATCATTTGCAGGTCATCATCTCATCTGACCTCCTTCTTCACCTGAGGCTTCTGGCCTTTCTTCCCTGGTTCCCAGGCAGTGCTCATGTGATTTGCTGTCCTGCGCCCTTCTCCACATTGATAGAAGGGAGCTGAGCCATTGTGGTTGGATGGCAACCACTAGAACATATTTACAGTCCTGCAGAAGTTCTAGCACCACTTCTAGCTGCCTGGGTGCTGTCTCAGCCCCTGCTCCAGTTCTGCCCTGGGCAAGCCTAGTGCACTAGCCCTACCTGCCTTCTTCTGTCAAGACAAACTCCTATGTGGACATATGTTGGCAGGTGGTGTTAATGATCTTATAAAGACAAGGCTCAGAATACCTGGTATGTAATGAAATCTTCAAATATATTAAAATTATTTATTGTTATTATTATACCTACCTGGGAATCCAATTTCATTGGACAGCAAAACAAGATTTCATTTAGGAATGAGAAAGGATGAGGTTCAAATCTTGAATAAACAATAATTTAGAGACATGACACATGGCATTATTTGCCTTCCTCAGACTGTTAGCTATGGCTTAAATGAGGCCAAGGTTCATAGCACAGAAGTGCTAATAAGATCAAATCAGATAAATTGAATCAGTGAGTCCAGTGCTTTTCTTTGCAGAGAGGTAATGGACTGTCTTTGTTTTCAGACTTTCTCAGGCTACACTCATTGATATTTCATTAATTTTATATATCAAATTTAACATTTATGACTATATATTGAAAAATTCTGATTTAGCTCTACTAAAACAGTAATGAATGAAAGTTTTTCAACCCGCTTATGAGAAAACATTCACTGAAATCAAACGGTCAAAAAACAGTGAACAAAAAGACTGGAGCCAAGAAAATGGAAGACATGTGTGCTTAATGTGCTAAAGTTAGGCCACAGGTAAAGGGACATCAATGAATTTTAGTCTATTTTTTTGTTTCAGGAGTCCAGCTTCTTTTTTCTGCTTTGATTTTAATTGATGACAAAGAAGTAAAGGTGAAAACAAATTTCAGAAAGAGAACAAAAATAATTTATGAATTTCAAGATATCTTTTTACAAGAAAGAAACAAAGCATTTTAATGACATTCATTAAACTTTCTCAATGGCTAGAAAAGTTAACTAATAGAACCTTGAAGTTTGAACTTACCTCAATTTAAAACACCTTGATTTTTTTTAAAGGATGAATATTGTAGATGGACACAATATTTTTATCTTTATTTATTTGTTTTATATGGTACTGAGGATCCAACTCATGGCCTCACAGATGCCAAGGCAAGCATTTTACCACCGAGCTAAAAGCCCAGACCTCACCTTGGTTTTTAATCATGACTTCTTGGCAAGGTTTGAAATATGCAAACATATATGTTACATGACCACTCACCAATGAGACATGCATCCCATTTTTCCAATGCATTTTGCTTGCATTCTGATTTCTCAAATGATATAGTCAATTCATAATTTTTAATTTCAATATCTGCAGTGTGGATATCCTATTGATACAAGAAAAGTTTTAAACTAAAAGCAAAACACATCTCAAAACAAACAGTTCAAAGACTATTAACTTGTTAATATAAACATCACAAATTTAATGCAATTCTGTAATGGTCAAAACTCACTTTCTTTGTAGAAAAATATTGTGACTTTGTGGAATCTTCTGTTGAAGGTTTGGAAGGAGGGCTTTTATCCACCGGAGGTGCAACAACATCAGTACTAGATGAAATATTTTGTGGCTCGAGGGACCCATCGAAGATCATCTGTGCATTGGTAATGAGGAACTCTACCAAAAGGGCCTGATTGGCATATGCAACAAGGGAGGAGGAGATGGAACCAGGAGTGGTTGTAGGCCTGGGCCTCATCCGACAGGGTCCAAATACCACACCCAAGTTTTTTGAGTTCATCAGATTTTCTTCAGAATGGACTACAACCCTTAAAAGAAGAACACATAAAGTGTATGAGATTTGCCTAATAGAGGTCCTTAATTGTAGTTTACTATGACTTGAGAAGGGTGGAGATAACATGGGCTATAGAAGACTACAAAACATTTGTCAAGGGTCAAGTTTAGTGGGTATAGGGAAAGAATCCTTTGTTTCATTATGATACTTACCACACACCAAACTGAGTTTCAGAGTACTATATTATGATAAAATGCATGTAAGTAGAAGGAACTACTGAACTCAGTAGCAGAAGGAAGAAAAACACCCCTAAAAATTGCTCCATCTTTGTATGTGGGATATACTCCCCATTTCTTATACTGGAACCTGAAAAATCACTGTCAATTTCGCTTTCACTGCCCAGTTAGTTTTCTTTTAAAAAAAATAATTTTTATGTACAGATGGACAAAATACCTTTATTTTAATTATTTATTTTTATGCAGTGCTGAGTATCAAACCCCGTGTCTCACATGTGCTAGGCAAGTATTCTATCACTAGCCACACTCCCAGATGCCCTCACCTAGTTTTCTAGCCTAAATGATTCTCTCCTGAACATCTCTCTATTCTATTGACACTATCAATGTTCTGGTTTTACTTCAAACACTCTCAGCTTATTATTTCTATGACTATCTAAGGAAATATATGTCTCCCTGGTTTAGCTATCAGGATGACACTAGATTTATCTATGGGTAAAAAAGCTGTGAGATATATATATATATATATATATATATATATATATATATATATAATATATCTATCTATATATATAATATATAGTGAATATATCTATATCTATATAACTATATAGAGATATAGATAGATAGATAGATAGATAGATAGATAGATTCACTATATATATCAAATCAGATAAATGGACTCAGTGAGTCCAGTGCTTTTCTTTGCAGAGAGGTAATGGACTGTCTTTGTTTTCAGA
This sequence comes from Urocitellus parryii, assembly GCF_045843805.1. Lineage (NCBI taxonomy): Eukaryota > Metazoa > Chordata > Mammalia > Rodentia > Sciuridae > Urocitellus > Urocitellus parryii. Next base: position 81,668,028 of record NC_135541.1, on the reverse strand, counting down.
CATATGCTAGACAAGGGAGGAGGAGTTTTGCTATTTGTCTTTCAGAGGATTCATCACTGATGTATAGAAATGCATTTGATTTCTGAGTATTAATTTTATATCTTGCCACTTTGCCAAATTCATTTATTATTCTAGAAGTTTTCTGGTGGAGTTTTTTGGATCCTCCAAGTATAAAAATATGTAATTGGCAAAGAATGATAAGTTGAGTTCTTCTTTTCCTATTCATATTTCCTTGAATTTCTTTCATCTAATTGCTCTGGCTAGAGTGGCAAGGATTATGTTGAACAATTTTTAGACGGAATGCTTCCAATTTTTCTTCATTTAGAATGATGTTAGCCTTAGGTTTAGCATAGAGAGCTTTTACTATGTTGAGGTATATTCCTACTACCCCTAGTTTTTCTAATGATTTGAACATGAAAAGGTACTGTATTTTGTCAAATTCTTTCTCTGCATCAATTTATATAATCATAGGGTTCTTCTCTTTAAGTTTAATGATGTGATGAATTACATTTATTGATTTCTGTATGTCAAACCAACCTTGCATCCCTGGAATACACAACTTGATCATGGTGCATTGTTTTTTTCATATGTTTTTGTATGTGATTTGCCAGAATTTTAATGAGAACTTTTGCATCTATGTTCATCAGGGATATAGCTTTGAAATTTTTTTCCTTGATATGTCTCTGGCTGGTTTGGGTATCAGGTTGATACTAGCTTCACAGAATGAGTTTGGATGGGTTTCCTCCTTTTCTATTTCATGGAATAATTTGAAGCCCTTCAACATATGAATAATTAAAAAACAACTGTGGTATATATACACAATGGACTATTACTCAGCATTATAAGAGAATGAAATAATGGCATTTACAGGTAAATGGATGGAGTTGGTGAATATCATGAAGTAAGCCAATCCCCCAAAATCAAAGGCGAAAATTCTCTCTGATAAATAAATATTGATACATAATTGGGTCTCTGGGCATGTAGGAATATGGATTGGGCTCAGGAGAGGGAAGGAAGAGGAGGGATATGGGGTAGGAAAGATGGTGGAATGAGAGGAACATCATTACCCTAAGTACATGTATGATGGCACATGTGGTATGACTCTACATCATGTACAGAGAAATTCAAATTTGTGCTCCATTTGTGTACAATGAATTGAAAAGCATTTTGCTGTCATGTATAACTGATTTGAACTAATAATTTTCGTAATTTTTATTTTATTTATTTATTTGTATGTGGGGCTGAGGTTCAAACCCAGGGCCCTGCACACCTTACACATGCTCTACTGCTGAGCCACAATTCCAGCCACAAAAAATAAATTTAAAAAAATTTAAAAAGGATATCTTAATTGCTGACAGAAACGTCTAGCAGGCAAATCTGAATATGTGAAATTCCTGATTCCAAGTTCTTTAGTGGGTATAGAAACAATATGGTCAACTCATTTGCCAGGGAGGTAAGATTTTTTATCAAGTCTCTAGGAAGGGTAGCACAGTTCCTGCTACTGCTTGTTATATTGTAGGCTAATGAAATCAAATTTTCTAAATGTAAAATGCTTTCTTGTGTCTCCATGTTTATTACTCTCTGCCTCGTATGCTCTTCTGCACATTCACTTCCAAGTCACCCCTCAGTTCCTAAAATCAGACACAAGGCCTTTTGCCTCTTCTGCTCTATCCCTACCCCCAAACTACCTCTGCATGCCTACAAGCTGTGCACAGCTACTAGAAAAAGGATGATGGTGAACTGTGGTTATATATAGATCTGTACACTAAGATGATGAGCCCACAAATAGCAGAAACCCGATGTTTCCATCCTAGTTTCACCAGCCAGAGCCTGGCACACAAGAAGCATCTGAGGGTACCATGTTTGCTGCATGAAGATGTATTCAATGTCTCTCTCTCCCAACACATAATAAAAACATCCTAAAAATTATTTTGAAAATCATACCATAACAACATAAATGTACTGAACACTATTGTCCTGTTCAATTAAAAATGGTTAAGATGGTATAAAAATTCTTACCTCTTAAGATGGATGATAAGGTAACGTAGAGTGTCAAAATTGGATGGTGGCAATTGTCTTATAAGTTCCTTGGTTTTGAGAAGAGTTTGGTTGATTTCCATACACATATTTGGAGATATGTTGTCTTCAGAGTTGTCCCTTTTGGTGTCCTGTTCTTGGTTAATATGTTGGATGATATTTGCAAGCTCCATAAATTCCTGGTACCATTGGAATAAAACCAATGGTGCTGGTAGCTAAAGAAACAAAATAATATTAAAAATACATTTGGGCTGAGGTTGTGGCTCAGAGGTAGAGTGTTTGCCTAGCACATATGGAGTCCTGGGTTTGATCCTCAGCACCACATAAAAATTAATAAATAAAATAAAGGTATTGCATTCTGCTACAACCCAAAAATAAATATTTTGAAAAAAATCGCTCGTCTGCCTGTTTTCTTTGTTAAAGTCAACTATAAGTGAGAATTACTCAAATAATTTAGCATGTCCCTTTAGATTAACAAAATCTAACGTCAATCTGTATTTATTGATATCTTTTTCAGTACTGGGGATTGAACCTAGGACCTCAAGCATGCTATGCAAGCACTCTAGTACTGAACTTCATCACTGCCCATAAAATAAAATATATATGTTTGGTAGAGAAGTGACTTAGAAAGCAAATCAAAATCTTGACTATAAATTATATTTATGTTAATAACAAATTAATAGACAATAGGTGAAATTCTAAACTTTAAATGAAGTTTAAACTTTAAGCTTCATTATGGGATTTTAATACTCTTCATCTCTATCCTAAACACATTATATTCACATCTGCCCCCCAAATAGCATAATCTTCAGCTGTTTTATTGGAACAAACATAGAATAGTGCACAAAATCTATAAAATGAATCAGAAATCCATGGATTTTATGAGTAAGGGGTAAAAATACCAAAGTGTAAAGGGCATAGATTTTACTTGGGCAAAAATGAAGATCAGCACAAGATAATATGACCTACAAAAACATACTGTCAACATCTCAAGAAACTTTAGAACAGGATGATTTGCCATGAATAGATCAAAAGAAAAAGTTCTTACAACAAATATCCACTGTCATAATGAATTTCAATCTTTCTATTGATCTACACTAGAAAATTCAGTGAACCGTTAGCTACCTGATGTCCTATAAAATCTGTAGGAAGTTAGAGTGTTGCCCTGTGATCAGTTTCTATCTTCACCACTCTGGGATCTGAAGCAACTCACTTCACCTCTTGGAGCTTTAGGTCAATGAGTCAGATAAAGGCTACTCTCTAACACTATTTCAAGAATTGAGCACACTTTCCCAAATGAAAGTCTTAGACATACAAAAATTCCTCAACAGAATGTAAGTTTATTGTATTGGAGCCAATTCATCTCCTCTTCCTGACTGACTAAACAAGATTAAGGATGACACATTATGAGACTTATAGTCATTCAAAGGTATCAACCTCCAATTCTCAGTTGAAGGGTCTGTAGAATGTGATTAAAGGGTTATAAATGCTTTCCTTGGCTAACATTGTAGATCCAGAAATTTATACTTAATTTTTTCCCTCCTGCAATTCCACTAAAATACAGTAGGCTCATAAGGACTAGGAAAATAGAAAAAAAATAAAAAGCAACAATTCACAAGTAGAAAAGCATATGAATAAGTCCTGATGCATCATTTTCAAGAGAACTGACACTTTGTCACTCAACATGATTTTCAGAATCCTAAAGGGACCTGGACAATCACTACCAGGTCCTCTGATCTTGGGTTAGGTTGCAGGTGGGCCAGCTGAGAAAGCTTAGCTCTTTATAGAATCCTGTCTCCACTCCATGTGCTAGAGCAATCTCCTTTCTGAAACTCTGGAAAATTTTTCTCTGGGCAATGGGATACAGAGGCTCTCTGAATAGAGGCAATGCCAAACATAAGGTACAGAGAGGTAACTGTCTTCAAATGGGGATATGTTGGCTATATGGACACTGAAAACACAGATCCTACAGTCTTAGTAACCCTGGCTCCCAAAGTATTGGTACTGTATCTCTAGGAAAGGAAAAAAAAAAAAAAACCTTTCCTGGGGGACTGGGGTTGTGGCTCATTGTAGTACACTCATCTGGCATGTGTGAGGCACTAGGTTTGATCCTCATCACCACAAAAAAATAAATTAATTAATTAAAAATATTGTGTCCATCTAAAATTAAATAAAATGCCTTCTCAGGAGGATCACAGCAGTGCCAGAACAGGGAACTAGAGACATGTAGTTAGGCATATACCAAACAGTCCACCTAGACCACTTTATAGTGAAGTTCAAAGTTTCTAAAAAGCCTTGATGTGTTCAAGTGCTTCCAAAGCTATTTCAAGTCCAAACTCTAATATATCTAGGCACCATGAAAGATAAAATTCAAAATGAGTAGAAAAAGAACAAATTGAAGGTGTAAAATGATACTGTCAATATGCTGGCAACTAGTCTGATATGGTGAAAGAGTACTGGAAAAGGAACTGATCTAAATTTAGATTTACTCTAAATGAAAAATAGATACCAGATTTAAAAAAAAAAGTTATGAAATACAAATAAATAAAGAAACAAAATACCTCATAATTTAAAAACCTAGATATTCAAAATGTTCAATGATATATTAAAATTCACTTCACTTTATTTTTAATTTTTATGTTGCTATAGAAAATTTAAGGTTATATATGAGGGTCACATTGTATTTCTACAGAGGTTAGAGGCCAAATAGAGTAAAGAACCCTTAATGAGAAAAATTTATGGATATCCACAATAAAAGAGCATCATATAATCATTTAAAAAATTTAATCAAAGGAATAGAAAATCAGACTTCTTGAATATTAAAACATGATCTCACAATTGGAGTAATTTACTTATTCAAGAAGAAAAAGACAAGAAAATGTCTTAGAAGGTTTTTGAAGGAAAAAAGAACAATAAAGAAAAGTTAAGGGAACTGAAGAAGAAGTATGCTTGCCAAGCAAGTGCATGACACTGAATTTTTAATTCCCATGAGTACAAATAACAAATTTATAAATATTTATATGTGTGTTTGTGTATGTGTACACATACACATCTCCAAAGAAGAGCTTCATGTACAAGGGTGAGAGAATGGCAATAAAAATCAAGAAAAGTTCCAAGAACTAAAGTGCTCACAACTAAAGGAGCTCATGGAGTGGCCAGAATACTGGATGGCAATATATCTACATCAAACTACATCATTATAACATCTTAGAGAGAGCCGCCTAATGTGCCTGCAAGGTAGGCAGACCTGCGACCGACCAGCAGAACAGGTCCAGCGGCCCGCCAGCGTGGTAGACAAATCACCCCAATTGGAGGAGGGGCAGAGCTGCCGCCCACACCTGCAAAGTAGGCAGACCTGTGACCAACCGGGATAACAGGCCCAGTGGCCTGCTTGCGTGGTAGACACATCACCCCAATTGGAGGAAGGGCCCAAGTGCTGCCTGCAAGGCAGGTAGACCGCGTGTACTAGAGAAGGGGCCCAGAAGCCCGCAGGCATAGTTGAAAGATCACCCCAATTGGAGGAGGGGCACAGCCACCACCTGTGCCTGCAAGTTAGGCAGACCATGAGACCCGGAGAAGGGGCCCAGCGGCCCACCAGCGTGATAGACACACACCCCAATTTGAGGAGGAGCACAGCCGCCGCCCATGCGTGCAAGGGAGACTTTGCAAGTATACAAGAGCAATATAAATATATAGGGGGAAAATTAAATAACACAACAGTTTCACCAAGCATAAAGAAATGCGAGCAGTATGAAAAGACAAGGAAAAAAAGGACCACAAGCAATGCAGGTCAACTCAACTTTAGAAGAGGAAATATCTGCAGCAGATGGAATGTCAGATAAAGAATTCAGGATTTACATGCTTCAGATGATCTGGAGTCTCAAAGAAGACATTAGACAGCAAAATCAGACAATGAAATATCACTTCGACAATGAATTACATAAACAAATCCAAGGAGCAAAAGATGAATTATACAGGGAGATAGAGGTTATAAAAAACAAACAAACAGAAATCTGAGAAATGCAGGGAGCAATAAACCAAATTAAAAACTCAAAGGAGAATACTACCAGCAGAGTAGAACACTTAGAAGATAGAACATCAAACAATGAAGACAAAGTATTTCAACTTGAAAAGAACATAGACAGCACAGCAAGACTGTTAAGAAATCATGAGCAGAACATCCAAGAAATATGGGATAACATAAAGAGACCAAACTTAAGAGTCATTGGGATACAGAAAGGTATAGAGGTCCAAACCAAAGGAATGAGCAATCTGTTCAATGAAATAATAGGAGAAAACTTCCCAGACATGAAGAATGAGACAGAATCCCAAATCCTAGAAGCCTACAGGATGCCGAATGTGCAAAAGCATAAGAGATCCACACCTAGACACATTATAAGGAAGATGCCCAACATACAAAATAAGGAGAGAATTTTAAAAGCTACAAGAGAAAGGAGGCAGATTACATTTAGGGGTAAACCAATCAGGATAACACCTGATCTTTCAACACAGACTCTGAAAGCTAGAAGATCCTGGAACAACATATTTCAAACGCTGTAAGAAAATGGGTTCCAACCAAGAATTGTGTATTTAGCGAAATTAAGCTTCAGGATGGAAGATGAAATTAAAACCTTCCATGATAAACAAAAGTTAAAAGAATTTGCAGCTACAAAACCATCTCCAAAACATCCTCAACAAAACATTACAGGAAGAGGAAATGGAAAATAACAATGAAAACCAACAGTGGGAGGTAGTACAGAAAGGGAGAAAATAATCAAAGAGGAAAAACAAACCATGTTAAGTAACATAAATAAACAAATATGGCTGGAAGAACAATCCATATCTCAATAATAACCCTAAATGTTAATGGCTTAAACTCACCAATTAAGAGACACAGGCTAGTAGAATGGATCAAAAAAAAGATCCAACAATATGCTGCCTACAGGAGAAGCATTTGATAGGAAAAGACATACATAGACTGAAAGTGAAAGGTTGGGAAAAATCATATCACTCATATGGACTTCAAAAACAAGCAGGAGTGTCCATACTCATATCAAATAAAATAGATTTCAAGCCAAAGTTAATCAAAAGGGATAAAGAGGGACACTACATACTGCTCAAGGGAACCATACACCAACAAGACATAACAATATTAAATATATATGCCCCAAACAATGGTGCAGCTATGTTCATCAAACAAACTCTTCTCAAGTTCAAGAGTCTAATAGACCACCATACAATAATTATGGGAGACTTCAACACACCTCTCTCACCACTGGACAGATCTTCCAAACAAAAGTTTAATACAGAAACTATAGAACTCAGTAATACAATTAATAACCTAGACTTAATTGACATATATAGAATATACCACCCAACATCAAGCAGTGACACCTTTTTCTCAGCAGCACATGGATCCTTCTCAAAAATAGATCATATATTATGTCACAGGGCAACTCTTAGACAGTAAAAAGGAGTAGAGATAATACCATGCATCTTATCTGATCATAATGGAATGAAATTGGAAATCCATGATAAAAGAAAGAAGGAGAAATCATGCATCACTTGGAGAATGAACAATAGGTTACTGAATGATCAATGGGTTATAAAAGACATCAAGAAGGAAATTAAAAAATTCTTAGAGATAAATGAAAACACAGAGACAACATATCGGAATCTATGGAACACAATGAAAGCAGTTCTAAGAGGAAAATTCATTGCTTGGAGTTAATTCCTTAAAAAAGAAAAAAACCAACAAATAAATGTTCTCACACTTCATCTCAAAATCCTAGAAAAAGAAGAGCAAAACAACAGCAAATGTAGTAGAACGCAACAAATAATTAAAATCAGAGCTGAAATTAATTAAATCAAAACAAAAGAAACAATTGAAAAAATTGACAAAACTAAAAGTTTGTTGTTTGAAAAATAAATAAGATTGACAGACCCTTAGCCATGCTAATGAAGAGAAGAAGAGAGAGAACTCAAATTACTAGCATATTGGATGAAAAAGGCAATATCACAACACACACTTCAGAAATACAGAAGATAATTAGAAATTATTTTGAATCCTTATACTCCAATAAAATAGAAGATAGTGAAGGCATCAATAAATTTCTTAAGTCATATGATCTGCCCAGATTGAGTCAGGAGGATATAGACAACCTAAACAGACCAATATCAATTGAGGAAATAGAAGGAGCCATTAAAAGACTACCAACCAAAAAAATCCCAGTACTGGATGGGTATACAGCAGAGTTTTACAAAATCTTTAAAGAAGAACTAATACCAATACTTTTCAAGTTATTTCAGGAAATAGAAAAAAGAGGGAGAACTTCCAAATTCATTCTATGAGGCCAACATCACCCTCATTCCTAAACGAGACAAAGACACTTCAAAGAAAGAAAACTACAGACCAATATCTCTAATGAACCTAGATGCAAAAATCCTCAATAAAATGCTTGAGAATCGGGCTGGGGATGTGGCTCAAGCAGTAGCGCGCTCGCCTGGCATGCGTGCGGCCCGGGTTCCATCCTCAGCACCACATACCAACAAAGATGTTGTGTCCGCCGAGAACTAGAAAATAAAAATGTTGGAAACTTCTCTCTCTCTCACTCTCTCTCCTCTCTCACTCTCTCTTTAAAAAAAAAATGCTTGAGAATCGAATACAAAAACATATCAAAAAAATTGTGCACCATGATCAAGTAGGATTCATCCCTGGGATGCAAGGCTGGTTCAATATATGGAAATCAATAAATGTTATTTACCAAATCAATAGACTTAAAGATAAGAACCATATGATCATCTCGATAGACGCAGAAAAAGCATTTGACAAAGTACAGCATTCCTTTATGTTCAAAACTCTAGAAAAACTAGGGATAACAGGAACATACCTCAACATTGTAAAAGCTATCTATGCTAAGCCTCAGGCTAGCATCATTCTGAATGGAGAAAAATTGAAGGCATTCCCTCTAAAATCTGGAATAAGACAGGGATGCCCTCTCTCACCACTTTTGTTCAACATAGTTCTCGAAACACTGGCCAGAACAATTAGACAGACGAAAGAAATTAAAGGTATAAAAATAGGAAAAGAAGAACTTAAATTATCGCTATTTGCAGATGACATGATTCTATACCTAGAAGACCCAAAAGGGTCTACTAAGAAACTGTTAGAGCTAATAAATGAATTCAGGCAAATGGCAGGACATAAAATCAACACACATAAATCAAAGGCATTCTGTGATATCAGCAACAAATCTTCTGAAATGGAAATGAGGACAACCACTCCATTCACATTATCCTCAAAAAAAAAAAAATACTTGGGAATCAACCTAACAAAAGAGGTGAAAGACTTATACAATGAAAACTACAGAACCCTAAAGAGAGAAATAGAAGAATATCTTAGAAGATGGAAAAATATACCCTGTTCATGGATAGGCAGAACTAACATCATCAAAATGGCGATATTACCAAGAGTTCTCTATAGGTTTACTGCAATGCCAATCAAAATCCCAATGGCATTTCCTGTAGAAATAGATAAAGCAATCATGAAATTCATCTGGAATAATAAAAGACCTAGAATAGCAAAAACAACTCTAAGCAGGAAGTGTGATTCAGGTGGTATAGTGATACCAGACTTCAAATTATACTACAGAGCAATAGTAACAAAAACAGCATGGTACTGGTACCAAAACAGGCGGGTGGACCAATGGAACAAAATAGAGGACACAGAAAACAATCCACAAAATTACAACTATCTTATATTCATAACGGGGCTAAAAGCATGCAACAGAGGAAGGATAGCATCCTCAACAAAAGGTGCTTGGAAAACTGGAAATCCGTAAGCAACAAAATGAAACCGAATCCCTTTCTCTCACCATGCACAAACGTTAACTCAAAATGGATCAAGGAGCTTGATATCAAACGGAGACTCTGCATCCGATAGAAGAAACTGTTGGCTTTAATCTACATATTGTGTGGTCAGGCTCCAAATTCCTTAATAGGACACCTACAGCACAAGAGTTAAAACAAGAATCAACAAATAGACTTACTGAAACTAAAAAGTTTTTTTCTCAGCAAAATTAACAATAAGAGAGGTAAATAGGGAGCCTACATCATGGGAACAAATCTTTACTCCTCACACTTCAGATAGAGCCCTAATATCCAGAGTATACAAAGAACTCAAAAAAATTATGCAATAAGAAAACCAATAACCCAATCAACAAATGGGCCAAGGACCTGAACAGAAACTTCTCAGAGGAGGACATACAATCAATCAACAAGTACATGAAAAAATGGTCACCATCTCTAGCAGTCAGAGAAATGCAAATCAAAACCACCCTAAGATACCATCTCTCTCCAGTAAGATTGGCAGCCACTATGAAGTCAAACAACAAGTGCTGGTGAGGATGTGGGGAAAAGGGTACACTTGTACATTAATGGTGGGACTGCAAATTGGTGTGGCCAATTTGGAAAGCAGTATGAAGATTTCTTGGAAAGCTGGGAATGGAACCATCATTTGACCCAGCTTTTCCCCTTCTCGGTCTAGTCCCTAAAGACCTAAAAAGAGCGTAGTAGAGGGACACTGCTACATCGATGTTCATAACACCACAATTAACAATAGCAAGACTGTGGAACCAACCTAGATCCCTTCAATAGATGAATGGATAAAATAATGTGGCATTTATACACAATGGAGTATTACTCTGCATTGAAAAAAGACAAAATCATGGAATTTTCAGGGAAATGGATAGCATTAGAGCAGATTATGCTAAATGAAGCTAGCCAATCCCTAAAAAAGAAATGCCAAATGTCTTCTTTGATATAAGGAGAGTAACTAAGAACAGAGTAGGGAGGAAGAGCATGAGAAGAATATTAACATTAAACAGGGACGAGAGGTGGGAGGGAAAGGGAGAGAGAAGGGAAATTGTATGGAAATGGAATATTATCATGGTTATACAAAATTACATACAAGAGGAAGTGAGGGGAAAGGGAAAAAAACAAGGAGGATAAATGATGTACAGTAGATGGGGTAGAGAGAGAAGATGGGAGGGGAGGGGAGGGGGGATAGTAGAGGATAGGAAAGGCAGCAGAACACAACAGACACTAGTATGGCAATAGGTAAATCAGTGGATGTGTAACCAATGTGATTCTGCAATCTGTATATGGGGTAAAAATGGGAGTTCATAACCCACTTGAATCAAAGTGTGAAATATGATATGTCAAGAACTATGTAATGTTTTGAACAACCAACAATAAAAATTAAAACAAAAAATGAAAAGTAATAAAATAATAAAAATCTTAGAATAATGAGGGGGGTGATGACATAGTCTATACCAATGAAAAATATGAAATATAAAATATTTTTGCTCTTTGCATTTGATGGTAGGTTTAGAATAAAACTTGAACCTGTTGAAGGTAAAATTTTAACACTTCACAGATATTATGTGAAGAAAATTCGGACAGATCTACTAAATGCCTTCTGTTTTCCAGAGCTTGACACAGTATTGGGATTTTTGCCTTGTTGCCACTGACTCAGTAAATTCCCTTGAAGAAAAAAGAAAAACAGAATGCAATATTTTAGTTTAGTACAAAGAGCTAAATGCAGACATCTAGACAGAGTTGATGTATCTACTTCAATTTTTATTACTATGTAAAAAATACAAGTTGAAATCAAATAAATTAACATTTTCCAAATAAATGTGAATAAATTTAGTTATTACAAATGGAGAGTGCTGATTTTCTTAAAGTCTCTTTTTCATTAAAACAAATCACAAAGGCATTTATGTTTTTAGAGTTTTAAGAGTAAACAACATACTTGTAAACACAAGGCAGTCTTTTCAATTTCTAAAGTACACATTTTGATTATGAAAGGAATGCCATCTGGCTACTTTTTGGCAACACAGCACAATTCTGCTCCAAATAAGTGTATTTTCCCCCGAAGTGTCTGATGTCCACAAACAATGGTTAAGTTTGCCATGAATTTTTTATGGCAGACAAGAAGACACTAAAGAAAATGATATTTGAAAACTGATTGACTCAACTTAAAATTATTCACAACTAAGCAAAATACAGACCGTCTAATAATGACAAAAATAAGTTAAAAAATACTATTTGTACTTTGTGAATTATATTTAACAGGAAAACAAAGAAGAAAACTATAGAAATAAACTGTGGTACTTTATTAAAAAGCACTGGCAACCCAGGTGTGATGGCATATGCCCATGATTCCAGCTACTTGAGGGGTTGAAACAGGAATTTCACAAGTTGAAGGCCAGACCAATCTAGCAAGAACCCATTTCAAAACACAATTTTAAGAAAGGGTAGATGGGCTGTGGATGTGGCTCAAGCAGTAATGTGCTCGAATGGTGTGTATGGGACTCTGGGTTCAATCCTCAGCACTACATAAAAAATAAAATTTATAAAAAGATATTTTTCTCCACGGAAAACGGAAAAATAAATGTTAAAAAAATTCTCTCTCTCTCTCTCTCTCTCTCTCTCTCTCTCTCTCATTTCTCTTCTCTCTCTAAAAATATGGCATGTTCAAGACCCTGAATTTAATTCCCAGGAGAAGAAACAACAAATTTATATATATATATATATATATATATATATATATATGTGGACACACACATCTCCAAATAAGTAAAATCATAACAAAGAAGTATATAGCAAAAGAAAAAAATGTGATTCCATAAAGATCTTACCTCTTCACATTTAAGACCTCGAAATATGACAATGTGTTCACAGTATCTACATCTTGTGGAAAATCTCCGTTTTCTGAACTAATGGGTGGCAGCTGCTTTTGCCATTAATTATTGATGAAATGTTCCAAGGGAGCTGGGTCCTTACAACAGAAATGTTAGTATAAGAAGGGTAAAATGACAAAAACATATACAACATGATATTGTACTTGGAATAATTTTTAGACTTTGAGATTATTTATATATTACAAAAGCTATTATTTTGCATTTCTAACATAAAAAAGCATCTCATTTATTTATCTCTTATAAAACACATGTTTTACTTTTTATTTACTTATGACAGTGGGATGCATTACAATTCATATTACACATATAGAGCACAATATTTCACATTTATGTTCATATACAAAGTATATTCATACCTATTCATGTCTTCATACATGTATTTGGCATAATGATGACCTTCTCAATTTACCATCTATAATCCCAACTACTCAGGAAACGGAGGCATGAGGATTGCAAGTTTGAGGACAACCTGGACAGCTTAGCAAGACCCTGTCTCAAAATCAAGTTTTTAAAAAGGGCTGGGGATACAGCCCAGAGGTAGAATGTTCCTGGGTTCCAGTCCCCATACTGGGGAGTGATAAAAAAGAAATTGATTTTTGGAGCCATTTCCACTTTGCGGATCCACCAGCACTTTTACAGTTTCCCTGCCATCAAAGGAGGCCAGGCACATCACAGCACCAGTGTATAGCCACATATCCTCAGTGCCCATCCATGGTGAGAATTCTGCTAAGGTCCTGTAGGCACCTTCCATGTTCCCCTCCTATACCAAAAAAAAAAAAAAAAAAAAAAAAAAATGACTGGCATTGAACTTCACATGTTTTACCATAACCTTGGATTGAAATCTAAATTTTGTAGAACCCTGAGCCCCCAGAACCCAGTCAACCTGAAGCACATTTGCTTGCACTTGTGTTTCTGTCAAGAAAGCATTGCATTTCCTAGTGCAGCCTCTTGAAAAACAACTTGGCAATGCCTCAGAGTTAAACGTTATACTATGATGGAGTGTTGAGAGCCACAGCCGAAAGGGCCCCAGCAAACTTCCAGCTGCCAGTACCAGCTGCCAGCTGATGATTGGCTCACAGTGGCCACAGCAGAAGGGGCCCCAGCCAAATTCCAGCTGCCAGCACCAGCTGCCAGCTGATGACTGGCTCACAGTGACCCCAGCAGAAGGGGCCCCAGCAAACTTCCAGCTGCCAGCAAACTTCTAGCTGCCAACTGATTGGCTCCTCTGCAGTGATGCTCATTGGATTGTTTCCTTGCCCTTTCAGACCACGGAGCTGCTCATTGGGGGACTTTTTCTTAGCTCCGCCCATGTGACCCAGCTAATTGGCCTCAAGAGCAGGAGGTGTGGGGGAGGTTGAGAGGCTTGTGGGAAGCCAGTGGTGGCAGTTGGGCTCTGAAGGTTTTCATCAAGAGCTGTGTGGTGTGGCATGTGTTCTAAAAATAAAGTTCGTTTCTTTTGACAAGTGGCTCCTGAATTGTGCCCAGCCAGACTGCAGCAATGGAGGAACTTTCCAAATGTATCAAATAAAAAGTAATCACTGTATAAGCCTAAGCCTACATGTCTATCATTTACTAAATCATATTAGTTAGTAGAGTGACTGACTGAACTCATCAAAAATTGAGTATTGAAAAAAAAATTTGTTTTTAACACTTGTGTACTTTACTTGAATATAATAACATATAAATAATTAGCTTAGCCTTATAAAAATCTGGGGCTTGGTCAAAATATTTACTCATTTTTAAAAAAAAAATAATGGTAGAATACACATAACGTTCACCATCACAACCATTTTTAAGTGCACAGTTCATTGGGTTAATTACAGTCATGCAGTTGTATGTCTAATGTTCAGAACTTTTTATCTTACAAAACCAAAACTCCATTTCCATGATCATCTCCCCATTCCACTATTCATTCCATGACAACCACCAATCTAATTTTCTGTCTCTATTAATCTGACAACTCTGGGTCAGATTAACTAAGTTAAGTAGAATTATATAGTATTTGTCCTTAGTTCACATAGCATCGTATCCTTAAATTTCATAAATGTTGTATCAGAATTCCCTTCCTTTATAAGGATGAATACTATTCTACTATATATGTGTATGCCAAATTTTGTTTATTCATTCAACCTTTGATGGACATTTAAAATGCCTACACCTTTTGGCTACTGCAAATAATGCTATGAACATGGTTGTCCAAATACCTGTTTGGGTTTGTTATCAATTCTTTGGGGTACTCATACCCCAAAGTGGAATTGTTTATTAAGGTTTTTCAGCAACTGCCATACTGTTTTCCATCGTGGCTGTACTATTTTACATTACTCCAACAACACAAGAGGGTTTCTATTTTTCCATTCCATTTTCAACACTTGTCATTATTATTATTTTTGAATAGTAGCCAATCCTAATGGGTGTGAGGTGGTTCCTATTGTAGTTTGATTTTCATTTCCCAAATGATAAGTGATGCTGTACATTTTGTGCTTATTGGTCATTTGTACAACTTCTTTGGAGAAATCCTTTGCCCATTTTTAATCAAGTTTTATTGCTGTTGAGTTGAAGGAGTTCTTTATTCACTTTGTATTTTTTATTTTTTATTTTTTTTTTCATAAAAGCATGACTTAATCTTGTAGTTTATTTTTGGAAATTATAATGTAGACATCCAATGGCTTGTCTCTTACCTCTTGTGAATTTTTTTTTTTATTGGTCGTTCAAAACATTACATAGTTCTTAATACATCATATTACAAATATATTTATTTTTTAGTTCTAGTTGGACACATATGTTTATTTTACTTCTTTACTTTTATGTGGTGCAGGGCCTCACACATATTAGGCAAGCACTCTACCACTGAGCCACAACCCAAGCCCATTACTTTGGGTATTTTTAAAAAAATATTTTTAGTTGTAGTTGGACATAATATCTTTATTTTATTTATTTTTCTATGTGGTGCTGGAAATTGAACCCAGTACCTCACACATGCTAGGCAAGTGACCTGCCACTGAGGCACAAATCCAGCCCAACTCTGGATATTAAACCCTTATGGAATATGTAATTTGTAAATATTTTCTTCCCTCCTATAAGTTGCTATTTTACTATCATCTAAACATGTTTTAATATAAATAAAACTCTTGGGGTTTTTTTTAGAAACTTTAATATCCTCTTCACTCTTAAAGGT
Source organism: Urocitellus parryii (assembly GCF_045843805.1). Lineage (NCBI taxonomy): Eukaryota > Metazoa > Chordata > Mammalia > Rodentia > Sciuridae > Urocitellus > Urocitellus parryii. The sequence continues at coordinate 81,652,050 of NC_135541.1, read as the reverse complement.
ATTAAAATATTATACTTTTCTTGCTTGTACTTTTTCCCCACCCAGTTCTAGGTATAACATTACTGCAGTCTTTTTGAGCTGTGTGATAATTTTAGACTTAAACCCCTGGGTAAGAAATCCAAACTTTTTCTCTGTTATGTAATGAGGAAGCCACATAAGATAGTAAAAAGTCTTGGACCAGTAGGGAGAAATCCCAAAGTTTAGACCTGCTCTATCACTTATTACTGTGTAATCCTTGGGTAAGTCATTTAAGTTTTTTGACCTTAAGTTACCTATTTACAAAGCAGAATGGACCATTCACCTTTAAAAAGGGTGGACAATACTTTCCCATGTGGTTCAGCAGTCATGTTCTCTGGTATTTAATCCAGTGAATTGAAAACATATCCACATAAAACCCTAACTATACATGTTTATAGCATCTTTATTCATAACTTCCCAAACTTGGAAGCAATCAAGATGTTCTGATGAAAACAAATGAATTGAATTCTAGATAACAGAATATTATTAAGCACTAAAAATCAAAAAAAGTTAGGAAGACATGAAAAGACATGGAGGAAACTTAGATGCATATTACTAAATGAAAGACACCAATCCGAAAGGGCTCCATACTGTTCGATTCTAACTACATAATATTATGATAAAAAGAAAAATTATGGAGAAAGTAAAAAGATTAGTGGTTGGGGAGACAGGGAAAATAGAAAACCTACAGAGGATTTTTAGGGTGGTGAAATTATTCACTATTATAATACAATGGTGGATACATGTCATTATACATTTGTCAAGACTCATACAATACCTAACACCAAGATTGATCCTTAATGGAAACTGCACAATTTAGGGAACAATGAGGTGTCAGTGTGGATTGCTGAATGTAACAAGTGTGCCTCTGTAACAAATGCAGGATGACCATGGTGGGGAAGCCTCTTTGAGTGGGAGCACAGGAGGTAAATGGAAACTATGTACTTGCTTTTAAAATAAAGTTGATTTTTAAGAATGGGGAGAAGTAATACCCTCAGAGAATTTGGTAAAGGAAATAAAGAAGTGGGAGGTAAAAGGAGAGAATTCGGTTCATGAAACCAAAATACTCAAGTTTCAAGAAATAGGTAATGATAAAGTTCTGAGCAGAGCACAAACGTATAAATGAGAAAATATTGATTATTTATGTCAACTGGAGATGACTGATGATATTAACAAAAAAAATTTTTGAGTCAAATGGTACAGCAAGACTCAGAGTAAGGGTTAAAAGGGAGAAAAGGAATTCTTAAGAGATAGGAATTGTAGATTATTTTTTCATGAATTTAGCTCAGAATTGCATAACAAAACAAGGAGAAGGAAATAAGATGTGGGTTGGGTCAAAGATATAGGGACGTCAGGGAATAATAGGAATACTATTTTACTGAAATGAGAGCTAATAGGCAGATGGTGATGAGGATTGAGGCCATAAGTAGAGGGGTGAGAGAGTCGCTTTGTATCTCCGGGGCCTTTGATATAAACTATTTCATGTCCATATTGGACATCCTCAGGCCTCTCAGTTCTACCTATATATTTTATCCCCACAATCCACAGGAGAAGATGAAAATGGAAGTCCTGGTCACCTATTCTCTTTCAGTTCCCAATTTCCTCTGTCTTTTCTCACTCTTTGTTTTGGATTTTTAAAAAATTTCCCTGGCCTGGTTGCCATCCTTATGCAATTTGGATCCCATAATTGATTGCTTATATTTCTTTCAACACTCTTAATCCCTTGCCTTTTGACCCTTTCATCTAGCTATCAACTTCTAAACCTGAATCAATCCTACCATCCATTTTCTCCTACACCTAACCTCACTCTGATTCATTCTCTTGTTGCAAATTTTTTCCCCTCATTCTGTCTCACCACCTCTAACCTTTGTTCCAGGATTCAGCAAACCCTCTCATTCTCAGTCTTTTCACTAACCCTCCACTTACTGCCTAACTGAAACCTGGCTACCTCAAGAGTATACCACTGGAATTATGCCCCTGCTGGTAGGAGGTTAATTCTCCACCTCCATCTCCCACAGGTCCAGAGGCAGCACCAGCCCTTTGTAGCACCCTGTCACTTGCAGGTTGTCACCCTTCTACTTTCAAACTTAAGACTCAAAATCTGAAGATACAACATGTCTGGTTATGTCATGCTCTTCTCCTAGTTGATACTACAGTTGAAATATCTGTTTTGCAATCTCTGTCTTCACCCAAACACCTGGAATCATACTACCTACCTTAACACTAGAAAAATAACCTAACACCCTAGGCTCAGCATTCTTTGCCCTACCCAAGCCTTCATGCCATTTCAGCAACACCCACGCCCTTGACCTTGCCCACTCTACACTGCTTTACTGAAGGAAACTCAGACTTTAATATCCCACTCTTTAATCCCTAGATTAATCAAGCATAATAGCATTACTGATTAAATACACACCTTCTTTGACATCACTGAGGCCTCATCTTCCAAACATTCTATACTTTCCAGATTTATCTTTTTGGCCTGGTTTTCTTTCTTATGCAATTTGGATCCCATAATTGATTGCTTAAAATGTTTTCAACACTCTTAATCCCTTGCCTTTGACCTTTCCATCAAGCTATCAACTTCTAAACCTGAATCAATCCTACCATCCATTTTCTCCTACACCTAACCTATGAGCATTGCTGAAAAAAAATGTACAAATGTGCATGCTACTCATACTATAATTCATATTTTAAAATTTCAGTGGGGCCTTTTGGACTTGCCTTTATTCTTCTTCCCATTCCATCACTTGTAGAAGCTTTTCTGATATTTTATCATACCTTCGTCTACCTTTCTTGATAGCTGAGAAAGCTAAGGTGGTCTGTCAAATAAGAATTCCCTTCAATTTCAGCCTAAAGCCACCTATCACTTTGTTTAAGTCACCCTTCTGTTTTTGACTCCCTAAATACAGTATGCACACAAGTCTAGATTCCTTGAAATAACCACTTCCTCTCCCTATCTTTCTGTGGCATCAGTAAAATACCAGTATCCTCACTGTGCCTTGAACACACCATGTTGCTCATGCTGTGTATGCTGTTCCTTCTGCCACTCTATTTCCTCCTCCAGTTAGAATTTAAAAAATAAAACTTTCCTAAAAAATCTCTTCCATGTCTCCTAACTCCCCTCCACAAAAAAGGGAAAAAAAGTAAAAAAGTAGTTAAATACTTCTTAATTTCCTCCTAATCCTCCTCCTCCTCCTTCTCCTCCTCCTCCTCCTTCTTCTTCTTCTTCTTCATCTTCTTCTTCTTCTTTTTCTTCATATTTGTATAACTGCAGTTTTTACATGTCATGGTAATTATCAATAAAGGTAATTTGAAGAACAAATTTGTTGTGAAGAGACTGGTAGGAACAAGAATTATAACAACTGAGTGAGAAGTCAAAGTAGGATGGTGAGGAAGGTTCCTCATTTATTAAACAAATAACCAACATATTAACAACATATTTAGTATGTACACCAAGGGTTGGAGAAAAACATGTGGGTAGGCTGTAGTTGGGACAGGTGTGGCAATCAAACTGATGAGACATTAAATTACATCAAGATCTTGAAGAAAGGTTGGAATGTGAATTAACTAAAAGAAGCTTGAAGGAGAGGTAGGGAAAGGATAGGTTACCAAGGAAACAAAAACATACATATTTGGCTAATATAAGCTGACTGGTCCTGGCTAAAAAAGAAAGGTTTAGGAACACTCATATTAGGAGACAAAACTGAAAGCTCAATCATACACACTTGCAATTAGAAAAGATTTAAGAATCACCCAAGTGACGCATCTTCCTAATGAAGAATGGTATATCTATCTTTCTATCTATCTATCTATCTATTTATCTATCTATCTATCTATCTATCTATCTATTGATCTCTCTCAATTTTAAGGTAGGGTCTTACTAAGTTGCTAAGAGCCTGAGTTGCTGAGGCTGGCTTCAAAATTGCAATCCTCCCACTTCAAACAAGGTGCTCGGATTACAGGCATGGTGCCTAGCTAAGAATGACATCCCTGACAAATGGACAAGGCCATTCAATTGGTAATAGCACTGAGGTAGCCTCTTCATTATTGTACTCTTCTAAATGTTGAAAATTATTTGTTCTAATATTAACTGTATACAAACATGCCTCCTTTAACATCTCCCTACCAATTCTGGTTCTGACTTCTGATGTACTCAGCATAACTCTAACTTCTCTTTTTTGGACAGCTTTTCAAATATCTTAGTTATGTGAGACCTTGAACAAAATATTTTCTGAGGATCAACTTTCTTATCTCTAAAACAGAGGTATACAGAAGCTAATTGTCTCCTGATAGCTGCTGTCCCCTCCATTTATTATAATTAGAATTGTTTTCTAGGTATATGGAACCCAGCAATGATTACATTTTTTATCCTTCCAGACAGTTGAATGTGACATTCTGCTTATATTCTGGTCAATGGACTGTGAGCAAAAGGGACCTCCTCATCCCCTTTCCTCATTTCCAAAGGTTGGGGCTAGAATTTGGATGTAGGGTGAGCCAAGTTAATCCCTGTGGATGAGCACAATACCCTGAAAACAAGATAAAAAGAGACCAGGCCCCTGACAACTTGACAATACAGAACTACCATGCCAGTTTATACTTTATATAAGAGAGAAATGAACTTCTATTTAGTTTAAGCTTCTTCTTACTTTTTAAAAATAAATGAGTTATGACACAAGAACATATAGTCCAAATTTGTTGGTCTCCTCTAATCTGTGATCACCTGAAATTTTGGTTCAGGACCTAAGCTCGCTTTTTAATACTCAAACTTTTTTTTTGAAATATTTATTTTTTAGTTGTAGATGGACACAGTATCTTTATTTATTGTATGTGGTCCTGAGGATTTAACTCAGGGCCTCACATGTGCTAGGCAAGAGCTCTACCGCTGAGCCACAACCCCAGCCCTTAATACTCAAACTATAAGGAAGGAAAGAAGTGCCACACAATTGCACCATGGGATGGCACATGTAACTTAGAGAACCTAACACTTAGAGTCATAGTGAGGAAAAAGAGCACAGGGTCTCCCTCACCACTCCACTCAGAGAGCAAAAGCCCCCAGTCAGCATGAAATGGGAGACACCAATTTCAATTTCTTCAGTTACTTTGTCCTTAGTTTTCTGGTAATATTAAAACATGCACATCTTGCTACACAGGTATAATTCTAGAATTTTAATATATGTATTGTCATGCAACATTATCCTTAAAAAATGATCCAACAACTTCATTGTAAATTTATGTATAATACTTACAGAGATATGCATATACTACTGCATTTATTGTTTTGGTTTTGTGGGTGTTTCTCATTATTTTCAAGGGTAACTTTGACAATTCATGATTCTTGTATGTTGAGTGTGTGTAGGGGGGTGTACTGGGGATAAAACCCAGGCCTTCATTCTTATGAGACAAGCATTTTACTACTGAGTTACAACCCAACAATACATGATTTTTTTTCTTGACTCTATAACCCTTGATAATTACAACTCAACTATAAGGAAGAAATACAGGAAGTAAACAACTAAAAAATACTGCAGATGATATCACATCCTAAAAACTTCATGTATAGGATTGGTTTTAGGGGTCACCTAAATAAAGAAGAGTCTGTATCTGTCAGGATAGGGTCCATTATGCTTCAGTTAATATGCAACCCTGAAATTTTGATGGTTCAAAAAACATCCAAGGGTTTGTTTCTGTTCATGTTAATGTCTAGTGGAGGTCACTTGAGGCTCTGAACCATACCATTTTCATTTATTGTCCAGGTTGACCACACATGGACAGCTGTTTGTAGTAAAGGAAAAGAGACACAACAAACTACATCATTTCTCTTAAACCTGCTGCCCAGAAATGGCAGATGTCACTTTTGCTCACATCTCATTGGTCAGAGAATGTCATATGATCACTTCTGAGTTCCACAGATATTTAATCTACTGCAGAGAGAGGGGAACAGAATACTTAGCAAACTTGCAAAGATTCTGGGATGGGGTGGTAGCTCAGTGATAGAGCACTCCACTCACATTTGTGAGGCACTGGGTTTAATTCTTGGCACCACATAAAAATAAATGCATACAAAAATATTGTGTCCATTTACAACTAAAAAAGTATTTTAAAAAAAAATTTCCAAAGATTCACTCTTCAACATTTCCCAAAACAGTTATTCAGATGATGCTTAGGATTCCACCATCCTCTGAAAGAAACCCATTCAATGTCCGGTCAGTACAAAGCATTGGGACGTGCTCTTTAGGTTGATTATAAATCTACTCCCCTAGAGCTCCCACCTATTGGTCCTCATTTTGTGCTCTTGTGACACTAATGTCAGAAAAACTTCTTTTTCTTTTTTTGTAAACTTTATTTTATTTTATTTATATGTGGTGCTGAGGATAGAACCCAGGGCCTTAAATGTTCGAGGTGAGAGCTCTATCACTGAGCCATAACCCCAGTCCCAGATCTACTTATTTTCTATGAGACAGTTCCTAAACTATCTAGCACTTCAATTATTTCTCATGTACCAGGATGAATGGTCTTTTCAGAATATTTTTGTTTTTCTAAACCCTTATTCTGATAATATGCTTAACATTAAAAATTTTTAAAGTGTGTTATGATATATCTGCTAATCCAAGAAGAGTAGCAATAATTATTTTTTTTTACTTCTGTTAAAGGGGTTTTGTAAGAATTGGGTAAAATTAGGAATGTAAAATATACATGCATATATATGCATATATAATATATATATGAGCTAAACTATACATGTATATTTTATTTTATATACTATATAAACATATATATATATATGTGTGTGTGTGTGTGTGTTTGTGTGTGTGTGTCTATATATATATATATATATATATATATATATATATATATATATATTCAATTCTCAGCATTTGAAGACCTTCATCTCTCCCCCATTCTCTTGTACTGAGGAACTGAATTCAGTGTATATTACCACTGAGCCACATTCTAGCCTTTTTAAAAATTTTGGGTCCTCTCCAAGTTGCCCAAACTTGTTTTGAATTTCAGATTCCCCTGCCTTGTGTGCATAGTTTAATGATATAATGGTGAATATTAACTTAGTGGCATAAAATGGCATTAGCAAAAGTTTTACAAGGCATGAATACCTAGTAATGAGTCTGAATATTGTAGACTTAGAACTAGAAAACCACAGCTTGAAAAATAGAGTATATGCATGAGTATTATATTTTTTATCTTTTATGTATGACTACCTTGAGGCAAATGTAAATGGTCCAGGTCTACTAACCCATGTAGTGGTATCACATATTGGAACCAATTTCCTATAACTAATATTCAGGAAAAATTATACTACATAGATTTATGTATTGGTTTTCTAAAACATAAAGCTGAGAAAGCTTACAACCCAAAACGTAAGCAGCATTAAAGTCTATGATTAAAAATGGACCATGGAGCCGGCCTGCCTCTTGGCTCTGAACTTACTAGCTGACTTTTCTATAATTCTTTGTGTTTCTATTTCTTCAGGTATAAAATGAGAGTAATAATAACAACAATGGCAATGATAGCAATAGTAATGAGAAAATATTAGTACTTCCTCATAGGATTATTTTGAGGATTAACGTAAAGACTTAAAAATATATTAGGAGTTGGTGGAGCTTAGTGCAGCCTGCTGGGCAATGCAGCCATTGGTGTGCAGGCAGGCCGCCAGTGCCAGCCGCCGCCTTTGGCTGGCCGGTGCCCAATCTCAGGGCATGCTGCCTGGAACCGGCCAGGATGCACACTTTAAACCAGCCAGGCAACAGGCTTGACACTGCTGCCCCTGGACGTGGCGTTGGGACAGCAGTGGGAACCCCAGCGGAGCCAAGAGGATGGCCTTGTTGTTCATGTGCTGCGTGGAGGACCTGCTGTTCACCAGCAGCCCCTTCGTGTGGAACCTGATAGTGTCCATGCTGTGGAGATGGAGCGGCTGCACGCTTGCCATCAGGTGCTGCAGGCTTGTGCGGGCTGCCGATGTGTACCAGATGACAGAGGACAGGCACTACAGGTGCAGCTCCTGGATGACAGAAGGCTGGAGCTGCTGGTTCAGCCCAAAGTTCTGTCAAGAGAGCTCCTGGACCTTGTGGCTTCACACTTCAACCTGAAACAAAAGGAGTACTTTGGAATAACAACGTTCATAGATGACACTGGTCAGCAGAACTGACTGCAGTTGGACCATGAGTTCTGGACCATGATCTACCCAAGAAGTCGGGCCCAGCAGCCTTACACCTTGCCATCAGGTTCCCCACAATGGACACACCACTCTGGGGCGTGGACCAGAGTAAGAAGAACACAGAGAGCAGAGCAGCTGGCCCCAGCACCAAGGCTGGGATCCACATGACTCTTCCCAGCTCCATAGTAGTGACTTTGACCTCCAGTAGGAACCAAGATCAATGTGTTGGCCACCTAAATCCAAGTGCCTATTCAAGGAAAGCCCGCCAAAATAACTCCAGTGCTTGCTCTCTGACCCCCGTGTCCAGTCCTCTGGATGACAGCCTGTATGCTGTCACCATCATGTCCCACTGAAGGGTGGGCAGGTAAGCCATCATGAAAGAGAGAAGATGCTCATAGGAGGAGCTGGAAAGGTGGCAGCAAAGCCTCTGGGAGCAGCTGCTCTTCCCCAGAAAGCATCCTTTGTGAAGCTGTTTGAAGTTTAACTCCAAAACCTATGCCAGTTCAACACCTCTGAGTTCATTCCAAAGCTGAAAATTTAACCCTGGGCATCAACTGAACAAAATCCTGGAGAAATCCCCGCCAGTGCATGTGTAGAAAGCAAACTGTGAGTTTTCAAAAAGGGTTCAAACAAGCCTTTATTCTGTGAGTCTGGGATGGTCCATTGGCTTCCATGAAGGAGCCCTGGGAACTGCATGGTTGGTTCATGGTCCATCTGATAGGGGTGCCTGGAGCCCATCTCCCCAAGGACCTTGTGAGGTTTCCATGAACACCCCCTAAACAGGCACTGGTTCCAGTGACCCCTGAGGCAGAGGTGGCTGGTGGATTCAGACAGCAGGTAATTGATGCCCAGGAAGAAGCAGGCACAAAAACGGGTCACCGAGAGGTGGAGGATAAGATAGGGACTGCTTGCCTGAACCCCAAGAGTCGGGCTGAAACATGAGAAGCCATTCCAAGGGGGATGAGCCACGAATCAACTAGTGCTGGGCCATCTGTCTTCCTGGTCTCTTGAAGACCAGCAAGAGACCAGATCTAGTGGACAGGCTCTCTGCTTGCAATGTCCTTCCTAACTTGGTCACCTAGTATGCTAGGCCCACCTGTCCCCTCTCTGTGGATGCATCTGATGGATTTCAGCTGGGCGGCAATGTCCCTCTTGACCCATAAGCTGGGTTGACTATATCAATCTCCCTGGCCCCATAGCACTGTGTGCACCTGACATTTCACTGAGGTGTTGACTGCAGGAAGGCTCTGGATATGAACTCAGAGGTCTGACAGACCCCAGTCTGAGTCACAGCTCCAACACTGCCTAGCTGTGTGGCATGGAGAAGTTGACCTGACATCTCTGTGCCCAGCTTTCTCATGTAGAGTCCATAATTTCCTTCCTACCACATCTGCTTTTGCTGACAATTAAATGAAGTAACCCCTATGGAGCACTCGGTTGCTCCAGCATGTAGATACCCTCTGTTAACTGGGTTCTTTGGTCACCAACAGCCACTGCTTGTGACTAACATAAACAGAACTTAAAGAAAACTAAACTGATCATGCCTTGGAAGAGATGAAAAAATGAGATCAGCAGAAACAAGTGGCTGATTCCATTGGGGTGCTGCTGGCCGAACAAACAGACTCTGCCCTCTCTGACCCATTGTCATTCTGTTAGTATCCCACCATGAGGGAGTCTGGTCTGGCTTGGCAGGCCAGCTAGGAGGTGTGCTGAGCAGGTTTGCGCTCTTCTGCCCTACACCGACCCCCGGGCAGCCTAACGCCACATGCATCCAGTGAGTCCTACGGCCTCTGCACCTGTGACCTGCAGGCCAAAGAAGCCTGAGTCAACTTCACAGTCCCAGAAGGAAGGGACTCAAAAAGGAAGCATTGGAGACAGAGAAAATATGCACGAGAAAATCCATGGACCTTGTAGTATTGGTCTGACCTTCTCTGTTAGAGATCTGTGAAGGGTCAGACCAATACTGGAGGACAGCATGTACCATGGTGTCGTCTTACTCTCCACACATCTACTGTCCTTTGTCACCTTTGTTTTTTGGGGAAAGTACGTCTGTCTTCTCTATGAGCACAGTGTGACATAGCTGGACACGTTTTTGAGCCTAACAGACCATAATTTAGATAACCACATTGCAAGTAGAGCTGATCATTTGCATTAGATATTTTCTCTAATTCTTTGTTCTTTAATTATAAAATGGGAACTAAATTAGGTGGAGGATTCCTGTTCCATGCCTACCTCATAGAAGGCTCCAGAGAAAAGTCAGCTGTTTAATTTCCGGTATTGATGTCATCATTACTAGAGATTCCTAACACCCTTCCCAATGTCTGGTGCCTACCAGGTATTCAGAAGGTGTTTAATGAATGAGCAATTTGTACTTTTATACATACACATGATCATTTACATATAATTTAATTGAATATATATATATATATATATATATATATATATATATATATATGGAAAGTGCTAAAATAATTGTTAGCTACTAGTAGATCACAGCTATTATAATAAAGGAAACTGATGATTCCATTTCCAGTGAGGATATAAAGAGTTCTTCTTACATCTTTATTTATATTAATATACAGTTGACCAAAAATTATGCACTCAATTATATATTTATTTCATAATGTTTTACTACATAGTGTATAATGATGTTTTGATATATGTGTACATTGTGAAATGGTTCAATTAAGTTAATAATTTCACCAATTTACTTTTTTTTTGTTCTCAGAACATTTATCATCCACTCTCAGCAATTTCTAAATGTACATTAACTCTAATAATTATGATATACAATATATCTCTGGGACTTATTCATTCTAACAGAAATTAGAAATTCCCCATACCTTCCACCCCTATGCTCTGGAGACCACCATTCTATTTTCTGCTTCCACGAGTTGGCCTTTTTCATGTTACACATGTGCACTGTCTATGCCTGGCTTACCTCATTTAGCATAATGTCCTCCAGGTTCATCCACTTTGTCATAAATGAAAGGATTTATTTCTTTTTAAAGACTGAATATTATTCCATTGGATATACCACATTTTAAAAATCCATTCATCTGTTACAGACAGGTTGTTTCAGTTTCTTGGCTATTGTGACTAATGTTGCAATGAATGTGGGAGTGCAGACTTCTCTTCAGTATACTGATTTAATTGCCTTTGGATATATACCCAGAAGGGCCATTGCTGGAGCAAGGGTGTAAACAATTATCTGTCATATAGTCAAACAGCATTTTCTAATATTGATTACTTTTGATATTTGATATTTATTATTTTTTTTCATCATCAAAACTCAATTTAATGCAAAAGGATGAACTGGCAGTATATGTCAAATGTTTTAAAAACATGCATGCATTACTAGATATTTCCATTTCTAAGTGTTAATCCAAAATAATCATGCACAAAATTGGGCTATATGGATACTTATGATGGTTTATTTATAAAAAAAATATTAATTACAAAGGAAAAAAAGAGCTGGGGATATAACCCAGAATTAGAGGTCCAATACCCAGCATCTCAATATAACAACAAGAACCCGACTGCTACAAAAAGGTTGGTACAATAAATCATGAAAATTAACAAAATAGAATGATATGCATCTATTTAAAACATTTTCATTTTTATTAGCACATTATAATTATTCATAATAGTGGAGTTCATTCTGATACAATCATACATGACTGGAATGCGATTTGCTCCATTTCAGTCCCAGATACTTTCTTTTTCCCTCCCCTCTTCTCTGGCTCTATTCCCTTTCTCTGCTCTGCTGATGATTGTGGAGAGGGCATGCATATATGTCTATGTATGTATGTATACGTGGGGATTGATATAGGTTTTTAGGTCATACACCAAAATATCAGTAATAGTGTTTATTACTGGATTGTTCATTTACATGCGATTTTTGTTCTTTTCTTTTCGCTTTTCTAAGTTTTCCACATGAGTCTATATTACTTTTGAAGTATGGAAAAATACTAAAAAGAAATAAACAATGAAGTGAATTAAAATCTTGAAAACAGGGAGGGGGCACAGGGGTAGGAATGATGGGGAAATGAGTTAGAAACCATTACCCTAAGTACATGTACATAGACATGAACAGTGTGAAATATTTTGTGTACAATCAATGACTTGAAAACTCGTGCTCTATTTATGTAATATGAAATAAATTCTATTCTGCCATCATGTTTACCAAATTAGAATAAATAATTTAGTTAAAATAATAAATATTTGTTTTACAAGTTAAAGAAAACAAAATCTTGAAAACATAAAGACAGTCTTTGACAAAAAAAGAGAGAAATATTTTCAGCTTGTTTACAAAGTAAAAGATCCAATACACAGACGTGTTTAATAGCTTCCTGGATACTCCCTGAATTCACATGTGTTTTTGCCACAAACTCATGTGAAATCTGAAAAATTACTTTAGGTATTAGCACCCATCCACCCATACAGATGAAGAAATAAGGAAAAATGGCCTAAAATATGTAGAAAAAAATTCTTCCTTTATTTAAACAGAACAGAATTAAATTTATCCTGAAAGTCTTAATAAAACTTCAAAAGTGATTTAAATGTTTACAAAAGAAGAACTCTAAAAAGATTCAAAAAATATAATATTTTGTCTAAGAGATATTTGAAAATATTTTATTATGCAAGAATTTGGCTTAGCTGAATAGACCAATATAATTGTACAAGGTATTTTCCAAATGTTATAATAATTGTGGTTATGTAAAATCTAACCATTTACCCTGACCATTTTAATAACAATTATAGTTGGATATGGTGGCTCTCCCCTGTAATCCCAATGACTGGGAGCATGGCAGGTTATGGCAGAAGGATCCCAAGTCCAAAGTCAGACTCAGCATTTAGTGAGGCTCTAAGCAATTTAAAAAGACCCTGTCTCAAAATAAAACATAAAAATGGCTGAGGATGATGCTCAGTGGTTAATCACCCCTGGGTTTAATTCCCAGTACCAAAATCATAATAACAACATCATTCATTACAAATAAATACCTTCTAGTCTTATTTCTTTTTAACCTCTTCACTGAGCAAACATTCCCTTAAGAAACTGGATCCTTCTAAAATTAATTTTCACTAACAATCACTAAAAGGCCAAAACAGTATAAGGAAGAACTAAATGAGAAATAAGCAGGTTTGTATGGCTCCCATAGACTAGAATTTAAGAAACACATGTATCACAATAAATGTGACTTCGACTGCTTATCAGACTCACTGTCACCCCCAATGTATCATGTTATCATGTTATCAACTTAAGTCTTCATATCTTCTACCACCATATACAATTGTCTGGACTTTCTTATTTCTCTCCTGGCATCAAGGGCTCTATCACAGCATTTTCATTTATCAGTCACTCATATGAGAAACTTGAGTTCAGGATCTCATTAGCTTCTGCCTGCATTATTTTAATAGGCTCCTAATTTTTCTCCTCATCACATCTATTATCACTTAAATTCAAAAGCGTCATCCTTCCAGGAAGCTCAAATATCACTTTAATCATACTACAACTCAGTTCAAGAATCCTAGCTTGAATTTTATCCTATGAGCAGTGGAAAGCAAACTAAAATGGCATTCAAAAGCTTTTTCTAATCTTCTGCTTTTTCTCCACATGAACTCTGTGGAATCAGGATGATGTAGAACCAATTCTATGAGTGTCTTGCTCAAGCTATCCTCCCACTTCACTTTCTTGTCAATAAAAATCCATCCTCCCAGCACGCTCAACTGAAATGCAAATACAATTTTAAGTAACTAGTACAGCTGTAAATGAACTCTTTTCCTTTATAATTTCAACAACCCTTACATATTGTCTGACCCATGGACAGGGCAGCAAGTCATACTGTCTCCTATTGACAAATAATTATAGTTATTTTTATTAACTTGAGGTATTTTTTTTGTGGAACCTTTATTTGTTGTACTTCTCATGATTCCTAACAGCTAGAAACTGGTAAATGCACAATTAATATTTGGTGAAAAATGTAGTATCTGCATGTTTAGGTTTTATACAAAGCCAAGTGTGTGGTGTGTGTGTATGTCTGTGTAAGAGACAGAGAATTTTCTATATATCTCCAAGACTTTTCTCTAACAAACAAATATTATTTCACACTAGTTCATGTAGGGGGGTTCCCAAGACCATCCCTGGGTTTAGAGATTCCTCAGGAGAACTCACAGGACTCAGTATATAGTTGTTTTATGGCTATGATTTATTACAGCAACAGGATACTAAGCAGACTCAGGCACAATTTCTTTAGCAACAAATTGTCACATGTGGTGTCTACTTGGAAAACTCATTAGAGACTCAGTGCTGAAGGTTTTTATTAGGTTGGGTACTTTAGCACCCTTTGCTTAATGGACCCAAATGCATGACTCTCAGAAGGTGTTTATCAAAAATCACACTTTCTGCAGTCTAGGCACATTGAGCACCTTGTATCATTTAGATGAAGTTTTATATCAGGTATACAACTATTTACCACTCAGGTTCCCAGACACTAGCCAAGAACAACCTGGTAAACCTTTCTAAAGACAGCAGTCTTGAGTGTGCTTTATTATATCTTTTACATATTATTGATTTCACATATTTATTGGAGAAATGTTACAGTGTTTAATGTTTCTGATTTAAAAGGGTCCCACAAATGGATTTTTAGAAATTAAAACCTAGCATTTAATCAAAGTTGCATTCCTAGACTGGCATCCACTAGGTAAGAGTTATGCAATTTTGAAATAATTTACTTACCACTGGTAATTCAGGATTTCTTTTTTCACTTGTAAAATGAGGAATGTTTCTTAAATCAACATTTTTGTACTTGTCAGGAAAAAGAAATTAACTATGACATCTAAAGCAAGCAGACATTTTTTAATAAGTGCCAACTAGATGCCAAAGCACTGTTGGGCACATTTTAGGCACAACAGCTTACTAAATCCTCAAAATCGCCTCAAGTGTCAGTGACTGTTTTAATTTTACAGTTTTTTTTAACTTTGAGAGCCTATGTAACCACAACCAGATCTACCATAGTGGAACTGGGATTAGGCTTAAACCTACCTCATTGCAAACTCTTGATCTTAGCTTTATGCTAACTCTCTCTACCTAACTTCAAAGGCACATACTTCTTATTTTGAATCATTTCCCTCAAATTCTGTTTCTTTGTTTTTTGGCTGTACCAAGCAGTATTCTTTTTTTTCATAAATACAAATTTTGTAATGATAAGAACTGAGGAGAAGGGGTGGGGCTGTAGCTCAGTGGCAGAGCACTTACCTAGCCTGTGTGAAGCACTGGATTCAATCCTTAGCACCACATAAAAATAAACAAAGGCATTCTGTCCATCTACAACTACAAAAACAAATTAAAAAATAAATTAAAAATAATTGAGGATGAAGAGGGGGGGATAAATCAAGAATCAGAGTTTTCTCATTCTCTGCTCAGCCTAAAAGGGAAAAAAAGGAAGAAAAAATCAAGCAATATGCTTAACAGTGTTTACCTTGATTAAAGCCAGATTTTAGCTGGAAGAGAAAGGGTGAAGCTTACCACAGCATAGTTTTTCCTTTCCAACTCTTGCAGAGGACAAATCAAATGATACCCACTGCACTTTAAAACCTTTAGGAAGCTGCCTATTTAGAAACTCTTCAGCACAGAACACACTTTCTCTTTTTATCTGGCATCCCCCTGTTTAAAGTTACACCTGTATCAGAATCTCAGCATCACACACATCATCTGTGGGGACTTTGAATCATTTATTCACAAAATGTGGATCCCTAGGCTTGCTGTGAAAATTAAATACGATAGTATATTTTAGGAGGATTGTGAGTTCAAAGCCAGCCTCAGCAATGGTGAGGCCCTAAGGAACTCAGCCAGACCCTGTGTATTAATATAAAATACAGAATAGAGCTGGGAATGTGGCTAACTGGCCCAGTACTCCTGAGTTAAAGACCCTGTACAAAAAAAAAAAAAAAAAAAAAAAAGAAAAGAAAAAAGAAAGAACTAATGAAGTATATTCAAAAGGTAGCCAGCAAGTGTCCTGACCACCAGGTGTCACCATTGCTAGGAGTACTCACCTATCTGCTCCAGGTAGGTGGCTAGAACCTAGCAGCAAAACAAGACTGTCACTTTCACCTACAGTACACTCGGAATTGATATAGGCTTTTCCATATCTTGGGAGCTGGTTACACACACACACACACACACACACACACACACACACACACACATTATTTGTACCATTCATTATTCTCTTACAGGTGTGCTAAAAATTATGTTCTATAATTAATTAGCTGAATATCCTCAGATTTGTTACCAAACTTAATTTTTAAAATTATCCTCAGTGGACTATTTATTAATTTTGAGAATCAATAGTGCTTAACACGTCCTTTGGTTTAGCCAACCAGACATTATCAGGCTGCCATAATCTTCAATATTGCCACAGTGGACAATTTTCTGGCTCCAATTCCACAATCCATTGACATTATTTCCTTTACAATTTTAATGGGATGATAGATAAAAAGAAAGTACAATATTTTTAGTGTAAAAATAAAGTCTGTGACCACTATATATATATTTGGGTTAAACAAACATCATTAACCCTTCTCCTTGACCTCAAGAACTCAAAAATTCAGTTATAAACTTTTTTTTTCTTTTCAAGAAAATAGAAAAACACCCTAGGGCAAATCTGTCAGTCTGTGAATAACCCTGAAATTACTCAAGGAAAATTGCCACACCTGGCTGCATTCTGGAACCTATTAATGTCTCTCCCAGAGAGTGCACAGGGCGCACAGGGAGAGGCTCATTTCAAAATGAGCACAGAGTTTGGGATCCCCTCCTGGTTCTAAGTCCCCCAGATGGAGACTCACAGTGGTCACTTCAAGACAGGTAATTAGATGAGCATTAGTTCGGAGTTGGAGATGCAATCTACAGTTTCATGGACTGTTGCCTCATCTGCTAGGAACACTTGCCTTAAATTAAGACCAACCTGGCCTACCTCAGCCTCAATCTGGGCGCACAAAACCCCTTTTAGCCCAGCAAAAAGAAGAGTGACACCAAGCACAGGCTGTTCACAGGGGGCGTTCTTAGAACTCAGAGAAGCTGGGATCCTTTTTAATTTTTAACAACAGCTCCAATTACACTTTGTATTTTACAAATATGGAAATGTCCTAAAGGAAACAAGAGGCATCCTCTCTCTCCCTTTGGCCATTGCTCCCATTCCTAGGAAAGAGCTGTCACCAGGAACCATTTGGAGCGAGGAATGCAGAAGCCAAGGCCAATCTAGTTAAACCCATTTGTGGAGCACTTTGTGCTGATGGATACATTCCTGACTGGTTTTGGACGGGTCCCTGCAGGACAGGGAGCTCACAAGGCTGGCTGCCCGCCTGGAATGAAGGGGCCAAGGGAAGGGATGCTCTCCTTGAACCAGCCAAGGCTGGGCAAGCAGGGCTCTGGAGGCGTGCCAGGCACGGAGGGCGCCTTACCTGCAGTGAAGCTGCGGCCGACCAGCAGCCACATCTTGAAGAAGAGGACTCCACTGATGAAGGGTACCTCGAGCTCGAAGTCCACCTTAAACTTAAACTTCTTCATCATTGTGAGAGCCAGGCGCCTGGGCGCCGCCTTAGCTCCCCTGAGTCCAGGATCTGCCCAGACCCAGGGCGCCGCTGAACAGCAGGGGCCAGGACCGCCGCCGCAGCCTCTCCAGCAGCCTGAACCTGAGCCCGGCGGCGGCTGCGTCACGGACCCCAGGCGCCTTTGGCAAGCAGTTGTGCTGCAGCTTGCCCGGGGAAAGGGCGCCCTTTGGTGCGCACCTCGCCACTGTGGCCACCCTTCTGGGAGCTTCGAGAGGTGAAGCTCAGAGTAAGGTCGCTGTCTCCACCTCAGAAACTCGGCCCCTGGCGCCCCCAGCGGCCTCGATCTGCAGCGCACTGCAGGGCGCAAGCAGGAGGCACCTGGAGGGCGGGGAGATTCTGGGCAGGCGGGCGCCTCCTGGGGGAAACTAACCTTGACTGCAGTTAGCGCATCAGGCCTCTTTGGGCTTAAAAAAGACAAAGGCAGCCAAAAAAGCTGCCTTCTGTGGCTTCCTGGGCGCCTTTGCTTTCAGTTTTTGCGCCACCTCTTTTCTCCCCCTCCCCTTCCAGCGATTTCTTTCCCTTGGGTTTCAGAGTTAATAGGGACTGTCAGAATATGACGTTGTTTTAGTCAAATTGAAATCCAAAAACTAAAACTTCTTTCAAATACTCAACATTCGCTAACCTTCAAATATGAAATAAAGAAGAGGAAAAAAGAAAGGGATTAAAATGTGTTGAGGGCCTACCAAGTGCCCAGCCCTGTACTGATACAGGCTTTTTTTTTTTTTTTTTCTTTTATCTAATGCCTGTCACCCAGGGTAAAAAAAGAGCATAGAAGGAGTTAAAATCACACCTTCCCTTTTAAAATTTGCCCATACTCGGAATTGAAAATGTTTAAAATCAAATTCTTCAGTGTAAGCTTAAAAAAAAATCTTGCTACGTGCATAGCAATTAACTGTCCTGTATAAGCACATACAATATCTTGTTAAAGTGTATATTGACTTGGTCACATAAAGTTCAGGTTTTTCAACTGAGACTATTATCCTTTAGTCTCAAAGATTCTCTTGCAATAACCTCTGAAAGGGTGTAATTGAAAAGATTCTCTTTCCCAGTTAATTCATTTATTCATTCATTCATATAAAATATTTTAATTGCATAAAATATCAATCACAAGCTAGTCCCAATGACAAAAAAAAACCTAATAATTTTATCTTCTATTGATGGAGACATGTTTAGATCCAACATTAAAAGTCATGGCATCAAGCCAGGTGCCCTAGCCATCTACTCGGCACAGCTACCCATCAAGCCCAGCTGCTTCTGAGGCTGAGGCAGGAGGATCATAAGTGGGAGGCAAGACTGGGAAACTGAGACCCTGGCCCAAAATTTTAACAAGTGTGGGGGATCTATAGCACAGTGGTAGAGTGCTTAACTAGCATGTGTGCAAGGTCATGGGTTCAAACCCCTGAACTGCAAAAACAAACAAACAAACAAATCCCACAAGCAGACAAAAATAGAAATCACTTAGGTAGAACTAGGAGGAAGAAGCAACGAATTGAAATTGACCAGTTTTCTGAATTTCAAAGAATGCAAAGTATTTGAGTTAAAGTGGGGGCAAAGTGTTCTTGGTAAAAGAATTAGAAAAAATAAAGACTCATAAACAGAGTGTAAATTGTGAAAATGGATGAAACATGTTGCCCAGCAGGACAAAGGGGGAAAAACAATGGAAAGAGTTGGGGGACTTTGAAGTTTGTCACTTGGACAACTGAGTGGACTGAGTACTGGAAGCAGGAGGAGGCCAGGTTGGGAATGGAGAAATAATGAGACTTTATCTGAACTGCTTGAAGGGAGAGAGGGCCAGCCTTAGCTCATGTGAAAGGTTAAGATTGAAAATATGCTTTTGGGGATTGTGGTATTTACTGATGGCTGAAGCCAAAAGGCAGATAAGAATGAGCTGCTCTGAAGAATAGTTAATGGGTAGACAGAGGAGGAGTTGATTGTGAAGACTTCCAAGAACAAAGAAAGAGGAAAGCCAGAGAAAGAGAAAAATCAAGAAAGAGAGATGACCTGGAAGCCAAGAGAGAGTTTTAACCATTCAACATTTGAAGTTACTAAGACCTACTGTGTGCCAGGCTATTATGCTGTGATCTAAATACAAATGAATGGAAGAAAAGAGAAAAGCAACAGATCAACGGGAAACAGAAAGAGACAGAGATGCACAGGGAGAGGGAAAGACTCATTTCCTGTCCTAGGACTCTTTCCCTGTTCTAGATCTTACAGTCTTGGAGGACACAGGTAAGTAGGCAGTCATAGTAAAATGTAACAGTGAATACTCTCTCTGTATTATGGTACATAAAGAATGCAGAGGGAGAGTATTTGCCACAGTCTGGCTGGGCACAAATAACCGAGCTGCCACAAAGCACTTGTATGTTCAAACAGGAAATTTTATTGCCCAAACTCCACCTGCACTCCATGCACCCTCCCCGGGAACTCTCTCCCACTCCACCGGGCTGAGCACACTCACTCTCCAGAACTCTATGGGAACTCCAAAGTAGAGGACACGCCTAAGGCAACAAGAGTCACCCGCCCTATTACCTGACAGTAAAGGTCTAAGATACAGTTGAATACAGTTTAACATAACCACCATCATCTCAACAGCTCCCTGGCATCACCTTTCAAACACTCCCTTCTGGCAAAATACCATTCAGTCATCCTGACTGGGCTGTGGCCCTCAACAAGTATTCTACCATCTCAGGGAAGCTTCTGAAGGTAAGTGACTTTTAGATGAGAGTGGGGTTGGTGAGCAGTTTCCAGCCTCGGCTGCATGTGCAGAGGCTCAGAAGAAGAGAACACATTGCAGAGGGAGCTGAAATTACTTCTGTCTGGCTGCAGCTTACAGTGGGGGTGTGGTGATGGTTATACTTGGGAGCCACTGATGTTTTAAGGCAGAAGAAGGGCATCTTAGAAAGACCTCCAGCTGTAGTAAAATTGGAAAATGGGAGATGGTCTGTTACTCTTTTTTAGACTTATAGT
This sequence comes from Urocitellus parryii, assembly GCF_045843805.1. Taxonomy (NCBI): domain Eukaryota; kingdom Metazoa; phylum Chordata; class Mammalia; order Rodentia; family Sciuridae; genus Urocitellus; species Urocitellus parryii. The sequence goes on along the minus strand of NC_135541.1, from coordinate 81,631,280 downwards.
TGAAAATTTTTGCTTATTAAATACCTGCTATGAATCAGGTTCAAAACAAACATCATACTCAAAGTGTACTAAAGAGGGAAGTTTAATGAAAGGAGCCTACAGAGTTGGAGGCAGGATCAAGAACTCACAGTTTAATGGGGAGTTAAGGAGGCAGAGAGAGATATCCTGATCTGTCTCAATTCCTATTTTCTCATCTTCTGCTGGATTCTCCCATGATCCCACCCAACCAAAGCCAGAAGGCAAAGGAGCTTGGAATATGCAGTTCATACAGGACAGCCTTAGGAGGCAGAGATTTTAAGGCAGGTAGTGGTAAAATTATACAAAGCTACCAGTACACACTCGATTCAGCCAGCATTTACTATAGGAATCCACAACCACTCTAGATATTTCAAAACACAAAGGAATTTCATCTGGCATTTCAGTGCTTCTGAGGTCCTCAGAAGGGATGAAGGAGTAGAAATCCCCAGAAAAGTGAGTCCAAAGTCACATCAGTTATGATGAACATAACTAGTCTAGTCCTATTTCACTTCTTTTAAAAATTTTTTATTTGTTCTTTTTAGTTATACATGACAGTAGAGTGTATTTTGACATATCATATATGCATGGAGTATAACTTCCTATTCTTGTGGTTGTGTAAGATGTGGTGTTACACTGGTTGTATATTCATATATGAACATAGGAAAGTTATGTCTGATTCATTTCACTGACTTTCCTATTTTCATTGCCTCTCTCTCCCTTCATTCCCCTTTGTCTAATTCAAAGAACTTCTATTTTCCCTTCATACCACTCCTTATTGTGTGTTAGCATTTGCATATCAGTACACTTGGCTTTTGATTTTGGGGGATTGACTTGTTTCACTTAGCATGATTGCGTACAGTTCCATGCATTTATTGGCAAATGCTATAATTTCATTCTTCTATTTGGCTGAGTAATAGTCCATTATGTATGTATACCACATTTTCTTTATCCATTTTTGAAAGAAACGTAATTTGGTTCATTAGTTTAGCTATGGTAAATAGAGCTGTTGTAAACATTGATGTGGCTGTGTCACTATAGTATACTGATTTTAAGTTTCTTGGGAATGTGCCGAGAAGTGGGATAACTAGTTCAAATGGTGGTTTCATTCAATGTTTTCTCAGGAATCTCCCTACTGATTTCCTTAGTACTTGCACCAATTTGTAGTCCCATCAGCAATGTATGAGGGTACATTTTCACCCACATCTTCACCAACATTTACTGTTATTTGTATTCTTGATAATTGGCATTCTGACTGGAGTGAGATTACTTTGATACTTGCTAGGGTTCACACTTTCACTAAACCAAACTGTACCTCAGTGTAGTTTTAATTTGCATTTCTCTAATTGATAGAGATTTGAACATTTTTTCATATATTTATTAACCAATTGTATTTCTTCTGTGATGTGTACATTCAGTTCCTTTGCCTATTTATTGATTGGGTTATTTATTTGGTTTTGGTGTTAGTTTGTTTTTTTATTTTTGTTTATTTTTTGGTACCGGGATTAAACTCAGGGCACTCGACCACTAAGCCACATCCCCACCAATATTTTGTATTTTATTTAGAGACAGGGTCTCACTGAGTTGCTAAGCACCCCACAATTGCTGAAGCTGGCTTTGAAGTCACAATTCTCCTGTCTCAGCCTCCCAAACTGCTGGGATTATAGACGTGCAGCACCACACCCAGCTGCTGTTAAGTTTCTTGAGTTCTTTATATATCCTGGAGATTACTGCTCTATCTGAGGTGCAGGTAGCAAAGATTTTTCCCCCATTCTGTAGGCTCTCTCTTCACATTCTTGCTTCCTTTTGTGTGACTCCTTTACTTCCAAATATGGAAGTTTACATTTCTAGGTCCACATGTAGATAGGACCATGTGACTAATTCTAGCCAATTATACCTGAGAGGAAGTAATGTGTTACTTCCAGGATGACACCATCACAAGCTGTGAGCACTCTCTAGACTGTCTCTTCCCTGCCACAAAAGTCATGGAAGAGTCCCTGGGGTAACATTGTATCTACAAAGTTGAAGCATCCTAGATTCTAAGAACATGGAGAGCAACTGTCCACTTCTGCAGTAAACATTTTGGTGTGAGAAAAAACTTTTACTGCATTAGGCATCTCCTGCGTGTCCGCTCTACCCTGGCTAAGGCAGTATAGGAATTACCACCATTCCCAGGTGGGAGGTGTCTCTCAACTGGAGGTGCTAGTTGCCTCTACCCTGGCTGCTGGGGTATATGAGCTCCACCTGACACCCAGGTGGGAGGGGTTTTCCACATGGAGGAAGGAGTATCCTCTAACCTGGCTGCAGCTGTTAAGGAGCTCTACATGACACAGACATTGGAGACGTCTCCAGCCTAGAAGGGTGACTTCTCCCTACCCTGGCTGCAGGGGTTTACCATCTTTCCCAGAGAACAAGATGGGAGGGGTATCCTGCTTGGGGAAGCGAGTCCCCTCTATTCTGGCTGCTGTGGTATAGGAGCTCCCCCTTCCAACCAAGATGGGAGGTGTCTCCCGCTGGAAGGGGTGAGTCCCCTCCACTCTGGCGCTGTAGATACACAAGCTCCCCCACACACCCAGGGGGGAGTGGTCTCTTGCCTTGAGGGGCGAGTTTATTCTACAATGGCTGCAGCAGGATAAGAGATCCCCCTGACAACCAGATGAAAGTGTTCTCCTGCCTAGAGGTGCGAGTCCCAGCTACCCTGGCTGCAGATGTATACCTGCCCCCGCCCAACTCCCAGGTGGGAGGGGTCTCCCGCTTGGAGGGGCGAGTTCCCTCTACCCTGGCTAAGGCGGAATACAAGCTCGCCCTGGCACCAAGATGGGAGGGGTCTCTCACCTGTAGGAGTGTGTCCACTCTACCCTGGCTGCAGGGGTATAGGAGCTCCCCCCGACACCCAGGTGGGAGGGGTCTCCTCCTGGAACAATGAGTCCCCTCTACCCTGGCTGTGGCCTTATACAAGCTCTCCCAGACACTCTGGTGGGAGGGGTCTGCCCCTGGAGGGACAAGTCTTTACTATCTTGGCTAAGGTGGTATACAAGCGCCCCCCTACACACAAGTGAAAGTGGTCTTCCGCATGGACAGGTGAGTCCCCTCTACCCTAGCTTTTACGTTATACAAGCTCCCCTGACACCCAGATGGAAGTGGTCTCCTGCCTGGAGGGGGAGAGTTCCCTCTACCCTGCATGCGGTGGTATAAGAGCTCCCCAGCCACCCAGGTGGAAGGGGTCTCCTGCCTGAAGGGGAAAGTGCCCTCTACCATGACTGCGGTGGTATAAGATCTCCCCCTGATACCCAGGTGGGAGTGGTCTCCTGCCTTGGCTACTCCTACTCTGGCTGCAGGGGTATAAAAGCTTCACCCCCCCACACACACACAGGTGGCAGGGATCTCCCACCTGGAGGGGAGAGTCCCCTCTACGCTGATTGCTGTGTATAGGAGTTCCCCTGACAACAGGTGTCAAGGGTCTCCAGCCTGGAGGGTAGAGTCCCCTGTACCCTGCCTGTGGCTGTATAGGTGCTCCCCCGGACACCCAGGTGGAAGGAGTCTCACACCTGGAAGGGCAAGTCACCTCCCCCTTGGCTGAGGCAGTATAAGAGCTCCCCTGACACCCACGTGGGAGGGGTCTCCCGCCTGAAGGGGCGAGTCCACTCTACTCCTGCTGTGGCAGTATACAAGCTACCCTGACACACAGGTAGAAGGGGTCTCTGGCCTAGACAGGGGAGTCCCCTGTATCCTGGCTGTGGCAGTATACAAGCTCACCCCACACACACAGGTAGAAGGGGTCTCTGCCTGGAAGGGTGAGAGTCCACTCTACTTTGACTGGTGCCATATAAGAGATTCCAGGACACCCAGGTAGGAGAAGTCTCCAGCCTGGCGGGGCGAGGGTACTCTACCCTGGCTGCAGTTGTATATGAGCTCCCCTCTACACCCAAGTTGAAGAGGTCTTTGCCTGGAGTGGCAAATCCCCTCTAAACTGGCTGCAGTGGTATACAAGATCCCCGCAACTCAGGTGGGAGAGGTCTCCCTCCTGGGGGCACGAATCCCCACTACCTTGGTTGGGACGGTGTATTAGCTCCACTGACACCCAGTTGGGAGGAGTCTCCTGCCTGGAGAGGCAAGTCCCCTCTACTCTCCTTGAGGAGGTATATGAGTTCCCCCGGAAGCCCAGGTGAAAGGGGTCTCCCACCTAGAGTGGTGAGTACCTGTTACCCTGGCTGCAGCTCTATAGGAGCCCCCATACCAACCCAGGTGTGAGGGGTCTCTTGCCTAGAGGGGCGAGCCCTGCTACTCTAGCTGCACCTAGATAGGAGCTCTCCCTGACACCCAGGTGAAAGGGGTATCCCGCCTGGAGGGGTGAGTGCCTGCTACCCTGGCTGCAGATGTACACAAGCCCCCTACCACCACCACTGGGCACTCAGGTGGAAGGGTTCTCATGATTGTAGTGGTGAGTCCCCTCTACATGGGCTGAGGCAGAATACAGGCTAGCCTAGATGCCAAGGTGGGAGGGGTCTCTCGCCTGAAGGAGCAAGTCCTCTCTACCCAGGTTGCAGAGTTATAAGAGCTCCCACAGACAACCTAGCTACCTTTTTGCTTCATAATCACCTAGGGATCCAGGCTAGTAGAGGCACTGTCCTCCAATATGTGATATCCTATGTTTCCCTTGATGTCAAAATCTGACCAGAAGTTGCTAGAAATGAAGAGGATCAAATAAGGGCAGTCTCTATGGACCAGGCCTCATCAAGTCTGTTCACATTGCACATTAATTTAAATGATATTTAAATAAAAGAGAAGTGTGCATCTTCTAGGAAGTGTTGTTGAAAGGAGGGAGCATACATGCAACCATCTTCTCACTGACTAAAAATGAGAAATGGTGGCCAGAGCACAAGCAGCTATCTTCAACCATCTGGTCAAAACCACACATTAAAGATGATGGCATAACAGTGCATGAGTTTACCTGCTGTCTTTAAGGAAACAATGAGCTCCTGTCATATTTAAGCCACTGTCATTTTGAGTTTTATTTACAGTTGAATCAACTTAACTTACAAGGTATTCTCTAATTGTTTGGTATGCTATTTTCTCTTCTGCCCACATCCACCCCCTTTGTATTGGTGCCTTCTGCTATTTCCTTCTCATAGTCCAGAGTGCTTTCAGAACTCTCAAATCCTTAGTAGCCAATAGTTTTAGCACATATTTTACATCTCTATTATTTCACCTGAGAAAGAAAAAAAAACTTAGGATTATTTCATAAATTCAGATTATTTCAAGAAATATTTTTTGACACCCACTAATGTCAGGTCCCAAACTGGATACAAAACATATAAACATAATTAGCAAAACTACCCCTGCATTTAAAGAACTTGCATTGTGGGTACATTACTGGTATCCCTTCCAATTCCACTCCACCATCCTGTTTGAAGAAATTGAAGAGCTAAAAATGATATTTCTCAGATTCACTTCCCACTTGAGTTCCACTTACAAATAAGGTCTGCCAAAGAGATATTCTTAGAAAAAAATGTACAAGTAAATGAAGGTTACCTTCCTGCATTTGCAGGTCACTTGTAAAGTGTGATGACATGTATGTGACATTCACACTCCCCTTGTGATCTTCAGGGTGTGAGAGTCAGTGCTGACAGCAGCAATAGCAGTGGCTAATCCTAGGTACATTCTAGTCATAATAAGCCAGGCCTATTAGTAACAAATGATGTAGGGGGTCTGGCGTTGTGGCTCAGTGGTAGAGCACTCCTCTAGCACTTGCAAACCATGGGTTCAAACCTCAGCACCACATAAAAATAAATAAATATATAAAATAAAGGTACCAAATTAACTACAATTAAAAATTTCAAATAAAATATTACAAAAAAATAACAAATGATTCCCAAAATCTCAAATTTCTTCAATGACCCATTGGTTGTTGGGGAACACGCTGAAGAATTCCCATGCTTTGGAACTGTCCAGGTGTTCCCCCTGCTATGGATTCCATTCTTATTAAATTAATAGAAATTTATTTTGAGAATAAATGGAGAATGTGTCGTGTGCTGTTGAGAAGGATGTTTGCTCTGCAGTGGTTGGGTGGGATGGTCTGTAAATGTCTACTCTGTGCAGAGCTGTTCTGTCCAGGGCTGTAACGGGGAGTTGACTGGGATGGGGATGTGGCTCAAGTAGTAGTGTGCTTGCCTGGCATGCGTGCTGCTCGGATTCTATCCTCAGCACCACATACAAACAAAGATTGTGTCTGCCAAAAAACTAAATAGTAAATATTGAAATTTATTCTCTCTCTCTCTCTCTCTCTCTCTCTCTCTCTCTCTCTCTCAAAAAAAAAAAAAAAAAAAAAAAAAAAAAAAAAAAAAACGGGGAATTTGGAGCCCCCACTGTTCTTACTGTGTTGTAGTCCACTTCTTTTTTTATATTCCAGTAATATCAGTTTTGCACATGTGGGTGCTCAGGTGTTGGGCACATTTATGTGTACAATTTCTGTATCATCTTGCTGAATTGACCCCTTTATCATGGTGTGATCACCTTGTCTCTCTTTTTATTGTGTTTTAATCTGTAGCCTACTTTATCTGATAGGAGTGTAGCTATTCCTGCTCTAGGTTGGTTTTCTTCGTGTGGAATATCTTTTCCATCCCTTCACTGTCACTCTGTGTGTGTCCTGTGGTGAAATCACTTTCTTTTGGACAGCAGGTGAATGAGTCCATTAAAAAAAGAAAATCCATTCAGTCACTTTATATCTTAAAATTGGGGAGTTTATTCTCTTTACATTCAAGGTTTTTTATTGAAAGATACAGAATTATTTCTGACTGGTCTTATTTGTTTTTAGTTTCTTTTTCAGATTTCTCTTTAGATCTTTTTCTCTGTTTTCCTCCCTTCCTCTCTAGTCTGTTTCTGTGGGTTGGTGTTTTTTTCTGGGATAAATTTGGATTTTCTTCTTTGTCATTTGTGAACATGCAATCATTTTTGTTTTTCTATTTGGGCTTCCTCTGGGATTTGGAAAATATTTACAGTTTCCAAAGAGCATTTTAGGGCTGAACAGAACCTCCCTCTGCTCTGATACCAGTACTCTGGATTCCGTCTTTTTCCTTGTAACTTGTGATTTGGTTGCCTTGGTTTCCTTCTCTTGGTTTTGTGCATCCCTTTACCTCTTACTTTGGAAATGCTTAACACTCACTATTTTGTTTTTAACTTTCCTACTACTCATTTGAAAGCTTAAATATTCCTGTTAAGTAAGCCAGGCACACTGCTGTATGCATGTAATCCCTCAGGAAACTGAGGCAGAGGATTGCAAATTGAAAGCTATCCTCAGCAACTTAGCAAGGGACTAAACAATCTAGTGAGACCTTGTCTCAAAATAAAATATAAAGAGGGCTGACTTCCCATTAGATCCAACACCTTCAAGAGACTGTACTCTCACCTTAGGCCTGCACTGGAAGATATGCTGTGTTCCCTTCCTGCAGAAAGCTGGCTGTGAGATACACCAAGAAACCACACAGCACAGAAACAATTTTGAAATGCAAGGGCAGGCCAGTCCTGAGATCTTAAGAGTGCTGCTTCCACACTGGAAGGAGAGAGTGAGTGTGTGTGTTTTTATTTTTCTATGGGGGATACACAAAGGCTTTTCCATAGAATATGATTCACCAAATAAAGCAATGGGTGGGCTGTCCCAGCCCGACAGGTAAGACCCAAAGCCAGAGCTACAGAGCAGTCTCTACATCTCCATCACGTTCCCCTTCTCTGAACTCTCAAGAACTCTGGTGAGGGAGGCCAGCAGGACTCTTCAGGGGTAATAGAATAAGTTAGGGATGGTGCATACACACATATAGAGAGAGGTAATATGTGTTAGTTTTTCTTTGTAGCTCAGGATTTAGTTTAGTTGGCCTCTGAATGAAAGACCTTCCTGTGTCAAGGAATTCCCCACTCAACATGGGAGTCTCCAAGGAAGGCAGGATCCACCATCAGTTGATAGGAATGAAAAAGTCAAATGTATTTTTCTGCCTCCTGATGTGGTTTGGGGTTAATGCTTAAGGTGTTACCTGTGCCCCCAATGTGCTATGTCACCTGGAAGCAGGTCCTAATCAGGATGTCTGTGGAGGTTCCAAGCTGTGGTCCAGGCTAGCTGTAAGGATGGCCTTAACCTAAAAATGGCCTAAGCCTAAGTAATTCCAGTTGAAAATGAACCTGCATGTCCACCAGGCACAGCCTCCAGAGCCCTCTAGTATGAATCAGGCACAGCCTGATAAAGACAAGACTCTGTCCACAACCCAGTGGAAACTCAGAGTGCAGTCATGGTCATTTGCCTTCACCCTGATGGGAGTCAGAGGTGAGAGGTCAGGGCAGAAATTGTCAAACCAGAGGTCGTGACCAGGGAATGTAAGATGTCACTAAGAAACACAGTAATAGCTGATAGGGACTGAAAAGGTGAGCAGAGCCCCAACATTTAGTAGAAATTATGGAGCAAGTGAACAGACATTCAGCCAGCTGCAATCATGGCAAGATGCTGGAGTGCCTGATGAGGTCCTGTACTAATATCCCAACTCTTGTCATTATCTGCCTGATCCTCACATTCATTCTCACTCCTCTCAAACTCTACAGCCACATCTTGACCCTGGTGAGAATGGTGACTTCGTCTTAAGATTGTCTCCTCAACCAGATGTCACATCCAGCCCAGGAGGAGCCTCCATCAGTTCCTGTCCTGATCAATGTGGTCTGAATGAGTGAGCATCTGCTGGACTTTAACCCTAAGACTTGAGACTCTAAACCTGGCACTTGAGCTGAGCATGCAGTGGGAATGCCTGTAATGAGTCTGGCATGGTTAAGTGTTTGCTGTGCTCAGAGTTAACTTAGAATTTTTAGTTTTGAATTGATTATGTGTATTGCAGTGCCCAACATTAAGGATTATCATTTTCTTGATTAAGAACCTATACAATAAAGTGGTATTGAGTGATTTGAGTGAATAAAGCATTGAAAAATGCATTAGTGTGTGGATATGTTTTATTTCTCCCCTCCACTACAGATGTCACACCTTCGCCCATCCCAACACTAGCCAGGTTCCCTTGGTCCCTGCCCACTTCCACAGCATTTTCCTAACTTTGCCAATAATCTTGTGGGCTTTACAACATGCTTACTGTTCATTCTCTCTGCTTAAATGTATCTGGGTTAGTTTTTGATACTAAGAACCGCGGTTGCTAGTCACAGTGGCACATGCTTGTAATCCCAGTGGATTAGGAGGCTGAGATAGGAAGATCATGATTCAAATCAGCTTCAGCAATGACAAGGCACTAAGCTCATCAGGGAGTTCCTGTCCCTAAAATATATTCACAATTTTGCTGGGGATGTGGCTCAGTGGTCGAGTGCCCCTGAGTTTAATCCCTGGTGCCCACCACAAAACAAATGATTGTTGATGTGTGAAAATATGTAGGGTTCAAGTGACCTAGAGAGTAAACACATATGTGACAATTATACTCCCTAGCCAAAGGCCAAGTACAGCCTTCATTCAGTATTCACAGTGAATTGATTCCAGAACTCCCCCCCCTTTGTATACCAAACTCTGCACATGTTCAAGGTCCAGGTATAAATGATGCACTGTTTGAATATAACCTATGCACATCCTCCTGTGTGCTTTAAACCATCTTGAGGTTCCTTATCACATTTAACACAATGGGAATATTATATAGCAGTTTACACTGTGCAGTTTGGAGAATAATGACAAGAAGAAAGACTCTACACATTAAGCACAGAGAAACTTATTTTCAACCATGTTCAATCCAAGGTTGATTGAGTCCAAAGATCCAGACCCTACAGCCTCAGAGCCCAGATGAGAGAACCAATAGCACAGAAGTGTGAACACAGGTACAAGCAAACAAAGACATCAAATACAGAAGATGACCAAAGAACCAGGAAGAGCAGCCTTGAGAATAAGAAGCACCACAGCTCTGACATCTGCTTGGTGTCAGCACAAAAAGACCTACAACCCTAGGGACAACAAGGGCATTTCTGAGAGACAAATAAGACTAGCAAAATGCACCTGGTAAATTTCATTCAGTGCCTAGGTTTCAATAATGAAGGGTACTGTGTCTCTATTAATTTTTTAATGAAACAGTTCAATGTTTCATCTTACCGCAAAGCAATAAGCTTCAGAAATCAGGAACTGAACTAATAGGAAAGGCCTAATTGCCCAACATGTTGTATAATTAAACTATTCATTTCCTAAAACTTGTATTTACTGAATTAAAAAAAAAATGCTAGAACTGTGGCTCACTGGTTTAGTGTCCTTGGGTTCTACTCCTGGTACCAAAGGGGAGGGGAAGAGGAGAAAAAGAAATAGTAACTTGGGTATCTTGTTCTTTTGCTGAATAAAAAGGGGTGGGTAATTTTAAAAAAGGTGGATTGCAGTGGACACAGTGGCACAACCTCTAATTCCACCAACTCAGGATCTGAGGCAAGAGGATTGCAAGATCACGGACATCCTGAGCAAGTTAGGGATAACCCCTCTCAAAATAAAAAAAAAAAAAAGTACTAGGAATGTGGCTCAGTGTTAAAGTATCCCTGGGTTCAATCCCCAGTCCTTTCACAATAGTGTGAGTTTGGATGTGGTTCAGTGTGTAACAGGGGTTTGCTTGATGCTTTCACTAAATCCCTTGTGGCTTTGAATCTTACATATATTTTTCTTTCCCCCAAGTCTTCTCCCTAACTTCCTCCTCATAATCTTCTTGTCCCTGATGTTCTCCTTCCTGGTTTCTTCTCTCTAATCTAATTTTCTCAGAATCACCTCTAAGAAACAACGTGTTCAGCACTAATCTCTAAGGTATATAAAGAACTCAAAAAGCTAAGCACCAAAAAAAAAAAAAAAAAGTAACCCAAGGACCTGAACAGGCACTTCTCAGAAGAGGATATACAATCAATCAACAAACATATGAAAAGATGTTCATCATCTCTAGCAATCAGAGAAATGCAAATCAAAACTACTCTAAGATATCATCTCACTCCAAACAGAATTGCAGCTATTATGAAGACAAACAACAATAAGCGTTGGCGTGGATGTGGGATAAAGGCACACTCATATATTGCTGGTGGTACTGCAAATTGGTGAAACCAATACAGAAAGCAGTATGGAGATTCCTTGGAAATCTGGTAATGGAATTACCATTTGACAAAGCTATTATTCTCATCAGACTATACCCAAAGTACTTAAAAAAACAGAATCCTACAGGGACACAGCTACATCAATGTTTATAGCAGCACAATTCACAATAGCTGAACTGTGGAGCCAACTTAGATGTCCTTCATAAGATGAATGGATAAAAAAATGTAGATTATATACACAATGGAATTTTACTCAGCAATAAAAGAGAATAAAATCATGGCATTTACAGTTAAATGGATGACATTGGAGAAGATAATGCTAAGTGAAGTTAGAAAATCCCCCCCCCCAAAAAAAAAACAAATACCATATATTTTCTCAGCTTTAAGAAGGCTGACTCATAGTGGGGTATGGAGGGGGACCATAGGAAGAATAGATGAATTCTAGATAGGGCAGAGGAGTGGGAGGGAAAAGAAGGGTGCAGGGGATTAGCAAGGATGGTGGAATGTAATGGACATCATTACACAAATACATGTATGAAGAGAAGAATTGGTGTCAACATACTTTATATACAACCAGAGATATAAAATATTGTGCTGTATACATGTAATAAGAATTATAATGCATTCTGATGTCATTTATTATTTTTTTAAATCAAGCAAAAAATATAACAACCTATTCCTCTAATAGGGAGAATGACAGCCCTTGGGACAGAAGACCCTCTGGTTTTTTTTCTACAAAAATAGTAAACATTCCCTTTCCTTTTTCTCAAAACTGTGTCCTCATTATTACATTAGCTTCAGGGACGAGAACAGAGCATTTGAAAACAAGTGCTTTAATGGTATAGGGCAACTGAGCTCAAAGCAGAACCTTTAGAGGGTCTACACTCAGACAGTCTTCCCTAGTGACCTGCAGCCAAGGAGTGGTAGCACATGCCTGCAAACCCAACAACGCCATAGGCTGAGGCAGGAGAAGCACAAGTGGGAGGCCAGCCTCAGCAAGTTAGCAAGATCTGTCTCAAAATAAAAAGAAAAGGAGGTGGAGATGTAGCTCGGTGGTAGAGAACCACTGGGTTCAGTCCCCAGTACCAAAAAAGAAACACAAGATGGTGGCACATAGTTTGTGATGAAAAGAGAATATCACATTTCTATCTCTTCAAATGACCAGAGGTCTGGACTTAGGGTCTCTACATGCAGTTTCCCTTCATCCCAATAGTTTTGATTTCTGCTTTGGTTTAGATCATATGAAACTTCTTTCCTTCTGTTTTTCTTTTCCTTTTTCTGTTGTATTTTTTGTTTTGTTTTGGTTTTGGTTTTGGTCCTGGGAATTGAATCCAGGTGCACTACAACACATAGCTACATCTCCTTTTCATTTATATATTTTCAGTTTGAGACTGGGTCTCAATAAGTGGCTTAGGGTCTGATTAAATTGCTGAAGTAATTTAATCCTTGCTTAAGCAATTTGATCCTCCTGCCTCAGCCCCAAGTCATTGGAATTACAGACACGTGCCACTACACTGTGCTAAATTTCTTTATTTCCCCTTTGCAAATATGTGTGGATGTGTTTTACCAGGTATTGAAGCCTAGGGATGATCTGTTGCAGCTACATCCCAGGCATTTTCATTTTGTATTTTCAGACAGTGTCTTGTTAAATTGCCAAGGGTGTTGCTTGAACTCTTAATCCACCTGCCTTCACCTCCCAGGAAGCTGGGATTACAGGTGCAGATCACCAAACCTGGAATGACACAATATTTTTTACACGCTGGACTCTATTCTGATCTATTTCTTTCCCGGGACTCCACTCCAAAGTGGCACGCTGTCACATGTACAAGATACACATGACAATCGAGCCTCATCTCAAAGTTAGTATTTTCCATCTCTTACTTGCAAATGTTTTCAAATACTATATGTGCCTTTTAGCATTGCTTACATTTAAACGGAGCATGTTGGTATCAGTCTGTAATCCAGCTATTCAAAAGGCTGCAGCAGGATGATGATGAGTTTGAGACTAGTATGGAGAACAAAGTGAGATCCTGTATCAGCATAAGACAGGGATGGGAACCATATGTGGTGGGCCATGATTGTAATCCCAGTGGTTTAGGAGGCTGAGGCAGAAAGGATCACAAGTTCAAAGCCAGTCTCAGCAACTTAACAAGGCCATTATCAGCTTAATGAGACCTTGCCTCAATAAAAATTGAAAAGAGCTTAGAATGTAGCTCACTGGTTAAGTTCCCTGAGTTCAAACACCAGTACCAAAAAAAAAAAAAAAAAAAAAAAAAAAGAAGAAGATGAAGAATTGGGAGAAGAGGGGTAGAAGGAGAATAAGGAGGAGGAGGAGGAAAAGAGCAAGAAAACAACAACAGCGAAGGGCAAATGGACAACCCTGAGCTAAGGTAGAATCCACCCACAAGCTGTCCATTCCCTCTACTGGGCACAATGACATCTGGCTCAAGAACCCAGCAGTAGAAAGTCACTTGATTGGAAAGGGGACACACTGGGACAAGCCTGCCCCCTACTGGCTCTTTTGACACTGATTTTTAGGTGGTTCTTGCTTCAGATTACACTTTTCTGTGATTGACGCTGACTGTGGAGAGTAGCCATGAAAATTAATTCAAAACCAATCTCCCCCTTCCCCAAAAGTGATTTTCTGTTTGTTTGTTTTTATTATTGGAAGGTGTGTAGGGGCTGGTGGTGCAACTGGTTAGAGACATCTTGGAAGGCAATGGGGAGACAAAACTAGAAAACTGGACCCTATTTGTTGGTCCAGTTTAGCTTTCCTGGTGGGTGTTTTTTCTTCCTGGACTAGAGCTCCTGTGACCCCTGGTGCAAGCAGAGACTGGCTGCCTGTGGCCTCTGGGAACCAAGGGCCTCAACTCTCCCAACTCCCCCAAAAGCCAGTCTTACTACCCTTGCCACTGTAGGTTTCTTCGATGTCGAGGGGAAGCTTTACTCCTCTTTGTGGTGCAAAAGAGCAACCTCCAGTCAAGTTGCCCAGGGCCACCTCCATGGTCTGCCAAGCTGTTCATGGTCACGCAAGTGCAAGCCAGTCTTTTTCACCTTGGTGACTATGATTCCTCTGATGCTGTCTCTGTTTCTTGTTAATTCCCTCTAGGGAGCATGATCCTCTCAACAGCCTTCTGGAAATGGAAACAGACCTCAGGCCATATTCCAACCCTGCCCAAGCCTTCCAATTGCCACTTAGCAAGCCCTGCCTGGGGCCACATTTCCAGCCCCAACTCCCTGCTCTCCCCTAGTTCCAGGTGATGAGTGGACTCCTATGTGTCTTCTGTGGGCACCTCCCAGCCAAACATTCTGGTCATCCCCCCACACTTTCTTTCATTCCAGTGGCTTGGGTCATAAGATTATCCCAAGAGTCCTGACAAGGTATCAGACTGAAAGACTGTAGGACAGAAAGGACAGGACTCTTTGGATTTAGAAAAAGTCTTGGACAAACAAAAGCTTTGGAGAAGATTCAGGAAAACCCCTGAGGAGGAAAGTTGAGTTGTGTTCTGTTTGGGATGGCACCTACCTGGGTTATGGAAACCCAGCTCATAGCAGTCATTGTCAGAAGACCCTAGCAGCCAGAAAGGGCTTCTGAAACTGCCTTTTGTCAATAGTTATCTAGGATTTAAAACATTCCAATTAACCGAATATATATGCACACACACACACACTCACACGCACAAAAATATATCCATTTGATGGATTAATCCACTTATTGTATTATAGCTCTCATGATCTGATCATTTCACCTCTTGCATTAACACAGCGGCTTTTGGAGGACAACTTATATCCAAACCATATCAGAGACACTCTAAAGGGTCCAGCGGAGCGTTGGAGGGAGAGACCACACAAGAGACTAGCTTCATGCAATTGCAGAAGGGGATTCATTGGATATCCGTTCCAGCGCGCTGGGGCTCAGTGCTCACTCAAGAAGGGAGAGCAGCCCAGACCCCAGAGCAGAGGTCAAGCAGAGCTTAATTACACTTTTTGGAGATGGCTGGGGGCTTTGCATACATCAGAACAAATCATCATGTGGCATGGGAAAATTGAACAACAACTCTGAGACAGGATTATTACATTCATTGTTGGGAACAGTCTGGGCAGGGGTGATTGGTCACTCCTAAGCGGGGTACACATTTAAACTGATTGGTTTTGTGGCCTGGATGCTTATGTGCAGAGCTACTTGGAGCCCTTAGCTATTAAATAACCAGGGAATCAATGGAAATATTTACTGGGCAGTTCCAGTATTGTCCTAATAGCTACAGAGATTACAGGTTCCGGGGGTAGCAGAGGAATTGTAACAATACCTTGTCTTTTACTTTTTAGCCCAGGCCTTGTAATTTAGAAACCTTACAATGCCCGGTCTTTTACACTTTAACTCAGACTTTTGCAGCTTAGAATCAGCTTAGAAATTTTACCTTTACAACACTTGCCTTTGACACATATCTTCTGCTCCCCAACTTCCCAAAGAACTCACAATTCCCACTTCAGTGGATTATGGAGACTGGACTGTCATATTTAACATACAATGAGACCCCAACCTGGGTGACTCTCCTGAGGAGACCTATGGAGTTCCTTTTTGGAAAGTTCCTTCAGGTAGGAATAAGGCCATGCCATTTGTCTATGTTCCCTTAATTCTTTTCACCTGTGATGAGCAGGACCACCTCAGGAAGAAGGACAGGAAGGGTTTTGAAAGTCTATATTTGTTAAATTCATAATTTTGATCTGATACACGTAGGTTAATATGTTTTTCTAATTACATTCTGCTTTGTTCTAAGGCCAATTTACAAGGGTTAATTAACAGTCTAATAGGTTTTTAACAAATAATCTACAAGGCTTTTGTTTGTCTGTTTTGTGTAGGGGCACTGGGGTACTCTCCATCTACATGTATTGCCATGTCTACATATATTTAGTACTAAAAATTAATATATGAGCTCAGAAATTAAAATTTAAAAAAATGGATACAAATACTTTTGCTTCATATGATTTAAAAGGTTCAATTGAAATTTGGGTGAATAAATAAAAGTCAAAATGTCTTTAAAGTTACTAATGCAGAGTTTTGTTTCTAGGTGATCAAATATTTAATAAAATGGTAATGTCTATAAAGTGTCTAACATTCATTGTCTCTAGGATTTTTCTTCAATGGGAAAAATTACAAATGCTATTCAATGCACTTGTCTTATACCTTTTTTAAAAAAAAATGTAAATTTGATCTTACCTATATGAAATTAATCATGGATGTGTTTGTTAGAGACATCTGACTGGTTTACAAAGTTTAAATGTTAACTATTAAATGTAATATTAAGTAATGAAACTTTTTAAATTCCATAAGGTAAAATATTTAATCATTGTTTGTGTTTTCATATTTTGGTAAATTTAAAAAAAATTCATATTACATTATCCCCAAAACAAGGTTACTAAAATTTAAAAGTCCCAGTGGGTATAATTCTATATACAAATAGTCAAGAGGTTTTAACTGCATTTCAATTAGAGTACTATAAATATATTTCCTCTTATTAAAATGGATTAATTTATCTAAATTCAGAAATTGATAAGGGTTATTTTAAGGTATAAACAAAAAGAGGGATCCATGGATCAAAAATTATTAAAAGCTTCTAAATATAAAAATATATTTAGTAAAAAACATGTTTCCAGGTAAAAAAGTCTTTGTGTGGTAAAACATATTTATAATACATCTAAGTAAACAAGAGGTTTTGTGTAAGTAATGTAAACATCTATAAATAAAGGAGAAATATTAAAATGTTTTTTATAACTAAGTTGTTTATAAATGTAATACAACTAGATAATAGTATTCAAGGTTATTCCCTAAGAGCAAATATTAATGTACTGATATAAACCAAAGTTTGATTTACCTATTAAAATGACAAACACTTCTTAAAATATTAGTTACATTGTGTCTGTTAAGTTTTATTCTCTAGAGCTACTAACTGGACAAACGAAAGTTTGAATACCTCTGGTGAAACAGAAACTGTTGTTTTAGAGCATTGTTCCACATTACAGAGTCTAAAACTTGGTTGATATAAAAATATCAATAAAATTGTAGTACACTGCTCTTCTTTACATATTAAGTGTGCTTTCTTACCTTGGCTTGACCCCTAAATCTCACTTTTGTGGTTTTTTGGCTTAAATATGAGGCATAACTGAAGTTCGTATGTTATTCTGACCATCTTGCTTTTAGAGAGTAGAGTGTCTGCTGCTGGCAAGCAATAAAGGCTTAATTGGAATGGCAATGTGTGGTCTGAGAGTTATTTCAGGGTCTCAGTATCCATATAACATTCATCCAGAGGAATTTTGCAGTCTGAGGCTATAATTCTCCTTTTAGTTATGACACTTGCTCCCAGGTGCAATGTAATCTCTTGAGGGTTTTAAATGCTCTATGGCCAGGTACTGAGGTGCACTCTTACAGTCCCAGTAACTTGGGAGGCTGAGGCAGGAGGATCAGAGATTCCAAGCCAGCCTGGGAAACAGAGTCAGACCCTGTCTCAAATTAAAATATAAAAAAGTTTTGGGGGTGTAGCTCAGTAGTAAACTGCCCCAGGTACATAGTCCCCGGTACTACATACACACACACACACAGAGAGACACACACACACACACACTTGTCCAGCAGCCTCATGCATGCCAAGTGATTTCCATCAGATTCAGACAACTCAAGGGAGCCAAGACTTACCATGTAATGGCTTAGAATATTCCGTGGTCACAGTGTCCCAGCTGATGATGCTACTGTGAAAGAATGCAGAATGAAAATGAAATTTATGTACCAAATCCTCACAAAAGTGGAGAGCAGGGGACCATGCAGGAGAAGGTCCTTGAGCTTGATATTTTGATAATAAACTTTCAGGAGGACTCTGTGAAAACCACAACATTACACCAAAAAAATGGCTTCTAAACTTCCAGCTTTCCAAAGAAGATCATAGGATTTTTATCATTGGCTCTCAAGAGATTAATAAAACACAGAATGGGACCTGCAACTTCCAAGAAACTCCAGGAGAGCCTTTCTTCAGCCTGCAGTGGATTCTATTATGGTTCATTCTCAAGCACATTTTGAAACTGCTGGGCAATGATTCCGAAGACAATTAAAAACAGTAATGGCTTCCACATGGAATGTTCCAGTTGAACATCTCTCAAACAGCTCCTCTTTTAAGCAAGGTGAGGTGGGCCATGCCTGTAATTCCAAATTCTGAGGAGCGTGAGGAAGGAGGATGGCAAGATTCAGGCCAGACTTGGTCATTTGGCAAGCCTGTTTCAAAATAAACCAAAGAGAACTGGGCAGTTGGCCCCTGGTACAATGCTGAGTACTGGAGGAGGGGAGAGTAAGATTTTAGGCTTCAAGTTGGTTTTAACAAGTTCTCTGATTACATGGGAAAAGTAAAATTAAATCATCTCTGTTAAAAGTTGAAGTATTATTTCATAGGACATAACTTTCTGTATTCCCTTTAAATATCTTTCATCACTCTGGTTAAATGACTTATCTTTTAAAATGATTTGGGACCCCAGGTTTCATTAAGTGCTTTAAACCTTTTGAGATTATTGACTAACTTCTCTATGATCAAAGTCTACATTGTCATTTGACCTTGAGCTAACATTGGGATGTTCTAGAGCACTCCATATTTGCTCAAGGGATTTCTAGAAGAGAGACATTAAGGCAATTAGCCTAATTTGATATGAGGGGAAGTCCTGTCGAATATGACATAAATTTTTCAATTTATATTTATTTAGATATTTTATGAATATTTGCTTTAAAATGGCAAAAATTCATAAAGACTCTCATATGTTTTTAGACATAATTCTGGACACTATATTAAAATGTATGTCAATCAAATCACCTTGTTAATAACTGGTTATAGTAAATTCCCAACAGATTTTTAACCTTGATGATTCTAAAGGTTTAGCATCAATAGTTTTCATTTGGGTGAGGATGTGGCTCATGTGGTAGTGTGCTCACCTGGCATACAAGCAGCCCTGGGTTGAATCCTCAGCATCACATACATATATAGATGTTGTGTCCACCAAAAAATAAAAAAAAATAAATATTAAAAAACTCTCTCTCTCTCTCTCTCTCTCTCTCTCTCTCTCTCTAAAAAAAGAGTTATTATTTTGATTATTGCCCTGAACATAACTAAAATCAGATTAATTGATTAAGAAGACAAAAACCACTAACAAGTTTACTTGAACACAGGTCTATCATCTATATATCTGTCTGTCTATCTATCGATGTATTTATTTATTCATTTCTTTATTTATTGTTGCTAGGGTTCAAACTCAGGGCCTCATGCATGCTAGGCAAATGCTCTTTCTTTTCAAAATTGGAATTCAAAACAGGGTGTGGTGGTGAACACTTTTAATCCCATCTGCTGTGGTGTGAAGTGATAAATACAATCAATAAGTTTGTCAGTTATGGGATCCAGATTAGTAAAAAATACAGATGATGGATATAAAATCTTGAAAAGTGAGATAAGACAATTATAAAGCAAGAACTCTCATAGGCAGGCCTGAGACTCCATTTTGCTACCTCCTATGAAAGAATGTTATAAGAGATGTTTCTGAGAAACTAAAATGGCAGCTGTTTTCATATTTTAAAAAATTGCATTTCAGTACTTTGTACCCCACAAATTGTACCCTCCTCAGGATGCACTGGTGGACATGGAGAGCTATATCCTGGGTTTGATGATACTGTGGGTCTACATGACTGAAGTAGATTCTCATCCTGATGACCCCCACCCAATTTTAGGATGTGACTGTCTAGCACCTGCTTGAACCCAGGACTGTGCTCAACTTAACTACAAAGCTAATGTGCTGGATTGCTGACTGGAAAATTTTGATCCTGCCTAGAGCCCAGAGGCCCCACTTAATAATGTTTTAATTTTTATGATTGGCTAGCTTGACATGAGAAAGTTGTGGATTTTGTGCTTATAAAGTCTTTGGATGGATCAGGAAGCTACTGTCCTCTCACGGAGTTTGAGACTCTGTGGTGGGTGACAGGCCCTAGTCAGGGATGTAAAGCTCTCTTTTGATTTGAAATTTAGACTTAGAGTGCTTTCTGAAGGCACTCCTCATAACACCATCTATTTAGCAGGTTAAGGCAGAAGGATCTCAAATTCAAGGCCTGCCTCAGTAATTTAGTAAGAACCTGTCCCAAAAAAAAAAAAAAAAAACAAAACTTAAAAAAAATGGGCTCAGAATGTAGCTCAGTGGTGTAGTTCCCCTGGGTTCAAACCTTGGTACCCAAACTGAATTCATGAAAAATTTAATTAACTAAATAATTAATTTAAAAAATGAAAAAAAGCTGAGGATGTAGCTCAGTGGTAAAGCTCTCCTGGGCTCAATCCCCAGTGTCAAAAAATAAAAAAAATAAAAATACATAAAATCAGGGCCTTAATATTTTTTAAAAATGATCACCTGTACTCATAAAATTTCTGGAAAAGTCTAACTCTTTAATTTAACATTGATTTAACATTGATTTCCTGGTGGAGGGACTCTGAGAGCCACTCCCTCCAAACCCACCTTGTTGTTCAAATGTGGCTTAATGTGTTTCAACATTGATTTCTAGTCATCTATTAATTCCCTCCAACAGGGGACTGGACCAACCAGGAAAAGTGTATCCTGGCACTGAGATAGAATCAAACCCTAACCATTATGTGATGCATCCAGAGAAAAAAATCTTCATCCCAAGGGGGAAACATAAATGGTGCTCAAATCAGCAGGCAGTAACTGTGTCAAATCCTGATGAAGGGCAAGAAGGGTGCTGCGAAGGGAAGGTCCCTGGGAAGCCCTGCCTGATGGCAGGAACTATCACAAACCAGTCAGCCCCAACCTCAGCTCTGCATAAAATCCACCCAAACCCTCACCCCCCAATGTTTTCTAAGAGGAAACCTGGCCAGACACCACCTATTGTCCTTGAACTCAGGCCACCCTTGGTACTGAATCTGTGGAGCCATTGATAATTGATTCAAAGCTGCCTTTGACACCCTGTCTCCCTTTGCCTCCTGGATGGGGCTCTGACTCATATTTCTTTGGGGGTGCTGCATTCCTGCCCTATTATGTTTGACCACACTTGTCCTTTGGAGAGCCACTGTCTGTTGTGACTGAGGTGATTGTCATTTTGACCTGCCTTGTGCACCAAGTCAGGAATACTAAGAGAAGTCAGGGCTGTGGCATGAAGTCACCCTTTCAGCTGGTGACACACAAACAAATTCCAGAGAAACTTAAAATTAAATCAGAGAGTAGATTTCAAATATTGTAGAGCATAAAAACCAAAGACAGTGTTAGATGTAGCCTTAATCCTATATAGCTGCACACACACATGAAATTAAATGTGTTTCATTTGTGGCAAGTTATTACATGAAACAGAAACCAAATATAACCTTAGCCAATTGTAATTATCCAACTAACATATGATTATGTGATGTTAGCAGGGATATTTTCCAACAAGATACCCCAAAAGACCATCACGGTTTAGATGCTGTGTCTCCCAACAGCTCATATGTGACAATGTTTTTGGAGGAGAAATGATTGGTTTATAGCCTTAACCTAGCCAGTGAAATAATCCCTAGTGGGATTAACTGGGGGATAATGGGGGCAGGTGGGCTGTGGCTGGAGAAAGCTGATCTCTGAGGTGTAAATATGGGTGTAGACTTTGTATCTTCAAGTGGCCATCTCTCTCTCTCTCTCTCTCTCTCTCTCTCTCTCTCTCTCTCTCTCTCTCTCTGATTTCTGGTAATGTGAGCCTCTTCCTTCTGCCATGTGCTTCTGCCATGAGATTCGGTCTCAACTTTGATGTGCTGTCTCTGGATTGAGGCCGCTAAAACCAAGCCACCCAAATAAACATTTCCTCCTCTGTAGTTGTTGTCCTTGGGTCTTTGGTTACAGCACCATAAAGCTAACTAAAACAAAGACAGACTGAAAAAACAGAAATTAAATTGTCTAACCACCGCACATCAAACCATTCCTTCTACATGTTCCCTGGAAGTGCTCACCTCACATGGCTCATCCAAGCATTCCATCACTTTCTGTCTCTCCTTCCTGAATTTTAGAATTTCATTTTGCTCAGACTCTTGAAATTTTCCTTTGCTACTGTTCTTCTCCCAGGTTAAGGCCTTGGAAAGTGCCTGGGGTAAAGGTTTTCTGTGAGATATGCCCTGGGGCAGTCCCTGATTCTGAAGAAAGGCTCTCTAATTGGTGGCTTCCCTGAAGTCAAGGATACCTACTGTCCAACCCTGTGTCTTTCTTTCCAACATCCCAAGTTGCCCAACACTTCCATCTCCAGTGGCTTTCAGAGGTTCCCAAGTCTGATGGGGCATAGTGGCCCGTGCCTGTAATCAAAGCAATCAGGAGACTTGAGGAAGGGGCATGGCAAGTTTGAGGCCAGCCTCAGCAACTTAGGGAGGACCTAAGCAATTTAGTGAGACTCTGCCTCCAAATAAAAGCAAAAAATTAAAAAGGAATGTGGATGTGGGTCACTGGAAGAGAGCCAATGGGTTTCATCCCCAGTACAAAGAGACAGAAGAAATATTGCCCTAAGTCTAGAAGACTGATTCTACCCTCCTTTGTGCTCTACCTAACTTATTGTGCTCATATTTGCTGCAAGTTAACTTGATACTTGTGTGACTGTGGGAAACATGGTTTCCATTCTATAATCATTGTGGATGACACTACTGTCTTCAAAAAGTTGTTTTCTCTCTGGAATTTTCAAACTATTTTTGAAAATTATTTTTTTCAAATAATTTTGATATGGCAAAGATCTCTGTAGAAAGGTATTTTCAAGTAATGTTTTTCTTACATTAGGGATTAAATACTTTTATATCTCACAGTAGAAACAGGAGGGTCACATATGGACAAAATTGAGTCCATGGTGGGGAGTGCATGGACAAAGTCGTCGCTGACTCTCACATCTCCCGATTCTGCGCTCTTGCATGACCATCAGATTCAATGAACTAATGCAAGGAAGAAAATCCCAGCATTATTAAGTGGGCAGAGATTTTGGAATGTGATCACATACTGCTTTCTGATTGGATGCTGATCAACCAGATGGAGGTGGGGGCGTGGCCAGAGAGGTCCATAAAAGCTTCTGCAGAGCCAGAAGAGAAGCACAAGAGTCTTGCAGCCTAAGGAGATACAACCTGACCTGCTGAAGCTCAGAGCACCTGCACACCTGGCCATATTCTGTAAGTCCTTCACTGTCCTAAGGAACAGCGCCTTCCCTCCTCACCTGTGTGGATTCAGGAACAATTTAGTTCCTGTCTTTTCTCATGAACCAACTTAGGCCTTCGATTTTGCCTCTCAGTTTGGTTTTGCCTTTATGCTGAATGTTAGGATTTCCATTTTGGTTTATGTCACTTTCAAATTACTTTTGTTTTCTTTTCTTCTCTTTCTTTCTTTTTTTTTTTTTTTGTACCAGGTATTGAACTCAGAAGTACCAGGTATTGGACTCAGGAGCACTACCACTGAGCCACATCCCCAGCCCTGTTTTGTATTTTATTTAGAGACAGGGTCTCACTGAGTTGCTTAGCACCTGCTCTTGCTGAGGCTGCCTTTGATCCCTTGATCCTCCTTTGTCAGTCTCCAGAGCCCCTGGGATTATAGGTCTAGGCTCACATGCCCAACTTTTATTGATTTGTTTAATTTTTGTTTTTTAAGGTTTATATGAACAATATAATTTAATTATTTATCTATTTATTTATTTGGTGGTATGGTGATTGAACCCAGGGCCTTGTATATTCGAGGCAAGCACTCTAATAACAGAGGTATTTCCCCACGTCACTATTTATTAATTTTTATGTGCTGCTGAGGATCAAGCCCAGTTCGGGCCCCAGCCACTTTCTTCACCAAGGAGATTGGATGCCTATTTCATTCTAATTGATTGCAATTCTATTTTCTGATGATGGAAATATTTATATTGTGTGCCTATAAATTATACTCTTTTGCTGGGTGTGGTGGCACACACCAATAATCCCGCCAACTCAAGAGGTTGAGGAGGCAGAAGGACTAGAGTCCAAAGCCAGCCTCAGAACATGAAATGCTACACAAATCAGTAAGTCCCTGTCTCCATCTCAAATACAAAATAGGGTTAGGGAAGTGGCTCAGTAGTTGAGTGTCCTAAATTCAGTCACCAATATTGGCCCCTAAAAGAGTATACTCTATGGCCAAGGTGGTTTTCTACTTTTATAATTTGTTTAAACAAATTAAACCAAAGCTTCAAATGATCTCATGGAAGAGTTCTGTTCTGATCTATTTGTTCTCTTCAACATCCCCCTAAGTTGGTAGAATCTCACATGTGTAACAGATATCCATGAGACTCTGTTGTAATTTCCAAGTGTTTCATAATATAGGCACATGCTTTATAAATACTCATTTTTTAAAAAAATTAAAAGGAATGTCATCCATATGAGGGCTAGTCTATTTCCACCCATAGAGTTGTTGAATCTAGGAGTCTACTGTTTAGGTCACTTGACACTCCAATTCCCCCTTTTAAAAGGACAAAATAATAATCCAAAGCTTTCCCCCCATAAGGGTGAGATGTGCTTGTATACTTCCCAGTACCCCCTTCCCAGAGGCTGGCAATGGATGGGATAGTGACCTTTTCCCTGGACCATTTTCCAGGATTTTTCTTCATTTAGACTCCCCAGGATGAGCGTCCAGTCCCCACCCACGCTGCTAGAGCTGGTAGGGCGCAGCCTGCTGAGCGACAAGTCCAGGGCTGTCCTGGATCTGGAGGACCTGCCCATAGAGCTCTTCCCACCACTCTTTGTGGAGGCCTTCAGCAGGGGACACACTGAGATACTGAAGAAAATGGTGCAGGCCTGGCCCTTCACCCGCCTTCCCCTGGGGGCACTGATGAGGAAGCCACAGCTTGAGATGATCCAAGTGGCCCTGGAAGGGCTGGACATGCTGCTTGCCCAGCAGGATCACCCCAGGTGAGGGGGACCTAGGTGGCTTGGAAGGGAGCACCCTGGGTGCCAGGGAAGGGATGGGTATAGGCAGGGAGAGTGGGTGCTAAATTGTGCACCACAGGCTTCCTGTGCTGCCAGCAAGGAGGGGTGGAGAGGCCTTGGCCATGCAGAGCCTCATCTGTTAAAGGCTTCCAGATGTTGAGGTGCTTGTGGCAGCTGTGATGACCTATGAAGGAGGCTATACCTGCCCCTGCCTCAGTCTGTACAAGTGGGGGCACCAGGCTGGATGGGAGGGAAGTGAATGGAGAAAAGTGAGACAGAACAAAGAGGGGGAGCTGGGGACAGTAGCTGAGAGGGGAAGGAAGGGACCTCAGGGCTGATACTCTGCTGTTGTTCCCACAGGAGATGGAAACTGCACGTGCTAGATTTGCGGAATGTTCCCCAGAACTTCTGGAGGATGTGGTCTGGAGCTGTGGTCGACACCTGCTCACCAGAAGACATTAAGAAGAATCAAACATTGAAACTTGTTCCAGCAATGGCAGCTAAGCCACCCTTCAAGGTTTTCATAGACTTGAGCCTCAGAAAAAGACCCCTGGATGAATTCCTGACCCACTTGTTCCTGTGGGTCAGACAGAGAAGTGACAGGCTGCACCTGTGTTGCAATAGGCTGAAGATCTTTGGGAAACCCACCAGCTACACCAGGAAGGTCCTGAGACTGCTGCAGCTGGACTCTGTCCAGAAGGTGGAAGTGCATTGTGCCTGGGCGCCCTCCACCTTGGCTGCTTGTGCTCCTTTTTTGGGCCAGATGAGGAACCTGAGCAAGCTGCTTGTCTCCCAGGTCTATGTGCCTGCCTACACCTCCCAAGAGGAGCAGGAGCAGCTGCTTGCCCAGCTCACCTCACAGTTCCTCAGGATGGACGGCCTGCGGAAGTTCTGTGCCAATGCTCTCTTCCTCCTTGAGGGCCACCTGGAACAGGTGCTGAGGTGAGTAAGAGGGGGTGAATATCCTCTGCAGACCAGTTACAGGAAATTGGCACCTACCAGCCACTGACACTCTGATGGTTAATAAGGCACTGGAAGGTAAATAACTCATCCTTTAGTTCCTACTGGATCCTGAAGCTAGTTTGCATAACATGTGTTGGAGCAGACTACTAAATGAGGGTGCAGAGTCTGGGAAGTGCCACCATGCTGGGAATCCAGTTGGGAGGGACAAAAGCTAGAAATGGGATTGACGTTTCCTCCTTGGGAGGCCTGTCCAGTGAAGGTGGTGGAAAGCAGGTAGAGAAGAGTGCTTGGAAGGAGGGAAGCCCCCACACTGACACCTGTCAACAGGGAAGCTCTGTGCTCCCCAGCTGGGAGCAGAGGACCTGCATCTATACCCACCTGGGGAAGGCTGTTCTGAACTCCAGGTAGTGATCCTGGGTGTAAGGGTCAGGAGCAGGGGTGGAAATCTTGCTGAGGATATAGGGTGTGTGCCTCTCAGAGGGTTAACCCCAGTGGATTTTGTTACATCTTGCCCAAATTTGTCCTTCATACATGACTCCCCATGACCTCCTGTGGCCAGACCTGTGACTTTCTGCTTTGCAGTGAGGAGGGGACACAGATATGTGGACTCTTCTGTTCACAGGAGATGTGGTGAAAGGCTCACCCTGACATGGGGTGATGTGAATGACCAGATTCTGCAAAAGGCAGCATCCTAAGTGTGGACCATTGTCGGATCACCAGCGTGACTTTGGGTTTGGGCCAATTTGTCTTCTCCCTCCTTGACATTGCTCCTCAGAACTAACTGTCTGTTTTTTTCTTAGGCACCTGAAGACCCCCCTGGAGACCCTCTCAATAACCAACTGCCCACTGTCAGATTCTGACTGGAATTATCTTTCCCGATATCCAAATGCCAGACAGCTCAGACACCTGGAACTGAGGGGCATCAAACTGACAGATTTCAGTCTGGAGCCCCTCCAAATCCTGCTGGACAGCACTGCAACCACCCTCAACAGCCTGGACTTGGCAGCTTGCGGGATCACTGATTCCCAGCTCCATGCCCTCTTGCCTGCCCTGAGCCGCTGCTCCCAGCTTGTGATCTTGAGCATCCATGGGAACCGCCTCTCTATGTCAACCCTGACTGACCTGCTGCTTCACACTGCTAGGCTGAGCCAGTTGAGCGTAGAGCTGTACCCTGCCCCTCTGGAGAGCTATGATGCCTGGGGTACCATCCACCCAGGGAGATGTTCCCAACTCTGTGCTGAGCTGACAGCAATAGTGAGGGATTTTAGGCAGCCAAACATCCTTATGTTCTGTAGTGTCCCCTGTCGTCATTGTGGCTCCAAGTTCATGTATAACCAGGGCCTCATTCAGTGTTCCTGTCCAATAGCTGCCTAGTTGAGTGTGTTTCAAAAGTGTACTTCTAGGCAATTCTATGTATACCCAGGATGTTAGGTCATCTTAGAGGGAACACAGAGCCCACCTTTTCAGGCATTGCCTAAAGTGTGGATGGGAAAAGGAAAGTACAGCAGGGGGCTCCATTGGAGGAAAACACCCCTAGGATAAGACCTTCAGGACATGTGTCTCTATAGAGACATACATAGGGACCTGGATTTCTAGAGTGGGATTCAGGCTTGATGGGCACAGAAAGATGCTACTTTCTTTCATGGCTGGTCCATAAATCATCATAAATGAACAGAATCTCAAGGTTAGTCTTCTGCCATCCTCTGCACAGGATTTACGTGGCTTTCTAATGAAACCTTGGGATTCTCCAGGTGTTCATGGAGAAAGAAGGCATGGGGTACTTGGTGAACAATGAGATTCAGCCCCAGGAAGTCAAGGTATCAAACTGAAATCTGGTTATGATGTGTGGCTACTCTGTGGCTTAACACATGCATGTTCACACAGGTGGATTGGAACATTCTATCTAGGCATTGAACATGAGCCATTGAAAGAAAATCTCTTCTCTGTGGACCTCAGTGACACCTAGACATTCAATGTTGGTTCTTCCTCATGGGTCTCCATGTAGACCCTGAAAACTCAGGTCCTGGTCTCTGGGTGTGCTGGGCAAGGGCATCTGTGCATAAGACAGGCCCCATTGACCCTCTCCCAGTGCTGCAGGAGGTGTCCATGCTGCACCTTGATCAGAACCTCTGGGACTCACCAAACCTTGCCTGTTATCCACCTAGGTAGTCTGTCCACAGTTAAACCTTTGGTGCCCCTTGAAGGTACCCATATTCCCTTTCAACAATATAGTAGAATCATATAGGTAGATAACACTTGTGAATATTTCAAAATGAAACTGAATCCATTACAAGCTCTGGTGGAAGGGGCACGTTTAGCACATAACTGAGAGATCTTCCTCTAACACTTCTTTCCACTGAGGACAGGGCTGATGGGGTTGTGCAGTGACCTTAGCCTTAGTTTCTCATCCAAGGATGAGAACAATGTCCACCCAGTCTTCATTTGAGGTATTGTAAAGCTGCCTGTGGACATGTTTTAATTATGGCTTGAATAATTCTCCACACATAGTGAACAGGAACCCACTTTGATGTGTAAGCAGACTGCAGCTCACTCTTGGAACTGGTAGCAGAGTCTGGGTGAAGCACAGCCGGCCTCTCTGTCACCCACAGAGTGATCTTTGTGCCTTGCTCCCTCTTTGTGGCACTTCCTTTTCTCCAGCTCTAAGTCTAGCTTGCACATGTGGGGCAGGTGGAAGGTTCTGAATGGCATTCATTTTGTTAGATTCAAGGATCAAATAAAGTCAAGGAAGATCTGCATAATGAGATCTGTCATCATGTGTTCTTTTAAGAGTTATCATGGCTAAAAAGGGACTTGAAGATACTCTGGTACCTCCACACCCCTTGAACACTGGAAGGATTGTGAGGGCACTTTGTTTTCTCAGATGCCTGGAGATAAAGCACTCACCTCCCTTTGAGTTTCTCATCTTTTGATTCTAGGTTAATTTGTGCTGTGAGCAAGCACACAACTGTAGGATGTCATAACAAACAGGACCTGGTTTGTAAGGGTGGCCAGGTCAGGAAGTGGGGACTGGGTTTCACTCCTTGGCCACTGAAAGATGCACAGTCCTTTGTGCACCTGTATCCAAAGACTCTACAGCCCCTTCTGGAACACTGGCCAACTTTACCTCCACAATCTAGAAACCCAGAATCCAAGCTATTCTAGAGAAATGAGTAACTTCCTAAAAGCTAACTCAGGGAGCTGTGGACATTTCTCAGTGGTGGAGCACTTGCTACCATGTGGAAGGGCCTGGGTTCCATCCAAGACATTACAGAAATAAGTAAATAAATAAATAAATCCAAAAACCATCTGACCACATTGGGAAGGTTTAAGTGGAATAGAGCTGTCTGTTAGAAAGATTCAAAAAGAAAAAAACAGAACCCACATGGAAACAATGGAATGCATTCTTTAATTGGTCTGGACAGGTGGGTCAAATTGATGTCCTGAAAGATTCTCTTCCACAAACAATTGGAAAAGCTGGCTTGGTGGTGCTCAGCTGTAGTTCCAGCAGCTCAGGATGTGAGGCAGGAGGATGGTGAGTTCAAAGTCAGCCTCAGCATCTTAGAGAGGTTGTAAGCAAGTTTGTGAGACCCTGTTTTAAAAATCCTGCCTGGGGATGGGGCTCACTGGTATGGCACCCTTGGTTCACTGCCTGGTCCCCAAAACAATAAAAATCAAGTATGAAAAGCCAGTTACAGTGGCACATGCCTGGGATCCCAGGTACTCTACAAGCTTTATGATTTTATTCCTTCTCCCAAATTTACTAACTGGGGCATGACCCATCCTTATTTTATTCAGTCCCTTGAGATGCAATATTGGGCCATTTTTTCCAGATCTATTTTCCTCATGAAGCTATTTCTTGCTGAGGACTTCCCAGTTAGAATTGCTTTTGCTGTATCCCCAGGTTTGAATATCTTGTGTGGCTCTTTTCATTGGTCTGCAGGCATTTTACACTTTCTTTTTTATTTTTAGTTATTTTTCTTATTTCTTACATACATAACAATGTTTTGATTTCTTCAATGACCCATTGGTTGTTGGGGAACATGCTGAAGAATTCCCATGCTTTGTAACTGTCCAGGTGTTCCCCCTGCTATGGATTCCATTCTTATTAAATTTATCGAGATTTATTTTGAGAATACATGGAAAATATGTCGTGTGCTGTTGAGAAGGATGTTTGCTCTGCAGTGGTTGGGTGGGATGGTCTGTAAATGTCTACCCTGTGCAGACACGATCTGTCCAGTGCTGAAAATAGGAGTTGACTGGGCTTGGCATGTGGCTCAAGCAGTAGTGTGCTTGCGTGACATGTGGGGCCCAGATTCCATCCTCAGCACCACATACAAACAAAGATTGTGTCCACCAAAAAAACTAAATATAAATATTAAATCAATCTCTCTCTCTCTTTCTCTTTCTCTCTCTCTCTCTCTCTCTCTCTCTCTCTCTCTCTCTCTCAAAAAAGGGGGGATTTGAAGCCCCCACTGTTCTTACTGTGTTGTAGTTGACTTCTTCTTTTACATTCCAGTAATATCTGTTTTGCACATGTGGGTGCTCGGTGTCGGGCACATGTATGTGTACAATTTCTGTCTCATGTTGCTGAACTGACCCCTTTATCATGGTGTGATCACCTTGTCTCTTTTTATTGTGTTTTAAACTGTAGTCTATTTTATCTGATAGGAGTGTAGCCATTCTTGCTCTAGGTTGGTTTTCTTGATGTGGAATATCTTTTCCATCCCTTCACTGTCACTCTGTGTGTCTCCTGAGGTGAAGTGACTTTCTTGTAGATAGCAAGTGACTGAGTCCATTAAAAAAAGAAAATCCATTCAGTCACTTTACATCTTAAAATAGGGGAGTTTATTCCCTTTACATTCAAGGTTTTTGATTGAAAGATACAGAATTATTTCTGCTGGTCTTGTTTGTTTTAAGTTTCTTTTTCTGATTTCTGTTTAGATCTTTTTCTCTGTTTTTCTCCTTTACTCTCTAGTCTGTTTCTGTGGGTTGGTGTTTTCTTCTGGGATAAATTTGGATTTCCTTCTTTGTCATTTGTGAACATGCTGTCATTTTTGTTTTTTCTTAGGGCTTCCTCTGGGATTTAGAAAATTTTTTCAGTTCCCAAAGAGCGTTTTAAGCTGAACAGAATCTCACTCTGCTCTGATACCAGTACTCTCTTTAAAAAAAAAATCAAGTAAAAATATAACAACCTATTCCTCTGATAGGCAGAATGACAGCCTTTAAAACTCTGCACCCCAAAATTTTTTTCAGCAAAAGAACAAGGTACCCAAGTCACTTTTTCTTTTTCTCCTCTTTTTTCCCACCTTTGGTACCAGGAGTAGAACCCAAGGACACTAAACCACTGAGCCACAGTTCTAGCATTTTTTTTAATTCAGTAAATACACAGTAGTGGGGAATTGCTCCTCCAGGCAGAAGGCCCCTCCCACATGGGTGTCAGAGGGAGATCTTATACCACTGTTGCCATGGTAGAGGGTACTTTCTCCTTCATGTGGTTGACCCCTCCCACCTGGGTGGCTGGGGAGTTCCTATACCACTGCAGGTGGGGTAGAGGGAACTCTCCCCTCCAGATGGGAGACCCCTTCTCTCTGGATGTCCTGGGTAGAGGGGACTCACAGCTCCAGGAGGGAGACCCTTCCACCTGGGTGTCAGGGGGAGTTCTTGTACTGCTGCAAGCAGGGTAGAGAGGACTCGACTCTCTAGTCAGGAGACACCATAACCTGGGTATCAGGGGGAGCTCCTATACCACCAGAGTCAGAGTAGAGTGGACACGCACCTCCAGTTGGAAGATTGCTCCCACCTGGGTGTCAGGGGAACTCATATATTGCTGCAGCCAGGGTAAAGTGAACACGCTCCTCCAGGCGAGAGACACCTCCCATCTTGGTGCCAGGGCGAGCTTGTATTCCTCCTTGGCCAGGGTAGAGGGGACTCGCCCCTTCAGGTGGGAGACCCCCTTTCACCTAGTTGTCGGGGGAGCTCTTATACTGCTGCAGCCATTGGAGAGGGGACTTGCCCATCAAGGCAAGAGACCACGTTTCCCTGGGTGTGGGGAGGAGCTCATGCATCTCCAGAGCCAGGGTGGAGGGGATACGCCCTTTCCAGTGGGAGATATCTCCCATCTTGGTATGGGGGGAGCTCCTAAACCACAGCAGCCAGAATAGAGGGCATTCGCCCCTCCAAGCAGGAGACCCCTCGCACCTTGTTCTTGGGAAAGCTGGTAAACCCCTGCAGCGAGGGAAGGGGAAAAATCACCCTTTTAGGACAGAGACCCCTCCCACCTGGGTGTCAGGTGGAGCTCATATACAGCCACAGTCAGGATGAGGGTACTCGCCCCTCCATGCAGGAGACACTTCCTACCTGTGTGTCAGCAGGATCTCATATATCACCAAAGCCAGGGTAAAGGGGACTGGCCCTTCCAGGCAGGAGACCCCTCTTACCAGTGTGTGTGGGGGAGATCCTATAAAGCCTGGGTAGAGGGGATTTGCTTCTCCAGGCGGGGGATTCCTCCCACCTGGGTGTGGTGGGTGGAGCTCCTATACCCCTGAAGCCAAGGTAGTGGGGACTGGCCCCTCCAGGCAGGAGACAACTCCCATCTTGGTGTCAGGGCGAGCAGTTACACCACCACAGCTATGGTAGAAGGTACTTTCCCTTTCTGGCGGGAGACCCCTCCCACCTGGGTGTCGGGGGGAGCTTGTATAACCCCCAGGCATGTAGAGGGGACTCCCCCTCCAGGAGGGAGACCCCATAACCTGGGTGTTGGGGGGAACTCCTATGCCGCCAGAACCAGGGGAGAGCGAGAAAGTCAGCACTATTCAGATGACCTCCTTGGCCATGGAGGACCTCCAGAGCGTCATGGCTGGGACTCCTGCTATGGCTGGTGTGCTACAGCTATGACAAGAGGATAAAGGAAGGCTGGTGCCTTCCCCCATCCTCAGAGGGGAATGAGACTGGGCAGAGCACAACCCGTGGCTGTAGGAGCATCAGGTCCAGGACTGGCAGTGTGCCTTGGATACCAGCACCTTGGGCTGGGAGAACGCTCCAGGGGAAGGTGCTGAGAGGGGCCTGTCTGGGGCTTCGGGGGCCAGGGCATGGCGGGCCAAGGCAATGTGCCTGAGTGTGGTGGCTTCACACATGCTGGATATTCCCAGGGTCATGTGGTGCCTGGAGGCAGACTGGATGGTGGCAGAGTGGCCAGCAAGGACCTTGCTAGCAGAGTGCCACACCCCACCCTCACCCCCACCCATACCCCCACTTCACCAGAAGCTACTGAAGCCCAGGCACCAGGGCTCCGCAGGAAGGCGGAGGCCCCATGAACTGGATTGAGGGGGAGAAATTTTTTTCCATTTGCAACAATGTAGATAAACCTGGAGGATATTATGCCAAGTGAAATAACCCAGACACAGACAAATACTTCTTGATCTCATATAGGGTCTAAAAGTCAAACTCATTGAAGAAAGTAAATTCTTTTGGCTAGAGCTATACAAATTCATCAATTCCACACTTTCTAGAAAGAACAATACAGACGCAGAAGACACAATAAAAAATGAAAGAAAAATTGCTAGATTAATCCAAGGAAAGACCTCATAATGAAATTTTGACAACACACACCCAGGCTAGAAAATCAAACAAAATACCCAATTTCAATAAGATTAAAAATCCTGCGTGTCCAGAGCCACAGTTTAGTCGGAATGACTCCTGGCATTTTGCCAGAGGGAATGGTTGAAAGGTGACCCTGCCCCAAGAATAGGGCTGCTCTGGTGCTCTGGGATTAGGGCAGATCCTGCTGCCTCTGGCACCCTCTACTTTGGATTTCCCCTGGGGTTCTCTTGGTTCCAGGAGAATTGGCACAAGCACCCTGGTGGAGGGAGTGTGTTCCTAGGAAGTGTATAGAGTGCTGGTGAGAGTTCCAAAATAAAGAGTTGCTGTTTGAACCTACAAGGCTGTGTGGCAGTTCGTTTATTTTGTGCCCAGCCAGACTTCAGCACCTTGGAGGACATAGGAAATTAAAATCAGTTTATGAACTGTGACCTACTGAAAAAGGTAAAACTAAAAAGAAAGTGAAAAGAACTGGGGTTGGAGTAGAGGAAGGAAGACAAGATGGTACATAGTGGATTTTTAGGGCAATGGAACTATTCTACCTGGCACTACACAGTAGTACTGGATGGTGGATACATTCTGCATGGTACTGTAAGATGGATACATCTCATCACACTTGTTAAAAGAGTTGGGAATGCAGCTTTGTGAATGAAGGACAACTAAGCATGAGATTCAATCCCAGTCCTGCAATTATAAAAAAAATGGAGAAAGCAACAAGGGAATAGGAACTCAGAAGTTGATGTGAACTGTGGCATCTATACTTGGTCCAAACTATGCCTTTCAGAAGAAGGTAAAAATGTTTCTCAGAGATGCATAAAACTAACACCTTTCTGAATAAGACAAAGAAATGTACAATAACATGAAAAAAATAAATAAAAAGTTAGCTCTTAAAAATTAAGAAAAACTGAGGTTATCTGTTATTTAAAAAGCGCTGTATATTTGAAAAAAAAAAAGTCTTTTTGCCCTTTGTGAATATTCTAAACACACAGGTGAAAATAATAGCTGTGAACACTTTCTATAGTCACATATTTTATAATTTTATAATTTTATGGGCAGTTTCCTCAAGAAACTTGTGGCTCTTAGTGTATATACCACTGTGTTAACTGATTCATTGCTTGCAATAGCCAAGATACAGAAATAACCTGTGTCCCCCCACACATGAAGGGATTCTTTCAAAAGGTGATATGGTGGTATACATCCACAATGAAATACTATTCACCCTACGGAAACAGGAAATTCTGCATTTATAACAATATGGATGACAGTATGTTAAGTGAGGAGATTATGTTAAGTGAAATAAGCCAAGTAGTGGGAGAAAAAAACCTATGTTCCCTTTCCTCTTTTTGACCTCCCATTGATTTTTAGGAGATCCACCCCAACTTTTGTTTTCCTTTTTCTCTCTAGCCTCTACATATCAGAGAAAAACATAACAACACTTGATCTTCTGACTTTGGTTTATTTTGTGTAACGTAATAGTCTCTGTTTCCATTCATTTTCTTTCAAATGACATAATTTTATTTTTATTTATGGCTCAATAAAGTTTCATCTTGTATGTACACCATATTTTTTAATCCATTCATCTGTTGATGGACAACAAGGCTACTTCCATAGATTTGTTATTGTGAATTGTTTTGCTATAAACATGGATATACATGTATCCGTATAATATGATGACTTTAATTCTTTAGGATAAACACTGAGGATTGGTATAGCTGAGTCATATGGTGATTCCATTTATGGAACCTCCATACTGATTTCCATAGTTGTTGTACTAATGTACAATCCCACCAACAGTGTAAAATTGTCCCTTTCTCTCCACATCCTCTCCAGCATTTATTATTATTTGTATTCTTAATGACTGCCATTTTGACTGTTTTGAGATTTGCATTTCCCTAATTGCTAATAATATTGAACCTTTTTTCATATATTTGTTGACCATTTGTATTTCTTCTTTTAAGAAGTATCTGTTTAATACATTAGTATGTTTATATTTATTAATTGGGTTATTTGATTTTTTTTTGAGTTTTTTATATATTCTAGATATTAATCTTCTCTCAAAACAGTAGCTAGGCATAGTTTTTCTCCCATTCTTTAGGTTCTCTCTTTCCATTCTTAATTATTGCCTTTGCTGTGCAGAAGACTTTTAATTTGGTGCCATCTTAATTATTAACTCTTAGCATTATTTCCTGAGCTTTTGGGGTCCTATTGAGAAAGTCATTTTCTATGCCTGTATTCTGGAATGTTGATCCTATATTTTCCTCTAGGAGTTGCATTGTTTCTGGTGCAATGATGGCACAGTTTTACTGTGGAATCTCCTGCAGATAATGATCACAATTGTTACAAATAAGTTTCATATTTATGCATGACATTGCATTACTTGACCTGTCTGATACCACCTCTCACATCTAGGAAACCTAGAATAAACAAGGTAGCTGTGTTAGAGAAATTGAAAAAAAAAATAAAAACATCTTCTTAATTATTTTGAAGGCAATATAATACAGCAGAGAGTTATATAGCAGCTAGGTTTTATACCAGTTAGAGTAGCAAAAAGAGTTTTCAAATTCATTTTGACTTGTTACCAGCTGATATATTAGTTTTCTCAAATGAGGAAATGCTAAGTGCTAATGTTGCAGTTATTACTGAGTTCCTGGTTGCTGAAGGAAGCCTGGCACTTTATTAGTATAATGAATTTACAATTCTTAACTTATTTAATTGCAAATACATATTATCTATATTATTAGCCTGATGATTATTTTTCCATTCGTAGAAATTGTGTCATTTATAGTGGCTCATTTACAGTTGCTTATAAAAGATTCTTTATTAATTTAGTCTAAAGCAAAATTTTAGGACCAATTACCTTCTTTTGCAAGCTCCATGAACAATCTTTTGTATGGAAAATAAAATGGCTCTGGCACTTTGTGAATACTTGCAGTGGTGTTGGAACTGTTGTCTTTATTGGACAAGAACAGTCCAAGCAAGATAGTCATGTGAGCTTGCTAGAAGTCATTTATTAACAATAAGGAATGACCAAAATGCACAGATGAGACATAAAGGTAATATTTTAAAAATATAAAACATACTGGGAACCTGAACAGATCAAAAAAGATTAACAATAGGAGATAAAATGTTAATAATTTGTTTAGACATCAGGACTAGAGAATTCCCAGAAACTGCTATTGAAATGTGGTTGCAGTCTGTGGACAAGGAAATATATAAAATTGTATATAATTTTATATATTTTTATATATTTAAATATATAAAATATATAAAATTTCAGAGAGAATGTTACTAAATGAACTTATTCTAATTCTATGCTACTATGATACATATGAAACAAAAACAAACATGCAAAGTCTAAAATCAACATTATGTTAGTTCCTCATTTCATTAGGCTAAAATAGGTCTTGAGTGTAGGTCAGATTCTAAGCCACAATGCATGGAAATACCAAATGATTATGAGGAATCTGAAAGTTTCTTCTGAAACTAACTACCAGTGTTAAGACAAAAAATAAAAAAATGTAAAACAGCAGATGGACTTCCAATCTTTAGTTTGTTTTTAATACTCATATCCCTATTTTCTCCCTTTCTCTCTCTCTCTCTCTCTCTCTCTCTCTCTCTCTCTCTCTCTCTCTCTTTTAGTTATTAATAGTCCTTTATTTATTTATTTATTTATTTATTTATTTATTTATTTATTTATTTATATGCAATAATGAGAATCAAACCCAGTGCCTCACACATTCCAGGCAAGTGTGCTACTGCTGAGCCACAATCCCAACCCCCTTTTTTTCTCTTATGCTATACCTTGGCCCTAACAATGTTCCAGTCTCTATCTTTAAAAATAAACACATAAAATAAAAATGCTACTTGTTCTTGTTTTCCCCATTTTACCTCATTCCATTTTTCTCTTCTCTTCATCAAGAAACCTCCCAAAAATACAGTTACACTCCATGCTTCTGAGCTTCACCACTTTCTCACTCACTTAGTCCTGGAAACCTGTTTTTTCTCCTAGGACTTAATGAAAAGTCTGCTTCAGAGCTCGATAATATATTGTCTAATAAAGGCAGCAGCTCTAACCCCACCCCATGTATCCACACAGTGCCAGAGCCATTTTATTTTTCATATTTTTATTGGTGTATCATGCCCATGCCCCTCATTTTCCTGAAACAGGTCTCTTTCTACCAAAATTCCAACCTCTGGCCCTTGGGTATTGTTTTATTTGCTATCCCTCAACCATATACATACCTTCATATACTTTTCTTGCCCCTTACATTCAGAGATCCAAAAGAAATATGTATAAAAAATAAAGGCAGTAAATTGTAAACAATAGGGATATCTAAAATGAACAATCCTTAATTACACTGCAATCCTGAAAGAATATTATGTACGGCACTATTAAAATAACATATGCTAACTTCATTGAATCCTGCGGCTACAGGTGTGTAATCCCCTAGCCTTCCCTCTCCACACATCGGGGAAACCTTAAGGGCCCCTCCTAGCTCTCCCGTAAGGGCCCCTCCCAGCTCTCCCGTGAGCGCGGTAGCCAGACCGAGGGAATTAGAGGTGGCGAGGGACCCGCGGCACGGAACTACCACTCCCACCAGAGCTGACAGCTGAGGTCTCGTGCACCAGCTACCGGGGGCGTGGCTACCGGAGGGCAAGTAAAATTTGCTGAAGATTCTCAGCCCTAAGCTCCACAAACTTAGGGTCTGAGGTACAGGCAATCTGGGAGAGTGTGCCCAATC
Source organism: Urocitellus parryii (assembly GCF_045843805.1). NCBI lineage: Eukaryota > Metazoa > Chordata > Mammalia > Rodentia > Sciuridae > Urocitellus > Urocitellus parryii. Next base: position 81,592,939 of record NC_135541.1, on the reverse strand, counting down.
GTCCATGAAAACAGGGCTCCCGGGAGCAGCAGACCTGGCGTGTACCCAGTATTGTGGTGAGCGGCACCCGTGAGAGGGGCCTGGCTAGAGGAAAAGTGGGGAAGTGACTAGACACAAGAGGAGGCCCTAGGCACTCAGGATTGGAGACTTGCCCAGTCTGGGAGGAGGAGCTGCTGCACATTCATTGGTTCCCACGTATTGACAGGAGGAACTTGGCCTGGTGAGCACAGCGCCACCTACTGGAAGAGAAGTTAATCAAACTCTAAGACTGCATTTATTAGTGTTTTTTTTTTCTTTTTTCTTTTCTCTTTTTTTTTTTGATTTTGATTTGGGGTTTTCTTTCATTTTCATTTTTCTTTCTTGTTTTTTAATTTTTTCTTTTACAATTTAAATATTTTTTTTCTTCCAATTTTAATTTTAATTTTTGTTTTATTCTTTTTTTATAAATTTTTTTTTCTTTTTCTTTTTTTATTTCCTATTTTTTTCTTCTTTTGTCTTTTCATTTCTTTTCAATTATCTTATCCCCCCTTCCTTGAATTCTACCTGCTTACTCTCATTCTCTTTAGTGACTTCTTCCCTTCCCTTCTAATACCTTTCCTCCCAAGCATCAAATAAATTTATAGGAGTAAACAGTAACTCAGCAGTCAAACAGAACAAGAAGTAACATGAGCAGCTTCAAAAAGCAAGGAAGAAAAGGAGTACAAACAATGCAGGACAGCCTAAATATTCAGGAGGACCTAGAGTCATCGGAAAAATGTTCATATAAAGAACTCAAGGAACACCTTAGACAGATGGAATGGAACCTTAAAGAGGATACGAGACAGCAAATTCAAGCAGCAAAAGAACACATTGAGAATGAGTTACATAAACAGATAAAAGAAGAAGTTAAGCATCTTTATCAGGAGATAGAGATTATAAAAAATAATCAAACAATAATTCTAGAAATGAAGGAAACGATAAACCAAATTAAAAACTCAATTGAGAGTATCACTAACAGAGTGGAGCAAGTAGAAGCCAGAATGTCAGATACTGAAGACAAAATATATCATCTTGAAAAGAGTCTAGCCAACTCAGAAAGGCTGGTAAAAAATCACGAGAAAAACATCCAAGAGTTATGGGATAACATAAAAAAACCAAATTTACGAGTCATCGGGATAGAAGAAGGTACAGAGATTCAAACCAAGGGAATGAGTAACCTGCTGAATGAAATAATTACAGAAAACTTTCCAGAAATAAAAAAGGAAACAGATATACAAATTGAAGATGCATTCAGGACACCGAGCCACAAAATCACAGTAGACCAACGCCAAGACACATTGTTATGAAGATATCCAATATACAGAACAAAGAGAAAATATTAAAAGCTACAAGAGAAAAGAGACAGATTACATTCAGGGGTAAACCAATAAGATTAACAACAGATTTTTCATCACAGACACTGAAAGCAAGAAGGTCATGGAACAATGTATTTCAAACACTGAAAGACAATGGATGCCAACCAAGAATTCTGTATCCAGCAAAATTAAGCTTCAGGTATGACAACGAAATAAAAATCTTTCATGATAAACAAAAGTTAAAAGAATTTGCAGCCAGAAAACCAGCATTGCAAAGCATTTTGAGCAAAACACTACACGAGGAAGAAATGAAAAACAATAACCAAAACCATCAGAGGGAAGTGCCTCGGTAAAGACAGAGGGTGAGGGGAAAGATAATCATGGAGAAACAAACTAAATTTTTTAAAAAAGGATAAATAATCAAACATGGATGGAAGTACAAACCATATATCAATAGTAACTCTGAATGTTAATGGCTTAAACTCTCCAATAAAGTGACATAGGCTGGTATCATGGATTAAAAAAACAAATTCAACAATATGCTGCCTCCAGGAGACACATGTGATTGGAAAAGACATACACAGGCTGAAGGTGAAAGGATGGGGAAAAATATACCACGCACATGGTCCTCGTAAGCAAGCAGGGGTGGCCATCCTCATATTGAATAAAATCGACTTTAAGACTAAGTTAATCAAAAGGGATAAAGAAGGACACTATATACTGTTAAAAGGAACCATTCACCAACAAGACATAACAATTATCAATATTTATGCACCAAATAATGGCGCTGCGATATTCATAAAACAAATTCTCCTCAAGTTCAGGAATCAAATAGACGAAAACACAATAATTATGGATGACTTCAACACACCTCTCTCACCATTGGACAGATCCTCCAAACAAAAGTTGAATAAAGAAACTATAGAACTCAATACCACAATCAATAACCTAGACTTAACTGACATATATAGAATATATCAACCATCATCAAATGGATATACTTTTTTCTCAGCAGCACATGGATCCTTCTCAAAAATAGACCATATATTATGCCATAGGGCAACCCTCAGTAAATATAAAGGGGTGGAGATAATACCATGCATTTTATCTGATCATAATGGAATGAAACTGGAAATCAATGATAAAAGAAGGAAGGAAAAATCCTGCATCACATGGAAAATGAACAATATGTTACTGAATGATCAATGGGTTACAGAAGACATAAAGGAGGAAATCAAAAAATTCTTAGAGATAAATGAAAATACAGACACAACATATCGGAATCTATGGGACACAATGAAAGCAGTTTTAAGAGGAAAATTCATCGCCTGGTGGTCATTCCTCAAAAAAAGAAAAAACCAACAAATAAATGAGCTCACACTTCATCTCAAAGCCCTAGAAAAGGAAGAGCAAAACAACAGCAAATGTAGCAGAAGGCAAGAAATAATTAAATTCAGAGCGGAAATCAATGAAATTGAAACAAAAGAAACTATTGAAAAAATTAACAAAACTAAAAGTTGGTTCTTCAAAAAAATAAATAAGATCGACAGACCTTTAGCCATGCTAACGAAGAGAAGAAGAGAGAAAACTCAAATTACTAACATACGGGATGAAAAAGGCAATATCACAACAGATGCTACGGAAATACAGAAGACAATTAGAAATTATTTTGAAAAACTATATTCCAATAAAATAGAAGATAGTGAAGGCATCGATAAATTTCTTAAGTCATATGATTTGCCCAGACTGAGTCAGGAGGATACACACAATTTGAACAGACCAATATCAATGGATGAAATTGAAGAAGCCATCAAAAGACTACCAACCAAGAAAAGCCCAGGACCAGATGGGTATACAGCGGAGTTTTACAAAACCTTTAAAGAAGAATTAATACCAATACTTTTCAAGTTATTTCAGGAAATAGAAAAAGAGGGAGCTCTTCCAAATTCATTCTATGAGGCCAACATCACCCTGATTCCGAAACCAGACAAAGACACCTCAAAGAAAGAAAACTACAGACCAATATCTCTAATGAACCTAGATGCAAAAATCCTCAATAAAATTCTGGCAAATCGAATACAAAAACACATCAAAAAAATTGTGCACCATGATCAAGTAGGATTCATCCCTGGGATGCAAGGATGGTTCAATATATGTAAATCAATAAATATTATTCACCACATCAATAGACTTAAAGATAAGAACCATATGATAGTCTCAATAGACGCAGAGAAAGCATTCGACAAAGTAGAGCACCCCTTTATGTTCAAAACATTAGAAAAACTAGGGATAACAGGAACTTACCTTGACATTGTAAAAGCTATCTATGCTAAGCCTCAGGCTAGCATCATTCTGAATGGACAAAAGTTAAAGGCATTCCCTCTAAAATCTGGAACAAGACAGGGATGCCCTCTATCACCACTTCTATTCAATATATTTCTCGAAACACTGGCCAGAGCAATTAGACAGACAAAGGAAATTAAAGGCATAACAATAGGAAAAGAAGAACTTAAATTATCACTATTTGCAGATGACATGATTCTATACCTAGAAGACCCAAAAGGATCTACAAAGAAACTACTAGAACTAATAAAGGAATTCAGCAAAGTGGCAGGATATAAAATCAACACGCACAAATCAAAGGCATTTCTGTATACCAGCGACAAAACTTCTGAAACGGAAATGAGGAAAAGCACTCCATTCACAATATCCTCAAAAAAAATAAAATACTTGGGAATCAACCTAACAAAAGAGGTGAAACATTTATACAATGAAAACTACAGAACCCAAAAGAGAGAAGTAGAAGAAGACCTTAGAAGATGGAAAAATATACCCTGTTCATGGATAGGCCGAACTAACATTATCAAAATGGCGATATTACCAAAAGTTCTCTATAGGTTTAATGCAATGCCAATCAAAATCCCAATGGTATTTCTTGAAGAAATAGATAAAGCAATCATGAAATTCATATGGAAAAATAAAAGACCCAGAATAGCAAAAGCAATTCTAAGCAGGAAGTGTGAATCAGGCGGTATAGCGATACCAGATTTCAAACTATATTACAGAGCAATAGTGACCAAAACAGCATGGTACTGGTACCAAAACAGGCGGGTGGACCAATGGTATAGAATAGAGGACACAGATACTAATCCACAAAGTTACACCTATCTTATATTTGATAAAGGGGCTAAAAGCATGCAATGGAGGAAGGATAGCATCTTCAACAAATGGTCTTGGGAAAATTGGAAATCCATATGCAACAAAATGAAACTGAATCCCTTTCTCTCGCCATGCACAAAAGTTAACTCAAAATGGATCAAGGAGCTTGATATCAAATCAGAAACTCTTTGCCTGATAGAAGAAAAAGTTGGCTATGATTTACATATTGTGGGGTCGGGCTCCAAATTCCTTAATAGGACACCCATAGCACAAGAGTTAATAACAAGAATCAACAAATGGGACTTACTTAAACTAAAAAGTTTTTTCTCAGCAAGAGAAACAATAAGAGAGGTAAATAGGGAGCCTACATCCTGGGAACAAATTTTTACTCCTCACACTTCAGATAGAGCCCTAATATCCAGAGTATACAAAGAACTCAAAAAATTAGACAATAAGATAGCAAATAACCCAATCAACAAATGGGTCAAAGACCTGAACAGACACTTCTCAGAGGAGGATATACAATCAATCAACAAGTACATGAAAAAATGCTCACCATCTCTAGCAGTCAGAGAAATGCAAATCAAAACCACCCTAAGATTCCATCTCACTCCAGTAAGATTGGCAGCCATTATGAAGTCAAACAACAACAAGTGCTGGCTAGGATGTGGAGAAAAGGGTCCTCTTGTACATTGCTGGTGGGACTGCAAATTGGTGCGGCCAATTTGGAAAGCAGTTTGGAGATTCCTGGGAAAGCTGGGAATGGAACCACCATTTGACCCTGCTATTGCCCTTCTAGGACTATTCCCTGAAGACCTTAAAAGAGCATGCTACAGGGATGCTGCCACATCGATGTTCATAACAGCACAATTCACAATAGCTAGACTGTGGAACCAACCCAGATGCCCTTCAATAGATGAATGGATAAAAAAATGTGGCATCTATACACAATGGAGTACTATGCAGCAATAAAAAATGACAAAATCTTAGAAATTGCAGGGAAATGGATGGCACTAGAGCAGATTATGCTGAGTGAAGCTAGTCAATCCCTAGAAAACAAATACCAAATGTCTTCTTTGATATAATGAGAGCAACTATGAACAGAGCAGGGAGGAAGAGCAGGAAGAAAAGATTAACATTAAACAGAGACATGAGATGGGAGGGAAAGGGAGAGAAAAGGGAAATTGCATGGAAATGAAGGGAGACCCTCATTGCTATACAATATTACATATAAGAGGTTGTGAGGGGAATGGGAAAATTAACAAGGAGAGAAATGAATTACAATAGATGGGGTAGAGAGAGAAGATGGGAGGGGAGGGGAGGGGGGATAGTAGGGGATAGGAAAAGTAGCAGAATACAACAATTACTAATTGGGCATTATGTAAAATTGTGGATGTGTAACCGACGTGATTCTGCAATCTGCATTTGGGGTAAAATTGGGAGTTCATAACCCACTTCAATCTAATGTATGAAATATGATATGTCACGAGCTTTGTAATGTTGTGAACAACCAATAAAAAAAATAATAAAAAAAAAACCTTACAAAAATGCTCACAGATGCATTATGCACAATGGCCTAAAGGAGTGACAATCAAATTGTACATGAAATATGAATGGATAAACAAAATAAAAAAAAATAACATATGCTAAAGTTCTTAACAACATGGAAAATGCTTATTTTATAATGTCTGTTTTAAACAAAACAAGTTAAAATACGTGTATGCAAATTAGGTTCAACTATGTAAAGAAATGAATCAGAGGAAACTAGAAAGCTATACTCCAAAATGTTAATGGTGATAACCACTGATGGGTAACAGTTTTCCTTCTTGGTAATTTTATGCATTTTCCAAATTTTCTATACTGATCTTGTTATAATTTTAAACTCAGTAAAATAGTGAGTTCAACATCATATTGCTGGGATGGGATTATGGCTCAATGGTAGAGAGTGCTTGCCTAGCATGTGTAAGGTACTGGGTTAGGATCCTCAGCACAACAGATAAGTAAATAAATTAAATTGAGGTATTGTGTCCATCTATATCTAAAAAAAAATTAAAAGTTCAGTTCATATTGACTACAGAAGTTCAAAGGAAAATGACCAGAACACTCAGAGCAACCAAGAGATCTTTATTACAGCAGTGCAAGAAAGGAGAAAAGAGAGAAAGAGAAGAGACAGAGAAAGAGAGAGACAGAGAAAGAGAGAGAGAGAGAGAGAGAGAGAGAGAGAGAGAGAGAGAGAGAACACAAGAGAGAGACAGAGAAAGCAAGAGAGAGCAAGAGAGAGAAAGAGAGGGGGCCTGGCAGTAGGGAGTTTTTATAGCCAGAATCTAATGGGGTCTCTGGGTCTGCAAGCTGCCTTGTTGGCACAAGGGGGTTAAGTGTTCGGCCTTGAGTGGCAGGCTGAGTGTTCAGCCTTGAGCAGGGGGGCGAAGTGCTCAGCCTTGAGTGGGGGCTTGGGCATTTGGGCTTGAAGCAAACAGGTGATAAATAACCAGACAGAGGGTTTGAGAGACAAGGTCATCCTGCAGCTACATTTGTTTGGCATGCCCTGCAGACAGCTTACTCAGCCTGTACTGCACCTAACATTCCTCCCTTTTTGCTTTTCTAAGTGACATGGGGGATGGTGTAAAGTCCTCTGGCTACTTCCTGCTTAATGGTGGGCAGAGTTGGAACTAGAAGGGGAAGTGGAGGAATGTTGAGGTTGGGGACAGGTCTGAGAATACCAGGGCAACCAAAAATTGCTGCAGTCTGGCTGGGCACAAATCACCAGCTACTCAAGCAGGAACAAACTTTATTTATTTTTGGAACTCCTGAGAACAGAACGCCACCCATGTGGCCCTTCTAGTCACACCACACACCAACCGGAACTCCCACCACCAGAGCTTTACCAAACAAGGCGAACTCCCCAGGAATCCCCAGGAGAACTTCAAAGTAGCAGGCTTCCCAGGCGGACAGCAAGGATCTATATACAATTGAATACACAACCTGTTTCAATCCAGCATCATCTTAATGGCTTGCCTCTCAACCAATACTTCTGGCAAAATGCCAGAGGCCATTCCGAGTAGGCTGTGGCTCTCAACAAAAAATAACACTCAGTGGCTATAGATAACTACTTTGGTAGGGGTAAAGTCCATAAAAGTTCCTTGAAGCCATAGGTTGTCAATGGCATCAAACCATTTCGGATCAGAGGAAATCTTTGGTGTCAGTCATTGATCTTGTTGTGGGGACTCTAGGAAGTATTGAAGTGGCTTGATTGAATCCAGTAATGTTAATGGTGACAGCCTGATTGCAGCAAGTGGAAGAGCAATTGCCTTGACCCATAAAGTGAGAGTGGGTGGTGTCATCCTGGTGGCTTGGTTGTAGATGCAGCATCTGTGGTTTGAGATAAAAATTTGAGAGAGAATAATGATTAGTAAAAGAAGAAGAGGAATTGGTGAGAAATTTTGAGTTTGTTGGGTATGGTGGAAGTCCAGGACTGGACATTTGGAACAGGTGCCTTTTAAGGTGGGAGACATGGTACCAGGGGGAGTGGCCCAAAAGCTTGGTCACCATTGGGGTAGTAAGTATGACCGTACGGAGTCCCGTCCATTAAGGCTCCAACAATTGAGAATGCAGTTCCTGAAGTAAGACTGAGTCACCCAGTTGAAGAGGGTCCAACTCAGTGTGTGGTTGTGTTGGGATTGAGGCAATGAATGGCACAGGAAGGCACTGGTCTGCATGTTCCCTTAGGAGTTTGCATAGAAGTGTGAGACAGAACATGTAGGACACAAGGGGAGGAGGAATGATTGGAAAGCTTTGAGTGGTTAAGAAAGGGCACCCATATAGTTGCTCAAAGGGGCTAAGGCCTGAGGGGGCTCTTGGGGCTATCTGAATTCAGGTGAGGGCCAACAGTAGGAAATTGGGCCAGAAGAGCCTGAGTTCAAGCAAGTTGAGAATGCTCTTAGGCCTCTCAACCTTACCCAAGGACTGGGGTTGGTGGGGGATGTGGAGCCTCTAAGTGATGTTGAGGCCTTTGGAGACTAGTTGAAAAACCTGAGAAGTGAAGGCAGGACTGTTGTCTGACTGGATGGAGGTGGGAAGTCTTAACCTGGGAATGGTCCCCTCAATGAGGATGGAGGCAAGTGTCAGCAATTTCCCAGGATGTAGGGAAGGCATCTATCCAACCTGAAAAAGTATCAACCAAAGTAAGTAGGTAGCGAAGCTATTTGTGCCTAGGCATGTGAGTGAAGTTGATCTACCAGTCTTTGCATGGCTAGTGGGTCCTCATCTGACATGTGGGGAGTTTAGGTTTGTTGCTTCCTTGTGGGGATACTGTAGAGCACACTGAACAAGCAGAGTGGACCTGCTGGACAGTAGTTCTCATTCCTAGGACGTGAAAGAGGGGTTGTGAAAACTGTAAAAAGGGGTTAGAGAGAGTTTTAGATAGGCACAGAATCTCTGGAGTTAGAGGAGTTGGTCATGATTCCCAGGTCTCTGTCTTGGGCATCAGGGGCTGGTAGTTGATTGACTGACTGGTTGGTGAATTTATGTATCTGATCTTGCAGGAACTTCTGTAGGCAATTCAATAGTCATGGTCCTATTAGAAGAAACATAAAGAGAACTAATAGGGGTCCTGCAAGGGGGAGAAGCCAATGCCATATTTGACTGAACATTCCCCATGGAGACTGTTGGCCGGGTTGCTGTCTCCACTTTTCTAGCTGTTCTTGTCCTTCATTACTCCTAGGAATGTCTGTGTTTTGGCTTAACTGTTTGGTAGGTGTTTAAGATCAAGCTGGACAAAATTGACTTTGTTTCTATTTATTGTGAAGAGTCAGCTGAGTTCCCATAGGGGTCACTCGTGGGGGAACTTGAGAACAACTTCTTAGTTCTGCTAGTGCCATTTGCGCTAGGATGTGTCCAGGTCTTACATGACCATGTGGCTTCCCTTGGAAGCATCAGGGATGTCTCTTGTCTCTAATGAACCTCCTCTTTATAGCAAATGCACTGATTGGCTTTTCATTCTCCAGTGGTCTCAATTGTCTCCCTGATCAGGAGGTTATGTGACCTAGAGTTGCAAAGTGCTTTAGAAAAATTCCCTGTTCCCTAGATTTCAGACTGACTCAGAGGGCAAGAGCCAAATATTGGTTTTCTTGGCCATTTTAATTTAAGTTTAAGTCTTGATCATGAACATCCAGCAATGTTAGTTTCACCTTAAATTAAGAGTATTGGGCTTTAGCTGAAGTTTGGCCTACTTTGGAGTCATTCTAACATGTAGTAAGATGGAAGGCATAGCCTTATCTCAGGTAAGCCAGGGCTCTTTATAAATCTTAGGTAAAGTGTTCTAGTATTGAAGTTGATCTTTTTTTAAAATATATTATTTTATAAAGTTTACATATATTGTTGCTTGATGTCACATGAATATTAGCTAACACAATATGATATTACATTTAAATTGTACCCAGTGTATAGAACTTTATAATAATCTTATTCATAACAGGTCCAGTTATAGAACATTAAATCATATAAATACATATCCAATATGTTATTTTTATAAGCCTAAAATTACCATTCAACCTTTTGGAGAACATCAGCTTGTTATAATTTTTTTAAAGCTCCTATCTTAAAGACTTATATACCTGGAAAATATGAACACATTTAATATACAAAGAAGAGTAATAGTACCACAATTACATTTATGTTTTCATATTAATCAAGTTTAGCTCTTAAAGAAATAACATATTACAATATTGCAAAATAACAGTTGTTGTTTAACCATAGTTGTATAATCCTGAATTCCTTCAAGATTACTTGCTCAAAAAAACTTACATACATAACCAACCAATGTACACAGACTTTTTTTTATCACTTGCTTAAACTTATATAGCCAATGTACACAGACCTTCTTTATGATTTGCTTAAACCCTCTTATTTACTTAATAGACTCTCTTATCCAGAAACACATTTTCCTTCTATTAAATCCATACTTAGGACCTTTTAATTTCTCTTTCCCATCTGTTAACTCTTTCTTTATTCACACTTTGAAATAATCCTTGTAAATTTCTGAATTTAGGCAAATTATTCCAATTTAATAAGAGATATTTTGTTATTTGCAGTACACAATTAATCACATCTGTTTACCATTTCATGAAAACATAAACAATGTTTAAATGTATATAATTATATTGTTCTAGGGATGGACAAGGCAAGGCACCTAAGATAGCAGTGAAGATAGGGAAACAGTTTTATTTGGTTGCAGCTAGATTCAGAGGGCAGAGCTTCTGCTGTAATCAATTAATCCCCTGAACTCCAAGTTTAGGTAGTTTCAGAATGTTGCACCCAGAATGTAAGGGAAGGAGCTGAGAAGATCACAGTTTTCAGAAGTTCAAAAAATCAGTTTTTTTTTTCTTTTCTGTTCTGGGAAAGTTAACCCTTTAAGGACAACTGGGAAGGGGAGAGCGTTTTCTTCCCTTTCTTTCCTCCCCGTGCCAGCTGTTACCATGGAGCCCAGTTAGTAACTCCCTTATCTTAGAAATGCAGTCAGCACTTGTGAAAAACTAGTAAGGGGGTGTCCAGCACCTGGAGTGCTGATTTTTCCCAGACAGTAGCCAAGTAAAACAGGGCAACATGAAAATAGGAAGTTTATCTACACTAAACTGTTTTGTAGAGATTCTTTTGCTGAAAGTCCTTAAATCAGCCATGATGAATATTGCTGGAAAAGGTTAGTTAAGACTTTTCTGTGTGCCTGGGTAGGGAGGGGGAAGATCAGAAGGCGGGGCTGAGAGCAGCTCTGCTGGATCTAAGAATGAAGAAGAAGATGTAAAAGAATAATTGGAAAGGGGTTTGGGATTTTCCCTAGCAAGGAAAACTTGAGCAGTAGAACAGGTAGAGCAGAGGGGAAGACGGGAGTGAATATCTCAAAAAGCCTGTAAGGGACTTTAATTCTTAGAAACCTGTTTTTAATGATGACAAAGCAACTTTAAAGGCCATTTTCACCAGATCTTGAACAGAGGTCTAAGGGCTCTCCTCAGCTGGTTTGAGCTTTGGGTTAGCTGGTAAGAGGACCTGGTGGGACTGAGTGTGGGCACTGACAGGAGAAGAGAGGAGTGAGTGGGTGGAGGGATTCCTTCAGTAACTGCTACCTCAGCAAGGGGGCAAGAGTCTGTGGAAGGGTGGTGATGTACATTTTTGATTTATTATTTGGAGGGGAGAAAGCAGGTTACTGAGGTGGGAGTGAAGGCAGAGAGTCTGGGGCAGATGGCTGAGGGTGAGGACTTACTCTAGCCAGGCTATAGGATGGAGGTTCATTAGCAGGGTCAAAAGTAGTGGATGAGTGCGGAGGAGGAGAAAGTTGGGGATCGATGGTTGGTGGAGTTGATTTGCAAGCTGGAAGAATTTGTAGATGTTTGCAAGAGGTGCAGAGAGCATAATTGGAATGGAGCAAGAAGAAAGTGATCTTTAACTATTTTTTTAAACGCTCACAGTAATTGTAGAGATCCCTTAGAATGGAGGGATCCAGGGAGCCAAAAGGGAGCCATCTGCTTTGGTTGTTAAAGGGATAAGTGGGCCAGGGCTGGGTGCTATATTTGACCAATTTTTGGGTTTGATATCTGGTGTCAAGGAGAGGGTTTTGAGGTTATCCAAGAGGCATTGTAGGGGAGAGTCGACCAGCAGAGAGGACACATTACCCATGTCACAAACGTAGTATAAGGAGAAGGGAAGAGGACGCAAAGTAGTATAGGGGAGAAGGAAGGAGACGCAAACATAGTATAAGGGAGAGGGAAGAAGACACAAAGATAGTATAAGAGAGGAGGAGGAAACTGATTTATTGGTGAAAGGGGCATCCCCACTAGAGCCAAAAATTAGGAGTGCCTTAGTGGCAGGTTCGAGCTGCAGAGATTGGTCATGACCAAATCCTGACAGTGGAAGCTCTCCTCCTGGACGGAGCCAGAGCCGAGGGAGACCTTGGTCAAGGCTTTTTGGGACCCCTCCTGGAGACACCAGATAATCCCAGGGCCATAAAGAGGGGAAAGAGAGAGACAGGGGAAGAGAGAGGAAGGGGAGAGTAAGCATCTCTCCAGCACCTGAGTCTTGAAGGTGAGGACTAGGACTTTATGAGAGCCACAGAAACCATGAAGGTCTGGGTGGGGTGTGATGTTTGGTTCTCTGTTATGTGTCCCTAGAGGTTACACAGTCCTTTGAGGGAGATCTACAAAGCCTATGCTAGTAAACTACCAGCTGGGAAGGGGAATAATTTTGAACCCAAGAGTCTAATCTTCCCAAGGAAAGAGTCCCTGAGGGCCACTGTGGCCTTAAAGGCTGTGGTGGGGTGTTTTCCTCCCTGCAGGTGGGCAAAGAGGTTTGCTTGATTGTCAATGGTCAAATCCTCCTGCCACCATCATTGGGTTTAAGACTCCAGGAAGGGGAAACTCACCAATCGAATGCCGGTGGTGGATGGAGTTCTGGTGGTCGAGAAAGTGGGTTCAGGCTGTCCAGTGAGTGGCACTTCTGAAGGAAGAGGGACCCAAAAGTGTGTTTTAACCCTCTGCAGGGATTCGACACCAATGAAAGGAAAGTGACCACAACACTCAGATCAACCAAGAGATCTTTATTACAGCAGTGCAGCAGAGGAAAAAAGAGAGAAAGAGGAGAGAGAGAGAGAAAGAGAGAGAGAGAGAGAAAGAGAGAGAGAGAGAGAGAGAGAGCGTGTGCAAGAGAGAGAGAGAGAGACAGAGAAAGCAATAGAGATAGCAAGAGACAGAGAGGGGCCCATCAGGAGGGAGTTTTTATAGCCCAAATCTAATGGGGTCTCTGGATCTGCAAGCTGCCTTGTTGGCACAAGGGGGTTAAGTGTTCGGCCTTGAGTGGCAGGCTGAGTGTTCAGCCTTGAGCAGCGGGGCAAAGTGCTCAGCCTTGAGCGGGGGCTTGGGCGTTTGGGCTTGAAGCAAATAGGTGATAAAGAACCAGACAAAGGGTTTGAGAGGCCAGGTCATCCTGCAGCTAACTTTGTTTGGCATGCATTCTTGTCCCTCACTATATCCCAAAACATTCTCTGCTCTCTTGCTGGACACTATGTTTTCAACATTCCTTCATGGTTCTATCCATGTCTTCGCAAATCTGTCAAAAGTGGGAAATGTCAACCTTGAAGAACTTTGTTCCCTAAACCCTAAGACAGAGGCCGGAGGACAATATTCAGAATCACCTAAGAAAAAAAGAAATTCTTTTATTCAATCCATAATGGATATATTGGTAGGAATAATAAACATAAAACTCACTGGCTAACATGACACATGGTAACATTTGCTCTTGAGTATAAACTGCCATACAAGTTAAAAGTTTCTAATAGAATTTAGATACATAATCTGATCCTAAAAAAATTAAACTTAATTAAAATAATAGCCAATATACAGATTATGGAAATCAAGATAAATCAGAATAATAAAATCTTTATACATTGTACAGATAAGAGAATAAACACCAAGAAAAATAATTTCATAGTATTGAAAAAAGCAAAAAATAATAAGTCGTTTAATTCCTGAAATAGTATCTAGTAGATATTCAACAGGTATTTGTTAAATAAAAGAATGCACTTGCCCAAGGAATTAGATTGTGCCTGACGGGAATTAATCAGAAAACACTTGTTTTTTAAAACAACTTTTTTGATATAATTCACATAATATTCAATTTATCTATTTAAAAGATGTTTTAATGGTTTTTAGTATATTCAGTATGTGAAATCACCATAATCAATTTTAGAACATTTTTGTTACCTCCAAAAGAAAGCTTGCACTCATTGTAAAGGTAAAATTTCTAAGCTGATTCTAAGCTGCAAAAGTCTGAGTTAAAGTGTAAAAGACTAGGTATTGTTAAAATTCTTCTGCTACCCCTGGAACCTGTAATCCCTGTAGCTGTTAGGACAATGCTGGAACTGCCCAGTAAATATCTCCATTGATTCCCTGGTTGTTTAATAGCTAAGGGCTCCAAGTAGCTTGACATGTAAGCATCTACGCTCCAAAACCAATCAGTTTAAATGTGTACCCCATTTAGAAGTGACCAATCACCCCTGCCCAGACTGTTCCCGCCAATGAATGGACTAATCACGTTTCAGAGTTGTTGTTTAATTTTCCCGCACCTCATGATGATTTGTTCTGATGTATGCAAAGCCCCCCTTCCCCGCCCTCTCCAAAATGTGTACTTAAGCTCTGCTTGACCTCTGCTCTGGGCTTTGGGCTGCTCTCCCTTCTTGAGTGAGCATGGAGCCCCAGCATGCTGGAATGGATCCCCAATAAATCCCCTTTTGCCAATTGCATGGAGCCAGTCTCTTCTGTGGTCTCTTTCTCCGAGGTTCCGCTGGACCCTTACATCATTAGTAGTCATTCTATACCTCCCTCCCTCCCACCCCTCAGACTCAAGTGAAAACAATTTATCTACCATTTGTTTCTAAGATTTTGCTTTTTCCAGATATTTCTTTTATTTTTATTTTTAGACTTAAATATTTTAATATGCAATGAGGAAAAGAGAATGCAAGTTACAATAAATAAAATGGTTGAGTACTTAAGAACACAACTTCTGCACTTTTTCTATTAGCATATAAAAGCTACTAATATGCAAAAACCATACCTTTAGTCCTTTGAATTGCCCTGAAGCTATGTTCTGAAGCGTTTGTAACACTTAAGAACTGGCATTAAAAAGGCAAAAGGCATTATAACTCATAAACAGCACACAAGTCTTACTTAATCTCTAAAAATAATAGGAATGCAAATGTTTTATTTGCCATAGAGATAAGGAGGGAAATATCAGTGGAATGAATTGGACAACATGACTCACACTTCATTACAAGCCATTTTCCCAAATTTACAACTTTCACATTTGGGTGATCTTAAAAAAAAAAAAAGTTAAAAAAGAAAAGAAAGGAACTTTCACTAGATGTAATTAGGCCAAGTCATTTAATCCCTCCACATGTTTAAATTGACTACACTTTTCTAGCTGGGAATGTATTTTCCTTATTTTAGTGAGCTTAAATAATGTACCCATGGTAATGAATAAGGCCTGGGTTTAGGTCCATAAACCTTCTCTATCAGCCTGTTTCATAATTACTCCAATATTATGGAACACAATAAGACGTTTTCTTGGTTCACTTTTAATAGTAATAAGAATTTTTAAAATCCATGCTACTTCGCAGTTTTTCAGACTTTTTTCTCCTAAATGTGGATTTTGAAATTCTTAGGTATGCTGTATAAGTATATAAAGTCCATTTTCATGTGTTCATAAACTTTAGCACCCAATAAAAGTAGTAGGAACTGGGCTATATAAACTACTTCCTCATCTCCACCCCTTAATTACCAGTAATGAGTTTCATTTAGGGAACAATGAGGAACAAGTACCATAGCCTTCAGGCATCTAGCAATGGAGGGAATTCAGACACAGAAATTAAGGCTCTGGAGAGGTTAAGTCATAGTGGAAACTTCCGGAGTGAAACTGAACTCTTATACCCTTTTCCAGCCTGCAGACTTAGATAAGGTGTGAGGTGTTTAGTTTGTGCATGGGACCCACCATAAACTGACATTTTATCCATCTTTTTTTTTCCTCTATAAAAGAAAAGAAATGGAAATACAAGTGCTTTTTACCACATGCTTTTAAGGCTTAAAAGCCTATCAATAAGCATGTTGTATCCGTGATTGAGGAGATCACTTTATAAATTGCCATAAGAATCTCCTCTAATGGAGACTGAAGTCACTCTCTCTCCCCAAGAACCATGAGGGAAAAGAGAGATAGTCCCCTACTTGCACCTGAAATCTCCCTTTCTCCTCTGACCTCCCTATTCCTCTCCCAAACAGGCCAGGCTGCCTTGGGAGGTGGCTGGGAGAAAAAGCAATGCTCAGTCCCCCATGGCAACGTCTCTGGTCTTTTCCTCCTGGTCCCCCATTTTGTAGAGCAGCAGAAAGTGCAGGTGAAGAGGATTGTCCTGGGAGGGCAGCAGCAGTGATCTCTGCTGAAATGACCCTGCCTTGCTCCACTTGTACTGTCTCCTTTAGGAAGAGGAGTGTCTGCTTCCAGAGTGTGGCCAGGTGAAAAGGCGAGATGGACAGCACCAGGAGTTTCTCTGAATCTCCTCCAGGGAAGGTCACCTGGAACCAAAAGGCCAAACCATGCATGGGCACCCAGACATAACAGCTGTAGCGGAAGTGCCCACCCACCTTGCCTCCAACTCCAGCTCCAGGCGCGCAGGTCAGCTGGAGCTGAGCAAAGTGCTGAAGCCAGGCCAACACATCCTGGCTGGAAGGACCCTGCACCAAGATCTCCGAGTGGCTCATGAGGTAGCTTGTGGCGAAACTCTCTAGGAAACTCATGTCCATGCCTTAGTGCTGCTTCACCTGGCTCCAAAAGCCTAGGCGCCACTCCAGCATCTGGTTGCTGATGGGGGCTACAAAGAGCTCAGTGAAAACCAGTAGGAGAATATCGACCTCCCTCAGCCACTGGGTCTGCAGGTTCAGCACAGACCTCAGCATGGACTCATGCAGAAGTCCATAGCCCATTCACTCGCTTACAATGGCATCCACGTGCTCTGGCAACTCCACCATCTCCACTGGACCCTTCAGGACATGCACTTGGTCCTCCAGCCCATTGAGCCGCCTTGCCTCTCTGGCCTCTTGCCAAATGTCACTACCAGCCTGGGCACAGAATATGCTCAAAATGCCGGTGCCTGTGCCCACCTCCAAAAACGTCTTGCCTTGCAGAGCTGCCCATTTCCGCAGGATGCCAAGGCGGTAGGCATTGGTGAGGACACAGTTGGAGATCCTCTCCTCCCCGACATGTCCCTGTAGCACTCCTAGTACAGGTGGTCCTGCTTGCTTGCTCTTAGTCCTCTGGGGTCGGGATCATGGCAAGTCCACCTCCTGCTCCCCGTCCTCTTCTTCTTCAGTTCTCTCCCCTCCTTTGCTGCCGCCCCCCCACGACTCTCCAGATATTTCATATAAATGGAATCATACAATATGTGGTCTTTTGTGATTGATTGGCTTCTTAACATGATGTTTTCAGGTTTCACCTACAGTGCAGCATGTATCAGTACTTCATTTCTTTTTATTGACAAATATTCCCTTTTATGGATACACCACATTTTATTCAGTTGACAGATCCTGGGGTCATTTACATATTTTTTGGCTCTTATGAATAATGCCATATGAAATTCATGTGCAAGTTTCTATGTGAACATTTTATTTTCATTTCTCTAGCATATATACCTTTGGGACTTACTGGGGCATATGCTCTTTCCCCTTACTGGTTAAGGGTAAGTTCAAAGAAAAAAATGGAACTGTTAATTCTGGCTGAGAAATTAGAAAAGACTACTTAGTAAAAGTGGTATGTGAGCTAAGTTTTGAAATAGGAGTGATAGGATTCAACCAGAAAAGGGAAAATGAGATGACAGGAAGTCAGACATTTTGACTTCAATAACATTTGACTTATGTTTGCATATCATTATCCACAGTACATGTATGAAAACACAAATTGGTGTAAATATATTTTATATACAACAAGAGATATGAAAGCTGTGCTCTGTAACTGTAATACAAATTGTAATGTATTCCGCTGTCATATAAAAAATCAATTAAAAAAGGCATTTTAAAGAGTGATATATCAGTAGTAAATCTTCATCAACACAGCATATGTTTTTACTTCTGAATATTTTATTTGTATATTATAGTTACACATAATAGTGGGGCTCATTTTGACATAATTATATATCATGGAATAAAATTTTCTCCACTTCAGTCCCCAGTACTTCCCCTTTTCCTCTCCTTCTCCCTCCTCCTATTTCCTTTCTACTCTAATCGTCTTCCTTCTATTTATTTATAATTTTAAAATTTAGTTCTTTATATATAAACATAAAACTCAAATTCACTGTGGTCCATTCACATGTACATAGCATAATTTGGTCAATTTTTATCCATTGTTCCTCTCCTTTCGCATTCCTCCTCCCTCCCCATCCATTGCTCCACTGATCTCCCTTCTATTTTCACAGGATTCCTCCCTCACTTTTTCCCCTTTCTTTGGTCAAGCTTCCTTCTATGAGAGAAAACATTCAACCTTGACTTTCTGAATCAGACTTATCATATATATATATATATATATATATATATATATATATATATATACATACATACATATACATATATTAGTAAAATACTCACAAAATTTAATATTTAACTAGAACTCTACAGTTTCATGGCATTGAGTACATTCACATTTGTACAACCATCACCAACAACCATCTTCAGAACATTTCCATCTTGGCAAATTGCAACTTTTCACCCTTAATAAAGATAACTCCCAGTCCCTGGCAACCTCCACTCTACTCCTAGAGTACTTTTGGACTGTTTCTCTTTCACTTAGCAAGAGAGATCCACCACTGATTAATGGGTGGTGTCTATATTTACAGGCCTTGCTGCACATACATGATTGAGTGTATTGTAAGGACAGGTAACAGAAAATAGAGGAAAAAATAGGTGGAGACAAAAACTAAACATATGGATCTCTATCCACAGGCTTAAGCAGCCCTGCCACAGATCTGCCTGATTATTTCACATCAAGAAATTGACGTTCCACCTGGTGCTGTGGTGCATACCTCTAATCCCACCAGCCTGGGAGGCTGAGGCAGGAGGATTGCAAATTCAAATCCAGTCTCAGCAAAAGCAAGGGGCTAAGCAACTCAGTGAGACCCTCTCTCTAAATAAAATACAAAAGAAAAGAAGGCTGGGCATGAGACTTGGTGGTTGAGCACACCTGAGTTCAATCCCGAGTACTAAAAAACAGAACCAAAAACATAAAAAGCAAAAAAAAAAAAAAAAAAAAACAGAAATTGACCTTGACCTTGACCTTCCTATAATCCCAACTACTCAGGAAGCTGAGGCATGAGGATTGCAAATTTGAGGGCAACCTGGGCAGCTTAGCAAGACCCTGTCTCAAAATAAAGTTTGTAAAAAGGGCTGGGGATGCAGTTCAGAGGTAGAATGCTCCTGGGTTCCAGTCCCAAGATTTTTGGAGCCATTTTCACTTTGCAGATCCACCAGTAGTTTCACACTTTCCCAGTTTCCCTGCCTTCACAGGAGGCCAGGCACATCACAGCACCATTATAGCTTCATGTCCTCAGTGCCCATCCATGGTGAGGATTCTAGTGAGTGTCCTGTAAGCACTTCCATGTTCCCCTCTTGTACCATCACAGTCTGGCATTGAACATCACATGTTTTCCCATGACCTTGGATTGAAATCTAAATTTTGTAGAACCCTGAGCCCCCAGAACCCAGCTAACCTGAAGCACACTTGCTTGCACTGATGCTTTCTGTCAAGAAAGCATTTCATAGTGCAGGCTCTTGAAAAACAACTTGGCAATGCCTCAGAGTTAAACAGTTATACTATGATGGAGGAACTTTCCAAAAGTGTCAAATAAAAATTAATCACTGTATAATCCTAAGCTATATGTCTAGTAAATCATATTAGTTAGTAGAGTGACTGACTGGATTCATCAAAAATTGAGTATTAAAGAAAATTCTTTTTAACACTCGTGTATTTACTTGAATATAATAACACATAAGTAATTAGCTTAGCCTTATAAAAATATGGGGCTTGGTCAAAATATTTACACATTTTTTAAATTAATGGTAGAATACACATACCACTCACCATCACAACCATTTTTAAGTGTACAGTTCAGATCAGTTGCTTAATTACAGTCATGTGGTTGTGTGCCCAATCTTCAGAACTCTTTATCTTATAAAACCAAAACTCCATTTCCATTTAGCAACTCCATATTCCACTATTCATTCCCTGGCAATCACCAATCTAACTTTCCTTCTCTATGAATCTTACTACTCTTGGTCAGATTAACTAATGTTAAGTAGAATTATACCGTATTTGTCCTTAGATCACATAGCATCTTATCCTTGAATTTTATTAATGATGTATCAGAATTCCCTTCCTTTTTAAGGATGAATAGTATTCTGCTATATGTGTGTATGCTAACTTTTGTTTATCCATTTAACATTTGATGGACACTTAAAATGCTTACACCTTTGGCTACTGCAAATAATGCTATGAGCATGGGTGTCCAAATACCTGTTTGGTTTTTATTATCAATTCTTTTGGGGACTTATACCCCAAAGTGGAATTGCTTATTAAGTTTCCTCAGCAACTGCCATACTGTTTTCCATAGTGGCTGCACTATTTTACATTACCCGACCAACAACACAAGAGGGTTCCTGTTTTTCCATTCCCTTGTCAACACTTGTTATTATTATTATTTTTGAATAGTAGCCAATCATAATGGGTGTGAGGTGGTTCCTAATTGTAGTTTTGATTTTCATAATGGTAAATAATGCTGTACATCTTGTGCTTATTGGTCATTTGTGAAACTTCTTTGGAGAAATCCTTTGACCATTTTTTAATCAAGTTTTATTGTTGTTGAATTCAAGGAGTTCTTTATTTACTTTGGATTTTTTTTAAAAAAATATTTATTTTTTAGTTGTAGTTTGACACATACCTTAATTTTACTTATTTATTTTTATATGATGAAGGGCCTCACACATTCTAGGCAAGCACTCTACTGCTGAGCTAAAACTCCAGCCCATTACTTTGGGTATTTTTTAAAAATATTTTTAGTTATAATTGGAAATAATAACTTTATTTTATTTATTTTTCTATGTGGTGCAGAAAATCGAACCCAGTGCCTCACACATGCTAGGCAAGTGCCCTACCACTGAGCCACAAACCCAGCCCAACTCTGAATATTAAACCCTATGGGATATGGGATTTGCAAGTATTTTCATCCCTCCTATAAGTTGCTATCTCACTATCGACTTAACAAGTTTTAAAAATAAATAAAACTCTTGGGTTTATTTGAAACTTTAATATCCTCATCACTCTTGAAGGTCTTAAAATATTATACTTTTCTAGCTTGTACCTTTTCCCCACCCAGTTCTAGGTATGACATTATTACAGTCTTTTTTGAGCTGTGTGATAATTTTAGACTTAGACCTCTGGGTAAGGAATCTAAACTTTTTCTGTGTCACGTAATGAGGAAGCCACATAAGACAGTAAAACGTCTTGGACCAGTAGGGAGAAAACCCAAAATTTAGACCTGCTCTATCACTTATTTCTAGTGTAATACTTGAGTAAGTCATTTAACTTTTTTGACCTTAAGTTACATGTTTACAAAGCAGAATGTTAATTATTGGCCTCCAGTGAACCATTCACCATTATAAAGCATGGACGACATTTTCACCAGGTGGTCCAGCAGTCATGTTCTCTGGTATTTAATCCAGTGAATTGAAAACATATCCATAAAAACCCTAACTATGCATGTTTATAGCTTCTTTATTCATAACTGCCCAAACTTGGAAGCAATCAAGATGTTCTGATGAAAAGAAATGAATTAAATTCTAGATAACAGAATATTTTTTTCTTCGTTGTTCAAAACATTACAAAGCTCTTGACATATCATATTTCATACATTAGATTCAAGTGGGTTATGAACTCCCATTTTTACCCCAAATACAGACTGCAGAATCACATCGGTTACACATCCACATTTTTACATAATGTCATATTAGTAACTGTTGTATTCTGCTACCTTTCCTAAACTCTACTATCCCCTCCCCTCCCCTCCCATCTTCTCTCTATACCCCATCTACTGTAATTCATTTCCCTCCTTGTTTATTTTCCCATTCCCCTCACAACCTCTTATATGTAATTTTGTATAAAAATGAGGGTCTCCCTCCATTTCCATGCAATTTCCCTTTCCTCTCCCTTTCCCTCCCACCTCATGTCTCTGTTTAATGTTAATCTTTTCTTCCTAGTCTTCCTCCCTGCTCTGTTCTTAGTTGCTCTCATTATATCAAAGAAGACATTTGGTATTTGTTTTTTAGGGATTGGCTAGCTTCACTAAGCATAATCTGCTCTAGTGCCATCCATTTCCCTGCAAATTCCATGATTTCGTCATTTTTTAGTGCTGTGTAATACTCCATGGTGTATAAATGCCACATTTTTTTTTTATCCATTAATCTATTGAAGGGCATCTGGGTTGGTTCCACAGTCTAGCAATTGTGAATTGTGCTGCTATGAACATCGATAGATGTAGAACCTAGCTGCAAAACAAGACTGTCACTTTCACATACAGTACATTCAGAATTGATATAGGCTTTTCCCTACCTTGGGAGCTGGTATTACACATACACATGCACACACACACATATTTTTTGAAATATTATAATATTTCAGTATTCTCTTATAGGTGTGCTAAAAATTATGTACTAAAATTAATTAGCTGAATATCCTCAGATTTGTTACCAACATTTAATTTTTAAAATTATCCTCAGTGAACTATTTATTAATTTTGAGAATCAATAGTGCTTTACACATCCTTTGGTTTATCCAACCAGACATTATAGGGCTCCCATAGACTTCAACATTGACACAATGGACAATTTTCTGGCTCCAATTCCACAATCCATTGACATTATTTCCTTAACAATTTTAATGAAATGACAGATAAAAAAGAAAGTACAATAGTTTTAGTGTAAAAATAAAGTTTGTGACCACTAAATGTGGGTTAAACAAAGATTATTAACCCTTCTCCTTGACCTCAAGAACTCAAAAATTCAGTTATAAACTTTTTTTTTTGTTTTCTATTTTCTTGAAAAGAAAAAAACACCCTAGGGCAAATCTATCAATCTGTGAATAACCCTGAAATTACTCAAGGAACATTGCCACACCTGGCTGCATTCTGGGACCTACTAATGTCTCTCCTAGAGAGTGCACAGGGCACACAGGGAGAGGCTCATTTCAAAATGAGCATAGAGTTTGGGCTTCCCTCCTGGTTCTAAGTCCCCCACATTGAGACTCACAGTGGTCACTTCAAGACAGGTAATTCGATGAGCATTAGCTTGGAGCTGGAGGTGCAATCTATAGTCTCATGGACTGTTGCCTCATCTGCTAGGAACACTTGCCTTAAATTAAGGCTGACCTGGCCTACCTCAGCCTCAATCTGGGCATGCAAAATCCCTCCTAGCCCACCAGAAAGAAGAGTGACACCAAGCACAGGCTGTTCAGAGCACATTCTTGGAACTGGAGCACCTGGGGTCATTTTTTTTTTTAAACAGCTCCAATTCCACTTTGTAAGAAGCACTTAATGCTTCTTAAGGAAAACAAGAAGCATCCTCTCTCCCTTTGGCCATCTCTCCCATTCCTAGAGAATTGGGAGAAAAGAGCTGTCTGTCACCAGGAACCATTTGGAGCCAGGAATGCAGAAGCCAAGGCCAGCCTAGATAAACCCAATTCTGAAGCACTTTGTGCTGATGGATACATTCCTGACTGGTTTCAGACCAGTCCCTGGAGGACAGCAAGCTCAGGAGGGTGGCTGCCTGGCTGGAATGAAGGGGCCAATGGAAGGGATGCTGTCCATGAACCAGCCTAGGCTGCGCAGGGGGCTTGGCAGCTCAGGAGGAACAGGAGACCCGGAGGACTCCTGGTGAAGCTGCTGCTGTCTAGCAGCCCCATCTTGCAGAAGAGAAGCCTATTGATGTAGGGCACAGAAGAGAGCTCCTGGAGCTCAAAGTCCACCTTAAACTTACACTTCTTTAACATTGTGAGAGCCAGGCGCCAGCAAGCTCCACTAAGCCCCGGATCCACCCAGACCCAGGGCTGGGGCCTCCAGCTGCGCACAGGGGCGAGGCTGGGGGCTCCAGGGGCTGTGGCAGCGATGCCTCCGCTCTCTCTCGCGGTAGCCCAGGTCGAGCGCCACTGCGGCACCAACCTTGGCTGACCTCCAGGAGCAGTTGTGCTGCAGCTGGCCCAGGAAGGGTGCCCTTAGGTGCGCACCTCGCCGATGTCGCCATCCTTCTGAGAGCTGTGAGAAGCAGAGCTCAGAGTATGGTCGCTGTCTCCACCTCAGCCACTCGGGCTGGGGCGCCCCCAGTGGCCGCCATCTGCAGCGCACTACTGGGCGGAAGCGGGAGGCACAGGGAGGATGGGGAGATTCAAGGCGGGCTGAACCCTCGGGGAAACTAAACCTCAATGGCAGTTAGCACCATCATGCCTCTCTTGGGTTAAAAACAACAACAACAGCAGCAGCCAAAAAAGCTTCTTTCTATAGCTTTCTGGGCACCTTTGGTTTCAGTTTTTGCACCACCTCTTTTCTCCCCCTGCCCTTCCAGCTATTTCTTTCCCTTGGGTTTCAGAGTTGATAGGGGATGTCAGAATATGACGTTGTTTTAGTCAAATTGAAATCCAAAAACTAAAACTTCTTTTAAATACTCAATATTCTCGAACCTTCAAATATGAAATAAAGAAGAGGAAAAAGGAAAGGGATTAAAATGTGTTGAGGGCCTACCAAGTGCCCAGCCCTGTACTGATACAGGCTTTTTTTTTTTTCTTTTATCTAATGCCTGTCACCCAGGGTAAAAAAGAGCATAGAAGGAGTTAAAATCACACCTTCCCTTTTAAAATTTGCCCATACTAGGAACTGAAAATGCTTAAAATCAAAGTCTGCAGGGTAAGCTTAAAAAAAAAAAAATCTTGTTACTTGCATAGCAATTACCTGTCCTGTATAAGCACATGCAATATCTTGTTAAAGTGTCTGTTCACTTGGTTACATAAAGTTCAGGTTTTTCAGCTGGGATTTTTATCCTTCAATCTCAAGGACTCTCTTGCAGTAACCTCTAAAAGGGTGTAATTGAAAAGATTCTCTTTCCCAGTTAATTCATTTATTCATTCATTCATATAAAATAGTTTAATTGCATAAAATGTCAATCACAAGCTAGTCCCAATGATTAAAAAAAAAAAAGAAAAAACTAAGAATTTTACCCTTTACTGATGCAGACCTATTTAGATCCAACATTAAAAGACATGGCATCAAGCTAGGTGCCTAGAAGTCTACTTGGCTCAGCTACCCATCAAGCCCAATGGCCCTGAGGCTGAGGCAGGAGGATCACAAGTGGCAGCCCAGTCTGAGAAACCAAAACCCTGCCTCAAAATTTTTACAAGTGTGGGGGATCTATAGCTCGGTGGTAGAGTGCTTAACTAGCATGTGTGCAAGGTCCTGGGTACAAACTCCTGAACTGCAAAAACAAACAAACAAATTCCACAAGCAGACAAACAGAATTCATTTAGGTAGAAGTTGAAGGAAGAAGCAATGAATTGAAATTGACCACTTTTCTGAATTTCAAATAATGTAAAAGATTTGAGATAAAGTGAGGGGAAAGTGTTCTTGGTAAAAGAAATAGGAAAAATAAAGACCCAGAAACAGAGTATAAAATGTGAGAATGGGTAAAACTTGTTGCCCAGCAGGACAGAGGGGGAAAAAACAGTGGGAAGAGTTGGGGGACTTTGAAGTTTCTCACTTGGACAACTGGGTGAACTGAGTACTGGAAGCAGGAGGAGGACAGGTTGGGAATAGAGAAATAATGAGACTTTATCTGAACTGCTTGCAGGGAGAGAGGGCCAGCCTTAGATCATGTGAAAGGTTAAGATTGAAAATATGCTTTTGGGGATTGTGGTATTTACTGATGGCTGAAGTCCAAAAGGCAGATAAGAATGAGTTGCTCTGAAGAATAATTAATGGGTAGACAGAGGAGGAGTCGATTGTGAAGGCTGTCAAGCACAAAGAGCCAGAGAAAGAGGAAAATCAAGAAAGAGAGATGATCTGGAAGCCAAGAGAGAGTTTTAACCATTCAACATTTGTAGTTACTAAGAGCTACTGTGTGCCAGGCTATTATGCTGGGATCTAGATACAAATGAATAAGACACACAGGGGCTTACAAACGAATGGAAGAAAACAGAATATCAACAGATCAATGAGAGACAGAAAGAGACAGAGACACAAAGAGAGAGGGAAAGACTCATTTCCTGTCCTAGGACTCATTCCTTGTTCTAGATCTCACAGTCTTGGAGGACATGGGTATGTAGGCAGTCCTAGTACAAAGTAACAGTGAATACACTCCCTGTATAATGGTACATAAAGACTGCAAAGGGAGAGTATTCTACCATCTCAGGGAAGCTTCTGAGGGTAAGTGACTTTTTGATGAGAGTCAGGGTGGGGAGCAGTTTCCAGCCTACTCTGCATGTGCAGAGGCTCAGAGGAAGAGAACACATTTCAGAGGGAACTGAAATTACTTCTGTCTGGCTGCAGTTTACAGTGGGGCTGTGGTGATGGGTAGAGATGGGAGCCACTGATGTTTTAAGGCAGAAGAAGGGCATCTTAGAAAGACCTCCAGCTGTAGTAAAACTGGAAGATGAGAGATGGTCTGTTACTCCTTTTTAGTCTTTTAGTCAAAAAACTTTGCTTATTAAACACCTACTATGGGTCAGGGTCGAAACATACATCATATTCAAAACGTTTAGATGGGGGAAGTTTAATGAAAGGACCCTACAGAATTGGGGGCAGGATCAAGAACTCACAGTTTTGTGGGGAGTTGAAAGGACGCAGAGATAAATATCTGATCTGTCTCAACTCCTGTTTTCTCATCTCCTGCTGGAGTCTCCCATGATCTGCCCCAACCAAAGCCAGAAGGTAAAGGAGCCTGGAATATGCAGTTCAGACAGGATAGCCTTAGGAGGCACAGATGACAAGGACAGATAGTAGTAAAATGATATAAATCTACCAGCACAAACCTGATTCATCCAGGATTTACTGTAGGAATCCACAACCACTCTGGATATTTCAAAACACAAAGGAATTTCATCTGGCATTTTAGTGCTTCTGAGGTCCTTGGAAGGGATGGAGGAGTAGAAATTCCCAGACTAGTGAGTCCAAAGTTACATCAGTTAAGATGAACATTACTAGTCTTGTCCTATTTCACTTCCTTTTTTTAAAAAAATTATTTATTCTTTTTAGCTATACATGACAGTATAGTGTATTTTGACGTATCATACATGCATGGAATATAACTTCCCATTCTTGTGGTTGTATATGATGTGGTGTTACACTGGTTGTATATTCATATATGAACATAGGAAAATGATATCTGATTCATTCTACTGTCTTTCCTATTCTCATTTTCCCTCCCTTCCCTTCATTCCCCTCTGTCTAATCCAATGAACTTCTCTTTTTTTCCCTTCACCCCCCTCCTTATTTTGTGTTAGCATCTGCATATCAGAACACTCGGCCTTTGATTTTGGGAGATTGACTTGTTTCTCTTAGCATGATTGTCTACACTTCCATGCATTTACTGGCAAATGCCATAATTTCATTCTTCTTTATGGCTGAGCCCATTATTATGTATACCACATTTTCTTTATCCATTCATCTTTTGAAAAGCATGTAGTTTGGTTCCATAGTTTAGCTATTGTCAATTGAGCTGTTATAAACATTGATGTGGCTGTTGTCACTATAGTATGCTGATTTTAAGTCTCTTGGGAATGTGCCAAGGAGTGGGATAACTGGATAAAATGGTGGTTTCATTCCAAGTTTTCTGAGGAATCCCTTATTGCTTTCCTTAGTACTTGCACCAATTTGCACTCCCATCAGCAATGTATGAGTGTACCTTTTCCCCCACATTTTCACCACATTTACTGTTATTTGTATTCTTGATAATTGGCATTCTGCCTGGAGTGAGTTGAAATCTCAGTATACTTTTAATTTGCATTTCTCTAATTGATAGAGATGTTGAACATTTTTTCATATATTTATTAACCAATTGTATTTCTTCTGTGATGTGTACATTCAATTTCTTTGCCCATTTATTGATTGGGTTATTTATTTGGTTTTGGGTGTTAAGTTTTTTTCTGTGGGGGGTACTGGGATTGAACTCAGGGAACTTGACCACTGAGCCTCATACCCATCCCTATTTTGTTTTTTTTATTTAGAGGCAGGGTCTCACTGAGTTGCTATGTACCTCACAGTTTCTGAGGCTGGCTTTGAACTCACAATTCTCCTGTCTCAGCCTCCCAAGCTGCTGGGATTATAGGTATGCAGCACCACATCCAGCTGGTGTTAAGTTTTTTGAGTTCTTTACATGTCCTGGAGACTACTGCTCTATCTGAGGTCCAGGTAATAAATATTTTCGCCCCATTCTGTAGGCTCTCTCTTCACATTCTTGCTTCCTTTTGTGTGACTCCTTTACTTCCAAATATGGAAGCTTACATTTCTAGGTCCACATGTATTTAGGACCATGTGACTAATTCTAGCCAATTATATCTGAGAGGAAGTAATGTGTCACTTCCAGAATGACACCATCACAAACTTGTGAGCACTCTCTAGACTGTCTTTTCCATGCCACTAAAGTCATGGAAGTGACCCTGAAGTAACATAGTAGGTACAAAGTTGAAGCATCCTAGATTCTAAGAACATGGAGAGCAACAGACCACATCTGCAGTAAACATTTTGGTGTAAGAAAGAAACTTTTACTGCATTAGGCCACTGAGATTAGGGGAATCTTTTTTTATTTTTAAATTTATTTTGAATTTGTAATTATAATTAAACACAGTACCTTTATTTTATATATTTATTTATTTTTATGTTGTGCTGAGAATTGAACCCAGGGCCTTGCAAGTGCTAGAGGAGTGCTCTTAAACTGAACCACAACCCCCCCCATCATTTGTTACTAATAAGCCTGGTTTATTCTAACTAGAATGTACCGAGGATTAGACACTGCTATTGCTGCTGTCAGCACTGACTCTCACACCATGAAGACCACAAGGGGAGTATGAATGTCACATACATGTCATCACACCTCACAAGTGACCTGCAAATGCAGGAAGGTAACCTTCATTTACTTGTACATTTTTGTTTAAGTATATCTCTTAGGCAGACCTTATTTGAACCTAGAACTCAAGTGGGAAAGGAGTCTGAGAAATGTCAATTTTATCTTTTCAACTTCTTCAAACAGGAGGGTGAAGTGGAAGTTGGAAAGGATACTAGTAATGTACCCATAATGCAAGTTTTTCAAAGGCAGGGGTCGTTTTGCTAATTATCTTTGTATGTTTTGTATCCAGTCTGGGACTAATGTGACATTAGTGGTTGTCAAAAAATATTTCTTGAAATAATCTAAGTTTATGGACCAATACTAAGTTTTTATCTTTCAGGTGAAATAATAGAGATGTAAAATAAGTGCTAAAACTACTCCCTGCTAAAGATTTGAGAGTTCTGAAAGTACTCTAGACTATGAGAAGGACATTGCAGAAGTCATCAATACAAAGGAGTGGAGGTGGACAGAAGAGAAAATAGCCATACCAAACAATTAGATAATACCTTGTAAGTTAAGTTAGATTCAACTGCAAATAAAACTTAAAACTGCATTGGCTTAAATATCATAGGAGCTCATTGTTTCCTTAAAGACAGTGGGTAAACCGCCTGAAGCTCTGCCATGGGAGCTCCTTGACCCTCAGGAACTCATGCACTGTTATGTCATCCTCTTTAATGTGTGGTTCTGACCAGATGGTTGATGATAGCTGCTTTTGCACCAGCCACCATTTCTCAGTTTCAGTCAGCAAGAAGATGGTAGGAAGAAAAGTATGCTCCCTCCTTTCAAGAACACTTCCTAGAAGATGCACACTCCTCTTTTATTTAAATCTCATTTAAATGAATGTGCACTGTGAACAGAAGTGATGATACCAATTGAGGTCTGGTCCATAGAGACTGCCCTTACATGATCCTCTTCATTTCTGGCATCTTCTGGTCAGATTTGTGCCATCAAGGGAAACATTGGATATCACATATTGGATGACAGAGCCTCTACTAACCTGGATCCCTAGGTGATTATGAATCAAAGAGTTAATCCCCTCACACACACCCCTTGGCCAGGAAATGCTTACACTGAACTGTTAAGTGAGCAAGAAACAAAAATTTACTGTGACCCATTGAGGTATATTTGACACAACAACTAGCATTGTCTTCATACAAAAATTGTTACAGAAGCAGGATGCTATTTTAAAAATCTCAAACTTGTCAGGCTGTAGACAGCAAGAAAACTTACCAGAGACTGGAAAATGGAAATCCATGGCAAAATGTCTTGGTATCTTTTCTCCTATTAAAAACATAACACCACAATTTGGATAGGTTACAAGGAAGAGTGGTTTATTTTGGCTTATAGTTCTGCTTCAAGGTCAAAGGACTGCATCTGGTGATGGCCTTCTTGCTGGCAAAGTCCCAAAGTGGTGCAAGGCATCACAAGGAAGGAGAGAGGGACCATGAGAACTGGCTTTTGTAGCAAACCCACTCTCAATCCATTATCCTATTAATGTGTTAATCTATCAATCACATAAATGAGGTAATCCATTCATGGGGGAAGAGCTCTAAACACCTCCTAAAGGTTCTTTCTCTTACTGTCCTATATGGATTCAGTTTCAGTACAAATTTTGGGTATTGAAACCATAATACAAGACATTTGGTAAGAATTGACTGCAGTAAATTAAAAGGACAATAAGATGCCTCTAAATCCCATAGCTCTAGAAGAGGTTGGAAAATGAAATGCTGGTAGGCTATATTCACTGGCTGTATTTAACAAGATATTGGAAAAATAAGATGAGCTCCTGGAATAATGAAAAGGCTTCCAAACATGATGAAAAAGGAATATAGAGAGTTCAGAACTTTGGAGCCTTGAGGGGTTGAAAAAACTGACTATTCTATACTTCAAAGAATAGGAAATAAATCTGAAAAGGTGTTTGAGCAACAAAGGTCGATGAAATTTCAGTTATGCAGCAAAAATTAGATTTAGGGCATGGCCTCGCATTGGAGGTCTCTAAGTAGCTCCCTCAAATTCAGAGGAAAAGAGGCATAAGAATGAAGAAGCAAAGAAATAGGATCAAGAATTATCTCTAGGAAACTTTCATGTTTACTGGCTTATGGAACTGACAGGGAAGGAAATGGATCAAAAGTCTTTTCAGTGTTTGAGAAATTGTACTGCTAAGAAAATCACTTAAGAGCTTATTTTAAAAGCTGTACTCTTTCTACAGAAGTCATGCTTCTCAATACCCATTTCAAATGCAGGCTTAGAGGAAGAACTTACAGAAGGCAGACCTAGTGACCACAGGGGACCAAGGACAAGGGGGTTCCCCACTGAGAGTGGTACCAGGTTCTAGTGGTGGAACTTCCTGTTCACGTCCTTCACAGTGCTTCCTAGCAGAATCTCATCTTTGCATAGGCCAGTGTCTTCTTTTCCCTGCTTTCCTACCTGGACATGTTGATTGCAGTAAATTTGCTGCATTGTTACATACTGGGTGCAGGTTGGAACAGATATCAGTTCATGGGTTGCAGTAGAGTTTCTCACCCTCAGCACTACTAATATGTTGGACTGGAAAGTTCTTTTTGTGGGGCTGTCCTGTGTATTTTATAATGTTCAGCTGCCTTCCTGGTCTCTGCACACTAGTTGCCAATAGTATCCAGCTCACTACCCCAATTGTGTCAGTCAAAACGTTTCCAGACATTCCACAAAAACTACCTCTGGTTGAGAATTATTGGGCCACAGGATAATATGGAGAGATATCACGACCAGATGGATAATCCTGTGCATTACCTGGGAATCCTGTATTTTGAATTTAATCCAGTGGCTGGGTGGGATTTTAGGTTATCTTACTTGGTGAGGGAATGAGCATATTATTTGTTTGCTAAAAATAAAGGATGAAATGGTGATTTGGTGACCAAATGGATGGACTATAGCATAGAGTTCAAGGTTATCACCAAACCTGCTTTCTAGTAATTCACGATAGCTAAGATCCAAACTGGGATTAGATAACCCACTCTGCTTAGCCCTAAATATAAACATTCAACAAACAAGAATGTTCACCAGAGTACTACTAGCAATGGCCTAAAACTCAAAGGACTTGGCAGAGCTTTACATCCCTCTAGAGGAGCCTGTTCTATAATCCATAAACCCTGATATACCTCACCACCTTTAGCATTTATCAGTCTCTATACTGCCATCTTCAGCAAACCCTAACAAGTTCTTATAGTAAGCAAGAGAACTTTACATTAATATGTTAGGTCAAGGTGTAGCCTATAAGGTGGAAAGTAATGGACTACATTTTCTGCTTCTTAGAACAAATCTTCACAACAGCTTCTATGAAACTTAAAAGCCCAAGTCGGATTTAGTAGTAAGTTAAGAATAGAGAGCTTAGCTGAATTGGGCAATAAAGTATGCATACACCACCCATCACCCTCTTCAAATACAATTACACAAAACCTGATACATAATCCACTTGATTAGACTGTATGAGAAGAGATAAGTCACAACAAGGTAGACATACTGGAAAGTGTGTTTGGAATAAACAAAATTTAGTTTATTCACTAAATCACCCAGCCTACACCCGGGAGATTTCACTCACTATGAACATTTTGAACTAATGCTAGCCCACAATCCCTTCCCACTAAAATATGATTCATTTTAATAAATAAAACATTTATCTTAAATAAAAGTAGAGGAGATAGAAATTATTACCAGGATGTATAGAGAAAGCACCATAAGGGAAAGATGAAAAAAAAAATTTATAGTGTAAAAAAGCAAAGACTAAAACTTCTACCTTTTGCATAATGATTTAACCAGAAAACCCTTGACAAGAGGAATTTAAGCCAAGCACCTTGAAACCAGATGAGCTACTTATGAGCAGCTAATAAGAGCTCATCTGTCTATGTTGCAAAACAGGGGAATGACTTATAAGTAGAGGTGAAAAGCCTAGGCTGCTTGGTGATAGTTGGTTGTCCAGATTAGAATTTTAGATCTACTTTAAATTTACCTGAAGCACAAGCAAGCCAAATGTAATTTTAAATGTTAATCTAAAGAGGGACAGCTCTTTAGAATCAAGGAAAAACCTTAATTAGGGAGTAAATCTGCTAATTTCCATAGTTGGCCTAAAAGCAGTGTTCAATTGAAAAAGCATTAAACCTTAACCTAATCATCAAAACTTAATACCTAACTCTCAATAACCTCCTAAACCAACACTGGACTAATCTATTTTTCTTATAGAAGAAATTATGTTAAAATGAGTAACAAGAAGATAGTTCTCCCTGCATAAGTTTATATCAGACCGAATAATTCACTGATAGTTAACACTGATAGTTAACCTTTGATATCATCAATCATACTATTTATTGTTGCTCCTACCCTAGCCCTAACCCTGGCATTTATCATGTGAATCCCCCTACCCATACCCCAACCCCTGACCAACATAAATATAGGCGTACTATTCATTCTCGCTACCTCAAGCCTAGCTGTATATGCAATCCTGTGGTCAGACTGAACCTCCAACTCTAAATACTCTCTAAGGGGAGCATTATGAGTCATAGCACAAACAATCTCATATGAAGTAACCCTAGCCATTATTCTCCTCTCTGTATTACTAATAAAAGGCTCCTTTACTCTATCTACCCTTATTACTAATCAACAGTTCACA
Source organism: Urocitellus parryii (assembly GCF_045843805.1). NCBI lineage: Eukaryota > Metazoa > Chordata > Mammalia > Rodentia > Sciuridae > Urocitellus > Urocitellus parryii. Next base: position 81,559,100 of record NC_135541.1, on the reverse strand, counting down.
TGACTACTACTACTGACATGACCCCAGCAATAAAGTGATTCATCTCAATACTAGCAGAGACCAACCAAACTCCCTTTGACAAACAGAAGGAGAATCAGAACTTGTATCAGGCTTCAACGTCGAATATGCCCTTTCACCTTATTTTTTATAGCTGAATACACAAATATTATTATAATGAATGCCCTAAGAGCAACCTTCTTTATAGGGACATTACTCAACCCTTCCCTTCCCGAAACTTTTACACTAAGTTTCACCCTAAAAACCCTCATTTTAACTTCTATGAATTTTAGCATTCTATACACGATTTCGTTATGATCAACGTATGCATCTTTTATGAAAAAGCTTCCTACGCCTCACTCTGGTCCTATGCATATGACATATCTCCCTTCCCATTATCACTGCATATATATCACCCCTAATCTAAAAAATATCTCTGGTAAAAGAGTTACTTTGATTGAGTAAATAATAGAGGTTTAAATCCTCTTGTTTTTAGAACCTTAGGACTTGAACCTAATCCTAAGAATTCAAAATTCTTCATGCTAACTTTACACTGTGTCCTAAAAAGTAAGGTCAGCTAAATAAGCTATCGGGCCCATACCCAGAAAATGTTGGTTTATATACTTCCTGTATTAATTAATCCCCTAAACTCCTCCACAATCTACCTCACCTTATTTTCTGGAACAATAATTACACTATTAAGCTCCCACTGACTACTTATTTGATTAGGCTAAGAAATAAGTATGCTGGCAATTATTCCCATCCTAATGGAATAATTCCAGAGAAGCTGCATGCAAATATTTCCTAATTCAAGCCACTGCATCAGTAATCTTAATAATAGGCACAATTATTAATTTTACAAACTTAGGCCAATGGAACCTATCCAATTCATGCAATCAAATCTCATCATTTATATTCACAATAGCACACTCAATAAAAATGAGACTTGCCCCATTTCACCTTTGAGTACCAAAGGTCACTCAAGGAATTGCACTTAAATCAGGACTAATCCTACTAACATGACAAAAAATTGCCCCAATCTCTATACATATCAAATTGCCTCTTCCATAAACTCCACCCTTATATTACTTATGGGAATCCTGTCTATTATGTTAAGAGGTTAAGAAGGACTCAACCAAACTCAACTATGAAAAATCTTAGCATATTCATCAATCACGAATATAGGATGAATAATAGCAATTATTTCATATAATCCAACTTTGACAATATTTAACTTAATCATTTATATTACTTACCATTAATATATTTATACTTCTCCAATACAACAAAAAGCTTCTACCCTTTCCTTATCAAATTTATGAAATAAATTCCTCCTACTAACCCCATCAATTCTAATCATACTAATATCAATACGAGGATTACTACCTCTAACCGGATTTGCCCCCAAATTAATTATAATTAAGGAACTAATTTCAAACAACAATATCATCTTCTCTATACTAATAGTAATACTAGCACTCCTAGATTGATATTTCTACACATGACTTATTTATTCTACATTCCTAACCCTATTTCCATCATTTAACAACACTAAAATAAAGTGACATTTTAAAAATACAAAACTGGGCTGGGAATGTGGCTCAGGCGGCAGCATGCTCGTCTGGCATGTGTGTGGCCTGGGTTCGATCCTCAGCACCACATACCAACAAAGATGTTGTGTCCACCAAGAACTAAGAAATAAATATTAAAAATTCTCTCTCTCTCTCTCTCTCTCTCTCTCTCTGTCTCTCTCTCTCCCTCTCTCTTTAAAAAAAATAAAAGAAAATAAATTAAAATACAGAACTAACTCCCCTTCTACCAAATTTTATTATTATCTCTACCCTCTCCCTACCACTCACACCTATCATCTCTGAGCTAGGAATTTAGGATAACCCAGACCAAGGGCCTTCGAAGCCCTAAGTAAGTGTCCAACACTTAATTCCTGAGTTAAGGACTGCAAGACTCTACCCTACATCAACTGAATGCAAATCAATTAGTTAAGCTAAGCCCTTTCCATCTAGACTAATGGGATTTAAACCCATAAAACTTAAGTTAACAGATAAATGCCTAATTCAACTGGCTTCAATCTACTTCTCCTGTGGTAAGTAAAAATGCCAGAGAAGTCCTGGCAGAGTTGAAGCTGCTCCTTTGAATTTGCAATTCAATGTGATTATTCACCTCTGGGCTTGGTAAAAAGAGAACTCAACCTCTGTCTTTAGATTCATAGTCTAATACTTACTTGGCCATTTTACCATCTACCTATGTTCATCATCCATTGATTCTTCTCAACTAATCACAAAGATATCGGAACACTTTACCTCCTATTTGGCGCTTGAGCTGGAATAGAAGGAACGCACTTAGTCTATTAATTTGGGCTGAATTAGGCCAACCCCCGGAGCCCTGTTAGGCGATGATCAGATCTATAATGTTATTGTAACTACACTCACATTTGTTATAAATTTCTTTATAGTCATGGCAATTATGATTGATGGATTTGGGAACTGAATACTACCCCTTATAATCGGAGCCCCTGATATACCATTTCCCCATATAAATAACATGAGCTTCTGGCTCCTTCCCACCTCCTTCCTCCTCTTGCTTGCTTCTTCTACAGTTGAAGCAGGTGTGGGAACAGGTTGAACAGTATATCCCCCACTAACTGGAAATCTTGCCCATGCAGGAGCCTCAGTAGAATTAACCATCTTCTGCCTTCACTTAGCAGGATTATCATCAATTCTAAAAGCAATTAATTTTATTACAATTATTAACATAAAACCCACTGCTATATTCCAATATCAAAACCCTCTGTTCGTATGATCCATACTAATCACAACAGTATTACTTCTTTTATCTCTTCCAGTCTTTGCAGCAGGGATTACAACACTTCTAACAGACTGAAATCTAAATACTGTATTCTTTGACCCCATGGGAGGTGGAGATCCTATTCTCTATCAACAATTATTCTGATTCTTTGGGCACCCTGAGATCTATATTCTTATTCTACCAAGGTTTGGTATTATCTCCCATATTGTAAAATATAGTCAGGTAAAAGAAACCATTCGGTTATATAGGAATAGTATGAGCTATAATATCTATTGGTTTTCTCGGATTCATTGAATGAGTGCACCACATGTTCACTGTTGGGATAGATGTTGATGATACCCGAGATTACTTCAAATCTGCAATGATAATTACTGCTATTCCAAGAGGGTTAAAGTTTTCAATTGACTAAGCAACCTTACATGGGGATAATATTAAATGGTCACCAGCAATACAATGAGCCCTCGGCTTCATTTTCTTATTCACCATTGGAGGTTAGCAGATTCCTGCAAACAGGAATCATTCTGGCTAACTCTTCGTTAGATATTGTCTTACATGTTACATATTATGTTGTAGCTCACTTTCACTATGTCATATGGATTCGAGCCATATTTGCCATCATAGGAGGGTTCATTCACTGATTTCCCCTTTTTTCTGGCATATGCTAAATAATATATGAGCTAAAGTCTACTTTACTGTAATGTTTGTAGGGGTAAATGTAACTTTCTTCCCTCACACTTCTTGGGATTATCAGGAATACTCTGTGGATACTCCCACTACCCAGATGCATACACAGCATGAAACACTGTATCTTTGATGGGCTCAATTATTTCCCTCACAGCTATCATAATTATAATTTTTATAATTTGAGAGGTATTTGCATCAAAACGAGAAGTTCTTACCGTAGAGTTAACACCCAATAACTTATAATGACTACACGGGTGCCCTCCACCTTATCACACATTTGAAGAACCGACTTTTATTAAAGCCTGGACCAAGAAAGGGAAGAATTGAACTTCCTAAAACTAGTTTCAAGCCAGCCCCATAACCATTGTGACTTTCTTCATGAGATATTAGTAAAATAATTACATAACTTTGTAAAAGTTAACTTATAGGTTAAACTCCTTTATATCTCTATGGGATACTCCCTTGAATTAGGATTTCAAGATGCCACATCACCTATTATAGAAGAGCTCCTACACTTTCATGAGCACACTCTTATAATTGTGTTCTTAATTAGCTCTCTTGTCCTCTACATTATCTCATTGATATTAACTACAAAACTAACCCATACAAGTACTGTAGACACCCAAGAAGTAGAAACTATCTGAACTATTCTTCCTGCTATTATTCTCATCTTAATTGCCCTTCCCTCACTCTGTATTCTATACATAATAGACAAAATTAACGACCCATCTCTAATGGTAAAAACTATAGGCCATCAGTGATATTGAAGTTATGAATATACAGACTACAAAGATCTTAGTTTTGACTCCAATATGATTCCAACCTCGGATCTGGCTGCAGGAGATCCTCAATTTCTGGAAGTAGATAACTGAGTAGTACTTCCAATAGAGTTACCTGTGCGAATACTAATTTCATCTGAAGACATGCTCCACTCCTGAGTGGTCCCATCCCTTGGCTTAAAAATGGATGCAATTCCTGGTTGACTTAATCAGGCTACCTTAACATCAACATGGCTGGGGCTTGACTATGGGCAATGTTCTGAAATCTGTAGCTTTATGCTAATCGTCCTTGATCTGGTCCCATTAAAACATTTTGAAAGTTGATCCTCACCAATGTTATAAATTCATTATGAAGCTCCAGCAGCATCACCTTTTAAGTTGAAGATTAGGAGCCAAAATCTCCTCATAATGAGATGCCCTAATTAGACATATCAGCATAATTTGTTACAATTTTATCAATGATCCTAGCCCTATTATTCATATTTCAACTTAAAATTTCAAACCATCTGTACCCGTCTAACCCTTCCTGCAAAGACATTAGTTTAACTGAACAAAAATCCATATGAGAAGAAAGATGAATTAAAAATTTACTTGCCTCTTTCATTATCCCTACAATAATAGGACTTATTATTGTTATCTTTATTATTATGTTCCCCAACATCATCTTTCCCTCACCCAACAAACTTATCAACAACCACCTAGTATCATTCCAACAGTGATTAATTCAACTTGTACTAAAACAAATAATGGCCATACATAACCCAAAATGATCAACCTGATCCCTAATACTAATTTCAATGATTATATTCATGGGCTCTACAAATCTACTAGGTCTACTCTCTCACTGCTTTATACCAACAACCCAGATGTCAATGAACTTAGGAATGGCCATTTCCCTATGAGCAGGTGCAGTAATTACTGGTTTCCACCACAAGACTAAAGCATCCCTCGCCCATCTTCTTTCACAAGGAACCCCTATCCCCCTTATCCCAATATTAATTATTATCAAAACAATTAGCCTTTTTGTTCAACCCATAGCACTAGCCAAACGACTAACAGCTAATATTACAGCTGGCCACATTATTATACACTTAATTGGAGGATCCACCATAGTATTAACATCGATTAGCCCTCCCACAGCTATCCTAACCTTTATTATTCTAGTATATTAACAATACTTGAATTTGCTGTAGCACTAATTCAAGCCTATGTCCTAGTAAGTTTATATTTACATGATAATACTTGATGACCCACCAAACCCATGCCTATCATATAGTTAATCCTAGCCCCTGATCTTTAACAGGAGCCCTTTCTCGCCTACTCTTAACATCCGGTCTAGTAAGATGATTCCACTTTAATTCCTCTTTTCTCTTCATTTTAGGCCTAATAGCCATCATCCTTACAGTATACTAATGATGATGAGATTCTGTACATGAAGTTACATTCCAAGGGCACTATATAACAATTGTTCAAAAAGGTTTATGATATGGGATAGTCATATTCATCATTTCAGAAGTATTCTTCTTCGCTGGATTTTTCTGAGCATTTTATCACTCCAGTCTAGCTCCCAATCCAGAATTAGGCAGCTGATGACCTCCAATGGGAATTAAACCACTTAATCCCCTAGAAGTTCCACTACTCAACACCTCCATGTTTTTAGCTTCAGAGGTCTCAATTACCTGGGCCCATCACAGTCTAACTGAAGGGGACCGAAAACACATAGTTCAAGCATTATCCATCATGATTACACTATGATTATATTTAACCTTACTTCAAGCCTCAGAATACTTAGAAACATCTTTCACAATATCAGATGGTGTATATGGCTCAACATTTTTCATGGCTACAGGCTTTCATGGTCTCCACCTTATTATTGGGTCAACCTTTCTTTTAGTATGCCTTATCCATCAATTAAATTTCCACTTTACATCTAACCACCATTTTGGATTTGAAGCAGCCTCATGATACTGACATTTTATAGATGCTATATGACTATTCCTTTATGTAACTATTTATTGATGAGGCTCATACTCCCTTAGTATTTATCAGTACAGTTGACGTCCAATCAATAAGCCTTGGTAAAACCCATGAGAGAGTAATAAACCTTATAATCTCCCTACTTATCAATTCTTCTATTGCACTATTACTAATCTCATGGCATTTTGATTACCCCAGCTAAATGTATACACCTATAAAGCAAGTCTCTATGAATGTGTTTTGATCACATAGGATCTACCCACCTACCATTCTCAATAAAATTTTCCTTGTTGCAATTACATTCCTTTTATTTGACTTAGAAATTTCTCTACTTCTCCCCCTTCCCTGAGCCTCTCAAACAATCTCAATCTCACACTAACTATAACATTTTTCTAGTTCTAATTCTCATCCTTTGGTTAGCCTATGAATGAGTTCAAAAAGGCTTAGAATGAATTGAATATGATAATTAGTTTAAGATAAAACAAGTGATTTTGACTCACTAGACTATGGGTTACCATAATTTTCAAAATGCCTATTATCATACTTAACATCCTCCTAGTTTATACAACATCTTTACTTGTCTCATTTAATATCATCATTCTTATGCCTAGAAGGCATAATATTATATATATTTGTCTTATGCTCCCTCCTTATTCTAAACTTTCACTTTTCCTTATCATTTATAATCCCTATTGTCTTACTAGTGTTTTTGCAGCGTGTGAAGCGTCCTTAGGTCTAGCTCTCCTTGTAATAGTGTCTAACACATATGGACTAGACTATGTTCAGAACCTAAATATCCTTCAATGTTAAAAATTATTATACCTACAATTCTACTCTCCCCCCTTATATGCTTCTCAAACCCCTCAATAATTTGAATCAACCCCTCGATCCATAGTCTGATAGTCAGCTAATGGTGCTCCTTACATTAAATCAAACAGCAAACACAGATCTAATTTTCTCACTAACTTTCTTCTCAGATCCGCTATCTTCCCCTTTACTGATTTAACACCATGACTCCTTCCCCTTATAATTCTAGCAAGCCAAAACCACTTAGCCCGAGAGCCACTGATCTTTAAAAAAACTTTATATTCTTATACTAATTTCCTTTCAATCATTTTTTAAAGAGAGAGAGAGAGAGAGAGAGAGAGAGAGAGAGAGAGAGATTTTTAAATATTTATTTTTTAGTTTTCTGCAAACATCTTTATTTGTATGTGGTGCTAGGATGAAACCCAGCATTGCACTTGCATGCCAGGCGAGCATGCTACTGCTTGAGCCACATCCCCAGCCCAATCATTTTTAATTATAACTTTTTCAGTCACCAAACTAATCATATTGTATATTCTATTCAAAGCCACCCTAATCCCCACATTTATTATTATTACTCGATGAGGAAAGCAAAGTGAGCATCTAAATGCAGTACTGTACTTCTTATTTTATGCTCTGGTAGGCTCCCTTCCCCTTCTAGTAGCATTAGTCTGTTCAAAAATCCACTGGGTCCATAAACTTTATTATCTGTATATGCCAGTCATCTGTACTGTCTTTTTCCTGAACTAGTGATATCTTGTGACTGGCATGTATTATAGCCTTTATAGTAAAAATACCCTTATATGGTCTCCACCTTTGACTCCCCAAAGCCCATATTGAAGCCTCTGTTGCTGGCTCCATGATCCTGGCAGCTATTCTACTCAAACTTGGCAGATACGGAATAATCCAAATTTCAGCTCTACTCCACCCTATTGCAAGTAATATGGCATATCTCTTTATTATGTTATCGCTATGGGATATAATTATAACAAGCTCAATCTGCTTACAACAAAAAGACCTAAAATCCTCATTGCCTACTCATCAGTAAGTCATTAGCATTAGTTATTGTAGCAATTGTAATTCAAACACCCTGAAGCTTTATAGGAACCACAGCACTAATAATTGACCATGGATTAACATCCTCCCTACTATTTTGTCTCACAAACACTAATTATGAGTAAATTCATAGCCGAACTATAAGGCTAGCCCAAGGCTTACAATCCATTCTTCCCCTTATGGCAACATGATGAGTTCTGGCTAGTCTAACTAATCTAGCTCTTCCCCTGACAATTAACTTGATTGGAGAACTATTCATTATCACATCATCATTCACCTGATCAAATATTAGGATTACTTTAACTGGCCTTAATATATTAATCAATGCCCTTTACTATATATATATATATATATATATATATATATATATATATATAAATCATAACACAACTGGGAAAATTTACACACCACACATCTAACATTAATCCTTCTTTCACGTGAGAAAACACACTCATGTTACTTCACCTCTTCCCACTTATCATTCTATCAGCAAATCCTACTATCATCCTGGGACATTTATACTGTAAATATAGTTTAAATAAAACTATTATTTGTGAATCTAACAATAGAGAATCATAATCCCTTATTTACCAAGAAAGTATGAAAGAACTGCTAATTCATGCTCTCCATGATTACATCCATGACTTTCTTAACTTTTATAGGATAGAAGTAATCCATTGGTCTTGGGAGCAAACAATTGCTCCAAATAAAAGTAATTAATATATTTTCTTCACTCATCCTTATGTCACTTGTTACACTAACTTTCCCCATTCTCCTTACCAACTCCTATAAACTCCTATAACCAACTCCTATAAACACAGCAACTACACAAACTATGTAAAAACATCTCTTATTTATGAATATTCATTGTGTATAAGTCCAACACTAATATTTTTCAATTCAAATTATGAACTTATTTCAAACTGACACTGAATGACAATTCAAACTTTTACTCTCTCCATAAGCTTCAAATTAGATTACTTCTCTATGCTATTCATGCCCGTAGCACTATTTGTTAAATGATTAATTATAGAATTCTCAATATGATATATACACCCAGACTTCTTTATCAACCGCTTCTTCAAATATCTAGTAATATTCCTCATTACCATGATAATCTTAGTCACATCCAGCAACCTATTCCAACTGTTCATTGGCTGAGAGGGAGTAGGCATTATATCATTCTTATGTATTGGTTGATGATATGATCGCACAGATGCTAATACAGCAGCTCTCCAAACTATTGTATACAACTGAATTGGTGACATTGGATTTGTTTCAGCCATAGCATGATTTCTACTCAACTCAAACTCATGATAACTAAACAACTCTTTAATAGATGTATCTCTACTTCTCCTCCTAGGCTTACTCTTAACAGCAACAGGAAAATCCACCCAATTTGGCCTACACCCCTGATTGCCCTCTGCCATGGAAGGCCCTACTCCCTAATCAGCTCTAATCCACACCAGCACTAGAGTAGTAGCAGGAGTATTTCTTCTTATTTGTTCTTATCCTCTAATAGAACATAGTAAGACTATCCAAACACTTGCTCTCTGCCTGGGAGCCATTACCACCTTATTCACTGCCATCTGTGCCCTCACCCAAAATGATATTAAGAAAATTATCGCATTTTCTACCTCAAGCCAAATATTATTAATAATAGTCACTATTGGAATTAACTAACCCCACTTAGCATTTCTCCACATCTGCACCCATGCATTCTTCAAAGCCATACTATTTATATGTTCTGGGTCAATCAATCCATAACCTAAATGATGAACAAGATATTCAAAAAATAGGAGGCCTATTCAAAGCTCTTCCCAGGTAACAATCAGGGAATCTTCAAGAGTTCCAGGAGTGCTCCAACAGCTCCAAAATAACCCTCATGTTCTGAAAAAAAGTGCTTTCAACTGTTTCTTGGACCAATAATCCAAAGCATATGCCAAAAGCTGCATGGCGATGGTATTAATTCTCAAAAAATTTCCAACAAATACCACCTAGTTAATGTTCTCGAAGCTACAGCCCAGCCTGACAATCCAAACCTCTCATAATCTCCTCCATAAATATCTCACACTAGTTTATCCACTTTGGTGCTACCTCCACAAGATACCATTTCAAGAGCTTCTTCAAAAGTGGTACAGCCAGTAAGAAGACAGCAGAGACCAAAAAAATTTCCTCCTCTAAGACTTGTGCCTGTGACCCTCTTGTAATTTTCTTTGGAGTACACTGCTAAAATGCTAACCCCTGAGACAATGTTCAGCAGAAGCAGAGGATGTGGGTTTTTCAACTCAAATGGTAACTTCTGACATTTTTCAGAATCAGCAGGATTTTCAAAGTAATAGCACTGTGATAGTCCATTGAAACCAACTGAGTCAATATATAAATTCCTTGGATTAAGCAGTCTAGTTCATGCAGTTTGCAAAGCTGAAGACCACCTATCTTTGCATTCACACAGAGTCAGGGCCTTCAGGTCCAGGTGCACGTCCCTAATGCCTCTGGACCCATAAGCCACATTGGAGGTCAAGTACTTTCGAATGCTTTGAAGACTCTCCACTTCTTCCTCTTCTTCTTCAGCAGTGATGTCTTTGGGTTCAAATTAAACAAGCATGACAAGGGTTCCACCAATATCCAAGCCAAACCATGGAATAAGTGGCTGCTTTTTCTAGAGGCTTTCGACCTGTGAGCCAGAGACCCAGGCAGGGCCACTGTAGGAGTTGAGCCCATGGGGCCTCACACCATCTGTCGAGGCTCAACAGCAGGCGCTGACATGCTGCTCGCCAGAGGCCACAGTGACCCCTGCCTCTGCCCTTCGGAGCCTGTGGGCGCCGACTCCCCAGCCCAAGAGGGTGAGGTGGAGGCTGCCCTGCCATGGCGCTCCAGGGGCAAGCCGATCATGCCGGCTCCCATTGGCAGCCCCCACCGCTGCCCCCCCCAGCTATCCCCCCTAGGGCCGGAATCCTCCTGCCTCCTCAGAGGCAGTCCTGCCTGAGCCTCTGGATATGCTTTGATGAGGCAATTGGACCTTTTCTCCTTTCTTCCATCTTCTACATGCTTGTACCTGAACCCTCACATATTCTGTCAGCTGTATTTTTGTTTTTGCATTTCAAGGTCAATTCCAAATTCATTCTTTACCTGAGACCCATCTTTCATATGTTGCTTATAGGTTGATCCTCAAAATTGAAACTTAGTGCTTTCCCTAATTTATAATATTGTGTCTTTTTAACTATCATTTACTTCATAGTAAATAATGTGCAACAATTACATTTCTTTTTATAGGTTTAAGGTCATGATCTCTAGAATCCTAGGAGAAGAATGTTCTAGTGCCCAAATGAAATGAATTCTCTTTTATCATTTCAGAAATAACTTAAGATGATGCTGTAATTTAATGGGCTTTGTATTTGTATCATGACTTATTTTACACAATTTTTGTTGTTTGTGTTTCCTGAAATTTCTATTTGTCTTTCTTTTATTTTTACTGAGGGAACATTTCTTTACTACATCATGAGTATCACACATTTCCATAATTATTCTATCTTTAATGTAGACCACATTTCATTTTTGTTCTTTAAGACATTGTATTTGGGGGCCAAATGGCTTCCTATTCTGATTTAGATTGTTTAGCAAACTCCATGCACAACTCTCAACCTGGAATTTTTTTTTTTTTATTAAACTTCACTCCTAGTTCCACTCCCTCATATTCTACCTCATTATTGGTTTGTACCTCACTTCTCTGAAATATATCCAAAGGCATATTGAACAGAAACAAATAAACACATAGAAGGGAGATGAAATTTCTGAGCACTTGCAAATTTGAAAATGTCTTTCATATGCCTTCATGTTGATTTATAGTTTGGTAGAGCACAATGTTGAGAGTCACAACCAAGTTAAGATGGCACCTGGCACTTTGTCAGGGGGAGTGGTTTGAGAAGTAATGCCAGCAAGCCATTAAGATGATGCAGATTCCTTAATGACTGACTGACTTCTGTATCTAATGATGTTAATTAAGTTAAGCTGTGTATAATCATTAAGATGATGAGGATTCCTTATTAGTTGACAGCTGTATCTAGTTTATGTTAATTAAGTTAAGCTGTGTGTAATTAGTTGGGTATATATACTTCTCTGTCTCATAATAAAGTGGCTCCCGCTGTATCAACCTTCACAAGTTTCTTGTAACAATCCACCCCCCCCACCCTCACCCCCACCCCAGTTATTTTGCTGAGCCAGACTTCGACAGATGGTGGCCCATATGGGGAGCCCCAGGACACTCAGGGGTAAGAGACAAGGAAAAGCTGCCCATCCCTAGAGATAGGACAGGAGCAAATCTGCTCATCCCTAGAAGTAGATAGGACAAGAGGAAGGATGGACATTTTGAGAAAATGGAGAGGATTAATACAGTATGTTTGTGTCTTGTTTTGTCTTGGTTTGTTGTATTGTCTTTGTTACGAAAATCTTGAAGGGGTGTTAAGTAAATTGCTAAGGGAAGGAGGCACCCTAGTGGAACCAAGAACAGTTAGGGCAGCACAAAATTGTATATTCAAAGTTTTTCCCTCCTCAGAATGGTGAAGACATTGTTTCATTCTCTTCTAGCACAGAGTGTTCCTAATAAGAAGTTTGATGCCAGTTTATTATTGTTTCTTGGTAAGTGACCTCTTTTTCCTCTTTTTCTCTAGAGACTTTAAAAAAATCTACTTTTCCTGTGTTTATTGCAGCACTGTGCACAATAGCCTAGATATGAAATCGACCTAAATGTCCATCAGGAGGTGAATGGATCAAGAAAATGTGGTATGTACACACTGGAAATTCTATTCAGCCATAAAAAGAAGAAAAACCTGCCATTTGCAACAACAGAGATGAGCGTATAGGGCATTATGCTCACTGAAATGAGTTCATGACAGAAGGACATATTCTTCAATATTCCACTTCCAAGAGATTCCTAAAATAGTCAAATTTGTAAAAGCAGAAATATAATGGTGGCTGCCAGGTACTGGGGGAGGGGAAATGGGCAGTTTCTGTTCCATGTCTAGAAAGTTTCAGTGAACCAGGATAAGTAAGTTCTAGAGATCTGCTGTACAACACTGTAGTTGCAGTGAACACACTGTCCAATAAACTTAAAATGTAGTAAAAAAGGTAGACCTCATCTTATATGTTCTTACTACAGTAAAATATAAAAATAAAATCCTTTCTCTAATCATTTGGTGTGATAAAATTTCCTGGTAACATGACATGGTCTTTTTTTTTTTCCCTTGGTACTCATCCCCTTTCTTAAGAATAGTTATGTCTTTAACTTTGGAGATCTCTCTATAATTTTTACCATTTCATTCTTCCTTATTTTTATTTTTTCTCTATTGTTTTAAAATATTTTTTAAGTATTGATTATTTTTTAGTTGTAGTTGGACACATTATCTTTATTTCATTCTTATGTGGTGCTGAGGATCGAATCCAGGGCCTCACACGTGCACCTCAGTCATGCTAGGTGAGCACTCTACCGCTGAGCCACAACCCCAGGCCCAACATTTTGTGTGTGTGTGTGTGTGTGTGTGTGTGTGTGTGTGTGTGTGTGTGTGATGCTGGGGATTGAAGCCAGGGCCTTGTGCATGTGAGGCAAGCAGGCAATCACTCTACCAACTGAGCTATATCCCCAGCTATTTTTCTTCTCGATTCTATTTGCTGGGTGTTGAAACTTAAGGATTTATTTTCTTTGTTTCACCTTCTCTGAAGCTCTCTTTTTCTAATCTTTTGATTTATATTCTAGAAGGGGTCCTAGTCTTTGTCTTTCAACACTTCAATTTTATTTGTGATGTTACTGGGGATTGAACCTAGGGGTACTTTACCACTAAATTACATACCCAGTCCTTTCTATGTTTTTATTTTAAGACATGGTCTTACTAAGTTGCTGGAGCTGGTCTGAAACTTGTGATCCTCCTGTCTGAGCATCCTGAGTCCCTGGGATTACATGTATGTGCCACAAAACCTGGCACACAGTCCCATGAACTTTCAATTGATTTTTAAAATTTTAACAATCGTATGTTTAGTTTATAAGACTTTCCTTTTGTATTTTATTTTGATCTGTGTGTGTGGGGGCAGTGTGAGGAGTAGGATTATCTAGGGCTAATATTGTGGAAGTAATTAATATATTTTCAAATTTCTCTAAGAATACAAATTCAAATATTTTAGTTTTTTTCCCCTATTTTATAAGCCTACAATCTCTGTTCTTTTTTCTGGTTTAGTAAATCTTGGATTTGTTTGTTTATTCTGCTTATTTTCTTTGTCTTTCAACACTTCAATTTTATTTGGGGAGTTACTGGGGATTGAACCTAGGGGCACTTTACCACTAAAGTGGATCTTTAGTTGTCCATCATATTTAAAAATGGGACTGTCCTAGATAGCTTTTTGGAGTTTCTTACTATTGAATATATAGGTCTTTCCTCCTACAAGTTAAGTGCCTGTGCTGGGAGCTCCATGTACATGGGAAGGATAATTAATTATGGTAATGCTGGTTACCAAAATAAGCCTCAAAACTTCATTGGTTTTCTATGGTATTTACTTGTTTCTCAACTGTAGCATGGTTCATATGTTCCTGATTCATGGATGGCTTTTCCTCATGTAGTGACTCAGAGACCCAGGGTCCTTCAACTGATGCTACAGCCATCTTTGACCTTCTTGGCTTCTGCTTCTGGCTGGCACAGGGTGAGTGAGAATGTGAAAAGGCACTATTTCTTTCTTTATTCCTTCCTTTCTTTCCCACTTCCTCCCCACCACCCCACCACCCCACCATCCACTGGGTACAGAACACATGGCCTCACAAATGTTTAGCATGTGCTGTACCATTGTGCTACATCCCAGCTCTGCAGTTGCTTTCTTAAATGCCCTAGCCTGAAAGTGACACACACCAGTTCTACTCACATTCTGTGTAGTTAAATAGCTACATTTGGATATAAGGGAGGCCAGAAAATAAAATACCCAGTCTGGTAGTCCCTTCCCAGAAAAGCATCAGGTTGAGGAATGAGGAAGTCAAGTTCCTGTTACATAGATAAACACAGCTTTTTAATATATATATATTTAAATTGGGGATGGACAAATACCTTTATTTAATTAATTAATTTGTTGATTTTTATGTGGTACTGAGGATCAAACCCAGTGCCTCACACATGCCTGACAAGTGTGCTACCACTGAGCCACAACCCTAGCCCCAGCTAACCACTGTGTCAATTAACAGATTTACCCACTAGTTGCCTTAATCTTGGGGTTAGAATGTTGATGAGTTTTAGTTTTGCAGGGAGAGATTTGGAACTCCAAAGAAGAAGGCAGAGGGCTTTACTGAGGACATTGATGTCCATCCTCAGCATACCTAATTCTCCTCAGTTTATTCTGTTTTTCAGAAGAAAACTTATTTTATTTTTCCCAGAGGTGAAATGCTAGTTGGTATTTCATGTATTTAAAAATGGCAGAGGAAGGCAGGAAGTGTAGGCAGATATCTGGTGCCATCATGTGCTAGGCCCACTTTCAAACAATCCTTCCATTTTAGCCTCTTAGCTCTCTGCCCTTAGAGGCACCTGCAAACTGAGCCTGAAGCTTCTGTGGGTTTCTGCCATGGAGATTTATCTCTCCTACACAAAAATCACTTCCTGCATATTCCATCCTGCACTGGCAATTCTTCTCCTGCTTCCCTTGGTGTTCTGAATTAATTCCCATTTATCATTAGGCCTTAGAAAAGTAGGGAAGAAGAAGTCTTGGGCTGGGTCTTGAAACCCCAGAAGTTTCCTTGCAGGAATGTTTCATGTATTCAACCAGAGTTTGATTTGGGTATATTATCTTTAAAAGGTCACTTCTCTGTCTGCTCAATTGTTTTAAAGGATGTTCAGAACTAGCAGCTCTGACTACTAATTTTGGGTTTTCATCAGGGAGCATGGCTCGTAGAGTCTTTCATCCTCTGCCTACCAAAAGGCCAGTAGGAGGGTGATACTTGAAGTGTGTTTAGAGGACATTTGTTTCAATTATTTAACCTCTATTATTCAAATAAATTCGAATAGTCATTGGCCTAGTCTTAGCCATAACTGCATTGAATGAGTTATGGTTTAGCTTTATGACCTTCATTTTAACAACACAACATAGTACCCTTATTAAGCCTGTTATTGTGATTATTTTAGGAATTTTTAAGAGACCTTATCAGCTATCTTTATCTTTCAGAAAGATTTTTTCAAACAAATCTTTGCTACAAAAACTTGACTTTTTTCAAAACCCAGATGCATTTCCTCCTTTCTGACAATGAGAATTATACAATTCATTGTAGAGTCATGTGCTGAATGTAGATGCTTTGATCAACAAGGCAAACCTTATACTTGGTAGCTAGAAGATACAGCTTAGTGTGTAGTGGGGCTATGCCACCTAGGTTTGTGTATGTGCACTCTGGTGTTCACTCAATAACATTGTCTAAGGATTGGTTTTTTAAAATACATCCCTGTCATTAAGCAACATGATGTCATTTCCCTTTATCATCTTTTTAAAGTTCTTTAGTCTTGATTTTTATTCTCTGAAAACTCTAAAAGTGTCTCTAAGATCATGTGAATTCAGGGATGTGGTTGTAGCTCAGTGGTAGAGAACTTGCATGGCACATGTGGGGCACTGGGTTTGATCCTCAGCACCACATAAAAATAAATAAAGAAAGAAAGAAAGAAAGAAAGAAAGAAAGAAAGAAAGGTGTTGTGTCCATCTACAACTAAAAAAAAAAGGAAAAAAAGAAGAAGATAATATAAATTGAGGTAGAACTGGGTTGGTAATTGGTTTCATACTTTACCCGGCTGCAATTCTCAAATGGGGACAGGGTAAAGGTTTGCAGGGTTAAGAGTGCTCTGTGATTATTTAAGGCTTTTTAAATTTAATATATGGTACAATTTTAAAATAATTTGTTTCTTATACATTTTATAAATGTAAACATAAATTAAAATACACATTAACTGGAAATCTCCTTGAGAATTTTTTTTAACCTTGCAATAATGTGGCCATAATTTTTACATAATAGAACTTTTTGGACTCTACTTATAGTAAAATTTTACTATATCTTCCTTTATTTATTAATTCTACAGGGTTAATAAAATTTACACACTATTTGTTGACAATGATCAGCATACATTTTATGTTATACTTATTGTATAATGAATGGGTTATCTTATTATACACTTCAAAACTCCTGTACAAGATAACATAAATATCATGAATATGAAAATAAGGTAAATAAAAAAAATTAGTTGAGCACATTTTGGTATGTATCTATTTTGATAGAATATAATATATTTGGTACTCATTTCCATAGAGAAAATACTTTTCTTCCTTTTAAATATTTCTTTGAAGACATACAAAATAGCCTTACTATTTGTAGTGGATTGAAAAAGGAATCTGCAAAATTCATGTCCATTGGAACCTCAGAATATGATCTTGTTTAGAAATGAGGTCTTTGCAAATGTAATTATTTAAGATGAGGCCATACAGGATTAGAATGTGCCCTCAAACCCAATGATTGATGACCTTGTAAGAAGGTCATGGGAAGACCCAGAGACAAGTATAGGGTGAATACCTCTTATGTCAAAGGCAGAGATTAAAGTGATGCAGCTAAAAGTCAAAGAAAACCAAAGATTGCTGGCAGCCACCACACATTACAAAAGGGGCTAGGGAGAGAATCTCCTCTGAGCCTTTAGAAGGAACACACTCTGCCAACACCTTTATTTTGATCTTCTGCCTCCTGAACTAGGACAGAGTAATTTTCTATTGTCTTAAGTCATGGGGTAACTGGTAATTTGTTACAGAAATCCTAGGAAACTGCCCTAGCTCAAATTTAAAACATCTTCTTCTGTGAATTCTCATAAGTTGAGCATTTACTGGAGCTCCACAAATAACTGCCAGCTGATAACTTTCCAAATGAGAGTTAACTAACTCACTGGTACCTATAGGAGCATTTCCACAGTAATCTTAAAATATGATGAAGAAAAGCCATTTTCCCCTTCTTTTTCATATAAAACACAATGTGGATTAATCTAAAATGCTTTAGTGCAATTTAAATAGCTTTGATCGCATGAATATTTTTATATGAATTATAGTCAAAGGAGATGACATAAATAAATCTTGTCAAATTTTATGATGTAAAAAGATGCTACTCACAAGTAATTTGAGGAAATTTTTTTATTCTTCTGTCAAAACCCACAGATGGTGCCCACATTGTGTTTGATTACTTAATCTTGGGAAGACATCAATAAGAAAGAAGTGATCTACAATACTTATGAGAAAAAAAAACAGATTAAATATATTTTCGTGAATGATGAATTTTCATGATTTTATAACATGGAGAAAAAAATATAAAAAATGATAAATGCCACAGGAATAAATTAAAATTATTATTTTTAAAAAATATTTTTTATTTGCCAATTAAATTTTATTTTATTTATATGTGGTGATGAGAGTTGAATCAGATGCCTCACACATGCTAGGCAAGTGCTCTACCACTGAGCTACAACCCCAGCCCCACAAAATTTTTATTTTTGTCAAGTCATGAATGTATTTTATTCAGAATGAATTTGTGCAATTTGTATATTCATAGTTAAATATGTTATTGTGTCTGGGAAAAAAAAAACACTTGGTTGAATAAATTGCTTTTATAGAAAAAGGTCTACAACATGGTCCACAGAGGCTTACTCAAGCTGTCATTTTGATGTTCTGTTGCCCTCTGCTGCTCAGAGAGACAAGTTACAGTTAGCCCTTTTCTCTACCAAAGTTGATTTCTTTTCTACAGGTTAAAAAAAAAGAAAAAAAAATTGTCCATTTGCTTAATCAACTACTTATGTTCAGAAATAAATAAATAATACTGGAAATTAGAATACATAAAATCATCTGTTTATGTCTCTGTGAACTCCTCAATGATAGGGACTCCTTGTTTTATCTTCATATCCCTGGCAGCCAATATGCTGTTTAGTATGGTTGTGTACTCAATAAATGTTAGGTAAAGAAAATGCTGAGGCAATCTGTGCAAATATTCATGTCTTCATTTATCATTTTTTATGAAATTCCTTATTATAAATATCATTACCCTATATTTATAAAATTAGTAAAAAAATTCTAATATATGAATTCCATAAAGAATTAAAGTTATTTTAACATCGATATTACTCACCATTTCAGACCCTTTATTTGTAGACATTTTGACTGTGGTTTAACATGAGTACTTTTGTGGCTATGTTATTCTTTTTAGTTAGAGATTTTTTGCTAGTTAGTTAGGATCAACTGTGTGAGGCAGAAAATGTGAAAATACTAGTGACTTAAGATCTGAGTTTGTTTCTGTTACACACAAATCTATGTATATCAGGTCTGACATAAAGTTTCCATTGTCCACAGGATCCTGACTCCTTCTGTCTTATAGCTCTGTCATGTATCAGCCATGTGTACTAAGTGTTATGAACAGACACAGAGCCTCTGTGAGAGTGCATTAGGATGTCTGTATGCCACATCAGAGTGGAGGTTGGCATATGGGTATACTGACAGAAGGTGTGATGTAATGGTCCATTACAACTCTATAAGATTGGTGTGCTCAATGCTTTTTTTATTTTTTATTTATAGACAGAGTCTTCATAATTTGCTTCAGGACCTCACTATGCTCAGGCTAGCTTTGAACTTGTGATTCTTCTGCTTCAGTCTCCCAAGCTGCTAGGATTATAGGCATGTGTCAGGGCTGGTGTGCTCAATTCTGAGCTACATGATGCCCAGTAAATTTCAAAAATTGATATCTATAAATCCATAGCCCTAAATTAGTACTCATAGGGCCCAAATATTTTGTTTCTTTTGTAACATAGCCTTCTCATTCTTCACAGTAATGATCTTGAATCTCTTATTTCCTCAAATTTCTGGTCCTCGCACCCTGTCCTTCTGATACTTTCTGCTTTACATTCTTACATCCTCATTTTTGCCATAGTTCTTCATTTTTCATTTAAGAAATGGAAGCTACTGAACGGGCCCTTTCTCCACTAGGTCATATCTTTATTCTACTGTCATATCTCCAAACTCTCAATAGAGTTTGCACCTATTTTTTTTTCTTTTTTTTGCATTGAAGGAGGACTATCTACAGCTGAAGTCAGCTACAGGTGTGAATACAGAGAATTGGATTTTCTCAAGAACAGGGTTTTGAAAATGAGTAAGATAAATGGATTATAGAGCAGGGAATAAAGGGATGTGTAAGATACGGATTAAGATGATGGATCATGGAATCTAAGTGGGACTAAACAGAGAAATGAGGACATGATGAAGTGAGGACTGTGACAATATGGAAACATTAATACATTGTAGGTCCTGTGAGGTCCTTTTTCTTTGACTATTAGGTTATTTGTCTTCTTATTGATTTATAGAATTCCTTGTGTATTCTGAGTGCCATATTTTGTTGGTTTTAAGGTTTGTAATTTCACTCTATCTGGGGGTTCCCCCCCCAAATTTTTATGATATATTTTGATGCACAGATGTTTTAAACTTTACCAAATTAATATTTTATGATTTGTTTTTTATGTTTGAATTTGGAACTCCTTTTCTATACTGAGGTTTTAAAGGTTTAATTTAAATCTAGGAGATTAAAATTCTCCTAGAATTTAAAGGTTTCACCTTTTTACATTTAGAACTTCACCTAAAATGTATTTTTATTTTTAGTCCTTAATGCTCATTAACTGATTTCTGTCCCATCAGTTCATCAAAGATGCTTAAAAAAATACTGATGCTTTTTTTTTTTCCAAATTCAAAAGACACAATTGAGGAACGGGCTCCAAATTTCCTTGTTCAGCTACTCTGAATGTGTGAACATATATTTATATATTGTATACATTTGCAATTGTCAATTCATGTTATATATCAGAAAGTTAATTTTTCCCTTAGATGCACACGCACACCCTGAAAGACACACACAGACACACACACACACACACACACATTAGGATTTTGTTTTAGATATATACACATGCATATATATTCATATATATGTAATACAGAACCCCCCACACACAGACACACATCCAAGGAGAAAATAACATTAGGACTTGTTTGGTATTATATGTGCATATGTATTTCTCCCTTGGCCCAGGAGGACCAAATGGGAGCTTATCTACAGCAGCCTTGATTTTGAGCACAACTGAATAAAACAGCCACCTCATAAACACAACAACTCAGACAGTTTAGAGGCTGAATCAAAATTGTGTGGGACTCTCCAGCCAAACACAACTAGGGGAAACAATGTGGTCCTCAGCTGAGACCTGAGTGGCCTCAGGATGGGAAGGGTCACAGCCTCCTGAGCCCTGCGTTCTGTTGGCAGTTGCAGCGCTGCGGAAGCCCCCTGGTGCCCACTACCCAGCTACAGGGCTGGGGCTCTTCTTCCTTTTCGGGCTCTTTGGCACTCTGTCAGCATGCTGCGCTGGGTGTGGGGCTTTCTGCTGCCCATGGTGGCCGGGCTTGATTACGATGAAACTTACTGCGCTTTTGAAGAGCTCTTCCGGAAGCTGGAACTTCATGGGTCGGGGATGGTGGACATCGAGGAACTGCCGAGAGGCCTGGAAGTCATGGGCGTCCCTCTGATGGAGGACTGCAAGGTGGGGTGAGGTGGCATCTGGACAAGGGGGGGCTGCAGTAGGCCGCTGGAGGCCCATCATCCTTCCCATCTCTCCTCAGGGACTCAGATGTTCTTTCCCAGTGAGCAGCTTCCTGCAAATGATGGGGCTCTGGGAACACTTGGTGCAAGTTCATGTTCTATTATTAAGCTGCTCTGTGAAATGCCCAGGGAACCTTACTGTTCTGCCTAGGGGGGCCCAACACCACCCAAATACACAGAAGGACACATGAACCAACTAAGCCAGTGGAGGGCCCCTCTTGGTGGCTGATGATGGTTCATCCAAGCGCTCTCCTCAAGGGCATCCCAGCTTGGAACCTGGGGCCTGCCCCCCTGCAGAGGAGTTGCTCCCAAGGCCCCTTCCCTGGGCAAGTGCTCATCAGGGAGCAGGAGCATGTCTTGGGCTTTCCCCTGTGCAGTCACCTTTTGGCTGATGCAGGGAGGGGGCATTAATTACAACCACAGATTTACAGCACAACCATATACTAAAGACATATCGATAGTATAATACTGTACACTATGGTATAGAACTGTCATAAACAAATGACAGTATAATTACTATTGTATTTTCAGTGTCTCTTCATTTCTATAGCTGTGTATTTAACCAGTTGACCCAATAAAGTAAAAAAGAAAAAAAAAAACACAACAGTGTTTTACTTTAAGCTTCTCTAGGAGACTACATGGCCCAATGGGCAGTGTGAGAGAGGTTTTGGGGGTGCAAAGATGTTTAAAAAGGACTGTGACCCCAGATTTTGTAGAAATCTATTTTCAAGATAAACAGAATTATATTCAGAAAGAGAAAAGAAATAAGAAATCTACTAACTTTCTCTCTGGAAGACTTGAATTAAATGATGGATGTGAAGGCAAGGGTCTCTGAGTCCAGAAAAAAAACATGTTAGCATAGTAACAATCAACATTAACTGTATCATCCTTAAGATTTACAAAGTACATGCCAGAGAAAATGAGACAAGTATGTAGTATGAATAATGCTTTCTCACATTTTACTTATGGAAATTGATGGATTGTTCCCTGAGGCAAATCAAGCCACAGATGGCAGTGTTAATAATAGTCAGTATGCATTGTTACACTGGATTCTGGGAGGCCACTGTTTTCTTTCTAGTTTTTCTGCATTCACCTTTCATTATACAATTCAAAACAAACCACAATAGCAACACCCTCCCCAGTGGTTATATCATTCTTCCCGACTGAATTTAGCCCTAGAATCTTACAATAACATTTATCTTTTCAGCAAGAGCTAGATCCTCTCCTCTTCTTCATCAGGCTGTCTAGAGTTAGCGCTGTCTTCTGTACCTCCACCTAAGGGATGACTTGGTTCCCCAGGGACATTGGAATTGTTTTGTTACATTTTTGAAGATTCTGACTGTGTATGTGCATGCACATATGTGTGCAAAGGGCCAAGAATATTGCTAAACATGTCATATTGCACAAGACAACAAAGAATTACCTGAATCCAAATGTCAATAGTATTGACATTAAGGTACCCTGACTTATTTCAACTGCAAATTCCTAGTGTTCCTTGCTCCTCCCTTCCAATAGATGAACATACCAATTACTTCACTGACTACATGGAGGTGGCCTGAACAAACCTCTTCAGACTTTTGTTACTCTCATAGTTTACTCAGTTGTAAAATGGGGACAATAATGGTGCTTACCTTTTAGGATTATTTTGATGGTTAATGAGCAAACATATGGAAAATGCTTAAAATTGCTTGCTGAGATTTAAGCAGATAATTAGCCTATATATTAAATATGTCAAGTATTAGTTTATCTTTATTTATGCCTGTGCTTACTTTCTTTCCTTTAGTCTCAGGTAGTGAAGTGTTTCTTCTCCTTTTCAAGTTTGGTACTTCTTGGTCTCATGTCCTCTTATCTACTTTAAAAGAGTAAAAGTAAAACTTTCTTTTGTTTTTCAATGCTTTTGGTGTGTTTTTGGTTTTTTTTAAACAGTGCCGAGTATTATACCCAGTGTCTCTCTACCTCTAAAATACATTCCCAGTTCTTTTCATTTCTTTCTTTCTTTTTTTGAGAGAGGGTCTTGCTGGGTTGCCCAGGCTGGCCTCAAACTTCTGATTTTCATGTGTCAGTCTTCTGAGTTGCTGAGATTATAGGAATGTTCCATGGTCCCTAGCAAACTTTCTTTTCTTTATCCTATATTTTCAATTTCTTCCTGTCTCATAACAATGATCCTCTCTTGACCCTGGCCCTCTCATCTTTCCCTTTTCCAACTCTGCTCCACTTTCAGTCAAGGTTTTGACAGAGCAAGGTCTACACTTTCTGTCTTATTTCCCTTACTCCATTTGTCTGTTTCCTTGGTCCCAGGCTTGTTCACCACCAGGTTCTGACTGAATCTGTGTACACTTTGCATTTCATCACACTAGAAGCACATCAGAGAAGGTACCCCGAGCACACTGCTTACACTGGACATCTTTGTTCTCTGTCCCTTTATTGTGCACACCCCAGCCCACAGGACACACTGTATTGGGGGGGGGGGGAAGAGGTACCATTAGACTAGAATGTGCCAAGTGGGCAAGTGCATTCTCGGTCAGTCAAGGCAGCACAAGGTAATTTCTCAACTATTGGCCTTGGGCATGGCTGACTACAGTCATAGCATCTCTCTATGCCATTTTCATGCCTAGGAAAGGTCCCTGGAAGACAACTGCTGCAAACACACAGGCTTGTGTTGGTACAATGCTCAGAGACATAGGTTCCTACTGGACACTTGTCACAGGTTAGTACCTGGCCAGTGGCATGGTCAACATGGTGGTATGTGCAAGTGAGACTTGGGGCCTTTGGTTATGGCTGAGCCATAATGGTGGTGCTAAGGAATCTAAGCACGAGAAAGGATCCAGTGATCATAGTGGCTCCAGTTCCGAGGTGATGCGGCTGCAATAGGCAAGGGTGGTGCTGCTTCTTGCAGAGGTTCCAGGGCTGGGTGGGGGGGCGCTCGCAGGGATGCCTGGGGCGGGGCTTGTGGCTCCATGGTAGCTGGAATCTGTGGGTGCTATTGCCCAGCGCCATATCCACAGCCGCCTCCTGGGTCTGGAGCCCATCTACCTCCAACACCCCTTGTGCACTGCGGCAGCCAGGCAGCCAGGCAGAGGAGAAAGGTGGCAAAGGAGGTACTCAGCAACTGCCAAGTGGCTCACCTGCCGGGGCTGGGAGAAATAGCCTCGGCTGTAGCCTGGGCCTCCAGGTGCACTCCTCAGTGGCTGAGGAGAACCAATGAGGAGGGCTGGCCCAGAGAGAGCAAAGGGACAACTTCCCATAGCAAAGCCTCCAGCCACTACCAAATACCCTCCTCCACTGCCCAGACCCGCAGGCAAGGGACTGTCCTTTCTTCTTTAAGTTAAATATTTCTGGTATTTTGTCACTTTGAATGGAAGCTAATTAACACAATATCTTTATAATCACTTTAGAATTAAGGTCCTGTCTTACTTTCTTAATCTTCAATAGCACCAATCCTATTCTTAGTCCTTTGCTCTTATTATTTTATATGCTTTCATAAATTCTATATAAATTTTAGAACCAGCCTGTTTAGTTACCTGCTTAAGCATACACACACATATACTCCCTTTTTGGATTTTGATTATAATTTATTAAATGTGTAGAATGATTTACTGGTGAATTGGCAAATTTATAATATTAAATTTTCTCTCATAAACATTACATCTTGGGGCTGGGGATGTGGTTCAAATGGTAGCGCGCTCGCCTGGCATGCATGTGGCCCAGGTTCGATCCTCAGCACCACATACAAAGATGTTGTGCCCGCCAATAACTAAAAAATAAATATTAAATATTCTCTCTCTCTCTACCTCTCTCTACCTCTCTCTTTAAAAACAAAAACAAAAACAAACAAAAAAAACATTACATCTTCATTTATTTAGATTTTTTTAAACATGAGTACCTATTTATTAAAAAAAAAAAAAAAAAAAAGCAATAACAGTTCCAGGGTATGAGTGGCTACCATCCTCCTAGGACACAGCAGCACAGTTGCAGGGGAGTCAGACCCTTGAGTTCTGGAGACATGGGGGTTCACCAGGGATAGCCAAGGCCACTGGATCTTATACTTGTCCCACTTCTTTTCAGGGTCATAGGGCTCCCAGCAGATGGCAGGGAAGATGTGCTTGTTCTTCTCATAACAGCTCCTCAGCACCACTTTTCCTGCATGAGACTCATACTTCTCCACAGTGGCATCACTGAGTAGCCACCCATCATCATGAAGATCAAAGTTAAAGAGTGGCCAATTCTTCCCACATACCTTGGTAACAAGAAAGTCACAGAAACTGTGATGATGGGGAATGATTAGTCCTCCTTGATGTACATGAGCTGGTCCACCCCTGCTGACCTGAACTCACTGAAATCTTCACGCAGGATCTCAAGTGCCTTCTGGAGGAACTGCTGCATTGTATTGTCCTTTTCCATGTTGACTGTCTGCTGGTGTCCAGAGCCAGCCCAGTAACTGAAGGTGATTTCAATCTCTTCACTCTTAATCTTCTCCTGCTTGACTTCTCACTCGTGCTACAGCTCTTCCCAGAGACAATTTTCCTCCTCCTCCCTGTCTTGGTCTGGCAAGAAGCTGGTGTCCACATCTGGGTTCTTCCCCAATTTCTTTCTCTGTGGTGATCTCTTCCCTTTCCAGCTCTTCCTCATGCATGGCCACCTCCTCCTCATCTTCTCCTCCCTCCTCTTCTTTTTCCCAGGTGAAGGGCAGGCTAGAGATCTTCTGCTTGGCCTCCTTCTTGTGCTCTTTTGTCGCAGCTTCCCCAGCTTTAGCTGCAGCTCCTTTGACTGCTCCCTCTTGGCCAGCTGCTTTTCCTGCTCCTTCACCAGTGCTTCCTGTTAGGCTTACATGTCATTCAGGGTCACAAGATGGTGCTGGACTTGAGCTCTACCTTCACAGCATCGTAGTGTGCAGAGAACTTCTTGTCAATGTTGGATTTTACTACATTCTCTTCTGAGATCTGCTGCTTCCTCTGCTCCATATGCTCCCGCTGCTCTTCCCATTTCTTCATCAGATTTTTGGTGCATCCTGCCTCGCTTGGGGCACCCTTGTACTGAGCCTTGGTGGTGGCAGAGGTGGCGGCAGTGGCAACAACTGTGACAGCAGCCCTGCTAAATCCTAGATTTTTTTTTTTAACAGAAGGGATCAATGCTGAAAAATGTCCATTGGGAGATTTCTCAGTGAAAGCAGTTTCAGCAGTGTGACAAAGGGCTACATCAGACTGCAGAGGGCTATTGAATGAAAGGGAGGTGAGGAGGTGAGGTCTGTTATTGTGGTTTATTGATTTAGAAATATTGAGATAAAGAAAGAGAACAAATGAGCAAGTCTAAATGTTATTTATTTTTTTAAGGATAGGTGAGCTTTGAGGAAGAATATCTGTCAGAGAAGGACATGTTGCACATGATGTAGAGAGAGGAGGTGGCTTATAGCTGACAGGGAGAGGTTGGAACCAACAGCTCAAGACGTGTGTGTGTGTGTGTGTGTGTGTGTGTGTGTGTGTTGAGGTGGAAACAGTTTACCCATGGTAAATAGAGAAGACCTTGAAGGTGACATTTGAGTAGATCTGAAGGAAGTGACATGGAAGACTTAATGAATCCTGGGGTGGGGAGCTTTACAGAAAAAAAAATAGGAAGATGTAGGGGCTGAAGGGAGTTTGGAATAGAGTGAAAGAGAATGACTATGCCAGGAGGTGTGTGATTGAAGAGGTAACAGGCCAGATCACATGAAGTCTTGCAGGAAATTGTGAGGACTTGGACTTTTACTGATATATTATTGGATGGTTTTAAACAAGTGTGTGACATGATATAACTTAAGTTGTAACACCCTCACTCTTGGTGGTGTATTGAGAGTAGCTAGGGTAAGGATGAAATCAAGGAGAGCAGTTAATATAGTTTTACTACACAGACAAAATTTGAGGGTGGCTTGTACTAGGATGGAAGAAGTAAGAACTGTTTGGATTATTGATGTATTTTGGAATGGTGACAGGATTTTCTTCTGGGTCATGTGTATGATACAAAAGAGGGTAGTCAGGAGTTTTGATATGAGCACTTAGAAGACTGTGGCTGCCATGTAGTGGGATGGACAAGATTGTGAGAGAAACTGGGTTAGGACAGAGTGCATATCAGAATCTAGTTTTGTTTTTGTTAAGTTTCAGATGCTAATCTGACATCTAAGTAAAAATGTCAAGTAGGCAACTTGAACTAGTAATCTGGAGTTCAAAGAAACACCCTAGCAAGAGAGAGGAGGTGGCTGATAGCTGACTGGGAGGGGTTGGAACCAACAGCTTTCAGAAAGTCTTTAAAGCCATGAGACTGGGAGAGATGACTACGGAGAGAGAGAATACAGTGTACTGAGTCCTAATGTTTTCCAATGTTAAGAGACAGGGATGTTAGAGTCTGTAAACAAGTCAGGATGGCACCTGGCATTTGCCAGAGGGAGTGGTTTGTGAAGTAACGCCAGAGTGCCATTAAGTGTGGAGATTCCTTATTGGTTGACTGCTGTATCTAGTTTATGTTAATTAAGATAAGCTGTGTGTCATGTATATATACCCCTCCTGTGCTACAATAAACGGCTCCCACTCCTGCTGTATCAATGTACACAAGTTGCAGGTCACCCACCAGTTATTTTGCTGAGCCATGCTGTGGCAGATAGTGTCCCATACAGGGAACCCCGGGACACTTGGGGGTAAGTGATGAAAACAAAAGTTCCCCATCCATAGATAGGATGGGAGTAAATCTACTTGTTCCTAGGCAGATGGGCAAGAGGAAATATGGTCATTTTGAGAAAATGGAGAAGATTGATACAGTATGTTTTTGTCTTGATTTGTCTCAGTGTATTGAATTATCTTTGTGATGAAAATACGGAAGAGGTGTTAAGAAAATTACTAAGGGAAGAAGGCACCCCAGTGGAAGCAAGAATAGTTAGGGCATGTGTTGATGGAAGCCCAGGAACTCTAGTCAGAAAGAAGAAAGTTCAGAGCAGGAAGGATTATCAGAAAAAAAGTTGCAGCAAAAGGCTATTACTGAATACTTTTCATTACTGGAGGGTGCTTGAATTGGTGCGGCAGCTGCCATGTGCGCGAGCAGGTCATGGCACAGCAAGGACTTTCCAAGTGGTGGCAGCGGCTCTTCCCTGCCCCCTGCCCCAGGAGCAGGATGCCACTGTGAGAGCCCAGATAGAAACCTGACCGGGAGGCACAATCTCCTAGGTTCTTGCTCCCTGTGCCTAGTGACAGTTTGAGTCTGGAATACTCCCCAGACTCTCCCCAGGACCATCTGGGGCTGCCCGGGATGCTTCAGGTGGAAGACAGCCGCATCCCTGAAGTTTGATCATTTCCAAGGCCAATAACTACAATGGTTCTCCCACACCTGGAAGCTAATGAATAATGAGCACTATTAAGGCTTATTTCAAATGTAAAAAACCTTGAGATAATGTACTAAATTGTTCAGAAGGTTGTTTTCTTAGTGGAATACTACAGGATTTTCTTTAGCATCATTGCCAGAGTTCCTGCCTTCATCCCAGTGCTGGTTAAGACAAGGGTGGAAAAATTTCCAGTGTTGCTGAAAACCGGACAAAACTTCAGGTGAGAAATGGACAAGACTTCTGAGATGTTGCTGTTTCTGCTGCTACAGCTTAGGCTAGCTGCCTGCAGAACTTACCTGGACTGTGATTTAAGCTAGCTGCCTGCAGAACTTACCTGGACTGTGATTTACCTGGACTGTGAGTTAATCTATTGATACACTGCTTTACCTGGACTCAGACAATAAATTGTAATCTACAACAAATTGTAACTCAGTATCTTTGCTAACACTGTCATTGCTGCTATAATTTTTCCAAGGGCTTCTTGCATTGAGCCATCAATTGGCTTGTTATTGTGGCGTTTGGTATCCTCCCCTTCGGCTTGTAGCAGATTATTGATGGTGTTTGTGTAAAAACCACTATGGTCATTATTTAAATTAAATAAAAGGGGGAAATGTTAGAGTCTGTAAACAAGTCAGGATGGCGCCTGGCATTTTGACAGAGGGAGTGGTTTGTGAAGTAACACCTGTGAGGCATTAAGTGTGGAGATTCCTTATTGCTTGACTGCTGTATCTAGTTTATTTTAATTTAGATAAGCTGTGTGTAATGTATATATACCCCTCCTGTGCTACAATAACAGGCTCCTGCTCCTACTGTATCAATGTACACAATTCACCCCCCGGTTATTTTGCTACAGCTAGACTGTGGCATAGGGGAGATGGGCAGAATCAGACAAAGTTACCCAGAAGGAGCATCTAGAGAGAAAAGGTGAAACCAGTAGAATACTCTGTTCTGGAAGCCAAATACAGATGACAGTTTGGGAGGAGATAGTTCTTTCTGTCAAATGACTCTGATAAGCTAAGACAAGGACAGGGGATAGACCAATGGATTTAGCCCTGTGGAAGCCATTGGTGGAGTAATGGTGGTAAGATCTTAGTGGGTTCAAAAGTGGCAAGGAGAGATTGGAGACAAGGGAAGTAACTGTTGATGAAGTGTTGTTGCAAGGACAGAGACAGAAACAGAGTGATAGTGGGGAAGGTGGAGACAAGAGTCTTTTGTTTTTATTTATTTATGATGAAACTGCTTGAGCACTCATGTTTTGGGAAGAATTGGGATGACTTGGGGCTTGAGAATGAGTGTTAGAAATTGAACTGGTGGCTTGAGGAGATGCTTTAGGATTAGCAATAATTCCTGAAAAAAAAATGAGGACAGAAGTTGGCTGAGGCAAGAATTTGAAACCAAAATTAGTAAAGCAATGTATCTCACTGTCTTTCTTCAAATTCTTAATTTCATTTAGTTATTTGAGAAATTCTTTGCTTCAATTTTTTTTTCTACTGAGGTACTGATGATTGAACCTAGGAGTGCTTAACCATTGAACTATATTTCCAGCCAGTTTTTATGTTTCATTTAGAGACAAGGTCTCTCTGAGTCTGGCTTTGAACTAGCGATCCCTGTGCCTCAGCCTTCCAATCCACTGGGATTATGGGCTTGTGCCATTTTGCTGGCTCTGGTGGCAAATTTAAAAATTCATGAAATTGGCTTGAACAGTATCATCTCAATGGGAATTATAATCCCATGGCTATTTATATTTCTTTTGACATTTTGGATACTAGATATTTCAGATCCATAAAAATGGAAATTGTCTTTTAAGATCTGCAACCACAAAGGGTATTTGTCAGCCTGACTCTATTGCTAGAGAGATTAGCAATGAAAAGAAGTTATAAGATGAGGTTGTAAGCAGAAAGAAGGAGAAATGTTGAAGAAGAACCACTAGCAGATTGGGATGTAATAATAACGACTTAAATTTCTGCAGTTCTTTATAATTTATGGTGACAATGTATATACCATCTAATTTAATACTCTGAATAGTTCCTTATTGTATGAATTATCCCCACATAAATTGGGGCTCATGGATGTTAGGTGGCCTCCATATCACAAAAGTAACAATGGACAGAGCTCTACTATAATCCAGATTTTCTGACTTGATGTCATTTTGAAGTTTTTGAAATGTATAAATCACAATTTCTATTTGAGCACATACTTTCTTAAAAAATGTATAGCACACATCTTGATGGGTCAATGACAGTGGACCTTGATGAATGGAAGAAGCATTTCCTATTGAAACCTGTCAGAAATATTGAGGAAATTGTTCACTGTAAGTGGTCTCTTTTTTACTATTTGTTTATTTTATGTCATTGGCATAAAAATGTAACACAGGGTGTAAAATGATGTGTCAATGTGACCTATGCCTTAGGTCTTTGTGGGGATTAAATAATTAATAAAAGAAAATCATTTAGAATAACAATTGACTTGTTAAACACCATACTTTTTTAGGTATTATGATTACCAGTAGAAAGTAAAGAACTTTGAACTGAAACTGGTATTTCAAAGCTGTGATGTCTGTTGTTTCTTTGTGAAATTTACCTTTTTTTCTTCAACACTTAATTTTCTCTTAACATTCTGTGTTATGGCTGGGTGCTGTGGTGTACCTGTAATTGGGAGACTGAGGCAGGGGAAGCACAAGATCTAGTACAGCCTGGGATTACAGGTGTGAACAACTGCACCTGTCTTGTCACTTATAATCTTACAAAGAAGGTATTAGTATTGTTTATACTTCACATTTGAGGTAACCGTGGTCCAGAGGAGATTTTCAGTTAGGATTAGGGAGGTCAGGATTTGATTCCATCTGATTCCTGGGTCCAGGTTCTGTCCCCTCAAAAATTCCAAGTTATGATACTTGTATAACAGAACTTATTTTCTGCTTTAGGTATTAGGTGGAAATTATCAGACTTTCACCACTTCCACTATATGTCGAGTTGTAAAACAAAACTCTTTTAAATATGTTTTATATATTTTATATATTTTTTGTTAAAGTATATTCTGACTGAAGATAACATAGCCATCCACTAGATCTTGAACTCTAATGAGACTTTGACATTATTGCCAATTAAATAGATATTAGCTCACTAGTAGTTTGTTTGAGTTTTGCCATAGCTAAAAATATTTATTAGAATTTGAAAGAATATTCTTTTAGTATTCCATATTATATAAATAGTTTTCAATTAAAAATATGATAGATTTAAAAATTGGTAATGTAAAGATTGTCATAAACATGATAATCTAGTTATTTTTAATTTACAATTGACAACATTATTATCTACCACTAGTGTTCTAGGGTGGGGCAAAATTAGAGAATTATCTCCTTTCTTTTGAAGATGGGTGATAAACATACAGTATACTTTGATTCATGGAAAGAATCAAAATTGTGTCATGAAGAGACAGAGACTGGTCCAGGAGTTACACTCACTCTTTATTCCCTATCAAATGAAAGAACCTGTAATTGCTTGTGGTCCCTTTGAAGTAGGCCATACCTTAAATTGTTTGCCTCTGCCTTGGGGCCAAGTTTCTATGGATCTGGTGATATAACTGTGACAAGGGGAGAGGAAGGGTTTCCACTCTTTCCATGTTGTACTTAAGGCAGAAATTATGGGACTCTAGCAACAATCTCTATCTACTTTTACCTTTTTGAGCCATGGAAGAACATATTTCTATCTAATTTTTACAGAAATAGAGATGAAGCAAGTGTGCTTGGTTGCAGCTATTCTGAATTTAAAGAAGGGAAAAGGGGCACAAGACTTTTTTCAGTGTGCATATTTTTTCACCTGTATTCAGTCCTGTGCCTCATTGAATGAAAGAAGGGAGTAATTGATTTATAATGGGAATTGCTTCCTGTGATTATAGAGGGTAAGAAGTTCTGTGATGTACTTTCTGCAAACTGGAGAACAAGGATACCTGCTAGTTTCCAAATCCACAGGCCTGAGTACCATGGTTCAACTCTCAGTCCAAGATCAAAGACTTGAGAACTAGGGTGAAGGGTGAGTCTACTGGCATAAGTCTTTGAGTTCTGAGATTCTGAGAGCATGAATACAAAATTGTCCCAGCTCAAGAAAATAGAATGAATTTGCTTTCCTCTACCTTAATGTTCTATGATGACAGTCAAATGTTTGGATGATGCCTACCTATGGTGTATCTATGCATTCAAAGCTAATCTCTTCTAGAAATACCCTCATAGAGACACATATGAAACCAACTACAGGGCATCACTTAGCCCAGTCAAGTTGGCACATAAAATTAAACATCACACTCTCTATGCATTTTATTTTTTCTTACGTATTTTTTATTAAAATGTCATTTTACTCAACATTTTTTGGAACTTTCCTCAATCATATTTTTTAACTCTTCTGTCAAACTTATTATTTTAGCAATCAATACTTTAATGGTTCCTATTTTTTGGTACTTTCTATTGAACTCAAGTGTTATTAACCACTGATCCATATCCCTAGCCGTTTTTATTCAACTTTTAAATTTTTGAGAAAGGGTCTCAAAAAGTGAGGCAGATCTCACTAAGTTTCTTAGGATCTCACTAAGTTGCTGAGGGGGTTGAATTTTTGAACTTGCATTCTTCCTGCTTTAGCCTCATGACCTTCTGGGATTACAGGTGTGTGCCACCACACCTGGCTTTTATACTTATACTATCTTTCTTTTCTTCTTGTTCTTCTTCTTTTTTTTTTTTAATTGAGAGGGGTTTTGCTATGTTGCTCAGGCTGTTCTTGAACTGAACTCAGATGTTCTTCCTATTAAAGCAATCACATAAGTTCTAGTAAATTTTTCCAAGACCTGTTGTATTTATTGGCAAAACAAAGTATTTTCTTCTATGAGTAGTAAGTAAATGTATCTGTTACTTGTTGTAAGCAGTTACTCTACTCCATTTTCACTCTGAGCTGTTGTTCCTTCCTCCTCACTTAATTCCATCCCTTTGGACACTGTCAGATCTGTTTCCTGAAACACTGTTCCATCATATTTTATTGTTCAACAGTGGTACCAATATTTACTGAGCAACATTCACCTTTCACAAAAGTTTTAGGACATATGTAGAATGTTATTTTATACTGTCTTGCTTTCTAGTTTTTTTGTATTTAAGCTTTATTTCCCAAATTTTCCTTCCCTTGAAGGAAAAACTTTATATTGTTTATTTATTTCTCAGAATATACTATATACATAGTTCATAGATTCATTTCTAACTAAATTTAGTTTATATCACTGAAACTAAAATAACATTTTTAATAAGATGGGAATGATTATTTTTTATTTTTATTGCTTCTTTTTAGTTATTCATGACAGCAGAGTGTATTTGATATAATTATATAAGCAGGGAATGTGTTTTATTCTAATTAGGACATCATTCTTATGGATGTACACCTTGGTGGGATTCACAGTGGGGTATTCATACATTACATAGAAAAATTATGTAAGGAGTAAAGATTTGTTCCCAGGATGTAGGCTCCCTATTTACCTCTCTTATTGTTTCTTTTGCTGAGAAAAAACTTTTTAGTTTGAGTAAGTCCCATTTGTTGATTCTTGTTATTAACTCTATGTGCTATGGGTATCCTATTGAGGAATTTGGAGCCCGACCCCACAGTATTTAGATTGTAGCCAACTTTTTCTTCTATCAAATGCCGTGTCTTTGATTTGATATCAAGCTCCTTGATCCATTTTGAGTTAACTTTTGTGCATGGCGAGGAAAGGGATTCAGTTTCATTTTGTTGCATATGGATTTCCAGTTTTCCCAGCACCATTTGTTGAAGATGCTATCCTTCCTGCATTGCATGCTTTTAGCCCCTTTATCAAATATAAGATAGTTGTAGTTTTGTGGATTGGTTTCAGTGTCCTCAATTCTGTACCATTGGTCTACCCACCTGTTTTGGTACCAGTACCATGCTGTTTTTGTTATTATTGCTCTGTAGTATAGTTTGAAGCCTGGTATCACTATACCACCTGATTCACACTTCCTGCTTAGCATTGCTTTTGCTATTCTGGGTCTTTTATTTTTCCATATGAATTTCATGATTGCTTTATCTATTTCTACAAGAAATGCCATTGGGATTTTGATTGGCATTGCATTAAACCTATAGAGAACTTTTGGTAATATAGCCATTTTGATGATGTTAGTTCTGCCTATCCATGAACAGGGTATATTTTTCCATCTTCTAAGATCTTCTTCTATTTCTCTCTTTAGGTATCTGTAGTTTTTATTGTATAAGTCTTTCACCTCTTTTGTTAGTTTGATTCCCAAGTATTTTATTTATTTATTTATTTTTTTGAGGATATTGTGAATGGAGTGGCTGTCCTCATTTCCATTTCAGAGGATTTGTCACTGATATACAGAAATGCCTTTGATTTATGCGTGTTAATTTTATATCCTGCCACTTTGCTGAATTCATTTATTAGCTCTAATAGTTTCTTTGTAGACCCTTTTGGGTCTTCTAGGTATAGAATCATGTCAACCTCAAATAGTGATAATTTAAGTTCTTCTTTTCCTATTTTTATGCCTTTAATTTCTTTTGTCTGTCTAATTGCTCTGTCCAGTGTTTTGAGAATTATGTTGAACAGAAGTGGTGAGAGAGGGCATCCCTGTCTTGTTCCAGATTTTAGAGGGAATGCCTTCAATTTTTCTCCATTCAGAATGATGCTAGCCTGAGGCTTAGCATAGATTGCTTTTACAATGTTGAGGTATGTTCCTGTTATCCCTAGTTTTTCTAGAGTTTTGAACATAAAGGGATGCTGTACTTTGTTGAATGCTTTTTCTGCATCTATCAAGATGATCATATGGTTCTTATTTTTAAGTCTATTGATGTGGTGAATAACATTTATTGATTTCCGTATATTGAACCAGCCTTCCAGATAGAGCCCTAATAACCAGAGTATACAAAGAACTCAAAAAATTAGACAATAAGATAACAAATAACCCAATCAACAAATGGACCAAGATCTGAACAGACACTTCTCAGAGGAGGACATACAATCAATCAACAAGTACATGAAAAAATGCTCACCATCTCTAGCAGTCAGAGAAATGCAAATCAAAACCACCATAAGATACCATCTCACTCCAGTAATATTGGCAGCCATTATGAAGTCAAACAACAAGTGCTGCCAAGGATGTGGGGAAAAGGGTACACTTGTTCATTGTTGGTGGGACTGCAAATTGGTGCAGCCAATTTGGAAAGCAGTATGGAGATTTTTTCAAAAGCTGGGAATGGAACCACCATTTGACCCAGCCATTCCCCTTCTCGGTCTATTCCCTAAAGACCTAAAAAGAGCATGCTACAGGGACACTGCTACATCAATGTTCATAGCAGCACAATTCACAATAGCAAGACTGTGGAACCAACCTAGATGCCCTTCAATAGACGAATGGATTAAAAAAAAAAACTGTGGCATTTATACACAATGGAGTATTACTCTGCATTAAAAAATAACAAAATCATAGAATTTGGATGGAAATGGGTGGCATTAGAGCAGATTATGCTAAGTGAAGCTAGTCAATCCCTAAAAAGCAAATGCCAAATGTCTTCTTTGTTATAAGGAGAGCAACTAAGAACAGAGTAGGGACTAAGAGCATGAGAAGAAGATTAACATTAAACAGGGATGAGAGGTAGGAGGGAAAGGGAGAGAGAAGGGAAATTGCATGGAAATGGAAGGAGACCCTCAGGGGTATACAAAAATTACATACAAGAGGAAGTGAGGGGAAAGGGAAAAATACAAGGGGGAGAAATGAATTACAGTAGAGGGGATAGAGAGAGAAGAGGAGAGGGGAGGGGAGGGGAGGGGGGATAGTAGAGGATAGGAAAGGCAGCAGAATACAACAGACACTAGTATGGCAATACATAAATCAATGGAAGTGTAACTGATGTGATTCTGCAATCTGTATATGGGGTAAAAATGGGAGTTCATAATCCACTTGAATCAAAGTGTGAAATATGATATATCAAGAACTATGTAATGTTTTGAACAAGCAACAATAAAAATTAAAAAAAAATTAAAAAAAGAAAAAATTTCGTAAAATTAATTCCACTACCTTTTCTTTTTCTATTCCCCCTCCCTTCCCTTCATTCCCCTTTGTCTAATCTGAACTTCTGTTTTCTCACCACCCTGCCTTATTGTGGGTTAGCTTCCACATATCAGTGAAAACTTTTGGTTTTTGAGGATTGGCTTATTTCCCTTAGCATGATAGTCTTCAGGTCCATCATTTACTGGCAAATGTCATAAAGGCTGAGTAATACTCCATTGTGTATACATACAACATTTTTTTATCCATTCATCTTTTGAAGTGCACAGAGATTTCATTTCACTCCAGTGAAAATGCCAATCATCAAGAATCCAAGTAACAATAATAAATGTTTGGAAGGATATGTTGAAAAAGGTACATTTATACATTATTGGTGAGACTACAAATTGGTGCAACCACTCTGGAATACAGTATGGAGGGAGATTCCTTAGAAAACTAGGAATGGAACCACCATTTGACCCAGCTGTCCCACTCCTTAGCATATATCCAAACAATTTAAAATCACATAATACAGTCATGCAGGCACATTATAGCAGCATAACTCACAGTAGCTAAGCTATGATTATCTTGTTGAATGATAAAAGAAATGCAATTGTTCTTTCATTGAAATAACAGACTCATCTATGTACACATGGGCATTTTAATGCATCTATTTGAGAATTTTGCCTAATAATCAATAATTTTGCCTAATTGAGAATTTGCCTAATATCTCACTTTGACAATTTGCTTAATTTGAAGTGCCTCCTCTGAGTCCCTCTAAAGCAAGCTTTACTCTTCTTATCACCATAGGTATTCTTGCTTTCTCTGTGACCAGTTTTGTGATTTTCTTAAATCTTGCCTGAATAATAACAAACCTACTACTTTTTAACATGGGAAGATACAGGATTATATATATATATATATTTTCTATTTTATGCCTTAATGCAAAAATAAAAATGCCAATTGACTTTGAATATTATAACATTAAAAAAAGTAGACCAGTGCTACAAGTTATAACTTTGGAGAAACCTTGTATGAAATGTGGCAGTAGGTTCCCTCAATATGCCTTTGCAACTGGTTCCAGTCCATACAGCCACACTTTCCTCCTACTAAGCTGAGTGCCATAGTAGGACTAAGTGGCCATTTTGTCTGCTTTTTTGTTCATGTCAAATCATCAGGTACTTGCCATAACTCAACTATGGGAACATTTTGACTCTACCAGTAATGCAGCATGGCATATCTGAATTTTCATGGCTAATGTCCATATTGGCAGAAATAAGACCAAAGAATAACTTGGGGCATCCTTTTTTTGAGCATTTGAGGTCTGAAGATAGGATGATCGATTATGTCAGTGGCCAGTTTATATCATGATCAGGAAATATTGCTGAAGTAAGTATTAAATAAGTAAGGTGTGTTCTAGTTCAAAATAAGCAATGGCACAAGAAGAATTATTATATATATATATATATATATATATATATATATATATATATATAATGTTTATCTGTTTTCCTTCCTTCTTTGCATTTCTAGTTTTAATACATGGAAATTTGATTCATGAATTATTGGATAGCACAGTTTTATGTTATGATTTATGTCTTAAAATGTGCATAGCCTGTGAACACTCCAAATTAACTTTTTAAATTATTTTTACAACAGGTTGACAAATGGTTGCAGGCTATGTTCTTCTACTTGAAGCAGATCCCATGATACTATCCCATGTTACTTTGATGCTATGTTAATTGGTGCATACACCACTCTTCTGGATGCAGCATGGAAGCAGATGTCAAGGT
Source organism: Urocitellus parryii (assembly GCF_045843805.1). Lineage (NCBI taxonomy): Eukaryota > Metazoa > Chordata > Mammalia > Rodentia > Sciuridae > Urocitellus > Urocitellus parryii. Next base: position 81,520,138 of record NC_135541.1, on the reverse strand, counting down.
ATTTCCAACAAAGCTTACATAAATAGGTGTGTTTACATAGAAACTATACACAGAGTCACTTTACACATGCTCTAAAAAGACCAAAGCATGAATTTTGGAGACTCAGAGCTGGAAAAGTTTTTAAGTGGAGAGTAAATTTATTAACATCCTTTAGTCTGAAACACACAAAAACAAACCCATATAAATTCTATTCTATATAAAATATGTTTGGGGAAAATAACTTGTTTTATGTTATTTGTTTTTATTTATTTATTCATTGATTTTTTAAATTTAATTGATATAATGTTTAGAATATGTACATATAGTTCTTTCTCTAATTTTCATCGATTAAAAGAAAAGTATTCTGCTATTATTATGAATGTAATCTGCCTTTTACACTAAAATTTTCTAAAACAAAACTACAAATGGAAATTAACTATGAGAGCCAGCAGGTTGATTTGGGCATGTTTTCAGATTTTTCAGAAAGAAAAATCACTTCAATTCTGCCATTTGTGTTACAACAATGCCTGGACTAAAGCCAGCTAAAATAATGGATGCCATGTAAGCAGTTTTGAAATCTAATCAAATTTAACATTTTTCCTACAATATTACTATTTTTATACATTGTTTGGAGAAATCATTTGAAGGGGAAAACAGAATAAAACTGCTAAAAAGTTTTGTATTTTTACAGATAATATTTTAAATCCTATCACTTTTATTACAACTTTGTTCAGAATGGTTGAACCTTTGTGAAACACCTTTCACTGGGTTCAGTCCAAATGTTTGGAGTAGGAAAATTCCCTACTCTGCCACTTCTTTCACCTTCCCTTCTGGTTGTACCATATAGGTTGAATGAGATCAGAAAGGAAAAACAGCAGTGCTGTGCTTCTTTAGCTGCAGGTAAGGAATTTTTTAGAAGGTTAATATGTAAAAGTGAATAGTATTCAAAAGGAAAACTTACAAGAAAAAGACTTTTTTAAAAAATTCATGAAGTTATCCGAGACTGTATGTTATTCCTTAGTAAAATTTCTTAGATACTCATAAAATACTAAACATGTTATTATTTAGTTATAATTGTGTATGAGGCATTTATGTGTGTTTTTGTTGTGTCTGGTTAATCCTTTTCTTCTAACTCATGGTATTACTTTAAATAATATTTAAAATATATGTTTTAAATCATTATTTTACTATCCATTTTCCTATATCTCTTCCCAGTTTTTAAAATAAACTTATCTAAAGATCATTTAAAGGTGTCCTATCAGTTACAAAACACAAAACTGATTTTAAATAATTATTATTGGAGATTGGGGTTGTGGCTCTGTGGTGCAATGCCTGCCTAGCATGTGTGAGGCACTGGATTCAATTATCAGCACTGAATATAAATAAATGAATAAAATAAAGGTCCATCAACATCTAATGAATTTTTTTGTTTGTTTTTTTTAAGTATTTTTTCAGTTGTTGATGCACCTTTATTTTATCTATTTATATGTGGTACTGAGAATCTAACCCAGTGTCTCACACATGCCAGGCAAGTGCACTACCAATGAGCCATAGCCCCAGCCACAAGTAATAAAAGTTTTAAGAAATTATTATTGTTATGCATCCAGATGCTGTCAATTTGACATAAAATACTTCCAGCCATGTTTATTGGTATCTGTTCCTGAAAGTAGATTAAAAACTTCAATCAAATAACAAGTATGAGTTAGCAAAATAGGTTAGAGAACAGGCTTTCCCTTTAAAAACATTCCATCATATTTCTAGAAAATATTTAATACTTGAGGTCACTGAAGTTGAGAATTCTCAAAACTAACCTGAAATATGTGAAATTGTAGAAAGTATTATATATCTTCATGGCTCTCTCTGTTAAATTTATATTCCTTTAAATTTGTTTCTGCTCAGATCAAATGAAAAGGCTTCATGGTACCAAACAACTACAGTAAAAATTACCTTTTCATTTAGAATGATCATTAAAAAATCATAAAACTCTTTTTTGGGAGTGGAGATGTAGTTCAAGTATGTGTGAGGCCCTAGGATCAATCCCTATCACCACAAAACTAAAAAATAAAACAATTTTATAAAAGAATAAAATTAACACTTTGGTTTAGTTTTACAATTATTTCATATTTTCACTTGAGTGTTTGATCTTCTATTTCCTGTAATTTCCCAATGAATCTATGCAAATAGTCATAAAACTGAACTGAGCCATTGTGGGGAAAAAACATGCTGATATGAAGAATTTTAGGTTTTAGCCTATTTTATAGAAGCCTATTACATCAAATAGTAATCTCAGTCTTTTGATTATATGCTGTTGCTGTTAAATACCCCTAATATATACATTTATTCATAAATTGTATACCAATATATGTTAATGGTACCTGATACACTTACATACCAAGTATAGTATAGTAAGTAAATATAAATTCTGGTATTTTCTTCTAGCATGGAATGTTTTGCCTAGTGCTTACTGGCAAAATTATAATAAACTCAGATTTGCAGGTAGGTTTTTTGGAGGTACATTTTAAAATGACTGGTAATTCATTTCTTTGGTGATACTATTGCAAAACCTGCTATAATTATAAACTTCTATAATAATTGACAAAGCAGAAATTATTCCAAAGATATATAATCTATAAGCTGTATACTTTCAGAGATGAAAAGGTTAATATGGGTGTGTGGGGAGGGAAGAATAAAAGTTTATTCATAGGATTATACAAAGGGAAGTGAACAGAAGTAGGGATGGGAATAGGAAGCCTGTAGAATGAATTGGGCAGTAACTTTCCTGTTTAATTATGGACACATGATCAGTGTGTTATATGGGAAGTTATATTCCATGTATGTATAATATGTCCAAATATACTCTACTCTCATGTATATCTAAAAAAGAACAAATAAAAAAGTTAATATAAATATTTCCACATATCAGTGATACAGATTTTATAGCATTTTTAAACAAAGACAGACTGTACATATTTTAGGATATACAAATTTAAAGTCACCTTTGAATCTCTCTATCCAGGTTTCATACAAAATGTTGAATGGGTTAAACTATAGGAATGCTTTCTGACACAGACTGCTACATATATGTTAGCTGCTGTCATTGTCATCATCATCAAAGTTTGAAGCCATCAATAGTGTATATCAACCATTATTTAAAAATACACAGTGTGGGCTGGGATTCTGCCTAGCAAGAGTGAGGAACTGGGTTCAATTCTCAGCACTGCATATAAATAAACAAAGTTCTTTGACAACTAAAATACATATTTAAAAAACACACAGTGTGTTCAGGGAAACTCTGTACCATCATTTTGGAGATAGCATAGAAAATATGTATTATGTTGCCTTTGTTCTAATATTTCTTATTTTCTTCTTCCTCTTCATCTCTCTCTCTCTCTCTCTGTTTTGGCACTGGGGATTGAACCTAGGGTGCTTAACCACTGAGCTACATCTCCACCCCTTTTTAAATTTTTACTTTGAGACAGCTAGCAGTCATATTTCTTCAAATGTTTTATTAAAAAACCAACTGGACTGGGAATGTAAATCAGTGGTAGAGCACTTGCCTAACATGTACAAGGACCTTTCTTCAATTTCATGAATCACAGGAAAAAAAAAAAAAAAAGAAACTCAAATCAGTCTAAAAGTAAAATTTTAGAATTTTTTTCTATTACATATCCTATTTTTATCTTATACATAAAAGTTATAATTACCACAAATGTTCATTGTTTAGCATACAAAATCCCATTTTCATCTGCAAAAATTTTTTATGAAAGTATAACAGTTTTTAAAAATTCTTTTAATTTTACTTTTCCTTTTTTGAGGGGGCAGTTCTGAAGGTTGAAATTAGGGGTGCTTTATAACTGAGCTACATCCTAGCCCTTTTTATTTTATTTTTTTAAATTTTGAGCCAGGATCTCACTAAATTGCTTAGGGCTTTTCTACATTGTTGAGACTGGCCTCAAATTTGTGAACTTCATGCTTCAGCCTGCCAGATTGTTGGGATTACAGGCTTGTGCCACAACACCCAGCCAAAATATATTTATTTTCAGTTGACAAACATTATATTTATTCATTGTATACAAAGTGTAACAGTACTAATTTATTTTAAATTAATAGGAAATTTGGTAATATGATTAACTCCAGAATAATAGAGTAAATATGTATATAATTGGTTATCATTCAGGTAATCATTTCATATTTAGATTAATTTATTATCCTTAAAGGAAGGGTAGAATCTTTAAAGCCTATAATTATCATATTATATTACTTTATATGTTAAATATTTGATTTCTTGCTTTTAATTCATTAAAATAAAGTTTTTTTGTCTGTTTAAAGATATCTTGAAATCAATTGTCTAGCACTTGCTCTTGGGGAAGAGGATGTAACTCAGTAGTAAAGTGCTGGCCTAGCATACAGGAGTCCCTGGGTACTATCCCCAGAACATAAAAAATAATAAAAAAAATAAAAATAAATAAAAATAAAAACAGTGCTAGATTTTATCTCTTTTGGGTCTTTTAAAAATCTGGTACATCAGATGTTTTGGTACACACTGTTTTCTGAGCATCAGAAGCTGAAACTGGAGAATGCCTGCACAACATAGAAAGAATCTATCTCCAACAAACAAGCAAAAATTATAACCTGATAAGATATAGAATTGGGGCTGGGGTTGAGGCTCAGCAGTAGAGCACTTGCCTGCCATGTGCAGGGCCTTGGGTTTGATCCTCAGCACTACATAGAAATCAATAAAATAAAGGTATGTGTCCAACTACAACTAAAAACTAAATATTAAAAAAAAAAGAATTTCTCTGGGGGTGGTGGCACATGCCTATAAATCCTATTGACTCAGGAGGTGGAGGAAGGAGGATCATGAGTTTAAAACTAGCCTCAGGAATTAAGGCATGCTGACCATAAGGAATGTAGGAGACCCTGTCTCAAAATTAAAAAAAAAAAGCCTGGAAATTTGGCTCAGTGGTTAAGTGCCCCTGGGTTCAATCCCCAATACAAAAAGAAATATGAATATATATATATATATATATATATATATATATATATATATATATATATATATAATTTTTATACATATAATTTATTCCATAAAAGTTGACATAACAAACATACATTTTGCAGATAAATTTTAGACAGTTTGCAGACACATTTTAACTTACTTTTCTACCCCTTGTTTAGAGTAACTATTGTGTGATAATAGAGTTCATGGATTTGTATTTATTTTTGTGATTGACATATATGATTTTTATGATTGACATATGTGATTATCATATATTTATATTGATATATATTTGTCTTTTCTGTTAGGCTTACCTAATTTTTCTTCTGTTTTTTTCTGCTGCTGGCGAAGGGATATTTTATTGCACTTAAAGGTTTACTGCTGGTTACTGGACGATATTTAGAAGCCAGATAAGAGATCATCTAAAAAGTTACAATGTAAGTTTATGTCTTAATGTTTTCTATATGTTCTTCAAAAATCACACAATAATATAAATGAATTTATTGGAGGTTGAAAAGAAAGTTCTGCAGCAGTGTGATTCAGAATGTTTCATAAATCAGTACTAACACCATCATCTGAGAACTTGTTAGAAATGCCTATTTCTCGGGCCTATGGCAGACCCCCTGAATCTTAACCTGGAGATGGAGAGGGCAAGGTTGGTAGGAGAAACTGTCTTCACATCATCTAGGTAGCAATCACCAACTGGAAGTATGGTTAGGAAATGTGAAATGGAACAACTATTTTGAATACCTATACCACAGGGGTGATTTTCCTTCCTCCCTTTGTAGAGGTATTCATGGATCAGAAATCACTTTATTCAGTTTTCACATGTTTGACATTTATCTGGATGGTCAAGATTGCTAGAATTCTCACTTTTTATTAATTGGGAACATCATGTGCATATAGACCCTTTTGCATTTTAGAAAACAAAACTTTCCTATTGTACTATGACTGGACAACCATTAAACTGAAGCATAGAATTAATAAAATTTCTGAATGTTTTAGTTAAAAAGCATTAAAGTCTAGACATTGTTAAATGACTTATTCCAAGGTCATACAGGTGGCAAACCTAGGATTTAGACCTCAGCCATCTTATTTCTTAATTTTATGATCTTTCTAGAACACAACTCCATCTTACAAATGAGATGCACCAAATCTTCCATCTCATTTGGTGTATTATATTAGAATTCTATTTTTAAATTTTAAATACCAATTTTTAAAATTGAGTGTTTTTTTAAAGTCAGCTTTTAGTCATTGGTTTTCTTATATATTTGCTGTGCTTTTAGTACCTTATAAAATAAAAGTTTATGCCTAATAATTACTTAGATTTTGAAATACTATGGATTTCAAAAGTAGAATCAATAGCTATAAAGAACTTTGAAAATCACCCAGCCCAATTCCTGACTGCACAGATGAAAAAAAACTGTTCAAAAAAGAGAAAGTCACAAATTGATAGAGAAAAAAACCAAAGCTGCAACCAAAATCTCTTACTTTTAATTCATTACTTGTTTATCATATTATGACTGCTTTCTAAAAATACATATAAAATTAAATAACGACAAGTGAGAAAATACTTCCATGACACAGTCACCAAAAGTGACTATGTTTGTCTTCAGTTTTTAAGAGTATGTTTTCATTTTAAATGATCCACTCAATTCTGTTGTTTAGGAATATTATTTTAGCATTTTCTGGTACCCTGAGGCATGGTCTCATTCCTAATCTCCTCAGTGAAGAAACTTATGCCAGATACAATTGCCGGGATGCTGGGTGGTGGTGGCTGCAGTGCATTCAAGATTGCAGTAAAATGGTTCCAAATGGAGTAGAGATTCTCAAGTGCCCAGTTTCCAGAATGTATCCAACAGATGATTCTGTTCCTTTTCCTGCTGGTACATGAGTAAAGAGAATTTATTAAAACTTATTTCCTAATAAACAGTCAACATAAAACTGCTCCTTGCTTAAAGAGCTTGTGACATGGTAGAAGACATGGTGTATCCACATTAACATGGTCATTGCAAAGATGTACAAGTAGTACTATGCAGTCTCATACAAAGGAGAGAGGAGTACTAGGTGGGACCCAGGGAGGGAGACTTATAAAGTAACTAAAATTTCACCTAAATGCACTCTGAAAATGTGAGTAGGATTTTAGGAGAGTTTGTGGGGGAATATGGGAAGACTTGAAAGATGAAAGGTACAGTGAAGAATAGTGAGTTGAAGGACAATTTAGGACATACTGCTCAGCCTAGTTTTAATTTCTGTGTACAACACGTGAGGGTAGTGAGAGAATATTGAAAGGGTGAACCAGGTGTAGAGGACATCAGCAACCAATCCAGGTAGTTCAGAGTTCATCTTATGAAAAATGTTGAACTGGTAAATATATTTGAGTGTTTTTCCCTAATAGGGAATGTACAATATTACGTTTTTGTCACTTCTGATCTGCTTTTGTTATCATGTGTTCGGGATTAAGACTTCAGGGGTGGTGAAAACTGCTTCAGGGCTAGCATGTTTGTGTCCCCATGATGTTTATATTTATCACAAAATACTCAAAAAACATATGTCAAAAAATAATTCTTTATCTATGTTCCATTGTCCTACATGGGTTAATATTATCAAGTAGGTATTTATTTTAGACCTATTTATGTTCTCACAATTTGGTAAAAGTTATAAAGTATTTTTATGTGCTTCATACATTTTAAAACTATATCAAGAAATTTATATGATAGATTCAGATTTATTCACAGGTTTTTTTAAAATAAAGTTTATTCAAATATATAAGGACTCTAAATTTCATTTTTAGTTTACATGCTTCACCTTATTTTTAAAAAATACAATTATATATCTACCTATTGTCATCCTAAGTATTACTTTATTATTAATATGGACAAAGAAAATTATCTGTGGACTCTTTACATTCACTGGGGATATTTTCTGAAGTTATGATAGATTCCCATGTTTGAGAGTACCACTTTTTTACATAATTTAATCACTATTACATATGTGTGCAGAGGAGTAAGAATATTTAGGTGATAAATGACAAGCTAAACTCATTTATTGTTTATTGTTCTGCTAGACACTATTCAAGCTCATCATTTCACCTACCTGCAACATTACAAATCATTTTGTCACAGGCCTGAATAGTTAAAACTACTAATGTTAATTGTTCATATGACAGATTGTATTATTTTGTGTAGTAGGAGCTGCTGTTTTCCCTGGGCCTACTCCAATCCTTATTTCTCCCTCCAAAGAAAAGTATGTGTTTTCACATTACTTAAGTTGTGGGATTTAGGAGAAGATCAGTATGTAGTTTCTAATAGAGGTCACATCCATTCTGTCTCAAACAGGATCAACCATTGTTTGAAGTAATACAGGAAGCTATGCAAAGACACATACAGGGCATGCAGTTCCAAGAAAGGAATGCTGGACCACAGATAGATTGCAACATGAAGGATGAAGGTATGGAACTTTAACTCCATAGTGAATATTCACTGATACAGAGAAATTTAACCTTGTAATCATTCTTTCACTTTGCAGTAATGGATGCAAAACTTAAGATATAAAAATGAGAAAGATAAGACTATTTCTGATCTCATCAAGTTTTTAGTTTCTACAGAAAATATGAAATTTCATATCATTCTAGTCAGCCAATATTAACAATAATATTGATGATTACAATTTAAAATGATAACATCAATATTGACTGCAATGAATTTAGTCATTACCTGGTAGGCATTGTGCTAACTACTTAACCTATGTTGTTCCAATTTAATACTCCAAAGAACATTTGAAACAAGTTATTTTGTTTTCATTTTTACTAAATGAGAAAACAAGAGTAGCCTGCCTAGAGCTAAAGAGCTACTAAGTGGCAAACTAGGATTTTTTTCCCTAGTCTCTCTCTTTGGCTTTTACCCCTGTAAAACAGTTTTTACAAAAATGATATATGTATATCAAGTTAAAGTTGATAAACTTTTTACTTTTAACTTCTTTATTTTATGGCACATAATCATTACCAGCCAATGCAAGGCTAATTGTTTCATTTTTCCCCTATTTCTCTTACAGAATCATTCTAATGCATTTATTGTATATTTATTTTTTATAAAACACATATTATTTTATGTATATGTCATTTTAATGTTTTATTAGTGCATTACAGTTATATATAATTTTGGGTTCATTTTGAGATAATCACACAAACATTTGCTCCACTTCACTCCCTAGTACTTCTTCTTTCCTTCCCCTCTTTCTGCCACCCATGTTCACCTCACCATATTCCCTTTCCTCTACTCTACTGGTCTTTTATTTACTTACACATTTTTAATTTTAAACACCATTTTAATTGGTGTTTAATAGATGCACATAAAGGTGAAAATCACCGTGGTATATTCATCTGTATACATAGCATACTTTGGTCAATTGCATTCTATCGTTCCTCTCTTTTCCCCTCCTGTCTACCTCCCCGTCTGCTCCAATGATTTTCATGGGATCTTTACCCCTTTCTTTTTTTCCTTGTTTCTGGCTCCTGGATTTGAAAGAAAACAGTTTACCCTTGACTTTCTGGATCTGTCTTATTTCACTTAGATGCTATTTTCCAGTTCTATTCATCTAATAGCAAATGCCATGCATATCAATTTTTTTAACTTTATACTTTAGAAAGAATTTGAGATTCATAAAAGTTTGCAAAAAAATGATACATGGAGAACCATGAACCATTCACTCAGTTTCCCTCAGCTTGTCCCAATGGGGGTGTCTTATATAACTGAAGTATGGAATCATTAGGAAATTGACATTAGTGTGATACTGTTAACTAGCCTATAGACCTGATTTGGTTTCTAGTTTTTACATTATCTCATCTGTGTGTCTGTGTGTTTGTGCATACATGCTCACACTTGCATGTATGTGTGCATGTAGCTCTGTGAAATGTGACTCCATGTGTAACTTCATGCAACCATTACCACAATCAAGGTACCGAACTAATCCATCACCGCAAAGGTCTTTGTGTCTGCCATTATAGTTAACACCTACCCACTCTACTGCCACACTTGAACTCTAACAACTGCTAATCATTTCTCTCTATATATGATTTTATTATGTTGTGAATGTTATGTAAATTGAATCCTACTGCATATAACTTTTTGAGTGGTTTTATTCACTAATTATAATGCCCTCAAGATCCATCCAAGCAGATGCATGCATTGGTAGTTTATTTCTTTTTGTTGCTGAATAGTATTTCCTCTTAAGGATGTCAGAATTTATTTAAACTTTCATCCACTGAAGGACATTTAAGTAGTTCCATTTTTTTACTAATACAACTAATATGAATATTTCACATGTAGATTTTTACATGACACTTATGTTTCATTTCTCAGGGAATGGCCAAGGATGTGAGTCAGTCATATAATGAGTGCCTGTTTTATTTTATAAGAAATTGCTAAACAATGTTCCAAAATGTTTGTACCATTTTACATTCCTCTCCAGCAATCTGGAGAGGACCAGTTTCGATTTTCATCCACACTGAATCACCATTTATTGTTATGGAGTTTTGTTTTGTTTTGTTTTGTTTTCAAAGAAGTCCTAATGGTTGTGTAGACTGCTATACAATATTTGTATATCTCTAATGTTAAACATCTTTTCATATACTTATTTGCCATTCATCTTCCCTAATTTTGTCATTTGCTTATTTTCTAATTGGATTGCTGATTTTTTGACTGTTAAGATTTTAAAAATATTGTTTTAAAAATTTTATCATAAAATGTCCCAGTTTAGCCATTTGAAAGTGTGCAGTTCAGGTTCTTTAACTACATTCACATTGTTGTGTAGCGATCATCACTATCCATCTCCAGAACTTTTTTGTCATCCCAAACAGAAACTACCCAGTAAATAATAAGTACTCATTAGCCTTTTCCCAGCTCCTAAAAATTGCTATTCTACTTTCTGTGTCCATGAATTTAACTATTTGAATGTATTTGTCCAGTGTCTGTTACTATAACAAAATACCTGAGGCAGGCCACTTTATACAGAAAAAAAGATTTTTTTACCTCAAATGTTTGGAGGCTGAAAGTATAAGCTGAAGCATCTCTGTTGAGTTTGGTCTCTGGTGAGGACCCTCTTTGTTATATCACTTCATGCCAGATACCCTTATAGTGGGAGAGATTATGTGTGGGGGAGATCCCATGAGAAGAAAGAAAGCCAGAGATTTAGAGGTCAGGACATTATTATTCTTTGGAACCAAATCCCCTCTGAAAGTCATCATTGATCTTTTCCAATGGTAATGTCTCCAGTGACTCAACCACCTTCATCAGGCCACACCTCTTACAGCTTCCAGAACATTTAAATCATAGTCTGTGTACCTCATATAATTGAAATAATAATATATTTGCCCTTTGTTTCTGGCTTATTTCATTGAGCATAATTTTTTACATTTCAACCATGTTGTATGTGTATCAGAATTCCATTCCTCTGTTTTTGTTAGTGTTTTGAGGTTTTTTTTGTGATAAAAATTTATAAAATAAAATTTTCAATCCAACATTTTTAAAAACTAGAAATTACAACCAAAATAAGCTGGAAGAAAAAAAAAAACCCTTTTAACACTTACAGAGATTCTCCTCCAGACTGTTTCCATGATTTTCATTAGAGAATCATTAGAGAATCTCAATGGGATAGAGAGTCTTTATGTGCCAAAAAGAAATAAAGGACTTCCCCTGGCTGTTCCCCTTGTTGGTAAATATTCTCTCCACATCCCTGGCTTCTTAGTGAAGCAGGCCTACATTCTCAAACTTGAAAGGATGCCAGTCATTTTGTAGGCATCTCTCTTCTGGCACCACACAGCTATGTACCAAGTCTACAGCTGGGTTCCAAAAAGGCCATACAATTTTGAGTTGCAAATCTGTGCTAAGTATATTAGACATTGACTGACAGGAAACTTTTTCTTTTAATTACAGACTCAATCCATGTGGTTTATTTATTTGTGGAAGGAGTTAGAAATTAATTCCCTCCCACCCAAAAACCCCAGTAAATAGCAACAAATTTCCTTGGAAATCACAGTCACACGTAGAGTGCACCCTAGAAAAGAGAAGGGGCACAACAGTTGCCACCCACTTTCATCAAATACTGGATCTATTCAAGAGTGAAGAGAAAAGGCAACTTTCAAAAAGGCTGTGAGGGAAAATCTGTTCCAAGCCTCTCTCTTTATTTAGTATGGGATCTTCATGTTCACATGGCATTCTTCCTATAGTTCACATCATCTTCCCTTGGGGTATGTCTGTGCCCAAATCTCCTCTTATAAAGATACCAGTCAGATTGGATTAGGGTCCACTCTTATGACCCTTGAAACTTGATTACCTTTGTGAAGTTCAGTTTCTAAGTAAAGTCACACTCAGATACACTGGAGGCCAGGATTACAATTTTTAAATTTGTGGGGAGGGATCCATTCAAACAAAATCAAAAATGTTTAGTTTTGAGAAGTATTTATATACTTATGATGGCATTCCTTTTTTATTTTATTTTTAATTTTTTATTTATATTTGGCAGTGGAATGCATTACAATTCTTATTAAACATATAGAGCACAATTTTTCATATCTCTGGTTGTATACTAAGTATATTCACGCCAATTTGTGATGGCATTCCTTTTTTAAAATAATTTACAGTCAGGCATGGTGACGCATACCTGTAATCCCAAGGCTTGAGAGACTAAAGCAGGAGGATTGCCAGTTGAAAGACAGCCTCAGCAAATTAGTGAGGTCGTAAGCAACTTAGCAAGACCCTTTCTCAAAAAAAAAATTACAAATGTATTTATTGAGATATAAAATATTTCTCCCATATTCCTGCTCCCTATCCCACTCTATATAGGGCAGAGGGGTTGGAAGGGAAGGGAGGGGGCATAGGTTATTAATGATGGTGGATTGTGATGATCATTATTATATAAAGTACATGTATGAAGGTATGAATTGGTGTGAATATACTGTGTATACAATCAGAGATATGAAAAATTGTGCTGTATATATGTAATAAGAATTGTAATGCATTCCGCTGTCATATATAAGTAAAAGAGAGATATAAAATATTTATGTTTTTATTAATTTAATCTGCTCCTAGGTATCTAGCCTATGAAATAATCTAAAACACACAAAAATGTCATATTATATGATACTATTGATCATACCATCATTTATAATTATATAAAAGGAAGAAACAGCATTTACAATTAACAGAAAATATTTACATTGACCAGAATGAAAAAAATTACAAAATTATACCTATGACACACAAATGTGAAATCTAGTAAATAAAAAATATTTGGATATAAGCCATTTATAAAAATATTACTGTATAAAAATATTAGAAGGAAATATATGTATTTGATTTTATAATATATGTATTTGATTTTATAATATAATTATGATTTTATAATTTATGATTTTAAAATATAATATTACATTTAAAATATATTAATATGTTAATATTAATATAATGGTACCATTTATAACATAATGAACCTTTGAGTTTCTAAGTAACTCACTACACTCATTGGCAAATATTGTATGCTCAAAATTACATTTTATATATTAATTTAAAATCATTAATTTATTATTTCTAGTAGCAACATCCAAATACTAACCCTGCTAACTGAAGTTAGCTTCTAACAATCACTTATAGTTCTTTTATCTTTCAGTAAGTCAATAGAAATAGATTTTATATTTAAAGAACATATTTTGTGATATCTTTGAATTGATTTCGTTTTTTATTTCAAATTACAGATAGTGGTATAAATTTTACCTCAAACTTAGTACTCAAATTAAGCAGATATTAACATTCAGTTATATTTTCTTCAGATCATTCTGTTTTTGTTTGAAAAGAAATAAACCATATCAGGTATATCCAAAGCTTCATCTCTTCTTTTCTTCCTTTTCTCTCTAGATTTAATGACTATCTTATAATCAGGGTTCACTATTTCCATGTATATTTTTAATGCTTTAGACTTTTGTGTGTATTTTAGTATATGCAAATTACATGTGATCTATGTTGTGTTGTATATATTCAGTGTACTATAACATATACATTGTATAAATATTTGATATATTTTAAAATTATACACAAATACATGTATAATTTCATGAGTTTTATATAGACCAGATAGACATGCATAGCTGTATACATTAGTATTATCTATGTTTTAAGCTTTTACAGAAAAAAGTTTTTATTATATATCTCCTTTTATGACTTGTTTACTCAATCATTTTGTCTTGGATATCTTTGTTGACATAAATCTACTTTTTAAATTTTATATGATATAGGGTGTTTCCCAATATACAAACAGCATTTAATCATTCCTCTACTGAGTGGTTTATTTTTTTGCTGATAAAAGCAATGTAATGATGAATATTCTTATAAGCATCTCCATGTACACAGAAATAAGGATTTCCCTAGAGTATATTTAGAAAGAAATGTAATTACTGTTCAATTTTAAGTCTCTAATTTTTAAGGTATTACCAAGTTGATCTTTAGAATAGTTGTCCTGGTTTATTATATTCCTATAAATTGTATAAATATTTTAAATAAAATATAAATTTTCATTTGCTATATATAATATGTACCGGTTATAGAACATTTGTTTTATACAAGTTTTGGGTTTTTTAGGTTTTAATATAACTGCAGGGGTTGGTGACAATACAGGATTTATTTATGGAGAAAATCGCTTAAATTGTGGCACATGGATTGATAAAATTGGAGATTAAATCTGGTTAGGCATCTACTCTTAAATTCTGCCCACACTGTATTTTTAAATAATATTCATTCTTTTCCAAGATGATGATTTGTATATGTAGGTGGAAACTACTTCTTCTGTGATGTGAAAAAGTTGTATATTTTTTTTTGACATTCATTAGGCCCCTGAGCTGTTTACTACAGAAAAAGCATGGAGAGCATTGGAGATCGTAGAAAAAAAATTACTTGGTCCCCTTGGTATGAAAACTTTAGATCCAGAGTAAGTTGGAATCTAAGTATTAAGAATGCTGTTAGTATTATATTTAATCCAAATACATTAACACCAGCTATTAATTTTTCTTGCCAAAAACATATCCAAAATTTCATTCAGACTGAGTTTTTGAAAGCCTCATTTGTACCTATATTAAGCATCAGTACTCAGAATGCCTCTGTCTTATTCTGTATTCAATAATCAATTACAGTTTTAGTTTATAAAACTAATGTCATGAATACTTTCTGATGTGCATTTTACTGGTGGTAAATGATTATTATAAACATTAGAAGTTACAGATATACATAAAAAAACAAAAAATTACTTTAAACCCCTTTATCTAGAAATGACCATCATTATTATCTGATCCATCTGTGCATTTTTGTATAATTTGGACCATATTTGCATATACCTAGGAGAACTTATGCAAAACATTACATGGGGTCAATCCCCAGCACCACAAAAAGAAAAAAAAAATTATTCCCTTGCTTCCTTTCTTCACCTCGATTCTACTCCTCTAAGGTGGTCATTATTTTCTATATTGTTTCTACTAATAGCTGTTTCCACATTTCTAAAAAAAGAGTATATGCTGCTGTTTTATGATATTTTAAGTATTTAGTATTATTCACATATAGTGATGACAGGTGATGATTTAATTGTGTTCTCAATATTAGTCTTCTCCATCCTTTCTTTGTAATTATACTACTCTTTGTACTTATATTCATAAATGATTTCATTTTCATTTTACAATTGTGTGTTTATGTCATCATGTATTTCTTGTCCTTTACAACTTTGTATTTTTTCTGGAGTTTCTAACAACCCTTCTGTTTTTCCTTTATGATTTTTCTTTAAAAGTTGATACTTGTTATCAACTTGCTTTCCATATGAATTGATGACAGAACCTCACCTTTGTAGAATTTTCCTACTTTACTATGTACTCATTTCCATCATGAGATGCAAAATTTTGAATGTTTTATCTTAACTACATTCTGAGATTCTCATATTTTCAGAGTAGTTAAGAAGCACTGATCAAAAGTTTATTTTTGTGGCCACATCTATCTTACTTAAAAAAATCCTTTGTATTTAAATTAAATCAAGTATACATAGCCCTTGTGTTGTCTGTTACAATAATTTTGTAATACTGTTTGCTGAATAAGTATGTTATAAATTTTACATACTATCAGAATGTATGTTGAATTGCTATTTGTAGTCTGATAATATGCCAAATATAATTTTAAAATAACTTCATGGAGAAGATTCAAAAACAACATTTGTAATCTATAACCAGTAAAACCTTATCTATAATATTTAGTAATTCAATTTATTATATGGCCATTTTAATTATTATTCATATATTAGAGACCTTTTGAAATACTTGACTTTAAACCAATGGTTAGTGTCAAGCTAACTCCTGGAAGTCAAGATACCTGAATATTTAATATTTTTTATATTAGTCAGTATTTATTAATTATTCCTGAACACATTGCTAAAGTCCTCTGGACTCATTATATACTTATTTAAGGTTAAATTATGTTTTAATGCTGAGCTTATTCTATGAATTGGAAGATAACATGATTATTTCTCTTAACATTGCTATTGAAATGTTTTTAATGCTTTCTATGATATCTGAGCTTCTTTTATTTAACTTAAGTTCCAATCATTTTGCAGTGATATGGTTTACTGTGGAATATATGACAATGCCTTAGACAATGACAACTACAATCTTGCTAGAGGTTTCAATTATCACCAAGGATCTGTAAGAATTTCATTTTTCTCTGAGATTTTAGTTATTTTTCAAATAGCTTTACATATTCACAGTTCTTTCTCTTTCCTTTACTTTTAAATTATCTTTTATCAGGAATGGCTGTGGCCTTTTGGATATTTGCTTCATGCAAAGTTATATTTTTCCAAATTGATGGGTCCAGAGTGTAGTGCAAAACAATGTTTTTGGTTAAAAACGTTCTTTCTCGACATTATGCTCATCTTGAGAGATAAGTTGTAATGGGCATGTATTGTCTATAACTGATGTGTCCTCAGTTCATTAGATATTAGGTAAGTTGGTTTTTCTTAGGATTCATTTCTCTGTGCTCTAGGTATCGCAATGAAGCTTGAAACCTTTCTTGTTTAACATGGCAGAGTCCATCATGGAAATTTTACCTTCCCTTCATTACTTTAGGTAGTAAATTACTTAAAGCTAAGGATTTGATATTGTATGATTTGAACATATGGAATAGCCGTTGATTTTCAAAATTTAGCTCGTATTTTTAGAATGTGATTAGCAAAGAATAAATACAAAAAACAAAAATATTTGAATCAGGCCTTTTGAACTAGTTGATATATAACAATTTTCAAAAATGTTCCAATTATAGTTAAAATATTGGAATTGGCCTTTTGACTGTTATTTCAAAAACAGTTTCTCACCTCCTCTGTCCTAAATATTAGCAGATTAACAGTGTCAGAATTACATATTTTACTAAAATGGTACAAATTTCATCAAGTCTATCTTAATTTCTCAAATTCTAGATTATGCCTTCATCTTATTGCTCAGACTAATTAGGCGTAATTGGCATAAATTGTATCACCTCTCTTTCAAGAACATAAGGGACTTCAATGTATCTGGCAAACATTGCATGAAAAATGGTTTTCATTAGCTTAAATATACTCACAGAAAGCCCAATTCTGTCGTTGCCCTGTACTGTTTCTGGGAGTTTTGTATTTCTTTTCTCTTAGTCTTACTTTTAACAGATAAAAGGGAACAATCTGGTATTCCTGGCATCATTCTACTTTTACCTGTCATCTCATCACTTCAGACCTGCTATGAGACCTTGTTCTAGTAATTAATTATCTTCTTTGGTATTCCACTTTATCTTTCCTACTTAAGCTACAGAGATATCTGTCAGCCCATTCTAAAACAAAATTCCTTCATATAGTTATTAACTCAAACCTGGTCCTGTCAGGAATAACCTTTTTTCTCTTTCCATTTTGACCACCCACTTAGTCATTACCACCTTCATCTGGCTTTCACTCTGACCACTCTGGCAAAGCCACTCAATAAGATCTCTCCTAGTTTCCAGACCCCATGACTTCCCTTCAGTTCTCTACTTTGAGCTGGCTACTGCTTTCCTTTTTTCATGAAAAACCTTATGGTACCATAAGTATTAGGCTTCCCTTGTTTACATGGTAGAACTAATGGTAATAACAACAAATGATATTCATTGATCACTTAACCCTGTTCTAGGCATTATTCTAAATGCATGTGTGTAAAATGACTAATTTAATCCAAACAACTATATAAAATTGCTACTATTACCATCATCATAATCTCCACCACCACCACATATTACTGTTGTTATCCACTTGTCCACTTACTCACTGTGTGACCATGAGGAAGTTGTTTAACTTCTCTAAAGCTTGGTTTTCTCATCTGCATAGAGTGAGTTGGGATCATTGGAGGTTGGATTGTTTCAAGGACTGATATATTAACATACGTTACATAGACAAGATAATAAGAAAGATTTGAGCTATCATTAATTATCTTCATTTTATAAACAAAGTTAAGAAGGTGAAGTAACTTAGACAAAGTCAAACAGCAAGTAATCTACTTCAGCTTTTACTAAGATCCAGAGAGTCAGGTCCTCCAGGCTGTGCTCTTAACTGCACTAGTAACTCTGTTTACACTTTCTCTGGCTTTTATTTCCAGCACCTAAATATGCTCATTCTCTAAAAATCCAAGGGATTTTGTTTGTTTGCTTATTTCTTATTAATGTTTTTGCTTTGCAATACTAATTTCTAAACTCAGGGCCACACACATGTCTGGCAAACACTCTACCAGTGAACTACATCCCCTTCCCAGGCAGGCTTTGAACTTGTGATTTTCCCACCATAGTATCCTAAGTAGCTTGGGATACAGATGTGTACCCTGGTTGCCTCTTGTCCTTTCTAATAGAGGCGTTTAGTGCTATACATTTCCCCTTAAGTATCAGTTTATCATATTCCACAAATTCTGATAAGTTGTATACTTACTTAGTTGAAGTACTTCCTTTTCTCAAAATTTTTATTTGTTCTTTTTAGTTTTACTTTGCAGTAGAATGTATTTTGACATATTATACATACATAAATTATAACTTCCCATTCTTGTAGTTGTGTATGATGTGGAGTTACACTGGTTGTGTATTCATATATGAACACAGAAAAGGAATGTCTTCTGTCTTTCCTATTTCCACCCTCCTTGCCTTGCCTCATTCCCCTTGGTCTAATCCAATGGCTTTCTATTCCCTCACCCCTTATTGTGTGTTAGCTTATCAGAGAGAACATTCAGCCTTTGATTTTGGGGGATTCATTTATTTCACTTAGCAATGATAAGTCTCTAGCTCAATCCATTTACCTGGCAAATGCCATAATTTCATTCTTCTTTGTGGTGAGTAATATTCCATGGGTATATATTCCACCTTTTCTTTATCTGTTCATCTCTTGAAGGGCACCTTGGTTAGTTCCATACCTTCATTACTGTGAATTTAGCTGCTGTAAACATTGGGGTGGCTATATCACTGTAGTATGCTGTTTTTCAGATCCTTTGGGTATATACAGAGGGGTGGGATAACTGGGTCCAATCGTGGTTCTATTCCAAGTTTGGTTGAAGTACTTTCTGTTTTCTCCTTTGATTTCATCTTTCACTCATAGGTTATTTAGAAATTTATTATTTAGTTTTCTAATGTTCATGAATTTTCCAGAGCTATTTCTATTATTGTTTGTAAAATTGAGTCCATTGTAGTCAAGGATTATACTCTGTGTGACTCAAATCCTTATAAACTTATTAGTAGTTATGATTCAGAATTTTTTGTCTAAGTAATTCATCTGTTTTCAGTTGCAAAGACTATATATTCTGGGGCTGGGGATGTGGCTCAAGCGGTAGCGCGCTTGCCTGGCATTCGTCCGGCTCGGACTTGATCCACAGCACCACATACAAACAAAGATGGTATGTCTGCTGAAAACTAAAAAATAAATATTAAAAAAAATTCTCTCTCTCACTCTCTCTTAAAAAAAAAAAGAATATATATTATGCAATCCTTAGGTGGCGTGTTCTAGAAATGTCAGTTGGTTCAAGTTGGTTGATGTTCAAATTCCTTAAGGGATTTCCATCTCCTTGTTCTATGAATTAATGACAAAGGAATATTGCAATCTTCTGCTGTACTTGTTTCTGTGTGCTGTTGTATATGTTTTTGCTCCAGGTGTTTTGAAACACTATTATTAAGTATATAAACATTTATGAAATCACCTTCCTTATCACTGATACTTCTCTGCTCCAAGGTCTACTTTCTTTAATATTAATATAGCACTCCAGATTTCTTTTATTTGTTACCAACATATATTTTTCCATATTTATATTTTCAAACTATCTGTGCCTTCTCCGGCTCTGAAATCCCCTGAACATATGTCCTGAGACATAAATGCCCTTCCCATATTGTCTTACACTCCATACTAGGCAAACTCTACAGGCAAGTGCCTTCCTTACATCACTTGAATTCAGATTACTCTCAACCACCCCCACACCTGTTGTGACCTCCATCTCCTTCCTTATACCTCTTGAGTGCTGACATCTTGCTTTGAAGTACTTGTAATCTATCTTAGTCAGCTTTCTCACTGCTGTGACCAAAAAGACCTGACAAGAACAGCAGAAAGAGGAAAAGTTTATTTGTGGGCTCACTGTTTCAGAGGTCTTAGTCCATAGACAGCTGGCTCTATTCCTTGGGGCTCAACTCCATTCCTTAGGGCTTGAGGTGAGACTGAATATCAGGGCAAAACGGTGTGGTGGAGGAAAACTGTTCAAGACATGACAACAGGAAGCAGAGAAAGAGCTCTACTCCTCAAGGACAAAATATATATCCCAAAGTCACATTCCCAGTGACCTACCTCCTCCAGGTACATCCTCCCTGCCTACAGTTACCACTTAGTCCCTGTCAGCAGATTAATTCACTGATTGGGTTAAGGCTGTCATAACCCAACCATTTCACCTTTAAATCTTACATTTTCTCACATGAGCTTTTGGAGAACACCTAATCTAAACCATAACACTATCCTTTCCTTCTTTTCTCCTCCTCTCTCTTATTGTAGATACCCCCTTTGTTCTGCCTGCCTAATGAATTTAGGGATGAATTTTTCAGGAAAGGAGACTTCTTTATACTAGTGTGGGTATGTTCCATGTACTAGTGTCCACATTTAATTGTGAGTAGCATAGTTTTATAATCTTATAATTTTAGTAATTTTATAACCTCTCTTTGTTTCATAATATCAGTAGGACTTTGTTAAGTCCTACTGATGTGCTGCCATAACAACGCACCACAAACTGAGTGACTTCACAGAAGCTGTTAAACAACAGGATATTGTCTCAATTTCTGCAGCCAATAATCTGAAATCAAGGCATGGGCAGAGCCATTCTCTCTCTGAAGGCCCTAGAGCTGTGACAGCAAACCTTCAGTCTTCACTGGACATTCCTTTTGTGTGCATGTTGGTGTCCAAATTTCTCCTGAATAAGGATGCCAGTCATATCGGATTAGGGCCCACCTTACTCCAGTATAACCTCATCTTAACTAATCGTATCTGCTAATAACTAATCATGAATGTGGAGAATATACTTCAACCACTTACAGATTATCCAACTATCCAACTTCAGAGATTTGGCATTTTGCTCTGAAGTAACTTTAATACTTGGAGTCATTTAAATATTTTTTTCTGTATTTTACATTTATATTTGATAGATTTTTTTAAGGAATATAATACCAGGCTAGGGTCATAGCTCAGTGGTAGAATGCTTGTCTAGCACATGTGAAGCACTGGGTTCATTCCTAAGCACTACATAAAAATAAATAAAGGTATGTGTTCATGTACATATACCTTTATTAAAAGATAAATATAATACCTAGCTTCTTTGATAATACCTACCAAAAGTAACTCATATTCATCTATGGAATTATTTTTCTATTTTAATTATGAAATATTTCCTATGAACAGAAGAATATTTGTAACACAGTTGAGTTCCAATGAAAAACAAGGACATTAATATATTCTCACAACCCCACTTAAGATAGAAACATTATGGGCTGGAGTTGTAGTTTAGCTGTAAAGTGCTCACTTAGTATGTGCAAAACCCTGGGTTCAATTTTCAGCACCACATAAAAAAACAAATAGACGTTGTCTATCTACAACCAAAAAAAATTAAAAAAGAAATATTACAGATTTCTGTATTTTTATTTTTTTGAAATTTGTTTCATATTTTAGGATGTATTTTGAAACTAAGAATAAATTAGATACAATAATATTTCTGTGTTCTAGAACACATTTTTAAAGCTTCATTAATGCCTCTTAATTCTGTATAAGTAAGGAGTAATTCTAGCTCCTGTATCATAGAGTTACAGTGAGCATTAAATGAGGTAATGTATATAAATTACTAAATATTAAAACATAAGTGTATACTATATAAATTTGTTATTTAGTAAAATGAAAATGGTCAGTTTTTCCCAGTGACAATTACTAGTGTTTATTTATTATTTTATTTAGTTTTACAGTTATATCAAGATCACACATGGGGATGTACCTCAAAAGTAGAGTGCTTGCCTAGCATGTATGAGGCCATGGAGTCAATTCCCAGCACCACACACACACACAAATCACAATACTATCTACATAATTACAACTTGATTCTTATAATTTATTCTAAAATAATGAAATTAAGCCTCAAAGAATATTCCTATATTGCCTGGAATGGTGAGGGTTTACTATATTTCTAATAGATAAAAGGATCCTTTGTATTTGAAAGTTATGAATCCTAAGGATGGAATAGGAAAAAATAATTTTAATCTAAATTCTTTATATGGACATCTTTAGGATATTCTGGTTTATTTTGTTACAAGTGATTGTTTCTGTACTAAAAGGCATAAAAACATGAAGTATTAAAAATATTGTTAAAATGTGTTAGATCATGTCTCATAAAAAATCCTTTCTATTTTTCAGATCCCCTTGGAAAGGACTTCCAGAACTGACCAATAAGAATGGACAGTATTGTCCTTTCAGCTGTGAGACATAAGCCTGGTCAATTGCTGTTATTCTTGAAACACTTTATGATTTATAGTTTGTTCAGATATATTTAATAAATATACAACTTCATTATGCAATGCAAGATCATAATGCAAATACCTATGTATACAAATTCAAGTTTTTTAAAAAAAATATTTCATATAATATTGATGCCCAATTAGGTAATATTATAAAAGCATTGATTTATCTTTTCCTTTTTTAATGTATGAAGATAGCTTTCATTTTGAATAAGAGAAAAGTTATGATTACCAACAGAATTTTCTTTTGAGTTCATTAAGTATTCCTTGAAATCCAGAGTTAGAAAAAGAAAACTTATCTTAATTTTCTACAAAATGAAAATGGAAAAGTATCTTTAAATTGTGGTATATATTCAGGAACAATACATACTGAACAGGCTGTTGATAATTAACGTTCTCACCATGTACTATGACCTTTTTTTTTTTTTTTGGTACTGGGGATTGAACTCAAGGGGCACTCAACCACTGAGTCAGCCCTATGTTTTGTATTTTATTTAGAGACAGGGTTTCCCGGAGTTGCTTAGCACCTCACTTTTGCTGAAGCTGGCTTTGAACTTGCAATCCTCCTGCCGCAGCGTCCTGAGCTGCTGGGATTACAGGTGTGCACAACTGCACCCAGCCTATGACTGCCTTCTTAATACCTTATTCAATATATATTTCAGAAGTGCTTCATGAATGTAGAATTATCAACATTTCTACCATATATGTTCATAAATGAAGCACAGATGTTCAAACTGTGATATTATTTTTTCACTGTTGTATCAATATGTTTTCAAATGTTATGAATGTCAATAGTTTATTAAAGACAACTGACTTGTGCTAATGATGCATGCATTAAGAAATTGATTTCATTAAAAACAGTTTTGTAAAATTAGCCTCAAGTTCCAGTTTCCTGATATATGACATGACTTACATTTTCAAAATAGAAATCGTTGGACACATTTATGAGAACTTTCAAGAAGAAAAAAATGTTATATTAATTTTTAAAGCTTGATAGCTCTCTCTAGTTTCTGTGCAAAAGTCTATTGACAGAGCATAATAAATACTGGTTTTTGTTAATGAAAGCCTACATTGATAAGTTCAGTATTGAGAACAATCTATTTTTTTTTTTTGGTGCTGGGGAATCAAACCCAGGACCTCATACATACTAGGCAAGCACTTTACCACTGAGCCACATTCCCAGGGCGACAACAATCTTAATATAATAAAACTATAGATACAATTTCAGTAGTTATCTTGAATCCAAGAAAATAATTTGAAACATATTTTGTTTTAAGATACCTTAAACTTGAAAATGACATAAAAGTGAAAAGGTTTTTAACATTTATAAGAATTTTCATTTTTGAATAGTACTTATTTCCTAGATGGAATTTTTTGTTACTATTTTTTTCTCAAGAGTAAATTAATTATATCATTATACTTTTGTTTGGGAGAAATTAGTTGTAAAAATCCTCTCATTACTATTTAATATGATTCAGGGATATGCATGTTTATATATAAAATAATGATACAGTAGAACTTTTCTCAAGAGATCATATACATAACAACCTAAGAAATGAAAATAAAGATAGGCATTCAAGGCACAACTTCTAGTACCAAAATCTATAAATGCATCAAATGTCAAATGCGCATGTTGAAAGGCTCATGCAGTTTACTGCAGGATTACCTACCCACACTTCTGCAAAGCTGACCCTGCTTTAGAAATAGTTTTCACTAGCTTAGTTTTCTGGTACCTAACCTAGAGCAGATTAAGTCCTACAAATTCAAGGAAGCTTGTGATAGTAATCTGACCACTATTTAAAAATAAGAATTTCCAGATTTTTCTTTTTTCTTCATTCCCTCCCTTACTCAATATATAACCTCCTATAAACTTTGGAGGTAAATGGAATGACCTTAACCAGGCCTAGAAACCCATATCTGTTATCCCAGCAACTCAGGAGTCTGAGGCAGGAGGATCACAAGTTCAAGTTCAGCCTAGACAACTTAGTGAGACCCTGTCTCAAAATAAAAAAAAATGAAAAGGACTAGAGATGTAGCTTAGTGATAGAGCACCACTGGGTTCAATCCCCAGTACTGGGGGCTGGGGAGACTGACCTTCCTTGAGGGAACTATTAGTTCATCCAAGGTTTATGTAGCTATGCTGCTCTACCCTAACAATACAGGAAATAAGAAAGGTAACAGAAAACCTGCATAGGTAACTAAAGCAAGAACTGACAACTGACAGTTAAATGTGACTAAATAAACAAATAAATAACAAGTTTATGGTTTTTAAAAAATAGATATGCTAGTTTATCCATTGTAGGGGAAATACACATCTTGGTAAATCTTTTGGATATTGCATTCTTAATTAGGAGTATTAATGAAAGAACATTGTCATATTATGCATGGTCTGCTTTAAAGTTTAAAAAGGCATGTTGTGAGCTAGCAATGCAGCTCACTAGTAGAGTGCTTTCTTAGAATTTGCAAGGCCCCTTGGTTAGATCCCCCACCTCTCTCTCTCTCTCTCTCTCTCTCTCTCTCTCTCTCTCTCACACACACACACACACACACACACACAAACATTGGGGAAAAAACAAGAAGAAGAAGGCATGTTCTGCATTATTCCATCCATGGTAGTTAAAGTAACACTTTTAGACTTTAGAAGGATAAATGCAATTTGACTGAAGAACATTTATGTAGAATGCTTCATTCCTGTGCAACACTGGATAAGCTGCTATTATATTACATTTTGACAATGGTCTGATCCTTGGTTTTTCATTAATCCAAATCAATCTGAATCCTTCAAAATGAGAATGCAACTTGCCTCTTTTACCAGTGTACTGTGATATTTTAGTAACTTTTCAAAGTTAATTAAGGAAACATGAGACTTATCATATGTATCAATATTGTAATATGAATTGTAATCCATTCTGATATCAGTCTTATGCTGCTGTATCTAGTGGGCAAATTTCATTTAAATCTCTGTGTGCCAAGAAAATAAAATGTTTTCTAAAGGACTGTGTTTTGATTTCATTACATCATTTTCCAATTAACTTGACATTTATTAAGTACTTGCTTATTTGGGTGCTTACCTTTTTGATAGGATGTGTGGGGACAGAGAAGAATTTTAAGATATTTGATAATTTAATTAGTCAAAGTGCATGGAAATGGAAGGCGATCCTCAGGGTTATACAAAATGTCATATAAGAGGAATGGAGGGGTAAGACAAGATAATACAAATGGAAGAAATGATTTACAGTAAAAGGGGTAGAGAGAGAAAAGGGGAGGGGGGAGGGGAGGGAAGGGGAGGGGAGGGGGGATAGTAGAGAATAGGACAGACAGCAGAATACATCAGACACTAGAAAGGCAATATGTCAATCAATGGAAGGGTAACTGATGTGATACAGCAATTTGTATACGGGGTAAAAGGGGGAGTTCATAATCCACTTGAATCAAATCGTGTAATATGATGTATTAAGAACTATGTAATGTTATGAACGACCAATAAAAAAAAAATAAAAAAAAAATAAAAAAATAAAAAAAAAAAACCTTTGGAGCAAATTAAACTCTTGATGTATTAATAGATCTATTAGCAACTATGTACTCCTCTTGTATGTCTTCAATACCATGAACTTTTTATTTTTCTTTCAACTTATTAAATGCAAATACTACATGCCAAATAGACATACATACATAGTTTCTACTGAAGTAACCAATAAAGATTTTGTCACTTTTATTTTACTGAATAATATATATGTGTGTATATGTATAACCTAAATTGATATATTTAACTGTTGCCTTAAGTAGTGTTGTTTCATTTTTTAATGCGGATATATATCTTTATCTTCAGATAAAAGGTCTTAACCTAAAAATCTAAACCTGTAACTATCAAATGGTTTTACGTTAACTTATCAAACTTGCTAAGTTTACTTACTCAAATCCTCAAAGTTTTGATATAATAAACTCAAGGAATTTGCTTAGTGGTTTATTTTTTTTTTGTTTTTTCTATTTGTATGGGCCTTGAATTATAAAGCAGTATTGAAATCTTGTCATTTAGGCTGCATTTTTTTTTCTTTGAGAGAGAGAGAGAGAGAGAGAGAGACAGAGACAGAGAGAGACAGAGAGAAAGGGAATTTCAATATATATATTTTTTTAAAATTTTCGGCTGACACAACATCTTTGTTTGTATGGGGTGCTGAGGATCAAACTCCGGCCACACGCATGCCAGGCAATAACGCTTAAGCCACATCCCTAGCCCAACGTTTTTCCTAATATATGTTTTCCTAATATTTTTGGTTTTGTTATTTTGGCTAGGAGAATTTTTTGTTTAACTCACAAAGGCTTTTAAGTTTTCTTTAATCAAATCTTTAATTTTTACTTATCTCTTCTCTCCCTTCAAATTTTAATAAGACAAACACAATTTAATAAACATTCCTTCTATTTTCCTTTGGGCTTATGGATTTTTTAACAGTTATCTGATAGGAGGTAAAAATCACTTAGGTTTTTTAAAAATTTTTGCACTCTAAATTCAAGTTGAATATGTTTATGGTAATGCCTTTTTTCAGTCATTGATTTTTTTTTTTAATAGTAGGACCTACATTTAGGGATTATTGTTGAAGTTATCTGCCTACACATTCACTTAACTACTGTAGTTTTTGTTTTAATATTTATTAGTTTTTTTTTCTTATCACCTTACTTTATAACCAATTCCCTACTCTTCATTTTTCAGAATTTTCTTATATATTCCCAACTTGGCATTCTTATGTATTTTTCAAATCTAAAAACTATTAGTCTTTTTCAATAAGTACATTTAATAAGAACTAACATGATTACAATATTTAATTTTATGTAAGAACATAGACTGTTTTGGGATTTTTTATTTGTTTGATCTAGTTTTTTGTTTGTTTGCTTTTTCTTGCTGCAATTCTTCCTAATTTTTATGTTTTGATTGTTCAAAGCTATTTTAGTTCAACTGATAGCCTATTAGTCAAAATAAGAAATTTAAATACAAGGCCCAAAGGAAAACTTGTCTTGGAATTCAACTGGATCCACACTTGATGGTGACAGCAAAGTCAGCCTGAGCCTTTCCTGCACCAACTAGAGCTTTATGAAAAATACTAATTCTGCAAAATAATGGATGCTCTTCCAAGGTAGGGAAGGAAAGGGGAAGAGGAAGCCCAAATCCAATTGTTGGTTGTCAGGGTGTTGAGGCCTCTCCATGTTCTCTTATGGTCATACTGAAATCTGAGATTCTCCAATATGATGAGGTGAGCAGGATTGGGATTAGTATCAGAACTGCTCTCAGGTCCTTGAATGTCTTGGCCACCTGGATTTTGTAAGTATTTACATCTCAATCACCTTATTTCAGAGACCTGATAAATAATATCTACATTTATACATGTGTGGTATCATTAATTAAATAATTTTCATAGTGATAATTCAGTAAACAAATTGTCCAATTAAAGCATTCACTAAGTAATATCATGTCGTTAGGTCTTTCTGACAATATAAAACAAAATGATGTCTAGGATTTTTTTTTCATCTGATATAGAACATTTTTTCAGTAACAGTGTATAAATCCTAGGTCCACAACTCTGTGTCATGACATATCCAGCTCCTTTTTCTCCTTTCCCACTCTCTTTAAAATAAAGTACAACCTCAAAAAGAAGGTGTACAAATTGGTATCCCTGATGATTCCATATTCAGACCATCCTCTCAATCTGTCTCCTTGGCCATGTACTCAGTGTCCTTCTCAACCAGGGTCCACTTTGCTCAGATGTGAAGACTGAGCTTTCAGCCCTGCAAATCTACTTCATCTGGATCATGATCAACTTACTTTCTGGTGTTCAATTCAGGTGGCACCCTCATCTGAGATATGAGACCCTCAGTGCAGAAGGAGGCAAGGGTCATGACAGATAAGGAGCACCTGCCTTGCACAAGGACAGCTGTATTGAAAGAGCTCAGTAAACTTCATGGGTGCATTGTTTTTGACACACATAGGATAACATATACTGGTGAACACCTTTTCTTCCCACTGGCCTTCTACTTCTCCATGGGTTCCCACAATCTCTGTCAAGACTCATCCCATGGCTCAGTTTTTGGTCCCCTGCACAACTCCCACAGATACCAGAGCATGAAACCAGCTCCAGTAAAGATTTTGTAAGGATAGTTTGAAACGTCTGTTTGATACCACATACCTTCACACTAATTTCTTATTGTTATCAAATAGGGCATCTGCTTTTCATGACACCTCTATCTCATTCTTCTCATATTTCTAAAGATTTTCGATTTTCACGTGACTGTAATAATAACTATAAATCGTCTCTCCTGTATTCCTATATAAAATCTTTGTTCAGACAAATATCAATACCTACATGATACCTATATAAGGGTTATTATATATAATGGGTATGTATGAAGCATATCATTCTTATGCAAGTTTTGTGAAATTCATAGGTTTTCTCTTCATTAATAGTGGTCTCCTCCTTCTTTGATCTTGCTTGATTATTTATTTTCTTCTTCCTGCCCGTAGTGCAACTATACCAAGTATGATTTCCTTGTCTTTGCCTTATAAACCTGGGGGCTATTGGTTTTTAACAATCCTATTTTACTTGATTTTTTTATATAAAATCAGAGAAACTTTACCTCCCAGCAAGCTTTTCATCACTGGATGTGTAAAAAGGAACAATAAAAATAGAAATATCCAACACTTTCTAGACTTTATTTCTGAACTCCCTTGTCCAAGACTGCTCTCTTGATTTGATGAATTTCTTATGTGGAACAGTTTATTATACTGAGGTCATAGATAATGAATTCTGTTTGTAAAGGAAACAAAAGGAGACAGATTCAAGGTGCAAAGGCAGAATGACAGAATGTCCCTTGTCTAAGCTGCCACCTTTATTAATATTAATAGATTATATTGGGTCACTGGCATGAGTTCATTATTGTTCGTTGTGTCATTAGGCAGGTTACAGAGTTAGCAACATTATGCAGCTTATTCCTCAGTTACATACTATAGTTGCTGTGTGCAATGTTAGGAGCTTTGTGTAGCTCTCAAGAAAGTCTGTTGTTTAAAGTTACTGTTATGTAGACAGGGTCAGGTGCAGCAGAGCTTGGTGAAACGTTGCAGCTGTCTAACAAGAGACTTTCTTTATTCCCAGGAGCCTGAGATCAAGGTTGAGGCAAATAGGACTCTAATACAGAGCCTCCTAATGCTGGGCATTTGTATAGCAGTCAGGAATTTCCTATCTGCCAGGCATTCTGTGTCTTTGCACAGGAACTTCCTTAGCCACCAAGCATGGCACAATCATGAAGCTATCAGAGACCCTAATCCCAAACACAGAATCCTTCACCTCTTGTCTCTGGTTTTCTTTTCAAAACTGCACTTAGATGCTTGCCTTGGAAAGAAGAACTCTCCCAACCTGGGATGTGATGCTCTTGAAGGTTCAGCTGCTGACAAACATGGGTCTCAAGTACATGGCCTCATTAATGCCACAACTGTCCTGTGACAGAAGATTATCAAAAGAAAGCTATGGTTTAGCAAATGGATAATAGCATTCAAATTCCCTGGCCTTCAAGCTTTGGGTACAGAGGTGATTATATATGTGGATCTGGGATGCACTTACTCTTTTTAACTCTTTAAGATTATAATTCCCTCTCATGCTGTGTCTTCTCTTCACCATTTTTTATAACAGCTGATGGAGATTCCATCTGGTCTTACCTCTATCTTCCTTGAGTTGCTGCCCTGCCATCCTCTAATCTGCATCTCTTCTTTGCATTGGGGTCTATGTCACCACCAGACAACAGCTCAGTCAGATTGGGGTCCTATACCTATGAAGAGCATCTTCTAAACACGTGCTATCCTCTCTCTGAAATCATACACTTCCTAGGATTTCTTGATCTTCTTTCCTTGACTCCACTGCCTCTTTCTTCTGAGAGTGTGGCCTTCATAAGTCACTGGCACATGGCTCCTTCTCTTGGGCATGCCTTGAAAAAAAAGACTGAGTCAACCCTGGACTGTTCTCTTGGACATGCAAATGAAAAGTGTTACAACTGATGAGAAAGAGCCCTGACTACAAACACTAAATTGCAAACTGGGCTCCAGGTGGGAGAAGCATACTGGCCTGAGGCACAAAGCACATTTGTCTTCAGCACCACTATCACAGTCCTGTGCAACTGCACATGGGTTCTTCAGGACTCAGTGTCTGGAGATCATTGATTCATTTCAGCTGACATTAACTAGAGAACATTAGAAGACACCGTAAATGGATATCAGTCTTATAAACATACCCCAGAGTGGTGCTTCATACAGCTCAGATCCTGAGCTCCTTAGGGTCTGTGTTCTCCCTTTTTATTCCTGTTTCCACATTTACATGTCAAGTTAAGAGTATAAAATTCAACTTTATTGAAATTGAAGTCTGAGAATATCAGAGAGCATGTTTATTGACTAACTTCACAAAAGTTAATTGGGGGACCAGCTCTATCAAAACCCAATATAAGGGTGGGCATGGTGGTGCATGCCTGTAATCCCAGCAGCTCAGGAGACTGAGGCAGCAGGATCTCGATTTCAAAGCCAGCCTCAGCTACAGCGAGGCACCAAGCAATTCATTGTGACCCTTTCTGTAAATAAAATACAAAATAGGGCTGAGGATGTGGCTCAGTGGTTGAGTGTACCTGAATTAAAACCCCAATACCAAAAAAGGGGGAGATTTATGTGCAATTTGGGGATAAAAATGTCCACCTATAATGCCAAATGGGAAAGATCCAGTCATGAGGGAGTTGGGGAGATGATGGGAGTTAGGGATACATTCACTACATCTAAATGATGCCACCATGCAACAGATACCTGGGGAGATGTCCTTTAAGATAAATGTGAGAGCACACCTGAGATTCTCATGTAAATGGTCAGGAATATAATTTGGGTATCAGCATTTTCAAAAGCTCTCAGATAATTTTATCAAGGAGAAGGAGCACGGGGTACAATATGATCTCAGATTACCAACATGAAAACACTTCAAACATGTGGTTTACTGCATGGAAAAGACTGAGCATCTATTAACCATTAAGAAAAAGTTAATTTGCCTCTCATGATGACTCATTTTATGTCATGGAAAAAAATTCAAAGGAAAACATGCAGATTTATGGCTTAAACCTGCAGCCTCTCTGTTGAACCACCCGTGTACAACTTTTTAGAATACAAGATAAAATAATAATAGCTGCATTGAAACTCAGTGCACAGAAAACAATACCTCCTACCATTACAAATAATCAAAATGAGTATTTCCTTTTTAATTTTTAAAACAAAACTGCAGTTTATATCCAACCACATGAACTCACAGCCTTTTAATAAAATCAAAACCACAACTGTGAGTTTTACATGAGGTCCATTACTTTAATTAGGTAAAATCCCCCAATATATCTCTTCAGTCTCACTCCCATGAAGACTACAGAATGGCAAATCACCATGGAAATGCAGAACATGATGGTTATTTAGACTGTATTCTGTCATTCTTGATACTAGTATGAAATACTGTCAAGAAATCTTTCTCAAAGGAGAACTTGGGGAAGGAAAAAGAGGGAGGGAGGAGAATACAGTAATACAAAATGTCATTCTTTTACCTGAGGTGTCCAGACAGAATGTCATCAAAATAGTTCTCCTTCTGACAGGGTGCAGAGTCACCTGCAGGGAACTAGAGAAAAGGATTTGGGCTGTGGTTGCTCTCCCTTGGCTCGTGGCACTGTGAATGACTTCTTTTTCTCTTCTCTCCTGATCTGCTTTGGAAGAACTGCTAATGTTTCCCATGGATTCTTCTGTCTGTCTAATCAAGGGGACCCAACAGTCCAGGTGCCTGGGATGCCTCCAGATTGCAGCCTTCTTCTCCCTCCCTGTATATTTATGGAAAGGGCCTGAGGCCTACACTTTGGATCCAGGCTTCTTAAGAAAGGTCATGTGGATTTACTTAAAGCTCTACTTCTGTGGCATCACTATTTCCTCATTCATAAAATGTGGTAGTGGTATTGGATGTTGTCCATGGTTCCTGCTGGCTCACCCTTCTAGAACTGGTCCCACCCACCCCCCATTGCCATTAGCGCCTGGGGCACAGAGTTTTAAGTGTGTGCACTTTTACTCTTACTCTGCATCAGTTTATATCTAAACATGCAATACTGGTGCTGAGTCTTCTTCCTTTGGAGGTGGGAAAAGCCCTCAGTTTAGTTAGATAAAGAGGTACAGGAGGAAGGTGGTTGGTATCACTGCTGATGGGTACGACAGAGCAGGTGTCCAATGTCCTGCAGAAAAATAAATTCAACAAACGCATGCAAGACTTGTAAGAAGAAAGTTTAAGCTACTAATATGTGATCGTAAATACTATACAAAGACATGTCATGTTCCTTGTGGGAAGATTAATAAATAGCCAACATTTTATGGTTATATGTACCAACCACACAAGTCCAAATGGAATTACTTTGAATTTGAATTACTGTTGGTTTACTTTATTAAGACACAGGGAACGAGTATTGTGGAAGAGTATGCCATAGAAGATTATTTTAAATGCATATTAAATTAAGCAAAATAATGTGTCATTGATGAAAAATATTAAATAAGGCATTACAAAGGTATAAACATTCCAGCTTGAAATTGAAATGTATATGGGGACCCAAAATATGATAAATTTGGTGTTTTAACTCAGTGGGGAAAAGAAAGGATTACATAATAATCATGATAACTGGATATCTTTTTGGAGAAACATTAAATTTTTCCAACTAGATTTATTTTCCTCATATTCAAAAACACTGAGCATCAAACATTCTTTTAATTTCCAGATTAAAAAAAGAAAATCATGTGCCCCCAAAAAGATTAAAAAATGGAAATATAACAAAATTGACTTCACCAGCCACACTAAATTTCAAAAAGAGGTAAAGACTTTAAATTCCTTATATATCTGATAGAAAATAATGTTAAGTTCTGAGTTCTCAGTGAAAATATCTATTAAGCCCTAATCTCCTAGGATGCTGGGTTGAACAATTCCATGTAGAAATGCTAATAAATCTATGACCATTGTCTCTACCCAGGAAATGCCAAAGGTACTCCATTTATCATGGCAAGGGTCTGCATAGTTGTGTGGAAGATGAAGATACAACCCTACATCTCTGGGAATCTGCTGCTCACACTTTGCACCCTTTTCCTCATCATACTGGCCATAGAGGTGAACCAGCTTCATTGCTGTCTGGCAGATGTTTTCTCCCCAGGGAAGGACTATTGCCTGTTCTCTACTGGAATAAGCCCCAGGTCAGTGAGTGCAGTTGCATTGCTATGTCCCCTATGTGTCCATCCTTAGAAAGCTTCAGTACTCAGAAGTGATCACAAGTTCTGCCCTCTGTTTCCCACATCATGTCACACCTATCTGAGGACAGGGCCATGTGCACACAAGGAGGAAACACTGTGAGCAATGTGGGTGTTATGTTCTGGGCATGTCCCTTAATAGAAAATAAATGAATCCCTTTAACCTTGTTTTTTTTAATTTTCATTTTTTATTGATTGTTCAAAACATTACAGAGCTCATGATATATCATCTTTCATACATTTGACTTAATTGGGTTTTGAACTCCACAAATACAAATTACAGACTCACTTCTGTTACATACTCACATTTTTACATAATGGCATATTAGTGACTGTTGT
The DNA here is from genome assembly GCF_045843805.1 of Urocitellus parryii. Lineage (NCBI taxonomy): Eukaryota > Metazoa > Chordata > Mammalia > Rodentia > Sciuridae > Urocitellus > Urocitellus parryii. The sequence goes on along the minus strand of NC_135541.1, from coordinate 81,485,427 downwards.
ATTCTGCTACCTTTCCTATCCCCTACTATCCCCCTCCCCTCCCCTCCCCTCCCATTTTCCCTCTCTACCTCCTCTGCTGTTGTTCAATTCTCTCCCTTTAACCTTTTCCACATCTTTTTGTTTTGTTTTGTTTGATTGTTTGCTTGTTTGTTTGGAGTATTGAAATTTCTGTTACAGGGTGGAGTTACTCCTATGTTTGGGATAGATTCCAAATCATGCCATGGGTAAAAAAAAATATTTTCAGATATTTGAATGTTTTTAAAAGCTTTAGAATACAGTGAGGCTTTATTTTGTTATCACAAGATAATAATTTATAGATATATTGGTCATGCATATTAATGATTTTAGACTTTGTGAGAAGAACAATCATAACTCCCTGAAATGCTTCAAATTATATGTTGCATGATCCAATTTGCATTTTTTGAAGACCTGTCCTTCACAAGTGAAGCAATAATGACTTAGGAGGTCAGGAATTACAGGACTTAGATGAGATGAAGGTGTTGGCATTATAGGTAGAATCACAAGATTACTCAGAGGTAGAGTTCATGAGATCTTTTTGATTAAAATGAATATGGAGAACAATGGGAAGAAACTGTCAAGAGCATGTCCAAAGTTTCCAACTACAAGGGGTTGGACTGGAAAGACATTTTCTAATGCAGCAACACTGGAAGAGTTTAGAGGAATAGATAAAAAAAAAGTTTGCTTTTGGACATGGTTACAGTATTGGGACTAGCCTGGAGTGCATTTGGAGGACATTATGGTCATGGATCTGGAATTTCATGAACCAGAATCACAGACCTTCTCTCCCAGGGAGCCTGGAACTTTATAAGGATAAGATACAACTGGCACATAATCCACTTCAAAGTACAAAAGAGACTTCAGGGAATGAGGATGCCGGATAAAACATCTGGATGTTTTGGATATATTACACATCTTTACATTGAAAATGTTTTCTGTTTATTGGACATTTAAATTTAATTGTGCATCTTCTATTTTATTTGCTAAATCTGACAATCCAGAGACTATACATATGTTCCTGTCTCCCTAATCTAATTTTCTGGCCTCTATACATCTCTGCCCTGGAGAATATGTGTAGTTGAGGGCTCAGGGTTGGAACATGAGCTTGTCTAGAGCAGCTAGTTGCTTTGCTGATGCTACAGTGTGTCCCGCAATAGGACCAGGTGAAGGGGATGTTGCCTGTAAATATTTATGTTCTATTCTGAGGGGTCCCTCATAAGGCTTCCCCTCTTCGGTAAAAGAGAAAGTTTTTCTCCAAGTGAGAGATGTTTTCTCTCTCCATACTTGCCTCACTCTGGACAGGTCTCTTATCTGGATGATGCCTGCATCAGCAGTCCTTGCCACAAGGGGGCGATGTGTGACAACAACCCATGAATGGAAAGGAAATCTGCACCTGACTACAATGCTACAAAGGGGCAGACTGCACAGATATGAGGATGAGTGTGCCATGGGTGAGTACACAACATTTCCCTGCTTCCAGTGAGTGTCAGATCAGTAAGTGTTTAACCAGGAGCTCATGTAACTCCAGGAGTGTGTTACACCCAACTCTCACCTCTCTCCATTAAGTTAATTTGCAATTAACTCTTCACCATCACCTTATATTCCATTTGGGGAATTAAATGTATGGAAGGTCTGTACTTGATTCTTCACATAAAGCCTTCCGCAGCAGCAGTTTAGCTAGCAACAGCATACTGAAAGGCACTAGAGCAGAGATTGCCTGTGCTCTTTTATTTGTTTGTAAATTATGTAAAAAAAATGGAGAGTAAAAATCTACATGTAGCAAAATGAAAAGTCACCCCTATCTCTCACCTTGTACAAAAATCAACTCAAAGTGGATTACAGACTTAGGCACTAGGACAGAGACCCTGTGCCTAATTGAAGAAAAAGTAGTCCAGAATCTCTTCAATATCAGCTTAGGAATTGATGTCCTCAACAAGACTCCTAAAGTGCACAAGTAAAATCAAGATCAATAATTGGGATGGATTCAAATTAAAAATTTTTCTTCACAGCAAAGACACAATCAATGATGTGAAGACAGAATCCACAGAATGGGGAAAAATTCTTCATCACACACACCTGTGATAGGGCATTAATCTCCAAGACACATTAAAAACTCAGAAACAAATAAACACAAAAACCCCAATAACTCAATCAATAGATGGGCAAAGAAACTGAACAGACACTTCAAAGAATAAGAAATGCAATCAATCAACAAATATATGAAATAATGTTCAAAATATCTACCTGAAGCCAGAATTAAAGACAGTCATTCTGTGTAGATAGGCAAGAATCAGATCTAGAGAAGGGAGTCTAGTTTCTGTCCAGGAAGTTGGAGACCACCTCTGAGGAATTGAAATCTTAATGCCTTCAGAACCCTTCCTCCACCCTTATCAAGACACCTGCCAAAGCTCCAACCTATTGCCAAGGTAACCTGTCCCAGGGATTGTCCCTCTCTTCAGGGAATTGTAAAAGTTGTTAATTGATGCACCCTGGGACCACCTCCTGTCCATATCACTCCACCTGGGCCCCTCCAGCCCATCTGCTTCTCACCTTTTGACCATCACACCTGGGCAATCTCCTGGGCCTAGTCACACATGCAGGAAGGAATGAGAAGGAGAAGACAGCAGGAAAGCAAAGGAAGACAGAATGCTCTCATTCTTTGGGACACCAGAATACTAGTTATGGCCCCCTTTTTTTCCACAGGAGAAGTTTGCGTTACCCCTTTATAAATAAGCCCTGTTTTACATTCTTGCCTCTGAACCCTTTTTAAAGTTATACTTAAACATGTGAGGAAGCAGATCTCATCACTGATAACTGGTTTATCATAGCCATGAGAGCAATGCAAATCAAAACTACACTGAGATTCCACCTCACTCCAGTCAGAATGGCAATCATCAAGAATACAAGCAATAATAAATTTGGCAAGAATGTGGGGAAAATATACACTCAAACATTGTTGGTGAGACTGAAAATTGGTACAACCACTATGAAATGCAATATAGAGATTTCTCAGAAAATGTGGAATGGAACTTCTATTTGACCCAGTCATGCCACCCCTCAGTTTATACCCAAAGGACTTGCAATCAGCATACAACAGTGAAACAGCCACCTCTCTCTGTCCATGGAGTCCAGTTCTGTTCCCTTACCCTAGTTGAAGGGTGCTTCTTAGGAGGAGGGCCTGCTGCTCCTTCTGGGCAGCATGTGGAGCTCTTTTCTCTAAGAGCAAGCACATTTTATAGGTTTCACTGGCTTCTGTTCTATGTATTAGAGACAGGATTATGGCAACAACCATGATTAATAGAGAAGTAATATGCCCCAGTTCAAAGGAAAATGTATTAGTGGAAGATTAACCAGTGTCTGCCTTTGCTACAAGATAAACTGCCAATATCAAGGGAGATTTATTGAGATATCATCCTGGACATAAGGAAAATGGTCTGTGTAGGGGACAGAGGTAGGGGACATGGTTAGCTGCCCTCATTTTATGATGATATTTCCAAATCCATTTCTTCAACCTTGTCAAAGGCCCTGGTCTTCATCCAGGGCCTCACACATGCCAAGATTAAAGACAGTTTTTTCTTTCTTTTTCTTTTTTTTTTACTTTAATATAAATCTAATACACATAGCAGACACATGTTGATGGTAAAGAAATTTGAATTTTGAGAAACTACTAACCTGAATACTTAGATTAATCTATATTAATCTAAATACATAAATGAAAAAATACATTTCAACTTTCAGTAAGAGAAAGCAATTGCTAAGCCACAAAACCTAACTACTTAGGAGTAGATCTATAAACATGTCATCATATTCTTTCCAAGACAGTTTTTTTTTTTTTTTTTACTTGCCTGAGCATAAGAAACATATCCCATGCCTTTGGAGCTGAGAAAGCCTGCCCCTCTCCACTTCTAGATAAGTCCCTCAAAGGGATAAATAGATCTTTATCGATTTATAATTAGGTTCACAGACTGGGTCTTGCTCCAGGCTAGGCCCCAGAGAAGAGAATAGCTGTATGAAAAGAAATTTGAGAGATTTACCTGCATCTTCTTGCTGCCTTTACAATGGAGGTGCTGCTTTGGGCTTTGCTGTCATTCTAATTTTAACAGACATGCTGAGAACCTGGGTACAGGTGGGTTAAGGAGGCTTTGTTTCCTGTGGGATTACATCATTATGCCAGGAGGCGTCAGGTGTGTTTTCTGGGGAGGAGAGAGAGGGCTTGGTATAAGGAGATATCTCTGAGGGTCAACAGGTAGATATGAGTGGTCTGCAGCAGGCAGCTTGGAGAGGGATCCAAGGAAGGCCTCAGGGCCCTGCCAAATTTATTCCAGCATCTGTTAGAATAAATTAAATAAAGAAGTATCAGCAACATAATGAAATGTTGGTAGAATTATAGGTGATTTAGATAGTCCCTATCAATTCAAAATATATAAATTTAAATTATTCCAAACTTGACAAAGCTAACCTCCTAATTAGCCTATCCTCTTTAGTTAAGCACTGAAACTCAAGGCTTTAGTAGAAATTGTTTCAAAGCCCAGTCCTGGAAGAAGAACATACTAATTTCAATTTCATAGACTCTTTGTGCTGTTGGAGGGTAAAATGTTATAGTAGTCTCAAGAAAAGAATTTCTCAATACCTAATGTTTGAATCACCTGCAAATTCTAAAATGTATATATTGGGCCACACCCATCACAATCTATGTGATAGGGTCTAGGCATCTCATTTAAACCAAGAACTTTTAGTGGCTAATTTGCACATTAAAATCTAAGAAACACTGAGAGATAATGAATTGTTTTCTTAGTTTTCAGAGTTCCATAAAACTATGCAAGAGACTATTTCCTGGGGTAATATATACATATTAATGAAACTCTAAGAATATAAACAAAATGCTTTTATTTTTTAATAAATTTAATCATTAAACTAAGTTAATATTCCATCGAGTAAGTTTCCTAGTGAATTCCAATTACCATACGTAGATGTAAAAGAGGTTGACTAACTGAAAAGTGAACTAGTGGTAAGCCAGCAGAAAGCAGGTTCCAGAGGTTTCTGGAAGTATACTCGCAGCAGCAGCAGCAGCAGCAGCAGCAGCAGCAGCAGCAGCAGCAAGATAAGCCATCTTTGCTGACATCTGAAGTTCTGAAGCCAGAAGTAGACAGGCCGTCAGTATAGACAGTAAAATCCTCAGGTCAGATCAAGGAGGCCCATTTTGAGTGAGTCCAGAAAGTTGGAGATGTCTCCTGGGGGATGGAAATGTTAATTTATCAGAAACCTTCCTCCACTCTTATCAAGAACCTGCCCCTGCTCCAGTCTGTTGCCAGGGTTAACTCTCCCAGGAATTGCCCCTTCCTACAAGGAGTCAAAAGGTTGTTAATTAGTGTGTCCTGGCCTGCTCCATCCTGCCCTTCCTGCTTCAGCCGACCAGTTTTCCACCTTTTGGCCAACCCACCAAGCAGCATTTCCTAGGCCTAGTCAGGAACACACTCAAAAGTCTTTGTCTCAGTGTGAATTCTGTTGTTTACTGAGAATGTGTTTGTGGCCAAAAGATTTCCCACACTCACTGCAATCATAAAGATGTTCTACACTATAGCTACTTTTATGAGGAACAAATGTGGATTTGAGTATGAAGACTTTCCCAGAATCTTTGAGCTTGTGAGGCCTTGCTCTCCTGTGTACTCTCTGGTGTACAATTAGGTTAGAATGATGGCTAAATTATTTTCCAATTTCACCACACTTATAAGGCAATTGTCCTGCGTGGATTCTCTTGGGCTGAATAAGGTTGACTTTTCGACTGAAGGCTTTTCCACCTTCATTGCACTCCTAAGGCCTTTCTCCAGTGTGGATCCTCCAGAGCTGGACAGTGTAGCTTTAGGACTAAAGGCGTTCCCACATTCCCTACACTTGTGATGCATTTGTCCAACATGCAGGATGCCCCTGCTTGCAGTTCTCTGGTCTGCTTTCCTCTTCTTTTGGGTGATCTTCTGCAGCAAGGGCCCAGGCTCCTCCCAGCTCTGCAGTCCTCAGAGCTCCTGGAGCAGCAAGGAGCCCACAAAACCCAACCTCCGCCCCTCTGCCCAGCCCTCCTGCGCCATGTGGGCCCAGCGCCCGCTCACCCTGAGGGTAGTGCCCATGGCTAGATGGCCCTGCGACTTTGCCGCTCCTCGGTGGGGAGCGCTGCCACCGTTGGGCTGGTGCTCCTTCTGCAGTGAAGCAGGCATCTCACTCCAACCAGCTCCTCACGTGGTGCTCCCCAGTGGGTGCAAAGGGGTACACAGCACCCAACTGCCAACTGTCTCCCCTCGCGACCTCCCCATGACCATCAGCACGGAATGGGCAGGCGCTGTGGGTCCCCTGCTCCATCATAATTATACCAGCTTTTAAATGATCTTCTATATTCTGCATTAAACATAAAAGCTGCTCTAACCTTGGAGATGGAAACTAAGAAGAAAAAGTTTCTGGCTGTGTTTTCATATTGGCAATGATTTCTTATATTTGACACACAAAAAAGACAAACTATTAAGGTTAAAAAAAGATAAACACCATGGAATCCTAAACTTCTACTGTTTAAAAGATTCCATCAAGAAAATAAAAAGACAAATCCCTATAATATTTATAATAATAATAATAATAATAACAATAATAATATACTTTATAGATTAACAGTGTTCAGATATCTTATTTTAGGCTTATATATATAATTAAATTATTAAAATTTATATACTTAAGGCCACATAAAAGTTAGAAATAGTAAGACAAGCAACTTAAAGAGGGATCATAATATTTCAATCCATACTACACAAAGAAGAGAATGTAAACATCAAAGAGCACCTGAAAAGATGCTCAAAAGCATGAGTCATAGGAAAACAAAATGAAGACCAACTCACATCCATCACAATGTCTAAAATTCAAATGACCATGCCAAGTGTTGGAAGGATTTAGAACAAACAACTGCAGCTCCATTTACTGTTGGTGAAAGAGATAAAAGTTACAATCACTTTGAAAAACTGTTTGGTGGCTTCTCTAGGTGAACATGCATTTATCATGTGACCCGTCAATGCTGTCACCAGACATAGAAGCACAAAGCTACAAAAGTACCTGTAACATGAACTTCAGAAGTGCAGTACTCAAGAGCAATTCCAAATGGAAGCAATCAACATGTCCATTAGAAAGTGCATGGCTAGGTCAGGCCCAGCTACCAGCCAAGTGACAGCAGCTACACGCGCCTGCGGGGAACACGGACCGGACCCACTAGGACAGGTCCGGCGGACGGCTGAGGGCTAGGCCCGTCCCCTCCCCCAGTGTCTGCAGGTAGGCGGGGGACTGTGAACACCAGCAGAGGGGGCCCAAAGCCTGCTGAGGGGTGGAACCAGCCCCTCCCCCAGTGCCTGCAAGCGAGGCAAACCTGAAAGCCATCAGGAGGTTAGGCCCAGCAACCTACGGAGTGACACAGGTGCCCCTGGCGCCTGCTGGGTAGGTGGACCTTTGACCGACCAGCAAAGCAGACCTAGGGCCTGCCAGCATGGTTGACGGATCACACTAATTGGAGGAGGATCACAGCCACTACCTGCCCTGCAAGGGTGATTTTTCAACTATACAAGAGCAATATAAATAAATAGAGGGAAAATATCAAAGACACAACAATTTCACCAAGCAGAAAGAAATGCCAGCAATATGAAACAACAAGGAAAGAAAGGATCACAGGCAATGCAGGTCAACTCAACTTTAGAAGAGGTAATAGCTGCAACAGATGGAATGTCAGATAGAGAGCTCAGGACATACATGCTTCAGATGATCTGGAGTCTCAAGGAAGACATGAGACAGCAAAATCAGACAATGAAAGATCACATTGACAAACAAATCCAGGAAGTAAAAGATCAATTTCACAGGGAGATAGAGGTAATAAAAAACAAACAAATAGAAATACTAGAAATGCAGGAAACAATAAACCAACTTAAAAACTCAATTGAGAATACTACCAGCAGAGTGGATCACTTAGAAGATAGAACATCAGACAATGAAGACAGAGTATTTCAACTTGAAAAGAACATAGATAGCTCAGCAAGTCTACTAAGAAACCATGAGCAGAACATTCAAGAGCTATGGGATAATATCAAAACACCAAACTTAAGAGTCATTGGGAAACAGGAAGGCACAGAGCTCCAAACCAAAGGATTAAGCAATCTATTCAGTGAAATAATACAAGAAAACTTCCCAGACTTGAAGAATGAGACAGAATCCCAAATCCTAGAAGCCTACAGGATGCCTAATGTGCAAAATCATAAGAGATCCACACCTAGACACATTATAATGAAGATGTCCAACATACAGAATAAGGAGAGAATTTTAAAAGCTACAAGGGAAAGGAAGCAGATTACATTTAGGGGTAAACCAATCAGAATAACAGCTGATCTCTCAACACAGACTCTAAAAGCTAGAAGATCCTGGAATAACATATTTCAAACGCTTAAAGAAAATGGATTCCAACCAAGAATCGGGTACCCCGCGAAATTAAGCTTCAGGATGGAAGATGAAATTAAAACATTCCATGACAAACAAAAGTTAAAAGAATTTGCAGCTAGAAAACCATCTCTTCAAAAAATCCTTGGCAAAACACTACAGGAAGAGGAAATGGAAAACAACAATGAAAACCAACAGTGGGAGGTAGGACAGTAAAGGGGGGAAAATAATCAAAGAGGAAAACAAATCAGGTTTAATAGCATTAATAAACAAACTATGGCTGGAAGAACAAACCATATCTCAATAATAACCCTAAATGTTAATGGCTTAAACTCACCAATTAAGAGACACAGGCTAGTTGAATGGATCACAAAACAAGACCCAACAATATGCTGCCTGCAGGAGACGCATTTGATAGGAAAAGATATACATAGACTGAAGGTGAAAGGTTGGGAAAAATCATATCACTCATATGGACTGCGGAAACAAGCAGGAGTGTCCATACTCATATCAAATAAAATAGATTTCAAGCCAAAGTTAATCAAAAGGGATAAAGAGGGACACTACATACTGCTCAAGGGAACCATACACAAACAAGACATAACAATCATAAATATATATGCCCCAAACAATGGTGCTGCTATGTTCATCAAGCAAACTCTTCTCAAGTTCAAGAGTCTAATAGATCACCATACAATAATCATGGGAGACTTCAACACACCTCTCTCACCACTGGACAGATCTTCCAAACAAAAGTTGAATAAGGAAACTATAGAACTCAATAATACAATTAACAACCTAGACTTAATTGACACATATAGAATATACCACCCAACATCAAGCAGCTACACTTTTTTCTCAGCAGCACATGGATCCTTCTCAAAAATAGATCATATATTATGTCACAGGGAAACTCTTAGTCAATATAAAGGTGTAGAGATAATACCATGCATCTTATCTGATCACAATGGAATGAAACTGAAAATCAATGATAAAAGAAGGAAGGAAAAATCACGCATCACTTGGAGAATGAACAATAGGTTACTGAATGATCAATGGGTTTTAGAAGACATCAAGGAGGAAATTAAAAAATTCTTAGAGTTAAATGAAAACACAGACACAACATATCGGAATCTATGGGACACATTGAAAGCAGTTCTAAGAGGAAAATTCATTGCTTGGAGTGCATTCCTTAAAAAAAGAAAAAACCAACAAATAAATGATCTCATACTTCATCTCAAAATCCTAGAAAAAGAAGAGCAAAACAATAGCAAAAGAAGTAGAAGGCAAGAAATAATTAAAATCAGAGCTGAAATTAATGAAATCGAAACAAAAGAAACAATTGAAAAAATTGACAAAACTAAAAGTTGGTTCTTTGAAAAAATAAATAAAATTGACAGACCCTTAGCCATGCTAATGAAAAGAAGAAGAGAGAGAACTCAAATTACCAGCATATGGGATGAAAGAGGCAATATCACAACAGACACTTCAGAAATACAGAAGATAATCAGAAATTATTTTGAATCCTTATACTCCATTAAAATAGAAGATAGTGAAGGCATCGATAAATTTCTTAAGTCATATAATCTGCCCAGATTGAGTCAGGAGGATATAGACAACCTAAACAGACCAATATCAATTGAGGAAATAGAAGAAACCATCAAAAGATTACCATCTAAGAAAAGCCCAGGACCGGACGGGTATAGAGCAGAGTTTTACAAAACCTTTAAAGAGGAACTAATACCAATACTTTTCAAGCTATTTCAGGAAATAGAAAAAGAGGGAGAACTACCAAATTCATTCTACGAGGGTAACATCACCCTGATTCCGAAACCAGACAAAGACACTTCAAAGAAATAAAACTGCAGACCAATATCTCTAATGAACCTAGATGCAAAAATCCTCAATAAAATTCTGGTGAATCGGATACAAAAACATATCAAAAAAATTGTGCACCATGATCAAGTAGGATTCATCCCTGGTATGCAAGGTTGGTTCAATATAAGGAAATCAATAGATGTTATTCACCACATCAATAGACTTAAAAATAAGAACCATATGATCATCTCGATAGATGCGGAAAAAGCATTTGACAAAGTACAGCATCCCTTTATGTTCAAAACTCTAGAAAAACTAGGGATAACAGGAACATACCTCAACATTGTAAAAGCAATCTATGCTAAGCCTCAGGCTAGCATCATTCTGAATGGAGAAAAATTGAAGGCATTCCCTCTAAGATCTGGAACAAGACAGGGATGCCCTCTTTCACCACTTCTGTTCAACATAGTTCTCGAAACACTGGCCAGAGCAATTAGACAGACGAAAGAAATTAAAGGCATAAAAATAGGAAAAGAAGAACTTAAATTATCACTATTTGCAGATGACATGATTATATACCTAGCAGACCCAAAAGGGTCTACAAAGAAACTATTAGAGATAATAAATGAATTCAGCAAAGTGGCAGGTTATAAAATCAACATGCATAAATCAAAGGCATTCCTGTATATCAGTGACAAATCCTCTGAAATGGAAATGAGGAAAACCACGCCGTTCACAATATCCTCAAAAAGAATAAAATACTTGGGAATCAACCTAACAAAAGAGGTGAAAGACTTATACAATGAAAACTACAGAACCCTAAAAAGAGAAATTGAAGAAGACCTTAGAAGATGGAAAAACATACCCTGTTCATGGATAGGCAGAACTAACATCATCAAAATGGCGATATTACCAAAAGTTCTCTATAGGTTTAATGCAATGCCAATCAAAATCCCAACGGCATTTCTTGTAGAAATGGAGAAAGCAATCATGAAATTCATATGGAAGAATAAAAGACCCAGAATAGCAAAAACAATACTAAGCAGGAAGTGTGAATCAGGTGGTATAGCGATTCCAGATCTCAAACTATACTACAGAGCAATAGTAACAAAAACAGCATGGTACTGGTACCAAAACAGGCGTGTGGACCAATGGTACAGAATAGAGGACACAGAAACCAACCCACAAAACTACAACTTTCTTATATTTGATAAAGGGGCTAAAAGCATGCAATGGAGGAAGGATAGCATCTTCAACAAACGGTGCTGGGAAAACTGGAAATCCATATGCAACAAAATGAATCTGAATCCCTTCCTCTCGCCAAGCACAAAATTTAACTCAAAATGGATCAAGGAGCTTGATATCAAATCAGAGACACGGCATCTGATAGAAGAAAAAGTTGGCTACGACCTACATGCTGTGGGGTCGGGCTCCAAATTCCTCAATAGGACACCCATAGCACAAGAGTTAACATTTAGAATCAACAAATGGGACTTACTTAAACTAAAAAGTTTTTTCTCAGCAAAAGAAACAATAAGAGAGGTAAATAGGGAGCCTACATCATGGGAACAAATCTTTACTCCTCACACTTCAGATAGAGCCCTAATATCCAGAATATATAAAGAACTCAGAAAATTAGACAATAAGATAACAAATAACCCAATCAACAAATGGGCCAAGGACTTGAATAGACACTTCTCAGAGGAGGACATACAATCAATCAATAAGTACATGAAAAAATGCTCACCATCTCTAGCAGTCAGAGAAATGCAAATCAAAACCACCCTAAGATACCATCTCACTCCAGTAAGATTGGTAGCCATTATGAAGTCGAACAACAATAAGTGCTGGCGAGGTTGTGGGGAAAAGGGTACACTTGTACATTGTTGGTGGGACTGCAAATTGGTGCAGCCAATTTGGAAAGCAGTATGGAGATTTCTTGGAAAGCTGGGAATGGAACCACCATTTGACCCAGCCATTCCCATTCTTGGTCTATTCCCTAAAAACCTAAAAAGAGCATGCTACAGGGACACTGCTACATCGATGTTCATAGCAGCACAACTCACAATAGCAAGACTGTGGAACCAACCTAGATGCCCTTCAATAGACGAATGGATAAAAAAAAAAAAATGTGGCATTTATACACAGTGGAGTATTACTCTGCATTAAAAAATGATAAAATCATAGAATTTGGAGGGAAATGGATGGCATTAGAGCAGATTATGCTAAGCGAAGCTAGCCAAGCCCTAAAAAACAAATGCCAAGTGTCTCCTTTGATATAAGGAGAGTAACTAAGAACAGACTAGGGAAGAAGAGCACGAGAAGAAGACCAACATTAAACAAGGATGAGAGGTGGGAGGGAAAGGGAGAGAGAAGGGAAATTGCATGGAAATGGAAGGAGACCCTCAGGGTTATACAAAATTACACACAAGAGGAAGTGAGGGGAAAGGGAAAAACAGTACAAGGGGGAGGAATGAATTACAGTAGTGGGGGTAGAGAGAGAAGAGGGGAGGGGAGGGGAGGGGAGGGGGGATAGTAGAGGATAGGAAAGGCAGCAGCAGAATACAACAGACATGAGTTTATCAATATGTAAAGCAATGAAGTGTAACTGATGTGATTCTGCAAGCTGTATACGGGGTAATATGGGAGTTCATAACCGGCTTGAATCAAAATGTGAAATATGATATATCAAGAACTATGTAATGTTTTGAACAACCAACATTAAAAAAAATAAAAAAAAAGAAAGTAAATGAAAAAAAAAAAGAAAGTGCATGGCTAAAACAAGTTATAGTCCTTACAATGGAATACTACTCAGCAATAAAAAAACAACTGATACTAATAATAACAGGAAAGAATCTCAGAAATAATATGCTGAGCAAAAGAAGTCTCAGATAGCAAAGAATGTATGACAAATTATTCCATTTATATTTAGTTGCACAGGCACTTTCCTTCCTGCAAGTTGTTCTTTTCGGGTATTTTGTTCACAGTGAGAAAAACCTGACTAAAACAATTCTATTTCATGAACTTGAAAAACATGATAACATTAACATATAAACAAATATGCTAATAATATATCAAATCAGTGGAAGAAAGGATAGCTTTTAAAAGAAAATCATGTATTCTGGCACAATTAGGTGTCCATCTAGAAGGAAATGATGCTGAGCCACTGTCTCATCAGACCCCAAAATAATTTATAAATAGATATAAGACTAAAATGTAAAGGACAATTAACTTAAATATTAATTTCAAGATAGTAGATGTATAACATTGGCATTGGGGAGTTTTCAGCTAACACTGGAAACTCAGCACATGTAAAGAAAAAAAGTAACTTATTTGATAACACTAAAGTCTTCCAATTTTTCTCCATGATATATCTCTTCCTTTGTTGATACTTTTGGGGGCTTGTTCATTAACCTTGAATCCTATGACCCTGGCAAAATCACAAATTAATACCAACAATTTTAGGAAGATTTCTTAGGATTTTCTACATACTTTTTTTGTAAATAAAAGTAGTTTAACATCTTCATTTCTGCACTATATTTCTCTTGGCTTGTCTTTATTTTTCCTTATTTTGTGGACTAAGATATCCAGCATGATAGTAAGTGACCATGGTTCCAGAAGCTATCCTAACCTTGTTTCCTAGGTTACATGGGGAATATTCAGCATGTTACTAGTACCTGTATAAGTTGTTTGTTCTTAATAGATGCATTTTGTCATTAAGAATGATTTCCTCCTATTCCTAGTTCTCATACACACACACACACACACACACACACACATAATTAAATCAGGAATGAGGTGAAGGAAGAAACCACCAGCCAAGAAGTGGGTGGCTTCTAGAGCCAGAAAAATTAAAGAAGCCAGATGTGCCTGAGATCCTCCACTGGATGACAGGCCTGTTCCCAAGTGATTTTAAGCCAGTGGGACCTTCTGTGGACTCCTAACCTACCACTCTGATATAATGGATTTGTGTTCTTCTCAGCCATGACACTTGTGAAAATTTGTTATGGCAGCAATGGAAAATCATTCCTAGTGCCTCTGTCACTCACCTCAGTAGTGAGGCGATCTGAGGGACATGATAAATTCTCTGTAAATTCTGAAGGTCTTAGGTCAGTAGGTCAGGAGATACTATTACATATTTGAAGTGATACAATAGATATTTATCCTCTGTTTTCTTTGTCCTCTTTTCTGGGACTTTTCTTTCTCTCTTATGGGGCTTTCACTCTATTTTCTGAAGTAAGCTGACTTACTAAGTATGACTATTTGAGTTGTCCTGTAATCATTAATAATTTTATCAAGGTGACCAGCCCTTGAGGCACAGAGATAAAGGAGAGAACTTTGCAGGCTGCTGCAATAACCTCAGGGCCAGAGGTCCTTACCATTGGCTGCTGTGTCTTTAAATTCAATAATGGGTCTGAGGACTTTCCAACCATTCAGCCGATTTGCCAGCAAATTCCTCTGTATTATAAAGGCAAAAGCAGTCATACAAATCCTTAAAACACCTGGTGAAATGCAGGTTGACTTCACATCTCCCCATAGGCGTGACCATGTCTCTACCCAGGGAGGTCTCTTGAAGAGTCTTTTGTTGTTGCTGCTGGTAATGGTCCTGGTTTCATTGATAATGACTACAGCTTTTGTTCTAGCTGCCATTGTTTGTGTTCATTCTTAACTATTTCTAGGACATCATTGTAGAGTAATAGCTTTATTTTAATTCTGGAAGGTAAAAGGACACAAGAATTTTCTGAAGGATTATTTTAAATTTTTATTTCAAAATTTATGGAATGATATGATTTTCAATTAAGGTTCAAAAATGAGTTCATTGTTGTGACTCAGTGACATGCATAATGTGTGGTAAACTGTGGTCTGCAGCCCATCTGTATCAGAATCATCACCAGTGTGTTAAATTGTGCCTGCATCGGAATCACCTGGGATACTTAAAGAAAGATTCAGATCCTAGATGAGAGTTCAACTCCCACTGAAGCACTTGCC
The DNA here is from genome assembly GCF_045843805.1 of Urocitellus parryii. Taxonomy (NCBI): domain Eukaryota; kingdom Metazoa; phylum Chordata; class Mammalia; order Rodentia; family Sciuridae; genus Urocitellus; species Urocitellus parryii. Next base: position 81,470,154 of record NC_135541.1, on the reverse strand, counting down.
ATTGCAGCCAGGGAAGTTGCACCCACAATCCCTCAGTTTTTGCTGAAAAAGACAGCCTTTGAAATGGAAATCTTCAAATTCTTTTAACCTTTGATCTTCTTTATACTGAGGATGGAGGCCAAGGTACTGCCTGGCCCTGGTGGGCACTGCAAAGGGGACCATGCACTGAGACAGGTTTCTGGCTAACATAGCCTAGTTACATGTACACTTGGGTATTTCCTGTCTTTATTCCCACTGTGCCCTCTGTGCTTATGAAAGCTTTCAATGACACTGAGTCACCAACAATGGAGACTCATGAAAGAAAATATTTTCCTCTATTTTACTCAACCCAAACTGGAAAGAGACCTATATTTTCATTTCCATCCTGACTCCTGAGTTTTAATGCTGCAGAAGAAACAGCAAAATATGTCCTTCCCAATGAAAACTACAAAGGCACATCAATTTTAAGAATCACTCCATCATATCTTAGATTGGAAATTTTTACAAAATGGCAAGAGGGAAAATTGTAATTTTTAATCTTAGACTTCAGAATTATTATTCTTTGTTTAAGTTTTTATAATCAAATTTTTTTTCTAAGTAGTTATACATGACAGCCGAATAAATTTTGACACACTGTACTCAAATGAAGTACAACTACTCCTTCTTCTGGCTGAACATGGTGCAGTCACACTGATAGTGTAATCATGCATGTATATAAAGTGCTGATGTCCTTTTCATTCCACTGTCCTTCCCACATCCTCTCCCCTTCCATCATCCCCCTCTGCCGAATACAAAGTTCCTTCATTCTTCTCTATCCCCCTTCCCCCTTGCATTATGAATCACCATCCTCTAATCAGAGAAAATGTTCAGCCTTTGGTTTTTTGAGTTTGGCTTATTTTATTTTCTATTCTTAACATTTGTTCTAGGGACTGGTCTAGAAATGGGAAACAACGCAAAAAAAAAAAAAGAAAGAAAAAAAAAACTATTTGTATATACAATTTTACTTTCAAAGAAAAATGCCACTGAAAGACTGTTATTCTGTTTCACCCTCCATGTCCATGAATGATGTTGGCCTTCAACATATGGCTACAGCAACATAAAAAGAAATCTCTATCATACATGTATACACACCTACTCACATTTTAGGGAAACTCTGGAGACACAAAACAGACTTCAGTACAATTGGTGTCTTGCCCACACCACTAAAAAATAAGTAGAGGGCTGTCATATGCAAGACTTTGCATAGGCTTGGTGTCGACATCAAACTCCTTCCTGAGGGAAGTCAGGTTAATAATATGGGACAGCATACTTAATGGGGGACAGGAGGGCAGTAAATTTTGGAGAACATGGTAATAAAGGAAGCAGATTGTTATAAGCTATGAATGAGAGGACTTCTTTGAAGTCACCAATATCCTTCCCCACATGGACGCAAAGAGCTCAGACCTGATGGTGCAGTGCAAAGCCCAGCTGGCATGGCTCAGAGGAGCTACCTGGTGAGGTGTGGATCTGTGAAAGGTGTTTGCTGAACACCACTGACACTGTTCAGAAGTGCCCTGCTGCTCACTAGGGTGCTTCTAGGACTTCCAAGGAATGCAATGTTGGAACCATATGACTCATGTGTCCGGGGCAGCTGTTGTCCCCAAGTTGATCATCTGAGGAGAGCTGTTGAGGTAAGAACCATGCTGTGGCAGGTGTTGTGCCACACATGCTGTTCAGAAGCAGTGTCACAAAGTTTACCATGCAATCTTAGGTGCTCTTTCCTTAATGTTGGGCCTGGTGGTATTTGGCTGCTTGTATTCCATCACTGCCAGGAAGTCATTTTGTCTTTCTGCCTACCCTAGTAGGACACATCTCTGATCACCTCTTCAGATCTGCACTAGTTTTGAAGAGGGCCCAAGATGCTCCTTAGCAGATAGGGTTATTCAGATAGGGGGTGGAGGTAGGGCAAGCCTTCCTTGTGCTTTAGAGACCTGTGGTTGCTTTGCTTCTTGTGTGGATCCTGGAAGGCAAGGCTCTCAAGACAGGAGCACACAGCAGGGCCCTTAAGGACTTTATGAGAAAGCAAACAAAACAACCCTGTTCAGATGGAATTGTCAGACCTGATGATAGTGCCCAGAGGCTGTAAAGAGGGCAAAGCATGCAGGAAGGTAGGAACAGGGTGAGAGATGATTAAGAGGATGAGCCAAGGGGGTGCACTGGGTCTGGAGGAGATTCCAGGTTCCAGCTTAGAGGAGAAGTCTCCCTGTGCCCCCAAATCCTTGCTGTCCCAGCCACCATCCCACTGCATACTGTGTGGTCATATCCTACCACTACCTTTTCATGAGCCAGTTTATGCTACAAGTTATGTAGTCTAAAGGGAAATAAAGACCTTTGTCATCTTCTAGGAAAAGTAGAATGGAGCATGAAAAACACACATGTAGAAACAACTTGTGGTGATTGGAGAGGACATGTTGGGGGAAGATCCCTGTTAAGTGTGTATATTAGTTTTCTTAAGGAGAGGACAAATTGACAGGGACCTCAGACATCATCTAAGTCTAGGTCCACCTTTTACAGATAAGGGGCATCAGCTCACAGAGACAAAGAGGCCAGCTAAAGGCATACAACCAGATAGTGACAAGTCTGGAGTTATAGACCAGACATCAGGAAGAAGACAGGGTGGTCTGCACACTAGAGGGAGCCAGTGGGAACTGGAGGCTTCTGGGTTAACTTGGCAGGGACAGGATGAGGCTGTACAGAGGCAATTTTGTAAGTGTTGTGCTAAAGTGGCTCAGGAAAGAAAGCAATCCTCAGAGAAGAACCAAAAGGAAGTAGAAAACAAGAGCTAGTTAAATCATGGCCCTTGATCCTTGATCATGCTATAGGGGTCAAAGCTCTCAGAGTACAATTTAGGAACATTCCTAGGAGAATGCTCAGCTCCTCCGATGTTTACCATCTAAGTGTAAAGATTTAATTTCTGATTTTTAAAACAATCAGTTACATATGAAGTTTTTCTTCAAAGTATTTCTAGGGGAATTATAGCACAGCATTTAAGTAAATGTAGACAATATCTGGTACACATATTTAATTTTTTTCCCTTAAAGTTCAGTGTTTTTATTATCAGTTTTTTTTTTATGACAATGAGACCACATGGATCTTCCTTCATTTTTTTTTAAACTGGTGTGTCAAAATAAAATTGCTGTTCTTTATCTAATATTGTGCACTCAAGTCAATTTATAAAGTTATGCCTTATTTGATTTTTCATAAATTAGTTCAGGAAAGTCCAGAATGTACAAATGGCTTCAAGATCTCCTTATAGACAACTAATTTACAGACTTTAAAAGTTTCTTCATTCAAGGACCAACTTAACTGCATTTCTCCCACCTTCTTGCTTGACTGACATCAAGGAGGGAAAATTGGGGTAAAGAGGAGAGACAATGACACAGGAGAGCAAGGTCAGGGCAGGGAGCTGAGGGGGCACAAGGGATGGAACCCTAGCTAGAGGCTATCTAGGAGCTAAGACCTGTCTATTGGACCAGATTATATGCTTCTGGAAGGTCAAAGGAGGTCAGAGTCACTTACAGATCTGATGATAGATCGTGATGTGTTTGAAGCAGACTCTGTGACTGTGAAACTTGCAACCGATTCTTTAGCTTCAAGTTAGTCCCTGCCTTCTTCAAAACATCATGTGTCCTGGTCACTGAACAATAAAAGAGCCCCACAGAGCAGGAATTACCAACTGGGCCATACTTGCTGCGTGTGTAATTTCTAAAGCATTTTCTTCTCACCCCTCAATCTTGGGTCTCTTTCTCACCCTCTGCACCCACAATTATTCATAACACAGGAGGGTTGGCCCCAGGGCATTAGGTGCTCCCCTCCCAACATTTCTGTGCCTCTCTTCTGACTATTCCTCTGCAGCACAAGTGGGGCATGTGAAAGACCACCCCTTTCCTTTGCAGCACCACAGATCAGGGACACTGATGCTGGCTGATAACGAACTGCTCCATGTTCTGCTTCTGCTTGTTTGCAGTCTTCAGACATTCAGCTGTGCTCTGTTTGGATACTTGGGCTCGCAGATCCAGGAGCTCCCTTTTCATTGACTCAACCTGGGGAAGAGGGACAGGCTCTCAGTCAACAGTTTGGAGAATGGATGCATCCAGTGCTTTGTGGTTCCTACCAATCAGAAGCACAACTCCACAATCTTCTCAACACTACCAAGACTGAGATCTCTCCATTATAGCCTCTCAATCCTCCATCTCAGAACAGCTGAGGAAGAGACCACAGGTAGGAATGTTGAGAACCTTCAAGCCCCCAATCATACTAGCACAGACCTACATTTCTGCGGTCAAGGAGACCCTGACTCCACACCTGAAGAAAACTCTCAACTGCAAACAAGACCTCCATATCAGTCCTTGTAAAAGTTTTCTCTCACCCTTCCCCCATACATGCAGGACTTGGAATTTCAAAGATATTATGTCTGGGACTTGGGGATGCCCTGATGACAGTGCTCAGGTTTCAAAATGTCTGTACCAACCTGAAGAAGGTAAAGTACCTCCCTGGAATTAAAAAAGTTTCATCATAAAATAAACTAGCAACATTAATGTAGAACTGGAAAATGGAGAGGGGATCAAGAATCTAGCCCACTTCAGGGCTGGCAATAAGAAACAGCCTGATATATGAAGAATTCTTTGGTGGCAGAGGAGGGGTGGTAGTGGTGGTTGTCTGGCAGAGAGATAAAAAAAAAAATTAAAATATGTTAAGATTCTAGGAGCATGATCAAAAGAAGTTGCAGGGTCATAGTGACATCCTCTGACCTTTTGACCTAGAAGACCTAAGGAGTGAAGAAGTTTAAAAGGCCCCCGAATTTCTGATCAAACTTCAGAATTATTGGAAGTGAACATTTATGCATTACCAGGGTGTCTATGTCTGTGCTCTTCTATTTCCTTTTCTTCCCTTTGAATTATTATCTTGCGGCTGTGTGTGAGGAGGAGTTAAGGTAATCAGAGCTTCAATGAAAGCAGCCATGATAGACCAGGGGTCTTCCTCCAGAATCCTTCACTAAGGTCCTCAACATTCTAACAGCCCATGTAGCACCTGACCCTCAGAAGCCCTGCAACTGAGAGTACAGAATCTTATAAGGCAGAAGAGCTAGGCTTTTACCAAAAAATGACAAACTGAATGCTTTACAGAAATTTGAGAAGAACGCAGATATACCTATTAGCCATGGTGTCAAAACACTAAGGATTTGTTCAAGAAATGCTGAAGAACCATAGGATTTTAGTGAACTATTGTGAATATGCAATTGAGTTCAGTGAAGCTAGACTTAGACAAAATTTTAAAAAAGGCCATAATCTGGAAACCAGTGTTAAACCACAATGCAAAGAAAAGACCACAAAAAAGAAAGAAAGAAAGAAAGAAAGAAAGAAAGAAAGAAAGAAAGAAAGAAAGAAAGAAAGAAAAGACCACCATTTCAAATTTTAAACCAAGTACCATGGTTTTCCAGGAACAAATAGCAGAATTTCCCTATAAATAAAGTCTAAGAATAGATGTAAATTTTAAATAGAAGCTAAAATTGTGCAACTTGTATTGTTTCAAAAATGTTTTTTTTTCCTTTTCTAAAATTCTTTTCCTCCCCTTGATATCAGGGAGTGAACCCTGGGGAGCTTTACCAGTGAGCCACATTCAGAGCCCTTATTTTTTGAGACAGGATCTCACTAATTTGTTGAGACTGGCTTTGAGTTTATGATACTCCTGTCTCAGACTCCTGAACCACTGGGATTAAAGGCATGAACCTCCCATTTTTAAAATTGTAATTATCATATTTGTGCACCCAACTTTCTTTCAGGAGACTTTAATTGAAAACTCTCCTGAAGGCTGGGATGTGTTTCAGTGGTAGAGAACTCTCCTTGCATGCTGAGGCACTGGGTTTGAGCTCCAGTGCTAGAGAGAAGGAAGGAAGGAAGGAAGGAAAGAAGGAAGGAAGGAAGGAAGGAAGGAAGGAAGGAAGGAAGGAAGGAAGGAAGGAAGGTTGGAAGCAATGGGGGACTGAGAGAAAGAGAGAAATAGAAAGGAAAAGAGGGAGGGAGAGAGGGAGGAAGAAGGAAGGGAAGGAAGGAAGGAACAAAGAAAGGAATGGAGGTAAGGAAAAAGATCAGGAAAAAAAAATTATAATGAACACCAATTAAAATGTCTTCTGCTAACCTACATACTAATCATCCAATACAGGAACCAAAGCCCTTATATGACTGTTTAAATTAATTAAAATTTGAAAAAATCAAATTTCAGTATCTCAGTCCCACCACTTAATTTAAGAGTGCAATAACCACATGGGCTGGTGGCTATCATATCTGACAGTGCAGTTCAGATACATTTCTGTCATGGCAGAAAGGTCTATTGGACAACACTGATAAAGAGAAAGCATCACATCAAGGTACTGGTATTGTGGATGTGTTAAAAATATTCTATCAATGTGGAGAAGGCCCAGGACAGCAAATCACAGGAGCACTGGCTTGGAACCAGGTAAGAGAGGCCGGCAGTCCCAGGTGAAGAAGGAGGTCAGATGAGGTAATGAACCTGCAAGTGATGCTGGTGTGCACCTGTCTGCAAACCACTGCCCAAAGATGTAGGAGAAGAACCAGGTGGCACAATAGTATTTGGGGCTGTGAACATGGCCAGTGGCAAAACTGTCAGACAGGTGTCAAGGTGCACAGTTCCACTATCCCACGATATATAGTACATAATAAGAAATGTTGATCTTAACAAGGTGATTGTTAAGTGTACTGAGAATTTATTAGGTCAGGTATTGTTCTAAGCACTTTTCATTTCACTCAACAAACTAAAATGAATTACTAGTTGATCTATGACCTCAAACTTGACCATTTAATTAAATGCCATTCAAGTTTGGTTTGTAAAAAAAATTGACACACACCAGGTACAGTGATACCCATTTGTAACCCCAGTGAAGTAGGGAAATCTCAAGTTCAAGGACAGCATTGGCAATTTAAAAAAGGCCTGGGGATGGAGCTCTGTGGTAAAGTACCCCTGGGCTCAGTTCCCAGTACAAAAAAAAAGTAAGTAAGAAAGAAAGACACTTTTCCCTTTTATCAGGAAAAATTAAGTTCTTGCCCTTGAACCAAGGTGCTCTTGAAAAAAACAATTCAGTAGATGTCTAGCTCTTGCTCAGCTTCAAATTCTTGAACTGAGTGCAGAAAATATTGCAGCCCAAACAGGCCATGTTGTTCTCTAAGCCTCCTGAGCTCATTATGCACACCACTACATTTCGTGTTTTGGAAGCTACAAAGACAGTGTGATAATTTTAAGTTCCATTTATTTTTCATTCCCATAATGAAAAAGCAGCCTCTTTTATTTCATCTTCAACAAAATACAGTTGTCAAACTGATAGAATTATCCAGAAATGACTTCATTTTCTAGACTGGAGCTAAGTGCCTAAGTATAGCAATAATATTTCTAACTACAATGGTTAAAATAAAATTATTACCACATAAACTATATGAGTGTAAAAAAGAGCTTGAGTTTTTTTAAACAGTTGTCCTGTTTAAAAATTATTTTCCAATTGAAAATTGGCAGCTTCATTTTCTAATATTTTCTGTATCAGCCAAAGTTTGCCAACTACATTTACTTAACTTGTACTAAGATTTTTGGTTTTGCCAGTTTTTACCAATGACAATTATAGGGATGCACTTAAAGTTCTTTCTGAATGATATTGTTTCATTACATTTCAGTATTTAGCTTTTTAAATATGTCCAAAGTCTTTCAGGACATGGGCTTCAACAAGAAAATTATACATTTCCAATAAAATTCAATGCTGACCATAAGAACATTGTATATAATGGTGAAAGAAGTTTAGAACAATTTTTAAGATTAAAAAAAAATTAAAGTATGTGCAACAGAGCAGAAACATTTGAAGTGATAAAATATTACTGGTTTTAAAACAAGTAACATGGCTTCTTTAAGCCTCACAATTCAAAGAGCAGACTAACTGTATTTCTTTTATTGTAAAAACGATGATTTATAAAACTGTTAATTTCTAAAATTGTGGTACAATACAGTTTTTTCACAGATAAAGCTTGTTTTTGTTTCAAGGAGTATCTATGTAATCATCAAGGCCACTATGTACAGACACAAGATGGGAGCCTAATTTCTTGGTCTCTTCCTCCTTAGACAGAGTCTTGATGTCCTCTTTCTTGAACTGGAATGCTCCTCATAGAGCTTGTGTTTCTCCTTGGTCTCAGCCTGGTCAGCCAGAAGCTTCTTGTTGGCCTTATCTGACTTCAGTTTGGGAATATGTTCCAGGAGGATCCACTTGTTTTTGAACACATTGCCCTTTACCTTCAGATAGAGGCTGTGATACATGTGGTAGTCAATTTTAGATTCATGGTATCTCTGAGCAGCCTACACAGAATCCGCATCCTCTGCACCCAGGTGACCATTTCCTGCATTGGAGCATTAGCTGTACTCTTCTGCTTACCTATTCACACATGCCTTTGCCTCTGGGGAGTCAAGGTACTTTTCTGGCATGGAGCCCCAGAATGGACAGTCACTGATTTTGTGGATGATCAGCCATCTTTGATCAGCTTCCAGATCTGCTATTCAGAGTTGGCATTGGAGATTTTTTTGGTCTCATTTGAATCCAACGAAACCTTCTTTTTGCCACAGCAGAGGTAACTGGAGGCACCTCTTCTGAAGCCTGAGCAACCTCCTGGCTGCACCTGTAGCCATGAAAGAAAAGACCCCAATATAGTTTGAAGTTTTTCATAATATATCTATGATTTAAACATTAAATACTTGTAACATGTTCATATATATATATATATATATATATATATATATATATATATAGTGTACACATATATTCACACAATTGTCTTCATTTGTTAACAGTGCACAAATGGTTACATACTACACAGATCATATTTACTTAAGCCTGTTAGCTTATTCCTGAAGAGTTCAGTGAATCATGCTAATTTTTCATCTTTCACATTTGAGCAAAACATCCTGAATTCAATGCATGACTCTCTCTCTCTTCATATATATATATGTGTACTATATGTATTTAAATAAATGTGATACAAATCACACAGGCCAACTCTGGCCTGCCACTTGTTTTTGTTTGTTTGTTTGTTTGTTTTATACTAAAAAATGTTTTGGGGATTGTTTTGGTTGAGTCAGGGTCTCTTCATATTGCCCACCATGCCTGAATTTTTTTTTTATATTGGGGTCTAGCTAAGTTGCCCAGGCTGCCCTTAATTTGATTCTCCATCCACAGCCTCCTGAGTAGCTGGGATTTACAGATGTCCACCACCTAAAAAAATATTTTTTTAGTAAGAAATATTGGACAAGATAATTGTGGCCCTTAACAAATCAAGCCTTTGAGATCAGATGTCAAACCCAATGGTTCTCAAAGTTTAGTGAGTATGGGAGACCCCTGAAAGATCTGCTTAAAAAGTGGATTTTTAATCTCCATGCTTCAAAAGCAAGATAACCCATCTGTGCATATCCAGCTCTCAGTCTTCAATTCCTGCTATACAAATTGTATTTGATGATTCAACATCAGAAATAGATAATAGACAAATATAACTACCTCAATTAAATACCTACTAATAGAAAAAAATATTATCTCTAAATAGTATAATACTGTATTTTATTTCTGAATTTTAACACTTATGATAATAAGCCTTTCATAACTTCATTTTCACAGTTGCCAATTATTTAGAAAAGCCCCTCTTTTTGGCAGATGAGCCAGACATGAGGAGACAGTACCTCCCAGTCTAGTTCCTTCAGTCCACAAGTGAGACTTCAACATCAGGGAATGTTCATGGCTTACCTGAGGTACTTCTGCTCTTCAATATTTTAGCCTCATTAGGATTCTCAGCTGAAGATTTCCTAGCAGCCTGGGGTTCTCTCTAAAAGAAAGATGTTAATTCTTCTTTTAATGGCAAAGTTGTTTTCTGTCATAAGTTTGTGTGCATGTTGGGATGAAGCTATGTCTAGGGGGACAATCAGTTGGAACCCAAGTCTGCACATTCTATTGTGCACTAATAGATTAGACTTGATTTTAAATTTCTCTGCCTCAAACCAACATTAGGCAATTAAAAAAAATCCTAAAGTTGGTTTAACACTAGTCATATATTGAACACAACTTGTACAGTATTAGCAAATATCAGCAAATTTCAAATACAATTTGATGGTAATTTCTATCATTATGTAGTATTAGAAGAATCGTTGAGGAAGACCTTTACTCACAACTTAAATCATAGGACATACAAATTTCTTGAAAAACTATAGAAAAAAAATATTATTAAGGAAAAGATGAAAGAATAGTTCAAAGTTAAAAAAAATCAAAGCTAATCTCTTATGCACGTTGCGTAATAAATTAACCAGAACGAATTTACAGGCATGAACAATGAACACTGAACAAGGTATTTGTAGACAATTGTCAGAACAAACACATCTTTGAAGCAATGCAGTGAGACCCCTGAATAGAGGTGACAAACTTGTCCTGTATGTTGGTATCTAGATATCCAGAATAGAATTGAAGTTCCACTTTAAATTTACCTAAAGGAATTTTAATCTTTTTTTTTTTTTTTTGAGACAGTGTATTCCTATGTTGGCCAGTTTGGGCATTCCTCTAGTTCAGTCTCCCAAGTTTCTGGGATCACAGGCGAGTGCCACAAGGCCCAACAAATTTTTTTTTTAATGATGTCAATTTAAATGTGAATCCAAAGAGGGACAGCTTTTTAAAAATTGAAAACAGTCGTTCACAGAGTAAGTTATTAAATTTTCATAGTTGGCTTAAAAACAGTCCACCAATTAAGAAAGCATTCAAGTGCAACAAATTCTAATACTTTCCCATTAATTCCATAAATGTCTAACATTTTTCTAGATTAATCTATAAATCATGTTAATATAAGTAACAAGAAATAAATTGTCCTTTCATAAAATTACACAAGAATGGCTAGTGTCTAAATAAAAACAGATTAATCTATTGACTGTTTATTCAAATATTCTCTAACCTAACACAGGCATATACCTAAGAAAAGATTCTAAAGAGTAAAAGGATCTGGCAAACACAAATCTCTCCTGTTTACCAAAATCATCACCTATAGCATACTTTGCATTAGTCATGCCTTCTCAGTGACATATTATTAACAACTACAGTATCCTGATTGTGCAAAGGTTGCACAGTCATTTGTTCTTTAAATATGGATTTGTATGAATGACCATACCAGGTTAATTGTCTTAATTGACCTCTTAATTCACCTTAATTGTGAAATTGACCTCTCCATGAAAAGATAGGGATATTAAAATAAGATGAGAAGAGCCTCATGGTATTTAATTTAAATCAACTTATACAAATCTTAACCTAATTATAAGGAATAATGCTTAACCTATTGAAAACTTTCAGTTAGGGTGACCTTAGAGCAGAATACAAGCTCTGATGACTAAAACTTAGATCATACCAGTTGAAGTAGCAAAATCAATAACTGACCCAAACATTTGATTGAAAAAATAACTTATTCTAGGGTCAATAGAGCAATCTTACTCTAGAGTCCATATTGGCAATAGAATTTACGACCTGGATGTTGGATGGTGTAACCATCATTAATGATCCATTTGTTCAATGAGTAAAGTCCTACATAATCTGAGAATAGATCTGAGCAATTCATGTTGGTTTATATGCATCCAATATTTCTCCCAGTACAACAGAACAAGAGACATAAGGCCTGCTTGTAAGAGCACCCTGGATTTAATGGCTGATATAATCTACAATCTAATACATAACTATATGCCCTGACTCCAAAAAGGACTTGTTAAAATGCTGATCTCCTTAATGGCCTAACATTTTATAATCCAATGTTCAACTTCTCTTCCTAACAGCAGGTTACAGTTGATCTACTTATTATCCCTATTTTTCTCATCATAGTGTTATTAGCACTACTTGAATAAAATGCATTGGATTATATGCAAATTCCTAAAAATTCAAACTATGTTAAAAGGCATAATATTATCATTGTTTATTCTAGGAACTCTCATAATTTTATTTATATATTTATTTATTTTGAGTACTGGGAATGAGACCCAGGGGTGCTCTACCACAAGACCCCAAGACCTTATAATTTTTTTTTTTTTGAGACAGAGGCTTATTAAATTGCTTAGTACTTGATAAATTGCTGAGACTGGGCTTACATTTCTGCTCCTCCAGTCTCAGCTTCCCTAGTTGCTAGGATTATAAGAATGAGCCAATATACCTAGTGGGACTCAAATAATTTTAATTATCCCCTATATTTAGCCACCTTTGTACCAATCATTTCATCAACACTTACATTCTGAGAAGCTACTGTGGGCCTAGCATTACTGAACAGTGTATAACACATACAGCTTAGACCACATGTAAAACTTAAGCTTCCTCCAATGCTGAAAATTATCATATCCATAATTATATTTGCATTAGTAAGATGATACTCTAAAAAATCTATAACTGAATCACTACAATAGCCTACCAATTAGTTTCATCAACTTATTTCTCTTAAACCAATTTGGCAAAAATAGCCTAAATTTTTCATTAATTTTTTCCAACTCACTATGAGCACTGCTTTTAAAATTAACAACCCAACTCTTTCTCCAAGCAATTACATTAAGTACCATGTTTCCAAAACATCAGATATAGAAAAACTTACATATCTACATATTGATTTTCTACAAATATACTTAGTCATGGCATTTACTGTCAGAAAACTAGTTCAAGTCTATATTCTTTTTGAGGCGACTCTAATTCCAACTCTAATTATTTTCACCTATTGAGGAAACCAAGCTGAATAATTAAGTGCAAGACTTTATTTCCAGTTCTATATGATGATTGGCTCTTCACCTGTACTGATAGCATTATTCTATGTTCAAAACTCTACAGGTTAATTCAATTTTTCTTAATAACCTACTACCGAATTACCAAGCTCCTTTTGTAATGGCCTTCTATGAATGGCAAACATAATAGGATTCACAGAAAAAATATCCCTTTACAGCCCCTGCTTCTAGTTCCAAAAGCACACAGAGAAGCCGCAGTTGCTGGATCTACAGAACTTGCAGCTGTGTTACCAAGACTAGGAAGCTATAGTACAATAAGCACTACTATATTTTCAAATCCACTAATACAATGTATACCCTATCCATTTCTAATACAATTCCTATGGAGAATCACCAATTGCTACAAATAACAAACTCTATTTACTTGAAACAGCCTTAAAAATTGCTCATCACAAATTTATCCACATCATATAGCACTAGTAATTGTGGCCACACTTATCCAAAACCACAAAGTTTTACTGGAGTCACAGTTGTAATCATCCCACAGCTTCACATCATCAATGCTATTTTGCCTCACAAACTCAGACTATGAATCCATAGTGGAACTACTATTAGTTTGTGGAATACAGATATTAACTCCTTTAATAGTAACATGATGAGTACTGGTAAGTCTAACTAACCTATCTTCACCACCAAGTGTCAGCTCAGCTGGAGAATTATTTGTATTTATAGCATCATTTTCCTGGCTTAGTTTACCATTATCCTAAGAGGACTCAATATACTAATTATGGCCTTATATTCCCTCCACACATTAATCACAACATGAGGGCAATTCACATACCACCATGAAAACTTCCTTCACACTAGAAAAAAATATTTATACATCACCAACCTAAATCACTCCTGTCACTTAACCCACAAATATTTTAGCATCCACATAAACACAACATTAGATTGTGAATTTTACACTAGAAGCTTAAAACTCCTTATTTACCAAGAAAGTGTACAAGAATTGCTAACTCATGCCTCCTTTGAAGTCATGTTGTAAATTTCTAGCTCATTTATAATGAAATGGCTCTCAACTTTTAAAGAATAGAAATAAATAATCTGTTGATTTTAGGAGCCAAATGAAAGTAAAAAAAAAAAAAAGCTACATAAAAGTAACACATTTAGGGGCAGGGGGTGGGGCTCCCCAGTAGAGAGCTTACTTTGCACATGTGAGGCACTGGGTTCGATCCTCAGCACCACATTAAAAAAATAATAAAGGTATTGTGTCCATGTACAACTAAATATATATATATATATATATATATATATATATATATATATATATATTTAATAACATATAAATTAATAAATATAAATTTAAATATATGAAATAATTATTAATTAAATAATTAATTATTCTACTTGATATATCTTTTAAGGAATTTTTTTTAGAGATTTGTTGTTTCACCTGTTTTCTTGCCACTTAATTTGTTGAAGAAATTGTGTTGTTTGTCCAATAGAATGGCCCACAGTCCACATTTTGTTGGGTGTAACCTGTGGCATAATTTAATTTTTTTTCTGTCCTAAAGCTTACAAAGAGGTAGTTGGATCTAGAACCTTTTGGCACTGATAACCATTTGGGGCTGATAATTCCTTGTTGAGGATGGGGGCTCTCCTGTGCATTTAGGCTGTTTCATTGCATCCTTGGCCTCTAACCACTAGATGTCAGTAGAGCCCCCTTAGCTATCACAATCCTCCCTCCCCACCGCCTTGCCCCCCCAAAAACAAAACAAAACAAAAAAACACAGGTCTCCAGAACTTATCAAAGGTTTTCATAGCAGACCTATGTTCTGCTGTGAAAAGTAGGTTACCTATACTACAAAATTAACAATATGGTTGATGTCACCACTGCAGATTAAAAGATCATTCATTCTGGAACCAGATACTTTGAAGACAACACCTGAGCATGATTTTAGGAATATTTAATTTCAGCCTGAACAGAATTTAATTCAAGGCTGATTTAAAAGCAACATATAGAGAATGTGAATTTCCTTTTGAGAAGAAAAATACTAGAGACAATAATAAAATAAAGTAGTAAAAACACAAGTAATTTCTTCTCCATTATGGAAAATTCTTTTCCATTATGGGAAACTTCTTTTTCCAGAAGTGTTTTTTAAGACTTGTTGAACAACCTAAGATATTGGACTTACACAACAGATACAGTGATGGTTTTTCTTTTGGAGAGGCACTTTATACTTTTATTATAAACCAAGCATTTTGGTCTTGCAGAAAAGTATCATTTTAGTAATGCAGTTTTTATACTCAAAATGGATTTGTGTGCTATAAAATTACTTTAAACACAACACAAGGGAGATTAATAAAATAATACTTTTAATTTAAAGGAGAGATGAAAATTGTGCTGCTCACCTGTAATCCCAAATGAGTGAGGAGGAGCCTAAGTTCAAGGCCAAACTCAGCAACTCAGTGAGGCCCTGATAAACGTAGTGAGACCATGTCTCAAAATAGAAAACCCAAATGTCTGAGGATAGCTCAGTGGTACATCATCTCTGTGTCCAATCCCTAGTAGAAATAATAATAATAATAATAATAATAATAATAATAATAATAATTTAAAAGTGAACTACCATTTTTATTTGTCTTTGCAAGTGCCATAATTTTCTGGATGCAGGATGACAGATAATATATTTAAAAGATTTAGGAGAAGGATTCAGATTGAAAAACAACCCTACTTATAATTTAACCAATGAATAGTAACTCTTAAAAAACATTCTCTGTGTCAGGTTTGACATGTAATACTTGGATGTTTGAGGATGCTTTAAATACAGATCCATTGTGAAACTTGTTGAGAATAACCTGGAGTAGATAGAGTGGCAAACTTTGCTTCCTTGAACTCTTGAGAGTTGTCCTCTACCTGGTGATCAACTTTCAGAATCCTTACCCCTTTTGTTGGTATCCTTCAGTTTTGAGACATAAGGAGTTTTATGAGTTGTACATGGTGCATCATTCCTCTAGTGGTTTTGAAGGAATGTTTGTTTGGGGGTCTTCAGTACTATTAGTGCTATTGATTTGGGAACAGGTATGTTTAAGCCTTATGGGTAAATTTTTAAAAAAACAAATCTGAAAAAAATGGTGGATCCAGATTCTATTTATCATATCCAGGTAATTTAGGATGAATTGGCCTCATTTCCACCAGACCCTTTTGTATATGAGAAGTGTTTCTCCTTTTTCTGTCACTGAATGGTGTCTCTCTTTCCTTATCACCTGTTGTCTATCTTCCTTATCTCTATCTCCATATTATTTTCTCTTTCCCTGAATCCACTTTTCCCTGTATCTTCTCCTGTCTCATTTGGTCTACTTTATTCTCTTCTCTTTCTTCTCCCTTCATAATTTCCTCTCCTTTCCATACCTCTGTCTCTATTTGCTTTTCTCTTCCAAACACCTTTGCTACCCACTACACCCACCATTTATCTTCATCAGGAATTTGTTCATGATATTGTTAATGACATAGCCAGTTCCATTTTCATCAGGAACACTATCATCTTTATTAAAGGGAATGGTGGATGAATTCAAAAGTAATTAATGCATTTTAAAATAGACTTCAGAGGGTGTTTGAGGTTAAGGAACTTCTCCATATTTCCTTCCAAAAACCTTATTTACGATTTAACTGTGGCTGCTCCACTCCAGCCTCTGATAATTTCTTTCTTCTTATTAGTTTGCTTCAATTCAGGAATCATGAGTTTCCATACAGAAAGTGTTTGGTGTCTTTATTTTCCAGTAGTTAAAAGGATGTTAAAAAGAAACAACACTCAGCAGGAAAGCTAGATTCACCAAAAACCAGGGTTCACTTTTCTAGTTTCATCTCCCCAGGGCCCTCCAAGATGCCTCTACCTAGGTGCACCACCAGCCCCTACACCATCCAATAACAAAAACAAACAAACAGAAAATCACTTTTGGGGGTGGGGGATGTTGGTGTTGAATTAATTTTCATGCCAGTTATCTCCACAGTCAGCGCTGATCACAGAAAAGTGTAATCTGAAGCAAGAGCCACCTAAAAAATCAGTGTCAAATGAGCCAGTAGGGGGCAGGCTTGTCCCAGTGTGTCCCCTTTCCTATCAATTAACTTTCTGCTGCTGGGTTTAGAGCCAGATGCCATTGTGCCCAGTAGAGGGAATGGGCAGCTTTTACGTGGACTCTGCCTTAGGTCAGGGTTGTCCATCTGTCCTTAGTAGTTTTTGTTTTCTTTCTCTTCTCCTCCTCCTCCTTATGCTACTTCTAGCCCTCTTTCTCCTCTCCATTCTTCATCTTTTTCTCTTTTGGTACTGGTGTTTGAACTAAGAGTACTTAACCACTGAGCCACATCCCCAGCTCTTTTCAGTTTTTATTGAGGCAAGTTCTCACTAAGCTGCTTATGGCCTTGTTAAGTTGCTGAGGCTGGCTTTGAACTTGTGATCCTTCTGCCTCAGCCTCCTAAACCACTGGAATTACAATCATGACCCCCCACATCTGGTTCCCATCCCTGTCTTATGCTGAGACAGGATCTCACTTTGTTCTCCATACTAGTCTCAAACTCATGATCATCCTGCTGCAGCCTCTTGAATAGCTAAATTATAGACAGCTACCAACAGGTTCCATTTAAATGTAAGCAATGCTAAAAGCAACATATAGTATTTGAGAACATTTGCAAGTTAAGAGATGGAAAATGCTAACTCTGAGATGAGGCTGGATTGTCATGTGTATTTTGTACACGTGACAGCGTGTCATTTGGAGTGGAGTCCCAGGAAAAAAATAAATCAGAATAGAGTCAAGCCTTTGAAAAATGTTGTGTCATTCCAGGTTTGGTGAACAGCATCTGTAATCCAAGCTCCCTGGGAGGCTGAGGCACGTGGATTATGAGTTCAAGCAACGCCTTGGTAATTTAACAAGACACTGTCTGAAATTACAAAATGAAAAAGCCTGGGATGTAGCTGTAACAGAGCATCCCTAGGCATCAATACCCAGTAAAACACACGCACACATATTTGTAAAGGGGAAATAAAGAAATTTAGCACAGTGTGGTGGCATGTGTCTGTAATTCCAATGACTTGGGGCTGAGGCAGGAGGATCAAATTGCTTAAGCAAGGATTAAATTGCTTCAGCAATTTAATGAGACCCTAAGCCACTTAGTGAGACCCTGTCTCAAACTGAAAATATATAAATGAAAAGGAGATGTAGCTCTGGGGTGTAGTGCACCTGGATTCAATCCCCAGAACCAAAACAAAAACACAAACAAAACAAAAAATACAACAGAAAAGCAAAAAGAAAAACAGAAGGAATGAAGTTTCATATGATCTGAACCAAAGCAGAAATTAAAACTATTAGAATGAAGGGAAACTACATGTAGAGACCCTAAGTCCAGACCTCTGGTCATTTGAAGAGAAAGAAATGTGATATTCTCTTTGCATCACAAACTATGTGCCACCATTTTGTGTTTCTTTTTTGGTACTGGGGACTGAACCCAGTGGTGCTTTGCCACTGAGCTACATCTCCACCTCCATTTATTTTTATTTTGAGACAGATCTTGCTAACTTGCTGAGGCTGGCCTCCCACTTGTGCTTTTCCTGCCTCAGTTCCGGCATTGCTGGGTTTGCAGGCATGTGATACAACTTCTTGGCTGTAGGTCACTAGGGAAGATTGTCTGAGTGTAGACCTTCTAATGGTTCTGTTTTGAGCTCAGTTGCCATATACCACAAAATCACTTGTTGCCAAATGCTCTGTTCGTATCCCTGATGCTAACATAAGAATGAGGACACAGTTTTGAGAAAATGAAAGGGAATGTTTGCTATTTTGGTAGGAAAAAAAAAAAAAAAAACAGTAGGTCTTCTGTCCCAAAGGCTGTCATTCTGCCTATCAGGAAAAGGTTGTTTTTTTTTTTTTTAATGTGATTTAAAAAAAAATAAATGACAGCAGAATGTAACAGCGGTTTTCTTGATGCACAATTATTTATATCTCTGGTTGTATATAAAGTATGTTGACACCAATTCTTGTCTTCTTACATGTAATTGTGTAATGGTATCCATCACATTCCACCATTCTTGCTAATCCCCTGCCTCATTCTTTTACCTGCGACTCCTCTGCCATATCTAGAACTCATCTATTTCTCTCATGGTCCCCCTTCCTACCCCACTATGAGTCAGCCTCCTTAAAGCTGAGAAAATATTTGGCATTTGTTTTGGGAGGCAATTTCTAATTTCACTTAGCATTATCTTCTCCAATGCCATCCATTTACCTGTAAATGCCATGATTTTATTCTCTTTTAATGCTGAGTAAAATTCCATTGTGTATATATGGCACATTTTTTTTCATTCATCCACTGAAGGGCATCTATGTTCCCTCCACAGTTTACCTATTGTGAATTGTGCTGCTATATACATTGATGTGGCTGTGTCCCTGTAGGATGCTGTTTTTAAGTCCTTTAGGTATAGTCTGAGGAGAGTAATAGCTTTGTCAAATGGAAATTCCATTCCCAGATTTCCCAAAATCTCTATACTGCTTTCTGTATTGGCTGCACCAATTTGCAGTCCCACCAGCAATATGTAAGTGTGCCTTTCTCCCCACAACTCACCAACACTTATTGTTGTTTGTCTTCATAATAGTTGCCATTTTGACTGGAGTGAGATGATATCTTAGAGTAGTTTTGATTTGTATTTCTCTGATTGCTAGAGATGATGAACATCTTCTCATATGTTTGTTGTTGATTCTATATACTTTTTCTGAGAAGTGTCTGTTCAGGTCCTTGGCCCATTTGTTGATTGGATTACGTGATTTTTTTCGTGCATAGCTTTTTGAGTTCTTTATATACCCTAGAGATTAGTGATTAACAGATTGTTTTTACAGAGGTGTTTCTGAGAAAATTAGATTAGAGTGAAGAAACCAGGAAGGAGAACATCAGAGACAAGAAGATCAGGGAGGAGGAAGTTAAGGAGAAGACTTGGGGGAAACAAAAAATATATGTAAGATTCAAAGCCACAAGTCATTTAGTGAAAGCATCAAGCAAACCCCTGTTACACACTGAACCACATCCCAAACTCCCCCTTTTTTGGAGGAACTGGGGTTTGAACCCGGGGGAACTTTAACACTGAGCCACATCCCTAGTACAGTTTAGTTTTTATTTTGAGTGGGGTTATCACATACTTGCTCAGGATGTCCATGAACTTGCAATCCTCTTGCCTCAGCTCCTAATTTGGTGGAATTAGAGGTTGTTCAACTGTGTCCACTACAATCCACATTTTTTAAAACCCCCACCCCCAAATTATATTCAATAAAAGAACAAGGTACCCAAGTCACTTTTTATTTTTCTCTTATTTTTCCCCCCATTGGTACCAGAAGTAGAACACAAGGACCCTAAACCCCTGAGGCACAGTTCTAGCATTTTTTAAAATTCAGTAAATACAAGTTATAGGAAATGAATAGTTCAATTATGCAACATGTAGGACAAATAGGCCTTTCCAATTAGTTCAGTTCCTGATTGCTGAAGCTTATTGCTTTGAGATAAGATGAAACATTGGACTGTTTCATTGAAAATTAATAGACACAATTCCCTACATTATTTAAATGTAGGCACAGAATCAAATTTACTAGTTGCATTTTGCTAGTCTTATTTGTCTCTCAGAAATTCCCTTGGTGGCCCTAGGTGTGTAGGTCTCTTTGTGCCACCACCAAGCAGATTTCAGAGCTGCAGTGCTTCTAATTTTCAAGGCTGCTCTTCCTGGTTCTTTGATCATCTTTTCTAAAGGGTGTCTCTGTTTGATTCTACCTCTGCTCACACTTCTGTGTTATTGCATCTATCATATGGGCTCTGAGGCTGTAGGCTCTGCATCTTTGGACTCAATCAACCTTGGATTGAACATGGTTTAAAATAAGTTCATCTGTAATGAATGTGTAGAGTCTTTTTTCTTGTCATTATTCTCTAAACAGCACAGTGTAAATTGCTATATAATGTTCACATTGTATGCTGTGTTGTAAGGAACCTCGAGATGGATTAAAGCACACTGGAGGATGTGCATATGTTATATGCAAACACTGCATCATTTATACCTGGACCTTGAAAATGTGCAGAGTTTGGTGTACAAAGGAGGTGGGGTCCTGGAATCAAATCACTGTGGATAATGAGTGGAGCCTGTATGTGGCTTTGGGCTAGGGCGTGTAATTTTCACATATAATTTTACTCTCTAGGTCACTTGAACCCTACATATTTTCACACATCAACAATTATTGGTTTTGTGGTGGGTACCAGGGATTGAACTCAGGGACACTCAACCACTGAGCCACATACCCTGCACAATTGTGAATATATTTTAGAGACAGGATCTCCCTGATGATCTTAGTGCCTTGCCACTGATGAGGCTGGGTTTGAACCCGTAATCCTCCTATCTCAGCCTCCTAAGCCACTGGGATTACAGGCATCTGCCACTGTGACTGGCAACCATGGCTCTTAGTATCTAAAACTAACCCATGTATATTTAAGAAGAGATAATGTACAGTAAGCATGTTGTAAAGCCCACAAAATTATTGGCAAATTTAGGATAATGCTGTGGAGGTGGGCAGGTACCAAAGGAAGCTGGATAGTGTTGTGATGGGCAAAGATGTTGCATCTGCAGTGGAGGGGAGAAATAAGTCATATCACACACTAGTGCTTTTTTCAATGCTTTATTCACATAAATCACTCAATACAATTTCACTGCATATGTTCTTTATCAAGAAAATGATAATCCTTAATGCTGGGCACTGCAATACACATAACTGATTCAAAACTAAAAGTTCTAAGTTAACTCTGAGCCCAGAAAAGAATTAATCATGCCAGACTCATTACAGACATTCCCTCTGCATGCTCAGCTCAAGTGCCAGGTTTAGAGTCTCAAATCTAAGGATCCACTGGATGCTCACTCACTCACAGTGATTAGGTCAGGAAACAATGGAGGCTTCTCCTGGGCTTGATGTAAAAGCTGGTTGAGGGGACAGTCTTAAGAGGAAGTCACCATTCTCACCAAGGTGGAGATGTGGCTGTAGAGTTTGAGAGCAGTGAGGATGATGCAGAGGATCAGGCAGATAATGACAAGAGTTGGGATACTAGTGCAGGACCTCATCAGGCTCTCCAGCATGTGTCCATGAGTGCAGCTGGCTGAATGTCTGTTCACTTGCTCCATAATTTCTACTAAATATTGGGGCTCTGCTCACCATTTCAGTCCCTATCAGCTATTATCGTGTTTCTTAGTGATGTGTTACATTCTTGGGTCATGACCTCTGGTTTGACAATTTCTGCCCTGACCTTTCACCTCTGACTCCCATCAGGGTGAAGGCAAATGACCATGACTTTACTCTGAATTTCCACTGGGTTGTGAACAGAGACTTGTCTTTATCAGGCTGTGCCTGATTCATACTAGAGGGCTCTGGAGGCTGTGCCTGGTGGACATGCAGGTTTATTTTCAACTGGAAATACTTTGGCTTAGGCCATTTTTAGGTTAAGGCCATCCTTACATCTAGCCTGGATCACAGCTTGGTGCCCCACAGAAATCCTGATTAGGACATTCAGCCAGGTGACATAGCACATTGGGGGCACAGGTCACACCTTAGGCATTAACCCCAAACCACATCAGGATGCAGAAAAATACATTTGACATTTTCATTCCTATCTACTGATGGTGGACCCTGCCTTACTTGGAGACTCCCATGTTGGGTGGGGAATTCCTTGGCACAGGAAGGGCTTTCATTCAGAGGCCAACTAAACTACACCTCAGCTACAAACAAAAACTAACACATATTACCTATCTCTATATGTGTGTATGCATCATCCCTAACTTATTCTATTACCCATGAAGAGTCCTGGTGGCCTCCCTTGCCAGAGGTCTTGAGAGTTCAGAGAAGAGGAACATGATGGAGATGTAGAGACTGCTCTGTAGCTCTGGATTTGGGTTGTACCTGTCAGGTTGGGACAGCCCACCCATTGCTTTATTTGGTGAATCACATTCTATGGAAAAGCTTTTGTGTATCCCCCATAGAAAAATAAAAACACACTCACTCTCTCCTTCCAGTGTGGAAGCAGCACTCTTAAGATTTCAGAACTGGCCTGCCCTTGCATTTCAAAATTGTTTCTGTGCTGTGTGGTTTCTTGGTGTATCTCACAGCCAGCTTTCTGCAGGAAGGGAACACAGCATATCTTCCAGTGCAGGCCACAGGTGAGAGTACAGGCTCTTGAATGGGTTGGGTCTAATGGGAAGTCAGCAATTTTTATATTTTATTTTGAGACAAGGTCTCACTAAGTTGTTTAGGAACTTGCTAAATTGCTGAGGATAGCTTTTAATTTGCAATCCTCCTGCCTCAGTTTCCTGAGGGATTACATGCATATAGCAGTGTGCCTGGTGTACATAACAGGGCTATTTAAACTTTCAAATAACTAATAGGAAAGTTAAAATCAAACTGGTGAGTGTTAAGCATGGCCACAGTAAGAGGTTAAGGGATGCACAAAACCAGGAGAAGGAAACCAAGGCAACCAAAGCACAAGTTACAAGGAAAAAGACAGAATCCAGAGTACTGGTAGCAGAGCAGATGGAGGTTCTGTTAAGCTTAAAATGCTCTTTGGTAAATGTAAAAATTTTCTAAATCCCAGAGGAAGCCCAAAGGAAAAAAAAACAGAAATGACAGCATATTCACAAATGACAAAGAAGGAAATCCAAACTTATCCAAGAAGAAAACACCAACCCACAGAAACAGACTAGAGAGTAAGGGAGGTAAACAGAGAAAAAGATCTAAAGAGAAATCAGAAAAAGAAACTAAAAACAAATAAGATCACTCAGAAATAATTCTGTATCTTTTAATATAAAACCTCAAATGTAAAGGGAATAAACTCCCCAATTTTAAGATGTAAAGTGACTGAATAGATTTTCTTTTTTTAATGGACTCAGTTACCTGCTGTCTACAAGAAAGTCACTTTACCTCAGGACACACACAGTGTGACAGTGAAGGGATGGAAAAGATATTTCGCACAAAGAAAACCAACCTAGAGCTGGAATGGCTACACTCCTGACAGATAAAATAAACTACAGATTACAACACAATAAAAAGAGACAAGGTGATCACACGATGATAAAGGGGTCAATTCAGCATCATGAGACAGCAATTGTACACATACATGTGCCCCACACCCGAGCACCCACATGTGCAAAACAGACATTACTGGAATGTAAAAAAAGAAATCGACTACAACACAATAAGAACAGTGGGGTCTTCAACTCCCCTTTTCAGCACTGGACAGATCATCTCTGCACACAGTAGACATTTACAGACCATCCCGCTCAATGACTGCAGAGCAAACATTCTTTCCAACAGCACAGGACACATTCTCCATTTATTCTCAAAATAAATCTCCATAAATTTTATAAGAATGGAATCCATAGCAGGGGGAACGCCTGGACAATTACAAAGAATGGGAATTCTTCAGCGTGTTCTCAACAACCAATGGGTCATTGAAGAAATCAAAATATTGTCATATATGTAAGAAATAAGAAAAATAAATAAAAATAAAAAAGAAAGTGTAAAATGACTGCAGACGAATGAAAAGAGCCACACAAGATATTCAAACCTGGGGATACAGGAAAAGCAATTCTAACTGGAAAGTCCTCAGCAAGAAATAGCTTTATGAGGAAAATAGATCTCGAATAAATGGCCCAATATTGCATCTCAAGGGACTGGGAAAAATAAGAATGGGTCATGCCCCAGTTAGTAATATTGGGAGAAGGAATAAAATCATAAAGCTTCTCGAGTAGCTGGGATCCCAGGCATGTGCCACTGCAACTGGCTTTTCATACTTGTTTGTTATTGTTTTGGGGACCAGGCAGTGAACCCAAGGGTGCCACACCAGTGAGCCCCATCCCCAGGTAGGATTTTGAAACAGGGTCTCACAAACTTGCTTACAACTTCACTAAAATGCTGAGTCTGACTTTGAACTCACCATCCTCCTGCCTCACCTCCTGATCTACTGGAACTACAGCTGAGCAACACCAAGCCTGCTTTTGCAGTTGTTTTTGGAAGAAAATCTTCCAGGACATTAACTTGACCCACCTGTCCAGACCAATTAAAGAATGCATTCCATTGTTTTTATATGGGTTATGTTTTTTTCTTTTTGAATCTTTCTAACAGAGAGCTCTATTCCACTTTAACCTTCCCAATGTGGTCACATTGTTTTTGGATTTATTTATTTGTTTACTTATTTCTGTAATGTCTTGGATGGAACCCAGGCCCTTCCACATGGTAGCAAGTGCTCCACCACTGAGAAATGTCCCCAGCTCCCTGAGTTAGCTTTGAGGAAGTTATTCATTTCTCTAGAATAGCTTGGGTTCTGGGTTTCTAGATTGTGGAGGTAAAGTTGGCCAGTGTTCCAGAAGGGGCTGTAGAGTCTTTGGATACAGGTGCACAAAGGACTGTGCATCTTTCAGTGGCCAAGGAGTGAAACCGAGTCCCCACTTCCTGACCAGACCACCCTTACAAACCTGGTCCTGTTTGTTATGACATCCTACAGTTGTGTGCTCTCCCACAGCACAAATCAACCTAGAGTCAAAAGATGAGGAACTCAAAGTGAGGTGAGTGCTTTATCCCCAGGCATTTGAGAAAACAAAGTGCCCTCACAACCCTTCCAGTGTTCAAGGGGTCTGGAGGCACCAGAATATCTTCAAGTCCCTTTTTAGCCATGATAACTCTTAAAAGAACACATGATGACAGATCTCATTATGCAGATCTTCCTTGACTTTATTTGATGCTAGAATCCAACAAAATAAATGCCGTTCAGACCTTCCGCCTGCCCCACATGTGCAAGCTAGACTTAGATCCCGAGAAAAATAAGTGCCATAAAGAGGGATCAAGGCACAGAGATCACTTTGTGGGTGACAGAGAGCCTGGCTGTGCTTGGCCCAGACTCTGCTACTAGTTCCAAGAGTGAGCTGCAGTCTGCTTACACATTGAAATGGGTTCTTGTTCACTATGTGTGGAGAATTATTCAAGCCATAATTAAAACACATCCACAGGCAGCTTTAGAATATATCAAATGAAGACTGGGTGGACCTGGTTCTCATCCTTGGATGGAAAACTAAGGCTAAGGCCGCTGCACAACCCTATCAGCCCAGTCCTCAGCAGAGGGAAGTATTAGGGGAAGGTCTGGAAGTTATGTGCAACCCCCACCCCACCAGAGCTTGTAATTAATTCAGTTTCATTTTGAAATATTTGCAAGTGTTATCTACCTATATTATTCTACTATTTTGCTGAAAGGGAATTTGGATACCTTCAAGGGGCACCGCAGGTTTAATTGTGGACAGACTACCTAGGTGGATGACAGGCAAGGTTCAGTGAAGCCCAGAGGCTCTGATCAATGTACAGCATGGACACCTCCTTTGGGCACTGGGAATGGGACAATGGGGCCTGTCTTATGGACAGATGCCATTGCCCACCACACCCAGAGATCAGGACCTGATATTTCTGGGTCTACATGGAGACTCATGAGAAATGTCTGAGTGGCACTGAGGTCCACTGAGAAGAGGTTTTCTTGCAATGGCTCATGTTGAATGCCTATGTAGAATGTTCCAATCCACCTGTGTGAACCTGCATGTGTTAAGCCACAGAGTAGCCACACATTATGACCAGATTCAGTTTGATCCCTTGACTTCCTGGGGCTGAACCTCATTGTTCACCAAGTACCCAGTGCCTTCTTTCTCCATCAGCACCTAAAGAATCCCAAGGTTTCATTACAAAGCCAGGTAAATCCAGTGCAGAGGAAGTCAGAAGTCTAACCTTGAGATTCTTTTCATTGCTGACTATTTATGGACCATCCATGAAAGAAAGTATCATCTTCCTGTGCTCACCAAGCCTGAATCCCATTCTAGAAATCCAGGTCCCTATGTATGTCTCTATAAAGACACATGTCCTGAAGGTCCTATCCTCAGGGGGCTTCCCTCCAATGGAGCCCCCTTCTGTACTTTCCTTTCTGCATCCACACTTCAGGCAATGTCTGAAATGGTGGGCTCTGTGTTCCCTCTAAGGTGACCTTACATCCTGCTTATACCTCCGATTGCCTAGAAGTACGCTTTTGAAACACACCCAACTAGGCACCTCTTGGACAGGAGCAGTGAATGAGGCTCTGGTTATACATGAACTTGTACCACAATGACAGGGGACAGTACAGAACACAAGGATGTTTGGCTGCCTAAAGTCCCTCACTATTGTTGTCAG
Source organism: Urocitellus parryii (assembly GCF_045843805.1). Classification (NCBI taxonomy): domain Eukaryota; kingdom Metazoa; phylum Chordata; class Mammalia; order Rodentia; family Sciuridae; genus Urocitellus; species Urocitellus parryii. The sequence goes on along the minus strand of NC_135541.1, from coordinate 81,443,118 downwards.
CTCAGCACAGAGTTTGGAACATCTCCCTGGGTGGATGGTACCCCAGGCATCATAGCTCTCCAGAGGGGAAGAGTACAGCTCTACACTCAACTGGCTCCGCCTGGCAGTGTGAAGCAGCAGGTCCCTCAGGTTTGACATAGAGAGGCAGTTCCCATGGAAGCTCAAGATCATAAGCTGGGAGCAGTGGCTCAGGGCAGACAGGAGGGCCTGGAGCTTGGAGTCAGTGATCCCGCAAGCCTCCAGGTCCAGGCTGTTCAGGGTGGTTGCAGTGCTGTCCAGCAGGATTTAGAGGGGCCTAGACTAAAATTGGTCAGTTTGATCCCCCTCAGTACCAGGTGTCTGAGCTGTGTGGTGTTTGGATATTGGGAAAGATAATTCCAGTCAGAATCTGACGGTGGGCAGTTGGTTATTGAGAGGGTCTCTAGGGGGGTCCTCAGGTGCCTAAGGAAAAACCAGACAGTTAGTTCTGAGGAGCAATGTCAAGGAGGGAGAAGACAAATTGGCCCAAACCCAAAGTCACCCTGGTGATCTGACAATGGTCCACAATTAGGATGCTGCCTTTTGCAGAAGCTGGTCATTTACATCACCCCATGTCAGGGTGTGCCTTTCACCACATCTCCTGTGAACAGATGAGTCCACATCTCTGTGTCCCCTCCTCACTGCCAAGCAGAAAGTCACAGGTCTGGCAACAGGAGGTCATGGGGAGTCATGTATGAAGGACAAATTTGGGCAGGATGTAACAAAATCCACTGGGGTTAACCCTCTGAAAGGCTCATACCGTATATCCTCAGCAAGATTTCCACCCCTGCTCCTGACCCTTACACCCAGGATCACTACCTGGAGTTCAGAACAGCCTTTCCCAGGTGGGTATAGAGGCTCCACCTGGGGAGCACAGAGCTTCCCTGTTGATGGGTGTCAGTGTTGGGGCTTCCCTCTTTGAAGGCCTCTTCTCTATCAGCTTTCCACCACCTTTGCTGGACAGGCATCCCTCAGAGGGAACATCAATCCCATTCCTAGCTTCTGTCCCTCCCAACTGGATTCCCAGCATGGTGTAACTTCTCAGACTATGGAACCTCATTTAGGAGTCTGCTCCAACACACGTTATGCGATCTATCTTCAAAATCCAATAGGAACAAAAGGATGTGTTATTTACCTTCCAGTGTCTTATTAACCATGAGAGTGTCAGTGGCTGGTAGGTGCAAATTTCCTGTAACTGGTCTGCAGTGGGTGCTCACCCCCTCTTACTCACCTCAGCACCTGTTCCAGGTGGCCCTCGAGGAGGAAGACAACATTTGCACAGAACTTCCGCAGGCAATCCATCCTGAGGAACTGCGAGGTGAGCTGGGCAAGCAGCTGCTCCTGCCTCTTGGGAAGTGTAGGCAGGCACATAGACCTGGAAGACAAGCAGCTTCCTCAGGTTCCTCATCTGGCCCAAGAAAAGAGCACAAGCAGCCAAGGTGGAGGGCGCCCAGGCTCAATGCACTTCCACCTTCTGGACAGAGTCCAGCTGCAGCAGTCTCAGGACATTCCTGGTGTGATGGGTGGGTTTCCCAAAGATCTTCAGCCTATTGCAACACAGGTGCAGGCTTTCCCTTCTCTGTGTGACCCACAGGAAAAAGTGGGTCAGGAATTCATCCAGGGGTCTTTTTCTGAGGCTCAAGTCTATGAAAACCTTGAAGGGTGGTTTAGCTGCCATTGCTTGACCAAGTTTCAATGTTCAATTCTTCTTAATGTCTTCTGGTGAGCAGGCATCAACCAGGACTCCAGACCACATCCTCCAGAAGTTCTGGTGAACATTCTGAAAATCCAGCACCTGCAGTTTCCACCTCCTGTGGGGACGACAGCAGAGTCTCAGCCCTGAGGCCCCTTCCTTCCCCTCTCAGCTGCTGCTCCCTGCTCCACGTCTTCCTTCTCTCTCACTTTTCTCCATTCACTTTCCTCCAATCCAGCCTTGTGCCCCCACTTGTACAGACTGAGGCAGGGGCAGGTACAGCCTCCTTCATGTGTCACCAGAGCTGCCACAAGCACCTCCATATCTGGAAGCCTTTCCCAGATGGGGCTCAGCATGGCCAAGGCCTCTCCTTGCTGGCAGCACAGGAAGCCTATGAAGCACACTTCAGCACCCACTCTCCCTGCCTATACCCATCCCTTCCCTGGCACCCAGGGTGCTCCCTTCCAGGCCACCTGGGTCCCCCTCACCTGGGGTGATCCTGCTGGGCAAGAAGCATGTCCAGCCCATCCAGGGCCACTCGGATCATCTCAAGCTGTGGCTTCCTCATCAGGGCACACAGGGGCAGGCAGGTAAAGGGCCAGGCCTGCACCATTTTCTTCAGGACCTCAGTGTGTCCCCTGCTGAAGGCCTCCACAAAGAGTGGTGGGAAGAGCTCTATGGGCAGGTCCTCCAGATCCAGGACAGCCCTGGACTTGTCACTCAGCAGGCTGCGCCCTTCTAGCTCCAGCAGCTTGGGTGGGGACTGGATGCTCATCCTGGGGAGTCTGAAAGAAGAAGGATCCTGGAAAATGGTCCAGGGAAAAGGCCACTATCCCATCCATTGCCAGCCTCTAGGAAGTTGGTACTGGGAAGTCTATAAGCACACCTCACCCTTATGGGGGAAATCTTTGGACTATTATTTTGTCCTTTTAAAAGGGGAATTGGAGTGTCATGTGACCTAAACAGTAGGCTCCTAGATTCAGCAACTATATGGCTGGAAATGGACTTGTCTTCATATGGGGAACATTAGTTTTATTTGTTTTAAATGAGTATTTATAAAGCATGTGGCCATATTATAAAACACTTGGAAATTACAACATAGTCTCATGGATATCTGTTACACATGTGAGATTCTGCCAAATTAGGGGGATGTTGAAGAGAACAAAAAGATCTGAACAGAGTCTGTAAACTGTTTCATGAGATCATTTGAAGCTTTTGGTTCTATTTGTTTAAACAAATTATAAAATACAAAACCACATAGGTTATACCGTATACTCTTTTAGGGGCCCATATTGGCGACTGAATTTAGGACACTCAACCACTGAGCCACTTCCCTAACCCTATTTTGGATTTGAGATGGAGACAGGGTCTTACTGTTTTGTGTAGCATTTTGTTCTCTGAGGCTTGCTTTGAACTCTAGTCCTCTTGCCTCCTCAACCTCTTGAGTTGGTAGGATTATTGGTGTATGCTACCACACTCAGCCTAAAAAGTATAATTTATTGGCACACAATATAAATATTTCCATCATCAGAAAATAGAATTGCAATCAATTAGAATGAAATAGGAATCCAATCTCCTTGGTGAAGAAGGTGGCTAGGGCTCGAACTGAACTTGATCCTCAGCAGCACATAAAAATGAATAAATAGTGACCTGGGGATATACCTCTGTTATTAGAGTTTTTGCCTTGCATGTACAAGGCCCTGGGTTCAATCACAATACCACCATAAAAATAAATAGAAAATAAATAAATTATATTGTCCGTATAAACCTTAAAAAAACAAAAATTAAACAAATGAATAAAAGTTGGCCTTGTTAGCTTACACCTATAATCCCAGGGGCTCTGGAGACTGACACAGGAGGATCAAGGGATCAAAGCCAGCCTCAGCAAGAGCAGGTGCTAAGCAACTCAGTGAGACCCTGTCTCTAAATGAAATACAAAACAGGGCTGGGGATATGGCTCAGTGGTAGAGTGCTCCTGAGTTCAATACCTGGTACCAAAAAAAAAAAAAAAAAAAAAAAAAAAAAAAAGAATGAAAAGAAATTTGAAAGTGACAAAGAGTCAAGAGGTTTCAACTGCATTTCAATTAGAGTACTGTAATTATGTTTCCTCTTATTAAAATGGATTAATTTAATTTATCTAAATTCAGAAATTGATAAGGGTTATTTTAAGGTATAAACAAAAAAGAGGGATCCATGGATTAAAAATTATTAAAGGTCCTAAATATAAAAATATATTTCGTAAAAAACATGTTTCCAGGTAAGAAAGTCTTTATGTGGTAAAATCTAATTATAATACATTTCAGTAAACAATAGGTTCTAAGTAAGTAATATAAACATCTTAAATAAAGATAAATATTAAAATGTTTCTTTATAAATAAGTTGTGTATATATATGTAACACAAGTAGTTAAAAGTATTCAAGGTTATTCCCTAAGAACAAATATTAATGTGCTGATATAAACCAAAGTTTGATTTACATATTAAAATGACAAACACTTCTTAAAATATTAATTACATTGTGTCTGTTAAGTTTTATTCTCTAGAGCAACTAACTCAACAAATGAAGGTTTGTACACCTCTGTTGAAACAGCAACTGTTATTTTAGAGTATTGTTCCACTTTACAGAATCTAAAACTTGGTTAATATAAAAACATCAATAAAATTGTACTACACTACTCTTCTTTACGTATTAAGTGTGCTTGCTTACCTTGGCTAGACCCCCTAATCTCTCTCTTTGTGGTTTTGTTTTTTTTGGCTTAAATATGAGGCAAAAATGAAGGGGGTTCACCACTCTGACCATCTCATTTTTAGAGAATAGAGTGTCTGCTGCTGGCCAGCAATAGAGGCTTAATTGGAATGGCAAAGTGTGGTCTGAGAGTTATTTAAGGGACTCAGTATCGGTATAACATTCATCCAGAGGAATTTTCAGTCTGAGGCTATTATTTTCCTTTTATTTATGGTACTTGCTCCCTGGTGCAATGTGATTTCTTCAGGGTTTTAAATGCTCTTTGGCCAGGACCAATGTACACACTTATAATCCCAGTAACTTGGGAGGCTGAGACAAGAGGATCAGAGGTTCCAAGCCAGCTTGGGCAACATAGACAGACCTTGTCTCAAATAAAAATATAAAAAGTGTTGGGGGTGTATCTCAGTAGTAAAGTTCCCCAGGTACATTATCTTTGGTACTACACACACACACACACACACACACACACATACACACACACACAAAGACACATACACACACAGTCCAGCAACCACATGCATGCCAAGTGATTGTCATCAGATTCAGACAACTGACCATGTCAGCCAACACTGACCATGTAAAGGCTGAGGATATTCTATGGCCACAGTGTCCCAGCTGATGATGTTATTGTGAAGGACTGCAGAATCAAAATGAAATTATTTGTATGAAAACCTCAGAAAAGTGGAGGGTAGGGGACCCTGCAGGAGAAGGTCCTTGAGCTTGGTCATTTGATAATAGAGTTTCAAGAGGACTCTGCAAAAACCACAACATTATACACACACACACACACACACACACACACACACACACACACAGAGACACAAATACTTCCAAACCCCTAACTTTCCAAACAAGATCATAGGATTTTTATCATTGGCTCTCAAGAGATTAATAAAACACAGAATGGGGCCTGCAAATTCCAAAGAAACTCCAGGAGAGTGTTTCTTCTGCCCTGCAGAGAAGTCTATTATGGTTCATTCTCAAGCACTTTTTGAAATTGGTGGGCAATGATTCCGAAGACAATTAAAAACAGTTATGGCTTCCATGTGGAATATTCCAGTTGAACATCTCTCAAACAGCTGCACTCTAAGAAGTTCTTTAAAGCCAGGTGAGGGGGGCCATGCCTGTAATTCCAGATTCTCAGGAGCCTGAGACAGGAGGATGGCAAGATTTAGGCCAGACTTGGCCTTTGGCAAGCCTGTTTTAAAATAAAACAAAGAGAAATGGGCAGGTAGCTTAGTGGTAGAGTGCCCCTGGTTCAATGCTCAGTACTGGAGGAGATGAGAGTAAGTTTTTAGAGTTCAAATTGATTTATCAAGTTCTCTGGTTACTTAGGAAAACAAAAACTGAGTCATCTGTGTTAAAAGTTAAAGTATGGGTTAGGGATGAGGCTCAAGCGGTAATGTGCTCGCCTGTCATGCGCAGGGGTGCTGGGTTCGATCCTCAGCACCACATAAAAATAAATAAAGATGTTGTGTCTACCGAATACCAAAAAAGTAAATATTACAAAATTCTCTTTCTCTCTTTAAAAAAGTTGAGATATAATTTCATAGGACATAACTTTCTGTATTAGCTTTAAATATCTTTTATCACACTGGTTAAATGATTTATCTTTTTTAATAATCTAGGACCTCAGGTTTCATTAAGTGCTTTAAACCTTTTGAGATTATTGACTAACTTCTCTATGATCAAAGTCTACATTGTCATTTGACCTTGAGCTAACATTGGGATGTTCCAGAGAACTCCATAATTTCTTAAGGGATTTCTAGAAGAGAGACATTAACACAATTAGCCTAATTTGATATGATGGGAAGTCCTGTCAAATATGACATAACTTTTTCAAGTTATATTTATTTGGATATTTTATTAATATTTGCTTTAAAATGGCAGAAATTCATAAAAAAACTCATGTTTTTAGACATAATTCTGGACACTACATTAAAATGTATGCCAATCAAATCACCTTGTTAATAGTTGCTTATAGTAATTTCCCAATAGATTTTTAACCATTACTATTCTAAATGTTTATAATCAAGTATTATCATTTGGATTTTTTCTGAACATAACTAAAATCTTAATTGATTAAAAAGAAAAAAAATCCTCTAACAAGTTTACTTGAAAACAGGTCTCTCATCTATCTATCTATCTATCTATCTATCTATCTATCTATGTATTAATTTCTTTACTTATTGATGCTAGGGATCAAACCAAGGGCCTCATGCATGCTAGGCAAATGCTCTATCTTTCCAAAATTGTAATTCAAAACAGCATGTGGTAGTGAACAATTGTAATCCCATCTGCTCTGCTGTGAACTGATAAATACAATCAATAAGTGTGTCAGTTATATGTTATGGATTAGTTAAAAAATATAGATTATGGATATAAAATTTTGAAAAGTGAGATAAGACAATTATAAAGCAACAAGTGTCATAGGGAGGCCTGAGATTCCATCTTGCTTCCTCCTATGAAAAGCTGTTACAAGAGCTGTTTCTGAGAAACTGAAATGAAAACTGTTTTCTTATTTTAAAAAATTGCCTTTCTGTACTTTGTACCCCACAAATTGTACGCTACTCAAGATGCAGTGGTTGTCATGGAGAGCTACATCCTGGGTTTGAATGCTATTGTGGGTCTACATGACTTTGAAGTAGATTTTCACCCTGCTGACCCCCACCCAAATTCAGGATGCAACGGTCTAGCACCTGATTTAACCCAGGACTGTGGTCTACTGAACTGCAAAGCTAATGTGCTGGCTTGCTGGCTGGAAAATTCTGATCCTGGTTATAGCCCAGAGGCCCCACTTATTAATGTCTTAATTTCTATGATTGGCTAGCTTACATGAGGATAACCAAGTCACTGAGTTGTGGATTTGTGCTTATATTGTCTTTGGATGGACCAGGAAGCTGCTGTCCTCTCACAGAGCTTGAGTCTCTGTGGTGGGTGACAGTCCCTAGTCAGGTAAGTAAAGATCTCATTTGATTTAAAATTTAGACTTAGAGTGCTTTCTGGAGGAACTCCCCATAACACCATCTACTTAGCAGGCTAAGGTAGAAGGATCTCAAATTCAAGGCCTGTCTCAGAAATTTAGTGAGAACCTGCCACAAAAAAAAATTTTAAAAAATGGGCTGGGAGTATAACTCAGTGGTGTAGTTCCCCTACATTCAAACCTTAGTACCTAAGCTGAATAAATGAATAATTTAATTAACTAAGTAATTAATTCATAAAAATGAAAAAAAGCTGAGGATGTAGCTCAGTGGTAAAGCTCTCCTGGGTTCAATGTTCAGTGCCAAAAAAATAAAAAGTAAATAAAAAACAAATGAATTCAGGACCTAAATATTTTTAAAAAATGAACATCTATACTCATAAAATTTCTGCAAAAGTCTAACTCTTCATATAATACTAAAGGCGAAAGCTTGGAGATGAGATACCCAAGGCCTAATGAACAGGCAAAATTGAATTTAACAGGGACTTCTTGGTGGAGGGACACTGTGAGCCACTCCCTCCAAACCCACCTTGTTGTTCAAATGTGGCTCAATGAGTTTCAACATTGATTCCTACTCATCTATTCATTCCCTCAAATGGGAGATGGACCAACCAGGACAAGTCCATCCTGGCACTGAGATAGAATCAAACCCTAACCATTATGTGAAGCATCCAGAGAAAAAAATCTTCATTTCAAGGAGGGAACATAAATGGTGCTCAAATCAACAGGCAGTAACTGTGTCAAATCCTGTTGAAGGGGAAGCAGGGTGCTGCAAAGGGAAGGTCCCTGAGCAGCCCTGCCTGATTTCAGAAACTATCACAAACCAGTCAGCCCCAACCTCAGCTGTGCATAAAATCCACCCTAGCCTTCACACCCCCCACATTTTCTAAGAGGCCAACTGGCAAGTGGCCACCCATTGTCCTTGAACTGAGGCCACCCTTGGTACTGAATCTGTGGAGCCAGTGATAATTGATTCAAAGCTGCCTTTGACACCCTGTCTCCCTTTGCCTCCTGGATGGGGCACTGACTCATCTTTCTTTAGGTATCCTGCATTCCTGCCCTATTATGTATGACTACATTTGTTCTTTGGAGAGCTACTGTCAGTTGTGACATAGGTTGACAGTAACATCTACCTGCCTCCTGTGCCAAGTCAAGGGTGGTAAGAGAAGGCAGGGCTGTGGCATGAAGTCACCCTTTCTGGTGGCTACACACACAAAAATGGCAGAGAAATTTATAATTCAGTCAGAGACTAGAATTCAAATGTTGTGGATCCTAAAAAGCAATGAGGTCTCTGAAATAGCCTTAGCCCTACTTCACTGCACACATAGGAGATTAAATGTGGGTCATTTGTGGTAATTTATTATGTTAAACAGAAACCAAAGATAACTTCAACTGTAAGTATCCAACTGTGATGTGACTAGGGATATTTTCCAACAAGATACCCAAGAAGACCATCACGGTTTAGACGCTGTCTCCCAACAGCTCACCTGTGAGACAATGGCTTTGGAGGAGACATGATTGGTTTATAGCCTTAATCTTGTCAGTAAGTTAATTCCCAATGGGACTGAGTGATAACCAGGGGCAGCAGGTGGGGTGTAGCTGCAGGAAGGTGATCATTGGGGGTGTGAATATGGTGTGCATATTTTGTATTTGGCAAGGGGCCATCTCCCTCTCTGTTCTCTGATAATGTGAGCACCTTCCCTCTGCCACAATCTTGGAGGTGAGGGCCCAAGGAGTTGAATCTGCTGTGGGTGCATTGAGACCTCTGAAACCATGAACCCCCAGATAAACTTTTCCTCCTCTGTAGGTGTTGGGGTTGGGTCTTTTAGTGACAACGTGTAAAAGCTGACTAACACAAAGGCAGAACAACAAAGCAGAAATGCAATTCTGTAACTGCCACCAATCAAACCATTCCTTCTACATCTTCCCTGTGAGTCCTCCCCTCAAATGGCTCATCATCCAAGCACTCCATCTCTTTCTGTATCCTATTCCTCAATTCCTGAATTACTTTTTACTCAGGCTCCTCAAATCTTCCTTTGCCTGTGAACTTCTCACAGCCTAAAGGGCCTTGGAAACTGTCTGGAGCAAAGGTTGCCTGGGAGATGTGCCCTGGGGGGTCCCTGATTCTGAAGGAAGACTCTTCAGTTGGTGGCCTCCCTGATGTCAGGAACACCTGCTGTCCAACCCTGTCTCTTTCTCTCCAATTCCCAAATTGCCCACAGTTTCCACCCTCAGTGGATTTCAGATTTTTCCTAGTATGATGGGGCACAGTGACCCATGCCTGTAATCACAGCAACTCAGGAGACTGAGGCAGGAGGATGGCAAATTTGAGGCCAGCCTCAGCAACTTAGTGAGGTCCTAAGCAATTTAATGAGATCCTATCTCCAAATGAAAGCAAAAAATAAAAAGGTTAGGTGATGTGATTCAGTGGTAGAGAACCAATGGGTTCAATCCCCAGTACAGACAAACAGGAGAAGTCTTGTCCTCAGTCTAGAAGACTGATTCCACCCCCCTTGTGTGCTCTTCCTTTCTGAGTGTCCCAAGATTTGCTGCAAGGTAACTCGACACTTGTGTGAGTGTTGTAAACATGGTTTCCATTCTGTGGTCTTTGTGGATGACATCACTGTCTTCAAAAAGCTATTTTTACTATGGAATTTTTGGAAAAAAAATTTCAAATAATTTTGATATGGCCAAAGATCCCTTTGAAAAATATTTTCAGGTGTTGTTTTTTCTTAGGAATTCAGTGCTTTTCTGTGACACGGGAGGAACAGGAGGGTCACATATGGACAAAATTGAGTCCATGGTGTGTAGTGCATGGAAGGACGCATCCCTGACTCTCACACTCTCCTTGATTCTGCACACCTGCATGAGCATCGGATTCAATCAATTAATCTGGAGGAAGAAAATCCAATCAGGATTAAATGGGTGGAGATTGGAGAACCTGATCAGATACTGCATTCTGATCGGATGCCAGTCAATCAGATGGAAGTAGGGGCGTGGTCAGAGAGGTCCATAAAAGGCTCTGCAGAGCCAGAAGAGAAACACAAGAGTCCTGGAGCCCAAGGGGAACCAGCCTGGCCTGCTGAGGCTCCTAGAACCCTGCACACCTGGACCGATCCGGTAAGTCCCTCAACGCCCTGAACACTACCCTGAACAGCCCCCTGTTCCCGCCTCACCTGTGAAGATTCAGGAAAAATTTTATTCCTGTCTTTTCTCATGAACCAATTTAGAACTTTGATTTTGTCTTTCAGTGTAGTTTTACCTTTATCTTGAACACTAGGATTTCCACTTTGCTTTATGTCACTTTCAATTTTCTTTTTTCTTTCTTTGATATGGGCTATTGAACCCAGGGCCACTCAACCACTGAGCCACATCCCCAGCCCTGTTTTGTGTTTTCTTTAGACACAGGATCTCACTGAGTTGCTTAGCGCCTGCTCTTGCTGAGGCTGACGTTGATCCCATGATCCTCCTGTCTCAGTCTCCAGAGCCCCTGGGATTACAAGCTTGTGCACACATGCCCCTCACTTTTTCTCTTTATAAATTGTATTTTTAAAAGTTTATATGGACAATATAATTTATTTATTTATCCATTTATTTATATGAAGGTATGGTGATTGAACCAGGGCCTTGTGCATGTGAGGCAAGCACTCTATCAACAGAGTTATGTACCCAGCCCATCATTTAATAATGATGCTACTGAGGATCAAGCCCAGTGCCTCACATGTGCTAGGAAAGTGCTCTTCCACTGAGCTCCAGATGAAACTAATGTAAAATTACTTAACCAAGGAAGTGGATTGCAATCCTTTTTCATTCTAATTGATTGAAATTCTGTTTTCTGATAATAAAAATATTTATTTTGTGTACCCTTAAAATTGTACTGTTTTGCTGGGTGTGGTGGCAAACCCCTGTAATCTCAACAACTCCAGAGTTTGAGGAGGCCAGAGAATTAGTGTTCAAAGCCACCCACAGCAGCACAAGATGCTAAACAAATCAGTGAGATCCTGTATCTATCTAAAATACAAAATATGGCTGGGTTAGTGACTTACTGGTTGAGTGTCCTGAATTCAATCCCCAATATCACCTCATCCCCCAATTATACTTTAGGGCTTATGTAGTTTTGTAATTTTATAATTTGTTTAAATAAATTAAACAAAAAGCTTCAAACTATCTCATGCAACAGTTCACAGACTCTGTTCTGATCTGTTTGTTCTCTTCAACTCCCCCCTAAGGTGGCAGAATCTCACCTGTGTAATAGATATCCATGAGACACCCTTGTAATTTCCAACTGTTTTATAATATGGGCACATGCTTTATAATTGCTCATTTATTTTTTTGAAATTAAAAATAACATCACCCATGTGACTGCAACTCCTTTCTGAGCCACTGTAGTTATTGAAACTGAGGAGCCTACTGCATTAAGTCACATGACACACCAATTCTCACTTTATAAGGACAAAATAATAATCAAAGGCTTTCCTCCATTAAGGTTGGAGTGAGTTTTTGGACTCTCCAGTACCCCCTTCCCAGTGGCTGGCAATGGATGGAATAATGACTGTTTCTCTGGACCATTTTCCAGGATCCTTTTTCTTTCAGACTCCCAAGGATGAGCATTCAGTCCCCACCCAAGCTGCTGGAGCTAGAAGGGTGCAGCCTGCTGAGTGACAAGTCCAGGGCTGTCCTGGATCTGGAGGACCTGCCCATAGAGCTCTTCCCACCACTCTTTGTGGAGGCCTTCAGCAGGGGACACACTGAGGTCCTGAAGAAAATGGTGCAGGCCTGGCCCTTTACCTGCCTGCCCCTGGGTGCCCTGATGAAGAAGCCACAGCTTGAGATGATTCAAGTGGCCCTGGATGGGCTGGACATGCTGCTTGCCCAGCAGGATCACCCCAGGTGAGGGGGACCCAGGTGGCCTGGAAGGGAGCACCCTGGGTGCCAGGGAAGGGATGGGTATAGGCAGGGAGAGTGGGTGCTGAAGTGTGCTTCATAGGCTTCCTGTGCTGCCAGCAAGGAGAGGCCTTGGCCATTCTGAGTCCCATCTGGGAAAGGCTTCCAGATGTGGAGGTACTTGTGGCAGCTGTGGTGTCCCATGAAGGAGGCTGCTCCTGCCTCTAACTCAGCTGCTACAGGTGGGGACACTAGGCTGGAGTGGAGGGAAGTGGATGAAGAAAAGCAAGACAGAAGAAAGAGGTGGAGTAGGGAGCAGCAGCTGAAAGGTGAAGGAAGGGGCCTTAGGGCTGAGACTCTGCTGTCATCCCCGCAGGAGGTGGAAACTGCAGGTGCTGGATTTGTGGATGGTTCCATGGAACTTCTGGAGGATGTGTTCTGGAGCCACAGTGGATGCCTGCTCACCAGAGGACATTAAGAAGAATGGAACATTGAAACTTGGTCAAGCAATGGCAGCTAAGCTGTCCTTGAAGATATTCATAGACTTGTGCCTCACAGAAAGGTTTGAGGATGAATTCCTAACCCACTTGTTCCTGTGGGTCAGACAGAGAAGGGACAGGCTGCACCTGTGTTGAAATGGGCTGAAGATCCTTGGGAAACCCACCAGCCACACCAGGAAGGTCCTGAGACTGCTGCAGGTGGAAGTGCACTGCACCTGGGCGCCCTCCACCTTGGCTGCTTATGCTCCTTTCATGGGTCAGATGAGGAACCTGAGGAAGCTGCTTGTCTCCCAGGTCCTCCTACCTGCCCACACCTCCCCAGAGGAGCAGGAGCGCCTGCTTGCCCAGCTCACCTCGCAGTTCCTCAGGATGAACTGCCTGCAGACGTTCTGTGTGGATGCTGTCCTCCTCCTTGACAGTCACCTGGAAAAGGTGCTGAGGTGAGTAAGATGGGGGTGAGAGGGTGAGCTTCCTCTGCAGATGAGTATCAGTAAATATGAAAGGGCACTTACTGTGCCAGCCACTGACACTATCATGGTAAACAAGTAACTGGAAGGTAAGTAACCCATCATCTGTTCTATTGTATCCTGAAGCTTGATCTCCTAACCTGTGTTAGAGAAAAGGGGTAAACCAGGTCCATGGTCTGGGAAGTGCCACCATACTGGGAAGCCAGCTGATGGGGACAGAAGCTAGTGATGTGGGTGTGAGGTTCCTTCCCTGGGAGGCCTGTCCAGCGACAGGGATACAACGCAGGGTAGAGGTGAGGTCTTTGAAGGAGGGGAAGCCCCCACACCTGTACCTGTCCAACAAGGAAGCTCTGTGTCCTCCATCTGGGAGCAGAGGAGCTCACTTCTAATAACCACCTGGGAAGGCAGGTCTGAGCTCCCCTGATGACTCAGGTGTTGTGAGTGAAGAGCAGGGAGTAAGACCTTGCTGATGGGCAGGGAGTGAGCCCAGCAGGGGTTAACCCCAGTGTATTTTGCCACATCTTTCCTGCATTTGTCTTTCATACATGACTCTTCCTGACTTCCTGTGGCTAGATATGTGGCTTTCTGCTTGTCATTGAGGATGACATTCATAGAGATGGAGGACCCACCTGGTCACACAAGTAGTGGTGAAAATTCAGGATGAAATGGAGTGACCTGAATGAGCAGATTATACAAAATGTCAACCATGTTCATATGGCCACAGTGACCTTGGGTTTGGGCCAATTCATTTTTTCCCTCAGAACTAACTGCCTGGTTCTTCCTTAGGCACCTGAAGATGCCCCTGAAGGCCCTTGCAATAACCAACTGCCCACTGTCAGATGCAGACTGGAATTTTCTTTCCTGATGCCCAAACACCAGCCAGCTCAGACACCTAGATCTAAAGGGCATCAAACTGACCAATTTTAGTCTGGAACCCCTCAAAATTCTTCTGGAGACTGTTGTAGCCACCCTGAAGAGCCTGGACTTGGAAGCCTGTGAGAAGACAGATTCCCAGCTCCAAGGCATCCTGCCTGCCCTGAGCCACTGCTCCCAGCTCAGGGCCTTGTGCTTTTTCCAGAATCACATCTCCATGTCGTTCCTCAGGGACCTGCTGTGCCACACTGCCAGGCTGAGCCAGTTGAGCCTAGAGCTATACCCTGCCCCTCTGGAGAGCTATGATGCCCAGGGTGCCATCCACCCCAGGAGATGTTCCCAACTCTGTGCTGAGCTCACAGCAATACTGAAGGACTTTAGGCAGCCAAAGGTCCTTATTTTCCGTACTCTCTCATGTCCTCAATGTGGCTGCATGTTTCTCTACAACCAGGGCCTCATTCACTCTTCCTGTTCAACAGCTGACTAGTTGGGTGTGTATAAAAAGCTGCCCTCTATGCAATTGGATGTATAACCAGGATGTAGAGGGATCATGAAGGAAACTCAGAGCCCAGCATTTCAGACACTGCCTGAAGTGTGGATAGGGAAAGGAATCAGATGCTGGGGGCTACATTGGAAGGAAGCCCCTGATGGTTGGACCTTCTGTATAGAGCCATATGTGTCTGTATATAGTCATAACTAGGGACCTGGACATTTACAATGGGATATATGCTTCATGCACAAGAAGAAACTATTTTGTTTCATGGAGGGTCCATAAATAAATAGTCTGAAATGAACAGAATCTCAAGATTAGTCCTCTGACATCTTCCATGATGGTCTTACCTAGTTTTCTGCTTTTGACAATGGAATAGTCCAGGGGCTGATGGAGAAATACCACCAAGTACCTGGTAATCAATGAAGTTTATTACCAGGAACTCAAAGCATCAAATGGAAATCAGGTCATTATCTGTGGCTACACTGTGTCATAATCCATGTAGGGGAACACAGGAGGCCCGGAACATTCTAAGTACACAGTAAAATTTCAAAAAGGCCTTTTTAGGCAATCTCAGTGCCACCCAGACCCTCAAGGCTTACCCATCCTTGTGGGTCAGCAGAGTCCAGGTCCTACACAGCCAGCCCATCTGTCACCCACACAGCGATCTGTGTGCCTCACCCCTCTTTATGACACTTCCTTTCCTCTGGCTCTACATCTAACTTGCATGTGTGGCAGGGGGCAAGTTCTGAACGGCATTCATTCTGCTCTGCTGCTGGATTCTACGATGAAATAAAGGCAAGGGAGATCTGCAATATGAGATGTGTCATCACTGGTTGTTTTAAAGGTTTTCATTACCAAAAAGTGACTTGAAGATATTCTGGTGTGTCCAGACTCATTGAATTGTTATAAGGACTGTGAGCTGCATGTGTCCCCACATCAAAAGAGTCTAGATCCCCTTCTGGAACACTGTCCAATTTCACCTGTACAATCTAGAAACCCAGAACCTATGCTTTTCTACAGAAATGAGTGAACTTATAAAAATTAACTGAGGGGCTGGGGATGTGGCTCAAGGGTAGCGAGCTCGCCTGGCATGCGTGCGGCCTGGGTTTGATCCTCAGCACCACATACAAACAAAGATGTTGTGTCCGCCGAAAACTAAAAATAAATAAATAAATATTAAAGTTCTCTCTCTATCGCTCTATCTCTCTTGCTCTCTCTTTAAAACAATTAAAAAAAATTAACTGAGGGCCTAGTGATATAGCTCAGTGGCAGAGCAATTTCCTAGCATGTGGAAGGACCTGGGTTCCATCCCCAGAACCACAAAAGTACATAAACAAATAAGTGAATAAATAAATCCAATATTGATGTGACTCCAGGGGGAAGTTTTAATTTGAAGAAAATTGTCTATCTGTGAGGAGAACCAGAGCCCATATGAACACAATGAAATGCATTCTTTAATTTGTATTTATACTTTATACTTTTAATTCCTATACACTGGCATGTAAAATTGATGTCTTTAAAGATTCTTTTCCAAAATAAACTGAAAACCTGGTATGAGGGTGAAAGGAAAGCAAGGAATGAAAGACAGATAAGCAAGAAATGAAAGACGATGGAGACCAGACAGAGATACACATGAGTTTATTTTTCAGACTTGACAAGAGAAGGCCATCTCTCTGTAGGAGAGAGAGGCAGAACAGGCTTGAGTTCTGGGACTTTTATGGGGAAACTCAGGAATCAGAGCTCGGTGGGCCTTAATGCAGGTGGTTAAGGGTTTGGTTGGTATGAGGGAGTGGTGAGCCTTTCTCAGAAATGCCCTTGGGCAGGAAGTGAAATGTTTTCCTTTAAATGGCAGCTGTCATTAAGATGGCCATCCAGGTGCTAAGCAAGAACCTTATAAGTACTAAAAGAAAAGACAAAAATTGGAAGAGAGTTGTTAGAGACACAGCAGAGACTCCTAAAACCTACTCATGAGAACAGGGAGGGAGAAGCATTCTTTGGTTCCCCTACAAGGTAAAGGGTGTTTTGAGGGGATTGGCTCAGCAAGCTGGCTTGAGAAGAATAAGCATTCAGAGGGAATGTCTGTCATTAGCCTGTCATGATTAAGTGTGTTTGCAGTGCTTAAAATTAATCTAGAATTGATTGCTGTGAATTGATTATGTCTATTGCAGTGCCTAGCATTAAGGATTGTCATTTTCTTGATTAAGAACCTATAGAGGTCTGGGATTGTGGCTCAGTGGTAAAACGCTCACCTAGCACGGGAGGGACATGGGTTCAATCCTAAGCACCACATAAAAATAAAGGCATGATGTTGTGTCCATCTACACCTAAAAAATAAATATTTTAAAAAGAACCTATAGAGTGAAATTGTATTTAATAATTTGAGTGAATACAACACTGAAAGGGGCAGAAGCACGTGGACATTCTTTATTTCTCTCCCTGGACTGCATACATTGCAATTTTGTCTCCTTGTGACACATGCTTTGAGAAGGGGCTTCTAAATCCCAAAGCTGAGGTTCTGGAAGTGACCTTTACGGTGTATAATGAGAGAGATGAGAGGAACTGAAAGCTGAGATATCAAATGCTTGCTCAAGCTATCTGTCCCTGGTATCACTAGCCCATGGGATGGTCCCTCAGGACCACTCAGACTGTGTTTTAAATGTGGTCAGATGGGTCACTGGGCTTGTATAAGCCCCAAGCCTCATATTTTCTGGATTTTTGTCCTAAATGTCATCAAGAGGGACACTGGGCTGTTCACATTCCCCAAGCACATGGGGGCTCCCCAGACATCTGGCCCTTCAGTTCCCCTTTCCAACTCTTAGGACTGGCTGCAGAGGACTGAAAAGATCCAGGTCCCCATCACCCAACCACTACCATCACTCCATGGAAACACAGGGTAACACTGCACATGTCAGGTAGGCCCGTCTCCTACCTCCTAGACTCCGGGCTACATATTCAGTCCTCAAGGTGTTCTTGGGGCCAACTACCAACCCTTACTGTCACCTAGCCTTGTTTGTGCTTGTGGTTCTCTAATTTTTACTCATTACTTTTTGGTCATTCCACAGTGTCCTGTTACCCTTATGGGAAGGGACATCCTCACAAATTTGGGGGCTATGCTCTCCTTCTCCCCTCATAGATGCTTCCATGCAGACTCACCTGCTGCTCCTCTGACCCTCACCCTTACCTTAGGATCATCTCCTATTATGTTGGCCAGTGCCTTCCAATGACCCACTGCTGAGGTGGACATTCCCAGTCTTTCTATCACCTCACACTATGAGCCCGTTCACATCTGTCTCAAAACCTCCTCCATTTTCTGCCCAATCACCACACCTGCTCTCCCTCCTTGCTGATGCTGTCCCTCTCTTTGCAGAGCAGACTTGTTTCCAAAAACTTTTCTCACCACTGTGGGGATTTAAGCTGCTTTGGACCCTGACCTGAGGCCAGAACAATGACCACACACCTTTTCCCATTCACCTAGGGCTCTTCTTCTTTATCCACACACTGGTTCACTTGGGGAAGTGATTCTACCTTTCTCCTCCCCTCCTCCTCACAAGTCTACCCCCTAGAGATGGCAGTGACAAGTCTCCTCTTGAGACACAAAAGTTAGCCTAGATCTTGGCCCAGCACCAAGATTCTAGACCTCCCCATCCCTTCCCCTTGGCAACTTCACTCTGAGTCTTGGTTTACAGATGGCTCCCCCTTCCTTCAGGAGGGAATTCATAGAACAGGGTAGGCAATAGTCACTCTCTAGCCTCGATTGTGTAAGAGCCTCCACTCCCAATATCAGCAGGCTGAACTTCTTGCCCTCATCAAAGCCTTCACTTTGGTAAAGGGAGCCTCCCTCATTGTCTGCTGTCCCTTGAATTACACTTACATTGGGCTAAATTTCTTCCTTGGTTCTTCCTCTGTCACAGGCCCTCCCAAAGAAGCCACTAAACATCTCCCCTTTGAGCTTCTATATGGACAGCCCACCTCCCTGCTCAGCTCAAAACCTTTGATTCTCCACTAACCCTTGCTCCTCATCTTTTCTGGCCCCTCTGTCATACATTAGGAACCTCTTTTGGCAACACAGGGATGTTGTTCTGGCAAAGCCAATTCTGCCTCTTCTCTTTCTCCTACTCTGTCTCCTGGTGACCTGGTACTTTTACCACCCTCAAAAAGCCTGCCTCCTCCTCTGAATTGTCTACAAAATGGACTGGACCCTGTCAGGTCATTCTTACCACTTGTTTGGTGGCCCACCTTGAGGGCATTCAATATTGAGTTTCTAACCCCCATTTAAAACAGTCCTCTCTGTGTCTCTCCAAGGCCAGAACCCCCAATCTTCCTTTTGTCTCTGAGGACCACAAGAACACTGCAGAACCATGAGTGCTATTTTTCCATTTTTCATTTTTGCCCTCCTCCCTCACTCTGCACTCACCTCCCAGGGGTGTCACCACCAGGGATTACCATTTCAATTTCCAGGAGACTTACAGCAACTTGCACAAACCATACTAGCCATACAATGCCAGCTTGATTCCTTAGCTGCTGTGGCTCTGCAGAATCCAAGGGCCTTGACCATTTTTTGGCCAAGAAAGTTAGACTTGTCTGAACCTACAGAAGGAATGCTACTAACATGTCAATCAATCTGGTAAGTAAAGGTCAAGATAAAACAACTCCAACAAGACCTTGAACATAGGAAAACACAGCTCTTTTCTGCTGAAGGAATACCAATCTCTCACCCAAACTGGGCCACCTGGGACAGCATTCCACCACAACTCAACCTCCCTCATTGTCCCAATGATTCAAACACTGCCCCTTCCCAGCAGGAAGCAGTTAGAGAAGATTGACCTACATTCTTCTTCCCTATGGGGCCCAACAAAAAACAAAAAAGAGGGAATATAAGGTCCTTGCTGAGTACCTGGATGGCCCTCTTAACTGACAGCTGCCATCTTAGGAAAAATCTTCACTTTCCCACCCAAGGGTGTTTCTGAGAAAGGCTCACCACCCCCTCATACCAACCTGACCCTTAACCACCAGCATTAGGACCCGATTAGATCTGATTCCTGAGCCTCCCCCATAAAAGACCCAGAACTCAAGCCTATTTTGCCCTCTCTCCATAGAGAGATGGCCTTTCCTTGTCAAGTCTGAAAAATAAACTCCCTCATATATTCTCTGCCTGGTCTCCATCTTTCACTTCTAACTTACACTTCAATCTCTTCCATTAGGTTGGATTTACTGAATTGAAAAAGACTAGAAATATGGTTCATTGGTTAATTCTCCCTGGGTTCACGCCTGGTTCCAAAAAAAGAAAAAAGAAAAAAGTGACTTGTGGCTGGGGATGTGGCTCAAGCGGTAGCATGCTCACCTGGCATGCGTGGGGCGCTGGGTTCAATCCTCAGCACCATATAAAAATAAAATAAAGATGTTGTGTCCACCAAAAACAAAAAAAATAAATATTATAAAATTCTCTCTCCTACAGAATACATGTATGATGTTGTGATGAGAGAAGTTTGTTTCTGTTCTATCCTTTAAATAAAACTTGTTCTCTAAAAAAAATAATTCTCTCTCTCTCTCTCTCTCTCTCTCTCTCTCTCTCTCTTTAAAAAAAGTGACTTGTGTTATCTTCTTTTAGTGAATAAAATTTTGGGGTGGATGTTTAAAAAAAAGTGGTTGTAGTTGACACAGTGGCACACACCTGTAATTCCGCCAACTCTGGACTTGAGGCAGGAGGATTGCAAGCTTAAGGACAATTTGAGCAAGTTAGTGAGACTTTGTCTCATAATAAAAACATAAAGGACTGGGGATATGCTCAGTGATCAAACAACCCTGCATTCAATCCCAAGTTCCTCCAAAAAAGAGGGGATTTGGAATGTGTAACAGGGCTTCGCTTGATGCTCTTTTATTATTGTTATGCTCCAGTTCTGGACCCCCAAAAGACCACCAGAGACTGAGATCGATGTAAGTACCAAAGAGGCATTTATTGCGAGCTAGCTGGGTCCTCTGCACACAGAGCAATTGTTGACACTGAGAGGCCCCGAGCCCAGGGTTTGATCGGTTTTATACACTCTTTGGGGAAGGCAGGAACTTCACACACATCATAGCATCATTTAACCAATCATCACACGCCACGAGAAAATCATAAAACAACTCTAAAACAGGATTAGCACATTCACTGGTGGGAACAAGTTGGGTAGGGGTGATTGATGAGTACAAGAGGGGGATTCCTTTGAACTGATTGCTTTGAGGGGAGTATGTGCTGAACTACATGGTTTCCCAAAATATTATCAATCACCATAAACTACTGGGAGGGTCATCTGGTGTCCCAGGTATTTTCCCTGTCTCTTGCTGATTGGTGATTGCTATGGGTCCTCACCTAGCCTAACTGAGTCAGGGACACCTGGCACCAGAGATCTCTCCTGTTATTCATAGATAAACAACTCAGCAGTATGGGTATGTGCCTAGAAGTGCTCTGTGGGTTTTTCCAAGGACAAGGGTCATGCCCCCTTTCTTGGACAGGCTTTGCTCTGAGGTAGAGGTTGGTTTCTCAAAAATGGAGTCACATCAGTTTCTCACTATATCCCTTGTGGCTTTGAAACTTATATTCCCCCCAAAAAAACAAAAAACAAAAAACAAAACAAAACTTCTCCTTAACCTTCTCCTCCCTGAACTTCCTTTCGCTGATCTTCTCCTTCCTGGTTTCTCCTCTCTAATCTCATTTTCTCTGAAACGCCTCTTTAAAAACAACCTGTTCCTGCTGATGGGCAGATCACAGCCTTTGGGACAGGAGTCCCCTATGTTCCTCTTTTGCTAGCAAAGTAATAAACATTCTTTTTCCTTTTTCTGAAAACTGTGTCCTGGTTTTTGGATGGACACTGGGGAGACCGACCTTTTACTACCCTTGTATAGTGCCCCTGGGTTCAATCTTCAATACGAAAAATAAATAAATAATGATACAAGCAAGCTTCATCAGCATACCTATCTCTCTGCCATTGGTGATTATTCCTTTTATAGTCCCATGCTTGCCTTCCTGGTTTTAAAGGGTTTTAAACACTTTCCTACAACCACACACACTCCAAACTGTTGCCTTCAGTTTCAGACAACTCAAGGAAACCAACACTTGTTGTGTCCTTGCAGAGGATGTCTATCAGCCATGAACTCCTGTGTACTTACAGGTGGAACTAATGGTGAACATTTTCCATCAAAATGACACCACTCTATGTCAAACTCTGACAAAACAGGGCTGGGGGGGAGGTGCTAGGAAGAGGGCATCTTGAACTACCCAAGTAGCTGGGATTACAGGGGCATGTCACCAAACCTGGTACTATACAATATTTTTAATAGGCTGGACTCTTCTGATCTATTTCTTTCCCTTGATTACACTCCACAGTGGCACACTGTCATGTGTACATGACAATCGAGCCTTATCTCACAATCAGCATTTTCCATTTCTTATTTCCAAATGCTCTCAAATAATATATGTGGCTTTTAGCATGGCTTACATTTCAACTGAGCATGGTGGTACCTGCTTATAATCCAGCTATTCAAGAGGCTGAAACCAGATGATCATGAGGTTGAGGCTAGTCTGGAAAACTTAGTGAGATCCTGTCTCAAAATAAAATATAGCTGGGAGCCAAATGTGGTGGCAAGTGTCTGAAATCCCAGTGGCTTCAGAGGCTGTGGCAGAAGGATAGTGAGTTCAAAGCCAGGCTCAGCAACTTACCATGGCCCTAAGTAGCTTAGTGAGAACCTGCCTCAATAAAAAATAAAAAGAGCTGCGGATGTGGCTCAGAACTTAAGCACCCCCGAGTTCAATGTCCAGTATGAAGAAAGAAGGAGATGAAGAAGGGGGAGGAGAAAGAGTGGCAAAAAGACAATAAGGAGGAGGAGGAAGAGAAGAAGGGACAGAAAAATAAAGCAGCTAAGGGAAAATGGACAACCCAGACTTGAGGCAGAGTCCACCCACAAGCTGACCATTCCCTCTACTGGGCACAATGAAATCTGACTCTAGAACCCAGCAGTAGAAAATTGCTTGGGGGAGAGGGGATGCACTGGGACAAGCCTGCCCCCTAGTGGCTGATATACAGGTGGCTCTGGCTTCAGATTTCATTTTTCTGTGTTTGGTGCTGACTCTGGAGAGCAGACTTGAAAATTAATTCCAAAGTAGATCTCTCCCACCCCAGAAAATGATTTTCTGGTGTTTTTTTTTTTTTTTTTTTTTTTTTGCTGTTGTTGTTATTGGACACAGTGGGTGGGGGAAGAAGCACTGTTGGTGCACCTGGGTAGTGTCCTGATGCTTGGAGAGCTTGAACTTGAATGCAAACCAATGTTGGCCTTCGAGTCTTTTAGGGCTCCCTTTGAGGTCTCTGTCAGCTAGATATGAAGGTGCTGGCCCCAAGGCCTTGGTTTCTGCACCTGAGATATGGGGCATCTTGGAGGTTACTGGGTAGATGAAACTGGAAAACTGGATCCTATTTGCTGGTGAATCTAGCTTTCCTGCTGGGTTTTGCTTTTTCTGGACTAGAGATCCCATGACTCCTGCTGTAGGCAGAGCCTGGCCTCATGTCATCTCTGGGAACCCAGGGCCTCAACTCCCCATCTGCCTTAATGGCCAGTCTTGCTACCCTTGTCACTACAGAAATATCCCTGACCCAAGAGAAGTTTTACTCCTCTGTGTAGTGCAAATCATCAGCCTCCAGTCAAGTTGCCCAGGGTGCCAAGTCACTCAAGTGCAAGCCAGTCTTTCCTACCTTGTTGGGAGCCAGCGACCACACCCTGAAAACGGCGCTGGCTTCCTGCTTCTGATGACTCAGCAGTTGGAGTTGTTGGAAGTAAACAACTCCTTGTTGGGCTGTGGGCTGGGCTCTGGCCTGCTTCCGCTGCGCTGTACCTATTAGACTCTTCCACGTAGTGCTGGTTCATTGGCAAGGCTGGGTACTTAAGCTAGGGCAGACCGACCTCTCACGCGCGTGCTTTCTTCTCTTGTTCCTGTTTTCTCATCATGATTCAAAGGTCCTGAGTAAACTGCTGAAAGAAGAATCCTGTGTCATGTTTCCCTTACTGGCGAGGGGTTGCGACACTACCTGGTGCCAGAGTCCTCTGAAAGTGTCCCTATTTCTTGTTAATTCACTCTGGGGAACTTGGTCCTCTCAACAGCCTTCTGGAAATGAAAACCACCTCAGGCCACATTGCAACAATATGCAAGCCTGCCAACTGCCTCTTGGCAAGCTTTGCCCTGTAGGCACCTCTCCAACCCCCACCTCCCTGATCTCCCTAGTTCAAGGTGATGAGTTGCCATTACCCCAGCACTTTAGCAGGCAGAGTCCAGTCTCTATAATCCACTGAGGGTGGAAGCTATAAGCTCTTTGAGAAGTTGGGGAGAAGTGTACATGGGTCAAAGGCATGTGTTCCAGTCATGGTTTGGATATGAGATGTCCTTTAAAAGCTGCTGTATTAAGAAGGGTTACTCTCCGTTTAAGGCACCTTTAAATCACCAACCCCCACCCCCACCCCCACCCCCTCTGCAACTTCAGTGTTTAGTTGCAGAGGATTCACAGCTTCTCTGGGCCTGGGCGGAGGATTTAGGAGCTTCTAGGTGCTTTCTATGGCCCACCCCTCAGCAAAATGCCTTGATCCCCTAACTTTAGTATGCCTGAAAAGCCACCAAGGAAATTCTTCAACAAAGATTCCTGGGTCCCATTCTCACAGACTCAGGGTCTGGACTAATAATTTGTGTGTCCAGCAGCTCCCAGGTGCTCGGTGCTGTCAGCATTGATCGCTCCCCTGATGGCACTGCCCTGTCTGCTCCTGGGGCCCCACTTCCTTCCAGGTGGGCAAAGCAGGAGCCGCCTTATCACAAGCTCTTTTTGTGCATTGTTTTTACTGGAACAAGACCTTAGAAGGACCCTGGATCCCTTGACTAGGGCAGCGTGGAAAAAGTTGAAGAAGCTGGCGGGTTGGTGGAGGGGTGGGAGCAAACTGGGTAGAAAGTGAGGAAGTGACCTTCTGTCCAGATGGGGAAGCTGTACGTCCTTGCAGGAGGCACAGACTTCCTCAATTGCCCCCTAAAGCCATCCTCCGACTTCAGAACTCCCAGGTCTGCAGGGAGAGCTGGTGGGGAACCCAAGGGCCACAGCACAGATAGCGCACCTGGGAGGAAAGCTACCTGCAAGGACTCCCATCTATTCCCACTGTGCTTTGGGTGTTCCCCTCAAGTCCTTGCTCACTTTGCTTGATTAAAAAAAATTTACAAAAGATTTACTTACAATTTTAGGGGGCATTAGCTAAAAGCAAACGTTTTGGAGTCAGAAGTCCTGGTTGCCCTCCCCTTGCCTCCACGAGGTTGGGAGTAACCATGTAGGAAACTGTTACTGGAGGCCTTCTCTGAGTCTGTTTCTTCATGGTTGATGGATCAGTACTGCACAGGGCTGTTGATGCGGATTGAGTGATAGAATATGTGCGCACGGTAGCCCCAGCACACCATGCTGCTGTTAAGTAGCCTCCAGCCAAAAGAAAATACTTCAAATAGTTTAGGCTTTTTTTTCCCCCCACCATGGAATTCTCTTCCTTCCTGCATTTTTTTTTTTTAATGGAGACAAACCTGGCCTTCCTCCACCGTCTTCCTGGTACAATATTGGCACATCCACGTGAATTCTTTAAGTAAATGGATAGAAACTTGAGAATTCAAGGGATGAAATCTTTGGTTTCCTGTTGTCAACAATTTCCGAGGTGGCATATCCCAGTAAAGCAACCCCTCTCCTGTATCTTCAGGGGACACTTTAAGACCCCAGTGGATGCTTGAAACCACAGATAGTAGCAACGCCGAGTTCTTTCCTGCACATACATACCCATGAGGAAATGTGCTTCATACATTAGTCACCATAAGAAAATGATAACCAAAAATAGAACAATTTATTACAGTATATAAGTATGTAAAAATACACTGTAATAAATGTTTTTTAAAACTTAAAAACAAAACAGCTGCTGTATTAATGCAAGAGGAGAAATGATCAAATCAAGAGAGCTGTAAACTTATCAGTGGATTAACCAATCCAGCGGATTAATTAGTCATTTTCCAAGCACACTTAAGTATTTTCCAAGTATATTCTGATAATTAGCATTTCTCCCTCATATTTAACAATACAAATAAAATCAAAACAGAACCATGATATTGTCAACCACACATAAGAAAACTAACAACTAGACATTGGTTCAAAGGAAATTCTAGAGGCAAATAGAATTTCTCTCTATAAGATAAATTATAGTTTCCTGTATGGGATGGATAGTGATGAACACAGCCTGATTCCATCTTAAGATTGAGAACCATCTCATCACAAAGCCATGAAAAGTTCATTTCTGTTTTACTATAAATTACTGTGATTTCTAAAATTGTTTGCAATTCCTACCTGTGCCTTGAACTCACCCATGGCTGGCTTTCCCTGACCAGATAACAACCTTCTCTGAAATCTGAGTGGTGCCTCATAAATTCTAATATTGGGATTTAAATTTACTCCCTACTTTGAAATATCATGCCATGTAGATCATTAACCTAATATCTGCCTTTGTATTATACTTGTCAAAATCCTGTTAGCTGTAAGTTCTCAAGACATCCCCTTTGCAACTTGTGTGCTATAAAACCTTGTTCCTGGAGTGCTGAGGGGCTGGTATTTAGCCTGTGTTGGGAGAGACGGCCACTGATCAGTCTCATCATGTACACAAACACAAGTTTGCTTTAATTTAATTTAAAATTGGAGTTGGTGGTCTTTTCTTTGCATCAGGGTTCAAAAATGATGCTTAGGGTATATTTGTAGAGGAACTCAATCATGCTTATTTAGAGATGATATATGGAGTTTATTTTATCAAATTCATAGAAATTTTTTTGTTTGAATCTAACTTAAACTACACATCCTCCTGTCAATATGTAGAGGCAGATGTGGTTAAGGACTGTGACATCATACCACCACCAAGGGTTGAATAATGGGATTCACTTTGACCCTTTGTCTCTTGAATGCTAGATGATTCACCTTGTGTGACAACAACAACAAAAAATAAAAATAAAATAAAATTTTCCACCTAAGTGAATAGAGCCCAGTAGCTCATCCTGTCTCCTACCTGAAAAAGCCAGAGATGCCTCTCAAAAAGCTAGTGACATCCCTAACTTAAGGTCCTACATGAATTGACCTCTGATTAGTTTGTCATATGTTCCCAAGCCCAACTGTTTTGTGCTTCAGAGAAATGTGGCCCTGTACTACACTCCAGGATACATGTGGCCTTTGATAATTGTCTCAAAGTGACTTATATAACCATTCCAAGGAAGGTGGGTCCATGGGACCAATTCTAGGAACAGATAGACCCAGGATTGCATTTAGTGCTATTTATTGGAGACTAAAGGACAGAAGCATGTCTCAGACAGCAGCAAGAAGCTGGAATTCTACTGGGATGATACCTGGACATGCTCAAAAACAATAATGTGTCTGACACGTCAGTGGATATTAAGAAACAGGTTAGGCCAGGCTGGGTGGGGTCATGCCTGTAATCCCAGCAGCTGGGAAGCCTGAGGCAGGAGGATGGCAAGTTCAAGGCCATTCAGGGAACTCAGAAAGATCTTCAGCAACTTAGCGAGATCCTGTCTTAAAATAAAAAATAAAAAGTGATGGTGGGTAAAACACCCTTGGGTTACATCCCCAGTACAAAATAAGTGGCAAAAGAAAAGTAAAGGTCTGGGAATCAGGGACTGGGACAACAAGTTTCTGTGATTGTTAACAACTTTGTTGGCCTCTAGGGCTTGGGATGTGTGTCAGGATTAACTGGTGGGTAAAATGGCGGTTATGACTGAGATGGCTCTGGTCACATCAAACTGTATCCCTATGCTATGGTTTGGTGCAGTTTCATGTATTAGAAAGCTTCATTTATTAAAAAGATAAACCTCATTGTGGTAATTTTAGGAGGCAGATTCTCCTAGGAAGTTATTGGATGTGTGTTCTTAGAAAGGAATGGCTCTCCTGGGATGCTGAGTCAGTCCCCCTGAGAGCAGTTTAGAAGCCTGAGCCTGAGCCCGAGGTTGTGCTCTGGCTTCCTCCCAAAGGCCAAACCAAGAGGGCTGCCTGATTTTGGCCTTGCATCTTTCAGAACTGTGGGATAAATAAATCTGTTTAAAAAAATAAACTGAGCCTGTCTCAGGTATTTTATAACAGTAACAGAAAATGGATTAATGCACCTATGACCAGAAAGGGCTCAGGATTTCATTCTTTTGTACGTGAAATTTTACCTCAGGGAGGAATCATTAAATTGGAAAGAAAATCCCTTATTAATATTTTAGCAACTGTTATAAAAAGTTTGAACACTTTGAATTGTTTACTAGCAGTGCAATCTGAGAGGGATTTGGCCTAGGAGGACTCCAGAGAAGTGATCTCTTTGTCCTGCTGTTCATCAGGAAGTCACTTGTGCCCTAACTAGTAAAAAGTGATATTTCTGATAAAAATCTAATGTTTTTAAAGAATAAATGAGAGCCATTTATCAATGAGTGCACCCTAAACCATTGACATATTCAGCAAGATAAATCTGGGTTCCCTGGAAGCTTCATCCAGAGGAATTTTTCAGTCTAAGGCTATTATTCATCTTATAGGTATGGCACTTGGCCCCTGGTGCAATGTAGTCTCTCAAGGGTTTTAAATGCTCTATGTCCAGTACCAAGATGCACACCTATGATCCCAGCAACTTGGGAGGCTGAGGCAGGAGGATCGAAGGTTCCAAGTCAGCCTGGATAACATACTGAGATCCTCTCTCAAATTAAAAAAAGAAAAAGTGTTCAGGATGCAGCTCAGTAGTAAAATGCCTCTAGTTCAATCCCCAGTGACCAACACACACACACACACACACACACACACACACACACACACACACAAACAGTCCAGCAGCCGTGTGGGTACCAAATGATTGCCATCAGATTTACACAACTCAAGGAAGCCAACACTGACCATGGCTTAGAATATTCCATGACCACAGTGTCCCTGCTGATGCTGCTACTGTGAAAGTCTGCAAATCAAAATGAATTTATTTGTACCAAAAACCTGACAAAAATGGAGGCTAGAGGACCATGCAGGAGAAGGTCCTTAAGTTTGATAGTTTGATCAAAGGAACTTTCAGGAGGACTCTGCCAAAACCACCACCTTACCCAAAAGAAATGCTTCCAAACCCCTGAATTTCCAAACAAGATCATAAGATTTTATGTTTGGTTCTCAAGAGATTAATAAAACACAGAATGGAACCCACAAATTCCAAGGAACTCCAGGAGAACCTTTCTTCTGCACTCCAGCCGAGACTATTATGGTTCATTCTCAAGCACATTTTGAAATTGGTGGGCAAATGATACCAAAGATAATTAAAAATTGTGATGGCTTTCATGTGAATGTTCCAGCTGTCAAAGAGCTGCACTATAAGACGTGCATTTCAAGACAGGTGAAGTGGGCCATGCCTGTCATTCCAGCTTCCCAGAAGGCTGAGGTAGGAGGATGTCAAGATTCGGATGAGACTTGGCAATTTGTCAAGCCTGTTTTAAAAGAAAACCAAAATGACTCAGCATGTGGCTTAGTGGTAGCGTGCCCCTGGTTCAATACTCAGTACTGGGGGGAGGTAACTGTTTATGCTTCAGATTAGGTTTATTTGGGGGTGGGGTGGGGCAAAAACTGGGGATTGAACTCAGGGGGGTACTTGACCACTGAGCCCCATCCCCAGTCCTATTTTATATTTTCTTTAGAGACAGGGCCTCACTGAGTTGCTTAGTAGTGCCTTGATTTTGCTGAGGCTGGCTTTGAAACTTCAGCCTCTGGAGTTTTAGGTTGGATTTAACAAGGTCTCTGATTACTTGAAAGAAAGGAAAACTTAGTCATCTCTGATAAAAGTTGAAATACTATTTCCTATGACATAACTTTCTGTATTAGCTTTCAAAATCTTTCATCACTCTGGCTAAAAGTCTTATCTTTTATAATGATCTAAGACCCTACTTTCACTAAGTGCTTTAAACATTTTGAGATTATTGACTAACTTCTCTAGGATCAAATTCTACATTGTCACTTGACCTTGAGCTAACATTGGGATATTACAGAGGGCTCCAGAAATTCTCAAGGGATTTCTAGAAGAGAGACATTAACCCAATTAGCCTAACTTGATATGATGAAAAACCCTGCCAAATAAGACATAACTTTTTCAAGTTATATTTATTTGGATGTTTATTAATATTTGCTTCAAAATTGCACTGAATTCATTAAAAAAAACTAACATGTTGTCAGAGATAGTTCTGGACACTGTATTAAAACAACCAAATCACTTTGTTTACAGCATATTACCAACAGATTACAGCATATTACCAACAGATTTTTAACCATGGCTCTTCTAAGTGTTTATCATATGAAGTACCATTTGGATTTTTTTCCTAAATAATAACTACAATCAGATTCACAGAAAAAAAAAACAAGCAAACAACCTCTAACAAGTATACTTGAACACAGGTTTCAGATTTACAGATTTATTTATTTTTGGTGCTATGGATCAATTCCAGGGCCTTGTACATGCTAGGCAAATACTGTACCTTTTAAAACTTTTAATTTGAAATGGGGTGTGATGGTGTACACTGTTATCCCATCTACTTAGGAGGTTAAGGCCAGAAGATCTCAAATTTGAAGCCAGTCTCAGCAATTTACCAAGAACCTGTCTCAAAATAAAAAATAAAAAATAAAAATAAAATAGGCTGGCAGTGTAGCTCAATGTTATAGTGCCCCTGGGTTCAATCCTCAGTACCAAAACTACATAAATGAATAAATTAATTAGCTAATTGAAATGCAATGAAAAGGGCTGGGGATGTAGCTCAGTGGTACAGCTTCCCTGGGTTCCATCCCCAGTGCCAAAGGAAAAGAAAATAAAGTCAGTACCTACATTGTTTTAAAAAATTAAAAGGAAACTGTGGCAGGAGGATGGCAAGTTTGAGGCCAGCCTCAGCAACTTAGTGAGGAACTAAGTAATTCATTGAGAACGTGTCTTTAAATTAAAAAAAAAAAAATAGAAAGGGCTGGGGATCTGGCTCAGTGATACAGCACCAATGGGTTTGATCCCCAGTACAAAGAGACAAACTGAAGAAGTCTTTTCCTAAGCCTTGAAGACTGATTCCACCCTCCTTGTCCATGCCTCCTCTCTGAGTGGGCCTAGATATGCTGCACGGTAACTGGATACCTACATGACTGTTGGCAGTTGGATATCTGATGTCCATTCTGTTTTCTTCACAGGTGATGCTACTGTTTTCTCTCTGGAATTTTTAAAAATTATTTTAAAAATAATTTTGATATGGCCAAGGTTTCCTTTTCAATGATATTTTGGAGTTTTAGTTTTTCTTAGTTTAGGGATTAAGGGCTTTTCTGTCTCACAGGCAGCAACAGGAGGGTCACATATGGGCAAAATTCAGTCCATGGTGTTGAGTGCATCCCTGACCCTCACTCTCCCTGATTCTGTGTTCATGCATGAAAATCTATATCAGTTAATCTGACTATATCAGTTAATCTGGGGAAAGTAAATCCAATCAGGGTTACATGGGTGGAGACTGGGGAATGTGATCAGATACTGCTTTCTGATTCATGCTAGTCAAAAGGTGGAGTTGGGGGCGTGGTCAGGGAGGTCAATAAAAGCTTCTTCAGAGCCAGAGGAGAAACACAAGGGTCCTGGAGCCCAGTAGTCCAAACCTGGCGTGCTGAGGATCCCAGCCTGGCCTATCTGCTCAGATCCTGTAAGTCATTCACCACCCTGAGCACTACCCCATTCCCGCCTCATCTGTGCAGAGGCAGGAACAATATTGTATTTGATTTTTTCTTATTCACCAATTTAAGACTTAGATTTTGCCTCTCAGTGAGATTTTACCTTTATGCTGAACATTAGGATTTCCACTTTAGTTTACGTTGCTTTCAATTTTCTTTCTTTCTCAACTTTTGTTCCAGAGATTGAATTCAGGGCACACAACAACTCAGCCACATTCACAGGTCTACTTCGTGTTTTATTTAGAGACAGGGTCACACTTAGTTGCTTAGCACCTACTCTTCTGAGGCTGGCCTGATCCTCCTATCAGTTTTCCCAGGTGCTAGAATTGCAGGCATTTGCAAAAGGCCCAAATCTTCTTCTTTTTTGTTTTTGTTTTTAGTTGAGAGGGGCACAATGCATTTATGAATCTATCTATGTATTAGGTGGTACTGTGGAATAAAGCCAGGGCCTTGTGTGTGAAAGGCAAGCACTCTACCAACTGAGTTATATCCCCTGCTCATTATTTATTTATTTTTGTGTGCTTCTGAAAATCAAACATGCTAGGTGACAGCTTCACCACTGAGCTCCAGCCAAAGCCACTTTAATATTTCTTAACCAAGGAGAATGATTGAAATTATATATCATTCTAATTGATTATAATTCTATTATTTGATGTTTAAGATATTTACTTTGTGTGCCTTTAAAATGATATTTTATTGCTGAGTGTGATGGTATGTGCCTGTAATCCAATCTGCTTGGTAGGCTGAGGAGGCATGAGGATTGGTGTTCAAAGCCAGCCTCAGCAACAGTGAGGCCCTAAGCAACTCAGGGAGGCCCTGCATCTAACTAAAATACAAAATATGGCTGAAGATGTGGCTCAGTGCTTGAGTGCCCTGAGTTCAATACCCAGTCCTATGTCCCCAAAATTATACCTTATGGCCTACATGGTTTTGGAATTTTATTGTTTGTTTAAACAAATTAAACAAAAGCTTAAAACTATCTCATGCAACACTTCACAGACTCTGTTCTGATCTATTTGTTCTCTTCAACTCCCCCCTAAGGTGGCAAAATCTCACAAGGGTAACAGATATCCATGGGACTCTGTTGTGATTTCCAAGTATTACATAACATGGTCACATGCTTTTACAATTGCTCATTTAATTTTATAAAATTAAAACTAACATCACCCATCTGAGGATATATACTTTCCCAGCCATGGTAGTTGCTGAAACTGAGGAGCCTACTGCCTTAGGTCACATGACACTCCAATTCCACTTTTACAAGGACAAAATAATAATCAAAGGCTTTCCCCCATAAGAATGAGGTGTTCTTTTAGACTCCCCAGTACCCCCTTCCCAGTGGCTGGCAATGGATGGGATAGTGGCCTTTTCCCTGGACCATTTTCCAGGATCCTTCTTCTTTCAGACTCCCCAGGATGAACATCCAGTCCCCATGCATGCTATTGGAGCTGGCAGGGTACAGCCTGCTGAGTGACAAGTCCAGGGCCATCCTGGATCTGGAGGACCTGCTCATAGAGCTCTTCCCATCACTCTTTGTGGAGGCCTTCAGCAGGGGACACACTGAGGTCCTGAAGAAAATGGTGCAGGCATGGCCCTTCACCTGCCGGCTCCTGGGAGCCCTGATGAGGAAGCCACAGCTTGACATGATCCAAGGGGCACTAAATGGACTGGACATGCTGCTTGCCCAGCAGGATCACCCCAGGTGAGGGGGGCCCAGGTGGCCTAGAAGGGAACACCCTGGAGGTCCAAGAAACTGACCATTACTTTTGGATCCAGGGAGAGTGTGTGTTGAAGGGTGGACCAAGGTTTTCCTACTCTATCAGCAAGGAGGTGTGGAGAGGCCTTGGCCATGCTGAGCCCCATCTGGGAGTGGCTTCTGGATGTGGAGGTTCTCATGGCAGCTATGGTGACCCATGATGGAGGCTGTCCCTGCCCCTTCCTCACCCTGTACAAGTGGGGGCACCAGGCTGGATTGGAGGGGAAAGTTTTAGAGAATAGTGAGATAGAAGGAAGAAGTGGAGCAGGGAGCAGCAGCTGAGAGTGAAGAAAGGGGCTTCTGGGCTGAGACTCTGATTTCGTACCTGCAGGAAGTGGAAACCGCAGGTGGTGGATTTGCAGAATGTTCACCACAACTTATGGAGGACAAGTCTGGAGCCGTGGCCGATGCCTGCTCATCAGAGGCCATGTAGAAGAATTTTACATTGAAACATGGTCCAGCAATGACAGCTAAGTTGCTCTTGAAGGTAGTCACTGACTTATGC
Organism: Urocitellus parryii; assembly: GCF_045843805.1. Classification (NCBI taxonomy): domain Eukaryota; kingdom Metazoa; phylum Chordata; class Mammalia; order Rodentia; family Sciuridae; genus Urocitellus; species Urocitellus parryii. The sequence continues at coordinate 81,409,432 of NC_135541.1, read as the reverse complement.
CTCACAGAAATGCCCCTGACTGAATTCCAGGCCCACTTGTTCCTGTGGGTAACACAGAGAAGGGACATGGTACACTTTTGTTGCAATAGGCTGAATCTTTGGGAAACCCACTGGCCACACCATGAAGGTCCTGAGACTGCTGCAGCTGGACTCTGTCCAGAAGGTGGAAGTGCACTGCACCTGGGCACCCTCCACCTTGGCTGCTTGTGCTCCTTTCTTGGGCCAGATGAGGAACTTGAGGAAGCGGCTTGTCTCCCAGGTCCGTGTGCCTGCCCACACCTCCCCAGAAGAGCAGGAGCACTTGCTCTCCCAGCTCACTTCGAAGTACCTCAGGATGGACTGCTTGCAGCACCCTGAGGGCAGAGACTCAAGCTTGGAATAGATAACTCCACCTACCGAAAGAGAAGAGAAGAAAACGGAATTCTCAGAGTAATTTGTTGTTTGTTTGTTTGTTTTGTTTTTTGTTTTCTTCTCTTCCGTTTTATCCTCTTTCTTTCTCCTCTACCCCTCCTCCTCTGGTGCTCACAACCCCAACTTATGTGAAACCAATAACTGTGTATGAAATAGAACTTTAAGAACTGAGTCTCCAGAATAATATCATATAGAGGAATTGCATAAGACCCTCTTTTTTATGTTTTTCTCTCTCTTTTCACTTTTTTTTTAAATTTTTCCTCCTCTCTCTCTCTCTTGCTCTTTCAACCTCCTTATTTTTACTATTTTTACTTCTTGTAATTTTCTAAATACATATATGTGTTTGTTTTTATGCATTCTACTGTCCTCCCATGTAATTGTCTCCCCTAAATCACCTCCTGTCAATTATCCTACTACTAACACTCTTGATTAGAGTTCTCCTCCAAATTTCCTAAGTTTTATTAACCCCATTGCCCTCACATCTTTCCCCGTTAACATATCATCAGACACCTGACACCCAGTTATCTGTCCACCACCAGAAAGTGTACACCTTCTATGAAATTACTGATTATATTTAAAATTATAATTGAAGCCAACATTACTAGACACTGAGACTAACTATAATTGTCTTAATAGCAGTAATTTACACATAGGTGATGTATTGTTGATATTGGGAGCTGTCAACATTGTCCTTCCCCACAAAGGAGGGATCTTGGAATATACAAGATCACTGCAAATCTATAGGGTAAAAACAATAACACACCAGTTCCACAGAGCAGGAAAGAAATGCCAGCAACATGAAAAGACAAGGGAAGAAAATACCAGAAATAATTGAAGACACACATAATTAGAAGAATTATCAGAAAGTGGAGAAAAAATGACAGAGGATCATTTCTAGATTTACATTATTCAGATGTTTTGGAATCTCAAAGACAACATTAGACAACAAATACAGACAGTGAAAGATCACTTTGACAATGAGCTACATAAACAAATCCAAGAAGCAAACGATCACCTCTACAGGGAGATTGAGATATGTATATATATATATATATATATATATATATATATATATATATATCCTTGAAATGAAATAAATAATAAACCAAATTAAAAACACAAATGAGAGCATCACCAGCAAAGTAAACAACTTAGAAGATAGGATATGAGACAAGGAAGACAAAGTCTATCATCTTGAAAAGAATGTAGCAGCACAGAGAAAATGATAAGAAACCACAAGCAGAACACCCAAGAAATATGGGACAGCATAAAAAGACTAAATTTAAGAGTTATTGTGATAGAGGAAGGCACAGAGGTCCAAATCAAAGGAATGAGCAACCTGTTTAATGAAATAATATCAGAAATCTTTTCAGACATGAAGAATGAAATGGAAATCCAAATCCAAGAAGCCGATCACAAAAGACCCACACCGAGACACATTATAATGAAAATGCCCAACATTCAGAAATAGGAGAGAATTTTAAAAGCCACAAGAAAAAGAATCAGATTACATATAAAGGAAAACCTATTAGGATAATGGCACATTTTTTAACACAGTCCCTGAAAGCTAGAAGATCCTGGAACAATACATTTCAAACTCTGGAAGATAATGGGTTTTAACTAAAATATTGTATCCAGCAAAACTAAGATTCAGATTTGAAGAAGAAATAAAAAGTTCCATGATGAAGTTAAAATAATTTATACCTAGAAAGACAGCACTACAAAACATCCTTGGCAAAATATTTCATGACGAAGCATTGAAAAACAACAATGAAAACCAGCAGAGGGATGTAGTACACTAAAAGAAAAACTAATCAAAGAGGAAACCAAGTCAAGTTAAGTAACAAAAATAAACAAATATGGCTGTAAATGCAAACCATATCTCAATAGTAACCCTAAATGTTAATGGCTGAAACTCACTACAGGATTTTCATTTGATACTAAAAGACATATACAGACTGAAGGTGAAAGGTTGTGAAAATCATACCACTCACATAGCCTGAGGAAGCAAGCAGGGGTCTCCATACTCATATCAAATAAAGTAGACTTCAAGCTAAAGCAAATCAAAAGGGATAAAGATGGACATTACATACTGTTCAAGGCAATCATACACCAACAAGACTTAACAATCATAAATATATATGTCACAAGCAATGGTGCAATTATGTTCATCAAACAATTCTTCTCAAGTTCAAGAGTCAAATTGATCTCTGAACACAACAATCTTGGGTGTCTTTAACCCACCTCACTCACCACTAGACAGATCTTTCAAACAAAAGTTAAATAAAGAAACTATACAGATAGCATGTGGAAGATGGCGGCGAAGGGAGTGCATCACCCCAGTGCGCAGCGTCACTGTGCGGGAGAAAGACCAGGTGAAACAGCTGAAGGCTATCTTGTTGGGAATTTACAGTGAAATTGAGGTGCTCCAGAATCCAGTGGACAGATTTCCATTGCAAGAGGTTCGGCTGCAGGGGCTCGGTTGTGGGCGATTTCTCTGCACGGAGGTTCACATTGCCTGATCAGCTGATCGGCCCGCAGCTGGAGTTTGCGGCGCGGGCTGGGAAGCGGCGAGGTGCCGGAGCAGGGGTGCAGCGATGCGGATTCTGGGGGCTCCTGCCAGTCGTGCAATGGCTGTGCTTAGTGCTGAGTTCGGGCTTTGAGACAGAGGAGAGAAGCGGTCCAGTTCGGTTCTCGACACTGGTCGGACCACGGAGGAGGACAGCAATCCACCATCTTGGAGAGTTCATGTAATCATCCCTGTTTTCTACTGATCTCAGCTCATTCTGCTATGGAACAGGTGATTTCAGGCTGGTATTTGCCTGCGTCTCGCAGACAGATCGCTCAGGCTCGGGGCTGGAGAGCCTGTGGAGAATACTCCTTGGGGCTCGCTCCTGGCCGGGCTCTGAGTGGCCGGATTCTGGTTCCCGGGGCTGCTTTGGCCCAGGGCTGGGGAAACTGCGGAGACTGCATGTTGAGGCCAGCTCCAAGTGGAGCGTGCTGAACTCGGGGCGGCTGGGTTCTGAATCCCGGAACAGTTTTGGCCTGGGGCTGGCAGCCGAGAGTGCACCAAGCTCGGAGAGCTTGGAGTGGCTGTGCTCTGGCTCCCAGAGATGCTTTGGCCTGGGGCGGGGGAACCCGTGGGGATCGCTCCTTGGAGCCTGCACCTAGCGGAGCGTGCACCAGGATCAGAGAGGCCGGGTTCTGGCTCCCGAAGCTGCTTTGGCCCAGGGCTGGGGAACCTGCGGTGACTGCTTCTCGGTCTGGGTCTTGCTGGGTGCTGTGGGGGCCAGGGGAGCAGAGTGGAGCTGCCGCCTGCGCCCAGAGCAGGCCAAGTGACCCACCGGCGTGATATCACGACACCCCAACTGCAGCTGGGGCCAAAGAGAGTAGCCTCCCACGCCTAGAATAGGACCAGCGACCCGACGGCACGGTAGCCAAGCCACTCCATTTGGAGTAGGGGCTGTGCAGAGCCGCCATCTGAGCCTGCAAGGTAGGCAGACCTGCGACCCACTGGCGGGACAGGCCCGGTAGCCTGCCAGCGTGGTGGACATGTAGCACCGAGGCAGTCACGTCACACTGCTTGGAGTAGGGGTGGAGCAGAGCCGCCACCCGTGTCCGGAAAAGGCTCAGGACCCGTTGGAGAGGCAGTCAGGTACCCCCATTGGGAGTGGGGGCTGAGCAGAACTGCTGCCTGAGCCAGCAAGGTAGGCAGACCTGCGACCCACCGGCGGAACAGGCCTAGAGGCCTGCCAGCATGGTAGACATGTCACACCAATTGGAGTAGGAGCCAAGCAGAGCAGCCACCCACATCCGGTTCAGAACCAACGACCCGAGGACATGGTAGTTACGTCACCACAATTGGAGTGGGGACAGAGCAGAGCCGCCACCCACGCCCGCAAGGTGGGCAGACCGTCGACCGACCAGCGTGGCAGACAGATCACCCTAATAAGAGGAGGAGCACAGCCACTACCTGCCCTGCAAGGGAGACTTCCCAACTATACAAGAGCAATATAAATAAATAGGGGGAAAACTTCAAAACCACAACAGTTTCACCAAGCAGAAAGAAACGCAAGCAGTATGAAAAGACAAGGAAAGAAAGGACCACAAGCAATGCAGGTCAACTCAACTTTAGAAGAGGTAATAGCTGCAACAGATGGAATGTCAGATAAAGAGTTCAGGATATACATGCTTCAGATGATCTGGAGTCTCAAGGAAGATATGAGACAGCAAAATCAGGCAATGAAAGATCACTTTGACAAGGAACTACATAAACAAATCCAGGAAGTAAAAGATCAACTTCACAGGGAGATAGAGGTAAAAAAAAAACAAACAAATGGAAATCCTAGAAACGCAAGAAGCAATAAACCAACTTAAAAACTCAATTGAGAATACTACCAGCAGAGTAGATCACTTAGAAGATAGAACATCAGACAAATAGACAAAGTATTTCAACTTGAAAAGAACATAGACAGCTCAGCAAGTCTGCTAAGAAACCATGAACAGAACATCCAAGAAATATGGGATAATATTAAAAGACGAAACTTAAGAGTCATTGGGATACAGGAAGGCACAGAGCTCCAAACCAAAGGAATAAACAATCTATTCAATGAAATAATACGGGAAAACTTCCCAGACTTGAAGAATGAGACAGAATCCCAAATCCTAGAAGCCTACAGGATGCCAAATGTGCAAAATCATAAGAGATCCACACCTAGACACATTATAATGAAGATGTCCAACATACAGAATAAGGAGAGAATTTTAAAAGCTACAAGGGACAGGAAGCAGATTACACTTAGGGGTAAACCAATGAGGATAACAGCTGATCTCTCAACACAGACTCTGAAAGCTAGAAGATCCTGGAACAACATATTTCAAAAGGTGTAAGAAAATGGGTTCCAACCAAGAATTGTGTATTTAGCGAAATTAAGCTTCAGGATGGAAGATGAAATTAAAACCTTCCATGATAATTAAAAGTTAAAAGAATTCGCAGCTAGAAAACCATCTCTTCAAAAAATCCTTGGCAAAACATTACAGGAAGAGGAAATGGAAAATAACATTGAAAACCAACAGTGGGAGGTAGGACAGTAAAGGGGGGAAAGTAATCAAAGAGGAAAACAAATCAGGTTTAGTAACATTAATAAACAAATATGGCTGGAAGAACAAACCATATCTCAATAATAACACAAAATGTTAATGGCTTAAACTCACCAATTAAGAGACACAGGCTAGTTGAATGGATAACAAAACAAGACCCAACAATATTCTGCCTACAGGAGACGCATTTGATAGGAAAAGATATACATAGACTGAAGGTGAAAGGTTGGGAAAAATCATACCACTCATATGGACTGCGGAAACAAGCAGGAGTGTCCAAACTCATATCTAATAAAATAGATTTCAAGCCAAAGTTAATCAAAAGGGATAAAGAGGAACACTGCATACTGCTCAAGGGAACCATACACCAACAAGACATAACAATCATAAATATATATGCCCCAAACAATGGTGCTGCTATGTTCATCAAGCAAACTCTTCTCAAGTTCAAGAGTCTAATAGATCACCATACAATAATCATGGGAGACTTCAACACACCTCTCTCACCACTGGACAGATCTTCCAAACAAAAGTTAAATAAGGAAACTATAGAACTCAATAACACAATTAACAACCTAGACTTAATTGACATATATAAAATATACCACCCAACATCAAGTAGTTACACTTTTTTCTCAGCAGGACATGGATCCTTCTCAAAAATAGATCATATATTATGTCACAGGGCAACTCTTAGACAATATAAAGGAGTAGAGATAATACCATGCATCTTATCTGATCATAATGGAATGAAACTGAAAATCAATGATAAAAGAAGGAAGGAAAAATCATGCATCACTTGGAGAATGAACAATAGGTTACTGAATGATCAATGGGTTTTAGAAGACATCAAGGAGGAAATTAAAAACTTCTTAGAGTTAAATGAAAACACAGACACCACATATTGGAATCTATGGGACACATTGAAAGCAGTTCTAAGAGGAAAATTCATTGCTTGGAGTTCATTCCTTAAACAAAGAAAAAAACAACAAATAAATAAATGATCTCCTACTTCATCTCAAAATCCTAGAAAAAGAAGAGCAAAACAATAGCAAAAGAAGTAGAAGGCAAGAAATAATTAAAATCAGAGCTGAAATTAATGAAATCAAAGCAAAAGAAACAATTGAAAAAATTGACAAAACTAAAAGTTGGTTCTTTGAAAAAATAAATAAGATTGACAGACCCTTAGCCATGCTAATGAAGAGAAGAAGAGAGAGAACCCAAATTACTAGCATATGGGATGAAAAAGGCAATATCACAACAGACACTCCAGTAATACAGAAGATAATCAGAAATTATTTTGAATCCTTATACTCCAATAAAATAGAAGATAGTGAAGGCATAGATAAATTTCTGAAGTCATATGATCTGCCCAGATTGAGTCAGGAGGAAATAGACAACCTAAACAGACCAATAACAAAAGAGGAAATAGAAGAAACCATCAAAAGACTACCAACTAAGAAAAGCCCAGGACCAGATGAGTATACAGCAGAGTTTTACAAAACCTTTAAAGAGGAACTAACACCAATACTTTTCAAGCTATTTCAGGAAATAGAAAAACAGGAAGAACTTCCAAATACATTCTACGAGGCCAACATCACCCTGATGCCTAACCCAGACAAAGACACTTCAAAGAAAGAAAACTACAGACCAATATCTCTAATGAACCTAGATGCAAAAATCCTCAATAAAATGCTGGCAAATCGGATTCAAAAACATATCAAAAAAATTATACACCATGATCAAGTAGGATTCATCCCTGGTATGCAAGGTTGGTTCAATATATGGAAATCAATAAATGTTATTCACCACATCAATAGACTTAAAAATAAGAACCATATGATCATCTCGATAAATGCAGAAAAAGCATTCGACAAAGTACAGCATCCCTTTATGTTCAAAACTCTAGAAAAATCAGGAATAACAAGATCATACCTCTACATTGTAAAAGCAATTTATGATAAGCCACAGGCCAGCATCATTCTGAATGGAGAAAAATTGAAGGCATTCCCTCTAAGATCTGGTACAAGACAGGGATGCCCTCTCTCACCACTTCTGTTCAACATAGTCCTCGAAACACTGGCCAGAGTAATTAGACAGACGAAAGAAATTAAAGGCATAAAAATAGGAAAAGAAGAACTTAAATTATCACTATTTGCAGATGACATGATTTTATACCTAGCAGACCCAAAACGGTCTACAAGGAGACTATTAGAGCTAATAAATGAATTCAGCAAAGTGGCAGGATATAAGATCAACCTGCTAAATCAAATGCATTCCTGTATATCAGCGACAAATCCTCTGAAACGGAAATGAGTACAACTACTCCATTCACAATATCCCCCCCAAAAAATAAAATACTTGGGAATCAACCTAACAAAAGAGGTGAAAGACTTATACAATGAAAACTACAGAACCCTAAAGAGAGATATAGAAGAAGTCCTTAGAAGATGGAAAAATATACCCTGTTCATGGATAGACAAAACTAACATCATCAAAATGTCAATATTACCAAAAGTTCTCTATAAGTTCAATGCAATGCCAATCAAAATCCCAACAGCATTTCTTGTTGAAATAGACAAAACAATCATGAAATTCATATGGAATAATAAAACACTCAGAATAGCAAAAACAATGCTAAGCAGGAATTGTGAATCAGGCGGTATAGGGATACCAGACTTCAAACTATACTACAGAGCAATAGTAACAAAAACAGCATGGTACTCCTACCAAAACAGGCGGGTGGACCAATGGTATAGAATAGAGGACACAGTAACCAAATCCACAAAACTACAACTATCTTATATTTGATTAAGCTTCTAAAAGCATGCAATGGAGGAAGGATAGCATCTTCAACAAATGGTGCTGGGAAAACTGGAAATCCATTTGCATCAAAATGAAACTGAATCCCTTTCTCTCACCATGCATCAAAGTTAATTCAAAATGGATCAAGGAGCTTGATATTAAATCAGAGACACTGCTTCTGATAGAAGAAAAAGTTGGCTATGATCTAGATACTGTGAGGTCGGGCTCCAAATTCCTCAATAGGACTCCCATAGCACAAGAGTTAACAACTAGAATCAACAAATGGGACTTACTCAAACTAAAAAGTTTTTTTTTTTTTTCTCAGCAAAAGAAACAATAAGAGAGATAAACAGGGAGCCTGCATCCTGGGAACAAATCTTTACTCCACACACTTCAGATAGAGCCCTAATATCCAGAGTATACAAAGAACTCAAAAAATTAGACAATAAGATAACAAATAACCCAATCAACAAATGGGCCAAGGACCTGAACAGACACTTCTCAGAGGAGGACATACAATCAATCAATAAGTACATGAAAAAATGCTCATCATCGCTAGCAGTCAGAGAAATGCAAATCAAAACCACCCTAAGATACCATCTCACTCCAGTGAGATTGGCAGCCATCATGAAGTCCAACAACAACAAGTGCTGGAGAGGATGTGGGGGAAAAGGGTACACTTGTTCATTGTTGGTGGGACTGCAAATTGGTGCAGCCAATTTGGAAAGCAGTATGGAGATTTCTTGGAAAGCTGGGAATGGAACCACCTTTTGACCCAGCTATTCCCCTTCTTGGTCTATTCCCTAAAGACCTAATAAGAGCCTGCTACAGGGACACTGCTGCATCGATGTTCATAGCAGCACACTTCACGATAGCAAGATTGTGGAACCAACCTAGATGCTCTTCAATAGATGAGTTGATAAAATAATGTGGCATTTATACACAATGGAGTATTACTCTGCATTAAAAAATGACAAAATCATAGAATTTGGAGGGAAATGGATGGCATTAGAGCAGATTATGCTAAGTGAAGCTAGCCAATCCTTAAAAAACAAATTCCAAATGACTCCTTTGATATAAGGGGAGTAACCAAGGATAGGGTAGGGAGGAAGAGCTTGAGAAGAAGATTAACATTAAAGAGGGATGAGAGGTGGGAGGGAAAGGGAGTGAGAAGGGAAATTGCATGGAAATGGAAGGTGATCCTCAGGGTTATACAAAATTACATATATGAGGAAAGGAGGGGTAAGAGAAGAATAATACAAGTGGAAGAAATGATTTACAGTAGAGGGGGTAGAGAAAGAAAAGGGGAGGGGAGGGGAGGAGAGTGGGGATAGTAGAGAATAGGATAGACAGCAGAATACATCAGACACTAAAATGGCAATTTGTAAATTAATGGAAGTGTAACTGATGTGATACAGTAATCTGTATACGGTGTAAAATTGGGAGTTCATAACCCACTTGAATCAAACTGTGAAATATTATATATTAAGAACTATGTAATGTTTTGAATGACCAACAATAAAAAAAAGAAACTATACAGTTCAATAACACAATATCTTAGACTTCACTGACATATATAGAATATATCAACCAGCATCAAGCAGATATGCTTTCTTCTCAGGAACCCATGGATTTTTCTCAAAAATAGCCATATTCTATGCCACAGGGCAACTTTTGAAGCAAATACAAAGGAGTAGAGGTACTTTCATGCATTCTATCAGATCATAGTGGAATGAAATTGGAAATCAACAATAAACTAAACATTAAAAATTCTGCATCACATGGAGACTGAACAATATGTTGCTGAATGAACAATGGGTTACAGAAGACATCAAGGCAGACATTAAAAAAATCTTAGAGGTAAATGAGAACACAGACACAACATATCAAAATCTCTGGGACACTATGAAAGCAGTACTAAGAGAAAAATTTATTGCATGGAGTTCATTCTTTAGAATAAGAAAAAGTCAACAAATAAATGACCTCACACTACACCTCAAAGCCCTTGAAAAAGAAGAACAAATCAGCACCAAAAGCAGTAGAAGGCAACAAATAGTTAAAATGAGAGCTGAAATCAATGAAATCAAGGCAAAAGAAACAATTGAAACAAGTGAAAACACTTGTTGGTTCTTTGAAAAAAGAAATAAAATTGACAGACTCTTAGCCATGCTAACCTGAGAAGGAGAGAGAGAATTCAAATTACCAGCATATGTGATGAAAAGACAATATCACAACAGACCCTACAGAAATACTGAAGATAATTAGAAATTATTTTGAAAACTTATCCTTTAATAAAATAGAAGACAGTGAAGACATTGATAAATTTCTTCAGTCATATAATCTTCCCAGATTGATTCAGGAAGATAGACACAACTTAAACAGACCACTATCCAGTGAGGAAATAGAAGAAGCCATTGAAAGACTACCAACCAAGAAAAGCCCAAGACTGGATGAATACAATGCTGAGTTCTATAAGACCTTTAAAGAAGAACTAATACCAACACTCTTCAATGTATTTCAGGAAATAGAAAAAAGTGAGAGTACTTCCAAACTCATTCTATGAGGCCAATATCACCCTGATTCCAAAACTGGACAAAGACACTTCAAAGAAAGAACCCTTCAGACCAATATCTCTAATTAACATAGATGCAAAAATTCTCAATAAAATTCTGGCAAATCCAATACAAAAACATATCCAAAAGATTGTGCACTATGATCAAGGGGGATTGATCACAGGGATGTAAGGTTGTTTCATCATACAGAAATCAATAAATGTAATTCATCACATCAATAGACTTACAGATAAGAATAATATGATCATCTTGATAGATGCAAAAAAAAGCATTTGACATAAGACAGCACCCCTTTATGTTCAAAACACTAGAAAAACTAGGAATAACTTGAACATACCTCAACACTATAAAGGCTACCTACGCTAAGCCTCAGGCCAATATCATTCTAAAGGGAGAACAACTGAAAGCATTCCCTCTAAAATCTGGAACAAGTCAGAGATGCCCTCTCTGACCATTTCTATTCAACATAGTTCTTCAAACACTGGCCAAGATCAATTAGACAGATGAAAGAAATTACTGGAATTAATATATGAAAAGAAGAACTTAAACTAGCAGTATTTGCTGATGATATGATTCTATACCTAGAAGACCCCAAAAACTCCACCAGAAAACTTCAAGAAATAGTAAATGAATTCAACAAAGCAGCAGGATATAAAATCAAAACCCATAAATCAAAAGCATTTCTGTATATCATTGACAAATCCTCTTAGCAGGAAATGAGGAAAACTACCCCATTCACAATATCCTCAAAAAAAAAAAGATACTTGAGAATCAACTTAACAAAAGAGGTGAAAGAACTATGCAATGAAAACTACAGAACCCTAAATAGAGAAATAAAAAGAAGACCTTAGAAGATGGAAAGATCTACCTTGCTTATCCATAGGCAGAAGTAAAATTATCAAAATGACCATATTACCAAAAGCACAATACAGGTTTAACACAATTCCCATCAAAATCCCAATGGTATTCCTCATAGAAATAGGAAAAAGCAATCATAAAATTCATCTGGAAAAATATGGGACCCAGTATAGCTAAAGCATTTCTAAGCAGGAAGAATGAAGCAGGTGGTATCCCTATACCAGACCTTAAACTATACTACAGAGTAATAGTAACAAAAACAGCATGGTATTGGCACCAAAGCAGGACAGTAGACCAATGGTACACAATAGAGAACACAGAGACTAACCCACACAATTTCAATTATATTAGACCAAGGTGCCAAAAACATGCACTGGAGACAAGAGCACATCTTCAACAAATGGTGCTGGGAAAATGGAAAATCCATATGCAACAAAATGAAATTGAACACCTGTCTCTCAACATGCACAAAACTTAACTCAAATGACCAAGGACCTAGGAATTAAACAAGAGACTCTACATCTAATAGAAGAAAAAGAAGGCCCTAATCTTCATCATGTGGGATTAGGCCCCAAATTCCTTAATAAGACTCCTATAGCACAAGAATTAAAAAGAAGAATCAATGAATGTGATGGATTCAAACTAAAATTTTTATTCTCAGCAAAAGAAACAATCTGCGAGGTGAATAGAGAGCCTACATCCTGGGAGCAAATTTTTACCTCTCACACATCAGATAGAGCACAAATCTCTAGGGTATATAAACATCTCAAGAAGCTAAGCACCAGAAAAAACAAATAATCAATAAATGGGCCAAGGATCTGAACTGACACTTCTCAGAAGAGGATATAAAATCAATCAACAAATATATGAAAACATGCTCATCACCTCTAGCAAGCAGAGAAATGCAAATCAAAACTACTCTTAGATATCATCTCACTCCAGTCAGAATGGCAGTTATTATGAAGACAAACAACAAGTGCTGGCGAGGATATGGGAAACAAGATACACTCATACATTGCTGGTAGGACTGCAAATTGGTGGAGCCAGTTGGGAAAGCAATATGGAGATTCCTTGGGAATCTGGGAATGGAACCACCGTTTGACTCAGCTATTCCTCCTCTCGAACTTTACCCAAGGGACTTAAAAACAGCATACTACAGGGACACAGCCACATCAATGTTTATAGCAGCACAATTCACAATAGCTAAACTGTGGAGCTAACCTAGATGTCCTTCGGTGGATGAATGGATAAAAAAAAATGTGGCATTTATACACAATGGAATATTACTCAGCATGAAAAAAGAAATGGCATTTGCAGGTAAATGGATGGCATTGGAGAAGGTAATGCTAAGTGAAGTCAGCCAATCCCCCCAAAACAAATGCTGAATATTTTCTCTGATATAAGAGGGGTGACTCATACTTGGGTAGGGAGGGAGAGCATGGGAGGATGAGATTAATTCTAGATAGAAAAGAGGGGTGGGATGGAAAGGGAGGGGGGAGGGGATTATCAAAGATGGTGGAATGTGATGGACATCATTATACAAAGTACATATATGAAGACTTAAAATGGGTGTCAACATAGCTTATATACAAACAGAGATATGAAAAATTGTTGTTCATATTTGTATTAAGAATTGTAATGTAAAAAATATAGTACATGTATAATGGTTTAAACTGACATGAACATACTTTATATCCAGAGATACAAAAAATGTGCTCTATGTGTGTAATAAGAATTGAAATGCATTCCAGTTGTCATGTATTTTAAAAAATAAAATACATTTTACAAAAACAAATAGCTTCACTAAATACATGAGAGTCTATTTTTGGATTCTATTTTATTCTGTTGATTTACATGTCTCTTTCTAGGCCAATATCTCAAATCTTGAATTCTGTATGTCTACAGTGAATCTTAAAGTCAAGAAGTCTAGATTCTCTAAAATTTCTTTGGCTCTTCCATATCTTTAACATTTTCATATAAATTTTAGAATCAACTTGTTAATTTCTGCATAAAAACATGCAGGGTTCTTCCAAAATCCTATATACTCAGCAATAAAAGAGAATAAAATCATGGCATTTGCAGATAAATGGATGGTGTAGGAGAAGATAATGCTCAGTGAAGTTTGGCAATCCCAAAGAAACAAATGCCAATTGTTCTCTATGACATAAGGAAGCTGATTCATAGTGGGGAAGGGAGGGGGAACAAGGGAGGAATAGACCAACTCTAGAGCAGAGGGGTGGGAGGGGAAGGGAGAGAAAATGGGGTTAGAAATCATGGTGGAATGAGATGGTCATCATTGTGCCAAATACATATATGTATACACAAATTGGTATGAATATACTTTGGATATTACCAGAGATGTGAACTATTATGCTCTATATATGTAATATGAATTGTAATGCACTACACTGTCATAAGTAAATAAAAAAAGAGAAAATGTGTGTTTTATAGGATATCAATAAATGAGATGCTTTTTTCATGTTAAAAATGCAAAATAATAGCTTTTTGTAATATGTAAAAAATCTCAAAGTCTAAAAATTATTCCAAGTATAATATCATCTGGTATATGTTTTATTTTTTTTTGTCATTTTAACTTTATTACATCCTAACATTTCTGTTGTAATGACCCAGTTCCCTTGGAACATTTCAGGAACCATTAATGGCAAAAGCAGCTGCCACCCATAAGTTCAGAAAATGGAGATTTCCCAAAAGATGTAGATACTGTGAACGCATTGTCCTGTTCTGAGTTCTTAAATGCAAAGAGGTAAGATATTTGTGGGATCACAATTTTTTATTTTGCTATATATATTTTTTGTTATGATCTTACATATTTAGAGATGTGTGTGTGTACACACACACAAACACATATATAAATATATATAAATTTGTTGTTTGTACTCATGTGAACTAAATTCAAGGTCTTGCACATGCCAGGCAAGCACTATATCCCTTCTTAAAATTGTATTTTGAAATGGGGTCTTGCTAGATTGGGCTGGCCTTCAACTTGTGATCTTCCTGTTTCAACCCCTCAAGTAGCTGGCATCATAGGCATATGCCATCACACTTTTTAATAAATTCCCACAGTTTATTTCTAGTTTTCTAGTTTGTCTTGCTGTTAAATATAATTCACAAACCACAAGCAGTAATGTTAAACTTATTGTTGTCGTTATTACTCTGCCTGTACTTTGCTTAGTTGTGAATAATTTTAAGGTGAGTGGATCAGTTTTCAAATATCATTTTTTTATAATGTCTGCCATAAAAAAATGCATGGAAAACTTAGCCATTGTTTGTGGACATCAGAAATGTTGGGGGAAAACTCACTTATTTGGAGCAGAATTCTTATGCATTGCCAAAAAGGAGCCAGATGGCATTTCTTTCATAATAAAAATGTGTGCTACAGAGATTAAAAAGACAGCCTTGTGTTTAGAAGTATGTTGTTAACTCTTAAAACTCTAAAAACATAAATGCCTTTTTGATTTTTTAATGAAAAAGAGACTTTAAGAAAATCAGCAATCTCCCTTTGTAATAACTGAATTTATTCATATTTATTTGGAAAATGTTTATTTATTTGACTTCAACTTGTATTTTTTAAATACTAATAAAAATTAAAGTCGATCCATCAACTCTGTTTAGATGTCTGTATTTAGCCCTCTGTACTAAATTAAAATTTTGCATACTGTTTTTCTTTTCTCTTCAAGGGAATTTATCACGTCAGTGGCAACAAGGCAAAAATGGCAAGACTGTGTCCAGCTCTGGAAAACAGAAGGCATTTAGTAGATCTGTCCCAATTTACTTCACATGACATCTGTGAAGTGTTAAAATTATACCTTCAACAGGTTAAATTTTTATTCTGAACCTATTGTCAAATAAAAAGAGAAAAAAATATTTTATATTTCATATAAATATTGCCCCCCAATTATTATAAGATTTTATAATGATGTACTTTGATGTGGATATATTTTCATGCAGTATTCTGGCTACTCCATGAGCTCTGTCAGTTGTGAGCACTTTAGTTCTTTGAACTTTTCTTGATTTATATTGCCCATTTTCCCACCCACCCTCTGTCTTTGTAATTTGTACATGAAGCTCTTGTTTGGTGATGTGTGTGTGTGTGTGTGTGTGTGTGTGTGCGTGCACATACACAACACACATATAAATATTTATAAATTGTTTTTTTGTAGTCCTGGGAATTAAAAATTTAGGGCCTTGTACTTGATTGGAAAGCATACATATTTTCTATAGTTCCCTTACCTTTTCTGTATTGTTCTTTTTTTCCTTCAAACCCTGTCTAAGACATTTCCTTGTCTTTTTCTTCTGGACTAATGTAAATTACTCCATTTGTGAGATCATGTTTTAATTTTCAAGAAGTCTGATTTCCTATTCCTTTGGTAACATTTTTTAAAAGATTATATTATGCTCTTTTATTGTGGATATTCATAGATTTTTCTCATTAAGGGTTCTTTTCTCTATTTAGCCTCTAACCTCTGTAGAAATACAATGTCACCCTCATATATAACATTAAGTTTTCTATAGCAACATAAAATTTAAAAATTAAGTGAAGTGAATTTTAATATATCATTTACTCTTGAGAAAAAAATAGTAAAAAAAATCCATCTAGGAAATAATTACTCTGCAAAAATGTAAACTCTTATAAATGTTAAAACCCTTTTTACTTTTATGTCATTTTCAAGTTTAAGGTATCTTAAAACAAAATGTTTCAAATTATTTTATTGGATTCAAAATAACTACTGAATAGTTTTATTATATTAAGATTGTTGTTATCCTGGGGATGTGGCTCAGTGGTAGAGTGCTTGTCTAGTATGTATGATGTCCTGGGTTTGATTCCCCAGTACCAACAAAAAAATATTGATTGTTCTCAATACTGAATTTGTCATTGTAAGCTTTCATTAACAGTAACCAGTATTTATTATGCTCTGTCAATAGACTTTTGCACAGAAACTAGAGAGAGCTATCAAGTTTTAGAAACTAATATAACATTCTTTTCTTCTTGAAAGTTCTCATAAAAATATCCAACAATTTCTATTTTGAAAATGTAAGTCATCTCATATAACAGGAAACTGAACTTGAGGCTAATTTTACAAAACTGTATTTAATGAAATAAATTTCTTAATGCTCTGTGTTTTTCCCAGTCTATGCATCATTAGCACAAGTCAGTTGTCTTTAATAAACTATTGGCATTCATTATATTTGAAAACATATCGATATATCAGTGAAAAAATAAAATCACAGTTTGAACATCTGTGCTTCATTTATGAACATATATGGTAGAAATGTTGATAATTCTACATTTATGAAGTACTTCTGAAATATATATTGAATAAAGTATTAAGAAGGCAGTAGTAGGCCGAGTGCAGCTGAGGAGGCTGAGGCAGGAGGATTGCAAGTTCAAAGCCAGCTTCAGCAAAAGAGAGGTACTAAGAAACTCTGGGAGACCCTGTCACTAAATAAAATACAAAACATAGGGCTGGCTCAGTGGTTCAGTGTCCATGAGTTCAATTCTCAGCACCAAAAAATAAAATAAAATAAAATAAAATAAAATAAAAGAAGGTCATAGTACATGGTGAGGAAGTTAATTATCCACAGCCTATTCAGTATGCATTGTTCCTGAATATATATCACAATTTAAAGATAATTTTCCATTTTCACTTTTGTAGAAATTTAAGATTATATAAGTTTTCTTTTTCTAACTCTAGATTTCTATTTTTGAAGAATACTTAATGAACTCAAAAGAAAATTCTGTTGGTAATCATAATTTTTCTCTATTCAAATTGAAAGTTATCTTTATAGATTAAAAAAGAAAAGGAAAAATCAATGCTTTTATAATTTTACCTAATTGGACATCAATATTATATGGAAATTTTTTTAAAAACTTTAATTTTTATACATAGGCATTTGCATTATGATCTTGCATTGCATAATGAAGTTGTATATTTGTTAAGTATATCTGAACCAACTATAAACCATAAAGTGTTTCAAGAATAACAGCAATTGACCAGGCTTGTGTCTCACAGCTGAAAGGACAATACTGGTCATTCTCATTGGTCAGTTCTGGAAGTCCTTTCCAAGGGGATCTGAACAATAGAAAGGATTTTTTATGAGACATAATCTAACACATTTTAACAATATAGTTAATACCTCATGTTTTTTGCCTGTTAGTACAGAAACAATCACTTGTAACAAAATAAACCAGAATATCCTAAAGATGTCCTTTTCCCTATTCTGTCCTTAGGATTTATAACTTTCAAATACAAAGGATCTTTTATCCATTAGAAATATTATAAATCCTCACCGTTCCAGGCAATGTACGAATATTATTTGATGCTTAATTTCATAATTTTAGAATAAGTTATAAGACTCAAATTGTAATTATGTAGTTAGTATGTGTGATTATTGTTTTTGTGGTGCTGGGAATTGACTCCATGGCCTCATACATGCTAAGCAAGCACTCTTCTTTAGAGTTACATCCCCTTGTGTCATCTTGATATAAGTGTAAAACTAAATAAAATAATAAACACTAGGAATTGTCACTGGGAAAAAATGACAATTTTCCTTTTACTAAATAACAACTTTATATAGTATATACTTATGTTCTAATATTTGGTAATTTATATACATTACCTCATTTAATGCTCACCGTAACCCTATGATACAGGAGTTAGAATTACTCCTTACTTATACAGAATTAAGAGATATTAATAAAGCTTAAAAAATGTGTTCTAGGCCTCACTAGCCGAACACAGAACTATAATTGTATCTAATTTATTCTTAGTTTCAAAATACACCCTTAAATATGAAGTAAATTTCAAAAAAATGAAAATACAGAAATCTGTAATATTTCTTTTTCTAATTTTTTTTTTGTTGTAGATAGACAACATCTATTTTTTTATGTGGTGCTGAGAATTGAACCCAGGGCCTCGCACATGCTAAGTGGGAATTTTGCAGCTAATCCACAACTCCAGCCCATAATGTTTCCTTCTTAAGTGGGATTGTGAGAATATATTAATTTCCTTATTTTTCAATGGAACTCAGCTGTGTTACAAATATTCTTCTGTACATAGGATATATTTCATAATTAAAATAGGAAAATATTTCCATGAGATGAAGATGAGATATTTTTGATAGGTATTATCAAAGAAGCTAGGTATTATATTTATTTGTTAATAAAGGTATATATACATGAACATATACCTTTATTTATTTTTATTTTTATGTAGTGCTTAGGAATGAACCCAGTGCCTCACATGTGCTAGACAAGCACTCTATCACTGAGCTATGACCCTAGCCTGGTATTATATTCTTTAAAAAAATCTATCAAATAGAAATGTAAAATATAGAAAAATTATTTAAATGTCTCCAAGTATTAAAGTTACTTCAGAGTGAAATGCCAAATCTCTGAAGTTGGATAGTTGTGTAATATGTAAGTGGTTCAACTATATAGCCCACATTTATGATTAGTTATTAGCAGATATGATTAGTTAAGATGAGGTTATACTGGGGTAAGGTGGGCCCTAATCCAATATGACTGGCATCCTTATACAGGAGAAATTTGGACACCAACATGCACACAAAAGGAATGTCCAGTGAAGACTGAAGGTTTGCTGTCAGAGCCCTAATGCCTTCAGAGAGAGAATGGCCCTGCCCATGCCTTGATTTCAGATTATTGGCTGCAGAAATTGAGACAATATCCTGTTGTTTAACAGCTTCTGTGAAGTCACTCAGTTTGTGGTGCTTTGTTATGGCAGCCCTGGCCATAACAAAGTCCTACTGATATTATGAAACAAAACAAGATTATAAAATTACTAAAATTATAATATTATAAAACTATTCTGCTCACAATTAAATGCGGACACTAGTACATGGAACATACCCACACTAGTATAAAGAAGTCTCCTTTCCTGAAAAATTCATCCCTAAATTCATTAGGCAGGCAGAACAAAGGGGGTATCTACAATAAGAGAGAGGAGGAGAAAAGAAGGAAAGGATAGTGTTATGGTTTAGATTAGGTGTTCTCCAAAAGCTCATGTGAGAAAATGTAAGATTCAGAGGTGAAATGGTTGGGTAATGACAGCCTTAACCCAAACAGTGAATTAATCTCCTGACAGGGACTAACTGGTAACTGTAGGCAGGAAGGGTGTACCTGGAGGAGGTTGGTCACTGGGAATGTGACTTTGGGATATATATTTTGTCCTTGAGGAGTAGAGCTCTTTCTTTGCTTCCTGTTGAGATGCCTTGAACTGTTTTCCTCCACCACACCCTTTTGCCCTGATATTCAGCCTCACCGCAAACCGTAAGGAATGGAGTTGAGCCCCAAGGAATAGAGCCAGCTGTCTATGGACTAAGACCTCTGAAACAGTGAGCCCGCAAATAAACTTTTCCTCTTTCTGCTGTTCTTGTAAGGTCTTTTTGGTCACAGCAGTGAGAAAGCTAAGACAGATAACAAGTACTTCAAAGCAAGATGTCAGCACTCAAGAGGTATAAGGAAGGAGGTGGAGGTCACAACAGGTGTGGAGGTGGTTGAGAGTAATCTGAATTCAAGTGATGTAAGGAAGGCACTTGCATGTAGAGGTTTCCTAGTATGGAGTGAAAGACAATATGGGAAGGGCATTTATGTCTCAGGACATCTGTTCAGGGGATGTCAGAGCCAGAGAAGGCACAGATAGTTTGAAAATATAAGGATGGAAAAATATACATTGGCAACAAATAAAAGAAATATGGAGCGCTATATTAATATTAAACAAAGTAGACCTTGGAGCAGAGAAGTGTCAGTGATAAGGAAGGTGATTTCATAAATGTTTATACACTTAATAAGAGTGTTTCAAACACTTGGAGCAAAAACATATACAACAGCACAGAGAAAAAGTACAGCAGGATATTGCAATAGTCCTTTGTCAGTAATTCATAGAACAAAGAGATGGAAATCCCCTAAGGAATGTGAAGGTCAACAAACTTAAACCAACTGACATTTCTAGACCACTCCACCTAGGATCGCAGAATATATATTCTTTGCAACTGAAAACAGATGAATTACCTAGACAGAAAACTCTGAATCATAACTACTAATAAGTTTATAAGGATTTGAGTTACACAGAGTATATTCCTTCACTTCAATGGACACAATTTTAAAAACAATAATAGAAATGGCTCTGGAAAATTCATGAATATTTGAAAACTAAATAATGAATTTCTAAATAACCTATGAGTGAAAGATGAAATCAAAGGAGAAAACAAAGTACTTCAACCAAACTTGGAATAGAACCACCATTGGACCCAGTTATCCCACTCCTCTGTATCTACCCAAAGGACCTGAAAAACAGCATACTACAGTGATATAGCCACCCCAATGTTTACAGCAGCTCAATCCACAATAGTGAAGCTATGGAACTAACCCAGGTGCCCTTCAAGAAAAGGTGGTATATATACACATGGAATATTACTCACCATAAAGAAGAATGAAATTAATGCATTTGCCAGGTAAATTGATTGAGCTGGATTTCATGCTAAGTGAAATAAATGAATGGATTTTATGCTAAGTGAAATAAATGAATCCCCAAAAAAACCAAAGGCCAAATGTTCTCTCTGATAAGCTAACACACAATAAGGGGTGGGGGAATAGAAAGTCATTGGATTAGACAAAGGGGAATGAAGGCAAGTCAAGGAGGGTGGAAATAGGAAAGACAGAAGACATTCCTTTTCAATGTTCATATATGAATGCACAACCAGTGTAACTCCACATAATACACAACTAAAAGAATGGGGAGTTATACTCCATGTATGTATAATATGTCAAAATACATTCTACTGATATATAAAACTAAAAAAAAAATAAAAAATTTAAGAAAAGGAAGTACTTCAACTAAATCAAAATAAGTATACAACATATCAGAATTTGTGGAATATGGTAAACTGATACTTAAGGGGAAATATATAGCACTAAACACCTGTATTAGAAAGGACAAGAGGCAACCAGGGTACACATCTGTATCCCAAGCTACCTAGGATGCTATGGTAGGAAAATCAAAAGTTCAAATCCTGCCTGGGCAGGGGATGTAGTTCACTGGTAGTGTGCTTGCCAGACATGTGTGTGGCCCCAAGTTCAGAAATTAGTATTGCAAAGCAAAAACACTAACAAGAAATAAACAAACAAATAAAATCCCTCGGATTTTTAGAGAATGAGCATATTTAGGTTCTGGAAATAAAAGCCAGAGAAAGTGTAAACAGAGTTACTAGTGCAGTTAAGACCACAGCCTGGAGGACCTGACTGCCTGGATCTTAGTAAAAGCTATAGTAGATTACTTGCTGTTTGACTTTGTCTAAGTTACTTCACCTTCTTAACTTTGTTTATAAAATGAAGATAATTAATGATAGCTCATATCTGTCTTATTATCTTGTCTATGTAACATATGTTAATATATCTGTCCTTGAAACAATCCAACCTCCAATGATCCCAACTCACTCTATACAGATGAGAAAACCAAGCTTTAGAGAAGTTATACAACTTCCTCATGGTCCCACAGTGAGTAAGTGGACAAGTGGATAACAACAGTAATAAGTGGTGGTGGTGGAGATGATGATGATGGTAATAGTAGCAATTTTATATAGTTTGGATTAAATTAGTCATTTTACATATATACATTTAGAATAATGCCTAGAACAGGGTTAAGTGATCAATGAATATCATTTGTTGTTATTACCATTAGTTCTGCCATGTAAACAAGGGAAAACTAATACTGTTGGTACCATCAGTTTTTTCATGAAAAAAAGGAAAGCAATAGCCAGCTGAAAGTAGAGAACTGAAAGGAAGTCATGGGGTCTGGACACTAGGAGAGATCTTGTTGAGTGGCTTTGCCAGAGTGGTGAGGGCAAAAGCCAGATGAAGGTGGTAATGACTAAGTGGGTGGTCAAAATGGAGAAAGAAAAAAGAGGTTACTCCTGAATCGGACATGGGCTGGTAAGAGAGACAGGACAAGGTTTGAGTTAAAAACTATATGAAGGGATTCTGTTTTAGAATGGGCTGACAGGTTTCTCTGTAGCTTCAGTAGGAAAGATACAGTGGAATACTAAGAGAAGATAATTAATTACTGGAACAAGGTCTCATAACAAGTCTGAAGTGATGAGATGACAGGTAAAAGTAGAATGACCCCATGCATGCCAGATAGTCTTACTTTTTTTAACAGACAAAAGGGAAGAAAGAGAAAATAAATACAAAACCCCCAGAAACAGTACAGGGCAATGACAGAGTTGGGCTTTCTGTGAGTATATTTAAGCTAATGAAAACCAATTTTCATGCAATGTTTGCTGGATACATTGCAGTCCCTTAAGTTATTGAAGGAGAGGTGATACAATTTATGCCAATTATGCATAATTAGTCTGACCAATAAGATGAAGGCATAATCTAGAATTTGAGAAATTAAGATAGACTTGATGAAATTTGTACCATTTTAGAAAAATATGTAACTCTGACACTGTTAATCTGCCAATAATTAGGACAGAGGAGGTGAGAAACTGTTTTTGAAATAAGTCAAAAGGCCAATTCCCATATTTTAACTATAATTGGAACATTTTTGAAAAAAAAAATATATATCAACTAATTCAAAAGTCCTGATCCAAATATTTTTATTTTGTATTTATTCTTTGCTAACTACATTCTAAAAATATGAGCTACATTTTGAAAATCAAAGACTATTCCATATGTTCAAATCATACAATATCAAATCCTTAGCTTTAAGTAACTTACTACCTAAAGTAATAGAAGGGAAGGTAAAATTTCCATGATGGACTCTGCCATGTTACAAAAGAAATGTTTCAAGATTCATTGAGATACCTAGAGCACAGAGAAATGAATCCTAAGGAAACCCAACTTACCTAATATCTAATGAACTGAGGACACACCAGTTATAGACATTACATGCCCATGACAACTTACCTCTCAAGATGAACATAATATTGAGAAAGAACATTTTAAACCAAAAACATTATCTGTGCACTACTTTCTGGTCCCATCAATTTGGAAAAATATAACTTTGCACGAAGAAAATATCCAACAGGCCATAGCCATTCCTGATAAAAGATAATTTAAAAGTAAAGGAAAGAAAAAGAACTGTGAATATCTAAAACTATTTGAACAATAACTGAAAACTTAGAGAAAAATGAAATTCTTACAAGTCCTTGGTGATAATTGAAACCTCTAGCAACATTGAAGTTGTCATCGTCTAAGGCATTGTCATATATTCCACAGAAACCATATCACTGTAAAATGATTGGAACTTTAGTTAAATAAAAGAAGCTCATATATCATAGAAAGCATTAAAAACATTTCAATAGCAATGTTAAGAGAAATAATCATGTTATCTTCCAATTCATAGAATAAGCTCAGCATTAAAACATAATTTAATCTTAAATAAGAATATAATGTGTCCAGAGGACTTTAGCAATGTGTTTAGGAATGATTAACGAATACTGACTAATATAAAATATTAAATATTCAGGTATCTTGCCTTCCAGGATTTATCTTGACACTAACCATTGGTTTAAAGTCAAGTATTTCAAAAGGTCTCTAATATATGAATAATAATTGAAATGGCCATATAATAAATTGAATTACTAAATATTATAGATAAGGTTTTACTGGTTATAGATTACAAATGTTGTTTTTGAATTTTCTCCATGAAGTTATTTTAAAATTATATTTGGCATATTATCAGACTACAAATAGCAATTCAACATACATTCTGATAGTATGTAAAATTTATAACATACTTATTCAGCAAACAGTATTACAAAATTATTGTAACAGACAATACAAGGGCTATGTATACTTGATTTAATTTAAATACAAAGGATTTTTTAAGTAAGATAGATGTGGCCACAAAAATAAACTTTTGATCAGTGCTTCTTAACTACTCTGAAAATATGAGAATCTCAGAATGTAGTTAAGATAAAACATTCAAAATTTTGCATCTCATGATGGAAATGAGTACATAGTAAAGTAGGAAAATTCTACAAAGGTGAGGTTCTGTCATCAATTCATACGGAAAGCAAGTTCATAACAAGTATCAACTTTTAAAGAAAAATCATAAAGGAAAAACAGAAGGGTTGTTAGAAACTCCAGAAAAAAATACAAAGTTGTAAAGGACAAGAAATACATGATGACATAAACACACAACTGTAAAATGAAAATGAAATCATTTATGAATATAAGTATAAAGAGTAGTATAATTACAAAGAAAGGATGGAGAAGACTAATATTGAGAACACAATTAAATCATCACCTGTCATCACTATATGTGAATAATACTAAATACTTAAAATATCATAAAACAGCAGCATATACTCTTTTTTTAGAAATGTGGAAACAGCTATTAGTAGAAACAATATAGAAAATAATGACCACCTTAGAGGAGTAGAATTGAGGTGAAGAAAGGAAGCAAGGGAATAATTTTTTTTTCTTTTTGTGGTGCTGGGGATTGACCCCATGTAATGTTTTGCATAAGTTCTCCTAGGTATATGCACATATGGTCCAAATTATACAAAAATGCACAGATGGATCAGATGATAATGATGGTCATTTCTAGATAAAGGGGTTTAAAGTAATTTTATGGTTTTTTTATGTATATCTGTAACTTCTAATGTTTATAATAATCATTTACCACCAGTAAAATGCACATCAGAAAATATTCATGACATTAGTTTTATAAACTAAAACTCTAATTGATTATTGAATACAGAATAAGACAGAGGCATTCTGAGTACTGATGCTTAATGTAGGTACAAATGAGGCTTTCAAAAACTCAGTCTGAATGAAATTTTGGATATGTTTTTGGCAAGAAAAATTAATAGCTGGTGTTAATATATTTGGATTAAATATAATACTAACAACATTCTTAATACTTAGATTCCAACTTACTCTGGATCTAAAGTTTTCATACCAAGGGGACCAAGTAATTTTTTTTCTACGATCTCCAATGCTCTCCATGCTTTTTCTGTAGTAAACAGCTCAGGGGCCTAATGAATGTCAAAAAAAATATACAACTTTTTCACATCACAGAAGAAGTAGTTTCCACCTACATATACAAATCATCATCTTGGAAAAGAATGAATATTATTTAAAAATACAGTGTGGGCAGAATTTAAGAGTAGATGCCTAACCAGATTTAATTCCATGAGGCTAACTTGGAAGCACTGTTCTAGGCCTTAGAAGTTAGGAAAATGTGTGGGTGTTTTTCAAAAATGTACTAGATCAACAGGAAGTTGCCATAGTTATTAGGAATATAGAAATCACTTCAAATCATGTAATTGATTCTTTATAATATTTACAAGATTTTCCTTTAAGGTATATCTGAACACACTTTCTGCTTCTAGGATCATAATAAAATATAGAACAGTGTAAAGCTACTTGTGATACAG
Source organism: Urocitellus parryii (assembly GCF_045843805.1). Lineage (NCBI taxonomy): Eukaryota > Metazoa > Chordata > Mammalia > Rodentia > Sciuridae > Urocitellus > Urocitellus parryii. Next base: position 81,383,261 of record NC_135541.1, on the reverse strand, counting down.
AGAAGAAGGAGAGGAGAATCTGCATTAATTTTGGTGGTTGACCTACAGTTAATGTTAATGATTAATAAAATCAAATGCACATTGAACCAAAGCTTTCCTGTGGGCCTGTGTGTTTTTCATTCTACTGCAATTTATAATATCATGTTTAGTTATGTTTTTGACAAAATGGAAACAGCTAGGCAGGCATGGAGTAACACAAACCTCTATTTTATTGCCCTTATAGTTTAGGCAGAATTTAAAATGGAGAGACTCTAGAATCCTTGGCTATACATAATTTATTAATTATCAGTACAACAAAGAAAAGAGCATGTGAATTTAAGCTATTCCTGGTAATTCACTACTCCAGAACTTCCAATCTAGCATGCTGAGGCACTGGTTGTGGCACAGATGACTGGAAATATAGACATCTTTAGCTTTCAGGAAACTGGGTGGGTCAGGGGCTCATTGAAGCAGCTGGATTTGGCATAAACAGCAAAATCCAAGCACAGTGTCTTGCACAAATATCATTTTCTACATGTATTCAGGATGTGAAAAATACATCAGGAAAACACTTCATTGATCATCTTCCATTGTTTTCTATTTTTTGATACTGATTGGTAAATGTTAAAGGTGATAAGCAGACCTTTTTAATTGTAAAAGACTATATGAAACTAGCTAGTAAGCAATATCCTTTTCTGCAGTTCAATGAAAACAGTAAAAAATAAAAAAGATAATTAAGTAAATTATATCACAATTTGGACAGTAACAAACACTTCACTTACCACTACCATTGCTATGGTAAAATTAGGCCTGAGCTAGTAGTCACACGAAAGAATTGAAGCTCCATAACTGTCTTTGTATATGCCATGTTTGTGAACTAGATTTGGATGTTTCTCATTAGAATCAGAAGGATCTTCTGAAACATGAAATAGTTTTTCAAAGTTTCTTATATTTTTCTGTTCCATTCTTCATATGAGACTGTTACAACTTTCCCTGGAAAATGATGAAAAGACATGGCAGTTTCAGACATTTAAAGCAATTCAAACCTGTAATAAGAGTCAAAAAGTCATATTCAGTACACTTATTACTTTTTATTTACTAGGGAGAAATAAATTGGCCACTTTTTGAAAATGTAGCTAGCATAAATTGAGAGTGATATAAAACATTTACTGGATTTCAAAAACTTAGTACTTCCCAAAATATAAAATAGCTCAGGAATAATTTTATATTGACTACATATTGAATAATATTTCACAAACATTATCTTAAATGAAACATAATTAATTTCATCTGTTTGTTTTTACTTTTATCAAATGAATTAGAAAATTTTAAATTGTTTATGTGTCTCAAATAATATTTCAATTGGACAGAATTTTCTCAAAAAATATGTAAAGATTTCAAAATTGTTCATGAAAATAGAACCTGTTCACAGTCACACTAAGATAAAAGAAAAGCATAATAAGGCAGTAACTATGTTGTTTTTCTTACCTCCATTTAAACTGCTATCAAAAATATTGTTAGTAACTAAATTTGCTACAATTTCCATAGAGTAGATTAATGATTTTTCTTTCTTCTTGAAATTTATGGTTTTCTAATATTAGCTAACTGCATCAAATGATGAGTACATAGTTAAAAATACAGACAGTATTGGAAGTTTTTTTTTTTTTTTTTTTTTGTAAATAAAAGGAACAGCTTACCATGTCTTTTTACTCTAACTTCATGATAAGACAAAATATTTTTTTTTGATAATTCCAGCAATCAATGAATGACAGATTTACACAAGCCCACAATTTCCACAGCAGACCCATCTCTAAAATGAAAAGCAAATTTTATTCTCTAATTAGGATTCATTTAGGCTCTATTTTAAGAAGGTATTCAATAAACAATTCTGATGAATAGTACAACCATTTCATTATAAAAGCAACTATCTACTAAGAAATCCTGACTTTATAAGAAATATATATTTTTGCTGGGGATTGAAACCAGGCCTCACCCAAGTTAGGGAAGTATTCTACCAGGGAGCTACACCCCTCCGTCCAGTAACAACTATTTAAAAATTACTTTTTGGATAATTCTGACTGAAGATAAAATTTGAAGAAAAGAGCTTCTCAGCTTAATACAGTAAAAGAAGCTAGTTGTTGGTAGCTTCTGAAATAAAAAAAGAAAAACTCTTAAAGACAATTTCTGGAGTAAAAGTTTAAAGAACTAGGAAGAAAAAAGATTCCCTTTTTATGAAGTGAAAATAAAAGACAGAATAACTGATGGTTGCTCATATTTTAAAAATATGCACAATGAAATATTAACCATTGGGATAATAGATCATAAGATGTGATTTTTAAGTACTTGCAGAGGCTAAAACCTTGATAATTTCTAAAAAAAAAAAAAATAACAGACAGCTTTGCTATATAACGTATATCAAAAGGAACATATCTGCATAAGGAGGAGAAAGAAAGGATGAATCAGAAAATAGAAGATAGGAAGAGAGGCAAATTTTCATTGATTTAATATGAAGAATACATCAATAATAGAGTAAAAGATTGTACAAGTATGTGTTTTTAAAAACTAAAATGATAAATTAAAAGGGCATAATTAGGGACTGGGGTTGTGTCTCAAGTGGTAGACTGCTCACCTAGCATGCCCGAGGCACTGGGTTGGATCCTCAGCACCACATAAATATAAAATAAAGGTATTGTGTCCACCTACAACTAAAAGATATATATTTTAAAAATAAATTTTTTAAAAGGGGATAATTACAAAAACATTTTAAAATAAACACTACCTTGGAGTGGCTGGGATTCCTCTGTTTCTAGCTCTGTCACTTTCTCCCATTTTATCCATCCCTGTATCACAATTTAAGCTGTTTCCTCCATAAATAAATCCTGTTTTGTCATCAACCCCTGCAGTTATATTAAAACCTAAAAAAACCCAAAACATGTATAAAACAAATGTTCTATAACTGGTACATATTATATATAGCAAATGAACATTAATATTTTATTTAAATATTTATATAATTTATAGGAATATAATAAACCAGGACAACTATTCTGAAGATCAACTTGGTAATACCTTAAAAATTAGAGATTTGAAATTGCACAGTAATTACATTTCTTTCTAAATATACTCTAGGGAAATCCTTAAATATTATTTATACATGGGGAAACACCCTACATCATATAAAATTAAAGAAGTAGATTTATGTGAACAAAAATAAATACCCAAGACAAATGATTGAGTAAACAAGCCATAAAAGGGGATGTATAATAAAAACCTTTTCTGTAAAAGCTTAAAACATAGATAATACTAATATATAAAGCTATGCATGTTTATCTGGTGTATATGGCTATGACTAATATATTTGTGTATAATTTAAATACATCAAATATTTATACAGTGTATATGTTATAGTACACTGAATATATACAACACATTAGATCACATATAATTTGCATATACTTGAATACACACAAGAGTCTAAAGCATTAAAAATATACATGGAAATAGTGAACCCTGATTATAGGATAGTAATTAATTCTAGAGTGGAAAGAAAGAAAAAAGAGAGATGAATCTTTGGATATACCTGATATGTTTTATTTCTTTTCAAACAAAACCAGAAAGATCTGAAGAAAATATAACTAAATGTTAATATCTGCTTAATCTGAGTACTAAGTTTGAGGTAAAATTTATACCCCGATCTGTAAGTTGAAATGTTTTGTATTTATGAAAAACTAAATTAATTCAAAGATATCACAAAATATGTTCTTTAAATATATAATCTATTTCTATTGATTTACTGAAGGATAAAAGAAGGATTAAAGAACTATAAGTGATTTTTAGCAGATTACTTGGGTTAGCAGGGTCAGTATTTGGATGTTACTGCTAGAAATAATAAATTAATGATTTTAAATTAATATATAAAATGTAATTTTGAACATTTTGCCAAAGAGTTTGGTGAGTTACCTAGAAAACTCAAAGGTTCATTATGTTATGTTAAAAATGGTGCCATTATATTAATATTAACATATTAATATTATATTTTAAATGCAGTATTATATTTTAAAATAATAAGTTATAAAACCATAATCATATTTTAAAATCAAATTACATATATTTCCTTCTAATAATTTTTATAGAGTAATATTTTTATAAATCTATTATATCCAACTATTTTTTATTTACTAGATTTCACATTTGTATACTATATTGTCATAGGTATAATTTTGTAATTTTTTTCATTCTGGTCAATGTAAATATTTTCTCTTAATTATAAAGGCTGTATCTTCCTTTTTTTTATTGGTTGTTCACAACATTACAAAGCTCTTGATATATCACATTTCATACATTAGATTGAAGTGGGTTATGAACTCCCAATTTTTACCCCAAATGCAGATTGCAGAATCACATCGGTTACACATCCATATTTTTACATAATGCCCTATTAGTAACTGTTGTATTCTGCTACCTTTCCTATCCCCTACTATCCCCACTCCCTTCCCCTCCCATCTTCTCTCTCTACCCCATCTACTGTAATTCATTTCTCTCCTTGTATATTTTCCTATTCCCCTCACAACCACTTGTATGTAATTTTGTATAGCAATGAGGGTCTCCCTTCATTTCCGTGCAATTTCCCTTTTCTCTCCCTTTCCCTCTCATCTCATGTCTCTGTTTAAAGTTAATCTTTTTTTCCTGCTCTTCCTCCCTACTCTGTTCATAGTTGCTCTCATTATATCAAAGCAGACATTTGGTATTTGTTTTTTAGGGATTGGCTAGCTTCACTAAGCATAATCTGCTCTAGTGCCATCCATTTCCCTGCAAATTCCATGATTTTATCATTTTTTAGTGCTGCGTAATATTCCATGGTGTATAAGTGCCACATTTTTTTTATCCATTCATCTATTGAAGGGCATCTGGGTTGGTTCCACAGTCTAGCTATTGTGAATTGTGCTGCTATGAACATCGATGTGGCAGTATCCCTGTAGCATGCTCTTTTAAGGTCTTCAGGGAATAGTCCAAGAAGGGCAATAGCAGGGTCAAATGGTGGTTCCATTCCCAGCATTCCCAGGAATCTCCAAACTGCTTTCCAAATTGGCCGCACCAATTTGCAGTCCCACCAGCAATGTACAAGTGTACTCTTTTCTCCACATCCTCTCCAGCACTTGTTGTTGTTTGACTTCATAGTGGCTGCCAATTTTACTGGAGTGAGATGGTATCTTAGGGTGGTTTTGATTTGCATTTCTCTGACTGCTAGAGATGGTGAGCATTTTTTCATGTACTTGTTGATTAATTGTATAACCTCCTCTGAGAAGTGTCTGTTCAGGTCCTTGGCCCATTTGTTGATTGGGTTATTTGTTATCTTATTGTCTAATTTTTTGAGTTCTTTGTGTACTCTGAATATTAGTGCTCTATCTGAAGTGTGAGGAGTAAAAATTTGTTCCCAGGATGTAGGCTCCCTATTTACCTCTCTTATTGTTTCTCTTGCTGAGAAAAAACTTTTTAGTTTAAGTAAGTCCTATTTGTTGATTCTTGTTATTAACTCTTGTGCTATGGGTGTCCTATTAAGGAATTTGGAGCCTGACCCCACAATATGTAGATCGGAGCCAACTTTTTCTTCTATCGGATGCAGAGTCTCAGATTTGATATCAAGCTCCTTGATCCATTTTGAGTTAACTTTTGTGTATGGCGAGAGAAAGGGATTCAGTTTCATTTTGTTGCATATGGATTTCCGGTTTTCCCAACACCATTTGTTGAAGATGCTATCCTTCCTCCATTGCATGCTTTTAGCCCCTTTATCAAGTATAAGATAGTTGTAACTTTGTGGATTAGTCTCTGTGTCCTCTATTCTATACCATTGGTCCACCCGCCTGTTTTGGTACCAGTACCATGCTGTTTTGGTCACTATTGCTCTGTAATATAGTTTGAAATCTGGTATCGCTATACCGCCTGATTCACACTTCCTGCTTAGAATTGCTTTTGCTATTCTGGGTCTATTATTTTTCCATATGAATTTCATGATTGCTTTATCTATTTCTACAAGAAATGCCATTGGGATTTTGATTGGCATTGCATTAAACCTATAGAGAACTTTTGGTAATATCGCCATTGTGATAATGTTAGTTCTGCCTATCCATGAATAGGGTATATTTTTCCATCTTCTAAGATCTTCTTCTACATCTCTCTTTAGGGTTCTGTAGTTTTCATTGTATAAATCTTTCACCTCTTTTGTTAGGTTGATTCCCAAGTATTTTATTTTATTTTTTTTTTTTTGAGGATATTGTGAATGGAGTGTTTTTCCTCATTTCCGTTTCAGAAGTTTTGTCGCTGATATACAGAAATGCCTTTGATTTATGCATGTTGATTTTATATCCTGCCACTTTGCTGAATTCATTTATTAGTTCTAGTAGTTTCTTTGTAGACCCTTTTGGATCTTCTAGGTATAGAATCATGTCATCTGCAAATAGTGATAATTTAAGTTCTTCTTTTCCTATTTTTATGCCTTTAATTTCTTTCATCTGTCTAATTGCTCTGACCAGTGTTTCGAGAACTATATTGAATAGAAGTGGTGATAGAAGGCATCCCTGTCTTGTTCCAGATTTTAGAGGGAATGCCTTTAACTTTTGTCCATTCAGAATGATGCTAGCCTGAGGCTTAGCATAGATAGCTTTTACAATGTCAAGGTAAGTTTCTGTTATCCCTAGTTTTTCTAATGTTTTGAACATAAAGGGATGCTGTACTTTGTCAAATGCTTTTTCTGCATCTATCAAGATGATCATATGGTTCTTATCTTAAAGTCTATTGATGTGGTGAATAACATTTATTGATTTCCATATATTGAACCATCCTTGCATCCCAGGGATGAATCCTACTTGATCATGGTGCACAATTTTTTTTTATGTGTTTTTGTATTCAATTCACCAGAATTTTATTGAGGATTTTTGCATCTAGGTTCATTAGAGATATTGGTCTGCAGTTTTCTTTCTTTGAGGTGTCTTTGGTTTCGGAATCAGGGTGATGTTGGCCTCATAGAATGAATTTGGAAGAGCTCCCTCTTTTTCTATTTCCTGAAATAACTTGAAAAGTATTGGTATTAATTCTTCTTTAAAGGTTTTGTAAAACTCTGCTCTATACCCATCCAGTCCTGGGCTTTTCTTGGTTGGTAGTCTTTTGATGGCTTCTTCAATTTCATCCATTTATATTGGTCTGTTCAAATTGTGTGTATCCTCCTGACTCAGTCTGGGCAAATCATATGACTTAAGAAATTTATCGATGTCTTCACTATCTTCTATTTTATTGGAATATAGGTTTTCAAAATAATTTCTAATTGTCTTCTGTATTTCTGTAGCATCTGTTGTGATATTGCCTTTTCCATCCCATATGTAAGTAATTTGAGTTCTCTCTCTTCTTCTCTTCATTAGCATGGCTAAAGGTCTGTCGATCTTATTTATTTTTTCGAAGAACCAACTTTTAGTTTTGTTAATTTTTTCAATAGTTTCTTTTGTTTCAATTTCATTGATTTCCGCTCTAATTTTATTTATTTATTGCCTTCTGCTACATTTGCTGTTGTTTTGCTCTTCCTTTTCTATGGCTTTGAGATGAAGTGTGAGCTTATTTATTTGTTGTTTTTTTTTCTTTTTTTGAGGAATGACCAGCAGGCGATGAATTTTCCTCTTAAAACTGCTTTCATTGTGTCCCATAGATTCTGATATGTTGTGTCTTTATTTTCATTTATCTCTGAGAATTTTTTGATTTCCTCCTTTATGTCTTCTGTAACACATTGATCATTCAGTAACATATTGTTCATTTTCCATGTGATGTAGGATTTTTCCTTCCTTCTTTTATCATTGATTTCCAGTTTCATTCCATTATGATCAGAGAAAATACATGGTATTATCTCCACCCCTTTATATTTACTGAGGGTTACCCTATAATATATGGTCTATTTTTGAGAAGGATCCATGTGCTGCTGAGAAAGAAAGTATATCCATTTGATGATGGTTGATACATTCTATATATGTCATTTAAGTCTAGGTTATTGATTGTGGTATTGAGTTCTATAATTTTTTTATTCAACTTTTGTTTGGAGGATCTATCCAATGGTGAGAGAGGTGTGTTGAAGTCACCAATAATTATTGTGTTGTGGTCTATTTGATTCTTGAACTTGAGGAGAATTTGTTTTATGAATGTCACTGCACCATTATTTGGTGCATAAATATGGATAATTGTTATGTCTTGTTGGTGAATGGTTCCTTTTAACAATATATAATGTCCTTCTTTATTCCTTTTGATTAACTTAGTCTTGAAGTTGATTTTATTCCATATGAGGATGGCCACCCCTGCTTGCTTACGAGGACCGTGTGTGTGTATATTTTTTCCCATCCTTTCACCTTAGCCTGTGTATGTCTTTTCCAATCAGATGTGTCTCCTGGAGGCAGCATGTTGTTGGATTTGTTTTTTTAATCCATGATACCAGCCTATGTCGCTTTATTGGAGAGTTTAAGCCATTAACATTCAGAGTTACTATTGATATATGGTTTGTACTTCCAGCCATGTTTGATTATTTATCCTTTTTTAAAAAAAAATTAGTTTGTTTCTCCATGATTATCTTTCCCCTCGCCCTCTGTCTTTACCGAGGCACTTCCCACTGATGGTTTTGGTTATTGTTTTTCATTTCTTCCTCGTGTAGTGTTTTGCTCAAAATGCTTTGCAATGCTGGTTTTCTGGCTGCAAATTCTTTTAACTTTTGTTTATCATGAAATATTTTTATTTAGTTGTCATACCTGAAGCTTAATTTTGCTGGATACAGAATTCTTGGTTGGCATTCATTGTCTTTCAGTGTTTGAAATACATTGTTCCATGACCTTTTTGCTTTCAGCGTCTGTGATGAAAAATCTGTTGTTAACCTTATTGGTTACCCCTGAATGTAATCTGTCTCCTTTCTCTTGTAGCTTTTAATATTTTCTCTTTGTTCTGTATATTGGATATCTTCATAAAAATGTGTCTTGGCATTTGTCTACTGTGATTTTGTGTGCTTGGTGTCCTGTATGCATCTTCAATTTGTATATCTGTTTCCTTTTTTTATTTCTGGAAAGTTTTCTGTAATTATTTCATTCAGCAGCTTACTCATTTGCTTGGTTTGAATCTCTGTACCTTCTTCTATCCTGATGACTCGTAAGTTTGTTTTTTTTTTTATGTTATCCCATAACTCTTGGATGTTTTTCTCGTGATTTTTTACCAGCCTTTCTGAGTTGGCTAGACTCTTTTCAAGATAATATATTTTGTCTTCAGTATCTGACATTCTGGCTTCTACTTGCTCCACTCTGTTAGTGATACTCTCAATTGAGTTTTTAATTTTGTTTATCATTTCCTTTATTTCTAGAATTATTGTTTGATTATTTTTTAAAATCTCTATCTCCTGATAAAGCTGCATAACTTCTTCTTTTATCTGTTTATGTAATTCTTTCTCAATGTGTTCTTTCACTGCTTGAATTTGCTGTCTTGTATCCTCTTTAAGGTTCCATTCCATCTGTCTAAGGTGTTCCTTGACTTCTTTATATGACCATTTTTCTGATGACTCTAGGTCCTCCTGAATATTTAGACTGTCCTGCATTGTTTGTACTCCTTTTCTTCCTTGCTTTTTGAAGCTGCTCATGTTACTTCTTGTTCTGTTTGACTGCTGAGTTACTCTTTACTCCTATAAATTTATTTGATGCTTGGGAGGAAAGGTATTAGAAGGGAAGGGAAGAAGTCACTAAAGAGAATGAGAGTAAGCAGGTAGAATTCAAGGAAGGGGGGATAAGAAAATTGAAAAGAAATGAAAAGACAAAAGAAGAAAAATAGGAAATAAAAAAAGAAAAATAAATTTAAAAAATTAAAAAAATTAAATTAAAATTAGAAGAGAAAAAAAAAATTAAAAAGTGTAAAAAAAAATTAAAAACAAGAAAGAAAAATGAAAATGAAAGAAAAAACCCAAATCAAAAAAAAAGAGAAAAGAAAAAAGAAAAAAAAAACTAATAAATGCAGTCTTAGAATTTGATCAACTTCTATTCCAGTAGGTGGCGCTGTGCCCACCAGGCCAAGTTTCTTCTGTCAGTACACGGGAACCAATCAGTGTGCAGCAGCTCCTCCTCCCAGACTGGGCGAGTCTCCAATCCTGAGTGCCTAGGGCCTCCTCTTGTGTCTAGTCACTTCCCCACATTTCCTCTAGCCAGGCCCCTGTCACAGGTGCCGCTCACCACAATACTGGCTACACGCCAGGTCTGCTGCTCCAGGGAGCCCTGTTTTCATGAACAACTAGGCACACTCTCCCAGTTCCCTCAGACCCTATGTTTGTAGAGCTTGGGGCTGAGAATCCTCAGCGAATTTTACTTGCCCTCTGGTAGCCACGCCCCCGGTAGCTGGTGCAAGAGGCCTCAGCTGTCAGCACTGGTGGGAGCGGTAGTTCCGCGCCACGGGTCCCGCGCCACATCTGATTCCCTTGATCTGGCTATCGCGCTCACGGGAGAGCTGGGAGCGGCCCTTACTGGAGAGCTGGGAGGGGCCCTTAAGGTTTCCCCGATGCGTGGAGAGGGAAGGCTAGGGAATTACACACCTGCAGCCGCAGGTTTCAATGAAGTTATCTCCTCCGCTGCAGTCTGATGACGTCAGTTCTCTGCCATGGTAGTATCTCTTGCAAATGGCGACAGTTCGTTTCCCTTTGCCGGGTGACCAATGCAACGGGTGGGTCCTTACTGTCTCTCCCAAGCCCCGTTTCAAACCTGTGGCCACTACCTATGAAGGCTCGGTTGGCATTTACCTCCGTAGGATCAGAAGGGCTGACCAGTTGTTTCAGCCAGATGGATTAGTGCTGAGTCACAGCTGTTTGTCTTCAGGAAGCAGGTGAATGGGAGCTTGAATTCAGCCAATCTCGGCTCAGTGTGTGTTCTGAGAGGCCCAGACTGTTCGCCCCAGATCCACATCAGCTCAGCATTGCCTAGTGATCCTGAGCAAACAGAATTTAGGTTGTTTACAACTCCCTATGCCCACACAGCTGAAGAGGTCAGAGACTTGATCTCTCCGCGCCCGCCACCATGTTGGAATCCTCTCTCTGTGTCCATCTTCCTGTATCTTCCTTTTATATAATTATAAATGATGGTATGATCAATATCATCATATAATATGACTTTTCTGTGTGTTTTAGATAATTTCATAGGCTAGATACCTAGGAGCAGATTAAATTCATAAAAAATATATAAATTTTTTATCTCTTTTTTATTTATATTTGACAGCGGAATGCATTACAATTTTTATTACATATATACAGAACAATTTTTCATATCTCTGTTTGTATACACAGTATATTCACATCCTTTTATGTCTGCATACATGTACTTTGTATAAAAATGATCATCACATTCCTCCATCCCTAATAACCCATGCCCCTCCCTTCCCTTCCAACCTCTCTGCCCTATCTAGAGTGGGATAGGGAATGGGAGTATGGGAGAAATATTTTATATCTCAATAAATACATTTGTAAACTTTCTTTCTTTCTTTCATTTTTTTTTTTTTTTGAGAAAGGGTCTCACTAATTTGCTTTGGGCCTCACTAATTTGCTGAGGCTGGCTTTCAACTGGCAATCCTCTTGCCTCAGCCTCTGGAACCATGGGATTACAGGCATGCGTCACCTGTAAATTGTTTTAAAAAAGAATGCCATCACAAATTGGTGTGAATATACATTGTATACAACCAAAGATATGAAAAATTGTGCTCTATATGTGTAATAAGAATTGTAATGCATTCCACTGTCACATATAAATAAAAAAAAATAAAAAATAAAAAAAGGAATGCCATCAGTAGTATATAGATACTTCTCAAAACTAAACATTTTCATTTTGTTTGAGTGGATCCCTTCCCAGAAATTTATAATTGTAATCCTGGCCTCCAGTGTATCTGAATGTGACTTTATTTGGAAATTGAACTTCACAAATGTCATTAAGTTAAAATGGTCATTAGGGTGGACCCTAATCTAATCTGACTGGTATTTTTATAAGAGGAAATTTGGGCACAGACATACCCAAAAAGAAGATGATGTGAACTACAGGAAGAATGCCATGTGAACAAGAAGATCCCATTTTAAATAAAGAGAGAGGGTTGGAACAGATTTTCCCTCACAGCCCTTAGGAGAAGCCAACCATGCTAACACCCTGATTTTGAACTACTTGCTTCCAAATTGTGAGACAATACATTTTTGTCAATTATTCCACCCAGTTTGTGGTACTGTGTATGGCCATTCCAGCAAACTAATATCCACTTTTGTGATGTTGCTACTAGAAGACTTATAGCACTTGTTATTCATAAAGTTAGTAAAAGATAATTTGAGAGCTTTTCTTTGTGACATGCAGTGGGGTAGGATTTTGAAACAACAACAACAAAAAATATATAGATAAATTCAGGTGGGTGTCAAGCTGAGGAAAGATGTGAAATATCGAAAACTGACAATAGACAATATCTAGAATATACAAAGAACCTTATAAATCAACAAGGGAAATGAAGAACTATCAATAGAAAGAAAAATAAAGGCAAATGAATACTTTATAGAAAAGAAAACTTTCCAAAAATGACAAATAAACATCAATAAGTATTCAAATTCATCAGTAATGGAACTACAATTAGAATAAGATGCTGCTTTACACCCATGATATTAGTGGATAATGTGTTAATAGGCCTGAGGGCACATCATAAGCCACTTTGATGGTCAGTAGGAACATAGATTGGAATTCCTTCCAGTAATTATGGAAATAAATTTGTTAGTATTTAGTTAAAGAACATAAGAATATGGCATATGTAGCAGATATGTAATCTCTGCCAGGAAAATGACCATATATATCTATAAAGATACCTCTAGGTTCATCAAAATCTTGTCTGTGGTAGCTGAGAGCTGGAGGCAATCTAGGCATCTATCCATGAATATATAAAATGTATAGATACACATTATGTAGAATTCTATGAGTCAGATTAAAAGACTGGCTATAAACAATGGGATGAACAGATTTAAGAAACAATGTTAAAAAAGATTAAAAATGGATTTAGCACATTATAACATTTTTAGTGTGTGTATGAGTGTGTGTGTGTGTGTGTGTGTGTGTGTGTGTGTGTGTGTGTGTATGTATGTTTTACTGGAAAATGAACCCAGGAACTTTCAAGTTGAAAAGACAACTTACAATATGAGAGAAACTATTTACAAACCATATCTGATAAGAGTATAATATACAGAATATACAATGACCCCTACAACCAAACAAAAGAAGCCCAAACAACCAAGTTCAAACATGGCCAAAGGATGTGACTAGATACTTCTCCAAAGAATATATACTATGACTAAGAAGCACATGAAACAATTCTCAACATCACTAATCCTTTGGGAGATGGAAATCATCCATTCAGAAGGCCAGTGTTAAAAAAAAAAAAAGAACATTAGTGTTGCAGAGGATGCAGAGAAATTACAACACTGTGCACTGTTGGTGGGAATGTAAATAGTATGGTCACTGTGGAAAACATTAAGCTCCTTGAAAAATTAGAAATAGAATTAGTGTATGATCTACCAACTCCACTTTGGAGTATATATCCAAAGAATTAAAAAAACAAGATCTTGAAGAGTTATATGCATACCCATGTATATTGCAGCATTATTCACAAAAGCCTTTGTTCCATACAAAGGCCTACTAAAAGAAGAATGAATAAAGAAAATGGGGGGTATGTTCACATACACAAATGTATACAAATACACAACAAAATATGCAGCCTTTGAAAAGAAATCCTGTAATAACTTATAATATGGATAAACTTACCTTGACTTCCTAAGTGAAATAAGTCATAAAAGGACAAATATTATTTGATTTCATTTATATAAAATATTTAAAGTGGTCAAAAATCATAGAAACAGCCAGGTGTATGTCCCTATCTGGCAGGCTAGAAGACCCTTTACAATGCTGTCAATGGCCCACTGGAGGAGCTGAGGGCAACATCAAATTTGAAATATTTAAAGTAAACACAAAACTATTTCTGCAACACAGATGATTAAGTGTGATGTTGTGGGCCATGGTGCCATTGGTAAAACATGCCTCCTGATATCCTACACAACAAACAAATTTCCACCTGAATATGTACCAACTACTTTTCACAACTATGCAGTCAGTTAGGATTGGCAGAGAAATACATATTCTTTGACTTTTTGACAGTGCAGGGCAAGAGAATTTTGACAGATTACAACTGCTGAATTATCCATGAACAGATATATTTCTTGTCTATTTTTCAGTGGTCTCTCCACTACTGAAAATGTAAAATTAAAGTGGTTGCCTGAGATACTCACCATTGTCCAAACACCCACTTTTTGTTTACAAAAGATGACCCTTCTATTTTTGAGACAACTGCCAAAAACAAATAAGCCTGTCTCTCCAGGGACTGCTGAAAACTGGCCAGTGATCTGAAGGCTGTCAAGTATGTGGAGTGTTCTGCACTCACACAGGAAGGCCTACAGAGTATGTTTGATGATACAATACTGACTACCCTGGAGCCTCCAGAACTGAAGAAGAGCCACAGGTGGTACTGCTATGACATCCCTCTAGAGCCCTTTCTGCACAGCTGATGTCACCATCATACTAAAAGCAATGTTTAAATAAAAGTAAAGATTAAACTTATAATTTGTTTCTGCTTTAATACAAATGCCCTATACCTACCCACATGCACTTGTGTGAGACAAGGCCCACAGGTATGCCTGCCTTCCCCAATACTAGTTAATTTTGAGTAATTGTGTATTGTCAGAAAAGTGATAAGTTCTGGTTTTTATTCTATTGTTTTTTTTTTTTTAAAAAACTCTATTTTTGTTGTTGTTCAAAAGCAAAACATGCCAGGCGCATTGGTACATTCCTGTAATCCCAGCGGCTCAGGAGGCTGAGGAAGGAAGATTGCCAGTTCAATGCCAGCCTCAGCAAAAATAAGGTACTAAGGAACTCAGTGAGACCCTGTCTCTATATAAAATACAAAATAGGGCTGGAGATGTGAGTTAGTAGTCAAGTTCCCTGAGTTCAGTCCTGGGTAAGCACCCACCACCACATACAAAAAAGCAAACATGCTTGTGATGACTTTGTAACAGACCAGTTTGTTGAAGCCATTTCCTGGTTCTAACCAGGAGAATAATTTGGGACATGATAATTTTTTGTTTGTTTCTTCCTCTTCTTTTGTTGGAGTGAGGGGAATGTGTATGGAATTTTATATATATATATATTTAATTCATTAATCAGTGGGCAGTTTTAGGTGAGAAGGATAGATTGATTCCACATTCCACTTCCTCAATCTAGTTTAGAAAATGTTTTTCCAACCTGGTGTTCTTAGGAAGGATTACAGTAAATGACCCATTTAATATAATGCTCCTTATTCAAAGTTGCCTTTTCTCTTCACCTTGAATAGATCCAGTATTTGATGAAACTCATGAAAGTGCGTGGCAACTGTTTTGCCCCTTCTCTTTCTTAGGGTGACCTCTACATGTGACTGTGATTTCCAAGGAAATTTGTTTGCTATTTGCTGGGGTTTTTTTTTTGGGGGGAGGGAGTTAATTTCTAACTTCTTCCACTGAAAAATAAACCACATGTATTGAGTCTGTAATGAAAAAAAAAAGTTTCCTGTCAGTCATTGTCTTATATACTTAGCACAGATTTGCAACTCAAAATTGTATGGCCTTCTTGGAACTCAACTGTAGATTTGGCACATAGCGGTGTGGTGCCAGAATAGGGATGCCTACAAAATGACTGGCATACTTTCAGGTTTGAGAATGTTGGCCTTCTTCATTAAGAAGCCAGGGATGTGGATAGAATACTTACCAACAAGTGGAACAGCCAGGGGAAGTCCTTTATTTCTGTTTGGCACATAAAGACCCTCTATCCCATTGAGATTCTCTAATGATTCTCTAATGAAAATCATGGAAACAGTCTGGAATAGAATCTATGTAAATGTTAAGAGGGTTTTTCTTTTCTTCCAGCTTATTTTGGTTGTAATTTCTAGTTTTTAAAAATGTTGGATGAAAAATTTAATTTTAGAAATTTTTATCACAAAAGAAACCCTCAAAAAACTAACAAAAAAAGAGGAATGGAATTCTGATACACATACAACATGGTTGAAACATAAAAAATTATTCTCAATGAAATAAGCCAGAAACAAAGGGCAAATATATTATTATTTCAATTATATGAGGTACACAGACTATGATTTAGATGTTCTGAAAGCTTTAAGAGGTGTGGCCTGATGAAGGTGGTTGAGTCATTGGAGACATTACCATTGGAAAAGATCAATGATGCCTTTCAGAGGGGGTTAGGTTCCAAAGAATAAGAATGTCCTGACCTCTATATCTCTGGCTTTCTTTCTTGTCATGGGATCTCCCCCACACATAATCTCTCCCACTATGAGGTTATCTGGCATGATGTGATATAACCAAGAGGGTCCTCACCAGAGGCCAAACTCAACAGAGATACTTAAGCTTATTCTTTCAGCCTCCAAAACTTTGAGCTAAACTAATCTTTTTCTTTATAAAGTGGCCTGCCTCAGGTAGTTTGTTATAGCAACAAACACTGGACAAATACATTCAAATAGTTAAATTCATAGACACAGAAAGTAGAATAGCAATTTTTAGGAGCTGGGGGAAAAGGCTAATGAGTACTTATTATGTACTGGGTAGTTTCTGTTTGGGATGACAAAAAAGTTCTGGAGATGGATAATGATGATGGATACACAACAATGTGAATGTAGTTAAAGCCACTGAACTGCACACTTTCAAATAGCTAAACTGGGACATTTTATAATAAAATTTTTAAAACAATATTTTAAAAATGCTTAATAGTCAGAAATCAGCAATCCAATTAGAAAATAAGCAAACAACACAATTAGGGAAGATGAATGGCAAATAGTATATGAAAAGATGTCTAACATTAGAGAAATGCAAATATTGTATAGCAGTCTACACAACCATTAGCACTTCTTTGAAAACAAAACAAAACAAAACAAAACTCCATAACAATAAATGGTGATTCAGCATGGATGAAAATCAAAATTGGTCCTCTCCAGTTTGCTGGAGAGGAATGTAAAATGGTACAAAATGGTACAACCATTTTGGAACATTGTTTGGCAATTTCTTATAAAATAAAACAGGCACTCATTATATGACTGACTCATATCCTTGGGCGTTCCCTGAGAAATGAAACATATGTGTCATGTAAAAATCTACATGTGAAATATTCATATTAGTTGTATTAGTAAAAAAATGGAAGTACCTAAATGTCCTTCAGTGGATGAAAGTTTAAATAAAATCTGACATCACTAAGAGGGAATACTATTCAGCAAAAAATAGGAATAAACTACCAATGCATGCTTGGTAGTTTGAGGGCTTTATGATTAGTGAATAAAACCACTCAAAAGGTTGTATGCAGTATGATTCAATTTACATAACATTTTCAACATAATAAAATCATATATAGAGAGAACTGATTAGCAGTTGTTAGAGTTCAAGTGTGGCAGTAGAATGGGTAGGTGTTAACTATAAAGGCAGACACAAAGACCTTTGTGGTGATGGATTAGTTCAGTACCTTGATTGTGTTAATGGTTACATGAAGTTATACATGGAGTCACAGTTCACAGAGCTACATGCACACATACATGCAAGTGTGAGCACGTATGCACAAACACACAGACACACAGATGAGATAATGTAAAAACTGGAAACCAAATCAGGTCTATAGGCTAGTTAACAGTATCATACTAATGTCAATTTCCTAAAGATACCATACTTCAGTTATATAAGCAACCCCCATTGGGAGAAGCTGAGGGAAAGGCTGTGAACGTTTTATGGTTCTCCATGTATCACTTCTTTGCAAAGTTTTATTAATCTCAAATTCTTTCTAAACTATAAAGTTAAAATTGATATGCTTGGCATTTGCTATTACATGAATAGAACTGGATAACAGCATCTAAGTGAAATAAGACAGATCCAGAAAGTCAAGGGTATACTGTTTTCTTTCATATCCAGAAGCCAGAAATAAGGGAAAAGGAAAGTGGTACAGATCCCATGAAAATCAGTAGAGCAGAGGGGGAAGGAGACAGGATGGGAAAAGAGAGGAATGATTGAATGCAATTGACCAAATTATGCTATGTATACAGATGAATATGCCAGGGTGATTTTCACCTTTATGTGCATCTATTAAACAACAATTGAAATGGTGTATAAAATTAAAAATGTATAAGTAAATAAAAGACCAGTAGAGTAGAGGAAAGGGAATATGGTGAGGTGAACATGGGTGGGGGAAAGAGGGGAAGAAAAGAAGAAGTACTAGGGACTGAAGTGGAGCAAATGCTGGAGTGATTATCTCAAAATGAACCCCAAATTATATATAACTATAATGCACTAATAAAACATTAAAATGACATATAAATAAAATAATACATGTTTTATGAAAAATAAATATACAATAAATGCATTCGAATGATTCTCTAAGAGAAATAGGGGAAAAAATGAAACAATTAGCCTTGCATTGGCTGGTAATGATTGTGTGCCATAAAATAAGGAAGAAGAAGTTAAAAGTTTATCAATTTTAACTTGATATACATATATCCTTTTTGTAAAAACTGTTTTACCGGAGTCTAAGCCAAAGAGAGAGACCAGGGAAAAAATCCTAGTTTGCCACTTAGTAGCTCTTTAGCTCTGGGAAGGCTACTCTTAAGAATTTTCTTGTTTAGTAAAAATGAAAACAAAATAACTTGTTCCAAATGTTCTTTGGAGTATTCAATTGGAACAACATAGGTTAAGTAGATAGCACAATGCCTACCAGGTAATGACTCAATTCATTGCAGTTAATATTGATGTTACCATTATAAATTGTAACCATCAATATTATCGTTAATACTGGCTGACTAGAATGATATGAAATTTCATATTTCCTCTAGAAACTAAAAACTTGATGAGATTAGAAACAGTGTTATCTTTCTCATTGTTATATCTTAAGGTTTTGCATCCATTACTGCAAAGTGAAAGAATGATTGCAAGGTTTAATTTCTCTGCATCAGTGAATATTCACTATGGAGTTAAAGTTCCATACCTTCATCCTTCATATTTCGATCTATCTGTTGTCCAGCATTCCTTTCTTGGAACTGTATGTCCTGCATGTGTCTTTGCATGGCTTCCTGTATTACTTCACACAATGGTTGATCCTGTTTGAGACAGAATGGATGTGACCTCTATTAGAAACTACATACTTATCGTCTCCTAATTCCCACAACTTCAGTAATATGAAAACACATACTTTTCTTTGGAGGGAGAAATAAGGATTGGAGTAGGCCCAGGGAAAAGCAGCAGCTCCTACTACACAAAATAATACAGTCTGTCATATGAATATTTAACATTAGTAGTTTTTACTATTTAGGCCTGTGACAAAATAATTTGTAATTTTGCAGGTAGTTGAAATGATGAGCTTGAATAGTTTCTATCAGAACAATAAACAATAAATGCGTTTAACTTGTCATTTAGCATCTATATATTCTTACTCCTCTGATGAGCACTTACTCCCTGATGAGCACTTGCCCAGGGATGGAGCCTTGGGAGCAACTCCTCTGCAGGTGGGCAGGCCCCAGTTTCCAAGCTGGGATGCCCTTGAGGAGAGCGCTTGGATGAACCATCATCAGCCACCAAGAGGGACCCTCCTCTGGCTTAGTTGGTTCATGTTTCCTTCTATGTATTTGGGTTGTGGTGGCCCCTCAGGCAGAACAGTAAGGTTCCCTGGGCATTTCACAGAGCAGCTCACTAATAGAACATGAACTTGCACCAAGTGTTCCCAGAACCCCATCATTTGCAGGAAGCTGCTCACTGGGAGAGAACGTCTGAGTCCCTGAGGAGAGCTGGGAAGGATGGAGAGGCCTCAAGCGGCCTACCCCAGCCCCCTGCCGTCCAGACGCCACCACGCCCCACCTGCTGTCCTCCATCAGAGGGACACCCATGACTTCCAGGCCTCTCGGCAGTTCCTCGATGTCCACCATCCCCGACCCATGAAGGTCCAGCTTTTGGAAGAGCTCTTCAAAAACGCAGTAGGTTTCATCGTAATCAAGCCCGGCCACCGTGGGCAGCAGAAAGCCCCACACCCCGTGCAGCATGATGATAGAGTGCCAAAGAGCCCGAAAAGGAAGGAGAGCCCTAGCCGTGTAGCTGAGTAGTGGGCAACAGGGGGCTTCCGCAGCACTGCAACCGCCAACAGAACGCAGGGGTCAGGAGGCTGTGGCCTTGCCTATCCTGAGGCCACTCAGGTCTCAGCTGAGGACCACATTGTTCCCCCTAGTTGTGTTTGGATGGAGAGTCCCACACAATTTTGATTTCGCCTCTAAACTGGCTGAGTGGTTGTGTTTATGATGTGGTTGTTTTATTCAGTTGTGCTCAAAATCAAGGTTGCTGTAGATAAGCTCCCATTTGGTCTTCCTGGGCCAAGGGAGAAATACATATGCACATATAATACCAAACAAGTCCTAATGTTGTTTTCTCCTTGGATGTGTGTCTGTGTGTGGGGGGTGTGTATTACATATATATGAATATATATGCATGTGTATGTATCTAAAACAAAATCCTAATGTGTGTGCGTGTGTGTGTGTGTGTCTGAGCATGTGCGTGTGCATCTAAGGGAAAAAATTAACTTTCTGATATGTAACATGAATTGACAATTGCAAATATATACAATTTATAAATATATGTTCACACGTTCAGAGTAGCTGAACAAGAAAATTTGGAGCCCGTTCCTCAATTTTGTCTTCTGAATTTGGGAAAAAAAACAGCATCTGCATTTTTTAAGCATCTTTGATGAACTTATGGGACAGAAATCAGTTAATGAGCATTAAGGGCTAAAAATAAAAATACATTTTAGGTGAAGATCTAAATGTAAAAAGGTGAACCTTTAAATTCTAGGAGAATTTTAATCTCCTAGATTTAAATTAAACCTTTAAAACCTCAGTATAGAAAAGGAGTTCCAAATTCAAACATAAAAAAACAAATCATAAAATATAAATTCGGTAAAGTTTAAAACATCTGTGCATCAAAATATATGATAAAAATTTGGGGGGAAACCCCCAGATAGAATGAAAATACAATCCTTACAACCAACAAAAGATGGTGCTCAGAACACACAAGGAATTCTATAAATCAATAAGACAAATAACCTAATAGTCAAATAAAAAGGACCTCACAGGACCTACAATTTATTAATGTTTCCATATTGTCACAGTCCTCACTTCATCATGTCCTCATTTCTCTCTTTAGTCCCACTTAGATTCCATGATCCATCATCTTAATCAGTATCTTACACATCCCTTTATTTTCTGCTCTATAATCCATTTCTCTTACTCATTTTCTAAACCCTGTTCTTGAGAAAATCCAATTCTCTGTATTCACACCTGTAGCTGATTACGGCTGTAGATACTCCTCCTTCAATGCAAAAAAAGAAAAAAAATAGGTGCAAACTCTGTTGAGTGTTTGGAGATATGACAGTAGAAAAAAGATATGACCTGGTGGAGAAAGGGCCCATTCAGTAGCTTCCATTTCTTAAATGAAAAATGAAGAACTATGGCAAAAATGAGGATGTAAGAATGTAAAGCAGAAAGTATCAGAAGGACAGGGTGTGAGGACCAGAAATTTGAGGAAATAAGAGATTCAAGATCATTACTGTGAAGAATGAGAAGGCTATGTTACAAAAGAAACAAGATATTTGGGCCTTATGAGTACTAATTTAGGGCTATGAATTCATAGTATATCAATTTCTGAAATTTATTGGGCATCATGTAGCTCAGAATTGAGCACACCAGCCCGGAAACTTGCCTATAATCCCAACAGCTTGGGAGGCTGAAGCAGAAGAATCCCAAGTTCAAAGCTAGCCTGAGCATAGTGAGGTCCTAGAGCAAATTATGAAGAATCTGTCTATAAATAAAAAATAAAAAAGCATTGAGCACACCAATCTTATAGAGTTGTAATGGAGCATTACATCACACCTTCTGTCAGAATACCCATATGCCAACCTCCACTCTGATGTGACATACAGACATCCTAATGCACTATCACAGAGGCTCTGTGTCTGTTTGTAACACTTAGTACACATAGCTGATACATGACAGAGCTATAAGACAGAACGATTCAGGATCCTGTGGACAATGGAAACTTCATGTCAGACCTGATATACATAGATTTGTGTGTAACAGAAACAAACTCAGATCTTAAGCCACTAGTATTTTCACATTTTCTGCCTCCCACAGTTGATCCTAACTAATCAGCAAAAAAAATCTCCAATTAACTAAAAAGAATAACATAGCCACAAAAGTACTCACGTTAAACCACAGTCAAAATGTCTACAAATAAAGTGTTTGAAATGGTGAGTAATATTGATGTTAAAATAACTTTAATTCTTTATGGAATTCATATATTAGATTTTTTTACTAATTTTATAAATATAGGGTAATGATAATTATAATAAGGGATTTCATAAAAATGATAAATGAAGACATAAATAATTGCACAGATTGCCTCAGCATTTTCTTTGCCTAACATTTATTGAGTGCACAACCATGCTAAACAGTATATTGGCTGCCAGGGATATGAAGATAAAACAAGGAGTCCCTATCATTGAGGAGTTCACAGAGACATAAACAGATGATTCTATGTATTCTAATTTTCAGTATTATTTATTTATTTCTGAACATAAGTAGTTGATTAAGCAAATGGACAATTTTTTTCTTTTTTTTTAACCTGTAGAAAAGAAATCAACTTTGGTAGAGAAAAGGGCTAACTGTAATTTGTCTCTCTGAGCAGTAGAGGGCAACAGAACATCAAAATGACAGCTTGAGTAAGCCTCTGTGGACCATGTTGTAGGCCTTTTTCAATAAAAGCAATTTATTCAACCAAGTGTTTTTTTTTCCCCAGTCTCAATAACATATTTAACAATGAATATAAAAATTTCACAAATTCATTCTGAATAAAATACATTCATGACTTGAGAAAAATAACAATTTTATGGGGCTGGGGTTGTAGCTCAGTGGTAGAGCACTTGCCTAGCATGTGTGAGGCATCTGGTTCAACACTCACCGCCACATATTAATAAATAAAATAAAAGTTCATTGGCAACTAAAAAATATTTTTAAAAATAATAATTTTTAATTTATTCCTGTGGCATTTATCATTTTTTATATTTTTTCTCCATGTTATAAAATCATGAAAATTCATCATTCAAGAAAATACATTTAATCTGTTTATTTTTTCTCATAAGTATTGTAGATCACTTCTTTCTTATTGGTGTCTTCCCAAGATTAATTAATCAAAAACAATGTGGGCACCAGCTGTGGGTTTTGACAGAAGAATAAAAAAAAAATCTTCAAATTACTTTTGAGTAGCATCTCTTTGCATCATAAAATTTGACAACCTTCATTTATGTCATCTCCTTTGACTATAATTCATATAAAAATATTCATGTGATCAAAGCTTTTTAAATTGCACTAAAGCATTTTATATTAAACCACAGTGTGTTTTCTATGAAAAAGAAGGGGAAAATGGCTTTTCTTCATCATATTTTAAGATTACTGTGGAAATTCTCCTATAGGTACCAGTGAGTTAGTTAACTCACATTTGGAAAGTTATCAGCTGGCAGTTATTTGTGGAGCTCCAGTAAATGCTCAACTTATACGTATTCACAAAAGGAGATGTTTTAAATTTGAGCTAGGGCAGTTTCCTAGGATTTCTGTAACAAATTACCAGAAACCCCATGACTTAAGACAATAGAAAATTACTCTGTCCTAGTTCAGGAGGCAGAAGATCAAAATAAAGGTGTTGGCAGAGTGTGTTTCTTCTAAAGACTCAGAGGAGATTCTCTCCCTAGCCCCTTTTCTAACTTGTGGTGGCTGCCAGCAATCATTGGTTTTCTTTGACTTTTAGCTGCATCACTTTAATCCCTGCCTTTGTCATAAGAGGTATTCACCCTATATATGTCTCTGGGTCTTGCCATGACCTTCTTACAAGGTCATGAGTTGCTGAGAGCCATGGCCAAGTCTGTATGGCCCCCTGGAATTTTGCCAACAGTATTGATTGAAGGGCGAGGCATTACTATCCGCCTCTGCCGCTACTTTTGAGTTCTCACACTATTTTGGAGTTCTCCTGGGGATTTCCAGGGATTCCCTGAGAGATCCCACTGGTTGGGGAGTGCAGGAGGTGGGATTTCCGGGAGAGAATTTTCCAGCTGGGGGTTCCTGGATGAGCTGTGTGGCATTCGGGAGAATTCCCCAGGAGAGTGTGTGAGGTTTTTTCTTGCAGTTGAAAAACAAAGTTTGTTCCTGCTTCAGTGGCTCCTGATTTGTGCCCAGCCAGACTGCGGCAATTGGCGGCCCGTGCGGGGAACGTCTGAAGCTTCGGGGTAAGTGAAATTGCTTGCCCCTAAGGGAAGGTGAGAGAATGTGTGGCCATTTTAAAAAACAATGTGTTCTTCTTTTGATTTGTTTTGTGTTTGTTTCAAGCTGCCTATCCCTAGAACTTTCTCAGGCAGACTGGGAAAAATGGTTGGCTCAAGGTTTGAAGTTGTTCGCCCCTGAGAAAGAGATAGAAATAGACCACGAATGCACATGTCAAGAAAATAGGAAAATTGATACAACGATTTTTTGTTCTCTTATTGTTTCATTCTGTTTCGGTTTTGTTTTGTGTTATCTTATGGGATTGCGTTATTTTTATAACAGATTAGAAATTAGTAAAAAAACAAACTGAAAGAGTGTTAAGTAAATTGTTAGAGGTTCAGACCATGGAGAAAGACATTTTAGATCAAGCTAAAGAGAAGGTCTCTAGAGCTAGTCAGACAGAGGAAGAAAATTTAAAGGAAGAAAGCTTAGAGGATAAAAAAATATTAGGGAAAAAGCTACAACAGGAGGCTGCTACTAACACTGTTCTATCACCAGAGGGCTTAATGCAACCAACAGCTCCACCTATGGAGATAGCTGAGTGGCCCTCAACCCCCGTAGTTGAAAGATGGGATCCTGAGAGAGGACCTCAAAGATTAGCATGCCCTGTACTTGAGCAGGCAGGAGGGCAGTGAATTCACCATGCTTTAGATTTCAAAACAGTGAAACAGTTAAAGGAGACTGTACCAACCTATGGTCCTCAAGCACCCTTCACTGTAAGCATGGTCGAATCCATTACCAACTTGGACATGACGCCAGCAGATTGGGCTAGTATGTGTAAATCTGTGCTAAGTGGAGGACTATATTTGTTATGGAAGGTTGCCGATGAGAAATTTTGCAGGGAGACAGCTAGGCGAAATGCAGCAGCCGGTTACCCTCAAAGAAATCTAGATATGTTGTTAGGAAAAGGACCTTATGAGGGTCAATGGCAACAAATTGAATACGATCCTGGCGTATACACACAAATTGCTGTAGATGCGGTTAGGTTATGGAAAACTTTTCAGGGGCATGGAGATTTACAAGGTCAATTATCTAAGGTAATACAAGGAACTAATGAACCTTACCCTGAATTTGTAGATAGGCTTATTCAAGCAGCTTCCAGAATTTTGGGGGATACAGAACAAGCAATACCATTTATAAAACAACTGGTTTATGACCAAGCAAATCATTGCTGCATAGAGGTCATTAGACCATGGAGACATGAATATTTAAACACATATATTAAATTATGTAGAGACATTAATGAACAAGGACAAGTCCTGGCAGCAGTACAACAGGCTTTATATGCCAGGCCAAAAACATGCTACAATTGTGAACAAACAGGACATTTTAAAAGGAGTTGTCCCATAGGAGGAGGGTTTAACAAAGCTAGGTATCAAAGGAATAGAATACCGGGTATTTGCCCACGATGCCGTAGAGGGAGACATTGGGCTAATGAATGCCATTCTCAAACCACCATAGAGGGTGCTCTATTATCAAAAAATGTAAAAGGATCAGGTGTTTACCCATGATATCGTGGAGAAACTCATCAGGCTCAATTGCCAAAAAATGGACAGGGGGACCCACTGCTTCAGGGCCCACGACCACAAATGTACGAGCACTGGAGGAACCCAGAACCACCATGGGTGAACCCAGCAACACCATCAGGGTAGTGCCCAGGACACATTATCCATCAGATCTCTCATCAGACGAACCAGAGGGAGCACAGGGTTGGACATCTGGGCCTCCGGCAGAGCAGTACTAACTCAAGAGATGGGAGTTCAAATCATTCCCACAGGAGTAAAAGGACCTCTTCCCCAAGGAACAGTAGGCTTATTGTTAGGACACAGTTCTTCTACTCTAAAAGGACTTATGATAAGTCCCAGTGTAATTGATCCCGATTATGAAGGTGAAATAAAAATTACAGCCAGTTCTCCAAAGGGTATATCAGTAATTTCACCAGGAGATAGAATAGAACAATTTTTAATAATACCCAGCCTGCAGGATAAATTTTGCAGTCATACTGTAGAAAGAGGTTCTAGTGGATTAGGCTCCACAGGTGTAGATTGGGCTATGCTGTCTTTAAATTTAGATTCTCGCCCAATGCTAAAACTAAATATTCAAGGACATGAATTTAATGGGCTACTAGATACAGGTGCCGACCTTAGCATCATATCTCATCAAGAATGGCCAAAACATTGGCCATTACAACAAGCCACTCAAATGATTTGAGGCCTAGGAGTGGCAACTAATCCCCATAGAAGTGCAAGGGTATTAGATTGGAAGGATCCTGAAGGATGTTAAGGAACTATACAGCCATATGTATTGGATCATCTTCCTGTAAATTTATACGAACGAAATGTCCTAGATGAATTAGGTTTGACATTAACAAATAACATCAATCCAAGTGCGCCCACTATTAGGGCTAGACAAGGTTTCAGGAAAGAAAAAAAAGATTAAGAGAACAAGAACAAGGTAAATCAGCACCAATTCAAATAGGTCAAGGAATAAATAGACACGGATTGGGTTTTCAGAAGGGGTCACTGAGGCAATAAAAATTACTTGGAAATCAGAAAGACCAGTATGGGTTCCTCAGTGGCCCCTGACTAAAGAAAAGATACAAGTAGCCCATGACCTGATCAAACAACAATTAGCAGAAGGACATATACAACCTTCTGTATCTCCCCAGAATACTCCCATTTTTGTCATTAAAAAGAAATCTGGTAAATGGAGATTATTGCAAGATTAAAGAGCCATTAATAATGAGATGGTTATTATGGGACCTGCTCAGTCAGGGATTCCTCAATTGTCTACTTTGCCAAAAACCTGGTACATTTTAGCTATAGATATTAAAGATTTTTTTTTTTTCAATTCCAATTCATCCTCAGGATAGTCCAAGTTTTGGATTTACTATCCCTGCACTGAATCATGAAGGTCCTGATCAGAGATATGAATGGAAAGTACTCCCTCAAGGGATGGCTAACAGCCCAACTATGTGTCAAATTTATGTTAACAAAGCAATCTAGCCGCTTAGAAATCAAAATCCTGAAATACAAATATTTCACTATATGGATGATGTATTATTAGCACATAAAGATGAAAACACATTGCTAGAATGTTATGCCACACTTACAAATTTATTAAAAATTATAATCTAGAGATAGCAATAGACAAAGTACAATTAAATTTTCCAATTAATTATTTAGAAGTTCTATTATCCTCAACCATGGTCCATCCACCAAAAATTCAAATATGAATAGATCAACTCAAATCACTTAACGACTTTCAAAAGTTATTGGGAGACATAAATTGGATAAGGCCTTATCTAGGCATACCAACAGGAGAGTTGGGACCTATATTTGATGTCCTAAAAGGTCCATCATATCCAAATTCACCCCACGTGTTAACGCCTGAAGCAAGAATGGCATTAAAAATCATTGAAACATATATGGAAAATATGCATTTGGATAGAATTTATATAAGTTTGCCTTTATTATTTATTGTAGTACCAACAAAAAATATTTCTACACGAGTATTTTGGCAAGAAGGTCCATTATTGTGGATACATTTATCTTATTCTTCTAACACTATTCTTACTAGGTATCCTGAGGCTGTAGGACAATTAATACTCAAAGGAATAAAAGCAGCAAAGGGAATGTTTGGAATTTCTCCCAATAAAATTATTACTCCATATACTATGGATCAAATTGATGAGTTAGCTAATGAGTTAAATACTTGGGCAATAATCATGTGTAAATCTAATGTTTCATTTGATAATCACTTACCATCTAATCCTTTGTTGTCTTTTTGGTCTTCACATCCTGTAGTTTTTCCAAAAATGACAAGAAAAACCCCTATCATGAATGCTCCAAATATATTCACTGATGGTTCAAATAATGATACAGCAGCAGTAGTTACCCCTGATCAAACTTTTACATTTTTAATACCCAAACAATCATCTCAAAAGGTAGAGTTTAGTGCAGTATTACAAGCTTTTGTGATGTTTAAATATTCTGTATTTAATTTATTTTCCAATAGTCAGTGTATGGAAATGCTATAGTATCCCTTGAAGATGCTGGTAGGATTTCCCATTTCTCTACTGTTTTCTCATTGTTTTCCACTATACAAAGTCTAATCTGGGACAGAAAAGACCCATTATTTATAGGACATATCAGGGCACATACAGGATTTCCTGGAGCCCTTAGATTGTGCAATGATTTAGCAGATAAATCTACACATGACATACATATTTTCTCTACTCTAGAAGAAGCTATAAATTTTCATAAAAGGTTCCATGTCAATGCTAATACTTTACAAAAACATTTTAAAATAACTAAGGAACAAGCCAGACATATAATAAAACAATGTCAAAATTGTGTGACCTTTTTACCACAAGTTAATCTTGGAGTCAATCGTAGAGGATTGATACCTAACCATATTTGGCAGATGGATGTCACACACTTGCCAAAACTTGGAAAATTAAAATACTTGCATGTTACATTTGATACTTCTTCTGGATTTTTGATGGGCTCCCTTCATGCTGGAGAAAAAACTAAAGATATTATAGCTCATTGCTTACAAAAATTTGCCACTGTGGGCATTCCAAAATAGTTAAAAACAGATAATGGTCCTGGTTATGCTTCTACCTCTTTTAAACAATTTTCCTCATCATTTGGTATTACTCCTATAACAGGAATCCCATAAAATCCACATGGACAAGGCATAGTTTAAAGAGCTCATCAAACTATTAAAATGTACTTATTAAAATAAAAAGAGGGAATTGGAAAGGGGTATATATCTCCCAAAGATAAAATAACATTTTTTACTCTAAGCTTTTTAAATTTGGATTTATCAGGGCTTAGTGCTGCGGAAAGGCATATGTGTCCAAAAAATGTACATAAGCCTTAGGTACTTTGGAAGGATATTCTAACAGGACAATGGAAAGGTCCTGACCCAGTGATTGTCTGGAGTCAGAGTTCTGCTTGTGTGTTTCCACAGGGAGAACAACAGCTGATTTGAATTCCAGAGAGACTAACCAAAGCGACTTCTACAAACCAAAAAGAAGATGATTTGACTCAAATCCATAACAGCTGATATCCTGAGCTCCAGCTTGGCTATTCTTACATCTGTGACAGTGACTAACCAGGATGCTTTTTCAATATATATTTTATTATTGCCTTTTCCCACATCATAAAGTTTTATTTTATTTTTTGAGCTCATACAGACCTAGGTTAATATTTTTCTGATCAGTTTTATTTTTTGACTGTGGAGTTTTTAAACACTGCAATGGAGATTTCACCTGTGTAAAGCTTTAAGGCTTTTACCGTTGTCTTATGTGTTGTATGTTTGTGTGCACAGTTGTGTTTTGTGTTGTATGTCTGTATGTGCGTATGTCCATATATCATATATGAGGAGTGCTCATGAAAAAATGGATCCAAATTTTTTTATTCACATGATTTTAATGGTTCAATTTAAATTGGGTAAACAGCTGTTGAGGATTGTTTTAATATGTGTACAAATAAGGAGGTTAATAGATCTGTTTGTTTACTTTCACCTTTCCTTTTCATTATATTTAATACTTCTGTTCAGGATAATGTAAATTTTTCAGAAAATTGTTTTCTTAGTATCTGTTGGAATGTTACATATTTTTTTTAATCCATAATTGCCAGAATTCCTATCTTCATCCCAGTGCTGGTGAAGACAAAGATAAAACCAATCTACAGCTTCTTCAATAGCTATAAACTGATGCATGAATGAATAATAACTCAACAAGTAATGCTCAATCAAGGAGTCAATTTACTTTGGGAGGTAATGGACATATTGATAGATTCCTCCGCTTTGAACTACTTGCAGAACTTGCCTGGACTATGTATCACATGTATACATGGTGAACTATCTGTTGGTACAGCGAATTGTGGTAGTACTGGTGATACAATTTTTCCAAAGTAGCCATCAATTGGCTTGGTGTCATGATATGTCTGTATCTTCCTCCCTTCTACTAGTGATGGTCTAAAATTTGGGGGCCAACAGAGGTGAGGCAAAGAATCTCACCCCCCCCCCACTGGCACCAAGGCCAAATTTTGGAGCCAACAGAGGTGAGGCATAGAACCTCACCCCACACACACACTGGTGCAAAGGCCTATCAACAATTTTGGCTGTATGCTGGATTAGTAGTCAGTGACAGGTATGATCCAATTGCAGTGGTACCAACCTAAGATAGGAGGCTGAAGCCTAGAGGTCAGCTCATCCAATGACGGGTAAGGACCATATGTAGTATTGGACAGCCTAACTGGCACAGTCCTTAAGCCTCATGCTTGCTGCTTAATTAAACAGAAGTGGGGAGATGCTGAGGGCCATAACCAAGTAGGAATGACGCATGACATTTTTGGTTGAAAGGTGACACCAGCAAGCCATTGAGATGATAATGATTATGTTAAGATGTACATTCAGTTGGAGATTAGACCCCTGCTGTCTGCCTCATCCTGCTACTTTGGAGCTCTCACAGGACTCCAGGAGAGTTCCCATTGGTTGGGGCAGTGCGGTAGGAGGGAATTCCGGAGGAGGGATTTCCTCTTGGTGTAGTGTGTCCCAAAGAAGGCAAGGTGCATGGCATTTGCTGGAGTTTTGGAAATAAAGTTTGTTCCTGCTTCAGTGGTTCGTGATTTTGTGCCCAGCCAGACTACGGCAACCAAGGATTTGGATAACTGAGTCAAATGGTGGTTCCATTCCAGGAATATCCATACTGTTTTACAGAGTGGTTGCACCAATTTGCAGTCCCACTGGCAATGCATGAGTGTCCCTTTCCCCTCACATCCTTGTCAATATTTACTTGTATACTTGATAGTTGTCATTCAGACTAAAATGACATAGAATCTCAGTGTAGTTCTAATTTTCATCTTTCTTATTCTTAGAGGTATTGAACCATTTTTCACATATTTGTTGACCTATTATATTTCTTCTTCTGTGAAGTTTGTGTTCAATTCCATTCTCCATTTATTCCCCCCCTCACACACACAGTGGTAAGTTTTTTGAGATCTTTGTATATCCTGTAGATTGATGATCTATCTGAGGTGCAGTGGCAAAATTTTCTACCATTCTGTAGGCTTCCTCTTCATGATCTTATTTCCTCTGCTGGGAAGCAGCTTTTTAGTTAGATACTATCTCATTTATGATTCTTTTACTCCTTGCATGTTATATTTTGTTGGTAACAGCTAT